>NC_064273.1:3627044-13627044 GCF_003254725.2 Canis lupus dingo
GCTGAGGATCATAGTGGTATCGTTGCCTCATTTATTCTCTTGTTGATATGATCAATTACACGTTGATTGCTTTATGAGGTAGAACCAGCCTTCCTCCATGGGGATAATCCCTGATTGGTCATGATGAACAATCTTTTAATGTATGTGTGGATTATATGGCTAGTTCTTGTTGAGAAATTTTGCATCTGAGTCATCAGGGATATTGTCTATAATGTGCTTTTGGTGGAGTCTTTGTCTGGTTTGGAATTAAGGTGATGATGGTCATAGAATGAGTTTGAAGTATTCAACCCCCTTCTATCTTCAGAACAGCTTTAGCTAGAAGAGGTATTGGTCCTTTTCAAATGTTGATAGAATTCCCTGGGAAGCCATTGGGCCCTGACTTTTCTCTGTCTTGGAGGTTTTCGACGACTGCTTCAATTTCTCCTGGTTATTGGCTTGTGCAATTTTCTAATTCTTCCCATTCCAGTTTTGTAATTTGTGGTTTTTCCAGAAATGCTTCCATTTCTTCTAGATTGCCAAAATATTGGGCATATAGCGTGTCTAATATATTTTAAAAATCGTTTGTATTTCCGGTATGGTTGTGATCTCTCCTTTTATTCAGTTTTATTAATTAGAGCTTTTCTTTTGTTTTTAATAAGGATACTAAGGGTTTATCTATCTAATTCTTTCAAAGAACCAAACTCCTGGTTTGTGAATCTGTTAACAATTCTCAGGTCTCTTTTCATGAGTTTGCCTGAATCTTTATTAACTCTCTCTCTTGCTTGGTTGTAGATTTTATTTGCTGTTTTTTCTCAGTTCCTAAGGTGTAAAGTTAGCTTTGTGTATTTGAATTTTTCCCATTTTGTGAGGGGAGCTATGTATTCTGATATATTTCCCTCTCAGGACTGGCTTTTGACTGTATCTCAAAGATTGTGAATGGTTGTATCTTCATTCTCATTAGTTTCCTGAATCTTTTTTATTCTCTAATTTCCTGAGTGACCCATTATCTATTAGCAGGATGCGCTTTAACCTCAACAGGTTTGAATTTCTTCCAAATTTCTCCTTGTGATTGAGTTCAAGTTTCAATCATTATGGTCTGAAAATGCAGTGGACAATCCCAGTCTTTTGGTATCCTTGAGACCTGACTTGTGACCCAGTAGGTTGGTCTATTCTGGGAAGTTTATTGTATTTCTATGTGCAACTTGAGAAGAAGTGTAGTTCAGTTGGTTTGATGTCGTAAAGTTCTGGTAAATATCTGTGAAATACATCTAGTCCAGGGTGTATCATTAAAATTCTTGTTTCTTTGAGAGTTAAGCCTTAGAAAATCTTGTCATTTGGTGAGAAAGCGCGTGTTGAAGTCTCCCGAGTATAGTGATTATGATCTAACTATGTTTTACTTGGTTAGTAATGATTGGTATACTTCGGCCAGCTCCACATCATGGCATAAATATTCATGATGGTTAGGTCATCTGTTCAATGATCTTTAGTATAATATAGGTCCTCTTCATCTCTTACTACAGTCTTTGGATAAACCTACAGTTATCTGATATGAGGATTGCTACCCTGCTTTCTTTGAGGACATTTGACTGGTAAATGGTTCCCAAACTTTCATTTTAGGCTGTACAGTGTCCTGGAGGTCTAAAATGAGGATCATATAGATGACTATTATCAGCAAAAAGTGGGTTTGCTTTCTATCCAGTCTGAAACCCTGGGCGTACTTTTGATGGGATCCTATTAAGCCCAATCACATTAGAGTTACTATGAAGATACTGATTTAGTATCAATCATAATACCTATCCGTCCATGTTTGTGGATTATATTTCGCATCCTCTTTCTTTTACAGAGTCCCCTAATATTTCTTGCAAGAGCTGGTTTGGTGGTCACATATTCTGTCAGTTTTCCTGTCTTGAAGGCACTTTATGTCTCCTTTATTCGAATGAGAGCCTTGCTGGAGTAAATGTATTCTTGGCTGCATGTTCTCATTAGGACCTGAATATATTCTGTCAGCCCTTTCTGGCCTGCCAGGTCTCTCTGGGAGAGGTCTGACTGTTAATTTAATATTTCCTCATAAGTAGTCCTTGCTGCTTTAAGGATTTTCTCTTTATTTTGGAATTTGCAAGTTCACTATTAAATGTTGAGGGTTGAATGTTTTTTATTGATTTTGGTGGGGAACCTCTCTCATGTCCGGATCTGAATGCCTCGTTCTTCCCCTGGGTTAGGAAGTTCTCAACTATAATTTGTTCAAATACAATTTTCTTGTTCCTTGTCCCTTTTCGGGCGCCCTCTCCTGAACCCTAGAATTATATGATAGATTTTCCTCTGAGGCTGTCATTTATTTCCCTTAACCTTTCCTCATGGTCTTTTAATTGTTTTTCTCTTTTCTCTGGCTCCTTCCTTGCCATCACTTTCTTTATGTCACGTCACCCTTTCCTTCTACCTCATTAACCTTACATCATTAGGACCTCCAGTTGGATTGCATCTCATTTATTGATTTTAATTTTGCCTGATTAGATCAAATTCTGCAGTCATGTAGTTCTTGATTCCTTTATGCTTTTTTCAGAAGCCACCAGTAGCTTTATAATTGATGTTTGAATGCTTTGACATCAAATTGTACTTTAAATGTGTGAACCAGAGAGTATTGGTTTCTGATTCTTTCTTTTGTGAGAGTTCTTCTTTCTAGTCATTTTGCTCAGTGCAGAGTGGCTAAAACAAGTTGTACTGGAAAAAAGAGAAGAAAGAAAAAAAAAAACAAAAGAAAGGAGGGGTATCCTCTGGTTCTATATATCGTAAACCCTCAACTTCCACTGGGCTTTCCAGTGCTGCTCGGCCAAAAAACTTGCTCTTCCCTGTCCCTCCAGCTGGGCTTCTGGGGAGGGGTCGCTGTGCTGACTCTAGGGTGTGTGCATGGCTCAGTGGGAAGCGTTTACCCCTGAGGCCTGTTCCTGGTGGCCCAACTCTGTCCCAGGCACAGGGTGACACCAGGAGGAACAACCACATGGCTGCGCCACCCTTCCAGCTCTGGAGTCAGCTTCCCAGTAAACTCCCGCGTGCTACCGGTCTGCACTACGCTGGATGCTCCTAGGAGGGGGGCGCTTGATCTGGCACAGCTTGGGGTGCCCTGGCAGGAGGGTCCTTGATGTCCTCTGCCCTCCCCGCCTCTGCCTGTCCAGGGGGCAAGGATCCGGGCCGGTCTGCTTGGTGCCCTGGGATCCAGGGCCTGGTTCTGGAATTGCACTCCTGGGGGCCCGGCTCCAAGGTAGCAGGGCGCTGCCTCCAGCACAGAGCTGCCGCATGAGCTTTCCTGAGGTCCCGCCGGGTGCGTGCCTCCAGACCCTTCATCAGAGTCAAACCCGTGGTCTTTGGTGCACTCTCATTCCGGGTGTCTCCTCTCCAGTGACCCCGGGGAGTGGAAGGTTCCACTGGCCCCTCATGCAGTTTCTGCCCCGGGTTTCCATGTTGAGCGCTCCTCTCTGGAAAGAATCGGGTTCAGATTTTTAAAGTTCCTGCTTCTCAGGCTGGGACTTTCTGTCTTGGAGGCTTTTGCTGCCTGGCCTGAGCCCGGCTCCGCAGGCCCCTCACTCCGCCACTGGATTCTTTTTTATTTTTTTCTTCCCCGGCTTCCCTACCTGTTAGAAGCAGAAATTCTTCTCTCGTGCACCTCCAGCTTAGCTCTCTTTTAACTGTAGGTAGCAATTCATAGGGTTCAGATGATTTGAAAGTTATCTAGGTAAAGTCTGGGTGGGGCAGGTGACTGGGGACCCTACTCCCATTTTTCCCGCCCCCTCTTATCCATGTACTTAAACTTATTCCAACAGGTGTTCCCCAAATCTGGAAAACTCAAAAATGAAGTAGGAAAACAAACAAACGCTCAATGAGAATTTCTTAAACTCAGTAAGGTTGGTCAGAGAAATTCTAATGTCTTACTTTAGGATGTGTGAAACTTAAAGTCTTGGATACTTCAGCTTTATCCATCTTATTCAGAAAAACATTTACCTTTAATTTATTTTAAATATTTTTACATAGAAAATCTGAACACTACAGAGAAATATATCGCTACTTAAATACATGTGCACATATATATCTACATTTTAGGGACTATATTTTTAAAAATATATTGGATTATTTTTGGAACACTTTCTTAACAGTTTTATAGGCTTAAAGAACAGACTCAACTTAAGGTTTTTAACAGGAATCTAGTTGTATAAAAACCTGTTTATGGGGTTGGATAGTTTTCGCTGCAAGTGTTTGAGCCGCGTGTTGCGGGTCAGAAAGAAATCTTTCTTGCTTGGTTTGCAGACTGTGTGTTCACCCTCCTCTGAGACCAAGGCCATGGAGGTTGTGACCCCTCAGAGATTGGAGCAGGTTAGGAGGTCACCACTCAGAGTGTGAGCCTGCTCGGAGTTTATGCCAGCCAAGTACCATCACTGAAGAAACTACTGAAAGGACTGTCTCCTAGAAATTTTTGTTTTGAAAATGAATGAATGAGATGAATGACTGAATATGTAGTGTGTGTGTGTGTGGTATGTATATATGTATGTATATAATCATATATATACATATATAGGTAGTATATATACACAACACACCACACATACATAAGGCAGGGGCGACAAAAATATCCACCTAGGTTCCATCTTGTAGAGGGAGTGTTAAACTCATAAGATTTTCATTTTTGCTATCTGTCTTAACATGTATACAAATAGGTGATCAGTGTTTATATGTGAAATTTTATTTATTTAATTAACTTTAAATTATAATTGTTCCAAGTCAGTATCTACTCAAAAATTGTTTCCAGGAACAGAGCCCTAATAATTATTAAGGACTTGTGTTCATTAACATACTTACAGAATGGCTATGTATGAGCATTCGTTATCCGTCTGAGCATGTGTGTATTGAAAGATTCTGACAGGGAGGTGATCAGGAGACTCAAGTTCTGATATGACTGTCAATAAACTAATAGGTTCTTATATGCTTACATCTAAGGGCTGATGAAAAGGGCTACTTATGAAAATCATGGCTCCTTGGTTAAGCTAAGGATAGACAGGAATTATCTGGAGTAGATTCTACTAATCATGTACCAAAGTCTAGTATTTCCTAATAGCCATCTTGTTTACTTAGAAATTCTGTATTATGTAGTTATATTTGGTTAACACTCTATTCTCTTCTTTTTTCTTCTCCTTTTAACCATTATCATTTTCCCAAACAATCCAGGACTCATCCAATCATTCCTTGATACATTGAAAACAAAAATTGTCTATTGTCTTATAAGTTCCGGCATGTGTATTAGGTTCTAGGAATAAAGGGGTGAGCAAATCAGAAGGTTGTGCCTTGTGTGAATTTTACTTATCCATGATGAGGAGAAGCACACAGATAATTATTCTAGGGAAGATGTACTGAATGGATTAAAAGTACAGAAAACACACCAGTTAGAAGTTTGTTCAGAAGGCATTGCTCGCTCATTGTGCTGTTCTCTAGCATATTTATAAGCAGTGCCCTTTCACTCTAAAAAATGCTTATTTTAGTGTAATTAGAGATATTAAAGCCTCTGTATGTACTCAAACTTTACAAGATATGCGCTGCCACCGCAACTTATTTTACAATAAAGAAAATGAAATCTCTGTGGCTGTGGTAATTTACTATGATGTGACATAGCAATTAAGATAGAAATAAACAGCTTCATAGGACAGAAAAAATGATAAAGCCATCCATTGAGTGATAGTTCACATCGATCTGTGAATCTTATGAAATTAACCTAATGCTCTAGCCACACGTCATGAATTGTGAATTCGGATATCATCCGTGTGCTATGGCAGTTAGGTAAGAGAGCATATCTTGAAGTCCAGAACAATAGTATTTAAAAAATATCCTCAATGTTAGCCCCTCTCAGAAGAGAAATACTTTACCCCCACTAGAGCATTTATAGAATAAGAAAACTCCTACAGGTAATTTTTATATTTATTTTTATTGAAGTTTCTTTTGCAACATATACTATAATATCCCAGTGTGATCCCATCAAGTGCCTTCATCATAGCTTGACACCCGTGACCCCAACCCCCTCCTCCACCTCCCTTCCACAGTACTTTGTTCATTCCCCAGGAGTTAGGATTCCTTCTCAGGGTTTGTCTACCTCTCTATTTTTTCTCACCAGTTTCCACTCCCTTTCCCTATAATCCCTTTCATATATTCTTTATGATTTTGATATATAAGACTATAATATATTAGTATCAAATATAATTTATAAAAAGAGGTATATTATAATTTATAATTATATATATATTATATTATATATTATGTATATATATATTATATATTATATATTATATGAGATAAACCATATAATGTTGTCCTTCTCCAATTGACACGTTTCACTCAGCATAATACCCTCTCATCCACGTCAAAGCAAATGGTAATTTGTCCATTCTAATGGGTGAGTATACTCCATATATATATATATATATATATATATCACACTTATAGATATAATCACACATTATCATTATAGATATCACACACATATATATATATAGATAATCTCACATCTTCTCCATTTATATGTCAGCTGGACATCATGGCTCATTTCCATTAGCTGTAGTGGTGACATTGATGCTAGTAAACATTGGGGTGCATCTGAAGTGAAAGTCTCTTATTTAGGACCCGAATATATCCTGCCAGCCCTTTTGGCCTGGATGGTCTCTGTGGGAGGTCTGTTGTTAATTTGGGTATTTCTCCCCATTAAATTAAGAATCTCTTTCTCCATGCTGCATTAAGAATTGCTCTCTAAATGTGTGGAAAAGTATCAGAGGGAGACAACAAGGATAAAAGACTCCTAACTTAGGAAAAAACTAGGGTGGTGAAGGGGAGGAGGGCGGGTGGGGGTGGGGTGAATGGGTGACGGGCAATGGGGCGGGCACTTGACGTGATGAGCCCACTGGGTGTTATTCTGTCATGTGGAAATTGAACACCATAAAAATAAATTTAATAAAAAAAGAATTTCTCTTAATCTTTGAATCTCAAGCTTCACTATTAAATGTGAGGTGTTGAATGGTTGTAGCTTGTTGGGGAGGTACATTCTAAACTCTGGATCTGGAAGCTTGTTCCTCCCCAAATTAGGGTGGAAGTTCTCAGCATGGTTTGTTCAAATATACTTTGTGGTCCATATCTATCTCATGGGTCTCTCTGGAGTCAAATTATGATAAATTCTCCTATCAGCTATATTTATTCTCTAACCCTTTCTTCATTGGCTCTAGGTGTTTTTCTTTTTTCCTCAGCTTTCTTCCTTAATCCACTTGTCTTACTATGTCACCATTCCTTTCCACCTCATTAACCACTAGCAGTTAGGAAACCAGTTTGGATGCATCTCATTTATCTTTTTGAATTCAGGCCTGATTAGATCTCACTTCTGCAATAATAAAGTCTCTAGGTCCTTTAGGCTTTTTTCCAGAGCCACCCGTAGCTTTTGTATTTGTACTTTGAATTGACTTTGCTTTGGCATCGGATTTAAAATCTAAATTCTGTAACTCTGTTACAGAGAGTCTGTTATTGGTTTCTTTCTTTTTAGTGAATTCGTTTCTTCTAGACTATTGTCCAGTGCAGAGTGGCTGTCATGAGGGGCTGAAATAAAAAAATAATCAACCACACCCCAAGTAAATATACCCTAGATGATTCCAAAGAGGTCAGAGACCAAAAATAAAAAAAAAATAAATAAAATAATAAAAACCAGAATGACAAAAACACAAAGGACCCCTAAAGTGAAAAACAAATTTTAAAAAAATAGTAAAAATAAAAGGCCAAAACCAAGGAATAAGAAAAAAAAAAAAGAGAAAATAAAAATAGTAAAAAAGAGAAAAAAGGGGGGGTGGTGAGTAAAGAATAAAATGACAGTGGAGATAATGTGTCTACTCTGAGGGGGTCCTAGAGGGTATATCCTTCTTGGTTTTGGATGTGTATTTTTTTGTATGTTAGAGGATGCTCTATCCTAAATTTATATATACCATCATACTTATTTAATGCCCCAACATGAACACCAAAACATAAACAAGATAAAAGAGGGGGGCGCATAATGGGAAGGAAGAGAGAATATAACTTCCAGAATGTAATCAGCACATTATTCCACTTGTTTCTGGGTGTATGTTGGACGTGTGTGTAAAAGGTATTAACTTATACCATTGTAAAAACAAAACGAGACAGAAAAAAACAAGAAACAAAAAACCCATAAATTCATATATCTCCCAAAATGAAATTACTTGAAGGGAATCCAGAAGTGAAAATACATCTAAGACATGTAATTGTAGAAATATGAAAGTCAAAAAGGAAAAAAGCTAAAAATGAAGAGGTGGTAAAATATTATAGTTAAGGTGGGAAAAGAGAAAAATACTGGAAATTTTTAGTAATATGAAAATGAGTCATATGGAAAAGGGGAAAAAAAGGGACTCTCTAGTTTCTATATTCTATTTTCCCTTGATTTTCCCTCCAGTCATGGAGATTTCTCAGTGCTGCTGGTCAATAAACTTGCTCTTCCCCAGTTCTTCCAGCTGGTCTTCTGGGGGAGGGGCCTGCTGTGCTGATTCTCAGGTGTCGTGCCTGGGGGAGATGCCCCACTCCCTGCCAGGTGCCGGCTCAGTGTGAGCTGCTCCTCGAGTGCCCCTCCCCACTTTATTCTTATTTGTTATTTAGCCTTTCTATCTTTTAGAAAGCCAAAACTTTCTCTCTGTAGCATACCAGCTATTCTCTCTTTGAATCTTAGGTCGAATAAGTAGGTGTTCTGTGATGTTTTGACTTTATCTAGGTAAGTTTGTCATGGCCAGGTGAGTTGAGGGCCCCTACTCTTCCACCATCTTGCTCTTCCCTCCTCTCTCACAGGTACTTAAACATGGATTAAATTGAAGAATTTTTGAACTTGTGAGTGGCAGTGCAAAGACTATTTGGATTAGTTAGAAGATAGTTAATCAAAAAATACTACACAAGTTCCTTTTCAAATGAGGAAAGAAAGCTAATGTGAACCAGAGGACTAACATGGTATCCTTCAAAGCATAATAATAATAAGCCCAGTCCACCTAGAAGAGGTGTAAGGACTTACCCTGTCTTTATTGCAACTTTTTCTAGCTTCAAGTTCAATGTAGGAGTTAAGACATACTATACTACAGTAAATCTTGTCCAAAATATCTCAAAATGGGAAAAAAAAAAAGAAAAGTTTTGTGGATATGGAAAGAAATGTTCTCCTACCATTTGGTATTTTTATAACATATGTGTCCAAAGCAATAGCTTATGTGACATATTGGATACCTTTAATGAAACATAAATGTATAGAATCATTTATTTGAGGAACTTTCTGAGTTTTTTCAGGATGATAATTTAGCACAATGTGGAACAAAACATGCCTGTGCAACTTTACACAAGTAGATCTTTTGAAAAAGCATAATGTAAACTTTAGTGGTTTATTTGATAAATATTGAGTATATCCATGTGATTTTCATAAATTTTTTAACAATAACATGTTTTTTTAAAATTTCACTACAAAGTATTTTAAATAGTTTGCTTAACGTGAGGTGTTTGGGTATTTACCCCATAGATCATTAACCCAGGAACTTTGCCAAGTGTGTATTTATAATTTTTCCTGAGAACTCAACCTGGCACTAAATATTTCCTTATGGCATATCATAATGGAAAACAAATACATGTAACATTAAATAAGTTAGGGATATGTTTCAGATAACATTTCTGATAGCCAAATATAACTATCTCTTTAAAAAAAGTGAAATTATGACTGAAAATATGATGAAAAACATATATCTGGATGATTTTTGGAAGAGTTCCTTAACAGCTTTTGGAAACTTAAATAAGAGACTTAAACTTAGGTTTTTAATTGGTAACCTCTAGTTTTCTGAGAAGCATATTGTCAATGAATATGTATTTGTCATATTGTAAGTTGCTTTTTTAATTATAAAGCTGACTTTGACATTTTACTATTTTACACCTTAAAATTTACTGATTTCATACAACTGACTGTACCCCATTCTCTGTATCTCTTTTAACAAGTATATATAAATCAGAAATTACTGTAACAAAGGCTTGACTCATGGGAATATGTGAAAAGACCACTGTCTTGCACTTGTATAGACCACTTCTCAAATTATTGCAGATTTTTCTAAATGTTCTGCTTATACAGTTTCCTTATTCAATATCTGTCATGTTTATTGAATTTGATGTCTGAAATTGCATCAGAATAAGCTTTTGGAGGGTAAGAAAGGGTTGGAAGTGTTCACTTCATTTTGGTCTCATCTTGTGAGGGAAATCATTTGACTCTTTGAAGGAAGAAAGTTGCAATGGTGGATCGAAGGAAATATCTATTATTTCTATGCTACTTCTAATTTTAAAAATACCTGACAAAATTCAGGGATGCCTAAATAATAGGCAATGTATTGCCTTTATGATTTTAGTCCTGCAAGGTTATGTTTCTATTATGGGTTGAATTTTGTTTTCCCCAAAAGGTGTTGAATTCCCAGTCCCCAGTTCTAACCCCCAGGTTTTTATGAATGTAACCTCATTTGGCCTTTGTAGATGATGAAGTTCAAAATAGTGATGAACTGTCATATTTTATTGCATATATATTACTTCATGCATGTGAAGTGTAACACTCACCGAGGGAATTTTCAAACGAGTAATAGGTTCTAAGACTCTCATAAGCCATATATGATACCAGACTACTAAGGAGGAAATAGAATGAAAAATTTGGTTTCCAATGCTTGATGGAAGCATCAAGCATTCATTTTCTGCACATTTCAGTGGCCTATACTACTTACTGCAAGAAGAGGATGTGTGTGTCAGGTGGTGCAGGATCTGACATGAGGTAAAAGTATCATGCTCCATAGGAGCCATATATTTTGTTACAATTTCTTAGACATAGCTTCTAGAGTCCCTCTCAAGACATAATGCCTAGAATCATCATACTCATAAGAATCTATGGTTCTTATCTAGTAGTTTTTAGATCTCTGAGTCCAGATTAAATTTGCCAACAGAGGTATTTTCAATCATAATCTTTGTTGCTTAGAAACATAGAGGACATACCACCTTATTAAGTTGCCAGGGGAACAGAGTTAGAAAATTAACCTAAAGTCAAATTCTCATGAAGAAGGATAAAAGGTTCATTAATCTATTACCCATAATATCTAGTAACATAATATTAGTGGAATTAAGCCACTCTCTAGTAGATTTTGCACTTGGAGGATGTTGGAAATTAAACCATTGAGTATTTTCACTGTGTTCAGCTCAGTATTCGAGGTGTAGTATACTTAAGAGATCTATGGGGTTGTAGTACACCTCCATGGGGTAAATGTAAACTCTTGTACATTTATGAAGAAACCATGATCCACATTAAGTAACTACTTCCTTTGTCAAAATAACCATTATCTTCCGTGTTTCTCTTCTCAGTCATTACTCCTGTGTTTCTAGGACTTTTTGTCTAGTATACCCTCTAGTCGTTTATTCCACTACACCTTCAAATATTCTTGCTGACTTAATCATAACTCTTTTGTGCTACAATCAACTTTATCAAGAACTTTCTTCTCTAGGAAATTTACAAAAATAATAATATTTTTGCTCATAGTCTTGGGGCATATATTGCTTAATTAATAAGCTGTTTCCATATTTTAGTAACATGTTTGAATTTCACCAGAATCTTAAATCATCAACTTCAGGGAATTTTTACAAGGGATATTCAGGCAACATATCCAGTATTTAAAAGATATTACTTTGGGCATGTGTTCTGTTTACAGCCCTAATATCATTTAATCATGTTCTATTGTCATGTGTGAAGTTGATTCTATTAAATGTTTTATTTTTCTTTTGACTTGTCATTGGATTATAATGTTAAATCATTTCTATTTTCTTGTCCTTATACTTGTGAATAATATATGTTTACTTCTTGTGTTTGAAGCTTTCATGTTTTCTCTTTCCCTTTTTTGTAATTGAACTTTTACGTTGCTCCAGAACAGAATTTCAAACAAAATGTAACCACATAAAACACACATACACAAAGACACTTATCAAAAAAGCAAAAAAAAAAAAAAAAAATTTAACTTTGATCTTGATCTTGTGCAGCTATGGTTTCCTTAGATCTATACTAAGAAAATTTCACAAATCTTGTTCTTAATTTTTGAAGAGCACCTAAACACTCAAACACAGCCTGCAGAGTGCAACACATTGGTTAATTGAAAAGACATAGAGTCACCATAAAGCATATTAATGCAAATCTTTAATAAGGGCAAAAGATACTATAGAGCAGAAAAAAGAGTCAGGCAAGATTTAGGGGCCCCAAAACTTCCAGAAGCACCTGCCTTAAGCCTTGCTATGAACACAGGATGTATTTTGTTTCTAGATTGAATTACCAAAATTTGTAAAACAAATACTAATTTGGGAGAGCAACTCGAAAGTTTTCCAGTGAGGTCTTTCATGACCCTGTTTACATAATTAATTCAGGCTAACTATACCCAAGGTGTAAGCTATCAATAAACCAACTGGGCCTAGAGTCACAAGGGAGTTTCAGGTATTAAATAGCACATGATAAATCATTAGTAAATGCCTAAAGGTAAATGCCTTTATCTTGGCTGAAAGACAGTGCCGGATTTCCAGGCATCCACACAAATAAGCACAGAGCTGTGTGACTACAGCTGAAAATAACTTTATACTAAATGATAATTACATGTTCATTATTATAGGGTCTTTATAAAAATAATAAAATATCAAATTCAAACAAATTTGCCTTTTAGAAATATTATAGCAGAGAATAAGATAGCTTTGGCTATATGAAAATCATCCCAAAGATTTAATGGTTTAAAACAACAATCATTTATTTAGCTCTGATTCTGCTAGTTAGCAATTTGGGCTGGGCTCAGCTAGGCTCTTCTAGTTAAAATGCGTCTGTTTACGTGTACAGTGAGCTGCTGGGTTGATTGGTTTCTTGTTGCTTTGGAAGACCTCTGATATGGTTTATTGCTGTTTTATTGGCCTCTCATGACATGTTGATAGGATGCCTTGGTAGGGTTCCAGAGTGAAAGTCTGCAAGATTTTTTGAAGTCTAGTCTCAGAGCTGGTACAGTGGCCACATTTTATTGGCTGAAAAGCATCATAGAAGCAGATACCATGATGGTAGTTGGGGTGTAAGTTATTTATTATGAACTAACATCTATAAAAGAAAAAGAGAGGAAATAGGATTGGGTGGAGGAAGAAGTTGATCTGCATGTAGATCCAACAGTCTCAGCCAATGTGGAAAGCTTCAGAGAAGGCTTATCTGTCAGAATATCCTGCATTAGGCCACAAAGACTGGATTCTTATTCTCCTGTCTTGCTCAGGCACTGAAATTAGGAAAAAGAATGACTTTAGGTAATAATGGTTCTTTATAACTGAGGCAGAATGATCAAGTAAGCTCTCTAATGACTATACCTCATAGCTAGTCAGTAAGTATTCCCTTGAAGGGGAATCTGGGCAACCAGATTCAAGGAGAGAGAAAATAGATTTGGCAACCTAAGGCCAATTGACACAGGTGATGTCAACTGTGACCATGTTTACATATTTCATGACATTCAAGGGTACCTTGAACACAATTTGTACTTAATACAAATTTATCTATTGAATGAACTGCTAAAAAGCAAATAAGTACATGGAAGGTTATCAAGTAGGTACATTGCATGGTAAGTAGGTATAGTAAGCACATCTACTTTCTTGTTTCTAGATGAAATTATATGATCTCTGCTCTTAGGGATGACTATTGTCAACTATACATTCAGCATCATAAATAAAATTCTTGAGTTGCTAAGTGGTTTCACTTTATAATTAATGGTCTTATCCTTTTCCCATTCTAGATAGGCTAGGCACTTTGATATCATTTCACTATCTGAAATATGATTTGATTTTTCACTCATCTACTAAAATTTGATAGCCTGGTCTACCAAAAAGAAAAACTTAGACAAGAGTCCAAGGGACTGAGATGTAACCAACATATTCACCTAAATTTTGTATTAATTCTGAGCAGAACATTCTCATTTGTGGCCTTATCAGTAGTAAAATAGAAATTCCTAAGTATTTGCCCTCTTTATCTTTTACCATTTTTTAGCACAGGTTTTGTGACTTATCTTTTCAAAATATTTTTCATTTGGAACTTATTCCATCTAGTAAATGCTTCCTATTAAGTCCTTAATTACAGACTTCATTTATCCACTTTTATTTTATTTCACATTGATTTTTCTCAGGATGTCTTTCAATTGCATCTGGTATCAGCCCCTTCTCATTTTGCAGAGGTGAGCTATCAGATGGCAGCTGGTTCATAGATCAGTCGACTTGTCATATGCTTTTCAAGTTAGCAAAACTAATTGTGGATGAGTAAAGGAAAACCTGGCATTCTTTTTGAAACAACAAAACACTTGAAGGATTTGTTTTTTACATTGGGTAATTCTTGGTAAGTGGTGGCTTAATGTAGAACAACTGTAACTATGTAGCCTTCATAGTTCATAGGAGATGTTCTCTATTCCTAGCAATGGGTCTCAGCTGTCAGTGTGACAGTCACTTTTCAGAAAATCCCCAAATTTTGCAGTCTGAATCTAAGCACTGTGTCACCAACATCAGTGACTATGCCCTGGACATGACAAATAGTAATAAGAGAAAAATATTTTACAGCTATCCAGACAAATTCATTGCTGTAATACCAACATATAATGTGGTAATAATAGTATAAGATTTCTGTATGTGTGATAGCACTGTTGCCAACATGTTCTATAGGGAAAAATGTGTCTCACTGGATTGGAAAGAAAAACACAAAATTATGGGACACCTGGTGACTCAACAGTTGAGCGCTGCCTTTGGCTTAAGGCGTGATCCCCAAATCCCGGTATTGATTACCACATTGGGCTTCCTGCATCTCCATCTGCTTATGTCTCTGCCTCTCTCTCTCTCTCTCTGTCTCTCATGAATAAATAAATAATAAAATTTTTAAAACACACAAAATTATGACTAAACACTCCATCAGTAAAGAATGTGCTAGCATAATTAAGAACTATTTGGATATATTATTTATTAATATTATTATATTGGAAAACAGCAAGCAAAAACTAACAGAAGTGTGAGGTGAATAACAGAAACAACAAAACTCAGATGAGTAAATGTGGGCCATTCTTTGAGTTGACACTCTATTCATGATTATAAATGAAACCTATTGTTAGTGTTATAAATGAGACTTATATTTAATATTTCCAGGTAGGTCCAAATGTTTTCTAAAACAGCAATTAAAAAACAGTGTCTCCTTGGCTGAATTTTAAGTAATTCATCTAAAGGGAAATGTTTCAAGCCATATATATATATATATATATATATTTTTTTTTTTTTTGTCCTAGAGTGGTTTCTTTTTCTTTCTTTGCTTCAGAAGGCAAGAAAGGTTGTTAAAAATAGGCAGGGTTAGAATATACCATATTGGCAAACAATTTACTCAGGAAATTTACTATGGGGAATTTACTATGGGGAATTACTCCCCAAATTTACTATGGGAAATGTGAAAAGTTGTAAAAAAAAAAAAAATGACAAGAGATTATTACCTCGCTTTTTTCATTGAACAACTAAATTCTAGTTGAATTTCTATAACATTGATTAATTTAGAACACCAAGGTGCAGAAACATCAACTCATGGTTGTGTAGGGATCCCCTGATTCAGTTGAAGTAAATGTATCACTTGATACATTTGCTTTTCTCAAAAGTTTTATATTATATGACTTAAATTATTCTGTATATAACATTTTGAAATTTAGCATTTAGAGGAAACTTCATATATAAGTGCTAGGTAACTCAAGCTACCAAATTTCAAAACTATTTTTGTCCCCAGTTAATTCTTTATTTTCCATAATCTCTTAAACACTTCACTTGGAAATAGAAGACATGTTTCACCAACTGCCCGTTTAAATTTAAAATTCCACAGCTATAGGATCAAGTAGGCAGTAACTTGGCAAGTGTATTTTTTCTAGTGTTTAAGGTAAAGAAGCTAAAATGAAACATGAAATAGTTAAGATCATTAATTGCATATATAGAATCTTGCATTTTATCTGGTTTGTAAATCGTTCAGTTAAGTCAACTGAATTCAAATTTCCTTTTTATTTATGGTCTTTTCTTAGATTCTTGAAATGGATAAAGCAAAAATCAAGAGAAGATATTCATCACACACATTGTTGTGACTTATAAAGATCATGTTACTCCTTATCAGAACTAAGCACAGTTGACTACTCACTCCCCCTGACATTGAGTCACTGCCATATTCTCCATCCAGCTCCAAAATAAAGTAGAGATTTTTAAGGGTGGAATAAGAAAAGCACAGGTGGTACCACCTACTGTAAATGCTTTAGTTCTTCTTAGACTACAGCTGTGGTCTTCACAGTTTGTTAAAAAGCAAAACAAGGCGTAGAATGTGGGCTATTGACATTGTGCAACAATACCATTTGTTTGCTCAGATCATCCAAGCAACTTGAGAAGTGTTTCCTTTTTGGGCTTTTGGTAAAAAATCTTCAGGCCTGACTGCCTACTCGCAAATAGTGCTGTTGATCTATTGATTAATTCTGGACACATTATAAATTATATAACTACCATGTGTTTTAATTCACTAATCTGAGAGTGTACATTATATAGTTTAAAGGGATTTTAAGAATTAATGAGCATCTGTTTCATCCTGTCTAGGCATATGGGGAGAGAGGTGAAAAGAAAAGGGAACAAACTGTTTGAGGTTTGTGATAATGTTACCTTAAATGCCCCCTTTCACTGAGGATAGGACTACCCTCTCTCTACTTTACAAGGGGCTTTCCACTCATTGAGGGTACAGCAAGAAGTAAAATTGCTATTTGTGATTAGGACTGGGCCACTGAAGAAGAGTCTTAGGTATAGGGCTGGTCATTTGTTGGAAGAAAAGGAGTCTTAATTAGAATAATTAAAGGGAGGTAGCACATGTGGGCATGATTTAGGCTATCTTCAAGATGCTGTGTGGTTCACCTTGATGGATAAAGTGTGTAATAGGATATTCTAGATCACAGCATCAGTCAAACAAGAGTGTGTTTCCATTTGGTCTATTTTGAAACAGGATCCCTAAGTAAGGCATAAATAGGAGAAAGCAGTCAGAAAATAGCTCCTAGGGAGCAAGGTTTATAACAAGATTAACATCAGCCTGCCCAGAACGATGACGTCTGAGGATATCCTGATATCCTAAAAATGTATTCAGAAATAAATCAGCAGCTCGGTATGGCTGAGGCTGGGTATAGTAATGATTAGGCCAAGAGTTCACAGAAGTTGGAAAAGACAAAGGTAAATAAAAGAATTTATAGCAGTAGCGTAACACTAAGCATTTAAAAGAATAAAGTTCAGTGTATTATACAGAAAATAATGGCAAGTCTTCCTGTAGTTCTAGAATCAATTCCAGGAATTTGCATTTTAAAACCCCAAATGATTTCAACGGAAGATCCTTCCCCAAATTGCAATTTATAAGCAGTGCTTACTGTCTATAAAGGAAATAAATGAATGTCTAAACAAACATAATAAATGATAAAAAGTGGTGCATTGCAATAAGAGAGGTATGGGCATCAGGGACAGCATTAGGATTGTTTTGAATTCACTTCGACTTTTAAGAGTATTCATCGGGGATTAATGTAAAGAGGCGGATAATCTCAGGGAGTTGTAAACTGGTTAGCAGATGTATGCAGGTGGGTTGTCTCATGTTATACTCACTCTAAATATCCAGAGGAAGATAATATCGCAAGGTGCCTGGGTGGCTCAGATAGTTAAGCATCTGCCTTCCGCCCAGGTCATGATCCTGGAGTCCTAGAATGGAGCCCCACAGCAGATTCACTCCTAGAGGGGAGTTTGCTTCTCCCTCTCCTGTAGCTCTCCCTTGCTTATATGGTCTCTCTCTTTATTAAATAAAGAAAATCTTTAAAAAGATAACACTGCAATAGTAAAACTGAAAGGGATATTAGAAACCACCTCATCCAAATTAATGAGAAAACAAGCCTAGAAAGCTATCTCATTCATCTCTAGACAACCTTAACTATTCTTTAATGTCAAAAAAGTGTAGCCCTTAATTTTTAAACACTAATCTGAAAACTATAGTCATGAATCATGAATAATTGATCTATTTTCTCTTCTAATAAAGTATTTAAATATTGGAAGACACTTTAAAAATGTTTTTATTCCTTTTTAAAAAATTTACTCCTAGTTCTTTCATTTCTAATTCAAATGACTTCTTTCTTTTCTCCTTTCTTTTTCTTTTCTCTCTTTCTTTCTTTCTTTCTTTCTTTCTTTCTTTCTTTCTTTCTTTTTTCTTTCTTTTCCTTCTTTCTTTTTTCATTCTGTTTTTAGAATTATCCAAACTTTATCCCATAGGTACTTTTCAGTAATTTTCCAGGTTCTGTTTATTTTGAACATTAAAAAAAAATAAATCTACAAGCTTATAAATGCCATGAGTAAGTTTCCTCAATGTCTTCTCTTTGAACATGCCTTTCTTAGACTTTGTCCTTCCTAAAATGTTGTGAAGGAAGTTAAACTATAGGGAGTTAAAAGGAAACATAGTAGTTACCCTGAAACTGTGTTCTGAATTTCCTCACTAGCTTGGAAAATCTGGAGAAGACAATATTAATCATGAAAAATTATAGAAGTAATGGAGTGGTGATATTAACCACACAGCCTACTCTTAAGTACATCCTTACATGATTCTACTTAGCCACAGAATTCTTCCCTTGAAGCCTCTTTTATACTGTTTTGACTTTAAAACTCTCTTTACTGAGTGAAAGAACAAAATAATAATTCTGTTTGCCATAAATTTGTACTATGGAAGTGTAAAATAATTAAAAAAATAATCTCAAGTAAGTTGAAACAATAATAAATTATAGAGAAATAAATATAGAAGAAATGGATGCATGTTCATCTGACAAAATATTTTATTCCATGAGCTTTTCTCCTTATTTTTTCTCCTTATTTTTAAAATAAATCTGTACTATTTTACAAGGATGTTGAGAAGATTAAATAAAAAATATAAAGCAGTATAGAATCTCTGTTATTAATATTAAAACATTGAAGTATAAAGATAAAATGTATTTTAGTATAATAGTATTAAATTTGTGCTATTCTTCCTTGTGGCTATTGCTAGATATTCAGTATGGGATATTTAAATATATTTTAATATTTTTATAAGTCCAAAATGAGGTTAAAAAATAGATTTTAATATTGACATAGGGAATCATTAGTTTTAGTGAGAATGGTTTTCAGTGAGGAGTCAAGTAACATTTAATTGTTTTATGGTATCTTTTACAGAAAGAAAGATTCTGTTGCAACCATTTTGGTCTCAAAGGTCCCTTTAGAGAGAGCTAAATACTGTTAGAATCTTTTAATAAGTGAAACTACCAAGAAGTTCATAAAGATAGAACAGATAAAGGTAGAGACAGAGGTTACATATAGGATGTTACACAGATTCTCATTTAAATTAATTCCATTACCATATAATGAGGAAGAACTGTATTATATACTAAAATTTCCTTCTATTGTCCTTCTTTTATTATATTTAAAGGTAAAAAGATCTTCACAGTTGAGATGTACTTTATAGTACATATTTATATCATTTTAATAATTCAGATATTTGGCATTTTGTGGGGGTCCTCTTAACATAAGTTGACATCTTAATTTCTTAATATTTGATTGAGCTAACCCCAATAAAGTTCATCTTTATTAGACCTAATACTTTTAGCCTAATATTTACATTTATGCAATATTGATGGTATTAAGATCTTCCATATATTTATAGTACATTCACTTTGGGTTTGTATTCTGTGTTACTTTTTTTTCTTCTTTTAGCTACTGCCTTTCTCTTGTTAAATTTTTTTTTAATTTATTTTTTTTTTATGATAGTCACACAGAGAGAGAAAGAGAGAGAGAGAGAGAAGCAGAGAAATAGGCAGAGGGAGAAGCAGGCTCCATGCACCAGGAGCCCGACGTGGGATTCAATCCCGGGTCTCCAGGATCGCGCCCTGGGCCAAGGCAGGCGCTAAACCGCTGCGCCACCCAGGGATCCCTTTTCTCTTGTTAAATCACATTTTTTTTTCTATTTAGCTCTCCTTCTATTTGTAATATTTACATGTCAACATCTGTGTAATATTTATATGTTGAATACATAGAATCCTGCATGTCAAGGAGCCAAAAGGTCATTTGATTCATGTTTAATTAAAACTGTGAGCACATCAAGAACACCTTCTTTCATTTTTTTTAAAGATTTTTTATTTATTTATTCACAAGAGACGCAGAGAGAGAGGAAGAGACATAGGCAGAGAAAGAAGTAGGCTCCATGCAGGGAGCCGGATGTGGGATTCGATCCTGGATCCTAGGATCATGCCCTGAGCCAAAGGCAGATGCTCAACCGCTGAGCCACTCAGGCATCCCAAGAACACCTTTCAAATCTACTCAAATTGATCTGGAAAAAAATCCATGATGGGGAGTACCTACCTCCACTCTCTTTTCTTTCTGAGCCTAACTAAAATAAATCAGTCCTTTAACACCTACTATGTCAGGAACTCAATGAGGAATACTTTAATTTGTGTAATTATATAATTGCATAGTACAGACCTTAGGATGGTGGTGGACCCAGAAAAGCTGCAAATTCTCCATCTGCATTACTATGCCGGTGGTTTTGCTTACACTGTCAATTTGCTCCTTGATCAATTTTCCTCCAGTTTAATACCATTCTTAACTAATATTCTGAACTGTAGACTATATTGCAGACTTTTTTATTTACTAAACTGTGGTAGGGTCCCTGGGTGGCTTAGTGGGTTAAGCATCTGACTTTAGCTCATAATCCCAAGGTCCTGCTCAGTGGGACCTCTGCTCAGTGGGACTCCCTGCTAAAGAGTCTGTTTCTCCCTCTCCCTCTACCCCTCCTCCTGCTTGTACTGTCTCTCTCTGTCTCTCAAACAAATAAATAAGATAACAAAAAATAAGAATAAATAAAATTAAATAAACTATAGCAAATATATATATATAGCAGTTTATTACTGTTCTAACTGAATTAGACTATAGTATTTCTTTTCAATATTCATTTCTTTTCCTATAATATTGTGATATTTTCTGAAATTTACTGATGATTGACATTCTTCCTTTTAATTCACAAATTTAATTATACATATATTTTGCTTTAAATATACATATTTTTGGTTTTTGCAATGAGATAATAAACTAGCTTATTGATTTATATTTTACCTAAGTGAATTTCTGAGTCACCATATTACTTGCTTACCCTCAAACTTAGAACTTTCAATCATTTCTCTGAAGTTATTATTCTTGCACAAGTTTTAATTTCTATATATGTATATATGCATATTAATTCAAATTGCTTTTAAGAAATATCATATAAATCATGTCCACATTTTTATATTATGAAAAATCATAAGGCATCATTTATAGTTACTCAGATAGTGCATGGTTAATAAAAATTTATTCATATCTTTTATTTCTTTCCTATGATCTTATTTCCCCAGTTTTAATTTATTTTTACCTTTCTACTGCAATATATGACAAAATAAAAAACCACACACACATAATATATATAGCATGATTATTATAGGGCAGAAAATATTAGAACATACTACTCAAAGAATAAACTTTGTTAGCCAAAGTATCACAGGGATCCAGAGCCTTGATCAGAACCAGGTCCAAGGCTGCTGACCAATAGAAATTTCTTAACCATGGTTCCTGTTTTGTTGTTGTTGTTGTTGTTGTTGTTGTTGTTGTTGTTTTTGGATATAACCCTAGTACCTAGTAGTTTCAATAACTTATTTAATATCTAGTATGATAAGATGTTCCAGGCCCATCTTGACCTTCCTGCCCAGACTTAGAGACCACCATTTTTCCAAGAAGTCTTAGTCTCTGGACTGTGCAGTATTTTTTTAAATGAGTAGTTGGATACTCCTTGCTACTCGACTAATCATTGATTTAAATTCTTTACTGAGGACAACATTAGGGAATGTGTGTGTGTGCACACACTTGTGTGTGTGTGTGAATGTGTGTAGTCCTTATCCTTATTTCTCCACACAAAGAAGCTTGGTTGTCATTTACAAAGGAATATTCTGTAATTTTGTTTATCCCAGATTAAACATATAGCACTCTTACCTCACATTTCCTTTCCTTGAATATATCAAATATTATTATATATTTTCTTATTGTATGCAAACTTGTCTGTGCAAAGTATTAAGAAAGAAAAATGATCCTTTTAAAGTAAAAAGAAAACTGATGATAATCTAATTTTCTTCCTGTTTTAAATCTTTTTTCTAATCCAACATTCACAGGTATAAAATTTGATTTTTATTATGTTTTAAAGTATGCAAGTTTAATATATATGTATTTTTATTTCATGAAGGTTACTTTATGTGTAACTTTTGTATTCTGCCCCCTTACTATTGCTTTTTCTTGATTGAAAGAAATTTTTTGTTATAGTTGATCTTATTTACCTCTCAATATCTATGCCATACTTTTGGATCCATTTTGTCATTTTGTTACTTATATTTTTAAGATATTTTTTTAATTTTGAAATAATTTCAAAATTATAGAAAAATTAGGAGCACAATACCAGTAACATTATTTTTTTTCCTGAAATTTTGGATAAATGTTTTTTACATGGTTCCCACCATCACCATATAATTTACCATGTACTTCCTATACAAAGGATTTTGTACAACACAATCACAATAAACTATCAAAATCAGGAAGTTAATGTAGTTACATTATTACCATCTAATCCTTAGGCACATTCAAGTTTTGCCAATTATCCCTGTCAAGACTTTCTCAGATTTTGCCAGATTTGTAAATTAACAAACTAAGCAATTGCAGCTTCATGAATACTAATCACATGCATGTGAACCTTGAGCTGGAGACAAAAGACCCTTTTACTCAAGTACAGCAAGCAAAATAAGCCTCAGATTTGTGTCAAATTTCTTGCTCCCTGATTCCTATGGAGATGAAAAGGTGTGGCTTAGGAAGTTGCTGCCAATGTAGTAGGATTGTGCCACAGATGAAAAACTTGGAGCCTAGGACACCTCCATATTTTTTTTTAATTTTTATTTATTTATGATAGTCACAGAGAGAGAGAGAGAGAGAGAGAGAGAGGCAGAGACACAGGCAAAGGGAGAAGCAGGCTCCATGCACCGGGAGCCAGACATGGGATTCGATCCCGGGTCTCCAGGATTGCGCCCTGGGCCAAAGGCAGGCGCCAAACCACTGCGCCACCCAGGGATCCCCGACACCTCCATATTTTTGTCATGTGCTGAAAGCTCCCCTCCCAAATTTCACCCTGGAGAGAGACATTATCTAATTTTATTTAGTTATTACAGTTAAGCAAAAAAACAAACAAACAAACAAAAAACAAAAAAAAAACAAAAAAAAATATCTGTTTTTCATAGGAAAGTACCATCTCTCTCTCCCAAGGCTGTTTGTTATACAATCATTTTTGAAAAGAGCACAAAACACATTCCAGTAGTTCCTGTGTTCACAAGATTGCCAAAATGTGGAAGACTCAGAGAAAATTATCTGCCAACATTCCAACAATGTATTTTTATTTGTCGTGTCTCTTTGTTCCCCTTTAGTGGCCAAGGGCTTCTCAGTCATTCTTTTACTTTCATCATCGTAACAGTTTTGAAGAGTGTGCAGATTCCTTATTTTTAGTGTTTCTCAATTTGGGTATCTTTATCCTTTAAAAAAAAAAGATTTTATTTATTTATTCATGACAGAGAGAGAGAGAGAGAGAGAGACCGAGGGAGAGACCGAGCGAGAAGCAGGCTCTGTGCAGGGAGCCCGATGTGGGTGGAACTCGATCGCGCTTCTCCAGGATCACACCCCAGGGCTGAAGGCGGCGCTAAAACTGCTGGGCCAGGGGGCTGCCCGGCTTTATCCTTTTTCTTTTTTTTATTTTTTTATTTTTTTGCTTTATCCTTTTTCATACATTGTTTCAGTTTATGAATTTTTGGTAAGAATATTGTAGAAACAATGCACTTACCTCCATGCATCCTATTCAATTTTCCCATTAAAAGAAAGGCTAACTTTTATCATTTTATTAAAGTAATATCTATCAGATTTCTCCATTAAAAATTACTGCTTTTCCCATTTAATTTACGAAGTAGTTCATGGGAGGATACTTTTTAAATATCCTGTTCCTTATCAACATTTACCATGCATTTTGTTATCTATTAAAGATTTTTGCCTTAATTCATTATTTCTTTGATGGTTAACAAATGGTGATTTTCTAATTCCATCCTTCCATTCAGGCTTTATTTATTGTCATTCTAGCTTAGAGTTTTCTCACTTGTATTTTCATTTATTTCTTTATATTTGTATAGATTCATGGATTTCTGTTGTATTTAGTGGATTAAAATTAATTCCTCTCATCATCTATCCTATTCCTATCATTTATTTTACTCCTCAAATTTTGCAAGAATTGGCAACAGGAAACCATTTCAAGTTAATTTCAGTGGTTTTTGACAGTTCTATGGTACTGACATCTTATGGCAAAGAACAGTTTTTAGAAAACAAGATCTAAACATGTAGTGGGCTATTATCATTGGGTATTAACTATCCACAGGCCTTCACAATGGACAAAGATGAAAAATACAATTGATCGTATATTTATTGCTACATTACATTTATATTTATTTCCATATCTACCTCTATATATGGAAGAAGATGGATTCATAACTGATAACTCTAATTCCAATTCTATATCCAAAATTGTTCAAGAGGGAAAGAATGAAGGACAAAAGGAAGGCAAAAGACAACAAGAGAGGCCTCAGTATTTCATTTTAATTTGAAAATGATTCTTCATTTTTATCTAGCTTTTCTCTTAAGGTATTACCTATTATCTAAGATCTGATCTTGTGTTTCTTCTAATTTAGTCTTCTCCAGCTTTTAAAAATCTAATGCCTTCTTGAGCTCTTCATCTTATTTCTGAGATTTTCTAATTCTGACTTGTGTTATTATAAAATATGGTTTATTATTATCTTTGAGGATATTTTGAAATAATATATTTTTATTCATTTTTTGAGTATGCATTCTGAAATACTTTCATCATAGGGATGCAATTGTATGCTTTTACATTTTTTTTTCTCCTAGTGACTTTGAAAAGGTTTGACTTTAATATTTTTTCTGCTCATATTAATGTAAAATTGGTTTTCCCAGCTCTTTAAAATGAGATGTGATCCAGGCTAGTTTTTATAAATTTGTGGAAGTTTCAATAGTTTACAAATTTCAAACTGTTCCAGTTACTTTGGACCTTGTGCTGTGCCTTCCATTACTGTGCAGATTTGTCCACCAGTGATTTCCTCTTGGCTCTTTGAGGTTCTCATTCATATTCTCCAGTTTATCAGATAACCCTTTAATTTCCTCCTCTTTCACTCTGAGTAAGTATTGATACCATGTAGGTTTTTTGGTGATTTGTCTTTACACATATATTTTGGGGGTATATGGAAAAACCCTTGTTACTAAGTTTTGCTGCAAATATTGCTCAATCATTTTAAGGTTTGCTGTCTCATTGTATTGTGTGCTTTCATGTAATGAAGTGAGAAGATTAAAAAATTATGTCACTGAGATCCTGTACATTTGCTTAGAATCTTCTCTTGATTCTTTTAGAGTATCTTTTATAATAGCACTTAGGTTGAATGTTAATTTTTATGTTATTTTTAGAATTTTGAAGTGTTTCAGACAAAAAAATCAGACTAAGTATTATAAGCTTTTTATTATTCAGGAAAAGTTTTCTCTACAAAAACAAATATATTAAAAAAATGGCTTATGACCCTAAAACCTAATTGCTCCCACAGTGCAATAAAGTTTATTGAAAATTGAATTTGTATTTTATCAAGAAGAAAGATGAAAAACACATAATAATTCTATTCTTCAATATTCTACCATTTGTAAATAGTATTTTCCATTGTATACATATTAGATAAAGATTTAATGCATGGAGAAAATGTTCATATAATTATAAACTGCATTATACTACACGTACAGTTTTGAAACCTTCTCATGAGTATTTTTCATATCAAGTAAGTATATTTCCAATTGACAAATGTGATAACCTGGAATTAATCTCAGGTATAATAATCTACTAATCTGTTTTCTTTATCATTTTGGAGGATTTGAAATCTGCACATAAAATAGATGGTAACATGCTATGATGGTAAATGTTTAAAAATTGGATAAATGTAAATACATATCCATAAATGGAATACATCATTAGGTACCCTCACACTGTTTTGAGGTAGAAACTCTGTCCTAAATAATTGTTTTTGCTTGTGAGTTTTAATGAGCTTTATTTTAGAGGGAATATGCCTAAGTCTAATCAGAAAGAATTCTGTGGTCTTCAATGTTTGGAGCAGTTTTTCTCGACTTAAACATTTTTAGTGCTCTCTAAACATATGCTGAGTTTTAAGATCCCAAATTCAAGCAGGTATTTATAGGTTCTATCTCACACGTGCGCGCACACACACACATTATAATTACATTTTCTCAAAGCAATCAGAAGTATATTAATTGATAGAATTCAGTAAGTATGCTGAATGTCTAATATACCTGGCAAAATTCTTAGGGGTAAAGATATAAAAATTGGCTAAATAGATAAAAATTTTCCATGTGGTATTTATATTATTGTAATAATAAGAATGTGTAAAGTATATTAGATGTTAGAAGGTGTAAATATTTTAAAAATTCATGAAGAAGGTAAATAAGGTGAGATAGTAGGGGTTATTACTCTTTAAATAGGTTAGAGAAAGCCTCACTGAGAAGGTGACTTTTGAGCAAAGGTTTAAAGAAGTTGCATAGGTGAGTCATGAAGACATTTTGAGAAAGGAGTATCAGTGTGAATAGCAGAGGTAGAAGCTCTGAGCATGCTTAATATGTTCATAGAACAGGAAAGAAAGAGCATAATTAATAATAATATAATTCATAAACAGGAGCTGAGCATAATTGGAAGGCAGGAACAGTAGAAGAGATGAGGCCATAGAGAAAATGAGAGAGAGGGCAGATCGTAAAGAGTCTTCTAAGCTTATTATAAAGATGAGATTTTACTCTGAGTAAGATGGCAAACCATTAAAAACTTTTGAGTGGAAGGATGGCATGATCATTTTTAATTTTTAAAAGATCACTCTCATACTTGTGTTGAGAATAGAATATAATACAAAGAAGATGTAAAGAGATAGGACGGCTTAGTTAGATAAAGAGATAATTCAGGCAAAAGATGATGGTTTAGTTTCAATGGAGATGGTGAAAAAGAGATTCTTTATGAATTTTTAAGGTAGAACCAACAAAATTTGTTAGTTGGATGTAGTAGTCATCTGAGTTAACATCGTGAGTATGTGACATGTGTAGTTGCACAGGGCTACAAACTCAGAAACACCCTGTTCTTGGTGTAATGCTTTGTTTTTGCTGTTCAGAAATTCTTAATAATTTTCTTTCAAGTTGTGTTTTGCATAAGTCTGATATAACAATATATCATGTGCTTAAGTGGAGGAGATAAGCACAGTATGCATGCCACTTGTCATCCTTTACACTCTGATCATTTATAACTGTTAAGAATCCCCACAAGCACAGAATCCCATTAGGCCCAAAATTCCAAGTCACTCACTTCCATAATACACTAACCTTGTACTCACTGTAAGTCTTTTGGAATTCCCAGAGATAATACATCCACTAGAGTTGTATGCTCTGGGAGGCCATGCTTTGCTTTCCAACTAGAATTTGCTTTGAATGTGGAGGCACTAAGATAATGTTCTAAGAAACAAAAATAACCAAGAAACCTTATTATACCCTTTCTTATTCATGTACTCCCCTCTGTTAGCCAAGCATTTGTGGTGAAAGTGATGATGACATACATGTAAAGGGCAACATAAGACAACCCACACTCCTTTTCCTTCAATTATTTTTTGCTCTTCATTTAACTGAAGGTAATGAGAATTGGCAGAATGTGTTCATAACAAAAAGCAAAAGAAAAACAGTTGAGTAGTTTTGTATGGTGTTTTCACTATTCTGGTAGAAACAAAGTAGCAAATAAATAGCATGTGAATATTATCATGGGAATAATCCAGGAAAAAGGTACGATTTGGAGATTTACTGGGAAAAAATTAAATTACTTATGTAATATTCTTAATTGGTCAAAAAGAATAGAATCTAGTTCACAAGTTACAGATTTGGCCTTTGAAAGAAGAATAAATAGTTCTTCTCTAATAACTGGAGAGGGCAAGATCTATCCCTATATATCTACATATGTATATCTATAGATATCTATACATATAGATATACAGATATATAGATAATATATAGATATTCATATATATATGTAGACAGGTTCTTCTGAAGGTGAGAATGGAGGCATGGGGAGAGGGGGCCACTGGATCTGTAAGGAAAAAAGAATGAAAATGATTTTGCTCCACTGTCCAGTTCATCAAGAGGTCTTTCCTCAGCCCCTAAAAATTTTTGTTGCCTTGCACCATCTTCTTTGCTTTATGTGACTTGACATTTTATTTGTATGTTTAATTTCATGTTTGAGGGCACCTGGGTGGCTCAGTGGTTGAGCATCTGCCTTTGGCTCAGGTCATGATCCTGGGATCCTGAGATCGAGTCCTGCATCAGGCTGCCCACTGGAAGCCAGCTTCTCTTTTGTGTATGTCTCTACCTCTCTCTCTCTCTCTCGGTGTCTCTTATGAATAAATAAATAAAATCTTTAAAAAAATAAAAATAATTTCATGTTTGACCCATGTATATTTCTCCCAGTAGATTGTAAACCCTATGAGTGTAAAGATCATGACTTTCTTATCAATAGTTGTGCCTAGCACAGTTTTTCCACATAGTAGACACAACATTTACAGCTTCAGGTACATCTGGGTGGCTCAGCGGTTGAGCGCCTGCCTTTGGCCCTGGGCGTGATCCTGGAGTCCCAAGATGGAGTCCCACATCAGGCTCCCTGCATGGAGCCTGCGTCTCCCTCTGCCTGTGTCTCTGCCTCTGTGTGTGCGTGTGTGTGTGTCATGAATAAATAAATTAAATATTTAAAAAATAAAAAAATAAAAGACTTTAAAAATAAATAAATAAATAAATAAAATGAATTTACAACTTCTGGGTTAAATAATCAGTTAGATATGTGTTCTTATTGTGAAACCGTCATTTTCTGTGACCAAAAAATCAGAAGAATCTTAAAGGATAATTGGCTCAAGCTTCCGAGTCCACTTTCTTCAGGATATCCAATTCTTTTGCCATATTTTGTAAAGTCTAGCCACTCTCATTTTCATAACTGGATTTCTGATTCCCCCAAAATAAACAAATTGTGAAGTCTCCATTACCAGAAGTATTTCTTTCATTCTACTTCAATACTGATGAGAAATTAAACCCCTTTTTAATGATGTTTTAACCCTAAAATCAATTGCACACTTTATAAATAGGATATCTTAATGAAATTATTGATGAGATGGACATAGTATTTATATAAGGCAATGCAAATAATTATAAATTCAGTGGTCACAGTTTCATTATAATTTTCTGGTATGTCATTTTTCTTGAAAGTAACAGCACCTCACCTAATTGTTGGCCTCTTTTTTTCTTCTTCTTCTAACTTATCTCTGTTATAATCCACCTCCAAAATCCAAAACCTTGGCTTTCTTTGTTTCCTTGTAATATTTTTTTCAGTCTTTAAGAATTTAAATATGAAAGCACTTTGTCCACATGAAAAAAAATTGTAGTGTGCTAGAGATTTTAGATTCAGTCTATCAAATCATTTCAACCTATTATACCAACATGGTATAGAAAAGCAAATCTTCTCTTCTTAATACTACTTCGTTAAACTACATCAATTTCTTATATTCATATTTATATTTTAAAAAACATAGAGTGAGGGGTATCTGGGTGGCTCAGTGGTTGAGCATCTGCCTTCAGTTCAGGTCATGATCTCGGGGTCGTGGGATCAAGTCCCACCTGAGGCTCCCCACGGGGAACCTGCTTCTCCCTCTGACTATGTCTGTGCCTCTCTCTCTGTGTCTCTAATGAATAAATAAATAAATTTTTTTTTAAGTGAAAGGAAGGAAAGAGGGAGGGAGAGAGGGAAGGAAGGAAGGAAGATAAAAGAAAAGAAAAGAAAACTCTTAAGCCCTTGAGTATGGAACTGCAAACTTCTTCTTTTGGGCATAGATCAAGAACCACTGTTGTTGAGGGAAGGAAAAGATGAAGTGACGGGATACGGGAACCTGTAACCCCTGGAGCAAAGACAATAAATTGTCCTGAACTCAGATGATTAGTGATAACACAACACTGCAAAAGGGGCAGATCACTGAGAAGGGCCTATCTCTGAGACTCAAAGACATTAAACCTGCCTAAGACTGTCTAGACCAGGATGTAAAAAAAAAGTGAAAAACTTCCTCACTGTCCAGCAAACTCTCCAAAATAAATAGTTAGAAGAAGGGGCCATGCCAGTTCCCAGGCATGTGTGTGTATCTTTCTGCTTGTCTGTCTCATAACTTTTTAGTTGAAAGACTGTCAGCAAGAGAGACTAACTAACTCTTGATTTCAACTCAGATCATAATCTCAGGGTTGAGTTCAAGATCTGTATCAGGTGCTGTGCTGGGCATGGACCCTGCTTAAGATTGTCTTTCTCCCTCTGCCTCTCATGAATAAATAAATAAAATCTAAAAAAAAAAAATACTGAAAGAAGATGTAAAGTACCAAAAGAATTAACATTTTCTGTTTTCTATACCTGAATATTCAGGTATTCAAATTAATTAGAGATTCATCCTGTATTTCATTTAAACATGTCATCCATTCAGTGGATATTCAGAAAGAATTTGATTAGTCATGGGAATCACTCTGCCACAAGTTGGATACTGGTTCTATGAAGAAATCACATCTTTCTCCAGGAGACATTGAACATACGTACTCATGGTTTAATATGCTATTATTATTAATTTTTTTTACAATAGCATTCTCTTTGTGGAGTTGTTGCTACACAGTGGAGGAATCTAGTTACTTTTCCTGTGGAGCCAGTGGCTATGTGCAAGTTCTTTACCTGTTATATTATTTGAATATTGCTTCTCTGTTCTTGATGCTATGTCCTTCCTCATTTTTTTTTAATTTTTTTACGTTTTTATTTATTTATGATAGTCACAGAGAGAGAGAGAGAGAGAGAGAGAGGCAGAGACACAGGCAGAGGGAGAAGCAGGCTCCACGTACCGGGAGCCTGACGTGGGATTCGATCCCGGATCTCCAGGATCGCGCCCTGGGCCAAAGGCAGGCGCCAAACCGCTGCGCCACCCAGGGATCCCTCCTTCTCCATTTTATGTCATAGCTTTGTTATATTGTTTTTAATTTTCTTTCGGTCATTTAAAAATCTTCTCCAGCTTGGATTGTTTTTCCAAGTGCCCTAGGAACTCCTCATCCTTTCTAATAAAAGAGAAGGTAGGTATTTCTTAAAACCTTTAACCTTTTCCACTAAAAGAAAATTTGGTTTGTATTTAAAGCACACTTAATTGGTATTTGCCTTGGGTAGGAATACATACAGAGGACTCATTTGAAGTTTATTGGAACATTTCTTCAGTATCTCAACCCAGTATTTCATTGGGGAAACTGTGGTCTTTTGTAATCTCCCTAAAATGGTTTCTAAAAATAACTTTGAAGGTTGTTCATAGGTTATATTGCTAATCTTGAGTTGGTTGGTTGTATATTATTTCTTTTCAACCTTTCCTCCAGTAGAACCTAACATACCAGTTTAATGCTGAATGTTGATAATAAGGTTTCAACTATACACAATCTCAAATACATAGAACTCAATAATCTCTTATGTGTTCTGAAAATAATGCATTAATATTGAAGCACAATCATTAAAAATAAATTTCTACTTAATACTAGAAGAAACTAAAACATTTTTCTGAATTCAGAAAATAGAATTTATTTTCTAAATATGGAAACATGTTTACCACATGATTCTATATTAATCATACCACCTGCTATGTTTCTAAGGAGATTCCATTCAGTCTTTTTTAATACAATTCTGTATAAAAAGAATAAATGGGCCAGAAAAAAAAAGGTTGAAAAGTAAACAATAGGTTCCATTTGGAATATAATACTTAAAAATTTAGGCATGCAACTTTTAGTGATGTAGGTGAGGATGGTGGAGCTAAATTACCTCTGTTTTACTAAATCTACCTTTGTGTATAAGTGCATAGTCAAGACTAAAAAATCTGGCCTTAGCTGACTTCATTATGCTGAGATGTTGCAGGAAGAGAGTTATGATAGTATCCTTTATTGTAATTACATGTAATACTGTATCTTCTATTTTTATCATGATAAAATGATTCTTCCAGATGTTGTGTGTATATGTGTGTGTGAGTGTGATAGAAAGATAAGACCAGTATGAACGGCTACAGAGTGTCTCAAGATAGCATAATGCATATCTTCTGATCAGTAAATTACATGTGGCAATATTCACTGATGAGAGAGACAGTGCTTCTTCATAATGCTTCCAGAGCTAAATAAATACCATAAACAGAACTGAAACAGGAAGCTACTCCTTTAACAAGGGGAAAATACTATTCCCTGAGTCTACCTACTTATTTTTAATTTAGTGTTCTACTTTCTTTTATCTCTAATCCCAGTTAATGATCTGATATGGCAGCAGTTATATAATTGATTTTTTAAAAAATAATCTGTGTCTCAATGATTTTCTCTTCACCGTTTTTTAATATTCCACCCTTAATGATCAGAACTGGTTTGGAGGATATGCAGAAATATAAACTGGCTTTTTCTGACAGATTGAAGAAGTTCCATGATTTATGTGAATATCAATTATGATAGTTATAATAGAACAAGAAAAGGTAAGTATTTTAAGTTAACTTGTAAAGAGTATGCTTCATGAGCCTTGTCCCTCTTTTCCTTCCATCATTTTCTTCACCTACTTAAGGAAGCTGTAGTTTGACTACCAGGGTGCGTTGTATGCATGGTAGTCCATTAGTATCTCAAATTTGACCAAATGCTCTGCCCAGTAGAAGGAAAGGGAATAATTTAAGAAAATTTGCTGAATTTGGTGACTGGGACACAAGAAGGATGTGGAGACAGGAGAAAGATAACCAGAGATATTTCATAAACACCACTGGAAGGGAAAATTGCTAGACTATCTTTGGTTTCTGTTCCAGTTCTTAGGCATCCTAAAAGAATATGATTTTCATGGAGGACTAAGTGTGCATCTGTGGTTATAACACCTTAAAGGGCCTAAGGAGCATGCTCTTGTTTCTATATATTTTTTTTTTACCTTAAACCTACATGATGTTACATGTCAATTATATCACAGTAAAAAAAATGCAAGGATATTAAAGGGTAAGTAACATAGACATTGGAAATATATTGCCAGAGATTATGAAGTCCCATGGAGGGGAGGGTGTCTGTCCCGGGAAGGGATTGCTTCCTGGTCAGCTAGTCAGCTGCCCTGGGAGGAGGCCAGTTTGGGGAATGGAGGGGTGTGCGTGGTTGTGGGGGGTGGGGTGTGGACAAAGGATATTTCTTGGCTCCTCCTCTGGTCCATACTCGGCCCAGTCTTCATGTTACGGAATTTCCCGGAGCACTTCTCTTGGGGTGGGAGCTGTTCCTTGTCACAGGGCAATAACCGTGGGGGCAGGCAGGGAGTGTGCAGAGGAGAGGACCTCTGCTTGGGTCCTGGCTGCAACAGGCAAATCTTTGATTTGATTTTGTAATAATTGTAACATCTATATTGGATTAATAATAAGAGGAAAAGTAAAATCAGTAGGATACTCAAGTTTGGTGAAGTTATGGTTTAAAGTGATGATTATATTGTTCTTTCAGAACTTTGAACAATTGACTATTAAAAGATTAGAATGATTAAGTTTTCATTTTAAACTTTTATGCTAAGATTTTCCATTTATTTAATAATACTTTTTTACAGTGGTTTAAATATAATTTCATTAAAATATCTACGATATTTATGGTGTACTATTTAGCAAAATACCTTCTTAGGTGAAATTTCACAGGTGACAAGGGTACTATATACTATTTAATTCATGCATAATTGTCACAAAAGCTCCAGTACAATGCAATTCAATAATTTTTGAACACTATTTTTAAACTTCTGAAAACCAATTGGTTTTGCTCTATCTAGATAGATACACAAAGATAAAAATAAACTACCACATGCAAATGACATAGAGAAAATCAAATGTAAAATTACAAGCTGGGGAAATGTTTATAGCACATTGTCATAGACATCAATTAGCAGGTGTCCTCTATTTATTATAAAAAAGATGACTTGCAAAATAACAGCCACCTTCTAACAAAATTGGAAAATGGACAAACACTCAAAAAATAAGGAAAATACATTTCAGTATATGGAGAGATGCCCAAATCTCATTCATTAAAAGAAAAATATAAACTAAAACTACATTGAGATGCCATTTCCACCTATAAGATTAGCAAAAAGTTTCAAAATTTTTATTACTCTGTTGGCAATGAAGCTTAAAACTGTCAATTCTCATTCATTGCTGACATAAGGGTGAATTTGTACAAAGGCAAGTAGACAGCCTCTATAAAAAAAAAAGTGGTAATGTACTAGGGCACCTGGGTAGCTCAGTGGTGGAGCATCTGCCGTCAGCTCAAGTCGTGATCCCAGGGTCCTGGGATCAAGTCCCACATCAGGCTCCCTGCAGAGACCTTGCTTCTCCCTCTGTCTATGTCTCTGCTTCTCCCTCTGTGTCTCTCATGAGTAAATAAAATCTTTAAAGAAAAAAAAAAGCAGTAATGTACTTTTGACCCAGTGATTCTAATTTTAAGAATTTGTTCCATATATTGTATTTCATTTGTTAAAAAAAAAAGACCTGTAAAATTTTATTCACTCATAATGTTGTCTACTATAGCACACAACTGGGAATAGTGTCTAAAAACCAAACCATAGGTGAATTAAGGATTTTTTTTTGTCATTCATGTAATGGAAAGTTTTTTAGGCATTAAAAATTTGTGGAAGTTCTTTGTGTTCTGATATGAACAGATCTCTGAGATATATTGTTACATGGAAAAAAAATAGTGTGTCCAGGGAGCTACAGAGAAAGAGAAGGGGGAAAAAAAACTTTAAATTGTATGTTATTGTATCTCTCTTTTTAAAATATTTTATTTATTTATGAGAGAGAGAGAGAGAGAAAGAGAGAGAGAGGCAGAGACACAGGCAGAAGGATAAGCAGGCTACATACAGGGAGCCCAACGTGGGACTTGATCCCAGGACTCCAGGATCATGCCCTGATTCAAAGGCAGACACTTGACGGCTGAGCCACCCAGGCATCCCATATGTTATTGTATCTCAATAAAACCATTTGGAAGAAAAAACAAGAAGTTAAATAAAATTATGCAAGAGAAATAAAATTTGGACATTTAAAATTATGTCGCCAGGGGATATTTCAGTTTTCATAAAATTCCTATGCGAGTAGTACACGATGAATATGTAGATAAAAGAAAAAATAGATGTGTTTATTTCTTCATTTTACAGATATTGAAGGATTTATTATGTGCTAAGCACTGGCATACACATTAGGAATATAAAGATGAATCAGACCCAGATTTTGCCTTCCACAAACTTTGTGTAGAGTCTAAGGTTAGGAATGGGAAGACCAACTTCTTAGCCACACAATTTAATAAAATTCTGTGAGTGTTGGTTTTTATCCTCCAAAGTACAAATGCCTACAGAATGATAGATTTAATTTCATCTAAGAGAAACTACTAAACTTTGTAGTTGGTTGTGAAGAAACAAAGCAGTAAGAACAAAAAGCAACACTACAATGACAAAATAAATTCTTTGGTTAACCTGAAAAGAAAAGGTCTCTTAAAGAAGCTTATTTTTTTCTTTGACTGCCCAGTCACATAGAAGTATATGTACAAAGAATACTACTAAGCCTCTTAAGAAAAAAAATGTTCTCAAACTGTATACTGTGAGCCACTGTCATATTCAGGACTACTCTTTATCCTGAGAATAACTACAAATAAAAATGCTTCAAGTTATTTATATCTGTTTATATTTTTTTTTGAAAATTGATTATTGACCAAGCAGGTGGATTAGAAAGAGAGTATTTTCATTTTCTTTATAAATTTCTTTCAAAATTATGAGTACTATTATGTATCTGGGTAATAAATGTGATGATGAGATCAAGACTATGCCACAATTCTCAGAAAGGGAGACCAAAGCCTTGGTCTTTTGGGCTGCCATTCTCAGTACACATTATTAGCTGTTAGATAAGCATTACACATAAAGAGGCCAGAGACTTTTAGATCATGTTGTCAGCTCTTGTTCTCAGCCCACAGAGACCATGAACTTTATCTCATACGAATGAACTAGACCAATGACTACTTTGCCCCTTTGATTTTTTTTGAGAAACAGCCTCTTAGAAATTCTTTTTGAGGTTAAGCTATTCTGATTTTTTTTTTTTTTTTAAGATGAGATTCAGTTTGAATACTTTACTGGTAAAACCCATAGCTGGAACATAAGTCAGTCATTAGAGTTGGCAGTGCATGGGAATCAACAGATGACACCGCACTATGAATGGGATTAGTACTTTTAAAAAAGAGTCCCAGGAGAGCTACCTTAACCTCCTCTGCTATGTGAGGACACAGAAAGATGGCCATTTTTTAACCAGAAAGCAGGTGCTCGACACTAGTGGAGCACCTACTTTCTATCTAGTTTCCGGCTTAGGTCTGTCGCTGCATTTTTCGCCCAGGGACAGGTTCTTTCCATTAAAGGATTGGCTCGCTCCCGGACCGGGGTGTGGCTAGTTTTAAACCCTCACAAGGGTCAACTGTCGTTTTCGCCCAGTGACAAGAGCCTCGCTCGCGCGGCATTGGTTGAAAAAGAACAGCCAAGCCACAGGATTGGGGAGTGGTAAACCACCACGGCCTAGAGAATAGGCAACTGCATTTGATGGGCTTGAACGCATAGAGCTTGACCAATCTCCCAGAGTCGCTATCTCACCCTGAGCGTGGCCAAACCCTCCTAACCCCAGGATTGGCCTGCGGCCTTAAATTTACGTTCTTTACACTACTGGGACTGGGGTCGCTTTTGACCAGTTCTGACTACGTGCCACTCTACCCCATCCCAGGGATGGCCCAATCCTGTCCCTGCGTCTGACACCCTCATCGGTTGCATCCCACTACAGCCTGCCAAGCGTAGTCCGTCCTTGCAGTCAGGACGGCACCAGCTCCGCCCCTCTCTCCCCACCCCCACAGGTGCCCTAAAGGGCCCTTGTCCACCCAAGGTGGTGGGCAGGGGCCCTCGCTCTCCGGCCCTTGTGTGGGGAAGAGAGTCGTGGGTGGGGATCTGGAGCTGGGAGCTGTGGTCTGAGATTAAAAGACTTTTACCTCTAACAAATGAGTATGAAGTGTATTCATTCAACACTTTTTGAAGCTGAATGAGCAGCACCTAGTTGACTTTCTGTGTAAAACAAAAACAAAAACAGAAACAAAAAACAAAAAAATCTCCTGGCATCTTGATCTTGGACTTCTGAGCCTCCAGAACTGTGAGAAATAAATTTCTGTGGTTTATAAGCATGATAATCTGTTATAGTAGTCCAGATGGACTAAGATATTAGTCTTATAAGAAGCTTGAAGGGTCTTCACATGTCCATTTTAGTCAGAGATTTAAATGATGCAATAAGATACATATTAAAATACTAGCAATACCTCAAACACAGTTCATTGCTATGGTTCAATTCTGCTGTCAACACCTACTATCTTATATGTTTATCTCTTTTTCACACTTTGACTTGATTTTATTCTTTACCGGTTCTGCTTCTCAGCTTAAAATTAAAAAAAAATTAAAATTAAAATTAAATTTTAAAATTAAAATTAATTTTTTAAATTTAAATTTAATTTAATTTTTTACAATTAATTTAAAATTAAAATTAAAATTAAAATAATACATACTTTTTAAAATAGTCACTTTTCAAAAAATGGCCATCTTTCTGTGTCCTCACATAGCAGAGGAGGTTAAGGGAGCTCTCCTGGGACTCTTTTTTAAAAGTACTAATCCCATTCATAGTGCGGTGTCATCTGTTGATTCCCATGCACTGCCAACTCTAATGACTGACTTATGTTCCAGCTATGGGTTTTACCAGTAAAGTATTCAAACTGAATCTCATCTTAAAAAAAAAAAAAAAAAAGAAATCAGATATCTCCGCCATTTCTTAATAGTGCAGAATTGCAGTAAACAATTTTCTTTAGAAATTTGACCACCCAGTATCCATTCACCATCTCTTGTTAGAACACCCTGGCTTCCTTTGGAATTCATATCTGCTTTTTTGCCTATGTGTTTAGTGATATTGGCAGCACTGCCTTGTTTAGCATAAATCAATCAATAATCTATTCTAAAGTATCCTATATTGCCCAAAATGTTTTACAAGGTATAATGGGAGTCAGGCATGAATGGCTTTTGTGCAAATTATATAGCTGTAGGAGTAGAGGAGAAAGAAGCAATTATTTTAATGTGGGAGAACAGAAGAGGTTATTACTTGGGATTCATTGGAGACCATCTCCCTGTGGCTTTGGTATAATGTATGTTTTTTTTTTTTTTTTTTTTTTTTTTTTTTCCCTTCGGTAATGTCCAACTGCTCAGTTTATAACTTGTGGGTTCTGGGATAGTAGCAGTGTTAGTCTTCAATATTCTGATGTTCAATCATTCACTTCTTGTGAAGTTGAGAGGCAGTTTATCTAGATCTTGTCCTTGTCATCTTGGATCAGGAAAACCACAGTTGCCTTACAGATCTTACATGGATACATTTAATTCGTGAAATTGATTGACATCCAGAATCCTCATTGCAAATTATTCTGGGAAATACAGTTTTTTGCTTTTAGAAATTATGATTCAGCAAGACATACCTGAAGGAGATGGGCATGAAATCTGAGTGCAAGTCAATCATAACTAACACAAGGAAGTAAATTGTCTATATCTGGTATATTTGACCATGAATTTAGCATAGACCTTCAGATCTGAAATCATAATGCTTTGGTGACAATATACATGTTAAAGATAAAAAAAAAAAAGAGATTAGAGGGGAACAGATACTTGATGGAGGAAACCATGTGGTCAGAGTGGGAATGGGCTTCATTTTGCTGTACATATATGGTTTATCTTGAATCCTGAGGATTTTTTTTTTTGAAAATTTTTTTTCTTGAAAATGTATTGTTTCCAGATTTCCAAACAGGATTTTATCTTAACGGTTATGCTAATTAATGCTTTGCAATTTCTTTTACCTGAACAGTATTGCTATAGGATCTTAATATGTGCTTTGTGAGAAAAAGGTCCTGTGTTCAAATAATTTAGGGTGTCTTATATTTATCTAAGGGTTATTTCCTTTTTCAGATTTCCCCACATTTCAGTACACCTCTGCCTGCTGCTTATCCAGTTACCTAAAGATAAAATCAAAACTATTTTATAAGGACAATTTTCTTGACTTCTTTTATTTTTCTTATACTATAACACACACATTTGACCAATTCATCCATTAGCAGTATACAAATGACTACCAAGACTTCAGTATTGCTTTAACACCTCGGCTAGTCACAGACTTGCTTCATTTGGGGGGAATATGTGCATATGTGTAGAAAAGATAATCACCTAATTGCTCACCTCTGAATCGCCTAATTCTGTGCCAAGGTGAGTGCTCATATATGTTCTTAATAAATTACTTGATTATTAAAATTAAGATAAGAAACGTCTTTAGGGTATGTCACAGACTTTTGCTTTCTTGAAAAAATAATTTTTAAGTATGGGCTAGGTAAACATTTTGATGAATAGGCAAAAAAAAAAAATTAGACAGAATGACCCCTAAATCACAGTAGTATTGGAAAACATTGTTGCAGAGATTTCTCCATAAACATGCGGTCCTGGCCTTTTGAGCTAAGAACATAGTTGATAAGCAAACATGCCTGGAAGCTAGAATAGTATATCCTGATTGAATTGAAGACCACAAAGGAGGCATTTGGGCTCAGAAAATGAGTCAATATAAGTTATAATGATTATGAAATGATTTTATATAGAAGGTAGTGATTTCTGTGTCACAGCATTTATGATGCTTACCCTGAGTTATCAGCCTTTCTATAAATTGAATTGGCATAGTTACTAATATTGACATGAGTTCTTCTGATCGTTAAAGTTAATGTCTCCCTAGTCCAGGTTGAGATATAGACCTTGGGCCTTATTTTTTCCCCTCCCTTTATACCTACATCATGTAGAGAAATCCAGGTTGGTTATGTGTTCAGTATGTTTGTGTTCATTGATTCACTATTCTTCTTTCCTATGAGGGTTCATTTTATCATTCTGTAAGAAAAACTCCATGCAGTGGCTATTTTCCTGGAAAGCATAGCCCTGTGTTCAGTGTATAGTCCTTGATCAAAAATATTTTTTCTTCCTTCCTTCTTTTCTTTTCTTATATCTTCTTCTTTCTCTTCTTTTTTCTTTATTTCTTTATTTTTTTTTTCTTTCTTCTTTGAGTGTCATTCTGAATGTCTTTTCAAGTTTTGGTAACAATTCTCTGAATGTCTTTTCAAGCTTTGGTAACAATTCTCTGAATGTCTTTTCAAGCTTTGGTAACAATTCTCTAAACCACAGGAATTTTCTACAATAGCAGAACCTGGAAAAGATCTATAGCTATATTTTATCAATAAGACAGTCACTGGCAAAGAACCAGTCAGAGTTTTTAAGGAGAATTTGGTATGTATGTAAAAATTGGATAAGAAAAGAATTGAAAGGAATGCTAAGACACAGAGAAATTATGTACATACAGCTCAAATCTACATGCTATAGTTGACATTTTTTAAGTGACAGTTATATTCTTTTCTGAATATAGATTTAAAAGGTATGAAGACGTAAGTGACCTCTTTAAAGCAATTTGTAAAATTAACTGTGAACTACCTCTTCTCTTTTCTGCCATGAGAAAGCTCCCTTGCCACATAAAAAATTGCAGTGGCTAAAAAGATTAAATAAAATTAGTAAAATGCTTCAGTTTGAATTTTTAATGATACCATATTCAAAAGCATGACCTTGACTCATGCTCTTCTCTACCCACTGTTTCTTTTATATCCCATTCATGTTCCATTATAACTGAATTCCATCCTTTGAAATATTTTGAAAATTTTCAACTAAACTGTGTAGGCAGATTCCACTTTACCCAAAAGAAACCTTGCAAAACATTAATTATTTGGAAATCTCTGCTCACAAAAAGCAGAGACAAATCTTTCATTGGGCTATATATTTTTCTCTTCCTAGAGAAAACTCAATTTCAAAAAATTGTTTTGCTTATTTTAATCAGAAAAATCAAACTTAAATAACCAGGTTATTTATAAATGTTTATGTAAAACACACAAAAAAAGTGTGTTTAGTATATTTTATGGCCTAGAGTCTATGCCTATTTTCCCTGCAGGAAATAAATCAAATACCCAGAGTAATTAAGGAAAGTTTAATAGACATACTTTTTAAAGGGGTCAGGATAAGTTACGGAAAAAAGAAAACAACGGAGGGTTTAATATTAGGAGGCTAGCAATAGAAGGGCACTTTTACTACCTTAGGACTGAAAGGACAGGGAAGGGAGCATATACAAAGACTCAGAATATAGAGGCCACCCAAGAGAGAACACTGCATAAGGTGACTCAGCCAGTCCTTAGGGGAGTATTTACTTGGTCCTCATTCTTTTTCTACCTTGCAATATGCTGCTTGTGATGCCTATATATTTTTTTCCTCTTCCCTTCCTATCCCCTCCCTTCCCTTCTCTTTTCTTTTTTCTTTTCTTTTGTTTCTTTTTCATGCAGAAGATTAAATCCAGTCCCTCTATTCAGTCTTGTATGGAAGTAGAAGTTCTGTCAGATTCCATTTTAATTTTTGATTTGGAGGTGTGACTTTTTTTTCCTTTTTAAAAAATATGAATTATTTCAAGCATAATTAAAAATATAAATAATGTGAAGCAAATATTTTATTTTCTCCCAATATTTTTTATTTAAAAAGAAAATATTTTATTTTCTTTTATTTAGTGTTCGTGAATAACAATTTTCTGTATGAATGGCAGATTTATTTTGAAAATGAAAATAATAATACAGAATAATGGTTGATCAGGCTCTTTACAAAGGTAATATTCTGATAGTCAATAAGCTCATTAAAGGGTTCAATCTATTTTCTCATTAGAGAAATAAAAATTAAAGCTACAATGAGATACCATTACCATTTCAAATTAGTGTTTTTGTTTTCTTTGGGTAAATACCCAGTAGGAGAATTACTGGATCATATAGTATTTCTATTTTTAATTTTTTGAGGAGCCTCCCCAGATAACTAAAATTTAAAAGATTGATAATAGTAAGTGTTGGAGAGGATGTAGAACAACTGGAACTCTCATTATTTGCTACTGGGAAATAAAATGTGACAAAGGTTTAGGTTGTAGTATGTACAAAGTCTCAATGCAGATATACCCTACAATGAGGAAATTAACTGCTATATAAAATATGATATATGAATATCATATATATATTCACCAAAAGGTATGAGCATGACTATTCCTAGAAACACTTGTCCATAGACTGAATCAACATAAATATCCATTGATAGTACATGATTTAATGAATGAATAAATACTTAAATATTAATCTGGAGATTAAAATCCCATAAAACAATGAACATTAACAAAATACTGTTATCAAACGTAGTAAGCACAAATCTTCTAAACATAAATAAGCTTCAGTGAAAGAAACCAAACAATAGAGCACATACTTTGTGATGCTCTTTATATAAAGTTCAGCAATAGGCAAAACCTGTGGTGAGTAAGGAGAATGGTTGAAATGATCTTGAGAGAATTTTAAAGACACCGTTCCATTGTCTTCTATACTCCTATATTGCTATTGAAATAGCTGATAAGATGGGACAGATGAGATAGTCTCTGATTATTGATATTCTATATGTAGAACTGGGTGATAATAACATAGTTGTGTTCTGTTTACATAAATTTATTGAGTTGGCCACGTAGGATTTGTGCACTTTTTAAGGTACATTTTACTTTATATATAAAAAATTATGACTAAATATAACTGATACAATTAAAAACACAGATTATTTCCTCCCTCCATATATATATATATATATATACCGTTATTGAGAACTTGGAAATTGAATTCTATACAGATTTTTATATTCTTGTTATATATTTACAAATAAGTATAGACCTAAAAATATCATGTAGTGCTTTTTGAGTTTCTAAAACATTTTCTATAAGTGCATGACATGTAATTTATTAATATTTTATTCAGTATATTTTGAAATATATTTTGTATATGTATTATATACATATGTTTACATATTATTTATTCACTATAATTACTGTATAATTTTACATCGGTAAAATATACCAAAATGTATTTATCTCTTCTCTTCTTATAGATATTTAGGTTGTTTCCAATGTTTCCTTTCAAGTATGATACTTTAGTGAACATTCTTGAACATGCATATCCACAGACTTCCCATTGTAAACATACTTAGAAATCCTGGGTCATAGGCTATTGCATTTAAATTTTTTTAGTCTTTATAAATGTATCTTCAAAGATATTACTCCAAGTCACATATTTTGAAATACTTAAGTGACATGATTATGATCCCCATCCCTAATATTCAGAAATATGTTCTTCACCAGAGGTCTTTTCTCCAAGTAATTTCTGAGGATAGAATGATTACAAAATTAGTTGGTGAAAAAAAATTAAAAAAAAAATAAATAAATAAATAAAAAAAAAAAAAAAAAAAAAAAGGGATCCCTGGGTGGCGCAGTGGTTTAGCGCCTGCCTTTGGCCCAGGGCACGATCCTGGAGACCCGGGATCGAATCCCACATCGGGCTCCCGGGCATGGAGCCTGCTTCTCCCTCTGCCTGTGTCTCTGTCTCTCTCTCTCTCTCTCTTTGTGTGACTATCATAAATAAAAAAAAAAAAAAAAAAAAAATTAGTTGGTGAATTTTTCATTTATCTTGCACTCCCACTTTGAGTTACTTCTCCCATAGTTTTCTGGGCCTTCTCTGCCCACATCTCCAGAACTGCTAACCAATAAACAACCCATCCTCTGACTTCATTTTTCAGACCTTTCCAATACTGTTCCTCAAATCACATTTCCCTAAAAACATTCCATTTAGAAATTATTGTGAGGAAATTCTCTCTCTCTCTCTCTCTCTCTCTCTCTTTCTCTCTCTCTCCCCCAAATGCATTACATTTCTAGAGGCAAACATACTCCAGAACAGTTGATGACAGGTACATTTACTGTCTTGGCCTAAGTCCTTATTAAATAATGATAATGCAGCCTGATATGATTACATTGTTTTCTATAGTTATCTTGTTATATAGATATTTAGTTAATTAGTTTTTGAAAGAATAAAATGAATGAGAGAGGAATTGCCTGCTAAATATATATGTATTTTTTTCCCTTTTTAAGCATATTGTCATATTTCTCTGATCACTACAAAAAAAATGTTTGACCATGTGTGGTAGGCAGAATAATGCCCCCACTCCCCCAGATGTCCACATTTTAGTTCCTGGAACCTATGAATACATTACCTTTTAAGGCAAAGGGCCTTTGTAGTTGTGAATATATTAAGGATCATAGATAGATTATCCTGAATTATCTGGGTGGACATAACATAATCACAAGGGTACTTAGAAATGAAAGAGGGAAACAGAAGAGTCAGAGTCAGAGAAGGAGATGTGACAAGAGTAGTATGATTGCTGACTTTAAAGAAGGAAAGGACCATGAGCCAAGCAGTCTGGTAGGCTCTACAAGCTGGAAAATAAAGGAAACTATTTTCTCTTGGAGCCTCCAGAAGGAACATAACTCTTGTCAATATCTTCGTTTTATCTGAGGGAGGCATTTCAGAATTCTGACCTCCAAAACTGTAAGCTTAATAAATTTGGGTTGTCTTAAGTTATCAAACTTGTAATTTGTTACAGTTAGAATATGAAACTACTACACTGTGTTTTGCATTTCACTAAGATTCTATGTGTAGATTTATTTTTATGTATTTTGCTTAGCATTCACATTTTTATTCAATACCAGAACACGTTCAAATATTATTTCTTTTAATAATGCTTATTGCATTGTCACAATCTGCTTCATATTATATAAATATACTTTCATTTTGTTTCATGAATTTTCTTCTGTTTTTTTTAATTTTTTAGGTTTTTGTTGTTGCTGTTAAATTCCAATAATTTTTTTTAGTTAATTTTCTACTGGAATGTGTCTTGATTCTATTCCAACTATTAGAATTTTTCTTTATTCTTGAGAATAAATATAAATCACTAGTTACATGTAATTTTACATAAATGAATAAATATGATCATATTGTAGGTATTCATGGTCCTTTTAAGCACCTTTGTTTTATTTTACTTGCCTTGTACTACCCTGGTGATCCATAATATATAAATTATATTGTCAATCATTTAATTTAGTGTTAATTTTCATTGTATCTTATGATAAAAACAAACATCTAAATGATAGCTCTTTTAAAAATATGTGTTCTGGAATATGTAGGAATGTTACTAGCATTAGCTATGAGAGTATTTGGATTGGAGTCATGTTTCAGATTCATTTCTGTTGCTTACTAACAAAGACATGACTTTGATTACATTTCCCCAACTATTAATTGATAGTGTTTTTCTCTCTCACAAGGAAAAGAAGAAGGAGGTTGAGGGAAGGAGTGAGAAATAGAACAAAAGCCATAATTTGTAAAGCAAATGTACCATGACTCATAAAATAGATAAACTGAACAAACAAGACAACCTAACTTAAGTTAAAAATTTTTCAACATGGGTGGCTCAGTGGTTGAGTGTCTGTCTTCGGCTCAGGGTGAGATCCTGGGATCAGGGATTGAGTCCCACATTGGGCTCCCTGTGAGGAGCCTGCTTCTCCTTCTGACTGTGTCTCTCATGAATAAATAAATAAAATCTTTAAAAAAATTTTTTTTTAAAGTTTTTAATAGTTTGTTAAGGCCATATTTTTCAGGATAAGAGCATACACTGATTTAACTCTAACATTAAATAGATTCATGTTCCAAGGATGGAGTCACCAACTATTCTAGTAATTGCCATATTATCAATCATCAATAATTCTGCCAGACTTCCCCTTTGAAACATTCCTGAGACTCTAGAAAGATTGTACTTTGCCTTTAAATTTTAATAAAGCCAGCTTTGCTTGATCAACAATTTTTTCTGGTGGCCTTTTTTTTTTCTTTTAAGATTTTATTTACTTATTCATGAGAGACACAGAGAGACACAGGCAGAGAGAGAAGGAGGCTTCATGCAAGGAGCTGGATGTGGACTCGATCTTGGAACTTCAGGATTATGCCCTGAGCCAATGGCAGAGCTCAACCGCTGAGCCACCCAGGCGTCCCTCTGGTGGTCTTAATAAGAAAACTTCAACGGGAAAAATTAGAGAGGGTGACAAAACATAAGAGACTCCTAACTCTGGGAAACAAACCATGGGAAGTGGAAGGGGAAGCAGGCTGGGGGAATGAGGTGACTGGGTCACGGGCACTGAGGGGGGCACTTGACGGGATGAGCACTGGGTGTCATACTATATGTTGGCAAATTGAACTTCAATAAAAAAAATAAAATAAAATAAAGGAAACTTCAACAAGAATGAATAGGTAAGAGTAACAGAAGGACTTTTAGGGTATGGACTCTTTATAAGACAAGCAGTATATATTATAGAAGGAAAAATAAATAAAAACAAGAGGAACATAGCTCTAGGAATTTGTGTGAATTATAGTCAATTTAGGCCAAACAGTAACCCTAATAACCTCTTAAAGAATGAAAAAAAAACAAAAAAGAAAAAAGAAAAAGTAAGCAAATGGGAGAGAGGGTGAAAAACTAAAGGAGGAAGAAAAACCAAATGTGAAAAACATGCATGAAAATGAAGAGGAAACAAGTTTAAATGGTTTTGAGGGATGCCTGGGTGTCTTCAGTGATTGAGCTTCTGCCTTTGGTTCAGGGTGTGATCCCAAAGTTGCAGGATCAAATCCCATGTCAGACTTCTTATGGAGAGTCCTCTTCTCCTTCTGCCTATGCCTGCTTATTTCTTTGCCTGTTTCTCTGTGTCTCTCATGAATAAAATAAGATCTTTAAAATGGTTTTGACTAGTTTGTCATTTTTGTTTTTATCTGCTTAGTCAGTTTCTTCAAATATTATTAAAATATCTATACTACCCAAAGCATTCTGAAAATTTAATGCAAGCTCTACCAAAATGCCCACAGCATTTTAAACAGAGTTAGGACAAACAATCCTAAAATTTATGTGGAACCACCAAAGATCTCAAATAGCCAATGCAACCTTGAAAAAAAAAAAAAAAAAAGCAAAACTGGTTGCATCACAATTCTGAACTTCAAGTTATATTACAAAGCTGCAGTGATCAAAACACTAACGTGCTAGCACAAAAATAGACACATAGATCAATAGAACAAAATAGAAAGCCTAGAAATGAACCCAGAACATTATGGTCCGTTAATCTTCAGCAAACCAGGAAAGAGTATTCAATGGGTAAAAGTCTCTTCAACAAATGGTGCTGGGAAAATGGACAGCAATATGCAGAAGAATGAAACTGGACCACTTTCTTACACCATACACAAAATAAATTCCAAATGGATTTGAAGCCCTAAATTTGAGACCTGAAAAAAAATTGTAGAGGAGAACACAGGTAGTAACCTCTTTGATATCAGTCATAGCAACTTCATCTAGCTATTCTCCTGAGGCAAGGGGAACAAAAGCAAAAATAAACTATTATGACTTCAAGATAAGCTTATGCACAGCAATAGAACAATCAACAAAACTGAAAGGCAACATATTGCAGGGAAAATATATTTGCAAATTGCATATCTGATAAAGGGTTAATAAACAAAATGCATAAAGAGTTTAATAAACTCAATACCTAAAAAACAATCCTATTAAAATATGGGCAGAAGACATGAATAGACATTTTCCACGAAAGACTTACAGATGGCTCATAGACAAAATATGTGCAACATCACTCATCATGAGGGATATACAAATAAAAATTACAATGAGATATCACCCCACATCTGTCAGAATGGCTAAAATCAACAATACAGAAAACAATAGGTGCTGGCAAGGATATGGAGAAAGAGGAACACTCATGCACTCTTGGTGGGAATGCAAACTGATGCAGCCACTTAGGAAAACAATATGGCGGTTCTTCAAAAAGTTAAAAATAGGACTACCCTATGACCCAGCAATTGTATAATTAGGTACTTACCCAAAAGATACAAAAATGCCAATTCAAAGGGATTCATATACCTCAAAATTTATAGCAGCATTGTCTGCGATTGACAAGTTAAAGAAACAACCCTAATAAATGTCCATTGACTGATGAATAGATAAAGAGGTGGAATATATACATACATACATATATATCATATAATACATATATGATACAAATATATCATGATATACATATATATCAGCCATTAAAGAGATTGAAATTTTGCCTTTTGCAAAGACATGAATGGAGCTAGAGAACGTTTACTAAGCAAAACAAGTCAGAGGAAGACAATAACATATGATTTCATTCATATATAGAATTTAAGAAGGAAAACAAATAAACCTAGGGGGAAAAAAGAGAGAAACCAAGAATTAGATTCAACTATAGAGAACAATCTGATGGTTACCAGAGGGGAGGTGGGTGGGGGCGAATGTGTTATTTGGATTATGGGAATTAAAAAGTGTACTTTGTGATGAGCACGAGGTGTTGTTTGTAATGTTGAATCACTAAATTATACACCTGAATCTAATATAACACTTTATGTTAACTAGATGGAATTAAATAAAATCTTTTAAAAAGATCAAAACAAAAGATAAATGTGTGAATGAATAAAACTAACATTGGTCATAGAGGGGTAAAATAATGTCATATCTCTTTTGTTAATTGGTTATGTTATAATGTAGAACAATTAATAAATAAATAGTAAATAGCTTATTACTGAAATAATCATTTTTAAACTTACTAATATTTTTTAACTTACTAATATTGACAGTAAGATAACTAGTAGTGGAAAAATATGATGTGCCATTTAAAATGAACCAAAGAAAAATAAAAATCAAATCAAATCAAGACAAAAATAAAGGAAAATGGTAAAAATTAAAAGAGATAAAGTAGACTGAGAACTGTAAAATATGTTAAAAATAAGGTCAAATTTGTTATTAGTAAAAATAAGATTGGGTTAGGTAAGTATTTATTAAAATCAGTAAATCACATATTGGGGAAAAAACCAGACTACTTTGCTCCAAAAGTCATATCTTTAAGTCCCTCAGGGGTATAGGGATCATGAAAAACGTTAAAATATAAATAATAGGTTAACTGTTTTAACATGAGATAAACTGAAGATGGTAGCCTACATATCAAGAAGGAGAAAGAGGGGATCCCTGGGTGGCGCAGCGGTTTGGCGCCTGCCTTTGGCCCAGGGCGCGATTCTGGAGATCTGGGATCAAATCCCACGTTGGGCTCCCGGTGTATGGGGCCTGCTTCTCCCTCTGCCTCTCTCTGTGTGACTATCATAAATAAATAAAAAATTTTAAAAAAAAATTAAGAAGGAGAGAAATTGTTTATTCTCATTAGGTAAAAATAAATTAACATTTCATAATCAAATATGGGTAGACATTTAATGATTGATCAAATTATTTTTATGAACTTAAGTTATTTAAAAACACAATGAACAACATTATATATGAATGGAAAATTTATAATTATTATGTATATAGACAAATACCTTTTCATTAATAAGTAAAAACTTGTATAAGTCCATTAGGAAAATATTGTTTCAGAAGGAAACATTAGCAAAAAACATAAATGGTTACTTCCTAAAATTATTAGTCACAAAACAATTATAAGAAGTAAAATATCGCCAGTAATCATATAAAACACTGGACACTATCTTATGTAACTTACATGTAATTATAAAATTCAGTAATATGAGGTGCCTGGATGGCTCAGCGGGTTAAGCATCTGCCTTCTACTCAGGTCATGATTCCAGGGTCCTAGGATCAAGCCCAGCCTCCCTGCTCAGTGGGGATCTGCTTACCCCTCTTGCTCTGCTCTTCTGCTTGTGCTTTCTCTCTCTCACTCTCTCTCTCAAATAAATAAACAAAATCTTTTAAAAAAGAAAAATATGTAAAAGGCTCTCACGTATTATGTGTATATGGATGTATGGAATTGTGTGTATGTGTGTGTAAAAACATCTGTATCACAGCTGTTTCTATAACTGGAAATTGTATCACAGTATTAATAGAGTTATCTGAGAAATGAGATTCTAATTTTTTGTTTTAAATATATTTTCTTTTTCTACATTTTTCTGCTATGTAGCAAAAAAAAGTTCTACAGAAGAGGTGATAGAATATATAGAAGTAATTACTAGTATAAACATAGGTGTACAAATGTTGATATAAATAATATTAAATATATATATAATTCTGTCCACTAGATGACCTAGAATAAGTACCAATGCAATAGTGTAGAGCTTACACCATATATACAAATTTAGAATTCTAAATACCATTCATCACTATAAGGTCCCAGGACTCCTTGAAGAGTTGGCTGATTATAGGGTTGGGACAGAGAAAATAGAAAATAAACCTGGAGCATCTTGCACTGAAAGTTAAGGAGGTTCTCAAATTATGATGGGGAAATATCTAAAGGATCAGAAGCCATTTGAAGGAATTTCCACTGGCCAAAACTAAGACAATTTAAATATCAAAATTAATAATGATAGTTATAGATCATAACCAATTGCATTAAATTGAAATCTGTGTACCTGGGGCACCTGGGTGGCTCAGTGGTTGAGTGTCTGCCTTTGGCTCAGGTCATGATCCCGGGGTCCTGGGATAGAGTCCCACATCAGGCTCCCTAAAGGAAGCCTGCTTCTTCTCCCTCTGCCTATGTCTTGCCTCTATATATATATCTCTCATGAATAAATAAATAAGTTCTTTAAAAAATAAAATAAAATCTGTGTGCCTATACTGATAAAGAGAAATAAAGAATATATAAACAAAAGAAAAAGTTCTATTAGACACTGAAATGCCAACTAATACACAGACAAGTAAGAATGAAATTTAAAAATTATGTTCTCATTCATTTGGGGAATATAAATAATAGTGAAAGGGAATATAAGGGAAGGGAGAAGAAATGTGTGGGAAATATCAGAAAGGGAGACAGAACGTAAAGACTGCTAACTCTGGGAAACGAACTAGGGGTGGTAGAAGGGGAGGAGGGTGGGGGGTGGGGGTGAATGGGTGACGGGCACTGGGGGTTATTCTGTATGTTAGTAAATTGAACACCAATAAAAAATAAAATAAAAAAATAAAAAAATAAAAAAAATAAAAATTATCATTTGGCAACCCTCAGAGTAATAATTAATTTGGAAAAGATTTGTGAATGGATACTAAAATTACTGTGTAAATTTGATGAGGAATAAAATATTACAGAGGGCCTGGCTGGCCCAGTCAGTGGGGTGTGCTACTCTTGTTTTGTTTTTGTTTTGTAAGAGTCTCTATTAATGTGGGTAAATATTCATGCTTTACTTATACATGGAAAAAACAGCAATTACATCACAGAATTATAAGGTGATCTTATTTTTGCTCAGAGTTGTGTGTTCAAACCCCACACTGAGTGTAGAGACTACTTTAAAAAATAAAATCTTTTTAAAAAGAAACTAGAATATTACATAGCCTCAAGTATCTTCCTATAAAGTACGCTTTCAGTAAAATAGGGAAAAAACAATTTTGCAATGATAAATCTAATAGATGCCACCTTAATCAAATGATCAGAGATCAAGACTAATGGAAGAAATCCAGTAAAATGCAATGTGAAAAATACAGCGTTACTTCTGTCATATTCTGAACAAAATTTCAGGGGCGCCTGACTCAACCGGTTAGGTATCCGCTTTCTGCTCAGGTCATGATCCCAGAGTCCTGGGATGGAGCTCCTCATCAGACTCCCTGCTCAGCAGGAAGTCTGCTTCTCCCTCCCCCTCTCCCTCTCCCCCCACTTGTGTGAGCGCTCTCTCTCTCTCTCTCAAATAAATAAATAAATAAATATTTTTAAAAATTATAACCTGATTCCGAGCATAAAGAATGTTAGACAAATCCAAATTGAGGGGTATTTCACAGAATATTTTCAGGTAAACAAAAGTTTTCAGAAACTTCCAGATTAAAGGATATTAAAGATACAAGATGAAAAAATCTTGGCATGATATTGATCTGGATCATTTTGGCATAAAAGAAATAACTGGAACTTGAACAAAGTTTATGCATTAGATGATATTAAAGCATCAATCTCAATTAACTGATTTTGATATTTACACTTTCATATAGCATAGTGTTCTGGTTTGTAGAATATATGCACTTAAAATAATATTCAAGAGTAATAAAGTATTATGGCTGTAATTTAGTTTCAAATAGAAGACTTTTTTGCTTCTTGCAAATTTGTAGCTATATTATTTTTATACTAATTACTAATTGAGAATTCAAGACATCTTTTCATTACCATTAGAATCCTAATATTTTCAGGGACAACAGAACATCCAAATAATATATTTAATTGGTATCCTTTTACACAATTAAGATGTCAAAAGTCAGCCATCAAATACCCTAATGTTTGTGCAAATTCAGATTATATGCAGATATAATGACTTTAAGAAGTCCTTCAGAATTAATGAAAGAAGATATGAACTATGATTCAACTTGTTTTCCCATAATTTCTCAAGTAATTCGGACCCTAAAATCTCGGGAATTATTTTCTTTCCAGAAAAGAAATAAAAATATAATGAATAGGTTTTCATGATTAAGATTTTCAAACTGTTAATTTAGCCTTGAAAAGGATTTATGCATTAGACTTGTTAAAATATTTGTAGTCATAAGTGGATTAAATTCTTTAGTCTTGAAATTTATAATATCATTACATCACTACTATTTGTAGAGAAGCTATGCATTTATTCAGAGTTGACTGCAGTTTATGAATTATCTAGGCCTCTTTTTAAATGAGTCTGCTTCCCATTTTCAGTTCTTTGAAAAGTTTTGTTTGCTCCCCCACGGAGACTTCTGTACTTACCTCATGATTAATTTCTCCTTCTTTTCCCTCTTTTTCTCTTTCCTCAAGCAAATCCACCTTATGATTGCACAAAGAAACATCCATTAGCTCTGATGCAGTACCACCTCAGTGGTTCTAACATCAAGATCATCACACTCCCCAATCCTGATTAAAATAGAATTTGTCAGGTAAAAACAAAACAACAGAGAAGTTTCTTTTGTTTGGTTTTGGTTCTGGTTTTTGTCTAAGCCTAATGTTTCTCTTCCATTATTCTCTGTAAAAAGTCATATAATAGTTGTGACTTCTTACTGAAGCCACTTAGGGACACACTGCAATACTTTTTAATCTCATTTTCTTAGTTTTCTTAAAATTGTTTTGTAAATACCTCCCTTTCCTTTGTGGGCTACTTGGTTCTCATATTAAGAAAATCTTTAGGATCACTATTAAGCCATATAACTTTTCAACACTCAGACCAATCTTAGATGATTCAGTCTTTATTCTTTCTAAGCTCTAAGCTATCTTATACATATTAGGTATTTCCTTCTAAAATACCTATGGTTGGGGTGCCTGAGTGGCTCAGTCAGTTAAGCATCAGACTCCTGATTTCGGCTAGGGTCATGATCTCAGGGTTGAGATAGAGCCCTGACTTCGGCTTTGCACTCAACACAGAGTCTGCTTAAGATTCTCTTCCTCTCCCTCTGCCCCTCCCCACCCTACTCACGCATGCACTCTCTCTCTCTCTCTCAAAAAGTAATTAAAATGAAATAAAACACCTATGCTCACTCGAACATCATCTGTGCCAAATCAATATCTTGCTGCCCAGAGATATTCTTCCTTTTTTAAAAGTTTTTATTTATATCCCTAATAGTTAACATACAGTATAATATTAGTTTCAAGTATATAGTATAGTAATTCGACAATTTCATACAACTCCCAGTGTTCATCACAAGGACACTTAATTCCCATCAACTATTAATTCATCCCTCCACCCACCTCCATTCTGGTAACCATTGGTTTGAATTTGTTCTCTATAGTTAAGAGTCCTATTTCTTGCTCGTTCTCTCTCTCTCTCTCTCTCTCTCTCTCCCTCTTTGCTTATCTGGAAACATATTAAAAGTCAATAAAAAGAGAAATTTCACTTTCATCCAGACTTCTGTCTCAATCATAGCACCTCCTTTCCCAATTCAGTCTGCAGATCTTTTAGATTTAGCAATCTCAAAATTTGTACCCCTTTTGCTGCACAGTAACATCACTTTTTTTTTTCTTTATCTCCAGGAAGAACTTTCTAATCAATCCTTCATACTACCATAAGAGTGATTTTTAAAAAATGTATATGTCTGATCATTTCCAATTATAAAATTCTTTAATGGTTATATGATGAGTTTAGGATAAAAGTTGGGGCTGAATGTATAAATGTGTAAGTCAACATTTCACTTAAATTGGTAAGACTTAATAAGATCACCAAACTAGTTAGATGGAAAAAGAGTAACATGTCTGTGTTTGGGCTATATAGCATCCAAAGTTTAGAGAGAAGAGCAGGAAACAGCAGACTGAGAATTGTGATATAAGGTAAGAGGGAAAGCAACAGTGTGCTGCAGTAAAAGATGAATATTGAAGACTAAGAATTGCTCAATGGATTTGGTAACATCGTAGTCAGCAGAGGCACTGACAGGAATTATCTTGGTAGAATGTTGAGAATAAAGGCCTATGTACAGTTTCTTTAATAGAGGATGATGGGAGAACAGGGGTTATAAACAAAGTTAGATATCTCTTTAAAAAAATAACTGCAAAGGTGGAAAAAATGGGTGATATTAAGTGGGGAAATGACATCAATATATTTGTTTTTTCAATAAAGATGAGATAATTAACACGTTTTTATAGTGATGAGAAAAATTCAGTAGCAAGAGAAAGTTACGAGTTTGGGAAGACAGTAGAACCATTGGAGAGTAGCAGGTGATATGACAATATGTATTGTATGAGAAAAAAGTTGTACATTTACATTAACAGAGTATATCCTATTTATTTCACATCTTTTTTTCTGCCCTATGTCAAATATTTGTATTCTATACATGGTTCATTAATTTGTTATTAGGCCAATTCCTCTGTAAAACTAGTATTGTGGATAATATTTTATATTGTTGTTTGTACATTGTAATTTTGCTAAACATTCCTATTAATTCTAATATTTTGTTCTTAGTTTTGTTGGATGTTTATATATAAGCTTATATATTCTTCGAATAATGTGGTATTTATTATTTCCATTGTAATCCCTTAAACCTATTTCTTTTTCTATTCTCTAAACCTTGGTCAATACCTCCAAAATATATTAAGCATTAGTGTTCTTAAAATAATCATGACATCTATAAATATTTTATCTATAGCTTTGAAGTTTCTATGAAAGTGCCTTTTATTCCATTTGAAAACCATACATATTTGTTAAACGATACTGTGTTTATTTCCTAGGGCTACCATAAAATAGTACCGTAAACTGAGTGACTTGAAACACCAAAACTTTGTTTTTTCTAGTCTTGGAGGGTGGACATCTAAAATCAAGAGGTTGGCATGGCTATGCTTCCCCTGAAACCCATAGAGGAGGATCTTTCCTTGCCTGGTGGTGATAAGTCCTTAACATTCCTTGGTTTATGGTTACATCACTGCATTATTTACTTCTGTCATTACATGGCATTCTTCCTGTGTGTCTCTTTCTTCTCTGCTTATAAAGAAGCCAATCATATTGGAGTAAGGCCCAACTTACTCTACTCCAGTATGACCTTGTCTTAATATGATCACATCTGCAAAAGCCAATTTCCAAATAAGTTACATTCATAGGCTCTGGGGATTAGGACTTCAACATATCATTTGGGAGAATACAATTAAAGTGTTATTAACTTTTTTTCTATCTGTGAGATAATGAAAAAATCTCTGACTTTGTTAGTATACAAAGGTCCACTTTAAATGGAAAGAAATTAGCATAGAAAGAAGGTTACTTTATAATTTAAAATGTAAATTCATCAGGAAGATACAAAAGTTATAATTTATCTCATAAAATTAGATGTATTTTTACATTTTGTTTATGCATTTTTCAATCCTTTGGAATTTGTTGATGCTTTCTGGCCAGCATATAGTCAATTTTCATTAAAATGTTTACATTTGTTTTTAAGTTTTTATTTTAATTGCAGTTACTTAGTTTACAGTGTTATATTAGTTTCAGTTGTACAATATAATGATTCAAGAATTCCTTACATCACCCAGTGTTCATCTTGACAAGTACACTCTTTAATCCCCATCACCTGTTTAACCATCCCATCCACCTCCCTTCAGGTAATTATCAATTCATTCTCTTTAACGAAGAGTCAGTCCATTTGTTGATTTGTCTTTCTTTCTCTCTTCCTCCCACCTTTGTTCATTTGTTTTGTATCTTAAATTCCACATGTGAGTGAAATCATATGGCATTTGTCTTTCTTTGACTTTTTTGGTTTAGTTGTACAGTCTGTAGCTCCATCCTGTAGCTCCATCCATGTTGTAGTAAATGACAAGATTTCATTTTTTTGTGTGTTTGAGTAGATAGTTTGAACTATTTGATAGTAGAACTATTTGAGTAATAGTTCATATATCTATACATACCACATCATCGTTATCCATTCATCAATTGATGGACACCTTGGCTGGTCCATAATTTGGTTATTGTAGATACTGTTGCTTTAAACATAGGAGTGCATGTATCTCTTTGAATTAGTGTTTTTGTATTTTGGGGTAAATATCAGTAGTGCAATTAATCGATCATAGGGTAGTTCTATTTTTAAACTTTTTGTGGAACCTCCATATTGTGTTCTACAGTGGCTACACCAATTTTCATTTCTACCAACAATGCATGAGTGTTCCTTTATTCCACATCCTCATCAACACTTGTTGTTTCTTGTTTGAGGACTTTAGTCATTTTAACAAAAATGTTTGCATTTGAATTATATGTATATTTAGTACATATGAGATAAGTGATCTCTAGATATCATTTAGGCCAAATGTCCTAATTAGGTTGCTTAATTATCCATATTGTTACTGACTTTTCTCCTGAGTGATTATCTTGTCATTCATTGAAAGATATTTGTTACAATCTTATTAGGATTATGGATTTGCCTATTTCCCAATTATCTTTTGAGTTATATCCTTTTTGTTTCATATATTTTGTATATATGTTTAGAATGACTATTTGGTCTTGTATATTGACTCATTCGTATGAATATTTCTCTGTGTGTCTGGTAATATTTATCATCTGAAAGTGTACCTTGTCTGGTATTAGTACTAGAACACCAGCTGTCTTTTGATTAATCTTTTACAAGGTCCATCTTTCTCCAAAATTTTCTTTTCAAACTTTATCTTAATATTTAAGGTGTGCCTCTTTTAGACAGCAATTTTTAATACAATTTTAAATGAAATGCAGATCCTATCTAGACTGAGAAGAAGTAAAACATCTAAGGATTCACAAGAGAAAACAAAACACATACTGGTTGGAGAGCATGGTTTTATGAGATAAAGATAACTGGATCAATACTTATTCAAATACTACTGGTTCTGGTGACATAGAAACTTGATATTTTTTAAGTAGTGAGGCAGTCAATAATTTAACATAAGATATTATGAATATCTATATTACTGTACAAATAAGCAGAGGGAAGAAATTGATGCCATTAAGATAAATTAAGAACTATTGCAGGGGGATCAGGAATGGTTTTATTATATTAATACACAATTCAATGATTATGATCATTATTAATAATGTGAAAGTAAAAGCACAGAAAAAATGATAAATCCATCCTGATACAAGGGAACAGAAAAAGGGATTTATTATATATTTTCATTTCCAAAATTTAGTGATTTTTGGTAGAATTGATGATTTTTGAAGATGGCAAGCAAAATGTACTGAGTTCAGTTTTAGTTTAGTTATTACTGACTGTGAGCTCATCAGAAACAAACAGAAAGTGCAGACCAAGCAAAGTTAAGTTTATTAAATTTCCTAAATAAAGGAGTACAGCATCTTAAATTTAATAGCACCTCAGTGTTGTCTCAAATCAAGGAAATAAAAACATTATTTACAATTAGGATGCAGGTTGTGGCATTTTAAGGTACTCTTAGTTGGGGAAAAGCTGGTAGAGTTTGGATACAGTTTATGGCATGTTAGCTTTAGATTGGTAGGCGTAAAGAAGAGTAGTATTGAAGAAAATTCAGTGTAGTTCATTTATAGAAGTTAATGTAACTCACTATATGTATTTTTCATTATTTTAATGATTCTTCATCTCAAGTGGTTACTGGTCCTCTGGCAAGAAACAGAACAAACAAGAAAACCTCAAACAAATGGAAGCAAATATACACATAAAAAAGAAACACAAACGAAAAATCTACATATAAATTATCTTAGGAGGCAAAACGACTCTTATTATCAGACCTAACGTTTATTCTCAAAACAGCCAAGTTTGTCCTTTGCTGTGGAAAGAGGTGTCCTAGAACAAAGAGAAGCCATGTGTACCACAGGAAAGAGACACCTGAATTGGGGGCAAACTCTAATGGGGAAATAACAAGGGAAAGTAGAACTAGGGACTGGGGAGTCCTGTGGATTTAATGTCTGCTTTATTTTCTTATCTGATTCTCAGGAATAGATTTAATGATGGACAGATTGAATAGAATTATAGGGCTTGATTTTTGAAAAGACTGATGTTCTAATCTCCTCTCACCAATTCCTTTTTTTTTTTTCTGTTGATTATCTGGTTTTCTACACTATTGTTAGTCCCATAATATAAGATATTGCCGTATTCTAAAATGCAACTACCAAAGAAAAATGACACTTCATGCATTATGATTTCTTCACTGTGACATGTGAGTGATTTTTAAAGACCCTTTTCTGACAGGAAACAAAGTATTCAATAACCTACTAAGTGAAGTTCAAAAATTTCAATCACACAAAATACAGTGTGCATCATTTCAAGATTGGTACAATAAATATTGTTCATTCTTCAAGTGATTATGTTAAAAATGGAAAGATTTATTTATATTTGTTTTCATTTGTTAAACCATTAACAAATCTCTTAATCTCAGAATGTCAAAATTATCAGAGACCATCTTGTTTTGTTTTTGTTTTGTTTTGTTTTGTTTTGGAGAGGGAGAAGGAGACAGAGCATGGTGGGGAGAAGAGGGGACAGGGGAGGGAGAGGGAGAGAATCTCCATGCTGAGCATGGAGCCCAATGCAGGGCTCAGTCTCAGGACACTGAGTTCACGATCTGAGCTGAATTCAAGAGTTCCACATTTAACAGATTGAACCATCCATGTGCCCACAGAGACCATCTCTTCTTGGCCAGCCCCAGAAGATATCAACTTTAGTGAACCTCACCTCTGTTTGGTGATGGGGTCTGGGAAGAAAAGCAATGAAAACTTATTATATACAAATTAATTTGTGGAGTTGAGAAGAATTTAGCTCCTACCTTCATAATTTACTATGAAAGCACTGCTTAGCCTTTCAGCTCTTATATTCTTCATCTACAAAATGCATATAATAGTGTGGATAATCAGAACCATGGAACATTTTTCACTGATGCTCACAGTAAGATCTTAACTTCCAAACTCTTCCCCCTACATCTTTGCTAAATTCAAATTGAACCACCAATGACTACTAAACTGAGACTTGCTATCTGTGTATCCTGTTCTAAGATTAACAAAATCTCAATTTCCATACACCTTCTGAGATTAATTGACATATAATATTGTATTAGTTTCAGGTATACAACACAGTGATTCAATATTTATATACATTATAAAAATGTCACCACAGTAAGTCCAGTTACCATTTGTCACCATACAAAGTTGTTACCATATTGTTGGCTATATTCCCTATGTTATACATTAAATCCCCATATCTTTTTTATTTTATAACTGTAATACTGTACCTCTTAATCCCCTTCACCTGTTTTGTCCACCTCACTACTCCTTTCCCTTCTGGCAACCAACAGTTTCTATGACAAAAGTCATTCCCTCTCTTTTTTTAAAATAGATTTCACATACAAGTGAGACCCTACATATTTGTTTTTCTGTCTGGCTTATTTCACTTAGCATGATTACCTTTAGGTGCTTCCATGTCGTCACAAATGACAAGATTTTATTCTTTTCTATGATTGAGTAGTATTCCCTTGTATATATCAATCACATCTTCTTTATCTATTAATTATCAATAGACATCTAGCTATTTCCATATCTGGGCTATCATATATAATACTTTGATGAACATAGGGGTGCATATATTTTTTTTCAAATTACTGTTTTTGTTTTCTTCAGATAAATACCTAGGGGTAGAATTGCTGGATCATATGATAGTTTTATTTTTAGTTTTTTTGAGGAACCTCCAAACCATTTTCCATAGTGCTGAAATAATTTACATTCCCACGAACAGTGCATAAGTGTTTTCTTTTTTCCACACTCTTGGCATCACTTGTCAATTCTGGTCTTTTTGATACTAGGCATTCTTACGTGTGAAGTGATATCTCTTTTTTTTATGATATCTCATTTTTATTGTAGTTTTGATTTGCATTTCCCTGATGATTAGTAAATTGAGCATATTTTCATCTCCTTGTTTGTCATGTGTATTGTTGTCTTTGGAAAAATATCTATTCTAGTCCTCTCCCCACATTTTAATCAGATCTTTTTAATATTGTGTTGCCTGAGCTTTTTCTATATTTGGGATTTAATTCCTAATAGGGCATTCATTTGCTTGTATCTTCTCCCATTCATTATGTTGCCTTTTCTTTTTTATTGATGGCATCCTTTAGTATGCCAAAGCTTTTTAGTTTGATGTAGTCCCATTTATTTTTGCTTTTGTTATCTTACCTTGAAGAAACAAATACAAAAAAATATTGCCAACACTGATGTCCAAGAGATTACTGTTCTTTTCTTCTAGCTGTTTTATGGTTTCAGGTCTTACATTTAATTGTTTGATCTATTTTCAATTTATTTTTGCATATAGTATAAATAAGAGATCTAGTTTCATTCTTTTGTGTGTAGCTGTTCAGTCTTTTCCCCATAATATAGTCTTTCCTCCTCTGTCATAAGTTAATTGACCATATGAGCATGAGTTTATTTCTGGGCTCTTTATTAGATTCTGTTGATCTTTGTGTCTGTTTTATATACCATACCATTTTGATTACTATAGCTTTGTAGTATAGTTTGAAATCTGGCAGCTTGATATCTCCACCTTCTTTTTCCCCCTCTATACTGCTTTGGCTACTTGAGGTCTTTTGCAGTTCCATAAATATTTTAGGATTATTTTGTCTAGTTCTGTGAAAGACTGCCATTGTTATTTTGATAGAGATTACATTGGATCTGTAAATTGCTTTGAGTAATATGGACATTTTAACAATATTAATTATTCTAATCCATAAGCAGAGTATATCTTTCCATTTATTTGCATCGTCTTCAGTTTCATCATCAGTGTCTTCCATTTTTCAGAGTACAGGTCTTTTACCTTGTTGGTTAAATTTATTTCTACATATATTTTTTTTGATATAACTGTAAATGGAATTATTTTCTTAATTTATCATTCTAATAGTTTATTATTAGTGTATAGAAATACAACAGATTTCTGTATATTGATTTTGCATCCTACAACATTTCTGAATTCATTTATTAGTTCTAAGTCAATAATTCTGAGAACAAAAGTAAACCTTGGCTGACCTTCCCCAGCGTATAAATCTGTATGCTAATTATTCCTTCCTAATATCCATCTTGCAGTGTTCTCATATTGAAAAGTTTTTAATGAAGGCTTAAACTAATTGATTTTTATTTAGTTTTTCTCATCCCATAGATTTAATGTCTCAGAAATACTGATAAGAATAAGACATACCAAAAACACTGTTTCTCCCTTACTTTAGGCTTCTGTGGCTAGAAAGCTAGGTGAGTTCTTCACTTGTTTTGTATTTTACCCTTTTGTGCTGCTCAAGCTTAATAATATCACTATTGTCATCATCATCCTTGGATGAGATTCTTCTACCTGTGTTTAGTCACTGCTAGGACCATTCAAGGTGAGGCAAGAGTGCAAGGATTTGATTAGGGGGAGGTTACTTGTATTTTTTATTTCTCACCACTGGAAGGCAATAGACAACTGTCAGCTGGAAGCTCACAAGCTGGTGCCGTATTTGTATAGAAGCCCACACCCTAATTATTTGAATGCTTCAAGGCATTTCACAAGAAAATTTATAATTAAAATAGCCACTTTGATTTGGTGTAAATTTTTTTGTTTATTTGAGAGGTGTCTTAAGACAAAAATGGTAGAAATCTGGTGGGAAGATTCCATAACCAGATCTATATAAAAGATCACTTGAGAGAGAGATTATTTTATTTAAATAAGCTATAATAACCCTTCTGTGTGAGTCAGTATGTGTGAGTGTTCAGGTTTCAAAATAGGCTTTCTCAAACTGTGGAAGGAGCCTCGGTGTCCAACGAAAGATGAATGGATAAAGAAGATGTGGTTTATGTATACAATGGAATATTACTCAGCTATTAGAAATGACAGATACCCACCATTTGCTTCAACGTGGATGGAACTGGAGGGTATTATGCTGAGTGAAGTAAGTCAGTCGGAGAAGGACAAACATTATATGTTCTCATTCATTTGGGGAATATAAATAATAGTGAAAGGGAATATAAGGGAAGGGAGAAGAAATGTGTGGGAAATATCAGAAAGGGAGACAGAATGTAAAGACTGCTAACTCTGGGAAACGAACTAGGGGTGGTAGAAGGGGAGGAGGGCGGGGGGTGGGAGTGAATGGGTGACGGGCACTGGGGGTTATTCTGTATGTTAGTAAATTGAACACCAATAAACAATAAATTAAAAAGAAAAACAAAATAGGCTTTCTGCTTGTAATTATTCTTTCTTGTAGAGGGAAGATAATTAGCTTGTAACAGTGATAATTCCACATTTGTCTAAAATAAGCTCCTTAATTTTCCTCTGTGTATATGTGTGCATGTGTGTTCTTCCATTTTTTTTCTTCCCTTTGGATATTTTGAATATTAATAAGATATTTTTGTTATTATGGTTACAATCTAAGAGTATATACATATCTAGGTACACATTTAGAAGTTTAATAAAGAAAAAATATTATTCTGTTATTTTTTTGCTTAAAAAGTGGTCTGTGCTTAAAAAAATCTTTAGCTGAGCATGTAATAAAGTGATAGTCTTGTTAGCTAATTACTAGATGAGAAAAAGAGCAATCTAGGTTAAGTACTTGTAAACATGATCTAAGGAGTCACTGCACTATAGTTTATGTATACTTATAAATTATATTAACAAAGTTTGTATGGTATTTCTGTTAAGTATATGAATCTTTGGGCAAATTAGCATTATTTAATTCTGATTGCTGTCTCGTTCTTCATCCTATTATGTGAAATTAACGTCAACCCACTTTTCTAGTATATGTAACACTAAGATTAAAATTCTTATCTAATATTAATAACTTTTCTACAGTGATTTCTGAGAGTCAAATGAGTTGTCATTGTTTTTACAAATATTTAAGATTTTGAATATAAAAATTGTGTTCAAATACACTTGTGAAAATAGATGTCTTTTTAAAAAAGGTTAATTCATGAATAAATTCCTAATACATTACAAATAAGAGCTGAACTATTTTTTCAATTATAATTTTCACATTTTAATTAACTGAAGACACTACACTAATGTAATGTACTTTCTTTCAAAGTAAGAAAACATTATAAACTTTAGTGTCTAAACTTTTTATTTAGCCTATTCTTGTATGTATGTGTAGAATGTACAAATGTCTTTTGATAATGCTATATACCTGTGTTTATTTTCCTTGTTACCTTAACATTTGTATAGTTGATTTACTATATATGTTCACAAAGATAAAGTATTAAGGGGATTGTGATTTTCTGTCTTCTAGTTTTCTGTCTCTGATTGGAAGAAACAGGAATTGATAATTGGTTAAAGGTGTTATTTAATAAAAAGTATTTGAAACTATGCTTAGTATAATAATTAGAGAAATGTATATATACAAGATAATAGATCTGATTTGTATCTATTTCTCAAAGAAATCATCACAGTTAATTGATACAGAAATTGTAATATAAATATACATTGTTTTAATATGTTGATAAAGTCATTTATGTTATGCTAAAAGTATGATTTACAAAGGTATGATTAATATACCTTAATATAAAAAAACATAAATATGGTAAAATTTTGATTTTTTAAAAGATTTTCAAAAATTTACTTTAGAGATAAAGAGAAATAGAGAAAGCCAGTGGGGGTGGGACAGAGAGAGAATCTTCACACAGACTCTCTGCTGAGCACAGAGTCCAATGCAGGCTCTATCCCACAAGCCGTAAGACATGACCCATGAGATCATGACCTGAGTTGAAACCAAAAGTTAGTTACTTAACCAACTGAGCCACCCAGGTGCCCTTAAAATGTTTGTTTATTTTATTCAATATTAATCTCTTTATTCATAAGGAAAAGTTTTAAATTTTTATTTTTTTAAATTTTATTTATTTATTTTTTAAAAGATTTTATTATTTATTCATGAGAGACACAGAGAGAGACATAGGCAGAGGGAGAAGCAGACTCCATGCAGGAAGCCTGATGTGGGACTCAATCCCGGGACTCCAGGATCATGACCTGGGCTGAGACAGCTGCTTAACCACTGAGCCACCCAGGTGTCCCAATTTTAAATTTTTTTAAAGTAAGAAATTACTAGATATATAGAAGATATTAGAATTAATTTCTTTCTTTAAAACAAAGTTATTCTCTGCCAAGAAAATAATTTGTTATGCTTTTTAAAGTTATGTTACTAATAATCATTGTTCCTAATGCTGTGATTTTCCAGTAACTATTTATTCTAGTTAATTTTTCTCAAATATTATTTTTCTACATTCAAGGCTAAATTCTTTTTTTTTCTTTCCCAAGGCTAAATTCAAAAGAGTATGAAGGATAGTAGAATACATTACCTCAAAATATGACTTTAGGAGTTTGGGACATGCCACCCCACTTGGTTGGTATATTATTGCAGCTTTGGTATATTATTTTCAACTCTAGTCCTTGGAAAACAGCAAATGCAAGGAGAAGCTTTCTCTGAGTTCCTCTTATCTGCCTAAAGACAAATCCTCTGAAAGAAACTCAATTGTCAGAATTCCCTTCCCTGGAGTTTGTCAACCAGGGAAGACTGTTATCACAGGAGAGGAGACTAGAAGTCAACACAGCCCTTGGACAAATACTGTTATAATACTGAGTTATTCCTTTTGTCTGGCTATCTCTTAATGCATACATGTGGTATGCATGTCATTAAACTTCTCTTGTTTTTCTCTTAATTTTTTATTTATTTATTTTTATTTATTTATTTATTTATTTATTTATTTATTTATTTATTTATTTATTTATGTAGGAGTCTCAGCTAAGTACTCAGAGCAGAGGAAAAATTATTTTCCACTCCTTGTAATAGGTACAACTAGGGATGCCTGGGTGGCTGAGTGGTTGAGCGTCTGCCTTTGGCTCAGGTCATGATCCTGGGGTCCTGGGATCGAGTCCAACATCAGGCTTCCTGCAGGAAGCCTGTTTCTCCTTCTGCCTTTCTCTCTCTCTCTCTCTCTCTCTCTGTCTCTCTCTCTCTGTCTCTCATGAATAAATATATAAAATCTTAAAAAAAATAGGAAAACTATTAAGATACCCTTTATGTATAAAACTATTTTGGGGTTTCCTGAAATAGTTACCAGGTAGTAAAAAGATTTGCTTCTTGGCTTTTTAAAAAGAAGAACAATAAAAATAATTAAGTTTGTTTGTTATTCTCCAAACTTAAGTGATTGCTAACTGTGGTGAGAATTCTATCTTTACTAAATGAGGGGTGGACAAACTTAACAGACGATGAGAGAACTGCAGTCCCTACTGTTTTATTATGTGAAAGTAAGGTTTATTAATAAAAATTATTTCAATAATTATATACTTCAGTAATTGTATGCTTCTCAGGTTAAAGGAATAAAGGAAGCATACTCAAATTCAAGTATAGAAACTGCTACAAGAGCTGTCTCTAAGTTAATTTTTGTGTTTAAATATTAATAATATCTTGTGTGGACAATTAATAGCAATTATTTATGTATGTTTTATTATTACATTAAAGGCCCTGGAGATTGGTCAGTGTCTTTTCAGCTTACACATGATGACTTCCAGGGTAATTATTGACTAAATCATTATGAGTTAATTGCATGTTATTCCTCTAGAGAGGATTCCTTTCTTTTCCATTCTTTTATTGCTGGTTATCAAAATAATAGAAGCAAACTGACTAAAATCTTAAATTAGCATCAGTGGGGCAAACTGACTAAAATCTTAAATTAGCATCAGTAGGGCAATTTCACTTAAAATTATTGAGAACAGTTCTAGCACGTTTTCTATCTGCCAAACTTATAACCCTGACAAAATTGTCGAGGTGAGACCAAGTAAGAACCAAAGCATAAAGATCATTTGAACATTTGCAAATGCGTATTAAATAATTACCTTCAGCCAGTGGATTTGTTTTCTTGGTTAGGAGTAGGAAAGATAAGTGGGAAATTAAGGTGACATCTCAGGGTCTATTAATGATCCTACTTCTAATGTTCCTAGCAGAATCATTCCATATTTTATGTTGTCCAGAGTCTAAGATGCTTCTGTGTAACTGCTAATTGCTAACTCAAGAGATGATCTTACCATCATCATAGAAAATCAAAACACCAGATTTTAGTCACCCCTCAAGAATCTTAGCATCTGGACGGTTCTCTTTATCCCTTATTCCTAAATGCAAATTAAGTAGCCAATAAATGTTGCAGTTTCATCTTCCTGTGTTCCCATCCTGTCTCATGGCTCATTTTCACCACATTTTCCAAAACTCTGAGTAGTGAACAATTCTCAGTACAATACTGAACTTTGAAAGGCCCTTTTCAATCAGCCCTGTAAAATCTTTCAGCTACTTGCTCCCTGTAAAGCACTTGTTTTTATCTGCTCTCCATTTTGCAGCATTCTAAAATACTTGAGTTAATGACTTTTACTTGTTTGTCTTTTTTCTTCTTTCAGTGTAATATTTACCTTACAGAATTGTAAATGTAAAATATGTATACAGATTACTTAACACAGAAGAGTCTTTATAGATGATCTTCCAAAGATGGTAGTATTACTGTTGCTGCCAATAATTAAAATAACATCCATAGCCTGATGTCACTGGATGATGATGATGGTGGTACCCATGAGGTCAAGAAAGGTAAACAGTAAATAATTAGATAGCAACTCAGAACCATCGCAATGGAACAGTGAACTTTTTGAGTGTAGACCAAACCCAAAAAGAGGGTAACATGCCAACAGCAAATTGAAACATAAAACAGTAGATTACATTGGAGATCTTAAATAATTATTTTCATTAGTAACATTGCAGAGTGTCACAGATTTCAGGTCATTGTTTTTTTTTTTGGTTTTTTTTTTGTTTTTTTTTGTTTTTTTTTTTGTACCAATGCTCCTCCTTAAGTTTCCTGCAGACATTTTTAAGGAGAGTGAATTTTATAGGTTTCTTGTTTCTGTGCCAAACCTTAGAAACAAATCAGGTCTTTCCTGCCATATATGCCTTAGACATTAAGGATAGAAATAATAACAAAGCAACTTTTTTCCTCATTGTAACAGGGAAAGTCTAAAAATTTGTAGTCTTGTCCCTTGATACCAAATTTTGTAGTGCTAAGTAAAGAACTTGCACATTTTTAAGAAAATGTTTAGATTCTGAGAGTGGATTCATTTTTAAAGTTCTCAAGGAAACTTAGTACATGAAACTCCAAACCAGTGAAAGGCCAACCTTGCCTTGAGGGCACAGACTCATTAGCACTTGTTCAGGGCCCTATTCTTTTCCCAGGAGAGATCAGGCTTGGCAAAAAAGAAATCAGGGATCATTAATTCTTTGCATTTGTAAGGGAAGTTGCTTCTGAACTTCATTCTTAACTCAATCCACCTGAGATCTAGATTTCTTAAATGAATTGACCTTTAGTGTGGTAGCCAGTCTTTATAGAACTGTATACCAGTTCAAGTTTTAGAGAGGTTGGATCTGTTTTTAGTAGAGTTATCTCTTGACTTCAAGAGTAAATGAGGGTTAACATTTACTAGGGCAAGCAGTTTCTAAAGGATATCTTTTGAATTTGCCCAAAGATTTACTGGGAAATGTTACCTATATCTCTTTGTATTATAAATTGATTGAACCACATATATAAGTAGATTGAGTTAATTCAAATTATTCAGAAAAGATGAAATTAAACAGTAAGATTTGTTTGCTTGTTTATAAGTACTAAAGTTTAAGTTTTGTGATACCAACAACTTTTGTTAATTTCCCTCTTACATGACCATAATTAATTACCTCTTTCCTATAAATGCATACTATTCCTTCACTGAAAGGGAGAGGTTTTTCACTATCTTTGAATGTAGACTGACCTTAGTAACTTGCTGAACCAAGAGATTAAGCTGAAATGACAGTGTAGCTAGGACATAAGCAGTTTCACAGCTTTGGCCTAGATATCTTAGAATTCTTTTCTTTGGAAAACTTGTACTAGAAAGCATAGCCAGCATATTAAAGGTTGGAATAACTCAGGCCATTTGGAGGAAGAGATACCATATGGAGAGAGGGAGAGCTAAGAGACAGCAAAGCACTAGATATAAAGTCTTCTCTTATGTGGATTGTGCATCCTCAGCCACAACAGAAATCCAATTCCTGAGCCACAAAAGTATGAGCAAAATAAAATAGTTATATAGAGTTACTAAATATGGGGCTGGTTTTAATGAGATTGATAACTAGAAGAGGATTTGGTCTAATTCTTTTCTTTTTTTTTAAGATTTTATTTATTTATTCATGAGAGATGCAGAGAGAGGTGGACACACAGGCAGAGGGAGAAGCAGGCTCCATGTAGGGAGCCTAATGTGGGACTTGATCCCTGGACTACGATCAAGCCCTGAGCCAAAGGCAGACACTCAGCCACTGAACCACGCAGGCCACTGAACCACGCAGGTGTCCCAGTTGGTCTAATTCTATGACAGAAACTAAAACAAGCTGCATTGCTTTGAGATAGTCAGAAGTTGGTAGTACTTTAAGGATGCTTCTGATGATTATTTTGAAGATGAATGAGGAAATGTTATTAGATCCTAGAAAAAAGGGGACTTCACATTGTAGTAGAAGAAATTTTGGCAATACTGTTACACGTGGTAAAGTGGAAAACAGAAAGGGTAAATTAATAAGCCTTTGTCTGGCTTGGAAAAGTTCCAGGTAGTATCTAGAAAGTTCCAGTTGTATTTTCTAAATCTCTGTTTATAAAATAGAGAAGAGGATCAACTAAAGAAGGAACTATTCAGTTTTTGAGGAGAATTGTTAAAAATATACAGAGGACTTGCCGGTTTCAGAAAATGTTCATCTCCAATTACCACTTAGCGAAAAATTATCAAGGTAAAAAGTGGTCTCACAGAAAGAGTCAAATTTAGTATGGTACAAATAGAATAGGCTTAGGGGTCAATTTTGTAAAAGAATAACCCCAAGATCCTGTGTTGATATCTCTGGAAGATTTAAGGCCATCCTTGATAGGACTCCTTAGAATATTACAAGAGTACTCCTTGACCCCCTCTGCCACAAAAGTATGTCTCTAAGAATCCTCAGGGCATGCCACACAACCTTTTAACTAGACAAAAACACTTGTAAAAATCTTAAGGGGAATACTGCATAGCAACTTGACTTTTGAGTCAAGGTAGAGCAGAGCTTGACTTGAAAAGAAATGTGGATATGATTTTCATATAGTGGAGTGGATTAAAATCTGATATACTACAAGCTCACAAAGTCTTAAACACATTATATCAGCTTAGATAAAAAAGAGCAGGGATAATATAAAAAGCAAATAAATCTTTGATCTCTAAAACTTCTTTACACAGGAAACAGGCTGAAAAGTTTATTTCATTATGATCATGGTCTATTTCTTATGGAAAATAAGGACAGAACCAAGAACTCAGAACATGGAACAGAGATATGGAAAATAGTCACTGGAACCATAATCATGAAATTGGAATCATGGGCCAGGCTGGAGTGGTGATAAAAGATAAACTATATTAAAGATAAAATATCCTCTTGTCAAAGAGAAAAAGAGGCTAATAAACATGGAAACACCAACTTCGTGAGAAAGCCATTTTAGAAGTGAGTCATCTAACCCTAATCCTGCCAAAGAAACTGTCTAGCTGAGCTCTCTCTGTCTGATGCCTAAAATTGTAAACAAAGTAAAATAGTTGTTTTAATACCACTAAGATTTGATACAGTAACTTATTATACATCAATAAATGAATACAGAATGGGAGCTTGTCTTTCTTTACCACATTCAGTATAATTAGTATGATTATGAATTAATCTGGTTTCTCCCTTAAATCAGTTGAATATGAGACTTAAACAGAGCTATAATCCTCCCCCTGCCCATCAGGGTTTCCGCATAAGCAAAGTTATTATATGTTCTCAACAAAGTAGTAATAAATGATTGAGCTCCTTGAACCTTGGCTTTTGAGAAGACATTCTAAGCATATTTATTGGTTGTTAACTCTTATCATCCTAAAGACAGGCCTTTTGATAAGTCATTTGGTATTCAGCCCTTACTATGTACCAGGTAGAATCTTAACATCCTCACAGTAACACTTGTTAACATTACTGTTGAAAGTTTAGGTTCCAGAGGGAAGGCACTTTTGGCAAATGACAGATCTTCTTAGCAGAAAATCCCCAAAGAAACAAGGGCCTTAAATTATACACTGGACCAGATAGATTTCACAGAACTTTCCATCCAAACACAACTGAATACACATTCTTCTCAAGAGCATATGGAGCTTTCTCCAGAATAGACAACATGCTGGGTCACAAATCAGGTCTCAACCAATGCCAAAATATTGGAATTGCTCCTTGCATATTTCCAGACACAATACTTTGAAACTAGAATTCAATACAAGAAGAATTTTGGAAGAAACTCAAACACGTGGAGGTTAAAGAGCATCCTACTAAAAGATGAATGGGTCAACCAGGAAATTAGAGAATAATTAAAAATATTCATGGAAACTAATTAAAATGAAGATACAACCATTCAAAATCTTTGGAATACAGCAAAAGCAGCCCTAAGAAGGAAATATATCGTAATACAAGCATCCCTCAAAACATTGAAAAAAAAACTCAAATACATAAGCTAACATCACACCTAAAGGAACTGGAGAAAGAACAGCAAGTAAGGCCTACACAAAGCAGAAGTAGAGAGATAATAAAGATTTGAGCAGAACTCAATGAAACAGAGACCAGAAGAACTGTAGAATAGATCAACAAAACCAGGAGTGGTTCTTTGAAAGAATTAAGATAGATAGACCATTAGCCAGCCTTATTAAAAAAAGAGAGAGAGAGAGAGAGAGAGAGAGAGAGGAATGGGATCCCTGGGTGGCTCAGTGGTTTAGCGCCTGCCTTTGGACCAGGCGTGATCCTGGAGTCCCAGGATCGAGTCCCGCGTCGGGCTCCCTGCATGGAGCCTGCTTCTCCCTCTGCCTGTGTCTCTGCCTCTCTCTCTCTCTCTCTGTGTGTCTCTTGTGAATAAATAAATAAAATCTTTAAAAAAAGAGAGAGAAAGACTCAAATTAATAAAATCACGAATGAAAGAGGAGAGATTACAACCAATACCAAGGAAATACAAAGGATTTTAAAAATGTATTATGAAGAGCTAGCTACAGGCCAACAAATTAAGCGATCTAGAAGAAATGGATGCATTTCTGGAAAACCAAAAATTACCAAAAATGGAATAGGGAGAAATTGAAAACCTGAACAGGCCAATAAACAGGGAGGAAATTGAAGCAGTTATCAAAAACCTCCCCAGACAAAAAAGTCCAGGGCCAGATGGCTTCTCAGGGGAATTCTATCAAACGTTTAAAGAAGAAATAATACCTATTCTACTAAAGCTGTTCCGAAGGATAGAATAGGACAGGATACTTCCAAACTCTTTTATGAGGCCAGCATCACCTCGATTCCAAAACCAGAAAAAGACCCCACCAAAAACAACAATTATAAACCAATATCCCTCGTGAACACAGACGCAAAAATTCTCAACAAAATACAAGCCAATAATATCCAACAGGTACATTAAGAAGATTGTTCACCATGACCAAGTGGGATTTATCCCGGGGATGCAAAAGTGGCTCAACACTCGTAAAACAATAAATGGGATAGATCATATCAACAAGATAAAAAACAAAACAAAACACAAGAACCATATGATCCTCTCAATAGATGCAGAGAAAGCATTTGACAAAATACAGCATCTATTCCTGATCAAAACTCTTCAGAGTGTAGGGATAGAGGGAACATTTCTCAGGATCTTAAAAGTCATCTTGAAAAGCCCACAGTGAGTATCGTCTCCATGGAGAAATACTGAGAGCCTTTCCCACAAGATCAGAAACATGACAGAAATGTCCACTCTTGCCACTGTGAGTTAACATAGTACCAGAAGTCCTAGCCTCAGCAATCAGACCAAAAAAAAAAAAAAAAAAAGGCATTAAATTGATAAAGAAGAGGTCAAATTCTCTCTTTGCAGACAACATGATACTATACATAGAAAACCCAAAAGACCCACCCCAAGATTGCTATGACTCATACAGCAATTCAGCCATGTGGCAGGAGACAAAATCAATGCATAAAAATCAGTGGCATTTCTCTACACTAACAATGAGACTGAAGAAAGAGAAATTAAGGAGTCAATCTCATTTACACTTGCACTCAATAGCATAAGATACCTAGGAATAAACCTAACCAAAGAGGTAAAGGATCTATACCCTAAAAACTATAGAACACTTCTGAAAGAATTGAGGAAGAGACAAAGAGATGGAAAACCATTCCATGCTCATGGGTTGGAGGAATAAATATTGTGAAAATGTCTGTGCTACCCAGAGCAATTTACACATTTAATGCAATCCCTATCAAAATACCATGGACTTTCTTCAGAGAGTTGGAACAAATCATCTTAAGATTTGTATGGAATCAGAAAAGACCCCGAATAGCCAGGCGAATATTGAAAAAGAAAACCAATGCCAGGGCATCAAAATGCCGGATTCAAGCTGTACTACAAAGCTGTGATCCTCAAGACAATGTGGTACTGGCACAAAAACAGACACATAGATCAATGGAACAGAATAGAGAATCCAGAAATGGGCCCTCAACTCTATGGTCAATAATATTCGAGAAAGCAGGAAGACTATCCACTGGAAAAAGGACAGTCTCTTCAATAAATGGTGCTGGGAAAATTGGACAGTCACATGCAGAAGAATGAAACTAAACCATTCTGTTACATCAGACACAAAGATACACTCAAAATGGATGAAAGATCTAAATGTGAGACAAGAATCCATCGGAATCCTAGAAAAGAGCACAGGCAACACATTTTGTGAACTTGGCCACAGGAACTTCTTGCAAAATACATCTATGAAGGCAAGGGAAACAAAAGCAAAAATGAACTATCGGGATTTATTTAGGATAAGAAGCTTCTGCACAGAAAAGGAAACAGGTAACAAAACTAAAAGACAAACTACAGAATTGGAGAATATATTTGCAAATGACATATCAGATAAAGGGCTAGTATCCAAGGTCTATAAAGAACTTATCAAACTCAACACCCAAGAAAGAAAAAATCCAATCATGGAATGGGCAGAAGACATGAACAGAAATTTCACCAAAGAAGATCTACACATGGCCAACAAGCACATGAGAAAATGCTCCGCATCACTTGCCATCAGGGAAATACAAATCAAAACCACAATGAGATACCACCTCACACCAGTGAGAATGGTGAAAATTAACAAGACAGGAAAGAGCAAATGTTGGAGAGTATGTGGAGAAGGGGAAACCCTCTTGCACTGTTGGTGGGAATGCAAACTGGTGCAGCCACTCCGGAAAACTGTTCCTCAAAGAGTTAAAAATAGTTCTATCCTATGACTCAGCTATTTCACTATTGGGGATTTACCCCAAAGATACAGATGCAGTGAGAGACCAAGACACCTGCACCCCAGTGTTTATAGCAGCAATGTTCACAATAGCCAAACTGTGGAATAGCCTCGGTGTCCATCGACAGATGAATGGATAAAGAAGATGTGATTTTATATATATATATATACACACACACACACATATATATATGAATATTATTTAGCCATTAGAAAGGATGACTATCTACCATTTGCTTCGATGTGGATGGAACTGGAGGGTATTATGCTGAGTGAAGTTAAGTCAATCAGAGTAGGACAATCATTATATGGTTTCACTCACACGGGGAATACAAGAAATAGTTAAAGGAATTATAAGGGAAAGGAGGGGAAATGAGTGGGAAAAATTAGAGAGGGAGACAAACCACGAGACTCCTAACTCTGGGAAACAAACAAAGGGTTGCAGAAGGGGAGGTGGGTTGGGGGATGGGGTTACTGGGTGACAGGCACTGAGGACGGCACTTGATGGGATGGGCACTGGGTGTTATACTATATGTTGGTAAATCAAACTTAAATAAAAACAAATGTAAAAAAAAAAGTTTCCTTGGTTATAAGTTAACAAAATGGATGTTTATAAGAGACTGCTTTTGAGATCAAAATATCTGAAATGAAGAAAATTGAAGCAAGATTCAAGAGAGGGAGGTGACTTGACATATACTTTCACCAGCAGTGTTTGTTCACACCATGGAGATTACTGGAGTTGATTTTATCTAGTCATATCAACCCAGTGCTTTCTGAGATGATTATAATTGTTTATTATAGTTATTTGTGAATTCCAAATTAATTGACAAGGCCAACTAGCATAACCTTATCAGAAACGTTGATAGATTCCTACCAAAAAAAAAAAAAAAATCACAGAAGAATCCCAAATTATGGAAGTGAATTCTTGAATACCAAGATTCATTATTTTAAAATGACTTCTGTAAAATATTTTCTATTTTTAAAATAATTAATAAAACTGCTTGCAATCTGGACAGATGCAGCTTATCGAGAGTAAATTTTAAGTTATTATCACTGTTAGTTCAGTAGCTCAAATTTTGACTATTTCTCACAGTCACAAAATGGTCCTGAGACTTCAAGCTTTGTAACAACCATTTAAGACAAAAGAAACTTCCTTTATCAAGAAGACCATTTCCCCAGAAGCAAACTTCTACTTATGCCACATAACTCCCAACTGTATTATATAGCAACTGTTTCTTGAAAATGGTTACTGACAACATGCATACTTAGCTTTTCCAGCCTCATAATGGAGGTGAGATGAGAAAATTGAAACATGATGGTTTTTGATAACCATTTAATAGTGTCTAACATAGTGATATTCAAAATTGAAGTAGAACTTATTAAATAATACAGACTTTTACACTTGGAACTAATATTTTTTTTTCTTTAATCTTATAATGGTGAGGATTTTATTTATGGTTCTATCCTTGTATTAATATAAAATTACTGAGATTTCTGAAAATAAATTTTAAAACCCTAGAATTCCTATTATATAGTTTTTTGTTTGTTTTTTAGATTCTAGGAAACCCAGAGTTTTATTCCTGAAAAATAAATATAATCCTCAATTTGTACTCAATATATATTTGTATAATCTAACTACTTTTGGGAAATGTCCTTGCATACTATTTATAAATTCTCTATAGACAGATTTGTCATATCCCGAAGATTCCAAGTCTCTACAAATTTGTTTTTGCTTTACAGTTATTTTACTCTCAGGCCTTTATGCAGCCTTCAAATTTGATAAGTGTAATGTCTCATAGGATATGCATATCTGAGTCATATATACAAATCTGAACTATCATGGGGAGGTAAATGATTAACAGACAATTCCAGATGTCACCTTGGTATTTTAAAATTACATTATCTCTTCAGCATAAGACAATCTATTGTTCTATCGCTTGGTCCTTATTTGATTAATATGGTTATTCCAGTTAAATATATTCCTTCCCTTTATTTTAGTAAGGAACTGCCCAAATAACTAAAATTATTACTCCTAGTCTATCCCAACCCCTGGCATTTGTGTTTATCTTGTTGACAATTCATGTGCTGTAAGTGTTGGCCTTTAGCATAAAGCCATCTTCTGATCCTAGTATATTTTCCAGATTTCTAATTCTTAGTCTCATAAGACTTAACATTGACATCCACTAAATTTGCCCTTCATCAACAGCATGGCCACTTATGTGTCAATATTTGCTTATTTATGAATGTAAGGCAAATATGAATCATAGTATAAGGTTCAAAGAAAAATAGTTGATACCTAAAAAGATGAAAATATTTTATATGGAAGTAATGCAAAAAAATAAAAGATAATAGATTCCTTGAAACAACATGAGTTTTTATAAAATAATACTTTTATCTCCTCATATTTTTAAAATGTATTTTCAGAGCATAGTGGTTAATATTCAGGTTCCCAAACAGCAAGTGCCTGAGTTCAAATTCTACTTCCTTGGATTGTTACTCCCTTGAGCAAATTACTTAATCTGTAAGTGCCTCAGATATCATCTATCATATAGGTAATACATGTGGAATAATGTCTGGCAAACGAAACAGCCACATATATAATTGGGATATAATGTGAAAAGCTTAAATGTTAATTTACATATTAATACATATATTAGTGAGAAAAGAGTTTTCCTTTTGGCAAGACACAGAGTACCAGTATGGAGAATTTATTTTTTTTTAATTTTTTTAACATTTAGCATAACACCCAGCATAACACCCAGTGCTCATCCCACCAAGTGCCCTCCTCAGTGCCCATCACCTAGACACCCCAACCCCCCACCCACCTCCCCTTCCACTACCCCTTGTTCATTTCCCAGAGTTAGGTGTCTTTCATGTTTTCTCACCCTCACTGATATTTTCACTACTTTCCCTTTATTCCCTTTCACTAATTTTTATATTCCCCAAATGAATGAGACCATATGATGTTTGTCCTTTTCCGACTGACTTATTTCACTCAACATAATACCCTCCAGTAGTATGGAGAATTTCTAAGACTATCCTGTAGACCAGCATCAAAAAAAAAAAAAAAATCCTTCTATGCTTTTTGAATTAGTAACCAATGAAATAGTATTAACTCAAAATAATGAGGGATTAAGCAAAAAAAAAGAAGAGAAAATTCAGTAGGAGGAATTAGATTTTTAAAAATGTTGCCTATAGCAGATAGCAAAAAGGAAGGAAGAAACAATGCAAAGACAGTCCACATTGATATAATATGCAAAAGAAATAATGTGGAATGTGAAATGTGGAACTACAAAGGAAAAGCAAAGGAATAAACCAAGTTTATATTCTTGTCTCTTGACATTTTGAATTTAACTGGATTATATGATTTACAATACATTTTACAAGTAATATGCTTGCACACTTTTAAACCTTTTTGCTCTCTTAAAGCCTTGAAGCACCTCTGGAGTTCTCTATATTTTATAAAAGATATCTTAATAATGGTGGTTTCCCTATACACTATTTTCATCTGACATATGCAACCCAAAAATAATTATTTTTCAAATGAATATTTTAGAAAATAGACAACAGGATTCTGGTACCACTTTTATTACGATACAGTGAACTTCATTAGTGGAATATGTTGAGATATTTAGTTAGTAGGAAACTCCTAATATTTCTATGAGTTGACCATTTGCTCCAAATTCATGACATTATCAATATTACACTGAAAGGATCTTTTGTTGCCGTCAGGGCCAAAAGGCTGATGAGTTGATTAACTGGTTCACATTTTCTTTTTCTTTCTTTCTTTTTTTTCACATTTTTTCTTAGGAGTTTCTTCTCATTGCAAGATTATTAGGTGGTTGGAGTACTTTAATATCCCTACAACCTCTTACCTCCCCCATTCCACTATTTTATTATTTTTACTAGTGCTCTGGTGTAATAAATGTATTTATAACTGCAACACTGTAACACATTTCAAGTATTTTCTCTTCTTTAATACTTCACCTGACTGCATTCAAAAAGCTTGGAGCATGAATTCTTGGGCAGAATTCTATTACCACTTTTATAATAGTTATTGTATTATACCAGTCTATTCTCAAAACTAAGATTATTGACAATAGGGTTTGAAGTATTTTTTCATCTTTGTATTTCCAGGGTATCCTTCAGTAGCAAAGTTATAAAAGCACCCTAGTATGTATTTCGCACCTTAATGAACTAATGAATGAATGATAAGATGAAGAAATAATTAATTTGTGAATAAGTATTTGCACAGAACTTATCACACTGACATTGCTCTAGTATCTATGAATATAGTGGGTGTACAAGACACAGAAGGATATACTTACATAGAATTTGTGGTCTTCAGTTTCCTTTCTCACCCAAAGTGCCATGTACTTCTATTTACTTCTGAATACCCTTATTCTCATAAAGCTCTTTTTTTTTTTTTTTTTTTTTTTTTAAAGCTCATTTCCCAGTGAGTTGTCCTGGGTTAACCTTGGAAGCATACCCTCACACAGACTGAGGCAAATGTTCGGTTATACTGCTAGAAATTTGTCACTTTTTCATTTGTTTTGAGTTAGTTCCTCAGAAAGAAAAAAAATAGACAAAAGTTTTATCTTGGCCTAAAATTTAAGTGCCACTTAATATTGGGGAGGGGGTGTAATTCAAAGATAGGTAAATTTCAGTCAATCTTATTTTCATTCTCTACCTGCTCATACTCCTACTATATTTTTTCACTGAAATTCATAAAAGATTTAACTTCTTAATTGTATAAGCAGTTTGGGTTTTAAAGTAAAGATAATATACATGAAACATTTGAAAAAAAAATACATTCATTTGCTCCAATTACTTTAAATGTGAAAAGCTCTGTGCTTAGATGAGCAATACCTGCCTCCTCAATCAGGATAGAACTTGATAGAAGTAGAATAAAAGTTTTAATGTTGATCTGTTGGCAGGAGGTTGGGGGTGGCACTATTGAAATAAAACTTCAGTTTCAATTACTCAAATTTTGAATTTAAGTTGAAAGATACATTGAAGCAAGAGTGTGATTTTTAAATGAGAAATGTGGTATCATGAGCATGATTTTAGCATTCTTTAATCTCTAATAATTATTTAGACTTATAAGCCAAGAGTCCTAATAGCATGGCCCAGGCTCAGAGCCCTATATCTAAAAGGAAAAAAAAAGTAAATAAGTAAGCACTGTGTAGAATTCAAAACAATCTTATATCATATTTCTAGAATTCCAGGATTCTCAAGTTCTTTGACATAAGATAACATTCAGATAACATTCCCAAAGAAACTACTGCAGACAAGTGTTTCTCCTTAGGGTCTACTTTCAGGGAACTTGAGCTAAGAAAACAATCTTATTAATGTAATTTTTAGTGATGCATAAGTAAACAGAACATTTGCTGCTAAAAAAACATATGGTAACAAAAAAAAAAAGGTAATGATGCATTTGAGCATTCTGGGTTACTTTGGGAGAAAAACGTTATATATGTGAAGATGTGAGCAAAGGGCAAATCAGGACACATAATTACTGTCTGCCTCTCTGGATTGAACTGACCTCTGATCACAGGATGCTTCATAAATTAATACATTTATTTTGTGTAATTTTTAATAGTTTCAGTAAGAACGGTGAAGGCCGTCATTTAATGAGATACTCAGACCACTATGGCCAAAGACAAGACTATTTTGTAGCCCAGGTGAAAATGTTTGCAGGGGCACCTTTGGCTCAGGTCAGGATCCTGGGGTCCTAGGATCTGTTCCTGCATTTGGCTCCCAGCAGGGAACCTGCTTCTCCCTCTGCCTAGCTCTCTGCCTTTCTCTCTGTGCCTCTCATGAATAAATAAATAAAATCTTAAAAAAAAAAAGAAAATATTTTCTGGAAATTGTCAGGCTGTTCATTTTGCCATTCTCTGATGGAGAGCTATTTGATTATTTGGTAACTCTTAGCTACATGTGCCTATTAAGTACTTCAAACATGGTGAACCCAAGTTGAAAGGTGCTCTGATTGTACAATTACACTCAAATATTGGTGACGTTTCTTGAAGGTTTTCTTTTTCACTTTTTTTATAAGTTTGACTTTTTTCAAAAAAAATATGAGAAACTTTTTAAACACAAAAGAACATCAAAATAAGGAAAATTAAAATAGAAAACTAAAACTAATGGCATACATTAGGTGAGAAAATTATTAAAAATCCATGTCAAGACTACTAAGAAGACACTACAGTGCCACAGCTAAGAAATATTGTGCTTTCTTTTAGGTTCTATTATTTGATTTTTACAATAAAATTCTATATTGATACGTTTACTATAAAACAAGTAGAAAGAACCTATGACATTTAAATTCCTGAATTTCATTTCTTAAAATCATTTTCATGGTATTTGAAGTGTTAATTAATATAATTTTCATTTTCATAGTTTGTAAAACTGAGACTTGCCTTTTCTAAATATATGCCCACTAAAAAACAACAACAAAAAATGACCTAGTAATGAATAACTTCATTTTCAGCATTCATATTTCAAATATTCAATATTTTATATAGAATATATGCTGACATTTCCTAATTCATAATTCTATCATTTCTGTTTCCATTAGGCAGCATTCTTATACATGGAAGAATCATTTTGAAACTTGAGTATGCATAGTTTAAATGTTAATAAAACTTTTCACTTATTAAGGTATTAGAAAAATACTAAGGTACAAAACAAGATCATTTCAAATATCATTAGAGAATAATTTTTTCAAGGTTACATAGAAGATACATAACAGTTACTTTGAAATGTTCTTAATTTCTATTAAATAAAATATACCATTCTTAAGTTTATTTGTTAAATTTAGAAGATAGGAAATTCAAGTTTAATTATACTGAATTATCTTTTTCTTCTTTATTTCTTCTCACTCTTGATTTTTTTAAATAAATCCAAGAAACCCATTCATGTGTTTCACGTATAATATGTAAAGTATGCAGTGGTTCTAACAAATTATACATTTTTAAAACTAAAACATAAGCCCATAAAGCTACTAAAGTAATATTACTATCGCTGCTGCTAATAATAATAGTGATAACAAATTATCCCACGTAGAAGAATACTGGTTAATGGATATAGAAATAATGGAATTATGGAATTATACATTTCATGTAAAGAATAGAATGAAAAGCATATCCTCTTTCCTAGTTCCCATTCCTTCAGTACGAACTCAACCACTCTTCCATAAGTAATCTTTCTTAACTGTTAAGAAAGTTTTATATTTATAAAGCAAATATGAGTAAAGCACCCTTCTTCTTCTTACAAAAAATATAATATCCTATTTTATATGTGAGATATTGCCTCACTAGTTCACTGAGAACTTTCCCTTTCTCTAAGAAGATATTTTTTAAATGAAAATACCATAATATTTTAAAAATCGATAATCATGTTGATTTCCAATTTGACATTACAATGGTTTAAAAGGGTAATATTTGTATTATATTTATTTTATACTTCTGTATATCTGTAGGACAACTCCTGTGTGTAAAATTTCAGAGTAAGTGTATTAATATTTTTAAATTTTTTTTAATATTTTTAAATTTTGATGTGTATTTCTGTCTTAATAGAGAGCATACTATTTACACCCTAATCAGTCATGTATGATATTATCCATTTCCCCACACTTCATTAACTGATTGTTTTCAAACCTTTGAATTTTTGTTCATTTGAAGGGGAGAAATGGTATCTCAGTATTTATTTATCTTATTAAGAATTAAGATAGGCATCTTTTCAAAATTTTGAGAACAGGTGAACTTATTTTGTTTAAAACTTATATTTTTGAATTGTCCATCTATTTTTAATACATTTTTCTGCCAAAATCACTATTAGAACAAGTATTATGGAGATTTGCCTATGGTGTGGATAAAATTGTCAATAATATTCCCAATTTGTCATTCAAATTATGTTTGTCTTTTCATTCAGAATTTTAGAATAATTCTTAGCCTTATGTATAAATATCTTCTTTGGGGTTTTGAGTCATGGTTAGAAAAACAATTTCATGCTCCAAGTTCATAAAAGATATTTCTTCTACATTTCCTTCTGGTACTTTAATAGGGTTTCATTTATATCATTCAAACATTTGCAATTTATCCATGAATGAGATGACATATACCAATTTTTATTTAATTATTTGTTTGTTTGACTGTTTTGTGGAGAGCTACCCATGTTTACAGATAGGATTTACTTACTTTTCCCTCTTTTCTCCACTGATTTCACATACTACTTTTACTACATAGTTAATTTGTCCTTCATTTATATATGCCCTGTTTTCCTTTTAATGTTTCAGTTTATTCATGAATCGTTACTGTCAGCGCAACAATTTAACATTCATCACAATAAAAAGCCAGGGAATATACATCTTTCTTGGCCTCCTTCAAGTTCAACCTGTGATTTTCTCTTCCTTTATTGAGTGCTTCATATATATGTTTTGTGTGTTTAATCTTATTACCTTATCTGCTACAGATTTAATATTTCTGAATTGCAGCTTTTTGTTACACAAGTGAGGATTTCATTGAGTTTTACTTGTTTTGTTTAGTTGTTTACTTAATTGTAAACATTTGATTATTTTTGCTTGCTGCTTGGCAACAACTTGCTAGTAAATGCTGTTCATGTGACGTAAGATCTGATGCTCAATCATATTCATATAGTTTTTCTCATAATACTTTCACTGCTTATATTCATGTTATTTTTTAACTCATAAGTACAATAAGAACATTTTTTGCAAGCTAGTAATTTTCCAGAGGTTTCTGTTTGTACTCTGTGTGGAGGGCATGGTGGCCTTGTTACTAGGAGTACATTTACATATTCTGTGTAATTCTTTGGGAAGGGCCCCCATTTTGCTTTTCTGAAGTATTTTTTTATAGTCAATGATTTCTTTTTACATTTTTAAACTTAAATTCAATTTGTCAACATATAGTATAACACCCAGGGCTCATCCCATCAAGTGCCCATCACCCAGTTACCCCATTCCCCCACCCACCTCTCCTTCTGCAAATCTTTGTTTCCCAGAGTTAGGAGTCTCTCATGGTTTGTCTCCCTCTCTAATTTTTCCTGCTCAGTTTCCCTCCTTTCCTTTATAATCCCTTTCACTATTTCTTATATTCCATGTATGAGTGAAACCATTTGATGATTTTCCTTCTCTGATTGACCTATTTCACTCAGCATAATAAATTTGATGCAAAAATGCTTTTAGCACGAGCCCTACCCATCCCAGTTTCCACATTCATATTGCAAATGACAGACATGTTTTGCACTAGGAAGTGAGGTCTTCAACTTCAGAAAGTATTTTCTGGTACTTTGTAGGATGTAATGAGGCTGAGCTCTCCCACACCTCTCACTATTTCTTCCTTTCACTTCTTTCTTCAAGCCTAAACAAATTTCCTTGTTTTTGGTAACCCTTATGCTTATTTTGGAATCTGAAGTATTTTCTCCTCATTTTGTTTTGTGTTTTTCTTTTAGATTGAATTATCAGGGTTTCCTTGGTTGTTGTTTTTCTTGTTCTTTTTGTTGCTTTTTTGTATTTTCTGTGAGAGTAAAGAGAAAGATGCTGAACTGCATGACCATGTTTCTGCCAGAAATTTTTGAAATAATTGGAACATATATAAATGCTTAAAAAAGTAAACAGACATATAACTCTTTCCATCTGGTGTGAACTTAAAAAATGAAAGAACATTCTTCAAAACAGAAAAAAAATATTATCCTGGGTTGTTGAATTTTATAATTATACAGTTATATAATTTTATAATTATAATTATATAGTAATAAAAATCATTAAAAATAGTTGGCACATGGTTTTAAAAATAAAGAACTGGGGGCACCTGAGTGGCTCAGTCCAGTTAAGAATCCAACTCTTGGTCTCAGTCCAGGTCTTGAACTCAGTTCGTAAGTTCAAGACCCATGTTGGACTGTACACCCAGCATGGAATCTATTTAATAAAAATAAAGAACCCCAACTAAATGATTATACTGGAGGCAATACATGTCACTCTGTTTCCATGCACCATGGTCGCAAAATACTGAAGGAAAATGTGTGATTTAAAATTAAGGAATAAATTCTAGTATAGATCAGCATGAGGTGAAACTAAATACCCATAGGATCATTTTTCAGAAATCATGTATTGTTCTTTTTTCAAAGTAAAATGAATTTTTAAAAATGTTTTGTTTGTGAATTTTTTTATGAATTATATTAGGTCCATCCTTGATAAGCATTAGAAATACTGGCCTTTGGCAAGTTTCACTCTACACTTCATTTCCACCTCAACTCTCTGAGCTAATAAATATTCCTTATGCACATATAAATGGAGTTGCTCACTTATTTAACCTATGTATTTAAATCTTTTGGCATGAGTGGGAGATCCCTGGGCATTTCTACTCAATTTGTGGCTTCTGCAACACAAAGCATGATCCCTTGCACAATGACATTACAGAGTAAATCTTTGGGTGACATAACAGTAACATCAACTACAGTATAGAAGACAGTATGTACCACTTAGGTCAAATTGATTGCTTCTACTTCTATGTTCAGGTTTGAGTTTTTCTTTTAATTTAGTTAAGTAAAACATCTCATTCCTTTTCTTGTTTTTAACATTGCAACTAAATTAAAGAGATGAATGCAGAATAGGAAAACTGCTAAGAACACAGATTTGAATTGGGCTTAGTTATAAGTGTGTACCATAAAGATTATGGAAAAATAAATCTATGATTTATAATCACTAAACATAGCTTAATACATTTGATAGTGTTGTTAAATATTGTGACTACTATGAAAAATCAGTTTGCTGAACAGTGATCAATAATTAAACCAGAGACAGCCTCAAGGGTTAATTAGAAACAGCCAAAGTAAACACTATCTTCATATTGTCCACTGCAGAAAGCAAAGACTAGCCATCAAAGTGTGATCTTTGCTTTGGGAAGGATAACATTCCATGATGATAATAACAGTGATAATAGTGACAGACAAATCTAAAACCACTGACTTCAAAGGTAAGCAAATTGATAAAGTGATAAAGATCATAGAATCTTAGTAGAGCAAAACATACTGGGCCTTGGGGAACAAAGTCAGGTATCTGTACTCTCTGATGCTGATTTGCCCAGTGTGCATGGGGATGTCTTCCTTTAAGCTAGAAAATTTAATAATTAATTAATTAATTAATTAATTAAAAATTAAAAAAATAAAAAATAAAAATAAAAAAATAAACTAGAAAATTAACAACAGGCCAGGTATAAAAGAGACAAACAAAAAAGTGGTTTACCTCTTAGAGGGCTTGGGAAATTTAAGATTCACCCCTTTCAGGGTGAGCTTCCTCTAACAGGGCACTTGCTATTTATTGTACTCTTCAGGATTGAGAGAATTTTTATTATGAGAAAGTAGGTAAAAGACTTCTGCATCTCTTCCAGGAAAATCAACCTTTGTTTAAAAGGTTGTATGCTGAGAGTTCCCTGGATGTGGAGAGTTTTAAGAAATTCAAAAATCAGTCAAATCAATAAGGGAATTTCTCCATCCAGATATATTCTTTTTGTATTGAGGTGCTTGAGACAACTGTTTGGGAGTAGGACACAAGTTCTCAACTTTGTAGCAAGTTGCCAAATACTATAGTAAAGCAAAAGAGCACATACAAATATTTCAGCAATAAACATTTGTCACGTGTAATTTACAGTGCTAGTACTGGGACTTCAAGAATTTATAATATGTATCTGATCTTATGTGATTTCTCTAGGAAGAGACACAGGACTTATACACAAAAAGCACATGAAAGTCCAGAATAACCTAAGCCATCTGCCAAGTCATCAATACCTGAGGTCAGGCCTCTGATTTTTTGTTGCTTGGCATTTCATTGCTCTAGATTGTTCAATAAAAGGAAACAGCATCAGCAGCAAAGTCAAGATGATTCTAAGCAGCAGTAGAGTGTTTGCATGTATGTGTGTGCTACATAGAGTTTGGTTTTACTGGAGTACAAATTAATATATTAAGAAATTCCAAAGAGTTGAGTTTAGAGACAGTGTTGCACAGCATGTCAAACAGAATTCATTCAGTACTCTAGCAGCAGGTAATAGTGAGTAAGGATGTGTTGCAGGAGAAGAACTTTGATTCAGAAGACCCAATATGATCTAAGAGATGCTGTCAAAACCTATCCCTTATCCTCCTCCGGAAAGAGACATCCATTATCCTTATTGCCCCAGAATGTAAGTAGATCAGCTCCAGGAAAAGAAGTATCAAGACTATTTGTGTATACAAACACAGTTAAAAAATAGTCTGGAGTATATTAGATGTTAATGCCTGATGTACAGAAAGATGGGTAAGGAGAATGGTCTTTCAAAAAAAGATTCTTCTCTAATCTCTCCTAATCCTACTCATCTGGTTTAGATGTTTCTCTATGCACACTGCTCCCTAAAATAGAGTAGATTTACCAAATCTCCATGACACTGACAGATAAAATAACCAATACACAGTTAAAATGGAATTTCAGGTGAACACTTTTTTATGAATAAGTATGTTCTATGCAATATTTGAGACATACTTATATTAAAAATATTCTTTGCTTATCCAAAATTAAAATTTAAATGGGCACTATGTATTTCATTTGTTAAATCTGGCAACCCCACCATGAAACAAATGAAATATACGCTTTGGTATCCCTAATTTGCAGAGGTTCTTCTGAGGCCCTGATTGGGAGTCTATTAATTTTATACTTGTAATTTTGAATCAGTTTTCTTCAAGAGGGATTTCCAAATTCTTCTAGCAATGGAAAACCTGTATATTTCCTTATGTCCTATAATAATCTTCAAATATACCTATAGTAATGAGAAAATACATTCTTTAGTAGATAAAAAAGAGAACAGAACCATCTAAGCCTGAATGTCTGAATTGCAGATCAGAACTTTTTTTTTAGTGTGTGTGTGTGTGTGTGTGTGCGTGCGTGCGTGCACGGGCATGCATATGTATGTGACTTTTTTTATTTGGTAAATTCTTTTTTCTTCTTTTACAAATTCAATTCTAGTTTTTAAAATCCTACTTTACAAAACTTATGCCAAATATACGCTTTGAATGAACTATGGTACAAGTATGAAACATTTTCAGAAACTTAAGAATAGAAATTTCTTGAAAACTTACCATTGGGTCTTTGGGTCTATTTTCTAAAGAAATAAAAAGCAAGGGGTTCTCTAATACCTGCCTATCTTGTATGGATTACTCTAATCCTTCAAGAATCAACTCAAATACTACACTTCTAAAATCATGTCAAGTCTTTCATCTCACCTGGCATTATTCTATTTCATATCTCTCATAGAACTTATTACAAGATGCAGAGACAACTATTTATTAACATGTTTGCCTGTTTTCTTACACTAGAATATAAGCATGAATCTTGTCTCCTTGTTCACTGCCTTATTGTTTCATATACTGCCTGAAATTTGGTAGGCTGTCAAATATTTATTAGAAGAATGGATGGATTAAATATAATCATTAGGTATTTTCTTTGTGTTAGGCACTATGCTAAGGTCTGGGACTCCAGTGATAATAAAATTGCTCTAAGTTTAAAATTAGGTCAAAGAGATAGTAGGAGAAGTCTGATAGCCCATTTAAATAATAAATATATAGAACTTTGGGATCACAATGTTTTAAAGTATGAGGAAAGTAAACAAGAAGACCCTCAATTTGTATTATTTTTTTTGGTTAAGGGAAGCTGCTTGGGTTTCTCTTATTACCAACTTGCCCTGTGTCTTGGTTCTGTAGAGAGTCTTTCTGTGATTTTGTCATCCATATATAACAAACATTAATCTTTAAAAAATATTTGACTAATTTTAACTAAACTCTTGTAGTTGTAAACTCAGACTTTCCATACTTTTCAATTGCAATGTTCAATCAACCCATGCAAAATGGTCTACCTAAGGAGACCAGATGCTAACTCAGACCCTCAAACTAAAGAATATATTAATTTGCTCTTGTCCTGCTCTCTTGATTTATGAAAATCAAGTCAAATTACTGAAATTAGTGCCTGTCTTTATCATTGTACTTGTTCCTTTGTGATTAACCGAATGTCAAGAACTCCTACTTGAAAGTACCTGTAGCTAGTGCCTGAAAACACGTTTTTCCATGCATGAAAACAAAATCTTACCTGTGTAGACAGAACACTTAGCAATGAAGAGAACCTTACTCATAAAAAGACTGTGAATGCATGTAAGAACATGCTAAATGGCCTGCACAACCACAGCCAATCTATAAGATTATCAACAAATCCATTTTGAAAATTCACACTATAAATGATCTATTCCTGGGGAAAGAACCATAGCTAAATATAATCCATTTAAAAAAAATCTTGTAGATACAGTACATACAATAGGACTTACAAAGGCTACATTTTGATTTATGATATACCAAGACACTTAGTATTTAAAAACTTTTTTGCTACTATTATCTTTAAGAGAGAAATCCCTGGTAATATTTTAACATTTTCTCTTCAGACTCTAAAAGAAATCAATGCTTCCAGTCAAATTTGAAAGTAAAAACTAATCAGCCATAATTCCATCCTACTAATTAAAAGATAATTTACAACTTCTAGCATTCTGGTAGAGCTGATAACTTTTAATGGGTTTAGAAATGGTGTGTTATAGCTGGCTCAAATTAATTCATGAGAACCACTTTGAAACTTATTTGCAGCTTTCTTTTCCTCTTTCTCTTCTCTTCTTTTCTTTCCACCTACCTTCCTTTCTACCTGCTTTCTTTTGTAAAAAAAATTCTGCAGTGTTGAGCTATTCCACTTTAGTTTTTCAAATTTATTGAACCATTGCTTTCCTCTTGATAATACTATAATGAATGCTTAGTCTGGTGATGTTGACTTTTAGCACAGCCATAGACCTACTCTACAACAAACATAATACTATCTGAATCGTTTTCTTCAGGGGAAAAAAAGGAGCAGGGTGGTTAAAGATACTTATCTTGTATAGATTATTTAACCTTTTATTAACTAATGCCATATAATTTCATAATAAAATAATGCTTACTCCACTATACCTTAAAAATGTGACTTTCAAAGTTAGTTTTTCTTCTTTCCTTATTTTGACATGAAAGACATGCCCTAACAAAAAATAATACCAAAATGTTGTGGCATGATATTGCTTGAATTAACTTGATACTGTCCATTTTTAACTGTCTTTGCAATTCGTAGTGAGCTGGACAGCAGTGTGAATTGATAGGAGCATATTTTTTTCTGTTGCAACTCTTCAATCCCACTGTCCTGCCAAAATAGCCATAAGTAATATGTAAACAAATAAACATATTGTGTTCTAGTAACTATTTATGGACACTCACATTTGAGTCTCACATAATTTCACATCTCACAAATATCTTTATTCTTTTAATTTTTTAAACTTTTAAAAATGTAAAAATCATCTCTAGTTTGCAGGCTAAACAAAAACAATTTGAAGACCAGATTTGATCTGTTGACTCTATTCTAGATGCATCTGTTTTTATATTTCCGGATATTGATTAGTGCTTCATTATTTTTTGAATTTAATGAATAGTTTGCTCAACTTTCACTACTAGCCATTTCATTTCTGTTATGGAATAAATTTTTGTGTTCTTGATCAAGTTTTTGGATATGAATCAGTTCTTATGATCACAGTCTAATCATTATGAGGAGATGAGTCCTCTTAAAGAATTGTACAGTGCCACCCTCAGCATATCTAACAAATTTTTCTCAATATTTTTTAAAGCCACTTGTGGCCAGTTACAGGATACAGGATATAATTCCTCAAATTATACAGAATATAATCCCTCAAATTATACTTTGAGGAAAGGGACATAGATATTTCTAGGATATTACAATGATCAAAGGATCTATAAGGGTACTGTACAAAAAGGGGGGGTACTGTATTTTTCTTGTTAGGGTGGGGTAGATGAGAAAATAGATGTTAAATAGAGTTCTATCCAACTTCATCATGCAGCCAGAACATAGTATTCACTGGTTCACTATATATACATTTCTGCAACCCCCAGTACATAATTGGTAGGCAGGGTAAAAAGAATTGAGATAAATTAGAAATGAGAACCAGTATGCTAAAAATGACTGAGAGGAACTCTTGAAGCTGCCCACTTCTCCAGCCAAGAAAATAAATCACAAGTAATTATGTCATTTTGGGAGGAATGCACCACTTTAAGACTTTTAAGACCTATCTTTTTTTTTTAAAGATTTTATTTATTCATGAGAGACACACAGAGAGAGAAGCAGAGACACAGTCAGAGGGAGAAGCAGGTTACCTGCAGGGAGCCAAATGTGGGACTTGATCCAGGACCCCGGGATCATGCCCCTGAGCCAAAGGCTGATGCTCAAACACTGAACCACCCAGGTGTCCCTAAGACCTATCTTTTTTTATTTATTTATTTATTTATTTATTTATTTATTTATTTTTATTATTTTTTTTTAATTTTTATTTATTTATGATAGTCACACAGAGAGAGAGAGAGAGAGAGAGAGAGAGAGAGAGGCAGAGACACAGGCAGAGGGAGAAGCAGGCTCCATGCACCGGGAGCCCGACGTGGGAATCGATCCAGGGTCTCCCGGATCCGGCCCTGGGCCAAAGGCAGGCGCCAAACCGCTGCGCCACCCAGGGATCCCTATTTATTTATTTATTTATGATAGTCACACACACACAGAGAGAGAGAGGCAGAGACACAGGCAGAGGGAGAAGCAGGCTCCATGCACCGGGAGCCCGACGTGGGATTCGATCCCGGGTCTCCAGGATCACGCCCTGGGCCAAAGGCAGGCGCTAAACCACTGCGCCACCCAGGAATCCCAAGACCTATCTTCTAAGGCTTAAAAGAAGTAGGAGTGGTTGTCTCTATGTTAACCCATTTTATTTACTCTCTGGCCCCTGGAGAGTAAACTGTGGCGCATGATAGATGATGATGGACCATCATAAATATAAATAAGAGTAGATCTCATTGTAACAGCTGTTATGCCAGAAGATGCATATTTACAACATCAGATCAGCACTGCCTCTGGCATTTGCTATGATGTTATTGATCTGATGAATGCATTCTTTACAGTTTCTATTAGTAGAAAACCTAAAAATTCATTGCTCTTTGGGGGAAGGCCAGTAGAAAATTACTTTTATATTCCATTACATCACTGAGTGCAGGGATTTGATATTCTTGACATTCCAGAGAGCATCATGATGGTCCACTCTATGATGACACCATGCTATTAAAAAATTTAGAAAATAAATAGCAAGTTTTCTGGATATAGTATAAAATATATGTGCCACGGGATGGGAGATGAACATACACAGCTTTAGGGGCCTGTCTTATTGGTAAAATTTTAAAATATTTTAGAGTCCAATTATCTGAGGTTTCCTGAAACTTCCCTTTTAACATAAAGACAGTATATTATTTGTATCCTGCACAATTAAGAAAGCACACTGCATTTGGTGAGCCACTTTAGATTCTGAAGGCAAAATATATACACTAAAAAAATACTACTCTGATTTTTGTTGTTGATGTTGCTGTTGTGTGCCTCAAAATGCTGTCAGTTTTTAGTGGAGTTTATATTATGTTAAGATACTTCAACATGTCACTCACCAGTTGAGAAGCAGTTCCTGGCATATGAATAGGCCCTAGTAGAGATGGAATGCCCTGCCACTCATCACGTGTATACATGGCTGAAGCTTCTTATTATGAGTTGGTATAATTAGATACATCTAGTCACAAAGCTGGTCCATACAGAAATATTACATTCAGGATTGGGCCTGAGCAATATATAGGGGGCACAAGTAAGTTACATGAACATGGCCAAACCACCCAGTCACATATCTCTTACAGAAACTTTTCCATCAACCTACACTGGGGGTGGCATCATTAGGGTTTACTCATGGTCAATTATCACAGGAGAAATAAATTTGGCCTGGTTCACACATGGTTTAGCTATGTTGGTAGTGAGTGAAGGCAAACAGCTGCTATAATACAGCTCAAACAAACAAGGTCTAGAAAAAAAAGTTTTGAAAGGAAACAATTCCATGTACCAGAGCTGTGCACAGTACATTTGATCCTTCTTCCATATGAAGGAAGAAATGGCCTATAGAATGAATGTTGATGAACACCCGGGAAGTTTTGAATGATTTGGTTGGTAATTATTCATGTACTTCTTAGTTTTGCCTTGTATTATAAACCTACTTTGTAGAAAATATCAGCCTTTTTTTTTTTTTAATCTTTCCACACATTTCTTCATTAAGGCCTAATAGATGTAGCTGATTCTCAGGGCTGCCATAACAAATTACAAACTTAGTGTCCCAAAAAACCAGCAATTTATTCTCTCATAAACTAGCGGATGAAAGTCCAAAATCAAAGTGTTGGCAGGGCCACTATTTTTCCAAAGGTTTTGGAGGTAGATCCTTTATTGTTTCTTCTAGTCTCTGGTGACTTCTGATGTTCCTTAGTTTGTGGCAGCATAACTGGAATCTTTTCTCAGTCTTTATGTAGCCTTCTTCTCTGAGTCTATTTGTTTCTATCTCTTACAGGGATACTTTCATTGGATTTAGGTCCATCTTACTCCAGAATGATCTCATCTGGAATTTTACCTTAATTACACCTTAAAGCCTCTACTTCTAAATAAAATCACATTCTGAGATTATGAATAGACAGAAATTTGGGGGGGGGAGAACTATTCAATCTACAACAAGGTATTAAACTAATATTTAATTATTGATAATTTGTTTTTCTGACACAATTTAGAGTTTCAAAAGACAAATTTTAAGAAGTTTATTCTTTCAAAGAGATCCCTATATTTTAGATGACATACAGTATAGCTATTATTTAACTGTTATTCATACAATTTATAAGCTGCAATTGCTCTCATGTAGTATCTTCAATAATGCTATTTTAACATAGTATAAAAGCTCTTAAAAATAATTTTAATGTTGAAAACTCTTGGACTATAATCTAGTGCTACCGTTGTAGACCATTATTATGTCTTGATATGTTTTTCCTCAAAAAAAAAAAAAAAAGATGTTGAAGCTCTATCCCCTACTACTTCAGAGTGTGATTGTATTTGGATGTTGCTTTTCATACAGGTAATAAAGTTAAAATGAGGTCAATAGATGAAAACAGAGCTACCCTGCAACCCAATAATTGCACTACTGTGCATGTGCCCCAAAGATATAAATATAGTGATCTGAAGGGGCACCTACACTCCAATGTTTATAGTAGCAATATCCACAATAGCCAAACTTTTGAAAGAAGTCAGATCTCCATCAACAGATGAATGGATAAAGAAGATGTAGTGTAATAAATACTACTCAGCCAAGAAAGAAAGAAAGAAAGAAAGAAAGAAAGAAAGAAGAAGAAGAAGAAGAAGAAGAAGAAGAAGAAGAAGAAGAAAGGAAGGAAGGAAGGAAGGAAGGAAGGAAGGAAGGAAGGAAGGAAGGAAGGAAGGAAGGAAGGGAGAAGAAAGAAAGAAAGAAAGAAAGAAAGAAAGAAAGAAAGAAAGAAAGAAAGAAAGAAAGAGAAAGAAAGAAAAAGAAAGAAGAAAGAAAGAAGAAGAAAGAAAGAAAGAAAGAGAAAGAAAAGAAGAAGAAAGAAAGAAAGAAAGAAGAAAGAAAGAAAGAAAGAAAGAAAAAGAAAGAAAGAAGAAAGAAGAAAGAAAGAAAGAAAGAAAGAAAGAAAGAAAGAAAGAAAGAAAGAAAGAAAGAAAGAAATCCTGCCATTTGGAATGATGTAGAGGGAACTAGAGGGTATTTTGTTAATTGAAATAAGTCAATCAGAGAAAGACAATTATTGTATGATCTCACTCATATGTGGAATTTAAGAAACAAAACAGAGGATCATAGGGAAGAGAGGAAAAAATAAAATAAGATGAAATCAGAGAGAGATAGAGACATCATAAGAGACCCTTTAATCACAGGAGTCAAACTGAGGATCGCTGGAGAGGAGGGGTTAGAGGGATGTAACTGGATGATGGATTTTAAAAAAGTAAAAAAAAAAAAATGAGATCATCAGAGTGGGCTAAATCCAATATAACTGATATCCTTATGAAAGGGGAGAATTTGGGGGATCCCTGGGTGGCGCAGCTGTTTGGCGCCTGCCTTTGGCCCAGGGCGCGATCCTGGAGACCCGGGATCGAATCCCACGTCGGGCTCCCGGTGCATGGAGCCTGCTTCTCTCTCTGCCTGTGTCTCTGCCTCTCTCTCTCTCTCTCTCTCTCTCTCTCTGTGACTATCATAAATAAATAAAGAAAAAAAAAAAGAAAGGGGGGAATTTGAACACAGATACACACAAAAGGAAGATAATGTGAAGATACAACAGGCAGAAAATAGCCATGAGTGATGCATCTATAAACTAAAGAATGCCAAGAATTGCTAGCAGGCACTGGAAGCTAGAAACAAGGAAAGATTCTGCCCTAGAGACATTTTAGAGAGCATGGTCCTGCTGTTATCTAGATTCAGGTTTCTAGTGTCCACAACCATGAGGCAATATTTCTGTTGTTTTAAGCCACCAAATTTGTGCTACTTTTTAAATGGAGCCCTAGGAAACTACTACTAGTGCATTATATCATGGACTATTATGCATGTTCTTATGATATAAAATAGTAGTTTATATGTCTTTATAATGCATTTTAAACTATTTAATATGTGAGTTTATGGACAGTTTCAGAATTTTTCAATGATTGGTTGTTAAAATATGACTCATTCTTGAAAACAGGTAGATAATTATAGAGATTTTTAAACTTTTTTTCCCCTGTAGTACCATGGTTAATATCATCCTCACTTTAACTGCAAGTCTACATAACATAACAGTAATTGGATTGAGGAGTGAATTGATGAATGAAAAGTAAGTCTTCCCATATAATATTTAGCAAATAATGAAGCAAATAATGACAGAGTGATTGCTATTGAAAATCAACGTATATTTTCTAAGTTGTATTTAATATGAATACTCCACACAATTAACAAATATTTTTACAAGGTATCATTGGTTCATGTGACTTTTTTTTTTTGGTTTGGTTTTAGTTCTATGCATACCACATAGACCATTTATTGACTGATGTCTTAGAAATCCCATTGATTAGTCTTATGACACATGTGCATTTAGGTTAATGAAAAAGGATTCATTGACTTAGTTGCAAATTTCTTGCCAACCTAGTATATTAGGCATCAACTCTCATTGGTTGCAACTATTAGATATATATAAATGTCAACTTTTCATAGAGAGATGAATTTTCCATTTTTTTTAGATTTTTGTATAATTAAACCAAATTCCAATCTTATTACTACACTTGGCTTTTTGGCTCATAGTGATTGGTGTTAAATGATAGCTTTCATATTGTGATCGTTAATGTCAACTTGATTTTAGATAATTAGTTAAATTTGTTCTAATCATTTTTAAAAGAAACAAATTGAATTTGTACAATTTTTTCTAATATAAGTTGTGTTTCAGCAAGGCTATGTTAATTGTAGGAATTGTAATGATATTAAAAGTATTCTTTTTTCAGACATTTTCCCACTCATTTTAGATCCAATTTTAAAAATTTTAATTTTAATTTTGGTAAACACATAGCAGTAATTTTACCACTTTAAACATTAAGTTCAAAGATCAGTAGTGCTTAGTTTATTCACAATGTAACAGATTTCTAGAACTCTTTCATTTTACAAAGTTAAAACTCTATACTCAATAAGCACTAATTCCCCTTCACATTTCCCCTAGCACTTGGCACCTTTCTATTTTCCTTTTTTTCTCTATGATTTTTATTACTTTAGATATCTCAGTTGATGTAATTATACAGTATATATCTTTTTGTGATTCACTTGCTTTACTTAGCATAGTGTTCTTAAGGTTCATCCATATTATAGCATGTGACGGAATGCTTCTTTTTATGACTGCATAATATTCTATGTTGTTCTTGCATGTTTGTGTGCATGCACCACATTACCTTTGTTTTTGATCCAATTTTTTAAAGTTTACTTTGAATATGATGCTGCTGATTTAGAGTCTAGGAATCTTACTCAAGGAATCTAATAGATAAATTCCTTCCAGTCCCTTATATTGAATTATGCAATTTTACTGTAAAAATGTTTCCCATTCTCCCTAACCAGCAACTTCACATCATAAGTTAGATATCAGTGCAGTATAGAAATCTAGGCCCTATATTTTCCTCCAGTTCCCCTAAAATAGGAAGGGAAGTAAAGGTTTCCCAATTTAGGAAGCAAAACTTCTAGAACCAATGCTAATCCCAGGTATGGAAAAATACAACTCTGCATTTGTGGTGGGTGGTGAGACATAAAATTAGTGAAGCACCAACTCAGGCAGCAGTTAATATCTAAAACACTGAGATTCATTTATATGAATTATACCTAATAACTGACTGTATTTGTTACGGTTCTATAGAGAAACAGAACCAGTAAACTATAAATAAAACCAATAGGATTTATATAAAAGATTTATGACAAAGAATTGGTTCATGTGACTATAGAGGCTAAATCACATGGTCTGCTGTCTGCAAACTGAAGAACCAGGAAAGCTGGTGATACAATTCAGTCTGAGTCCAGAGACCTGAGAATCAGGGAAATTGATGGTTTAAATCCCATTTTGAGGAGCAGAGAGGATGAGACAAGGTATCCCAGGCAAAAATCTCAAGTAGACATGCAGGAAGCAAAAAGGGGGAAATTTCTCCTATCTCTGACAGTATTCTATTTACATCCTCAACAGACTGGATGATGCCCACCCACACTTGAGGGCATCTACTTACTGAATCTGCAGATTAAAATACTAATCTCATTTGGAAACTTCTGCACAGCCACACCCAGATATACTGTTTAATCTGGGCACCTTGTGACCAGCCAAGATGACATAAAAGATTAACTATCACAAGTCCACTTCTTTTCAACTTGGCAATCATCTGCATCCCCATAAACCATACTTAATCTTCAAATAAAGAAAATACTAAAGTCATAATTCTGGTTTACATGATAAAACTATCCTCTCCACAACAAAAACATATTAACCTTGTGCCCAGAGAAGTAGATTAAGTCCTTGAGTGGGTTTACTACCCTCCTCCATATACCAGAACTAAATACTATGATATAAAAGTAAACATTCTTAAATATTATGATATAAAATCAATATGCTTTATGCTACATGATAAGGAAACAAGAGAGGAAAGAAAACAAAGACAGTATAACAGGAATGGGGACCATGGGCATTTGGGCTACTTCTTATAATGTCATGTGCCTTCAGTCTCTGCTCAAGCTTGATAATTTACATATCACTTTCACTTGATCATGGAATATTGCTGTGCATTCTAAACTTTATGCCTTGGTAGGTCAGTTTACCACAGGCAGCTCAGGTCACATGGTAACTTTCTGTCCTGTGGTTAGGCATTCAACTTCTACTAAGGCCCAAGAGTAGGTTAAGTACTGTTTCTCAAAAGAAAATTATCTGTTGATGATGGTAGGGCCTTGCTCCAAAATCCTATGTTGTAATTCCCCCATAGAGGCTCGCCAAACGTTCCAAATAATATCCTTATCTGACACTGATCCTTCAAACACCATTGGATCAAATGGCCTAAGAGGCAGATCAGCTTGCACCACAGTCTGGACCTGTCACAGAGCCTTCCTTGTCTTGTTCTGTTGTTTATAAGCCATCCAGTTTATGGTATTTTGCTATAGCAACCTGAGCTGTCTAAGACAGGGCCCTGGCTGAGGATAACAGCTTTTTGGTCATTTGGTAAATGGGTCAGAGATACATACCCAGCTGAGGAATATATTGCTTCCAAAATCTGAAGAAGCCCATAGGCATGCTGTCTTTTTCTTGGTTGTAGAAGGGGCCAGATGCAACATTTTTTTTTTCACCTGAGAAGGTATATCTCAACATATCAACATCACTGGACCCCTGGAAAAAATTAACCACCATACTTCCCTACCCCAAACATCAATCCCCATCTATAAAACATCTGTTCCACTATTTATTTGATTCAGGCACATTGAGGCATCTCTTCAAATGCTTAAAATTCTTCTAATTCCTGGCTTCCTTTTAGGTTTATAAATTGTTTACTTTTTACTTCTGAGATCATGATTCATCATTCCTTTCTATATATATATTGATAAAAAGAATATCAGTTACCTGTCACATTTATATATTGACATATACCTAAGGTGCAACACTTCCAAATTCAAACAAGGAAGTCAATTATTAATGAGAACTTTGAAATTCTTTTTTTTTTTTTTTAAACTTTGAAATTCTTATATGGATTGCAACATTGGTGAGCATCATCAGCAGACCTTGGTGACAAAACAAGCTTAAGAATTAAAGTGTCATCCAAAACTAGAAAAAATCAAAATCGCAACATTTTGCTGTTTTTGTTGTTTTGTTTTGTTTTTGAGATATTTCTCTTATACATCTTTGAGATGAGAAAGAAGATTAATTTTCTTGTTATGGAGTAGGTACTCTGGAGTTGAACTTCCTGCCTGAGTTCAACATCTGCCTCCTCATTTACTGATTTTAAAATCCTGAGAAGTTATAAATATACCTCAATTTTTCTATCAGTAAAAATGTCATAATTATGTATATAAAAGTGCTGTTGATTAGATAAGACATTGTTAGGGACATAGATAAGACACTGTCAGAAACTAAAAACTCAGTAATTATGAGTTATCCATTATTATTATGATTATTAATGTAAAGGAAGGAGCATTCAAAAAGTATCAGTTGTTGTGAATGTATATGCATAAGCTGAACCTTTGAAACATGGTGTGCACTTATGGAGTGGTTTTGAGAATCAGACTAGACAGTAGAAGAAAGGGCATTGTAAATTGTAAACTGCTATATAATATGTAGTCTTGTATTATTAGCATCACACAAGATACAAGTAGGATGGCTTATAAATTTCTTAGGCAGTGCATTTTTTACTTCTTATCTTGAATGCCTTTGGCATTCAGTTGAGACTGATTTTTCTTCATGAAATCTCCAGGAGCAAAGGAGAAATACAGTGCAATTTGTTCTTGATTCCTGGAGCTCTCAGAAGCTCTCCAAGGAATGTGTAAATAACTTTAAAATTTTTCTTAAATTTTACTGCATCCTCCTTTTAATTCTATAAAATGCTTATGGGTACATCTTAAATTCTAACTTATTTATAGATAGGGAAGAATAACTTAAGTTTTGATATGTTCATGCCAAATATACATCAGGTATATATGTTCTGGTCAACAAGGATATATATCTTAACTTTCAGCCATGTTTTCTGAGTCTTTATCAGGCGTTAGAATGTTTTGTTCTGGACACACTGATGTTTGATAAATGATCATATTGGATGTTAACAACATTGAAACCATCCTTAAAAATGATGAAATTAAAATACTTTAAAACATTTAATTATAAAGTAAGCTCTTCCATTAAAAAGCTGATTAATATTGAGCAAATAGCAAACTTTCTCAAGGCCCTGTTTTATTATGTAAAAAATAAAAATAATGAAACAACTATTAATTCCTGAGTCTTCCATATGATGATATTCTTTCATTCAAAATCAAGACAAATATTGAAGACAGAAATATATCTTTCATTGTCCTTATTCTTAAAACTAAATCAGTTTTTTTCTGTTACCTTTTATAAAATTTATATATGACTTTTAAACATGCAGGTACTATTTTATTTTTTTCCTTAGCATTATGTTTTTTTAAGCCATTCCTGTTTTATTTTTTTTAATAAAATAATTTTTAATGGTGTTCAATTTACCAACATATAGAATAACACCCAGTGCTCATCCCGTCAAGTGTCCCCCTCAATGCCCGTCACCAACTCACCCCCACCCCCTGCCCTCCTTCCGTTCCACCAACCCTAGTTTGTTTCCCAGAGTTAGGAGTCTTTATGTTCTGTCTCCCCTTCTGATATTTCACACACATTTCTTCTCCTTTCTCTTATATTCCCTTTCACTATTATTTACATTCCCCAAATGAATGAGAACATACTCTGTTTGTCCTTCTCCGATTGACTTACTTCACTCAGCATAATACCCTCCAGTTCCATCCACGGTGAAGCAAATGGCAGGTATTAGTCGTTTCTAATGGCTGAGTAATATTCCATTGTATACATAGACCACATCTTCTTTATCCATTCATCTTTCGATGGACACCGAGGCTCCTTCCACAGTTTGGCTATTGTGGACATTGCTGCTAGAAACATCGGGGTGCAGGTGTCCCGGCGTTTCATTGCATCTGTATCTTTGGGGTAAATCCCCAATAGTGCAATTGCTGGGTCGTAGGGCAGGTCTATTTTTAACTCTTTGAGGAACCTCCACACAGTTTTCCAGAGTGGCTGCACCAGGTCACATTCCCACCAACAGTGCAAGAGGGTTCCCTTTTCTCCGCATCCTCTCCAACATTGGTGGTTTCCTGCCTTGTCAATGTTCCCCATTCTCACTGGTGTGAGGTGGGATCTCATTGTGGTTTTGATTTGTATTTCCCTGATGGCAAGTGATGCAGAGCATTTTCTCATGTGCTTGTTGGCCATGTCTATGTCTTCCTCTGTGAGATTTCTCTTCATGTCTTTTGCCCATTTCATGATTGGATTGTTTGTTTCTTTGGTATTGAGTTTAATAAGTTCTTTATAGATCTTGGAAACTAGCCCTTTATCTGATAGGTCATTTGCAAATATCTTCTCCCATTCTGTAAGGTTGTCTTTTAGTTTTGTTGACTGTATCCTTTGCTGTGCAAAATCTTCTTATCTTGATGAAGTCCCAATAGTTCATTTTTGCTTTAGTTTCTTTTGCCTTCGTGGATGTATCTTGCAAGAAGTTACTGTGGCCAAGTTCAAAAAGGGTGTTACCTGTGTTCTCCTCGAGGATTTTGATGGAATCTTGTCTCACATTTAGATCTTTCATCCATTTTGAGTTTATCTTTGTGTATGGTGTAAGAGAGTGGTCTAGTTTCATTCTTCTGCATGTGGATGTCCAATTTTCCCAGCACCATTTATGCAGAGACTTTCTTCCAATGGATAGTCTTTCCTCCTTTGTCGAATATTACTTGACCATAAAGTTGAGGATCTGCTTCTGGATTCTCTATTCTGTTCCATTGATCTATGTGTCTGTTCTTGTGCCAGTACCACACTGTCTTGATGACCACAGCTTTGTAGTACAACCTGACATCTGGCATTGTGATGCCCCCAGATATGGTTTTCTTTTTTAAAATTCCCCTGGCTATTCGGGGTCTTTTCTGATTCCACACAAATCTTAAAATAATTTGTTCTAACTTTCTGAAGAAAGTCCATGGTATTTTGATAGGGATTGCATTAAACGTGTACATTGCCCTGGGGAACATTGACATTTTCACAATATTAATTCTGCCAATCCATGAGCATGGAATATTTTTCCATCTCCTTGTGTCTTCCTCAATTTCTTTCAGAAATGTTCTATAGTTTTTAGGGTATAGATCCTTTACATCTTTGGTTAGGTTTATTCCTAGGTATCTTATGCTTTTGGGTGCAATTGTAAATGGGATGGACTTCTTAATTTCTCTTTCTTCAGTCTCATTGTTAGTGTATAGAAATGCCACTGATTTCTGGGCATTGATTTTGTATCCTGCCACGCTACCAAATTGCTGTATGAGTTCTAGCAATCTTGGGGTAGAGGCTTTGGGGTTTTCTATGTAGAGTATCATGTCATCAGCGAAGAGGGAGAGTTTGACTTCTTCTTTGCCAATTTGAATGCCTTTAATGTCTTTTTGTCTGATTGCTGAGGCAAGGACTTCCAATACTATGTTGAATAGCAGTGGTGAGAGTGGACATCCCTGTCTTGTTCCTGATGTTAGGGGAAAGGCTCCCAGTGCTTCCCCATTGAGAATAATATTTGCTGTGGGCTTTTCATCGATGGCTTTTAAGATGTCGAGGAAAGTTCCCTCTATCCCTACACTCTGAAGAGTTTTGATCAGGTATGGATGCTGTATTTTGTCAAATGCTTTCTCTGCATCTAATGAGAGGATCATATGGTTCTTGGTTTTTCTCTTGTTGATATGATGAATCACATTGATTGTTTTACGAGTGTTGAACCAGCCTTGTGTCCCGGGGATAAATCCTACTTGGTCATGGTGAATAATTTTCTTAATGTGCTGTTGGATCCTATTGGCTAGTATCTTGTTGAGAATTTTTGCATCCATGTTCATCAGGGATATTGGTCTGTAATTCTCCTTTTTGGTGGGGTCTTTGTCTGCTTTTGGAATTAAGGTGATGCTGGCCTCATAGAACGAATTTGGAAGTACTCCATCTCTTTCTATCTTTCCAAACAGCTTTAGTAGTATAGGTATGATCTTCTTTAAACGTTTGATAGAATTCCCCTGGGAAGTCATCTGGCCCTGGAGTTTTGTGTCTTAGGAGGTTTTTGATGACTGCTTCAATTTCCTCCCTGGTTATTGGCCTGTTCAGGTTTTCTATTTCTTCCTGTTCCAGTTTTGGTAGTTTGTGGCTTTCCAGAAATGCATCCATTTCTTCTAGATTGCCTAATTTATTGGCGTATAGCTGTTCATAATATGTTTTAAAAATCATTTGTATTTCCTTGGTGTTGGTAGTGATCTCTCCTTTCTCATTCATGATTTTATTAATTTGAGTCTCCTCTCTCTTCTTTTTAATAAGGTTGGCTAATGGTTTATCTATCTTATTAATTCTTTCAAAGAACCAACTCCTGGTTCTGCTGATATGTTCCACAGTTCTTCTGGTCTCGATTTCGTTGAGTTCTGCTCGAATTTTAATTGACTCTCTTCTTCTGCTGGGCATAGGGTCCATCTGCTGTTTTTCTCTAGCTCCTTTATGTGTAAGGTTAGCTTTTGTATTTGAGTTCTTTCCCGTTTTTGAATGGATGCTTGTATTGTGATGTATTTCCCCCTTAGGACTGCTTTTCCTGCATCCCAAAGATTTTGAACGGTTGTATCTTCTTTCTCATTAGTTTCCATGAATCTTTTTAATTCTTCTCTAATTTCCTGGTTGACCCTTTCATCTTTTAGCAGGATGGTCCTTAACCTCCACTTGTTTGAGGTCCTTCCAAACTTCCTGTTGTGATTTAGTTCTAATTTCAAGGCATTATGGTCTGAGAATATGCAGGGGACGATCCCAATCTTTGGGTATCGGTTCAGACCCGATTTGTGACCCAGTATGTGGTCTATTCTGGAGAAAGTTCCATGTGCACTTGAGAAGAATGTGTATTCAGTTGAGTTTGGATGTAAAGTTCTGTAGATATCTGTGAAATCCATCTGGTCCAGTGTATCATTTAAAGCTCTCGTTTCTTTGGAGATGTTGTGTTTAGAAGACCTATCGAGGGTAGAAATCGCTAGATTGAAGTCACCAAGTGTATTATTATCTAAGTATTTCTTCACTTTGGTTATTAATTGGTTAAATATTTGGCAGCTCCCACATTCGGGGCATATATATTGAGGATTGTTAAGTCCTCTTGTTGGATAGATCCTTTAAGTATGAGATAGTGTCCCTCTTCATCTCTCACTACAGTCTTCAGGGTAAATTTTAGTTTATCTGATATAAGGATGGCTACCCCTGCTTTCTTTTGAGGACCATTTGAATGGTAAATGGTTCTCCAACCCTTTATTTTCAGGTTGTAGGTGTCCTTCTGTCTAAAATGAGTCTCGTGTAGACAGCAAATAGATGGGTCCTGCTTTTTTATCCAGTCTGAATCCCTGCACCTTTTGATGGGGTCATTAAGCCCGTTCACGTTCAGAGTTACTATTGAAAGGTATGAGTTTAGTGTCATCATGATATCTATTTAGTCCTTGTTTTTGTGGATTGTTGCACTGAACTTCTTCTTAAAGGGGAATTTTAAGAGTCCCCCTTAAAATTTCTTGCAGAGCTGGTTTGGAGGTCACATATTCTTTCAGTTCCTGCCTATCTTGGAAGCTCTTTATCTCTCCTTCCATTTTGGATGAGAGCCTTGGTGGATAAAGTATTCTTGGTTGCATGTTCTTCTCATTTAGGACCCTGAATATATCCTGCTAGCCCTTTCTGGCCTACCAGGTCTCTGTGGAGAGGTCTGCTGTTACCCTAATACTCCTCCCTGTAAAAGTCAGGGATTTCTTGACTTGCTGCTTTAAGGATCTTCTCTTTATCTTTGGAATTTGCAAGCTCCACTATTAAATGTCGAGGTGTTGAACGGTTTTTATTGATTTTAGGGGGGGATCTCTCTATTTCCTGGATCTGAATGCCTGTTTCCCTTCCAGATTAGGAAAGTTTTCAGCTAGGATTTGTTCAAATACATATTCTGGCCCTCTGGCCCTTTCGGCGCTCTTGGGACCCCCAATTAATCGTCAGTTTTTCTTCCTCAGGCTGTCGTTTATTTCCCTTAATCTGTCTTCATGGTCTTTTAATTGTCTGTCTCTTTTTTCCTCAGCTTCCCTCTTTGCCGTCAACTTGTCTTCTATGTCACTCACTCGTTCTTCCACCTCGTTAACCCTCGTCATTAGGACTTCTAGTTTGGATTGCATCTATTCAATTGATTTTTAATTTCTGCCTGATTGTATCTAAATTCTGCAGTCATGAAGTCTTTTGAGTTCTTTATGCTTTTTTCTAGAGCCACCAGTAGCTGTATATAGTGCTTCTGAATTGGCTTTCTGACATTGAATTGTAATCCAGATTTTGTATCTCTGTGGGAGAGAGGACTGTTTCTGATTCTTTCTTTTGAGGTAAGTTTTCCTTCTAGTCTTTTTGCTCAGTGCAGAGTGGCCAAAAACAAGTTGTATTGGGAAAAGGAGAAAAAGAGAGAGAGAGAAGGAAAGAAAAGAGAAAAAGAAAAAAGAAAAAAGGAAGAAAAAAAGGAAAAAAGAAGAAAAAGAGAAAGAAAAAGGTGAAAAAAAAGGGTGGGGGAAGCAATCAGAAATCAAAAAAAAAAAAAAAAAACACGGGGGAGTATCTTCTTATTCTGTATACTTTAGGTCCCTTGACTTCCCCTGGAACTTGTCCGTCTAGCTGGTCTTCTGGGGGAGGGGCCTGCTGTGCTGATTTTCAGGTGTGAGCACTTGGGGGAGCTGCTCTGCCCCTGCCTGGTGCAGGGCTCAGTGGGGTTGTTCACCCCGTGAGGCCCCAGAAGGAACAACCGCAGTGGCGGGGCCAGCTCTGCAGCCCTGGAGTCAGCCCCCGCAGTAGCTCCAGAGCTCTCGGTCTGCGGGGCCTGGAGGCTCCGGGCGGGGCCGCTGATCTGCTCAGCTCGGGGCAGGAGCGTCCTCGCTGTCCTGGGCCTTCCCGGCCTCCGCCTGTCCCGGGGGGAGGGCGGATCCTGGGCTGTGTCCGGCGCCCTGTGCTCCGGGGCCTGCACTGTTGGATTCGCAGTCCCGCCCCACAGCCCCCTCTGCGGAGCCGCCGCCGGCGCCCCTCGGAGCTGCTCCCGCCCCGCAGCCCCCTCCGCGGAGCCGCCCCCGAGCCCCCCGAGCTGCTCCCGCCCGGCAGCCCCCTACGCAGAGCCGCCCCCGAGCCCCCCCCCCCCCGAGCTGCTCCCGCCCCGCAGCCCCCTCCGCGGAGCCGCCCCCGAGCCCCCCGAGCCGCTCCCGCCCCGCAGCCCCCTCCCCGGAGCCGCCCCCGCCCCGCAGCCCCCTCCCCGGAGCCGCCCCCGAGCCCCCCCGAGATGATCCCGCCCCGCAGCCCCCTCCGCGGAGCCGCCCCCGAGCCCCTCCGAGCTGCTCCCGCCCCGCAGCCCCCTCCGCGGAGCCGCCCCCGAGCCCCCCCGAGCTGCTCCGGGTCCCCCGTGCGCGCTGCAGCCCTTAGGGAGCTCGGCGCACTCTCCCGGGGCGCAGGTGTCTGTTAGTGTCCCCGGAGCCCGAGGGCATCCCCGCCCTCCCGGGTCCTGCTCCACCTCCCTGCAGCCCCTTTCCCCCGGGAAGGTCGGTGCAGCTCCTGCTCCTCCGGGACGGGGCTCTCCTGTCCTGGGGACACTCGCCCCGGCCTCAGCCCGGCTCCTCGCGGGCCCCTCCCCCTTGGAGGCCTTTTGTGTCTTTATTTCTTTTTCCCCGTCTTCCTACCTTGATAGAAGCGCGAACTCTTCTCACTGCAGCATTCCAGCTGTTCTCTCTTTAAATCTCAGGCCGAATTCGTAGATTTTCAGAATGATTTGAAGGTTATCTAGGTGATTTGGTGGGGACAGGTGACTTGGGGACCCTACTCTTCCGCCGTCTTGCCCCCAGCAACCTTTCCTTAGCATTATGAAAGTATCTCTATCTGTTCTCCGTGCCCACACTCAAATCATTATTTGCAAGAATCATCACCAATGAGCCATTATGTCAAGATCAACCAGTATTGTTCTTAAAAGGGTGAGAAGAGCAAAAAGCATATATAGTACTAAAATGCTTTTATGTTAAGGCTCTGCTTTTGAAGCTGAGCTACATACTCTCGCCTGTGCAATTCTTTTTGTTTCAAGTGATGTTTCTGGTTCCCTTATCAGATAAAATCTCTTCTATGATTGCTAAATGTCTTGTATATATTTAGAGAAGGGAAGATGACATATACTATGATCATTTCTTCTAATTTGGTTCTGTAGTTATTTTATTTTGCAATAGGTCAGTGATTTATTGGCTTTTGATTCTCATTTGCCTTGCATCTCTTGAAAATAATTGCAGGTCTGGCAGCTGGTGAACACAGGCTCCAATCCCATGTTCTGCTGCTTACAAGCTATGTGCCATTTGGCAAGTCTCTTCAAAACTCTGGCCCTTAATTTAGTCCTTTATTAAGTGATTATAGCAATTCCAATATTTCTGTAAGGATTGTACTGGATACTATACATGAAATTGTGGAGTACCCTAGTAGGTTCTCCAAAAATATTAAGACAGAAAAGGAAAAAGGTATCATTTTTCCTGGTCCCAGATTTTTGGCAGATTCTCTTCAGCACAGTCCATCAAGTTGCAAACCACTAAACTTTTGTTAAATGTTTCTTTATCTATATCAAATTAAAAAGACATAAATACACTAGGCCAAGTACTCTGTGATGAATCAATTATAAAGTTGGTGATTAATTTCTAATTAAAATTAAATTAATTTCTAATTAAATTTTTTAAATGTCTAATTAAAATTCTCTCAGAGCAGACTTTTTCCCTCTGACCTGATGCTCACTATTCCACTACTGTTTGTCATTAATCTAAAAGGACTCACATTTTTATGAAGGGCATTTTTACCTGCACCACTTCCCTTCCCCAAATACTGACTTCTCAGCAATGGATCAGTGTTAATTACGCCATTTAATGCAGTCACTAAAAGTAACAAGAGTAACACAGCTGAACTATGCCAGTGGCTCTCAATGATTTAATGACACACTTGGTTTGATCACTAGTTGGTTGGTTGGTTTCCCACCCATACCACTCATCATGATTGATGATGTCCAGATGGATTTATGTCTCTTAAATAGTTTCAAGATCTAAGAAATTCTCAGGATATTACTTTCTTTAGTACATGAAAAATTAAATTGATATAACTGAATGTCATCCAAACTATTATTTAAAGTTTTCTGAATTTTCAGATATTTAGTCCATATTAATCAAATAAGGACCAAGTGATAGAACTATAGATTGTCTTATGCTGAAGAGATAATGTAATTTTGATACTACAGATTATCAGTAAAAAATTAATGTCCTATTAGGACTTCTTGTTCTAAAAAACTAATTCCTCTGGACTATTTTTAAAGTCAAAATCACCAGTGGAAACTGTCAACAAAATGAAAAACAACTTATTGAATGGGAGAAGATATTTGAAAATTACATATCTAGTAAGGGGTTAATATCCAAAATATATAAAGAACTTATACAACTAGCACCAAAAAAAAAAAAAAAAAAAAAAAAAAAACAAAACAAAAAAACAAACAATCTGATTAAAAAATTAGCAGAGGATCTGAATAGACATTTTTCCAAAGAAGACATACAGATAGCCAAGAGATACATGAATATGTGCTGAACATCATCAATCACCAGGGAAATGCAAATCAAAACCGTAATGGGATAGTGCCATATACCAGTTAGAATTGCTAAAATCAAAAGTACAAAAAATAACAAGTGAGTGTGGATGTGAAGAAAAAGGAACACTTGTGAACTGTTGGTTGAAATGTAAATTGGCACAGCCACTATGGAAAATTAAGAATGGAAATACCATATAATCCAACAATTCTATTACTGGATACTCATCCCAAGGAAACAAAAACACTAATATGGGAAACATATGCACCCATGTGTTTACTGCAGCATTATTTATAATAGCCAAGATGTGGAAGTAACCCGAGTGTCCATCAATAGACAAATGGATAAAGAATATGTAGTGTACACACACACAGACACACACACAGGATCCTGAAATATAACACAGTTATGAAAAAGGATGAGATTATGTCATTTGAGGCAACATGGATGGACTTAAAAGATATAATGCTAAATGACATAGATGAAGAAAGACAAATACCCTTAGTCCACTCATGTACAATCTAAAAAAATTAATAAACAAAAAGCAGAATCCGTATTATAAATATGGAGAAAAACGAATGATTGCCAAAGGGGAAGCAGGTAGAGGGTGGGCAAAATGGTTGAAGGGGAGAGGGAGATACAGGCTTCCAGTTATGGAGTGAACAAATCAGGAAATAAAAAGCACAGCATAAAGAATACACTTAATAAGATAGTATTAGTTATGTAGCTACACTTGTGGTGAACATAGCATAATGTATAAACTTGCCAAATCACTAAGTTATATACCTGTAATGTAACATTATGTGTCAACAATACTCAAGGAAAAAATAGATTAAAAAATAATAATGGTCTTTACAATAATCAATAACAATTTTTGGCTTCTGTTGACCACCCTTACATACCTTCTCATGACTAAGACGTATTTAATCAGATACAACATGATGGCAGTATTTACTAAGGTAAAAAAGAACTATATAAAATATCTGGTGGAAGTTTCCTATAAAACACGTTACTTTTTCCCTTCATCAAATGTATTTTTAAAAACAATATAGCAAAACATACATATTTTACTTAAAGCATTTGAAATTTTAACTACACAAATAATCATGGAGAAGTACAATTTTAATTTCTCTTCTATGCTTTAAGAAGCTGCCCATTCCCTGGAGACCCGGGATCGAGTCCCATGTTGGGCTCCCTGCATGGAGCCTGCTTCTCTCTCTGCCTATGTCTCTGCCTCTCTCTCTCTCTCTGTGTCTCATGAATAAATAAATCTTTTTTTTTTTTAAAAGAATCTGCCCATTTACAAGAGTCACAATTAACTCTATGATAAACAAATTATATATATATATTATGCTTAATATATATATAATATATATAAGCATATATAATATTTATAACATAAATATTATGTTTATATAATTGATAAGTTTTATATATATATTATATATATATATAATATATATATAATGCTTTCCTTTCTCAGGGCCTTAATTCAGTAAAGTGCCTATTAAAACGTTTCCTTTTAAAAAATCTTACCATCATTAATTTGAGTTATAATATTTCATATATACTTTTATGTCAGTGGAAAACCATTTAATGAAGGCTGGACATCAAATGTAGTATGATCCAAAAGCAAATCATGCTGCAAGCCCTCAAGTGCAAAAATGCACCAGATACATCCCTAAGTGATGGATTACTAAATTTGGATCCTGTTTAAATAAAGGACTCTTACAAATTTGAGTTCACTATAAGATATAAAAAATGGAAAGTTATTTGACATTTCACTTTCACTTATAATAAATTTCCCATCAAAAACCTGTTACTGTAAAATTAATCACTAAAATAAAACTTTTAAAATTTAAACAACTTTTTTACCGAATTAAAGAGTCAAATAAAAAGTGTTGCTTTATGTAAGTTAAATTTTTAAAATCTAACAGTTATTAAGTGTATTCAACATGCTTGTCACTGATTTAAAGGGCTTTAGGTATATTTTTTCTTTTAATTTTCATATAGATTTCATTAAATTGGTATGAGCAGTATCTCCAGGTCATAGATAACACAACTGAGGCACAGAGAGTTTAAAAAACTTATCAGAGGTTGCCCAGATAATAGATAGCAGAGCCAGATTTTGGATCCAGGACACATAGCTCAAGAACTTATGTGTATTAACAATACATAGCAGAAATAAAATTTTTAAGCAAAAGGCAGCTAGTAACCAGGGATGGGAGGTGGGAAGCAAAGATAAAGTAATCTGAGAAGTGAGTGTAGTATTTTTGTTAAATTGAAAAGATAATATTAGGCATAAACAAAGGATAAAATAAATACAGGATAAAAGTGTATAACACAGACACAAGCCAATTATTTTTTTCATGAGCCAATTATTAATACTCTAAGTACTAGAATACAATTATCCACAAAAGTACGTTCTTTTTGAGTATTATAAATATAACACATTAGTTTATAAATGTTAGATAACATTAACTCCAATTTGATATAGTGATCAATAATAGTTACAAAATAAGGAAAATTAATTTCAAAGCATAAAATACTCTTAAAACATCTACGTTCTTTTCCTGAGTACTGTATATTTTATTTAATCCTTGGAAAGAATAAGAAGACACATCTCACTAACAAGCAGAGGGAGAAAATCTATCTGATGTCATGCATTATTCTCTTTTGACAAATGAGGATTATAAACTAAAGGATTTACTTTTCTATAGATATGTATTTAATATAGATTCAGTCGTCTTTTTCTCATTTACTTAATTATGCTTTGGGACATTCAAACTACTTACATAATATCAATCTATATCACAAGAATTCTAAATCTCTCCTGTCTTTCCTTGCATTAGTACTAAATCCTTTATCACTGTGTGTCTATAAAATACTGCTGATTTCATCATTTCATTAAATTAAGAATTTATAGTAATTTCCAGTGAATTATAATCAATTCCTGGTTTCTCAGGTAGGAATTAAAGGCTTTCTAAATAGTCAAAATCAATCTACATTCCTTGAATCCCAGATATTGCTATCAAGTATTATAAAGTTGGATTGCTTCAAGTGGCCCTACAAAATATTATGCTGCTATTAAAACTTACTAAAAAAATAGGGAAACCTGGGTGCCTCAGCGGTTGAGCACCTGCCTTCAGCTGTAAGGCATGATCCTAGAGTCCCAGAAGGGAGTCCCATATCAGGCTCCCTGCAAGGAGCCTGTTTCTTTCTCTGCCTGTGTTTCTGCCTATCTCTTTCTCTGTGTCTCTCATGAATAAATAAATAAAATCTTTAAAAAAAAAAACTTACTTAAAAATCAATTGCTAAAAAAAAAAAAAAATCAATTGCTATACATACATATATTTTATGTACAAACATATACCTAAAAAAGAAAATGTCAGTATTATGTTTTAGCTGTTTTGAGATCTCTAGACATTTAAAGAATGAACTAGCTGGTATTTATATCAAAACATTGCATATTAATAAATACAATTAATATATCTAAGCAATAATTCTAATCAATATTTTAAAATATTTAGTATAAAAATATCACTAGAATGAAGTACTAGATTTCTCTAGTCTATGTTAGGAATCCATTAAATAGCTGTTGAATAAAAAGACGGGAATATCAGTGAATGTGAAAGGCATGTATTTTGAAACTTGAACAAAACAAAACAGTAGCATCTCATTGCTTCAAAAACCAACTGTAAAATCATAAGGGATGGCAGTTTTAGGATCTTATGAGAGGTTATATAGTAAAACAGCAAAAACAAGGATGATCAAACATATTTCTCTCAAAACCATGCTAGGCATTTGATCCTAGAGAACTTTTACACTGAGATGACATTTTAGATAAAATAATATCTTACACAGGGCTTGTAGTTTACAAACCATTTCTTCATGGCTCATATTCAAATGAAATGTATTTACTACCACTGATAAAGTGAATTGCATTTAGGATATCACAGTGCATACTGTGCAGTGTATTTTATCTGTTCTGAAATTTTATTTTTATACATTTGCTGTTACTGAAGTTTCAAGTTCAGTTTAAGTCTCAGGAACTAGGGCAAAGAATAGACAATCTTTTAAAGAAATCTCTAGGGCATAACCTTTCTCAACTGCATGCTTTTATTTTTGTAATCAGGGACACAACTGAATCAGCACATGTTGACAAGTATGCTTATACAGGCTTCATAGACACTGTTCAGAACTACACTGAGAGAGTAAGTCTGACATAAAATATGTAGGCTTTTCCTTTAACTAGTTTTTTCCATGTTTGTCCATTTTGCCTATCTTGTTTGATCATTAGTTTTTGTTCAAGGATGCTAGATAATCAATGAAAGTAGAAGAGCCAGGAGCTCATAGCCTATAGTTAGTTAGTCAAGAAAAATACTGTATCCCGCAGCACAAGCACAAATCGACATTTCAAATAGCCTCTGTTAAATTGCTCCCTGGAAAAATAATCATTATCAGTGCCAGAACTGGACTTTACATAGTAAAAACTTAATAATTGTGTATACATAGTGAAGGTGGAATAAGAGGTCTCAAGGAATGAAATTTCTGGCAAGATGGCGGAAGAGTAGGTTCCCCAAATCACCTGTCTCCACCAAACTACCTAGAAAACCTTCAAATTATCCTGAAAATCTATGAATTCGGCCTGAGATTTAAAGAGAGACCAGCTGGAATGCTACAGTGATAAGAGTTCGCGCATCTATCAAGGTAGGAAGACGGGGAAAAAGAAGTAAAGAAACAAAGGCCTCCAAGGGGGAGGGGCCCGCGAGGAGCCGGGCTTGAGGCCGGGGCGAGTGTCCCCAGGACAGGAGAGCCCCGTCCCGGAGGAGCAGGAGCTGCACCGACCTTCCCGGGGGAAAGGGGCTCGTAGGGAGGTGGAGCAGGACCCGGGAGGGCGGGGATGCCCTCGGGCTCCCGGGACACTAACAGACACCTGCTGCCCCGGGAGAGTGCGCCGAGCTCCCTAAGGGCTGCAGCGCGCACGGGGACCCGGAGCAGCTCGGGGGCTCGGGGGCGGCTCCGCGGAGGGGCTGCGGGGCGGGAGCAGCTCGGGGGGCTCGGGGGCGGCTCCGCGGAGGGGCTGCGGGGCGGGAGCAGCTCGGGGGGGCTCGGGCAGAGGAGGAGGCTCCGTGCGGAGGGGGCTGCGCGGTTCCAGGAGCAGCTCGGAGGGGCTCGGGCGGCGGCTCCGCGGAGGGGGCTGCGCGGCCCGTGAGCGCGAATCCACCAGCGCAGGCCCCGGAGCACAGGACGCCGGGACACAGCCCAGGATCCGGCCTCCCCCGGGACAGGCAGAGGCCGGGAGGGCCCAGGACAGCGAGGACGCTCCTGCCCCAGCTGAGCAGATCAGCGGCCCCGCCCCGGAGCCTCCAGGCCCTGCAGACGGAGTTCCTGCCGGAGCTGAATCCAGGTTTCCAGAGCTGCCCCGCCACTGGGGCTGTTCCTCCTGCGGCCTCACGGGGTAAACAACCCCCACCGAGCCCTGCACCAGGCAGGGGCACAGCAGCTCCCCCAACTGCTAACGCCTGAGAATCAGCACAGCAGGCCCCTCCCCCAGAAGACCAGCTAGACTGACTGACAACTTCCAGGAGAAGCCAAGGGACTTAAAGTACACAGAATCAGAAGATACTCCCCGGTGGTTCTTTTTTGTTTGTTTGTTTTTGTTTTTGTTTTTGTTTTGTTTTGTTTTGCATTTGATTTGTTTCCTTCCCCCACCCCCTTTTTTTCTCCTTTCTTTTTCCTTCTCATTTTCTTCTTTTTTTTTTTTGTTTTTTTTTTCTTTTTCTTCCCTTTTTTTTTCTCTTTCTCTTTTCTTTCCTTCTTTCTCTCCTCTCTTTTTCTCTTTTTCCCAATACAACTTGCTTTTGGCCACTCTGCACTGAGCAAAATGACTAGAAGGAAAACCTCACCTCAAAAGAAAGAATCAGAAACAGTCCTCTCTCCCACAGAGTTACAAAATCTGGATTACAATTCAATGTCAGAAAGCCAATTCAGAAGCACTATTATACAGCTACTGGTGGCTCTAGAAAAAAGTATAAAGGACTCAAGAGACTTCATGACTGCAGAATTTAGAGCTAATCAGGCAGAAATTAAAAATCAATTGAATGAGATGCAATCCAAACTAGAAGTCCTAACGACGAGGGTTAACGAGGTGGAAGAACGAGTGAGTGACCTAGAAGACAAGTTGATAGCAAAGAGGGAAACTGAGGAAAAAAGAGACAAACAATTAAAAGACCATGAAGATAGATTAAGGGAAATAAACCGACAGCCTGAGGAAGAAAAACCTATGTTTAATTGGGGTTCCCGAGGGCGCCGAAAGGGACAGAGGGCCAGAATATGTATTTGAACAAATTCATAGCTGAAAACTTTCCTAATCTGGGAAGGGAAACAGGCATTCAGATCCAGGAAATAGAGAGATCCCCCCCTAAAATCAATAAAAACCGTTCAACACCTCGACATTTAATTGTGAAGCTTGCAAATTCCAAAGATAAAGAGAAGATCCTTAAAGCAGCAAGAGACAAGAAATCCCTGACTTTTATGGGGAGGAGTATTAGGGTAACAGCAGACCTCTCCACAGAGACCTGGCAGGCCAGAAAGGGCTGGCAGGATATATTCAGGGTCCTAAATGAGAAGAACATGCAACCAAGAATACTTTATCCAGCAAGGCTCTCATTCAAAATGGAAGGAGAGATAAAGAGCTTCCAAGACAGGCAGCAACTAAAAGAATATGTGACCTCCAAACCAGCTCTGCAAGAAATTTTAAGGGGGCCTCTTAAAATTCCCCTTTAAGAAGAAGTTCAGTGGAACAGTCCACAAAAACAAAGACTGAATAGATATCATGATGACACTAAACTCATATCTCTCAATAGTAACTCTGAATGTGAACGGGCTTAATGACCCCATCAAAAGGCGCAGAGTTTCAGACTGGATAAAAAAGCAGGACCCTATCTATTTGCTGTCTACAAGAGACTCATTTTAGACAGAAGGACACCTACAGCCTGAAAATAAAAGGTTGGAGAACCATTTACCATTCGAATGGTCCTCAAAAGAAAGCAGGGGTAGCCATCCTTATATCAGATAAACTAAAATTTACCCCGAAGACTGTAGTGAGAGATGAAGAGGGACACTATATCATACTTAAAGGATCTATCCAACAAGAGGACTTAACAATCCTCAATATATATGCCCCGAATGTGGGAGCTGCCAAATATATAAATCAATTATTAACCAAAGTGAAGAAATACTTAGATAATAATACACTTACTTGGTGACTTCAATCTAGCTCTTTCTATACCTCGATAGGTCTTCTAAGCACAACATCTCCAAAGAAACGAGAGCTTTAAATGATACACTGTACCAGATGGATTTCACAGATATCTACAGAACTTTACATCCAAACTCAACTGAATACACATTCTTCTCAAGCGCACATGGAACTTTCTCCAGAATAGACTACATATTGGGTCACAAATCGGGTCTGAACCGATACCAAAAGATTGGGATTGTCCCCTGCATATTCTCAGACCATAATGCCTTGAAATTAGAACTAAATCACAACAAGAAGTTTGGAAGGACCTCAAACACATGGAGGTTAAGGACCATCCTGCTAAAACATAAAAGGGTCAACCAGGAAATTAAGGAAGATTTAAAAAGATTCATGGAAACTAATGAGAATGAAGATACAACCGTTCAAAATCTTTGGGATGCAGCAAAAGCAGTCCTAAGGGGGAAATACATCGCAATACAAGCATCCATTCAAAAACTGGAAAGAACTCAAATACAAAAGCTAACCTTACACATAAAGGAGCTAGAGAAAAAACAGCAAATAGATCCTACACCCAAGAGAAGAAGGGAGTTAATAAAGATTCGAGCAGAACTCAACGAAATCGAGACCAGAAGAACTGTGGAACAGATCAACAGAACCAGGAGTTGGTTCTTTGAAAGAATTAATAAGATAGATAAACCATTAGCCAGCCTTATTAAAAAGAAGAGAGAGAAGACTCAAATTAATAAAATCATGAATGAGAAAGGAGAGATCACTACCAACACCAAGGAAATACAAACGATTTTAAAAACATATTATGAACAGCTATACGCCAATAAATTAGGCAATCTAGAAGAAATGGATGCATTCCTGGAAAGCCACAAACTACCAAAACTGGAACAGGAAGAAATAGAAAACCTGAACAGGCCAATAACCAGGGAGGAAATTGAAGCAGTCATCAAAAACCTCCCAAGACACAAGAGTCCAGGGCCAGATGGCTTCCCAGGAGAATTTTATCAAACGTTTAAAGAAGAAATCATACCTATTCTCCTAAAGCTGTTTGGAAAGATAGAAAGAGATGGAGTACTTCCAAATTCGTTCTATGAAGCCAGCATCACCTTAATTCCAAAGCCAGACAAAGACCCCAGCCAAAAAGGAGAATTACAGACCAATATCCCTGATGAACATGGATGCAAAAATTCTCAACAAGATACTGGTCAATAGGATCCAACAGTACATTAAGAAAATTATTCACCATGACCAAGTAGGATTTATCCCTGGGACACAAGGCTGGTTCAACACCCGTAAAACAATCAATGTGATTCATCATATCAGCAAGAGAAAAACCAAGAACCATATGATCCTCTCATTGGATGCAGAGAAAGCATTTGACAAAATACAGCATCCATTCCTGATCAAAACTCTTCAGAGTGTAGGGATAGAGGGAACATTCCTCAACATCTTAAAAGCCATCTATGAAAAGCCCACAGCAAATATCATTCTCAATGGGGAAGCACTAGGAGCCTTTCCCCTAAGATCAGGAACAAGACAGGGATGTCCACTCTCACCACTGCTATTCAACATAGTACTGGAAGGTCCTAGCCTCAGCAATCAGACAACAAAAAGACATTAAAGGCATTCAAATTGGCAAAGAAGAAGTCAAACTCTCTCTCTTCGCCGATGACATGATACTCTACATAGAAAACCCAAAAGTCTCCACCCCAAGATTGCTAGAACTCATACAGCAATTCGGTAGCGTGGCAGGATACAAAATCAATGCCCAGAAGTCAGTGGCATTTCTATACACTAACAATGAGACTGAAGAAAGAGAAATTAAGGAGTCAATCCCATTTACAATTGCACCCAAAAGCATAAGATATCTAGGAATAAACCTCACCAAAGATGTAAAGGATCTATACCCTCAAAACTATAGAACACTTCTGAAAGAAATTGAGGAAGACACAAAGAGATGGAAAAATATTCCATGCTCATGGATTGGCAGAATTAATATTGTGAAAATGTCAATGTTACCCAGGGCAATATACACGTTTAATGCAATCCCTATCAAAATACCATGGACTTTCTTCAGAGAGTTAGAACAAATTATTTTAAGATATGTGTGGAATCAGAAAAGACCCCGAATAGCCAGGGGAATTTTAAAAAAGAAAACCATATCTGGGGGCATCACAATGCCAGATTTCAGGTTGTACTACAAAGCTGTGGTCATCAAGACAGTGTGGTACTGGCACAAAAACAGACACATAGATCAGTGGAACAGAATAGAGAATCCAGAAGTGGACCCTGAACTTTATGGGCAACTAATATTTGATAAAGGAGGAAAGACTACCCATTGGAAGAAAGACAGTCTCTTCAATAAATGGTGCTGGGAAAATTGGACATCCACATGCAGAAGAATGAAACTAGACCACTCTCTTTCACCATACACAAAGATACACTCAAAATGGATGAAAGATCTAAATGTGAGACAAGATTCCATCAAAATCCTAGAGAAGAACACAGGCAACACCCTTTTTGAACTCGGCCATAGTAACTTCTTGCAAGATACATCCACGAAGGCATAAGAAACAAAAGCAAAAATGAACTATTGGGACTTCATCAAGATAAGAAGCTTTTGCACAGCAAAGGATACAGTCAACAAAACTCAAAGACAACCTACAGAATGGGAGAAGATATTTGCAAATGACATATCAGATAAAGGGCTAGTTTCCAAGATCTATAAAGAACTTATTAAACTCAACACCAAAGAAACAAACAATCCAATCATGAAATGGGCAAAAGACATGAAGAGAAATCTCACAGAGGAAGACATAGACATGGCCAACATGCATATGAGAAAATGCTCTGCATCACTTGCCATCAGGGAAATACAAATCAAAACTACAATGAGATACCACCTCACACCAGTGAGAATGGGGAACATTAACAAGGCAGGAAACAACAAATGTTGGAGAGGATGCGGAGAAAAGGGAACCCTCTTACACTGTTGGTGGGAATGTGAACTGGTGCAGCCACTCTGGAAAACTGTGTGGAGGTTCCTCAAACAGTTAAAAATATACCTGCCCTACGACCCTGCAATTGCACTGTTGGGGATTTACCCCAAAGATACAAATGCAATGAAACGCCGGGACACCTGCACCCCGATGTTTCTAGCAGCAATGGCCACGATAGCCAAACTGTGGAAGGAGCCTCGGTGTCCAACGAAAGATGAATGGATAAAGAAGATGTGGTTTATGTATACAATGGAATATTACTCAGCTATTAGAAATGACAAATACCCACCATTTGCTTCAACGTGGATGGAACTGGAGGGTATTATGCTGAGTGAAGTAAGTCAGTCGGAGAAGGACAAACATTATATGTTCTCATTCATTTGGGGAATATAAATAATAGTGAAAGGGAAAATAAGGGAAGGGAGAAGAAATGTGTGGGAAATATCAGAAAGGGAGACAGAACGTAAAGACTGCTAACTCTGGGAAACGAACTAGGGGTGGTAGAAGGGGAGGAGGGCGGGGGGTGGGAGTGAATGGGTGACGGGCACTGGGTGTTATTCTGTATGTTAGTAAATTGAACACCAATAAAAAATAAAAAATAAAAAAAAAAAACAGAGATGGAGGAAAAAATGGCTCAATCACAGGAAACAAACTGAGGTTCGCTGTAGGGGAGGGGAGTGGAGGGACAGGGTAACAGGTAGACGGGCATGAAGGAGGGCACGTGATGTCATGAGCCCTGTTGTTATCTCCAACTGGTGAATCCCTGAATTCTGCCTCTGAAAGTATAATACACTATACTGTTAATTAATTAGGTTTAAATTAAATTAAGTTTAAAAAATCAAAAAAAAAAAAGGAATGAAATTTCTTTCTATAACTTGAACTAAACACTAAAAAATCATTTAATTTGTCAATTATTATGGCTCAGTAGTAAAAGAAAGCTTATGTCATTTTAAAGCATTTAACATGTAAAGATATATGTAAATAAACATGAGAAATTGTTCAGCTTTTGTATTGTCTTTCCTCAAAATGCCCTATTCTGACATGAAATACCATAGGTTATTTTTCTTGCTTTTGACTTTTGTATAAAGAAACATGCAGAAACATGCAAACCTTTTATGTTTGTCTACTTTTGTACAGCATTTCTTCACATGTGATATTCAATCAATACAGGAGTGATTGATTTATAACTTTATCCTTTCTGTTGTTAATGTACACTTTGATTGCAGTTTGGAGCTATAACAAGTAAGGTCATTTTGAAAAGTGTGTATATTTTTCACATTTCTTTTTGACTCATACCCCATGTGTAGTTCATGGGGCATCTACACTTTCATATTAGCAAATAATGCAAACTTAGTTTCCCAATGTAGTTGCAACAGTTTATACCACCTTAAGGCAGTTAAGAAAATTCTATAATTTCATATCCTCACTACAACTTGGGATTGTTTAGTCTTTAGAATTTTATCCCTTTTGATGGGTATAAAGTCATATTATATGGGGCACTATTTTACATTGTTTTTATACTGATGGGCATGATTTCACATGCTTATTGGTCATTGGGCATTGTCAGTTTTGAAGTTACTACTCAAATGTTTTGCTCATTTAAAAAAATTTATTTTCTTTGCTACTTTTATATAATTCACTGAGAAATGTGTATACAAATCTTCTGTCATCATAGTGTTTCACTATTATATCCATTGCACTTTTATTTGTCTTTTTTGTTCTTTATATATTTTGGGTTATTGGAAGCTGAGAAATTAAAGATTGCTATATCTTGCTGGTAGCACTTTCATTTTTATCATCAGGACGTGCCTCTCATTTCTGCAGTATCCATTTTGCTTTACCTTATCTGTTACCAATATAGTACATCATGTCCCTGTTAGTGTTTTGTAGTATAAGTTTTTTCATTGTTTTGTGTGTTTTTTGCTATTGTTTTGTTCTTTGTTTTGTTTTTATTCAGTCTGCTAGTCCTTGACTTAGATGTAGTTCATCACTTTTTTGAAATTAAGATAGCTTTTATTGTGCTGTTACACCTTTATCAAATGTGTTAAATGTATATTTATTATTGATCATCATTAAAAATATAATATGAAAACATATTGTAGTGTGATTTATTTCCCGTAATATTCTATATTTTATGTTATGCTTTTAAAAACATAAGTAGTCCAAGAGTTTACCAGACTACTTAAAAAAAAAAAAAAGTCCTCCAAGCAGTCCCAAATGCTCAGCTAATCTCATTGAATTTCCTTCCCCTGATTTCAACCCATAATTCTTCACTGCTTTGTTAGTACTCTGCTGCATTCAATCATATAACTCCTTTTCCCCCCAAGGCTTAATGGTTGTTTTGGTGGAGGGATTGATCTGACTTACTTTGTTCAATATGACCAGAGATAAGCCATTCCATTTGATTTTCGTATTGGTCACTGATCATACATGAGTCAATCATTGATTTTTGGAACTAACCAATCTTCCTGAATTCTTGTATATTTTCAAATTTTTTGAACTGATTCTTTGGGGAAGGGACAGAATTACATATCTAAAAAATATTCCCTTTTCATGCTTTTTCTCATACCTTTTCTTATATGTAATTGTTTTGCCTAGTACTTTTTGAATAGCACTTAAAAACATTGATGGAAATGAGGATCACTTTATTGTTCCAGACAATAATGTAAATATTTCTTACATCATCAATTACTATGATTCTGACTTTTGTTTTTAATGTTAATAAAATATTAATCTATTTTTTTCTTTCTTTCTTTCAGAAAGAGAGTGGGGTGAGGGAGAGGCATAGAGGGAGAGGGCGAGAATGAGAATCCCAAGCAGGCCCCACACCTAGCACAGAGCCTGATGGAGGGCTGAATATCATGACCCTGAGATAATGACCTGAGCCGAAATCAAAAGTCAGATTCTTAACCAACTGAGTCACCTAGGTGCTCCAATTCTTTCTATTTCATTATATGTAATCAGAAATGAATGCTAAAATGCATCATTCGTTTTTAACATCTCTGAAGATAACTTTTTATTCACTTACTTGTTTGGTTAATTTACCTAATATTTCATTACCTGTGCATTATTTCTTGAATCATTTTGACCACGTTTTATCATTCTTGAAATAGAGTGATAGATTCTTTATTAGCATTTTTTTTTCATTTTTCTGCATTTACTTATGAGTGGGGTCATTTGCTAGATTGTTTCTGTTTTTTATCTTAGTTTGATAATAATCTAAATGGCTATATTTTTATAAATAAAATAAAAAATATTTGCAATCTTTCATACTGTTTTTTGTTTCCATTTTTTTAATGTTTCAAGCTTTTATTTAAATTCTGGCTAGATAACATATAGTGTAATATGAGTTTCAGGAGTCGAATTTAGTGATTCATCACTTACCTACAACACCCATGGCTCATCACAAGTGCCCTCCTTAATACCCATCACCGATTTAGCACATCACCCTGCCCCACTCGAGTAACTCTCAGGTTATTCTCTATAGTTAATAGTCTTTTGTGGTTTGGCTCTCTCTCTTTCTTCCTCCTATGTTCATCTGTTTTGTTTATTAAATTCTTGGCTCCCTCTCTTTTTTTCCCCCTATGTTCATCTGTTTTGTTTCTTAAATTCCACATCTGACTGAAATCATATGGTATTTGATTTTTTTCTAACAAGCATATTTTACCTAGCATACTCTAGCTCCACCCATGTCATTGCAAATGGCAAGAGTCCATTCTTTTTTATGACTTAGTAATATTGTGTTATGTATATATACTACCTCTTCTTTATCCATTCATCAATTGCTGGACATTTGGGCTTTTTCCATAATTTGGCTATTGTTCATAGTGCTTCTGTGTACCCAGGTGCATGTACTCCTTTGAATCAGTATTTTTGTATTCTTTGAGTAAATACCTAGCAGTACAATCGTTAGGCTATAGGGTAGTTCTATTATTAACTTTTTGATTAACCTGTGTAATGTTTTTCCAGAATGACTGCACTAGTATGCCTTCCCACCAACAGTGTAAGAATGCCCCCCCTTTCTCCGAATCCTTGCCAACGTCTGTTGTGCCAACGTCTAATATTAGCCATTCTGACAATAAGGTGATACCTCACTGTAGTTTTGATTTGTATTTACCTGATGATAAGTGATGTTGAGTATCTTTTTATGTGCTTGTTAGCCATCTATATGTTTTCTTTGGAAAGATTATTTATGTCTTCTGCCAATATTTCAATAGGATTATTTTTTTTGAGTTTGATAATTCTTCATAGACTTTGGATACTAAATCTCTATCAGATATGTCATTTGCAAATAACTTCTCTCATTCTAAAGGTTCTTTTAATTTGTTGTCTCCTTCCCTGTGCAGATGCTTTTTCATTTTGATGAAGTCCCAATGGTTCGTTTTTGCTTTTGCTTTCCTTGCTTCAGGAGACCTGTCTAGTAAGAAGTTGTTATGGCCAATGTCAAAGAGGTTGTTGCCTGTCTTCTCTAGGGTTTGGACGGTTTCTTGTCCCACACTTAGATCTTTCATCCATTTTTTTTTTTTTATGATAGTCACAGAGAGAGAGAGAGAAAGAGAGGCAGAGACATAGGCAGAGGGAGAAGCAGGCTCCATGCACTGAGAGCCCGACGTGGGATTCAATCCCGGGTCTCCAAGATCGTGCCCTGGGCCAAAGGCAGGCGCCAAACCGCTGCGCCACCCAGGGATCCCTTTCATCCATTTCGAACTTAGTTTTGTGTGTGGTGTTCAGTATCATTCTTCTGCATGTTGCTGAACAGTTTTTCCAACACCATTTTTTTTAAAAGACTATCTTTTTTCCATTGGATACTTTTTCCTTCTTTTTCAAAGATTAGTTCTGAGTCCATTTCTGGTTTTCTATTCTGTTCCATTAATCTATGTGTCTATTTTTGTGCCAGTACCACACTGTCTTGATAATCACAGCTTTATAATATGGCTTGGAGTCCAGAATTATAATGTCTCCAGCTTTGCTTTCTTTTTCTTTTTCTGGATCGCTTTGGCTATTCAGGGTCTTTTGTGGCTCCATACAAATTTTAGGATTGTTTGTTCTAACTCTGTGAAAAATGGTGGTGACATTTTGATAGGGATTGAATTAAATGTGTAAGTTGCTTTGGGTAGGAGAGACATTTTAACAATATTTATTCTTCCAATTTTTAAAAAGATTTTATTTATTTATTCATGAGAGACACACAAAGAGAGGCAGAGACACAGGCAGAGGGAGAAACAGGCTCCCCTGCAGGGAGCCTGATGCAAGACTCCATCCCAGGACTCGGGGTTCATGACCTGAGCCAAAGGCAGACACTCAATCAATCACTGAGCCATCCAGGTACCCCTGTTCTTCCAATTCTTAAGTATGGGATGTTTTTCCATTTCTTTTTGTTATCTTCAATTTCTTTCATAAATGTTTTATAGTTTTCAAAGTACAGATCTTTTACCTCTTTGGTTAGTTTTTTTTTCCTATGTATCTTATGATTTTTGGTGCAATTGTATTGCATCAAATGAGATTGATTCCTTGATTTCTCTTTCTACTGTTTCATTATTGGCATATAGAAATGCAACAGATTTCTGTACATTGATTTTGTGTCCTACAACTTTACTGAAGTTGTGAATCAGTTCCAGCAATTTTTGGGTGGACTTTTCTGGGTTTTCTACATAGATCATAATGTCATCTGCAAATAGTGAAAGTTTGACTTCTTGTTCATTTGGATGCCTTTTATTTCTCTTTGTTGTCTGATTACTAAGGCTAGGACTTTCTGTACTATGTTAAATAACAGTGGTAAAGTGAACATTCCTGTCTTATTCCTAAACATAGAGAAAAAGCTCTCAGTTTTTTTCCCATTGAGGATGACATTAGCTGTGGGTCTTTATATATGGCCTTTATCATGTTGAGGCATCTTCCCTCTAAAACAACTTTGTTGAGGGTTCTTAAGAGTGGAGGCTATACTTTGTCAAATGTTTTTTTTCTTAATCTATTGAGAGGATCACATAGTTCCTATTCTGTCTTATTAATGGGGCATATCACATTGATTGATTTGTGAATATTGAATCACTCTTACAGCCCAGGAATAAATACCACTTGATTGTGGTGGATAATTTGATTTGCTAGTATTTTACTGAGAATTTTTGCATTCATGTTCATCAGGGATATTGGTCTATAAATCTCCTTTATAGTGGAATCTTTGTCTGGTTATCAGATCAAGGTAATGCTGGCCTCATAGAGTGAGTTTTGATGTTTTCCATCCATTTCTATTTTTTGGAACAGTTTGAGAAGACTAAAGAATAGGTACTCTAACTCATCTTTAAATGTTTTATAGAATCCCCCTGGGAAGCCATCTGGCCCTGAATTTTTATTTATTGGGATATTTGATTACTGATTCAATTTCTTTGCTGGTTATCAGTTTATTCAGGTTTTATATTTCCTCCTTTTTTAGTTTTGGTAAATTATATGTTTCTAGGAATTTTATACATTTTTTCCAGATTGCCCAATTTGTTGGCATATGATTTTTCATAATATTCTTTTAAAATTGTTTGTATTTCTGTAGTGTCGCTTGTGATCTCCCCCCTCATTGGTGATTTCATTTATGTGGGTACTTTCTCTTTTCTTTTTGAGAAAGCTGGCTGGAGATTTATCAATTTAATTAACTCTTTTAGAGAACCAGCTCCTATTCCATTAATCTGCTATAGTTTTTGCTTGTTTCCATATTATTTTTGGTCTAATCTTTATGATTTCCCTTCTGCTGGATTAGGTTTCATTTGCCATTCTTTTTCTAGCTCCTTTAGGTGTGAAGTTAAGTTGTGTATCTGAGATTTTTCTTGCTTCTTGAGGTGAGCCTGTATTGTTATATACTTCCCTCTATGTCTGCTTTTACTGTATGGTTTTGGACCATTGTGTTTTCATTTTCATTTGTTTCCATTTATTTTTCTTTGTTTCTTCTTTTATTTTCTGTTTAGTCCATTTATTCTTACTTGGATGTTCTTTAACATCCATGTATTTGTGGTCTTTCCAATTTTTTTCTTGTTGTCAACTTCAAGTTTCATAGCATTCGGGTCAGAAAATATGCATAGTATCATCTCCATCTTTTTTATTTGTTAAGGCCTGATTTGTGACTTAGTTTGTGACATTCTGGAGAGTGTCCCTCATGCCCTTGAAAAGAATGTGTATTCTGCTGCTTTAGGATGAAATGTTCTGAATATATCTGTTAAGTCTACCTGAGCCAGTGTGTCATTCAAAACCATTGTTTCTTTGTTGATTTTCTGCATAGATGATCTATCCTTTGATGTAAATGAGGTGTTAAAGCCCCCTACTACTATTGTATTACTATCAGTGAGTTTTCTTGTGTTTGTGATTGTGACATATATATCTGGGTGTTCCCAGGTTGGATGCATAAATATTTACATTTTTTTAGATCTTTTTGTTGGATATACCACCTTATTGTGATATGGTGCCCTTCTTAATCTCTTGTCATTCTTTGGTATAAAATCTAGTATGTCTGATGTAATTATGGCTACTCCAGCTTTCTTTTGACATCCATTAGCATGATAAATGGCTCTCTATCCCCTCACTTTCAGTCTGCAGGTGTCTTTAGGTCTAAAATGAATTTCTTGTAGGCAGCATATTGAGGGATCTTGTTTTCTTTTATCCATTTTGATACCCTATATCTTTTGACTGGAGCATTTAGTCCATTTGCATTCAGAGTGATTATAGATAGATATGAACTGAGTGCCATTGTATTACCTGTAAACTTGTTTCTGGATATTTTCTCTGTTCCTTATTAGTCTTTGTTGTTTTTGGTCTTTCTTTCTCACTAAAAGCATCCCCATTAACATTTTTTCAGGGTTGGTTTAGTGGTCACAAACTCCTTTAGTTTTTCTTTGTCCAGGAAATCCTTTATCTCTTCTATTCTGAAAGACAGCCTTGCTAAATAAAGTCTTCTTGGCTGAATATTTTTCCTATTCAATATGTTGAATATATCATGCTATTCTCTTCTGGCCTGTCAAGTTTCTGGAAATAGGTCTGCTGCTATCTTTATTTCCCTTGCTGCTTTTAGGATTTTTTCCTTATCCCCGTATTTTGCAAATTTTACTACAATATGTTGGTATTGGCCTGATTTTGTTGATTTTTATGGGTGTTCTCTGTGCCTCATGGGTTTGGATGTCTGTTTTCTTCTCCCTCCTAGGGAAGTTTTCAGCTGTAATTTGCTCAAATATACCTTCTGCCTTCTCTCCTTCCCTCTCTTCTTCTGGAACTCCTACAATACCAATATTATGCTTTATGGAATTGCTGAGTTCCCTAAGTCTGCATTCATGAGCCAATATTTTTCTTTCTTCTTTTCAGCTTCATTATTTTTTGTAATTGTATCTTCTACATGACTTATTCATTCCTTTGCTTCTTTCATCTTTGTAGTCATTACTTCCAGTCAGTTTTGCATCTCAGTAACAGCATTTTTTATTTTGTCTGTTTTTAGGTTTTTTGTCTCTGCTGTAAAGGACCCCCTGGTGTCTTCTATGCTTTTTTCAAGCCCAGCTAGTATCCTTATGATTGTTGTTTTAAATTCTGGATCAGGCATATTACTTGTATCTGTTTCCATTAGATCCCTGTCCATGATCTTTTCATATTCTTTCTTTTGGGATGAATTCCTCTGTCTTGGCATTTTGTCTAGGTCTCTTTCTTCTTCTCCATGTTATGAAAGCATGTATATTTTCTGTTCCTGATAGTAACGGCTTTATGAAGAACAAGTCATATACTGACACTTCAAGAAGTATTTCTGGTATATGCTGTGTGTACTTTGCTGCTGTGTCTTGGTTGCTCTTTCTCTCAGGTCAGTCCTCTGCATAATTTCTAATTGCCTGCAGTGGGGAGTGTTTGGATCCTGTCCAGTGTGTGGCAAGTTTTAAGTAGGTGTGCTCTGGTCTGTTTGTTAAAAGAGGCCTAATCCTATTTCCACTAGAACTGAAACTTTTGCAGCACTTTATGGTCAGTAGACTTGGTGCATGCAGGGAGTTTGTGCTGGTCTTCTGTGGGAGGGGCCCACTGCTCTTGTTCTCAAGCACAGTTGCTCTAATAAAGAAGCACCTGCAGAGTGCAGGGCTGTAGGGCTTGGTGGCTTGCCCTGTGGTCACCCAAGTCATACTGCCCTCTCTTGCACTCATCTCTCTCTCTGTTCTCTCTGCATGATCAGGGCTCCCTCTCCTCCACAGCACCAGTGATTCTTCTCTCCCTCAAATCATATCTCCATACTTCCTACATTCCACCATGTGACCTCTTCTCTCCTAGTGGTACAGTTTGTTCCTAAGATCGATTTCTTGGATGTTCAGAATGATTTTATATTTATCTAGCTGTTTTGGAGGGACAAGGCAAACACATAGGGACCTCCTACTACTCCACCAGCTTAACCCATCACTTTCATACTCTTTTAATATAGAAGGTATTATTCAAATGTTCATTAAATAACAATAAATTGGCCCTGGAAGAGAATATATTAAAAATGAATATTATATCTTATATTATAAGAATACTTCTACACAAATAAACTAAGTCAAAATTGTAAAAAAAATATCAGACTACTGAAATTTAAATATTAATCCTGTTTGTCTGTGAGATCACCTATGGAATAAACTAGAGGCCAAGATATTTTATTTATGTATTTGTATTCATTAGAGGATTAGAAGTACTTTCAGAGAAAATAATAATAAAATAGGTTTTTTTTCAAAATTTTAAGATAACAGTACCCAGGCATTATCATATGTATACATATACATACATATATATATATATGTATATGTATACATATACACATGTATACTTATATACATGTATACATATATATCTATATATGTATGTGTTTTTTATTATTATGTCTTAAATTTTCTTCTATTGTTGGAATGAAATCATATTAATCCATAATGTGATTTAGGTGAACTATATATATATTTTTAAGATTTTATTTCTTTATTCATGAGAGACACAGAGAGGGAGGCAGAGACATAGGCAGAAGAAAAAGCAGGCTCCCTGCAGGGAGCCCAATGCAGGACTTGATCCTGGCACCCCGGAATCAAGCCCTGAGTATAAGGCAGATGCTCAATCACTGAGCTACCCAGGAATCCCTAAGTGAACTGTACTTTTAGGATTAGGAATATTAACCAGGAATTTTAGGATTATAAATTATCGGCAAACAACTTAGTGATCAACATATAAAATAGAATACAAAGTTTCCTGACAGGTATTCCTTAATTTTCTTTATGAATTCAATGTTTTCTGTAGTTCCACAGCCTTTCTATCATGAAAAAGAGGCATTTGAGATTTCATCTCTTACATCTACCATTAACCTAGGTTAGAAGAGCAAAATAAGAATATTCAAAAAAAAAAAACAAAAAGAACAGAATAATTTAAGGTAACATCTACCACATGTAAAGTGAAATTTTTTTTTTTTTTTTTGGTAAATGAAGTTTTATTATGTGCTTCAATAATCTTAGGAAAGAAAGAAAACTAGAGATAAAGCTATCCTTTTATTGACTCTTCCCTTGTGCACTTGACTATCTAGTTCCAGCTTTAACCTGTCACTATAGAGTCCTCACTTAATAGCAGTTTTCTGTAAGAGTCTTCAATGGCCTTATTGAGCCATATTAAAAATTCCAATTTTCTCTTTCATAAAATAGTGGATGTTTTCATTTATCTTAAATTATTCTATTTATCTTAGTTAACTCTTACAGATTTCTTCATAAAATACAGTGTATCTCAGTGTGTTTCCTTGCCATTCTCTTCTCCAAGTTTCATAGAGTGTGCGCAGAAATATCACTGCTATCAATATTTAACAGAAGATTCCATTACATGTGTTATTTAGCCACTCAAAATTGTCACAATTAAGCCTAGTTAGCTGATATTTTCACTTTTAAATTCTTTCTCTGGGTAAAATTTTACCTTTGGGTGTTTAGACAAATTCTTCTATAGTCTCTCTGAGAAAATATATAATCTCATTGCATGCTAGTAAGTATAATTTATGTTGGTAACAAATATATGTCAGTCACTAAATTTCACTGTTTATTTCATCATATTTTGCAGTTGAAGAATAGACCACAAATTAACACAGTCAAGGCAAGCATAGTCAACAGCACAGTTCAAATTGAAAAAATATTTTTTCCTCATAACAATATACTAGCACATTCTGTATTTACTGAAAATAAATTCAGCATGATTAAAGATTAGTGTCAACAGTTGGACTGTGTGATATTATCTTCTCAAATTATTTACTAAATTATTATATATTGGGAAGCCCGGGTGGCTCAGCAGTTTGGCACCGCCTTTAGCCCAGGGCCTGATCCTGGAGTCCTGGGATCGAGTCCCATGTTGGGCTCCCTGCATGGAACCTGCTTCTCTCTCTGCCTGTGTCTCTGCCTCTCTCTCTGTGTCTCTCATGAATAAATAAATAAATAATCTTTAAAAAAATAAAAATAAATTATTATATATTAAAAACATCATGCAGCTCTTAGCTAAATGTCATAAATAGCTCAATAATTACTATTTTAATAAATGAATGATTAAGTATACAAAGATGAAAATGTAGTTTGCTTTGACATTCAAGCTCTCTGTTACTTAGCTTAGTATATTCTTATGAGCTCTGACAATCTGCAAAACTGCTATAGAATCAATAGGAAAAATGGATCCCAAACTATATTCATACAAGATCTCATAATATAACACATTTAAGACATTAATCTATGTTTATGTGACTTTTTTGTATACATATCTACTTATTGCCAAAATAACAAAGTAAAACCCCTCCTTATAAATTGCAGTATTCTCTACAAGTTGGACCAGCAAGGCATGTCACTCTTTGCTTTACTTTTCTTTACTCTGCCACTCATAAACACAAAATACAAAACCTGCGCACGTTTATTTTTCTAAAATTCAGATACTTTATTATTTCCTGAGTGTGCATGCTAGCTTTTGATGCTATTGCATTTGATCGTATTACTCTCTGATACATATTTTCTTCCCTTCCATTTATCTTAGAAAAAAATCCCACCAGCTCTTATAAAAACCGTCTCAAATAAAAGTATCTTTAAATATTCAGTAACAACTGATTTCATTATTTTCTGTGTTTCTATAAGTTCATAGTAAGTTTAAGATGGCACTTGTATTTAATAGCACTTTTTGTTTTAAACCTTGATTTACAAATATACATGTATGTACATGTGCACACACACAATCTCTCAAAATAGATTAGTGAAGACTGCAGTTCTCATATATAGTAGAATCACCTTGGAAGGTTTTAAAGAACACTAATGCTAAGGTCTAAATCCCAGAGCTTGTTATTTAATTTTGAGGGTGGGATCAAGATACAAGTAGCTTTAAATACCAATCTGGGCATTTACAGTCTATAGCCAGGGTACTATCCACTGAAGTAGACATGTTTTTGTAAGAAAGAACTGGAATGACTAGGAAAAGCTATTATCTTATTATTATCTTCTGTAGAGTGTTGCATAGCCATCTACTCTAGTAAGATATGTTTTAATGCAAGTGGTAGAGTTATCTAAAAGTGAGTGCTTAAAAAGAATATGGTGTCTTCTTTGATTCCTCTGACTCTCAAGGCTTCCAGCTCAACACAGCAACCACACCAGCACTTGCCTCAGGTAACAGAAATAGACAAGCAAAGAAAGAGAAAGGAAAAAAAGAAAGAAAGAAAGAAAGAAAAGAAAAGAAAAGAAAAAAAGAAAAGAAAGAAAAGAAAAGAAAAGAAAAGAAAGACAACCAAAACCATGGAGACTTCAGCATCTAGCCAAGATGGAATAACAAAAATGTGCTCTTTTACCTAAAACAAAACATGTGAGCAATTGACAGAACATTTTGCCTGAAGAAACTGCGCATGCTACAGACACAGGAGAGGAAATAAAGCAGGATCCAGAAGTGTCTCTGACATGAGGAGATGGAGCTAGTAGTTCAAAAATTGTGAAGTGATATACTCCACAGAACAGAGCACTAGAGAGGAAAGAGCAGCACAGAGAAAGAGCACTGGGCATCTGCCGAGAGTCCTCAATTCTCTAGCTGAGAGCTAATCACTGCATGCATATTAGGAAAGTATCTGAATCTGGGGGAAAAAAAATCACCCAGAAGAATAAAAGAGAACAATCACAGAAGTTCACTTATAGCCAAGAATAGTTTCTCTTCCCATCAGCCAGAGTAGAAAAACTCTGATTGGGAATCAAGTAGAGTGCTCAGAAGGGTTTTCCTTCAGTACTGGGGCAAAAGTAACCCTAGACTAAATGTTTTCTAAATGTCTTAACATAGCCTAAAATAAGACCCAACTCTCAAGCACTAAAGGTGGAAATGAAAATGGTATAGCAACTTTGGAGAAAAAGTTTGTCAGTTACTTAAAAATGATCCAATCATTCTACATCTTGGTATTATTCCAAGAGAGATTAGATTTTACATCCATACAAAGTCTTAAATAAGAATATTCATAGCAGTTTTAACTCTATGAGCTAAAAATTATAGATGACCCAACATCTATCAGAAGGGTAATGAATAAAGAGATTATAGTCTATCAATATAGTAAAACACTTACTCATCAATAAAATGGAATGAAATATCCACACATGGAACAATGTGGAAGAACCCTAAAATAATTATGTTCCATGAAGGAACCAGAAAAAATGTTTATGCAGTTTATGATTCTACTTACATAAAATTCTAGAAAATAACAACTAATCTACAATGGCAGAAAGCAGATTATTAGTATTGTCTGTAGTTGGGAAAGGAGGATAAGGTAGGGTGGGAGAGAAAGTTACAAATTGGCATGAGGAAATATTTGTGAATGAAAATCCCCAGAAGAAATCAAAGTCATCCTCTAAATGTTTTACGTAGAAAAAAAGTCTTTTCTGGATTAAAATGTGGTCTGCTACTTCAATGAAAATTAGTCTTGTGCACCTTTAGAATCATCTTTTACAAGTCATGTTGAAATACTACTGATTTGTGTTCTAAACTAGAAATAGGTGTCATATATCAAGAAAAGTGTTTCATTCTTGCTTTTGTTTTTTCCTAAAGCTTCTAAACAATCTATCTTAGTTGTTTCTGCTTGTTCTCTCTTCCAACAAGGTAAAATAACAATGTTTCTTAGGATAAGCCATTGTTCTTCTGGAAAAATTCAAAGCAATCTTTTAAATCCCTGGCTTTCTCTTTTGCACCATTGTTTCTTCCTTTATTTGAAAGGTTTTTACAATTTTTTTTTATCATTACTAGGTCAAGTTATCTTTCAATACCCAGTAGAGCAATTTTTATTCTATACAAAATCTCACCTTCAAGTGACTTGCCATTGGTTTTATTACCTATAAAGGCTGCTATTTCTCAAAATAAAATTAAGAGGTTTAATAAATCTTTAATTATTGTATAAAATACAAATAAGTAGACTGCATATAATTGTGTCTTTGACCCTCTGTTGAATACTTTCACTTGAGTATTAATTTATACTTATATTATATTGACATTTATATTTATTTAAGATATTTTCTCCAAGGGAAAAATAAAGATAAATCAGTAGAAAAATAAATGTTTTCCAGTAACTACTCATATCAACTCTCCTATTTGTTAAGTGAATTAACAGAAGACATAGAAGACATAATGATTTACAATTATAAGAGATCATTTTTGAAAGTAAAAACAAACAAAACTTATAATTAAGTAAATACTATGAAATGTAAGAAGAGACTCAATTAAGAGGTTTCTGAATTCCTTATACTCCGAAGTATGATTTCTAATACACAAGATAAAGAAATCATTTCATTTAAATGATTTTAAAGAACTTAGAATTGATTAAAAATAAAAAAGCCACAAACATTCTGGGCCATCAGATATAGATGGACAATGACAGTAATTTGAATATTCTAGGAGAAACCCAAAGTGAAATTAATAAGCTTAAAGACAGAAACCTGGCTTAAGAAAGAAAATACAGTTCTCTACCAGTTCAGGTATTCTTCTACAGGATGACATAATTTATACTTCTGGCAATAAAATAAAATAAAATAAAAGAGGTAGCTAATAATTATATAATACTTCCCAGAAGATAAGTATTTTGTCTAGATGTTATATTATTTTTAAAGAATGCAGTGACTGGTTATTATCATTCCCTTAGTGCTAATGAAAGTGAAGTTTAGAAACATGAAATAAATAGCTCAACACCAGAAAGCTGGTAAGATTAACAACAGATTCACCAACAGATCTCCAAACCAAAGAGGCATGAGCAGGGAAGGCTTGGGGTCGTTGGGGACGTAGGAGGAAGGCTGAATGAAATTCCCTGTTAGGTACAGTATTGGCACACTGATTTGCATTAGTGTTAATCTAAGCCTAGATATATTCCTTCCAGTACTTGTTGAGTGATTCCTTTAATAATTAAAGGGAGGGAAGGAGAGAAGGAAAAAAGAAAGGACGGGAGTGGGGAGGAAGTGAGGGAAGGAGGGAGATAGAGAATCTCTAATGCTAAATATTCCTTAATAGGTTATGCCAACATCTACATATTCTTAGATGATAGGTGAGTATCATAAATGAAAAAAATCAGAAGAACATGATTTTTAAAGAGAAGTAATACTTACTGAAATATACTCTTGTGCATATTCAGAGGTATTGAAGTGTTTCTTTGAATTTGCCTCACCATAGTTGGGAGGCAGATAATCACTTTTATAATCTTACAGTTTCATCTTAGGTGGAAAGCCATGACGTTTAAAGTTACTTAAAAGTTACATACATTTATGGTATCATTTTTTTCTCTTTTGTTTCTTAATGATACTATGGAACCAAAGATGTAATTATTGTTTCTTACATGGCTTTCCAAATGCAGTTTATTAAGCCCAACATGACACAGGTCACAAGGCTAGAATGGATTTTTGACATATATTGCCTTTACATTATGAAAGGACACAGAAGCTGACTATTTGAAGACAAATTAATAGGGACTTTTAATACAATATGAACTGAGTATAGCAACCAAACACAGGATTTTGAGGCACATAAGCTCTAGAAATTGCATAACATCATTGCCCCTGTAACCCCAAAGGACCAGAGGGAACGGAAAGGGTCACCAGAGTCCAGTGAGAGCTGGTGTATGGTAAGGAAGACTACTTAATGGGAGACATAGCTGAAAAGCATCTTGGACCTTATAAAACCCAAACTAGAAATGAGCAAGAAAATAAACAATCTGGCTCTATTTTCCTCTTCTCCTGTAATCTCTTGTCATTTCTTCTCTTTGATTCAATCCATCTCAAAGCCAGAAAGCAAGGGCACCCAATTGATTCAGTTTCTAATAGTCAGTCTTCCAAGACACACAGCAGGGCAAAGGAGGGCAGGAAGTTTAAATAGACATTTCCCAGTTTACCCTCATTATGTACCTGTGAGGTAAAGTCATCCAAGAAGGCTGGAATGTGAGAATGTGTTGATCTGGTATTGATGTGCCTGTGTCATGAGTAGATGAGTTCAATTAGTGTAGATTCTCATTAAGCCATATATTTTTGGATTTCAAAAAGAGAAGACCTTATGTGAGGAAACAAATGATAAGAAACAGTTTTTTCAAAACATTTTTGAAGGAAGGTTTGAGAAAAGTGAATGTGTTTCCTGTGTTAATGTGTTAGCCTGTAACCATAGTTCATCAAATGCTGGACTTGCTATTTTTCCAAACTCCTGAGGGGGAACCAACTCCAGTACTTTAGGATAGCCTAATGTTCAGTTGTATTTTAAGTCTTCAAACATCTTCTGAATTACTGCTCCTTAAGCTATTGATGGCTGTGTTTGGAGGACAACTTTAGCTCTTCTCATCAACCCTGTAGTTGACTATTTGCTGCCCATTCATTGCTCTAAGATAATTTGGGTAATCACTCAGTTCTTCACTGCAGAAGCACCCTGCATTATGCTTATGTCTTTTATTACTTCTAGATTTAATATAGAACAATAAATTATTTCTACTATTACTCAATTTAAAAACATTACTACATTATGTATGAACCTCATTACTCAAATTTGAATTATTTTATTTTATTTCATCTCATCTTATTGCCTGGTTGGTTGAGTGGGAGAGAGAGGGAGCTAGAAAACTCTACAAGCCTTCCAAAATTTAGGCAAAATATGGTTAGCCATGATAGACTTTTATTTACTGAGAATATAGTATGTTAAACAAGAAATATTTGCCATATATTCTGCAGCTTCAGTCTTTCTAATTAAAGGGTTGTTCCCAAATTCTTTCTTTCTTCCTCACTACCAAGGTCCCTTCCTCTCAGTTTCCTATTTTTTAAAAAAAATATTTTATTTAAATACAATTTGCCAACATATAGTATAACACCCAGTTTCCTTCTCTTCAAAAAATTTCTCCCACTCACCTTTCCTAGGTCTCTCTATTCTTTTTTTTAATATTTTGTTTATTTATTTATTTGAGAGAGAAAGAGAGAGAGAGAGAGAGAGAAAGTACATGCATAAGTAGGGAGAAGGACAGAGGGAACCTCCAGCAGACTACTTGCTGAACAAGGAGCCTGATGCAGTATTTGATCTTAAGCTTCCTAATAGTCAAGGATTTTTTTAAGCTACTTATAGGACACATAGTGTTTACGATTTAAAATAAAAGCCAGCAGAAATTCCAAAGAGTGACCCATTGATACATTCATTCTTTCTACAATGTATATTAAGCACTTATATGTGCCAGGAATTGGTTTAGGTTCCAGGATAAAAATCCTGGACAAAATCCATGCCTTTGTAAAGGTTCCATTTTAGAAGAGTAGAAAAGCAGCAGTTGTAATAAATATAAATAAAGTATGCTGGATTGTGATAAGAGATATAGAAGAAATATAAAATGTGAAAACAGTAATTTGTCTTAATTAAGAACAAAATATGGTTTCTCTAAGGAATTCTTGGACACCATGCCCTTTAAGCATTTTTACAGAATGTTATTTTTATGCAGTTTATTAATAAGAATTTAACTCAGCCCCCAATGCTAATTTTTGCTAATTAAGAACATTTTATTTTTTTAAAGAACAGTTTGTCCAAACATAAATTCTGGGAAGTGAGTTTTGGCTCCTCTTAGGGAAAACTTAGAACTCTAAGATCCAGGCCTATATTAATGGCTACCCGTGTTTGTAAGAAGGTAATCATCTCTATATTCTAGAGATCTGATTTTTAAACACTGCAAAAATTAATAGATTTAATAACTGTTAATTCTTTTTCAAGCAAAATTTTAATGTTCCTTATTTACATGCACCATTTTACAAAAATGTAAAAGCAATAACATTAACCAATACACTTAAAGTATAATGTGTTTTTCCAATCATTCAAAGAAACATAAATTTTTCATAGGTTTCAAGTAGAGTGATATTTTTCAGACAAAGAAACTAATGCTTGTTTTACTTCACTATTCTAAAAATATACATTGATTCATATTATTAAAAACCCTGGGTAAATAAAAAAGTACTTCTTAAGAGGTTGTAATTTCTGCCTTTACAAGATATAATACAAGTGCACATGAGACTGTTCCAGTCTCCCGATTACTGAAAAGGAAAGTGGTACCAGGAAACATACACCCTTTTGTCTTACACTTTTTAATTTCTGTGGTAAGAATAGGCATATTTTTCTTTATTCTTCAGTTTGAGGTTAGGGTTTGAGGAATATGTCATTACTTTATCAAACTTTGAAGACCAGATACATAATTATGAATAATGCATTGTATATTAGTATAACAACAAAGAATAGTAGTAAGTTCATGTGGTAAGGGGTAAAAATTCTCTCTGACTTCTCTTGGCTCTCTTTCAGTTTAGAGCCCGTACACAGTTCTTCAGGCTACCGTTTCCACCTACACATCTTCATGGTTCTAGTGAAAGTACACCAAATACACAGGCATTAATGTACAGAAAAGCTACTTTGTATTCTCATTAGTATCATTATTTTCAAACTACCTGATTTCATATATGGGATGTTGCAGATATATTGACTCTGTTGGAAATGGTCAGTAGAAGAAGTCACTGAATACAGAGTTTAGGAGAAAAGTAACAGAAATTACAGGATGGGAGACAAAGGCAGAGCATGTCTTTAGTCATTTCCTTGTTCTAATAGTGAAAATTATCCACCCTGGGCACTGAGTTTAATTGCTGCAAACAGCTCCAGAAGGCTGTACTTTCATCCCCATTGTAGGTCAATGAGCATATTTGCATGGTAGAAATTATTAGCAACTAGTCCTGTCCCCAGGAGAGTATCCATGATGCTATTCACAGACCATTAACAACAGAGTTCACCCATGACCAACAGAGGCTGTGAAGAAATGCTCTCTCCTTGGGAACAACCACTAGTGGACAGATTCCATTCTCTTCAGACATATTTATTATTTACATGTGCAACTAAAACAGATTTTTTGAAAGCTGTAATGAACCTAAGATATGCACAAGCAGGCATATTGCTGGAGTATATCTTAAGTGTTCATTTGTCCATTTCTTTGTTTTTTTAATAAAGCTGTTTCATAATCCTTTTGATATGGAAATGTGTTTGAATCTCTGTGATTCATCCTTTCTTTTTTGATCAAAATTTTTAAGTAAAATTACTGGATAAAAATATTTAAATAATTTGAATAAATCTAGTAATGGCTTGTTCTTTAATAAGGAAATTTCTCCTAAAAGGTAAGCCTGAAAGCACCAGTATAAGACTTCTTAAGTAGACTGAAAAATAAGCAAATTTAGTCTCCTGAGAAAAAAATATTGATCAATACCTAATATCCAGAATATATCATACTGGTTTATGAAATATACTTCTCAAATTGGTTCCTTGCAAAGGAATATGATGCTTTTTGCAACCCAGATATTAAGTATGTAGGGCAGGTAATTTATGTCCTGCAATATCACATTAATATGTGGTATGGAAATTTCCTGAGAAGGAATATTGTCATTTTAATCAGTTTGTTGAATACAAAAGGAAAGAGAAAGTATGATGAGAGTTACCTAGAAAAAAAGAAGTGATGGGGTGGGGGACAGTATATACTCATTACTAAAGTTTGACAATCAAGAGCTGGAATTAACTTTCAGAGTTCAGCTATTCCCACCTTGCCTTAGAAAAATAAGTGTACCGCTTTATAAAGAAACAAATTAATGTCTTTTTTTTCTAGTCACTGTCTGGCTTTGAGGAGACATTGCCATTTACAGCTCTGACTTGAATTTTCACTTAGTATATTGAAAATCTTCCAATTAAACCACATTAATGTTCCTATTTATTGCCAGACTCCTTTGTAGAAAGCCATGATTTTTCAAAATGACAAGATATCATCAATGTGCATGTTTCACTTGCTTTGTACCAAATTATGGTTCAGAGTTTATTGTGTTGAACACTTTATTTTTTAAAGATTTTATTTTTAAGTAATCTCCGCATCCAATGTGGGGCTCAAACTCACAACCCCAAGATCAAGAGTCGTACTGTCTACTGACTGAGCCAGCCAGGTGCCTCCATTTGAATTTAAAGAGGTTTTACTCCAAACGATCAATCATGAGGGACCCATCTTTTTATTTATCTTGACTGTATAAAACAACTACAATGCTCCTTTTGTTATTACTAGACAGAGCACCGAGATGGCATTCTTCCACTCCTCAGCATCCTCTGGTCCCTTCCATCTCCTTCCTGACTGCATTGTATAACCATATTCCCCAGAACCTCCTTGGTAGTTAAGAAAAACTTTCCTATATATCATAGCTGCATTATTTTTTCCCATTTACTCAGTGCCATGAGAATAATAAAATCATAAGATAGATATAACTAAAAATTGCACAGAATAATTATTTTAGGAGGTGTATAGCACCAGTATTTTTTTAAAAATCTAATTAATAGACTCAAGAATCATGAGAATGTGAAATGTATCCTCATATATAATAATAAATATTTCTCTTCTATTTCTTGGTTCCAGGACCTACATGATCTGAGAGTAAAATATACTTGGAACATACACTCCATTCTATAGAGAGTATCTCAAAATCAAAGTGTGTTGTCTTTCAGCCAACACCATATTTGAAACATCAAAAAGCAACATAAAGGGATACACTGAAGGAACCCACAATAGTGACATTCGAAGGAGAAAGGGCAATACAACTTAAACCAAATTAATGGTCTTTTCAGTGAGGTTTAGCCAACCTGACACTGGGGGACTGGTTGGTTACTGTGAGATATGATAGTATATTAAAGGACATGAATGTTGATGCTGACATGTGGCACCTTCAGTCATGGAAATAGGCAGAACTAACCTGGTGAAACCATACGTAGTGTTATATGTTTTTAGATACTTGATCTCTGAAGCAATGACTGCTTTGGAATAGAATTATGTGCTTCCACAATATTGAAAGTGTGTTCACCAGAACTCAATCCAGCTGGCACCTGGAATTGGACCTTTAGCTTTCAGAACTGTGTGAAATAGATTTCTGTTGTTTGGAAGCTACTGAATCTGTGATATTTTGTTATAGCACCCTGAAAGGACAAAAAGAATGGACGTTCATGGAGTAGGTGTTTCTCCTTCATGTGGTTACTAAGTGTTCTACCACAAAGGCAGCTTCTTCTAATACTCAAAATACAGAATAACTTTTAGTGGCTCATCTACTCATTCCCAAGTCTCCTTTGTTACTTTTTATTTTTCAAGTAGTAGGAGCCTCATAAACTATCTCAGATACATATTTACTGACATGATGAGCTGTCATTGTCACTCTAGAATAAAATGTAATATAAAGGCAGATAATTGACATACAGAGATAACTGAGGAAGGATTTCAAGTATAATGTTTTTGGCCTTTGTAGTGAGAAGGACACTCTTTGTCTTCCTTATCTTAGAATTCTAAAAGGAAGAGGCAAAGGAAGGGCAATAAAAGCTAGAATGACTAATGTTCATTACATCAGATTTTATCTTTAATAAGTAACTGAAAATCAACAGTAGAGCTTACATACTTATTTTAATATATCCTTGGTCTATTCTAATTTAAACCATTTTATCTCTTATTTATCAACTTTCTAAAAATAAAAATCTTAACCTCACTCTTATGGTAGAGCAGTCATTCATCTGGCCCCAGAATAAGCATAGATAGCTTTCTTCACCTGAAGTTGAAAGATAAAATTCTTAGATGTGGAATATTCTTGGATTTGAAATTTAAAGCACATGCAAGAAAAAGAAAAAATTTATATATAGTGAGATGAACAGAGAAGACAACGAAAATACAATATGATCATGGCAACCAAAGAATTCTATCTAAATAGTACCAAACAAGATTGATTTGTTTAATTATATTTTCTTAATATTTCATCAATACCTTAGTCACCATATACCGGTGATATCATTTGTGCATTGAATATGATCTATAATTTTTATACATAATACACATATACTTAAATATATCTAAAATGTATACATGCATATATACACATGTATATGAATACACATCTGTACACGTATATACCATTTACATAAATTTTTTGAATGCTCATGTATGCTTTCAGGTAGAAATAGCATAAGGACTTTTGTTGTCATTGTTATGGTTGTTCTAGAAATATTCTGATAGGTGGTGAAAGGTGAATTGAATCACTCATCAAATCAATGTTACTACTCACTCTGGGACAAAGTTTTAAATAAAAAGGAAAAACAAAGAGAGTAAATTATTTTATATAAAAAATAACTATAACCATATTTGGGAATTATTGTTCACAGTAGCTGCAGATTTGTGTGTATAGTGCTTGGTAGATGAGAAAGGAAGATAGGAAAAGGAGCCAATAGGATAATAGAGGGACAGGGGAGATAATGTCTTTGATTTGAAAATACAGGTATATTTCTAGAATGGGAAGAATTTAAAATTGTGTATGTCCTGTGTTGTAATTATACTCTGCCATCTGAAAACATTCAATATGTTTCATATATACAAGGGCAGTATAGAGGGATGAAGAAAAGAGATATATTCTGAACATGAAGAAGGAAACAACAGAAAATGACAGTCACTAGAGATGAATTACTGGATTCGGGATCGCCAATGATTATTGGCATCAGAGGAACAGGTGGCTGAATGGATCAATCAGGAAAAATTTTAGTCACTCATTCCTATTTTCTCATCCTCAAAACTCTTAGAAATATGGAGATGATATGTGCAACTGCTCAGATTGTATAGAATAAAAGTTTATGATATTCTACCTAAAATTTGAAGAAATATATGTCCCTAAGCTGGAAGTTTGGTGATAAAGGCATGTCTTTTTATGCACATGACTACATGGGTATATGTGTGTTTATGCTGATATTCATTTCAAGCAAACACATCTCTTTATGATTGGGTTAACTATTTATCTAACACTCTTATTTCTGTTCACATATACCATTTTGAATTTAAAATATTCTTTTGGAATTTGTGAAGGAGAAGGAGATAATAAACAACTATTGAAAGAGTATTAAGTGAAGGATTATCATACATTTTCTGATTCAGTCCCCACAGGAACCTAAATTTTGAGACTCTTCCAGAAATTTAAGTTGTAATTTAGCACTATTTGTATTAAGTATTTATTGCCATAATAATTATCTATAAGAAAAAAAGCCTCAGTGGCATACAATAATAGTACCTAGTAGAATTGTTGGATATGTGAGTCTGCTGATATTAATAGCACACCCACATGTCTGTAGGTCAGCTGGCAGTTAACTAATGTTACAGGCCTCCATTGAGATACTGAGGTAATTTTGACTGATCTATGTGCAGTCTTGTTGGTATGCCATTTTCATGCTGATAACAGAGGGGTAAAATGCAAATAAAACTGTGCAAATGGTTTATCAAGTCTCTGCTTGTACCATACCTTCCAGAATTACATTGACTAAAGCAAATCACATGAGCAAGACGAGAACCAGAATGGGGGAGAGACTTGCAAAGTTAAATGACAAAAGGTATAGACCCAGGAAGATATGAAAAATACAACCTTTAAGGAAATTAATCTACCACACCATAAAATATATTTTTCTTTATTTCTTTTATCTCCATCTCTCTAGCCTACAAAGAAGAAATATAACAGCACTCAGGGCAGAATTTATAACACCAACGTCTTTTGAAAATGCTTATGTTCTTTACAATGTAAACCATAAATAATTGAAACATAGTCGATGTATAGTAAGTATTATTGGTCTTCTTGGAATTCAGAACATTTTATAAAATTTATCTGAGCCTCAGAAAGTGGAGGTAGATGCACCCATACTTCTGATATTGTTGGATGCAGTGGTTCCTGTAGGTTCCTTTGTACCTGTTCTCATCTTAGCCATTCTAGGTCACTGATTGAAAAAAAAAAAAAAAAAGTTGAATATCACCAAACTGATCTTTTGTTATATCAGCATCTAATAGACTGGAAAAAAAAAAAAAAAAAAAACCTGTCCAAATTTAGAAGACGTAGTTCAGCAAGTGACTTCTCAACATTTTAACTTTCAAGTCATGTTATTGTTCTCATTTATCCTACCAAGAGTTAGACTGTTAAAAAATGGAGTAATGCTCCATATGTGGTGGATCTTAATTTAAGATATGTTTAATGCATTCTCATGATAAATTGAAGTATGTCAGGAGGCTTGTCTTAAGATTATATTTTCTACCTTCAGCAGTAAATTAGGTCTTTTTAGGTCACTCAACTTTAAAAAAACAATATAATCAAAAATATTTTAAAAAACTTCTATTAAAACTGCAATGGTCGTTGATACGGGAAATGAAAAGACAGACATGGTGAACTTAAATGATGTTTTGAATATTTATTTGACTGTCTCATTATTTCATTTAAGAGCTTGAAAAATAACACCAATTAATTTGTTTATCTTCTTTCTTTTCAAATATAGAATTTAATATAATATTTCAATAATAATTATAACTCAGTTTAACCCTTATTGTTTGTCTTTATGTTTGTTAGGTTCCAGGATATAATGGAGGGCTAAAAGAAAATAAAAAAAATAAAAACTGCAGCAGTATTTTAACTTAGTATTATTTCACTAATCATAAACAAACACTAAAAATACAGAAAAGTTAACTGTTAAACCTGGTAAAATTCCAATTAGATGATCATAAAGATCACCATTTATGTTGATAAATGTTTCATCAGTTTTATATGTTTTTATATGTCTAGCAGTTTTATATGTTTATATAAAAACTGCTAGAACAATTTTGGAAAATTTCATGGAAAAAAATTAGTGCAAAGTTGAGAGTAATCTTCAAAGCCACCTAGAATTCTATAGTCATTTTAATTTATGTAGAGGGAAATATATTTTTATAAAGGAAAATTCAAGATTGACAAATTTGACTAAAATGAAACAGACGTTTAAAGAAATACAACACATACTTTCAAGTATTTTACTGAATGTGCAATGTTAGATTAGTAAGTAGGAAATTTACCATGCTATTCTCTTTGATTTTTGACAATTCTAACTTTCTTGAACCCCAAGAACCACTTCTACTGAACTTTCAGTGTCCCCACCAAATACATCTCTTCTCAGAGATAATTCTCAGACAGAAAAAAAAAAAAAAAAAAAAAAAAAAAAAAAAAGGCTGCTATCTATTGTTTATTTAGTGTTGTGGAGCTTGCCAATATTTCTCACCACTAAATTTGACACGGAATTACCTAGAAAAATAAATAAAGTATGAATTCTTTCTTCATTTTATCTACCTTTTGCTTTCATATATCTTTGATCTATTTACTGAATAATCTAGCTTGTAGAAGTAGTTTCTCAGCCTTCCAGTATTCTTCCCTAGTCTGCATAAAAGCTGGAAGTATATCATTGGTTTATTCACACCCACACGATTTAGGATTCTAACATTTTCACTACTTCATACTTTAGCTCAGGATCTGGGATACCACAAACAAGTATGGATTTTTACCTCTCTGAAGTCTTCTATATTATATTTTGTTACTAATCTAAGGATACATTGACTTTTTTGCTTATTGCACTGTGATTATTCCCCAGTTTCCCTGCCTTATGCCATTTTATTCCATTTTAATCCTAGGAATAAAGCATTGTTCTAAACTGTAGACAATGGGTAGAACATTGCCATTAATGAAGAGGAAAAAATTTTCTTTAATCGTCAAGATTCTTTTGGTTGTTCTAAGAATGAAATTGATATGAGATAGATTAACTGGAGAAAAAAAATAAAACAAACTTTAATTATATGCACACAGAAGCCTAGTAATGAAACAGAGACCAAAGAAATGAGCAAGTCATGCAGTTCTTATAAATATAAGACAGGGGCAGCCCAGGTGGCTTAGTGGTTTAGCGCTGCCTTCAGCCCAGGGCCTGATCTTGGAGACCCGGGATCAAGTCCTGCGTCAGGCTCCCTGCATGGAGCCTGCTTCTCCCTCTCTCTCGCTCTCTCTCTGTGTGTCTCTCATGAATAAATAAATGAAATCTTAAATATATATATATATATATATATATATATATATATATATGACAAAAAAAAAGAAACATACATCTGTGAGAAATTGATGGGACAAAGACAACTTACGTTTGGGAGCTTCAATCAGTAAAGAGAGTTTGGGCTAGTCTAGTAAATTAGTAAAAGCTTCAAGGTTTGTTTATATAGACTTCCTTAGCCCGTCTGTGACACATAAGGATGTCCCTCTACATCCAGATACTTCTCATATTCTTCTCACCTGGAGACCTATTGCCTGCTTTCTAGAGACAACGAGGGATCAGAATTGCAGCTAAGCAAGTCGGTAGAGTTTCAGCACTACTTGGTCAAGATTCAGAACCACTCAGAAGAGATATCAAGGTTGGAAGTCTACAGAGGGAGTCTATCATACCAGAATAATTAGCTAAGAATATGTTATGCTAGATGAAATTAATATGCAAACACTTTTTTCCTAATGTGGCAGAGCTATGATGGGCCCTTAATGATAATTCAATCCAATAAGTACACCACAAAGACTTTGATCCACCAATCTCTTACCTTTACAAAGTAGTATACTTTTCTATTCTTAATAAATAATACATTTTTAGTTAAATATTAATTTTTACTATATATGTATATACATATATCCATTATACATTTTGACTTTTTCACCTACATATATTTATATATACATAGATATGCATATACACACACAAACTTGAAATTTATTATCTAGTTAGGGTTTGGCAAACTATGACCCACTAGGTCAAAGCCAGGCCACTGCCTGTTTCTATAAATAAAGATTTATTGGATCATAGCCACATCCATTTTTTAAATATATTATCTATGGCAGCTTTGGTGTTATAATGATAGAGCCAAGTATCTGTGACAAACACTTTATGGTCCACTAAACTCCAAATATTTGCTATCTGGTTTTTTTGTTTTTGTTTTTTTGTTTTGTTTTGTTTTTGCATAAAAAGTTTGCCTATCCCTGGTCTATTTATTTTTTTGAAAACCGGTATTTTCTTTTTTTTTTTTTTAAGACATCATTTTTTATTAAAGAAAGAGAGATAATGAGGGAGAGCATGAGCAGAGGCAGGGGAGAGGGAGAAGCAGGATCTCTGCTCAGCGTGCGGTGCTCCATCCCAGGACCCTGAGATCATAACCTGAGCCAAAGGCAGACACTTAACTGACTGAGCTACCCAGGCACCCAAAAAGTAGTATTTCCATACATGTTTAATGATTATAGACTTCAGTAAGTTTCATTGTCTTATTATTGTTTTTAATTACCCTGACATTAATTTGTGTAATTTGTCAACAACTAATGCTTATTTCTATTAATTAGGTAAAAATTCCAATTAACTTTAATTCTGTAATGATTTTGTTTGTTCTTCTACTAGTAATATTCCAACCCCCAAACAATCTGTAATTTTGTTAATGACAAAATTGCAATAATATGATATAGTGACTTTATATATTATTAATTTAGTAAGAATATGTTTCAGTCTATTTTTCCTAATATATAATTATATTAGATTTTATATTTTAGAGTAATTTGTTTCTATACACTAGATATATTAATAACTTAAAAGTTTTCCAATGCACAATAAAATATTACCCTTCCTTGTAGAAATCTATTTAAAATCAGTAAGAGTTAATTTTTGTGAATAGTATGAGATAGAATTCTACTTTCAGTTTTCCTCATGTGATTATCCAGTTTTCCCAACATCAATTATTGAAGAAATTATCCTCTCCCCATTAAATATGCTTACTTCTCTTGTCAAATATTAGTTGATAGTATATTAAGGGATTATTTCTGGGTTCTTGATACTGTTTCATTGATCTATCAGTTTTTATGATGATACCTTACTGTTCTGATTACTATAGCTTTGTAGTACAGTTTAAAATTAGAAAGTGAAGTTCACAGTGCTCCACACACAGTTTGAGGAGACTCCTGCTTTGTTCTGTCTGAGGATTGCTTTGGATATTCAGAGTCTTTTGAAGTTTGGTAAAAATTTTAGGTTTTTTTTTTTTTTTTTTTTTTTTGCCATTTCTGTGAGAAGTGTCATTAGAATTTTGATAGTGATCACAACTGAATACTCAAAATTACACATTGGATCTTGATAGGGATTACACTTGCATATATAAGGTGGCTTGAGGTCATATAGACCTTTTAACAATATTAATTCTTCCTATCCTTGAACACAGAATGTCTTTCGATTTATTGTGTCCTCTTCAATCTCTTTCATCAAAATCTTTTATTTTCCATGCTATGGATCTTCCAACTCTTGATTATAAATCTATTCCTATATATTTTATTGTTTTGATGTTATTGTAAGTGGGATTGTTTTCTTTATTTTTTTAGATATTTTGTTAGTGTATATTCATGCAGCTGATTTTTGTATTTTGTATGTTGATTTTGTGCTCTACAACTTTACTGAATTTGTTGATTAGTTCGAACTTTGGTGGAGTCTCTGTGATTTTCTACATACAACATCATGTCATCAGCAAATAAACAGTTTTACCTCATCCTTTTCATTTGGCATGTCTTTTATTTCTTTTTCTTAGCTTATTTCTCTGTTTCAGACTTTCAATACTATGATGAACACCAGTGGTGAGAAAGGGCACTCTTTTCTCATTCCTGATCTTAGGGGAACAGCTTTCACCTTTGAGCGAGGTTAGGTGGTGTTTGTCATATATGGCTTTTATGTTGAAGTATGTTTGCTCTATACTCAATTTGCTTAGAGTTTTGTCATGAGTCAGTGTATTTTGTCAAATGCTTTTTCTGTATCTATTGAGATTATCATATGGTTTTTATCTTTCATTCTATTGATGTGATATATCACATTTATTGATTTGGGTATGGTGAAACATCTTTACATCCTGGGAATAAATTCTACTTGCTTACAGTATGTGATTATTTAATGTTCTGTTGAATTCAGTTTGCTAATATTTTGTTGAGTATATTTGAATCTATAGTAATATATTGGTAGAATTCAACAAGGAAGTCATCTGGTCCTAGTCTTTTCTTGTTGGAATATTTTCATATTAAATATTGCTTATTCAATTTCCTTACTAATAATTGCTCTGTAAGATTTCCTATTCCTTCATGATTCAGTCTTGGTAGATTTCTTATTTCTAAAGCTAATCCATTGTTTTCTAGGTTGTCTAATTTGTTTGCATATACTTGTTCATAGTAGTGTTTTATGATCTTTGCAGTTCTGTGGTACCAGTTGTAATATGTCTTGCATTTCTGATTTTGTCTTTTCTCTTTTTTTCTTAGTCAAGCTAAAGGTTTGTGAATTTTGTTTATCTTTTTTAAAAAAGCTTAATTTCATTGATCTTTTCTATTGTTTTTCTGGTCTCTATTTCATTTGCAACTCAACAAAGATTAAAGTCTTAAACATAGAACTGGAACCACAAAGTTCAAAAGAAAAATAAGGAAAAAGCTCCTTTAAAAAATTGAAAGAAAGAAGAAAGAAAGAAAGAAAGAAAGAAAGAAAGAAAGAAAGAAGAAAGAAAGAAAGAAGAAAGAAAAGAAAGAAAGAAGAAAAAAGAGCTGCTTGATATTAGTTGTAGCAATATCTTTTTTTTTAATATGAAACCAAAAGTATAAACAACACAAGTAAAAACAAATAAGTGGAACTGTGTCAAATAATAGTTTTTGTACATCACAAGAAACAATCCACAAAATGAAAAAAGCAGCCTATGAAATGGTGGGAAATATTTATAAGGGATTATTTCACACAATGAACTTATACAACACAATAGCAAGAGACCAAACAAAAAATGGACAGAGGGATAAGTAGACATTTTTTTCAAAGACATACAAATGACCAACAGATACATAAAAAGATGCTCAACATCACTAATCATCAATAAAATGCATATCAAAAGCACAACATACATACCTGTTAGAATGGCTATCATCAAAAAAGACAGAGACTATAGGTGTTGGTGAAGATTTGAAGGAAAGGGAACTCTTCACACTCTTGATAGGAATGTAAATTGGTACTGCCATGATGAAAAGCAGTATAGAGGTTCCTCAAAAAAACTAAAAATAGAAGTACCATATGATATAGCAATCCCACTTCTAGGTTTATATCCAAAGATCATATTACTATTTTGAAGAGATATCTGCGTTCCCAAGTTCAATGCAGCATTACTTATAATAGTCAAGATATGGAAACAATGTGTTTATGAACAGATGAGTGGATAAAGAAAATGTAATATATACATATATTGGAATATTATCCAGCTGTAAAAAAGAGGGAAGTCTTGTCAGTTGCGACAACATGGACCTTGAAAACATTATGCTAAGCAAAATAAGCTAGGCAGAGAGAGACTAATACTATCATTTTTTGTAGAATCTGATAACCCAAATGCATAGAAACAAAGGGTAGAGTGGTGGTTGTCAGAGTTACAGGTGGGAGAATTGGGGAGATGTTGGTCAGAAGGTATAAACTTCTAGTTATAAGATGAATGAGTCCTGAGAATCTATGTACAGCAAAGTGATTATACTTAACAATACTACATCATACACTTCAAAGTTGCCAAGTAAATAGATCTTAAGTTTTCTCACTACACACACAAAAAATTGTGATTATGTGAGGTGATAAAAGTATTAACTTTTGGTGGTGATATGGCAATTAACTTATGGTGATACGGCAATCAGTTTGCAACACAGAAGTATATCAAATCAATACATTGTATATTTTATACAGTATAAATTATATCTCAGCAAAGTTGAAAAAAATTAAAATATTAAAAAAATTAAGGTAACTGTTAACCTTAAGGAAATGTCTTTGTAAAGTACCAAAAGAGAAGATTTATATTTAAAATAATATTCTATTAATGGTTTTCTTATGTTGTATGAAATACAATATTGATGGGCACAAACAAGAGAATAATTTAATAAAGTTTAACTCTTCCTATATCTTCTTAGCATCTAAAATAGTTCCAACTAATAAAACAAATTGGTGACTTTTCTGAGTATAAATTTGCACAGGGTTGAATAAGTTGAATATTTTGGAAAATATCAAAACAATCAGATCCCTGTTCTTGAGTTCTTACATTTTAATTATGGGGGATTGGTTATTTACACATCACAACCTAAAAAATGGTGAAAGTGGAGAATAAAATATATTCAATAAATTATCAAATAACTACAACCATTCTGAAGTACACATGACAAATCAAGAAAGTCTGGGATCCCTGGGTGGCACAGCGGTTTGGCGCCCGCCTTTGGCCCAGGGCGCGATCCTGGAGACCCGGGATCGAATCCCACGTTGGGCTCCCGGTGTATGGAGCCTGCTTCTCCCTCTCCCTCTGCCTGTGTCTCTGCCTCTCTCACTCTTTCTCTCTCTGTGTGACTATCATAAATAAATTAAAAAAAAATTAAAAAAAAAAAAAAGAAAGTCTGAGGTCAGGCTATGTAAAAAGGATTATTTCAAAACATTAAGGGGGGAGAGCAAGAATGAATAAAGCACATGGGTGAATATACTTATGGAATCTTCAAGAGAGAATGCATAGATAATATAGGGGAGAGTGAAATAAAGTTAATGTAGGAAATAATGTATATCTATTGGTTTCTGGTCAGCATCCTGCTGTGATAAAAATAACTCTAATTTTCCTTGGGAAATTGCTTCTCTTCAAATTCTCAGTCATGAGATTTACGTGGAACTCATTCCATTCATGGTTATGGTGCTCAGTCATAATTGAATTAAGTAAAAAAGGATAGTCTGCCTTTGTCCACGTGGTGATTAATTTGTGAGTATATGACATAAACTGATTTCAGCTGTAAGATGATGTTAACCCAGTGAGAATGATACAAGAGATAAACTTGGGTGGTAATGATTGAGTATACATCTAATTATAACTGAACTAGCTATTTCTCTATAATTTACAGTTAAATGTACAAATAAACTTCCCTTTCTAGTGTAAGCTACTTAGAGCTGAATCATTTTCACTAAATATTAACTTAATATATAAGACTAGAATTATTTTTCACCAAATAGGTTTCAAGACAGACTCTTTTAAAATCAGAATGCCTAGAAAAGTTATCTAAAACATATAATTTAAAAAATTGAAGAATTATGAACAAAGTGCTTATAAAACTACAGTAGTATATAATGATCCTTCTAATAGCATTTTGCCAATGAATTAAATAGGAAACAGACTAGGGACAAAAAAATATTATTCATGTATAAAAATAATGAGAGACTGAAATAAATGATGGTTGGAAAAATAATATGAGATATATGTTGAGGTTATATAAAAAATACTAAAATTGTACAAATTAAAATACTTGGATTATTTGTTAAATTATTATTATTTTCTTTGTTCTGAGGGACTTGGCAGTCACAAATCCATTTTTATGTTTACAGGGGGCAAGAGGGGCAGAGGAGGTCTGTGAATTTGAGGATCACACTCAAGTGACCACCTATAGGGAGCTTTCTGCCTCCAGCTCCTCCTCAGAGTGCTCTAGTGGAGACAGAGCAGAGTCACCCACTGTCCTCTCTCTCAGTCTGCCCGTGGCTGTGGATAGTTTCCAGTGCTAACAGAACACAGTCCCACTTTGGGCATGCCCAATCCTCTCCCTAAGACTGCAGGGAGCCCCATTAGCTGCTGTCAAGCCTTGATCAGATTTGGTTTCATCTCAGACTTCTGCTCAATACAAGGGACATGGTCAGCATGCCCTTTCCCTCAACCCATTGGTACATTTTTTTGAAAAAAATCAAATTACCTTCTTCCTTAAAAAAATTGCCCTCTACTCCTTGATTTTAGCCAATTTAGAAATTTATCATGTTTTTTAAGCACATTTTTCCAGGTTTAATTAAGATATAATTGACATATAACATTGTATAAGTTTAAAGTATACAATATATTGATTTGTATCAATACACTTATAAATGGCAAAATGATCATCACACCAGTATTAGTTAACATCTCTATTCCCGCACATAATTACCATTATGGTGAAATATTGTGGTGAAAGTATTTAAGGTCTACTCACTTAACAACTTTCAAGTATATAATACAGTACTATTATGTATAATCACGTTATATATTAGATCCTCAGAACCTGTTTTTTCTTATAACTGTACTCTTTGACCAACTGTACTTATAACTGTACTCCTTGACCAACATTTCTCTATTCCCCCAATCCCTTGGCTTCTGGCAATATCCACTCTACTCTCTGTTTCTATGGGTTTGGTTCTTTAGATTCTATATATAAGTGATATATAGTATTTTTCTTTCTCTATCTGACTTATTTCACTTTGTGTAAAGCCTTCAAGTCTTATCCAAGTTGTAGCAAATGATAGAATTTCCTTCTTTAGCATGATTGAATAATCTTCCATTGTGTAATCCTAAAACCATGTAGAGCACATGCCTTTGCCAGAGACAGTCTATCAATTAGAGAAATTTGCTCTTTCAATATTTGCTAATGCTGAAGGGTCTCATTATTGCATTTTTAATAATTAATATTTCTTTTTCTATCCAAATATGTTGCTGGTAATTATACAGAGAAGAAAATAGGCATTACCAAAGGCAAAATATGCATATGTTTGCATAACCTTCATGGTAAAACATAGGAAACTAAGAGCAAACAAACACAGGTATTGCAATGATTAGGTAATTTTTAAAAAGATTTTATTTATTTATTCATGAGAGACACAGAGAAATAGAGGCAGAGATATAAACAGAGGGAGAAGCAGGCTCCATGCAGGGAGCCCGATGTGAGACTTGATCCCAGGACTCCAGAATCATGCCCTGGGCTGAAGGCCAAAGCTCAATGGCTGAGCCACCCAGGCATCCCAATGAGTCAGTAATTTTGAAAAACTTTCATAATGACAGAATTCAAGTGCTTCTTCATACCACAGAGCATTAAAAAAAAGTTCCATTTGCTTTTTTTCCCTTTTGTTCTTTTGTTTTTGTTTTTGGTTGTTGTTTTTAGTGGTTATGCTTTTTTCTTTCCATTTCTGTTAGATACTGAAAAGATAAAGGACAACTCTCTAATAGTCTCTTGTTTGATGACATCAGAAATAAAGAAGTCAGATGGGAGGAAAGGAAAATCAGAGATGAGACATAAAGAGTCTCATACAAAAATGCCTAGAGACAGGGAAAACTAATACTTTCTTTAAACTATAAAGTCAAAATGAAAACTTGAAGTCACAAATAATTGGAATAGTACAATTGCACAAGTTTATGAAACATTTTATTACATCAATGTATATCACACAGCACATGATTATAATGTATGTTTACAATGAGGTAGATCATCTCTAAGGAAAGAAAGGTGAAAGTGAGATTAGGCATACATAATTTTTAGTATGTCTCCCCTTATGAGATAAAATCATCTCTAAATAATTATAAATGATTAAATGATTATATATTATTAATAAAATAATATATTTACTGTTGATATTTATAAATAAGATATAAATGATTAATGCTAAGTAAAAATGACAATATTATGAAATGTTTCAACCTTATATGCAACCAATTATCAAAAAGATCTGCACACAAAAATATAGAGTAGATAATAAACAGCATAGTGACGAAACCTAAGGAAAGAGTAAAGGTAGTTGATCAAAAGAATTAAGTACTAAACAAACAAAAAAAAGAAGTAATATTGTGGATTTAAATGTCACAGCCTATGTGGCAGAAAGCCCTGGTTTGAGTGTTTGGAAGCTTGGACCCTTGGACTTCTTCCACTCACTGACATAGGGCTCTTGAAGAGTAACATAAGACTAGAGAACAATTTTCTCATCTCCAATATGAAGTGAGTAAATGATATAACTAGATCAATTTTTTAAAAAAGATTTTATTCATTTATTCATGAGAGACACAGACTAGAGACACAGGCAGAAGGAGAAGCAGGCTCCCTCTGGGGAGCCTGCTGTGGGACTCAATCCCAGGACCCCTGTATCACAACCTGAGCCGTAGGCAGACACAGCCACTGAGCCACTCAGCCATCAATTTAAACTGACTAGATCAATTTAACAATGATTATCTATCTATCTATCTATCTATCTATCTATCTATCTATCCATCTATCATCTATACATCCATCCACCTACCTGTAATTCTTTCCAAAAATGCCTGTATACCCAGAGTCTGAGTGTCACAGGTTGGCTTCCCCAGAAAGCAAAAGCTGACATTCAGTTTAGTGTTCATAAAATCACCATTCATGGAAGAAGGGAGTATGGCAAGATTGAGCAGAGTGTAAGACTTGTGGTACAGATGTAAGCCATCTTTGGACCCTACAGGGAACATCAAAACTGAGGTGGCTCTTCAGAGTGTTCCTAACCTGAGTGAGGGAGCTGAGACTGCAAACTCTGTCTAGAAGTCAATTAAAACAGACTGCTGGGGCAAAAGATATGTCTGTAGAAAAAATAATCCCCAGTTTTGGCAATTTCTAAAGAGGATGGATAGTTAACAATTACCAGAAAAGAACCTTCTCAATAGTTTGGATAAGTTCTTCAGTCCTGAAGAAGGGATATGCGTGGTGCTGCACAGTACCATGATGTAGATAATGTTGAGATGTCCTAGCTTTTCAAAGGGATCTACTCATCTCATTGATATTCAGGGTGTGAGCAGCAATAACCAGAGTGCCCAGAACCATTTTAACAAAAACCAACTCCATCAGTGGAGTATAATGTGACAAGTTCATTTCTATGTTAAGTTTTGTTATGGTATAAATTCCTCAGAATTTATAAGGTTTATGGTATAAATTCCTCAGAATTTATAAGGTTTCTCCCAGAGAAACTTCTCTATTCCTTTGAGGAAGTAGTTTTCACATACCCAGTACATCTTTTTATTAAAAAATAATAATAATTTTAATGCCTCTTTTATTACCCTGAAATGAAATTTATAGATAATATAACCTATCTGTAAACATAATTTCAAAAGATCAATATAATACTATAACTATAACATAAGAAGTAAGAAGAAAGTCATTTATAATAAAATACCATGTATTTCAATATGTAAATACTCAGGAATGACAATATTAGAAGACATGGTAAAGTACTCAGACACATGCACTGTAAGTTGACTGTCACAAATATCCTATATTGGAAAATCAATTACCACTAGAGGACTTGCTATCAATGGTCTAACTCTCAAAATTAAGAATAACTCTAAATTCTTGAACAAAGCAAATTAACATCTTCTTTCCAATCTGCTAGGATTTGCATTTCCTGGAAACTTAATTGTTTAACTTAATCATAAACTGTAAATAAATTGTATTCATATGTAAAGAAAGTTAAATTCCAGATGAAGTTCATTATAAATATGCTGTTTATCCTTGTGAATGGCTGGTAGGACATTGAAAGTACATATGAAACAAGAAATAATTATCTTTGTGAGAGCACAGTTACAGGCTGCATTCCTTGACAACTCATTAAATACCAGTATCCCTCAATCACTGAGATAAAAAAAAAAAAAATGTTCCCTACACTTGTTTAATGCCTCCAAGGACAAATACTCCCCAGTCAACCATTATACCAAATTGTCTGTTCAGCTGTAGAGCGCATGGAGGAATTGCTAAGTACTGATTGTTTCTGGTGTTCATATGTGAAATTTCAGCCAAGTCTGTATCATATCTTTCAAAGAGCTGGGTACAATTTATTAAGAACTACTTTATTTGTTAAGCTTACAAGCATCCCCTTTTTATGATTTTTTTTTTCTCAATAGGCATGAAGAAAAGGCAAATTGCTTGAGACTTGTGAGGACATGGGTGATGCTCACACAGATTGGGGACCTACTTTTCTGCTTAGGATGTTTACAGTTATTAGAAATTAAACCATTATGAGTGTCAATTCTCAATCATTTGATTAAAAATACTACCAAAGGGACACCTGGGTGGCTCAGCAGTTGGGCGGCTGCCTTCGGCTCAGGTTGTGATCCTGGGATTCAGGATAGAGTCCCTCATTGGTCTCCTGCATGGATCCCCGCTTCTCCCTCTGCCTGTGTCTCTGCCTTTCTCTCTCTGTGTCTTTCATGAATAAATAAATAAATCTTTAAAAAAATGCTACTAAAATCCATGGTTGCTACAAAAATTAAAAGAAATAATGTGTAGAAAATCCAGCAATTAGCTTAGTTTGTGAGCAGCATATTGTTACTGATGTTGGAATATTAAGCTACAGGATAGAGGAAATAACATGATAAATATAGATAGAAAGGTACCTAAATAGATATATATACATATACATAGATCTCTGTATTGATGAAATCCACTGATAGATGGGAAAATGTGGAGGGAAAAGAAAATTCAATTCTAATATTGCTGTGTGATAGTATTAATTATGTCCTACATCCTGACTCTGGCAAAGCACTGGGATGTCTCAGAGGTGAGGAGACCATAGCCCAATGTGAGGCTCTATGACACTGAGACCACAACCTGAGCTGAAACCAGAGTCAGATGCCCAAGTCACTGTGCCACCCACATGCCCCAAGGCTAATGGTTTTAAATAAACTTTTGTGTGATTCTTAGTATATCTTACTAGTCTAGAAATAAATACAGATATTTCTAGTTAACTAACTTTCTGTACAATAAATTAGTTTTATATCCTTAGAAAGGATAATTCAATAAGAATTAACACTAATATATTTCGATGATATTTTATGTTCTCCTCTAATTAGGAGTTGCACTGAGTTCTGTAACACATGAATGCATTTCCTCTGCTTTCTCCAGGATTTTCTCAGCAAAACATTTCAATCTTGGTATAATGGAATTTTAGCTAAAATAATAAGGTCAACTATATTTTTAAGTGTACTGCATGACAACTTCAAGATGTTGAATATTTCAATCAGTCCCAAAATTTTCTTCATATCTCTTGCCACTTAGTTTCTGCTTCCTTGATGGCAACTGTTATTCCAATTTCTATCACTATATTTTAGTTCTGCTTGTTCTAAAACTATAAATAACTGGAATACTACAATATTTACCATTTTCATCTGTCTTTTGCTCAATGCAGTGCTTTGTCAATTCTTCTTGTGTAGTGTGTTAGTAATTTGTACATTTTATTGATGTACATATTCTATTAAATGAATATTCTACAAGGTGTTTATCCATTCTCCTGATAATAGGAATTTGGTGCTATTATGGATACAGTTACTATGAACAGACAACGTTTTATGGACATATGTTTTCATTTTTATTGGATCAATACTTAGGAATTTTGTCATGGTGAAGACGCCATATTACAGTTTTCCAATGTTATTTAAACATCAGTAATTCTGAATAGCAACATATGAGAGTTTCACTTGTTCTCCATTCTCATCAATATTTTGCATTGTCAGCCTTTTTAAGCACTCGTTATTGTAAAGAATGTACATAATTGCATCTCTTTTTGCCTTTAAGTGTCATATCTCTGAAGAATACAATGTGGAAAAAAATACATGTGCTTATTTACCTTTTCTTTGTAAAGTATATGTTCAAATAATTTTTACATATTTTTTATTTTAATATTCTGTTATTGAGCTACAAGATTTTTTTATATATTCTGTATAAGAAGATTCATTTGTCAGAGGTTATGTGTTTACTTAGAATAGCTTTTTCAAGTGTTTCATTAATCATTTTTTAACACTGTTTCTTAAGAAATGTTTACATTCTTATGACATTCACTATAAACTCTTTTCTTTATAAGGAGGGTGTTTTCTGTTCTAGTGTAAGAAATCTTTGCCACACAAACAAAAGTCAAGATATTTTCTTAAGCTTTCTCCTGGGAGTTCTCAAGTTTAATTTTTATGTTTATGGCTATCATCCATCTCCAATTAATTTTTAATTTGAGATAAGATAGTGTTTGAGATATATATTTTTTCCATTTTTTTTTTTTTAGCCAGGAATTTCAGCACCATTTGCTGAGAATATTTTCCTTTTGTCCACTGGATTGCTTTGGACTTTTACTGAAAATCAATCGTATGTTTAGCTCTAAACTCTGTATTATGTTCCATCCTGTTTTTCTCTTCTCATGTTAACACACTGTCTTGATTACTGTAGTTTTATAGTAACTCTTAAAATTCTTCCTTTTTTGAAATAGTTTTGGTGATACCGGATCCTTTGTATTTACAAGTAAATTATAGAATATAATTATCAACTTATCATTGCATACTAAATGCCTATTGGGGATTTTATTAGAATTGATTAAATCTAAAGATCAATAAGGAGAGAATTATCCTTTTAGTAACACTTTCTTTTCAAAAAAAAAAACTATCCTATCATATATTTTGACTTATTTAGGTGATTCCTATATTTTTTTTCCAAAGCATTGTTGTATTTTGTCTTCATTATAGAAACCTGGTATATCTTTTGTTGAATTTATCCTCTTTGTAAAGTACTTTTGATCGTAGTAAAATTAGTTTTAAAAGTTGTTTTCAAATTTTTAAATTGCTAATGTATAGAAATACAATTTGCTTTTACTTATGTCTTATATTCTGATAATGTTAAATTTAGTTACCAAAATATTTTATTCATGTTTTGTAAATTTCTTAAAAATTATACATACATACACACAAAAATTTATACATACACAATGGAAAGATCTGAAGAAATTTTTACATCTACCTTTCCAATGTTTGTCTTTCATTGCATTGTTTAGGAACTTAGGTCTATTGAATAAAAGTAGCCAGAGTGTATATCTTCTTTCCAAACTTAACACTTTCAAATGTGATAGTATCAATTAATGTCAAACTTTGCCAAATACTTTCTGTATCTATTGTGATGGACATATGATTGTATCCTATATTTAGCTAACTAATTAATTTTTTAAAAAATATTTAACCAAGGGCAGCCTGGGTGGTTCAGTGGTTTAGCGCCACCTTCAGCCCAGGGCCGATTCTGGAGACCCGGGATCGAATCCCACGTCAGGATCCCTGCATGGAGCCAGCTTCTCCCTCTGCCTGTGTCTCTGACTTTCTCTCTCTCTCTGTGTGTCTCATGAATAAATAAGTAAAATCTTTAAAAAACATATTTAACCAAAATTATATTTTGGAATAAACTCATTTTTCATGACATGGTGTTTTTTTTCTATCACATCACATTTGACTTCAAATTTTTAAAAATTGTTTTAAATTGGAGTTCAATTTGCCAACATATAGCATAACGTCCAGTGCTCATCCCGTCAAATGCCCTGCTCAGTGCCCATCACCCAGTCACCCCAACTCCCTGCCCACATTCTTTTCCACCACCCCTTATTCATTTCCTAGAGTTAGGTGTCTCTCATGTTCTGTCACTCTCACTGATATTTCCCACTCATTTTCTCTCTTTTCCCCTTTAATCCCTTTCACTAGTTTTTATATTCCCCAAAGGAATGAGAACATATAATGTTTGTCCTTCTCCTATTAACTTACTTCACTCAGCATAATACCCTCCAGTTCCATCCAAGTCAAAGCAAATGGTGGGTATTTGTGTTTCTAATGGCTGAGTAAGATTCCATTGTATACATAGACAACATCTTCTTTATCCATTCATCTTTTGATGGACACCGATTTCTATTTTGTTAGTGATTTTTAAATCTTACAATGATGGAGGATATGAATATCTGAATATGAATGCATAATCCTTCTTCTAGCATATTTATCTGATTCTGGCACCATGGTTATACCAGTCACATGAAACAAGTAGGGAGTTGATTTTATTTCTATTAATGTCAGGGAAAAAAATTGGTAATAAACATTATTTCTTCTTTAAATATATGTGGAAAATACTAGTAACGGTTGGTAGGGCTGGAGTTTAGGTAGGATTTTAAGTTAAGAATTCATTTTTAAAATACTATTTATATCTTCCTTTATTTTTTCTTTTATCAGTTTCTATGAATTGTTTCTTAAAAGGAATTTGGCAATTCATGTCAACTCTCAACTGACATAATGTTATTCATAATAGTTTCTTATTTTCTCTAATGATTATAGAATCTGCAGTAAATTCCTTTTTTAAATATATTGCTCACATTGGTGAATTGTGTTTCCTTTTTTTTTCTCTTGACCACTAAAACATTTTTAAAATAAATTTTCAATGAGTCGTGCTTTATTTCATTGGTTTCCCTGTACTATTTTTTCTGTATTCTATTGGGTTTTTTTAAAATATATTTTGTATATCCATTCCTTCTACTTAGATTTTATATTCCCCTCCCCCCCCTTTTTCTAGTTTTTAAAATGGATGCTTAATTCACTTAAAAAAATTTTGTTTTACATGTGCAGTTCTACAAATTCTTCTCTGAGCTATATTTGAGTTGTACTTGCGAAGGTTTATTACATTGTATTTTCATTGCCATTCATGTATAAACTCTTTAGTAATGATTACTGAGATTTCTGCTTGAATATACAAGATTATGTTGTCATTTTCCAATCATTTGGAAATTTACTAGATATCTATTATTTGTTATTGATACTTGTTTACAGACTTCTAACTTAATTCTGTCGGTCAGATAATGTGACTTTAGACTTTTGAAATCTATTGGGGGATATTTCATGTCAAAGCATATATTCTATCTTGATGAATGTTGAATAAACCCCAGAAAAGAATGTGAGTTCTGATGGTCTGGGGTGTAATGATCTATAAATGTCAATAAGGTCAAATTTTTAAATAATGTTTCTCAAATCTTTATGGTTGTTGATATTTTGTTCTACTTGTTCAATCAATTACTGAGATTGGAGTTTTAAAACTTTCAGAAAATAAAAGGTTGGAGAATCACTCACCATTCAAATGTCCACAAAAGAAAGCAGGGGTAGCCATCCTTATATCAGATAAACTAAAATTTACCCCGAAGACTGTAGTGAGAGATGAAGAGGGACACTATATCATACTTAAAGGATCTATCCAACAAGAGGACTTAACAATCCTCAATATATATGCCAGGAATGTGGGAGCTGCCAAATATATCAATCAATTAATAACCAAAGTGAAGAAATACTTAGATAATAATACACTTATACTTGGTGATTTCAATCTAGCGCTTTCTACACTCGATAGGTCTTCTAAACACAACATCTCCAAAGAAACGAGAGCTTTAAATGATACACTGGACCAGCTGGATTTCACAGATATCTACAGAACTTTACATCCAAACTCAACTGAATACACATTCTTCTCAAGTGCACATGGAACTTTCTCCAGAATAGACCACATACTGGGTCACAAATCAGGTCTTAACCGATACCAAAAGATTGGGATCGTTCCCTGCATATTCTCAGACCATAATACCTTGCAATTAGAACTAAATCACAAGAAGTTTGGAAGGACTTGGAACACATGGAGGTTAAGGACCGTCTTGCTAAAAGATGAAAGGGTCAACCAGGAAATTAGAGAAGAATTAAAAAGATTCATGGAAACTAATGAGAATGAAGATACAACCGTTCAAAATATTTGGGATGCAGCAAAAGCAGTCCTAAGGGGGATATACCTCAGAATACAAACATCCATCCAAAAACTGAAAAGAACTCAAATACAAAACCTAACCTTACACCTAAAGGAGCCAGAGAAAAAACAGCAAATAGATCCTACACCCAGCAGAAGAAGAGAGTTACTAAAGATTTGAGCAGGACTCAATGAAATCGAGACCAGAAGAACTGTGGAACAGATCAACAGAACCAGGAGTTGGTTCTTTGAAAGAATTAATAAGATAGATAAACCATTAGCCAGCCTTATTAAAAAGAAGAGAGAGAAGACTCAAATTAATAAAATCATGAATGAGAAAGGAGAGATCACTACCAACACCAAGGAAATACAAACGATTTTAAAAACATATTGTGAACAGCTATATGCCAATAAATTAGGCAATCTAGAAGAAATGGACACATTCATGGAAAGCCACAAATTACCAAAACTGGAACAGGAAGAAATAGAAAACATGAACAGGCCAATAGGGAGGAAATTGAAGCAGTCATCAAAAACCTCCCAAGACACAAAAGTCCAGGGCCAGATGGCTTCCCTGGGAAATTCTATCAAACGTTTAAAGAAGAAACCATACCTATTCTACTAAAGCTGTTTGGAAAGATAGAAAGAGATGGAGTACTTCCAAATTCATTCTATGAGGCCAGCCATCACCTTAATTCCAAAACCAGAAAAAGATCCCACCAAAAAGGAGAATTATAGACCAATATCGCTGATGAACATGGATGCAAAAATTCTCAACAAGATACTAGCCAATAGGATCCAACAGTACATTAAGAAGATTATTCACTATGACCAAGTAGGATTTATTCCTGGGACGCAAGGCTGGTTCAACACTTGTAAAACAATCAATGTGATTCATCATATCCGCAAGAGAAAAAGCAAGAACCATATGATCCTCCCAATAGATGCAGAGAAAGCATTTGACAAAATACAGCATCCATTCCTGATCAAAACTCTTCAGAGTGTAGGGATAGAGGGAACATTCCTCAACATCTTAAAAGCCATCTACGAAAAGCCCACAGCAAATATCATTCTCAATGGGGAAGCACTGGGAGCCTTTCCCCTAACATCAGGAACAAGACAGGGATGTCCACTCTCCCCACTGCTATTCAACATAGTACTGGAAGTCCAGGCTTCAGCAATCAAACAAAAAGACATTAAAGGCATTCACATTGGCAAAGAAGAAGTCAAACTCTTCCCTCTTCCCAGATGACATGATACTCTACATAGAATACCCAAAAGCCTCCACCCCAAGATTGCTAGAACTCATACAGCAATTTGGCAGTGTGGCAGGATACAAAATCAATGCCCAATAGTCAGCGGAATTTCTATACACTAACAATGAGACTGAAGAAAGAGAAATTAAGGAGTCAATCCCATTTAACAATTGCACCCAAAAGCATAAGATACCTAGGAATAAACCTAACCAAAGAGGTAAAGGATCTATACCCTAAAAACTATAGAACACTTCTGAAAGAAACTGAGGAAGACACAAGGAGATGGAAAAATATTCATGCTCATGGATTGGCACAATTAATATTGTGAAAATGTCAATGTTCCCCAGGGCAATGTACACGTTTAATGCAATCCCTATCAAAATACCATGGACTTTCTTCAGAGAGTTAGAACAAATTATTTTAAGATTTGTGTGGAATCAGAAAAGACCCCGAATAGCCAGGGGAATTTTTAAAAAGACAACCATATCTGGGGGCATCACAATGCCAGATTTCAGGTTGTACTACAAAGCTGTGGTCATCAAGACAGTGTGGTACTGGCACAAAAATGGACACATAGATCAATGGAACAGAATAGAGAACCCAGATGTGGACCCTCAACTTTATGGTCAACTAATATTTGATAAAGGAGGAAAGACTATCCATTGGAAGAAAGACAGTCTCTTCAATAAATGGTGCTGGGAAAATTGGACATCCACATGCAGAAGTATGTAACTAGACCACTCTCTTTCACCATACACAAAGATAAACTCAAAATGGATGAAAGATCTAAATGTGAGACAAGAATCCATCAAAATCCTAGAGGAGAACACAGGCAACACCCTTTTTGAACTTGGCCACAGTAACTTCTTGCAAGATACATCTACGAAGGCAAAAGAAACAAAAGCAAAAATGAACTATTGGGACTTCATCAAGATAAGAAGCTTTTGCACAGCAAAGGATACAGTCAACAAAACTCAAAGACAACCTATAGAATGGGAGAAGATATTTGCAAATGACGTATCAGATAAAGGGCTAGTTTCCAAGATCTATAAAGAACTTATTAAACTCAATACAGCAAAGAAACAAACGATCCAATCATGAAATGGGCAAAAGACATGAACAGAAATCTCACAGAGGAAGACATAGACATGGCCAACACGCACATGAGAAAATGCTCTGCATCACTTGCCATCAGGGAAATACAAATCAAAATCACAAAAAATCACAATGAGATACCACCTCACACCAGTGAGAATGGGGCAAATTAACAAGGCAGGAAACCATAAATGTTGGAGAGGATGCGGAGAAAAGGGAATCCCTGTTACACTGTTGGTGGGAATGTGAACGTGGCGCAGCCACTCTGGAAAACTGTGTCGAGGTTCCTCAAAGAGTTAAAAATAGATCTGCCCTATGACCCAGCAATTGCCCTGTTGGGGATTTACCCCAAAGATACAGATGCAATGAAACGCCGGGACACCTGCACCCCAATGTTTCTAGCAGCAGTGTCCACAATAGCCAAATTGTGGAAGGAGCCTCGGTGTCCATTAAAAGATGAATGGATAAAGAAGATGTGGTTTATTTATACAATGGAATATTACTCAGCCATTAGAAATGACAAATACCCACCATTTGCTTCAATGTGCATGGGACTAGAGGGCATTATGCTGAGAGAAGTAAGTCAATATATCAGAAAGGGAGACAGAACATAAAGACTCCTAACTCTGGGAAATGAACTAGGGGTGGTGGAAGGGGAGGAGGGCGGGGGGGTGAGGGTGAATGGGTGATGGGCACTGAGGGGAGCACTTGACGGGATGAGCACTGGGTGTTATTCTGTATGTTGGCAAATTGAACACCCATAAAAAATAAATTTATTTAAAAAAATGCCAAAATAAGAAGACATGTTTTCCACCCTAAAAGAAATAAAAATAAAAAGATAAAAAAATTTTAAAAAATAAAACTTTCAGAGTGTTTTAAATCTATTTTTTCCTTTATTTTTCTAAATATTTGTTTCATGAATGTTAAACACTTATTAAGTAAATATATCATCAGAAGTTTTATATCTTCTTGACAAATTAATAGAAACTTCCTTATCTTTTGAAATATTGCTTATATTGAAGGCTATTTTTTTCTAATATTTTTATACCCATCCTATATCTTTGTTATAACTTACACTGGCATTACATATCATCTTTGACCAACTTACTTTTCAGGCTTTCACCTTTACATATTTTAAATGTGTCTTTTATAAAGGCATAAATGGTGTATTTGCCATTTGAAGTGTCTGCTTTTTCATTAGTCTTTACATAATATGTATTTAATGTAGTTAATGACTTTGGTAGGTCATTAAAACCCAATGTTTAGTATTCATTTTCTATTTTAACAACCTTCTCATTTTTCTTTTCTTGTTCTTTTTTTCCCCCTGAAAGACAAAGTACTTATATTTTAATATTTTATTTCTTTATATCTATTGGCTTTTTATAAAATCTATTGTCTTTTTAACTCTAACCTCCTGGTTTATATTTCAACTGGATGCTCTACAGATTAATATAAACTTTTTTCTTAATTCACCGATGTCTACCATAAATTAATATTATACCATTTCACATATATATTAAAGACCTTTAAAAATATACTTACATGAAGTATATAAACAATAACAAATTTTGCCTCTTTTGCTTTTATGTTATTATTATGTTTTATATAAGTGTAAAAATTATAAATCCTAAAATGCTATATTACTATTTTGGCTTCATAAAGATATTTCATAATGTTTCTTAGCGTTTTTCCTCTGGTGGTAGATTCTCCCCATTTGTTTAACTGAATATATCTTTATTTTACAATTATTTTTAAATAGTATTTTCACTGAATAAAGAAATATTTGTTGACTTTATTTTTCCTTAACTATTTTAAAGATTTTTAATCGTTTTCTGGCCTCCTTGTATCCAATAAGTCAGTTCTCATTCATATTGCTTTTCCCCTCTAATAATTTGTCCTTTCTCTATGCTTCTATAAGATTTTCCTTTTCTTTTGTTTGCAGCATCTTAATCTCACTGTGCTTAACATAGTTTTCTTTGTTCCACTTGAGTTTATTGATGATCTTGGATTTGTCAGATTTTTTTTTAATACATATGGACCTATTCAGGTCATCTATTTTTTCTTATGTGAGTTTTAGCATATTTTGTATTTCAAGCAATTGACCCATTACAACTAGGTTATGAAATTTGTGGGTACAGAGTTTTTAATAACATCTGTTTACTATCCTTTTAATGTCTATAGTGTTTGTAGTGATGTCTTATTCATTTCTGATATTAGTACTTATGTCCTTTCCCTAGTTAGTTTAGCTAGTAGCTTACTGATTTTATTGATCTTTTCAGAGACCAGGTTTTATTTCATTAATTTTTCTCTGTTGATGTGCTGCTTTTTAATTTCATTAATTTCTGTTCTAATTTTTACTATTTCTTTTACTGCTTACTTAGGATTTAATTTGCTGTTCTTTTTCTAGTTTTCTAAGGTGAGTTTTGGATTACTGATTTTAGACCTTTTTTCCTTTTTCATATGCATTCACTACTATAGTTTTCCCTCTGAGCACTATTTTCACTGCATCCCATAAATTTTGATAACTTTTGTTTTCCTTTCATTTACATAAATACATTCTTCAACTTCTGAGCATTCTTCTTTAATATTTATTTTTTTCAGTTGCTATATTTTATTTTTTTTATTTTTTTTCTTCTTTGATATTTATCCTTATTTAAGTCCACCATATTTTTCTTCTGTAGTATCCAGTCTGCTGTTGAACTCATCCGTTAAATAAGGTGACTCATGATATCCTTTACTCTCAGGCAGTGTTTGTCAATCAGAAACAATTTGCACCCAGTAAACATTTCATTATGTCAGGTGATATTTTCTTATTGTCGTGACTTAGGGAAGAAATACTTTGACATCCAAATGTAGAATCCAAGAATATTGCTAAAGAACCTAAAAGGCACAGGAAAGCCTACCAAAACAATAAAAAGACAACCAAGGTTCCTGATCCTAAAGGAATGTAGATGAAGATCAGCCAAATACATAAAGACCCTTATTCATCAACATGCTGGTAGAATGTAAGGAAAACAGAAGAAAAAAAAAGAGAGTAAAAGAAGGCAGGCAGCCAGGAATGACTCCATTTTTACCAACTACAAAGTGGGGATTGTAAATGCAATTAGTATAATGTATTTCTCCCTTACACACCAATAAGAATAATGATGGGAAATAATAATTTGGAATTCAAGTGGAAGTGTAACAAAATTAATATTTGTGTCTGCTTTGTTGGGGGCTTACTCTTTAAACCATACAAAGGACAAGAGTACAAACTACAGGCCTAAAAATTGTAAATTTTACTGAATTTTTCCCATTTGTTGTGGGAGGTTGACATATTTAGACTTACAGCAACTGGCTATCTTGCCCTCCAGCTGCTGTTTGGGTTTGGTCCATGAGTAGTACCAGGTCAGATCTTTACTATGTCCTCACCTAGCCTGCCTCTTATTTAGTTTTCCTCATTTTCTTTGCTTGCCTCTGAGGAGTTTCTCTCAGATGTTTGTGTCTCTCAATCAAAGATTTTCTCCCATCATGTGTCCTTTTCCACATAAGATTCTGTGTCTCAAAGTTCTGGAAATGTTCCCTCTATAGCCTCTTCATCCCTGGCAGTGGTAAAGCAGAGCCTCAAGCCATATAATTACTTACTCTTGTATTTATTAATTCCTGTTTATATCTCTGTACATTGCATTTCCAATTTTAGACAATTGCATTATTAATCTATCTTCAGATTATCCTAATATGAGTGCACCATATATTTCCTGTTTAAGTGGATGATACAATTTCTATCCCCAACAGACTGTCTTTTGTTAAATAGCATCTAGATTAAATCTGCCAAAATTAACATAACCACATAATTAATCATTTAAACAAGGATACATTTGAAAATGAAAGAGAGATAGTATTAATGTATTAACAGTATTAAAGATGTAATGCATCATGACAGCAGGTATTATTAGGGACTATTCCAAGGAACCCAAAGTGTGTGCTCAACCTAGCCAGAACCCTTTGCCATCAACATTTCAGATGGGTATTATTAAGTAGTCCTTATTTGAATGTATATGAAGATTACCAGCTTTGGTTTGATCTGGATCTGAAAATCCAAAGGTTTTTACAAAACAAAGGCCTCTGTTCAATGTGCCATTGTTAATAATTCTAGTGGCCTGGAGGAAATGACAAATACCTAAACTTTAGCTATATAGCTATATAAATATGTTCATCAAAACATGAAGCAGTACTTCATGTACTTCACTTCATAGGGAAGAGTTAGGCTGAAAAAAATGAATAAAATAGAACAATGGGGAGGAAATTGATTTGAAAGTGTATATTTGACATAGCATTGAATTAATGGTATAGATTCATTGAAATCCAGATCTACTTAGAAATTTTCTGATCTGTTAATGAACTTAGTATCTACCCCTCAAGACTATATATTTTATGTGAAGAGATCATTTGCAACAGATAACAAATGTTGAACTCATTATAATATCTGAGTGACTAATTTTTCATAGAAAGAGAAAGTCATGAGGGACTATAGAGAGAACCACTACATTGTTCTGTCCTGGACTTTCCAGTCCTAGAGCATAGCAGCAAATTTAAGAAAAAACAAAAAGAAAACAAAGAACCAATGCACAAACAGAAAGTTCTTTTTGCTTTTGATATCTTTGTTGCAATTTCTAAATTAAGTTTGAAATAGTAAGATGATACCCATTAGAAAATAGTACAATTTAAAGCCATTTTTTGAACTAAATATAAACATCTAAAAAACACTATTATGAGAATAAAACATACAGAGGGATAAAATATATCCCTGTTTAAAAATGGGTTATTAATATTATGTAAATGTGCTGCCAAATAATCTACCTTCAAGAGATAATTTACTTCATAGTAAATCTTTTTTATTAAAAACCATGTTACTGTCTTGTCTTGATCTTTCAATACTTTAGTGACTATAATTTTCATTCCTTTGGCCAAAATAAATATTTTTCCGTTAGCTATAAAAGAAAATATAAGTTATTAAATTTTGCAATTAAAGTTCTCTTCAACTTTAGTTGGAAAGAAATTTGAAGCTTTCTTTTTGAAATAAAAAAGAACTATTCGTATGTCACTAGAAAGCTTTGTGTTACCTGATGGAAGTATTTGTGTTATGTAATTACATTGAAGTGTGAATATCATTTTAATTGTATTCACTCTTCCCACATGGTGAACCTTAGCACTGACTATCTAGGAAGAACCTCCTGAACTGGCTTTATAGCTAGAATCAAATTAACTTTAATTATATTGTCAAGGTCTCTTTTCATTTTAATTTCCTTAATACATCAAATTTGTAGATAACTATTTAGATGAACAGAGAAAACTGTTCAAAAGGAAAGTTATTTTGTATTATATCTTACTTGTAATATTGAATGTTTCTATTCTTATAATATCACAACTTAAAAACTGTCACTAGCTCCACCTACTTCCCTTTGTTCTATCTTAGAAGTCACTAACAGGCTGTTCTAATATAAGGCAACAACTTGCAGTGGTTCTCTCTGAGCATGTCCTCATTCTTTAGAGGATGCTCTGCTTGAACATCATCTAATTCAGAAATGCCAGGGGGATTAATGCACCATGCGTAATCATAAAAAATGAGTGTTGAATGTTAGTGGATATATATCTGAGTTCCCTCACCCTTCACTGTGACTCTGAGACATGTTCCACACAGTTCCCTATGGAAGGTTTCGAGTAGGATTGAACACCAGTTGCCCACACCAACATCTCAGTCATACACATCTTTCCTTGGCTTTCCTCCCTTACTTGTCTCATTTGTTCACTCCTGCAAAGTGTTTTCTAGTATTGCCTTCCAAATAATCTGCTTGCAACCAACCCTTTTCTCAAAGTCTATATTTGGGTAGCCCAAACTAAGACCACTAGTCTTGAAATATTTTGGTCGATTTCAGCCATTCAAAGGCAGAATTAAATAGAACCTTATCTAATATGTAACAAATTTATACTAACTGCAAAACCACACAATTTGGTATATTCACCGTGATTCTCTAGAGAAAATGCCTAGTAGAATACATATAGGAGGAGATTTATTTTAGGGATTTGGCTCACGCAATTATGAAGTCTGAGAAGTCTCCATGATTTGCCATTTTCAAGGTGGAGACCCAAAAAGCTGGTAGTGTAATTCACTTTGAACCAGAAGGCCTGAGTAACAAGAGTACTGATGGCGTAAATTCTAGAATGGGTCAGACAGCCTAAGAACCAGGGCCGCAGTGTCCGGGAAAAGATTGATGTGCCAGTTCAAGTAATTTAAGAGGAAAAGGCAAATTCTTCCTTCTTCCACCTTTCTGTCCTCTCGAGGCCCTCAACAGATGGGATAATGCCCATCCAGGATGGGAAGGACAAATTATTTTACTGAGTACACCAAATTCAAATGTTAATTAACCAAGAATCATCTTGATAGTCACACTCAAAAATAATGGTTAACCAAATATCTTGGCCCAATGTCTGAGCCACCCAGGTGACCCTTAGCTCAAAGTATTTAAGGAAATCTCTGTCCAACCACTAGCTGAGCACTACGCTGAATGGAACAGAGTTTTCAGATGTTATATGTGACCAAAAATAGAGATTACAAAATTTGGTCAGGAAAGTCTCCAAACAACATTCCAACATACAGCAACAACAAAACCTGGGAAGGGGAAGAATTTTATTTCCAGTTACCACACTGTATAACCAAAATGTCTAGTTTTAGGATGCCTGGGTGGCTCAGCAGTTAAGTGTCTGCCTTGGGCTCAGGGCATGATCCTGGAGTCTCCGGATCGAGTCCCACATCTGGCTCCCTGTGTGGGGCCTGCTTCTCCCTCTGCCTGTGTCTCTGCCTCTCTGTCTCCCTCTGTGTGTGCTTCTGTCATGAGTAAATAAATAAAATATTTTTAAAAAAGTGTAATTTTCATCAAAAGTAATACGAAGCACGCAGAGAAACAAACAAAAAATATGACCTGAATGCTTAAAAAAAAGCAATTAATAGAAATTTCCCTGAAGAAATCCAAACATTGTACTTACCAAAAACTTCAAAATATCTATTTATTTTTTTTTTTCAAAGAGGGGTGCCTAGGTGGCTCAGTCAATCGAGCATCCAACTCTTGATTTTGATTCAGGGCATGATCTCGTGTCCTGAGATCCAGCCTCGTGTTGGGCTTCATGAACAGTGGAAAGTCACTTAAAGATTCTCTCTCTCCCTCTGCCCCTGCCCTTTATTCATTCTTTCTCAAATAAATAAATAAATAAATAAATAAATAAATCTTTAAAAAAACTTAAAAAAAAAAAGAACCAAACAATGAAACTGGTTTCTCATCAAACAGAGAAATAGGTCAAGAGACAGAAATAATAAGAATCAAAGTAAAAATTCTGAAGCTGAAAAATTGACTAGAAGAAATAAATGGCAGATTATAATACCTGGTAGGTCTAAACGCAGCATAAAGTTGTTTAAAGAGTTGGTTCTGTCATATGCTTTATATTAGGGGAGTACTCAAAAGATACAGAGAGAAAAAAAATGAGATTCAGATATATATGACACATTTATTTACTCCTGCTAAATACATTTCACTACATTTAGAAATTACTCATGTCTAATGTATCCTTTTTTCAGATAGTTTCAGAAGCCACAAAGCAACCATATTTTTTGTGTGTGACTAAAGTACTTGTAAAATATGAATTACTAAAAAAATGCTTAATAGTAAAATCTAAAATACTGTTAGATTTTAGGTAGAACTCATCAGTAGTTATGATAATATCTGCCGCCTGTGATACCATAGATGTCACACTAAAAGTACTTGCATAGCTAATGGCAGACCTCTAATAATGTTTAAAACATGCAGCATATGCAAACAAGTAAGGAAACTATTTGTTCAAATCTCGTACTATCTAAAGAGAGTATAATAAAACATAAAGCCATTTATACATGCCAAATGCTCCATGGCGATGATAAATGTGAACCAAAACTCTACTAAATTTTAAAATAGTGTTAGGAAAAATGTCCATTATGCTACATGTTTTATTTCCAAATTTTAAAAATAGATTTAATTTTTATTATAATATGAATATTAAAAATGTATAACTCTGGCTGCCAAATAAAACATCACTACATAAAATAAAATTCTATAAAATCATAAGCAAAATTCATGGCTGTGTTAAAATGGTATTCTCCTTTGTGTGCCAATTTTACTCTTACAGAAAAATAAATTCTTGACACAATCTAATATTCTTAACTCTTAACTTTTCTGATGAATTTTATATTCTACTGCATTACATAACTTAAGAGAAAAAATAATAAAATATCTGTTACTCTTCCTATGGTTTAAAACTATTCTTATAAAGCTGACAAGATATATATTTCATTTATAATATCTCCTATTTTAAATGTGAACAAGATTTAAGTTTTCTCTGGTAAAAGTTTTTATTTGAAAGTTGTGAGTGATGATTTTAAGCAAAACAAATAACCATAGAAATAACTCCCTTGGTTTTAATTGACTTTTGTTTTTATTCCAACTAATTGTGTATAATTGCTGTCTTTCCAACTAATAATAAACCAAAAGAAAACATTAAAGATAATTTCCAAATCAAGAATGATACTTGAGTGATTGTTCCCATAACAATTACTGATTGTATCTGAATTCATTGTCTATTCTATGTAAAACAAAGTATGTGTGTTATTTAGCCAAATTTCATAGAGTTAATTTCTTTCATAATACTCCATTGAAAATATTTTGTACAGAAGATTAAAGAAATAAGTTAAATTATCTTTACAGAAAAAATAAAACTAATGTCGAGATACTAAAAGTTTAACTATTGCAAACAGCATATAAATTAAATTTCTGGGATACATTTAAAATGTATATTTGATCTTTTTTAGTTATATATTTTAAAGAGTCTTAAAAGTGTCATGGAATCCTTTAAAATAAAATATGTATTACAGAAGTGGGATGGGGCACAGGTTTTAGAAAAACACAAGCAACAAAAGACTTCATAAAGGACAGTTTAAAGAAAAGGAAGCTAAAAAATAAAGTGGTCAACATGAAAGTACATAAGAAAAGAAAATTAAACTATAAAGAATCAATTATGGCATGCAGGAAAACGATAAAGAGTAATAATAGACTATGTTAGCTGTTTCAGTCAAAAGGGACAGAAATGTTTTTAACAAATATATCAGAAAAAGAGAAACATCAATGCAAATAATAATATTCAGTAAGAGACATAAAATTAAAATCACTTTCTAGTGTTGACTCTTAGACTTTCAGCTCCATATTATTTTAAACCAGGGAAGAGAAAATATTTGAAATGCTAGATTTCTTTTGAATCATTATACGAAATGATTCAAAAGAAATCAAATGTGAAATTTTCTAGCTGAAGCTTTTAGGTTCTTCCTCCATAGACATATAACAAATTTCTGTTTAGGAAGAGAGGACATAGGGGATCCCTAGGTGGCTCAGCGGTTTAGCGCCTGCCTTCGGCCCAGGGCGTGATCCTGGAGTCCCCCATCAAGTCCCACATCAAGCTCCCTGCATGGAGCTTCTCCCTCTGCCTGTGTCTCTGCCTCTCTCTCTCTCTTTCTGTGTCTTTTATGAATAAATAAATAAAATCTTAAAAAAAAAAAAAAAAGGAAGAGAGGACACATATATCAATAAAATAATAAATGTGTAAATACAAATTCATGGTATATTTGCCTTAAAAATAACATTTGATTATTATATATTTATGATAATGCTACATATAATTACAGGCTATCCTCTTAAAGGTTAAAATAGCCACAAAAGATTGTCAATATAAAAGTGTTCTAAGAGGGATCCCTGGGTGGTGCAGTGGTTTGGCGCCTGCCTTTGGCCCAGGGCACAATCCTGGAGACCCGGAATCGAATCCCACGTCGGGCTCCTGGTGCATGGAGTCTGCTTCTCCCTCTGCCTATGTCTCTGCCTCTCTCTCTCTCTCTCTCTCTGTGACTATCATAAATAAAAAAAAATAAAAATAAATGTTCTAAGAGATTGCAAATATTTTGAGGGGCTATAAGTGAACCATAAAAATAAATGATATATTTTTTCAGTCACCTCAAGCTTTCTAATGAGTTACCCTGGGAACAGGGTCTAAATGAGTGCTCTAACTTCTTCATTAATGAAATTAAAAAAAAAAACAGGATATCATTTTAAATCTTAATTTCTGCTAAATTAGGATCAGTTAAAAATAGTAACATATTACAATGAGATCTAAACAGAATAAAAATAAATTAAGGTACTTAAGTGTACAAAATGTTAGCAAACTTACTTAACTTCATATAGACTATATATAAAATCACCAATAAATCCAAATTCATAGTTCATTTCTATCTCTTAGAAATAAGGATTGTCTGTGGTTTAATAGAGGTAAAGGATCTATAAGGATTAGAATGCAACTTGCGGTGAAATTTTTCTTTTGTTTATTTAGATATAGTATCCTTTAAGAATGTCCAGTCAAAAACAGTAAAGAGTATTATTAATAATTTCATTATGATCATTCATACCTAGTAGACAACTGCAACAGTATGATGCATGATGCTGGTTGTCTAGTTGGAGGAATTACATAATAGGCCTTGAGGCTCTCAGCAGCGCACATGATTTTGTGAAAAATCTTTCATCACATCAAGTTGCCAAAGCAATATCACAGGATAATGAGCTGCCAATTTTAGGATAAGAAGTGAAGTGATGCCTTACAAATTTACATTCATACTTTTATTTTACATTGAGAAAACCCTGGCATTAATAAGAATGAGTCTTCCATTGCCCCACCTCTGTCTCTTTTTGTCTTTCTATCTGTTTAGCCTGAAATAGCTTCCTGAAAAAGTGTTAAGTTTTAGAAAGCTTACTTCTGGCCTGGAAAGTGTAGGTAACGACTGTGAATTCTAAATAAAGACTGCTCATCTAATAACACTTTTTATGTCTAATTTCTCAGGGTTTTATCTCCAATATTTCTAATTTCCACATTTTAGCTATGTAAAGACTTCCACTAGTAGATAGAAATAATTCATGTAGGTTAATATTTAAATGTGTGTGATATATTACTTAATATAGTACAATATTCTTATCTTTAAAAAATAATGAAATGACATTTAGACTATCAATTCTTTACATACTGGTCTACTGTACTCTGGAATGAAAAAAAAAGGAATCTAGCATTTTAATTCTAATATTTAGTATAAAATTTCTAAGAATATTTTCACCGAAGTGGCCTTCCTGTGGATTGAAACCATGTACACTCCATACAATAAGCAAAAAATAATCACTTCACCCTAGGCTATAATAACTTCTCAAATGCATCACTAAACAAATTTATGAGTGGCTTAGATTTTAGGGAAAGAAACCCACTTAAAACTTGATTAAATATATATGTGTGCCAATGGTATATTTTACTACTGGGGAATTTTTTGTTTTTTTTCAGTCTGGCACTACTTTTCATTATTGTTATTTATATTGAAATGTGTAAATCAGTCCAGCCATGAAAAAGAGCACTGAACCATGTATCTAGGGTCCAAAAGAAATCAGGGCAGCCTAATGAAAAGCAGGTAAAGGGCCTCATGAGGGTAAGGAAGTAGGTGGAATGAAACATTTAATACATGTTGCTTGTCTTTTTAAAAGATCATTATGTTGATGTTTTGGGGAATCTGAGGGGGAATTCTGAATGTATCTGAAGAATAGAAACAGTAACACTTTCTCAATTTCAAAAAGAAAAATTTCTTAAAAACTTAGGAGGAGTGGAGGCATGAGTGAAGCAAAAGAGTCAATAAGAAAATAAATAGGTGTGATGAAAATTTTGCAAATCAAGTTTCTCTAAAATCATTGTTTTTCTCATATCGGATTTTAGTTGTATATTCCTTGTCTTTAAGTACCCAGCAGATAAACATAAGATACTCCTTTGGTTAGCGGCTACTAAAACTTATCAGAGTAATAGCTATTAAAAATGATCAAATGTTTATTTGGTGTTGAGTTTAATAAGTTCTTTATAGATCTTGGAAACTAGCCCTTTATCTGATATGTCATTTGCAAATATCTTCTCCCATTCTGTAGGTTGTCTTTGAGTTTTGTTGACTGTTTCTTTTGCTGTGCAGAAGCTTTTTATCTTGATGAAGTCCCAATAGTTCATTTTTGCTTTTTGCTTTTGTTTCTTTCGCCTTCGTGGATGTATGTTGCAAGAAGTTACTGTGGCCGAGTTCAAAAAAGGGTGTGGCCTGTGTTCTTCTCCAGGATTTTGATGGAATCTTGTCTCACATTTAGATCTTTCATCCATTTTGAGTTTATCTTTGTGTATGGTAAAAGACAGTGGTCTAGTTTCATTCTTCTGCATGTGGATGTCCTATTTTCCCAGCACCATTTATTGAAGAGACTGTCTTTCTTCCAGTGGATAGTCTTTCCTCCTTTATCGAAATTTGGTTGACCATAAGTTCAGGGTCCACTTCTGGATTCTCTATTCTGTTCCACTGATCTATGTGTCTGTTTTTGTGCCAGTACCACACTGTCTTGATGACCACAGCTTTGTAGTACAACCTGAAATCTGGCATTGTGATGCCCCCAGCTACGGTTTTCTTTTTTAAAATTCTGCTGGCTATTCGGGGTCTTTTCTGATTCCACACAAATCTTAAAATAATTTGTTCTAACTCTCTGAAGAAAGTCCATGGTATTTTGATAGGGATTGCATTAAACGTGTAAATTGCCCTGGGTAACATTGACGTTTTCACAATATTAATTCTACCAATCCATGAAAAGGATACAGTCAACAAAACTAAAAGACAGCTTACAGAATGGGAGAAGATACTTGCAAATGACGTATCAGATAAAGGGCTAGTTTCCCAGATCTATAAAGAACTTATTAAACTCAACACCAAGAAACAAACAATCCAATCATGAAATGGGCAAAAGACATGAACAGAAATCTCACAGAGGAAGACATAGGCATGGCCAACATGCACATGAGAAAATGCTCTGCCTCACTTGCCATCAGGGAAATACAAATCAAAACTACAATGAGATACCACCTCACACCAGTGAGAATGGGGAAAATTAACAAGGCAGGAAACCACAAATGTTGGAGAGGATGTGGAGAAAGGGGAACCCTCTTACACTGTTGGTGGGAATGTGAACTGGTGCAGCCACTCTGGAAAACTGTGTGGAGGTTCCTCAAAGAGTTAAAAATAGACCTGCCCTACGACCCAGCAATTGCCCTGTTGGGGATTTACCCCAAAGATACAGATGCAATGAAACGCCAGGACACCTGCACCCCAATGTTTCTAGCAGCAGTGTCCACAATAGCCAAACTGTGGAAGGAGCCTCAGTGTCCATTGAAAGATGAATGGAATGAAAAAAAAAAAAAAAAGAAAGATGAATGGATAAAGAAGATGTGGTTTATGTATACAATGGAATATTACTCAGCTATTAGAAACGACAAATACCCAGTATTTGCTTCGACGTGGATGGGATTGGAGGGTATTATGCTGAGTGAAGTAAGTCAATCAGAGAAGGACAAATATTATATGTTCTCATTCATTTGGGGAATATAAATAATAGTGAAAGGGAATATAAGGGAAGGAGAAGAAATGTGTGGGAAATAACAAAATTAATATACTTAAATCTTTTGCATTTTTATACACCAATAACAAAGTAACAGAAAGAGAAATTAAGAAACAATCCCACTTACATTTGCACAAAAAAAGAATAAAATTTCTAGGAATACATTTAACCAAGGAGGCAAAAGATATATATTCTGAAAACTATAAAAACATTGATGAAAGAAATTGAAGATAACACAAACAAATGGAAAGATATACCATGCTCATGGATTAGAAGAATTAATATTGTCAAAATGTTCATAGTACCCAAAGCAAAATACACATTCAGTTAAATCCCTATCAAAACACCAATAGCATTTTTCACAAACCTAGAACAAATAATTCTAAAATTTGTATGGAACTACAAAGACTTTGAATAGCCAAACCAATCTTGAGAGAGACCAAAACTGAAAGCATCACAACCTCGGATTTCAATATACACTACAAATCTATAGTAATCACCAGTATGATACTGGCACAAGAATAGACATATTGATCAACAGAATAGAAAGAACAGAAATAAACCCACACTTATATGGTCAATTAATCTACAACAAAGGAGTCAAGAATATACAATGGAGGGAATCCTGGGTGGCTCAGCAGTTGAGCATCTGCTTTTGGTCCAGGGCATGATCCTGGAATCCTGGGATTGAATCCCACCTCGGGCTCCCTGCATGGGGCCTGCTTCTCCCTCTGCCTGTGTCTCTGCCTGTGTTTCTTTTCTGTCTCTCATGAATAAGTAACAAAATCTTTAAAAAATACACGATAGAGAAATATCAGTTTCTTCAATAAATAATGTTTTGCAAAAACTGGACAGATGCATGCACAAAGTGAAAATGGACCACTTTCTTACACCAAAACCAAAAATTAGCTCAAAATGGATAAAGACTTAAACGTGAGACTTGAAACCATAAAATTCTTTACAGAAAAGATAGGCAGTAATCTCTTGGACACTGGCTTCAGCAACAGTTTTCTAGAATGTCTCCTGAGGCAAGGGAAACAAAAGCAAGTAGACTATTAAGACAACGCCATAAAATAAAAAGCCTTTGCACAGTAAAGTAAACCAATATAACAAAAGAAGCAGCCTAGTGAATGAGAGAAATACTTGCAAATGATATATTTGGTAAGAGGTTAATATCCAAAATATATAAAGAACTTCACAATTCAACATCCAAAAAACAAACTAGATTATAATTAAAAATTGGCAGAGGGCCTAAATAGACTTTTTTCCAAAGAAGACATACAGATGACCAATAGACAAATAAAAAGATGTTCAGCATCAATGCTAATCGAAATCACAATGAGATATCACCTCACACCTGTCAGAGTGGCTTAAATAAAAAACACAAGAAACAAGTGTTGGTGAAGGTATAAAGAAAAAGGAACCCTCATGCACTGTTGGTGGGAATGTAAACTGGTGCAACCACTGTGGGAAATAATATGGAGGTTCCTCAAAAAATTAGAAATAGAACTACCTTATAATTCAGTACTTATGTCAGTGGGTATTTACCCAAAGAAAAGAAAAATATTAATTTGAAAGGATATATTTTTGGGGTGTTGAGTTGTATCAGTTCTTTCCATATTTTAGATAGCAACCCTTTATCAGATATGTCATTTGCAAATATCTTCTCCCATTCAGTAGGTTGACCCTTAATTTTGTTGGTTGTTTCCTTTGCTATGCAGTTTATATTTTGATGTAGTGCTAAGAGTTTAATTTTGCTTTTGTTGCCCTTGCCAAAGGAGATATATCTGGAAGGATATGTCAAATGTCATATGTCAAACATTATATGGCCAATGTTAAATAAATTACTGCTTGTGCTCTTTTCCAGAATTTGTATGGTTTCATGTCTCATATTTAGGTACTTAATCCATTTTGAGTTTATTTTTGTGTACAGTGAAAGAAAGTGGTCCAGTTTAATTCTTTTGTATATTGCTGCCCAGTTTTCCCAACACTATTTGTTGGAGAGATTATCTTTTCCCCATTGCAGATTCTTGCTATATATATATATATCAACATGGATGGATACAGACTGTATAATGCTAAGAAAATAAGCCAGACAGAGAAAAACCACTACCATATGATTTCACTTACATGTAGAATTTAAGAAACAAAACAAATGAACAAAGGAAGAAAAAAGAAACCAAAAACCACTCTTAGCTATAGAAAACAATAGACGGTTACCAGAAAAGAGGTGGATGGGAGGATATGGGTAAAATAGACAATGGGGATTAAGAGTCCACTTACCTTGATGAGCACTGTTATATATGGAACTGTTGGATCACCGTATTGTACACCTGAAACTAATATCACAATGTATGTTAACTATAATTGTATTAAAATAAAATGAATATGAAACTAAAAAGAATGTATCCCAGAAAATGATGTTCTTTTTTTTTTTTTTGGAAGTAGAACCACCTTTATGTCCCTGGAAAGTGATTTTCATAGATATAGGTAGTGTAGAACAAACAGATGCACTATTTTGAGAAGAGGTTTGGGTGGAATACATGGGGAAGACTGAAAGGTGATTTCAGGCTAAGGCATGCTACACGATCTTAGGAATTTCATTCATTCTTAATTTTTTTTTTTGGTACATTGTGTGTGTTGTGGGAGGCAATTAGAAGAATTCATGGGTGAGAATGGCATATGATAGTTAAATTATTATTCTTCTCTCTAATAATCTCAGTTATAAAAATAGATTCTCAGATATAAGATATGAGGCTTCAGTTATATAATATCATGGAGGCATATTAAGTGAAGATTCATTCACAATCTGTGTGTCTTTATGAGTGGAGTTTTTTTGGTGACTGTTACCCCTAATTTTTTCACTGTGATATGATTCACATATGTGGTAAAATGTAAAATTTCTTCCTCAGCAAAAGAGAGGATTCAATAGTAGAAAAGTTGCCAACATAAAAAAAAGACCTACTAGAATTCAAATATTTCTTTTTTTTTAATCAACATATATATCTCTCCCTTTAAATAAGCACAACCACATAAAAAGAAAAAGTGAATTAGAATTATTCATAAGTCTGTCTCAGAAAATACTATGGAAGTGGCAAATAGAATACTCCTTCAGTAAAGAAAATCAAGAAAACCCAATAAATCAAAAATGCATTTACTTTTAAAAAACATATCAACAGACTGTTATTACTTTGGTTAAGTGTCCTGGCATGATGCATTTTTATTAACAGGTGCCTAATTTTAAAACAGCACTGAGCTTCACTAGTATCTCAACAGCAGATTTTATACGACAGATTTATTTGAATTGCTATTTAGATGTAGGATATTTGGAATGGCTCTATCTATTGTTTGGATGGGTTACCTTGTATGAACTAGAAATGTATGTTGAAACTGCCAGCTACTGCATAAAATATTTCATTAACATCATGACCTCATTTGTTAGATTAAATTGCAGTCTTTTTGCCAAATTTCCCCAATAGATATTTTCTATTTTAGAAAAATGAAATAAAAACAACACAAAAATGAGAAGACAATTAATTTATAACTGTGAAACACTCAGAATGCCTAGAACGCAACCATTAATGCTGTATATGATACAAAATTGCAATTAAATTTCTATTTTTATTAAGGGTTAGGTAACAGACTACCACATACTTTGCAAATTTTTTTTTTTATTATTTATGATAGTCACAGAGAGAGAGAGAGAGAGAGAGAGGCTGAGACATAGGCAGAGGGAGAAGCAGGCTCCATGCACCGTGAGCCCGATGTGGGATTCGATCCCGGGTCTCCAGGATCGCGCCCTGGGCCAAAGGCAGGCGCCAAACTGCTGCACCACCCAGGGATCCCTACTTTGCAAATTTTTAAACTATCTTTAATGGCAGTGATTCACTCACATTCAAATCAGATGCTCTTAATTCTCTCTCTTTCTCTCTCTCCTGCCCCCCACACACGCCCCAAACAAACATACCTACATATGCACATATACAAATTGAATGTAAATTAGTATTATTTGTAGAGTAAATATTTTAGATTTTATAAAACTATCTCTGTCATTTTAGAATACAACTTCTGGATAAGAACTATGATCATTAAACTTGTTGTATATCATAGGTTATAAAGGTGCCAAATGCTTGTCTTATGGCACATTAGGGATTCCAACTTGAGCCTAAACTGTGTTTGCTACTGATGTAACCAAATCTACCTGATGAGGTGCAAGAGTAAACTCAACAATAGTCAATTCTAAAAAGCAGATTGGCATAAAGCTCCATGAAGTCAGACTGAGGCATTGAAAGGGACTAGATAGAGAGAACAGCATAGGTTCCCCATCTTATTGCCACCTTACAGCTATTTGAACCCAATGGAGAATAAAGCTGAAGGGTTCTGTGTGATTCAGGAACTGATTTGTTCACACCTGAGAATGTGTAATTTCAAAGGGTAAAAGGGGGCATTCTTAGATAAATCAGAAAATGACCTCAGCACATGGAAGATCCTAGAGAAAAAGAGAGTCAGTATGTGGAAGAAAGAAAAAACAGTGTTCAGGGAATTTGCTGATGTGATAATACAATACAGCAAAAGAAGAAGGTAACTGGCAGATGAAAACGTACCATGTGGAGGATGACTTACCACCATGACATGCATATTTAGAAACACATGGGCATACCTTCAATGCTTTCCACAAATACATGCATTAGACTATGAAGATTAAGTAAGCTTGCCTAAAACCACTTTCTACGTGAAGACAAAAAGAGAAAACTAGAGTGCCAAGGTCTGATTTTAAGGTGTATGGTACAGGAGAAGGATAATCTGTGTGAATTCAAGTTCTAACCACAGTCAATGTCAATAACTGTGAAACCCCATAATACACATGCATATATATGTGTTTGTGCGTGTGTGATTTAGTAATGCTGTAAGATCCTGCTCCTATTTTGTACACCTTCACACACAGAATTTAGAAATTAAAAAATAATAATGCCATATCTAATCCTATTTCACAGTTTCCCTATTAATTTTTCTTCTTATTTCAGTCCTCTGCCTAGCTTGATACATCCTTTCAATATATAAAAACTTTTCCCAATTTTCTAACCAACATCTAAGGTATGCTGAGTATATATAACGTGTCTATCTCTTTCTATTTAGTTAAAGCTTCACCTGGGACAATATATATAAGAGTAGAGGAACGTAAAGGAAGGAAACTCCAGAACCAAGTTAGGACAGATTCTACAACAGTTTTTATTCAGCAAGAGAATTTTCTAAAGCTGTTTTCAGTGTAGCAACACATTGTAAGAAATTGCCTATGTTTAAACAAATAAATGAATAATGAATGAATGAATGAATGAACAAATATATAAATAAATATTCCTACTGAGATAGATAATATGAGTTGGCCCTATAGCTCCAGGTACTTAGGATAAGGCATTGGGCATCCCAAGCTCCATAGGCTTAGAAATGGCCAAGACGTCCAGTTGCCTAGCCATACCATATCTTATCATCATCAGTTGGCATGACTTGAATTTCAGTTTGTGTTGTCCTCATAACATTTTTATCCTAACTCTGAAAATTATCTATAGCCTCTATTTTACCCTATTTCACTTGAATTAATTGTATTAGCAGTGAAAGTTTCACAGTTCTCAGGCCGTTTATCAAGCCTGCGGTTGTTTAGCAATACTAGATCAAATGCTCCCCAACAAAACTAGGCTATGCTACTTTTTATTCTCTATTTTGGTCTTGATTTATCTTTTCCAGTGACCTGATCACCAGTTTCATATTTCTTATTAAAAAAAAGTCAGAAGTTTTTACAATATTTTTTAAGAACCCAGTGCATTAGTTACACAGCCAGATCCCTGACAAGTAAATAGACACACTTAGAGACTCTACAGTGGTAGTGGTTAATTCTCAAGCAATCTGACATAAAAATCTTAAAATTCTTACTGACCCTTTTCCAACTCTCAGTCAAACACTCTTTTCTTACTGTGCTTGAACCACAATTCCAGTCCTCTCTCCCTGAATCTCAGCTGAGCTCCTCACAATTATTTGTAGTTTTTGGCATAAAACTGATCAATCACAGATAGCAACAATTTTTGGTCATTCTCCTGAAACAGTCCTGAGTCATCAGCTGCCTGCTTGGGTGTCTTATCCAGCCTATACTTATTAGTCATGGGCTGAAATTTAACAACAACAACAAAAAAAAGGTTTCAGTTTCCTCTGAAAATTTAGTGTCAGAAGATACCAACTTACATGTCAACCTTCATGGCCCAGAATTCACTAATATTTCCTTAGGAGTCTGGGTTGGAGATGCCTGGTCTCCACTTACCACAACCTGAAAGGTGATTGATTCTAGCATCCTTACTTTCCATGTGTAGCCACATTTACCACTTGAAAGCTCTGTACTGAGATTAGCCATCCTGGTTGGGTATACCCCTGGCATAGCTATAAGAATGTGATTTAGGCAACCTGGATGCAGTACTTTGTTTCAAATATGCAAGGCAGCAGATAAAACTGTAATATAAATACTGGATCCTCTCATTTAATGAGAAAAAGAGTATGATTGTCTTCTAGAAGTGGGGAGATAACAATGTAATCAGATTTCCTTCAATCAGGTTGTCCAGAAAAGTCCATAGATGTGTAACTGCAGTTGGGTTAGTGTGGGGTAGGATAAATTTACATTATGGCTCTTAAGTACAAGCATCTTAGATGTTGACGAAAGAAGCTACCTTGGAAACACTGAGATGAGGGAGTAAATATACAATGAAGCCAAAAGGCATCAGCAGGGGCAATTTCTCAGAGGGTCATGCATTCCATTCTAAGAAGTTTGGCATTACTTTAAATGAAACAGGAACCATTTAAAGATTTTACATGTAAAAAGAAAAAAGATCAGCTTTTTACTTTTTAAAGTGATTTCTTTTAGAGCAACATGGAGGATTATGACAGGGAAAGGTGACATGATTATAGTTGTAGTTTGGAAGAAGTCAGGCAATAGTTCAGAAGAGAGAAGACAAATATTACAAAGAGTGGAGTGAACAAGTGAAAGGAGGATAAATTTTAGAACTATTTGGAAGACATCAGGAATACAGTGAGTTTGAGGGCAGGGCAAGACAGGGAAGAGCAGAGTCCTCACCTCACCTGGCCCCACCCACTCCCCCAGATAACTTCCAAACCATCCTGAACACCTACAGATCAGACCTGAGATGTAAAGAGAGGACAGTTAAATACTACAGAGAGAAGGGTTTTTGCTTTTAACCAGGTAGGAAGGTGGAAAAAAATAAAGAATTGAGGGAGGGAGGCCCACGGGGAGCCAGGCTAAGGGGGGGTGGCGGGAGCCTTGGGACAGGAGAGCCCTGCCCCAGAGACACGGGAATTTTAAAAATCCACTCAAATTCTTCCCAGACGGAAAGCACTCAGCAGGAAAATCGGGCAGAAGCGCAGGAGGAGCAGGACGCCTCCAGTCTCCCGGGGTCACTGGGAGAGGAGGAGCGCTTGGGGGATAGTGCACCCACACAGTGGCCGATCTCGGTAAAGGGCTGGAGTGCACTGGGCGGGGCCTCAGGGAGAAGTCCATTGGTCAGATGGGGACTCTGGGCAGAGGGGGCTGCACCCTGCTGCCTTTGGGAGCCGGTCCCACGAGCCCGATTCCAGCAGTGCAGGCCCTGGATCCCAGTGTGCCAGAGGACGTAGCCCCAGATCCTGCGATCCCCCTGGGACAGGTGAAGGCGGGGAGGGCACAGGACAGTGAGACCGCCTCTGCCACCGGGCACCCCCAAGCTGTGCAGGTCAGGGCCCCCGGGGGAGCACCTAGGCCAGTGCAGACTGGGAGCTGCAGGTGGTTGCTGAGGGAGCTGACTCCAGGGCTGGAGACCTGGCCGCTGCCACTGGTGTAGTTCCTCCAGTGTCACCGCGTGTCTGGGGCGGGTCGCACGAGGGGACAGGGGCCCCACGGGGTCAACAGCTCCCACTGAGCCCGGCACTCGTTGTGGAGGCATCTCTCCAGGTGCACACATCTGAGAATCAGCACAGCAGCCCCTCCCCCAGAAGATCAGTTGGAAGGAGAGGGGAAGAGTAAGTTCTTGAACAAGAAGCCCTGGAAACCCCCAGGGCTGAGGGAAAATAGTATATAGCACTAGAGCACTTTTTTTTTTTTTCCTGTTTTCTGTTATGACTAGTTTATATATCAGACTAAAAATGTCCAATATGTTTTCTCTTTTCCTACCTTAACTACAATATTTTACCACCTCTTTACTTTTAAGTTTCTTCCTTTTTGACTTTCATATTTCCATAATTACAGGTCTTAAACATATTTTCCACTTCTGGATTCCCCTCAACATATGCAATTTAATTTTGGGAGATATATGAGATAAGGGCTTTTGTTTTGTTTTTTGTTTTCTCTGCCTCATTTTGTTCTATGATGGTGGAAGTTAATATTTTCTAAAACATGACCAACATGCACCCAGAACCAAGTGGAATACTGTGCTGGTTCATTCTGTGAGATTATATTCTCTCTTCCTTCCCATTCTGCCCCCATCTTTTATCTCTTTTATCTCATTTATGTTTTGGTGGTCAACATTGGGGTATATATAAGTACCGCTGGTATATATAAATTTAGGATTGAGCATCTTCTAACATACAGAACTTAATACACTCAGAACCAAGAGGATCACCTTCTAGGACCCCTTTGGTAGACTACATTCTCCCTCCACTACAATTTCTTCACAATCACCATCTCCGAGTTCAGCCCCTTTTTTTTCTTTTTTTCTCTTTTCTAAATTTCCCCCTTACTTTTTTTTTTTCTCTCTTATTTTTCTTTTTCTTTTCTTCTTCTTTGAGATTTTTGGCCTTTAATTCTTTACTACTTGGTTTTAAAATTTGTTTTTCACTTTGGTGATCCTTGTTTTATTTTGTTCTATTTGTTTTCATTTTCTTGTCTATGACTTTGTCAGAATTATCTAGGGTGAAATTTACTTAGGTTGTGATTGATATTTTTGACTCAGATCGCTCACACAGAAACTCTGCAGTGAGCAAAATGACTAGAAGGAAGAACCCACTACAAAAGAAAGAAGCAGAAACAGTACTCTCTGCCACAGAGTTACAGAATATGGATTATAATTCAAAGTCAGAAAGCCAATTCAGAAACACAATTATAAAGCTACAGGTGGCCCTGGAAAAAAGCATAAACGATTCTAGAGATTTCATGATTGCAGATTTTAGATCTAATCAGGCTGAAATTAAAAATCAATTAAATGAGATGCAATCCAAACTGCAGGTCCTAATGATGAGGGTTAATGAGGCAGAAGAAAGAGTGACATAGAAGACAAGTTGATGGCAAGGAAGGTAGCTGAGGAAAAAAAGAGAAAAACAATTAATAGACGATGATGAAAGGTTAATGGAAATAAATGATAGCCTGAGAAGGAAAATCTATGTATAATTGGGGTGCCAGAGAGCCCTGAAGGGATGGAGGGCTAGAAAGTATATTTGAACAAAACATAGGTGGAAACTTCCCTAATATGGGAAAGGAAACAGGCATTTAGATCCAGAAGATAGAAGCCCCCCCCCCAAATCAATAAAAAAATGTTCAACACCTTAAATTTAACAGTGAAATTTCCAATTTTGAAAGATAAAGAGAAAACCCTTAAAGCAGCAAGAGACAAGAGATTCTTAACTTATCTGAGGAGAAATATCACATTAGCAACAGACTGCTCCACAGAAACCTAGCAGGCCAGAAAGGGCTGGCAGGTTATATTCAGGGTACTAAATGAGAGGAACATGCAGCCAAGAATACTTTATCCAGCAAGAGTCATTCAGAATAGAAGGAGAAATAAAGAGATTTCACAATAGGCAGAAACTGAAAGAATATGTGACCACTAAGCCAGCTCTGCAAGAAATATTAAGGGGGACTCTGTAAAAGAAAGAGGGAGCCCAAAGAAATAATCCACAAAAACAGGTACTGAGCAGGTATTACGATGACACTAAATTCATATCTTTCAATAGTTACTCTGAACGTGAATGGGTTAAATGATCCCATCAAAAGACACAGGGTTTCAGACTGAATAGAAAATCAAGACTCGGGGATTCCTGGGTGGCTCAGCAGTTTAGTGCCTGCCTTTGGCCCAGGGCACGATCCTGGAGTCCTGGGATTAAGTCCCGCTTCGGGCTCCCGGCATGGAGCCTGCTTATCCCTCTGCCTGTGCCTCTGCCTCTCTCTCTCTCTATGTCTATCTATCATAAATAAATAAATAAGTAAGTAAGTAAGTAAATAAATAAATAAAGAAAGAAAGAAAGAAATAATAAATCTTAAAAAAAGAAAAGTAAAGCAAGACCCATCTATTTGCTGTCTACAAGAAACTATTTTAGACCTAAGGACACTTCTAGCCTGAAAATGAAGGGGTAAAGTACCATTTACCATTCAAATGGTCCTCAAAAGAAAGCTGGGACCCATCCTCATATCAGATAAATTAAAGTTTATCCCAAAGACTATAGTAAGAGATGAAGAGGGACCCTATATCATACTTAAAGGATCTATCTGACAAGGAAACATACAATCATGAATATTTATGCCCTTAATATGAAAGCTGCCAAGTGTATCTATCAATTAATAACCAAAGTAAACACGTACTCAGATAATAATACACTAATAGTAGGAGACTTCAACATGGCACTTTCTGCAAATGACAGATCTTCTAAGCATAACATCACCAAAGAAACAAGGGCTTTAAATGATGCACTGGACCAGATGGATTTCATAGATATATACAGCACTTTCCATCTGAATGCAACTGATACACATTCTTCTCAAGTGCACATGGAACTTTCTCCAGAATAGACCACATACTAGGTCACCAATCAGGTGTCAACTGATACCAAAAGATTGGGATTGTCCCCTACATATTTTCAGACCACAATGCTTTGAAACTAGAATTCAATCACAAGAAGAAATTTGGAAGAAACTCAAATACGTAGAGGTTAAATAGCATCCTATTAGAAGATGAGTGGGTCAACCAGGAAATTAGAGAATAATTAAAAAGATTCATGGAAACTAATGAAAATGAAGATACAACCGTTAAAAATCTTTGGAATACAGCAAAAGCAGTCCTGAGAAGGAAATACATTGCAATATGAGCCTCTCTCAAAAAATTGAGAAAAAAAACTCAAATACAGAAGCTAATCTCGCACCTAAGGGAACTGGAGAAAGAACAGCAAGTAAAACCTACACCAAACAGAAGAAGAGAGGTAATAAAAATTCAAGCAGAACTCAATGAAATAGAGACCAGAAGAACTGTAGAATAGATCAACAAAACCAGGAGTTAGTTCTTTGAAAGAATTAATAAGATAGATAAACCCTTAGTCAGCTTTATTAAAAACCAAAGAGAAAAGACCCAAATTAACAAAATCATGAATGAAAGAGGAGAGATCACCACCAATACCAAGGAAATACAAACGATTATAAAAACATATTATGAGAAGATATACGCCAATAAATTAGGCAATCTAGAAGAAATGGATCCATTTCTAGAAAGCCAAAAATTACCAAAACTGGAACAGGAAGAAATTGAAAACTCAAATAGGCCAATAATCAGTGAGGAAATTGAAGCAGTTGTCAAAAACCTCTCAAGACACAAAGGTCCTGGGACACATGGCTTCCCAGGGGAATTCTATCAAACGTTTAAGGAAGAAACAATACCTATTCTACTAAAGCTTCTCTGAAGAATAGAAAGGATGGAGCTTCCAAATTTTTTTATGATGCCAGCATCATCTTGATTCCAAAACCAGAAAAAGACACCACCAAAAAGGACAATTAAAGACCAATATCCCTGATGAACATGGATGCAAAAATTCTCAACAAGATACTAGCCAATAGGATCCAACAACACATTAAGAAAATTATTCACCATGACCAAGTAGGATTTATCCCCGGGACACAAGGCTGGTTCAACACTCGTAAAACAATCAATGGGATAGATCACATCAAGAAGAAAAAAAAAAAAAAAAAACAAGAATATGATCCTCTCAATAGATGCAGATAAAGCATTTGACAAAATACAGCATCCATTCCTGATCAAAACTCTTCAGAGCGTAGGGATAGAGGGAACATTCCTCAACATCTTAAAAGTCATCTATGAAAAGCCCACAGCAAATATCATTCTCCATGGAGAAAAACTAAGAACCTTTCCCCCAAGATCAGGAATATGACAGGGATTCCACTCTCACCACTGCTATTCAACATAGTACTAGAAGTCCTAGCCTCAGCAATCAGGCAACAAAAAGAAATCAAAGGAATTCAAATTGGCAAGGAAGAAGTCAAACTCTCCCTCTTGCAGATGACCTGATACTATGCATAGAAAACCCAAGATTGCTAGAACTCATACAGCAATTTGGCAGTGTGGCAGGATACAAAATCAGTGCACAGAATTCAGTGGCATTTCTATACACCAACAATGAGACTGAAGAAAGAGAAATCGAGGAATCCATCCTATTTTCAATGGCACTCAAAACCCTAAATACCTAGGAATAAACCTAACCAAAGAGGTAAAGAATCTATACCCTAAAACCTATAGAACACTTCTGAAAGAAATTGAGGAAGGCACAACGAGATGGAAAAACATTCCATGTTCATGGATTGGAAGAATTAATATTGTGAAAATGTATATGTTATCCAGGGCAATGTATTCATTCAATGCAATCCTTATCAAAATCCATGGATTCAAGCTCAAGAGGTATGGAATCAGAAAAGACCTTAATAGCCAGGGGATATTGTAAAAGAAAACCAGAGCTGGGGTATCACAATGCCGGATTTCAAGCTGTACTACAAAGCTGTGATCATCAAGATACTGTGGTAGTGGCACAAAAAGAGACACACAGATCAATGGAACAAAATAGAGAACCCAGAACAGGGCCCTCAACTCTATGGTCAGCTAATATTCGACAAAGCAGGAAAGACTATCCACTGGAAAAAATTCTCTTCAATAAATGGTGCTGGGAAAATTGGACAGTCACATGCAGAAGAATGAAACTATACCATTCCCTTACATCAGACACAACATACACTCAAGATGGTTGTAGGATCTAAATGTGAGACAAGAATCTATCAAAATCCTAGAAGAGAAGACAGGCAACACCCTTTGTAACTTGGCCACAGGAACTTCTTGCAAGATAAATCTATGGAAGAAAAGGAAACAAAAGCAAAAATGAACTAATGGGACTTAATCTAGATAAAAAGCTTCTGCACAGCAAAAGAAACAGTCAACAAAATAAAAGACAACCTACAGAAAGGGAGAAGATATTTGCAAATGACATATCAGATAAAGGCCAGTATCCAAGATCTATAAAGAACTTACTAAACTCAACACCCCAAAAAACAAAAAATCCAATTGTGAAATGGGCAAAAGACATGAACAGAAATTTCACCAAAGAGTTACACATGGCCAACAAGCACATGAGAAAATGCTCTGCATCACTGGCCATCAGGGAAATACAAATCAAAACCACAACGAGATACCACCTCACACCAGTGAGAATGGTGAAAATAACAAGACGGGAAACCACAAATGTTGGAGAGGATGCGGAGAAAAGGGAATCCTCTTGCACTGTTGGTGGGAATGTGAACTGGTGCAGCCACTCTGGAAAACAGTGTGGAGGTTCCTCAAAGAGTTAAAAACAGAGTTAGCCTATGACCCAGCAATTGCCCTACAGGGATTTACCCCAAAGATACAGATGCAGTGGAACACTGGGACACCTGCACCCCAATGTTCACAGCAGCAATGTCCACAAGAGCCAAACTGTGGAAGGAGCCTCGATGTCCATCGAAAAATGAATGGACTGGCACCCCAAGTGGCTCGGTGTTTAGCGCCACCTTCATCCTAGGGCCTGATCTGGAGACCTGGAATCATTCCCACATCAGGCTCCCTGCATGGAGTCTGCTTCTCCCTCTGCCTATGCCTCTGAGCCTCTCTCTCTCTCTCTCTCTCTCTCTCTCTCTGTCTCTCATGAATAAATAAAATCTTTAAAAAAATGAAAAGAAAGATGAATGGATAAAGAAGATGTGGTCTATATATACAATGGAAATTACTCAACCATTAGAAAGGATGACTACCCACCATGTGCTTCAATGTGGATGGGACTGGAGGGTATTATGCTGAGTGAAGTGAGTCAATTGGAGGACAATCATCATATGGTTTCACTCATACGGGGAATATAAGAAATAGTGAAAGGCATTATAGGGGAAAGAAGGGAAAATGAGTGGGAAAAATTAGAGAGGGAGACAAACCATGAGAGACTCCTAACTCTGGAAAACGAACAAGGGATAGTGGAAGGGGAGGTAGACGGGGCGATGGGGTGGCTGGGTGACAGGCACTGAGGAGGGCACTTGATGGGATGAGCCCTGGGTGTCATACTATATGTTGGCAAATCGAACTTCAATTAAAAAACATTAAAAGAAGGAATACAATGAGTTCATAAGAAGTTTAATTTAGTTAATATAGGCCTATTTTTAAAAGATTTTATTATTTATTTATTTATTTATTTGAGAGAGAGAGAGAGAGAGAGAGAAAGCCAGTGTGAGTGCAAGCAGGGGGTGTGAGAGGGCAAGCCATAGTGCTGAGTCAAAGAGCCTGATGCAGAGCTTAATCCCATGCCCTTGAGATCATGATCTGAACATAAATCAAATGTTTGAGTCTTAACAGGCTGAGCCATCCAGGCTCCCCAACGGAGGAATATTTTTAGTTAAATATACTGATATGCTATTATAATAAACCACCTCTGTAAGTCTGCTTTCCCATTCTAGAGTTTTACCGTCCACTAGGGATTGGTAAGAGGAGAGAATTGGCTGGAATCCTAGTATATAGGTAAGAGTGGGCATGTTGTGAGCTAGGGGAGTGAGATCTGGGTTTATTCAATGTTTTCTCAAATGTCCATGAACCAGTGCCCTGGGCATAATGGTACTATGTGTGGGAAAATTATGAAAATGTGTTTAGAATAACTAAAAGAAAGGGAGCTATATTCCACCCATGGAACTTTTGATTCAAACAAATATAGCATAAAAAATTAAGAGATTGTTTTTCAATATTAAATAATATGTTACTGTGAACACCATAAAACTTTTTTCTCTACTGCTTTTTAATAACACATTTTGTGGAGAAATGTCACAATTAAGATTTCAACACAGAGTCATTTTTAAAATGCCAACCCAAATTTGGCACAAGACTTGAGGAAAGTGTCTTACATGAAAGGAAAACACTTGAGGAAGAAGGTTCAAAAGAAAAACATACCCAAATCTTGATTTACTATCAAGTAAGCTGATAAAAAGAACATTCAGACTTTTGTGAATCATCAAAGCTTATCTTTAATTTAAATTACAAATTAATTTCTGCCAAACCCAAAAGCTTTTTGAGGAATGAAGAAACCCTAATAAGTATTTTGAATTTCACTAATCATAAGGCACAGCTATAATATTTAAGAAAACTTTAATTGTATGAGTTATATGCTGATTTTGCTTTTGTTAGATCTTGAAATCATTAAGGAATTTTTTTTTAAATGAGATCCCGCCATACCTTCAATACCACAAACCTTCAAAAATACTTTCTCATGAGTATAGCAAGATAGGCATTACTTTTGCAGTGTGCATCAAATTTAGTTTGTGATAAAAACGGCCTATTTAACTTACATCTATTTATAGACCAATTTTGGTCAAAGTGCAGGACATCTTTATTGATCATTCCATTATTATTGCTGAATACACAATTCTTTAGTTATACATAACAAAAAAAACATGAATATCATGCAATGATATCTAATTTACATAGAAATTGTATCCATTCTTTACTTAAGATCTTGTTTATTTAGGTATTACCTTGCATTACAAAATCTGACAAACAGGTTAACTCCACTGAAGGCATATAGAATAGCTTCTACCCTGAATCTCCAAGGAAAGCAGCAACCATTTGTGTAGTCTACAATAGTCACCACCAATCCCCAGGAATAGGTTTTATTACGGAACTCATTTTCACTGTCTTTTCAAGGATATCAGATTGCTTGACTTGCTGGCTGCAGGGGATCCCAGTAATTTTTCTTACACACTAGCCCTAGAAAATTCACCCCCTACACAGGAAGAAATCTCAAGAAATGAAGGGGTAGCATGGATTTCAAACTCTCAGAGGGAAGAAAACTATTTGTTTCTAATTGTGTTTTGGTTTGAGCTATAATAGAAATCATCTCTATTGCTATGTGATATGTACACAGTAAATAGGTTTTCAGAATGATTAAACACCTTAGCCTCACTTCAACTATTATTTTCAAAAGCCATTTATTTTAGGCATAGTAGAAAAAAACTATAGCAAATATTTATGAAATCATTTGACTTCAGTGATGCTGCTATGAATATCTTTAATATCTCATGTTTCCTAAAGAACATGTATCTTATGTTTCTGAAGTAATAACTAGAAGCCAATAGATACCTTTTATAAATTATAATTCATAAACAATACATTATTAATAATATTAATTAATATTTAATTGTTTATTAATGAAGATTTCTTATTTCCTACAGAGGTTGTGACCTGACTTTACTTTTCCATGTTTTCCTAAAAAATTAGAATCTAGGATTATTTTAATAAAAGTGACTGTGAACAAAGTAATTGATTTTAGAGGAGAATTTGATAAAGAGTTGAATACCAGTAAAAATACTCCAAAGCATGAAACAAAAAGTCATTATAGTAAGTCATCTGTGGCTAGCAAAGATGTTTAATTTTTAAAACTTTTTGTTCTTAAAAAATGATAAAATATTATTTGATGTGGAAAAATAGACTAAGGTTGTCCTTGAAAATATTTTTCCTGATTACCTGATAATCTTAATTGAGAAAAGATAAATAATATCTCTATTTTCTCCATACTATTTCTTCATCTATATTTTAGTAAGTATAGGATAAGTTTTGTCTCAGTAAAAATAGAAATTCTAAAATTGCAGGGGATTAACACAACAAATATTTAGGTCTTTATCATTCTACTTATCCATCACAATTTTGGATGGAGGCTGTATTCCACAGAGTCACACAGGACACCAGTCTGAAATACGCTTCACTTTCTTACACATGCACCTTCTGGGAACATCTAGTCACCTGGATCTATGAAACAGAAGAAGAAACAACTGGAGATGTGTGTACCAGCTCTTTTTTGCCTTGGTCTGTAATTAGTACACATCATTCTATCCATAACTCATTGTCAAAATTTATCACATCATGCTTCTCAGCCAATCACATGGAAGTTGAAAAATGTAGGAGAGACTATGAATATTTGTTGACCATTCTATTTCTGACATGATGATTAAGAGAAAGGAAGTAGGACCAATGTATTAAGTATCTCCAGTTATAACACCATGTCATTTTATATTTTTATATCATGTAATTCCCATCTGTATTGTCTTATAAGCCTTACAGATTATATCAGAGATCTTTAGGTTTTCCACATATCTTTATATGCATTCAGGATGCGATTTACTTTTTACAAACCAGTCCACATACACTGATCGTCCTAGTCACACATATACATAAACGTTTCTCAACCTGGATTTTTAGAAACACGGATTTTTGTTTTCTTCTGGTGTGCTATCTTTAGACTCAGGACAAAATGTCTTAAGTTCTGGGACACACATCACTAAATTTGAAGAATAAATAAGGTAACTACAGTAAAAATAATGTACCTTAAATGATAACTTTGTTAGCATGTGACTCTTCAAAGACCAACTTGATTTTCTTGATTCTGCATTCTTCATAACATTTCACGCAAATGTGAGGAAAATTTCTATATGTGATTTATGGAATTGTTTTAATTAGATTGGAAGATATAAATATCCCAACATTCCATCTTTTAAGATGTTTCACAGTAAATGAATATATAAAATAAATTATCTCTGAATTTTCTATTGGTACTCAGTATTTCTTTCTTTTCCCAGTTTTCCAATTAATTGGTTAACCTTCCCTGTATTTTTGGAATATTACCTTGAAAAGATAATTTTTTCTTTTCCAGAAGTAAAATGATGTCCCTAGAGGCAACAATTAAGTGTTGCCATAAGTACTCACATTTTCATGATCATGCCAAGTATTATCACAAAGACAATTATTCTGAGCAATTACTTCTATTGCCCCTTCCACTGTTAGTGGTTTTCCTCCCACAGAGCTTTTTTTTTTTTTTTTAATAAATGATAACTGACTTCCAAGCTGTAATAATGCACAATTTCCTAACATTGGAAAATCTGTGGAAAAAAACCATGAACTTTCAATGATATATAAAGATAACATCAATTCTTACATAAAGCATTTTTGTTTGTTTAAACTTGGTATTAATGGTCGAGTTGCTTTATGACAGATCTGACTTTGCACATTTTGAAAACCAGAAAAATGGCTGATTATTAATTTTATAAAGAAAACTTATTTTATGATGTGTATAACAAATACCATGTGTCTTTTAATATATACATATAAATCTATGCACATATATTTAATATATAAACATATATATTTAATATATACACACACCCATGTATATTAAATAATTTATATTATGTAACAATTCATTATATCTTTATTGTGACCAAGGTAACTGACCATAATCCCTTACAGCCAGACAAATTCACTCCAAGATCCAGATAAGCTGACTTATAGTTATGTAGTTTTAAAATCCTCATTAAGATTATTTTACTTAAATTGATTTTATTATGATATTCTAAAAATATTTTCCTAATCTCTATGTCTATGCTGTATTTGAATATTACAAAGTAAATACTTTTCAACCTTAAAAATTAAAACATTTACATATTAAAATAATGATGAAAAGGAAAAAATAAAATTTTTTACCTCTTGAATTCACTCATTGAAAAGCATAATGAGGTAACAAAAATGAGAATAGAATGGACTCGATAGGCAAATATTTCTTATATAAAAAACACAACAGTTTTTGTATATGGTATATTCAAGTAAACTGTAACTATGATTCTATAATAGTAGTTTTGATTCTTTTGGGACCAATTTGTACAGGCCTTCTCTTCTAGATCCAATTGAAAAATCTATGGACAATTAATTCAATCCCTGTTCCTACCAAGACATGCATGAATAAAAATTAGATAATTTAATGTGATTCTCTTATTGTTATCCCACCAAAAGCACATAAGAGTATGCTTGAAACATTTTCTACTTACAGGTGCACTGAACTAAACATATTTTAATTGCTTTATGTGTTCTTACTTGCACTATGGTTAACGAGCTTTAAAATAACATATTTCTTTCCCTAATAGGTAGACTTTAAACTAAGTGTTTCAGAAGATATAAATCAAGTGTATATTTCAGAAATATTCTTAGAGACATTTAATCATATTATTTCATCAAACTTTCTTGGAAACAGGGCACCAAAGGTGTCCTAAACCCTCAAACACAATTACAAAAGCTAAGTTGTCTTAAGTATTCCCTAATAGAACATCAAGAGGCTTAGTTCACCTGCTATGAGGCTTTATCAAAGGTAAAACTATATATCCAGATAATCTCCAGGCACTAAACCCCATTCATGAAGTTCATTATAATTAGATGCAGCTATAGTTTAAAACAGGTTACACTGATTTTTGTCATCATGGTTTGCAGATATAAATAGAAACTCTGATTTATATTAGAGTAGTGATGAAGCCAGAATTTTTTCTTCTATATAACTTTATATTCTTCATGAAGGACTTACAGTATTTATTACAGTACTTTATTAGCCTCAAATTGTATTAGAAACTGGTAATTCATGATTCCTTCCACCTGATGTTTTTGCTACCTGTTTTTGCTGCCTGTAGGAGCAGTCATTTCAAATGATGATCCTTTCACCCTGTTGTATTTTGTAATTCATAAAATAATATTCTGCATGTTTTGCTTCTAGAAAGCTTAACTCCAAAACTCTATTTTTAGCTAAATACATTTACAGCCAGATTTTTTTGAAGGGGCATCCACCATAATTATTTCATATCAAATTTAGTCTAACCACTGCTCATGAATTCAGTCATTATTCCTACCCTACAATCCTGACATTTTTATCCTTAGTGGAATAAATTAGAAACACAGATGGATAATCTGGGAAATATTCCACATGAATATTTTTTAAACAGAATTCTTGTCAAGCACAGATTTTATAAGATTCAGTTTATAGTTTTAATAAACAGGGTTCTGATTATTAACTGTACCATTTCAAAATTAAATGAGACATAAGATCTTTTACATAAAGATTTATACAGCTCTACTGCTTTAAGAATCAGTTTGAAATCCAAGCTGTCTTTTCCTTATGGTGTTAAAAAAGCAAAGTAAGTTTGACTGAGGACAAAGAAAGTGCTTTTACATTTATTTGTTCAAGGGCCATATTTAAGTCTATTCCTTTAGGAAAATGGTTACTGCTCTGTGAAAAATACTAATCCAAATTTTAGTGGGATGTATAGATCTAATATTTCAACTTACCTTTTGGTGCCATAATGATACTTTTTCCTCTTATTTATTTTCCAGTCAGATGTCTTATTCCATTATGTCCCTTCGTCTTTATTTTCCTATGTGCTACTGAAAATGGTTAGTTTGCTTTCTTTAAATATATTTCCATGGAGTGATGATCCAACAGCAGACATATATCCCAAAGTAGGCATAGTATGATGGCACAAACTCCCACATATACCACACAGCATCACCTTGTATGTACATTCAATGCCAAAAGAAGAGAATCAGACTCATTAGATCTTTACTTTTTTTCTTAAACAGCTTTGGAAATGAACCATGTGACAATGTGGATAGGAAAATCATTAAAGACAAATTTATAAAGGGCTTAGTCCTCTAAAAATAGGGAGGTATTCAAAACAGTCACAGATAGATGACTAGTGGCAGAAATAGTCTTTTTTTCCTGCATTACTATCCTAAATGCCCATATCATGGAGACCTATGAAAAAGAGACTTTTGCAAAGGTGCCAAATAAGTTATCCAGTATCCGTAGCAGGTGAACTGGGGTGGAAGTGGGAGAATAGACTGGTCTATGGCTCCCAGTTGAGACAGCAGGAGATCTCAAAGTCTTCATTAACCTCAAATGTAGACTAGACTAAGAATGTTTCAGATGAAATTTTGGAGAATTAAAGCCACTGATTACTAATGAGATGAGTATCCAATATAGATGAGATAATCTGTTCCTTAGTTTACTAGAGAAAAGATGGCTCATAGATAATTAGCAGTGCATACTGAGCAGCTGAAGGTGAACAAGAAATAGTAACTAATAAACATAGCAAGCTAGATATTTTTTTGTGTACCTGTCCAGATCCACTCTTTGTCCTTTTCTGCCCTGTTTTGTACTACAGGAGCCTGACTTTTGCTCACTTTTTTACCTGTAGCCTGTTGATCCCTGGCCTTCCTTTGCTTTAATCCAATGGGATTCACTCACAGGACATTAAAACATGAAAGAAAAAACAGGTGGTTTGCTTATTCCCTTGGGGTCACTAGGGCCTATAGTTTGGCAATGACCCCAATCTTCCATCTAAGACCAGAGCTCCTGTATCATGGCTGCTGTTTCAAGGCTAAAGCTCTCAGCAGATATAGATTATTGCTTTCTCCTTTTGCTTCTTCAAACCTAAGGAGTATTAAGGTGTAGCCATTTTTAATAATCTCTGAATTGCTTACCATTACTTCTTGGTTCCTTTAACCTTATTCTCACTTTTGTTTACAGTTCCAACATTGAAATTCAAGAGATCTCATGTTTCCTTTCAAGTCCCTGTATATAATAGTTCCTGGCATAAGGAAGGTAAGTTAGCATTTTATACTTTGAATGATTTTCTCTTCAAAATATTGGTATAATTGGAAAGTTTCTCTTCAATACCAGTTTTATAACTAAAAATTTTTCTTTATGCTTAAAAAAAATGATCACACCAAAACATTAGTGTTTTATTTCTGTGGAAGTATTCATCATGAAGATATTAACTAGTGATATAATTGAACTGTTTAATAATAAAAAAAGAAACTCACCCACCAATGTTGTTTCATATAACTTTTACTTTTTTGCTCTCCTGAAATAGATTTGGAGTAAAATTTTCCATATATCTTATGTCAAAAAAATACTATTTTATAGCACTTTACATTTTATCATTCTTGGTCATGTATTCAATTATCATCCTTTCTACACCTCTAGAAATAGAAATTATTACCTATATTGTGGAGGATGAGAAAAGTTAGGAGTCTTGTCTTATAATAACTGGTAAAAGTGGGACTCAAATAGCAATACTAGTTTTGATTCCTCCTATAATATGCTATCATTTCCAGTTGCAACTTTTTTTAGATGTTGACATTGGAGAAAGTTCAATTAAACAGTGGCTCAGATGTTAAGAAATATTAAGCCTACCTGAGGGGCAAGCTGTGTAGACTTTAAGATCATTTTTCATGTTGAGTATAAAGGCAAACCAAAATTATTCTTGGGAATGATTTCATGATGTCTGCTTCCTTAAATAAATGTCAATTCTTTCTTGGTGTCCTGAAGAGGCACTTAAACTCCAAATGTTCCTCCAAAGTTCAAATGACAAATGTATGCCATCTGGAAACTGCAATTAAGGACTTTAAAATATATCTAAAAGGTTACTTCTCATTTACTCTTAGGATATAGGAAGTGGGAAAAAGTGTTCCTTCAAATCTAACAACCAGTAAGAAACAGATAATCTCAAAATCAAAATTTGTCTTGAACCCATCAGAGACTTAAGGTTGCAGGACACCCAAATAGCCTTAGAGGTACCTGCCTTTGGTTAGATGAGAAAACTGGCACAATTGTGACACCAAAACACACTGGGCTGCAATGCAAATGAATAAGAATTCAGATTTTTTTTTCATTAATTGCTAACAGCTAAATATTGTCTTTCATGAGAGTACAGAACCTGACGGAGCCAAAGACACAAACAGGGTTTGTGCCACTCTCAGGTTCTACTTCATGATTTTCACTGGCTACTCATAAGAAATATGAGTGTAGGATGCAGAGTCAGACAGTGTTTCTCAGTGGTACAGGTCTGGGAGAGGAAGGTGTGCTTGTGTGGAAAAGACAGGAACTCTGCTCAAACCTTTTCCCCGAAAGAAAAAAAAAAAAAAAAAAGGAGGCCATCTGGGTGGTTCATTGGTTGAGCATCTGCTTTTAGCTCAGGTCATGATTCCAGGGTCCTGGGAGGGAATCCCACATCAGGCTACCCGTGGGGAGTCTGCTTCTCCCTCTGTCTATTTCTCTGCCTCTCTCTGTGTCTCTCACGAATAAATAAATTTTAAAAATAAAAAAAAAAGAAAGGAAGGAAGGAGAGAAGGAGAGAAGGATGAAAGGAATGAAGGACGATAAAAGAAAAGAAATGAAAGCTCTTACGCCCTTCAGTGTGGAACTGCAAACTTTTTCTCATGGGCACAGATCAAGAACCACTGTTGTTGAGGGAAGGAAAAGATGAAGTGACGGGATACGGGAACCTGTAACCCCTGGAGCAAAGACAATAAATTGTCCTGAACTCAGATGATTAGTGATAACACAACACTGCAAAAGGGGCAGATCACTGAGAAGGGCCTATCTCTGAGACTCAAAAACATTAAATCTGCCTAAGACCGTCTAGACCAGGACGTAAAAAAAATGAAAAACTTCCTCACTGTCCAGCAAACTCTCTGAAATAAAGATTTAGGAGAAGGGATCATGCCAGTTTCCAGGCATGTGTGTTTACCTTTCTGTTTGTCTGTCTCATAACTTTTTAGTTGAAAGACTGTCAGCAAGAGAGACTAACTCTTGATTTCAACTCAGACTCATAATCTCAGGGTCTTGAGTTCAAGATCTGCATCAGGCTCTGTGCTGGACATGGACCCTGCTTAAGATTTTCTCTCTCCTTCTTCCTCCCCCACCCACCACATTCTCTCTCTCTCTAAAAAAAAAAAAAGGAGAAAGAAGTTCCTATTTGCACAAAATTCTAATATTTCTTAAAAGTAGTTTTTTGAAATAGAATCTCTTCATAATAAACAAATGGTTCATAATTTTAAAACTAGAATGGAAGCAGTCAGAGATTGCTGCATTATCAGTCTGACTTATAGGTAAAGAAAAACATAGATTTGAATATAAACATTTTAGATTAAAATGAATTCCTTGGCATAAATTGTTATTTTGAAAAAATAAGAAAGATATGGGGGAAAGGCCATTGAATATTGAACTTTATGTCATAATTTCCTTGCTCTTCTCATGAGAACTAAATGGCAGACAACTACTTGTATTCCTCCTACAGTTTTCATCATAAGGGTGTAGACACAGGGATGCTGAGTAAGCCCCGAGGCCCTCCTAACTGGCTATACAGCATGCCTGCATAAAGGATGACTAAAGATAGGCTTAGAAAGAATGTCCATTGATTTTTACGTAAGCATTTCCTAATAGTTTAAATATTCACATTTCAGTAGTGAAAGGGAAATAATGCTATTATTACAAAATTAATTTAATAAAATTTAATTAATTTTAATATAAAAATACTACTTGATAGAATCGAAGAAAGAGATGTTGAAAAATAATAGTGAGAGAGGATAATATCCTTGTCTTGTTCCTGATCTTAGCAGAAAAGCTTCAGATTTCTCACAATTAAGTATGATGTTACTTGTAGGTTTTTATAGTTTTTACCAAGTATAGAAAGTTTCCCTCCATTCCTAGTTTACTGAGACTTTTTGTCATAAACATGTGTTTGATTTTTGCCAAGTGCTTTTGATGCACCTACTGATATGATCATGTAGTTTTTCTGTTTTAACCTGTTGATATGACAGATTACCTTAATTGATTTATAAATGTTGAACGATCCTTGCATATCTGGATAAATCACATTGGTAATGGCATGTGATTCTTTTTATAAATTTTTGGAATTGATTTGATAATATTTGGCTGACGATTTTTGCATCTATAATCATGAAAGAAATTAGTCTGCAGTTTCTTTTCTGTGTAATGTATTTATTTGGTTTTGTTTTACAGTAATGCCGGCCTCAGAATAAGTAAGCAAGTATTCTCTCCACTTCTATCCCCTAAAAGGGATTATAAAAGAGAACTGGTTTCATTTCTTCTTTAAATATTTAGAAGAATTCACTAGTGAGCCCATCTGGCCTTGGTCAAGCTCTCTCTTTAGGGAGATTAATTATTGTTTCAATCTCTTTAAGAGCTATAGACATATTCAGATTGTCTATTTCTTTTATGTGAATTTTGGTAGTTTATGACTTTTAAGAAACTGGTCTATTTCATCCAAGTTATTTAATTTGTTGGCAGAGAGTTGCTCAGAGCATGTCTTCATTATGCATTTAATGTCCATGGAGTATACTGATGTCTCTTTCATTTATGCCAATAATATATATCTTCTCTCTTTTTTTTCTTAGCCTGGATAGACACAAACCTATTTTATTAATGATTTCAAAAAGCCAACTTTTGATTTTGTTGAATATATTATAGATTTTCTGTTTTCAACTGCACTAATTTCTGCTCTAATTCTTATTGTTTCTTTTCTTCTACTTACTTTGGATTTAATTTACTCTTCTTTTTCTAGTTTCCTAAATTGGAAATTTAAGATCATTGATTTTAGATCTTTCTTCTTTTATAATATATGCGTTCTATGCCATGAATTTTCCTGTATCCCACAAGTTGTGATAAATTGTTTTTTGATTTTCAATTAGTTCAAACTATTTTTTAATTTTTCTTGAGATTTATTCTTTGAACCATGTGTTATTAAGAAATATGTTGTTTGATCTCCACATATTTGGAGATTTTTCCAGTTATCTTTCTGTTACTTATTTCTAGTTTAATTGCATTGTGGATTTCAGTCATATATGAAATTTAAGAAACAAAACAAGCAAAGGGAAAAAAAAGAGAGATAGGCAAACCAAGAAACAGATTCTTAACTATAGAGGACAAATTGATGGTTATCAGGGAGGCGGTGGGTGTGAGGATGGGTGAAATAGGTGATAGGGATTAAGGAGTACACTTGTGATAAGCACTGGTCTTGTATGAAAGTGCTAAATCACTATATTGTACACCTGAAATTAATATCACACTGTATGTTAACTAATTGGAATTTAAACAAAGATTTTAAAAATAAATAAAAATAGGTATGGTATTATTTCTCTTTTTTAATTTGTTAAGGTGTGATTTATGACTCATTATATAGTCTATTATGGTGAATGTTCCATAAGAGCTTGAGAATGTATGAGCAAGATACATTTTGCTATTGTTGGATGAAGTAGACTATAGATGTACATTATATCTAGTTGACTTATGGTGTTATTGAGTTCAATTGTGTCCTACTGATTTTCTGGCTGCTGGATTTGTCCATTTCTGATAGAGGGCTGTTGAACTCTGCTAGCGAATTAATATTTTTCTCTTTTCAGCTCAGTTTTTGACTCACATAGATTAACACTCCGGTGTGTATATGTATATTAAGGATTATTAATTTTTCTAAGGAATTGACCTATTTATCATTATGTAATGTCCCTGATTACTTTATGTCCCTTATAATTTTCCTTGCTTTGAAGTCTGCACTGTCTGAAGTTAACATAGCTACTTCTGTTTTCTTTTGATCAGTCTTAGCATGGCATATTTTTTCCCACCTATTTATTTTTAATTTATATGTCTTTTTATTTAAAGTAGGTTTCTTGGGACTCCTGGGTGGCTCAGTAGTTGAGCATATGCTTTTGGTTCAGGGAATGATCCTGGAGTCCTGGGATCGAGTCCACATCAGGTTCCCTGCATGGAGCCTGCTTCTCTCTCTGCCTATGTCTCTGCCTCTCTCTCTCTATGTCTCTCATGAATAAATAAATAAAATCTTAAAAAAATAAAGTAGGTTTCTTATAGACAACATATAATTGGGTATTGTTTTGTGAACCACTCTGAAAATTTCTGTCTTTTAATTTATGCATTTAGATCATTGACATTCAAAGGAATTATTGGATATATTTAGATTACTATCAATCATATTTATTATTGTTTTCTATTTGTTGCTTTTTCCTTTGTTCTTATTTTGCCTTCTATTTTTTCTGCCTTGTGAGGTTTTAATCAAGCATTTTATATAATTTTCTCTCCTTCACATATTGCTTTTATTTATTTATTCTACTCTTTATAGTGATGTAGAGTTTGCAATACACATTTGCAACTAATGCAAGTCTACATTAAAAGAATGCTATATTACCTCAAGGGTAGTGTCAGTACCTTACAATAATAGATAATCTTAACTTCTATTTTTTGAGTCATTGCTTCATTCATTTCACTTATATATAGCACACAGAAGCATATAAAAATAACAACAATGTATTTGATTATATATGCTTATATATGTAAGGTATATATAAGAAAAATAAAAAAAAAATTTATCTTACCTTCACTTAGTCCTTCTTTAATTATTTTTCTTTATAGATCTGAGGTTTTTACCTATATGCTTTTCCTTCTCTCTAAAATACTTCATTTAATATTTCTTACTAGATATGTCTACTGGCAAAAATTCTCTAGAATTATGTTTATCTGAAAAGTATTTACTTTTCCTTTATTTTTGATGGAAAAATTTCCAGAGTATAGAATTTTAGGTTTTTTGTTTCTTCTGTCGACACTTCAAATATATACTCTACTCTTTTCTTGCTTGCCTGGTTTCTCGGGGGAAGTAAGATCCAACTGTCATCTTTGTTCCTCTTTAAGCATTTTACCCCCAAAATAAATCATCCAGTTAAGAAATAGGCAGAAAATACGAACAGACAATTTTCCACAAAGAACACATACAGATACCTAACAGACACATGAAAAGATGTTCAACATTACTCATCATCAGGAAAATACAATCAAAACCATGATGAGATACCACCTCATTTATCAGAATGGCTAAAATTAGCAACATAGGAACTAACAGATGTTGGCAAGGATGTGGAGAAAGGGGAACGATCTTACACTCTTGATGAATGCAGACTGGTACAGCCACTCTGGAAATCACTAAGGATGTTCCTCAAAAATTTACAAATAGAGGAGGGGAAGATGCGGAAGAATAGGGTCCCCAAATCACCTGTTCCCACCAAATCACCTAGATAACCTTCAAATCATCCTGAAAATCTATGAATTCGGCCTGAGATTTAAAGAGAGACCAGCTGGAACGCTACAGTGAGAAGAGTTCGCGCTTCTATCAAGGTAGGAAGACGGGGAAAAAGAAATAAAGACACAAAAGGCCTCCAAGGGGGAGGGGCCCGCGAGGAGCCGGGCTGAGGCCGGGGCGAGTGTCCCCAGGACAGGAGAGCCCCGTCCCGGAGGAGCAGGAGCTGCACCGACCTTCCCGGGGGAAAGGGGCTCCAGGGAGGTGGAGCAGGACCCAGGAGGGCGGGGATGCCCTCGGGCTCCGGGGACACTAACAGACACCTGCGCCCCGGGAGAGGGCGCCGAGCTCCCTAAGGGCTGCAGCGCGCACGGGGGACCCGGAGCAGCTGGGGGGGGGGGGCTCGGGGGCGGCTCCGCGGAGGGGGCTGCGGGGGGGAGCAGCTCGGGGGGGGGGCTCGGGGGCGGCTCCGCGGAGGGGGCTGCGGGGCGGGAGCAGCTCGGGGGGCTCGGGGGCGGCTCCGAGGAGGGGGCTGCGGGGGGGAGCAGCTCGGGGGGGGGGCTCGGGGGCGGCTCCGCGGAGGGGGCTGCGGGGCGGGAGCAGCTTGGGGGGCTCGGGGGCGGCTCCGCGGAGGGGGCTGCGGGGCGGGAGCGCGAATCCACCCACGCAGGCCCCGGAGCACAGGGTGCCGGGACACAGCCCAGGATCCGGCCTCCCCCGGGACAGGCAGAGGCCGGGAGGGCCCAGGACAGCGAGGACGCTCCTGCCCCAGCTGAGCAGATCAGCGGCCCCGCCCGGAGCCTCCAGGCCCTGCAGACGGAGAGCTGCGGAGCTACTGCGGGGGCTGACTCCAGGGCTGCAGAGCTGGCCCCGCCACTGCGGTTGTTCCTTCTGGGGCCTCACGGGGTGAACAACCCCACTGAGCCCTGCACCAGGCAGGGGCAGAGCAGCTCCCCCAAGTGCTCACACCTGAGAAACAGCACAGCAGGCCCCTCCCCCAGAAGACCAGCTAGACGGACAAGTTCCAGGGGAACTCAAGGGACTTAAAGTACACAGAATCAGAGGATACTCCCCCGTGGTTCTTTTTGTTTTGTTTTGTTTTGTTTTGCTTTTTGTTTGTTTCCTTCCCCCACCCCCTTTTTTCTCCTTTCTTTCTTTTTCTTTCTGTTTTTCTTCTTTTTTTTTCTTTTTATCTTCCTTTTTTCTTTTCATTTTTTCTTTTCTTTCCTTCTTTCTCTCCTCTCCTTTTCTCCTTTTCCCAACACAACTTGTTTTTGGCCACTCTGCACTGAGCAAAATGACTAGAAGGAAAACCTCTACTCAAAGAAAGAATCAGAAACAGTCCTCTCTCCCACAGAGTTACAAAATCTGGATTACAATTAATGTCAAAAAGCCAATTCAGAAGCACTATTATACAGTTACTGGGGGCTCTAGAAAAAAGCATAAAGGACTCAAGAAACTTCATGACTGCAGAATTTAGATCTAATCAGGCAGAAATTAAAAATCAATTGAATGAGATGCAATCCAAATTAGAAGTCATAACGAGGAGGGTTAAGGAGGTGGAAGAATGAGTGAGTGACATAGAAGACAAGTTGATGGCAAAGAGGGAAACTGAGGAAAAAAGAGACAATTAAAAGACCACGAAGATAGATTAAGGGAAATAAACGACAGCCTGAGGAAGAAAAACCTATATTTAATTGCGGGTCCCGAGAGCGCCGAAAGGGACAGAGGGAGAGAATATGTATTTGAACAAATCCTAGCTGAAAACTTTCCTAATCTGGGAAGGGAAACAGGCATTCAGATCCAGGAAATAGAGAGATCCCCCCCTAAAATCAATAAAAACCGTTCAACACCTGGACATTTAACAGTGAAGGTTGCAAATTCCAAACATAAAGAGAAGATCCTTAAAGCAGCAAGTCAAGAAATCCCTGACTTTTTCAGGGAGGAGTATTAGGGTAACAGCAGACCTCTCCACAGAGACCTGGTAGGCCAGAAAGGGCTAGCAGGATATATTCAGGATCCTAAATGAGAAGAACATGCAACCAAGAATACTTTATCCAGCAAGGCTCTCATTCAGAATGGAAGGAGAGATAAAGAGCTTCCAGGACAGGCAGGAATTGAAAGAATATGTAACCTCCAAACCAGCTCTGCAAGAAATTTTAAGGGGGACTATTAAAATTCCCATATTAAAAGAAGTCCAGTGGAACAATCCACAAAAACAAGGACTGAATAGATATCATGATGACACTAAACTCATATCTCTCAATAGTAACTCTGAATGTGAACGGGCTTAATGACCCCATCAAAAGGCGCAGAGTTTCAGACTGGATAAAAAAGCAGGACCCATCATTTGCTGTCTACAAGAGACTCATTTTAGACAGAAGGACACCTACAGCCTGAAAATAAAAGGTTGGAGAACCATTTACCATTCGAATGGTCCTCAAAAGAAAGCAGGGGTAGCCATCCTTATATCAGATAAACTAAAATTTACCCCGAAGTCTGTAGTGAGAGATGAAGAGGGACACTATCTCATACTTAAAGGATCTATCCAACAAGAGGACTTAACAATCCTCAATATATATGCCCCCAATGTGGGAGCTGCCAAATATATGAATCAATTAATAACCAAAGTGAAGAAATACTTAGATAATACTTGGTGACTTCAATCTAGCGCTTTCTACCCTCGATAGGTCTTCTAAGCACAACATCTCCAAAGAAACGAGAGCTTTAAATGATACACTGGACCAGCTGGATTTCACAGATATCTACAGAACTTTACATCCAAACTCAACTGAATACACATTCTTCTCAAGTGCACATGGAACTTTCTCCAGAATAGACCACATACTGGGTCGCAAATTGGGTCTGAACCGATACCAAAAGATTGGGATCATCCCCTGCATATTCTCAGACCATAATGCCTTGAAATTAGAACTAAATCACAACAAGAAGTTTGGAAGGACTTCAAACACGTGGAGGTTAAGGACCATCCTGCTAAGAGATGAAAGGGTCAACCAGGAAATGAAGGAAGAATTAAAAAGATTCATGGAAACTAATGAGAATGAAGATACAACCATTCAAAATATTTGGAATGCAGCAAGAGCAGTCCTAATGGGGAAATTCAGTGCAATACAAGCATCCATTCAAAAACTGGAAAGAACTCAAATACAAAAGCTAACCTTACACCTAAAGGGGTAGTGAAAAAACAGCAAATAGATCCTACACCCAGCAGAAGAGAGTTAATAAAGATTTGAGCAGAACTCAATGAAATCGAGACCAGAAGAACTGTGGAACAGATCAACAGAACCAGGAGTTGGTTCTTCGAAAGAATTAATAAGATAGATAAACCATTAACCAGCCTTATGAAAAAGAAGAGAGAGAAGACTCAAATTAATAAAATCATGAATGAGAAAGGAGAAATCACTACCAACACCAAGGAAATACAAACGATTTTAAAAACATATTGTGAACAGCTATATGCCAATAAATTAGGCAATCTAGAAGAAATGGATGCATTTCTGGAAAGCCACAAATTACCAAAACTGGAACAGGAAGAAATAGAAAAACTGAACAGGCCAAAAACCAGGGAGGAAATTGAAGCAGTCATCAGAAACCTCCCAAGACACAAGAGTCCAGGGCCAGATGGCTTCCATGGGGAATTCTATCAAACGTTTAAAGAAGAAACCATACCTATACTACTAAAGCTGTTTGGAAAGATAGAAAGTGATGGAGTACTTCCAAATTTATTCTATGAGGCCAGCATCACCTTAATTCCAAAACCAGACAAAGACCCCACCAAAAAGGAGAATTACAGACCAATATCCCTGATGAACATGGATGCAAAAATTCTCAACAAGATACTAGCCAATAGGATCCAACAGCACATTAAGAAAATTATTCACCACGACCAAGTAGGATTTATCCCCGGGACACAAGGCTGGTTCAACACTCATAAAACAATCAATGTGATTCATCATATCAGCAAGAGAAAAACCAAGAACCATATGATCCTCTCATTAAATGCAGAGAAAGCATTTGACAAAATACAGCATCCATTCCTGATCAAAACTCTTCAGAGTGTAGGGATAGAGGGAACATAACTCAGCATCTTAAAAGCCATCTACGAAAAGCCCACAGCAAATATCATTCTCACTGGGGAAGCACTGGGAACCTTTCCCCTAAGATCAGGAACAAGACAGGGATGTCCACTCTCCCCACTGCTATTCATCATAGTACTGGAAGTCCTAGCCTCAGCAATCAGACAACAAAAAGACATTAAAGGCATTCAAATTGGCAAAGAAGAAGTCAAACTCTCCCTCTTCGCCCTTGACATGATACTCTACATAGAAAACCCAAAAGTCTCCACCCCAAGATTGCTAGAACTCATACAGCAATTCGGTAGCGTGGCAGGATACAAAATCAATGCCCAGAAATCAGTGGCATTTCTCTACACTAACAATGAGACTGAAGAAAGAGAAATTAAGGAGTCAATCCCATTTACAATTGCACCCAAAAGCATAAGATACCTAGGAATAAACCTCACCAAAGAGGTAAAGGATCTATACCCTAAAAACTATAGAACACTTCTGAAAGAAATTGAGGAAGACACAAAGAAATGGAAAAATATTCATGCTCATGGATTGGCACAATTAATATTGTGAAAATGTCAATGTTACCCAAGGCAATTTACATGTTTAATGCAATCCCTGTCAAATGGACTTTCTTCAGAGAGTTAGAACAAATTATTTTAAGATTTGTGTGGAATCAGAAAAGACCCCGAATAGCCAGGGGAATTTTAAAAAAGAAAACCATATCTGGGGGCATCACAATGCCAGATTTCAGGTTGTACTACAAAGCTGTGGTCATCAAGACAGTGTGGTACTGGCACAAAAATAGACACATAGATCAATGGAACAGAATAGAGAATCCAGATGTGGACCCTCAACTTTATGGTCAACTAATATTCGGTAAAGGAGGAAAGACTATCCATTGGAAGAAAGACAGTCTCTTCAATAAATGGTGCTGGGAAAATTGGACATCCACATGCAGAAGAATGAAACTAGACCACTCTCTTTCACCATACACAAAGATAAACCCAAAATGGATGAAAGATCTAAATGTGAGACAAGATTCCATCAAAATCCTCGAGGAGAACACAGGTAACACCCTTTTTGAACTCAGCCACAGTAACTTCTTGCAAGATACATCCACGAAGGCAAAAGAAACTAAAGCAAAAATGAACTATTGGGACTTCATCAAGATAAGAAGCTTTTGCACAGCAAAGGATACAGTCAACAAAACTAAAAGACAACCTACAGAATGGGAGAAGATACTTGCAAATGACTTATCAGATAAAGGGTTAGTTTCCAAGATCTATAAAGAACTTATTAAACACAATACCAAAGAAACAAACAATCCAATCATGAAATGGGCACAAGACATGAAGAGAAATCTCACAGAGGAAGACATAGACATGGCCAACATGCACATGAGAAAATGCTCTGCATCACTTGCCATCAGGGAAATACAAATCAAAGCCACAATGAGATACCACCTCACACCAGTGAGAATGGGGCAAATTAACAAGGCAGGAAACCATAAATGTTGGAGAGGATGCGAAGAAAAGGGAACCCTCTTGCACTGTTGGTGGGAATGTGAACTGGTGCAGCCACTCTGGAAAACTGTGTTGAGGTTCCTCAAAGAGTTAAAAATAGACCTGCTCTATGACCCAGCAATTGCACTATTGGGGATTTACCCCAAAGATACAGATGCAATGATATGTCGGGACACCTGCACCCCGATGTTTCTAGCAGCAATGTCCACAATAACCAAATTGTGGAAGGAGCCTCGGCGTCCATCGAAAGATGAATGGATAAAGAAGATGTGGTTTATGTATACAATGGAATATTACTGAGCCATTAGAAATGACAAATACCCACCATTTGCTTCAACATGGATGGAACTGGAGGGTATTATGCTGAGTGAAGTATGTCAATCAGAGAAGGACAAACATTATATGTTCTCATTCATTTGGGGAATATAAATAATAGTGAAAGGGAATATAAGGGAGGGGAGAATAAATATGTGGGAAATATCAGAAAGGGAGACAGAACATAAAGACTCCTAACTGGGAAACGAACTAGGGGTGGTGGAAGGGGAGGAGGGTGGGGCGGTGGGGGTGAATGGGTGACGGGCACTGAGGGGGGCACTTGATGGGATGAGCACTGGGTGTTATTCTGTATGTTGGCAAATTGAACACCAATAAAAAATGAATTTATTATTAAAAAAATTTACAGATAGAACTACCCTGTGATCCATCAATTGTACAACTGGATATTTACCTAATAGATACAAAAATACTGATGCAAAGGAGAACATGTACCATGATGTTTATAGCAGCCTTATCAACAATATCCAAATTATGGAAAGAGCTTCAATGTCCATCAACTGGATGAATGGATAAAGAAGAGGTGGTATGCACACACACACACTCACAGGAATATTACTCAGCCATATAAAAATAAATCTTGCTATTTGCAATGATATGGATGGATGTATAGTGTACTATGGTAGGCCAAAAAACAGTCAGACAGAGAAAGATAAATACCATATGATTTCACCCACATGTGAATTAAGAAATAAAACAGATGAAAATAGAGGAAGGAGGGAAAAAGAGAGAAACAAATCCTAAGAGACTCTTAACTGTGGAGAACAAACTGAGGGTAGATGAAGGGAGGTGGATGGGAGATGGGCTAAATGGGGATGGGTATTAAGGAGGGCACTTGTGATGAGCAGTGGGTGTTGTATGTAAGTGATGAATTATTAAATTCTACTGAAACCAATATTACCCTATATGTTAACTATCTAGAATTTAAATAAAACTTGAAACAAAAATAAATATGCTCTCTAAGCATCCTAGATCTGAAGTTTGTTTCTGAGATTAATTTAGGGAAGTTTGCAGTCATTATTTTTTTTTAAAAATTCTCCTATCTCTTTCTGTCATCTTCCTTATAATATTCGTATTCTATGCATGTCACAACTTTTGTAGTTGTTCCACAGTATTTGGATATCCTGTTCTATTTTTTTCCTTCATTATTTGTTCTATTTGCTTTTCAGTTTTGGAGATTTTTAATAAGATATCCTCAAGCCCAGAGATTCTTGCCTTAGTTGTGTCCAATTACTAATGAACTGACTCATCAAAGGCATTCTTCACTTCTTTACAGTGTTTTTTAGCTCCAGCATTTCTTTCTTTTTTTTTTCCTAAAATTTCTATTCTCTGCTTATACTGCCCATTTGTCCTTGCAAGCTGTCTACTTTATCCATTAGAGCCCTCAGCATATTAATCAAAGTTGTTTTAAACTCCTGGTTTGACAATTCAAATATCTTTGCCATATCTGCTTTTGATGCTTGCTTTGTCTCCTAAAATTCAGATTTTTATTTTTGGTATGCCTTGTAATTTTTTCTTGATAGCTAGACATTATGTACTAAGTAAAAGAAACTGCTGGGCTTTTAGTAACATAGTAAGATGTTGGATGAGGGAAAGCACCCTATAGTTCTAAGAATAGATTTTAGTCCTTTAGGGAACTTATGCCTCTGAACTGTGAACTTCACAAAAATTTCTCAGTTTCTGATTCTCCCTTACATGGAAGAGAATGCTTAGTGTGGAATGGAGTTAGGAATTTCCCTTTTCCCATTCAGGACGCTAGAGCTGAATGAAGTTAGATAGTTCCCTTTCCCCAGGTCAATTATTTTTTGATAAAACTCCAGCAGAATAGGCTCTGGTTAACTAGTTTTCCCCAAGGGCAGGCCTTATTAAGAACAGAGTACTCTAGGGTATTTAGAAATGATTCTTTCCCTTCCCTCTGCCAGGACATGAGGGGATTTTTCCCACATATATAATGCAAGAACCTGATAGAGCTCTTGGAAATAAATCTCATAAAGTTGGGCAGCCCGGGTGGCTCAGCGGTTTAGCGCCGCCTTCAGCACAGGGCCTGATCCTGGAGACCTGGGATCGAGTCCCATGTCAGGCTCCCTCCATGGAGCCTGTTTCTCCCTCTGCCTGTGTCTCTGCCTCTCTCTCTCTCTCTCTCTCTCTCTCTCATTCTGTGTCTCTCATGAATAAATAAATAAAATCTTTAAAAAAAAAAATCTCATAAAATTGTGGGGCCCTCTCTTACTGGGTCCCCTTATGTTTTTAACTTTCAGAGTTGTCAACATTGAGCCTCAACTAATCCATAAATTATAGTTCATGTTTTCCTACCCAATCTAACACTGTTTCTACAGAGATTTCTGCTAGTGAATCTTCATTCTGTTAAGCCACAAAGCCACGAATCCCTGTATTTGCCTGACTTTCTCTCTGTTGGTGGAGGCCATGGTTTGCCTTGTGTCCTTATCTCTCTGTAGATCTTAAGAAGTTGATCTTTCAGTATATTCAGATTTTTACTTGTTGTTAGAGTTGAATGGCAACTTCCAGGCTCCTTATATGTAGAACCAGAAACCAAAAGTTTTCAATATAGTCATTTTTCAAATAAAATATTTAAATATTCATAATGCAAATTCTAAATTTTTTAATTAAACAGCACGGCAAATAACAACATTTTTATCATTATTCTCATGAAGAGTAAGAGAATTATCAAAACCAGATTTTGAAAAGTAACAGGATGACAGTTGCTTTATAAGGAAAGATATGTATGTTGATGCTCCTATCTATGCTCTAAATTTCAATGGAAATACAACTGATAGTATAGGTCTTCATCAATTTCACTAAGAGTGCCTTTCTGTAGTCACTCCTGCCAGACTAAATATTCACTGAATCTCTTTCCATTTTGGGAGATAAAAAAATCACAGCACAGAACATGAAATGCCTCAGCAATGTTAAAGTGATTCACTTCTGCTAGATTCAAAATTGCCATTTGCCAGCACTTTGGTAAAATGAAAAAATAAAAATAATAATAAAATAAAAAAGACTTTTTAAGCCTATATCATATTGAAGCAACTTTTACAAATCTGTATGTCACAGTCAAGATTAGCCTTTTTGGATCAGTTATAAAGGGTCAAAATTGCTTACATAATGACTTTTCAGTGAAGTGAATAATCACTACCCTCTACAAACCAATGATAATTTTATAACTTATAATATCCAAAATACCATATAATAAAGGATTGTCATGCTGTTAGAAAGGCTACTTTAAAATATATTGCATTGCATCCCCACTTTGGATAAGCTAATAAAACTTTAAAGATGTTGTAATATTCACATCCTCTGATTGAATTAAGTGTTTCCAATTGACTCAAAACAAATTGAAAATTTAGGTACACTCTTAACTCTACTAATAATAAAGCAGTCTTAAGTCCATAAATTAAAGATCTATGTGTATGCTTTCTACAATTGAGAGTTAAAACATACAGGCAAAAAGTCTCCTAAAAACCTATCATAAGATCTAATGCTTTGTGAGAAAAGCAAGTGTCTGGAGAATATAGTGTCTCTCAACTTAATGAAAAATGTACATTTTCCTCAAAATTTTGCTATCATGATTGACTACTTTGGTAATTCATAATTGAAATCAGCAATATTCTAAAGGGAAGATTAAATTAAATGAGGCTTCTATTCTAACGACAGAATTAATCTAGGACAAAATTTTTAACTGGTAGGACTTAGCCTAAGAGTTTTTAGTTTAGTTTTTTTTTTTTTTTTTTTTTTTTTAAATTTCTGTTCCAGCTGTCTTTAGTTGACACAGCTTATTTTCTGGATAACCAATACCTAGGTTATATGCAGGACAAGTTCAATGCAGTGCTACAACTATTCAACTAGGATTTGGCTTCTGCAAGCAGTGCAATATTTAAGCCCTATTTGTCCTCTCTTCCACCCAAATTTATTTTACTTTACTTTCCCTACCCAAGATTAAATGTAAATTCCTTTTCTTCAAATCTTTGTGGTCTATTATCAAAAGAAAAGTTCCTTTCTTGATAATAATAACTTCTTTTTTGCAGATAGCACTGTCTGTATCATACTTGAGTTTGCATACTTATGTTTGCATCATATCCTCCAAGAGATAGGGATGGTGTCTTTGTGCCCATCATAGTACTGAGCACAAGATTCTCTACATATTAGGGTCCATAAATGTTATTAGAAATTAATTTTTAAAGAAACAAAAAATGCTTAATTGGTCTTTCTTTGTGCTTCTGTTTTAAGTGGGGTAAAAAAAAATCATTTTGGCCTGGACTTGAAGAAATTCTGAGATAGTTATACCAGGTGGAAGAAATAGTTAGCAGCTGGGAGAAAGAAATTAGAAATAATTAAGGTCAGCATATTAACTTTTTATTATCCTTCCTTTATAATTCCCTTAAGGTTTTTATTTAAAAAAATCATCTCTTAAAAAAAAATCATCTCTTTGATATTTCCACCTATTCATCTATAGTTTCTGATGTGTAAGCTCTAGATTCCATTGCTGGATTGAGGTAGGTTACACCCATGTTATAATTGTAACCCACAAAGAAGGGAACCCACCAAACTGCACTAAATGTTAGAAATTGATTTTTTTTTAAGATTTTATTTATCCATTCATGACAGACAGAGAGAAAGAGGCAGAGACACAGGCAGAGAGAGAAGCAGGCTCCATGCAGGGAGCCTGATGCAGGACCCGATCCCGGGACTCCAGGACCATGCCCTGGGCCAAAGACAGGCACTAAACCACTGAGCCATCCAGGGATCCCCTGAATTCTTAAATTATGAATAATTTATGTATAAATGCTACCAAGTGTTTGGTGAGTTATGCATGCTTATTACAATGATAATATTTAGAATAAGAAAATAAATATTAATTTTATTGTCTCACATTCTCCTAATGTGTTTAATCAAAACATATATGATACCTGCACTGATAACCAGTGAAATTACAGTGTAGTCTTAAATGCAAGGCAAGGAAGACAGAGGAAGACAGAGAGAAGATCTTGTTCCTAAATTATTTTCTATCTTGAGTTGCAGCCAAGAATTTTGATTTTGTAAGCAATCACCTCACCAGATGTCTTGATATACCCCTGCCATGCCCTTGCTATTCCTTTTCTCAGTGGTGCATGTGCTCACATGTAAATAATAGATAGGGTACATTAAGACATGGGTAATATGAACAGCTTTATTTGGCACTGAGCAAACATCTGCTATACAAAATCAAAATTAATTGCCATCATGAGTTTCCTGTACTAACTTATTGTCATCTATTTAGAAAATATCAATTGTCCTAAATAATGCTAATAGACACACAGAGGCAAACACATTCATAAGAACTTGAGCCCTTAGTTTTCAGGACCAGAATTCTGTGACATTGAGCTCCAAAACAATTGCATTTCTCATCATTTTCTGATCTCTGGGAGTAAGGTAGGACAAAATAAAAATAAAATCAGAATGAGTGCAAATGTTTTCCTCCAAGTCTTTGCAAAATCTTCAGTGATTCCTCCAGGAACCACTGGGGTGGATCTTAATTACAGATTCCCCTTTTCAATGTCTACTCTAGAACACTGTATGTAGCCATTAATGATGGTGCATTTCAGGCCAATGAATTACTAGTTTCCTCTCCCTGTAAATTCTGGCCTATGAAGAATAGTTTTTAGTGTTTTATAATTGTTTGATGAAAGAAATTTCCAGCTTTTCCTCAAAACGTGGCCCTAAGTAAACTAGTTTTATTTCTAAAGATTTTATTAATTTATTTAAGAGAGAAACAGAGAGAACATGAATGGAGGGAGAGGCAGGAGGAGAGGGAGAGGGACAAGCAGACTCTCCAGTGAGCACAGAGCCCAGGACCCTGAGATCAGGACCTGAATGAAAGTCAGACACTTAACCAACTGAGCCACCCAGGGACCCCAAAAGATACACTGTTAAAAGAAAATAAAAAATGGATTCTAAAAATAAAGGTAAAACTCTCAAAAACAATGGAAAAACTTCAGGTTTCAGTGTTCATTTTTCATGAAATTTAATTCAGTAAGTCTGTTCACAGTATAGAATTCTTAACTTCAGAAATTGTGTCACAGAAATATTTATAAGTCTTATGTGATTCCCTACAAGATTACTTCTGCTACTTTTCTGCTTAACTGCTTATCAGCTAATTACATAATTTGCCTCCCTGCTTAGTAAATTAAAATCCCAATTCTCCTTATAGTACATTCACTCCAGATGAGTCAACATCTGTACATAAAGGATAGCGACCATTCAGCAAGGATGCTGCTGTTACCTATGGTGAAATACTGAAAATGTCAGCAGGACTTAACACAGAGGTGAGCGCTACATTATAAAGGTGAAAACACTCGGAAAATGTTTAAATAAAATGTGTTGTACATGAAACACATTCTATGTTAACCCATATATCTGTTTTAAACCTTTTTTAAAAAGTTTGTTGTAGTACTAGATATAATTATACTGTCCTCCTTACCAGCACAGTACCACATCTTTACATACTAATTTTGAATTTTAAAAAAGGCTTCTTTTCCCTTCATCATTTATATATATATTTTTTAATTTTTATTTATTTATGATAGGCACACAGTGAGAGAGAGAGAGAGAGAGAGGCAGAGACACAGGCAGAGGGAGAAGCAGGCTCCATGCACCGGGAGCCCGACGTGGGAATCGATCCCGGGTCTCCAGGATTGCGCCCTGGGCCAAAGGCAGGCGCCAAACCACTGCGCCACCCAGGGATCCCCCATCATTTATATCTTATATCACTCCTGTGAAACTGAAAGGGCTAGCATTAATACCTTTAATTTACATATAAGAAAACTTAGAATTACAGGAGCTATTCGGTAGTAGTATTGGGTTTCAAGATATCTTTTTTCCTCATTCCATACAATCTTATTTATAGAATATTATACAACTTTACATACCTTATATCACTTTTCTATTTATCAAATCTGAGCCCCTTACTTGAGTAACTCTGGCAACTGCATTCTGATTTCTGGAACTTTGAAGAAGGGAGCCAATTTTTTTTTTAAGATTTTATTTATTTGACACATAGAGAGAGATAGAACAACACAGCACAAGCAGGAGGAATGGCAGAGGGAGAAGGAGAGGGGTAAAAGGACTCCCTACTGAGCAGGTAGCCCAACAAGGGGCTCCATCCCAGGACTCTGGGGTCAGCACATGAGCCAAAGATAGGTGCTTAACTGATTGAGCCACCCAGGTGCCCCAAGGGAAGTCAATTTTAAGATAGAAATGTGAGAATAAAGGTATAAATGAGACAGGCCAGATTACAGAATGAAATAAGAGAACATTTTCATTGTGGAAATATGTAATAAATGAGGGAGGTGCTGCAAAAGTAAACTTGAACCATTTAGTACCATATAGTTTGCTTTTCTTTCTTGATATTGGACACAAAACCTTGCCCTAGTAGCTAATTCTCTTTATTTTATTTTTATATTTTTAGCCTCTCAGTCAGCAGATACTGAACTTTTCCACTCCAAAACACTCAAACCGTTTACTTACATGCTCTTCCCCAAATTATTTAAAATCAACCTCCCCCACTCCCTTATCTCCTCATACGTGCCCTTCTAACTGAGTAATGAGACACTGTCCCAAAGCCTTCTTTGAAGGCTTTCTTTTCCTCTTTCCTGATGAGGAAGCATCCCACATTCAAGTATCCAATTTTCCTTCTATCAGAGAGCATTTTTCAGAGTGGTTTCAAGTAGGATACTGAGCATCACTGACTTGCAAGGAATTATGGTGGCTCTCCACTAGTAAAAGAGAGGTAGAATTGCCCTACAGGGTTTGGATAGGGCACTAGAAAGTGGTCTAATGGGATAATGATTTAGTGATAGCTCTAATTATAGCACAGCTGACCCCAGCAAATGAGTATTGAACACAAAGCCATTTAGCAGGAAGTTGCAGGCTTCTCTGATGGCAGAAATAAAAGCTACACATCACTGTATTTGTTAGTAATAGGTCTTTATTCTCCTGACTCAGAGTCTTTTCCTTTTCTCTGAATGTGAGTGTAGGAAGTACCACTAGTCCAAATTTGCTATTATTATTATTATTACTATTATTATTATTGAAAATTTCCAAAAGTGAAAAGTGGCCAGCTTTAAAGATTCCATAACATTAGTGAGCACTGTGATTGAACTGATTATTAAATCAGTTGAAAAGGAAAACTAAACAGAAAATCATTTTTGGATCTTTGAATGAAATAAAAACAAGACTATTATCATTATTGCTATGGTTATTTTAGAATCTTAGAGGTCCTAGAGTTAATTTTATTCAGAAATTAAGGTTACCTGATTTTTGTTTCTCTGTAATTTCAATTATCATCTACATTTCTATAAGGTGACTATACTGTAATTCTTTTAAGAATATTACAAAGCATCATCAAGACCTGAGAAATCAGGAGGATATTTTTTTCCCTATTATATTGTTTAAACCAGTATAATGGACTAGCATGAAGATCTAAAATGTAACTTAAGATATTTGTGGACCTCAAAGAATGAAATTTTACATGTTAGGTGTATTAACATTCTAAAGAAGAATATGTTCCTTAGCATGTAGGTTTGGTCAGATATATAAGCACTGAACAAAAGAATTCTCGAGATGAAATTTCAAAAGTTGTTATTCCCTATTCTAACATCATCAAAGAAAGAAAACTTCAAAAACAGTCTTCCAATGTTTGTTTGTAATTCACAAGGCTCTTCTTGTGGAATGGTTGTAACTGACCATCATAGTTTCATTCAACCAAATATTTTAATTTCCATAAAACTCATATTCTCAGCTCGTTTTCACTAAAACCTGCTAATGGTTTGGCTTCCCCACTAGATCTCCTTTAAGTAGAAGATATTATGGTTAATTTTTTAAAAGATTTTATTTATTTGAAAGAGAGAACATGAGTTGGGAGTGGGGCAGATGGTAAGAAAGAAGCAGACTCCCCAATGAACAGGGAGCCCAACGTTGGGTTCAATCCCAAGACCCCAGGATCATAATCTGAGCTGAAGGCAGCCGCTTAACTGACTCAGCTACCCACATGCTCCTGGATAATTTTTTATGATGGTTACATTTCTACTCTTCTTCTTCTCCTTTTTTTTTTTTTTCTACTCTTCTTATAGTTACATCAGTCATTGGATTTAGGGTCCACCCTCATCCAGTATGCCCTCATCTTAACTTAAGTACATATGCAAAGACCCTATTTCCAAATAAGGTCACATTCTGAGGTCTCAGGTGGACATGGATTTGGAGAAATACAATTTAATGAATTATCTCTTCACTCAGAGATGGCCACAGAGATAGCCAGAATTATTTACTATAATTTATTTCCACAACAAAGAGTAGAGCAAAAAAGAGAAAGATATAGAAATACCTGTGGCATGTACAATATTACAAGTATCCCTCCTAATTAGTTACAGGATACAGATGTTAGAATTTATGATAGGTCAAGCTGACCTAAATGACAGGTCTGAATTGCTTAGCTGGACAGCTAGACTCTACTCTGACTTAATTTAGGGGACATACTGAACTAATTCCACTCTAGACTGAATGTTTGCTAATTCAGTAAAACAGAATTTGTTAAAAAGGCAATAATGCATAAATAATTGAACCAACAGTGATAGAAAATGAACAATACAATGTTTACAAACACATTGCCCCAAAATGACAAGCTCAAACTAACCAACAAAAATGTATCTCACAAACATGGCTCTGAATAGAACAAGATTAGTGATTCAAAGTCCAAAGAATGAAAAGTAAATCATTTAATTTATTTAAGAGAGATAATCTGGGTGGCTGACACAGGTAAAATTTCTCTGATGACACCCAAAAGTTGATATTTTACAATCTATAAAGATGCCTCTCAACATTTTACTTCAAACAAGTATGAAATGAGCTTCATTGCATGGTTTCTTATAATAACCTAACATAATAAAGATCAAATAGTGTCTGTGTTAGATACATAAGAATTTTATCACCGTAAGTAAATATACAAACTTCTTTCAGGCTCATTTTTCGCCTCAGTAATTGGGCCTCATAAATTTGCTTTGAATATCTAATAAGGAGATACTTAAACATAGTATGGAGTTTGGCCTGTGGTTATCATTAAATGGTAACCATTTCATTAGAACAAAATCAGCATTTATTAACTTATTATAAAATGTGTATACTCCCAGTGTCCAGAATTATTATTATCTGTCTGTGGAAGTATTTTTATGGACTTAGTAACTTGGGATCTAATTAATAAACAGAGTATTTCAAGATATATAGAAGAAGGATGATATTGAAAAGTATTTCAAATGAGCCCTAATTAAGTCTGGTGAACCTTTTTTGCCAAACAACCAAACAGACTTTTTTGCAGCAATACAAAGTTTGAATATACCAGATGCCTTCTCTTTTTATCCTTACCATGTTAGATTAATATTAGAAAACTCTAGTTCTTTGGATTACTATCGAGTTTCAAGAAAACCACTAATCTACTAATGTGCTATACCTTCAAATAGACTATAAGTGATTACACTTTATTTTACATTTATTCTTGTTTTAGTTTCCTAAGACAGCTTTATTGTATATATAGGGCTATCACAAAATGTTCTTAGGTTCTCATTTAAAAATAATTCATTGGGACACCGAAGTGACTCAGTGGTTGAGTGTCTGCCTTTGGCTCAGGTCATGATCCTGGGGTTCTGGGATGAGTCCTGCATCAGGCTCCCCTCAAGGAGCCTGCTTCTCCCTCTGCCTATGTCTCTGCCTCTCTCTGTGTGTCTCTCATAAATAAATAAAATCTTTAAAAATAATAATAATTTATTGTGAAAAAATAATTTATTGTGTTTATTTATATAATACTGACGATATTTAGGTGTTGCCTCCAACTAGTTTCTTTGTAAGCTTTTGGATCACCTTACCATAGCTTGTCCTGACTCCAGCTGGTAAAGAGTAAGAATTAAGTTATCTATGGCATGATAAAGAGTCACCTGGCACTGTAAATTAATGTACAAGCATTTGTGATGATGATGGAGATTTTCTTCTTTTTTAATTTTTTTTATTTTTATTTTTTGGGTTTTATTATTTTTTTAATAAATTTATTTTTTATTGGTGTTCAATTTACCAACATACAGAATAACACCCAGTGCTCATCCCATCAAGTGCCCCCCTCAGTGCCCGTCACCCATTCACCCCCACCCCCCGCCCTCCTCCCCTTCCACCACCCCTAGTTCATTTCCTGGAGTTAGGTTTTCTTTCATTCTTGTTATATGTTAAAAATATTTGTTATAAAAAAAATATTTGTTATATTTTTACCACAGTTAAGAATTTAAAAGGTCATTTTTAATTGTTAATCTTTAGAAAACATAGATGCATGTTTAAAACAGATTAATGACTTGGAGAAAAAATATCATGTGCCACTCCAAAAATTTGTCAAAAAAGGACTAGTTTAAAAGTTGATCTGTCAAATATTTTTAAATTTAATATAAAATGTATACAGACACACATATATATATATAATATTGGATATTAATAAACTAAATGAAGGTGCAAAATGGGAAAAATCTTCAATGACATCTATAGAAATTCAGCAAGATATATCAAAAGCATATGTGAAATGAAGGCATATACTATACTTTTACTTACTAGCTATAGTAATTCAACAAGGCAGTGTTTTATGTAAACTCAAATGGCAGATATAGTGCAAAAGACTTGAGAATTTCTGTACCCTTATACTTGTTCTATGTCTTCGGATAGAATATGGCATGTATCTTACGAAGCCCACAGGACTGAAAATCAATTTGAATTGTATATCTTCCATTTCCCAGGTGTGTGATCTTGAGTAAGTCATCTATTCATTTATAACATCACTTTCCTCCTCTGTAATTATAAAATTAAAAAAATTAATAGGGTTAGTGTGAGAATTAAAAAAGCACTTTACATAGAACTGACTTATAAACAAAAAACTCAAAATATAATGTTAATATAAGGCATTATTACCATAGCAAAATATAAGGAAATTCTACTGAAGACATACAAAAAGTAAACCGTCACCCCACAATTTTTAAATGGTATTTTTCTTTTATTACTTCAACAACAGTATTACCTGCAGAGTCCAAAATAGAATGATTTCAAATTAGATGGTCTCTGCAATGTATTTTGTTAATATTCTTTTTGATTTGAAGGCTTACATTTAAACATAGTAGCAATATATATAAAATAAAAAATAAAATCACAAAGTTTCCATATAATTAGAGAAACCACTTCCATTATAGTTTTCATTGTGGGTTTTTAAAACAATGCTAATATAAAATCATATTCAGTGGAAGAAAAACTGTGGACAAGGCCTATGGCCTTCAAGATGAAGTAATAGCTCTAAAAAATGGAAGATATTTCTCGTGAGGTTTTCTGAACAAAATTTTACTAAATGTAGAGTTAAAAGTAATTAACTATAAAATAAAATGAATTTTGGTGTTTTAGAATAAAATAAAAACTTGGTATCCAAAGAAATCAATATAAATAGTGTTGTAGAGTTACTGTAAATGAAGAGGCATCTTGTGGCATTAATAATTACAGGCAGAAAACATCATTCAAAATATGCTCAGTAGGGACACCTGGGTGGCTCAGCGGTTGAGCATCTGCTTTTGGCTCAGTGAGTGATCCCAGGATGCTGGATTGAGTCCTACATTGCTCTCCTTGTGGGGAGCCTGCCTCTCCCTCTGCCTATGTCTCTGCCTCTCTCTCTCTCTCTGTGTGTCTCTCATAAATAAATAAATAAAATCTTTAAAAGAAAATATGCTCAGTAGAAAAGAATCACACCACGACAAAAATATATTTTCAAGATCAAATAGGACAGAGTTGTTAAAAGTTAAAGTTGTCAAATTATAGGGTACTAAATAATTTTTTGCTCTCATTAGATAAGCAAAATTATTCATATAGTCATCGCAAATTACCAATAGGTTAAAAATGCAAGAATAAAAAATGCAGATGAATTGAACAGCCAACATGTTTATTAGAAATGTTTTTCACATATAGACAGTAACAATTCATCACTTGTTTATCTTTTTTAAAAAAAATTTTACTAGATAGTGATTAAAAGCTACACCATAGATCTATTGCCTGACTCACAGATTATATAATTCATTTTTAATTTTTAAAAATATTTCATTTATGTATTCATGAGAGACAGAAAGAGAGAGAAGCAGAGACACAGGTAGAGGGAGAAGCAGGCTCCATGCAGGGAGCCCAATGTGGGACTCCATCCAGGGACCCCAGAATCATGCCCGAGCCAAAGGCAGGCACTAAACCACTGAGCCACCCAGGCGTCCCATATTATATACTTTATATACAGAAATTTATTTTGGTGGTGGTTAGAAAGATGTCATATTGGTTATATTTATTTTTATAAGCACACATTTAGCCTAATAAACAACTCATGAAAACTATTTAAAACCTATTGCTTTATCTAATAATAACTAGTTTATGTTCTTTACAAGTATACTTATGTATCCATCATTCTTTATTTCAACTTCATTTCTGGTGCCTCTAGTTTATGTGTTATAATTACCTTGCTCATAATCAATATCACTGACCTATAAAACACACTACCTATGCTTGAGAGGATAAAATCAAGATGTATAAAGAAATCCAATTGCCATTTTAATTGCTATGGACATGATAAAAATAAAAACTACTGGTATTCAGTCATTCTAGTGAAAATCTACTTGGTCTTCTTTTTTTAAAGATATAATTTAGATTGAATTTAAAGATTGTTAAAAATTTTAAAAAAATAAAGATTGTCAAGAAATGATTTTTCATCTAGTAGAGCTCATGTGCTCATACATTATCTCTACATGCATAAATACTCTCCACATTGCTTGGAATGTTTTCCACAATCATCAGTGTGTCGTCAAGTTTAAACTTAGGCTATGGAAGTGGAATATATAGGGTATGCGTTTGTGATGCTGTGGAGACAGAATATTTTGAATAGATTAAGATTAGGCAGTGAAACAAAGTAACTACAAATTTTGGCACATAACGGATATTGAATAAATACTCCAGTGAAGTAATAAATAGACCTTAAGAACATCTCATTCAAGACTACATGTTAAAGATTTTAATGACATTAATCTTATAATAACAGCAAATATAGCAACATCTGACAAAAAACTGTACAGTTTAACAATAAAACAACTATATAATTATTTCTTAAGTATAGTCTGTAATTACTGTTTAGTTTAAATTATCTTGTAATATTTCATACTATATTTATATTTCCAGATACTAAGTTGTCTGTGATCTATACAAACATTAGAATTTTTAGAAAAAAGTCTTAAAGAAAGTACTACCAGTAAGAGGAAACGTTTTACACAGAAAGACCCCAAAGGTAATTAATATATTTTCTTTACATATCCAATAACATTTTAAAAAATGTTATTGTGGTAATGACACTTAACATGAGGTTTACCCTCCTAATCTTTCAAGTGTATAATATAGTATTGCTATTTATAGGCAAAATGTACAGCAGATCTCTAAAATGTATTTATCTTTCATTGCTGAAATTTTGTATCTGTTAATTAGCAACTCCCTGGGTCCTCTCCCCCAAACCCCTGGCAACTATAATTCTCTTTGCTTCCATAAGTCTATTTCAGATACCTCATATAAATGGAATCATGCAGTATTTGTCCTTCTGTATCTGGCTTATTTCAATAAAATAATAAAATGTCCCACAGGATCATCCATATTTTTACATATTCCAGGATTTCCTTCTTCTTAAGGTCATTAATATTCTACTTTAAATATTTACTTCTTTTATATTCATTCATCAGTCAAAGGACAGTTAATTGTTTCCCTATTTGTGTATTATGAATACTGATGCATGAACGTGACAGTGCTAATATCTCTTCAAGATACTAATTTTAATTGTTTCATTTATTATCATTTTATTGTATTGTTTTCATGTCTTGACCATATTCTGATGCTTTAATATGTAGTGCCTTGCTGTTGATATTTTGATAGGAATTGTACTAAGTCTACAGATTGCTGATTTCAATTGTTTTACTCTGAATAAAATTGCTGAATCATATATTAGTTCTATTTTTAATTTTTTGAGGAACCCCCATATTGGTTTCTATAATGGCTGCACCATTTCAGATTCCTACCAGCAGTGCCACAAGATTTTCTATTTCTTCACAACTTTGCCTATACATATTATCTTTGCATTATTTTGGTTTGGTTTGGTTCTGGGTTTATTTTTCTTTTCTTTCTCTTTCCTTTTTTTTTTTTTTGAAATAATTGTCAACCTCACCTGTGTAAGGTGATACCTCATTGTGGTTATGACTCCATTTCCCTGGTGATTAGGGACACGAAGTATCTTTTCATATGTCTATTGGCCATTTTTAAGTCCCTGGAAGGTAGAGGTCAGTGATTCATTAGTCTTATGTAATACCCAGTGCTCATTACATCACGTGTCCTCCTAATATCCATAACCCAGTGATCATATGGTTCTTATAATTTTACTAATGTGGTGTACATGTTAATTGATTTGCAAATATTGAACCACTCTTGCAACTGAGGAACAGATCTCACTTGATTGTGGCAATTTTTTTTAATGTATCATTGTGTTTGATTCGTTAGTATTTTATTGAGAATTTTTGCATCCATGTTCATCAGGGATATTAATTAGCCTGTAGAGATCTTTTTTAGTGGTATCTTTATCTGGTTTCCACATCAGGGTAATTCTGGCCTCATAGAATAAATTTGGAAGTTTTCCTTCCTTTTCTGTTTTTTGGAATAGTTTGAGAAGAATAGGTACTAATTCTTCTATAAATGGTTGATAGAATTTGCTTGTGATGCCTGCCGTCTGAACAAGGACTTCTGTTTTTTGGGAGTGTTTTGATTACTAATTCAGTTTCTTTCTTGGTTATTAATCTGTTCAGGTTTTCTATTTCTTCCTTTTTTAGGTTTGGTAGTTTATATATTTCTAGGAATTCATCTACTTCTTCCAGGATGTCTAATTTGTTGGCATATAGTTTTTCATTATATTCTTTTATGATAGTTTGTATTTCTGTGATGTTGGTTGCTATTTCTGCTCTCTCATTTATGATTTTATTTATTTAGGTCCTTTCCCTGTGCCTCTGAATCTGGATGTCTGTTTTCTTCCTTTCTGTTTTATCCTCAGATTGGGTAACTTCTCAGTTATTATTTACTCAAAAAAAAAAAAAAACAACAAAAACAAAAACAAAAAAAAAACTTCCGTCTTCTTTCTCTCCTTCATCTGTGACTCCTATAATAGCAGTGTTCTTAACATTCGATGGAATCACTGAGTTCCTAAAGTCTATTCTCATGTTTCATAATTCTTCTTTCTCTCTTGTTCAGCTTTATTATTTTCCATTATCTTTTCTTCTAGATTACTAATTCATTCCTCTGCTTCTCCTAATTAGCTATTCACTGTATCAAGACTGTTTCCATCTCATTTCTTTCATTCTTCATCTCTGATTGATTCTTTTTTAACTCTTTTATCTCTGTGTCAGGGGTCTCCCTGATGTCTTCTATTCTTTTTCAAGTCCAGTGAATATTCTTATGGTTGTTGCTTTAAATTCTCCATCAGGCATGTTATTTATATATATTTTGCTTAGATCTTGGCTGTGGCCTTATTTTGATCCTTCATTTATGGCATCTTCTTCTATCTTGGTATTTTGTTCAAATCTACCTTCTTCTGTGTATTATAAAAGCCAGTAATGTATGCTGAAAATAATGGCTTTATGTATTAGGTCATGCAGTACCCAGAGGCTGACATTTCCGAGAGTGTCTCTTATTGTGTAGATTGTTTCTGATGTTGTGTTTTGGTCACCCTGTCCTTCAGGCCAGTCATCTGCAGAGGCTCTCCTTCCCTGATATGTACAGTGTTTGGTCCTTGGCCTGAATGTGGTGAGTCTTAACTAGGTGTGCTCTGGTTTAATTGTGAAATGAGATCTGATCTGATACCATTTCCAGGAGCCTGAGGCCCTACAGAAATCTGGTCAGGAGACATAGTATGGGCAGAGCTGTCTTGGAGAGGAATCTGCCGCACTGGGACAGAGGGGGAAGGAAGATTGGCTAAGAGGGGCATCCTGCCACAGCACAGGGTCATGTGGCTCATAGTAAGCAAGTTAGGCAGCTAGTGTAGAAGCTGTGCTTCTTCCTGAAGGTGGTTCTGTGTTTATGCTGAGGGATATGGGGGATAAATTGCACAGGCTAGCTCCTTTGTTCCCAGAGGTGTCTCCTTGAACATTACCTCTTAGAAAAGAGCCACAAGAAGAGTGAATAATCTTTGTGCTGTGTTCCACAAGTGTTTTTCAGATCACTGCTCTATGCTTTCTGTGACTGGGTTGTTTCCCTGTCTTCTGTCTAAGTAAAGGGAAGTGCCCTCAGGGCTCTATCCCAGACAAACCCACTGACCTTTAAAACTGAAGGCTTTAAGCACTATTGGTTGCCAAGAATTCACAAAATTTAGCTGCTCTCATTTTCCAAGCCAATGGCTTTCAGGAGACAATCTCCTTGTGCATCCCGCTGTGTGCTCCTCTCTCTCACGCTTCTCCATGACCATAGCCTTCTCCCCTCCACAGCATCATGCGATCTGTTTCTCCCTAAACCACACCTCCATCCACACTTCCTACCTTCTTTGATGTGGCCTCTTTTCTCTCTTTAGTTGTGGGAGTTTGTTATGTTAATCTTCAGGTCAATTTCTGGGGTATTTAGGATGATCTGATAGCTCTCTAGTTGTGTTCATGGGACAAGACAAGCCTTCAGTCTTCTTACCCAGTCACCATCTTCCCTATCTGTGTTTTGCCATATTGATTTTCAAATGTTGAACTATCATTGCATCCCAGAAATAAAAGCCATTTGACCAAATAAATATGGTTTCTTTAATGTGCTGTTGAATTCATTTTATTAGTGTTTTGTTGATGATTTTTACAACTCTGTTCATCAGAGATATTTTCCTGTAGCTTTCTTTCCTTGTGGTGTCTTTTTTCTTTCTTTGGTATCCAGGTAATACTGGCCTCATGAAATTGCTTTGGGAATGTTCTATTCTCTTTCATTTTTTGAGAGATTTTGAAAAGGATTGGTATTTGCACTTAAACTTTTCAGTAAAATTCCCCGATGAAGGCGTCATATCCTGGGATTTTCTTCTATATGGTGTTTTTTGATTACTGATTCAACCATCATATTAGTTATAGATCTATTCAGACTTTTAATTTATTTTTCTTCATTATTCAGTCTTGGTAGTTTTATATTTCTAGGAATTTTTCTTTTCTAGGTTATCCAGACACCTTGTATAAACTTATTCATAGTACTTTCTTATGATTTTGTTTTAAATTCCATAAAATAAAAATTGTGATCTTGTAATGTCTCCTTTTTATATGTACTTATCTTTTTCTCTTTTCTCTTAGTTTGTCAATGTAGTTTATTTTTTCAAAAAATCCAACTGTTAGTTTTGTCAAATTTTCTATTTGTTTTATTTATTTTTGGCTTAATATTTATTATTTCCCTCCTTCTGCTGAGTATTCTCCTCTCTCTCTCTCTCTCTCTCTCTCTCTCTCTTTTAGTCCCTTGAGGTATATAGTTAGTTGCTTATTTAAGATCCTTTTTTTTATTGCAAGTATTTACTGCTATATCGTTCCAATTTTAGTATATGTGCTGCCGAAGCAAGCACTATTTACTGCTATAAACTGCTCTTTTAGTACTGCTTTTGGTGCATTCCATAAATTTTGGTATGTTGTGTGTTTATTTTCATTTGTTTCAAGTTATTTTCTAATATCTCTTTGATTTCTTGTTTGACTTGGTTATTTATAAATGTGTTGTTTAATATTCACATATTTGTAAATATTAATGTCTTCTTTCTGTTACTAATTTCTAGCTTTGTTTTAGAAATTTTTTTTATTTTTTTTAATTTTTTTTTATTTTTTATTTTTTGGAGAAGGTACTAGGTATAATTCCAATCTTCCCAAATTAGTTAGGATTTTTTTGTTTCATTTTTGTGATATAACATGTGACCCTTACTAGAGAATATTCCATGTGCACCTGAGAAAATGTATATTCTGCTGCTGCTAGATTGAATGTTCTTCATCTGTTATTATTTGGTTGATAATGTTTAAATCTGCTGTTTCTTTCTTGATATTCTGTGTGCTTGTTCTATCCTTTATGGCATAGGGTGTATTGAAGTCTTCTACTTTTATGCACTGCTATTTCTCCCTTCAGATTTGTCACTGTTGTCTTATGAATTTAGGTTCTCTGCTATCGGTGCATATATATTATAATCGTTATGTTTTCCTCATCAATTTTCATTATTATACAATGTCCTTAATTGTCTCTCATGACAGTTTTTGACTTTTAATCTATTTGTCTAATATATTTAGCTACTTCCTATTTCATGTAGCATTTTTGTGGGATATCTTTTTATGTCCCTTAACTTCTGGCCTAAGTCTACCTTTAAAATGAAGAGGGGTCTCTTATACACAGCATGTAGATAAACCTTGTTTTGTTCAATCAATTCAACCACACTATGTCATTTGTTTAGGGAGTTATATCCATTTATACTTAATTATTGATAGAAACAAAATTTATTATTGCTTTTTGCTCATTATTTTATGTTTGTTTTGTAATTCTTTTTTTATTTTTATTTTTTTAAAAAATTTTTATTTATTTATGATAGTCACAGAGAGAGAGAGAGAGGCAGAGACATAGGCAGAGGGAGAAGCAGGCTCCATGCACTGGGAGCCCAACGTGGGATTCAATCCTGGGTCTCCAGGATCGTGCCCTGGGCCAAAGGCAGGCGCCAAACCGCTGCGCCACCCAGGGATCCCTGTTTTGTAGTTCTTTTGTCCCTCTTTTCCTCTCTCACTTTCTTCCCTTATGTTTCTCTCCCTCTCTCTCTCTTTCTGTTTTAACTTGTGTTGCTTCCTCCCTCTTTTTAAAAAAGATTTTATTTATGTATTTATGTATTTATGTATTTATTTATTTGAGAAAGAGAGAGAGAGACCACAGGATCAGGGGGAGGGGCAGAGGGAGAGGGACAAGCAAACTCCATGCTGAGTAGGGCACCAAACCTGGGGCATGATTCCAGGACCCTGAGATTGTGACATAAACTGAAGGCAGATGCTTATGATTGTCATGGAGTTTACATAAGATATGGTTAACATAGTCTGTTTTAAACTATTTCAGTCACATACAAACTACACTTTAACTCACCCCCTTTATGTTATTGGTGTATCAATAAATATTTCTTTATACTGTGTTTTATCTTATATTGTGTACTATCTTGTTGTTTAAATTCCTTTATTTTAGGATGAAAAATTCCTTTTAGCATTTCCTTAAAGATTTTTAAAAAGATTTCATTTATTTGTTTGTTTAATTTATTTATTTTAGAGAGAAAGAGAGCAGGGAGAGGGGCAGAGGGAGAAAGGAAGAGAGAATCTTAAGCAGACTCCACACTGAGTACAGCCCAATATGGTTCTGAGATCATGACGTGAGCTGAAATCAAGTTGGAAGCTTAACTGATTGAGCCACCCAGGCATCCCACCCCATCTTTAGTATTTCTTATAATGTAGGTAATAATGAAGAATTCTCTCAGTTCTTGTTTATCTTGGAAATTCTTTGTAAACTTTTTTTTTTTTTTTTTAATAAACATCTCTTTCATTTTTGAAGGAAACTCTTGCTGGGTATAGTATTTTTGGTTGGCATATGTTTTTCATTCTTTTTTTTTTTTTTTTTTTCCTTCCCCTCTCCTCCCTACCCCCTTTCCCCCTCAGCAATTTCAATATGTCATCCTACTTCTTCCTGGTCTGAAAATTTTCTGCTGGAAAATTTGATAATACTTCTTAGGAGTTTCCTTATATGTGACAATTTACTTTTATCTTGTAGTTTTCAAAATTCTCTATCTTTGACTTTTTAAAATTTGATTATATGTCTCAGAATGAATTTATTTGATTTCATCATACTTAGTGTCCTTTGAACTTTCTGGATCTGGTTTTCCATTTCCCAGATTTGGGACATTTTAAACTTATTATTTCTTGAAAAGCTTTCTGGTCCTTTCTAGGACTCTCTGCTCCTTCTGGAATGTTCATAATGCATATATTGATCTATTTACTGGTATTCAATAATTCCTTTAGCCTCTTTTCACTCCTTTAAATTCTTTTACTTTTTCCTTTTCTGACTAGATAATTTCAAATGATTTATCTTCAAGTTTGTTTATTCTCCCTTCTGCTTGCTTTAGTCTAATGTTGAATCTATCTATCAAAATTTTCAATTTAGTTATCTTATAGTCCAGCCAAAGATTTATTTGGTTTTATTTCAGATTTTCTCTCTGTTGAAATTCTCCCTTTATTTATTTATTTTTGCTACTGAGCTCACCAAACATTTTTATGACAGTTATTTGGAATTCTCTGTGAGGTAATTCATAAATCTCCATTAAGGGTGATTTCTGAAGTTTTTTCTTGTTCTTTTATTGTATCATGTTCCCCTGTTTCTTCATTTTCTTTGACTCTGTGTTGGTACCTTCACATTAGGGAAAACAACACCATCTCCATCTTTCTGGACTGGCCTTGTACAGGAAAAGATCTTCACCAATGAATCTGGTCTGAGCATTTATATGTCTCTCATACCTTCATGTCAACCCAAACTTCTGCCTTTGTTTTTAGTGGTCTCCAGGGATCTAAAGTATGCCAAGTTCCACTGGCAATCTGAGATAGGCAGGGCAGGGCCAATCCCTTGCATAGCTACTGGAAAAGTTATAACACTGAATGCATGATCTGACTCTTTTACTCCCCAGGGAGAAGTTGGAAACTGTGAATTATCATCTCCTTATTCTTTAATGAACTTGAGTTTGCTATCATTAAATGTTCTCCCACTAGTTCAGATTGCTACTTTTTTCTCTGTAGGCACTAAGGACTAGCAAGTATATGCCAAGGTTCAACAACTCTCTAAGGCAGGAAAGACAGAAGCCAGTTATTGAAGTAGCATCCCTCAAAGTTGAAATGCTTAATTTGCATTTGCTTTTCTCCTCAGTGGGAAGCTAGGAGTTGGGATTTTTTGCTCACTTTCTTTACAGTAAGCCAGGGAGAGAAGTTTTAGGGGTATTTGCCCACAATTTAGTGCTAACTACCACCTGGACATTTGTAGTTTCCAAGGGACTAGCATATACTAGAAGTTGTCAGTGCTCTGAGATAGATAAGACAGTAAATAGTACCTTGTGTAGTACCCAAGAAGATAGAATTCTAGATATTCACTTCAACTTCTTCAGAGAGAAACTGGCAACTGGGGTTCTATCCCTGGTTATGTCCTAGGGGTGGGGATTTTGATGAGGGTGTGTTTTCTCTTTCCTACAAGTTTTGCTGTTGTGGGTTTTGCAATCAGTAGGTGTGCAGAAACCTCTTAGGTAGTTTCTACATTTCCCATGTCATTTTACTTCAAATAAAACAGTGTCTGTGGAGAGAAATGGAAGTTCATTGTTTCTTATCCTGCCATATTAGTGACATCTACAACAACTATGTATTTATTAAGTGGTAAAGTTGTTGGTAGAGTTTTTCCTCATGAGTTTTGATATTCCATAATTAATTAAAAACATAAAATTAATTGAAGGTATTATTTTCTGGCTTTTTCTGAGGTATGTTAGAGTTCAAAATATACTAATAATACTTTTTCTATTGGTTATTTATACAGGCTACTATATTTCTGTGAGGAAATTCTAAAATAGGACAAATACTCTGAATTAGGATTATGTTAGTATTAATCTACTTCATGAATATCATTCTGTACATTCTTGAGGTGACGCAGAGCATTTCAGACTACTGATTTTATTTTTTTAAGAAATTCATATATCTTAGTGAAAAGATTTCCAATGCATTTCTGAGAACACTATTCTTTTTAGTACATGCTTTTGTTACATACCTTGTTCTTGCATGCTAATAAGATGACTCCCGAGGGCCACATCTTTTCCCATTGAATACTTAAATGGTTTTACTGCTCCTAGGACACATATGCAAATCACATTAAATTACAGAGAACATGCAACCCACTGTCAAACATCATAGACTAATGTTCACAACTGCTGAAGCGAATCTACCAAAAAATATGTAAAATGTAGAGGAAAATTTGAATTAAAGTTCAGACTTTATAAAACTTGTATTGATTAGGTTAAAAGAATACATTAAAAACTAGTAGTTTATAGAAATAAGAAAGGGATTGAGATACATGAACCAAAGAATTTGTGTTAAACAATAAATGTCATTCATCATTTTCTTTTATTATCTAACACCAGGAGATGCAGATGAGCAACAGAAAATAGAGTCTCACTAGTTATACCCAAATTGAAGTAAGAAAAAAGGGATACATAGAAAATCAATAAATAAATTCAGTCAGGGTATATAGTTTATTATATTAAAATTCTTCCCCCATTTCAAACTCTATTCTGTAATAGCATTTTTATAACATTAGTGTTTATCCTGTTTAACTTATTACAGTAAGTGGAAATTGATTGGGAACCTTAGATCTATTTTGACACTATCTTCATATTTTAACTCATGTTTTTCTTTTTAAAAACTATTATGGAATAACTTTTGTCTCATGAATTCTTACCTTTTGTAATGATTTGATTTGCACTTTCCATATTGTGCCACTACACAGTATAATTATATATATATATACACACACATACACACACACCATATATACTATATATGTCTACACACCATATATATTACATAAGACATATATATAGTTTTATACATATGTATCATTTATATATTTATTTATATCCTTTATGTGTGTGTATGTATAAATATGATGAATGCAAGTATAAAGATTAGAACATATGTTCTTTGTTGTGATAAACATTTTTTTTCTTAACTTTTTAGTTAAAATCTAGAAAATTATTGCTTGGTATAAAATAGTACTATTTTCAAAGAAGCAACAAAAAAGAAATGGACAAAGTCTTGGTTTCTGCTCAAGATGTGATGTCAGGTTTGTGAGGTTGAGCCCCGAGTTGATACCATGCTCAGCATGAAGTTTGTTTGGGCTTTCTCTCCCTCTCCTTCTGCCCCTTCTCTCCATGCTTGCTCTCTCACTCACTCACTCTCTCTAAAATAAATAAGAAATCTTAAAAAAAAAAGGAAAAAAGAAGAAAAAAATCATGTGAAATATGCCAGTGCACTCTATTCTTAACAAAGCCTGCTCTCAAGAGAAAGTAATTACCCAAAGACTCATCTGCTGGGTATTTTCAGTGCCTAACTAACTTAGAAGGGACATTTTCAACTGCAGCCCATTTTCACCATCCTCTCCCACCCAATGGGGGAAGCAAAAAACAGAAATACTTGTCAAGTTTATAGTCCAGATACATAGAATCCCTAGAAGACTGAGACCTAATCACAGGACTATACAACATTCCCTCCTGTCACATCCCTCATCATTGTATTAGTAAAGACCTGTTTATAGTAATTCTTTTTACCAGACATGACAGGGATATTGGAATTATCAGACTAGGGATTTAAAACAACTATGATTAATATGCTAAAGGCTCTAATGGATGATCAGCAGCATTCAAAAATAGATGGACTATGTAAGCAGAAAGAAAACCTAAGAAAGAACAACAAAATGATAGAGAAAAAAAAATCATTGTAATAAAAATAAAGAATGCTTTTGATGAACTTATTAGTAGACTAGATACAGCTGAGGAACAGACTGACATTATTCAACTACAAGACTTACTATAAGGTTACAGCAATCAAGATGGTGTGGTATTGGTGAAAGAAGAGACAAAGAGATCAATGGAAAGGAACAGAGATCCCAGAGTGATCTTTGAGAAAGAAGCAAAGATAACACAATGGTCCAAAGACAGTCTTTCCAACAAAGGGTACATCTACAGACAATAAAAGTGAATCTTACATGAACCTTACACCCTTCACAAAAACTAATTCAAAATTGATATATTTTTTTAGGATTTTATTTATTTATTCATGAGAGAGAGAGAGAGAGAGAGAGGGAAAAAGAGAGAGAGAGAGAGGCAGAGACACAGGCAGAGGGAGAAGCAGGCTCCATGCAGGGAGCCTAACATGGGACTGGATTCCAGGTCTCCAGGATCATGCCCTGGGCTGAAGGCGGTGCTAAACCGCTGAGCCACCCGGGATGTCCAACAAAATGGATATTTAAATGTAAATATAAAACTCCTAGAAGATTACATAGGAAAAATCTAGATGGTCTTGGGTATAGTGATAACTTTTTAGATACAATTCTAAAGGCATGATCTAAGAAACAAATAGTTGTTAAGCTGGACTTCATTAAAATTAAAAACTGCTACTCTATGAAAGACAATGTCAAGAGAATGAGAAGGCAAGCCCTAGAGGAGAAATTATTTGCAAAAAATGAATCTGATGATGGATTGTTAGCAAAAATACACAAAGAAAACTTAAAGCTCAACAACAAGGAAACAACCCCTCCAATTTAAAAATGGGCCAATGATTTTTTTTTAAGATTTTATTTATTTATTCATGAGAGACACAGAGAAAGAGGCAGACATTGATGGAGGGAGAAGCAGACTCCTCACAGGGAGCCCAATGCAGGACTAGATCCCTGAACCTGGGATCATGCCCTGATCCTGAGCCGAAGGCAGACAGTCAACCACTAAGCCACTCAGGCATCCCTAAAATGGGTCTATGATCCTAACAGACCCCTCACCAAAGAATATATACGTATGATAAATAAGCGTATAAAATGATGCTCCACATCAAATCTGACCAGGGAATGTAACTTAACAGTGAACTACCAATGCACACCAATTATAATGGTCATAATCTGGAATACTGACAACACTAAATACGAGGAGCAAAAGGGACTGTCATACCTTGCTGGTGGGAATGCAACATGGCATACCATTTTGGAAGATCATTTGGCAGTTTCTTACAGAACTAGACATATGCTTAGGATACAACATTCATGCTTCTTGGTATCTATCCAAAGGAGTTGAAACTCATGTCCACACAAAAATCTATGCAGAGATATTTATAGCAGCTTTATTCATAATTGCCCAAACTTTGAAGATACCAAGATGTCCTTCAGTAGGTGAGTGGATAAATTGTGATGTATCCAGGCAATGGAATATTATCCACTGTTAAAAAGAGATGAGCTATCTAGCCACGTAAAAATGTAGAAGAAATTTCAATGCATATTACCCAAAGGAAAGAAGCCAATCTGAAAAAAGGCAAAATTACAGGACAAGTAGAAAGATCACTGGTTGCCAATTGGAGTTGAGGGCATTCCCTCAACAGAGGATTTTTAGGGTACTGAGAATACTGTGTGATACCCTAATGATGAACAAATGTCATTATACACTTTGGAATCCATAGACTATATACCTGAAGAGTGAACCATAATGTAAACTATGGATTTTGGGTAATCATGATGTGTCAATGTCTGTTTGTCAACTATAACAAATGTACCACTCAGGTGAGTGTGTTAATAATGGGGAAAGCTATATGCATTTGTGACAGTAGGGGAATATGGGAAATCTCTTTACTTTTCTCTCAGTTATCCAGTTAACCTAAAACTGCTCTATAAAATAACATCATTAAAAACACATGGAAAGAAACTGAGGGCATCCAGTACCACCTGCCTGACATGAGTGAAGCCATCTTGGAACTTCTAGTTTCAGTTAAGTTACATGCAATCCCAGTGGAGACCAACAGAAGAACCACCCATATTGCCAACCCATAGAATCATGAGAAAAAATAAAATATGATATTTAAACAAAGTATTGGAGGTAGTAACATGATAATATATTATCGATATTATACTTCCTTTCTGTAGTATGTAATTATTTCAAGTCACCATATACTGTAGTACTTAACAATAAAGTACTTGCAAATTTTCCAATAAGGTGAAGAACATAAATGGGCTGGTAATGTATTGAACAGACAAAGTTTCATGGCCAGCTGCTAGGGAAAGTGTGGTTATGTCATCAGCAAACACATTTCTCTTCTTGAGTATACAGCTAAGCTGTATTTCTAAGTAAGAATTCATATGATAGCAGTCATGACAAATCAAATAATAATTGACCAGTGAAATATATGTGTAAATGACATGCTAGTTCTATGCCAAAGGAAGTTTCTTTTCTTTACTTTCTCTCTTTTCCCCCTGGCTTCTAGTTAGAAAATCTGGAAATGTCTAACCATGTATGGAAAATGCCATATTTAAAATTTGGAACAATCCTAAATCTCTGAGTCACTGCTGGAAGAAAAGTCCCCATTGCTACCACCCTAACACTAATCATACTGGGTAATAAAGTGCAGAAGCAATGGACTGTTATTTTGTTAACCAACTGAAATATATGGTTTCTTTTTTTACTGACCTATTGCTTAGCCTACCTAAAACATTCCTATTTGTGAACTAGCTCTCTCATATTCCATGTGGTTTATGTGGGGCTATTTTCCTTCTCTTCTGTGGTGAATACATGACCCAGATTTGATCAGTAAAAGTCTATCAGTATCTCAGACACAGTGAGTGATTCAAGAATGACACTGAACCCAAGTGGGGCCAATCAGCTCATTCTCTGGGGCATGTATGCTAGAGTTATCAGAACAGGCTTTTCTCCAGCATTGGGATTAGAAGCTGAAAAATGGATGTTATAAATTGAAGTGGCTGACATCTATCCTTCTGGGCCTAACGAAACAATGTGTTTGTCATAGGAAAGAATGAGGGGCAACCTGCAAATACAAGCAAAGCTGAGAGATGTGGAAAGAAGGAAGTATCCCTCAGAACACATTTTGAGGATATAGTTTTAGTGATGCCTAAAGTCAGTCCTTCCTCTAGAATTTTAAAAAAATCTGGTTAATTTTATGTACTTGTTTTCTTTTCCATGTAAGTTAATTTGAATTACATTTACTTTAGTTGTAAACAGAGTATCACGTAGTGTTTCCCATCCTTATTTTTTAATATTTTGTTGAATTTTATCTAATGCAATAAGAAACAGTATAAATTCTGAAGAAAATTTATATATTAAAATTATATGGGGGAGGGGCAATATGGCGGAAGAGTAGGGTCCCCAAGTCACCTGTCCACACCAAATTACCTAGAAAACCTTCAAATCATCCTGAAAATCTATGAATTCGGCCTGAGAATTAAAGAGAGACCAGCTGGAATGCTACAGGGAGAAGAGTTCGCACTTCCATCAAGGTAGGAAGACGGGGAAAAAGAAATAAAGACACAAAAGGCCTCCAAGGAGGAGGGGCCCCGCGAGGAGCCGGGCTGAGGCCGGGGCGAGTGTCCCCAGGACAGGAGAGCCCCGTCCCGGAGGAGCAGGAGCTGCACCGACCTTCCCGGGGGAAAGGGGCTCGCGGGGAGGTGGAGCAGGACCCGGGAGGGCGGGGATGCCCTCGGGCTCCGGGGACACTAACAGACACCTGCGCCCCGGGAGAGTGCGCCGAGCTCCCTAAGGGCTGCAGCGCGCACGGGGACCCGGAGCAGCTCGGGGGGCTCGGGGCGGCTCCGCGGAGGGGGCTGCGGGGCGGGAGCAGCTCGGGGGGCTCGGGGGCGGCTCCGCGGAGGGGGCTGTGGGGCGGGAGCACCTCGGGGGGCTCGGGCGGAGGAAGAGGCTCCGCGGAGGGGGCTGCGGGGCGGGAGCGCGAATCCAACAGCGCAGGCCCCGGAGCCCAGGGCGCCGGGACACAGCCCAGGATCCGGCCTCCCCCCGGGACAGGCAGAGGCCGGGAGGGCCCAGGACAGCGAGGACGCTCCTGCCCCAGCTGAGCAGATCAGCGGCCCCGCCCGGAGCCTCCAGGCCCTGCAGACGGAGAGCTGCGGAGCTACTGCCGGGGCTGACTCCAGGGCTGCAGAGCTGGCCCCGCCACTGCGGTTGTTCCTCCTGGGGCCTCACGGGGTGAACAACCCCCAAGGAGCCCTGCACCAGGCAGGGGCACAGCAGCTCCCCCAAGTGCTCACACCTGAGAATCAGCACAGCAGGCCCCTCCCCCAGAAGACCAGCTAGACGGACAAGTTCCAGGGGAAGTCAAGGGACTGAAAGTACACAGAATCAGAAGATACTCCCCCGTGGTTCTTTTTGTTTTGTTTTGTTTTGTTTTGCTTTTTGTTTGTTTCCTTCCCCCACCCCCTTTTTTCTCCTTTCTTTCTTTTTCTTTCTCTTTTTCTTCTTTATTTTCGTTTTTTTCTTCCTTTTTTTTCTCTTTCTCTTTTCTTTCCTTCTTTCTCTCCTCTATTTTTCTCCTTTTCCCAATACAACTTGCTTTTGGCCACTCTGCCCTGAGCAAAATGACTAGAAGGAAAACCTCACCTCACAAGAAAGAATCAGAAACAGTCCTCTCTCCCACAGAGTTACAAAATCTGGATTACAATTCAATGTCAGAAAGCCAATTCAGAAGCACTATTATACAGCTACTGGTGGCTCTAGAAAAAAGCATAAAGGACTCAAGAGACTTCATGACTGCAGAATTTAGAGCTAATTAGGCAGAAATTAAAAATCAATTGAATGAGATGCAATCCAAACTAGAAGTCCTAACGACGAGGGTTAACGAGGTGGAAGAATGAGTGAGTGACATAGAAGACAAGTTGATAGCGAAGAGGGAAACTGAGGAAAAAAGAGACAAACAATTAAAAGACCATGAAGATAGATTAAGGGAAATAAACGACAGCCTGAAGAAAAAAACTTACGTTTAATTGGTGTTCCCGAGGGCGCCAAAAGGGACAGAGGGCCAGAATATGTATTTGAACAAATCATAGCTGAAAACTTTCCTAATCTGGGAAGGGAAACAGGCATTCAGATCCAGGAAATAGAGAGATCCCCCCCTAAAATCAATAAAAACCATTCAACACCTCGACTTTTAATAGTGAAGCTTGCAAATTCCAAAGATAAAGAGAAGATCCTTAAAGCAGCAACAGACAAGAAATCCCTGACATTTATGGGGAGGAGTATTAGGGTAACAGCAGACCTCTCCACAGAGACCTGGCAGGCCAGAAATGGCTGGCAGGATATATTCAGGGTCCTAAATGAGAAGAACATGCAACCAAGAATACTTTATCCAGCAAGGCTCTCATTCAAAATGGAAGGAGAGATAAAGAGCTTCCAAGACAGGAAGGAACTGAAAGAGTATGTGACCTCCAAACCAGCTCTGCAAGAAATTTTAAGGGGGACTATTAAAATTACCCTTTAAGAAGAAGTTCAGTGGAACATTCCACAAAAACAAGGGCTGAATAGATATCATGATGACACTAAACTCATATCTCTCAATAGTAACTCTGAATGTGAACGGGCTTAATGACCCCATCAGAAGGCGCAGAGTTTCAGACTGGATAAAAAAGCAGGACCCATCATTTGCTGTCTACAAGACATTTTAGACAGAAGGACACCTACAGCCTGAAAATAAAAGGTTGGAGAACCATTTACCAATCGAATGGTCCTCAAAAGAAAGCAGGGGTAGCCATCCTTATATCAGATAAACTAAAATTTACCCCGAAGACTGTAGTGAGAGATGAAGTGGGACACTATCTCATACTTAAAGGATCTATCCAACAAGAGGACTTAACAATCCTCAATATATATGCCTCGAATGTGGGAGCTGCCAAATATATCAATCAATTATTAACCAAAGTGAAGAAATACTTAAATAATAATACACTTATACTTGGTGACTTCAATCTAGCTCTTTCTATTCTCGATAGGTCTTCTAAGCACATCTCCAAAGAAAAGAGAGCTTTAAATGATACACTGGACCAGATGGATTTCACAGATATCTACAGAACTTTACATCCAAACTCAACTGAATACACATTTTTCTCAAGCGCACATGGAACTTTCTCCAGAATAGACCACATACTGGGTCACAAATTGGGTCTGAACCGATACCAAAAGATTGGGATCGTCCCCTGCATATTCTCAGACCATAATGCCTTGAAATTAGAACTAAATCACAACAAGAAGTTTGGAAGGACTTCAAACACGTGGAGGTTAAGGACCATCCTGCTAAAAGATGAAAGGGTCAACCAGGAAATTAAGGAAGAATTAAAAAGATTCATGGAAACTAATGAGAATGAAGATACAACTGTTCAAAATCTTTGGGATGCAGCAAAAGCAGTCCTAAGGGGGAAATACAAGGCAATACAAGCATCCATTCAAAAACTGGAAAGAACTCAAATACAAAAGCTAGCCTTACAGATAAAGGAGCTAGAAAAAAAACAGCAAATAGATCCTACACCCAGGAGAAGAAGGGAGTTAATAAAGATTCAAGCAGAACTCAACGAAATCGAGACCAGAAGAACTGTGGAACAGATCAACAGAACCAGGAGTTTGTTCTTTGAAAGAATTAATAAGATAGATAAACCATTAGCCAGCCTTATTAAAAGAAGAGAGAGAAGACTCAAATTAATAAAATCATGAATGAGAAAGGAGAGATCACTACCAACACCAAGGAAATACAAACGATTTTAAAAACGTATTATGAACAGCTATACGCCAATAAATTAGGCAATCTAGAAGAAATGGACGCATTCCTGGAAAGCCACAAACTACCAAAACTGGAACAGGAAGAAATAGAAAACCTGAACAGGCCAATAACCAGGGAGGAAACTGAAGCAGTCATCAAAAACCTCCCAAGACACAAGAGTCCAGGGCCAGATGGCTTCCCAGGGGAATTTTATCAAACGTTTAAAGAAGAAACCATACCAATTCTCCTAAAGCTGTTTGGAAAGATAGAAAGAGATGGAGTACTTCCAAATTCGTTCTATGAGGCCAGCATCACCTTAATTCCAAAACCAGACAAAGACCCCACCAAAAAGGAGAATTACAGACCAATATCCCTGATGAACATGGATGCAAAAATTCTCAACAAGATACTGGCCAATAGGATCCAACAATACATTAAGAAAATTATTCACCATGACCAAGTAGGATTTATCCCTGGGACACAAGGCTGGCTCAACACTCGTAAAACAATCAATGTGATTCATCATATCAGCAAGAGAAAAACCAAGAACCATATGATCCTCTCATTAGATGCAGAGAAAGCATTTGACAAAATACAGCATCCATTTCTGATCAAAACTCTTCAGAGTGTAGGGATAGAGGGAACATTCCTCAACATCTTAAAAGCCATCTATGAAAAGCCCACAGCAAATATCATTCTCAATGGGGAAGCACTGGGAGCCTTTCCCCTAAGATCAGGAACAAGACAGGGATGTCCACTCTCCCCACTGCTATTCATCATAGTACTGGAAGTCCTAGCCTCAGCAATCAGACAACAAAAAGACATTAAAGGCATTGACATTGGCAAAGAAGAAGTCAAACTCTCCCTCTTTGCCGATGAAATGATACTCTACATAGAAAACCCAAAAGTCTCCACCCCAAGATTGCTAGAACTCATACAGCAATTCGGTAGCGTGGCAGGATACAAAATCAATGCCCAGAAATCAGTGGCATTTCTCTACACTAACAATGAAACTGAAGAAAGAGAAATTAAGGAGTCAATCCCATTTACAATTGCACCCAAAAGCATAAGATACCTAGGAATAAACCTCACCAAAGAGGTAAAGGATCTATACCCTAAAAACTATAGAACACTTCTGAAAGAAATTAAGGAAGACACAAAGAGATGGAAAAATATTCTATGCTCATGGATTGGCAGAATTAATATTGTGAAAATGTCAATGTTCCCCAAGGCAATATACACGTTTAATGCAATCCCTGTCAAAATACCATGGACTTTCTTCAGAGAGTTAGAACAAATTATTTTAAGATTTGTGTGGAATCAGAAAAGACCCCGAATAGCCAGGGGAATTTTAAAAAAGAAAACCATATCTGGGGGCATCACAATGCCAGATTTCAGGTTGTACTACAAAGCTGTGGTCATCAAGACAGTGTGGTACTGGCACAAAAATAGACACATAGATCAATGGAACAGAACAGAGAACCCAGAAGTGGACCCTCAACTTTATGGTCAACTAATATTCGACAAAGGAGGAAAGACTATCCATTGGAAGAAAGACAGTCTCTTCAATAAATGGCGCTGGGAAAATTGGACATCCACATGCAGAAGAATGAAACTAGACCACTCTCTTTCACCATACACAAAGATAAACTCAAAATGGATGAAAGATCTAAATATGAGACAATATTCCATCAAAATCCTAGAGAAGAACACAGGCAACACCCTTTTTGAACTCGGCCACAGTAACTTCTTGCAAGATACATCCACGAAGGCAAAAGAAACAAAAGCAAAAATGAAGTATTGGGACTTCATCAAGATAAGAAGCTTCTGTACAGCAAAGGATACAGTCAACAAAACTAAAAGACAACCTACAGAATGGGAGAAGATATTTGCAAATGACGTATCAGATAAAGGGCTAGTTTCCAAGATCTATAAAGAACTTCTTAAACTCAACAGCAAAGAAACAAACAATCCAATCATGAAATGGGCAAAAGACATGAACAGAAATCTCACAGAGGAAGACATAGACATGGCCAACACGCACATGAGAAAATGCTCTGCATCACTTGCCATCAGGGAAATACAAATCAAAACCACAATGAGATACCACCTCACACCAGTGAGAATGGGGCAAATTAACAAGGCAGGAAACCACAAATGTTGGAGAGGATGCGGAGAAAAGGGAACCCTGTTACACTGTTGGTGAGAATGTGAACTGGTGCAGCCACTCTGGAAAACTGTGTGGAGGTTCCTCAAAGAGTTAAAAATATACCTGCCCTACGACCCAGCAATTGCGCTGTTGGTGATTTACTCCAAAGATACAAATGCAATGAAACATTGGGACACCTGCACCCCGATGTTTATAGCAGCAATGTCCACAATAGCCAAACTGTGGAAGGAGCCTCGGCGTCCACGAAAGATGAATGGATAAAGAAGATGTGGTTTATGTATACAATGGAATCTTACTCAGCTATTAGAAATGACAAATACCCACCATTTGCTTCAACGTGGATGGAACTGGAGGGTATTATGCTGAGTGAAGTAAGTCAATCAGAGAAGGACAAACATTATATGTTCTCATTCATTTGGGGAATATAAATAATAGTGAAAGGGAATATAAGGGAAGGGAGAAGAAATGTGTGGGAAATATCAGAAAGGGAGACAGAACGTAAAGACTGCTAACTCTGGGAATCGTACTAGGGGTGGTAGAAGGGGAGGAGGGCGGGGGGTGGGAGTGAATGGGTAACTGGGGGTTATTCTGTATGTTAGTAAATTGAACACCAATAAGAAATAAATTAAAAAAAAAGATGTTATCATTGGGGAAACTGAGTAAAGAATACGTCAGATCTCACTATATTATGCATTACAACTACATGTGAAGCTACAATGATCTCAAAGTAAAAATGTTTAATTATAAAATATTAATGATTATTTCTAGACTCTGTATTCTGCTTTATTGATTTACATATTTATCTTTATGTAAATTCCACACACTTTTGATTCTGTGACTCTATAATAAATTTTTGAATTTCCAGTGTAAAAAAAATAAAATAAAATTATATGACTCTTCACCTACAAAACTTGATTGTATTACCTCACAATATATATAGCAAATCATCATTGCAAAATTCAGAATTTTTAGAAGTCTGCTTCAGTAAGGGACGCCCCTGCCTGAAAGTCCCACAGGTGGCAAATTGGGGAAGAATCCTAGGTGGGACAGTGTGGTCTCAGGATTCCTGGGGTCATGGAAAAAGGGTGCCTGAGTACGGCAGAGTTCACGGCTCGATCCGTGAGCCCAGAAGTGGGCTTTCAGCTCTGGTTGCCATAAACCACAGACAGGCACTGTTAGTGGAGTAACTGCTCTCCAAGCAGGGGCCCAGCAAGCGGCAGAGCTTCGGAAAGACCCCTCTCCTTCTCTGGGAGGAAGTAGTGTGGGTGCACACTGCAAGAATTGTCAATTCGGAGACTAGAAACAGGGATCTGGCAACCGTTCTACTAGCAGGGTCCCAGCAAGGGGCAGAACCTAGGCGACAGCCCTCACCTTCCCCTGAGAGGAGTGGCCTGGATCCACTCTGCAGGAGTCTGTAAAGTTTGGAGACTCGAAATAGGGTTGCATGCCTTAGATAAAAACTCTTGGTCACAGGCGGGGTGAACACAGAGTGCTGATGGAAACCAGGAAGACAATAGCAATTGACTGATTCTCCTAGAAGGCCCACTGAAGAGTGGAGGCGGCGATCTTTCAGCTCGGGCTGGAGACTGGGGTGCCACCATTTATTGTCATCCTCTGAAGCAGCGCTAAAAGCCCTCTGGGCACAATAGCCACATAGAGCTTAGTTAGCCCAGCCACTGGCCAGGGCAGTGCAAGTCTGCCTGGGCTGATATCCGAAATACCTGGGCACAACAGGGCCCTCCCCAGAAGGTCAGGGAGAAACCAGCAAAGACCAGGTTCAGCAATCACGCAGAAATGTAAAACTCCAGTGCTCGGGGAGGAAATAGTATGCTTTTATCTTAGGATTCTTTGGTCTTTCAATTTTAATTTTTTTTCTTTTTCCCTTTCAACTAATTTCTTATTCTATCAACTCTTTTTTTTTAAGTTTTTTTTTTAATTCTCATTTTTACAGTTGCATTCTATTATTTCATTGTACTTAATTTTATTTTTGTATATATATACATTTTTCTTTCTTTACAACTTTGAAAGGTAGTTTCTTCTAACAAACAGACCAAAATACAACCAGAATCTAGTGTATTGCTCTGTTCTGTTCACCTGTCTGATTATATTCCTTCTCTAAAAAAAAAAATATTTTTTGATTTCCATATTTACAGTTACATTCTATCCTTTCATTGTGGTTAATTTTATTTTTGTATATATATATATGTTTTTCTTTGTGTACAATGTTGAGATCTAGTTTTATAAACAAACAGACCAAAATCTAGTATTATAAACAAACAGACCAAAATACCCCTAGAATCTACTGCAATTTTTTTGTTTTGTTCACCTGTCTGATTATATTTTCTCCTTTTCTTTTTTTCTTGTTTGTTTTTGGTCGTTTCTGATTTGTTAATTCTGACTGTATAATTCTCTGGGATCATTGTTGCTATTTTAGTGTTTGGTTCTCTTGCTAATCTATTCTTCTCTGGACAAAAGTGACAGGATGGAAAAACTCACCACAAAAAAGAGAACAAGAGGCAATACTAATTGTCAGGGACCTAATCAGTATGTGTATAAGATGACACAACTAGAGTTCAGAATAAAGATTATAAAGATACTAGTTGGGTTTGAAAAAAGCATAGAGACTCTAGAGAATCCCTTTCTGGAGAAATAAAAGAACTAAAATCTAATCAGGTTGAAATAAAAAAAAAGTATATTGATGAGATGCAATAAAAAATGGAGGCTCTAATTGCATGATAAATGAGGCAGAAGAGAGAATTAATGTTATAGAAGAAAAAATGGTGTGGAATAAATAAGCTGAGAAAAAGAGAAATAAACAACTATTGGATCACAAAGGGAAAATTCAAGAGTAAGTGATACAATAGAGCCAAACAATGTTCCCATAGGAAAAGGAAAGAGAGAGAGAATATTTCAACAAAGTATAGTTGAGAACTTCTCTAATCTGGGGAAATAAACAGGCCTTCAAGTCCAGGAAGCACAAAGAACTCTCAAAATCAATCAAGATAGGTCAATACCTTGACACATAATAGTGAAGCTTGCAAATTTCAGAGACAAAGAGAAAATCCTGAAAGCAGCTTGGGACAAGAGGTCCATAATCTACAAGGGTTAAAACCTAAGACTGGCAGCAGACCAATCCACAGAGACCTGACAAGCCAGAAAGGACAGGCGTGGTATATTCAAGGTGCTAAATGAAAAAAAAAAAAAATGCAGCAAGAATACTTTATCCAGCAAGGCTGGCATTCAGAATTAGAGGAGAGATAAACAAACAAACAAACAAACAATTTTTTATATTCCCCAAATGAATGAGACCACGTTGAAGCAAATGGTGGGTATTTGTCGTTTCTAATGGCTGAGTAATATTCCATTGTATACATATACCACATCTTGTTTATCCATTCATCTTTCAATGGACATCGAGGCTCCTTCCACAGTTTGGCTATTGTGGACATTGCAGCTATAAACATCGGGGTGTAGGTGTCCCGGCGTTTCACTGCATCTGTCCAGGACAAACAGAAACTAAAAAAAAAAAAAATTGTGATCATTAAACCAGCCCTGCAAGAAATAATAAAAGGAATCCTTTAAGTGAAGAGAGAGCCCAAAAGTCAGATAGACCAGAAAGGCATAGAGACAATATACAGAAAGAGTGACTATTGTTAATACAATAGCTCTAAATTCATATCTTTCAATAGTTACTCTGAATATAAACAGACTAAATGCCCCAGTCAAAAGACTAAAGATATCAGATAGGATAAGAAAGAAAGACCCATCATTATGCTGTCTACAAGACTCATTTCAGACCCCAAAACACCTCCAGATTGAAAGTGAGGTAATTGGAAAACCATTTGTCATGCTAATGGATATCAAGAGAAAGCTGGGTCACAATCTTTATATCAAACAAATTAGATATTTAAGCAAAGACTCTAATAAGAGATGAGGAAGGACACTATATCATAATTAAAGGGTCTATCCAACAGATCTAATAATTGTAAATATATGTCTCTAACATGGGAGAAACCAATTAAATAAACCAATTAATAGCAAAATTAAAGAAACACATTGGTAATAACACAATTACAGTACAGTACTTTAACACCCCATTCACTGCAATGGATAGATTATCAAGGCAGATCAACAAGGAAACAAGGGCTTTGAATGACACACTGGACCATACAGACTTCCCAGATATATTCAGAGCATTCCATCCTATAGCAACAGAATACACATTCTTCTTGAGTGCACATGGAACATTCCTCAGAATAGATCACATACTGCACCACAAATCAGGTCTCAAGGTCTCAACTGGGGCCAAAAGATTGGGATCATTCTTTGCATATTTTCAGACCGCAATGCTTTGAAACTGGATCCCAAGAAACAGGAGAAATTTGAAAAGTACCCAAATACATGGAGGCTAAAAAGCATCCTATTAAAGAACAAATGGGTCAACCAGGAAATTAAAGAAGAATATAAAAAAAATCATGGAAACAAATGAAAATGAGATGCCCCAAAGGTGGTCTCAATAGGGAAGTTTATAGCAATACAAACTATTCTCAAGAAACGAGAAAGTTCTCAAATACACAACCTAACCTTACACCTAGAGGATCTGAAGAAAAAACAGCAAATAAAACCTAAACACAGCAGGAGAAGAGAATTATTAAAGATTAGAGCAGAAATCAATGAAATATAAACCAAAATAACAGTAGAATAGATCAACAAAACTAGGAGCCGGTTCTTTGAAAGAATTAATAAGATCAATAAACTTCTATCAAAAGAAAAGAGAAAAGACCCAAATAAATAAAATCATGAATGAAAGAAGAGAGATCACAACTAATACTGAAGAAATACAATTATAAGAACATATTATGAGCAACTATATGCCAGAAAATTAAGCAATCTAGAAAAAAAAATGGATGCATTCTTAGAAACATAAACTACCAAAACTGAAACAGGAAGAAACAAAAAACCTGAACAGACCCAAAGTCAGCAGGGAAATAGAAACAGTAACCAATAAATCTCCCAATAAATAAAAGTCCAGGGCCAGATGGCTTTCCAGGGGAATTCTACCAAACATTTAAAGAAGAATCAATCAATACCTGTTCTTCTGAAGCTGTCTCAAAAAATATAAATGGAAGGCAAACTTCCAAACTCTAGTAGGCTAGTATTATCTTGATCCTAAAACCAGACAAAGACCCACCAAAAAGGAGAATGACAGAGCAATATCCCTGATGAATGTGGATGCAAAAATTCACATCAAGATATTAGCCAAAAGGATCCGACAGTACAATAAAAGGATTGTTCACCACAATCAAGTGGGATTTATTCCTGGGTTGCAAGGATGGTTCAACAACTGCAAATCAATCAGTGTAATACACTACAGTAATAAAAGGACAAGAAACATATGATCCTTTCAATAGATGCAAAAAAAGCATTTGACTAAGTACAGCATCCTTTCCTATTAAAACTCTTCACAGTGTAGGGATAGAGAGAACGTACGTCAATATCATAAAAGTCATCTATGAAAATCCCACAGCAAATATCATTATCCATGGGGAAAAACTGAAAGCCTTTCTCCTAAGATCAGGAACACGACAGGGATATCCACTCTCACCACTGTTATTCAACATAGTACTAGAACTAGCCTCAGCAATCAGACAACAAAAAGAAATAAAAGGTATCTGAATCAGTAGTTAAGAAGTCAAATTCTCAGTCTTCACAGATGACATGATACTCTTTGTGGAATACCAAAATGACTCCATCTCAAAATTGCTAGAACTCATACAGGAATTCAGCAATGTGGCAGGATATAAAATCAATGCAAAGAAATCACTTGCATTTCTATACACTAAAAAGGAGACAGAAGAAAGAGAAATTAATGAATCAATTCCATTTATAATTGCCCCAAAACCCATAAGATATCTAGAAATAAAGCTAACCAAAGAAGCAAAGGAGGTGTACTCTGAAAACTATGCTCATGAAAGAAATTGAGGAAGACACAAAGAAATGGAAAAATAATCCATGTTGGATTATTGGATTGGAAGAACAAATGTTGTTCTAATGTCTATGCTACCTAGAGCAATGTATACATTCAATATAACCCCTATCAAAATATCATCAACTTTTTTCACAGAGCTGGAAAAAATAATTCTAAAATTTGTGTGGAACCAGAAAAGACCCCAAATAACCAGAGGAATGTGGAAAAAGAAAACTAAAGCTGGTGGCATCACAATTCCAGACTTCAAGATCTATTACAAAGCTGTGATCATCAAGACAGTGTGGTACTGGCATAAAAACAAACACATAAATCAATGGAACAGAATAGAGAACCCAGAAATGGATTCTCAACTCTATGATCAACTAATCTCATATAAAGCACAAAAGAATATTCAATGAAAAAAAGTCTCTTCAACAACTGGTATAAGGAAATTGGACAGCCAGAAGAAATTCATCCAGAAGAATGAAACTGGACCACTTTTTCACATCATACACCAAAACAGACTCAAATGCATGAAACACCCAAATGTGAGACAAGAATCCCTTAAAATCCTAGAGGAGAATACAAGCAGCAACCTTATTGACCTCAGCCATAACAATTTCTTCCTACACATGTCTCAGGATTCAAGGGGAAAAAAGGCAAAAATGAACTATTGGGATTTAATCAAGATAAAAAGCTTCTGCCCAGCAAAAGTAAGTCCACAAAGCCAAAGACAACTGACAGAATGGGAGAAGATATTTGCAAATGACATATCAGATAAAGGGCTAGTATTCAAAATCTATAAAGAACTTATCAAACTCAACACCCAAAGAGCAAATAATCCAATCAAGAAATGCGCAGAAGACATGAATAGTTATTTCTCCAAAGAAGTCATACAAATGGCCAACAGATACATGAAAAAATGCCCAGTATCTCTCCGCATCAGGGAAATACAAATCAAAACTACAGTGAGATACCACCTTACAATGGTCAGAATGGCTAAAGTTAACAAGCCAGGAAACCACAGAGTTGGTGAGAATGTGGAGAAAGGGGCACCCTCTTACATTATTGGGAATGCAAGCTGGTACAGCCACTCTGGAAAAGTTTGGAGGTTCCTCAAAAAGTTAAAAATGGAGCTACCCTAATATCCATCAATTGCTTTACTAGGTATTTATCCCAAAGATACAAATGTAGTGATCAAAAGGGGCACCTGCACCCCAATGTGTATAGCAGCAATGTCCAAAATAGCCAAATATGGAAGGATGAGTGGATAAAGAAGATGTGGTATGTATATACAATGGAATATTACTCAGCCAACAACTTCCAATCAAAATTTTGTCATGGATAATTCCCATGAATCCACTTCAAGGGATTTATCACCATGGATACACCAACACAAACTGTTTTGTTAAACAAATTAATAATAATCAGGTTTTTATTATGATCAAAAGACTGTCAATTCTCATTTTGATCAATGAGATTTTTGAAGTCCTAAAATTGGTTCAGATAATGCCAACAGATAATGCCAGTGGGGTATTTTTATTTTTGTAATTTATGTAAGCCATGTATCCTTGTTCTATTTTTCTTTTTTTTATAATTTTATTTTAAAGATTTATTTATTTATGATAGAGAGAGAGAGAGAGAGAGAGAGAGGCAGAGACACAGGAGGAGGGAGAAGCAGGCTCCATGCCGGGAGCCTGACGCGGGACTTGATCCCAGGACTCCAGGATAGCGCCCTGGTCCAAAGGCAGGTGCCAAACCGCTGAGCCACCCAGGGATCCCCTTGTTCTATTTTTCTATTTTAAATCAAGTTATACACATAAGTGGCAGGAAAATAAGGACAAAAGGTCATGATTGACACTTAAGATAATATTTATCTTAAATATTTAAGTTGGGGCACCTGGGTGCCTCAGTGGTTGAGCATCTGCCTTTGGCTCAGGTTGTGATTCCAGGGTAGCAGGATCAAGTCCTGCATCAGGCTCCCTAAGGGGAGCCTGCTTCTCCCTCTGCCTGTGTCTTGCTTCTCTCTCTGTGTCTCTCATGAATAAATAAATAAAAGTCTTTAAAAGTATATTCATAATCAAAATTAAAACATTTATTTTTCAGGAAGAAGAAATAATTTGTGTAAGTTCATAGATATATTTAGAAACACATAGTTTGCTCTGTTTGGGCCAAATTATGTATCATCTAGTATGCATCTCCATTAGTGATTATATACATAATCACTAAACAATAAATGTTAACAAAAATTTTAAAAAGGTTGTCAAAAGCAGAAGTAAAGATGAAGACTAAAAAAATGCATGGGTAAGAAAATACAGAAATAATTTATAACCTTGAAGAATGTGGTCAGGTGGAAGGTAAGGTTTGAATTATTAAAGATGGCAAAGGCTGTGTGTAAATTCTAGTTTTGTGCTTAACCCACTAACTTATGAAAATTTTTTCTATAAAGGAATTTACACTTAAAAGACATCTATTGGTTTCAGAATTAGTGGATATAGTTTAATTTTAATTGAATGAAACTGTGTAATGTCTAAATGACCAGAATATTCTGAAAAGCTTATTTCTTATTTGATCTCTAAATCAAACTAAGCTGCATTATGACTTCTAAGACATGCTAGAATTTTGTTAGTCTACCTTCCTGATAGTCATTGGGCTCTTTTCTATAGGGCATTAAACATCAAGATCATTACTTATATCAGATATGAAATACTTTAATGTTAAATTATCCCTGTTTTCACATTATAAATCTAGGTGGTGAGTTATATCATTTTAAAATATTGTTTTAATTTATTTTACTATTTTAATGCTGATGTTTTATTGAAGAATTCACATTTATATTGCAAGATGGTAGTGACATGTGATTCCTTTTATGATGCTTTCTCTTTTTTCAGGTTTTGGGATCATGAACATCCTAACTTCCTATAAGTAACAAAAATACTCCTTTTATCCCTGGGCTCTGGAAAATTTTAAATCACTTAGTCTTGTTTAAGCCTCTTAAATTTGAACTATTCACATATTAATCAATATAAAGAAGGTACATTATCAATGTCTCCATAATTATTAATTGATATAAGATAACACTTATACTATTTCTTGAATCAACTTTGGTACTTTGTATTAATTGTTTGAAGGTAAATTTTAAGATATTTTATAATTAACTATTCATATATGCATATTAATTACATCTATCTATCTATATAAAAATTCTCTATTCCTATGTGTTTTGTAACTTTACCTGATTATATGTTGATGAAGTCTTACTCTCATTCTAAGAGTATAAACACTATCTGTTTCTCCTGATTTTCCTTAAGTATTATCATCTTTTTTTTACATTCTTGCATTTATTCCTCATTTATAATGTTTCTTTCTGCTATGATGTCATTTGTTTTTCCTATATCCCTTCCCTAGGACTTTTGCAATTGTCTTTCTCTGTGCTTTTTTTTTGTCTTTTTCTACTCTGTTGAGTTGAAAGATAAGTTTATTTTTCATAATACTGTTGTTTATTAAGTTCAAATTCATTATCTTATAAGTTTTCCCCTGACTACAGCCTTGATTGTATCACATAAATATTGATGAAGTGCTATAGTTAATATATTCTAAAGTGGAGCGTATAAACAAACTTCATTTTTTGTCTTTAAAGATATTTTTAGGAGAGAGAATTTTTTAGGTCCCTCATTTATTTTTTAAAAATATTACATTTTTATGTATCTGTGGGATGTGTGCATATGTATATTTGGGCATCCATTTTTGGTTTCTTTTCACAAATTTTTCTGTTTTAAGGAACTCTGCCATTTTAATAAGAAAATATGGAATGTAATTGGTACTTTTTAATACACAGAGAAATCTGCTTTTCTTTTTGGGAAGTGAGGGTTCATAAATGTTTTATTTTCAACAAAAATTTTAATTTCTAAATACAACACTATGAGACACATTTTATGATGGCTCCATTAATTACATGTGCAGCTTTCTTTGTTTACTTCCTCTGGTAAAAGTTGAAAAACTGTTTTTAAATTCTCATTAAAATTATATTCTAAAAGATTATCTTCCATTAAAGTTATTAATTATTAACTTAGCATTTATTGAGCTCCTTTCAGGAAAAGAGCTAATCAATATATCAGCCTTCATGTAGCTTTCATTCTAGTAAGACCTACAGTTTAATGTGAGAAGTATCAGTAGTGTCTAAGTGTCTGACATATAGGCATATAGAAGATGTTCAATAGAATTTTTGCTCCAAGGAGTGCTTGAATAAATAAACAAATATAGGGCAGCCCGGGTGGCTCAGCGGTTTAGCATTGCCTTCAGCCCAGGGTGTGATCCTGGAGACCCGGGATCAAGTCCCACATCAGGCTCCCTGCATGGAGCCTGCTTCTCCCTCTGCCTGTGTCTCTGCCTCTCTCTCTCTCTTTCTGTGTCTCTCATGAATGAATAAATAAAATATTTATAAAAAAATAAACAAATATATCTCAATGCCATAGTACTCCACCATTATTCCCCTTTTCAAATTAGCACATCATTGTTGCTTGTATCTTTTATCAACAATGTTAGGGAAGGAAACATTGTTTTCCCATTTTGGAAAACACCCCTATCTTCTCTTTCTCCCTTACTCATGTCTTCCCCTCAAGGGGTATTATACTTTATTGGTGAGTTTGGATTAAGAAACTTGGCATGAGCAGCTCTGTCTCTTCCTCTCTTTTCTCCATAGAAGCCAGGCTGTCTTCATAGATGTTTATTTTATGGTCTTTGCCTTTATGACACACATTTTACAATTATGAGCTTTGTGTGTGGAATGCCTGTAGATATCATACACTGGATATGACTGTGAGTTTGGGAAAGAGGGGGCTAAGAGTAAATCACTGTAGTCTGGAGTGCTTATTTTTGTTGTACCTGTATGTCACATCTTCCAATAATATCGTTTTATTAATTTATTACTTTATCAATAATAAAGCTGGTATTCTTTTTTTAAAGCTGATATTCTTATATTCATTACTTGATAGTTTTTCTCAATTGGTTCAGATTTTTATGGGGTAGTGGGGCCTATCTATTTATACTCAAAACCCATGTAGTCACTCTTTGTCTTAGCATGGGCTCCTTGAAGCAGATACTGAGATTAACAATTTTGTACAGAATGTTTATAGGGGAATGTTCTCAATGATATGCCAGTATGAAAGATATGGTCAAGATTGACATGAACTCACAATGTAATTGTAGCTGAGGCCTCACCAATCCTGAAGGTGCTCTGGACCTGGGGTGCCCTTCAGAGTTGTCCCGTATTGAGACAAGGAAGTTAAGCATTTATATACCACAGTCAGTTAATCAGTGGCCATCAGCTACCTCTGAGAATGGACATAATTGAGCAGAGCAGTTCTCTGCAGTTGAGGACAATTTCCAATGATGAACCCATAAGTAAGAAGTTTAGAAAATGATATTCACAGAAATTGTGGGAAAGATGGGTTGGCAGTAAAGTGTGTGTGGGGGGGTGGAACTGAGTGGAGCTTCCCAAATCCATCAGACTTTTGAACCATTTCATGATTTTGCTTTAATTTTAATTTGATATTAATATCACTAGCCTTATTATAAGGGAAAGGAGGGAACCTGAGTGGGAAAAATTAGAGAGAGAGACAAACCATGAGAGACTCCTAACTCTGGGAAACAAAGGGTTGTAGAAGGGGAGGTGTGGGTAACTGGGTGATGGGTACTGAGGAGGGCACTTGATGGGATGAGTACTGGGTGTTATAACTATCTGTTGGCAAATTGAATTTAAATTAAAAAATGTAAAAAATAAAAAAATAAAATAGGCTACAGATGAAAGAAATATATATCACTACCCTTGATTTGCATTTGAAAGTTTGCCTGAAATATATGTGAAAATATATATTAAAAAATTTTTCCAAATTTCCTTATAATTTGTGCAGTGTGTTTTTTATAGAGAGACTATCATTTATTTTTTGATAAATATTTTATTGATGTTTGACATAAATGCATATAGAAAAGTACATACATCAAAAATTGACAGCTAGTGGAATTATTGTATATTATATATTACCAATAGACACAATCCACATCAAAAAAATAATTTTGACAGTAATACAGAACCTCCATTCAACTCTTCTTCGCAACCTTACATTTTTTTGTTTTCTTGTTTTTCATTATTGTTTTATTTTTAATATAAATTAAATGATATGTTCTTTAAAAGTCTTGTGGTTTTGCTTTACACATTTCTCTATCTTTGATTAAATATTATCTACTTAAATACTATAGATTTGTAATTTTTCTTGCTTGATATCTTGCATAAATATAATTTTTTAGAGTATTGTCTTCGACATTCTTAATTCATTGCATTTAAAATGTATTGAGGTATGTAATAACTTCATTCTTGTCAGTCCACAAAAAAATAAGTGCTTGACAAATTTTAAACATGCGTATATAGTCATGTTACCATTACTCACATCTCATGATATAAGGCATCTCCCAGACAGATTAGAGCTCTGTGTTTTTAAAATTATTATTATTATTATTAGGGGAGAAGAACAAGTAGGGGTATTCAGTATGAAAAGCTTAGTCCTTTAATTGAATATTTGGTTAATTTACAGTTAATATGAACATTTATAGAATTGGATTCATTTTCACAATATCACTATTTGGTAATTTTTTTTTAAAGATTGTAATTATTCATGAGAGAGAGAGAGAGAGAGAGAGCAGCAGAGTCACAGGCAGAGAGAGAAACAGGCTCCATGCAGGAAGCCTAACGTGGATCAATCCCAGGTCTCCAGGATCACACCGTGGGCTGAAGGAGGCACTAAACCGCTGAGCCACCCAGGCTGTCCTCACTATTTGGTAATTAAACACAATTTGACCTATTCCTATTACATTACTGTTTTTCTGAGATCTGGACTTTTTAATGATCAGTTGTGTATTTTTTTGTTATTTATTTTTCCTCTATTAAATAGAATATTTTCATCCTTTTGCTATTTTTTAATGGTTACCTTAGAGATAACAAATTATGCCTTTGAATTATTAAATATAAATTGTCATTTTCATGATTCTAGAAAGTTAGATCATTTTATTTTTTTTAATAATAAATGTATTTTTTATTGGTGTTCAATTTGCCAACATCATTTTATTTTTTTAATAATAAATGTATTTTTTATTGCTGTTCAATTTGCCAACATACAGAATAACACCCAGTGCTCATCCCGTCAAGTGCCCCCCTCAGAGCCGGCCACCCAGTCACCCCCAACCCCCGCCCTCCTCCCCTTCCACCACCCTTAGTTCGTTTCCCAGAGTTAGGAGTCTTCCATGTTCTGTCTCCCTTTCTGATATTTCCTACCCATTTCTTCTCCCTTCCCCTCTATTCCCTTTCACTATTATTCATATTCCCCAAATGAATGAGAACATATAATGTTTGTCCTTCTCCCATTGACTTATTTCACTCAGCATAATACCCTCCAGTTCCATCCACGTTGAAGCAAATGGTGGGTATTTGTCGTTTCTAATGGCTGAGGAATATTCCATTGTACACATAAACCACATCTTCTTTAACCATTCATCTTTCGATGGACACCGAGGCTCCTTCCACAGTTTGGCTATTGTGGACATTGCTGCTATAAACATGGAGGTGCAGGTGTCCCAGCGTTTCACTGCATCTGTATCTTTGAGGTAAATCCCCAACAGTGCAATTGCTGGGTCGTAGGGCAGGTCTATTTTTAACTCTTTGAGGAACCTCCACACAGTTTTCCAGAGTGGCTGCACCAGTTCACATTCCCACCAACAGTGCAAGAGGGTTCCCCTTTCTCCACATCTTCTCCAACATTTGTTGTTTCCTGTCTTGTTACTTTTCACCATTCTCACTGGTGTGAGGTGGTATCTTATTGTTGTTTTGATTTGTATTTCCCTGATGGCCAGTGATACAGAGCATTTTCTCATGTGCTTGTTGGTCATGTCTACGTCTTTCTCTGTGAAATTTCTGTTCAGGTCTTTTGCCCATTTCATGATTGGATTGTTTGTTTCTTGGCTGTTGAGTTTAATAAGTTCTTTATAGATGTTGGATACTGGCCCTTTATGTGATATGCCATTTGCAAATATCTTCTCCCATTCTGTAGGTTGTCTTTTAGTTTTTTGACTCTATCCTTTGCTGAACAAAAGTTTCTTATCTTGACGAAATCCTAATAGTTCATTTTTGCTTTTGTTTCTTTTGCCTTCATGGATGTATCTTGCAAGAAGTTACTGTGGCCAAGTTCAAAAAGGGTGTTGCCAGTGTTCTCCTCTAGGACTTTGATGGAATCTTGTCTCATATTTAGATCTTTTCATCCATTTTGAGTTTATCTTTGTGTATGGTGTAAGAGAGTGGTCTAGTTTCATTCTTCTGCATGTGGATGTCCATTTTCCCGGCACCATTTATTGAAGAGACTGTCCTTCTTCCAATGGATAGTCTTTCCTCCTTTGTCGAATATTAGTTGACCATAAAGTTGAGGGTCCACTTCTGGATTCTCTAATCTGTTCCATTGATCTATGTGTCTGTTTTTGTGCCAACACCACACTGTCTTGATGACCACAGCTTTGTAGTACAACCTGAAATCTGGCATTGTGATGCCCCCAGCTATGGTTTTGTTTTTTAAAATTCTGCTGGCTATTCGGGGTCTTTTCTGATTCCACACAAATCTTAAAATAATTTGTTCCAACTCTCTGAAGAAAGTCCATGGTATTTTGATAGAGATTGCATTAGACGTGTAAATTGCCCTGGGTAACATATTATGAATGGTTATACGCCAATAAATTAGGCAACCTAGAAGAAATGGATGCATTTCTGGAAAACCACAAATTACCAAACTGGAACTGGAAGAAATAGATAACCTGAACAGGCCAAGAACCAGGGAGGAAATTGAAGCAGTCATCAAAAACCTCCCAAGACACAAAAGTCCAGGGCCAGATGGCTTCCCTGGAGAATTCTATCAAACATTTAAAGAAGAAACCATACTTATTCTACTAAAGCTGTTTGGAAAGATAGAAAGAGATGGAGTACTTCCAAATTCGTTCTATGAGGCCAGCATCACCTTAATTCCAAAACCAGACAAAGACCCCACCAAAAAGGAGAATTATAGACCAATATCCCTGATGAACATGGATGCAAAAATTCTCAACAAGATACTAGCCAATAGGATCCAACAGTACATTAAGAAGATTATTCGCTATGACCAAGTAGGATTTATTCCTGGGACGCAAGGCTGGTTCAACACTTGTAAAACAATCAATGTAATTCATCCTATCAGCAAGAGAAAAACCAAGAACCATATGATCCTCTCAATAGATGCAGAGAAAGCATTTGACAAAATACAGCATCCATTCCTGATCAAAACTCTTCAGAGTGTAGGGATAGAGGGAACTTTCCTCGACATCTTAAAAGCCATCTAGGAAAAGCCCACAGCAAATATCATTCTCAATGGGGAAGTACTGGGAGCCTTTCCCCTAAGATCAAGAACAAGACAGGGATGTCCACTCTCCCCACTGCTATTCAACATAGTACTTGAAACCCTAGCCTCAGCAATCAGATCATTTTTAACTTACATACCAGTTCTTAACTATTTTTTTCCTTCCTCTTATGGGTTTGAATTCTATATGTACTTTAAATCTCACAGGTCATTGTTATTTTATTTTAGTGATAAATTTTTATTATATTTATAGCCATATTTACTCTTTGTAGTGTCATACTTTCTTATAGTTCAGAGCTTCCTTATAGAATCATTCTTTGCTTAAAAAATATTTATTATTTCTTTTACTACATGAATGGTAAATTCCATTAATTTCTTCTGGTCTAAAAATACCTTTATTTCCCTTCATTATCAAAAGACACATTTACTTTGAAATAAATAATTTCAGCACTTTGAAAAAGGCATAAAAAAAAGAAAAGAAAGAAAGAAAAAGGCATTCCATTTACTGTGATTTCCATAATTTCTGTTAAGAGTCAGCTATAAATCCAATTGTCCTTTCTTTAATAAGAATGCATCTTTTGTTGTTTGTGTGGCTTCTTATAAGATTTGTTTTTGTTTTCATAGAACAACTATTTTATTCTCCCTAGAGTATGGCTAGGTATGGCTTTCTTTTAATTTATATTGTATGGGGTTTATACCTCTTTTCTATGTTTAGCCTCCTACCTACTTACATTCATAATTTTTCAAGTGTCTTGAGTAATTGGTTTTGTGTCTGAAGACCATCACATCACTATTTTTTCTCTTTCATTCTAAAATACACACAATGAACACTGATTGTTCATCTATCCTCTAGAAGCTAACCTCTGTCTGAATAAAACCCAAGTTTTTGGTGTCTTGTTCTGCCCTCCAAATCAGCAAATGCTTCAGATAAAAAAATTAGCTTTTGAATATCTCTTTATCTCCCAGTATTTTCCACCTCCCCAGAATCTTCACCCTATTATAATAATGGCTTAAGTAGCTCTATGATCCCTTCCTTACAGAATGTGTAGTTTTAATTACTAAGCTTTTCTAGTTATTAGGATTGTTCTGTCACATGTTTTTTCGTCAGCAACATTCACAGTTTCTTTCTGCTTTTCTTAAACTTTCAGACTCCAAATTCTACCATAAGCTACACTATTAACCACTTTACTTTGAAGCATGTTTGCAGGAAAAATGGCATTCTAAATGGATGTCAGAAGAGCCTACTCAACAGTAAGAGTCCTTAAAGCAGCTCAAATGCAGATGTCTCCATAGGTACAAGGGGAGATACTACCCATCATGCAAGTGCAAGGGTTGCCCTAACTTAAATGTCACTAAAGGTTTTATGTTCCACAGAGCCAATATTTTGCTAATAATTTCATAGGCCTAACTTTCAGTGTCTCTACAAGTGATATGCTGGTCATAAGAATAGGGTGCAAGACATCTCAGTATTTATATCTTACTTATAAATCCTCCATTCTACATGAGATTTACCAATAAGGAATTATTTATGTTATAGGCAATGCTGTATTAATATATATTAATAATGTTGTTATATTTTTGAAACATAATAACTTATCATGTTATCAGGAGAACAGAGATAAAGAATTTAACCAAAGATTGGATTTTCATAAAGTAGGGGAAAGGACCACAGTCTAGTTAGAGGTGGAATTTGATAGCTGACTACTTTTTGTGTCACCTTAGATATTTTAAAATAAGACAAAAGTCAGTAATGCTAATGACTGGTTTAGCTCATGTTAATTTTTCATATTGTTTTATTGCTTAGGTTTTCAATATATTCACTATATTCTTTTTTTTTTAATTTTTATTTATTTATGATAGTCACACAGAGAGAGAGAGAGAGAGAGAGGCAGAGACATAGGCAGAAGGAGAAGCAGGCTCCATGCACCGGGAGCCCGACGTGGGATTCGACCCCGGGTCTCCAGGATCACGCCCTGGGCCAAAGGCAGGCGCCAAACCGCTGCACCACCCAGGGATCCCTATTCACTATATTCTTTTGGTCTGTTTTTGTAATGCTCCAGTTTTTCTCTTATTCTTTTTGTTTGTTTTTCTATAATTAATCTACCTGATTATTCTTATTTTTATAACTGTCACTTCAAAATTATAACTGATTATCTTAAACATCTATGTTCTTTTCTAATATGAAAATTTAGAACTGTAAGAATTTAAAACTATAGTATTTAAAATTATAAACCATATTAAACCATACTACAAAACATTTAAAACTATAAACATCCTGAAATAACTGCAATAGCTAAATTTTAAACGTTTTGATAGGTCATATTTTATTATTATTCAGTTAAATATATTTTAAAATTTTCATGATAATTTCTCATCCCATGGGTTTTTAGAAGTAAACTGTTTGGAATATACAGTATAATATTTATAATTAATTATAACTGTAATATTTAGAGAGTTGGACCCTTTGATTTTTTAAATGGATTTTATAGCAAAATCTACTTTGATAAAGAAATTCTGTATTATTTTCATCAATTGATATTTTGATTAGTTTGACTCTAGGACAATAATATGGTTGTTTTGATAACTATCCATGAAAAATTGAAAAGAATATATATTATACACTTACAATGATCGATGCATCATTTATGACAGTATTATTAATCATATCATTCAAGATATATATCCCTAACTGATTCTATTCTTTATGTCTCTATCATCAGCTACTGACAGTGATAAGAAGAAATCAACTATGATTTTGATTTGCTATTTTTTTCTTTTATTATCTAAAAAGCTGAGACAGCATAGTGAGTACTGAAGGAGGAGAAACAATTCTCAGCACACACACACACACACACACACAAAGCTGACCATATATCTTGAATTTATAATTGGAGTTTGTCTGTCCAAAACAGGGTCCAGCTGTAGAAGGGAAAATCAATGTTTTAATACATTGGACTAGGGATGTCAACTAATGAACTAAGGTATTTTTTTAAACTAAAACTATAGAAGGACTTTTTATTTCATATGAGTTATCAGAAAATTCATAAATCTTGCTCTAATTTTACTCAAAAGATAAGTAAAAATTAACCCCCCAGAACACCACAGGCAAAGTGGTGTAGACATTACAAAAAAAGTTATTCAGCTTATTTGATACAGTGATCATCTTACTAGTTCTTCACTTTATTTGAACTTCCATGGCATAAATTGAGGTGGCAATTTTCTCTTAAATTAAACAATGCTACATTCTCTGGATTTTCTCTTACAACTTCAGCTCAATATCTTTTACTGAAAAGTTTCTTGAGGATAATAATTATTTTCTTTCTTAGTGCTGTAATCTCGTGCTGAGATATGTCTGGCAGAAAATAAATACCCATTAAATATTTCCTGAGAAACATTTTCAGTGACAGGCTAACTATTGGAGTTCTTCAAACTTAGATGTTGGATCTTATTGTTACTCATTTATGTCTTTACCCTAGATGACTGAAACCTTTTGGTGCTATAGAATATCATACATATGTTGATTTTGCTTAAAATTGAATTTTTTTCTGATAGCATAACTGAAACTGAGCATCTTAACTTTAATATTTTAAGATAGGCCTTGGCCAAACTCGCTGGATTCAGTTTCTTGTAACGTAATAGAAAGCTGATTATAGATACCCACAAAGTGCTTGTTGATAAATGCAAGAAAGTTAGAAATATGACATGTCTTCATTAATGAATATTCTATGAACAATGAGGCATGCTTAAGCTGTTGGCCAATAACTAATGAACCATAAACTCAAATGTAATGCAAGTGATTAACTAGTTTTAGAAAATTAGAATGATTTGAATATTCTAATTCTAATTTGAAATCTATGTCTAATTTGAATGTAATTCAAATTTGAAAAATTCTAATTTGAATTCTAGTTTTAATTGTAAATTCAATATTTTTCATCTACTTTTATTTTTCTTCTTAACTATTCTTATCTGTCTTTATAATTAGTCATATATTAGATCTCTTCTCTCTTTCATATAAACTGGTTGCGTTCTGAGTTATCATCATTTAATTTTTCTCAGTAGACTAACAACATTTTTGAATACTTGACTAAATTTCTCAGTTATCTACCTTAATACATAAACTGCATAATTTTTTATTCAGAACTTTTACTTTGTAATGTAGCCTTTTATAATTTTGGAGGGTTTCTCCCTCTATAAATTTAGCTTTCCTAAGTTCCAATAAAATATGGTTTATAAATTTTTGCAAGTTTAATTCCATATGATAATGTAAATCTACCTTTATGGGTGACTGCAATTATTATCTTTTCAAAAGTAAATATTTTTTATACACCTATCTAGAGTTTTCCTCCTTCCTTCTTTCCTTTTTCTTCTGATTTTGAAAGAGGACAAGATTTTTTCCTGATATTGCGTATCTTAGAGATAAGATAGAATTCTCAATTAGAAAGTTTATACTTTCTGTAAAGTCGTTTTTTGCTTGATCATAGGACTCTCGGCTGTAGGCTTATGCAACGGACCCTGGGAAGGAATGTGTTTATTATTTTCATGGACAACCAAGTCTACTGAAGACCACAGTTGCTGTCCCTTTAAATGGAAGAGATGTGTTGAGGTTTGCTTTCTATATACTGTTGCCTTTTCTGCTCTTGATTTCATTTCTTGTTTTTTGATCCTTGTGAAATGCTTGTTCTAAGTCAGACCTCTTGAGAAATGAAGATTTCACCAAGTATACTCTAGCTATGCCATTCCTGCCGAACAATTTTGGTTAGTTTTCTTTGTATTTGTGGTGATGACCAATATTTAACTGTGGTTTTATACTACCCTCTTTCCCCCCATCTTAGAAGACTGAGGTAATCTTTTTGTTCCTTATCATATCATACATTAAAAAATTAAAAACTGTGGCTGGATATTCCTACAAAATATACTTACTCAGGGTGCTAACAGAAAAATAAAAGTTTTCTATTTTTCCTCTGTCCATGATTTCTACTTTTACTCCATATACCTGCTCCTGAAAGTATGACAGTTGTCTGGTTTCAGCAGGAAAACAAAATAAAAACAGAATAATACAAAAACAAAACCTTTCAGATAAATCCTTTCTTCGTTTCTGTTATCTGACTGGCGACAAACATTTAATCCCAATTTTGTCCAAATCTCATAATGTTTGTGAGATGTCAAATGACTGTCTAGTTTAAATATTATCATGTTAGGGATACCTGGGTGGCTCAGTGGTTGAGCATCTGCCTTTGGCTCAGGGCGTGGTCCCAGGGTCCTGGGATCGAGTCCGGCATGGGGCTCCCGTTTTGAAACCTAAATACAGTATTGTTTTGAACTAAATAAAAGTGTAATCTGATTTTTCTAGAGCCATATCTAGAAGATCACATCTGAAACAAAGCTCTTCTGGTCTTGCCTCACCAGGAAGCCAAAGAGAAGAAAAACATCTAAATGCAATATAGAGGCTTATCATTTTCCTTATTGTGTCAACCTCCAAAAATTTGTACTCAGGTTGGAATAGAAAAACATTAATGTTACCATCCCCTACCACTTAGCCTCATTTCTCCCACATAGAAGAGTCAATTATTATTGTCAAGTATCATACTTTCCTTATGGCATGGCATGTAAGAACTTCCACTATCCCGACTTCTCCTCTGCATCCATTATACAGATTCCAGTGGAATGTGCCATTCTTTAAACAGAGATGTGGATTCACATGGCAACAATAATTAGGCAGGCCAATATGAATCCGGGGATTTTTATTCTCCTTTAAAAACCTATTTTTTGAGATAAACTACTTTGAGAATATTATCCTCTTTTCTTTATATTCAGTGTTCCCCTCCTCCAAATTCACATGTTAAAACCCTAACCCCTAAATTAATGGTATTGTGGTACTGTGGAGGGTAATTAGGTTTCATGAGATCATAAGGGTGATGCCCTCATAAGGGAATTAGTGCTTTATGAGAAGAAGGAGGACAGGAGAGTTCTCTCTTTTTACACTTTGAGGAAAGGTTATGTGAGCGCACAGGGGAAAATGGCCATAAGCAAGCCAAGAAAATGGTCTTCGCCAGGAAATGAATCTCCTAGCATCTTCATTTTGGACTTCCAGCCTCCAGAATTGTGAGAAATAGATATTTATTATTATCTAATAAATAGATATTTATTGCTTAAGTCACATTATCTATGGTATTTTGGTATAGCAACTTGAGCAGACTAAGAAAAATATTAAAACATTTTTTTAGAGTAGAAGTAGTATTTGGTATGTGTTAATATCATATCTCTTGCCTAGGCAGTGATTCAGAAAACTGGCATGTTAAAAAGATATAGGAAGAGTAGACACCTGGGTGGCTCAGTGGTTGAGCATCTGCCTTCAGCTCAGGGCTTGATCCCAGGGTCTTGGGATCAAGTCCTGCATCAGGCGCCCTATAGGGAGCCTGCTTCTCCCTCTGCCTATGTCTCTGCCTCTCTCTGTGCATCTCTCATGAATAAATAAATAAAATCCTTATTTTATAACAAGGATTTGAATGAATAAATTGATAAGAGAGAGAGAGAGAGAGAGTTATATGGGAACCTTTTAAGACTTATCTTAAGCTTTCCCTTATAATAAACATTTAATAGTATTTTTCAGACCAAACTTTCTACAGATAAGAAAAGTTGTATAAAGTATTTTTTTTAAAAAAAGTGTGAGAAGACATAGAGGAACTTAAACAACAGCAAGACTTGAGGACTCAAGATCCTGTAGAGTAAAAGCCCACAGAGTAAACAAGGCATTGGGCAACATTCTTTTCTTTGAAAATTTATCAAATTAAAAAGGTCATTAAGAAGGTGAGAGTCTAAAATAAAGCTTTCCTTACACTCAAGGGTAAATGAAAACGTTGGAATCTTTTTGTCCACAAAAAAGAAGGAGACCTGGTAAATATCCGACTTTTTGGTGGGACTTTCCAGAGCTATACTGTACGAGTAAGGGTACATGTGAATAGTCCAGTTCTAACAAAGAATAAAGAGATTCAAATGGGCTCAGTTATTGATTAGAACAAGTCAATCTGCCCCTGCACTACATCCTATAAGAAGCAAAGGTAATGCTCTCTGTAGGAAGATAATATGATCAATAGCTTCCAATTTTCTTCATCTTCCCTGCTAGAAACCCAAAAAAGATATCACTTGGCTCTTCATAATGAGAACCTAGTGGGAACACTGGCAGTAAAATCTGTGAAAGTGAAGTGCCCATGGGTTTCTAACACTATGTAGATTACAGTGTAATTAGAACAGAAATCAAAATGATATAAGATAGCTGGAAAATTCCCAAATATTTGGAACTAAAGCACACCCTTCTAAGTAAGAAATGGGTCAAAGAAAAATCTCAATGGAAGTTAAAAATACATTTTGAACTAAACAAAAGTGAAAATAAAAATAGAACTCATCAAAATGTGTTGGATACCATGAAAATAGTAATTAGAATCAAATTTATAGTGTTAGATGTATATGATAGAAAAGAAGATAGATCTAAAATCAATACTTTAGGGAATAAAAAATAAGAGCAAATCAATTCTCCTGCAAAAGAAAGAAAGAGTTGAAATAAATTGTAAACAGAAACATAACAGAGAAAATCAATGAAACCAAAAGTTGATTTTTAGATCAATAAAGCTGATAAACCTCCAGCCACAGTAACCCAGAAAATCAGAGAGAAAACACAAACTATTAATATTACAAACAAAACAGGGAGATTATCGGGATGCCTGGGTGGCTCAGCAATTGAGCGTCTGTGTTCGGGCCAGGGCGTGATCCTGGAGTCTCAGGATCAAGTCCCACATCGGGCTTCCTGCATAAAGCTTGGTTTTCTCTCTGCCTATGTCTCTGCCTCTCTCTCTCTTTCTCTGTGTCTCTCATGAATAGATAAATAAAATCTTAAAAAAGAGAAAGAAATAGGGAGATTATCAATACTGGTCTTGTGGACTTTAAAGATTACTATGAACGAACGTATGCCCCCAAATTTGATAAATTAGATAAACCAATACCTTAGAAGATCCACAATACCAAAACAAGCAGAAGAAATAAATAATCTGAATATGCCCATATCTATTAAAGTGATTTAATTGATAAGTAATAAAATTACCAAAGAGAAAACATGCAGGCCAGATAGTTTCACTAGTAAATTCTACCAAATATTGAAGCAATAAATGATACTAATTCTACTCTCTTCCAGAACATAGTCATAGAAAGAACAATTTTGAGTTTATTCTAATACTTAAACCAGATAAAAAACATTGCTAGTAAGAAAAACTATAGACCAAAATATCTCATGAACATATTTGCAAAATCCTTAAAAAATTATTAGCAAATCAAAACGAGTATGTATACAAACTATACACCATGGCCAAGTGGGATTATCCCACATATGCAAGATGAATTCCATATTCACAAATCAACTTAATCTATGTCACCAATTAGAAAAGAAGACTATTGTGATCATGTCAATTAATTCAGAAGCAAAATGGTAAAATTCAATAAGCATGATTGTTAAAATTCTCTCAATTAGAATTAGAAATAGAGGGAAACTTTTTTAACTTGATAAAGAATCTCTATAAAAATCTACAACTAACAACCTATTTAATGGTGAGACACTGGATGCTTTCCCCTATGACTGACAAGAAGGTAATGATGTCCCACTTCACCATTCTTATTAACATGGTACTGGAAGACCTACCTAGTACAATAAGACAAGGAAAAGAAAATAAAGGCATTTAGACTGAGGGAGAAGAAATAAAACTGTCTTTGTGAAAAGTACAAAGTCAACTAGAATATTCCCCATAATCAAAAAAATAAAAAATCTTGGAAATAAGTGATTATAGAGGTTTGCATGATACAAGGTTAATATGCAAAGGTCAATTGCTTTATAACATACCAGCAATTAACAATAGGAATTTGAAATTAAAATCATACTAACATTCATGATAGCATTTGAAAAATGAGATACTTAGATAAATAAAATATATTCAGAATCTATATTCAAATACATAAAACTCTGAGGAAGGGAATTAAAGACGAACTAAATAACTGAAAACATTATGTTCACGGACTGAAAAACTCAATATCTTTAAAATGTCAGTCTTGCCAAATTGATATACAAATTCTACAGAATCTGAAATAACAACCTAGTGAATTAATTTGTTGACATCAATAAACTGATTCTTAGGTTTATATGGAAAAGACCCAGAATAGCCAAAAAAATGTTGGAGAAAAAAGTTGGAGGATTGATGCTACCTGACATCAAAACATATTTTAAATATATAGTAATCAAGACAGCATGGTATTAATGAAATTCAAGGGTAGCCATTCCAACCAATGGAATATGAATAGTTGGACATCCATATTTTAAAAAAATTTGTCTAGATATATATTTTACAAATTATAACTTGATATGTATCAGCAAACAAAATATAAAATGCAAAATTATAAAGTTTCTAGAGGATAGCCTAGGACAAACTCAGGGCTTTGTTCACAGAGGATATACTTGCCTACATAGAAAATCCAGGGACGCCTGGGTGGCTCAGCGGTTGAGCGCCTGCCTTCGGACCAGGGCTTGATCCTGCAGTCCCCAGATAGAGTCCCGTGTCGGGCTCATTGCATGAAGTCTACTTCTTCCACTGCCTCTTACTCTGTGTCTGTCATGAATAAATTAATAAAATATTAAAAAAAAAGAAAATCCAAAAGACTGAGTGTATCTGGGTAGCTCAGTTGGTTAAGCATCTGACTCTTGATTTCAGTCAGATCACGATAGCAGGGTTGTGTGATCAAGCCCTGTATTGGGTTCCATGCTGGGTATAGAGCCCGCTTACAATTCTTTCTCTCCCTCTCCTCCACCCTCCTCCCCCATGCTCACACACACTCACTCTCACTCTCTCTCTTTAAAAATCAATCGCTTAAAAAAAATAAGAAAATCCAGAAGAATCAACAATAAAAAACTCCTAGAACTAATAAGATTACAGGATACAGGCTTCATATACAAGTTAATTGCTTTTCTATATAACATCAGTGAACAAGTGGAACTTGTTATTATAAGCTTATTATCATTTGCATTAGCATCTCTCAAAATGAAATACTTAGAATAAATATAACAAAATATTTACACAATCTATATGAGGAAGACTACAAAATTCTGATGATATCAAAGAAGAACTAATTAAATGAAGAGACATCCATGATCTTGGATAAGAGGATATCCATATTCTTGCATAGGAAGACTCAATGTCATCTAGATGTCAGTTCTTCCCAATTTGATTCAATGCAATTCCAAACAAAATCACAGCAAGTTATTTTGTGGATATCAAGAAAGTAATTCTAAATTTTATATGGAGAAGCAAGGAGAAGCAAAAGACCCAGAAAAGCCAACCCAATATAAGGAGAATAAAGGAGGAGAATAAAGTTAGGGGACGGACACTATCTGAACTCAAGAATTACCATAAACCTAAAGTAAATTTTTTTGCTTTTTAAAAATATTTTTATTTATTTATTCATGAGACACATAGAGAGAGGCAGAGACACAGGCAGAGGGAGAAGCAGGCTCCATGCAGGGAGCCCGACATGGGACTCAATCCTGGACCCCAGAATCATGCACTAAGCCGAAGGCAGATGCTCAACCACTGAGCCACCCAGGTGTCCCAAACTAAGACACGTGGTATTGGTGAAAGAATACACAAATAAAACATGGAATGAATAGAAATAGACCACCATAAATATAATCAACTTATTTGTGATAGAACAAAGGCAATATAGTGGACACAGACAGTCCTTTCAACAAATGGTTCTAGAACAACAAGATAGCCATATGACTTAAAAAAAAAAAAAGAATGAAAGAAAAATAATCTGGACACAGATTTTATACCCTTGACAATAATTAACTCAGATCACAAACTTAAATATAAAATTCAAAACTATGAAACTGCTAGAAGATAACATAGGAGTAAATCTAGATGACCTTGGTATAACGATGCTTTTTAGATTCAACAATGTAGACACAACTCACAAAAGAAATAACTGATAAGTAGGCTTTCATTTAAATTGAAAACTTCTGCTCTGTGAGAGACAACATCAATACAGTGAGAAGACAAGCCACACACTGGGAGAAAATATTTGCAAAAGACACATCTGAAAAAGGACTAAGATCTAAAATATATAAACTCAACAGTAAGAAAACAAGACACTCGAGTGCCTTGGTGGTTCATTCACTTAAGCGTCTGCCTTTGGCTTAGGTCATGTTCTCCGAGTCCTGGGATTAAGCCACATGTTGGGTTCCCTGCTCAGCAGGGAGCCTGCTTCTCCCTCTGTCCTTCCCACTCACTCGAGCTCTCTTTCTCTCTCTTAAATAAATTATATAAATAATAAATAAATAAATAAATAAATAAATAAATTCTTGTTAAAAAAAAAAGAAGAAAAACAAGAACCTCAGACCTTAGCATACACCTCACAAAGGAAAATATTGAGACGGCAGATGGCAAATGAGCATATGAAAAGGATCTCAATATCATGATCATCGGGGAAATGCAAATTCAGATAATGGTACACAACTTCACACCTATTAGAATGGCCAACATCTGGAACACTGACACTGCTAAATGCTGACAAGGATGTGGAGCAATGTGAACTTTCACTCCTTGCTTTTGGAAAGCAACATGGTACGGCCACTTCCAAAGACAGTTTGCCAGTTTCCTACAAAACTAAACACACTCTTACCGTATGATCCAGCAAACATGCACCTTGGTATTTACTCAAAGGAGTTGAAAACATATGTCCACATAAAATCTGCACATGGATGTTTAAAGCAACTTTAATCATAAATGCCAAAACCTGGAAGCAAGATGTCCTTCAGTGGCTGAATGGATAAACAAACTGTGGTTCATTATTCAGTATAAAAAGAAATGAGTTATAAAGCCATGAAAGGACATGGAGGCACTCATATGCACGTTGCTATGTGAATGAAGCCAGTCTGACGAGGCTATGTACGGCATGACTCCAATTATATTCCATTCTGGAGAAGACAAAGTTATGGAGACTGTAAAAAAATCAGTCTTTGCCGGTGCTCTGAGGGAGGGAAGAAAACATGAATAAGTAAAATAAAGGAGATTTTTAAGTCAGCAGAACTGCAGTATATGATACAATAATAGTTGATACATGCTATTATATATGGGTCAGAACCAATAGAATGCACAATACAAAGGGTGAACCCTAATGTAACCTATGGTTTTTAGTTAGTAAGGTATCAGCATTGGCTCCTCAATTGTAACAATGTATTATTTTAGTATAAGATGTCAATAAAAGGGGAAATGAGATGAGAGTGGGAAGAAGTGACAGTAAGGGAACTCTCTATACTCCTCACACAATATCTCTATAAACCTAAAACTGCTCAAAAAATCTATTAATTAAAAAAGAAAAGTGGGGTGTGTTCTGGATGAATAAAGTCACAGTCAATATAGGTACAATTTTGCTTTGTCAAAGTAAAAATGAAGTTTATAACATACAAACAAGAACAGGGAGGTGCTAAAAAATTGCTTACCCTAAAGAAAGGCAATTCGGCTTGAAAGAAAGTCAGTGGGGTTAGTTATTTTACATGTTGGTGTAGGAATGATTCTTTCCACATCAGAGCAGGCAGTCAGCAACAATGTGCTCAGAAGCAAGCTATGAGGGAACCGGAGGTAGTGGAGAAAGAATAATATTGACTATTATTCCCAGAGAGTTATTTATCTGGAAATTTTAGCAAACGTGAAAAGAATCATTGAACAAAGACGATATAAACCATTACATATAAATTTTTTTAAAAACTAGGCCCCTTGCCTTTGGATATATGAATCAAGTAGACGGAAAACAAAGGACAACAATTAAAAAGTAAAATGTGTGAAATATGAGTAAAGAGGACACTGCTAACAAACTGCAATGAAGCAAAATTGAAAGTGATCATAGCTATAAGCTTTCATCAGAAATGCAAAAGAGGAAGTTCAAAATTAAAACTCCTTAGGGTGGATAAAATGGGAAAGTTCAATCAAGGTGATAAGTAAAAAGGCCCTTTACAAGGCAGCTTCCCTTTTACAACACATGCTCATCTATCTTGGAGACACTGAGCTAGAGTCACTGTCAGCCTAGATACAACTTGGTTTTGTCAAAGAGGGAGGAAAGATTGCAGAGAAGGAGTTATTAGGGAATTGAATGATATGTACAGTTGGATCTAATTAGGGCAAAGTGATAAGTGATGGTTTTAGCACAAGAATTAACACAGATGGTCAAAAAAGACAAATTTAGTATCTACAATCTGGAAAATGTCAGGCTTAGCATAGATAATGAACTCCTAGAAAATAAAGAATGAAATAAAGGCCCTACTGAAATGGCAAATGATTCTAGGAAGGAAAGCATGCACACACTATTCTTAGAATTCCTAAATAGATAATGACTATATTAGCTTAGCTCAGATTATCTGCTATAGTAACATAATGAGTGTGAAAATTGAAAACTTGTCAAGATAATAAATATGAAAAACTTTTAGATTTTTATTTTAAAAGAAAATAATAAAGTATAATGACCACAGTTCAAACTTTATATTGCTTATTATTAAATACCTTTCTACCCAAATATATTTATAACCCAGTTCATTTTAAAGTGGTAATTATCGATAAAATTTTTAAAAACTGAGCTTTAATCATTATTTATTATTTCTTGGAATAATATGCAAATTGATGCTGAGACAATTATATTAAGTGAATTGTCTGTATTTTCTATGTAATATCAATTCCAAGTCAAATTCTATTGTAGCAAGAATTGATATGCTATTATTATATTATCCAAATTTGAGGTATCCAAAAGGCAGTATGATCAACAGGAAGCACTTGAGATTTTAAACTAAAGTAAGAACAAACTAATATTGGCTTTTTAATGGAAGACTAAAAATAATGTATCTTTTATTATACCTGAAGCACTTAGATTTTTCATTTGAACACCATTAACATTTCAGAGTCTGTAATTTTACATTAAATGCTCAGCACATGGTTTCTTTATCCAGGTCAGTGCTTAATAGAAGTCTGTGAAAGTAAATGCTAGTTGAAAACTGCTTAAGCATGTGGATAGTACAATGATGATAGGTAAAATACACACACACACACACACACACACACAGAGGAAGGGAGGGAAGGAAAGAGGGTGACAGGAAAGGAAGGATGGGGGAGAGGGAGGATGAGAGAGAGATGTTGCTGCCAACAAACACAAGATAAATGTCTTTGTGGCAAAGATTCAGAATGAAAATGAAAGCAGTAAGTAGGACAGCAGCCTTAGATTTGCCAGACCCCAGATTCATACTTCTGTCTTTAAGAGTTTTATTCCCTTTGGAGTAAACTGTCTCTAATTATTCAGAATACTGGAAGCAAGATTACCACTTTTAAAACAGAGGCTGCTGTTGAACTCTGTTCATAGAAAGGTTCCCCCCAGAAAAAAAGAAAAATTGTAGGCAACTGTCCCTATAGCTTAGACCTATATAAGAGTAGGAAGAGCCATGTTCAGCTGTCTGTATCTCCAGTATTATATCCACACTACTGCAGGAAACATCAAACCACCTGAAAATGAGCTCATTGTTGACTAGTGTTATCAAAAGCTAGGGAGAGGCTGTAAAAAAAAAAAAAAAAAAAAAAAAAAAAAAAAAAAAGTAAAACAAAACAAAAGAAAATAAACTAATAAAACAATGGAAAGAGAAAAAAATAATTTTTATAAGCTTGAAAACGTCCAAAGAACATGAGCAAAATAACTCTAAGAAAGTAAAAAAAAAATTAAAAATTAGAATATTTCATTAAATAAAAATAATAGAGCAATTTGAAAATAATTATTAAGACATAAATAAATGAACAGATGTATCATGTGTATGGATGACTTACATTCCACCTAGAATTATTTTTTCTGTAGAGCATGAGATAGTGATCATTTCCTTTTCCTCTATACCCTACTCAGTTGCCCCAGAATAGTTTATTAAAATGATGTTCCATTTCCTACTACCATGCAGAGCCCTGCTGGTCATAAATCACAATAGGCTTGAGCTTGGTTATGGGGTCAGTGTTCTATTACTTTTGTTTATTCTCGTATCCTCGGGCAGTGCATCTTAATTGCTATGACTTTATTGTAATTTGGATATCAAGTAAAGCAAATCTTCCTCTCCTTGTTTCCTTTTGAAGACAGTCTTAGCTATTTATAGTCATTTGCACTTCCATGTGAATTCTGCTATCAGCTTTAGGTTTTTTTTTTATTGAGATTTCCGTTGTGTTGTATTTTATACATAAATCAAAGAGGAAAAATTTACATCTTTAAAGTAATGATAATCTGTTGCATGAACAAGGTCTGTCTCTCCATTTGATTATCCTTCCTCTTGATAGTGTTGTGGTTTCCTAGATTATTCAAGTTATTTAGAATTGTTGGTGATATTGCAAATAGTATCTCATTAAAATATGCCCTTTTGTAAATTAATTTTTGCAGATATGTAAAACAATACTTTCAAGTAAATAGTACACAGCTATCATTGTTAGTTATGTATTTGTTTACTTATTTGTTACTTATTTCCGGTTGCTCTCAGTAAAATTTTAGTTACCTGTGGGAATTGTTGTCTTTCTATCTTTCTAAGTTCTTTGAAAATATCTGGCATACAACTAATCATAATAAATATCCACTGAATAAATAATTTATTGAATTAATCAGTATGTAAACCAAGACCATACTTTAAAAAAAAATTAGTAAAGCTCATGAACAATTACACTCAATTCTCATTTTTTTCTCATCTGAGTTTCTTGCCCATTTTAGCAACTTTAATACAGGATATCCACCATCCTACAGCCATTTTAAACATGCTCTTTGCACCATCTGTTATATGTTTCATTTCCCTTCATTCTCTTTTCTACTTTCCTCTATGACTAGCTGTGTGTAGAGAACATAATAATGCAGATTGATGGAGGATAGGAGTATAGAAAAAAGAAGTGAGAAAAGATCAAGAGAGAGAAAAATCAGGATTTACAAACAGGCTATTATTTCAATTTCTTCTTTCACCATCTGTTCCCAGAAATTCTTTGACAAGGAGTGAATATTGCAAGGTCTGATAATGCACACTTTTATGCAACAAGAAGGCAACTCTGGATTTGGTTATTATATGTATATTGTTAATGGGAGAAAAAGAAACTTCTCAAAATAAAAATATAAATAAATCAAAAGCATCAATAAAACATCAAACACATTAATTCATGAGATACACTTGACCCCATGACCATCATAGGACAGCACTTTGATTTATTGTTGACTTATCTTTTGTGTGTTTTGTCTTACTCTAACAGATATTTCAATTGGTGCTCAACAGCTAAGAAGTGTTGAGGCCTCATTGCCTGAAGTTCTTTATATCATTTCTAGAATTTTTTTCTCTATAATTAGTATGTTTTGCCTTGATAAATATTGTGGCTGAGTATAGCTTTCTGCAGAGAATTTATAGCTAGTTCCCAATTCTTGTCCTAGACTTGAGAGAACAAGTATGAGGCATTGCTACCCACATTATATTTGTAATTCTCTTACATAGTATAATTAAAACCTCCTAAATCATTAAACTTCCAAGTTGGAAGTAGCCACACATCAACTATTCTTTCAAATGTAATTGATATTAATTTCTTTTTACTTGATAAAGGAGGCAACCACATCGGTAGGACAAAAACTATTTTGCAGTTCTGGCTGAGAAGGGAAGAATGCCAGTTTATATCCATCAAATGATATGCTTCTCTACTGAGACTTCCAACAAAGGTGTTAAATGCATCTCAAAAGACTTGATACAGTTCAATTCTTACAACTGACCTCCTTTTTCATCTATGAAAATATAATAATATGAAAATAATGAAAATTAAAGAGAGTTGCTGCAAAGTTAGGCTTTTCACATGATTAAATTGCTCACCATCAAAAAAGGAGAGGAGTATATGGTCAAATTGAAAAATGCATAAGTTGAGAAATAAATCCAGTATTGAGAATGTAAATTACTTTGGGTTACACATAGTAAGTGAAAATTGGAAATCCTGATTCTTTATTTTACCAAAGTAAGATAATGATTTGGTCAATGTTTTAGAATATCAAATAAAGAAATGCCCAGTCATGAAACCTTAAACTGGTTAAACCTTAACCATATGTAAATTAATTTAAGAAAGAACTACAAAGACATAGAAATCTGAACTGTGGAATGTTTTTCCTCTCTGTTATGAATAAGGTTTGAAGTCATACTGTTAACCTCAAGTGACACCAGGTTAGAAAAACATACATATAATTAAGATATTTCTAATGTTGTCTGAGAATATAAAGAGTGGCTTATACCAATTTTGTTTTACCTCCACTACTTGAATCTTCTTTCATTCATTTCTTCATTCATGAAGTATAAAACGATTTAACAACTAAAATGAGCATTATCGTGATCTTCCCATATACATAAAAGTGCAGAAGACAAGTCTCTACCCTTTGTGATCTTTATATTTTTTAAGAGAGATAAAAATATATGTATCAGGAGAAAATGGAAGAGTTGTTCTTAAACACTCAATGAAATACCTGAAAGTCAATGAAAATTATATGACCATATATTCATAGCACTATAGTCAAAATTTTTTCACATAGCACACACATAAAATGATGATGTTTATGGCATATTAGAGTAGGGAGATCGCAATTTGCAGCCGGACCAGTCCAGGACCTGTGGCCACACTAGTTTTCATCTGGATGCTAAAAAAAAGATTAGTTCAGTGCACCTGCAAATCCATCAGTTCACACCAGTTGTCAAGCCTTACCTTGGGGAGTACCCAGGTGGAAAGAGATTGATACAAAGAGTATTCCTGGATCTGTTGATTTCTGAATCTTATTTAAATATACATTAATTCATACATGAAAATTTTAGATTAATAACAAAAATAGGGGATCCCTGGGTGGCTCAGCGGTTTCCTGCCTGCCTTTGGCCCAGGGCGCGATCCTGGAGTCCAGGGATCAAGTCCTGCATCGGGCTCCTAGTATGGAGCCTGCTTCTCCCTCTGCCTGTCTCTCTCTCTTTCTCTCTCCCTATTATAAATAAATAAAAATAAAATCTTTAAAAAGTAACAAAAATAGAAGAAGCAATGGAAACATGTAGAACAGATTAGAAGAATATCATGTATGAAGAAAATAGCTTGGGTTAAGCCAAAACTAAGTTTTTTTTTTTTTTTTCAAAACTAAGGTTTTTAAAGTGCATGTAAAAATGTGGTAAGAAATGTCACTTTAGTAGAAGCTGTGATTCAATACACTGAACCAAGATTTTATGTGATTCACATGTAGGAAGAAATCATTATTAGAATATTTGAAAGGGATCTGACAATTTTTTGAAATAGTTTCTGTCTTTGGAGGTGTTATAATAGAAATTGTATATTTTCCTACTCAAAAAAATCCATAAATTTATCCATGGACTAGCTAAAACTTAGAATAAAATTCTGTGCTGAGCATGTTGTTAAATGAACTAGACTGTGTCTCTTCATCATAAATAGAACCTTGATCCTGAAAAAAAAAAAAAAAAAAGAACCTTGATCCTGAATCACATGTTTATGACAGTAGTCATTTTGAATACTATTTTGGCTGTAGTTCATGTACTTTACAACATCATCACACAAAGTAAAATGAAATGCTAGCTGACTTTAGCAAATTAAATATTACTAACTGTCCTAAAATAAGTATAAATATTAAAACAAGTAAATTAATTATTTTTAAAAAAAGAAATAAAGAATAATTCACAGTCAAGCTTTTATACTTCCAGAAAAAATATTAGTTGGCTGTTTCAAGAATGAATGTCCTATCTACTAAAACAGCATGTTCTTTTCTGACTTACAGTCTCTAGACTCTTTAACATTTTCTCACAAACATAAGCAGAAGCACATACACAACCGAAAAAGGATAGTGAAAGTTATTTCTTGAAATTATTTTAAAGACTAAATACATGGCTATATGATTAAAAGAAGATCCTTATACTAATGCCTCCAACTTCACTCTTTTTATTCAAACCAGCTATTCAATCTTGAAATTTTTGAGTGAATTCTTGGGAAAGTTTAAAAATTTTGTTTATTTTTTTCTTGATTTCATACATCCCATAACAGGAAGTGCCACTTTTTTGTTAAACTTCATTATTTATGCTACCTGGGATATTAATATGGTAATGTACTTTTTGTAAAACATGACTAGAACTGATGATACTCTGTTAAATTATGAATTACTATAAGAACATGTAAAAATTGATAGATACACCTATATAATGAAGAAATATGTAAAAGGCCTTTGAGAAGCAGTAATTCAAATTCTGGAATATAAGGGGTTTTTTAGAATTTTAAAACCACATACATATATAATTAATAGATAAAAACAGCATCTTCTGGAAAAAATCAATTAAAATTTATTTTGAATTTTCATTGCCATCATTGAACAGCATACTGGATACAGAAATATGTTTCAATTAATTTTCTATGTGCATGCAAGTTATTACAAATAGACATTTCAATGCAAAATTAAGTTTTTTCTTGATCATTTACTCAAAGTATGACCCCATACTTCAAAAAATCTTCAAAACTATAGCTATGAGAAATGTTTATCACTGGCATGCAGATTTTATGTGCCTTCAATTTTGCACTCTACTGATGAGTTTATATTCACACACAAAAAAAATGGTATCTCATGTAAGCTAAAATAAGTGCTAATTTTGAACCAGATCATGGATAGGTACTGTTTTGTTTTTGTTTTTGTTTTTCTAATTAACCTTATATCAAGAGATCTGGTCACAAACTTCAATACCTAAATAAGATTTGTGGATGTAATAGGATAAAATAATATGACAGCAGCATACAAAAATATAACTTATATTGTTAGAAAACAATTGGGATGATTTATATGTCAAAACACCTGGGTAATGCAATCCAATGTTAAAGTACTAATAGGGTGGGAGGCAAGGCAATCATGTCCTGTGTTCCTTTATAGAATGATTCGTTGTTCCACATTGAATCTTTGCAGTGTGGTGTGAAGGATGCTGACCCAATCAATAATTCCCTCTTGAAAAAAAAAAGTTCAAAGATTCAATGTGAATAACATTATCCTATTTTCTCAAAAGCCCTTTCCTGCATCGAGTCATATGGCTTCAGACAAGAATTCCAACTGAGTTGTGGCATAAAAAAAGATTACAAGGATTCAGTAGATCAGCAGGAAGCACAAAAAGAAAGCATCCTTTCTTGCAACTAGCTTGATTAAACCAAATGATCTAAGATAAAATTAAGATAACTTATTATCAATATCTCCTCTAAGACTTTGCTTTCCTAATTGTTCAAAGTGAACAAATATCTGCTACATTTTCTGAAAAGGTTTCATCCTCACTTTTTTTTCTTACACTTAAGACTCTTTAGTCTTGATTGGATTTTAAATCATCAACCACATAAACAGGAATGATTCCTTCCTATGCTTTTGGTGGAAAACCTCTGTGACTCTGCTCCTAATCTCCCCCATGCTTGATAAGACCTAAGGGACTTAAGCTTTTATTTCTTATTTTCTTAAAAATGGGTAACAAAAAAAAATCTATTAATATGGTAATTATTTTCAGTGTATTCAATAAGAAAATATTTCCCTCTGTTTAATATCTAATAAAATTAAGTAAAAATGTTAGTTAGCTGATTATTTTCAAAATCATATACCCTCACATACTTCAATCTTGATTCATTTGAAAAGAAAGATGGCTATGTATAAATAGGAAAAAAATAGTTAACTTCTTAGATAACAATTATACATTAAAGTTTTATATATATAATAATGCTATATAGTCCTTTTAGTTCTAGATCTTAAAGGTGTTGCTCTCTTCCTTTATATGCTATGATATATATGAAAAGATATTGGATACAGCTATAGCAATTTATTTTGAGCGAAAAGATTTTGGCAATGTCTATAATCATACTGATAACCCCATTAACTGAGCCATTTCTTTTGATCATTATAAATATATTACCTTGAAAATCAAGCCAACACATGAACTAGGAGATGAGCCATAGGGTCCAGGATAATAAGGAAGCTAAATTTTCATCACTGGAAGTGAACCAATTATATTTCATATAAATAACATCTTTTAGAGCAACACCTGGTAGAAATGGTAGAAATAAAAATATTACACAGCCTTTTAATTTTTTTTCCAAGATGGCCTCCATTATTTCAAAAGGATTGATTTTTCCCACTTGGTTTTCAGAACAAGTGTTTCTTAGTTGGTATCTAGAGCAACATGGAAGTAAATTAAATTTGTAAGACTGGACTCCAGAATGCTAAAATGTGTTTATCTCATCTAAAACTAAAGTACACAGATATATACATGGAGGTTTATTTTAGCTTATTGCATCATCAAATTTACATACTTAAGTTCTTTTACTTATGAACATATCGATATCTCATTTTGGAATTATATTCATAGACTCTGTAGCATGTGTAGATTTCTTTTTTTTCTTTTTAAATTTTATTTATTAATTCATGAGAGACACAAAGAGAGACCAAGGCAGAGACACAGGCAGAGGGAAGAAGCAGGCTCCATGCAGAGAGCCCAGCGTGGAACTCCAGGATCACACCCTGGGCCGAAGGCGGGCGCCAAACCGCTGAGCCACCCAAGGATCCCGCATGTGCAGATTTCTAAAGTAGTCAATTTCCATTTATACATAGTTGACTTCCTTTAAAACCATAGATTAATTCATTGAATCAAACAAAGCATGAAACAGATAATGCTGGCCAACAATTTCTGAACCAGTTCAAATTTCTGGTAATTATAGCATTGAAGGATGATCCTTATATTACCTTACTGGGGCCTAGAATCCATTATATAGTTTTTTGTTTTTTTTTTTTAGAAAAGATGACTGATATCTGTTTATGTGTGAAATACATAAATGCGGATATCAAGCATGGATGTACACATAGACTATGTACACATAGACTGTTAATAGTCAAATTTTATTTTGTTCTCTTAAAGAAAAAAAACTTTTGCCTTTTTCTAAATATTCATTTACTTACTTATTATTTATTTATAGTTATTTTTAGAAACCCTTGTGTCAAGAGCTGACTTTCAATAGATCAATGAGGAGATTACTCTGCAAGGTACAAACCCCAACCATCTTTTCTGCCTTTAGCTTATATATCTATAAAGTTTAATGTAAGTATGCTTAAATCTACATATCATGTTTACATAAAATAATTTTAGTCAAATTTGCTTCTTGAACTGTATCTGTAATTTTAAATTGAAATAAATTTGCACTTATCAAAGGCTCATCAATTTTAAGAGGAGAAACATTGGGGGGGGAGACCATTCAAACACAAAAAAGCTCATTAAAAGGATAGCTGGAAATTAGAACCAAAACAGATCGTTTATTTGCTAATATAACCAACATACATTTAATGTGCCAAACCTTTTTTTGATCAGACAGTACAAATAATGTATGGATCATACCTTCTAGAAGTTCATGATTTATAATAGAGCACACAACCCTTCCAAGAACAAATAGTTGTCTCTCATCTTGATCGGCCCGCAGACACTTCTTTAGAACTCAGAAGGAAATGGTCCTGTAGAAGATTTTCTTCCCTGAACAGGTACAGTGTTTTGTGAATGTATTCATATAACATTCTAAGATTGAAATCTCCTCTGCATTAGATAGTTTTATAAATTGTTCTACCAAGAAACAGGTATCTTTCTGAATTAGGGTGTGAGATATCCAAAATATGGTATGTTTTGAGTAAATAAGCTGAATATAAAAACTGACATAGAAATCTAGACATATAACAATAAATATTACCTTTGACTATTAAGTAAAGCTTTGGGTTTTCTTCAAGAGGACAACTAGAAATTACGAGATGTGAAATATTTCCTATAAATTCAAAAAAAATACAACTGACTGAGAGTTATACAATGTTTTCAATTATTAGCCTTATTAGTATCACTGTTTATGGATTAAGATACTCAAAATATGTAACTGTCTCTAAAATTGGATAGAGACATGGACATTTAACACAAACTTCTATAACGCTTCATATTACCACAAAAATAAATACAGATATAAATTTGAAAATATATTTTTCTATGAATGACTGTGATCTAATGGTATAACTGCAGGCAGCCCAGGTGGCTTAGTGGTTTACCGCTACCTTCAGTCCAGGGTGCGATCCTGGAGACCGGGAATCAAGTCCCACGTCGGGCTCCCTGCATGGAGCCTGCTTCTCCCTCTGCCTGTCTCTCTCTCTCTCTCTCTCTCTCTCTCTCATGAATGAATAAATAAAATCTTTAAAAAAATATAATGGTATAACTGCAACATTATTATAACATCAGTTTTGAAAAATATGACTATAGTCATATCCTTAATTTACCACATATTTGTTTTTCCAATACTAGAGGTAATATTATTTTATGTGAAAAGACCGCTGAGTGACCTTGAAATTTTGGTGATATCTTAGTTTTTCTTAGAAAACTGGAAATAAATAATGATTATCACCCTGCATTGCTCTATAATTTTTATACTTAAAATATTCTTGCAACAACTTCTGAGAATGCTCTTAGGAGTGGCTAAATTCATGCAATATCAAGGATAGCAGCAACAGGAAAGAAGAGCAAAATTATATTTTCATGAAATACCTAACAAGGTGAACCAAAAAACATCTATAAATTTTCACAGATTTGCAACAGAAAATAACACTAATAATTTTATGACAAAAAAATATATCTCAGTGTGCTTTTTTAGGTTTGGGAAGGATAAAACATAAACAAAAGCTAAGAAAACTTGAGGTCTCTTAGAAAATTTAAATGGAAATATGTTTTTTATTTTATTTTTATTTTAGGAGGCAGGGTGGAAAAGTCATAGTGTTCAAAATTTTCCCTGTACATACTTTGCTCATCACTTTTCTTAAATTTACTATGATATATCTTATTTAAAAATAATACGTTCTAATAACAAAGGACATTTAATAAATAATGTTACACAAAAAAGAAAACTATCATGAATACAATGCAATGGTATTTTGGGGGACAGCCAGAAAATAGCACTTGAAATTTACTTTTAGAGAATGATATAGTCTCCAGAATTGAAAAACAAGTTTAATAAGTTAAAGGAGAGAAGTTCTAAATGTGAAATTGTGACTATAAAATTTTGAATGAATCCATTATAGGAAGAACCCAATATGGACACAGAAGAATCTAGTTATTTGGGGAAAAAAATTCATCAAATTTTAAAATCCATATATTTCCAAAATAAAATAAAAGAGCTGAAGAGACATCTAATAACAATAACAAAATATTAATCACTAAAGCTTAATATTTAATGGAAAAAGACTCAAATAGAAAAATCAAGTAGTTGATTGCATTTAATAATTGTATTATTTATTTATTTGTTTATTTATTTATTTTTAAGATTTTATTTATCTATTCATGAGCGACAGAGAGAGAGGAGAGACATAGGCAGAGGGGGAAGCAGGCCAATAAAATAAAATTAGGGTAACTATTAAAGATCATCAATTTGTAGACAACAAAAACAAAATAGTTCAATATGATCAAGCTTTTGCAGATTGTGTTCGTGGTGGGGGATGCCTAGGTGGCTCAGTCAATTAACCATCTATCTGCCTTCAACTCAGATAATAATCCCTGGGTTCTAAATTGAGCCCTATGTCAGGATCCCTGCTCAGTGAGGAGTCTGCTTATCCCTCTACCCCTCCTGACTGCTTGTGTTCTCTCTCCCTCTCTTATGCTCTCTCACTCAAATAGATATAATCTTAAAAAAAATTGTGCCATGGAAAAATTATTACTTGAACTGAACTATCAAGAGAGAATCAACCATGAGATGAGAAAGCAGCATCTTTTCTTTCTTCAACTATTTAAAATTTTATACAACTAATTATATTTGTTTTGTTTGGCACTTTTTAAAAAGATTTTATTTATTTATTCATGAGAGACAGAGAGAGAGAGAGAGGCAGAGGCAGAGGCATAGGCAGAGGGAAAAGCAGACTCCACGCAGGGAGCCTGATGCGAGACTTGATCCTGGGTCTCCAGGATCATGCCCTGAGCTGAAGGCAGGCACTAAACCGCTGAGCCACCCAGGGATCCCCAGTTTGGCACTTTTTAAAGTTGTTCAAAAATGTTAAAAATCAAAAGATTCACTATCCAAGGAGAAAGCTGTTCAGGTAAATGACTTTTAATATGTGTTGTCCAAGAAGAATGTCCATCTTTCAAAGTTTTGGGGCATAGGTGGATGCCGGAAAGGAAGGTCAAGAAATGGATGAGAAATTGGAGTAATGGTTTCCATGTGCTTCAAAATGATGTTTAGATCAGTTGTGATTTCAAGTTTCTATGTATTTCTGAGCTAATTTTCCTGTATCTTATCATAAAAAGGAAGAACAAGAAAAATATTCTACATATTTATTTTGAAGGGACACATTCCAATATTTTGATAGCAAAAGGAAAATATTATATCTCTTTTAATTTAATTTACTTAAATTCAAATGAAGAGAAAGAAAGAAAGAAAGAAAGAAAGAAAGAAAAAGAAAAAGAAAGAAAGAAAGAAAGAAAGAAAGAAAGAAAGAAAGAAAGAAAGAAAGAAAGAAAGAAAGAAAGAAAAAAAGAGAAGAAAAGGACTAGGATAGATCTTTTTTCAACATCTATACAAGTAACTTTTAGCAAATTGACGGTCAAGCACATGAGATCATTCAGAAAGAGTTTTTAGGGAAATAATGGAAAAAAATTGGAGGAATAAAGGAATTAACACCAAAATGTATGTAGAGTTATTATCTTCAATAATTTGAAAAAGAAGAGGATTCCAGTCACCTTAGTGAGAGCTTTGTCAGTGATGCTGAGAGAATAAAAATAAGACTGCAGAAAGCTGAGGGAAGAAAATGGAAAGCAGTGGAGAAGACAAAAATACTGGATATAGAGTGCTTAAATCAGCAGATTCTGAATTAGGAAGAAAATGAACATTGTTATCTCAATGGAAGTTAAATGATAAGAACAGATGCTTTTAAGACTATATATATATATATATATATATATATATATACACACACACACAATATATATATATATACACATATATTGTATACATACATATGTGTATATATACAATATAAATATAAATATATATATAGTTTTTAAAGCAGGTTTATGTGCTGAAGGGGAAGAATAAATGATAGAAAAAAAGGAAGAAAGGCAGGTACTTCATGACGTGTTGTCCTTTACCTAGAGGAAGAGGACAGAATTCATTGTACAGGTGGCAGAGTTAGCTGTAGAGAGGGTAAAGAAAGTTTCTTCTACTGGAATATGAACAAAGGTATTAGAATCACTTCGCTTCACATGATCAGGTTTCTGAGAAATTTTGCTAATGGTTACAATTTTCTACAATGTCAAAAGTTTATAATGTATAGAAATAAAGCCTTGAAATTTCAACTTTCAAGAATAAAGTTAAGAGATAACCAGAGAGGCACTTCTATACCATTTATTAAGAATTCCTCATTAAATACTTAACCACAATCATCTATTCTTCTTAAAAATAAACAACAATGGGAAGATACCTATTTAAAATAATTACACTCATGTAACCAATATGATAGAATGAGATGAGTTATATATGTTATGTTTCAAGAGTAAGTTCAGACTCAATTTGTTAATGTAGAACGCCTAGAACAGTAGGAGAAAGGGAGCCTAGGGAAAGATTGTAATTAGCAGGTAATTTCTTTCTTCATTTTTTTTAATTGAAGAAACATGTTTTCCTAAAGTTTTATCTTTCACTTTTGTATACTGTCTTTAAAGTGATTTTTTGTGAAGTCTGGAAATTGGCTATTTAAAAATTTTTCTCCTATCAGTGCTACTATTTGAAACTGGCTTAATGTATATTAATATACCTGACAACACCATAGAAATGACTTAAGGCAGTTTTCATTTAATCCACTATTTTCAATATATTCATCTTCTAAATAAGTATAATTTCATGTTTGCTTGCATAAGGGTAACTTTTTATATGTACAAATGCCATTTTCATATGTTTATTAAGTATACAGTTAATAAACCTAAAATCTGTAACTATTTAAGAAACATTTCATGGAATGTTTGGGTGGCTCGGTCAATTAAGCATGTAACTTGGGCTCTGATCATGATCTTGGGGTCCTGTGTTACTGGGCTCAGTGGGGAGTCTGCTAGCCTCTCTCCTCCTCCTTCTGCCCCTCCCCTCACATTTGCATGCTCTCTCTCAAATAAAGTGTTTAAAAATTAAATATTTTTATCCATAAATATAAATGATTTCTATTATCATTTGCTGTATGATGTTTTATGAGAGGAAGAATAAGTTTTTTTGGAGGAATAACTGATTTCTATACCATAATCATAAAATGTTACTGCTGCAGACCATTAGGATTACTATAAAAAATTAGTATAGACTGGGTATTTTACAAATAACAAAAAGTTCTCATAGTTCTGGAATCTGGAAAGTTCAAGATCAAGGAGCCAGCAAATTTGGTGGCTGTTGAGCATCTGATTCCTGCTTAATAATAGACTGCCAAGTTCTAGATGTGTCCTTCATTCAAGAAGGTGCTAGAGAACTCTCTGGGATCTCTTTCATAAAGGCACTAATCCCATTCATAAGGACTCTATCCACATGAACTAATCACCACTCCTAGGTTTTACAGCTTCTAATACTATCATATTTGGGGATTAGGATTTCAACAAATGATTTTTGTGCAGACACATTCAGTACATAACCATTAGTATATACAAGACTATAAGTATATTAGAACATATTATAACTATTATACTTAAATCAATTTGAATCTAATATGTTTTAGAATCAACCAAAATGTTCACATTTTTTAACAAAGATTTTCTTAGTTTCAAGAAATATTATGTATAAAAATCCAAAAGTAAAACAACATTTCTTAATTCTTAACATTTCTTAAATTTTATTTATTTTATTTTTTATTTTTTATTTATGATAGTCACACACACACACAGAGAGAGAGAGAGGCAGAGACATAGGCAGAGGGAGAAGCAGGCTCCATGCAGGGAGCCTGATGTGGGATTCGATCCCGGGTCTCCAGGATCGCGCCCTGGGCCAAAGGCAGGTGCCAAACCGCTGGGCCACCCAGGGATCCCCATATCTTTTCTTGAGAAAAGTAAAACACACACACACACACACACACACACGCACACACACATACATTTTCATCTGCTCTGTCTGAAAATCAAAGAGCATCACCTGGCAGAGAGCCTAGAAGAGCATAGAAAAAAAAAATATATGTATAAAACTTTCTTCATTCAGGACCTAGTACCTGGCATGTACTTGTGGGTGCCAAATGAAAAATTTTGACAGAGATAACGATGACTACATATTGGCGCTGAGAATAAATTTATAAAATTTGAATTGCGTTTTATAGTAAAAAAATTCGGGGATCCCTGGGTGGCGCAGCGGTTTGGCGCCTGCCTTTGGCCCAGGGCGCGATCCTGGAGACCCGGGATCGAATCCCACGTCGGGCTCCCGGTGCATGGAGCCTGCTTCTCCCTCTGCCTATGTCTCTGCCTCTCTCTCTCTCTCTCTCTCTGTGACTATCATAAATAAATAAAAATTTAAAAAAAATTTTATAGTAAAAAAATTGCAGTTCACTATGTCATAATGATTCAACTGCTGGTATTTCTCTCTAATTCTGCCATTTTCTGCACTGAGCTTCATGCCCTTTTTCTGTCCTTGGTTTTCCATGATGTAAGATATTCCATAAGCAGGACAAATTAGAATAGGTTCATTTGATTGCCTCATTACCTTTTAGCATGAAGCCATAGTTGAATAACTTTTACTGAATCCACTGTAAAGTAAATTGCATTGTAGTGGGATACCAACGCACATTACTGTTCATTGTAGGCAATAAAAACCTGTAGATTGTGCAGAGGGCACCACATCCAAACTCCTACCCAAATTAGGAATCTCCTCCATAGCATTAATAGTAGATGTTCATCTATCCTTCACATGAATATTTCTATGAATATAAAATGCTTTCAACATATTAAACTTCATGTTTAGATAGCTCTGTTAGTACATATTTCATTCCTTTAACCAAAACTTAAATTGAATTAGTTCCTAGCCCTTCCCCTTTGTTCAATTTCTGAGAACATACATTGACTAAATCTCATCTCTTTACAATATTATAGCTTTACAAATAGTTAAGATACTCCTCAGGTTTTTTATAAATAGTCTGATAGAATTTTCTGTTTGCCTATTAAAGTTCTAGTTTATATCTGCTTTCCTGGAAGAGCATTTGTCCAACTTAGAAAGTATCCAAAAAAAAATTTTTTAAATGAAGTAGTAGTATTAAGAATTAGATAAAATAATCCAGAATTGTTTTAGTTAGACCTTTAATCATTCCTCCCATCAAATGGCATCATCTAGTAGTGTATATGATATATGTGCAGTAAGAGTTATCAATTTAACATGTCATTAAATTTGAAAAATGAGCAAGGATAACTCATCATTCTTTTCCTGAGGGTACTTACTGATAAAAATATACTGCTAAGGAATAGGATAAGCTAGGAGCAGCAAATTCCTTGTATAGTAATTAAACACTACTCAAACATGATGTCCCTGTACCAGCCAACTCTACCGTGATCCATACTACAGCTTGTGAGATGCAGGAAGATGCCAAGCTACCAGTTAGTGCAGCCAGTAGGAAATGTGGAAAATTATACATTAGACATATGTGACACATACATGACAAATAAAGTGAATAACATCACCATAAGACAAATAGAGAAAAATAAAATGCTTTTGTAAAAGCAGTTTAGTTAGTTCCATGAGTGTGTAAATCTGCAATGGTTTATTTTATGTTTGTCATTCTTTAATCTGGCTTTCAGGTGTCAGTAAAAAAACTTATGATGAAATCAAATAAAAATAAAATACTAAATTTCTAATTTTTGACACTGAAATAAACATAAATGTTGCATGAAACCTGAAAACATGAAAAACGATATTTTAACATATGGAGTTACAGAATATGCTTTTATGTATCACTCTAAATTATGACTTATTTTTTTATAAATAATTATTCTTCCAAATTAATTTTGGCCTTTTGACTCCCAAGTTTTTTTTTAAGTAAAAAAATATATATCTTAACTAGAACTTTGGTTATATTAACAACAGAAGTCATTTACAAATAGTGTCAGATTCATATTAATAGATGTTTTAAATAGAAAAATAGATAAGATTATTAAAATAATAACTTAATGTTTTGTCCAATAAATTAAATAAAAGTAAAGCTTTTGGAGGTTCACTGGACATAGTTTTGAAGTCATATAATTTCATTTAAAAAGTTGTACATTGATTAAATTAATTGTATATGTAGTAATACTATTGATAATCATATTGACACTGACAAAACAAATTTTGGTGACTCACAGAATTATGGTAAGAAATTTTTTTCTAAATTATGAATTCTATGCAGCCAATGTTGTTAAAATTGATCATGTGAAGGAATTCATAATTGCATCCAAATGAGCAGTGATATTTTTGCAATTGAAACAATCTATAATTGTCAAAATTTGCATATACAAGTTACTAAAATACATGACTTTTTGTGGTAAAGCTGATGTTTAATCAACATTATCAAAATAAAAAAAATCATCATCATCATCATCATCATCATCATCATTTCTGTAGCACACTGATACACGGTTTCACACTTCCCTGCCTGGCATCAATTAAATTTAAGAAGTTTCATAATTACAAAAAGGTATTTCATAAATCAATTTGAGTACACTGTAATTCTATTGAACCTTTAATAAATGACCCTCTGCATTTGATCAGATTTGTTTCAAAAGCAGTTGGAAATCTTCAAATAATTCAGTGAATGAGAAATCAAAAGAAGTCATCTTTTTTAGTTTTAGAGACTTTTATTAATTAAAAATAAATCTTATAAACAAGATAATATTACAGAAATACACTGAAATTTATTGCTAAAAAGGTAAGAGGAAAAAAGTAAGACAGGAAACAAGCTGAATGATTGATGAGAGCTTAAATAAAGTACAAATTATAATTCTGAAAGTCTGTAACTGATCCTTGCTATAAGTTTTAAGAGAAATATTTTGATATAGGTCCTATTTTTAATTGGATAAATTTATATTATATAGTAAAACAATTCTATTGAGGTGGCCAAATTTGGCAACAGTTTAAAAATAAATATTAAATATATTAAATATAAATAAATATTAGGTTGAAAATATACCTGTTTTTTACAGGGTTCTCTGAATAAAGATAAAAAGCCTGAAAATACTTGAGTTGAATTTTTACATATTTCCATATGAAAACTAAGATTGATAATATTACCACAATTATTAACTAGCACAATCCTGAGATTTCTAGGTAACTCAGAACTACATGCTGTTTTCTCAATTATAAAAACACATAGAGACAATTGACTAACATCAGTACCTACCTACCTTCACTTATTTTTGTTATATGAAGAGAGAGCAATAAACATCTAGTATTTTAAAACCAGTGTTAGTCTGGCTTTCAGTTATCTGCTGAAAAAAATTGTGACTGCTAAATCCACTTATAACTGTGATAAATAAATATTACTAATTGTGAATACATTTATAATGAACATAAATTGAAAACCCATCCTACTTGAATTGTCAACTTCGTATAATACAATGTTATAAAAGTTCTCTAAGGACTCCAAAGGATCCCCAGATACCACAAAACAGGTGTTGTGAGTATGTGGAAAGAACGAGTAGAACAAGTAGAATAATAGGTTATTGTGATTTCAGCTAGAGTGCTTCTAGTTTTATTTATTAGGCTTCCATGTTAGTTTTCTTTAAACAAAACAAAACAAAACAAAACAGTTCTAGAGCTAAGATATTTCTGAAAGCCTCTAGTGAAAGGAAAGAAAATGTTAGACTACGTGTTGAAAATCCTGAGTTCCTGCCCCATTCTGACTTTATGACTTCTTGGTCATATCACCTCTGATAAAATAATTTTTAAATCTTTAAACAGTCAGACATACCTCATATACTTTTATATGAAAACTTTCATATAAAACTTTGCTGAATCTCACAGAAATATTTGTGGCACTGACCGACAAACTTTTGAACACTGTTTCACTTTATTATTATTATTATTATTATTAATTATTATTATTTAAATATTTTATTTATTTATTCATGAGAGACACCAAGGCAAAGACCCAGGCAGAGGAACAAGCAGGCTCCATGCAGGGAGCCCAATGCGGGACTTGATCCCAGGACTCCAGAATCACGCCCTGAGCCGAAAGGCAGACACTTAACCTCTGAACCCCCGGGCATCCCTTATTATGTTAATTTTGAAGAAGTTTCTGTATGTGTACAAGATTTAAAACGTGACTGGTGAGTTGCCTAATATTTCTAATATGTGATTACTCATTGAAGTAGGATTGCAGACAAACAAACGTCAACAGATGAATATTTTTGCACAAGAACACTTAAATCACATATAAACAAAACTGCATACAGTGGATGATTCTCTTCTCAAGGGAAGGATAATATAGTGAGACAATTTGACAAAAGTATTTTCTGTTTATCTTTGTTTTAATAAAAATTTTGTGTATTTTATGTTCACATGATACTGATATCCTTAAACGCTATTAAATATCAAAAATAGGAAAGTTAGAAATAAATAATGAATATATATAAAATAACAAAAATTTTCTATTTGAACACTAAAAATATCCAATTGTCCCTCATACACTTTACATGAACCTTATAAGGGTATCAAATTCAAAACAACTTTTTTTCATGTAATCAATTTTAAAATCCTTCTTTAAATTACTTCATGTAAATTTTAAGCTAAAATTAAGTTGAAAACTGTAGGAAGATATAAAATTACCATAGAAACTCAAAATTTTAAAAAGCAAATCTGTAGCAAGAAAGACTTGTATTTCCCCAGAATAAAAGAAAATATTTCCCCAAGATAAAAAAACAATATATATATATTTGTTATATATATATATATATATATATATATATATATATATATATTTATGCTATTACCACTAATTCTCATAGTAGGAAAGAGATGAAAGTGGGTGACTGCCTTATCCTGCCAAAATAATCCACCTTGAAATTATGACTGGAGGAACAGTTTTAGCTCCAAGATGATTCTTATAATTTAGAGTTCATTAAATATGAGAAAGTACCAAACTTGACATTTAAAAGGCAAAGAATTGCATTAGATGCAACCCATCCCAAAACTCTCCATGAATTCTTAGTTTCTTCTTCATGTCTATGCCAATTCCTCATAATGGCTTCTCCCACTCCTCCTCCTTTTCCTATTTTTCCTCCTCCTCTTCCTTTTATCTTAACAGTGTATGACATCTAAAGTCTTTAAGCAATCAAGTTTCCCATAACCACAGTTTATCTGCCACTTCTTATGGGCCCTTCCAGTCAGCAATCACAGTAGTCTGCCTTGGCATTATTATGAAATTACACACTCTTAAAGTGTTTCCTGTGGAGTCCCCCATGTCCCCTAACCTGGTATTTTATACTAGCAAGTATAGATCTTTTAAGTTAACAAAATTAAACAAGTGTTACAATGATCTCTGCTAGTGTTGACCATCAACTACCATTTTTTGGCATGTAAAGGTTTCTTCAAATGTATTTTGGATTAACCTTTATGGACTTTTGAAGTTATATCCTGATACTGTTCATGATTTTGAAAGATATTCATATTGAAGCCCTTTTTTAGATATATGCAAATAACAATTAGTATGGATGAAATGCTTATTTTGGTATCTGCAGAATGCTTCATATCAATTATCTCACCTCAAAACAACATTGAGGAAAGCACTTCTAAGGAATTTTTTCAAAAACTATTAAACTTGTTTTAATGAAGTAAATCTGTGAAGCTTCAAAATCTTTCTTTCTTGGTTGCTTTATAAGCAGGCATTGCACACTGATAGCCAGAGGCTTAGAATCCTCCTCACTGGAAATGAGCAGTAGGGACTCATTACACCTGATTACTGTTTTAACTGGAAAATTTATACGAAATATCATATTTCTCTTCACATGTTCTCTCTAAAGTAGGAACATAGCTTCTTGTTCTCCAAAAGAGATCTCAGCACCATGGATATCCAGGATAGATTTATAAAGTATAGCATAGTGAATAGATACCTAGATAAATACTGATACATACATACATTTCTAAATAGAGAAACTTATAAACAGGAGGAAATTAAACAAAATACAAACTATAAGAAATAAAAAGGGAAATTAGAAATATTTTGAAATAAATGAAAACAAATAAAATACATACAAAAATTTATGAGATATTGCTAAAGCAGTGGCTAGAAGGAAATTTATACCTGTAAACACATATAAAAAAGAAGAGAGGGTTAGGTTTAACATGGAAGCATAGCAAGATCTTGAAATTACCTTCTCTCATTGGAACAAAAATTCTACAATTACAGGGGCAGCAGGGCGCATGCATCTGGTGTCCCTGGGCTGACTGGGCTTTTTCTGGGGCCTGTGTGGCCCTGGGTGGCTGGAAAGAAAATGGAGGAAGAGCCAAAGTCCAAGGGGGCACCCTTAACCCCTCTGACGGAGGTCTTGCCCCTTTGCCACCAGAAACCTTCTTCTTCTCCTGACCTAGCATGCTCAAGGGCCCCAGGGGCCTGGACCTCACCAGTGGAATGGTTGCTGAGGCCCAGGGTATTGGGATTCTGTGGGCTTAGTGAAGGTCCCTGCTCCTCCCACTCCTTCCCTGCTTAGTGGGGAGCAGCTGTATTCACAGGTAGTTAGAGATAGATATCAGTGGTCACCAACATAGAACATTTATTCTACACTGATCCAGGCAAATGTGCAATACCAACATGTCTGTGTCAACAGATAGTGCTGTAAGCACTTCACAAATTCCAGCTTTAGAACAAGAGACCCTGGTGAGAGCAAAGCCATTGCTTTTGAAGTTATTAAAATCTGTTCCTGCACAAAAAGACACTTCTACTATGAAAGAGGTTATGTTTTATCTTAGTCAGTATATTATGACTAAATGATTATATGATGAGAAATGATAGCATATTGTATATTGTTCCAATTATCTTCTAGGGGATTTGTTTGGAGTGCCAAATTTCTCTGTGAAAGAAGACAGGAAAAAAAATATATATATAGTGATCTGAGGAAACTTGGTATTGGTCAATCAACATGAGCCATCAGATTCACTCACACTTGTGAGTGAAAATAAGTGTCCCCTTGAAGGAGGGAGTGATCAAAGGACCCTGTGCAAGAGTTTCAGGAAGACAAACTTCCATTTTCAGATTTGGTTTCCAGACCACCTACCTCATCTAGGAGAGCAATTAGTGATACAGAGGAACATTCAGATGAATTACCTGGTGAACCACAGTGAAAGCGGCACAAATCTGATAGTATTTCCCTTTCCTTTGATGAAACCCTTGCTCTGTGTGTAATAAGGGAGAGGATGTTATGAAAGAAGCAATAGCACTGAATCACCAGAGACTCACTCCATCAAATCCAGATGTTGATGCTGGTGTAAGTGAACATTCAGGTGATCAGTTGAATTCAGTATCAGACTGATTCAGTGTAGAATTTGAAGGTGAGTCTCTCAATTCAGAAGATTATAGCCTTCATGAAGGACAAGAACTCTCATATGAAGAAGATGAAGTATATTAACTCTGTGTCAGGCAGGGGAAAATAATACAGACTCACTTGAAGAATTTTCTGAAGTTTCCTTGGCAGACTATTGGAAGTGTACTTCATGCAGTGAAATGAATCCTCCTCTTCTGCCTCATTGCAACAGATGTTGGGCCCTTCATGAGAAATTAGCTTCCTGAAGATAAAGGGAAAGGTAAAGATAAAATGCCTGAGAAAGCTAAGCTAGAAAACTAAACAAATAAAAGAGGGCTTTGATGTGGTTGTAAAAATATATATATACACACATATATACAGTGAATGATTCCAGAGAATCATGTACTGAAGAAAATGATGATAAAATCACACAAGCCTCCCAATCCGAAGTGAGGACTATTCTCAGCCATCAACTTCTAACAGCATCATTTATAGTAGCCAAGAAGACATCAAAGAGGTTAAGAGGGAAGAAACACAAGAAAAAGAAAAAATCATGGAATCTAGTTTTCCCCTTAATTCCATTGAGCTTTGTGTGATTTGCCAAGGTCAACCCAAAAATGGTCGTGTTGTTCATCGAAAAATAGGACATCTTATAGTATGCTTTATGTGTGTTAAAAAGCTAAAGAAAAGGAATAAGCCCTGTCCAACATGTAGACAAACAATCCAAATGATTGTGCTAACGTATCTCATTAGCATTGTGGACATGCCTTTAAAAGTAGAATTCTAGATTTCTAACTATATAACCCTAAAATTTTAGATCACATGAAATTAATTATTTTGCACTTATCAAAGCAAGAAAGTATCTCAGTACATGTATAGTTCTCTCTATAGTGTAATTTACTTACTTTGGGAGGGGGGACAGTAAATTCTTCCTTCTAGAAAATTTTCACTTATGTTTATATTTTGTTTGTATTTTAGTGTAATTTAAATTGGATATATAGCTCACTCTTAACTCCTATTCCTCATATTTTAAATGATTTCTACTTTCTTAAAATTCAGAGAAGTATCTAATTTTGAAAAATATAACTAGGACACTTAAGTGTACATTATGTATATCTGGGCATAGTATGTACTGATGATGCTACTTACAAAACATACAAATTTGCAAATATTTTCACTCACCATGCATATGCAAAAAATTGTCCAAATTTTTAGTTTTAATATACATATACTTTTTATTGACTTACAAATAAAATATTAGATATTTGATTTTAAAAAAATCTGTAATTACATGTGGAATAATTACTTCTAAAACTGGTAATTGAATGAAGTCTCTACAACAAAGAAGAGAAAAACAGCATCAAGAGGTGAGAGGAAGAGACATGGATTTGTAAAAATAAAAACAACAACAACAACAACAAAAAAAAAACAAAAAACAAAACAAAAACTATAGCAACACCACATTCACAGTGAGTCAGTGAGTCCTAATCAGGAACGATATAAAAGGTATGGAACCTTTTCCTGAGGACTGAGAGATTGCCACTCCACATAAGGGATACCAACTCTTAGATCATTCAGATCATTCACAGGAGAGACAGGTCCCCAAATCATCAGACTTTAAAAATCAACAGAGGGGTACCTGGGTGGCTCAGTCAGTTGAGCATCCAACTTTTAATTTGGGCTCAGGTCATGATCTCAGGGTCATTGGATTGAGCTCCATGTTAGGCTCCATACTTAGTGGGAGTCTACACTTGAGATTCTCTCTCTCCATCTTTCCCTGCCCCTCTCCACTGCATATTATTTCTCTCAAATAAAATAAATCTTTAAAAAAATAAAAATCAACAGGGATTATGTTCAGGAAAACTATAAAACTGTAGGGAATGGAAAACTCACTCTTAAAAGCTCCTGTGCAGATCACTCAACTTAGAAGTCATCACACACACACACAAAAAAATCAATTTGAAAAGTGCATAGACTATAGGTATAAGAGATCCATTTACTAACCTTAAAGCATCTGCAAGGGAGGCAGGAAGCAGCAGGGACTGAGGTACTGGTAGGAGGCGTTTTTGAGATCTCAACCTACCGTACTAATAATACCCACACTAATGGACACTATATTGGAATTCTCCCTCGAATCTGCTAGTACCAGTGGGTATGTCCTGCTGATAGCTCAAACCTTCAATATGCCATGATGGTCGTGGATGCACCCCACAGCTGGGATGGGGACAATCATCATATAAGAAAATCTCATAACTAACATTATACTCAATGGGGAAAATCTGAAAGCTTTTCCTCTAAGAACTGTAACAACACAAGTATGCCCACTCTTCCCACTTTTATTCAAAGTAGTATTGAAAGTCTTAGCTATAGCATTTAGGCAAGGGAAGGGAAAAAAAGTATCCAAATCAGAAAGGAATGAGTAAAACTGCTACTATTTGCAAACAATATGGTATCATATATAAAAAATTCTAAAGAATCTACAAAAAACCCCGCTACTACTAATAAATGAATTCACTAAAGTTGCAGGAAAAAAATCAACTTACAGAAATTTCATGTGTTTGTCTACAGTAATAATGAACTATCAGTGAAATTGAGAAAACAAACCATCTACAATTACATCAAAAAGAATAAAATACCTAAGATTAAAATTAACCAATGAGGTGAAAGATCTATATACTAAAAACTATAAGATACTGATGAAAGTGAATAAGACACAAATAAGTGGAAACATATTTTATGATCATGGTTTAGGAGAATTAAATTATTGTTAAAATGTCCATATTAAAAATAAAATAAAATATGCATATATCCAAAGCCATGTGCAGAATCAATCCCAAACTCAACAAAATTCCAATGGTATACTTCACTGCACTGGGACAAATAATTCTAAAAGTTTTATGGAACCACAAAAGACTCCAAACAGATTGAAAAAAAGTCTTGAAAAAGAAGAATAAAGCTGGAGGCATCACATTTCCTGAATTCAAACTATACTACAAAGCTATATTAAATAAAACAGTATGATATTGGTACCAAAAGAGACACACATATCAGTGGAACAGAATTGGGAGTTCAGAAGTAAACTCTCACGTATATTGATATATAGATATCACAAAGGAGCCAAGAACATACAAAGGATAAATGACGGTTTCGTCAATAAATGGTGCTAGGAAAGTTGGACAATCATTTGCAAAAAAAGTGCAACTAGAACACCATATCTTACACCATACATAATACACACAATTATCTTTTTTTTAATTTATTTTTTATTAGTGTTCAATTTACTAACATACAGAATAACCCCCAGTGCCCGTCACCCATTCACTCCCACCCCCCCCTTCTCCCCTTCCACCACCCCTAGTTCGTTTCCCAGAGTTAGCAGTCTTTACGTTCTGTCTCCCTTTCTGATATTTCCCACACATTTCTTCTCCCTTCCCTTATATTCCCTTTCACTATTATTTATATTCCCCAAATGAATGAGAACATATAATGTTTGTCCTTCACCGACTGACTTACTTCACTCAGCATAATCACACAATTATCTTATACCATACATAATATACATAATTCAAAATTTATTAAAGGCTTGAATGTAAAACCGAAAACCATTAAGTCCCTAGAAGAAAACATAGATAATAAGCTCCTAACTGCTCTTAGTGACATCCTTGTGTGTTTACTCCAATGACAAGGGGAAAAAAAGTAAAAGCAAATGAGACTACATGAAACTAAAAGACTCCTGCACAGCAAAGGAAACAAAAAAGCAACTCACTGAGTGGGAGAAAATATTTGTAAGCCATATGTTCAATAAAATGTTAATATTCAAAATACATAAAGAACTCATACAACTCAACAACAAAAATTAAACAACCCAATTAAAAAATGAGTAGATGATCTGAATAGACAAATCCTTCAAAGGAAACCTACAGATGGCCAGCAGGCAAAAAAACAAACAAAAGAAGTTCAATAACATTAATAGTGAAATGCAAATTAAAAGACCTCTAGCAGCCAAAGCAATCATGAAAAAAGAGAACAAAATTGGAGGTATCACAATGCCATATATCAAGGTATATTGCAATGCTGTAGTAATCAAAACACTTTGGTACTGGCACACACATGCACATACACACACATACACACACACATCAATGGAGAATAGGGAGCCAAGAAATAAACCCACAATTATATGGTCAACTAATCTCCAACAAAGAAGATAGGAATGTGTAATGGAAAAATGCAGTCTCATCAAAAAAATTATGCTGGGGGGCAACCTGGGTGGCTCAGTGGCTTAGAGCCTCCTTCAACCCAGGGTGTGATCCTGGAGACTCGGGATCGAGTCCCATGTCTGGCTCCCTCCATGGAGCCTGCCTCTCCCTCTGCCTGTGTTGTCTCTGCCTTTCTCTCTCTGTGTCTCTCATGAATAAATAAATAAAATCTTTTAAAAAATGATGCTGGGAAAACTGGACAGCAACATGCAAAAGAAAAAGAATGAATCTGGACCGTTTTTCACATCATAAAAGTAAATTTGAAATGGAATAAAGACTTGATGTGAATCCTGAAACTACAAAAATCCTAGAAGAGAGCCCAGGCAGTAATTTCTCCAGAATCAGCTGTGTTAACATTTTTCTAGATATGTCTCTTGAAGCAAAGGAGACAAAAGCAAAAATAGACTATTGATATTACATCAAAATGAAGTTTCTGCACAGTAAAAGAAATAATCAACCAAACTGAAAGACCACCTACTGAATGGAAGAAGATATTTGCAAGTGACCTATTCAGTAAAGTAATAGTATCCAAAATATATAAGGAACCTACACAAATTAATAATAATAATGATAATAATAATAATAATAATAATAATAATAATAATAGTGCAGCCTGGGTAGCTCAGCGGTTTAGTGTTGCCTTCAGCCCAGGGCATGATCCTGGAAACCCAGGATGGAGTCCCATGTCGGGCTCCCTGCAGGGAGCCTGCCTCTCCCTCTGCCTGTGCCTCTGCCTCTCTCTCTCTCTCTCTCCCTGTCTGTGTCTCTCATAATTAAATAAATAAAATATTTGAAAATAAATAATAATAATAATAATAATAATAATAAATCTGATTTTAAAAGAGCATAAGACATTAACATCTTTCCAAAGACATACAGATGGCCAACAAACACGTGAAAAGGTCCTCAACATCTCTCATAATCAAGGGAATAAAGATCAAAACCACAATGAGATATCATCTCACAGCTGCTAGGATGGCTAAATTCAACAACACAAGAAACAAGTACTGGTGAGGTTGTAAGAGGAAAAAGGCCTCTCATGAACTGTTGGTAGAAATGTAAGCTGCTGCAGTCATTGTGGGGAAAAAAGTATTGAGGTTCCTCATAAAATTTAAAGTAAAATTACCTAAGATCTAGTACTTGCACTACAAAAGAGTATTTACCCAAAGAATATAAAAACACTAATTTGAAAATATATATGTACCCCATGTTTATTGTATCATTTACAATAGCTCAACTATGGAAGCAGCCCAGGTATCTGTAAACCCATCAATAGATGAATGGATAAAGAAGATATGATTATCTATCTATCTATCTATCTATCTATCTATCTATCTATCATATCTATCTATCATCTATCTATAGATAGATAGATATGGATATATTTGAGTAATATTCCATCATATTATATATCTTGCCTTTTGCAACAACACGGATGGATGCTAAGTGAAATAAGTCAGAGAAAGACAAACACCATGATTTCACTCATATGTGGAATTTAAGAAACAAAATAAATGAAAAATGAGAGAGGGAGAGAGAAGGAGATAGAAACCAAAAAAACATACTCTTAACAGAGTAAAGAACAAACTAATGGTTATGAGACAGGAAGTGGGTGGGTGGATAGATGAAATAAGTGAAGGAGATTAAAAGTACACTTATCTGGCATTGTGATGCCCCCAGATATGGTTTTCTTTTTTAAAATTCCCCTGGCTATTCGGGGTCTTTTCTGATTCCACACAAATCTTAAAATAATTTGTTCTAACTCTCTGAAGAAAGTCCATGGTATTTTGATAGGGATTGCATTAAACGTGTATATTGCCCTGGGTAACATTGACATTTTCACAATATTAATTCTGCCAATCCATGAGCATGGAATATTTTTCCATCTCTTTGTGTCTTCCTCAATTTCTTTCAGAAGTGTTCTATAGTTTTTAGGGTATAGATCCTTTACCTCTTTGGTGAGGTTTATTCCTAGGTATCTTATGCTTTTGGGTGCAATTGTAAATGGGATTGACTCCTTAATTTCTCTTTCTTCAGTCTCATTGTTAGTGTAGAGAAATGCCACTGATTTCTGGGCATTGATTTTGTATCCTGCCACGCTACCGAATTGCTGTATGAGTTCTAGCAATCTTGGGGTGGAGACTTTTGGGTTTTCTATGTACAGTATCATGTCATCGGCGAAGAGGGAGAGTTTGACTTCTTCTTTGCCAATTTGAATGCCTTTAATGTCTTTTTGTTGTCTGATTGCTGAGGCTAGGACTTCCAGTACTATGTTGAACAGCAGTGGTGAGAGTGGACATCCCTATCTTGTTCCTGATCTTAGGGGAAAGGCTCCCAGTCCTTCCCCATTGAGAATGATATTTGCTGTGGGCTTTTCATAGATGGCTTTTAAGATGTCGAGGAATGTTCCCTCTATCCCTACACTCTGAAGAGTTTTGATCAGGAATGGATGCTGTATTTTGTCAAAGGCTTTGTCTGCATCCAATGAGAGGATCATATGGTTCTTGGTTTTTCTCTTGCTGATATGATGAATCACATTGATTGTTTTACGGGTGTTGAACCAGCCTTGTGTCCCAGGGATAAATCCTACTTGGTCATGGTGAATAATTTTTTTAATGTACTGTTGGATCCTCTTGGCCAGTATCTTGTTGAGAATTTTTGCATCCATGTTCATCAGGGATATTGGTCTGTAATTCTCCTTTTTGGTGGGGTCTTTGTCTAGTTTTGGAATTAAGGTGATGCTGGCCTCATAGAACGAATTTGGAAGTACTCCATCTCTTTCTATCTTTCCAAACAGCTTTACGAGAATAGGTATGGTTTCTTCTTTAAACGTTTGATAAAATTCCCCTGGGAAGCCATCTGGCCCTGGACTCTTGTGTCTTGGGAGGTTTTTGATGACTGCTTCAATTTCCTCCCTGGTTATTGGCCTGTTCAGGTTTTCTATTTCTTCCTGTTCCAGTTTTGGTAGTTTGTGGCTTTCCAGGAATGCGTCCATTTCTTCTAGATTGCCTAATTTATTGGCGTATAGCTGTTCATAATATGTTTTTAAAATCGTTTGTATTTCCTTGGTGTTGGTAGTTATCTCTCCTTTCTCATTCATGATTTTATTAATTTGAGTCTTCTCTCTCTTCTTTTTAATAAGGCTGGTTAATGGTTTATCTATCTTATTAATTCTTTCAAAGAACCAACTCCTGGTTCTGTTGATCTGTTCCACAGTTCTTCTGGTCTCGATTTCGTTGAGTTCTGCTCGAATCTTTATTAACTCCCTTCTTCTCTTGGGTGTAGGATCTATTTGCTGTTTTTTCTCTAGCTCCTTTATGTGTAAGGTTAGCTTCTGTATTTGAGTTCTTTCCAGTTTTTGAATGGATGCTTGTATTGCGATGTATTTCCCCTTTAGGACTGCTTTTGCAGCATCCCAAAGATTTTGAACGGTTGTATCTTCATTCTCATTAGTTTCCATGAATCTTTTTAATTCTTCCTTAATTTCCTGGTTGACCCTTTTATCTTTTAGCAGGATGGTCCTTAACCTCCACGTGTTTGAGGTCCTTCCAAACTTCTTGTTGTGATTTAGTTCTAATTTCAAGGCATTATGGTCTGAGAATATGCAGGGGACAATCCCAATTTTTGGTATTGGTTCAGACCCGATTTGTGACCCAATATGTGGTCTATTCTGGAGAAAGTTCCATGTGCGCTTGAGAAGAATGTGTATTCAGTTGAGTTTGGATGTAAAGTTCTGTAGATATCTGTGAAATCCATCTGGTCCAGTGTATCATTTAAAGCTCTCGTTTCTTTGGAGATGTTGTGCTTAGAAGACCTATCGAGGGTAGAAAGAGCTAGATTGAAGTCACCAAGTATAAGTGTATTATTATCTAAGTATGTCTTAATTTTGGTTAATAATTGATTTATATATTTGGCAGCTCCCACATTCGGGGCATATATATTGAGGATTGTTAAGTCCTCTTGTTGAATAGATCCTTTAAGTATGATATAGTGTCCCTCTTCATCTCTCACTACAGTCTTTGGGGTAAATTTTAGTTTATCTGATATAAGGATGGCTACCCCTGGTTTCTTTTGAGGACCATTCGAATGGTAAATGGTTCTCCAACCTTTTATTTTCAGGCTGTAGGTGTCCTTCTGTCTAAAATGAGTCTCTTGTAGACAGCAAATAGATGGGTCCTGCTTTTTTATCCAGTCTGAAACCCTGCGCCTTTTGATGGGGTCATTAAGCCCATTCACGTTCAGAGTTACTATTGAAAGATGTGAGTTTAGTGTCATCGTGATATTTATTCAGTCCCTGTTTTTGTGGATTGTTCCACTGAACTTCTTCTTAAAAGGGAATTTTAAGAGTCCCCCTTAAAATTTCTTGCAGAGCTGGTTTGGAGGTCACATATTCTTTCAGTTCCTGCCTGTCTTGGAAGCTCTTTATCTCTCCTTCCATTCTGAATGAGAGCCTTGCTGGATAAAGTATTCTTGGTTGCATGTTCTTCTCATTTAGGACCCTGAATATATCCTGCCAGCCCTTTCTGGCCTGCCAGGTCTCTGTGGAGAGGTCTGCTGTTACCCTAATACTCCTCCCCATAAAAGTCAGGGATTTCTTGTCTCTTGCTGCTTTAAGGATCTTCTCTTTATCTTTGGAATTTGCAAGCTTAACTATTAAATGTCGAGGTGTTGAACGGTTTGTATTGATTTTAGGGGGGGATCTCTCTATTTCCTGGATCTGTTTCCCTTCCCAGATTAGGAAAGTTTTCAGCTAGAATTTGTTCAAATACATATTCTGGACCTCTGTCCCTTTCGGTGCCCTTGGGAACCCGAATTAAACGTAGGTTTTTCTTCCTCAGGCTGTCACTTATTTCCCTTAATCTATCCTCATGATCTTTTGTTTGTCTCTTTTTTCCTCAGTTTCCCTCTTTGCCATCAACTTGTTTTCTATGTCACTCAGTCGTTCATCCACCTCGTTAACCCTCGTTGTTAGGACTTCTAGTTTGGATTGCATTTCATTCAATTGATTTTTAATTTCTGCCTGATTAGATCTAACTTTTGCAGTCATGAAGTCTCTTGAGTCCTTTATGCTTTTTTCTAGAGCCACCAGTAGCTGTATAATAGTGCTTCTGAATTGGCTTTCTGACATTGAATTGTAATCTAAATTTTGTAACTACGTGGAAGAGAGGACTGTTTCTGATTCTTTCTTTTGAGGTGAGGTTTTTTTCTAATCATTTTGCTCAGTGCAGAGTGGCCAAAAACAAGTTGTATTGGGAAAAGGAGAAAAAGAGAGGAGAGAAAGAAGGAAAGAAAAGAGAAAAAGAAAAAAGAATAAAGGAAGAAAAAAAAAAGAAAAAACAGAAGAAAAAGAGAAAGAAAAAGAAAGAAAGGGAAAAAAAGGGGTGGGGGAAGCTAACAGAAATCAAAAACCAAAAAAAAAAAAAACAAAAAAACATGGGGGAGTATCCTCTGAATTTGTATACATCTGTATACAGTAAGTCCCTTGGCTTCCCCTGGAACTTGTCCGTCCAGCTGGTCTTCTGGGGGAGGGGCCTGCTGTGCTGATTCTCAGGTGTGAGCACTTGGGGGAGCTGCTGTGCCCCTGCCTGGTGCAGGGCTCCTTGGGGGTTGTTCACCCCGTGAGGCCCCAGGAGGAACAACCGCAGTGGCAGGGCCAGCTCTGCAGCCCTGGAGTCAGCCCCGGCAGTAGCTCCGGAGCTCTCCGTCTGCAGGGCCTGGAGGCTCCGGGCGGGGCCGCTGATCTGCTCAGCTGGGGCAGGAGCGTCCTCGCTGTCCTGGGCCCTCCCGGCCTCTGCCTGTCCCGGGGAGGCCGGATCCTGGGCTGTGTCCCGGCGCCCTGTGCTCCGGGGCCTGCGCTGTTGGATTCGCGCTCCCCCCCCCCGCAGCCCCCTCCGCGGAGCCGCCCCCGAGCCCCCCGAGCTGCTCCCGCCCCGCAGCCCCCTCCGCGGAGCCGCCCCCGAGCCCCTCCGAGCTGCTCCCGCCCCGCAGCCCCCTCCGCGGAGCCGCCCCCGAGCCCCCGCGAGCTGCTCCCCCCCGCAGCCCCCTCCGCGGAGCCGCCCCCGAGCCCCCCCGAGCTGCTCCCGCCCCGCAGCCCCCTCCGCGGAGCCGCCCCCGAGCCCCCCCGAGCTGCTCCCGCCCCGCAGCCCCCTCCGCGGAGCCGCCCCCGAGCCCCCCGAGCTGCTCCGGGTCCCCCGTGCGCGCTGCAGCCCTTAGGGAGCTCGGCGCACTCTCCCGGGGCGCAGGTGTCTGTTAGTGTCCCCGGAGCCCGAGGGCATCCCCGCCCTCCCGGGTCCTGCTCCACCTCCCCGCGAGCCCCTTTCCCCCGGGAAGGTCGGTGCAGCTCCTGCTCCTCCGGGACGGGGCTCTCCTGTCCTGGGGACACTCGCCCCGGCCTCAGCCCGGCTCCTCGCGGGCCCCTCCCCCTTGGAGGCCTTTTGTGTCTTTATTTCTTTTTCCCCGTCTTCCTACCTTGATAGAAGCGCGAACTCTTCTCACTGCAGCATTCCAGCTGTTCTCTCTTTAATTCTCAGGCCGAATTCATAGATTTTCAGGATAATTTGAAGGTTTTCTAGGTAATTTGGTGGAGACAGGTGATTTGGGGACCCTACTCTTCCGCCATCTTGCTCCTCCCCCCACTAATTGGAATTTAAATAAAAACTTGAAACTACAGAATAAAACCCTTGAAACTACAAATAAATAAATAGACAATATAAACTCTAATGGCCAAAATATAAAAACAAATTAAATTAAAATACTTGCCTTGTTAAAAACTTTAAAATATAAATAAATAAAAACTTGAAAAAGAAAAAAAATTTTTAAAATAAATTAAATGCTCAATAAAACGAAAAAAAAATCAAGCCTGTAGTTTTAGAAACAAATAATTAGAAATATAAGGGTGGATTTTATTCTTCCTTTTAAAAAGTAAATAAATCATAAGGCCTTTATTGCACTAGCTCTGCTTTCAAGTATATAAGAAATACATGTAAATATAGTAATTATGCTACTTTCTGTAGGGATAATGATTTAAAGGAAATTTATCATTTATTGCACGCAGAAATAATCTTTTCCACATTACTGCTAATAATAATGTTCTTCCAGAATTTTTTAAAGTTTAGTTGACAGAGGATGCAGTATGTCATAAAGAGCCTATATCGTTTTAATAGTAGCAGAATTTGCCACCTCCATATAATATGCTACTCTGGCATAAGGATTATTTTGAGCTGACAGCAATTGAAAAGAAATGGATACCAGAAAAGCTCTCTTCACTCTCTCATTTGTCTAAAAGTGGGTGGCCCCCCTCCCCTCCCTACCACAAAAGACAGAAGTTAATCTAGAGAAAATTCTAGATTCTTAATATCTCAGGAATGTACCACAAGAATCCACATAACAAATCTTGGTAAAATCATCTCCTATCATTAATTTCCCCAATATAGTTGCCTTCCAATAATTTGTTAGAAGCTCAAAGTCCTTTTTCTTTGTTTTTGCTTCTCAAGAAATGTATTATATTTTAAGACAGTATATAAGTCCAAGTTTTAACCATCCCTCTGAACTACTCATCTCTGAGTGTCCTCATGCCTATACATAATGCCTATGTGTGTAATAACTTTGGGGGAAACATAGGTGTAAACAATCAGAAATTAGAAAAAAGGGAATTTTAAGTGTTACTCAAAATTCTTAATTGAATCACTATTAATGTTTTTCAATTAATACAATAAATAATAATTTTAAATTTTATTTAATTCTGGCTTTTGAAAACAAATTCAGCCCTCCAAGAAGACTGGAAACAGTGGCAATTGTTTTTATCCCATTCAATTTAATTTTTCCCTTAAATCTGAATTTAAAAAAAAAATCTAAATCGGTCAGAAGAGTGAATAAATTTATTTTCTCATAATAGTTTTTCAAAGAGTAAAAACCAGTTTTAGGGGAGCCTGGGTGGCTCAGTCAATTAAGTGTCTGCCTTTGGCTTGTGGTTATGATCCCGGGAATCGAGCCCTACATTGGGCTCCCTCGCTGCTTCTCTTTCTCCCTCTGCTGATCCCCCCTGCTTATGTGCACTCTCTCTTTCTCTCTGTCAAATAAATAAAATTTTTAAAAATACATATATTTAGGGATGCCTGGGTGGCTCAGTGATTAAATGTCTGCCTTCAGCTCAGTTTGTGATCCTGTGGTCCTGGGATAGAGTCCTACATCGGGTTCCTGCAGAGAGCCTGCTTCTCCCTCTGCCTGTCTCTACCTCTCTCTGTGTGTCTGTCATGAATAAATAAAATCTTTTTAAAAGTTTTTAAAATAAAAAAATATATATATTTAAATAGATAAATAAATAAATAAATAAATAAATAATAATAAAACCAGTTTTTGTGTCCTTTACATGTCTACTCCTCCAATGCAATTTCAACTATTTAATACCTCTATTTTCTTAATACCCCCACACTATTTTCCAAGACTTTCATGCCCCTATTCACTCCATTCTGAAGATATTCTAAAATTTGACTAAGATCCTCTAATGTACTTATAATTGGAAGTGATTTCCAAATATCATCAAGTCTTCATGGGCTCATTCCTTGTCTTGGTTGGCATATTCTCTACTAATATACTCTGATTATACCATCCACATACTATAGCATGGCAACTTCAACTATCTCTAAGGTGCTAAGGGTCAATTAAAATTCTCATATTTTATACAAACTGCTGTCAAACAAAATATCCTCTATCCCACTTAATTATATCTTTAATTTATATGCAAAGACTTACATTAATTCATGTTAAATCATTAAACTTGCCAAAATGATATTTTATTATTTAAAACATTTGGAAAATGAGCCATCAATTCCATTTATATCATCTTCCATTACCATTATATTATATTTTATCTCTTAAGGTGGAACAAATTTTACATTTCCTTTATGTAACCTAGCTCATTGGAGGGCACCCCAATTCACACACTTTTCTAATTCCATGCAATATTCCATAACCGAAATCTGTCTGCACAATCTACAACCAAAACAAACCCACTTCAAGTCATTTGAATGGGGAAAGGAGTAAATTGAAACATATAAAATGTTCTAGATGGGAAGATTTAATCTAACAAACCATACAAGACTCTTAAAGTTACAAAATACACTGAGGGTGGATAGAGGGGAGGTGGGCAGTGGATGCATTAAATGGGTGATGGGTATTAAAGAGGGCCGTTCTTGGGATAGCACCAGGTGTTCTCTCTAAGTGATGAATCATTAAATTCTCCACCTGAAACTAATATTATACCATATGTTAATATGATATATCATACCTGCTGCTCCCGCCGCTAAAGCCTTCAGTGGGGTTTCCACGGCAATTTATTTATTTATTTTTTCACATGCACAGTTAGTGTTTTATTCTTTGAAGAATGGTTATGAAACATTACACTAAGTCAGGCTGAAAGGTAAAGTTTAAAATAGTTTTGTAAGGATATAACATGATTGTTCACTCCACAAAATTTTGACCTTAGAGCTTATGATACACTTAGTTGGCAGTAGCACCCAGGTTTTTCCAAATAGCCATCATTTTTCTTTTGTCTGCATAGACTTCTCCTTAGCTGCCTTCTGCTTTTGTTGCATTATCTCAGAGTCCCTCTGCTTTCTCTGAGAAGTGGTCAAGCTATCTTCTTTTCTTTCTCCCTTGCTAATTTCCTGGGATTTCTTCTTGTTTTTCTGGTGGGGGTAGTTCTCGCTGGTTTCCTCGGGCCATGCCCACGGCGGCCCTCCGGGGAGAGAGCTCCTCGGGGGAGCAACCTCCTCCTGGAATTTAAATAAAAATTTGAAGGAAAAAGGAATTTGGACTCTTCAAGACAGTGAAGAGTAGGGTCCTCACCTGACCTGGCCCCACCCACTCCCCCGGATAACTTCCAAACCATCCTGAACATCCTGGATCCAACCTGAAATTTAAAGAGAGGACAGCCCGATGCTACAGAGAGAAGGGTTTTCGCTTCTAACAAGGTAGGAAGGTGGAAAAAGAAAAAAAGAAAAAAATGAATCGAGGGGGGAGGGGCCCTGGGAGGAGCCGGGCTAAGGGGGGCAGTGGGAGCCTCGGGACAGGAGAGCCTCACCCTGGAGATGCGGGAACTTTAAAAATCCTCTCGGATTCTTCCCGGAGGGAAAGTGCTCAGCAGAGAAATAGGGCAGAAGCGCAGGAGGGGGCAGGACACCTCCAGTCTCCGGGGTCACTGGGAGAGGAGGGCTCCGGGGAGAGCGCACCCACACCGGGGACCTCGGTCAGGGCTGCAGCGCACCTGGCGGGGCCTCGGGAGAAGCCGGTGGGTCAGGCGGGGGCTCGGGGGGGGGGGGGCTGCGCCCCAGGAGCGCGATTCCAGCAGTGCAGGCCCTGGATCCCACAGCGCTGAGGGACACAGCCCCCACCCTGCGGTCCCCCCGGACAGGCGGAGGCGGGGAGGGCACAGGACAGCGAGGACGCTCCTGCCGCCGGGCGCCCCCAGCTGTGCAGGTCAGGCCCCCACCCAGGAGCACCTAGGCCGGTGCGGACTGGGAGCTGCAGGTGGTTACTGGGGGAGCTGACCCCTGGGCTGGAGACCTGGCCGCCGACAGTGGTGTTGTTCCTCCTGTGTCACCCTGTGCCTGGGACGGGGGGTGGGAGGGGCAGGGGACAGAAGCCTCATGGGGTAAAGAGCTCCCACTGAGCCCCAGATGGCGGGGTGGGGGTAGCTGCCCAGGTGCACACACCTGAGAGTGAGCACAGCACACCCCTCCCCCAGAGACCAGCTGGAAGGACAGGGGAAGAGCAAGTTCTGGACCAAGCAGCGCTGGAAAGCTCCAGGGGAAGTCGACGGATTTACACTATATAGAACCAGAGGGTACCCCTTCTTCCCCACCCCTTTTCCAGTACCACTTGTTTTTATATAAGACTAAAAATTTCCAATATTTTTTTCTTTTCCCACCTTAACTACAATAATTTACCAGCTCTTCATTTTTAAGTTTCTTCCTTTTTGGCTTTCATATTTCTACAATTACAATTACAATTGATATCTTTTCCACTTCTGGATTCCCTTCAACATATGCATTTTAATTTGGGGAGATATATGAGATATACTTTTGTTTTGTTTTGTGTTTTTTGTTTTTTCTGCCTCCTTTTGTTCTACAAAGGCAGAAGTTAATATCTTCTAAAACATGATTAGCATGCACCCAGAACCAAGTGGAATACCATGCTGTTTCATTCTGTGAGATCATATTCTCTCTTCCTTCCCATTCTGCCCCCTTCTTTTATCTCGTTTATGTTTTGGTGGTCAATGGTGGGGCCCTCTACAAGTCTTTCTGGTTTATATAAATTTGGGACTAAGCATCTTCTAACATACAGAACTTAATACACTCAGAACCAAGAGGGTCACCCTCTAGGACCCCTCAGACTACATTCTCTCACTACTACCACTTCTTCACCAGCACCATCTCCCAGTCCCTGCCTTCTTTTCCCTTCCTCTCTTTTTTCTTTTTACTTTTTTCTCTTTACTTTTGCTTTTTTTTCTTTTTCTTTTTTTTCTTATTCTTTGGAATTCTTGACCTTTTATTTTTTACTTCTTTGTTTTAAAATTTGTTTTTCACTTTAGTGGTCCTTTTTGTTATTGTTCTGATCTTTGTTTTCATTTTCTAGTCTCTGACTTCGTCAGAATCAACTACGTTGAAATTTACTTAGGTTTTGGTTGACATTCTTGATGGAGCCCGCTCATACAGCCACTCTGCAGTGAGCAAAATGACTAGAAAGAAGAACTCATTACAAGAGAAAGATTCAGAAACAGTACTCTCTGCCACAGAGTTACAGAATTTGGATTACAATTCGAAGTCAGAAAGCCAATTCAGAAGCACAATTATAAAGCTACTGATGGTTCTGGAAAAAAGCATAAAGGATTCTAGAGACCTCATGACTCCACAATTGAGATCTAATCAGGCCAAAATTAAAAATCAATTAAATGACATGCAATCCAAACTGGAGGTCCTAACGATGAGGGTTAATGAGGTGGAAGAAAGAGTGAGTGACATAGAAGACAATTTGATGGCAAGGAAGGAAGCTGAGGAAAAAAGAAAAATAATTAAGAAACGATGAGGAAAGGTTATGGGAAATATATGATAGCCTGACAAAGAAGAATCTATGTATAAATTGGGTTCCAGAAAATGCTGAGAGGGACAGAGGACCAGAAAGCATATTTGAACAAATCATAGCTGAGAACTTCCCTAACTTAGAGAGGGAAACAGGCATTCAGATCCAGGAGATAGAGTGCCCCCCCCCCCAAAAAAAAATCAATTAAAAAAAACATTTAACAACTTGACATTTAACAGTGAAACTTGCAAATTCCAAAGATAAAGAGAAAATCTTTAAAGCAGCAAGACACAAGAGATTCCTAGCTTATATGGGGAGAAATATCAGGTTAACAGCAGACCTCTCCACAGAGACCTGGCAGGCCAGAAAGGGCTGGCAGGATATATTCAGGGTCCTAAATGAGAAGAACATGCAGCCAAGAATATTCTATCCAGCAAGGCTCTCATTCAGAATAGAGAGATAAAGAGCTTCCAAGATAGGCAGAAACTAAAAGAATATGTGACCACCAAACGAGCTCTGAAAGAAATATTAAGGGGGACTCTGTAAAAGAAAGAGGGAGCCCAAAGAAATAATGCACAAAAACAGGGACTGAACAGGTATTACGATGACACTAGGTTCATATCTTTCAATATGAACATGAATGGGCTTAATGATCCCATCAACAGACACAGGGGTTCAGACTGGATAGAAAAGCAAGACCCATCTATTTGCTGTCTACACGAGACTCATTTTTGTCTTAAGGACACTTACAGCCTGAAAATGAAAGGTTGGAGAACCATTACCATTCGAATGGTCCTCAAAAGAAAGCAGGGGTAGCAATCCTCATATCAGATAAATTAGAGTTTATCCCAAAGACTGTAGTAAAAGATGAAAAGGAACACTATATCATACTTAAAGGATCTATCCAACAAGAGGACCTAACAATCATGCATATTTATATCCCTAATATGAGAGCTGCCAAGTATATCAATCAATTAATAACCAAAGTAAAGACATACTTAGATAATAATAATACACTAGTAGTACAACACTTCAACACAGCACTTTCTGCAAATGAGAGATCATCTAAGTTATTTTTCATTTTCAAAATTTAATTATGATGTATCCTGGAATATATTTCTTTGCTTCTATCTTTAAAAAAATAATTTATTTATCCATTCATGAGAGACACACAGAGAGAGGCAGAGATGTAGGCAGAGGGAGAAGCAGGCTCCCTGATGCGGGACTTGATCCCAGGACCCCAGGATAATGACCTGAACCAAAGGCAGACACTCAACCACTGAGCCACCCAGGTGTCCCTCTTTGCTTGTATCCTATTTGAAATTTGCTAGGCTTCTTAAACTTGTATATTGAATCATTCTGTCAATTTGGAAAGTTATTAGCCATTAATATCTTTGGATACTATTTCAACTCCACTCTATCTTCTCTGGGATTGTGATCATTCAAATGTAACCTCTTTTGTATCTTCCTACAGTTTCCCAAGATTCTGTTCTCATTTTCTTTTTTTTTTTGCTTTAGTTTTTCTTTTTAAATTTATTTTTATTTTTTATTCTTTTTTTAGAGAAGAAGTGAGAGAGAGACAGAATCTTTTTTTTTTTTTACATATTTTATTTATTTATTAATGGAGACACTGAGAGGGAGAGATGGACAGGCAGAGACACAGGCAGACGGAGAAGCAGACTCCATGCAGGAAACCTGATGTGGGACTTGATCCTGGGACTCCAGGATCACGCCATGGGCCGAAGGTAGGTGCTAAACCGCTGAGCCACCCAGGGATCCCCTGAGACAGAATCTTAAGGAGGCCCTACACCCAGCATGGAGCCTGTCACAGGGCTTGATCTCACAACCCTGAGATCACAATCTGAGCCTAAATCAAGCGTCGACACTTAACTTACGAGCCACCAGGTGCCCCTGCGTTTAAATTTTTGTCTATTATCTATCTGCTCTTCAGTTTAGGTGAATTCTTTTGATCTATTCTGATAATTCAAAGATTTTATCTTTTGCCATTTCCATTCTACTCTGGAATCCATTTAGTGAGATTTGCTCTTATTTTTCAGGTTATTGCATCTCTCATTTCTTTGTACCCATTACTTCTTTTTATAACTTCTACTTTTTTCCTAAGACTTTAATGTTTTTCCATAGTAATTCAGATATAGTTATTTTAAAATTTTCATTTTAGTTTCTGCTTAAACCACAATGTATCAGTATTACTCTTTGTGCATATGTGTACTTTAGTTTCAAATAACTAGGGATTTTTAGCTTGTTCTTGTTATTATCTTTATTTTATTGTTCTCAAATATGATAATATATATGATGCCTATTTTAGAAGTATTCTGAAATTTCTTTTTGACATAATTTATGAGTATATTATTTCCATGCTCTTAAGAAAAATGTATACAATCTAAATTATGGATGAGAACTTTTTATCTTAAGGGCAAACTTGTTAATTGTATTGTTATTTTTTTTTTTTTTTAAAGATTTCTTCATGAGAGACACAGAGAGAGAAGAGGCAGAGACACAGGCAGAGGGAGAAGCAGGCTCCATGCAGGAAGCCCAATGTGGGACTCCATACCAGGACTCCAGAATCACATCCTGGACTGAAGACAAATGCTCAACTGCTAACCCACCCAGGAGTCCCATGTATTGTTTATTTCAACTATCTACTTGTTATTTTTACTCTCTCAATAATCAATAAATAGACATAAATATCCTGCTTTACTGATATATTATTTTCTCTGTATTTACATTAATCTATTTGATTTTTATGGATTTTATATAAAATATTTTATATTTATATGAAATATATTTTGACATTTAAATCTGGTACACACTTTTAAAAGAATTAACTCTTTTGGACAAATTGATACTTTTAACATTATTAATATGCAATAACACTTTTAACCAATAATTCTAATATTTTTATCAAGGTATGCTATACCTCATATTAAATAGCTGTATTATTTCACTATTATTAGTTATTATGTAGTGTGCTTTATTCTTTCATCTTTATTTTCAGTCTTTTTGTGTCCTTATACTTTGTTTTCTATTACATATAGTACATATGTTAAATGTACTATATATTTTTAAATGCAATGTTAGCCAATTAATTTTATTTTATGATATATTTTGTCATCTCCACCCTAACTATTCTCTCAGGTTGCTCTACTTTTCTTAGAATTTTTTTTTAAATGTCTATCGTATAGTTTGAAAATTGAGTGCTATTTTCTTTATAGGGAGATAAAAGTTTTCCTTGACTCTCTTAGGTCCTTGGCTGGGTCTGAAAATTAAACTAACAAAAGAAATTAACAAGGATAAAGGAAAAAGACATGTGTATTTTTATTATGGGTTTGATGAAGAGTGGTCAGTCCTGATGGGATATAATACGCTAAGGAGTATGGAATAATTATAGTAAACTGCAGGACACTTAGAAATGCCAGTTTTTTACATTCTTCTTGGTGTCTCTTTGTCTTTGGAGGTAAAGCTGCTCCTTCCATCTAGGTACAAGGAGGGCACCTCTCACAGGAGGATTTTATGACCTGTTTTAGGGGAGAAGAGCAAGGGGAAGAGTTAGGTCAGTCCTTCCTGCTTCTCTGTTTTCTTAAATTATTTTAGCTTAAAATATTCAATATGCAAAGATTTCTGTCTCTTTTATTGAACTGTAAGAATTGTATTCACATACATGATGACTTTTATTTCATGTACCACATCCTGAATTTGGCTCACTTCTACTTTAAATACTTATTCCAGTCTTGCTTCCAAAATTTGTTTTCTGAGAGTTAATTCCTATGAGACTCACTATACCTGAGAATATTTTTATTATTCCCACATAATTGAGTTGCTGGCTACCAAATTGTATGTTATATATGCTTTTTCTTCAGTACCAAAGACAGTACTTGACTGATTGCAATATCCAATATTATGATTGAAAAATCAGATTATCAATGCAATTATTGTTCTTTTATATATGTATATGCATTGTGTGTTTTGTAATTTCGTAGTTTTCTTTTTTTATAATGTATCTATATGTTTGTTTGTTTGTTTCCCTTTCCTTTATTGTGTCTCTTGCCCTCTGCAGGATCTTTCAACATGCAATTGTTCTTTTCTTTTTTCTTTCTTTTTTTGATGAAGGGAAGGAAAAGCATATTTGAAGATAAATGGAGACATACTTTCCCACATATTAAAAAAAATCACTACCATATTGGACAAGAGTTACTGTATTTTCTGGTATATAACATTTTCAAAGAAGCCCAAATGCAATCATAATTGAATGGTATTTCTCTAACTCCAGTAGTTAAGAAGCTCTAATTGTGAACCTGGGTTGAATAATAAAGCCATTTAAACCTTCATTCATTTTGGGAAGATATTTCTGAATTCATGTAGCTATCATTGTTTGAACTTTGGCTCTGCTTAGTGGTAAGATTCCAGCCTTTGACCTACACCTAGTTCCATTTCAGTTGTCCTCATTCTTTAAGATATAATTTTACTCATTAGCATGGTTCTCTTTTATCCTTGTTTCTTGATAGATAGATGATAGTTGATAGATAGATAGATAATATATATATCTATATAGAAATATATATATATATATATATATATATATATATATATATATATATAGCCTACCCTTTTTCAGTATTTTAGGAGTAAAAGATGTGTTTCACCACAGACTCAGTCCACTATCTTGCTGTACAAATCTTCTGTATATATGATTAGTTAACTTTGGACAGAAGAAAAATGAGAGAATGAAAAACAATCTTTTGTGGCAAAAGAAAGGAGGAGGTTACAATTGAAGTTGCCATTCTCAGAGATCAAATTTAATGTGACTTATTTTTGCTTAGACATTATAATTGTTCTTGGAGTATTAGAAACAGCATTTCCAAAGCATAGAATCAACAAACTAACACTCAGAAATATGAGGGTGGCAGATGGGGAACAATGCTTCAGGACATTTTATATAATATACAATTTTCCGGGTACATAGGAACTAAGAATTTGAATGGATCTCAAATTAACAGTGATTTTGAAAAACGTACCTGATACTACAATTTTCAGAACAAAGAATCAAAGTTGTTCAGACAAATTTTATACTCGTTTTAAGTTATGGTTTTTGGCAATTTCATTATAAATTCTTTATCAGGGAGTGAAAATGAAGGTAAAACTAAGTATTTGAGATTTCTACTAGAAAGTTATTAATGATAGAAATGACTTGATGTTTAAAATTATATTACTTAAATATTTGGCCAAAGGGGCTTTGAATATCCTCACATAACTCATAATTAGAAGTGACTCTTGGGCAGCCTGGGTGGCTCAGAGGTTTAGAACTACCTTGAGCCCAGGGTGTGATCCTAGAGACCCAAGATCGAGTCCCACATCATGCTCCCTGAATGGAGCCTGCTTCTCCCTCTGCCTGTGTCTCTGCCTCTCTCTCTTTCTCTCTGTGTCTCTCATGAATAAATAAATAAAATCTTAAAAAAAAAAAAAAAAAAAGAATCTCCCAAATGGAGTCCATATCCAAAAAAAAAAAAAAAAGAAGAAGAAGAAGAAATCACTCTTTAAAATAGCTCATCTATAAAGTCTCTAGAATGCCAAGCCCTTTTTATTTTTATTTTTTTGGTTACATAATATGTTATATATTTTCAACATAGTATCAATTGATGTCATATAAGATTTAAGACAAGTATAGTGTCCATCTGTCATAAAAAAAGAAGAAAATATGAAGTTAAAATTTTTCTTGTCTTCCATTCTAGTACAAGTATTAAAGCCTCTCAGTAAATAATTATAATTGAACCTCTAATAATCATTTTTTCAACAGTTAAATATCTCTAAACAATAGTTTAAAAAATAATAATTAAATAATTAAATAATAAATAGTTTATAAATGCATTATCACAGGGAATTGTGGAGAAAATCTTTTTGTAAAAGAATAATTGTAGACTCAAGCAACAATGGAATAGATAAATGGCCTTGGTAGTAATTTGCCCTAATTGTTTCATATTACAGCAAATAACAATCAATGAAAGAAATTATAATACAAAGCCATTTCTAAAATAAAAAAATACCAGTTTTAATCTCAGGTTTTGACCTCCATTTCAATATTTTTTCAACTATATTTTATTTCATTGCTTTCCTCCATAACATATACAGTATAGAATCCACAATGAAGAATCCAAATGTTTTTAAATTCTTGGGGAAAATATTAACATACTGATGGAGTGCTAAAGACCAAATTTTAATTTTCATTTAAATTGTTAAAATATTCTCAATTCATAAAGCTCATTTTTCATGTATTTTAAAAAATTTCTCATTCTCTGATAGCTATAACTTTATCACGAATCCCACAAATAATTTGACAATTTCCCTCTGATTTCGCCACAATGATAAATGGTTGATATGCTCTTTGCTTTAAGTTTTCCTCTTCTTTATTACTTAGGAATTTAATAAAATTACTTATCTATCTGAATCTACTCAACCAATTGCTATAATAAATACATTAAAAATTCAATAAAAGTAAATTAATATTATGGACTAAAACATACATATTATTTTGGGGTCTTTTGTAGATTGATCATCTTTTATATTTTGTGTAGTTTATTCTCATCATAAATTACAAATTGTCTCATGTATTATGAGTTATACTACTTGGTTTATTTACAAGTCTATAATTGTTTTAGACATTTATTTTCACCAGCAAAATAATCAATTTATTTGATTCTTTATAGGTTCATGGTTGTTTTTTTAAAATATACAGCATGGCTTTAATTCCAAATATATCATTTAGTATGTAATTTAACAAAAATAAATATCTAGCGCTTGTTTACTTTATGAAGTATTGGATAAATCAGTGTTTTTCATTTCATTTTAAATTATTCATTTTAAATTATTCATTTCATTTTCATTTTTTAAATTATTTCATTACTAAACCTCAAACTCTAATTCATTAGAGAAATTAGACTGTTTGCAATGATTTCCACACACATACATCAAATGATTATCAGGCTGATAGAATTGTTAATAAATACAATACTTATTTCATTTAGCTTTCTTTTAAAACCTTTAATTAATATAAACCTTCTCACATTAATGTCCTTGATTTAGCTTTCTAAAAGTTCCATTTTTAGATACCCATTGTAACTTTTTTCTTCGAAGTTTTTATTGAAATTCCAATTAGTTAACATACAGTTTAATATCAGTTTCAGGTATAGGATTTAGTGATTTATCACTTACATACAACACTCAGTGCTCATCACAAGTGCCCTCCATAATCCCCATCTCATGTATTTAACTCATCCCCTCCCACCTCTCCTTCAGCAACCCTCAGTTTGTTATCTATAGTTAATCTATTTTATGGTTTGCCTCACTCTCTTTTTTTCGTTGTTGTAGTTTTTTGTGTTTATTTTATTATTCGTACATCAAATTTAAGGCTCAAAACAGATGAACACAGAGGGTGAAAAACACTGTTTTTATTCTAACTGTGGTCATTATCCCTTAAAATTAATTTCCTTGTGATGCTTTATTCTGGTGTTTTCAATTTTTAATTAAAAACCAGAAAATAGAGTATACAGGCAAGATGGTGGAGGAGTAAGGTTTCCAAGTCAACTGTCCCCACCAACTTACCTACATAACTTTCAAATCATCCTGAAAACCTATGAATTTGACTTGAGATTTAAAGAGAAAACAGCTGGAACGCTACAGAGAGAAGGGTTTGCGCTTCTAACAAGGTAGGAAGGTGGAAAAAATATAAATATAAAAAAGAATCTAGTGGGGAAGGAGCCCTGCAAGGAGCCAGGCTAAGGCTGGGTGGCGAGAGCCTCCTGGACAGGAAAGTCCAGGCCCAGAGAAGCAGGAACTTTAAAAATCCGCACTGGATTCTTTCCTAATGGAAAGGCACTCAGCAGGGAAACCAGACAGAAACGCAGGAGGGGCAGTGGAGCCCCCAGGTTCCCGGAAGAAGCTCAGGTGGCTGCTCAGGTGGAGGGGGCTGCGGCAGCCCTGGGAGCCGGATTCCCTGGAGCCGGGGGCGCTGAGGGGACATAGCCCAGGATCCCGCACTCCCCCCGGGACACGCATAGGCTGGGAGGGCACAGGGCAGCGAGGACGACACTCCTGCCACCGGGTGCCCTAGAACCCGGCAGATCAGCGTTCCCCGCCCTCGGGAGCATTCAGGCCAGTGCGGACTGGGAGACTGCGGTAGTTACTGTGAGAGCTGACTCCAGAGCTGGAAGTCTGGCCGCCGCCAGTGTGGTTGTTCCTCCTGGTGTCACCCAGTGCCTGGAATGGAGTGGGGCCGCCCGGGAACAGAGGCCTCATAGGATAAACAGCCCCCATTGAACCACGCACCTGGCAGGGGGCAGGACTGTTCACACAGGTGCACTCACTAGAGAGCACAACAGGCTCCTCCCCCAGAAGACCAACTGGATGGACAGGAGAAGAGCAAGTTCTTTTAAATCTTTTTTTTTTTTTTTTAATTTTATTTATTTATGATAGTCAGAGAGAGAGAGAGAGAGAGAGAGAGGCAGAGACACAGGCAGAGAGAGAAGCAGGCTCCATGCACCAGGAGCCCGATTTGGGATTCGATTCCGGGTCTCCAGGATCGCGCCCTGGGCCAAAGGCAGGCGCCAAACCGCTGCGCCACCCAGGGATCCCAAGAGCAAGTTCTTTAAATTGAAATTTTTTTTTAATTTTTTTATTTATTTATGATAGTCACAGAGAGAGAGAGAGAGGCAGAGACACAGGCAGAGGGAGAAGCAGGCTCCATGCACCAGGAGCCCGATGTGGGATTCGATCCCGGATCCCCGGGATCACGCCCTGGGCCAAAGGCAGGCGCCAAACCGCTGTGCCACCCAGGGATCCCCCAAGAGCAAGTTCTTGAACAAGCAGTGCTGGAAAGCTCCAGGGGAAGTCGAGGGATTTACAGTATATAGAAATAGAGGATGCCTCCATTTATTTTCTGTCTGTTTCTTTTTTCTTTTTATTTCTTTCTTTTTCTAGTACAACTCATTTTTAGCCACTCTGGACTAAGCAAATTGACTAAAAAGAAGAACTCACCACAAAGAAAGAATCAGAAACAGTACTCTCTACCACAGAGTTACAGAATTTGAATTACAATTCGAAGTTAGAAAACCAATTCAGAAGCACAATTATAAAGCTACTGGTGGCTTTGGAAAAAGCATAAAGGATTCTAGAGACTTCATGACTCCACAACTGAGATCTAATCAGGCCAAAATTAAAAATCAATTAAATGACATGCAATCCAAACTGGAGGTCCTAACGATAAGGGTTAATGAGGTGGAAGAAAGAGTGAGTGACATAGAAGACATGTTGGAAAAAAAAAAAAAAAAGAAGACATGCTGATGGCAAGGAAGGAAGCTGAGGAAAAAACAGAGAAAAACAATTAAGAGACGATGAGGAAAGATTATGGGAAATATATGATAGCCAGACAAGGAAGAATCTATGTATAAATTGGGTTCCAGAAAATGCTGAGAGGGACAGAAGACCAGAAAGCATATTTGAACAAATCATAGCTGAGAACTTCCCTAACATGGGGAGGGAAACAGGCATTCAGATCCAGGAGACAGAGTGGTCCCCCCCTAAAATCAATAAAAAACATTTAACACCTTGACATTTAATAGTGAAACTTGCAAATTCCAAAGATAACAAGAATCCTTAAAGTAGCAAGACACAAGAGATTCCTAGCTTATATGGGGAGAAATATCAGATTAATAGCAGACCTCTCCACCCTAAATGAGAAGAACATGCAGCTGAGAATACTCCATCCAGCAAGGCTCTCATTCAGAGTAGAAAGAGAGATAAAGAGCTCCCAAGATAGGCAGAAACTAAAATAATATGTGACCACCAAACCAGATCTGCAAGAAATATTAAGGGGGACTCTGTAAAAGAAAGAGAGAGCCCAAATAAATAATGCACAAAAACAGGGACTGAATAGGTATTACAATGACACTAGATTCATATCTTTCAATAGCGACTTTGAATGTGAATGAGCTAAATGATCCCATCAACAGACACAGGGTTTCATACTGGATAGAAAAGCAAAACCCGTCTATTTGCTGTCTGCAAGAGACTCATTTTTGTCTTAAGGACACTTACAGCCTGAAAATGAAAGGTTGGAGAACCATTACCATTCGAATGGTCCTCAAAAGAAAGAAGGGGTAGCAATCCTCATATCAGATAAATTAGAGTTTATCCCAAAGACTGTAGTAAGAGATGAAAAGGAACACTATCCAACAAGAGGACCTAACAATAATGAATATTTATGTCCCTAATGTGAGTTGCCAAGTATTCCAATCAATTAATAATCAAAGTTAAGACATACTTAGATAATAATACACTAATACTGAGAGACTTCAATACAACACTTTCTGCAAAAGACAGATCTTCTAAGCACAACATCTCCAAAGAAACAAGAGCTTTAAATGATACACAGGACCAGATGGATTTCACAGATATTTACAGAACTTTACATCCAAACGCAACTGAATACACATTCTTCTCAAGTGAACATGGAACTTTCTCCAGAATAGACCACATAGTGGATAACTAATCAGGTCTTAACTGATACCAAAAGATTGGGATTGTCCCGTGCATACTTTCAGATCATAATGCTTTGAAACTTGAAATCAATCACAAGAAGAAATTTGGAAGAAATTCAAACATGTGGAGGTTAAAGACCATCCTACTAAAAGATAAAAGGGTCAACCAGGAAATCAGAGAATAATTAAAAAGATTCATGGAAACTAATAAGAATGGAAATACAACCATTCAAAATCTTTGGGATACAGCAAAAGTAGTCCTGGGAGGGAACTACAAGCAATCCCCCAAAAAACTGGAAAAAAAAACTCATATACACAAGCTAACCTTGCACCTAAGGAATGGGAGAAAGAATAGCAAATAAAACCTACACCAAGCAGAAGAAGAGACTTCATACAGATTTGAGCAGAATTCAATGAAATAGAGACCAGAAGAACTGTAGAACAGATCAACAAAACCAGAAATTGGTTCTTTGAAAGAATTAATAAGATAGATAAACCATTAGCCAGCCTTATTAAAAAGAAGAGAAAAAAGAAGAGAGAAAAGACTCAAATTAATAAAATCATGAATGAAAAAGGAGAGATCACAACCAATACCAAGGAAATACAAATGATTTTAAAAACACTATGAAATATGCTATATGCTATTTCTATATGCTATATGCCAATAAAGTATACAATCTAGAAGAAATGGATGCATTTCTGGGAAACCACAAACTACCAAAACTGGAACAGGAAGAAATGGAAAACCTGAGCAGGTGAATAACCAGGGAGGAAGTTGAAGCAGTCATCAAAAATCTCCCAAGACACAAAAGTCCAGGGCCAGATATCTTCCCAGGGGAATTCTAGCAAACGTTTAAAGAAGAAATGATACCTATTCTACTAAAGCTGTTACAAAGGATAGGAAGGTACAGAATACTTCCAAACTCGTTCTATGAGGCCAGAATCACCTTAATTCCAAAACCAGGCAAAGATGCCATCAAGAAGGAGAATTATAGACCAATATCCCTGATGAACACAGATGCAAAAATACTCAACAAAATACTAGCCAATAGGATCCAGCAATACATTAAGATTATTCACCATGACCAAGTGGTTTTATCCCTGGGATCCAAGGCTGGTTCAAAATTCATAAAGCTATCATTGTGATAGATCATATCAACAAGAGAAAAAACAAGAACCTTGTGATCCTCCCAATAGATGCTGAGAAAGCGTTTGACAAAATACAGCATCCATTCCTGATCAAAACTCTTCAGAGTGTAGGGATAGAGGGAACATTCCTCAGCATCTTAAAAGCCATCTATGAAAAGCCCACAGCAAATATCATTCTCAATGGGGAAACACTGAGAGCCTTTCCTCTAAGATCAGGAACACAACAGGGATGTCCACTCTCACCACTGCTGTTCAACATAGTACTGGAAGTCCTAGCCTCAGCAATCAGACAACAACAACAACAACAAAAATCAAAGGCATTCAAATTGGCAAAGAAGTCAATTCTCCTTCTTTGCAGATGACATGATACTGTACATAGAAAACCCAAAAGACTCCACCCCAAGATGGTTAGAACTCATAAGCAATTCGGCAGTGTGGCATGATACAAAATCAATGCCCAGAAATCAGTGCCATTTCTCTACACTAACAATGATACTGAAGAAAAAGAAATTAAGGAGTCAATCCCATTTACAATTGCACCCAAAAGCATAAGATACCTAGGAATAAACCTAACCAAAGAGGTAAAGGATCTATACCCTAAAAACTACAGAACACTTCTGAAATAAATTGAGGAAGACACAAAGAGATGGAAGAATATTCCATGCTCATGGATTGGAAGAATTAATATTGTGAAAATGTCCATGCTCCAGGGCAATTTACACATTTAATGCAATCCCTATCAAAATACCATGGACTTTCTTCAGAGAGTTGGAACAAATCATCTTAAGATTTGTGTGGAGTCAGAAAAGACCCCGAAAAGCCAAGGAAATATGGAAAAATAAAACTAGAGCTGGGGGCATCACAATGCCGGATTTCAGGTTGTACTACAAAGCTGCGGTCATTAAGACAGTGTGGTACTGGCACAAAAACAGACACATAGATCAATGGAACAGAATAGAGTACCCAGAAGAGGTCCTTCAACTCTATGGTCAACTAATATTCAACAAAGCAGGAAAGACTATCCATTGGAAAAAGGGCAGTCTCGTCAATAAATGGTGCTGGGAAAATTGGATAGCCATGTGCAGAATGAAACTAGACCATTCTCTTACACCATACACAAAGATATACTCAAGATGGTTGAAAGATCTAAATGTGAAACAAGAATCCATCAAAATCCTAGATGAGAACACAGGCAACACCCTTTTTGAACTTGGCCACAGCAACTTCTTGCAAGATACATCTATGAAAGCAAGGGAAACAAAAGCAAAATGAATTATTGTGACTTCATCAAGATAAAAAGCTTCTGCACAGCAAAAGAAACAGTCAACGAAACTGAAAGACAACCTACAGAATGGGAGAAGATATTTGCAAATGACGTATCAGATAAAGGGCTAGTTTCCAAGATCTATAAAGAACTTATTAAACTCAACAGCCAAGAAACAAACAATCCAATCATGAAATGGGCAAAGACATGAACAGAAATCTCACAGAGGAAGACATAGACATGACCAACAAGCACATGAGAAAATGCTCCGCATCACTGGCCATCAGGGAAATACAAATCAAAACCACAGTGAGATCCCACCTCACACCAGTGAGAATGGGGAAAAGTAACAAGACAGGAAACAACAAATGTTGGAGAGGATGTGGAGAAAGGGGAACCCTCTTGCACTGTTGGTGGGAATGTGAACTGGTGCAGCCACTCTGGAAAACTGTGTGGAGGTTCCTCAAAGAGTTAAAAATAGAACTGCTCTACTACCCAGCATTGTCCTGCTGGGGATTTACCCCAAAGATGCAGATGGAGTGAAACGCCGGAACACCTGCACCCCGATGTTTCTAGCAGCAATGTCCACAATAGCCAAACTGTGGAAGGAGCCTCGGTATCCATCGAAAGATGAATGGATAAAGAAGGTGTGGTCTATGTATACAATGGAATATTCCTCAGCCATTAGAAACGAGAAATAAAATACCCACCATTTGCTTCAACGTGGATGGACCTGGAGGGTATTATTTTGAGTGAAGTAAGTCAGTCTGAGAAGGACAAACATTAAATGGTCTCATTCATTTGGGGAATTTAGGAAATAGCGAAAGGGATTAAAGGGGAAAGAAGAGAAAATGAGTGGGAAATATCAGTGAGGGTGACAGAACATGAGAGACTCCTAACTCTGGGAAATGAACAAGGGGTAGTGGAAAGGGAGGTGGGCGGGGGGATGGGGTGACTGGGTGACAGGCACTGAAGGGGGCACTTGACAGGATAAGTATGGTTGTTATGCTATATGTTGGCATATCGAACTCCGATAAAAAATATTTAAAAAATAGAAGATATATTGATCTCACTTAGGGATCAAGTTTTGAGTGAAATCTAAATTTGGGAAGACTTCCTTTAAAAGAAACTTGAAATTCTTTATTTTATTTTATTTTATTTTATTTTTTATTTTATTTTTTTTATTTACTCTGCCTCCTTTTATTTTATTTTTTTTAATTTATTTTTTTATTGGTGTTCAATTTACTAACATACAGAATAACCCCCAGTGCCCGTCACCCATTCACTCCCACCCCCCGCCCTTCTCCCCTTCTACCACCCCTAGTTCGTTTCCCAGAGTTAGCAGTCTTTACGTTCTGTCTCCCTTTCTGATATTTCCCACACATTTCTTCTCCCTTCCCTTATATTCCCTTTCACTATTATTTATGTTCCCCAAATGAATGAGAACATATGTTTGTCCTTCTCCGACTGACTTACTTCACTCAGCATCATACCCTCCAGTTCCATCCATGTAGAAGCAAATGGTGGGTATTTGTCATTTCTAATAGCTGAGTATTTTATTATTTTTTAATTTGAGTGTAGTTGCACACAATGTTGCATTAGGGTCAGTTATACAACTTAGTGATTTGACAGGTTTATACATTATGCTGTGTTCACCACAAGTGTAGCTGCCATCAGGCTTGACTATATTCCTTATGCTGTGTCCTTTATTCTCTTGACTTATTCATTCTATAAATGGAAGTCTATGTCCCTCACCCCCTCACCCACTTTGCCCTATCCCCCCACCACTGTGCTCCCTTCTGGCAACCATCAGTTTGTTCTCTGTATTTATAGGTCAGATTCTGCTTTTTGTCTGATTATTATTACTATCATTATTTATGAGTTGAATTATTATTATTTCAAGTGGAATTATTATTACTTATGACTAGAATCATATGGTATTATTTTTTTCAGTCTAACTTATTCCAGTTAGTGTAATAACATCTGTCAAAGAAGTTATTTATTTTAATATTTTATTTTTACTTTTTAAAACAAAAATAAAATAGTATTAAACACTTCCATTATGTAAAAGGAAAAAAATGGATACAAATTTAAACATTGATTTTTAAAAATATTTCTAACATTTCCTCTTTAAAAATTTCATTAAATTGTTCATGCTAATTTTGTCAAATTTGTCTTTGAGAATAATCATTATGTTTTTTTATTTTTGTGTTCATGATCATGATGATCTTGATGAAGACATCAAGGGGCAAATGATAGAGTTGTCATTTTAAGTCAATCAATAAGCTGGCATATATTTAGGATAGAAAAATATCTTCTCTTCTACAAACTAAAAAATAACATCCTACTTCTGTAGCTTACCATGTGAGAATAAAAAGATTTTAAGGAAATAGTCCTTTGAAATTAAGATTTATTTATTTATTTTTTGATGCAGGATTCATGGAAACCTTGGTGTATTTGCAGACACACCTGCAGATGACTGAGGCTGTGGATTTTAAGAATTGGTAAGAGAAGAATCCAGAAAGTCAGGCAGATGTCAGAATCTTGTAGTTGATGCTAAAAAATTTGAACTTTGTCCTGTGAGTGATGGGGCCGATTCAAGGTTTTTAAGCAGGGCAATAAGTTGGTCAGATTTGTATTTATGAAAGATCATTCTGGCAGCAGTGTGGAGAATGGATCAGTTGTGGACATGACTAGAGGCAGGAGAATTTGTTAAGAAACATTTGCAAATAGACCATTGATATGACACTGGGAATACAGGGCCCACATTCTAGCTTAGTCACTAATTGTTTGGTTCTGGTACCTGTGGCAAGTCTCTGGGCCTCTCTGAAGCCCATAGATCTCTGAGTAAAATGAGAGGGCTGGACTAGTTGGTCTGTAAGGCCCTTCCTACTCTGATGATGTGTTATAAAAGCTTCCATAGTGTGTTCCATACATTACAAAGAAAGACTCAGTGGGCATTTGTGTCTTTTCAAAATGACTCCTATTATTAGAATTTGTACCATAAACAGATTGCAAATCTTTCATATAGAAAACCCCAAAAAGTAACTAGTATATGAACAATTTATATCTGTTGAAATACTTATCTGGTAGTAATCCCTTTTGAGGCCCTATTCTGCCATTATATTAGAATTTGGGAAAAAAGATCTATGTCTAAAGTTAAGTAGTATTTCTTAGTCTAGTCAGTATTTCTTAGTTTCTGAAACAAGACAAGGATTGTCACTTATCATCTAACCCTTATAATTTTTAAGGAATTATGGATTCATATTGGTATAGTATAATACTCCTATTTATAAAAATATGAGAAAGCTTGTTTTTTTTTTGAGAAAGCATGTTTTAAGTATAGTTGATAATATGGTTTTCAAACACATCTCTGAATTTGAGTGAATTTTTTTAGAAATTCACATTATGAATCAAATAGACATTTATTTTAACTTATTTCTTTTTTTAAGATTTCATTTATGTATTTGACAAAGAGAGAAATCACAAGCAGGAAGTGCAGCAGAGGGAGAAGGAGAAGCAGGCTCCCCACTGAGCAAGGACCCCCGGGATCAGACCCAAGCCAAAGGCAGATCCTTAACCCACTGAGCCACCCAGGGGCCTGATAATTAACTTATTTCACATAAGCATATAGTTTCCCTATTGGAAGTTGTTAGTAGACATAATTTAAACTTAGCATAATAGGACCTCAGATGCTAGAGAATAGCTTTATTAATAGCTTCATTATTACTCTTATTATTAAAGTCACAGAAACCAAAATCATACACTCTTTGCTCATCTGTAAAGATTTGCACATTAATGTTTGTTCAATATAAATGACTTCAGGTATAATATCTGTTTTGAAAAATATCCACAGTTGTCTTGAATCATATTCTATGCCTATTATATGAATTCGCATGCAACTGATAAGCTAGTTTTATTTTTAAAAGTATTTTCAGTATTTTTTCAGTATTAAAAATGGCAGAATGTGATGCTATTTTTGTTTCACACTAGCTCCAATAGTCTGATATTTTCGACCTGGACAATTCTGAAGGAAAACTGTAACTGGTTCTAAATTTCATTTTTTTATTCTTTTGAGAATGAACATATTCCTCTTATAATACAGCATGTTTTCAAAGCCATATTTTTAAGGGATCATAGCTCCTCCAAACATCTAAAAACATGTTCTTTGGTTTTGGGAGTATTCTTGATTCTTAAGATTTATTTTTTTCTGGTTTCCATTCACTGCCTGACTCAGTTTTCTACGAGAACTACTTTATAAGGGCTGCTTTTGACAGTTTGGACTTATCCTGGATTCTTCTGCTCTTAATATTTTTCCTTGTAAGTTTTTACTAGGATTAATGTAGGAGACAATAAATTCTAATAATTTAACATTAGAAAATTAGTAAATACTTCATATGTTTTACATACCTAATACATGTAACATATTAAACATTCTATGCCTGTAAAAATAACTCTCCCTGTCTTTTGAGCTATTTAGAGAAAAAATGTTACTGTGAATTAAATAGAGCTCTGGGAGCCAGGTTTTAACCATCATGCTGGTATTAATTATCTGAAGAATCTCAAGTGAATCTATTTACTTTTCTGATGTTCAATGTGCTCATCTTTAAAATGCATAAGGTATTTTTTCTTCCATCTTTAAATATTTGGTTCTGAATGCTGAAATTCTAAGATATAATATTCTTTCATAAAAGTACACTGGTAATTGTATAGCTGCATTTATTACAATTCTGAGGAACAATTTTGAATCTTCTCTCCACCCAAAAAACAAATGTATTTGTATCTTTTACAACTTTTAAGGTACACATGTATAATATCTCAGTCAGTATCTCCCTTGAACAGGGCAGAAGAAGCCTCTGATCTTGGCTAGTACATTAGAAGATTCAGATCATAAACACACAGAAAAAAATTCAATTTAATGGAGTGGGTAACTCTGTCATTCTGGATCCAATGCTCAGGGTTTGGCACAGGGTGATCATAACCCTAAATGTCTGCTCCTGTGAGCAATGCCTTTCTGGACCTGGGATAATGCTTCACTGCACCTCTTGTACATGTCCTTGAAATAATGGATGTCTGAATATTGAAAACATTTGTAGATTGTGCTGCTGCCTACACTATAAAATGTACTGCGACAGTGTGGAGATGATTTGAGCAGCAGAAGCATTTAGGTAAGAGAAAAGGCAAATTAATTAACTTGTCAAATCCTTCCTCTCAGCATGAATGCAATAGATTCCTGCATAACCAAGTATCATTTCCCAGTAGCACTGAGCGACCTTTTGTTCTTCACTTTTGTTTCAATCCGTGGTTCCATAGATACTCTGAATTACATGTGGTTTTCAGAACAGTTGCACATGGTGATTGAAGAACATACTGAAATATTAAACAATCTCTTATTGAAAGTGTATGTATATGTGTAAGTGAAGATACTATATAGCTTGATTTCAATTCTTTATATGAGTAACAAGATGAAAATTGATCATGAGAATTTTGAATAGTTTTATTTTGTATGAGACATTAATGGTTTAATTATTTTTTTCAAAAATCTAAATTATTAACTTAATGTTTATATCCTTTTGAATTTAAAGCATTAATTTTGGAGGCAGGGCAAGATGGCGGAAGAGTAGGGTCCCCAAGTCACCTGTCCCCATCAACTTACCTAGATAACTTTCAAATCATTCTAAAAACCTACGAATTCGGCCTGAGATTTAAAAAGAGAACAGCTGGAATGCTACAGTGAGAAGAGCTCGTGCTTCTATCAAGGTAGGAAGACGGGAAAAAAAAAAAAAAAAGAAATAAAAAAGCATCCAAAGGGGAGGTGCCCCAGTAGGAGCCAGGCTAAGGGGGGAGGCGAGTGCCCCCAGAACAGGGAAGCCCCGTCCTGGAGAAGCAGGAGCTTTACCAATCTTCCCGGATGGAAAGGCAATGGCAGGGAGGTCCGCAGGATCCCAGAAAGGGCGGGGATGCCCTCAAGCTCCCAGGGGCACTAACAGAGGAAGTACACCCCGGGAGAGGGAGAGAGCGTGCCACACCCCGTGGGCCGAGCTCCCTAAAGGGCTGGAGTGCGTGCCTCCCAGGGCCCAGGGAGCAGCTCCGGCGGCTGCTGGGACAGCGGCTCTGCCCGGAGCAGGCTGCACAGCCCCGGGAGTGGGATTCCAGCAGCATAGGCCCCACAGTCCAGGGCGCTGGGGGACACAGCCCAAGATCCAGTGCTCCCCCGGGACAGGCAGAGGCCAGGAGGGCCCAGGACAGCAAGGACACTCCTGCCGCCGGGCACCCGGAGCTGTGCAGATAAGCGCCCTCGCCCTGGAACATCCAGGCCCCTGGGGACTGAGAGCTGCCATAGTTACTGCGGGAGCTGACTCCAGGGCTGTACAGCTGGCCGCTGCCACTGTTGTTGTTCCGCCTGGTGTCACCTTGTACCTGGGACTGAGCAGGGGCCTCACAGGATAAACAGCTCCCACTGAGCCCTGCAGCAGGCAAGGGGCTGAGCAGCTTCCCAAAGTGCACACACCTGAGAATCAGCACAGCAGGCCCCTCCCTCAGAACACCAGCTGGAAGGACAGGGGAAAAGCAAGTTATTGACCAAGCAGCACTGGAAAGTTCCAGGGGAAGTAGAGGGATTTAGAGTACATAAATGAGAGGATGGGCAGCCCCGGTGGCGCAGCGGTTCAGCGCCGTCTGCAGCCCAGGGCGTGATCCTGGAGACCCTGGATTGAGTCCCATGTCAGGCTCTCTGCATGGAGCCTGCTTCTCCCTCTGCCTGTGTCTCTGCTACCTCTCTCTCTCTCTGCATCTCTATGAATAAATAAATAAAATCTTAAAAAAAAAAAAGAATCAGAAGATATTCCCCCTTGTTTTTTGTTTTCTGTTTGCCCCCCCCCCCCTTTTTTCCCTCTCTTTTTCTCCTTTTTCCAGTACAACTTATTTTTGGCGACTCTGCACTGAGCAAAATGACTAGAAGGAAAAACTCACCACAAAAGAAAGAATCAGAAACAGTCCTCTCTCCCACAGAGTTACAGAATTTGGATTACAATTCAATGTCAGAAAGCCAATTCAGAAGCACAATTATAAAGCTACTGGTGGCTCTAGAAAAAAGCATACAGGATTCAAGAGACTTCATGACTGCAGAATTTGGATCTAATCAGGCCGAAATTAAAAATCAATTAAATTAGATGCAATCCAAGCTAGAGGTCCTAATGACAAGGGTTAGCGAGGTAGAAGAATGAGTGAGTGACACAGAAGACAAGTTGATGTCAAGGAAGGACGCTGAGGAAAAAAGAAAAACAATTAAAAGATCATGAGGATAGGTTAAGAGAAATAGATGACAGCCTCAGAAGGAAAAATCTGTGTTTAATACAAGCTCCAGAGGGCGCCAAAAGAGACAGAGGACCAGAAAGCATATTTGAACAAATCATAGCTGAGAACTTTCCTAATCTGGGAAGGGAAACAGGCATTCAGATCCAGGAAGTAGAGAGATCCCCCCTAAAATTAATAAAAACTGCTCAACACCTTGACATTTAATAGTGAAGCTTGCAAATTCCAAAGATAAAGAGAAGATCCTTAAAGCAGCAAGAGACAAGAAATCCCTACCCTTTATGGGGAGAAGTATTAGGTTAACAGCAGACCTCTCCAGAGAGACCTGGCAGGCCAGAAAGGGCTGGCAGGATATAGTCAAGGTCCTAAATGAGAAGAACATACAGCCAAGAATACTTTATCCAGCAGGCTCTCATTCAGAATAGGAGAGATAAAGAGCTTCCAAGATAGGCAGAAACTAAAATAATATGTGACCACCAAACCAGCTCTGCAAGAAATATTAAGGGGGACTCTGTAAAAGAAAGAGGAAGTCCAAGGAAACAATCTACAAAAACAGGGACTAAATAGGTATCATGATGACACTAGATTCATATCTTTCAATAGTAACTCTGATCATGAATGGGCTTAATGATCCCATCCACAGACACAGGGTTTCAGACTGGATAGAAAAGCAAGACCCATCTATTTGTTGTCTACAAGAGACTCATTTTAGACCTAAGGTCTCCTCCAGCCTGAAATAAAAGGTTGGAGAACCATTTGCCATTCAAATGGTCCTCAAAAGAAAGCAGCCATCCTTATGTCAGATAAATTAAAGTTTATCCCAAAGACTGTAGTAAGAGATGAAGAGGGACACTATATCATACTTAAAGGATCTATCCAACAAGAGGACCTAACAATAATGAATATTTATGCCCCAAATGTGGGAGCTCCCAAGTATATCAATCAATTAATAACCAAAGTTAAGACATACTAAGATAATAATACACTTATACTTGGTGACTTGAATACAGCGCTTTCTATAATAGACAGATCTTCTAAGCACAAATCTCCAAAGAAACAAGAACTTTAAAGATACACTGGACTAGATAGATTTCACAGATATTTATAGAACTTTACATCCAAACGCAACTGAATACACATTCTTCTCAAATGCACATGGAACTTTCTCAAGAATAGGCCACATAGTGAGTCACTAATCAGGTCTTAACCCATACCAAAAGGTTGGGCTGTCCCATGCATACTTTCAGAGCATAATGCTTTGAAACTCAAAATCAATCTCCAGAATAAATTTGGAAGAAATTCAAACATGTGGAAGTTAAAGACCATCCTGCTAAAAGATGAAAGGGTCAACCAGTAAATCAGAGAAGAATTAAAAAGATTCATGGAAACTAATGAGAATGGAGATACAACCATTCAAAATCTTTGGGATACAACAAAAACCATCCTGAGGGGGAAATACATCACAATACAAGCATCCATCCAAAAACTGGAAAGAACTCAAATACAGAAGCTAACCTTGCGCCTAAAGGAGCTAAAAGAAAAACAGCAAATAGATCCTACACCCAGCAGAAGAAAATTAATAAAGATTTGAGCAGAACTCAATGAAATAGAGACCAGAAGAACTGTGGAACAGATCAACAAAACCAGGAGTTGGTTCTTTGAAAGAATTAATAAGATAGATAAACCATTAGCCAGCCTTATTAAAAAGAAGAGAGAGAAGACTCAAATTAATAAAATCATGAATGAAAAAGGATAAATCACCACCAATACGAAGGAAATACAAACGATTTTAAAAACATACTATAAGCAGCTATACGCCAATGAATAAGCAATCTAGAAGAAATGGATGCATTCCTGGGAAACCACAAACTACCAAAACTGGAACAGGAAGAAATAGAAAACCTGAACAGGCTGATAACTAGGGAGGAAATTGAAGCAGTCATCAAAAACCTCCCAAGACACAAAAGTCCAGGGCCAGATGGCTTCCCAGGGGAATTCTATCAAATGTTTAAAGAAGAAATAATACCTATTCTACTAAAGCTGTTCAGAAAGATAGAAGAGAAGAGATGGAGTACTTCCAAACTCATTTTATGAGGCCATCATCATCTTAATTCCAAAACCCGACAAAGACCCCACCAAAAAGGAGAATTATATACCAATATCCCTGATGAACACAGTTGCAAAAATACTCAACAAAATACTAGCCAATAGGATTCAGCAATACAATAAAAGACAATTCACCATGACCAAGTGGGATTTATCCCTAGGATGCAAGGCTGGTTCAAAACTTATAAAGCTATCATTGTGATTGATCATATCCGCATGAGGAAACACAAGAACTATGTGATCCTCTCAATAGATGCTGAGAAAGTATTTGATAAAATACAGCATCCATTCCTGATCAAAACTCTTCAGAGTGTAGGGATAGAGGGAACATTCCTCAGCATCTTAAAAGTCATCTATGAAAAGCCCACAGCAAATATCATTCTCAATGGGGAAACACTGGGAGCCTTTCCTCTAAGATCACGCACACAACAGGGATGTCCACTCTCCCCACTGCTATTCAACATAGTACTAGAAGTCCTAGCCTCAGCAATCAGACAACAAAAAGACATTAAAGGCATTCAGATTGGCAAAGAAGAAGTCAAACTCTCCCTCTTCGCCGATGACATGATACTCTACATAGAGAACCCAAAAGACTCCACCTCAAGATTGCTAGAACTCATACAGCAATTTGGCAGTGTGGCAGGATACAAAATCAATGCCCAGAAATCAGTGCCATTTCTCTACACTAACAATGAAACTGAAACAAGAGGAATTAAGGAGTGAATCCCATTTACAATTGCACCCAAAAGTATAAGATACCTAGGAATAAACTTAACCAAATAGGTAAAGCCCTAAAAACTACAGAACACTTCTGAAAGAAATTGAGGAAGACACCAAGAGATGGAAAAATATTCCATGCTCATGGATTGGAAGAATTAATATTGTGAAAATGTCAATGCTATCCAGGGCAATTTACACATTTAATGCAATCCCAATTAAAATACCATGACTTTCTTCAGAGAGTTGGAACAAATCATCTTAAGATTTGTGTGGAATCAGAAAAGACCCCAAATAGCCAAGGAAATATTGAAAAACAAAACTAGAGCTGGGAGCATCACAATGCCGGATTTCAGGTTGTAATATAAAGCTGTGATCATCAAGACAGTGTGGTACTGGCACAAAAACAGACACATAGATCAATGGAACAGAATAGAGAACCCAGAAGTGGACCGTCAAGTTTATAGTCAACTAATATTCAACAAAGCAGGAAAGACTATCCACTGGAAATAGACAGTCTCTTCAATAAATGGTGCTGGGAAAATTGGACATCTACATGTAGAAAAATGAAACTGGACCATTCTCTTACAGCATACACAAAGATACACTCAAGATGGTTGAAAGATCTAAATGTGAGACAAGAATCCATCAAAATCCTAGACGAGAACACAGGCAACACCCTTTTTGAACTTGGCCACAGCAATTTCTTGCAATATACATCCATGAAGGCAAGGGAAACAAAAGCAAAATGAATTATTGTGACTTCATCAAGATAAAAAGCTTCTGCACAGCAAAAGAAACAGTCAACGAAACTGAAAGACAACCTACAGAATGGGAGAAGATATTTGCAAATGACGTATCAGATAAAGTGCTAGTATCCAAGATCTATAAAGAACTTATTAAACTCAACAGCCAAGAAACAAACAATCCAATCATGAAATGGGCAGAAGACATGAACAGAAATCTCACAGAGGAAGACATAGACATGGCCAACAAGCACACGAGAAAATGCTCCACATCACTTGCCATCAGGGAAATACAAATCAAAACCACAATGAGATCCCACCTCACACCAGTGAGAATGGGGAAAAGTAACAAGACAGGGAACAACAAATGTTGGAGAGGATGTGGAGAAAGGGGAACCCTCCTGCACTGTTGGTGGGAATGTGAACTGGTGCAGCCACTCTGGAAAACTGTGGAGGTTCCTCAAAGAGTTAAAAATAGACCTGCCCTACGACCCAGCAATTGCCCTGCTGCTGTTTTACCCCAAAGATACAGATGCAGTGAAACACCGGAACACCTGCACCCCAATGTTTATAGCAGCAATGTCCACAATAGCCAAACTGTGGAAGGAGCCTCGGAGTCCATTGAAAGATGAATGGGTAAAGAAGATGTGGTCTCTGTATACAATGGAATCTAACTCAGCCATTAGAAACGAGAAATACCCACTATTTGCTTCAACGCGGATGGACCTGGAGGGTATTATGCTGAGTGAAATAAGTCAATTGGAAAAGGACAAACATTATATGGTCTTTCTCATTTGGGGAATATAAAAATTAGTGAAAGGGAATAAAGGGAAAGGAGAGAAAATGAGTGAAATTATCAGTGAGGGTGACAAAACATGAGAGACACCTAACTATGGTAAAGGAGCAAGGGATAGTGGAAGGGGAGGTGGGCGGGGGGTTGGCGTGACTGGGTGATGGGCACTGAGGGGGGCACTTGGCGGGATGAGCACCAGGTGTTAAGCTATATGTTGGCAAATTGAACTCCAAAAAAAATTTAAAAAATAAAGCATTAATTTTCTTTTAATTTTAGTAATTATTTATATTAGAAAAGAAATTGTCTGAAAAAATATATCTGAATTTTACACTTACTTTAATTTTAACTTTGGGAATGTATATACAAGTTGCACATTTTGAGTACAACTATATTAGATTCTTAGAATACTACTATCAATAGGACAAAAATTTTGTGAAAAATTTTTTTTTATATCAACAAGAAGAAATTTTGCTTCTGTGATGACAAAAAAATTTTTATGGAATAATTTATAGTAATTTATTATTTTTAAATTATCATTCTTCCAAACATTGCTACCCCCTCAATTAAACAAACATGGAACATAAATATCAAATTAAATGATCCCTGGTATTTTGCTGATTTTCAGTCATATAAATATCATAGATTTTTACATAATTTCCCTAATTTATTGGTCTGAAGGTATAATTATGACAGTTGGAAGGGATGGAATATTTTAAAAATTTGTTATATGAATTTATAATTCTTTTTAAAGGATCCCTGGGTGGCGCAGTGGTTTAGCGCCTGCTTTTGGCCCAGGGCGCGATCCTGGAGACCCGGGATGGAATCCCACGTCCGGCTCCTGGTGCATGGAGCCTGCTTCTCCCTCTGCCTATGTCTCTGCCTCTCTCTCTCTCTGTGAGACTATCATAAATAAATTAAAAAAATAAAATAAGTATATAATTCTTTTTAAAAAGATTTATTTTAAAGAAAGAGAGAGAGAGTGGGTGTGTGCATGCAAGCAAGGGGGGCAGGGAGGGAAGACTCCCTCCTCAGTGCAAAGCACAAAGTAGGGCCTGATCCCAGGACCCTGAGATCATGTCCTGAGCCAAAATCAAGAGTCAGCCACTCAACTGACTAAGCCATCCAGGCACCCCTCTAATTCTTAAATATAATTGTCTTTCTTGCTTTTGGCCTCACAAATGTAATGGCTCAATATCCATTATGTTGAAATAATGTGTTTCCTTACTTTCTGTGGCCATTTCAGTAGGAAACCAAACATAATCCCTGTCCTTGGTTAGCATAAGAAATGCAACATTCAAGCAAAATAAATTGTTCTTGGCAAGTGACCATTCCCAGCACAAAAGCACGTTTATGTGGAAACCTTTAATCTCATGTAAGCTGTTATCATTTTAAATTCTAGAGTCCAAGTTTACATTTAAAATAATTTTTATGGAAATACCTCAAGATCCTCTTTTGCCTCACTAAACCTCAGCTTCCATTTTCGGGGTTGCTTTCTTCTTTCTTTAACCCTGGGTATAAGACACCATATGAGCCAAAGTTTATTCCTCAGCATCCTTAAGCATGTGGGTGATATCTAAACAGTTTCCCTATGTGTATTCACCTGTTTCAGGAAAGTGATTGATTGAAATTTATCTTTGTGTCCTTAACACCTAGCTTAGTTCTTAACATACAGTAAGTACTAAATACAGACTTGCTAAGCAATTATATGGATAGACGAATGAATTATAGGTGATGTGACCAACCTCATTTAGGCTACATTCCCTACATGTTTTTGCTTTCATTGTTAGAGTTCTCATTTTAAATGTGAAATATACACAAATGTGCATTGAGAGATTAATAGGCAAGCTGTTTCAGACACTTTAAATGTTCTTCTTTGATAAATGACTAATAGTGCTAGGCACATCTAATGTAAAAAGAGTGAAGAGTTTTGAAAGGGATGTTATTTTTTTAAAAATATTTAAGGAGCACCTAGATGGCTCAGTCAGGTAAGTGTCTGCCTTCGGCTGAGTCATGATCCCTGGGTCCTGGGATGTAGCCCCACATTGGCTCCCTGTTCACCAAAGAGTTTTTCTCTCCCTCTGCCCTTCTGCCCACTTGTGTGTTCTCTCTCTCTCATTCAAATCAATCAAATCAATCAATCAATCTTTAAAAAAAGAAAATATTTGAATAATTCCCTTACAAAAGAACTGTGTTATTTGTATATTCCTTACATAAGCATTTTCCTGAGTTACAGTAACTAACAATTGTATTGTTCTTCTCAGTCTCAGGCCTGGGTCCTAGCAGTTCTACAAATAACTCTTTACATCTCCCTAACAACACTTTAAGGTAGTTACTTTTACTCTCCCCATTTTACTGAGATACAAAGTGCATAAGCAACAAAATCACATAGCTACTCAGGGTCAATACTCTTAACTACTGTGCACCCTGCCTCTCTTCTGTTTTATTTTTTTCGTTCTCTCTCTTTTTCTTTTCCTAGAAGATATGAATTTTATTATACTATTATTCATACAGTGAAGATTCAGGAATTAGACAATAAATAAGAATCAAGAGAGAAAGACTTGCTTTCTCATGTCCAGGCTTTGAGGAGCTGAGATTTCCCAGTGTGGGTTTTTAGTTTGTTAGGAACTTGTAGGCATATCAAAAGATCAGTAAAATAGGGCAAGCAACATCATAATGCAAATAGTTTCAGTTAAAAATCATATTATCCAATTGTATGTATAAGGTTCTAAAATGTCTGAGACTTTACTAAAATTTTCTTTGAGTATTTTATTTTTAGAATTTTCTCTTCTGGAAGTAAAATATGTTAATGAGAAGCTTATGTGTCCAAAATTAGCCCATCATACTATGTGTGACACAGAATAATTAAGGGTAATTCCAAGGAATTATGAAATATAAATCTCTAGACAAGAGGAATGGCTTGATACAGCTTAGAAATGTTCTAAAGATAGCTTAAGTCAGAAAAAAAAACACTTAATTTTGTATTTCCTAAGAAAGGTATCTACTTTCCTTATGCATTTTTATATAAAAGAGACACTTAATTGAAGGAATTTTATTTTTCTGCTATGTAGTTTCACAGGAGAAAATATTCACAAACTAAAAACTTCTAAAATTATGAACAATAATTAATAGTATAGGGCCTTTTAAACCTTCTGGAGTTTATTTTAGGGAAATGAAAAAATATTAAAGAATATTAAGCAGGTAGGTGAAATAAAATTTGTATAACTGACCTCTTTTTACTGAATTGTGGCAACATTGGATGCGGGAAGTCCTAGTAGGAAGATTTGCAAATTTGCAATAGGCAGATAATGAATGATGGTGTCCTAGGCTACAATAGTATAATAGGCATGCAGAGGAGTGGATGAACTTAGGCTACATTTAGGAAGAAGCATTAGAATTTCATGACAAATTTGGTGTTGTATGTGAGGAAGAATGAAGAATAAGGATGACACACAGATTTCTGTGCATAGTGTGAAAAATGTATCGTTTGAAATTTCCATGTGACATGTATATAAAATATTATGGTTGGAATTAGGTATAGACTTAAGGGTAGTCAGCATATAGATAGCCAATCATTTAGTAAATAGCTGTTGAGTGCTGAATGTATGTCAAGCCAGCGAGGTGTCTCTAAGATTACAATGGGCTCCAAATCTAATGCTGCTTTTACCTAGTATTTGTGTCAGCTTTAGTGAGAAAGATACATGCTATATGATATTATGTAGCCCTTAATGGTCAGGGAGGATTTCCAGAAAAAGGGACATTAGGTTGAAACATGTCATTAAATGTAATGTGTATTTATGGGTAGGGTGGGTTGGGGGAAAGGGATGGAATTCATGGAATAAGAAATGGTATATGAAAATGGACATGAACAAAATCAGAATTGGAAATAGAAAGAAATGTATTACAACTGTAGCTCAAAGAAGAAGAGAGGGAATATGATATATGGCTAGAGATTGGCAGAAGCCACATGACACAGGACTATGGGCCATGTTGGTAGCCAGTGAAATATTTCAGCTGAATATATGATTTTATTTTATACTATAAGACTTTAGCTGCTTTGTGAATAATATATTGAAGCCATGTAGAGGTAATATGGATATCCATAACTTACTTCATCTTTGTAGAGGATTGATATCCTCATACCTGCAGTAGACATAAAGGGAGGTGGATAAAATTAAAAATATTTAATATGCAGAATTTATGGGAATTTGGAATGTATTGAACCTGGGAAGTGAGGATAACCTTTTAGAATTCTGATTTGAACTTGCATATTGTCCCTTCTGGGAAAAGAAGCATTTGAGAAGTTATAGATGCTTTGATTTGGTAGAAAAAATGTAAATGGATCCATATTGGACATACTGAGCTCATGGAACTTAAAGTAAAAATCTGATTATATAGCTTTGTATACAAATCTACTGTTCAGTTTTTAAAGGGGGGGATCAATTAAATCATCAATAATCTGGAGGTCCCACTGAAGACATTGATAATTTGAGTGGGAATTCTTTATCAATCAAGATGTCACAGAAGGGAAGATTATGAGTATAGACATTTGAAAGCTTGAGTTAGTGATCTCAGAGGTGTAATGACTTTCAGATAATTTTTTTTCATGGTTTATCATTGACCCTCAGTGTATGGTAGATGAAGGTAAGTAGAGAAAGGATGTAAAAGTAAGAGGAGACTCAGGGCAGAATCCTGAGCAATTATAATTTAAAATGTGGTGGTAGGGGAGGAATCAAAGAAAAACTTGAAAGGAGATGCAAAGTATTTAGATAAAGCAAAGAAAACTTATAAATCAAACAGAAAAAAAAGATATGTAAATAAACAGATATTTATATTGTCACACAAAACAAAGTAAAGGTATTTTGGCAAAGAAAATTTAAAAAGTCAATTATTTCACATATAGCCAAATGAACAGGCAGATGAATTGCAAAGGATAATTTGGATTTTTGACCTTGGTTTATAATTAATTAAATGACTAGGAAGAAGAAATGTAGATAACCTGTGAGAATAAGAGAATGAATATCTGCCACTTGTTAGTAACTATTATTATTATTATTTATTTTATTTTATTTTATTTTATTTTTTTTAATAACTATTATTATTTCACTACATGATAAGAATACACCAATAAATACAACACATGTTATTAAGGATCTTTAAATACAGGGTAATACAACCAGGTCCTTCCTATTTATCAGTGCAATTGAAAGTTACCTGCATAAGACAGATTTTGAAGACAAAATTTGTCTTAGTATTTTGCTCCAGATATTGGAAAGGTTTAGTGTAAGATATTTAAAACATAACTTCAATATGTTAATAATGCTCAGTATCACAGAATTGTACATCTAATCTGCAAATATGTTTATTTAAATATTGATCTCCATCTAAAATAGATATTCATCATTGAATAATTATACATGATGGAAAAGTATATAATAGTATTCTGGAATATACTAATGTTTTCACATAGCCTCCTTCATATAGTGTCCTCCTTTATACATATAGGTATATATTTAATAAATCTTTCTTGTCTAGACAATGGAATGTGTTTCCCAAGATCATACAAGAAATAAAATATAGTTGTAAATAAAGTATAAAAGTTCTTGTTTACCTGAAAAACAGAACATTTCCTTCAGTCCAGATTTTTCATCAAGATACAGTTATTGCTTTTGCTCTTATCACTCATTCTTCTTTACTTTGTGTTGAAAGCATTTGTTGGTATAAACTGTGTTTTCAGAGATGGTTAGGATCAATAAAGGCCAAAGAAAGAAATAAGGTCTCCCAAGAAGAAGCCAAAGACAATACTTAGTATTTTAGAGCTTCCTAGGGGAATTGGGAATTAAGACCACTCCAGGTAGCCCTTAAAATCATCTAAAACTTTCACAGTATGGCAGTGTACTAAGAAGAAAATCATAAAAATTGAGTTCATGCTAGAAGCTTTTTTGTTTGCTAATCTTTTGAAGATTCAGCCCTATTAAAAGAGACTGTGTCCCTTTCATTTAAACAATGTTTAATTACAACCATCTGATAAAAATTCCACATATCATAGAGCCTGTGGTAAAAGTAATTTCTCATGTCCTCATCAACAGTGAAACCGTCAAAGAAGTAAATAATTTCACTGAAGAAGACAATGTATTTACCAGCCCAGAGACTTTGTTCAGTTTCCACAAGCTACTTAATGCAAATGTTGTCACCATTTTATTTCACACAATTGCAGGGAAAAATAGTGAAAATAAGTGGAGGTATATTGTTTTGGCTTGTGAAAAACTGTAGATGTCACCAATAGTTTTTTACTACTATTTACTGCTTAATTTGCATTCTAAACATTTTTCTTTCCTTCTTTCTTTTGGTAGTAGAAAAATATTTTCTTTGGGATTAGATAAAACAGTTCAATATGACTCATTAAAGATAGGAAAAATAAAAAAATGACGTAAGGTAGACTGACACTTTCAAGATATATTTTTTTTATTAAATAAGGCAAAATTTTGATTGATAAAGGTATTGACAAACCTGTCATTCATTTCAAAATCTCAAGTGTATTCTGACACTCCTATCCATCATTAACTTGTTGATGGCCTCTGAACAAAACAAATGAAACAAAAAGTTTTGGAAAGTTTTCTGCCTTTGATGCAATTTTTTCGTTGTTTTTTTCACTTCTCTAATCATTCATTTCATGTCATCATGAAAGAAGAGTCCTTCTTGACTATTTTCTTTTTTTTTTTTTTTTTTTTTTGGATTTTGGATGAGTTGGCTTATGGTTCTTGATTTTATTTATTTATTCATGAGAGAAACACAGAGAGAGGTAGAGACACAGGCAGAGGGAAAAGCAGGCTCCATGCAGGGAGCCCGATGTGGGATTCAATCCTGGGATTCCTGGACCACACCCTGGGCCAAAGGCAGGCGCTAAACTGCAGAGCCACCCAGGCATCACCTGGCTTATGGTTCTTATGCTCCTTCTTTGAACATGTCATAATTATATTCTTTTATATGCATATCATATTGCAACATATCTTTAAGTCAAAAGAAAATTTTCAACAAATATGTTACTCATTTATCATGTATTTAATAGTTGCCTACAGTGTAGTGTGGAAATAAGAGTGAAAACAGATATCTGCATTCTTTGTGAAGGTTTTATGTAGGGAAATCTTATACCTGCACATCATGGCAATGAAGAATTTGAGGACATTATTGAGCATGTTATCATTTCAAGTTAAATCTCCTTAATCAGTTACTATTTAAATATTAACCTATTATAGGAACGCCGCTCTGAAGGAAATCCAAGATGTAAAATTCCAAAATGATAACACAGAGTAATTTACTCCATAAAGTGCTCTTTATCAGATACATTCTGTTATATCATAACCAAAAAACCCTTTCAATTTAGAAATTATATATATATATATAATATATATAATTTATATATATTACAAATATATATATACTAACAAAGCAAGGTTCACCTTAAGTAACAATATTTACAAAGTAAACATTTATTTCTTTTTACAAGTATAAAGATGAAAAACAAACCACCAAGAAAATTAATAGTAAAAACATATCAAGCACTTATAATGTCAGGCAATTTAGTAGTGCTTTACACATATTACTTTATACAATGATTCTCAAAGTGTGGTTTCTAGCTCAGCACTCTCTGACTGAGAACTTGTTAGAAATGAAAAACCTCAGCAGGAACTCAGGGTGGTTGTGACAAAGTTAAAGCTTGAGAACCATTCAGCTAATATTGCTCTCTAACCTGTTTAGCACATGGTCTGCATTATCACCATCTTACAGAGAAGGAAAGAGTCATGGCTAGATAATCTATCTTGAAAGAGTCATGGCTAGATAATCTATCTTGCCCAGAAAGACCAAAAAAAAAAAAAAAAAAAAAAGAAAAAAAAATGAGGTTGAGTTAGCTTCCAAACTTAGAAAGCCAGTTTGATCCTGCCTTTGTGCCTTATCACTAGAATCTTGAACTATAAATAGAAAGGTCTTAGAGCCTTTTTAAGCAAAGAATTAACAGTAGTATAAGAATTTACAATATGGGGACGCCTGGGTGGCTTAGTGGTTAAGTTTCTGCGTTTGGATCAGGGCGTGATCTTGGTGTCCTGGGATCAAGTCCCGCATCTGGGTCCCCACAGGGAGCTTGCTTCTCCCTCTGCTTATGTCTCTGCTTCTTTCTCTGTGTCTCTCAGGAATAAATAAAATCTTAAAAAAAAAAAAAGAATTTACAGTATGGATCTTAGAATCAGTTCTCACAAATGTGATATTTAACTCACTCTCTCCCCTCTCTCTGTTTTCTTCTTCTAGGTAGACATAGTATTTTACTGTGAGTTTTAAATTAGAGGCCATATCTAATACACTTGGCTCTTAAATATTCGTTGTACAAATTTAGTCTCCTAGAAGTTTTGCAGGAAATAGTTGGACAGTCATTAGTCTATGCAAAATTTTTTATTGATTTTCCTTGACTTTTTGCTTTCTGTATTTAATCTATTTGGGTAAAATTCACCACGTTCATAAACACACACTACTTTTAATATCCAATTAGAATAGGGCTAATAGGACAAAGGAGGGTACATTCATTACAGTATTTTAGATATGTTACAGAATATATATTATTAGATATGGCCCCAAGAATGTAATTTAGTACATATCTGACATTATATATGGAGAGCATAGGGCTGTTTACATTGTATGAAGAGCCATGGAAAATCTACATCACTTTAAAAATATTTTTTTCTTTCTTTCTAAACCTGCCAGAAGTTCCACTACATTTGAGTATTTTTTTTAATGATGCTTATGTCAGAAACCTACTACACCAATGTATCCCACTATTACAATATTAAATAGAATCATCTCATCAAATACCTTTTCACATTGACCAGTCAATGAGAATCAGAAACAGCTACTACAGAGAACATATGGCTCTGCCTTGGTGTAAGACAGAGACTAGCAAATGTAGTACAGCCAAGAGTCTGGGAAAAAGAGGAGAACAGATTTGGGTAGATAGGTAGCAACCTTAGTGTGAGGGAAGCCTTTATCATGCAAACAAAATACATCCTATCTTCCCTTAACATTAAAAACCAAAATCCACTTGGTTGCTCCATTCAGCTTAAAGTCCAGGAACTTTGAACTGATGTGAATTGCTGTCGAGTGAGCTTCTTGTGGACCAGGCACTTTATGAAATAAAAGGCAAGTTATAATATTGCTTCCTTATGCCAAATACATAGTATATAAAGGTGGAGCAAGGAGAAATTAGACACAATAAAAACTGCCATCAAAAAAGGGAAGTCTAGAAAATCACAGTGGTAACTGTGGATGGAACCCTGGAAGGCATGTGTGTGTAGTCCATGTGTGTGTAGTCAAGCTACCTTGACCTGACAGATAAGAAAGTTCCTCCAAAAGACCAAAGTCACTCTCCGGAGAAACTTTCTTGATTATTATTTCTTATGGCTCCAGATCTGCCATCTGTGAAGTTCTTTTGTGTCCAATATACTCAGATGACCACATCAGAATTTGGTATCTCAGTGGATGGTCTAAATGAGGGATTGCAACTTTAAAAGCCTGCTTCCTCCTGCCGCAATTGTGCCAGAGTAGCATTTATTTTTTTGGATCACTCAATCAGTCCCAGATTCTCCCAGTGCAGGTTGTGGTAAGTTTGCAATACAGTTTCCTTGAAAACTTAGAAGGCTTCTGATCCTTTCACTTCTAGTCATTCTTTTGTGTCAGTAGCCACACTGTAACCAAATTCTTTTTCTGGCCATGCATATTACATGGGATTTATTTATTTTCTTCCTTGCCTTCATGCCTGTCTTTTCCTTTATGCCATTATCTTGAGACCACTTGAAACAATAGGTTTCAGTAGGATGACAACACTCATGTGTCTATCTTTGCTAAAAGGCTGTGTCACCATAGCAAATATAGGCCATGTTCTTATATTTGCTAAAGGGCTATTTTAGTGTGAAAATTCTTCATGGATCTCATTACTTCAAGTGATTTTTAGCTTTATCTCATCTTTTCATGGTTTAGAAGCAATGTGGCTTCTTTATGTTTCAAATAGGTTTGCAAGTTTTAGCAAATAAAAATTCAAGGTGCCCAATTACATTTGAATTTTAGATAAACAATGAATATTGTTTTATTATACCCTATGCAATTGGGATATTCTCATACTAAAACAATATTTTTTAATCTGCAATGCAAATTTACTGAGAGTTGTATATTTTATATAGTAAGCCTTACTTGTGAAGCCCTTAAATTTTTGGATTTTCTGTATTTCTCCCAATATATCCTTGTTAGCCAACTGATTCCTATCCATATTGTTATAATACCTAAAATACTTTATTACAATACTTTGCTATAAGTGACAAGGAATGATCAACACTTGCTAATATTTTTTTGTTCTTTCCAATAGTTTTGCCTAGACCTACATAATTGGCAAGCATGCAATCTGCCTTCCAAACTAAAACAGGCAATATTTTTGCCATAATACAGCAATAGCCTCCAGCTTTTCACCCCACTATATCTGCATTGTCCACCTGTAGTGTCCATTACCTGGTTTTAAAGCCAGTTCTACGTGTATGTATAGTTATTTGCTTTGGAAGATTTCTACTACAATGTATTAATACATTTATTGGTCAGGATAGACTAGCCACTTTAAAAGATACAAATAACTGAGTTTTATGAACAATGATATAATAATCCAATCAAAAAGTGTCTCCCCTATTTCATAATACAGACTAATTCCTACAGAGTATCCCAGATACAGATATTTAAACTTATTTTCTTAGTCTTTGGACTTGCCATGGTTTAACTTTACTTTGTTAACTCAAGAAAATGCCATTAGACTTCACCTTACATTTTGTATGTTTACCAATAAAATATATGCCCATAGGTGAATTCTCAGTTGGTGTTGCTTACTGGATGGGAAGCATTGATTAGTGCTTCTGTTATGAAATTCAGAGACAATTTGTGGCTGTTTGGTAGTGACTTTTATTTGAGACTAGACAAGCCACATGAATCCAAGATAAAGCCTCTAAGAGAATTCTTTGTCTTGGCCTTGATTGAAGCCCAAAATAATAAAAACAATAAGCCCTATGCTCCATATAGAATCTACAGACTTCGGAGTTTAAAACTTTTGCCTGTAGACTTGGTTGAGACATAGTAAAAGCCAAATCACTGATAATAATTTCCAGATGAGGCTTCACTGAGAAGCTTCTTGCCAGGTTTAACTGCTTCTTCAGTCTAATCTGAAATGTAATAATGCCCAACTGTGTCTACAGCCTATGTTATAAATTCTGCATGGCTGGCTTTACTAGGGTCTCCCTATTTAGTGCTTGCCAAGGCCTGAGCTCAAAACATTTATCCTAAACATATCAAAATCTCAATCATTTTGGTTGCTTTACTCCACTCCTATTTGTCAAAATGGCAAGCCTACTCACCAAATTCTGAGGTGTGTATCAATAAATAGCATTATTTTGCCAACCTCAAAGAGAGAGAAAATTGTGAGATAGAGAACTGTCAAATAAAGATACAATTTCACTGAGAGGGCATGATACAGGATTTGCTTATTATTCTGGCACAAAGTGGAAATCTTATGAGGAAGCGTTGATATGATATACTGTAAACCTTGAAAAAAATCACTTTGGCTATTACATAGGAAATGAATTGAATGGGTCAAGTGTTTAGTGACATTCTTTAGGAAGCTGTTAGAAATTCAGGTAGAGATGTTTGTGTATCAGGGTAGAAATATTTCAGTGGAGAATGAGAAAAGATTAAAGTAGGATTAAATTTAGGAAGCAATTTTGACAGGCCTTGAGGGTGGATCAAATATGAGAGTTAAAGGAAACACTAGCATCAAGGAATACTCCGTGTTTTCTAGAAAATAAAATTCATTTAGTCTAAGCAGGATGATTAGGAAGGCAGCAGATTTTATGTGGGGGTACATAAAGAAAATGAATAGTTCTGTCCCAAGCACATTAAATTTGCAATGCTTATTGGGTATACAGACTGAGAAGTTTAGGCAATTAAATATATGAGTCTGAAAATCAGGGAGTGGTCCAAGACTAAAGATACATGTTTAGGGATAATTAGCATATCGATGTTTTCTAAAATCATAAGACTGATGAGGCCATTTAGAGAAGGTATATAGAGAAGGAGACCAGGTTATAGTCATGATAAATGCTGATGTAATAGATGGAATAGTGGGAGGAACCAACAAAAAACATCGAGAAGAAGCTGAGAGTGAGGTAATAGGAATATCAAAAGAGCATAGAGTCTTGGAATTCCAGATAATTACATGTTTCATCTTGGGGCAGGTTGCAAAACATATCAAACACTGCTTAATGTAAGGTGAGGTCAGAAAATATCTATTGGTTTGTCAAGATAAAAGTCAATAAGGACTTTGATTAAAATAATTTCAGAGGAGCTGACCACCAAACAATTGGAATAGGCTAGAGAGAGAAAGAGAGGTGAGAAGATAAAATAGCAACTATAAACAGGACTGTGAACATTTTCTGATTGGGCAGCAAAATGATCATGTGGCCATTGAGGTGTTCTTTTCTTTTTTTTTTAATCGTATTTTGATGGTTAGTACTTCCTATGTTCTGCTTAAGAAATCAAGGGGCACCTGGGTAGCTCAGGCAGTTAAGCATCCAACTCTTGGTTTTGGCCAACTCTTGGCTCAGGTCATGGTTTCAGGATCATGGGATTGAACCCCTCGTTGGGCTCCATGCTTAGCATAGAGTCTGCTTAGATTCTCTCTCTCTCTCTCTCTCTGCACCTCCCCACTGTGTACTTTCTCTCAAATAGATAAATAAATATTAAAAGAAAAAAGAAATCTTATTAAAAGACAACAAGGCATTCTTATATGTTTCCTTGCAGATGCTTTATTGTTTTTCCTTTGATTTTAAGATGTACAATTCATCTGGAATTAAATTTGGGGTATAAGAGGCAAATTTGTCTTTAGAGATCATTTTCTTTTTCCTTATGTAAATACACAGTTGTGTATGTACATATATATGTAAATTGTGTGTATTTTATATAATTATATATGTAATATGACTATATACATAACATATATACATATATATACACATAACAATAACCCAGAATTCTTTATTGAAAAAACTCTCCTTTCTTCAGTGCTCTATCTATAACTTTGCCCTCAACAAAGTGTCCATTTATGTGTTGTCCTATATATGACCATTGTTTTGGAATTTTTTTCAGGGAATGCATTTTTTCAGTTCTTGCCTCAGGACCACAGTGTTCTAATTTCTCTAGTTTTATGGGAGGTCTTGATATACAGTATGGCAAATAGTTCCACTGTGTTCATCTTCTTCAGGTGTGCCTTTGTTCTTGGCCTATCATATCTTCATATACACTTTAAGTTAATAAATTGCATTCATAATCTCCCCTACTTCCCCACTCCCACACAAATGGTTTTGAGATACCCATATATGCACTACACATATTTTGTGGTTAAAACTTTTAAAGTAACAAAGGCAAAGTCTATCTAATTATAAATACCACATATTACACAATGCAAATCCTACATTAAAATCACTTATTTAATTACATATATCTCTGTGTTGGGTCTTCTGCATAGTTTAGAATCTGATAAATGTTGATATAATTACTCCTTAGAAAAATAAAAATATGCCCCAAATGATGTATGCAAAATTTGAGGATTCAGGACTTTGAAACCCATGTAAGAACCTCTGTTTAAAAGACCTAGTTTAAAAAAATAAATAAATAAAAATAAAAGACCTAGTTTTAGCAACTAATATGTCCTTCCTTCATTAGTTGAGTAAATCAATAAACTGCAGTACATACAAACAATGAAATATTATTCAACACTCAAAAGAAATGAGTCATCTAGTCATGAAAAGACATAAGAGAATCTCAAATGCATATTACTAAGTGAAAGAAGCCAATTTGAAAAGGCTACGTACTATATGGAGATAGTAAAAATATCAGTGGTTCCCATGGAAAATTGTCAGTGGTTCCAAGGGAGGGAGAGATGATAGATGGGAGAACAGAAGATTTTTAGGGGAATAAAAGCAATCTGTATGAAAAAAAAATCTATATGATACCATAACAATGGATACACATTATTATACATTTGTCCAAAATCCATATAATGTGCAGCAGCAAGACTGAACCCTAAAGTAATCTATGGTCTGTGGGTTATAATGATGTGTTAATATAGATCCATTAATTGTAACAAATGTACATGTCAATGTTGGTAGTGGAAGAGGCTATGCAAGTGTGGGCAAGGATATATGAGAATTCTCTGAACCTTCTACTCAAATAGTTAAGAATTTTAAACTACTCTAAAAATGTCTTGTTTTATATTTACTTTTCCATGCCTCACTTCTTTTAATAATTTTCCCTTATATATTTTTATCAAATAAGTATGAAAGTTATTAATTTCCTCCTTAATTTTCTAGCTATAAAGATTACATTTCAAATTAGCCTACAATCAAGATTTGATTCTAGGAGGGCTACCATATAGTTTTGATAAATGTACAACAACAGAAAGAATATATTGTAAGATATTATAGAAAAACTGTTTGTGTCAATCTTTCCCCTGCAATTGAAGGGTCATTGGCTGGAAGGTACAACAAGCCTCTAATCTTTGATAGTTTACATTGGAGACTCACTGAGAGTACAGTACTGTCGTGCTGGTGGGCATTATATTAAGCATCAACATTCCAGTAAAAATAAAAAAATCCTCTGTATTGTGATTTTGAAATTAGCAATACAATGTTTCTCTTAAGCATTTCTGTGACCAAAAGGTTCTCTTTTTAATTTTCCAAATGAAGTAAAAACCTAATAGAATTTTTTTTACTATTAGTACTAAAATTGTACATTAAATTTAGGAGACAGAAAGGTCAGTTGTTTTCAATAATGAAGACATGTTTCATAAATATATCTAAGTCATTTATTATTTGATTTCAATCAATGTATATAAGCTGTTATAGTGTGATCAATAATATCAGAATATAGTAATCATATGTACATATGACCAATTATGTCAAATATATTTATATCCAATGACAATTTCCTTATTAATATAAGGGTTTAGAAATAACCTCATTTAAAATATTTAGGTAAAGTTGCAAAATGCTGGGAGAACTACTGCAAATTCTAGAGATTGGGTAAAAATTGTTATTGTACATATAAGGACAAATCTATATGACCATATGTTTTATATTGTATTAAGAAGACTTAAGATGAGTTCTACCCTCTTAAAATTTGAAGGGAATGATTCATTATTGTTAACTACTGACATGATGCTGTATAACTGATCTCTAGAACATGTTCACCTTGTATAACTGAAACTTTATACCCATTGAATTCCCCACATCCCCCTTCCTTCCTTCCCTGGTTACCATACTCTTCTCTGCTTCTATGAATTCGGCAATTTTTAGATAGCTTATATAAGTGGAACCATGCAGTATTGTCCTTCTGTGACTGGCTTATTTCGCTTGGCATCATGTAGTCCAGATTCATTCAGGGCCATATTTCTCTTTTAAGTCAAGTGCATAAGTAAGTTGAAGTAAGTAATGTAATTTCTATTATTTTATACATTTTAAATATAAAAGAGATTTATGTATAGGACAAAAGTGACAAAACAAACAAGCAATATTTAAACCCATCTCAAGTAAAAACCTAACACAGTGCCTCATGGTCTGTCTCCCACCTTCTCCCTAGAGGAAACCACTGTTCAGTTTCCAGACACTTTATACACATATGTTTCTATATATACTCTCACTATTTTGAAAGTTCTGTTTCATTTAATAGTTTTTACCCATGTTGCAGAAAATATTACACTACATCTTTAGAGTGATATTTGTGTTTATAGATGTATGTGTTTTTGTATAAATTGAATTATAACTTTTTAAGGGAAGTTTTTCAGGATTTCCCAATGATTTTTTTTCTTATGAAAAACCTTTTCAATATTAAAAACACCAGTTTAATCTTTCAAGTTACTAACATAATGAATTATATGACTAGCATTTCTAATATTAAAATATTTTAATTCCTGAAATAAACTGTAATAAGTCAAAATGTATTCTTCTTGAATATCCTGCTACATTTTGTTAAAATCTATTGAATCTTTTTTTCTATATTCAAAGTGAGATTTTTATCCCATTTGCCTTTGTGTAGATGATCAGATGCTGGTATCTATGTTATTCTGAGTCTATATAAAGGCTTGAAGTCTGTATGGTCTGCATAAGTTTAAACAGTTCTGTATGTTTGATAGGAGGAATACATGAAATTTTCTGGCTTTCTGATTTCCTGGAACAGGACATTTTGGTAGTTTTTCCTTTTACTGTCACAGTAATTGAATAATATGAATTTCCTAGCTTCCTTGGGATCACCCTTTTATGTTATACTTTCCTAAAGAAGTATGGATTTCATTAAATTGTTCAAATTTAAAAGCTTATTATTTATACTTCTGTTACGTTTCTACTTACAATTTTATGTATTATAATTTATGTCCCCCATTTTATAATTCAATTGGCTCTAGCATATATATTTAATGCTTGTTTTTAAAAGGTGAACTTTTGGAACTCATTAATTTTCTTATTTTACAAACCATTTCTTTATATATATAATTATACTTTATTTCTGGATTATTTTGAAGTTTTATTTTTTCAGACTACCTAACTGTTTAAACAATCAATTTTATCTTTATTTTTTAAATTTACATTTGTTCAAAAATTTTACATTTGTTCTAAGAATTTTCCTCTCCTTATCCATGGGACATAATGTATAATAGGATACATATGCAATATATTCATTGTTATTATTTTCCCCACTGGTAATACTATATTCTCTTCTTTCTTCTCCTTTTCTCCTCCTTCTCCTCCTTCCTCTCCCTCTTTTTTTCTCCTCCTCTTCCTCCTCCCCTTCTTCCTCTTCCTCTTGCCTATCTCTTTCTGCTTCTTTCTTTTGTGTTTCAGATTTAGAGATCTGAGTTAATTCCACCTCAGTGCTCATGGATTACTATTATCAGTCTCTTCGATTTATCCTGTTTTCTTTTTGTGATGTATTTAACCTATTCATTCATATATTCCTGTTTTTTCTCTATTTCCTTTTTTCTTCCTCACTGTAGGCAACCTCCATTAAAGCTTTTGATGAATATTCTTAAACTCATATGTATCTTTGCCAAATGTAGTTCTGGCCCAGATATCTCCACTCTTTGGCACTGAAATCTAAATTTCTTCTAATTCCCTGCAACCACACCTGATGCTGAGATAACATTCTATTACTTTTATTGTAAAATTGTCCTTTTACTAGAGACAATACTTTAGGATTTGTAGTTGCTATATTGCTTGGCTGATTAGCTGTAGTAGTACAGTTGAGCTCCTACAGAAATACAAAGAATTGTTTATTCTTTAACAATTGAGTTTATAAATATTAATATGCACACTCATTTACTTCATTACTCATCATTCTCAGAGCTTTTAATATGACAATGCACATAGTGAATCTTTAAGAAATAGTATACTTATACAAAATGTTGCAAATCTATTTGAACATATAACCTTTATCCAGGATGCCAAATTACGTTAAATTGCTATACACTTAGGATATTATATATGGACCTCATGGTAACTACAAACCTAAAGCCTATAATAACACATGAAAAATAACAGAAAGAAATCCAAACATAACACTAAGAAACCCATGAATCTCAAAGAGAGGAAAAGAAGAAAAATGAAACAGACAAGAACCACAAAAGCAACCAGAAAACAACTAACAAAATGGCAATAAGTACGTATTTATTAATAATTTCCTTAAATAAAAACTGCCTAACTGCTCCAATCAAAAGATAGCAGAATGGATCAAAATAAGACCCATCTATCTATACGCTGCCTACAAGAGACTCGAATCAAGCCTAAAAAGACAAATAGATTCAAAGTCAAGGGATGGAAAAACGTTTACCATGAAAATGAAAATAAAAAACACCAAAAAGCCAAAGTAGCAATATTCATGCAAAATAGACTTTCAAACAAAGATGAACAAGAGGCAAAGAAGGACATTACATAATGAGAAAATGATGAATCTAACAAGAGAATATAACAGTTGTTAATATCTACTCAGTCAACACTGGAGCACCGAAATACATAAAGCAAATATTAACAGATATAAAGAGAGAGATTGATGGTATACAATAATAGTAGGGGACTTCAAAACCCATTTTCATCAATGGATATATTATCAAGGCAGAAAATCAATAAGGAAACAAATGTCTTTGAATGACACATTAGAGCAGTTGGATATATCAGATATGTACAGAACATGCCATCCAAAACCAACAGAATACACATTATTTTCAAGTGCACATGGAACATTCTCCAGAATAGATCACATGTTGGGCCACAAAACAAATCTCAACAAATTTAAAGATTAAAGTCATATTCTGTGTCTTTTCTGGCCACAGTGGTATGAAACTAGAAAAATCACTTTTAAAAAATTATTTTTCTCAGTCCAAATCTTGTGCTTTTAGTAACCATTAATTTCTTCTTCTTTAAGTGAGTCAAGGATATATTATTATAATTTTTCTGAAGAATTAATTAATGGATCAATGACTTTGTATATATATTTGCATATATACACACACACACTTCCTTCAACTTTTTAATAATCTCAAATTATCTGTAAGTAGTTCTTTTATTATTTAAAGTGGTATATTCAAGTATTCCCCTGCTACTTGGTTTTTGCCAGTAATGCTTGCTTACATACATTGATGGTATCTTTGAACTTAGATCTTTGTGCATGCTGCTTCCTTAATGAATTATTTTTCTTTATTGCTTTATTAAGTTCAGCTTTTATCATAGGATGCTCCTTATTCCCCCAAATCCTTGTTGATCCTTCAAGGATATGTTGTCTTCTTTTTAGTGATCTTTTGTGAATCACTACTGAAGCATTTAGCAAATCTATCATCATTATTATTTATTTCTATATTTTCCCTACTAGGTTCTAAATTAGAAACTATTTCTGAGAACAATTGTATTTACAAGACTAGCATTTATAGGTTCTAATAAATGTTATTGGATGAATATATTAAAAATGTATGAGTCACATATAAAAATATGCATTCTTATCCAATGACAAATATATTCTTTCCCCTTCTTACCTAAAAGCAATCACTGTTACTAGCATATTTGATATTCTTACTAGAGATATAAACATATTTACAGACTGCATATGGCATTTTGTTATTTTCTCTTTTATTCAAATATAATTATACCTTGCTATTTGGCCACTTTTTTTTTACTCAATATTATTTTTGAGCAGTTATTCATAAAGAAAATCTGACTCTACTACATTTTTGTGACTACTGTACCATATCACATTATATGAGTATACCACAAATGATATATTTCTTTTCCTACTTTTAGACATTTGAGTTGTTTTGAATTTCCTGATACTGCATATAATCGAGAGACAAACATTATATATGCATATATATGCATTCCTATTCCCATAAATATTAATCGTTTATTTATATAGATTAATATGGGGAAATTCTCATGTATATGTATAATCGTGGCTTGATTATTCTTTTGCTCTGTTCCTTTTTAATTTTATTAATTTATAGTAGCATTAATAGAGTAACATATTAATGCTAGAAAAAAATCCTTTCTATTTAAGAGAAGAGATGCAAATATAAAATCATATAACTTCAGCAGTTCTTTACTTTTAACCATAAACACAGTTATTTTTAAAAAATATTTTAAAAAAATATCACCTAACTCTGTTCACTAATAGGAGCCTAGAAGCAATAATACTTTAGTTGAAATGAGGACTCCTAATGTCCATGTTGATTTTTAAAATATCATATCCCAATAAAAAAACCCCAAGCTCCTCAGAAAATTATCTGATTCTAGACCTGGAGCCATGAAAGTGTAGGCTAAGTTTGGAGCATCTTATGCCAAAAAGCAGTGTTAGAAGATTAATGGAAGTAAAATGAATGGACACAGGCTGGCAACCACCAAATTCAAGACAATTTGAACATCAAAGGGATTGTTTTAATTGCTTTCAAAGACTGACTAAATAAAAATCGGAGTCCACTGTGTTACTCAGGTAAACCTTTAAAATTTTATGTTTCCTTTTAGATGACTATATACCAACTCTTTCATCTGAAAATTGGTCCAATTCTCTGATCCAATGGGGACTTCCCAGAATGTTATGATAGCACTCAATAATATAGACGTAACATTTCAAATATGCACAGTGTTATGAAACAACAGGCATATGCATATGCTGTTACTGTAGCTGTGCTTATAATTTGCCATCCAATGCCAATATAAAATCCTCAGTAAGTCATTAGAACTATATGTAAATATATCTTTTTCATACTTGCTCTTCACATTGTGTTGGTTATCAAACAAGACAGTTAAGAAACATGGCAACTGTAGAAGTGACTATAGTAATTATGGTGCTTGTTTTTCACTATTAAAGTTGTATGTTTCTTTACATTACAGAAACAATTTTTAGGGTTTTTTTGTACTAGGAAACACAGTTATTTGAAATACAATAAATGAAGACAATACATGGCTTTCCATTAAAAAAATAAAGATAGTTGTTAGAGGAAAAGCTATAAGCATATACTTTTTCATTTTATGAGTAATCTTTGTCATTCCAGTAGATTAAATAAGCTCTATTTTATAGAAGAATCCTAAATTATAAATATAGATGGGGAGGTAAAAAACAATTTCTTTGTAATATTCAATAAGTATATATACTGATAAGGAACACCAATGAGTGTTAAAATATTAGATACAATATGGTGGCAAACAAGGTATTCCAATAGTGTCACCTTATCACCTAATAGATGAGTAGCGAATTGCATTCAAGTTCAAACTCAGCATCAATAATCATGAGTAAACCATATGTGCATGTCTTATGATGTTATTTAATAATAAAATACATAGCATCACTTAATGATATTGTAAAAAGTACTTAAATTCAATTAAATCTTTAAGTATAAATATCATTCTATTGGAAATCAGAAGATGGAACATTGTGCAAGAAAGCATGTTGGTCTCATCAAAAAGTTAGTGTTATATTAAGAAGGTGGGGAGGGAGTCATGTTTCTAGAGTAAAAAGATGAATATCTAAAACAACATGAGCAGTTTGACTGTATATTTGATTTAACATAAAAAAAGATATGTAACACATTTTGAGAACAATTTTGAGAGTTTGAATATGGTTGAGATATTAAGTACTTAGGTTTGATAGAAGTATTTATGTAGGAGAAATGTCCTTGTCTTACAATGTGCATGATACAAAATTTAGAAACCGTCATTTTGCCTACAAATATTTTCCATAAATATAACATGGATCATGCACACACACAAATACATACAGTTCTGTGCAAGTATATAAGTTTATGTTTTATATATACATGTAAGCATATATATGCATATAAACATACACATAAAAGAATGGCAAAATATTAATAATTGTTATTATGATAATCTAGTGATTAGTATGTGGCTGACCAACCTTTCAACCTTGAGTGCTGGAATATCTTCAATTTAAACATTTTATAAATTATTTAATTTGGGTTAAAGTCATATTCTTTGTGGTAAGGTTTATTTTTGTTACCATTAAATAACAGATTTCTTTTGTATGTTGGCAACTTTGTTTTGCAGGCACTTGCTGAGTTAGGAGGGATTTTTGTTTTTCTTCCTTGTTTTAGCTGTTATTCTTCTATATGTCTATCCCTGACTTTTTCACAGTTTTGCAGTTTTGTGTTGATGATGCTACCTGGTCATAAGTCTCCATCCTAAGCCAGATATTGTAAACACAGGCTGTTGCTCCTGCTTTGTAGTGGTATTTGGGCTAGAAATTCATTTATGGGCCCAGTGTGAGAACTGATCAGTTTCTGCTTGCAAAGCTTGTTGTCTTCCACCAAAGAGAAGCTTACTTTATATTTTTTAAGATTTTATTTATTTACTCATTAGAGAGAGAGAGAGAGAGAGAGAGAGAGGCAGAGGGAGAAGCAGGCTCCATGCAGGGAGACTGATGTGGGACTTGATCCGGGACTCCAGGGTCACGCCCTGGGCCGAAGGCAGGCACTAAAATGCTGAGCCACTCAGGGATCCCGGTTTGTAGCATTCTAAGATTATTAGATTTTACCATAGATATGGTAAAGACATTGGAGTTTTATGAGCAAGGTATGATAATACTGGAAAAATAACATTTGGGCTGATGTGTTGAGAATATAGTTTAGGTGTACAGGCATGATAACAGAATCACTATTTAAGCAGCTATTGAAACACTTCAGGGGAAGAATGACCAGGATTTGAGCAGAGTTATAATACAGGATGTAGCAATTCTGGAAAACAGATGATAGCTGATAGATAGATAGATAGATAGATATAGGAATACACATATCGTACACATATCTTTAAGAAGATATGGTGGACAGAATAGCCCTCTAAATATTTTAATCTCCAGAATCTGTGAATGTATTATCTTACATGGCAAAAGGACTTTGCAGATGTGAATAAGGAACTCAAGATGGGGAAATCATAGTATATTAACAAGATATACCCAAAACATCACAATAGTTCTTAAAAATGGAAGAGAGAAAGAGATGAGAGTCAAAGGGAGATGTTACCACATAAAGAAGGCACAGGGATGTGCAATATTGCTGGCTTTAGAGGTAGTAGAAACAGGTCTCTAGAATATGGAAGAGGCATGGAAAATGCCTCTCCTACATACTTCAAAGAGGAATACAGTCTTGCTGACACCTTGATTTTAGATCAAACAGGCCTATCTAGTATGTCTGACCATTTGACAGTAAATTTATGTCATTTTAAGCCAGTAACCTTGTGGTAATTTGTTATAGCAGCAATAGAAAACTCATAAATATTTTTATTCCTGGAAGTAGAATATTGCTATAACAAATACCTACAAATGTGAATGTAGATTTGGAATTGGACAATAAATAGAAGCTGTAAAAATTTTTAACAACAAGTTAGAAAAGGCTTAGATTGCCTTAAAAGGACTGTGAGTAGAAATGTATGTGTTAAAAATATCACTATCTGAAAAGATGAAAAGATCATGGTATAGAAAACATGTATCACATCAGAGAATATCTAATTCATCTGTTGCTAGGAGCACAGATATTAAAGGCACTGCTGATTCAGAAGAAAATGAGGAGCATATTACTGGAAACTGTAGGAAAGGAAAATTCTTGGTGTATAATCACAGAAAACTTAGGAGAATTATGACCTACAGTTAAGTAGAAAGCAGCAATTGTAAACAATGAAATTGGACATGTAGCTGATGCAATTTTTAAGCAAAGTGTTAAGATATGGATTTGTTTCTTAGGCACAAACAGTAAAAAAATGATGGGGGGAAATAAATTGGGAGAAGAATTACTAAACAAAAAGAAAAGAGGAATCGATGATTTGGGAAATTCTTAGTCTATCCAGATTACAAAACATGCTAAAATTCACTGCTATGAACATATAATCTAAAAAAAAAAAAAAAGACCTAAGTGTGGCCGTACAACCTTTAGCTAATATCTTAGAAAGAGGAGAAGGTCAAAAGATTCAGTTAAAGTCTCTTTAGAGAGATTAAGGATATATCACAGATGCTCTCAATCAAATTAGAAAGAATCTTAGGAACTCGATGGATATGTTCCCTGAGTCATCTCTTTCAAAAATAGAAATGGGTTATATAGAAAAGATGTGTGTATGATCTCTTCTGTAATGGAATAAATCCTCATGATATACATAGAAAAACTATGAAGTTCTTGGTATTTTATACCAGTAGAAACGCTACCCACTAGACGGGACCAAAAAGGACAGAAAACTTTAAAAAAGGTTGTCATAACCCCAAATCTCTGTAGGCAGGAAACAGCCTCAACAAAATGTCTCAAATAGTAAATTTCATTTTATTACATTACATTTCAGAAGTCAGAGACACAAGTCCAGAGTATGGAGCCACAGCCACAAAAGAGTATTCCTAGACTATGACACCTAATAGAATTTTCCAGACTAGGTTTCAGAATTGCTTAGGACTGGTGGCTCCTTCATTTTCTCCCTTTGAGTTGGAACATCTGTGATAGTTCCCTTATGCCTGTAACACCATCACATTTTGGCAGAGGTCCACAGATGATGAAGATGTATCTTAGGATAAATCACATCCAGAAACTAGTTTAGATGATTTAGATAACTTTTTAGTTGATGATATTTAGATAAGATTTTGGACTTTGGTTAGATCCTAAGTATGGCCTTTTGGGGAACTTAGGATAAATTCATTTTGCATGTAAGTTGGACAAGAATCTTTGGGAGACAGAGAATGGAATCTGGTAGGCTGAATAATGGCCCTCAAAATATGTTCATGTCCTATTCCCTAGAACCTCTGATAGGTTACCTAAGGAACTTTGTATAAATTATTAAGTTGGAAGTGGAAAGGGGAGATTTAAAAGAGAGTCAGAAGATGCGACTATAGAAGAAAGTCATAGAATAGAATGTTGCTGGTTTAATTTATGATACCCTGTCCTAAAAGAGGAGGAGGTTAGTGCACCCCTGAATAGTCAAGAAAACCTGTAAGAAATACTTGGAGAATCAGATACTATATTACAGTGTGAATGAATGAAGAAAGTGCTCACACAGTTCCCATTCTTTTGTACCACTGCCTCCCACGGGGCTCCAAATTGCATTCGTAAGAAGGAAGAGGCCCCAGAATCATGAATATTCTAGAAAAAAATCATCTCCCTCTCTAAACTCTTTAATACTCACAGTCCAACCAATACTATCTCCATTGGTAATTAAAAAGGTTATTTCCATAATAATATTTATCTCTTTAGATATTCCTATAAGAAACCCTAGTTCCAGATTATCTATTATTCCCAAAATCCACAGTCCAAATGACATTTAACATCACCTTGTTGGATTTCATTTTCCAACTCTCCCTCTCAATTCCCATAACTATTTCCCAAAGCCTAAAGGCATGCTTAATAGGCACCAGCAAAACACCTGTGTCAACAAACTTTTCTAAGAATGTCTCTAACTTTTTGTTCTAACTGAAACCTGATGATATGCATATCTTGAAACCATTTTACTCATTTACCACTTCTCTATCATATTCTTCATTGCCAATTGACAGTGAGACAGAGGCATTTTTCTGAGCTACATCCAGATCATTGCTTTGCTCCCTTTGTAATATTAACAATCATAGCAACAATAATAAACAGTTTTGAGGGTTAGGTGATTGTTTTGTATGACCAGCTATTACCCTCCCTCTTGTATCATTTCCTGGAGATTTCAGTTTTTGAAATAAACAGTGTCCTCAATTCTTTATTGATGTAAGTCTTATTTCTGTAACTTAATTTACTTCCCTCCTAATTTTCACTTTTATTATTACATTCTGGAAGAAAATTTCTGTGTTTTTAGGTTCCTCTCACAAGTACCTAGCTGCAATAATTCTCTGACCCCACTGGGGCCTACAGCCATTTGATTTTGCAAAGCTAATTCCTTGCAAGCTAATTCCCTTCTTTATCAAACTTAAATTCTGAGGAATATTATTCTAATAGTCTTATAAGCACTTTTCACTTACTTTCTCCATCTTCTCTTTTAAGGAAAAATGCAACTCCAGTTAAACCCAACTCTCTCTTACCCTCTTACTACAAGTGTTAAGTGCACTCTTACTACACAGTGTAGAGGAAGCTACAACTGGCTGGAGAAATGCAAATGACAGTTATTCAATCTACATTTCCTTGGTCCTTAGTGGGGTTTAGAAAGCCCATATTTACTCTTCTATTCTCTTCAACAATTGTTTCTTATTATCCCTTGAATCTCAAAGGACCAATAACATTCAGCTATCTGTACTTTCACATGATTAATTTATACTTTTTGAAGATTTTGTTAGTTATATATGAAACAATTAGAAAATAATCCCTACATCTCCTACCACCACTTCTCAACAGTTTATATCTGTACCAATATATCATATGTGTGACTAAAGAGTGTGTTATCCTTTATACTTATATGGTAAATCCATACCCTCCCCTCAGGAGTGTCCTTTCAAGAATTTTCCACACTCTTGCATGTATTACCAGTTTTTCTTTCTCTTTTGCACCATTCTAATAAGAATATGAATCTATGAGTCTCTTAAATTGATTTCCTATTAATGATCTTTTTAAAATTTTCTTTAGCCTTTTATTTTGATAAGAGATAATATTATATACTTGGTGGGCCCAATAAATCATATATGCATGTAAATTCTTTACAATGAGATTGTTAAGTCAAAGGGCAAAAGCACTTGCAATTTTGATGAATATTGCCAAAAAGACCCTCCTATGACATAATAACGCTGCCTATTTACATGTAGTTATACAAAGAAAATGCTGTTAGACATTGCCCCTTTTTTTTCTGCCATTCTGTGATGTGAAAAATTTTATCTCAGTAGAGTTTTAATTTGTATTTTTATTGTGATAGATTGATAACAAAAATGACCCAAATTCTCCAATTTCCCTATATTCATACCTTTTGTAGTATGATTTTGCATTTATTACTATTAGGAAGCAAAATCTGTTTCCTCACTTGTAGAGTAGGAGCTGGCCTTATGACATACTCTGGCAATGTAATTTCACAAAAGTGACAGTGTGCCAGTTCTGAGCCTAGGCCTCAAGAGATAATGTGTATTTCTGATCTCTCTTTTGGAACTCTTCTACCACCACGTAAATAGGCCTGGGCTAGCTTGCTGGATAACGAGGCCCATTCACTTCTATTACCCTAGCCAACTAACAGCCAGCCCACAAACAACTATCCATCAACAAAGTGAGTGGTATTATTTTAGATGAGCCTAATATCCTCAGCTGTCCTAACAGCTGACCACAGATGAATGGAGCAAGCCCAGCTTGGATCTATAGATATACAAAGATAACCTGCAGGCTTGTGAATAATAGTAAAAATGTTAACTACTGACTTATGCAATGTTTATAATGCCATTTCTACATAATTGACACTTATTATTGAGTTTGAACATTTTTGCATATAAGCTTAAGAGCCATTTTTTTGTATTCCTTTTTCTTTGCACTATTATATACTTTCCTGAACTTCCTCAGTAGAATTTGTCTGTTCTTTATCAATTACTGGGAGCCATATTTCTAATGAGGAAGATTAGTCTTTTTCTGTGAATATATTTCTCCCTTTGCATCTCTTTTGATGTTCCTTAAGGCATCATCTGCCATAAAGCAGCTCTTATTTGTATATAATAAAAGTATCACTTTATAGGATTCTAGATGTCAACTGCTTTCACAGTTTGAAAGATTTCTGTTTTCTTACTTCATAAGGCAACTTGTTCATATTTTCATCTAGTACTTTAATTATTTGATTTTTTCATAAATTCAAATTTTGTTCTCCCAATTTGGAATTAAATAGAAGCAAGAGAGCATCACATTCACCCAAACCATGAGAAAAATCCATAAAACTCATTTAAGTTGTAGTGTTGCAGAACCTATTTTATTTTTTTATTTTTTAAAAAAAGATTTTATTTATTTATTCATGAGAGACAGAGAGGCAGAGACACAGGCAGACGGAGAAGCAGGCTTCGTGCAGGGAGCCAGATATGGGACTCGTCCTGGGTCTCCAGGATCACGCCCCGGACTGAAGGCGGCGCCAAACCGCTGAGCCACCGCGGCTGCCCTCAGAACCAATTTTAGTGCTGAGTTCCCAAAGCAACCAGGTGAACTAAATGTGAAAAAAGTGACATGCCTCTCAAAAAAAAAAAAAAAAAAAAAAAAAAAAAAAAGACAAGACTCAAAGAGTTTCCCCGTAGTCAGAATGCAGAAGAGAAATTGCTGCCATATATGCAGATAAGAAGAAAACTACTGAAATGTTCATAGACAGATGACAAATTTTAGCAGAGATATGACAACTATGAAAAAGTGAAAACTGGATATGCTAGAAATGAAAAATAAAATATTAGGAATAAAGAATATATATATATATATATATATTTGAAACTTTACGTCCTACCATCATTGTTTATTATAAAGGCAAACACTGATTCTGATTATATGATTATCAATAGGATTTCCAGTAGGAGCACAGACACTGTACCTCCAAACATTTTGGATTTGCTGTGATGGGGATCAGCTACCAGCAGGGCCTGTCATACTGGATGTGGATGTCTCCAATCTCCTTCTGAGAAGCCTCATCTGACTATATCAAAAGCCACCAAGGTTTTGAAAATGGACTGGCGGATTGCATAAATCTGGGCCATGCTCCTGTCAACCTTCAAGCAAACTCAGATGTTCATACTAACAAATCTCGCCTTACCCAGAAGCAGAACAGTTGGAGGAGGTTGTTTTGCAGCTTGACAGCTCCATCATCTCCAGGGGCCACTCATTCACTTTGGTGAGGCTATTGCCCTGCTTTCAGGGTTGTGACCAGTTCCTTGTGTCCAAAGATCTGCATGTCCATTTCCTGATCCCTTGGTCCCTTGGACTTCATGAAGAGATTTCGTCTCACTTAAAACCAAAAAGTCTGACCTAATTGACTCACCATCCCAATGAAATAAATTTTTTTCTCAATTAAAGCTGAAGTCCATAAAATGTACATTAAGTTCAAGTCATTTATGGTAGATAAAAAAAGAGCATAATATCATTTTGTTTATTAAAATTTTAAGTATATATATATATTTTTAAAGATTTTATTTATTTATTCATGAGAGACACAGAGAGAGAGAGAGAGGCAGAGATGGAGGCAGAGGGAGAAGCAGACTCCATGCAGGGAGCCCCACGTGGGACTTGATCCCAAGACTACAAGATTACGCCCTGAGCTGAAGACAGACGTTCAACAGCTGAGCCACCCAGGCACCCCTAATGTATATATTTTTCTTGAAATAATGATTGGAAAGAGTTTTCCCAAATACAAATAACATGAAACCAAAGATAGATTGTTTACAGCAACTTTTAAAAAATATATTGTAAAAAAAAAAAAAAATAAAAAATAAAAAAATAAAAAATATATTGTATATGAAATTATTTTAGGGAGGTTGAGCCAACATCTTACATATGAAAAGAGAAACATTCAAAATATTTCAATTAGTTGTTTATAATAGAAACAATTTTTGGTATGTCTACATCTAAAATATCGAATAAAGCAGTTAGATGTTTTAACCTGTATTGAATAGATCCTAGTTTGATTATCCCCTAAAAGTCATTTGAATATTAAATTTCAAATTAGGAGTGAAATTTTAAATTAATTATGTTCTCCTTTAGGTTTTAAAAGAAAACTATTTAAGCTGGCCTTTAAATAGTTATGCTGAAATTTAGTGTTAATAAGTTCCAGCTATGCAATATTTTTAGTAATTGTATTTTATGCAGACCTTGCTGATGTTAATGCTAGTGTTTATTTTAAAGTACATTTGATAGCACGTTTCTTAAAGCATCCATGAATATTATTCTAAGACAAGCATTTTGAATCTGTAATAAATCTGTAAGAAAAAATCACACATATTCCAAAAATTAATAGTGTTTGAGGAGCTTAAATTATACCTTTCATTGAATATCATCAAATATAATTCATAAACCTCCAAATATTCTTTGGAATTTTTTTATGATTTTCAGATGATAGCACATAACTTCAGCTTATTATTTCAAATAGTTTCATCTGCTCAAAAAGCGCACATTTCTAGCATTTTGTGACATAAAGTAGATTCAAAAGAACTGGCATAGAGGCATTTCAGAAGCGAGTCATTTAGACCAGCAAGAATTAGCACACTTTTTATACGAAGTGCCAGATAGTGAACGTTAAACCTTTCTGGGTTATTTGAATTCTGAGAAAACTACCCAAGTGTGCCATTTTCACATGATTGTAGTCATAGATTTTATATATATATATATATATATATATATATATATATATATATTAGAAAGAGAGGGGGAGAGACAGACAGAGACAGAGAGGAGCATATTTTGTTCTAATTAAATTTTATTTACCTAAATTTTTATTATCTAATTTTATATTTATTTATTTATTTATTCATTTATTTATTATTTACTTTTATTTAAATTGGCAGTGAGCTGATTTTGACTGAGGGGCCATAGCTTGCGCATCAGAGAGCCAAACTAACCTAAAATACAAAATGGAGAAAGGTTATAAGTATCTTAACTAACTGGCAACCATTTCTACACTTGTTGGTTTTGGTGGGTTTTTTTAACTTTTTAAAAAAGATTTTCCATTTGTCTCCGAAGTAAAATGCCTAAATTCCTCCATGTTCTTGTTCCTCAAGCTACATTTGTAGTTTATATCTTCATGGCTCATTATTATCTTTATCTCATTTTGCTTTTTTTTCTCATTTACACTCTCACTTAAGTTTTCCTCATTAAAAAGTGAAAAGAAAAAAACTAAATGATGGAAGTCATAGAGATGACTCTATAACATTTTATTTTTTCCTATTTGATGTCCCTTTCCCTCTTTTTATATTTGTGTTTGCCTAGTGGTTCCAATAAAGCATCAGAGAAGACAGGGCCTCAAATAACAGACTATGGCACCATAAAAGATAAATTTAGAGACAACAAATTTTATACTCTAAATGGAGTTGACACAGAGACCTATTGGTCAGGCCAGGATGAAATGATAGTGGCCTGGCAACAAGAAGGCAGGCTCATCAGTAAAGTACTTCTGGCATTTCTGGAAGTCATGTACTAACCATCATAGACCTTGTCTTACAGTGAATGACATCCGTGAAATGGCATTGTTTGGCACATTTGCACATCAGGGCAGGCATAATTTTGAGAATTTTATTAGCTTCAAAGGACTCAAATCACAATGCATATTTCAAAGGACACTATGTTCAGGTCAAAATGGCATAGAAAAATGGAGAAGTGTCAAATAATCTTTCAGGAATATACAGAAATCTAAACATCAATCTTACTTCAGTTCCTAGGATTCTGAATCAATTTTTGAAAGCAGGCTATTGATCCACCTAACGAAAAAAAATCTCACAAACACATTAAATTGGATTTTATGCCATTTTAAACTTTTTAAAATTAATTTGCACCTACATTTGAGATTTGAGATATTCATGATATATTTATATAATACCTGGTTCTAATGAAGTCCAGGTAATTTATGGATATTATCTCATTAAACATATGCTAAGGGCACCTGGATGGCCCAGTTGCTTAAGCATCTGTCTTTGGCTCAGATTATGATCTAGAGTCCTGGGATCAAGCCCCGTGTAGCGCTCCCTGCTCAGTAGGGAGTCTACTTCTCCCTCTCCCTCTGCCCCTGCAACACCGCTTGTGTGCTCTCTCTCTCTCTCTCTCAAATAAATAAATAAAATCTTAGGAAAAACAAAAACAAAAACAAAATATGTGCTTAACATTCTGTATTGCATAACCCTTGGGTATCTGTTATTCAGATTTAATGTAATAACTGATGTCCACAAATTCCAAGAGAAATAGACATATGTAAAAAACTAGACCTATTAAAACTATATATGTATTATATATGCGAATATATATATATATATATAAAATATCTGTATGTGTGCACAAGTGTATGAACCTAATTGTAATATAATCATTCAGTAGGGCTTTAGGATAACTACTTAGGTGGTATTTTAATATCCAGTTAGTTTTTTTTTTAATATATTGTGATAAGAGTTTGTCAATATTTCTCAGCTTGAATAAATGATATATAATAAAATTAGTTTATGTTTCTTGAAAAATTAATATAGAGCCTAATTTATTTTTAATTTTAGGGTACGTCTTGTGACTAATTTTATGAATTCAAAAACACAAAATTAAGTTGATAGCTTATTCATGGGCATTATTCTTTTTCAAAAATTAAAATGCACTGACATATGAATGGCTTCATATAAATATTTTGAGTTGTCAGTCACTGGAAATATCAAGATAATATTTGTTTTTAGCATAGGCATTTGAATTTTAAATTCATTATGGTCATTTTCCTTTCAGTTATAGAAATAATTAGGATGTTTATATCATTATTTAGCATTTCAGTGAATTCTGGGTTTACTGCGGCACGTAGTAATGGAAAGAGTGAGATTCTTTATACTGAATAATCCATGCAATAATAAGTATAAATGATGTATTTGGAATTGTGTTTAAAATGATGATTTAAAAAATAAATAAAAATAAAATAAAATGATTTAAGTACTGGTTACTATAATTATTTTGTATTTCCAAATACATACATATGTATGTATACATACATATACAAATACATATTTCTCAGTTTGAGAAAATCACATTACCGCTTCAGATTCCTTGTCACTAGAAAGGGAATGATGAAAGTACTTGTTTCACTGTTAGTATTTTTAGGTCACTTTGTACTTTTGTATTTTTAATCTGAGAATTTATCATCAAAATACTCTGTTCAATAGCTATTGAAGTTAGTTTGCTACCCACATCTCTAATCATTTGAAATATAGTTGGATTAACTTTTTTTTTGTCTTCTATTATAGATTTTGTTTTTCTCCAGTCTTTTTAAAAGTTTTTTTTTTTCTGAATTAGTGAATGTTGACAGAATTCTAAATGTCAAAATGATACAAAAATGTAAATTCAGTAAGAAATAGTGAAAGAGACTATAAAGGAAAGGGAGGAAACTGAGTGGGGAAAAATTAGAGAGGAAGACAAACCATAAGAGACTCCTAACTCTGGGAAACAAACAAAGGGTTACAGAAGGGAAGGAGGATTGGGGGCTTGGGGTGACTGGGTGATGGTCACTAAGGAGGGGCACTTGATGGGATGAGCACTGGGTGTTATACTATATGTTGGCAAATCAAATTTAAATAAAATGTTTTTTAAAAATGTATACTCAGAGAAGTACTGCTTTCACAAATTAATTCCACCTTATCCCCATCATTCATTCTTTTACCCATTCCCAATCAAATCCTGTAGGTAATCACTGTCAGTAGTTTCTGGTTTATCATTCTTCTCTTTCTTTTTAAGGTTATTTATTTGTTTATTTGAGAAGGAGGAGGGGCAGAGGAAGAAGGAGAGAGATAATCCCAAGCAGACTCTGCCCTAAGTGCCCAAGGTGGACCTCAATCTCATGACCTGGAGATCATGATCTGAGTAGAAATCAAGAGTTCATTGCTCAGCCAACTGAGCCCCCACTCAGGTGCTCTTCCTCTCTTTCTTTTTGGGAAAACTAATCAGATATATACATTTGTCCTTATTTCTTATACAAAAGGTATTGGTATCATACTATATGTATCTTTAAAATTTTATCATTTTCCATTAAACCTACACCTTGGGAATTACTCCCTGAAAGTTCAATTTATAAAGATAGTCCATATTTTTTAACTGTTATTTGATACTTCATTGTGAAGATGGATATACCTCAATTTAATTACTTATCTGTGTTTGAATATTTAAGTTATTTCCAATATATTGCCTTTATAAATAATGGAACAAAATTGTGGATATATAAGTGATATTTTTGGATAATTTTAATCAGGATAAATATTTACAATGATGGCTGAATCAGAAAGTAAGCACATGTATTTTATTATGCATTTTCCAATTCTCCACAAATGTACTCATTTCATCTTTCACAGGCAGTATATGAAAATAACTCTTTCCTCACAGCCTCAACAAAAGAATGATTTATCAAGCTTTTGTAATTTTCCAATATAATAGATGAAAAGTAATGTTCCAGGGTAATATTTTGTATTAAAATTTTATTGAGATAATTTTAGATTTACTTGAAGTCATAAGCAATAATACAGAGAGATCGCATGTACTCTTCTCATTTCCTCTAACAGAGGAAACATCTTGTGTAGTAAAAATATCTCAACCAGGATATTGACTAATGACATTGATATAATTCACCAGTCATATTCAGATTTCTCAAGTTTTGCTTTTCTTCATTTGTATTATGTGTGTGTATGTGAATTTAATTCTACATAACTTTATCATATATGTATTCATGAATTCACCACCATAGTGTACATACAGAACAGTTCCATCACCACAAGCACCTCTGGTGTTGTCCTTTTGTAATGACACGACTTCCCTCACCCACCTGTACTCCCATTACTAACCCGTGTAAACAAATAATCCACCCTCCATTTCTAAAACTTTGTCATTTCAAAAATGTTGTATACATATAATCATACAGTGTGATTTTGGCATCTTTCACTGAGTCAAGTTGTGTGTATGAGAAATTTGTTCTTTCATAATACTAGCATGGATTCCTTGTATTCTAGGGCATAGATGTATAACTGTTTAACCATTCACCTGTTGAAAGACATCTGGACTGTTTCTAGTTTGGGGTTATTACAAATAAAGTTTATACAAATCACAGAAAAGTTTTCGTGTAAACATAAGCTTTTATTTTTCTGGGTTAAATGTATGAGAGTATAATTGCTAGGAAACTGTTTAATTTTATATGAAATTTCCAAATCATTTTTTAAAAATAGCTATACTATTTTACATTCCAACCAGAACGCAATATTTTTTTAAAGATTTTATTTATTTATTCATGATAGACATAGAGAGAGAGAGAGACAGACAGACAGAGACAGAGACAGAGACACAGGCAGAGGGAGAAGCAGGCTCCACGCCAGGAGCCCGACGCGGGACTCGATCCCGGGATCTAGGATCGCACCCTGGGCCAAAGGCAGGTGCCAAACCGCTGAGCCACCCAGGGATCCCCCAGAACGCATTATTGATCCAATTTTTCTATATCATAACCAGCATTTAGTGATGCCACAATTTTTTAAGCCATTCTGATAGTTGTAGGGATATATCACTGTGGTTTAGTATAAATTTCCCAGATGTCAAATGCCATTGAACATATTTTTATTCATTTTTTTCCATCTGCACATCCTTTTCAGTTAAATGTTCATTCATATTTTCCCTATTTTCTGATTAGATTGTTTATTTTCACTGTTGAAAGTCTGAAGTTTTTTTAATGCATAAGTGTAGCTACTACTCTTTTGCCAGGTGTTTTGCAAATATTTTCCATAAGTTTCCAGTTTGTCTTTTTATTCTCTTCATATAGACTTTCACAAAGGTTTTTCATTTTGATCAGGTACAATTAATCTTTTTTTTAATGGACTGTGCTTTTTGGCGTGCACTCTACAAACTCTTTACTCATTCCTAGATCCTAAAGATTTTATCTTATGTGTTTTTCTAAATGTTTTATGGTTTTGTGTTTTACAGTACATGAGTATTATAAATCTTGTATGTATTTATGTTCAAGTTTTAAAGCCTATAATGTGTAGTTTGAGATGGGTTTGTTTCGTAGGTTTTGGCTATGGGTTGAATACTCTAGCTTCATGGTAAGCCTGAATATCAGCAGAGTGACTCCTCTATTCTCCTTTGTCATGAACACTTTAGCTAAACTGTAGTCTATACATTTTCATAGAAATATTACAATAAGCTTGTCTATGCTTACAGAAAATGTTACTGGGGTTCTGACAGAAATTGTTTTAAATCAATAGATCAATTTGAGGGAAGAGGATTAACATCTTTACCATATAAGGTCTTCCAATTTATGAACTCCAAACATATATCCACTTATTTCAACCTGCTCTGATTTCTTTATCAGTACTTTGTAGTTCTCAGTATGTGTTTAACTCTATGCTTATGGCTGAATATTTTACTTTTTTTGGATTGTTTATGGGAGATAGTGTATTTTTAATGTTGACTTCCTTGTATTCATTGTTAGTATGTCAAAATGTGATTCATTTTTGTGTTTTTGGCCTTGTATCCTGTGACCTTGTTGAACTCACTTATTCTAGGACTCATATCATTTTCTACTTAATAATGCCATCTGCAGCTTTAGTTTTCCATTCCAATCTATATGCATTTTATCAACATTTCTTGCCTTATTGCAATAGGTAGAACTTCCAGTGGTATTCTGAATAAGATTGATAAGAGTAGATATCCTGCCTTTTCTTGATGGTAAGGACAAATTTAGTCTTTTAATATTGAGTATATTTCAGTATAATTTTAAAGTTAATTTCTCTTTTGAGTGTAAATGAACTTTAAAAAATTTAACGGCCATTTTTTAAAGTTTTGTTTAAATTCCAGTTAGCATACAGTGTAATACTAGTTTCAAATGTACAATTTATTGATTCCATATTTACATAAAATACTTGATGCTCATCACAAGTGCCCTCCTTAATCTCCATCACCTATTTAACCAATCTCCCCACACTCACCTCCCTTATGGTAACCATCAGTTTGCTCTCTATAATTCAGAATCTGTTTCTTGGTTTGCTCCTCTCTCTTTCTCTGCTTATTGTTTTGTTTCTTAAATTCCACATACGAATGAAATCAGATGATATTTGTTATGTTAAGCAAAGTAAGTCAGACAAAGAAACATTTAATGGTATATCTTATATTATCTTTGAGACTTGTCTGTTTACCACTTGAGCCCAATTTTCTGTTGGATGTTGCTGTTCCCTCATCCTTAATATTTTAGCTTTCATATATTGGTGCTACTAGCCTTTATCTGTTTTACCTTTTTACATTTGGATTTCTGATATATATGTGTATAGTGTGTGGCATGGAACTATTTTCATCTTTTGTTCAAATAATTGTTCAGTTGTTGCATAATTATTTATTTAAATATGTAACTTTGATACATTGTTTTCATGTCACCTTTATTATGTAATTTATTTCTATATATTTGTACAGTCTGATATTTCTATTTAACTCATTGATCTGTCTATTCATGTTAGAGGAAAGTCTAAATTTCCTAGTATGTTTTAGACAGTATATATGATTTTGTATTTTATTACATACATTCTTTACTATATATTAATAGTGCATTTTAATATCTTGTGAGGCTAGTACCCCTCACTCTTTAAGAGAACAAATGTTTGTATGAATAAGAAAAAAAATGTCCATTTGTACAAGTCTACTTGCATGTTTTTCAGGGATGTTTTAAAGTTTTTTTCAGGGGCACCTGGGTGGCCGAATCAGTTAAGATTCTACCTTTAGCTCGAGTCATGATCCCGGGGTCCTGGAATCGAGCCTGGCAACAAGCCTGGCATGGAACTGGCTCCTTGCTTAGTGGGGAACCTGCTTCTCCCTCTCCCTCTACCTCCTGCTGCCCGTGCTTATGCTCTCTCTCTTTCTCTGTCAAATGATGCATAAAATCTTTTAAAAAAAATAAAGTTGTTTTCATATAAATTTTGCAAATTTCTTGTCAAGTTTATCCCTAAGTATTTCACCTTCTAGTTGACATTTAAAGGTGTGTCTTTATTACTATACTCTTACCTGGTTTTTGTTTCTGTTAAGGTTATTGATTTCCATGTCCCAGTACTTTATTTTCTTCTGACATTTCAATTATATCCTGTAAAATTATACTAATGTTAATTTCCAAAGGATATGTATCATTAACATGTAGTCACTCATGGAAATAATGAAAACGTAAACAAACGTGTAAGAGAACAAAATGACAAAAATAAATATAATGAAAATGATAAAATAAAGTGTCAATACATGTATGCATTAACCTCACTAATTAGCAAGGAAATGACAAGAGATAGTCAAACCCAAAGAAAATAAAAGGAACGAATAATAAAAATAAAATAACATTAGTAAAATAAACGAATATTTTCAAGTTAGAAAAATATCAACACCAAAATAAAGTTTTTAAAAATCATTAAATAGTTGATATAACTAAAAAAAAAGACAATAGAAAGAGAGAGGAAGAAAAGGCATAAAATATTGGTATGCAGAATAATAGTGTCAACACTGAAGATTCTAAATATATTAAAAACAAATTAAGAATAAATTACAAATAATTTTATAATTAAATTAATAGTTTGATAAAATGGTTCTTATTCTTGAAAAATACAACTTAGAGGAACTACAATAAAAATGTAAGAAATCTATATAGTGATATATGTGTATATATATGTATGCATGTGTGTATATATGTGTGTTTATATGTATATATCAAATAGAAAATAAAATTTTTGAAGTATACCATTTAAATTATCATTTAAAATGTAGAAATAGGTCTACTGAAAGATTTGCAAGACCTCAGCACAGAAAAGTGTAAAAGATTTAGTCAAACTCAGATTGATTTACAGATGCATTGGAATCCCAACCAAATGCCAGCATAGAAATTGAGGGGTAGTTTCTAGACAGAAGTTTACATTTTAAGAATAATCAAGACTATATTGAAGAAGAACAAATCAACATGATATATAACAATAAATATAAACATTTCATCTAAGGATACAATAAGACATTATGGCCTTAGCATAAAAAAAGGTAGCATAACAGAAATTACTAAACACATTCAAAATTAGGCTTACTTAATTCATGACAAAATTGATACTACAACACAGTTGAGAAGAAAATATCTTTTCAATCAATGATTCTAGGTGAATTAGACAGTCATATAAAACTTAATTTAATGCTTATCTTATATACTAATATAAAAATCATGGATTATATATCCCAAAAGTAGGCAATATATCTAAACAACAAAATAATACAATAAATACATAAGAATAAACATGGGAGACTATCATCGTATATTCAGGGCAGGCAAAGATTTCTTAAACAAGACATTAAAATGTCAATCCATAAAGAAAAAATGGGCAAAAAAGAGTTTTATCCTCTTCACAAAAGAAGACATCCTAATAGCCAAAAAATATATGACTATATGCCCTCTGCTTATTAGTAATCATGGAAATTAAAATTAAAACCACAAAAAATCCTTCATTCTATCATGATTAATAAAAATATTTAAAGATATAAAACGACATTTTAACATGGAGATACTAGAACTTTGGTACACTGCTGATGGATTTATGATTGACATAATTCCTTTGGAAAATTGTTGAGCATTTGCTACAAATGCTGAATACATCTACATTGTGACTCAGAAATTCTTTACTTGCACAGCAGAAATGCTTTCCTATTTTCACAGAAACACATGCACAAAAATGTTTATAGAAGAACTATTCATAATGGTCCTAAGTTAGAAGCAAGATAATTGGCCACCAGGAGTAAAATGTTAAGAACTTTGCTCCTTGGAAGCTAACCTATTTCTGTAACAACATGAATTTATTTCACACATTCAAAATTTGAACAAAAGGAGCCAGAATTTACAAGTGTAAATTGTATTATTCCAGTTATATGTAAATCAAAAGCAGGAAAACAAATCTATGGCATGAAAATCTAGGTACCACTTATCTTAAAGGTCAGTACCAGGAAGGAGGCACCAGGGATATATTTGGTACTGGTAATATTCTATTTCTTGATGTAGCTGCTGGTTTCATGAAAGAATTCACTTTATAAATTTTCATTGAGTTGCATAGTTATAGCTCATATTTATCTCTTCACATATGTTATACTCCAATAAAAGATATTTTTCAATCGTTTGATAACAATTGAAATCATTAATCGATAAATCGATTAGGGATAAATCGATAAATTTATCCCTTTATCCCTAATCTGTCTTTTTAAAATTTTGTGTATTGGTGAGAATAAAGTGCTCTAGTTGTTTAACTGTTGAGAACTTCCTTTTTTCTGAAGCTTATAGAAATACACTTAGAATAGACAGTAATTTTTACTTAAGAATGTTGTTTGGAGAAATTAAATGACATGATACACATGAAATTACATGGCACATAAAGGTAGGTGCTCAGTAAATCTTAGATCAGCCTTCTTATTTTGAAGTCAATTACTAAATAACCTTCTCCTTTTGGTTTTAATACCTGTCGGCTGCCAGAATAGAAATAGGGATTCCACCCTTTATTTGCAATGTTTCCTCTTTTATAGAAGTGGGAAATTCACAAGAGCAAATTTCTTGTGTTCTGTTAAGTGTATGTTGGATAAATCAGCTCTTTCATAATAGAAGCCATGACTATTATAAAACACCTGTGAAATATTAAATGTACATATTTTTAAAGATTTTATTTATTCATTTGAAAGAAAGAGAGAGCAGGCATGCACACACAAGTGGGGAAGGGATGGGTAGATAGAGAAGAAGTAGGCTTCTGCTAAGCAGGGAGCCCAGTGCAGGATTCAATATCAGGACCCTAGGATCAAGACCTGAGCTGAAGGCAGATGCTTAACTTAGTGAGCCACCTAGACACTCCTTAAATGTTCATATTTTTGAGTGAAATAATGATCTACAATTTTACTATGCTCTAACCAATTGAGGCTAATAGAATATTCTCTGACTAAAACAGGAAATTAAACCAAATATGATTTTCAGAAACACTATAGCTCCAATAAATACCAAGGAGTTTTCATTCACATATCAACATTTAGGAATTTAGGTATAAGTGCATGCAATCATGGACTCTTACAAGAACATGGGAGTGAAAGGGCATATAAGAACACTGATTAGTATTTTCCTTCTTAGAGATGATAATTTGATATGACTCCACTCATCTATTGGCAACCTCATGAAAAAAATCAGTTTATAATGTATTTCTCATGTGTTAACTTTACATCTAGTTTTCTAAGCTACATTTGTCTTATCCCATTGTTTTATGTCCTGATATTGTTGCAGCTACTGCTCTCATTATTGTTAATGTTTTGTTGCTGTTGTTTGTTTGTTTGCTTGGTTTTTAAAACATAGTATATGGAACTGTATAATGTCCTTTTTTTCATCCAGGCTGAGTTGGTCCACTTTTGGCATTGGCTTAGTGGTAATAAAAGAAGTATGATTTCAATAAAAAAACAAAAAACAAAAAAAGTAGCATAATTAGTCCTTTACAAGAAACAGTTTGGGGGCTTATTTTTAAATTTATTTTCTATTTAACATACATTTGTCAGTTAAATAGGTATGTAATTATTTTGCAATTATGGAGATTTTAAATTTAGAGAGTCTCTAAATTATTTCTTTCTTTATTATTTTTTTATACCAAACATCAATACTGTGATGCTTGGATTGTCAATTTATATCTTAATTCCCAGTCGACATTTTTTCCTAATAGCTTGAACAATACAGCAGTCCCATCGTTTATCTACTTCAAACAGTTGAATTAGTAATTTAATTTTAAAATTACTGATTGTATAATATATTATTAAATATTTATTTGACCTTTTCCTTATAAACAATTGCAAGCAAATCATAAAAATCAAAACAATACAAAAAATGTACATCACAAAACAATACCCCTTAATCTATTTAATCTAACTCCCATTTCCAAAGGCTAACACAGTTAACATTTTCTTACTAGCACATATAAGAACATACATAGAAAGCTAGCTAGAGAGATATGTGGATGGATAGGTAGATGTTGTACATATTTAAATAAATTGAGTTCCTCTTTCAGGACTGCATGTAATTTCTAATTTTGTTTTAAAACACTTCATTTCATTCAGTATTTTGAATGGTCTTCAGTAACAAATAAATATGACTGAATTAGTCAATTAGCCCTTTAAAGCTGTCTGTTAAAAGATTTAACAAACTATTTTAATTAGTAATGTTAAAGATTATTTACCTTAAAAAATATGTCTACTTACAGTTAATGGATTTCCTTCATCTATAAAAATATTAGTTTGCTCAAATAACAACATATTTTAATAAATATTTTCAAAATCTGAAAATGATAGAATTAGTCTTCATATTGATACTTACGTTAAGTAACTTTTCTATTAAAATAATCACTACATTAATTTTAATTTTATTTTCAAAGAAATTAGTTCTAGTCATATGCAGCTATGTATTTGAAAATACCAATTTATAAAATTAGGATAGTATATCAATATCTAATAATACTTAAAGAAAACAAAACTACATTTGAAACAATATGCTTGAATATGCTAAGCATAATAGTTCTTCATGCTACATTCCCACCCACCCCACTGCAAAATATTTAGATAAGATTTCAAAAACTCCTAGGTACCTAACTGGCTCAGTCACTCTTGATATCTGGGTTGTGAGTGTGACCCCCACATTTGGTATAGAGATTAAAAATAAAATCATTAGAAAAAGAATTCAAATACTCCCAATTAATTTCCTTCCATAAAATCTTCACATAGCCTTCATATAATATGTGAAAGAAATTCCTTAAAATATTGTAGTAATACAGTTTTCTAGAAAAAAAGATATTCCACTAATATATCCTGGATTAATATTGTATCTGCATCATGAAGTATCTACAACAGAACTTCTTTGGCTGTACGTGATTTTAAAAATACATTTATTCATAAGTAATTTTCCACTTTTTTAGAAAAAGGTGATTTTATTTGAGAAGGCAATTTATTTTCTGTGTCATTTAATACTTTTAGCGTCATCATGCTACATCATTCTATTAGTAAGCATAAAAATATGTGTTTATAATAATTTTCAATGTTTTTTTCATTAGAAAAAAAATTTTCAAAGGGAAGAGCAATTGAAACAGTTCTTTATGCTTCAATGTTCTTAGGCACACAAATGTCAACATGTTATATATTGGGGTTTTATTGATATAGCACTACACTTTAATACTAAAGGGAGACAAGGAAGACTCTTTAGAGAATCAGAAAATGTTTTTAACTAGGTTAAAAAAGTAGATGTATTCTTGCCTCCATTCCTTTTAACTCGTATTAATGTCTTGATTGAACTTTTGAATGAAATAGGTGCATTTACCTTTCTCTCTTGTCATAAAGAAATAGCAATATAAACATTTCCTTTGTGCTGTTTCAAGAACTATAAGAGCACTTTATTGATAAGTCCTCAACTCTCTGATGATTATTTAATCAAAAGACTTGTCAGTGTCACAATAAAAGTCCATCTTTTTCTGTTATCCAGAGGAAACTTCTTAAACATCTTATGTTAAATGCTTAAACATTAACTTTCTAGATATAATTTATAGTGGAATTTTACTATGTTGTAATATAATTTAAAATATTATTGTAGGCCAAACAAATATTTGAACTGAATTTATTTTGTTCATATTTCAGTTTTCAAAGTTATTTTTGAGGAAACTCATGGCATTGTAAGGTGTTTGGGGAGGAGAATACTTTTTAATCAGTGATGTACACCAATTAAGTTACACAGCTATTACAAATATATTATTTTATTTCTTTAAGATATAATATCAAATGTCTTTTTTTCTAGATACATATTATAAATATATATATATATATATAATGTATATGAGGATATGTAATCAAAATCATGTAATTTAAAAATTTCCTATTAGATTTCTTATTTTTTTTTAAACTTTTGGTTTTCTTTTCTTTATTTTTTTTAAGATTTTATTCATTTATTCATGAGAGACAGAGAGAGGCAGAGACACAGGCAGAGGGAGAAGCAAGCTTCTTGCAGGGAGCCCAATGTGGGACTTGATCCCAGGCCTCCATGATAACAACCTGGGCGGAAGGGAGGCACTCAACCACTGAGCCACCCAGGAGTCCGTCAATTATGTTTCTTAAATATTTTCAGTATGTTAATGTTACACGCTTTCAATAAATATCCTTGCTAAGATCTCTTTCTCCATATCTAGCCTTCACTATGTCCTTTTATATGTATGTAGAAGATGAAATACTAGATAACAAGTACGTAGGACATGTTAATAATTTTTTATAAATACTAATTCTTCTCCAAGAAATATATAAAAATCTACATCCTATGAGATCATCCATTTAAAATTTTCAGAATAATTCATAGAAAGTATATTAAATTACACATTGAATGGCTGAACTACTAACTAGAGACATTTATACATGAAGCAGCTCTTTTAAGAAATAAGACCCATAAATATGTCTGTCTTGGTATAATATATATAATTGAAATGAATAAAGTTTAAAACACCACTGTTGTTACACCATGTTCTGTTAAAATCTTTAAAACTCACACAATTAAAAAAAAAAAAAAAAAAAAAAAAAACTCACACAATTAGAATCCATTTGTACAATATTCATATGTATAAACTTACATTAAAAAAAAAACTTTAAAAAGCCTATATCCTAATAAAAACATAAAAATCCCCCTTGTACTCCACCCTCCCAACATTGTTTTTATTTTTAATTATGTCTAATTTGACACATTTTAGAGTGGGATCATATTTTAATTAGCAGCTGTTTGATATGTGAAATGTGAAGTTAGTTTTTCTCCATATGTTTATTGAATATACATTGCTATTTTTCACTTGTGTCCTCCTTCATTTTTTCTAGTAATAATTCATGTTTTTAATTTTTCAATATTTTTATATTTTATTTGTCAAAGTTTTGTGTTTATTACAGCAAATATTAATCCAATAGCTAAAATCAAGATAATTATCAGGATATAATATTGCCCCAGATGTGGCACAACTGCAATTCTCATACCTTGTTGGTAAAACAAAAAATAAAACCTCTATTTTGGAAAACAGTCTGGCAGCTTATTCTAATGTTAAACCTATCCAAGGACACAGCCATTTCACTCTGGTGAAATGAAAATATGTGTTCATAAAGTATCTTGTGTAAAAATGTTATAGGTAGCATTATTCATAAGAATCAAAAACTAGAAATAACCCAAATGTCTCTCCACCTGACAGAGAACATATGAAATGTATAGCCTCACAATGGAGCAACTAAAAAAAGAACAAGTGACTGATACAACAGAATGTATGGACTTTTCAAATGTTATTTTGAGTTTGAGACAGAAGAGCACATGTTATATGATTATATTTTCATGAACTTCATGCAGAAACAAAACTAATGTATACTTTTCGAAATCATGACTCTGGATACCTCTTACGTGAAACTTGACTTCAAAAGGAGCACAAGAGAATTCTTTGATGTGATAGAGATGTTCTAATCTTGACTTCAACATGGCTTCTATGATTATAAACATTTGTTAAAAGGCATCAAAATAAACACTTAAGATACGTATATCTCATTTCATTTAAATTATTAAAACAGAAGTTGAATTTAAAAAATAAAATAATGCCCAGAAACATGTAGAGAAAGTGGATGAGGAGCTTTTCTCTAATTCTTGCATTTAGAAAATTTATTATGGAAAGTTTTAAAATTCCTAAGTATTTTTTCTACTTAATGTATCTTCTCAATTTCTCTTCTAAAAAACGATGTATTAAGATATATATATATGTAGATGATATAGATATAGATAAAATGTTGGGAGGCATGCCTGAATTAATTCCTAAGATCTCTTCCAGTTTCATTTGATAATTTGTAGCTAACAAGGTATACCCTTTGATAGATATTATGAATTATATCCATGAAATCATATTGATCATCTCAGTTTAGTTTTAAATAATGTTACATTTCACAAACTATAACCATTTTAACTTTTATTTTGGCTCAATTTAACACATTTATGACTAATTATAAAAATTTCAAGCTTACTCTAGTTCATTTCTTACATCATTAAAGCATGGAAGAGTTGTAAAATTTACTTTGTACTAAATAGGGCTCCTTATCAGAAATGTCTATTATGGTGGAATATTTTTAATCTTAAAAATAGATTATTTAAAGAAAAAAACTATGTTTTTTTTTTTTTTTTTTTTTTACTTTTTTCATTGGTTTGGGACATCAAAATGTTAGTGCTTATCATATTATGATTATGTTCCTTTATATTTTTTCCAATCATAATGTTCAAATAATCTTAGATTTTTCCTTTTATGTATTAGTGGTGTTTGACTATCATTGTCTAATCATCAAGAGCCTATTCTATTCAGGCACCCACAGATTAGCAAATAAAAGCTCACATAAATGCTGCTATTTGTTTTTAATTATGATGAAATCTATCAAGACATTTCTATTTGCAAGTAGATAACAGTCACATTTTTCAGAAAAGTATAATGAAAAGAATAGGCATACTTGAATAATTGTGCTGTATTTGTTAGCTTTCAAACAGGAAATCATATACACTCAAACTGTCAACAATTTAATAAAGAAATCTAGGGAAACCAGAGAGGAGAGTGCAATACAATGGGAGGTAAGATAATCACTCTGCTCTTGAATGGGTAGACATGATACCATCAGAACCAGAGGAGGCTCTTGAATGGAGAGTGCTGCTTGACAGGAGTGGTGATTCTAAAGACAGACATGACCAGCCTGAGGCAGCATATTTGGAAGTGATTCCTGTGAATAATTCCTTTACCTCCTTTACTCCCAGTCTCTGATCTCCTGTAGGTTGAGGAGGCAAACCTAAATTAAACTGAGAGAGCAAGGAATCTTTGACACTCCCCGTGTGGCCTTCTAAGCCACAGAAGGAAGCTGGAGAGAGATAGAGACGCAGCATAAGAAAATGCAGTAAATGGAAGATATCTAATCATCGTGTTTTTTTTTTTTTTCTCAAGCAAATATTAGTTCATTGTTCACCACAAATCTTTCCTCAATTCAAATTCCTTTATATTACCTAAATTTCATGTGAAAACAGAACACTTTTTTAATTGATATAGTTCTGTTCACTTGAATTTCTATTTAAAAGACATTGCAGAATCTTTTTTTAAAGAAACGTTTCAGTTTCAGTCAAAATAACATATATAGTACCATTCTTGATATATAATAGGAGATTTTGCCATTATTGTATACTTGTGATTCAAAAATCGAATAATCTAATATAAGGGGTCATCTTTATGTGAGTTGATGAAAAAAAATACTTTTTATTTGGTCTATACTATCACTATCACTATCAGTCCAAAATAAAGATAATGAAGCTTCTACAGTAGACAACTATACAATATAGTTTGGGACCAAGTGATCAAGAAATAGTCATTTCTTAAAAACTCTCTGCAAAATAAGTAAAAACTTTAGTCCTTCTTGTTTGAGATGGGAGATAGAAAGAAAACGGGAGCTAATCACCATTCACCTTACATTCATATGCAACTTACTATAGACATTTACTGTAATTTTCATTCATTCAAGATGTTTCTGTCCTTTTCCATTTTACTTTTATGGATTTCCTCATAACCTAAATATGGATAAAATAATGAGAAAAGCATATCATGGATTTTCATCAATTGTTTCATTTTATGACATATATGTAACTGGCAAAGAGACAGATAATCTAACATTGAAAAAAATCACAAAATATTCTAAGGAAGTTAAGAATCTTGACTTTTGGAGCACCCAGGTGGCTCAGTGGTTGAGCATTTGCCTTTGGCTCAGGTCATGATCCCAGAGTCCTCAGATTGAGTCCCACAACAGGCTCCCCACAGGGAGCCTGCTTCTCCCTCTGTTTATGTCTCTGCCTGTCTCTGTGTCTCTCATGAATATATAAATAAAATCTTTAAAAAAATGACTTTTGTGATTTCTACTAGCAATTTACATATTAATATTTAATTTCTAAATGTTTAAAACTTTTTAAAAATATTCCAATAAAACTAATATTTTTTCACATTGAAAGAAAAAAATGTCTCTAATGAGTCTTATGAAATGTAATCTAGGAAATACATAAAAATGCCAAAAAAATACATGAAAGATACACAGAAATTCCATAGATTATAAACATAGTTTGAAAATGAATCAGTTGGATAACTAGTTAACAAAGAGACACAGTGTAAAACTTTATTTTTATCTATAAGAATTTGACAAAGTGAAATGTACAAAAACAATTCAGAAATGTAACAAATATTGGTATGTCTCTGGCACACATTATATTAAAAATGAAATGTAATAAACCTATACATGTTGATTCATCATATATACATACATACATTCACACATACAAATAGTCCATACCCAATATATTTATTATGGCACCCAATGATATGGTTACATAAGTACCACTTCACACACTCAACCAATAAATGACAGCCACGTTGCTCTACTGCACTCTTCTCAGTTTGAGAACTACTTGCCCATCTGTGTCCTCACTCGAGGTATCTCATGTACCGCTCATTTGCATTCTGGGGAATGGTGTCTGCAGAGTGAAAGTGTTCTCAGTGCTGTAAAGGTGCTCAGCAAGATATCACACTAAAAATTCGAAATGAGAACTTTATGATCGCTTGAAGTGGCTGAGCCATTTACAAGGTGAGCCAGAGTGAAGATATGATAAATCTCAGAAATGGATTAGGAAGAATTGGTGATAGTTTTTGGAAAAGTGAACTGTAAAAGCAAAAAGAAGAAATTGTGGTTGAAAGTGTATCCCCACTGCAGCAATTTAAAAAGAGACAGAAATTGCTATTAATGATTTACCATGGTAGGAACACATGTCCAAATGCTCTATGCTGGGATTTCACATGTAACTAAATTTAATTAGCACTTATTTTAAGTAAAGTGATACCCTCAGTAACAAAGAGGGGGCTTCATTTTATAACATAGACACATTCAAATAGAGGAAGATACAATTATATTTATCACTCATCATATTGAATGAAATACATTGAAATATTTTTCAGACTGAATTTAATATACCTTTTATGTCTTACAACCATTATTCTCAGGTGAATGACTCTTGTAAACTTTACAGACTGAAATGTTCTATTTTAATGTAAATATTATTTACCCATTGTACTTTTCAGAGTCAACCTCTTCTTTTGATAATCCTCTTCCTAATGACAGTCTTTAGAAATCCCATCTAGGGCAGCCCCGGTGGCTTAGCGATTTAGCGCCACCTTCAGCCCCGGGCGTGATCCTGGAGACCCAGGATGGAGTCCCACATCAGGCTCCCTGCATGGAGCCTGCTTCTCCCTCTGCCTGTGTCTTTGCCTCTCTCTCCTTCTGTATCCCTCATGAATAAATAAATAAATAAAAAAAAAAAAAAAAGAAATCCCATCTAAATTAATAAGCCACATAAAACACACTTTCCTGGTGCACCAGGGTGGCCTACAAGGGTGAGCTACTGACTCTTGTTTTTTGCTCAGATTGGAATCTCAAGGTTATGAGATTGAACCCATTTGGGGCTCAGTGATCAGTATGGAGTCGGCTTAGGACTCTCTCCCTTGCCCTCTGCCCCTCCCCCTTGTGCTTACTCTGTCTCTGTCTCTTTCTGAAACAAATCTTTAAAAAACACACTTTTCTTCCTGATATGTTCTTACATTACTCCAATTATTAGAGGTTATATCACTAGTGACTTAGGTTCAGAAAATAAATGTATGTCTATACTTAGTGCAATAAACAAAAGTCATTCTTATAAAGATTTATTGATTGATTGATTGATTGATTGATTTATGAGACACAGAGAGAGAGAGAGAGAGAGAGAGAGAGAGAACAGGGAAAGGGACAAAGGACAAGCAGACTCTCTGCTAAGCAGGGAACCAGACATGGGTCTTGTCCCCAGGACTCTGAGATCATGACCTGAGCTGAAATCAAGAGTCCATGCTTAAGTGTCTGAACTATCTAGGCACTTCCTTGTTATATTTTTTTTTTTAGGCTTGCAATAATCTTCCTTCAAAGACTCCTTCTAAGTGTATTGAAAATGTACCTCTTACTGCTAAGAGGTACTGCTTAGGGAATAGTCTAATGAAGAATTTGAAGTTGAAGATAATTGTGGGGATTAAACATAAGCAAAATAAGAAACTTAAGAGAATGAGAAATGGTTTTGTATACTGAAAACAAAAGCTATCAATAAGTTTTAATCTTCAAATTCTATAAGATTGTATCCTTTGATTCATCTTTCTTGGGGAGAAAACTTGAAAATATATTAGTTGAAACTTAGAGAAAAAAAGTAATACAAATAAGCTTCCCAAGACGCAACAGCCTTTTAAATCTAAAGCAACCTCAGAATTCAGCAAAATGTTAGAACAAGTGATTCAGAGTAAATGTGCCATCTGTCCTTTCTCAGCACTCCATATTTGATGGTCCTTGTGTCTGGTCATTTTATTTACTTGATTGATTATTTGATCAGAAATTCAATGCATCTTCAGATATAAAGTATTACACTTCATAGATTTCCCTGTTTATTCTTACAAGTTAACACTTCAATAATACTGTGATTCAAGAATTTTCCTTACAGCCATGTTCCCAACTTATTTGTGAAGATAAAAAGGAAGATCCTCTTAAAGATGTCAAGCAAAACAAACAAAACAGAAAGCAAACAAAACTTTATTACCTACAAATTCTTCTTAAACATGATACTTTAGCCGAAAGGATGCCATAATGCTTAGGAAAAAGGAATTTTCATACACTGTGGTGGGAGTTTTAATTGGTCAAGGATAGAAAAGGAGCCTTTAAAGATATGTAATCTTGGGCAGCCCCAATGGCCCAGCGGTTTGGCACCACCTCTGGCCTGGGGTGTGATCCTGGAGACCCGGGATCAAGTCCCACGTCGGGGTCCCTGCATGGGGCCTGCTTCTTCCTCTGCCTGCGTCTCTGCCCCTCTCTCTCTCTGTGTCTGTCATGAATAAATAAATAAAATCTTAAAAAAATAAAAATAAAAAAAATAAAGATACATAATCTTTTACTTTTTAATTCTGCCTTATGGGATACTTAGGGATGTACATAATGTTCATAAAATAATGAATCAATTATGATATTTATTTATTTATTTTTTAAAGATTTTATTTATTTATTCATGATAGTCACACAGAGAGAGAGAGAGAGAGAGAGAGGCAGAGACATAGGCAGAGAGAGAAGCAGGCTCCATGCAGGGAGCTCGACGTGGGATTCGATCCCGGATCCAGGATCGCGCCCTGGGCCAAAGGCAGGCGCTAAACCGCTGCGCCACCCAGGGATCCCCAATTATGATATTTATATGATGGAAGTATTTTTGAAGTGATATTTTAAATAATATACAAAATCCATTTATATAAAAAAATTAAAAAATCAAACTTATTTATAGGTATAAAAACATGCATATATATTACTAGAGCCAAATATGTTTTAATATATTTTAATTTTCCCCAATATGGTATATTTATTTTATAATTAGAAAATAAAAATCCTTAATTAAATAATAATCTAATCCATATGTATATGCAGAATTATAAATTATTTGGAAGAACATTATATGATTTGCAATTGTGCAGAATTATTTCTTATTTGTACTAATGTTTAACCAAGATACCCTTTTGCTTAAAATTAAAAATTTGAAAGTAAGATCTGCACTCAATAAATTTTGTAAATGGTATCATAACGCACATAAAATTTCATCTAACTTGTAGTCACAGTCCCACGACTTTGTGTACATAGTCTTTGTGTACCTTTCCTAAAATATTCAATGTTCATAGCTTTTTATATAGTATGAATTCTCAATCTCTCTATACAAGGAAGAACTCCCACTGTTCTACAATTTCCCTTTTTTCCATTAAGAAGTTATATTTGATATTTTAAAAAAATCAGCATGTATATATTTAACTCATTTAACTGATTCATTTTATAGATGCATCATACCTTATTTAAATCAATCTCCTTTGATGTAAATTCAAATAGCTTATTACAGATACATTCATGCAAAAAATATATAGAATAAATTACTATAATTGGCAAGAAAGAGTAAAACAAATAAAGTAAGAAATATTCTTGATTGTTCAGTTGGTTAAACTACAAAGCTTTAACTTTAAGAAACTTTGTCAATATTTGAGGTAGTGATCAGTATGACTTAAGTCCCATTAAGGATTAATTTACTTGCTGTGTGCAAAATGGGTCAATAGAAGCAATATCATGTTTTATTTTCCTTCTGTTCTACCCTTCTTACTTCTTTTTCTTCCTTCTTTCTTCTCCCTCCCTGCCTGTATTCTTCACTGCCTACTTCCCTCTCTCCCTTTTTTCTTGCTTTCTTTCTTTCTCTCTGTATTTCTAACTTTGATACATTGTATTTTACCTTTAACTCAGCCTAATATCAGAAAACTCATTTTATTATGTTTGGTATGATAAATGTGGTAAATATTACAATATTTCATGTGTGTGATGATCATAAATTGTCATAAATACATTTCATTACATTTTTATGATATTTCATGCGATTATTTTGGAGTAGAAAATTCAATTAATGGACTTAACAGATCAAAAATTTATGTCTACTTCATTCAATATACTTCTTCTTTTTGTCCTACCTTCATTCCCAATGGTAGAAATTAGAACACTCCCTATTTGTAATTGTTCCTACTAATTAAACTATATTTAAAAATATATTACTTAGACTTTTATTATATCTAGAAATTCATAGCAAATAGCATATGCCAGGAATTATATTCCAAAATCAATAGCAAAATAGAACATGAACACACATATTAGAAGGGAAGGAAATGCAAAGTCATAGGAAAAAATTAGTTTGAAAACACAGATACCTAAGAGAATTATATGTTTTGGATATCATACCATTTATTAAATAATATATACATATACTACGTATACTTTTTTCAAGGTTGCTTTGACTCTTTAGAGCTTTCAAGGTTCCATACAAATTTTAGGATTGTTTGTTCTGGTCTGTGAAAAATGCTGATGGTATTTTGATAGGGATTGCATTAATGTGTAGGTCTCTTTAGGAAGTAGAAACAGTTTTAAAAATTCAATTAATTAACATATAGTGCATTATTTATTTCAGAGGTAGAGGTCAGTGATTCATCAGGCTTAAATAATACCCAGTGCTCATTACATCACATGCCCTCCTTAATATCTGTCACCCAGTTACCCCAATTACATCCCTGTCTTATTCTTGACTTTAGAGGAAAAGCTCTCAGGTTTTCCCCATTTAGGATGAGATTAGCTGAGGGGTTTTTATAATATATATTATTATGTTGATGTATGTTCCCTCTAAACCTACTTTGTTGAGAGTTTTTATCATCAAGAGATATTATACTTTGTCAAATGCTTTTTCTTCATCTTCTGATATAACATATGGTTCCTATCCTTTATTAATGTGTATCATGTTGGTTGATTTGTGATTACTGAGCCACCCTTTCAACCCAGGAATAAATCCCACTTGATCACAGTGACTGATTTTTCTAATGCATTGTTGGATTTGGGTTGCTAGTATTTTGTTGATTTTTGCACCTATGTTCATCAGATATTGACTGGTAGTTTGCTTTGTTGTTGTTGTTGTTGTTGTGTCATTATCTGGTTTTGGTCTCAAGGTAATGCTGGCCTCATAGAGTGAATTTAGGAGTTCCTTTCCTTTTCTATATTTTGGAATAGTTTGAAAAGAATATATATTAACTCTTCTATGAATGTTCAGTAGAATTTTCCTGTGAAGCCATCTGGTACCGGATTTTAGTTTGTTGGGAGTTTTGGATTACTTATTCAATTTCTTTTCTGGTTATAGGTAGGTCTATTCAAGTTTATATTTCTTCCTGTTTCAGTTTTGGTAGTTTATATGTTTCTAGGAATTTATTCATTCCTTCAAGGTTGTCCAATCTGTTAGGATATAGTTTTTCATGCTATTTATTGTCTTATAATCCTGTGTGTTTCTGTGGTGGTGGTTACTTTTTCTCCTTTCTCATTTATGGTTTTATTTATTTGGGTCCTTTCTCTTTTCTTTTTGATAAGTCTGGCTAGGGTTTACCAATTATTAATTTTTTCAGAGAACCAGTGCCTGGTTTCTTTGACCTCTTCTATTGTTTGTTTTAGCTTCCATATCACTTATTTCTACTCAAATCTTTATTATTTCCTTCCATCTGTTGGCTTTAAGCTTTTTGTGTTCTTTATCTAGCTCCTTTAGATGTAAGGTTAGGTTGTTTATTTGAGATTAGGTTGTTTATTTGAGAATTTTTTGCTTCTTAAGGGAGGCTTGTATTGCTATAAACGTCCCTCTATTTTTCATTAAAGATTTTATTCATTTATTTGAGAGCAAGGGCACAAGCTAGGGGAGAGGCAGAGGGAGGGAGAAGCAGACTTCCTACTGAGCATGGAGCCTCATGCAGGGCTCAATCCTAGGACCCTGGGATCAAGAGTTGAGCCAGAGGCAGATGCTTAACTGACTGAGCCACCCAGTCACTCTACAATCTTCCCTTTTAAAATCACTTTTGTGGTCAGCCCGGTTGGCTCAGCAGTTTAGTGCCACCTTCAGCCTGTGCCTGATCCTGGAGACCCAGGATGGAGTCCCATGTCAGGCTCCCAGCATGTAGCCTGCTTCTCCCTCTGCCTATGTCTCTGTCTCTCTCTCTCTCTCTCTCTGTGCGTGTCTCTCATGAATAAATAAATAAAAAGTCTTTAAAAAAATCAGTTTTGCTGTATCCCAAAGGTTTGGACCATTGTGTTTTCAATTGCATTTGTTTCATGTACTTTTTAATTTTTTCTTTGATTTGCTCATTAATCCATTCATTATCTAGTAGCACATTGTTTAACCTCTGTATATTTGTGGCTTTTCCAAATTTTTTTCCTTCTGGTTTTCTAGTTTCATAGCATTGTGGTCAGAAAAGATGCAGGGTATGTCTCCAATCTTCTTGTATTCCAGAAGCCTGTGTTGTGGCCTAATGTGTGATCTATTTCGAAGAATGTTCATGTACACTTGAAAAGAATGTGTATTCTGCTATTTTAAGGTGGAATGTTCTGAATATATCTGTTAAGTTCATCTGGTCCAGTGTGTCATTGAAAGTCATTATTTCCTTTTGATGATCTGTCCATTGATATAACTTGGATATTAAAGTCCCTATTATTATATTATCAAATATTATGTTTGTTTTTAATGGTTTGTGTGTTTGTTATTATGTTTGTTTTATGTTTGTTATTAACGGTTTTATGTATTTGGGTACTCTTATGTTGGGTGCATAAATATTCACAATTAATATATCTTTTTGTTATATTGTCCCCTATATATTGAATAGACTCTTATTTTTTCTCTTGTTATAATCTTTGTTTTAAAGTCTAGTTTGTCTGATATAGTATGGGTACTCCGACTTTTGTTTGACACCTATTTGCATATAACTGTTTCTCCATCCTTCCACTTTCAATCTGCAAGAGTCTGGGTTAAAATGACTTTATTGTAGGAAGCCTATAAATGGGTCTTGTTTCTTATCCATTCTGACATGCTATGTCTTTTGATTGGAACATTTAAACCATTTATGCTCAGAATAATTATTAATAGATGTGTATTCATTGCCACTTTATTACTTGTTTTGTTTCTAGGGATTTTCTCTGATCCTTTCTTGTCTTTCATGTTTTGCTGATTTTCTTTAGTGATATGATTGCATTTATTTCTCTTCATACTTTGCAAGTTTTTCCATGGTTTTGAAATGTGGTTACCATTAGGTTTATACATAACCTCTTGCAAATAGCAGTATACATTAAGTTGGTTGTCATTTAAGTTTGAACCTATTCTTTTCTCCTCTGCTTCCCATGTTTTAGGTATATACTATTATGTTTTATATGCTTTCTTTGTGGGTTCCTTGACTGGTTTTTTAACATAAATTATTTTTTTAACATAACATTTATTTTTACTCCTTTTTTGTTTCTTGCTTTTATGCTGTCACTTTGGTCTCTCCTTTCCACTCAGAGTCCCCTTTAATATTTCTTCCAGGGCTAGTTTAGTGATAATAAAGTCCTTTAGTTTTTGTTTGTCTGGAGAACTCTTTATCTCTCCTTATATTCTGAATGGTAGCCTTTCTGGATACAGAATTCTTGGCTGCAATTTTATCCCATTTAGCACTTTGACACTCTATTATATAACATGGCATTCTATTCTGACTTATCAAGTTTCTGTTGAAAAATCTCCTTCTAGCCTTATGGGTTTTCCCTTGTAATTTAATGACATTTTTTTTTTTTGTCTTTCTGCTTTTAAGATTTTTTTCTTTATCACTATATTTTGCAAATTCAATTACAATATGTCTTGCCGTGAGCCTGTTTTTGTTGATTTTGATGGGAGTTCTCTGGGCCTCCTAGGTCTAGATGTCTGCTGCCTTCCATAAATTAAGCAAGTTTTTGGCTATTATTTCTTCAAAAGAATTTTTGCCCCTTTTCCTCTCTTTTCTTCTGAGGCTCCTATAATATGAATATTATTATGTTTGATGGGGTCACTGCATTGCATTCCCTAAGTCTATTCTTGTGTTCCATATTTTTCCCATTCTTTGTTCAACTACATTGCTTTCCATTACTTTTTCTTCTACATCATTAATTGCCTTTTCCAGCCTACTGTTCATTGCATCAAGTCTGTTTCTAATCTCATTTATTGCACTCTTCATCTTTGATTGATGTTTTTTAACTCTTTTATCTCTGTAGTAAGGATCTCACTGGGGTCTTCTATTTTTTTCTCAAGCCCAGTGAGTATCCTCATAATCATTACTTTAAATTCATCATCTGGATGTTACTTATATCTGTTTCACTTAAATCTCTGGCTGTGGCTTTATCTTACTCTTTCATACAGGATAAATTTCTCCATCTTCTCATTTTGCCTTAGTCTCTGCCTTCTCTGTGTTAGAAAAGTCAGAAAAATATATATCCTGCTCCTGAAAGTAATGGCCTTATGAAGACGAGGCCTTGTAGCACCCACAGCCTGGTATTCAGGGACTGCCATGTCCTCTACTCTTGTGTTCTGGCTATTTTATCCTTTGGGCAAGTTGTCTGCAAAGGCTCTCCTTGCCTGCTGTGGACAGTGTTTGGTCCCTGTCCTGAATGCAATGAGTTTTAAGTAGGTGTGCTTTGGTCTTCTTGTGAAATGAGACTTGTCACCACCTCCACAGGAACTGAGGCCCTGCAAAACTCTATTTAGTCAGGAAACATGGTTTCGGCAGGAGCTTATGCTGGTCTTCTGGGGGAAGTGCTTGCTGTGCAGAGATTGAGGCAAGTGTGACTCAGAAAGACAGTTCCACCAGAGTGCAGGGGAGTGGGAATTAGCATAAGGAAGTTAGGCAGCTGTGTCCAACCTGCCTGCCTCCCACAGGTAGCTCTATGTTTATGTTGAGGGATGGGGGAAGGAAATATCACCAGCCAACTCCTTTGTTCTCAGAGAGGTGTCTCCATGAATGTTGCTTCCCAGAAGAACTCTCCAAGAAAAGCACATAATCTGCCCCCTGTGTGCCTATACACTGTTCAGATTGCTATTTCCAATCTTTGTGTCCTCAGGGTTGTTTGCCTGACTTCTCTCCAGGAGCAGCCCGCTGCCTTCCATGTTCTATCCTAGCCAAGCTCTCTGATTTTTAAAACGCCAGACTTTAAGCCATGATGGTTACAAGAACTCAAGAAATTCAGCCCCTCTCCTTTACAAGACAATGGCTATGGAGAAACATTCTTGTACATTCCCCTGTATGCTCTATTCTCACTCTCTATCATACTTCTCCATGACCATAGATCCCTCCCTTCCATAGCAGCCAGGATCTGTTTCTCCCCTAAACCACCTCTCTCTACTTCCTACTTTCTTCTATGTGGCCTCTTCTCTCCCTTGACAGTTGTGGAGTTTGTTCTGTCACTGTTCAGGTAGATTTCTAAGGGTATTTAGTATGATTTGATAGTTATCTAGCTGTATTTGTGGGACAAAGAGAGCTCAGTGTCCTACTCTGCTGCCATTTTTCTATGTCTAATATTGGTAGTTTCTATCATAAACAGAAAAAAAAAATTCAAGGAACAGAGAAGACTGCAGACTTAAAAATAAAGTATGTTTTTTTTTTAATAATAGATGCTTCCTTCATGTGGTGTTATATATTTTGTTATTAAATATCTGTAATGGAGTTACTGATTTATTCTGTGTTAGCTGACTTAACAATGGAAATATGCCAGCAACAAATTATATAAGGAAGAGTAACCACTCTGATAGTTAAACATTTCCTTAAAATAACCTAGATTTGGAAGCAATTATCCAGTAGTAGTTTTACTTTCTTCTCCATCTCTAAAATATCCCCATTAAAGCATAATTCATTTAAAGCCATCTTCCAATAAAAGTGGAAGTACAGAAATAGTTATACCTTTCAGTGGAGAATTGAGCCAACCCAAGCAATTTTCTGCAGAGTTGCATTTGTGTTCAGTTTATTTCTTAACCTAACCTCTAGGGAATTGCTGTAGAAAAATTGACATAGAAATTATTCTCTAAGGGTAAATTTTCTTCTTGTCTTCTGCTTGCACTGAAATTCTGTCAGGTAAAAGGCCACCTCACCGTACTGCCTGCTTGTACTTACACCTTTAAATGGGGTGCTCTCTGGAATAACCACAAGAGAGATTTCCAGGAACCAAAGAATGATTTCCTTTTTATTTAATTTTGTATGTGACTAACCTAGTGATGAACTATTAAAAAGGAAAATGGAAAATTTAACAACCAAGAAAGTATTCAAATTGTAGCTATATTTCTGCAAAACTTTTCAATGTTTCATTATTACAGGGTTTAAAACCTTTCTGTTTAGTTTATCTAAAATTTAATAAGCCCTAAGAAATTTTACAAATAGTAGTTAACTAAGTATTACAACTAACAATTGGGACAGTGCTTAATCTGAGAGTCAATATGATGGCTTATAAAAAGGAATCCTTCTTTTCAATAGAAAAGAGAACCCATAACATTAAAATAATGGAGTCTATAGTCTGTATTCATAATCCAAATTAAAATTAAGAAATTCATAGTAGATTTCTTTCTTTTATCAGCTGATGATGTGATCTAGAGTCTCATTACAATTATCTGCAAATAGAACTAAAGATATTATGTCCCTTGCTCCTGATAAATGCAGTATGTTTTTCTGGTTTTACCAATCTCAGGTTTAAATTCCCTTAATGTCTAAAAGGAGTTATTTATCCAAAAATTGTTGTATTAAGCCCTGTAAGAAAAATAACGAGCCTTTCAATTTAGCTAAATAAATAAATAAATAAATAAATATAAATATAAATAAAAATATTTTAGGCAAACCATGTGCAGGGCAATCTGTTATGTCCTGAGCAGATGAAGATGAATAGAGCTAAGCTCCAGTCTCCAAGAACTTTATAGTCAAACTAAAATACAAGATATACAACAGTATAAATCAAACATGCTGAATGTACCACCTGTGGCAAAGTTTAAATAGCCTTGATGAGTGTTGGCAGGAAAGGATATCTAAGGTGACATTTAATGGGGGAAAGGGCATTTGTGCTAAACTATTAAGAATGTGTGAGATTTCAGCAGGTCTTGATGTAGAGAACGAATATTCTATACAAAAACAACATGGTTATATTCATTCAGTAGGATAGTGCATACCTTATAGTATTCACTTAGGAAATATTTATTGAGTCCCTATTAGTTATTGGGGAATAAGCTAAATTCATGAATCATGAATTTAGAGTACCTTTCCTCAAAATTTCAAAGTCAATTGGAGGACTATAGACAACTATCAATGATAATCCAAGACAAGAGAGTTCAATAAGGGCCTAATACAGATGGGCCCATGAGAGTCTTAGAAAAGATATTTAACCGTGTCTGAGTTAGTAACATGCAGTTATATAAAAGAAAGGTCACCTTCAATGTATACAAAATGAATTTGAAATTAATCAAAGTATAGAAACATGCCGAAGATAAGCACTGCAATCCAAAAAAGTTTAAGAATGTAATTATGTGTGACAGCATAGCTCTGGGAAATTGAAATTAGTTGATTAACAATGTGGCAGTAAGAGAGAAATATCATAAGTTGCCCAGCTATTGGAGAAAATTCATTCATTATAAAAATATTTATTGATTGCGCTCTATGTGTCAGGTTTTACAGTCAATGCTTGGGATACAACGAACAATGTTTTCTCCTTTCTCAGTGCTGTTAATAACATATTGGGAAAACTGACAAGCATGCAGGAAAGTGTAATTTAAAGTGATAATTGGATTAATCTCTAAAGAGGAAAAAGCATGAGGAAAGCTTAGTGCAGAGGAAATGTTTTATTTAATCCTACAGAACAGATTAACAAGGAAAGTGTATGGGATGGGCTGAGGAAAAAGAGACATTCCAGAAGTCAGGACTGGTTTGTGTAAAGGAATAGAAGCAAAGAAAGTGTAAACTTTTCAAGAAAGTTTTGGCTGAAAAAAAAGTGTAAAAAGTGCAAGATGAAGCTGGAACATATGAAAATAGATCCTAAAAGGCCTTTTACATTCTGATAAGGAGTTTGGGCTTTATTCTGAGGGAAACCAGAAGTCATAAATTAGGATAAATGGTGTCTTCATATTTGGTTAAAAGCATTTTCCTGTAGTGTGAATAGATACTATTAATAAAGATAAGAAGCACAACTAGGGACTATTTTTTAAGTTTTTATTTAAATCCCAGTGGGTTAACATACAGCATATTTGTTTCGGGTGTAGATTGTAGTGACCCAACACTTACACACAGCACTAGGTGCTTAACACAAGTGCCTTCTTAATCCCCATCATCCATCTAAACCATCCCTTACAACCTTCATTCTGGCAAACATCAGTTTGTTCTCTACAGTTAAGAGTCTGTTTCTTGGTTTGCCTCTCTTTCTTTTTTTCCCTTTGCTCATTTGATTTGTTTCTTAAATTCCACATAATTGAAATTATATGGTATTTGTCTTTTTCTACTATTATAACCCAGAAAAGAGAAGATGGTGGTTTGGACCAAGGTAATGGGATTCAAAATATAGATTTACCAACAAATTTTAGATACTGTCATTTGCTTGGTTGTTTAAAGAGAAAGATAAGCCTAAACTGTAACCGGGTTTGGGGCAACCGTATGAAGCTGTGCCACTAATTGAATACATGACACTTGGCAAAGAACAAGGAGTAAAACATAGTAACTTTAATTTGAATGTGCTGTTTGAGAAGAATAAAACACAAAAAGGTGGTGATTGCCAGAGGTGAGGTGTGTGTGGGGGAATTGTTGAAACAGATAAAAGGGATTAAGAGGTACAAGTTGCCAGTTATAAAATAATAAGTTATGGGGATGAAAAGTACAGCATAAGGAGTATAGTCAATAATATTGTAATAACTTTGGTGACAGATGGTGATTACATTTACCATGGTAAGCATTGAGTAATGTATAGAATTGTTCTAATCATTAGGTTGTACGCCTGAAACTAATATAAAAATGTGTGCTAATTATATTTCAATAAAATATAGGTAAGAGTAAAAACAAAGAAATAAAGCATAAGAAGGAAATACAAGGAAATATAATTTATAGGATTGTAGCTATATGATAATAGAATTTTATGATATTCAGTGAAAAATAGAATGGAATGAAGGAGGACAGTGAAAGAAACGAGGTTTTTATGTTATGGATCAAGAAAACATAAGTAGTGATGGGATAGTAGGCTACAGATGTGAAGATTGTTAATGAGGTTCCAATGATACAATTTTGTGAGGGCTGAATAAGAGGAGCAGATAAGGTTCATTTTCAGGTTTTAACCTTGGGAGAATAAAAAGATGTTGGAGACTAAGGAAATGACTTGGATGAAGAGAAATCTTGGGGGTGAAGATGAGTCCTTTTGGCCCGCATCAGTTTTAGATAGCCATGAGGTAATAAGCAGTGTCCAACTGTAAATATCAAGGAGATCCCTGGGCTGGAGATTTATTGTGTTTAGTTACTAGATCTTGAGAAAGAATGAAGTTAGTCAAGGAGCATGCATAGGTCAGTGTCAGAAAACCACCTATTTCTGACAGGATCAATGTTTGAGTCATCAATCATCCTGCTAGTTACTGGTCAGGAAAAGGAGAGAACTAGTAGCACTGTGCCATAGAAACCAAAAGGGCAGAGATCATTTCTTGAAGTAAGCCAAGTAAGCCAAATGCAGATGAAATATCTAGAAATATAAAGACAAAAAAAATGATCATTGCATTAAACAAATTGAAGGCTATTGGTGACTGGCAAAGCAGTTGCATTGGAGTGATAAGAAAAGAGTTTATATTGAAGTTTAATAATATGACTGTGAAAAGAAAGAAGAAGAATGAAGAGAGCAGAAGCAGATGGGGGAGAAGGAAGGGGAGAGAGTTATAGTTAGATTCTAAATGATAGGAATGACTGAACAAATTTATATTACAAAACAAAACAAAAAATAGTATGTAAAAGGGGTTACCTCAGCATAATATTTGAGGTTCTATAGTGAAAAGATTTGATATTCTTTCTACACAAACTGTGTATTAGAATTTATTTCAACAAAGCAAATACTCAAATAGGAATTAAGCCACTTTAAGTTATATAGTTAATGCTCTTTAAATGATGCAATCATCTAATAAAACTATTCCTTATAAAGATGCTTACTGAATCTTTTATATCAAAATATTTTTTCTTCAAAGATCTCAGGATGAGATTTTACTTTGAGAAGCATATATCCCAAACTAAGAGTTGACATACTATATAGATTATAAAAATTTCATCATTATCTTTAAATAAGAAGTATATGAATGCTCAAAAATATAAATGATGATTTTTATTTAGTAGTAAATTGTACTTGAAAGTATTAATTAAATACTAATTAAATATTTCTTCTCTCAAGAAATGAATACATAATTTATATTTTAAATTTAATTTGTTATGACATTATTATTCATCCATGCATTTTTATTTTAAAGAACCATTAAAAACAGGCTTTTTCAAATGCTATATTGCAGTACTGAAACAAATTATAAGATAAAATCTTTCTTTGAAATTGGAAAGTGAATGACTATAACTATATATTACTCTTGAAATTCAGAAAATCAAAATATGGCTTTAAAATGTTAAACTCTATATGTAAAGAAAGAAAATAAAATCAATAAGTTTGCATCTTCTAGGTACATAACCTTGGGAAATTCCTTACTATTTCTGTGTCTCAGTGTCCTTATCTGTAAAATAAAGATAAAAATACACAGAAGTCATGTAGTTATTTTGAGAAATAACCTTCACTCCCTCCCTCTACCTCTTATGTCTCTCTTCCTCAAAAATTCCCTGGACAATGGTAAATTGTATAGAAGTATCAACTATAATATATTGTAACTTAAATTGATATTAAGCACATTTCCATTATTTTATCTGTATTATATTCAGTTTTAGTCATTCAGTTTTAGTCATTTAAATTTGCCTTTCAGTTTAAATGTGCTTTCCCCCCATTTTATGCAATTATAATCCCTTCATATGACATTCAATATGAATTCAAGAGGAAAATAAAATCTATGTGGAGTCTATCTTAAATAAAATAGGCATTTGATTTTTCTCATGTATATTTTTTGTTATTAAATAATTTTGAATGCTTTTCATTGTGCTAACCAAGCAAGAATTAAAATTAAATGTGGAAGGGATGCCTGAGTGGCTCAGTGGTTGAGTGTCTGCCTTTGGCTTAGGATGTGATCCCAGGATCCGGGATTGAGTCCCACATCAGGCTCCCTGCAAGGAGTCTGCTTCCCCCTCTGCCTATGTCTCTGCCTCTCTCTCTCTGTGTCTCTCATGCATAAATAAATAAATCTTTAAGAAAATGTGGAAAAAATTGTGTGTTAAAAATTTGTTTTGGAGTAATTAATGTTATGAGGAAATTCTATAATTCGAGGCTGTTAAAGGGAAAAGAAACTTAAATGAGATTTAAATTTCAGTTTCAATTTTTAATTTGACTTAAATGGAATTTAAATTAGAATATCAGCTTATTGTATTTTAAAATTGACTCTAATCTTTGTGTAGTCAAAGTAGTAAAGTTACTGCTATATAAATTAATACTGTTTTAGGTTTTTATTAACTTTCTTATATTTAATAACTGGGAACTCAAAAAATTGCATGTATAGAAATTAAATTCTGAAATGTAAGTCTTGAAATACCAAGTAAGTGTACACATACACAACTTTGTCTGTCAAAGGTAGGTACTATCATCATTTCCATTGCATAGATTAAAAAATTGAAACTTCAAATGGATAATGATTCTTCCATGGTCAAATTAAAAAATTGAAACTTCAAATGGATAGATTCTTCCATGGTCATGTCACTGATATGTGGCAGGATTATACCAAGCACAAACTAAGGATAATAACTCTGCTTATTTTAATACCATGATCATGACATACTTCTGAAATGGATCTGTCTTCTCTACTTCTCAGTCACTATGTATTTTTTATATGACAAGCTCCACACCTAAAATGTGTTCTCATTTTAATTCCTAACTGAAACTCTTGTAAGATCAGATACTAAATATGAAAACCTGTGATGTGGCAGGAATTTATAAAGTATATGACTAAGTGAGAAGAAACATGACACCTGTTTCCACTTCTTAAGAAAGGTAAGTGCTGACATTTGGGACCAAGTGAGAATCGCTTAGTAAATGTGAAAATTGTTCAATGTTGCTAGGAGAAGCTGTAAAAGGCAGACATCAGTGCTGACTTTTGGTAAGATTTAAGCTATGGACTTCTGGCAATTGATGTTTTCAAAGCTGTTTATATTTTCCATTGTTCATTTCAGTGGCTTGGAAAAATATGAAAAGTATTTTGTTTCTTCAAAGAAAGTACCTAAATCATAAACAAACACATATACATACATATATGAAAGAAAGGTAAAAATAAAGAGATGTAAAGAATATGAAAAACAAATAGCAAATGATATTATTATTATCATTAATATTCTGTCTGTAATATTAATACCAGACAGAAAAAAACACAGTTTTGTACATAATTATAAAAGGAACAATTTAACAAGGAAATTTAATAAACTGTCAAATGAGACTTTGATGAAACATGAAGTAAAAAATCAGTACATTTATGTGTACTCATTGAATTACATAATTTCACTTACATAAATACAAACTAAAAGTGCAACTGACACAAAGAGGTTTAGAAAGAAACTCACCTGGCATATATTACTCATTCAGTTCAGCTAACAGAGGTAGTCGTGAGCAGATTTGAAGAAAATAGCCTATCTGCACTCAGGATGGTTTTAGATGTTTTATAAGTTTAATGGAAAACACTATTAATCAAGAAAACCAATTTTGCATGTTGATTAACACAGATTTTGCTTTTTGTAAATATAAATATCAAATATATATATTTATATATTGCTGAATTAAATATGTGGGGCAGAATAGCATTGTGTTCATATAACCTGTTTTTCATTCTTCCTAAATGCATAGTTACAGTACATTTCCCAGTATTTATTTCACTTTGGTTTAGCTACATATCCAGATATATGTGGTTAGAAGTGATGTATACCACTTTAGTTCAGCCTATAAAAACCAGTCTGCTGTCTACACATTAGGATGTAGGGAACTCTCAAAAATAGTCACACATTTACTGTAGTACCATAAATGGATGGATAGATAGATTATAGATGATACAGAGAGAGAGAGTGCCTGGTGTGTGTGTGTGTGTGTGTGTGCGTGTGTTGTGTGTGCATATCACAGGAGGGTTACAGATGTGAAGCTGCATTTATTTAAGTCCAGGTGCCTTCCTTATGAATATTCACTAATCTTTCTTTATTCATGACTGGATATAACCCAGTGTTCTTGAATTCTAAGGTTCTGCCAAGATATTGGAAGAGAAACACTGATCTTTGTGGAGTTGGATAAGAATAGGACATTAGCAGAAGAAAGATCAGAAACAGGAACAAAATTAGGAACTCCCCACCTTCTAGAATTTAAACCTATGAGATTCCTAGGCCTCATCACAGGTTACATCATAACATGTGGGTTTGCTTTGACAGAAAGAATTCTAAAGATATAACCTGGTCACTGGAATAAATAGAGCTTTGCATAGACAAATGAAAAGGGGCAGGGGGGAGGGGTAGTCAGCAATGATACTAAGACATGCCAGGCAGAACACTTAGGATGGTTAATTCTTGGTGAGATATAAAAAACAAAAACAAAAAACTTGTAAAAAGAAGATCAGAGTTTAATGTGTAAAGACATTTTAAAACTTAATTACAAGGAGGATTCCTGGCTGTGTGAGTCAATAGAGTATATGACTCTTGATCTCAGAGTTATGAGTTCAAGCCCCACTTGGGTAAGGGGGTTACTTTAACAAATAAACAAACAAACTTAATTACAAGAAAATATTTCCTAGAAAATGAATTTCAATTTACTAATTCAAACTAATGAGCTATGAAATTATAATTATTGTTTAGTATTAAATTATCAGCCTGAACTAAGGAAAAAAAAAAGTCATGCACAAATAAGTAAAGCAGAATCTAAAAAAAGACACAATCAATATGAATGGAGAGGAAAGATAATGAAAAAAAATAAAAATGAAAGGAAAACAGAACTTGGAGAACTTACTTGATGATAACACAAGTTTCAAAGAGAAAACAAATAGGCGATAGAGAATATACAATAAAAACATAAATAACTAGCCAATAGGATCAGGTCATTATCCTGGGGTCCTGGGATCAAAACATAATAACAGCATCTATAGCCATCAATAGATCAGGAAAAATGACAAGAATGTCCACTCTTACTGCTTTTACTTAACATAGTACTGGAAGTCCTAGCCATACCAATCAGACAAGAAAAATAATTAAAAGGCTTCCAAATTGACAAGGAAGAAGTAAAGCTTTTGCTATTTGCAAGTGACATAATACTCTATATAGAAAGTCCTAAGCACCACCAAAATCTAAGAGAACTGATAAATGAATTCAATAAGATTGTAGGATACAAAATCAAATATATGGAAAACACTGCCTTTCTATACATTAATAATTGAGTAGCAAAAAGAGAAATTAGGAAAACAATTCTATGTACAATTGCAGCAAAAATAATGAAATCCCTAGGAATAATCTTAACCAAGAAGGTGAAAGATCTGTACTCTGAAAACTATAAAACATTGATGAAAGGAATTGAAGATGATGCAAAGAAATGGAAAGATATTCCATGTTCATAAGTTGAAAAGACAAATTTTATTAAAGTGTACATACTACTCACAGCAACCTACAGATTTAATGCAATCCCTATCAAAACACCAACAGCATTTTTTTGGAGAACTAGAAAAATTTTAACATAACTGCAAAAGACCCCAAGTAGCCAAAGCAATCTTTAAAATGAAGGAAAAAAAAAACTAGAAATATCACAATACCAGATTTAAAGATATACAAAGCTGTAGTATTCAAAGCATTATGATACTGGCACAGAAATGGGCACATAGATGATCGATGCAACAGGACAGAGAGCTCAGAAATAAACCCACAGTTACATGGTCAATTAGTTTTTGACAAAGAAAGCAAGAGTATACAATGGGAAGAAGACAATCTCTTCAACAAATGGTGCTGGGTAAACCGGACAGCCACATGCAGAAAAATGACACTCGACCATTTTATTACACTATACACAAAAGTATATTCAAAATACATTAAACACCTAAATGTTTAGGTGTTTAACACATAAAGACCATGAGACCATAAAAATTTTGGAAAAATCACAGGCAGAAATTTTTCTGACATCAGCCATAGTAACATTTTTCTAGATAGGACTCCTGAGGCAAGGGAACAAAAGCAAAAATAAACAGTTGGGAATACATCAAAATTAAAAGCTTCTGCACAGCAAAGGAAATAATCAACACAAGTATAATACAACCTACTGAATGGGAGAAGTAATTTGCAAATGACATATCCAACGAAGGTTTAGTATCCAAAATATATAAAGAACTTATACATCTGAACACTAAAAAAACCCCAAATAATCCAAATAAGAAATGAGGCAGAAGACATGAACAGACATTTCTCCAAAGAAATGATGGGCAGATGGGCAATGGACACATGAAAAGATACTCAACATCACACATCAGGGAAATACAAATCAAAACTACAATGCAATATCACCTCACACCTGTCTGAACGGCTAAAATTAACAACACAAGAAATAACAAGCATTGGTGAGAATGTGGAGAATGGAGAACCCTCTTGCACTGTTGATGGGAATGCAAACTAGTGCAGCAACTCTGGAAAACAGTATAGGAAGCCCCTCAAAAAATGAAAAACAGAACTACCATATGATCTATAATCATATAACTTGAAATTTACCCCAAAGATACAAAAACACTAATTCAAAGGGACATATAAATTATTTTTGTGTATTTAAGCATTATTTACAATAGCCAAACTATGGAAGCAACCCAAGTGTCCATCAACTGATGAGTGGATAAAGAAGAGATAGATTAGATTTGATAGATTGATAGATTGATAGGTGATAGATAACCATGATAGATGATGATACATGTTAGATAGCTAGATGATAGCTAGATGATAGATGATAGATAGATAGATAGATAGATAGATAGATAGATAATAGAATATTATTCAGACATAAAAAAGAATGAAGTCTTGCCACTTGCAACAGGGATGGATCTAGGGAGTTCACTCATATGTGGAATTTAGGAAAAGAAAGAAACGAACAATAATAACAAAAAGAACAAAGCAGAAAGCAGAATAAACTCATGAGAAAAAACTCTAGAGAACAAACTCATGGTTACCAGAAGGGAGTTTGGTCAGAAAATGGGTGAAACAGGTAGAGAGGATTAAAAGTAAACTTATCTTGATAAGCACTGAGTAATGTATAAAATTGTTGAATCACTATATTTTACATCTGAAAATAATATAACACTTTATATAAACTACGAGCAAAAAGATACCAGCAAATATTAATAACAACATAATAATATCAAAGTATAATTGCCATGTTCATAGCAAATAATGTGATATTTAATGTTAAAGGCATTAAATGGATTGATGAGGAAAAATATATTATGGCCAAATTTGCAAAACATACAATATGCTAAACCATGCTTAACCGACGGAAAAAATTCCAATTAAAATGACAAAGTGATACTATTTTCATTTATCAGGCCGACTCATATTTAGTTTTTAAAGATTGATAATAGTGCCCTTATGTTATATGGGGAAATACATATTCTCTTATAGCTTGAAGGACTGAACTGATGGCAAATTTGTTGGAACAGAATTGCATAGTGTACAAAGTTTTGACTCAGAAATTTTACTCTTATATTCGTTCTATTGAATATTTTCTACTATTAATACCATTCTCGTGCTTGGACACAGGCTTGGATACATCTACACAGACTAGTGTTTTAGTAATTCTAATCTATCTGTAAGATAATCTTCTAAAGATGGATAATATACAGACAGCTTATATAATTAGATATAGTAGGAAGAGAGTAATAAAGAATCTGGTAAGCTCAATATGAAGATACAATATTTTTTCCCTGAGAATCTGTATGGCATTGTCAATATGATTTTTTGAAAAAAAAAATCTGATATTTAGTAATTTTAGGGGCAAAAACGGTTAATAGAATGTGAAGCAACAAATAAGCATTCCAATATATTTAAGTGTATTAATAAGATCCATATTCACAAAGGAATGTATAGCATATGGAAAGTATTTTTATCCTCAATTAGCCTGATAACAGAAACAGTATATTTTAAAGTTCAATTTAAAGTGTATGTGTAGGGATCCCTGGGTGGCGCAGTGGTTTAGCGCCTGCCTTTGGACCGGGGCGCGATCCCGGAGATCCGGGATCGAATTCCACGTCGGGCTCCCTGCATGGAGCCTGCTTCTCCCTCTGCCTGTGTCTCTGCCCCTCCCTCTCTCTCTCTCTCTCTCTCTCTCTCTCTCTCGGTGACTATCATGAATAAATAAATAAAATCCTTAAAAAAAAATATCCAGGAAGCCTGGATGACTCAGTGGTTGAGCGTCTGCTTCTGGCTTAGGGCATGGCCCCAGTCCCGGGATCAGTCCCATGCCTCTCCCTTGGCCTGTGTCTCTGCCTCTCTCTCTGTGTCTCATAAGTAAATAAATTTATTTATTTATTTATTTATTTATTTATTTATTTATTTATTTATTAAATCTTTTTTTTTTTTTTTTTTTTAAAGTGTATGTGTATCCTATTTCACTTGTGCTGGCTTTGACCAAAACGCCTTATATTTTCTATGCCTTATAAAACGGTCCTCAGTCAAGAAATTCTGAATGAAGCATCAATAACATCTGCTACAAGTTCTATTAAAATTAGGGTTATAGAGAGGGGGGGGGGCAAGACGGCCGAGGAGTAGTGTCCCCAACTCACCTGGCCCCACCAACTTACCTAGATTACTTTCAAATCACCCTGAAAACCTACGAATTCGACCTGTGATTTAAAGAGAGAACAGCTGGAATGCCACAGAGACAAGGGTTTTCGCTTCTAATAAGGTAGGAGGGCAGAAAAAATAAAAAAAGAATCCAGTGGGGGAGGGGCCCCGCGAGAGCCCCCAGGACAGGGAAGCCCAGCCCTGGAGAAGGAGGAACTGTAAAATCCGCACCGGATTCTTCCCGGATGGAAAGGTGCTTAGCAGGGAACTCTAGAGGAACCGGAGGGGCAGTGGAGCCTCCAGTTTCGCAGAGTCACTAATAGAGGAGGTGCGCCCAGGGAAGAGTCCACCACAGACTGCACGGATCTCCGTAAAGGGCTGGAGCATGTCCGGGGGAGAAGCGGGAGGGTCAGGCAGCAGCTCCGGGCGGAGGGGGCTGCGCCTGCTGCCTTCGGGAGCCCTGGCCCTGGGAGAACGACTCCAGCAGCACAGACTCCGGATCCACGGCGCTGGGCCGACACAGCCTACCACCCTCTGCTACCCCCACCCCCCAGATAGGCGGAGGTGGGGAGAGCCCAGGACAGTGAGGACACTTCTGCTACTGGGCACCCCCAAGCTGTGCAGATCAGCGTCCCCTGCTGCCCCGGGAGCACCTAGGCCAGTGCGGACTGGGAGACTGTGGTAGTTACTGCAGGAGCGGACTCCAGGGCTGGAAAGCTGGCCTGCGACAGTGTTGTTCCTCCTTCTTGTTTCACTTTGCTCCTGGGAGAGGCAGGGCCACTGGGGGACGGAGGCTTCATGGGGGTAAAGAGCTCCCACTGAGCCCGGCATCTGGCAGGGGGCAGGGCATCTCCCCCAGGTGCACACACCTGAGAATCAGCGCAGCAGGCCCTTCCCCAGAAGACCAGCTGGAAGGACAGGGGTAGAGCAAGTTCTCCACCAAGCAGCGCTGGAAAGCTCCAGAGAAGTCGTCGGATTTACAGTATATAGAACCAGAGGGTATGCCTCCTTTTTTTTTTTTTTCTTTTTCCAGTACAACTCGTTTTTAAATCAGACTGTAAATTTACAATTTTTTCTCTTTTCCCACCTTAACTACAATATTTTACCACCTCTTCATTTTTAAAATTCTTCCTTTTTGACTTTAATATTTCTAAAATTACAGGTCTTAGATATATTTTTCACTTTTAGATTCCCTTAAACATACTCAACTTGATTTGGGGAGATATACAAGATATGTTTTATTTATTTTGTGTTTTTTGTTTTCTCTGCCTCCTTTGGTTCTACAAACGCGAAAATTAAAAGCCTCTAAAACATGAACATCATGCACCCAGAACTACGTGATATACCGTTTTGGTTCATTCTGTGAGATTCCTTATTCCCATTCTACCCCTCTCTTTTATCCCATTTATGTTTTGGTGGTCAATATTGGGGGCCTCTATAAGTATTTCTGGTTTGTATAAATTTGGGACTGAGCATCTTCTAACATACAGAACTTAATATACTCAGAAACAAGAGCATCACCCTCTAGGAACCCTCAGGTAGACTACATTCTCCCTCCACTACAACTTCCTCAACACCAGCATCCCCCAGTCACCTCCCTTTATTTTCCTCTCCTTTTTTCCCCTCTATTTTCTTTTTCTTTTTCTTTTCTTTTTCTCTTTTCTTTTTTTTTCTTCTTCTTTGGGATTCATGGCCTTTTATTTTTTACTACTTTGTTTTAATTTTTTTTCCACTTTAATGATCCTTTTGTTTTATTACCTTCTGATATTTGTTTTCAATTTCTGGTCTCTGACCTCAGCAGAATCATCTAGGGTGAAATTTAATTATGTCATGGTTCATATTCTTGACGCATCCCATTCATACAGGCACTCTAGAGTGAGCAAAATGACTAGAAAGAAAAACTCACCACAAAAAAAGAATCAGAAGCAGTACTCTCTGCCACAGAGTTACAGAATTTGGATTACAATTTGATGTCAAAAAGCCAATTCAAAAGCACAATTATAAAGCTACTGGTGGCTCTGGAAAAAAGCATAAAGGAATCAAGAGACTTCATGACTGCACAACTGAGATCTAATCAAGCCAAAATTAAAAATCAGTTAAAAGAGATGCAATCAAAACTGGAGGCCGTAACAACAAGAGTTAATGAGGTAGAAGAAACAGTGAGTGACATAGAAGACAAGTTGATGGCAAGGAAGGAAGCTAGGAAAAAAGAGAAAAACAATTAAAAGACTATGAGGAAAGGTAAAGGGAACTAAGGACAGGGGAAGAGCAAGTTCTTGAATGAGCAGTGCTGGAAAGCTTCAGGGGAAGTTGAGGGATTTACAGTACACAGAAATAGAGGATACCTCTACTTGTTTTCTGTTTGTTGTTTCTTTTTTCTTTTTATTTCTTCCTTTTTCCAGTACAACTCGTTTTTAGCCACTCTGGACTAAGCAAAATGACTAGAGAGAAGAACTCACCACAAAGAAAGAATCAGAAACAGTACTCTCTGCCACAGAGTTACAGAATTTGGATTATAATTCGATATCAGAAAACCAATTCAGAAGCACAATTATAAAGCTTCTGATGTCTCTGGACAAAAATATAAAGGATTCTAGAGACTTCATGACTGCACGATTGAGATCTAATCAGGCTAAAATTAAAAATCAATTGAATAACATGCAATCCAAACTGGAGGTCCTAACGATGAGGGTTAATGGTGGAAGAAAGAGTGAGTGACGTAGAAGACAAGTTGATGGCAAGGAAGGAAGCTGAGGAAAAAAGAGAAAAACAATTAAAAGATCATGAGGATAGGTAAAAGGAAATAAATGACAGTCTCAGAAGGAAAAATCTACATTTAATTGAGGTTCCAGAGGCTGCCAAAAGGGAGAGAGGACCAGAAGGCATATCTGAAAAAATCATAGCTGAGAACTTCCCTAACATGGGGAGGGAAACAGGCATTCAGATCCAGGAGATAGAGAGATTCCCCCCTAAAATCAATAAAAAAACAGTCAACACCTTGGCATTTAATAGTGAAACTTGCAAATTCCAAAAATAAAGAGAAGATCCTTAAAGCAGCAAGAGACAAGAGATCCCTAACTTATATGAGGAGAAATATTAGATTAACAGCAGACCTCTCCACAGGGACCTGGCAGGCCAGAAAGGGCTGGCAGGATATATTCAGGGTCCTAAATGAGAAGAACATGCAGCCAAGAATACTCTATCCAGCAAGGCTCTCATTCAGAATAGAAGGAGAGATAAAGAGCTTCTAAGATAGGCAAAAACTGAAAGAATATGTGACCACCAAACGAGCTCTGAAAGAAATATTAAGGGGGACTCTGTAAAAGAAAGAGGGAGCCCAAAGAAATAATCCACAAAAACAGGGACTGAGCAGGTATTACAATGACACTAGATTCATATCTTTCAATAGTGACTCTGAATGTGAATGGGCTTAATGATCCCATAAACAGACACAGGGTTTCAGACTGGATAGAAAAGCAGGACCCATCTATTTGCTGTCTGCAAGAGATTCATTTTAGTCTTAAGGACACCTACAGTCTGAAAATGAAAGGTTGGAGAACCACGTACCATCGAATGGTCCTCAAAAGAAAGAAGGGGTAGCAAACCTCATATCAGATAAATTAGAGTTTATCCCAAAGACTGTAGTAAGAGATGAAGAGGGACAATATATCATACTTAAAGGATCTATCCAACAAGAAGAACTAACAATCATGAATATTTATGCCCCTGATGTGAATTGCCAAGTATATCAATCAATTGATAACCAAAGTAAAGACATACTTAGATAATAATACACTAATACTGAGAGACTTCAATACAACCCTTTCTTCAAAAGACAGATCTCCTAAGCACAACATCTCCAAAGAAACAAGCACTTTAAATGATACACTGGACCAGATGGATTTCACAGATATTTACAGAAATTTACATCCAAATGCAACTGAATACACATTCTTCTCAAGTGCACATGGAACTTTCAGCTGTCGCTGAAGTGTAGAGCTCCTGAAGTCTCTCAGTATATCTATCAGGTCTACAACAGCATTTTGAAAAACTAGCAGACGGATCTGGTTCCCTCCAGCCACCCCGTGATCGGTGCAAGCCAAGAATTCTTAACTGGAAGAAATCGTCTTGCCTCCTAGAATCTTAACTCAAACACACTGAGGCCACCCACCAAGGTAGTGACTAGTCTAACTTGTGCTAACATTAGGGCACAAGCTGTGGATAGTTTTAGCTTCCTGTGAACATTTGTAACCACTGCTTCTGTCACTTCCCACCTCCTGCCCCCTGCCACTGCTCTGTCCTTATCTGTGAGCTTCTTCATAACCTGCCAGTGCCTGGCATTTCTGAGAGCAGTTTCAGATTTTGTCATTGAGAGCTCATTTCAAAAGCAGAAAAAGACAAAAATATTAAAGCAAGGAAAAGTGTCACTGAAAAAAAAAAAATAGACCACATAGTGGATCACTAATCAGGTCTTATCTGATACCAAAAGATTGGGATTGTCCCGTGCATACTTTCAGACCATAATGCTTTGAAACTTGAAATCAATCACAAGAAGAAATTTGGAAGAAATTCAAACATGTGGGATTAAAGACCATCTTGCTAAAAGATGAAAGGGTCAACCAGGAAATCAGAGAAGAATTAAAAAGATTCATGGAAACTAATGAGAATGGAGATACAACCATTCAAAATCTTTGGGATACAGCAAAAGCAGTCCTGGGAGGAAAATACAAGCATTCTTCAAAAAAAATTAGAAAAAAAAAACTCATATACACAAGCTAACCTTGCACCTAAGGAACTGGAGAAAGAATAGCAAATAAAACCTACACCAAGGAGAAGAGAGTTAATAAAGATTTGAGCAGAACTCAATGAAATAGACCCAGAAGAACTGTAGAACAGATCAACAAAACCAGGAGTTGGTTCTTTGAAAGAATTGGCAAAGAAGAAGTCAATTCTCCCTCTTTGCAGAAGACACGATTCTGTACATAGAAAACCCAAAAGACTCCACCCCAAAATGGCTAGAACTCATACAGCAATTCAGCAGTGTGGCAGGTTACAAAATCAATGCCCAGAAATCAGTGCCATTTCTCTACACTAACAATGAAACTGAAGAAAGAGAGATTAAGGAGTAAATCCCATTTACAATTGCACCCAAAAGCATAAGATACCTAGGAATAAACCTAACCAAAGAGGTAAAGGATCTCTACCCTAAAAACTACAGAACACTTCTGAAAGATATTAAGGAAGACATAAGTAGATGGAAAAATATTCCAATCTCATGGATTGGAAGAATTAATATTTTGAAAATGTCCATGCTACCCAGGGCAATTTACACATTTGATGCAATCCCAATCAAAATACCATGGACTCTCTTCAGAGAGTTGGAACAAATCATCTTAAGATTTGTGTGGAATCAGAAAAGACCCCAAATAGACAAGGAAATATTGAAAAAGAAAACTAGAGCTGGGGGCATCACAATGCCAGATTTCAGGTTGTCCTACAACGCTGTGATCATCAAGACAGTGTGGTGCTGGCACAAAAACAGACACATAGATCAATGGAACAGAATAGAGAGCCCAGAAGAGGTCCCTCAACTCTATGGTCAACTAGTATTCGACAAAGCAGGAAAGACTATCCACTGGAAAAAGGGCAGTCTCGTCAATAAATGGTGCTGGGAAAATTGGACAGCCATGTGCAGAAGAATGAAACTAGAGCATTCTCTTATACCATATAGAAAGATAAACTCAAAATGGATGAAAGATCTAAATGTGAAACAAGAATCCATCAGAATCCTAGAGGAGGGATCCCTGGGTGGCGCAGCGGTTTGGCGCCTGCCTTTGACCCAGGGCGCGATCCTGGAGACCAGGGATCGAGTCCCGCGTCGGGCTCCCGGTGCATGGAGCCTGCTTCTCTCTCTGCCTGTGTCTCTGCCTCTCTCTCTCTGTGTCTATCATGAATAAATAAATAAAATCTTTAAAAAAAAAAAAAAAAGAATCCTAGAGGAGAACACAGGCAACACCCTTTTTGAACTTGGACACAGTAACTTCTTGCAAGATACATATATGAAGGCAATATTTACAGCAATATATATGTTTTACATAAATAATATGTTAAAGTCTAGTGGCCATAGAAAAATGACAGTTTTATATATAATAGATTAGGTTCCTTTTCCATTAGAATGAGTTTTTTTAAATATTTTGTTTATTTATTCATGAGAGACAACAGAGAGAGGCAGAGACATATGCAGAGGGAGAGGGAGAAGCAGGCTCCCCACTCAGGAACCTGATGTGGAACTCAATCCCAGGACCCCAGGGTCACGACCTGAGCCAAAGGCAGGTGCTCAACCACTGAGCCATTCAGGCATCCCCAATTAGGATGAGTTTTACACAAAGCTAATACTTTACTTCTATGAAAAAGGAACCTGATAAAGATGATCATGCAGATTTCTCTACCTCAAAATATGCTTTATGAAAACTATTGTTGGAAAAAGAGTATGCGTCCATGGTAATAGGAGAAGGAATGATATTTGGTGTTTTTTACTTATTTTCTATTCATGTTAAACTAATCTCTTAAATTGTTAAGATGTTTTTCAAAAAATTTAATCTCATTCAAGCCACCATGATATCATCCATTATATAATAAAACATTCCATATGAAAAGTGATCCAAATTTTTAGTTTAGAATTTATGTGGAGGAAAAAGATGCAATACCTAGAATGCTGTAAATTTTAATAGGTAAAACAACACTGCAGATTTGATTAGTCATGGTCTAAATGCCTCCTCAAAGAGTTACCTAATAAGCCTTTTATTCCTCATGTTTGAATCATAAATTTTCTATTGAATACCTTCATTGTATGAGGAAATTTAGAAAGTAATGGATAAATTCTGTCATTCTGTATCAACATTTCTAGCATGATACATACTGAGAACTGCATCCTCAGAGTTTTAACAACTCACAGAAAAGTGAACTGAAATTTCCAAAGTCTAGGAAATGATAAGAGAGAGGTGAGAGAGAGACAGTGTGCTAATGACCCTAGAGAGTTTGAAAACATGGTCAGTGCATTTTGAGAGAATCTCCTAAAAGGAGATACTGGGCATGACTGAATCTGTAAAGAAAATATCTCGCTGTCTAGTGCTTGGGAGCATGGTAACCAAGAGCCAGGGGCAGTCAGCCAGAACTTGCCCCTGAGTAAGTCACTGAAATCCTTCAGAGTGAGGCTGAGGCTGTACCTCTACTACCGGAATTGAATTAACAAGTGCCACTTTTTGCCCCCTCCACAATGAATTAACAGTTATGTTTTTCTTCTTCTTCCTCTTTTTTTTTCTTTTTTAGATAATGTGTAAATGTTAAACATGCATAGCGAAAGATATATAAAAGGTATTCCATGAAATCTGGCATGATATTTGGGAAATGAAACATCAGATTTGATAATTCTTTGTCATTCCAAATTCATAATTTTTTGATGTGTCCGACAATGGCCCTAAAGCAATTTATTTTATTTCTTTATTTCGGTCATGCATCAAAATAGGTATCCTATAGGCATTTCTATCACCCAGAATTGTGTTCCAAACTCTTGAATTAATGAGTTCCAAAATTCCTATCATTCCTGCTTCTTTATGCCAATTACACTTGTATTTGCCCATATCTTCCTCTCAATATTTTTTCTTCTTGTAATTATATCCACACTATAGAGACCAAATCATATAAGTAAACAGCTATACTCTTGGAAGTGCTGAATGTAATTATCCATTTCTTAATAGATGGCTTTAGCTTCCATTACAGTATTAAAACTGAGGCAATGAAATGTGGAAGTTCTTGAATGTTATTCTTCTCACCTAATTGACTTACAAGAATTCCTTCTTGGGATCCCTGGGTGGCTCAGTGGTTTAGCACCTGCCTTCAGCACAGGGTGTGATTCTGAGTCCTGATATCTAGTCCCACATTGGGCTCCCTGCATGGAGCCTGCTTCTCCTCTGGGTCTCTGTCTCTCTCTGTCTCTCTCTCTCTGTCATGAATAAATAAATAAATAAATAAATAATCTCTAAAAAAATTCCTTCTTTACTCTTAGTTTTCTTTTTGTCTGTACCTCAAGAAAGAAAAGTCCTTCATTTATGAGTATAAGAGTGCCAACATTAAGGAGTGGGAGTGTGAAGGAGTTATAGTTTAAATAACCAACTTCTAGGGATCCCTGGGTGGCGCAGCGGTTTGGCGCCTGCCTTTGGCCCAGGGCGCGATCCTGGAGACCCGGGATCGAATCCCACGTTGGGCTCCCGGAGCATAGAGCCTGCTCCTCCCTCTGCCTGTGCCTCTGCCTCTCTCTCTCTCTCTCTGTGTGACTATCATAAATAAATAAAAATTAAAAAAAAATAACCAACTTCTATTCCTTCAGTCTTTCATAAGCTACAATTCAAAGCCAGTTACAAGCACTCTCCTCAGATTATATTGCTGATTCTTTTTCTTTTTTTTTTAAAGATTTTATTTATTTATTCATGACAGACACAGAGAAAGAGAGAGAGAGGCAGAGACACAGGCAGAGGGAGAAGCAGGCTCCATGCAGGGAGGCTGACGTGGGACTTGATTCCGGGTCTCTAGGATCACACCCTGGGCTGAAGGCGGCGCTAAACCACTAGGCCACCGGGGCTGCCCTATATTGCTGATTCTTATAAAAATTCTGTTTTATTGTCTTCCTAGACGATAACCTCTAGTTGGAGCCATTTTTCATCTGTGTTTGCTTTTTCTTTCTTCTCTCTCTTCATTGACTTCTTCTCCATGACTATATACACATATTCAAATATCATGTTTAAGAAAAGTTGAGCTGAGTCTTGCTTCAAACTGCCAATAACTTAATGACCATAATAATGAGAAAGCTCTAATCCACAACTCCTCTACCTCTATTCATAATTTCTCTTAAACTCTGAACACATTAAATACCATAATAATCGTTCTTATAATATTGGCTCCTTAGAACTCACCGTGTTTTTCTTTTTTCATGAATGGAGAATGTTACTTAAAAAATTGTAGATTGGCATGCAACTATTAATACAAGAAGATCCCATGTGTATTTTCTAGTTTCTCTGAATGGTAACATTTGCACATTGGTAGTGTAATATCACAACTGGACTATTGAAATGGATACAATCCATGAGTCTTATTCAGATTTCCCCAGTTTTATTTGTGCTTGTTCATGTGTACTAAATTTTATACAATTTAATCCTCCATGTAGGTTCCGTATCCATCCCCACAATCAAGATACTGAACGTTTCCAGCACCCTCAAACATCCTTCCTTTTATCATTTTACCTATTTCCTTCCTGCACTCTGCCTCTGTCCATAATACCTAACAATGACACATTCTTCCTGGTTCCTTTCTATTTGAACAAGAATCTTTCTGAATAGTAGTAGTACAGTTAAATCTTTCTGAATGAGAATTTGCTCCTGACTTTGCAGCAAAAAATCTTGGCTTTTTTTGAGGGCTCTTGATTTCCTGACTCATTGTCTGTGGGTTGCTTCCTTCAGCATCTCGACAAGGATTGTGTGAGAAACTACTTTTGGCTCCCAAACAGGGATTACGTGTGAAATGGGATTATATGTTAGGGATTATATGTTACAGAAAAGTCTAATAAGATTACTCTAACAGGGATTATATGTTAGAGAAAACTCTTGTTAGAATTTTCTCACTTAGTCTTTTTTTCTGATTAATCCTCCTCTTCCTAGCTATAAGTCTCAATCCATCTGGAGTCTAATCTCCCTCACTGACTATATGATCTGTCACTATGACACTAGTTTTTTTCTTTTTTTTTTCTTTTTTTTTTTTTTTGATCAGACAGCTTTTTGTATTATTTATTTTATTTTTTTGTATATATATATATATATTTTTTTTTACTAGTTCTGTTTAATGACTTTTAAAATGGCAAAATTTTACAAAGGATAATTTGGAATTTTAATGATCTTTGGAAAATTTGAGATATTCCCAAATTGGCTCATGTAAGACCTCTCCCTTCTGTTATACCTGCTCATCCTTCTTCCTTTTCACTGCCTTTAACTTTCCTTTCAGGTCCCTTGAATCCTTTGATCTGTCCCCCTTCAATACCCCTAGTTTGTCCATCCACTTTCAACTCCTGCCAGACTTTTCCACTCCTCCAGCTCCTCAACTCATTATAATCACTAAAATCTGAGGCTTCCTGCTCTCATTGGTGACTCAAAGGAAACTCAAAATTAACCACCTGGTGTTGAAAAAGCTAATTAGGGATGACGGGGTGGCTCAGTGGTTGAGCGTCTGCCTTTCGCTCAGGGCCTGATCCCAGGGTCCCAGGATCGCGTCCCACATCAGGCTCCGTGCATGGAGCCTGCTTCTCCCTCTACCTGTGTCTTTGTCTCTCTCTGTGTGTCTCTTATGAATAAATAAATAAAATCTTAAAAAAAAGAAATAGATTATATATTTTAAATACACAGATGACTTTGGAGATAACCAAATGGCTACACAGAATCTCTTCCATCTTTGCACAAAATTTAGTCCAAATCCTCCATAAAGTCACACATCAGGACAAAGAAAATCTTAAAAGTCTCCTCCACAAATATTGGTGGATATTCTTTAGCCCTCATGTTGATCAGGCAATCTCAATTTTCTCCATCTGCCAAAAACACAATCATGATAAAAATACAAAACTGAGGCAGAGTTAAGTCTTTGTTATAAGCCAATGACACTTGAATTTCTGTGTTTATATTTGAATTATGATTAAGATTTTAGAATGAAAGCAAAAGTTCTCTACTCTCTCTCTCTCTCTCTATATATATATAAAATATATAATTTGGTACTAATATGGTAATTGGAATTAAGAAAACATCATATATATGTATACTATATATATATATATTATATGTTATATATGATGTTTTCTTAATTCCAATTACCATATTAGTACCAAATTAAAATTATAAAATCCCTTAGGTAGCTCTATTCTAAGCAGTTAGAAATAAGTAAATGTTTATACAAATTAGAGATCGAAAGTTCCCAAGAAATAAAAAGAAAAACACTAAACTTTAAATATTTTAAATATGAAAAAAAGAATCATAAAAACTAATCTAAATCTTTTAAACATTTAAGTTTAAACTACATAAACTTTGGCAAACAAATTTAGCTTAATATTCTCGATGTAATAAAAAAAACTATGTGTTCTGAATCATCAATGCTAATTATAAGACAAAACATAGTTTATTCTATTTGGGTATAAGCTCCCTAAACTTATACAGATACTAGTCAAATAAGATAACACTTTACTACAATGTGTATAGGTTTATTGAAATGTAAATGTGCCTTTAGTGACATTGAGTCATTATTCTAACAAACATCATACACAATTATGGGGCAGCCCCGGTGGCCCAGCAGTTTAGCGCTGCCTTCAGCCCGGGGTGTGATTATGGAGACCTGGGATGGAGTCCCATGTCAGGCTCGCTACATGCCTGCTTTCTCCCTCTCCCTCTGCCTGTGTCTCTGTCTCTCTGTCTCTGTGTGTGTGTCTGTCATGAATAAATAAATAAAATCTTAAAAAAAAAACAAATTATGCTTTATAATATATCATCTTAAGGTTAATTTCCCAGTTCTTTTGGTTATTTAAAACCTTAGACTTTAAGTATTTAAGGTATGAAAGATGTGTGTGTGTGTGTGTGTGTGTGTGTGTGTATGTTTAAGGGGGGAAATAAAAACAAATATCATCCTAAAGTAAAATGACTGGTTGTTCCAGAAAAGAAAAAAAGAAAGATAGAGGATAAAACCTGAATAGATATAAAATGTTATGAAAGTTTCACAGAAAAAGAATTTTATTCATCATGGTCAAAAAATATAATGGATTTTTTAATAAGATTTAAAAAAAAACTTTAATATAAAATAATATACTGCTGCATATCTAGAATTTGTTTTTCCTCTCTTAATATGACAAAATTTTCTTGAATTATTTATTTGTTCTTAAAAAGAGTTTGTAAACTGTTTGCTTTATTTTCTGAATAATCTTCATGTAAGGCAAAGATTCTATATCTGATCAGAATAATTTTCAATGCTTTAGGGTCCAACCCTAGATTTATGTCTAAAAACTAAAAAGATACAAAAACTACTATGAATAAACATCCATCTTAATTGGAGACCTGAAAGGGGTTTTATATACATATATAAAAGTATATATACTTTTAAACTTTTGAAAAGTTTATATATATATATAAAAGTATCATACATATATATAAATCATCTTAATTGGAGACTTGGAAGATATCTAGATATCTAGATATATAGATATAGATAGATATAGATAGATATAGATAGATGTATTCTTATATAGGACTAGAACAATTTTTAAATATATTATACATTTCTATTTTATATATATGTTTATTTTTACTTTTAAATTTTGAATTCTTCTGTAATTTATTCAAAGGTATCATGTTTGAATAAATTCAAACCTTTATTTTTCCTGATTTTTTAAACTTTTTAAATTAAAAAATACATTTTTACCCATTGATTATGAATAATACTTTCACTATATATTATATTCTTACATAGAGTTGGGATTTTTGTGAACATCATGTTCCACAAGTCTCTCTAGCACTATTATGGTATTTTAATCATTTTTAATATTGAAGTTTTAAAATTCAAATTAATGATGGATACTTTATTTTCTCAGAAATATTATTAATATTTTTATCTTTTACTCACATTTTTAAAGTTCTTTTAAGAATTGATTTATACATGTTACATTATACCTGACAAAATTGTTTAAATTTCATATCATATGTAAAAGATTTTTACTTGATCTTCTTAGGTTTTACAGATAGACACTAATAATTTCTGTAAATAATAATATTTGCATATTGCAATCCTGTATTCATTTTTCATTCTCTTTATCTTGCCTGATTGTAGCAGCTGTCACCCCTTATTTAATATAGGTGTTAAATTTAGATAATTATGGCATCTTTAATTTATCCCTCATTTTTTAAAAGATTTATTTATTTGAATGAGAGAGTGCATGTTGAGGGAGAGAATCTCCAGCAGACTCCACACTGAGCAATCACAGAGACAGGATCCACGGGGCTCAATCCCACCACCCAGGAGATCATCACCTGAGCTGAAACCAAGAGTCTGATGTTCAACTGACTAAGCCCCACAGGCACCCCATCTTTTCCCTCATTTTTATTAAGAAAACATTTTCTGTCAATTTATAAACATAAATCATATTCTACTATTTTTTAAAGATTGATTGATTGATTGATTTTAGAGGCAGAGAACAGGAGGGGCAGAGGGAAAGGGAAAGAGTATCTCAAGCAAACTCCATGCTGGGTGAAGGTGGAGCCCAACTCAGGGCTCAGTCTCAGGACCCTGAGATCATGTTGAGCCAAAACCAAGAGTCACTCACTTACCAACTATGCCTCTCAGGTGCCCCTATACTACTCTTTTATTAAGAAAAAAATAGTAGAAACATTTGATTCTTTTAAAGATGTCTTTATCCTGAGATGTTCATGTAATTATCTTCTTTTATGTCAGTATTTTTATTTATCTTAACAGATGTCCTTATATTAGTTTTTATTTGCTCTCTTTTTTACAATTTAACTCCTGTTTTCCTGGATTGTTCATTTTATTTGTCTAGAATGTCACTCATCAATGTTTTCAGATTTATTTGCATAAAGTTGTAAAATATAGTCATTTCTTTAGTTCAGTGGTTACATCTGCATTCTCATTTTACTTTTGTATCTGACGATCTCCCACTTTGTCGTTGACCTGAAGATGTTTCCATTTATTTTCCAAGGAATAACTCAGGTCTTTATTTATCACGTTCTCTATTTTCCTAAGTTGCTATCTTACAGTTTCAACTTTATTAAATTCTTCTACACTTTTATGGGGATTGGAGAGAATTGTGTCCTACCTTATTGCATAAGGTACTTGGTCATTTATTAACCTTTTTTAACTGAATACTTATTTCATTCATTTTTATCTATTTCATAGTTTACTTTTTTTAAGGCTGAGATATTTTTGTTCTTAGAGTTTTCCAATTTGAAGTTATCAATATCAATATTCTAAAACAGTGGATTGGATTTATGCTTTTATCCCATAAGAAACATGTTTTTAATTTCCTTCCTTCATCATCAGTTTCCAGAAATTATATATTATTAATCTTGAATATTTCTACATTATTAGTTTCCAGTTTTCCCATATTTGCCTTTAAGGAATTATTTCTACTATTTGTATTTTCTGGAACTCGTCCAAATTTTTATGCCAATTATTATAAGTTTTTCACAAGAATTGTGCAGAGGTGTATTTTTGTTACAGTGTGTAATTGGTTATATTTAATTTGTATTGCCTTATTTATTATATCAATACCTCAATTCCCTTATTTATTATTCATCTACTTGATTCATCAGGAAATGAAAAAAAAGACACTATTTACTAAAAATATGTTTTTAGTAATTTCTCTTTAAATGTCTTACTTTTTAAATTTTTTACTTTATTTTCATCGACTTTATTTGATTATACAGATAACATTTATAATCATAAGTGATTTCCTTATTTTGTCTAATGATTTTTTCTCTAAATTATATGTAATCTAAAAAAAAATAAATAAATAAAAAATAAATTATATGTAATCTGATAATATTGGAAGCCTCCATTTTTAATGCAATTTTCTAATGCCTTTGGCCATGCTTTTATTTTTTTTATTTTAATATTATTTATTTATTTATTTATTTATTTGAGAGAGAGGGAGCACAGAGGGAGAATCAGAGGAGAAGCAGACTCCCCACTGAGCAAAGAGCCTGATGATACCAGGAGGTGATCATAACCTGAGCCAAAGGCAGACGCTTAACTGACTGAACCATCCAGGTGCCCCTTTGGCCATGCTTTTATGAATCTTTTTGAGTCACAATTTTTATAGTCCTCTATATAATGCATATAGTTTATTTTTGCTTGCAATTCTGTCTGAATATCTGTTTCTTTCATTCTTCAACTAGGTAAAAAAAAAAAAAAACAACTTGTATGGCTTCTTTGAAGTGTATACAGAAAAATAGCTTTTTATTTATGAGCTTATTCTGTTTTTTAAAATTTAGCAATGGGGTTCCTGGGTGGCTCAATCAGTTAAGCATCTGTCTTTGGCTCTGGTCATGATGTCAGGATCCTGAGATCAAGCCCCATATAGGGCTCCCTGCTCAGTGGGGGGTCTGCTTCTCCCTCTCCAACCGCCCTCCCCTACTTGTGCTCTCACTTGTGCTCTATTTCTCTCTCCCAAATAAATAAATAGATATCTCAAAAAAAAAAGTGTAGCGACATTAAAATTCCTAACCCCAGCCTTAAAATTGTAAAGTGCTACTATAATTTATCATTTTATAATCTCAATAAATGTTGAATTACTATATAAATTATTGAAATTTCCTATCTAAAAAAATTCATTTATGATAGTAAATATAGGAAAGATGATTTTCTTTAAGCTAGCACCAGCAATGGAGATAGTGGAAATATGGACAATTAGGTCACCAAATAACCTTGCCTTTAAGGAGATAAGTAGAAAGATTCTACATTATTTTCCAATATTTTGAAATATATTATTACCGATTAGATTTGGTATTAATTTTTCTATCAAAAGAAAAACATATTCCATTCATACAATATAATACCTGAAATATCTCAGAATAAGCCTAGATGGAAGTTTGGGGAATTAAATGAAGAAAATATAGAACTTTAAGGACTGGTATAAGCAGATAATTACATATTGGTAAGACGTATTGTTTTGGGGCTTTGAGGTTTGTTTAATACTACAATTAATACTACAAATACTACAATTACTAAAAATTAGTAATTTCTTTTAAATTATGTTTAGTGGTTTATAACTCTAAAACAGTTTCTACCAATTATCTATTTCCAGAAGGATAAATATTGGGAAATAGTGAATTATTGATATAAGGAGATTTCCATTAGATTATTAACACATATTAAATATATAACATATATAAATATATATTACATCAGTATATATAAATATATATAAATATTATTGAAGCCCAAGAATAAGCAGATTGACAAATGGAAGAGATTTGAAAGCCTTAAAACTGACACTAATATTTATAAAAAATTATTATATAAAGTACTTGTCACAAAGTAAAACATACATTATTTGGTTAGCCCATGTTTTACGCAAGTATATGGTTTGGATATAGTAAAATTGTATGTTTGTGTGTTTGCATGTGCATAACTTTACCAACAACAACAACAACAACAACAAAATAGGGGGGATCCCTGGGTGGCTCAGCGGTTTAGTGCCTGCCTTCCGCCCAGGACTGATCCTGGAGTCCCAGGATCGAGTCCCGCGTTAGGCTCCCTGCATGGAGCCTGCTTCTCCCTCTGCCTGTGTCTCTGCCTCTCTCTCTCTCTTCTTCTCTCTCTCTCTCTCTCTGTGTCTCCCATTAATAAATAAATAAAATCTTTAAAAAAATTAAAGAAAGGGCAAATATCCATAAAGACCTTCAAGTTTTTATATTTTCTAAAATTTTTTACATGTTTTGGCAATAGTTTTGAATACTCTACCCAGTAAAAACTGTTGTTCAGAAATGAAGGAGAGATAAAACATTCCCAGACACAAAAGCTGAGGGAGTTCATCATCACTTAATATAAATGCTCAAGGAATATCTTCAAGTTGAAATGGAAGTATGCCAAATAACAACATGAAAACATAAAGCTAACCAGATAAATAAAGCTGAAAAAATAATCTTTTATGAATAACTAATATGAACTATAGAAAAATTTTAGTGAAACTATCTGAGAATCTTATCTGCCATCATTTTTTTTTTTTTTTGCTCCTACATCTTCTCATTTTATTTAGAGCTGTCAGGACATGTTGGAGGTTGCAGGGCAAATCCAGCTTCTCTCGTCCCAGAGGAGCCGGAGCCACGGCCAGATCCCCAGCCTCCCCGAGGCCCTCACACCAGCGCCTGGAAAACCCCCACCTTCCCCTGGTACAGGTGGTGGAACTGCTTGGCCAGGCAGTGGAAGGGGGCTTCGTAGTTCTCCATCTCCTTCACGGATGTTTCCAAACATTCCAGGCCTTGGCCCAGGGCCACGACCGGGCCTGAGCTGAATCCACTGCTCGCCTGCTGGCCAGGTCTGTCTTTTCCGCACTAACACACCTACTCAAAAGAAACAACCAAAGCATCTCATTTAACTGTGGCAGCTTGGGAGGGCGGCTGGAGAGGGAAAAAAGCCAGCACATGACTTTTGAGGGGTATGAAACACTGTCGCGGGGAGGCTGCCTCATTCGAGGTGCTGAGCACAGCTGGGGGGAGACAGAGGCTCCAGGGTTGGCCCCGCCAAAGCTGCCCCCCAACCCTCAGGGCCGTGGGAGAGCGGGCTTTGCTTTTCACACGCTGCTTTTGCTCAGCCCTTTCTCCAGACTTCAAGCGGAGCTGTCTGCCCTTTCTAGGAAGCCTTGAGTACATGTAAAACTTTTTCAGCTATAGTTACCTTGATAATATTTTCATAGAAATACTAGAATATTTCCTTTCCCTTTAACTTATGGATAACAAAATATTATTACGATAATGTACTATAATGTATTTGAATTCCATGTCAGGGAAAGTACATATCTCATTTCTCATAGAGAAAAGAGAGGATTTTGTTCTAGATTAATATTTCTTTTATTTCAATTTCTTGCCTTTTGGACTGCTAGAACCTCCAGTACAAGGCTGTGTAAAAGTGATAAAAGAGTATACATACTGACCTTACTCCCAGTCCTAGTTTTTTCATCATTAACTATGTTAACTATATATTTTTACAAATTCACTTTATCAATTGAAAATATTTACTTCCTTCTTAGTTTACCTGAACTTTTTTCATGAATGGATATTGAACTTATCAAATGAGTCTTTGCATCTGTTGAGAGGATCATATACTTTTTCTTCTTTATATTGATAGTATGGACAAATGCATTGATTTTCAAACGTTAGACAAAATTACATTTCTGGGATAAAACTCATCTAGTCATGCTGTTTTATACTTTTTTTCATTATTAGATTTATTGCCTAAATTTTTGTTAAGAATGTATGTATATACATAAAGGGCATTTTGCTTATAGTTCTCTTTATTTGAAATATATCTTTTTTTTTCCTTTTCCAGTTTTTGTTAAATTCCATTCAGTTAACATACAGTGTAATATTAGTTTTAGATGTTGAATTTAGTGATTCATACTTACATGTGTCACCCAGTGCTCATCACTAGTGCTCCTCCTTAATACCCATCATCCATTTAACCCAACCCCCAACCCACCTCTCCTCTAGTAACCCTCAGCTTATTCTACATAGTTAAAAGTTAGTTTCCTGGTTTGCCCCTCTTGGTTTTATTTTTTCCACTATGTTCATCTGCTTTCTTTCTTAAACACCACATATGAGTGAAATCATATGGTGTTTGTCTTTCTCTGACTGACTTGTTTCACTTAATATAATACACTTTGGCTCTATTCACATCATTGCAAATATCAAGATTTCATTCTCTTTGATGTGTCAGTAATATTCCATTCTATACTATATATATATATATACCAAGTCTTCTTTATCCATTCATCAGGCAATGGACATTTGACTCTTTCCATAATTTGGCTAATATTCATAATGCTGCCATAAACATCATCTTTATTTGCAATATCTATGCTGGGCCATGACGTTGAAGTAATGCTAGTCTCATATTATGAATTTGGAAGTTCTTCCTCTGTTTTTATTTTCCTGTAAAATTGGCACTAAATTCTTCCTTAAATGTTTAGCAGAATCACTGGGAAAGTCATCTGGGCCTAAATTTTTCTTTATGAGAAAATGCTTAAACAGAACATTCAATGTCTTAATGAGATATAGTGCTATTTTTGTTATTCTTGATGAAATTTCAGTATCTTTCCAAAAAATGTGTTCGTTTCATTGAAGTCGTTAAACACACTGGCATGGAGCTGTTCTTAACATCTTCTTAATGTTGTTTTAAAATTCATAGGAATTTCTATTCTGTAAGCTTTTCTATTCCAGTTTGGGGGATCATGAACTAATATTAGGTCAGTGTATCTCCTAATGATTGATGTGCCAGATCCTTTCTTGTGGTCTCTCTGTGACTTTGGAGAGTTTTCTCACATGTGTACACTGATATGCACTTAGCTGAAGTCTGAAAAAAAAAAACCCTTCTCAGGTCCAAATCCCATTCTATTTATATGAAATTCTCTTTTCCCCACTAATCTGCTCTGGAAATGTTGTCGGCTTTAGCTTCTATAAACCCTGAATGTTGTCCCCTCCACTCAGAAAGACAGCTTGCTTCTATTCAATGGAATGGAAAGTTTCCAATTCTGGAAACTGTCTTCATTCAATAAGATGGGGCTATTGTAAGTATTACCTCATTTGTTTCCCTTCTCTCAGGGATAACTTCCTTCTTGCCTGATGTCCAGTGTCTGAAAAACTATTGATATAGATACATTTACTATCACTTCATACTTACTGAAAGAGGAAGTCTGAATGTTATCTTTTTATAGAGAAAAAAATAGAGTGAAATGGTCCATTTTTCCAGAAATATACTTAATGACATTGAAAAAATTCATATTTTTCTTAATCTTATTTTCTTTTTTCTAGTCACATTTGTTTTTATATTTAGTTTAGTTATTTAGTTGATCAGTTTTTTGTTCATTTGTGTTTTGTTTGTTTTGGCTAGAATATGAAACCAAATTCAAAAATAAATACTATGGCATACAGGAAAGAAAAGTAGTTTAAAACAGCTCACACTAGTTGAGGAAAAATAAATTTTCAGTCAAGGAAAATATAATTTTATCTTAATATATAATGTGACAATTTTATAGCAGATTTCAAAGATTACTGGCAATATAGAAGGCTTTTTGGTTCACTGATTTATATTTTATTTCAGTAAAGGAGAAAAGTACAGATGCTTTGGACCTTAGTTCAGAGCTCAATTAACTTTGAAAGGTTTGAAAGTAATTTCCAAGACCATACAAGTATCTAATGAATCAAGTGCCAAGGGAGGTGAAAGTGCTTCAGCAAGAGATAATAATAAACCTCCCCCTTTTTGACCCACAAATCATGGATGACTTTCTGTAGCCTGGTAAGTAGGACAACAGATACTTCATGCTTAGGTTGAAGTGAATCCAATAAAGATACAGAAAATAAGACTGTTCTTTTTTAAAATAAATGAATGTACCTTAAATATAAAAAATAAATTTAAATAATTATATTTACTATTTATTGAACAACTTTGTTCTGTCATTCCTTTATATCCTCTTAGAATATGAAATTATTTGCCAAAGCAGCATCAAAGATCAGTGTTTTCTGTTACTCTATCTCCTCCCAGAAAATATGGATGTCTGTCAAAAAATCAGCTATTTTTATTATTTGGATGATCTCTTGGATGACTTGACAATATTACCCAACTGACTCAGGGTCATTTAAACAAATAATGTGTGTTCTTTCTTCTCTGCTTAGTTTTTACTAAAATCTTAAAACACATATTTTGAAAATAACAAAAAAAGCCACTTTATGATATGAAGCCTTTCCAGCTATGAAAACTTATTGATCATATATCACATTTCACATGTTATTTAATTAAAGATTACTATGAGGGCACCTGAGTGACTCAGTTGGCTAAGCATCTGTCTTTGGCTCAGGTCATGATCTCAGAGTCCTGGGGTCAAGCCCTGCATCAGGCTCCCTGCTCAATGGGGAGCCTGCTTCTCACTCTCCCTCTGCTGCTACCCCTGCTTATGTGCTCTCTTTCTGTCGGATAAATAAAAAATCCTTTAAAAATAAATTTTACTATGATTTCATATATTGTTATGATTACTTACAACACTGATAATTTTTTTGCCACTAAAAATCACTTGTTCTAGAATATGTAATAGGAGATTGACAAGTGAATTTTTAAATTCTGGTTTAGGATTAATTAATACACGAAGCATTAGTCCCACTTAAATAAAAATTTTGCCAACAAAAATTGCTTACATTGAAATATATAACAGAAAATAAGCAGGACTTTTTTCTATGATAATACATTAGCTAACAAATTAACCATTGGTTAATATTTAAGAATTAAATATTCTTAAGATCAAAGACCTCCATAGATTTTGAATCTCATTTAGAAATAATCAAATGCGTGTCTGAGTAATTAACAATGGCAATTCAATGCTACATTTTCAAATTGAAATATTGAAGAGTGGAAGGGTGATTAAAACTGTGTTAAATATGCATCTTTTTGTGCAAAGTGAATTTACTTTGGGAATTCATTCCTACACTATAATTATTTCCAGTAAGTCTTCTTAGTAGTGTTCCACCCAAATGCATAGGATTTATTCACAAAAGAAGTATGGAAAGAATCTCCATGATTTACCAGTGTGCAATCCCAGGTCGTCAATATACAACTTACTTTCAGATTTCAAATGTTATAGACCCAAGTTATTAATTTCCTTTAAAAAAAATATAGTCTTTAAAAAAATCTAGTTTACAATATTGCTTCCATCATGTGTACATTTCCAAGGCTGTCAAAAATACTACTTTTTTCTCAATTCATCTGAATTTGGGCTATACTAATCTCTACATTTTCAAAAACTCCTTATAGATCAAGAAATTGTCCTGAGTACATACTATCAGACCAAACTTCCCTTTGTTGTTTTGGGTTTGTTTGTTTTTGAGAGAAAGAGAACATGTAGATGCGAACTGCTGGCAAAAGGGGGGCTGCAGAGAAGGGGAAAGGAGAGAGAGAATCTTAAGCAGGCTCCACACTTAGCACATAACCAGATACTGGGATGATCTTATGACTCTGAAATCATGACCTGAGCCAAAAGCAAGAATCAGAAATATAGCCCCACTGAGTCACCCAGGTGCCCCAGACCAAATCTTCCTTTGAAACGCTCTTTTCCTCAGGTATCACTTCACCTGCACAAATAGTTTTTTTTTCTTTTATTGTTTCCACACATCACTCAGCTGAAATAGTAGAAGTTCTAAGTATTGTTTACCTATTGCTGTAGTGCTCTTCAGTCAACTTAGATACATTAAAATGACCTTCTTAATTAATAGGTAATGAATCAAAGTTGTAATGTGGTAATCAAAAAACACACATGGATTCCTAGGGGGCCTACTCATCATCCAATGAAGTGTATCTAGAGATCAAGCACATAAATTAGAATAATCAAATAATATAAATGGCAGATATTTGTGATTTCCTTTAAAATAACTAAAATAGAATAAATAAAATAGAATATTGCCCTTTTGAAGAACATTTCATTCCAAAAAATTTTAAGATTTTTGAGAAAATCAAATCTGTGTTATAAACCTAAGGAAAAACTGGTACTTAATTCTTATTAGATTTGTTATATTAAACTAAAAACTTCACTGAATAAGTGAATTAATTAAAATAGGTTTGAATACAATAATTTTAGAAAGAAGGTGCTATTACATATATTTTTTAATAAAACTTCCTTTTGATCTATCTTCAAATGAGACCTCTGAGCTTTATTTTAGCAGTAGAGGCCCATTTTCTTCATTAACATTCATTAAGCATCAGTTATTAAAAATCCTAGCTTGCTATTAATACCTTGCAATTTAATTCACAAGTATGAAATTGTCTCACATTTGAGAACTGCATGTACAGAATCCCAGCTTTTCAAAGCCATGGTTCATCCTATGATTAGTCTTTAGGGTTTGTTATATTAATAATATATTTGTTGGTACATGTTTACAGATAAAGGTTTAGATTTATTTGCCATATATATAAGAATGACATTATCACTGTTATATGTGGGCTTTCTTAAGATTTTATTTATTTGAGAGAAAGAATGAGTGGAGGGAGTTGCAAAGGGAGAGGGACAAGCAGACCCCCTGCTGAGCAGAGCCCCCCCCCGCCCCCCAATGCAGCTCTCAATGCCAGGACCCTGAGATCATGACCTCAGCCAAAGTTAGAGGCTTAACTGAATGAGCCACCCAGGTGCCCCTATATGTGTGTCTTTTATTTGAACTTGTAAATAGATACAGTGAGAGTTAACTTAAACAAAATACCTTAACCGCATGGGTAACAGGAAATTTAGCCACATGACCCGAGTAGTAAATTACTCTATGTTTAATTTAGAGACCCAAATTGAATCTGTGACATGCTTGACTGCTAGTCATATTTTATGCAGATAAACACAATAACCTTTTCCAAGACTTGGGCAGTAAATAAAAGAGGCACTGATTTTATAATATTGACACACCATGAGAAGTGTTCCTGCATTTCTCTTAATTTCTAGAAAGCCTGTTTATTAAAAATATGTAATGTATAAAGATAATCACATTGGAAAACAAAATTTACTTAAAACTGTGGACTATTTTTTTGCCTATATTGTGCAACCACTTTTGATCTCTACACTTCACCTCATCAGCCACACTAGAGTATTTTTGATATTAGAAAACAGAATATAAGGCAGCCCAGGTGGCTCAGTGGTTCAATGCCGCCTTCAGCCCAGGGTATGATCCTGGAGATCTGGGATCGAGTCCCCTCGTCAGGCTTCCTGCATGGAGCCTGCTTCTCCCTCTGCCTGTGTCTCTGCCTCTCTTTCTTTCTGTGTCTCTCATGAATAAATAAATAAAATCTTAAAAAAAAAAGAAAACAGAATATACATCTCATAAGCCATATAATAAACCAAGCTGTTTCTTAGTTCTTAAAATTAAAACATGTTTGTATAAAATAAACACTATTTGTCTAATTGTCTATACTAAAAGAAGGTATCTATATACTTAATATAGTAAGTGTTCTAAAAAGAACAACAGAATAAAGGTATTACTGTTTTTTTTTTTTTGATATATGAGGATCTAAAATTCATATCAAGTTGCCCTGAGAGTTATGTAGGTAAACCAGTAAAAGAGAAAACAAAAGTTTATTGTTGATAGATTTATTTAAAAACTGCAAATAGAATGAGTCAGAACAAATCATATCTGAAAATAATTTGAATGATATTGGTAATCTATGGAGGAAAACAAAACGATAAAAAATGATTTTTGCAAGGTGTATTTTTAAAATTTATTCTTTTACTACAAGTTTTTATTTAAATTCTACTTAGTTAACATATATGGCAAAATTGGTTTCAGATGGAGAATTTGGTGATTCATCACTTATATATAACACCCAGTGCTCATCCCAACAAATGCCCTTCTTAAGTGCCCATCATCCATTTAGCCCATCCCCTACCCACCACCCCTCCAGCAACCCTCAATTTGTTCTCTATTGTTAAGAGTCTCTTATGGTTTGCTTCTCTCTCTTTTTTTTTCCCCTTTCCCATGTTCATCTGTTTTGTTTCTTAAATTCCACATGTGAGTGAAATTGTAAGGGATTTGTCTTTCTCTGACTGACTTATTTGGCTTAACTAACACATTCTAGCTCCATCCACATTGTTGCAAATGGCAAGATTTCATTCTTTGTGATGGCTGAGTAACATTCCATTATGTATATATACTCAAAGGATACAAAAATACTTATTTGAAGGGGCACATGCACCTCAATGTTTATAGCAGTATATTCAAAAATAGTCAAACTATGGAAAGAGCCCAAATGTCCATTGACTGATGAATGGAAAGAGGTGTGGTTTATATATGTATTTTATAGATATATTTTTAAAAGAATATTTCACACGAGTTGTTCATTTTGGTTTTAAAAATATAATCCTAGTGTCCAAATGATTTTTTTAAATATGAAAATGTGCTCCAAATATCTTAGTAATTACCATCAGCACTGAGCATAAGTTTCAGTATATGATAGATGTTATGTGGTCAAAGCAGCATTGTATTGGTACAATAATAGCTACATAGATCAATGAAACAGAATAGAAAGCTCAGAAGTGAACACAACTACATGGTCAACCAACCTTTGACAAAGAGGAAAGGATATCTAGTGGGGAAAAAAAAAAGTCTCTTCAACAAATGGTATTGGGAAAACCAGAAAGCAACAAGAAAAAGAATTAAATTGGAACACTTTCTTACCATACCCCAAAATAAATTCAAATGGATTAAAGATCTACATGTGAAGACTTGAAACCATAAAAATCCTAGAAGAGAACACAGGCAGTAATGTTTTTAATATCAGCCATAGCAACTTCTTACTAGATATGTTTCCTGAAGCAAGGGAAACAAAAGCAAAAATAAGCTAGGACTTCCTCAAAATAAAAAGCTTCTGCACAGCAAAGGAACGAATTACAAAACTAAAAGAAAGACTACAGAATAGTCTTTGTGCATTAGTACCCAAAATGCACAAAGAACTTATAAAACTCAACACTAAAGAAAATGAATAATCCAATTAAAAAATGGGTGGAAGACATGAACAGACATTTTTCCAAAGATGTTATGTGGATGGCCAAGACACAAAAAGAGGTGCTCAACATCACTCATCATTAAGGAAATACAAATCAAAACTACCAAAAGTATATCACCACATACCTGTCTGAATGGTGAAAATTAACAACACAATAAACAACAGGTGTTGGCTAGGATGTGGAGGAAGGGAACCATCTTGCCCTATTGTTGTAAATGAAACTGGTATAGCCACTCTGGAAAACAAATAGAATGGAGGCTCCTCAAAAAGTTAAAAATGGAACTACCCTATGATCCAGCAATTGCACTATTAGGTATTTACACAAAAAACACAAAAATACTAATTCAAAGGGGTACACACACCCTGATGTTAATAGCAGCATTATCTACAATAACCAAACTATGGAAAGAGCCTAAAAGTCCATCAACCGATGAATGGATAAAGAAGATATAGTATATACATTCAATGGAATATTACTCGGTCATCAAAAATAATTAAATGTTGCCATTTTCAGAGAGATGGATGGAACTATAGAGTATAATGTTAAGCAAAATAAGTCAGAGAAAGATAAATATCATATGATTTCACTTGTATGTGGAATCTAAAAAACAAAATAAATGAGCAAAGGGGAAAAATAACAGAAAAGCAAACAGAAGCAGATTCTTAACTATAGAGAACAAACTGATAGAGAGGAAGTGGGTGAGGGATGGGGGAAATAGGTGATGGAGATTAAGGAGGGCACTTGCTATGATTAGTACTGGGTGTCATATGGAAATGTTGAATCACTATATTGTACACTTGAAATTAATATTACACTATATATTAACTAACTGGAATTTAAACAAAAGCTTTTGAAAATTCCAAAGCCCTACAAATTACATGACAGATTATACCATAAATAAAAATAATTGAAAGGAAGTAACTTTATAGAGATAAGCTGTATTTTCTAATTATGAGGTGAAAGAGCTGCCTATTTGATTTCTTCAAATTAATTTGACAATATTTTGGGAGTGTTAAGAGAGATAGAAATCTTACTGTCACTTTGGATTAGTTGTTTTTTTAACCACATAAGCAGGATTACAGCTAAGCCTCATGCTATATTTTATTTAACTATAACTACAATGAGATGACCAAGTGATCTTTTATTTCACATAGATATGTGTTTTATAAATATGCTCATTAGATTGGACAGTGATATGAATAGTAACTTTTAATCTCATTTTATTCCTTACACTGGAAATAAAATGGGGAAGACTAGATAGCTCTCCTTCCTATTTCACAGTTTCTATGTCTATTAGGGCTACTATAACAAAATACCACAGTCTGGGTAGCTCACAAACTACAGAAATTTATTTATAAAAGTCAAAGCCTGAGATCGGAATGCCAAAATGGTCAGATAAGGGCCCTGTTCTGCTATGCAAACTTCTCTTTGCATACTTATACAGTAGAAGGGACTGGAATGTTCTCTGTGGTTTCTTTTATAACAACACTCTTCTGCCCTCTTGACCTATGCATCTCCCAAATGTCACACCTCCTAACAAATACCGTCACCATTAGGTGGTAATAATCACCTTCTAAACTATTAAGATTTCAACATATGAATTTGTGAAGGTACAAATTCAGATTATAGCAACAGTTTAAATCAATGCCCTAAGTGGTTCTGCTTTATCAACCCAAGTTTAGATAGATTTGACATATAATCATCCAACAATGGTTGATTTAATTGAACAATATGTTGTGTCGTAACAAAATATGTAAGAATGTTGAGCAAAACATGGTCAAAGATCACAAATTATAGCTTTTCTTGACAACTTTATATACTATTGTTTATGATGTTGCTATTTTTACTCATATGCATTTTTTGAAACAGATTCACAACGCAATAAAGAAAAAAAAATGAGTTTCATCTTAGGTAGTGAAATCCCCTCTCAAATATTCAGATTACTTGACACTTAGAGTCATTTGCTTAAGAGTACCTCCAGGACATTTGTAATACCTCCACACAGTTATTGGTAGGGTAGATACAGAAATGCCACTTTCTTGTTGATGACTACTTCAAATTTAAAGATGCATTACACTTGGTTTAAGATTAACACCTTGACAACGTATAGGTGCAAGTTAATTTATAAATACAATATTATTTTTATTTTCCAAACATCAAAAGTTTGGCTTTCAGATCAGACTGAAGTTTTAAAATGAGAACTTGAGTGAAATTCATGTTTATTTTATTGACAGATTTTCATGGTACTGTTTGCATTTCACACTGTGTGAACCACATAATGATTCAAATATGTCATATCCTACTTTCAGGGGTAGTAATATCATGCACCCAAGAGTGTGCATTTTATTTAAACTGCAATTGAGCATATTTGAGAAACAATCTGTTGTAGAATCACATGTATAATTTCAATGTTGAATATTTCTATTCTGAGGAAAATATGGTCTTCATAGGGCCACCACTTCAAACATAGAAGGCAAATTTTAAAAATTAGATCCAAGTACTGATAGTAAATGATGTGTCACTTATTTCTTTGAAGTATATATATATGTATATATATATAATCACTAAAACTTTGAAAAAAATATATAATATCACTAAAACTGTTTCTACTATTACAAAAGGAAGATAAGATGGGAAGTAATGTTTTGTAACATTGAAATTCAAACATTATCCATATGAAATGACCATGCAATTGAGGCATAAATGATATTTTGATCTTTAATCTTGAAAGGCTTTAATTATTTTACATAAAGAAATATTTCTAATAAGTGTTTTTGAAAGATTGTGAAAAGCATGCTTTATTCTGAACATAAAACATCCAATACTCATTCATTTATTTACCAACACATATTTTGGATGCTTGTTATATACAAAAGGTTCATTTGGTTACTACTAGCTATAAAAAGCTCAATCAACCATTTCCAGTAGAGATCATAGTTGAGTAAGGGAGGATATAAACCTATAGAAGTGTAATAAAAAGGGGGAAAAGTGTCATAAAGTAAGCACATTGTCAGATGAAATGCTGTGGAATTTCAAAGAAAAGAGAAATATTTGTATTCGAGATACCAGGGAAAGCTTAATTGAGGAATTTACACTTGAAACCAGGAAAGAGAGAGATTTGTTGAATCATGGGAAAATGGTGAGTAAAAATTACTCAAGTCTATGGAACAATGATTAGCAAATATACAACAAAATACTTGGCCCAGATAGAGAAATAATGGATTACAATATGTTTAATAATAGAATATGTATCCTTTCTTTTAGGAATTATCTTGAAGTCCAGAACAAATATATTTTAGACCTGATATCCTTAAATCACCATTTTTTAATGAAATAACTCATATTTTTGAAAATGATTTTAAAGAGGTGAAATAAACAGTTTGTTAATTGAGGATATTGGAGGCCCTAATTGGTTTTGCATATTACCCCATCTACATTCACAAATTATCAAAGCATGTCTGACCACAAATAGCAGGCATCTTAAAGTATTAAAAGTATGGCATCTATTATTTCCACCTGGGCCAAATATTTCCTTGTTGCTGTATGCAAAAAGAGAGAGAAAGATAAATTACAGAAAATATCTTAACAACAATTTCACGTATCTCTTGCACATGGAATAATAATAGTTGGATATTTTCCTTGATGTTAAGGTCTCATAAAAAGAATGTTAGATTTTTGGATCCAATGCTTATATTCTATGTTGAAAATTTATAAGTATTTCAAATTAATTTTGTTTTTTTGCTATATGGATATGCATGTTCATGTTCCTGTGTATTTATAATTCTTCACCACTTTGAGTCAACTCTTGAAAGAAAAACATATGTTAATTGATTGGAATTTGAATAAAAACTTTTAGAAAGTGGATAATTAGATCATCGCATTTCTTGGGAGATAACCTCATAATAGCTCAAATTTATTAGCAAAACAAAATGTAGGATTCAGGTTTAAATACTACAGTCATATAAAAATATTTGATTAAAAGAAACATGCAGAGTTGTTGTTTTGTTATATTAACACCTTAGAAAATCCTATCTAAGAAAACATATTTACTAACTAGTAATTCTAAAAATAATTGCATTAAATTTGATCTCATGGAGAATTCATAAGACTTAATTTAACATTATTTCTGTTTTTGAAATGCAAGTTTTTTCATGCTGGTTTATAATGAGTTTGCAAAATAGAAATAATAAACTAATATAAATTCACATTTGAAATTAAAGTTTGAAACAATGTTTTAGAACAGTAATAATATAACATTTTATAACTACCTTGAAAGAATGTTTGTATATTTTGGCCTTTTTGTTTGTTTTGTTTCTTGTTCTGTACTGAAATAGATACTAAATCTGAAAAAAACATAGATAGGTTTCCTTGGGGAAGTATATATATCATTCTTTTAAAAATAACAGGGCCTCCTTAAGAGGTCATGAAAAACAAAATGACTACATTTTATAATAACTTATGTTTTTACATCAATTGTTCAACAAAAATTAACAAAAAATGCTGCTTTATTTTTTTTTCTAAACCAAATTATTTTTAGTTTTTTTAGTATAGTCCTTAAACTCTTCAGTATAGTTTTTAGTTTCTCCAATATAGTCTAGTTTCTCCTACATAGTCTTCAGCTTTCTGAGCATTTTCACATGTCCAGAGGACCCAAATGAAAAACATGTCTGACTCCCTCACTCTGAAGTCCAGAGACTTTGTTTCCTTCCTACACTCTGCCTTTAAGACTTTTTTTCCTACCAGATTCTCCAGTCTTTCTATCTTGATGACCTTTATTTTGTCCTGATTAGATTTAGATTGCAAACCACTACTTAAGATACATTACTGATGTACTGATGTATTTCCCATTTAGAAAACATTTTGGAGACCTATACTATGCAAGAAACTAGGTAACGTCACATGACTGCCTATTGGAGTTTTTTTAAGATTATCCTACCATTCTCACACAAATAAAGCTGATGCATACTCACACTTGCATGCACATCTTCACCAGCACTACTCCTCTATTTGGGTAAGGCATCAGATATTTATAAAGATGATCACACATTTATACACCTTTTATCATGCTTATCTGGGTAGGTTAAGTGTTCAAAAGTCCCAGATTGGGGAAAAGAAAGATATCTCAGTAAATGCAATAAAGAAGAAGTTATATTAAAGAATAATTTAACATGCCATCAGAAATGACCTTGATAAGTTTTTAGGTGCAATCAGTCTTCTTGTCCATAATTCTTCTTAGGTTCAACATTGATTTCTATAGCCTTTTCTACTAGACAATGTATTTTAAGCTGTGCCAATAGTAGCTGGCACAGAATTTTATTAAGTGATTGGATGCTTTCACATTTTTTACTTGAACTGTCATTGTGCCTTTCTCAAACTATATTTTTATTCCCTATTTAGAAAACCAAAGGATATAGTCCTCAAGGTTTTCATTTTTGTTGTTGTTTTGGTTTTTTTTTTGTTTGTTTCATTTTTGTAATCTTTACAATTCCCCTCTCTTGAGGATATGAGGTAAGAGCTCTGTGACCTTGTAAAAGTTGAGGAAATCACAATTAAATAACCTCTAAGATATGTTACAGGCTGTCCTCATATTTCTCAGAGAATCCAGGTCTAAAGTAAGAGTTTGAATTCAAAACTGTTAATGTTCCATAACATCATAAAATATTAAAGCTAGAAGGTTCAGAAAGATAATCTTATCTCTAGTCTCTTCTTTTATCTTAAAGAAAACAGTTTCAAAGTGAGTCTAGTCTAGTCACAATGTCTGTTAGCAACTGAAGATGTACAGAAACCTAGACCTCATGATCTAATATAACTTTCTGCAACTCATTGGATACAGAAACTTTCATATGTCATAGTAGTGACTGTGCAACAATACATAATCTACCTTGATTAATGACCGTGATGAAAGGTCTGATTAACACAATGGAAATAAATGCAGCAAGCAGAGTTATTAAATTTTAAAAGCTGTAATGTCTATCTGGTTGGCATTAGTGTGACGATGGTCTTTTTAATCTGCTTGTGTTATATTTACCAGGTCTATAATATCTGGTCATTCTGGCTGTTCATGAAGAAAGAAAAAATAACTTCAAAGATGAATAATTATGTTGGAAAAATGTGTAGCTACGGAGAAAAAAATGTTGCTGATATGTCAGAGAAAAATGTGTTCGTGTTGTGTGTACATGTGTGTTGAATTTATATATGTAATAAAGGAGAACTCTTCCCATATGTTCATTTGGAAAAACTGAAAGAATAAAAAGTAAAGAGGGACTGAAAAAAAAAACAAAACACTACTTGGCTTTTTAAAGTGAAACTGATATTATTTTAGACATTTATAAGAGCTCGTTAACATTTACAACTAATTATAATGGCACCTAATTTTTATTATAGCTTTTATTTTTCAAAAGCCTTTATTTTATAATCACGATCTTAATTTGCTCCCACAATAGCTGTGGGAAATAGTTAAAGGAGATTTTATTTTCTTCATATTACTGATGAGACAAAAAGGTCAAATGTTTAAGTGGTTTGCCCAAACAAATAAACTAGGTTGTTTAGATGCTTGACCTATATAATATATCAAATTAACAGTTTCATTCATTCATTTTCAATACCAAATTCTTTATAAAAACACAGCCATTTGTAACTCACATGATATGATTATCTGTTTACTATTGTTTATTACAAAACCTTCATAGTTGGTTTATCTATTCCATTTTCTCTATCTTGAAGAAAAGCAGGATATCCTTTTTATCCTTAAAAAAGGAACTTTCACCATGAATTTTTACCAAATCCATTTTATTAACAGCACACTACTATCTATAAAGTATAGCCAAACAACCTAAAGTCCTCCATACAATCTGTGATCCAATATAATACATGAAAATAGAACTGATCTTAAAAGCAGGAGCTATCAATTTATACCCAGGTCTATTAAGTATGTAGAAATATAGCCCCTTTAACATATCTTAGTGGTAATTATCAATAAGATGATTTTATTACAAAAATCCCTGTCATTTCCAAATAAATTCTTATTCATACATGTAGTTAGTTCCTAGAGTCAATGATAGAACTTGGGTTGGCCATGCTGTATTAATCCCAGTTTATAGTGTGAGTGTAGCAACTCAGTGTTTTCACTAAGATGTGGACATGTAGCCATGTTTAATTGTTCTGCATGAGGGCACACTACATTATCAAGACACAGCAACCTTTTTGTTGCTACTTTTCAATTTCTTGAATCATCATGGCTAGAGATTATTACTTCTTTTTCTCTCTACCTTAATGACACCTAGTTTCTCTATTTCATTAAAGAAGCTTTAGATAGTTGTACTCCTGGCCCAGTATTAGCCCCCTCCCTTTCAGCAGTGATCTTCCTCAAGCCATCTCTATTGCCCTAGAATATATGATTTCATAATATTCATTGAAAGTGCTGAATTCAGTCAGGTGCACTCATTAGGACACAAAGCTTTACATTTTTAATGTGACTTCCCAGCAATGCTATTCACCCTGGCAATACTTTATGCAAATTCACAGCTTTTAGATTTACCTTTGGGAATAAGGCACTTTTGCTTTGAGATATTACACTTCTCATCTATATAAATTAAAACATCTACCTAAAATCTAATTTAATCTGTGTCTCCTCCTACTAGTTCAGGCCTGTCTGGCAAAAGACTGAAATTATTGAGAAAATCTTTACTGACCACAATGTTATTAAACTAGAACTCAAGAACAACAAGATAATTAGAAAATATCTAATAGCTGCATGAAAGTTTTAAGAAAAGCCATAAGTAATACATGAATATTAGAAGAAATAAAAAAGAAAATTTAAACATGTTCAACTTTTCAAACAACAAAACAAAACAGTGTAGGATTAGCATATGGAAATCAATAGCCTTCATTACACAAAAAATAACCAGTTAGAAGATATAATTGTAGGGAAAGGTCATTTACAATAGAAATAAAGAAAACAAATATATTTAGGAAGAAGCTAATATAACAACAAAACCCTCAAATGTGCAAACATGTAGGGAAAACTCTAGGACACTCTTACCAAATACAAAAGTAGAATTAAATAAACACTCTTAGTCGATGACTAAGTGTTATAAAGATTTAAGTTCTAGCATTAAAAAATAAATAGAAGTTTTTTATGCACCTGCACAAGTTGATACTACTCAATATAGACAAATAAATATGTAAGAATAGTTTTTTTTCAAAGACAGGAAATATACAAATAGGACTAACCATAAAAAATATAAAAACAGATTATAAATAACATGTTGAAAAACTAAAAAAACAAAACAAAACAAAACAAAACCTAATGATAAAAGGTGCAGTTGCATCTTCCAGGTAAGATTCTGATGTCAAATATGAAAATAAAATTACATATAGTCAGAGGTAGCCTCAAACATACTTTCAATTATGGATAATCGCAGGATAGCATTTTGTGTGTAGGATAACACTTTCGATAGACATCTTTAGCGACACCTCTAACTCTTCATTAGTCATGTTTTCTCCATGACAGTCACTTAAATATTTGATAACTTTTTCTGACCTTTTCATATTTTTTTAAACATTCCAAATAACTCTTGAATCACAGAAGAATTATTTGAACACAGAAACTGACTCTGTGAGGGCCTTACTTATGAATGTGGGGGAGGTGCAGGTAATGGATTAAAAAAAAAAAACAAAAAAAAAAACAAAAAAACAAAACAAAAAAAAAACAAAAAAAAATAAAAAAAACAAAAAACAAAAACAAAACAAAACAAAACAACAAAATGAGGGATCCCTGGGTGGCGCAGCGGTTTAGCGCCTGCCTTTGGCCCAGGGCGCGATCCTGGAGACCCGGGATCGAATCCCACATCAGGCTCCCGGTGCATGGAGCCTGCTTCTCCCTCTGCCTTTGTCTCTGCCTCTCTCTCTCTCTCTCTGTAACTATCATAAATAAATTAAAAAAAAAACAAAATGATTTTGTTTTGCACAGGTTAAATTTGAGATTGTCCCTAAAGAATCCAAGTGGAATGTTGCAAATACACTTATATATATATAAAATATGTAAAATATATTTTATATATGTAATTTTATATATTATATATGAATATATTTATATATTAATTAATTAAAATTATTTATTTATATTTTATTATAAATTTAAAAATATATAAATATATAATATATGTAAATAAATATATGAATATATGAATATATAAAATATACTTTATATATTTTATATTTATATTTATTTATATTTGTATAAAATATATAATATATATAATATATAATACAGTTATATATGTATATAAAGTTTACAAAAGATATTGAGTTACAGATTAAAATTTTGTAGTCATCATTTCAGAGGCAGTGTATAAAATTGGAAACAGATGACATGACTAAGGAATTGCATTACAGAGAAACCTGAGAATTGAGATTAAACCCTGGACAATTCACGATTCAACATTTCATAGTTGCGAAAAGTAGAAAAAGTTAACAAAAGAGAATGAGAATTAGAGGAAAACTAGGAGAGTGTGATATTTAATGCAATTCCTACTTTAACAGTATATTTTTCTGGAGCTTTTCTTTCTGTTTATAATAAAATGCATTCTCTTTCTCTTTCTCATCATTCCACCATATGTGTCTTTGTGTGTAAATATGTCTCTGTGTGCTGAATAACAATGCAGATGTTAATGTTTCACAGTCAAAATTGTTTTATACCACTCTATAGTGCTTATTTCCTAAATCTTGCATAATTTCTTCTCTAGCATGAAAACTTTTATAACAATCTCTAATGAGCTGAATGTATTCTTTTTTATTACTATATGCTCAATTTTCCTCTTTCTAGATACTGGAATAAGTAAACATTGTTGGATAATCTTGATACATCTCTCCCATTTTGATTTTATAAATGGGCATGCACCTAACTAGAGGGTTCTTTTTATTGTTTCCTCCTTCAGTTGTTTATGCCACAGGCCAATGTCCTTCAAAGTAGGCTTGCTTTTTCTTTTGTGTATCATGGCGTAAATGCCAAATGTTCTTGCCACTCGTGTCCAAGTTGATTACAACTTCCAGAAAAGACAATTTAAGCATGAAGTTAGTTTGAATTTTTTTTATACAACATATATGTTATTGTCTTTGGAAACAGAAAAACTATATTCATATTCTATGTATTAATAAATCACTGTTCTCCAAGATCAATCATTTGGACATAGTTTGTAATAGATACAGTATTCAAGATCCCTTTAATATAACGTAAGAGTCTTCATAGATTATGCCGTATACTCAGCAACTCATATTCTCAAATCATTGGTGTTTATAAGAGGACATCATAAAATTCACTTTAGGTAAAATCCACAACAGAAAATTTATGTCTCAAGGAAAAAAATTATCTTGTGGCAATTTCTTTTAAGCAGCTTAGAAATCCTGCTCCAAAGAAATCATGACTACATAGTCTTATTACTAATTTTATTTAAGTTGTCTATGGGTATAGTATAATAATTGTATTACATATATTGTATGTATTATATATAATATACATACATTTTAATTGTATAATTATTAATTCTAATTATATATAATTATTGGTTATAATTAAGATCAAATTAAATTTTTCATTAGGAAATTATTGTTTAAATGCATAATTGCATTTTTAATGTTGATTTATAGAAACTATGGGTATCTCCTCTATACATTTAATATTGAAATATTTTACATCGCTGGTAGGTTTAGCATTAAATGGAAATGAAGCTAAGCAGCTGTTGCTAAGATTAGCAGTCACTAATTCCTAATGTTTTTGTAGCTATAGATGCTTCTATGTGTATGCTGATATATATTCATACATAATATGTCATACAATTTCAGAGGTTATTTTGGGGGGCGGGAGCAGAACACATTAGTTAAAATGAATCCAAACACATGGATACTTCTTTTTGATACTTTATTTTTTAATAAAATTGACAATCATTGAAGATATATGACATGTAAACCACAGTATTTTCTATTAAAAATACAAATATGAATAAAATATGGTCCCTGAGCTCTAGGGCATCAAAATTAGGGGAATAATCAATGTATGTAACTAACCATATCTCATAGTTATTAGGCCAGTGACAGTGATGGCGGCAAAAATAATTAGTTCTTTCTTTGACATTTGGAATGGCTATCCACGAAAAGGCAGGTCATGAAAATGAGTATCATTTCACTCACCTGAAATAGACAGAAGCGAAATGTGAAAGACCATGAGTCAAGCAGATATACAAATAAATAGGGGCTCTGCTTTATTTATGTCTGCATCATTATGGAGTAATACAGTTTGGGGCATAAAGCCAATATTAAAAAAAGTACAACGTATTAAGGTTATAGGCTCACTAAGACAGAAATAGAAGAAAAAGTTGGTAGAATGAATGTTGAAATGACATAAGACTTAAGAAATAAATTAGGGAAAGGTTTTTATTGTCAGTAAACTCTATTAAAATATACAGACTCTTTCCAGTAGGCAATATGAAGTTCTGGAAAGTATTAAACTGTGATTTACTATGTTTTAATCTATGAAATACTTAGGTAAAGAAAGTGACAACATGACTTGCATATTACAAAACCAAGGACATGATGTGTAAAGGAGGCTATTAGTACCTCCAGTATGAGATTAGGACAGAATAGATGAGAGGAAGGTGGAGAAAGTAGGGTCAAAACATATTTTGAGAGAAAATCAACAGTAGATTTTTGTCCAAAGCATTGAGTTCATTTATTTAACAAACATTTTATCAATCTTTATAATATGCAGGAAAATGCAATCCACAGTGGATATACGACTCAACCACTAACCTTAAGGAGCTAAAAATCTATTAAAAATTTATGAGGCAGAAATCTCAAATTATGTTCTAAAGTGACTTCAGTCAGCTATATTCTAATCTAGGTGTTTCCATTTTGAGGTCTTTTAGAATGCAGATTTTTCTTTTTATTATATTTCCTTTATGAACCGGATCTTGAAATTGTATCTGTAATCCTTCAAAAATGCAGAAGCATAATAATAAATACTGCCTTATCCTTTTAGCATATAAAGTAACATATAGTAAAATGCCATGCACATCCACAAAGTAATGAAAATATATAATCAGTCCAATTGTGCAAGGGAAGCAAATCAGGTAATGATTTTTGAGAGTTTTTCTTCTTTATGCACATTTTAGTGAATGCTCTTGTTATTTTTAAACACCATGTAGGAATGTTACCACTTACATGCAAGAGGTTAGAACATTTGAAAAATGTTTGTGAGTGTGTATATATATATGTGTGTATATATATACATGTGGTTCATATATGTATATAATTTCTTGTGTAGAATATGTCCTTTTACACATTCAACCAAAATAAAGATGCTAGTTTTCTTTCCTCAGCAACATTTTAGTAAATTCAAGTAAATGTGAATTTACACATGTGAAAACTATAGAATTTCTAGTTTTTTGATAATCTATAGTCAGATAATTATGTAAACCACAGCTTTGTATAATGAATAATATACTGGAACTTCTATCATTTGAACAAATGATTATTATTTCTTGGTTCTAGTATAGGCTCCTTATAAGTCTTTCTAAGGACCTGTTGCTTGATGGGTGAGGAAAATACATTAAAATCTGATTTTATAGAAATTTGATTTTTATATTTCTGTTGTATTTCAATTATATATATATATAAAACATCAAAATAGTGAACTTCTTTATATTCTCTTTTACACAAAACTGTCAGTAATTTTTGTCTTTCTTTCTAAGGATTTGCATTAAAATGATTCTATAAATCTTTCTTAACTCCTGCAAGGATGGCTGATCTTTAGAATGCCATTGAAAATGAACTTGTGGGACAGGTAATTCCTATGTGGCAAACCTATTTGCACACTGCCATCAGCATGCAATGACAAGATATAAAAATTGTCAGAGCAATTCATGTGAAGAACATCACACCAAATAACATCATAGAGGACCTGTGTAACCAATAACACATTTTTCCTGATCTCTTTAGTGCTACACATATAATAAATTATTCACCTGATTGTATACTATAAAATATATATTTTATTCAATGTGTTTCTCTAAACAACACACACACACACACACACACACACACACACACCACAAAGTTTCCCGTGCATTAAGTTCTAGTGAGAAGAAATATGAGACACAGGCAGAGCCATAGACTCCCTGATACAGGCAAATCTTTTTAACCCATGGCACCACTGTAGCAGTTGTAGCCAGCAATTCCACAGACACTTAAATCTAAATTAGTTAATGGTCCTTGTCAGCATCCTGCAGTTCTAAGGATGCCGCAAAGTATTTTCTTTCTTCCAGTCACAGAGAGCCTTGACTGGAATGAAGGATATTGAGGAAGTAGGGCATGTGTCATCGATGAAATATATTGGATCTCTAATGTACATCTCCTAGAAACCATTATTAATCCCAAGTTCCTCAGCCTGAAAATCTAGTAGCTGCCAAAAGGAAATAGTGGTAGTGGCCATTAGAGTAACCCAGGCTTAAAAGTAAATGTCTTCCAGGCATGGACAATTGATAGCTATAGCTCAAACTGAAAGGTCTACTTACTATAGGCCTATTTTGAAACAAAACTAAATTTCAAAAAATGCAATGATTTTATTACATTGCAGAGTCTAGTTACATGTGTTGATCTATTGAAAAGGAAATATTTATCTGCTGTCTAATCCTGAGGAAGTTACCAAACATTTTTGGCCCCAGTTTCCTCTTCTCTAAAATGAGGATTTAATGCATTACCTATAAATTGTTATGAGTAAATATTTTATGTATTTTTAAAGCCCATGGTGTCTGGCACATAATGGGTATACAGAAGTGCATGGCAAATGGAGTAAAGATAGATTTGGAAAAGCTGACCAGAAAATTCAGTTCAAGTATCTGTTTAACTTCTGCCATGAGGCAGATGTAGCCCTCTCATTTAAGGCTCAAGATTCTTAGACAAGTTGCTTAATCTTGGTAAACCTCATCTATTAAATGGAAATACTACTTGTCTCATAGTGATAACCCTGAGAATTAAAGGTGCAAGTACCTGTTACATAGTAGATTGAACAAAATGGATATTCAGCATGGAAGAGGTAATATTATTTTAGCTTCTATTGTTACTAATTAGTGCTGGGCTTATCTCTAGGTTTTTTTTTCCCTTGTCCTCCTCGTGACCTATGTTGAACCTGATGCAAGCTTCCATCAACACTTTAATAGCAAATGCCTTCCCAAGCAGTGCTTATGCAGCACAGGCCTCATGGAAAGGAAACTGTTAAAAAGAAAAAACCTCAGGATACATTTCCAGAGGCATGTCTGAAAGTATAACACAGAAAGCTACTTAGAATCAATGACTTTTGAAAAGTGGAGAAGACTTACTCTGGTTGAATTCAACTTAGAAGTTGTTCTTTTTCTATCAAAAGCAGGAGCCAAAGATTTATAGAATGAGTAAGATGCAGGTCCATACAGCACAGAGGTATGGTTAATGATGTCTCTACAGTTGAGCTTGAAGAGTAAGCAGTTACAAACCGAGGGAATGAAGTTAGTATCCAAGCACCACCATAAGAAAATGACCATCTTGATTCAGATTAATTTGCTGTGAAGAAAGCTGATCAGTTGACAACAGAAAACATGGGTGAAAAATAAGATATTCTGTACAGGATTAGGTAAAAACATCGATCTTAATCACATATAGCCAAAGAGTACGAATTTCTTTATTTAAAGAACTGCATGCTAACAAGATAGCTATGCTGAATATTATGTGGCATTATTTGAGTGGCAGTGTGTATACCATGTACATATATATCGTGTGCATGTGATTTGCACAAAACTAATATAGAGAATATAGAGGCAAGCAATGAATATGTTTGAAGGGTTAATGAGGAAAATAAAAATAAAAATTAAAAATTGAAGGATCATGTCAAGGACATCATGGATAAAGGACAAATGGAAGAAAATATGACAATTACAGGAGAGTTAACTAAATTTCCTGTTGCCCTTTCAGTGGAGTACAAGATAGAAGTGTGAAAATAAGCATAATTAAAAATCTAGATGAATATAAGTGAGACCACAGATCCACAAACAGCCACAATAGCATTGTTGAGATAATCTTAGGTTACCAATAAATTGAAAGCCGCATAATTTCAAATACCATAGTGTAAAAATCCAAGAGCCTTATTGTAGTAAAGAAAGGGGAGAGCTCTAGAATACATTGAAACTGAATTCAAAACAGGACAATCCATTCTAGTTGTTTTATTTTTTTTACTTTGAGCATTTTAACTCTATAATCCTTATCAATTTGTTTAAGAAATTATATATTCTATGTGTGTCAAGATACATGATGAAGATGTAAAAGCCACATTTCCTATTTTTAGGGAAATCTAGTGAGGTAAGGGAACAGTGAGCAGATACTTTAGTATACTAAAGTATTATAAATGCTAGAGGGGGCTTTAATCAAGGCATAGGTTTAAGGGATTAAATGTGGTTAGGTATTTAGGAGAGGTAAAATCTTAGCTAGACTAAGAAAGCTGAAATTAACTAGGTGCCAAATGTCAGAAGATTATTGTTTGAAGATGAAGCCATCTGTTTAAAAGGTATAGAAGTATATGTAGAAGATGGCACTTTAAAAATTGCAAATAGGTCCATATGAATAGAGTGCAAGGATGGATGAGTTGAAACAGAGCAAAAGCATGTCATGATAGGTGATTTGGAATTAATATCAAATCCTGTAGGAAGCCACTGATGGATTATGAACAAGGAGTGAGTTTTAGAAAATCTGTTGGATGATGTAGTAAATGTGTTTGATGCTGTGCCCAGATAGCTTTTTCTAAGCAGTTGAACCTATTCCTTCTCAGAACTGTTGCTGCTGTGTTAGCTGCCCATGGCTCAGAGTTGCTCCTTTTTAAAAAGTGTCCTCAACCATGGTGACCTGACATACTCAGAATGTTATGCTCCCCCTACCCAAAGGAGCTCCATAGGCAAAATGACTAACACAGAGATATACAAGGTTGTACAATGGGAGCACTAGCCCTGTGGAATAGTTCATTCTCCAGCACAACTTGAGGATTGAAGGTGGGCTTAAGCAGAGACCACATCTTGGTTTAGCTCTTCTTTCCTGCTTTATTTAGAATCCATCATTTCTCTTCTCTGGATAGCATACCCTCAGTGAGCTGTTTGCACACGAATTTCCAAGAAAGAATTGGCTTTTAGAGAAACCAACCCAAATAAGTCATTTTATGTATAAGATGGGCCAGAATGGAAAACAAAACAAAAAAAATTACAGAAAAGAGTTAATTCTAAAATCCAAGTATGTATGGAGTTCTTACAAAGATGAGAAATAATGAGGACCAGAATAAAGGAATAGAACTTAAACTAGAATAGATGGGTATAATTGCCAAGATTGTTGAAGACTGAATTGACAGGACTAAGAGATATGGGCTAAGGAAGAAAAAAAATATAGAATAGGTGTCTGCATTGGGGGCAGGAAATGAGATCAAGGATGAAATAGAAAAAATAGAAATAGAAAAATATAAAATCAAACAAGAAGTTCCTGTACTAACAAATAATAATGGGCTATGAAGTTTATGATTAACGCTGCTTTCAATTTTCATACCATTGAAGTTGGAAAAAGAGTATAAGAGAACAAAGCAAATGGGGGAAATTTGATAGAAGAAGAGGTTATACATTAAGTTTTGGATGCATTCAGTAGAATTTTGAAAATTCTAGACTGGGCTTGAGAAAACTGACAGCAATATATTCATCTACAATGAGAAGGTACTTACCCACACTTGGGGAGAAATTATTCTACTCTATATGCAAAAACACTAGGCTCTGCCCCTAACACATATACCCAATAAATTTCAATTTTCCCTTTTCAAATGCCCTATTCCTGTGATTGAATCTGATTGTATATTGACAAATAGAAAATTCTGTTACCAGTTTGCACAATTTGCCTTATTCCCTAGTATCAGTGTTCTTGAACTTGCTGTTTGCTACTGCTCAACTTTTCCTTTTGGGTCAGGTATCTACTTCTAAACTAAGGACTCTATTAGCCTCAGGCCTTCTGTTTTACTATTACCTGATCCTTTCAGCCAATTCACTACAGGTTTTCTTTGTATCCTATCAATGATCAATAAACAATTTGCCTTAACTGCCAAATATAATCACTCTGTCAATCAATGTATCCTATGTTAAGCTTAAAATCCTAAATTCTTTGTGTGAGTAGGGTTAGGTGGGAGGAAAACTTGCCATTCTCCATGAAATTCCCTAGACTGTAGTCACTAGAATTTTATATCCTAGTTAGCAGAGATACAAGGTAAAATATAATAGATATTTAAATTGTTTTTAGTCCCTTAATATAAAGAAGAGGAAACCAGGGCCTGATGAATAAATGGTATATATAAAGTACACATGTTAACTAAAAAAAAAATAGACTTATTATTATATTTGGATTGCTATAGCTTCCTGTTTGGCTATTTGGATGTCATATAAATGAATCATGGCCACAACTTCATATAGGGAAGATCCAATTTCAATAGCCACATTACAGGCCAAAAAGACTTGTGGACTGTACAGAAACAGTAAGTTGAAGAAAGGTATCAAACACATGAGCCAGAAAGAGACTTCGCAATAAGCACATGGTAGCCAAGTCTAGTTTAAGAGGTCCTGGGAAACCAGAACATGATACCATGATGTTTCTTTTAATCTAGAACAGATGTTATGCATATCTCTCTCTCAAGTCAGATCATTAAAGACAGATATGGAAACTATAACCTGAGTGGACCAAGAAGAGATTGAGATTGAGATGCTGACTCATAGTCTATCCTTTTGCTCATAAGTATGCTTATAAAGCCTTGCACATGCTCCATGTATACACACACACACTACACAGGACTCATCTGGAAGATATAGCTATCTAACAAAATTTGCTATGTCCATGTAATTTATATCTTTCACAGTATTTTAAAAGGGTTAAACAAAATTTTTGTATTATTTTTTGCCTATGACTAATACTAAGAAATATGTCATGTTGTCATTACACAACATGAGTGTGCAGACTTTCACATACAAATAAAACTGAAATAAAAATTATATTACTTATCCTATTTCTATTTTATTTTCCATTCTTTCTTTTTTTCTCCTTTTTCAATATTCCTCTTCTTCTTTTTCTTCACCTTCTTTCTCCCTTTATTTCACCATTTGTTCTTTCTTTTATTCTTTTATTCATTTTTTTTCTTTTTCAACTGAATCAACTAAATTAATTTCATGACAAATAAAATTATTTCATGACCCTCATGAAAAAAACACTGTTCTGGGGACCCTGACTAGATATAAAGTAGCATTTTTTACTCAATAAGCAAATAAATTGAGAAAAATATGGAATAGCTAGGAATAAAAAGGGAATTTATTAAAGTAGTTTTGGGATAAAGACCTAGTTCCCACTTTGTTGGGGGAATATGATAGCTGAAGCTAGAGTAGAGATTTGTACAGACAAGAAGATTTACAATAAAAAGAGAATAATTGAAAATATAAAATTGATATATTTTCATTTCACCCTTAATTAATGCTCCTTTTCACTCTTCCACTATTAAGGCTAAATCATAAATTTTATCACCCCTAGCTGAAGGACATAGGATTATGATGTCCTTAATAAGATAATAGACTTGAAAAATCTATCTTTAAACCAAGAAAATTGTCTTTTAATTTACTTCATGCTTCATTAGTAAATCTTGAAACAGAGTTGTGGAAATAAGTCATAAACTCTTTACTATAAAGAGGATAATGTGTCTGAGATTCAGGATTAGCCATGGACCTTGAGTGGTAAGGAAGAAAGATGTCAGATAACACCTAATTTTCTTATATGTACGACTTATGATCCAAGAAAAATGTCCAAATCTTTCCTTTATGTGTCTTGGTACTCAGAAAGGAGGTTTCTATTCTTAGTGGTTCTAAACACCATGCAGTGAATTTAAGAAAGTATAGTTAACATAGCAGAGATAAGAAGGTGATGAAGTTTTTATAAGAAAGCATTAAGGATGGAGTAGCATAATCCTTAAATTGCATGTATTCTAGGTAATTCAGAACTAAGTTTAGGTCCAGAAAGCCTACTATTTAAATTTTTATGAGAGTGGATATCCAGAACCAACAGCATGGATGAAGAACATTATAATGTTCCTATTAGAATTGAAGAAAGTCTGTGTCTTCAAAGGAGCAAACAATAAACTCTACCAAGCTCAGGGAGATCAATTAACAGCAGTCCCATAAACCAACTGTGAATGCCAAAGAATGTCCTGAGAAGACCACTCACCTCTCAAGACAATCAAACCTATAACCAAGAACCAGGATGAAGCTTTAGAGTTCCCCTGTCTCTTACATTTAAAGATCATAAAAATCCTTTCTACATTCCCTTAGAGAAGAGCAGAAATAATTAAATTCTGAAGATTAAGGATTATGCAAGCTACAATTTTAAGTTTATTAGAGGTGACAAAATTATATATTGGTCAGGACTAAATTCTTCCTGAACCCAAACATAAGGTTCATAAATTTCTGGTCAATTTAATCAAGACAAAAGACCAGCAATTTCTCTATACATACAAGTTGCAGTATAATTCATTTTGAGACTTCACACATATCGGAGAGTTAACTTTTGTGGATCATGTATAATACTCAAGCCCATATACTGAAATAAAGTTAATATTCCAGAGAAAGCATTTAAATCTATTGTCATTTTCAATTAATCCTTTTGTTAATAAAGCATAATACCACAGATGTATAAATTCTCCATTTAGTATGTTTTTCTCCCAAATAAAAGGGATTACCTTCAAGACTGCTCAAATGACTAATCCACTTATGCTGGGTTTTGCTGCTAATCTCTTGCTTATTTTTTTGCATGTTCTATAAAGAATGCTACTACATAGAATTATACTGATGGGAAAGGATTCTTAGGTCATAGAGTGATTTCCTTTGCCTTCAGTCAAAACTGAAAACATATTCTAAAACATAGTTATTTGTCAATATTAATATGTATCTCAAAATTTACAATATTAATTATGCCACTGACTACACTGAATTTAAATGTAAGAATATTTGGAAAATGAGACTACATCTTTATCAATAGCCCCTTTATACCTTTCCACATTTTTTACCAATTCATTGAAATAAATTTTTAATTTATTATTAAACTTTTAGTATTTTTCTGTTTTTTAACATGACATTTTAGCCAAAATATGAACTACAAATACACATTTTATTCTTCATATTGAGTCATATGGGATAAATTCATGACTTGTAACACTGATCTAGAATGAAAAGCTTGTATGTTCACATGTGCAGACACACCCCTGAGAATCCAGAGACAGATTTCAAAGTTCACATCTAAATGAGTTGTGAGATCCGGATTGTATTATTAGATCATAAGGCAAAGAGAGGTAGTACTGAGGAGGTCACCATTTGAGTAGTGAATAGATGTTCATGAAGGAACAAACAGCAGATATTTGTGGCATTCTAGGCCAGAGAAAAATCAAATGGCAAAGTTCTGAAATGGGAGTGTAACTTTTGTGTTTGAAGACTGGCAGAGAAGTTATGTTGCTGGTTCGGAATGATGATTAGATGAGTGAAAGCAGAAGTAACTAACTAATAACCATATTGTACCATCCTTGGCTTTTACTCTGAGTGAGATGGAAAACAGTGGAGGATTTTGAACAAAGTAACTTATATTTTATCATGATCAATGTGACTATTTTATTAAGAAAAGATTGAAGTTCAGAAGGCAGGATACCAGTGGATGCCATTGCAGTTCCCAAATCATTGAAGAGTCTTGGAAAGTTAGAGTGTTCGTTCTATATTTTCCTGATTTTCCTTTTTAAATTGTTTTAAACTTATGATGTATTTATTTATTAAATTACATTTTTAAATGATCATATGTATTTCGTCATGCACATACTTCTGAGTTGAATGAACATGGTCACTGACCTCAGTGATGTTGGATATTAGAAGAAATACTTTAACAAATATATTCATATTACATAATAATTGAGAAATTTTATGTTCAGAAGATCCTCTTTGCTCAAATAACTTGAATTAAAATGATCAGGGGGCTGTCAAGATAATGATAGAGGCAAAAAAAGAGAAAGAATGTCAAAAGACTGTGAAGACACAGAGAGGGAAAAAGATCATGGTATATTCCAGAAATTTAATGAAATCAAAGTGATTGTGAGCACAGGGTATAATGACTAGAAGGCTTGAGATGAAGACAGGTATCAGAAAGTAAAGGACCTTTAGATTATTGTGTTAATTTTCTATTTTATCATAAAAGAAATGAGACTTATTGAAAGAGTTTGGTAAAGAAGTTATCTTATTTCATTTATTTTTAAAATTAATTACTCTCAGAGTTCTTTGTGGAATTGAATGGGGATACAGAAACAAGATTTGACAAAAGGAAATGAATAAAAGAATCATTGCAGAGATCTGACAGTACTTGATTTCAAGATCTTTTATAAAGCTATAGTAATCAGGACAGCATGCTATTGATGAAGAGTAGACAAATAGATCACTGGAATAGAATAGAGCCAAAAAATAGACCATATTAAAAAAAAAAAGGCAACTGATCTTTGACAAAGGAGCAATGTCAAAACAATGGATAAGAAGAAAAGATTATTTCACTCCTGAAAAGACTACATTATTGTATGATTCCAAGTATATGACATTTGGAACAGGCAAAGCTATGGATACAGTAAACTATGAATACAGTAAAACACAAAACAAAACAAAACAGTTGTTCATCTATTTTCTTTCTTAAATTCCACATATGAGTGAAATCATATATACTTGTCTTTCTCTGACTACTTTTGCTTAGCATAATACACTCTAGCTCCATCCATGCCTCTGCAAATGGCAAAATTTCATTCCTTTTGATGGCTGAGTAATATTCCATTATATATTTATATATGAATTAATAAGAGGGCGTGTGTGTGTGTGTCAGTCATTGGATATTGGGCTCTTTCCATATTTTAGCTATGGTTGATAGCGCTGCTATAGACATCAGGGTGCATATGCCCTTTTGTTTTGTTTTAAGATTTATTTATTTATGATAGACAGAGAGAGAGAGAGAGGCAGAGACACAGGCAGAGTGAGAAGCAGGCTCGATGCACCGGGAGCACGACGCGGGACTCAATCCCGGGTCTCCAGGATCGCGCCCTGGGCCAAAGGCAGGCGCTAAACTGCTGAGCCACCCAGGGATCCCCGCATATGCCCTTTTGAATCAGTATCCTTGAGTAAATATCTAGTGATGCAATAGCTGAGTCAAAGGGTAGCTCTATTTTTAACTTTGTAGGCAACTTCCATAGTATTTTCCAGATTGGCTCCTCCAGTTTACTCCTACCAACAGTGTAAGAGGATTCCTTTCTTCACATTCTTACCAAAATATAGATTTAGTCCATATCCACTCTAAAACCCATCTAGTTTTTGTTTGTTTGTCTCAGAGAAACATACTGCATTGACATACTGTATTTAAAAATTGCAGAAAGCAAATTCCAAGAATAGCAAGGGGCTCCTGAAGAAGATGTGAGAGAATGTACCTAAGCAAAAATAGGTAATGATTATGAAAACATATTACTAAGATAATATGTTACTTATATAAGAATAGGCAAATAGTACCATAAAATAGAGGTCTCTCTGTGCCTTTCATGAATAAATAAATAAAATCTTAAAAAAAAACAAAGATAGGAATATGATGACAAGTATTTGAAATATGTTTAATTTTATTAGTCACCTAGAACACATAAATTAAACTGTAATTTTATACCTATTTATGAACACATACCAGTTCACAAAATCTAAAAGTATGATAATACCACAAGTGGTTAAGGAACTGGAAGAACAATGCATTTATACAAGTCTAGTGATGGGAATTTTTAAAACTATTCTTCTATTTTCTAATAACATTGAGAACAAACATACCCTAAAATCTAGAAATCCTACTACTCCATATATACTCTAGTAGGTGTTTGGCAGAAATGCACCTGGCAACCAAAAATATTGTTCATAGTAGCATTATTTGTGGCAGTAAAGTATTACAAATAGCTCAAATATCCATGAGCATTTGAATGCATTAATTTGTTTTGTGTATTTTTGCAATATAATATTATAAAACAATGAACATGGATGAGTTGTATATATAGTTAAAAAATAAATGCTTCAGTGAAAAACATGAGTCACAGATGAATCTATTTTAGCCTGAATCTATACGTTCATAAAGTTTGAAACAAAAATAAATAAATATATTTTTTCAGCATGCAAAATTTTGTGGTAAAACTATAAAAAGTAAACAATGACAAATGGAACTCTATTTTAATAGTAATTTTTGAAATGTAATTTACATATCATACACTTCCTTAATTTGGTGTATAGTTTATGAGTTTATTAAATTTATACAATTGTGCAATCATTACCACAAACCAGTTTTAAAACTTTTACCTCAATCCACTGTTACCTTTGTGACCTCCAAAGTTAAACAATATTCCAACCACAGTTCCAGGAAATAAAAGATCTTTTTTCTATCTCTATAGTTTTGCCTTTTCTATAAATTAGATATAAATTGAGTCATATAATATGATAGATTTTATGTTTGGCTTCTCTCATTTAGAATGATATTTTTGTGATCTATCTAAGTTACTGTGCTTATCAGTGTCCCTTTCTTTTTACTGCTGTGTTGAATTCCATTTTAATGGAGGTTGCATTGACTCGATAAATCAATTTTAGGATAATTTCCAGATAATAGTAATAATAAGTACTTTTATATCATAAGTATGATATATCTGTCAATTTTTAGGTCTTTTTTTCTCTCAGTAACATTTTATACACTTTATTGATATTGTATGTCATTTGTTCCTATATATATTTTTGTCATGCTATTGTTGACTTAATTACTTTTCATTTCATTTTTTATTGTTAGTAATATACTTAAATACAGTTGGTTTTCATATACCTATTATGTATCTTATGATATTGCTTAATTCACATATTGGTTATAATATATTTTTTGTAGAATCTTTAGGACTTTCCACATTCAAGATGATGTCATTTAAAAATAATAAAAGTTTTATTTCTTCATTTCTAATCTTTATATTTTTCTTTTCTTATTGCCTTTTTCCAGCCAGGTAATTTAGTACAATGCTGAATAGAATTGATGAGAAGAGAAACTAGCTTCTCAATCTTAGGGGGAGAGTTTTCAGTCTTTCACATTTATTGTGATGTTAGCTCCAATCTTTTTGTAGCTGCCCCTTATGAGATTGTGGAAATTCCCTTCTGTTTCAAGACTTCAGACAGTTTTATCTGAATGAATGTTATATTTTGTCAAATGTTGCTTTATCTCTTTTATGCTTTCAAAATGACTCATTAATTGAATTTTTATTATCCCTTATCTTGCATTCCTCTTGGTTAGAGTATATTATTATCATTATTAGATATTGCTAGCTTTTTCCGTGAATATTCTGTTAAGAGTTTGTGTATTGTTGTTCATAAAGGATATTATTTGGATTGTAGATCAAGTACCAGGAAAATTGTTTATGCATCATATTTTTTTGCTATTTTTAGTTTTTAAAATAAACCATTATAAAAAATGATCAGTGGTGAGAAAAGATACTTGCAAATATACAGGTATATCAAATAAGCCTTGACTTATTTTAAAAATGGGATGATAATTTTGAATAGGCTATTATAAAAGCAAATGAACACTGGTTGTTAATACAATATGTTGGCAAATTGAATTTAAATAATTAAAAAAGCAAAGGGATTAATCTGTGAGAAAATAACACAGACCATTAAATGGGGAGACTTCATGTTAAAACACTCTAAGTTCCTTGAATTGTTTAAGAGAATGGCTTTGCTTTCCGGTTACAAGCCTTTCCTTAAAAGGTACTTGCAGTGCAGAGTAATTTCTGCTCTTGCATGAATGGCTTCTCCTGTCTCCTGCATGGGCAGCAGTATTCCATGGCCATCACCGACCCCCGTCACCCTAATTTGGGTGTTTCCTATTAGTTTCCCAGCATTGCTGTAAAAAAGTACCACAAACTGGAATGGCATAAAACAACAGAAATTTCACAGATCTGGAGGCTAGGATTTGAAACAAAATGCCAACATGGCCATATTCCCTCTGGAATCTATAGAAGTAATTCCTTCTTTTTGGAGGACACAATTCAACCCATGCCAGATGGTATACTCAGTGAAACCCTTCCCATAAATATCTTTCTTTTTGAGGACAGATTTCTAACAAGTTACAAAAGGATGGTTTAGAGCAAATTTCAGCAATGTGGTGCCACACCAACGTCTGTGCCTTCCACTGAGGATTGTGCATCAGTAAAAGTAGAGTGGAACCTCATCCTTGAACACTTCGTCTCGGCCTTAAGCTTAGTGGTATATTTTAATATATGGGTGTAGCAATATATTAGAATGTATTGTGTATGATGTGACATGATATATCTGGTATTCCTATATTCTTTAGAGTTTTATTTACTTTCTACTAGCCAATCTTTCTAATTTGAGTCTCCTGCTATGATTACTTACATTAAAATTTTTCTTTTAAATTATATTGTTTTCTCTCTTCAGATTGTAACCAAACTTATATAATACTAAGAGATATAAAGTAGTATAGAACATACTATAAAGTAGTATATTACATCTAAGTAATAAAAGGGAACATGGAATGTAGAAATATTATCTTTAGCACATTTTGTGAAGGCAGTAAAGCACAAGAAAAGAAAACAAGTTTTATATATTAGGGTGTTTAAGATAAAATCAAGGAAGTCTGTAATGGCAGTAGATATATATATATATTAAAATCAGCTAAAAAAGAAAAAATATTCTAGTTGAGTTGAAAAAAAAGCAATCAAAGCAATACCAACTAGGTACTTGCTTTCTATAGGGAATACTTTAAAAATATTTTTTAAGTAATAGCATAAGAGTGTAAGAACGTATCTCAGGAAAAAGTAAAGAAACAATGTTGTAGTAAATCTAATCCTTTTATTACCAAGATAAAATAACATTTACATTGCGTATATGAAATGCAAAATAACCTTAAAGATATAAATTAATATACTGTAATCAAAGGGAGAAATTGACAAGTTCATAAACAGAGTAGGAGCACAACACTACCCTCATCAACTAACATGTCAATTGGCAAGATAGAATATGTTAATGATATAGTTCATAAAGTATAAAATACACCAGAAAGCTTTAATTTTCACAATTAAGCAGCTTAATAAATTTTCTTACAAATCAAATTCACTTTTGCAAACATTACCTGGATCAAGGGGTTGAATATCTACATCTGAAGAGGACTCCTTATATCACAACCTCCCCTCCAGTAGTGACCACTATCTTGATTTTTATGAGTATAGGTAAGTTTTGCTTTTTTTTTTTTTTCTGTATATAAATAGCATCATAAGTATGTGTTTTTTTTTACCTTTTGTCTCTGGCTTTTTTGGCTCAAAATTATACTTGTAAGATCCATCAATATTTTTGCAAGTACTGGCGGCTCATTTATTTGTATTGCTTTTACAACATTACATTGCTTAAATAGATTATAATTATTAATCCATTCCAAACTTGATGAATATTTGTGTAGTTTCCAGAGTTGTTTTCTCACAAGTACCATGTATATTGAAAATTTTATTGTGTGTCCATATCTTTGCCAACATTAGCATTTTGCTTTATGGTTTAATTTTGTCATCAAATTCAATCTTCATTCCTATGATCACTAAGGAATTAGAGCACCTTTACACATATAAATAGGGCATTGCCCATTTGGATGTCCCATTTTGTGAGGTGTCTGTTCAAAATTTTTCCTCTTTTTCTACTAATACATGTAATTTTTTTTTTTTTTAATTTTTTTTTCTTAACTTATATGGTTTCTTCAGAAATTCTTCACACAAGATCTTTCCCTCTAAATTATGTACTTAAAAGTGTCTTTTGATGAATAGAAGTTAATTTGAATATAGTTCACTTTATTTTTCCTTTAAGCTTAACCCTTTTGTTTCCTATTTGAAAAAACTTATTCAAAACTGATTATTATATCATGTAAAAGCCTTATTATTTATTATTTTTCCTTTTCACAATTAGATCTACAGTCCATGTAGAATCTATTTTCTTTGTACATTGTGATTTAGAGGTCAAAATGTGTGTGTGTGTGTGTGTGTGTGTGAATGCGTGTGTATATTTTTGCATGACTAACCAAATGGCACAGTTCCATTTATTGAAAATACTATTCACAACCTTTTTAGATGGTATTGTTATTATTTTCACAATACAGGCTCTCTTAGATCAATTTCTGTAGTCTCTCTAATTCCATTGGTAGGATTATATTCCCTTGTATCAATGCTATCCCATCCTGTTTTTATTCCCATACCTTTATTGTCAGTCTTGATGTCTGGTACTATTGTATATAGAAGATTTGGCCAAAATATTCAACATATTTGATCAAGTGGGCATTTAGTCATCCCCACTTCCAGGTGTTAAAGAAGTTTTAGTTAATTTAAGTACACGAGGGGAATTATTTTTTAAGTCACCAAGTAATAGTCTAAAGACAAATAATTTACCAGGAATTACAACAGACTGTATCATAAAAATATTTCTCTGAATGCAATTCAATAAACTTTTAAAATAATAACAAAAAAGAAAACCAGATTTTATTTTGGAGACTTCCAACCACAAGATTAAATAATTTATGACATAAAACATCTTAAGGGAAATAGTAAAATGTGTGGAACTGAATAATAAAGAAAATAATAAATGCCAAAATGTGTAGCATGCATCTAATGCAGTAGTGGTACTTAGAAATAAATATAAATATTACATAATTAAAATATTAAAAATATGAATTTAATTTAAATAAGCTAGGCACTCATAAGAAAGAAAGACAAAAAAAAAAAAGAAAAACAAAAACAAAAAACAGTAAACCCAAAGTAAAAGGAAAAACAAAATAAAGCCAAAAGCAGCTACAACTCTGTGAAAAACCAAGAATCATTAGGCATGATAAAAGCAAGTAGAAAGATTTTTGATTCAAGCAATCTTCACAAATTCCTAAGCAATGTGTATTATTAGCCCTACTTCATAGAAATAAAAAGCTGGGCCTTGGAAAGTGTGTTAAAACCAGTTAATTCAAATAGTCGGTGTAGGAAATGGAGTAAAAACCCAGTTCTAGATCAAAAGCTTCAATATGTACTTGTTTGAAGAGAATATTTAGGGATGCCTGAATCACTCAGAGGTTGAGTGTCTCCCTTTGGCTCAGGGCATGATCCTGGGGTCCTGGGGATCCTGGGATCCAATCCAGCATTGGGCTCCACCTAGGAAGTCTGCTTCTCCTCTATCCTATATCTTTGCTTCTCTCCCTGTGTCTCTCATGAATAAATAACAATAAAATCTTCAAAATAAAAGAGAATATTTAACTGGACATCCTCATGTTTATCATTATTTTCAAACAAGCAGATATCACCAATATTTAACAAGCCTAGTTTTGGGAAGGTAAGAATTAGAAAAGACAATACCACAATTCCTAAGAGTAAAAGTTATCAGTAATGATGATTTTCTTTTGGGAAAATTCATCCTCCAGCAAAACAGCAGTTGGATAAATCAGAACAGTGCATATAGAAGCAGACATGCTTCTGGGTGAATATATATGAAATTATCTTCCTGATTAGAGTTTTATGGACATAAATCTTCTGATATGAGTGATGATATTTAACCTATTGTATAAGCATTAATCATTAATTTCAAATAGAACCCTATTACTTAAAAAATACTCAAAATATTGTGTAAATGCCCTTTTACAAAGACAGAGCAAACTTGCAAACATTTTACTAAAATGTTACACTGAAATTGAATGCCTACCACTTATATATCTGCAGTAGTCAAGACATGAATACTAGTAGGTATGAACAAACAGAAGAAATCAGTTATTTGTGTATTTGGAGGGACTGAAACAGAAATTCAAACAAAACAGTACTTTGTAGGTTGATTAGGTTGTGCCCAGATTTTTTTTTTTTTTTTTTTTTTTTGTAGAAGTTGGATGGTCTGTAGGTCTGAATTTAAGCATAAATCACTGAAATGTAAACACCCTAAGTAATACTAGGGAAAAATAAGTTTGCTTCTTCTTCTCTCTCATACACACACAGTCACACTTTGGAAACTTAAATATTTCAAAGAACTTAATGAGCCCATTTAAGTATTCTCTAAAATGTAATCAGATAAAAGTAAGCCATATATTAACAGACATGAATTTAAATTCTAGATCTATTTTCCAAAATGAAATAAAGTTTCATTCATTCTGGCTTAAAGATTTGTCCTTAAACTAAATGAAGAATTGTCACATTAGAAGAGAATTCTAAATTTGTTTGTTCAAATATCATGTCTAGAAATTCAAAGTATTTAGAAGGTCTCAATAAAAAATATGAACTAAGATTAGAGCTAGAGAATTATTTACAGCTTCTCTTAAAATTCTCCTCAAAGAGATTCTTCTTCTCTTTATATTCACTTTTATTTTGATTTTGGTTTTCTAGCCTAGGCTATTAATGTATATTTGTCAGAGACTTGTCTAAATGTTTCCTTCAAAATTTTATGATGAGGAATTCAAATTAGAAATGTAAAATTATAATTCTAATATATATTAGGTTTTGGCATAGCATAATATCATTGGAAATTCTGGTCACTAAGAAGCTACAAAAATAGGACTACCCACCATCCCTGTTCTGGTACAAATTTCGAACAAATTCTTAGATGATATTACTATTGCTGGTCCAAGGAACATATGCTTAAAAGCACCAGTTTAATAAGATGTTAGTGGAAAGGCTGAAATTTTAAGAGCCAGTGACTGGTTTGCAAATCTCTCTCTCCCTCCCCTCTCTCTCTTTTTCCCATCCACCATGGAAAACTGCAACTTCCACATACTGGCCTCTGTGTTAGTTAGCCTGGATCTCAGATGGAGGAGACATGGAAGGAGAGCCTGGGTGATAAAATACACATAGCATATATTTAATAAGAATGAGAATTCAATTTTGTTGCTTCAAGTAACTAAGATTTACAAGTTGTTGGTTTTCTTAGCATGCATAACCTAACCCAAACTCACTGAAAATTATGCTTTGCAATTTTTTTAAACATCAACATTTAAAAAAAATAACTGACTATAAGCAGGAGAAAATAATTTCTATATCTCTTTCTTTTTCTTAATTGTCTCAGAATTAAATTTGAACTCATTTCTTTAAATTAACTAAATTAAACTACTTTCTACCTTAATTTCAAAGTATATAGGAAACAACTAAGTAGGTAATTATGTATATTAAAATGAACTACACATTTTTACATATGAAATTTGATAAAAATTGACTTTAGTATAATTTGGTAAAAATATGATTTGGGGGGATCCCTGGGTGGCTCAGTGGGTTTAGCACCTGCCTTCGGCCCAGGGTGTGATCCTGAAGACCTGGGATTGAGTCCCAAATCAGGCTCCCTGCATGGAGCCTGCTTCTCCCACTGCCTGTGTCTCTGCCTCTCTCTCTTTCTGTGTCTCTCATGAATAAATAAATAAAATCTTTAAAAAATATATATGATTTGGGATTTGAAGAAATTTGTTGACCGGTTATTTGAATGAGCTAGGATAATAATTGCTTAACAGGAAAAATAATGCAGAGCAAAACTGTAGTATATCAAATACAAGACTTGGAGAATTTAGGAAACAAATGATTAATATTGTATTTTTAAATAAGGAATTTCAATTGATGAGTAAATATAATATTGTGGTTACAGAAAGTTTTTCATTTTTTTTCCTCAAGTCATCATCTACAAGGTAAGGAGAATATTCTCATAAATAAAATATATACCAAAAAAGGTAGCATTTTAAAATGACTCCAGAGTACTGATTTTTATTTTTTTATCTCAAGCCACAGGCCTTTTTACTTTAGAAATACAAAATTGAAGAATCCATCATATCTCATATTTTGTGTTTTGGCATTCAGATAGTAGTACTGGAAACATTTGAGCTACCATGGAGAAAACACCCTTTTCATTTGACGTACCTTGAAAAATCAAATTATACATATTGAATCAGATTAATGAGTCTTAAATATCCTCCAATTTCTTTTAGGATTATATCAGCACTATGAGACCATTCAATTCTGAAAGATTAAAGTACAAATACCTATAAATTGAAAAGACAATTTTTCATTGTTAGATTTATCTGATTAGACTACAACAAAACCTGCATATCAAATGGTTGTTGAAGAAAAGAATACTTTTGCTTTTCCTCTCAGCATTGCTTTATGTTATTAGATCACTGCTTGTAATTTCTGTACATAAAATTTTTATTTAGCAATCAAATCATTTGGTATTGAAATATTATTTTTTGCCTTAATCGTATGTTTGTTCATATTATAATATATAGTGCACACTACATGATATAATGTATATCTCTTATCTAATAATTCAATTAGAATAAAAGTTCCTCTGTCATAAAATAACTTCCTTGAAATAAGGTGGAATCTTCAAATTATTAAGGAGAATTCAAGTAACTTCTAAGGACTCTTGGTCATGCCATTTAATTTTAGAGAAAGGGAAAATGTCCAATCTGACCAATTTTTCAACATTAGGGACTGTTTTTTTTTACAATGTAGAGGTTGAGAAAACACTCATAAAATTTCATGTCGTTTTCTACGATGGACTTTCTGTAAATCACTTAATTATTTTGTATAAGGTACTATTCTAAAATAAAAAAATTATTTTTCAAAATGTTAAGCATGGTTTATGCTCTATACACAATTCCCACACAGAATTATGTAAGAATATAATTTTTGTGTATTTACATATACATGTACCTTATGTGTATGAATGTATACATATATAAATTATTTATGCAAAAATAGACACATACGTGATTTTATTGGGCCTTTATTCGGCGTTTGAAATAAATAAATTCTAGGAGTGCCTTGGTGGTTCTCTCGGTTAGGCATATGACTTTGATTTCAGATCAGGTAATAATCTCAGGATCAAGCACTGTGTTGGGCTCCTCACTAAGCAGGAATCTGCTGGTGAGTCTCCCTCTTCCCCTCTTCTTTTGGCCTCCCCCTGTTCTCTTTCTCTCTCTAAATAAGTCCTTTTTAAAAAAGAAATACATATATTCTGTTTATTTTCATTTGGATATATATTTTGTGAATTTTTGTTTGTTTCTTTATTTTCAGCACTAATTTATGATCTTCCATCCATTAATTATTTTTCTAATTAAGTTGGACTCATTACTAATATTCCACACAGCAACTTGCCTAATATAGCTTGTCTAACAAAATTATAAATGTGTGATATGAATGTAGGTAAAATTTACACATCCTCTATTTTATATTCCCTTTTCAATTTGTATCTATTTTAGAAATTTTATAATGTTTGGTGATTCTTCTCTTAGTTATGTGCTTAATAGTTTCACTTCATCCTTGATTTTAATACATTTGTGATCCCACCCTTATTTAATAAAATACAATAGAGAAATTCTCATATTTTTTTTAAAGATTTTTTTAGTTGAGAGAGAAAGCATGAGCAGGGGTAGGGGCAGGGGGAGAAGCAGGGTACCCACTGAGCAGAGAGACTGATGCAGGACTCAATCCCAGGATCCTGAGATCATGATCTGAGCTGAAGGCCCATACCGGAGTCACCCAGGTGCCCCAGTTCTTATGTTTTTATATAGCTAGACCATTCGTATAATACGAAGAAAGTTTAAAAATATATATTTATTTTATTGTAGTGATTTTTAAACTACAGTGATAAAGATTGCACCTATAACTGACCAAAATCGAGAGTAAAAAACCCTAGTACAGCTTTCTGTTGACTTTATGAATGTAAACAAAATTGCCCATCATTTTTTTTAATATCTATGTGGTTTTAACTTAAGACATAGGTAGAGTTTTTAAATGCGTACTTACTTTTCTTGCTTCTTTTTTAAGATTTAATTTATTTATTCATGAGAGACACAGAGAGAGAGGTAGAGACACAGGCAGAGGGAGAAGCAAGCTTCCTGCAGGAATCCTGATATGGGACTCAATCCCAGGACTCCAGGACCATGCACTAGGCCAAAGGCAGGCGCCTAACCACTGAGCCACTCAGGCATCCTTCTCGCTTACTTTCTTAAACTAGTACTGATATCATATATATGTGCTGTGTTATTATATAATAAACATATTACATATGTGTGTAAATTGAGATTGGGTGAATTTAGGAAACTAATCATTTCAATGATGTTGAAATAAGATGTTTTTTTTTGTATAAAATAGTAGGAGTATTGAATAACAATAGTTTATTCTGCAACATGTTGAATTATACCCAGAAATGTTATCATCTATACTGTTATGATTTTTTTGGAAGAAATAATATAATATTCTTTAATATGGGTCAGCTAATAAAGTACATATGTAAAAGGGAATGAAATGGAAATAAAAGAGAATTTTCCAATGAAAGGGAAAAACAAATATTTAACAATAAACTACATTTTCCTAGTAAATCATTCATTTTATTATGTTTTCCCTGAGATTTATCAGAGTTCATTGCTACTAATTCTGCCAAAATACTCAATAATTGAGATTTGATCCTAAGAAGTATCAATTGAGATACCTATCACCTATTTATCAATCTATCACTTAAATATTACTAAATGCATGCAATTAACAATACTAAATCCAACTTATTTAAGATTAACAAGTTTTTTTCCATATATCAATATTCCACACTCAATTATTTATAAAACTATTTTTAAACCATGCATTTTATTCCCTTGAAGATTTCTCTTTTTTTTTTTTTTAAGATTTTTATTTATTTATTCATGAGAGACACAGGCAGAGGGAGAAGTAGGCTCCATGCAGGGAGCCCAATGTGTGACTCCATCCCGGACCCCAGGATCAGGCCCTGAGCTAAAGGCAGAAGCTCCACCACTCAGCCACCCAGGTATCCGGAAGGTAAGATTTCTTACAAACTATGCCTACTATTGTTTTCAAGGTTTGGATTCTTATCAATTTCTTACAGGTTTTGAGGAAATGATTTATGTATGAATCAGGTTAAAATACTTCTGACCTCGATTGTTTTGATATCTAATAGTATTTTTAATTAAAGAGTAAGCTTTATTTTTAAACAAATTACAGTTTATACACTTGATGATACCAAAGACCAGCATTTTTTAATTATCTTAATTTGAAAAATAAATTGAAAACAAAAATCTTTGTTCCAAATTAGAGTCAAAATTATGAATATACTTAAACTTTTTCTGTATATCAACTATGTTGTTAAAAATGAAAAGGCTAATTACATTTTGCGTGACTGACACTATCTTAATGGTTTCAGATCAGATATTTTTTGTGATTTACAACAAGTAAAAAAAAATCAGACAAGCATGTGAATAAATGTATGGCAAAGACATTTTTAAGAATTGGTCCTAATTTTTAACTGAATTTCTACATAAAATTAAAATCTATCATGCTTCTGAAATAACTGAAAATGAAAGGCAGTAGAAGCTGAGTTTTTAAGGATTTTTTCTGGCAGTCATAATTTCTGTTAGAATCCTCATAGATCTAGAGATAATTTTGGATTATTTACGTTGATCCAATTTTTAGCACTTTTTAATATTTCAAATATTTAGTTTGCAATTGGAAAATAAAAACTCATATGTTACCTTCTATTAAATGAGGAATTTCTGTTTGGGTTCCCCACCTGGAATTAAAAGCTTCATTGTTTTTTTTTGTTTTTTTTTTTTAATCCTTATAAATGTAAACATTAAACTACAATGCTCTCAATCATTCCAATATAAATTGGTTTTTCCAATAAACATATGGATTACCTTTAGCCACATTTTATAGTTAAAATTGTGTAAAATATACCTCTAAATTATGTATTCCCTCATAATATCTTTATTTATTTACTATTGTATATATTCCGTGTATTATGCACTTACCACATGACAAACAGTATGTTAAATACTTTTTATAAATGATTTCCTGTAATACTTAGAATAACCCCTGAGGTAGAGATCCTCACCCTCAACTGACATCTGAGGATTCTGAAAGTCAAGAATTGTGTGACTTACTCCAAATTGCTCAGCTATTGTCAGAATCAAGATTCAAACCCTGGTGTCTTAATGCTAAAGCTCATCTTTTTCATCATTATAGAATACACTGCCAAGATTCTTGAGAGAGTTGCCGACATTTACTGTCTGCTTCCTCTCTCCTCAGTTATTTGAATTTGGTGTCTATTTTCACCAATCCATGGCTAATGTTCCCTGTACTGCTACACAGAACATCTGCTTTGACAAATGGCTTCTCCAGTGCCATATCCATTAAATCTTATCAGTTTCTTTTTTTACTTAGCTGGCTGCTCTCAAAAATACATTATTTTTAAGATTTAGCTTTCTTTTTGTTTTTCTAATTCTATTAATATATTGATTGCTAATAGGGAAATATGACAAAAATTTTAAGGCGTCCAATAGTAATTAAAGGAAATGCTTTCAACTTTTGTAATGTGATTAGTTTTATTCCCTATAAAGTGTTCCTTAACGTAATTGATGCAAGAGTGGACAGGAATCTTTCAGTCTTAGAGTCTAATTTGGATACATCAAGAGTGAATGGTTCAATAAAGAAGTGAATAACTTTTCATCTTGAACATTAGTTTTCCCCCAGAAAAATGATATAGAAGGAAGCTTCTGACTTTATACCATGTAATAAAGTGGTTACGTAAAATGTAAGCTGAAATATGGTGATCTGTTGAAATTCATGATAGTCGTAAATTTCAGAAATCAGACAGCATATGCAAATATATAATTTTAGGTGCCTCTGATCATCCATATATTTTCATCACTTTAGATATGGTAATAAAAGATGTAGTATAGTTAAAATAAATACATTTGCCTTTAAACCACTGTCTATTGATTTGATTTTATATTTTCAGTTAATAGTTACTTAGCCTATTTTTACAACCCTCACCTATAAAATAGAAATGCCTTTGGATTTATGACCCCAATAAAATAATTTGAAACAGCAAACACTCTTTCATATTTTTCATTTATTTCTAGCATTTTTAGATAAATTAAAATATAAAGTGTCATTTTAATATATATAATGTAAATATTTAAAAATAAAATTATTATCCTTTTAATATAACTTGATACTTGGCAATAAATATTTTTAAACTATATCAAAAAGCTCATCCTTAACTGTGGAAATTTTACTTTACTAAAAAATACTTACATGTATACTTTTATTCAAGTATAACGAAAAATTTTTATCATAGTATAATGCTATACTTTGTAGTTTATTTTTTAAGATTGATTGATTGATTGATTGATTTATTCATGATAGACATAGAGAGGCAGAGACACAGGCAGAGGGAGAAGCAGGCTCCATGCCGGGAGCCTGATGCGGGACTCGATTCGGGGACCCCAGGACCGTGCCCTGGGCCAAAGGCAGGCGCCAAACCGCTGAGCCACCCAGGGATCCCCTGTAGTCTTTTTTAAAATTTTTATTTATTTTTTTTATTTTAATTTTTATTATTATTATTTTTAAAGATTTTATTTATTTATTCATTAGAGACACAGAGAGAGAGAGAGAGGCAGAGACATAGGCAGAGGGAGAAGCAGGCTCCATGCAGGGAGCCCGATGCGGGACTCGATCCCGGGTCTCCAGGATCGCTCCCTGGGCTGAAGGCGGCGCTAAACTGCTGAGCCACTGGGGCTGCCCCTATACTTTGTAGTCTTATGTTAATTTCCTTATACCTTTCTATGAAACTATGGATTAAAAATTGAAAAATTTTTAAAAACTTTTCTGCCTATAAGGTTCTTAGTGTTAAGTTTTTTTAGTTACAAATGAATTATTAAAATTGTTAGTAAAGGGGATCCCTGGTGGCTCAGCGGTTTAGCCCCTGCCTTCCACCCGGGGCATGATCCTGAAGTCCGGGAATCGAGTCCCGCGTGTGGCTTCTGGCATGGAGCCTGCTTCTCCCTCCTCCTGTGTCTCTGCCTCTCTCTCTATCATAAATAAATAAAAATAAATAAATACTAAAATTGTTAGTAAGTAATTCATCAAACACGTAATATGAATTAATTAAACTTTTACTGGAAGTGCATTTCTGATGGGCAAATATTTTTATTAATTATTTTAATTAATTATTATCTGTAAATAGATGTTATTCAATGCTAAATGGGATAGTGTTCTTTCTGTAATCATATTTTTCACTTTATTTTTCACTTTATTTTTCACTCATTTTTCATGGTACAGTGTTAATAAGTGGGAAAACTTTTGTCACTCCTATAAGTGTTCAGGAATTAGATTTTCATAGCACTGTCATTCAGTTATTTGAATTACTTCTGTAAAAAAAAAAAAAAAAAGCCAAAACTAACCTAGGATTCATCATAAAAAATAATTTATTCTTTTAATTCTGCCTAAGGCAAAGAATGAATATTATCTGATTTTTATAGATTTTACTACTCAATAAATAGTTAAGCACTTTCCTAAATTCTTTCTTCCCCCTTGCTACTGGAAACACCCATTAATATCTGCCCCAGATAATCTAAGGTTTTGAGAACTTGTGATATCTTCAGTCTGGCAAAATCTAGAGAGGTAAGAAGGAAAAGACCAGGACTATGTCTATAGACCGAGTTTTTCTTCCACATTCACAGTTATGAAAGATTTTTACCTAATAAAAGGATGTATCATGGTATGGAGAGAATCCAGAACTGCTACACTATAGAAGTAACAGTTAGAATAGGGAGTGACTTAACGTTTTCTCAATATTAACAACATCTATTAATATTTTCATAACTTAACCTTGTCAATACAAAAATTATCTGTGCATAGTTGAGCCTTTTATGTTTACAGAAATATACATATTTATCCATATATCTTTTTATACCTTTAAAATAAAATATCCATCATATTAAAGGACAATCTGAGGCAAATTATTATTTTTTGCTTAATACTATATCATGAAAACTTTCTATATCAATATAAATGCTCTTTCTATACAATCTTTTTCGTTTCCTGTTATACTTTTCTGTTTTAAAGATCTAGAATTGAGAACATTTGAATTTGAAGCAATATCAAAATTCACTTACATCAATTTTTTTTTTTTTAATTTCTGTAACCTAATTATTTCCCAAGGCATCTTCCTTCCATTTCTTTTCTGGAATTCTCCAAATCATTTCTCATCTCATTTTTATTTTATTTTTTTTAAAGATTTTATTTATTCATGAGAAGCAGGCTCCATACAAGGAGCCAGATATGAGACTCAATCCTGGAACTCCAGGATCACTCCCTGAGCCTAAGGCAGACCACTGAGCCAATCATGTGTCCCTCATCTCACTTTTGTATGTCTTATCAACTGTATTTGTCATGATTTTTCAGAGAAATAAAACCAAGAAAAAAAATATAAATATATGTGAAGAGTTTATTATGGGAATCAGCTTATGTGATTATGGAGGTTGCAAAGTTCTCTGATCTGCCATCTGCAAGTTGGGGAACCAGGAAGTGGTATAATTCAGTCTGAGTCCAAGGCCAAAGATTGTGGAGGCCACTGGTGAGTCCTGGTCCTCACTAAGTCCAAAGGCCAGAGAAAATGGATGTCCTAGTTTAAGTCAAAAGAGCAAATCTACTCTTCCTTTGCCTTTTTGTTGTTTCTGCCCCCAGAAGATTGGATGGTATCTACCCACATTGGGTCTGTTCATGTTGTCTACCAATTAAAATGCTAATCTCTTCCAGAAACACCTCACAGACACATCCAGAAATATGTTTTACAGGATTTCTGGGCATCCCTTAGCTCAGTCAAGTTGACACATAAAATTGACCATCTAATCATCCATTGTTATCTTGCAACTCTTCTTGGAATAATTTTTCATGGCCTTTTTTCTCTATTTCTTTAACATTAGAAGAACTTTTTTTTTTCCAGAAGATTTATTCAGCTTCCTAGAGCAAATTGTTTTTTAATATTCATTCTTTATGTGACTCATGTTTTAGATTCTTTTCCCTATTATTCTCTTCATGCACAGTAAAGTACCAAAGTAATTTTCAGTTACTTTTGTCTCATTTATTTCCTTCAGTATGAACTACAAATCCACATAAGCATTACCAAAATATAGTTAATACCCTTGTTATGTCTTCTCTCCCTTCAACATTTCCTTTGAAGAAAATAAGATAATTTTGCTGTATTATACTTAACTAAGAGACGAATAATATCTTTTTAACAATAAATACTTATTGGACATTTGAGATATCATTAAATCATCAAGATAATAAGATAGTAATATACACAGTGTATTTCAAATATATTATTAGAAGTTTGGGGTAATTTCAAGATTTTGTTATATGATACTTTTATGAAGTTTTATAATATTCCTATGAATGAACTAAACAGGTAATGTTGTTCTTCCTTAGTTGCCCATTATTCAGTTTATTTATTGAAATTTAAAGCCTTTTATTCATTAATTTGTCTCATCTATGTTTTGTATTTACTCAGTGAAATTAATTTCTTTCTTTTTTTTTTTTTAATTTATGATAGTCACAGAGAGAGAGAGAGAGAGGCAGAGACATAGGCAGAGGGAGAAGCAGGCTCCATGCACCGGGAGCCCGACGTGGGATTCGATCCCGGGTCTCCAGGATCGCGCCCTGGGCCAAAGGCAGGCGCTAGACCGCTGCGCCACCCAGGGATCCTAGTGAAAGTAATTTCTGAGAGTAGTATTTTGAACTAGAGAAGAACAATAAAGATATGAACTATCTGCTCAAATTTTGTAATCAGTATTATTGGCTTTCTGGGTAGCCATAAAATACTAATATCATACAAATACTTATGCTTCTTCTTATATATGTATTTTTTCATCCATATTCTTCTAACTTTATTCTCACAAATGTTATGCTTGTAATAGTAAGAATATTTGCTCTGTATCAGTTATCAAAATTAATGTAGATAATATAAGAATAAAAAGCATAGTTTGACAATTGGTTAGATTATGTATTTCTTAATTTCTCTAAAAAAGGTGTATTTTTTCTTTCAATTAATTGAAGGTTTACCAAAGGATATTTTTACTGGCTGTCATCATAAGTGTGTATTATTCATTAAGTAAAGGATGCCAAAATAAGTTCTATATTCTTCATTCGATTATATTTTTTCCAACATAAGTAAGTATCAAAAGATTTATGAGAATGTTTCTTTTACAATTGTCGGTTTTAAAGTTTCTGAAAGAATAAGTGAAGCACTAAGTATTACTTTAAATGCCCATAATAGGGATGCCTGAGTGGCTCAATGGTTGAACGTCTGCCTTTGGCTCAGGTCATGATCCTGGGGTCCCAGAATCGAGTCCCCCCACATTAGGCTCCTTGCAGGAAGCCTGCTTCTCCTTCTGCCTATGTCTCTGCCTCTCTCTCTCTGTGTATCTCTCATGAATAAATAAATAAAATCTTAAAAATAAATAAACAAATGCCCATAATAGATAACAAACCAGTTCTAATTTGGCAAGTCCATAACTGGACCACTATACTTCATGCTTATATTTAAGTCTTGCTCTTTTTAATGCTTACAATTACTAAGAAAAAGTGTATTATTATTTTATATACATCTTCATTATCAGAATTTATACACTCAAGGCTATTTCTCTGTTTAATAATATATGTCCTAGAATATTTTTAAAAAGCACAATTGTATGTAAGATTTCACTTTGCAAATGTTGCTACTTTATGAGAACTTTTATAGCATCTAATCCTGCTACTCTTTAATTTTAATGACTTTTTTGTTGTGCTAAATTTGTGACTAGTGGAAGACAAACAGAAATAAGTATGTATGTTAATTCTATAAAATTTAAAATCCTGTAGAAGTATTATTATAACCTTTTTAATTATACAAAAATGAATTTGTAGTTTATGTCTCATCAAAAAGAAAATATTTTTTTTTCTTTTTAACATTTTATTTGTTTATTCATGAGAGACACAGAGAGAGAGAGGCAGAGACACAGGCAGAGGGAGAAGCAGGCTCCATGCATGGAGTCTGATGTGGGACTTGATCCTGGCTCTCCAGAATCATGACCTGGGCTGCAGGCAGCGCTAAGCTGCCGAACCATGCGGGCTGCCCAAGAAAAAATTTTCATAACACAGTAAAAAAATCAATTAATTAGGGCTCAGGTAAATGTCTGAAGAAAATAGAATTTTTTCAGTATGACTCTATATGATGCTCTATTAGACCATAAAAAGAAATAATGAAGCAAGGAGAAATTGGCTCTAAGAAGGAAAAGGGTAGATCTTTTATGTTGTTTTAAAAAAGTGCAACTTGATCAGCTTCTATTAAATTATTGTAATTTATTTAAAATAATTTTCCAGGTAGAATACTTTGGTCATTATTGGTTTCCTTTTGATATGTGGAGGGAACAAGTACATAGAGAGAGGGGGAGATAGAACCCCTTCTGTAAACTTTTCAGTGATTTGTTGTGTCATTCATTTTCAAACACCAAAGGATTTATCTCCATTTCATGAAAAAATTATATTTGAATTAATATTCTTAGAAATTCTAAATATTAAGTACCTTTTTAAGAAATGACTAATTAGAATAATGTGTCTGTGAATAGACATCTATATCTGGGTATTGAAATTATTGCTTCATATAAAACTGTCATTAGGTATGTATGGTGGCAGTATAAAATGATACAATCACTTTGAAAAACAGGTTTCTCACTTGCAAAATATTTTCTTAAAAACAGTTCCACTCCTAGGTATTTACCCAAGATGAAATACAAATGTATTTATTCAAAAGATTGTATAAAATGTTTATAACAGCTGTTTCTCTAGTAATAAAAAATGGAATTAGCTCAATTTTCCAAGAATGGATGAAAAGATAGTGACATTATGGTATATTTATATAATATTATTTGTTGTAACTCAGAAAAACAGAATGAGATAGCAATGCATAAAACAACATGATGACTCTTAATTTCATTCAAAATAGAACAAATCAAACACAAAAAAATACATACTCTGTGATTCAATTAAAATGAATTTCCAGAATGGATAAAACTAAGCCATGCTCGTAGAAATCAGAGCAATGATTGAATGGTTGACTGAAAAGAATATGTCAGAATTTACTGAGATGAGAGAAGTGTTCTGTATTTTAATGGGAATGAAGTTTACACTAATAGATGTATGTCAAAACTCATCAAACTCCTTTCTTTTTTTCTTTTTTTCTTCTTGTTTTCCATTTCTTTCCTTGCTTCTTCCCATCCTTCCTTCCTTGGCCTAATTAAAAAGCCATTAAGCAGAAATAAATAGGGCAGCAATGCAGTAAGGTTCAGAAATTGCTTATATATGAGGGATTAAATGAATACATAAATAAATACAACAAAGTTAATTGGAGCCAAGTTTCACATTTGGAGAAAAGATGATCCTCAAATATGAAAAGAGTGAATGAGTCCTGAAGTATAATACTGAACTTTGAAGTAGAGATATGACCTCATAGATACAGAAACAATTGTAGATGTCACATTCACACTGTGTATGTGTGTGTATACCTATATATATGAATTTGCATGCATTTATTTTCTGACTTCATCCACTTCTGGGACCAGCAAGTCCTCAACAGAAATAAGAATACTTAGAACTCAGAACTTGGTCAATAAATATTTTCCACTAAAAGAAACTACTATTTCTTGAGGAAATTATTTATTCTAGGGCTGGGGCTGGGAAAGAACAGCATGGCTCTGGCAAATTTTGTTGCACAAGAAACAAAGAAATGTTCAAAGGACAGAGAAAACACATTATAACAACATGGAAGCTAGTTTAAAGAAGCTAGCACTGTCATTGGCCCAACTGAGAAAAATGAATTCCAAATATAACAGTATGTGTGTTTATCACATTGAATAAAATAGGAATCCACAAAGGCACATTGATTAGATAAATAAACAAGTAGGAAAATAAAAATGTTTTCCTTGAAGTAGAATGCTGAGTAACAAATTTGAAAGAAATGATGAAATTAGAAAATTACCCTTTACTATCACCGCAATTAAATACAGGCAAGGAACATCAATTGGTGGTTAAGAGTGACTGGAATCTGGATGAGAAATAGGAAATCTGTATATCTCTATCTGTGCACCTTCAAAGTACTTATCTATTTAAAGAAGGGAGGAAAGCAGCTTTACAGTAGAGAATCCTTTCTGCTAGTACCACAAGGAATTATCTCAAGCATCACAAAAGATGGAACAAATTCAATTGTGTGGCCCCTGTTGGGATATTATAAGAATACAAAAGTATTCCTGTGGCATTTCTACTGAAAGGCATAACTTAAATCTAATCATGATGAAATAGGAGACAAATTAAAAACCATTCCAAAAAAAAAAAATACTGGGGATCCCTGGGTGGCGCAGCGGTTTGGCGCCTGCCTTTGGCCCAGGGCGCGATCCTGGAGACCCGGGATCGAATCCCACGTCGGGCTCCCGGTGCATGGAGCCTGCTTCTCCCTCTGCCTGTGTCTCTGCCTCTCTCTCTCTCTCTCTTTGTGTGTGACTATCATAAATAAATAAAAATTATTAAAAAAAAAAAAACAAAAAAAACAAAAAAAAATACTGTTCTGTAATCTTCAAGAATGTGTAGGATATTAAAGTCAAGAACAAACAAAGAATTGTTCTAGCCAGAAGACATCTACAAGTAACATGATCTTGATCTGGATCTTTTTGACATAAAGTATATTGTGGGGAAAATTTTTAGAATTTGAATTAAGAATCTGAATTAAAGGTAAATGATGTAAGTGGTGTATTTCTTACAGTTCTTCAATTATTTCCTGTAACTTTGAAATAAATTTGAAATTAGTAAAAAAAAAAAAAGAAGAAATAACTTATTGAATTGTGCATCTTCTTTACAATTATACCTGCAATGTGTACTTCATTGTAAATGATAGCTTTTGACTCATATAGAGACAAAAGTACATAGCAGAAGAGATCATGAAATTAAAAACACAAAGTGAACAGTTCATAAATATAAAGAACAAATGGCAAATAAAAATGGAAAAATATCTAATTTTATGCCTGCTCAAAGCAACATTTACCACACTGACAAGTATTTTAAAATTTGAGAATATTCCATAATATGAGAACTCAAGCAGACACTGTCATATAGTATTGATGAATATAGAATGAAATATTAGAATTGAAAACCAATTTGACCACTTGCTATTAGATTTGTGAGAGTTTTTTGCTTTGCATTTTTTCTCCTACCTTCCATTCTGATAATGATGTCCTATCTAATGAAACTATCTTTATTTCAGTGTAATCAAAATCATCAGACTTTTTATGTTTTTTTAATTTATTGGTGAATTATAAAAAACAGTCTCCTGTATTCAATATTTTTAAATATAAAAATGTATTTAAAATTCTCTAGACTCTGCCACTCATTCTGAATTCATTCTGTATTCAGCAAAACCAATGATAGTCTTTTTTTCTATTCTGTTGTTTTATATTTATGTTTTTCTGCTATGAATATGAATTATTCTTATTTTTAATTCCATATACTCATATGCTCTCCAATGTGTCTTTAATGGTTTGATTTTCCCGAAGTGTTGATGGATTTTACTGCATGCAAAAGTACAGTAATTTGTACTTTTTTAATTTGTACTTTTTAATTTTTTAATTTGTCTAATTCAACAAGATTTTGATTTTTTTTGTGTGTGTGCTGGAATCTGTGAATATATATAGTATACATATGTATATATATGTAGGATATATATGTATATATGGCATATATACAGTATGACATATGTGTATATATATATGTATACATATAAATTGTTTTTAATTGTAAGCTTTTGCTGTTTGTGTTCTCTTTAGATTGGTAATATTTTAACAGTTAAAATTTGTATGTCCTTCTTAAATATTAGTCATTCTTTTCCAAAATACTATTGTGGCTCTTGAAATATGTAAGTATTAATCTATAAAAGGAAATTAGATTATATTTAATCATTATATTTGCTCCAAGAGGCTCAAACTATTTTGATCTACTCCATAAATCCAATGTGCAAGTTCAGGTGGTGACGTTTTCTCTATGTGCCCACCAGCTCAACTCTTGCTAGATTCCAAAGCTCGGCCAGATTTAAAGTTCTCAGTGGTGTTTTGGTGTGTTAGGTGGTTGACTGAATTCACATATTTCACATGGTGCATGAAGAAACTCAGAAGGACCTCAAACAACATCTAAGGACATTGATCATCATCATTACTGCTAAATAGTCACCAAGATTATTGTCTAGCAGCAGAGTTAAGCTTTTTTCCCCCAATTTTTAGTACAGTAAAATACATATAATTTATTATCTTACATTTTAACTCTATGGGTCAGTGGTATTAAGTATGTTCATATTGTTGTGCAACCATCACCTCCATCTAATTCCAAAACTCTTGCTTCTGTAAAACTATAGCCATTAAACAGTAACTCCCCATGACTGCTTCCCCTCAGCTCCTGGCAACTTCCATTCTACTTTTTCCCTCCCATTTCCCTCTCTCTGACCCCTAGCCTTTGGTAATCACTATTCAAGTCTCTGATACTGTGAGTTCAGCCTTTTTTTTTTTTTTTTTTAAGATTCCACGTCAGTAGGGTTGTGAAATATTTATCGTTCTGTGTCTCTTTATCTCATTTAGCATAATGTCCTCCAGTTCATCCATGTTGTCGCAAATAGCAGGATTTCCTTTTTTATTAAGGTTGAATAATACTCTATGGTATATATATACACATTTTCCTTATCCATGGACCCATCAATAGACATTCAGGTTGTTTCTATATTTTGGCTATTGTAAATAATGCTGTAATCACCATGGGAGTACACATATCTCCTCAAGAGAGTTACTTATTTCTCTTGGATATATACCTAAAGGTGGCATTGCTGGAATATATGATAGCTCTATTTTCAATTTTTTGAGGAACTTCCATGCTGTTTTCCCTAGTGGCTGTATCAATTTACCAACAGTGTACAAGGTTCTCTTTTCACTACATCCTCACCAACTCTTGCTATCCCTTGACTTTCTAATAATAACCACCCTAAAAAATGTGAAATGTTAAATCCTTGTGGTTTTGATAAGCGTTTCCCTGATGATTAGTAATGTTGAGTACCTTCTCATATCATTTACCTGTCTGCCATTGGTATGCCTTCCTTGGAAAAGTGTCTATTCAGGTCTTTTGCCCATTTTTAAATCAGGTTACTTGTGGGGCTTTTTTGCTATTGTGTTGTAAGAGTTCCTTATATATTTTAGGTATTAATCCTTTATCAGACAGATGGTTTGCATTTTTTTCTCATTCCACAGTTTGCACTCTCATTTTATTGTTTCTTCTGCTGCAGAACTCTGTAGTTTGATATAGTACCACTTTATTTTTGCATTTCTTATGTGTGCTTCTGACATCAAATCAAAAAATCATTGTCAAGACCAATGTCAAGGAACTTTTCATTTTCTTTTAGGAGTTTTACAGTCTCAGGTCTTACATTTGAGTCTTTGAGCAATTTTGAGTTGATATTTGTATACAGTATAAGAGAAGGGTCCAATTTAATTACCTTTCATGTGGCTTTCAGCTTTCTAAACCATATTTATTAGAGAGACTTTTCTTTCTCCATTGAAAACAGCCAGGAAAGCCTTTAGAGGGAGGCAAGGATAAGACCCACTGAGATGAGGGCTGAGCAGCCTGTAAAAATCAATTCAGTTATTTTAATATGCTCTCTATGAAAATGTCTCCTGTATCTATGCTTGGAATATATGTTCTGTTGTTCTAGCTGCACATATTATAAATGTATGATCATATTATAGTATGCACCTCTATTTCTTACATTTTGTTTCTTCAGTGCTTTTTTTTAAGATTAATACATGTTGTTATATGTATAACTGGCTAGTTGCTAATAACTAGTACTGAGATGCCTGCACATGTTTCAGTTATTCATCCTTCCAAGGACAGACAATATCCTATTGGTCGTACAAGTCCATGTATGTATCCTAAAGTGTACTTATGTGAGAGTATTTTATATATATTATTCTTGGATCCTGGGTAGTGCATATATTTAATTTGACCAAGAAGTATCAGACTGCTCTTAAGAATAGCTGCCCTGACAGGTCACAACATAAGCTCTACTTTCCCATATCCTGGCAAGACTCATCATTGTCCAGTTTGATAGGTTTAATATGATATCTAATTATTTTCCCTCCAATTTGTTTGACAACTAATTACAAAACTTTTTCTTAGAACCACTTAGAACAGTGGTATTTAAAACATTCCTTCAAAAATATTCTCTCTCTGTCTCTTGTTTCTTAGCTATCCATCTCCCCATATTTCTCAAGCTAGTTACATTTGATTTTGTTACTTACTAGAATGACATTTTCCTTTAGCTTAGGTAGCTACTCCAGATTTGTTTCTCTCAGCTGAATGAGATTGCAGTTGATTTGGGATGAACCAGAATCTCAATGCCCTATTAATATGCCTCACTTTCCCAAAGTCTCCCAAACTACTTTATCATAATCTCTTTTATTATGCCATCAAGGAATTTCTTTTCTTAATTTACTAGAAACCAGCTCTTTCATCCTTGCTCTTTTGTAGGCTTACACTTTTGGAAACAAGTATCTTGTAGGATCATTCTTTGAGATAAGGAATCACAGAACCTGCTACTTGGTTAATTGGGGAACAAGAAAGGAGAAAACATGGAGGAAAAAAAAAGTAACATTTTTAAAGGACACCTGCCATATGCATATTAATGAGAGGTAGAAAGAATCTGTATACCACATTATGACAACTTCCAATTCAGGATATATTTGTGTAATGCTTTATAATTTACAGAGTGCTTTGAAATTCATGGACTCACAGAAGGATAAGCTAGCAAAGTATATTCACCTTACTAATGTACATATGAATAAGGTCCAGTCAGCAACTCACAATGTAGAGTCAGATGTATTGATTCTCCAGATTTTCACACACAGTAAGCTTCCTTATTATCAACAATTTTCAACTAACTGTCCACATATGGCTGCAGTGCTTAGGGAATTTTTCATGTTAACTGACAAAAGTGCCTGCCTTTCTCTTATCACACATTATTTTACTGAGGTACCAATTATTATGCCTCGAGGAAAGAAAAACTAATTTTATTATTAGCTTAGGTACAACACAACTAGAAAGTTAAATCTACTACAGAAAATCACTTCATATAAATTCTTTTAAAATTAACTGCACTTTTAGATTATTCATGCCACTGCTTCTCTCCAATAACATGGATAAGTGAAAGTTGATGAAATTGCTAAATTGAGTTCCTCAGAACAGCAAACTGGAAAGTTTCCAGGAAGTTAACACTTTTCTTGATTGAAGATCAAATCATTTATTTTAAGGAATAGTCTCTTCACAGTATCACCCCAGAGCATTTGAACTGGGGGTTTCAAAATCACAGTTTGAAGTTTCTCATCTCACCAACTCCCACATTGAAGCTAGGGTCAAATATGTTGAAGTTATGAAACAATATACTCTAAACTAGAACCAAAAAATTTTTAAAAAGTGGAAGTTATAAGAAAGTCAAGCAAATGCAATCCCATTTTTTTTCTACTTGCAGACTTTCTAACTTCAAGAGGAATGCTATCTTCTGAAATCTTTATATCTTGTTACGTAATCCCATTTAAAAAAAATCTCAGTCCTGTTTAGAGACTATGTTTACATGATTATTCTGATGAAATTACGTGAATAATTTAAAAACATTGGTTTGCAATATTGAAATGGTTGATACATTGATTGGCTAGAAAAATTGCTTATTTATTTTGAAGCTGTATTGACAATCATTCCAAATATATACAGGCTATATATGTTTTGTATTAGCTCTTTTGATATTTCACAATAAATCCAAGTTTTTCACATATTCTGCCCCCTTAAAATGTTTTCAACATCTTAGTTTCCAAAGAGTTTTAATAGCCTAAATAATTAGTGTACCCCACTGTCTTCTTGGTAATAAAATCTAAATGCAATTTCTGTTTTGCTGATTTTCTAGTGGAGTCCCTCTGATGATACATCTCCCTGTGAGGAAATTTCACTAGCACCCTTGTGGGTAGATTTATGGCAAGTGCTGGAAGACACTTTTCTAGCAATTTCTGCCAGTGGCACTCCAGTGACTTATCTGCCACTCAGTGGCCAGCTTTATGCTTCTATAAAAGGTATGGACCTAGCCTTTGATGGTCCTCTTCCGTAGATACCTCTACTCTGGGGGTAGTAACTACACTTGTATATCCCATTCTTATGTTCTTTAGAGTAATGAGGAAATGGTCAGTAAGATGTAAAGAGAACTCTATTTTCCTATTATAGTTAATAACTTTTTATATTAAACTCTTCAAATTACTGTATGGTTTCTACCTCCTGATTAAATTCCTGATTAACATATATGGAGATGATAGCAGAGTAAGGCTGAACGAGATTCTCTTTTCCTGTTGACTGATAACAAATAGGTTGACCTTAAACATAATAAATGCTGATCGAATCTACTCTTGTGGAAAATATAGTCCTACAGAAAATGGTGAAACTTAAAATGGCAAGTGGAGGAGACAGATACTAATGTCTTCAATTAATGTGTTGCAATAAACAGGTGGTCAGAAAATGACAATGATCACGAACACAAGGCAATTCTTATGAATGAAGACTAGTCCTTCAGGTATAGTCTCTTCACAATCTTACCTCAGAATATTTAAACTGGATATCAGGAACTGAAAGAATGGGAGTGCCTGGGTGGCTCAATTGCTTAAACATCTGCCTTCAGCTGAGGTCATGATCCCAGAGTCCTGGGATCCAGCACCCTGTAGAGACCTGAGTCCAGCCCCAGGACCAACCTTGCATCCAACCCCTCACTCCCCTTACTGGGCTCACTGCTAAGCAGGGAGTCTGCTTCTCCCTCTCCCTCTGCCCCTCCCTGGCCTGTGCTGTTTCTCACTCTCTCAAATAAATCAAATCTTAAAAAAAAAAGAAAGAAAAGAAAGAAAGAAAGAAAGAAAGAAAGAAAGAAGAAAGAAAGAAAGAAAAGAAAACCCCCAAATGTGTGTATTTTATGAGTGTGAAACATATACTTTAAATCTAAAAATACAGAGTTGAGAAAATACTAGTTACTAATCCCCCCCACCACCACTTTATCTTTGTTATATAAAATATAAGTGAATGTGAAAGTTTTCACTAAAGGCAATTTCAGAGAAATTGGTCTCCTTGATGAAGAGCCCAGGTCCATTTACCAAGTTTTTTCTTTTTTTTACTCTAAAAGAGTACTCTATTTTTAATCATTATTTTGTAAAATAAATTCAGCTAGTAATTTTTTTTTAGGTCAATAGTCACTACACATTCTTGGATAATGTCCAGTAACCCTGAATATGTAATTAGAACAGATGGCAATGTAAACAAAAATGATACATTCCTATCTTCTTAAGCACAACCTTTAATTAATTTAACATATATTAAGGTAATTAATTATAGGAAATTCTGATCACTTCAAAAACTGGATAGCAAACTACAAATATTACAGCACTATCAATTATAGATTTTATAAATAAAATGCCAGATCACCATAAGAAGTAGTTTATTTGGTGGGCTCTGAACTTAAGAAAATCCATGTTAATATTTCATTTTACTTGAATTTTTAAAAATCGGGTGAGTTAGAGCTAATACCAAACCGAAGTCTCTCACAATTCCAACATTTTCTCTCATTATAAAAATAGGCAACTTCTGAAAAAAAAAATCTTTTAACAGTTACTTTTTAAAAAAAAAACAGTTCTTTGGATAATTTCTAGAGTAATGATTTCTGAAAAGATTTCAAGACAATCAATTCTAAAAAAATCATTGTTAACTGTACTCTCATTGTCTTTAAACATACACTTTATTTAAATAAACTGATTTATTATTTCAACTTAAGTAATGTTCAGATAATTAGTATAAAAATCTTTAAAACAGACCTTAATAAGCATTAATGTTCTCAGTTTTGCTCTGAATAATTACAACTTAATTTTACAAGCAAATACATTGAACAAATATATTTTACAAAACAAATAATAGATTCAGGCCTTGTCCAGTATTTTAATTTTGTCCATTTTATCTTTAAGAGTGTCACTTGACCAACATTGTGGCAAAGCCTAACTTTAACTTTTAGTCCTGTTGTTCACCTTGGGAAACATTCTGAAACTTAACAGCAGACATCCTTCTTACTAACCTAACTGAAGTAAAGGCCTGATATTGATAAATGTGTTTATTTTCAATATGAATTTTGACCATTCTTTCTAAGTAAATGAACTGTTAGGCAGTTGGCGTGAGCCGGGAGGAGAAAGCAGGTGCTGGCCACACCCTCAGGCCACCCAGAGGGCTTACAGCCACACCTTTAGGGCCACCTCTAAAGGCTAACACAACAGAACGGGAAAGGCCTAGCCTCAGAGCTGGCTCAAAAGCCACAAGGGGACTTCGAAGGGTTGAGCACACACACAAAAGGTGCAACTTGCCCTTAGGTTACCTTACAGTCACAACAAAGTCTATTAAAAGTCCATTAATACGCAATAGGTAAACAAATACAATTATAACAGAATGACTCACGGGTAGGTGCATGCGCAGAAGCCAAACCTTCATGTAACCACCAGCTGTCAATCAAAAATGTCAATGAAAGCCAACATTAAATGCACACAAAATAGGTATAAAAGGATGCAGCTAGAGCTTCTCAGGGCAGTTGCCACTGCTGCACCGGTAGCGGCCCACTTTCATTCTTGAAAGTCTACTACACTTACCTACTCCATAAACTCTCTCCCCATCCTGGTCTCAAGCCTCTAGTTCTTTGGTGCATCTGGGACAAGAACCAAGCCACCAGGTAACAGGACTTCTACTTTTTGCTTTTCCTCACAAGGACAGGTGGTCAGTGCTTTTTGTCAAAAAAGCTTCCCTTTTGCTAATCTCCTGCTGTCTGCTGAGATGCCTCAAACACCATACTGTGCCATCCTAGAAACTCTCACTGATAACTATTTTCCTTTCTTTGCTCTATGGTGCTTTCTGTTACTGCCCAGCTGCCATGCTCAGTCGGCTAGCTGGGAATTCCTCTGAACAGAAAATAACCTCCTCAAGACCCATCTATCATCAGCACCTAAACTGCATACATTTTGGAATGTTGGCTGAAGGACTAGTCTCATTACCTTAGAGGATATTGTTCTATTTTAAAATATAGAGTTTTGAAAATGTAACCATTTTCCATAGACCTGGCTTAATTGACTCAATCAGAGAGCATTGGATTATGGCCCAATTAATTCTGGGAAAGATAACATGCACTTAAATAATCACTTATTTCCAGGTTTGTTTGCTTTTTCCTAAGCACAAATCTAGGAATACACTTTGAGCACTGTGTGTACTCAAGAATCTGTAAAATTATTTTTAAACTTTGTAGTCACTAATTAACATGGATTACCACTAATGTGGAATTTGACTATTGAACCAACTAGGTTGCCCTTTTCTCCAAGATCAGCTGTGAGTCTGATTTATTCTTTAAAAAGCCCACTCATGGGCAGCCCATGTGGCTCAGCAGTTTAGCACCACCTTCGTATCAAGTCTCACATCAGGCTCCCTGCATGGTGCCTGCTTCTCCCTCTGCCTGTGTCTCTGCCTCTCTCTCTCTCTCTCTCTCTCTCTCTCATGAATAAATAAATAAAATCTTAAAAAAGAAAAGCCCACTCACTGTTAGTATTTCCACTCTTCATGTAGTGACACTCCAGTATTAATGTAATTGTTCGGCTCTGTAAATTCTACTGATCACTATGTTCAAACAATATGTTTAATAATACTTCTCTTGGAAAATACTTCCTCAATCCATGTGGTTTTAGTGAGAGTTATCCAAAATATTAACTGCCACTAGTTACCATCTCCCCTTGGTCCCCAGGATGGACACATGATGCAAGGGGGCAAAGAAATATATATTTTTTTAGATTATGTTGATGTGAGTACTGACTTGCTGTCAGAATTATCTCCACTCTTATTCCTTTTCATAGCTTAAGCTAATTTAGTTTTGGTTTCTATCATTTACAATGAAAACATTTTGACCCGATCTAAAATCTAGCACTTATCGTTTCAATATCCTCACCCTTTCGATGTCAATAATCTGTTTCCACTATATCCCCTCTATGTTCTCATTTAGTTTGCTACACTGTTTTCATTGACAGTTTGTTAGCCTCCTTGAAAAATTAGTAAGTCATGTAGGTGTGAGACATTCTAGTATCATGTCACATTTATAGGTACTTAAAGGCATAAGACATAAAATTGGGTACATTAGATAAAATTTTAATGACTTCATGACAATAAAATTACTAGACATTTGTTGAGTATGTGAAATTACTGTGACTACCTTCTAAACTTTGGCAGTACTTGGTTTTAAAGATATATTTTTCTTTTCAAAGTTCCAATATCCCATTTTACATTGGCTTTGTATGTGATCAGTACTGTTACTCATAGAAAATTTATAACATTGTGTCAGATTTGCATATTCAACTCATCCATCCGGAATTGTATTTTATATGTCTGTTTTAATTGATGTGACTACAAACATATGTGTACAGTTACTGAAGAAGTGATAACAAATAAGGCATAACCTGTTTCATATAAATGTTTTCAAAATTCCTTGCTGGCTGCCAATCTATGGCCTTCCCCAGTTCCTTGCCTCATAGGACTCTTTATGGGGTACCTCACAATATGAAAGTTGGGATCATTAGAACAAGCAAGTAAAAATAGCTAGTGAATATAATAACTTATATTCTTAGGATAATGTTTTCCAATAACCTCAGTTCTTGGATATTTATGGTTTAATGCTAAAATTATCTACTGAAATGTCAAAAATAGTTAACATAAGTATATGAGTAATGAAACATACAGACTTCATTAGAATTATTTCAATTATTTCCTTGAGATATATCTGCTATTTAATACTGTGTCTTGTTATTTTTTTAAGATTTATTTATTTATTTATTTTGAGAGAGAAAGATAGAGAAAGAGTAGGAGGAGAAGCAAGGAGAGAAGTAGAGAAAAAATCCTCAAGAGGACTCCCCACTGAGCCCACAGCCCGGAGCTTAAAGCCCAAGGTGGGTTTGATCCCTGGAGCCTGAGATCATGACTTGAGCCAAAACCAAGAGATAGCTACTTGACCCACTGAGCTACCCACGCAACCCTGTGTCCCATTATTTTTGTTTGACTCTTATGTTAGTTCACAGCTTTCTCTGGAGATTCCTGGGTGAAATCTGAAACCAGCCCGGTACTTGGAGTTGCAGGCAGAGACTGAAGAAAGAGTCCGGCAACCCCAGATTAGTAGTAGCAAGTTTACTAAGCAAGGGAGTTTACTTCTAAGGCTTGTGTGGCCACATGACAAATAGATTTCCATATCTGCCTGCCAGAATCCTAAACTTTTATATAGAGGCCTTAACGTGGTTCAGTCACATCCCCAGTCCAGATAGCCTTGGAGTAGGTCGTGGAAGTGGAGAAGGCAAGCAGAACACACATTCTAAGGACGATGGACAGGGGGTGGCTGGAAGTCTCCAACTGCCGTGGTCCAGCTGGCACATCAACTGGCAGTCACAGCTTCTTGATGACCACCTCTAAACAAACTAAAAATATATCTCCCATTTCATTTGCTTGTTACTCTATACCAATTAATATTTTTCTTAGAATTGCAAAGAAAAAAAACCCTAAAATGTAAAACATATTGAATCAAACTTGTCATAGGAAATACCAACCTAACAATTTTTCTGCTTATTACATAAATTAATTCTTAGATGTCTGTGAAATATTATTTTCTGCGAATACACTAGGAGGAAACAGGGAAGTTTCTGAGTAGGATGACTTACAAACTATTTTGTTTACTATTGTAGTTCTTGGAATCTTACTAAAACCAGTGTGGAAATTATGGAGAACTGGTTTAGCCCAAATACATCTATGATCTGAAATCAATACAGAACCACAGGATATATGGGATTTATCATCTCTCACTTGCCATGGTCAGGTCTCCACAATGTTTTAGCTGGGCCCACCATTCTAGATTTGACAAGATGGAAGTGCAGGTGTTGGCTGGGTGTGTCCTTAACTAGAGGCTTGACTAGAGAAACATCAGCCTCCAAGCTCCCTCTGGTTGTTGGCAGAATTTATTTCTTTGTAGCTATACAATCAACATTCCTGTTTTCTTAGTAGTGGTTAGCAGGGATCCCTGGGTGGCTTAGTGGTTTATTACCTACCTTCAGCCTAGGGCATGAGCCTGGAGTCCTGGGATTGAGTGCCACAACAGGATCCCTGCATGGAGCCTGCTTCTCCCTCTGCCTGTGTCTCTGCCTCTCTCTCTCTCTCTCTCTTTGTGTGTCTCTCATGAATAAATAAAAATATTTTTTAAAAAAAGAATAGTGAAAAGGAAAAATAAATGAATAAATAAATAAATAAATAAATAAATAAATAGTGGTTATCAGGATACTATTCTAAGGTTTTAGAGATCATACTCAGGTCCTTGCCACATGGCCCCCTCCATAACCCCTCTCACTCTGTAAATATCTTCCCTCAGTAAGTGTCTGATTAGATCAAGCCTACCCAGGATAATCTCCTCTTTGATTGAGGATCTTAATTTTATCTGTAAAATCCTTTCAATTCCACCCACATTCAAAGGGGGAATAATATATATTGTGTATACCAAGGAATATGAATCTTGTGACTCATGAAAATTCTGCTTATAACAATGGTTTTGTTGATAGAATATAAGTGGCTAAGGGAATCCGACAGGAAAGCTGAACAAAATTCAAATACCCTTTTCTCCCACTATAAAGAATGCTATGTAACAGTTTTGGAACACTGAAATATGTTAAACATTTTAATTATATTTCTCTTCAGTCTTGTGAGATGCAGTCGGTTAGCTTGAGTTTCAAGATATACAGATATCGGAAAGTCTTAATCCATGCCTCATAAACCCTTTACTTAAAATATGACATCATAATGTGTTTGATCACTGAAATAGAGATTTCCCATCACAGGACTGAAAATGCTTCTCTTCTTTGTTCTGATCTTCTTTCTGAAAAGAAACATATATTTAGCTATGATAATAATAGTAATAATAATAATATGAAATATTGTGCAGTTTCATATTCCTTGCCATAGAAAATTCTACCTTAGTACTCTTTATACATGAAGTTTTCAATAAACTCTAGTGAGGTATTTATGTTTTATCCTTTCATCCAGTTATTATTTATGAAGTGTCCAGAGCAAGAGAGACTTCTAAAAAGTTCAATGATTTACTAATAAAGGGATGATTATTCTTCCCCTTTTAGTGCACACTATCTTTCTTCTCTTCCCATTGATGTCTATTGCAAACTCTAGATAATTGATTCATATGCCTATTTCTGATACATATGTGATTTTAAGACAAATAAAATCATAATACATTATTTAATATTTCTTAATCTTTTAAATTAACAATATAGTCAATTATTAAAAACACATTATGTTCTAGGCACTATTCTAGCCATTGGGAATATAGCAGTGAACACACAGGAAAGGCTCCAAACAGCATAAATATTACTTTACACTGAGATGAGAAGAAAGGAAACAACAAAACAAACATCTAAGAAAAATAATCACCTAGAGGAGCAGGGACAATTCAAATTATGTAATTAATTGCTTTAGTTTTATTAGATACAATTAGGAAAGTTTAGTCTCTTATTTAAATCTCCTTACAAAATCTGGATAGTTTAAATAATTAAAACGTTGGCCTTTTTTAAGCTAGAAAGAAATTAAACATGAAATACTCGTCCAATGCTATTGATTTAATCATATTTGAAAAATTTTCTATATTAGTTTATCTAAGTTTCCTATGCCTGTCTGTATATTTTGATAGTTTATATTTGTTAGGGAATAAATTTCCGAAAATTGAGTTTTTTTAATTTGTCAGCTGTAATAGGCACCTTCTGAAAATGGCTCCCAATGATCCTTGCCCCTGGTCCTCATGTTCTTCTATAACCACCTTCTCTAGAGTGTGATCACACAAGTGAAATTTTAAAAAGACTACATCTTCAGTCTTGTTCCCCCCTCTTTTTTTCTGGCTGTTTTTGCTTGCTCATTCTAATGACACAAACTTTCATGTTGTGAACTGCCCAAGAGAGACTCCCATGTGGTGAGGACCTGAGAAGGGCCACTGACTGACCACAAGCAAGAAACTTAAGATCCTCATTCCAACCTGAGAGGTATCTTAACAAGTATCATACATGGATGTAAATCTTCCTCAGTTGAGCCTTCAGATAATTGCAACCCTACTTGAAGCTTTCATGGCAGGTTTGTAAAAGACCCTGAGCTGGAATAACAGCAAAATCACACCTGGATTCCTAAGACACTGAAATTGTAAGATAACAAATGTTGTTTTAAGTCACTGGTTCTGGGTTAATTTGTTACACAGTAATAAATAACCATCCCTATAAAATTGTATTTAGAAGTCTTCTATTGTTTTAATCTCTGCTGATTGCTTGTTTTCGTGTCCTCTCTAGTTACTAATCTGTATATTTTGTCTTTCTGCTTTTCCCTTGAACATACTTCAGAGGTGTTTTGATTCTTTACTTTTTCTTTCCTTTTTAGCATCTTGGAAGAACCAGAGTTTAGATTTATGTGTCTTGTGTTATTTATGTTATCACTTATTGATGTACTGTATCTTTTACAAGTTTAAGGCAAAAAAAATGTTTATTTCTTGGAAATTTTAAGATTTATTTATGACAAAGTTCACAGCTTACTTTTGTGTCTATCCCATGAACATAAAAATGAAAGGTACATCCTTTAAGGGAAAGTTCTAAATATATTAAACTAAACTGAGTTTCTTTAATGAAATTATTCTATAACCTTTCTATCTGCTAGATATTTCTTTTTATTGGAGAAATAAATTACACTCCCTGCCATAATTTTATTTTTACCAAATTTTCCTTGTTTTTTTGTTTTGTTTTGTTTTTGTTTTTAAAGGTTTATTTATTCATGAGAGAGAGAGGATGAGAGAGAGAGAGAGAGAGAAGCAGGCTCCATGCAGGGAGCTGATGCAGGACTTGATCCCAGGACTCCAGGATCACACCCTGGGCCAAAGGCAGGCGGTAAACAGCTGAGCCACCCAGGGATCCTTTGTTTTTTTGTTTTTGTTTTCGTTTTTGTTTTTATTTTTGGTTTTTGTTTTGTTTTGTTTTTAATGGAGAGTGAGCATAAGGGGGCAGAGGGAGACAGAGAGAGAAAATCTTTAAGCAGACTTCATGCCCAATACAGAGCCCACTTGGGGCTCAATCTCACAACCATGAGATCATGACCTGAGCCAAAATCAAGAGTTGTCAATGGACTGAGCCACTCAGGCATCTGTCTTTACATTTTTAATAAATTTACCTTTATGTAATTAGTTGCTTCCAAGATTAATGCAGTTAGTATATTTACCTTTTATTATTACCTAATGCCATTCTTTTTCCTAATTGTAATGTTAATCATAAATTTTACCTTTTCCAATATATATTTTTCCAGTTCTTGATTTCTGTATTAGTTTGCTCGGGCTGCCAAAACAAAATACCATCAACTGAGTGACTTAAAAAACAAACAATCTATTTCTCACAGTTCTGAAGTCGGAGAAGATCAAGATCTAGGTGCTGGCTGATATGGTTCCTGATGAGAGGCTTCTCTCCTAATCAAATTCTCATTATCTCTTAAAGTTTCCCATATCCAAGTACCATCACACTGACAGGCCAGGGATTTCAGAGTATGAATGGGGGCTAGGCTCACAACCATTCCCAAACTTTTTTTTTTCATAACATTGTTTTAAACATATTTCTAATAAGAAGCCAAAATAAAGTTCTTAATTCAATTTGTCTGTTTTGTATCAGAAGTTAGTCCATTCACTCTTTAAAGGAAGAGAATATGATGTAATAGTTGAATATCATATTTTTCAGAGGCTAATAAGGTCTATAATAAAAAGACTGGAACAACCAGAAACTGCAAGTGGCAGGAATCTTGTAAAAGATTTCATACCACGTGGTCACACAATGCAATGGGATTAGTTTTACTTTCTAGTTCCCCATGTTGACATTCATTTTCTTTACTGCTTTTCTTGACCCTTGGAGTAGTATATATCTCTACTAAATATCTGTACTTTGGGAAATTATTAAACTTTCAAATTCTGCTTTAATACCATCTCTTCAATGAAAGTTATATTTTCAAAAAATATGTATGTATGTATGTATGTTAGAGACAGAGAGGGAGAGACAGAGCATGGGGTGAGGGGAGGAGGCTAAGAGAGAGGGGGAAAGAATCCAAGTAGACTCCATACTGAGTACAGAGCCCATCTCTGGGCTCTATCTCATGAGCCTAAGATCATGATCTGAGCCAAAACCAAGAGCTGGCCATTCAACTGACTGCACTACCCAGATGCCCCTGAAAGTTGTATTTTAAGCAATAAAAAATGATTTCAAGTGTGTTTTTATTATTATTGCTAATTACAATTTATAATTAATGTCAATTTTAGTGCACTATAACTAAATGATATATTCTGTTTCATTTCTACTTTAAAAACCATGGGGCGGGATCCCTGGGTGGCTCAGCGGTTGAGCATCTGCCTCTGTCCCAGGGCATGATCCTGGAGACCTGGAATCGAGTCCCACATCGGGCTTCCTCCATGGAGCCTACTTCTTCTTCTGCCTGTCTCTGCCTCTCTCTCTCTCATGAATAAATAAATAAAATCTTAAAAAAAAAAAATTAAAAACCATGGGGCTTGTTGGCAAATTGAACTCCAATAAATAAATAAATAAATAAATAAATAAATAAATAAATACCATGGGGCTGTCATTATAGACTTACAAAATTGTCAATATATTCTCAAAACTATTTATTATGCAAAATTTCAAACTTAAAGATTCATTGAAAGAATAACATAATTATGTAATATTTAATAATTATTAACATTTGCCATGTATGCATTATTTACATCTATAGTTCTAAATGTAAATATACTTAGACATACAAAGATAAATGGTATAGCAATCATGTATGCATCACTATTTATTTGGAACTTAATTGAAAACTGCTCAAAAAATCATAAAACTTCACCACCAAGTATGCATTTTATTTTTAAAAATATCCTCCCTTCTCATTATCCAATCTAAATCTACTTAAAAGTTATTCTTAAAATTATTTAACTTGTAATTCACACTTAAACGTACCACACCTGTCGAAGGTGAGGTAGATGCCTTACTAGGTTTCTTAATTTGAAAGCTCACTTAAAAGAAGTGAAGTGATGTGTTTTTAATAAGTTTTGCCCTTTATGTTTTTTTCTTCTCCTCTTCCCCCTTCTCCTCTTCTGCCTCCACCTCCCCTTTCTCCTCCTCCTTTTTCCATTCCTCCTCCTTCTTCCATTCCTCTTCCTCCTCCATCTCCTCTTCTTCTTCTTCTTCTTCCTCCTTCATTTTATGCACTTCTTCTTTCTTTATAGTTCAAAAATGAACTAGTCTATTGCTTTCCTTTTTTTTTTTTTTTTTTTTTTTTCCTTAAATCATCAGGCCTTCTTTGTCCCTTTCAAATCTTCCCCTCTGAGTAAAAAACAGTTCATCCATAAGACTTAAACGTTTTGGTCATTTATACTTCCCATGACCATTCCCCTAAACTGTATTGTAGCTAGTGCTCTGATCCAGTAGGCCTTGGAACTGTCCTTAATATGTCTCCTCTCAAAATAGTCTTTTCCTTCAGGGAATGACATTAGTTGATGGTTTTAATGTTACATATAACCACAATAGCCTTTCTAAACTGAATTATCCTTTGCTGTGATTCAGATCTGGAACCAAATTTGTTTTCAGATAATAGTTTCATTATCTGTTACTTATGCTGTTGGCTTGGGATATTGGTGAATTTTAGAACTATCCTAATTTTGAAGCTATAGAGAGTATTTTAAAATTTAATAACTACTTGTTCCTAATAGGAACCCCTCCATCGTGACTATATTTAAATTCGGGAGGCCAAAGAGGAAAATTTTAGATTGCTAAGAGTTGTAAAATAAAGGAAGTAGCAGTATAAAAGTCAAACTTTCACATACTTAGTAACATCAATGAATAGAAAATGCAGAAGTAATTATGGTTAATAACTTTGATAAATCTTAACAAAAATTTTTAACGTTATCTGCTTATCATGGGTATATGTATATATATATACTTAAGAAAACTTCAGAGAAACAAATAAAATGATAGTCTTTGGAAAACTAGGATTTCAACATATGAAAATACATTGTTTCATAATTCTCTTTATCTCATTTATCTTAGTTATGGCTTACCTGTTACCTTAATTTTTATTCAATTTCCCAGATGACTATAGTGATCCATTTCATTCTACAGACTACTGTTGATTTCATTGCACTTCTAGCACTTTGCTAGCAAGTTTACATTTCAGAGATTTTTCCTGGCATGAAGTTGTGGGTTCTCAGTTATTTGCATAGAATCTTTCAGAAATTGTTTAACCTCTTGTTATGATCCTGAGACCCCTCTTGAATTTTCAGAACTGCTATATTCACATTTTTTTTAATTTTTGTGTATTTCTAATGAAATTTAAATGTGAATTGAGGTGAAAAGAGACCTGTGTATGCACAGACTATCATGATGAACTGAAACACTCTTATTTCAAGGTTTTTTCAATATTACTTCCTTTATCAACTTTCTACAGATATGATCCAAAGTATATATATTTTTGATGTACAACTGAACTTTTTATTGATCTGTATTTGTGCTTTTCTTATAGTATTATAACCACAGTTTTCATGACATGACTATTTTTCCTTTTTCAAAAACTGAGAGATCATGTCCTTTCTTTTTTTTAAAGATTTTATTTATTTATTCATGAGAATACACAGGAGAGAGAGAGAGAGAGAGAGAGAGGCAAAGACACAGGCAGAGACACAGGCAGAAGGAGAAGCAGGCTCCATGCAGGGAGCCCGACATGGGACTCTATCCCGGGTCTCCAGGATCAGGCCCTGGGCTGAAGGCGGGCTAAACCGCTGAGCCACCTGGGCTGCCCAAGAGATCATGTCTTATTTTTGGATCCTTACAACATAGTTTGGTTTAAAATTATAAATTGAAATAATGTATATTAATCTTGTGTTCACTGTCCTGAATAGTTTATCATTTTATACAGAAAAAAAAAATAGTAAATATTCACACGTGATGCACCTTAATTCTGGAATATTATATGATTATATTGGTAAATATAAAAGTGCATTGATTGGCATATGTCTATATCACATTAAGTAATACCACAAAATACCAGAAATCTCTTGTCCCTAATAAGCTTTGAACTTATTCACTGTATGATAATCATTTATACTGTCTGAGCCTTAGTTTCCTTGTACATAATATGAGACTGATGCTGTCCTTATTTCCCGTATTTATATGCATTACTCATTAACAATGGAATAGAAACTATGCTTGGTTATTTAACACTGATGAGATAATTAAGGAAGACCCTATTACTAAACTCAAGAGCAAAAATATGAGAATCAAATGATATATAGTATGTTCAACTAAACAGTACATTTAATTATTATTACATGCATATTGTGGAGGCCGAGAAAAATTAAGGCCATCCCACCTAAAGTTTAGCATTAGCACAAGTACAGCCATCTTAGGCCCCTGTGAATAAGAGCTGAACTTTAAAGGGAAAAACTGCAGAATGTCCTCAATGTCGTCGGCAGTTAATCCCATATCAGAAAGACAACAGCCCACGCCCATGGTAGAAAATCCCCTAGACCAGCCTAATTATTCCATCCTTTCTGGAAATCCCCTAGACCAGCCTATAAAAAACCCAGCTGTAACCCACTTCGGGGTCCAAGTCCCTGCTCCCCTGTGTTGGGTATACTTGGACCCAAGCTCGAGCTTGTAAATAAACCCTCGTGTGCTTGCATCGGTGTCGGCTCCTTGGTGGTTTCTGGGATTCGCAATCTTGGGCACAACACATATCTTTGTAAAATAGTTAAAATATGAACACAAACTAAGCTATACCCTCTAAGAGTAGTCTGATAAAATTGGAGCCAACAGAACCTGATACTTATAGTATGTATTGGGTTATTTTTGGAGTTTAGATATAAAATTAAATTATAATGAAAACAGTGTCTTCTTAACAAGAAAGTACCAATGTACTATACATTGTATATAATTTGACTTACTGAGTTCAGATGCAAGAGAAATACTAAAAGGGTGGAATGATTCTCCACGACAGGGTTTGGCAAACTAAGGCCTATGCATGAAATTTATCCTGCTGCCTGCCTGTTTTTGTAGGGTCTGCAAGTTAACAAAGGTTTTTTTGTTTTGTTTTGTTTTGTTTTTTACAGTTTTAAATATTTGGAAAATATTTTTTAAAAGAATAGTCTTTTAGCATACTTGAAAATTATATGAAATTCAAGTTTTGTGTTATGAGCTCAAATATGTGCTCCCCAAACTGTCTCATTGAAGCTTCAGTATCCAAGTACCTCAGAATGTTGACTGTTTTTGGATACAGCCTTTAGAGGTGTGATTAAATTAAAATGGGGCCATTAGGGTAGGCCCTAATCCAATCTGACTGGTGGATAATAATAATAGGAAATAAAAGGAAATTTGGATGCACAAAGAGGCACCAAGGATGTGGGCATGCCCAGGAAAGACCATGTGAGGGCATAGGAGGATGATGTCTATCTGCAAGCCAAGGAGAGAGACCTCAGAAGAGACAAAAGTGTTAATAAGAAAACCACAGGTTCAAAAGTCATCCTTTAGGCTGAGTCCCAAACTGGGGCTTAATTCCTAATTTAATTGCAACCTCAATCTTCCCCAAGAAATATATTCTTAATCAGTAGGTCAGAAACTTTCCGGTAGATGCCAAGGAGTCGGCCACATGTGTCCTCTCCATCCCCCAAAGAATGATGGAGTAATTTGCATAAGACTGCTTTTCCATCTAAGGACTTGCCTGAAATAATCTCCCCTCAGGGAGTCTGCTTTTCCTTCTGCCTATGTCTCTGCCTCTCTCTCTCTCTCTTTCTGTCTCTTATGAATAAATGAATAAAATCTAAAGAAAAAAAAAAAGGAAAAGAAACTGATTCTTACTTCCATGGTAAACTGTAAAATTCTGCAAGGTAAGGGATAAAGATCCAAGAGATAATGTTCATGCTGCCTTATCTGGAATCATTAAGCCATGTACTGAGAATTGTTGTTATAGAAACTCAGGTGAATCCAAAATAAATATTTTAATGAAAAGTTCTGAATAAGAGGACAAGTTAGCTAAGGTTCTACCTTAATCTTTAAGTAATGGTAAATATAGTAAAGAGTTAATAACAGAGGCAGCAATAGTACAAGTGTTGCTATCAAGTGGTTCTTACTTTCTTGAAAGTTGGAAGAAGTGTGAAAAAACAATGTGAGAAAATGCCAATCCAACTTTTCTTTTGAAATTTGGGAAAATACAATTCTCAAGGGACACAGTAGATGTAAAAAGTTACAAATGCTTAAGCCTTCCAAGGAGAGAAGACTGTCCAAGCCCCAAGGGAGGGAGGTACATGATGAAGAGGAGCTTCCTTGCCAAAAACTGTTGGATTGGGTTTCTGCAGCTTTATTTAGTACAAAAACAAATTGTAGGCAGTAACCTAGGTCTCCCAGCAACACAAACACACAAGAGGATGTGAGGTTCCATTCCATGAACTCACACAATTAAGTGCTCTAAACAGTTGTGTTCTTATTCAGTATGGAAGATACAAAGGAAATAAATGAACAGGTACAGTACCACTGTATTCTGTCGTCTATAAATGGATGCCCCTACTATGTGCCTAGTGCTCTCACTGAATCTGAGATAGAAATATGAAACAGGTAATAGATTTATGGAGGGGAAAGAACTCACTTTAACCGATAAACTTGCTAATGCAATAATTTCCTTAAAAATAAAGATCATAAAATTTTTGTTCAATAAAAGTACAAAGTATAAAATTATTTAATATATTTTCAGGAATTATAGGAATTACAAACTCTACCCTATATATACCTTTTATGGGCACTCTAGTCCTAATACTTGATAACTATCAAGAATTTAACTGTTAAAGAATTGCATAGTGATACATAAAATTTAGAGGAAAGTTACCAAATCGTTGATTCGCCCTATGTCAGACACTCCAGGAGAGGAGAGGAAGTGCCATATGTACCCTATTTAGACTTTTTCCATGTAGAAGAATTATAATTTGAAAGGCATCCTATATGCAATTTTATTTTTCATAAAGGTCCTCTGCATAGATCTGTAAGCTAGAGGCTGGAATGTGTGAGATATATACATGATACAAAATGTAAAGTGGGGATTTAAATAATGATTTTTTTTTTAATGGGGAAATGGTGGTCATAATTAACTTCTTACTTCCAATATCATAAATTCAGGGAACTTTAACACTTCTACCTATTTAAACTAAATTATGTTTTAAAACTGAAGTCAAACAGAAGAAGGTGCTGAAAAAAATCTTTTTAAATAAGTAAAACTGAAGTCATTTCCTTCAGATTTCATCCTTTGCCATTAAACAAATTAAATATATTCGCAGAAAAGTTTCTTAGGAATTTGTGGTTCTAATGAGTCCTAGATGCCAAAGTTCTATGCTTTTGCTGTCCTGGTTGGAACAAGGTTGACAATGATTGAAAGTCACCGTGGTCTACCATGTTCTTGTTTTAATTATGATAAATTAGTCTTTGGTGGTTTTTTTGTTTTTTGTTTTTGTTTTTTTTTTTTTCAAATCATAATATTTCCACTACTTCTGACTCAGGATATTTTTAGTATTCATACAGAAATATTGTGTCAAATTCACCTAAGGCAAAACCTATCCTCATATCCTTACAGTAATTTCTTCAAATAGGTTTATAGTCAGATGAAAGAACTCTGATCCATCTTCACTGCTATTGCATTCCCTAATGTAACAGAATTTACCAGATCATCTTTTTAGGTACTAAAACCAATAGCAATTAGTAAAACACAGGTGCTGTTTAATTTACCTGCTCCTTATTTCAAACTGTTTTTCAGTTAATTTCATTTCTCTATTTAATTATCTGCCATTATTTAGGCATTTTAAATCATTTTGACTCTTGTTAATTTGTTAATTCAGATAATAATGACCAAGCTTTTAATGATAACCCTAACAAGACCTCCACTGAAAAACATGAAATCTCATCTGGTATGTATTGCAGGTAATTATAAGAAAGAAGATATAATAAGGAAGTGTGGAGGCCGAGAAAATTAAGGCCATTCCACTTTAAGTTCAGCATTAGAGCAAGTCCAGCCATCCGAGGCCCCTGTGAATAAGAGCTGAAATTTACATTACTTCAGTTACAGGAAAAAAACAGCTTCCAGCTTAACGCCCTAGAAAGCCCCATATTAGAATGAGAACAGAGCTCAATGCCCTTGAAAGCCCCATATCGTAATGTAAACAGAACTTGAGAAATTCCTCCACCCTTTCTAGAGGTCCCCAGACCAGCCCATAAAACTAAGCTGGAACCCACCTCGGGGTCCTAGTCCCTGCTCCGTTGTGTCGGGTGTACTTGGACCCAAGCCCAAGCTCGAGCTTGTAAATAAACCCTCGTGTGTTTGCATCGGTGTCGGCTCCTTGGTGGTTTCTCGGATATGTAATCTTGGGCACAACAGAAGGCAGGTAAAATAAAAGAAAAAAAAAAATGGAACAAAGGTAAGAAGGAAGCAGGAAAGAAGAGAAAAAAAATTAAGAAAAGTTGTTTAATAACAGAGAAAAGCTAGCAAATTTCACATAAGTAGAGTTCATTTGTATTAAGATTCAGGAAGAATAAAGAATGTTAAATGGGTAGATACAAGTGGTGCTATGTAGATTAACTCTTCAAAAATATTCAGGGAAATACATTCATGTTTACTTAAATAACACCTAGAGATATATATTCATTTCAGATAGCTATTCCAAGATTTTAAATGTATGTGACTCTTGAATGGCTTAAAATACTATTTACTCATTATAACACTCACAGCCTTATTTTCTAATTTGTTACCAATATGTTATGTATCTTATGTTTCAAAGTCAGTCTTTCTCTCTCACTCTGTCCCTTCTTTCCTTCCTTCCTTTTTCATTCCATTTTTCCATCTTTCTCATTCTATCTCTATCTTTTCCTTCCTTCTTTCTTTTTTTTTAAAGTCCATTTCTCTTTTATTCTTCTTAGCATAAGATCACAGGAGTCAAGTGGGACCTATAGAAATTGCTTAGGGAACACTAACAGTAAGAAGATATTTACTAATACACTTCTTTGAAGTGCCCCTTATAATTATGAATTCAGATTTAATTGTTTATATTACAAACATAAGGAAGACATTACAAAATTTCCAAACTTCAAAAAAAAATATATGAGTATTTCCCTGAGCATTAAAAAAATAATGTTATGGCTATAAAATATAAACAGTTCTAGATTTTGATCTTGATACAGAGAATTCTGAATCATTCCTTGAGCAAGGATGAAAGATGTTGTTGTTATATTATTTTACCATCCAGGTGTATACCTAAGGGAAATTGGTAGGTTATTACTCACTGCTCAGCTCCATTCATCCAACTGTCTGGCAGAAGAGAGTCAAGCTTTGCCCAGGACATTTTGTAGCCAACCTGCCTTTGCAGGTCTACACAGTGAAATAGACATTTTTCTTCCTTTTCCTCTGGCACTGTATTTCATGAAAAATTCATTTCTTCCATTTCCCATCTCTAAGTAACTCTTTATAAAAAAACATAGACAAAAGGAAATGACCTTGGGTCCATTTGAATGACTAGTCCTGAACTGTTGGCTTGCTGTTTTCTGCTTTCACTGTGAGTGTCACACTGACACTTGCATACAAATAGATCTGCTCTCTTCTGCGGTGGTCACTCATACCAATTAGGTCCTCGAGACAGACCCCAGTCAGCTCCCTATTACTGAAGTAGGTTGGGTTCAAAGTTCTTCAGAAGACTACAGTACAAAAGTCTCAGTTTTTCAACCTTGCTAAATAGAAGCATTGGGATGAGTAAAATGATGTTGTTCTTAAAAATAGAAGGAAATGCAAAAAAATCAGGAAATATTTAGCAAGGAAATTATCATCATGATGCATTACTCTGTATCTAACAATGACTATAATTAAGAGTTCAGGAATGGCTAACTATGCAATGATTCAACACATGGATGGGGAATAAAAGCAGTCCATAAAATCAAATAGAAAAAAAATCAAATAGATACAAGATAATATTAAATATAATAATGTAAATTCCCAACAATTTATATATTTTCCTTAGCATTCCTGGGTCATTTCCAGAAAATACAGGTGTCAGTTATTTCCAAAGGATAAATCTGTATCTCAGAAAAAATGAATGATTTCTATTAGTCAAAAATTATTAAGATAGAATGTCAGAGTCATAAATATTCAAGGAAACTGTTTAATCTTCATAAGGTTACAGTCATGCATCTGGAGAAAGAGTAAGAAATAGAGATAAATAATAGTTCTTAAAATCCAGAGATATAGGGAAAGTCCCTTTATTCTATATTCCATAGCCCTCTCATAGTAGGATTTGAGAACTAAAATATCCTATTTAGTTGCATGTCAGAATTACCAGGGAGATATATGTTACCTGAGCACACTGTGATTTGTTCAGCATTATCCAAACATTTACCATACATTTGGACCACATTTCTCTAGTTATTTTCCGTGATACTGTTTCCACCATGCTGCGTATATGACTTCCTTACACTGTAGCACTGGATTATGATCCTGACAATTTAGCTCCACCCTTCTCCAGGCCAACAGCCTTCTTCCTGTTCCCTTTATAGTCACCTTTAGGGTTCAATGGCTCCGCCCTTTGTTCTAACTCCTGACATTTTTAGAATCCTAATTTTTTAATGAATAATCCTAATTAAGATAATCAAAAACAAAACAGAACCAAAAACAAACAAACAAACAAACAAACAAACAAAAAAACAGAACCATAGAGTAACGGAATTGTGAAATGTTAGAAGAAAATTTTATATTCAAAAGCAAGTTCAGAAGCTATAAAGAGTAATTAAAGTATAATAACATGACCCATACTTTCTACAGAAGCATTTCTACATATATTTTCATCAAATAGTTATATGAAATAAATATATTTTATATACATGAAACCAAAACATTATAGAGGTGAACATATCCAAGGTCCCAGAATTGTGACTTGAATTTTTATTAATATGCCCATAGCCTATGCTATTCACATGAAGAATGATGGAAAGGCAGAAAACTGTTTTTATTAACTGTTAATACAGGTAGAAACTCTGTTGTTATGAATGACTGGCTGATAACTAAGTGAAAGCAGCATATATGAATTATTCTTTGTAAGATTTCAAGGATGAAAAAAGAGGATGATGGCATAGGGTAGTAAAATTCAATGATACTTTGTTTGTACATGGAGATAAAAGGCCAGAGTAAAGGGGAAACAGGAGAGAGGAAAACATAAAAGATTGAGAAAGCAAGACAGGAACAAAACCGGAGAGAGAAAAATAGAGCAAAGTGAAGGAAGAATATTCTTTTAACCTGGTGCTCTGATGGACTTTAGTTTTTAAGACTTATGAGAAGTTCAGAAAGAGAGGAAGTGGAAGCCAGCCAGATGAACAAGCCACCGAGGAATTTGACAATAGAGATATGTTAATGATGATCTTTTTCTACTTGAAACAAATGTAGTCACTGCTTTGTAAGGACTGGGAGGGAATGTGGGACCCTGAGAAATGGAACAAAATTTTGAAACTTAAAACATAGGTTATGAGACATTCTGTAGACAAAAAAAAAAAAAAAAATATATATATATATATATATATATATATACACACATATATATAGATATAAATTTGTTTGTAAACACATATTACAAACTTAATCCTTATCATCTGTTTAACCCATCCCCCCAGCTGCCTCACCTCTACTAACCATCAGTTTGTTATCTGCACATTGATAACTGTTCAGGAATTATATTCTTATTATATTGAATTGAATTACATTATACTATGTTTTATTACATTATATTTTATTATGGTTTTGACTACATACAATAAAATTTGAAATGCCCTATTTTTATTTATCCAAGTCTCCATTGTGACATATAATTTTCCCTAGGAATGAAAACCAAGTATTTTTTTTTTTTTTTTTTAAGATTTAATTATTTGAGAGAGGGGGAGAAAAGGAGACTCCTGGCCTAGCACAAAGGTGGACATATAGTTTGATCCCACAACCCCGAGATCATGATCTGAGCTGAAATCAAGAGTCATGCTTAATCAACTGAGCCATACATGCACCCCCCAAAATAAATCTTTTAGTGGAGTCTTAAAATGTTTACATGACTTCACTGTAGCATTTTTTTTTTTTGTGGGTCAAATTCACTTCTCACTGTGTTATTTTCAAAGGTCTAATCTTGTTTTATGTATATTTTTCTTGATTTATAAGGAGTTTCTTTCATTGTTTACATAATCAACTAATAAAAATGTTAAGATTCTTAAAATATGTTTTGTAGCCAACAGATACATATATACTACATGCCTATTCAATAAAACTTCTTAGTTCTATTATTCCTGTACTCTTTATTTTTATTATTTTGCTTTAATTGACTTGCCAATTTTAAAAAAAAAAGGTATAATATCTTCCCTCTAATTTTTTTATGTGAGTATGAGATTTTGTTCAATATATTCCTATATTTCCAACTAAATATTTCTTCAGTTGATAGAAACATTTTGGCAACATACAGCTTTTTTTGTCTGTCCTATTGAATTTTTTTACTTAGAATTCAGTCTTCATGTTAATGCCATCATATTAGCTTTCCTTTATTTTGATGTCTACCCTCATATGGCCAACCACATAAGGCCTGATGATCAAACAAGCTGAGTTTCGTAATTTACTCTAGGAGTGAAGAAAAACATTTTGACATTCTGTATGGTGTGTCAAGAGGGAAGACTACAAGAGGAATGTAGAGGGTTTTTGGAATTGGTGACAAGCAGTTTAAAACGAGTCTTTCCTTATCAGAAATTAATTGGGATTTGGTAAAGTCTGTCCTAGGGAAGCAAAATTGAAGCAATTTTAAGCGGCCAAATTCTTGCTCAGATAACTGTGAGCAATGTTCTGGTTAGACAACCATTTGCCCAGGTGAACAAAATATATACCTGTATAAACTGGTTTGCAAGAACTTCCAGGAGTAAACACTGGAGGTACTTAACTTCCTAAGTAAGAATATCTTGGAGCGAATAGTTATGTTGATGCGGGTGGTCTCACGTCTCAGTCAAATCCTTTCAAGTTATGATAATTTAGGCAATCTCCACTTATCTCTGACCATCTCTTGATTTTTAAGTATTCTGCATAATTTCTGAAATTGCATATTGCATAACTATTTTTTGGATTCTCTATTCTGTTCCTTAGATCTATATTTCTGTCCTTGTAACAATAGAACCTATGTTTTCTTCTAAGTTCTTATATTTATATCTTTTATTCATTTTAAGCTAGATGTTATATATGGTGTTAGGTAAAGTTTATGATTCTTTTTTAAAATGCATATTCGATTGTTTCAAGATTTTAGACAAGACCATCTTTTTACTAATTGAATTTCCTTTGCTCCTCTGTTGAAAATTAATTAACCCTATACAGGTAAATCTATTCTGAGATTTCTCTTTTTTCCCCAATGATCTATATGTCTATCCTGATGTCACTAACCCATTGTCTTTATAGCAAGTCTTAACATCAGTAAACTAAAGCACTAAAATCTTTTTTTTTTCCCATGGCAAAAATGGTTGCTATTCTATATGTTGTGATTTTCTGTGTACATATGAAAACAGTTTGTCAATTTTTACCTCTTCCCTCCCTTAAAAACTACCCTGCTGAGTTTTCATTTGGCTAGCTTCAAATTAGAGATCAACTTGTTGAGAAGTGTCTTTTTAATAATGTGGGATTTTCCCATTCCTGATATCTATTCCTAATCTCCTCATTTTTTAGATTGTCTTTAATTTCTTCCAGCAATATTTTTGTAGTTTTTAGTTAATGAGTGTTGTCTATATTTTGTTAAATTTGGTAAGATCTATTCCTAAATATCTTATAACTGTAAACAGTAGTATACTTTGATTTCAATTTCCAATTGTTTGTTATTGTATAGAACTACAACTTGATTTTGGTACATTGTGTAAATTAGCTGAGTGAACTTATTAATTCTCAGAGCTTTCATATGGATATCTTAAATTTTTCTACATAAATTATGTCATCCAATATATGAACACTTTTACTTTTGCCTTTCCAATCAGTATTTGTTTGATTTTGTTTATGTTCTTATTTACACTGGCTAGGATATACAGTATATTGTTAATTAAAAGTAGTGAAAACACATATTTTTCTTGTTTTGAAATTTGGATAAAGCCTTCAAAAAAAGCCTTTTTTTTTAAATGAAATATAAAATCGATGTAATTATTTAATGACAGGAAAATTGACACATTATGAAACAAGCAGTTTACAAGTAGGGGCTAGAGGATGACTTCACTTCTGATAGAAAATTTAAAAGTATATATACAAAACACCAGATGGCTATGTACGAAAATATTGAGTTTTTACTCCTGCTCTTTGATTAAAAGCAAGACTTCCCTTTGTTTTTGTGTATTTTTTGAGAAATAATTTCTTCTGAAACAAAAAAAGAAAACAAGTTCCTGGATATCTTAGATGAAGAGTTGTTAAATGCCAGGAGTCCAGCAGTCAAATCCTGAACCCCAGGACAGATCCAGTCAGGGGAACAGTGGTTAAGCCCAGACACAGAGTATCACTTTTTTTTTTTTTTTTAATACTGGGATGCTATTTTCTTGTTTTGAAATTTGGATAAATCCTTTTGCATGTTAGCTGCACATTTTTTATACAAATTCTTTTTCAGATTGAGGAATTTTCATCCAATTTTGAGAATCTTATCATGAATGGGTGTTGAACTCTTTCAAATGCTTTTCCTGCATCTATAGAAATATTCAAATGGTACTTCTTTTTGGATGTGTTAATGTTGTAAATTTCATTCATTGATTTTTCATTTTTAAACTGTATATTTCTGGGATGAAGTCAAATTTGCCAAGATGTACTATGCCATATATATATATATATATATTAAAGTTCGATTTGCCAACATATAGTATAACACCCAGTCCTCACCCCATCAAGTGCCCCACTCAGTGCCTGTCACCCATTCACCCCATCCCCCACCCACCTCCCCTTCCACTATCCCTTGTTTCCCAGAGTTAGGAGTCTCTCATGGTTTGTCACTCTCTCTGATATTTCCTACTCATTTTCTGTCCTTTCCCCTATAATCCCTTTCACTATTTTTTATATTCTCTGTATGAATGAAACCATATAATGACTGTCCTTCTTCAATTGACTTCACTCAGCATAATACCCTCCAGTTCCATCCACATCAAAGCAAATGGTGAGTATTCGTCCTTTCTGATGGCTGAGTAATATTCCATTGTATACATAGACCACATCTTCTTTACCCATTCATCTGTCGATGGACACCAAGGCTCCTTCCAAGGTTTGGCTATTGTGGACATTGCTGCTATAAACATTGGGGGGGGGGGTAGGTGTCCTGCCATTTCACTGCATCTGTATCTTTGGGGTAAAGCACCAGCAGGGCAATTGCTGGGTCCTAAGGTAGCTCTATTTTTAACTCTTTGAGGAACCTCCACACAGTTTTCCAGAGTGGCTGCACCAGTTCACATTCCCACCAATAGTGAAAGAGGGTTCTCCTTTCTCCACATCCTCTCCAACATTTGTTGTTTCTTGTCTTGTTAATTTTCCCCATTCTCACTGGTGTGAGGTGGGATCTCATTGTGGTTTTGATTTGCATTTCCCTGATTTGTATTTCCCAAGTGATGCGGAGCATTTTCTCATGTGCTTGTTGGCCATGTGTAGGTCTTCTTTGGTGAAATGTCTGTTCATGTCTTTTGCCCATTTCATGATTAGATTGTTTGTTTTAAAATCATTGAATTCCATGTGCTGAAAATTTAAGGTTCTTTGGGTCTATATTCATGGGGAATAATGATCTATATTATTCTTTTCTTGTAATATCATGACTGGTTTTGAAATCACTGCTGGCCTCAAAAATGAATTGAGAGTTTGAGCACCTTTTGATGTGTCTGTTGGCCACCTTGATGTCTTCTATTGGTAAATGTCTGTTAAGTCCCCTGACAGGTTTTTAATTTGGTTATTTGTTTTTTGGGGTGTTGACTTTGGTGAGTTTGTTACATATTTTTATATATCAGATATGATATTTGCAAATATCTTCTTCCATTCATTAGGTTGCCTTTTGTGTGTGTTTTGTTGATTGTTTCCTTTGCTGTACATAGGCTTTATTTTGATTAAGTCCCAAAAGTTTATTTTGCTTTTGTTTCCCTTTTCTCAGGAGACATATCTAGTAAGAAGTTGCTATGGCTGATGTCAAAGGAGTTACTGCCTGTGATCCTCTCTGGGATTTTAATAGTTTCCTGTGTCATATATAGGGTTTACCATATGTTTAATAAGTGGAACTCATATAAAAAAACTTGAGGGTAAAAATAAGTGTAGGGAGTATTAATATGTATAACTAATTGAAACTAAAAAAGGGAGCACCTGGATGGCTCAGTTGGTCAAGTGTCTGACTCTTGGGGTCAGCTCAGGTCATGAGCTCATGAACAGGCTCTGTAATTAGCAGGGAGTCTGCTTAAAGATTCTCTCCCTCTGCCCTTCCCCTAACTTATGTGTGTCTTCTCTCTCTCTCTCTTTCTCTAAATTAATTAATTCATTAATTCATTAATTAATCCTAAAAAAAACTTTAAAAAATGAGTTGGGGGTTTTTATCACCTCTTATTTTCTGGAAAAGATTTGGAAAAATTTGCCCAAATTTTCCTTAAATCTTAAGTAGGATGTTTTTAACTACGAATTTAATTTTTAAGTGGTTATATGGCTGCTCAGACTATCAATTTCTTCTATGGTTTGTTACATTTGTATATTGCTATACATTGTTATATGATAATTTTGTCTGTCAGATAATACATTTGTATCTAACTTGAGTTTACTACCATAAAGTTTTTTATAATTTATATATTCATAAGAATGTCATAGTTTGTATTCCATTACTACTCATGTAAGGTCTATAGTTTCTGTTGTATTGTTCCCTTTTATCTAACATTGGTCTTTTTTTTTTTTCCTGGTTACTCTGGCTATACTCAATTTTATTGATTTTTTAATAAAAGAAGAAAGAAAAAAAGAGAAAGAAGAAAGAAAGAAAGAAAGAAAGAAAGAAAGAAAGGAAGAAAGAAAGAAAGAAAGAAAGAAAGAAAGAAAGAAAAGAAGAAAAAAAAAGAAAAGAAAAGAAGAAAAGAAAGAAAAGAAAAGAAAAGAAAAGAAAAGAAAAGAAAAGAAAAGAAAAGAAAAGAAAAGAAAAGAAAAGAAAAGAAAGAAAAGAAAAAAGTCTTCTGGTTTATTTTTCTATTCTTTTTTTTTATTTCATTGATTTCAATTCTTATAATTATTAATTTCTTTTTTCTGCTTGCTTTGAGTTCAGTTTGCTTCTTTTCTAGTTTCTAAAGGTGTAAGCTTACTCAATGAATTTAGACCTTTCTACTTTTCTAATAAATGCAACCAATGCTATAAATTTTGCTCTGGATACTCTTTTAGCTGTATCTTATAAATTTTATTATTTAAATTTGTTTTTTCAGTTTAAAATATTTCAAAACTTTCATTTATATTTCCTCTTTAGTGCATGGATTATTTTGAAGTTTGTTGATTAATTTTCAATATGAGGGGATTTTCCAAATAAATTTCCTTTATTGATTTCTTTTTAAATTCTATTGTGTTGAGAGAATATGCATGTTTTTCCTTTTACATTTATTGAGACTTGATTTATGGCTCAGAATATGATCTATCTCAGTAAATTTTCCACCTACACTTGGGGAAAATTGTGTGTTATACTGCTGTTATAAATGTTAATTAGGAAAAATTGTTCTAGTCTTCTATGTCCTTACTGATTTTCTGCCTTATTTTTCAATTAACTATTAACTTCTAACAGAAGTTTTGATTTCCATCTCTTCAGGACATTTTTTTTTGGGGGGGGGGGTGCCTTCTGTCAGAGACTCACAGCTCTGTGCTGTGTATTGTCTAATTAGAGAACAATTTTTCAGATATTATCTAGATTTTTATTTGTTTAATTTAGGTTGGTAAATCTGGTTCTTGTTACTCAATCTTGGCCCAAAGATGAAAATATTTACTTCTGTTAAAAATTTCTCTGTCTTCCTTTTTCCTTTAGTGATATAGTTAGATAGTTAGATGTACAGCTAGATATATTTATTAACGTCAATTTTTGCAAGACAAAAAGATTACAGGGATCTTTCACTTTTCTTCTTTTCTCATATGCTGTTTCATTTTTTGCAATCTGATAATATTTAAATAAATACAATCTATTTTAATGCAATAATTAATTCAGTAATTTTAAATTCAACTTTGAGAACAAAGTAAATTGATATAGATTGTCCATTTTGTAGAAGAACCTAAACTTGAAAGTTTATTTGAATTATTTAAGTCATATTATTTTTATTTGTTGTCATAGGATTAAACTCTACCCTATTGGATCCTTAATACTGTTATCTGCAAGAATGTGTATTTTGTTACTCACCATAAACTTCTTCAATTAGTGCATTTGCATTTTTAAAAATCATATTTGACTTCAATGGAATAATAAGTAATACATTCAGAACTTTAAGCTAATTAAAAAAAAAGAAAAGAAATCCATACACCAAAATACAGTAGCCACAAATGACAAAGATATCAATGGATTTAAAGCTTTCTAAGGCGATTGTTTTGAACACTATTGTTTCTATAACTAGTGTATCTATTATTCTATCATTCATATTCAATGACACTAAGATAATATTTATTTATTTTTTGTTAAGGAATTTATTTATTTATTCATGACAGACACAGAGAGGGGGGGTGGGGGAGGGAGGGAAAAGCATAGGCAGAGAGAGAAGCAGGGTTCCCACAAGCAGCTGGATATGGGGCTCGATCCTGCATTCCAGGATCACGTCCTGAGCAGAAGCAGACACTCAACCGCTGAGCCACTTAGGCATCCCAAATATTTAAATGACAAATATAACTTACAAATGCCATCGTTATTTCAGTGCATAAAAAATATAAATTCAAAAAGCACCCTAATATTTTCTTCTATTCTTTAGTGAAGCTAACAGAAGAATTTCCAGAGTAGAGTAATTAGCAAATCAATGGGTTAATTTAAAGACATGCAATTTTCAATAATAATGAAAGTTAATATTTCTTATGGGAACTGGCTTAAACTGGGTTATGAGGAGGTATGAATAGTTGAAATAGATTAATTGTCTTTCAAGTTTGGGATATTAAGATTGAATAAAATGCTTTTAAAAACTCTATTAAAATGATATCTTTGTGTGAGCAATTCAGGTCATAGATCTCTTTTTTTTTTTCCTCCCCCCCCCCCACCAAATTCATATTTTAAACAATTTAACTGTAAACCATTGAATGGAAATGATAGTTTATGAGATTCTTACCAATGACACTGAAAGTATATTAATGGTTTTATATACCTTTATACAGATAGATTCAGAATTCTTGAACAAGCAAAGGTTCTTCAGAAGCAGCCCATGTTTGGAATAGACATTTTCAACCAGTTATTTTATAGATCCAAATGTTAAACTTATATATCTACACTCGCATATAGCTTAATTTATTTTATTTATATATAGGCAAATTTGCTCAAATCAGCTTTGAAATTAGACTCTCAGTTTGAAAATTTTGTCAGCTCTCAATTATTTACATACAAACTCTAAGAAATTAAAAAAAAAACTAAGAAATTAATAGTAATTCACTTTTATTTTCATGGTTTCTACTTTTCTGTACCTACCTACTGCTGTAACATCTGTAGCTGTATAATTTGTACTTGGAATGCTGGCAAATGGCTGACTTCCAAAACTTCCTGCCAATATAAATTAATATGTACTATCAAAGGTACCCCCAAGTGGCATAAGAATGCAGTCTCTTGAGTTATTTTTATGGAAGAAGCTTGAAGCAAAACTGAATAGCTCTGGCTCCCATACAGCAGACATGAAAACATTTGTGCCTTTAGTGTTGTCCCTGATGGTATGTACTAATTCGCTCAAAATTATTCTAGTTTCTATTTTAAAATGAATGAGAATGAGGAAAAAAAATGCTTCCATATGTAGGTACATTTATGTATGCTTTTGTGCATAAATATATACAGAATATATCTAGTTATCTATCACCATATAAAGAGCCCTATGGTTAAACTTCTAGGAAGACCACTTGTATGCACCAGTTCTTTACTTTATGGAACAAATATAAAATTCTGAGTAGTCTCTATTAAGATATAATTTTAAAATTATAAATATCTTTCTTTAAATAGCAAGTTTTCTTTTTGCGTTATAAATTATTATGTCAATGTTTATTTTCTCATATTTTATAGAATCCTTTTTTTTAGAAAGATAAACACTTATTTATAAATATTCTTCTAGGACTGGTAAAGATATGGTAAAATATATTTTAAGATAATGAGTAAATTTTGGATATTAAAATCACTCTTCAAATATTTTAACAAATGAGTAAATAGCTACTGTTCCTCAAAGCTCTGATAGCGTGTAGACACACACAATACACGCAACTTTATAAAACATTTTTAAAAAATGATTTTTTAAAAACAGGGTATTTGGGGACACCTGGCTGGCTTCGTCAGTAGAACATACAGCTCTTGATCTCTGGGTTGCAAATTTGAGCTTCACATTGGGCATACAGGTTACTTAAAATAAAATCTTCAAGAAATAGGGTTTCTGTAGAACTCATACATGGATATTTCAAAAAACAAAACTTTTTTTAAGCAAAAAAGAGACTTTAAAAACCTCTTGGAAGTTGGCTATATTTTGACACTGTAAAAACTAATAAACTAATTTTAATTGCTTATATGTAATTTTCTTAGTTAAACAGCACACTTTTAGTAAACTTACAGTTTACATATTACTAGAAGTAGTGGGTAATATTACAGACTTTCTCCTTACCACTTAAATTTTACCACTTGCTACTTTTCCAACCATCATTAAGGCATAAAGCCAAGTCAACAAATCCATACCTGCTTATTATTCTCTGTAACTGGTTTTCTTAGGAAAGAGACATACCCACTTATTTGATTTAATAAAGTTTTATTTCCTAAAATGTACAGTTGGTAGGATTGCAAAAAAACAAAAATAAATAAAAGAATCAAATTATAGAGCCTTATTAAGAAAAATAAGGTATGATGCATAGGACAGAATAAAAGACATACACAATGTTATTTTTGATTAATTAAATTGTAAGGATACTTATCATAGTTATTCCAGGATATTTATTTCTTTTTAGAGGCCCATTCCTTTAGCATAGGCATCTTAGCTTCTTTTTTTTTTTTTTAAGATTTTATTTATTTATTTGAGAGCAAGAGCACAAGTAGGAGGGAGGGACAGAGGGAGAGGGAAAGCAGACTCCCTGCTGAGCAGAGAGCCTGACTTGGGGATCAATCCCAGGACCCAAGATCATGACCTGAGCCAAAGGCACCCAGGTGTCCCATACATCTTAGCCTCTTTGCTGTATTATACTCTTGCCAAAGGTGCATATGACCATTCAATGTTTATTCATTATTTTTTCAAAAGACTCTTCCACTGATGCTATTTTCAGGATTCCAAAAGCTTTTGGGCCAGCAAAAGCTGGCCTGTACTCTTCTCTGTACTCTTTCTTTGCCAAGTCCTATCTCAAGGGCCTTCCGAGTATTAGGACTCAGCTGGCAAATCAGTAAGACTACAAATTAAAGGGTACATATATATTGTGAGCAACACAGCATTGACATGAATAACTTTATTTTTGTGTAGCTATTTAAGTGTAAAAATAAATATCTGATGTTTCACAAACTTAGTTTATTTTATATATAAAATTCATATGCTTGATAGTTTCAAAAATATTTGTTTTAATGTAATATTTCTAATTCTAAATAGTGAATTAAAGAAACTGCTGCTTGGAAAGTGAAAATATATAAATAAATTATAGTGCTCTTATCTCCATATCCATTCCATATTATTGATACCCTAACATCATAAAAGATAAATTGAAATGTAATTATGAAACTCTTGACTAGTTTTTCATAGTGATTAAAATGAGACTAAACAAAAGCACAAAGTGTAGAGGTCAGTTTATTGTTTTCAGTTTTATTCATTAGTTTAATCAATACATATTAGTTCCTAACTAGTTACATTAGATCAATCAAGTATTTATTGTGTGTCTGACTTTACGTAGACAACTTCTAAGAGCTGATGACAATGAAGTCTCAGTTCTAATGATTCCTCTATTTTAGTGAGAGAAGCAGTCACAAAATAGCTAAGAGATATGTGAGATGTGAGATGATGAAAACTATGGTTAAAAAGAAAATACCTCTAGATCTCAAACCAAAATTAGTAGCAAATATGTAAGAAAAAATATTCCAGGAAAAAAATGAGCTTATGCAAAGGTTCTGTATTAGTTTCCTAAGGCTCTTGTAACAAATTCTTATAAATTGGATGAGTTCAAACAACAGAAATTTATTTTCTCATAGGTTTATTTTTTGTTTTTATTTGAATTCCAGTTAATTAGCATACAGTGTAATATTAGTTTCAGGTGTACAATATAGTGATTCACCACTTCCATAAAACACTAGGTACTCATTATAAATGTTCTCCTTAATCCTCATTCCTATTTAACTTACCCCTCACCTCCCCTCTGGTAACCATCAGTTTGTTCTCTATAGCTAAGAGGCTGTTTCTTGATTTGTCTCTCTTTTTTCCTTTGCTTATTTCTTTTATTTCTTGAATTGTTTCTTAAATTCCACACAAGTGAAATCATATAGTATTAACCTTTTTCTGACTTATTTTGTTTAACATTATATTCTCTTGCTCTATGTCTCTGCAAATGGAAAGATTTCATATCTTTTTTATGGCTCAGGAATATATATATATATATATATATATATATATATATATACCTCTAGATCTGTATATATATGACTGTTTATATATGTACATATATATGTATATATGGCTATTTCCATGGTTTGGCTATAATAGATAATTATAAATTCTACATATAGATAATTATAAACATTGTGGTACATATATCTTTTGAATTAGTGTTTTTGTATTCTTTGGGTAAATACCTAGTAGTGCAATTGCTAGATCATATGGTAATTCTATTTTTAATTTTTTGAGGAATCTCCATTGCATCTTCTAGGGTGGATGCACCAGTTCTCATTCCCGCCAACGGTGGAAAGGATTCCCCTTTCTCCACATCCTCACCAACACTTGTTGTTTTTTTATGTTTTTTATTTTAACCTTTCTGACAAGTGTGAGTTGATATCTCAATGTTGTTTTGAATTGTATTTCCCTAGTGATCAGTGATATTGACCATCTTTTCATATTTCTATTGGCCATCTGGATGTCCTCTTTGGAGATATGTCTGTTCATTCTCCTGCTTATTTTTTTAATTGGATTTTTCATTTTTGAGGGTGCTGAGTTTGGTAAGTTCTTTATATATTTTGGATAATAACCCTTTATTAGATATGTCATTTGCAAATATCTTCTCCCATTCCTTAGGCTGACTTTTAGTTTTGTTGATTGTTTCCTTTGTTGTGCAGGAACTTTTTATATTTATGAAGTCTCAATAGTTTATTTTTGCTTTTGTTTTCCTTGCATCAGGAGACATATCTAGAAAGAATTTGCTATGACTAATGTCAAAGAGGTTACTGCCTGTATTCTCCTCTAGGATTTTTACAGTTTCAGTTTTAGAGGCCAGAATTTAGAGATCAAGTTATCAGCAGAGCCACAATTCCTCTGGAGACATTAGTGAACAATCCTTTGCCTCTTCTAGCTTCTGATGGCACCAGATATTCCTTGGTTTGTGGCATAATTCCAAACTCTTCGCTTATCTTCTCCTTGCCTTCCCTGTTTTCTCCTCATGTAAGAATATCTTAAAAAAAAAAAAAAAGGATTTATTTATTTGAGAGAAAGAGAAGGAGTGAATGATGGAAAGGGAGGAGGGAGAGGGTGAGAGAATCCCAAGCAGACTCCTTACTGAGCACTCACAACTTTGAGATTACTACCCAGGCCAAAAGCAAGAGTTGAATACTCAACCGAGTGTTCTCTAGAGCACTCTTACAAGAGCACTTTCATTAGCTTTAGGGCCCATCCATATATTCCAGATAATCTCATCTTCATTTGTCTTGTCCTTAATTTCATTATACCTCCAAAGACTTTTTTCCAAATAAGATCATATCACAGGTTTCAAGAATTAGAGGGTAGTGATTGTCTTTTGGGGGGCCATCATTCTACCCACTACTACAAGACTCTAAGTCAAGGGCACACTTAGAATATTAAACAAAGAATGCTATTATGCTGTCTTAGTGCAAAGATCAGGTGAAAAAAAAAATCATTACTGACAGTATTTAGGATTGAATTGTGACCCCCAAAAGATATGTTGAAGTCCTCACACCCACACTCTGTGACATGATCATACTTGGAAATAGGGTCTTTGCAGATGATCAAATTAAGTTGAAGTCATTAGGATGTCCTGATCCAATATGATTGGTGTCTTTATATAAAAAAGGAAATTTGGACATAGACACAGACATTTACAGAGGAAAGATAATCTATGAAGATGGCTATATGATGAGGGAAGCAGAGATTATACTGTTGAAGCTGCAAGCCAAAAAATGTTAAAAATTGCTGTCTATTCCTAGAAGCTAGCAAGTGGCAAGGAAGGATTCTACACACAGTATCAGAGGAAGCGTGATACTATAGCCACCTTGATTTTAGTTTTCTATACTCTCAAATTGTGAGACAATAAATTTCTGTTGTTTTAAGATACATAGATGTGGTACTTTGTAGTACCATAGTAGCCCTAGGAAACTAATACTGTTATTATCTAGGGCTTTAGGGACAGATAAATCTAGGGCTTTGAAGAGCATATGTGTGTCCAATAAAGACTACGTTCAGCCACATGTAATAGAAAACTCAAATAACAATTTAATTCAATTTTAAGCATGTATTTAAAAACTTTATTATATAACAAGAGGTCCAGGGCTTTTATGACGGGTCCAGTTTTTCATGAAAAATGCAGCTTTCTTTTACATAATCCATAGAACATGGTCTCTATTCTTTTAAGATAGCTGCCCAGTTTAAACAACATACTTATATTCCAGAACACGGGAATGAAGAAGACCAAAGGAAAAAAAAAATGTGCCAGCTGAGCTTACTCCCATTGTAGGAACATTCCTGAAACTACTGTAAAATGTCTGTTTACATCTTTCTAGTCTTTATCTCTCTTCGTAAGGCATGATAGAAATAAAGTTTTGGGGATAATCACAATATAACTTCAAATAAAATCAGAATGCTATAAATGAGGAAAGAGCAGAATGGGCAAAAATAGATATTGGGTAGCCTCTGCAGCACTATATGGATTTGGAATTTTGTGCTGCTAAATAATAGAAACCATTTCAAATGATTTTGAACAGAGGATGCCAAAAACTTACCTATATTATAAAAAGTTATCTCTGCCCGCATTGTTGGCTGTAGATCTTGAAAGAACAAGGTTAAGAATATGGAGATCTGTAGGGACATTTAAACAAGAGGTAATAGTGGCTTAGACAAAGACATCAGCAGTGGTAATTGGGCAAAAGTGGTGATTTGGGCTATTTTGCAAAATTAAAGTTGACAAGATTTTGTCAAGGCATAAATTTGGGGTGTTTACTGTAAGAGGAATCAAGGATGATTACAAGATATGTGTCCTGGGAAACTAGAAAATAAAAATTGCCACTTACTAAGATGTAAGATGGAGGATACTGGTGAAGAGCAAGTTTTATGGTAGAATTCAAAAGTTCTGGGCTAATAAATGGCTAAGTTTAAACTGTCCATTATGTTTGTCAACATAAATATCCAATATAAAGAAGAATTTATGAGTCTGAAGTTCAGAATTATATCAAGGTTGGAGATCTATATTTAGGATAATGTATATATATGTTTTTCTTATTTGTTTTGTAAAAATATCAATATGATAAAACAAACATCAATTTTAAAAAATACAAATACAAAGTTTAAGTTACATTATTGTTATTAGCATTTTAGTGATAATTATCTAGGCATTCTGCATGCATTAAAGCATGCAAATAAGATTATTGTTTTGTATACATACAGAATTTTTAAAAATTATGTAATTTATTATTGACATAAAACAGTGATTCTTTCAAGATATATGTGCAGTAGAAAGTGCTAATCACTTGAAAGTCAAATGAAAAAATCCTTATTATATATGAAAATTTTAGTTTATTAGAAATGTGCTTAAATCTGATATTATAAAAGCCACATTATATTATGATGATATTTATTTAATGTGAAAATAAGATTAGCATGCTTTTTCTTCCTTCTCATATTACTTTCCATTTTGAATTGTGTTTAGGAGTTGGTTTTCTTTAATTGGTTGTGTTTCTCTTCTTTGGCATTTTCATATGTTGCTCTGTGCAGGATGAATTTTCAAGCAGCTAAGGTCTTCATGAGTTATTTTAGAAACTATAAAAATCTCTTCTGCCATTTTGGATTTTCTTATTAGCAGGAGGATTGAAGGTTGTGATTTCTTTGCAGCTCAAGGCAGTTGATCCTCAGTAGGAACAAATGCTCACAGCAACCTAAAACTTGAAAAGATTATTGTCTTTTCATATGAAAACAAAGATTCTGAATGCTACAGATAGCTGCAGGGATTTAAGCTTTTTTTTTTTTTTTTGGGTGGGGGGCAGAGGAATAAACCTGATACAGTAGCCACAAGCTCTGAAGCTATATAGGGAGTATCAATAAGGATAGTTGTTCATGAACATTTCATTTTCAATTAATTTCCTATAAAATAAAGGTTTATAACAGCAAACCATAAAAAGTAAATACACATCAATGTTGCATTTTATATTGCACCATTATAAAATATTTAATTATTTTAAAACTGAATAGTTTTGGGTAGTTCTAGCTAAGTGAATTTTTTTTTATTGTGTATTTTTACCAAATCTAATACACAATTTGGTTGAACCTCAGAAATTCTATATAAGTTAGCTTTGGCTTTAAACAAACTTAGTTTTTTATTTTGAACATAATGGAATACTTTTCTACTGCTGAAATAATGACAGCATAATTGCAAAATAATTTGAACATTTTGTCTTATAGAATAGTGATTTAATAGGGTGTTTGGTATGATTGTGATACAAACATTAAAAGAAATCAAATGATCTGAGAATTAGTCTGTTCTCCTACTATGTGGATACAAATACATCATTTTCCCAGTCTATAAAAATAAAAACAGTTATCCATGATAACTAGCGATCTTAAGAGGGAACTCTACAAGAATCCTCAAAATGAAGGCACTTTCACTTTTCAAGCGTGTCACACTGGGCTTTCATGGAGGTATTAATGATTTTATATGGTGAATCTCATTTTGTTTTTGGATGATTATAACTGCCAAATGTGCCATTTGAAAATCATCTGGAAAACTTATAGTTTAGACATAGAAACAATAATTAATGTCACAAAAATTTAGATGCTATTTATTATTATTAATGTTAATTATTAGATAATCTTTGTTGTCTATGTGGAAAAAACTATGAGGGTAAAGCATAACAAATTAAGCAAAATCAATGATTGTTGGAAATAAACTTAGCAACTGAGGAGATACTGATAACATTAGAACATAACATTGTAAATCACAGTAGATCTGAAATTACATATATAATCTTAGGCCTATGAAATGAATAGTTTCCTTTTGCATATAAATAAATATGATGATCTTTATTTTTTTCTTTTCTGTGTGGATTTTAGTGACAGATTGTGATCATGGTAGCTTTACATTCATGGAAAAAAATAATAAGACAAAAATAATAAGATGAAATAAGACATTTCAGAATGAGAAAAGAATAAAAAATCATACAGAAGGAACTGATCATTTTAGAACTAACAGGCTTAAATTCAATGGTCATCTTAAGGATTACTTATCAGACAAAAAGATTCAACAATTTTTTGCCCAATAGATCAAAAAAGATTGAATGAATCCTGCTGTAAAAGGAACTCAGAATGCACACCTTAGTTACACATGTAGATCTTAGCTTGCTCACCCTAGCTTCTTTTTCACTTTTTCAGAGTGTCATTTTTTCCTTTATATCCTAAAGTATAGATCTGTGAAACATTTTTTAAATTATATATTTTCTTGGCTTCATCCCATACCATGTTAATATTTATTAATGTATCTAAATGATGACCTTTATGCTTGAATCTAGCACAAGTTATATAAACAACTTGCAGTAAACCGTCATCTGAATTATTCCTGTTGAGAATGTACCACTGTGTCCACAATTTATTTATTTATAATTTTATTTAAGTTCAACTAATTAACATATAATGCATTATTGGTTTCAGAAGGAGGTCAGTGATTCATCAGTCTTATATAATACTCAGTGCTCATTACATCATGTGCCCTCTTTAACGGTTATCACCCGTTACCTTGTCCCCTCACCTGCCTCCCGTCCAGCAATCCTCTTTGTTTCTTATGATTAAGAGTCTTTAATGATTTGTCTCCCTCTCTGATTTCATCTTTTTTTTCCCTCCCTTCCCCAGGATCTGCTGTTCTGTTTCTTAAATTCCAGATGTGAGTGACATCATATAAAAATTGATTGACTTTCTCTGATTGACTTACAATTAGTCATGTTACTGTAAAGTAAAATAACAATGAGATGATGCTTTCCAGCATCAGCTTAGTAAATATTAAAAATTGTGATTACTACTTTAGCATTGCAGGGAAAACAAAACTCTCATACTCTGCTTTTGAAGAAGTGAATTATAATAGCTTTATTGAAAAGCAATGTGGTAATTATTAAAATTTAAAACATTAACATCAGTGCCAATCACTCAAGAAGAAACTAATAATTAATAATTCTATAACTATCAAATAAATGTAATTCATAGTTAAAAACCTTTCATTAAAGAAATCATTTATAAGGGCGTTGGTCTATAATTTCATTTCTGGAAAGATATTACCAGAAATATTTTGGTATTAAAATAATGCTGGTCTCCTAAAATCAGTTGGGAAGTATTTCTTCCTTTTCTATTTTCTGGAAAAGGTTGAATAACAGAGGTGTTACATTTGGGCTACTTATGTAAATAAACAGTAAAGACTGAGGCATCAAAATACTTATTTATAATTTTGTTGATTACTGTGCATTTTGTTCACTTGTTGTTCATTGTTCAACAATGGTCCAATTTCTGGGAAAGATTACAGTCTGTGAAAGGGTCAGAATCATCATAACTTAAAAGAACATTAAGACTCAAACGAGATGAAGTGAATAAATTTAAAAAGAAAGTCCTCCGGGAATAAACATGGGTTATTTTAAGGAAACAAGAATGCTATCCATACATAAAGTCCTTTTAAAGAAAACAAATTTGGGGCTTAAAATATTTCACTCTAAATTATTTTTTCAGATATTGATAAGTGCCACTAATATGGTACAAACACCTTTTGCGATGTAAATTCATGTACAAATGAAATAAAATCTCCTTATGTGGTGGAATCGACCTTCCTCCCCATTGATCTTGTGTATTTTCTGTCAGGGTCACCCTCTACTTTGCCTTCAATGTCCCCTTTAGCTCTGGTTCTGCCTCTTGAATTCCCAGTGCGGAGGCAGTTGCAGAAAACAGCCACAGTCTTTTCTCTCTTGCGTTTTCTTGTGTTATTGGGTGACATCAGGCATGGAGGCTGCAGCAGATCATGAGATCCTGAAAACGATCTTGATACTTGTCTTATAAACTGGGCGCTTGTTGATGCTGCCTAGGTTTTGTTTGGGGGTTTTTGTTTTGTTTTCTTTTGTTTTTCACCTTTTGGAATTCCAGAGTTTTGGCCCTAAAACTTGGAGATGTGGACTGCTTTCTTTGTGATATGTTGCTGCTGCTACTCTTAAGTGGGGGAAGAAAGAGTTGAAAGGCGACTTAGGGTGATCTGAGGAGCTCCAGGTGGTCGTGGGGGCAAATGCTGTTTGGTTGGTTGTAGTGATGATACTTGGATAAATGGACTCAGGGAAGATCCTTTTTTATGCTTCTCTGCTAACGAAGGCAAATATTTCTTGAGGACTGGGAAGCTTATTTGTGAAGAGTGGGAGCCTCTGCATTGCTGTGGTTCGGATGGTGATTACATTTAGGAGGCTGGGTCCGGGCAATTCTTCTCTTCGGAGGTGGAGAAGGAGAATATCTCCTCTGTGTTCTAGAAGGAGTGTCTTCTTGAGGATGGTGAGCACCAATGTGGGAAAGGAGAACAGGAAGAAGAAGAGAAAGAAAGGAGAGAAAGGGAAGAAAGGGAGAGGAGGTGGAAAAAGAGGTCACCCTCTGATGGGCAGTGGTGGCAACTTCTACCTCTGCAGCAAGGTAAGGCTCTGGCACTTTGGTGGATAGGCATCCTGGGAAGAGGAATGTGTCTGCAGCCGGCTACCTTTCTGTAATTCACTTGGGACCTCGTGAGTGGCAATTTGCTGAGAGAAACAGCCAGAGTCATATAAAGACTTTTGGTTTTGTTGGCCATACTTGCGTCTTATACCGGATCTGCTGCTCGTACACTGCCACTTTATCTTTTCTTTGGTTTCGATAACTACTTTTCTAGGTTTGGGTTCTGGTGACCTTGTTTCCCCCTTAGTGCCTTTAAGTTTGATCATTTTACTTGAAGTTCTCTCTGGAGAGAAAGAAACACGTCTTTTTCTTGTGCAACTGGATGGTACAGTGTTGATGGATACAGTTGTGGCAGGGGAGTTGCTGGAGCTCACAAGCAGGCACCTTCTTGGATGATTCGCTGAAGAGAACTTGCTAGTCTTACCTGCCAACTGGATATTCTCCTGGAGGTTTCTTTGGTGTGGCCCTAAAACGAGGACTGTGTGCTGCTTCTAGACAAGGGTGGATGAGCATTTTTTCGTCTCATTGAAGATGTACTCCTGTTAGGTCCTGGGGGAGGAGATGCCTGTCTGGTAGAGTTCTGGGGGCAATGGCCACGTTCCCGGGCTAGGCCACCTCTTCTGTATGTGACTGCGATCTTTACCGGGATTTGTGGTGCTGACTGTATTGAGAATGAGAAGTAGACCTCGAATGCGGTTGGAAACTTGATTTGGAATATGGTCAAGTAAGTCTGAGTGTCCTTTTCCCTTCTGTAATTTATTTTTCCCCCCAAAGAAGATTTTCTAGACTAATGTAGATTCAATAGGAAATTTTAGAATGTTATTAGTAGAGGTGGCCCTTTGCACTGAAGCTTCTGAAGGTTCTTTTACTTTTACCCAAGGTTTTGGTAGCACTGGAGTCTTCTTCATTTCAGCAACTGGGAAAGGGTTTCCCACCCTCTGCCCCTCAGCTCTTGGTTCAGGGAAGATGAGACAGAGAATGACCCATCTTCATGACAGGAGAAGTTCCCTGCCTAGGAGAAGGTGTGCTTTATTAGGATCTTTTTGAGCTTCCCGACCCCCTCCATTTTTTGTTTGTTTGTTTGTTTGTTTGTGCTTTTCTTTTTTTCGGTCTTACTTAGCTAATTTAGGCTTTATCTTCCTTTTATTTATTTTTTTATAGATACCAAATTCTTATCAACCCGTCTTTTTTTTTTATTTTATTTTTATTTTTTTATTCTCCAGTGAGTTCTAGGAAAGCAGGAAGGAATTCAGTTATTTTTTCCCTGCATATAACAAGAGAGGCCATACTTACATTTTCTAGTTTTACCTTTCTCTCTTTCCTCCTTCCTTCCCTCCTTCCTTTAGCCAAGTAAGGTCGATATGAATTATTTTGTAGTCTATAGTCTTCACTTCCAACTAGTTGAATATAAACTCAACCACAATATCATTTTAAACCCAAGCATTTCTGTTATTTGTTTTGTTCTCCAGGGATTTATAATCTTCAAATTTACTTTGAACCTGGTTTCTCCTGAGGCCTCTCTTCTTGGCTTACAGACAGCCTCCAATTTGCTGTGTCCCTACATGGCCTCTTTTTCTGGGCAAGCACACTATCAGTGTCTCTTCCTCTTCTTCTGAGAGCACTACTCTTTTTGATTAGGGCCCAATCTTATATCTTATTTAACCTTAATTACCTCCTTAAAGATCCTATTCTAAATACAGATGCATTCAGGGTTAGGCTTCAACAAATGAATTCAACCTAGATGTAATGCAGTCCAGACAGAGAACTGAAAATAGAACACAGTTACAAATTATATTTCAAATTAACAACTATATTGACGAAAATAAATAATCTTCTTTAGTAAAATATTTTATTTATTTGAAAGAGAGTGAGCACAAAGTGAGGAAGGGGCAGAAGGAGAAGCAGACACCCCACTGAGCAGGGAGTTGGATGAGGCGCTCCATCCTAGGACCCTGGGATCATGATGTGAGCCCAAGGCAGCTACTTAACCAACTGAGCCACTCAGGTGCCCCGAAAAGAACTAATCTATGTGACTTTGGAAAAGAGTATTTTGGTTGGGTATTAATCTTTTAGTGTAAGACTAAAGGCAAAAGAAACTGCCCACAAGTACTATTCTATAAATAATATTTAGTAATTTCTCTCACAGGTGTATATATTATAATTCTGAAACACTTTTATATGTATACTAGTTTTAACAAATAAGTGAATATACTGTAGGTAAGTAAAACATGATTTTTCATTGTTGAAGAAATAAGTTCCTTGGTATTATAGGTAAGAACTAACTTTTCTATTGATTTATCTACCCATACATTATATATATATATATATATACTCTGAAAGAGTTCTCAGTGGCTGAAACTAGTACAGTTAGAACAAAACAATAACATCAAGTTGTAAGCTATAGAATCAAATAACTGAGAGTCCATATGTTAAAGATAAATACATCAATGGAATACATAAATTATTGAGAACATGGCACAATTACCTCTTAGAGAAAAATCCCAATGGATAATATAGAAGGAATGAGGAAAATCAAAATTAGAACACCACAGTAGTAATCAAAGAAGGCAAGATGCACAACAAATACTAAAATTTGTGGTTGGAAGTTTGAAGAGAAAGGAGTATCTGGGTAGCTCAGTCAGTTAAGCATCTGACATGTGATTTCAGCTCAGGTCATGATCTCAGAGCTATGAGATTGAGCCCCATGTCAGACATCATCCTGGTTATGGAGCCTGTGTGAAATTCTCTGTCTCCCTCTCCCCTTACCCCCTCCCTTTCCTCTTTCTCTCACCCACTCTTAAAAAAAAAAAAAAAGTTTGAAGAGAAATAGATACTTTGATAGTCTCAAAGAATCTCGAGATATTTCTGAATTATAAAAGGAAAAATAATAACTTTACCATAGAAAAACTTCAAAATTCAATTTTAATCAAATGATCAAAGTTAGTGAGTGCCTTCAGTAATCAGAAATATTATGTCCTCCTGGTAAGATCCAATGAGAAAGGCAATGGTGTATGTTATTCTTGGGGAAAAAACATGCATATTTTCAATCTAATCATGAGACAATTTCAGTCAAGCTCCAACTGAAGGCAATCTAAGCAATATCTGACCAGTATTCTTCAAAAGTATCCAGCTGATGAAAGACAAAGACTGAGGGACTGTAACAGAGTGGAGGAAACCAACAAGACATGTTGGCTAAATGCAGTTTTGAGTCCTGGAGCGTACTGGTGTGGAGGAAAAATATTAGTGGAAAAACTGATGCAATCTAAATAATATCTGTAGTTTAGTTATTACCATGCTGTTAATATTAGTTTCTTAGTTTTAATGATCATACCACGATTTTTTCAAGGTGTAATAATTAGGGGAAGCTGGGTCAAGGGTGCAGATGAAATATCTATTTTATTTTGCATCCTTTCTATACATACAAAATTATTTCAAAAGAAAAAACAAAGGACCTGAGAATTATAAATTTAAGTCTAATTTTTAGCTCTGGAATTTACTTACAATTTCAACATTTACATTGTGATGTTTTCTTGCTCATATGGTCACCATAGTTTATATCTAAATATGCAATACTCACAATTGTTCATTTATAGTTTTTCAGTTACAATTATATTTTTAGGTATACACTTTGATTTCCTTCTAAAGTTCTCAAAGTTCAAAGATAAATTTTATTAAAAACTAAAATTCATGGGCACCTGGGTGGCTCAGTCAGTTGTCTGCCTTTGCCTCAGGTCATGATTCCAAGGTCCTGGGATTCTGGGTCCTGGCCCCATGTCAGGCTTCCTGCTCAGCAGTCTGCTTCTCCCTTTGCCCCTCCTCCTGCTCATGCTCTCTCTTTTTCTCTCTCTCACTCCTCAAATTAATGAAATCCTAAACAAAACAAAACACCCTGAAATTTAGATTATGAAAATGTTTTCAGAAAAAAATATTAAGATCTGAGAAAACACAACACTGTTGATTAGGGGAAATGAAATTATTGTGTTAGAGGACTTTTTCTACTTCTTTTCAAATATGGCAAAAAAAAAAAAAAAAGCTTAAGCCTTGGTGATATGACTTGTGGACCTTGTTAGCAATGCATGCTCTAGGAGAGGTAATAGGACTAAATTTCTAATTGGCATCTTTTTCCCAAGAAGTCATTATGTATCCAGCATAGCATGTGTTATTTCAATAGGACAGTAATTCAATCACCACAACCACTGCATGGAAGTGTGAGTTAGTTTAATACATTGATGAATGCCTATGTTTTACAATTCTAGGGAATGTTACCTGAGGTTTCCTTTCAATAGGTGATATTAGTACACATTAATTTGATATATTTCCCACTTCCCTCAGGCTCATATATTTTAAAAAAGACTGTGTGGCTCTTCTGCCCTAATTAAAAATTCAACAAAACTTGTTCTTTCTCATACAGTCTCCTCTTTACCAAACAGAGGATGACTTACAGTTTTCTTATTGATGTTGTAATGGTAGTGGTGGTAGTAGTTCTGAACAATCAAAAATAAGAGTACTTAATTAGAGATAACATACATTCTACTCAACTTCATAAAGTGGCCTGATTAAGAAACACTTTTAGAGAATTATAATGTATTCCTCTACTAACCTAGGATGTCAATATTCAAAATCAAAACAGGTTCAATTACCATTTCACCTAATGTTTAATATACTTACAGGAACATTTTTAAAAGTCACTTCTATTAATCAGATATGAAGATAACTAGGAAAGAAATGGCTGCATAGATGTATTGCTTTGATTAATATAATGTAATTAAGTGAAGGTAAATGAGATTTTTCTACTGAATATTAGTAATAGGAGCAAAGTAAATTTAAAGAAGCAAATTAACATTGTTAGTATTTCCTCAGCATATAGTAAAAGAACACAATTTGCAGAATTACAGGCACAGGATACATATTGGTTGTATTCCTTTTTAATTATTCCTTGAATACCAAGTCAAAATAGAGTAGAATTTATTAAGCCATCTTTAGATTACCAAGGAGTTGGTTATAAGATTTGGCTTTTGAAATTTTCAGGTGAATGGTGTTCATAATATATTATTACTTTTTTAAAGATTGTATTATTTAATTATTTGTTTATTTAATTTTTTAAATTCATTTATGTATTTATTTATTTGAGAGAGACAGAAGAGAGTGAGAGAGGTGAGGGGTGAAGGTGGGGGGGGGGAACAGAGGGAAAGGGAGAGAGAATCTGAAGCAAACTCCCTGCTGAGCACAGAGCCAGATGAGGAGCTAAATCCCAGGGGCCAAAACCAAGAGCTAGATGCCTAACTAACTGAGCCACTCAGATGCCTCTATTTATAATATATTATTATTGTAATTATTACGAAAGAAGATAATCTGGATCCTATTTTTTAGTTGACTCCAATAAAATAATAAATTGAAAAATCAGACATACATGGACAAACTTTCGAAAAATGTTGATAAAATTATTTCAAATTTCTGTGGACTAAAGGAATTCCAATCCTACTCAAGTCCTAAATCTTTGAAAAATAACATAGAAAAATTACATATTCTAGGTAATTAGAACAGGCTTAATATACAAAACCATTTGCCAAGATGACAATATGTCTTCACATTAGGAAGTATTTCTAAATAGCTATATGAAAAATAATTTAAGCCCATTAATAAGTTTTTAAATTTTAATAAAGCCAATGTTACTAGCACTATACCAGTTTACCATTTTACCAAATGACCAATTTTAGAAGAAAGAAATCACAAATTCTACATAACACTGTTTTCTCTTATCAGAAAAATACATATTGTGTTAGACTTTGATGTAATATTTAAGTGGTGCATTGATAAAGGTGCTTTATCTACCTGGCTCCTCAAGGTGAAGTCCATGGACTTGCAGCAATAGTGTCACTTAAGAGTTGCTAGAAATACAGACTCTTGAGCTTTGTCTCACATCTCTTAGATTACAAATTGCATTTTAAGTTTGACAAATACCAAGAAATCGATTCTCTAATTTGGCTAACCATTGGAAACACATGATTTTAAGTACTCATGCTTTTTCAATTCCAGAAATTCTGACTTAATAGGCATACATACAGTGTAACTTAGACATGGTTTTAAATTTTATATATATATATATACATATATATATATATATGATTCATCAGTTGAATATAATACTCCGTGCTAATTACATCAAATGCTCTCTTTAATGCCCATCATCCCATGCCCCATTCCCCCATCCACCTCTTCTCCAGCAAGCCTGTTTGTTTCATAGAGTTAAGAGTCTCTTATGGTTTGCCTCCCTCCCTGTTTTCATCTTATTTAATTTTTCCTTTCCTTTCCCTATGTTCCTCTGTTTTGTTTCTTAAGTTCCATATGAATGAGATCATACAGTATTTGTCTTTCTCTAACTTATTTCACTTAGCATAATACCCTGTAGATCCATCAACATTGTTGCAAATGACAAGATTTCATTCTTTTTGATGGATGAGCAATATTCCACCATGTGTATGTATGTGTACATATATATACACATCTTCTTTATCCATTCATCTGTCGATGGACATCTGGGCTCTTTCCATGTTTTGGTTATTGTGGACATTGCTGCTATAAACATCAGGATGCAGGTGCCCCTTTGAATCACTATGTTTGTATCTTTTGGATAAACCTAGTAGTGCAATTGCTGGGTCGTGGGATAGTTCTATTTTTAACTTTTTGAAGAACCTCCATACTGGTTTTCAGTGTGGCTGCACCAGTTTGCATTCCAGCCAACGGTGTAAGAGGGTTTCTTTCTCCACATCCTTGTTATTTCCTAAATTGTTAATTTTAGCCATTCTGACAGGTGGTATCTTATAGTTTTGATTTGAATTTCCCTGATGCTGAGTGATGTTGAACACTTTTTCATATGTCTGTTAGCCATTTGTATGTTTTCTTTGGAGAAATGTCTCTTCATGTCTTCTCCCCATTTCTTGACTGGATTTTTTATTTGTTTTTTGGGTGTTGAGTTTGATAAGTTCTTTATAGGTTTTGGATATTAGCCCTTAATTTGATAAGTCATTTACAAATATATTCTCCCATTCCTTAGGTAGAGTTTTAGTTTTGTTGACTGTTTCCTTTAAAATATATATATATATATGTTATTTATTTATTCATGAGAGACGCACAGAGAGAGGCAGAGACACAGGCAGAGGGAGAAGCAGGCTCCATACAGGGAGCCCAATATGGGATTTGATCCCGGGTCTCCAAGATCACGCCCTGGGTGTGAAGGCAGGCGCTAAACTGCTGAGCCACTCAGGGATCCCCTTGACTGTTTCCTTTTTTATGCAAAAGCTTTTAATTCTGATGAAGTCCCAGTAATTCATTTTTGCTTTTGTGTCCCTTAGTTTTGGAGCCATGTCTAGCAAGAAGTTGCTACCTGTGTACTCCTCTAGGATTTTGATGGATTCATGTCTCACATTTAGCTCTTTCATCTATTTTGAGTTTATTTGGAGTAAGGTGTAAGAAAGTGGTCCTGTTTCATTTTCCTGCATGTGGCTGTCCAATCTTCCCAACACCATTTATTGAAGAGACTGTTTTTGTTTCCCCATTGGATATTTTTCCTGTTTTGTTGAAGATTATTTGAGCATAGGGTTAGGAATCCATTTCTAGGTTGCCTGTTCTGTTCCATTGACCTATGCGTCTGTTTTGTGCCAACATAAAATACTGTTTTGATGATTACAGCTTTGTAATACAGTTTGAAGTTCAGAGTTGTGATGTCTCCAGCTTTGGTTTGCTTTTTCAACATTCCTTTGGCTATTCGGGATCTTTTCTGGTTCCATACAAACTTTAGAATTGTTTGTTCCAGCTCTGTGAAAAATGCTGATGGTATTTTGATAGGGATTACATTGTGTGTGTAGATTGCTTTGGGTAGAGTAGACATTTTAACAATATATATTCTTCCAACCCCCGAGCATGGAATGTTTTTCCATTTCTTTGTGTCTTCCTCAATTTCTTTCATAAGTGTTCTTCCAGGTCATTCTAATAAGCAGCAAAGTTTGAAAACCATTGTTCTAAGATGCATGATCAATCACCAATAGTAACTTATTGGCAACAGTGACCCAACCCAACCAAAGTCAATTACATTGATAGTTTTTATTTCTGTTAAAGAAAAAAAATAGGAATCCCTGGGTGGCACAGCGGTCTAGTGCCTGCCTTTGGCCCAGGGCGCGATCCTGGAGACCCTGGATCGAATCCCACGTCGGGCTCCCAGTGCATGGAGCCTGCTTCTCCCTCTGCCTGTCTCTGCCTCTCTCTCTCTCTCTCTGTGACTACCATAAATAAATAAAAATTATAAAAAAACTTAAAAAAAAGAAAAGAAATAATAACTTATTTCAGACTGCCTATTAAAAAATATATTGTTGAAAAGGATGTTATTGAAAAGTGCATAATTCAAAGATTTATAATTTATTTTTTTCAAAGATTTATAATTTAGATAATAGACTTATTCATTAAGTTGTATTTTTTTTTAAAGATTTTAAAGATTTTATTTATTTATTCATAGAGACAGAGAGAGAGGCAGAGACACAGGCAGAGGGAGAAGCAGGCACCACACAGAGAGCCCAATGCAGGACTCGATCCAGGGTCCCCAGGATCATGCCCTGGACTTAAGTTTTATTTTTAAAGGGATTATAAATATATTTGTAATTGAACATCTATTTTGACTCATACATTATTAACATGCTTTGTGTGTTAAGTTTACAGTTTTAAAAATTAATCATGTTATAAACACCTTTGTCTTTAATCCAATTTCAAAATATGTCTTTTTTTGAAGTTAAAAACACAATCCTTATTTATTTTGATTATTAAATGTTGGCTTATGGTGGAATTAGTGGTTATTTCCAGAATTGAAAAAGCAAATTTCTGGGAAGGTCACATATTTTTCATTACCCTACACAGTACATTTAAATTTTTGTCCCAGTGAAAAGTGAATATTTTAATATCTACTAGAGATTTTTTAATAGAATTATGTTTGTCTCATATATTATGCCTTTAGGGCACAGGCATCACTCCTGGAACTTACTTTATGGCATTTTGGGTAGTACCAATTTATAAATGGCTATTTAATAAATACCAGTGGTTATGATTACTGTACAGTACTTTCCCTGAGGCAATATAAGAATGCATTTTGTGCAATAATATAGTTTTATTTCAATTGAACTATCTGAAGTTAATAATCCCATATGATAATTTACAATTCACCCTGATGACCCTTCCAGTAAATATAAAAATGGTATATATCTTTGTTTTTGTTTTAATAAGAATTGGGCATCAGTAACTGTTTGTATAATTTTCCTTCACCATACCTGTTAACTTACACTTATCCTTGTGTGGAATATAATTTTCTAGAGATTGTTGTCATGAGAAAGTTAATAAAGGAGGAGAAGATATTAAATGTAGTAAAATAGAAAATATATTTAATCATCTATAACTAGCTGATTAAGATCTTTTTTATGTTAAAGATTTTTATTTATTTATTTGAGAGATAGAGAGTGTGTGTTAAAGGTCTAATATACTAATTTAAGCTAATTAAGTAGTATCTTGTACCAACTTATATAGTGTCAAGTATATATAAATTATTTTATCAGCTTTGATTTGATAGAAGTCATTCTATTAACCATACATGCTCTGATTGCCATATAAATCATCAATATAGTTTTAAAATATTTTAAAAGTATTTAAATATGTCTGTACCTTTGTAAAGAGAATTGTAAGTCCTTGAGTCTTCACTGTTTTAAGGAGAGCAAAAGTCATCATCTCCACAATCCAGTCCTCACTTTTAGGTTTAGAGTTTTGAGACCAGAACTTCTGATTTCTAGAGCAATGTTATTCAGTTTTGACTGGGTATTAATTAGTCAATTAGCCCAAACTAACTGAAGAGTTACTTTTGGCATCAGGAATTCTGAGCTTTTACCATAAACACATTTGCAAAGTCTGAGTTTTAGATTCTGATTAATATGTATAATTGTGATCAAAGTTGTGGATGGAACTTTGATGTTTTTCAATGAAAAAGTTTTTTTGGAAGCTGATACCTTAATATTTCATGATACATAAACTTTTGCCTTTGCCTCATTTTTAAAATAAAATTAATGCAGTAAGTTATGTTTATTGCTGTAGATTTCCTACATAAACTTTTTTCCATGAGGAAAAAAATAAAACCAACACCCCTTCCCCCAAAAAAGACTATTGAAAAAGTACTAAATAAAGGAGAACTCATATCAGAAACATGAAAATGACAGAGTAGTAAAATAGCATTACAATATTTAGATAAAAGCTAAATTTCAAGAAATATAAATGGTTATAAACTCTTACTTTGGAATTTGAATTCATCCTGTGCCTAAAATACCAACAGCATTAGTTGTAGAGATAATCATTGTCAGTTTGGTGTCTACTACTAGGAATTTAATATAGCCACCTTATCCATTTCTTAAAAGTGTTATGTGTTAATTAAAGACTATAAAGCATCTTGCAAATAAAATGCTACATACATACCTAATAAGGCTAATAATGTTTATAATGATACCAGCTGCTGAAATCCAACACATATACATAATTAATGACAGTTGAAGTTTACCTACAGCTTTTCCATCTGCTTCATTAGAATACAATATCCAAAATTAAAAATAGTACTTTTACTTTAGAAGGCAAGATTTTTCTCCACACTCAATCTAAAATATGTGTGGGTTTTTTATGTAGCGTAATATATACTTCACATCTTATTTCAGTTAACTATCCAAAGGAAACTTTTATGATAAACACATTTGTGAATACCATCTCTTGCTCTAATCCAATTCTATTTGTATAGGTGTCAATTTCAGTACCTTATTTAGAAGTGAATAATAACACTAGTTTAACTTGATTTGTGTCACCAACTTTGTGCAGTTTTCTACCAAACACTACACATTTCATTCCTTAGGTAATATCCAGAACAGTACTGTGAGATAAGTATTGCTAATAGCTCAATTTTATAATGTAGGAAACTAAGGGTAAATCAAGTATTAATGCAGAGATAACTTTTACAAATCAGAGAAAATACCTTTATAATTTACAAGGGATCTTACACAGATAACTGTATCCACAAACTTAATAAAAGTGCAGAGACAGTAGAACAAGAACTCAAATTGGAGGTAAAAGAAGCTACAAACGATTGGATGACAAGAATATAGTTGAAGCAATTCAGAAAAATAAGCAATACTAGTGTAATAAATCAATACATAAACACCCAAAGACATAAATAGGGAGCTGAAAAATAGAATTGTGGCATGGACGAATAAATTAAAATAATCATTTTAAATGTAAAGAAAAAGCAAAGAATAAAACATTTAAAGAGGGTACAGTAGTTCTGAATGTCAGATGATCTAACACAAGGATAATCTAACACAAGGTCATTGTCGAAATAGAATAACTGGAGAAAGAGGGTAGAAAAAGTGTTGAAAATTAGAATACAAAAGGTACAAGGTCTAGAAATCAGAGGAAAAAATTAAGATGCAGTCTACTAGGACACAACTTACATAATGGGAAAAATTTAAATAATTACCATCAAAACATAACTCATTTTAATTACTGAGTTTCAAACATGAAGAATTCTTCAGAAACCTATTTGAAAAAGTAAGTTACCTAGGGTAGAAAGATTAGGTGAGATTTCTCTCCATCAAAGCCATTGCGGGAAAAAAGGTGAATTTGGGGGTTTTGGATGATATTTGTCTTCTTTATTTTTACATTTGTAATTACTCATTTTTTCAAGAAAATATCTCATTTTTATAAATATCAATTTGTCAATCTATAAAAGCAACATTGACTAATGTACTGAATGATGTTATTTTTTAAATAAAGATTTGAGGTATAAATCTATAAAAGCAACATTTATATCTGAAATCTTTATTTAAAAATTAACATCATTCAGTACATTTTTGTATCCTGCTATTATAATCTGAAAATAATGTTCTGTATATAATCTGCAGTACTCTTTCTTTAATACATTTAAAATATTTTACGATTGGCTTTTGTCTTTTTTATAGTATTCTAGGTTATAGCAGTGAATAGAATAAAGGAAATGACATGCCCTCAAGAAGCTTGCATTATGGGGATGCCTGGGTGGCTCAGTGGTTGAGTGTCTGCCTTTGGCCCAGGGCATGATCCTGGAGTCCCGGGATCGAGTTCTGCATCGGGCTTTCTGCATGGAGCCTGCTTCTCCCTCTGCCTGTGTCTTTGCCTCTCTCTGTACGTGACTCATGAATAAATAAATAATATCTTAAAAAACAAAAAAACACCATCAACAACAGAAGCTTGTATTATAAAGGAAGGAGTTAGAAAACAAGATAATATATAAACTATAAGCATGTTAGAAGTTGATATGTTCAATGGAGGAAATAAAAGAAAGAGCACAAAATATACAGGGTAGTGATGACAAAGTAGTGGTTTGACATTTTAGGTGGGGTTTGGGTAGATATCTTTGAAAAAGAGCAATTTGAGCAAGGACTTGGGTGAGGCTCCAGGAGTAGCCATGTGAACATCTGATGGAAGAGCTCTGAGGTGATAAACATAGGTGAAAATATGCCGAGACAGAACATGCCTGCATTCTGAAGAAAGTAAAGAAACCAGTGTGTTTGGAGCAAAGTAAGAAAAAAAAGAAACTAATAGGAAATAAGGGTAGAGAAATAAGGATGGGTTGAGGGTTTGTCTTCTAAACAAACTGGGGTGCCAGCAGAGAATTCTGAGCAGGAAGTGAAACAATCTGATTTACATTTTGAAAGGTTCACTGAAATTGTGTTGAGAATATATTTTAAGGGGACAAAGCTTGGGGAGGCAAAGTAATTTGAAAGCTAAAATTATAATCTGAATGAGAGAAAATGGTTGCTTGAACCACAGAGGCAACAGTGAAGATGGCAATGAAGTACTCAGACTTTGTAAAAACTTTGTGCACTTGCACACACACATACACACAACTTGATCAATTTTATTGAGGCATATTTACATAAAACAAAACATAGTCATTTTATGTTTGCTTCTCAGTGAACTTTAAAAAATCCCCCAAATTTCTGTTACTCTCTTTTGCTGTCACTCTACCCCATCAATGCAAGCCATAGCAGCCACCTAATTTGCTGTCTGTCATAGTTTTATCTGTTATATAATTCATACTAATGAATTTAATATTGATAGGATCACATAGTATGTCATTTTAAGGTTTCATTTCTTTTGTTCAGCATAACATTTTAGGATTTGTCTATGTTGCCTGTATCAATAGTTTATTTCTTTTTATTGTTAAGTGATACCTTCTTTATATATATTGTAATCTCTTTATCCATTCACTAATTGGTACAAATTTGGGTTATTTCTGATTTGGAGTTATTACGAATAAAACTGGAGTTATTATGAATTAAATAAAAATATAAACCTTTTTGTGGACATATACTTTCATTCCCTTGCCTAAGTACATAGGAATGGAATGGTCCCATCACATATTAGATATATGTTTTACTTTTTAAAGAAATTGTTCTCCAAAGTGATTATAGCATTTTGCATTCCAACCAGGAATGTAAAAGAGCTTCAGTTGCCCAGAATTCGTACTCATACTTGTTATTATCTATATTTCCCCTAATGGGCATGTAGTAGAATTTTATTGTGAATAATTATTTCTTTGTGACTAGTAATGTTGAACATCTTTTCCCTGGGGCATATGGGTGGCTCAGTGGTTGAGCATTTGCCTTTGATTCAGGGCGTGATCCTGGAGTCCTGGATCCAGTCCCGCATCAGGCTTCCTGCATGGAGCCTATTTCTCCCTCTGCCTGCGTCTCTGCCTCTCTCTCTCTGTGTCTCTCATGAATAAATAAATAAAATCGTAAAAAAGAATATCTTTTCCTAGGCTTATTGTATATATGTATCTTTTTTGTTATGATTATACAAATTAATTGCCACATTGTTTTATTATCAAGATTTGGGAATCCTCATATATTCTGGATTCTGTTATCTATCATGAACATGTTAAATAAAAGATGTCTATTAATCATCCAAATGAAGGAATTAAATAATGCTGCAATAAACATAGGGTTGCATATATCTTTTTGAATTAGTGTTTTCATTTTCTGTGGATAAATACCCAGTAGTGGGATTACTGGATCATATGGTAATTCTATTTTTAATTTTTTGAGGAATGTCCATACAGTTTCTCATGCTGGCTGCAACAGTTTGCATTCCCATGAACAGTGCATGAGCATTCCTTTTTCTTCCCATCTTTGCCAATCCTTACTATTTCTTATATATATTTTTTTGTTTTAGCTATTCTGATAGGGGTGAGGTGATACCTCAGTGTTGTTTTAGTTTGCATTTCCCTGCTGATTAGTGATGTTTACTCCAGTATTATTTACAATAGTCAAAATATGGAAGTAATTCAAGGGTCTATACATAGATAGATAAAGAAGATACGGTATAAGTATATAACAGAACATTACTTAGCTGTAAAAAATAATGAAATCTAGCTATTTGCAACAACATGGATAAATATAAAAGATATAATGTAGGTGAAATAAGTCAATCAGAGAAAAATCAATACCAAATTAGTTCACTCATATGTAGAATTAAGACATAAAATGAATGAACAAAGGAAAAAAAGAGACAAACAAATGAAGTTTACAGAAAAGACCCATGTAGGAAATCAAATCTCATTGTTCACACACTTATCAAGCCTCTTAATAACATGTTTAAATTAAAAGATAATGGAGATAATAGAATCTTTATGTAATGCTTTTATCAGAATTTAGGTGCTCTAAGTTGTTTATAATGAACAGAATTTATGAATTTTAGAAGGCAGGACACATTGGATAATATCACTAGTAGGAAATTTTTGGAGTATAAAATGGAGATCGTTCATGACTAAAACTCTAACAACCCTTTCCATTTTTAGTAAGTTTCATACTGGAGAAGATCTTTGATTCTTCTCAGGCAATTTGGCAATATCCCTTTGTTAACACAGGGTAGCACTGTGGACATGATTGTTTTTCAGATCCACAGTTCATAAATGTCTAAATCACCTTTAATCAGGAACTAGGATGAGATGGAAAAACAACATGAAAATCTGAACACAATAAAGTCTACTGATCTTTGATGTAAAGTGGGAAAGAATTGGTTTTATGGGCTAGTCTGACCAGTGAAATTTAGAAAAATTAGACTTAAGGGAACTAGCCAAATGGGTGGATATGGAATATGCTATTGGGTTGAAGGGAAATTAGCAAAAATTTCAACACTGTTCTAGAAGTAGCTTTCTTAACAGAATAAAGATAAATAAAACCAGAAATTCTTAGTCACGGGAAAAGCCTTCTTGTGTTGCCATAGCCATCTTGATAGCTGATATGTTTGTAGTTAAATTAACTCCATTAAGACCACTGATTACTCTAAAAAAATATATAAGAATGATGGCCATCGTCAGATGACCATGGAATCCCAAGGGTATTCTGCCAAAGAATTAGGGTTCTTTATAGTAGAAGCCTGACAAATCATCATTGACATAGATACATAGATTCTTAGAATTAACGATGGGGTGGGGTAAAGTTTGGTATATCCAGAAAATACTGAATGAAAGAAATCTTTAGGTTGCCAAATATACCCAAATAAATTTGTATGAGCTGACATTTCTGAATAGTGACTATTAACTTGCTATAGTTGGAAAATGAAGGTTTTTGGCAGATTGGCTCTGATAGAGGTTAACTGCCCATGCTTCTTTTGAATAAATAGACGTTTTATAAGTGAAGGCACTTCTAAACTAGCTTTATGATGATACATTTAATTTAATGTTATTGATGAGGACTATGGTAATATTATAGTATGACAAAGGATTCCCCAATCTTCTGTACCTTATGTAATCTTGTTGAGGCCTGGTGAGTATTTAGGAGGCAATAACTGACTTATTCTTCATGCAAAGAGTTGCATGAAAATGATGCCAGCTATGCATAAGAAGCTGCATAATGGTGGAAAATAGAAAAGGTCGACAAAAAAAATTAAGAGATACCTGGCATAACGGGTTGATTATGTAGATGGTCTTCAAAGAATGGCATAAAAACATAGAAACTTGATAGGATTCTCAGTAAGGGGTTAATGGCTTATTATCAATATAGGGTGGGGTACAGATATGAGAGAATTGCTCCACCCACCTCTTACATTGTCATATCTAATATTCTGTCTTTATTCTAGCCTAAAGAAATTTAAATTCAATTATGAGAATCATGATTTAGAATGAAATATATTGAATGGGCAGGAGTAGGGGAAGAAGATTGTAAATTTACAGGAACAAATGAGTAAAAGGCCTAGATTTGCATATCCAAACCCTGGATAGAGATCTTAAGACATGCAAAGAATTAAGTGACTTGTCCAGGACATGATATAGAACACATTTTAGATTTCTAAATGCAGGAGTTCAATATGAGCCCCCTGGTGGATACAGATGGCACTTTGATAGGCATGAAGACTATACTGGGAGTGCGTGGAGATGGGTGGTAGAAGAAACTGAAGTGAAACTGGAATAACAAATTGTCCAGTCAGACTGGAAAGATTAGTCTCTGGTCATGTAGACTTCACTTGAGTGAATGATTTAGGTGGGTATTGTGTATGAATGGGACATGTTCCTTTCATCTTTTCTATAGACTAAATCTGTTCTTCAACCAGTTAACTGATGAAGCTAACTATTGGACTTGTCCCATCTCTCCTCTAGAGCAAACATTAAACAATACAGTATTCTAGGAGTGCAGTGAGAGATCATGACTATGAGGAAGAGAATGGTTGAAGGATGATTTTTAATTCCCTGTAAATTCCTTTTTATCAGTGTTCTATGGCCAGTATGCAAAATAGATGATTCCAGGAGTTTGACAATAGACCAACAGAATTTAACAAGGTGATTCCCTAGATTGATTCACCTATACTTGAAATGGAATAAGCTTCATAGGAAGTGCTACAAGCTAGAGGGGACAGCAAGTCACAAGGCTAATGCCTTCATTTCCATACAAATGTGGATTCCATCCAGGTACAAAGGTAAGGCTGACAGATTTTAAAATAAAACGGAGAAGCCCAGTTAAATTTGAATTTCAGATTTAAAAAAAAAATTATTTCTTTTAGTATGTCTTAGATGCCGCATGAGACAAAGTAATGTGTTTTATCTGGCTCCTGTATGTGGCATTCTCTTGGATTGGAATTCAGTATACAGTTATCGTTTTGCTACAGGAATATTTGAATTGCCATAATCTAGTGATATAGGACTTGGACTTAGTAACCACTTAAAGTGTGTTAATAATACACTACATTGATGATATCATGATTTGCCTCCTCCAACAAAGAAGCATAGGAAGAGTTAAGGACTGAGATCCCTAGTACAACAAATCAAAACTAACTGATAAATCCAACTAAAATTCAAATGTCAGTCCAGTCTATGAAATTCCTGGGAGTTCTGTACTCAAAGGCTGTCTCTGCAGCTGCTCTTCATTAAATAGACATACACTACCTTGTTATAGGATGTTGGTGTAAAGGGCCCCAACTATAAAAGGGCATCAGGTAGTTCAGGAACCAGAAATACTGATGGGGTGATATAAGTGAGATTAAAATAGAGGAGATGATGATCTGCAAAGATTACTCATAAGATGGAAATAGTGTATTCCTGGGCATACTGAGTGAAAATTCAAAGGAGTTCACTTGTTCATGAGCGGATTGATTCCCTGCTCATAGGAGTGACTAACAGAGTAAGTACTCCAAGGACTTTCCTGCTTCCATTGCTCCATAAGCTGAACAATATGAATCTCCCCAATTGAGGCAACAGATTTCGTGGATCCCAATGAGGTTTTCCTTGTAGATGGAAATCATCTGCAGTACACCCTGCAGATGGTAAAATCTTAGTGACAGAAGGTCAGAGCTGAGAGTTGTTTATTTTGCAGCAGAAGAAAAATTAGGTTTGGGTGCTTAGAGCACTATTTGAATATTTACAGACTGTTGGGCAGGAGCTAGTGGCCTTGTAATATGGATAAGCAAACAGAATCTTAGATGTCTAGACAATAAAAACACCATTCTATGCAGTTCTCAGGAATGGAAGTTTCTGTGGGGATTTACAGAAAAAATTAAAGTGGTTCATGTAGACAATTGTGCGTGTATGTGTGTGTTATGACAAACACAATCAAATACAAAAATCATTTGCCAGCTCAGAGAGGTATTGATGCTTCTCTCAAACCTCCAAGTCTTCCTCCTTCAGTATGTTTCACATACTGAAATGCAGGTACTCACCATACACTGACAGAGAAAACATGGATTACCCTGGCATCCTATAAAACTGATAGAAGGCACAGAGTCTGTACCTATTTTCAATAGGAGAGAATTCACTTGAAAATGACTTGGGGAAAAATTTTACAGACAAGAGCCCCACCATATCTAGCAAGTAGATTATATTGAACCTATACCAATAACTCCAGGTTGCTACAAATGTTAACTAAGATTGATACTTACTCTATGCTTTACTTTTCTTGTAACGGAAGCAGCTTTGGATCATACAATTAAATGTTTGAGAGAGTAAATTCTCTATAATTATATTATACATTTCACTTCTACCAATGTAAAATGAGAAGAAACAAACAAAAGAAAGGAAAGAACAAGAAAAAGCAAGGAAACATAGTACAAGGACATACCGTATTCCTACCGTACTCTCGATCACTGATCTCACTTAAAATTAAAATGAATAATTGAAGCACCTGTTACTCAAAATATGTGATGAAAATTTTTAATTAAAAGTATGGATTAATTTTTAAATGATTGTACCCTCATGTTCCATATGAAATGAAATAAGCTAGTGACTTGATTGGAAAGATTTCAAAGATCAAACATGAGAATGAGGAATGCGGGAGGATGCAAGCATGGAACTTTCAATCTTTCCCACTTCAAAAATTCTTTGATTTTTTTTTCCTGAGCCTGTAGTCCCAGGCCCAGGTGTGAATCTGTGTATATCCAAAGTTAATATAAATACACAAGACACCCTATATTGCCATTATATTTGACAGCACCTATTCCTATATGTGCTGTGGAATGCATCATCACTTCACCCATAGAGCCAGATTGAGATTAACTGTGACTACAACTCCATCACAGGACTTGGACTTAGTAACCACTTAAAGTGTGTTAATAAGAATCAGGTGGGTCTGATAAAAAGTGTTAGTCACTATTGTTTGCCCTTTTGGTTCAGAAGTAGAGCTAAGCCAGGAGGAGAAATTCTGAACAAAGAGATATGAGTGTGAGTCAAAGACGATAATGTGTAAACAGAGGAGATCCTGGAAATAGGAGAAATGCTTGTAAGTGGGTAAGAATACCAGGAAGGAAATCAGTCATGCCATTTCCTTAGGAGTATCTCAGATCTAGAGAATGACTCTGTCCACTGCCTATTTTCTGTTTGGGTACAGTTTAGTGGCTGATGCTAAGAGAAAACCTCTGTGTAGACCTGTGATTCCCACAGAAAGAAAATTAGATTTCTGCTGATTAATATGAGGTCTGCCTAAATACTACACTTGGATAATCTGGAGCAGTAAAATGATATTGTGTGTCCTGATGATTCAACTTCCTGGTAGCTAAAACAGTTAACCATTAGGTTGTGCTATAACCATTAGGCTATATTACCATTGTGATTAATTTTCAAGTAAGGTGATTGACATACTACCGATGAATAGTATAGGGCAGAGAATTCTGCAGCAGAGCTTTTCTGTACTCTTTGGGGCTACAATCCACAATGATACCTTGATATAAAGGGAAAAAAAAAGTTTGCTGTCTTGACTAATGTTAAAGCTTGATTTACATCCACTGCCCTTTGATTATACTAAATATAAATTTAGATAGAAAGTATCTAAGGAAAGTGGAAATGAAATTAGTATAACATTAAGAGATAAGAATTTGGATCTTATTTGGTGGCCATATTTTACCAAAATCACCCTTACGAAAATGGGGATTTATTTTATTTTATTTTATTTATTTTTTTGACAATGGGGATTTATAGAAACTTTGTGAGAGGGAGTTGAATTTGATGGCAAAATATATAATAGGCTCATGGAACACAAAATATTTTGGGGTACACAAATCCGGTAATATTCAATAACAAACGTGTGATAACATGGTCAGTCCTGGCCCTGCTCTGCTGGTGCTATGCTGTGTTTTGAGAGGATTTTAGGAGCTAGTTTAGGGGTCTGAGTCAATCTAAAATAATATTCCTGAAGGTTCTCTGTAATCATGAAAAAAACTTGGTGATCTAAATAAAGCTTCTAACAAGAATTCTCTTCCAACAAATTTTGGAGGAATTCAAGTTTAGAGGAAAATAAAGCCATAATTGGACTAACAAAATAGTTGCTTTAAGGTAACAATGATGAGAGATAGCCTAAACTCTCATCCAAGAATGACCCGTGGGCACTTTAATCATTTTGGAATCTGGTGTACTTTTGATGAAGTTTTGGAATATAGATGACGTTTGGTGGGAGGAGGTCCAGAGCTGACGACCAGGAGAGAATTCTTGAGATGTCTTTGGTGCAAAATGGTGGTTTTATTAAAGCCAGGGAACAGGACCCGTGGGCAGGAAGAGCAGCTGCCCCGGGCCTGTGAGGAGTGGCTGATTATATACCTGGGAGTTGGGAGTGGTTTGAGGATAGCCTACTCTCTAAGGAATTATGGAAGCAAGGTTTCCAGGACCTTAAGGGGGCCAGCTATTGTTGGGAAAAGGTCACTTATTAGCATCTAATAAAACCTGAGTCATGAGACCCTTCAGATGTGTATTGGTGGTCCATGTGCTTGGGGGATGATTGCCAACATGTATCTTGAGGGTGTAGAGATAAAGGAAATTTCTAGAGGAATTTTTATTTTTATTTTTATATAAAATATATGTATTTTATATTTTTGTGGCTTAGAGGATCCTTGGGGTCGGGCTAGGATTGCTTCTGCCCTTAGCAAAGTATGAACATCAAGGCAGTTGAGTCCGTAGAGGAATGTCCCTCTGCCTGTTTCAAGGAATTGTCAATGTGTTTTGATCTCAGCTAATCCTCTCTTCCCCCATCACTTGTAAGATCAGTGGCGAGGATTTCTAGAAGGCCAAATTAGAGAAGTGCATTTATGGGAAACTTATTTATTATAACCTTATGGCATAAACTGTGATAGTGTCCCACTTGACTGATGATTTAATCTTTTTTTTTAAGATTTTATTTATTTATTCATGAGAGACAGAAAGAGAGAGACAGATACTTAGGCAGAGGGAGAAGCAGGCTCCCCGCAGGGAGCCCAATGTGGGACTTGATCTCAGGACCCTGGGGATCACGAGCTGAGCCAAGGCAAATGCTCAGCCTCTGAGCCACCCAGGTGCTGGATTTAATAATTTAATCATTTCTAATTACATTCTATGGTCTTTTGTTCTTTTGTGTTATGACTCATCTGGGTCAGATAAGAGAACAATAGTTCCTTATCAAGTTGGTGCCCTCCGTTACATAATGATATCTGGAAGCTAATACCTTAGTGATCTAATACTATGTAATGATCCTGGTGGCCTCAATGTGCTTTTCAACTTTACCAAACTTTAGACAAGTTTCTTCCTGACCAGAGGCCTTTGACTTCCTTTTATTAGGGCATCTGCTTTAGAAAAGTTGCGTTTGTAAATTCTTTGTCCTTTATTTTATTTATTTATTTATTTTAAGATTTTATTTGTCTTTTAAATGTAGATCTTCTACAACCCAGAAATGTCTTTCTAAAAGACCTGTGAGCCATCCCTCTGGAATGTAATCATCAAGATACTGCCTCTATTTCCCAATCCCTGTTGAGGGTAGGAGTCTAATTTACATAAGAGTCAATCAGCAAAGATAGGTGGCAGATGGCCTAATCACCTTGCCCAATCATCCCCCTAATTTTATCTCATACTTTTTCATTAGCTGACACCAGAGTTTAAATATCTTATTGTTTTTTATTTCAGCAAGAGTTAAATTCAGTCTTTCTCTAATTGCATTCAATTTCTCCTATTACACCAGTTGTGGATAACGTCTTCTTCAGACTTTTTAACATTTTGAATATCTGTTACAATTGCTTTTGGATGACAACAGTTTTACAGTAAACAGTAACTTGAAATAGCACATATTTATTATTTCATAGGAATAGACATCAGGGTACTATGTACCTAGAGATTTGAAGAAGAGCACTATTTAGCTAGCTTTCCTTTGACCAACTGAACTATATTCCCAGTCATCTGTTGATAAGATACCTAGTTTCTTTAACTTCTTGTAATCAACTAACTCTCTTGCCACTCTCTATCTCCTTATATTGCTTTACTTTACTTTATATACTGATCATCTGTAATGTTGCATGAATTATTTGGATATTATTTCTGTCATTGCCCAATAAAATGTAAGCTCATGAATGATAAAATTTTGTGTTTTTTATACTCATGTATCCCCATATCAAGTATATCATATGTCGTCAATATATTTTGATTGAGTGAATGATTATTATCAGGCTGGCATGTTTTATTGCTGATGTTCTTGAAAGATATATATAAATAAAATCCCTTGCGGGAAGTATTTATTTATGATTTTGTAACTTATTAGGTGTCTCACTATTGAAAAATCTGGAGAAAATCAAGCTTTATGTTCTACTTAAAAAAATTTCTGGAAAAAAATGCTTTTTCAGTGTCTGCTAAAAGAGAAACAGCTAAAATGTTTTTGCATAGAATTGCAAATTTAATGTTTCCTTGGGGCATTCCGTTCTAGAGCTTTCAATCATTTTCTCTTCCTTGCTCAAAAATGCCCGAGTCCTTTTAAACATTTAGTAATTTTTGAAGCATTTTTCTCAGTCTGACAATTCTTACTTGGATAGAGTAATTTTCTTCATGCTTCTTAAAAATCAATTTTACTTTTTCACTTTAGCGTCATAATTTTATCTCTTTCAGTGAATGATGGTTGGTTCTTCCTGTTAAAGCCTTCTCAAAGCCAAAAACCTTACAGTTTAAAGCTCTGGATAACAATTTAACAATATTTTTGAAGTCTGTCAAAAATTTTGAAATACTAGAATGCTCAAGTATTGAGTTACTCTTTAATCTTGCTGACTCTTACTACTTGTGCATATACTCATACTCAGAGTTTCTTGAATTTTAATGGAACATGTTCCTTGTAATGGAAAGATCTTCTCAGCTATGTGAATGTGTGATGTGCGTGTGTGTGTGTGTGTGTGTGTGTGTATGTGTGAGTGTAAGTTTACAGTAAGTGGAATAAACTTAAAGATGGAAAGGGAAAAAAAATCTCTGTAGTGATAAAACAAAAGAAAAGAAGAATAGTCATCAGGCTCCTGACCAAAATGGTGACATAAGAGGCTCCTGAATTTATGTCTTTCCACAGAGATACTGAATGTACCACTATTCACAACTGTTCTCTCTATGAGAAATCTGGAAACTAGTTGAGTAACTTCTACACATTGGGTAAGTAAGAAAATAATGACATCAGATTAGGCAAGAATGAGTGAGACACACTTCTAGGGTGATAAACACCATTGCAGCACAGTGCCATACAATGGGGAGGGAACCCCCAACTCCCAGCTTCATTGTGAGGAGCAAATGGTTTGGACTGCCACCTAGTTCCCTGATTTCTAAGGGTCCCTTTGAGGGACAGGCCTTCAAATGATTGAACTCTGAAAGCTAATGGTGGTTGTACTCCTGAGTCCCACAGGACTATGACAAATGGACAGTCTTACTGGATGTGTGAGCACTGTCCTTAGCTATCTGCTCAGGGCCCAAAGCAAAGGGAGCAGACAAAAATGTTCTAACCCAGTCTTGTCTATAAGAGCTTTGACTACATACGTTACAAGCTGCTGCCTGAAGTTCTGGCTTCTAATTAGCATGCATTTAAGTGTTGGTTGTTATCCTCTTCAGAGACCAGCCCACCAACTCGTAGGCACTTACTCACTTTCTCCCACCAATTTGCTTCACAATAAAATCAAGTCACCAGCATCTCTCTGGAAGGAATTTATCCATGTCTAACACTCCAACTTTTATAGATGCCATTTGAGAGATAGACATCCAAACACTGGGCTCTGATACCCAGGGGAGTTTGTATTCATGAATCCCACAGGACGGTAGCTAGACAAAAAGGTAGTTTTTAATAGGTGCACATGTGAGCTTTTGTTAAAGTTATGCCCCCAGGGCTCACTGCAGAGAGACCAGTCATTCTCATCCCCTAGTCTTTCCCTGGAAGGAGTTTGGCTATATAATTTAGAGTTTTTTTGCTTGTTTGTTTATATTTAAAATTTTATTCATTTGAGAGAAAAAAAAAAAAAAACAAGTGAGGAGGAGGCAGAGAGAGAGGAAGAAGCAGACTCCCTGTTTAGCAGGGAGCCAAAAACGGGGCTCGAACCCAGGACCCTGAAATCATAACCTGAGCAGAAGACAGATGTTTAACCGATTGAACCACCAGATGCCCCTTACTGACAAATCTTAATAAATTTAAGAAGATTGGAGTCATATCATACATCTTTTCCAAACACACAATAAGAAGCTAGATATCAGTTAAAAGGAAACTGGAAAATTCACGAATATGTAAAGATTAAGCAACATCTCTTGAACAATCAGTGGTTCAAAGAAGAAATTAAAAGGGTGATCAAAATGGGTCAAAAGAAGAAATAAAAATTATCTTAAAACACGTGAAAAGGGAACACAATATACCAAAACTTATGAGATTCAGGACAAGTAGTTCTAATGTCATAGTGATAAATGATACAGTAGTGAATGCCTGTAATAGGGAAAATTCTACCTAGTGAGTCATCAAAAAATTTCTAGGGGTGCCTGGGTGGCTCAGTCAGTTGAGCCTCTGCCTCTTGATTTTGTTTTGGATTGTCATCTCAGGGTTCTGGGATCTAGCCCTGCATTAGGCTCTGTGCTTAGCGGGAATCTGCTTCTCTCCTTCATTCTCTGCCTCTTCCTGCATGCTCTCTCTCTCCTCTCAAATAAATAAATTAATTAAAAACAGTCTGAACACTAATCACTTACTAGTAAGGAGCTTGAATCATTAATCAAAAATTTCCTAACAAAGTCTAAGGTCATATGGTTTCACTAGTGAATAATAACAAACCTTCAAAAAAGAAATAAGAATCCTTCTTAACTGTTCTAAAAAGTTGAAGAGAGGGAGGACTCATTTTGTGATACTAGCTAGCTTCGTCAAGGACACTACAAATAAAGAAAATTCCAGGTCAGTACCCCTGATGAACAGGAATGCTAAAATCATCAGTAAAATATTAACAAACCAAATTTAAGAACACATTGAAAGAATCAGATACTATAATTCACATGGGATTTATTCAAATGATGTAAGGATGGTTCAACACCTGCAACTCACTATTTTTAATACACTATATTAACATATGATCATCTCAATAGATAAAAAACAAACGGAAGAACTTGGGACAAAATAGAACATTCTTTCATGATAAATATTCTCAACAATGTGAGTACAGAGGGAATGTACCTTAACATAAAAAAGCCAAATATGAGAAGCCCACAATCAACATCCTGTTCAAGTTAAAATTTTCTCTAAGATCAGAAAAAAGACCAGGATACCTACTTTTGGCATTTCACTCAACATAGTACTAGAAATCCTAGCCAGAGCAATTAAGCAAAAAAAAAAAAAAAAAAAAAAAGGAGAAATAAAGATAATTAAATCAGAAAAGAAGTAAGATTGCCCCTGTTTGCTCATGACATGATATCAAAAATGGAAAATCCTAAAGACTCCACTAATACAAACAAAAGAAAACAAACTGTTTGAGCTAATAAATTGAGTAAAGTTTCACAATATAAAATCCATATATAAAAATCATTGTCTCTTCACCCCCATGTTGTTTTGGAAAGAATGTGCATTCTGCTTGCCTTCTCCACCCCCAGAATCTGCCTTGCAATAATGATGTACTACTGAGACTATCTGTTTGGTGTGTATGATTGAACCCAGTTAAAGTATCTACCTAAACCTTTAAGATTTGGAGGGTGGGTGTGAAGATCTACTCATTTTGCAGCCACTTAAGCCTCATATGTGAGTTCCCTTGGATATTAAACCTGCCACCTATCACTCTGAAATGGCCTCCCTCTTTCTTTGGTCTCTCCCTGTCCTCCCCATAAGGGGACAGCCTTCAGATTTCACCTAGGAAGCTCTTGAGGAGGTTGTGAATCAGTAAAAATGAAATACTATTCAGTGTTCAAAAACAATCCTGCCTTTTGAGACAACATGGATGAACTTGGAGGACATTATGCTAAGTGAAAAAAGCCAGGCGAAGAAAGACAAATACTGCATGGTATCACTTATATGTGGAATGTAAAAACAGTTGTACTTATAGAAACAGAGTAGTTGATAGATGCCAGGGGCCAGGTGGTAGGAGAAATTAGGAGAGGTTGATAAAAGTATACAAACTTTCAGTTATAGGGTGATTAAGGTTTCAGAATCTAACACATAATTTGGTGATTATAGTAAATAATAATATTTGTATAATTAAAATTTGCTGACAACAGAATTTATTTTCACACATTAAAAAAGGGTAAATATGTGAGGTGATGGATGTTTTAATTAATTTGAATGTGGGAATCCTTTCACAATATATACATATATCAAATCATCACATTGTGCACTATTACCATTCTATTTGTCAATTATATCTCAAATCTGAAAAAATGAGAATAGAAAAAAAATGTACTAGTGGAAACCACAAATACAACATGACAAGACTTTATTCATTTTTTTCTTTGCCCTTCCTTTTAAGTGAGAGAGTCAGGTACCTTTGTTTTGCTAATTCTATCAATTATGCATTAATAGAAATTATATTCCTTTATAGAAAAAATAATTCATCGATGTCTACATGTTTTGGAATTCTAAAATAGAGAAAGATGTCAACCACTAGATGCTAACATGAATTCAGGAAGAAGGCAAGAGTGCTTTTCATACTTCCACAGAAAGTTTCTCATTCACCTGCTTAAAGTTGGTTAGGCATGGAACTATATTAATTACAGGATAACCCTTATCAGATTTGATAAAATTCTATGGAAGCAAATCAACTGGTGATGGATCTGAAGGGGCTTACTATGAAGGAACTTTACAATGAATCAAAACATGATTTAGTATTTTTCATAGAAATGAATTTGAAGACACAGATTCATTAAGAAGACAAATTGAACTTTAAGATTTAATAGATGTGTAGTTTGAAAAGTAAAAGGAATGTAGGATAATCCAGAGGTTTTTTTTAGATATGTAAATTAGTGTGGGGTGGTTGATTAACTCAGATATTGGATAGAGAATGAATAATTCAGTGGTGGAAGATACTTTATATCTCATTGATTTTAAAATAGGTCACTCAAATAATGATGATTTCAGTTATTTATTGATGTGTAACAAACTACCTAAATACTTAAGAACTAAAACTGTAATTAATTATCTGTTGCAGTAGCATATGTTGATTGGGCCCAGCAGGGCAATTCTTCTTAGCAGTCTCTCAATTACCATTTTGGATGGTGGCTAAAAGCTTGAGTGGACTGAACACTGAAGATGGCTCTTTTCTCTTAGGTTTGGAACCTAGGATGAGATGGTTGTACGGTACCTCTTTCTTTATGTGGCTAGCTGTTTTTTTCTTACAGCAAAGTGGTTCATCTCATGATAGTTGGACATTTTACTTAGTTGTTTTCTACAGAATGAGCATTCCAGAAAATTCAGGAGGAAGTTGCAAGGGAATAAGACCTAGAATGTCACTTTCTCTCATCTTGTTTGTCAGGTAAATCACTAAAGAGTACAAGGTGAGGGGAAGAATAGACTACACCTCTTACAGGGAAATTAATTGTGAGTACGTGGAGGAAAATAATTGATTATAAATACCTTGGGGATTAGCTATCGCATAATATTCCCCCACCCATTTACTTGAAAATGTGTGTGAAAATAAGGAGAGATGGATAGGATAAACATGTAGTTTTGGGAATCTTGAGCACATAAGAAGTAATTGTAGCCACAATAGTTGATGTGATTTGTTCAGAGACAGCATGGTAAATAAGGATAATAATATATTTAGAGCTTGTTGCATACCAGAGTTTAAAAACTGAGGACTAAGAACTGTGCAGTGTCTGAGATTCTTGAGAGCCGTCCACACTTCCATTGATGCTGATATCTCTAGGTCAGAAAGAAAGAATAATATTACATGAACTCCCCGTTTGCCACAGTTCCCTTTGCCCCTCAGGTTCCACAGGGATGATGTGGTTGAACAAAGATGGAAGCTATTCATGTAGTGAGTTTGTGTCCCAATTGAGGACCTTGGGTATAGAAAACACCATTTTTTTATAATGATTGCAAGCAAACCTGCCTGACTTTTCCCCTGAATGAAGATATTGTATATATTATACTGGACAGCAAACAAATCTGTCCTCTACTCTGGAGGTAGACATCATCTCTATCTTTTAAGTCTGCTTGATATATGAAAGTGCTTGAAAACTAAACTCATGAACTGTTACTGCCATAACTAATCACAAACTCAGAGGCTTAAAATAACACAAAGTCATTACTTCACCATTATGTAGGTTAGACATCTCAGTTGGCTTAACTGTTGGTTCCTCTGCTCTAGGTTTTACATGTTTGAGATAAAGATGTTTATCAGCTGGTCTGTTGTCTGGAGGCTCTCAGAAGAATTCACTTCTAAGCCCATTCAAGTTGTTGCAGAATTGAATGCCTTGTGATTTGGGGGTTTAATTTCCCATTTTCCTATTGTTTTTCAGCAGCTGGATCTTCCCTAGTAACTAAAGGCCTCTCATTGGTCCTTACTCCTGGGTCCCTATATGTGAGAGCCAGAAACATCATATAAAATCTTTTTTAAAAAAAATATTTATTTATTCATGAGAGACACAGAGAGAGAGAGAGAGAGAGAGAGAGAGAGAGAGAGAGAGAGGCAGAGACACAGAGGGAGAAGCAGGCTCCCTGCAGGGATCCTGATGTGAGACTTGATCCTGGGACTCCAGGATCATGCCCTGAGCCAAAGGCAGACAGACACTCAACCTCTGAGCCACTCAGAAGTCCCTGTCACATAAAATCTTCATCACACTTGGGATATCTCTGACATCTTTGGCTTCCAGACCTAGAAAGTTCTATGCTTTAAGGGCTCATGATTACACTGTGCTGACTAGCATGAACTCCTTATTTTAAAATTCTTAATCATAATTGTATCTGGAAAATCTAGTTTACCATGTAACAATATACTCATAGATTCTAGGGATTAGAGTGTGAAACTCCTTAGGGGGCCTTTTTTTCTTTTTTTTTCCAACCACACAAAGGTGGCCATGAACAAAATCTATCAGTGCTTTTGCCCAGAAGACATGCAAGGACATGAGAAATTCATGGAAAATTATCTCCTAGCTCTGCATAGAGGTGAAAAAATTCATCAAAGGAAGCATTCCAAAATGATAAAATTAAAACAAAAAAATAAGGAAAGGATAGTGCTACTGGAAAAAAATACATGTAACAGTGTCAAATATTATATTCAGGAAAAGTTAGATACTAGATATTTGTTCCTTTGATTTAGTATTTTAAAAAGTCATTAGTGACTATTTAGAATCAACTTTGGTGGTATTTTGGGAGGTATGCTAAATTGCACTGGGAGTTGGAGTAGATACTTAGTGAAGAAGAGATACCAATAAGCGCATTCTACCTTTGGCAAAGCTTATTAGTGAAGTAAAGGACATCAAAAAGTTTGAAGCTAGGACTAGAATCAGTGGTGGATTTTTTTGTAGGGATGTGTGTAGGTGGGGGACAGTTGGGCTACCATAACAAAATACCACAGATTGGGGGACTTAAACAACAGAAATTATTTTTTCAGTTTTGGAGGCTGAAAGAAAAAGATCAACAAGCCAGCAAGGTTGATTTTTAGGCATTTTTACAGTTTTGTTTTTCTGTTCTTGGATATAACCCACTAGAAACCTGTCATCAAATTTCTGGATTATAAAGTTAATATGACTTTTCTTTATGATTTAGCTGCACAAGTTTATTTTTTTTAAAGATTTTATTTATTTATTCATGAAAAACACACAGAGAGAAAGGCAGAGACACAGGCAAAGAGAGAAGCAGGTTCCTTGCAGGGATCCTGATGTGGGACTGGATCCCAGGACCCCAGGATCACGGCCCTGGCCGAAGGCAGGGGCTCAACGGCTGAGCCACCCAGGCATCCCAGTTTATTTTGTAATTTGCTTTAGAGATTAGAAATTTCATTTTGAACTTAATTTTATTTTGTTGTAATGTGAAACAATTGTGTGTTTCCAAAGTCAAATCCATGAAAGGTTTCCTGTGAAATCTTCTCCAGTGTCAATTGTTGCTGTCAGATGGACCTATCAAACATTTTTATGCAGAGCAAGAACATGTATTTTGAGAGTAAATTCTTGCTGCCATTTATCTGTGTTCTCCATTCTCAAGGCCATCAGAATTCCCCATAGTTCACCTTTTTCTTCCCACATGGGTAGTGATACCACCAGAGTCTAGTTATTATTGGTGATTTGACACCCTTCACTCATAAACTGATCCCCTCCACTTTATAATCAAAGGTTTTGTGAGGCAGATAGTATTTTTCAAAGGTGATTGTACATATTATACACACACACATATGCACTGTGCTGGTAAATGTTTAACAAACTGACAATATATGGGTGGGAGAAGGCGATAGCATTTGTTGCATTTTGTCAGTTTTCGTGGTGTAAATACTATCACCATGCCTGATCTCAAACTATCAATGTGATGCTGCTGAAGATAGAGTTCGGAAGTAATGCTAACCATCAACCCACGTGACTCAACTCCAACAAAAGCTGATCCTATGACATATGTTCTACTTTCTTTTTTCTTTAATATTTTATTTATTTATTCATGACACACACACACATACACACACACACACACACAGAGGCAGAGACACAGGCAGAAGGAGAAGCAGGGAGCCAGACGTGGGACTTGATCCCGGGTCTCCAGGATCACACCCTGGGCCAAAGGCAGCACTAAACCGCTGAGCCACCCGGGCTGCCCTATGTTCTACTTTCTATGTGATATCTTATTCCTCCATTGAGTTGGTAGAGATTAAATTATTCTCTTTGAACCTAGGCAGACTTTTGTAATGACCTCAACCAATAGGTTATAGCAGAAGTCTACATGACTTCTGAATCTAGATCACAATAAGCAATATAGCTTCCTCCTGATTTTCTTTCTCTCCAAATATGCACCTTGGGAGCCCCAATATATGTAATCTAGCTACTCTGAAGCTGCCATGCTGGAAACAGTATATAGAGTACCCAAATGGAGATGGAGAGACTTTTCCTCAGCCTTTTGTTTTTTCAAAGAAGGAAATAACTGAGCTTCCAGATGATTTCAGTCCCAGCCAACATTCTCAAGCAAGAACTACTTAGTGAGGCACAGTCTACTTTTAGACCTGTGACAGGTAGTAATACATTATTGTTGTTATTGTTGCTTTAACTTAATTTAGAAGTAATTTTAGATTTACAAAAAATTTGAAAATACAGTATGAAGTATATCATTCAGCCAACTTCCTCAAATTTTTTTAAAGATTTATTTATTTATTTATTTATTTATTTATTTATTTATTTATTTATTTATGATAGACACAGAGAGAGAGAGAGAGGCAGAGACACAGGCAGAGGGAGATGCAGGCTCCATGCTGGAAGGCCGTCACGGGACTCCATCCTGGGACTCCAGGATCCTGCCCTGGGCCAAAGGCAGGCACCAAACCACTGAGCCACCCAGGGATCCCCAACTTCCTCAAATTATTGCTACTGTCCTTTATTGAGTCTAAGATCCAACCTCGAAACCCATATTATACGGCTTTGGATTGAGGGTGGTTTGTTATAGTACCTGGAACATTATTCCTAACTTTTGGTTAATAAGAGTCCATTTATGTTATTGCTGTGATGGATACCTTCTGTTTTAGCTCCTAGATCCATTCTCTGTACCTTTCTCTAAACTTTCCCCTTTGTGATATGGATCCTTTTGGTTGAGAGCCTTATGTATTGAAGATGCAACTTTTCTATCTGACATAAATGAAACCAATACTTAATGGAAGAGGAACAAGATCATTATAAAAGCATTCACATTTAGGAAAGGGAACAAATTTGGGTAGTCATTTCTTTAAGCTCCAAGCTCTGTGGCTTCATCCAAAGTGATCATTGCCGAAATTAACTCTATTTCCATTTCTACTTTGTTTCAGGTAATAGGGATTTGGAGAAGCCCTAAGGTCATTTAAACTCCTGAATATTCACTTCCTATTTTGAGTCCAGGCCCATGATCTTTTATAATGCAGATCTCTTACAAACTTGGTAGTTTTCTTTTCTTTTTCTTTTTAATGTTAATTATCTAACAGTTATTTTCTATATATAATTCTGTGATTTGCAATAAGACATTTTGTGTGTGTGTGTTCTTATCTACATGCCTCGTTTTATTCTCAACTAGATTGGACCTCACAAGCTTTGGCGAGAGAGTCTCATGTTTAGTGAGCTATTTATGTTAAAATAATCAGATATATTGGTGTCATATTCACTACTTCAACTCACCAATTTTTAAATTTATCATCCTTTCTATTTGATCTTTTTTGCACAACTGAGTTTTAGTTAGATTTAGTTTACATAACTATTTCCCAACTTTAATTTTCACCATTTGAGGTTAAAAGACAGTTGCCTCTTCCACATTTATTGATTCCTTATTTCTGGATTATTACTGAGAATTTGTGTCCCTTCTTGCATACTGGCCAATTCTGAACTTATTTTTTGTAATACTTTTAAAAGGTAAATGACCAAATATACTATTGTAATTCTAAAGACTCTTCCCTAAGAACCATGAATTATCTGCCATCAATATTATTATAGGATAATTTACCAAATATGCTCACATAATAAAACATATATTGCCATCCTTCCAGCCTCTGATATAAGTGTGTTTACTGCCTCACCTCTAAGCCAAAGCCACATATTTCAAGTTCTGGCTATGGAAATACTCCAGGAATAGGTACCTGTGTTGAGGTACCCCAAAAACATCCACAGACTCAAGGTTTTGCTGGAATTCCATTACTTATTGTTATCTTCATGGTTATAGTTTATTACGGGAGAAAAGATACAGACAAAATCAAAGAGAAAAAAATTCATGGAGCAAAATTCAAAAGAATACAGGCAAAAACTTCCAGGCATCCATCCCAGTGAAGTCACAAAATACATGCTTAACTTCTCTGAAGTGATGTGTGACAGCATGTGCAAAGTGTTGCCAACTAGGGAAGCACATTTGAGCTCGATTGTTCAGTTTTCCTGGGAGTCAGTTGTAGGAATACAGGGCCTGAGTACTGACCTCTGTTATTCTAGCTCCAAAACCCTGGAGAGAAAGTAGATTTTCACAATAAATTACACATTAGTATATACCATCTGGACAAACTGGTACACTGTGGGTCCAGGCTTTAGGCAGGCTAACATGCCCTTACTAGAACATTCAAGAAGCTTGGTTCTCAGGAGCTGACCAATGGCCAGTCCTGAAAATAAGCCTTTCTTTAGAAAATGTACATGTTTGAGCAACCCAGATCTGCTGAGTTAATCCTTTCCTGAATAGTACCCTTTTCTGTATCTGTCAGAATAGGCTGGGAGTAAAATTTGAAAGGACAGAAGTAAAATTTCAGTAGCTTTAGTGCATTAAAATCTAATTCTTATTACTGCAACAAGTCCTTGTAGAGTTAGTTGGGAACTCTATTTCATTCTCATTTAGAAGGTTGGGGAATAAAAAAAAATCTACCTTTTAAAGTTTTAGCCTAGAAATAACACACATTTCAGTAATAAAAGTAAGTCACATAGTAATACCTAATTTTTTTTCAGATAGCTTAGAAGTAAAATTTTACCCTGTATACAGAGAGCAGAAAGGTATAAGGATTGGTGGATGCTACTAATGACTTGTATGTTATTATATTTATAATTAAAATGTGATTATTTTACCTATACAGTGTATATAAAATATGTAATCATATATATTTTATGGTTGTACCAGTGTATTATTATGTTTGTTTATTGATTTTACAGAGGTCTCAAAGATAATTCTCACAGTTTAATATCACTTCTGAAGTTAGCTATTGAATGTACAGTACCTTTCTTTTTCTTTTTAAGATTTTATTTATTTATTCATGAGAGAGGCAGAGAGAGAGAGAGAGAGAGGCAGAGATACAGGCAGAGGGAGAAGAAGGCTCCATGCAGGGAGCCCAACGTGGGACTCGATCCCAGATCCTGGGATCAGGCCCTGGGCCAAAGACAGGTGCTCAACTGCTGAGCCACTAAGGCATCCCTGTTTTTATTATTTTTTAAGGATTTTATTTATTTATTCATGAGAGACACAGGGATAGAAGCAGAGACACAGGCAGAGAGAAGCTGGTTCCCTGCTGGGAGCCTGATGCAGGACTCCATCCCAGGGCCCTGGGATCATGACCTGAGCAGAAGGCAGACGCTCAACCACTGAGCCACCCAGGTGCCCCTGTACTTTTCATTTGAATGACTATATGAAAAATATTCCTTTTACTTACAAATCTGTAGGTTTTCCATTCAGGACCAAACATTCCATTTCTTACAGAAGCTGAAGTTTGCTTTTAACAAGTTGCTTTTGACCTTCTTAGGGAGCTAACGTGTCAAATATTAAAGATCACAATCTGCCAGAAACAGATTCCTGTATCCACTTAGGCTTTGTGTTGAGATTCCAAAGGCCTAAATTTTAGGAGGGAGGGTAAATACAAAGTAGATAAACTTCCATGGAATTGTGGCCCAAACATGAATTCTTTGAATCTCTGAATGAAATAGATTTGGTATTTCTAGGACTTTTAGCCTAGCCAATTACAAAAGTAAATTTTATCTGAGGAAGATAACATTATCTGTAGGTATATGACATAGCTCTACAATTTTTCATATATAAGGTATCAAATTTAATAAATAAAAAAGCTGGGATGCCTGGGTGGCTCAGCGGTTTGGCGCATGCTTTCGGCCCAGGGCATGATTCTGGAGTCTCAGAATCAATTCCCACATCACATCAGGCTCCCTGCATGGAGCTTGCTTCTCCCTCTGCCTGTGTTTCTGCCTCTCTCTCTCTGTCTCTCATGAATAAATAAATAAATAAAATCTTAAAAAAAGTTAAAAAGCTAAATGAGACATCACACTAGTAAAATAAAACAAAAATAATGAGAATAACACCAAAGGTTAAATAACTGAGTCTAATTTTAGGATTACCACCAAATAATATTACAAAATACATAACTAAATTTAATTCAGATAAAATGGTTACAGAAGTTCAAAATTGTCTTGTAGTTATTTAAGATATCAAATCTACATATAAAAACACACAAAGAAAAATGAAGGCCTAGATGGTCCCACCCCTGAATTATACCAATTATAAAATAATGCCAATATTATAAAATTTTTTCAGAGAATGGTTAATGAAGGAATATTTTTTATTGTATTTTATAAAGCTGGTATAATATTCATATTGAAACTTATCAAGAATTATAAGAAAGGAAATTTACAAGAAAATTTAATGATTATGTAAATATAACAGGTTCTAGTAAACTGAATCTAATGTAGGCACTGTAAAAATAAGCAGGTATTACCACATATGTTTTATTTAGTTAATGATTGAAAGAAAAAGATATTTTTGATTTTTTAAATATTTTTCTAACACATATTATGGAAGTTCGTCCTGGAATATATCTAACAGTCTACTTCTCTTTGAAGAGAATATCAGAAAGATTAAGATATCTATACATAGACATTTCAGTCACCTTTTTGTAGGTTGTGCTACTATTTTCACTTTTCTCAGTCTTGACAAATTGTCTTTGCTTAATAAAAGACATGTATGTTTCTGACAGATGTCATCCTTATAATGCCAAGATAAGTGGACAAAAGTCCATGTATAAAGAATGGAGAAATATGTCATCTGATTAGTTTTCTCAACTTACCTGTTTGTTCCATTTGTTCTTTTATTTCAGTGTACCTGTTTTTTCTATGGCATTTTTACCTTTTCCCAAATAAAAGCAAACTGAACTGAAAATGTCAAGAGTATCTGAGAAAATGAAAAGCGACAAAGCTATACAACATGGCATACTTTTATGGCTAGTTCTCTAATTTGAAGGTGCAGAGACTGCAAAGTAAGAATAGGATTTACTTAAGAGGATAAACCAAAATGGAATAATTTACAAATGCATTTTCCTGTAACACACTGATTTGGAACCTATAATTTAGCCAGAGCAAGTCCATTTATATTCAATTACAAGACATCTGTAGGGAAATTGGTATGAAATCAAATTCAATATATGTGGGAAAGCTCTTAGAAATCATTTGCTTCCAGTGTCACCAAGGAGTTTCCTGGGACTTCTTGGAACACCAGGATGGAGAGGAATTTCACAGGATATTACTGTTTCCTCAGAAATTATTTAAGGAGAACACATTCTCATGGGATCTTTAAGTGGTAGATTCATTATGCAGCATAAGTGGATTTCAAATATAATGTAAAATTTAATATCCTAACTAGATTTTTCAGTGGGACTTTTGTATTTGTGTTGTATTTTAGAGTTGGGATAGAAAAACTGACATATAATTCCATGTTATAGGTTAGGCTCTTGGGAGTTATATAACAAATGAAAATATATGGCATCTGCCCTTGACAGATGGTACTTAATTCTAGAACTAAAAAAGTAATAATAATTAAAAATTTGAGGGAGCTACTCTACATATTTTGTCAGAGAACTTACTTTAAACCATTTCTATGTTTATTGAGCTCTGCACCTTACAACTGCAATTTTGTTAGACAAACTAATTCCCCATTTTTTGGAGAACATTGACACGATGTGATAGGAACTCACTTGCCATTCTCTTTCTCACAAATTTTATGGTATCTTTCCCTTTCTTTCTTTTCCTTGATTTCTGTAGAATATTTATCATTTCTTCTCTCCAAGGCAAATCACTCTTCTATCTTAGGACTGTCTCCTTTCTCAAGAGTTTTGTTTTTTATATCACTTCCTTCTTGGCATTTTATACTCTACTTCTCCACTTAATATTTATTTCCACTTGCTTTTCTAACTTTATTTAAGTCTCTCCTATCCTGATAAAATCTTTTAGTCCACAACCATTCACTCTTTTAATCATTAAACTTCTTGAAAGATCAGCCTATATAATCTGTTTCTATTTCATCACCATATACTCATCTTTTAATCTTCTATAATAACACTTCACTATTCAATCCTATATTTTTAACTGCTCTTAATGGGACAGCAATATAAAGTACTAGAGAATTTTTTTACTCTCTATCCTTAAAAACCATTTGTAGCCGTTTGCCATTCTTTCTTCTGCCATAGCTGTTATTTTCTTGTTTCATTTATCTTCAGTTTATTGTTACATCTAACATCCTAGTTTAAATCTTCATTCCTTACAGCTGAATGGTCAACACTGATTTCTAACTGTTGGGGTATCCTTAATATCTATGTCTTCTAATTCATTATGCACAGTTACTAAATGAATCTTTCTGAAACATTTATCTGATAAGTAGTATAATGTAGAACACATCTGCTGAATTCCCATTGTCTACAGAATAAAGACTAAAAGGCATTAACTTGTTTTTCAGGCACGCTAGTCTGATTCCAAATCATTTTTCTGATTTTACTTTTTACTACTTCTTTTCATGAACCTTAATATCTTGCCCATATGTTTGCTTGTTTATGCATTTGCTCCAGTTTTTCTGTAAAACATCTATCCTTTATAGCACATTCACAATTCCTTCTGATTCATCAATCCTTCCCTGATATTTTAAGCAGAAGAATATATGCTTTCTCTTTTTAATTTCCTTTAAAAAATTATTATTTATAAAATATAGCAAAGGCAATAGTGATACATGAGAAACAACATAGACATAAAAATCATAAAAAATATTTTGTGCCATATTTTAAATGTAATAAGTTATAATATCTTATTAATATAGTATCTTATTTGACTATAAGATTTTTCTGGCTTTCCTCTCTACAAATTAGTTTATTAGACTATCCAACTATATACCTTGTCAACTTTATTTTCAGTTAATTAAGTGAAAATAATATTGGTTCTCTTGGCAAATACAAGATTACAAATAATTTTTGATAATTTTTAATGTTAAGAAGGATATTCCTGCTGATATGATGTATCTAGATTTTTTTAAAAAACTGTTGAGTTTAGGGAATTTTCTATATATGTAGATTTTAAGTTCTTTATCATATATGTAGTTTTTAAATATTTTCTTCCATTATGTACTTTTTATTTTCATCCTCTTAGCAGAATCTCTCATAGAGAAAAGCAAAAATTGGGGGATCCCTGGGTGGTTCAGCGGTTTAGCGCCTGCCTTTGGCCCAGGGCGCGATCCTGGAGTTCTGGATCGAGTCCCACGTCGGGCTCCCGGCATGGAGCCTGTTTATCCCTCCTCCTGTGTCTCTGCCTCTCTCTCTCTCTCTATGTCTACCATAAATAAATAAATAAGTAAAATCTTAAAAAAGAAAAGAAAAGAAAAAATTTTTAGTGATATCCTATTTATCATGTTTTTCCTTTATGGATTGTATTTTTGTTTGTTTGTCATGTTAGGAACTCTTCACCAAACCCTGGTGATCAAGATTTTCTCCTATATTTTCCATTACAGTTTTATATTCTCATGCTTTATATTTAAATTTACAATTTATTTGAGTTAATTTTTGCAAAGTTGTAAGATTTAAAGTTTCTTCTTTCCGGGGCAGCCCAGGTGGCTCAGCAGGTTTAGCGCCGCCTTTAGCCCAGGGCCTGATCCTGGAAACCAGGGATCGAGTCCCACGTCGGGCTCCCTGCATGGAGCCTTGCTTCTCCCTCTGCCTGTGTATCTGCCTCTCTCTCTCCCTTTCTCTCTCTCTCATGAATAAATAAATAAAATCTTTAACAAAAAAAATTTCTTTCCTCTCCTCTCCCCTTTCTTCTTCCTTTCTCTGCTTTCTTCCCCACTCCTCCCTTCTTTATTCTCTCCACCTTTCTCATTCTCCTTTCCTCTCCTTTCCTCTCCTCTCCTCCCCTCCCCTCCCCTCCCCTCCCCTCCCCTCTCCTCTCCCCTCCCCTCCTCTCCGCCCCTCCCCTCCCCTCCCCTCCCCTCCCCTCCTCTCCTCTCCTCTCCTTTCCTTTTTCCTTTCCTTTCCTTTCCTTCTTTCCTTTCCTTTCTTTTTTGAATAAAGATATCCTATTATTCTAGTACATAGTTGTTAAAAAAAAATCCTTCTTTTGAATTGCTCTTGCATCATCATATAAAATCAGTTAGCTATACTCGTGTGTAACTATTTCTGGGTTCTTTTTTTTTTTTAAGATTTTATTTATTTATTCATGAGAGACACACACAGAGAGAGAAAGAGGCAGAGAGGCAGAGACACAGGCAGAGGGAGAAGCAGGCTCCATGCTGGGAGCCGGACATGGAACTCAATCCCAGGTCTCCAGAATCACACCCTGGGCTGAAGGCGGCACCAAACCACTGAGCCACCAGGGTTGCCCTATTTCTGAGTTTTTTATTCTGTGTCATTGATCTGTGTGTCTCTTCATTCCTCAATATCATGCGCTCTTGATTACTGTAGCTATGTAATAAATCTAAGAATAGTTAGAGTGAGTCCTCCCACTTTATTTTGCTTTTCTAAAATTATTATAGTGATTTTAGGTTTTTTTCATATTAATTTTAGAATAATCTCACCAGTGTTTACGTAGTATTGCTAGAATTTTGATGGGGAGACGGTTGACATCTTCAGTGTGTAGAGACTTTAAATTAACAGACACAATATATCTTTCCATTTATCTAAGTCATTTTTTTATTTCCTTCAATAGTATTCTGTAATTTTCAGCATGTACATGTTCTGTTAGCTCTGTGTTTAAGTATTTCCTTACTTTTGAATTATGTAAACAGTTTTATATATCTAATTTTTGCTGCTTCAGTGCAGAATATATAACTACAGTTGATTTTGTATGTTGATATTATACCTACATTTTGAAGAACTCACTTATTAGTTTTAGGAGTTATTTGTAGGTTCTTTGGAATTTTCTATATAATCATAGTATTTGCAAATGTTTTACTTATATGTCAATAGTTATATATTTCTACTTTGTATTAAATGTGAGAGTTGTAGTGTATATCTTCTCCACTAATTTTATTTACTTTTTGTTTTATTTTAAAGTAAGAAAATATTTAAATTCAATTAGCCAATATAAAGCATATACTTACTTTCAGATGTAGTGTGGAATGATTTATCAGTTGTGTATTACACCTGGTGCTCATCAGATCATATGCCCTCATGAATGCCTATCACCAAATTACCCCATTCCCCCATTCTCTACCCCTCCATCAACTCTCAATTTGTTTCCTATAGTTAAGTCTCTCATGGATTGTCTTCTTCTCTGATGACTTCCCATTCAGTTTTCTGTCCCTTACTCTATGATCCTCTGCCCTCTTTTTTATATTCCACATATAAGTGAAACCATATGATAATTGTTTTTCTGATTGACTTAATTTCACTCAGCATAATGCCCTCCAGTTCTACCCACATTGGTATAAATAGTAAGTATTCTTCTTTTCTGATGGCTGGGTAATATTTCAATGTATATATACACCATATCTTCTTTTTCCATTGATGGACATTTCAGCTCTTTCCACAGTTTAGCTATTGTAGACATTGCTGCTATGAAAATTGAGGTGCAGCACCCCTTTGCTCACTACATTTGTATCTTTAGGGTAAATATCTTGTAGTGGAATTGCTGGGTCATAGTTCTAGTTTTAACTTCTTGAGGAACTTCCATATTATTTTCCAGAATGGCTGTACCGGTTTGCATTCCCACCAATAGTGCAACAGTCTTCCCCTTCCTCCACATCCTTGCCAACAGTTGTTGTTTCCTGTCTTCTTAATTTTAGCCATTCTGACTGGTGTAAAGTGGTGTGGTTTTGATTTAATTTTAAAAACATGTAAGGACTGAACTTTAGTATTTCACATTAATAGTCCTCAATAAATAATTTTGGATGGATTGGATAAAATTTTCTAATTATCTAATTCATATCTATATAACACATAATATAGTAGAGTGAATTGTGAATTATTCTTTTGTTATATTGCATGTAAACCCCCAATATTTGGGAATTTTCCCAGCAATGTGTGGAATTATATCTGCAATAGAGTCTGTGGATTCTAATATTGTATAACAACCCCAATTTATTATGAATGGGTTGTACTTGTCAGATTCCCGATTCTGTCATTTGTCAGTTATCCTGGTGCTAACTGTACTAAGTGAATTGCCAAAGGACTTCAACAACTTTTAAAATGGGAAGTCCATGCTGTCATTTCAGATCTATTGAATTAAATAAAATCTCTTGGTCCTGAGGCTCTGGAATATTATTTTTAAAAAGCTCTTTAATTTTTAAAATTATGCATATTGCATGATTCCATTTGTATAACATCTATGAAATAACATAATTACAGATATGGAGGATAGTTTAGTAATTGCTAAGGTTTAGAAGTAGACAGTGGAGCAAGGGAATGTGGTTATAAAAGAGTAGCATGAATGAATTTCATCATGGTGCATTTAAGTATCTTGATTATGGCAAAGGTTACATGAAGCTGCACATATGATAAAGTTGCATGAAATGCACATGCATGTACACATACACACACAACACACACACGCTAAGGCACTTATAATTGGTGAAATCATATTAAGCTCTGGATTATAGTAATCTCAATTTCCTGGTTTTGATATACTGTATTCATGCAAGATGCTAATATTGGGGAAGGCCGGGTAAAGGGTTCATAAGACTCTGCTGTATTTTTCTCTGAAACTTCTTGCAATTCTGCAATCACTTTTAAAAATAGAATTTAAAAACAAAAAATCAAAACAAAATCTTCTCAGATAACTTTCATGCAACCTCTTGACCCTGCCTTGGCTGGCATTTGGGAGCCCCTTCATAAGAAGCTATTGAGGTAATTCATGAGGAAGTTGCATAAACATTTACCTCTTTGATGGTAAAAAATATTATAAAACTGTCATTAAAATATGTGACTTTTAGTTTGAGTATCACAGAATCACTGTCAGGCATACGTTAGAAACATACTGCTTAATTTAAAATTAATCCACCCATCTCTTTCTGTTCCACAATGGGCTACCCAGACCTTTCATTATAGTGATAGAAGATAAAATGAATCTCAAACTCCCCACACTGGTAGATAATATATCCTGGGTAAGCTATAATTGGTAGTCATTTCATTATTGAGGAAGGTCACTGGATTTGCATGATTATTCTTTTATTGTGAATGTTTAATTCACATTTGATTCTATGAAGTGACATCTTTGGTTCTCTGGTTCATAATCCCAATGGGAGTTATTCATTAGCAGTGGGTAACAAGATGAACTAACAAGATGAACATGAGTGCACAATGTCATTTCTTACTTATAAAAACAGTGCAATACTGGGATTCATGGTGAGAAGAAGAATGTGTTGATACTGTGAGATAAATCTCTCATTATACTCAGCATCCCAGCATGGTTAAAACCTTTCATGGGTACTACATTAAGTTTTGGCTCTGCAACTTAAAAGGAACTTACAGAGGATTAAAAGAGAGTTCCATAAATGATTAAAGTATTAAATATATGACCTCCAAAAGAAGGTTAAAGGGACTGTAATTATTTAGCCTAAAGACTAGGAAGCCAAGAGATAAGTTAGAATTATCTGTTAAGAATATTACAAGCAATTATATGGAGAATACTATATTGTATTCTCTAATTCTTCTCAACGTGCCTGGAAGAGCTGAACATAAATTGTAGGCATAAGGAACTTAGATTATATTTTAAATGGAATTTCAAGAAAATTAGGTCTTTTAGATATTTAAAATTATTGTCTATGGGTATTGTAGCAATTCTATCATGAAAGTAAATAAAAAGAATATTCAATCAAATTATATCTAATTGAATTGACCTACTTGAAAGAGTCCTGGGGATGAAGTGACTTTTCTGTCATAGAAACCCCTCAGGTAAGAGTTGCTGTAAATAATGTCACTCATATTGAACAGCAACAACAATTAAGGCACTTACATAAATTATATAAAGCATATATGTCTCTTTTTGCAATGGTGGAAAAAAATGCTTTCTGATCAAATGAAATGCTTTCTGACTCCCTTTATGGGAGTCAATCATAAGCAAAATTGTACTTTTTATCTGCAGAGTTTATTGTCTTTTCTTGAGCTCCCATATAGTATATTTATCTACTTTCTACTTTAGGAGTGTAGTGTTTTCCTTTTCTCCCTGTCTCTTCTCCTGTCCTTGTGGAATCATTTGTTTATGTATTCTACAAATACTTACTCAATATCTAATATGCTACAGGCACCCTGCTGGCTATGAGAATACAGTGAAAAATAAGTAAAACAAGGCAGGAATGACTATAGTCATCATGGAGCTAACAGTCAAGAAAGCATACAGAGAAGTAAACAATAAAATAAAAGATGCAAGGGGACCATGTAGGAGAGATAACTGACTTGTTAAGTAAGGATCACTTGATTGTATTTATGTGGTTCTATTTCTGGGCTCTACATGCTTTTCCATTGGTTTATCTATTATTTTGATAATATACAGTGTCTTGATTATAACTTTATGTAAGTAATATATAAAGTAACATATATATAATTACATATAGAGTATATATATATGTATATATATACATAATAATATTTCTCCTTTTAGTTCTATCAGTATTCATGTTTAGTAGCTCTATTATTTTTTTTGTGTATATATATATACACACACACATGCACACAAATTATATGTATATATGTATATTATTCTTGCTATTATATCCCTTTGATGTGTCACTCCTTTTTATCATTGTTTTGGAGACTACTTTTTCCTGATATTAATATAGACTGTCCAGCTTTCTTATTTAGTCCACTTATATTTCATGTGAGTACATTAGTCAGCTATAGACTAGGTGGCTTAAATGATGTATATTTATTTAATTTTCTCACAGTTCTAGAAGCTAGAAGTCCAAGATCAAGATTCTGGCCAATATGATTTCTGGAGGGAACTCTCTTCCTGGCTTGTGGATGGCTGCCTTCTTTCTTGCTGTATGCTCCCTTGGTCTTTCCTCAGTGAGTGTACAAGTGGAAAAACAATGGAGGGTGGGAAGGAGGGAGGAAAACAGGGAGAAAGGGAGGTCTCTGGTGTATTTTTTTATATTTACAATAATTTTTGGGGATCAGAACCTTAGAGTCCCCATCTTCAAATACAGCCACACTGGGGATTAAGGCTTCAACATATGAATTTTGGGAGGACCCAAACATTCATTACAAAACAGTGAGCATTGTTTTTGTTTGTTTTGTTTTGTTTTTACTTACGTCTGCTCTTTTGCTATTTATTTTCTGTTTGCCTCATTAGTTTATTCTTTCTATCTCTTGACTTTGTGATACTTGTTTTTTTTTTAGTGTTCTACATTTAATCAATTCAGTGAATTACTTTAAGTAAAATGGTTGATTCTTAAAATAGCTAATTCCCTTCCTTCATATCATTTAATTATTTTTTTAAAGATTTTATTTATTTATTCATGAGAGACACACAGAGAGAGAGGCAGAGACAGGCAGAGGGAGAAGCAGGCTCCATGCAGGGAGACATGGGACTCAATCCCAGGTCTCCAGGCTCAGGCCCTGGGTTGAAGGTGGCGCTAAACCGAGCGAGCCACCTGGGCTGCCCTTTCTTCCCCCTTTTTTATTGTTACTTTCATCATTCATCTTTTCCTTGAACTACTTTTAAGACTGCGTTTTCTACCACTGTGTTAGTTAATATAGAAATTAATTCACGTATACCTAATATTTCAGAGTTTAAATTTGATGAATATATTTATACACCAAAACACAAGAGCTTAACAAAATGTAAATTCTGACTTTCTGTTGTATATTACTGTTGTTATTTGGCATAATTAATCTTGTCATTTTAAGTTCATAAGACATTATCACTGATTGATACTCTCTAAATATGTTTAGATTTACCCATATTTTTTCCACTTTCATTGATCTGTATTTCCTCTTACTCTCAGATAGTCTGAGAAGCTATATTCCTTCTGCTTGAAGTAGATTCTTTAAACATTCCACAAAACCTCAAGCTCCCTCCATTTCTTTTATTTTTAAAAAAGAATTCCTGGAGGTATCTTTTTAAACCTTTGTGAATGCATTTTCTTTTTTTGCATTTGAATATAGCATTCTAGGTTGTGGCAAACATTAATTCTCATCAATTTTATATTTTTTTCTCGTTCAGGCACATAGAAGACCTCACCTACATTTGTGTAGGGACATATTAATATGGGTCTGGATACGGAGATATGAGAAAAAGAGATTGGTATCACTGTATTGTAAGAAAAACTCAAAGACATTTGGGCAATGGACAGTAAAGGAACTTGTGGCAAAGCTAGGAAAGATCATAATTCATTTTTTGCAGTGGCAGAAACCTTAGTGGAACTGTGGTCTGCCCAAGGAGGAAGCTTAGAATGTGAATAATGTTAGGAAATGAATTTGGACAACAGAATATGAGTAGAATATGAGTAGAGTGTGTACATTTTATTTGCTGTCTTTAGCAATGTAGTACAAGAAAGAGAATAGCTTGGGAAAAAGTAAGTAATTTTGTAGGTAGAAGGGAAAGGTAATATTGAGGCTCCATAAATGTGGAGCCTTTCCAGGTATAGAAGAACCAACTGCTACATAAGGTAGTTGAAAATTCTTTTGAAGGGAAGTCTTCCAGTAAATCCCTTAATTTGTATAAATTGCCTATGGGTAAGAATGAATTTTAATTTCAATACACTCTCATTGCTTCCACAGCCATCCATTTCCTTTAAAGAATGGTTTAGCTGTGATTTATCTTGTTTTTGTAGCTGTTAGACTTCCTGTGACCTACTTCCTCTTTATCAGTTGTATGAATTTTCTCCTCAAAACTTTTTTTTTTTTTAATACACAGTTGTAGTGTTAAATATTTCTTGAGTCTGGAATTAAAAATCTTGTGATCACTTAAGTCTTCAAATAACCCTTGACTCACATACTCTTATAAGCAGAGAGTGGACTGAGAAGGCCAGGTAGCTTCCAAGGAAGAAAGAATATTATCCAACAACCACTTTAGCTAAAGCAAAAGAGAGTGTGACTCTCTTAGAGCAGGTGTCAGCAAACTTTTTTTTGTAAAGAACATAGCAATATTTTAGCCTTTGTAGGACTTATGGTCTCTGTTACTATTACTTAGTTCTGCCATAAAAGTAGCCACAAACAATATTTAAATCAATGTTTGCAGCTGTGTTCCACTAAAACTCTATTTAAAAATAAATTTGGCCAAGGGCTAGATTTCACCCTAAGGCTGCAGTTTGCTGACTGCTGCTCTAGAGATTGAGCCAGGGATCATGGGGCAGATTTGTATAGAGTTACTTTCTAAACAATGGAAACAGGACCTAATAATAATTCCTGTTAGGAGGATCATGACTGCCCTAGCATAGGTATGTCTCTGTGCCTTTGCACGTCTTCCATTCTTCCCTTCTCTGAAAGGGTGTAATTATCATCCCTCTTAAGCCATTTGATATTACATGTAAGTGCAGGTAACTTGTTTATTTAAATTACAACACTATGACCTAGTCTATCATGGCTAAATAGAGTGACAGATTATAGTCTTTCTTCCTATTGACAGTGTCATTTTACTGTAATTTTACATATTTTACATTGCTTATTGTGCCTGAGAACTTTTTTTTATGAATCTAAAGGCTTTACCTTGGAAGGTAATCTCTCTCTCATTTTAGGCTTCTGCTGAAACTCACATTTTCCCCCATACAGATATCTGCTGATTTCTGTTTTACTTAAGCTGATTGTGATTTGTTGGTTTTCTTGAATCTTTAGCTGTTTGTCTTTTGTTCATTTACAAAATTCTCACAGCTATCTATCTTTTTCTCAGGGCCATTCTCTTTCTCCTCTCCTACAGCAACCATGAAGGGACTGTAGAATCATGTAGTATCCTATTTGTCTTCTACCCTATCTTTCAGATCTAATATCTCTTGCCTTACTAGGCTGTGTTCTGGAAATTTTCTTTCTTTTTTTTTTTTTTTTTTTATTGGTGTTCAATTTATTAACATACAGAATAACCCCCAGTGCCCGTCACCCATTCACTCCCACCCCCCGCCCTCCTCCCCTTCTACCACCCCTAGTTCGTTTCCCAGAGTTAGCAGTCTTTACGTTCTGTCTCCCTTTCTGATATTTCCCACACATTTCTTCTCCCTTCCCTTATTTTCCCTTTCACTATTATTTATATTCCCCAAATGAATGAGAACATATAATGTTTGTCCTTCTCCGACTGACTTACTTCACTTAATCTTTTTTAACCTTTAAACCATCCCATTTTTAATTTTACTTACTATATCATTCAGTTATTATGATGTCAGTTATTATTTCTAGAATATTTATATGTTTATTTTTGAAATCTTCTTAATCATTTTTCTTACTTATATTTCCTACAAATGTATTCAAGTTTTTCTTTTTTCTTTTGAACTTATTAGGCACAGTTAATAAATTTTATGACTGATTTTAAAATTTACTTACCAAGTGACTTGCTTATGCATGTGAGTTTTGCCTTGAATTGCTTGTTTCTCTATGCAACCTAATCTGTGACCATTTTTAGGTATTCCTTGACCTGAGTTTCTCCAGACAGATTTGCATTTGCTATGGTCTCCTGCCTAGGGCCACTAACAACCAGGATCACTTTAAATTTTAATTCTGCCTTTGATATTTGATGTTTTTGAGAGAACCTACAGGTAGCATGTTGGGATGAAAAGTCAGTGCTAGAGCTATTTCAGGATTTTGAATTTTCAAAAAGGATTTTGTTTATTCTGTCAAAGTTCAGGTAGTTGAGCTTCCCTTCTGCAACTACCTCAGTGCAGCTTATTTCTGGCTGAATCTTACCCCGAAGGTGTACCCTTCGGAATGCTAAATTCTACAACAGATTTCTTCAGGTTTTCTACCTCCTCCCTGCCTTCCTGTGTTCAAAAGTCAATTCAGAAGCCTTTGGTCCTAGAGGACAGTAAATAACCCAAGGGTAAAAGCCACCTTCACCTCTCACTTTTTTCCCCTTAAACAGGATTCTGTTCTCACTTCACTTGTGGGTTTCTTTCAGTGCCCTTCTGTTTAGAGACCTACCTGGGTGTGTTTATTTCCATCTGTCATTTTGTTCCATATGGAAAGCCATCAGAGTATATAAGTATATAAGATGCCATCCTGCAGGAGACAGAAATTCATTCCCACCACTTCCCCAATTTATAAAGTGCTTTAACTGTTTGCCTTGTGTTTGCCTTCTGCATGATTTATGAAAAGAAATGGTGTCTCTCTTGTTCACCAGTACGTCCAGCACTCAGCAAAGAGCCTGGTCCAGGGCAGCTAGTGGGTAATTGTTTGCAGAATGGACTACTTGAGTAGTGAGACTTTCTTCATGTCACCAGATTGTTTTAGACCCTAAAGGCTGCTGTTCCTTTTGTCCAGCACAGATGTCTCTGCCCATCTCTTCACTTTTCTCTCTAGTTCTCCCTTGAATCTCATGAATAGCTTTTTTAATTAAGTTATGAAAGAGCTAACGCGAGCGCTGCAAGTATCACCATGCATGGCACATCGTTGAAATTCAATACACGGCAGTCATAAGCTGCTTTCTCCTAAGTCCTGTCTCACCCATGTCCCAGTTCTGTTTCAGAGTCTGAGATACACATTGATCTCTTCTATGGTTTATGATTTAATTTTGGTTTGATTTTAATGATTCTCCTGTATTATAAATCATAGAAATAACACCTACACATCAGGCAGTAAAATTGTACTAAGCAGCTACATTGTTTTCACCTGTGGTTATAAAATTCCTGCTGAAAGATATATGTAATTGAAATCTGTCTCTTCATTAACAAATATATTATTATGACCTATCAATATCTTTTCCAGAAATTGGCTCTGTTATATATGAGGCACTGAATAACATGATGAATATTCAAATAATATATTATATTCAGGCAATATTGACTTTTTGATAAAAAAAATTAAGTATCTCAAAGATCTCAAGTATCTTTCTGTTTCAATACACACTAATGTGTATTGTCCTTTGTGTTGTTCAAACATATTTACTTTGTTTTGGAAAGTGTAACGATAATTGAAATTTGAAAACTTTTCTCTATTTAGAAATTCTCATTTGGTAAGCAATATAGTAGTAATGTTGACCTTTAATTCTGCTTGTTTTCATTTTAAATATTCTATATAATTTCCCTTATCTGGGAACTTTTCCTTTGGTTTCACTAAGTCCATAGCATTTACCCTTTTGGGGATACTTTTCCCATTTATTATAGACATATCTACATGAAGTATAATTGTTAATTTGCTTGACAGGATTAATCTACTGAAAAACCAAATGGCATTTTACAAAATAAAGTTTTAGATGCTCTGATGTTACACTAAACAAATAAATGCAATTTTGGATTTCACTTGTCTCTATGATACTGTTTCCTTGATTTCAAAGAATATCAGAGGGGATCCCTGGGTTGCTCAGTGGTTTGGCTCCTGCCTTTGGCCCAGGGCGCGATCCGGAGTCCCGGGATCGAGTCCCGCGTCAGGCTCCCTGCATGGAGCCTGCTTCTCCCTCCTCCTGTGTCTCTGCCTCTCTCTCTCTCTCTTTCTATGTCTATCATAAATAATAAATATTAAAAAAAGAATATCATAAAATATGAAATATATCAGAAAAAATTATAGAAAAAAGTTGAAGCACTTCTTAAAACAATTTATCAGAAAAAGCATGATCTTAGACAAGTGTATTATGGGGCAAAATTTCAAAGCAAGATGTAGAGTTTTCATTTAGCCTACTCAGAACTTGTTATGTATAATGGAAGAAGTAAGCTTTGTTGGGAAAGACCAATAGAATCTTTACCAAAATGAATTATCAGTGAGGCTTTTAAGGAATCTGTGCTAAAGAGAAAGGCCAAAATAATTTATATACTGTCTTGTGAATGTGTTATCTTAAAAGATAATAATCTGGTGTTCAGGAATCCAGGTTCTGTACTGGTGGCATTTTTCAAATTCAATAACTCTTTAACATCAGGAATCTGAATTATTGTCTATTAGCAGTGAGACCCTGACCACATAGAGCAAAAATGAGATTCTCTATAATGAAGATGGGTGGGGAATGAGGTCTCAAATAACTAAATAAGGTTATAAACTGGTCACTACAGTGCTCAAAGGGAACATAGACACAAGCCTAGCCACAAAAATTTAGCTCAGTGAGGAAATTTTGTTATTTGTAAATTTTGGATATTGATTGTTTTGTATTTGTCTTATTGACAATGTTCTAATTCCATATCCTGTCCTTGGTGACTCAAATATTCTCACTTTGGTTTTCATCCTATCCCACTGGCTGCTACTCCTCATACACCTCTGCATGTTATACTTTCTCAGCTGAAGCTTTTAATGTTAGCACTTTTCAGGTTTCAAGTACAATATATTTCCATTTTGGGCAGCTTGGGTGGCTCAGCGGTTTAGCGTGGCCTTCAGCCAGGACGTGATCCTGGAGACCCAGGATTGAGTCCCATGCCAGGCTGCCTGCAGGGAGCCTGCTTCTTGATCTGCCTGTGTCTCTGCCTCTCTCTCTCTCTCTCTCTCTCTCTGTGTCTATAACGGATAAGTAAATATAATCTTTAAAAACGTATGTATATATTTCCATTTTAAGACCTAGGGATTCTATGCTTTTCCATGTCATAAATATATACTGATATTTCCCAAATGGGTTTTAGATGCTTATATTCAGTAGCTTATTTGTCATATTCAGTTGAGACTTTCAAACGCATCTCAAACTTGGCAGTTATAAAAGAGAACTCTTCACTTCTGCCCAGAGACACATTATCTCCCTAACATTCACAGAATCATTTATTGATACTAGCAATCTGACTAAATGTTAAATACATACCTGACATTAAAGTTCAAAATCTGACCCTAGACTACCATTCTTTTTATTGTGTATTTCCTTACCCAGCCTATATTTAACTCCAAAATATTTGCTTTTAATCCACATGGACATTGATCATTTTCTAGTTACTCTATTTTTCCAGTTGTCTTCTTGCCTCTGACCTGTTCCATTTATCTTGGATAAGCCAAAATTAATGTTTAAAATAGCCTAAATCAGTTTATTCATTTGGTTTTATTTGTATTCACATACGGTATTTGTTTTTCTCAATCTGACTTATTTCACTTAGCATAGTACTGTCTCAGTCAATTCAAGTTGTCCCAGATGGCACAATCTCCTCCTTTTTATGGATGCATAATAGTTCATAAACCTATATGTATATATACCACTTCTTTCTTATCCATTTGTCGATGGACACCTCTGTTGCTTCCATACCTTGGCTCTTGTATATATTGCTGTAATAAACATAAGTGTGCAGATATCTTTTCAAATGAATGTTTTCATAATCTTTGGGTAAATACTCAGCAGTGAAATCATTACATCATATGGTATTTCTCTATTACTTTTTTTGATTAATTTTTTGAGGAACCTCCATACTGTTTTCCACAGGACTGTACCAATTTAAATTTCTACCAACAATACACAAAGATTTCTTTTACTCCACATCCTCACCAACACTTGTTATTTCTTGTCATTGGATAATAGCTATTCTGACAAGTATAGGGTGATAGCTGACTGATTTTGATTTTAATTTCCCTGACCAGTGATGTTGAACATCTTTTTACATGTTTGTTGTCCATATTCCATTCTTTGGAAATATGTCTTTTCAGGTGCTTTTCCCATTTTTTAAAAATTTTTATTTATTTATGGTAGTCACACACAGAGAGAGAGAGAGAGAGAGGCAGAGACACAGGCAGAGGGAGAAGCAGGCTCCATGCACCGGGAGCCCGACGTGGGATTCGATCCCAGGTCTCCAGGATCGCACCCCGGGCCAAAGGCAGGCGCCAAACCGCTGCGCCACCTGGGGATCCCGCTTTTCCCATTTTTAATTAGTTTATTTGTTTTTGGGGTGTTGAGTTGTATGAGTTCTTAATATATTTTGGATATTAATCTCTTATTGGATGGCAAGATGTTGGAGACAAGGTTGAGGGGAGTGGGAGGGTATAGGCTTCCAGTTATGGAATGAATAAGTCACTGGGATAAAAGGCACACAGCATAGGGAATACAGTCAATGATAGCCTAATGCCATTGTGTGATGACAGATGGTAGCTGCACTTGCAATGAATAGCATAACATAATAGAGAACTCGAATCACTGTGTTATACATCTGAAACTTACATTGTGTTAATTATACTCAAATTAAAAAAAAAACTTAAAAAAGGAATAGGGTTTATATAATGATATCATATTTTTATATAAAATTGTATATATCTCTTTAAGTCCACACAAAATACTGTTACTTTGGGGAATAAAATTGGGGGTGATGCTGACTATACTGGGAGAATAGAGTGGAAGAACTTAATTTTTCTTAAATATTTTTTATGCACTAGATATTTTTTACCATGTCCACACATTTTCTATTCAATAATAAAAATTTCCTTTTTAGAATGGTATAAATAAATTAATTAGTCAATAAATAAAATAGTATAAATCAGATGATGTCACTTCTGTGTTTATAAGTCTTGCCATTAAATTTACAGCAATTGCCAAATTTCTCCCATGCTCCTGGTTTGGTTCAGCCCCTGCTCATCCTCCTGACTCAGATTCTCAGATTATTCTAACGTGTTCAGTAATTTCCAGTAATACATTCCATCTGCCATTTCCTAGAGTATACCAAACCATTTTCTACCTCACAGGTTTTGCACTTGGTGTTCTCTGTGACTGTCTCTTTTCCTGACAGTTTGTTTGCTTAGATCATTTCTATTAATGGTAAGCTCTTTAATTTATTTATTTTTAAAGATTCTATTTATTTATTCATGAGAGACATAGAGAGAAAGAGAGGCAGAGAACCAGGCAGAGGGAGAATCAGGCTCCATGTAGGAAGCCCAATGTGGGACTTGATCCTGGGTCCCCAGGATCACGACCTGGGCAGAAGGCAGTGCTAAACCGCTAAGCCACCTGAGCTGCCCTGGTAAGCTCTTTTAAATGTCATCTTTAATAGACAGTTCCTGATTATTCTGTCCAAAGTAGGCTTATTTTATTATTTATTTATTGTAGAATCTTATTAAGTATTGATAACATATACATATTGCATATACACATAACATATACATATTGCATATACACATATATAATATATAAATATGTAATACATAACATATATATATAATACACATATAATTAAATTATATATGTGTTCTGGATGTCTTTCTATCCATCAATAAAGTATGTAAGCTCTGAGTTTGTGAACCTTTTTAGCCTTGTTCTTCATGTATCCCTAGCAAATAGTGTAGACTATGCACATACTAGGCTCTTAATAAATATGGTACAATTCAAAAATGTGTAAATAATTACTGCTATACAGTAAATCAAAAGAAATATTGAAAGAGGACTGAAAATAAGTATCTTAATTCCTTAATTTAAAAATTATGTCTCCTCTCCAAAAATATGAATGCTATTTCATTTCATCAGCAAACATGTATTGTAAGCCTAATATATGATAAATATTGCATTGGGGGACACCTGGGTGTCTCATTGGTTAAGTATCTGCCTTCAGCTCAGGTCATAATCCTGAGGTCCTGGGATCGAGCCCCACATTGGGCTCCCTGCTCAGTGGGGAGCCTGCTTCCTCCTCTCCCTCTGCCTGCTGCTCCTTCTACTTGTTCTCTCTCTCATCAAATAAATAAATAAAAATCATTTTTAAAAAGGTTTCATTAGGGGATGAAATTCATGCCATGGGTGGGTAAATGTGGTCTATCATCTGGAAGCTATATCCCAATAAAAAAAAAAAGTATATTCAAATTATCAAGAAAAAGGATAAAATTTCAACTTTGCTAATGATTATAAAGGAATATAGAAATTATCATGTGAGTTTTAATATGAAGAAAAAATAGAAATTAAAAATGTGAATTGAAGATATAAAAACTGGAAGAGATAATTTCATATGAAAGCTTAGAGACCTGGCTGGATTTGTATTTTCTCCATAAGAATAAATATAAATTTCACTACTGTTTAAAGCATAAGATTGGAGAGGTCCAAAGCAAACAAGAAGTCTGGTCTAATACTGGAGCTCAAAGGAGGAATGTCATACTTTGGGCAAGGATGGCAGCAATTGAGATGAAGATAACTGAATTTAAGAAGAAGTTAGCATACAGGATTTCAAAAGCTGTTCAAAAGTCATCTGATCAGAATGGCCATCCTTGATTATCCAATATAAAAGAGCTAGTCATTATTCACTATCAACTACAATCTGCTTTGTTTTAATGCATAGCAGCTATCATGAGCTCACAGATTTTTCCACTATTTTCTTGGATGTCTTTCTTTTCCACTTTCCCATTTGAAATGATATACCACAATGGCATGGGCTTTATTTATGTATTTGTTTTCCTGTTATATCCCTAGCATTTAGTTCAGGGCCTGGCTGACAGCACACAATGAATATTTATTGGATGGAAGATTGAATTTGGGAGCAAGAGAGGAATAGGAGTCAAAATAGCTTGAAGGTTTCCGGTTCCTAAAACTGGGATGGATGGATGGTTATGTGATTTATTGATGTTGGGAACAATAGTGGAGTAGTGAAGAGTGGTGTGGAGTAGAGAGTAGGGAAAATCATAAATATTGTTTGGGAATAATGAATGTGAGGTGGTCAGATATATAAACAATTACAAGTAGCTAATAGTCAAATAATTATACCAGTATCAAACAGAAAATAAGACATGACTAAAAATATACATCCTGGAATTATTTGAATATAGGTCTTACATTTCTGAGTGGGGAAGAAACTGACTATAAACCAAAACATTTTATTCCATCCACAATCCAGACTTGAGAAGACCCAACTTTTAATTACTGGCTAAAGGATCACATTATTTTAAAACAATGCAATAAATGAAAATAAATGGGACAGAAATGAATGGTCAGAGATAGAAGAAAAAACATATCAAAGCCTAATTCAATAGAAGCAAGAGAGAGGAGTTCCATCAAAGAGGGAAAGACCATCACTGATCATTTTTGGGGAGATGAAATGATAGAAAGATTGGAAATGTTCATTGGGGCTAGTGATATGGTTGCCATTGATTTCCTTAGATACATAGTGTTTTCTTGTGGAAGGAAAGAGGCAGAAGATATATTGGGTGGGGTAAGTGAGTGAAAAATGCATAGATTGGGATTGAGTATATTCTGTGATTCCTTCAAAGAGATTTGCTATTAGAAGAACATAGTCAGGGGCACCTGGGTGGCTCAGTGATTGAGTATCTGCCTTTGATTTGGGTCGTGGTCCCAGAGTCCTGAGATCAAGTCCCCCATAGGGCTTCCCGCATGGAGCCTGCTTCTCCTTCTGCTTATGTTTCCTTTTTTTTTCTGCTTATGTTTCCAATGAATAAGTAAATAAAATCTGAAGAAGAAGAAGAAGACAAAGATGAAGACGAAGAAGAAGAGGAGGAGGAGAAAGAAGTTAGTCTCAGAAAGATGTGGAATCCAGAAATTATTTTACAATGGGAGAGAAAATAACATAAATGTTAAGTAATGTTGAAAGGAAGAAATGGCTTAAAAATAGCTCATTGAGCATCTAATGTTTCTAAGAAGTTGGGTGGTTTGAGACCCAAAACATAGATGATAAGGGAGACTTCCTTTATTAAAACAGAATTCAGGGGTGGCGGGGTAGTGGTGAGAATGAGTGAATAGAATTTGAAGAAGTTCCAGTTGAATGGTTTATATTTAATCTATGCTTTAGGAGACAATCTCATTTTATAAAATGTTGGAAAGTTTTCATGGAGAGATAGAAGCTTGCAGGATATTAGGAAACTTTAGAAACAGCAATTGTGGAGAAGAGGAAATTAAATGAAGAATTACTATAAGATTGACAGGAAGCATTGGTGGTCCAGGTACAAGGCAGATGATCTTGAATAAACAAACAAACCAAAAAAAAATGCATCTTTTAGTGATGACAATAATAATAATAATAGAAAATACATAGAATTTTCTGAGCCAGGCCTTATTCTATGTTCTTTGCATGTTTTAAGTCATTTCATTAGAGAAGATATATATGTAATTTGTTCCAAGTCACACAACTAGTAAGTGTGAGGTTAAAGTAACAATTTGCAGTGAATTGTTAATTAGTCACTACTGCTGTGTGTTCTTACAGTCAAAAGAAATTTTACCTACCTTGGCTGTCCATATACCAACCAGTTTTTCCAAATCCATTGAAGAGAGGGAGAAATCATGACTACACGAATCTCTCTCTCCATTTTCTAAGTATTCAATACCGTGATACTTTTTACCCTCAGATACTAAGATCCAGGATATTCTTTTCTGACTCTCAGTAGATAGCTATTCCTTGTGTCCTCAGTTTGCTTTCAGTAGGAGGACTTGTCAATTTTCACATATCCTAACGTTTCATCCCATAGAAAAATCTTGATTTTTTCATTGAGAGAAAGTCCAAAGCTAGTATGAACCCAGATCCTACTTGTTTCCACCCTGTGGTTGTCAGGGAGTACATTGGACTCTAGCACAATTAGGGCAACTACTCATAAAAACCTTAAATAGCAAAGGAAATGCACATGCATATTTAAGCATTGTACAAATTTCCAGCCTCATTCAGCTGGTCCTGTCTCTCTGGATCAGTTGAACTACAAAGAATTATGGTTTGGTCACATGATGCATATCAGTCTTCTGAAAATTGAACATATCATAAGCAATATATATCATGTTTTCTCTTATTCTTAGATCCTACAATAAAAGCTGCTCAATAAAAATCAAAACAAAATCCATCAGCATTCAGTAAAATTAAATTGTATTTCTGTGTGATATGTATGAACTGTGAATGATATTTTTTTCTAATTTTTGCTAGAAATTTATCTTCTAGATTGTTAGTATTTTATGTAAGAAAATTACACATTGCATTGACGAAGGACCCAGTAGGAAACAGATGGCATAGTCAAAAGGGGGCAAATGGAAAGAGTGTTAGTGAAGAACCAACCTCTTTACACAGGTTGTGCCAAAGGAAAGTCAGTGAGGGATGGTGGACTATGATGGGGATACTTAAGACTGATGGAGCAAAGGAGGCTGACACTGAGATTTTTTTTTTATATATAAGTAGGCTCCACAACCAGTGTGGAGCCCAACATGGGGCTTTAATTCACAACCCCAAGACTGAGACTTCAGCTGAGATAAAGAGTCAGATGCTTAACCTACTGAGTCACCTAGGGTCCCCTATTTAATATATTTAGTTTAAGATACCCATTGATCTGGAATATTATTCAGCTTTTTTTTTTAAAGAAGAAAATCTTGCCATTTGTGGCAACATTATGAGCCTAAAGGACATTCATTATGCTTAGTGAAGTAAGCCAAATACATAAAGACAAATATTGCATGATCTCATTTATAAGTGGAATCTTAATAATCATACTCAAAAGTGAAGAGTAGAATGGTGTTTTCCAGTGACTAGGGTGAGGAGAAAATGGGAGACATTGGCCAAAAAAATACAGAGTTTTAGTTATGCAGGATAAATAAGTTCTAAAGATCTAATGTATAGCATGGTGACTGTAGTTAATAATACTTCATTTTACATTTGAAATTTGCTAAAGGATATATCTAAAGTGGTCTCACCACAAAAATAAAACAATACAAAACATAGTAACTATGTGAGGTAGTAGATATATTAATTAGCTTGATTGTGGTGATTATTTCACAATGTATATGTATATCAAAACATTAGATTCTACACCTTAAAATACATACAATTTTTGTTGGTTAATTATACCACAGTAAAGCTGGAAAAAGAAAAAGATGCCCATTCATCCATACAAATGGAGAGAAGTTGGTTTTACTCTAAGTCAAGAGAAACTTGTATGATTCATACAAGAACACTTGAGTAAGGAACTGAAGAAGAGTTTTTTGAACTAGTGTGATATGTAGTCTCGCTCATCATTTTGTAACTGTGAGCAAGTTTGGTTTTCAGGCTTGGTGACAACACACTATTCTTTTAGTATAACAATTCAACAATGTGAAATACTTATGGTCTCTGAACTAGTAAAGTAGAAACCAGTTCTTACTTTTTTTTCCTTATCCACAAGAACTATTACTCTGTATTTGAAAGTACAATGTAAATTTTATATGGTTCTCAGCAGTGAATTTTGTCATTTTTATTCTAGAGAGGCTGATAAAGGGAGGAAATAGGGGGTATCAGAACCACTGCAGAGTCGACAGTTTGCTGTTTGTCACTGCCTAAACTCATCATGGATACGGGGTTATGAAAAAGACCTGCTGGAAAAATAAAGATTTTACTGGAACATTTCAGAATGATATTAAAGTGAGATTTATATTGATACTTAAGATGAAAATTAATGCTTACTCTGTTAGCTGCTGTGATGAGAGGAAATGTACAATGTTGAGGCATATTATCTTCCCAGCCAGAGCAAGTTATATAAGGTATAAAAAGGAATAGAGTAAGTGAAGGGGGTGGAGCAAACACAAGATAGATCTATGGTCTTTTAAGGAAATGTTGGAAAAAGACAAAGGACAAAAAATAGAGAAAAGGCACATAAGATTGTCATACAAATTTGGAATGCAGGAACATCAAACAGAAAGAAAACTGGTGCTAATTTCATATTTTATTTTATTTTATTAATTCCATATCTTAAATAGCACAGAAAAATAAAAGTTGAAGGGACAAGAATACAAACAGACATGAAAACATTCTCATTAACTTATTTACACATTATTCAACATATATTTTGAGTTATGGTATTTATTGTTTACTCTGAAATTATACTCACTTATTTCTTGACTCTATTTCTCAAGTTTAATAATTTTATTGTACAACTTTCAGTCCAAATATCAGCCTAATGAAGTCTTTATTAAGCTTGCATATGTTGTGGAGGGAGAGGATCTGCAGCATTAGTGGATAAAAGCTTAGGCTTCACCTGGTTTCAAAGTAAAATACTCTCTTCGCCTTTATTTCCTCAAATGTAAAATATGGCTGATTACAGTAGTACTTCTTGCATGCTGTAGCTGTGAGTATTACATGAATTACTTCATAAAAACACTGAAATTAATTATTGCTAAATAATATGTTCTTAATAACATTAGCATTATTATTACCACCTGCAGGGTAGTAGTTTATGCTTGTGTATAAATGGTTCTAATAACATTTACTACATTATATGCTTTTTTAATTGTTTATTTTGAATTAATTTAAGGCATACATAATAGTTGCCAAAATAACACAAAGTGTTCCTTACTCCTTCATTTCGCTTTCTCTTTGTTAGCATTTTATTGTAACAGTGGTATAATTGTCAAAACCAAGCAATTAACATTGGTACACTATTATCAACCATATTACAGGCCTAATAACATTACATCAGATTTTCCACGAATGTCCTTTTTTCTGTTTCAGGCTTCTAACTAGGATCCACATTATTTACATTGTTATTTCTCTTCAATATCTTCCAAGTCTGTAAGATTTTCCCAGCCTTTCTTTGTCTTTCATCATGTTGACACTTGAGGAATATTGATAGTTATTTTGTTGAATATCCCTTAATTTGAGTATGTCTGATAATTTTTCATCATAACAATAATGTTATGGGCTCTTTGAAAGAATACTGTAGAGACAGTGCTGAATCCTTTTCATTGCATCATATCAAACATCATAGTTACAATGTTTTGCTATAGATGTTATTAACCGTGATCACTTAGTTAAGGTGGCCTCTTTCAAGTTTCTCCATGGCAAAATTACTATTTTTCCATTTGCACTTAATAAATATCTTGGGGATACACTTTGAAATTATGAAATCCTTATGATTTCATAATCAAATTATGAAAACTTTTGCCTGATGATTTAGGATCCATCAGTGGATCTTGTCTTCAGAATTTACTATTGTATTTTTTGCCTAATAGTTATTTTATCTTTTATTATCTTCTTTATCAAAGAAGTTTGTCACCCTCCATATATTTATTTAATAATTATTTTATCAATATAGATTTATAAATATTGATTTTCTTCTGTGAGTTAAAATCCAATACCATCATTTATTTTATCGTTTAAAATTTTTCTCAGATTTTGCCATTAGTATATTTTTTAAATTAATTGTCTTCTTTCAACAAGACTCTTTTTTAGATCAATTCTTTGCTTTCTGATAATAATATAAGATGTTCCAACCCTTACTGTGTATTCTGAAGTCATTCATGTTTCTGAGGAATCATGATTCCTTTTATTAAGGAATGGTGTTTAGAAAGCAAAATGAAACACTGGATTTGCTGATTTATACAAGACTGTTATCATTTCTAGCATACATATATATAAACACACACACACACATATATACATGCACATACATGAATATGACTATTTATATATCTCTATGTGTACATGTACATACATATATGCATGTGATATAAGCACACAGGCAAAAAGGCCTTTATATTACAATTATGAGTTTATTATAGTGCTATTTTATAGCGATCATTTCAGTATGAAGTTTAAAATCTGACTAAATTTTGAACCCGTATCCATATATTTATTTACTGGATACCCAGCCAATGTGACAATTGTAGGGAACTCTAAGCCAGCTGCAGGGTTATAGAAAACATAAATGATAAAATAATCACAGGATTGGTGGTGGAGCAAACTTAGCAATGAAATTGTAAGCATTCCTGTAAGCAGGAAGAAGAAACAAGTGAAAAAGAAATCAGAAGGATCAGGAATGAGTTAACCAAATTTTATAGGTCAGCATGCTAAGAGTGAAATAGAGTAGGACTCAAAGTCAATGATTTAATACCAGAGAGACATCTCTAGGGGGAAAAAAAAATAATTGGAGAAATGAGGACTGAAAGAAAAACTCTAGATAAATTCATTTCTGATCTCAAATTTGAATGAGGAGAAAGAAAATTGAACCTATGATGGTTTTCTCAAAATACTGATAGGATGAGCAGAATATAGAATGCAAAAGAATATTTTTCATGATTCATAGTAGTACTAAGAAGTGGCATATGAGATATGAAACCTATTAAAAGTTAGATGTAAAGTAAAACCTGAGAATTATCCTTTAACTTGGATCCAGTGAGGAACATGTAGCAATTACGTTGACAGTTTAGAGTCTAATAAATATCTTTAAGCTTTACCACTCTAATTGTGATCAGAAACAAGTGAGGCTAGGGTATAGTGTTAAATTATCCTAACTGATGAAACGCAGGGTGTCTTCAAACAGCAGTGGATTGTAGGGGATGCAGGGAAGGAAAGGAAAAGGTGATTTTCATTGCCCATTTGAGTCCAATGCTGTGAGTCATCACTGTTACTTAATCCATTATTTGGAAGGAAAAATATGTTCCTCTGTTGGTAGCACTCCTGGGAAATTCTCGAGCAGCATTAACTGCTAATAATCTGGCCTGGCAGAGTGAAAACAATGTGCTTGTTTGAATATAATGTGTCCAAAAGACAAGTCTCATAACATGACTCCACACAGGGTATGTATGGCAGAGTAATGACCCCCTCAAAGATATCCAAATCCTGATCCCTGGAAACCATGAATATATCACTGAGCACTGCAAAAGGGAATTTGTATATGTGATTAAGGTTATAATCTTGAGATGAGAAGATTATCCAGGATTTTCCAGGTAGGCCTAATCTAATCACTTGAGTCTTTAAAATCCGAGAAGATGAGAAATTATATGGATTTGACCTGGCATGCTGGCTTTAAAAAAGGATAAGGGGGTTCACAGACCAAGAAATGAGGTGGCTTTTAAAAGTTGGAACTGGCCTACAATTTACAGCCAGCAAGAAAACAGAGCCTTTAGTTCTATAATTGCGAGGAACAACGGAATCTAACAGATTTTCCCCTAGAGCCTCCGGAGAGGAACACAACCCTCTAACATCTTGATCTTCACCCAGTGAATCCCATGTCAGACTTCTGACCTACAGAATTGTTAAGGTAATAGATATGTGGGTTTAAAGCCACTAAGCTTATGGTAATTTGTTATAGCAGTAGTAGGAATTAATACACTGAGTTTTGCTTTAATTCTGTCTATATAGAGGAGCTTGAGAACAATCAGGGAAGCTGAAATGATTAAATTGAAAGCAAAATTACACTAAAATAGGTAGGAGGTAAAAGAAAATGAGTCTTTGTTAAGCACTGATTAAAAATATAACGTGTCTAGCGTTATATAAGAAATTATCATGTATAATCACCTCAATAACCCTATCAGATAGGTATCATTTTGCCCATTCTATACCTTTGGAAACTGATGCTTAATTGGAACAGTTGGGTAATATTCTAAAGGATATATGATTATGAAGAAATGATGTTGTAATTTCCAGCTAATGTAGGTCATGCTTCAAAGCCATATCCAACAAAAGGCCATGTTTCCTAATACATCTGGTCTCTGTTAAGTCCTGTGATAAATGCTTTATGTGTATTGTCTTATTTACTACTTAAAACAATTTTACTGAGATCAACTATAAGCTAGCATTTTAAAGAAGGAAAACATCACTCATTAGAACAGGGTTTGTTTTCCGGATTTTTTTTTTTTAAGTGAAATTGGAAGAACTGAGCTTTGAAGAGATAAATGGCATTTAGGTTGCTAGAGAATACCAAGGAAAGCAGCAAGAAGCTCCAAAGTTGCATTGTGTTTAGTGTGTTTTTTCTTTAATATCAAAAATATTAGATTTTTTTTAATTTTTTATTTATTTATGATAGGCACACAGTGAGAGAGAGAGAGAGGCAGAGACACAGGCAGAGGGAGAAGCAGGCTCCATGCACTGGAAGCCCGACGTGGGATTCGATCCCGGGTCTCCAGGATCGCGCCCTGGGCCAAAGGCAGGCGCCAAACCGCTGCGCCATCCAGGGATCCCTAATATCAAAAATATTAGAAACACTAAGAATTGTGTTCATATGAGATAAAATATGTCCATATGACTGTGTACATTTTATAATATTGTCACTGTTTTCTGATGTACTATTTATGTAGGCTATTTTGCTTCATCTGACCACACTAATGGTTGTTCATTAAATGGATAGGATGTGGAAATTCACCTGATTATTAAAGAAAACTTTAAGAAAAGCTTATCAAACATGTAACTAAGGGAGAATTTATCACATATGATAATCTATAAGTATAGATTTTAGAAATTTAAATTATAATTTAAATATGCTATAGCATATTTATAGTCTTTAATCTATAGTTGTTTAAGCTTTATTCATGAAATACACACTAGAAGTAACTTTAAAGGGATAGTTGTAAAAATAAGTTATCAAAAAAATAGCCTTTGTTAATTAGCAAATAGAATTTGCTAAATTTTGATTGCCACACCTGAAGCAATGAGACAATTTTGCTCAATTTCGTTTCTTTCTTTTTTTTTTTTTCTGGTTTTGTCACTAGAATGGAGTATTGGCATTTGCATGCTCCATTTATTCTGTGAAGTATAGTAATATGCTGTACCATTTTGACCTTTTGGAAAGTCTGAAATTTAATTAGTTGACTATTTTCCACTAGTCATCATCTCAACCTCACCGAGTTGTGAGAAAGGATAGGCTAGCCATAAAATGTTTGAACAATGATTAAGGCTTTAACATTTCATATATCTTTAATCCTCATGATCCTCTCAGTTCTGTTCCAGGAATCTCAGATATATAACCAGCATGTGATTATATCGAAATCCTGATAATATAGCATGATGCTTATTGCAACACACCTATCATGATGCTTAAAAAATTTAGCTCACTCTCCACATATCTAGGAAATGGTGTTCTTTATAGTGAATGTTTTAGTGTATAATAGATTTGATGGGTAGGAAAATTATTTATTATTTTGATGTCTAGAAGTTTTGTTTTTTATTGCTGATGAAATGAAGGGCAGTCATGTACAGGTGCCATAAATTACATGAAAGAAATAATCTAGCCTCTGCTATTTTTTAAAAATCTGCTATTAGTCTTACATATGTTTCTTCCAATTTATATTGGTTAATACAGAAATGAATAAAATGCTTTAAGCATTGTATTTTTTTCCCCCAATGAGTGCATGGCCAATAGAAATTGGATATGTAGTACTTTACTTATAACCACATTTCTGACCAGTGAATTTTATGTTCTGAAAATAACTTTTTAATGTATGTGATATTGATAAGAATTTATATTTTGTATTCAAACATGATTTTTTTTGTGTGTGAAAAGCTAAACTATAGTCATACTTAAAGCCAGCAATATTTAAGGTCAATGTAATATTCTAGCTTTTCAACTCATATCCTAGGAAGATCTTTTAAAACAAGGATAATTTTTCTTTGTCACTTACTGGTGATCATATATCTCTTTCTTATCTGTACACAAATTGTGTTAAAGATAAATTGACGATGGGGAATAAGGAATGCCCTTATTGTGATGAGCACTGGGTGTTGAATGGAAATGTTGAATCACTATATTGTACACCTGAAACTAATATTAAACTATATGTTAACTATACTGGAATTTAAATAAAAACTAAAAAAAATGTTTTTAAACAAACAGACATTACATACGTATGGACAGTTAAAATGATATACAGTGGGCCCCCACCTGGGAGGCTCAATGAACATCTGCCTTCAGCTCAGGGCATGATCCTAGGGTCCTGGGATAGAGTCCCACATTAGGCTCCCTAAAGGGAGCCTGCTTCTCCCTCTGTCTGTGTCTCTGCCATTCTCTCTCTGGGTGTCTCTCATGAATAAATAAATAAATTTAAAAAAAATGATACACAATGGCATATCAGCTTATGAAGGCTTTTAAATCTAGGATACCATCTTAAACCTGGCATCTACATGTTGGTTATAGAACTCAGGAGGTATTATCCACATGACTTGCTTGTTACAAAAACAAATAAAAAGTACTGGAAGACTTAGCATTAGTTTGTGCTTTATGATTTAGTGAAATAGGCTTAAAAGTCAGAAAGTATTTTCATTTTATATATTCATAGTTTCACCTTCCCCAACATTCTCATTGGTTCTCAGAGCTCTCCTGCCCATGGCTAAATTCCTTTCTCTTTGCCACTAAATCAAATGCTAATCAGACTCTTTCCCCCAAAATGACATATTTTAAAATAATTATACTCCACTTACGCACTTTGTAAGAATGGGAACACTTTAATTAAGCCAAGTGAACAGGCTTTGAATTGTTACAAAGTAATTCACACCAAGGGAATAGTTATAAACAGTATAATAATTCAAGTCCATGAATATATTTTTATTATTACAAAGCGATATTTTAAAAACTCTCTCATTTGCTTGAGAAATCACATGAGGACACATTACACTTTATAATACCAGTTTCCTAAAATGAGAATAATTTTGAAAAATATAGAAGCTAAGGCCAAAGGAGGAATCTCTAGATGCCAAATTTGTTAATCTTCCCTAAAATAGTCAGTGTGTTTCATAATGATTCTATTGGCTTCTCTCCTGCAATGGCAGAATATAGGAGAGAAAAATAAAACCTATATATATATATATATATATGCATATTGTGGTGTTTTTTCCCAATACAGACGACTAATACTATATATATTAATGATAGCACATTTGAAAAATTATTTGCCAGCTACACAATGTCTGGTTTCATTCCTAATGACATCAACAAAGATCTGTTCTCTAGAGTCTAGACTGTGACATTCATGAGTAATTGACAAAATAGCCGTGGAACATGGCAGTTGTATTCTTATTTATTATATCAGGTGTATTATTTTATTCATGTATTCATTACTATTATTATTGTCATCTTTAGGCATTTGTGATTCTTCTGATGCAACTTAAAGTATCCCATGGATGATCACTTTTCTTTAACATTATTTTCATCAAAAATCACATTCTATGTAGTACTCAAGAAGCTCTCACATTTCTATCTTCAGCTAAGATTCTAAGTAGTCAGAGATGAGGTAGCAGTAGTATGTAACATATTCTCCAAAACAAACCCAGGGGTTATTTTTTTAAATTATCGTTATTTATTACAAATGACTTCTTTGGTATTGAGGGAGTAATTGGGAACATTTTTATTGTAACAACTTCCCTTTTCTTAGACATGCACAATGCATGCACATGCACAGTCCTATCACTGGGTTAAACCTTAAAGAAAACTTGGTCAGTTAGTTAATTAATTTAGAATAGTCTACTTTGCTCACCAATATTTCTGATTCTTTTTGTTGTTGTTGTGTTTGCCCATCTCTGAATTTATAGGAGGCATAGTGAATTGCTTTTAAAGGAGAATTTGTTTCACTTTTAGGTGGAAATATTTAACATTTAATAGTCAGTTGGTGATTCTTCATGATCTTTTTCCCAGGTCACCATGATAATGGAAGTACGTATCAATACAGATACTGCATAAAATTAGAGTATTTTTGAAATGAGAAGTCATAACTTGAAGGGTCTTCCTTAAAGAATTGACTGGACTCAGGGATGCCTGGGTGGTTCAGTGGTTGAGCATGTGCCTTTGCTCAGGTCGTGATCCCAGGTCCTGGGATTGAGTTCCATGGGAGCCTGCTTCTCCATCTGCCTATGTCTCTGTCTCTGTCTTTGTGTCTCTCATGAATAAATAAATAAAATCTTAAAAAAAAAAAAAGAATTGCTAGACTCACAGTGAGCGAATGTTTGGTTGTTTCAAGTCACTGATTTTTTTAACTATTTATTACTGAGGTACTGAAGGGTAACTTACTCTATTCTAAATTATACCAAAGCCAATTTCTACCTGAAATATTTACCAGTGGTGCAAATAGAAAGGGTGTATGTATTTTAAATAAGCAGAAATAGATATATGATCAAAAGAACTGTGGGTGAGCAAAATAAATGACACCATCGCGTGAATGGGAACAAGGAAAATAACTGGATAGTAATGTTTTTCCGGGAAGACACTCCACAAAAACCAAAGCTATAGAGGTCAGAAATCCTCTCTGTGACAAATTTTCCCACAGGCTTCAGGTTTCTGTAAATAGGGCTTCTTGAGCATTATCAGTGCTATTACAGGAGCACCTTAATTGTATGTTTCCAAATCTTAACTCATCATTTCTCCCTAAAAATATTCTATAATTTTATCTCATTTCATTATCACTTGCCCAGTCACTTCATCCAGAAACCCAGAGGGAATGATTTCTTCTTCTCCCTTTACCCTTTCATCTAGACACAGATGCTATGGATTCCAATCCTTAACATAATTCCTTTGTTTCTTTTGCTTGCTTTGCTACTCCCTTACTACTTCATTATCATTTGCCTGGTGTAGCCAATTAATTGGCCTTCCTATATCCATTTATTTTAACCTTTAGCCAAGCCTCCACAAAAATCCTGAGAGAAAGTATTTCGAAATTGCAAATCTGGTCTTGTTACTTCCACATATGAAATCTTCAGTGTTTCCCAACCTTTCTGGTAGTAGAATTTTTTATGGAATCCCTGTCCTTGGAAATATTTCTTGTAAAAATTACTTTTAAAAACTTAGTTTATGAATCACTTATGTTTGGTTATTTACAAAGCATAGAGGTATATTAAAAATTCAAAGAATGTTTAATTTTGTTTCATTGATTTTTTCAAATTTGTTGAACAATGAACCCCTCTTATTCATTTATAATATCTATTAACATCCTGCAGATCTGCTTTTCCAGATGGACTCCAGGATAAATGTCAAGCCTCTTAACATACCATGCCAGCCTGTTTGCTTCCCCAGATCTATATTTAGCCTTTAGTTTTACACTCTGGGAATTATAAAATGCTCTTAAGTCACTGCACATTCTTAGTTATTTTTCACCTTCCTAGGGTTGCTTTTGTATTCTCTCTAGAATGCCTTACCCATCCAAACGTTATCTGCCTAACTGCTGTTAAATCTTTGTGTTTCAGCTCAGGTGTAAATTATTTCCAGAAGCCATCTTCATATATACCTGTATCTATCATTTTGATTTTTATAATAAATACTTATTATCTATTTAAGTGTCTTTTCTCCTTAAGAATAAAAAACTTTTGAGAGTAAGGCTCATCTTTTTTTTTTTTTCTCTTGCATTTCAGTCCCTGGGAGATATTTTGTGTTTAATAAATATTTATAGATGAATGCAGAAAGAAATGTATACTCAAAAAATAAGTAATGTATTAAGTGATAATTATATGAGTGACTGTATATTACACATTAATGTGAATTAACTTTAAATGTTGAATTCCAATGGCGGTGAATTGCAATTCATTTCAAACTCTTTCTTGATCTTGATGAGCTTTTTTTTTTTTTTTTCAGAAAAAAAAATTCCAATATTTTTTATTTATCGTGTCATAGAGAATGCTTCTTTCCCACTCCTGATGTGTCTGTCTTGTAAACAGAGTTCAAATAGCATAATTCCAATTACTTACTTCACTTCAGGGAGTGGAGATAACAATTTGATTGGTTAATGTCAGTAAAGTAAGAGATCATGCTTGACTCAGCCACTTCATTGGCCTTTTTTAAGACCCAAGTCGGATTATGAAGTTCCTACAGCACATTCACAATATATAAATTTATCATGACCAGTTAAAACTGTCAGCCTTTGCTATTCACAAAATTTTTTGTATATGTTTGCTTTTAAACCTTTTTATGAAGTATGTGTTTTAATTTGATGAAACATATCTATAAAAATTGCTATCCTGGATTCCCCACAATTCAGAAAATATTAGGTTATGCTTTAATGAGGTAGGCTTACTCTCAAGATCATGGTTCATTTGTGTTTTGCCATATTGGTTTTGCTTCTGTTTCCCTGGGTGACAGGATGCAGTTATTTTTTTCTGTGGAGTCCTTAGCATTTGTATTTTGCCATGATGTTGGGCCTCCATTTCCAGATTCTTCTAAGTCCCTTCCACCAGCTTTAGTCTGCATTCAAATAACACATCTGAGAAGTCTCCAGAATCTGTGTTTCTTATAGAAACTTGCACTTAGATAATGAACCTGAATTCTAGATCATTGCTCATTGTCTCTACTTTGAGGTCCTGTAAGTGCCACTACTTGAGAACCAATCCTTTCCTCTTCTCCATCTCATCACCATCAGTCTCTTTCCTTTTTACTGTTTCTCAGTAAAGGCAACATCATTCTCAGAATCACCTAGATGTGAAAAATCTGATTTTCTTAAACTTTTTCTACCTAGAAACCCAAATTCTTAAAGTTTCTACTTTTACATTGTGCTTAGAAGCTTTTATGCCCCATATTTTTGGAGATCTAGCTCTGTGAGCCAATACAACAGAATCCACACTTTTCCTCTCTATATCAACTTGTTTTGCTTCTTATCTTGTATAAACTGACCCTTTGGCTATACTAAATCTACAATCATAATTTTCAGTGGAAGTCTCATAATATTTTTACTGGCTCATAGTATAATCTTATGTAAAACAACAATAACCAAACAACAGAAAACACCTCATTTTGTTGTATAGGCATACTGTTTGCTGTGTAATCTCAAATGGTTCAAGGAAGTTATATTTTTCAAAATTGAACAGAATATAGATGCTCTTTCAAGTCAGGCATTTAGTTATTATGGCTATGACATAAATTTTTGGTTCCTAATAAATCAGATGTCTTTGTGCAAACAAAACTTGTATCCTTACATAATACATTCTAAAATTCTAAAATTATGCATATCTATATATTGATACACATATACTTTTTCTTCATAAGCATCATAGATTAGCTGCACTCTATGTGTATCAATAATCTTTATGTTATTTTTGCGCAGTACTTATTAAAACTTCTTTTAAGTGAATAAATATTTATTGATAATTTTCTAAAGGTTATGTACTTCATTCTTATTCTGAAGTCTTATTTCTGGATTTGGAAATCCACAAAAGAATGATGTGCCTAAATCATATTATTTTGGTCTCTTAAGACAGGACTGCCAAGCCAGTGTTTTGTGGCTCACCAGATCACAATTTTACTGAGATATTGATTTATCTCTTGAGAGAACCACACAGGACCTGAGGGCAGGATCTTTCAGATTGGTTGCTCTGTCCCTAAGAAGTTAGGGACAAAGGGACAATATATAAATACAAGGTTATCATTCTATATGTGTACTTTAGTTTGAAACTGGTTGGAAATGTGCTACAGATGTTTTTAAATAAAATGTTTCTATGATATTATGGCATGTATTTACATTGAACTATATCATGTGAAAGATTGTACTATAATTACACCAGATGTCTGTAAGAATCTAACTTATTACTGTATCAGTTGGGGATCAATCAGAGAAACAGAAATAGTAAAAGATGTAATATGTATACGTATTTATATATAAACTATATATAGATATAAATTCTAAAGATCTATTTTATATAGAGATATATATATCTATAGATATATATATCTATAGATATATATATATATCTATAGATATATATTGGATATTTATATATTTATCTATGTATTTATCTCTGTATTTATATACAGAGGGAGATTGGGAGGAGAGGGAGAGAAAGTTGTTTCAAGGAATTGGCTGATGTGATTGTAGAGAACAAGACAAGTTTGAAATCCATAGTGCAGCCCATCAGGAAGGGCATGATGAAACTCTCAGACATGAGTTGATGCTGCTATTTATAGGTAGAACTTATGCTTCCTCAGGGAAGCCTTGTTTTACTCTTAAAGTCTTTGAACTGATTGAATCAAGCATATCCAGATTACCTAGGATAATCTACCTGATTTAAAGTCAACTGATTATGAACTTTAACCAACTATACATATTATCTTTCACAGCAACACCTAGATTAGTATTTGATTGAATAATTGGCAATATATATCTTAGCCATGTTGATTAATAATACTGGCCTACATAACTACAAAGCTCATATAATCTTTTTTTTTTAAAATTCACATAATCTTAATGACGCTCAAAGTAGAACTCTTCTTCTTCTTCTTCTTCTTCTTCTTCTTCTTCTTCTTCTTCTTCTTCTTCTTCTTCTTCTTCTTCTTCTTCTTCTTCTTCTTCTTCTTCTTCTTCTTCTTCTTCTTCTTCTTCTTTCTTCTTCTTCTTCTTCTTCTTTTTCTTCTTCTTCTTCTTTCTTCTTCTTTAATAAACCTTCAGGACCAGGAACATATGATATACTTATGGGAATGTTATTTTAATCTGTGTGCTTTCTTTGAGTCTGTTTATTTTGCCTTATTGGTACCATGAATCAGATAACTGACCATAAATTCTGTGATACAAACACTAAGTGTTTCATACCCTTGTATATGACCTTCTCCTTGAGTTTGGACAGAATCTATCACTTGCCTCTAACAAATAGAATATAGCAAAGGTGATGAGATGTCACTCCTATAATTACAATACATCACATAAGATTCTGACTTAGGAGACTGGGATGAAAAATTTTACTACTGGTCTTGAAAAAGTAAACAGTCATATTATGAACTTGTTATGGAGAAACCAAAAAACATGAAATTTCAATGACCTGTAAGACCTGAGGGCAGCTTCTAGTCAACAGGTGTTAAGAAACTTTGACCTACAATCATATGAGTGTAAGGAGATTAATTTTACTAACACCGTGAAAGAGCTGGGAAGGAGATTCTTCCCTAGCCATACCTCTAGATGAAAATGCAGCATGACCCAAAGCATTAGGATCCTGAGCACAGAAGCCAGCTTAACTGATGCTTGATTCTTGATCAAGAAAACTGTGAAATAGGGATCCCTGGGTGGTGCAGCGGTTTAGCGCCTGCCTTTGGCCCAGGGTGCGATCCTGGAGACCCGGGATCGAATCCCACGTCGGGCTCCCGGTGCATGGAGCCTGCTTCTCCCTCTGCTTATGTCTCTGCCTCTCTCTCTCTCTCTCTCTCTCTGTCTCTGTAACTATCATAAATAAATTAAAAAAAAAAAACCTGTGAAATAGTAGATGACTGTTGCCTTAAATCACTAAGTTTTTTATCATTTGCTATGCAGAAACACAAATTAATAGGATTCCCTTTCTTTATTTCTGGTTAGGGAGGCCTAATTCTTGGTTGGGATTCTGTTAGCAAGACATTTTATAGCAATCTCATTAAGTTTATCCCTCACTCAAGATTATGTCAACAAGAAAGGTGATATTTTGACTTCTATGTTTTTTACTGCTTCTTTTATTGATTCAGAATTTACACTAAGTAGGGATTGTTTTAATTAGTTTACATGAGAGACTACACTGGTCTGGTTCCTGATCTGGGGCTTTAGGAAATATAAGAATGAGTGGAATGTGCAGGACCAAATAATAAATAGATTTTTGGTGGAGCTTCTGGGCTCCAAAACTTTTGAACTTATTGTAAGGCCCAGGTTAGGGCAATTTTTCTTCACAGTTTTTACAAGTATTGATAGCTTTAACATTTTTACTCAGTCTAATGATTTTTCTGTGAGGTCTTGATCATGAGGAAATTTTAGTCTTGTAACTGTAAGCATTGACCTTTATCCACTGTCCAGGCATTCGTCCAAAAATTGTGTGACTTGTTTACCTTGACATCATTCTGAGGCCTCTCTCACTCACCCTGTGCTAATTATCCGCATGAATATCTGAGATCAATATTCTGGCTTTACTCTCAGAAACATATTACTTAAAAATAAAAGGTAATAGGCGACCCTACCATGTCAGAGGTAGAAGATCCACTTGTAAAGATATATAGCCAGATGACTTCATAACAATGTTAAAGCCAAGGTACCTTTACAGAGTAGTTCTTCTGAGGTGACTGAGTAATTAGGCATAGTGCAAGGAAGTAGAACAAAAGATAGAGAAATTACAGGATACTTGAAATGAACAAAAGATAGTGGTTCAGGAAATCATTTCAGTAGTAGAGTGGCACAGGCAGAGAAAATGGAGAAACAAAAGAGCAGAGGGAAGTATTTTAAAGGAGACTTGAAGCTTCAAAGGATAATTAGACCTATAGTCTAAGTTAGAAAAGAGGGAGTATATCTATGACAACTCTATCAAATCTAACTGCCTTTTTAAAGACAAAGTTACAAAGGAGGAGGTTTGACTGGTTACTTGGTGAAAGAACACGACTGGAGACCAAGGATGTCTAATAAAAAAAGGAAAAGGATCAGTTAAGTAGAAGACTGGAATGACAACCCTAGGGAAAAAAAGGATCCAGGAAATTAAAAATCATACTTCTCAACGCTTAGTTTTATCTGATGCACACAAAAGACAAACTTGTCTTTAAAAACCTTTTGATAGCAAAATATTACTTCACCTGAATTCCATTGGGAAAAAAAGTTGACTAGAGGTTATTTAAGCTCTTTACAAACCTTACTTTATGTGAACATTCATATGTTTGCTGCAGAGATGCTACTGTGTTGTGTTACAGAGTAATCACTTTCCCCATATGGGTCTTGCATAAAATATAGTATATGGACAATTTCACATTTCTATAATATCCAAATTTTGAATTCTGCAACATGCTTACCTCCAAGTGCATGGAATAGAGATTGTTGAATTCCTTCAAGAAACACCCTTTCACACCTGAAGATAGAAAAGACATTACACAAACTACTGGAAAACTACCTACAGTTTATGAGAGCATACAGAAAATGTAGAGTGTAGGTGGTGGCGTGCATATTGCCTATCTCCTGAGAAAAAGTTATGATAATTTATGGATCTAACATTCTAAAGGATGGGAAAAACTATGATAACCCAGGTTAAAGAAGAGTTATATCTGACCAATAAAAATTTAATATAAGCCTAACATGAATTTCGGTTCCCTTGGAAAGTATCATTTGAATAGGATTTCCTAATGAAGATTAAGACAGCTTCCAAAGAGACCGCTGGTGCTATTAGAGACCTTATATAGCAAAGGTCCAAGAGCATATTTTGTAAATTTATTTTCTACTGGCTCAATCTCATTTTTCTTCCTATTTTCTTTCCCATATATTTTATTATTTTTACTTTATCTTATGTGTACTTCACCAAATCTTTTTCAGTCCTACTAAAAGAAATGGTATGTAAGCAAACACAAATAAATATATCTGTATCATAGTAGCCAGGTTAATGTTTCTAAGGTGTAATTTCAATAACATCACTATTCTACTAAAAAATCCTTGATTGGATACCCATTGCTTATTCAACATAAAAGATATTCTATATTTCAGTTCTTATATTCCACGATTTTCTGTATTCTCTCAAGAATGTAGTAAATCTTAAATACTATTTTTAAAGAATACATATGTTTCTGAGAACTTTAATAAATGTGTTCATTTGTTTTTTCCATTTTCAATTGATGTGTAAAAAACTACCTTAAAACTTAGTGACAAGCCAGGGAGGTACTATTTCTCTTGACTGTGTAGACTGGGATTTGAGGCAGGACTTTTCTAGGTGGTTTTTCTATGGAACCATCCGGGAAGTTTATTCAGCTGCCTTCAGCTGGCAACTGGCTTATACTGGAACGTCTAACAAGGCTTTGCTCACTAGTGTGGTGATTCTGTATTCCTCCACGTGGCCACTTTCTTCCCTTGTATCATTTTTTCCAGAGCTTCTTTTTGTTGTCTTTCTCTTTCCCCTTCAGAATAGCCTGAATTTGCTTACAGCATGGTGATTGGCTTTACAAAACAGGAGGAATGAAAGCTGACAGTCTTCTTTAGGCCTAGATTTGGGAGATACAGAGCAATACATCTGCTGCATTCTGTTGCTTAATGTAAGTGAAAATGCATGTACTGTAAAGGGACAGATTGTTAATGACTCTATTTAGTGGTTATCTGTTATTCAAAAATACTTATTCACATATTTAACATAGCAAGAAACTAAATATTGGCGATATGGGTACCGGAGACATACTTTTATTCAAAACTATCTATTTACATTTTTCATAGGTCAGACACACATAGCCTTATTTAATTGAACTATGTGTTTAATAATAAAGACAAATACTAATCTTATATCTTTAAAATCTGATTCTAGATTGTTATATTGATAACAAAAAAATTCAAGGAGCTTTTTGCAACTGTAACAAGGGGAACATCATTTAATTTGGGGGGTTGATGAGTAATTTCTGGACTGGAGATGAAGGTTGAATACAAGTAACAAGATGAAGTATTAGAAAGAGTTTGGTGGAATGTCAAGCAGAGATAAAATGTGCCAACACAGGTATGATAATATAGCAACATTCGGGTTAGCGAGTACTAGTAGATTGAAGAGATTAAGAGAAATAGTAGCTTGAAATGAGGTTAGAGAAGCAGGCTAGAACTGAGTTCTGGGTCTTGCAACCTATAGTAGGGGTCTTTGTCTTTATTCTTACAGTAATGAACTCTTATTGGTAAGGATTGATATGATTGTCTTCTTTATGTTTAAAGTTTACATTGGCTGCAAGGTATGCAATGGATTGGGGGAAATAAATGCACATAGGGAAGAATATTTATTTAAATGATTATTGCAACCCTACAACCCAGCAATTGCACTACTAGGTATTTACCCCAAAGATACTGATGTAGTGAAATGATGGACATTTGCACCCCAATATTCACGCAGCAATGTCCACAATAGCCAAACTGTGGAAGGAGCCACAATGTCCTTCGACAGATAAATGGATAAAGAAGATGTGGTCTATATATACAATGGGATATTACTCAGCTATCAGAAAGGACAAATACCCACCATTTGCTTTGATGTGGATGGAACTGGAGGGTATGATGCTGAGTAAAATAAGTCAGCCAGAGAGAGACAATTATCATATGGTTTCATTCATATGTGGAATATAAGATGCGGTGAAAGGCACCATAAGGGAAAGGGGGAAACTGAGTGGTGAAAAATTAGAGAGGGAGAAAAACCATGAGACACTCCTAACTTTGGTAAACAAAGGGTAGCAGAAGGGGAGGTTGGTGGGGAGGATGGAGTAACGGGGTGACCAGCACTAAGGATGGGAGGAACACTGGGTATACTTTATGTTGGCAAATTGAATTTAAATAAAATAAAAAAAAATAGATGACTATTGCAGTAATTGAGGCAAGGGATGCTGGTAGCTTCATCTTGGTGGTTGGAGATGGAGTTGGATAGGGGCTCACAGATGAGACTTTTTTTTTTTTTAAGTAAAATCAACAGAACTTGGTGAATTATTGGGCAGAGTAATTAGTGAAAGACATATATCAAGGATATAACTTTCTCAGAATGTGAAATTATCTTTCCAGTTTTCTGGCTTGAGAAGCTGAGTGAATTTTGGAAATGTGATTCTTCAGTGCCTTTGACATTTCCAAGTTGGAATGCTAAGTAGGGTCTTGGATATACATGGGATATATAAGATGGACATTTTTCTGCTGAATTTTATTTTTTAAATAGTTTATTTTATAAATTTAGTTGAGAATACATTATCATATCTATGTGTATACTTACATCTGCTATTAACACCTTAACATTGCATCTCCAAAGTAAATTTTAGATTGAATTAACACAGCTCCTAAGAATTATGTACAGTTTTAGCTCTTTCTCCTGAAATTATTTCGTGTATATTAGATTTATCTATTTCAGTACAAAACTTCTTCAGAATCATACGTTACAATCTTCTCAGAGTCTGGCATTTTCTTTTCTCCAGGTTCTTCCTACAGAAATAAAAACATACTTAGAATTTATAATCATGCAATATAGAACTTATTTAATATGTTATCTATTCAAATACAAATAATACCTGAATTTCAAACAAGGTAGAAAAGAGAGACTCTTTTTTTTTTCTCTTCTTTGAAGAAAATCACACTAAGTCTGGTATTTCAAAATCTGTTAGTTGTAGCTTAGTACTATTTCATCTTAAAACATTACACTTCTCAGGTAACAATCTCTAACATGTGCATTTAAATTCAGAATTAACTTTAAAGGACATTTTTCTTTGCTCTAGGACAGATGTATTTTGTTCCTCATGTTAAAGAGTCAGAGGAGGAGGAGGGCAAGATGGCAGAAGAGTAGGGTCCCCAATCACCTGTCTCCACCAAATTACCTAGAAAACCTTCAACTTATGCTGAAAATCTACGAATTCGTCCTGAGATTTAAAGAGAGACCAGCTGGAATGCTGCACTGAGTAGAGTTCGCGCTTCTATCAAGGTAGGAAGACGGGGAAAAAGAAATAAAGACACAAAAGGCCTCCAAGGGGGAGGGGCCCGCGAGGAGCCGGGCTGAGGCCGGGGCGAGTGTCCCCAGGACAGGAGAGCCCCGTCCCGGAGGAGCAGGAGCTGCACCGACCTTCCCGGGGGAAAGGGGCTCGCGGGGAGGTGGAGCAGGACCCAGGAGGGCGGGGATGCCCTCGGGCTCCCGGGGACAGTAACAGACACCTGCGCCCCGGGGGAGTGCGCCGAGCTCCCTAAGGGCTGCAGCGCGCACGGGGGACCCGGAGCAGCTCGGGGGGCTCGGGGGCGGCTCCGCGGAGGGGGCTGCGGGGCGGGAGCAGCTCGGAGGGCTCGGGGGCGGCTCCGCGGAGGGGACTGCGGCCCGGGAGCGCGAATCCACCAGCGCAGGCCCCGGAGCACAGGGCGCCGGGACACAGCCCAGGACCCGGCCTCCCCCGGGACAGGCAGAGGCCGGGAGGGCCCAGGACAGCGAGGACGCTCCTGCCCCAGCTGAGCAGATCAGCGGCCCCGCCCGGAGCCTCCAGGCCCTGCAGACAGAGAGCTCCGTGGTGACTGCAGGAGCTGACTCCAGGGCTGCAGAGTTGGCCCCGCCACTGCGGTTGTTCCTCCTGGGGCCTCACGGGGTGAACAGCCCCCACTGAGCCCTGCACCAGGTCGGGGCAGAGCAGCTCCCCCAAGTGCTACCACCTGAGAATCAGCACAGCAGGCCCCTCCCCCAGAAGACCAGCTAGACGGACAAGTTCCAGGGGAAGTCAAGGGACTTAAAGTACACAGAATCAGAAGATACTCCCCAGTGGTTTTTTTTTTTTTTTTTTTTTTTTTTTGTGTGTGTGTGTGTGTGTGTGTGTTTTGCTTTTTGATTTGTTTGCCTCCCCCACCCCTTTTTTTCCTTCCTTTTTTTTTCTTTCTCTCTTTCTTCTCTTTTTTTCTTTTTTTCTTCCTTTTTTCTTTTTTCTTTTTCTCTTTTCTTTCCTTCTTTCTATCTTCTCTTTTTCTCTTTTTCCCAATACAACTTGTTTTTGGCCACTCTGCACTGAGCAAAAAAGACTAGAAGGAAAACCTCACCTCAAAAGAAAGAATCAGAAACAGTCCTCTCTCCCACAGAGTTACAAAATCTGGATTACAATTCAATGTCAGAAAGCCAATTCAGAAGCACTATTATACAGCTACTAGTGTATAAAAAAGCATAAAGGACTCAAGAGACTTCATGACTGCAGAATTTAGATCCAATCAGGCAGAAATTAAAAATCAATTGAATGAGATGCAATCCAAACTAGAAGTCCTAATGAGGGTTAACAAGGTGGAAGAATGAGTGAGTGACATAGAAGACAAGATGATGGCAAAGAGGGAAACTGGGGAAAAAAAGAGACAAACAATTAAAAGACCATGAAGATAGATTAAGGGAAATAAACGACAGCCTGAGGAAGAAAAACCTACGTTTAATTGGGGTTCCCTAGGGCGCCGAAAGGGACAGAGGGCCAGAATATGTATTTGAACAAATCCTAGCTGAAAACTTTCCTAATCTGTGAAGGGAAGCAGGCATTCAGATCCAGGAAATAGAGACATCCCCCTCTAAAATCAATAAAAACCGTTCAACACCTCGACATTTAATAGTGAAGCTTGCAAATTCCAAAGATAAAGAGAAGATCCTTAAAGCAGCAAGAGACAAGAAATCCCTGACTTTTATGCAGAGGAGTATTAGGGTAACAGCAGACCTCTCCACAGCGACCTGGCAGGCCAGAAAGGGCTGGAAGGATATATTCAGGGTCCTAAATGAGAAGAACATGCAGCCAAGAATACTCTATCCAGCAAGGCTCTCATTCAAAATGGAAGGAGAGATAAAGAGCTTCCAAGACAGGCAGGAACTGAAAGAATATGTGACCTCCAAACCAGCTCTGCAAGAAATTTTAAGGGGCATTCTTAAAATTCCCCTTTAGGAAGAAGTTCAGTGGACAATCCACAAAAACAAGGACTGAATAGATATCATGATGACACTAAACTCATATCTTTCAATAGTAACTCTGAACGTGAATGGGCTTAATGACCCCAACAAAAGGCGCAGGGTTTGAGACTGGGTAAAAAAGCAGGACCCATCTATTTGCTGTCTACAAGAGACTCATTTTAGACAGAAGGACACCTACAGCCTGAAAATAAAAGGTTGGAGAACCATTTACCATTCGAATGGTCCTCGAAAGAAAGCAGGGGTAGCCATCCTTATATCAGATAAACTAAAATTTACCCCGAAGACTGTAGTGAGAGATGAAGAGGGACACTATCTCATACTTAAAGGATCTATCCAACAAGAGGACTTAACAATCCTGAATATATATGCCCTGAATGTGGGAGCTGCCAAATATTTAAACCAATTAATAACCAAAGTGAAGAAATACTTAGATAATAATACAATTATACTTGGTGACTTCAATCTAGCTCTTTCTATACTCGATAGGTCTTCTAAGCACATCTCCAAAGAAAGGAGAGCTTTAAATGATACACTGGACCAGATGGATTTTACAGATATCTACAGAACTTTACATCCAAACTCAACTGAATACACATTCTTCTCAAGTGCACATGGAACTTTCTCCAGAATAGACCACATACTGGGTCACAAATCGGGTCTGAACCGATACCAAAAGATTGGGATCATCCCCTGCATATTCTCAGATCATAATGCCTTGAAATTAGAAGTAAATCACAAAAAGAAGTTTGGAAGGACCTCAAACACGTGGAGGTTAAGGACCATCCTGCTAGAAGATGAAAGGGTCAACCAGAAAATTAAGGAAGAATTAAAAAGATTCATGGAAACTAATGAGAATGAAGACACAACCATTCAAAATCTTTGGGAAACAGCCAAAGCAGTCCTAAGGGGGAAATACATCGCCATACAAGCATCCATCCAAAAACGGGAAAGAACTCAAATACAAACTAACCTTACACATAAAGGAGCTAGAGAAAAAGCAGCAAATAGATCCTACACCCAGCAGAAGAAGAGAGTTAATAAAGATTCAAGCAGAACTCAATGAAATTGAGACCAGAAGAACTGTGGAACAGATCAACAAAACCAGGAGTTGGTTCTTTGAAAGAATTAATAAGATAGATAAACCATTAGCCAGCCTTATTAAAAAGAAGAGAGAGAAGACTCAAATTAATAAAATCAGGAATGAGAAAGGAGAGATCACTACCAACACCAAGGAAATACAAACGATTTGCAAAACATATTATGAACAGCTATATGCCAATAAATTAGACAATCTAGAAGAAATGGATGCATTCCTGGAAAACCACAAACTACCAAAACTGGAACAGGAAGAAAAGAAAACCTGAACAGACCAATAACCAGGGAGGAAATTGAAGCAGTCATCAAAAACCTCCCAAGACACAAGAGTCCAGGGCCAGATGGCTTCCCAGGGGAATTCTATCAAACATTTAAAGAAGAAACCATACCTATTCTACTAAAGCTGTTTGGAAAGATAGAAAGAGATGGAGTACTTCCAAATTTGTTCTATGAGGCCTGCATCACCTTAATTCCAAAACCAGACAAAGACCCCACCAAAAAGGAGAATTATAGACCAATATCCTTGATGAACATGGATGCAAAAATTCTCAACAAGATACTAGCCAATAGGATCCAACAGTACATTAAGAAAATTATTCACCATGACCAATATGATTTATCCCCGGGACGCAAGGCTGGTTCAACACTCGTAAAGCAATCAATGTGATTCATCACATCAGCAAGAGTAAAACCAAGAACCATATGATCCTCTCATTAGATGCAGAGAAAGCATTTCGCAAAATACAGCATCCATTCCTGATCAAAACTCTTCAGAGTGTAGGGATAGAGGGAACATTCCTCAACATCTTAAAAGCCATCTACGAAAAGCCCACAGCAAATATCATTCTCAATGGGGAAGCACTGGGAGCCTTTCCCCTAAGATCAGGAACAAGACAGGGATGTCCACTCTCTCCACTGATATTCAACATAGTACTGGAAGTCCTAGCCTCAGCAATCAGACAACAAAAAGACATTAAAGGCATTCACATTGGCAAAGAAGAAGTCAAACTCTGTCTTTGCAGATGACATGATACTCTACATAGAGAACCCAAAAGACTCCACCCCAAGATTGCTAGAACTCATACAGCAATTCGGTAGTGTGGCAGGATACAAAATCAATGCCCAGAAATCAGTGGCATTTCTATACACTAACAATGAGACTGAAGAAAGAGAAATTAAGGAGTCAATCCCATTTACAATTGCACCCAAAAGCATAAGATACCTAGGAATAAACCTAACCAAAGAGGTAAAGGATCTATATCCTAAAAACTATAGAACACTTCTGAAAGAAATTGAGGAAGACACAAAGAGATGGAAAAATATTCATGCTCATGGATTGGCAGAATTAATATTGTGAAGATGTCAATGTTACCCAGGGCAATATACACGTTTAATGCAATCCCTATCAAAATACCATGGACTTTCTTCAGAGGGTATTATGCTGAGTGAAGTAAGTCAGTCGGAGAAGGACAAACATTATATGTTCTCATTCATTTGGGGAATATAAATAATAGTGAAAGGGAATATAAGGGAAGGGAGAAGAAATGTGTGGGAAATATCAGAAAGGGAGACAGAACGTAAAGACTGCTAACTCTGGGAAACGAACTAGGGGTGGTAGAAGGGGAGGAGGGCGGGGGGTGGGAGTGAATGGGTGACGGGCACTGGGGGTTATTCTGTATGTTAGTAAATTGAACACCAATAAAAAATTAAAAAAATATATTTTAAGATTTGTGTGGAATCAGGAAAGACCCCGAATAGCCAGGGGAATTTTAAAAAAGAAAACCATATCCGGGGGCATCACAATGCCAGATTTCAGGTTGTACTACAAAGCTGTGGTCATCAAGACAGTGTGGTACTGGCACAAAAACAGACACATAGATCAATGGAACAGAACAGAGAACCCAGAAGTGGACCCTGAACTTTATGGTCAACTAATATTCCATAAAGGAGGAAAGACTATCCACTGGAAGAAAGACAGTCTCTTCAATAAATGGTGCTGGGAAAATTGGACATCCACATGCAGAAGAATGAAACTAGACCACTCTCTTGCACCATACACAAAGATAAACTCAAAATGGATGAAAGATCTAAATGTGAGACAAGATTCCATCAAAATCCTAGAGGAAAACACAGGTAACACTCCTTTTGAACTCGGCCACAGTAACTTCTTGCAAGATACATCCACGAAGGCAAAAGAAACAAAAGAAAAAATGAACTATTGGGACTTCATCAAGATAAGAAGCTTTTGCACAGCAAAGGATACAGTCAACAAAACTAAAAGACAACCTACCAAATGGGAGAAGATATTTGCAAATGACGTATCAGATAAAGGGCTAGTTTCCAAGATCTATAAAGAACTTAGTAAACTCAACAGCAAAGAAACAAACGATCCAATCATGAAATGGGCAAGAGACAAGAACAGAAATCTCACAGAGGAAGACATAGACATGGCCAACACGCACATGAGAAAATGCTCTGCATCACTTGCCATCAGGGAAATACAAATCCAAACCACAATGAGATACCACCTCACACCAGTGAGAATGGGGAAAATTAACAAGGCAGGAAACCACAAATGTTGGAGAGGATGCGGAGAAAAGGGAACCCTCTTACACTGTAGGTGGGAATGTGACCTGGTGCAGCCACTCTGGAAAACTGTGTGGAGGTTCCTCAAAGAGTTAAAAATAGACCTGCCCTATGACCCAGCGATTGCACTGTTGAGGATTTACCCCAAAGATAAAGATGCAATGAAATGCCGGGACACCTGCACCCCGATGTTTCTAGCAGCAATGTCCACAATAGCCAAACTGTGGAAGGAGCCTCGGTGTCCATCGAAAGATGAATGGATAAAGAAGATGTGGTCTATGTATACAATGGAATATTACTCAGCCATTAGAAATGACAAAGAACCACCATTTTCTTCAACATGGATGGAACTGGAGGGTATTATGCTGAGTGAAGTAAGTCAATCGGAGAAGGAAAAACATATGTTCTCATTCATTTGGGGAATATAAATAATAGTGAAAGGGAATAGAAGGGAAGGAAGAAGAAATGTGTGGGAAATATCAGAAAGGGAGACAGAACATGAAGACTCCTAACTCTGGGAAATGAACTAGGGGTGGTGGAAGGGGAGGAGGGTAGGGGGTGGGGGTGAATGGGTGACGGGCACTGAGGGTGGCACTTGACGGGATGAGCACTGGGTGTTATTCTGTATGTTGGTAAATTGGACACCAATAAAAAATAAATTTATTTAAAAAAAAAGAAAAGAAAAGTATTGGCACAAGAAATAAGTGAGAAAGCCTAACAATAATATAATTATGAAATGATGCTGAAGAGATAAACTTGGGCAGACAGTTAAGGAAAATGTGAAATATTTTAGAAGTAGAAAAGCAATATTTAGGGATAACTGGTTATGTTCAAAATGATGATAGAGAGGGGTCTCAAGTGACAAGTTTTATTATTTGGATGACATTCATAAAATATGAATCTAAGGATAATGAAATGATTTTATTTTTGTTTATAGTTTGGGACATGAGGGTAAGGAATATGATTTTCTAAGTTTTTAACATATTGTCTTTGGAATCTTGATGGACAATTTAGAGATAGCCAGAAGATAATAATAACATCTAAGGATTAAGACAGATTCCTGAACAAAACAAATGAAGTCTTGGAGATCATAATCAGAAATATGATCATTTCAGGCATCCCGGGTGCCCCAGCGGTTTAGCGCCTGCCTTCAGCCCAAGGCTGATCCTGGAGACCTGGGATTGAGTCCCACTTCAGGCTCCCTGCATGGAGTCTGCTTCTCCTTCTGCCTGTGTCTCTGCCTCTCTCTCTCTCTGTGTGACTATCATAAATGAATAAAAATTAAAAAAAAATTCTTATGAATAAATAAATAAAATCTTAAAAAAAAAGAAATATGATCATTTAAAGCAACAGTTTACCAAAGGCATGATTTAGAATGATAGGATCAGTGAAGAGAATGCCAGGAATAGACAAGTAGGAATAAATTTGTAAAAAGGAAACTGCGTAGAAAAAAATGAAGGAAAAAGAATCCTATAGGGATGAACATCAAAAAAGCAATGGGAGAAAGGGTGCTTTCAAGAAAGAAAATTTGTCAACAGCATGAAATCTATGGAGATGAAAGTAAGCTAAACTAATATTATAAATAGTCTGTTTTATTGTATTAGAAAGTTTCAGATTGTAGCCAATAAAGACAAATTTGGTGAACAAAATATAAAATAAAATAAAATAAAATAAAATAAAATAAAATAGTCAAAGGAAATATTTCCTAAATATCATATGAGCATACTTTCCAGTGTGACTCTTCTGGTTTACACTTATATCTGTATACTTATTTTTAACCATTCTGTTATTCTCAGCCTCATCCCTTTTTGGATAATAAAGTATATGATCAACTCACTTAAAGACAATGAGTTCTCTTATATGCTATTTGTGAACTTTCTGAAGTCTGCTGTTTTTTTTGTTTTTGTTTTTGTTTTTTTTTTTTGAAGCCCATCTTAAAACCATACATTTCCTTGGATTATACAATAATGTAAGACATTCTATATTATGTTAAATGCTATGTAAGGTACTCATCTGCCTTAGTTAATTTACATCCTTACATTTTAAAAAAATGTATTGAGGTATATTTGACAAAATGTTACATTACTTTCAGGTGCACAAAATAATGATTCAACCTTTGTTTACATTATGAAATGGTCACCATAATAAGTCTAGTCGCAGTCTGTCACCTGACAGTTAACACAATTTTATTACCCCTTCACCCATTTTGCCTTCCCACCACCCCCAACTTCTCTCCTGTCTGGCAAATACCAATATATCTATGCGTCTGCGTTTGGTTTGGTTTGGTTTTTAGATTCCACATACAAGTGAAATCATGCGGTATTTGTCTGACTTATTTCATTTAAGCATATCTTCAGGGTTGATCCAAAGGGCAAGATTTTTTATGGCTGCATATATATACCATATCTTCTTTATCCATTTATCCATTGATAGACACTTAGGTTGTTTTCATGTCTTAGTTATAGTAAATAATACTGCAATAAACTTAGGAGTACATACATCTTTTCATGTTTTATTACTTTTATGGAAGTATAATTAACATACAGTTTATATTAGTTTTAGATATACAATATAATAATTTAGTAACTCTAAATTTAGTAATTATATAATTTAGTAACTCTATATATTACTCAGTATCATCATGATGAGTGTACTCTTAATACTCTTTATCTATTTCACTCCTCCCACCACCTCCTTTCTGGCAATCTCCAGTTTGTTCTCTCCATATGAGTCTTTTTTATCTTTGTCTCTTTTTTTTCTTTGATTGTTCATTTGTTTTGTGTGTTAAATCCTATGTATGAATGAAATTATGTTGTGTTTGTCTTTCTCTTTTTATTTCACTTAGCATCATATGCTCTAGGTTCATCCATGTTGTTGCAAGTGGCAAAATCTCATTTTTTTATGGCTAAGCAAGATGCCATTATATATATACACACACCATATCTTCTTTATCCATTTATGTATTGTTGGAAACTTGGGTTGCTTCGATATCTTGAATATTGCAAACAATGCTGCAGTAAACATAGGAATGCATGTATCTTTTCAAATTAGTGCTTGCATTTTCTTTGAGTAAATACTCAGTAGTGGAATTACTGGATCATATGCTTTTTATATTTTTAATATTTTGAGGAACCTCCATACTGTTTTCCATAGTGACTGTAGCAGTTTACATTCCCACCACCAGTGTAAAAGGATTCCTCTTTTTTCATTACCTCACCAGCACTTGTTTTTTCTTTCTTTTTGATAATAGCCCTTCTTATATGTGTGAGGTGATATCCCATTGTGGTTTTTATTTTCATAGCCCTGATGGTTGCTGATGTTGAGCATCTTATGTGTCTATTGGCCATATATATATCTTCTCTGGAAGAATATTTGTTCTGGTTTTCTGCTTATTTTTTAAATTGAATTATTTGTATATTTTTGTTACTGAGTTGTATGAGTTCTTTATATGTTGTGGATGGATATTAACTTCTTACTAGATATATGATTTACAAAAATGTTTTAGTTAATAGGTTGCCTTTTTTATTTTGTTGATAGTTTCCTTTGCTGTATGGAAGCTTTTTAGTTTGAAGTAGTCCCATTTGTTTTATTTTCTTTTGTTTCTGTGGCCTTTCGAGTCCGGTTTAAGGGGAAAAAATTGCTAAGACAAATGTCGAGTTGCTTACCACCTTTGTTTTCTTTTAGGAATTTTATGGTTTCAAGTCTAACATTCAAGTCTTTAATCCATTTTGAGTTAATTTTTTTATATTGTACAAGATGGTGGTCCAGTTTCATTCTTTTGCATATACCTATCCCAGTTCCATTCATTGAAGAGACTGTTCTAGTTGTATATTCTTGCCTCCTTTGTTGTAAGTGAAATGACCATATATGCATTGGTTTATTTCTGGGCTATTTTGTTCCTTTATATTTTTATATTTTGTTTGTTTTTTTTCTCCCCATCACTGGAGTAACATTACGTTCATTCAGCTTTCTTTATCCTTTCATTATTTAATTTTTATTCTCTGGACTTTCTTCAGTATTCATTCTTAAAATGTGATGACCAGAAGTGCTTGCAGTATTCAAGGTGCAGGTGCATTAAGGTTTTCTACAAGAGTAGAATAATATGGACTTTTTTGGGTTTGCTTTTGCTTTTATATTTGCTGACTTCCAAGAGCTGTCCTGAGAGTGTTAAGTATTGTGTTGACTCCACCCTCTGCTGTAGCACATTGCCTTGATCTTCCCAGGAATGAAGCTCCAGCTTCCCACATTGATACTCAATATATTGGCTTAAGGGTGCCCCCAGATGTCCTCCGCTGCTGTTAAAAATTGGCAGTTCAGATATCCCTTTTGTCTTTGCCTGAATAAAGCCTGCTCTGACGCCTTGAGTGTGAATGAATGAAGATGTCATATTTCCTATGAAAACCACTACCTTTGTCCTGGACATTAGTATTTTAGAACCTGACAATTTCTTTTTTTTTTTTTTTTTTTTTTTTTTCCTTTTTTTTTTTTTTCACATTTATTTTTTTTTTATTGGTGTTCAATTTACTAACATACAGAATAACACCCAGTGCCCGTCACCCATTCACTCCCACCCCCCGCCCTCCTCCCCTTCTACCACCCCTAGTTTGTTTCCCAGAGTTAGCAGTCTTTACGTTCTGTCTCCCTTTCTGATATTTCCCATACATTTCTTCTCCCTTCCCTTATTTTCCCTTTCACTATTATTTATATTCCCCAAATGAATGAGAACATATAATGTTTGTCCTTCTCCGACTGACTTACTTCACTCAGCATAATACCCTCCAGTTCCATCCACGTTGAAGCAAATGGTGGGTATTTGTCATTTCTAATAGCTGAGTAATATTCCATTGTATACATAAACCACATCTTCTTTATCCATTCATCTTTCGTTGGACACCGAGGCTCCTTCCACAGTTTGGCTATAGTGGCCATTGCTGCTAGAAACATCGGGGTGCAGGTGTCCCGGCGTTTCATTGCATTTGTATCTTTGGGGTAAATCCCCAACAGTGTAATTGCTGGGTCGTAGGGCAGGTATATTTTTAACTGTTTGAGGAACCTCCACACAGTTTTCCAGAGTGGCTGCACCAGTTCACATTCCCACCAACAGTGTAAGAGGGTTCCCTTTTCTCCGCATCCTCTCCAACATTTGTTGTTTCCTGCCTTGTTAATTTTCCCCATTCTCACTGGTGTGAGGTGGTATCTCATTGTAGTTTTGATTTGTATTTCCCTGATGGCAAGTGATGCAGAGCATTTTCTCATATGCATGTTGGCCATGTCTATGTCTTCCTCTGTGAGATTTCTGTTCATGTCTTTTGCCCATTTCATGATTGGATTGTTTGTTTCTTTGGTGTTGAGTTTAATAAGTTCTTTATAGATCTTGGAAACTAGCCCTTTATCTGATATGTCATTTGCAAATATCTTCTCCCATTCTGTAGGTTGTCTTTGAGTTTTGTTGACTGTATCCTTTGCTGTGCAAAAGCTTCTTATCTTGACGAAGTCCCAATAGTTCATTTTTGCTTTTGTTTCTTTTGCCTTTGTGGATGTATCTTGCAAGAAGTTACTATGGCCGAGTTCAAAAAGGGTGTTGCCTGTGTTCTTCTCTAGGATTTTGATGGAATCTTGTCTCACATTTAGATCTTTCATCCATTTTGAGTTTAGCTTTGTGTATGGTGAAAGGGAGTGGTCTAGTTTCATTCTTCTGCATGTGGATGTCCAATTTTCCCAGCACCATTTATTGAAGAGACTGTCTTTCTTCCAATGGATAGTCTTTCCTCCTTTATCGAATATTAGTTGCCCATAAAGTTCAGGGTCCACTTCTGGATTCTCTATTCTGTTCCACTGATCTATGTGTCTGTTTTTGTGCCAGTACCACACTGTCTTGATGACAAAATTCTCAACAAGATACTGGCCAATAGGATCCAACAGTACATTAAGAAAATTATTCACCATGACCAAGTAGGATTTATCCCTGGGACACAAGGCTGGTTCAACACCCGTAAAACAATCAATGTGATTCATCATATCAGCAAGAGAAAAACCAAGAACCATATGATCCTCTCATTGGATGCAGAGAAAGCATTTGACAAAATACAGCATACATTCCTGATCAAAACTCTTCAGAGTGTAGGGATAGAGGGAACATTCCTCGACATCTTAAAAGCCATCTATGAAAAGCCCACAGCAAATATCATTCTCAATGGGGAAGCACTGGGAGCCTTTCCCCTAAGATCAGGAACAAGACAGGGATGTCCACTCTCACCACTGCTATTCAACATAGTACTGGAAGTCCTAGCCTCAGCAATCAGACAACAAAAAGACATTAAAGGCATTCAAATTGGCAAAGAAGAAGTCAAACTCTCCCTCTTCGCCGATGACATGATACTCTACATAGAAAACCCAAAAGTCTCCACCCCAAGATTGCTAGAACTCATACAGCAATTCGGTAGCGTGGCAGGATACAAAATCAATGCCCAGAAGTCAGTGGCATTTCTATACACTAACAATGAGACTGAAGAAAGAGAAATTAAGGAGTCAATCCCATTTACAATTGCACCCAAAAGCATAAGATACCTAGGAATAAACCTCACCAAAGATGTAAAGGATCTATACCCTCAAAACTATAGAACACTTCTGAAAGAAATTGAGGAAGACACAAAGAGATGGAAAAATATTCCATGCTCATGGATTGGCAGAATTAATATTGTGAAAATGTCAATGTTACCCAGGGCAATATACACGTTTAATGCAATCCCTATCAAAATACCATGGACTTTCTGCAGAGAGTTAGAACAAATTATTTTAAGATTTGTGTGGAATCAGAAAAGACCCCGAATAGCCAGGGGAATTTTAAAAAAGAAAACCATATCTGGGGGCATCACAATGCCAGATTTCAGGTTGTAGAACCTGACAATTTCTATTGTTCACAAAATGTTGATTTTTTTTTTCAGAGAGAAAGGAAATATGTTTCTGAAAACATGGATTAAAACTTCTTTTATTTCATCTATACAAATTAAATAAATCTTTCAGCTCTTGCCTGGAAAAAACTAGATGTTTTATATTTTATTCATTAAGCTACACTTTTTCAAAGCATTATATTATTAAGACAAAGAAATTGAAAAAAAAAGTTGTTTTCATAATTGATATTTACTATTTTACTTCTTAGGCAAAACTTCTTATAGTTTGAAGCTATATTATGAATACTCTGTATTCAAGTTCTGTTTAAGGAATAACATTTTACAGGCTGAACTTGCTAAGGAGAAGGACAATGTGGAGTCATTTTATTTAAAAGATAGGGAAAAAAATCCATTCTGTGTGCCTTTAGTTACTAAGATAGTTTCCCACCCAACTTTAAGAAAATGATTTGTACAAGCAACCGAGAATAAAGACAGTAACATTTATCTCTCTTATGAAGATTTTCATAAGCTAAGCAAGTCTCTTCAGGAATAGTTGCTTTTCATTTTAAATCTCATAGAGGGCATGGAAACTATCTCTTAGGTAAATACAGAGAAAAAATAAATATTAATAAATGAAAATATTGTCTCTAGATGATAAAGTTGACTGTCTACTCATAGAAATATATAAAATTATAACCAGAAAAATGTTTATTAATGATCATCTTTTTGTTTATATTTTTTGTAGTTTAGGATCGGTAGACACCATAAGAGGGGATTTTGAAACAAGGGGTTCTGAAATTCTTAAGGTATAAACCCACTTTTGATACTATTTACAGAAGAATTGAGCAGGTTTTTTTCTATCTTACCTATTTTTGATCTATCTTATATATTGAGGTTATTTTATTTTTTCCAGTTTTGTTATTTTTTCATTTTGACACACGTTTTAAAAATTATGTAATTAGTTCTATGCCATTATGCTATCTTTGAAAAAGTAATTTTAATTACTTTAAAATTTAAGTAATTTAATTTCTCTTAAAATGCTTTTCACTTAAAATGCTTAAAATGAGGAATTTCATGTTGAGATTAGATATGTACCAACACTTACTTTTAATATTAAAAGGTTTTATGAAAGTTTTTAAATATTCGATTCTTTGAGCCAAATAGAATTTATTTTTCTATGTCTGTCAGACAAGAAATTTAAAGGACTTTGTTTCTAAATACCTTATAAAGTCTGCTAGCACTAGCTATATTTATCATTCATCTTTTCTGCAAAGATATGTCGTGGCATCTTCTACAACTATAAAATTCTTATATATACTAGCTCTGTTCCTGGGATGTCTATTCTATTTAGTGAATATTGCTGTTTCTGCTTTGCAGATACCAGCATTTTAATTATTGCACTATCATTTATTTTATAATAAATTAATTTATTATATAGTAATTATTTCTAATTATAGTTATGCCTCTATTACTCTTACTTAGAAATTTCACTGTTTATTACATTCTATGACCAGCAAGATGAAATTGTCTTTTGTTTGCCTTTTTTTAATTAATATTTTGCCCTATTTAGATGGTTTTGGAAAGCATCATTAGAAAAGATATATCAGTTAAATTAAGTTAGGTTATGCTGAAATAGCCACAAAAACAAACAAACAAACAAAAAAACAAAATCTTCATGAGTGTTTTAAATTAAAAAGGGTTTATATCTAACCCATATTCCATGTCCTTTGCAGATTAGTGGGATGAGTTGGAGAAATGTTTTTCTCATAGTGATTAGCAAGAGTCTGTGCTGCCAAAGACACCATCCTGATGTTTGCATCCACAAGAGTTAACACAAGAGAGACCTACTGACTTTTCCATTCTCTCTTAATTCTTCTATCCAGGAGAGACATACATTCTTTTGATGATGTTTCATAGAAGATGAATCACATTATCACACCTACCTTCAAAGAGACAGTGGAGTATAACTCTGCTGTGTCTGAACAGGAGGAAATCTGAATTATTTCCTGAAGAGTTTGTCCTTCTGGTCACCAAAGGTTCAGTCTGTTCTTCAAATGTAAGACATTTGACATGTTAACTTTTCAACTATACTCACCTTCAAGAAACTACACAGCTTCAAGTTGAAAGTCTAGGTCTGGATGTTTATGTAGGTTTCTTCATCAGCAGGTGATGTCAACAAGTGATCTACAATAACTGAAAATGTGTTTTCTCTTCACTCAGAAATTTATGATACAAAAACAAACTGTTATATTTTTATCCATCCAATATACAATTAATACAATGGTGGAATAAGGACAGGCTACCAGTATATGTACTTCGATTCAGAAATAATTAATGGTTATAATGTAAAAGACTCAGGAGCCATATGTATGTTTTTGTATGTGTGTATACACTCAACAATCAAATATGTATATTTATTCCTAGCAGACATTATGTCACATGCCAACATAATTGTCCAACTATGTAATTGAGTGACCAACTTCAAATTCTAGAAGAAGTGAAACAATTTGAGCTACAGACTTTGACAAAATTATTTATGCTGTTAAGGACACAACTTTTACTTCTTTGATTATTTTTCAGATTTTTCTTTCTTGATAGGAATTGTATGCAATTAGGGAGTTAGTTTAAGGAGTAATCCCTTTTCAATATTAGAAATATTGATATTAGAGAAGAGATGTGTGTCATATGCTTTCCCTCCCTCTCATTTTCTCCCTATTTCTCCCATGTTCCTACAATTTATGCTGTTAATTTTATTTGCTATCGATCATCTCCTAATTATCCTGGACATAGTACATTTGATATAATACTATGTCAGTCATATAAAAGCTAATAGAAACCTAAATATGGTTTAGAACAAATTTAAGTTTATTTTCTGTTACACAACATTTTAAGAATATATGATATTCACTGCATGAAAATAAAATATGCAGGGAGATTTTATTTTTTATTTTTTTAATTTTTTATTTATTTATGATAGGCACACAGCGAGAGAGAGAGAGGCAGAGACACAGGCAGAGGGAGAAGCAGGCTCCATGCACCGGGAGCCCGACGTGGGATTCGATCCCGGGTCTCCAGGATCGCGCCCTGGGCCAAAGGCAGGCGCCAAACCGCTGCGCCACCCAGGGATCCCTGCAGGGAGATTTTAAAAGTCTCTGAGTTTGAATTTCTCAGATTTTCATGACATCTTATTTTTTAAAAACTTTTATTTATTTATTCACTAGAGACACACACAGAGTGAGAGAGAGGCAGAGACACAGGCAGAGGGAGAAGCAGGCTCCAAGCAGGGAGTCCAATGTAGGACTCAATCCCAGAACCCCGGGATCACACCCTGAGCCAAAGACAGACGCTCAACTGCTAGGACACCCAGGCATTCCAACATTTCATATGAATAGAGGCTTGCCTGCCATTCCCAGAATCTATTACTTTCATCTTAGGCATGTGTGTTCTATTGATGAATCACTCAGCCCGAAATAACATCTTCTATTGTCAAATATTCAGTTATGATGTTCAACATTTCATTCATCAAAGAAGAATTGGAGTAGTGGAGTAGAGGACTTAGGTAATATAAGATCTACCCAGCTGTTTAGAATAGGTAGGTGCTGCCTTTCTTTGCTCAGACTGACTTCCTTTCTTCCAATCGCTATAGGCTACATATATGATCTTTTAAATTCTTAGTTTCAAAGACAAATCATTAGTTCTCTAAGAAAGTAAGGAATAAAAAAATAGAAAATAACATTTTTGAAAGTTCTGCAACTTCTAAGGCTATATCGGTTACAGTGGATGTGAACATTCATCTTGTTGAGAGCAGTTATAAATTCTTTCCTTTATTCTATCCTTTTGAGTTGTATTTATCTCATGCTTATGGTAGTTACCATCAGAGATTGTTCTTGAACTACCAGTTTAGGTTCTAAAGATCTAATAAGGTCTTTGTCTTGAAATTTATTGGTGTGCACATATCTATGATGAATGGATAAAGAAGATGTAGTATATATATATATATATATATATATATATATATATATATAATGGAATATTACTCAGTCATAAAAAAAGTCTTGCTATTTACAGTGACATGGATGAAACTAGACAGTATTATTCTAAGTGAAGTAAGTGAGTAAAAGAAAGACAAATACCATGTGATTTCACCCATATGTGGAATTTAAGAAACAAGATAAATGTGATGAGCACCAGGTATTGTATGGAATTGATGAGTCACTGTATTGTAATCCTGAAGCTAATATACTGTAAGTTAACAAACTGGAATTTAAAGAAAAACTTTAAAAAAAGCTAGCAATAAAATTTCAGATGTTCATCATCGTGGTTTTGGTTCATATTTGATTCATATTCCTTCTTTTCAACAATTTTATTAAATAGATATATCCTATTTATTCTTTGTCATATATATACATTTTAAAGGTTTACTTGATAAACAAATTGAAAATATGTAAAGCATGTAATTTGGTAAGTTTTGATATATGATGAGACCTGTGAAGCCATCACTGTAGTCAAAAATACATGAATATCAAAATACATGAATTGAGTTGTTTAAAAGTCAAGCTGAAATCCTTACTAGAATTGCATTGAATTTATGGAAAACTTGGAGAGAATTAACATCTTTATCATCTTAAGTTCTCCTATCCAAGAGCATGGAAGCTTTCTCTAATTAAAGTTTAATTTATATTTTTTAAATATAATTCCACTATAGAGACATTTTAAACTTTATTTTAAATTGTATACTTTAAGCTTGATATTTAGATATTTTATAGGTGTTGCTCTTCATAGTGGTATACATTGCTTTTAATTATATGTTATTTTTTATTCTTTGGGAGAAATGTTAATGATTTGTGTAGGTGATATTCAAATACATATTGTAATTTATTTTGCATAAAAATACTGAAATCACTTGTACTAATTTCATATTGTATTTTTACATAAATAGTTTAATAATCTTTAATAATAGCTTTATTTTCTTCACATGTGTGTGTATATATATACATATTATATATATATATATATATATAATATGTATATATATTACTTATTTTGTTTTTCTTTGTTATGTCCCTGATATTTGAAGGGAATGTTTTTTGGGTTTTGTTCTTTTTTAAGATTTTACGTATTTATTCATGAGGACATAGACAGAGAGGCAGAGACATAGGCAGAGGGAGAAGCAGGCGCCCCATAGGGACCCTATGTGGGACTCCATCCTGGGACTCTAGGATCACACCCTGAGCCAAAAGCAGATGCTTAACCACTGAGCCACCCAGGCTTCCCCATTTTCTGTTTCTTAATTGTTCATTTTTAATATAATGCCTTTACCAATATTTTATATCTAATAGCTATCATTACTTTAATATTTTAAATACTTTTTTTCTAAAGATTTTCACTTTTTAAAATTTTGTTGATTTTTATCTCTACTATTCTTTTCATTTATCAGTCTTTGAAAAATAATATCAATAGTACTTCCAATAACTAAATGTAAGGTTATATTTGCTATTTTTATTGCTGTTCTGTATTTCATTGACATCTGTCTTCATCTTTATTATTCTCATTTTTGTTTGAGCATGCTCTCATGCTTTTTTGTCCAAAATTCACAAATTGAGTACTTCATCTATTTTTTGTTTTCTAATTGCCATTTTTAATACTTCCAAAAATTTGATAAGCACAGTAATTTTCATTCAGTTCTAAATATATCATTCCATGATGATTATCTTTTAAACTAAGAATTGTGTAATAACAATAGTACATTTAGTTTCTAGACTTACATTTGTTCTCATTATTTGATATTGATTTTTATTTTTATTGGATTTTATTTTTTTTAAGGATTTATTTTATATTTGAGAGAGAGTGAGGGGTTGGGTGGGTATAGAGGGAGAAAATCTCAGGCAGACTCCTCGTTGAGTGGGGAGCTCCATGCAGGGCTTGATCTCATGACCCCTGAGATTCATAACCTGAGCCAAAATCAAAATTAAGTGGGTGCTTAACTGAGCCATCCAGGTGCCCCTATTTTTATTGAATTTTCATCAATGACCAATTTATTCATTTATAGCTATAGACATTATTGAAGTTGGTTTCTGCAAATATACTTGCTAATATGTTCATTTCTTTTGACTCTTCTGTCATTTGTTATTTTACATATTTTAAAAATTAATATTCATAACTCTGATCTTTCAGAAGTATAAAAGTTTCCATTTCTAGTTGAATTTTATTTTGTCAAATATTAAATATGCTGTGCTCTTTGTTCTGTTTTGTTTTGCTCATGTTCATACTTAGCTTTTTTTTTTTAATTTTAAAAATTTCATCCATTTTTATCCATTGCTTGGTAGTGGGAATCATGTCACCATTGCTGTCAAATAGCCATGTTCTATAGGTGATTGCTTCTTAATGGCATAATTTAACTTGTCCTTGCACTTCCTAGGAATTGGTATTTTAATCTAGAGTGTTGGTTATAGTCAAGTTAATTTTGTTTTAGGCAAGAATATTTCATGTTATATTGCATATTATTATGAGGAGATAGTATCTCATTTTCTCACTTAGTGAGTCTAAGATTGATATGTTACTTTAGGTGGTGCTTTGCTTCATTTGGTTTATTTTTTATTTATTTATTTATTTATTTATTTATTTATTTATTTATTTATTTATTATTTATTTCTATTCTTTAGTTCTTCCTCCAGGAGTGTTTTTGTTATATGGCCTCCCCTCCAGCAACACTTCTGAGGCCTTGAATGCTTAAAAAATATTTCTATTGCACATACACAGTTATATCACAATTTTATAGGATACAGTTTTACAGGATGTATATTCAAATGTCATTTATTTTTATTCATTGAAGACATTGTTTTTGTGTTAGATCTAGGATTGTTGGGAAAGCCTATGTTATTATTAATTTTTGTTACTTGTGGTGATCTGAATTTTCTTTCTGAAAGATTTTAGAATTCTTTGCCTCTCTTAATTTCTTAAATTTCACTGTAACATGTCTTGCTATACACTTTTATTTTCTATTCTATTTGGCATTTTTGAGCACTTTTAATCTTATATCTTCATCTTGATCTGATTCTAGACAGCTCTTTTCATTCTTTCTTCAAACATTTTCTATCATCATTTCTTTCCCTTTCCACTGAAACTTCTATTATTTGTATGATGATATTTCTCCTATTGTCATGATTCTTAGCTGTTCTATCTGTCTTTTTATTCTAATTTAGTATCTTTTGGAACAGTTATTATAACTGTTCTTTCAGATTATGTGTTTAATTTTTCCTTTGCCTCCATTCATCCTATATATCCTCCCTTTCCCAATTTTGGACTTTATTTCATTTATTTTATAAAATTAATGTCTTCCTCTAACTTCTATAGAATGTGTATATATACGCACACACACATCCCGCTTATATTTGTCACTATATTATATATGTTTCCCTTGGCATCTCTTCCACTGCTTTGTCGCTTATATATTGCTTTGTTTGTGGCTTATTTTAATGTAATGATATGTCATTTCAGAAGTCTAATTATTTTTGATCTATGAACTCATGTTCCCCCAAGGTTTTAGCTACCCTATCTCTGGTAGAGTAGTGAAGAGGAGCTAGATCTCAGGCCCCCGTTTTTTTCCCCTCTTGGTAATGTTAAGAAGACCGTAGAGACTGTGGTTAGATAATTTTAGATATCACAGATTAACTGTTGACCAACACAGTTTACAACCACTTCCTCACATAACTGTTAATTAGATAATCCCACTTAAACTTTTTGAAACGAGTGTCACTAGAAAAAAGACTGCTTAGTTTGTAATTCTCAAAATTTAAATATTCAGAAGAGCAGGGTCTAGAGCACAGTTGATTGTCTATACCTGTTTTCATCAGCTACTTTCTCCAGAAAAGCCTTAGCACTGTTGTATATTATACATCTTGTTTCTTATTATATGAACTGTGGCTGCCTATTTACATTGTATATTGGAAGTGGCAAAGACAGTGTCTTTTCCAAGAGCAGAAATTTAATCTCCCTTCCACTATATCCTCCTGATAATCCTATCACCAAACATCCCTAGCTGTTGTTAGTACATACCTCTCCTTTTATGCCATTTCAAAGAACCTTAGTCTTACAAATACTTCCCACAGTTACTTTTAGTCCCCTGGGTTCATGCTGAGCTATCTTTTCTATAGTTTCTGGACAGAAATTATAGTGAAAAGAGCCATCAGTTGGTGCCAGATCACCATCTCACCAGGATGTGAGTACCACCTTAAATTTAATTTCAGGATTCTCTCCTTATCAGTCTCCTTTGTAGATTCAGTTTTTGTGTGTATGCATATGGGAGAGATAATTTTATAACTATATAAAATGCGTTTTCTAAAACTATTAGCAATCCTTACTTTAAATGTCAGTTGTAGCTTATATGTTAATTCAGGAAACAGCTGTCTTTGAAGACATAAATAACATTATTCTAGGTAAATGTGTATACACATGTGTCTATAAAACTTATACTAACTTGTGAATACAAGCATAATATTAACTGAATTATGCACTAATAATAGATTTATGAATTTTTTATTTAAAAAAAATCCACTCTGTGAGGCTAATCTGGCAAATCATTCCCTAAGAAATCAGAACTGATTCTTGTAAATATCTGATGAAATGGGAAGGAAAACAGTGTGTCTTCAAATACAATCAAGCTTTGAATAGCAGGCTTGAATTGCATGGGTTAACGTTTACATGGATTTTTTACAGTACAGTACTGTAAATGTATAGTTTCTTCCTTATGATTTTCTAATTTCTATAGCTTACTTTATTATAAGAATATAGTATATAACATATGTACAAAATACATGTTGATTGACTGTATATATTATTGATAAGGCTTTAGTCAACATAGGCTCTTTAGTAGTTAAATTATTGGGAAATTAAAAGTTATATGAAAATTTCAACCTCCAACCCCCTGTGTTATTCAAAGAGCAATTGATATCTAGTTAGTGTTAATCTCAACTATATCTATATATCCAAGTTATTTTTTCTCTGTAGCTTTTTTCTTTTTTAATAAACCACAATGTTGATTGAAGTGATAGATATTATAAAAGGTAAAAATGATGGACCCTCATATATTTCGTTTATGGCCTTTATATACTTATATATATTTATTATATATATTTTAAAATTTTATTCCAGGGCAGCCTGGGTGGCTCAGCAGTTTAGCGCTGCCTTCAGCCCAGGGCATGATCCAGGAGACCCAGGATCGAGTCCCACGTTGGTCTCCCTGCATGGAGCCTGCTTCTCCCTCTGCCTGTGTCTCTGCCTCTCTTTCTCTCTGTGTCTCTCATGAATAAATAAATTAAATCTTAAAAAAAATTATTCCAGTTGATATAGTGAATGGAACTTGATTCTTAAATGGTTCATTCACCATCTTACACAAATTAAACAAGAAGGAAATACATACTTTACAAGTACACTACAGTTCACCAGTTCATTCCAAGCCAAACCATTTATTTATCATTCTGTACTACTTACATCTTTCATCTTATCTAGATATTAAAATAATAAACATCAACTTTCACAATATTATTAGTGAGTTTCATTACAAGAGACAAAGATTCATATAAATGCTGGTCAAAGCAGCAATTAAAAATTAGACCAATTTTGTTCATTTGTTTTTCTGACTTTTTCTATCCTAACATGATACTTAGGATATGTGTGATCAAAGAGTGATCAAATAGTGATTTATACAAAAAGTGGCAAAATGAACATTTAAAATGTTTTTAAATGATGTAATCATGTATTACAAAATCATTGATGATGTTGAATTCGTTGTCATTAGAAACCATGGCTTACCCATGTAACAGTGAACTCAAAGTGAACTAACTACAGTATAGGGAATCTGTTAATATGTATCATACAGTAGCCTAAAAATGAAGTATATCAAAACAACATGCAAGGAAGGTTTTGAATATTAATACCTGATATATGTTACCTCATGTTTATATTTCCTATTGCTCAGTGCCATACCAATTCCAAGAGATAAATGTTTATAATAATAGAGAAGGCCAAATAGTAAGGATACTCTTGCTCATATCAAATGACAAAATGAAAGGATAATACAGCATTTATTATATTCTGGGTGCTTTATGTGTATTATATATATGTAATATATATTTATATATGTAAATTATCTAAAAGTTATTAATCAAAAATTAAATACATGCATCATGTATTTTATAAATAGTCTAACTCCGAAGATCATGCTCTTAACTACCAAAGTATGCTAAAGATATTAATGTTTCAATGAGAATTGAACTTCATAATTTGTAAGCACCAGGCAAGGTGAGAACTATTGATTTATTTGTTTTTCCTTCAGAATTTGGTGTGTCACTCATTTTCTAGTTTCTGAATCCTAGTTCTTCTTTGATACTCAGCTAATGCATGCATATATGTTTATGTACATCTGTGGTATGGAGCCAAAATACATTAATTTTGTATCCACATTGTTAGATATCAGAAGCTTCTAATAAAGAACTATTTTCAATTTCTTGTCTTGTGATCAGTGGTTGCAGTTTGTTCAGTATTAAGGGGGTTCCAGGATGCAGAACTTTCAATGTTAAAACCAGGAAGAAAAGTCTCAGGAAAACTATGATGAATTGGTTCATTTTTGCTTTGGTTTGCATTACTAGAAGCAGTGTACTTACCTATCCTAGTCTTCCTCCACACACATTTAATAGTTTTTGCTTGTTTATTTGTTTTTAAGTTTTGAAATAAACTAATATATCCTTTAATATGTATAGAGATGATTTGCACTAATATCTGAAACCTTTATAATAATATAATTTCTCTCTTGTTTAAAAATTTGAAAAAAATAAAAATAAAAAAATAAAAATTTGCACTAAAAGTATTTCAATTTAGATGCACTCATAAATTGCTCTATGTAGGATTCAGTAATAGGGATTTTGTTATTAAGAGACTTTAAGAAAATACCTGAAACTTTTCAGACGACCACTGTTAACCCTTTTCCCATAGAGAGAACTATTCCTATAAGCTTTTGTATATCATCCTTAATTTCCATTTAAGGGTCATAAATTTCAAGTGACACTCCTCTCCAGAGCTGGCAAATTGCACTACCTCATTGCTTTCTGGCATTCAACTGGAGAGCCATATATCTTGCACTTTGATGGCCTCATGCTGAATGGCCATCGTGTAATAATAATAATAAATAATAATAATAATAATAATAATAATAATAATAATATAAAATGTATAGGAGTGTGTTTTCAATGATTCACAGGGTGAAATATGACTAAAATTCCTCCTACCAATAACAGCACTTACGCTTGAAGTAATAGCTCTTTCAGAGTATGGGGAATGGATCTTTATAATGTTTAATTCTAAATCATTAGATGATGATAGGCTCTCAATCTTAACAAAGCTCATGGTATGCATAGAGAAATTGCTTATTTTGATAAGATCATCTTATGCACACTGCACAGCTGAAGAACATTTCAAACCCCCTAATGATTAGAACTACAATTATCATCTGTGACTTATGTCTGTGTGTATGTATACCTGCATGACTCTCTTATAACTAGTATGTTATTTAGGCATGTGTTGGGTGACCGGACTTGCATTCCAATTTTCTCAAGGCTGTATTACTTTAAAAAAAATCAGTGCTGTGGAACACTATGGTAATCACATGTGTATTCCACTCTCAGCACATAAACATATATTATATAACTTTTCCAGACAAGGCTCTCCTACAGATTCTTAGGAGACCTCCTATGCAAGTATGTAATAAATGGGAGGTAAATTTCAAACAAATAGCTTATTTTTATTTCCAATTCAGTCATCCATTATGTAGGTCCATTATGTTTTGGCTCCTATGGAGCTGAGCACCGCAGGAGTAATGAGTTGAGCAGTGCTGACTACCATTCTGATAAGACCAGAAGCTGAGACAGGGTAATTTAAATAGAATAGGCTGGCCAATGGCTAGATAGAAGGGTTTGAATGAAATGAGGAAGCCATTTACAGAATTGGACAGCATCACAAAGGCAAGATCATCTAGGCTCAATCCCTCATCTATATCTCATGTGGTCCTCCTTGGAATACTGTGGCCATCGCCTGCTGTTAAAACTCACTTTGTTCTCTTGCAGGTTAGCAAATAACATCTATTTGGAACTATTAAGATTTGCTGGTTTCACTGAGGAAAAACCCCACAGAGCTTTAAATAAGAAACTGTACTTGTACTTATCTAATTCTATCTTCATATAATCTACACTCTGATAATTGAAAATCAAGCAACAAATGTAAGAATGAAGATTATTTAGGCCTAAGAGTTTAGAACAAATAACAATAAAACTGTAAATCACATTGCAGCTGGAGGCAGAGATAATTATAGCAGATATTGGATAGCTTTCTTTGCCTTTAGAAAAACTGGGCAGTGAAAGAGACTTGAAGGACAAAGTTGAGGGCGAATCTTTGATAGCAAGTTTAGTTTAAACATTTGTGGATTTAATGATCCTGCCAAATCATTACAAATAATAGTAGTTCTTGTTGCTGAGATGTGAATTTGAAACACAGTGAATGTCAATGTGGAGAAAGGAGTCATGTGGTGAGGGTACAAGCCTGAATGAGTACCCCTTCTATAAGCAGCCTGTTGGTCTCATTTAATGCAATATTTTATTGAACTCAAATAATAAGGTCGTGAAACTGGTATTACTATCCATATTATACAGATAATAAATGAGGAAATGATGTGCTATTGTGAATTTCATGAATTTAGACAATTACTGATAATCTTTGAAAATACCCTTTGTTAAAAAAAAAAAAAAAGAAAGAAAATATTCTTTGTTAATGGTATCAAAAAGCACGTCGGAAATTACAAGTTTTATCTTCATCCTGGCAGTCTGATCCATTTGAATATAGTATCTTGAAAATAATTTGTTTTATCATCATAGAACTGATGACCAGTTCTCTGAATTAGTAGCAGTATCACGTATATTGTACAAAATTTTTTTACTAATCTTATTATAGATCTTTAACATTAAGAAATATTTAAATTAAATATCATTACATATTTTGACTATGATTAGGATTATTTATAAGGCTTTCTTTCATTATTTAAATATTCAATTAATGCTAAACACTTGCTTTCTTAAAAATGCTCTGAAGCAAATACTTTTCTAATTTTGTCTTCTGGTTTTCAGGATATAAAGAGTCCATTTGGGAGATTTCCTTTCTGAAATTAATAACTGCTTTAGTATGGAAAGTAAGTCCAAAAGATCAAATGCATGTGCAGATAGAATTTGGCCCTTAAGACAGCTTGCCTAAATCCGGCTTTCAAAAATCTGAAGACAGAATGATCTTGTACAAAATATTTTTAGTTGGCAATTTCCTCACCTAGTGCAGAGCATTTTTCTATACCTTAGGGTAAAACTGGCAGACTGTCATCCATCCTGTTTTTGCCTCCCAATACAAATTGAAAACATAAAATTTGGTGAGGATGAATTAAATTAATGGTAGGAAAAACACAAAAGCCTGTTTTATACTGTGATGCAAGCCTTTTTGCCATGGGTTAATTTATTTAATGTACTTTTTCTAGTCTGAAAGACATAGCCAACCTGCAGGTACCACACTCTTGGAGATAGCCCTAGCCAAAATATATACGGTTGGAAGGAGTAAATGCCTATCTTAGAGTTTGTGTTGTACTCTAATCCTATTATTGGGGATGGAGGAGGAAAAGGATGTTTTTTCCAAAGAACAGGTGCACATAGTAAACCAGCTAGAAGTAGAAATATCTTGTGTAATAATGTGTTAGTTTAATCAGTACTTTACCTCTCTAAATTTCAAGGCAGGAAGCTCCAACTTTATAGCACAGAGTATGCTTCATAAGTTAGTGTTGGCATTATTCGTGACTCGTCTTACTGTGTATGTTCCCAAATAGGGGATCCTAAAATCCACATCTCTTGTTTTTGGTGTGTCTTACTGAAGCAAAAAGTCTGTACAAGGTAAGTCAAAATTCCTTTCCCTGGGAAACATGTATGTTTTCCTTTGTAATGGGAATATTAAAGTTAACTTTTACATCTGTTCTACTTTCTAATTACACATGGAAACAACAAAAAAAGTGTAATTCACAACTGTACCATAAAACATAAGTTGTATATGATTTAAATTTGTATGCAGTCTACACTTTGTTCCAGGCAATATACATCTGTTATGTTATTCTCCTGTCACAGACATAAATCAACAGGGAATGTCTTTCCCTGGGGAAGAATTTTCTGCTGCCTTAGCCTCTATGTAAACAAAACATGATTTTTCTCTACAAACAGAACTTTCATTTCATTCATTTTTTGAGCAAAGTTCAAATGACTATATTGGTCCTGTGAGTTTGCTTTGATTCCAAGGACTAGCCCCAAACTTAAAAACAAAACAAAAAGTGCACTCAGACAGAAGTGGTCACTTTCATGAGAATTTTACAAACACCAAGTATATAGGAGGCTTTTTTTTTCTTTCAGAAATCTATTTTTTTCTTAACTTTGTATTTAAGAAAGTTTAGAGTTGAGTTGACTTTATGTGACAATGTAAATTTTCAGATTATGACCCTCATTAAATAAACCAAATTTCCAAGTCCATAGCCTCAAATCATACTAATGAATTCTATTTTCAGTCCAGTCAATTCATTTTCACACTGCCAGGAATCATTTCCTTGAATAAAGAAAATTTAGCCATAATATTTTAATTTGATTTGAAAATTAACTATTTCAAATAAATTACATAATTTATAATGAATTTGTGTTGGGATAACATAAAATACCAGATAATCACATTCTTGTCTGTATAGTACGTATTTTGTAAATGTAAAATAACTGGATAAATTGAATTAAAAAAATATATGTCTGCCATTCATTTCATTTTCCCTGACTTCATTTTCATTTTTATCTCCTTGTGCCCTGAGTTCTTTTATAAAGATGGCTACATGACAAGTCTTTCTTCTTCCAAGATCACTCTTCCAATATATTTTCTATGGTGTTCTCTGAGATTTATCATCCTTAGTTACAATTTTTGTGTGATTAACTTCATTTTTCTTTGTTATTCAGTTGGTTGCAAAATTATATCCAGTTCCTATATTTTGGATTAAGTCATACCATAGATCCCTTCCCTATCTTTATTCTCTAATTCTGGGAAATATTTTAGTCATCTTTGGGAAATATTTTTAGCCATCTTTAAGTTACACTGTATAATATTCTATTTGGTCTTACTCCAAACTTTTCTGCTTTCTCAGCATCAAACCCTATCTCTGTTACTCTTACTCTCTGTAACTGACTTTTCTTAGTGTATTTTTTTTTATTCAAATTCAATTAGCCAACATATAGTACATCATTGGTTTCAGATATAGAGTTCAGAAATTCATCAGATGCATGTAATACCCAATGCTCATCATGTCACGTCTGTTTTTACACTGAGGCCTTCGGGGAGGGGGGAGGGAAGAAAGAAAGTTAAAACCAAAATACTTCTAATCTCAGCATACCTGTTTTCCACTCCCCTGAGTTCAGAGGAATCTTTTAGTCTTATTTACCAGAGCTAACCTGCCTACTAAAGCTATAATTCTTTCCTTTAGTCATGTATGACTTTTCTTTTTTAAAATTTCTCTTCACTGTATCCTTCCAGTCCGCTGAAAATATGTTCAAGGGAACTTCATTCTAAAAACTAATACTAATAAAAAAATAAGGGTATCTAACCTCAAACTGTGTACCTGTAAAGGTTGAAAGACTGACCTCTCCACTGATGTAATTATTGGAAAAGTTAGTGCACATTTACTGCTTCTATTGTAATTCTACCTAAACCTTATTCTTTTGCAGATCGGGTTGATTCTCATCACTCTTTCATAACTGCTCTTATAAATATAGTCAAATCATTATTCTTAAGCTAATACTAATTGAAGACTTTCTATGCCAGATATAACCTAAAACCTTTACATAGATTACTTAATTCATCCTACTGACAGATAAGAAACTGGAAGTGTAGAAAACTTAGAAAATTACTGAAGGGCACAACAGATCTACCAAGTGGCAGAACTTGGGTTTGAACCCAGGTTTTCCTTTTTTTTTTTTTAATTCACAAGACGAAGTATTTATTTCTTTTTGGTTAGAACCCAGGTTTTCTAATTCCAAAGCCTACATACTAACTGACCTTTTCCTATTAGAAACCAAGTTTCAAACAAACAGGTTATTAGAATTATTTTAGCTGGTATCTTGAATTTCTTTATCATTCATCAATATTGACCGCCACATTATTAATTCATCTTTCTCATTCTTTGGCATGTGATACTTCAATTTGTCAGTTCTCTTCTTAATTTCCTACCTGCTTCTTTCAGCGTCTCTACTGCTGAATTTTATACCCTTTTCACTCCACCAATACAAATGTTACCAAATGGATATCTCCATGACCCCCTGCTCTCCCAGCTCCCTCTACACTGTTATATCTTTTCAACTATCACCTCTATGGAGCTAACTCCCAATTTTATAAACTCTGACGTGAGCTTTGTCCTGAGATACAACTTTCATTTTCAGTTGATCTTAATCATTCTTTACTTGTTGAGTTTGAATATAATTAACTTTACATCAAAATAAAAAGGTAAGGTTAAATATTACTACCATGATGTCACACAGATATTATTTTTTCTGGCCCCATAGCCACTAGTACTGCTAATCCAATGAATATTGAGGAACTGGTCCAAAAAAAAGATGTATTGCTCAAGACTATATATATATATATATATATATATGAAAAGATATATATCCATATATATGGAAAGATATATATAAAAAGATATATTTTCCATAGATAGATAGATAAAGAAGTCAATTTATTAAGCAGTAAAATAACTGAAATTTGTATGTGAAACACAGTTTTTTAAGCTTTTGAGACAACATACTATATTTGGGACATTTCTTAGATGATAAGGTTTCTATGACTGTTTTTGTCAACTTTGCCCTTGCCTTAAAACCAAATCCTGGATTTAACCATAGTTTTATCTTCTCCAGTTAATTCTTTTACAGTGCTCATTTTTTTCCCTAGTCCAAGTCATGTTCAGTGAATAGGGTGTTATGTTGAAAAGTACAAAATTTGTACATTTGTTTTGGTCAGTTTGATGATCTTTGTAAGACCAATGGATCTGAGATCCTATGATTAGTTTTCAGATGGGTGGGAGATGTATGCCATCATGGAGATAGTGGATATATGTTTCTTATATGATTTTTCTTGGCCTCACAACTATTCCATGTGACATATGCTGCACTACTTTTAGAAATTCACCAAGGAGTTTTATTAAGAATCTGAAACAAGGGGATCCCTGGGTGGTTCAATGGTTTAGCACTTGCCTTTGGCCCAGGGCGCAATCCTGGATCCCCAGGATCGAGTCCCATGTCAGGCTCCTGGCATGGAGCCCGCCTCTCCCTCTGCCTGTGTCTCTGCCTCTCTCTCTCCCTATGTCTATCATAAATAAATAAAATCTTAAAAAAAAAAAAAAAGAATCTGAAACAATCTATTGTTCCTCTAGCTGCTAGTGGATTTGGTACTACAGGGAGTGAAAGGAAATCGCAGGATAAAAAAAATCAAAACAAAACAAAGCACTCTTCTTTCTGAGGGTTTCTGCAAGTTGATGATGGCCAGAACAATTTTCTGGATAGGGCTACCAATGCCTTGTGGTATGGCACTATTAGGCATACATTAAAAACTGCACCTTCAGAAATACCATCTTGGTTGAGAAAAAAAAAAAATCAGAAGGACGTTGACAGTTCAAAGGGAGTGAATGAGGGGTGCCTGGATGGGTCAGTTGTTTGAGTGTCAAATTCTTGATTTCAGCTTCAGGTCTTGATCTCAGCGTCGAGAGTTCAAGCCGTATGTTGGCCTCCACACTGGGCATGGAGCCTACTTAAATAACACCAATACAACTACAACAACAAATAGAGGGAGTGGATGATTACTATGTAATGCGCTAACGTCAAATGGGTAGTAGATGAGGCCTTATATTCAAGGAGAGAAAGCCAACATATTTAACTTGGATAATTTGTGAGCTAATGTGTAAATACCTTCAATGCATTTTTAATGTTTTTGTTGCTATCCATAATATGGGGTCACAGATTCCTTTAATAGAATTAAAACATTTTAGATTTCATTATAACTTTTAATCTGAAATTAGAGGATACTGAATATAGATATGGAGGATTTTGAGCATCAATGAATTGAAATAGTATATAATCTAGGAGCTCTGATTGAGGTTTTCTGTTATAAAGGAAACCTGAATTATTTAAATAGAGTATCCGTTGCCGAAGTGAATGGGTGACAAGAGTTGTGATGTACTATTGTGAGTAGACTATCTTTTATCATTTAGATGATGGGAAAGCTATGGAATGGCATGAATCTGAAATTAAGTTCACTGTGGCAGGAATTCCAGTGTTCTTAGAAGTTGGAGGTTTTTCAGCAATCTCCTTTACTTCCCATCTGTCCCTGTTCTAGGCCCATGGGTCTTTCATTTTTATATACTTAAGGTTACTACTTCCGTTGAAAGGCCATCAGAATTCCATAGGGTTATGTAATGAATGGGGTATGGTAGATTATTAGATAAAAATAAGAATAAACCAGTAGAATATTAGTGTAGCTCTCTGCTCAATCCAACAAATGGCCTTTATGATGAAATAGGACCATATGACCTCTGAGCTTCCTAGGACTCTGGAAAACTCTTCAGTTCCAGTCAACAACATCTGCACATCTGGCTGTTGCTTCAGCTAATTTTTGTGGGGGCTGAAAAATGATTGTGTAGATCTGACATTTTTTAGAGTTAAACTAACTTTTTGTCCCTTTCCTAAGATGTATGTCCCTTTCTTACAATATATGGGAGTCTACGTGTTGGTTTGGATTTCCTGGCTTTAGAAGTCAAAATTGTTATCAAGGAGGCTGACCTACACTGGCACAGTCTGAGTTTCTGGGCCACTCTCAGCTACTGTAAGTAGGTTGTGGTGCTCAGAAATAGCCATTATTGTTGGAACTACTCCACTAGAAGAAAATCTTCATGCACTGAAGACATCTTATTCTCTCTCATAGTTACCAAAGTTGTTCTCTGATCTTGCAGTTTTCTTTCTTCTGGAAATTTGTTAGGTTTGCATTTCTCTGTGTTATTAAGTAGAAAATGGCTGTCTGATTTGCTTTAATAAATGGAATATGAACAGAAGGGACAGAGTTTACTTCTTTGTTGAAGCCATTAATAACCAGTGATCAATTTGCCAAACTATCTTCCTTCTGCATGAAGAAGGGTCTGTGTTCTCGAATCTTTTTAATTAATGCAGTTTACAGACCAACACCATAAACATTTTCTGTGAACTTTCTAAAATGCAGAATGTCAGGCACCTCCCCAGAGGTGAATAAATGTATGCATTTTAACAAGTGATTTGTATGCACATTAAAGTGTGAGAAGTGTTGTTATGAAAGCTCTGCCAGCCAGTGTCTCAGAGTGAAGACAATTTTAAAAGAGCTGCCAGCTAATCCACTGTGGACCTGTAATATGAGTGGAAATAATCTTTAGTTGTCTTAAGCCACATAGATAGGGTATTGTTTTTTATTGCAGCATAATCTAGCTTATTATAATTGAGACGAACATCAAAAACCCCACTGCTTTTAATAACATAGGATAAGTGATCCCACATACCTACTAAAAATGTGATATCTCAACCTGAAATATGAAATACCAGAATAATTAAGCCCTTCCTGAATGTGCAATATCATACATTGTATGAATTGTTTTAAAAATCTTGAAATTACAGCGTTTCCCAATTATACACAAATAATGACTTTTACTTTATTTTATACTTTTTTGTTGTTGTGGAAATGTATATATAACCTAAAATATATCATCCTAACCATTTTCATGTGTACAGTTCAGTGGTATTAAATCAATTCATAATGTGCTACCATCACCACCATCCATCTTTAGAACTCTTCATATCTGACTTTTAAGTAGAAGTAGTTTTTCTTTTCTTTTTTCTTTTTTCTGCTTTCTTTTTTCTTTTTTCTTTTTTTTTAATTTTAATTTTAATTTTAATTTTTTTTTTTTTTTAGAGAGAGAGTGTGAGCTCTTAGAAGGCTTCAGGGACAGGAAGGGGCAGAGGAAGAGGGAGAAGAAAAAGCATCCCAAGCTGAGCTTGGACCCTGACTGGGGACCCTGAGATACTGACCTGAGCTGAAATCAAAAGTGGGATGCTTAACCTATGAGCCATACAGACACCCCAAGCTTGTTTCCTTCTATTCCTTACTTTATTGAGTTTTGTTTTTGTTTTTTGTTTTTGTTTCTTGTCATGGAAAGATCCTGAATTTTGTCATATGCTTTCACTTTTTCTACATCAATTGAATCATCATTTTTTTTTCATTTATTTTGTACATTGACCAATTTTCATATATGTAACCATCTTTGCATTTCACAAATATGTCCTTTATTAAATTTGGGAGGGTTTCTGACATCATTTCTTCAAATATTATCTGTGCCTTTTTCTCTATCTCTTCTCATCCTGAGAATTTCATAATATATATGTTGACTGCTTGATGGTGTTCCATAGATACCTAAAGCTATTTATTTTCATCAATCTTTTTTTTTCAGATTTTTAAAAAATTTTATTTATGATAGAGAGAGAGAGAGAGAGAGAGAGGCAGAGACATAGGCAGAGGGAGAAGCAGGCTCCATGCACCGGGAGCCCGACATGGGATTCAATCCCGGTTCTCCAGGATCCCACCCTGCACCAAAAGCAGGCGCTAAACCGCTGCGCCACCCAGGGATCCTTTTTTTTCAGATTTTTAAATGTGATGATTCACATTGTCCTATCTCCAAGTGTACTTATTATTTACCCTGCCTGCTCAAATCAGCCTTTGCTTTCCTTTAGTAAATTTTTGTTGTTATTATTATTATGGATTTTTTTTAAGATTGTATTTATTTGATAGAGAGAGACAGACAGAGCATAAGCAGAAGGACAGGCAGAGGGAGATGGAGAAGCAAACTCCCTGCTAAGCAAAGAGCCAGACATGGGGCTCAATCCCAGGACCCTGGGATCATGATCTGAGCCTAAGGCAGACACTTAACTGACTAAGCCACCCAGATGCTCCCTGTTAGTAAATTTTTTAAATTTCATTTGTACTTTTCAGCTTCAGAATTAAGTTTTGGTATCTTTTTAAGTTTTCTATCTTCTAAATTGATATTTCCAATTTTTTCATACATCATTTTAACTTTTCCATACCATCACTTTCTTTGCACAGTTTTAAGACAGTTGTTTTAAAGTCCTTGTCTGGTAGATCCATCATTATGTCTTTTTCAGGGCAAGTTTTGTTGATTTATTTTTTTCCTTCAAATGTGCCATATGTCATATTCCTATTTCTCTGTATGCCTTGATTTTGTTGTGGCTGTTGTTGAAAACTGAATATTTGAACCTAATGATGTGGTGACTATGGTAATCATTTCTCTCCCTCACCCAGCCTCTGCTTTTTTTCATTTTGTTTATTGTTTTTATTTATTTTTGGAGGAGGCATTATTGTTGACTCTTTCGGTGGTGAGGATCAGCCTGAGAGGTAAATGTAAGGTCTGCTCAAGTTTTGAGTCCATGCCTTTCTCTGGGCATGTGTGCTGACTTTAAAATTTTTCTTCATGTATACAGTGGCTTTTGAATGTTCTAATCTTTAATGTCTGGCTCCCATGAGGCAAAAAAAAAAAGAGAAAAAATGAAGAATAGTAAGAGCATCAGCTTTTAAGTCCCTCAGTTATCCCTTCAGTCAGAGGGGGGAGGCTTGCAACAGTGGTGGGAAGCACAGCAATAATACCTGCCTGCCTCTTTTGCCTGCACTCTGGAGATCACAAGCAATCAGTGATCAGAGCAAAGATCCCTGATTTTTGGAGGACGGGGTTCTTTTTGTTCACCTTGGCTCTTAACAGTTGATGCAAGCAGCTTCAGAAATGCATGTATGGTTGCCTGACCCGGGGAAAGGAGGCGGGAGCTAACATTGATGAAATTAATCACAATTTACACCTAAGCCTTCCCTGAGAGTTTCAAGGATTCAGTAGACTCCAGAGTATCAACATAATCATATCGTATAGATTCTGCCAATTCAATAGCTTCATGGATGAAGAGACAGACTTCTAGTGCCTCCTACTCCACCATCTTCCCCTGTATTTCTTTTACCTCTGCTTTTATAGTTGATATACAAAGAACTGCACATGTTGATGATGTACAATTCTCGAGTTTGGCCATATGCAAATGCCTGTGATACCATCCCTGTAATTAAGGTAATCATCCATATGCAACACCTTCCAGAGTTTCTTTGTGTCCCCTTTCTGTGTGTGCTGAAGATACATATCATGGAACGTATTCTCTTAACAGATTTTGAAGTGTGCAATACCGTGTTGGTAAGCACTGGCACTATGTTGCATAGCAGATGTCTAGAACTTACTCATCTAATGTAAATGAAACTTTATACCCATCAAATAATTGACTCTTTCTTGTTAATTAATAGAAGTGATATAAGAAGGCATGGCTTCTTCAAATCAATATTAACTGTTCTAGTATTTGGATTTCCTCAGAGTTCATTTAAAAATAATCATTGCTTTTTCTTAAATTCAGAGGGAATTTGCCAGCAGGTTCCTTTGCCACAAAGAGTAACAGCCTTGAATAATATTTTTGAGGCTTTTATTTATTTATTTGAGAGAGAGAGTGAGTTTGCACATGTAAGAGTGTGGGAGGGGCAGGCAGCGGGACCAGCCGAACTCCACTCTGAGTGTAGAGCCCCACAAGAGACTCGGTCCCATGATCCTGAGATCATGACCTGAACCAAAACCAAAAGTTGGCCCCTTAACTGACTGAGCCACCAGGCACTCGCTGGATAATTTCTTTTAAAACAATGGCTTTAGGGGTGCCTGGGTGGCTCAATCAGCTGATCATAAGCCTCTTGGTTTTGGCTCAGGCCATGATTTCAGGGTCATGACATCAAGCGCCATGTGGGGCTCCACATACTAACAACACAGTCTGCTTGCCCCTCTCCATCCTCCTTTGCTCTTCCCCCAGTTAATGCGCTCTCTTTCAAATAAATAAATATAAATAAATAAATAAATAAATAAATAAATAAATAAATAAATAATAAATAAAGGCTTTGTTATGGAGAGGGAGATGAAAAGAAAAGATGAAGTCTTTTCTTAATTTTCCCAACCACAGAGCAAAATTTTAATAAAGTATACTCCAAGGGAAAGGTGAGCCAGTCAAGGGAGGCAATGGCCCCAGAAACTCCAAGGTGTGTGTTTATATCAGTTTTTTGGGGGTGGGTCCCAATGTTTAAATCACAAGCCTAGATTATATAATTAGCCAGCCATGCATGTCCTTTCCCAAGATGTATTAGAAATGCCTGCAGGGGGTAGGAAACTGCTACGTTATTTCTTATTCTGGAGACATAATTCAGATAAGGACAAGCCACTGCTTTCTGCACAAGTGTAACAAGCACAACAAACTTAACTCTGGCCTGCCAGGATCTTGTAACCACAGACTAACTGCTGAATGGGTGGAATGGGGTGTCCTGGGTGGTCCTTGGTTGGGGCTCTCAGTCAATATGTTGAGGTCCATCCTCCTGTGGCTCTGCCTAGCTTCCTGCCAAATGATTTAACAATTTTCATAGGAGCGTCAGATTATTAACAATAGTAATTCTGTGAGGCAAATCATGCTAATCAGCTATGTCATTATTTTCATAACTCTTTTAAGGGACACTTATTCAAAAGAACTATTTTACTTTCCATTCTAAACTTAAAAAAAATCCTTGATAGAAGTTAAAGAAAGCAAAATAAGAACTTTCCTGAAGATTTATGAGAATATGCATATAAAATTGGATCTATAAATGATGGATACATGTTTCTAAAAATTAGTAAGTAGACCTCATTTGGAAACAAGAGGAGTTTAAATCATGGGTTTGAATGAGATCACTTAGAAAATGTGAAGGAGGAGGAAACTAATGTTATCAGGAACCATAATTCTAGTAGAAATAGTTCCTTTGGGTAATTAAGAGAGAAAGTTTAATAAGAGAAAATTAGGAGATTTTATTAATGCATGGTGTCCATCACACCAGGGAAGTTGGGCAATGTCCTAATCCAGACTAAAATAGGAGTGGGATACAGTCACAAATTATGGTCCATTCACTCTCGTGGCTGTATGCTAATGTACCATCAATTAAGAGGGGAAGTCAGAGCAGAAACCTTCACTGATTTATCCTTCATGACATACTGTGCAGTGTATTGCATGGCATAGAATGTTACTCCAAAATGAAAAGCTTTAAGTTCAACATTGTATACTTGATTATGTAAAATAAATTTTACCTATCTGAGGAAATATTTTCTTGTCAGAAATCTATAAAAATATAATAAACATTCTAAGTTAAGTAGTGGAATGATAAGAGGAACAATATTAAAATGTTTCTATACACAAATTCTATGCCATACAATTCTATTGCTCCATGAGAAGTTGAAACCAAATATCTTTGCAGGACTCAAAGAGAAGATTCAAATATGCCTAACCACCAAATTAATCCCAATTCAATCATATTTTACCTTGCTTGTAATTGATGTTAGGCCTCTGTAATATCAGGACTCCACAATTTTAACCAGTTAACACACATATGACAACTCAGAAAACCTGGACAGTGCTCTGGAGAATGTGATAGAATCTGAACAGACAACTCACAAAGGAACTGAGAATATGTATTCAAGAAATAAGAACTAAACCTATGAGTTAAATTAAGAACTGTGTCATAGAAGCCGTTGGAGTGGGATTTCTGATAATATTGAGGTTCCAGCAATGAAACATATTAGTTCTGTGGCTTTAAACAAATCACTTATTCTCCTGAAAGCTTTAGCATCCTCATCTATAAAACTTTGATCTAATGGGCACCTTATTCTGAGGATTAAACAGATAATACTCATGAGAAATCTGATATATAAAAGACATTAATGTTAGCTATCTATCTCCTCCTAAGAAAGTTACCCTTAACAACTTAAATTTAGTAATATAATGTGAAGACACTGAATATAATGTGCATGTGGGTGTCTGTATATGAACAGAATCATTTTCTCACCCATCAGGACAAAAATGCTATCTGCCATTTATCAAAAGGTTTTCACTCCAATATATGATTTAATATTTACAGTTAGGTTAGACACTACTCCTAAAGATACTACTTTGATTTGATTTAAATCTATACAGATTCAGGACTAATGGACAATACATACCTAATGGATTAAGCAATTTTGAGACCAAAGGTGTGAAATCTTTTTAAATAATTTACCATGACTTGTCAACCAACTATAGAAGGCAGAGCTCAAAAAACTCCTAATTTTCTTTGAACAACAGGAGAAAATTCTCTTTCTTGAAAGCAGTTTCTTGGCACATGGGAACATTTAAATGGTAAGAAGCTTGATGTTTTCTTTATTTTAATTTATTAAGTTTTTATTTTAATTCCAGCATAGTTAACATAGATTACAATATATTAATATATTACATATATACAATTAGTTTTTATTTTAATTCCAGCATAGTTAACATAGATTACAATATATTAATATATTACATATATACAATGTAATATATTACATATATTACAATTATATTAATTTAAGATTACAATATAATGATTCAACATCTAGTGCTCATCACAATCTTCCTTAATCCCCATCACCTATTTCACCCATACCCCCACCCACCTCCCTTCTGGTGACCATCACTTAGTTGTCTATAATTAAAAGTTTGTTTCTGGATTTGTCTGTCTTCTTTTCTTTCCTTATTTGTTTTGCTTCTTAAATTCCAAGCATGAGTGAAATCATATAGTATTCATCTTTTTCTGACTTATTTTGCTTAGTATTATACTCTCTAGGTTTGATGTTTCTGAAAGGCTCTCAAATATATGTAATATCATATTTTTCAAATGGAGTTGGAAATAAATCAGTTTATGAATCTCATGAATGAACAATCTAGTTCACCTCAGCTTATGTGCAATTAATTTTTTAAACATTGGTTATTTGAAATATTTCTTATTTTATTCTTTCAATGATATTTATGGATGAATAACAGTCCCCTCCTCTAAGGGAGGGCATCATGCCTTGTGTCTTCTTCTACCAACTGGCAGTTCTGTTATACCACTGATGTAACAAAAGGGTGACTCAAAATACCATTTGGCAATCTGGAGGAATTCACCTTGTTCAACACAAATTTTATCTGCAAATCAGTTAATTCACCAGTGTGTTTCTGCAATGTCCCTTGTCTATCTAAGCAACCTCAGGCCAGTGAAATCTTCCTTGAGATTAAAGGTGAGACAGTATTATTGGTGAGTCATGATAAAAGCTTGAAAACACTGAAAAATAGTTTTAGCAACTCATATTAATAACCATGCTGTGCATTGACAATGAAAAGGAGGTTGCTGCTTATCAGCTACTTTGTTTTAAATAGTGTTTTTAATGACACGGACCTCTCTTTTCTCAAAACTATATATTTTTACTGTATTGCTAAAAATTATAGTAGATGATGACACAAAAGTGTGGTTTTTTAAAATCTACTTAATCTTTCTTTTTTTCTATCTCTAAATCCATATTTTTGCTGTAAGAAGTAACACTGCATTGGATCATTGAAATGATAATGTATTCTGTTAAAATGGGAGGCAAAATTATAGAGTGGGCTAGGCAAAATTCTTTGTAAGTATGAGGAAATCTATTAACTACCTGCAGGGTAACTATACCCTCAACATTTATCACTAAAGTCTAGCACAAAACAAATAAACACACAAGAGGAAACCTCTCAAATCTCAAACAGAACATAGATGAAATGCTAGTCAGAAAATAGAATTTGCAAATATCACACAAAATTACCTGAAGAAAGAAATGGCACAGAATGCCATGTTAGGTGTTTTTTTGTTTTGTTGTTTTGTTTTGTTTTGGGTTTTTTTTGTTTGTTTGTTTTGTTTTTTAGAAAGCAGTAAGGGTTTGTTTTGTTTTGTTTTTTAAGATTTTATTTATTTATTCATGAGAGACACAGGAAGAGAGAGAGAGGCAGAGACACAGGCAGAGGGCAGGCTCCATGCAGGGAGGCTGACATGGGACTCCATCCCGGGTCTCCAAGATCCGGCCCTAGGCTGAAGGTGGCGCTAAACCACTCGGGCTGCCCTCCTGTTAGTTTTTATGTGCCTTTCTTAAGACATTTCCTATCATGGAAGGGAAAGTTGATACCCCCAATCACTTACTCTCCAAAGGAAATTTTGGTTTGCAGTACTCATTTTATTTGGATGTTAAGAGTTTTGGGATCTGAAGCTTTTATACCTAGAAAACACTATTATCTGCCTTCACCTGTGCACTGACTTCGTCTATTCCATGTGGTTTATTTTCCTTCAGAATTGCTGCTGATATTTCTTCTTAACACACTTGACACCACCTTGGTTTTCTGCCATTGCCATCATTATTGCTGATGGTGCACCTGCACCTGGTAGGGTTTTAAATACTTGGAAATACTCCAGCCCTTTCATCCCCAAACTGTTTTTGTGTAAAACGTCCTGTCTCTGAAGCCTTGCTTAAAGTATGCATGAAATTATCTCTGCTTTCAGAAGTTCCAGACATTAATTGGGTGACTACGTGTAGGGCCCTTCTTTGTCATAAAGTGTGTATTACCTAATACAAAGTACCTAATACATAGCACTTAATACATAGAAGAAGCTGCCCCTTCCTTTAAATCACAATAGATTGGAATGACACATAAAATATTATATGAATACTATATGATTCACTTTATGTCAGAAGAATGAACAGAGGAATGGCCACTAATCTGCATTCAGCAAAGGTTTTTTGAAAAGATGGCTGAATTGAATTTTAAAGAATACGTATTTTTTTGGCAAAAGAAGAGTGGTGGGTATGTATCTTGTATGGGGGTGCAAGTGTCCCTGGTTATATGTCTAGACAGAAAGGAAACCTTTGCAAAGGTGCACATGTGTAAGGTACTATGGTATTTTTTGTACTATTGGAATACTGTACATAGTTTAGCCTAGAGTGGAAAAGACAATATTGAATGAAGAGGCATATCTAGAAAGAAAGGAATTAAAGCAGACCAACATAATACGAATTTGCTTGAAGAATGAGCTAGGGAACAGGTTGTGATGTCTTGTGCTCTTTTTGGCTGTCTTGACCCAGTGACTCTGAAATCATCCACTAGTACTTCTATTGCCACTCTCACTAGTACCATTGTTGAAGTCTCAGTATGCACCAGGTTTTGTGCTAGATGTTTTACACTCATTAAGTCCCTAAATATATCAACTCTATGTGGTTTATTATTATTTTAAAATTCCATTTAGGTTATATTAAATTTAGACGTTAAGTAACTTGCCCAACTTGTGCAGCCAGTATGCTGCTGCATTTGTTCTTTTTTTCCCAGACTGCCATGTTGTATCTGATACCTGTGTTCTATTTCTCTTAGGGTAGATCCATAATATGTTTGTATTCTGAAGTGCCAAAACTTGAACCTTCCTTTAAACAAACAAAAAATGATCCAGTGCTAATTATTTTCTGAAAGCTGGTTTAAAAATAATTCAGTCCTGTTTAACTTACTTTATGGTTTTGTTTTGTTTTTTTTTCTCAAACATCTTAGTTCAAATGCCTCCAACACACATGCTTAGCAGATGATATTGCCACAGACTTAATTGTAAAACATAGAAGCCATTATTTGGGAATTCCCTCATTTCTCTAATAGCAACTCTAGAACTTATAGCCATATGCTCCAGGCTTTACTTTTTCCCTTGACTTATAAGAAGAAAGGGTTCCTCTTCTTAGCAGAGGCCAATTCCTTTACATTTGCTGAGTACCCCATGCTCTCTGATTTTAATAAATCCATACCTTCAGTTTTGCTCATTTTTCCTACATCTTCAAGATATCTCTTACAATTGCATCATTTGAGTTTTCTCAGTTTCCCATTTACAAGCTTCTCTTTATTCTATATTTCTTTTCTTTACTGCCCTACTTTTTCAGAGTTTCCTGCTAACTCTCATAGCATTTTTTCCTGACATTTTAAAAATATACATAGAAAGTCTTCAGTCTTCATCTATAATACCTATTTATTCTTTGTGTGTAGAGTGTGTTGAAGGAGGGCAGAGGTTAAGGTAACACTGATTTATTAAGATTGACTAGTTAAAATGAAGATTGGAATTAAATAATGTACTACTCCTCAACCTCACATTTGGAAAAAGTAAAATGCCCCCACTTCACACTTACTTGAATGTCCCACTCACCATTATCATGACCAGAACAATATGGTAAGAGTCAAGAAGCAGTTGGCAAGGTGTAGAAGCATTAGTTGGCCTATTGATGCATCATCAGCTTCAGAATCCTTATATCTTTAAGGTCTAGATCCTGGTCTGTATAGTTCTTGGTTATCAGCAAGAAATTATTTCATTTAAATCAAACTGTGATTTTTGGCTTAGCTTTGCAAACAAATGACACTCCATGAGCTGGTTGAACCTTGAAACTACATGGTCCCATATTGTGAATGTTTAAAGGTACTTATGGTTCTCTACTTGTCCCCAGAGCAGTAACTCTGTTATTCTCATCTGTTCTCTGATTCCCTGGGCAGATGCATCCAGAGTGCCCTCAGATGTCCCTTCATATGAACCAGTACAGCACTTCCATATCCTTTTGACAGTGTATTTAGCATAAGTTATCATGTACTAATGGTAGAAGTTAAAGAGCTTACTAATATGCCTAGTCTTGGGTTTGGGTTCTATCATTATCTTCCAAACAAAATCTCATAGATTAAGCCTTGCCCTTCTTGAAAACGTTGTCCAGAAGAAAGTTTCACACATCATATGCCATCACAGAACTAAGTCCTTAGCCCTACAAGGTTTTGCAGAGCCTAGTTCTCCTTTTCTTCAACCTCAGATGATTATTCCACTCCCATGCTTCTGGTCTTCCATGGACTTCCCGTATCTTATACTCTTTCCCAGGAAGGGACATCATACATGATATTTCCTATATTTGAAATTATCGTTTCATTATCCTTGTGCCACCCAAGGGATGACTATATCTTAATAATTCACTAAGTGCTAAGCCAAATATTCAAATTCACAGAAGCCATTCTCTAAACTCCAAATCTAAATTTGGTGACCCTGTTATTTTATCTTGACATGCTATCCTTTTCTTTATAACCTTACCAATTTTTCAAGCCCCTTGTTGGTCATTGAATTTTCAGCAAGTAGCACATAATCAGCACATAGTTATATTAGCACGCAAAGGGTCCTCAGTATTTTTAATGAAAAGATAAATGACTAATGTATGAATGAATATTGAATTTTTTATTTGTAGTAAAACTACACTTTTTTAATTTATTTATGATAGTCACACAGAGAGAGAGAGAGAGGCAGAGACACAGGCAGAGGGAGAAGCAGGCTCCATGCACTGGGAGCCCGACGTGGGATTCGATCCCGGGTCTCCAGGATCGCGCCCTGGGCCAAAGGCAGGCGCCAAACCGCTGCGCCTCCCAGGGATCCCCAAGTCTTTTTTTTTTAATGCTAAAAGCCAGAGTGGAATAAAATTTCTATACCTTTAGAGCATAGGAAACATGAGAAAAAAGTAGCATACTCATATGGCAAATTCATCTACGAGACAAAACAAGTGGCTGACAGCTTTCTTTGTAAAAAGTAGCATTGCATACTAAAAATGAAAAGATATTTAGAACATAGGAGTACAAATTATGAAAATAATTATATATCAGGAGATTCTTTCCTATTTTAGTAGTAAAATGCTGTATACTAAGAATTTCATCCATTCTTTGCATGCTTGAAAACCTTGCTAGGTAGTACCTCACTCTGTTGTACAAAAATATCATTTTGCATAATTATTTGACCAGTTCACTATTCAAGTCCCTTAAAAATATGATTAAACTTTCCCTGACCCTTTGGCATTAGAAATAGAGCTCCTGGATTAATGGTTTCATCTTGCTCCTTGAGTATTCTCGGTTGTGGGGCGGCGGGGGTGGGGTGGGGGGGAGTTGTGTTCTTCCTGAGTTGTGTTCCAGTTTATATCTGCTGAGGAATATTCTCATTCATGTGCATCTTACTGGCATCTGCTACTAAAATCTGCAGCTAATCATTTTTGTCTTATTTCTCTTGACTTAGGACTTAGTGGTGTCCCTTTATGGCTGTTCAGCTGAGGTACAGAATACAAAATGCTATTCTCTTAGACACAGGAGCTGCATAAATATATTCCAGTCTAACAGGTTTAGTTGTGTTGTCCACAAAGGAATTCTAGGTATATTTGTATTAATATATGTGTATATGTGTGCATGTGTGGGTATATATATATATATATATATATATATATATATATACTGCGATTATAATATCTACATATATGAAAGATATATCATATCAGATATATATGCATATATGTAAATTTACATATATGTAAATATTCACAAATCAGGGTGAATAATTTTTTTGTTTTTATTTTTTAAGTTTATTTTTGAATACTACCATATATACTATTAAGTTAATTCTGTTGCATATCTTCTTGCACTAATGCATTACATCACATCTGAAAAACATTTCATGTCTTAATTTTATCTAAATAGGGATGACTTTAGGCAATTTTTTTTTCCAGGAAAATCTTCACAACATTGGCAAAGGCTTTAATGTACTAAATGCCCTACAGTATTAATGTTGTAATTATTGAAGACTTGTTCAGAGGTAATGAGCTAAAGTGTTGGCAGAATCTGTGATTATGAAAGCCTAATTGTTGGACATGAGATCCCCCTCACCACAGAAACACATATCAAAAAGCTTGATTCTCATAAATCCCTCTTAGTAGGCTATCCAACAACATTTCCCTTTGGCTGACAATTTATGTGGTATTCAGCTGTATGTCCTGGATGCTCTGAGTCCTCATAATCATATTATGTCTGCTCTTGCTCATTTTGAAACTGGCAAACTCATACGTGGTGAGTTGATTATTTAGTTGGCGGTTTCCTATTTTATTTCTGGAAAAGAAGTTGGTTGAATAGACCTTGATAATAAAAAAATATACCTTCTTGAGTTTTAAGGTCAGGCTCTTTCAGTTATTTATGAGGAACTCTCTTAACAAAGAGATATTTAAATATATATATTTAATCTTTAAAGTCTTATGTTCCATATTCATATTAATTATAAATTCTGCTGTGAAGATTTTTTTTAAAGTTTCCTTTTATTAACCATCTATAACACTTCTATCCAGATCACTACAGCTTAAAATAGATCACTACCCTTTTGCAGCTATTTAGTAGCCAAGAGCAATGGATAAGATCCATACAGCAATTCTGAAAAGTTCGCACTGTCAGTTCAGAACATCTGCTTCACCGAGCCGGATTGCTGATTATTTAAAAAGAATGATAAGAAATTAAACATCACAAATATGTTTTTGTCACCATTAAATGTCTGAATTTTAAACAGATTCTTGGACTGGTGGTTCATATCCATCAGGTTGTTCAACTTTAGCACCGGTCTCATCCCCAGTAGTTTTTCCAGAACTACTACCTTCACCATGAAGCTCCATGAGTTTTCCCAATTCAAACTTGGGCTTCTTCAGCAATTTTACTTTTCTAACAAAGACATCATGGAGTGGGTAAATAGACTGACAAGCTTTTTCTATATCTTTTCCGATGCTGTCTGGAATCAATTTATTGACCACTTCTTTCAAATTATTTGTCTGCACCTCTCAGGTCATGATTTCCATCATCTTTTTCCGAATTTGGCAGACCTGTTGGTTCTGAGCGTAAGAGGTCTTCCGAATCTGATTATTGCATTTTTTAGTAAAACCAACACAAAATAGACGAAGCAAATAACCATCAGTAGTTTTTACATCAACATGGGCTTCAATCATGGTCTGCCATTTTTTGACCATGGAGCACATTTTGTCACGGGTAAGATCCATGGAAATTAGTCCGGCAGTTTTTGCCCTGCACACCCTCAGTGATTAGCTTGAATTTCCTAAATGCAACTTCATCATTCTGCAGATCAGCAAGGCTAACTTCAAAAATGTGACCCTTGAGACCGTCAGATGTAATTTTGGTTCCTTGAGTTCTTGTGACTAGTATTTTTCCAGTATTTCTTATATTGAACATAGCTGGTGCTTTCACATCATACCAATCTTTCTTAGAAAATGGATCAACCTCTTTCTTCTTGGCTCCCTTTTTGCCGCCTTTCGTAAGGCACTTGTTCTTGCCAACTGCCACGACGCTGCTCTGGGAGCCAAAAGGGCTGCTGTGAAGATTTGAGAGCTAATTTAAAGTCTTTAAAATTGTGGGATCCCTGGGTGGCGCAGCGGTTTGGCGCCTGCCTTTGGCCCAGGGCGCGATCCTGGAGACCCGGGATCGAATCCCACATCGGGCTCCTGGTGCATGGAGCCTGCTTCTCCCTCTGCCTATGTCTCTGCCTCTCTCTCTCTCTCTGTGACTATCATAAATAAGTAAAAAATTAAAAAGAAAAAAGAAAGAAAGCTTTAAAAAAAATAAAGTCTTTAAAGTTGTAACAGAGCATCATACTCCTCTGATATTTTAAATAGAAAATTTGTGCATAAATACCTATTTTATGGTCATTTTTAATATTTAGATTACTTCTCACAGCTCTTCAGACTGCATGTTACTATGATATCAAGCAAAATTAAAAGTAGACATTATTAAAGTGTAGTACTTTCTTCTTCCTTACATCTCAGTCTCTCAGGCTTTACCTAAGCCAATTTTAAAGAATATCTTCTTCCTACCAATAAGTCATTGCCAGAAGATATTTATGAAGATGTTAGACAGTAACGAGTCCAGGACTAATAGGAAGGTAAGTATATTCCCAATCTCACTGTATCACTGATGATTCTTGAAATATGGGAACCATGTGTATGTTTGTGTGTGTAAGTGTGTACTCATAACTTGAGAAACACTGGAGTCACTGAATCCAACTTGTGGAGCCAAGCAAGGTTTATTAGTGGAAGTACCATTAGAGCTGAATGTTGAAGAGTCAGTAGGATGACAACAGAAATTTAAAATAATAATAATAATAATAATATAATAATAATAATAATAATAGGTTGGGGAGGCCTGGGTGACTCAGCGGTTGAGCGTCTGCCTTTGGCTCAAAGCCTGATCCTGGATTCCTGGAATCGAGTCCCTTATCAGGCTCCTTGTTTGGAGCCTGCATCTCCTCACTCTGCCTGTGTCTCTGCCTGTCTTTCTGTGACTTTCATGAATAAATAAATAAAATCTTAAAAAAAAATTAGATTGGAGTAAGATGGAAATAATCTTTATATTTTTCACTTTAGAGTTTGAATTTTTATCAACTAGTCAGCAGACAGCACAGTACTTAAAATGACCTGGCATGATCAATTTTGATCTTTAATACCTCTAGAAGTAGTGCAGAGGATGAATAGGAAGGAAAAATTGTCAAGGAGTCAATCTCAAAGTTGCTTCAATGATCTAGGTAAAATAGGATTATAAGAATGTGCCTTATTTTATGTTAGCAAATATTTAGCAAGTGTTTTATTTTTACAACACCAGTGCTTAACTTCTCCGTGAAGACTTCTCTAGTCTTTCTAACCATCTTGATATTATTAATTTTGATATTTCTAATTTTGAAAACTAGTATAGAGTCCTATAATCAGTACTGTTCTGATTACATGTTAGATTTTTGTATGTACTTTGACCTCTATAACTTGACTATAAATAGATCTCTTAGAACATATAGGAGAATGTCAAGTACATAGTATGCATTCAATATATATAAATTAGAATTTTTTAAAGTTTGTCACTGAAGTATAGTTTTAGTGTGATGTATTTAGTGTTTTAGTAAGGACACTGGTAAAACTATAACTGAAAGAAAAATATGTTTACAAAACAAAAGACAAATTAAAGAACCATTTAATCTATTTTCTAGCTGACTCAATCATAATTTAAGATACTAAAAAATAAGAATAAAAAGCTCAGACAGCCATGTATCATTATAATATAGTTTGGTCCTTGAATATTTATGAACAAGAGACTTTCATAAGCTATTACAAGATTATCCTTTTCAAAAGTAATTTTTTCCCTATCCTATCAGAGAAAAATAAGTAAATGGTAGAATTGCCTTAGCTCATCACATAGCTATGATTTTATTCCTTTACCCTGTTAAAACTTGAACAAATTTCATTTTTACTGATGACAATTTTATTTGAACAATGACTGGAAAACATCTTTTAATCAAATTGGGAATGGTTAAAATCATAAAATATGAATCGGGAAAGAAAGAACTATAGAATTAACCTTGAACAAAAAAAATCCCATTACTCACTTATTCTATCTGGTAAATTAAGAATTTATGATTTTGTTTCCTATGAGTTGCAATAACACTGAGACATTAAAGGGAAAATAATGTTTTAAGAATTTTGACTTTTTAAAATTGATTCTATGTCACTTTAAAGAAGGTTCCTCCTATATTTTGTTTAAAGAATGGCTCAAAAAAAAAAAAAAAAAGAATGGCTCAAAATACCAAAATTTTGTCTACAGAAACCTTAACTAGCCTCATTAGATAAGTTCAGAAAAGAAAACTGGGCAATGTAGCGAACTATCCAGTGACTGACAATTTTAAATGAAAAGAAGTGATCATTTGGAACCTCTTAAATTCTATTCTAAAATTAGTATGTACTCCTGTCTATATTTCTCATGTTTTTTTTTTGTTGTTGTTTGTTTGTTTTTAATACATGCTGTCCACTCTACAGATTGGTATGTTTCCCTGGATCAAATTTTATATGATGAATAATGCATTACCAGAGAATCAAACACATAAAATGAGATTAGCATAATGTATAATGCAAATTCTCTCTTGGAATATTCCCCCAAATGTGCAATTTAGAAAATTTTAATATGGTGATGTGTGAGTCCAGAGGAGAGATTACCTACTAACATCAATCACTACTCATCACATATCCAAGTCCTGAGTATATACTAGAAAATGTCTAGAATGAGCAAAAATAGTAGCTGAATTGATGAGTATACTAGAAAACTCCTTTACATAACAAGATCCCAGGGGTAATCCTTTATATTTGCTTAAAGACGCATAAATCACCAATATATTCTCTTGGTAGGCTACTTTAAGGATTGATTTATTGAATCATTCAATTTTATGGTTTATAAGCTTTTACATTCAAGACAGGATAATGAGATCCTCTTCCCACATTTGAAAAATTACTAGGTTTTTTAATGCAACTGAATCAACAACAGTATGGAAACATGGCATCCTAGCACAGTTTCAGCTTAAACATTTTACACAACAAAGAGTAAGGAAGATTTTATTTTTATGACTTATCATTTCCCAGTTCAATATCTTCATGTATGCTGACCTTCCTACAAAATAGACTATTTATTAGATGGAGAACTTGATATGGAATCTGCTTTTGATTTGGTGTGTATGTTTTAAATAGCTAATAGCTAAAGCATATGCTTACCTATTCTTATCTAGAAGGAAAATAATTCCTTTTCATTTCAGTTTGACATATTTTAATATCTTTTATTTTCATGGAATTTCAGATAAAATAAAAATGTAAGACATAGCACTGCATTTCAAATGGCTTTATCTGGCCAACCTGTCATCTTTCCAAGTAAAATTTAAGCTAGCAAAGAAAGGATGTATGGTTTTGTCAGTAATGCACCCTTGCAATGCTTGATAATCTGATTTATATAAGATAGTTTGTTCTGGGGCAGCCCAAGTGGCTCAGCGGTTTAGCGCCGCCTTCAGCCCAGGGCCTGATCCTGGAGGCCTGGGATCAAGTACCACATCAGGCTCCCTGCATGGAGCCTGCTTCTCTTTCTGCCTGTGTCTCTGCCTCTCTCTCTGTTTCTGTGTCTCTCATGAATAAATAAATAAAATCTTTTTAAAAAAAGATTGTTTTTAATAGATACATTGTTATTAATTCAATGGGAAGATTTTCATGAGCAACTTCTAAACATAACTGCAGAAAACTAGAAAAGGAAAACCGGAAAAGGTAAAAAAAAAAAAAAAAAGTAATAAAGTAAGAACAAAATGTGAAGAAAAACAAAGAGAAAGTGAAGCTTAAGGCCATGACATAATTCTAGTTCCTTCTCTGTAAACTACAGAAGGAAAAAATGTTCATATAGGAAGTGCTTTTCTACACTATATTTAAAAAACTAGCTTGTCTCAGTTTTTAAAACAATGATTCCATATATTAAAATTCTGCTCATCATTATGTGAATATCTGCCATAGACAAAAAACAAAAACAAAAAACAAACAAAAAACAAAAACCCAAGGTCAAAAGTGTAAAATGAAAATACAATGTTCAGTGTTTTAGTTAAAATCAATTATAATGGATTATGTCTTCCATTGAGAAGATTTGTTCTTAAATCCTTGTTACTCTGGCATAAAGATATAGCCTACATTACATTTTCTCAAATAAATGAGGCTGAGATATTGCTCATCTGCTGCCTAAGGCTCTGCGTTGATCCCAGTTTTTGTTAAGTACCATCAAGGACAAGTGTTTGGGGATGGCATAGGGTAGCCATAGAATAGAAGTCTAAAATATTGTTCAGTGACTCTGGCCTACTTTATCTAAGGTAGCTTGACAGCACTATTCCAGTAAACATTTATGACAGGACTGTTGTAAAGAATGATGGTTTAATTTGGTCATCTCTATATGGTGTAGGTGGTGTAGCCTTGAGGCAATGTAGCTTGGTAAACATGTTTTATTACCTGGGAATGTTTCTGTACTTTTAAAGTAAAACTGACAATATTTAAAATGAAAATAATTTTCCTAACCTATACTCAAAAGCAAATAAAATATAATCACTAAGTTGAGTTTGATCTTGGAGTGCTCAGAAGAAATGCTGCTACCTAATGGATCCTTTTCTTTTTTAATATAGTTTATGCCTGATATTAAGTTTGCAAGCAGAACTGCAAACAAATCTAGTTTGAGGATAGCCACATGTTCAATATCTTCATTGTGTAATGTGTGATTAAATTTAGTAATCCAAAAAGTAGATTACATCTAAACAGTGCAGCTATGGTGATAGATCAAGAATATCTATAGGAAATAACATTTTCCTATATTAAGTATACTTCCAAATAAACTTATATAACAATATGAAACTTTCATAATATAGAAAATCAACATAGGATATGTGTCAAATGTCTATACTAATAAACTCACTTTTTTAAATTTAAATATATTTAAGTGAACAACTCTTATTAAACCTTTATGTGAAATTCTAAGTATTTGTGTGTGTGTAAGTGAGTATGTGTGTATTTGTATTTTAAAGAACTTACCATATTGAGAATAGGATCTCTTTTGAAAGAAGATATGCAAATCAAGGCTCTATGGGTGCAAAGGGACAAAGCAGAAAACAGTTCAAGATTAAAATAAGCGCATCTCCCATGCAGAATCTCTTCAGTTAACAAATTGACTGTATTGTTCCTGTGGACAATGTCAGTCCTTCGCATGTGTATTTTTTTCTTTTATAATCTTCCTTTTACCAAAAGCATGAAATTATTACTCAATCTTTGCTTCAAGGACAATTTTGAAATCTATTTCTACATTTCTTCCTGATGCCAGTGTGAATCACTTTCTATTGGAAGGATACTCTGATAAACAGTTTGCAGGAGGCAACATCATTATCCATCTTCTTGTTTTTAACTCTATCTCACACACACAAATAAAGTATGTATTCCCCCAATATCAGATTGTAAACGAGGTTGCAGAAAGTGGATCAGAAAAGGCAATATCAGCGGCAGCAAAATGAGTCTAACTCTGTCTTCTAGTATGTATAAGGGCAAGAAAAGCAAGTCTTAACACAGTTTCATTTAGGTGAGCAGATTCCCTTTGAAATAACTACACAATGAGAGGTGAATTGCAAAGTGACCTCAATTAACACAGAAATGTTGACTTAGAAGCTTACATTTCTTCTAGGTATATTATGTTATAATATTATGTCATTTGATAATTTGGTAATCAAGTTCTACAATTGACCTAGGCTGAGACCAACATATAAAGAGGTTTTTACCCTTTGCTTTATCAATGATTTTTGAAAGTTGACTTATTAGCTTGTGTAGTAAGGAAGAAAAGAGTACTTATAGTCTGAGTCACAGAAACCCTTGTTCTAATTTCTGTTTCACCATTTTTAATATAGTCATGCACCTCTGTTAATCCAACTTTTTAGGGGCACCTGACTGGCTTAGTCTGTTAAGCATCCAACTTTTAATCTCAGTTTAGGTCTTGATTTCAGGGTTGTGAGTTCAAGTCCTGAGTCAGGCTCCACACTAGGTATGGAGCCTACTTTAAAAAGCAAAACAAAACAAAGTTGTAGATATTTCCTTAACTTCCTTAGGCCTTAACTGTTCCATCTGCAAAATGATAATGATAAAATATTTTAACTGTTCTTGCTACAGATTATACCAGCTATTCTTTGCTGAGTTGATGGAGCTCCTTGACACTATCCCTTAGAATACCCATATTTCTAATGCTTTTATCTTGTGAGAGTCATCTCCAGGGCTACCTCACATGAGCTCAGCAGCTATAAAATACCTTTGGAAAAACATATTTTCATCTATTTAGGGATGAAATTGTTCACAGATGGGCTATATTTGAAAGAGTCTCCCTCATATTGTTTAAATAGCCTTTAGTTTCTTGGATATGGCAATAAAGAGCTTTAGGTCTCTATAGATGCTTTAGGAAATAGCTTATGATAAATCGGTTTTCATCATTAGATATTGTTTGTGATGTCAGAGTAATAATCTCTAAGGCAGGGCATTATAACCAGATGATGTCAAATGAATTTTATTCATTTCTACCTTGTGTTTATAATGTACATAGTACAGCAATTTTAATAATTGTGTTTATTTTATAATGTACAAAGTACAACATTTAAATAATACTTGGATATAATATAATAATAAATAACCACAGTTATTGAGGCCATGGTCTCAAAGCTTTTTCCTTATTGAGGTTTTTTATTACAAACAATTGAAATGCCATTGTGCTAAATGATTATTTGTCTCAGTACTACTGTGCTTTTTTATTTACATTTTAATAAATTTCTGGAATGCCATTAAAATTGGTCATTAGCTAGTTTATTTCTTAGTTTTATAAGGTTCTTAGTTAAATAGTACATGCTTTTAAAGACTGAATATCATTAAAATTCATTTTTTCTCATCAACTACATCTAATTATTACTATTATGACTAATATCCCAAAATAATTTCCACATGTTATGAGATAAATTTTCTGTATTTTTCCCTTATAAGTTCTTTAAATGATATTTGGATCTGTGAAACTGTACCTTCCAATACAGCAGGTACACTACTCATCTTCATCGATTATTTTCTTTGCTATAATAATTACTGCTCAAGATTTTGTTGTTTTGTTTTTGTAGTTGACATCAGTGTAAACCACACGATTTAAATGACTGCTGCAATATGCTCACAAGCTTCAAAAATCTCAAGTCTCATCATTTCAAAGAAGTTAAGGACTAGTTATTACCCCCTGACTTTGAATTCAGATTTAAGAAAACTATCTACTATTTGAAATGTTTCTATTTCACGTTTATCAATGTGAAATTTTCTTTATAACTGCAACCTGTTTGGTTTGATCAAAGGAAGGCTTGCATTCACCAGGAGAAATAATTTTGATATTTTTTTTTTAAAGAATATATCTACTATCAGCAGTGAGAGTAGCACAGAGTAATGGCAAGAACAAACAACAATAAAAAAGGAACATGCTTGTTTTATTTATTTTTTCTTTCATTTGATGATTTTGTTACTTTGACCATATCACTCAGACTTAATGAAGCTCCACTACTTTTCCTAAAAAAAAAAAAAAAAAGACAGGATATGCTTTTAAAAAAAGATTTTTGTGCACAGCTTTTTAATTTTGTGCACAGATTTTACAAACCACAGATCAGTTTATGTATATAATGTGTTATTCTTTTCACTAATCAGCCCACTAAAAAGAAAACTTTTTAGACTACTTGAAAACTAGAGAAATAATTAAAACCCATCATTTTGTTTTGAATTTCATTCATTTTTTATGTAATAAAATAATTCATTTTTTATGTAAATGCACCAGGCATACAGTTTGTTTAAAATTAGTCTGAAAAATAGATGAAAGTTTATATATAGATTGTAAGTTTACATATAGTTCAAAAATTTTAGGACACCTACCTTTGGTCAATTTTATAAGCATAGATTCTCTGTTAGTGGTAAATAAGTACTTTGTACCTTGAAAATGCCTCCTGAGATGGTACCTAAAGTGCAGAAGTGAGATAAAGTGCTATAGGAATCTATCATCTTCTGTTTCATGTAGTAACTTAATTCTGAACTTTTTCCAACTGTAGAAAGTGTCTTTGTGACCTAACAAATGTGTGTTTATATTCTTTCACTTACATGTTGTATAATTGTCTGTATTTCTAACAACCAGTTGGAGTGTGGGTTTACTGAGGACAAATAAGCCTTAAAGTTCCATACTTAAATAGACCTTGCCAAGTATGTACAGCTCAATAAATAAATAGTGTTAAAGAAAAAAAAAGAAGAGGAAGAAGAAGAAAAAGACAAAGAATTTGGGAAGGCCCTATAAAAGACATTGAAGTTTCAGTATGGAACAAAAAGAATAAATTTTAATGGATGAAAAGAGCAGACATTTTAGAAATGAATTTTCTTTTCTTTTTTTTTTTCTTAAAGATTTTATTTATTTATTCATGAGAGACAGAGAGAAAGGCAGAGGCACAGGCAGAGGGAGAAGCAGGTTCCCTGTAGGGAGCTCCATGTGGGATTCCATCCCAGGACTCCGGGATCACACCCTGAGTCAAAGGCAGATGCTCAACCACTGAGCCACCCATGTGTCCGTCTTTCTTTCTTTCTTTCTTTCTTTCTTTCTTTCTTTCTTTCTTTCTTTCTTTCTTTCTTTTTCCTTTTTTTTTTTTTTTTTTTTTTTGGTGTGTGAGAGAGAGAGCATGAGCAAGTGAGGGTTGGGGGGAGCAGCAGGGGGAGAGGGAGGGAGAGGGAGAATTTTAGGCAGGCTCCATGCCCAGCATGGAGCCCAATGTGGGGCTCCATCTAATGACCTTGAGATCATAACCTGAGTGAAAATCAAAAGTCAGACTCTTAATCAAGTGAGCCACCCAGGTGCCCCAAGAAATCCTTTCATGTTGTAAAATAATATTTAATCTATTAAGGAAAGTACTTTATAAATGAATTAAATTGGAGTCAACAATATACATATTATTATTCCCAATATCTGGAGTGCATGACAGGTATTACTGATTGATCTGTGTACTTTTTTGTGTTAATTATTGAAGGAGCTTAAAGAGTTTTAGTAAGCTCACCCAATCCAGCATGTGTACAAAGATGAAACTTGCCATTTGTGAGATAGTAATCTTGTTTAACTTAAAGTCATATATTTAACCTGCCACTACACAAAGAAAAAAAATATTTTTAATCTAAAGAAGAGTTCCCTTTGAATCTTAGATAGTTATCTTGAAGGTTTATCCTTTTAGTCACAGGTAATATTCATTCATTCATTTCTTACATTTCCACAAGTTTGTTAATTGCACTATGCTAGATATTCTGGGAGATCCAAAGGTATATATAAAAACTTCTTTTTGCTTCAATGATCTTTTAATCGAGTTAATGCTAGTAACAGTATAGAATGTGCTAGCAATATAGAATTTGTGCATATTATATATTAGAGTGGACAACTTAAAACTCATCAATCTTTAATTCATAAAGATAGATACACACACTCACAATTAGACAGCTGAAGAGAAATAATACATATATTTCGGAAACATTAAACATTTCAGCATTCTTTTCCTAGTGAGTGAACTTATAAATGCTAGCTTATTTATTATACTTTGAAAGGGAGGATGAATAAAACAGGCATTTTATTTATTGTTGCTTTATACCATTCATAAGGTGATATTTCTAATTCTCTTGCTCTTCTCACCATCCCACTTTTATTTTGTCCTCAGAACTTCAACTGGAAGTTAAATAAAAATTTAACTACCATTCCTAATGGATTCGGAATTTGTTCATCTACATATCATAGAATTAGTGAAAGAGACCTAGAGGGAGAGAGGAAGTGGCAGAGAGAGAGAGAGAGACTGAAAGAAAATATCTGATAAATAGCTGCATATGACACTCCAAAAGCTGGATTGATTTGTTATGACACACAGATGACATCTGGATGAGTATCTGTAACCATGTCTGTAAAAGTGCCCCTGTGAACACATTTTGAGGATGTTATTGTTCTCCTGCCCGTCAGTCAGACTTCTCAGGCCCCATATAAATAGTAAATGCAAATATATAACAAATACATATTATCAATAAGTGTAGAGCAATTCTACTGTTTCCAAATTTAAGCTTCAGGATAGAAATCTGTTAGCCACTTACATGGATATAATGGTTTACGATTATACATATGTATTTATTCATGATGACCTTAAATTAAATCTCTAGCCATTTCTGAGTTTTTATTCCTTCATCACTAAGTTTAATCTTCTAAATGAATGTCTTTTTTCTTGAAATATCTTTTATGAGCACTATTTCCTCTCTACTCATTTTATCATCATCACATTATCACAACTACGTAAAGGAAAGCTACAATAATTTCTCGGATTACCACTGAATCCACCTTCTCCCTCTTTTTCCCACATATTTAGATAGGGAAATATTCCAGTCATTAACCAAAACTTTAAGACCATTACTTTGCTTCCCATGATCTTATGATGCAGATTCCCAAGAAATCTAAGAAAGAGCAGTACACTCCCTATATATTTACAAACGTGCTTTCTATTCCTTTGTGGTATGAATCCTTCATTTTGAGAAAGCTCTTCATTCTTTGAATGATTCCTCACAGTTTTCCTTAAGTCTTGAAGACTGCAGGACTCTGTCCTGGCTGCAGGGTTTAGAGTCTCACACTTCTTTCTCTTCAAAATCCATTTAAAGGCACTTTCTCCAGACAAGGTGTAGGATTGTGTGTCATCAGTTAGGTCAGAAATTTCTAGTGGATGGGTGGAATGGATGAATTTCATACTATTTTATTCCTCTGAGAATTATGTTTTCTTCAGTGGAGATAATAGAGAAACCTAATTAATTTGTCTTTCCATCCCATTGAATAAGACAATTGTTAATATACAATAATGTCTTTGCATTATTCATGAAATGGCATCGGTCAGATAAATTATGGTGATGCAGAAAAATTATCGATAGATGATGAAATAGTACATTTATGGAAAGCAGCATATCTTACACTTAGATTCCCTTATACCTGGATAAGATATCTTATTAGAAGGTTCTTAAGTAGTAATATATTAGAAATATTACCCAAATAATCAATATACACTATAGATTCAATTAGGGTCTAAATGTGTGCTTTTCAAAACTGATATATTTTGTGAATTTAAGAATTGGCAAGCAATTATGAATTGCCAATATATAAATAATACATAACATTTATGTATTAGAGAAAAAGACCAATATTTGGAAATTATTTGCTTTAGGAATCAATGTGATATACAAAAGCCAATTTTTTCCTATAGATAGAGTAAATGGTGTAGGAAGTAAACATGAGCAATGCTTGTAAACATTGAAATGTCTTTCAATTATATATTATACAGTAGTTTGGGGATATATTCAATAGTACTATGACACATCAGAGTCAAACTTGCCCTGAATTTGTTATGTTCAAATGTATATTATAAAAAGATACAAAATGAGGAATGAAATATAAAAGTAGATCAAGGCATACAATATTATAGCAATATTTTTTAGCATGCAACATGCCAATATGAGTTCCGATTTAGTCATCTCATAAAATAGCAACATCAAATCTGTCAGCATTTATATAAAAGTTTTTCAAAGAAAATTGAGATTTTATAGGAAATCGTGAGGTGGCATCATTCATTTTGAGTAATATATAAAACAATCCTTGAGAACTTATAGAAGGTTGGCATTATTTCAATGCAATATAAAGCTTATTCTTTAATATTCATTATACAATGATAGTGTCATAACAAAGCTCTCTGACCCGGGCAAAACCTATTTGGAGCTTTTGTATTTGTTTGTGTATATATATGCATGGGTTTGGCACCTATGTCAAGTCATGAAAAAAAAAAAACAATTTTCTATTATTCTGTATGTTTTAAAATATTAATTTGCTTTTTTAAAGCTAACATAAATGCAGGGCACCTGAGTTGGCACCTGGGTTGCTAAGTGGTTGAGCATCTGCCTTTGGCTCAGGTCATGATCCTGGGGTCCTGGGATAGAGTCCCACATCAGGCTCCCCACAGAGTGCCTGCTTCTCCCTCTGCCTGTGTCTCTGCCTTTCTCTGTGTGTCTCTCATGAATAAATAAAATCTTTAAAAAAAAAAACTGTCATATGCTAAAATCTTCCCACTTTCCTGTAATAATGCTCCATAAGTTTTATACCAATTTTGTGCTTAACATTAGCAAATAAAAATAAAAATAAAAATTAGTGAATATTTTGAAAGTCTGTATTACTGCAAAGGAAAAATCTTTTTTTTTTTTGTATATTTTTTTATTGGAGTTCAATTTGCCAATATATAGTATAACACCCAGTGCTCATCCCATCAACTGCCCCCCTTAATTCTTAAACTCTTCCATCATTGAGTCCCAAAGCCCAGCCACCATTACACAATCATAAAGTTATTTCATAAAGTAATCCTAATAATTTAAATAGTATCTTCTATAAATAATTTGTATATGTACTTTTTAATTTTTGTAGTGAAAAAAATCATATAAGATTTACCTTCTAGCAAATTTTGATGTGTATAGTACATTATTAATTATAATCACAATGTTGTATATCAAATCTCAAATTTTTCCATCCTGCAAAACTGAAATTTTTACCTATTGAACAGCAACCAACTTTCCATTTCTTCCTCCTTCAGACCCTTGCCACCACCATTTTACTCTCTGCTTCTATGTGCTTAAATACTTTAGATACTTTATGTAAGTGTATTTCGGCAGTATTTTCTCACTGGCTTATTTCACTGAGCATAATGTACTCAAAGTTTATCCATGTTGTTGCATACGATAAAATTTCCTTCTTTCATAAAGACTGAATGGAACCACATTTTTCTTTATTCTTTCATCAAAGGACATTTAGGTTGCTTCCACATTGTGACAACAAATGTGGGAATACAAATAACTCTTTGAGATCCTAATTCTAATTCTTTCGCATAAATACTCAGAAGTGAGATTCCTGGATCGTATGGTAATTATATTTTTAATTTTGTGAGGAACACTTATATTATTTTCTGTAGTGGCTGTACACTTTACATTCCCAACAGAGTACAACATTTCAGTTTCTTCATATCCATACTTTTATTTATTTATTTTTATTAATAACCATCTTAACAAGTGTAAGATAATAATATCTCATTGTGGTTTGATTTGTATTTCTCTGATGATGTTGAGCATTTTTCATATACCTACTGGCTGTTTGTGCGTTTCTATGGGCAAATATCTATTTAAGTCCTTTGCCATTTTTAAAATCTGATGGTTTTCTTGTTTGTTTTTTTATTATTGAGTTGTAGGAATTCCTTAGATATTTTGGATTATAACCCCTTATCAGAATGTAGTTTGCAAATATTTTTTTCTATTCCATAGTTTGCCTTTTCAGTCTGTCAGTTGTTCCCTTTGCTGTACACACACATTCTAGTTTGATATAATTTAGCTTATTTTTGTTTTTGTTGCCAGTGCTTCTGTTGATATATCTAAGAAATTATTACCAAGACCAACACTGTGAAGCTTTTCTCCTATGTTTTCTTCTTGGAGTTTATAGTTTCTTTCGTTGGACACCGAGGCTCCTGAGTTTATAGTTTCTGTCATGAATTTAAGTCTTTAATCCATTCTGAGTTGGATTTTGTGCATTGTGTAAGATAAGAATCCAATTTCATTCTTTTGTATGCAGATAACCAGTTTTCCCAACACCACTTTTTAATCTCTGTTACATAAATGATGGTTTGTCCATGTAATAAAGTATCAAACAGCAATAAAGATATCATGCTGAATTGGGGACCAATCGGGCTAGGTGGGGCTAGGTTGGGGGCTATGATATCAGGCTCATAAAAATCCCCAAAATGCTGAGGGGTAAGGAAACCAGAGATAAACCAGACCATGAGACCACCCTGCCCTAGGTGTCTTGTTATATCAGATACTTGTGACTAAGGAAGAATTCCCAGACCCTAAAAAGGAAGTAAGCCATTAAAGATGTTATTACTAGCTCTAACTATCAACTCAATGGTGATATCAATAGATATGTTAAAAGGATTTAGGTTCCCTGGTTGGCTTCCAATAAAAGACCAACCCTACAAGCCCTTAGTGGCAACCCAGTTGGGACCCCTCTCACTTCTGAAATCTTTCTCTGTATCCTAACTTAATACACTTCTATCCCTTTATTCACTCTCCTTTGTCCACAGGATTCGTTCTTTGACTCTGTGAGACAAGAACCAAGCTCTCCTGTATTGTCTGCAAAGATTACTTTGCCAAAGTAATATTGAAAATGAAACACGGGAAAATGCCCATGTAATCATGGAAAGTGAAAAAAAATTTGCAATGTAAAGATGACTACGGTATGATTTGTTTGTTAAAATTGAATGAATGAATGAATGAATGAATGAATAAAAATAATATAAACTGAAGCTTTCCCTTCTCATTTTCATAGCATATACCAAAATGGAAAAGACTACAACTTATCCTTCACAAACCTTATCTCATGTTTTTTCACTTTCTAAACAAACCTGAATGGTGGGAAGCAGATGAAATTTTAAGAAATTTTAGAAGAACCTTTAAGAGCTAAGTACTCCATTGTCTGTTATTAAAATGGGTAAAAAGTCCATATAAAATTTTGAAACATTACTTTCTTTTTTTGTTGTTTTTGTTGATGGATCATAAGACTTCATAATTTCAGGGATTATGATATCATGAAATGTGGAAATACTCCTTTTTATTATCATTTAGCATGTAGAGAACGAATAATCAAACAAGTGGGAGGCAATGTTATTTAGTGAAAAGAACCCTGGACTTGTCCTATTTCAACTTCTAGCTCCATTCAGTTATATAATCCTAGAGATTTGTTATTTAATCTCTTTGAAACTTTCTTAGTTTTCTTGACTTTATCATTGTCATTGTTTTGTTTTGTTTTGTTTTCATTTTTAAGATTTATTTATTTCTCCCTTTAACCTATTTATTCCCCTCCTATATCTTGCCTCTCACAACCCATCTATTTTCTGTATCTATAAGCTTCTTTTTCTTAATTGTACAGAGACTGTGTGATATTTGTCTTTCTCTATCTGACTTATTTTGTTTAGCATAGTGTCCTCCAGGTCCATCCATGTTGTCATAAATGACAAGATTTCAGTTTTTATTATGCCTGAATAATACTATTCCATTGTATATATATACCACAATTTCTTTATCTACTCATCCTTTGATAGACCCTTAGGTTGTTGATACTTTTTGTTATAATTGAGTTGGGTTTGGTATAGTAAACTAAGCCTAAAGAATATAATCAAAATGTCTTTACTTCTAAAATCAGATGATAGCTAGTCCAGGCTTTTACGAATTATTGCTCAGTTTTTGAAGTACTAGAACATAGACTTTTATTCTCATCTTTTCAACTCTGAAAAATGAAATTTGGATCTCCAGCCAATGAAAAAATTCATTCATTTTATGCCACACTTTTTAAAAGAAGTGTCAAAGTTTTATTTGTTTTTGATTATTTCTCAAAATAGTAATTGTATAGAGCACAAAGTACAAAAAAAAAAAGCAATAGCTTTCTAAAAACAAATTAGAAATGACCACCTCACCTAGTAAGACTATAATATTAGAAAATGGATAAAGTGCTACTTTCTTTTAAACAACAAATGTCACTGTAATCAATATGAGTTTTTAATAGTACACTGAAATGACACTTGCCTGGATGTTCTTATAAAGGTATCTGAAAAGTAAAAATAATCTTTCTGAATACCAATTGTTTCTTTTTAAATTCATAAATAAAAGAAACTGTTTAAAACACATTATTTGCATGTTTTTCAGGATACAGTTGCAAAGAAGACAGCACAAAACAATTCAGTAAATCTTTAATTTGGCTTTGAAAATTAGAGTCATATGTAAGCCTGTTTTATGGATGAAAAAGTTCAAATTCAAAACAAAATTATGTTTGTTTTTTGTACAAAAGTATTGCTTGACTTTAATTTCAATTTTTTGAAAGAAAAATAATAATATAGGATATATTTTTCAAATACTGTATGTCAAGTTAAAATCCCAATGCTACCAGACCCCACACTTAAGTCTATAATTATTTCCACTATTTAGCTCTGTGAGGCTTGTCTTGTATCATACACAAGGAGATAAGGATTACCCTGGTAGCCTTTTGTAGCACCAAGGGAAACTATATTTCCCACACACACATCTAGAAAGCAAGGAAGTGAAAACTTTCATTTCAATCTAATATGACTATATTTGTGGAAAATGATATCCAAGAACAAGTCAATGTCAGTATTGCCTTATTTTTTTAAAGGAAATTCATATGATTTCTTTTATAATGCAATAAAATGTGTCAAAGGTTTTGAAATGGTACATGGCCTTTCAATAGCTTAAACTACTTTTCCTAACATAATTAATCTTGTTTTTTTGAACTTGGCCATAGTAACTTTTTGCAAGATACATACATCTATAAAGGCAAGGGAAACAAAAGCAAAAATGAACTATTAGGACTTAATTGGATAAAAACCTTCTGCACAGCAAAAGAAACAGTCAATAAAACTAAAAGACAACCTACAGAATAGGAGAAGATATTTGCAAATGACATATCAGATAAAGAGCTAGTTTCCAAGATCTATAAAAAACTTACTAAACAGCAAAGAAACAAAAAATCCAATCATGAAATGGACAGATGCCATGAACAGAAATTTCACCAAAGAAGACATACACATGACCAACAAGCACACAAGAAAATGCTCCACATCACTTACCATGAGGGAAATACAAATCAAAACCACAATGGGATCCCACCTCACACCAGTGAGAATGGTGAAAATTAACAAGACATGAAACAACATATATTGGAGAGGATGTGGAAAAAGGGGAACCCTCTTGCACTGTTGGTGGGAATGTGAACTGGTGCAGCCACTCTGGAAAACTCTGTGGGGGTTCCTCAAAGAGTTAAAAATAAAGCTATCCTGTGACCCAGCAATTGCCCTGCTGGGGATTACCCCAAAGATACAAATGCAGTGAAACGGCAGGACACCTGCACCCCAATGTTTATAGTAGAAATGTCCACAATAGCCAAACTGTGGAAGGAGCCTTGGTGTTCATCAAAAGATGAATGGATAAAGAGGATTTGGTCTATATATACAGTAGGATATTACTCAGCCATTTGCTTCAACGTGGATGGAAGTGGGGGATATTATGCTGAGTGAAGTAAGTCAATTGGAGAAGGACAATTATCATATGGTTTCACTCATATGGGGAATATAAGAAACAGTGAAAGGGATTATAGGGGAAAGGAGGGAAAATGAGTGGGAAATACCAGAGAGGGTGACAACACATGAGAGATTCCTAACCCTGGGATACGAACAAGGGGTAGTGGAAGGGGAGGTAGGCAGGGGGATGCAGTGACTGGGTGATGGGCACTGAGGGGGGCACTTGACAGGTTGAGGACTGGGTGTTATACTATACATTGGCAAAACGAACTCCAATAAAAAAAAATATACAGAAGAAGAAGGAGGAGGAGGAGGAGGAGCACTCAGTAACCATTTTCTTACAGGTTTCTAAATAATCTTGAATTTATTCCATTTCAGTCAATAGTTGTTATTTATACAGATTATTTTATTCAGCCCAGTAATTTTGAACTGAATGATATACCTAGGTTCTCTCTCTCTCTCTCTCTCTTTTTTTTTTTTCATCAGATACTATATGCCCAATTCTGTGATAGATATCATAGTTTAAAGAACCATTGACTTTCAACTTGTCGGGGAGATTTTTATACCAATGAGGAAGTGAAACTATTGTGCATACAAATTAATACACTTATTGAAGCTACCATGAGATGGAAAAAATGAAAAAAATATTTAAAAAACGTAAGTGCTATGGAATTCTAAGATAATAGAGGTAAATATTTATCAGTATGGCTATGCTGAGCTATAAAAATCAGGAAATATTTGTGGAGATAGTGGGAATGAAGGAAGGGTATTCTATGATTTTACAGATGATTTTGTGGCACAAGGTTCACTTTGACTTAGTAAATGTTTAAATTTGGCCAGGGAACGAAGATATTCATTTGATTATCTATAGGTCTTTTCAAAGTGATTTAATTTCTGTTTGTTGGGTTGAGAATCTTTCTTTGAATGAGATATTCTTTGGTGTGTGTTTGGCTACTTTACAAGTCTGTCTAGGAGCAAAGCAATAATCCCTTTTTAGGTCATGGGAAATATTGAGTCAAACAAGAAGAAACAATCTTTTTAAGCACTAGAATAATGAAATATATAGTCTGACAGATAGGTACAAAGGCATGGTGAAAGGCATGGGAAGTAATTAAAATAATTCCAAGTTAAATTACTGTCTGATAAAGATGGTGATAGTTGAAAAAGAAATGAAACGTGAGGAGTCGTTTCATTAGACTGTATTTTAGGATTTTATAATGTATGATGGTCCCTGGCCTTTTACTATTAAGTATTATGCAGGATCTTTGAAAAAAACAACAAAAAAATTTGAAATGACAAATCCCAATTTGAGTGGGTTCAGTCACAGTTTTATAGAAGTTGGGGTGCAATTACACCTCTTTTTCTTCGTGAATCAGGTGTCTCTATCAAACCACAGTCATCTCCAGAATTAAAATGGCATATCAACTTTTAAATTTTAATAGTTCATATTTTCTAAAATCAGTAGATTACAGATAATAGAGACAATAAAAGTCAATAATGCCTTTTAGACATGTATCAAATTTAGATACTTTCTACCATAACTTGCAAATTTCATAAATAGATTACCAAGCATGACTGTGTTTTTTCTCATAGAATGCAAGCTTCCCATATAGAAGAGGAAGACCCTGGGTATACTAGAAATACCTGATACTTATTGCAACAGAATATCTCATATACTTATACTTAGTCTTTTGAGTATATCCATCCAATGATGATTCTGAATAAACTGAATCACTTCCTTATAAGCTTCAAAAAATCAGAAGCCTATTTTCCCTATTGCAAATAGATAATTCTAGCGATTCTGAATTACAGAAAGTTCATAATTATAAAACAAAACAAAAACAATTCTTTTTTTTTTCTTACATTCATGTTTTCTTCTTAAATCTGAGTATAAGATAGAAGGATTGATTATCTAAAGATAGAATTTGAGTCAATAAGGAGAGAATAGATTTCTTTGTATTTTAATCCCAATATAGCTAACATAGTGTTATATTAGTTTCAGGTGTATAATGTAGTGATTGAACACTTCAATACATCACCTGATGCCATTGTGATAAGTGCACTCCTTAATTCCCTTCACCCGTTCCCCACCAACTTACCCTCTGGTGACCCTCAGTTTGTTCTCTATAGTTGAGAAGAGGGAATAGGTTTAATAAATATAGCCATCCAAAATAGAAAAAAAAAAAAAAAGAGCTGTTGAATGTAGGTTGTGGTTTATTCTGAGATGTTTCAGTTCAATTCTATACAAAGTTTGTAGGGATTTTTTTCTTCTTCTTTCATTTTGTACCCAAAGTGTAGTAGGAAAATAAAACATTGGGAAAGTTCCTGTGTTATATCAAGCTCGGCAGAATGAATGGATAATCATGCAACATATATATTTGTATTCTAGGGGCTGTGTATGTATAAGTAAATATTCTAGTTTTGAAGCATGTAGAAGTAAGACAGACATTTTTGTTCTGAATGAGCTCACATTAAGAACAAGGTAATTTAATTAGACAACTTTTTGCCTTGCCAGAGCAAAAAGGAAGGCTAGAGTCCCATTCAATTTGATAAAGAAAATTACTTCTGAGGTCAGCATATAGAATAAATCCTTTTTGGGGCAAAAATAAATGATAAATAGATTTCTCTGTAAAAAAACACTTTCCCTGAGTACAGTAAATTGGGATACATGATTGTATCCCAGGGAATTTTATACTTTTCCTTACATAGTCTATACTATTCCCTAATTTGTGGTTCTGAGACATCTGTAGTAGAGGTGCAGAGATTTTATGTTGGAACACGTTCATTTACTCATTTATTTATTAGTTTGTTTGGTCTTTCAACACGTATTTACAGAGTGACTACTACATGCCAATGAGATTTCATCAACAGGAGACCATTCCTTTGTGAGACCTAGTGAGAAAAACGGGAGTTTGGAGTCAGTTATATTGGTGTTCAAGCTGCAGATCCACAATTTACAGACTGTATTTAAAATCTAGGGTAAATTATCAAACATTTCTGTGTTCTCAAATCTGTTCTGTACCATATTCACAGGATCACCAGATGCCCAAATTAATAAGAGGTCTGCAGTGTGTAACAAAACTCTTAGGAAATGATAGGTTTTCAACAAAGTTTTGGAATAATCCATTCATTAAGATTTGTTTACGGAAACAATTTGATGTCATAAAAAAAACACTAAGGAAAAATTGGATATAATTTCTTATTCGTGATGGTAACTTTGGTCATATCACTTACAATTTCTAAGCCTTAATTTCTTATCTCTTAAATAGAAAGCATAACACCTATTCTCCCAAACTTAAATAGTTACTGTAAGATTACCATAAGAATGGATAGTTAAAATGATTTACAAACATATAAATATAAAATGTTTTATAAATATAAAAAATTGGGGATCCCCGGGTGGCTCAGCAGTTTAGCGCCTGCCTTTGGCCCAGGGCACAATCCTGGAGTCCCGGGATCCAGTCCCACATCGGGCTCCTGGCATGGAGCCTGCTTCTCCCTCCTCCTGTGTCTCTGCCTCTCTCTCTCTATATATATATATGTCTATCATAAATGAATAAATAAATCTTTTTTAAAATTTAATAAATATAAAAAATTATATAATTTTAAAAGTCGAATATATTCTATTTGTGTTTTTTGTTTTTTTCTTTTGATTCTTTTATTATAATTTCAAAATTATGTATATTAAAGTGAAATTTATTTTTATTTTCTCCATATATTTAATATCTTTTATTTATGGTTCTTGTTAACTTTGTCTTAATTCATTTGCTCACCTGTTTGTCCTTTGTTGTATTTTACATTGCTTTTTAATCTCTTTAATCTTTCATCTTAAATTAGAACATACCTTCCATAACTCTCCTTCCATTTTTTTAAAGATTTTATTTATTTATTTATTCATGAGAGACACACACAGAGAGAGAGGCAGAGACAGGCACAGGGAGAAGCAGGCTCCATATAGGGAGCCCAATGTGGGACTCGATCCCAGATCTCCAGGATCATATCCTGGGCTGAAGGTGATGCTAAACCCCTGAGCCACCCCCTGCCCTCTCCGTCCATTTCTTTTCTTAAAAAAAAAAAAAATATATATATATATATATATATATATATATATATATATATATATATATATTTCAACCAAAATTCTTGGTTGAAGACCAGAAGTGTGAGTCCCTACAGTATTGAGAATGCACAAGACAGAGAGTATGCTCTCATGAATATATATATATATATATATATATATTCATGAGAGATACAGAGAGAGAGAGAGAGAGAGAGAGAGGCAGAGACACAGGCAGAGGGAGAAGCAGGCTCCATGCAGGGAGCCTGACGTGGGACTCGATTCCGGGTCTCCAGGATCATGCCCTGGGCTGCAGGAGGCGCTAAACCGATGTGCCACCAGGGCTGCCCTATCCCTCCATTTCTTGAAGAAACAAAACACACACATATATATCCATAAATGCATAATACACCTACCAACATTCTCTTTTCCTATTCTATCACAAAAAATTCTAACTTCTCATGTAAAGAATGGCAACTATTTATCACATTGATAATAATGACTAATATTTCTTGAATTCTTATTAATATGGTAAGCGGTATACCAAATGATTTTTTACGTACAAATATGATTTAATTCTTACAACAACCACACGAGGTTGACGTTTAGTCATTTAAATAATTTGCATAATAATTAGATGAGAAAGAGTTCAGTTTTACTGATTCTAGAATAGAATACTTGAATATTATATGATACTTATTTTTTGATGGAGAAAATTCCAATCAGAGTCATTTTATTTTTGGCAAATGAAATTATAATTAAAACAATAAGACAGTTTCATGGGGTAGTTATTATTTTAACGTGAGTCATTTTTCCAAATGCATGACATGTAGTATGCCTGTTATGTTCTACATTTTTCTTTTCTTTATATTTACTCTTTACTTCCCTTAATTGTCTCTTAGTCATGGTGTTAGTTTTTCTAAAAATAACTTTACCTTTGTGGATACCACTATAAAAGTGATTTAATTCATTGTTTAACAGTATGCCAGAATAATTAACCTCAAAAGCAGTTTTATTTATATTTCTATTACTATAAATAAAGATGGCTTTGAATAACATATAAATAAAAAAAAAAAACAAATTCCATCTAGTGGGCAATTGATTGGGAGTTGCTGTGTACATTTTTATCATATTACAAAATTATGTAAATAGACAATAATGTGAAGCAATTTCTAAGACAGGATCAGCCCCTATGTAAACCTATTTTATTAATAAAAGTTGCAAGGCTCTCGTTTGATTTTCACTCACAGCAAACAAGACCTTTGTTTTAAAAGGTTTCATTCAAAAGTTCCCTGCACAGCAAAGTGCATGACACTCAATTTATCTACCTAGAAGAAGATGAAGGGCTTAACTGGCCCTATGTGATTGGAAACTCTGGTTTTAGGAAGTCTCCTAGAAATACAGCCTGGTAAGCCACCCCTCTGACTCTCACATTGTTATTATATAAAATGCTATGATTTTTTTTCCTAAAGAAAGATGAAATTGGCTATTTTTACCTTGATACAAAGCATTTTAAATAGGAACAACATTATTTTTTCTGTCAGAAAACATTTTATCTAAGCACATTGAGCACACTTCACTAAATCAGCACAAACAGTTATAAGAGCAAAGTCAAACATCTCCAAGCCTAGATTTTATTAAAAATAGGGCATGCTCCTGGCGGTGGAAATTTAATGTGGGCATATATGAGGGGGGAAGAGTTTTGACAAAAAATAATAAAATTATGTAATACTTCATTTTTTAATATATGAAGCATGTAATTTTATGAAGTGCTCAGTTATTATGTATAATAGAGCACTGACTAATTTTTTTATCTTTTTTTACTTCTTTGTATATATGCACACACAATAGCAGCACTTATAAATTACAAAATAATGCAAACAAGCAATTCACAGAAAAAAGTCATACCATCAATAAACAGGCAGAAAGGCTTAATTTTACTCATAGCTATGAAAATTGAAACTACAACAAGACACCTTTTAAATTGGAATGCCATAAATTAAATCTTTTCTATATTCATCGTTATTGGTGAGAGCATGTGGAAAAATGAACCATTTTGCTATATAGGGAAGGGATTAATATGGAATCCCTGTGGAATATTTTTGGAGGGTGGTTTGTCATTAGCTTGCCATAGGTAAAGTATAAAAACCTTTAGTTTTAGCAGGGATAGAAATTTAACTTTCAGTTATATAGTCAAATGTATGCAAGTAGAAATGTTTAGTTTTACATTATTCAAATGTTGGTCTCAAAAGTGGAAACAATGGAATAATTTATTAATGAAGTGATGGCTAACTACATTGTTTATAATTGTAGGGTGTATTAGTATGTGACCATTAAAACAATTAGACTCGTATGTTCCAGGATGGGAAGATTGCCAGGCTATACAGAAAGTTGATAATATACAAAACAACAGGAATATTATGACCTTTTTCTGTGAAAAAGAAAAGAAAAAAAATCATATGTGTAGATACTCTGAATGTTTCTGGTAAAGGATTGACCTAGCTGATACAGAGAAAGGATTTACTTTAATGCATATATCTTCTTGTTCTTATTGGTTGTTATTGTTAGTGTTTGCTGATTATATTTGTACTTAACTATATACAACATTGGAAATAATTGCTTGAAAAAATGTTAACTCACCTGTGATGTATAGAATTGAAAAGTGGGGATTTGCTAGAATAAACCACCAATTCCACATAAGTCCCAACAATTTTATTTAAAGAAAATGATTCTTAATCATGTTTCTACAAAGGGGTCACTACAGAACATTTAAAAATACAAACTGTGGGACATCTGGGTGGCTCAGCAGTTGAGCATCTGCCTTTGACTCAGGTCATGATCCCAGGGTCCAAGAGCAAGTCCCACATCGGGCTCCTGCAGAGAAGCTGCTTCTCCCTCTGCCTATCTCTCTCTCTCTCGTGAATAAATAAATAAAATCTTAAAAAAATACAAACGGATAGTTAGAATGCAGATATGCTATATAAGCATTTGAGCATATGACCTGAGCATCTGTCTTTTTTACTGAGCTCTTTAGATTAATTTTAAGAAGGAATTTAAGGACTGGCAGTGAACTTTCATTTAAAATATTTTAATAGGGGGTATTTCAGTTATTCTTATAACTCTGATTCTCAAACTACTGTGGTAGTTTGTTTAATATATAGAATCAATGCCTAGATCCCATATGTACTGATATAATTTATTTGTTATGGGTCATTGGAATCTCTCTTTTTAATAATTACATAAGTATATGAATTGATTCTTATGCAGAATACAATTTTAGGTATTCTGTGTAGCAGAAAGTTAAATCATCAATTTTTTTGCTAATAAAATCAGTACTATATTTGAGAATAGAATAACAAATTTCATTGTTGTAATAACAACTTTCATCTTGGCCCATATATATGGAGAGAGAGAGAATGCTAAGGATAACCACAGTATAAACAAAAACATGAATGATTGTGATTGTACTAAGGTTGCAGACCAGCTCATATCAAAAAAAAAAATTGGAGAAACAATGGACTATAGTATACAATAGAGACTAAATCATTGTGCTATCTTTTCTGTAAACCAATCAAAATTCTTGGTTGAAGACCAGAAGTGTGAGTCCCTACAGTATTGAGAATGCACAAGACAGAGAGTATGCCACAATATATGTTATACATAGTTTTATTAATATCCCATCACCTAAATTTCCTGAAATCAACAAATTATATTGATGTGTATCTTCATTATAGGTTGAATGACATGGAGATGAGCTGTGTTTTTCCGGTTACCAAAATAATTCATTGAAGTTTTAATAGACTTACTATCACTTCTTTTTTCTTCTTTATCCATGCAAATATAGATTATAATATCTGTATTTAAGTACTTTGTTAAATATTAACTATTATATATTACAACATAAAATTCTGGTTCATTTTTTTAAAGCAGTCAATATGAACATTTCACATGTTTACAATATATTAAAACAAACAAACAAGCAAACCTGTTGGGACACCTGGGTGGTTTAGTGGTTGAGCATCTGCCTTCGGCTCAGGGTGTGATCCTCGGGTCAGGGATCGAGTCCCGCATCAGGCTCCCTGCATGGAGCTTGCTTCTTCCTCTGCCTGTGTCTCTGTCTCTCTCTCTGTGTCTTTCCTGAATAAATAAATAAAATCTTAAAAACAAAAACAAAAACTTGTTTACAATATAGTCAAGAATGTCTGAAAAGCAACATCTAAACAAAGAAAATGTAGGGAAATAGCTCTTTGACGTTGGTCTTGGTAGTGATTTTTTAGATTTGACATGCAAAACAAAGGCAACAAACACAAAATTCAGAAAATAGAACTACATCAAACTGCAAAGTTTCTGTTTAGTAAAAGAAATAATCAACAAAATGAGAAGACAATCTATGGAATAAGAGAAAGTATTTGCAAGCCATATATCCTAGAAGTGGTTAATATACAAAAAATATAAAGAACCCATACAACTCAATAGCAAAAAAACCAACAGTTCAATCACAAAATGTGCAAGGATCTGAATAAACTTTTTTCCAAAGGAGATACATAAATGGGCAAAAAGTACATGAAAAGATGCTGAACATCAGTGAATTATAGGGAAAAGGCGAATCAAAACCACAATGAGGGGCAGCCTGGGTGGCTCAGCGGTTTAGCACCTGCCTCTGGCCCAGGGCCTGATCCTGGAGTCCCGGGATCGAGTCCCACATCGGGCTCCCTGCATGGAGCCTGCTTCTCCCTCTGCCTGCGTCTCTGCCTCTTTCTCTCTCTCTCCCTGTGTCTCTCATGAATAAATAAAATCTTTAAAAGAAAAAACAAACAAACAAACAAACAAAAAAACACAATGAGATAGCACCTCACACATGTGGTTTTTGCTTTTGTTGCCTTTGCTTTTGGTGTCAAATCCAAAAACTCATTGCAAAACTAATGTCAAGGAAGGAGAAGCAGGCTCCCTGCTCAGCAGGGCTTGACCCCAGGACTCTGAGATCATGAACTGAGCTGAAGGCAGATGCTTAACTGACTGAGCCACCCAAGTGCCCCCCGACTATTTTTTCTTATGCTTTAACTCAAAAGATAAATTAATTTTCAAAATTGTCTAGCAAAATTCCTCATTATTTAGGAATGTAAGAAACACATATCTGCTAAATATTGTCCTGAATATTTCATGAAGCCAGTAGACCTTTCTCAGAAGGTGTGGACAACTACAATCCCAGAGTGTATTGCTAAGCAGTTTTTTTCTTTTTTCTTTTACTACCTATTGTGGATTGAATTGTGTCATTCAAAAAGATGTTGAAGTCTTAACCCCAATAGCTAGGAGTGTGACCTTACTTAGAAAGAGTGTCCTTATAGAGGTAACCAAGTTAAAATGAGCTCATTAGAGTAGACTCTGATCCAGTATTATGACCTTATAAAAGTTGAGGTAAATTTGGGCACAGAGAAATGCATAGAGAGAAGATGATCTGAAGACACAGGAATAATGCTATCTACAAGCCAAGAAATGAGTGAGGCCACCAAAAGCTAGAGGGGAGGCATGAGACAGATTTTTCCCTCACAGTACTCAAAAGGAACCAACATTGTGAACATTTTCTCTTTAGTCTTCTAATTGAGCACTATGAGAAATTTATCTTCTAAGTCTAGAAACTACAACACTACTTACAGGTTTTCTTTTCTTTTCTTTTTTTTTTTTTTTTCTCAGAATGACACCAGGATTCCTACCCATCTTTTGCCTTGAAAGCATGTAGTATAAAGTACAGTCTCCAAAGTCATATTATATGAGAGATACTGATGGAAAGAAAGAAATCAATATTATTTCCTCTTACATGTAAAAGCAGTTTCCATTTAGTAGATGTTTTATCTTTCTTAGGGCATTAGGAGATGAATGCAAAAGAAAATTGGCTGTAAGATTTATAATCATAACATTCTGAATCAGACAATTAATATTTTAATTTGCCTAATGCAGTATGATGATTTATCAGAGAGACTTGGAAGTTGTGGCCATGTCTAAACAATATTCTATTCTCAGAAATGAGATTATGATTTGATTTCATTTCTAATGTTCAGCATATGGTAAACTTCATGAAGGGAAAAAAAATCTGTTCTTGGATTATGATGAATGACTGATTATTACGAAGCAAAATGTACCCTTAGAACTCCTATACATTTCTGAGCCATTGAATATTGCACAAAAGTGGCTGCCTGTGGATCTTGGAATTGCTTAGTACAAAGGAACATGTTAATTAAGGCAGTCTCAATTCAGCACACAAAAGCATGTAAATTATAACTCAATACAAGATCAATAAAAGGCTATTTTCTTGTTTTATACATAATACCTAAAAAAATCAAACACATAAGTCTAGTCTTCAATAATCATAAGGTACAAATTCAGCCTACAAATATGAGAATATTCTGTTGCAATGTGGTCATCTACACTTATACTTCTTCCTCTAGGGTCCAACAAAATTTGTACTGACATGCCACAAAGCCAATGTTGATACTGAATATGCACTGATTAAAAGGCAGGATCTAAATGGTGCTTGTATAAGTTACGGTAGTATTTTAAGGACAAAAAGAGAACACTTTGTGGAGACAGTCTCCAACTGGCTTATAAATTTTTTTCCTAAGAATATATTTAGTATCAGCATTTACAAATAGAATGTAAACTACAAATAATGTGTATTTCTTCTTTCATAAGTCCAAGGTCAACATTTCAAGCCTTAAGTATTTTCTTGGTACACTTTGGTACACTTTGAAGTATCATGTAATTAAAAAAAAAAAAAAAAGAAAAGAAAGAAAAGAAAAGACCCAAGACAAAATTACTAATATGTACCTAGAAATAAAGGAACTGGGTCATTGTCATAAAATAAGCAATTTTATGATTTTACTTGACTCATAATTTGAGAGTCATAGGAATATGTCTATGGGCTGTCTATGTTTGATTATGGTTATATCTTGGATTTAAAAAATAAACAGAGAGTCATTGTTAATGATATGTGCTTCATGGAAGTAAAATTGGAAGTTAAAAAAATGACAAGCTTAATTTCAGTGATTTTTTTCACTTTTATTGATAATCTCAGAATTGTAAAGGACTTGAATATCTATTTGAAAATCTAGAAGATAGATATATGAAACACATGGCAGTTCTTGAGGCATATTGATGAGAAATAATAGTTGAATTTTAGCCAACAGAATATATGTAAAGGAAGGACCACACTTCAGTGACAAAGCCTGTACCACCTTTTGAGTGGTAGTGGGATCAGATTTTCATTAAAATTGAATGGATGTGAGACAAGAGACATTCCACCATTAGATTCCACCATTGGACATCCAGTCTATCATATACAGATTCAAAGTTTCCTTCTTAGACATGGGAGACTGACAGGACAAGGGAGCACTTAAATTTACTAAAAGATTAGGTGGAAATGTTTTCAGTAAAAACAGGAAATAGAAACTAAAGAAGAAGGTACATTGATTGGATCATAATATTGAACGAGAATTGGATTATTGGAGTGAGAGAAAAAATGGTGGTGTTAAATAAAAAATTTATTCTGACACTGGTTAAAAAGTAAGAAAGAGGGACACCTGGGTGGCTCAGTGGTTGGGTGCCTGCCTTCGGCTCAGGTCGTCATCCCAGTATCCAGGATTAGGTCCTGCATCAGGCCCCTGCAAGGAGCCTGCTTCTCCCTCTGCCTATGTCTCTGCCTCTTTCTCTCAGTCTATGTCTCCCATGAATAAATAAATAAATCTTAAAAAAAAAGTAAGAAAGACTTTATTACAGATTATTATAATAGGAGTATTATAATGGGAGAAAGACCAGAGTCAACTCCAGATACAGCAAAGATAGCTGGAGATTTATGGACAATTGTAGAGTGAAGTTTCAGTGGATAGAAAATTACTGAAGAGGAGATCATCAAGAGTAGGGGGGACTCTTGCCAGTGCAATTTAACAGGCTTCTTGATGAAGGTAGCCCAAGGTAATCTGGTATCAAGAGTGAAGATAAGGAATTTGACTGAATATTGGGGGTGATCACATATTAAGGATGGGTGCATTCTTACCATACTGACTACACACCTGGCACCAAGACTAGGCATAGTTATTAAGCTATTTCTGTCTCACCTATTTTTCCTCAGTTGTCAAGCAGGCTCAACTACTTCCTCTTCTGTGGGGCCTGGACATACATAAATTTCATTATGAAATTTAAATGTTTAGCATTATTTTAAAGTAACCTATGATAGATGATTATTTCTTCCTCAAACACAAGATTTCATTTATCCTTTGCATATTTTTTAAAATGTTATTTTGAATAGTATAAATAATATTATAAAAAATGTTCCTGTATTATATTACGAAGTAGAATTCATAGAGACAAATTTGTGACCCCAATAAGGCACCTATGTAGGACTCCATGTAATGAATTTTGATTTATATTTAATTTTATTTATCTTAATATAATAAGATACTTATGATTGACTTTTTTAGTACATTAGCCAGTAAACAGTATTTCCTCCCTTTGGAGAGCTTTGATTTTAGAAACCCTGAAAGACCTCCTTCCAGTGCAGTTAATGCCATGAGAAAGAACATATATTGAGAGAGACAGAGAAAGAATATGTAATAACATTGAAGAGGAAGACTATGAGAAGAGAGAGAGACTAAGAGGGAGAAAATGCACAAAGTTCCTTGGGTTTCAGGAGTAATGAATGCTCTTTCTTGGGGCATCCTATTTGTCAAGGTTTGTGAGGTTATTTGGCTCACACTGGGAGGCCAACCTAGGTGTGAAAGGAGTAAAACCCGATATTCAGCAATTCTGAAGTAGAGACAATGAGCAATGTCCAATCCATTGCTGGAGCAGTGGATTGGACACACCAATGTAGTTGATCTGTGCCATCACAGATGAAGCTTAAAAATTGATACATGTCATGTTATAGATACCAATGCTATTTTCTTTGTGGCTTAAGAGAACTAAATCCTCCAAAGTCAGCAAGATTATTGTTTCTAATTCCTAATTTAAATGTAATGATTCTTAAAAGTCACCATACAGTGTTACTTATTATTAAAAAAAAATACCTCAAAAATTCTGACATTTCTCTTATTGAGATATAGGACTTTTACCACTTCACTTTGAAATCAGGCAAATTTCATGACTTCTCAGTGCAGCAGAATATTGAAAGGTGGCCATGTGCCTGTATCCGGACCCAGTCCTTAAGAGACTATGTGTCCTTGGAACACTTCCTTTGTGATACTGCCCTTTATATATTGCCTATAGGTGCTCTATTAAACAACATTGTAAGAGTTTCCAGACAATATTACACATCAACTGCCATGTATGAGTAAGTTCTCTTCAGCATCTACTCCTGAGACTACTTCAGACTGCATCTTATCTTACCACAACCACTTGATGTAACCCCAAGGAGAACCACATAGTTGAGTTCACTCAGCCCAGAGAAGCATGAAAGATAACATATTATTATTTGAAGCCACTGGATTTGATTTGCTTTCTTTGCGGAAGTACACAACCAAAACTAATTCTTTTATATTTTAAATTTTTTCTAGTTAGAATCTCTATTAAGTTGATGAAATGGTTACAATAAAGCAAGAGACATTTTTTTCCCTTCTTGTACTAGTTTCATTTTTTCAAGTTTTTTTTTATTTTTTTTTAAGATTTTATTTATTTATTCATGAGAGACGTAGAGAGAGGCAGAGACATAGACGAGGGAGAAGCAGGCTTCCTGCAGGGAGCCCAATGTGGGATTTGATCTCTTTTGACCCCGGTATTAGGACCTGAGCCAAAGGCAGACGTTCAACCACTGAGACACCCAGGCATCCCTCAAGGTTTTGTTTTGTACCAAGTATCAATTTTCTAAATGTGAGGAATTTGTTATTACCCATTTAATTCATCAGATTAACAAAAGGCAGTTTATGTTTTCTCAAATTTTTATTACCCATTTAATTCATCAGATTAACAGTTGATTTTTTTCTCAAAATTTTTAATGCTGTGCCTCTCATTTCCCAAGGTTAAATACATTTTTTTCCTTAAAAAAGGCAACCCCTTGGAGTTCACTCATTAAATTGTATAATTGTTCATTAGATTCTAGACTTTTCCACATTCTCATTTTGAATATCCAATTTGTGACATGGAATAATTTACCAGATTATATTTGTTTCTGCTAACAATTCTTTATAGCTAAGTTGCTTTGTTCATAGATCATTTTTATAAACATTGAATAATTGCAAATCACACCTTTTTCATTACCTCTGAAGGTTCACTATAATTGCTTACCTGTAAAAGTTACCTAATCCATGTGGTCCAAAGGCATTTATCCTTTAGTCATTGCTTTTGTTGCTCTAATTTCCCCCCTAAACCATGAACATTATTGGAGACCTTTTCACCTTCATTTGGATTAGTGTTTTGGAATTTGATACAGAGAACTTCCACACTTCAGTCTCTCCACACAGTGAATGAAAGCTTCAAGCCATCATGTATTGTGGCCAAGGAATTATCACATTTTGAACCACAGTCACATTAAATGTTTGGCCCTTAAGACCATCTAGCAGCTGCCTCTGTCACTCTTTATTGACATTTGTTATCACTGTAATATTTCTGAGGATTAATTCAGCCAGTTTTTAAATGTTCCTCCACTGATTTGGGGAAAATAACACATAAAAATTTCGTTTTTAGTATTAGCATGGACTGTATTTCAAACTCTTTAAACCTGTGCAAAACATAAATTAAACCTGTGCAAAACATAAATTGAACATGATTATCCTCTGTGTAGCTCTAGAAAATCTACCATAATTCTCCTTTCTTTCTGGAATAAAAGCCAGTTTATAAAATTATATATTTAAGTTTTAGACAAGTGATCTAGCCCTATGATCTCGTAAAGCATCATTCATTCATCTGGTCAACAAAGAATTTATAAATATGTTGTGTGCCACATTCCATTCAGTCAAAATCTACAGAAGCTACAATACTCTTGCCATTATCAAATGTCAGACAATAAATAAGCATAGAAACAAATTAAGTGTCGGGCAGCCTGGGTGGCTCAGAGGTTTAGCACTGCCTTCAGCCCAGGGCGTGATCCTGGAGACCTGGGATTGAGTCCCACGTTGGGCTCCCGGTGCATGGAGCCTGCTTCTCCCTCTGCCTGTGTCTCTGCCTCTCTCTGTCTCTCTCTCTGTGTCTCTCATTAATAAATAAATAAATAAAACCTTTAAAAAAATAATTTCATGTTGTAAGAAGAGCTAACTAGGAAATAAGCAAATTAGTTTTACATAGAGCACTGCAATGATGATCATAGGCAGAGAATCTTAAATGTTAAAGAAAAGACCCAGACATAGCAGGGGTAAGAGAAAGTGTATTTTAGGCAGAAAAAAACGAGCTTTATCTATTTGAGCGCTGAAATTGTGGGTAGCATGAGTAAAGTTCAGTGTGAAAAGGGAGGAGTGTTTTGAAAGTTGAGGAGGTAAGAAGATGTTCAATCATATTAGGGATTATATTCCATAGAGAAATATTTATATTTTGATCCACAGACATCTTGGTAATTTAAGCAAATAGACACTTTTTCAAACAATCCTACAGGTGCATTTAGATCTTATTGTGTATATATCTGTCAGGCTGGAGCATTCCTACTGTTTCTGTTATATGGATAATGGATAGAGATGACAATGATAAATGATAGGTAGCTGAATAGTTTATAGATAGATACACATAGGCAAATATCTGTCACTTTTTTATAGTCAATAAAATTGCAGGATTGCTTAGGTAAGATGTAAAATTTTATAACGATGGTACAGCTCCTAGGGTACTAGCACAGTGCTAAATAGCTCATTGGCCTTATAATTAGCAACCAATTGATTAAGTTGCATACATTTCTGTTTGTTTATTTTATAAGCATTGTTTTGGGGGAAAAAAAGTTACTTTTTGACTGTTAAGCGCTCACTTCTGATTAATTGAAGGTCTTATTTGGGGATTGTCTTTCTTGGCATACATTTTGGGAAAGCTTTATCCTTTTTCCTACCCACACAGAGCTGTGAATAGCCGCATGATTTGGGCTCAGCCAACCGGATGTCCCCTTCAAGTTCTTTAAAGGCACTAATACATTCAGTAGCTGCTTGGAGTGCTGCTTAAGCCTCCTATAACATTGGTTCTTTGGTTCTGTGATTTCTCAATAACCCTAATAATAAACTTTGTGTTGCCAGATAACCACATGATTTTTATGACATATTAGTTTACCTCCCTATATAAACTAAATCTATTTACTTAAATATCTAAACAAATATCTATATAGCTAAATACATATTTTATTAACATATATTAATATATAATATTATCTATTCTATTACTGAGGGGGTATTTATAAATACTTTCTAAGAAAAAAGTGCTAACTTCAGTGTTGCAGTTTATTGGCAAAATAGGTTTTTTAGTGGGTTAGTGTATTTGTACCAATACAGAATTCTGTGTTTCTAAAAAGGCATATGTTTGTTCTATAAAAAAACAAACTGTTGAATAGCTATATAACTAAACACTTGGTTAAGTTGATATTTTAGAAGCTTAAAAAAGCAAACCTTGATCCATATTAATAAAAATATATTTTAGTTAAATATTTGCATTTTGTTTATGCTTAAAGTGAAGCATATAGAAGCCACCAGTTGTTAATCAACTAATAGAGTGGATATCACCAGTGTAATAGAGAAAGCATAAGCTTTTCATCCACACGGATCCTCTTGTGTCCACACAGATCTTTTCTCTAACATAAAGTTTTACCCTATGAACTTCTTCATGCAAATTTCTATCTCCCCATCCCTCTTCTTAAAAGCAGATGCATTCTCATCTTCTATAGAATTTCTTCGACAGCTAGAATTGAGCACTCTAAACTCAGAACTCATTTGGCATTTTTAATTTTTTATGTTAATTTGCAAGTATGATAAGGCTGGTGTTTCTGAGTCTCAGAATATGAGACAGTTGAGGGAGATATTATACCTTATTATATTTTTTAATTTGATTTACATAGTTTGCCTGAAGATTTAAGATGGCTATTAGAAAGAATTCTATGGACCTAGAAAAACAATAAGGTACAAGGCTAAGTGAAAAATGAGATTTATCAGGTGACGTTGTTACATAAAAGCAGAACATACCAGTCAGAAAAACCATTGTCTCTGACCTTCAAGTCTCCATAAATTTGTCCAGTGCTTCTGATAATCCCTGAACAGAGAGGGGATCTTGTTATGTCCATTAAGAAGTATGTCTTTTTCTCCTTTCGGGAATTACTAGACAGTCTTCTGTTTCTTCTCACTATTTTGAAAACTTACGGCAGCCTGGTTGGCTCAGCAGTTTAGTGTGGCCTTCAGCCCAGGGCCTGATTCTGGAGACCCGGGATCAAATCCCACATCAGGCTCCCTACATGGAGTCTGCTTCTCGCTCTGCCTGTGTCTCTGCCTCTCTCTTTCTCTCTCTGTGTCTCTCATGAATGAATGAATGAATGAATGAATGATTTAAAAACAAAAAAGAAATGACAACTTGTTTGCCCATTTCCAAGTGCAAGTAACAGATCACCAGATCTGTTCAATCCTGAGAAATTACTGAAAGACTGAGTGAATCAAAGGTAATGTAATTGGCTTTCCAGTCTCAGTAGGTCCAGATTTCAGCCTGGGTCCATTTCTAGACTAGGAAACACAGTACTGTTAGCATATTAGAAGCTGAAATGTCTGTAGGTTCAACAATAATATGTGTTGGCAGTGATTTCTGAAAGTTTGTTTCATAGTACAGTATTGCACACTTTTATTTGACTTATAATTTTTCCTTGGCAATTACTGAATTGGACATCCCTGACATATTAAGAGCCAGATCTACAAAATAAGGTTTCCATTTTTACTTCCTACCTCTCCAAAAGCAATCCAAGCAGGACTTAACTTTCTTTGGTTAAGTTCTGAATTTTTATTTCAGATAGTAAAATATGTATTTATGTGAAAATAATGGGGCTAAGGTGTGTTGTGAGAGACTTGAGATAATAAATAACTTGAAAGATGTGGAAAATATGTATATTAGTTTTCCTAGAGCTGCTATAACAAATTGCTGGCTTAAAACAGCGCAAATTTATTCTCTTAGCTTTCAGGAGGCTGTAAGTCTGAAATTAAAGTGTTGGTGGAGCCATGCCCTTTCTAAAGGTTCTAAGGGAGGTTACTTTCGGGCGTCATCCTCAGCTTCTGATGAATTCTGGAAATCTGGCATTCCTTGGTTTATAAAGGCATCATTCTAATCTCTGCCTGCCTTAGTTTTTTTTATGTTTTGTGTGTCTTTATATTTCTCCTCATAAGGGCATAGTTATTTTTGATTTAAAACTCGCCTTTTTGGAGCGCCTGGGAGTCTCAGTTGGTTAAGCCTCTAACTCTCGATTTTGGCTCAGGTCATGATTTCAGATACATGGGATCAAACCCCACATGGAGCCCCTGCATTGAACTCCACACCGGGTTCTGGGGAGCTCTGTGCTCAACGGAGAGTTACCTTGAGATTCTCTCTCCCTCTTCCTCTCCTCCTCCCCCAACTTGCACTCTCTCTAAAATAAATAAATAAAAACTAAGAAAAATAAATAAATAAAGCTCACCTTAACAAGCAACAATATGAGAAAGAAAGAGAGAGGGAGGGAGGGAGGGAGAGAGAAAGAGAAAATAGAAAAGAAAAAAAATGCTGCATAAGGAAAATTGGAGGACAATGTATGAGCCTGTGTAGAGAATTGTTTTTTTGTTTTTGTTTTAGTTTGAATTGGTTTTGTTTGATGTTTTGAATAGTTATGGTTTATTACAGAGGAAGGAAGAAGAGATTAGAAATTTCTATCTTAGATGATTCCCAGAGAACAGGAACTTCAGTATTCACTGTTCCTCTCTTAAGTTATGAATATCATCAAGATCATCTCTAGAATTCAGAAAATAACTTTATTTACTTATTAATGAGAAAGAGGTAGAGACACAGGCAGAGGGAGAAGCTCCATGCAGGAAGCCTGATGTGGGACTCCATCCCAGGTCTCCAGGATGACGCCCTGGGCTGAAGGTGGTGCTAAACCGCTGAGCCACCTGGGCTTCCCTTAATGTCACTTCATAAAATATTAGATTGGAAGATACCTAGAATTTTGAGGATATTTACAAAATAGAGATTTAAAAAGATACCTCCACTTAGATACAAAAATTATTTCTGTTATTTAATATCTGATATCCTTTTATGGAATATACATACGTTTAGAGTAGTGATGTCAAGCATATTTTAGTGGTTTCTGAATATAAATTTTAAATTAAATTTAAGATTGTTTTATGGACATAAATATAATTTTATGTCTTATAAATATTGTTAAAATATGGGAAAATAGATTAATCTTCAAATTTATTTAGTTTGGTTTTACTCTAGTTTTTAAAGTCTCCTATTTCAAGATTCTTTTAATATCATTTAACAGCATATTCATGTTGTAGTCATCAAATGAAGGAATGACATTTGTAACTAATTTGAAATTCTGATATTTTGTTCTTTATTATAGGTCATTTCCACAACAAAGAAATTTAGGTTTTTAACCATATGGCATTTTATTTTTTCATCTTCTTATATAAAACAAGTAAATTAAGGACACTCAACTGATCTTACTTTCATGTTTTAAAAAATATTTCTACTATTATAGTTTTTAATAGATAACATCTTACCTTGTATTGTAAATATGAAGCCATTCTCTAAACTGTTTGAGATAATGTCTTGAGATAATAGGTTATCATGCAATTAAAAAATAATATAGAGAAATCCCTTGTAACCTGTACCTGTTTCCCCAATAGTATTATCTTGCAAGATTATAGTACAGTATCACAACCAGGTAATAATATTGGGATAAATTAAGATGGAAAATATTTTCATCATCTCAAGGATCTTTTATATCACTCTTTATAACCATAGTCTTCTCTCACATCACCTCCCATTCCTTAAATTCTGGCAACCACTAATAAGTTTTCCATTTCTAAATTTTTTTTTCAGATTGAGAATATTATATAAAAGTAATCATATAAAATGAAGCATTTAGGGATTGGCTTCTTTCATTGAGCAGAATTCTCTGGAGATCCATCAGGTTTATAAATGTATCAGTAGCCTGTTCTTATTTCTTTCTGAGTGGTATTCCCTGTTATGGATATAACAAAGTTTGCTTAGCCATTCACCACTTGGAGAACATCTGGGTTGCTTCCAGCTTTTGGCTTTTAAGAATAATACTGCAATAAATATTCTTGTACAGGTTTAGATGGAAACATGAATTTCATTTCCCTGGGATAAATGCCCAGGAGTGTAACTGTGGGACTGTATGATAGTTGCATGTTTAGTTTAAAAAAAAAAAAAAGCCAAACTATTTTCCAGAATGGTTATATTATTTTACATTCCTGCCAGAAATGTATGGGTGATCCAGTTGTCCACATTCTCTCTTGCATTAAGTGCTTTCACTATTTTTTATTTTAGCTATTCTGATAAGCATAGGATGATATTTCATTGTGGTTTAATTTGCATTTCCCTAACAGTTAATAAAGTTGCACATCTTTCCAGGTGCTTATTTTCTATTGTATTCTTTTATTAAATGTCTTTTCACATCTTCTGCCAATTTTCTAATTAGTTTTTATTTTCATTGTTGAGTTTGAAGTGTTTCTTATATATTCTAGATCCTAGCATTTTGTTGGATATATGATTTTAATACCATAAAACTCTTAGAAGAAAATATGCAGGATACCATCATGACATTAGACATGGTGATGATTTCTTGGCTATGACACCAAAAGCACAGGCAACAAAAATAAAAATAAATTGGGCTATGTCAAAAGTAAAAACTTTTGTGCATAATTGTACATTATCAACAGAGTGAAAAGGCAACCTATGGAAGAGAAAAAAATTTGCAAATAATATATATGATAAAGATTAATGCCTAGAATATAAAAGAACGCTTATGACGACAAAGAAAAAAGAAAAAAAAAAGAAAGAAAAGAAAAAGAAAACAAACCCAAATCCCCATTTTAAAATGAGCTAAGCATCTAAATAGATGTTTCTAAAAGAAAAACTAGGGGATCCCTGGGTGGCTCAACGGTTTAGCGCCTGCCTTTGGCCCAGGGTGTGTTCCTGGAGTCCTGGGATCAAGTCCCACATCGGGTTCCCTGCATGAAGCTTGCTTCTCTCTCTGCCTGTGTCTCTGCCTCTCTCTCTGTCTCTTTGTCTCTCATGAATAAATAAATAAAATCTTTAAAAAATAAATAAATAAATAAATAAATAAATAAATAAATAAATGAAAAACTACAAATGGCCAAAAGCATATGAAATGATGCTCAAAATAATTAATCATTAGGGAAACACAAATCAAAAGCACAAAAAGATACCACTTACCATGCATTAGGATGGTTATTATTAAAACACAAAACAAAACAAAAAACAGAAAGTAAGTGTTGACTAGAATGTGGAGAAATAGCAAGTTTTGTGTATTGTTTATAGGAAGGTAAAGTAGTGCAATTACTAGGGAAAACAATATAGCAATTAATTCCTCAAAACGTTAAAACTGAAGTTATACCATGTGATTCAGCAATTCTTTTTTTTTTTTTTAAAGATTTTCCCTTCCCTTTCTATTTTTTTTATTTTTTTTTATTTTTTTAATATTTTATTTATTTATGGCAGATACAGAGAGAGAGAGAGAGAGAGAGAGAGAGAGAGAGGCAGAGACACAGGCAGAGGGAGAAGCAGGCTCCATGCACCGGGAGCCCGATGTGGGATTCGATCCCGGGTCTCCAGGATCACGCCCTGGGCCAAAGGCAGGCGCCAAACCGCTGCGCCACCCAGGGATCCCCGATTCAGCAATTCTTTATCTGAGTATACCCAAAGGAATTGAAATTAGAGATTCAAACAGATATTTATGTACCCATCTTTAGAGCAGCATTATTCACATTAACCAAAAAAGATGGAAGCACCCCAAGTTGCTTTCATTCACTGATGGTTGGAATAGATATACAATATGTTATACACATGCAATGGGATATCATTCAGCCTTAAAAAGAAAGAATTTTTGGTACATGCTACAACTGGATAAACCTTAAAAAAGTTACACTAAGAGAAATAAGACAATCATAAACGAACAAATTCTGTGTGATTCTACTTGTATGATGTATTAGTCAGGGTTTTCCAGAGAAACAAAACAATGGCATATCCAGAAGGCTGGAGAGCCAGAGAAGAATTGATATTGCAGCTCAAATCCCAAAGCAGTCTAAAGGCAGAATTCCCACTCCCTTGGGGCACCTTAGTCTTTTTTCTCTAAGGCTTTCCATTGATTGGATGAGAACCACTCATATTACGAAGAGTAATCTGCTTAACTCAAAGTCTAATTATTTAAATGTTAATCTAATTTTAAAAATACCTTCCTTCATACAAACATTTAGACTGTTGTTTGACCAAATATCTTAGTACTATGCTGTAACCGTGTTGACACACAAAATTAATTATTCCAAGTTTATCTCTTATCAATTTGGCACCCATATACATTTCTTTAAAGAATACCTAATCTACAAATAAATACAATAACAAGGTCATACTTTCACCTAACATGATACAACAATCCTGTGTATAAGCAAAACACACTAAGCCTTTCAACAGAAATGAATGAGAAGTCCTTGGGTGATTTTTCACTCTCCCTTGATGTCCTGTAAGATTACAGGATTACTAAATGTTATGAAGTAAAATTAATGATATTTAACAATATTTAAAGCAAATTTTGCAATATTTAACTATGAAGTAAAATTAACATCATTTAATGTCATGATGTTAAGTAAAATTGAATACCTAACAATAAATTTAACAATATATTTTTACTAAATATTTATATACTATAGAGTAGTGGTTCTTTACCTCGTGACATGACCTAAACCTTCATTCTTAAAGGGTATGGGACATAAGTAGTTCTGCCTAAATTGGATTACTCTATTTTTCCATTAACTTTCATCACAGGACATGGTGATACTAATGGGGAGCCTAAGGGATCTCCTGTACCTCTGTATGACCTTTGTTACCTCCACTGTGGGGTTGCAGTTCATTTTTCCAGTGTTAGTCAATATCGCACACCCCAGCCAGCATTAGTAACTCTCTCCTTTGCTTGTTGATTCAGAGTTACAAGGAACCCAAAGTGACCAGATAGCAGTCTTACCTTCCAGTTCAATAGAATTACTATGTCTCCTACTATAATTAGCCTTCCATTTGAAACTAAGATGTCTAGGCTAGCAGAGTATAAGTCATGAAAACAGAAAGAAAGATTTTTCCTAGGGCATTCCTAGCGTAAGACAAGTAATGCCACTCCCATTTCTACTCCTTGTCTCCTGTGAATCTTGAATATTGGAGAAACAGTGCTGTATATCAGAAGCTTATTCGGAACATTTACCATCTCCTGGAGAACCTTGCCCCAGCCTTGCAAGATGTTGCCGTCTATCTGGTACTATAATTGAACCCCAAAGAGGCCATTCCACACGTCTATGGAGTCAGCTGCTTCAGGATGGTGGGGAACATCATAAGACCAACCAGTTTCATGAGCATTGGCCCCTTGCTGCACTTCATTTTCTCTGAACAGTTTCCTGATCAGAAGCAATGTTGAGTGGAATACCATAATAATGGATAAGGAATTCTGCAAATCCACAGATAGTAGGTTTTGTAGAAGCATTGTATGTGGGAAAAAAAGTGTTCAGTAAGAACAAGATGCTGCCCCTTCTGTGATGGAAGCAGTCCAATGTAATCAACCTGTATAGCTTCTTGAATCTATAGCTTTATGTCTTTTGTCAAAATGGGAAGTTCTTAACCATTATTTCCTCAAATACATTCATTTATTTTTATCCCCACTATCTTTTTCTCTAATGGCATGAATGTTATTTTTTGTTGTTGCTGTAATTGCATGGGATTCTAGTCTGTTTTTTAAAATTCATTTTTCTCTATTGCTCACATTGGTTGATTTCTATTTTTCTGTATTCCTGCTTATTGATTACTTCCTTTTATTTCTTTGCTGAAGTTTTCTATTTTTATATTTGTTTCAAAGATGTTCATAATTACTCATTGAAACACTTTCGTTGTGACTGGTTTAAAATAATGGTCACATAATTCTGCCATTATTGTCATCTTGATGATGGCATCTATTGATTATCTTTTGCATTCATTTTGAGATCTTGTTTCTTGATATAACAGGTTATTTCTCACTGAATCTAGCACATTTTGGGTATCAGAAGACTGGGTCTTTTCTAAACTTTTTGTATTAGCTAGCTATTTGACACAAGTTCACCTGGAGGAAAGTGAAACTATTTTGATATTTCCAGGTAGACATAGATGCCTAGATTCACTGTTTGGCCTCTGCTATACTCAAGGCAATAGATCTTTTCATTGCCACTTGGCAGGAATTGGCTTTCTGGCTTAGTGTGTATTCTCTAGTGATACCACACTAGGGTTGTACTTGTAATCTCTAAGTAATGGTCAAAGACTAGACTCTGCGCTTTCTCTGATAGCACCCTGGTGGGAGTGTTCAGGAGTGTTCAGTTATCTCATTATACTCTTGTGAAGATGTAATTTTAGTTTTTCTCCTTTATGAAAGACCTTTTAGCTTTTTTTTTTTTTTTTTTTTTTTTTTTAGATTTTATTTATTTATCCATGAGAGACAGAGAGAGAGAGAGGCAGAGACACAGGCAGAGGTAGAAGCAGGCTCCATGAAGAGAGCCTGACCTGGGACTCGATCCTGGGTCTCCAGGATCATGCCCTGGGCTGAAGGTGGCACTAAACCACTGAACCACCCAGGCTGCCCAAAAGATCTGTTTAAAGAGAGAAAAAAAAAGAGGGTGCCTGAAGAACATCAAAGTAATTCTTAAGTGCTTTTTTACAGATAGGTATAGAATTTGGAGAAGTTTTCGGCAATAACATCTCAGAATCAATAGCATTCATTAAGGTGTTTGAACTTTGACATTTTAAAGTTTTTTTTTTTTTTTTCCTCTTTAAGTAATCTCTCTGCCAAACACCGGGCTTGAACTCACAACCCTGTGATGCTGTGAGCAAGAGGCAAATGCTCTACCACCTGAGCCAGCCAGGCACCCCCTACACTTTTACATTTTATTTTAGTTCTAAGGATTTATTTATTTATTTGAGAGAGAGAGAGCGAGAGAGAGAGCTCACATGTGGGCATGGGAGGAGTAATGGACAAAGGGAGTAAGAGAATTTCCAGAAAACTCCCCACTAAGTGAGGAGTGGGACTCAAGGCCCAGTATTACCATCCTGATATCATGACCTTGAGATCAGGACCTGACCTGAAGTCAAGAGTTGGATGCTTAGCTGACTGAGCCACCCAGGCACCCCAAACTTTCAACATTTTAAAGTTTATTGTTTTAGGGAAGGATATATATATATATATATATATATAGAGAGAGAGAGAGAGAGAGAGAGAGAGCTGTGGGGGTGAAGGAGGGGAGCAGAGGGAGAGGGAAAGAAAATACAAGCAGACTCCACGCTGAGTGTAGAGCCCAACTCGGGGCTTGATCCACCCAACTCTGAGACCATGACCTGAGCCCAAATCAAGAGATACTCAACTGACTGTTGGATTTGAAGAGAGCATTTCTGTCCAGAATCTGTGCCATTAACCTTTACATTCAAATACCTCTAAAAATTTGCTATATATTAATCAGTATGTTAAAAATTACTGCTTTTTTTAAATCATATATTCTCACTCTTTAATGTTTTACAGTGAAAATCCTATGAGATTGTTAAGTCTTACCAAGTTTCAACTTTTCCACAGAAGCTTCCATGGTCTAAATTTAAAGTAATGTCTCCGTTGTTGATAGGTTAACACATTATTGTAATAAAATTTTACCTTATTATTAATATTCTATTTTGCCTTTATTGTATGTATTTTTAGATTCTATAAACTATATGGTAGTATTTTAAGTGAAAATTCTTTTTTTAAAGATTTTTATTTTTTTATTCATGAGAGACAGATCGAGAGAGAGGCAGAGCCTCCATGCAGGCAGCCCAATGTGGGACTTGATCCCAGGACTCCAGGATCACACCCTGAGCCGAAAGGCAGACGCTTAACCACTGAACCACCCGGGCATCCTTTAAGTAAAAATTCTTAATGTTGGTAAGAATGCAACTAATTCGATGATGGGATTATAAATTGGTTAAGTTACTAGGAAAAAAAATCATTTTAACAAAATTCATAGAACCTCCAAATGTGTTATACCCTTTATCCTGCTAATTTTAAATTTTGGTAATATTTCTAATCCTATTCTGGAATATAACCACAAAGAAATGGGAAGTACAGAAGAGTTTATACATAACCTATAAATTATAGTATTATTTCTAGTAGTGGAAAATTGAAAACAATCAGAATATTAAGCTAAAAATAAGGAACTAAGTTACTCCTCATTTTTGTTACTATTTTGTCATTAAAAACATTGCTAACAGAGATCATTAATATCATGAGAAATTAACAATGCTTTCTAAGTAAAGTTATGCAAGATGTTTATGAGAGGTACTCAATATTTTTTCAAATGTCAAAAATATTTTAGAACAATTATTAAAAGTCAAAATCATTAATCAATTGTGTTTTCATCAGGATTTGCTCATGAATTGAATATTGACTTGGTTTTTTCCAGATGAGGTGGCTTGCTTTTTCCATGTAGTTGCATGCTATAGTATTTATTGAAATTTTTAAAGTATATCTTAATCCTCTTTTAAACAACATATGTGATACTGGGAGTAGGAGATGAATCTACGTTTTTTTTCTTTCTTTCTTTTTTTTTTTTTTTTTTGGATATCTTCAGTTCCCAATAAGAATTGGTCATACAAAAGTTGTTGAATAAATATAGTTTGAATGAAGTTAATTTAGTTATTTGCTATAAGATTTCATTGAAGAGATATCTATGGGCTGCCTCAGCCTTCTAGAAAATGTTAAACCTCTCATGATAACTAATCTAATAACCACCAATAATAGAATGAAATATTTCATTATAGCCAGTTATTAGTTCCTTTTCCTTTTCACAACATACATTCTGCCCATACTTATCAAAGGGCAACTATCAGATGTACATCTCTCAACACTTCCTTAACCTAATGGTAAGCACAAAATACATGCCAAAGTAAAATGTAGGTCACAGTTGATGATTCTAAATGTGTCTTAGAATATTAGAAAAACACATACTTCTGAAATCATGAAAAAAATTTAAGGAGAAACATTTTCATCATTTCAGATGTTTATTCTTAATTCTCTATACATAAAAAGGATACAAATATATTCCTTATAATAAACTTTGTTCCTCCCTCATCTATTTTTGGAAAATCTATTCCATTTCTTAAAAATTTGATACAGTTTTAACCATCTTGGTCCTGATATTTTCTTTGTGGGAATAATTTATGACTTAAAAAAAAATCTGTCTCTTCAGACGTTCTATTTCTTTAATTTTGGGTGTTTACTAGGAATTATCTATCCTAGTCAGGTTATTGAACTTATTTGCAAAAAGGTGTTTATAATATTTTTCACTTTATCCTTTTTTTTCATTTTTTACGTTTTTTATTTAAAGTCATATATAAGATTATTCCTGCATCTTCTCAATTGTTTCTTCCTTCTATTTGCCCTTTTCCTTTCCTACTTTGCAAGATTTGGCTTTATGTTCAAGGAACATTTTGTGGTCTTTGTCCAGTTTTAGTCTAGTGATAACCACCTTGCCAGGATGAACGCCCACGCGGGCAGTTGTGCCAACTGCCGTCTCTCCTGTGCTTGTTCAATGTAGAAGATGTATTTTTTTCCTATAAACCCGGGGTACTCTACCAGTTTGCTGATTTGTAGTGTCCTCATACAACCTATACTTCATCTTCCTTTTGGATAGGCATAGATCCAACATTGTACTTCTATCTCAGCTATTCAGAAAGAGAGGAAGACAATCTTCCCGTGATATTGGAAAGACTTAAATATCTTTTACAGTTCGTGCTGTCAGAAGTGACAAAGGGATTAAACATCATTTTGGCCACTGGTTCTTCAGCGATGGCTGCAAAAGGGAAGAGCTTGCTTTATTCTTTTAATGTCTTTAAGGTCTATGATAATATCTATCCCCTCTTATATTTCCTATTTTCTTTTTACTCTCTTTCTTTATTGTTGAGTCTCTATCAAGTCATTTAAGTTTTAAAAACTTTTCGAAGTACCAAAAATTTTGTTCTTCTACATTTCCTCCAACACTTGGTATGGTCCATCTTTTTAATATTTGCCACTCAAAGGAGTGGTAATAATTAATTGCACTGAGCGTTTTTTTTTTCTTTTTGTATGTTTGATTGCAATCCATATATCTTAAAACCACAAGAATTGTTTAACAAGAAGATAGCAGTACACAAGCATGTTGATTTAATTAGAAGAAATTATTTACCAAAATAAGATAGATATTAAATACAGAAATATTAAAAGTTCTCAACCAAAGCAGTCAATTGTATTACTTAGAGAGAAAGAGAGACAGAATGATGGAGAGAAAAACAGAGAGAAATATTGGATATATAATAGATTTATTACTTTGTTGAAGTGCTAAAGGGAGGCTGCCTAAGTTACCTTAATATAAATTACCTTGATATTTGTGTATGTATATGCTAAAATGTGTTTTATTAATAATTCACATTAATAATAGTCATTTGCATGACTAATCTATTATGTTTTATCTTCTATCTGGAATAGTTCACCTGTGAAACCTTGCTATAATGAGACTATGCTGACACTGTTGTTTTGTTTTGTTTTCCATTTCATTTCCAGGTAGTTTCTTGTTCATCTTTTTATTTATTAACTATTTCCCTAAGAACCTAAATTCATTTATTCCTAAAATATTAGATTTTCTACAACTGAAATAAACTCTAAGTGGTTGTAACTTAAGAACAGTAGTAGTTCTTATAATTTTATGTACAAGATTTTAATGTTAATGTTAATTATGGTATTTATTTTTCCATAGGCCAACATTGATTTCAGCCCAGCCACTTTTCAAATCTCACCTTAAAACAGGCCTTTTCAGGAACACTGACAACTGCATGCCCTGTGGAGATGAGGTAAGTCTCAGGAATTCATAAAATGTGGCTTCATATCTGAACTGTGCTTCTGAGCCACTTGAAAAGGATAAGCAACTGATGGGCCATGTGCCTTGTTGATAGCAGGACTTACTTGGTTTCCTGTTGTTCCCCACTAAGCTCTTAAATCTCATTATTCTGAAGGACTGTGGAGAGGGATTAAGTATGCCTGAGAGAGGCAGTGGTAAATTAGAGGGCAAAAATAGAAAAATCTTATATTCTTGCACTATTGGTGCTTGATATTTCCTGGAATATTGATGAATTTACTCAAATTTATTGACTAATGATTATCTTTTCTTATGTCTTTAGCCTATCCCTTCATGATACATTTTCTCATTTGGTTCACTGTTCAATTTCTAGGATGTCCAGTGACCTAATTAAATCTTAGACAATAGGCTATTTTCTCCTTCCTCTAAAATGCAATTGTATATTGATATTAATAGTTCATCTATTACTTTCTGGAATAACACAAAATAAACCTGGACTCCTATTCATGTAGAACATCTTAAGTGATACCAATGCAGTGATCAAATTGCCCTCTAGGTCTTCTTTTCAGACTAAATATGACCTGTTTCTTCAAATTTTCTTAACCCAGAATGATTTCCTGCAATTGGGTCACCTTTCTGAGTCACTGTCCCTTCCAAAATATATATGAAGGGTTCCCTTTTCTCCATATTTTCACCAATGTTTGTTATCTCTTGCCTTTTGATGACAATAATCTCAATAGGTTTGAGGTAATGTCTCATTGTGGTTTTGATTTGCATTTCCCTGGTCATTAGTCATACTGAGCATCTATTCAGTTCCTCTGCCCATTTTTAAGTCAGACTGTTTTTTTTTATTGACTTGTATGAATTCATTATATATTTTGGATATTAATCCTTTATTAGATATTTGATTTCCAAATATTTCTATTTCATAGTTTTCTTTTTTTTAATTTTTATTTATTTATGATAGTCACAGAGAGAGAGAGAGAGAGAGAGAGGCAGAGACACAGGCAGAGGGAGAAGCAGGCTCCATGCACCGGGAGCCCGATGTGGGATTCGATCCCGGGTCTCCAGGATCGCGCCCTGAGCCAAAGGCAGGCGCCAAACCGCTGCGCCACCCAGGGATCCCTATTTTGTTTCTTTTGCTATGTAGAAGTATTTTAGTTTGATGTGTCCTGCATATTGATTTTTGCTCTTGTTGTTTGTACTTTTGGTGTCATGTGAAAAAAAAATATTGCAAAGACCAATGTAAAGGAGATTTTTCCATTTTTTTTCCCCTCTAGGAATTATATGTTTTCAGGTTTTATGTTTAAGTGTTTAACCCATTTTGGATTAATTTTCTGAGTGATATAAAATAGGAGTCCAAAATCACTTTTCTATAAGTGGATATCCAGTTTTCCAAACACCATTTGATGAGACTGTCCTTTCCCTATTTAATATTCTTGGCTTTCTTGTCCAAATAGTTCACCATTATTCATTATCTCCAACATAAGGAAATAAGTGTTCATCAATAGATGAATGAATAAAGACACACAAAATGGACTATTATTCAGTCATGAGAAAGAAGGAAATTCTACCATTTGCAAGAACATGGATGGTACTTGAGAACATTATGCAAAATGAAATAAAATAGGCAGAGAAAAACAACTATTATATGATATTACTTTTGTGTGATCTTAAGAGTTAAACTCATGGAAATAGAATAGAATGGTGGTTATCAGGGGCTGGAGGAGCATGATTGAAGAAGTGGGGAGATGTTGGTCAAAGGGTACAGACTCCCAGTTATAAAAGAATAAGTTCTGGGGATGTAATTCACAGTATTGAATTGACTGTGACTATAATTAATATTATTAGGTTACATACTTGAAAGTTGCTGAGAGAGTAGACCTTAAATGTTCTTACCACAAAAAAGAAATGGTAATTTTGTGATGAGATGGAGGTAAAGGTAAGAGAATAATCATTCTGCAATTATATAAGGGTATCAAATTAAAAAGTTGTACATCACTTATAAAATATATGTCAATTATAGCTCAAATGAAGTGGGGGAAAATTATATATGAACTATTCAAGAAATACTTCAGATAAATTCTTCAAAATACCAAGTAAAAAGAATACATATGGGGATACAGCACCACCAAGCAGTTGGTTTATTGGAATTAAACAATCAAAAAAGATACTTAAGGATTGAGACATTTGACAGGCTTATTGATTCTTAAAAGCAGTGCATTTCTGAGAAAAGTAGCCTCAGTAAGGCTTATCAGTATCTGAGAGTGCTCCATTAAGAAAGTGGGAGATGAACTAAAACTTAAAAGATGAATAGGTTTTCATAATGACTTACAGTGGTACTTAGTAATAAGGAACTATATTTCAAATAAAATAATCCTACTCAATGTCTCTTCTGTTTGATGTTTGTACAAGTGAAAAGGAAGGAGAGTCTGAATTGGCATGTGGCAGCACAGCAGGTGCTAAACAAACACAACACTTTGTGCTCTTGTACGAAATATCATGAAAAAAACACCTCCTACTTTCCATATGCATACAAATGTATTAAATATGGATTCCTTACCTATACAATATAATAAATTAAGTCCCACATTTTAAGTATATATAAGTATAGGTATGCATACATTTATACTTTCATGTATAAGTTTATATTTTTAATAAAATGATCAGTGTGGAATTTCACACGCTTGTATGAAATTTTATAGTGGGTTTTATGATAGTTAAGTAATTAGTCAAATAAATCTTCCTCAAAATTATTGTACACTGTAAAGTTTCCTGTGATATAAAAAATAAAATGTTAATGATCCATGAATTTTCAAAGAACAAATGCAGCATACACAATATATTAAAATGCTAGCACTTTTATTTAAAAAAAAATCAGTGAGTCCAAGGAAACCTAATGACAAAATATAAAAATTGTTTTTATTATTCTAGAATTGGGACAAAAGTATCAGATAAGTAACATATTGGTTAAGTGATAATGATACTCTTAGGCTTGTTATTTAGGAAAACTTGTAAAGCAAGGAATATACTACATATTAATGCAAGCAGCCATCTTTTGTCTATAGTAATGTTCTTGAAAGGTTGAATTATTTGCGTGGAAACTATCAGGACAATTCAAGAAAATTATTTGAATTATTACAATGAATGAATGTTGGAGTTTATTTTAAGATGTTTACTGCTTGCAGCATTTTGGGGATTTCATATCTCTGGAATATAAAGAAAGTTCTGGCATTTTTTGTCCTTTATTGTTACTTCATATGTGCACAGATTTCCAGAAAGAAAAGACCAAAATCTGGTCAAATGGTTGAAAATGATGAGCAAGAGTGAAAGTACATGCTCATCATCTCAAAGAGAGTAAGTCTTTTTTACACTGACATTTAGGCAATCTGAACTTCATATACTCCATGGGGAAACTGACAATTTCTTGATTGATGAGGAGGAGTTGGTGATATAGAAATAACTGTTGCCAAGTTCTGGCCAATAATTCCAATATATTTCTTTCATTCTTAATAAAATTTCAAAACCTGAGATGTTGTAATAAAGTAATTGTAGCATGGTTCTTGGATGATGGAAAGAACTCGAGTGAATATCCTTTAATAAATGTTTTTTCTTGCCAGATTTTTAAAATAGTGTTTTTAATATATATATATGTGCTTGCTGATAAGAAAAATGCTAAATTTCTTCATCCTTTAATAGTTTACATATTGACTCATTCCCCTCTCTACTACCACCCAATAGTTAACTTTTAGTGGTCTGTTACTCATTAGTGATATTTTCAGTAAATTAAATCTATCTATAATTAAAATTTTTTTCAGTTGAATTATTTTGATGTTTCAATTTCCCCCTTCAAGATTTTAGCCAAGTATATTTGATGTATTTCACTGTATTTCACTGTTCCTGTGTTTTTAAAACAAGCACTAATGAGAAATTAAAAGTAGCTGTAAACACTCAGACTCAATTTTCTCAGTCGCTGAATTCAGTGCAGTTAAAGCTAACAAATACTTTATTATATTGTGGTCAACATTATGGTAGAATATTCTCATTGATGGATATAAATTTAGCCTATTCCCCCACTAACATTTTTGTTATGTTCCAAAAGCTGCCTGCAAAGAAGTTTAGCACTTTGAAATGCAGTTTTTTTAAAATTCCTCTTATAAACAATACCTTACAAGGTGATTAATTGTTGAAGCAAGTTCACAAATACTATTTACCATAATGTCATAGAAAAATATATTGACTGCAACATTTCTATTGTTATTAACCACAACTCATAACCTAGTTTCTATGGAAAGTATATTCAAAATTCTGTCGGGAAATGCAGGTCTATTTTCCCCAAGTAAGCAATGGGAATGGGAACTCCTGGGGTTGTTTTAGCAGTAGGAAAGAGATTCCAGAACGAGCTTCCACAAGGTGACGTCTTTAGGTGAAAAGATATTGGACAGCAGAGTATTGGGGTTACAAGAAGTATGGCTCATTTATTGTAAAAACACACACAAAAAAAACTCTAAATGAGAATTCTTAAGTGTTATTGTATACTGACATCTTCTGTTGCTCTCTGGCTGCCTAGAACCACACTGTTGGGTCAGCCTTTTACAGAGAGAGCCTCACATTCCAAAATATTTACTCCAAATTACTATAATAAAAACTTGCATTCTTCCAGAGAAGATGCTTTAGGATAATGTTTTGAGAAGAGACTGGTAAAAGAAATTCACAAAAATATTTGAAGGCTAATAGTCTAATCTTTTATTTCACACACTTTAGTCTGTATCTGAATGATAATTTCACAGTGGAGTTTGTACTTATAAAAGGACTTCCGTTAGCACCACTAAAAAAACTGTAGCATTAATATGTGTAGCTCAGTTATGTACAAAGGCCATTATAATCCTAAAGTAATATAGGGTGATGCCTTGTAAAATAAAGAATGAGAGAGAATTCAACTCTACTATCTTAATGGTCATTGATAAAAATCTATGTCTTGAAACCTAATGCCTTTAGTTATAGAATGGCATGATATTTTGGTTATCTTGAATAAGAATACAATCAATTATAAAAATGGTAGAAACGAAACTGATTATGTTTTTCTGAACAAGATGACGGAACTGATAAAGATTTATTTAGTTTAATATATTTATAACATGTAATATTACTGACATTAAGTATTTAATTTTTTTTATAATGCCTCTGCATGTAGAATTTTACCATATCTTCCAGGTTTGGGAGGATGGGTAATATATTTGATTCATTTAATAATCATTTTGAGTTTCTTTATGAATTCACTTATTGTGTATATATCTGTTAATATACAGTATTTTAGCATCAACTTTAATAACTACTTTCCTAGATAATGGTAAGAAATATTTCTTGTTTTCTTACACTATTTATAAAATTAGAGCTAATATTTATGTAGTGCTTAACATGCTCCTGGCACTGCTCTATGTTCTTTAACATATAAATGTATGAAATCTTTATAGCAATCCTATGTGATATTACTATCTCCATTTAATAAATGAGAAAACTGAGGTACACTATTTACGTAACTTGGCCAAGACTACACAGCTAGTAAATGTAGAGAGTATTATGTAATTTATCTATTTTACCAAAGATATTTTCCAGTGTTTAGGCATAGGAAAATATTCAGGATACTTTTAAAGTCATCTACCTTGAGAAGGTAGTCTATCTGGAGGGATGATGTTCTTAAATACCTAAACACAGGGGTGCCTAGTTGGCTCTGTCACTTTAGTATCTGGTGTACCTTCAGCTCAGGTCATGATCCTGGGGTCCTGGGCTCCAGTCCTACATCAGGCTCCCTGCTCACTGGGAATGTCTGCTTCCCCCTCTCCCTCTGACCCCTCTGCTATGCTCTCGCTCTTTCTCTCTAAAATGAATAAACTAAAAAATATTTTAAAAATACCTAAACACAGAGAAAACAAATATGTAATCACAATGTTTTTCAGTGTCCTGTGGTCAATTACATGACATGGAACAAATAAGAGACACGTGGTAATTTAGTAAGCATGGCATAGCTGAATATTTTCAAGGAAGGGGAATTATAATTTGAATGAAGTGTGGAGAATGACTTGTCAGGCAATAGTGATAACTTGAAGAAATCCAGAGAATTAATGATAGCAAGATGAAATTAGTGGCAAGTAGCAAGAGAAAAATTAGGGAGCATTTGGAAACTAGAATGCACATGTAGTTTGTAAGATATTGGCACGAGGTAGGAAATGGGGCACTGAATAGGCTTCTGGGCTAGGCGTTAGGGTAGTTGCTGTTGATAATCAGTCATTTAGACAAAGTAAAAGGAAAAAGCACCAGCACTGGCAAATTTGGGCTGGAGGATAAATGACTTCAGATATGGACATACTGATTTGAGTTATAATGTGGGAGATTTTGTATATGTGATGGCATAGGGACAAGTTGGATTCTGCTGTGATTATTATACTATAATTAGATTTTTAATGAAATTAGAATTTTTAAAAAATCTGAATTCAAATCAGAGTAGTATAGAGTTGATTTTACAAAAGTTCTTAGATTTATGTGACAAAATGGTGATTTATTGATTGTGTACTTCAAAAAAAGTTTATGTTTTATAATATTTACAAATGATTGTCTAATGTCTGACATTTTAAAAAATAAATTTTGCACTAGAGCCTCTGTGAAACTTTCTTTTGCTCAGGGTTTGGGTTTGTCGGGTCCTCAGGGCACTCCATGGGGCTGCCCCCAAATCTCCTCAACAGGTGAGCAAGTGTCCACTCCTGGCTTGACTACAAAAGGTGGACCAGGGCAGCGGCCCTCAACAGGCCTCTATCTATAGTGCAGACAAGAGACCATGGAAGGACCTTGGGCCGAGGCATTGAAGGACAGATGGTCAGCAGCACTTTAGTTTAGATAAAGAAGGATATTTCCTTAGTGTGGATTGCTGCCTTTAGTAAAAACATGTCCATTTGCCATTCACTCCACCAGTTGTGAAGAAACTGCTGGGATAGAAGAAATCATGTGCTGCCTCTGGATGAGCAGGTAGGAGAGCAGAATGGAAAAAAAAAAAAAAAGTAGTTTGAGAAAGCAGTTAAATGTCTGGCAGAGAAACTAAAGAAAACAGGACAATTAGATAAGCTTGAGAAAGCCATCATCACTCAAAATTGTAATACTAAATGTCTTACCATACCAAGCACTTGCTCTGAAATTCAGAAACTGAGGAGACCCATTATGATAGATCAGTGGGATAAGACAGGCCTTCACAGCTTCTTTGAACAAACCAGGTCTCTTGATGGTTGTCTTCAAGTATCCCATTGAAAAGGACAGCCACATTTATGTGTTGCTGACCATGGTACTGGCCTGATCTTCACAGACATCACGAAATCAAAGCAATTGTAAACTGTGAATGTGCTTTTAATCTTTAAAAAGATCTGAAGTATGTTTACACTTTACTATTACCAGAGATTTGAGACACAAGTTTTGCTTCCAGTATTGAAATCCTAATAGAACTGTCACCTCTAGATGATTATACCTGCTCCATTCCTGGAAATACTAATTTCCCAGTGAGAACTGAGCCACAGAGTAATTACACACCAGAAACTCCATCTCCTGGATGTATCATGGAAAATGGAAAAACATGATCAACAGATGAACGGATATAGGATCTCCAGCAGAACTATCTCCTACTACTTTTTCTGTGTTAACCATAGTTTGAATTTGCAGCCAGTTACTCATTTAGGTGTTCAGTAGCATATTATGAATTAAACTGGAGGGTTGGAGAGAATTTTCAGGCATCACTGCTCTCACTCTGTAGATGGCTTCACAGATCCATCAAACCCAGAAAGGTTCTGCATAGGGTTATTCTCTAATATCAACCAAAATGTGACTGTAGAAATGACAAGAAGACATATAGGAAGAGGAGTATGCTTATATTAGATAGGTGGGGAAGTTTTCACCGAGTGCCTAAAGTGATACTGTAGTCTTTTGCAGAGCCCCAAGTATAATCAGAGATAGAGCTAGCACCCTGCAACAGAGTGTAAAATTCCACCAGGCTGCAGTCTGAAGATCTTCACTAACCAGGAATTTGCTGCTCTTCTCGCAGTGTGCTAATCAGAGTTTTGAAGCTGTGTATCAACTAGGATGTGCATCCTAAGAATGAGTTTTGTGAAATACTAGGAAGCAGAATACAGAAGGCACATGGTAACGAACACTCACCAGATTGTGTTGGGGAATGACTGCATAAGAAGGTTTCCAGAAGGAACTGTCCTCTACAAAGATGCCATGAATGTGATGGTTCAGATGGAGACTTTATCTTATGCAAGGTCAAGCTGAAAACAGTATGGATTCCTCCTTTTGTCCCTTGAGAAAGGGCGGCCTAGCCTCAGATAATATGTAAACAACCTCTAAAGTAGATTGAGATGAAAAACAGAGAGTGTGCTTTGTCAGCTTTTGCGTGAGAACTGAATAAATGCAGCCTGCAAGGGCAAGAGCTTGCCCTTAGCCCTAGAGGCTTTGAGACCCCCACTGTGTATTCATTCATTCATAGCCATGCAGCACCAACAGGATTGAACTTCATCTGAATGGACCTCTACAGTGGTTGGACAAAGTATTAACTCACATATGATCCCTTTGTTACAGAGAACTTGGTTCTTGTCTCACAGAGTCAAAGAATGAATCTTGAGGACACAGGAGCGTGAGTAAAGGATAGAAGCTTATTAAGTAAAGATACAGAGAAAGCTCTTAGGAGTGAGAGGGGTCCCGACAATGTTGCCACTGAGGGCTTGTAGGGTTGGTCTTTTACTGAAAGCCTGATCAGGGAACCTAAATCCTTTTAAACTATCCATTGATATCACCATTGAGTAAGGACTAGTGATAACATCGTTAATGGCTTACTTCCTTTTTAGAGTCTGATGATTTTTTTGGTTACAGTAGGTGTTAGAACAAGACACCCTCCTCACCCACACCTTAGGGCAGTGTGGTGTGGCTTGTTCTCTTATCTCTGGTTTCCTTACACCTCAGCATTTTGGGGATTTTTGTGAGCCTGCTTCCCTGGCTGCCTACCTAGCCCTGCCTAGCCTCATCTGTCCCTGACTCACCTTCAGGTGTGTTGCTTAAGCATGTCATCAAGCTTTATTGCCAATCAAGTCCCATCAAAAGGCGAAATGTAACAACTCTTTTGTCTTTTGTCATAGTGTTTGTCATAGCCCCATGGGCTGTTTACTGTCTAAAAACTTAAAAGAGGAAAAAGCACTTAAAGTCCCACCAATTGAAGCACCTTGTAGAATAGGTTTTCTGCGTTTGAATATTAAATGGGAAATTTCATTTCTGGAAATACTTTCCTGTACAGGAAGAAGAGGAGATTTTAAAGACACGCTGATGTCTTCTTGGGCATTGTGGACGCTGAGAAAATTAAGGCCATTTCACCTCAAGTTCAGCATTAGCACAAGTACAGACATCTCAGCTCCCCTCCCCACCCCCCGTGCTTAAAAGCCCCATATCAGAATGTAAACAGACTTGAGAAATTCCTCCCCCTTCTGGAGGTCCCCTAGACCAGCCCATGAAAACCCAGCTGAAACCCACCTTGGGGTCCAAGTCCCTGATGCTGTGTTGGGTATACGTGGATCCAAGCTCGAGCTTGTTAATAAACCCTCATGTACTTGCATCAGTGTGGCTCCTTGGTGGTTTTGTGGAGGCTGAGAAAATTAAGGTCATTTCACCTTAAGTTCAGCGTTAGCACAAGTACAGCCATCTCAGGCCCCTGTGAATAAGAGCTGAACTTTACCTTACTTCAGTTAAGCCCCATATCAGAATGAGAACAGAGCTCAATGCCCTTGAAAGCCCCATATCAGAATGTAAACAGAACTTGAGAAATTCCTCCACCCCTTCTGGAGGTCCCCTAGACCAGCCTATAAAACTAAGCTGGAACCCACCTCGGGGTCCAAGTCCCTGCTCCGCTGTGTCCGGTACACTTGGACCCAAGCTTGAGGTTGTAAATCAACCCTCGTGTACTTGCATCGGTGTGGGCTCCTCGGTGGTTTCTCGGATTCGCAATCTTGGGCACAACAGTTTCTCAGATTCACGATCTGGGGCACAACAGGCATAAAACTGAGTGTCCCAAAGGTTTATTAATAACAGTTATAGTTATGTGTACAGGTAATATATCATGACTCAGTATTGCAGTATTTGGCTGTTTATATACATTATTAATTTGCGTAAATTTGGTATGTATGTGCGTTTCTTGATTTAATAATGACTTCATAAAGTTACAGTTATCTGTTATTTCCACTTATCCATTATTTTTGTCTTTTTTTGATATAGAATATATATCAAGACTTTAATGTTATCATTTAGAAACAGATTTTCCTTGTAGCAAAACATTTTTTTTCTGCCTTCATGGGACCCAGGAAATTTAACAAAAATCCCCTGGCCCTGGACAAGCAGAGCAGGACTAATTCCATTTTGTGCTGCACCGGCCACCTCCTGTATGACCCCCACATGACCTGCTTATTGCTTAAGGCGCTGCCCCAGCCTAGTCAGGCCGCTGGGCACACCCTTATGGGAAATCGGCTCATAACAATGTAACTGTGCCCGCCACAACTGCGCGCCAATTCCGAGCAGAGTGATAGGCCAGTTCAAATGGTCACTATAGGGTAAATTGTGATTCTATCGGCCACCTGCGTGTGGACCGACGTGACTGTGCAACTTTCTGCGTATGTTGCAATCCCACCGGCCACGGGCCCCTATGAAGCTGCTACGCCTCTTAGCCTCGGGGCCCAAGTCCCTGCTCCGCTGTGTCGGGTACACTTGGACCCAAGTTCCAGCTTTTATTTACTTTTTTTTTTAATTTTTATTTATTTATGATAGTCACAGAGAGAGAAAGAGAGAGAGGCAGAGACACAGGCAGAGGGAGAAGCAGGCTCCATGCACCGGGAGCCCGACGTGGGATTCGATCCCGGGTCTCCAGGATCGCGCCCTGGGCCAAAGGCAGGCGCCAAACCGCTGCACCACCCAGGGATCCCCAGCTTTTAATTTTTTTTTTTTATTCTTATTTTACTTATTTATGATAGGCACACAGTGAGAGAGAGAGAGGCAGAGACACAGGCAGAGGGAGAAGCAGGCTCCATGCAGGGAGCCTGATGTGGGATTCAATCCTGGGTCTACAGGATCGTGCCCTGGGCCAAAGGCAGGCGCTAAACTGCTGCGCCACCCAGGGATCCCCCCCAGCTTTTAAATAAACCCTCGTGTGTTTGCATCGGTGTCAGCTTCTCAATCTTGGGCACACCTTTTACCAAAAATAAAGTCTTTTTTTGGAGGGGGCAGATAAAAATAAAATAATAAAACAAAATAAAATAAAATAACAAAATAAAATAAAATAATAAATAAAATAAAATCTTCCAACAAGAGAATTCTATCAGTCTTCAAGCAAAACAAAAACACTGTAATCTATTTACTGTGTTAAGTGGTCACACTTGTAAAAAATAATAATGCAAATAAATTGATATATTAGAAAACAAATAAAAATTCGAATTAGAAATTAGAAAATAAGGCATTCCATCTGGCTGTCTTACTGATTACTTACTGCCAATAAGAATTTTCCCTGCTATTGAAGTCTGCCTGACTTTGCCTGTAGAGAGTTTATACAAATTAATACATTTGCAATCTTTCCATCTAAAAAATAAAAATAAAAATCTGTAAGATGACAGATATATTATTTTCTCTTAAATCAAATTCCTTCTCATAGTTTTAGAATTATGTACCTGTTTGGTATTTAAAGTGAGACACATTTAGAAGCATCAACTGTGGCCTACATTTTATTTTTGGCCTATAGTTCCTATTTCCTGTAATCTTAAGAAAGTGGTGAATGATACACATATCTGATAGTTGCCCTTTGATAGCTGTGAGCAGAATCAATGTTGTGAAAGTAGAGGAACTAATAGATTGTTATTAAATTTTTCATTCTGTTATTGGGTGGTTATTAGATTAGTTATCATGAGAAATGTTTAACAATTTGCCCAAGCCTGAGGCAGCTCATAGATATCTTGTATTGAAGTCTTATAACATATATCTAATTTTATTCAAAATCTATTCATTCACCATCTTTTGTATGACCATTTATTTTAATCAGGAGCTAAAAATATCTTTGAAAAAGAGTGATTCTCTCACTCCCATCCCCAGTACCACCATGTGGTTTAAGAGATAAATTTTCAATACAATACCTCTAAAAATATATGATTTTGGCTTAGTAATCAGAAATTATAGTTTTAAAGTTTAGCCAAAGAATTGGAATATATTAAGAAATCGAGGTAATAATTGCCCCTCTGAGACTTTATATGAGACACCTCTGAAATATAAATATATTTTTAATAGAGGTTCAATGCACAAAACAATCTAAAATGTGTTATTTACCATTAATCTGTTAATAAAAAATGAGGAAGTTGATTAATAACATTATAAACATGACCTTAATGAAACTAGAGTTAAATAAAATATCCAATTAGTTGCATTAGCTTGCTAAAAGAAATTCTCTTGTGTGCCTTAGAAACTGTAAAAAATTGGAAACCTTTGAATGATATATTATCATTCTGTTGATGGTTTGAAATTTTAGTGGTAGTAAGAGTATAATCTGATTTGTGTGTTTGGTCAGACCACTCTATTGGTCAGATCTTGTACATGATACCATTCTACTTGGCAGATGAAATTGAAAATGAATGTCCAAAATGATGCATTTTATTTTCAGTGCAAGACATCAGAAGGCTAGCTAGTAGCTACTATATCCTAATAGCTGTACTCCAAATATTGAAAGGAAATTCCACATTACCACATTCTGTACAGTATCCAGAACAAGCAAAATATATGATTTATGCACATTTATAACGTAATCCAAATAAGCCTATTTCTCCACTGATACATGGAGTTTACCATGGTTAGTTTGGAACAGTAAGTTTATTTAAAGGATTTACTTTTTAACTTCAACTTATAAAGCTAGGGAACATATTTATATAATGTATCACAAATAGTGCCTTCACAATCTAGCTAATCTGTACTGTGCTTTTTCTACTTTGTCATTCTTGTACTTTATGTTGACTACAAAGCAAGGGTGTATACTTGTCCTCTGCAACTTCCCTGAATGTTTTGTTAATAAAAATGTTATTCATAATTTAGGAAAATGATAATTTCCTAAGACATGAAATTGCAGTATGCTTGTTTGTTACTATATTTTAGGTTGTATCTTTCTTAGAAGTCTCTTGCATATATGACAGAAGGGGGACAAATTATAACAATCATTTTGAGTATGTATTTCCTTTCCAAAGATATTTTCCATTTTCAAGCACAGGAAAATATGCAGCATATTTCCAAAATCATACAGCAATAATTTGAAAAGGATTTTAATTTTGCAGTTTAAAGAAGTAGTGTATTTGGCTAAGATGGAATGTGCAACTAGATATAATATTTGTGTTTCTATCATTTAGTTCTATTATTTCCTTTAAACTCTGAAAACATATTATCCTTCTGTATCTTGTATGATCATGAAGAGCTCAACCAAGATGAACTGTAGCGGTGGACGAGTGTTAAAAATTAACCTTACCCAAAGAGAGGTGAACTTTTGTCCTCATTTTCTAGAGGGTAATCTCTAAATATTTGGGATATCTTGCCTGATAAAATGTCCTTATCGGCCTGGGGGCCTGGGGACATGTCTGATAGTGTATACTGATATTTATTGTGGGAGCTTTGGACCTCTGGAGAGGCTAGACTTAGTCAGCCATATGGGCACTCAGGCATATCTATATGACCAAAATCCAATTAAATTCTGGATACCATGGGGCACCTGGGTGGTGCAATTGGTTATGTGTCAGCCTTCGGCCCAGGTCATGATCTCAGGGTCCTGTCTGGAATCAAGCCCTGCATCAAGCTCCCTGCTAGACCAGAGTCTGCTTCTCCCTCTGTGCCCCTCAGCCCCTCCTCTCAGACTCTATCTCTTTCAAATAAATAAAAATCTAAAACCAAAACAAAACAAAACAACTCTGGATACCAGGGCTTGGATAACTTTCCTTGTTGACATATTCCATGTATATTGTTAAACCTGAATCCTGGGAACTGTTACCATTGTTCACAGCTCCACTGGAAGAGAACTATTAGAAGTTTTAAACTTGGAAATGTCCTAGACTCTATCTCATGAACCTCTTCCTATGGCTGATTATAATCTGTATCTTTTCACTCTATTAGTTCCTGTGAATATAATAGCTTTTAGTGAGTTCTGTGAATCTTGAGTAAATTATCAAACTGGAAGGTGGTTTTGGGTACCCCCAGACTTGTAGTTCATGTGAGAAGTGAGGATGGCTTTGGTGACTCTGAAACTTTGTATAATTAAATATTTATCTCTTTAAAATTTGGTTTTGGAGTGGAGTAGTAGTTAAGAACAAGTTTCTAAGGCAGTTGGTGTGGGTCTGGGCTTATAGAGAAGCTGACAAAATCTTGTGAAGATTACATAATTTAATGTTTTAAAGCACCGAGAAGAAGGATGCCTGGGTGGCTCAGAGGTTAAGCATCTGCCTTTGGCCCCACATCAGGCTCCCTGCATGGAGCCTGTTTCTCTGTCTATGTCTCTGCCTCTCTCTCTCTGTGTGTCTCTCATGGATAAATAAATAAAATCTTAAAAAAAATAAGGCACTTAGAACAGTTCTTAAAGAAGATTAAGCACTGCATAAATATTAGCTCTTGTCTTAATTCTTTGACAGAAATAAAATCCTTTAAGTAGGACTTTAATATAGCCAGTACTAAAGAAATGTATACACAGTTAGTCACTGTTAAAATCTTAAGTGACTTTTGATTGACTTTGGCCAACTGCCATAGAGCCTGTACCCATCAGTCTCCTCCATTTACTCTCTAAATGAAGGGATTGCATTTTCAATTCATGGTAGTATGTTCTAGAATCTCCTTTCCTGTTGATGTGATGAAGTTTCTATTCTAGAACCTGCCAGCCACAGATCTGAGGAAATGTATTTTTCTGGATCTTTTCCTATGGTAATGAGCCAAACATTAGTATCTTCAACTATGAGAGTTATTTTCTGTCCAACTTCTGAACATTCTCAGAAACTCATTTTTTATTCATATAAAATGATATATTGATTTAATCTGTAATCTATTTGTGCATGATAGGTGCACTGAATCTTCTCTCCCATCTATTAATATCCTTAAAATGCTTGATAGTCTTTACATGAGGAATAAATTCAGTACTTAGAAATCTAATGATGCCTCCTGAAATCTTATTTATAAGAGTGTCTTATGTATGGTTTACTTTTATTTATTTTGAAAAAAACATTTGCATAATTTTGTCTTTTAATGATAATGCTTATTAGCCTTTTCTTTTTCTTTTCTTTTTATTTAAATATTTTACTTATTTATTCATGAGAGACACAGAGAGAGAGAGAGAGAGAGAGAGGCAGAGACACAGGCAGAGGAAGAAACAGGCTCCATGTAGGGAGCCTGATGTGGGACTCGATCCTGGGTCTCCAGAATCACGCCCTGGGCTGAAGGCAGCGCTAAACTGCTGAGCCACCCGGGCTGCCCTAGTTTTTTCTTTAGGAAAACATCTTCATTGGTTTTATAAATCTTAATATATATTTACCATATCACCAAAATTTTAATTTTCCATTTTTAAAGTGAATTAATCCAGATGAGACAAGCGACAAATATTACTACATTTCCTGATTTCTTGCCAAGTTATTAAAAAAAATATATTTTATATATATATATAATATATTTTTTCTTCCTTAAACAACAATTAGCCCATACAGGTATCAGTAGATTAAGTTTCAATTATTACTATTTCATTTAATATTGGTGATTGGGCAGCCTTCTCCTTCTGCCTGTCTCTGCCTCTCTTTCTCTCTGTGTCTCTCATGAGTAAATGAATAAAATCTTAAAAAAAAAGTATATATATATATATATATATATATATGATCATTTTCTTTTTATATTTGAAAAGCTAATGTTTCTAATGTCTTTTATATTCTAAAGCAGATAATGGGTGAAATGTTTTCTTAGGAGGAATATATTTGTTAATTAGGTATGTGTTTAATGAATTATTAGCAAATTATTCCAAAAAAATAATCTATAGTTTGTTTTTAACAATACTTCTGAATGCCTTAAGCTCATTTATATAAAGATGTGGTATATTTTCAATTATCTTTATTCTAGATCAGGAGTTGTCAAATTTTTCCTTTGAATATAACCAGATAGTAATATTTAGGCATCTGTTTATTTAATAATAAAAAATATTTATTTATTTATTTATTTATTTATTTATTTATTTATTGGAGAGAATATGTGCAGGGAGGGGGCAACGGGAGAGGGAGAGAAACTAAGCAGACTCCCCACTGAGCATGGAGCCCAACCTGGGCCACAATCCCAAGACCCTGAGATCATGACCTGAGCCAAAAACAAGAGTCAGACACTTAATGGACTGAGCCACCCAGGTACCCCATAGGTGTCTGTTTCTTATGGTCTCTGTTGCAACTACTCAACTCTGGCATTGTAGTGCAAAGGCAACCATGGAAAATTTGAAAATAAAAGGATGTGACTGTAACCTAATAAAACTTTATTTAGAAACAACAGATGGCCAGTGCATGGGCCATAGTTTACCAGTCTCTGTTGTAGATTAATAATATATACATGTACAAATTAGTAGACAGATTAAAGTTATCTGAATGTGAGAACACTAATAAACTTCACCATTTTTATTGCTAAAATGTTATCCCATCAAAAACATTTGATTATTTAATATCAATTATGTAAACTAGACTAATAAAATATTTCAGTTTTTGTTTGTTTTGATTTTTTTCTGTGCAAATTCAGAGTAAGGAAAGATTGAAAAATAAGTGAACAGTGTTTTAGGGACATGTGGAACAATATTAAAAACTCTAACATATCTGTAATCAGTTTCTCAGAGAGACACAGGGACATAATATTTGAAAAAAGTGTCTGATATTTTTGCAAAAGTATTGCTAGATACAAATTTAGAGATTTGAGAAGCTGAGCAAAACACAAGTAGAATAAAAACAAAGAAAACGACCTAGGCATCTTGTCAAATCACTAAAATCAAAGTTAAAGAGAAAAATCAAGATGAATCTTCAGAGTAGCCAGAAAAAAATAGCATGTCTTGCACAAGGGGTTATGATTTGAACTATCATTGACTTCTTATCAGAAACAACATAGGCTTGAAGACAATGGAACAATGTATTTTTTAAGTGCCACGGAAATTGATTTCTGCATCCACTGAGAATGTCTTTTAAAAATGAAATTGATATAAAGATGTTTTCAAGTAGAAGAAACAAAGATAATTTTTTTTTCCAGAAAACCTGTACTTTAAGAAATGCTAAAAGAAGTTTTTTAAATGAAGGATAAAAATATAATAAAATAAAAAAATAAGGATAAGATGAAGAATACTGATATGAAATGAAAACTTGAATCTAGAAGAAATAATAACAAAAAATTGTGAATAAAATATATTTTCCTCTCAATATTTTTTAAATATTTTATTTATTTATTCATGAGAGACACAGAGAGAGAGAGAGAGAGAGAGAGGTAGAGATACAGGCAGAGGGAGAAGCAGGCTCCATGCAGGGAGCCCAACCATGGGACTCGATCTCGGGACTCCAGGATCATGTCCCTGGGCGGAAGGCAGACACTAAGCCAATGAGCCATCCAGGGATCCCCTCCACTTAAGATGCTTAATGATATATAACTATTTTGAGGTAAAATTATATTACTGTCTTGTGAGATTTAGAACATATGTAGTCATAACACATGTGTATATAACAAGTAGAGTATAATGGACTTGAGGTAGGTAAATTGTTATATATAGTCACAAAGTTTCCACATTTTCTGTTCGATGTAAATATGTTATTTCTTGTGGACTACAAAAACCTATGGAAGCATATTTTTGTCCATAGGGTAGGCACCAAAAATTTGTGCAAATATTTTTATCTAAAATGTTCTTAGGTTAACTAAAATGAAAGTCTAAAAGTATTCCCAGTAGTTCAAAAGAAGACAAGAAAATGAGACAAAAAAGATAATGATAAGCAATAAAATAAAATAAGATTCTAAAATTAAATCTAATCTCATCAATAATTGAACTAAGTAGTAATGAACTAAACATACCAATTAAATGTAATGATGACAGAATGGAGAAGTATAATTCTACAAATGATGCATTTTATTTTTTTTATTTTTTAATTTTTATTTTTTCAAATGATGCATTTTAAATAAAATGGTATGGAGATGTTGAAAGTAATTGGATAGAAAAATATATACCAACCCAAAGTATAAGAAGCTTAAGTAGACTGTGTGTACTAGAATAATACGGGAAAAAAGTAGATTTCATGACAACTGTAAATTGCAAGAGATAAAGAGCAGTATCTCATAATGGTGAAAGGTGAAATATTTGGAAATATCAAACAATTAAAAATATATATGTTCAAATAATAGAGCTTCTAAGTTTGTGAAACAAGAAAAAAAAAAGAATTGATAGATATGGAGATATACAATATATCATAAGCAGATTGTGCGATATTGAATTTGTCTTTCAGAAATTGATAAACACAACCAGGAGGAAAAAAACAAGGGAAACATAGAAACTCTGAGAAAAACTCTGTCAATCACTTGGAATTGATTGTGATCTACAGAATATTGAACCTAACAACTTCATGATATGCAATCATTTCAATTAGACATGGTACATTCAGCAAGATGCATTACTTGATGAAAGTTAAAGCAAATGTTAAATAATTTAAAAAAGCTAAATATTTTACAGAGTTAGTTGTATAAATAAAATGCAATTACAGTAATCAATAACATGTCTCTTAAAACTACAAATTTTGTTAAGTTTAACTATACACATAAATAATTCAGAAATGCTCACCTGCATGCACATATACAGAAAGATACACAAGATGAATATATTTTGATCTAGAAAGCATAACATATCAAAATCTATATGATACAGATATTAAAATAGTTGAGTAAATTTATAGTTCTAAAATTTATGTTAGAAATATTTGGAAGGAAGTTTATAGTGTTACACACTAGACCACTCATTGTATGATCCATTTAGGGGAGTTGGTAGAGGAAGCCAGGTGAGCATGTGCCAGAAAACAATCAGTATTATTGTTTTCTCTGGGTAAATGGATACAGGAATTGAAAGAGAAGGGGCATGAAGGCAATTTCTGTAGCAGTGATGGTGTTCTCTCTCTTGTTTGGGATTTCAATTGCAAATGGTATATTTATGAAGATTGACTATACCTCAAACAATCAAGGAAGATTCATAATAAAAAAATCAATATTAGACAGAGCATTGTCTGATCACAATACAATAAAATTAGAAATCCATAACAAAAATCAAATTGAAATTAAAACCTTGTTATTAATCAACTGTTGGGCCTAAAGGAAAATACTAAAATTTCAGAACATTTTGGAAATAATCAAAGAAAAGCAACTGGAAGTTATAGGATAACCAAGTTATGAGAAAAATTATAGTAAATAGATTTATATTAAAGAGATAAAAAAAAATGAAATTAAATATGTAATGAATAAAGCTAGGAAAAGAATTTTTACCAATAGTAAATGAATATATCCAATTCAGATATCCTTCAATAGAGATTAATTTAATAAATTCTATGTACCCAATGTAATGCTATGAAGCCTAACAAGGAATGAAGATGAGCTATAAGCATTGATATTAATATATTTTTAAATAAATAAGGTGGACAATGTGTGAAAGTATGCTTCCATTTTATCTAAGAAAGGATGGATGACACAAGTATGCATGTGTGTATTAAAAACAATTACACAAACATAAGCCAATAAATTAAAATAAAAGGTTATGCATGTGTAAGTAGAGACAGAGAACAGAGTAAAGAGCACATAAAGAAAAGTCACATTTCTAAATTGAACTCGATAAAAAAAAAAGAAAAAGAAAAAAAATAAATGAACACAGATCTCAAAAGTAAAAAAACGTTAAAAAAAGAAAAAGAAAAGTTGCATTTCTGTTTTTGTACAGTTAGCTTTGGATACATAGACATTTTCCACAATTTTAAAACCAAATCATATAAAAAAGCAAATCCGAAAGAGTTAAAGATCAGGAACATAACAGGGATGTCCACTCTCACCACTGTTGTTCAACACAGTACTGCAAGTTCTAGCCTCAACAATAAGATAACAAAAAGAAATAAAAGGCATCCAAATTGACAAAGAAGTCAAATTCTCACTCTTCGTAGATGACATGATACTGTATGTAAAAGATTCAAAAGACTCCATCCAAAAATTGCTAGAATAATTACAGGAATTCAGCAAAGTCACAGGATATAAAATCAATGCACAGAAGTCAGTTACATTTATAGACACTAGCAATGAGGCAGAAGAAAGAGAAATCAAGGAATTAATTCCATTTACAATGGCACAAAAATCCTTAAGATACCTAGGAATATCTAACCAGAGAGGTAAAGGAGCTGTACTCTGAGAATTATAGAACACTCATGAAAGAAATTGAGAAAGACACAAGGAAATAGAAAAACATATTGTGCTCAAGAACTGGAAGAACAAATATTGTTAAAATGTCTGTGCTACCCAAAGCAATCTACACACACAATGTGGTCCCTATCAAATACCATCAACATTTTTCACAGAGCTGGAACAAATAATCTTAAAATTTGTATGGAAAGAGAAAAGACCCCAGAAAGCCAAAGGAATGTTGAAAAAGAAAACTAAAGCACGATGCACAATTCTGGTGCATCACAATTCTGGACTTCAAGGTGTATTACAAAGCTATAATCATCAAGACAGTACCACAGTGTAGTACTGGCACAGAAACAGACACATAGATCAATGGACCACAATAGAGAACCCAGAAATGGACACAACTGTATGGTCAACTAATCTTTGACAGAGCAGAAAAGAATATCCAATGGAAAAAAGACAGTCTCTTCAACAAATGGTACTGGGAAAATTGGACAGCCACATGCAGAAGAATAAAACTGGACCTCTTTCTTTCTTTTATTTTTTGTAAGATTTATTTATTAATTAATGAGAGAGAGAGAGAGAGAGAGAGAGCGAGGCAGAGACAGGCAGAGGGAGAAGCAGGCTCTTTGCAGGAAACCTATGTGGGACTCAATTCCAGGATCCTGGAATCATGACCTGAGCTAAAGGCAGACGCTCAACTGCTGAGCCACTCAGGTATCCAGGACCACTTTCTTACAGCATACACAAAAATAAACTCAAAATGGATGAAAGACCTAAATGTGAGACAGAAATCCATCAAAATCGTAGAGAACAGAGGCAGCAACCTCTTTGACCATGGCCACAGCAACTTCTTACTAGACATGTTGCCAGAAGCAAGGGAAACAAAAGCAAAAAAGAACTACTGGGCCTTTATCAAGATAAAAAACAAAGAAACAAAAAAACAAAAAAACGAAACAAAACAAAAACAAAACTTTTGCACAGCAAAGGAAACAGTCAACAAAACTAAAAGCCAACCTAAGGAATGGGAGAGGTATCTGCAAATATCTTATCAGATAAAGGGATAGTATCCAAAATCTGTAAAGACCCTATCCAGCTCAACACCCAAAAAACCAAAAAAATCCAGTGAAGAAATGGGTGGAAGACATGAACAACATTTCTCCAAATGAGACATACAAATGGCCAGCAGACATATGAAAAAATGCTCAACATCACTCGGCATCAGGGAAATCCAAATCAAAACCAAAATGAGATATCATTTACACCAGTCAGAATAGCTAAAATTAATAAACTCAGGAAACAACATATGTTGGCAAGAATGTAGGGAAAGGAGAACCCTCTTCCACTGTTGGTGGGAATGAAAACTGGTGCAGCCACTCTGGAAAACAGTAATGGAATTTCCTCAAAAAGTTAAAAAATAGAACTATCTTACAACCCAGTATTTGCTCTATAGGTATTTATCCAAAGGATACAAGCATAGTGATTCCAAGGCACACATGCACCCCAATGTTTATAACAGCAATATCCACAATAGCCAAAATATGGAGAGACACCAGATGTCCATTGAAAGATGAATAGAGAGATGCCTGGGTGATTCAGTGGTTGAGCATCTGCCTTTGGCTCAGGGCATGATCCCCAAGTCATGGGATGAAGTCCCGTATTGGGATCCCTGCATGGAGCCTGTGTCTCTGCCTCTCTGTGTCTATCATGAATAAATAAATAAAATCTTAAAAATAAAAATAAAAATGAATAGATAAAATATAGTATATATATATGCAATGGAATATTACTTAGCTATCAAAAAGAATGAAATCTTGTCATTTAAGAGATGTGGATGGAACTAAAGGGTATTAAGCTAGGTGAAATAAGTCAATCAGAGAAAGACAAATATCATGATTACACTCATACGTAGAAATTAAGAAACAAAATAGCTGAAAGTAGGGCAGGGGAAGTAAAATTTTAAAAGATGAAAACAAAGGAGGAGACAAACCATAAGAGACTCTTAACTATGGGAAACAAATTGAGGGTTGCTGGAGGGGTGGTGAGTGGGGGGATGGGATAACTGGGTGATAGGCATTAAGTAGGGCACTTGATATGTGGAGGACTGGGTGTTTTATGTTTATAGTTTTATCACTAAGTTATACTTCTGTACCTAATAATAATTGTATGTTAGTTAAATTGAATTTAAATAAAAAAATTAAAAATAAACAGTTAAAGTAAAATAAAACAAATGAATTTAACTATACCAAGCTGGTTGCATAGCTCATATGAAGTAAATATATCAAGTAATTTTAAAATATAGTAGTCTGATGAGGTATGTCTTAAAGAGAAAAAAAAAACTGCAATAAATAAATAAACTGTTCTCATTAATCATATTATTGGTAGCAATATTGGTATTTTTATTCTGAAAGTGGCATACATGTAAAAAATGCATGTAAAGCAAATTAGTAATAATGAGAATTTGATTATGAGCCCTGTTTTTAAGTATAAAAAACACATAAGTATGAGATAAAAAAGTTAAGTAAAAATCCAAAGTCATGTACATTATCTAGGAATATCAGGATGAACTTATGATCTATGTGCATATGTATGTGTATTTTTTAGCTCTATTCCCTGAAAAAGAATGGAAACAGTGACTAATTTAGTAGCAATGAATATCACTATTGGCAGATTCTAGACTCTTCATATCATTCCCCCTAATATGAATGAGGGTTCTTTGGAGAAATAACTGATTCCAGTTTTTTTTGTGATAAGTAATATATAAACGCTTTGTCATATCAGAAAATGAGGAAACTGCCACAGAGGTCATGTCAAGAAGGCATAAATGCTATCATGCATTTGCTTTCAGTGGCCAAAGATGGCACAATTTTGAGCATCAATACACGTAATAATTATACTAAACATACATACTAAATACATCTGAATCCAAGATATTGTGCTACTTAAATATGTATAGTAATAACACAGATGCCACTTTGAATGATTCTAGAAAGCAACTCCATATTCTGAATTTTGGGAAATGAAAAGAAATAAGCTTTTAATTTGCCTTCCTGGTAAAAACTCTGCCTCAGAGTAGGCAAAGGATTTTTAAGGTAAAATTGCTTTTTACAGTGTCCAGCTAAACATGAAGTTGGGATGATAAAATTAGAATTTCAACACTTTGCAATCCATAATGAAGTAATAGATATAGGTAGCTAAATTTATTATTTTGTTATGGAATAGGAAAAATAATGATTGCCATGTATGTGCTTCCTAATGGAAGACTATGTCACCCATGATGTAGCCTTGGATTAAAAAAAAAAAAAAAAAAAAAAAAAGACCAAAAAATCAAAATCAGATCAAGACTCTAGAATTAACAACCATTTTTAAGAAAATAAAGGACACATACCAATATATTGAAGAAACTTCATGGAGAAACTTGGCAAAATCACAACTCAATAGGATAAATGGCTTAGTTAAAACAAAAAGAAACATAACAAAACAAAAAGACTTTTGAAGTAATCAGTATAGAGGTAGGGTCAATTATAAATTATAAGAAATTCAAGAGAAATGCGAATGGCATTTTATTGACTTTTTTGTTGTTGTTGTGATTGTTCCTGATTAAAACATATTGTAAAAACAATTTTAAGACATACGACCATTGAAGACACTGACAGGATATTTGTTATTAGAATAATTGTTAACTTATTTAGGTGTAACAGTGGTTTTGGGCATTTGTATAGTTTAATTAAAGAGTTTCTGTCTTAAAAATGTAATAATCTATATAGATAAATACTAATTGATGCATAATATTGATGGCCTCCAGAGCCTTATATTGAGGCAAATTTCCAACTTAAGTTTATTAACCAAAATTTTGGATTGTTTTACTCTAGTAATGATTTTCATATATATATCCATATATATCCATATATATATATATGGATAGTTAAATGATGGATGGATAGAAAATACATACATACATACATACATACATACATACATTCATAACTGTGGTGATGGATGAACGGATAAAAAAGAGATGGTGACAGATGAGGTGGAGGAAAGGAGAGAATGTGGGAAAGGGAGAGAACTTGTACAGATATGTGCATGTAAATGTGCAGACAACCATTCTATGAACTTACTAGTCATCACAAGTTATTTTCCTATTTTATTAAGTGATTTAATTCCCCTCAGTCCCTTCCTTTCCAGTATTTCTGTGAAGATAATTCCAAGGAGAAATTGCAAAAACTTCCATCTCTTAGTAAAATTGTTCTTGCATTAGTATCTGGATTAAATGATCACAGTTGCCTTATAAATAATCAAATAACTATGTGTAAGATTAAAATCAGTATTTGAGAGGCAAAAAGAATGATCTTTATTGAAGTTTTCAACTGCACAGATGAAGAGCACACAATTTAACAGAGAAATTTAAACTGTTCCGTTTGGAATATTGATAACTGAATAATGAGGAATGGTGGCATGGTGTTACCTATTTAAAATGTATTTAAAACCAATAATGACTCAGCAATTAATTTATTGAGAACATAAATTTAGGGGATTCTCTGGAACCATTAAATGAGGTAACCTAACTTCATTACTATGTAAAAAGATATCAGAATTATTATTATTAAATTCTGTATTTGGTTTATTATATGTATTACATTACCTTATAAGATTATAATTCAAACAGTAGTTCCTTAAGAAAAATGATTTAGGCAAGATATAATTTGGTCAAAATGTACAGCTAAATAAGTCTGTCAGGAAATTCAGCTTTGGTTATAATTATTGGCAAAGGAATTATGTAAAGGAAATTGGAATTTAATAACTGAAACCTGAAAATTATTTAACAAACAACAGCAAAAGTGGTTTGCCTTATTTTGGTGTATTAAAAATTACTCTTTTTGGGGTGCATGGGTGGCTCAGTCAGTTAAGCATCTGCCTTCGATTCAGGTCACAATCCCAGGGTCTAGGGGCATGGGATCAAGCCCCTCATTGGGTTCCCTGCTCAGTAGGGAGTCTGTTTCTCCCTCTGCCTCTGCCCTTTACCACCTCTCACACATTCTCTCTCAAATAAATAAAATTAAAAAAAAATAAATTTTTAGGAATTGTGATATGATTCAAAAAAAGGTACAAGGTTTAAGAATAAATCCTTTCAGGACTCCTGGGTGCCTCAGTGGTTGAGCATCTGCCTCTGGCTCAGGGCTTGTCCCACCCACATCAGGCTCCTTGCATGGAGCCTGCTTCTCCTGTCTATTTCTCTGTCTCTCTCTGTGTGTCTCTCATGAATAAATAAATAAAATAAAATAAAATAAATCCTTTTTTTACTCCTATTTTTGCTCTTAAGCTACTTAGTATGTGTTTCAAGTTAAAAAAAAAATGTATCCACGAAGTATATAACTGGAGAGTCACATGATCTTATTTAACAAATTAAAACAATAAGTATAAATTCAATTAAAACATTGTTTGCCAATTTTTTTCAATATCAGACACTGTGATAGCCTTTCTTTGTTTAGATACACTGTCCTTTTATGGCCTTCTAAAAAGACCTAATAATGTATTATTTCTTTCAATTAAAACGAATTGGATTTTGAGCATTTCTTGACATCTTCATGACATCTCATAGCTAACTATTCATTTGAAGGAAAAGTCATAGGTCAATTTATTATTCCTTTTATAATTCTTATTGCCATTTTCTCTGAAGACAATTCAATTGTAGCTCAATGAGTTAATTCTGTTATTCATCCACTATACAATGTAAATAAATGTCTATAATTTTAACCTCTTTCAAATCTAGAGTGTCAAACTGTTTATAATTAGGGTCATGTATCAAGATTGAGTCCATTTTACTTTGTCTAACATTTGGAGTATAAAAGGTGAATTTATGCTATTTAACATTTATCTTTGTATTATTTATTTTATTATGGAAAATTGAAGTGTTTTCTTTTTCTTTTTTTTGTTTGAAGTGTTTTCTTAAGGTTTACAGAAGTTAGCACTCTAAACTGAAGCTTCCATTGCAAAAGAAATATTAACTCTTACTGAAATATATATACTACCTTAAATTTTAGTGAATATTCATGAACGCTATTTATGAACTGGATAAACTGGAGACTTAAATTGACCTCTCTTAAAACATTAAAATATGCCTGTAGGATGACTGGGAGAATATAAAAACACTTTTAAATTTTAAGCTATAAATATTGTCTCTGAATATAGATTTTCATTTATCGGAGATCTGCCACATTGTTTTCTGCTTATCACAGGATATCTATATTCATCTCGGATAATCCCTCCCTTTCTCTCTCTCTTTCTCTCCTTCTCTCTCCAGTGACCCTCCCTCCCTTCCTCCTTCTCCCTTTCTCCCTCCTCCTCTTCCATGAGATTATAAGACATTCAATTTTGACACCAAGTGGGGATCCCTGGGTGGCTCAGTGGGTTGGTGCCTGCCTTTGGCCCAGGGGGCGATCCTGGAGTCCCAGGATCGAGTCCCACGTCGGGCTCCCCACATGGAACCTGCTTCTGTCTCTGCCTCTTTCTATGTCTATCATGAATAAATAAATAAAAATTAAAAAAAAAAACTTGACACCAAATGTAATTTTTTTTATTTTTTATTTTTTATGATAGTCACACACACACACACACACACACACACACACACACACACACACAGAGGCAGAGACATAGGCAGAAGGAGAAGCAGACTCTATGCACCGGGGAGCCCGACGTGGGATGGATTCGATCCCGAGTCTCCAGGATCTCGCCCTGGGCCTAAGGCAGGCGCCAAACCACTGCGCCACCCAGGGATCCCATTTTTTTCAACTCTTTAAACAATTGGAAACTCTGTAAATTTAGAAAAGGGACATTTTGTGTATTTTTTAAAGTCAAGACAGAAATAACATTCCCTTGAGTTTTACCAAATCTTTTCTTATCTCTGCATGTCTGTCTTTATCCATCTACATTAAAATCGGTCTGCGTTTATACATTCCCTGGTGGTTCCCATTCTGGATTTTTAAAATAAATGGATCATACAATTTAGATATTTCAATCATGTTTTGTCTTTTGTTCCTTTAGCATTGCTAAATCAGGCTTTTTGTTTTTATTTTTGTTTTCCATTTTTTTAGGTTCCTTGAATTTCAAAGCATTGTTAAGGCTTGAGAAAGGATCGAGATATTTATCAGCTTACAAAGAGCTTCTTAGTATTTTGGAATTTCAAGAACGTGGTGCACATTTTAAAATTCTATAAGGTATTACCCTACAGCTTTGGTATAAAATAAAACTTGGTATAGCTGTAAGAGCTTTCCTCAGCCTCAGTAGTCGTGTTTTCTCTGGGAGACTTAGCTTAATATAATGTCCCTTTCCCTCTATTTAGCTATTTAAAATCAATGGTCTAACAAAACTTCTGAGGTGGTAAGTTGGGTCAGTGTGCAGTAGAGAGATCTTTCAGACTGTGTTTTCTTTTATCTCTTTGTTTTATGAACACTTCCACATTTAGCTGTCTTATGCCCTCTGGGAGATCAACCAACCTCAGAGTATTTTCTTAAAGCCTTTTCTGAACTTCTTCCGTTATTATGAGAATTGTGAAGTCTTTTCTCTGAACCTTTTCCAGTTGATTAATGTGGTCAGCACTGTGTCTTTGTGTGAGCCACTTTGATTCCTCTCCCTGGGACTGTATTCACAATTTTTTACACTTTTTTGTTCCTTATTGATTCTCCCGCTAAGAACTTCTCTTTTTTTTTCCTGGGATATTGAGATTCCACATTGTTGCACATCCAATTCCTTTAGCTTTTAAGAAGGTTCTTACTGAATTGTTCATTCAACAGAGGGACTAGGAAAACCCAGTAGCAGAGAGGATTCCATGTCTGAAGATATGCACAAGAGGAAACCAAAACTAAAGTAAAAATCAATCAATAGATGAACCTCCCTAAATTATTTAAATACAAGTATGGAATGTTAAGGGAAAGGTGTTGTGGGATCCCTGGGTGGCGCAGCTGTGTGGCGCCTGCATTTGGCCCAGGGTGCGATCCTGGAGACCCAGGATTGAGTCCCACATTGGGCTCCCGGTGCATGGAGCCTGCTTCTCCCTCTGCCTATGTCTCTGCCTGTATCTGTGCCTCTCTCTCTGCCTCTCTCTCTCTCTCTGTGGGACTATCATAAATAAATAAAAATTTAAAAAAAGGGGGGGGGGAAGGTGTTGTAAATCATTATATGATAGAATGTTGGAAACATAAACCTTTGTAAATATCATCTACTCCAACACATCGTTTTACAAAAGAAACTGCATGAGAAGGCCAAGCCGTTTGTTGTCTGATCTGAAACAGGAAGATAATTATGGTAACATCATCAAAGGATATAGATCCTAACTGCTCCTTTGTAAACTTTTGCAAGTTTTCAAACTTCAGAAGGAATTGCTAGAGTCTTTGGTATGCATTAAATGATTGATGATCCATATTAAAACAAATATAATGTGAGATTCCAAGGAAATCACTAACAAAATTTATGGGTGTAAATACTTTAACCAAGAAATAGTAAGAAAATTATAATACAAACCTAGAAGAATTCGTCATTCAAACTTTAAAGAATTTTTAAAACTCTTTTGTCACTTCCAAGATAGACAAGAATATGTACATGATACATTAGGATGAGATATTCGAAAACCAGGCAGTGTAGAACTTGACTTAAAAAGGTCCTTTTTGAATACACACACATACACACATATGTAGATATATAAATCAGTAGATACATTTCAGTATTTCACACACATACACACACATATATATATACATAAAGTGAAATAAATATTAAAGGATGTACATAGTACAATTTTGCTTGAAGACCTTTGCTCCACATATAAAGTATACTAAATTTCCTTGTAACCAATGACTATATTATCTTCATTTCTATTTAATTTATTTACTTACTTAAAATAGTAAAGAATATATTTTTATTGTTCAGCACAAAACTTGGTTGTTTCTTGGGGGAGGGATTCCTATAATCTTTTAACAGCTTAGATTGTTTTTGAAAATTACTGTCACACTTGTAATAACTAGAATTTTAACAAACTTTTTGGAACCTAAAGCAAATATTTAAATATTATACTGTTGTTCTCTACTTTTGTCAAGAAGAAAACTTCTTTGATTACTTTTGTGGAATACAGATTAATTTTTCAATCAATAATATTTTTAGGGGATCCCTGGGTGGTTCAGTGGTTTAGCTCCTGCCTTTGGCCGAGGGTGCGATCCCGGAGTCCCGGGATCGAGTCCCACATTGGGCTCCTGGCATGGAGCCTGCTTCTCCCTCTGCCTGTGTCTCTGCCTCTCTCTCTCTCTCTCTACCATAAATAAATAAATAAATAAATAAATAAATAAATAAATAAATAAATCTTTAAAAAAATATTTTTTAAAAAACAGATAAAGTAAGGTCATAAAAGGCTTATTTTTAAATGTTTCATATTTTTATAATTTCTGCAGTGATCAAAAAATAAAAATCTCTCCTAAATTTTAGTAACAACACTTTTTTTGGGGGGGAGGAGTGCCTCCCCAGTGACAACACTTTTGTAGGGAAATTTTCTGACATTTTTCTTTCAAATTTCCCTGTTTTTCTTTTTTTATGTTAGAGGTTTATGTATTTATGTTTCAAATGGAAAGGAAACTGATGTGAGCCAAAATAAAAGAGCCATGATACCTGATTATCATTAACTCAGAAAATATCAAGGGTTAATGATGATTGATGAGTGTGAGGGCAGAACAATACTTAGATCCATCAATTATCCTCTATTTTGATGTTACATTGAACAGATAAGTCAAGTCAAGAAATTAAAAGTGTAATTATTGTACATCCCTCCATGAAATCTATTAATAACCATAGGTTGGAAAAAAAGGTGAAAATAATTTCACTTTAAAATATTCTAAGTTCTTACTAATATGATGCTAACTTTATTAAGCACCCTTCCTACAGGTCAAATGCTGCTCTAGATACTGAGGCATAATGTCATGGGCTCTCAGTGAGCTTCCAAATTAATAGAGGAAAGAGACCTGTTATTCCACAGTTAGAAGGGAGTGACTTCTAAACTGAGCTATGAATGATGAGTAAGAATATCTAGAGTTTGGAGGAGGCATAAGACAGTGCAACAAGGACAACTGCAGCGAAGTACTCTAATCCATTGCAAATCATAAGCTAATTCTCTGAAGCAAAAGAAAGATATCACCTTAGGAGAAATAAAATAATTTAAACAGTTGGAGGAGGATGGGGTGATAGTGTGTGTGCCATGTACACACACACACACACACACACACAAGTGTACCCTCATTTGCAATAGAGGACACCTTGAAGGGTTTAGGAGCAACAGTCTGTTTAGAAAGAGAAACCTAAGAATATATTTGCTTCACCCTTTTCATAAAATAAGGAAATGCCAGTTTTCTATATCGGAGTGTTGGCTAGGTCAGTACTGATGCAGTAAAACCTCTCAAACTTGTGTTTTCTCAAATCCTCGTGGATAAATTTGCTGGGCCAAGGCACTGAAGAACCTTCTAATCCTTGTTTTTTTTTGTTTTTTTTTTTTTGTTTTTTTTCTTCTAATCCTTGTTGAAAAGGTTGGACCATGTTCTGAAGGCAGAGAGATGTCATTCAAGAGTTCTAAGAAAATGGTAATGATCAGAATGTGTTTGTATTTATTTATTTATTTATTTATTTATTTATTTATTTATTTATTTGAGACACAGAGAGAGAAAATGAGAGAGAGAGGCAGAGACACAGGTAGAGGGAGAAGCAGGCTCCATGCAGGGAGCCCAATGTGGGACTCGATCTCGGGACTCTAGGATCACACCCTGGGCCGAAGGCAGATGCTCAACACTAAGCCACCCAGGCGTCCTGTTAAGGGAAAATTTATAAGATATATGGAAATTTGAGAAGAAATTCCATATGTGAGTTATTGCTCTCTCTCTCTACTGGTCCTGGAAGAATACGTGTTCAAGTTGCTTTTATAAATGATTGCTTCTCAAAAATGGCAGATGTATTGTTAAAAAACAGTATGATTTTTATTATTTTAATCACCATTAATGCTAATAGCACCCTGAGTTGATAAGTACATTCATTAGGCTCTTTGAAGAATGTTTTCTGAAAGAATAAATTTTTCTCAACATATTTGGTTATGTATATTGTGACTCATTACATTTCCATAGTAGTGCTAAGAAATATGTTTTAAAAATTATTTTTGTTTATTCCTTAATAGCAATATTTTTAATGTCTTAAATAGTAAAGAGATGCATCTCTCCATCAAGTTGTAATTGAGACTAAGCAAAGTATTTTTAAAGTTTTCATATTTATTAAATATAAATATAATTCCATTCATTGATAGTTAATATTGCCTTAGTTTTTACAGATTATCATAGATAACCATGATTTTATATTGTTTGAAGTATAAAGATGGAAAACTTTGTAGAGTTATTAATTAGTCCTGAATTTGTGAATGTATATGTTAAGATTTTTCTAATTCAAAAGAAAATTGGGAAGCAAACAGCTTTGTTATTTATTTTGCTGAATTCCTATGACTGAATATTCACCATTTTATGTGCATCTTATGTAATGAAATATATGGATGTTCTGTTACATAAAACAAAGTAAGCAATATATAACAATTTGATGTAGAAAAACATTTAAAACTATTTAAGAAATAAATGATATGAAGAATAATCATAGGAAGAGTTTTCAATGTATCATTTGAAATGCTTATTTAGTCATCTGATTATTATTTTCCTATTTTTTAAATTTTTGAGTTGGCTTTACCAGATGAATTTATTGGGCATAACATGCAAAAGTATTTGTATATTAGTCAAGAGTTTTAGAGAAACAGAATCAGTACAATGTGTGTATGCACATAAAATTTTTTTTTTTTTTTTTTTAGGAATTGGCTTATGTGATTATGGACACTGGTAAACCCCAAGTCTGCAGGATAAATTGACAGACTGGAGACCTAAGAGAGAGTTGATTTTGCAGCTTGAGTCCAAAGACAGACAGGAGGCTTCCTTCTTTGAAGGAGAGGGAATTTTCTATAAAACTAGTTTTCTATGAAACCAGTGATTTTAAGGAAAAGTCCAAACATCCTGAATCTTTAAGTGTATTGTTATTTCATAGGACATCAACTAACTGGTAGAATTAAGGCTTGCTCTTTTTTATACCCTATTTTCTTCTTTTTTTTCCCTCCCTCCTTCTTTCCCTCCTTCCTGCCCTTTCTCCCTCCTTTTTTTCTTCCTATCTTCTGTTTCTTTTTGCAAGCATTGCACGTTCATTTTCATTTAAAGAGATATAGAAAGGCAACTTAAAAAAGGATATACAAAATTTTAGATGAGGATCTTTTTTCTTCATTACACCTATGCATATGTGAGCAAGGTTTTATTTAAACTTTTAACAAGGTTTTATTGTATCCATAGCTGAATGAAATACTTAAGCATTAATAGTTGTTTCAGAGGCATGATATAGTTTATGTGCAGCACACTTTATTTTATCCTAAATGTTTATGATCTAAAGAATAAAAACAATAGTTTAAATGTTCAAGTGACTTTCTATTCAGTGTTTATTAGAAATAGCTCTGATAGCTATGACACATAATATTCATAGCACAGCATACATATAATGAAAGTTCTGATTGCTAGCTCTTACTGAGGCAGTATCTACCCTGTTATTGCTGATGTTGGTAAGCTGAACACAGAAAATAGCACAGCAGAAGCTTCAATACAAGGCAATAGCACTTTCATAACTCATTACATTCAGTGGGAAGTGTGCACACATGTAACAAAGAGCAGAAATTTTGGCTAATAAATCTCTAAGACATTTCCTTTTCCTTTTTTTTTTTAAACTCTACACAGATGCTATTGTACATTTCAGCATCTTAGATGGAGAATGGATAGTTGGAGGCAAGAAATTTTTTAAATCTGCAAAAATTCTTGTTATCTAAAACACATACACACATACACACACATACAGAAACAAAATGAGAAGGGCATAGTAGCTTATTAAAATGACTTATTTAAAAAGCCTTTACTATTTTTTGTGGTGGTGCTATGAATGTATCTAGTGGAACCAATGTATGTGGATGTTTTCTGATCACTTCATACTTTAGATTGGCTGTGTGTTTGTGTATGCACCAATGTGGGTGCATACTTGCATGCGTGCATGTCAGCGTTCGAGTGCATAAAAATAATAGAAACAGCAGAAACTTATTTGGGTCATATATAAATCTTAATTTAAAAATAGTGACAAAAGATATACTTTTTTTATTCTCCTGAAGTTTCTATTTCTAGATAAACCTAGAATCGTTTTATCTAGCCTCCAGGTGGCTCTCGCCAGCCCTTGGGGATCAGGAGACGTCCTCATCCTCATGGTGACCTCCATTTCTGTCCAGGATCCTGAGCTGAAAATGAGGACACCTGTTTTCAGCCTCTGGCTTACCCGGCGGGAATCATGGGAACTGCCCAATCCAAATTGGACCCTGAAACTCCGTTGGGTTTTCTAGTGGCCAATTTCAAGACTCTGGGCCTTTTCCCAGGACCTCTTTCCCTTTCCCAGAAAAGGCGCCCCCTCATTCATTACTGTGCAACGGCCTGGCCCCAATATTGCCTAGACAATCGGTCCCAATGGTCTCCAGAGGAAACTTTTGATTACCAACTTCTTATGGATCTTGATCATCTTTCAGGCACCAAGGCAAACGGCACGAGGTTCCTTATATACAAGCTTCCTGGGATCGGCGCTCCCACCCCTCCTTCTGCTCCCAATGTTCCACCCCCCAGGTCCTTTTGGTGTGGGCGCCGCTCCCTCCCTTCCACCTGTTCCCTCAGCTCCAAAAGCCCCCCAAACCTTTCCCCCTTCTCCTCCCTTGGAGTCTCCTGAGACTTTGGCCTGTCCACCTACTAGGGGACGCTAGGCTTCCCTCCTCCCTATCCGAAACCCCCTGCCCCCTCCTTCTCCTCCTGCCTCCCAACCACACACCTGTTTACCCGTTTCTGACCCCCAGCCTTCACCCCCTACCTCCCTCTGATCTCCATGTGCCCCAGATCCCGCAAGGTCTCCTCCTCCCCTGACCTGGTCTGCCCCCTGCAAGAGGTGGCAGGAGCTGAAGGGGTTGTTGGGGTCCCTGCTCCATTCTTGCTCCAGGACCTTTCCCAAGTTAAGCGGCTGGGCTCTTACTCTGCTAACCCGGGAAACCATACCGAGGAATTCCAACATTTGGCGCAGGCCTGTGGCTTGACTTAGCATGATTTGCACGTTATCCAGACCACCACCGTCACCCTGTCACCCTGTCACCCTGTCACCCCGGAGGAGAGGGAGCGAACTCAGGCTGCTGCTGCCGCCGCTGGGCCTGCGCGGCCGTGCGGGTCGGGGCTCGGGCAGTTCCCGCCGTGGATCCCGGGCGGGATTATCAGACTGGCCAGGGGGGCCGCTGGCGCCGGGACCACATGGCCATTGTCATCGCTGCCATGCGGGCGGCCTCCAACAGGGCCGTCAACTATGACAAACTCTGGCGAATCCTTCCAACCCCAGGCGAAAACCCTGCAGTTTTCCTTATTAGGCCGACTGAGCCCTTAACCCAGCACCCTCCCCTGCACCTGCCTCCGCAGCCGGGGCCGCCGTCCTGGCAGCCCGTCTATCTCTCGGTCCTCCCGATACCCGATACCCGTAAAGCATTAAAGAAGGCCAGGGAGGGTCCTCCAACTCCCACTCTCTGGTGAGAATCTCATTCAAGGTCTTTAACGCCGAGAGGAAGCGGCTGAACCTAGGAGGCAGGCAGACTCCGGCGGAAGGTCCAACTCCAGAGCCCACCGTGGCGGCAGCCCTGCGGCCGGCTCCGGGGCCACGGAGGGGGAACGAGCTGCAGCCCGCCTGGGCCTTGCTTCAAACGCGGAACCGAGGGACGCTGGGCCCACCGATGTCCCAGCCCAAGGAGTCCACGCGGCCATGCCCTCAGCGTCGAATGATGCGCCTCTGGAAACCCAATTGCTCGGCTCTCAGAGGATCCTCGCGGATCTCCACGCGGAGGAAACCCTGAGCCCGTAAGTGCAGCCCTTCCAGCTACTCGGAGTGGACGAGGCCCGACGGCGCCGGACTCGGACACCCCCCGACCCAGGCTGAGCCCAGGGTCCTGCCCCAGGCGGCGGGTGAGTCCTGTCGGACACGGAGGCGACCCACTGTGTTCTGCCTTCCTACTCGGGGCCAGTTCCCGTCTCCAGTAGCGGGGGTGGGAATTGCTGGCACCTCCTCTATTGCAGGGACCACCCCACTCCTCTCTTGCAGCCTGGATGGGCCCCCCTCTCACATTCCTTCCTTGTAATTCCTCCTGCCCAGCTCCTCTCCTCGGCCGGGATATCCTGCACAAACTCAAGGCCACCGTTCATCTTTCTCCCTCACCTCCTGCAAGGCTACAATTGGAGTCAGCTGGGGTTGGTCCACCTGGGGACGGAGACTTTAAGGAATATCCTCAAGCAGCTGCCCAAACTCCTTTTGTTTTAGGAAAATTCCCTGTCTTATCAGGCCCGACGAGGGCTGCCTGTTCCCCCTTGTTGGCGGGAAGACTTGGCGTCTGCTCCCCTGTCGGAGCTGATGAGCTCTAGAACCGGGAGATGTTCTCTGCCTTCTGGCAGCACCTCCCCTCTTCTGCCTCCCCCTCCGCCTGTTTCGGCAGTGCCCTGGGTAAGGCCTGCAGAGCTCGCTTCTAGGCTATCCCCGGTGCCCCAAGTGAAGCAGTTCCTTCTCCCCTCACCATCCAGGAGCAAGAAGACCACAAATTACTTAACGCTGCCCACTCCAGGTTCCTCCACCAGTGTCTCGGGTAAAAATTGACACTGAGGAGCAAATTGGTTGACTTTCTAGGTGGGACATAAATAGGTACTAAATTTATTGGTTTAACTAAGATAGGTCTTGAAAATTATCATTACTAAGCCTGAAACTTTTGTTCTATTGAGGTTTACTGAAGGTCATATAAACTCTGTTATCTCTTTGCAATTTGTTAGTTAAAAAAAAAAAAAATGGCTAAAATGATGGTTAATTGTTTCCAAGTTTTCATAGGTAATTGTTAAAATACCTTTCAAAGTCTTTGGTAACCTGAAACCTTAAAGTTATGCCTGGATGATAAATGGGATTGAATTCATTGGACATCTAGGTCTTTTCCAAAAAGGAAAAAGTGCTGAAGTGTTAATTAATGGACATTACTTTGTGCTTTTAACTTCTGAAGGATATTCGAATCTTTTGGTGAGCATTCTTTGTACTTAACTGTTTCATAAATTTGCCATAGAAAGAATTGTTTTCTCTTTGCCTGCCCAAAAAAAAAAAAAAAAAAAAAAAAAAAAGTTTCTATTGTTTTGCCTTTATAGGTCTTTAATCCTATATAGGTGTTTTAAAACTTTCTTAAGATTTTAACAAACTTATACAAACCACCCTAAGTAACCAAACTCACACATGCGTGCACAGGAACTACTCCAAACCCACCTACAGACTAACCCAACTCAGGACCAGGACCCCTTCTCCTGGGTAAAACTTATACAACAAGGCACTTCTCTCGCCAGCCTTTCCGGCATGGGCAATCTGTCCCACTGTTTTATCTGTGCCACCTTGGGCAAATCCCCCCTGGTGGCTATTCCCTTCCCTAATGTATTTAACTGCTCCAACCCCACACCCACACCTCTGGGACATTCTCCCTCTCTCAGCAACATTCCCTCATTCACAGACCCTCTCAACCACCAATTCCCTTTCTGTTATTCTATCCCCTAATCTTCCCTCTGCAAGGCCATCCTGTCAAGGCCTTAGCTCTCATCACGCTCCTAACAGCAGTTTCTTTTGGTGCAATGGCACCCTATCTAAATCTCTCAATACCTCTGCCTCCCTCCTCTGTCTTCCTGTCTCCCTAGTTCCACGAATAACTATCTATAGTCAGGCAGAAAGAGCCCTCCTTACCGGCCCTCCCCTAGAAAAACAACAAAGGGCAATCTTTCCCACTAGTTGTCGGTGTCTCCCTGTCCTCAACCCTGGTGGCCACAGGGTTGGGTACGGGGGGCCTTAATTCACTCTGTAGATTCCACCAGGGGCCTATCTGAGAGGTTTCAAATGGCCATCCAGGCCTCAGCAGAGTCTCTGGCTTCCCTACAAGGCCAAATAACCTTGGTGGCCCAGGTGGCTCTTCAGAACCGACGTGCCTTGGACCTCCTTACAGCAGAAAAAGGAGGAATTTGCATGTTCCTCAACGAAGAGTGCTGCGAAACAGGTGTAGTTGAGATACCCTTGCCAAAGTTCGAACAAATTCGCGAAATGTGTCAGGAGTCAGTCAACCAACTTCTTTTACACCCCTAAGTTCACCTGCCCACCTCTGACATGCCCCACGACGCCCCTATATCAGCAGGAAGCAGCCAGATCTGAATCGTGGCTCCATTAAAACAAAATAAAAATATCAGAATGTTGGGTTGGCAAGACTGGTGACCTCAAAATAGCCGACCCAAGGCCAGAAACCTCCCAATAACGATGCCTTGCCGCCCCACCCCCATCTCCCTGCCAAAAACTCTTTATAGATCCCCCTGATGTTTGTCTGGGTGCCACTGACTTCCCTGACTTGTGCCTCCTCTCTGAGTCAGGGAAACTCGCCCGGAGGGCTCCCCATTAGAGCACTCTCCAACCTGGCTCTGCTATCTTTAATTTTGTCCTCCGATCATTAAAAAGAAAACCTAACACATTTTTTACTTTTTTCCATCACTTGTGAAAGAACTGATATTCAGACAAGGCACCCTAGTTTGGTATCTAGCCAAGTTGAGTATTCTTTCTAGTTTGGTGAAAGTTTTTACATATTTCAAATTTACCTTTGATTTCCAGTGTCCATAGTTCTAACTCTGATTTTTTTTTTAAGATTTATTTATTTATTCATGATAGACAGAGAGAGAGAGAGAGAGAGAGGCAGAGACACAGGCAGAGGGAGAAGCAGGCTCCATCCTGGGAGCCCGATGTGGGACTCGATCCCGGGACCCCAGGATTGCACCCTGGGCCAAAGGCAGGTGCTAAACCACTGAGCCATCCAGGGATCCCCCTCTAACTCTGTTCTTAAGGAGAGATCAAGTTCTCATCAAAAAGTTATCACTAATTCATCCGGGATTTTTGAGAGAATGTTTTTTGTTGTTGTTTTGAGACAGCAAATTGCTGACAATTACATAATTTCCACAAAAATATAGAAGACTGAATAGTAGTTTAAATCGTTCCAGATGTTTAATATAACATTTCTACACAGGACAGTGGCCCCTCTTGTAGTCCAATTATTAAAATCTAGGTTTTGAATAAAACCAAATCTCTTTGTGTTTTTTTTTAAGACTTTATTTATTTATTCATAGAGACAGAGAGAGAGAGAGAGAGAGGCAGAGAGAGAAGCAGGCTCCATGCAGGGAGCCTGATGTGGGACTCCATCCAAGGTCTCCAGGATCATGCCCTGGGCTGCAGGCGGCGCTAAACCGCTGCGCCACAGGGGCTGCCCCAACCAAATCTCTTTGATAGTAAACAATTTATTTCCTCTCTCCTTCCATCCCTTTCTTCCTTCTTTTTTCTTTCTCTTTCCCTTTTTTTCATGCAGAATTAAAGTAGATCAATTTGTAATAAACATACAAAGGTGGTCACCATATTCCATTATTTGATGAGACAAAAATATAATCATGACTAACTGAATAAAATTTGTCACAACTATAGGGTAAGATGAATTATATCAACTCTGGATTGTTGATATAATTGTTTACCAAAACCCCCAAGAACATAAGACATACCCTGATTCATCGTGCTAAGAATTTAATGTAGACTGACATTCTTTTTTAGTGAGAAATACTAAATCTCGACAGACAGCTTTGCCCAGACATCTTCAAAAGAAATTGAATACCAGGAGTATGCAACATGAAAAACGTGTAATATATTCTAATAAAATAGAGTTCCAAACCATGAAGAAGCACGTTATTCTAAAATTATCTGTATTGTGCAACTAAAGTTTGACTCTCCCTTAATCTAGGACAAAGTATTTTCAGAAAATACTCACAGACAATCCAAGAACCAAAACTTAATTAGAATTACAGTCCATGATGGGAGAACGAGAGGAATGGCATACTCACCAACTCATTGCATTTGTGATCATGTGAGAGAACTATTTTTTTTTTTTTTTTTAATTCAACAAGCAAGAAGGAAGTCCTCTCAGGGATTATTCTAAGACTCATTCTGAAACTCAGAATTACACTGTTGCTTTAGTCTCCATCTCTAGGAAATAATGAGATAAAAGCCCATATTTGCCATTCTATAGGTTATGTGTCAGTGGAGTAATTGATGAGAGTATAATTCAACTTGCCCTATAGTTGTGACAAATTCTATTCAGTTGGTCATGATTATGTTTTTGTCTCATCAAATAATGGAATATGGTGACCATCTTTGTATGTTTATTACAAATTGATCTACTTTAATTCTGCATGAAAAAAAGGGGAAAGAGAAAGAAAAAGTAAGGAAGAAAGGGAGGGGAGGAGGGAGGAAATAGCATTGTTTACTATCAAAGAGATTTGGTTTTATTCAAATCCTAGACTTTAATAATTGGACTACAAGAGGAGCCACTGTCCTGTGTGAAAATGTTATATTAAACACCTGGAATGATTTAAATTACTACACTAATATGTGCTGATGTCACTTAAAGTTTCACTCCCTGTTATGTATTAAAGGTTTGTGTCTCCCCAAAATTCATATGTTGAAACCCTAACCTTCACTGTTGCTGTATTGGGTGATGGAATCTCTAAGGAAGTAATCGGGTTAAATAAAATCACAATGTGGGGAATGCACCTCAGAGGATTAATGTCCTTATAGAGAGACACCAGAAAGCATGCTCTCTTTCTCCATCCCTACACACCTAGGAAAGACAATGTGAGGGCAAATCAGTCATCTGCAAACCAGAAAGAGAGTCTTAACCAGAAGCCAAACCCTGCTGGAACTTTCAACTTTCGCTTTCCAGCCACTAGAACTGTAAGAAAAAATTTTTTTTCGTATCTTTAAGCTGCTTAGTCTGTGGCATTTCATGTGCAGTCCAAGCCTGCTAATTCATTCGCTGTACTCCAGACACACAACTCCAAGAACTCCTTCAGTCTTTAGGTTTGCTCTGCCCTAGTATCTTTCCTGACCGATTCTTGTTACTAATCAACATAGCCCTTTACCTCACATCATGAACAGTTTTATTCTATGTCTTCAGTTGTCCAGATATCTGCTGCTGACACTGTGACCTGTTATATCCAAAAGGGGAAATATGAAACTGGGGACTGACTGGTTATAGAGCAAAAAATTCCTGTCCAACAAAGACGGCTTCGGGGAGCAGTGACTAGAGATAAGGAATAGAGCCCTTTCATTCTAAAAAGCAGTAGGCAAAAGGAAGGGCTGAGAAAGGGCTAATTTCTTATATATATATACATACAGTATATGTAAAAGTATGAATCTTACTGTATGTTTTTTTAACTTGTTTTGTGCATGTTTTCTGTCCTGTAATGAATCTGATGGCATTTAGTAGCAGAATTCAGCTATCCCTTTTGCCTTGTGAGCAATGAAGCCCTGAAGAAAGCAAATCTATTTTAATTCTGAATATCAGGTGCTATTTAAAACATCAGTAGACTTTGATAGTTTTTATTTTAAGGAACTCTGAATTCTGACCCAATTCTGTCACTAAGTTGTATGTTTCATATGTTTGCTGTATATTTGCAATTTTACATATTTTGAGATTGTCTCTGTTTTCTTTAGCTCCTTTAACATATTTATTATATTACAAATTTAAGTTGTTGTCGTCTAAACTAGACTATTAACTAGATTCTTCTTTAACAGATCTCGGAGAAACATAAAATGACATTGATAATTTCAGTGATGTTGTTTTCCTTTGAAATTTAATGAATAGTTGAATGACATATGAAAGGAGAAGATATACAATGTGTAGGTTTTATAAAGTGGAAAAATACAACAGAGATTTCTACTTCATTTTGCTAACTCTGACGTTAGCAGCAGCCACTCCTCTATTTGTCTATAAATGTATAAGTGACGTGTGCCTGGACATTATAAACCTTTAATATAAAAAATCACATTTCAAATTAGTTTGCATGGCTACTTTTAAAATTCAAACTACTTTTCACAGTTAAAAACCAAACAAACAAAAAGAATAACTTACAGATCTAGCCTGTCTCAACAATAAGGTAAATCCATCTGGTTGAAGAAACTATAAAGGCTTTCCTCAGGACCAAAAGAGTTTGCTAAATTTAAGATTTAGGAAAGCAGAGAATGCACTATTGTAATTCTGTAAGAGAAATCTGCAAGAGAAAGAGACTGCTGTGTGTTCTCGGAATCCTAGTTTACAACTTCCTGTTCCTTCAAAGATCGGTTGGAAAAAAACTGAAGATGTGGCCAAATTAATTTTAGAAATTTACTTTTTAACAATTTTTTATTGTATTGTTTTATAAATGAGGCATAACTCAAGGGCAGATTAATGACTAAAATGCATTTTGATTTAACTATCTTCTCTGATAGTGTCCTTGAGTTTGCTTTTTGAATCACTCTTACCAAGGAAAGTTATACAGATAATAAAACAATAGGAATCTATACTGGGTAGTTTTATCAAATTCACAATCAACTTAGAATTTTAAGTCTGAAAGGACTGTAAATGTGCCCCCCCCCCCCATTTTACATAGTATTTCAAGGGATAAAGGTACTTGTTAAACTAAATTTATTTACCTTAGTCTGTGATACTTTGCATCATACTGAATCCTAGTTTATATCACATTTTAGAAAAGGATACCTATGGGTTAATCTTGTTTAATGGCTATAAGACCTGAGGATACAAGGAAACTAAAATTATCATCTATCTGACATTAGTAAAGGTGAAAGAAAGGCATTTACTCTCAAATGTACTCACTGAAGAAAATGCCCAGGACTGTTTTTGTTTCCTAGTCCTGAAACGTCCACATATATCTTTGTAGAGCTGTTCATGATGATCTTTATAAAAAATTATAAAGGTTTAATTTTTTTCCAGTGTGCAGCAGATGACAAGAAACTAACCAATTCCCACTGATCCTCTTAAATTCCCTTGGGTACATATCATATTATTTTCTGTTGTTTCTGCTTTGCTGAAGACTTAAAACCCTTCATTAATGTTTCAGACCATTTTTCATCACATTTTTTGCCAACAGGTAAAATGGAAAAGGAGACATACCATGCAATTATTAAAATGGTTCTTGCCAGTTTTCTATGTCTTGAACTGCAAATCCTCTGGATTTCCACTAATATTTCAAGTTTTTTTCTTTTGTTTTTAATTTCTCTAAAACTTTATTCAAAGTTATTTACCTCACTGTTAATAAGGTGTACAGTTAATGCTCTGTGCCAATATTATGAGGCTTGCCCATTGCCAGCAACGGACTTTGAGAAAAACCCATTTCCTGACACCCAAAAGTTAAATTACTCTCTTCAAAACATACTAAACTCCCAATACTTGTGAAAGTATTACATGCACCATTTTCCCATTAGTCTTTAAATGTGAACTTACATTATTAATCTACATCAGTGGATGTTAAAGTCATTTTAACAAATTGTACAAATCAAAATACCACTAGTTAATATTAGACAAGAGTATTTTACACACATTACATTACATATTACCTTGCAATTTGAAACATTACAGTTCATGCTTGTGTAAGTTTATTTTAGATAACTGAAACTTCACAGAATTTAACAGCAAATAAAGTTTAAAAAATTTAGTTCTGTACATTCGTTCCAACTATCTCTATTTTACAGTCTATAAGGCTCATGTCATACATAGTTCAGCACCAAAAATATCTACAAAACTATCTAACCAGTCTTCTTATTCATTTCATGTTGTTGTTGTTGTTTTAAGGTGAAAGTCTGAAAAAATTCTTTATAAATCCTACTCCCAGACCTTTAAATGGAATACTTTTTTTGGCTAGTCATACTATATAAAACTTGGGTTGTCCTTTTATTTATTTTCATTGAATAGATACCAGAAAAAGGGAAAAGAAAGGAAAAGAACACTTACATCCTGAATTTAGGCTGTCAGTCTGTAAGTTGAATTTGTAACACTGAAGTATCACAGGTAACCTAATAATGCCCTGTGCCCCATCCTTCTATTTTGTTTTAAATTTTTAAAAGACAGCCAGAAAAATGTTTTATTTATTCTTTAAAATAAGGCGCAAAGAAAGATTGCAGCAACATCCTCATACACCTCTCTATTACCATCTCCACCTTGAATCAATGATTCCGAAGCAGACCCAGAGCTACGTCCATAGTTTCCCAGTGTACCATGTTGTCTATACCAGACATCTATCTGCTCAATGCTAGCATCTCTCTGTTCAGAGGTCATTATAATAACTCGCAACTGCTGGCCTGGATTTAAAGCAACATTCCAGTTTCCAGAACCATTCCGACTTTTCTCCCTCTTTAGGATTTATGAATTATAGAAAAAGAATGTATTTGTCTTGCCATTTCTAAACAGGGTTTGTGCATACCACATTTTAAGACTACATTCCCTAAACTAGAAACTTTTTTTTTTTTCAAAAATCACAGGTACTTTCAGTAAGCTTGTTGGTTCAAAGTACAAAAGTCTTACGTGTTTAAAAAAATTAAAATTGGAGACTAGTACCTCGGCTTTCTTTACCTGAAGCACACGATTCATGATACCACATTTAAAAACTAAGCTTCATGCATACAAATGGCCAGAGAGGTATGAAGTTTACAGAGCCCTTTAACATTATTCCTGTAGATTAAGCACTGGATGGACCACAATAGGAAGCATGTGAGCAAATTGAGCAAAGAGACTCCCCCAAGAATACGATAGTTTTCCATACTTCATGTCAGTCACATAAAAAGTTACACAACATGTAATCCTTTAAAATTGTCCCCAGACATCCCATTCCCAGAACTGTTCCTATACAGACCCTCCACCCCAACCCGCACTGAAGTCTTCCACCTCATAGAAGTATCTTAATGCTCCCTGTTACTAATGACAGCTGCTTGGGGTTCTGCTGCTGTGGCAGGGAGTCTTGGCACTTTCTTAGCAGGACTTGGAATATGCTCAGTGGCTGCACTTGAATGTATGAGTCCTACTCCTTCACCCAGAGTATCGTCGCTGGGGGAGGGCTCTGGGCATAGGTCCTCCTGTGCTTCTCATCCACTCTGACGAGGTACCAGGTCCCTTCGAAGAGGGAATCTGCTGAGCTCTGAGGAATATAGTTCATCAAGTGATGAGTGTGCTCTCTGAGCTTCATGTTTTCAGCAAAGACATCTGGTTCCACATAAGTTCTTGTGTCAAGTCTTGATTTGAGGTCACATAAACTTGCTGTTATTTTATCAAGACCAGACCCTGGTGTGGCATCTTGCATAACTCCAAGGGAGTACAGGGTGGCAGCCAAACCAGAACCATAAGAGAACACACCAATCCTCTTTCCTGCCAGCTGTTGAGGTGAGTACTGTGCTAGAACAGAAGCGAGGGAGCCATAAACAGACGATGTGTACATATTTCCATTTTGATTTGACACAAGCAAAGATGCCTTTGTTTTCTGATTAGAGTTCAGCACTAGCCTTCATAAATGCCTTTTCCACATCGCTATCAAACTAAGTATCTTCTAATTTAACATCCCCAAAGGCTTCCAGGCCATTATAGATACTATTTTTATCTCTGTTCTGGTCATTAAGGATGTCATTCAGCAAAATCTGAGCTAGAGACTTCTGAACCAGCTTACAGTAGGGTGAGTGGAAGATCATGAAACCAAAATCATTCAAGGTAAAGTCTTTATCATTTCCCTGTTTCTGCCACTGGGCTCGGATCTTTTTGTGATAGACAGAATAGTAGCGGTCTAGTGCACCGAAGTACCACTGTATGGAGAGTTTCCCATCTACTATAGGATATTCCGAAAGCATGTCAGGCTTGTAAAAGTCATAGGCATGTTACATATGTGTCCCACGAAGTCCTTGGTCAAAAATTAAAGGCGCATTTGCCCCAATTAGCAGAGCAGCAGATCTCACTTCACCTGTAGGTCTAGAATTTCCTGTGGCATATACAGCAATATCTCCCGCAACTACCAGGGCATACTGTCCATCCCAGGAGCTGGACTCAATCCAATTAACCCCATTGAAGACAGCAGCTGTGCTTCCATAGCATGCATTAGTTGTATCTATTCCTTCTATATCTGTGTTCCCAGACTCCTCAAAGAGCTGCATCAAATTAGTCTTCACGGATTTTGATTTGTCGATGATTGTCTCTGTTCCAACTTCTAAATGCCCAATGCAATCATACAAAATGCTATCTCTCCATAAGATTCTGAACCACAGTCAGGCAAAGAGAGTTGCTATCTTCTCTATCTGTGCAGAAGCCCATCTTGGCTTGGCCCATGCCAATAATATACTTTCCAGCATCTACACCATCATATTTTTCCAACTCTGCTTGATCAACAAATTGAGAAGGAAAAGAGATCTCAAGGGCAGCAATTCCCACATCTTTTGGCCAGCAGGCTTCTGCATTCAAAGGAAGTGGCCCAGGCGTGGTGAGAGAGCCAAAGATACCCAGGCGGTGGCCGTGGAAAGGGAGTGAGCCACGAAAGGGAAGTACCTCATGTTTTTTTCTTTAGAGAATCTCACTCCCTTCTTAATTGGGATGAAGACTTGAATATAGACAGCATTTTGACAACTGAGATAAAATTGGTCTTGTCAGTGTCACAACTGACATACGTTTGGCCTTCTGAAACCATACAAATCTATTATGGAAATTAAAGAAGATTTTACCTTAATTATAGGATAATTTTCAAATGAAAGCAAATGGAAATTGAAGTCAATAGGTGTATGAAGTTCTACAAATAATACTTTATAAGGGAAAAATCAGTACTATCAATTTGTTTTTTGTTTTTTTTTTTTAGTACTATCAATTTGAAAAAAAAAATAAAATTAGCAAATACCTTGTGTTTCATGGAAAGTTATACTAAAAGAAATAACACGAGTTAATAACTTTTGAGTATTTTATTCTAGATAGCCAACATATTTTTAAAGTAATATTCGTTATAATAAACTTCCTTCAATGGGTTAAGTTAGGCTATACAATTTTTTTTTTTTTTTTTTTTTTGAGTACAAGTGAATTTTTAAATATGTCTCTGGTACTTTGCTTTGGGCTTTCTTCTGAAAGAAAACTAAGCAGAAATTTCCTGAAGAGGTTTATAGTGAATTGAAAGAATGGAAGTCACACTGAATAAAGCTAATGCAAACAAAACTTTGATTCGCTATTTAAAGCTTCATGGATTCTAACCTTTTAAACTTGTATTTTGCGAGCACACAAATGACCTTTAAACTAAGTGGTACCGTCTGTTGTTACATTCGTTGTAGTTTGATCCTGGTGCTGGGTGTTGGATTTCTTTTTTTTTTCTTGACATATCCTTAGAAATGCTTCTGTGTTCCAATAAATGGTGATAGTTAAATAGCATCAAAGGAAAAAGAAAACTCTGTCAGAAGAAAATTTTCTGTCTATGCACATCTTAATTTAAGCAGAAAATTGAAAGAATTGTCCAGTGACACAATAACAAATTTATGTTCTACAATATTCAGGAATAGGTTCAACTCATCCCATTTGGCTACTTAGCATAGAAGTTAAGGTGGCAAGATCTAAATTCTAAGACTGTGTACCTCTTTCCGAACATGTAGCCTTGGAAATTTTAATTAGCCTCTGAGTTATCCTTCCGTAATTTAGAAAATGAGGGCAAGACTAAACATTCCTTAGAGGGTTTTGTTGAGGATAAAATAATACAGTGTTTGTAAACCAATTATTTTGTTGCATGGTTCATGTTCAACTATTGCCAACTATTATAACTTTGATAATATTGAAAATCATTTCCATTCAACAATCCAGTTAATGGCTACAAACAACATGGATTTCCTGGTGCTTCTATTGATAGATTTCTTTTCTTTTTATTATTTTTTTCTTTTCTCCTGCCATAGTATGATTATTCATAAGAAGAGACTGAGCTCTTGATCTCTGCTTTCTAGTTTATATAGGGCAGGAAACTTCTCAGAAACTTTTATCATTACTACATTTCCCATATTTCTAGAAGCTCACTTGATCCCCAACAAAGTATTTTTACTATTTTTTTCTTTTTTACTGACATCCTGGGATGGTTGTACTATTGAGACTCCTTACTCAGAAATAAAAACTATTTTAGAAGAAGCATTATATAAGATGTATCATTATATTATATAGTTTATTTGTATTCAATGCTCTTGAAACATAGCTCTTACATAGTGTAGCTCATGAATCTCTGAAATTTCAGAGAAATGATATGTAAGCATTCACACCTCTCACTGATCAATTATCTATCCACAATCATAACATTTACATGAGATTATCAATTATTATATATTTTAATCATATATCTTATAAAGATACTCCATAAAACTATATATAAATACATATACATATATATGCATAGACATAGTCTATATGTGTATATATGCACATATGTATTTATATGTGTTGTGCCCAAGATTATGTATCTGAGAAACCACCAAGGAGCCAACACCGATGCAAGTGCACGAGAGTTTATTTGGAAGCTCGAGCTTGGGTCCAAGTATACCTGACACAGCGGAGCAGGGACTTGGACCCCGAAGTGGGTTATAGCTGGTTTTTTTATGGGCTGGTTTAGGGGATTTTCAGAAGGGGTGGAGGAATTTCTCAAGTTCTGTTTACATTCTTATATGGGACTTTCAAGGGCATTGAGCTCTGTTCTCATTCTAATATTGGGCTTTCTGATATAGGATTCTCTGCCGAGGGCAATTCTGAACTCTGTTGCCTTTCTGATATGGGATTCTCTGCCGAGGACATTCTGCAGTTTTTTCTGTAAAGTTCAGCTCTTATTCACAGGGGCCTAAGATGGCTGTACTTGTGCTAATGCTAAACTTGAGGTGGAATGGCCTTAATTTTTTTCAGCCTCCACAATATGCTGCAGTAATGTTTTGAATGAATGTTCTTAAAAGTCTCAGAATTCAAACCATCAACTGTGAGTAGCCCATATTGGACACCCATGGCTATATTTAGGGATTGGTAGAAGTAAATTTTCTGAAAAGAACTGTTTATTTTAGTAATGTAAGTAATACTTATCATATTATGAATCCTAGGACAATGATAGTTGGTGTCATGGATCTGTACTTTACTGTCACCAGGGAATTTGAAAAAGTATGGAACCAGGCAAAGCATGCAAGGTAGGGGGACTAGTTATAGATGAGAAGTCTGTTCAGATGCTGCTGCTCACAAATGACTAGAGAGGAAATTCACATGGAAAAGAACAAACATGTATTTGGGAAGTGTTGCAAGAGGGGGTCAGGAGAACTGAAAATCAAACAGGTAAACATTAACAAGCAAAACCTGAGAATTCATGGAGGGAATTTTAAGTATCAATCGTATATAAATATTGAATAGAGAAACAAAGTTCATAAACATAATTGTTGCATAGGCTTGAGAATATAGGTCCTAATACTGATGTATTATGTACTATGTCTTGTATCTGTGATGGCCACTGGAGGCAGGAAGTTCCAAATAAAAAGATACTAATTTTAACTGAAAATAAATAAGCATATTAGTGTGTTTACCTTCTGGATAAAGTTACAGCTTCTTTTTGTGACTCACATATTTTTACAGGGAGAAAAGATCATGGGCTAGAAGTTGACAGGAAGCCACAGCGCATCTATTTCTATGAGATCTATTTCTCATGGGCATGTTTAAGACTTGTAGAAGATACTAGACAAGGTTGTGAAGTAAGGGGTTAGGATAAGACCAAATTATACACTTGATGAGAAACAAGAAGGACTACAGAAGCTTTTCAATAGAGATCCAGTATTTCCCACATACAAATTTACTGAAAAGGCAAAGTAGCTTAAGGCTGTTGTATAACCAAAGCTATTTGTTTCTTCAGGAGTTATTTGAACTATAGTAGGTGTAAAACTCCAAAGTTCATTAGAGAGTTTGTTCTCAAAGGAAAGGAGAAAAAGTAAGATTGTGTCAAAGTTACAGATAACACAGCATTTATTTATAAAGCATATTTAATATTATACTGGGCCTAAGTGGAAGAAAATATTAGCAAGAATGTGTACAGAATATTAACTGAACTCTTTTAGTAAGAGTCATTATAATTACTTTAAAATATTCTGTTCATTATGAAATATTTTGAGAAAAAAATTTATAGATCAAGAATTGAAATAATCCTGAATGGTGATTTAATGATTTTAATAAACTGTTTTTTGCAGGTAGAAAAATACGGATTAATGGAGATTAAAAGTTTAAAGGGATGTTAACGCTCATGAATCCAATCTTATCCCAAGTTTTCTCAGCATCAGCATCACTTGGAAACTTAATAGAAGTGCAAATTCTCAAAGCTCTCCCTACATTTAGTACACTCAGGTTGGGTCTCAGCAATCTTGTGTTTTATCAAACCCTCCAGGTCCTTCTTAAACATGCTACATTTGCAGAACCACTAATGTACTATTATACTTGAATTAGGATTGCCTGAAGGAAACCAAATAAGCAAAACCAACAGCAACAACAATGAAAAACAGGTTACTACTTCAATTAGATTTTTAGAACAATAACAAATTTTTAGTATAATCATGCCCTACATGGTACATTATTTGTTATTGTTCGTTACTTGTTTATCTGAAGTTCAAATTTGTTTCTTTTATCTAACAATTCTATCTTGAATGGACAAGACTAGAGATAGATTGGTCAAGGTAACCCTTTTATTTTATTTATATTTTATTTTATTTTATTTTATTTTATTTTAGATTTATTTATTTATTTACTTATGAGAGAGAGAGAGAGAGAGGCAGAGACACAGGAAGAGGGAGAAGCAGGTTCCATGCCGGGAGCCCGACATGGGATTCGATCCTGGGACTCCAGGATTGTGCACTGGGCCAAAGGCAGGAGCCAAACTGCTGAGCCACCCAGGCACCCCCACCCTTTTATTTTAAACATGGAAATAATCATGAGACTCCTAGGTGGCTCAGTGGTTGAGTGTCTGCCTTCTGCTCAGGGTGTGATCCTGGAATCCTGGGATCAATTCCCATATCAGGCTCCCAGTGAGGGGCCTGCTTTTCTCTCTGCCTGTGTCTTGGCCTCTCTCTCTGTGTCTCTCATGATTAAATAAATAAAATCTTAAAAAAACAAAACATGGAAATAACCAGATTTAAGAAGATAGAATAAATGATCATGTTCCAAAGTTGATTTATTTCAAAAGATAGTCTGTGTGCCAATATGGTGAATTTTAAGAGCTCCATGCTCCTTTCACAATTTCCTCCTGATATACCCTAAACTCAGTGGAATGTTGTCTTAGTCTTCTAGTGCTGCCATTATAAAATACCATGGGCAAGGTGGCTTAAAGAATAGAAATTTATTTTCTCACAATTCTGGAAACTGAAAGGCTGAGATCAGGATGCTAACATATAGATAGAACATATCATGCTCTAGTGATAGCTTTCTTCTTGGCTTGCAGAAGCCCTCCTTCTTGCTGTGTTCTCATATGCCAGAGAGAACAACTCTCTAGGATCTCTTCTTATAGGGGCACTAATCCTCTCATGAGGGTTCCTCATGACCTCATCTATACCAAAAGCCCCATCTTCAAATGCCATCTAAACAGAGTTAGAATTCAACATATGAATTTGGGGGGGGACACAATTCAGTTCATAGCAAGTTATATGTCTTATAAATGTAAAACAAAAAAAAGGCCCAAGAAAACATATTTTGAAATTTAATACAAAGATGAATGCTGAAATACCTACTAAAATCTAGTATTTCTGAGCAAAGTTCTGGAATGTTTTTGGTCTGAACTACCCACATTCATGTATGTATGTATGTATGTATGTACATATGTATGTATTTATTTATGATTTTATTTTTCCACAAGACAGGCAGAGACATAGGCAGAGAGAGAAGCAGGCTCCCTGCTGGGAGCCTAATGTGGGACTCCCGGGATCAGGACTGGAGCTGAAGGCAGAAGCCCAACCTCTGAGCCACCCAGGTGCCCACATTCATGAAGTTCTAAGCAGTGCAACAATCAATGAAGCCACATAATCCAGAGTATAAACTGAGTCTGCCCATATTGTGTAATATCCACCAAAGTGCATATTTACTAGAAAGGATTAAATTTTTATTAAGTTAATAGACCTTATTCTTTTGAGCAGTTTCAGGTTTGCAAAAAATACAGTGTTCAATATACCTCCTCACTCATCCTCCATTTCTTTTATTATTAACATCTTTTATTAATCTGCTTGTTTGCTGCAATCAATGAGTCAATACTGATACATTATTAACTAAAGTCCCTTGTTTACATTAACTCTTTACATAAGATACTTTGCATTTTATATCCTGTGGGTTTTGGCAAATGTATAATGCCACGTATCTACCATTACAGTATCACACATAGTAACTTCATTGCCCTAAATGCCCCTGTGCTCAAGGATTCATTTCTAAACCAGATGTTTTCATTGATTGCAAAGTGAAATCTCTACTGCAGATATCTAAAAGGAATTATTTGAATGAAGGAAGAGAAACATCTTTCATTCTTATTCTCACAGAAGCAATTACTGTGGTTGTACATTTGTGTTTGCATTCTTTTTTCTTCTTTTTGTTTCCAGAAAGTTAAAAGGACTAAATGGTATGGCCTTTATTCATATCCCAATATTCACTTAGCATACTGCCAACTAAAATTAAAGAATTCGCTAATTAACCAATTAATTTAACAGAAATAAGAATAATTTTAAAAGACCCAAAGAAAATCAGAATCTTCTTCCTTGAGTCTTTAGGCAGCACTAAGTGACATAGAGGGGATATTTATGCTACCTTCCTAATAGCAAAGCAATCTTTTTTATTTGCTGTATTCAAGCACTAGCATCTGTTGGTTACACATCAGCTAAATTTCATGTTGTTAATAGTCTGTTCAAAACAGCCACTTCAAAGATTTCTTTCTGTAGCTGTGTTTGATATTGGTATTTGTTCTTAGTCCTTTGTGGGGTACATTAATTGGATCATTTTGCACTAATCGAAACTGTTTGGCAAACAGTTACTTTGGCAATTTGGAATAGAGTTTCTATTTTTGTCTTGCATGCAGGCTCTATTTGGATCAGAGTAGATACAAGAAAACTGATGGATATGCATTTTCTTCTTACCAGTTCCTAGTATTTTAGCCTCATGTTTAATTATGTTCAATCTGCATACCTTTATAAATAATAGGAGATTTTAGTTGCAAAACCCTTTTTAATTACTATACCTTTCTAGTTCAGCTGGCTGGAAACTATACCTATTTGGGTCACTATATTTCCCCCTGTGATTATTTAATTCTAACAAAAAAAAATGCCATTTTTTTTTGTTTAACAAAAAAACATTGTCAAGTAAAACTGAGCTAACAGTATGAGACACTCATTACTTTTCAAACATTGAAATCTAACATATATTTTCCTAGAAAACTTTGACCTGAGATTTGGATGTAGAGCATTCTAGTTAAGCTACAAAATGATATTCAGTAAACAATCTATGGACATTCAACAAGGAAGACGTGTGTAAGAATAGAATATTAAATATTGCAAAATTTAACACCATAAAAAAATCTTGAGTTATTTTTAGGTGAGTCCATTGTGAAATTTGAGAGTCAAGGATGTTAGCAATGAAGGGAAGGTTCTGGTTTTAATATTTTTTAAATGACACTCTCTTAAATCACATTAGTTTTTACTTACCAGTATACAGTAAATACAATATTATTTTACTTGGAAAATTGGGATAACATTTGACAAAATTGACAGCCAAAATTTGCCCTTGCCAGTTATGTGAGATCTTTCATTTAGATTTTAGATTTACCTTTATGTTGAATATCTCTATTTATCACCAGGGTTCTCATGTCTCCTGACTAATTTAATCAATGTTAAATGCTTAAAATACACAGTTTATTTTTTCAAATAACCAATCAGTTTGGTTGATATGTTGAGTCTGCTGTCTTCTCTCTTGAAGCACAGAAATTATATACTTCTATACCATTAATTATCATAGTCTAATCCAGAAATGGACCTTTATGGCAGTACTGTCTTCAACTTTTCCTCTCAATGTAATTTTTTTTTTTAAATCTAGGTTTGATTTTTTTTTTATTTCAAATTCTAATTTGTTTCTGTTTTCTTTTGGAAGGTAACTCATTCCAAATTCTTTTTTGAGAAAAAAAGAAGAAAGTAGATTATCCTCTTCTTTAAAACTGCATGTCCTAAATGTAGTCAATAGAACAGTAGCCACATGGTCAAATATATTATGGAAACCCTTCATGTATTTTTACTCTTTTCCTTGTTAATTGTTAACACAGTTAAAGGTTCTGATGAAAATGCAAAAAAAAAATCATGATTAGTACATAATTGACTAAATATATTTATTTTCCACATTCTTCCCTTCCATCTTTTTAAAGAGATCTGCTAATTATTACATAGTATCCATTGGAACATACTACTCTAAATATTGCCAGAGTAGAGTAGAAAGGACACAGAGCTCTGCTTTTATTTATTTATTTTTTAAGATTTTATTTATTTATTCATGAGAGACTTGGGGGCGGGGTGGGCAGAGACACAGGCAGAGGGAGAAGCAGGCTACTTACAAGGAGTCCATGTGGGACTCGATCCCAGGTCTCCAGGATCATGCTCTGGGCTGAAGGCAGATGCTTAACTGCTGAGCCACCCAGGCATCCCTAGGGTTTTGCTTTTAAACCAGATGATGATGTTCTTAAATCTTTAAACTACTAAACTGGTATGAAACATTCCTTTCATCCTCCTTAGGATGTCTCACAAAATCAGAGTATGTCTACAGGCTTTATAGGTAACCAATCTTAAAAAATACTGAATAAATCCAACAAGGTCTTTGAGACAACCACTCCCCACCTACTCTGAAATTTACATGAATACTTATATGTTGCTTTTATAAGGATGAAAGCAGTTTTCCTAAAGTGCTTGATATTGAAAATGGAACAATACAAAACAAAAGAAAAATATGAGAGCAAAATCATATATTTGCAAATATTGACACAAACACTTCTACTAGAAGGTACAAAAGATGAATATGCCCAATTCCCCAAAAAGTGTGAACTTCTTAATTAAAAATACTTGACTCAGGGGCACCTGAGTGGCTCAGTTAGTTGAGTATTGGACTCTTGATTTTGTTCAGATCATGATCTCAGGATCATGAGACAGAATCCTATGTTGGGCTCTGCACTCAGTGGGGAGTCTGCTTGAGATTCTCTCTTTCTCCCTTTGCCCCTTTCCTACACACACACTCTCTCTCAAATAAATGAATAAGTCTTAAAAAGAAAAAGTATTTCACTCAGAATTAAGTGAATAAAAGCTAGAGAACGGAAAGGAGAAATGCTAACCACAAAATCCAACTCTACAACTTACAGTTGTGTATCCATTGGATAACTCCTTGACACCTCTAAGTTTCAATAATAAAATTGGACTACAAATAGAAATAAAATAATAAATTAATTTGGATTTTGGGTGAGATTGTTGAGATAAAATCCTAACACAATGCCAGGCATGTGATAAGCACACATTTTATTAGTTACCATCATGAAAACCTGATGTGCAACATGTCAACCATATAAAATTTTCTGTGCTCACAAAAAGACAAAGATATTCAAGACTTGGCCAGAAAGAAAAAAAAATTGGAAGAGATGAATGATCTTCTCAAATATTTGAGCTCTTCTGAACATTTGCTATTTGCAGTTAGAGGCTTGGGTAAATTTTATAAGAAGTAATATGATTTGCCACAGCCTACAGTAGAAATAATTCTTAGGAATGGGAAGAAGGTGCACCAGTAGCATCTCTCTAGAATTAAAGTAACCTAAATCTAGGGTGGTCTTTGAGGTATGTATTAAGAGGAGATTATCAAGGGAAGTACAAAAAGTCAGCTGTTGATTTCATTTCTATACTCTACCTATGAGCTATGGAGGTCACTTTGAGACTAAACTGTGTTTGTAATTGATGTCCTCCAAACAGAAATAAGAAGTTATGGATGCCTATAACTAGCGTTTTCTGTGTTCACACAGGATGTGTGGAAGCTTGAGACCCATCATTCTTAACTGTCTTTTACCTAAGTTAAAGTGTCATAAAATAGAATGGAGAAAAAAAAAAAAAGGATCTCTAACTACAAAGAGTAATGTATTAATAGATTATAAATTATAAGAATTATGAATACACTATACTCATATATTGCTACTTGGAAGGTGGTCAAGAGTAGTTTGGAAAAGTATTCTACCATTAATGAGAGAAGATAGAAGGGTTGTGGGAGAAGATAATCTGTATTTTCCTTTCTAGTTTTAAGAGTCTATAACTCTGGAGTGCTTGGGTGGCACGGTTGGTTAAGCATCTGACTCTTCGTTTCTGCTCACATCAGCCCCACATCAAGCTATGTGCTCAGCGTGGAGTCTGCTTAAGAGTCTTTCTTTCTCCCTCTGCCCCTTCTGCTTATGCCCTCTCTCTAAAATAATAAAATAATAAATCTTAAAAAAAAAAAAAAGAGTCTATGACTCTGTTCTAACCTGATGAAGTGACCAGAAGATGCTGAGTGATTGAGCTCAGGATCATAAACTAGGGCGTTAAACTCTGAGGAAAGATGATCTGAAATGACTTCACTGAAAATAATAACCTGTGTCTAAGAATGTCAACAATGAATTAATAAAATTTCTTTTAAGAAAAATTTGTCAAAAATCTGTCATACTGATACAAAACTTTAAACAGATGTGAAAGAATACAAAGTGAAAAATTCACTTGAATATATGAATGCTAAAAAATTCTTTAAGTGTGGAGTTTTTGAAATCACACTACTTTATATCCTAAGCAGACATTGCACTTCCATGGTTGCCTTTCTATTTATTCTAAGGAACCGATGGTCTCCGTGGAGGACTCTGCCATTTCATTCTTTTATGTTGCTCTGGTCTATTGTCCTTATGTGATGTCATGATTTAAAATGGTGTTCATCAAGAAAATCTCTTTTCTCAAAAACAGTTTATTGAGGACTTGTTTGTTCATTACCTTTACTGCTGACCCAACAAAACAACGAATTGAACATTTTGACTTTTCACTTTTCAAGCAAATACTTGACATCATATTGGTAAAGTTTTAATCCTTTTGAATTAGTTTTCTTATCTTTAAGATTGCTGTTACTTGTATGCCTTTTGGAAAGGTTCTAAGTAATAACAAAAATATCTCTTACTGAAGTTTGTGGAACAAGGAAGCATACAGAAGATACTATTAATGACTTTTTTATTAATCCGTATACTTCCGTGAGGAGTATATCCTTGATATGCAGGTGAAAGAGGATTATATAGCAAGCAGTGATCCAGAGTGTTTCAATATAGCTTATGGAACTATAGCAAGAGTTTCTATTCTGATTAGGTTTACTGTTTGCTGAGAGTTGCTCTTGTTAGAAATAATCCCACAAACAGATTTAAGAATTCTTTTTTAGGAAAAATATAAATATAAACTATAAGTAAAAATAAAGTAGTTCTCACTATGAGCCTATGAAGCCAAATAAGGTGAATCAACATCCATGTAATAAGCTAGCCCTTAATAGGGCCACAATTGGAAAAATAAGATACAAATAATTTAAACCTTTGAGTGATTATTTTTAATTTTATGTTTGTATTATGTATATTGGAAAAATATTTTAGGCATCTATATTCTCTAATGTAAAATTAATGTTTGCTATCAGATATTTGCAGTTGTCTTTTAAAGACAATTTTTCATCCATGTATTTATTTTTCTCTCTCTTTTCTTTTTTTTTTCATAAACAATGTGTATAGCATTACAAGAATTTTGTGATCAGCATAAAAATGTGATATTTACTCTCAAGGTGCTTAATATTTGCTGAAAGATAAATTTGAACTCTGAAATGTTTAAAATCAAGGAAATGATTGTGTTCACAGTGCCTGACCCGTATATAAATAGGTATCAGGTTAAACAACATGCCAAAAGCAGTTATTGGGTTTATAAAAATATCAATATTCTTTGTTAAGTAACCTTACTTAAAATAGAAATGATACTAGAATAATATTTTTAGCAAATAATAAGTTTTAAATTATTCCATTGTTTCATTTGATATTAATGAACAATACTGTGAGGTATCTCATTCAAATTTAAAACTAGAAAATTATTTTAGTTTTTTATTAAAGTATAATTAATATATATTGTATTAATTTCAAGTGTACAACATATTTCAATAATTCTATGTATTACTCAGTGTTCACCATGACGTTTGGTAGCTATCTGTCACCATACAATTTTATTACAGTATTATTGACTATGTTCTCTATGCTGATTTTCATCTCTATGATTTATTTTATAACAGAAAGTTTGTACCTCTTGATCCTCTTGATTTATTTCACTCAGTACCCCTACCCACTGCCACCCTGGCAACCACCAGTTTGTCCTCTGTATTTGAAAGTCTATTTTTTGGTTTGTCTGTTTCTCTGTTGCTCATTTGTTTTTTTTTGTTTTTTTTTTTTAGATTCCATATGTAAGTAAAACATATGGTATTTGTCTTTCTGACTGACTTATTTCAATTAGCATTGATACCCTCTAGGTCAATCCATGTTGTAGCAAATGGCAATATCTCATTCTTTTTATGCCAGAGTAATATTCCATTGTGTATACATACCCCACCTTCTTTATCCATTTATATGTAGATGAACACTTGAGCTACTTCAGTGTCTTGGCTGTTGTAAAAAAAAAAAAAAAAGTGCTGCAATAAACCTGGGTACATATATTTTTTCTAATTGGTGTTTTTGTTTTCTTTGGGTAGAGACCCTGCAGCAAAATTACTGAATCATATGTTACTTCTATTTTTAATTATTTGAAGAGTTTCCATAATGTTTTCCACAGTGGCTGTAGAAATTTACATTCCCACCAATAGTATACAGGGAAGAAAATGAATTTTCTCCACATCCTCATCAATACTCATTATTTCTTGCCATTTTGATTCTAGCCTTCTGACCAGGTGGAAGGTGATAATTTTAAATCATTTTAAGAGAATTTAAGTAGTTTGCCAAAATTCACACAGGTAATAAATACTCTACTTATTTTACTCCAAATACAATGTTCCATATTCAAATCTAAATTTCTATGCTCTCTTCTTTATTATAGCAGCTTTGATTGCAGTCATAATACTTGAACACAGTCTTTCAAAGGCACATCAACGGAACCAGGCAAATGAGTGTGCATAATCATGAGTCACCGCTAATTGCAAAGTGATGCCAGTAACAGTGGTCACTGCTGATTTCTTCAAATAATTTTTGACATTTTAGATTCTATTTCTTAATAAATTTTCTTCTCCAGCTTTCATTTACATTTTGAAGTTTGAAAGCCTTCTTGAAAGAAGTTGCCTTGAGCTTGATGGTTAAGAAAACTGCCTGGATGTAGTTTACTATGCATGTATTGTACCCACTCTAACCTGAGGTCCTTACATTATTATCACATAAAATATGAAAATAATCTTAAACAGTAGTCAAAGATAAATATTTAAATATCAAAGTTTTTGCAACATCTTTAGAACAGGTTGCATATTACAATAAATATAAATCCATAACTGCAAATCAATTTAAATATATAATACAAATATTTTTGTATTGTTTACTCTTGCTGTCTGAATTGTTTATACTTATCTTTTTTACAACTTCTACTAGAGATTTTTCTCTGTATATTTTATCATCATTCCAAGATCTGTATTCATAAAACCAAACTTTCTGCTTCAGCATGTTTGTCATGTAACAACCAGATTAAATGTCATACGTTAAGGACCTACACAACTTCAATATTGCTTTTGTTTTTATATTGTATTTATTTTTCCATATTGTTTTTAGAAAATGTTTTTGGCCAGTCTTCCAGATGCCCTTGATAGTCTGAGCCTGTGATTATACCATTCTCCACAATATGTCATCCTAGGGAAGAAAGATGATCAGCTTCTGTTAAATACCTCCCATAAGTAGTGTCTTAGGAATATTTATTCCTTTAAATTAATTTAATAATTCTCAATGGTACAAGTGAGGAAAATTTAAGAACCATGCTTTAAATATTAGAAAATAAATTGAGGCTTCTTTTGTTACCCAGTTCCTCACTCTGAATAATACCATGGCCATGTTCCTCTTTCCCCAACTTTGCTTATGGCCAGTATGCTTTATAATCCTTCCAAATAGTCAAATCATGTCCTTACTTCAAAGTTTAGCTTATGTCCTATTTGCTTTATAAAATATTAATATTTTTTTAAATAATAAATTTATTATTTGAAGTTATATTGCCCTTAAAATTAATTTTTTATCAAATATAAGTAAGGTGGGACTCCTGAATGGCTCAGCACTTGAGCATCTGCCTTTGGTTAAGGGTGTGATACCAGGATCCATGATCGAGTCCCACATCAAACTCTGCATGGAGTCTGCTTTTCCTTCTGCCTTTGTCTCTGCTTCTCTCTCTCTCTGTGTCTCTCATGAATAAATAAATTAAATCTTTAAAAATATATATGAGTAAGTTGAGGGCATGGAAATTGTTTTGTTCTTTATCAATTCCTCAAACCTGGTACATATCTAGTATGGGAAGAATGGGTAATGCACATATGTTATAAAAGTGTCATTGTGTTTATATCATTCCAGTGTTCTTATAAGTATTAAAAACTTTTGCAAAACCTGTATTATAATTTTAGTGTCAAGTTTCTAAAGATCATAAAATAAACCTAATTGAAGATGCAGCAAATATGCTGGTGGATTATGAATAAACAGCACATGATATATGTGGTTAGTCAAACTTTTTTTTCACTTAGAAGTTCATCTTCGTCAAATCCTAGGAAAGACATAAACAAGTTTCATTTTTTAAGTTCATTTTAAAATATTTTGTCCTATTTCTGTTTTTTATTTATTTAAATACATTTATGTATATATATACACATAATTATTTATATATAATATGTCAATAATATATATATGTATATATATATGTATATATATATATATTTTTTTTTTTTTTAATTTAAGAGAGAACACAGGGGAAGGAGCAAAGGAAGGAGAGAGAATCTTAAGCAGGCTCCATGCCCAGCTTGGAGCCCAGTATAGATCTCCATTCATGACCCTGAGATCATGACCTGACCCAGTCAAGAGATGGACACTTAACCAATTGAGACACCCAGGCGCCCTTTTCTTTTTTTTTTTTAATTTATTTATTCATGAGATTGAGAGAGAGAGAGAGAGAGAGGGAGAGGCAGAGACACAGGCAGAAGGAGAAGCAGGCTCCCTTCAGGGAGCCCGATGTGGGACTCGATCCTGGGACCCTGAGATCATGCCCTGGGCGGAAGGCAGGCCCTAAACCACTGAGCCACCCAGGTGTCCCTTGATTTTAAATAAATTATATCTACTGGCTCAGAACTTGGAGAAAGGACTGTTTAAGGCAGAGAAGAATCCATTTCTTTACCTAGTCTTGAATAAAGTGTCCCACTACCTTCTTGGTGAGAATAAATTTTATATCAGAATCTCCTAATGATTGACTATTTGTACAATGAAAAAGTGCTTCTGATATATGTATATGTAGGTTAATGAACATCTAAAGTTTAGTTATTCCTTACAGATTTTTTTAAATTTTTTTTTATTTTTTTATGATAGTCACACAGAGAGAGAGAGAGGCAGAGACATAGGCAGAGGGAGAAGCAGGCTCCATGCACCGGGAGCCCGACGTGGGATTCGATCCCGCGTCTCCAGGATCGCGCCCTGGGCCAAAGGCAGGCGCCAAACCGCTGCGCCACCTAGGGTTCCCACATTCCTTGCAGATTTTTTATGCAAGTTCATCAGAACCTGACTTAAGGAATCTCTGGAAGGCAGCATTTTAAATGGATATCTTTAGAGGTTGAAACTTCATAAATAATATTTTTTAAATTCTTATATCATCTCCTGACAAAGTTGCATTCATTAAGACTTATTTTTGTTTAATTGCACTATAAAGCTATTTCTGTTTCTTATCCTCTCAAAGTGTCTTAAAAGTTTTTTTCTTACTTAACTTTGACATTTCATTTCTGAAAGCCAATAACCTCTCCAATTTTCCAAGAACCAGAATATATCAAACTCAAATAAAATTAAGTTGTTAGTGCAAAGTGATGATGCCATGAATTTAATATTTTAAAAATATTTTATTATTTATTTATTTATTTATTTATTATTTATTTATGACACAAAGAGAGAGAGAGAGAGAGAGAGAGAGAGAGGCAGACACACAGGAAGAGGGAGAATCAGGCTCCACTTAGGGAGCCTGACGGGACTCAATCCTGGGTCTCCAGGATCATGCCCCGGGCTGAAGCCTGTGCTAAACCGCTGAGCCACCCGGGCTGCCCCATTCCATTATTTTTAATTTTCTCATAAATGTTGCTATTTCATTAGAATGTTAAATTACGATTGATACAAAAGTCAAAACTGTTCCCCATCATTTACATTTCTATTCGTGAATTCTTTTGAGAACTACTGTTGTTTTGACATTCAACATATATCCAAAACTTAGATTTCTTAAATGTGAGGTTTTATATTTCTTAAATTTCTAAGTAGTTTTTTCAGAGAAATTCAGATCAAGTGACAGAAAAAACAGCGGGATATAAGATCCTGTTCAGAATCTGTGTTTGCAAAAATATTTCAGATACATTTCAACTGAAACACATCAAGTGATACAGTAAAACTGGTGGAAAAAAAGAGATTCTATATTTTGAAACTGATTTTACAGAAATATTTTAGAGATATATCAGTTTCATAAAATAATGTTCAACTCTATCAAAAATGTGCAAACACATAAAAGTCTGTGCAAAATATCCAATTTTGTTAGATCTATTGTTCTCAAAAATTTAAAATACACAGATGGCTAAAGTACACATGATCTTTGGGAAGTCTTGCTCCCTAATGCCTCCGGGTGTGCTGTGCTTTGTTTGTCAAAATGGTATCAAGTCTGTTAGAACAGCTTGGCCAGTTTTGACAGAATTCTTTCCTGAATTAAAGCTAGCAAGATGATGCTTTCTGGAAACAAGTTCTATCACTAGTTCTCAGTGAGCAAAAGCTATTTCCTACTACATAATTTATATTTCCTTTTTTTATTTGAAAGAATGCTTAATTTTTTTCAGTGTTTTATTTAAAACTGTATGCATGCTTGTAACTTTAAAAAAATTGTATTGTACACATAATAGTAAAAGCAATATGACTAAATTAACTATTTCATCAGACAAAACTTTGATATCAGGGAAAAGTAGATTTGAATTCTGATTGTGTCACTTCACACCTGCATGGCTGTATGTTCTTTGAAAAAAAGTCTTCAGTTAAAGCACAAAATATAATGAGATTTTTGTCAATATTTCAGAACATAACTAAAAGTATTTACCAGAGTGCTTAACAAATTAGGTCTGTATATGCACTACTTGTTGTTTCTGTTATTATCATTATGGGTAGGCTGAAGTCTTCAGTGAGCATTCTGTTAATTATATTTTGTGCATAGGGAACTGATAATGACCTGGGTGTTAAAAGGGAAAAAAAAATAGTGTGAAATGAAACTGATACTAAGGAATTATCTGCTATATACACATCAGAGCTAGGTATTGTGTACATACTAGGTCATCAAAATGGTGACCGTTTTACAGATGGGAATCATACGCTCCAAGATTAGATAGTTGTCTTGTTCAGTATTTATATTCCTAGAAAATAACTGACCCAACAGTTAAACCTAGACCTCTCTGAGTCCAGAGCCCTAGGCTGTGCTGTTATTAACATTGCCTCTCCTGTTGCATTGTGTTTGGATTCAGAATTATGGGAAGACCTCTGTACTGTGGTAAATTTTACTCCCTCTAAGATCATATCAAATATGATATGATTAATTTATAGTCACATTAGCTTCTTGAAAGTAAGTCAATAGACGTCATTTTTGTTCTAATATTATTATTACAGGAGGGATTAATTATATTAGCATTAATTAAGTTGGTGCTATAACTGTTTACTGGTAAAATAATCTATATAACTTTGTCTGAAAATGTTTTTTTTTTTCCTGCGTGCTTTACCAAATTTGTGCCCGAAATAAACATAAATCACATTTAAAACTGTTTATATGACAAATAGCAACCTAATAATGTTCAAAGCACATAAACTACTGAAAATACAACTAATAATACAATTACTAAGATAATATATAGTTGACAGTAGTGGTTTCAAGTCATTTGTGTGAAATAGTTGAATTTCTAAATCTGATACATAATAAAAAATGATACTTATGTTTGGTAAGATGCATTAGGTATTATAAAACAAGACACACTGGTTTCCTATTTTATATCCATTAATAAGAATTAACAATAAAAACTGTGCTGTGATAAATTTTATGCTCTGCTATATCCATATCCTGTAAATACTTCTCCACCGTTAGATTTGATAAGATAAAAATTAAGTTAATTAACTTTTGGAGTCATCAGTTAATTAAGCTAGGTAATGAAGAACTACATGTTGAGTAAAGAAATCATTGACCCAGAGTCATAGAATAAAGCAAAGCCTTTTAGATTATAAGGATTTGTTCAGTATTTTATGTTCATCTTGTACCTTAAAGCTCATTTTCATTTTTTACCTTGTGTGTCTGTAGGGCAGCTATAAGATGTACAGTTGTAAGATAAGTAAGAGTATCCCAATTCTCTCATTATTAATGCTACTTTTTATTCATTTTCTTTATATGCTGTCTACATTCTATATAAAGTGTTTAAAGATAGGGATACAATCTGCAGGAGTTGTATAAAGTTAAAAGTTATTATGCAACGGTAAAAATGTATTTGTATTTAATAGACTCACATTGTAAATGAAACTTTCTGGGTTTTACTTTTAGGAAAAATAATTTGTATGGTGTCCTATTTTAGTAAAACCTAAAGGAGAAAGAAAATAAGAGTATTCAGAATGCATCAAGTCATGTGTTTTGACCAGTATGTATTAATGGAGTTGTAGAGGCACTAATGATGAACTGAACCAGAATTATGCTGCTAGGAATTACAGACCAAATTTTTGTCCTGGAATACAATCTTTTAGACACCTGTATGGCTTGGTTCTTTCAAGTGTGTTCTTAAGTGGAATATTATCGGATAAGCTTTTTTGTGAATGCTCTGTTCAGATTATTCCCCCTTTATTCTTTCTCCTTTAATCCTGCTTTATTTTATATTGTAATTCTTCTACCAACTGGCACAATATGTGCTTTGTTGTTGATGATGATGATGTTATATGTTTGCTTATTATCAATTTGTTTCACTGGAATGTTAAATCTATGAAGGCAGAGACTTTGTTTTCGCTAACTCTCCTCTTCCACACCTGTCACAATTATGCACTCAAAAATATTTGTTGACATTGAATAACAAAACACAGGAAGTTGAAAACATAACCCAAAACACATCTAAATTACAAATAATTAAATAAGATATTTAAAATTATTTTTATAGAAGAAGCATTTGATGAAATACAAAAAAAAATCATTTTAGTTGCAATGTAATCACAAAATTTATAACCAATTCTCACCTTCATGGTATTCTAAGGATTTCCTTCTGATAGAAATTCATGTTCAGAACACTGAAAGTACACTTTGGTGACAATCTGCACTTGGCAGTGAGGCACAGAATTCAGCACATAGAAGACACAAAACACATCAGGGAGAGGGAGATCCAGGATTTGGCATTATTCTCACACCCTTGGAACAAGACAGATGCTGGGGAAATGACCTAGATGCAGAGCTATGCTTCTAACAAACAGGTGGTGGGATTCTAAAAGGAGATGGCATTTGATTTATCTTTTAGTTACCCAATCGATCAATCAATTGGTCTACCTTCTACTGATTGTATCTTTCAGATAGTTGCCATATTCATTCTCTCTTAGCTATCTCTGTGTCCATTAATATAGTTTATTATGGACTCTCATTTAGTTAAGTACAAATTAATTTTCATATGGTCTCCAATTTAGTCCCACAATTCTTTATCTGTTCCTCTGTTTCTAAAATGATCTTGCATTCAAAACATACAGTGTTACTTCGAGATTCAAGATTCCTGAGGACATGCATTGCTAAAGATGTTATTACTATTTTTGTTGTTGTTGTTGTTACTGATTGTCTGTCTCCTGCCATCTAAAATATAAACCCTAAAAGGGGGAGGACTTCTTTTGGCAGTTTTGTTTCTTGATATATTCCTAGTTAATATACACTTAATAAATATTTATTGAATGAATAACAGAATAAATGGTCAAAGAACTATTTCTAGTCTCTTAATTCTGATCAGGCCCAGGATCATAAGACTGTGATTTCCAAGACTGTTTTCACGTATATGATAAGTTTTCTGTCTTATTTTACCTCATGTCCCTCTCCCTTGATCCCAATACTTCTCCCCGCTCTTCCCACCTCCACCCTGCAACAGCACACACACAAATTAACATCTATATTTTAGCCTACCCTCCCTGCGCCATGTGCCAGGAATGGCATCCTATTCTGAACATCTGTTATTTAGTTAAGCAAACACAAAGCATATAATTCATAGCATCATTTAAGATGTAATGAGTTAATTGAATGCTGCTAGACCTTAAAGAACAAATGGAAGAGAAGGAGAAGATGACAGTATATAATCATGACTGATCTTGTACATCCTATTAGAGGTAGAGACACAGGAACAGAGAAAGGGAAGCAGGAAGTGGGGCACAGGTGCACAAATGGTTGGGAAGGCTGAATTGGAATAGGGCTGTGATCATCACTACAGTTTCCTGAAAGATCCCTTTGCATCACACTGTCCTCATCATGTTATATCCTTTTATCCCTTTACTGGTTCTCTTTGCCAAAAGTTTTATCTGGTCAAATAGAACCTTTCAGATATCAAATTTGTTTTGAGAAATGGGCATATATTTGATACCCATTAAATGAATGGGAGGGGAAGGGCAAGAATATTTCAGCTTTTCCCACTTCGATAGAATTTGCTCCACACTGACTGAGCTAAAAGCATAGGGTTGCTGTGTCCCTTTTTGGGCCCAGCTGTGTGAAGTTAGTAAAAGCAGAGGCCAGAAATGATAGTCATAGGCTGATATAGAATATTTCCTTATTTTGCCTTTTTTGAAATTTAGAACATTTAAGTCCCTTTGGGTATATATACCTCAGTCACCCTCTAGAAAAATCTTGATTGAATTTAACTAACACCAAATCACATTCAATTGTGATCATATTAAAGAAAACCCAGGAGTAGGAATCAAGGTACCTGCCAAACAGAACCAGTGCTACACACCAGGGCTTCAGTCAAGTTGAGAGACATGCTTTTATTGAGAGGAAAGAACAAGAAAGAGAAATAGGGAGAAAGTGGCATGGAAAAAGAATCAGAAAGAAGATTGAATTGAAATTTATGGAACTCTCATAGAGACCTGTACTTCTTTTAAAGTTGCTTTCTAAGCCTGGCCCTGCTTTAAAACCATATGACTTATGACTTTGCTCAATGTAAGAAGAAAACGAATTTTTCATAGATTTTTGTTTAAGCTATCTGGAAGACAGACACATGATTTTGTATTCTTTTATAAACAATATGTTGATTTTAAAATAGTTTCTTTCTTACCCAGCAATTTCACTAACAATTTCGTTCAAACATCTCATATTAGACTTGTAGATGAGGTGAAGGAACACAAAATTTTCTTTGCCAGAAAGAAAAAGAACTTCTCCTTCCTTCCCTCTTTCTTTCCCTTTCTTCCTTTCTGCCTTCCTGTTTTGCTCCTTCCCTTCTTCCCTCCCATCCTTTCTCCCATCTTTTTCTTTCTTTCTTTCTTTCTTTCTTTCTTTCTTTCTTTCTTTCTTTCTTTCTTTCTTTCTTTCTTTCTTTCTTTCTTTTCTTTTTCTTTCTTTTTTTCTTTCTTTTTTCTTTCTTTCTTTCTTTCTTTCTTTCTTTCTTTCTTTCTTTCTTCTTTCTTTCTTTTCTTTCTTTCTTCTTTCTTTTCTTTCTTTTCTTTCTTTCTTTTCTTTCTTTCTCTTCTTTCTTTCTTTCTTTCTTTCTTTCTTTCTTTCTTTCTTCTTTCTTTCTTTTTTAAAGATTTAATTTATTTATTCATGAGAGACACACAGAGAGAGGCAGAGACATAGGCAGAGGGAGAAGTAGACTCCATGCAGGGAGCCTGATGTGGGACTCCATCCTAGATTCTGGAATCATGCCCTGAGCATGATCAACTGCTGAGCCACCCAGGCATCCCACTTTCTTTCTCTTTCATGAAAGGAAAGCCAAAATGATATTGCACTGAATTGAAAGATGATATATGTGAGTAGAAGGAGCATAGAAGTAAATGGCACTTGTGTCATAAAGAAATACCCTATTAGGACTTTTGATCAGATAATCCTATCATTAAAGAATAAGCTTCCCTGAATGCTGTGTGTATATGTGTTTTCTAGCCAAAATCATAATATTGACGTTTTTGCAACAGTTGACAGTTTTCTAATATCAAAACTACTGCCTTTGTCAATGGAATGAAGCTCTGGCATAAACAGTTGGCCACTTTTCCAAATCCTTACATGTGAGGGACATCTTAAATGACTAAAGGACTAATGTAGTAATGAATGGTGCAAAAGCAATGTTGCTGTGCAATTGGGGGGAATTATGCATTTGTTTCAGTTAAATGCATATGCTAGAAAGCTCTGTTTAAGGCCATTCAAGGAGAGAAAGAGATGGCTCAGCCTAAGGGCACAGAACAGTGAAATATTTCTTAAACAAGATCTATTCTAGAGTTCAACACAATGTCACTTTCACAAGTTGATATTCAAGGGGAAAAGAAAGGGAAATTGTAACTAATTTTTAACCCTTTTCCAGATATTTAAATTAAAGAGCAGCAGCGAGTGGAAGATTCCACCTACCCACCGTATTCCTCCTCCTGCCCACAAGAATAAGTACTTGGCATTATGCATTGCTGCTACACAAGGTGACATTTTTATACTTACATACTGGGATTTCTTAAAGGCCTTTGAGCTTTTTAAGTACTAAATAATTCAAATATGCATTGACATTTTTTGACATTTAAATTTCTATTTAAGACTCACAACTTCATCAGTTTTAAATTGTCTAGACAATAATCATCCTTGATTAAAGAATTATTCTACCCCCAATCTGCTTTATTTTGAATATATTGAAATTTATTTTTATGCCATAAACTCTTTTCATGTAAACTTATATATTTATAACAATATGTTGGAAAAGTGTACACTTTTACAGTAATTGAATGATGAATCAGCTAAATCTGCATCATAACTATGCCGATTTTATTCTCCTACTGTTTTGGCCTCTTGCTTTAGTTTGTTTTGTTTTTAAGTATTAGCAGTACATTTGAGGCAAAATTCTCAAAGATTGAAGACTGAAGCTTGGGAGAATGAAATAGAAAAAAAATAAAAAGTCAAATTCTTAAGGAAAAGAGACAGTATTGATGCCCTCTAAAACCTGCATATAATCTCTATGATTTTCTCCCTTATAATTAATCTCTCAATTTTAAGTGCTTCCTTCTGGACCATTTTTATCAATAAATTCCCAATATTTAAATAATAATGATGATAATAAATAAATTAATTAATTAAAAAAAATAAGAAGGCTATGCATTCCTTTGGAAAGGTAAGGGACTTGGAAGCAGAAAAATTCTTCTGGTAATATCATCCGTGGAGCCAGAAAGAGAAGTGGGTAGGACGACTGAGAGGAAGAGTAAAAACCCAGCAAACACAAAAAGGAGAGGCATAATATTCCCAGTTTGCTTTCCATTTTAGTATGAAAATATCAGGAGTGAACTGGAATTTCCGTGATTAGATATAGTGAAGGGACATTTTGAAGTATCTACATTACTGGATTATTATTTTGCTGTTACTTTACTCAAGATTAAGAAGTTCACTTAGGTTAGTAGCAATGTGGGAAAGGCATTGAAGACTTCATGGGAGGAAAAGGGGGAAACAGGCATGACAACCTAACTAAGGCTGTGGCTGATGACACTCTGCTGTCTACGGTAGAGGGATTACGGCACTGTTACAGGCCTGTAATAGCTCTTTAAATAAGCATAGGGCATTGCTTTAAAACTTGTTTTCAGGAAGGACTTTATTTCCAAGTTGCAGGCTAACTTAAAGATTTTATTTATTTATTCATGAGAGACAGAGACAGAGAGAGAGAGAGAGAGAGAGATTGAGAGAGGCAGAGTCACAGGCAGAGGGAGAAGCAGGCTCCATGCAGGGATCCCAACATGGGACTCAATCCCGAGTCTCCCGGATCACACCCTGGGCTGAAGGTGGCACTAAACCACTGAGCCACTTGGGCTGCCCAACTCAGCAAAGAATTAAGAAAATTTTGAACATGCAGAAAATATCACAGATTGAAATGCTTTTGCCACTGGTGTACAAATACATAATAAATATAAAAATTACAAAGGTAAAATAATGCTGTGCTTTCTCTCAGATTGTGAGATGGCAAGTCTCTGAAGAGATGTTTTGTTCTAATTCCATTCGGGTCAGGTCAAGGTGAGATAAAAGTAAATGCAACCCCATTTTTATATTCATTTTCAATGTACCTTTTTTTTTTTTTTTCCATTTCTCAGTTTCTTTGTCCTTGTGGGAGGTCTTCTTGGTCAAGTAATGAATTTTTAGTATTAGTATTTTCAAAAAGGTATGAAGTTCTTTGCTTTGTTTCCTCTGATCTCCGAATGCTCATCTTGCATTAAAAATCTGCCCTATTTGTTTGGAGTCAATAATGCAACTCCATGAGTTGTGAGCACTAGAATATTACCTTTGTGCACTAATTAATTGAATATGGTAATGAGGGCATGACTACAAAGTCAAAGTCAGAGAAAATGAGAAATAAGGCAATTTATTTACCAATGCAGAAACAGTAAAGGCAGGTTTTACTGTCCCTAAAATGATAGTTTTTGTAGTTATATTTTACACATGTAGTTATATGTTTGTATTTAAATAGATATATCATGAGAAGAGTCCATTTTATTTTAGTTTCTTTAATTGAAAAATAGCGACAATGCTTAAATTGAAGATATTGAGCTAAACTATGCGACTGTTCTAATAATTCTTCTTCCAAGTTACTGTTAAAATAATTTATTTCTGCTCATATTTATAAGCTTTAAATGTATTTAACTCTCTAAAACTGCATATTTTATATCCAAATCTTTATATTATGAACTACAATAGAGAGCATTTCTTGATCACTTTCACTATAATTTAAAGGCAAAAATAAAATTATATCCTAAGAAATAGTTGTTAATGTTACAATGATTTTAGCAGACAAATGCTATTTCTCAAAAAATTACAAATAATCACTAGTCAATAATAAATAAAACATTTTATTTTTATTTTTCATGAAAATAGATATTATCTGTTTAAAGATTTATTTATTTATGAAGAGTTAAAGAGAAGGTCAGAGGGAGAAGGAGAAAGAGAATCTAGAGCAGAATTCCAGCTGCATGGGAGCCCAACGTGGGGCTCAATTCCACAACCCTGAGATGATGACCTAAGCTGAAATCAAAAGTCAAGCCCTCAACTGCCTGAGCCACCCAGGCACCCCTAAATATTATTAGTTTAATTATAAAGGTTTTTCCTCACCTTACCAACCCATGATAGGGGCCAAGGGCAGATACCTCAGGATGGGCCACTCGGCGTGAATATTTTTTTGAGTTAAAAGCAATCCAAACCCAGCAAATTTAGGGAAAACTCTTTACCTCCCCTTCAATTACCTAAATTTACATTGGAAAGGAGAGGCTGTACCAAAATAAATGAGTTATTATTAAGAGATTCCTGTTTATCTAACGAACTTAACTGCATAAGAGGGCAAACTTTGCTTTCCAAGCATCTTTCACTTTCCTGATAATGGTCTTCCTTCCATTTGTATCCCTAGGCTCTACCTCTTTCCTTAGCTCAGGATGTCATGTCAGGATGCCTGACTGTCTTTGGAATTTCAAGTCTGTGTGAATCCTCATAGATAGTGTTGGGGAGGAAGAATTTCTTCTCCCCTTCAAGGTCCTTCTAGCTGGACTAAGAATCAAATTGACATCAGACAGATTAATAGGAGAAAAATCAGATGGGGAATCCACACAGACATGGAAATTCCACAGATAGTGGAGCAACGTGATGCTTATTCAGCTAAGGAGAGGGGTAGGGATCTGAGGATACTAAAGGGAGAAAAGCCATTAGTAGGAAGGTGAAAGGAGATGTTTGGAAAACAAAGGTTTCCCTATATTATGTAGATAAGTTCCTTAGGTAAGAGGAATCTCTATTAAAGCTCTCTTTCTGGTATAAGCAGATAATTGAGGCACTTTTCTAATTTGCTGGGTTTAGATTGCTTTTAACTGAAAATAATGTTCATGACAAAGTGGCCCATCTTGAGATGGCCTGCCCTTGGCCTCTACGGAGGGAAACTAATTTGTTTTTCTCCTGTCTCATGTCAATTTGATTCTTAGTCCAGCTAGAAGAATTTTTTGGGTTTGTGTGTGTGTGTGTGTTTGTTTTAAGATTTTATTTATTTATTCATGAGAGACACATAGAGAGAGAGAGAGAGAGAGGCAGACACAGGCAAAAGGAGAAGCAGGCTCCATGCAGGGAGCCTGATGTGGGACTTGATCCTGAGACTCCAGGATCATGCCCTGGGCTGAAGGCAGATGCTCAACCGCTGAGCCACCCAGGCATCCCTAGAAGAACTTTAGACGGAAGAAAATTACTTCCTCCCTGATACCACAAAAATAAAATTGGTGACTTTTTAACTAAAAATAAATAGATTTTAATTTTTCTTTGATGATCAATAATTTCCCTTATGTTTTAGGACCCTTTTCATGAAAAGCTGAAGTAGGTCCATAAGATTAATTATATTGAGAAAATGTGTATCATTAATGTCTGTAAACAAAGTAAATTAAGGGAAAAAAAAAGAAAAAAAAAGAAGATTGTAATTCATGGCATTGGAGTTTATTATCATAATCACATCAAAAGTCTGCTATTATTTCAAAGATGTGGTCATGGAAGATGACTACCATGCTTTTCCACAAAATGTCACTTTGACCACTGTCACTGTCAAAGAGAGATTACATTAGATAACTGGACTGATGACCTATGACATTTTCTCTGATCATATTAAATGTAATGGTGGTAGGGTATTGTTAATATAATATTTTGCCATTTGCATGTCAACTTGTAGAATTTTTATCTATTTAAAAAATTTTCCGAAGCGATATACTTTCACCAAGGGTAGCTGCTCCCAAATAAGCAGGGAGAAGTGCAGATGTAACTGAACTAATGTGAATTTGCTCCTTGGTGAGTTACAGATAGAAACTAAACCAGATGGAGTCCTCACACAAAGAAAACTTTATTTGCAGCAAATAAGGAGATCACAAGGAGTAGCTTCCAAAGCTGCAACTCCCTGAGCAAGGGTGAATGAGCATCTTTTACTTAGGGTTATAGGATGAATATTTAGAAAGGGGAGACTTACCATATATAGAGGTGAGCATGAAGTCGCACATGTACCTTAAGGAAACATGCCTGTACATACATTGTGTTATGTAAATGAGGTCTGTGCTCCTCCTTGGGCAGAAATTTTATTTTCTTATTTTTTAAAGATTTTGTTTATTTATTATTTGAAAGAGTGAGAGTGAGAGAGCACAAGCAGGGGCTGAAGTAGAGGGGGAGGCAGAGGGAGAAGCAGAGGTAGGCTTCCTGCTGAACAGGGAGCCCAACGATTTAGTGCCCAATCCCAGGGTTCTAGGATCAGGACCTAAGCGGAAAGCAGACACTGGGGCAGAGATTTTAGTATTATGAGGAGGTAAAGGTACTATAAGTTACTCCATAGTCAATTTGTGCCTGGGTGAGTCATGTTAAACTCAAACTGGTTTGAGTGGTCTGGGCCATGAGAGCTCTTAATGTGGGCAGTCCTTATTGTTTGAGGGGTAGTTTTGGTTTCCATCACAGGATGCTATGCCTGTTGAGTTTTTTGCCTGAGTTAGGAGAAAAGCGGAAAAGAAGAGCTAAAGGAAAAATGTGGGGCAAAGGTTGGTGGGTAAAAGCAGATGAGCAGTAAAAATCAGGTCTAAGGGTTTAGCTGGTGACACAGATATTTAGATTTAAATTTACACTTGATTTTCTGATAATCCTTCATTAGAACAGAATAGGAACAGTGGTTAAATCTAGAAATATTCTTATAAGTAAGGATATTGTATTACTTTGTGTTCTCACCAGAAATATGTTATATAATGATGAGTCTGTCTACCTATCTATCTATCCATTTCCTTTATGATACTATACAATCAATTTAATTCTCTATTTCCTTTACTACAACTATTATTGAAAATAATAGTGTAATTTAAGTAATAATAATAGTGTAATTTAAGTATCTTTAAGTATGTTGATTAATATGACTCAATTTCTCTATTGTATTATTTATTTTCCTCTCAACTATTTGCCTATCTGTGAATATTTCCAGTCTCATTGTTGTGATTCAAAATACAAATGGCCATATCTTAGCAAACATTTTTAATATAATTAATACATAAAAAGAGCAAAATTAACTTTCTCCTAATTCAATCATGATATTTACTATTAAGAAAAAATAATCTAAGAATGTTTTCTTTCTATATTTTTCCATTTAGGCAAATATTTATAAACTGACTTTCAGAGAGGATTTATTTAATATTAATATTTCAGAGCAAGACTAGCCCAATGCAGTAATTTGGGACTTCTTCATCTAAAGCAGTGATTCATAAAACATAATGTAGATCTGAATCATCTGGGGGTGCTTGTTAAATATGCAAATTCTTGGATTCTCCTTCACATTCATTGAAGCAGAATTTCTGGGGGGAAATTTTTATGCAGATAAATATGGATTATGGTCTGCCAAACACTTAGCTAACTGAATGAAAGTAGCTAGCCTCTTAAAAACTACAGATTTCATTCCTTCTGTGTTCTTTGAAACTCATCTTAAAATTCACACAGTGCATCAAAATTAGCCAGTTTTCTTTTCTGTAAAAAAGGAACTAACATTTGTCAAAAGCTGGAAATTAGAAGGGTAGGATTCAAATACAGATCTGTCTGGCTCCCAAATTTGTGTTCTTTCTGCAGCAATATGGACATCTATTCTAGTTTAAGAGTTTCTTGCATGAATATATGAATTACTTTGGTATCTTTCACTGCATAATCATATAGGAAAAAAGGAAAATGTGGAGTTAGATTTTGCCTACATTTAAATTACAACTTACTTTATAATTCTGAAAAAATGTGAATGAAAATCTTGCTTTCTTACCCTCAAAAACCTCTATGACCTTTATATTTTAATTTTTATTTGCACATTCCTTTCCTCTAATTAATTCTTTTCCCATTTTTCTTAATGTTTTACTTATTAAAACCTATTTTGTCCTGTATGTCCTGAATTAATTTTAGATGCCTTTGTTCTCAAACTTTCATCTCTTATTTCTGTAACACTCTGCTCTATCTCCTTTCCAGAAGGAAGCAAATAAATGTGAGTAAAAAAAAATATTGCAATTCACTTTAAAAAATTTTTATTTTGGAGTGCTTTATTTGCAAAAGAATATAACTTTCCATATGCCCTTTACCTACAATTTATGTTAGCATTTTATTACATTTGCTTTGCCATTCTCTTTAGAGAAATCAGTCTCTCTGTCTGATTCTCTCCATATGTGCTCTGAAATGAGTAAGTTACACATGCCTTGTTCAGAGTATAATGATGAAAATAAGAAAATCAATATTAATTATGTAAACCAAAGATATTCTAATTTCATCAATTGTCTCACAAGCAAACTAATTTACTAGAATTTGATCATGGATCACATGATATATTAGTTATCATGTCTTTATTTGGAAATTTGGAAATTTTTAAAATTTTTCTTTCTTCAGAACCTTTGCATTTTCTAGAGCAAAGGACAGTAATTATATAGAATGCCCCATAATGTATATATCTATCTTATAATTTATATTTGTTATGCATTCAGCTTATGCTTTTCTGGTAGAAATTCCACAGAATAACTATATAGTTTCAGTGATTTGTAACAAGAAACATATGATGAAGCTTAGCTCCATTAGTAATTTCACAATGAAGAAAACTGGCTCACCACCTATTTTTCCCTGTAAGTATCTTGTGGGGAAATACTTTGTTACCTTGTGACAGCATATTATCATGTTTATCATTATTTTGCCCACAATACATGGATGATTAATACCTGTGTTGGGGAGAAGGAATTTCCTCTGCCCTTCAAGGTCCTTTCACTGGACCAAGAATCAAATTGACATGAGATGGATTAACAGGATAAAATCAAATTTAGTTTTGTACATATGGGTCCACACAGACATTCCAAAGACAGGCAACATGAAGGTAATATGACATCCTTAGCTGAGGAGAGAGATAGGGTCTGGGGATACAAATAGGAGGAATAGCATTAGCAGAAAGGTGAGAAGAGATATTAGAAAACAAAGTTGCCCTTTGTGCTCTTAAGTTTCTTAGGTATGGAGGAATTTGTTAATAGCTCTCTTTTTGGTACAGGCTCTCCTTTCCAACATAAATGTAGATCACTGAGGGGGAAATAAAGAACCTCTCCTGAGTCTGTTGCATTTTGACTGCTTTTAAGTAAAAAAAATAATTAATATTAATTCTAAAGTGGCCCATCTTGTGATGGCCTGTGCTTGGCCCCTACATCTGAAACAATTATTGTTATTCATTAATGATACTGCCTGAAAAATTATTATTTTGATAGTTGTTAAATGGTGATTTAGTAATTCCACCATTTATTTTACATTTATTACCTGGAAACTAGCCATAAGTTACGACCTTTCTTCTATTGGTCTATCTAATCATCTACCTATCAATATATTTATCTTCTACTTTTTATTTATGATGATATGATTGCACGGATTCTTATTTTATTCAGTGAGCAATAAAATATTTAGAGTCATATCTTAAGACTATAGAAGATCTCATTGAATTTTCTGTTTATGACATTTAGTATTTCAGTTTTTATATTCAGGAACTTGACACATATGGCATATATTCTTATTTCTGGTGAGATATGTGATTTTAACTGTCATATTCTGTTTGTCCAAAAACACTGTCCAGTTTTCTTAGCACCATTATTGAAAGATTTATTTATTTATTTATTTATTTATTTATTTATTTATTTATTTTAGAGAGAGAGTGAGCACAAGCAGGAGAGGGCAGAGGGACAGGGAGAGAGAATCTCAAGCAGACTCCACACAAGCATGGATCCCAATGTGGGGCTCCATCCCACGACCCTGATATCATGACTTGAACCAAAACTGAGAGACAGATGCTTAAGCAAGTATGCCACCTATGTGCCCCAGCACCATTGTTTAAAAGTTTATCTTTCCCACAGTGATTAGAAATTCCAAATTTGGGATCCCTGGGTGGCGCAGCGGTTTGGCGCCTGCCTTTGGCTCAGGGCGCGATCCTGGAGACCCGGGAATCCCATGTCGGGCTCCCGGTGCATGGAGCCTGCTTCTCCCTCTGCCTGTGTCTCTGCCTCTCTCTCTCTCTCTGTGTGTGTGTGACTGTCATAAATAAATAAAAAAAAAATTTAAAAAAAAAAAAAAAAAAAAAAAAAGAAATTCCAAATTTAAGATATATTCTCTAATATTTGATATATATTCTTAAGGTATGACTTACCAATGACGTTGCTTATATCTTCTATATCTCATTCATATTTTGTCTATTTAGGCAGTCTTGTGGTGAGTCATTGAATTTCCTTTTGCCAAGTAAAGGTGCATGCCATGTTATTTGGTACAAAGATGGTCATCTAAATTATGAATTGTAGCCTTACAAGAAGCATCCTTTGCATGAATAAATCTATTTCATTTGAATTACACTTTGAATGGTACAAGACTGCTAACAATCTATCACAGCTGCTAACCCAGGAAAGCAATGGGAAAGCCCTGGTGCACAGCAGCAGCCAACTGTTCTAGCCCAGGGAATCTCAAGGGGGCTGGACAAATCAAAAGCATAGCTCCTGGCTGGGTTTGCAAATGCTATTGCTGAATGGACTTGGATAAACTCATCACAAGTGAAGGCAGTAACTCAAGAGACAAGGGTTTTGGAAAGGAGAAGGAGAAATTTATTTCAGGTCCTTGCCACCAGGGAAGGTGGCAGGTTCAAGCCTTAAATGACCTCTCCACAGACAAGATAGACACCTAGAGTTTTATAAGAGGTTGGGGGTGGTGGTAGTGTGCAAAAGAGTAGGTCTTGGGCGGTATATGATCATGGGTGGGAGTTGGTATGTGTTTAGTACATAAGGGCTGCACGGAGTATAGTCTTCTGGGCATTCCTTTGCTATCAGAGCTTTTCTGGTCTGGTGATTTGAATGTTCTAGTCATTGTAAAACACTTTCATGAATGCCTCAAGAAGATGCAGCAAGAAATAATGAGTTGTAGTTAGAACATGAGTTAATCAGTCTCGTCCCTTTCTGTTTTTAACTGTTGGGGTCTCTAGCTCAGCAAAGGGATTCACTAACAAGATAACAAAACCTGCATCTTTATTATTTCAATTCTTCTGGTATATCTTTGGCAATTTCTTATTTAGCCTTTTCTTAATTACTTTAAGTTTATCTCTTATATTAAGCAAGCACATAGTTCAATATTTTTTGTGTATGAATCAAATTGGAAATATTTTTCTTGCAATAAGTTACTTGTACATCTGTTGATATGTCTGCTGTGTTTAGTCTCAATTTTGTTCTATTTTTTAAATCATAGTTAGTGAAAAGAAGGAAAAATTATCCTCTACACTCCAATGTCTTGCAGCTGGACTAAGAATTAAATTGACCTGAAACAGATTAATAGGAGAAAAATACCAGAGTTGTATTATGTATGCATGGAGGCCCAATCATGAAACTAAGAGCCCCCCCCCCGCCAAAAAAAAAAAAAGATCAAGGCAAAGGGACAATAAGTTGTGAGGAATTGAGAGACAAAGAAAATTTAACTTTGGGAGCTTCAGTAAGTAAAGAATTCTAAATGGAATTAGGGCTCAACTATTAAATTAGTACAAAGTAACAAGATTTGTTTACATAGCCTTCTCAGCATTAAAATTCTCCATCTGTAGTGATAAAAATATCTCTCTATCTCATGGTAAAGGGCGGGTACCTTTCATATGGGATATGTATTTCCTGATTTCAGGGGTAGAGAAGAGGGTCTGAGTGTCCTTGCACAATTTTACTCTCAAGTGACTTTTATTTAAAATAATCAATATACCAAAGTGGGGACATATTGGGGACAGTCTGCCCTTGGACCCTACGATGATATATTTTCCATGTACTCATTGCTTTCTTTCTTTTTTTCTTTTTAGTGCATTTCCTTGTTTTCCTTGTTTTCCTATTAGCCTTTTATTATCTGGTTCATTAGCTTTCTTTTTTTTTTTTTTTTTTTTTATTTATGATAGTCACAGAGAGAGAGAGAGAGAGGCAGAGACACACAGGTAGAGGGAGAAGCAGGCTCCATGCACCGGGAGCCCGACGTGGGATTCGATCCCGGGTCTCCAGGATCGCGCCCTGGGCCAAAGGCAGGCGCCAAACCGCTGCGCCACCCAGGGATCCCCATTAGCTTTCTATAGTACTCTTTCACCCATATTTTACCTATTCAACCATCAATAAACTAATTTACTTTCCCATTTCCTTGTTCCTTCTGTTCTCATACTGATTGTATTTTACTTCATCAGAATATATAATATTTGCATACTGTTCTACTTATATTCCATTTTTGTTTTGTATTGTTTTTAGAGTTTATATGAGTACAGTTGGTTTTAGGCAACCATTCGTTTCCTCAACTACTTGGAAGATCTTGCTACTGCATTTGTATTCTTTAATCTTTATCTTTGTCATGGTGCTTGAAATTTTCCATAACTCATTTTTTATCCTGAGGAATCATCCATGCCCTTATTTTTTATATTTTTACTATTCCAGTTTCTTAGTTTTATTTTTTAATATTTTATATAATGGCACTTTCCAGTGACTTATGACATTTTCATGAAACCAATGATTCAAAGATGCCAATAAATATTTGAAAAAGTAAAATATCATATCTGAATAGACATGTTTTTAAATATGTGATTTAATAAGTATTTGCTACTAAATATTATAAGTACATATTTGATTATTCTATTGACATCTCTGAATGTTTAAATAATCAAGTTAGCTAAATATGTCTTTCAGTAGATATTAATCTTAGAAAAATGGGAGATTATCTTCTATTTAGGCTTTTGGAATATTTTCACTATGTATTATACATATGATTTTCATGTATAACTATAAAGAACTGACACTGTACATACGTTTAAACCTCACTACAACAAATATTGCTTTATAAATGATTTGTAAATAAGATACAAAAAGATTAAGAGACTTACATTTGTTCTAATATGTATCTGAACACATGATATTTCTTAGGAAGAGGTAATTTATGTAAGAAAAGGCCAATCTATCTAGTGATTGAGAATTTTAGAAATGTGTCATTGGAATGATTAATTCTCTAATGAAATATCATGGTGCTTAATAGTTTGATGCCAACTATCTAAAAACTTCAGAAAATTTAAAAGGAGAATGGGTAAATATATTCAGAAGACAATGGTTAAAATGTTAAAGGCAATCACTGCCCTGTTATTAGGAGAGAAGTATCTGGGGGTGGATCATAAATTGTGGCCACATAGCTGTGTCTATACAACCAAAGAACTATTATGTTGAACATTAGATTATGTCTATATGAACTAAAAGGTTATAACAAGGTAATTGGTAAAGACAAGAGAAAATCAGTTGTCTAATAATAATAATAATAATAAAAACCCTTCCAATGTGATAGATTAAAAAAATGGCTACAATATTTTGAAGTTCCTTCTTAAGTACTGGTGTCTATTTTCCAATGTTTTGAGACTGCTGGCTTTGTGATTTGCATTAACCCTAAGACATGGTAAAATTTATGTTGTGCAAGTTACAGAGCTTAAGTCTAAAGAGATCTTCTAACTTTCACACTTGACTTTCATGAAATCTTATCCTGAGACTGATATATATGGGAGTTAGACTTGTTTACTGCAGGTTAAGAGGTCACTAGAGATTAGGGCCAGCATCCCATAGCTGACAGCTACCTTCTCTGCATATGATGTTAGTGGGGCCACCTTGGATTTTCTAGACCAGCTGTGCCTCTTACTTACTGCATCCACATGAGTAAGTCTCAGCACATTCTATAGGGACTCTACCCAGTCACCACACAGAATGTTGAGAAATATTGTCGCTTTAAGCTCTCAAGTTTGGGAGTAATCTGTATGTCAGCAATAGTTAATTCATGCACAAAATCTTCTGAGATATTCACAGACAAAATGAAGCATTAAACATTCAAATAACACTTCTCAAGATATTCTTAAATTAGATACACGCATAGAGAAGATAGTTGGAATAAATTACTTTAAGATTACTTCCAAATCTGGAATTTTGTCATATTGTGAAGAACAACTTTAGATCATAGGATTTCCCTCTGAGTTTTGCCATCAGCTAAAGCTTAAAACATTAAGATTTTACCCAAAATGTTTTTCTTTGCCCCCAAATACCTCAATTGACAAAGGGAAATCTACCTTAGAGATATGAGTACTGATCAGTACAGAGAGTGCCAACTAATGAAGTGGTCAAAAGAAAGCATGAGTTACTCAGCCCAGGCCATTTCTCCAAATACTGTCTCTTTGAGTGGAATTGTCTCTCTAGAATAAATTACAGCCTAAAATACACTGTATCTTGCTTTCCAGTTTAGATTTCTTTAAAGTGGAGATAGGCTATCATGATTCTTGACATTTGTAAATCAAATCTAGGGGAAAATAAATCTGAATTGTAATACTAACCTTCCCAAACTCTCAGTCTCTTCATACACACTGAATATGTTAGAAAGTTATCTAACCTTTCAACTTTATAGATCATTTCTAAGAACTCAACTAAGTTTACATAAAATCAACATTCTCTCCCTTTTCAAACTCATATTTAATTAATTTGCATAATATGTACTTGAACTAAGTAATTTCTGAACAATAAGCCTGATAAAATCATTTTCTGGGCATAGACACAACTGACTATTGGTAATGACAACTGTTAGGTGTAAGTAGAAGTGTAGATTATATTAGAGAGTAGTCTAATGCTTTGTACTTTACTTAGTAGTTTAAAGAGGGAACTTAATCATCAGTGAGTACAGCAAAACATTTAAGTAGAGATCAGATAAGGAACAAAGCATAAATAGACTCAGATACAGAGAACAAACTAGTGGTTGCTGGAGGCTGGGGGAGGTGGAGAGGGGAGGTGTAGGGGCGGGCAGCAGGGGAAGCAGGTGAAATAGGTGATGGGGATTAAGAGGTACGAAGTTATGGTTATAAAAAATAAGTCGGGGGGTATAATGATCAGGATAGGGAATATATCGCTAATATTGTTAACAACTTTGTATAGCGAAATATGGTAACTAGTGATCATTTCATAATGTATAAAAAAATCAATCACTGTAATGGTATCCCTGAAATTAATATGATATTGTATGCCAATTATAATTCAATAAAAACCCTCCTTGTATTTTTGTGAAAGAAAATAATACAATTATAAAAATAAAATGTTAAGATATATAAAGGTATAATGTTAAGAACCAAAAATATGGCAGGGGGGGAGTAGTTGTTTACTTAATAATAATTACATACTAACAGAATTCTTTTTTTTTTTTACTAACAATTCTTATAATGACTTGAATTTTCTATAAAATTTAAAAAATGACTCCAGTAAAACACCAAAATTTTAATAAAGGAAACTATTATAAATGTAGTTATATAGCAACTGAGAGATCAGTATTTCAAAGATTCTGCACATTGATCAAAGAATTAGTCATGGACACATTAGGTTATTGACTCAATGACTTCTTAAAACTCATTTATGAAAAATTATTTGGATTATAATATCTACTATTCTAGAAATTGACACGTGCATATGAGTTAACAATAGATATATCATTCACCGATAAATTCAGATAATTTCTAGGCAATAATGTATTAGCACTTTACAGTGATATGACTTAAAAGTTAAATAGGATGTTAATGAAAGATATAGTTGTAACAAATATTTGGAATTATGTTTTACTTTAAAAAGAGCAGTAATAAAACGCATGTCAAACTTTCACATAATTGTAAAACAAAGTTACCTTCTTAGAAAAAAAAAAAGAAAGCCATTCAAAAAAATATAATCTTGAAGTAGATGTGCTTAGTCATGTGGGAAACGAGATTGGAAAATAAATCAAGTCAGTAAAAAAGTTCTGTTTGATAAAGACTCACCAGCACACTTGCATACATACATGAACATACATACACACACACACACACACACACACGCACACATTACAGTATTTACTATAACAGATTTCCATTTAATATATAGGGGTATTAGGACAATGAAAGATAAACCCAATGAATTGAATCACTACATTTTCTTAAACGTGGGAACCCTTATTTTCTACTATTTTTCCAAAAACCGGTTATCCCACACCCTTAAATATATTACCCCAATTTTCCTTAAAAATAATATTTTTATTTTGATTACAGCTACAATTTAGAGATTATGTAAAATGTGAAATCTGTCCTAAATATGCTATGATTAAAAGGGAACATAAAAAACTCAACAATACACCTAAACAGAGTAGAAATAGAAAAGTTAATTGACACGATGATGAGTGTAGGAAGAGATCCCAGAGATATGAAGTGAAATAGAAAGAATAAAATCAAAGGCAAAGTACCAAACAGAATTAAAACTTATCAGTGACCTATTAAGTTATTGAAGAATCTTTAAGAAAACAGAGAACTTTTATTACTGTCTAGATCTATATGGACAGATAATAAATAAATGTACTAAAGGGAGTAGTTTGTGGTCCAATCATTTGAGAGAGCTTTATAATCTGAAGCATGCTTTGCATTCCTAATGTGGGCAATTACCTAATACCAATGGCTTGATTATAATGTTCATATAAAATGTAATATGATATATGAATGCAGGCATGCTGCCACAAGTGTCTTAAATATCTGAATACTAACACGTCAAAAGGTAGGCTGTGTCATTCTATAGAAAAATTCCACATTATTCATCTCTGAAGGAAGACCACGAATTTTAAAGTCTATAGAACTTTTGATTAGCACATGCCTTTACTTATATATTCCCATAAATGTATATTATTTTAAGGCAGTTTAACATAAACACAAGCTCAAAGGACAGAAACACTGCAAAATCCAGGTAATAAAAATCCAGCTTGTATTTTTGTGAAAGAAAATAATACAACAATACAAAAATAAAAAGTTACCCTTAAAAGAATGTTGAGACTGACTTACCTGGAATATCATAATGAGTGGATAAATGATTTAGTCTTTAGGTTAAAAATATACTGTAAATTTTATATAGAGAAAAGGAAGAACAAAGATCTGAATGAAAATTACAGTTAAAAGCATAAGGAGCAGAGCTCTAAAATTGAACAAGTTATGCTGTATAAAAAAAATAAATGTTAAATGAGATTACTCTATGAAGATGTCATCTGTTTAGAACTTACATTTGCACAATATTCAAATGTCAATTAAAATACTTTAAGGAGGAATGTGTGGGTGGCTCAGTCAGTTAAATGTCTGCCTTTGGCTCGGTTCATGATCTCAGGATCCTGGGATTGAGTCCCTACCCCTCTCTCCCTCTGTGCTCTCTCTCGTTCTTCCTCTCTTTCAAGTAAATAAAATCTTTAAAAAAATACTTTAAGAATGAAACAGAATATAAGCAATTAATCAAAACATTTTATGGGCTATAGTCAATCTATTTGGAACATTGATAATGAATATTTACCCTCCCCCCAAAATCAATAACAGCTGAAATTTGAATCTCATGTTGCATCTGACACTGGCATAAGCTGTTAAAGATGATCCTCTCTAAGGACTGACTCCTGTTTTTGTTAATGATATCTAGTTCTCAGATTCAGATTCTGATTCTAATCATTTCTTGACCCTATCAGGCTCTTCAATTTTTTGGATATACCACTTTTTACTCTTCCTCATGCTCTTCAAATCACAGCTTTTTCCTTAGCTGGCTTAGCTTCCACTGTCCACCACTGTAATTACTCTATCAATAGCTTCTTCGTCCTTTCATACAACCTTTTTAATCAACTAGCTAAAACCCTAACCTGATTAAATATATTACTTCTCTTAATCCAAGTCTAGAGAAAGATGTTAGTCCACCCTGTCTACTGGAAATTTATGCCTATAAACATTCAAATAAATTAAGAGATTAGAAGTTGATGTATATTTTCCAGTTTCTAAGTCCTTTTACTCTATTTGACTCAACAACTACCTCATTCTCTTCTAGCCTCCAATATATATCCACCCTGATTACTCTCAAAAATTTATCATTATTCTTGATTCACTGAAACAGTAGAAACAATAAATATAAAACAGTAGAAAAATTATTTTCTTATATTCTCATTAAATCTACCAACATACCTACACTTTCCATCCATATACTGTTTTTTTGTTAAAGCAATGACCCTCCCTATTCTAACAAAGCCTACTCTTCAACTGTTTCCTATTTTCTGTATTATTACATTAAGCTTATATAACATACTAGCTACATTTAACAAATACATTCTTTGAATCTATTTCCTCCAAGATCAGTCCCATTCCTCTGTTCAACTTAGCACAAATATTCTTCAAAAGAAAAATATTAACAGATATTTGTTCTCATCATTTTCTTTATTATCACTCTTTAGTCAATGCCCAATAGCCTTTCATCCTGCCATTCTATCAAAACAGCTCTTGTCAGTGTCACTAATGACCTCCACAAGCTAGATTTATTATAAATTCTTACCTAATTTGTCAGCCGCATTTAATACTGATGTACCTCTAAAAAGGGGGAAAACTCTTTTTCTTTGGATGCTGAGATGACATGCAATGTTGTGTCTTCTTCAATTGCATTTTCCTCTTTTTCTTAGACATGTTTGCATGTTCATAATCTTTCTAAACTGTTATGTGTTCCATGGCTCAGTCCGTGGTTCTCTTCTGTATCTAGATACACTATCTAAATGATACTATTCAGTTTTGTGGCATTAAATGCACTCTGTATATGGATAGTTCTTACATTTTTATCTTTACCTTAGACTTCTCCCTTGAACTCCTGATTCATATATTCAGTCCTTTACTCAACATTTATCTAAATATATTAGTTTGAGTAAAGACCAAGATATTGTAATGGGGATACCTCAAAATGCAGTGGTGTCAGTATATAAAAGTTTATTGCTTATTCAGATTTCAGTCTAAGATGAACAGACTATGCTCAAAAAGGTCAAATAAGTACACTATTTCCTTCTATATCATTCCTTCACAATCATCTGGCATGCAGTCCTTATGTTTCTGCCCTTTATAACATCCATTATACAACAGATAAAAAAAGGAAGAACAAGATTAGAACATTTGTATTTCAATACACAGGCTGGGAGCTACATATGCCACTTCTACATACATTTCTTTAGATGTATTACCTATACTGCAAAAGAATGGGAAAATTGTCTAAAATATGGATGTTTCAAGGATTCTTCTACCTACTAATAGTATGTTAATTAATTTGAATCAAAGCTCCCACTTAAAACTGAAAATGCTGATCAAGAGTTTTAAAATATCTAACCGGGAGGCCTGGGTGGCTCAGCGGCTTGGGACCTGCCTTCTGCCCAGGGTGTGAACCTGGAGACCCCAGATCGAGTCCCATGTTGGGCTCCCTGCATGGAGCTTGCTTCTCTCTGCCTCTGTCTCTGTGTCTCTCATTAATAAGTAAATAAAATCTTAAAAATAAATAAATAGATAAATAGATAGATAGATAAATAAATAAATAAATAAATAAATAAATAAATAAATAAACTAACCAAAGGAATCACAGAGTTAAGAAGTAGTGAAAAATGTGATGACAGGATTTGGGAAGAATAGATACACTCAAAAAGGTGAAAGTATCATTGAGTCTATATTTCTTGTATGGGAATCTAACAATTCTGAAATAAAGTGATTAGATCAAGAAGCTAATTGAAACTTTCAAGAGTCTTGTAGGAATAGGAATAATATAACTAATTGGGAGTCCAGTAACGACAAATGTGAGAAAATTATGAAACTCTGTCGGTCCTTTAGGAAAATTAAGTAGCCAAAACTTAGTAACAAGGGCAAAGCAAAGGTAGAGAAGTTCATGAAAAGACTGATAACCAGTTTCAATTGATTGCAATTCTGAAATTGCTTTCAGGTGTACTTGAATACCAGGACTTAAGCAGCTTGCAAGATAAAAATATAAATTCTCAAAAAAAAAGTATCATCCAAACTTCAGTTTTTGTTCATAATTTTAACATCATATATGATAAGGAATCAAACTTGATCATGAAGAATAGAGTGAAATCTCAGATAAAAGAGATTCATAGGAAAGATAGGTAATTGGTTCATGAAACAAAGTCTTTAAGTATATAATATTAATATAGTCAATGATATGAAACACTGAGAAAGTTGATGAAGGACTAGAAGCCTTTATAAAAGGGAAAAAAATTCTAAAACTAAAAAATGAGAATGCAGTGAAGGGATTCAGCAGTCAAGTACAGTTGGATGAAGAGAATATTAGCAAGCTGGAAAATGGCAATAATAAAAATAATCATAATAAGATCCAGAAAAACAAAAAGATGAAAACTACAAATGGAAATACAACAAATGGAAAGTAGTATATGAATAAACGTGTACATGGAGTCAGAGAAAAAAAGAGAAGATAAAAATATTCAAAGAGATTATAGTTGAGAGTTTTCAAAAAAATATGAAAGATATAAAACACTAAATTCCTGAACAGTGAAGAAATAATCAGAATTAGAAAATATCTGGATCTAATGGTAGTTATATATTTTCTTAAAGCCTTAGGGTACCTTCTAAAGCTAATCTTGGAGAAAAAGTGATATCCTTGAATGTCTATATGAAAAAAAGTTGAGGGACCCCATGGGTGGTGCAGTTGGTTAAGTGTTTGACTCTTGGTTTCAGCTCAGATCATGGTTTGAGAGTCCTGGCATCAGACTCCACTTCTGGCTCTGCCCTCAGCACAGAGTCTGCTTAAGATTTTCTTCCTCCCTTTTCCTCTGTCCCTCCTTCCTCTCCTGCAAGGGTATGCTTGTCCTCTCTCTGTCTCTCAAATAAATAAATAAATCTTTAAAAAAATAGTTGAAAGGATGAAAATAATTGAACTAATTATTCTCCCCAGAAAGTAGCAATAAAAGGAAATTTAACCCAAAGAAAGAATAAAAGGAAAATAGAAGAAATATAATAGTAAAGTAATAAATACCCTCTTATTAATGACATTAAAGAGAGTATGGAAATTAAAATACAATCAAAAAGCCAAAAGCTGGCACTTTCAAAACACTAATAAAATTGGTGAGATTTCCGATAAAAAGAGAAAACATGAATGCATAATATTAAAAAACTCCTTTATACAGTTAAGATAGAGAATTCTTCACATGGACTCAGGGCAAAGTGGTTGCTTCAGAAAATGCATACCAGCCTCGCAAGACACATATACCTGCTGTATTCCTCAAGACTGCAGAAATGGTGGTGAAGATTGCTATCAACTAAGTCCTATAAAATTATGACACTCAGGACAAAGAAACCACAGAACCACAAAACAATATTGATAATATAAAATGAACATAAAGGAAGATAAGAAGTATTACTTAGTAAAAAAAAGGTTCATCTGTTGAACTCATTTAAAGAGTCAAAGTCAGAGGAATCATCTCAATAGTGTTTATTAATTCTTAATAAAACTAATTCTGCTAAATTTTTTATATGGAGATGTAAATATTGATTAGTATTCAGATTACTTTTAAATTAATTATTTAACATGAAAAGACCAAAGGAACTTGGACCATGAATAAAAGGCTCAAAAAGGAGGAGGGGTACTAGAATTTATACTGCTTATATAGGAAATTTCAAGGTTCTATTGGGCAAAATTTTTCAAATTAATATCTATAAAGGCTCTCCAAATTGCCAAATTATGAATCAACCCATTCTTAAAAACAAAAATGGATTTAATTCTTGCTTGGGCAAGGGAAAAACACAAAGTGTGGCCTCTCACCCAAGGAAGCGGCAGGGTTTTTAGATACAGGAGGAAGGGCAGTTTAGGTAAAATATAAATGAAGTTGTGTTTGATAGGCTCAAAGCAAAGCAGGAATGCATACGAAGGGGATTGTGTTATGTCTGGGCTGTAGACTCAGATTACTAATTATTGGAAACCATGGAATTAGAAGATAAATATGGGTCTCTTGTTTAGTCTCAGGATTTCTTTCTTTTTCTTTTTTTTTTTTTTTTTTTAAACTTCTTATTTAAACTCTGGGTGGTGTCTGGGTGGTTCAGTCCAGTAAGCATCCTACTTTTGGTTTCCACTCAGGTCATGATCTCAGGGTCCTGGGATCCAACCCAGGACTGGGCTCCTTACTCAGCAGAAAGTCTGCTTGAAGACTCTCTACCTCTGCCCCTCTCTCCACTTGCAGGTGCATCCTCTCTCTCTCTCTTTCTCTCTTTCTCAAATAAATAAATAAATCTTTAAAAAATAAAAATAAACTCCAGTGAAATATTACATACAACGTTATACTAGTTTCAGATGTACAATATAGTGATTCAGCACTTCCATACAACAACCAGTGCTCATCACAAAAATTGCGCTCCCTAATCCTCATCATCTGTTTGACCCATCCCCCCACCCCCTCTGGTAACCATCTGTTCTTTATAGTTAAGAATCTGTTTCTTAAAAAAAAAAAAAAAAGAAAAAAGAGTCTGTTTCTTGGTTCACCTTGCCTTACTTTTTGTCTTTTCTCCCCCTTTGCTCATTTGTTTTGTTTCTTAAATTCCCCATGAGAATGAAATGATATATTTGTCTTTCTCTGACTTATTTTACTCAGAATAATACTCTCTAACTCCATCCATGTCGCAGCATATGGCAAGATTTTATTTTTTCATGGCTGAGTAATAACCCATTGTATATATATATATATGTCACATCTTTATCATTTATCAGTTGGTGGATACTTGGACTGTTTCCATACTTTGGATATTGTAGAAAATGCTACTATAAATATTGGGGGCATGTATCCCTTTGAACTAGTAATTTTGTATTATTTGGGTAAATACCTAGTAGTGCAAATGCTGGATCATAGAGTAATTCTATTTTTGACTTTATAAGGAACCTCCAGTGCTCGCTTCGGCAGCACATATACTAAAAATATAAGGAACCTCCATATTGTTTTCTAGAGTGGCTGTATCAGTTTGCACTCCCACAAACAGTGCAACAGGGTTCCCCTTTCTCCATATCCTCGCCAGCATCTGTTGTTTCCTGTGTTGTTAATTTTCACCATTTTGACAGGTGATATCTCATTGTAGTTTTGATTTGCATTTCCCTGGTGATAAGTATATGAGAGTCTTTTCATGTGTCTATTGGCCATTTGTGTGTCTTTGGAAAAATGTCTATTCATGTCTTCTGCTCATTTTAATTGGATTATTTGTTTTTTTGGGTGTTGAGGTTTGTAAGTTCTTTATATATTTTGTATACTAGCCTTTATCAGATGTTATTTGCAAATATCTCCCCCCATTATGTAGGTTACCTTATAGTTTTATTGATTGTTTCCTTCACTGTGAAGAAGCTTTTTATTTTAATGGAGTACTAATAGTTTATTTTTGTTTTTTGTTTCCCTTGCTTCAGGAGACATATCCAGAAGGAAGTTTCTACAATTAATGTCGAAGAAGTTAGTACCTGTGTTTCCTCTAATATTTTTTGTGGTTTCAGGTCTCACATTTTGGTGTTTAATTTATTTTTAATTTATTTTTGTGTATGATGTAAGAAAGTAGTTCAGTTCCATTCTTTTCCATATTGCTGTCCAGTTTTCTCAACATCATTTGTTGAAGAGATTGTCTTTTCCTAATGGATATTTTTTCCTGCTTTGTTGAAGATTAATTATCCATATAATTGGGGGTTTACTTCTGGGTTTTATTTTGTTGCATTGGTCTATGTGTCTTTTTTTGTGCCAGTACCATACTGTTTGATCACCACAGCTCTGTAATATAACTTGAAGTCTGGAATTTTGATGCTTCCAGCTTCATTTTTCTTTTTTGAGGTTGCTTTGGCTATTTGGAGTCTTTTGTGGTTTCATACACATTTTAGGATAGTTTGCTCTATCTCTGTGAAAAATGCTATTGGTATATTGACAGAGATTGCATTAAATGTGCAGATTGCTTTGGGTAATATAGACATTTTAACAATATTTGTTCTTCTGACCATGAACATGGGATGTTTTCCTATTTATTTGTGTCCTCTTTAATTTCTTTCATCAATGTTCTGTTCTCAGAATACAGATATTTTGCTACCTTATTTTTAGACCTTTTTAAAAAAGATTATTTATTTATTTATTCATGAGAGACAGAGAGATAGAGAGAGAGAGAGAGGCAGAGACACAGGCAGAGGGAGAAGCAGGCTCCATGCAGGAGCCTGACGTGGGACTCGATCCTGATCCTGAGTCTTCAGGATCACGACCTGGGCTGCAGGTGGTGCTAAACCTCTCTGGGCTGCAGGCGGTGCTAAACCGCTCAACCACTGGGGCTGCCCTATTCTTAGATCTTATTGTTTTTTACATAATTGTCAATGGGATTGTAACTATATAACAATACAGGCCTACTTCAGGAAGCAAGAAAAATCTCAAATAAACAACCTAACCTTACACCTAAAGGAACTAGAAAAAGAGCAGCAAATGAAACCTAAGGCCAATGGAGAGAAAGAAATAATAAAAATTAAAGCAGAAATAAATGATATAGAAACTAAAAAACAAAAACAAAAACAAAAACAAAAACCAAACCAAACAAAAAGAAAACAGAACAGATCAATGAAACCAGAACCTAGCTCTTTGAAGAAATTATTAAAATTGATAAACCTCTAGCCATAGTTATCAAAAAGAAAGGAGAGAAGACCCAAATAAATAAAATCACAAATAAGAGAAGAAAAAAAAAACAAACAACGCCACAGAAATATAATTATAAGAGCTATTATGAAAAACTATATGACAATAAATTGGATAAAATGGGAAAAAATGGACAAATTCCTAGAAACATATAAACTACTCAAACTGAAACACAAAAATATATAAAACTTGAAGAGACTGATAACAAGCAAAGGAATTGAATCAGTAATCAAAAAACTCCCAATCAACAAAAAAGCCCCAGCCAGATGGCTTTACAGGCAAACTCTACCCAACATTTAAACAAGTTTTAGTACCTATTCTTCTCAAACTATTCCAAAATATAGAAAAGGAAGGAAAGTTTACAATTTCATTCTATAAGGCCAGCATTTCGCTCATACCAAACCATATAAAGAGTCTACCAGAAAAGAGAACTACACACCAATATCCTTGATGAACATGGATGCAAAAGTTCTCAATAAAATACTAGCAAAATGAATCCAATAATACATTACAAAATCACCACAATCTAGTGGTGCATTCCTGGAATGCAAGGATGATTCAATATTCATAAATCAATCAATGTGATACACCACATTAATAAAAGGATAAGAACCATATGAACTTGTCAGTAGATGCAGAAAAAAACACTTGACAAAATACAGTATCCATTCACGATGAAAATCCTCAACATACGTCAACATCATAAAGGCCATATATGAAGAACCCACAGCTAATATCATCTTCAATAGTGCAAAACTGAGAGCTTTTCTTCGATGGTTAGGAATAAGACAGGGGGGCAGCCCGGGTGGCTTGGCGGTTTAGCGCTGCCTTCAGCCTAGGGCATGATCCTGGAGACCTAAGATAGAGTCGCACATCAGGCTCCCTGCATGGAGCCTGCTTCTCCCTCTGCCTGTGTCTCTGCCTCTCTCTCAGTGTGTGTGTGTGTGTGTGTGTGTCTCTCTCATAAATAAATATTAAAAAAAAAAAGAATAAGACAGGGATGTTCACTCTCACCAGTATTATTAAACATAGCACTGGAAGTCTTAGGTAGAGCAATCAGGCAACAAAAAGAAATAAAAGGAGGAAGAGTAAAAAGTGAAGTAAAAAGTAAGGAAGAAGTAAAATTGCCGCTATTTGCAGATGACATGATACTCTGCAGAAAACCTGAAGGACACAAAAAAACTGCTGGAAGTGGCAAATGAATTCAGTAAAGTCATAGGATACAAAATCAGTATATAGAAATCTGTTGCCTTTTTACTCGGCAGTTTGAAGCAGCAGAAAAAGAAATTAAGGAGTCTCAGAACTTCATATCTGAATCTTTTCACCTGCTTAAATTCAAGTTTCCTCCCCTATAATATAGTGATTGATTTCAGATAATATTTTGGATAAGAAGATAAATCTTCTTTAGATAAGATTTTAGTGTCCTTGATACTTATTAATAAAAATAATTTTACTGGTTGACATTTTCTTAAATTCTAAGTTCACATTTTGGAACTATATTCATCAAAACTTTGTATTTTTTTGGTATATTTTCCTGACATACCAGTTGATACTGACTTCTTGCTGTGTATTTGAAATTCCTCAACATCTGTAGAAATTATGACACTTGTGCTCTGTGGCACAATGTCATTGAGTCTGCCATTAGGTAAGGAAGATTCTGTGGGATTTTTTTCCCCCACAAAGGGCCATTTCAAGTAACACTGATTACAAATAAGATCTTAAAAGTTTTAGGTTTATTTACACTGTAGCAATGACCACTGTGGGTTTTAACAGTAAAGTACTATCTTCCTCCCCTTTTCTGCCTCGTCACATTGTTGTTATTGTTGTTGTTGATCTTGAAGTCTCATCATTATTGACTACTTGCTCATTGTAGGTAGGTCTCTTCATTAAAGTTATTTTTTTTATCATAGTGGAAAACTTTAATGGAACATTAAAATTTGCATAAAGAATCAATAAAAATAGAATTATTTGGACCCAGTTGGGCTAGAATCTGCTCTATCCTTGAGTCATGAAGAAACTATCAATTATAATTCTATCTAACTCCTGGGTAAATCAAAAGGGGCCAATAGCAACTCATTAGTAGGAAAAGAGACATAATTTGTTTCTTCATATTTTTATTATTTTGGATACCTATGATTTTCAGGAATCTTCATCATTATTATTAATTCCACACATTTATTTTCCTCTGTGGGTCCCTTTGCATTCCATTTATTTCCATTTTCTGAGTTGTTTTTGATTCATCCTTTTGTTTATCTCTTTGTTTACCACTGTGTGCTGAGTGTCTAGGACCATTTGTCATACGTTATAGATGTTTGATTATTTAACAGTATGCATTTTTTTAAATAGCTAAGGCCTGATTTATTATTTTTTAAGAATTTTATTTATTTATTTGAGAAAGCACGATCGCACAAGCCAGGGAAGAGGCAGAGGAAGAGTTAGAAGCAGACTCCTTGTTGAACAGGCAGCCTGATGCAGGGCTCCATCCAGGACCCTGGGTTCATGACCTGAGCAGAAGACAGATGCTTAACTGAGCCACCCAGGTGCCCCAAACGGTATGTATTTTAACAAAAGCAGTGTGGAATATCTGGAACATAAAGGAAAACAGAAAGTTGCAGAGACAAAGAGCATGGGTTTGAAATAGTATAATTCCATATTAAAATCTTGCTCAGTCCTTCTGTTCCTTATTTGTGACATATGGATTTTATGTACATGAAATTATACATAAAAAATATCTGACAAACTAATATACTGTGCTTATTAGTAAATCTGGCAATGAACAACATAACAATAATTACAATAATTGCAAGATACAATCTAATTTACTCATAACTCCAGTATTTAGATATGACATTTTGGGGATCCCTGGGTGGCGCAGCGGTTTGGCGCCTGCCTTTGGCCCAGGGCGCGATCCTGGAGACCCGGGATCGAATCCCACATCGGGCTCCCGGTGCATGGAGCCTGCTTCTCCCTCTGCCTGTGTCTCTGCCTCTCTCTCTCTCACTGTGTGCCTATCATAAATAAATAAAAAAAATTTAAAAAAAGTTAAAAAAAAAGATATGACATTTTATTTTTTAAAGATTTTATTTATTTATTTATTATTTATTTATTTATTTATTTATTTATTTATTTATTTAATTATTTAGTGTGTGAGTGAGGGGAAGGGCAGAGGGATATAGAGAATCTCAAGTGTACTCCATGCTGAGTTTGGAGCCTGATGTTGGGCTATATCTCATGATCCTGAGATCTTGTCCTAAGCTGAAATCAAGAGTCAGACATTTAAACGACTGAGTCACCCAGGTGCCCCTGGATATGACATTTTATTCTTTCCATTTCTATTTTTTCCTATAAACTTGTGTATTTGTTTGACAGAGTATTCCCTAAGCAAATATTCTTCATTTAGAATTTTAAGTATAGCTTCAAGATACTATTTCTAATACTCAAGATAATATACTTTATATAAATCTTGTTTGAGATGTAAGAAATTTCCAATTTTTATTATAATAGAAGTAAAATTTTATGAAATGTTTTCTTCTGACAGCACACCCTGAGAATGCCTATTTTTGTGCAATGTGTACAGTTTTAAATATTATCAGTTGCAAATGTTTTTCTAATCAGCTGACTTGCATTTCACATATTTTCAGTGTTTTAAGAATATTTCTAATATTATTACTCATCTGTATTTGTAAATAACCTGTTCATGTCTTTTGCCAAAATGTGTTTTTCTTATTTATTTGTATGTTCCCATTTTAGTAAGAATACCAACTTTTTGTCATAATTTTATTAAACTATTTTTGTTATTGAATGTATTTTAATTATATTTTCAACAGTTAAAAACTTAAATTTTATGCAATTACATCTATTTATAATTGTTATTATTCTGTTATGTGTCTCATAGCAATTAAATGTCCAGAGCTCGTGCCTGTTTAAAGAAAGTTCAGGCTTTCTAAAATTTAACTTTCTAATCCACCTTAAATATATTTTGATGTGTAAGATGAGAAGATGGTCTAATTATTTATTTTTTATTAAAAAATATTTTTATCACAGTATTGACACATCATATATCAAATGGTACCCCTTTTATTACAGTTTTTTCTAGTGATTTTAAGTTTTACATTACAATTAAAATTTAGTCATAGAATTTGATTGTTAGAATGAGGTTAGGATCTATTTTTGTTATCTTTGTAATGATTATTTTTCTGTGCCACCTTTACCATTCACTTTTTAAATTATTCCTACAATTGTATATGGAAAATGATATAGAGTGCATTTTTATATCTACATTTAGTACAGTGTTCAGAAAATATAACAGTAATAATTAAAATTACTAAGTAGTGTAGGACAGTGATAGTTTCTCCTACTTCAAATGTGTAACTGTCTAATTAGATTCCTTATAAAATATACTAATATTTCCTAATCAGAAAATCTCAAAATGTAGGAGAGACATTTTTGACTCATCTTTTTGCTCATCATCTACATTTGCATAGTTTAAAATTTTTAATTTCTTTATAAGCAGTATTTTTCAAGCTGATCAATAAATTGTATCCATTCTCTTTGTCACTCTGATTTAGATTTCCCTATATTTCACCAGAATAGGGATAATACAGCTTTTTACTTTTTTCCCAATCTCTTTTTTTCTCCTTACTCCAACCTTTCATTCCTAATGCTGTTACTTTTTGCTTTTAACATAGATTTATGATTAGATTTTTTTCATTAAAATGTATATACTAGTACTATAGTACCCACTGAATTTGTTTTAGGTTTTATTTATTTTATTTTATTTTATTTTATTATTTTTTTAATTTTTATTTATTTATGATAGTCACAGAGAGAGAGAGAGAGAGGCAGAGACACAGGCAGAGGGAGAAGCAGGCTCCATGCACCCGGAGCCTGATGTGGGATTCGATTCCGGGTCCCCAGGATCGCGCCCTGGGCCAAAGGCAGGCGCCAAACCACTGCGCCACCCAGGGATCCCGGTTTTATTTATTTAAAAAAAAGATTTTGCTTGTTTATTTATTTATTCATGAGAGACACACAGAGAGAGGCAGAGACCCAGGCAGATGGTGAAGCAGGCTCCATGCAGGGAGTCCGATAGGGGACTTGATCCTGGATCCCGGGCCCAGGCCCTGAGCGGAAGGCAGACACTCAGCACTGAGTCACCCAGGCAACCCAGTGTTTTACGTGACTGTACACACCTCAGTCTCCATTCCCAAATGGCCATTCACTATTGATCCAGTTTTAGCTTCCATAATGTCTTCAAACTGACTTTTTCCCTGTGTTCACCATTGATTTAAAAATTTTATGCCTTCCTATTTTCCCCTTCTATGAAATTTCTTTCCAAACACTCCTTATCCTTTTAATTCCAATATATCATCTCCTAAATTTTTTTTCTTAACCTACTTATAATAGTCTCTTTTAGAACCTACACAGAATATTGTATTTATTTCATTGTAACAGTATTCATCTTGTATTTGGCCACTTGATGTTTGTTCTTTCCTTCTTCTTCAATTATAAGTGATTTGGGTATTGCTCTGAACATTGGTCCTTTCATGTAGTAAAAATCTTTTTAATAACTTTATTATAAGTACCCAGTAAAAAACAAGTATCTAAAGTATGCAAAAATTTAAGTCCAACAATCTGGAGTATCCAAAATCACATTATTCTTGTTTCAGTTTAATAAAAGCCTTTATTTTTCTTAAGAAAACAAGATTTTGAAAATGTTATTGTAATCCTAAGTATTCTAATTTTGAGAAAAAATCAACAAATGATATTTGCAGTGATTATTAGATTTTAAGATTTCTCCCACCAATGTACCAAAAATATTTACACAAATAAATAAGGAAAAGTAAACAGGAGGTAGAGATTATCTAAGTTATATATTTAATTAAATGCATAGCCCATTTAAGGAATGTTTGGAGTTATGGTATACAATTTTCATATGTTTTCAGGAAAAAGGGAAAGGCAATTTGTTATTCTAGCCATAATTAGTAGTAGTAAAACTAATTTCAGTGTTTAAACAAAATAGTTTCAATTAAGAAAAAAGAAGAAAATAAGTAAAGAAGGAACTTGTAAAAGTATGGCAAAGGAAAGGAAAATGAATCAGCAATGTGTAGAGGATTTTTAAGGCAGTGGAAATACTCTGTGTGTTATAATGATGGATATATGTCATTATGCATTTGTCCAAACCCAAAGAATGTACACTAGGAAGAGTGAAACCTAAGGTAAACTATAGACTTTGAGTGATTTTGATGTGTCAGTGCAGGTTCCTCCTTGGTAAAAAAAAAAAAAAAAAAATCTACCAATTCTGGTGAGTGATGTTGATAACAAGTGAGACTATATATATGTTGGAACAGAGAATATATGAGGAATTTCTGTACATCCCTCTTAATTTTGTCATAATCCTAAAACTCTCTAAAAAGAAGTCTTAATGAAGTCATGAAAAAGTAGGACAGAAATCAAGGTGAGTAATTGAAGGCAAATTGAATAAAATAACCTCTTTAATCCTCAGCTAGTCTTTTACCCTTAAATTCACACCATATATAAAATGATTACATCCAAAAATAATTCAAAAATCTTCAGAAGGGTCAACATTGCCATTGTTTGCTGGTTACCTAGAGGTCAAGTCTCCTTTTTTTAATGCTTTTATCTGTCTACACACTGCCTAAAATGTGTTAACTCCAATTCAATGTAAAAATATTGCTCTTGAACAACATGGTGCTGTGCCCCAAATTCAGATATAAAGTAAAAATAAAAACTATAACCCCTACATTAAACCACATATGCAAATATATAGTGTGATTATTGATAGATCTAATGTAAATGTTAAGATAATAAAGCTAATAGAAAAGAAAGACTATCTTTATGGTTTGTGTTTTCAACAGAACACAAAAATCACTAACATAATCAGAACACTGGACTTTATTACAATTACAGAGTTCTGTTCATCAAAATATACCATTAGTAGTGTGAAACTATAAGCAGTGCAGTGCGAGAAAGGATGTGTGATATCAGTAACACATGATAATACCATATATAGAATATAGACTGTATTTGAATTTCCTTACCTGGTACCAAAATCACAGTGTCCTAATTGCTGTAGCTTTATGTTATCTTGATCTCTGATACCATGATTTCTCAAATTTCTTCTTCAAAAGATATTAGGCTAGCAGGGGCCTTGGCATTTTCCACATAAATTTTAGAATCAAGTTGTCCATTTCCACAAGAACAACAAAAAATTGCGAGATTCTATTTGGATTTATTTTGATCATAACCTTATTACTGAGAGTGGTTTCAGAGGAACAGAATCAAGATGAGTTTCTGAATTGATTCTGGGGTTTCCAGAATATGTTCTCTAATCTGATTAGATATAGAGGCACTAATGACTATTTCCACTAGTAGAGGGCACTGATAGTCCATGGTGTCACGTGCAATAAAAAAATGTGTAGTATTACACTGGATGTGTCTATTCAAATTTTGTTAGAGGGAATTCTGCCTCAAGGCTTCCATCAGCTTTGCCTGCAAATCAGCTTTTCCTTGTGTCTCCAGATGGCCGGCTGACCCACTCTGCAGATTTCACACTTGCCAGTCCTCATAATGGTGAGAATCAATTCCTTAACTCTCTCTTCTTCTCTTTTTCTCCTTCCCTCCCTCTCTTCTTCTCTGTCTCCCTCTCTCTCATTTCTCTCTTTCTCTCTCTCAAGTATTTATAATATCTATAAATATAAGATATATATCTTATTGCTTTTGTTTCTCTGGAGAAACCTTACCAATGCAGATTTTTAATTTTCCAACCCATAAATATAAGAGTATAGTATCTACCCTCTTATAGAGAAGCTCCCTACAAAAAGCTTGATGTAGGACCTGATCCCAGGATCCCAGGATTACGACCTGAGTTAAAGGCAGACACTCAACCACTGAGCACCCAGGCACCCCAAGATTTTATTCTTTCTAGTGGCAAAATAATATCCCCTTGTATGTAGACCACCTCTTCTTCATCCATTCACCTGTCATTGAACACCATTATTTGCCTATTGTAAATACTGCTGCAATAAGCATCAGGGTGCTTTAAATCAGTATTTTTGTATTCTTTGAGTAAATACCTAGTAGTGAAATTGCTGGATTGTAAGGTAGCTCTATTTTTAACTTTTTGAGAAACCTCCATACTGTCTTCCAGAGTGGATGCACCAGTTTGCATTTCCACCAACAGTGCAAGAAGGTTTCTATTTCTCTACGTCCTCATCAATAGTTATATCTTGTGTTTTTTAGTTCAGCCATTCTGACAGATGTGAAGTGATACTTCATTTTCATTTTGATTTGCATTTCGCTGTTGGCCAGCTGGTCTTTGGAGAAATGCCTGTTCATGTCTTCTGCCCATTTTTAACTGGATTATTGCTTTTGGGGTTGTTGAGTTGTATAAATTATACACTTTAGATATGAACTTTTTTATCAGATATATTATTTGGAAATATCTTCTCCCATTCAGTAGATTGCCTTTTAGTTTTGTTAATTGTTTCCTTCACTGTGCAGAAGCTTTTTATTTTGATGTCATTCCAATAGTTTATTTTTGCTTTTGTTTCCCTTCCTCAGGAGACATGTCTAGAAAAATATTGTTACAGCCAATGTCAGATAAATGATTGCCTATCCTATCTTTTAGGATTTTTATGGTTTCTGGTGTCACTTTTAGATCCTCAATCCATTTTAAGTTTATTTTTGTGTATGGTGCAAATATGGTCCATTTTCATTCTTTGGCATGTAGCTGCCCAATTATCCCAACACCATTTGTTGAAGATACTTTTCCCCATTGGAGTTTCTTTCCTGCCTTGGTGAAGATAAATTATCCATACAATTGGAGGTTTATTTATGAGCTTTCTAATCTGTTCCATTGATCTATATTTGTACTTTTTGTGCCAGTACCTTACTGTTTTGATCACTATAGCTTTGTAATATAACTTGAAGTCTGGAGTCATCATGACTTTTTGCTTTTCTTTTTTCAAGGTTCTTTGGCTATTCAGGGTCTTTTGTGGTTACATACAAGGGTTATGATTGTCTGTTCTCTTTCTGTGTAAAATGCTGCTGTTATTTTGATAAGGATTGCCTTAAATGTGTAGATTGCTTTGGGGTAGTATAGACATTTTAACACTACTTATTCTTCTGATCCATGAGTTATGGGATTTTTTTTTCCATTTCTTTCTGTCATCTTCAGTTTCTTTCATCAACATTTTACAGTTTTCAGAGTACTAGTCTTTCATCTATTTTGCTAAGTTTATTCTTAAATATTTTATATTTAAATATTTTATTTTATTATTTGGTGCAATTATAAATGGGATTGTTTTCTTAATTTCTCTTTCTGCTGCTTCATTATTGGTGTATAGAAATGCAATGGATATCTGTATATTGTTTTGTATTCTGGGATCCCTGGGTGGCGCAGCGGTGTGGCGCCTGCCTTTGGCCCAGGGTGCGATCCTGGAGACCCGGGATCGAATCCCACGTCGGGCTCCCGGTGCATGGAGCCTGCTTCTCCCTCTGCCTTTGTCTCTGCCTCTCTCTCTCTCTCTCTGTGACTATCATAAATTAAAAAAAAAAATTGTTTTGTATTCTGCGACCTTCATTCATTGGTTGACTGAATGTGACTGTGACTGAATTCATTCCTCGGTTCTAATAGTTTTTTGGTGACATCTTTAGGGTTTTATATGTGTAGTAGCATGTCAACCAATTTTTTTATAGTTTTAATGTAGAGCTGTAGTTCATCTTTGTTAGCTGTTTATATGAATGGAAACTTTAAGTTATTAGCTCTTAATATACAGAAAGGTAAATGTATATGTGCAATGACTTTACTAAATTGATTTATTAATTTTTAAAGATTGCAGGTTCTCTTGAGTTATTTTATTACAAAATCATAGTATTTGTAGTGTAATTAAATATCCATTTTTTTCATTTTTATGCTTTCTTTTCTTGCTTTAACAAACATTCAGCATAATTTGAATAGAGGTAATGATAATCAACATCTAGTCTTTTTCTTAAATAAATTTATTTTATATTGGTGTTCAATTTGCCAACATATAGAAAAACACCCAGTGCTCATGCCATCAAGTGCCCCCCTCAGTGCCCATCACCCAGTCACCCCTACCCCCCGCCCACCTCCCCTTCCACCACCACTAGTTTGTTTCCCAGAGTTAGGAGTCTTTCATTCAACATCTAGTCTTATTCATGAACTCAGGGTAATAGTGTTCAGTATTTCACAACTAAGTATAATGTTTCACACCTATGCTCTTTATTAAATTAATGATATCACTTTGTTCCTAAATTTTTATAATTTATCTTATGAACAAGTGTTTACTTTTGTTAATTGTAGTTCCATCTATTGAAACATGAACTTTTTCATTTATTCTATTGATAGGATTAACTGACTTGATTTATTTTTATTAATATTCTATATGTATGGATTTAAATTTTAATTATTTTGCTAATAATTTTTGTGATTAATTTATGGGAGATATCAACACATTATTTTTTTATAATGTCCTTCTCCAAGTTTGATTTGTGAGTCCTGAATTTTTCCTGGCCTCATAAAGTGAGGTGGAAACTAACCTCTTTTTATTTATTCCCTAGAAAAGAATATATAAAATTGATATACAATTCTCAAATATTAGGAAAAAGTTACCAGTATAGTCTTAGAGCCTGTAATTGCTTTGTGGAAGGTTTATAGATAGGAATCAAATTTCTATAAAAGATGTGCAGTAATTTAGTTTTACTATTTTTTCATGTGTTGTTTTGTTAATTTGATTTTTTAGACTTAGTTCTTTTCATGTAAAACATGAAATTTATTGGATGAAGTTGCTTATCAGATATTCTTACCATCTTTTTAACATCTAAGAGTCTATATTGATGGTCCTTTTTTTGTTCTTGATAATGATAATGTATGTTTTCTTTTTTCTTTTTTATCCTGAGGCATCTTTTAGAGTTTTATTATTTCATTAATATTTATAGAGTAAACTTTTTGAGTTCTGAAATTCTCCTTAAAGGTTTACTTTTCTTTTCCTCATTCTACCGTCTTTGATTTCAATATATTACTTTATTTTAGCCTCTTTACATTGATCTTTTACCTATTGTCATTTCTAATACATATATTAAAGCTACATTTTACTAATTTTATGTCATAATTTCATTATCATTGGTTCAAACTATTTTTTAATTTCCATTGCAAATCCTTTGTTATCCTTTCATTACTTAGGTTTCCAGCAAATGAATACTAAGTGATTACTGGACAATGTTTGCATTTTATACACACAAACACACACACACACACACACACTTTAACTTGCTGTTGCTTAGGTGTCTGCATATTTGAATAGTCAAAATCATATTCTGGATTAGTTCCACAGACTAAATAAATACATATGTTTACTTTTATACTTGCATTATAGGAAAATAGAATTACAGATATACTATGAGTAGACGATGCAATAAGATATCAAAAGCACTTTTTCATAACAGCCATCAATTGTTCTTAACACTTAATTCACACTGAAAGAACTGTTGTGTGCCCTCTCCCTCTTAAAAAAATGCAGAAACTATTATTAGGAATATTTTTCTTGTCTTAAATTAATTAAAACATTTGTATAATACTTTTCTGTGTCACAGGGAATCCAAAATGTTCTGTTTTACCATTTGCTGGCATCGTCAATCACTTTTGATATATTGAGACACCTAAGTTGATTTCTCTTCTCCTTTACATTTGGTTTTGTGGATATTTAGAGACCAGAACTGATTGACAGGTATGCAAGTGTACTGACAAACAGTGTGTTCTTTGTGGAGTATGCTTTTGCAACCCAGGAGGTATAACTATGCAAATACTAGCAGATGGCTATGTAAATATAAATGTAGTTGTTCTACTAAAGCCTGACATAGTGACACATTTAATTAATTTTAAATACATTAATAATTTTCTCAGAAAATTTATATTAATAAGTGTTTTAGAGACTTCTTATCCATTGCAAAATTCTTCTTACCTGTTAGTTGGGCATGGGTCTTGTTAAATCTTGGCAGAACATTTTATAGTTGAGATATTTCAGTCTCATAGAGAATTACATGGCAGATGGCAATGTAAAGGAACTACTCAGCTATTTGAGTATTATTTTTAGGTAGCCATCTGCTGGGTATTCATTCCTCTGGGATTCACAAATTACTTGGGGGCTAGGAAGTGTGCCTATGGATTCAAAGTTGTTTAGAGTTCAAGTGTGTGCATGTGCATGCACACACACGCAAACTACATATATGAAGAAATATATAGTGAAATATTTAAGAAAGTATTTTAGTGGCTATGTAGCTGGTTCCTAATTTAAAATGTTTACTTAAGATATTTTACTGAATATTCTAAATAGTTATTCAGCAAGTGTATTGTTCAGTCTTTCAAATGAAAAGCTTAAAGCAGAATCCACCAATATTTAATCTTAGTCCAGTCCACAATGTATTTGGGATTATACTTGCAAAAATGTTTTATAAATAATTATGAGATGTATATTTTGTAGAAGAGTATACCTAAAAAATAAAACAATAAAACTAATTTACAAGAAGAAATTAAGCTAATAGGTTGTGGAGTTTGTGTTTTTTTCAATTTGCTATATATATATATATATATATATATATATATATATATATATATATATTTTTTTTTTTTTTTTTTTTTTTTTGGTGGTGGTGGTTTTTGTTTTTGTTTTTGTTCCTTACTTTACCTTCCTCCCTTATTGAGTCTTTTTTTTTTTTAAGACTTTATTTTTTTAAGCAATCTCTATACCCAAGTTGGGGCTCAATCTTACAACTGGAGAATCAAGAGTTTCATGCTCTACCAACTGAGCTAGCCAGGTGCCTCCTTGATTGTTTTGAGTAAAATGCAAATTAATTTATCAACCACTTGGGTAACTACACTAAATTATTTATACTGGAAAATACAAGTTCAAATGCACAGATAGTGGGCAATAGAAACTCCATGATTGTATGTTGATTTTTTTTTTGTATGTTGATCTTTATACTAAAATAATACTCAAAAATGCACATGATCCTTGTTAAAAACATGCAAAGTCTTCTCTGTTGTAATTGAGTTGGAATATTCTCTTATCACTATAGAGATCAAAGTTTTTTGATGTATAATTTTGGCTTTTTTATAATTGAGAATCTTCTGTTAATGAAATATTGAAAAATTAGTTCAAATGATAAAAATTACTTTAAAAGTTTCTTATCTCAAATTATCATATAACAAAAGTAAAACAGAATTTTGTTTTGGGATATATTGTATTTTGAGATAGGCATTCTTACCAATGATAAATATCAAGAATATCAAACACTCATTGAAGAAAAGGCAGTATGTGCTCTAAGAAGTTTAGAGTTTAGAAGTTAATTCCTCTAAGTCTCCGGGATTGCGGTAAATTGAGATGTCCAGGGAATCAATCATGTCTTATTACCAGGCAATTGATGAATTATCTACAGAGTCTGATATGAATTTTTTATTGGCATTTCCTGAATAAAATGATCTTTTGAAGTTGATAGTTTTATTCTTATGAAAAATTCAATTCGTAGATTGCAAAAGTATCCTGCTCCTACTTAGGCCAGTTTGAGTAATCTTATAGCAGAACAACTTTACTTGGCTACTTTGTATTAACAATACTTGATATCCACAATGTCTAAGACTATTTCTAATAGAAAATCATCTTAGGGAAGCTCCTGTAATGATTTCATGGGTTTATTTTCCAGAACATCTCTGTAGATCCAATCCTCTAGTTTATCCATTTGTGCCAAATCATTAATACTCTCCTGATCTTTAGTAAAGAATTAGTTTCAGTTAGTAGCTTAGGAATCCTACAAGAATTTGTCTTAATATTAAGTGTCTGATCTCATACCATAATGCTGCTTGGGAAAATAGGATTCTTTTAGATGTCATAGGAAAAAACCTCATAGCAAATGTATAGTTTTCTTTATTCCTACTATAATTGAAACACAGGTAATGTGTCTTAAAATGAAATGTCTTATTGTTCATTAAGTTGTAAGGTAAGAAAGACATGAAAATATGATTAATTAGATACTTGGTGTGTCCCTTTAGAAAATTCTGTCAGTATTTAGCATTCCTTGATTAGTATATATGATCAATGTTTCCTGGGAAATTTATGTTTTTCTTATCTTATAGAAACTTCAGTTTATTTTAAATAGTTTTGCAGTACATTTTATCCAATATTATATAGGTGTCATAATCAACTCAAGTGACTAGTTATTCCATTAGAAAGCTGTAATTGGAAATCTGCAATATTTAATGATCTTAGTCAATTTCCTTACAAATGAGTTTAAAAGTCAGGGTGTGTATTTTGAAAAGGAGTATTTTAGAGATGAAAAATATATGTATATATTTATAACAAATGATAAAATTATTTAGAAGAGATGCACATAAAACTGCCTCAGTTTTTGTTTGTTTTCATTTTACTGCCATTTCAGTTAATTTTTCTACAGGACTCAAAATTTTATTATCTACTTAGGCACTGACTTCATTTTAATGTTGTGTATGTTAATAATATTAGCATTGTGTGTTAATATTTTAATATAGATTATAACATTATTAATATTGATGTGTCTCACTTTCTTGACTGCAGATGAAACTTCTATAAATGCTCAATATTTTTCCTAACCTTCAGTGTAAATCTAGACATATATAATATTTTTAATAGCATACTTGTTATATTGAATTGAGATCAGAAGTAATACAAGATCTCCTCATTACCTATACCCCTCAAGAATTTGAAAATTCCACAGTTACTTAACCAATTCAACCAAGAAAGAAAAAATAAAAACTAGCCAGATATAACAGCACAGTCCTTATTTTAGCTAATCATAGGCAGGGCGATATTCAAGACTTCAGGTACTCTTAAGTATTTCACTTAAGTGTCTATAGGCATCAGACACTACCTCCTTAGTTTGCAGTACTCAATTTGAGAAAACAAAAAAAGATTCATGATTGAAGTGAACTAACAATTGAATAATTCCCTAAAATCTTCACTTAATGTTAAAATAGAAAAATGATATTCAGTTTGTTGTTGACATTCTTAGATAAATAATAACTAATGTTTTGCTGTTAATCTGGATTTAAAATTGTTGGTAGTCTTGCTTATACTCAAGTTTTTAACCAAAAGTATATACAGAAGGAATGACACGTCCATATATTTTAAATGATAATTATTTGAATAAATTTGTCCTCTATTAGTGAATTCCATTTTTTGTCCTTCTATATTATTCTTCTGAAATTTATACTGCATTACGTCTTTTCAGTGATGATTTAAAAATCAGAACTGTTCATGATTGTATTATGTGAATTTCACTACTATAGATTACCCATTTATAGAAATCTCTTTTTAGAGATAATTGAACCTAACTTTGATTTTTGAAATTTTCATTTCCAAGAGGATATAACCTTTATCCTTTATGCTAAGGCAGGTTGAAGGTGATATATATGACAGCCCTATTCCTTATCTTAGATGAAATAGGAAACTACAGATTCAATTTCCAGGTGACTGTGCACTAAGAGATATTGTACTCTGTTCAGGTATCTTGATATTAAAAAGTTACTGAATAAATATAAAAGTGTCCACCCAGCTTTATTTTTTGAAATTTGACTCAAATGTTAACAAAAAGAAGCTTTATTAAAAGCAAACTGGAAATAATTTTAGCCATAGATGAACTACATTATTATTAAAAAAAATTTGATAACAAAATTATATTCGTTTTTAGGAGGTTTCTTTAAAAAATAATACAGAATATAAATTACACAAATTAGATATAAATATGAATACTTATTTAAAATGAGATGACATATCACAATAAATTACAAATGTTAAAAAAAATAACGAATACAACAAACCTCACAACAATCCATAAAAGTAAGATGTTTGGAAGATTTAATAGTTTCTATATCTCTAAAGTAGGTTTTTACCACTTTGATTAAATATTATTAGATATTATTTTCTATAGAGAAAAAAGAAACATAATTCTTATTTTCTTCCAGCATGGTTGATCAATAAATGTTTCTCTTTATTAGAAATTAGAAAAAAAATTTTCATCTTCACAACATAATCATAACTTAAAGCAAATTATTAGGATGTATTCAAATTTGGAAAAAAATTCTACAAAGTTCCTTTCATATATTGTTGTAATACTTGGGAAAATTCTCCTATTTTCTTTTCTGATTCTATTTCAAACATCATCTCTATTCTACAACTGCACTGTTTATGTTTTGGGTAGTAAGATCACTGTTTTATATTTTATTCAATGTTAAGGTTTAATGTTTTAAAAATTAATTATCTGTAGCTTAGACTGTAAGGAAAGGAACAAGTTTGTTTGTTTGAACAAAATTCCAAGGAAACCACCTAGTTCCTTCACAACCATGACATATGAAAGTTGATGCCCCCACTCCACACTTTATCTCCAGTTATGCCAGGAGATAAGGAGATGTGGCAATTCTACTGCTAACTTGCCAGGTTATCCACAATGCTACTATCCATACTAATGTTGTCTACTGTCCATCCTATGTCTGTAAATTTTCTCCAGTGAACAGTATGCAGGTGGTCAGGTGTATGTGCTGGTTGGTCGTTGTTTTTGATGACTTGGAAAGAAGAAAGAATCTTCAAAGTTAGTAGTAACACTTTTGTATGTAACATTAACTTTTTTTATAAGGGAGACTTCATTTTTATATAAAATATTATATAATATGAATAATTGTTAGGTAATTCTTCTAAGTAAGTACTAACTTCTAATGAATTTTCAACCAGAGAATTGATTTATAAATTGAAATATTATTTCCTGGGCATCATGATAGGCACAGAAATTATTAACAAATGTCTTACTTTTTTGGAACTTTGTTTTATTGGAAGGGCACAGAAAATAAACAAATATGTAACATACATTGATACAAAGTAAAATGAAACAGGGTAAGGAGATAGAGTAGGGTAGAGCTTATATGTGCTGACAATGATATTGAAAATAACTCTTGTATTTTAGAATGAATAGTCAAACAGTGAATATAACATTAATAGTTCTGGTCAAAATTGTTAGTTTTTACGCTGGCAGAATTACAGTATTTCATGAGAAAATTCTTTGGTTCCCTAAATTATATGTGTGTGTTTATGGGTTGTTCAGGATAAATTGTATGTGTGTGTTTATAATGGACATATTACATTATAACAATTTCAGTTGTATAATGTAATGATTCAATATTTAATATGTATTGTGAAATGATCACCATAACAGATCTAGTTAACATCTATCACCAAAAATACTTACTTTTTTTTTTTGCTTAAATTAGTTTTAATTATGTATTCAACCTGCAGATAGAAATATATTTTGTAAAATGCACCATTAACGTTGGGAATAGAAAATATGACTCAATATATACTTGTTTGCTATATGCACCACTTTTCAAGAATAATTCAAATATAACTTTAAAATATCTGTAAAAAAAAGTGAAAATATCACAATACTTTTGGAAGATATTTCCACGTTTGTAATAGAAGAGTTCTATTATTTGGTCTTTTTCTATTTTATTCCAAAGTAGCTTAATGCATTCAAATAGCTTCTGCATACTCTATGTCTTTCTCACATCATTAGTCTAGAGCTACTGCTGAGAAGTAGCATTACAATATCAGCTTCCACTGAGAGGCTATTTACACCACTGGAAATTATGGAAATTTGAAAGTAGTGACAGGTGTTTCTAAAAACTCTTTTGAATTACTATGTTTATCTGCTTGGTGATGTTGTCTGAAGACAGTGCTCTTAGTTTTAATAATATGTTTAAAAAGTATTAATTGTTTATTAGACCCATGACATCAATTGAAATGTTATCTACCAAAATGTCATGTAAGTAAATATTGAGATAAGAATGAAGGATAAGTATCAGGAGAAAGTGTGGAAATATATGTGGGTGAAGAAGTTTCTAGCACATTAAAATTGCAATTTCAGAAATGAGGCTTATTGAGGAAAAAGTGGGGCTAATAACCTAAGAATTTCTATAGAATTTTTTTAAATGCACAGTAAAAATTAGGCATTAAAGAATATGTTTCACCTCTCTTAAAAAACCAGCAGTTCCCCAAAGCTTAGAAGCACAGCTTTTCCTGTACACACCAGGTCCTAATTGTAGAACTCTTGTATGTATCCATGAGTGCTGCAGCACTATTTTAATTAGAAAATGTTATGTTCACTTTTGCTTTAGATTATTAATTCCAAGTCCTTGTGTATCTATTCTAGTAGAATGGAAATGGCGATAATTACAGCTACATAAAAATAATTCTTTGAAGCAACTGTCCACTTATTATCAAAAAGATAAAATCTCCTTAGGAGAAATGAATTTGAGCAATATAAAGAATATCAATCTCTTTAAAGGCCCCTAGAAGTGACTACACCCTAACAATTTCTATTGTGTCTAAATAAACAGAACGTAAAAACACAACCAGGGGATATAAAGTCAAAATCTTCCATGTGATTATCCCATTATGCAAATTACGAACACATCTAAAGTCCTACTTCACTTAGAATTATAATATTTTATATATTGTCCAATAATGAGGACAAATTTATAAAAAGCCACAAGGTAGTATAAGTGGCTTAAATTTTACAAGTACAATCTTATACAGGTAACAGTGTTGCTACATATATTATAATCCTCTGCAATTTGTGATTTTTGATTACATCATAGAATGACTAATATGTAGAATGCTTGGCAGGACCTTGCACAAGCGATGCTCAGTTGTCCAAATAGGGCATTTTCAGTGTCACATGAATTAAAACATAAGATCTCAAAGTTCCTAATTTATGAGATTTATAAATCTAGCATTATCTAGATACTGTGTCCAGGATTTAGGCAACTCAGCTTAGTTATCAGGCTCAAAAAGATCAGATCATCATCAACCTATAGTTTCAGAGATTCAGAAATTCTCCATATTCAACAGAGGATGAGTGACCTTGAGAGGAGGGGTAGTTCAGAATAAATTAGGATGAGTCTAGGAATTTTTATAGGAGTTCTCAGGATCTGATATCAAATTTGCTTGAGTACTTACCCCTAGGGCAGGATTGTTAAATTGCTTTTAAAAATTAGAAAATTATTCAGATAAATCTAGATTCATGGTAATCTAAACATTTTCTGTGTTTGGTTTTGTTGAAGAGGTATTGGCTCTTTGACCTCAACAAACTTTCTTATATTTCATCATATGCTTGTCAGAAAAAATTAGTCAGACTCTGCAACTGTGTATCTTTCTCTCAGGCTGTATTGCAGATACCCTAATTCCCTGGGAGAATATGTACTCATTTCCTTTTTGCTATCAATCTTATGTGTAACAAACGCTGCATTTCTAGAAGATGCTATGTTGGACATTCTGTGACTTTCAGTTAACATGAAGCAATGTAATGCACTGTTCAGGACACTATCCATTTGTATGCTTTGGCAGAAACATAATTATGTGCAACTCTAAGTATCCTGGATTCCTTAATGGAAGAACTTTTCCAATGTCAACAGCAGCATATTTAAAATAAAGTTTTAAAAAAACCCGCCTAAATACCTGAAAATGTGAAAAACTTCAGAGGTATATTTTTTTAAGAAAATCTTGAATTAAATTGAAATTTTTATTTTAAGTATTTATATTTTTAGAAAGCCAAAATTGATTTGATAGAAAAGTCCTACTTTTCACAGTGAATACCTTAGAGATGTGTAGTTTTTTTTTTATTACTTATGAGATTTTGTTTCTATACTTTGACAGCTCCCACTACCTTGTTTTTCAGTTACAATTAATTTTCATTTTTATCAGTAAAATTGCCTTCTCTCTCTTCAGTCTTATATTTCACACTTTCTAAATATGTTCTCTATGTATCTAATTATAGAATGATACAAAAATCTGTGAAAATATTCTTATACTTTGTTTTTAAAGGTGTTAGTTAATTGATTTATCTTTTTATAGTAGGAATTGGATAGATTATATGAAGATCGAGTTAAAATATAGTTTATGGCCTGCCATGCTTTCACATAAAATTTGTATAGAGATCTCTGCTCCTTGTGGTGGCAGTTAATGCATATAAAGTGGACTGTCACCAGCCCTTTGGCACATTACATTTGCACTTTTTTTTAATACCCAGAGTTACATAATTAATATCTAGCGCTTTTATAGCTCACCATTTGAAAGTTCTCTGGCAATAGTTTATTTTTTGCCTTTGTTTTCCCTGCCTCAGGAGATGTATCTAGTAAGAAGTTGCTACAGCAATTACCAAGGAGGTTACTGCCTGTGTTCTCTTCTAGGATTTTGATGGTTTCCTATCTTACATGTAGATCTTTCATCCATTTTGAATTTATTTTTCTGTATGGTGAAAGAAATGGTCCAGTTTCATTCTTTTGTATGTGGCTGTCCCATTTCCTCAATACCTCCAGCTTCACTTTTCTTTTTCAAGTTTGCTTTGACTATTTGAAGTCTTTTTGGTTCCATACATATTTTAGGATAGTTTTCTTTACTTTGTGAAAAATGTTGGTAGTATTTTGATGTAAATTTCATTGAATATGTAGATTGCTTTGGGTAGTATAGACACTTTAACAGTATTATTCTTCCAATCCATGAGCATGGAATGTCTTTACATTTCTTTATGTCCTCTTCAATTTCTTTCATCAGTGTTTTTTAGTTTTTGGGCCCCAGATCTTTTACCTCTTTGGTTAGGTTGATTCATAGACATCTATGATTTTTGGTACAATTGTAAATGGGATGGATTCCTTGACTCATCTTTCTTTTTAAAAAAAGGATTTATTTATTTGAGACAGAAAAAGAGTAGGGGGGCAAGAGAGAGAGTAAGAGGGTGAGAAGCAGACTCCTTGCTCAGCATGGAGCACAATGTGGGGCTCAGTCTCAGAACCCTGAGATCATGAACTAAGATGAAACTAAGAGTCAGACTCTCAACTGACTGAGCCACTCAGGCACCCATCCTTGATTTTTCTTTCTGCTACTTCATTATCAGGGTATAGAAATGCAACAGATTTCTATATGCTGATTTTATATCCTGTGACTTTACTGAATTCATTTTTCAGTCCTAGCACTTTTTTTTTTTGGTGAAGTCTTAGGTTTTCTACATAGAGTAGCATGCCATCTGCAAATGTGAAGGTTAGACTTCTTCCTTACTCATTTGGATTCCTTTTTTTCTTTTTGTTTGTTGTCTACTGTGGGTAGAGTTTCTAGTACTATGTTAAGTAACAGTGACAAGAGTGGACATTCTTGTTTTGTTCCTAACTGTACAGGAAAAGTTCTCAGTTTTCCCCCATTAAGGATGATGTTAACTGGATTTTTAAAATAAAAACCATCTGCACAGTGAAGGAGACAGTCAACAAAACTGAAAGGACAGCATTCAGAATGGGAGAAGATATTTGCTAGTATCCAAAATCTACAAAAAACTTATCAAACTCAACACCCAAAAAGCAAACAATCCAGTTTAAAAATGGGCAGCAGACATGAATAGACATGTTTCCAAGGACATACAGATGGTCAACAGACACATGAAAAAATGCTCGACATCACTTATCATCAGGGAAATACAAATCAAAACTACAACTGAGATATTACCTCATACTTGTCAGAATGGCTAAAATTAAGAGCACAGGAAACAACAGGGATTGAATGTGGAGAAAGGTGAACCCTGTTGCCCTGTTGGTGGGAATGCAAACTAGTATAGCCCCTCTGGAAAACAGTATGGGTGGGGTACCTAGGTGGCTCAGTGGTTGAGCATCTACCTTAGGCTCAAGCCATGATCCCAGGCTTGGGATCAAGCCCCACATCAGGATCCTCGCAAGCAATCTGCTTCTCCCTCTGCCTGTGTCTCTGCCTCTCTCTGTGTGTCTCTCATGAATAAATAAATAAAATCTAAAAAAAAAAACAAAAACAAAACTATGGAGGTTCCTCAAAAAGTTAAAAATAGAACTACCCTGTGATCCAACAATTTCACTATTTATGCAGAGGATACAAAAATACTGATTCAAAGGGATACATGCACCCTGACACTTATAGCAGCTTTATCAACAATAACCGGATTATGAAAAAAGCCCAAATGCTCATTGAATGATGACTGGATAAAGAAGAGGTGGTATATATACACAATGGAATATTATTCATCCATCAAAAGGAATGAAATCTTGCCATTTACAAGGATGTGAATAGAACTAGAGTGTATTATGCTAAGGGAAATAATAATTTGTCTTTCTTAGAGAAAGACAAATATATGATTTCACTCAATGTGGAATTTAAGAAACAAAACTGATGAACATAGAAAAAAAAAGAGGCAAATCATAAAACAGGTTTTTAACTATAAAGAACAAAATGAGGGTTGCTTGAAGGGACGTTGGGGGGATGGATTAAATAGGTGATAGGTATTAAGGAGAGCACTTGTGATGAGCATGGGGTGATGTGCGAAAGTGATGAATCACTAAATCTTATACCTGACTAATACTACACTGTATATTTACTGACTAGAATTTAAATACAAATTTGGGGGGGGGGGAGAAAGAAAGCTCTCTGGCACAAAACAGAAACAATTTTGAAAAATGGTTACAGTGTTTAGACTGATGATAAAAAAGAATTCAAGAACTAGCTTCTAACTTTCAAGGACTACCTTCTAAATACAGTGATCAGCTCCTCAAGCCCAGTCCTTCATAATAGCATCATAGATTTAAATGAGACTCTTTTTTTTTTTTCCTCAGACGAACTCAAGGAGTTTTCCCAAAGATTGTTGATTCTTAAAATTCCCAAAGATTGCTGAGATTCTTAATCTCTCAACATATCTATAGGTATGATTTCTCTTATTATTCCAATTTTCAATGAAGTTAAAATTGTAGCTTATATGTTTAAACAAAGTCCTTCTTGGAGCTTTTAGGAGTGTTTGAAAGATAATTATGTAATGAAGACCTCAGAGCTTTTTCTTAGGGTTTTACCTTCCTCTGCATTCCTCACTTCTTTTTGAAGAATCAGGTAGATCCTATTATAAAGACATGAGAAAATATAATGTTTTTACCATAATACAACCTTCTTGAGTGCAATGCTTATTCAACCTTATTCAATAAATACAACATAATATGGAACTTCTGTGAAACCAGTATATGTGTGAAGAATAGCTTTTATTTTTTTTATTTTTTTTTTAATTTTTATTTATTTATGATAGTCACACAGAGAGAGAGAGAGAGGAGGCAGAGACACAGGCAGAGGGAGAAGCAGGCTCCATGCACCGAGAGCCCGACGTGGGATCCGATCCCGTGTCTCCAGGATCGCGCCCTGGGCCAAAGGCAGGCGCCAACCTGCTGCGCCACCCAGGGATCCCAAGAATAGCTTTTAGAAAAAAAAAAAAAAGAGAGAGAAATTTTTCCAAACTCAGCCTGTTAAAAAAATAATAATAATAAAAGCAACAACCTTGAAAGCTAGTATCAGAGTCTAGATTTAAGAAACTAAAAAGACAGCTTATTTTATTGATAAAGAATAATAGCAATTTATCTGTCACTAGCATTCAATAGAGGGTCAGTTTCCAAACAGAGGAGTTATAGATCTTAACAACATAGTCACAGAAAATAAAAACGACTGTAAAAGGACTTTAATATCATTTATATAAAGCTTGTGACTGCTGTCAACTCTACCAAAAAATGCACAGATTCTTTCAGATACAAGTGGCTTTTTAGCAATGTTGACATAATTTTATTCATCCCTTTGACGAAGATGGGAAATTGGTTAGTGTGTTGAGCAGTGTACCCAGTATTACCACATTGTCCTTCTTTACAAATAATTTTGTGATGAAATAAGGCACAATGAGTGGAAGGAAGAAAGCTTAGACTGCATGACTCTACAAAGCTAGTCCATTCAGCTTCTAATTTTAGGTAAAGACATTACCTGAGGAAAATATGTAATTACTCTAATATATTAATTTTAAACAGGTTTTTCATATTCAAAAAATGAAATTGTTTTCACATATTTTTTCCTAACAAAGGAATTCTAACATAATTTGAGAAAGACAACACACACATATATACATGCTCATGAGCTGCGGTATTTATTCTCTACAATTTGCCTGACATAAGAGTATATAAAATATGAAAGATAATTAAAATATAAGACAGAAATAAAGTAATTTTAACTAATTAAACAAAATTCCAAAAACATTTTAATTTTTAATTAAAAAAAATTAAAGATTTTATTTATTTATTCATGAGAGACACAGAGAGAGAGGTAGAAACATAGGCAGAGGGAGAAGCAGGCTCCCCCGGGGGGCCTGATGTGGGACTCGATCCCAGGATCCTGGAATCACACTTTGAGCTGAAGGCAGACACTCAACTGCTGAGCCACCCAGACATCCCCCAAAACATTTTTAATTCAGGCCAAGTTTTGGAATGAGATGTAAACATTTTAAACATGTACAACACACACTCACGTGTACATGCACACACACACACACACATATATATATATATATATATATATGTAAACACACACAGGACATTCAGAACTAGAATAAAAATGTAGACAAAATAAATAGGCTCATAAATTGAAAGGAGCCTATAACATAAACTTAATGAAAGCAAGAACTTTGTTCTGTTCTTTGTTGTATGACCACAATTTTATTTTATTTTATTTTATTGTATTTATTTTATTTTATTTTATTTTATTTTATTTTATTTTATTTTATTAAGATTTTATTTATTTATTCATGAGAGAGAGAGAGAGAGAGAGAGGCAGAGACACAGGCAGAAAGAGAAGCAAGCTTCATGCAGGGAGCCTGACGTGGGACTCGATCCGGGGACTCCAGGATCATGTTCTGGGCCGAAGGCAGGTGCTAAACTGCTGAGCCACCCAGGGGTCCCATGACCACAATTTTAAACAGACAAATGTTTATATATATATATATATATATGGTAAATGAAAAAAATAATGGTAGTTTTTCAGAAAAATATATGAAATGTATAGTTAATGCAATATCACAGAAAACAAAATTCTGAAATTTTCATTATATGCAGATGTGAAAGCCTCAGAAAAAGTTTTATTTAAATATACCGACTACAGGGCAACCCGGTGGCTCAGCAGTTTAGTGCCGCCTCAGCCCAGGGCGTGACCCTGGAGACCCGGGATCGAGTCCCACGTCGGGCTCCCTGCATGGAGCCTGCTTCTCCCTCTGCCTGTGTCTCTGCCTCTCTTTCTGTCTGTGCCTCTCATGAATAAATAAATAAAATCTCTTAAAAATAAATAAATAAATATACCAACCACAAAAAAAACATTTGCAAAATCAGATTAATTAAAAAATCAATATTTTATTTTTTATGAAATAAATAGTATTTTATTAAATTTGTTTTCAAACAAGGAAGCAAAAAGTAATTTATCAGTTTAGCAATATGCTTAATTAACACATGATTTATTATATTATTGATACATTATTAGGGCATTTTTACATTTGAAAATGTGACAGAAACAATATAAGGGTAATGCTTTACTAAATTAACATGGGGAAAAATTATACTTTATCATGTATGTCTCATAATAGTAAGATACAATTCCATATAGATTGTAATAGCAAGAAGAGACTTTAGTCTTATTTTATGCTTATAAAATATTTCCTTGAATATTTGTTTTATAAAAATTAGTAATTGTATGAACTTATTAGGGCAAATACTCAAATTCGTGTATCAAATGTTCCAATTTGAGATGTTCTATATTGATTGAGTTAATGGCCCATAACTTTGTTGCATTTTTCATTCTGATTCCAGGTTTAGCCTTGAGACTTGCCTTGAAAATTCAATATTAGTAGACCCAACACTAGGAAAGGCTACTTTGAGAGTACTTGGGTATTGTGCTTGCTCTCTTGTGTCTTTGCCATCACCTTGAGAACATACTCAGGCTAGTCTGCTGCATGGTAAGTGATGTAAATATCAGAGTCAAGTTACCCTAGTTTTCTGTGCCAAGGCCAGCTTTGATGCACAAACAGGCAGATATGTGAATAATCTGAATAATCCAGAGAAGAATAATGTTATCTGGATAAGAACAGGATCTGGCCAACCACCCCAGAGGCAAACAACTTATTGTCTATGCCACTGCAGTCTCACAGGGCTTGTTTTTGTTGTTGTTCTTATCATTGTTACATTGCTGTATATATCATTGGATAACAGATATCAAAGTACACACAAAAAAGTTACAGTACTTATTTCCATGCTCCTTTTGGGGTTTAGGGGCAACCCACTAATCTTATGCCATTAAATCACAAGCATACATTTTTCGAAATAATTTGGCAATAATTAATTCAAGCTCAATTTATCGCTACTAAAATAACTGAAAAGACCACAGGTAGCAGTGAGAGGATTGATAATGTCCTTTTTGTGTCCTTATGGCAAACCAAAATTTGATCTCATGAACTATTCTGTTGATATCCCAGAGGAATTCTCTCAAGTGTTTTCCCTAGAGATTTCTTTTTAGTTTTTCCTCAAGAGCTTTTAGGAATTCACTAGCAACAAATAGAGATAAATCTATTTTCACTTGCAATGCCTGATTTTCTCCTGGTAATTCCTGGGCCCTTAAATTTGGAATTCACTGAAAACCTAAAGACATAAGCAAAAACCTTTTCTTCTCCTTTTCTAAGGTTATGTAGTATAAGTATCTTGGACCAACTAAGTCAGTTTAATTTGTCCTAAAACGTATGCATATCTTTCCAAGCTTTATCATTAATACCATTTTATAAATGTTGAAAATTCAAAATATATGTTCATTTTTTCTCAAACAGTAAGTTTCAGTGTAGTGGCCTGGTAGTATATGTAATTAAATTCTGAACAGGTTGAATCAAGTAATTTAAAAATATATTAAAGTTATTTAAAAATATGCCTATTTACATATTGGGGTGTTGTAGGATGACAACTGGCCCCAAAATATGTCCACATCTTCACTTCTTGAGCCTGTGAATGTTATCTTATATGGCATGAAAGGCCTTTGCACTAAGGGGGACACATGATGAGATGAGCACTGGGTGTTATACTATATGTTGGCAAACTGAATTTAAATAATTTTTTAAAAAATGGACTTTGCAAATATGATTGAGTCAAGGATCTTGGAAATGAAAGATTATCTGTTACCCCTCCCGGTGGATCTGATGGAATCACAAGGGTCCTTATAGGAGGGATATAGGAGTGTCATATCCAGAGGCAAAGAGGATATGATAACGGACATAGAGATGGGACTGATGCACGTGGAAGATGGAAGAAGAGGTCACTAGCGAAATCACACACACAGCTCCCAGAAGCTGACAAGGTGAGCAAGCAACTTCTCTCATCAGAGCCTCTAGTGGAAACCAGTCTTGTCGATATTTAGATTTTACCTCAGTGAAATCACTTTGGTACTTCTGATCTCCAGAATGGTAACATAATACTTTTGTGATATTATAATCCACTAAATATGTAATAATGTAATATGGTATGGCACCAATGAGAAACTAACATGAGGCTGGTGACTTTATATGTCTATTACCTGCTATTTTAAGACAGCGTTTAATTGTATCTATCTATCTATCTATCTATCTATCTATCTATCTATCATCTATCTATCCATCTATCATCTATTTATCTGTTTTTTTGTTTATTTATTTTTCCTTCAAATTTTGGTTGTTTCTGCTTCTGACATTCCAGTGTTGACTTCATAAATGTTTGGACTTGAAATCCAAATTCCCTCCTCACATAGTTGGATCATGGAGTCATAGCAAGTGAGTCTGATTCACACATGGTTCTCAAAGCTATAAATACTATTACACTTGATCCTTAAACAACACAGGTTTAAACTGCCCAGTTCCAATTATATACAGATTTTTTTAAATAAATACAATATAGTACTATGAATGTATTTTATCTTCCTTATGTTTCTTTTAATAACATTTTATTTTCTCTAGCTTACATTATTTTAAGAATACAGTGTATGACAATAATATACAAAATATGTGTTAATTGACTATTTATCAGTAAGGACTCCAGTTAATAGTAGTATCCTTTAGTAGTTAAGTTTTGAGGGAGTCAAAAGTTATATATTTATTTTTGGCTGTGCAGGGATCAGTGCCCCTAATTCCCACATTGTTCAAGAGTCAACTGTACATAGAGTTCTCTGAGAAGTGGGATACAAGAACTCATTTGAGGGAATTTCCCTGGGATGTTTAGGTTTGGCACAGGTTATAGTAGTTGAAAGATTATTGCCTTGTTATTAAAATTTTGTTCCAGTTGTTTTATGTAATACAAATTTCCTGTCTACACTTGATGTAATTTGCTGTAAATTTTACAAACTTTTCTACACTTGTATGAAGCAACATTTCCTTTTATTTGTCTTTTTTTTTAATTTTTTTTTATTTATGATAGTCACACAGAGAGAGAGAGAGGCAGAGACATAGGCAGAGGGAGAAGCAGGCTCCATGCACTGGGAGCCTGACGTGGGATTCGATCCCGGGTCTCCAGGATCGCGCCCTGGGCCAAAGGCAGGCGCCAAACCGCTGCGCCACCCAGGGATCCCCGTTTTATTTGTCTTTAATGTACTATTAATCTTTCCTCAAATGTTCTCCTTAATCTTACTATACTATATAGCAAAGAAGCCTGTGTTCTTCTACAATATAAAATTATCTTGACCATTTTGACCATTTGTCTTACTCTTTTACAAAATCAGAGATAAAAGTTTTCTGACCAAACTCATAAATTTATGTCTTCTCACACTTTTGTAGAGCCATTTACTCTTCACACAAGACTTTCAGACTTGGTTCTTTCTTCTTTCTTTCTTTCTTTCTTTCTTTCTTTCTTTCTTTCTTTCTTTCTTTCTTTCTTCTTTCTTTCTTTCTTTCTTTCTTTCTTTCTTTCTTTCTTTCTTCTTCTTTCTTCTTTCTTCTTTCTTTCTTTCTTCTTTCTTCTTTCTTTCTTTCTTCTTTCTTTCTTTTTTTCTCTTTCTTTCTTTCTTTCTTTCTTCTTTCTTTTTTTTTAATAGAGTAAATTTTGGACAAAGCTGTGTATTGGGCAAACATGTGCCTTATTGCTTTTATACTTTTCTAGCAATCAGACATTATCGCTTTCCTTCTTAAAACTTAGATCTTCTTTCTGTAACACCTATCCTTGACTTCATTCCAGAATTATCCTTATGTTTGTATGAGCTCTCCAACAAGGTATGAGTTGATCTCTAATGAACTATGCTATTGGCAGAAAACCAGAGGGGATCTCCCAGGGAGTCATTATAGTTTAAAGAGAAATATTCAGTCATAAACTTCTTCAAAATTAAAATAATAAAACTTCACAGCTAATCACATGTGATAAGGAGGTTATTTTGGATACATTTTCCCTGTGTTAAACCTTAAACCACTCCAATAGTTTATATAACTGAACTTCTTCCCTTTTAAGTAGCTTAAAATAATTTGAGTCCGTGGGAATTCTCTTAAGAATTAGCTGCATGTTTATAGTGAGAAACCATTTTCATTACACATAATGATTAATTCAAAGCCACTGAATGAAAGCACCTTTAGGTAAAAACAAAACATTGGTCCTTATCTTGTGTGTAACGTTAAGCACGCACACAGAAAGAGATACCTTATTATACACTCATTGTATATGTTTTCCCTTGAATTACTTTGTAGTGCTTTGTTAATTTTCTAATTCAGTGAATTCAGATAAATTTATCAGAGTTTTTTTTCTAAAATTCTCAATAATTAGAAGTAAATATTCCAGATAAAGGTTAAAATTCGTAACTGGTGTTGGCAATTGTATTTTTGAAGTGTTTTATAATTTCTAACAAGATGCTACAGCACCTTTGGTTTTAAGGGTGCAACATCACTACATTGAAAGTTTGTTGATAGAATAGGGGAACACTTCTTGACATATTCTAGTTTTTCAAACAAAATTATTGTGACTTGCTACCCATATTGCTATCTTTCCATTTCCTAATATTCATTAACTAAGTGCCCTTTGCTGCCAGTCAAATCACATAGATGATGACATCTAGAGAGCAGCATTTCTCAGACACATTAAAGTTGCAACTTTGGCAGAGGTAAAAAATGTTGATATTCTGAATCAAAGAAGTTTTCTGAGTGGAAATCAATAGTCAAGTTCTCAGAACAAAACAGGAGTGTAGGGATTGCATATAACACATTCTAAGTTGCATTTGAGTTTACTCAGAAGGTATATCCATGGTATGAATATGTGTGTGTATGTGTGTGCGTCTGTGTTCATGGCATGTCTTGTCCCACCACAAAATATTAGCCTAAAGTCTAAGCATTTTTATTTTATATGTTATATGCCAAGTTGACATTTCATGAAGCTTGAAAACTTCTCTTGTATGGAATGACACTTAGTTGCTTCTGGTTATTATTAATTCCACTAGGTTTCTGTTTTGTTTAAACAAGTACAATCTAAGAGTTTGTTTATAGTTTCAATGTTTGGAGCAAAAGGTCCTTATAAGGATGTCTTCTCATAATGGCTTCTTTGAGAAGAAAAAGGAAATATATATACAGTAAGGATCTAGTTTTTCTTGTTGCTGTTGTTGTTATTGTTAAAGAAATATCAAAAAAGAATGAGGGGAAAAAGGTTTAAGACTAAAAATAAAATCAGAGACTGCTTATCCTATCCCTCCTCTCCTGCTCTTTTTTGACCAAAATTCCTAAAGGACATGATCTTGCTGATCAGTTTTTCCTGCTGAATGTGAGGTTAGGTGAAACTGGAGATGAGTGAAGTTAGAATCAATGAAGTTAGAATAAACGAAGTGAGTAAAGAAGTATGTTATTACAGATGAGATTACTGAGAAGGAGCCTTGGAACTATATTTTTCCTGTTGCAAAACAATGTTTCTGAATTTAGCAGCATGCTATTTGTCTTCCATATTAAATGATTGTGAAATGAATATACACTTTCAAATACAAAAAAACTTGGCTTTTTCTTTCAAAGGCCTTTGGTCTTTTGCTACTATAATGATATAATAATATAAATTAAAATATGGTAAGTGTCATGTTCTATGGTCTTACTTCTCATGAGTAACTACCTATTTTCAAATAGTCATGTAATTATGCAGCCTTAAGAATAAATCATATATATTTTCATCTAGAAACATTCCTGCTGACAATTACTCATTATTCATATCAATCTGAACATTTTTAGTGTGCTCAGAATTTATAATCATATACATAAAATATTCTCAATGCATTATTACTCGTAAGAATGTGTTAAAGCTACAGATCACACATAATATATGCATTGAGTGGTAACATCTTCAGCATGAATTATATTTACATATTTATATATTTATTTAGATTGGAATAAATTATCAGCTTTGGCAAATTTTATCTAATAAAATATCCTTAAGGATATCCTAAGGATAGCTTGTTAAAAAATTTTAACATAACGTATATAACCTAGAAAACCTATTTTTTAAAGTACTTCAGTTTCCAATGCTATGTAATAAATGTTGGCTCAATAATTAACATTAAACATATTTCTTTATCATGGAGCTTATTAAAAAGAATAGAAATATGTATTTACTGTACTTAACATATATGAGACTGCTTAGATATTTGGATACTTAGCATATAATTTAGAAACATGACACAAAGAAGTAATTTAATAATAGTTTAATAGTTTAGAGCATCATCTTTGATATCAAGCTACTTGAGTTGAAGTCTTAACACTTAAATTTATTATCAAGATGACCTTGTAAATGTGGATAATACTATAACATAAGCCAAAGTTTATTGTGAGAAAGGAATTATATGTAAAGTTCTTAGAAATACTGACCTTGAGAAAAAACTCTTTAAACTATTTATTACTTTGCACTACTTTGTAACATTTTTGTCCTGTTATCATTTTTATATTTTCTTTCATTTTTTTTCAAATTTGCAAATTAGATTACCCCAACATCTTATTTAAGATCTTATTTATATTGCTGAGATATGCTGTTAACATTCAATTGTTCCTTATTCCCAAAAATTACCAGTTGAGGTTCTAATGAGTCAGATGTCTAGGAAGCTGTCTAAATAGAGCATTTAAAATGCCATTGTTCATGAAACATTGTTCATGAATGTAAGCAACAGCACCCTAGTGTAGTTCTGCCTATTAAACAAATCAAGACTAAAATTCCTCATATTAACAGACTATGAATGGAAATGTACTGATTCTAATGAAGGCTTTACCTTTGTTATTTAAAACAAAAGACAGACAAGACATAATAGTACCTCCACAGATCTAAATAACATTTTAAATTTTTGATAAAGGTAGTTATTATTAGTATAGGAGTCGGATCTAGATTGACCTTGTTGGACATATGTAGATGAATCATGATTATGACATGGATGATGAGACTTAAAACCTATTTGTTTTGCTTTTCCTTAATTTTTAATAGCCTTTATAGGATTTCTACAGTTATGTCTGTCTTATTGCTACTATACATACATTAAATTTTCATGCGTCACTTATATACATTTAGAAGAGACAGTGCTTTCTAATTAAAGTATGGCTTTGGAATGGAGAGTAGAATACTATTATAATTTTTCTATGTAACCCAATGCAAGATAAATGGTGAAAATAACTTGTGGTGGGACACCTGGGTGGCTCAGAGGCTGAGTGCTTGCCTTTGGCCCAGGGCATGATTCTGGAGTCCCAGGATCCAGCCCCACATTGGGCTCCCTGTATGGAGCCTGCTTCTCTCTCTGTCTGCGTCTCTGCTTCTCTCCTTGTCTGTGTCTCTCATGAATAAATAAAATCTTAAAAAAAAAAAAAGAAAAAGAAAAGAGCTTGTAGGTTTTCAAACAGCTCATTTTAACTCTTACTAAAATTCTATTGGTCCAATAACTTTGACTTTGTATTGTTATTCATGTTTATACATTTTAAAAATTGTATTTATTCCTTTTTTCCTTCTAAAACATTTTTTAAAAGATATATTTATGATAGACATAGAGAGAGAGGCAGAGACACAGGAGGAGGGAGAAGCAGGCTCCATGCCGGGAGCCTGACGTGGGACTCGATCCTGTGTCTCCAGGATTAGGCCCTGGGCCAGAGGCAGGCGCTAAACCGCTGAGCCACCCAGGGATCCTCTCCCATTGAAACATTTTAAAATCAGGTGAGCATTTGTGGTTCTAGGATTTAACAATAAAATTGTATTTTATAGATAAGCTTATATTAGTCCTCTTCCCAAAAGAGAAAAAAATGCATAGTAGTACATTTTTATAATACTATTTTTTATAATACTATTTTTAAAGCCTGTTACATTTAGTTCACAGAATTGTCCTTTATTTTTAGATTATAACTATACTTTTATTAGTATAGTAAGTGTGGCAAGTGATAGTGGGCAATTTTTTTTTTTTTTTTTTTTTTGGTATGATGTTCTTTCTTTACAAATAAACAAACAACAACAAAAATAAATAAAACCAAAATCCCTAACAATTATACAGGTCAATTTCCTCTTTTTTATTTTTTTAAGGATTTTTGATATCTTATTGCTCTAGATGAAGTATAAAATTAAGAAGTCATTTTCATATTATAAATGTTCTCAATTGGTATGCTAAAGTTAACTCATTTCAAAACCTTTCCAGGTGACCAAAAGATTTGAAATACTATTACAGTTTAATTTGACAAATAGCCAATTAAACTGAAGAAGCCAAGAAATATATTTGTAGTGATATTTTTAAAATTCCAGGTATAAATCTAGTAGTGAATAATCATATCAAGCTGATTACAAACAGTTAACAAGTTTCTTTCATATAGATACAAGATCATTGCCTTATGAGCACATATTGGAATGTGTGCTCAGGGCAGTAAACCATTTAATTCAAGTAGTGACTAGGTACTGAAATGACTGAATAAAGAATGCATTATCTGTAGAAATATTTATAAAAGATGGAAAACATTGCTATAATTAGTCATTAAGTGATAATAATTTTGGGCTTCTTGTACATTCTTGTACATTTATTCCTTTAATAATACCAAATTCCTACAATGATGTTAGAATTTCAAAGAATATTAACACAAAAGATTTAGGTGCCACTGCTCTAGTCCATGGCGTGGCATGTGAATGTGCTTGTGTTAAGGCCACCTCAAAATAGTTCTACATACAATGCATAAACACACATATAGACTAATTATTGCAAAGGTATTAGGAAACTGAAACACAGACATGTGGAAAGTTAGGTGAAAAGATATGCATCAATAATGCTTTGCACCTTAGAAAGCATACCTTGCTCTGTGTGGTAAGTGCTGGGAGTGTATTTAAAGGGATTATAATTGAGCATCTACCTTTAGCTCAGGTTGTGATTTCCAGGTCCAGTCCAGAGACTGAGTCTCTCATTGGGCTCCCGCAGGGAGCCTGCTTCTCCCTCTGCCTGTGTCTCCGCCTCTCTTCCTCTCTCTCTCTCTCTCTCTCTGCGCCTCTCATGAATAAATAAAATAAAATCTTAAAAATAAATAAATAAAAAATAAAAAATAAAAATAAAATATGGCAGGGTCTAACTGCCAGATAGAAATAGAGGAAATGGTAATTTTTGTTTTACTTTTGTAGTAAATAAATAAATAAATCTGGCTGTGATCCAAGTAAAATATAGATTATAAATTAATATATGGGAGGAAGCAGAATCTGGCAATTTTACTTCTGATTCACTGTCACTCCCAAACACCACAAACACACACACACACACACACAGAGATATATGAAAGACAGACCAAAGAAATCCACAAATGCATACACACACACAGGTGCACGTGAAAGACACACAAATAGTAATAATAATAAAATCACAGACACATATAACTATATAAAGAACTTCTAAACTTTGAGACCAGAAAGAATTGGAAGGAAAAGTGGAAAAGATTCTAAGGACCACTGTGAAAGATGTATGTAAATCCTACCCCAAACCTGGATTAAGATCCACAGGAATAGTAGATAATTCTCCAGGAAATTTGGGGATTCAGAAGCAGAGGAGATTTGTACCCCACTTCTTCTGTGATTCTTGGCAATGGCAGGCTCCCAGGCCTTCTTTACATCACAGTGGTGAAATCAACAGAGGAGACATAGCTGAGTGGGACATAACTGTACCAAAGTGACAATATATCATTGTGAGGAAGCACTGCTAACTACTGGCATTCTTCTAAGGAGAGGAGAGAGTGACCATAATTTAAGGTTCTATCATGGATTGCACACAGAAATAAATACTTGGGAGAGATAGCTGGCAGATTCGAGAGGTACTCTGTGCACATGTGTGCTGCCAGGAGATACAGAGTGGAAGATTAACTTGATAAGATGAAGATGAGAGTATCTCAGTGCTTGATTGTGCAGTAAAGTGAGGAGAGATTAAGAATTCATCCATGTGTTCGTCTCAGCTGATATAGGTTTAGAAAGTCATTGACTTTCCAAAGACCAGACACATCTATTTGATATCATAATGCCAGATCGGACAACAGGACAAAGAAAAGAAAAATACTTAGAATTTTGAACTTATGATTACAAAATAACTCATTTTATTGCACTTTATTGTGCTTCTCAGATATCACGTTTTTCACAAATTGAAGGTATCAGACTTCAGTGGAGGAAGTAACAACAGATGCGGTAGAAATAGGAGAACTAGAATTAGAAGTAGAGCTGGAAGCTGTGACTGCATGGCTGCAATCTCATGATAAAAATCTAAAGGCTAAGGAGTTGCTTCTTATGGATGAGCAAAGAAAGCATTTTCTGGAGATGGAATCTACTTCTAGTGAAGATGCTGCGAAGATTGCTGGAATGACAACAAAGAATTTAAAGCATTACACAAACTTAGCTGATAAAGCAGCAGCAGGGTTTGAGAAGATTGACTCCAGTTTTGAAAGAAATTCTACTCTGCATAAAATGCTGTCCAACAGCATCACATGCTATAGTGAAACTGTTCATGAAAGGATGAGTCAATTGATGCTGCAGACTTGACTGTTGTCTCATCTTAAGAAATTGCCACAGCCATCCCTGCCTTCAGTGACTACCACTCTCATCAGACAGCAGCCATCAGCTTCAGAGAAAGACCCTCCACCAGCAGAATGATTGTGACTTACTGACAGGTCAGATGATGATAGCATTTTTTAGCAACAAGGTATTTTTAATATTAAGCCTCATGCATTGCTTTCTTAGACAAAATGCTATTGGACACTAAATAGAACACAATTTAGTGTAAACATGACTTTTACACGCACTGGGAAATCAAAAATTGATTTAACCTCCTTGTAATGTTTTCTTTATTGTAGTGGTCTGGGACCAAACCAGACCATATCTCAGAGGTAAGCCTGTAAATGTTTTACATTGAGGGTAACTTCCTTTATTTCTATTCAAAGGACAATATTTAGAAGAAATCCATTTAACTTACAAATATAAAAGAAAAACCAAAACATGTCCTTTAAAAAATTTTTAAAGTTATTTATAGATTGGGATTGGGTGAAAAAGTCAGAATGCCAATATTACTGATATCAAAAATGGCTAGTCAGCAATAAACCTGTAAGAGTATGAGTTAACCAATAAAATATATTTAAATGCAGGTTGGTCATTGAGTTATACATTTTATTGTTTATTTTGTAAATATAAATTAAAAAATCTATCAATGGAGCCATTAGAAATCATAAAATATAACATGACAATATTTATTTAAAAAATTGTCTTATTGGAAATTAACTTGTGTAGCCTGCATAATCTGGAAAAAATATTGAATGAGTCTAGAATATATTCTATTTTGCTCAGATTTCAATTCTTAGATTCCCCTTTAGGTCATTTTCAATAGTGATCACAGATTCTTTTTTTTTTTTTTGCGTAATCCATCCACTGCTACTATTTTTTGTTCTAATTATCATTGGTCATGCTGATAATTATTTGGGTTTCAATAAGTACCAGGTCTTCTTATTTTTGTGAAAAATGAAACAAAATAGGCTTCTGTTTCATTTAGAGTTCAGTTGCAAGCAGGATGTAAAACTCTGGAGATCTTGCATTTGAGCACTGTGAAAAGATTACTTCCATAGTTTTGTCATCAACTGCTAAACTAGGAGCCAAGCATGCCCAGATTATGTCAAGAGAAACGATTCCAATTCCAATATGAAGAGTTTGAAGAACCTGAATTATCTATTTTTGCATGTTATCTTTCATCATATTAAAAACCCAGAAAGTTATTTAAGTAAGTAATATTATATTCTTTTTTGAGAGGCCAGTAAGTGAATCCAATGACACTACTTATGGTTTGATCAGTAATACATAATAGGGCTCTTTCCATCATGATTTAAAAGCTTATTTCCTCTATTCTTCTAGAAGAAAAAGAGCAGTAGTTAGATTATCCCTCAGGAAGTGGTTGTTTGGGCAGATATAATAGAAAGGATACATACATACACATTGATAATAAGACTAAGTATATGCTTCAGTCTCTGCCAGTAACAGATTGTAAGATTGTTATAATATTAACAAATGAGTAGAACAGTCATTATCATCTTCTAACAGGAATGTCTATGGGTCTCTCAGGAAGAGAGCTGAGGGAAAATATTTTGGTTAAGGTAGTGTTGAAGTATCTGAAGTTTATCTAGTTTTAGCATTAGAATCCTATTTGCTTTCTATCATCTTAGAAGGTTTAGGATCATTTCAGCAGTAAGAATTGAGGGATCCCTGGGTGGCACAGCGATTTAGCGCCTAACTCTGGCCCAGGGCGCGATCCTGGAGACCCGGGGTCGAATCCCACGTCGGGCTCCCGGTGCATGGAGCCTGCTTCTCCCTCTGCCTATGTCTCTGCCTCTCTCTCTGTGACTATCATAAATAAATACAAATTAACAAAAAACAAACAAGAAAAAAACATCCATTTGAGATGATTTTTCTAGAGAGACATTTTATCTTTGCCAGATTATATCTTGGATTTTATAGTTTGATACTTTCCACGGTTTTCTTTCCTCTTAATTTTGTGCCAAATTTTGTGCCTTTCTCCTACAGTCCTTCAACCAGTCCATATATTTTATCAGAGATTCCTGTATAAAAGCATCAGTCAGGGTGGTCCCAAGTGGCTCAGCAGTTTAGCGCTGCCTTTGGCCCAGGGTGTGATCCTGGAGACCTGGGATCCCTGCGAGGAGCCTGCTTCTCCCTCTGCCTCTCTCTCTGTATGTCTCTCATTAATAAACAAATAAAATCTTTAAAAAAATCAGTGTGGTTTCCTTAATATAAAATATGCCAAAGCATTTCTCTTTCATAAACATACAAATAAAATGGTTTTGTATTAATCAGAAATCCTAAATAGGTGGTTCATGGAGAAGCCTTATTAAAGGCAAAATTTCTCAATGCTAAAATCTAATGAATTGAGTCACATTTTTTTTAAGTTTTTGTTTAAATTCTACTTAACATAGTGTGATATTAGTTTCAGGTATACACTATAATGATTCCACTATTTCGTACAACACCCGGTGTTCATCACAACAAAGCACTCCTTAATCTGCATCACCTACTTAACCCATCTCCTCACCTACATCCCCACTGGCAACCACCAGTTTGTTTTCTATAGTTAAGAATCTGTTTCTTGGCTTGCATCTCTCTGTCTTTTTTTCCCCCTATGCTTGTTTTGCTTCTTAAATTCTACACGAGTGAAATCATATGGTTGTTTGTCTTTCTCTGACTGACTTACTTCATTTAGCATAATCTCTAATTCTATTCATGTTATTGCAAATGGCAAGATTTCATTCTTTTTATGGCTGAGTAATACTCCATTTTGTGTATACACATATATATACACACATATACACACATACACACATGTGTATATATAATGTATACAATATATTCTCGTGTGTGTTTGTGTGTATGTGTGTACCACCTCTTCTTTATGCATTTTTTATAGTCAGTGGACATTTGGGCAGTTTCCATAGTTTGGCTATTGGAGATAATGCTGCTATAAATATTGGGGTAATGTATCCCTTTGAATTAGTAATGTTGTATTCTTTGGGTAAGTATCTAGTAGTACAATTGCTGGATGATAGACTAGTTCTATTTTTTAACTTTGTAAGGAAACTCCATATTGTTTTCCAGAGTGGCTGCACAGTTTGCATTCCTACCAACAGTGCAAGAGGATTTCTTTTTCTCCACAACCTCACCAAAACCTTTTGTTTCTTGTGTTGTGTCTTTTCACCTGTCTGTTGGTCATCTGTATATCCTCTTTGGAAAAAATGTCTATTCATGTCTTCTGCCCATTTTTAATTGGATTATTCTTTTGGGAGGTGTTGAGATTTACAAGTTCTTTATATGTTGGATACTTCACTAGATATGTCATTTACAGATATCTTCCCCCATTTCAGTTTGCCTTTTAGTTTTGTTGATTTTTTCCTTCACTACGTAGAAGCTTATTATTTTGATGATGCCCCAGTAGTTTATTTTTGCTTTTGTTTCCCTTGTCTCAGGACACATACCTAGAAGAAAGTCGTTATGGCCACCATCAAAGAGATTATTTGCTGCTGTTCTCCTCTAGCATTTTTATGGTTTTAGGTTTCATATTTAGGTTTTTTAATCCATTTTGAAGTTATTTTGTGTTTAGTGTAAGAAAATGGTCTGGTTTCATTCTTTTGCATGTAGCTGTCCAATTTTCTTGTTGAAGAGACTGACTTTTTTCCATTGGATATTCTTATTGTAATCTTATTACAAACAATCTTGTTTTTGGTGCAGTTGTAAATGGGTTTCCTTAATTTCTCTTTCTGCTGCTTCATTATTGTTGTATAGTAATCAATAGATTTCTGTATATCAATTTTGTATCCTGAGACTTTACTGAATTTTTTAAGTCATTTTAGCTGTTATTTGATGTAATCTTATGGATATCATGTTGTCTGCCAATAGTGAAAGTTTCACTTCTTGCCCATTTGAATGCCCTTTCTCTCTCTCTCTCTTTCTTTCTTTCTTTCTTTCTTTCTTTCTTTCTTTCTTTCTTTCTTTCTTCTTTCTTTCTTCTTCTTTCTTTCTTTCTTTCTTCTTTTCTTTCTTTCTTCTTTCTTTCTTTCTTTTTTTCCTTTTCTTTTTCTTTTTTTCTGATTGCTGTACTTAGCTCTTCAGGTACCATGTTAAATAACACTGGTGAGAATGGACATCCCTGTCTTGTTCCTGACCAAAGAGGAAAGCTCTCAGTTCTTGACCATTGTGGATGATAATAGCTGTGGTTTTTAACATATGGCCTTTATATTGTTGAAGCACGTTTCTTCTCAGCCTACCTTGTTGAGGGTTTTCAATCATGAACGGATATTGTACTTTGTCAGATGCTTTTTCTGCGTCTGTTGAAATGATCACATGGTTCTTATCCTTTCTTTTATTAATGTGGTGTATCACCCTGATTGATTTGTGAATATTGACCCAAGTGTGCAACCCAGGAATCAATCCCATTTGATTATGATGAGTGATTTTTTTAACATATTGTTTTGGATCCGGTTTGTTAGTATTTTATTGGGAACTTTTACATCTGTGTTCATCAGGGATATTGGCCTGTAGTTCTCTTTTTTAGTAGAATCTTTATCTGGTTTTGGTATCAGGGTAATACCAGCTTCATAGAATGAATCTGGAAGTTTTTCTCCCTTTTCTATTTTTTTGGAAAAGAATGAGAAGAATAGGTATTAACTCTTGTTTAAATGTTTGGTAGTTTTCGCCTGAGAAAACATCTGGCCTTGGACTTTTGTTTGTTGGGATTTTTTTGATCATGGATTCAATTTCTTTGCTGGTTATCAGTTGTTCAAGTTTTCTATTTAGTTTGATTGGTTTATCTGTTTCTAGGCATTTGTCCCTTTCTTCTAGGTTGTCCAATATGTTGGCATGTAGTTTTTTATAATATTCTCTTATAATTGTTTGTATTTCTGTGGTGTTGGTTCTCCTCTTTCATTTGTGATTTTCTTTGGGTCCTTTCTCTTTTCTTTTTCATATATTTGTCTTGCAATTTCAGAATATGTTGTAATCCGTCGCCTATAAATAGCCAATGAGTCCTAATAATACTTTTTAGATGGTTGGCCTTGGATAATCCTCAAATATTTAAGCTTTTCCTTGAAGAAGAACCTCCCTTCCACTGACAGGATATAGCTAATATCATGGACGTTTTATAAAATTTTAGGTTTTTCTTGGAGATCATGTATTCATTATCAGTTTTTTAAAAAGGTTATATTAACAAAAAAAATTTAAAAAAGTTCTAGACATTCTCATAACTCTGTAGATCAGAAGAATTAAAAAGTCAATGCCTCCATATTAAATCAGTGGAAACTACAAGGAAATTATTTTTACTTTTCTGTTTTAATTTTTTTTTAAATAAGATGGGATTTCTTAGCCTATTCAGTTTGCTATAACAAAGCACCAGAGACTGTGTAGTTTATAAAAATTAAAAACAAAACAAAACAAACAACAACAAAAATCCCATACCAGAATATTTCCAAATACAGGAATTCCAGTGTTCCAAATAAGAACACAAGGAGACCCACAGCAAAACACATTATAATTTAAATGAAAATGTTAAAGACAAGGAGAAAATATTAAAAATAACAAGAGGAAGCCAATTGTTAAATACAAAGAAACTCTCCCATAAGACTGCAAATTTTTCAGCAGAAGCTGAAAGAAAAAATTCCAATCAAGACTACTCTACCCAGTAAAGTTATTGTTCAGAAGTGAAGCTGAGATAAAGAGTTTTTCAGAGAAGCAAAGGCTAAAAGAGTTTATCACTACTAAACTAGCCTTACAAAATGTGTTAAGGGATTTAGGCTGAAAAGAAAGGGTGCTAATTGGTAACAAGAACATATATGAAAGAATAAATCTCAATGGAAAGGTAAAGGTAATAAAAGTAGTGGATTAATTATTTATAAAACTAATATTAAGGTTAAAGGACAAAAATAGTAAAAAATAATAACTATCATTACCACAATTAGTTAAGGGATACACAAGATAGAAAGATTTAAAATGTGATATCAGGAACATAAAATGTTTTTGATGGGGAGGAATAAATATGTTGAATTTACAATGGGATCAAACTGAAGTTCTTATCAACTTAAAATAGACTATTACAGATATAAGTTGCTACATGTAAACCTCATGATAACCATGAAATAAAAACATTTAGTAAATACACAAGATAAAAAGAAAGGTATGTAAGCATAACACTAAAGAAAGTCATCAAACCACAGAGGAAGAGAGCAAGAGAAGAAAGACGAGCAAAGAAGAACAACAAAAGCAGCCAGAAAACAATGAACAAAATGGCAATAAGCACATATCTATTAATAATTACTTTAAATATAAATGGACTAAATCCTCCATTTGACCAACATAGAGTGACTGGGTGGATTAAAAAAGAAAGAGAATAAAAAAAAAAAAAACTGTCTATAAGCTGCCTACAAGAAACTGACTTTAGATGTAAGGACACACACATACTGAAAGAGATGGCATGGACAGATACTTCATGTAAAAGAAATAAAAAGAAGACTAGAGTATCTATTCTTCTATCAGCCAGGTTGGCTTTAAAATAAACTGTGATAAAAGACAGAAGAGTGTTACATAATGGTAAAGGGGTCAATCCAGCAAGAAGATATAACATTTATAAATCTTTATGCACCCAGCATAGAAGTGCCTAAATATATGAAGCAAATATTAACACCTAAGGGGAGAAATAAATGGCAAAATTAGAATACAAGGGGATTTTAATAGTCCACTTACATCAATGAATAGGTCACCCAGATAGGAAGCCAATAAGGAAACATTGGCCTTAAATGACAAGTGAGATTAAATGAATTTAACAGATATTTACAGAACATCCCGTCTAAAAGCAATAGAATTCACATTCTTTTCAAGTACACAGGATTATTTTCCAAGAGAGATTGTATGTTAGGCCCCTTAATAAGTCTTAATAAATATAAGAGGACTGAAATTATTTCAAGCGTCTTTTCCAACCACAGTGGTATTAAACTAGAAGTTAATTACATGAAGAAAACTGGAAAACTGACAAATGTGGAAGTTAAATAACATCCCACTAACTAATTAATAGGTTAAAGAAGAAATAAAAAACACTTGGGACAAAAAATAGAAATGTAAAATACCAAAATTAATGATATGCAGCTAAAACAGTTCTTTTTTTTTTTTTTTTTTTTTAGATTTTATTTATTCATTCATGAAAGACACACACAGAGAGAGGCAGAGACACAGGCAGAGGGAGAAGCAGGCTCCATGCAGGGACCCTGACGTGGGACTCAATCCTAGGTCTCCAGGATCACACCCTGGGCTGAAGGTGGCGCTAAACCCCTGAGCCACCCAGGCTGCCCTAAAACAGTTCTATTAATAGGGAAAATTATAGCAATAAATGCCTACTTGAAGGAACAAGTCTCAAATAACCTGAAATTACATCTGAAGGACTACCAAAAAGGAACAAAACCCAAAATTAGGAGAAATAAATAATAAATAGTAGAGCATAAGTGCATAAGTAAACACAACAGAAACTAAAAAGAAAATCAGAAAAAAATCAATGAAACTTAGAGTTGGTTCTTTGACAATATAAACAAAATTGGCAGATCTTTCACTAGACTCAATAAAAAAAGAGAGAAGACTCAAATGGAATCAGAAATGAAAGAGGAGATGTTATAATCGATACCACAGAAATAGAGAATCATAAGAGGCTACTTTCATTAATTACATGCTAACAAACTAGACAAGCTGGAAGTAACAGATAAATTCCTAGAAACATAGGAATTTCTATGGCTGAATTATGATGAAATAGGAAATCTGAACTGACTGATAATTAGAAAGGAGATTGAATCCGTAATCAAAAATCTCTCAACACAAAAGATTAGGAGCAGAAGGCTTCACTGGTAAATTTTACCATGCATTCAAAAATTAATACCAATCTTTCTCAGACTCTTGAAGAAGAAGAAGAAGAAGAAGAAGAAGAAGAAGAAGAAGAAGAAGAAGAAGAAGAAGAAGAAAGCAGCAGCAGGAGCAGTAGAGGGAGGAACTCTTCCAAACTTATTTAATGAGGCCAGTATTACCCTGATACCAAAACCAGATGAGGATGCCATAAAAAAAGAAAATTATAGGCCAAGATCCCTGAGGTATGTAGGTACAAAAATTCTCATTAAAATATTAATAAACCAAATTCAGCAATACATTAAATGATCATACACGATGATCAAGTTGGATTTATTCCAAGAATGCAAGGATGTTTTGACATACACAGCAGTTCATGTGATATACCACATTAACAAAATAAAGAACAAAAGTCATATGATCTCAAAAAATGCTAAAAAGCCTTGACAAAATTCAACATACATTTGTCATAAAAACTCAAAAAGCAGGTATAGAGGGAATGTACCTCTACATAATAAAGGTCACAAATGACAAACTCACAGCTAAAGTTATATTCAGTGAAGAAAAGTGGATTTTTTTTTTCAGAAATAAGACAAGGACCCCCATTCTTGCCACTTTTATTCAGCATAATATTGGAAATCCTTAGGCAAGGAAAATATATCAAAATCATCCAAATTGGAAAGGAAGAAGTGAAACTGTGACTATTTGTAGATGACATGGTATTATAGATAAAAACCCTAAAAGAATCCATCAAAAACCTGTTTGAACTAATAAATGAATTCAGTTAAGTTGTGGGATAGAAAGTCAATAAATCAATTTTACTTCTATACACTAGTAATTAACTAGCAGAAAGAGAAATTAAAACAACTCCATTTATAATTGCATTAAAAAGACTAAATAAATATTTAGCTCAAGAGGTGAAAAACCTGTATATTGAAGTATACAAAACATTGATGAATGATATTGAAGATGATACAAATAAATGCTCAGAGATTAGAAGAATTAATTTTGTTAAAATGTCCATATTACCCAAAGGAATCTATGGATTCGAGGTAATTCTTATCAAAATCCCAATGGCATTTGTCACAGAAATAGAACAAACAATCCTAAAATTTGAATGGATCCATAAGAGACCCTGAATAGACAAAACAATATTGAGAAAGAAGAGCAAAAATGGAGGCATCACTCTCCCTGAATTCAAATTTTATTACAAAACAGAGTAGTATTGGCATAAAAACTGACATCTAAATCAATGGAATAGAATAGATAGCTCCTAATATAAACATGCAATTAATTTATGACAAAGGAGCCAAGAATAAGCAATGAGGAAAGGATAGTCTCTTAATAAATTGTGTAGGGAAAATTGGACAGTCACATGCAAAAGAATGAACTTACACCATACACAAAAATTAACTCAAAATGAATTAAAGAGTTGAACATAAAACCTGAAACCATAAAACTAGAAAAAATTATAAGTGGTAAACTCCTTGATATAGTTCTTGGTGATAATTTTTTAACATGATAGCAAAAGCAACAAAAACAGAAGTAAACAAGTGAGACTTCACCCAGCTAAAACTCTTCTACACAGTAAGGCAACCACCAAGAAAATGAGACAGCCTATTAAATGACAGGAAATATTTACAAATTATATATCTGATAAGAGGCTTGTATCCAAAATATATAAAGAACTCCTATAATTCAATCACAAAAACTAAGCATCTGCTTAAAAAATGGACAGATCTGGGGCACCTGGGTGGTTCAGTCAATTAAGTGTCTCCCTTTGGCTCTGGTTATGATCCCAGGGTCCTGGGATGGAGTCTCATGTTGGGTTCCTTGCTCAGCGGGTAGTGTGCTTCTCCATCTCCCTCTGCTCCTCCCTCCTGCTTGTGCTCCCCCTCTGTCTCTCTCAAATAAATGAAATCTTAAAAAAAAATATATCTAAGTAGACATTTTTCCAGAAAAGACATGCAGATGGCCAACAGGTACATTAAAAGAGGATCTATATTATTAACCAAATCACCAGGGAAATGCAAATCAAAACTACAATGAGATATTACCTCCATCTGTTAAATGGCTAGTTATCAAAAAGACAAGGAGCATCTGGGTGTCTCAGTCAGTTAAGCGTCTTCCTTTGGCTCAGGTCATGATCTCAGGGTCCCAGATCAAGCCCCCGTGTTGCATTCCCTGCTCAGCAGGTAGTCTGCTTCTCCATCTCCCTCTGCCCCTCCTCCTTTATTCTCCCTCTCTCTCAAATAAATAAAATCTTTTTTTTAAAAAAAAGACAATAAATAACAAATATTGGCAAGGATGCAAAGGAAAGAGAACCTTCATGCACTGTTAGAAGGAATGTAAATTCGTGCAGCCACTGTGGAAAACAGTATGGAGATCCCTCAAAATTTTAAAGTAGAATTATCCTATCATCTAGCATTCTACTTCTGGCTATTTATCCAAAGAACACAAAAGCACTAATTTGAAAAGATATTGCACCCTATGTTCATTGCACATTATTTACAATTGTTAAAATATGGAAACAGCCTAAGTATTTATGAATAGATGGATGGATAAAGATATAGATGTAGATATAGAACTTGGAAATAGTTCCGATTTAGCTCCAGACCATTACAATAAAGTGAATATTGGAAAAAGGATGTCAAATGAAATTTTTGGTTTCCCAGTGAATATAAAAGTTATGTTTACACTATAATGTAGTCTATTAAGCATGCAATAGCATTATGTCTAAAAACAACAGTGTATACACCTTAATTAAAAAAATACTTAATGGCTAAAAATGCTATTATCTGAGCTTTCCACAAGCTATAATCACTGATCGTAGATCACCATAATACATTTAATAATAATGAAAAAATTAGAGATATTATGAGAATTAACAAAATATGGAACAAGGACATGAAGCGAATTAATGCCATTGGGAAAATGGGGCCAATAGACTTGCTTGATGCAGGGTAGCCAACACCTTCAATTTATTAAAAAATGCAATATCTGCAAAGTGCAATAAAGTGAAATATAATAAAATGAGATATGCTTGTACAGTGGAATATTATCCAGCCATTAAAAAGAATGAAATATTGCCATTGGCAATGCAAATGGACTTCAAGGGCATAATGCTAAGTGAAATAAGTCAGACAGAAAAAGACGAATATAGTATGATATTTCTTATATGTGGAATCTAAATGAAAAAATAGTCTCATAGACACAGATTTGTGGTTGTCAGAAACAGGGGTCAGAGGGTAGGTAAAATGGGTGAACTGTTTTGCTCTTTTGTATGTTTAGTTTAAAAAATTGATTTTTTTTAAAAGGAAAAAATAGATTTATATTTTACAGTTCTGAATGTTGGGATGTCAAGATCAAAGCACTGGCAGACTTGTTGCCCTATGAGGGCCCAATTTTGGTTCATAGATGGTGTCTTCTTGCTATGTCCTGACATGGTGGAAGGGGCAAAGATCCCTGTGGAGTATCTATTTTTAGAGTACTAATCCTATTCAGAGGGGTTCTATCCACTTTGATGACCTAAGCATCTCCCCAAAACTCCACCTCCTAATTCAATTACATTGGTCCTTAGGTTTCAACATACAAATTTTGGGTGGACTCAAACATTCAGACCATAGCATTGAGCTTTATGAAAATTTTGATGCATTAGTGTTCAAAGTATTTGGTTATAATATGTGAATTTGCATAATATTGGCTGTCATGATTGACTCCACATATGAACATCCTGTCAAAGTGCAAATTTTTCCTTCAAGTGGCACTACATAGGGCATAGTGAGATTGCAAACCGTTAGCAAACAATACATGATTATTTAGCCAACTGAAATAATTGATTCTCAACTATACTCTCAACCATTAGGCCTTTAACCAAAGGACAAGGTACTGCTAAGACAGTACAAAGAATACTATTTTCTATAAAAAGATATTTGTGTGTACCTGAGGCTTTCTGTGAGTTCTATCTTAATAGAATACTAAGGTAGCTTAGTCAATATTTTGAGATGACAATTCAGGCTTTAAATGCTTTTGTTTTTATTATCCTACCTTGGTTTATGGGACCATTACTCCAGTTAGATCTATGAGACCAAGGTTTAGTTGCAGAAGCAATTAATTTTGTTAGTCTTAAAGGAGCAGATATCAGATCAGTGGCTATTGCTTAATTGGTAATACTCTTTTTGAGTACTTATTTAATTGAATTTAATACTGTTTTTGAGTACTTATTTTCTAGGATACATTCTATGTGGTCATGCATATACTTTAATTCCTCTGAATCAGTGATTCTCCATATAATTTAATGTTTTCCTTATTAAATGTCTTATATTGCATCTTAGTCAATTGACCAAACTTCCTTAAACTTGGAAATCTATTTCTATTGTTGTCACTAGACTCATTTTGATATTGGGAGAAAGTTTCATGAAGAGACTCTCTAAGCTATTATCAATTCTTATTTCTATATTTAGCTGTTCTTGAATTTATAGAACTCTGATTATATCATACTAATATGATCTATCTAGTCATCACTATTTATCCATTTTTCTCATCTGATGACTCAATAGATGAATTAAGTGATAAAGAACATGCAGTTCTAGGCAATACATTTGTAATACAGTTCTGAAATCAATTGTGAATTTAATTCTATCTTCTTTATTCTAGAAAAGTCTTTGCAGTGGAATGAAGTGCAATTCTGATTGCACAACATTGTTTTTTTGGCTTATTTTTCTTCAAGGGAAATCAGAAATTTCCTTCAGTAGGACTATCTAAGAGAAGGAAAATGTTGAAGACTGAAGGAGTGTTAGCAGGATACTAAAGTGTTAGAGAAAAATACAAGGAAGAGACAGATCTAAGGATATTATTACAGATTTGCTGTTGGACTTAAAAAAAGAAAAAGATGCCAATAATGGTACAAAAATTTTTAGGCTGAGCAAACAAATGGATGAAATTGTCATCAACTAAGATGGGAAAGAATGTAAGGGGAGCCAATTCAACATGTTACATTTGAGATGTTGCCTAGATTTTCAAGTAGATGTCCAGAGGAGGCCATTGAATAGTTAAGTCTGGAGTTGAAAAGTCTGGGACTCATGGACACAGAGATGTACTTACTGCTCCAAGACTGGGTAGATCACTGAGGGATTAAGTTTGCAAAGAAAATAGAAATAAGAAAAAAAGCCCTGGGTCAATCCAACATTAAGAATGTATATTTATGCTATGCATCTTTGTGCATATAGCTCACCATTTCATGTTCATTACTTCTTTTCAAGGAATGTCTTGTGCTTCTTCTTCAGTTGTCAGAGTCCCATCATTTTGGAAAATTCATCTCTTTCTTTCACCCTCCTAATCAAGCTGGCACTATTGCCTCCATACTTTTCAGTTTCATTACTGTCTTGTTACAAATACATCCAGCAGTTAAGAGTGAACATTTGGTTTTTCTCCATCTGTATGTGTGTTAGTTTTGTTCTTACTGCTAAATTTTAACAGCTTAGATGGGTATTTGGTAATGCTGAGTGGAAAAGGATTATTGGTATAATCATCCAATAAAATTATTTTATAAAAAGCAGTCAAAATTAGCAAAGGAAAATTATGTTTATCTCCCTGATTTTTCACTTAGAAGAATTAGAATTATTCTATTAAACTAAGAATACACCTCTGCCTCCTCAGGATGGGAAAACAATTTGTGATACCCCCATAAGTCTGCCCTTGGTGTTTGTAAACTGAGAACTGTCATCCAGGAAGATCAAAAGTAAAGGAGCAAATTCATATAACCTTAATGCTAGGATTGGAAGTAGGTAGTGTGTTTGCATAATGATTATACCAAAAACACCAAGGTGAATAACTCTGGAGTTTCAATGTGTAGTGGTTATAGTCAAGCTAAAAATGGAATTTGGAAGCATTTACTTCTTTGAGCATTAAAGGGACTGTTGTTCCTAGCAATCATAATAAATCCCCTCTCTTCTACCAAGGGACATGAGGACAAGGTTAGGGGGGAGAGCATATGAAGTATTATACTATTTTATTCTAGTAAGTAAATATAGGTTTCTTCATGTCTGGCATGCTAAATATTCAAAGTCAAAGAAGAAAAATGGAACTTTTAAAGATTTTATGTTCTGTGGTTTAAAGCTACCACTTTTTACAACTTCAGACTTAAAAAGTTAATTTTTAAGTATATATATATATATATATATGCTTATTTTAGGAATAATTATACATCTGCATAAAATAAACCATATGCACATAAGCACATGATAACTAAGCTTGTTGCCATAGTAAATATGGTGAAAACGATGGTTGCTTTTTAGAAACTGTTGATATTCCTCTAATAGACGATAAAAAAAACAAATTCCCACCCCCAAATATTTAGAAATATATCATTAAATTGAAGATTATGTCATGAGTAAAATAAAATGTACTACAAATGACAGTTATTTAAAATTCTAATAGAAAATGTCTATTTTGTTGGAATTATTTTAAAAACTTGCTATAAATACAAATATAGTTCTGATATATATTAAGCATTTTTTTTCTAATTTGAGAATTACTTTTTGGACAATCACTAAACCTAGTTTAGTGATTTCAGTTTCATTACTGAAAGTTGAGGTTGCATCTTGTTATGCTAATTTTATCTTATAATCAAGCTTTGAAATTTAAAATTTAAAATATTTTTAAAAAAATAAAAAATTTATTTTTAAAATATTTTTAAAATTTATATTTAAAATATCAGTATATGTAAAAATGTCTTACTAATTTTTTGTTTATCGACCATCAATATTAGTCATTAGAGCATTTTATATAATAGTAAACTACAATAAAGTTATTTTTATTCACTTAAAATAGTTCTTGGTACCATATAATGTGATTACTGAGTCAAAAGATAAACATCATTCAAACATATTTTCTATACTTTCAAGTATTGTTTTATGAATTTATTTATTTATTCATGAGAGACATGAATAAATGGAGAGAGAGAGAGAGAGAGAGAGGCAGAGACACAGGCAGAAGGAGAAGCAGGCTTCTTGCGAGGAACCTGATGCGGAACTTGATTCCAGGATCACGCTCTGAGCCAAAGGCAGATGCTCAACTTAATGAGCCACCCAGGCATCCCTCAAGTAATTCTTTAATTAAAATTTTGTGGGTTTTTTGTTTGGTTGGTTGTTTTTAGAGAGAGAACATGGGGGTGGGGTGGCAGAGAGAGAGAGAGAGAGAATATTAAGCAGGTTCCATGTCTTGTGCCAAGCGCCTGACTGTGCCGAGAGTCTGACTCGGGGCTCAGTTTCACAACCCTGAAGTCATGACCTCAGCCTAAATCAAAAGTTGGATGCCTTAGTCTGAGCCACCCAAGTGTCCTTTAAAAATGTGTTTTGTATACAATGGAACATTACTCAGCTATTAGAAATGACAAATACCCACCATTTGCTTCAACGTGGATGGAACTGGAGGGTATTATGCTGAGTGAAGTAAGTCAGTCGGAGAAGGACAAACATTATATGTTCTCATTCATTTGGGGAATATAAATAATAGTGAAAGGGAATATAAGGGAAGGGAGAAAAAATGTGTGGGAAATATCAGAAAGGGAGACAAAACGTAAAGACTGCTAACTCTGGGAAACGAACTAGGGGTGGTGGGAGGGGAGGAGGGCGGGGGGTGGGAGTGAATGGGTGACGGGCACTGGGTGTTATTCTGTATGTTAGTAAATTGAACACCAATAAAAAATAAATTAAAAAAAAATAAAAAAAATAAATAAAAATGTGTTTTGTTTTTTTTAAGATTTTATTTATTTATTCATGAGAGACACAGAGAGAGAGAGAGGGAGAGAGAGAGAGAGAGAGAGAGAGAGAGAGAGGAACAGACATGGGCAGAGGGAGAAGCAGGCTCCATGCAGGGAGCCTGACATGGGACTCGGTCTGGGGTATCCAGGATCACACCCTGGGCTGAAGGCAGCGCTAAACTGCTGAGCCACCTGGGCTGCCCTAAAAATGTGTGTTTAATTGAAGAATTGCTTAGTATTATATTTTAAGAATGGATATATGATTCTCCTACTTTTTTTTTTTTTTTTTTTTTTTTTTTTTTTTTACAGGAAAGCAGTGGCTTTTCTGTTCTCAAAATTTAGAATTTTCTTAGCCAACTATTAAGGACTGAATGTTTGAGTCTAATGCAAAATCCATATGTTGAAATCCCAGTCCACAATCTGATTGTATTTAGGAGATGGAGTCTTTGGGAGATTATTAGGACATGAGGGTGGAGCCCTCACAAATAAGTGCCTTTATAAGAGGAAACCAGAGAGCTTGCTCTCCCTCTTTCTTGTTCTCTGCCATGTTGAAGACACAACTAGAACTTAGCTAATTGCAAACAGGGCACTGCATCTGGCATTGTGCCTTAATCTTGGATTTCCTAGTCTCCAGGACTGCAGAAATAAATTTCTCTTATTTAAACCATCCTGTTTTGGGTATTCTGTTATAGCAGCCTGAACCAACTAAGACAACAACATAATAGAATTTTCATTTATATAGATCAATAGGGTGGAAAAAAGTTTGTTTTTCCTTCTAGAATATCTTGAACGTGGGCTTATAAAAGAGAATATTATTTTTTATTATATGCAACCATATCACATAAAACCTATCCCTTTTAAGTTATACTCAATTTAAACACTATTTAAACTTTTAATCAGGAATATGAGATTGGGCTTTTGCTTATATAAAGTGACAATTTGCATTTGAGGTACATTGGATTGATAAATCTTTATAATTAAGAGATAAAAATTATAGGGTGTATGTGTGTGTGTTCTCCAGATTACTTAGATATAGCAATAGTTTTCAACCCTAATATAATCTTAGAACCACCTGGTGGTCTTACAAAAAATATTACTTTTGCTGACAAAAAAGTAACTTAAAGGGGGAGAAGTGAAGACTGAGAATTGGTATAATTTACCAGAACTCCAAAATATTTCATTGTGCAGTGAGGGTTAAGAACTGCCTGCCTAAGTACAGGTAGATAAGGGGCATCATTTTTTTTTTTTTTTTTTTAAGTAAATCTTGCTTCTGGTGAGAGAGAGAGAGAGAGAGAGAGAGAGAATAGTTAGTATTAGTTGAGGAAAGCTATTTTCTTTCCTTTGGTAAAAACATATTTGATCTTTGCCCTAGGAAGGAAACAAATGTTGAGACTGAGGGAAATCATTTGGGACTAAAATCTATTTTGGGCCATTTCCCTTTCTGTCTATCTGGGTGAAACCTTGTGACCTATCATTTTCAATATTTCTTGGTTACCTTGAGATACTTTAACAAAGCGTTGCCACACTTGTTTTATATACTCTCCATTTCCAGTATGAGCAAATTTAGATTCATTTTTCAAGCTTTTTTGCTGTAGCCAGAAAAAATAAGAAAGCTTAGGCATCTACAATAAATTGTGTTTGTCTTTGCAGGGAGTACTAACAAGTTTGTTTAAGGTATTATAAGAGTTGTTGGGCCATTTTATTTTATGTATAATTTGAAGCAGTGTAATGCCAGGACAAAAGTGCACAATCAGAAATATGTAATTTTTACATACGTCACAGAGAGAATGCATTTTTATAAAAGTGCTCCACATTTATTACTCTATGCATTTGATTTGGCAAAATTCATTGCTATTTTCATGTACAATGCAATGCTAGTTTCAAATTTGTATATATTGAATTTGAAAGGGTAGAAATGTGCTTGATGGATCTGTCAATAAACACCATTAGTACCAACTGTATATTTGATAATAATATATTATTAAAACAATGTCCTCATAACATTTTAGCAAATCCATCATGCTTCCAGATGGTGAACATGAGATTCTGTTTTAACTTAATATCATCTTAGTTTTGGTGAGATGATGTGTATAAATTGTAGCCTTAAGAATAACTGGAGCAAACAGAGCTGTCATTTCTCCTTTTCTAAGAAAGGAAGGAAAGGAAAAAAGGACAACTGGAATTCTCTAGGACTGCTCCTCAAACATATTTGAAGAAAGAGAGCAGAACAATGAAGTAGGTAGGCTGTGGTAGACATGGAGATGCACTTCCTAAACTGTCTTCTCAGGTAGGGTTAGTTGGCTTGTTTTCTGTATGCATATGCACGGGATACTCATCAGACACCCTCTAAACCCTCTGCCTCCTTCCATATTGATCCTGGCAGGGTCTTAAGCTACAGCTAATGAGGGAGAGAAGGAAGTAGTTGACTTGAGAAAGAGAGGGAGGAATGATAATGATTGCTTTTGAATTGCTAAAATCCTTAATTATGGAAGGGGCAAGATGCCAGATCCTGTCTTTTGAGGTTACATGGATACAATTCTGAGTTTAAATGTCATTTTGTGGATAAGGAGAAGTTTTACGATTAAATATGATGGAGATGCTGAAGACCAAAATGAAGTTGTGTTTGCAACCTAAAGAGTCTCACAAACTTTTATGTAAAAGGCTACTAAAATAAGTTATGCATCTGAGGAATTTTTATCTCATTAAAAAGGAAGAAACACTCCATACTGATTATATTTTAAAAGGATGGTGGGAAAGAAAAATGTGTATGTGCCTTGATTAGGTCATGAGACAATTCAATATATTCATCATTTATATTATGTTATAATATATACATAATATAATGTATGAATATATGATATATTTTAATAATTGTAAAGTATATAAATATCAATATCATGGAAACACCATGAGGGCTTAGGCGTCTTATATTTCCATTGAATGCTATAATACCAACTGTAGAAGCCTGAGCCCTCATGGTGATTCCATGATATTGATATTTATATAATACTTTAAAATTATCAAAAGATAACATGTTCAGTTTCTTACAGTTCCATTGAATGCCATAATACTATTATCAAAATATTATTTTTATTTATTAAATTATATGCTATAACATGCATAATCCTAATGTTTTTATCGGGTTATATTGTTTTCTTTCTTAACATATATTTCTTTTCTTAATGATCTAAACTTTGTTGCCAGTGTGTAGGTCTGCAACTCAACTTACTTTTTAGACCAAACCCATTGCTCTTCTGCTTACATTTATAAATTATTTTTTGCCATATTGTATGTTTGTTCCAAACTATATAATGCATTATAATGCTTTACTGTTCTCTATTTGAACAACATAGTTATTTATTTGTTTTTTATTTAAGTAGGCTCCACAGTCAGCATGAAGCCCAATGAGGTGCTTGAACTCACGACCCTGAGATCAAGACCTGGTCTGAGATCAGAAGTTGGATGCTCAACCAACTGAGCCACCCAAGTGCTCCTCAACAATGTAGTTTTAAATACTGAATTTTATTGCAAGACATTTGAATGTTTTGGATGTGTCTTGTAATTTGTTGTTGTCATCTGTACCAGATGATGTCGTTTTAAAAAAAAGATCTAGTCAATCTCCCCTGAGTTCACAGTGCAGCTACGGAAAGCTTACAACCTCTCATATCAAGCACTTTTGCTTCTTTCCTTTGGCTCTACTGTCTAAAGGCTTGCTTGAGAATTTTGGGGATTCACTTAGCCCTCATGTACAGGATGACACTAGGGATTTCATGTTCCTCAACCAATGAGAGACAAGAGTTGACAGACATAACTCCTAGCCTCTCTATTCCATACAATTCTGATAGGAGCTGCTCAAAGAATTCCCAGCAGGATTGAGTCCAGTTACTCACACGGATAACTTTTTCATTGGAACACTATTGGCTAGTCTCTCCTTACTTTGTCAATTCTCTATTATTACTTGTACTTTCTAGTATCACCTCCCAAATGAAGTACCTGCCTTCCAGTGCCTGGATGTGCTTTCCAGGGAATCCAAACCAGGACAAGATCTGTTTCCATTTTTGTGTCACTGGCTCGTTTTCCTTCAGAATTAGCCTTAAGTAACATAGTAACGCCAAATAATCGTCTCTCAAAGATGTTCACGTCATAATTCATGGAATATGTGAATATGTTACCTTACATGGTAAAAGGGACACATGATTAAGTTAAGGTTTTTAAAATGAGATTGTCCTGAATTATCCAGGTGGTTCCCATGTTATCACAAAGATACTTACAGTGAAGAAGAATCAGAGAAGAGTAAGAGAAGAGAGAGTGGAAATAGAAGACACAGTAGAAAAGATTGTATATTTCTGGTTTTGAAGATGGAAGAAGGACCACAAAACAAGGAATGTAGGATGACATCTGGAAATTGAAAGGGCAAGGAAACAGAGTTTTTCATAGATCCTCCAAAGGAATGCAGCCCTGTAGACTGCATTCTTAGACTTCAGATCTCCAGAAGTATATGGCACTTAATTTGTGTTTTAAGGTGTTGTATTTGTGATAATAAGTTACAGCAACAATAGGAAACTAATACAAATGTCTCTACTTAAAAAGTTTTTCTTTATCCCCTTAACAACAGAAAATTTCCCTCAAACAACATATGGAAAATATGATCTGGTTTTGTTCTGTCACATAGTAAGTGTCTTGCATTAAGTCAAAAATAAGGATTTCATGCACCTTTATTTTACTATCTATAGTATTATTGTCACTCAGTATTATGGAAAAATCTATGTTCCCATCTCTAACTTATGATTCACATTTAAAGATTTATTTCAAGATGGTGTCTTACCACAATTTCTGAACTTGTTCACAGACATTATTTCCTCAGGCTATTTAGTGAAAACCCAGATAGTTTATTTTTCTGCCTTCTCAATTTGTGAGGCTACATATGCTTTACAGTTCAGAGATGTGTGTGATTTGTCAGGCACACAGTGATTTTGCACTTAGGTTATTTAACTATGCTGCTTAAGCTTCACAATAAACAATATAACTGATTATCTTCCTAATATAACTCCTTTATTACACGTCTCTAATCTCTTGTCAAAAGGACACTTATTTGATATGTTTCCTTATCTCTCAGTGTGCATAAAACATCTCAGAGCTCTTTAGTAAAAGAAAACAAAGCAAAAGCAATAAATAAAAGATGCAAAAACCTCACCCTGACATACTCAGGTTAGGAAACCAGTTTATACCTGTTCATCACTATTATACTTTCTACTTATTTAGAAAATTACCTATTTTTTCCTAGTTAGCCAATGCTCAAATTTGTGGATCTTAATAGCACGTAGTGACACTTTGCTCTCCCACAGATCTCTACTATAAATTCAACTGTTTTAATTTCTAATGTATATATCTTCCTATCTTAATTTTTTGATGTGCTATTAGTTATATTTTATAGTATTTTTGTTTAGCCTAGATTTTTTAGCTTACCATACCATATTTAGCAGATCATAAAATGTCATGATTAGTAAAAATCCCAAATATTCTTTTTTTTCCAAATATTCTTTTTAAATAAGATCTCTGAAAGATCAAGAAGATTCTGAGGGCTGGTTGTTAATTAAAAAAAAAAAAAGCACTCTCTGTTAGATTATGGATTAATTGCTAGAAAGCTGCCTCAAATTATCCATAAATTAATGCATTTGATCATACTTTCTATAAGTATTTACTGAATACATAGGATAATAAAGACACTGTGTTAATATCTAGCATGCAGCACAAACTAAACATACATAGCCCTTGCATTCATGAAGCATCCTTGTGAGGTGTGGATAATAAAAAAACAAACAAACAAACAAAAAAAACTTAAGCAACAAACAAAAAACCTCCTTAGTTATGGTAAGTGCTCTAAATGATAATAGGGTATATATAAGAGAGAAAAATGGGACAGCCCAGGTGGCTCAGTGGTTTAGCACCACCTCCGGCCCAGGGCGTGATCCTGGAGCCCTGGGAAGGAGTCCCACATTGGGCTCCGTGCATGGAGCCTGCTTTTCCCTCTGCCTATGTCTCACCTCTCTTTCTCTCTCTGTCTCTGTGTCTCTCATGAATATGTAAATAAAATCTTTAAAAAAATATTTTAGAAAAATAGGAAGGATGTGTACTATTGTATCTTTGTCAAACAGTGAGAATCTCTTGGAAGGTGACATAAATTGAGAGTGGTAACTGAAGAATATCCAGAAAGAAGAATGAGGCCTCCCAGAAGGAGGACACACCATATGTAACATCCCTTAGGAAAATATGTGCTCATGAAACAAAGGAAAACTAGGACAAAATGTAGGGAGAGTGGGTAAGGGTAGGATTAGATAAAATTTGACAGACTTTGACCAGAACTTGAACAATTTTTTGAAGTCATCATGAAGAGTCTGGATTCTCTTTCCATGTTGGAGGAGGTCATTAGAGGAGGTAACCACCAGTTGACTCTGAGTTACACTTGGGCAGTTAGAGGCTCCTTACCTCTCTCCTTTCTTTGGAATATATGTTTTGTCCATTATTCTCTTCTATTATTCAATGGAAGCCATTTTTAATGTCACAACCTTGAGAAAGCAATGTGTTGTTGAAACCATCTGGATATTGTACATGACAAAACCTAGTTAAGGCCTCCATAGAAACTTCTAAAATTTTGGCAAGTGGGTCCAGAGATCTACTTGTCTTGCAGCCACTCAAGTTTGTATGTAAGATCCCTTGCTTATTAGAACTACCACCTACTAATCTGGAATGGTCTGCCTCTTTCTCCCATTTTCCTCACCCTCAGTACATAGGGACGAGTTCGAGAACCATCATACCATTGTAATGTGATGTAATTTTTAATGAAATGAGGTGACTTTATTTTCTTAGCACGCTAGGTACTATGGGAAAAGAGATGGGAGTCTAGATATTCCCATTTTAAAGTAAAAAACAGTAAACAAAAACAAACTAAAAAATACAGTGGTTTTGTTATTCTCATTCTTATAGTCAATAAAGTTGATAATTTAATTTTTAAAAATATTTTATTTATTTGAGAGAGAGAGCACAAGCAGATGAGTTGCAGAGGGAGAGGGAGAAGCAGATTCATTGAGCTGAGCAGGGGTGCCATCCCAGGACCCTGGGATCATGATCAGAGCCCAAGGCAGATGCTTAACCAAGTGAGTTACCCAAGCACTCTGATCATTTAAATTTTAAACCTGTAACTATTTTCCATGAAATCAGTAATTTAATTTAATTTAATTTAATTTAATTTAATTTAATTTAAGTGAAAGTAAAGCCACCCAAAGATTCTGATTTGTCTTCAGTTGATTTTTCTTCATAAACTGTTACTCAATCCAAAACAGTGAAAGCATGGAAAACATTACATGTCAATTACTCTGTTTACCCTCTTAGGAAAGTTGTGTGGCTAATCTTAATACAGCATATTCTCAGTAGAGATTACTTTCTTTATTTTCCTCTTTTATAATGCTTTTATAAAATTTCTTTTTTATTTTTGATCTAAAATTATTGCTCTATTTATAGATAGTGTGTTTCTTAATAGAAGAAGGCATCAGATTTTGGACACATAGGCCATTATATTGCCTCCCCATCACATACAATTGATTCTTAAATTAAAATCCCTAAATAGAATTTTTCCTTAGTTTAGATGCTAACAATTATTTACATCTAATATAAGCACCCTAAAGAACTAAATCTTAATGCATAAGTATGAGGCTAGACAAACAGATGTCTCCAAATATAATAAGATTTTCCCAAAGATCTGATTAAGAAAATGAACATTGCCTAATATAATATAAATAAAGAATAAATGCCAGTCAGTGAGTAGCAATCAATCCAAATCTCAATAAATTCTATGCAAATAGAGATGTAAAAATGCTTGTTTGCTATGGCATGCAGTAGCAATAATTACAGTACTGCCAGTAGCAACAGCACTAATATAAAGAACACCAATAGAATCAGGAAGAGGAAGAGGATGTTGAGGAAAAAGAAAAGGAAGATGGGAATGAGTAAGAATAATAGCAACAGAAGCAATGTTAATAATAATCTGAATTCAAGTAAATTATGGACACAAATGGATTTCTAGTCAAAAGTCATAGCTGATTGGTCTTAATTAGCTTGGATACTACATGGGTAATTTCTTTAATTCTTTTTATTGGCTTCACTTTGGTTTCATCAATTTGGATAATTCAAAATAGGTTCTGCTAAGAAGGCTGTACTGGCCACTTGTAAATTCAGTGAGAATTACTCTCAGTGACAGCCTCAGTGGTTTTATTCAGTTTGGAAGCAGTGAAGTTTAAATGAGTGATTAATTCATTAAAAATTATATCATGAGAAATATAGTAACAGGCTGAATACATTTCTCACCTATAAAACTAATTAATCTGAACTATATTTGTCTTGTAAACACTTGTCATAAAATAGAATTGACTTAAAGAACGAAAGCAGATGTTCTTTTTGTTTGTTTAATGATCTTTTTAGCAGAATGACTTATTCATGGAGGACCACAAAACACAATTGTAACAAAACTTTGTTGCGTGTAGACAAAATGATATGGAGATTTGTGTAAATTATCTTTGTTGAGATTAATAGATGCTCTTTTGCTGGAAATATTAGATATCCATGAGCATAATATAATTTTATGTTGTGTTGACAGGATAAATATCATATAAAGATGCAGAGTTAATTATTTAAGGAAGTAAGCAAATGGTATCCCCATTTTAAAGAGTTCTTCCAAGAAATTATTCACTGTTACTTAAAATATTAAGTCCAGGTATAAAAGCTAAACAAATATCAACATAGCAATCATGTAGTTTCTCTCACATTCATTATGGTCTATCAAAATCTAATTTTTATATTTAATTTTCTTCTAGTTGCCTGGCATTAATTTGAGAGTGCTACTCTTGCAATTTTCATATTGATTTTCATTACCAAAATAAAAGGGTCTTTTTATAGTTGTTTCCTCTTCTTGCATTTGTTCCTAAAAATTACAGCACTTTAATTAAACATTTGTGTTAATGGGCTTAGGACTAGTCCCTACCTCAATAAATCAGAACTACCAAATCTGTTCAGTTTACTCAAAGTGCAATCAATGCTAATTTCCTTTTGGTTCAGCAATTTCATTTACTTGTGTATTGGAAGTTCAATTATTTGCAATTATAGTTTCAGTGTGTTAAGATAAATGTGACATAACATCTAAATTGTAAATTACTGAAGCTCAATTTTTATTATTTTGTGTGTTGGAACTTATTTAGAAATAATCATAGAAAATAAATATAAATGTTCTTAATTCTAATATTTGTGTATTTTTCCTAGACATTAATTATGCAAATCTACACATAAAACATTCACTTTCAACATATACATTTTAAATGATATGAATAGCAGCATCATGTAGCAAAAGTTGAAGTAATCCACATGTAAGCACTGTTATGTAGCATAAGTATTGTACCATAGATGTTAATCTGTGCTCCCTTTCCAATTAATTGTTATTTAATATTTATGATTTTAAACAACACTAAAATTGTGGCACAATAAACAATTTCACTTAATATCAATACAGTTTTCCACAATTATACCAGAGTGATTCAAATCTCCTTTATGTATCTAAAACAAAGTTGATCTTCATATTTTATCTTCATAAAAGAAATCAGTATTTTTATCACCTTCATCATTACAAAAGAATGCTTATACATGAGTAAGAGAGTTAAAAATGCCAGTTTTTTTAAATAATAAAAATGATACACAGTAAAAGTAAAACTTTAGAGAGCTATTGTAATGTATTTTAAATATTACATATATTTTTCCCTATAAAGTATATTATTTTTGAAATGCCACTGACACTGAATATTTTGAATAACTTCACCCTAAAAAGGAGACATTATTTTCTTGCAGATGGAGAGAAAGATGTGCTGGCCTTACCTTTAAAATCAATGAAATCTTGCGAACAAGAGACTCATTTTAAAGACACTTGCAGATTGAAAGTAAAGGTATAGAAACATTTATCACACAATGTCAAAAGAAAGCCAGAGTGGCCATACTTATACCTGACAAACTAGACTTTCAAACAAAGACCAGGGCAGCCCAGGTGGCTCAGCGGTTTAGAGCCACCTTCAGCCCAGGGCGTGATCCTGGAGACCCGGGATTGAGTCCCATGTTGGGCTTCCCTGCAAGGAGCCTGCTTCTCCCTCTTCCTGTGTCTCTGCCTCTCTCTCTCCTCTCTCTCTCTGTGTCTCTCATGAATAAATAAATAAAAGATTTAAAAAAAGACCATAAAAGGAGACTAAAAAAAAAAAAAAAAAGAAAGAGGGGGGCATTAAATAATCATAATGGGGACAATCCAATGAGAAGATATAACAATTATAAATATTTACATACCCAACATGGAAGCACCCAAATATATAAAAACAAAACCAACATAGGGGAACAAATAGATAATAATAAATAATAGTAGGGGACTTTAACACCCCGTTTACATCAATGAGAGACATCTAAACAGAAAATAAGCAAAGAACAATGGTTTTTAACTAGATAGATCTAGTAGATAAGTCAGGACATTCCATCCTAAAAAAACATTATAAACATTCTTTTCAAATGCATATGGTACATTCTCCACACCAGATCACACATTAGGTCACAAAACAGGTCTCAATAAATTACAAAAAGATTGAAATCATACCTGCACATTTTCTGACCACAATGTCATGAAAGTAGAAATCAACCACACACACACACACACACACACACACACACCAAAAAAAAAAAAACTTGGAAAGGCCACAAATACATGGAGGGTAACCCCCATGCTACTAAAGAACTAAAGAATGAATGAGTCAAGCAGAAAATCAAAGAGGAAATTTAAAAATGCATGGAAACAAATGGAAATAAAAACACAAGTCAAAAATCTTTTTGTTACAGAAAAAAAGATCTTAAGAGGGAAGTTCATAGCAATACAGGCCCTCCTCAAGAAGCAAGAAAATTCTCAAATAATCAACCTAACCTAACACCTAAAGGAGCTAGGACGATAACAACACATGAAGCCTAAAGCCAACAGAGGGCAAGAAATAATAAAGATTAGAGCAGAAATAAGTGATATAGGAATTTAAAAAACAATGGAACAAATCAGTGAATCCAGAAGCTGGTTCATTGAAATAATTATGAAAGTTGAAAAAAAATATTAAAACCGATAATTTTTTTGCCAGACTTATCTAAAAGAAAAAAAGAAAAGAAAGAACCACAAAAAAATAAAATCACAAATGAGAGAGGAAAAAAACAACCAACACCACAGAAATACAAACAATTACGAGAAAATATTATGAAGAACTACATGCCAACATATTGGACAACCTAGAAGAAAGGGACAAATGCCTAGAAAACTTGAACAGACTGCTAACCAGCAAAGAAATTGAATCCATGATCAAAAAACTCCCAACAAACAAAAGTCCAAGGCCAGATGGTTTCTCAGGCAAAAACTACCAAACATTTAAACAAGAGTTAATACCTATTCTTCTCAATCTTTTCCAAAAAAAAAAGAAAAGGGAGAAAAACTTCCAGATTCATTCTATGAGGCCGGTATTACCCTGATACCAAAACCAGATAAAGATTCTACTAAAAAAGAGAACTACAGGCCAATAACCCTGATGAACACGGATGCAAAAGTTCCCAATAAAATACTAGCAAACCGGATCCAAAACAATACGTTAAAAAAATCACTCATCATAATCAAATGGGATTTATTCCTGGGTTGCACGCTTGGGTCAATATTCACAAATCAATCAGGGTGATACACCACATTAACAAAAGAAAGGATAAGAACCATGTGATCATTTCAACAGATGCAGAAAAAGCATCTGACAAAGTACAATATCCGTTCATGATTAAAACCCCTCAACAAGGTAGGCTGAGAAGAAACGTGCTTCAACAATATAAAGGCCATATGTTAAAAACCATAGCAATTATCATCCACAATGGGCAAGAACTGAGAGCTTTCCTCTTTGGTCAGGAACAAGACAGGAATGTCCACTCTCACTAGTGTTATTTAACACAGTCCTGGAAATCTTAGCCTCAGCAATCAGACAACAACAACAAAAATAAAAGGCATCCAAATGGGCAAGGAAGAAGTCAAACTTTCACTATTTGCAGATGACACGATACTCTGTACAGAAAACCTGAGAGATTCTACCAAACACAGCTAGACCTGTGGTTCTAAATTCAGTAAAGTCTCAGGATACAAAATTGATGTACAGAAGTCTGTTGCATTTCTATATACCAATAATGAAGCAGCAGAAAGAGAAATTAGAGTCCATGCCATTTACAATTGCACCAGAAACCAGAAGATACCTAGGTGTAAATTTAATCAGAGAAGTGAAAAACCTTTACTCTAAAAACTTTAAAACACTGATCAAAGAAGTTGAAGAAGACAAAAAATGAAAAAACATTCCATGCTCATGAATCAGAAGAATAAATACTCCAATATCTATACTACTTCATGCAATGTATACATTTAATGCAATCCCTATCGAAATACCAACAGTATTTTCACAGAACTAGCACAAACAGTCCTAAAATTTGTATGGAACCACAAAAGACCTTGAATATCCAAAGAAACTTTGAAAAAGCAAAGCAAAGCTGAAGGTATCACAATTCTGGACATCAAGTTATATTACATGGCTATGGTGATCAAAGCAGCCATGTGGTATGTACTGGCTTAAAAATGGACACATAGATCAATGCAATAGAATAGAAAACCCAGAAATGAACCCACCAAATATATGGTCAATTAATATTTGACAAAGCAAGAAATATATCCAGTGGAAAAAAGTACCTTCAACAAATGATGTTGGGAAACTGAACAGCAACATACAAGAGAATGAAACTAGACCACTTTCTTATACCAAACACAAAAATAAATTCTGAATGGGTGAAAGACCTAAATGTGAGACCTGAAATCATAAAAATGTTTGAGGAGAACCTAGTAACCTCTTTGACATTAGCCATAGCAACTTCTTCCTAGATATGTCTCCTGAGGCAGGAGAAGCGAAAACAAAAAATGAACTATTGGGGTATTAAATTAAATAAAAAAACTTTTTCACAGTAATGGAAATGATTGAAAAAACTAAAAGGCAACCTACAGAATGGGGGAGCATATTTGTAAATGACTTATCTGATGAAGACTTAGTATCCAAAATATATTAGGAAGTTCTAAAACTCAAAACCCCAAAACTGAATAATCCAATAAAAAAAATGGGTAGGAGACATGAATAGATATTTTCCAAAGAAGACATTCAGATGGCCAATAGACACATGAAAAGCTGTTGAATATCACTCATCAACAGGGAAATACAAATCAAAACTACAATGGCATATCACCTCATACCACTGAGAATGGCAAAAATCAACAACACAAGAAACAGTGTGTGTAGAAATGGGGAACCCTCCTGCACTGTTGGTAGAAATACAAATTGGTGCACTTACTGTGGAAAACAGTATAGAGGTTCATCAAAAAGTAAAAAAAAAAAAAAAAAAAAGAATTATCCTATGATCTAGCAACTAGGCTACCAGGTATTTACCCAAAGAATACAAAATTACTAATACAAAGGGATACATGCACCCTGATGTTTATAGTCACATTATCTCCAATAGCCAAAGTATGGAAACAGTGCAAGTGGCTATGGACTGATGAATGGATAAAGAAAATGTATTAATGTGTATACACAATGGAATATAAATCAGCCATAGGAAAGAATGAAATTTGCAAATATGTGGATGGTGCTGAGGCTATTATGCTAAGCAAAATAAGTCAGTCAGAGAAAGACAAATACCATATGATTTCACCCGTAAGTGGAATTTTAATAAAACAAATGAGCAAAGGTGGGGAGGAGTCAGAGGCAAACCAAGAAACAGATTCTTAATATAGAGAACAAACTGATGGTTACCAGAGGGGAGGGGAGTGGGGGAGGAGTTAAATAGGTGATGAGGATTAAGGAGGGCACTTGTGATGCGCATCAGGTGTTATATGGAAGTGTTGAATCACTATATTGTACAACTGAAACTACTATTACACTGCATGTCAACTATCTAGATAAAAACTTAAAAAGATAATAGGATCAAAAAATGAATATATTATGTATGACCATGAAAAATAAATAAAATAAATGACATATTTTTAGAAAAAAGATGTATTTAATATTCAGATGAAATTTTTTAAGGGCTCTTAAAATAATTTAAGATATTTCTGCCATCAAGAAAAGGAGAACTTTTTTACTTATTTTCCCTTGCAGTCTCCCTATGTTTCTGATATTTCTAAGGAAAAATTTTTAATCTCTTGAGATTTTAGCTTAAAAAACAGAAAATTTTGGGCTCTATTAATAAAGCAGATCTTTGAAATGGGAAGTATAACCAATTCTGAAAGTAATACTTGAGATTTTTACCATACTGGATTGCCTTCTAGTTGTCTTCTAATATTTTTACATTTATATTAATATCTGTAAGTTTTTTATGCTTCTGACCTTCAAATATTTGGTTAAGTTTTTATATTTTCACAATGATTCACAACTCTAGCTCTGTGAAATTTCTGTTACCTACACAATAAATGGTTAAAATAATAAATGTATTACTTTAAGGACATGTAAATATGATTCTTAACTTCTATGTCTATTCTTTTATTAAAAACTAATTGTATCTCATGTTGAATTAAAAGCCAGTGAACACAGACAGAAAACTCCTAATAATGATTTTTAAAGGAATTGCAACATTTGGGCACTTTACTGGTTAGCTGAAATTTCACTGATTAATAACAAGGAATGCACTTATTTTAAAGCTCTAGCTTGGACTCAGTTTACATGACTATTAATGTGTAAAATAGTTGCCTTACTCTACCTAAAGTTACAAACAATTTACTCAGGTTTTTATTTTCTTTCAAGCCAGTTTTTGACACAGTCTTAAGTTAGAGAGTTTGAAAAAAAACTGGGAAATCTATATATGACATGGTATTTACAGTTGTTTGCTATTAATTTTAGATGTAATATTTATAGATAATTAAGATACTTAATTTATTAATGTTGATATTTTTCAAATGTAGGATAAGTTGGCTTTTGTGTTATAAGGGACATTTTAAAAATCCCTATCATTTTATAAGTACTTAACTAAAAGATAAGCTTATTTTATTTTGAAGAAAACACCCATTAATAATTATCTAAGAGATTATGATTACACTTGAGAATATTCAGCAAGATAGCTGGATGTAATATAAAGCAAAAATGAAGAATGCCCATGGTTAATTAAATTGCATTTCTTGAGCAAAAGAGAAAGTATGCCAATCAGATATGAGGATCCTACTCTATCTCCCTGCTAAGCATTTAAGACGTCGGAAAAAAATAAAGGAGTAAGTTGGGTTTAGCATTATTAAAGATGTGAACCACATCACAAGGAGATAATACCATATTATTTTTCTGGAATGACAATGAGGACATTCACCTTAAGAGCCTCCCTTTGATTCAGTCTTTAAAATCTTGAGTGAGAGATGTGTTAGGAATAAAATAGAACCACAGGTGGTGTTTTGGTTCTCAAGTTCCTAATGCTTCAAATAGGAAGAGTGAATTAACAGATGAAATACAGAATCTGTACGAAGTCTGGAAGAAACTGTTCAAATATTTAATTTACCTGTTTAGATCTTATTAACAACAACAAAACACTTTATCACAAACATGAGCAGGGTTCAAGTAATTGCCAGTTAGGGTCATTATCATTTGTGTTCTATTATGTTAATTTTGAGTTTTGTTTTTTAGGACAAGTAAACTCTTCTTTTTTTGAAAATTTACTAGTGAACACTTGTTTATAATACTTTAATCACATTTTCTTTAGAGTGCTTTTTTTATTATTATTTTTAATCTATTGAGACTTTCCTTCTGGAGTAAAATTTAACTGAGGGGATACTTTTGTTTCTCTTTCCTCGCTATTAAGCTAACAGAGCTATAGTAGATAAGAAGTGCTGTGGATTTCACTTCCAGAAAAGTGCCTCACTGTCAATAACTTGTGGGTGTAGTGGCTAACAGGGATTATTAGATTGATAGATTATCAGTTTGATTTAGCTCTTTAGCTAAAGAGCTAAAGTCATGTTAACAACACTACTGGAGTATTTGTAAACTGTTTTAGTGAGTAATGGGAATACTGCTTGTTTTTCTGGGAGACAATAATATATAATGCAAAGGATAAATAAAAGAAATAAAGGAAAACTTTGGAGAATCCTGACCCTCTCCCATAAAGTAATCAATTTCAAAAAAATAATAATAAAATTCATTTAAACTGAAGAAATATGAACAGAAAAACTGTAATAAACTTCCAGATAATTGTTCAAATGATTGCAAAAGTCATCATTAAAAAGCATACACTTGAGGGCTGTTTTTTATGAATGTGCAATAGTATTTTTTATGGTAAAAGTTATTACTAAAATGAGGAACATTGTGGTTTAAGACTTTTGTAAAGTCACACACAGGTGTCCTCTGAGACAAAGACAAAAACTTCAAAGATTATATTCCACTATTTCTTCAGTAAAATAATACCTAAAAACTTATAAAAATGCTATGCCTTTATTAAAACATCTAAGTAACTGACAACATCACTTGATTCTAGCATGCGGCTCTTTTTTCAGTCCTTAGCAATGTGTTAAAAATAACCTTTTGAATATTTAAATAATTTAATATGTGTATTTTTTAAAAACCTAACTATGTGACTTAAATAAGAAGAGGTATTAGGAAATATATCATTGTTAATTTTTGAATAGTTTGGTTTTGATCCTTCTATAAACAAAAACCATAGCAGAGATGTGGGTCCAGGCAGGACTATAGGGTAAATTAAAGAAATTAGCGGGATCCCTGGGTGGCGCAGCGGTTTGACGCCTGCCTTTGGCTCAGGGCGCGATCCTGGAGATCTGGGATCAAATCCCACGTCGGGCTCCCGGTACATGGAGCCTGTTTCTCCCTCTGCCTGTGTCTCTGCCTCTCTCTCTCTCTCTCTCTGTGACTATCATAAAAAAAAAAAAAAAAAAAAAAAAAAAAAAGTAAAAAAAAAAAAGAAATTAGCTAGTAGGTCAAAAATCAAACCTTTGTTCTATCAAAAAAGGGTACCTGAACTCAGATATAACATACTGTTCTGTGAAATGTGGGTCAGCGTGGCCAAATCTTCTGTTTTTTTAGAAAGAATAGGAATTCAGTTTCTATGTCGAGTATCCTGAGAATTAAATACAAGCAACAAAATCAAATGTTATTGAACATTCTGTGCAAATCACGAAATAATGGGTGAGGTTTGTATTTGCCATGGATGCCTCTAGTTCTTCTTCTCAAGTTATTAAAACAAGAGGGATAAAATATTTGTTTTGAGTGTGTCATTCTCTTCCTGAGATTATTTGTTCTTCTGTGCAATTTATTCAACATTTTAAAATTCTTTGGTATATTCAAAAGACTATTGTTCAATTTCTGAGAGTTGCAAAAATAAAATTTTAATGATCATCTAGTCTTTAATGGGATACTGCCTAAGTATACATAAGTGCCATAATTTATATGAAGTAGTTTAAGAGTTTGGAAGAGATTACATCTGTTTAGGGACACTGAAAAAGTCTACTTATATGGGGTAGAACTAAAATTTGAAATTGAATATTCAACTTAAATATAGCATTTGAACTTGAATATTTTCTTTCACTTTAAACAATTTAGTTTTATTTTTTTTAATCAATTAATTAATTTATGATAGACATAGAGAGAGAGGCAGAGACACAGGAGGAGGGAGAAGCAGGCTCCATGCCAGGAGCCCCACGTGGGACTTGATCCTGGGACTCTAGGATCGCGCCCTGGACCAAAGGCAGGCGCCAAACCGCTGAGCCAACCAGGGATCCCAACAATTTAGTTTTAACTAATACTATGGCACATCGTTGAAATAAATTGTATAATGCTAATAACATTTGGAACAAGATTCCTAATTTTATCCTTTAGTTAGTTTTAAGACTATGAATATTCACAAATTGTTATTTTGAGGTAAATTAGTTTGAGGACTGATTATTCTATTAAGCCCCTATACTCATTCAGATTTCTCACATGCTGCTTTTGTTTACTAAATATTATCCTGGTCTCACAAGTTCTAATGAATTTTTAATTGTGAAGTGATGATATGGCTTTCTGCTAACATTCAGAAGTCATCCATCATTAAATATATTTTACAAACTGATTCTCTTCAGCTCCTGATCATTTGAAGCTTACCTTTGACAACGTATCGTTTGACTTCATTGAAATAAAACAAGAAATATATTATTTTGCTTTTGGATTTCTTCCTTATTATGGCAACTTAAATTGCAGTTTCTAATTTACATACAGTAACACCTTAATTGGATTGTTATCTTAGTTTCTCCTGGGAAATCCTCTTTTCATATGAAACTTTGCATTTTAGGCTCACTCTTGTTGATCCTGTTTATTTGCAAACATCTATCTATTTATTATTCATTGAAAAACTGCCTGTTCATATTTTGGATATTTTCGTTTTTTAAGCTAAGAGAATCTTTGCAAACTATTTAAATATGTTTAAGATTCTGTCAATTTCCCAATTAAAAAAGTGCTGTTTAGGTTACCTAAAAGATGCCATAAGATTAGTTATGAATATAATTTTCTCACTTCTACATTTGAATAGTCTGCTTTAAAAATGATTATAGCTAGCAGTGAAAACTAGTTTGACAATCAGAAAATATATGCACTGTATAACTAAGATCAAATTCTTTTTTATTAGTGTGGTGTTTTGGATGACATGATTTTCAGGTTTTAATTTAGAACATTACCATAGGAAAAGAAATATGGCTCATTTAAGAAAAGGTAAAAGGTGAGAGAAATATTAAAATAAGAATAGTTGCAGGGCATTCAAAGAGTCATGAGTAGAGAATCCTAAATTCAATAAATTGTTCTGCATCTTGGAATGAGATGAATTGGCCTTTTAATGTGAATTTCAGTGTAAATAAATACTACTTCTTAGAAATAATTTTAATTAAAATTAACCATTTTGGAGGGTACCTGGGTGGCTCAGTCTGTTAAGCGTCTGCCTTTGGCTCAAGTCATGATCCCTTGATCCTGGATTTGAGCCCTGCATCAGGCTCCCTGCTCAGCGGAAATCCTGCTTCTCCATCTTGACTCCTGCTCTCTGTTGCTATCTCTGTGTCTCTCTTTCTCTCTCAAATAAATAGATACAATCTTAAAAAAAATAATGTTTTGTGTAGTCTTTAACCCTAAAAACATATTGAATTTCAAATATGTAATGAGTGGAAATATGTAACTGTTTATATGGTTATTTATTAATCTCTTACTTTGGTTAGATATGGCCCTTATTCAAATCCTACACTAGATACAGGAAATACTAGATAGAGCAATAACTCTGAAATTAGGTGCACAGCACTATGTAAGAAACAAGCTTCACCTTTTATTTTATCTATCCTTTCAATTCTTGTTTCAAAACCTACCCTATGAACATATGAGCCACCACTTTCTAATAAAAGCTTCCTTATGAGTTGAGACCATAGTGGATAATCACAATCTCCAGAGCAAAGCTAGACTTCTGGTTGGAAGACTTGGTCACCATAATTTCTCCCTGATATGCCTGCCAAAGTAAATTCTAACAATTCTAACAATTCAATTCATTTCTCTGGTTTAAGGTTTTGCCTACTACTGGAAAGCAAATTAAGACATAGTAACCATGAAGCCTCAGCTTGAATTATGATTCCCCAAACATGTGTCTGATCACTGTCATTTCAAATAATAATGTTGAAAACATTAAGCTGGTAGAAAATCACATAATATAGTATTTTGGAAAAACAAAGTTTTGGAGGGGAAAAAAGTATTTGATTTTAATTGCTAGGTCTTCTATTTATGTCTAATTTACTTACCTATCTATCCATAACTGACCTATCTATAAAACTAGGAATGCGACCTCACTTCGCAGTAGATCGTGGAACTGAAATGAAACAACATATCCATCATGGAATCTGTCCTAAATCAATGGTCTCTCCAAATATTGATGAAGAAGATTAGGGTATGTGGAGTTGAATAGGAGACAGATGTGTGGAGGTGAAGAGAGATGTGAAAATAAGGGAAGAAAGAGCCAAACCTAACAAGTTGAACAGGAAGCATATAGGATCAACAAAGGGAGATAAGACTTTTTTTCCCTAAGGTTTTATTTATTTATTTATTTGAGAGAGAGAGAGAGAGAGAGAGAGAGCGCACAAGCAGGGGTGAAGGGACAGAGGGGGAGGGGAAGCAGACTTTCTGCTGAAGAGGGAGCCTGACTTAAGGCTTGATCCCAGGACCCTGAGATCATGACCTGAGCCAAAGGCAGATGCATAAGTGATTGAGCCACTCAGGCACTCAAGATTATGTAATTTCTGTTCTTTTCCTCCTTTAACATTCTACTGCACTAAGAATGAAAATCTATTTTCCATTCTCTGATAGCTTACACCAATGTGTCTATTCTTCCCTAATAAAAGTAATCCTGACTTAAATTTTGAATCTTTTCTAAATATTTTTAAAATAAAATAATGATGAGAGAAGACACATAATTAATTTCCCAATTATCTGTTTTCAGAGAAAGGAAAAACTGAATACCACACAAACAAATTAATTTGGAACATATATATGTGGTTTTTATATCCTTACCCACAAATATCTTCAAAGTTCCTGAGTATTAATAAAACCAGTAATTGGCCCAAAGGAAAGGGATAGAAAAACTGTTTTGGCCTCTAGGCTACAAAATTTGCAGTATTCAAGGTAAGAAGCTTTATAGAATATGTACAGTTCCTTCTTTTTTTTTTTTTTTTTTTTTTTTTGTCCTAGGCTCATTAGCAAATTATTCGGTCTCTAAACCTCACTAAGCTCAATAGCTAAGGGAGTGGTTTAAAAAGAGATGATATTATAATATTGTTATTATAGAATTGAATGTATAATAAGCATTTAATAAAGTAGTGAATATTAACTATTTACTCCATATAAGTCATGTTTTAAGTGGTTACAGGGATTAGTTTATTCAACTCTGTGCCAATCCTATTAAAGTAATGCCGGTTGAATACTTGAAATATTTTTTGTTGCTTTGTTAGGATCTGAAGATAAAACTATGAACAAATAGATTTTTCTGAAGACAGGTCTCCACTGCTTAATCTCCCACCAAAACAACTCTGGGTGACCTCTGCTCATCATTCTAGTAATACAAGTAAGTTTCATGTGTCTTAAATACAATAAAGATATTTTTAGTCATTATTTTATTTAACTACTGGGAACCGCAAAAATGTCCTGTGCTCTGCTTTGCTAAACTCTTCTTATTTGTAGTTACTCTGTAACTTTCTTTGGCCATTCTCTGTGGTTATCTTGACAAATTTCTTCATTTCATGAAAGCCAGTGCTTGGCTATTTTCTCTGTGCAGTTTCTCTCTCTGTCTAGGAGGGATTTAATTCATGCCTTGGTTCAGAAGTTATTGAATGGCCCATGTAATATTTCCATTTGGATGTCTTAAAAATACTTAAAATTCATGGCAAAAACCAGTCTTCATATCTTAAATGGGCTAGTCCAAAAAACAAGTTAAGACAGGGCTTTAGGAGTGGGTAGCTTATTGGAAAGTGTCTTCAGGAAATGAAATGAAGAACTAGAGGGAACGAGATGCTGAAGAAAGACTGTGAAGTGTGTGTGCCATTGAGCTAGTCCTGTACTCAGGGCTCACTTCCTCTGGTGACCTAACAAGGGAATGTGTAGAATGCATCAGCTTAGACCCTGCGAAGGGTAGGGTATTGAAAAAGGAAAGAAAAAGATTAACGAAATGAAATGAAAATTCTGTCCTCTAAAAACATTAACTACCAAAAATTAAAGGATAGAAAAAAATATTAAGGACTAAATATTGGCTGGGTTTTTTGTTTTGTTTTGTTTTTTTATTATTATTTTTTATTAGGTTGGCATATGAAGGATTACGGTGCTTTTTCTTAAGGCACATTTCTCCATGGGGCCCTATGGAAGCTAAGGCTCCTTTCAGTCTTAAAAAATAATACCTTGCAGCTATTTACCTCTTGTGGCTATTATGCTGAGTGATAATGTGGTCGCTACAAATGGATGTAACAGGTGGCCATCTGCCTTTTCTTGTGTACAAACAAAATCTTCATAGTAGATTGGTCAGTGAAAAAAGAAACATTGTTAGACATTAGAGTATGATCTCTTGAATGATTTTAATAATGAACCAATGTTCATTCTACAACCTATACATTATACGTCCATCAAAAATTCTACTAAGACAGAATATTATGCATTTTAATTATTGTCAGTTTAATAGCCAAAAGACTCTGTCTTTTCAGTCTCAATTAAGCTTTTTTATTTTTTAAAAAATAGGCTTTTTGGGTATTCCTGGGTGGCGCAGCGGTTTGGCGCCTGCCTTTGGCCCAGGGCGCGATCCTGGAGACCCGGGATCGAATCCCACGTCGGGCTCCCGGTGCATGGAGCCTGCTTCTCCCTCTGCCTGTGTCTCTGCCTCTCTCTCTCTCTCTCTCTGTGTGACTCTCATAAATAAATAAATTTTTTTTTAAAAATAGGCTTTTTGTTTTGTAAAATATGATTTCCAAAATAGAAGAAGAGAATGAGTTATATACTATTTGACTTTTTTGTTTAATCTAGAGAAGTAAAAATACAGAATAAAATTGATACTGACTACTGATCTCAGTGGTGATAGTGTAGAGTTTTTGTATTAATAATTTGAAAAATGCTTTCATGTTTTTATTACCCCTTCATAATTCTTTAGGTTGAATTTCCAGGTAATTTTCTATCCACATGTTACTTTAGTTTTCTAAATCTCTGTTTCTAACTTATTCAGGAGCTCCTCTTTTTATATATTAGTGTAAATATATGTATATATTGTATACATACTATATATTGCATATTATATCTTACTGTTCTTTGATGCTAACTATCAAGTCCAAGCATTTTGAAGATATGGAGCAATCAGAAACTTTGTAGTGGGGGCTTGAGATAGCACAACACCCTTGGAAAATTCTTTGCCAGTTTCTTATTAAAACTAAGCACATACCTAACATATGACTTATAAATTCCACTCCTAGGTATTCACCCTAGATAAATGAAAAGACATGCCCATACAGTGCATATTTATAACAACTTAAATCGTAAGAAAAATACTTAAAACCTGGAAACAACATAGATCTCCATCAATAGGTGAATTGATGTATGAAGTGAGGCATATTTCTATAATACTATTCATCAATTTTTAAGAACTTACTGCTATGGGAAAAACATAAATGAATCTCAAAAACAGTATGTTGAGTGTAAGAACCTTATGCAAATGATTATACATTATATGGAGCCACATTTATGAAGTTACAGAAGAGGAAAAAAAACCTTAATCCACTATGGAAAAAATATCCCAAGTCATTGAACTCTTTGCAGTTTATAATAGGGGTGAGGAATGGCTGGTAGCAAGAAAGACGAACTGAGGCTGTAATGGGAATTGTTCTAAATCTACCTATAACTTGTGTGCACACAGATGTACACATTTGTAACAATTCAGTAACTGTATATTCAATATTTTGCATTTTATGTAAACTTTACCTCATATCTACAACTGTAAACACACATTGAAATATAGTTAATGATATTTATGATGAAAAATTTAGGGGGAAATATGCTTATTTCTGAAATTTATTAAAATTCTTCCTAAAATAAGATAGATTAACTAATAGGCACCTGGGTGACTCAATCCATTAAGCGTTTGCCTTCCACTCAGGTCATGATCCTGGGGTCCTGGGATCAAGCCTCATATTGGGCTCTCTGCTCATCAGGGAGTCTGTTTCTCCCTCTGCCTCTCCTCCTTCCTCGTTCTCTCTCTCTCAAATAAATACATAAAATCTTTTTTAAAAAAGATAGATTAGGGCAGCCCTGGTGGCTCAGTGGTTTAGTGCAGCCTTCGGCCCAGGGCCTGATCCTGGAGACCCGGGATCGAGTCCCATGTGGGGCTCCCTCCATGGAGCCTGCTTCTCCCTCTGCTTGTGTCTCTGCCTCTCTCTCTCTCTCTCTGTCTCTCATGAATAAATAAATACAATCTTTAATAAAATAAATAAATAAAAATAAAAAAAGATAGATAAATAGATAAATAGAAGAATGACTAGATTAATATATATGCAATAAAGCAAACACGGTAATATGTTAATGTTAGAATTTATGTATTGTCTATTGTATAATTCCATGCTTTATATATGTTGGTGAGCTAATTACTTTTATTTGTCAACTTGGTTAACCCACAGTATCCAGAGATTCCGTCAAATATGTCTAGATGTTGCCTTGAAGATATTTTTTAAAGAGAGATTAATGTTCAGATTACTAGACTTTGAGTAAAGCAGATTATCCTCCTTAATATGAATGGGTCTTATCCAATCAGTTGAAGGTATTAAGAAAAAGATTGAATTCCCTTGAGGAAGAGGGAATTTGGCCAGCCTTTGCCTTCAGATTTTAACTGCAATATAATCTATTTCCTAGGTCTTCAGACTGCCCATCTATGCTGCAGGTTTTAGACTTGCCAGCCTCTGCATCCAATCATGGGAGCTAATTCCTTAACCATCAGTCATTCTCTCCTCTCACTCCCTCCCTCCCTTTGTCTCTCATTACGCTAGTTTCTGGGTAACTCTCTGAGAATAATGTGCATTGCCCACAACCCTAAGTTTTCTAATATAAGTGGTTGGATCATGGCATGTTTTATGGTTAATTTTTTCTTTTACTAAAATATTTTTGCAAAAAAAAATATGCAGTGGAAATTTCTCCATGGTCATTGGTCATCACTATATTTATTAAGTTTGGTTTGGTTTATAATAATAAATTCAAATATATATTATTAGTTTGTAAAGTAAGATAAAATAAGTAAAATACTAAGCTAAAATGGATTAAAATGCAATTCAGTCTTCCTTTTTGCTGGAAAGGAAGAGTTTTCCTGCAACTCTGCAAAAAGGCTACAGGAAAATTCAAAGACCAAGAGAAAATGTGCTCTGTCAGGTTGTAGATTAATGCTATGGGATGTTTGCTTAACATGTCCAGAAATTTAAGACAGAACTATTAGATATTTGAATCTTGGAGAATGGATAAGATATGAAGAGGAGTTGAAAAGTCTTAGGAGTATTTCTATAATATTTGGTAAGAAAAAATATTCATAAAGCCAAAATTTTGCTCAGCAATTAGACCTTAAAAATAATTTTGCTTTATTATGAGGATTTGGCCTTTGCTTTATTTATATTAGGATGTACCTGCTTTATCTTTGCCTTGCACTTAACTTTTAATTTTTTGATATTTTTATGTGTGTTATTTATGTCTGACATATTTTATATATATCTTATTTGACAGATTCTCATTGGATATTTAATTTTGAACCAACTGTAATTATTTTTAATAGGAAAGTTTCATTTTTATGAAAATATTTGTGCAAAATATCAAGCTATAAAATATTTAGAACCTATTCACATAAGTAGGATAAAAACATTAACTTATACTTATCAAATATGATCTATGACTTTCTTTCAGCATTGAAGTGTTATTTTTCTCTTAAAGATTTTATTTATTTATTTGACAGAAAGAGAGAGCACAAACAGGGGGAGCAGCAGGGAGAGAGAGAAGCAGGCTCCCACAGAGCAGGGAGCCCCTGTTCCCAGGACCCCCGGATCATGACCCACACAGAAGGCAGATACTCAACCAATTGAGCCACCCAGGTGCCCTGAGGTATGTTATTTTTTTCTAATATTTTTTTTTCTCTTTCAGCTATATGTACTTTATAATGGCATATTAATTATGTTCTCCAAAAAGTTTTTGTTTGTTTTCTTGGTCATTTGAGTTTTTGCTTTTAGACACAATCAAAAGAACTTCTATCAGCTTATAAAGACTTGTAAACACTCTTAATGCAGCAATTGAAAGCAAAAATCTCAAATTACTTGGATATATTAACTCTAGGAATAAAATTGACAGTTATTACAAATTTGAAAATCAAATGCACAGCAACATATATAAAGACCTATACACAAAGATCAGATACAATGAGTCATATATATGCAAGGCTGGTTTAACGTCTAGAAAACAATTAATATAAGGCCTCATCATAATAAGATAAAATAAAAAAAAAAGATTATCTCAATAGGTGTAAAAAAATAATTTGCTAACATCTAAAACATTCACATTTTTTAAAAAAGAGAACCCTCAATAACTAGTAATATAAATTATTTTTCTTACTCTGAAAATGGCATCTACAAAAAAAAAAAAAGATGACAACGAATAGCACACTTTAAATATTTCCTCTACCCCTAAGATTGGATACATGCCATACAGGAGGTTTTATCTCAGTACTTCTGCTTAACAGTATAATAGAGATTCAAGACAATATAGTAAATTAATAAAGAATAGACGATTGAAAAAGAAGAAATAAAAATGGTCCTTTTTCACAAACAACACAATTTCTTATGTAGATATTTTAAAATAATTTACAAATAAATGACTAACTTACAAGGAAATTTTAGCAAAGATGCAAGATACAATTAATGTAAAATGTCAATTGGATTTTTATCTCCTAACACAAAAATTCTCTGAATGTGAAATTAAGAAAGCACTCTTATTCACAATGCCATAAAAAATAATAAAATATTTAAGAACAATTTCAACAAAAAAAGTATAAGATAGGTACACCGAAAACTACAACACACTTCTGAGAGAAATTAGGTATCTCTAAGTGAATGGAGAAGTATATCAAGCTCATTATTTGGAAGAATAAATATTGATAGTATGGCAATTTTTTCAAACCAATCTGCAAAATCAGTGAAATTCCTATTGAAATCTTTATTTTGTAAATTAACAAGCTGATGATAACATTTATTTAGAAAAGCAAAGGATAGCTATGACAATATTTTAAAAATAAGTACAAAATTGAAAGACTATCTAAATTTAAAACTTACTCTAAAACTAAATTAAATCTTACTAATAAAGTATAATATTTTCATAAAGATAAACATATAAATCAAAGGAAAATAATAGAAAGTCCAGAAAAACACCAGCATGTTTTTGGTCAACTGATTTAGGGTAAAAAGTGCCAAAGGATTCAATGAAAAAGGGTCAGCTTCTCAACAAACAATGCTAAAACAACTGGGTGTCCCAAAACATACATACATTTAGGATAAATTAAATGAACTTAGATCCTTACCTCACACCATGCAAGAAAACAAAAACAAAAGCAAACAAAAAAATCTAAAAATGAGCAACAGACCTATACACTATATACAAAAACTAAAATTATAAAACTAATAGAGAAAATGCAGGAAAATTTTGCATGGCCTTAAATTAGGCAAAGATTACTTATACATGACACCAGATATATAATTCACAAAAGACAACATTAAAAGTGCAACTTTATCATAATTAAAAACTGACTTCTCTGGGGGCACCAGCAGTGTATGAGGGCTCCTCATTATAGTATTATCATTTTGCTGAAGACTAAAAAAGAAAAGGATATTTTCATATACTTATTGTCCATTGGATTTTTTTTAATAATTTTTAAGCTGTTTTTTGTTTGTTTTTTTTTTTAAGATTCATTTATTTATGATAGACATAGAGAGAGAGAGGCAGAGACACAGGAGGAGGGAGAAGCAGGCTCCACGCCCGGAGCCCGATGGGGGACTCGATCCCGGGTCTCCAGGATCACGCCCTGGGACAAAGGCAGGCACTAAACCGCCGAGCCACCCAGGGATCCCTGGATTTTTTTTTTTTTTTTTTTTTTTTTTTTAATAAAGTTTCTCCCTCCTTTGTAGGGACTGCTTGACTGGAGCAAGCAGTTCAAGGACTATTAGCTGATGTATGTGTCACATTTTAAGTAGAAGTGTTTTAGGGAATAAGTCTTCTCTCTTTTCTTTACTCTTAGGTATTAACTCCATCTGTTATTCTTCACTATAATTTCTCTGATGCTGTCAAAAAAAGTTTTTTTTTTAATAGTTTGCCAAGTTTTTCTAATTCTTCTCAGTAGGAATCTATTAGTCTAATTTACCTAGACCTCCTTTAATAGAAACAGAACATACAATTCACTTTTCAACAATGTCAAGTATTTTTGTTATTTCTAAAATCAATTATCTAGACTAAAATTTTCACTTACCAACTTACATGATGTTGTGTTGGAAAAAGTTTTTTTTAATTTCCAAGTTTTATAATTTGGAGTCCAGGGTCACCCCCATTTTATTCATAAAATGAAATAAAATAATATATTTTCATAATTTTAAAGTTTACAATTTGTGTTAATTCCTTACAGAAAGATAGAATTAAATGAAATTTTATTTTTTAAAGATTCTATTGATTGGTCAATTTATTAGAGGCCACACAAGTGGGGAAGAGACAAAGGGAGAGGGAGAAGCAGACTCCCCACTGAGCAGGAGATCCCAGGACCCTGAGATCATGACCTGAACCAAAGGTAGACACTTATCATCTGAGCCACCCAGGTACCCTGAATTTATGAAATTTTAATTTATTAAGATGCAATTTTCTGATAAGTATCAGTCTAAACAAGTATTGATATTAATTTTATACTGCAGTGGCACAAGAGTGGCCTTATTGTATTACAATCATAGAATGTTATTGAACAAAAATGGGATAGATTAACTAGAGTGATCATATACATTGTTCGCAAAGAAAACCTCTGAATAACTTCCAGCTATATTTACCTTCAAAAAGACCAAATGTCATTTTTTAAATGATGTGTAGTTGACTAAAAGCCATTTTTTAATGCAAGTAAACAAGAAGGGAGTTTTACAGACTACTGGATTAATCAATTTTAATAAGATATTATTTTATAAGAGACTTTTATTTTATTATTATTATTATTATTTTTTAATGAACAGATATGTTCACACATGATTTTTTTTTTTATTCATGATAGACAGAGAGAGAGGGAGGGGGGCAGAGACACAGGCAAAGGGAGAAGCAGGCTCCATGCTGGGAACCCGGCGTGGGGCTCTATCCCAGGACACCTGAGCCAAAGGCAGGCGCTAAACCGATGAGCCACCCAGGCATCCCCTATAAGAGATTTTTAAAAATCACATCAGTGAATGAAATAATAGTATAATTTATATAATTAACTTCTACTTTTGTTACTTCTACTTTTGTTACAGCAGTTCTCATTTGATTATGCATGGTTTAAGATTTACTTGAGTTAATTACTTGCTTTTTGTCCTTGTTTATAATTTATGTCATAAGACTATTCTCTATATACTCAATACCATGTTATACATTCTAGATGGAAGATAATCTTACCATCATTTGAAAGTTTAGTTTGTACTTTTATTTTAGCTTTGACTGCATAATTTAAAAGGTTATAAGAGCTAGTACACAGAACATATTATTTAGAATAACGTTTTTACCCATTTTCTCTTTAGCACAGACTATTTTATAAATTTTGTCATGTATTAGCATAATATTTTCTTATAGTACTTCAAAAAACTATCATTTACAAATTACTAACAGATTAAATCTATTGTGAAAACAATTTGTGCTATATATATATACATATATATTTTTAGTATATTTGATATAGCTTTTATCTTTGGCAACTATTCATAAAATATTTGTTTTAAAAACACTTAAATAAAAAAATAAAAATAATAAAAAAATAAAATAAATAAATAAAAACACTTAAATATACTGGCATTTTTCAAGCCTCTAGTTTCTTTAGCTTTGAACTGTCCAATTTATGTGACCTTTGGCTAGCTTTTGAAAATATGCTCTCAACACTTAGTTCACCACTGAGTTCCAATTTGTGATACACAGAGGGAACTCTAGGAGTCCATTTATATGACAGCTAGAAACATGTCCTTTTTCTTTCACTGAATATCACTTTAAGAACCTAATGGGGGAATGTAGCTTTCACAATATCTTCAGAGCCTCAAAAACTCAGCTAACTCTATTGAAAATTAGAAGACTGTAGATAGCTGATTTCCCCAACTGTACTCAAATGCACAGAGTCAACTTTGTATATTTCATGTATTCAGTGTACATTGCTAGCTTTTAAAAGTGTATATTTTGAATGTGATTTTAGATCAACTGTAATTAACCTCTTTTTAAATCTCTATTTTTTAAAATGTTTATTTTATAATCTTCTATTGAAATAAAGTCAATAACTAGAGATAGTCCATTAACATATCCAAGATAATTGAGAAACAACCAGATTTATATATGCCACATCCCTCAAGAATCAACTATATTTTGAAATAACTTTTGCCAAGAAAATTTTTTTAAAACTCCACATTCCCTCTGTAATTAATGAAGTTAGTTATGTCCCCTCTTCTCCAATTTGGGCCTGTGTGCAATCACATTGGATTTGAAAAATACTCTTTCTATAATCAAGCACTTTATAGTATCAGACCTAAGGCATCTTTATGAATAAAGCATGCATGAACAACAATGTTGGGAATTACGTGTGGTCAATATGAAGTCTTTGTAGCACTACGAGAAAGGTTCTTCCTCAGCCATGAACTGGGGAGGTGAATAATTCAAGTAAGAATTGACATTGCTAGAGGCCAAAATGCTGAAATATTTCTTGATTAGAATTATAAGAACATGAGAGATTTTTGGAGAGAGAATAAAGGTCATTTGGTCCATCAAGGCATATCCTTTTTAGTACTCCATTTCCCCAAGGATGGCATCTAATTGTTTCTTGAATGACATCCCTGCTTTTTGCCTCAACAACTTTGCCTGCAGGCTCTTCTAAGTATTAATTATTCTCCACATGAAAAGGTACTTTCTGAAATATGTGGTGAATTTATTTTTTAATTTCCATTTATGTCTTTTTGTCCTATAATCTGTATTAAAATGGAAATAATAATTTGGGTTGACATTATCTGTGGCAGTTAAGACTTTATATGCTTCAAATCAGACAGCTCCAACTCTGTCCTTAATATTATATGCCCAGATTTATGGTCCTAACAACCAGCACTGCATAGCAAACAGTGGTAGGGGTCCCAGTGAGAACATTTAATACTTTGAAAATTCATAATCCCTCAAGTATATATCTTTTCTTTGTAAAATAGAGATGGGTACTTACTAAAAATAACTGAAAAGTAAATGAATTAATTGCTGTATTCCCTATCACTTGCATATATACATATATATACATGTATTTTTATATACACATTTTTTACCCAAGATCAAATAATTATTTCATCATATTTGACTAAATATTTACAAAGTATAAAACATAATCACAACTTACACAAATTTAGAAATATGCATGTAAAATACATAGTATTTTCAAGTTAACTGAAAGCAAAAAAAAAATGCTAATAATTATTCTGTAGACACAAAGAAATCCGAAAACTCGTATTTTCTAAACAGCAACTAACAGCCTTTAATTTTTTGTGTTTTGAAATGTTAGGAAGGGGAAATAATTACTTATACAATACATGTCTCCCTTTGATAACATTAACTAAATTTTAGAAGATCAATTATTCTGTTGCAATGACACTATTTAACATCTTACTTAGGCCAAATGTTGTAATGAAATCTCCATTACAAAGACAGATCCAGAGTGAGTGGTAATCCAGGAGAGCCAGATAGTTAAACCAATCATTGCTTGACATTACGCTGACCACAGTGATTGGTTCTAGTTGATCCATTTAGATTAATGTTCCAAAGTTTGTTCTGACTTGTGAAAAACAATTATTTGTTTTCCCTTACATATGAAGGAGGAAATATGTGGCTTCAACTGGTGTCAGCAAATTGCCAATTATAAAATAATCTAAGACGTGAAAATGTGAAATAGAGCCCTCTCAAAGTGGAAACTGAAGTCCTGGAGACCAATCTAAATTTCCACTTTTCAGTTACAGACCAGAGAAAGTTGTTTAAACTCTTTTAGTTTAGGTGTCATTAACTGCAAATGAAAGCATTCAAGCTGGTAATCTAAATTTCATTTTTAAATTAAAATATATCATTTTCGTGTTTAGATAATGTTTATGTGCTTCATATCTGTGTGAGTCTAGATATTCATAGTTACGTCATAAACTATTTTTAAGGATCATGATAAAATTATGAATAATTAAGATACTCCAATGGCAACAGTTTAAAGGTAGGCAACACACACACGCACACACACACACACACACACACACACACACACACATAGATATATGCTGGAAAAGAGGTAGATGGACTAAGGAGCCTATGAACATGGTCTATTGGCTGGTCCTGGCAGCATACTGACCTCAACAGTAGCTAGTAGAAACATCAAATCTAATTTAAGCTCCCCTCACCCCCGCTTTTTCAGTTATTACAGTATGGTCAATACCAGCACAGTTACCCAAAATAAATTTATCCACGGGATTGACCATTCTTTACAATATCCTGAAATAGAATGTCAGTTTAGACTTCTCACGTACATGTTACTTCTAAAAAAAAAGGACATAAGTGAAGAAAAATATTCTTTTACTATTATCATTGCTTTCAGGGCCCTTGTCATTAGTTTTTATTGTCACAAAAGTAGAAGAAAGTTTCATATGATCATGAGAGATACTTTAATCACAAAGGAAGAGGAAAGTTATGACAAGAGAAGTCTTTTTCTTTTATCACAAGAGCAGCAGGAGTCTCCCTTTATCCTGAGAAAAGTGAATCTCTTTTCCCATTTCTCTTTTTGAAACACCTTTTGGAATAGAGGATCATAAATTTTAGGAAGGGAGAATTGATTCTGAGACAATTTAGAATTTTTAGGCTTATTTTCTAATTTGAAAAAGTTGTTTAACTTCTAAGATTGCTTTTTCAACTATGAAAATCATCCTAATGTATTAAACCCTAATGGCCAAGGAATTAGAAAAATTAAAATAGAAAAATATAGTGATTCACAAATTTGTTTATTCATTCCTGTGATTCCTTGAGTTCCACAGAACATTCTATGGGCACTTGGTTGCTGGAGATAAGACAATATAAAATTAAAGTATGCAATATGTGCAATGTAAGTCAATGTGAGACTTTAGAGTAAGAAGGATTCTTGAAATTTAGTCAACAGTCATTAGATTGAAATGACAAATGAAAATTGACTTTTTAGTGGATAAACTATACATTTCTTATCACACTATATACACACTGTTCAAACTATCCCACTTCTGATTAATTTTATATTACCCATCAATTATGACTTTATTTGTAGTTAACAAAAAATGGTAAGTAGTAATATGACTGCTTGAGGACATTCTCAAACTTATATATTCCTTTTTATGACAAATTATACTATTTTTCTAAATCATTTTAGTAATAGAAAAACTGAATTCAATACATTTTCACCATGCCAACTATTCAAATACACAATTGAATTGATCTTACATTTTCAAAATAGTTTAAATAAATTTTTGCTATAGTAATGAAGCATAGAGTAGAAATAAACATGCACACTTCTAAAGATTTAAATATTACATATATTATTCAGCTATTTTTCAATGGCTAACAATTTCATATAGTTAATAAACACCTATTAGCTATATTAACATAGTTAATAGAAAGACTTTTTTTTGCTAATATGTTTGGAAAAGCCAAAAGTCATGAGTATGATTAGAAAATTATATGAATCCTTGCCTTTAATAATTCAATCTAAACAACTGATTTATATTATTTGAAGTAAATGAAGATATGCTTGCCCTTTAGGTGTTAATTATTTCAGCACAACTATAAATTCTTGATTTACAATGAAGCGTAAAGATTACTGCTCTAACATGAGCTTCATGCTTACCACATACCACAGTTACTCGAATAAATGACACCAGATTTCTAAAGCAAATAATTCTCTGTGAGTAAATTGCACTTTGGCTTGACACTGCCTCCCACAGAAGCGGGTATATCTCTTGCCAGTCTCTTTCTTCTCCATGATCTATCCCTTTTCAACAAACACATTTAACAGCTGTGGATACAAACAAGGCACATTTGGCAAAAGTAGGAACCAGATGCCAAAATCTGAATGTATGTTCTATTCAAAGCATCCGGCCCGGTTGCTAACTCCTTGGTGTCACCGCTGTTGGCTCCCTCTCTTAATCATCTACTGGCAGGCAACAGAGGCGCATCTGGGGATATTGTCGAGGTCATGTAGCTGTGCTCTGGCTACCTTGTGAGTTGCAACCATTTTGAGGTAGCTTCCTATTTCTAACAATGTTTTGAAAAAACTAATATTATGAAATATGTTATATATTATGACATATTTATATTTTTATAATATATGAAATACACACACATACACACACACACACACACACACTGTTATGAAACACTAAAAGAGCTCATTGAAAATAAAATTCCCAAACTTAAGACTTTCAAATTTCTGCCTGGGAGCAAGACACTGTTATCTGAAATAGTTAAAACACATCCTTACAAAGTACGTGTGAACAAATGTAAGGTACAAATTAATAGTAAAATCTGCATGATAAATGACTTTAGATACCTAGGCAGAGGATTTGTCCTAGCTCAGATTCTCTTATGCCTGAGGCTGGCTTGCATGTGTGGAGTTTATTTGGAATTTGAGCCCAGAGAGCAGAAGGGAGGAACAGAGTAGTGAGGTGAGGTGGGAAGGGGCAGGTAGTTAAATAGGGAAGTAGGAAATCCAACAGTAAGGTAGGCATTTCTTGATTTTTGCTGGATCCTATGGTACACACTCTGGGGACGCTCCTGAAATATTTTTTTCAGAGATGCACATCTGAGGGAGGAAAAGGGGAAACATTGATTTTTATTCCCCCATCTGAGAATTATTTCCTGTTTTCCTGTGCCACTTAGAAATTTTGGAGTTGTGCATGTGAGAATGTTGACTAGATTACTGTGGTCTCCTCATTGTATGTAAGAGAAGAAAGCAGTATTTCACATGGCACGAGCTTGTGTCAAGGCATTGTTAAATTACACCCAAAGTTGCTGGATTCTGGAATCTAAGGTGGAACTTATGAGATTTGAGTTGGTAAATAAGCAGTAACAAATACACAGCTACTATTTCCTTAGCTTTCTACATACATTGTCACATTAATGTTCACAGTAACTCTAAAAGTAGATATTCTTATCATTATGCTTCTATTTTATAGTTGAGGAAACTAAGGATGTAGAAAAGTAAGGCAGTTTTCCCAGGATCATTCAGATAGAGAGGCCCAAAACTAGAATTTGACCTTTTTCTGGATGATGTACAAGATTCAGTCCCTGTTAACAGAGGCTCTTATCCACCAGTGACTTAAAGATCTGTTCCTCAGCACAGATGAAATGCTTTGTTCATTCCAGGCGATAGAAGGTCTGCCAGAGTTGCTACACTTGAAAATTACTCCCTAATGCTGACTCCCTAATGCTCATGCCTCATTCTCATCTATCATCCCTGCTCAGTTGACCTTCATTTTTTTAAACAAGATTTTATTTATTTTGAGAGAGAGAGAGAGAGAGCAGGGAGAGGGGCAGAAGGAGAGGGAGAGAATCCCAGGCAGACTGTACTGAGTGCAGAGCCTAGGCAGGGCTTGACTTTCCCAGGACTCTGAGGTCATGACCTGAGCCAAAAGTAAGAGTCAGACACTTACCCAACTGAGTCATCCAGGTGCCCATTAGGTGATCTTCCTATAGTGTCTCCTAGCTCCTCCCTCTGCCCCTAGGCACTGACTCATTCACATATTCACTTTCTTAGGGTTCTCAAAAAAAGAGTTGGTAAATAAATCATAGCAAAACCTAACCAAACAGATTAAATATTTTTTTTCTTTCAACAGTATTGAAATAACCATCTATTCTTCAAAGGAATTATAGGTGCTGTTCAGTCACTGAAAAAGGAAAACTGAAGAAAAATAGACCAAGAAAAGGAACTAAATCATCTATATTACAACCTACCATCATTTTATGTATAGAAGAATAACCAATTTCTACAAACTATCCTTTTATGGTTTGGTTAAATTTAAGGTCAGAAGCAAGAAAAGAATATGAGTGAATTAAATGTGCATTGGTTAACATAGACAATTTGATTATCTAATGTGGTGGCACAGAGTATAAATTAAAATGAGGTATAGGGGTGCCCAGGTGGCTCAGTGGTTGAGCATCTTCCTTAGGCTCAGGGTGTGATCCTGGGGTCCTTGGATCGTGTCCTGCATCAGGCTTCTCTTGGGAAACCTGCTTCTCCCTCTGCCTATGTCTATGACTCTATGTGTCTCTCATGAATAAAGAAATAAAATCTTAAAAAAAAAATAAAATAAAATGCAGATATACACAGAACTATATGGAAGACAACAGTTATTTTGAGTCTTACCTAGAGGAAAAAGAGTTTGCATTTCATAGGCAGAAGTGAAATCAATCTAAGTCCTCAAAGAGGAGTATGGGAGTATATAGCATTTGAAAAAGAAAATCCTTGGGCAGCCCTGGTGGCCCAGCGGGTTAGCCCTGCCTTCAGCCCAGGGTGTGATCCTGGAGACCTGGGATCGAGTCCCACATCAGGCTCCCTACATGGAGCCTGTTTCTCCCTCTGCCTGTGTCTCTGCCTCTCTCTCTGTGTGTGTGTGTGGTGTGTGTGTGTGTCTCATGAATAAATAAATAAAATCTTTAAAAAAAAAAAAAGAAAATCCTAATAGTTATGTTAAGGTCTGGTGTGAATTGAAAAATCAAATTACTAAAATAAAAAGAAATAAGATACCTGATTTCTATAAAGTGAAATATGAGTTGGTAAGGGATCCAGATTTATTAAGGACAAAATTACCAAGATTTATTGATGGGAAAAGTTATGAAATACATGTATATATGTGACTCTAAGTCACATATTAGAGCATCAAGGTTTACTTAGAGTGATAGAGACATTAGATAGGACTGACAATTTCAAGGAAAATATATGATGGATGCTACTTTATTAAGAGAAAGAAAAAAGAGACTAGAAATGGCTGATCCCGGTAGAAAAATAAATATAAAAAGAGTTTTAGATAGAATGTTGATCATACTACAAGCCTTCAAAAGTTTTTCTAGTTAACAATTAAAGGGGGAAAAGGTAGTAATGAATGAGACATAAGATTGCCAGAAATTGAATAGGAGAATCGGGGACATTATCAATATAGAAAAAATAGTGGTGTTGGCATCCAGTCCTGCCAAAAATCCCCCAAAAATATGGAAAAAAATCCTTAGTATGAAGTAATTTATATCATAGAATGATTCCAGTGACAAAGAAAGAGCACCAAAATTTAAGAGATGAGGCAGGCATATAGACAAATGCAATGGAATCCTATATCAAGTTAATCTTACATTAACTAGGAAATATGATTCATCTTTAAATCTCTCAAAGCTCATTGTAGTGATAGTTGAATACAGAAAATTATTAGGTATAGTAAAATGTTTTTACTGAAACATTATAAAGTTAGCAAAATAAATGAAATATCTACTGTACTTCTGAAGGATGACGATGAAATATTAATGCACTATAAGATAAATAATATAGCTCAATAAGATTGATATATTAAAATATATAATCTATTAATATTTAAGGAATTATAGTAGTATTTATTTTATTTTTTTAATTTATTCATGAGAGACACAGAGAGAGAAGCAGAGACACTGGCAGAGGGAGAAGTACGCGCCCGATGTGGGACGCAATCCCAGAACCCCGGGATCACACCCTAAGCCAAAGGCAGACATCTAACCACTGAGATACCCAGATGCCCCAAGGAATTTTAGTAGTTTGTCAGATAAACATGCAAGTCCTTTAGTTGTAGACTTCAAAATTTTAACTTCTAGACCAATGAATATAAGATACATAATTATGTACGTAGTCCATTTTGCTAAGTAACATGACTACATGCATTTGAATAGATTTTTATCTAGTGAAAGAACTAACAGCATGACAGCTATTCACTGCCTCCTATGAATTGGAAAAACGGTATTGATGTTCTAAGACATGCATTTTTATTGTTGTTCAGTCAGAACTTTAAATATACTAAGAATTCCAGGACTCTGAGAAGTATTATGAGAAGGCAGAAAATATTATTTTAACATTTGAAGCAACTAATAAAAATGTCTATTCTAAACTGACATTCAAGTTTATTAATATATTAATAAGGGCAGCAATATGTTGTCATTTCTTCCTTACAGTCATGAGGAATTATTTCAAATATGAAGCTACATATTATTGATTGAGAAACTTAATATATAAAAATTAAAGATGTCACATGTAAAAAATATGATGTTCATCAGTTCAAACCAAAATCTCTTTAATATGGTTAAAATTTTATTTTACTAAATAAACATGTATGTAATATGCTTAAGAAGCATGCCGTTCAGAAGAACTATATATGTTAAATACTTCACTTAAGAATTTGATTATGAGTGCAGCCCTGGTGGCTCAGCAGTTTAGAGCCGCCTTCAGCCCAAGGCATGATCCTGGAGATCAGGGATCAAGTCCCACGTCGGGCTCCCCGCATGGAGCCTGCTGCTCCCTCTGCCTATATCTCTGCCTCTCTCTCTATGTCTCCTATGAATAAATAAATAAAATCTTTAAAAAAAAAGAATTTGATTATGAGGGATAACTGGGTGGCAAAATGGTTGAGCATCTGCCTTCAGCCCAGGGCATGATCCTGGGGTTCCAGGATCAAGTCCCGCATTGGGCTCCCTGCATGGAGTCTGCTTCTCTTTCTGCCTGTGTCTCTGCCTCTCTCTCTCTCTCTCTCATGAATAAATAAATAAATAAAATATTTTTTAAAAAGAGTTTAATTATGACCATGAATGCCTTTTTTTATTTTAAAAGATAAAGTTATTTTAACACACACAATAGAGCAATGTCCACTGGTTGAATCATTTTTTTTGTTTTTGTATTTTAATGATAAAGTTGTAGGTGGTTGCAAGCAATATTTTTGCAATTTTAAAATTGAAAACTTTTACTTTATGAATACTAAATGGCCAAGAACTAAACATGAAGAGATGAAAAAAGGAGCAGCAGATGGGGAGGATGTGAAGCCAACCATACTTAAGAAGCCGAAACCAATTAGAAAGGTATCACTGAAAGCTATTCTACACAGCCGACCTAAAATGGAGAGCAAGTATAATAATAAAATGCCATGGTTGATAGCTCCTAAGGCCTGAGGAATGTCAAGAAGCAGTAAGAGTGTAATGTTAGCACCTTAATAAGCAATTTATGAGTAATTCAATGCAAGACTGTTTCTGTTTTTGGAATCTAGATTGAGCACTGGATGAAATGGAAAACAGTTGGGCAATGCTATTAATCTGTGTACTAACCACATGTTCAGATAGCTTCTGTTGGGCTGATAATTGGCAACAGGTTAAAAATGGAAGATCATTACATGTTAAGGATTTAGAAAATGTAATAGTGTATTCCTCCAGGGAAAGGAAAAAAATGAACCTATGGAGAAACTAAGGATTGCTGGACAAGTAAGGAATCATTTCATTATTAATTTGCTGTGGTAGACTTCAGATTTGTATTAAAAATTAAAGAACCAAATATATAGTTGTGAACTTTACAAGCTACTTTGAAGGAAAGGAAATATTTTTCATTTAATAAAAATCTTGAAAAACACATTTCAAATAATTTCTCAGTAGTTATCTTTGATGTAAATGAGTTCATATATTGTTTGGGTTTTAAAATATACACAATGTGATTTACTTTCAGTTTGTGTTATAAAGCATTTTTGAGAATCATAATAGCATATGTGAAGATTTTAGTCATAGAGTATAGCTGATCTTATTGTTTAAGAAAGCCAATCTTTGTAAAGAAGTAGAGTAACAATTAAAATGTTTCTCTCCATTAATAATTTGAAATAATTTTAGTATATTTAATATAACAGTATTTACTTTAAGTGCTTCTTGGAGGACACCTGGGTGGCTCACTGATTGAGCATCTGCCTTCAGCTCAGGGTGTGAGCCCAGAGTCCCAGGATGGAATCCCACATGGGCTTCCTGCATGGAGCCTGCTTTTCCCTCTGCCTGTGTCTCTGCCTATCTATCTGTCTCTCATAAATAAATAAATAAAATCTTTTTAAAAAGTACTTCTGAGAAAAATCACTCTAAAGCCATACATTATTCAAATTGGTTGTGCATCAGATGCTTTAAGTATATTTTTTCAAACTATTTATAATAATGTTACATATCCATATTCATTACATAGATTGAACATTCATATGTACAAATAAAACAATGTAATTGAAATTTAAACACTGTGATCAAAAAAACTTTGGGGAGAGCCAATTAGGAAATCATATTCTGCCTTCTTTGACTTAATAGATACCAAACTTACAATATATTAACCAAAGATTCTCTTGCAGTGGAAAACTTATCTGTATATGAAGATTGTAAAAACTCTGGGTTTACCTGGACACTCATTTTATAACAAGTAAATTAATCACGAATGTTAATTTTATACCTAAAACCTGGTCAATACTTTTAGGTTAATCAAGAACTGTATATATAAATATTCTGTATTATAATGAGAAGAAAGTAATCATTATTCCCTAAGTGAATACCAATATGTATGAACATCTATGTTTCTGAAACCAGTATTGAATATTGTCTATGAATGACTAAATTTTTCTTACTTTCTGTAAATTGTTTAAAATTAAAATTACAGTTACACATTAGAAAATACATATGCTATCACCTGGAAGGTTATGAATTATACTATCTTTACCTTGTTAGCCTAATCACTACTACTGCTTTCAATTAGAGATGAAAAGAAAGATGCAAATGACATTAGAGTTTCATGTATAGTCTTCTTATTTACTTTTGCCTCTGGAATATCTAGATTTTTCAAAAATGTGTAAAATTTTATCTCCAGCTGTGCTGGAGACAAGTGCACCGACCTTAATGGGGCATTATAAGATCATCAGAATTTAAATGAGATAGAGAAAGCACAAAAAAACATAAGATACCTAGGAACAAACCTAACTGAAGAAGTGAAAGACCTGTACCCTGAAAACTATAAGACACTGATAAAAGAAATTGAAGAGGCCACAAAGAAATGGAAAAACATTCCATGATTATGGATTGGAAGAACAAATATTGTTCAAGTATACTACCCAGAGAAGTCTACACAATTAAAGCAATTCCTATCAACATCACCAGCATTTTTCACAGAGCTAGAACAAACAGTCCTAACATATAAGGGAACCACAAAAGACCCCGAATGACCAAAGCAACCTTGAAAAACAAAAGCAAACCTAGAGGCATCATGATTCTGGACTGCAAGTTATATTACAAAGCTCTGGTAATCAAAACAGTATGGTACTGGTACAAGAATAGAGACATGGATCAATGCAACAGAATAGAAAACCCAGAAATGAACCCACAATTATATGGTTAATTAATCGTCAATAAACAGGAAACGATATCCAATGTGAAAACCACAGTCTCTTCAGCAAATGGTGTTGGGAAAACTGGATACCAAAGAATGAAACCAGCTACTTTCTTACATCACATACAAAAATAAATTCAAAATGGATTTAAGACCTAGATGTGAGAACTGAAACCATAAAAATCCTAGTGGACAAACCATAAGAGACTCTTAACTATAGGAATCAAAATGAAGGGTGCTGGAGGGGACGTGGGGGGTGGTATGGGTTAACTGGGGGATGGGCATTAAGGAGGGCATGAGATGTAATGAGCACTGGGTGTTATATGCAACTGATGAATCACTGACCTCTACCTATGAAACTAATAATAAACTATATGTTAATTGAATTTAGTAAAATATATATTTTTTAATTCTAGAGGAGAATGGTAGTAACCTCTTTGACATTGGCCATATCAACTTCTTTATGGATATGCTCCTAAGCCCAGGGAAACAAAAGCAAAAATAAACTATTGAGACTTCATCAAAATAGAATGCTTCTTCACAGAAAAGGAAACAATCAGCAAAACTAAAAGGTAGCCTACTGACTAGGAAAAGATATTTGGAAATGACATATCTGATAAAGGGTTAGTATACAAAATATATAAAGAACTTATACAACTCAACATCCAAAAAACAAATAATCCAATTTAAAAAATCAGTAAGAGACATGAATAGACATTTTTCCAAAGAAAACATCCAGTTGGCCAACAGACACATGAAAAGATGCTTAATATCACTGATCATCAGTGACACTTGGGTGGCTCAGTGGTTGAGCATCTGCCTTTGGCTCAGGCCATGATCCTGGGGTCCCGGGATCAAATCCCCCAGTGGGCTCCCCATGGAGAGCCTACTTCTCCCTCTGCCTATGTCTCTGCCTCTCTCTATATATCTCTCATGAGTAAATAAATAAAATCCTTTAAAAACAAAACAAAAAATATATCACTAATCATCAGAGAGATACAAATCAAAACTACAATGAAATATCACCTCACATCTATCAGACTGGTGAAAATCAACAACATAAGAAACAATAGGTGTTGGTAAGGATGTGGAGAAAGGGGAGTCCTCTAGCACTGTTGGCAGGAATGCAGATTGGTGCAGGCACTGTGGAAAATAGTATGGAGTTTCCTCAGAAAGTTAAAAGTAGAACTACCCTACTACCTAGCAAGTGCACTACTAGGTATTTACCCTAAAAATACAAAAGTACTAATTCAAAGAGATACATGCAACCAGATGTTTATAGCAGCATTATTTCTAATGCCCAAACTGTAGAAGCAGTCCAAGTGTTCCTCAATTGAAGAATGAATAAAGAAGTGGTATATATATATATATATATATATATATATATATATATATATATATCTGGGTGGCTCAGCGGCTGGGCATCTGCCTTTGGCTTTGGGCCTGATCCTGGAGTCCCAGGATCGAGTTCCACATTGGGCTCCTTGCGGGAAAACTGCTTCTCCCTCTGCCTGTGTCTCTGCCTCTCTCCCTCTCTCTGTGTGTCTCTCATGAATAAATAGATAAAATCTTTAAAATAAAAATAAATTTAAAAAAATAAAAATAACCCACAATGAAATCTTGCCATATTCAATGACATAGATGGAGCTAAAGATTATGCTAAGCTAAATAAGTCAGAGAAAGACAAATACTATATGATTTCTCTCATATGTGGAATTTAAGAAACAAAGGAACATATGGGGAAAAAGAGAGAGAGAGAAGTAAACCAAGAAATAGACTTTTAACTATAAAGGACAAACTGATGATTACCAAGGGAAAGGAGGCGGAGTGTTAAATAGGTATGGGGATTAAGGAGGGCATTGTGATGAGCACCAGGTATCATATGGAATTGTTGAAACACTATATTGTACACCTGAAACTAATATTATGCTGTATGTTAACTAACTGTATTTTAAATTTAAAAAATTTAATAAATGAGACGCAGAAAGTATTTTTTTAGTTGAATGCTTTCCTGGGAAAAGAAACATATAGCTAGAAGCAGAACTTTGAAAAGCCACTTAGGGTAAATAAAAGCACATATGATCCGTCCATATGAGCATAGTCTAATAACACCACTAGTTTACTCAGCTGCTTCTAAGGTTGGATTTTGCACCTATGGACATTTGTTTGGATAAGTATAGTATGCAGATTTAGGTCTATAATGTATCTGCATAGGACAATATACAAGAAGCTGAGTACTTATACTGGGAGCTCTCTCCCTCTCTTTTTTTCTCCTTTCCTTTCATCCTCATAGTGCTTAGATTCCTTTTTCCATAAGAGAAATATTTAATAAATTCCACGTAAACAGACAAAGCCCCTTTATTAGCTTGCTTGAGCATGTAGTAGTTTGAATGGGCTCTGAATCATCTCTAAAATGCTATGGTTGAAGATGTAATAAATGTATTAACTACCTGTTTCTTCCTCATTTGTGAAGCATCCACAATTGCCACAAAAGCATTAGATACCTATAAGACCCAGTCCTGTACTGATATTTATTTTAACTAATTATCAGATTAGAAGCTTATTTCTGAGGGACAGGGCTAACTCACTGTGTTATTCAGATTCCTCTTTCCCACCTCCACCTGGGGGTAAGAAGAAAAGTGGACGCTTCCTGTGGTCTTTAGTAGTTTCATACTCTATTTCCAGAGCCAATCCTATCATGCTTTGTTTTATTCTTTTTTTTACTATGTAATGTAAACGTGTCAAAAATAGTAGGTTTATTAGCATTTCTGAGTGCTAATTCCCACACTGTGTATATTCCCTTGAATTATGAACACTAAATACGTACTTGTCTCTTCCTATGAAGCTGTGTTTTGTATCTGCAATTATTATGAAGAGAAGGACTATTGTTATTTGACAGTCTGCATTTATAAATAGTAAGTATAATTTGATTTTCTAGCCATTTGTGACATTTAAGATATTCATGAACAGGACCCCAATTATCATTTATATATAAGGAACTTAATATGTTCTCAGTATTCTGTAATTTTCCCTCAAGATTTTAACCATGCCAATCAAGGGAAGATTGCATTATAAAAAAAAATGGAACTTTACTATAATTGATCATCATATTGAAAAATCGGTTCATCAATAGCCTCTCGTGGTGTTGGATTTGTCATGCAGCATATCAGAGGCAATCTGCATTTTTACCTCCTTCAGGGTGATTCTAAGTAGAAATGCAAGCTTCTGACTATTACATCTTGTAGTAGAATCATATCTGAACATTTATATGTAGATGAACATTATTTAATATAATTTCCTTCTATTTATTCATATTACTCCTAGGATATTGCATTAACTTTTAAGTTGTTTATATTTCCTATGAATTTTATTTTACAGTATTAAAGTGGTATCACATAATATTTATTATAAAATGGGACTCTGATACTTGTATGAGTATTGAGAAATATTGCTCCAAATTGCTCTCATTCTCATTTCTCCCCTGAATGGTTCCATTGTGTCATTTTTAAGTAAACTTCCCCATCACTCCATAATATTTTTACTTTAATTTAAATCTAGCTGTTCTTGAACATGCTATTTCATCTACATCCCTCTTAAATAGAGATTATTAATTTCTTCCTCTTATATTCTATGTACCAATGACATAAAGGAGATATAGATAAAATCTTTTTTCACATTTCTGCTTGCCAGTGGTCTCACATTCTTCCTTCTTAACTCATAGTCCCAGTCCATGGAAAGTTATCAGAGTTGATTGCATTTCATCCCTTCATTATTATTGTCATTTACTGAAGTTCACTTGTAAGTTCAGTACCTAACTCACCTTATCTTTCTCCTCTACTACTCTTCTCATTATTATGACTTAAAACATCGTATCAATGATCTATCTAATCTTTTAATTTTATTTCTTTACCTCCTTATCCAGGACAATAATCTTTCTTGACAAAATCATAGGCCCCAAAACACATGTTTATATTCATGTCCTATCATTATTGATTTCAAATATTTCCTTTTATCCATCATCAAAAAGTAGAAATAGCCCAAGTATCCATCAACTGGTGAATAACTAAGCAAAAATTGGTATACTTTATAAAATAGAATGTTATCTGGAATATTTCTATTAATTAAAGTATTAATACATGCTATAATATGGATAAACTTTAAAAGCGCTATGCTAAATTAAAGAAACCAGACCCCAAAGATCAAAGATTATTTCATTTATATGAAAAGTTCAGAAAAAGTAAGTATTTAGATACAAAGATCAGATTAGTGGTCACTTGGGAATAGAGGTGGGAATGGGGATTAATTGTAAAAGGGTGAGTGGAATCTTATTGGAGTTCTAGGAATATTCTAAAATTGGATTGTGACAATCTTTGCACAAATTGGTAAACTTCCTGAAAAGTATTGAATTTTGCACTTAAAATGAGGGAAATTGTTAAATTATAAACTTAAAATGTAAATTTACAAGGTGAATTTATAATGTAAATCATTCTTCACCAGCCTTATATGTCCCTTTCTTCTTAACCAATCTAGAGCTAATAGTCATTTTCTATTACTGACTGGAAAATGTGGTTAACGTCATCATACCTCCCCTGTCTGATGTATTAATCTAACTTTTTAAAGCTGCTAAATGTTCTTAGAGACAATCACACAAAGTGTTAAGTATTTCAAAATTATGACAAAAAATGTCAAAGGCTTATTACCACTGCCAGACAATCATATTACACTTCTTTAGTAAAGTTACCTTCTGAATTTCCATTTTACAACATTCCCTGTTTCATCACATCTCCTCTAAGCCAAGTCCTCCATCTGCTGGTACCCTTGTCATTCCACTCAGCTTCCTGTACTTGAAACCACACACTGTGCTTTCATTCTGACTAGAGTGGAGAAATAAGTGCTTGTTCCAATTTAAAGAGAACTCCTCTGTTTACACCTGTATTACCTGTATTACTACTCTATGTTGTATTACCCAGCCCATATTACCAGCAAAAGTAAAATAAAATGAAACAAATTTATTTTTTTTAATGAAACAAATTTAATCAAACAAAAATTCCTCAAGCCTGTATTTGTAACAATTTTCTCCTTTAGCACCATTTTCTTCCTTTCCACAGAACTGTAGCCATCATTATTGTCATGCAATTACCACTGTTATATACCATTCCTTAATGGTTAATACCCATCTAAAGAAAATTTTGTAACCTCTATTATTATTCAGTTTTTGTCCTCTCTCTCTATTCCCCTTTCTGAAGCTCAAAAGTTGTGCCTGCAATTGTCTCCATTTCATTTCTTAATTTTTCTTCGGTACACTATAATTAGGCTACCAGTATTTTGTAGTTCCTCTACCATTAAAATTAAATAGCTCTTATTAAGGCCAACATTAACCTATTCTTTTTTTCAAAATCAATGGCTGGTTTTGTCTTCTTTTTACTTAACTTCTCAACAGTGTTTGACACTATTGGAAATTCTTTACTTTATGAAGTTCTGCATTTGTTTTTCAGAATACCACGTGTAATTTATTTTATTCCTATGTCCTGAGTATATCATTTAAAATTTCAGTGCTGATCCCTCTTATTATTCCACAATTGACTCCAAATTATTTGCTGTTATAATCTTTAAAGTTGCAAAATAGATATCATTTTAAATATTTACATTTAAAAATAAAGTACACCAAAAACATCTAAAACTATGCTACAGTACTTTTAAAAATACATCCTTTAGAATCTCAGTGCCATAGATATTCAATATTTATCACCATCCCCTGGAAAAAATACACCAAGCTCTTCCTTACAAGCAAAAAGTAAATTTAAGTGTTTTTTTCTCCTTGAGCTTATATTTTTATTCCACATCCTCAACAAATTTTATCCTAATATATTACTTACTAGAAAAATGCATTTATTGATTTTCTCATTATAATTTTCAGCCACAAAAATATGTGGATAAATTAAAAACCATTTTTGAAAGTTTAGGTTATCATAAATTCCTATATATTAAAAAAATATATATCTTCCAGGAAAATTACTAGATCAGAGTTACTCAAATAATAGAAACATATTGCATACTTTGATATATAATACAGTTTGAAGCACAAAAAAACAGCATTGTATTTAAAATTCACTCCCTAATGAGATGAATGGATCTCTTTGATATATTAGATCATCAATCCATGGGTTAATTTTGGTTATGATAGGATGATGCAGGATTATATTTCTATGTTCAATTTCTATAGATTTAAACTTTGAGAAAATTTTATTTCATGAAAAAATAGACGGAAATTTGAGGAGTTTTCATTGGACACTGAAAGTTTTGAATTCCTTCAGAATTCTATGACAAAGTCACATCATGACTAGTATAAAAAATAACATTCTTTTGGCTAATGATTGTTTAGGTTTTATTTTAACTTTGTTGAAATTGAAAAAAATTGAAAACCAGATAAGTCACAAAAATATTTGAAAACCCAATCATTCAAATTATTCACTTTCATAATTCCAGGGAAATATAGAAAAAAAAGGCTTATCAAATAACTTAATTTTACCTGTTAGTTTTTAAAGCTACTATACTCAAAAAGGATTGTGAAAATTGAAATACTCTTAATTTTAAAATATCTTTAGTAATATCATGTTTGATGAAATTATTTTTATCTTTTCATGTGCTTTCCATATATTTTTGGCTAAATTTAAAATTGCAGATTTAGCTATTTCAAATTATGGAAAGTGTTGTCATATAACCAAAATTACAAAAATAATCAACCAAAGCAGACATTTTTTGCAGTTTTACTGTTTAAAATATTATCTAACACGGTCTAGTTAGGGAAGATGATCAGGTCACACATTATATTAAACTGCAACTTCATTTCTAGAGTATGAAGTCTTCAGATTCCTTCTATCATACCAGATACCGTTTTCTTTTTTATTTTGTATTAGGAGCCAAAAGGACAGGTGAGATTCTTACCTTCCAATTTAATAGAAAATTTTTATATTCCCTGGTGGAGGGATTACTCCCTTGGTTACCCATAAGACCTCTTAAACCAGCAAAGCTGAAATTCAAAGTCAGACTTCTTAAACTAGCAGAGCCTCTTAAACCAGCAGAGTCCAGATTTGAGGGTCAGAAAATAAGCATTTTACAAGTGGTTTTTGGTTGTAATGGTGATACATACCACCACCCCAATTCTATTCCTTCGTTCCTGGACTCATGTATTCCGGCTCTGAAAGAAACAGTGTGATATATCATCCACTGTTTCGGAGCATATAGGACTGAAAACCCGCTTCTTAAGATTATGCTCACAGAAAGTACACTAACAGAGTATTGAATAGGCTGTGAAATAGCTCTGTAATATAGTAGTTGTTATGGAAAGGGTCTAATTGAATCACCATGCCACTAGATGCAATCCTGGTGTCACAAGTTACCATACTATATTAATGTACATTGGTCACTGCTGGGGCAAGCGTGGTGGCTCTGCGGTTTAGCGTTGCCTTCAGCCCGGGACGTGATCCTGGAGACCTGGGATCCAGTCCCACATCAGGCTCCCTGCATCGAGCCTGCTTCTCCCTCTGCCTGTGTCTCTGTCTCTGTCTCTCTCTGTCTCCCATGACTAAATAAATACAATCTTTAAAAAATTCTTTAAAAAAAAAAATTGGTCACTGCTGCTATAAGAAAAGACATCAAGAACAGTGTCACCCAGCCACCCACCAGCAGATTTGGTAAAAGGAGGCCGTGTCTTTGAGTTCCTGCTTAACTTACTTTCCTGCAACCATGGCTATTTTTCCCATGAATTCATGGCTGCATGTTTTGGGCCAATTTGTGTTTCCCCAAAAGCTAAATATTAAAGTCTCTACTTGCAATACTCTCAGAATGTGACTTTATTTGGCGATAAAACCTAAAAAGAGGTAATTAAGGTAAAATGAGGTCAAATAGGTAGATCTCAATCTAATATGACTGTTATTCTTATTAAAAGAGAGAGAGAGGGGAGAGATAAAAAAAGAGGGAGAGATTTGAGTACAGATAAGCTCAGAGGTAGGACCAGTGAAGGCAGGGGAGAAGGCAGCCATTTACAAAGCAAGGATAAGCCCTAAGAAAAACAAATTCTGCTTACACCTTGATCGTCGAACTCTAACCTCCAGAATTGTAAGAACATAAATTTCTACTGTTTCATCCACTCAGTGTGTGGTACTTTGTAATGGCAGTTCTAGCACACATTGGGGTAAAAGGTAACTGATACTCACAGGTCAAGTCATACTGTACATTTAATTTTAAAATCCTTCTCTTCAGGGGGTGTCTTCTGTATTTTACCACACTCTCAAAATCTAGGCCTATTTTCAGAGGCCTATTACTTTATCAAAACCTCTGATCTCATGAACAGCTGATTGTTTCCTCTAATAGAGCACAGTAGCAAGTCAAATTTTATTTGACATAAAAGGAAAGACTTTATTACATAAACCTCAGGACCATTACTGTAGTTTTCTCGTTCAGGTTTTAACAGTACTGTTTATCTTGGTTATACAAATCAATTACGCATTTACGCAATTACGCATCTAATTCATTTCTAGGGAATAGATGATTCCACTGGATCAGACTATTCTTTTCTTTTTCTTTTTCTTTTTCTTTAAGATTTATTTATTTTTTTGAGAGGGAGAGAGAGAGAGAACAAGTGAGAGGGTCAGAGGCAGAGAGAACCTAAAGCAGACTCCATGCTAAGCACAGAGTCCTATGTGGGCTTGAAGATGAAGACAATGAGGATGAAGATAAAGATGAAGAGAAGGAAGAAAGTGGGAAAGGTAAAAAGAGGAAGAGAGAAACAGACGATGAAGGAGAAGATGATTAAAACCCCAAATAACTTGCAAAAAGAACTGTTCAGTATTGGTTGGACTGCTCATATGGATTTGGGAGCTGTTTAAAAAAAAAAAAAAAAAGGAAGCTGTGATACAAACCCCAGGACACCCACACACCCAAAGAGCCAAAGAATAGTTCCTGTGACATTCCACCTTCCTCTATTTAGCCCCTCTTGGAAATTCGCCACCAAGCTTGGGGACTTCACCCCAACAAAATTGTAAGTGTTGTTAGGTTTTTGTGTCAGACTTGCTGTAGCGTGGAGAGCTGTGATTGGTGAGCCAGCCATCTGTGGTTTCCAGTTACACCGAGACTGTAACAGCATTTTTACTTTCTGTACAACAAAGAAGCTTTGTAAATAAAATCTTAACATTAAAAAAAAAAAAAAAAGAATAGTCTCAATCTCACAACCCTGAGCCCAAACCAAGAGTCAGATGCTTAACCGGCTGCACCACCCAGGCACCCCTGGATGATACTATTCTGAATACCATTTTACTCTGCTACTTATGACAGTAATCTTGTGCTTCTTGCTCTTATTAAAGAGTCCTAATTAGCTTCCACCACCATGAGAGCCTATTCCAATGGCAACGTCTTTCATTTTTATCATATATGGAAAAGATTTACTATAGTCATTGTTTAGAAATGCTGGTGCAATATTCAACAATGTATTTCTCCAGTATATTTCCTTTAATGAAGGACTTTCTGTAGCCAGTATTTGAACTTCTATGATATAGTATATATTATTTGTGATAAAACATGGCAATGTTTCTATTGTCCTAGATCTTTAAACCTCTTTTTCTACCTCTCACAAAGACAGGATTAATTTCATGCAATCACACAGAGACATGCACTCAGAAGGCCCCCACCAGTACCTAAACGTTCTAGTGCCTGAGATACAATGCAGCATGCATGTAAGCAAAGGAGATATGTGCAATATTTGTATTCTCTGTTCCCTACCTCCCTGTGCTTATATAGCATTTGTGAGGGCCCATGAACACAGAATTCCAGAAGATCCACAATTCATGGAAGTCAATAAGACTCAAAGCAAGTACAAAGTAAATTGCACATCTAGAAGTAAGCAGGGGTGCTCACTTTCTGTTCAAAATAAGACTTAATTCAAATTTTAGAGAAGACAATAGCATTCTAAAAACCATGAATGACCAAAGAACTCTATCCCTTCCTATTTTACTTGTGTTCCTTCCCTATGTTTGCTGACAACTCACACTGAAAATTATGTCATCAAGGAATAGGGAAATGTGGCACCACCCAGATTTTCCTTATTCATCTGTAATCCAAAGGAAGAGAGTATTGAGAGAATGTGCAAAATATCAAGAAATGAAGTAAAAGCAGTCAAGCTAAGCTGTGCAGTGTTTCTACTCTTCTGAGAAATGACATGCATGTACATCAAGAGCAATAAAACAGAAATTTCAGTGATTCTTAGGAATTAAATGTTCTTATGTATGCATTAAAAAACTAACATTTCACAATATAGAAATGAACTATAAGTCCATGCTAATAATTTAAAATTTCAAATAGCAAATAATTAAAAAAAAAATGAACACTACAAGTCAAGAAAGAGCCCGAAAAGGGAAGGGCTTTGATTTTAGTGCCTTTAACAGGACAGTTTTTCTACTTTTTAAGTGAGGGTGTTTGTGGACGGCCACGGACTAGCTAGAGTTACTAAACCAAACCAAGCACGGACTTGCGTCCCTCATTTACTCATAAGGCCTGGGAGCCCAAAGGGTAAATAGTTGGTTGACGCTTGAGAAAGGGCTTGAGCAATGGTTCCCGGAGCTTGCTTTTACGTGATCGCCCACATGACACAATTGATACAATGTGGTGGTGGTAAAGTTAAATAGGGGTCTGTGCTATTCTTACTGGTCTGTTAATCATATCTATTGTCCTTTTGAAAGTGTATGCACCTAGAATAGCATGTTTATCTATTAATTAGGACCCTCCTGCGTCAGTAAGGGTCTGTCATGCATGTAGGTATTCCTTTATCTTTGTTCTGCTTGTGCTGTATAATACCGCCAAGAACCGTGAATAAAGTTGACTCTGCTTGGACATCATCCACTGTGTCCCTCCTGTCCCCATCTCTTTACTTTTCTTTTATTTCCTCATCCCCTTACCCTCAGGACCCTGATCGTGTTGCTGCGGAGCGCGCAACAGGTATTTCACATTTTTATTTTGCACTGGGTACCGCAAGTCATGTAGCAGACCCTGCATCAAGCTATTTCTGGGATCTCAGCCATAATAAGCCACATTGAGTCCAGGTTTCAGACAACCAACAAGCAAACAATTACAAACATAATCAGTTGCAAAAGGGATAGGAAGGGACATGACACCTCAAAATATGTCACTTTGACATAAGAATAATTTTGAGCTGAAGGCAAGTGAAAAGAAACAGACACAGGATAAGTTCTCTGTCTTCTCCTTATCTTCCTGAAAGAAATGAACATAAATGCCCCTTGTAAAAGTGTTCCTCCCCTATTTTCTGTACCAGGATGTAGATAACATCCTTATCACCGGAGTTGAGATGGCACTGAGTCTTTTGTTGCAATTTTCCTGATTTTGATTTGGTGATCAACTATTCAAGGAGTGGTAAAATCTGGCTCTAATCCTAAATCCAGAAACTTTAGTAAAATCATTATGATGTGTTTCCCAACACACCCTACATACCCAGAAAAGAAACACTTTATCAGATTAAAAAAAGCTACAATAACATTTGGGAGTTTGTTTTACTAGAGTCATTTTGATCTCCCCTATATCACCATTGCGGCTTTACATGTCCAGATATTTCCTAGTCAATACTCTCCTTCTATTTCCTTCACATTTTGGTTTCCATATACAGGAGATTGGTTGTGAGTTACATGGGTTATTATCTCTGACCATCATGAGGTTATAGAGCTGCTATTTCATAATGAAGGCAGAAAAGAATGTTTTACATACAAGTGATCCACTAGAGCTTCTCTTGGCCAGTTGTAACTGTAAGTGATCATACAGCAGCTATGACCTGCGAAAAGTATGGGAATCAGTATATGGTAGGAATGAAAAAATGGCACCCAGTTCTACCTTTAAGGAAGGTTTCAGGAAGTACAGTTAGCAGATAGCCTCTAGCTGTCAACACTTTCAGTGTTGCCCTCAGTTGCATACAGTCACTTCTCCTAAGATTCCACTCATGAAGGGGAAGCCTGCATCTGATGGCTGAGTAAGGCACAGGTGTAGAAGCCTGGCCATTTTGTTCTGACAAAGGATAACTCCAACAGACAACCTTTGCCCCAGAACTCACTGTTGGGCTGGACAAAACTTTATCATGACTACATTGTGCTCTCTTTGCTTAATCTGTTTCCTCTTCCTTCTTTCACAAGGTTATCCTTAATATATATCCTCTACCCCAAAAGTCTTAACTTTTTTTTACTGAAGAGCCCAACCTGTGACACAGAATCACTAATTTTTTATTGATGAGAGTCTGGGTCACTTCAACAAGTAAGCTACTTGGACCAGTAGAAATACTAGCTGGGGATCTAGAATGGGCTTAAGAAGGCAATGATGAATGTCAGTTATTGGAACCAACTTGGGACCAACTGCAGCATCAAAAGGGCTATAGAACATCTCAGTCACATTTCTCTTATGCTGCTTGACTTTTTTCTACTACTGTAAAGAAGGGGACTGTAAAATTCCTTTCATATATGTATATTCCCTCATGTGATTATTGATAAGAAAAAAATCCAAGAAAGAAAAATTAAAGGATCAACTTGAAAAGTATTTATAAAGGTTTCATATTGTGAGAGAAGAAATCAATGGGTTATTAACTGCACCTAACTATTTTAGGTGCAGTTAGGAATTTTCTGTGCTATATAAATATTTAGTTTTATTTTGTAGTACATTTATTAAGTTGGTTTTATTATTTACAAATTAATGTGATTTTAATGGCTCTAAAAACCAGATTTGTCAATTTGTGCCCAAAGTAATTTATAACACTGGAGAAAAGTATGAGAAGTGTGTTAAACACTTGGCAAATTAACAGAAATCTTGATAGAAATATTCTTGTGAACTATTCTGAAATTAGGTAAGGTATTTCCAACTTTATGCTAATAAGAAATAATTTTTATTTTTTTAAAGTGTTGTTTGGAAAAATAAAAGAGATGTAACATGTGCATTTGTTTCTGAGAAGAAAATGCATTCAGTAATTTCTTAGTGTAACACATCTCCAGAGAAAACATTGATTATCTTTCAAGGTTGTTATACTTCAAATGGCATGACCTTTAGCCTGGGAACCTTAAGTGATCACTCTTTTGAGCAGCATAGGCATTGACATCATGCTATCCCATTTGGAGGCATATTAACCAGAATGATTCATCCATTTATTCTGTTATTATTTATGCATGCATGTATTCAAGCATTTGCCAATTGTTTGCTTACTACTCACCTTGACCTGGGCAATGCTGTTACTGTGAAAATATTTTGGAGAACAAAACAAAACAAATACAATCATCTTGTTTCTGCTTTTTAAGTAAAGGCTTTTTTTGGAGGATTGTTGTTATTTTGTTAAGAAACAATTACTTAAATATATGATTTACAAAGAGGAAATTGATTTAACATCTTAATGGGAGATTCTGCACAAGATCCTTCTCTGTTTCAACTCCTACTTACTAAAACATTAAGGTCTAAGTCTCTCATCTTACCACTATAAATCATCAAATCATTTCATGCTATAAACATCCAAGAGAACGAATCCAGAACATAACAGGTGGCAGTGAAAATGTATTTGTATATGTAATATGCAGCCATAGCAGTAAATCAAGGCACAAATGTTGCCTGGTGGGAGGAAAGAGTATTCAAAGACAAAGACAGAAGGCAGCAGTGAGGCAGACAGACTTTAAGATGGCCGCATGATTCTACCTCTTGGTATTAATGCTCTTCTAGAATCACCACCTCATCCACACCATCCTGATCTTGAGCTTGGGCAGGACTTGCTTCTAACCAATAATATACCAAAGATGATAGGATGTTACTTTCATAATTAAGTTGCCTTTTATAAGATCCTGTCTTGCTAGCATACACTTTCTAGTCTTTCTCTTCCTTTGTTGGCAGGAGGCAAACTGCCATGAATCTTACAATCACAATGAACCAAATGCTGCCAATAGCCACAGAAGTGGCAAAGGAGAAGCTTTCCTAGTAAGTTCTCCAAATGAGAAACCAGACCTTGCCAACACCTAGACTGCAGCCATGGGAGATTGTCTGCAGAGAGCATACCTGAACAATCTCTGAAATTCAGATCCACAGAAACTCTAAGATAATACATGTGCTGCAAATTTTGTGGTAGTTTGTTATGGTATACAAAACCAATACACCAAGTATGGCAATCTCTGAGCTGTCACCACACAGGCCACAAAAATGAGAGAAAGGAGAAAATAAATGAGGCCTGTTCAGTGCACTAAAATCTGAAATATATATATATAAAAAAGATTGGTAACAATAAATAAATAAAGTCCTACTCTCCAAGTCAATGGTCTACCCAAGTAGACAATATCTCACCTTTATAAAAAACAAGATTTAAAAAAAAAATCTTATCAAGCACCCTTTGTGCTTCAGCCACACTTCTCTTTCTTCAGGTCTGAGAAAAAAAAAATCATATTCATCTTTCACAAGATCTCATGCTTCTAACATCTTGAATTAGGTTCTCTTTACTTTGCCTGATAAAATTCTACTCACTTTTTATACCTTTATAACTGATCATTTCTTCTTCATGGATACTTTTTATGATCCTTAAGGCTAGGACAAATGCTCTATTTTAATTCTTATGGCATCATCTTTCTTTATTATATCTCTCCATGATATCATGCTCTATAAAATCTATATCTCATTACCACATCATAGAGGGTAAGGAAGTGAGTGAAGAAGCAACAACAGTAAAAAAAGCAAGGGCTTGAAGATTATTTGTTTCTAAAAACTAAGTATCCAAGTATGGTTAAATATTGTAGTATTGGTTAAATATTAATTCCTATGTACTAAATAATGGCAAGGAGACCACTTTTGACAGTGACAAACACATCTGAAAGTCATTGGGAGATTTGGAAGATGTAAACTTCCAAAGACTTCTGATGGCAATTCAAATATGTGGATGTTTCAGAATCTATTTTCTGTGGCATGTCTCCACAAAAACATCTTATATTAGTCATTCAAAATATTTAGTGTAGTTTTAATATATGTCAAGAATATTAAACTCAAGGAAATATAAAACACATATTATAATGGTCTAGTTTGTTTCCAGCACAGCAAATCGTATGCTTAAAGAAGTATTACAGCATTTTAGACTGTTGCAAATTAGTATGATTCAATGAAGTATCTTTTCTCTGAGACTTGTATTTTTCTTTTTTTCTTAAATATATATAATAAGGGATGCCTGGGTGGCTCAGCAGTTGAGCGTCAGCCTTCAGCTCAGGGCGTGATCCTGGAGTCCTGGGAACGAGTCCCACATCCGGCTCCCTGCATGGAGCCTGCTTCTCTCTCTACCTGTGTCTCTGCCTCTCTCTGTCTGTCATGAATAAATAAATTTAAGGAAATATATATATATATATATATATATATATATATAAATTAAAATTATCTGTCTTTTATTTCACAAGTATTTTTCAATCATGTACTATGTTCTAAGTATCATATTTTATTTTATTTTATTTTTTTTTTAAGTATCATATTTTAAATTTAAATTGGGGCATTTTTTTTTCTCCACAAGAATAGTACACCCACTGTAGTGGATGACAAATGTTAAGAGGACTCATTGACAATTATGACCGAAGAATATAACCACTGACAAGTTCTATTTCTCTGGACAGTGTATTCATTTTACAAAACCCATTGACTAGCTACTACTTGCAATCTTTTTATACTGGAAAGAGTAGCTATTCCAACAGCTGTGCCTTAAGTAATTTCTTTCCTTTTATACTCAGTTTAGTCTGAAGTATATGGCTCTTCCTGACTTCTTGAAATATGCTGAAACAGCAGAAGTCGATATTTATTGAACATTTGCAAATCTTACCATGCAATAAAAGAATGCAATAAAAGTATTCTTTTGAAAAGGACTGTTGTATATATTATTTATTTTTGTGTTTTTATACTACCTTCCCAGCAAAACCTGTGAACATTTGTATATAAAATTTTAAACATATAAAGTAAAAAAAAAACAGCAAATGAAAAACCAAGATGAATATGAAAAGAGTATGCATTGTAGGGAAAAAAATGAAGAAGAAATAAGATAAAAAGAAGGAAGCAGTCTTGGAAACATGGGTAGTTATTGCTTAGATTTTGTTCAAAAAATTGTATTATTATTGCCCACTATTTGGCATTTTAGCAAGAGGAAGTATATGACTTTTCTTAGAAAATTAAAATTGCAAAGTAGTCCACATTTCTATATGATATTCAACAATACTGTCAGAGCTTTTAGTACTTGCTCTGTTTAAATTCATATTTTCCATATTTTAAAATGTGTACTTTCCAAAGCCCATTATCAGGTATGCTGGCCAATCTGGTCATAGGTGCCTGCAATCTTCGCAGTTTAAATTTCGTGATAAGAAAACAAAGATTAAGAATGTTATAACTCTATTTTTAAACTCTATAAAAATATTTGGATGTAAATCTGAAAGCTGTTTTCTATTGCTGCCATTAAAAAATTACCACAAATTTAGTGGTTTATATAACACTCATTTACTATCTCACATTTCTAGAAGTCCAGTGGGCTCAGCTAGGATTTAGCTTAGTCTCCCAAGACTGAAATCAAGGGTCCACAGGGCTATGTTCCTTTCTCGAGGCTCTGGGGGAGAATATGCTTCCAGGTTAACACAGACTGTTGACATAATTCAGTTCTAAGCAGCTGTAGAATTGATGTCCTGTTTCCTTGCTGGCCTTTGCCTGAGGGTCCTTCTCAGTTTCTAGAGACTGCCTGCATTCCCTGGGTGATAGCCCTCTTCATCTCAGAACTGCAAAAACGCATCAAATTCTTTTATGCTTCACATCTCACTGACCTCCCTTTCTGCTTCATCTCTTCTGCAGTGTCTCTCTATCTGACTCTCTGCGAGGCCATGGATAATCCAAAATAATCTTCCTATTTAATGGTCAGCTAATTTGCAAGTTCAATTCCATATATAAAATCCCCTTTGACATGTAACTGGGTGATTTGGGTGTGAAAATCTTTGGGATGGGACATTATTTAGCCTACTCTCACAAACAAATATACCCACATGTATATCACACATAAATGTGTATATATATATATATATACACATTTATGTGTGATGTGATGTATATGTGTATATATATATATACACTTGACATAGAAACTTGATTAGGCTTTTTTATAAGCAATGAGCAAGTGTCACTGCTTGTAATGAAAACATTTTCAAATGAAAACAATTTCCATTAAAAAAATTATATAACCTATTAATAATTATGGTTTATTCCATTTCTGATCTTAAATCAAATTTGCGTGCTTTTATTTGCAGCCATACAGAATCTCAATTATTGTGCCGAATTTCTTACCCTACTTGTATCAGTAATATGAATTTCTTCCAGAAAATTTCACAACTGCTCTCCAATAACTAATTTCTTTACCTCTAAACAATTTCACATGGAGTTTCTTCATATTAATGTAGATAGGTATGCAATTTTTATTGATGTCATATACAACTGAATTTTAATAAACATTTTAATGTTTAATCATTGAAGGTGAACAAAATACACAAAGTATATTTTTGTATTCAGAAGTATTGGAAAAAATGATGGAAAAAACCTTTCTTCTCAATAAGTTTACATTTTAGAATAGCCATCAAAATTACAAATTAAAGTACTAATAAATGTTGATGGCTGGCAGTCTCAGAAACATTGATGAATATGTTATGAGATATAGGCCATAAGTAATGTATACAAGAAAAAATATACAGATGATCCAAATGGACATTTTTGAGGAAAGAAATGTCATAATAAAATGTGAAAGTGGAAAGAAAAGTAAAAAAGTTAACTGTGAGAGTGTAATGTCTAAGTTTGCTAAAGTTTACAAAGTAGATTAGAGCCATATTAAAAGAAAAGGCTAGGGCACCTGGGTGACTCAGTCAATCCATCAACTCTTGATTTCAGCTCAGGTCATGATCTCAGGGTTGTGAGATTGAGCCCTACCCTGTGTTCTGTGCTCAGTATGAAGTCGGCCTCACACCTCTCCCTCCCTTCTCCCCCTCCTCTGCTTGTGTGCTCTCTCTCCCTCTGAAATAAATAAATAAATCTTTAAAAAAGAAAAAGAAAAGGCTGAAGCTTAAGATCAGAAGATAAAAATATTCTCTGTATTTATTACCTCCACTTCTTTATAAAGTCTACCTACTAAACAGAAATGACTCTCCTTGCCTCACAAACTCATCTCTGTGTTCTTCAGTCTACCGTTACTGCCACATTCAAGACTCTGCTTTTCCCATATGCACTCCTTTTTTTCCTGCATCACCAATTACTATCTCCCCTTTGCTTGTCAAAAATCTGGGAATCTAGTATCTACTTCTACCACCACAATCGTCTGCATATAAATTGAGTTTAGTCTTCGCTGAGATCAAGATTATTTGATATCAACTCTTTTTTCTCTTAATTTCTATCACAATTCAAATTAGTTATTATTTAATCCTTTTACACATTGTTTCAATCCCATATCATAGTAATTTTGCAAATCTTTAGCTGTGCTTGAATTCATTGCACCCACTTTTGAATAAGCTGTGGTCAAAGTGGCAGAATCATTGATAGAAAACAACTTTGTTTAAACCACCCCACACAACAGGGTTTGTAGGAGTGGAATTGCCCATAAAGACGGCTATGCAAAATAAGGGTGAATGATTGAAATTCATGTTGCAAAATTTGGGCATTTCACTAGCTTGACAATTAACAGTGTACTTGACAAATGTTTAATGATGTTGAAAAATATTGGGGCCCAGAATCTTTCTCACTGTTTGATGGTATTCTGAATTGTTGTTCAAGAGTAAAGATTTTTTTTAATAAATAGAAACAATTGAAAAATAATAACATCCCTTTTCAGAGAAGCATTTTCTTACTAACCAGACTACATTTTATTTTTTTAAAGATTTATATAATTTTATTTTAGAGACAGAAAGAGAGAGAGCATGAACTAGGGGAGGAGCAGAGAGGGATAGAGACAACCTCAAAGAGACTGCCTGCTGAGTGGGGAGCCTGATCTCAGGACCTTGAGATCATGATCTGAAGTGAAATTAAGAGTCAGATGCTTGATAGGCTAAGCCACCCAGGCACCCCAACCAGACTACATTATAAATAGATTATTTCACAGTTAAATGGTTCTTGTGCACAGAAGTTATATTCATAATTATTGTTACTTTGTTTCTTAGTGAGTGTATGAATCTTATGAATTAATACTGCACCAAGCTACCTGTCATTAATTTTTAAAATATAATTTCACTTTTATATGATGAGATTATATCTGAGATTTTTCTAATGAATTTTAATTTCTGATTAGGTCTTTCCAGAATGGAGGCTTATTTTATATTTGTATTTATAGTAGTACCTGACCCATTGTGTTATATTCATTATTTGACCTCATGTTTTCTTTTTTAATGTTTTTTTTAGAATTACAAGTGTCATGTACACTCTCCTAGGGAACTGGGCTTAGTTTTCTTCTGTGGAATTAGGAATTAGTTTTCTTCTGTGGAATTAGTTTTCTTCTAAGCATTAAGTTATTTCATCATTTTTGAGCTAATTATTATTTTCTGATCTTTTCTGCACAGATAATGATAAGTGGCTACCAAAGCCAATGAACACTGTAAGTTTTAGCATATTACTTTTTTATTTAAGAGATTACTAGGTTTACTCATTAAACAATTTTTTTTCCTTGCAAAGACCAAAATACATAAATATAATTTACCTTGGCTATTTCATAACTTAGATCTCTCTCTCTCTCTTGCTTTTCTTGCAAGGATACTTACTTTCTGGCAGCAACAAGATATCCCAGATACATATAATTTCTTTTCTGCTCTACATTGCAAAACTACTCTGCACAGATTGGCTTTAGCAATTTATAAATTGATATTGTCAGATTTTTAAAAATTGTTATATTCTTATCTAATAGTAAGTGCAAAAATAATCCTTTCCAACTCATTTAATAAGAATTATAGTAATAGAAATGAAAAATACAAATATTACATTTAGAGCTCTTATTGTATATGAGACATAATCAAAGTGCTATTAAGATGTATTCACATTTAAATATCAAACCAAGCAATGAGGTAGATAAGAAAAGAAGATCAAACACTGCCTGAAAAAAAAAATCAGGTTAAATAATAAAGCAACAACACAATATTCATCCAGCAGAATTTCTGAGATTCCTGAACAGTATAGGAAGAGCTAAAGTTAGTAATTACATATTTCTTTTTAACACAATTTATTAAAATAAATTTAAAATTCTACACTAGTTATGTTTGTACAGGATTAGAGAGACGGATTAACTTGAAGCCTGAAATTAATTAAAGGTTGATATTTGAAAAATAAATGACTTGTGCACCAAATCTCTGCATGTGTTCTTGTCTTTGCAATCTACAGAGTATCCCTCAACTTATCATTACCTTATTAACTAAATTATTAATTTTACCTGAAAATTTTTCATACTTTTCAAAATATGAACTATATTGGCAATTTTAGTCAATGCATACACACACGGGGTTCCAAATGTTATATTCTTCATATTGAGATAAAAAAATACTTAGATTCAGAAGGAAAGAAGTGAGGGGAGGGAGAGAAAGAGAGAGAGAGAAAAAGAAGAAGGAGGGGTAGGAGGAGACTAAATTTTTCTGTAAAGCAGAGGAAAGCTGCAGATAATAAACAAGATAAGAAGAAAAAATAAAAGGTAGCTGTAGTGCTGGTGGCAGCCAAGATTGTTCATGACAACAGAATAAGCAGCAAGCAAGACAACAGATAGTTTAGAATGATAATATTCAGTTTCTCAGCCTGGGGAAAGGACACAATGCTCTATTCTCAAGTGTACCCAGGACCCATCCTGTCAGTCAGAAGAGAAGGATGAGAATGGGACCAGTAGAGATTCGAGTTTAGAAGTTCATCATGGGTCCAAACCTCTATAGCCACCTGACCTTGTCTAGTGATGGTCAGTCAGAAGATTAGGTGTCATTTCCTAGGGAATGAGGACAGTGGTTAGCTGATTATTTAATCTTGTTTTACTTATTGTCTTCATTGACTTTAGTATTATATTGACAAATGTGATACAAGACTAAATGAGGCAAATACAATATGGTTTTGCTTAATATTTCAGCATGAAATATTAAAGTATTTAAACAATTTTAGAAAACAACATGCCAGTACCCAAACTTACCAACTTCTAACATTCTATAATAGTAATAATTTTCCCTTTTGTGAAAATACTTTTAGTTGAAACATTTATTCATACAGAAAAACCAACCAGACAAAAGAATGCAACTCTATGAAATTTTACAAACTCGAGTGGCAAATATCTCATCCCCTGTTCACTATGCCTCGAAAGGTAACAACCATCCTAACTTCTAAAACCAGAGGTTTCTTGCATTGCTCATGAACATTAAATAAAATCAATCGCATAATATAGACAATTTTTTTCTTGCTTACTTTGTTCAATCTTCTGTTTAAAGGATTCACCTTTGCTATTGAGTGTATAAATAATTTGTAATTTTCATTGTTGTAATCAAATTTGATAGTCTTATTTAAATTTCTACATATGTTGTGGTAATTGAATTTAGTACCCTTGGTGTGGTTCAATGGTGAGAAAGTATATAGTTAAGCTGTTACCCAAATCATATTATGTAGTTCATTTTTCAAATGAAGTGCAAGACTTTAGACATATACTTTTATATTTTATGTATTTAAAATTAATCCATGGATCCTGTATTACTGACTGATTTATTTCATCTAATTTTTACTTAAAAGTAAATTTTTTCAAATGAGTAACAGGTAAACAGAATAATTTGTTTACTTTTTATGAGTAAGATACCTGGATCTGAAATAGGCCCAATGAACCTGTTTTATGGGACTTCTTTGGAATTGTTGCTGTAGAAACATGGAATCAATAGGTGAGGTAAGATTAGGGAGGATGGACTGCAAAACATAGATTGGCCTGATGAGCATGGAGGGGCCAATGGATTTAGAAATTTATAATTGGTACAAAGGGCAGAATTTAATTGACTATGGTGCCTGTTTTGTGAATCTGAAATTCTGAGGGAACTAGGAAGCATGACTAAAGTCATAATAGAGAAGAAACAAAATAGTTCGATGCACAATATAAGTTCATTGAAGCTAGAGATGAGCAATGGAGGGAAAAAAAGTTCCTAAATTTTGAAATTGTTCATGATATCTGAAATTGTCTCAGAGAAAGAATACACATACACACACACCCACACACATACATAGAAGTATACATGAATACATGCACACATGGGTACACTCACACAGGCACACAAGGTGGTTGTCAATGCAGTGATTCAAGAGGCAAGACCTATAATCAAAATAAGGTTGGATCCCAGTACAGTCACTGCAGCAAAAATAATTCTCCTTGCAGCCAGGTCACTCTGCTTAGAACATAATAAACAGTCAATAAGTAGTTAACAATTATCCCTTTTTTTATTTTTTCACTGTTAGCATAATTATAAATAAGTAGGCCATGAAATTTCAATTTTAGGCTTTTTTAAAAAAATGAAAATCTTGATACTAATGTCATCAATGATGACAGCCTAGATGAAAGTAGAGATTAAAATTCATCTAATAACCCTGAGGAAGTTAAAACTCTTTGCTACACAAATATAGTCCAGAACCAGCAGCATGGGTATCAACTGGGAGCTTGTTAGAATTGCAAAAGCTCAGGACCACATCAGATTTAGTGACTCAGAATCTGCATTATGATAAGAATTTCAAGGAATTCTTATACACATCAGATTAAGAAGCCCTGAAATAGGTTACTGAGTACATTTAACTTCATAACGGGTAAAGATCACTAAAAAATATAAATTACAGAATGTATAATTAGAAAGATCCACAGAGATCATTTACTTCAAAGACTACATTATACTTTATGAGAAATTGAGACCCAGAAGGGTTAAGCTATTGCTTCAAGCCACATGGCTAGCTAGTTATAACTGCTTTAATAATGATGGATTGTCCCAAGGTATTTTCAGATTTTTAACTTTTAATATTTAAAAAGCATTGTCATATTCAGTATGAACTTATACATATATTCATCTAACTAATATATAAATAGAAAAAGAAGCAATACTAAAATTTGTAACAGAGGAAATCGAAAATAAATATTTTTAATTGACTAATGTTTTTAAAGCCACAATATAAATGTGTTAAATATATATATCCAGGCAAATTAGTTGCTAAGGCTGCCATAACAAAGTACCACAGACTGTGTAGAATCAAAAAGAGAAATGTGTTGTCTCAGTTGCGGAGGCTAGTAGTCTGGGATTAAGGTATCAACGGGATTGGTTCACTGTGAGGGCTGTGAGGTAGGACCTGTTCCTTGCCTTTCATCTAGCTTTTGGTGGTTAGCAGACATTTTTTTGTGTTCTTTGGCTTGTTGAAGTATCAGCTCAATTTCTTGTGTTTTTTTTTTAATTTTTATTTATTTATTCATGAGAGACACACAGAGAGAGAGGCAGAGACATAGCCAGAGGGAGAAGCAGGCTCCCTCTGGGGAGCCGGATGCAGGACTCCATCCCAGGACCCTGGGATCACGACCCTAGCCGAAGGCAGACAGTCAAGCATTGAGCTACTCAGGTGCCTCAGCCCAATTTCTGTCTTTATCTTCCTGTGGTGTTCTCCTTGTCTGTTTCTCCATCTCCAAATTTCCCCTTTACATAAAGGACACTAGTCACAGTGTGCTTAACAGCACACCTTAATGACCTCATCTTAACCAAATTTTGCAAATTGCATTTGCCAAAACCTTATTTCCAAATAAAAGCACATTCTGTAATACCTGGGTTTAGGGCTTCAACAAATGAATTTTGAAGGGACATAATTCAATCCATAACACCAGTTTTTAAATCTCCTCGAGAAAAGGAGAAAACCTGTTATTAAACTTAAAATTTGAAATTGTTATCAGTGGCTGCCAAAATAAATTGGAATCATGAAGTTTTTTAAATGAGCGTCTTTAATTGCTATTTAAAAATAAATACATTAAAAATACGAAAACAATTATTATAAAAACTTTGAAAATATATCTTAATTTATCCCTACAATATCTTTATTCATGTATGTAAAAGAACAATATATAATCAAGAAAGTGAAAGCAATTGTTAGATAATTATTTAAAATTCAAGTTTTTATAACATTTTTAGCATATTTTGTAATTTCAAACTTCAAAATTGATTACTCTAAAATTTCTTCTTCCTAGAATAATTATGATAATAAGAACATTCATTTCTCTAGCTAACACCTTACTAAATCAAATTTCACATATTTCAGGAAGAACAGACAAAATATCTGCAAACTGATAATCAATGAATAGGTGATATTCCTAAGTACATATTTTCCTAAGGGATTTTAAGAGGCCAGCCACACGTGCTCTCCTCTCCCTTCCTTTCCACTAATGTTTAGTCAGTATCTAAATCCATAGTAATCCTACTTCACTTTCTTTCCACTTGTCCAGTCTAGACCTACTGTAATTCCCTCAACAATATTACTATTTAAGACTGTGGTTTGCTTCTCTCTCTTTCTCTATGCTCATTTTTTTCTTTCTTAAATTGCACATATGAGTGAAAAGCTGTATGTAAGTGTTGAATCACTAAATTGTACACTTGAAACTAATATTACACTGTATGTTAACTAACTGGAATTTAAATAAAAACTTAAAAAAAAGATATGGACTATAAGAAACAAAATCTCCAGCATTCAAATCTTAGCTTTAATGCTAATTAGCTGAATGAAATTGACTTCGGAGACATTTATTTATATTTACCATGTATCGACTTTCTTATCTGTGAAGCAGTGATAAAAATATTACCTGCCTTATGGGGATACTATGGGAAATAAAACATGTAATATGAATGAAGCATTGAAGGACTATATAAATGTCATCAATCATTGTCATTACTGAAAACTTCATGCAAAATTTACTAAAAGGATATGACCAAGGAATTTTTGGCTCTTAAAGCAACAAATTTAACATCAGACCTATTTCTGAAGACACAATTCCCTATTTATTGAAGATAGAGCTACTGTCACTATTCTTCAACCTTAATTATTACTAACATCACTTTCATTGTAAGAAAAGTGTCTCTGGGTAATAAAGGCTATGGTGACTGTATTTACATACTCAATTGTTCATCCCACAAGGATTTAATATACATTTACTTAAGAATTTTAAAACAAGAATTTAAAATCAGCACTGTGGTGAGCTCCAAAGAAGTAAACAAGTTTCAGATGGCTTACTCAAACCTATTGAGAGCTAACATGGATGGACGAAGAAGAGGGATAAAAAGAGCAAGAGTAGGAAGAGCAAAGTAGCACAGTGAAGAGCACTACATATTCTGCTCTCGCTAAACCGCTGAGCCACCCAGGCTGCCCAATTCTTTTTTTGTCTTAAGAATATTCATGCATACTTTGTTTTGTAAATCTTTTAGGCTTTTGCCAGATGGCTCCCTTCCTGCTACATAAGTCAACAGGACCACAGTCCATGACTCTTCTATGTGATCTTCACTTCCCAACCATTATCAAGGCAATTGTCTACTAACTTGTTTTACTCTTTTATGTATATTGTGCTTCATTGGGAAGTAACTATGTCATGTTTACCACTGATATAACTCTAATTATTAGTATATTAACTAACTAGAAGTCAGCAAATGTATTATCCATGGCTTTATCTGTCATGCAGAAACACATGGCCAATGATCTCTATATTTATTATTTATGCAGAATCATACAGCATAATTATAAGCAATGGAAAAAAAGATATTCAAGTAAAATTTATAATTAAAATACAGTAAAAATATAAACTAAAATATCACCATGAAAGTGACTAACTATGACATATCATAGTCATGCTAACAAACCATTGTAATTGCTGCCACTTTCCTTTAGCTACAGAAAGGGAAGAAGAGAGTTGACTAAGAAGATGTTTTGGAGAGTCCTAGTATACTTTTTCCCTCTTACATATCCTCCACTAATCTAAAACTGTGTTTCTTTGGCCTACATTTAAGGCAATCCAAAAAGTTATACTGAGGAAGAGAAATAAGAAACACATTATTCTAAGTCCCAGAAAAATTAGGAAAGAAAGCAGAGATTTAGAAACAGCAGGGAATAGCTCATGAGTCTGCCTCTTGTGATTTCTGTGCTTTTAATCCAGTTTTAATTTTAATCAAAAAGTGAACACTCAGAGAATTGGGAGTGGATAGGAAGAAAAAAGTAAGGCTTTTCCTGTTGGGCAAAACTGATTCATATTAAAAGAATGACAAGTTGATTGTGAGTAATATATATTTGAGAAATAAAATATGATCTCCTAATTCCTAATTTTATATAGCTTGGAACATATTTTTTAGTTGATTATTATGAAAACCATTGTATAATAATATCTCATTAACAACTGATAATAACTTTACGAGTTATGTATTAATATCAACATTCAAAGTGATTTTTGATATTAAATGAAAATAGCTACTAATCTCACTGTTAAAAAGGAGCATAATCCTTAGTGTTTAAGTCAATCATTGGATGGGTTTGGAAATAGGTATTTACTATTATCTGTTTGCTTGATTCTTATAAGTGTCCTTCTTTAAAAAAATATGAGTATACTGAGGCTTAAGGTACCCATATGAAAGGTAATAAAACCAGGTAGTAGAGTCAAAATTCAAACTGAAATCTCTATGTTCTCTTAACCACTAAAAGGAATGTGTCTCTTTCTAGAATTATAAGGTGTTTGTAGTTTTTCAAAACTGATACAAAACTTGATGCATAAATATTTTCCTTCAAATAACACATGTCTAACTAACAAGGCTTTTCATTTTACTTCCCACAGTATTTACAAATTAAACTACATTTTCTCCCATTAGTTAATTTCTGTTACTTAGCTTATTGTACACTTTTTTCCCAGTATAAAATATTAAATACAAGGACAAAAGATAAGGCCTATCAGGTAATACTGAAATGATTTAGCTCATCAAGATAGTATCAAACAATGTTGAGACATAGAAGCATAGCAAGATGATTACTATAATAAGGTTGAAACAATGTCCTGCATTAATAGTGTCAAGAAGATAAAGGTGGGGATCTTGGTGGTTATCTTATTTTCTTAAAGACATTTTCAAGTTTCCAGTAACACATACAAATTAAATTACAATAAATGATTACTGGAGAAATTTATAATAAAATGCTTAAATGAAGATTTTTATTTTCCATCACACCTTTAGTGTTAAGCGTATATGGTGCAATATATAAAGTTCAACCTATTTTTGTTAATTCCTAAATAATTTTTATGACTGAAGCTTTATGGATGTGTTTCCAACCAGTAGAAATATTTAATAATGGTTTTAGAATTTAAATTCAAATACCTCCAAAATAAGAAGATTAGCCACTGGCACAAAATTAAATTACTTTAACATCAGTTAATTATAGATTACACATATCCCCAACACCACTTCACTTTTCTCTAGTAAAAATATATTTTAAAAAAGGTTTACATTACTAACTCTTTAGCTCAGTGGTAGCAAAAGGGATTCCTGCTGTGAGAATATCCTCAAGCAAATCTCTTTGGATCTCTCCAAAGAAATAGCTGTGGGACAAAAGCAACCCAAGGGAACATAGTCTCAAGGGTTACAATCCTCTGTCAATTTGCTCTATCTCTAAATTATCAGTCAATTAAAGAGACATTGGTTGTTACAAATTAATGTGAAATGGCAGAACAGGAAGAGAAAGAAGAAAAGAAAGAAAGAAAGAAAGAAAGAAAGAAAGAAAGAAAGAAAGAAAGAAAGAAGAAAGAAAGAAAGAAAGAAAGAAAGAAGAAGAAAGAAAGAAAGAAAGAAAGAAAGAAAGAAGAAAGAAAGAAGAAGAAAGAAGAAAGAAAGAAGAAGAAAGAAAAAGAAAGAAAGAAAGAAAGAATCATCCATTTTAAAAAAAAGTTTTTATTTAAATTCCAATTAGTTAACATAGAGTGTAATATTAATTTCAGGTATACAATATAGTGATTCAACACTTCCATACAATACCCAGTGCTCAGCACATGTGCCCTCCTTAATCCCCATCACCTACTTTACCCATCTACCCACTCATTTCTCCTCTGGTAACCTTCAGTTAATAATTAAGAGTTTATTTCTTGGTTTGCCTCTCTTTTTGGTTTCCCTTTGCTCATTTGTTTTGTTTCTTAAAGTCTGCATATGAGTGAAATCAGATGGTATTTGTCTTTCTCTGACTGACTTATTTTACTTAGCATTATACTATCTAGGTCCATCCATGTTGTTGCAAATGCAAGATTTCATTCTTGTTTTTTTTTTTTTAAGATTTTATTTATTTATTCATGAGAGACACAGAGAGAGTCCTGATGTGGGACTTGATCACAGGATCAGGCCCTGGGCTGAAGGCAGCGCTAAATTGCTGAGCCACCCGCGCTGCCCTCATTCTTTTTCATCTGGGAAATATCCCATTGTGTGTATGTGTGTGTGTGTGTGTGTATGTGTGTGTGTATGTGTGTGTGTGTGTGTGTGTACCACCTCTTTATCCATTCATCAGTTGATGGAAACTTGGGCTATTTACATAATTAGGCTATTGTAGGTAATACTGCTATAGACACTGGGGTGCATTTATCCCTTTGAATTAGTATTTTTGTGTTCTTTGGCTAAATTTCTATTAGTGCAATTAATGGATCATCATCCATTTTTTATATTTTTTTCTGTCTCTCTCCCTTATTTCCTTTCCCCTTTTTTCTTTTTTTATTCTTTTTTTTTTCCATTTTTTCTACTTTCTCTCTCCTCTTACATTTATCTTTGGATGGTAAGTGGACAATTGTTTTGCATTGGTTAGTCAGAAATCTGGTTATGAACTACATTTCCATTAGATGCTAGATAGAATAGGAGAAGAAAAAAGCAAAAGATGTAAATTGAAATACAAACACAGCCTCTGTACTTGGAATTTCTATTCCTTCTTTCCCACATGTATAGTTCCATACCGAAAACAAACCAAAAATCTGTGTTTTTGCTTATGAGGCTTATTTACCTGTATTATTTTTTCTATCTGCTAATCTCAGAAACTAATTCTGATATCACAGCATTTTTGGATGCTTCTTCCAAAACTACAGAAAGATAATATTATTGACATTCTAGTTTACCAACCCAGGATATTTATTGTGTTATTTTAAAATTACTTTAAATTAGTGGATCAAATTTGATTTCCATATGATAATAAACATGGGTTATTTTTTTTTATTCATGGGTTACAAATTTCCGTGAAATAGATATTAAACAAATTTCTATAGAACATTCATTTTAGGGATCCTGGGTGTCTCAGTCAGTTTAGTATCTGCCTTTAGCTCAGGTTGTGATTCCAGGGTCCTGGGTTCAAGTCCCCCATGAGACTCCCTGTTTCTCCTTCTCCCTCTGTCCACACTACACTCATGCTCTCTCTTTCTCAAATAAATAAAATCTATTTTAAAAGAACATTTACTTTTTTTTCCACTTCATCAGGTAATATGGTGATGCATATTTTTAAAAATTGTTCCATTTTTATTTTATTTTTTTTTCTTTTTCGTTTTTTTAATTCAATTCTAGTTAATTAACATATAGTGTTATATTGGTTTCAGGAGTGATTCATAACTTACAACACCCATTGCTCATCACAAGTGCCCTCCTTAATACCTGCCATCCATTTAATCCACCTCCCTCCATGAACCATCAGTTTGTTCTCTATGGTTAAGAATCTCCTATGACTTGTTTTCTTCTCTTTCCCCTTCATTCTCTTATATTCTTCTGTTTAATTTCTTAAAGTCCATACATGAATGAAATCATATTTGTCTTTCTCTGACTTATTTTGCTTAATGTAGTACACTCTAGCTCCATTCATGTTGTTGTAAATGGCAAAATTTCATTTTTTTGGTGGCTGAATAATATTCCATTGTATGTGTGTACCTATATGTATACCACCTCTCCTTTCTTTATTCATTGGCCAATGAACATTTTGACTCTTTCCATAATTTGGCCATTGTGGGCGTTGCTGCTATAAACATTAGGGTGTATGTGCACTTTCAAATCAGTACTTTGTATACTGATTTTGGTAAATACCTAGTAGTGCAATTGCTGGGTCATAGAGTAGTTCTGGTTTCAACTTTTTGAGTAACATCCAGTGCTGTTTCAACATTAGCTGCACTGGTTTACATCCCACCAACAGAGCAAGAGATTTCCCCTTTATCCCTATCCTCACTGACATCTATCGTTTCCAGTGTTAATGTTAGTCATTCTGACAAGTTTGAGGTGATACCTACCTCATTGTAGTTTTAATTGCATTTCTCTGATGATGAATAATGTTGAGTATCTTTTCATGTGTCTGTTAGCCATCTGTGTCTTCTTGGAAAAATGTCTGTTCATATCTTCTGCCATTTCTTAACTGGATTATTTGGTTTTTGGATGGTCAGTTTGATAAGTTCTTTATAGATTTTGGCTACTAACTCTTTATCAGATGTCATTTGCAAATATCTTCTCCCATTCCATAGTTTTGTTGATTGTTTTCTTCACAGCGCGGAAGGTTTTTATCACGATGCAGTCCCAATAGTTCCTTTTAACTTTTGTTTCCCCTGCCTCCAGCAATATGTCTAGTAAGAAGTCACTATAGATGATGTTAAAGAGGTTGCTGCATGTGTTCTTTAGGATTTTGATGGTTTCCTATCTCACATTTAGGTATTTCATCCATTTTGAATTTATTTCTGTGTATAGTGTAAGAAAATGGTCCAGTTTCATTCTTCTGCATGCTGTAGTCCAGTTTTCCCAACACCATTTATTGAAGAGACTGTTTTTTTTCCACTGGATTTTCTTTCCTGCTTTATTCAAGATTAGTTAACCATATAGTTGTGGGTACATTCCTGGGTATTCTCTTCTGCGCCATTGATCTATGTGTCTTGATATTGATCCATACTGTCTTGATGACTATGGTTTTGTATATAGTTTGAAGTCCAGAAATGTGATGCCTCTGGCTTTGGTTTTCTTTTTTAAGATTGCTTTGGCTATTTGGGTCTTTTGTGGTTCCATACAAATTTTAGGATTGTTTTTCTAGCTCTTTGAAAAATGTTGGTGGTATGTTGATAGAGATTGCATTAAATGTGTAGGTTGCTTTGGGTAGTACAGACATTTGAAAATATTTGTTCTTTCAATCCACTGGCATTGAATTTCTGTCTATTTCTTTGTGTCCTCTTCAATTTCTTTCATCAGTGTTCTATAGTTTTCAAAGTACAGACAGATCTTTTGCCACTTTGGTTAGGTTTATTCCTAGGTATCTTATGGATTTTGGTGCAATTATAAATGGGATCGATTCCTTAATTAATTTTTCTGCTGCTTCATTATTGGTGTATAGAAATGCAACAGATTTCAGTACAATGATTTTATATCCTGCAACTTTGCTGAATTTATGTACAAGTTATAGCAATTTTTAGTGGAGTTTTTTGGGTTTTCTATAGAGTGTCATGTCATGTGTGAATACTGAAAGTTGACTTCTTCCATGCCCATTTGGATGTCTTTTATTTCTTTTTGTTATCTAGTTTCTGGGGCTAGGACTTCCAGTACTATATCCATTGAACAATATTGGTGAGAGTGGACATCCCTTTCATGTTCCCGATCTTAGGGGAAAAGCTCTCAGTTTTTCCCCATGGAGGATGATATTAGCTGTGTGTCTTTCATATATGACCTTTATGATGTTGAGGTATGTTCCCTCCATCCTTACTTCATTCAGGGGGTTGTATTAAGAATGGATGCTGTATTTTGTCAAATGCCTTTTCTTCATCTATTGACAGGATCATATGGTTCCTATCTTTTCTTTTATTAATGTGATGTATCATATTGATTGATTTGTGAATATTGAACCATCCCGACAGCCCAGGAATAAGTACCACTTGATAGTGGTGAATAATTCTTTTGATGTAGTGTTGGATTCAATTTGCTGGAATCTTGTTGAGAATTTTTGCATCCATGTTCATCAGGAATATTGCCTGCAATTCTCTTTAGTGGGGTTTTTGCCTAGTTTTGTAATTAAGGTAATGCTGGCCTTGTAGAATGAGTTTGATACACGTTTTTTTTTAAAGATTTTATTTACTTATTCATGAGAGACACAGATAGAGAGAAAGAGGCAGAGACACAGACAGAGGAGAAGCAGGCTCCATGCAGGAAGCCCAATGTGAGACTCAATCCTGGGACTCCAGGATCACACCCTGAGCCAAAGGCAGGCACCAAACCGCTGAGCCACCCAGGGATCCAATACATATGCTTTTTAATAAAATTTTATTATCATTACACTGAAAAGTTCATTTCTTTATAATATTATACTGTTATTTTAATAAATATGTTGAGATTAAGATATTGCATTCTGGAAGAAGTCTTCCACAAATATACTTCTTAGAAAAATATTGTATTACACTGTATGGGATGCTTTTAAGTGTAGAAATGATAAAACAAATGTGTTTCTGTACCTGCCCGGAAATAAACATTTGTTGTTGCTGCTTCTGTTATTGTTTTCTGTTTGATTTTAATGTATGTCCATACACTCGTTAAAAAAAATCTTAGAGAGCTCATAGTGTAAAGAATAATATGTGAAGATATTGACTTTTAATTCACACTGTAAAAAACATTTTGCAAAGTAAATGTAGAAAATCAAATGCCTTCTATAGATCTTTTCAGAAATTTCTTCTGCTGGACATTGAAACAAAATACTCATAATGACAAAATTAAATTGATTGTAAAAAAAAATTAAAAAAAATTGATTGTAGATGGACCTTTAGAAAAATCAGAAGATAAATACAATTTTTTTTTGGAAGGGTTGCAAAATATATGTGGTGTTTCTTCATTGATAAACTTTTAGAGATTTGTTTTTCCTAATAACTTTCTAATGACTACTTTATATATATTATAAATTTTGAAAATACTTAGTAAGCTTTTTTTTTAATAGAATATCTTGAAATTAGAAGTTTATAGTAGCATTATCAACTACAGCCAAATTATGGAAAGAGCACAAAAGTCCATCCACTGATGAATAAAAAAAAAAAAAAAATGAGGTGGTACACACACACACACACACACACACACAACTGGATATTATTCAGCCATCAAAATAATGAAATCTTGACATTTGCAACATGGGTGGAGATAGTGTGTTGCACTATACAAAATAAGTCAGTCAAAGACAAATATCATGATATCATTCATAAGTGGACTTTAAGAAATTAAGCAGATGAACATAAGGGAAGGAAAAAGAAAGATAGGGAAGTAAGCCCTAAGAGACTCTTAACTATGGAGAACAAACTGATGGTTCATAGAGGGGAGGAGAGTGGGGGATGGGCTAAATGGATGATGAGCACTGGTTATAGTATATAAATAATGAATCACTAAATTCTACTCCTGAAACTAATATTACACTACATGTTAACTAATTCAAATTTAAATAAAAACTTGAAACAAACAAAAAGTATATATGGATATCCCTATCATCTTAATTCAGTGAGAAATAACCCTCTTTTTGGTTTTAGATGTGCCAAAATCAATTTCCCTAATATATTCATATAATATATACTTGTTAGCTTAATTTTTAAAATAATTTTATTATTAATTTTTCCATATGGGAACAAAGTCATCTTTTAGAAAGTATGGATTTATTCCACTGACTTTGAATAATAAGCATACATTTTTCTAATCTTAGGAAAATCATAAAAATTAAATTGAGTTTCTATTTTAATAATATTAGATCAGTCAAGAATAACAAAATAATGTTTCAGGAGATTATGATCTAAAATTCATAATTAGCTGAGATTTTGTTGGAAAGAATTATTATTGTCTTATGTAATTAAGCTTTCTTTTGTGACATAATGATATACATGATTGATATGATATAGGTGATATATAACCACACATGTAAATGTATGTTTTCACATACAACTATGTATTTAAGTAAATATTGTTAAGAAAATATATTTTAAAGTCTTACAGTAAATAAAATTTAACTAAGAAAGTGTAGTTTTTAAAGTAAGATTGTATACATCATTATATTTGACATTCTTATAACTATTGTGTGATCAATAAGATTTCTATAAAAGTATTGCATTAAAAATGCCATGCTGAGACATATCTCATAGTAGTGGGTAGTCATTTTATCTATTAGATCTTTAAAGCAAGTACATTTTTAAAAACCAATGAATAAAGGCACAAGTGAAATCAGTCAGAAAATAAAAAGCAAAACATATTAAGGAGAGTGACCTGTGACAGAATAGTGTGAGAAATTCTGCTGACCTGTTCCAGTGTACAACTGATGAAAATTTAAACAAAGGATGCTTTAATATATTTTTCTTAGTTATTTTTTATCTATTTAAGAAAATCTCCAAAAGCTTTGTATGAAAATGAGAGTATGTAGTATTTGAACCAAGACCACTTCCTCTCTCCACCATTCCAGTGTAGTGAAGCTGGGCTGGTTAATCCACTCCTGACCTCTGTAGCCAAGAATCAGTTTTCCCTCTTTTCTCAGCTCCCAACCAAGGGTTTTCTAAGTAGGAGTAGGATGTCAGTGATACATTCTTCCTGCAGCTACTTATTGCCAACAGAAAATGCCACGAGTGGTTGAATGATTGGAACATCCTTGTGCCAATTCCCTTCATGGAATGGTAGGCCCCACCTTGTCACAGTGTGCTGGTATACTAGGGCTCCAACAGCTCTTGCTAGCTTATGAGGTGGTTGTTTCACTACAGGAGAAGAAATCTTGAGAAAATCCTGTTGCCCAAACCCACTCATGAAACAATCACTTTCCAGATCTGGGGCATCTGAGGAAAGTTTGCAATTGTCCCCACTGTGAACTCCAGAGCTCTGAATTGGAAATTTTGCCTGAGGAAGAAGTAGATCATAAAACAGCTCCTAATCTCTTCCTTTGAAAACTAACTTCATTTACAACAAACCACAGAAAAGTTCAAGACTAAGCATACTTTTAAAGACAATATAGGTGTTTTGAAACTCATTTGGGAGGACATTCAAAAGACAGGATAAAATGTAGACAGAACTAGTTTTCAGGAGAGAACCTGAGCATAAAGCAGATGGGAGAAGTCCTCCTTGGGGCTGAGCAAATGTCAAACACTGACCTTAAAAAAAACTATTCCTTCAAAGAAGACAAAATTGGATTAGTATGGAGAACAATTCATGATCTAAGGGGCTACTAACAATGATAGAGAAATCAGCAGGGAATTATTGGAATTCAATAGCTGGTGCAATCAGCAAAAGCACTACCTAATTTACTGGCACCTCAAGATTCAGGACACTGTGAGAGTCCCTGGGGAGCAAAATCAGTTAATAATGTATGTAAGGGGGTGAGGGGAAATATGAAAATAATCCATCCAGTCAAAAAACAAATAAAAAACAGATAACAATAAGAAGTCCCAGAGATGAAAAAGAGAATAATACCCAGGGTTGCTACACTGTATTATTGAAAATGTACAGTTTTTAACAAAAACTTTTGAGGTGTGCATTTCTGTGAAACATTTTCACAGAACTAAAGGAAACTATGATTAAAAAAGTACAGGAAGGTATGTTAACTATATCACATCAAATAAAGAATATCAATAAGGTGATCGAAATTATAATAAAGTAACAAATGGAAACTCTGGAGTTGAAAGGAATAATAGCTGAAATAAAAAGTCACTAATTTGGGTCAGCAGATTTGAAATGACAGAAGAAAGGAGAAACCTTGAAGAGAAATTGAGGAAACTCATCCAATTTAAAGAACAAAGGGAAAAAGCTAAAGAACAATTAAGAGCGTCTCAGAGAAATGTGAGAAACTTTAAGTATGCCAACATACACATAGCAAGAGTACCAGAAGGAGAGAGGAAGGACCAGAAAAATTATTCAAAGATATAAGGCTTGAAAACTTCAAATATTTACTAAAAAAATATAACCTGCAAATCCAGGAAGCTCAATGAAGTTCAAGTACAAAAAACCAAAAGAGATCTACAGATATACAGATCATAATAAAAATGCTTTGTTCATTCAGCCCTAGATTGGGAAGATGTTTCCTGGAACTATATTTTGGGGAGTGGGTAGGATGTCACAAACTGCTTAACTATTGCAGTAGGAGTATTTAAAATGTTTGGGAAAATCTTGGGGTACCTGAGTGGCTTAGTCAGTTAAGCATGTGACTCATGGATTTCAGGGTCGTGAGATTTATCCCCACAAGGGGCTCCATGATCAGTGAGGAGTCTACTTGAGATTCTCTCTCTCCCTCTCCTTTTACTCCTCCTCCTCTTGCTTGCAAGCTCTCTCTCTAAAAAAGAAAAAAAAAAAAAAAAAAAAAACAGCTACAACTGAGATTCTTAAGACTTGTGCTAATTGTGTACTCATGAATCCAAAGCCAAGGATGCAATACTCATTATCTCTAGTTAGTTTTACTATATTAAATTTGAATAATCTTCCAAATATATATGTTTACAGTCACAACCAATAAGGAGAAAGATAGCAATTAATCACGTTACATATAATATATAGACATAAATATAAATTGATCAATCAGTTGTCCTTCCAAATATAATCCTTAAGAATACCAGGACTATCTACATGGAAGACACACCACACTTTAATATTCATTAAGAAAAGTCTTTCCAATTGTGTTTTTAATTATAAGCCCAAAGAATAAGTGAAAGAAATTCCCCAAAATTTCCATAGCAAAGCCCTACGCTGAAATGCAAGCCCAGGTAACACTTGGTCTTCTAAAGCTAGCACAGAACAGTGAGGTCCTGTCTACATGTCTAAGGATGTGGATGTTTAACTCATCATTTTATTTATTGCCTAATGGAACTTCCAGTATTCTATAACAGTTGAAAGAAAGAAAACTGAAAATAACCTAAAGTGTGTGTATGTGTGTGTGTGTGTGTGTGTGTGTGTGTTGTCTTTTTGGTATGCGTGGCATATTTTTAAGTTTAAAATACAGGTTAGAAGGACATATGCACAGTAAGATTGCATTTGGAAGAACACATTTATCTCTTTTGCATAAGAAGTAGAAGTCTGAGAGAGAACAAAAAAAGTTAATAATAGTTATCTGCTTGAAAAGTTTTTCTTTTTCATTATCTTTTGCTTTTCCACCTGTATTTTCTCTTATTTTTATAAGTTAAAACTTATTATGTAAATCTAGGTAGGCAAAACCAAACTGTCAGTTTCCAGTTTCGTGCCTGGAAAAGGGGTACCTTCATCTATATCTTTTAAATTTTAATTATGCAGAAATCTGTATAAAACTACTAGCTAACAAATCTTACATAATACCTAAATATACACATTTTTGTCACCATATCTTACATTAAATTTTCAGATCTTATTTACCTTATTGCTGTTAAGTTTGTATACTTTTTCCAACTTCTCCCTATTTGTCCAAATCCTAGCCCCTGGCAACCACTTTTCTACTTTGTTTCTATGAATTTGACTTAAAAAAAATTTTTAATTCCACCTATAAGTGATATCATGCAATATTTGTGTTTTAGGTTCTGATAGTCCCCTAAGTTTCACTTAGTATTGGAAAGAGTAGATGCTTCCTATATCTATTTTGGTTCCATTGGTGTTCCCTACTATTGTTAGCCTCTAGCACTGAAAAAAAAATTTTTTTAAGATTTTATTTATTTATTCATGAGAAACACACACACACAGAGGCAGAGACACAGGCAGAGGGAGAAGCAGGCTCCAAGCAGGAAGTCCGATGTGGGACTGGATCCCGGGTCTCCAGGATCACTGCGGCGCTAATTCGCTGAGCCACCTGGGCTGCCCTAGCACTGAAAATTTTAGGAATTTAACCAATTCCGTATCACTAAACCCATTCACTTAAAAATAATTAAGCTTCTATCTTCTTGAGTAATGCTGACTGATATAGTCAATGTGTTTTAAATTATATTTTGGTATTGTCTATTTGTACGAAATGTTTGTTAATAAATTAAAGGCAAATAATTCTAAAATAATATAATACATTTTTTGGTATGTTTTGATATAAACATATCAGAGAAAATAATGTGTTCATACCTCACAATAGAGGTAATTGTCAATAATAAAAGAATCACTATAGAGGTAATATGTCTTATGATTATTTAGAATCACAGTGCCAAATGATTACACATTATACATTACAGTTCTATTCTAATTTAAGAAGAATTCCCTAAATATTTTCCTATCTTCCAAAAGAGAAGAGGACTTATAGTTCAATAGTCTCTATTTTCTACAGGACCAGAGTTCAAGATTAGGGAGACATAGGTGCTGCCATGTTATGTTAACTGTAGATCAAATAAAATGACTTTACTTTCTCTTTTTGTAAGTCATTCATATTCACATGAATATGAATTCCCACCAAAATGATTCTTCATCATGTCATCTTCTACTCCCAGATACAATTAATATGTATAGTTCAAAGGAAATAATCAAATATATATTTCTGGAGGACAGGAGAGTTTCCTAAAATTGAAATAACAAAGTTCCATGAACTGGGTGCTTTAAACAGAGACATTTATTTTTCTCACAGTTCTGGAGGGTGGAGCTACAAGATCAAGGTGTCAGCAGGTTTAATTTCTTCTGAGGCCTCTTTTTCTTACAAATGCTGCCATCTTGCTGTGTGTTAACATACTTGTTTCTGTGCATACATGTGTCTTGTGTGTGTCTCTCTCTCTGTTTCCTAATCTTGTTTTATAAAGACCCCAGGCATATTGGATTAGGGACCACTCTGATGAATGATCTTAGATACCTCTTTCAACTCTGTCTCCAAAGGCTATCACTTGTGAGGTACTGAGGATTAGGGCCTTGACATGAATTTTGAGGAAGTGCAATTCAGCCCATAACAAGAGAGAAAACATACAATAAATTATTTGACAGATCTTTAAAGATAAAGAGCCTATTATATTAGATTAAGTCTTGTGCTCAACTCGGGTTCATTGAGTTTATCCCAGAACTCAAATCCCCACGCCAATTTCAAGATCCTTCCATCTCACCTCTTTATTTCTGTGATTGTATCAATACACTACTCTGAATTAGGAAATTGCAAAGAACATGGTTGGCATAGTCAAAAGTGTTTTCTACTTTTTTTTTTTATTATTTTACTTATTATGGGTTAACACTACTGTCAACTTTGGAAAAGTACAGTTTTCATTGGAGTTTATTGAATAGGCAGGAAACTTATGAATATACTAATATATTGGTATTCAATAAACATTGTACCCTCCATGATTTATAATCATATGAAAATAATCATGGAGGAAAGAATAAGTACAGATTTAGTCTAGTCTAATTCCAAAAAAAAAAAAAAAAAAATCTGGTCCTATGAGATAAAGCCTAAACTATGACATTTCTAGTGGAATATAAAGTCTGATTAAATCATGCAAATGACAAACTGCTTAAACATAAATATCAAGAATAAATTAAAAGGGCTTAAAGCCAAAATGGAGGGAGCCAATAAAAATGAATCCAAATTAGCTATGTATGTTTTAGAGTTTGGGTTAGAAATAGTAAGCATGCTATGATTCAGAATATTTATAAATGAATGTCATCCCACATCATCCTAAATTATGCCAGTCACATATTTAGTTGCCCTTTTTTTTAGATCACAAAAGTCACTTTAATCTTCTGGTAACCTCTATAATACAGACTTCCTAGTCTACAAAACAAACTCTTGCCAGTGTAACATCATTGGATCTGTGGTGCCATTATTAAATAGCTAGAGTAAATAGATCTCTCAATAAGTGCATTCTGAAACAAAGACATATAAACCAAATTACTTGCCTAGTTTTCTGCAGATTTTTGATCTTTCACAAAATGCTTATTTCTTCACTTGGAACAAGCCTCTTGAATTAATAAGTATTAGAAAACCATATGCCAGATCTGCTTGAATGTAAAGCATAGTGTTTTATGGCAGTTGGCAGATGGACTAAAACCAGAATATGTACATATCTGGAGGTCTCATTTGAGAATAGGGTCAAGGCTTTAGAGGTATGACAGAAGAGTATGCTTCCAAACAGAATTTTGAGGCTGAACCCTGATTTATAGGTATATAGACAACACCTGGCATTATCGTAAGTGAAAATCCTAAACCAAAATTTAATATCCATATGTCTATATGGCCAAGGCCATGGAAGGCAAGCAGAGAAAGACTGGGTAATTATTCTAGAATGGCAATTAGCATCACAGAAGTCAGATAATCTATATTGCAATGTCATTAAAGTGAAAATGGAATTTCAAAGGAAAAAATTAAATGGTAAAACTTAAGGACAGATAAATATTTATGAGGACATGAGTACAAAGAGCTCAGGTACAGTCAGACCTATGATACGTTCATTTGTATTTGACAATGTGAATAAACTTGTGTCTCACTGAATATATATGATTTATTGCACATAGGACTTCTTGGGCACTCTGCTGACTGAGATGTCACAGATGCTATAAAGGTTCAGAAGCATGAATAGGGTCACTGACCTTTAAAACTCTTTCATCATCACTGAGGAAACCAAGCAAATTATCTCTCTTGTTCATGAAGCCAAATGTGGTGGTAAGCCAAACTGCTACAGGTCAGAAAATCCTTTCCAACAAGAATATCTGAAAGGTAATTCTTTCAGATTGTCCTAACATTGCAAAGATGATGAAAGAGTATATCAAAACAATGCAGGACAGTGGTCAGCCACTTCTACTTGATAAATCTGGATATACTTACTTTACACATAATGATGATCACATGGCTAAGACTCATTGCTATTGATCCCATAGCTGGAGAACCAGGTAGACAGTAGCTCTTTAAGTTAAATTCTTATGCTAACAATTTCTGACACCACACATAATTCTCCTAGTGCTTACATATTTAGATAATTTCATCAAAGGCTGATTTCTGACCTACAATTTATTGTGATTCCTAATAATAAACATTGTTATAATGTCTGTAGACTGTAAAATATAAATTAAGTGAAGTCCTTAATTCCACAAAGTTTAGACTCTAATGAATCATAAGGTAGGCATTCGTCTCAGGGAAACTAAGAAAACAAGCCAAGGTTTCAAACAGAGAAATTTCAGAAAGATTTATTCCAAGCTGTCTCCTTTATCACCTTCTACTTCATCCTCACTTTTTTTTTCCATCTTAATCCATATATTTTCTTTGACTAATTTGATTCACACTTTATGAATCAGAGATTTAAACTTTATTTTGAGCTCTTGCTAGACATCTTCACCCAAATGAAACACGAATACAATTTCAGAGTGTCCCAAAATGAACTCATCACTATGTCTCCTTTCCATTCCTCAAACCAATTTTTCTTCTCAAACCTCCCATCTCAGTCAGTGCTTCTATATGTTTTCTTACAAACCTAAAAGTCAAAGACACTTTATATCCTTTCAGGTCCCCATTGTCCAATTCTTGTCACCCGGATTTTTTTTTCCATTAAGAATATTGTTCTGTTCATTCCTCTTTCTACATCTCCCTTGCTCTCCTTTTCTATAATTTCTATTTCCTATTGGCTTTATAATGTTCTCCTTGTCTTTTATTTCACTTTATTCTAAACTTATCAATCATTTTTCTTGTGTTGTTTCTAAAATGCAACCTGATCATTGCAATTATAACTTCTTGTTCTTTCAGAGTTTCTTACTTATGAACATATAGAGCCCTTCACATGGACTATATGATTCATTTTGTTATGGTCTGGTCCAACTGTCCAATCTTAGCTGTCTTGATAACTCCTCTGTATTGTATTTAGCAATTTTAACCACAAAATTTTCCTGAGCTCATACATTCACTGTCAAGACTTTGCCTATTTCCTTTGCCCTGAATATACTCAGACTCTGTGTTCCACCACCAACATTTATTCTCTTTAAAGGTTTCTGTAACACTCTCAGGCAGGGACATGATGTCTTTCTGTGTATTTTCACTCTTTCTGCATGTATTTCCATTAAACAGTGACTGCATTGTATTGAACCAATTCATTTGTAGTTTTATATGCTTTGTCTGTAGAACTGAGGGTCCTGGAGAACAAGGACTGATCTTATCATTATTGTGAATAAATAACTGAGCATTTAGCCTGTTGATATTCACCAAAATAGTCAATGCAGTTAGACATTTCTGACAGATTTTAAACCAGTGTCCTTTATACTTCTTCTCTCTGGAAATAGGATAACTTTAAATGTGTGAAGTTAGTGGAGTGGGCTAAGATTCATATTATCCAGTTGTAGGCATTAAAGAAAAGAAAATACTATGAATCAAGATACACTAGATTATACTAAGTTGCCAATCACCTCAAACCTCTGCAGTTTAATAATTAATATTTACATTTTACTCACCTTATCAGCTGTGAATGAAGTGTCCTTCTAGGGCAATTCTTTTCTATGTGACATCTAAACAATCCATAGTAAGGGAGAATTCAGAATACAGAATTATCTATTTCCACAATTAGGATGACAAAAAAAGAAAGACTGGAGAATATCCTATTAATTCTTATGTATTTCTTCCAAGAATTGATTTCCTTTTCATTGGTTTATTTTTCATTGGCAAAAGTAAGCCATATAACTACACTACACCACAAAGGGACAGAGAAGTATAATCATCCCTTATTCCTAGGAGAAGAGAAAACAAGAAATAATGCTTTTTACTATAATGATACAGGAACTAAGTAACCACCTCAATTATCAAAAAGGGACTTTAATATTAAATATTTGCATGCCACTTTTGTACATTACAGTGAAGCCATTTCATATGGATTAGCTATCATCAGTGATACAAATTTTTTAAATATTTTGTTTATTTATTTGAGAGATAGAGAGAGAGCATGAGCTGGAGGGTGAGGGAGAGAGAATCTGAAGCAGACTCTGCACTGAGTACAGTACCGGATGTGGGGCTCAATCCCACGACTGTAAAAGCATGACCTGAGCTAAAACCAAGAGTTAGCTGCTCAACTAACAGGTATATGATTTTAAAAATATGTGGCTTGCTCATTTGTGCCTCAAACTGGATAATATCTGTTAGGCTAGCTGATACTAAAAAGTAAATATTGTGATTTAACATGGTAGGAGTTGCCTTTAAAAATAAGTTGCTATGCACCCTAAAACATATGGGCATTATGAAAACTATAAGTGTGAGCACTGTAATATGTATTAAATATTTTTATTAGTTCGTGTGGCCATTAATTACACATTTAAAATTTTTCCCAATTTCAAAAACTAAATCAGAATATGTACTTATATAATTGTTATTTAGAAGGGAGAGACTTTCATCATGGTACAATGTTAAGCCACGTAAGGATCTTTTTTTCTAGAAACATTACATAGGTATTTCTGTATTTAAGATACTATATTTTAAAGCAGTTATGATTGCTACATAAATCAATATGCAAATAGTGTATAATTTCTTGTAAATGGAGTTCTATTGTCTATATTTTTGTGTGTTCTTAGTGATTATGTTGTAAGAACGGCTCCAACACACTTTGTAACTAATAAAACTGCCCTTTTCTACCACCTAAAAGAACTCAAATAAACAAATAACCTTCTTTTTGTCAATATCTGTCTAGATTGGCCAGCAGTCAAACTTTTGGTGGTTTTCTATTTGGTATTAATTCATTTGAATGACTACTAATCCATCCCATTTCCCCAAATACTTTGATTTGTTAGGCTGACAGCAGATGTTCTATTGAGTAGAAAAATCCCTCCAGTTTTGTTTCTGCCTCCTCTCCCTATTTCAGTCACACATCAAATACTCATGACAGTTAACTTTCTTTCTCAGAAGGTGACTTGAGTTTTCTCTTGCCAGCTGCTTTTAAACAATTTTTCATTTCTTCCCGAAGTTGATGGGATTACCAATTTTCTCTTCTTTTCTCTACCTTCTGATTTAGAATATTCACAAATAAATGCCATTGCACATCATAATTCAGCTCTGCATTTCAAGCTGAGAAGAATTAAAGTAAGGATTGGAAGAATCTCTCCTTTAGGACTACTAAGAGTTTAAAGAGTGTGGAGGCATATGATCATAAAATTATTTTATAATTCTCTATATGTTTCTCTTATTCTGCCTATTATTTGTTTATCTTATGCAATTTTCTCCTTAGTATTTAATTTTGAGCATGTCACTAGGTTACAAACTAATAATTTCATAGGCCCCTAGCTGACCCTAAATTTAGTAAACTCTTTGATGTGTGGTAAATTTAGTTCCCATTTAATATTGGCAGAGACTGTTGAGACTTGGAGACAACTGAGGGAGACTTGCAATGTGGTAAGCAAGGAATGTTACCTGACTCCATCAATGTACTTTACATGTTGTTGTAGAAGGACCTGTCATTTTGGAACATTGATAGAAAAAAAAAATCCTAACATCATAAAATACCAGCTTAGAGATTTATTTTATTTATAATTATAATTTTCCTTTTATCTCAAGTGTTGCCAAAACATGCATTAAAAGTAAGTTACTTATCCTTAAATTTGCCTTTGTACTTTTAAAGGAGATGCTACAAGATTTTGTATGCTCACTATTTCTATTATTAAATAATTTAACATATGTAATAGGCGATATAGAACAGAAATAGCTTTTATTTGCAAATAAATTTACATGAGCATGTGCATGTTTTATACACCTCATGGACTCATAATGCATAGGTATCTACATTGATATCTTTATTGAAGATACAGGATTTTTGCTCTTTTAATATAGGCCAAGAAAAATGGTCAACTTATGGTCCCATGATTATTCCCCAAATCAATATTAATTCTCTCAACTGAATTCCTAAAGAGGTTATATAAAAACCTAGACCTAATTATTAAAAATAATGACTCAAAAATTGTTATCCCTAATATCTACCTAATGTATAATTTTACTGATTGCAAATCATTGTCACTAATTACTGTAAAACACCAGTAAAAGGAAAACTAAAGGGTACATGTGCTAACAAATGTATTCATGAAATTTAAAATTTTCAGATAGCATGAGAAAATCTTCCAAGTTCCCACTTTATCTTTGAATTTGGACACAGTTAAAGCGACCTAGATTAGATTTTGCACTGGTGATATGTACACACTTATCAAACGTTAATAACTCACAGCACCAGATTTAACTAGTGAAAGTAAACATTCATTGCAGTGAAATTCAATAATAATAAATTTCAAAATAATAAACAACAATTAACCAGTTTTTAAACATTTACTCTTAACCACAAAATATGCTAATGCTTTATTTACATTAGTCCTGAGATAATTACTGTTATACACAATTTTCATAAACAGAAGTATTTTTTAAAAATGGATCCTGCAATGTCAGCCTGAAAAGGAATGTGAAAACTTCAAAATAGAGAAAATTTAAAAAGCAAATGTCCACTGAGGGCAAAGGAAGGGATGCATTATCTTCTGTAACAATTTCTTTCTTTTTTCGTAACAGCACACTAGTAGCTAACATGGCAAAATGTGAGTAGTATAATATTTTGTGTTTTTCAATACTAACACATTTTATGCTTATGAGAGAATCAAATTTGTATTTTTAATTTCTATTTTCATCATGGTTAGCTTTTTCAACTTTTGAAGTATCATTTCGATTAATGTCTATTTTATTTTTTTCTCTATGCGATAAGATCAGGCTACAGATAATACACTTTTTGTGATTAATGTCTGTCATATTTTTATAGTTTGTTCATTTTCCCCAAGAAAACTATTATGGCATTTGTGTATTAATGATTGTAAATAAGATTTTCTTTTAATTACCTCAAGATGAGAAACTTTTTTTTAGGCATCCACAGCATTTCTTTTTTGTTTTTGTTTTTGTTTCAGTTTATTGTGATCTCTTCAAATTTATTTAGGAAAGCAAAATATCTATTATACTATGTGATCTAATTTATTAAACCTTGTTCTAACATTTGAAACTACATCTATATAGACCACTACCTTGACCAGCATAACTGAATTGATTACCACTCAGTTAATAAGTAAGTGTTCAATAACTCAGAATGTTTGAATTGCTTGCATGTGTGCAAATTAAGCTACTACGTACTATAGTCTTTTGCCAGAAAAAGTTTGATAAATAATTATGTTTGAATGGATGAGGTCCAATTTTCCAGAGATTATGAGAATTTTTGTGGTCTATAAGCTACAAAATGGCAAACATGATTTCAGTAAGGACACTCATTTTCTGATTCTTATTGTATAGAGTTCGTATCATCTCAAAAGTAATATGAAGAAAAAGACTGCAGGCATATGGGTTTTTTTTCTTAAAATAAAAAATGTACTGAATTTGGAGTTTTTAAACACATCCAACTGGATCTGAATCAGCATTAGGCAACTTCCCCACATTTTGGCAAAGGCCAGCAGAGCTGGCACCCTGAGCTCTGCAAAGGCCCAGATCTTGACAAGGGGTTTTGGATGAAGGTATAGTGTCACAGCTGTATGGGGGAACCTGATGGGGAATGTGTCTAAAATATTTTCCTAGCCAATATTAACTACTACTTTTCTTTTTCTTTTTCATAAATATTTATCAAATTCGAAACAAATAAATATAAAGAAAGAAAGTGAAATTGCTGGAATGGATGCATGTATTATCATTGCAATTTTAAAAAGAACATTATTAATATCAGTATCAGGAAAAGGATAAAAGGTAACATCAACAAGAAATAATATAAAATAAATAGGAAGGTGACTGTGTGTGTGTGTGTGTGTGTGTGTGTGTGTGAAACTTGTTCTGCTTGGAACTTTAATTACATTTTCTAGAATACAATTTTTTTTTCCCTATGTGTTTCTGGTTAAAGTTAAGGTCACTTTTAAAATATTTCTATTCACTTTGCATAAAACCAAAGAAAAAAAAAGTAGAATGATATTCTTTTCTCCCTGTTCCAGTTATTAAAACAGTTGAAATAAAACCAAACCTTTTAAAACATATTAATTATCTATAAACAGGAGCATCTGGAAATTGAACATATTCCTTCAATAATAAATAACATTTAAATAGGTATATATGGGCAAAAATAACTTCATAGTGTTTTCATCCATTTTCTAAAACTTCTTGGAAAACTAGGAGAATGATAGAAATCATAAATAGTAAAGAAAAAATTAATTTTATTAATTTCTGTCTAGCAAGTTTGAATATAATCATATAGTAAATAGTGCCACCCTCCCAAAACTTTTAAAATTGTAGTTAAAATAATCAATTTTTATTTTGATACTACTTATAATATATGACATGAAAATAAAAGTACATAAATTCATTTAAAATCACTTGAAATAAAAAAGTAATACTTGTTTAGTACATTGGCAGAATGTCTATTGTAACTGTGTATAATTTAAATAATTAATACAACTAGCATATTTTGAACATGTACTAAGTCTAAGGTTCTGTGTTAGTTACTTGAGATATAAAAATGTCTATAATAGGATGCTTGCTGTCACTCAGATTACAGTCTAGTGAGCACCTGTTAAATCAAAATTTTGAGATAGGGGATCCCTGGGTGGTGCAGCGGTTTAGCGCCTGCCTTTGGCCCAGGGTGCGATCCTGGAGACCCGGGATCGAATCCCACATCGGGCTCCCGGTGCATGGAGCCTGCTTCTCCCTCTGCCTGTGTCTCTGCCTCTCTCTCTCTCTCTCTCTCTCTGTATGACTATCATAAATAATAAAAAAAAAATTAAAAAAAATTTTTGAGATAGTTGTTGTAATAATGAAAATACAATTATACCACAATAATAAAACATCACCTAAGCATTAAAAAAAGGGCAACACCTGGGGCCCAGGGGTGGCTCAGTTGGTTAAGCATCCAACATGATCAGCTCAGATCATGATCTCATGGGTCAGCTCAGATCATGATCTTATGGGTCACGAAATAGAGCCCCATCTTGGTCTCCCAGGCTCAGCAGGGAGTCTGCTTGAAGAGTCTCTCTCCCTCTGCCCCCTCGCCCTGTATGCAGGCACATCTGTACACTCTTTCTTTCAAATAAATAAAGAAAGAAAATTTTTAAAAAATTTTAAAAAGGACAACACCTGAAAATGAGTGGGATTTAGTCAGAGATAGAATCAAAGATAATAATCAAATTAAGAGAAAATAAGCAGATGGCAGATTGGCAAAGTGTTCCTGACACTTAATTTCCCCCACATCCACATCCTTTGCTGTGCAAGCTTACAGTGCCTTCTCTGGACTTTAGGCCAGCTAATCATGTGACTTTCTTGTACCCATAATGGGCTGTTAACAAACCATATACAAATGGAACTTATAAAATCCCTGGCCTTTTCCTATTCTGCTTCTGCCTTCTGATATTGCCATTAAAAGAAGCACGGTGACAGAATGCAAGAGGATGAGAGAAACATGTAAATGTGTATTTGGTTTCCTGGGCAGCTTAAAATACCAGAGATTTTTTTTTTCTTTTACAATTCTGGTAGTCAGAAGTCTGAAATCAGTATCATTGGGATAAAGTCAAGGTTTTGGCAAGGGTCACACATCCTCCAAAGGCTAAAGACAGAATCTATTCAAAGTTCTTCCAGTTTCTGGTGGCTGCAAACATTCCTTGGCTTGGGCCACATCACTTCAGGTGATGCCTCTATGGTCACATTGTCAACTCTTCTGTTTGTCTCGTTTGTCTCTATAATATCACTCTTTCTCTCTTAAAAGGACACTTGTGACTGCCCACCCAGATAATTCAGGATAACCTCCCCATATCCCCAAATCCTTAATCATATGTGCAAAGACCCTTTTTCCAAATGAGGCAACATTTGCAAGTTCTGGGGATTAGTGTCTGATATCTTTTACTGCAGTTATTTTAGTCTACCACAGTCTTACCTCTGGTCCAAAAGATCCACATCCATGACACTTGCAAACTACATTTACCACATCCCAACATTCCCAAATGTTTTAATTAATTATAGCATCAATTCAATTCCAAGATCTCATCAAAATATCATCAGATCAAATGTCTTAAATCTCATTATTTAAATCAGGTATGTGTGAGACTGTCTATGATTCATCTTGGAGCAAAATCCCTCCCCATCTGTAGACTTGTGAAACTAGAAAACAAGTTATGTATTTCCAAAATACAATGGTGGGACAGGCATAGAACAGTTATAGATATTCTTATTTCAAAAGGCAGAAAATGGAAGGAAGAAAAAGATCACCAACCCCAAGCAATTTCAAATTGACCAGCAGGGTGAATTCCATTAGGTTTTAAGGCCTAAGAATAAACCTATGAGGCAGGAGGTTCCAGCTTCTGGACTCATGATTCTACCCTCTAGAACCATAGTTCTGGCTTCTCTTTTATAAAAACATATATGATTACTTTTATATCCACCCAGATAATCCAGGATAATGTCATCATCTCAAGATCCTTAGTCACATCAAGATATTTAATTATATCTGCAAAGACCCTATTTCCAAACACAGTGATTTACAAGTGCCAGAGATTATGATCTGACAGTTTTTTTGGGGGGACCATTTTTCAGCCTATTACATGCAGTCATCCCAGCCAGGGCTGTTATAGATCAGTAAGTGCATACAACTAAGACTAGCCTAAATTACAGATTTACAGATTCAAGAACTACATTTAGCATGGAGGCCACAAAGAGTTTGTGATTTTTTTAAAAAGATTTTATTTATTTATTCAAGAGACACACAGAGAGAGAGGCAGAGACATAGAGGGAGAAGCAGGCTCCCCAGAAGGAGCCTGATGTGGAACTCGATCCCGAATCCCAGGATCACACCCTGAATCAAAGGAAGATGCTCAAAGACTGAGCCACTCAAGCATCTTGAGTTTGTGACTTTTATGGCACAACATTATTGTGGAAATAGATACTTAAAACTCATTGACAGAATTAAAGCTTCATGAGAAGATTATATGTTCTCAGACCTTGAAGGGATTCAATGTAGTTAGAACCTACAATTTATTGAGTGGGGTTGGGCACAGAGGTGGTAGTTGGCAAAATATGAGACAGGAAAGTAAGCAAGAGCTAGATTTTAAAGGACCATGTGAGCCATATTAAGACATTTCAAACTTTAAAATTATTACAAGGATATTTGGAAAACATTGAGGCATTTGATGCGGAAAAGGCATTTTAATTCTTTGAAAAACCAGATCAGACTAAGCACCATCCAAACCTCACAGACTGATAGCTCCAGAAAAAAAAGACATTGGTATCTTGTGGTCAAATATGCAAACTCATGTGGTAGTGCCTAAGGGTCTCTAGGTTGCAGACTGAGAGCTCCATACTGCACAACAATTAACCCTAGAGTTTTAACTTTTTTTTTTTTTTTTAATGTGGTTCTATGAGCTTTCTGAGCAATTGGTATAGCAACTGAGAAACCAATTTCCTTTAGAGAGCAGTGCTTTTGGAAGAAATCTTTATACCCTTGAATATTACTTACTCATTATATACTGAGATATGATACAAGGAAGCTATCACCTCAAACAGCAGCTTTCAAAAGCTTTTTTTTTTTTTTTTTTCTCTCAACAATGTGAGGAAGAACATATTTCCAGTATCCCTGGGTAGGCCAAAGCATCCTACATGCCTTGAGTTAGATCTACAGGGTGTCTGAATGGTGCTAACTGAAAGATGGCAGAGCTTGTGTGGCTGATTATGAGAAAAGCTAACTTGATTGATGTGGTACAGACAAGCCATGCTTATTCTGACTGCCCTAAGAAAGAATGTTTTTCAGGATCTATTTTGAGGCATTAAAATTTATGTCTGATGCTTAATTCCAACAATTTAATGAGGATCTAATAAAACGATGATTTTAAGTAAAAAAAAAAAAAGAGAGAGAGAGAGAAATGGGAGAAAATAAGATTGAAGCTTTGGAGACCAACTTACAAGATGTAGCAATAATGTAGGTTAGACATATTGGAGGCCATAAATATGGTACATTAGATGGATTGAAATATTATTTAGGCTAAGAAGTTGATAGTATTTAATAATTAAGAAAAGAGAACATTATATAGAATTATCTTCACCCAAAAACTGAAAAAAATTCTGTAGCTTATGGAATGTGATATTAAAATGAGAGAAATAAATTTTTCAAAACAAGCAAAAGCAAAAACAAATAGCTAAAATTTGTGTATGCTGGGTGTTTTTTTATTTAAGATTTATTTATTTATTTATTTTATTTATTTAAGATTTTATTTATTCATGAGAGACACAGATAGAGAGAGAGGCAGAGACACAGACAGAGGAGAAGCAGGCTCCATGCAGGAAGCCTGATGTGGGACTGGATCCTGGGGCTCCAGGATCATGCCCTGGGCCAAAGGCAGGCGCCAAACCGCTGAGCCACCCAGGGATCCCCGTGTATGCTGGGTTTAAAGCACTATGAGATTCCCAAGTAATGAGGGCCCATAGACATATCAAAAAATGCTCAATATCACTAGGCATCAGGGAAATAAAAATCAAAACCACAATGAAATACCGCCTCACACCGGTCAGAATGGTTAAAATTAATAACTCGGGAAGCAACAGATGAGGATGTGGAGAAAGGGAAGCTCTCTTATTCTGTTGGTGGGGATGCAAACTGGTGAGGCACTCTGGAAAATAGTATGAAGCTTCTTCAGAAAGTTAAAAATAGGGCTACGCTCTGACCCAGCAATTGCACTACTAGGTATTTATTGAAAGGATGTAAACAGTGATTTGAAAGGGTACATACACTCCAATGTTTACAGCAGCAATGTTCACAATAGCCAAAATGTGGAAAGAGCTCAGATGTCCATTGACAAATGAATGGATAAAGAAGATGTGATGTGTATATACATATAAAAGATGATGTTTTATATATATATGTATATATACATATATACCATTATATATGTGTGTGTATATATTACATCTTATATATGTATAATGGTATATATATATCATCCATGTATATATAGGAATAGTATTTAGCCATCAAAAAGAATGAAATCTTGCCATTTGCATAGACATGGATGGAACAAGAGGGTCTTATGCTAAGTGAAATAAGTCAGTCAGAGAAAGAAAAATGTATATGATTTCACTCATATGTGGAATTAAAGAAATGAAACAGATGAATATAGGGGAACAGAAGGAAAATTTGATAAAAATTGAAAGAGAGGGAAACCATAAGAGAGGCTGAACCTTAGGAAACAAACTGAGGTTTGCTGGAGGGGAAGTGGGAGGGGGGGAAGGGGTAATTAGGTGATGGGCATTAAGGAGGGCATGATGTAATGAGCACTGGGTGTTAAATGCAGCTAATGAATCACTAAATCTACCTATGAAACTAATTTTAGAAATATGAGCATTAGTCTGCTAGATATACGGTCACTTGGTTAAAAGCCTTGTGGGTTAGAAAAGAGTTTGGGGAATCATCAGTATATGGAGAGTAACTGAAACATTGAAATAGATGAGCCTGTTCAGGAAAATGTGTTAAGTGCGTCAGGACAAACTCTGATAGCATTAAACTTGACAAGTAAGGATTAGGAAAAGGATCATTAGAGGATATGAGGAATGTGAGACAGATTGAAGGAAAGCCATAAATGTTTCCAAACAGCTGATGGAAGATACTTTTTAAAGAAGAAAGGAGTGCTTACAGTCCTCTTGGCCTATGCTCTCAATTTGTTTGCCAAGACAGACCAGCAGTTCTTCTGTTTCCTTAGACTATTCTTAATCACATTTTTTCTAGCAATTATTTCAAACATTTATATCCATTTTGACTCTACCATTCCTAAGCCTACATTCATTTCATTACTCATTATCAAAGAAGGCTACCAGAGAACTTTTTTCAGTTTTATGCTACTGATTACAGTCTCTGTGAGGGTTCGTCTTGCTGGGTATTTATTAGAGATCGAGATTTATTGAAGGAAGTGGGAAAGAACAGGAAGGAGCAGAAAGAGAACTAGAACTGTAATCTTGGACAATCCTGAAAACTCTGGAACATGTACGTCCCCTCAGAGTTGTCTGATGTTTTGGGAAAATATATCTCAGCTTCAATCAGCCATTAATGTGCTGTCCTGGGAAGACCATTCCTTGGAACAATGTAGCTGAGACCAATGCTAAACCAGATGACAGCTGTGGCAGTCAATGCCTCCTTGAAGGCAGATCAGAGCAGTGCATCTCCAGGAGCATATTAGCAAATATACCATCACTCTTATTCTTCCTTTCTTCCCATTATATAGGAGAGATCTCTTCTCCAAGGCTAATTTCATTTCCCTCAACTTTGCACTTTTAAGTTTCTTTAAACTCTCCTTTCATGTGAGCTCTTTCCTAAACATATTTTAATTTTTTTTAAAGAGAATCTCACTTATCTACATTTCCTGTCCCAATCACAACCCTTTTTCTTAGAATCAAATACAAAACATTTAGATGACTTGTAAAGTTGTATGTAATTATCTTTCATGGCTCTCTCTTAATCTCATCCTCCTCTTTTACCTAGTGCTTATTTCCACTGCAGTCATATTGTCCATTGTCATTATTTACTTTTCTTTCTTTCTTTCTTTCTTTCTTTTCTTTCTTTCTTTCTTTCTTTCTTTCTTTCTTCTTTCTTTCTTCTTCTTTTTCTTCTTTCTTTCGGTTTTCCTTTCTGTTTCTTTCCCTGGATTGTTCTTCTCCCAAATATTCATATATTTGCTTTCTCCTTTCCTCAAGGTTTAAAGAGGATCCTATCATTCCTGCCCCTAGGGCATTCTTTATTTTTTGTTTTGTTTTTCTTCAAAAGATGAATCTATACCTGAAATTCTGTATCTTTATTTGATTATATATTACTTTTATTATCCTTCACTGAATGCAAGCTCTATGAGAGAATAACAGTCTCATCCAACAATGCACCACTAGTAGTAACATAATAATTCATAATACATGTTTTTACTCAAATGACATGTTAATTTGGTCCTTCTAACACCAATATCTCATATTTAAATATACAAAAGGAAATTAATAAATGTAATATATTCCCAACAACTAAGTGCACACTCTGTGGCAAGATTCTGAATTACAAAGACATATGCAATGTTGACTTCATCAGAAAATCCACAATCTCATGGCTATAGATACATAGACAAGAAATTGCATCCTAACATATTTACTTTTAAATATACTCATTTTTATAGCAAGCAGAGTGAGTGGTCACAGAAATTAACTCTATGTTAATAATCTATAATATTTTAATATGTCCTAAGGTCAGACTTCTAATCAACTAGCCTTATAATATTAATACTCTAAAAAATGTAGTAACACATGAATAGTTGAGACACATGAATAGTTCTCCTAAATCTCAGCCTAAATATTTGTATACTTTAGACTAATTTAGACTTATTATTTAGCTTATAACTATTATAACATGAAGGCGCATCCTTCAGATAAAAAAGCACAGGCTAAAGCAGTAAACCAAACCATGTGCTGCATCAGAACATGGGATCATCTGGTGCCATTGTGAGAAGCAGAAAGGAGAACTAGAACTGTAAAATGGACAATCCTGAAAACTCTGGAACATGTATGTACCCTCAGAGTTGTCTGCTAACAACTATAGCTAACAACTATAGCTGCTAACTATAGCTAATAGTTCATGTCCTGATCTCACATCTGTAGACTTTCTGGTGGAGATCCTAGTGAAAATGACCATGTGGGAGACAACATTTATCAAGGAGTAGTGGCAACATTCACCAGCAAAGAAGAACCAAAGTGATGCTGTCAACAGGAATAGAACCACAATACAAAAAATTATCACAAGATATAAATGGCAGGTAGCACAGCATCTCACAGATTTAAGACAAGAAGAGACTGAGTCTATTGCTTAACATAATTAAAGAAAGCTAAAAGAGGAATATTTATTTTCCCTTTCATTTCCATGCAACTCACACTAACACTTCTTGGAAACAAACTAAATTATGGGGAATAAAATTCCAAAGTATATTTCAGAAGAAAGACATTTGTTCTGAAATACCACTAATGGTCTCTTTTCAGGCCAGTGGTGAGAAATATATATACATGAAATCATCTTAATTCCCAGCCCACAATTAAGGAGAAAGTAGTAATTAGAATAATTGTTCATGAAGCTTGCTTGCTAAATAAGACAATCTACTGCGTGGCTTTCGAAAAAGTATTAAAAATTAACCAGCCCATACCAATATTACTAATGATAAATTTTGGTTATGGGGTACATGAACATGTGGTTTAGAAATCTTCATGATGATTTGACGAATAAAAAATTGACTTTCAAAGGTATTAATGGGACCAGATGATGTTATAGAGAGAAGCATGAAGTAGGTAACACTGAAAAAGGAAAACAGTAGAAACAAAAACCAAGCCTAATAGGGACTATCAAAGTATAGCTAAACAGTTTAAAGCATTTTATGATTTCCTGATGGTATTAGTTCTTGTTTTGTCAAAAGAATGCTTGAAATGATATAAGAATTCGGCTAGTCAGAGAATTAGGGGTATAAAAATACTTAGGTTATAGAGACAAAATATAACATCTTATATTTTAGAAATAATTACATAAAGTCAAAGGAAGACTTATTTGAAGTTTGAAGAGTTACTTACAAAATATGTTTCAATAAAAGGTCTCTTTTACTTGAAAATTCCAAATAAATTATTCTACTCTTTCTTTGCCCAATAACTAAAATTATTTTATTTGTAAAAGTTTAAAAATATACCTTAGGGCTTAAAAATGATGACTTTATTAAATTTTAATTTTTAACAACAACGTGTGTCAAAATGTATTGGAAACATATTTCCGTTTCATTTTAAAATATTTTATTTATTAAAGATTTTATTTATTTATTCATGAGAGGCACACAGAGAGGAAGAGACACAGGCAGAGGGGGAAGCAGGCCCCATACAGGGAGCCCGATGTGAGACTGAATCTCGGGACTCCAGGATCACGCCCTGAGCGGACGGCGGGCGCTAAACTGCTGAGCCACCCAGGGATCCCCCCTCATTTTAAAAGATTTTGCCATAAGTCTAAAACTTGTTAATTAGCAACTGTGATAGATATTTGGTCAAGCCTCTGCCATTTGGACAAATGAATAAATCCCTTGTAAAGGTGTGAACTTTTTTGCTTTTCTTCTATTATCCATTGGTTTCTTAAGAACGATTCTTAGAATCATTCTCTAATCTGATTTCTAAGAACACAGAAAGACATCTGTATAAATTCTTATAAACTACTAATAAGAATTATTTTAAAGATATTGATTTATTTTAGAGAGAGAGAGAGTGCTGGAGGGAAATGGAATCTGAAGCCAATTCTGCCTCTGCGCTGAGTGCAGAGCCCAACACAGGGCTCAATCTCACAACTTCGAGATAATGACTAGAGCTGAAACCAAGAGTTGGACGCTCAACCAACTGAGCCACCCAGGTGCCCCAAGAAATATTTTAATTTCCTACTTAGTAGAAATAATTTAGAAGGCAAATACAGGAAGAAATCACATCTTATAGGAAATCAAAGTGAATTACATTAAAAAAATTCCTCCATCCTATTCTTCACAGTTCAAGATGTAATAACTCATAATAACTAGGAATTGTGGACAGATGTGATATTTGAGAATTAGGTAACGAAATTTTGAAGTGAAAAACATTTGCTCTTGAAAACCTGTTTTGAAGAGTGCTAGGAACCTTTGAAAAATGAAAACTACATTCTGAGGCGAGGGAAACCGAACAGCTGGGAACAGGCCAGAACAGTACATGGAATTAGTAGCATGGAGAAACATTTGCCCAGACAGCAGCCCAAGACTGCCTAGGGGTTTGGTTGTCACAATGCAAATGAGCTAATTGTGCTATATTCTGGAGGAAGATGAGGGAAAAGAAGATTTTTTTCAGTCTGTAGTAGTACAGCTTTAAATGCTATACATAAGTGAAGGCTGATTTATCTTCTATCCCATGTCTGACTCCAACTATACTTGCACCCAAATAAAAGAACAAGAGAGTAAAAAAAAAAAGCAAGGCAAAACAAACAAATAAAATACACATTTTAATGTGTCAGAGTTCTTAAAAACTGAAACATATTTTCTTGAGCTGTGTTTCTACTTTTCAAGGCATTTTTGATTCAAAAGTTGTCTTACTTTCATCTTTTTTCAGGAAAATCTTTTTCAAATGAATCTTAGCAGGAATGATAAAAGAAAAAAAAAGAGTTCTCTACATGTTGGTTTTCTGTAAAGGATTTTTTACTCTGTTCTTGATCTGAAAGAACAATTTTGAATAACCCAGGGTTCATAAAAAAAAAGTGAAAAAAATCTTGGAATTATCACTCTGGTTCTATATTCAAATATGTGAAAGGAAAGAAAAGCATATGGCCATGACTGAGAGACCTCAGAGTGGAGCACTTAAGGAAATCAGCATGAAAAATAAAATGCCCATTAACAAGTGATGATTTACTGTATAATTTATGGGAGGATAGAGTATGCTTGAAACTGTAGTTAGCACCTGGATGCCATGAAATATAAATTGAGATGAAATGTGTTCATGAAATTCCATTAATAAGAAGTATGATGTTGGTTTCCTTTCTATTTTGTTTCTAGTGTAACAGAGAGCACTGGTAAACTTGGGCAATATTCAGTATTTTCTACTTGATTTTTTTCTTAGATGCATTAAGATCTTTGTTTTCAGAATTTAGAGATTATCTCTAAGTATCTTTCTGTCTCTTTCTCTATATGTATCTGTCTCTCTGTTTTTATACTCTCTCTCTCATCATTCAACATCCCTGACATATGCAAACCTAACACACCAAACTGTGCTATCCACATTATACCCTTGTGTAAGTCTCCTCTCATCCTGAATAATACCCAATATCTTACAATATCTTGTAAGAATGACTGTGTGTGACCTTCAACAATAGGTCATAAAATACATGATGGTTTCCACTCTGTGGTCTCTTGCATTACCTGCTCTGGGGGAAGTCAAACACCATGTGAAAGGCCAATGGAGACATCCACACAGTAGGGAACTAAGGCTTCCTGCTTATAGCCAGCCCAACTTGCCAGGCATGTGCTTGAGCTGCACTGGAATAGATTGCCTCACACTATTCAAGCATTCAGATGACTGTATACTCTGTACAATGTCTGACTCTTTACTGCATATGATGTTTAGTTTTGTCAACTTGACCAAACTTGGAGGATGTCCAGATAGCTGGTAAAACATTATTTCTGTGGATATCTCTGTAAGGATGTTTCCAGAATGGAATAGCACTAAAATTGGTGAACTGAGTAAAGCAGATGGCTCTTCCCAATGCAGGCAGGCAGCATGCAGTTTGTTGAGAGTCCAAATACAACAAAAAGGTGGAAGAAGGGTGAATCAGTCTGTTCAACATGAGACATCCATTTTATATTCCATCAGACATTGGCATTCCTAGTTTTGGGCTTTGGGTGCACACTAGGATTTACATTGTCAATTCCAACCCCCTCTCCCACTCCCTCCTTCCCCAATTCTCAAGCCTTTGGACTCAAATTAAATTGTACCACTAGATTTCTTAGTTCTCCAACTTATAGATGGCAGCTCATGGGACTTCTCAGTTTCCATAACCACATGAGCCAGTTCCTATAATAAATCTTGTATGTATGTATGTATGTATGTATGTATGTATGTATGTATATATTTAGGTCCTTTTGGTTCTGTTTCTCTGGGGAATCCTAACTAATACACAACATGGGGAACCCAGGCAGTATTACTCAGCTAAACCACTTGTAAGTTCCTGACCATCAGAAACTATGAGATGCTTGTTTTGTTTTAAGGCACTAAGTTTCAAGGTAATTTATTACACATCTCTAGAAAAATAATAGTTTAAAATTGTATTCAGAGCTTTTTTCAGGTTGTCCAAACAAAGATAGAGTCCCATTTATGGATGATGGAGCAATGTTTCAGCTCTTTGCTTTATACAAATAACTTACTCTAGCTCCCTGTCTCATGTTAAACCTGTATTGTCATTCCCTGTCTCTGGCATAGATTTTCAAAATCTAGCTTATGATCTAGAACTCCTAATAGCTTATGCTTGTTCACCAGTAGCAGTTTCTTTTTTTATTTCTAGAATACAATTTTATTTTTTTATAATAAATTTATTTTTTATTGGTGTTCAATTTGCCAACATACAGAATAACACCCAGTGCTCTTCCCGTCAAGTGCCCCCCTCAGTGCCCGTCACCCATTCACCCCCACCCCCCACCCTCCTCTCCTTCCACCACCCCTAGTTTGTTTCCCAGAGTTAGGAGTCTTTATGTTCTTCCTTTCTGATATTTCCCACACATTTCTTCTCCCTTCCCTTATATTCCCTTTTACTATTATTTATATTCCCCAAATGAATGAGACCATATAATGTTTGTCCTTCTCCAATTGACTTACTTCACTCAGCATAATACCCTCCAGTTCCATCCACGTTGAAGCAAATGGTGGGTATTTGTCATTTCTTTTCTTTTTTTTTTCTTTTGTGTGTGTGTGTGTGTGTGTGTGTGTGTGTGTGTGTATAATAAAACAGTCTGGCATCCTGGGAAAGGAGGTCAGGTTTTATTAGAATATTAAAAAAATAATTTTCTCATCAAGCTAAAGATAAGCAGAAGGTTAAAACAATTTATGAATCCATCCTCTGTTAATACAAATCTTCCAAGTTTGAATGTCCATCATTTTAGTGACAAAGTGACCTCGACCTAACATTGCACGTAACATTCCATCATTGCCACCAGCCTTATCACCCTGTGAAGACCATGTTCCAAAATTACTTTTTCATTTCCAGAATTAGGATTCTGATTCCGTCAATCTTCCTGAGTCCAATGTAGAATATTAGGAAAGTGTTTGCTGAATGAATAACCTCATTAAAATAAGTGAATGCTCATTTGTTATGCTGGTTCATGGGGCTGTAGTCCAGGCCTAGTAAATTAGGTTATTAAATTTCTTGTGTGTCAATATCATGGGGTTTTAGCTGAAATTGTAATGCATTCTGGTGCTATACTTTTAGAGAATCTACTTTAATAAATCTGAACGAGGACCTGGAAATCAGCATTTTAACATCAAGACAGGGGGTTTTGATAAACTAAAGCTGATGATTGATTACTCTGAGAAATACTGTCAAGATTGTTTCTTATTTTCATTGATATATTTTTTCTTTCACTTATTTCCACTGATACTTTAAAAGTAGTTTTTGTTTTTGTTTTCTGGTTGGTTTTTCTTTGCCTGTTTGTTTTGTTTCTTTTATATGGCTTCCAAAACTGTGGTAAAAAGTGTTATGGTCATGGAGAATAAATAAATAGAAGAGAAGCAACAGTAATGATTTATGGGTAAAAGCATTTGCAATTCATGTTTTTATAAGTCAGAAGCAACTGTGTAGTATTTCTGTGACAATGCAATTAAAATGAGTATAGCACAACAATGCAAAAGTATTCTAAGATAAATGGTAATATAAACAGTAGCAGACTCTTATACTTGTCTTTAGTTAACTGCCAAATGTTAACTATATTATAAATATTAACAACAAAATAAACCCCCTAATATCAGGATCAGAAGTATTGGGAATATTTCAGGTGAAGATGAAGATTTTGATTGAGGTTTGAGTTTGGAAATATGTGCTCAATTTATAAAAAGCCATTAAGCCTCTTAGGGCACAGCAGGCACATCATGTTCATTTTAAGAAATGTTGCCTATTTGATAGGAAACTGCAAGTCCATCAGAGCTGATTTGATGTAAAACTCTTGAAGGGATATATGCATTTGTTTTTCTTTTATCAATATTAATTAGTTTATGGTCTTCATGAAGAGAGAGAGGAAGATTTATATTCAGGGTGAGAGAGTGTCTAATTTTTCTTTTCAGAGAAACATTCAGAAAAAAATAATAAAAGGATATGCACATTATCATATGTAAAAATTTGAATGACATATATTTGAATAGCATGACTTAGATAAATCTTACAGAAAGTTGTAATAGAAGAATGCAGTGAATATTTTGATGTTCTTTTTTTTTTTGATGTTCTTGTAATTTTTATATGAAATTTAATGAAATTCTTGTAATATTGATTTTGATTTTGAATAGTCTGCTTACTAAGCACTAATACATTGAGATACCAAATAATTGATTAATAAAATTGCTTACTATACTGAGAAGAAGATAGGATTTTGAATGTAGCATTATCATTCAAAGTACATAATTATGGTTTCAGCTATCTGTGGGTAACCTAGAAAGTTTTTGACTTTTCATAGTAGTTTGTGATTTTGCTGAGGCTAGGTAAAAAATTTAATTGCTTGTGTTTCAAAGCTGATGTGCAAGAGAAAACCACAGAGGAAGTGAATGAACATATTCTGCCGAGAACACCATCATCTCAAACTGCTCTTTTGGCCTCTATTAATTATGAAGTACACATTACATGGGGGTAATGAGTTTGGATATTCTCAAAGGTTTTAAGAACATATCTCTGTTAATATTTCCTCCATTCCATAAGAATCTGCCTGAGACTCAGTTTCTTATTATAAAACAATCTGAATATTAGTAAGATCTAATTTCATAAAACTCATATGAGGTAGAAAAAGATAATATATATGAAAAAATAACTCATAATTTCTAATTGCTTTAAAAACCCCTTTAATAATACAATGATTTAGAAACATCATAATGATAATGATTCATCAGTAATGCAGTTACAAAACATTTTCAATTCTTTTATAAGCTATTTATAAATAAATGCTGATTCTAAGCAATAGAAAAATATATTTTAATTAATTAAAGTCTCCTTATAGAGTACCAATACAGTACTATGGTGGGAAGTTGAAATTATATCATATAAGTCAGTAAATTAAAATGCTATTTTATTTAGCTGTAATCTACTATACGTATAAATAATATGTTTTATTTTTTATTTTTATTTTTTTTTAATAATATGTTTTAGAAATAACTTATTTTTCCATACAAACTTTGATTTACGATGCCAATAGCAAGAATCCCTCAGTTATCTTTCAAATTAACACATTTATATTTTATAGAAAAGAAATCTTTAAAGTGATAGCTACAAACATGAGTTGATCTCAGAGTGATAAATACCTCTTAGCATATATTTTTGCCTTTCACCTATTTCTTGGAAATGTGTTGTTGTTTCTGGAATAAGTAATGCATTTCTTTAAAACTTCAGATTGATATATATCAATACTTTTTTGAGGAAAAGTCAGCATTTTGGAAGTACCTACTATGTGTTAAATATTAAAGAGATAACAGAGATATTATGACCAAGTTTATCAAATAAACAGGAAAAAAAGAATAAACATTAATGAAAAAACACAACTTACCAAAACTGACACAAGAATAAATAGAAATCCAGTACAATCCTATACTCAGTAAAGAAAATAAACACAAAGAAATCTTTAAGCCAGATGGTTTTGTTAGTTGAATTTACTCCTTCATTGAGGAATAAAATTACACTAGTTTTTCATAATTCTTCTATATATTTATAATTCTCAACTATTTTATGAGACCAGTATAATCTTGATAGGAAAATCCTAATAAGAGCACAGCATAAGAGGTTGATTACAGGACCATCTCTTTCATAAACACAGAATCTAAAATTTAAATGATAATAATAAATTAAAGATTCAAACACAGCAAATTACAATACGTCCAATATTTCATAAATAAGTTGGATTTATTTGAAGACTGTAATACTATTTTTTCATAAAATTAACCAATTAAATCTACATGTTGATAGAATAAAAGAAAAAAAACTCTATCATTTTCGATGGATGATGCAAAAGTATTTTATATAATTCAGTATAAATTTAATGAAACAGGTAACGTATAGGCTAATTAGGAAGAGGAGGGAACATTCTTAATCTAATAGAATGTATTTAATCTTCAGCCCAGGAGTAGGAATAAAGTGAAGATATTTGCTATCACTATTTTAATTCAAAATCATACTCAAGATTTTAAAGGAGCCAAAGGGGGAAAAAAAAAGAAACAAAAAAATAAATAAATAAGGCTGGAAAGCATGAAATAAGTTTGTTATGGTCAAATGATTGTGCATGTAAATAATCCAGAAAAAAACTAAAGCAGTATTAGAATTAAAAAAGCAAATTCAGGGATCCCTGGGTGGCGCAGCGGTTTGGCGCCTGCCTTTGGCCCAGGGCGCGATCCTGGAGACCCGGGATCGAATCCCACGTCGGGCTCCCGGCATGGAGCCTGCTTCTCCCTCTGCCTATGTCTCTGCCTCTCTCTCTCTCTCTCTCTCTCTCTCTCTGTGACTATCATAAATAAATAAAAAAAATAAAATAAAATAAAAAAAAAAGCAAATTCAGTAGGGCACCTACCTAGCTTAGTCAGCCAAGTGTCTGACTCTTGGTTTCAGCTCAAGTCATAATCTCATGAGTCATGATAATTTTTAAAAAGCAAATTCTATAATTTCACTTCATATTTTATAACTAAAAATAAATGACATTCCTAGATAGCATCCAGGTAAAGTTAATTTTAAAAAATGATATAATTTAAAACAGCTTAAAACATATCCAATAGATTTTTTTTAATTTCCAGCTATGGTGGAGTAAAGAGATTGGCAATTTGTTCCCCTTAAATACAAGATACAGTTAAAAACTGGAAAATATGCCTCAAAAAAATCTCAATTTCCTGTCTCTGGAAATTGAACAAAGACCAATTATAAATTAATAACTGTTTCTTCAAGAAAAACTATTAAATAATGGGTAAGAACAATGGGAGTCTGTAGCCTTGCTTGGGGCAATTCTTGTATATCCTCCACTACCTCAACCTCTGCCCTATTAAGCTTGATTACATAATGTTACTGTATTTGGTCTGAAAAAGGGGAAACCGCTTTACTGCCAAGGGGCAGATTTGATTTGGGACTGAAGATGAATACCTGACTAGATCGTAAGTAAATGTAGCAAACTCTATAGGAAACAGTTGAGGAAATCCCACAACTCTTACTCTGGGATTAGCATCTCTGTTGGGTCTGTTATAATCTAGCCAGAAAATTGGTGGGGAATCTCTGAAATTAGAGAAATATAGAAGGATATATGACTTTTCATATATCGTTGGTTGAGTAGGAAGCTATGTATGCATACAGGGGACAGCAGAGAGCTTGGGGAAAGTCAGCAATAAGCAGGAGCTGAAAATGGCCACAACTGTGAATCTGGTCTCTAACTCACATACATATTTACTGGCAGATTGGAAGTCATGTAAAATAAAGTTGTTTAAGCTATGCTTCCAATTCTGGGTTAGCCACTAAGCTATGCTGACCTTTGACAAAGAAGTCAGAATTAAATAAAGTAAAAAAAAAAAAAAGAAAGGGGGGACTCCTGGGTGGCGCAGCGCTTTGGCGCCTGCCTTTGGCCCAAGGCGCGATGCGATCCTGGTGACCCGGGATCGAGTCCCACGTCAGGCTCCCGGTGCATGGAGCCTGCTTCTCCCTCTGCCTGTGTCTCTGCCTCTCTCTTTCTCTCTCTCTGTGACTATCATAAATAAATTAAAAAAAAAATTAAAAAAAAAAGAAAGAAAGAAAGAAAGAAAGAAAGAAAGAAAGAAAGAAAGAAAGAAGAAAGAAAGAAAAAAAGAAATGGTATAACAAACCATTCACTGCAGAAGAGACAAGTTCCACAGATAAAGTCCAGGCAAGTTACTGAAATAAATAAATACATAAATAAATTAATAAAAGTAAAATAAATAAATAAAAATGTAACAAGCAACAGCAACTACTGTCAAGGGAGGAAGGGTGGCAAATCCAGAGTTGCTACAAAATAGTAACTGAAATGTCCAGTTTTCAACAAAATTTGTCAGATATGCAACAAATTAGAAGGTATGGCACATACTCAGGAAAATACTGTTGATCAGGAACTGAGTGGACCACATGTTGGATACATCAAACAAAAACTCTATTCAGATATTATAAATAAATTTTAAAAAGTAAAGGAACCTGTATTTAAAGAAATAATAAAAATTAAGATTATAATACCTCAAAAATAGGACATATAGGAAGAAAAATAGAAACTATATAAAGTAATCAAATGAAATAACCAAATGAAAATAATCAATTTATATTGGAGATAAGCACAAGTAATAATACATATATGATGAGATTTATAAAATATGTAAGATCAGAATATATTAAAAAATAATGCAAAGGACTGGAAGGGAGACATAGAGGTACATTTGAATAAAAGTAGATTCTAATAAGCTAATCTTGATTATTATAAAGTGAAAAAAAAGATGCACACTAGAATATAGTCATATACAGCTAGTAAGCCCATAGAAGAGACAAATTGGAGTACTACAAAGTACACGTTTAGTGAAAAAAAGGGAAGAAAATTCACACAGACAAGAAATACAAGGACAATGGGCCTAAAACCAAATATATTACTTTCCTGTAGCTGCTATAAAAATTTAGCACAACATGAGTGGCTTAAGCCAACAGAACTTTATTCTCTCACAATTCTGGATGTTTGAAGTCCAAAATCAAGGGGTTGGTAAGGCCATGCTTTATTCAAAGGCTCTGAGGAAGAATCCTTGCCTCTTCTAGTTTCTAGTGGTTGCCAGCAATTTCTGGCATTCCTTGGCTTGTGGGAAGGTAACCACAATTTGGGCCTTTATCTCCACAGGGCCTTCTTTCCTCTCTGTCTTTGTGTCTCTGTGTCTGAATTTTCCTCTTTTCATAGGGACACAAGACATACTGGATTTGAGGCCTACCCTAATCCTGTCTGAACTCAATTACATCTGTGAAGACTGTATTTCTGAGTAAGGTCACATCTACAGGTTATGCCCAGGTGGGCATTAATTTTAGGGGTAACTATTTAGCCCAGTATACCAACTAGATTTGTAATTATATATAAGTGATTCAAATACTCTAAGTAAAAGATTAAAAATATAAGAAAGGACAAAAAAGCAAAGCCTAACTCTCAGCTGTGTTTACGAAACACAATATAAAATTAACTATTCTAAATAGAATCATAAAAAAGCTAACGTGGAAATATTAACATTAGGCAAAGTTGATTTCAGATAAAAGGATATTACTAAAGACAAAAGGGACATATTTAATAATAAAAGCTTCAATTCATTAAGCATGATTAGTAATTCAAAATTTATGGATGTTTATAACAACAAATCTCAAAAAGAAATGAAACAAAAGGAGACAAATCTGAAAGCAGAAACGGAACAAACCCACAATCATAATTCGATATTTGGTGCTCTTCTGTCAGCAATTAATAGAGTCATAGAGAAAATTCACTAAAAATATAGAAAATTTGAACTATATATATATTTTTAATTTGAACAATATTGATCAGGTACTTGACCTAACTGACCCCTTAGAGGATTACAACCCAAACTACCAAAATATACATTTTATTAATGTGCACATGAAATATGAACAACACAGACAATAGAAAGCCATGAAAGAAATCTGAAAAAAAGTAGATGAATTGAAATCATAGAGAAAATTTTCTGATCAATAAAAAATTAAATTAGAAATCCATAAACACCATATAAAATCTACAAATATTGGAAAATTAGATAAAAGATCTAAAATAGCCCATGCGTTCAAGTAGACAAAGACACCTTAAGGTATAAGTAGTTAAAAAATGACTTTAAACTGAATAAAAAAAAAAGTGTTTTTTAAAAATATTAAGAAAGTGATAAGGTAAGCTTCATACTGGCCAAAAATATTTGTAATACATATACATGAAAGGGGACTTGTATCTAGAAAAAAAATACTGTTAAAATTTAATAAGATAAACATTCCCCTTTAAGACTGCGCAAATGATTTGTATGAATACTTCAAGAAAGAAGGTACATGAATAGTCTCTAGGATATGAAAGATGGTAAGCAATATTATACAGCAAGAAAATATAAAACAAAATCATAATAATATGCGACTACACAACTAGAATTCCTAAAATTATCAAGTATTGCTGAAGATATGGAGAATCTAGAACTCTCCTAGAACACTGATGGTACAATATGAAATGATGGAACTACTTGGAGAACTTTCTGGTAATGTCTATAAATTTAAAACTAAATTTATTTCATGACTCAGTTGTTCCAATCCTTCATTACCTAAGAGTTATGAAATATATGTCCATACATGTATTGTTACATGTTTATTAATAGGCTTATTCTTAAAAGTGTTGAACTATAAACAACCCAAGTGTCCATCAACCAGTGAATGGTTAAAAAAGAAAAAATCCTGGAGTATGAGTACAATGAAATGCAACTTGGCAATAAAAATAAATGGACTAGTAATGCACTCAATAATATGGATGGGTCAAAAATATAATCATAAGTAAAGGAAGACAGAAACAAATGAATATATTAGGTATGATTCCATTTCTTTTTTTTAAAAAAAGTAAAGAACAGGAAAACAAATCGATTGTGTCACAGAGTCCGTCCATAATTTCTAATCTATGATAGGCATTTGTGGACTACCTAGAAAGGAGAACCAAGGCTCTTTTTGGAGAGATGAAAATATTTGATATCTTGACTGAGTTTGTGGTTACATGATTTGTGGAGTTATTAGAACACATGTATTTGAATAATTACAGTGGACACATTTTATTTTATGGAAATTATACCTCAGTATGATTGTTTTTTTAGGTGTAAAACTTACAAAAATACTTAAGGGACCACACTAAATGAACACTAAATAAATGGGATTGTATTATTTTACTTTCAAGACATTCAGTTACCCTAATTTATAAAAAAACAAATTCACCCTTTCCACCGCCATCCTGGTTGCGTGTGGTTGACTGTGATTGCCATGTCTTCCCACAAGACTTTCAGAATCAAGCGATTCCTGGCCAAGAAACAAAAGCAGAATCGTCCTATTCCCCAGTGGATTCGGATGAAAACTGGTAATAAAATCAGGTACAACTCCAAGAGGAGACACTGGAGAAGAACCAAGCTGGGTCTATGAGGAAGCATCACACATCCTGAAATAGCAAACATAATTGGCACACATATTTAAGCCCCATGGAGATCTCATGTTCCTATCCTATCAATATGGAAACATCCTTCCTACCTGGCTAATAGACATGTCTTATCAAGGGAATGATTTTCTCTATTACTATGCCTCTATACCAGTAGGTTGGTTCAGTAATAAATGTGAGACCTTTCAGCTGAGCTGCTGTTGTGTCCTAATTTGTGAAGTGCTGAATTCCCCCTCCTGTCAGATCTCACATAGCACTGTCTGATAGAACTTTCTGCAGTGATAGAAATGGCCCTTGACAACGAAGTATTGAAAGTGTGGCTAGGGGACGCCTGTGTGGCTCTGTCTGCTAAGCGTCTGCCTTTGGCTCAGGTCTTGATGGGGAGTCAGCATGTCTCCCTCTCTCTGGTCCTCCCCCAGCTCATGTGCTTTCTCTCAAATAAAATCTTAAAAAAAAATTCAAAATATTATTAAGAAAGCCTTGTAAGAATTGACACTGTGTATTTCCTTTTTGTTTTTTTTTTTTTTTATTGGAGTTCAATTTGCCAACATATAGCATAACACCCAATGCTCATCCTGCCAAGTGCCCCCCTCAACACTGTATATTTCCAATCTCTTTTGAGCCATGTTTCTTCCTTTTACTGTATCCCAAATATACTAGCTCCTTTATTTTTCCAAGCTCTTAGGTTCTTTACATATTATTGCAGATAGATACTGTGCTCCCTTAGCTAATAAGTTCTTGCCTCCTCCCATCTCTAATCCATTAGCCTCTCCTTTTCTTGAGGCCCACAGGTAAAGGTATCTCATTCATTTATTCGACAATGTTTACTGAGTATTTAGTATGTCTCTGGTTCTTCTGGGCCCTGGGACATGACAATAAACAAGATACAGTCCCTGCCTTCTCAGATTTTCATTCTGGGAGGCGGTAGTGAAAATAAATATACAAGTAAACATGCCACAGTTAGCTGTCAATATGTCTTATTACTAAAAAATAACCATATTAAGGAAGTCTAACCCTTTCATACTGGAGGAGGGTTGATATTTTATGTAGATGATGGTGACGCAACATTGGAACAGAGGCCTAAGATTTGAGAACAATGTAATTAATTATCTGAGAAGGTGTGTTCCAGATGAAAGAAATAATCAGATGTTTCCCTTGAATTTTTAGCTACTTCCACTGTTCTTTTTTTATTTTGTTTTGTTCTGTTAGTGTGCTTATTTATAGTAAGTACTATCAGAATTTTTAATTGTATTATGCATGGATTTGTCTTTCTTCAAAGACTGTAGAAGAATTTGTTCACTATTGTTTATAAACTTTAAAAAAAGCGTATGCCTATGAGAAGCATTAGCCAAATATTTGTTGAATAACATGCTTCTAAGTATGAATAAGTACACTTTAGAAGATATTTCTCTAATACTATTTAATTCACAAAGATTTAGTTTGAGTAAGAGCAAATGAATCATCAGATTACGAATCCATCTTATTTAACAGGACATACAAAACAGACTGAAAATTCAGTTTGCAATAGGGATGGGGTAATAAGTTTTCTTTTCAACATGTTAAGTTCAAGATATCTGTGAGGCAGTCAGATGATGTGCAAAAATAACATTTTCCTTGAAGCATTTTATTTAAGTTTCTCTATTTCTTTTAATGCACTTATTCTTTTCATTTATTTAAAAAAAATTTCTGTCTTCATTGCTCTCTACTCACAATTCCTTAAGCTACAATGTTACCAATTAAGTTTTCCATTTCCAATAGTGCATTACTTATAATTCATCAAAGAGCAACTTTCAAGCAATGAGGGTAGAGTAAGTCAAGTTTTAACAAATACACAAGTGGCACAAGATTATCATAATTAAGATTGATTATATAAATGACGATGATGTATTTGTATTATATGCAGAGTATAAAAACATTGAAAAGTATATTTCAATGGGTATTATGATTATCCCACTCAAATACAGGAAGCAGAATAACATTTTAGAATAAGCATAGATTTTGAAGATCACTGGAAAATAATATTAAAAATTTTCCAGGGACTTATTAAACATTAGATATTTGTCTAAGCAATTAACAGAGATAATCTAATTTGAATCTTACAATGCTGTTATATAAACACTACCTACATTTTGCAGATGAGGAAGAAAAAGCACACAAAATTTAGAAAACTTAGGCAAGTCTCTTCACTAGGAAGTGGTTGCAACAAATTTTGAAACCAGGTTGCAGGATTCCAGAAGCCACACTTTCCATTCCTGGGTTTGTATCACTGCTTCAGATGATCAGATTTTTATTTTATTTATTCATTTTTTTTTTTTTACCCACAAGTACTTATTTACTAGATAACTGAAGTTACATTTTTAAACTCTACAAGCATACATGATATTTCGGGAAATTAAATGAAAGTATATGTTTAACACTCCCAACATAATGCCCGGTTTAACAGAGACACTCAGAATTCTTAGTCTCTTTTCTTAAACTCAAGGATGAGAGCCCCTGTTATTTCACATTCTGTTTCTGCTTGGATCAAGTTTCCTGTGGGCTGTTACGGCTGCTAAATCAGATATCTCTTCACACATGCCACTTAGAAGAAGCAGGAACACTGTCTTCCTGCAGCTCTTGGGCCCTTAAATACAGAGTGAGAGCCTCTCCCTCGTCTGTCTGTGCAGCAGCTCACCGTCGGCATCTCCGTGAGGTCTGACCGGCACAGGAGCCTCCAGCTCCTTGATAATACACAGAGAAAGGTCTGCTCCCTGACTGAGGCTGATGGCAGGGGCTGCCACTCCCAGCGGGCTGTGACTTGGGCCACAAGCAAACACAGCATGTTACAGGCTGAATGCACTCTGATGAAATAGGATTCTCTCCTCTATAGGCGGGTTCATTGGACTCCTTCAGATTAGGTTGAAATTCTCACTGGAGCAAGTAGATCTTGGAAACTAATAATATTTTTCATTATTCCTTTGAGATGCAGTAAGATGCAGTAAGAATTTCATCCACAACTACTAAATCACAAAGTGACTTCCGGTCAGAATTGCATTCTGCAATATTTTATTTTGATTTCTAAAGTCATTGTCTCATGTAAAGTCTTATCATTAATTAAAGGAAATATTTCTGGGGCGAATGGGTGATTTAGTCCATGAAGCATCTGTCTTCACTCAGGTCATGATCTCAGGTCCCAGAGCCAGCCCTTCATTGGGCTCCCCACTCAACAGGGAGTCTGCTTCTCCCTCTGCCCCTCATCCCACTTGTGCTCTTGGTCTCTCTCAAATAAATAAATACAATTAAAAAAAAAAAGAAATATTTCCAAATCTCAGTTTCCTCCCCACCTACCATTTTCTACTTCTCTGCATTAAACTTCCTTAAAGAAACTTTGGTTTCATTAATATGTCATTGCATTGAGTACTTTTTTTGTTGTTTTTTTTCAGAAGCTTTAGGTTGGTTTAGAGATACATAGGACATATTAAGCAGAAAGGGATGCACTATTTTATGTGTCACAGATGAGAGACACATCATACAGTCGAGAAAAAGGAGGGTGGCCCTGGTTCACACTGTTTGTTAAATGATGGTAAACATGAGGACTTAAAAGCCCTTACTTGCAGTCTAGTGCACTTCACACTTTGTCACACATTCTCATACAAGTGAAATGAAAGACAGAATTTCTGATGCCAAATTAGCATAGTGCACTCTACTTATGTGGTATTATACACATTTTTGTGATCTTAGCATATTTTTTATATACTGACCACATAGTTTAATAGATTAAAGATGGGTATTCAGTAAGCTTCATAGAAAAGGAATTTATTCTTGTTCATTAAAGGAAGTATTGAATTTTAGAGCCAAAGAAAAATAGAGTGAGAGCTGTAATACCAGTATTTTTCATTTTAATTTCAAAGATTTTTTTTTCCTTTTCAAAAATGTAATGGAGCTTATGAAATACTATTTTTAACATATATCAGGAGATGAGCTTATACAAATTATAAGTTGGAGAATAGTTACCCAGGTAAGCAAAGTGGAACTTCAAAAATAAATAGACTAATTTCCATACGATGAAATAATATTGATTAATCAATGATTTCATGTGGTGTTCTAATTTTAAAAAGTTCCCAAACCATGTTTCCCTTTAAAAATGTGTGTCTAAATTCACATCTTTCATATTCCTTTTAATCAATGAGCCAAGTTCACATTCCACACATTCCTTATCTGAGGATCTTGAAACAAGTCAAAAACTTTATGATATTGACTTTTTTCACCATGATATTTAATCTATATTATAACTGCCATAATCATAAGGAAGGAAATCCTCATAAGAGACAGGGAAGTAACACTATATTTGGAAGACTACAGACATGGGAAGTTGTATTCTTTTAATTCTTTAGATTCAAGTGAATCCCTTCTATTTCACTAAATTTTTCTATGTTCCTACCATAAATCTCTAAAATTGGATATGGTTGAGGTCTAATATAATATAATAAAGTATAATAATGCAGCAATCTTTTAAAATGACTATCACCAGAACAAAGGAAACATGTAGTTTAGATATGTATTTAAGAATCTTTCAAAAAAAAAAAAAAGAATCTTTCTAAGATGGCAGTTGGAAATTATTAAAAAACTGCATTCTAGGCAGTCTATGAAATAAAGCCATCTCTTTGAATTTAGATTCTAGTCATGCCATTATTTAAAATTCATACTACCCGTGTAAACTTTAGCAAAACCCAAAACTTGTTTATAGGTAGTAGAAGCTCTCCAGTATGACATGATTATAACTTGCAGTATGCAATACATCAAAATTTGGTTGAATAATGATACTATAAAATGATACAAAAAATTTTGGTACAAAAGAAACAGTAATTTCAAGCTCTGCCAAACCACTTGTTCCAAATCCTCATAAATAAAAATGCATAGTTAAGTTGGAAAATAATTAAGACACCAATGTAGACCAGAAAAAAATAAACAACTAACAACACAAACTGAATAAAACAAACAACCATGGGACAGTGATGTTGAAGCCAGTAGGGACCTCTAGGTCTGGAAGCAGGCACTGGGGCCTGGCACCTCAGCTATTTTTTGGCCAACAGGGCTAAAATGTGTTTCATGAAAGATGGGTAGCCTGGAGCCCAGGCTTGAGTCTTAGAGCTGGATGAAGGTAATGCTCTCCTGTTTATGAAGGGAGGCAGGGCTACAACTTACAACAAACTTCTAGCCCAAATGAGAGAAAGTAGAAATTCAGACTCTTGACCAGCAAGCAGAGTCTCACTGCTCTCTACTATGGTGCATTGACAGGATACTTCAAAATTCCAGCAGAGGACAGAGACTCCAACAAGAAGATGTTGTCATGGAGGAGACAGGGGACATGCTATACAGCATAGTGTCTCTAGTCAGCAATTATGTAGCATGCACTCAAAAATTTGTTAAAAGGGTAGGTCTTATGTTAAATGTTTTTTTTTTTTTTAAAGGTTGTATTTATTTATTCATGAGAGACACAGAGAGAGAGAGAGAGAAAGACACACACAGGCAGAGGAGAAGCAGGCTTCACGCAGGGAGCCCAACGTGGGACTTGATCCCAGGTCTCCAGCAGGCCCTGGGCCGAAGGTGGCACTAAACCACTGAGCTACCCGGGCTGTCCATGTTAAGCATTCTTCTAACACACAGGCATGCACACACACACAAACCAAGGCACACAAAGACACAAGGAAACTTTTGGAGATAATGGATATGTCCATTACCTTGATTGTGGCGATGGTTTCACAGGTGTATTTATATATATATATATAAACTGACCAAATTTTGTATATTAAATATTTGTAGCTTTTGTATGTTAATCATACTTAGTTAAAGCTGTTTTTTAAAGACTTAGAAACAACTATGTATAAATATATTTTAGAATTTTTACCAGAAGTTTTTTATAACATTTAAAAAATTTAGAACATGACATCATAAGCTTATGATGTTGAGTAGATTAAAATGAGAATATATATTATTTGATAGTCTATCTTCAATATTAAAACTAGCAAAATATTTAGGCAAGTAGTAATAAATTCAACTTTTCCAAAAATCATATAAAATATTTTGATTACTCTCTATTTAATCACATTAACCAAAATGATTATCCTTTCTCAAGTCACGTTATATAGTTGAGGTTGTGCTAATTTCTCTAAATAGGCTAACTACTTTAATCCACACAACTGTGTGAACTAATGCTACAACTACCTTCACTTTATAAAGAAATTGGCACGTGGAGAAATTTATGTCTTGCCCCAAATCACACAGTCAACAAAGCCAACAGCCATTTTTGCCACAAAACACTTTGACCACTCTGCTTGAGCTTTTAACTACCGCACTGCATCTTTACTGGTAAAAGAGCAGGTGGTGTGTATCTACCATGCCACACAGTTATTAAGAAATAGCGTGTGTCGTACATCTATAAAAACACCCAAACATTATATTTAATTCTACCATTTTGCAAAGTCAGTAAAAAATCAAATGTATGTAAATTAATAAATGTATCATGCAACAATCTGGAAAAATATGAACTATTTTTGTAGGTTATTATTATAAATAATCATAGAACATTTGGTATTGATAACATGTAGAAAGTCCTTTTAAACAAAGGCAAGAAAAAAAAGTAAGTGCAGCATTTCATCCATAACCAGATGGCCAGGCATACCAAATCAGTAGTATGTAAATAACTTCATTGCAAGGACACATAAAAAATGACTAGCTACTCAACATCTACTTTATACATAGATGATCCCTATGTAGACAAGACAAAAATATGTACTTTTTATTGTGACTAATGCAGTCCCCAGAGCTGCCAGTATCATTTTGCAGTTCATTTATATAAAGGTATGAAAACAGATGTGTCAGGAACATCTGGATCCTGTGCTAAAATCAACTATGAAATATAGTGCATATGCAGTTCAAAATGCACATAAAATAAAATGGGAAAATACAGTCAACTGTTAAGATACTGAAAAGTCAGCACCATTATTTTCCATCTTGACGCTTATAGCAAATATCTTTTCCTTTAATATTAGCAAACATTACATAGAAAATAATCTACAGCCAATGTAATTATAACAACAAACAAATAATTTTGGAAAGAATACATGAGCACATACTGATGTGGACATTAGTTTATTAGTGACAGGTCTATCCTAAAAAATATTTTTCAAAATACTTGCTTCAAAGTAATATTTCTGACATATTGCAGAGAGGCTTTTAGCCAAAACAGGTCATCCACAGCTAATTATATGGCTTTTGTCTTTGTGCATACATTATGATTGGCAAGCTGCCAATGGACATGTATAAATAATGAACAAAGTGATGAATTTAAAAATTCTAAAGCACTGGACCAGACTGCTGTCTTAACAGCAGAATATTAACTTCCACACCTGGTCCCCATTCAGATAATCCTGAAGTATCTTCATCACATTTATTTACATTGTCTGCTCTCAAATATTAACACTAATAAAATAAAAGAGGATTATAATCCTTTGGAAAAAAATAAAAAGATTAATTTGGCTGAAGAGTTATTTGCCTTAATAAAGTTCTACTTTTTATTTTTTTATTTTTTATTTTTTTTTGAAGTTCTACTTTTTTAATTGCTTCTAATATTGTTCACTTTAACTTACTTTTATAAAATCATTACTTCTCAGCCTCCACTCACGCTAACTATGTCATTTGTTTGCACTGGCTTATCCCACCTTTAACTCCTGCATATTTTAAATTGGAGGACATGTTGCCTTTTTGGATCATCCCTAAACACAGATCATTTAGTGGTATGCTCCCAGTGAGTTTTCAGATTTCTTCTTTAATAGATCACCTAGTTATGTCATAACTTCATTGGAGAGAGAAACAAGTGTACAATATTCCTCTATAATAACCTTTTATGCAATTTTGAGCCATTACTTCATTCTGTGAACCCTTTTTTACTAAGACAAAGAACTCTGCCCCAATTAGTTGTGGTTTTAAGAATTAATTTAAAGACAAGTGTAGTTGCATTTTGCCAACATTTATTAATTGTAGGAACATTTATTAGTTCTTTGCTAAAAACAGTAACATTTATTTTTCTATTAAGAAAGAAAAAATATGAAAGACATTTATTTAATTTTATAATTTCTTGTATTATTCAAGAAAACATCTACCATTATTTAACCTTTCTTGTATTTTTTATCTTTCCCTTCTTATGTATATATAATTAAACTTTAGATACATTTGACATTTATAGAATATTTGGTTTAGCTTTTACTATGAAGTTTCACAATAGGTTTCAAACTTTTTAAAATTTGCTTTTAAGTAAACTTCAAAAACCTAGGAAATCATATTCAGTTAAAGGAAAACATTGTAGATATGAATCTTACACATCTCTCATTTTAAATTTTTAACACGTATGACACATATACCATATCTGCCATCACTATAATTTTCTGTGTCCATAGTAGGAGCTTTGTGTCATGTATAGTGCTTCCAAATTAGGGTTAAGTGTGGCCTTAAAATCTTTCTTGTAATCTGATTACACACAGACTACCCATGAATTGGATTTTGTGTCTCAAATCAGCTGTTATAGATCAGTCTTCTTAGGAATCATTCAGGGAGCTTTGTTGTAATATACACTGGGAATGTACATTTTGATGGAAATTCCTAATTAATTCTTATGAAGTTAGATTGGCACACATTTAAGTTCAACATTTAGAAATGTCTGATCTTGAGGCCCCAGGGTGACTCAGTCAGTTTAGTGCCTGCCTTTGGCTTAGGTCATGATCCCACAATCCTGCGATTGAGTCCAACATTGGGCAACCTGTTCAGTTGGGAGCTGTTTTTCCATCTCCCTCTGCACCTTCCCCTGCTTGTGCATGCTCTCTCTCTCTCTGTCAAATAAATAAAATCTTTAAAAAATTTAATCTGATATAAAACCTTCAAATCAATGGTCCTCTCATTTTTTTTGTGTTTATATATTTATACACTTATTTGTTTTATTATTTGTTTTCATTTGATTAGGTCATTGTATGGGCTGAATCTTTGTTTACCCAGGAAGCTTGTATGTTGAAGCCCTGAATCCCAGTTTGGCTGCATTTGGAGTGGGGATTCTAAGGAAGTAATTAAGGAGCGGCCTTGATCTGATAGCATTAGCATTCTTATAAGAAGCTTACCTGAAATCCAGCTTGCTGGCTCTCTCTCTATCAGCATGCTTGCACCTGGGAAAGGCCTTGTGAGGACATAATAAGATAGCCATCTGCAAGCATCTCTCACCAGAAATGAATCCTGCTGGCACCTGGATCTGGAACTTCCAGCCTCCAGAACTGTGAGAAAACAATTTCCTGTTGCTTATGCCACCTGTCTATGGCATTTTGTTATGGCAACCTGAGCATACTAATACAAGTAACAAATTCAATGGTAATTTCTATCATTCTTTGTTTTTTAAATCATCCGATATATATTGAAGCATCTCCTTATTTCCAAAAGGAATACTCCCCTTTTTCTCTATTGGTAGTCTAGAGGAGTGAAGTATAAACAAAACTAAACCCAATGGAAAAAAAAATGGGGGCTTGGGGAGAGTTTAAGGGGAAAAAAATACTCTGGAATGGGAAAGCCAGTGAATCAGAGAAAGTCTATATTGGTGCACAAATCAGAGCTATAAGAAAATCCAAGAAGTCAAACACTTCTGGAAACTGAAGAACAATGAGAAAGAGGGGTCTCTGAGCAAAGTCTGTAGAAATGGAAATTTACAGTTCTTGGGAAGCTTCTTTATTTGTTTTTTAACCATCCAAATTTCATGTAAATTTTACTCTTAGCCATCTATAATCTAAGACCCTGGGAAGGGAATTCATGGAAGCAATACTCTCAGCCTTCGCCAAATGCACATGACAAACCAGAACAAGAAGGAAAAGAAACCTGCAATTCAGCATTCTCTCCAAGTAAGAGTTAATTTTCTTCTCTGATTTTTCATAGTCAAATAGGATATAACAATAAAGCACTGACTTGGAAGTCCAAAAAATGAGAGAAAATGCTGTTTATTCCTCAAATAGCTGTATACCACAATGCAAGTCTTTCAACATTACCAGGTTAAACATTTCCTTATGCATAAAATGAGCTTATCAGATTAATGATGGCTGAGGTCCTTTCCAGGCCTAACGCTCTATTATTCTCTTTATTATTATTCTTTGTCTCTTTGTTGGCCATAGCAAAGAAAATCTAAAAATATGGCTAGCAGTTGGAGTCTTTACTATATTAAGGAGGTTAAGTCAATCAAATGCAACATGCACTGTTTATCCTTGCCCCTTGTATATTACATGCTCTACAAAGCCTTACATTATCCTGCTTTATCCCAGAGAAGATTTACTTTACTAACTCATTCAGGCTTGTGCTCCTTTCTCTACAATATGGAGATCATTTCTGATTATGATATTTCATCAATATGCACCCAATTTAGAAGCCACATTTATAAAAGGTATTACAGGCTATCTGAATTTAGAAAGTAATATTTTAATTATTAAGATTGCTCCATTAGAATAAAATGAAGAATAATATACTTTTCCTTAAAGTGTCATATTATGTCAAATCGAAGAATACTTTCTTATCATTTTTTTATTAAAAGATTATTGTTATAAGGGAGAAAAGATGAATCTTTCTTACAAATAAATCCCAGATAATTTATGAAGATACTCTCCTTTTAAGAGGTTGTACTGCTCTTCCCACTTGAGTGTAGGTTCCATTTAGTAAATTGCTTTGAAAGAGTAAATTATAAAATGGGGGCAGGGGTAACTTTACTGTAGAGAAACCTTGCAAACACTGCTTCAGACATCTAATTGTTAGCATTATTAATCATTAAGTCCTGTTGATAACATGTACTTCAGTTAACGTGATGACATGGTACTTCTGTGGAATTTCTCACAAATCATATAACCTTAGTTTAACCTCGGAAAAAAATACCAAGTAAACTCCATTAGAATGACATTGCACAGAATACCTTACCAGTATTTTTTAAAACAGCTACCCCATTAGAATGACATTGCACAGAATACCTTACCAGTATTTTTTAAAACAGCTAAGGCCATCAAAAACAAGTAAGTTATGAGAAACATCATAGGAAAGGAAGGCCAAGAAGACATTGCAATTAACTATGGCTGTGCTGGATGGGATCCTGGAACAGAAAAAGAACATTAGTGAAATTTGAATAAATTGTCAAGTTTAGCCAACAATATTATATCAGATTTGGCTTCTGAGTTGTGACAATGTACCATGAAAATATAAAATGCTAAAAATAAAAATGATAAAGGGCATATGGGAATTCTGTACTATCTTTGCAACTTTTCTAAAGATCTAAAACTAATCTAAAATAATGTTTATGAAAATCACAACAAGTGGCACCTAGGTGGTGCAGTGGTTGAGCGTCTGCCTTTGGCTCGGGTCATGATCCCAGAGTCTTGGGATGGAGTCCTGCTTCAGGCTCCCCACAGGAAGCCTGCTTCTCCCTCTGCCTATGTCTCTGCCTCTCATGAATAAATAAATAAAATCTTTTAAAAAAGTCCATAGCTAACTGGATAAGATTTGTAATTATACATTCATTCACTTAAGAAATATTAAACGCTCACATTTACACATCTATACACATCTAGATTTGATTTTTCTCTTTAAAAAATCTCATTGTTATTTTGGTTCTGTGTTCTTTACAGTAATGGTTACTTATTTTTGCCTTTAGACAAGATATGGACCATTCAGTTTACCAGTTTCCATCCAACTCGTCTATCTCATTTATTTTGTCTTCCTACTCCTTGTAACCCATTTTGTTTGTAATCCACTGTCTGGGCAGAGAGACAGAATATTAAGCCAAAGTTGGAATAATCATAAAATTTGTGTTACATGAATGAAGAAAGAAGTAACTAACCTCCTCAAATTCCAGTTTGTGCATTGTGTTGAATTCTGTTTCACAGATATATCATGCTCAGATGTGAAGAGGAATGTGGCAGGAAGAAATGTGGCAATAGGGCAGGATAGGCTGAGATGCAGGTATAAAAGCTTTGACCTCAGGGGGTTAGCTGGAGCTCAGTCATGTAAGTGTTTTCTAATCTTAGGAAACCAGCAGAATCACCTGAGAATCTGTTAAAAACACAGTTCCCCTAGGACAGTGTTTCTTCAGGTGAAATCCCATTACTGGTAACATTAGTATCATTGGGAATTTTTGGGAAACAGAAACTCTTGAGCCCCACTCCAGGTTGAGTGACTCATAAACCCTGGAGATAACACTCAGAAATCTGTTTTCCTAAGCTCTTTAGGTAATTCTGATTTTAGACTAAAGTTTGAGAACTACATCCCAGATGATTTGAGTTAATTATCCTGGGCAGTGTTGTTGTTGTTGTTGTTTATCTAGCATTCATTTAGAATGAATTTGATAATGAGCATGGGAAATAGACGCAAATGCTTAGAGAGATGTGGATCCATTATCCTATGGGTTAACTCATAGAAGGAAATATGTTTACCTTTCATATAGAGCAGTGGGAGATTAATAATCAAAGAACAAGAGACTATATCTACATATAGTGTTTATAAACTGATGTTCATTCTAGATTACTCTTATCAACAGTTTCTTTTGTAACTTTTTTTATTTTAAAACTTATGTGCCAGTACTTACTAAATATGAAGTATCTGTCCATTTCTGATGTCACCTAAAGAGTAAAGAGAAAAAGAATATGTTTAGGCAAATTTAAATATAAGTTTTGGAAAATATGTATTGAAACTATGTCCTGGCATTAATATATACCTTTTAAATTTATAGTTATATCACTGGGATATTTATGACAGGATATTTGATATATTTTCAGCAAATAAAAATGGTCATGAATTCTGACCAAGGAGCATTATACAAAGTGGATTACTCCTTCCAAGGAGTACAATTTCAATAATTAAAAATTCCATTAATAAATTATGGTAGACTATGACTTAAAGTTTTTTTAAATTTAAATATAATTATAGTTGTAATTTTAAAAATGGATAAATCAGAATCATTTGTGTTCATAAGAAATTCCTTAATAAAGGGGATCCCTGGGTGGCGCAGCGGTTTAGCGCCTGCCTCTGGCCCAGGGCGCGATAGATCCTGGAGACTGGGGATCGAATCCCACCTCGGGCTCCCGGTGCATGGAGCCTGCTTCTCCCTCTGCCTGTGTCTCTGCCTCTCTCTTTCTCTCTGTGTGACTATCATAAATAAATAAAAAAAAAATTCCTTAATAAAAACTTTCATGGATTAGAAAACATTAAATTATCTTGTTGAATGTTAGATTTTTCTAAAACAATATCAGTGGTTGTGATTTATTCATCATTTATCTATTTTGAAATGAAAATAGATCTTTAAGATACTATCATGAGCAATTGTAATTGGATGCTGCTGATGAGGACTCTGACAGTTTGAGAAGCAATAGTTGCAATGGACTTTCTAATGCTGTCTTTTTCCTGGCATTTGAAGGGAGAATTAAAACACTTTAGCTTAGATTGTACACAAGACACAGCCAAGTGCTTTGGGCAAAGCTGTGAGAAGTCAGGGAAGAGGAGACAACTTTCTGCTAATGAGCATAGTGTAACTCATTAGCAAAAACTATATGACAATGTGGCAATATTTTTTACTTACAGTTAAACATACAAATTTTTATGGTTTTATTCTACTGTACAAATGCTGTTTGCTCAACATGGAACTGATAGTACAGGTGTGTTTTTCCTAGCTTGTTTTTATAATACTTTACCCCCCTTAATTTTCTATCAAAATATAGTGAAGTTACCTGTGTTCTTGTAATTGTTCATATCTTTTTGGGTTTAAATCTGGGTATTATACTTTTCAACCAGAATATACTTCTAAGAAGTAATCTGAAAAGTATTCTGTCCATGTGTTCTTATTTGGGAAATAATAATCATTTCTATTTTCAAAATAAGAGCAGCAGTTTATTTATTTCTTTATTTTTTAAAGAGTTTATTTATTCATGAAAGACACAGAGAGAGGCAGAGACACAAGCAGGGGGAGAAGCAGGCTCCCTGCATGGAACCTGACACAAGCAGGGGGAGAAGCAGGCTCCCTGCATGGAACCTGACACAAGCAGGGGGAGAAGCAGGCTCCCTGCATGGATCACACCCTGGGCCAAAGACAGGGGCTAAACTGCTGAGCCACCCAGGGATCCCCAAGAGCAGCAGTTTAACTGACCATTTAATCATTTATGGGAGACAATATCAGATAATATGAAACAAGATTACCAATCACTTCATATCCCATCTCCTTAGTATCTTTTTTGAATCTCAGTTTCTAAAGTTTTCTATCTTTGAATTTTTCTCTATTAATCTCAAACCAATCCTAAATTTATTTTCATCCTTTCAGTATTGATAAACAGTTTCATTTTTTTTTTTTTTTTTTAGTTGCCCTAAAGATTGTCTTGTTATAATGTTTAACAGCAGTGGAGCTTTTTTTGCATTCATCTCTGCCTTTATGTCATTGTGAAGGTCAAAATCTGTCAGGCTATAGCACATGTACTCTTAATAAGGCTGTCTTTCTTTTACTTCTTCACCCTCAGGCACAAGGCATAATTCCTCATGAGTGTCTTCTGTCACAAAGAAATACCAGGACTCAAAAGTACTTGAAATGAGGGGTTTGGTGGCTTAGTGGATAAAACCCCTGACCCTTTACCTCAGAGAACATGGCTTCAATTCAAACTTTCAATGTAAGTGAAAAAAGATTTGCGGAGTTGCTGATATTACCTGTGCAGAGTGTTCTAGAATAAGACACAAGATATCTGTAACAGAAAAATCTCAAGACTACATTTACTTGCAACACTACTCATCTCCAGAGGACACGGCTTTGGAATTGGAAATTAGGATTGCTATGTAATCCTGAGTTTTTATTACCAACTCGGCTTTTCAAACAGAGCCTTCATCTCTGAGCCTTTGTTAATTTCTTCAGCATCCCTGAAAAATATGAAACCCTCAATTAAAACCGAGGCCTCCATCTATTTTAAAAAGAAAACCACCATTTCAAAAACCAGGTTTATCAAACGACCCACTCTTAGAATACTCTGCTTTATCCAAGGTCAGGAGAAGGGTGTATTCCTCATAGAAACTGGACATCTGTGAACAAAGAATGTAAAAGTTTTCCTGTGAGAGAAAAGTCTATAATTGATTTAATTGATGGTGCCTGGGTTTTCTCAACTTCATGTTAGGCTCTGTATATGTCCTGATAGAGCTGAAAAATAATTATATTAGAGTACAATGCATAGTGCAAACTCTTCAGCACTATGTAAGAGAATCTGCATGTTAGCATTTGCAGATTGTGAACATAATAAAGCAAAGGTGACATTTGCATATGCAATGTGTAGTAGAGCCTTGAAAATAGGTCAGACCTCTCTTTACAGGAGAATGATACAAAGAAGCCTGAGTGATTTTAAAAGGTAGGTTAATATGGTGATGTCATGTACTTTACTCAAAAACAAGTATTAAACACTTCTTTTTCTTTGTGACTATATTAATGTTATTATAGTGTGAAAATGAAGAAAGGAAGCTTAATTCAATATGGAGTCAGGAAGCAATGAAAGGAAGGCTCTCACTCACATACCACTCATTGAAGCTTACTTTACATACACCAGCAAGAAGAAGCTTATTTTACATATACTAGTAGAAAAAGAAAGATTTTCTTTTTGCCTAGCAACAAACCAACCAGCCAGTAAGAAATCTATCACCACTCAGAGAGTGAGAGGCCTCCATAAGCCCGAACTCTTGCTCTTCTCTGATGAATTTTTGTTCAAACCAAGCCCTACCAAGTTTCTCCTTTCCTGTATAAAAAGGACACTCTCCTCTGTTCTTCAGACTTGCCCATGGTTTGCCATAGTTTGCAGGTCCTCAACTGCCATTCTTCTGTTATTCCTGAATAAAGTTATTTTTTCTGGTTAAATAACCAGCTATTTTATTTTTAAGGTTGACAATAATAACATTATATGTCGGCTACAGATGAAGTACATATTTTTCTATTACTGAATGATCACTGTAAAATTTTATGTGACATATGGTTGTATAAATAATTTTTTTAAAATATCAAGGTTTCACATGGTTTAGAGTCACCTTTGGGAGATTAAGCAAAATAATTTTGTCTGGTAGTTTCTTAAAGCTCTCAGTTTTAACATCAAAAGAGCAAGACAGAGCCATGGAGATGGAAAATCTATTCTGTCAACATTTTCTTATGGAGGGGGATATTATATTTATCTCGAAAATATTTAGTTAAAAACTGGGGATTCAGTAAAGAGAGTCAAAAATGAAAAATGTTTTAGATGGAAAATGTTGCAAGTATTGTTCTCAGAAGTTAAAATTAATAATATTGTAAAATCTATTTTAAATTCAAAGAATGGATTCATTGAAAAAGTCACTCAGGTAAATTGCAGGTTACTTGAAGCAAACCATTTCAAATCATCCCAAATTAGAAATCTCCTACATTCAATTTTACATATACCTATTAGAAGCAGCTTCTAGCATCCCCTCATCTACACCCACTCTTTCTTATAGTTGTATGACAAGGTTTTTGAACTCACATTGAAATGACTGGCTGGCTCATGTTTGTTCAAAAATTTGTGTTGAAGGATGTTAAACTCATAGCATAAAGCTGACCTTGGTGAGAGATTTGACACCATGGAAATTGGCAAAAACTTCGAATCTGCTCCTCCACCTTCTTGGAGAGTTAGAGAATTGACTGTCAAACATTTACCAGCACACCAGTACTTTGACTCCAACATGTATGTCAAATTTATTTACCAGTCTGTCATTTTCAGGGAACTGCAAAGTATTTAAAATCAATATAGTTTTCAAAGGCTGAAATATTTATTAATGGACGATTCTCTATGTGTTAGGAGTTAGTTGGACAATAAGGTAGTCAGGGCCAGGGTCCCCAACAAGAAATTATGGAGTGAGGACAGCTAAGACAAAAGAGCACTAACATTCTGTTTTGCAGGTTAGATTGGACCACACTAGCATTCTGCTTTGCAGCTTTTGCAGAAATGACTTCTGCAAAATGTCCTAAAATAAGGCAATTAGCCATAAATCATTTGTCAATATCACAGGCAAGGGGCAGTTAAGAGATAAGTCCCCAGATGTCAGCAAAAAAGACCATCAGCATGTTGACATTAACCTAGACAGATACTCGACCAAAGCCCTTATTGGCTCCACTCACCCCACCCTAATTGCTTAAGATAGTTCGCAAAAGAGCTCATAAAAACTCCTAAACTTAGAAACTCCAAGGGCAAGCCTCTTCCTGTCCCTCCTTCTCCAGGAACTTTATACTATTGCTCAATAAACTTTGCTTTGCTGCCTACCAGTCTTCCTCTGGTCTACCTCTTGGTTCTTCACGGGAGTAACCAAGGACAGAGGGCACTAAAGAGAGAATTCTTGCAGTGTTGGACTCTGAAGATGGGGAGTGCAGAGGCAGGATACAAAGGTATCTCTGTGTGTCAGTTTATGTTACTGGTGTGAGAGTCTGCATTGTGTGAATGGAGGTCTCAGTTTGGATTCCCAATGAGAAGATTAATGTGGGGATCCGCATTTGAATAAAGATAGCAAGAAGGAAAGTAGCAAGAGACCCAAATGATGAACCAGGAAAGCTGATGGTGTTCTAGTCTGAGTGGCAAGAGAAGGCCAATGTCTAAACTCAAATAATTAGGTAGAAAGAGTTCCCTCTTATTCAACCTTTTGGTTCTTTCTTTTTTTTTTTTTTTTTTTTAAGATTTTTATTTATTTATTCATGGGAGACACAGAGAGAGGCAGAGACATAGGCAGAGGGAGAAGTGGCCTCCCTGCAAGGAGTCTGATGTGGGAATCAATCAGAGGACGCCGGAATCATGCCCTGAGCGAAGGCAGATGCTCAACCACTGAGTCACTCAGGCGTCCCTCAACCTTTTAGTTCTATTCAGGTCTTCAGTTGTTTGGGATATAGCCCAGCCAACATTCAGAAGGGCTTTGTGCTTTATCAATTACCACTTCATATGTTATCTTATCTGAAACACCCTCACAAACATGTCCAGAATAATGTGTGACTAAATGTCTAAGCGTTTAATGGCTCAGTCAAGTTAACACATAAAATTAACCATTGCAAGGATTTATAAATAACAATGTTTTCCTCACAATTCTGATTTGGTAATTATGAACTAATTTTCACTATTGCAATGACAAATGGTTTTCCTTAGTTTCATATATATTCCCACACTTCATCCTAAATCCAACACCAACTAAAATACATTAAAAAATTATTTGGCAAATATTAATGCAGATATTCTTTCTCCTTATGTGGATATTAATTAATATCTTAACTTCTTTAAAAAAATCATTGAAAAAAACCCCAACAAAACCAAAACATTTATTACTAATAGAGAATGTGAGATTGAAGAATAGCTCCATAAAATTGGCAATGTATTGTATTATAACTACTTTTCTGGCATCCCTATTTACTACACAACTGTTTTTAAATGATTTACTGTATTATAATTTTTAAGTTTTTGATTATGTGTAAGTCATTGTATCTGTTTGGACTATCTGCTACCTCACCACAGGAAATCTTTGGTTCCACTCTATTGCTATAGATCTTCTTAGTGAATTTTTTACATAGAATAACAATTGTTTCCTCATGTAAATCCAGAGCTTTATGTCATACTTTCTCATTTATGTCTGACAGCAAGTAGATCCCTGGCAACTAGAGAGCTCTTAACTGACATTTGGGGAAAAAGCAAAAAGAACAAGTATTGAAATCTAAAAAATGATGTTTGGGGGTTAATTCAGTAGTTCTCAAATTCTTTTCAAGATAACACTGATGATAAAAAAAAAAGATAACACTGATGATTTATAAATTAATCAGTAGTATATTACTGCAGAAATCAAATATTTAGGTCTATAACATATATATAGGGAAAAAAATCAGCTAACCCATAATATTTCCTTAGTTTTCTGTTTGTTTTCTTTGTATTTATTATGACTCTGTGTTAAAGTTCATGTAACCTGTAAAGTAGTCACAGTTTTCTGCTAAAAATGTACTCCTTATTTATATATGGGATTAGTTATCGTTGTGCCCAAGATTGCAAATCTGAGAAACCACCAAGGAGCCGACAAGATGCAAGCGCACGAGGGTTTATTAGCAAGCTCCAGTTTGGGTCCAAGTATACCCGACACAGCAGAGCAGGGACTTGGACCCCGAAGTGGGTTACAGCTGGGTTTTTTAAAGGCTGGTGTAGGGGATTTCCAGAAGGGATGGAATAATTCTAAGATGGGACTTTCTACCACGGGCATGGGCTCTGTTGTCTTTCTGATATGGGATTACCTGCCGAGGACATTGAGGACATTCTGCAGTTTTTCCCTTTAAAGTTCAGCTCTTATTCACAGGGGCCTAAGATGGCTGTACTTGTGCTAATGCTAAACTTTAAGTGGGATGGCCTTAATTTTTCTCGGCCTCCACATTCCCCCCTCTCAGAGGAACCTAAGGAAGGACCCAATCATGGGTCCAGGTTGGTCTCAGAGTGAGCCAGTGAGAATGATTAACTCATGATTCAAACCAACCTTGTGCTGTTCTCGCTCCCGTTGACGTCTAGCCAAACCTTTTCTGACTTTTGCCATAGATTCCCGGACTATTCCTGAGTGGTCAGTAAAGAAGCAACACTCCTTATCTGGGGCAACACATAACCCCCCCCCCCCCCCCCGCCCTTGCTTGCAAAAGCCTCTCTACAGTTAGGAGCATCTTATCTTTTTAAACCTTAAAAGACTTTAAAAGCAAGGCTGAATTGGGTGCACATTTTTAAATGGCTAATGGGGATTGGTTCTGGCATGAAGAGGACAGAGCATAAGGGCACAGTCTTAACAAGTCCTTGCAGCTGGCCCGGCTGGGTGTAGTGGACCCAGGGAGTAATCCTGCGACCTTGAGAGCGGTGGGAGTGGTCAGGGTCACGAGGTAGGGGCCCTTCCAGCGAGGCTGAAGTGTCTGGTGTCGGCATCTCCGCACGTACACCCGGTCACCCGGCCCGGATCGATGGGGTCCGGGGGTGGCCCAGTCTCTAGAGGGCCCTCAGCTTAGGCCACACCTGCTCATGGGTTCCTTTTAACATTTGGAGGGAGAAAAGGAGTTGGTGATCAAACTCAGCAAGCACCTCGGGTTTAGATCTGGGTACGGCCGGCGCGAGACTTACGCCCTGTCCCCCCTGTCCCCCGGATCTCAAGGGCCAGCGAGAGCTCCCCGGGCGCCGCCGAACGCGACGCTTCCAAGGCGCGGGCCGTCTCTCGGGGGAGCCCATTCCAGGGCGCCCTGCCCTTCACAAAGGAAACTGCTCTCCCGGGGCTCCCGCCGGCTTCCCCGGGATCGGTGGCCTTACCACACTGGACGCCTCGGCGCCCATCTGTCACTCCGGACTCGAGGATCTTACCCCGACTCCCTTTCCATCGGCTCCAACATGCCAGAGGCTGTTGGCCTTGGAAACCTGCTGCTAAACTGGGGATAACAGGTGGAGGAAGACCCAACTCGGCCTCTAGGGAGTCAGTCCCCTCTTATGGGGAGGTCCTCACCCTATATAGGGCGAAGGGGAGGAGAGTCACCCAGTCCCCGCCAGGCTCCAGGGCTGATTTAGTTAAGGTCTCCTCTAATGTTCTGCTCATCCTCTACCTGTCCTGAGCTCTGGGGCCTATGTGCACGATGTCATTTCCAATCTGCCCCAAGTACTAGGGCCACTCCCCGTGTTACCTTAGAGACGAATCCTGGGCCGTTGTCTGACCCAGTCTTAACAGGAAAACCATCCCTCGGTGAGATGTCTTCCAGCAGTTTCTTGGTCACGGTCTGTGCTGTCCTCTGCTCTGCAGATCTGGGCTTTTTTAGCCGAGGCCCAGTATCCTAGAGCCACTACGGTTTGGAGCAAGTCCCTGGTGCTTCGCAGGCATGTGTCCTGTTCCTCCTCCGCCAACAGGATATCAAATGAGGGTGCTCGGAACAGAATTCACCCAAGTAATCGTTAGAGTGCGGTTTCCGAACCGGCAGCAAGGGAGTGTTCCATGACGACTGGCAAGGCCTCAGTATGCCCAAGTCCAGCAGTCGCCGTATGTGGGGTGTGATTCCCCTACATGCTACGAGAGGCATGGGGTATTGGTGGGCCCTGACAGGGTCTGCCCCCAGCTTTAGTTCTATGTATATGGCCAGTCGGTGCCGGGCCAGCACAATTCCTCCAATTTCTGCCCATGCTTGGGGAAATTCCCACAGCCAATGGTCAATGTCAGTCATTGGGGCTGAGGGCATTTGGTGGAGACAATATCCGTCTTCTAAACTCAGGAGAAGGGGATCCCTGGGTGGCGCAGCGGTTTGGCGCCTGCCTTTGGCCCAGGGCACGATCCTGGAGACCCGGGATCGAATCCCACATCGGGCTCCCGGTGCATGGAGCCTGCTTCTCCCTCTGCCTGTGTCTCTGCCTCTCTCTCTCTCTCTGTGACTATCGTAAATAAATAAAAATTAAAAAATAAAAAAAATAAAAAAAATAAACTCAGGAGAAGTACCTGAATAGGGTGCCCCTCCTTGTTTAGGATTTTTGCCTCTTCGGGGTGGAAACAAATTTGTGCCCCCATCTTGGTGAGCAAATCCCCACCTAACAACGGGTAGGGACACTCAAGGATGACCATGAAGGAATGGGATACTCAGCCCATGCCGAGATCCACAGTTCTTCGGGTAGTCCATGAGTACTGTTTGGTGCCCGTGGCCCTTGCACCCATGAAGTCTTGTTTGCCAATTTCCCTTGGGGTTGTAATAAAACCAAATGTTGTGCCCCAGTGTCCACTAGGAATTCAACAGGTTGCCCCTCTACTCTGAGAGTTACCCTGGGCTCGGGGAGGGGTGCTGAACCCTGGCTCCCCTAGTCATCCAGGTCATTCATATCCAAGATCTTGGCAGGGGCCTTAGGTTTTTTGTTAAGACAGTCTTTCACCCGGTGGCCCTCTTCTTTGTAGTAAGCACATTGGTTTTCGTTCAGCTTAGGGCGCTTCCGACGGGGACCAGGGCCATCCTCCTTACCTGTCCCTGAAGCCAGCTTCTTGAGGTGCCTCCGTCTTTCCTGTGGGTCGTCCATGGTTGTGGCCAGCAGGATCCTGGCCAGGTTTCAGGTCTGCCGGTCACTTAGTTTGGTTTGTTGCTCTTCTGGACTTATAGACTCTTTCTGCTACTATAAGTCATGCAAGCTCTTCTCTCCTAGTATTCTAAGAAGGCTGCGGGACTCTCGTCCTTACCCTGTCTTACCTGGCCAGGTTGGTAGGCTTGCGCTCGGCAGCCGGGAGACCTGCCCCTAGAGTCTGGGGGTGGACGCAGAGTCTCTCCTTACCTTCAGCTGATTTGTGTGCTTTGGGGAGTAAAAATGGTTTTAGCCAAGGAGGGGAATTCTCGATCATGTCCTGCCAGACCAGGATGTAGGGCACCTGGTCAGGGTGGCCGTCCGGTTTGTCCCTGAAGATCACGGCCTTAACCTGTAAGATAATAGGTAGGTGGAAAGTTCCTTCTCGGGGCCATCCCACGTCAAAGGTTGGCCATTCTGACATGCGATAAATTTGGAATCTCTCTCTCTCTCCGTATGTCTATGCTCAGAATACGAGCTCTTTCCCTAACATCCGAGAAGTGGGAGAGCATAAGAGACAAGGTTGTGGTTTGCGTCTGCCCCATTATGTCCCCCGTCCACACCAAGGCACAGACAGTCATGACAGTTAACAAACAACACAAACGCACAGTTAACAAGAACACAGTAACACAGACCAGCGTGCAAACCGTTAACAAGAACACGGTAACAGACAAATGTTCCATTGCGGCTACAGAGACAAGACAGAAAGTAATCCGAAGGGCTGGCAGCCGGCCCTCCTTACAGATGAGGACCCCTGTCCTCCTTACAGATGAGGACCCCCGTCCTCCTTACAGATGAGGACCCCCCCGTCCTCCTTACAGATGAGGACCCCCGTCCTCCTTACAGATGAGGACCCCCCATCCTCCTTACAGATGAGGACCCCCATCCTCCTTACAGATGAGGACCCCCGTCCTCCTTACAGATAAGGACCCCCCATCCTCCTTACAGATGAGGACCTCCGTCCTCCAGGCAGGGTCAAGGGACGTCTCCTCAAGACCCCCGTGGACAGCCCGCCAGCGCGTCCACCTAAGCCGATGCCGACCCAATACAGACTGGAATCCCTACAGGTAGAGCTCTCAGAGAATATGCGCGCAAAAGGTGGAAAAAGTTGAGTGCACTCACCATGCATGAAACCCTCCGGATAGGGTCCTGGAGGTCTCTCAGATCCCGGACGAGCCCCCAAATGTTGTGCCCAAGATTGCGAATCCGAGAAACCACCAAGGAGCCGACACCGATGCAAACACACGAGGGTTTATTTACAAGCTCGAGCTTGGGCCCAAGTGCACCCGACACAGCGGAGCAGGGACTTGGACCCCGAAGTGGGTTACAGCTGGGTTTTTTATAGGCTGGTCTAGGGGATTTCCAGAAGGGATGGAATAATTCTAAGATGGGACTTTCTACCACGGGCGTGGGCTCTGTTGTCTTTCTGATATGGGATTCCCTGCCGAGGACATTGAGGACATTCTGCAGTTTTTCCCATAAAGTTCAGCTCTTATTCACAGGGGCTTAAGATGGCTGTACTTGTGCTAATGCTGAACTTTAAGTGGGATGGCCTTAATTTTTCTCGGCCTCCACATATTTAATCACTGGAGAATCTAACTTGTATATTTTTCTAATAAATGCTTTCTAATGCTGTGTACCAATGCTTTACAGACAGTTAGGAAGTATTCCCTCTTCCTGTATTCTCTGAAAGCAATTGTGGCTTTCATCTGTGAATTTTTTCCTCAATAAATCAGCAGACAATTTCATTCAATTATATTTCATATGTTGGAGAATTACTTTGTCTTTTGCCCTTTCCGTTTTAAATCATTTTTAGAAGTGACTATTGCCATGGTGACAGTGATATTTGGCAATATCAGCCAAAACATTTTTTAAGTTAGAAATGTGTCCAGCAGTACCTGTAAAGTCATTAAAAATAGATAGTTTTACTAGTTACTTGTTCATACTCCTTAGATTTTCCTCTGATAATGAAACACAAGGTATGATTTCATTGAAATATGGTAGTTCCAATATTCTCTTTACCTGATAAATATGCCATGCTATAAATTTGTATACAGTTGGAAAAGTTCTGAACTTTATTTCATTTTTCCTTCTAGCTACTCTAATTAGATAAAATCTTCACTTTTTATATGTACATCATATATTTTCCTATCAGTTAAATCAACTTAAAGTTATAAATCTGTTTTACCTTTGTATGCTTAACAATAATTCTATAGCAATTTACAACTAGATGGTCTTGAGTTAAATTTTAAGCACTTAATTATTAAATTTGTGTAGACATACATATACATATCTTTAAAATATAATTTAAAAGGTACTTTAGAATAACACGTTATAATGTAAATTATTCAAGTATGTAAGGTGAATTCAACAGAGTTAATCATCTATGGATTAGAGTGATCACATAATTATAATTAGGTGTGATTTTCATAGAAAAATGCTTTGGTTTTTAAATAACCAATATTTTTTAAAGATAAATTTAAAAAATTTTCCTCAGAGTATAAAATATCTATTATACTTCTTTACATAAAATAAAAATGTACTTATATTTCAGAATCTCATGATTCCTAATTCTTACAAGGAAAAATATCTTCTTAACTAGGAAGAATAAATATTTGTGAGGGAAGTAGTGATTGTAGTTTTTTAATTACTTTGCAAATGCCTTATCATCTATGGAGATGATCAGGTGTTTTTATCTTTTGTTCTATTAAAATGAGGTGTTCAGTAACAAATATTCAATCTTTATTAAACATATATGACTTTTATGGATAGTTTTCTTCATGTTTACCTAATCTGGCATTCCTAATATAAATCTGATTTTATCATAATATGTTTAACTTTTGATATGTTTGTATAATTAATTTACTAACTATAGTAGTCAATAATGATGTTAAATAAATATTTCTGGCTTTCTTTCTTCTGGGCATATTGTACAAGTATACTTTCCCAACCCTATTGAAGATAGGTGTCTTAACAGAGCTTGAGAGATAGGTTTACATGTAGGTATTTTATTTTGGGAATTAATTCCAGAAAATAGGAATGACAAAATGGGAAAGAATGAAAAAGAGAGGGGGGAAAGTTAATTCAAGGATGAGTTCTTGAGCTTTTAGATTTTTCCAGTGGACAACAGGCCTCAATCTCCCTGAAAACTCTTTGAGAAATCAGGCAGTCAAACATGGAACTGACTGCCTAGGAAAAGGGAGTTATTTTCATCCTCTATATCTCTATGAGATATTCATAGAGATTTCATCTATGAATATATTCATATATGAATATATAGAATATATATCTATATTCATATAGATTTCATCCTCTATATCTCTGATGAGATAATATCCCCAGATCAATCTGGGGATATTATTTCATCCCCTATATCTCTGATGAGATAATATCCCCAGATCGATCTGGGGATATTATTTCATCCCCTATATCTCTGATGAGATAATATCCCCAGATCAATTATTATCCTTTTTGCAAGGATATTATCCTTTTTGCAAGGATATATGCACATCCCATGATGGCTGAGTGAGCTCCCCTACAAATGCTTTTCAATGGCTGGATAGGCAACCTTTAAGCAGGAAGAAAGTTATACACCCTTTCCACTAAGGCATGGTGCTATAAGGCTATACATATATTATTGGTTACATACAACAAAAGTCAAAGCAAAAGGAGGACAGAGAGGTTTAGAGATGAGGCTCTTTAGGTGTGGTTGAATGACTTTTTCTAGATAATAAAATGAATGGAGATGAAATATACCACTTCCAGGTGGAAATACTAAGAGCCACTGGGCAATTTTTATATTTCATTCCTTCTCTCCATAACTAACAATAATCTCAATGATGGCTTCTTCTTTAGCTTGGATCCATGGGTAAGCCAGATTTGAGAAACCAACTGTCCCTTAATGGTAATGCAGATTGAGTGAGAAATAAACTTTTGTTCTTTTAAACTATCGAATTTGGAGATTTTATTTTATTTTTTTTAACTCTGATAGTTTACTGTGGAAACATGGTGCTACTTTATATTTCAGTGTAATCAATTCTTAACCATCACACTTATTCTGGTGAGGGACAAGCTTTCTGTTGTTTTAAAGGAAAAACAATATATGTATATAAATTTGATGGGGAGCAGGGGGAGAGAGAGTTGTAATAATAGAACTGCCACATAGTTGAAGACTTCTGGCTGTGTCAAAAACTGGCAGTGTGTTCCTAGACAAGTCACTTTATCTTGCTAGACCTGTTTCTCCATCTTTAAAAGGCAAGTTTAGTCTAGATCTTGATGTGTGGCTCTGGACCAGCATTATTATCATCCACTGGAATCTTATCAGAATTGCAAATTCTTAGGCCTTACTTAGACCTACAAATCATAAACTGATTGTGTTAAACAACTGTTTAACAACTCCCCCACCCCACCAGTGATTTGAATACTTACTCAGTTTGGGAACAGCTGTGAATAGTCAAGATTCAAAAGCTTGAATCTCAGACACCAAAGCTAATGCTGCAGAAGAACCCAAACAGTTAAATCTCTGTTCCTGGAGGTCGTTTCTAGACAGTAAGTCTGTGATTCCAAGACTCTACTGGTTTTGTACATTATTGTTTGCATTTATTATTCAGCTTAACATTTACTGCCCATAGAAATCAAGTATTAGTTTACCTTTCGGAATGCGAGGGTGCATGGTAATAACATCCTGGAGCTCTAGTTTTAGATCCAGAAAAGCATTTGTTTGCAGCCTTGAGCATTCAGTGAGTGAAAATCATCACTGAAAGTTGAATGTTCATCTTGGTTATTGTTGAAAAATTATTAAAGACAGTTTAGGTGATGCAAACAAACTTTAACATTTCATGAAGTGGACAAACTACTTTGGAGAACAGCAAAATGGGGTAGAAGGCAAGAAGCTTTTATAGGATAAAGAATAAAGGACATGAATGAAAAATAGGAAATCTCTCATTGTCTAGCATTGCATAGCCAACTTTGTTTGTTGTGAGAAGGAAGAAGGAAATAAGTTTTTAGCCCAGATTTGGCTTGGTGCTTGAGGATTGGCTGACTGGATATACTGTGCTTCTGTTCAAGCAGAATATTTAAAGGGACATGAAAGTTATTATTTTTTTAAAGATTTTATGTATTTATTCATGAGAGACAGAGAGGCAGAGACATAGGCAGGGGGAGAAGCAGGCCCCATGTAAGAGCCTGATGCAGGACTAGATCTCAAACCCCGGGATCATGCCCTGAGGCAAAGGCAGATGCTCCACCTCTGAGCTACCCAGGCATCCCGGTCATGAAAATTATTTAAGTTCAGTTTGTTGATGTGGCACTCCAAGCAGGAAGTTTTGTCTTGAGCCTAAAAAGTTATGTCAACACATTTGCAAACAATAAAATACATTTAAAAAATTGAGTCTGTATCCTATTGCGTATTTTAACAACATCGGACCTCTTTAGAGTAAACACAGTTTCTAAAGTGGAACTGGTACATGTAAAGTTAGACAAAGCATTGGTATGACAAGTGAACATTTAAGAAACTGTCTAGTTATGTAATGTAAGAACAATTGAATAGAAATAAAGCAGGGATTTTTTAGCAAAAAAAAAATAACCTTCCACTGATAAAGTAACATTTATTCAAAAATATAGAGGACAAATTGCACTCAAAATGTGGTTTTGCATGTCTGCCTAATAATTGTCCTCCTCACAGTTATCAGGATGCTCACATTAGATTTGATGTTTCCCTTTTCCCATTTTGTATTTTTGCCTTTTATTTCAGCAACACATTTATATTACATTTTACCTATGTGCAACTAAAAATATATTTATAGTCTCCTTTTTTGATCTTCAAATGTACAAGTATTACCTTTTCTGTGGTCTTAATTATGCTTAGTATTAAATACTATAATTGAGATAAAGTTTACTAATATAAGGTATATCAATGACATTTGATACATATGCTGTTTTCACAATTTTTCCATACATGTGAATGAGAAAGATATTGTATCTTAGAGTTAACTAATTTACATAATTAAAATGTGGAATAAAATGTTAATTATATTTAACTAGGCTTTTTTTTTTCTATTTTAATTGTTTTCCCTATATTTTATGGTTATGCTGTTTATGCTCCTTGTTGGGATGGAGATGAATATTGTTTATGGTTACTCAGCATCTCTTCCCACTACTTTGTATATTTCTTCCCTTATAATAGAATGGCTATATTTAAACAACCACATTTGTCAGATCTCTATGTAGGTTAAGAGTAATCTAAGTTAAGTTAGTTGTGACAGGAAGCACTCAAGTAAATATAGCAAATGGAAATGATTGTAGAGGCCATCTTTTCATGGCTGTGAAGGCTGGCAAGAAAGATTTCAAGACCTCATGGGTGCCAAGATCCATTCAGTTATTATTACCATTTGTTGAAAGTTTGAGGGGAGTTGAACTTTTGATATAACATTTTATAAATACCAGTAAATTGTTTTCAACTGATGAATAAAAAAAGAGAACTATTAATATAAGAGAAATGCTTATAAAGGCTAGGACAGACACTCTGAGGCAGTCTAGCTATAATAATTAATGAAAAAGCATTGTTTCTACTATCACTGGAAGGAGAAAAAAGTCCCCTCTCTCTTCCTCTCTTGACTATGTTCTCTGGTAGACTGAAACCATTTGGGACATGCGTATGAATATTTACTTTGAATCTTATCATTTATAGAATGTGGAATACTTTTCTCCAGTCAAACCATTATTACATTTATTCTAATAAGAATAGTATGTATTCTTTGAAAGAAAAATAAATTGTTATAATTTTAAAATGTGATGCTTATTATTTAAAATGTAACAGGCACATGAACCACAGAATACTCTTAAAACTGTTACAATGTTTTTTTTATTTACCCAGATATCACCTGTGTATGCACATAGACTTCATTCAATAACTGTAATCAGTAAAATTTAATGTTTTTTTAATATGTACTATTTCAGGAAATTTATGAAATAGTACAGTAAATATTTCAGTACAGAACAAATTTTCTACATGGGTGCCAATCAATATTCTAAAATAAATATCATTTTTAAAGATTTTATTTATTTATTCATGAAAGACACAGAGAGAGAGAGGCAGAGACACAGGGAGATGGAGAAGCAGGCTCCCTGCAGGGAGCCTGATGTGGGACTGGATCCTGGGACTCTAGGATCACGCCCTGAGCTGAAGGCAGACACCCAACTGCTGAGCCACTCAGGCGTCCCCAAAAATAAATATCTTAAACTCAATTTCAATCTTATTTTTAGACTAGTTCCTATGAGTTCTTTGTGAAATATTTTCTTAGCTTAACCATATCTGTTGTGTAACTAGTTTTTCTAGTACACGTGCATATATGAAATATGAATTGTTCACTGTGTATTCCCAGCTATTTATAATTTACATTTGATCATAGTCCTTTTTATAATGAGAATATCGCAACTGTTTAACATTGTTAGTGGTTGAGTACAAAAGATTTTCTGTATTAGTCAATCTGGTAATACTCCTAAACAACTGGAAATGTAGAGGAATATGGAAATTGGCTGATAAATATATTGGTCACTTTAGAAGTATGTTCAAATCTATCTTCTTGCTGTCCTAATGAATATGGAATCTTGTCCAGTGTGAGTGGACTAAAAGTTCAGGGGCTTTTTAAAGTACAAATCTTGTAGGTTAGTAGTGGCAACTGGAATATGGATCTGGGAAAAAAAAAAAAAAAACACAACAAAGCACTGTTTGTATGTATCCATTTATATGAAAAATTTAAGATGAATAGTTAGCAATATTGCAATACTATGTTGTAAACTAAACATGAGCTGTTAGTCTATATGCATTTTTTCAGTATGCATAGCACAAAGATGATAAATTAGATGGCTATTAAACACAGGAATTGTTTGATTACAATCGGTTTCTACATTTTACAAAAGCTTGTGTTGTCATTATATTAGCCATTTCTTTGGATCAAAGTAAACTTGAAGCTCATATCCATTAAAAAAGAACAGGAGAAATTATCAAATGATTTTGGTGTATAAAAAAATTACAAATACTTGATAAATGTGTTATGAACTCAGCAAACTAAAAAATGAGATTGGTGGTTAAATTCTTTTTCAGCCTTTAGGTCATGATCAGTTGTAGAAAATTAGAGATATATATATATCTTCTTAAATTATACATATTATCAATTGTTCCTTTACTAATATGTAAAGAAAACCAATAACATGTTAATTAAAAGAAGGATGGAATTCAAAAAGTTACTTCTTATCTTAAATTTCATGATTTAGGAAAAAAAAAGAATTCATGATTTAGGGAAAAAATCATTCACTGAGAATTCAACAAGACATATTAGCTATGCTGTTTTGTTTGATCTTAATTCATTGTACTAGTAAATTAATTCTTTAAGAACTTTACATCTTTAATTTCCATGATTGTTTTACATTAAAAAAATGAATAGGTGTTTAATGAATCAGTAACAGGTCAGCATTAAGTAGTAATTATCTAGTTAGTAGAGTAGGAAACACTTGATAGTTGTTTTCTGCAAATACTGTGAGAAAATAACATGCTGAATGATGAACAAAACTGCATATATACCACTAGAATAATAGAAAAGGAACTTTCTGCAAAATAATACTCTAATAATTCATAACCAAAAATGGCATAGACAATATATTGGGAAAATAATCATAATCCATGAAATCCAGTCAGTATCAAATTTTTATAATTTTACATAAAATAGTTTGTAAATGAAAGGATTATTCAATCCTCATTTTATATACCAAATCCTTTTAACTTATGTTTTAAAGAACTGTATATCTGCAACTAAAATAAGAAAAATGCATATCAATTAACACATATTTAAATGATAAAGAAGTATTAAAATAAGACATAAGACAATTGGCCTCTTGAAATTTAATTTTATTCATAAATCAGCCATTTGCAGCTTACATGCATTACAAGCATTCAACATCATTTTTATAACTATTAAAATTTATCCCCAAAGTATTCCAGGATAAATACAAGCTTCTAATATCATTTTCAAATAGATGAACATATATGAGGGGAGAAATACCACACATAAATCAGCCCTAAAATGATAGGAGGGAGGCAAAGACAAGATGCCAGCTTTGAAGAAATAAAGAGTTGTTTGCTATAATGTTTGGGGGAAAACTGTGAGAATTACGTGAATCTTATTGATGTTGCCACAGTTGTTATGGGTATAAAAATAAGACTCAGAATTCTAAGAGTCAGAGAGGGTAAATCCTAATGTCTTGAGCCTTCAGGTATAGTTTTAAATACTTTTTATTCATCTAGTTAACATTGGACTTTCTGTTACCTCCAACATTAACTCTCATTTATGCAATTGTGTATTAGAAAATATGATTATATTTCTAGAAGATAAATATAGAAAATAAAGCTGAAAATTGCAGATTCTATATCAGTCATCCCTTTTTTGTCTTCCTAACACAAATGCAAATACTAGGATTATTAGTTACTCATAAGACAACTAAATGATTCAAGATAATCAAGTCAGTGATAATTACAACACAATTATACTGCAGCAAATGTTTCTGGGTATCCATTCTCCTCTGTATCATACCAAGTATTTTGTAACCTTTTGAGGGACAATTCTACAGCCCTGACCACAATATTATGTTCTGGTTCAAATATGAACAACGGTTGTTTGTTGATGAAACCTGACAAGTTTTTTACACTTTAAATCTCTTTCTACACCACAATATATAACTTGCTTAGCTCAAATTCTGTTCTGAACATCTCCCTGACTAGTGTGTTTTCTAGTTGTAGCATTTTATTGTTTAATTATTATTTGATTGTGCACCTGTGAAGGACACTACAGTTGACCACCATTGCTCTAAATTGCAATTTAGTTTTGAAATTTTTGCTCTGGAGTATGTCCCATAAATCAATATTGTGATAATTATGCAGTATCTTGAATGTTTTTCATTTAAAAACATCGTATCTATATTTCTTTTCCCTCATATATTTATGCAATGATACAAACGAAGTTGATAGTGAAGATTAATGTCATGCTCTCTAATCTTTCATGATCAGTAATTTAAAGGTGCTAGAAATTTACCTAGAAAAAGTGACAGTAATAAGGAAAAATGTTTAGTTTAAATTACTGAAAACAACTATCCAAACAGGTTTAATTTCATTTGAATTATGCTTTATGTTCTTATTAGTAGAGGAGACGTTGAAACATTATTGTTAGGAGGAAAAATAAAGGCTCCCATCTGTTCTTTCTCACAGCAAGGATCATGATCTTGCACATGATAGAGGGATCCTGATTTAAGTGTGGAACACATATTAACTCCACTGTTCCGCATTATTTCGATTCTCATCTCATTAAAAATTATAAGCATAAGCTAGAACATCAAGCTTTTTAATTTAGTAACAACTCTAGGGACTTGAATCTTTTAACTATAACTTAGAATATGTAATAACAAAAATCCTGCTAATATTTAAAACATGGCCCTTTATATTTAACTCGACTGTCTCTCATCAGTTAAATGAAATAGTTTTGGCAGCCAAACTCAGTCTTCACAATAAGAGAAGTTAAATATTTCATGTTACTCTGTTTTATTTGTATAAGCCTTTCTACTTTGCTTGCTTTGAATTTATCTCTTTTTTTTTCCTATTTAAACTCTAGATAAATGGGATTACTCTGAAGATGAAATTTTAATAGGCTTCTAGTTATATCTACTTTTTGCCTTCATTTAATTCTTAGAAGCACTGAAAACACACCTTAAGAGGAAAAGCAGAAGGATAAAATTCTTAATTAATTTCTATTTATTTTTATATGAGAACAAAGGACTTTTGAAAAGGATAAATTATCTTTTTATTCTACCTGCAATTTGTAAATAATTATTGGGGTAGCACTGCAGGTAACTTCATTCTAGATTGTTATGCCTTTCTATTAGATTATTAACATTGTTATTAAAATTTAGATTTCTTAGGGATAGATTATTTCTTGCTTATATGGTTATAGTTCATAGGAATACATGTACCCAGATATACCATAATCTGCAGCAGTATAATTCCAAAAACTGTTTTGAGATGGAAAGCTTTATCAACTTCTTCCCAGTTTTAGCAGCTCCCCTTCCACTCTTGATAAGAACTATTGGCAATAGTTCTCAATAATTTATACAATGTTTGGCAAACTCAGGTAACATCCTCATCCCTTTTGAAACCTAATTACTTCCCATAAAATTCACTTATATAACAATTTGTCAACACCCAAAATAATCTTTTTTCCTAGAGTTATGCATTAGAGTCAAGGCAAATTCTAGAGATATTTACACATGAAAGAGCATTCTTAAGATAATCACATCGAAGCATTGCAAAAGGCCAATTTTATTTATACATGTTTTCCTTTCACTGTCAAATGAAAAAATTCCTTTATGCCAGTATAAACTATGTACTTAAAAATATTTTTATTGCCAGAAGACAAGCAGATATTGTCATAAATTGACAGTATTAAAATAATTTATAGTGTATGAATCTAGCCAATATAAAACAACAGGCAGGAATACTAATAAGAATGAATGAATTTTCATAATCTTAAGTACCAGTTTATAAGAAAGATCAATTTGATAACTTTTTATTAGCTGTTCTGAGGTGTGGAGACGGTAACGCTAACCAGTAAAACATTAAGTAAATACTTTTGATTGCACAATGCCTTCCAGTTCTGAGAGATTATAGATGGGAAAAAAACTGACTTTAGAGGTAGTGTTATCCCAAAGTCAAGGTGAGGGGCTCAGCATAATACTTCTAAAAAGAATCCATCTCTCTTTAAAACAAATATTGTCATAGATATTTATAGGAATATGATAACACACTGAAGATAAAATAATAATTAAGATAAATTAATAATTTTATTTCCCTTTAGCAGATACTAGGGGTTACATTTTTTGTTATTAATAATCATCACCACTACTAACAATCAGCAGTAAATACTACTCTAAATGTGGCCTAGCTATTGATTAAAGCAAGAGAATGTGAATTATAAAACTAGGTTTTTAACTCTAGACAGTTGATATATATATGTAAGGAAGTCACTTGCATTATTTATTCTTAGTCTCCTGATATCCAGAGTTACTGTACAGTCTGAGGCTGTTGTTAAAATTAAATGATGAATGGCAAATACACCTTACAATATAAAAAATTTTATCTTAATCTTTTATATCAGTGTACCATGTTAAAAAAATACTTCATCAAGTAATTGAAACATAAAAAGGAGGCAATACTTGTGAAATTTCTAGCACAATGACCCTTATTAAGTATTGTATAAGTATTGTAGAACACATCACACTGATCTTTTGTTGTGATTTTAAATACTGAATGCTTTCATATATTGAAATATTTGATCTATGCATACATTTCTAAATAAGAGCAGTACTTTATTATTCCTTTTGAAAATAGTTTACAGTGCTATAATATTTGTATTACTTAGTTTTTTGTTGTGTTATATTGTCCCTGGGCTCTTTACTTTGCTAACAAATAAATTATAAAGTTATCAGCTAATGTATTAACAATATTGTTTATTTAATATTTGTAAAGTTGGCATACTTCTTGAGTTTCAAATGAGTAACTTTTCAAATTTTAGTCGAAATATTTTTAAGTTCCAGGCTGCTAGAGGACATTTTTTTTTTAAAATGCTACATTCTAAATTGCAATTAATTTTCAACCCCTTTGAGCACATTTAAGTCTGAATTTGTTACTTTAATTAAACTGAATAATTCAAATATTAAATGAAACTGTGTAACCTCAACTAATTGAAAAATGAGTGGGCTGATTACTGAATATGAAGACAGACTTGAAAGTGTAGAGTTCTGTGTTAAATTCATATTTATTCTTAAATATTCTTAAAGATTATATGCTTATGAATCTGAAGAAAAAGGGAAATTCTCACTTTTAAGGTACAGATGTGTGTGTATGTTGAACAAAATTAGAATATTCCATCAAGTTTTCTGCTTGATATGCATTACTTTCATGAATCCCCAATAAAAATATTCTTCAGATATATTCTAACCTCCTTGATCAAAATGTATAAGTTCAGTCTTGATAAGCATCATTGATTAAAATATGATTTTATAGTAAAGTTGAATTTGGTTAAGTTAAGACTTTTGCATTTGAAAAATCTTAACTGAACTAATATAATATAGAGAAGGAAAATGTCAGAAAAGCATCCCTGTTGACTGTAATTTCAGTGGCATTAGAATAATTTACTTAAAAATGAATGTGTCTGATTAAGAAATTATTGTCTAAAGTAGATATATAGAGACACATACACAAATAGCCATTATAGTTCCAGTAATGTAAAAATGTTAAATAATACAAAAGTGCTTGCCTTTTAACGTTTTTAATAAGCAAAACAATGCATTTTAATTATTCACTATTTCAATAACAGCAACAATAATAAAATTCAAGTTGTGATTCTTACAGTGAAATAAAAGCTAAAAATCATTAGATTCCTCCCTTCAGTTTAGTATACAGCTTATGAATATTATTCTCCCATGAAAGTAGACTTTTTACCTTGGATCTTTTACATACCTTTAACTAAAAATGTACCACAATAACTAGTTCTATTTCCTTGTTCCTTTGTTAGAATAAAATTATTCATTTTAACATAAACTCACTTATAAGTGACCAAGTACATTCAAAAACTAGCTAAGAGAAAAATGAAGAATTTTCAAATTCCTTTTTGTTCTATTATTTTTGCAGTTTTTTTTCATGCTAATAATTAAATCAGAGGGAATTATAACAATGTACTATGCCTATATATAGAACTACATTAGCTCTTGTTTACTCAGTTGTTTACCACTTTTACATTTTGATGATTGCTCAAATCTTATTGTAAATGCAAGCCAGCTATTTCTGAGTATTGATTTTTCTTAAGTACTTATTTATTTCTCTATGCATACTAGACTTGTTCCGTAATTATCAATAACCATTCACCTAAGGGCTTTCAAGTTTTTCTTAGGCATTGGGACAATATTATGGGATAGTCCACTATCATCTTTTCCTTTTGGTACTATCATCAATGAAAATCATTCAGTCCTTATGAGTAGTTTAGCAGCTGTTTTTCATGTTCTACTGAAAAAGAAATAAGAAAAATGACCTGAATAAAATTTGTATGTTCTATTAATTTGAGAGTCTTCAATAAAGAAATTGAATAGAAGATCACTGAAGACCATTTTCGGAAGATAAATTTTTATCCAGATTGATGAAATCCATTAATTAGTACCTCAAGCATTGGTTTTCTTTACATAGCACTTTCTAAATTTTTCACACTTATTTTCTTAATTGGCAAATCTTGACACTATCTTGATGTCGCTAAAAACAGATATTATTGGCATAGAGATTAAAAAACTGAAAAGATATGCTTAAGATGATAAAATAATATCTAACAGGGAAAAACATTGTAAATTTTCAGACCTAAAATCCCATTTTCTCTAAACTGTGCACATGAAATTAAAGTTCTCCCCAATGCAGTGATAAATACAAAGTCTTCCATTCTTATTCTAAGAGATAATATGAATTGTCAGTATTGCTGTAGGCCCATTTCTACATAAAGGCAGGGTCTCATCGCAAAGCATTTTCTTTGTGTGGACACCCATCCAGTGTTTGGTCTTTAGCTTTCTAAAATATTCAGCATTCTGAGTAAATTTTGATATGTGAGTCTGTTATATCCTTACCCATACCTAATAAAGTTATATCTATGCTGAATGGGTACCTATTAATGTCCATAGAAAGAGATGTCTTTAAAGCGAAAAGCAGTTTTTATTCTTCCATATATTTCCCCTATAAGATAATTGAAAGTCATGTAAATTTATATTTAGGTTTGTTGATGAATATTGAATCACATGGGAAATCAATTGGATGATATTAATGTGTAGTGCTTTATGATTATGATGGATTCATGTAACCATCTCCAATTTACAGAGGACTACTGAAGGTATTGAAATATTTTTCTATGGAACTATCTTCCTGGCTATTGCTGGTGAGACACTCTCCTTCAGCTTTTCCATGTTTTAGTAATTCTATCACCCTCCTATTAACAGTTTAAGGATTGTACAGTAAAATTGCTTGGTTCACAATTATGCTTCAATTCTGTCTTCCTGAAAGTTCACCTCAGTTATTTTAATTTTATAATATATGCATTACAAGTTTATATATATTGGTCTGTTGTCACAGTGATCTAATGGTTTTACCCTTTTTTGGGATAAATTTTTCTAGGCTACCTTAATAGCCTAGGTTGCCATGAGTTTTCCTACCATGAACTGGGTGAGTATCTATTACTTCACTGAACTTTCCCTTGGCAGTTTCATGAAGTGGGTTGCAATATTGCAGAAATGAAATAATAAAATGAAGTTCAAAAGAAAGCTTTTGAAATAGCAATGATTAAAACATTACATCATTTACCCTTTTAAATAATGCAATCTATTTTATATCCTATTTTAATGTTTTTCCTATTTTGAGAGGCTATCAATATGCCTCTTGGATTCTATTATTTTTTATAATAATTATCAATCAGCTATAGATCAATTATATTGGCTGAGAACTCTTCAGAGATGAAAACTTCAGGTCATTAGGTTTTTATATTTTTATTATCTATAAGTTTAATTTTGACTATGATAAAATACAATGAATATTTATTTTGATGAACAAAAATGACTGAGGGTTCACCGTGTGCAAATACTGCACTAAATCAAACACTAAAATCAAAGGAACAAATTATTATTATTTTTTTTTAAATTTTATTTATTTATGATAGTCACAGAGAAAGAGAGAGAGGCAGAGACACAGGAAGAGGGAGAAGCAGGCTCCATGCACCGGGAGCCTGACGTGGGATTCGATCCCGGGTCTCCAGGATCGCGCCCTGGGCCAAAGGCAGGCGCCAAACCGCTGCGCCACCCAGGGATCCCCTCAAAGGAACAAATTAAAGAAGAAACTGCTTTTAAGCATTTTAAAATATGAGAAAGTTGATATATGAAGGTAAAATTTTGTCCTTTGTAACAAATAAATTGTAATCAATTTCAAGTTTGCATTGACTAAAGATTGGTGGTATTTACTTATCAAAATCTTTTCTTTGAGTGTTCCTGAAAACAATATTAAAGATTCAAAAGTAATCAATTTTGTCTATCTGCTTGTCAATATGAGGAATTTTCAGAAGTAATCACAGAAAGTTCTATTATCAGATCTACCTTTTCTCTCTAACCTCACGGGCCAGAAGTGTCATTCCTGTTTTAATTTGTATTACATCTATGAACTTTTTTATAATAAATAATGCTTTGTGTGTTTTTAAATAAAATGTAACTATTATCAATTTATGTATCCTTTTCAGTTTGTTTTTTTCAGTTTGTTTTATCAAGGATTTATGTGGCATTATGACATTAATTTCCTATATTGTATAAAGATTATTATTTTCCCTATGGATTAAGAATTAGTTTTATTAATTTTTTCAAAATGCAAATAGTTGCTACAATGAATAATCTTTTATATAAATTTCCCAGTGAACATATGCAAGAAGTTATCACAGATCTAGAGATAGAAATAAAATTTTTGGACTGATACAGTATGAGTATTTGCCACATATATGATTTATTTGTCATTGCAAAATAGTTCTAGTTGCTCATATATATCATGACTTATTTCAAAAATATTTTTTAGTATTTTAAAATTGCCTCCAAAATGTGTATTTATTACTTCTTGTCAATGATTTCAGTATAATTGCATTGTAGTCAGAGAATGTAAATCCTCTTTTATTTATTTTTCAAAGCTTCATTTATTTATATGAAACAGAGAGGGAGAGAGAGAGAGAGAGAGAGAGAGAGAGAATTCCAAGCAGACTCTGTTCTGAGCAAGGAGTTTGACTTGGAGATCAATCTCATGACTCTGAGATCAGAACTTGAGCCAAAACTGAGAGATGCTCAAGCAACTGCACCACTCAGGTGCCCCTAAATCCCCTTTTAGATTACTAACACACAGACATCCTGTGTGTCCAGCTTCTTAATGATGCTTCTATATTCATAATATTTTTCTATATCCATATTAATCTTCTATGTCCATATTTTTTCTGCTTGATAGTGACTTTACATGTCAATTATTTTAGTGAAAGTCATAAAATTTATCAGTATGATTGTCAATTATTCTTGTAATTCTGACCTCCTGATGAATGCCTTTTGGCCTTACAATTTACCTTTTTGCTGTGTAAACATAGCTATGTTATTTTATCTTCATTATTCACTTCCTGAGGTTTATTTTCATGACTTTACATTCAAGTAGTCTCTTTCATAGCTTACTATGAGAAGACATTTTCAAATAGCTATTAAATTCTATCTAATTTCATTATGATGTTTTAATAAGCACTGGGAATAAGAATGGGTGATGGGATTACACAGGAATGAATTAAATCTATTAAAATATTTTAGTATTCCACTGATTTGGAAATGCAATCAAGAATAAATTGGAACTTTTCCAATTTTCCATTGTTATGGAGAACTTAACAAAAAGAGTTGATGGCTGCTCTAAAACCAACAAGACACATTCAATGTTTAAAACAATAGATATATCCTTTCACAGTTCTGGAGCTAAGAAGTCCAATATCAATGTGTTAGTAGGGCTACACTCACCAGAAGCTTTGGAGGAAAATCTATTTCTTTTTTTTTTTTTTTTTTTCTTGGGTTCTGGTAGCTGCCGGCAATCCTTGGTGTTTCTTAGCTAGAATTTGCATCACTCCAATCATTGCCACTTGCTTCAGATCACCTTCTCTTGGGTGGATGCATCTTTTCCATTTTTCTAATTTCCCTCTACTTCCCTTATGAAGACACATGTCATTGGATTTAGGGTCCATTCACCCAGATAATTTGAGATTATCTCATCATCTCAAAAGCCTTATTTAATTACAGGTACAAACACTTTTTTTTTCCATATAACATGTATAGGCCACAGATATTAGGTTGTAGACATATTTTGGAGGTCCACCATTCACGTGAACCCATGAGAAACCCATGAAAACTTTACTGGTTTGGTTTTTATTAAGGAAGCTTATTTTGTTGTTCTTTTGTAAGAAATTTGAAAGTAATATTTCAATACACAGAAATTTAAAGCAGAATACATCCTACTTAAAAATACTATGAAAAGATTTCATGGGAAAAATTAGCATTTTCTCTATGGCATTCCCTTTCTAAAAATGGCTAATTTGTATTGGGATTGTTTTAAGTAATTTTTAAGATTATATTTAATCTTCATATTCCAAACATACTTAAGAGAATTATTACTATTAATTCACATGTAATTTGATAGTATCTTATATTTCACTGTATTCCTTAACACAAATGTTAAGATCAACTACATTTCCTTCGCTGAAAATCAATGTCTATATCCTAGTGTTAAACTTCTACAGAGAAACTACCTCTGGAATTTAACTGATGTCCCGATTAAGTGAGCTTTATATCAGAATTGCCTTTTGCTGTTGTTTTTTTGCCTACTGTTTCTATATATGTTATTCTTATTAGTATTTATTTCTTCTACTTAGGTGCTACATTCAGTTTAAGTGTTGTAATTTATGTTCTGTACATTGCACTACTGGCTTTGGGCAATGTGTACATTGTAAATAAACTAAATGAATAAATTAGTTTTGCTGTTCTGCCTCTTACCTCAAGTATTTCTCTGAAAACACATTGATTGCCTAAAGGAATATCTGAAACCCTATTTAGTTAGCAATTCTTAACAAACAATAGGAGGCAATTGCAAAATATTTATGAAATATAAATATTTAAATTGAAAGTATTTGTCATAATTTATTTTACATTTATTGACATTTCAAATATATAAAGTTGAGGGATCATTTAAGGAGGGAAAAAAACCCACAGTTCTGAAAGCCAGTATACTTCGGGAATGAGTTAAGACAGAATGGAGTAATATTGTGGATAAAAATGGATAAAAATCTCCTTTTACATTTCAAGTGACTGTAATTATTTAAAGTACAACTATGGAAAGACAAAGAGTTACACTGAAATATCTGTAGTGATTGCAGCTAAATATGATTGGAACTAACCATCTTATTGCACAGTATTTTACTTATTTTCAATTATAATGAAAAGTTAATTATTTCTTATAAAAGTTAATTAAGACTTAATATTTCAATAATATCACTCCCAAAACATTTTCTGATGTCTTATAGTTATTTTCCTTATTATTTGATTCTAGTTAAGGGTTTTGAAGATGTTTATCAATAGAACCAAATGTTTATGAAAATCTCTAAAATGAAAGACACTGCGTACAAAGTTGTAAACATTAGAAAGCCTACTTTTTTTTTTTTTTCCAGTTACATACTTTTTGGGCTTTTCTGTATCCTTTTATATAAAGTGTTTTTTCTTGTGGGTGGGGTATTTTGCTTGCTTCTTAAACATAGGAGTAAAAATTAATTCTAAATGGAATATTACAGAAATTTTCAAAGGAAAGGTATTCTCTGACCTGTGTCATCAAGAATTTTCTGGGTCTAGGGATCCCTGGGTGGCGCTGCGGTTTGGCGCCTGCCTTTGGCCCAGGGCACGATCCTGGAGACCTGGGATCGAATCCCACGTCGGGCTCCCGGTGCATGGAGCCTGCTTCTCCCTCTGCCTATGTCTCTGCCTCTCTCTCTCTCGTTCTCTGTGTGACTATCATAAATAAATAAATTTTTTTTAAATAAAAGAATTTTCTGGGTCTATTAGCAAAAACATTGAACTTTGTGATCATAATATAGCAAATGGACACAGATACAGCAGTAGTGGAGACTAAGATTATTTTTACATTAGCAGGTGTTATTCATTTTCTAGCAAATCAGTTAAAATGGAATTGGCATTTAGATTCATCATATTTGTGAAAAGTAGAAGATTGAATGATACCAACTACTGCAGAAACGTAGGAAACTCTCATGACCTGCTGCTGGTGAAGTTATACACATATACAGACACTTATATGTCAAAATATAAAAATGAACATTTCAAAAAAATTGAACATATTTAAATAAATATGTATTTTTTGGAAGATTTCAATATGTTCAGGATGTGACCACATTTCTGAATGATTTGGGTAAGAATGACTTTTCCCTCAGTATATGTCATAAACTTCTGCAATGACAGTATTATATTGAAAACTTTCTTTTTTTATTTTATTATTTTATTTTATTTTATTTTATTTTATTTTATTTTATTATTTTATTTTATTTTTTTTAATTTATTTTTTATTGGTGTTCAATTTACTAACATACAGAATAACCCCCAGTGCCTGTCACCCATTCACTCCCACCCCCCGCCCTTCTCCCCTTCTACGTTCAACGCCTCGACATTTAATAGTGAAGCTTGCAAATTCCAAAGATAAGGAGAAGATCCTTAAAGCAGCAAGAGACAAGAAATCCCTGACTTTTATGGGGAGGACTATTAGGGTAACATCAGACCTCTCCACAGAGACCTGGCAGGCCAGAAAGGGCTGGCAGGATATACTCAGGGTCCTAAATAAGAAGAACATGCAACCAAGAATACTCTATCCAACAAGGCTCTCATTCAGAATGGAAGGAGAGATAAAGAGCTTCCAAGACAGGCAGCAACTAAAAGAATATGTGACCTCCAAACCAGCTCTGCAGGAAATTTTAATGAAAACTTTCTTATAAATTTGTTTATCAATGTAAAATGCTATTTGAAAGTCCACAAGGGGAACACATTAGGAATATATTAATTACAATAACAATATGCAAGAGAGCATTTTCAAAAAAGGACTGAGAGAGTAGAATCAAATTATTAATAAGAATGAGAGTCTTGGGGTACCCGGGTGGCTGGCTCAGTGGTTGAGCATCTGCCTCTGGCTCAGGGCATGACCCTAGCGTCTTGAGATAGAGCTCTGCATTGGGTTCCCTGTAAGGAGCCTGCTTCTCCCTCTATGTATCTGCCTCTCTCTTGTGTCTCTCATGAATGCATAAATAAAATCACACACACAAAAAAGAATGAGTCTTGGAAATTTAAATAATTGAATAAAAATTTCTATATAAGAAAAAGTGTGCTGGATTATGCTGCTATAGCCTACAAATTCAAATTATGGGTGGCTTTACAAAACATAAATTTATTCCATACAATGTTTGTTCTGCTCTATTTCCAAGTGTTTCTCCAGGGCATCAATGAACAATGTATTGCCATATTTTCAGACTAGTTTGATTATATGACATTCCTATTAGCCTTCAGTTCCAATATTATAATAGCAGGAACAGATATCATGGAAAATCATGAAGTAACTCTTAAACACTTCTACCCAGAAGTGACGCAGATCCTCTTCCTCTCACATTTTACTGGCCTAAGCTAGTCACATGTTTATGTCTATTTTTAAGGGAGTAGGAAAATGTAAACTTTCTATTTGCCTGAAAATTTGCACCCAATTTCAAATATTAGTTAGTAGCTTTACAGTCTATATCAAATTCCTTTTTAAAAACTTGAGATGTAGAAAAAAATGAAACAATGAAACTTATAACTGAAATTATGTCATAGTCTGCATTCCTTAGGATTACTCAATATCTTGGATTTTTGGTTTGGGGTGGGTGTGGCAAAGATTAAATTTCACTTGTAATGTTAATTTTTCTGGGTTTTGACAATACATAAAACCATGATCCCACCAGCACAATACTATCTAGAATAGTTCCCTCATCCAAAATTTTCCCTGGTCCATGGCCTTTATGGTAGCTATTCTCTGTCCTACAACCCTTGACAACCACAGATGTCTTTTTGCCCCTATTGTTTTGTCTTTTCTAGAAGGTCAAAAGTATGAAATCCTACAATATTCTGCCTTTGGGGTTTATGCATTTAACTTTGATTCATATTGTTGCATGAATGAATACCATGGTCTTTTTTTATAACTAAGAGCTTTCCATTTCATAGATGTGCCACAGTTTTACGCATCTATTTTCTTGTTGAAGCTTTTAATAGTTATGAATAAAGCTTCTATAGTCATTCACCTATGGGTTTTAGTGTGAACATAAAGTTTGAATTCTGGGCCATATATTCAGACTTCCAAAGTGTCAATACCATTGAGGAATTCCACCAGTGATAAATGAGAATTCCTATTGCTTTGCATGCTCCTTAACATTTAGTTTTGTCAAGCTTTGCATTTTAGCCCATCCAAAAAAAAAATGTGTAGTGGTAGTATCTCACTGTGGGTTTAAATTACAATCCCTTAATGAGAAATGATATGCACATTTTCAAATGTTTATTTTCCATCTTTTTTTTTTTTAAAGATTTTATTTATTTATTGATGTGAGACACAGAGAAAGAGAGAGAGAGGCAGAGACAGGCAGAGCAAGAAGCAGGCTCCATGCAGGGAGCCCGATGTGGGACTCAATCCCAGGACTCCAGGATCACATCCTGGACAGAAGGCGGGCACTAAACCGCTGAGCCACCCAGGGATCCCCTATTTCCCATCTTTATGCCTTCTGTCTGTCCAGTTCTTTTGCCTATTTTTACTGGATTATCTTATATATACATATAAATATATGATATATATTATATTTTAGATATAATTATATTTTATATATAATTATATATTTTAAATATACATTATATATTATATATATTAAGTGTTTTCTCCATTCTAGATGTAATTTCTATGTCAAATATGTGAGCTTCAAATATTTTCTCCCAGTCCTTGACTTGTCTTCTTATTCTCTTAACAGTGCCTTTTGCAGAGCACACATGTTTTTTCTGACAAAGTTCAATTTTTTATTTTATGGATAGTATTTTTGGTATTGTATCTAAACCTCGTGGTCAAACTCAAGCCCCATACACATTTTCTCCTATCAATTTTAGAGTTTATATTTCATATTTAAATATATGATACATTTTGAATTAATTATGGCATATTATATATTATTGATTTTTTTTTATTTTTATTTATTTATTTATTCAAGAGACCGAGAGAGAGAGAGGCAGAGACACAGGCAGAGGGAGAAGCAGGCTCCACGCAGGGAGCCCGACATGGGACTCGATCCCGGGTCTCCAGGATCAGGCCCTAGACTGAAGGCAACGCTAAACCGCTGAGCCACCTGGGCTGCCCTTTTTTGTTGTTTCTTATGAATATCCAATTCTTTAGCATCTTCCGTCCACAATTGAATTGTTAAGATGAATTGCCTTTATTCTTTTGTTAAAAACCTATTGATTAAATTAGTCTGAGTCTATTTCTGGTGTCACTATTCTTTTTCATTGGCTTTCGTGATAAATTTTAGAATCAGCTTATCAATATCTACAGGAAAAATTACTGATATTTTTTATTTGTGTTGCATTTGCTGTGTTGTGTAGATCACATTGATGATAATTTTTTAAAAAGATTTTATTTATTTGTTCGAGAGAGAGAGAGAGGCAGAGACACAGGCAGAAGGAGAAGCAGGCTCCATGCAGGGAGCCCGACGTGGGACTTGATCCCAGGTCTCCAGGATCACACCCTGGTGGCGCTAAACCGCTGAGCCACCCGGCTGCTCCATTGATGAGAATTTAATCTATATCTTCTTTGATATATTTTATTGGTGATTTGTGGTTTTCCATGTACATATCCTGTATGTATTTATTTACATTTATACCTAAGTATCTTTGAATTTTGTGCTATTATAAATGATATTTTCTTCAAATTTATGGTTACAGTGGTTCATTAATGGCATAGAGAAATATAATCAACTTCTGCATTTTCTCCTAATACCCTGAAAACTGAGCAAACTAACTTATTACTTGAAGGAGTTCTTTTTGTGCGTGTAGGTTATTTAAAATTATATTTTTTAAATGTATTATTTAAAAGATTTTAGTTTATTCATTTGAGAGACAGAGAGACAGAGCATAAGCAGGCGATGAGGCAGAGGCAGAGGGAGAAGGAGAAGCAGACTCCCTACTGACCTGATAGTGGGAACATGGGCTGCATCCTAGGACCTGGAGATCATGACTTGAGGTGAAGGCAGATGCTTAACCATTTGTACTACCCAGAGGCCCCTAAAGTTTTCTAAATTAGAGTTTCTCATCCTTGGCACTATTGATATTTAGGGCCAGATTCTTGCTGGGGGCAGATGGAGGGTGTTGTGCTCTATATTGTAGGATGTTTATTATCATTGGTATCTAACATTGGCACCTACTCACTTAATATCAGATGCACAATCCCACTTGCAGTGGCCAAAATTGCCTCTAACATTTCCAAATATCCCCTAGAGGGTAAAATCACCCATGATTGAGAACTTCTCTTCTACATAGGCAATCAAGGTGTCTTCAAATAGAGATATTTCCAATCTAAATATCTTTTATTTATTTGCCTTGCTCCATTACACTAGCTATAACTTCTAATATGATGTTGAATGTAAGAAATGTTAAATATTCTTGCTTTATTGAATATTTTAGTGGGAAATCATTCAATGTCTTAACATTAAGTATGATGATATCTGTAGGCATTTTCTAGATACCATTTATTAGGTTAAAAGTATTTACTTCTAGTTTTCTGACAGGTTTATTTATCACGAAATAATTTTGCATTTTTTGGAGTGTACTTTTGACATATGTTGTTATGATTATGGCTTTTATTATTTTGTCTGTTAGAAAGATGATTGCACAAATTCATTTTAAGTGTTGAATCAATCTCACATTCCTGAGGTGATACTCAATTGGTTGTGATTCATTATCCTTTTTATGTATTGTTGGATTTGATGTTCTAATACTTTATTTGTAACTTTTTAATCTATGTTCATAAGAAATAATGGACTGCAGTTTATGTGTATATAGATATGAGGGTTTTTGTATGTATATTATATATATTATGTACATAATATGTAATACATTATGCATACATAATATATAACTGCATATATATGGATTTAATATATATTAAATATACATATTTAAACCATTAATATACATATTAAATCCATATATATACAGTTCCACCCTTGAACAATGTGGCAATTAAGGACACCAACCCCCTTTTGCAGTTGAAAATCTATGTATAACTTTTGATCCCCTCAAAACCTAACTCCTAGTATCTACTGTTGACCAGAAGCCTTAATGACAACTGTTAACACATATTTTTTTATGTTGTACATATTACAGACTGTATTCCTACAATAAAGTGTGCTAGAGAAAAGAAAATGTTCAAAAAATCTTGAGGAGAAAATATATTTACAGTACTGTATTTATTGAAAAAAAAAAAACACATATAAGTGGACCCATGCAGTTCAAGCCCATGTTATTCAGGGGTCAACTGTGTGTGTGTGTGTGTGTGTGTGTGTGTGTGTGTATGTGAGTGTGGCCCATGGACTATTCAAGAGTACATTGTTCAATTTCCAAATATTGGTGGAGTTTCCTTATATCTTTCTGTTTCTGAATGCTATATTACATTATATCCAAGACTATACCTTATATGATTTACATATAAATTTTAGTCATTTTTACTTTAAGAATCTACTGAATGAATGTTTTATGTGCACTTAAAATCATAGATATTTTGTGTTGATGTTTGATGGAGTGTTATGTAAATGTCATTTAGGTCAAATTTAATAGTGCTAGTTAGGTCATGTATTTGTGTACTGAGTTCTGCCATTTTTTAAAACTGAAGAAGTACTGTTTAAGTCTCTATGATTTGGAATTTGTCCTCTTGCCCTTCTTGATCAATTAGTTTTTACCTCATATATTTTTGAAGCTTTATTGTTATATGGATATTGTTTAGGCTTATAACGTCTCTTGAAGAATTGACTCCTTTATCAATATCAATTATGTATAATTTATTTTTATCCTTGATAATCTTCCTGGTAATGAGGTTAACATATTCTGAAATTAATATTTGTTTCAACATTTCATTTTTTTCTTAGTTTTTTCATATTATATTGTTTTCTATCCCTTTTTATAGCTTCTTTCATTCTTTATATTTATCTGAGTTTATTATGAAAAGCATATTTTTTCTTTTGTATGTAACTGAAAATCTGACATTTAGCTCATATATTTTAAACAATTTACATTTAAGGTGATTGTTGATACAGTGAAATTAAAGTCAACCATCTTGGTAACTGTTTATTTGTTGAATTTGTTGTTTCCTTGACTTCTATTTTGCCTTCTATCGTTTTGTTTGAGCATCTTTTATGATTCTATTTCATTTCTTCTGTTAACTTTTGTATGTGCATTTTTATCTACTTTAAGTGGTTTCCTTATAAAATTTTTAAATACACTGTTTCCACCTTCAGATGATATTTCATTGCTTCACGAGCATATATTCCAATTCTTCTTCCCAATTTTTGCTATTATCATATATGTTACACTTACATATGCTATAATCACCTAACACATTGCTACTATTTCTGCTTTAAAGAATCAGTACTTTTTAGACATTAACATTAATTACTCAAGACTTGTTTACATGGTGATGGGATAGCGGCTTTCCTGATGTAATGATTAAGCTTATATTTGGAAAACACAGTGGATTTGCACATCAGTTTGGCGGATGCAAGTAGTCCTGACTCTCATCCAAGTATAGACCTCTCCTCCACCCAATTTTTTTCCCTCCTGTGCAGTTAATAAACCTCAAAATCCTTATGTTACATGGTTGAAACCTTTCCTCTGAGGATTATTTTGTTACTTAAGTGACATAAATTAGGTGAATCAGTAGAAATCTTCTTTCCTGTTTCTCAGCTGTGATGATATTCCAGCAGCGCTCTGAACCACAGCCCTTAGTATCCTTTATCCTACAAATAAGTTGTTCTGTGAGGGAGATAGTGAAAAGGAATCTGGCTGGAGTTCACAATGTCTGCCATTCCCCACTTTTAGCCTGAACTAACTGGAATACTTTTTCATATTGTCCCTAATCCTTCTTGCAGGAGCCTAGTGAGATTCCTGGTTGGAAAGACTAGAACTGAGTGGGAATTCTCCTATGACTTTAATCTCAGGAGGCTCATACTTTCATGCTAGCCCAACAATTTGTCAGTGTTACTGATTTAATAGTTTATCAGATTATATTGTGTCCACTGACATTTGCTTCATTTAAGTAAATGCTCAGGTTCTGTGCCACTAGATTTTATAGCTCTGTTTTGGGACTTTTTTCAGCTCTTTACATCTTTTAGCTGTTTGTGTGTTTTAACTTTTGTAATGGAGTCATTATTTTGTATATTTACCAATTTCTGGAACTTAGTAAAAAGCTTGACAAATTGGATGTGCATCAAAACTGGTGGTGAATATTATATATTTGGTGGGGCAGAATATGCTTTTTAAAATTTTTTTATTTATCTATGATAGTCACAGAGAGAGAGAGAGAGAGAGAGAGAGAGGCAGAGACACAGGCAGAGGGAGAAGCAGGCTCCATGCACCGGGAGCCCGACATGGGATTCGATCCCGAGTCTCCAGGATCGCGCCCTGGGCCAAAGGCAGGCGCCAAACCGCTGTGCCACCCAAGGATCCCGGTGGGACAGAATAAAATAATGCCCAACTCTAATGAATTTATAAATTTTGTGTTTTTTTTTATGTGTACAAAGACACAAGGTGAATGGATCATGATGAGAGTGACAAGGAAGGGGCAGCCCGGGTGGCTCAGCAGTTTAGCGCCACCTTCAGCCCAGGGCGTGATACTGGAGTCCTGCGTCGGGCTCCCTGCATGGAGCCTGCTTCTCCCTCTGCCTATGTCTCTGCCTCTCTCTCTCTCTCTCTCTCTGTGTCTCTCATGAATAAATAAATAAAATCTTTAAAAAAAAAGGGTGACAAGGAAGAAGTATATATATTAAAATAAATAATTTGCTACTACAATCCAATGATGAAATCTCTTTTTTTTTAGAGCAGAAGTGTATTATGCAGGGTGGTGCAAGGCAAGAGTTATAAATTTACATTGTTTCCAATTTCTTTTTATGTAAATTCAAGGAAATTTTTACCATTATAAAGATTTTCATTTTTTTTCTTGAGAGTTTCAAAATTATAAATAGGAGATTGTAGAACTAGTTCTTGGCTTTTAAATAGATTTTAATCCCTGAGATCTACTACTTGAGAGCTGAGAATAGGTTTTAGATACCAGGATGAAGAAGTAGTAAAATTATTGACACAATTTGGATTAAAGTATAATGATTTTAAAATCTCTTTTATTATTTTTCCTAGTAATTTTCAACATGTTACCTATTATTTTTTCAAGGTTGTACATTTTATTTTTTATTGTTTCAAGATTGTACATTTTAATGTAAATAAAAGTGCTATTGGTCTGATTAATTTTTAACCAATAAAACACTTAAATCATATTAACTAGCCATTTCCAATTATCTTAAAACACAGTCTTGAAAATAGTGATCAATAAATTTGTTATTTTTAGGACGATCAATAAATTGTCTTGAGTGCTCTGGTTTATATAGATGTTTCCCAATTTTTCTCACATGATCTACAATTGTAATAGTCTTGAGCTCAAAAGGAGTTGGAATTAGAACACTTTAGATAACTTGACTCATAGTCATAAAAATTTCCATATTGGTCCTTTATTAAAACATTATCAGGGATGGTAACTTATATGTATCTGTGTTTGTGTATCTATTTATTAAAGTGGCAACCATTAACTATGCAAGTTCTAGCATTCATCAAAAGCTTTTTTCTCCATATTGCTTATAATGCAAAACACATTGCAAGGATTTGTTCAAAAATAAAAAACCTACTGAAACATCAAGAGAAAGTGTTGAATATTTCACTTAATTTATTCTTGCTGTTGTTAATACTAGGTGATGTTTTAAACAAAGACATCATGTTTGGTTTTGTATATTTTGTTAGAACTTTTTTATGGTTTCAAACAGAATTATTCTTTATTCTTTTAAATACTTTATTATGTTTATCTTTTGATTATAGAAAACCAGTATGAAAAACAAGAACTCCAAAATTCCAATCTCAGGACATAAAAAAAAAAAAATTCATCTTCAAAGCCAACATTTTGTGAAGTAGATTTGAAAACAAACTATGATCCCTATGGAGTCATTAAACAGGCCTCCCTTTTTCCTGCTTAAAGAGCAAAGAAAATATCTTCCTTGATAAGCACTATTGAGAGTCATGACTGTCTGGCAGCTTATGTCATTAAAATATCTGTAATTCACTTTTCTTTATTTTTACAGACATCCAAGCAGCTTCAATGAACTATACACTCATATGTGTTGATGTGAGAAATTAAAGTTTATTCTCATGTAAAAATATAAAAAGACCTATACTTATTTTCTTTTTCTCTTCCTTTTATGCCATTTCATTTCATGGTTAAACTTTTGTCAAAGTCATCATCATTGTGAGACCTATATGTATGCATCTTTAAGTTGTTATTTTTATAATCACTGGATTGGCTGGATTTGCTACTTTTGCCTATTTAACAATCAGAGACATCAAAGAATTATTCTTTCATTTCACATTTACGTTACATAATTTTAAGCCCTTTATATCAACTTTCTTCCAAATTTAAAAATAGTGATCACTTTTCACATTTTATATATATGTATATATGTTTATATATACATGCACATACATATACAAACACATAAATACTCTTGCAATCAATGCATATGTATATTATTTATATATATATACATATATGTATATTTGAATATATATGGAATCTTACTGGAAATTCACTTTCGTTGCCTCAAAGTATGGACAGTAATTAAAACTTTGTGATGCCTTATGAACCTTCTAAGCAACTATGAAGTTAAAGATACTCTTTACTAACTAATTAGAATAGTTCTTCTCTTTTTTTGAAGGAAATGTCATTATATTCTATAGGCAGTTGTGTGTTTTTGTTAGGACTGAAAAAAAGATGAATTATCAAAAGAACTAAAATATTTGTACTTCTTCCTTTAAAGATATAGAGTTTTCAGGGCACCTGGGTGGCTCGGTTCATTAAGTGTCTGACTCTTGATTTCAGTTCAGATTGTGATCTTACGGTGGTGAAATGGAACCTGATGTCCAGTTCCATTTGGGTGTGGAACCTGCTTAAGATTCTCTCTCTTCCTCTTCCCCTCTCCTTCCTTCCTTCATTCACAGTCTCTCCCTTTCAAAAAAAAGAGTTTCCAAAGTCAGGCAATTGTTTCAATTCAATTATATGAAAACAAAAACATGGATATATGAGCAGAACTCTAAAATCACTCTAAATTTCATTTTATAGTTAATTATTTTTATAAGATTTTTCATTTTTTTATAGTTTATATATACATTTTATATAATTTTCAAAATATTTTCCTTATTTAGTTTTTACAAAGCCATTTTTGAATATCCAAGTTTCAGAAGAGGTGTGAATACCTAAAAGTTATATTAAAATTTAGTTAATTTAGATAAGTGTATTTTGGAAAATACAATACAGAAAAGAGAGATCTTAAATTATTATATTCTTCATTTATTTCACTTTGATATTTGTCACTCTTTCTCTGCCCTGGGATCTTATCAGAAACCAGACCTTGAACTGCTTTATTCTTTAAGCTTGATAGGCTTTCCTTGAAGCATGGACCTCATTGTCCTACTGTATCTGCATTGGAATTAGTTGCTTTCTCCTTGTCTAGCATTGGCACTCATATATCTCACAACTAGATTCAAGGAAATAAGCATCATTGCAGGTATCCATTCCTTATCTATATGACAAAGTGGGGAGAGTTGAGTTTATTTAAGACTATTAAGGAAGATGAATGTATATGTTGGAAACATTTAGGAGTGAGGTGTAAGAACAAATGCCTACTCTCCCCACATTAAGTTCTAGGCTTTAGTAAAGACATTGGTCTAAATTGCAGAGACAACAGAGAAGAAAATATGCAGTTTATAGTTCTATGTATTGTTTCCTAAAATAAGAAATGTATTAATTACTAAGGCAGCAGAATTTACCTTGATTATGAATATATTTATAATATTTCCTTTCTTGTGACTGCTACTTTAGCTCTGCTTTTCTCTTCAAATTAAGGGTTTTGTTAAATTTACTTTTTTATTTTATATATAGTCTTTAATGGTGAATATTTGATAACTGAAAAATTTCTTTGGAAGAACTACATTTTTATGACATTTATTATTTTTTGTTGTAGAAATAATAAGTTCTTGGTACCAAATTTGAATATAGAGAAAAAAATCTTCAAATTTTATGATTACAATAAATTTTTGTTTCTTTATAATACACTAAATACTGAATGCCCCTTTTCCCAGTTTTTATGTGATTTTTATATTAATTATTCTATTTACTTAGCCAATTGACATTTCTTTCAAAGAATATCAGTTATTATTTAATATAATATTAAATAACATTTAATATTTTAAATTGCATATTTTGACTACATATTTTCCATAATATTTAAAGCCCATTTCAAATATATCTTTATTTTAACATTTTATATAATTAACATTTTATATAACATATTTTAAATATTATTGATTGTATTCCATGATATCATTTTACTGGGTACAAAATGTTCCAGTATATTTTACCTTTATTGAAATTCAGAAATCAATTTTATTTTAAAACAAAAATAACTACATATACATATATAAACATACATTTAAAGGATAGTTTGGTGGCATGATCTTTGGAATTCCCTCTTATTTGTTTCATAAATGTATCTATAAACTATTATTTGCTCCCAAGCATTTGGATAATTCCTGATTCACATAAATTTCCATGGCTGTTTTGGTAAATTCAATTGAGTTTTCTATGCTTCAACTGAGTTTATGTTATGTAAATATTAGTGCTACACTATTTCCTTCAGCTATGAGAATAAATAAGTTTTTGCTTGTTTAAGCCTGAAAAAAACTTTATGATGGATATAGAGTATGAATATAGGAGATATCCAAACAAATAGGTGTTGTTTTGCTTCTCTTTTTGTATTCTTTCCATAATGTAAGTAGGGAAAATCTAAAATATCCTGGTCATACATATATTGAGGGGTATGGCTTTTTAACAGTACACTAAAGTCACCACAGCATTCATGGAGTGACATATTTTGTTGCAATGTATTTTATTTTATTTTTTTAAAGATTTTATTTATTTATTCATGAGAGACAGAGATAGAGACATAGACATAGGCAGAGGAAGAAGCAGGCTCCCTCCAGATGAGAGACTCGATCCCAGGACCCCAGGTTCATGTCCTGAGCCGAAGACAGATGCTCAACCACTGAGCCACCCAGGTGTCTCTGTTGCAATGTATTTTAAAGAAGTCATCCTGCACTTAAAAAAAAAATTATTTATTTGAGACAGAGAGAGAGAGAGAGAGAGAGAGAGAGAGAGAGAATGGCAGAGGGAGAGGGGCAGAGAGAAAGAGTGACCAGCAGACTCCCCACTTAGCAGGGAGCCAACTCCAGGCTTGATATCAGAACCCTGGGATCATGACCTGAGCTGAAGGCAGATGCTTAACCAATTGACCCACCCAAGTACCCCCATCCTGTACTTTTTAGATTATAATTTGTTTGATAGGGATCTTAGAAATTCAAACTACCAACTAAAAAAAATTTTGATATTTGCAAGATCTTTAAGAATCTTATATATAAAATAGTTACAAATGACATATCAGATCACTGCTATCAGCATTTTTAAATTCCTTCCTAGTTTTCCTTTTAATTCTCCATGTTAACGAGTAGATTTTAGCCTATTATTTCTTTATCTTGTTAAATATTTTGCTCAGTATGTCTAAAAATGATGAGTTGCATAATGCTTTGGTGATATGTAAGTTGTTTTAAATTTTCATTTTAGAAAGTGCTATGAAGTATAGGACTAATTTCTTCCTAAAACTGTTGGTGACTTTTGCTTTATGACTGAGGAGTGAAATTAATTATTATATTTGCACATTTAAGGAGTATCAATAAATTACCTATAATTTTGCCATCACAGTAGGCATTCTTTTGCAAAATGATCTTCTATAGCTTTCCTAACACCAAGGGGAACATATATAATTAAATAAACAGCAGAACAACATAATTGCTGATGTAAGAAATCCAAGGTATGCACATGTTCAATCCAATATGAGAGGAATATCAAGTCTGAAATGGATTGTGTTGTGAGGGAGAAATTCTTCCAGGAGAAAATAACATTTTACATTAAAAAGAGGTAGGATTGGTAGAAGTTATCAAATATGGATAATTATTATTCAATGCAATAGGCCATTTGATTGTCCTCTCCTTCTAGCAGAGTGGGAGATGATACTTTCCTGCCTTTTGGACAATGGGTTTTGAGCAGGAGTTACATGTTTCTTCCTAGTACAGGTGTAACAATGCTAGAACTCCACTCTCTATGCCTTTCTTCCCCTACCCAGCAATCATGGAAGCACCTGGTATTAAAGACTAAAGGTTGGTTTCTCTGGGGAGTTTCCTCAATCAGACACATAATTTTCATGAGACAATTTTACACCTTTGTTGTTTTAGATCACTCTAACTTGAGGGTTGTCTGTTTCTACGTTATAACCTAGAATACCCTAAGTAATATACCAACTGAACATAATGTGAGGAATTTATGCAGACAAGATTGGGATAAGAGAAAATTTTATGTTCATGTCAGGAATAAAAGAGGAAACATGACATTTTGTTGGAAAAAAGAAAAATTCAATATAGCTTGATTTGATAGAAAGTATGCAGGTGGAGTTGAAAAATTAGGCTGAAGTGTCCTGTATACTACATTTAGAAATGATATATTTAGATTTTATCATCAGGACAAATGGCAGCTAATAAAGAATTAGAAGGAGGATATTTACATATTAGAAAGCATCTTGGCTGTAGTTTGAAAAACTCATTGGCTTAATCAATTAAGTATATGGGGAATGATTAATAAATTTGTTCCAGGGATGGAAATGTTTTATTTTTATTTTTCCAGTATTTTAAAAATCTTGAGCCATTATTTCTACCTTTATTGTCTCTGATTAGTGAGTAATCAGCCACTCTTTATGTATTTGCTTTCCTCTCTCTATTATACCTTGTCACTGTGACAACTTTAAATATTTCCTATCTTTGGTTTGTGTGAGATTGCCTATGATTTGACAGGGTATGGGTTTGTTTGTATTTATCTTGTTGAGGGACAGCTAACTCTAAATCTGTATATTACATATCCCCTCCCTCAATTTTAGAAAAAAATCAAACATTGTATGTTTAAATCTTTTCTTTTTTCCCTGCCATACTCTCACTATTATCTCCTCTAGGATTCCTGTACAGGTATGTTTGATATTTGGTATTTTATCGCAAGTTACTGGAGTCTCTGTTAATTTTCTTTAGTTTTTCCTTTCCTTAGGATTGAATCTTTCAAACTGATAACTGTTCAAGTTCACTAAATCTGTATTACTTATCTTATGAAATGTTCATTTTAGTTACAATACCCTTCAACTTTAGCATTTCTATTTGGTACTTTACTTATAGCATCTATTTCTATATTGAAATGGTTAGGTAGAAGCTAGATATGAGCAGTGGAAGGAATGCCCTGAGGCAGAGTCCCAAGTCCCTGTGGGGGAATGATAGAGACAGGAGCTGAGATAAGGACCATGATAAGCAAGCTACACACTAAAAACTCTGGGGGGGCACAGCATCCTGATCTGCTGCTTCTAAGACCTCAGGGCTAACAGATCAAGAGCCACAGGTGAAGAGCACACACTTTCTTCTACCACCTCTGTCTCTAGGGTAACCCCTAGACTCATTATAATGCATTTGTATTGTGGGTGCCACCCTCTCCTACTTCTTCCTCCCCTGGAAGAAGGCTGCCATGATGGTTCTGGTATAAATCTTGTAGGGTCAAAAACTCCTCCTCCCAACCTGTAAGGAGAGTCCCCCAAATGATTGGAAACAGCCTCCCTTAGAGACCACCCCACTCTACATCGCAGCTCCTTCTAGCCCAGAGAGTTGCAATAACTATCCAATCTCAAAATAACCTGGGGCCAGTTCTACCCCCTGGAACCTGCCTGCTCTCCCACCTTGAGAGTGTACTTTTGCTTTAATAATGTGGTTTGGTATTTGCTACTTTCCTTCTGGCTGTCTGTATTCAGTTGCAGATTCCCATATAAACCTTCTCATGGGGAATCCAAAGACTAAGACCTCCATTCATACAACACAGACTTCCACAGACAATAGGATCACTTACCTATTTTTCTTTAAGATTATATTTTTTAAAGATCATGAACATATTTATAAAAAGCTACTTTTCTTTAGTCTTTTTTTTAATTTAAATGCAATTAGCCAACAATAGTACATCATTAGTTTCATATGTAGTGTTCAAGAATTCATCAGTTGCATATAACACACAGTGCTCATTACGGCAAGGGTCCTCCTTAATGCCCATCAGCCAATTACTGTATCCGTCCCCCATGTGTCCCCTCCAGCAACCCTCCATTTGTTTCCTATAGTTAAGAGTCTCTCACTTTTTCTCCCTCTGTGATGGAAAACTGAAAAATTCATTCAGTTTTCCCTCCCTTCTCCTATGATCCTCTGAGCTGTTTCTTATATTCCACATATGAATGAAACCATATGATAATTGTCTTTTTCTGTTGACATATTTTGCTCAACATAATACCCTACAGTTCCATCCACTTGGATGTAAGTGGTAAGTATGCATCCTTTCTGATGGCTGAGTGATTTTCCATTGTATATAAATACCTGCTTTTAAATCATTGTCTTCTAGTTTCATTATTTGTGTCTACGTGTTTCTGTTGACAGTTTGCAAATTGGTGGGTCACATTTTCTGGTTTCTTTGCATGTCTATTAATTTTTAATCGTGTGCTTTATATTATGGATTAACTATTGAAAGACTTTGGGATGAGTTATCTTCCTGTGGCATGTGTTACATTGATTTTGGTTCTAGCAGATAGTTGAATTACTGGCTAATTATTTTGATCTTTTGAACTCTTAAATTTAGGATTTGTTAGGGTATATGTGTAATTAAAGATATAAGGTGTTTTCAAAGCCTTTCTAACTTGGCATGACTTATAGTCCAATCTCTGTATTCTGTGAAGATATTGTGAAACCTTGGGTTTCAACTTTGTTTGAGCAGGTCTAGAAGATGAATTCTCATGTGTGGTGTTTGTGATTCTTACATGTAATCCTGGCATGTCAGCCAGATGCCTTTTGTGATAAACATATTGCTCTACTTTGGCTGAATCAATATCTAAAATCTCCCCTCACTGCTTGGCCATTGATGTATCTGCTTGTCTCTTGAACCTGTAGTAGGTTTGACAAATGAATACTCTCTCTGATAAGCCTTGAGTTTTACAATGTGCATTCACAACTTAGCTGTCATCTAAAGATTTATGGGGAAACATTCACAATTATTCCCAGTGCTCCCCTTCCACCTACACATCTATTTTCTAAGGACTTATCCTGAAGATTCTAGATGTGTCTTCCAATGATCATTTTGATCAGGGTATCACCATGATTTTTTGGACTCTAGATCAATGCAGCTTGGAACAAGGCTAATCATGTGGTTCACTTCATGAGTTTTTCTTCTATCATCAATTTGAAACTTGAATTTCCTATTAACCAATACGTGAAAAAAAACTGCCTCTTATATTTTGTCTATTTTAAAGATGGTTTACAGTGGGAGGGCTGATCAAGTAGCACTTAATCTGTTGTAAATAGAAGTGGAGTTCTACATAACTTATTTTTTAAAAACAAACTGAGAGATCAGTAGTCTAATAAAAGTAGCCTACTGATTTTCCCCCTAATTAACCCATCACTATTATGTTTCTGGCAATGCCTCTCTGTATGTCCAGACAGTTCACAGATGGGATTGAAATAGCTAAAGTCCATTTATAAGTGGAGGAACTCATAATGAATTTTTTTTAACTGCCTCTAAGCTTTCCCTAGAGTTCCTACTCTTCTTTTGAGCACAGCACTGTTCTCTGTTCACTTAGTTGGGCTTCTAACCTAGCTGAGCTTTGTTCACTTTTGTTTCAGCATCATTTTGTTCTGCTCCAATGTATCCAGCTCAGTTTGTTTACTTTAGTGCTCTCTGAGCTGAACTCTGCTTCCTTTCCTTTCCAAATTTGTTCATTTATACTAAAGACATGACTGGACGTCACTTCTCCATAGATTTTATTTAAGGTACTTAAACTGACTTGGAAAATGGTTTTGCCCACAAGATTTTAAAAAGACAAATGTATTCATTAGAATAATGATTTGTGGCAAATGTGCAAAATTAATTTTTACAATTACTTTAATCTGTATGACTGATAATTTAGATTTAGAATTCTGCTGAGTGGAAAGGAGACTAAGTGATTTTAATAGTATCAAGAATAATTATGATGTAGGTGAACACCATGGGAATGTAGGTTCTAAGCCATTCCTGGAACTACTTTGAATATGAATGCACAAAATAAACTTGTAACATTTTACTTTTTGAAAACTATAGTGAAATAATTTCGTTTGGTCAGTTTTACTGAAGCAGAATAGGTTATAAATACAAAGTATTTGGGGTTGATTAGAATCATCTACTCGTTCATGATATCCTGGCAACAGATGATAATCCTCACAACAGGAATTGGATCCTAGCAAAGAAGCATATGGAGAACAGCAGGACCAAAGAAAACATCTATCTAGGCTGCCTATTCACACTGTTCAGGCTCAATAAAAGGCTCTCAGATGTGAATTCTCAGTTGAGGTTAAGATTCAGACTGGTAGGGATCCCTGGGTGGCTCAGCAGCTCAGCGGTTTAGCGCCTGCCTTTGGCCCAGGGCACGATCCTGGAGTCCCGGGATCAAGTCCCACATCAGGCTCCAGCCACGGAGCCTGTTTCTCTCTCTGCCCATGTTTCTGCCTCTCTCTCTCTATGTCTATCATGAATAAATAAATAAAATCTTTAAAAACAATTCAGGCTGGTAATTCTGATTCAAGCAAGAAATTAAGGAGCATCAAGAATATATACAATCACTTCGGTATATTTTTGGTAACTTACTTTGAAGATATTTTATTTATTTATTTACTTAATGCACATAATGAAATTGAGTTTACCATATTAACATTACATTTTCAAAAATAATTTTGAGGGGATCCCTGGGTGGCTCAGCAGTTTAGTGCCTGCCTTTGGTCCAGGGCGTGATCCCGGAGTCCTGGGATCGAGTCCCACATCGGGCTCCCGGCATGGAACCTGCTTCTCCCTCCTCCTGTGTCTCTGCCTCTCTCTATCATAAATAAATAAATAAAATAAATCTTTAAATTTTTTTTTGAGTGAAGTGAAGGATTTACAGACTTTTTAAAATATGTTCTATACTGTGCCAAACAATTTTTTTGCTTCAAATAGTAAAATCGTATATATTATAAATTTCTCAATTATACAGTTATTAAAAAATGTTTTTTACCCCTTTATTTCAGGTGATAAATCAACTTCCAGGTAAATAAAGCTCAGTTCACTTTAGAAATGTTTTATTTATAGTTTAAGTCAACATTTATCCTGGATTTTCAGTGTTAGGCAGACCTATAGCAAAAGCCATAACAGGTATGAAGACTAGAACGTCCCTTACCAATGGCATACTGAAGATGATGAACACTGGAAACAAACAAAAAGTGAATTCTGGCCTTGATCTGTCATTGATTAGATAATATTAGGTAATTTTCTTATTTGCAAAAATTGGCAATATTAAAATTATTTCTGAAACTTATAAAATAGCATCAAAATTGGCAGTATATGATACCAAAAATATATCTGTTATATAATTATGCAGCAATTGATGAAATTGAAATTCCAGATGAAAAGTGATGAATTCTCTACCATAGGAAACAATTAGGCAAATATAAGTGTATGTATTTATCTGGAGTATTATAAGGATATAAAGTATTTAGAGAGAAGGAGAAAGCAGGCAGGGACATAGAAAGGGAGAAACTCAAGCAAAGCAGACTCTCCACTGAGTATGGATCACCTGACCGTGAAGTCAGGACCTGAGCTGAAACCAAGAGTCAGCCACTTGACTGACTGAGCCACCCAGGTACCTCCATCAGGAGTATGCAAAAGAGTTTCCTATACAGTATGGAATCCCTGACAATCACAAACTCTACTAGTAAAACAGAATTGAACCACTCTTTTATTCCTTTGAATAAATTCATTGCAAACATTCGCTATTATCAAATGCTAAAGTAAAACAAATTCCCTTTAATTTATCTCTAAATATAATAATTGGTCTGTTTTCCAAAGTGCCACCATGGCCCCACTAGTAATATCATTTATTATTCCTAAAGATAGTAGGATGAAAACTCTCAGGAGAAGGCATAGAGGATAACTAAAATTAAACTGTTTTCTATCCTAGGCATAAATATTTTGAGTTTGAAAAAAAAAGGTATTTTTGTATTCTCCAAAGTGGGCTGTTATATGGACAATATATTTAGTTAGGAATAATTAGCAATAAAAATGTTGAATTGAATTGAAATCACATCTAATATGGAGCATCTGCTTTTCTATAAGAAAAAAAATCAGACAATAATTCTCAACACAAAGAATTTCAAATCCCACATTCAAAGCAGTTATTTTTATGTAAATTGTGGTTTATAATCTGAACATTCAACCCACAATCATTATAAACACTGATTTCACAACCATTTTTACTTAGTTTGTTAGCCTTTTATCACTATAAATGCATAATTTAAATAGTGTGTATGTTCTAAGAATTAGATAAATTCTGAATACTTTCTTAAAATATTTTATAATTAACATATAGTTAATAAAACTATATGTATATATACATATGTGTGTGTATACATATATATACTTTGTATCTAAGACTATGATATAGTATGAACCAAGGCTATGATAACTCCTTTTACAAAGGAGAATTTATATTTACATTTATATACATATATTTACTCACTGTTATATTTTCCAGTATTCATGTCAAACATATTTGTGATATATTTGTGGTTTGTATGTGTATGTGTTATTAGGAGACAATTAGCCATACATGTGTTATTAGGAGACAATTGGCCATACATGTCTCATATTCCTACATGATTAGGTATAAACAGCAAATTCCATCAGACTACCTTTTCTTCTGTTTGTATTAGTATAAATGCATAGCCTTGGAAAAATACAGTGACTCTCACTGAAGCAGATTTACTTAAATTTCCATATAACAAAAATAGAGACTTATCTCTCTTTTCCTGGAGAAGTTTCAATTACATTCCCGAATATTAAGAAAATGTCATTCTCTGGGGTGAAAAAGGCACGATTATGTGCAGTCTCATAATAAAATCAGGGTTTGTCAATCTCAGTGTTCATCTCCTGCAATGCATCCCACTGTATGCATAGACAATTCAATCTTTAATGTGTCACCCTGGGAAAATTAGGGCTACAAAACAGATGTAGGATGTTATTCATAGCCATTCCTGTGATCAATAGACTGTCTTTGTCTTTGATCCAAAGGCCTTGTCTCCTATGTCTATGAAAACTATGATAGACTAACTTCTGAGCTTATAATTAAAGTAAAATTTCAGACCCTTCAAATCTAACTTGACATTTTAACATGTGAAAATAATACATATCAAAATGACCTATTTAAAAAAATGATACTAATGGACATTATATCATGATTGTAACATATAACATACATGGTATATAATATATGATGCATAATACATAAATATAAATCCTAAATAATTTATATATATAAATTGTCTATAAATATGTATAGACACTGTTTATATATATGTGTATATATTCTATATTAAGGGACTCATACAAATAAATGGTAGTTTTAATCCTGAAATAGTTAATTTATAAGAATTAACTAAATTGTCCATTATTTATATATATTTATATACACACATATTTATGTATTTTATATATACATATATATGCTTATGTAGGAGTGTAAGATGGAAATTATCCAAAAAGACATAAGGCTTGAGTTCAAATGTACAAGAAAAATGGAATACATTATATATTACAACATATTATAGGTATCTAGCAAATATTGTAAAATTTTTATTTTATTCTTTCACCTACTTTTATTAACCTTTATTGTTGGTATCATTTGATTGAGATATGAATGTCAAAAGATTCTGGATAACTGATACTGTACAGTTCATACAGCAAATATTTCTAACAGAACATTAGGCTAAAAAGTGAAGCTATATAAAAATGAATGATAACTCTTTTTATATTCATAATAAAATCTAAAAATAATTCCCAGTGTAATATTCCCTAATAGACTAGGGAAATGTTGATCAAAAATGCTTTAGAAGGGTGACACCACCACTCTGGACTGCTGGAAGAGGCATAAGAGGGAGAATTATGAATGACTTATAACTATGCAGCTATACATAGTAATCCTATAGTAGTTGAATGAAGATGTAAATCTGTTTTCTAAAGCTGTGTGAATAGAAGCACCTAGTATTCTTGCCTTCGAGACACATTTTCACCTCCACTGTTTAAACATAGATTTTTTTTTAAAGAACAAAAATGTAAATGTAGAATCCCATATAATTCTTCCTTCAGCTTCATAAACTCAAAATCTGATCAAGCTATGATAACCTTCTATGGAAAGTATTAATCTTAATTTATGCTTGAATGTGGCAGGAATATAACTTTTAAGGACTCTATACCTCATTTAAAGTCTCGGTTTGGGTTACCATCCCAAATGGGTGACTGACTGGTGGAAAACCTTAACTTGAACCTCACTCATCATTTCACACCACCTCCAGGGTGGTGTTAAGGTCACAAGAAAGTTATGTGGTGTGAATGCTTTGGGGAAAGAGTGTACTTGCTCTGCTCCTTGAGTAATCTTTAACACTAAAGCCTCTGAAGTTATGATAAAACTTTAGGTTCGCTGACTCATTGCCCATAGTTCCATTTACCTATCGGGATCATGACATCTCCAACTGGTTTCCCCTGGGGTATTGCTGTCACCAGCTGTTCTGTCTAAAAAGTAGGGTGGTTATCCTGTTTGTAACAGGGCACCACAAAACTTTCTATTCTTATTAGCTGTTCCCTAATCGAGGGACTGCTATAGAGATAAATAGTAGTTTCAAACTTAAAATAGGTAATCTATAAGAATTAACTGATTTATTGAAAGAATATTTTTTTGAGATAAATGACTTCAAATAATTGACACATTTCTATGTAAATATACAGTCAACAGCTGAGTACAATTTAGAAAAATCTCTTAACCACCCTTCTCTCATATTGCACTCTTCATTCTCTTGCTGGAGCTGTCTACTTTCCCCAGACTCCTGTGCCTACAGAGCTACCTCATTTTTGTTCCACCAATGAGATGAAATAATATAAAATCTGGAAGTTAGAAGAAAAATCAAAGAAATATTAATCTTCATCCAACATCACCAGACAGGTAAACAAACGTGGGAGAAAGAATTTCTGCAAAGGTTTTGAAGTGTTCCCTTCTGAATCACCTACTTGAATGTGACAGGAAGCTGTGTATACCAATAATGAAACCTGCAATTCCTTACCTTACGAGAGGAACACCTTTCTGATTCTCTGAAAGCTGTAGGTAAACTGAAAAGTTTGAGGCATTCATGTTTGTCTTTGCTCCTCCAGCCTATTCAGTAATTTTGAAGCACCAAATTCTTGTGCTTACTCTCACATTAATTAAACAGGAATTCTAGAATGGTCTTTGCGTTCCTCATGGAATTCTATCTAAAATGACTTTGTGTGTGGTACTATGTTACACTCCTTGCTCAAAAAAAATTTATAACCACCTCAAAGAGGCTGTTTACACACACAAATTGTAGGAAAAAAAAACATAGAATGAAATAACCCTGAAAAGTGACATGCTAAGGATGCCAAATTATGCTGATACCATTAGAAAATATGACAGTGAGTTACAGTTGCAGCCAGAGAGTCATTTAATAGAAATGCTCTTTATAGGCAACCATCATTAGGGAAACATTCCTGAGGAAGTCAAACTTGGAGAAATACCGAATTAGGCTAAGTGAGAGAAGAAGACACTGCGGACTGGAAGTAGCTTCTACATGTGACCAATGAAATTCCAAGTGTATGTGCTGCCAAAGCAAGCACTGCATGTGAACCATGAAAAATAAAAACTAACTTAGTTGTAATTGAGGTTTCACTCTGGAGTTTCGTGGGATTCATAACCAGGCACATAAAATGGTATGCCAGATTTTGAGAAACAGTACAAACTTCAAATGTAATTTAGATTTAACATAATGCTTTAAGTTTCTGAAGTGCCATTTCTGCGCTGTAAAGTAGCGCCATCACTGTAAGAAGACTCTAATAATTATACTAAATCACTGGAACTTGGAAGTTATACTTTATCAAGTTACATAGCTTATTGTTTGCCTCTGATATTTTAAGTTTCCACCTTTTGGTTGACTACCAGTACCCCTAGTCTTTCCTTGTCACGTTATCCATACTAAGGATAGCTATAGCACCTTTTTTGAGAAGTACTTTCAACTACTCAGAAATAATTATGGCAAAATAAAGCATGGGATCATGGATTCGACCTTTACTAACACCTGCCATAATTAACTGCAATTAAAGTGTTAAAACCAACCTACCAACCACCCAACTAGCCAACCAATCACATCATCACACGTGCAACAATATATGTGAGAGACAGCCCTCAGCAAAAATTCCTCCTTTTCAAACAGTATTGATCTGTGTGTTGGAAGGCAACTTGGTTTTCATCCAAGTGTTATTTTTACAGTGTTTGTTTATTTCCTAAAGTACAGCAGACTAAAGGATGTAGCAGCGGGGCCTCCAACCCAGGTTATCAACTCTAACTTCCCATTGACTCCAATTTCTCTCTTTGCTATCTGTACTTCATGGGGAATGACCACTCAGGTCCTTTGTTTATATCTCTTGTCACAGTTGGAAACTTTTCTCTTTTTTAGTTGACTTTCCCCACTGATGTCCCACCACTGATTTTTCCACCAATCATTCACTGCTGTTAACACTTGTGTACCAGATGGTATAAAATGGCTAAGCATGTATTTGCTGAGTAACATAAGGAGAGCTGTCACTTGGCTTACTTCTCTTTCATTACTAACATTTTGTCATTAATGATTAGACAAGGTGATACTTGATGGAAACTGCAAAACCTGAACTTTTTGTGCTTTTGAATACAATTACTTTTTTATTCCCATTTTGTAGGAGATATTTTCAGGAAATGAATAATTTGGTAAGGGTGACATTTGCATTCCCTTTTTAAATTTTTTATTAGACTAATATTCAGTTTTCTTTCATTCAGATTGTTCAAGATTCTGAATAGATTTTTCTCCTTCCTTCCTCCTTCCCTTCTTTCCTTCCTTCCTTTTTTCCTTTCTTGATTTTGTGCATAAAGCCAAACATTTTTAATGATTGTTCTTTTAACAATATACTCTTGTAATTTCCTAGTTGTGTTGGGCATAGTTTTTGAAGGGAAGTTTGTTTTTGTCAGTAAACAGTGTCCCAGGATGGTGTGTCAGAATTGAAAAGAATGGAGAGCAAATGTGATTTTTTTTTTTTTTTTTTTTAGTATTTTATTTATTTGAGAAAGAGAGCATGAGAAAGCATGAGAGAGAGAGAGACCACGAGCACAAGCAGGAGCAGAGGGAGAGGATGAAGCAGACTCTCTACTGAGGAGGGATCCAAATGTAGGGCTGGGGCTCCATCTCAGGACCCTGAGATTATGACCTGGGGGGAAGTCAGACAATTAACCAACTGAGTTACCCAGGTGCCCCTCAGATGTGATTTTTGAAAATCTCCTCTGGGTAAATGGATTATTCCTTTCTACAGCCAAACTTCATACATTTAAATTTTAACTATAATGTCAGAGAGGTTTTATTTTATTTCTATTAGAACTCAGAGATGATATACATACTTCTACACCACAAAATTATAAAGTTACATGTTCTCTAATTGATTGTACTTTTGTTTCTCGGAGCTACTATAATGGAAAAAGTTTATTTTGATATGTATTTTCCTATTTATCTTCTTGTTTGTTTAGGGCATTTATTTCAGAGTATTAGTTTGGATATATATATATTTTTTTTAAGTTTTAACTCCTTATTGTGATTATTTTTTTTAATTTTTATTTATTTATGATAGTAACACAGAGAGAGAGAGAGAGAGGCAGAGACATAGGCAGAGGGAGAAGCAGGCTCCATGCACCGGGAGCCCGACGTGGGATTCGATTCCGGGTCTCCAGGATCGTGCCCTGGGCCAAAGGCAGGCGCCAAACCGCTGCGCCACCCAGGGATCCCTCCTTATTGTGATTAATCAGAAAAAAACATTCTGTGAGAAAATCAACAAAGGAAGCTAAATATTATGCTATAGAAACATATTGATAGTATACTGAAGTCAGCTGAAGTATATAAAATTTTGTAGTGGAAAAAGTGTTTAAATGAAATATGAGTATGATATGAGCAGGCAATCATTTTTTACTTATAAAAACATGGGATATTATGTGCTTAATGAAAATAGTCATTTTCCATGAACAGAGGAGAAAAGAAATATAGATTTAGTGTTCCCTTAAAAATTTGATTTGAATTATCACCTTAATATTTTAAAAAATTACATATATTTAAATATTTAAACTGAAAATATGTTTAAAATTCTTTTTTTCTCCTTTAAGGGCACTGACATTTAAGGAAGACTAGTGTCCAAAGATAATAGTGTGCTTTTTCAATACTTTCTCCTAACTCTGCCGTGTAACACTGGAACTAATAAAATCTTCCTGAAAGTTCTCTCTCAGCCTTTTACTTTGTGAACTGGCTTCTTGGCTAGTTCAGCCTTTGCCTTAACTTTTGCAGCTCCATCTCGAAGGAAGAAGCTCTTTCCATTTCTCTGTCCATTTTCCCTTGGGCAAGGCCCCCCTCCACTTGTAACTCACCAACTGGCTCTGCTGGCCATCTCTCCATAACTCATTTTTGTCAGTTATGAATAACTTTGGCTAAATCTTGTCTATTTTGTGTGTTTATTGTTGTTAATTTTTTTATTTTGTTTAAATTTTATTGAAAATGACATTTTAAACATCATCTTAAATATAAATTTATATAATAAATATAAAGCAAATGTTTTTAACTCTACTAAAGTCTATGACTATAAATATCACTTTTTACTTCTTTGTCACCCCCCTTATTTTATTAAATGTATATAAACAATTTGGTAAATACGCATGCATTTCAATAGCTTTTTAATGATAATGGACATATTTAAGGTGTATGCTCCTGCATAAAATTGTAAAGGAGAACATGAAAGAAAATACAAATTGTTTATGGCATAGTTTTCTAAACCAGGAAATAGGTCCAATACTAGGGAATATATCTGAAGAAGAAAAAGTTAATTTCCTTCAGGATAAATATACAATATGAGAAATCTTGTACTGATAATGTTGATTAAGCAAGAAACATACATATCTTGTTTATATTTAAGCCATTAAAAGCAGTTGATCATATTAGTAGTTGAAAAATATTCAAGATCAATAATTTGATATTGAAGATATCATTCTGTGTGCAACAACTTCTAAACATTTTTTTATTGTCCATTAGTTTAAGAATATTAGCTATAGGGGCACCTGGGTGGTTCGGTGGTTGAGCATCTGCCTTTGGCTAAGGTTGTAATCCCAGGGTCCTAGGACAAGTCCTACATCAGGCTCCCAGTAGGGAGCCTACTTCTCCCTCTGCTTATGTCTCTGCCTCTCTCTCTCTCTCTGTGTCTCTCATGAATAAATAAATAAATACCTTAAAATAAAAAGAATATTAGCTACAAGAGCTAATATTTTATAATAATTAGAGTTTGGTCTTATTTGAAGTGCTTTATATAGTCTATTTTTTCTTATAAAAAACTCATGAGACAGAAATTATGGTTATTTTACAGATGAGTAAGTTGATGTTTACAGAGTTCACCTTCCGGGACCTGTACTCTTAAATACTAAAATACAATGGCTTTTTACTTCAATCAGATAGAAAATAATGCACACCCAAAACAGGTAGAGCTAAAAGCTAAAGAAAGTGTTAAGAATATTGTCTGATAATTAAAGCCCATATTTAACCATCATTGTACTCTTATTTACTATCTGATGATAACGTTCACAAAGTTTTCTATAAGGGCTAAAAAATAAATCATAAACATTTTTATAGTCAAAACAAGCATTGGTATGATAAATATTGTCAACACTATAGTATTTCTAATAATTTATTTTGGCTTATATCTGGTTTTCCAAAGTGAATCAGTGGGATTCATTCAACTAGTATAAGAGTCCATCTTATTTCATATGTCAAGACCTCATGAAGAAAGTAAACATAAAATCTTATCAGTGTGAACTTCTTTGTTTGAAACCTGTAGATTCTTCATAGAGGTTTGGAGACACTGAATTCTTCTGGGGGCTTACAACAAATGATAACAAGTAAAGGAATGGTAGGACACTGGCAGAAAAGCTATAGTTTCTGAAATTACCTAGTATACTCTTTGGGTTAGGTCAAGATTGCATGATGGAAATGATTAGTACTCTACATTTATCTTACCTCCCTTTTTTAGAGTGTAACCACCACATTAAAAAATTCCCAACTTCTGCTGATTGTATGTTAGCAAAGATTTTTTTTTTCCTGAATATTGTCCTCAATATGGCAGAACAGACTGGTTCAAAGCAAAGTTTTGATGAAATGTTTTCTCAGGAAAATCTGTTTCTGCTGCTAAGAGACTGCCACCTACAACCATCTGTAGTTTTGTGTTCCTTGCCAAACTTTTATGTTGTCTTTATGTAGATACTATCGATACTTATGTAGATACTGCCATTGTCATTTTTGTGGTATCTGAATATGGCAAGCAATTCTTCCTGTTGCATTATTTTGTTAAAAGTGTTTTACTGTCCTACTAAATGTTATAGTGCACATTCACACACATATACACCCACATTATATGCCTTAGTACATTAGGTACTGTATCACTTTAGCCAACTTATCCAAATAGAAACATAAAACTGTCTTAAAGATTCTTATCCCCAACATTGGCAACAGTTATTTATATGAGTGTTATGAATTATAAAAAGAAATTAAGAAGTATGAAGAAGAGATAAACTATCATTCAGAACACAATTTTCCTGAGGCATCTATCACCTCTAAAGCTGTGTGTGTGTGTGTGTGTGTGTGTGTGTGTGTGTGTGTGTGTTTAAGGGGGGCAGTGCTAAAGGAAATCCAGCAAAAACAAGCTGCTTTAATTTTTTTAAACATCAGAATTCCAGTAGTTTTTCTTGGCAAGAAGACAACAATTAGCTAGGGATAATGAGTCAAAAGAAAAATGTCTAGTTCAGATAAGATTCTGGAGAACCGTATCAAAAGTGCAAGCATATCAGGGTAGATTGAGGTAATATTCTCTATCAACCTTTCACAAGAAACAAATACTCTTTACAGAAAGATAAAAGTTCAGAGTTACTATTTTTTTCTTTACATATGTTTCCTGGAAGAGTCAACTCACAACAACTTTGTGTAATAAAGCACACCAAGACTCTGGCTGGACCAACAATCATTTGTTTTTATATTCACAGGTTCTATGTCTATAGTTTGGTCTTATCTAGTTTGGTTTAGCTGGGCTTGACTCCTACTGCTGGCTGTAGTTTAGATTCAAGCCTCATCTACATTCTTTTGTGGCTAGTTTCTTTCCAGGGTACACTCCTGATGGCAGAGGCAAAAGACAGTACATTACACACAGAATGGCTTTGAAAACATGCACTCATACCACATCTGTTAATTTTTGGCCAAATTTAGTAACATGATACATTCCAATTTCAATATGAGAGAAATATGCTTTACTTCTGGTGGGAAGAACCAAAAGCCAATTACATATGCTGAAAAATAATGCAATTTACCAATGCTCACATTCATTTAATACATTCAAAGCATGTAGGAAAACAGAGCCATGTGTTAGAAAACCAAAAAATAGGATATGGAAAAGTACATGTAAGTGGGAGGGATGTGTGGGACATAGTCTAACATGCTTAATTAGAACCCAGAAGACAAGGCAGCCTGGGTAGCTCAGCAGTTTAGCGCCACCTTCAGCCCAGGGTGTGATCCTGGAGACCTGGGATGGAGTCCCACATCAAGCTCCCTGCATGGACCCTGCTTCTTCCTCTGCCTGTGTCTCTGCCTCACCCTCTCTCTCTGTCTCTCTCTCTGTCTCTCTCTCTCATGAGTAAATAAATAAAATCTTTTTTTTTTTTTAAAGAACCCAGAAGACAAAAAGTTAGGATGGCAGAAGAATAATTTGAAGATATAATGACTGTAAATTTTCAAAATTGATGGATGATATGAAGCTACAAATATAGGAATATTGACCATGTCTAAGCATAATAAACAAAAAATTAATCATAGCCACATAACAGTAACATATGTAATTTAAAAAAAGAGAAATCTTATAATCACACAATTTATTCCACTTCTGCTTAATGTGTATATAGATTGAAAAGGTGATTTTCCCAGTGTAGTAACAAGAAAAAATGTGGATAAAACCAAACACGATTTTCTTAAACCCACGAGAGTTACTTTTTAGTAACTTTCTTTAGTCAAAAAGTGGTCTGAAATCTAAGAAATGATATACCCCTTTAGAAGAGACAGGGCACAAGTGATTGTTCATCTTAAAGCATGGAGAGGAAGAGTTGCTGGGTGCCATAAAAGTGGGTCAAAAGAATCCAGTTAAAATCTTAAAAATTAAAAAAAAAAATCTTAAAATTTGCTAAAGGGCAAGTGTAGGTTAGTGTAAAAGTTTAAAAGCACTTGGAACCAGAGATACAGTCATCCATCTTCTCTGTGAACTTCCATGTGGTTCTCACAAAAAAAAACAGAGAATAGGGTGTAGACTGGAGAGAATTCACTAGGTGATGCAATGTTAAGGAAGGGAATCAATTTTTACTATAGGAAATACACACAGATCCTGATTTATTTTGACGAATCCAAGCCCTCTACCATGAGAGAACTGGAAGAAATCCTGTTGCTGTCTGGATTAGGATGAAAACCAATTTTAGAAGGGATAATGCCAGAGAAAAATAAGACTTTACTTGGAGAAGTGAGACAGGAAAGAATGCCAGGAAGTCTAGCTAATGCCCTTAGAAGTCTCCTACCACTGGGGAGCAGGTGGGCGGAGATAGAAATACTTTATTCTATGATGATTACCAAGATACAAGTTAGTTGTTGGCTGCCAGTGGACATATAGGCAGGGCTGAGAATTCCCCTTTTTTGAGACCTGATCATGAGTTTTGACTCAGAGTACAAATAATCTCCCCCCAAACTTTGCCATCAGGCTATAAAGTGTCAAGTAACATCAACACTGGTCCCATACTGGGGGAGAAAACAAAATTGTGGAGAGGGATCACCTCTGTGCCATGAGCACAATTAACCTAATATTAAGAGTCAAAGCAATCAAAAGACTCAGATTCTCAACCAAGGCTCACAGATGTCTTTCGTGTTGACATTACCATAAAGAAATTTCTCCTATGGACAGCATACATTAACAGGCGGTGAATTGAAGCCAATAAATAAAAACTATAAGCTTCAAATAGAAATGCTAGAAAACAAACAATGTGGGAATAAAACTAAAGCATGCCTTAGATAAGCTCAGCAGTGGACTTAATGGAAAACCCTATCCTACAACAGCAGAATGCACATTCTTTTTAAATGTTCATGATTTACTCAGGTAGATCATATTCTATGTGATAAACACATCTCAATAAATTAAAAAGACTTTAAATTATACAAGTGTTCTTTGACTACATGGAATTAAACTAGAAAACAATACTAAAATGATAATGCTGATAGTTATAAATATTTGGATATAAGTCACACTTCTAAATAACTGATGGGTCAAATACAAAACTACAAGTGAAACAGGAAAGTATTTCCAATAAAATGAAATAAAAAAATTCAAATTTGAGAGAAATATGTAAAACATCAGTAGATGCAGTAAAAGGGCTTGCACAATTATTCATTATCAAAAAGAAGCCAAGCAAATTTAGAATTAAATGAAACTACTTTAACATAATTAAAAGACATCTACAAATAATCTCTACAGTAACATTATATTTGATGATGAAACACATTTTCCTTTCCCTTACAATTAGGAACAAACTCAGAATGTTTATTGTCAGCCCTCTTAGTTAATGGCTTTAGAACTTCATGAATACAATAAGGTAAAAAAGAAAAAAAGACATAGAGATTGAAAGAGAACAAGAAAGCTGCAACAGAAATACAGCTATTTATCCATAAATTTTCCAAAAAATATGCAAAATATTTTTTAATAAGTGAATTTAGCAAAGTCAGAAAATATAAGGTCAATATACAAAAAATAATTGTAATCCTCAATACAGTTAAGAATTGAGAATTAAGATTGAAGGGCACCTGAGTGGCTCAGTGGTTGAGCATCTGCCCGGGGTCCTAGGATCCTGCATTGGTCTTCCCTAAGGGAACCTGCTTCTCCCTCTGCCTATGTCTCTGCCATTCTCTCTGTGTCTCTCATGAATAAATAAATAAACAAACAAATAAATAAAATCTTAAAAAAAGAAAAAAATACAATTGAAAGAAGTATCATTTACTAAAGCACATGAAATCATTTAGAAGCTATGTATAAGTCTAACAAGTGTATGCAAGATCTGTATACTGAAAAGTGGAAAAAATTATGAGGGAAGTCAAAGAAGGTATAAATTAATGGAACTCAGAATTTTTAACATGTTAATCCTCTCCAAACAGATTTACAAATTCATATATATGTAATCTTAAAACATAGGCAAGATATTTTGTAGAAACCAAAGGTTATTTTTAAAATATGCATAAGGAGCCAAGGAAATAGATTAGCCCAACAGAAATGAAAATATATATTCACACTAAAACCTGTATGCAAATATTTAGAGGGGCTCTTTCATAATTAACAGAATCAAAAAACAATAAAAACATCTTTTAACTAATGAATGAATAAATGCATTATAATACTTCCATACAATGCAAATCTCCTTGACAGTAAAAAGAAACCAACCATACACAATACCATCAATGATTCTTACATGCATTATACCGAGTAAGTGAAGTCAAACTCAATTACATTTTGTATTCTTCCTTTTATTTGAATTACTGGGAAAAAAATGGGCATTTGAGTAATGAGAAATTTCTATATGTGTATCATGATGGTTACATAACTATCAGTTTATCGAAATTCATTTAATGGTAAACTAAAAAGGATGAGTTTTACTCAGAGTAATTTACAACTCAATAAAACTAATAAAAATTCGGCTTACACAAAAGGACTATAATAAGATGACAGCCAAGTTAGCATAAGAAGGGATGGAAGCCAGAATACAGTGCAATAACATCAATTGAATCAGAGGAAAAAGAAATACTTAACCTAGAGGTTTATACCCAATAAGATATATAAAGGCAGAAAAAAGATTTTTCTACAAATAGAATTTTATGTATGAAATATGTAAAAATGTACATATAATATATAAAATGTAAATAGAATACATAAAATATAAGTAAATTCCTCAGCATTTAGTGGAACAAATATAAATACATTAATATTTAAATGAATATTTCTGAAATATTTTTCATTTTTTAGACCAAAAATATATTTCTTGAAATATATATCACCATATTTCAAATTTTCAATTAAGGTATTCAATTATAAATTCATACAAGTGCTCTCATAATAAGTTAGATAATAGTGAATATAGCTAAGGCATTTATCTCTCAGTTTCTTATCCTGAAAATATCTGCCTATTTCCATATAACTATACTACACATATTTTTATTTTTAATCCATGTTTAGAAGAATGTAATATCATCATGCACTTCCAAAAGTTTATAATTCTTTTAAGATTCTAATATAGAAGTTTTAGTTCTCAATAAGACTTGATAATTAGATAATAACTTTGAAGCCTAAGCTTTAGGAATGCTTGGCAAATATAGTTGCCTTAAGAATTTTTTTCTTGATAACTCAGAAAAATATGTTCAGAAAGATGTGTGTAATATTGAAGTGCAGTGAGTGAAGTACAGTGAAATACACACATGTATGTGCACATAACTGTAAGCTGGGGGAAACCTGACCAAAAGAGCTAAACAGTAGATAATTCTTCCTGCTTTTTAGCACATATGATCTCTTTATTAGGTGTTTCATAAAGCCCTAAGATGAAAGGGAAACATTCTATTACCTCCATTGGGTTTATTGAGGATATGTATCTTCTTTACTTACAGGGAAGTTTATGAAGTAGAAGAGTAATGAATCAGTAGCCAATATGCTTTGGCTATATACTGCAACACAGTGCTGTCTAACTGCCACATTTAGTAGTATCACCGGCAATTCTGAAAGAGGGATTAGGAAAAATCTGTGAAACCAAAACCATTCCTTGTTTATTATTTAACATGAAAACAGCATGTCATCAATCTATGCTAACATTTAAGTAAAAGTATATTTTAGAGGCAGCAGTTATGATTTGTGTATCTGTATTAGTGAAAATCAATCAATTTGTTTAGGATTGTGCTTCTCAGTCTTGGTCCTATATGGAGCCTCTCTCTGCACATCAGAATTGTTTGCATACATGAAGGTATTGGGAGTTCAAAATGCTTGTCAGAGGACTTTGAAGATAGCTGTGAATGACATCTACAAAAGACTCATAAAGCGTAATGTTTACAGTGGAAATTATTCAGACTATTAGGCTTAATGAATCCATTTCAAAATATATATTTAAGGAGTTCTTTTTTTTTAAGACTTATTTATTATTTTTTTAGGGGGGGAGAGAGAGTGCAAGCAGGGGAAGAGCAGAGAGGGAGGGAGACAGACAGAGAGAGATAGAGACAGAGAGACAGAAAATCCTCAAGCTGACTCCCCTCTGGGTGAGGACGCAAGGGCTTGATCCTAGAACCTTGAGATCATGACCTGAACTGATATCAACAGACTGATGCTCAACCAAGTGGGCCATCCAGGCACCCCAAGGAGTTCTTGAAATATTACTTGTTTTATATTAAAAAAAATGATATTTGATGTCAGTAGCTATGGGACAGAATTATTTTCTTGATAATTTACAACTAATAATGAGATCTTGACATATAAAAATGGTTTGCTGATGTGTTTTTAATATATCAACATAGATTTTTAAAAAATACATGATATAGGGTTTTTATAGTGTGTGTGGTTGTTGTTCTCTCATAGTGTTTATATATTTGTTGAACGTCCTTTAAAAATGTTTTAAAAACTTATTAATTTTAGTAATCTCTATACCCAACATAGGGCTCAAACTAATGACCTTGAGATCAAGAGTTGCTCACTCTTCTGATGACAGTCAGGCACCCCTTCTTTGTTGAACGTCCTAATTTGGCACCTCAGAGATGACAGTAGTCATCATCAGGCTGAAGTAAGAATCTAAGAATGGCCTGAAGGACCTTTTATAACAAGTAACAAACCATATATATTTGGTTGTCATATTAGCTGCAAAATGAGCCTCAATCCAAGGAGGGAAGAGTTTCTGTTTATAGAAGATACTTATTTCCTAATTAGTTGGTTCTAAGTCTGGCAAAAAACACCAAACAAAAATAAAAAGCACTGTAGTCTTAATGGTAGGAATGTTTTATGTCATAATAATTATAAGATTGTGACAAGCAACCTAAGAGGTCCATCGCAGTTAGTTATTTTTGTGATTGCAGATATATATCAAGCTTTCTTAAAATCATTTAATATAAAAGTATATTTATTAAAATATAATGTAATAATAAAAATAGTAAAAGATAAATTAACTGAAGCACCAAAAGTATATTTGTATATGCGATGGAAAGGGAGTAATAGCTATCTTTATGATATTTACATATTAAAGAAATTCTTTCTTTCTTTCTTTCTTTCTTTCTTTCTTTCTTTCTTTCTTTCTTTCTTTCTCTCTCTCTCTCTCTCTCTTTAGTTTTTTAGTGGAGGGAAGAGGAAAGGGGAGAGGGAGAGAGAGAGAATCTTAGGCAGGCTCTATGCCCAGCATGAAGCTCGATGTGGGGCTCAACTCACAACCCTGAGATCATGACCTGATCTGAAATCAAAAGTTGGATGCTTAACTGATTGAGACACCCAGGTGCCCTCAAAATAAATCTAAATGAAATAATTGAAAAAAATATATAGGTGTACATATACAGTAAAAAAATGTAATATTAATTTTTATGAAAAAAGATAAAGTGAAAAGCATTTCAAAAACTAAAAAATATGAATTAACGAAATGAGCTTTTTTAACAGATATCTACAAATGGAAGTTATATATCCAGGTTCAGGCATGAACAGAATGAGAGATCGTATATAAATATATTATTTATGTTTCTCCCACTACCACAAAAGATACTGATGTTTGATCAGAACTAAGAGTTGAGACAGTTTCAATTAGTGATATGAATTTTGCCATCAAACGGAATGGGACAAGTGCCTGATAACTTGAAGATTTGTGAATAACTTGGTTTAGTATGTTATCTAATGTAATCTTAATTTATTCATGTGTAAAATGAATATTTAAAATTGCCATTTCATATGTTTTGAGGATAAAATAGCATAACCCATGCAAAGTATGGTGTCTAGCATAATCACTCATTAAATACTATTAGTACTTTGTATTATTATTTAAAGTTAGACCAAACAAGATATCAAATTGCTTATGTTTGCTATATTTAAGCTTCCCAACTCTTAAGACTTTCAACTAATTGGGTAATTAGGACAGGAATAAGAAAACACAATTTTAAGTCGCTAGGATGTTACTTATGTAAGAAAAATTTTTTTTCTCATTTTCTCTACAAAGCAATATTTAGCTAGGACAGCGTATCTATTATTTTTCCACAATATTTCATAAAAAATAAAGTTCTCTCATTTATTAAACTTTTCAGGTATATAAAATACCGTTAATTCTTTAAGTATTAATTTATATCTGACTCATTTATTTTATATTTTATATACTTATTTTGTTTTCATTCATTAATTTTGTATTTTTATAGTATAACAACTCATGAACCTACCATTCACACAAGGAGAACTAGACATTATGAAGGTCTTTCTGCTCAGTCTTATTTTGTTGCTTCCACAACTCATCATCCTGCCTGTCCCCCTTCTAAAGGTTACCATAACGCTGGATTAGGTGTGTTTTATTTCTAAGACTTTCAAAGTTATCTTTCTTTTTTGTTTGCTTCTTTTGTTGCTCTTTGAATAGTTAACCCTGATGTGATTTTTCCCTTCCTAATTCAAGGATGTTTGAAGAAAGTTAACTCCTAGTCAAATTTTTTATTGAATCATTGATAACTTATAAATATCTTATAAATCATGTTTTTGGTATCATATCTAAGACAGCTTTGCCTAGCCACAATTACAAAAGTGTCCTTTTTTTGGTTCTGGAAGTTCTATAGTTTTTTACATTTAGATTGATGGTCAAATTTAAGTCAATATCTATATGTGATGTAACATATATTGTGCTGCTTTTATTTTGCATATGGATATCCCATTGTCCCAACTCATTTAAAAAGATCTCATCTCCATGGAATTGCATTTACACCTTGTTAAAATCAGTTTTCCATCATGTGTTTTACTTTTTATTACACATAATAGAACTGGATTATTTGTCTAACTAGAAATTGATAGCATAGTATTTTGAGTATTTCAGTTCCATAATAAGGACTTAAAATCAGATAGTGTTGGTACTACAGCTATTTAATCTGTATAACAGGAAATAACATATCTAAAATAGTCAAAACAATTTTTCTGAAAAAAAATTTTCTGTTGCTGATTTTGAAACTAATACTTTAGTTCTTAAGAGCTTGAATCTAATTTTGAGTTGGCACAATTTTTTTTTAAGTGTAACTTTCTTGGTGTTTATTGAACAACTAAATATATAAATTTACACTTTATATCAAATGTGTTAATTTTCAATATTCAACAAATGGTTATCTTCCCTATTCCTTTTCTTCTTCTAAATGTCTAACATTTTTTAGACTCTTTCAAAATATATAATATTTATGTGATTCTGTTTATATTTTTCAATTTTTTTTTCCATTTCTCAGATTGGAGTGTATTTATTGAACTATCATTAAGTTCACTAGCTATCCTTCAATATCACAATTCTATTATTAAGTACATGAAATAATATTTCTCCCATTTTTTATCTCAAATATTTCCATTTGGCTCTTTTTATACTTTAATTCTTTATTGAAATATCTTGTCTTCTCATTCCTTGAGAAGATATTTTAAAATATTTTTATTTTTACATTATACTTCCCATTTGGAAGTATTTAGGAAGTATATAGAGTGGCTCATATTAACTGTCTTTTTTCCCTTTAGAAAGGGCTCCATTTACCTTATCCTTCAAATGTCAAATTATTTTGAATTGTGTCTTGAATATTTTAAATTTTATGTTGTGGAGACTCTGAATTATTTATTTTCTTACAATTAGTGATTTTGTTGTTTTAGTAAGTAATTAACTTTATTGGACATAAACTACAAAGCCTGGTTCTTGCAAAGTAGCCCCAAGTTTCAGATTTTTTATCTGTAGCCGTGTTTTTTTTTAGTCTTTTCTGCATGTTGTGCTTCAGAGATCAGCCCAGACAGAACTTGAAATCTCCTCTCTGACTCTATTCTGTATGTTCCTGTATCTCCAGTGGCTTTTGTTGCTCCAAATCAGTGCTGATTCACATGGACAGAAAACTTGCAGTTTTTCTATCCCATCACTCTGCAGTGACTACAAGGTCTCCCATCCCATAAATAATGAAAGGGAGCACTTGTGTTTTGTTTTGTTTTGTTTTGTTTTGTTTTGTTTTGTTGTGAGAGAGTGAGCATGAGCAAGGAGAAAGAGGTAGAGAAAGAGGGAATAAGAGAATCTTAAGCAGGCTCAAGGCCCAGCACAGAACCTGACATGGGGCTTCATCCTAGGATCCTGAGATCATGACCTGAGCTAAAATCAAGAGTGGAACACTTAACCAACTGAGCCACCCAGACACCCCCAGTCACTTATGGTTTATAAATTCCCCATTCTGAAGTGAAATCCTGCCAGAATGACCACTCATCTTCAGTCTGTATTGCCCTCAGATAGTTACTTTTTTTCTATTACATCCAGAAGATATAAATGTTTATGGAGGAGTCAGTTCAGTAGCATACTATTCAACTACTACTGGATGAAGAGGTGACAATATCCCACTATAGATATTTAACAAAAGTGACTCAGCTCCAATCTTCACACACACACACACACACACACACACACACACACATTGAAGCTTTAGATTCTGACCTTTTTTATTAAAGATTTTAAAATTTATTTTGGAGAGAGAGAGAGAGAGAGAGAGAGAAAGTGTGTGTGTGTGTGTGTGTGTGTGTGTGTGTGTGTGTGTGTGAATAGGGGGAGGGGTAGACTGAGAGAATCTTCAAGCAGACTCCCTGCTGAGCACAATCTTATAACCCATGAGATCATGTCCTGAGCTGAAACCACGAGTTGGTCACTTAACCAACTGAGGCACCCAGGCACTCAAGATGGTTTTTAATCCTCAAAGGTTAGATATTCCTAATACAATTTAAAGACAAAAATAAATAACAACAACAAAACACCAAAAATCTTTAAATGATGTCTTTTTGCATCTTACACCACTTTGAAAATATTGCCTTCTTTTTGATGTGTGCCCTTTAGTAGTTCATATAGAGTAGACTTTTCAGTGGTAAGTTTTATATGTTGTAAATATTTTTATATTGCTTTTATTTTATTGTTTCTATTGTGGTAGAAACACTTAACGTAAACTTTATTCTCTTAATGAATTTTTAAGCACACAATACAAGATTGTTAACTGTAGCTACAATGTTGTACAGCAGATTTCTAGATCTTATTCATCTTACATACCTAAAACTTTATCCACAATGAAGTGCATTTACTTTTGAAAGGTGATTTTGATAGATTTACAATTATAAGTTAAATGTTTTTATGTACTTTATCAATATCATTCCATTACCTTTTGGATTCCATTTTCTTGTTGTAGTTGTCCCACATTCTCTCATTATAATAATAAATTTTCTAATTATTTTTCCAGTAACTTTTCCAACAACTATTCCAATATACCTTTCCTTCTGGTTTATTTCATAATCTTCCCTGTCTCAAAAGTTTCAGAAGACACAGAAAACAAGGATGTATGATTTTATTTATTTGTTTTATCCTGTCTTTGATGTTATATTTTCCTTGGACCTATAGAGTCATGCTTTTCATCAATTCTGGAAAATGATAATCATTATTTCTTTATTTTTTCCTCCCTATTTTTTCTCTCTTACCCCCACTCTCAGCCCAAAATAAGATATGTAGTGACATTTCTGATTCTTCCTTATTTTAGAACTCTCATTTCTGTTTTTGATATTTTCATGTCTGTATGCTACTTTATAAAAAATCATAAATTTATTCAGATCACTAATTATCTCATCAGTTTTTTAAATAGTTATATAGTAGATTTCCAGAAATTCTATTTGCTTGCTTTTCCTAGTCTGAGTTGTCATTACTGTCAGTTTCTTATTTTATTCTTAGATTTGTAATTTCATTCATTATTTTAAAAACATTTTAATTATTATATTTTGTGAATATATAAATAATTATATTTTTTGAACAAAATAATTATATTTTGTGAACATGACCGCTTCCATCTGCTGTCTTTGAAGTTTAAATTTCTTTAGCTTCTTTCTGTGTCTCTTATTCATAGTGGCTTAATTTCACTAAAGTTTGTGTATATTTAGGATGTTATAGTTGGTAGATTTCATTCTTGTTCCAAATATCTTCCCATATTTTGGTTATTTTTTATGTGATTGATGTACCTTATATGAAACACAGAATGTATATCCCTATATCTTTGACATGAGATCATTTGTCTTATTCTGTCCAGTTGTTTGTAGGTGAAGGAACAGAATGTTAGTTCTGAGCCCAATCCTTTAGAACATCTTATGTTTCTATTTGTCTCTCACTCTCTGACATTGCTATAATAAAAACAGTATGCATGTTTCTTACTGATTCCAGAATATAAGAGTCATGAATCAACAATGCCCCAACTTATTTCAGAGCTATTGCTTGAGGTAAAGCTGATCAACATGTAGACCCCAAATCTAAACCAGAGATTTCTTAACTGATCTACTTTCTAGTGACCACAACAGTAAAAATCTGTTGCTATGCTGTTTTGAATTGCTTTTGTCTACATCATTAATAACTGATACTCATGATACCTAAAGTATTGTCTTCTCTATGGTAACCTCAATCTTTTTTTTTTTTTTTTCCTTAAAACAGTGGCTACTAAATCTATAGTAAGGACTCTCATGTACACTTAGGTAATTTCTACTATGTGTTACACTTCTCATAGGCACTGATGGAATCAAAATATTCTTCCCAACTCTATTTTAATTCAAAATTTAACCTCATCTAGCTTCCCAGGTTTTTGAAATTTAGGAAATTCTACTTTTTTTCTTAAAAATTCTTTATACTAATTCAATTTATACTTCTAAAAATTTTATTAATCAATCAATCAATTAATTAATTTATATAAAAGTGAATTCGAGGATCATTTGTATTTCTGGCATGTAGTTTTCATAATTTGCAAGTGTTCTGGAGAACTTGGGTTCCATTAGTCATCCCTCATCCTTTTTAATGCTGTTAACTGCATGTTAGCTGGAAATGGGGGAGCTAGGAAAAAATGAAGATAAATATCTCCACTAAAGTTGTCTTCTAAGTGTTGCTCAGTAATTTTATTAGAACTTTGGAATGACTTGAATAAAAGTAGAGTACAACTCAAAAGTTATGAGAAAATGAAAATTATATACACACAAGCATAACTTTTATTTGCATTTACATTTACTTTTATAATTATCCATTTAGACTTTATAAAAATGGAAATGAATGATTTATTTTATTTCAACATAAATGGCAGTGTATATGTGCTGCCAAAGCGAGCACCAACATAAATGGCAGTGTAAAGTCCCTGTAGTCTTTAGAATCCTCAGAATTTTATGTTTGATAACATCTTGTATGTATAAATATAAATTTTAATTTCAAGATGTTATTCTGATATGAGTATTCTAATTTCATCATCTGCAAGCTGAGGAAGGTCTATAATAGTAGGAATTATTAGATTATTAAATAGTTATTACATATAAATATAATACAATATACTGTATATAAATTAAATTATTAAATAATTATAATTATTTATTTATATTTAATTTAGTAAGATACTATCAGGAATCTAAATTTTATTTCAACATTTTCAAATGCAACATTAAGTAAGTACTACAGCTAATCATTTGAAATGGATAGGCAATTATCTTTCTTATATGTGATTAAAGGCAGCTCAGTGATCTAAGACAGAATTTTTTTGAAGTAAATGCTAAAATAGAAAATTTGCAGTTCAGTTCTCCTCACAAATATAAATTTTAATATTTAACATCAATACTAAATAATATTACAATATCAATAAATATTATAATAAATCATATAACAGTATTATTTTAATTAATAATAAATTAAACAATTTACTAATTATTAAATAATTAATTTATTAATAAATTAATAAGTAATTATTAACAAATAATTTATTAATAGTAAATTAATATTGACAGTTAATAGAATGACAGTCAATGAGAAGATTTTTTTTTTAACATTTCAGAGCAGTTTGTGACTACTGACCTATCTCCTGTTTATAGTATCAAAAAAGCCGATAGGATAGCTGTTTTTCCCGAGGCCTTTTTCTGACAGTCACAACAGGAAGAGGCCTATGAAGAACCGTAGGGAGCAGTCCTCTTCATTAGGCTGCAGCACTTAAGGTTTCTCACAGGAAAACCCCCAATGATTCAGTCTTTGGAATCTCCCACTCCATCTGCATTGATGGCAAATATAGCTTCAGCTTCAGGAAGACAGGGAGAGTCATAGATTTTGCAGATTCTGGTTTCCTCTCTTCCTTTCCTCAGATACAGCCTGGTTGTTGAGGCATGAGCAATGATATTTCCTCCAATAGGTTGTTTAGGATCTGCAGCAAACATGGTTGCTCCAACCACTTGGGCTACCACCTGGTTGGTGATTACCACTGCTACACAGAGAGCCACATTGTGTTTTTCTTAACTGTAACAATGGGACAATCAAATCATAAAGATTTCTCTATGGCAAATGATAAAAATCTAAATACCCCACTTAAAAATTGGGCATATGTAATATTCTAATGAGTTTAGGATAATGCCAAACATAACTAGTTGTATGTAGATCTTCCTAATTACCTAGGAGGAGATTGTCTCCATCAAGAACATAAACATCTAGAATTCACAAATTATAATACTGATGACATTTAAATATACGTGTCTCTGTAACATGCCTGTGGGTTAATTTTTGCTGATGAGTTTATTACTCTGATTTCATTGCATTGCAATGAATTCCTATAGGCAAGCACCTGGAAGTAATTACCTGCAAAACTTAACTATATGCACAGGTATGGCTTAGGAGAGCAAAAATATGCTTTAGCTCATACAAAATTTAACAGCTTACCTACTGTGTTACTTTTCTGAGTTAAATGAAAATCATCACACATCTAAGATCTAACTAAAGCAAATCTATATAATTCAAGATGTTTTCCTTGCCAATAAATAATATAATATATATATATTATATATATAATAATTTTTGTTTCCTGATAAATTGTCTTTTAAATTTAAATTTTAGTAGTTAACATACAGTGAAATATTAGTTTTGGGAGTAGAATTCACTTATTCCCCACTTACATACAATACCCAGTGCTCATTCCAACAAGTGCCCTTGTTAATACCCATCACTCATTTATCCCAGCCCCCACCTACCTGCCTCCATCAACCCAGTGTTGTCTATCCTTAATAGTCTCTTACTGTTTATTTCCCCCTCTCCTTTTTTATCTCCCTTCCCATATGTTCACCTGTTTTGTTTCTTCAATTCCATATTTGTATGAGATCATATGGTATTTGTCTTTCTCTGCTGACATATTTCACTTACTATAATACACTCTAGCTGCATCCACATCATTATAAATGGTGAGATTTCATTCTTTTTGACGGCTGAATAATATTCCTGTGTGTGTGTACCAGCTTTTCTTTATCCATTGATCAGTCAATGGACTTTTGAACTCTCTCCATAGTGTAGCTATTGTTGATAATGCTGCTACAAACATTGGAGTGCATATATCCCTTTAAATCTTTGTATGTTTGGGTATATTCCTAGTAATGTAATTGTTAGATCATAGGGTAATTCTATTTTTAAACTTTGAAGAACCTCCATACTGTTCTCTAGAGTGGCTGCATTAGTTTGCATTCCCCTCAACAGTGCAAGAGGGTTTCCCTTTCTCCACATTCTCACCAACAGCTATTCTTTCCTGTGTTGTTAATTTTAGCCATTTTGACAGTTGTGAAGTAGTATCTCATCAGGGCTTTGATTTGTCTTTCCCTGATGATAAGTGATGTAGAGCATTTTTTCAGGTGTCTGTTATCCATCTGTATATCTTCTTTAGAAAAGTCTCTATTCATGTCTTCTGCCCATTTCTTAACTGGACTATTTGTTTTTGGCAGGTGTTTCGTTGATAAATTCTTTATAGATTTTGGATAGTAACTTTTTATCTGATATGGCATTGGCAAATATATTCTCCCATTCTGGAGTCTTTTAGTTTTGCTGAGTGTTTCCGTGGCCATTCGGAAGTATTTATCTTGATGAAGTCCCAATAGTTCACTTTTGCTTTTGATTCCCTTGCCTCAGGGACCAGCCTAGTAAGAAGTTGCTGTGGCTGAGGTCAAAGAGGTTGCTGCCTTTGTTATCCTCTAGGATTTTGATGGATTTCTGTCTCACGATGAGATCTTTCATCAATTTTGAATTTATTTTTGTGTATGGTGTAAGAAAGTGGTCCAATTTAATTCTTTTGCATGTGTCTGTCCAGTTTTCCCAACACCATTTGTTGGACTGTCTTTTTTTCTATCAAATATTCTTTTTTAAAAAATTATTTATTCGCATGGAGCCTGCTCCTCCCTCTGCCTGTGTCTCTGCCTCTCTCTCTCTCTCTGTGTGACTATCATAAATAAATAAAAATTAAAAAAAAAGATATTAAAAAAAATTATTTATTCATGAGAGACAGAGAGAGAGAGATAGGGAGAGAGAGAGAGAGAGGTAGAGACATAGGCAGAGGGAGAATCAGGCTCCCTGTGAGAAGACTGATCTGGGACTCCAGGATCACAACCTGAGCCAAAGGTAGATGCTCAATCACTGAGCACCACCCAATGGTGCCCTTCCATTGAATATTATTTCCTGCTTTATTGAAAATTAGTTTAGTTGACTGTATAGTTGTAAGTCCATTTTTGGGTTCTCCATTTTGTTTCATTGATCTAAGTGTCTGTTTTTGTCCTGTAACCATATTGTTTTAATCACTACAGCTTTGAAGTACAGCTTAAAATCTGAAATTGTGATGCCTCCAGCTTTGCTTTTATTTTCCTGATTGCTTTGGCTATTTTGGGTCTTTTGTAGTTCCATACAGATTTTGGATTGTTTGTTCTACTTCTTTTTTTTTTATTTTTTCTTTTATTTTTTTAAATTTACTTATGATAGTCACACAGAGAGAGAGAGAGAGAGAGAGAGAGAGGCAGAGACACAGGCAGAGGCAGAAGCAGGCTCCATGCACCGGGAACCCAACGTGGGATTCGATCCCGGGTCTCCAGGATCGCGCCCTGGGCCAAAGGCGGGCGCTAAACTGCTGCGCCACCCAGGGATCCCTGTTTGTTCTACTTCTGTGAAAAAATGCTGTTGGCATTTTGATAGGGATTGCATTAAATCCCTAAGACTGCCTTGGGTCGTACTGACATTTTAACAATGTTGGTCTTCCAATCCATGAGCATGGAATGCTTTTCTGTTTCTTATGTCCTCTTCAATTTCTTTCAGAGTGTTTTATGCTTTCAGAGTACAGGTCTTTTTACCTCTTTGGCTATATTTATCCTAAGAATTATATTGTTTTTGGTGCTGGAAGTGAGATAAATTCCTTGAGTTTTTTTTCTGCTGCTTTATTAATGTATGGAAATACAACAGATTTCTGCACATTCATTTTATATCCTGCAACATTACTGATTTTATGTGTTGGTTCTGGCAATTTTTTCATGGCATTTTTAGGTTTTCTATAGGAAGTATCATGTTATCTGCAAATAGTGAAATTTTGACTTCTTCTGTGCTGATTTGGATGTTTTTAAATTTCTTTTTGTTGTGGGATTGCTGAGGCTAAGCCTTTCAGTACTATGTTAAATAGTAATGGTGGGAACGGACATCCCTACTTGTTCCTGACCATAAAGGAAAGATTCAGTTTTTCCCCATTGAGGATAATATTATCTGTGGGTATTTTCTTTTCTTTTCTTTTCTTTTCTTTTCTTTTCTTTTCTTTTCTTTTCTTTTCTTTTCTTTTTTTTTTCTTCTTTTCTTTTCTTCTTTTCTTTTTTTCTTTTTTTTTTTTTTTGGTCTTTATGATGATGAGGCATGTTCCCTTTATCCCTTTTTTTTTTTAAATCCAGAATGGATTCTGTATTTTGTCAAATGCTTTTTATGCACTTATTGATAGGATCATATTGTTTTTATTCTTTCTTTTATTAATGTGGTATAACACACTGATTTGCAATATTGAACCACTTCTGCAGCCCAGGAATAAATTCAACTTGATCATGGTGAATAATTCTTTTAATGTACTGTTGAATTCAGTTTGCTAGTATTTTATTAAGAATTTTTGCATCCATATTCATCAAGGATATTGGCCTGCAATTCTCCTTTTTAGTAGGGTCTTTGTATGGTTTTGGAAGCAAGAAGCAAGGTAGTGAGTGCTGTTTTTGTAGAATGAGTTTAGAAATGTATCTTCCATTTCTATTTTTTGGAATAGTTTAAGAAGAATAGATATTAAATCTTCTTTAAGTGCCTGATAGAGTTCCCCTGGGTAGCCATCTGCTCAGGACTTTTGTGTTTGCGAGATTTTTGATTACTGATTCAATTCCTTTGCTCATTGTGGGTCTGTTCAAATTTTCTATTTCTTTCTGTTTCAGTTTTGGTAGTTTGTAAGTTTCTAGGAATTTATCCATTTCTTCCAGATTGACCAGTTGGTTGATATATAATTTTTCATAGTATTTTCTTATACTTATTTGTATTTCTGTGGTTGTGCTTTTAACTATTTGGGTACTTTATCTTTTCTTTTTGATAAGTCTGGGTGAAGGTTTACCAATGTTATTAATCATTTTGAAGAACCTGCTCCTAGTTTCACTGATCTGTTCTTCTGGTTTTTTGTTTGTTTGTTGTTTGTATATTGTTTACTTCTGCTCTAATCTTTATTATTTCCTTTTTTCTTTTTTTCTGCTAGCTTTAGGTTTTATTTGCTGTTCCTTTTTTAGCTCAATTAGGTGTAAGGTTGGGTTGTGTATTTAAGACTTTTCTTGCTTCTTAAGGTAGACCTGTACTGCAATATACTTCCCTCTTAGGACTGCCTTTGCTGGGTCCCAAAGTTTTTGGACTGCCGTGTTCTCATTTTCATTTGCTTCCATGTATTTTTTTTTAATTCTTTAATTTTCTGGTTGACAAATTTATTCTCTAGTACGATATTCTTTAACCTCCATATATTTGTGGTCCTTCCAAGTTTTTTCTTGGGGTTGACTTCAAGAATCATAGCATTGTGGTCTAGAAATATGCAGATATGCTCTCAATCTTTTTGTACCAGTTGAGTCCTGATTAGTAACCCAATATATGATGTATTCTGGGGAATGTTCCATGTGCTCTCAAAAAGCATGTGTCTCTTGCTGCTTCAGGATGAAATGTTCTGAATTATCTGTTAAGTCTATCTGGTCCAGTGTGTCATTCAAAGCCATTTTTTCCTTGTTGATCTTCTGCTAGATGATCTGTCTGTCATTGCTGTAAGTGGGTATTAAAGTTCCCTACAGTATACTATTGTATTATTATCCATGAGTTTATTTAAGTTTGCTATTAATCGATTTATATATTTGGGTACTCCCATGTTGGGGGCATATTTACAATTGTTAGATCTTCTTGTTGGATAGACCCCTTAATTATGATATAATGTCTGTCATCTCTTGTTATTGTCTTTGTTTTAAAATCAAGTTTGTTTGATATGTGTATGACTTCTCCCGTTGTTTGTTTGTTTTTCACGTCCATTAGCATAATAGATGGTTCTCCATTCCCCACATCCAATCTGTAGGTGTCTGTAGGTATAAAATGAGTCTTCTGTAGTCAGCATATGGATGGATCTTGTTTCTTATCCATTCTGATACCCCATGTCTTTTAATTTGAGCATTTAGTCCATTTACATTAGAAATGATTATTGAAAGATATAAATTTAGTGTCTTTTTTTATTTTTTATTTTTTTTACCTGTAGACTTGGTGTTTCCAGTGATGTTCTCTGGTCTTTCTAGTCCTTGTTTCTTTTGGTCTTTTTTCTCCACTGAAGAAGTCCTCCTTAAAATTTCCTGCAGGGCTGGTTTTGTGGTCATGAACTGTTTAGTTTTTATTTATCTTGGAAAATCCTTATCCTTCCTTCTACTCTGGATAACAGCCTTGCTAGAAATAGTGTCCTTGGCTGCATATTTTTCCTATTCAGCACATTGAATATATCCTGTGCCTCTCTTCTGGCCTGCCATGTTTCTGTGGTCAGATCAGCTGTGAATCTATCATGTTTTCCATTGTAGGTTAAGAACGGTTTTCACTTGCTGCTTTCAGGAATCTTTTCTTGTCTGTGGATTTTGTGAATTTGACTATGATATGCATTAGCAGCCGCCAGCTCTTGTTGGATCTAATGGGAGTTCTCTTTGCTTCTTGTTTTTTGATATCTGTGTCCTTTCCCAGGTTAGGGAAGTTTTCAAGTATAATTTTCTTGAGTAAACCTTCTGCCCCCTTTTCTCTCTCTTCATCTTCTGGGACTCCTATGATATAATATATATATATATATATATATATATATATATATATATATATATTAATAAGTCACTGTGTTCCCTAAGTCTACCTTTGTTAGCTTCATTGTTTTTCATAATTTTATCTTTTTAAATTTTTTTTTTTATGATAGTCACAGAGAGAGAGAGAGAGGCAGAGACATAGGCAGAGGGAGAAGCAGGCTCCTGCACCGGGAGCCTAATGTGGGATTCCATCCCAGGTCTACAGGATCACGCCCTGGGCCAAAGGCAGGTGCCAAACCACTGCGCCACCCAGGGATCCCCATAATTTTATCTTTTATATCACTGATTTGTTCTTGTGCTTCATCCATTCTCATTTTTGTGGCATCCATTCGGGTTTGTATGTTTGTTATAACATTTTTAATTTTGGCCTGACTAGATTTCAGTTGTTTTATTTTCTCAGTAAGGAATGGATTCTCTAGTGTCTCCTATGCTTTTTCAAGTCCAGCTAGTATCTCTGTAATTGTTGTTTTACATTCTACTTCAGACATCTTACATATATCTGTATTTATTAAATATCTAGCCCTCTTTTCTTCCTGTTCTTTTTTCTTTTGTGTGAATTTCTCCATCTTGTCATTTTGGAGGAAAGAAAAGACAAAATAAAATAACATTAAAGTTTTTTAAAAATTAGGAACGCCTGGGTGGCTCAGTAGTTGAGTATCTGCCTTTGGCTCAGGGCGTGATCCTGGGGTCTGAGATCAAGTCCCCCATCAGGCTCCTTGTGGGGAGCCTACTTCTCCCTTTGCCTATGTTTTTGCCTCTCTTTCTCTGTGTGTCTCTCATGAATAAATAAATAAAATATCTTTTTAAAAAATTAATTAAAAAATAAATAAAGGAAGCTAGACTCTAGGTCTGTTTTGGTCTGTTCTGCTTGTTACAAGAAGCTTGACAGAAAAATTTAGAAAGAAAGAAAATAGAAAAAAATTTAAAATTTAAAAAATATGTTAAATAAATAAACAAATAATTGCACTTTCTGTATCCAAAAAACCAAAAAGCCAAAAAAACCCAAAACACAGACAAAAAAAAACAAACGAAATAACCAAAGGAAGCTAGATTTTGTTTTCCTTGGAACTGAAGCTTTATAGCACCCTATGATTAGTAGATTTAGTGTGGGTGATAGGTTTCTCTTCTCTTCTAGGGTAAGAACCTGATGCTACGATTCTCAGGTAGACTTGCCATAGTGGAGATGCACCTGCAGGGTTCAGTGGAGTGGAGCTTGGTTTCACAGCTCTGTTCTCCACTTTGTGGTACTGTTTAGCTCACTGAGGTGGATTAAACTGATGCGTATGGAGAGAAAAGGCTTTGCCCCATTCTCTCTTCTCTAGAGTGGAAATGCACACCACCTCTCTTCAAGAAGCCCTCACAGACACACAAACAATGACCCTTCCCTGTGTTCCTGATTCCATCAGATCCCTGCCTTCTTCCTATCTTTGTCTGAGCTCTCCACCTGCCAAGGATCACAGCAGGTGATCTTATCTCAGGTGCAGCTGTGTTTAGAAACCCCACACTTTAGAGAACCCCATGGCACAGACCCATGCTTTGTCTTATCTCAGGTGCAGCTGTGTTTAGAAACCCCACACTTTAGAGAACCCCATGGCACAGACCCATGCTGATCCTCTGGGGGAGGTTCTCATTTTACTGTAGCCAGTATTGGCTTGTCCCAGAAGACAGTTGTGCAACTGTTCAGTGGTTCAGTTTGTGGTAAATCACAACACACAGCTGGCACCAGGGTTTGCTACCCTCTGCCATATCTTTGTTACTATACTGATGAGCAGGACAGCTCAATTGCATCCACAAGATCCTTTGCCTGTTGGAGAGACCATGTTATCTCTCCAAAACGCACTTCAATCTGTGACCAGTGTCAGTTTATCCCCCCAAAAAGTCACACAACTTCAAAGTGGTTCAGAGTTTAGATAAATCATAACACAAAGCCAGTGTCAGGGATTGCTGCCTTCAGCTAGTTTTATTCCTATACAGGTGGGCAGGAGAGCTCAATGGTGCCCGCAGTGTCCTTTGTCCATGGGGAGGCTATATCACTTCTACCAAGGACACTCCAAGTAGAGGAACTGCTTCTCCCTGTGTTACCCTAGGGATCCTCAGGCTGCCCACTGCTGGGCCTCTGCCCTGCTCCCTCACCAGAGCACCACTCAGCCTTCAGGTGAAACCCTGATGATGTCACAGACCTTCAAAACTTCAGACTCTGTGCTCCACTGTATAAAATAACTGGTGGTATTGTAACCTTCTCCTTTTTCTCTGTCAGTGGTTTTGGAAAATAGTTTTCTTGTGCAGTCTCCTCAGTATTTTCACTCTTTGTGTGTGTGTGTGTGTGTGTGTGTGTGCTTTCTCTTTCTCTCCTTCTTCTCTCTTGCCACCTTCTCCTTGATCAAGGATCCCTCCTTGAGACAGCACCCATAACTCTTTTCTCCAGGAAATCCTCTCCACAATTCTTACCTATCATGGGTCATTTTTCTAGTTGTAGATTGCATGTCTCTAAGACTTGCAATCAAGTTCTTGGGCTGGTCAACAGGATTTGATATTTATCTAGATGTGTTTGAGGGTGAAGACAAGCTTAGGGTCACCTACTTCTCCTCCGTCTTATCTCCTATTCATCCATGAATATTTTTAATCTTCATGGCTCTGTCTACTTAAGACCAATTTATAAGATGAAGCATTATTTTAGAAAGAAGTAAGGATCTTTACCTGGTATTATGCAATTAAGTCCTGGCAAGACTTAATGATTTTCTAGCCTGTACTAAAGTTCTCAAAAATATATATATTCCAACCTTTCAACACATTTATTGTAATTAAATAAGGTCAAACACATAAATGATTCAGTAGGGTCCAGGTACATTGTAAAAACAGTCAGTAACTTCAACAGTGATCATCACAGCCCTCATTCTCATTATTATACCCCCATAAAACTTGTCATCAAATTGCTTCTTACTTCAGGATAGATTTATCTCTGTGAAACATTATCCGTGATTAAACTTACATATGTATTATACTTTTCATATTTGCTAAGGAATCCAAGAACTTTAATTTAAAAAAATGCTATTAAAATAATTCAAATTGTAAATCACTCTTACAGTTCTTATTAAGCACTATATACCAATACAACATTTATTTGAGAAAAAAATAATTTCATAAGATAATCTTCATTTGATGAAGCCAATACCAATATTTCAACACTGTTATGGCATATTGATAAATACATGTTAATACATGGTTTATTCATCATTAACTATTTTTTTGGAGCTCTGATTTAATTTACTTTGAAATCAGGTATGGAGATGGTACATATGAATATAAATAATTATTAGAGACTATAATAAAAATGATACCTGGAATCTCAGTTAATATGTTAGCTATAGAAATTTCCTACTATTACCAAGCCTTCATTATGATTGTAATTTATTTATCCTTATTTATTGATCAATAAAAATATAATTTCAAATATTTGTTTTTACTCTCCTGAAAGTCTGAATTTTATTTTTCCTTGTTTTCTCTTTAGGTTTATGCTCTCAGGATTTTTTAATAATAAACAACAGAAATGTCTGCTTCTAAATTAAACATCAATAAATAGCAAAAGAGCATTGAATAGCAAAGAGAATTGGAAAAATATCTGGTATACTTGCTTTCAGGAAGAAAAGGAACTAACATACGTCCATTGATCTCAGGAAAAGCAATGTGTGAAAAGTCTCTAGTATCGTGACATCAGATAAGCCAGCATTAACTGATGTCTATCTGAAGTCTCAACTCAGGGTTAAAGTTTTTTTTTTTTTTTTTAAGATTTATTTATTTATTCAGTCAGAGAGAGCAAGAGAGAGGCAGAGACACAGGCAGAGGGAGAAGCAGGCTCCATGCAGGAAGCCCGATGTGGGACTCGATCCCAGGTCCCCAGGATCACACCCCGGGCTGCAGGCGGCTCTAAACCACTGCGCCACCAGGGCTGCTCCCCCCTCCTTTTTTTTTTTTTTAAAGAGAATGTAACTGTACTTTCATGAGTCTCATGCTACTTCATATGGTCAGTGAATTGATATTTACATGAGATTTTGGATTTAAAGTCTTTTGGTGATGTTGGGACAGCTTAAACGTATTTTCATCCTAGGAATGACATGGATTTGGAGGAGCAGATGGGACACATTTATGGGTTGAGTTGTGTCCTCTCAGTGAGATTATATGTTGAAGTCCTAACCAGACTTCACCTTAGAGTGACCTTTAGAAATAGGATCATTGCACATTTAATTAGTTAAGATAGGATCATACTAGAGTGGAGTAAGCCCATAATCCAATGACTACTGTCCTTATAAAAAACAGAAATGTGGATACAGACATACTCACAGAATGAACATCATGTGAAAATGAAGGCACAGATGGGGGGTGATGCTTTTGTGTGCCAACAATGGCAAACATTGCTAGAAAATTGCTATTAGCTGCAAGAAAAACATGGAAAAGATTTCTGCTCACAGCACTTGAAATGAACAAAACTTGCCAATCAATACCTTGATGTTGGACCTCTAGCCTCCAGAACTGAGAAATAAAGGTTTTTTTGGATAAGTCCCTGTCTGTGCTACTTTTCTTCTGGCAGTCACATCATCTAATACAATTATAATGACTTTTCCTATGAGTAATTCCGATATCAATTTAGAAAATCTCACTTTTGAGTATGTTAGCTGTGGGTTTCTCATAACATAATTTACTATGTTGAAAGAGTTCCCTTCCATTCCTATTTTTCTGAGTACCTTTATCATGAAAATGGATTTTATCAAATGTTCTTTTTGCATCAACTGAGATGATGCAATGTTGTGATGATGTGAATGTTGTTGTATTACTATGGTGTATTACATAGATCAGTTTTCTTATGTTGAACTACTATTGCATTTCTGTAATAAATCTCACCTGATAACAGTATAAAATCCCTTTAATATAGTGTTGGATTCAGTTTACTGAATTTTATTGAGGACTTTGTATCAATATTCATAAGAGACATTGTTCTGCGTTCTTCTTTTCCTTTTTTTTTTTTTTTTTTTTTGGTGCTATTTTTCTTCATGGAAGGAGTCAGGAAATTTCCCTCCTCTTCATTTATTTTTGGAAGAGTTTGAGAGAAATATCTTTAAGAACTAATCTTTAATGTCTGGTTTTCACTAGTGAAGTCATCCAGTACTGGACTTCTCTTTGTTGGGAAGTTTTTGTTTACTAATTCAATCTCATTATTGTGATTCTGTTATATTATGAGTCAATTTAGATAACTTCAAGAAATTTTTACTATTATCTAATTTGTTGGTGTAAATTGTCCATAGTGTTCTGTATAAATCTTTTCACTTCCATCAGATCAGTAGTCATGTCCCCGCTTTTATTTCTAATTCTAATTATTTACATTTTTTGTCAATCTAGCTAAATGTACATTGCTAGAAATGTTTATCTTTTTGACTTTTCAAATAACTTTAATTTTATCTCTCTATTGTTTCTCTAATCTTTATTTCATTTATCTCTGGTATCTTTATTATTTCATTTCTTCTGTTAGCTTCAGGTTAGTTTGTTCTTCTTTTTCTACTTCCTCAAAGTATAAGTTAGGTAGTTGTTTTGAGATCTTGCTGCTTTTATAATGTAGGTATTTGCCACTATAAATATTCCTCTGAGTACAGATCCTACTCTACCTCATAAGTTTTGGTGTGTTGTGTTTTGTTTTCAATTGTTTCTAAGTATTTTCTAATTTCCCTTGTAGTTCTTTTTTGACTTATCAATTTTAAGAGTTTGTGGTTTACTATCCACATCTTTGTGAATTTTCCAGGTTTTCTTTCATTATTTATTTCTAGTTTTACTGCAGTAGGAGAACATTTTGCATGATCTCAATCTATTAAAATTTAGGGAAACTTATTTTTTGGCCTAACATATGGTCTGTCTTGTCTGTCAATATGCACCTGAAAAAAATAGATGGACTGTTTTGTATATATTTACTAGGTCTATCCATTATTGTTCTATCTATCATTGAAAGTGGTATATTGAAATTTCTAACTATTAATACAGGACTGTTCTTTTTTTCTCATTTTATCTTTCTGTAAATGTTTGCTTCATATATTTGGGGACTCTGGTTTATTGCATAAATGTTTATAATTGTATTATCTTTTTGATGAATCAACTTTTTTTTTAAACGGTATACAATATCTTTGTCTCTTTTGAACAAATTTTGACTTAAAATCTATTTTGTGTGATATTATCATAGCTTCCCAGCTCTCTTTTGGTTACAATTTGCATGGAATATCTTTTTCCATTTTCCACTTTTATCCTATCTGTGTCTTTAGATCTAAAGTATGTCATTTGTAGATAGCATATAGTTGGATCATGTTTTTATGCTTTCTTCTAATTGCAACCTTTTGATTGGAGATTTTGACCCTATGTTAAAAGTAATAACTTATAAAGAGATAATTGCTTCTGCCATTTTGCTATATATTTTTTAATCATGCTTCTTTTGTCATTCATTTCTACTATTACCACCTTCTTTTGTGTTTAGTGGGTTTTTTGATATCAAACTTTTTCTCTTTTCATTTTCTTTTGTGCGTGCATGTGTGTATGTATATATGTAAATATTTTATTCACCTATACTCAGAGGTTTTTTTCCAATTCCAAGTCTGTGTGTGTGTGTGTGTGCATGCATATATATTTGAATTAAAATCTTATGTTTTTAGAGAAGTTTTAGGCTGACAGCAAAATTCAGTGGAAAGTACAGAGATTCCCCATATATTCCTGGCTCCCACACATATATAGCCTCTCTCATTGTTAACATCATCACCAGAGTGTTACATTTGTTACACTGATAACCTACAGTGACACATCATAATCATCCAAAGTCTGAGAGATTGTGATGCACGCTTGGTGCATATTCTAGGGTTTGGACAAAATATATAATAACACATATTCATCATTATGGTACAATACAAGAGTATTTTGCTACTCTAAAAATTTCCTGTGTTCCAACTTTTATGCATGTATTTTTTTTAAAGATGCTATTTGTTCATGAGAGACACAGAGATAGAGGCAGAAACACAGGCAGAGGGAGAAGCAGGCTCCCTGCAGGGAGCCCGACCTGTGACTCAATTCCAGGACCCCGGGATCATATCCTGAGCTGAAGGCAGACACTCAACTGCTGAGTCACCCATGCATCCTATGCACATATATTTTTTAGATATTTTCTTTATGGTTACTATGGAGATTTCATTTAACATCCTAAACTTATAATAATCTAGTTTGATTCAGTTTGAACTTACTTTCAAGAGAATACAAAAACTCTGCTCCTATATAGATTTCCTCCCTATTTATAGTATTATTGTTATAAATTATATCATTTGAACTGTGTTTCACAAAACAGATTTATGAATATTAATTAGCCATTTTTTTTCAAAGATTTTATTTATTTATGTATGAGAGACACACACACAGAGAGGCAGAGACACAGGCAGAGGGAGAGGCAGGATCCATGCAGGGACCCAGATATGGGACTCGTCCTGGGACTCCAGGATCATGCCCTGGGTGGAAGGCAAGCGCTAGACCACTGAGCCCCCAGAGATCTTCTAGCCATTGTTTTTAAATAATGTAGGAAATAACAAAAAGTAGAGTTACAAACCAAAAATTAATATTACGATTTTATATTTGTTCCTTTACTAGAGATTTTCATTTATTTTAGGGCATGTGTAGTAGTCACAGACCGCTTCACCTTTTTTTTTTTTTTTTAATATACAAATCTTGTAATATGTCCCTCATTTGTGAAGGGCAGTTTTGCCAGATATAGAAATCTTGGTTGACTTTTTTTTTTTCTTTCAGGACTTTAAATATGTCATCCCACTGCCTTCTGGCTTCTAAGGTTTCTGATAAGTAATTGGATGTTAATATTATTGAGGATTTTTTGCATATGAGAGACTTTTTCTGCTTTTAACTATTCTCTTTGTAATATATTTCAGTATAGACCCCTTTGCTTATCTTACTTTCAATTTATTGAACTTCTTAGAGTATAGATTCATATTTTTTTCAACAGATTTTCTGCTTTTTATTCTTCAAATATTCATTTTGAACATTATCTCTCTCTCTCTCTCTCTCTCTCTCTCCTATTTCTGAGCCTCCCATGATCCATTTATTGATCTACTTGATGGTACCTTTTTTTTTTTAATTTTTTACTTGATGGTACCTTATAGGTCCTTTAGGTTCTGTTAATTTCTCTTCATTGCATTGTCTCTGAACAATGATTAATTTCAAGGGTCCCATTTTCAAGTTTTCTGATTCTATTTTCTGTTATATCAAATCTGATGTTGGACCCTTCTAGTAAACTCTTTATTTTAGTTATTGTACTCTTCAATTCTAGGATTGGTTCATTCTCTTTTTTTATAATCCCATTCTCATTATTAATATTCTGTATAATTTATATATTGTTCTCCTGATTTCCTTTATTTTAGTTCTTTTTCTATGTTTTATGCTTGTGTTTTGGGCATATATATAAGACAGATGATTTAAAGTCTTTTTCTAGAAAGTGCATTTCCTGGGCTTCCTCAAAATAATTTGTCAATCTATTTTGTGCCTGTGAATGGGCCATATTTTCTTGTTTCTTACACTTAGTGCTATTTTGTTGAAAACTAGGCATTTGATTTATTAAATGGATAGCTTTGAAAGTCAGATTTTCCCCTTCCCAGAGTTAGCTTTTTCTCTTTTTAAAAAATTTGATTGTTGACAACTATAGTGGACTACCTATTTAGTGACTTTTCTAAGCTATTTTAGTAGAGGTTATATTTCTTATTAAATATGGTCACTGAAGTCTTTGTTCCTTAGCTTGTTTTAGCTAGTGTTTTAACAGATATTTCTTTGAGGAGCTAAAAAAGAAGCAAACTTTATCTTTGCAGATTGATTCTGTGTTGAGAGTCTGTTTCAACACTTAGCCAGGCTTGCACTGAGGATACAGAACAGTCTGAGGAAAATTTAGGGTTTTCTCAGGTCCACTGACCATGTACCTTGCCCTGAGAATGTGTATCTTTTTCTATATTCTCCCTTATTCATGGGTTCTTTTTAATGCTCTAATTTTCCAAATACATTTTCTCCAGCTTTTCCTTCCACATCTTAATGTATCTATTGTATGTTTCAGCTGTGATCTTTTGCTCCAAGTTTATGCAGATTGTTCATCTGCCTTACAATTTGTCTGAGTAAAGCTCACTACTTCTCTCGACTAAGTGAATTCTATGTTAAGCAAAACAGAGGTGAGCATTTGTATCAGTTCTTCAGGTAATTCCTAGATAGGTTAGAACAGACATACACAATAATTTGTGAATAGGTTTACTCAGCTGTCTCCAGAAGCAAGGACCATGATCCCATTCTCAGAACAAGGATGGCCATCTTTAAGACTGAAAATGAGCCAGGGAAGAGGGTGGCAAAAGGCATCTAAATATGGCACAAAGTTTTAGTATATCTAAGATGCCTTGTTCTTGATTCTGCAGTCCTCTGGTTGCTATAAACCTCTGATTGTTTTCTACAGAGATCTGATGAAGTTGTTCCAATGACTTACATTAGTTTTTCAATATTTCTATTGAGGAACATAAACTTCTTGCTACCTACTTTGTTACCTTGCTCATGTCACTCCCAGGTATATTCATGTTTGGAGGTCTTTGCCTGTTTGACAATTAAAACTGGTAGCTTTAAAATTTTTGTAATGCTCTAAGTTTTTTGGATTTTCTTTTTAATTAGTGCTTATATCTCCTAAGTATTTTGTTCCATCATTTTGTTGTTTATCAGTGTATTAATCCATATTTTCTTGAACTTTAGTGGTGCAAATAATGCCAAAAACACTTCAGAAATTTAGAGTAAAAGGGCACCTGTGTGGCTCAGCAGTTGAGTGTCTGACTTTTTCTCAGGGCATGATCCCAGGGTCCTGGGATTGAGTCTCACATTGGCCTTCCCTGGTTCTCCCTCTGCCTGTGTCTCTGTCTCTCTCTGTGTGTCTCTCATGAATAAATAAATTTTAAAAAATTGAGAATAATTTTTTTAGATATGCTATTTCTTTAAATTTTGAGTTGAAATTTAATAGTATATTTGAGCATAAAACTTTATGTTGGTTTAGATCATTGTGGATTTAAGGGCATTCCATTTATAAATTATATATATTATGATTTTTATGTCTTGTTTTGTTATTACTATTATTATTTTTTAAAGATTTTATTAATTTTTGACAGAGAGAGAACACAAGCAGGAGGAGAAGCAGTTAGAGGGAGAGGGAGAAACAGTTTCCCTGCAGAGCAGGGGGCCCGATATGGGGTTTGATACCAGGACCCTGGGATGATGACCTGAGCCAAAGGTAGATGCTTAACTGAGCCATTCAGGTGCCCCATGTTATTTATTATTAAATAAATTCTTACATCAGTATAATATATGCTATTATTTTAATTTTAGACTTTAGGTAACTATAGAAACTTTTATGCATTTGGACCAAGGTCACACAGTAACAATGTGACCATGATAGAATTCAACACCAACCTGTATTTCAAAATCAAATCCAATTAAACAAGAGGCTACACTGACTTTCAAATTTTTGGTTGTTTTTTTTCTTTACTCATCTTTGAATGAATATTGGTTTAGTCAATCGTGACATTTGCTCAAAAATCCTATGCATATATATTTCTTATCTTCCAATATCATATATAAATCCTCTTTCTGGAACATGAGTTGGATGGCTAGTTCATGGAAGTTTATATTAATAGCTTAGTGATCTGCAAGCCTAATGCATTCAGAGAAAAATAAAGGGTCACAGACAAACCCAGGTCTATGTGGAGTTTCTTTGTATTTGGGAAAGTCAACATACTCAAAGATAAATTTATATATCTAGCATTCTGTTTGATCCTCACTTTAATACCTCTTAGGACTGTGTCAGGCCTCCTTCTTATAGCTACCATTCATTGCTTCATGATTGAACACTCTCCTGACAGTGGTTCTGCAGATTTCTATTCTGTTTGAATGTGCTGATTTCACAAAAGGTTGGTGCTTCTTAACCCTTTGAATGGCCTTGTGAGCTGTCAAGTAAAGTGTTCAGCTCCACAGTCACCCTTGATTCTAGAACTCACTCTTTGGTTCTGGTACTTACTTCATTGCAACACTGAGTTTGTTGCCTTCTCTGAAAGAATTTCTATATATTTTCTGCATTCTATCTAGCAATAGGACTCAAAATATCTTTATAGTGGTAGATACCTTTCCCTGCTTTCCATCAGAGATTCATGTGTCTCCACATTTTTATATCAGTCTGGTGTTTTCAGCAAAATTCTATTGGAAGGTGGTTATCAAATTTATCCTATAACCCAGAGTTCAACATTTTAATTAAATTAAATCACTTAATAGAATGAACTATTTGCTTATATGTGACTGCTCTTTCCCCATATGTTTTAGAGTTAAACACAGCCTCAGCTATTTTATGTATATACCTTCTAAGAATTTTTTTCTACATATAGACTTTAATAAGCTATGAATATTCAGTGACTTTTCAATGTGTTCCTTGCAGTGATATTTGTTCAGCAAATTAAGCAGATATTTTATGGATTTTTTCCTTTCTTTTAGGCATTATCCTTTAGATATTAGTGGAGCATGTCTCTTGATTCTGATTCACAGATTAGTAGAAAAGATAAATATACAAATATGTGTGAATATAAATATACATGGATATAAAACATATATATGATACAAAGTAATATATATTATAATAACATTATCATAGTTTTATCACCAATAATCAAATTCAAATTTACTTTTATCACCAGTGTGCCTTACTATTTGAGGAAATTTCTAAAAGATACAGTATATAAAATTTAATTTTTAAAAAATGGTGTATCAGCAACCATTGAGAAAATCAGTGGCCTTTGTGGTAGACAATTTATTTTAATCAAACCAACCCTCTGAACTTTACTCAATTCACTCATCCAATAGTTTCCTAATATGGTTATATTTGAAACTGGGTTGAGCCAACTCTGGGGCTGATGAACCATTCAGTCTCAATTGATACCAGGCTGCTTTATGGTACACTGCACTTCTGTGGCTTAGAAACATATATCATTTTCATAATAAGTGCTTTTTAAATAAAAATTCTTAATGTAAAACCCACAATAATAATAAATACTATTACATAATATTTTTAATTATTTTTTATGCTAAATGAAATTTGAATTTAATAAGAGGTTTTAAAAATATTTCATCCGAAGATGATTTACTGCACTTGGTGAGAAAAGTAAGGCCAAGTATTAGTTATTGTAAAATTAAATTAAAAGCTTTTTTTGTTATGTGTTGATATTTGAATATTTAGTCTTTTAAATTCTAATACATATTTTTAAACTAAGACATGTGTTTTAGCCATCATAAACGGAGCTATTAAGGATTTATAATTCAGATGAATGCTGTGATCAGATTAAGGTTAATTTTTAATGTTTTCCTTTAGTATTCCCTCTAAGTTTCCTAATTGCAATATATGGAGGTTAGAAAAAAGCTACAGGGATAACTTTTATATTTGGTAACATAAGCATAACTTTACTTTGAAATACAAGATCATATAACACCTAATATCATGTTGAATTCACAAATGACCATTACTAAACTACATTATCAGAAATTTTATATTAATCAATAGTTATTTTCATAAAATGCTTCAGAATTTTTTAAAATAGCATCAAAACACAGCTTTAAACTCAAATAGTTATATAGCATTATGTGGATGAAAGAATTTCTAAGAAATATATGTGTAAAAATATATATATAGTATATTGCATAATTGTACCATGGCATGTGTTTCTAGGATGGCAGATAGTAATCTATAGTTCTATATGAGATAGAAGGCTAATGAATATTTAATTCAAACTTGAAGCAGTAACAAAAACTATTTTCATAAGTAGAAAAAAACAAGCATTTGAATATTTGTCTAATGAGTGGTATTTTATTATTTCAAATATTCAGATATCTCAGTGACTTTTCTTTGATTTTTCTATTGGTATCTGAGGAATAAAGTGTTATGTTAAAAAATGTGATGAGTTAAAAAATGTGATGGCTAAAAGCAAAATGATATTCAAAGTAGGTGTTTTATTTTTATGAGTTATAAAACATATTTCATTTAATTCCTCATTTCAAAACAAGTTCACAGTTTGTGATTATATAAAATTATAAATATGACACATTTTCCATGATACTTTGTTAAATATTACAAACATTGGGGTACGTGTGCCCCTTTGAATCGCTATTTTCTATTCTTTGGATAAATGCCTAATATAGTACAATTGCAGGGTGTAGGGTAGTTCTATTTTTAACTTTTTGGGGAGTCTCCATAATGTTCTCCAAAATAGAACATTGTGCCAGTTTGCATTCCTATCAATGTAAGAGGGTTCCCCTTTCTCCACATCTTTGCCAACATCTGTTGTTTTCTGTTATTAATTTTAGCCATTATGACAGGTGTAAGGTAGTATCTCATTGTGGTTTTGATTTTTCAAGTGTATTTCTCTGATGCTGAGTGATGTTGAACACTTTTGTATGTGGCTGTTGGCCATTGTATGTCTTATTTTTTTTTTCTTTATTTATTTATTTTTATTTTTTATTGGTGTTCAATTTACTAACATACAGAATAACCCCCAGTGCCTGTCACCCATTCACTCCCACCCCCCGCCCTCCTCCCCTTCTACCACCCCTAGTTCGTTTCCCAGAGTTAGCAGTCTTTACGTTCTGTCTCCCTTTCTGATATTTCCCACACATTTCTTCTCCCTTCCCTTATATTCCCTTTCACTATTATTTATATTCCCCAAATGAATGAGAACATATAATGTTTGTCCTTCTCCGACTGGCTTACTTCACTCAGCATAATACCCTCCAGTTCCATCCACATTGAAGCAAATGGTGGGTATTTGTCATTTCTAATGTCTTCTTTAGAGAAATATCTGTTCATGTCTTCTGCCCATTTCCTGACTGGATTTTTTTTTTTTTTTCAGTTTTGAGTTGGACAAAGTCTTTATAGATTTTGGATACTAGCCCGTTATCTGATATGTCATTTGCGAATATCTTCTCTCATTCTATAGGTTGCCTTTTAGTTTGTTGACTGTTTCCTTTGCTGTGCAGAAGCTTTTTATCTTGATGAAGTCCCAATAGTTCATTTTTGCTTTTGTTTCCGTTGCCTCTGGCAACATGTCTGGTAAGAAGTTGTCATGGCTGTGGTCAAAGAGGTTGCTGCTTGTGTTCTCTTCTAGGATTTTGATGGTTTTCTGTCTCACATTTAGGTCTTTTATCCATTTTTAATGTATTTTTGTGTGTGGTGTAAGAAAGTAGTCCAGTTTCATTCTTCTGCATGTGACTATCTTATTTTCCCAATACCATTTGTTGAAGAGATGCTTTTTACAATTGGATAGTCTTTCCTGCTTTGTTGAGATTTCTTTTTTTTTTTTAATTTTTATTTATTTATGATAGTCACAGAGAGAGAGAGAGAGAGAGAGGCAGAGGGAGAAGCAGGCTCCATGCACCGGGAGCCCGATGTGGGATTCGATCCTGGGTCTCCAGGATCGAGCCCTGGGCCAAAGGCAGGCGCCAAACCGCTGCACCACCCAGGGATCCCTTTGTTGAGATTTCATTGACCATATAGGTGTGGGTCTATTTCTGAGTTTTCTATTCTGTTCCATTGATCTATGTGTCTGTTTTTGGGTCAGTTTCATATGGTTTTAATCATTACACCTTTCAATACAACTTGAAGTCCAGAATTGTGATCTTCTGGATTTCACAGCTTTAGTTTTCTTTTTTCAACATTGGCTATTTGGAGTCTTTTCTGAATTTTTATTCTAAAACAAGTTTTAGAATTGTTATTCTACTTCTGTGAAAAATACTGGTGGTATGTTGATAGGGATTGCATTGAATGTGATTGCTTTGGGAAACATAGACATTTTAACAATGTTTCTTTTTCCAATCCATCAGCATGGATGTTCTGTGGGAAAATGAGACATTTTCCCATTTCTTTGTCTCTTCCTCAATTTCTTTCATATACTTCTTTGTGTTGACTTTATATTCTTTATTCTTTATATCCTTATATTCTGTGACTTTGTTGAATTCCTGTATCACTTCTAGCAATTTTTGGATGGACTTTGAGATTTTCTACATAGAGTATCATGTCATCTATGAAGAGTGAAAGTTTGCTTCTTTGCTGATTTGGATGCCTTGTATTTCTTTTTGTTGTCTGATTGCTGAGGCCAGGACTTCCAGTACTATGTTCAACTACAGTAGTGAGAGAGGACATCTCTTTTGTGTTCCTGATCTTAAGAGAAAAGCTCTCAGTTTTTCCCTATTGAGGATGATATTAGCTATGGGTCTTTTGTATATGGAACTTATGATGTTGAAATATGTTCCTTCTATCCCTACCTTGTTGAGGGTTTTTATCAGGAAAGGATGCTGCATTTTGTCAAATGCTTTCCTGTGGATCTTCTGCTTAGATATTCTGTCCATTGCTGTCAGTGGGGTGTTAAAGTCCCCTACTATTACTAGATTATTATCTATGAGTTTCTTTAAGTTTGCTATTAATTGATTTATATATTTGGCTGCTCCCAAGTTAGAGTCATAGATATTTACAATTGCTAGATCTTCTTATTGGATAGACTGCTTTATTATAGCATAGAGTCTTTCTTCATCTCTTATTACAGTCTGGTTTAAAATCTAATTCCTTTTTTTTTTTTTAGATTTTTAAAAATTTATTCGTGAGAGACACAGAGAGAGAGAGAGAGAGTGAGAGAGAGAGGCAGAGACACAAGCAGAGAGAGAAGCAGGCTCCATGCAGGGAGCCCGATGTGGGACTCGATCCCAGGTCTCCAGGATCACACCCTGGGCTGAAGGTGGAACTAAACTGCTAAGCCACCCAGGCGTCCCTAAAATCTAATTTCTCTGGTATAAGAATTGCTACTCCAGCTCCAGCTTTCTTTGGATGTCCATTAGCATGATGAATGTTTCTCCACCTCCTCACTTTCAATCCGCAGGTGTCTTTAAGTCTAAAATGAATCTCTTATAGGCAATATATCAATGGGTCTTGTGTTTTGCTTGTATCCATTTTGATATCCTATGTATTTTAATTAGAGCATTTTATACCATTTACATTCAGAGCAATTATTTAAAGATATGAATTTAATGCCATTGTATTACCCGTAAAGTTATTGTTCCTATTGATTGTCTCTGTTCCTTTATAGTCTTTGTTACTTTTGATCTGTCTTTTCCTATCTAAAGGATCTTCTTAAATATTTCTTGCAGGGCTGATTTAGAGTCCTTGAATTTCTCTGGGAAAAATTGAATACATCATGTCAGTCCTTTTTGTCCTTCCAGGTCTCTGTGGACAGGTCTGCTGCCAACCTTATGTGGTCTAGCCTTGTAGGTTAGGGAGTTTTTCTACTGAGCTGATTTTAGAATTATCTCTTTATCTTTATATTTTTCAAGTTTCACTATAAGATATTATGATGTTGACCTGTTTTTGTTGATTTTGAGGGGCGTTCTCTGTTCCTCTTGGACTTGATTAGGGAAGTTCTCAGCTATAATTTGTTCAAATAAACCTTCTGTCCCTCGTTCCTACTCTTCTTTTCTGAGACTCCTATGATACAGATACCATTTTGCTTTTGGAGGTGCTTAGTTCGCTAAGTTTACCTTCATGATCTAATAATCTTCTTTTCCTTTTCTTTTTAGCCTCATTATTTTCCATACTTTTATCTTCTATATGACTTATGCTTCCTTCTGCTTCTTCAATCTTATAGTTATATCCAGTCTTTTTTGCATCTCACTTATAGAATTTTTTCTTTCAGCCTGACTAGTTTTTAGGTCTTTTATCTCTGCAGCAAGGGTTTCTCTGCTGTTTTCTCTGCTGTTTTCAAGTCCAGGTAGTAGTCTTATAACTACTACCTTGATCTAAACTCTTGTTCAGATATATTATTTATATCTGCTTTGAGCAAGTCCTTGGCATAATATCTTCTTGACCATTCTTTTGGGGATAATTCCTCCATTTTATCATCTTGACTAAGTTTCTATCTTTTGTATATTTTGAAAGTTTGTTATGTTTCCTGCACCTCAGAGTCATGCTATATTAAAAAGAGGTCATGCACTGTCCAGGACTTGACACTTCAGGAAGTGTTCTGCTGTGTGCTGTGTGCACTCTACTGTTGCATTTTGGCTGCTCTTTCCCACGGGTCCATCCTCTATAGAGTTTCTCCTTGCTTGTATTGAGGAGTGTTTGGACCTGTAATTAGCTGTGCTTTGATTTGTTTGTTAAGATAAGCATGGAAAAAAAAAAAAAAGAAAAAAAGCCTGATATAAGACAAGAGAAAAAAAAGGAAGAAAAAAAAACAAAAAAACAGGCAAACAAAAAACTATAAGCCTAATTCCAAAGAATAGGAAAGAGAAAAGAAGAAGAAAAAAGAAAGCCTGATCTGAAAAATAAGAAAAGGAAACAAACTAACAAATGAACAAAAAATTATAAACCTAATGCTAAAAAAAAGTTAAAGAAAAAAATATATAAAAGATGAAGAAATAAAAAAATAACTAAAAAAATATATATAAAGAAAAGAAAAACGAAACCTGATCCTCTTCCTAGCAGAAGTGAAACTAATGCCAAAGCACTCTTTAATCAGTAGACATGATACATGTAGAGGACTGTGTTGATATTCTAGGGAGAGGCCTTCTGGGCTGCCTCACAGACTTACCCCTGTCAAGATGCCCCTGCCAGGCATAGAGGGGCAGGGTTTACTGTAAGTTACTCTAGCTTCCACTGTGTGTTGTTCTGTGTTTCTTTCTGAAATCCTTCTGTGCTGGTGGGTTGGTGGGGGATACCAGAGGTTGATAGAGGAAGATGACATCACCCTGCTCTCTCATTCTTGGAGAGAGGAAGGAATGCCTTGCTCAGCAGGCCTTCACAGAAAAGCAAACAATCTCCTGTGTCTTGGGGTTTCATCAGATCCTTGCTCTTAACCTGTCTATTCCTGGGCCATCAGCATGCCAGGTGCTATAGATCTCCTGTATTTTATGCCTGGCCAGTGGTTGGGATTCAAAACTCCAAGTTTTAAAATGCCTGGTAAGGTGCAGACTCACTCCCCTCCTTCAGAGGAGAGCCTTGCATTGTGCTCAGTACTATCCTGTCCCAAAAATGCAGTTGCACAGCATGCCAGCATGCACATGGTGGCTGGAGTATTGTGATACATAGCAAAAAGCTGCCCCCAAGTTATATGCCATCTGAGTATGCCTCAGTCCTCTACTCCATTTCTGTCCCAGAAAAGCAGTTGCACAGTGGCTTGAGTCTATTGTGGCAGACAGTAGAAAATAGTGACCAGATTAATTACAGTCTCTGCATGTCTCTGCTCTCTGCTTCTGCTCAGCACAGACACAGTGGCTTAAGTCTATTGTGGCTCATAACAAACAGTTGCTAACAGTTATCTGCCCTAACGAGGCCTGCACCTCTATCCATGCTGTTGAGTGCAGCTCAACAGCTCCTAGCTGGCTTTTTATCCTTGGAGATGCAAAATATGCTTTCCCAATATACTCCAGGAAGAGGATCAATCTCTCTCACTGTGACCCAGAGGATCCCCTCACCATGGTGTGAACTCTACTCAGAGTTCTTTCCAGATCTCTCCCTTTCCCTGACTTTGCTCCAAGTAAAGGTTCCCTCTCCTTTGTGGCCCTAAGAGTTTCCTCTCCTCCAATTCATGGGTCTAAACTTCGCATCTGCCATGTTCTCTCCCTCCATTTGTGCAGATTGTGTTCTTCATCCTCAGATCATATTTCTAGTTATCCAAAAGAGTTTGATGTTGCTCTAGCTGTGTTCAAGGGACCAGGCAAACTCCAGTCACCCTACTACTCTGCCATCTTAATAATCTCAGTGATACTTAATATTAAGTATTAAAGGAAATATAGTTATATATAATTTAAAATTCTCATGACATCAGAAATGAATTGATGGCAACATGAATAGTCAATAGTTTATATTTTAATATTGAGCCAAAAAAGGTAAAAATCATTAATACAAATCTATCTTATGTAAAGTAAAATTATTTCCAATTATTTCCAATACATATGACATTTAACAGTATTAACACATAAAAATTTTAGTGATAGATATTTTCAAAAGCAATCAATAGCTTTTTTTTAAACACAAAACTCTATAAGATTTCCCCCAAGTATTAATTTTCACCTATATAATCTCATAATATTTTGACCTATATGATGAACACTGCCTACAACCATGTTTCTAGAGGAATATTAAAAAAAACAGGGCACCATTATGAGACAATAATTTAGGAAAAAGAAACATACAAACGCAACTAGCTGTGTATGAGCAATTATGCTTTTACTGCCCCATGGGAAATGTGTATCCTGCTTGGAAGTATGCTAGTCGTTGGTTCATACAGTCAAGAGAGATTAGTATCCTTTTGTACTCCATATACATTCCTCTCTGAATCTGAGATCAGATCGTTGTGGTTTAATGAGAGAATTTGGGGCAATGTCCATATGCAAAAAGATATTATTTGGAAATGTGCACATATGTCATCTGGAAAAGGTCAAGTTAGAGCTTAAGAAGGATTCACTTTTAGACTAAGATGAAGAAAAAAAAATCTGCTTTTAGATACATAATCATGAATGGGAGAAAAGTGAAGTTTGTTGTATATTTTATGGCCAGTATCCCCCAGAACAATAAAGATTGCCTAAAGGAATTTTCTTATTGTAAATTGCATCTTTTCATTACCTTTTCCTCCATTACTTTAGGACCACCTTAATATGTATAATTTTTAATATTTTGTGGATTTTATTCTCTACACAAGTAAATAAGATGAAATACTATAAACTTGACTGGGAACAAAACCCCACAAACTATTGTGTCATTTACACAAGAAATCTTGCAAATTCTTTAAAAAGGCTTGCTAAGTATGCACTAAGTTATGAGCTTTCTACCAGTTGGGTATTGAATTGTTTCAGAGGCATTGAGCTGCTGCATCATCTTCATTTTCACAGTAAAGCTGGGCATATCACAAGCAATTAATCATGTACTTGTTTATTGTTTTGAATTAAATGTATTTTATACACTTTTTGTTTAGAATTTAATTTAACTACAAATCGTTCCAATATGAATCAGTCATTAATTTAGCATGTTAAAAAAAGGAAGAGACAACAGAAAGAAAAGAAATGACCTCTTGTTAAAATAAGAATGGTACTTTGGATGTCTAATGATTTTGATAAAAGAAATAGGACATTACAGTTAATTTTATCTGAAACTGAATGGTTTTGACAAAAAGTACATTAACTCTTTCATGCATCAGATAATACAGAACATCCAATTGGCCTTATTCACGTTATTTAATCACTGGGAAACCCATTTTAGGGATGTTGATGGTGAAAGACTAGTTAAATATTCAGTTTTTGGAAATAATTTATGGATAAAAATCTGTATGGTGATAGAGGAAAAACACATTTAAAAAAATCTTTCATGTAACTGATGGGAAATATTAAGATATCAGATTTCACTGAATATTGATTTGCAATAAAACTTCAAAAATAAGCATTTTTTAATGAGTTTTTTAATCTTTATTTGCCTGGCCATTTTTTTAAAAGATTTTATTTATTTATTCATGAGAGACACAGAGAGAGAGACAGAGACACAGGCAAAGGGAGAAGGAGGCTCCTGAGGGACCCTGATGTGGGACTCAATCCCAGGACTCCAGGATCATGCCTTGAGCCAAAGGCAGATGCTCAACTACTGGTCCACCCATGTGTCCCAACTCTGGCTATTTTCATATTTTATTTTATTTTACTTTATTTTCTTTTATTTCACTTTATTTATTTTAAACCATTTATTTTTAGTTGTTTTTTTAGGTACTCTCACAAATCTTGGTTTTCTAATGAAAAAAGATAAATGGTTTTAGACCATTTAGAAATATTATTTTAAATAAACTAGCTTTATTAATGCTTATTATGAAATGGCATAAAGTTAGTTTATAGAAAGTTAATATAAGTTGACTTCCTAAGTAGAGCTTTTCTCAAGTATGTAATCTCAAATAAGAATTATAATTAAATCTTCAAATTTTACTAAACTAGTAAAGTTAAAAAATAGATCAGTGTTGATTCTATTCAGCACAAGTGCTTTAATAACTGAATTATTAAGACAATTTACAGCAGCAAATAGTAATTAAATTTGTTATGGAATTGTCACTGTTTTTATTTAATATTATTATTTTGGATCAATATGGATTTCAAAAATAGTCATTTCATAACACCTGAAAAAATTTACTTAGTGTAAAACGCACTTCATTTTTGCTGCTGTAGTTCTAACTTCCAAGACTTTTGAACATGTTTGCTCTATTTTTTTATAACTTTGATATTTGCAGATTTAATGTGACTTATGTTTTCTTTCTAAGGTGTAGGGATAGGTGGAGAGGGATTTACACATGTCTTGTCTACTAGGAAAGCTAGAGTATAAATGGAGAAGCCAATCTTGTTTCATGGTTCTGCTAAAACACACCAGGATTTTCTTGACTCTTCATGTTTATTGTTCTTTATTTATTTATATATTTTCCAAATTTCTATTTAAATTCTAGTTAGTTAACATAGGGTGTGAAATTGGTTTCAGGGATAGAATTCAGTGATTCATCATTTACAAACAACACCTAGTGCTCATCCTAACAAGTATCCTCATTAATACTCATCACCCATCCAGGTCATCTCCCACACATCTCCCTCTATCAACCCTCAGTTTCTTCTCTATCCTTGAGTCTTCTATGGTTCATTACCCTCTCTTTTTTTTTTCCCCTCCCATATGTTCATATGTTTTTTTTAATTAAATTCCACATATGCATGAAATCAAACAGTGTTTGTCTTTCTCTGTCTTTCACTTAGCATAATATACTCCATCCACATCATTGCAAATGGCAAGATTTCATTCTTTTGATGGTTGAGTAATATCCCTTTGTATAGATATACTACCTCTTCTTTATTCATTCATCTGTAGATGAATATTTGGGCTCTTGCCATAGTATGCCTATTTTTATAATGCTGTTATAAATGTAAGGGTGCATGTGCCCCTTTGTGTCTATATTTTTGTATCTTTTGGGTAAATACCTAGTAGTACAATTGCTGGATCATAGGGTAGTTCTATTTTTAATTTTTTGGGAAACCTTCATATTGTTTTCCAGAGTGGCTGCACCAGTTTGCATTTTCATCAAAATCAAGAGTGCAAGAGAAATCCCCTTTCTCCACACTCTTGCCAATAGCTGTTGTTTCCTGTGTTATTAATTTTAGCCATTCTGACTGGTGTGAGGTAGTATTTCATCATGGTTTTGATTTGTGTTTCTCTGATGCTGAGTTGAGCATCATTTCATGGTTCTACTAGCCATCCAGATATCTTTGAAAAAAAATGTCTGTTCATGCCTTCTATCCATTTCTTAACTGGATTATTTGGTTTTTGAGTGTTGGGTTTGATTGATTCTTTATAGAGTTTGGATACTCACCCTTTATCAAATATGTCATGTGCAAAAATCTTCTCCCACTCTGATGCCTTTTAGGCTTTTTTTTTTTTTTTTTTTTTTTTTCCTTCACTGTGCAAAAGCTTTTTATCTTGATGAAGTCCCAATAGTTCATTTTTGCTTTTGTTTCCCTTGTCTCTGGCAACATGTCTGGTAAGAAGTTGTGGTGGCTGTGGTCAAAGATGTTGCTGCTTGTGTTCTCCTCTAGGATTTTGATGGTTTTATGTCTCACATTTAGGTCTTTTATCCATTTTGAATTTATTTTTGTGTATGGTGTAAGAAAGTAGTCCAGTTTCATTCTTCTGCATGTGGCTGTCCAATTTTCCCAAAACCATTTGTTGAAGAGACTGTCTTTTTTCCATTGGATAGTCTTTCCTGCTTTGTTGAAAATTCATTGACCATATAGGCGTGGGTCTATTTCTGAGTTTTCTATTCTGTTCCATTGATTTATATGTCTGTTTTTATGCTGTTACCATATTGATGGTCTTGATGATTATCACTTTGTAATATTGCTTGAAGTCCAGAATCGTGATGCCTCCAGCTTTGTTTTTCTTTTTCAAGGTTGCTTGGCTATTCAGGATCTTTTGTGTTTCCATGCAATGTTTAGGATTATTTGTTCTAGCTCTGTGAAAAAAATGCTGTTGGTATGTTGATACAGTTTGCATTGAATGTGTATGTAGAGTGCTTTGGGCAATACACATATTTTAATGTTTGTTTTTCCAATCTATGAGATGGAATGCTTTTCTTTTCTTTGTGTCCTCTTCAATTTCCTTCATAAGTTTCCTATGGTTTCCAGATGTTTATTGTCCTTTATATGGATATGATTCATTGATATCTTTGAATTGTGGTGCTTAATTCAATGAAGTATTATTTCTAAATTATCCCCCTTTTATCACTATGTTAATTAAATAAATAGCTTGTTTCTGAAGTGTTGAATAAAGCAACTTAGATATTTCCATCCGTTGTTCACATGGAAATCAGTCGCAAACTAGTTTTTCATATTTTAAAATATACAATTTTTGCAATCTAAACTCTAATGAGAAAGTACAATATTACTTTGCATTTTCAATTTACTTTTAATATGGAACAGGGTGTTGAACTTTGAATGCTAAAATATACTAATATTGTGCTTCTTAATATAGAAATATATTTTATTGATATAAGTGCCATACTCCTTCAATAATAAAGTTTAACTATTATAACTATATACTTATACTTGTGATTAGATATTTTTAGTGATTTAGATTAATCAATTTTGATATCTATTTTGATTAAATTCATTGCCAAATTGGCATTTTACATTCATCATTTCTCTGTGGTACTATGTGTATTTTCCATTGTAGTAGACTTAAAGAAATTAAATCAGAGAAGTGATAAAGACAATGAAGGAAGAAAGAGAACAAGAAATTGGAAAGAATAAGCTATAAATGGACAGCCTTCTAAAAGTTCTATTTTCTTTTCTTCTGGGTTTATGTATAGTTTATTAAACTCCAGCGAAGCTTAACCATGTACTGAGAACTGAAACTAAAGTTTTACTTTTAATGGAAACAATAGAAACTTCAATTATATAGTACTCTTATACATGCCTCTGACATCTTGTCTGAAAGTACTTTGAAAAATAAAAATAATGAATCATAGATAATAATTATCAGATGAGGGATCCCTGGATGGCGCAGCGGTTTGGCGCCTGCCTTTGGCCCAGGGCGCGATCCTGGAGACCCGGGATCAAATCCCACGTCGGGCTCCCGGTGCATGGAGCCTGCTTCTCCCTCTGCCTGTGTCTCTGCCTCTCTCTCTCTCTGTGACTATCACAAATAAATAAATAAATACCTTAAAAAAAAAAAAAATTAAAAAAAAAAAAATAATTATCAGATGAGTCAATTAAATGCAATGATAAATTCTAGCTTTTACGGTGCAATTAAAGTTTCTATTTTATGGATTAAAAAAGAATTCTTTTTCATTTTGCAAATGAGTACAAAATGCTCCAAATTCATAAGTTACTGCAGACACTACTTAATTCAGCATTCTAATGAAAAGAAAGTATTATAAAAGGTAGTAATGGTAATATATGCATTTAAAACTCTAGACTTCATAAATACTGCCATAAAGGCAGTTTGATCTTTGAGAATAAACACTGTAATAATTCAAACAACATCAATGAATATTTACTTGATTTAGGGTAATATCATTTGATTTTAATAGAGCTTTTGAAATGAAAAAATATATGAATGAATGTGTGTATGTGAGTGTATACCCAAATATAATCATATTTTTCATTAAAAGATAAAATAGGATTATATAATTTTATCTATTTTAGGAAAGTATATCAAAGGAAATATTAAATTCCAATTAGGAGTATAGTAAGATTCAAACATTTTCTCTTCTCAGAATTCTTATAAAAATGTACACATTTTAAACACCATTTTGAAAATTTTGATCACTGTGTTCAGAGAGAACAATGTACTTTTAAATTTCTCTAAAGTACTTTCTCAGAATGATTATCAATTTCCAACTATTTTCTTAATTGTTTGAATTTCATAAGTTTCAAACATAAATTATTCTTGAAAGTTAGTAGTGTTTCAGGAGTATCTCAACTTTTCCCAATGATGCTCTACTCACTTTGGTTTCTCTTAATTATTTTTTTTCTTCCATGCTCTTTCTTTTACATCTCCATTTTGGAAGATTATGTAGGAGAAGATATGAGTTATTCCATTGTTTTAGTGTCTGATTCCTTCATATGCACAGATTTACCAGTCTCTTAGAGTGCTTTATTGTGTTATTTATTCTAGAAATATAAAAACTGGATTCAAAAATATTTTAAATGTATCTTATCAGAAGGGGTGGGAATTACTGATAAAGTTTCTAGTTAAGACAAAAAGACTGGGAAGTCTTGGGATTGGTGAAGAACTGGACTATACTGCCCAGTACCAGTAACAGACCTCTTACATTTTAAGAAGGAATGTTTTAGGAATGCCTGGGTGACTCAGTGATTGAGTTAGTTTCCTCAGCTCAGGGCATGATCCTGGTCCCAGGATTGAGCCCCACACAGGGCTCCCTGTCAGGAGTCTCTTCTCCCTCTGTCTGTGTCTCTGCCTCTCTTTTTGTGTCGCTCATGAATAAATAAAATATTGAAAAAGAAGGAATATTTTAATAAATATGGAAACATAATATTAACATTTTTATATAGTGATGAGATTTTAAAGAAAATTACAAGGTAAGACACCAACTGATAGAAGCTATTTACACAACATAACAGAGAAAGCATTAGCAGTAACAATGTATAAGACATTCACCACATCAGTAAGAACACTCTAAAAACAGAATCAAAAACTTTTTAAAGATACATATAGACAATTTATAGAGAGGAAACAAGGATGCACTGCAAATATATGACGGTTTCATATCCATTTGATTTACCAACAGCTTAAATATTAGAATTAGTCAGATTGTGAGTCAATAGTAACACATATGCCTCTGCTAGAAGTATAAACTGATATAATATTTTAATTGTATAAATGGGTAATTGTCTATTAAAGAGTAAAACATGTATCCCCAAAACAGTGCCAACAGGTAATAACTGGCTATGGAAAGACATTTGGTGTTCAGTTTCATTCAGCTCTTTTATTGTACAACACATGGTGGATTATACTTCCGTACCCTCCTTATATTTAGTCTAGGCCATGTGACTTTTTCAGGCCAATAGATTGTGAGTAGAAATGCCTATTATGTCAGTCCAATGTATTTAATTGTTCATAGAGAAATCCAGTGTTTTCTTCTCCTTCACTGTAAACTACATGTTCCAGCTCTGAGATTCAGGTATGGAGACATCTTGAATTACTAATGGTCATGTTGTTCTGTGCATTGTGAATTTTTTGAGATGCCAGGGCTTAGCATAAATATATATTCTTTTAAATATATATTCTTTTAAATCAATGATATTTGAGGTTTGCTACTGTAACACAACAAAAACAATTGCAACTAATGCTAATACAGATTCTACTGTACATTTATAAAAACAAATAAACAAATATATATATACTTTATAATTGTCTATATACATACATACTTTATAATTTCAACTAGGTAAACATATTTGAATCATATAAGGGAAAACCATGCAGCAATTAACCTACATACTTGAAAATGATTGCTTATTGAATAATTTAGACTTCCAGGTATGCAAACTAGAAAACTGTTTTGTTTTGTTTTTTTCCCTTCAGAGCTTATACATGTTCTTCTGAACATTTATAACCACTTCCAGTTAATGACAATATGGGCAGATTCCATATTCCATATTCCATATTGACAATAATATTGTCAATTATTCTCACCTAACAGGGTGTTTTTTTTTTTTTTTGGTTTGTTTTGTTTTAAAGTTCAGTCCAAAGAAGTGAAAATTTAGAACAAATATAAATTAAAACTCATGCCCTGCCCCCAGCTCAGGTCTTGCCAGTGAAATGAGAACAAATATTTCTCAGCTTCTCTTCCCTGGGGAACATTCACAAATCTATTTGCCAATAGAATGCTCTGAGAAATAGCCTCCTAGGCGTAAACTCAGATCTGATATTTACCTGGTAAATATTGGCACAGATAGTTCCATTCTGGTTGGTCACTGCCTTGTCAATATTTGTTAAATATTTTAAAATTTACCCATAGAGTTTCCTTTAAGAAGTGCAAGCCCAGATGCCTTTTCTGCAAATGATCTTTAAGAAAAATCAGTTAACATTGCCACATCCAGTGTTGGATATGCAGCTTAATTACCTGCAGCATTACATGTTCTGTTTACCTTTGCAGGCTGTTCCAATCTACACCAAATTTCAGGTGTCTCAGATTATAATTCAGGAATATTTTATCGACATAGGTGGTTTTCACTGAGCAAGGTCATAGTCTATTGCATTATGTTTGAATATCAAATACCTTAAAATTTATATAGCCATACAGAAAGATAATTTCATACTTAACTTAAAAAGAACCTAATATATAGGGAGATGTTATCTTATAGTAAAACATTCTTAATAGTCATCAGATATTTTTAAATGACTTTAAAATTCTGTTATTAAAAGTGGTATGAAACACTCATAAAATATAAAATAAAATAAAAGTGATTAGGAATATTACCAAAATGAAGATGTGATTCTAATCATGAAGAGGTCTAATAATTCAGGCAATTATAATAGATGGGAAAGGCTAAATCTCTCACACTTTTTGAAAAATGCCCAAATGTTTTTCCTCAAGTCTAAGTAGCTACAATGCTTTCATAGTAGATTTCTGTTCCCTCTTTCATTCACTGCAACTGTTTAAATATATCTCTATTACTTAACAAGTTCCTTTGGAAGGAATTCACCTTAGAGCTTTGTAAAACATAGGTAACTCACCATCTTCAAAGCACAATTTAGAATTTAGGAGTAGAATTTTAAATCCTCATGTATAGACATAGAAGACAACATCTCTGGATAGGTTTACATTATCAGCTTTCCTATGAGTTCTTGCGAGTTGCTGTGATGATTGGGATATAATAACAGGTTTATATTAGCATGAAAGAGCCTTATGAAAGTTTATCCCTTTTGTTGGGTTTGATCTGAGACAGGATTATAATGTGATGAATTATATTAAAAGAGGACACAGAAATCACTTAAGCCAATCATTCTCCATCTCCATCTTGTATAAATAAAACATGAAGTCAAAAGGTGATTAAAGACTGAAAATCTATATACATATTTTAATGTTATTTTCCTTGCAGTAATTTTGTGAAAATAGTATCCTTCTATATTTTAGTCTAAGTCTGCTCACCTACTCATGTTCTGTCAATATTATGATCTGCCAACATATTATAATGTTAAAAGCTTTCTATTGATAACAAAATTTGGAAAACAGTACTCCATAGTACTCTAGACTCCTGAAATATTTAGAAACAGCATTCTTCTGTCACCTTTACCAGCAACTTTTTTCTCCTCTTTAAGCAATCTATTCCCCAAATATTTTTGAAAGTTTCATTCTGCTGCATCAATGTAGTTGTTTCTTATTTGTCATTAAAATTCTATGGCATTGGGTAGCCCGCGTGGCCCAGCAGTTTAGCGTCACCTTCAGCCCATGGCCTGATACTGGGGTCAGGACAAGTCCCGCGTCAGGCTCCCTGTATGGTGCCTCCTTCTCCCTCTGCCTGTGTCTCTGACTCTCTCTCTCTCTCTCTCTCTCTGTCTCTCATGAATGAATAAATAAAATCTTTTAAAAAATTCTGTGGCATTGAGCATCTTTTCTATGTTAACTTACCCTAGATTTAATCATCCCCAGGAATCATTTTCTAAACTACTCCTAATTAATTTAGTTTATCAGTCTTCTTTTCTTTTGCTTTACTTTGCTTCACTTCCTTTTCCTTCCATCCTCTTTTTCTTTTGTCCTTCCTTCCTTCCCTCTTTCTTTCCTTCCTTCCTTGCTTCTTCTTTCTCTCACTCATTTACCTACCTACCACTTACTTATCTTTAGTTCTATATTGCTTTCTCAAAAAACAATGATTTTTTTTTTTTTGAGTCAGGAAGTGTGTCCTCATTTAAAGTAAACACCAAATATTTATTTTTTATAAATATTTACAAAATCAAGTTATGATAAGTTTGAGAGAGAAAGTGTACACATTAAAAACAATATAAAACTTTAAAAGAACATTAATTCATAAAAAATGAAATATCTCTAAGCATATAAACGGATGTTACACAAAAAAATACACTAAATATTTCCTGAATTAAAAATAGAAAAAAAATTGTGAACATACTTGATAACTTAGATGACAAATTGTGAAATTTCTAGAGAAATACCAGTTGTCAAAATTCACTTAAATTAATATAGAAGATTAATTGTAAGAATATGAAAGATTAAATCATAGTACAGAAAAAAATTCTCCTAAAAGAAATTACCTAAACACAGGTGTAAGTAACTTCTACTTCTTACAAACCATTTCAGGAAATAGAGAAAGAGCAAAACCTATTCAAGTCAGTTCATAAGGGGTAGCCCTGGTGGCGCAGCGGTTTAGCACCGCCTGCAGTCTAGGGCATGATCCTGGGGTCACCGGATCAAGTCCCACATCGGGCTCCCTGCATGGAGCCTGCTTCTCCCTCTGCCTGTGTCTCTGCTTCTCTCTCTCTGTCTCTATGAATAAATAAATAACATTTTAAAAAAGTCAGTTCATAAGGCTACCAAAATATTAAGAGTGAAATTGCATAAAATTTTATGAGAAAAGAAAGATATAAACTAATTTCCCTTAAAAAATATAGAAAGAAAATTCATGAAATAAGTGTTAATAAATTCTACATATCAAAAATTTTACACCATCATAAACAAGAAGAGTTTATTCTGGGTAAGCAGAGATCAGTTTAATTAATAGAGAAAACTCTATTAACTTATTTACTTATATTAAACTATTTAAGGAGAAAAAATATTTTTAATAGATGTAGAAAAAATTCAAAAAAAATCAAAATCACTCCAAAATAATATGACTTTAAAATTAACAAAGAAGGGATGCCTGGGTGGCTCAGTGGTAGAATGCCTGCCTTTGGCCCAGGGTGTGATCCTGGGGTACCAGGATCAAGTTCCACATCAGGCTCCCTGCATAGAGCCTGCTTCTCCCTCTATCTCTGTCTATGTCTCTGCCTCTCTTTCTGTGTCTCTCATGAATAAATAAATAAAATCTTAAAAAAATAAAATTAACAAAGGATAAGAAATTCTTTGATTTATAGCCAACAAAATAATGTTCTCTTTTTCTTTTTTTTTTTATTTAAAAGACTTTATTTATTTATTCATGAGAGACACAGAGAGGCAGAGACACAGGCAGAGGGAGAAGCAGGCTCCATGCAGGGAGCCTGATGTGGGACTCAATCCTGGGACTCCAGGATCACACTCAGGCTGCAGGCAGCACCAAACTGCTGCGCCACCAGGGCTGCCATGTTCTCTCTTTTTCACTATTTTTTAGTCATTACAGATTAAACTTAAACCAGATTGTGGACTTTATATTTATTCTGTGCATAAATCTATATTACCTCCTCTAGGACCTAGCTCTAGTAGGTCATTGATAACTAAGATAGGGAATAGAAATAGATAATTTTCTTGCAACTTACAATAAAATAAATTGCTAATGAAATAGGGACCAGTAGTGACTTTGAAAACTGAAAAACAATCTGAAGTACATATTGGTATTCTTTTATACACTAAAAAGATTCAGAACTCAAAAATAGTAATATTATGTTAAATCATAAAACATAGAAATAACAAAGTTACTTAAAGAAAAAGTAAAGAGTGGATGGGGAGACTTTCATCATCAGAATGGGGAATACAATTAAAATATATAAAAAAGAAATTTCTATGAATTAGGAAAAAAATGAACAATAACCAAAGATAATGTATATGAAATTCAGAAAAGAGAAAATGAAAAGTGTTACAAAGTGTCAATTTTCAATTAACAAAAAAATCTGTTTGGCTAAGATGTAAAAATATATTTAAGTACTGGCAATATGTAGGAAAACAAAAATGCATATATAGTTGCTAGTGAGAATATTCATTAGTGTGATCTCTTAATAAAGATATTTCACATTTTCCAATAAAATTGATAGTGTATAACATACATCTAGCAGTTTCTGTTAGAAAGATGCATGAGAACCAGTATGAAATGTTTACTGAAGATCAAGTACTGATTAAGTACATGAATTCCAGAGTGGGTCTGTCTGTATTTGGATCTTGATGCCATCAATTACTAATTCTGTGACTCTCAGGAATCTGTTTAGACATTCTATGCATAATTTTATAAGCTTCATCATCTTTAAAATATGTGTATGTGTAGGTGTATAAATGTACATACATGCATATGTGAACACACGCATATGTATATATGTTTGTTTTAAAAGCTGTGTAGGTGTATGTGTATGTGTGTATGAAAATTATAAGAACATGATTAATCATGGTAGTTGATTTTGGAGAGGTAGATAAGCAGTGGGGTCTGGGAAGAGAAGCAGTGTGTGATCAGTTTTGTTTATAGTTTACTTATAAGATATGAAGCAACTATACAAAATATTTACCTGACACTTCTGTGGAATGTAAAGAAAGTTGTTTCCATTATGTTATTTTTTATAGTTCATGTGCACTTTTGTTAATCATAAGAATATATAAACATAGAAAAAGTGGGAGGTGAGGAAGTGGAGATAGTAATATACACATGGATTTGAGTAGCATAGCTCTGCTTTATTTACTAAAGATAAGGGTGTTTGAATGTTGATGGGAAGTAGTCTCTTGAAGAAGGAACTGATAATTCAAAAGTAAGAGGATATAGTTTCAGGAGTAAGCTCGAGTAGACTGAGATTGAATAGCTAGGTAGAGATGGTAGCTTTTTGTTTGTTCATGACTTACAGTCATAAAGCATACAGACTTAGACACTGGACCTAGAGGACTAAAGTTCATTTAAAAAAAAAGCTTTAAAGGAAAAAGCAACTCTCTTAAATCTTTCCTTCAGCAAAGTATAGATTTTCTTTGTCTCATTACTTATTCTCAGGATAAATAATTGTTAAATTGGTAGTAGTGTGTGTATGTGCAGCATCTCTCTATGTATATGTACATAAAAAGACTTATTCATTCTGACCATGAGGGAATAAAAAAAATTAGTCATTCTGTCTTAGGAGAACTTATCCAGAGGGCTGCTTCATGACTATGTGCAATTTGCAGTTTTTAGGAGTTTCATAGAAAACTTATTTGCTAACCTCTATAAAAAAAAAAATAACTTAGTACCCGTGGTAGAAAACTATTCTGTCTTTTGTAGTAAAGCTCAATTATTTGATCTATTTTACCTTTAATGTATTGATTTGCCAATTTGATACCAAAGGTTCAGTGAATTAAATTGTACTGCCTTATTTCTCTTATTCTCTGTTTCAGTTCACAATTACTCTCCTACATCTAGAATTTTCTGTGCGTTAATCCCACCTTAATGTTTTAGTTTGTATATTTAAAAGCCTTAAATACAAAATGTTAAGAAAAATAAACAGAATGGTTGATGAATTGGTCTCTGATATATTACAACAAACAGAATGTTTCTTTGTATATACACACACACACACACACACACACACACACACATACAAAACAGTTCCTAAAATGTGCTAATTCTGTTCTTTCTACCATAAAAGTCAGGCAATACAAAATGAATTTTTTTATTACAAAATTAAAGCAGTCAAGCTAGAGCATGTTAGGCAGCAAGTCAGCCTGAAAGTCTTTAAAAAGAACCCCTTGAGTGCATGATAAATTAGGCCTGGCTTCACTGGACAATACTACATTTATCTTTCAACAACAAACACAACATAATTTTTCAATTGCATGCAACAATCAGAATCAAGATTACTCTAAGGGAATTTATTATATCTCTGATGCTAATCGTATTTAAATATTTTTTCTTTCAACTTTGACCACCATAGGAGAAATTTTTTTCTGTGTTAATGATCTAAACATGGCAACAAAAATCTTATATTGGAGTCGATAAAACTAGTAAATATAAAAGTTTAAGATAAAGTTGGCAGTTGGCTATTTTTAATGTGATCAATTTGTATCATTTTCATTTTTTCTAGATATATTACAGCCTAGCTAAGCAGTCTATTTAACTAATTCTCACCTATATCTGCTTTTTAAATCTTAATTTAATTCATATTTAAGATAAAATATTATGTTTAGGTTTACTGTTTCAGGTAATTAAAAAAGACTTAATATCAATCCTTTATTATCCTTAGCAAGTGCAGAACTCACTTTGAAGAATTTCATGTAATGTGCACGGGGATGATTGGAGTAATCCATAAGATTTCATGTTTCATCCATTTCAGTGTTTTCATCCATTAGTTAGAATATTGTGTACACCTTAATGTATTTATGGTTTGCATATAATTTAGAGTAAACTCAAGGTTTTGCAAGTAAGGTTAAAATTTACAAGTACTTTATATGAGCTCAGAGATAGACAATCTCTGTATGTGCATATATGTCAGAATTTCTAACTTAATAGTAAAAGTAGTGGCACAAAACAATTTTTATTTTTAAAATATCTTTTCCTTAAGGCTTCATTGTATTAAAAATTTATTTCATTTTATTTTTTTTAAAGATTTATTTTTTTATTTATTCATGAGAGAGAGAGAGAGAGAGAGAGAGAGAGGCAGAGACACACACAGGCAGAGGGAGAAGCAGGCTCCATGCCGGGAACCAGACACAGGACTCGATCCCAGTACTCCAGGGCCATGCTCCGGACCAAAGGCAGGGCCAAACCGCTGAGCCACTCAGGGATCCTCTTGTTTCATTTTAGATGCAAAATATTCCTTTAAGGGTACTCTGAATATATGATATTTCTGTGGTCAACTCACTATATTGTTTAGCCTAACCAAATGGCATCATGCCTTAAATAATCTGATACTGTATACAATAAAAATTAACAAGATAATCTTATAAGAGCTTGAAATGTGAAAACATAATTTAATGTGTTATGTCATTGTCTTTAATTCAAATACAACACCAAGATTTTTGAAGTACAAATGCATTCTTTCATGTTTGGACTGGACTTTTGATGTTTCTAAATTGTAATTCAAAGTAATTAAATTGGAAAATATAGTTTCATAATTAAATATAATAGCCAGGAAAATATGCAAAATATCTCAAGGCTTGGAGAAAAACTGGATTAGTGGTTTTAATAAGCATGTGCTTCCACTCAAACATCATTATGAGTTATTTTCATGGATTGTTTGTAACCATGCTTCTAGAAAGTGCTTTAAATAAGATGGTAGAGAAATTGCTCTCTGTAGCACCACATTATCTTGCATTAGTTGTGGTTTCCTTTACCATTTAGAAAATAATTTCAGCATCATTATGTTGTCTTGTTACAGATGATCAACATGTGTAAACAATGTCTAGGAATAATTTGAGAGATAGAAGTATTCAAGGGAGTAGTTGACAGTATAGTCTGCCAAAGAAGCCTCTCCCTCCCTCTCTCTTTCTCTCAGTCTCTCTCTCCCTCTCTGTAGCTCTAGGTAAGGAACCATCCTCTTACCTTGTCTAATCAATTAATATGTCATATTGTAATAATGCATGCTTTGAAATATAGCATAAAATGTTTTGAAAAATACAATATTTCCTTATTTTAAATTTAGCTGTGGCTTTTGGCTAAAGGCCAATTTCTTGAGTAGGACAAATTTAATATTCTTTCCTTTAAAATTGCTGAGCATAAAACAGTATTCTAAACCACTATTGGCATTTCACAATGACTACAAAGAAGTTTTCTAGCATGACAAAATAGTTTCCTCATTGACGATTACCTTTGATCTTTCTTACAGACCTTTGCTATAGTATTGCATAGAATTAAGGAAAAAAAAGCCTAAAATGTCACCTCCTTTTCATCAAATAATTGTTTTATAGAAAGATGCATAGTTCAAAAGAACTTTTGGAAAATTATGCAGATTCATCTTACTAAATGCTAGATGGTCTCACACCTTTTTATCAGATTGAATCTCATTAAGATTTTTCAAAACAATTGCCAATATATGGACACAAATATACAATATGTCAACAATTATGCTTTTTACAGAGTGAAATGAGAGTGAGTTCATGGATACATTTAATGTATCTAATAATGGCTCTAGAGATGTGATAAAAACAAAAACTCTGAGTTTGCATGATGCAAACGTCCTTGGATGTTCATAGGCCACATCTAGAAAAAGTAATTATACCAAAATATGGATGGAATATAAAAACTATGTCTGAAGCTCTGAAATCGTACAAACCATCGATCTAAAGTCAAAGACCTTCAAATATTATGCTTAGTAATTTATAAATAAATATCTAATCATGACACAAAATCAGGATATATCTGTGATCTAAATTAATACCAATTCTTCATGTATTACTAAAATGAATATTTTAATGGGATTTTGGAATGGACTACTAGAATGTTCAATAAAAGATACACTGACCTTTGGTAAAACTTTGAGCATTGATGTAGAGTTTAAAGACAAGTCATCACCTGCCAGAAGTATAATATGGACAAAATGTTTCAATATCTGTGTTTATGCCTATTTCCTAAAAGAAATTTGTCTTTCATACACTGTGTAAATTCCATAAGACAATTCTTTTCACTTGATTATTTTGTAATATGTGACTTTTTAATTTGCTTACTTTTTGTAATTTGCTTGTAAGTTGCTTACTTCTTAAAATACTCTTTCATATGTGTTCATATTGGCACACTCTCTTGTTTTCCAATATCTCTTTATCAAATGCCTTCTCATTAAGCACCTCTTTTTCCTTCTCAGTGCAACTCCCCATACAGTCATTCCTTTGGGAACCCTCCTTACCTATATTCTCTTGTTTTATGTTATCCCTAAACAAACACATCATGTTCTATATTTATAGACATCAAAATACTCAAATTTTGTACTTTGAATGATGAAGAAGCCAGGCTCCTTCTGGCTATCCTGGGCCAGTAGGAGAGATTTTTTTTTTTTTTTAATAAATGAAGCATATCCTTCAATGACTGACCTGCATGCAGCAATTCAATCATCATCTAACCCAAAGAACTTTTACTAAGGACTCTGTCAGAGTATCGTGCTTGGTTTATACATGTCGCTATTGTCTTAATTCCTATGTTATTTTCCCCAAATTTTGTTTAAATTCTAGTTAGCTAACACAGAGTGCAATATTGGTTTCAGGAGTAGAATTTAGTGATTCATCACTTATATTTAACACCCAGTGTTCAACATGACAAGTGTCCTTCTTAATACTCATCACCTAGTTAGCTCATCACCCACCCAATTCCCTCCATCAACCTTCAGTTTGTTCTCTATCATAAAGAGTCTCTTATGGTTTGTTTCCCCCTCCTTTTTTTCCTTGTCATACATTCATCTATTTTGTTTCTTAAGTTACACATATTAATGAAATCATAAAGTTTTTGTCTCTGACTTATTTTGTTCAGCATAATATATGCTAGTTCCATCCACATTGTTGCAAATGGCAAGGTTTCATTCTTTTTTGATGGCCAATATTCTATTGTATAGAACAATTCTTTTCCATTCATCAATCGATAGACATTTGGGTCTTTCCATAATTTGGCTATTGTTGATAATAGTGAAATAAGCTTCAGTGTGCATATGTCCCTTCAAAACTATATATTTGTATCCTTTGGGTAAATACCTAGTATTGCAATTATTGAATAGGGCAGTTCTATTTTTAATTATTTTGGGAACCTCCATACTGTTTTCCAGAGTGGCTGCACCTGTTTGCATTCCTACCAACAGGGTAGGAGCATTCCCCTTTCTCCACATCCTTGCCAATACCTGTGGTTTCCTGTGTTGTTAATTTTAGCCATTCTGATTGATGTGAGGTAGTATCTTCATCGTGGTTTTGATTGTATTTCTCTAATGAGTGATGTTGAGCATCTTTTCATGTGACAGACATCGGGATGTCTTCTTGGAAAAAAATGTCTATTCATGTCTTTTTCCCAGTTCTTGACTGTATTATTTGGATTTTGGGGGGTTTGGGGTTTGATCAGTTCTGTATAGATTTTGGATACTAATCCTTTATCATATATGGCATTTGCAAATATCTTCTTCCATTCCATAGGCTGCCTTTTAGTTTTCTTGTTTCTTTTGCTGTGTAGAAGCTTTTTATCTTTATGATAGTGAACATTTAAAAAAAATATGTTGTTGCTTCTGCCAGGATTACCTTGTTCTTCATTTTATTAAATTCACACTTGCATGCATATCAAAACCTTTATCTGGAAAGCCTTGCTCAAGTCACTAAGTCTCTAAGTCTAGGCTAGGTGCCTATCTGGCATGTTTCTAGAGTACTCTTTTAGCACTTAATAATGTTTTGTAATTTTCTGTTTGCTTTTATCCTTTATATACTAGATTTACATTTCGTGAAGCAAAGACTATATCTGACTTACTGTATCCTCATTGTTTAATATTTAGTAGTTCCTCAATAAACATGTATTCAATTAGTTAATAAATTATCAAAAGTATACACTCATTTTCTCAAAATAATACAATTGCTTCATGTATTTGTTTTCATCTTAATATATCCCACCTTCTACTAGAGATCTAGTTCATATTATTTTTTTTCATAAATGTACAATTCTATCCTGAAGGTTACAAAGTTGCCAGAATTCAATTCTATATAATTGAAAGAATAATAGTGATATTTACAGAAATCTGAAAGTTGAAGGAAATAAGGATTGAGAAAACTGTTAGAGATGGCTGAAATTGTCTCACAATTTTTGAGTTTGTGGAGCTATGAAAGTATTTGGAAAGCAATTTTGGTAGGTAATAGAATTTGAAAGCCTGAAGCTTAGGAGAGAAGCCAGAGCTGAAGATCTGAAATTAATATGCATAGAATTTATATATAAACCTGGGGTTTTGATGATATGATTAAATAAAATAATTAAGAGAAATGAGGACTGTGAACCACTACCTGATCCCCCCCAATCCCCCCCTCACACACACCTTTATTAAGGTATGGAAATAAGAATAGAAGAATGGAAGCAGAGAAGGAAAAGTCATAAAATTCAGGGTAGAACTGGATATATAGAAAACAAGAAAGGAATTTTATAAAGAGTGATGTTTCCGCTCAATATGATGCTGAAGAAATATAAGAATGGTAGAGTCTGAAAAATAACTTTTAAATTTGTTTGTCAGAAGGACAACAGTGACTTTTTGGCCAGAAACTTGTTTGCAATGCATAAATTTATTTTAAAAAATATATATTTATTGAACAATGGCTACATGAAAAAGCGTGCAATAAGCAAGGTTAAAAGAAAAACTCTTTTAAGACTTATTCCTTAAACAATAAGGGCTTCAAATCTACTGGGAAAGGTAGGAATAATAATGCTAAGGTTTATTAAACTATACAATATAATAAGTATTGTACTGAGAACTTCCTGCATTGTATATCCTCATAACAAGCCTATGGGATAGGTATTATATTATCAGTGCTTTACAGAAATATGAACTTCATAAATGTAAAATACCTTTCCCAAAGTTACAAAGGTAATGAATAATCAAGGCTTTATTTGAAAAGTAATATGACTTCAACACTGTTCTTTCCATCACTTAATTATAGAAACTATAATACAAGACTGATGGCAGTAAGAGGGCTCTTCTATATGGAAGAAATTGGTCTAAGAAAGTTTCCATAACTATATAAAAATGGGGATCCCTGGGTGGCGCAGCGGTTTGGCGCCTGCCTTTGGCCCAGGGCACGATCCTGGAGACCTGGGATCGAATCCCACGTCAGGCTCCCGGTGCATGGAGCCTGCTTCTCCCTCTGCCTGTGTCTCTGCCTCTCTCTCTCTCTGTGTGTGACTATCATAAATAAATAAAAATTAAAAAAAAACTATATAAAAATGTGTGAGTATACTGATCATTTAAGAGGTTAAACATCATGAACATCCATTGGTTGTTTGGCTACTAAGCTATAATATCCTCCTCCACACAACTACGTGTAAACAACCAGAAAAACTTTTGGTAGATAATTTGTTTATTTGTTTGTTTTAATTTGTTTTTATTGAGGTACAGTTTGCCAAAATATAATATAACACCCAGTGATCAACCCATCAAGTGCCCTCCTTGGTGCCCATCACCCAGTTACTCCAACCCCCACATTCTGCAACCCTTTGTTCATTTCCCAGAATTACGATATCTCATGGTTTGTCTCTCTTTCTAATTTTTCCCACTCAGTTCCCTTCTTTTCCCTTATAATCCCTTTCACTGTTTCTTATATTCTCCATATGAGTGAAATCATATGATGATTATTTTTCTCCAATTGACCTACTTCACTCAGCATAACACCCTCCAGTTCCATCTGCATCAAAGCAAATGGTGGGTATTCATCCTTTCTGATGGCTAAGTAATATCCCATTATATATATATAGACCACATCTTCTTTATCCATTCATCTGTCGATGGACATCATGGATCTTTCCACAGTTTGGCTATTGTGGACATTGCTGCTATAAATAATGGGGTGGAGGTGTCTCAGTCTTTTACTGCATCTGTATCTTTGGGGTAAATCCACAGCAAGGCAATTGCTGGATCATAGGGTAGCTCTATTTTTGACTCTTTGAGGAACCTCCACACACTTTTCCAAAGTGACTGTACCACTTCACATTCCCACCAACAGTGCAACAGTGCAAGAGGAACAGGGTTCCTCTTTCTCCACATCCTCTCCAACATTTGTGGCTTCCTGCCTTGTTAATTTTCACCATTCTCACTGGTGTGAGGTGGTATCTCATCGTGGTTTTGATTTGTATTTCTCTGATGGCAGGTGATGCAGAGCATTTTCTCATGTGCTTGTTGGCCATGTCTATGTCTTCCTCTGTGAGATTTCTGTTCATGTCTTTTGCCCATTTCATGATTGGATTTTTTGTTTTTTGGGTGTTGAGTTTAATAAGTTCTTTATAGATCTTGGATACTAGCCCTTTATCTGATATGTCACTTGCAATTATCTTCTCCCATTCTTTCGGTTGTCTTTTAGTTTTGTTGACTGTTTATTTTGCTGTGCAGAAACTTTTTATCTTACGTCCCAATAATTCATTTTTGCTTTTGTTTCCATTGCCTTCATGGATGTATATTGCAAGAAATTGCTGTGGCCAGGTTCACAAAGGGTGTTGCCTGTGTTCTCCTCTAGGATTTTGATGGATTCTTGTCTCACATTTAGATCTTTCCTCCATCTTGAGTGTATCTTTGTGTATGGTGTAAGAGAGTGCTCTAGTTTCATTCTTCTGCATGTGGCTGCCCAATTTTCCCAGCACCATTTATTGAAGAGACTGTCCTTTTTCCAATGGATAGTCTTTCCTACTTTGTCAAATACTAGTTGACTATAGAGTTGAGGGCCCATTTCTGGGTTCTCTATTCTGTTCCATTGAACTATGTGTCTGTTTTTTTGTGCCAGTACCACACTGTCTTGATGATTACAGCTTTGTAGTATAGCGTGAAATCTGGCATTGTGATGCCCCCAGCTCTGGTTTTCTTTTTCAATATTCCCTTGGATATTCAGGGTCTTCTCTGATTCCACACAAATCTTAAGATGATTTGTTCCAAATATGTGAAGAAAGTCCATGAGATTTTGATAGGGAATACATTGAACGTGTAGATTGCCCCAGGAAGCATAGAAATTTTCATAATATTTATTCTTCCAATACATGAGCATGGAATGTTTTTCCATCTTTTTATGTCTTCCTCAATTTCTTTCAGAAGTGTTCTGTAGTTTTTAGGGTATAGATCCTTTACCTTTTAGGTTTATTCCTAGGTATCTATATAGACCACATATAGGTATCTAATGCTTTTGGGTGCAATTGTAAATGGGATTGACCCCTTAATTTCTCTTTCTTCAGTCTCATTATTAGTGTATAGAAGCACCACTGACTTCTGGGCATTGATTTTGTATCCTGCAACGCTACCAAATTGCTGTATGAGTTCTAGCAATCTTGGGGTGGAGGCTTTTGGGTTTTCTATATATGGTATCGTGTCATTTGTGAAGGAGAGTTTGACTTTGCCAACCTGAATGCCTTTTATTTCTTTTTGTCATCTGATTGCTGAGGCTAGGACTTCTAGTACTATGTTGAATAGCAGTGGTGTGTAGACCTCCCTGTCATATTCCTGATCTTTCCTGATTCTTGATCTTTCCTGTTTCCTGATTTTTCCCCATGGAGAATATTTGCTGTGGGCTTTTCATAGATGACTTTTAAGATGTTGGGGAATGTTCCCTTTATCCCTACACTCTGAAGAGTTTTGATCAGGAATGGATGCTGTATTTTGTCAAATGTTTTCTCTGCATCTATTGAGAGGATCACATGGTTCTTGTTTTTTCTATTGTTGATGTGATCTATCACATTGATTGCTTTACGAGTGTTGAACCAACCTTGCATCTTGAGGATAAATTCTGCTTCATCATAGTGAAGAATCCTCTTAATGTACTGTTGGATCCTATTGGCTAGAATCTTGTTGAGAATTTTTACATCTGAGTTCATCAGGGATATTGGTCTATAAGTCTTCTTTTTGGTGGGGTCTTTTTCTGGTTTTGGAATCAAGGTAATGCTGGCCTCATTAAATGACTTGGAAGTATTCCATATCTTTCTATCCTTTGGAAAAGCTTTAGTAGAATAGATATTATTTCTTCTTTAAGCGTTTGATAGAATTCCCCTGGGAAGACATCTGGCCCTGGACTTTTGTGTCTTGGAAGGTTTTTGATGACGGCTTCAATTTCCTCCCTGGTTATGGACCTATTCAGGTTTTCTATTTCTTCCTGTTCCAGTTTGGTAACTTGTGGTTTTCCAGAAATGCATCCATTTCTTCTAGATTGCCTAATTTGTTGCCATATAGCTACTCATAATATGTATTTAAAATTGTTTGTATTTCCCTTATATTGATTGTGATCTCTCCTCTCTCATTTGTGATTTTATTAATTTGAGTCTTTTCTCTTTTAATAAGGCTGGCTAGGGGTTTATCTATCTTATTAATTCTTTCAAAGAACCAGCTCCTGGTTTTGCTGATCTGTTCTACACTTCTTCAGGTCTCTATTTCATTGACTTCTGTTCAAATATTTATTATCTCTCTTCTTCTGATTGGTGTAGGCTTTGTTTGCTGTTCTTTCTCCAATTCAAAATTCTTAATTTTAGGTGTGAGGTTAGCTTGTGTATTTGAGTTTTTTCCAATTTTTTGAGGGAGGATTGTATTGCAATGTATTTCCCTCCTAGGACTTTCGCTGTATCCCAAAGATTTTGAACAGTTGTATCTTCATTTTCATTAATTTCCATGAATCTTTTTAACTCTCAAATTTCCTGATTGACTCATTCATCTTTTAGTAGGATGCTCTTTAACCTCTACATGTTTGAATTTCTTCCAAATTTCTTCTTGTGATTGAGTTCAACTTTTAAAGCATTGTGGTGTGAAAGTATGCAGAGGGCAATCCCAATCTTTTATATCAATTGAGACCTGATTTGTGACCCAGTATGTGGTCTATTCTGGAGAAAGTTCCATGTGCACTTGGGAAGAATATGTATTCAGTTGCGTTCAGATGCAAAGTTCTGTATATATCTGTGAAATCCATCTGGTTCAGGGTATCATTTTTGGCTCTTGTTTCTTTGGTGATGTTCTTTTTAGAATATCTGTCATTTGCTGAAAGTGTTATGTTGAAGTCTCCTACTATTAGTGTATTTTTATCTAAGTATCTCTTTAGTTTTGTTATTAATTGGTTGATATACTTGGTAGCTTCCACATCAGGGGCATAAATATTTATGATTGTTAGGTCTTCTTGTTGGATAGGTCCTTTAAGTATGATATAGTGTCCTCTTCATCTCTTACTACAGTTTTTGGGATAAACTCTAATTTATCTGATGGGAGGATTGTTACCCCAGCTTTCTTTTGAGGACCATTTGAATGGTAAACTGTTCTTCACCCCTTCATTTTCAGTCTGTAGGTGTCCTTAGGTCTAAATGAGTCTCTTGTAGACAGCATATAAATGTGTCTTGCTTTTTTATCCAGTCTGATACCCCCCTGCATCTTTTGATGGGATCATTTAACCCATTCATGTTCAGAGTAACTACTGAAAGATATGAATTTAGTGTCATCGTAATACTTATTCAGTCCGTTTTTGTGGATTGTTTCTTTGAGCTCCCTCTTTCTTTTATAGCACCCCCTCCCCCTTAATATTTCTTGCAGAGCTGCTTTGGTGGCCACATATTCTTTCAGTTTCTGCCTGTCTTGGAAGCTCTTTATCTCTCCTTCTATCCTGAATGAGAGCCTTGCTGGATAAAGTATTCTTGGCTGCATGTTCTTCTCATTTAGGGACCCTGAATATATCCTGCCAGCCCTTTCTGGCCTGCCAGGTGTCTGTAGAGAGGTCTGTTGTTAATCTAATATTTCTCCCCATGTAAGTTAGGGATCTCTTGTCTCATGCTGCTTTAAGAATTTTTTCTTAATTTTTGAAATTTGCAAGTTTCACTATTAAATGTCAAGGTGTTGAATGTTTTTTATTGATTTTTGGGGGGTCCTCTCTAACTCTTAGATCTGAATGCCTGTCTCCATACCCTGATTTGGGAAGTGCTCAGCTAATATTTGTTTAAATATATTTTGTGGTCCTCTCTCTCTCTCTCTCAGCTCTTCTGGGGTCACAATTATACATAAATTCTTCCTTGTCAAGTTATCATTTATTTCCCTAAGCCTTTCCTCGTGGGCTATTAATTGTTTTTCTCTTTTTTTCCTCAGTTTCCTTCCTTACCATCAACTTGTCTCCTATGTCACTCACTCTCTCTTCCACTTCATTAACCCTAGCAGTTAGAACACCCAGTTTGGATTGCATCTCATTTAATCGATTTTTAATTTCAGCCTGATTAGATCTCAATTCTTCAGTAACAAAGGTTCCAGAGTCCTTTATGCTTTTTTCCAGAGCCATCAGTAGCTTTGTAATTGTACTTCTGATTTGATTGACATCATATTGAAATCCATATTCTGTAACTCTGTGACAAAGAGTACTGTTTCTGGTTCTTTCTTTTATGGTGATTTCTCCCTCCAGGCATTTTGTCCAGTGCAAAGTGGCTGTATGAGTGGGCTGTGTCAAAAATATCAACCATGACTTAAGTAGAATATACCCTCGATGATTCTAAAGAAGTCAGAGACCAGAAAATTAAAAAAAAAAAAAATAAGATGAGAACAAAATGAAAGGACCACTAAAGTGAAAAACAAATTTTAAAACATAGTAGTAAAAATAAAAAGCCAAAAACAAAAACAAAGAAAAAGAAAAAAAAAAAGTAAAGAGAAGAGTAAAGAGAAAAAAAATGTGGGGGGTTGGTGGTGGTGAATAAGTGGTAGCAGAGAGAGAATGTAGGGATCTGAGGGGTCCTAGAGGGTGATCCTGTTGGTTCTGAGTGTATTAAGTTCTGTATGTTAGAAGATGCTCAGTCCCAAATATATACAAACCAATAATATTTGTAGAAAGCCCCAATACTGACCATCAAAACATAAACAAGATACAGAGGGGGGCAGAATGGGAAGGAAGATAGAATATAATCTCACAGAATGAACCAGCACGGTATCCCACTTGGTTCTGGGTGCATGATGGTCATGTCTTAGAAGGTGTTAACTTACACTATTGTAGAACAAAATGAGGCAGAGAAAACAAAAAACAGGAACTCATATCTTGTATATCATTTCTCTGTTTTTGTAGAAGAGAGTTAGGGCTATACTCTGGTTCAGCTTTGGCTTAAGGGAATGTTGGGGTAGTTTGACCTTCCATCCTGTCCACTAAAACAGCAATAAGGCATTTCACTTACTCATCATTTGTGTGTTCACTGGAGTTCACAACTTGGTGAACCGCTTGGTACAAGAGGCCTAGCTTTCAGTCTATTTTGCCTTCCTTTTTTTTTTTTTTTTTTTAAGATGCTATTTATTTATTCATGAGAGACACAGAGAGGCAGAGACATAGGTAGAGGGAGATGCAGTCTCCTTCTGAGGAGCCTGATATGGGACTCGATCGCAGGACCCAGGACCTAGGGATCAGGACCTGAGACAAAGGCAGATGCTCAACCACTGAGCCACCCAGGTGTCCCTGTTTTGGTTTTCAATAAATCTTCCTCACGAAGCTTGATCATTTCTAGTTTTTTATGTAAAGTCAGAGGTATGTGACTCATTTTTTCATTTGAACACTTAGATGTTATGGTAGGATAATTTTTTGGCCTAATTTCAATATTGTTGTGGCCAACAAGGCCAGGGAAGCCCCGATGGGCCCGTGGTTTAACGCCACCTTCGGCCTGGGGTGTGATCCTGGAGACCCAGGATGGGTCCCACATCGGGCTCCTTGCATGGAGCCTGCTTCTCCCTCTGCTTGTGTCTCTGCCTCTCTCTCTCTCTCTCTCTCTCTATCATAAATAAATCTTAAAACAAACAAGCAAACAAACAAACGTTGCTACTTCACTAATTTACTACCCCAAGCCTCCCAAATTTCCTTTTCTTGTCAATTCTACCTAAGTTTATTATTTCTTTGTCTAAAAGGTGTAAAAGCTGCCTGATTTGTTCACCGGTTTTAGTCTTATATTTTTTTAAGCTCCTGTATGTATCAAATTAAATTTGTTTTTCTCCTGTTAGTCAGTTTTATGTCAGTTTAATTAGGTCAGCTAAAAAACCTAGAAGGGAAGAGTTTTCATCTCATACAACATCATAGAAGAATATTTCAACGTAATTTTAGAAAATAAGTGTAATTCCATGGCTAGAATTTAAAAATGTTTTTAAGGGAAGAAGAGAAAGTTAGAGAATTATTAAAATATACAATTTTAAGTCCAATAAATCCCAGAACCAAGACAATGTGTTGGAAGAAATTAAAACAAAAACAAAAACTAACCAACAGGGATCCCTGGGTGGCACAGCGGTTTGGTGCCTGCCTTTGGCCCAGGGCGCGATCCTGGAGACCCGGGATCGAATCCCACATCGGGCATCCCGATGCATGGAGCCTGCTTATCCCTCTGCCTATGTCTCTGCCTCTCTCTCTCTCTCTATCATAAATAAGTGAAAATTAAAAAAAAAAAAAAGACTAAAAAAAAAAAAAAAACTAACCAACACCCCCCAAACACTGTTATTCAAAGCATCTGCCAGTTCTTTGTGTTTCTAAAAGTGGACACTAAAGGTAGATGGCTCTTTTATTTAGTACCATTTGGCTATTAAAGAAAATATACTATCTGCAAAGAAAAGTTAGAGACAAAAAAGGAGCAATGCTACTTTACATTAAAGAAAAAAAGCTATTCTAGGTGGGTGCAAGATTATGAGAAATTTACATGGCTGTTGGACTTTTCTGTAAGTAGTGTTAGAAAGTTGTCGTTTTTTAAGTTCCTGAGACCCAAAGGGAAAAGTTTAGGGGGGATAGTGGGGAAGAAATTGGCCTTGTAACAGAAGAAAGAATCATAAAGTAAAAGATGTTCAAAAATTCATAATTTTTAATACTTTAGTAGTTCAATACTGTATTTTAATTTGTTTTCTATTCTGAATTACAACCCTTTTATTCCCTTATATTAAATACAAGTACCTTGTTCCCACTGTCACCACTAAGTCCATTGCCTTTTTCCTTTCCCATACCAAATACAGCATAGCTAACCACTGTCTTTACCTGTATTTGTCTTAGTTCTGCCTTGGGAAATACAAAGAAGGTCATGGTCTTCCTGGAAACAACAGCAAGCAGGAAGTTGAGAGTATGGACATAGATTACTACAAGTTGAGCCATGACTATAACCTAGTTTTTTGTTTAAAAAAATTTTTTTTAAGATTTTATTTATTTACTTGACAGAGCAAAAGAGCACAAGCAGAGGGAACTGCAGAGGGAGAGAGAAAAGCGGGCTTAATGCTGAGCAGGGAGCCTCACATGGGGCTACATCCCAGGACTCTGAGATCATGACCTGAGCCAAAGGTAGATCTAAACTGACTCAGGCACCCAGGTGCCCCAGTTTTTGTTGTTGTTGTTGTTGTTGTTTTTTAATAAGATTTATTTATTTATTTATTTATTTATTTATTTAGTTAGTTAGTTAGTTATTATTTATTTGAGAGAGCACAAGAGGAGTTGGGAGGTGGGGGGGCAGAGTAGAAACATATGGAGAAGCAGACTCTCTGCCTAGCAGGGAGCCCAATGTGGGGCTCAGTCCTAGGACCCTTGGATCATGACCTGAGCCAAAGGCAGAAACTTAATTGACTGAACCACCCAGGTACCCCTAATTTAGTTTTTTGAATAGGTAATATATTCCAAAAGCTTAGAATTCTAAAAAAATTTAACAAAAATGAAAAAAATCCGGGGACATCCTTATGACTCTTGACATCCTCCCATGCAGAGAATATCACTCATATTTTCTGATGTATCAGCTAGAGTTTTCCAGGCATATTTAAACTATTATAAATATATATTTATAATTTCCTATAATTAAAAAAAATATATGCACACTGTTTTACCCAAGATTTCTTTAATCTAAAAAAACATTTTGAGGGAGAGGGGGCAAGATGGCGGAAGAGTAGGGTCCCCAAGTCACCTGTCCCCACCAACTTATCTAGATAACTTTCAAATCATCCTGAAAACCTATGAATTTGGTCTGATATTTAAAGAGAGAACAGCTGGAATGCTACAGTGAGAAGAGTTCACGGTTCTATCAAGGTAGGAAGACAGAAAAAAAATAAAGAAATAAAAAAGCATCTAAGGGGGAGGGACCCCCGTGAGGAGCCAGGCTAAGGCCAGACTGCGAGAGCCCCCAGGACAGGGAAGCCCAGTCCCAGAGAAGCAGGAGCTTCACCAATCTTTCCGGAGGGAAAGGTGCTGGCAGGAAGCTTGGGCAGGATCCCAGGAGGGGCAGGGATGCCCTCAGGCTCCCAGGGGCACTAAGATGACCTGCGCCAGGGGGAGAAGGCACCACACACCACGGCTGAGCTCCCTAAAGGGCTGCAGTTCATGCTTGCTTGGTTGGGTCCGGAAGCAGCTCAGAGGTGGCTCCACCCGGAGGGGGCTGCCCTGCCCAGAACGAGATTCCACCAATGCAGGCCCCAGAGCCCAGGGCCCCGGAGGACACAGCCCAGGATCCGCAAATTCCCCCTGGGACAGGTGGAGGCCAGGAGGGCACAGGACAGCCAGGACACTCCTGCCCCTGGGCAGCTCTGAGCTGTGCAGATCGGTGGCCCGCCCGGGGGGAGCATCCAGGCCCCTGCAGTAGTTACTAAGGGAGCTGACTCCAGGGCTGGAGAGCTGGCCGCCGCCACTGGTGTTGTTCCTCCTGGGGCCTCACAGTGGCCTCACAGGATAAGCAGGATAAACAACTCCCACTGAGCCCTGCACCTGGCAGGTGCACACACCTGAGAATCAGCACAGCAGGCCTCTCCCCCAGAAGACCAGCTAGAAGGACAGGGGAAAAGCAAGTTATTGACCAAGCAGCACTGGAAAGTTCCAGGGGAGGTCGAGGGATTTACAGTATATAGAATCAGAGGATACTCCCCCCATTTTTTTTTTGTTTTGTTTTCTGTTTGCTTGCCCCTCCCACACACACTTTTTTCTTCTTTTCTTCTTCTTTTTTTCTTTTCTCTTTTTTCTCTTTTTCTCCTTTTCCTAGTACAACTTGTTTTTAGCCACTCTGCCCTGAGCAAAATGACTAGGAGGAAAAAGTCACCTCAAAAGAAAGAATCAGAAACAGTCCTCTCTCCCACAGAGTTACAAAATCTGGATTACAATTCAATGTCAGAAAGCCAATTCAGAAGCACAATTATATAGCTACTAGTGTCTCTAGAAAAAAGCATAAAGGATTCAAGAGATCTCATTACTGCAGATTTAGAACTAATCAAGCAGAAATTAAAAATCAATTAAATGAGATGCAATCCAAACTGGAGGTCCTAACAACAAGGGTTAATGAGGTAGAAGAACGAGTGAGTGACATAGAAGACAAGTTGATGGCAAGGAGGGAAACTGAGGAAAAAATAGAAAAACAATTAAAAGATCATGAGGATAGGTTAAGGGAAATAAATGACAACCTCAGAAGGAAAAAACTACCTTTAATTGGGGTTCCCAAGGACGCCAAAAGGGACAGAGGTCCAGAATATGTATTTGAACAAATCACAGCTGAGAACTTTCCTAACTTGGAAAGGGAAACAGGCATTCAGATCCAGGAGATAGAGAGATCCCCCCCTAAAATCAATAAAACCCGCTCAACAACTCGACATTTAATAGTGAAGCTTGTAAATTCCAAAGATAAAGAGAACATCCTTAAATCAGCAAGAGACAAGAAATTCCTAACTTTTTATGAGGAGAAGCATTAGGATAACAGCAGACCTCTCCACCAACACCTGGAAGTCCAGAAAGGGCTGGCAGGATATATTCAGGGTCCTAAATGAGAAGTACATGCAGCCAAGAATGCTTTATCGAGCAAGGCTCTGATTTAGAATAGAAGGAGAGATAAAGAGCTTCCAAGATAGGAAGAAACTGAAAGAAATTCTTACCACCAAGCCAGCTCTGCAAGAAATACTAAGGGGGATTCTGTAATAGAAAGAGGAAGTCCAAAGGAACAATCCACAAAAACAGACTGAATAGGTATCATGATGACACTAAACTCATATCTTTCAATAGTAACTCTGAATGTGAATGGGCTTAATGATCCCATCAAAAGGCGCAGGGTTTAAGACTGGATAAAAAAGCAAGACCCATCTATTTTCTGTCTACAAGAGACTGATTTTAGACATAAGGACACCTACAGCCTGAAAGTAAAAGGTTAGAGAACCATTTACCATTCAAATGATCCTCAAGAGAAAGCAGGGGTAGCCATCCTTATATCAGATAAATTAAAGTTTATCCCAAAGACTGTAGTAAGAGATTTAGAGAAACACTATTTCGTACTTAAAGGATCTATCCAACAAGAGGACCTAACAATCATCAATATTTATGCCCCGAAAGTGGGAGCTGCCAAGTATATCAATCAATTAATAACCAAAGTTAAGAGATACTTAGATAATAATACACTTATACTTGGTAACTTGAATATAGCACTTTCTACAATTGACAGGTCTTCTAAGCATAACATCTCCAAAGAAACAAGAGCTTTAAATAATACACTGGACTAGATGGATTTCACAGATATTTATAGAACTTTACATCCAAATGCAACTGAATACACATTCTTCTCAAGTGCACATGGAACTTTCTCCAGAATAGACCACATACTGGGTCACAAATCAGGTCTTAACTGATACCAAAAGATTGGGATTATCCCCTGCATATTTTCAGACCATAATGCTTTGAAACTTGAAATCAATCACAAGAAGAAATTTGGAAGGATTTCAAACACGTGGAGGTTAAGGACCATCCTGCAAAAAAATGAAAGGGTCAACTAGGAAATTAGAGAAGAATTTAAAAGATTCATGGAAACTAATGAGAATGAAGATACAACTGTTCAAAATCTTTTGGGAAACAGCAAAAGCAGTCCTGAGGGGGAAATACATCGCAATACAAGCATCCATTCAAAAACTAGAAAGAACTCAAATACAAAAGCTAACCTTGCACCTAAAGGAACTAGAGAAAAAACAGCAAATAGATCCTACATCCAGAAGAAGAAGAGAGTTAATAAAGATTCGAGCAGAACTCAATGAAATAGAGACCAGAAGAAGTGTGGAACAGATTAACAAAACCAGGAGTTGGTTCTTTGAAAGAATTAATAATATAGATAAACCATTAGCCAGCCTTATTAAAAAGAAGAGAGAAAAGACTCAAATTAATAAAATCATGAATGAGAAAGGAGAGATCACCACCAATACCAAGAAAATACAAATGATCTTAAAAACTAATTAAGAGCAGCTTTACGCCAATAAATTAGACAATCTAGAAGAAATGGATGCATTTCTGGAAAACCACACTACCAAAACTGGAACAGGAAGAAATAGAAAACCTGAACAGGTCCATAACCTGGGAGGAAATTGAGGCAGTCATCAAAAACCTCCCAAGACATAAAAGTCCAGGGCCAGATGGCTTCCCAGGGGAATTCTATCAAACGTTTAAAGAAGAAACCATACCTATTCTCCTAAAGCTGTTCGGAAGGATAGTAAAGATGGAATACTTCCAAACTCGTTCTATTAGGCCAGCATCACCTTAATTCCAAAACCAAAGACCCCACCAAAAAGGAGAACTATAGACCAATATCCTTGATGAACATGGATGCAAAAATTCTCAACAAGATACTAGCCAATAGGATCCAACAATACATTAAGAAGATTATTCACCATGACCTAGTGGGATTTATCCCTGGGATGCAAGGCTGGTTCAACACTCATAACACAATCAATGTGGTTGATCATATCAGCAAGAGAAATTCAAGAACCGTATGATCCTCTCAATAGATGCAGAGAAAGCATTTGACAAAATACAGTATCCATTCCTGATCAAAACTCTTCAGAGTGTAGGGATAGAGGGAACCTAACTCAACATCTTAAAAGCCATCTATGAAAAGCCCACAGCAAAATCATTCTCAATGGGGAAACACTGGGAGCCTAAGATCAGAACAAGACAGGGATGTCCACTCTCACCACTGCTATTCAACATAGTACTAGAAGTCCTAGCCTCAGCAATCAGATGACAAAAAGAAAAGGCATTCAAGTTGGCAAAGAAGAAGTCAAACTCTCCCTCTCCACAAATGACATAATACTGTACATAGAAAACCCAAAAGACTTCACCCCAAGATTGCTAGAACCCATACAGCAATTTGGCAGTGTGGCAGGATACAAAATCAATGCCCAGAAGTCAGTGGCGCTTCTATACACTAATAATGAGACTGAAGAAAGAGAAATTAAGGAGTCAATCCCATTTACAACTGCACCCAAAATTAAAAAATACCAAGGAATAAACCTAACTAAAGAGGTAAAGGATCTATACCCTAAAAACTACAGAACGCTTCTGAAAGAAATTGAGGAAGATGGAAAAATATTCCATGCTCATGGATTGGCAGAATTAATATTGTGAAAATGTCAATGCTACCCAGGGGAATTTACACGTTTAATGCAATCCCTATCAAAATACAATGAACTTTCTTCAGAGAGTTGGAACAAATCATCTTAAGATTTGTTTGGAATCAGAAAAGACCCCGAATAGCCAATAGAATGATAAAAAAGAAAACCATAGCTGGGGGCATCACAATGCCAGATTTCAGGTTGTACTACAAAGCTGTGGTAATCAAGACAGTGTGGTACTGGCACAAAAATAGACACATAGATTAATGGAACAGAATAGAGAATCCAGAAGGGGACCCTCAACTTTATGGTCAACTAATATTTGACAAAGCAGGAAAGACTATCCACTGGAACATAGACAGTCTCCTCAATCAATGGTGCTGGAAAAATTGGAAAGCCACATGCAGAAAAATGAAACTGGACCATTCCCTTACACTATACACAAAGATAAACTCAAAATGGGTGAAAGATCTAAATGTGAGACAAGATTCCATCAAAATCCTAGAGGAGAACACAGGCAACACTGTTTTTGAACTTGGCCACAGTAACTTCTTGCATGATACATCCATGAAGGCAAGGGAAACAAAATAAAAAATGAAGTATTGGGCCTTCATCAGGATAAGAAGCTTTTGCACAGCAAAAGAAGCAGTCAGCAAAAGGAAAAGGCAACCTACAGAAAGGGAGAAGATATTTGCAAATGACCTGTCAGATAAAGGGCTAGTACCCAAGATCTATAAAGAACTTATTGAACTCAACACCAAAGAAACAAACAATCCAATCATGAAATGGGCAAAAGACATGAACAGAAATCTCACAGAGGAAGACATAGACATGGCCAACAAGCACATGAGAAAATGCTCCGCATCACTCGCCATCAGGGAAATACAAATGAAAATCACAATGAAATACCGCCTCACACCAGTGAGAATGGGGAAAAGTAACAAGGCAGGAAACAGCAAATGTTGGAGAGGATGCGGAGAAAAGGGAACCCTCTTGCACTGTTGGTGGGAATGTGACCTGGTGCAGCCACTCTGGAAAACTGTGTGGAGGTTCCTCAAGGAGTTAAAAATAGACCTGCCCTACACCCAGCAATTGCATTGCTGGGGATTTACCCCAAAGATACAGATGCAGTGAAACGCCGGAACATCTGCACCCCGATGTTTCTAGCAGCAATGTCCACAATAGCCAAACTGTGGAAGGAGCCTCGGTGTCCATCGAAAGATGAATGGATAAAGAAGATGTGGTTTATGTATACAATGGAATATTCCTCAGCCATTAGAAACCACAAATACCCACCATTTGCTTCAACGTGGATGGAACTGGAGGGTATTATGCTGAATAAAATAAGTCAATCAGAGAAGGACAAACATTATATGGTTTCATTCATTTGGGGAATATTAAAAAATAGTGAAAGAGAACAAAGGGGAAAGGAGAGAAAATGAGTGGTAAATATCAGAGAGGGAGACAGAACATGAGAGATTCCTAACTCTGGGAAACAAGCAAGGGGTGGTGGAAAGGGAGGTGGGCGGGGAGTGGGGGTGACTGGGTGATGGGCACTGAGGAGGGCACTTGATGGGATGAGCACTGGGTGTTATGCTATATATTGGCAAATTGAACTCCAATAAAAAATAAAAATAAAAATAAATAAAAATTTTAAAAAAAGACGAAAAAACATTTTACAAAGCATTCCATATGATATAGAGGACTTTCTTAGAGCTACATGTATTTGTGTATGGATGTATTATCATTTAAACCCTAATTAATATTTGAACTATCTCAAATCATTAGCTTTCAAATTGATGGTGTAATGAATGATAATGTAAACATATCTCTAAGTACATGTGCAGCTACATGAGTTACTAAAACACTTGGAAGTGAATTGCTGGGTCAAAGGTTTTGTGAACTATTACCACAATTGTTTCCACAGGATTTGTATTTTTAGTTTATACTCCTATTGGCAAAGTATAAGAGTTGCTCTGTCCCCACTGCCTTTCTAAGTGTGATCAAAGGTATATGGATTTACCAACCAGTTAGATGAAAATCATGTTTTTTTTTTTTTTCAGGAGGCAGAGAAGTTAAGCTTCTCTTCATATGATTAAATGATCTTTTCTAATATTTCATTTTAAAATAATCACTTTTTGGGATTCCCAAGTGGCCTAGCAGTTTGGCACCTGCCTTTGGCCCAGGGCATGAACCTGGAGACCCAGTATCGAGTGCCATATAGGGATCCCTGCATGGAGCCTGCTTCTCCCTCTGCCTGTGTCTCTGCCTCTCTCTCTGTGTCTCTCATGAATAAATGGGTAAAATCTTTATTTATTTTTTTGGGGGGTAAAATCTTTAAAATAAAATAATCACTTTTCATGTACCTTCCAGTTTTTTTGTTCTGTTTCTAGGATTCTTCATATAATAGCTAGTATAGCCCTTAATTTGAAGTATGAGATGCAATTTTTTTCCCTGTGTTGTCTTTTTTATTGTGACTTATGATATGTATGTGTGTGTGCACACATGTGTTATTTTAATATAGAACATCTTTTTTAGAAAATTGCTTTATCAATCTTTTATCATATTTAATTTTTTATTTGGAATTAGAGTTAGAAAGGCTTTAGTTTATCAATGTTTCTAATAACATGTTCCAATCTTTTAAATATTTTTTACTGTTCTATTTTTTAAACTTAAATCTTTAAAACAATTTGCAACTAATCATGGTGTGTGATATGATGTATAGATCCAAGTTTATTTTTGGCTTATGGTTAAAAAAAAATGAGTTGTATCTATTCAATGTCCAAACTCTTCCTTTGTGTCAGTAGTATTTTAATTTTTTTTATTTATTGTCATATATATCTTTAACATTTCTCTTTAAATTTATTCATACAAATACTATAATTTTATTTATGATTGAGTTATTTCCTACAAGATTACTCTTTGTATACATGCACATAACAGGCATATATAAAATTGACTTATTGTAATTCCCTTCTTGTTTTTAATAGTTCATTGCTTTTTCCCTCAGGTATATTGGTATATTATTTGTGTAACTGATATTTTTATTTCCTCTCTTCATTTTCAATAATTCTTGCTTCTCTTCTATATTGAGTTGGATAATGCACTCCTTTTATTTCTAGCCTTAAAAATTCAACTAACCTAAATTTAGATAGTAATTTTAGAATTGAGGTAGAGCTATATCATTATATAAATAACATATCTGTCCAATCATAATAATCTTAAAAATGGCATTTTGATTGCTTCACAAGTTCTTTTTCATCATCTATGATATGGTGTTTTATCTTTTAATCTATTAAAATGCATTCACTTAACAAATGTTTATTAAGCACATTTGATTTATATCAATAGTTTTCCTAATGTTTACCTAAATTTGCATTCCTAGTATAAATCTCACATGGACAAATTATACTTTACTTTTGATGTGTAGATATAATTCATATTCAGTAATGATGTTCAGTGAATATTTCTGGCTTTCTTCTGGGCATATTATACAATTGTACTTTCTTAACCTTTTTGAAAATAGATGTCTTAACAGAACTTCAGAGATGTGTTTATATGTAGGTATTTTATTTTGGGAACTAAGAATAGGAATGAAGAAACTAGGAAGAATAAAACAAGAAAGGGAGGAAAGTTAATTCAAGGATGAGTTATTGAGCTTATTATATTATTCTACTGGGCAACTAGAACTCAATCTTTCTGATCATCTTATCATTTGAATTCAAACATGGGACTAACTGCCTATAAAGAAGAAAGTGTGTGCTATATTCATCCCATATAGGGCAAAGATTGATCTGGGGATATTATTCTTTCACAGGCATGAATTTTTGCATATCCCATGATGGCTGAGTGACCTTCCCTACAAATGCCTTTTCAGTGGGTGGGTAGGCAACCTTTATACAGAAAGTTATACACCCTGCCAGTAAGCCATGGTGCTCTAAGACTATACATATTTTGTTGGTTACATACAACAAAAGTCAATGCCAAAAGAAAGACTAAGAGGTCTTGAGATGAGGCATAAAAGATGTCAAACACTTTAGGTGTTCTTGAGTGACTTTCTGTAGATAATAAAATGAGTGGAGGTGAATTATGCCACATCTAGGTGGAAATAATAAAAGCCACTGTGAAATTTTTATATCTCATCCCTTCTCTCCTTAATTAATAATGATTTCTTTAGTTTGGATCCATGGGTAAGCCAGATTTGGAAAACCTGCTGTCCCTTAATGGTAATACAGATGAAGCGAGAAACAAACTTGTTCTTTTAAACTATTGAATTTGGAGGTTTTTTTTTTTTTTTTAACTTCAATATAGTTTATTGTGGAAGCATGGTCCTACTTTGTTTTTCAATGCAATAATTTCCTAACTCTTCACCACTCATTCTGGTGAAGGTCAAGCTTTTTGTTGTTTTATTTTATTATTTTTTAAAGATTTTATTTATTTATTCATAAGAGACACAGAGAGAGGGAGAGAAGCAGAGACACAGGCAGATGAAGAAGCAGGCTCTATGCAAGGAGCCCGATGTGGGACTCGATCTCGGGACTCTAGGATCACACCTTGGGCCAAAGGCAGGCACTAAACCTCTAAGCCACCCAGGGATCCCAACTTTCTGTTGTTTTAAAGGAAAAACTAATATATATACATATATATGTATATATATATAATATGTACATAAATTTGATGGGGAGAAGAGGGAGAGAGAGAAATAATGAACTGCGACGTGCTTAAAGAGTGACTTCTGGCTGTGTCAAAACTGGCAGTGTGATCCTGAGCAACTGACTGTTTTTGTTTGTTTGTTTTTAAGATTTATTTGAGAGAAAGAGAGAGCAAGAACAAGAAGGGCAGAGGCAAAAGGAGAAAGAGGATTTTAAGCAGTCTCTGCATTGAGCCTGGAGCTGGACATGGGCTCAATCTGAAGATACTGAGATCATGACCCTGAAATCATGACCTGAGCTGAAACCAAGAGTCTGAGGCTTAACCAACTGTGCCACTCAGGCACCCCCTGGGCAGGTTATTTCTAATCTCACTAAGCCTATTTCTCCATCTCACAAGGAGGAGCTTAGTCTAGATCTTGAAGTGCGGCCCTGGATGGACCAGCATTATTACCATTTCCTGGGATCTCATTAGAAATGCAAATTCTTAGACCTTATTCAGACCTACAAATCAGAAACTGGTAGTGAGACCCAGCCATCTGTGGTTTAATAAACCCTCCAGGTGATTCTGATGTTCACTCAAGTTTGAGAACAGCTGTGAATAATCCAATTCTAAAAGTTTGAATCTCAGATGCCCAAGCTAATGCTGCAGAAGAACCCAAACAGCTAAATCTCTGTTCCTGGAGGTCACTTCTAGACAGTAAGTCTGTGATTACAAGATTCTATCTGGTTTTATACATTATTGTTTGCATTTTATGTATCAGCTTAAAACTTGCCCATAGACATCAAGTATCACCCTACCTTTTGGAATGCAAGGATGCCAAGTAAAAAACAAACAAACAAACAAACAAACAAACAAACAAACAAAACTCTCCAGTAGGGATACCATCCTGAAGCTCTAGTTTTAGACCCAGAAAAGCAAGTGTTCATAGCCTTGAGCATTCAGTGAGTGACTATCATCACTGAAAAATGAATGTTCATGTTGGTTATTGTTGAAAAATTATTAAAGACTTTAGATGATACAAACAAACATTAACCCTTCATGAAGTAGACAGTCTACTTTGGGGAACTGCAAAATGTTGCATAAGGCAAGAAGCTTTTATAGGATAAAGAATAAAGGACATGAAGAGAAAACCAGAAAATATCTGATGATTTGGGGTCACATAGACCACTTTTCTGGAAGAAGGAAATTCAATGTAAAACTCATAGTGGGCTTGACATTTGGGAATTGGCTGGCTATGTATACTGCACTCCGGGTCAAGCAGAGCATTTATATGGACACAAAAGTAAATCTTAAGTTCCATTTGCTGACATGCACCCAGAACAGGAGCCACTGCATCTTGAGCCTAGAAATGTTTTTCAACACTTTCAACTCCTTTTTGTAGTCTTGGGATTTTGTGATCTCTCTACAAAGGAGGAAGTATTAGAGGATATAAATAAAACTAAATGAAGCACACTATCTTTATCTTTTCTAGTACACGAATATTTTACTAATATTTTTTAACATATTCATGAATAAATTGTTTGTGTGTGAGGGAGACAGACAGACAGAGAGAGACAGAGAGTGATCTGTAGAAAGAACAATCTTCTCTAAATCCTTAGAGTTATCTTTAAACATTTGGTAGTAGTCATCTGCAAACTATCCAACTGTATTAATTAAATTTAATTAAAAGATTTATTGACAAATTCTGCATTCCATCTATGAAAAGTTAGCTTTGTAGATAATTTCTTACTTCTAAATTATTCTTAAGTAAACTGTATTTTCCTAATATTTTATCTAAGAATTTTTTCAGAATATTGTAAAAATTAACTCATAATACTTCTAATTCTCTGGTTTTGTGCTTATTTTATCATTATTTCTTCTTTTTCTGTATGTTGTTTTTACAAACTTTTCTCTTTTTTTTTAAGTTTTTATTTTGGGACACCTGGGTGGCTCAGCGGTTGAGCAACTGCCTTTGGCTCAGGGCATGATCCCGGGTCCTGGGATTTAGTCCCACATTGGGCTCCCTGTGAAGAGTCTGCTGCTCTCTCTATGTGTGTCTCTGCCTCTCTCTCTTTCTCTCTCATGAATAAATACTTTTTTTTTAAGTTTTTATTTTAATTCCAGTTAATATACAGTGTTGTGCTAGTTTTTGGTGTATTGCACAGTGATTCAACAATTGCATACATCACCCAGTGTTCGTCATGACAAGTACACTCTTTAACTCCCACTACCAATTTAACCCATCCCCTACCCAAGTCTCCCCTGGTAACTGTCATTTCTCTATAGTTAAGAGTCTGTTTCTTGGTTTGTCACTTGCTCTTCAATCCCACCCCCCCACCCTTTGCTGGTGTTTTCTGTTTCTTAAATTCCATATGTGAGTGAAATAATATGTTATTTGCTTTTGTCTGACTTATTTTGTTTATCATAATACTCTCTAGTTCCATTCATGTCCTTGGAAATGTCAAGATTTCCTTATTAATATGGCTGAATTATATTCTAATATGTGTATGTGTGTGTGTGTGTATATATATATATATATACACACATATATATGTCATATATATATGACATATATACATATATATATGTGTGTGTGTATATATATATATATATATATATATTGTTGCTATAAACATAGGGGTGCATGAATCCCTTTGAATTAGTATTTTTGTATTATTTGGGTGAACATCCAGTAATACCACAGCTAGATTATAGGTTAGTTCTATTTTTAACTTTTTAGGGAACCTCTATACTGTTTTCCACAGTGGCTACACCAGTTTGATTTGCATTATGGTTCCTTCTTCTTACTTCCTTGCAAATACTTGTCATTTCTTGTTTTGATCTTAGCCATTCAGACAAGTGGTATCTCATTGTAGGTTTTTTTCTTTTTAATTTTTTTATTTTGAGGAGAGAGTGAGAGTGAGCACTTGAGTATGAGCTGTGGCAGAGAGAGAGGGGGAAGCAGACTCCTTGTTGAACAGAGATTTCAACCCAGGGCTCCATCCTAAGACCTTGAGATCATGACCTGAGCATTTCCCTGATGATGGTTGATGCTGATCATCTTTCCATGTGTCTCTTGGCCATCTGTATGCCTTCTTTGGAAACATATCTGTTCATGTCTTCTGCCTATTTTCTAATTGGATTATTTGGGTTTTTTTTTGGGGGGGTGTTAGGCTTAATCAGTTCTTTACAGATTTTAGATACTAACCCTTTATCAGATATGTCATTTGCAGATATCTTCTACCATTCTGTAGGTTGTCTTTCAGTTTTGTTGGGTTTTTTTTCCTTCACTGTGCAGAAATTTTTTATTTTGGTGACATCCCAATAGTTTATTTTTGCTTTTGTTTCCCTTGCCTCAGGAGACATATCTAGAAAAATGTTACTACAGCTGATGTCAAAGAGGTCATTGCTTTTGTTCTCCTCTAGGATTTTTATAGTTTCAGTGCTTACATTTAGGTCTTCATCCATTTTAAGTTTATTTTTGTGTATGGTGTAGGGAAATGGTCGAATTTCATTCTCCTGCATGTTGCTGTTATTTTACCAACAGCATTTGGTTGTTGTTTTTAATAGGGTTATTTTTTAAAATATATTTATTTGAGAGAGAGAGAAAGCAGAAGCAGGGACAGTGGCAGAGGAAGAGGGATTAGCAGGCTCCCCACTGAGCAGGGAGCCTGAAAGTGAGCTTCAATCCCAGGACCCTGAAATCAGGACCTGAGGTGAAGGCAGACACTTAACTGATGGAGCCTCCGAAGTGCCCCACCAACACCATTTGTTGAAGAGACTGTTGTTTTCCCATTGTATATTTTTCCTGTTTTGTCAAAGATTAAGCAACCATATAATTTTGTGGGTTTTTTTCTAGGTTTTCTAATCTGTTCTGTTGATCTATGTGTCTATTTTTGTGCCAGTACTATATTGTTTTGATCACTACAACTCTGAAATACAGTTTGAAGTTTGGAATTGTGATGTCTCCAGCTTTGCTTCTCTTTTTCAAGGTTCTATGGCTATTTGGGTTCTTTTGTGGTCCCATACACATTTTAAAATTGTTTCTTCTAGGGATGCCTGGGTGACTCAGTGGTTGAGCATCTGCCTTCAGGTCAGGCCCTGATCCCAGGGTCCTAGGATTGAGTTCCTCATCAGGCTCCCTGCATGGAGCCTGCTTCTCCCTCTGCCTATGTCTCTGCCTCTCTCTGTGTGTCACTCATGAATAAATAAAATAGTTTCTTCTAGTTCTATTAAAAACTGTTGGAATTTTGATAGGGATTGTATGAAATGTTTAGAATGCTTTGTGTAGTAGAGATATTTTAACAATATTCTTCCAATCAATGAGCATGTCTTTCCATTTGTTTGTGTTGTCTTCAATTTCTTTCATCAGTGCTTTATAGTTTTTGGAGTACAAGTGTGTTCCTAGGTATCTTATTTTTATCTTATTTTTGGTACCGTTGTAAATGGGATTGTTTTCTTAATTTCTCTTTCCGCTAGTTCATTATACATATATGGAAATGCAATAGATTTCTGTACATCGACTTTTCTGTCCTATGCCTTTACTGAATTTGTGTATCAGTTTTAGTAGTGTTTTGGTGGAATCTTTCAGGTTTTCAATACATAGTATCTTGTCATCTGCAAATAGTGAAAATTTGACTTCCTCCTTCCTGATTTAAATGCCGCTTATTTCTTTTTGTTGTCGGATTGCTGTGGCCAGGACTTCCAGTATTATGTTGAGTAGAAGTGGGGAAGCTGGACATCCATTTCTTGTTTCTGACCTTAAGGGAAAAGCTCTAAGTTTTTCCACCATTGGATATGATTTTAGCTATGGGTTTTTCATCAATGGCCTTTACTATGTTAGGTATGTTCCTTATAAACCTACTTTGTTGAGTGTTTTTATTATGAATGGATTTTGAACTTTTCAAATGTTTTTTCTGTGCCTATTAAAATTATCATATGCTTTTTATCCTTTCTCTTATTGATGTGATGAGTCACACTGATTGACTTACAAATACTGAACCACATTTGCAACCCAGGAATAAATCTCACTTAATTGTGAAGAATGATTTTTTTAAAATGTATTGTTGAAGTTGGTTTGCTGCCAATGTATTGAAGAATTTTGCATCTAAGTTCCTCAGAGACTTGCCCTCTTTTTTTGTAGTGCCTTTATCTGTTTTCATAAAATCCTCCTATGATTATTTGTATTTCTGTGGTATTTGTTGTTATTCCTTCTCTTTCACTTGTGATTTTATTTATTTGGGTCTTTTTTATTTTTGCTGAGTCTGGCTATAGGTTTATCAATCATATCGATTTTTTTCCCCCTAAAGGACCACCTTCTGGTTTCATTCATCTGTTCTATTATTTTGTTTTTTTTTTTTTTTAGTTTCTATATGATGTATTTTTGCTCTAATCTTTATTATTTCCTTCCTTTCACTTGTATTAGGTATTGTTTGTTGTTCTTTTAATAGCTCCTTTAAGTTTAAGGTTCTGCTTTTTATTTGAGATTTTTCTTTCTTCTTTAGGTAGAGCTCTATTGCTATAAACTTCCCTCTTAGAATCACTTGTGCTGAATCCCAAAGTTTTGGAGTTCTGTTTTCATTTTCATTGGTTTCTGTGTAGTTTTTTTTTTTTTTTTTTAGTTTTTATTTCATTTACTGGTTGAAACATTAATTGTTCAGTAGCAAGTAACTTAACCTCCATGTATTTGTGGTCATCAGAATTTTTCTTGTTGATTTGTAGATTTGAGGTCAGAAAAATGCATGGTGTGGCTTCCTACTATTATTGCTTTATTATCAATTAGTTCCTTTATGTTTGTTATTATCTGTTTTATGTATTTGTGTGCTCTTATGTTGGGCACATAAATATTTACAAATGTTATATCATCTGTTGGAATTTCCCCTTTATTACTATATAATGTTCTTCTTTGTCTCTTGTTATAATCGTTTTAAAATCTAGTTTGTTCCATATAAATATTGCTACTGTGACTTTCTTTTGACATCCATTTGCATAATAGCTATTTCTTCATCCCCTCACTTTTAATCTATAGGTATCTTTAGGTCTAAAATGAGTTTTTGTATATATAAAACAGGTTTTTTTTTTTTTTAATCCACTCTGTCACCCCATGTCTTTTGATTGGAGCACTTACATCATTTACATTCAAAGAAATTATTGATTTATATGTATTTATTGCCATTTTATTTTGTGGTTGACTCTGAAGACTTTTTCTGATTTTTCTCTTTCATGTTTTGCTTATTTTCTTTGGTGAAAGATTTAGAGCTCCTTATCTTTATTATTTGCATATTTATTAGTAGTTTTTGATATATGTTTATTATTAGGCTTGTACATAACCTCTTATGCATTTGGCAGTCTATATTAAATTGATGGTGGTTTTAGTTTGAATTCATGCTTTTCTCCTCTCCTCCCCATGTTTTAGGTATATGTTATATTTTATATCCTTTTCTGCGTGTGGTTTCTTGATCTTTTTTTTTTTTTTTAAGAAATACTCCTTATACTGCTTTTGTGTTTCTTACCTTTTTAGTGTCACCTTTGGTCTCTCCTTTCCACTCAGAATCCCCTTTAATATGTCTCACAGGGCTGATTTAGTGGTCACTAGCTCCTTTACTTTCGGTTTGTCTCAGAAACTTTCTATCTCTCCCATTCTGAATGATAGCCCTACTCAGTATTCTTGACTGCAGATGTATTCTATTCAGTATTTTGAATATATCATGCCACTTTCTTCTGGCCTGGCAAATTTCTGTGGATAGATCTGCTGCTAATATTTTTATCTTCCTTTATAAGTTAGGGAGTTGTTTTGTCTTGCTGCTTGTAAGATTTTTTTTTTTCTTTATCACTATGCTTTGCAAATTTAATCACAATGTCTTGGTGTGCGTCTGCTTTTATTGATTTTGATGGAAGTTCTCTGTGCCTCCCAATTATGGGTATCAGTTTCCTTCCCCAGATTACAGAATTTCTCACCTATTATTTCTTCAAATATATTTTCTGTCCCCCTTTTCCTCTCTTCTTCTGGAACTCTTATAATACAAACAATACTATATTTGATGGAGTCACTGAGTCCTCTAAGTGTATTCTGCTTCTCTCTTTTGTTCAGCTTGATTACTTTCTGTTACTTTCATCTATGTCACTAATTTGTTCCTGTACTTCTTCTATTCTGCTGTTCATTCCATAATGTGTGTTTTTCATTTCATTTACTGAACATTTTATCTCTGTGTTAAGGTCCCACTTATGTCTTTCACCCTTTTCTCAAGTCCAGTGAGTATCTTTATGATCATTGCTTTAAATTATCAGTCAGGTATGTTGCTTATATCTGTTTTGCTTATATCTGACAGTGCCTTTGCCCTGTTCTTTCATTTAAGATAAATTTCTCTGTCTTCTCATGTTGTCTGCCTCTCTGTGTTTGTGTTATAGTCACCTATGCCTTCTGTTTTTGAAGCAGTGAATTTATAATTTAAATTAAGTCTCCAGCAGTCCTGGAGTTCCCTGCAGTGCAGTGTCCCTTGTTCACCAGAACCTAGCACTTCAGGAGAGTATCATCTGTGTGTTACTTATGCTCTGCTGTTGTGTCTGAGTCACTTTTTCTTTCAGTGTGTCAACTGCACTGACTGCCTACTATGGTGTTAGTTGGATCCATGCATGCCAACTCTAAGGTGGAGGGCCCACTAGGGATGTTGGGAGTGGGGCAGCAGTTTTAACAGAATATGCCCTGGGCCACTAGTTCTAGCCAGATCTTCCTAAATGGTGCGGTGGCCTGGGGGTGTGGTGGGGGGGTTGGTGCTGTGCACTATGGCAGCTGGGGGCTATGCATGGCTTTAACACAATTTACCCAGAGTCCTGGCCCAAGGCTGGCTGGGAGTATGAGTGTCCTCAGGAGAACTTGTGGCCATGGTACATTGCTGGCAGTTTAGGTAGTGTCTGTGCAGTACTGCTTTCTGCAGGTGGCTCTGTGTTTATGCTCAGAGGCAGAGGATAAAAATATTGCCTATCAGTTTCCTAGTTTTTGGTTAAGTCACCCAACATGCTCCAAAATCAATATGAACAGCTGTCTTCTGTTTGCTCCTGGCATTCTGTAAATTACTGTTTTTATGTTTTCTCTCCATGCAGGCTGCTATATCTTTAAGGGGTCAACCCAGCTATCACTTGCTCTCCCTGCTAGCCCAGGTAGGTAGGCTGACTTTTAAAGCTCCAGGCTTCAAGTCCCACTAGTTTTAAAAACTCATGGAATTCAGCACTCTGGATTTTTTTTTTGAATTTCATTTATTTATTCATGAGAGACACAGAGAGGGAGAGAGAGAGAGAGGCAGAGACACAGGCAGAGAGAGAGGCAGGCTCCATGCAGGGAGCCTGACATAGGACCCTATCCCTAGTCTCCAGGATCACACCCTGGGCTGAAGGTGGCACTAAACCACTGAGCCACCTGGGCTGCCCAACACTCTGGATTTTAAAGCTAACTGTTATGTGGAGGGGATGAGTCTAACCCATGTGAGCTCCCTCACGAGAGGGCCCATTTCCCTGTTGTCTTTGTGTATGCAGCTCCTTCCCTCCTGCAGGCAGCCTCCCTCTCTTTTTCTGACCTTCCTAACCCTCCAGATGCAGTCTTCCCTATATTTAGTTGTGAGTTTGTTCAGCCCGTCTTTGGATCACTCTCTAGTTTATCTACTAGGATGTGGGTGATATTTAGTTGTAAATGTGGGGTTGGGAGAGCTCAGGGTCCTCCTACTCTACCATCTTCCTAAGCTCTCCCCACTTTTCCCATTATGTTTTATATTGAAATCGTTTATCATTTAAAATTTTTAAATGCTAAAATTACTGGATTTGTTGTTGTTGTTTGAGATTCTTTATTTAGATTTCTAGTGGGTTATTTTTAATAACAATGTCTATTTTTAACTTGATAAATTCTACATTTGGCCTTCCTATTGTTTGCTTTGATATTACTTTCTGTATCTTTTAGAAAGATGCTTAATTTACTTGTTGCTATTCATAAATATTAGCACTAATTATATATTTTTGTTTCCATTTTCCTCTGATAAACACCTTATCACATAGTTTTTGGTACATAATATTTGCAGTTTTATTATATTTTCAACCTTTATTGTCTTTAATTCAAGGACTATTTGGCATATTTTTTAAATTTACAGAAAAAAGACACTTAATTTTTGAAGTCAAGTGTCATTACAGTAGAAACACATATCTCTATATTTGATACTTATTAAATTACTAACAGTAACTTTGTGATCTTATAGTCCACTGTGAAAACTCTCTTGGCATTTTAAAAGAATGCATCAATGTTTTAAAGACACAGAAATCAACTCTATCTGAATTAATAATTTTCAGATTTCTGTGCACTTAAATATTTTTTCATAAGCTTATTCATGTATAGAAAAAGGTAAAATAAGATCTTGTATTTTATCCTTTTATAATAGAAACAACCCAAATGTCCCCAACTGATGAATGGGTAATTAAAATATGATGCATGTATATACTGCAATATTATTCAACAATTTATTTTAAAATATATACTGGTACTTGCTACAATATGAATAAAACTTTAAATCAATATGCTAAGTGAAAGAAGTCAGTCACGAAGGATGACATGCCTTATGGTTTCATGTATGTAAAATGCCAAAAATAAGCAAATCCAGAGACAGAGTAGATTAGCAGTTTCTCTAGTCATTTCCACAGAGAGACAACAGGAGACTGACTGCTAATGGGTTCCCAGTTTCTTATGAGGTAATAAAAATATTATAATACTGACTTTCATGATGAATGTACAACTCGATAAACTAAAAAAATAGATACTTCAAGTAGATCATTTATATGGTATATCAATAAAAGTGTCATGGAAAAGATACTGAATATTCTTATTGTATTGTTTAAATTGACATATAACAATGTGTAAATTTAAGGTGTACAAAATGTTGATTTGATACATTTATATATTATAATATGATTGCCATTGTGACAATAATTAGCACATCTGTTATACCACATAATTATAATTTCTTTCTGGTGGTTGGAATAATTTCCAGATCTAGTCTTCCAAGTAGCTTGAGGCTTATAGTACAATATTGTGTCTATATTCAATATACTGTGCATTAGATCTCTAGGACTTATTTACTACGTGTTGCAAGTTCATACCCTTAAACAATATCCGTCCTATCTCTCCATCACCCACCTTCTGGTAACCTCCACTTTACTCTGCTTTTTTGTTTGGCTTTTTCAGATCACACATGTAAATAATATCAGAGAGGGTTTGACAATCTCTGACTTATCTTACTTAGCATAATGTTCTCAAAGGTGATTCATATTGTTACAATGCCAGGATGTTTTTTCTCCTGACTAAATAATATTCCATTGTGTGTGTATATGTGTTTTACACATATGTGCATACATACATATATACATACATACATTCATATCACAATTTATCTGTTGATGGACATTTAGGTTGTTACCTTACCTTGGCTATTGTGAATAATCTCACAATAAAAATAGGAATGCATATATCTTTTTGATACTCTGTTTTTTTCTTTTGTTTATAAATCAGAAGTAGAATTACTGGGTCATATGGTAGTTCAAATTTTAATGTTTGTGATCCCTGGGTGGCTCAGTGGTTTAGCGCCTGCCTTCAGCCCAGGGCATGATCCTGGAGTCCCAGGATCGAGTCTCACATCTGGCTCCCTGCATGGAGCCTGCTTCCCCCTCTGCCTGTGTCTCTGCCTCTCTCTCTCTCTCTCTCTCTCTGTGTGTGTCTCTCATGAAGAATGAATTAATGAATGAATGAATAAAATCTTTTATATTTTTTTTAATTTTTTGATGACACTGTATATTGTTTTCCATAGTGTCTGAACCAATTTACATTTCCACCAACCATATACAAGGTTATGTATAAAACCATATAAAACCATATAAAAGGTTCTGCACATCCTCATCATTACTTGTTGTCTTCTGTCTTCCTGATAATAGCCATTCTAATAGATGTAAGGATATCTCTCCCTGTGGCTGAGGTTTGCACTTCCCTTTTGATTGGTGATGAGTATCTTTTCATATACCTGTTGGCCATTTGGATATCATCTTTGGAAAAGTGTCTACTTAGCTCCTCTGGCCATTTTGAAATTGGACTGTTCGGGTTTTTTTTCTTAATGTGTTGTATGAATTCTTTATATATTTTGGATATTAACCCATTGTCCGATAGATGGCTGGAAAATATGTTATCACATTCTGTAGGTTACCTTTTCTTTTTCTTTTCCTTTCTTTTTTTTCTGCTGTGCAATTTTGACATTTGATATAGTCCCACTTGTTTTTTGCTTTTGTTATTTGTGCTTTTGGTGTCATATCCCCAAAAAAAATCACTGCCAACACCAATGTAGAGGAATTTCTTAAGGAGTTTTAAGTTTTAGGTCTATCTTGATACATTTCAAGTTAACTTTTGTGAATACTATAAAATAGGGGTCCAATTTCTGCATGTATTTCTCCCAATTTGGCTAGCACAATTTGAGGAAGAAACCATTTTTATTCCATTGTTTTTTTGTTTGTTTGTTTGTTTTGTTTTGTTTTTAGGATTTAATTTATTTATTCATGAGACAGAGAGAGAGAGAAAGAGGCAGAAGCATAGACAAGGTGAGGAGAAGCAGGCTCCATTCAGGGAGCTAGATGTGGGACTTTATCCTGGAACTTTGGGATCATGTCTTGAGCCAAAGGCAGATGCTCAACCACTGAGCCACCCAGGCCTCCCCCATTGGGTGTTTTGACTCCCTTGTCAAATATTAGTTGACCATATATGTAATGGTTTTGTTCCTGGCTGTCTATTCTGCTCCATTGCTCCATGTCTTTTTTTTTGTGCCATTACCATATTTTTTAAATTACTGTAGCTTTGTAGGACTGAAGTCAGAGGTGTGATGCCTCTGGCTTTTTCTTCTTTCTCAGGATTCTTTGTCTATTTGGGATCTTTTGTAGTTCCACACAAATTTTGAGTTTTCTTTTTTTTGTGTAAAATACCATTGGAATCCTAGACATTGTGTTGAATCTATCCATGGTTGGGTAGTGTGAACATTTTAACAAAATTAATTATTCTGATCTGTGAGTACAAGTCTCTTTCTGTCTGTATCTTTGATTTCTTTCAACAAATTCGTCCAGTTTTTATTGTATGGATCTTTTACTAACTTGGTTAAATTTTTCCAAGGTCTTTTATTATTTCTGATGCTATTATGAATGAAACAGTTTTCATTTATTTTTCATGTTTCCTTACTAGTGTAAGTAAATGAGATTTTTATATGTTGATTTTATATCCTTCAACTTTACTAGATTTGATTAGCTCTAATGGTTTTTTTATTCTTTATTATATTTTCTACATATAAAAATCATATAGTCTGAAAATGATGACAATTTTACTTTCTTTCCAATTTGGATGGCTTTTCTTTTTCCTGCCTAATTGCTCTGGCCAGGACTTTCAGAATTATACTGAATAAAAGTGGTGAGAGTGGACATCCTCATTTTGTTCCTGATCTTAACAGAAAGGCTTTTAATTTTGCACCGTTGAGTATAATGTTAGGTAGTTTTATTATAAATGGCCTTTATTATGATAAGGCATGTTCCTCCTATACCTAATCTGTTGAGGGGACATTCATCATGAGATGATGTATTTTTTCAAATATTTTTTCTGCATTTATTGAGATGATGGTGTGATTTTTTTTTAATATTTCATTTTATTGATGTATTACATTTATTTGCAGATGTAGAACCATATCCTTGTGTCTTTGAAATAAATCCCAGTTGATCAAGGTGAATAAACTTTTAATGTGTTCTTGAATTGAGTGTTATTATTATGTTGAATTTTTGCATCTATAAAAGGCAGCTCTTTCTACCCATGGGTCCTATCTCTGTGGTATATTTTTCAGGGATATCATTCTGTAGTGGTGGTGGTGGTGGTGTTTGTAGTGTTGCTTTGGTATCAGGGTAATGTTGGCTTCTTAAAATGAGTTTGGAAGTGTTCCCTTCTCTTCCATATCTTGGAGGAGTTTGAGATGCATTGGTGTTAATTCTTCTTCAACTGTTTAGTAGAATTTGCCAGTGAAGCCATCTGGTCCTGGGGCTTTCTGTGTTGGGAAGTTTCTGATTACTAATTCAGTCTCTTAATTTGTTACTGGTGTCTTCTGATTTTCTATTTTTTCTTGATATGATCTTGGTAGGTTTTGTATTTCTAGGAACTTTTTAGTTTCTCCTAGATTATCTAATGTATTGGTATACAATTTTTCATAGTATTACCTTTATGATTTTATTTTGTATTTCTGTAGCATTAATGGAATTGTACTGTCTCCTTCTCTAATTTTATTTAAGCTCTCTTTACTTCATTAGGCCACTTAAAGTGTTGCCAATTATATCTTTCTGAAAAAAACAGCTCTTAGTTTTATTGCTCCTTTCTGTTTTTTCTCTGATTTCATCTTTCTACTGATTTTGATTATTTTTAGCCTTCTGCTAACTTTGGGCTTAGTTATGTTTTTTGTTTTGCTAGTTCATTGAAGTATAAAGTTGTTTGAGAGTTTTCTAATTTCTTATATGCATTTATTGCTATAAATAAATATATAAAGTGTCCTTTCAGTACTAATTTTGCAGTATTTCACAGGATTTGGTATACTATGTTTCCCTTCTCGTTTGTTTGAAAATTTTCTAGATTTCCCATTTGATACTTTTTTTGACCTATTCGTTATTCAGAAGTATGGTGTTTGTTTGAATTTAGGCTTTTCCAGTTTTTCTTGTTTTCTAGTTTCACCGCATTGTAATTAGAAAAGATAGTTGTTATACTTTTATTCTTAAATTTTCTAGAAATTGCTTTTTTAAAATTTATTTTATTTTTTTAAGATTTTGGGATCCCTGGGTGGCGCAGTGGTTTGGTGCCTGCCTTTGGCCCAGGGCGCGATCCTGGAGACCCGGGATCGAATCCCACGTCAGGCTCCCGGTGCATGCTCTCTCTGTGTGTGTGACTATCATAAATAAATAAAAAAAAAAAAATTAAAAAGATTTTATTTATCCATTCATGACAGACAGAGAGAGAGAGAGAGCAAGAGAGAGAAAGAGGCAGAGACACAGGCAGAGGGAGAAGCAGGCTCCATGCAGGGAACCCGACGTGGAACTCGATCCGGGATCTCCAGGATCACACCGTCACACCGCAGGCTGAAGGAGGTGCTAAACCATTGAGCCACCAGGGCTGCCCTAAAAATTGCTTTGTGCTTATCATATAATGTATCTCAATGTTCTGTATGTACTTGGGAAGAATGTATGTCCTGTTTTTGGATGGAATGTTATATATATAGCATATAGCTGCGCTATTTATTCATTGAAGTTTCCTACTATCATTGTATTATTGTTTATTTCTCCCTTTAGAGCTGTTAGTATTTACCAAATATGTTTAAGTGTTTCAATGTTTGGTGTATATATATTTATGATTTTTATATCTTAATGTATTTTCCTACTTATCATCTTATAGTGACATTCTTCATCTCTTGGTACTGTTTTTGTCTTAAATTGTATTTTGTCTGATGTATGTACGCCTATCCTCACTTTCTTTTTGCTTCTATTTGCATAAGATATGTAGTTCCACTCCTTTACTTGAACCCGTGTGATTTTAGAGCTTAAATAAGTCTCCTGTAAGCAGCGCATAGATTTTTGTTTTGTTTGTTTTAAGCTATCCAGTTACTCTGTGTCTTTTGTTCAGTAAATTCAGTACATTTACATTTAAAGTGATTATTGATATGTAAAGACTTAATACTGTCATTTATTGATTGCTTTCTGGTTGTTTTGTTTTTTCCATTGTTCCTTTTCTCTTCTGTTTCTGCCTGTCATTGTAAATTAGTGGTTTTCCATAGTGATATGCTCTCTTTTCTTTTCTTTTTTTTTTTTTTTTTTTAATGTTTTGTGAATCTACACTAGAGTTTTGCCTTGTGGTTACCATCTTTGCTTTGTGGTTTAAATACCACATAGATAGATATAGCAGTCTATTTTATACTGATAGAAACTTATCTTTGTTCACCTATAAATGTGCCACTCTTTACTCCTCTTTTGCATTTTTGATGTCATAATTTATCTACTTTTATGCTGTGTATTCATTAACAAATTATAGTAGCTATAGCTTTTTTTTTAGTATTTTTTGCCTTTAACCTTTATGTGACAGTTAAATGGTTAATATACCATTCTAATAGTTTTCTAATTGTCTATCTTTCACTTCTAAGAATGTGTTGTGTACTTTTATGTTTTCATATCACTAATTAGTGTCTTTTCATGTCAGACTGAAAAACTCCTTTTTAACATTTCTTCAAGTCTAGTACAACCATAGTGAACACCCTTAACTTTTATTTGTCTAGGAAAGCTTTTATTTCTCCTATAACATATCTAAAGGATAACTTGGCTGGAGAAAGTATTCTTGATTGGCAATTTTTATCTTTCAACACATTAAATATATTATTCTTTTCTCTCCTGGCATGTAAAGTTTCTGCTGAGAAATCTCATAATCTAATAGAGGTTGCTTTAGAGGTTACTTTCTTTTTTTCCACTGCTGACTTTAAGAATCTTTATCATTGATTTTTGATAGATTCGTTATATTATGTGTTGGAGAATGTCTTTTGGCATTCAGGTAATCTGTTGTACTATTAGCTTTGTGGAGTTGCGTTTTCAAGTCCTTCCCCACGTTTGGGAAATTCTCCTCTTTTATGTATGTATGTATGTATGTATGTATTTATCTATGTAAGTTATGGCTCTTCTTGGCCCAGTTTCAATTCAAAAAGGAACTCTGCACAATTTACTTTTGCAAATACTACCTAAAATATGAAATCTAGATAATGCCAGTTGGATATGTAATTTGTATTTTTCTCCATTTATTTTTAACTTACATGTTTTCCAGAAGAATGGAACAATGAAAGTTTATGCAGTTAGGCTTGGACATTTAGATATATATTTAGATCAAGATGTTTAATTTACCTTACTCTGTCATCCAAATAAGATAGATTATTAGACATTGCTATTGAATGAAATATTTGTCATTATTATTTATGATATTAAATACAAGAGGAACCAGAGACAGCTACAGGGCTTAGGCATGCTTAGATTATGAGAAATGGGCAGAAGTATAGGAGATGATATTTAGCATTTTAAAACAGTGGAAAAGTAGATTCTTAAACTTCCTGACTTATCATGTAAATGTTTACCAGGAACACAATTTTAGAACAGCTGATATTATTATTATTTTTTAAAGATTTTATGTATTTATTTATGAGAGACACAGAGAGAGAAGCACAGACACAGGCAGTTAGAAGCAAGCTCCATGCAGGAAGTCTGATATGGGACTTGATCCTGGGTCTCCAGGATCACACCCTGGGCTGAAAGCAGCACTAAACTGCTGAGCCACCTGGGCTGCCCAGAACAGCTGATATTATAACTGATGTGGTGGTAGTAGTTTGGAAAGAAAATGACAGCTAGAAGGCAAACAGTACATGTAAATTCACATAATTGTGACATGATCTTAATTATATCTTTATTAGATTGTGTGATCCAGGAAGCATTTAATATTATTTCATTCTAAGGACATAGGTGATTGTTCATTTTATGTGTAATAGTAGCTAATTAAAAAATTATTTCTAGAGTGTTGATGAATGAATTGTTTTAAGTCTGGAGAGAGGAGCCTGCAGTTATGATACAGTATTTCGTTATTGTTTTACACATTTAACATGTTTATTAATGACTTGACAGAATATCAAGTCCTTATTTGATTTTCAGAGAACAAAAGATTCTATAAAGTAGATAATATATTGATTGCTAAAATTAAAATTCTAAATTGTTTTAAGTTATTAAAAGACAATTCAAGTTTAAAAGTGATATGAATAAATTAAAACATTTAAGGTCAAAATTCATTTGAATTGTTATCAAACTAAACAATAGGTTTGAAAGGACTATTGTTTCAAAAATACCAAAAATACCTATTTGTACTTAAACTCCCTATTGAAGGACATGATTTAAGAATTATTAATATAAAATAAAGTTCAATTTTAGGTGTATCCAAATGTTGGTGCACTGTGATGGCAGGGAATCTCTAGGTGGGTATCAGTTGAGTGGGCCCAGCCCCCTGTGTGTGTAATTTATCAGACCACATCTACAGCTATTTTAAAACATCTAAAGGGGAAATAGGTTTACTCATTGAGGGGGAATGCAGGCTTTGTATGCAGATTCCCAGGGGCTGAAACCTGGTCCTGCTCCTTTGTAACTGTGTGACTTGGAACTGTTTTCTGAGCTTTGTCTCTCAAATCCTTATAGGCAAAATTAAAGAATGGTGCTTATTTCACCATTAAAGTCCTGAGATTTAAAGACCAAAGAAATTAGACCAATCTCCTGTACTTAGTAAATGCTTAATAATTGTTTCTTGTATTGCTATTTCAATATACCTTATCTGAGATTTGAAATCAAGAAGAATAAATATAAAGCTAACTGGCTTGGTAAGAAATCTGTAAATGCCCTCATGTAGTAATCAAATATTAATTGAGGAAGACTGATATTGGTGCTAAGTTTAGCTGATTATTTTTATAATTTTCACAAGAATAATAAGGTCATACATTCTGAAAAGTGTGAATTATAAAATTTAAAGTGGAATGGCATTATGTGTTTATATCATTGAAGAAGCTCTTCTCTTTATATTACCATGGAATTACATATAGGTCATTCTGCATTGAAAATCAATACATAAATGCTTTGTAATAACACTTATAAATCAGCATATTTTCTTTGTATATAGTAAATAAAAAAGTGATGGTCAAAATTTTTAGGTTTCTTAAATTATAAGTCCATAGATATCTGAATTCTCCCATTTCCACTTACCTCATTTATTTACTTGTGGATTTTGGTTTCTGGTTTCTCTTTTTTATTTCCTCATTTCTTTCTGTATGTTCAATTATGTAGAAGGTTTGAGGGAGTGTGGTTGTAGTTAGGGAAAGGAGTCTTGGCAGAAGTTATTTTTATGTTCACTTAAGCTGTTTAATTTTCCATTGGAAGATTATATTTTATGGCCCTAAGGCATTCGAATTTCTTACGACTTTTAGCTCATATCATGTATGGATAACCATGACTATGTTTTGTGTCTTCAGTCATCATTTTTTCCCTTCTGCATCCATGAAAATGCATTTGCAATTCTCTCACCAAAGAGAATTAAGTTTGTTTAGACATTTATTTCCAGAATATATAGTAGTGCAACATCATATTTGATATGCTGTCCCTCTGAAAGGATTTGTTTTGGATAAAATTTTAATATTTTTGACCCAGTTTACCAAGAGAAAATATTTGTTCACAAAGCAAGATTTTGCCAAGGTTTACACAAATATCCTCGCTTTTAATAAACAGATGGTGCTATTAATTGTTGTTCTGTTAAGTCATGCTAATATAGTATCATTTACTATTTAAGTGCCAGATATGTCTCTGACAGATGGAACATCAGTGTAGCTAATGTAGGATGATATGAGCATTGCAAGCATGATGCTAACGTGTTAGTCGTGGCATTGGCATTTGGAACCATAGTAGTCATCTTGGCAGTACCAGAGGTACTGTAATAACTGGCTGGGTGTCTGTGGCCAACCAAGCACATGGCTGTCAGTCATATCATTATTTGGAAGGGAGGTATATTCACAACTTTAAAACTGGCTACTGTATATTTCTATTTAAACCCAACTCTGAATTTTGTTAAGTCCATATGCTTTATTCTGTTTGCCTTGTTTTTCATGTAACATTTAAGATAAGAGGACATCTGCTAACTTTGGCTCAGAAAGCTACATAGACTTATTCTCAGTTATTCTGCTCTTGAAACAATTTCCTACTAACAACAACAAAAAGTTTTTCAGGATACTGCTGCAGGCTTAGTCAGTCATTTCATATAATTCAATGTGTCTAAAATATATATTTTTTAAATAATTTTTAGCGGGCTTCTCAGAGTTTCAATTTCAGGTTGTTTCTTTCATGAAATCTCTGAACAAAATGGCCTTAAGCATGCTCCAAGAGCAAGCTGCTCTTTGGCATAAGCCATTTGACATCCATCCTACTTCCTGAAACTTGATTCATCTGGACTGTGACATCTCACTAAATTTAGCCAGAAGCTAGAGAATTTGCTTTCTAGCATTTTTTTTTTTTTTTTAAATAAACCTCCTGGACCTGGATATAGGTTTCTTTACATTCTGACCTTCAGCTTCTGCTGAGATCTTGTGGACTTTCTCTTCCTGAGACATAGAAGAGTCCTCTAACACTGTGCTGTCGAATATCCTTTCTGCATGCATAGTATTGATTCCAACTGACATCCATAGAAAAATACTAAGTCATGCATGCTTTATCCTGTTTAATATGTTCATTCTATCTTTGTAAGTGTTGGGCTGGCGAGACTGGGGACCTCAAATGGCCGACTGGAGGCCAGCAACCTCCCAATAAGGACGCTCTGCCGCCCCACCCCCATCTTCCCACCAATGCCGCCTTGTCCTAACTTAGCTTACAAGACCTATAACCCTTGCCCTAATCGGAATGCTGCTCTGCCCCCAACTTCCCACGAAAATTCTTTATAGAACCCCCTGCGAGTTTGCCTGGGCGTGACTTCCCACCTGCGACTTCCCCGCTCTCTCCCTCCCCTGCCCCCGCGGAACCTGCCGCTAGACCGCGTCCCATTAAAAAGCCTGTTTCAGGGCAGCCCCGGCGGCCCAGCGGTTTAGCGCCGCCTGCAGCCCGGGGCGTGATCCTGGAGGCCCGGGATCGAGTCCCATGTTAGGCTCTCTGCGTGGAGCCTGCTTCTCCCTCTCTCTCTCTCTCTCTCTCTCTCTCTCTCTCTCTCTCTCATTCTGTCATGAGTAAATAAATAAAATCTTAAAAAAAAAAAAAAAAAAAAAGAAGAAGCCTGTTTCGACCCACTTTTGCCTGGCCTCTCAATTCCATTTCACTACCGATCAGATTAAACCTGACAATAAGGTTAAAAGTTAAGATTATGAACAAGGATCTGGCATTTAAAGCTGGGAAACCAAACAAAAGAGGTCTTATTTCATCTTCTTGATGGCATTGAATGGCACTGAATTCTATGCCCCATACTGAATAGGTAAATACGTTGTATTTTCAGTGTCTTATTTTTTTTTTTTTTTCCACTGAGTGCTAGTCCTTTAACCCTTTAACAGTTTCTTGTTTTGACTTTAATCAATGTGCTAAAAAACCCAGAAGAAAAAATATAAAACACACTCAATGTTTAGGAGATCAAATCTGGTATTCCAGTAAAATTTTCTTTTTATTAGGAGAATGAAAATCAGGCAAAATATAATGGTTTTCAATTTTCATGAATTAATTGCTGCTTTAAATATTTTTAAAATATTCTATATTATAAAAGGTTAAAACTGTTCCAAATTGGATTTAAATATATTATAAATCTCTTATCCTTTATAACATTATTTTTAAAATTGTTATTGAAATATATGGTTTTATATTATTTCACAGCATCTTTACATATTTGCTTAATTTCTCCATTTTACTAGAAATATCAGAATTCAAATTTTATTAGCAAACATAGTTTATATCAACCCTAACCTTAGAGGCATGGTAATCTGTTCAATCGAAAATTTCTGGAGAAGGCATGCCTGACAATTGTTATTTTTGGTAAACATTTGCTTGAAACAGCACATATCTGATTTGAGAGAGGTGAAGCAGCTGTTTTAGCTTCACAGAAAATGTTGCCAGAAAGAAATTGTGTCCCTAAGGTGTGGGCTGAGTTACAGCTTTAAAAAATTAAATTAGCCCAGCACATGCTTGGCTCCCCTGTTACTTGGCTTCCTTGCACCATGGCCCTCCACCATGGCTTCCTATTTGTTTGGCCCAAACTCCTCTGTAGTTTATTGACAGTAGCATGATAAATCACAGTTTCCACTGGGCACCATACCTGCTCATATGGTCTTCGTGTCTGTAAGGGGGCCAATAGTCATGCCTTCTCAGGCAGGATTGTGAAATTGCTCTTTCAAAAGCTTAGAAATCAATGTTCCATGAAACAAACTATTCTTAATCCAGGCAGAAATTCTTAGGGAGTTGTGACTCTTCCCTGAAAAATGACTACAATCTTGAATCTGAGGTGGTATTCACTCATCTTCATGTGAGACTTAGGTAGCCATAAATATTTTATACTTGGAAGATATGACCAATATAATTATGGCATAGGGGGATAGGCATTCTGATTTTTAATTTTTAAAGATATCTTAGACAAATGTTAAATTCTTAGAACTACATATCCATATCCATTTTTTAAAATGACAATAAGAAAATATTTTGAAGCAATTTAATAAAATTTCATTTGATTTTCATTTGTGCCATGAATTTACCTCATTGTGTGTGTGTGTGTGTGTGTGTGTTTGGGGGGGTGATGTTTTTTGTTACTTGATGTTTTTTGTTACCTTAGGTTAGTATGGAACTGAATTAAATTTTAACTATACCATGTGTCTTGAATTCATGGATAACTGAAGAACCTATATTATAGGAGACCATAACACCATCATATAATAAATTAAAGTCATGCTGGCTATTTGGAGAGGAATGTTACTAAATTATAATGGAATGTTAATCTACAGTTGATATAAAAAGAAAAGATGAATAATAGAATGTCTGCTAAATTGACTTGAGTGGAAAAGCCTGTGTTGCCACTATTGATGAGAAGCAGAATATGTTACCCTTAACCATAAAAAAAATCATGATTTGTTCAATAGAATCAAAATAGAAAATATATGTATTTAATATTTTACCTATTGCTTAGATAAATAAGAGAATCCACCTTTGACTTCTCAAAGAATTGCTTAAGAATTAGATGCTCAGGGGTTCCTGGGTGTCTCAGTCAGTTGAGCATCTGCATTGGGCTAAGGCTCCTCAAATTACATGAGCCACATTGTTTCAAAACAATATATTTTTTCTAATAGTTTGTATCATACTTATTGATTCAACCATGTTTTTAATAAATAAATATCAAGGGCAGCCCCGGTGGCTCAGTGGTTTAGTGCCACCTTGAGCCCAGGGCCTGATCCTGGAGACCTGGGATCGGGTTCCATGTCGGGTTCCTTGCGTGGAGCCTGCTTTTCCCTCTGCCTGTGTCTCTACCGCTTTCTCTCTCTCTCTCTCTCTCATTAATGGATAAATAAAATCTTTAAAAATAAATAAATAAATAAATAAATAAATAAATAAATAAATATCAAGAGAGAATTACATTCCATTGTAACAGTATATCTGATAAATATATTTTATTTCAATATATTGTAAAATTTTCATAGTTCTAAATGTTAAAAGGTCAAATGAATTGAGCAAGATTCATGGCCACTTTCAATATCTTTTTTGTGCCTCATGGTTTTACCCAGGGCTAATAATGTTATCCAAAGGACATTCGTAGAGTGCACTTTTTGCTCTTTCTTGGATAGTTTGATTTGTTTTTTCAGTGCTGTCACTAACATAGTAAATCAATGTTACATGACACTTTTCCAGTGGTATATAACATAACGCTTCTTATTTTGTCTGGATTCTGAAGGAAGCTTATAGCAGTTGAATCCCTTGCAGACTGATTCATTTCTAGTATTGATTTCCAAAAGTCTAGAGTAGGATGGCAGCATTTCAAGTTATTGAACACTTAAAGAATAATCTGCTTGAATTATTTTTTTATTTACCCTAAAACTTGATACTAAGTAGATCTTACTGATTTTTAGGTTATAAAGGATTTATGAAAGCAGAAGTTAAAGATCTGCTTTCTCTCTAATCTTTTGTTTTTTTTTTTTTTTTCATCAATTTACTTGTGAATTAATGATAATTTTCTGCCCCTGTGCTTGGATATGGACCATGAAAATACAATTGGGTATCTGCTGTCAAAAAGTGTATCCTAAAACAAAACAAAGCAAAAACCAATCCCTACATTAAATAAAACAAAAAATTGCCAGCTTTTTAAATTTTCATTTTACCACAAGAAAAGAGAACTCTAAGCCATATTGCTTCATGCTGTATAGTTTCTTTTTCTTTTTAAAAACATCAAATGACATCCTTTACTTAGGAGGTATTTAATATTAAAGTGTAGTAGATGTTCCTAGAATTTAAGTTTTGGTAAGAGCTTTCTATATATTACCCAACAAACAAAGGATAGGGTTGTAAGTCTAACAACTGGATTAGAAATAATATTTTCATGTTTCTTTCTGTGCCATGTTTACCTTATTTATCATATCACTTAGATTGACATGGTTTATTATGAAAATATATATCAAATGATAGTGTAATAGAGTAATTCTGCTATTTAATATTTCATGCAGATCTTAAAATACCCAATTAACTTTTCTGATGATCTCTTAGGTTAACCAGTAAATTCGGTTTTACCCTACCTCTAGGTAAATTTTTGTTTAGAGACAGATTAGAATATAATGTTGCTGACATGTATTAAATATGCACAGTGGGCCAGACATTGGCTGGGATATTTCAAATACCTAATTTCATTTAATCCTCAATAATGCTATAAGGGAAATAATAATACTCTCATTGTACAGATGAGGAAATAGAAGATTGAAAAGTTTAAGTCACTTGCCCCAACAATATTGTGCAGCTAGTTAGTGGTAGAAGTGAAATTTGGGACCTGATATTTAGGACATTAAATTCTAAACTCTTTCCATTGTATTAGACAATGATAAAAATAGGTTTTCAAGTTAGTTGTTTTGTTGCTATTTTGAAATAGCAAAATTTCAAATGCTATTTGAAAGTAAAAATGCTTTCACATTTTGTTGCTTATGCTCAAAAAATAACTGGCCTTTATCTCCATATATATTGTCTGAAACAAAACTGCCAGAAATGCTGTAGCAAGAAAATAACAGTGATAAGTTGAATTGTTTTACCCTCATTCCCCACCAATAATCTATGCATTGGAAAAAGAAAATATTTCCCTAATGTAATTAATCACAACATTAGTGTTAACAAAAATACGACTTTTGAGGAAAGATGGGCAATTCCTTTGTAATCACTTTAAAATGTGCCATTTGGGCCATTGGTTGACCTATCCTACAAATTAATGTAGTGGTTAGTAATTTGGCATTTGGAGTCAAATTGCTAAACTTCAAGTCTGGCTATGTCACTTAATCCTTGATATTGGACATGTGGTTTAAACTTTCAATGCCTCAGTTCCCTGATTTGTTAAGTAGGGATCAAAATTGACTATCTCTCAGAGGCTTTTGCATTTTGGATACTAAAACCTTTATAGAACTTATGTATGAAAAACTCCTTTTCACAGCACCTAATTGATAACAGTTAGTTACTAACTTTCAATGCTATTTTCAAATCAACTGATTCAACTGAAATGCTTGTGTATAATGCAAAAGTGGGTCCATATTGGTTCTTTATTGAATGTAATATACTTAAGAGATTAAGTTATATGAATATATGTTTGATTTTATTTCATGAAATGAAAATATTTAAAATAACAATACTGTTTTATCCTTAGATGGAGAAATAGAGTTTTCATATACATGACTATGTATCCTCAGGAATATGGAACATATTTATTCAGATATAGATAGGCAGGCCAGGGAAGAAACAAGAGCAAGATTAAAACACTTTATCCTCTGAGATCTCAGCAGACAATATGCATACTTAGAAGTATTCTCATACAAATAATTGCATCTGAAAATACGAAAGTATCTTTTGTGAACATAAAATTTAAATGTAATAAATTAAGAAAAGGCATTGTCTCAGCTTTGTAAAGTATCTGGAAAAAACACATTGATGACATTATCTAATTGTCCCTTGAGGTTTGTATGAATCCCATTTACTCAAGAACATTAAGGATATCAGGTCAGACAAGGTAATAGTGCTCTGGAATGGTGTGCTTTTAGATTTTTCATGTTTGTGCTCTGAATTCCTGCTTGTTTTCTGTTTCAAATATCAGCACCTTCTCTCTTGCTCTATGTTTACTTATTTTTTTCCTATAAACATAACTGTTAGTCTTTTGCAAACAGATTATATTCTTTTTTCTCCTACTTTTTATAATCATGTGCAGAAGTCATGGTACCCAACTTTTTAATTAAAATATTCCTAATATTTGATAATTTTAATATTTGTATCAGTGAACCTCTGTATCAAAGTTTTCTGGTCCTTCAGTTTTTCAGACTTTTTCTTCTATACTGTTTCATAACTAAGAATTATATCCATACCCTAGTCTCAGTTTCAGGCATCCAGCTTCACAAGTAACTATCTTCCTATTTCTCTGTCATAAACACTGTATTCCAAATATTTTTAGATTTACTAGATCTAAAAATCTATTGATCCTAACTTTGTACTGCTTTTTTTATTTCTTTCCCTTCCTCCCTCCCTCCCTTTTAAATCTTACATGCTCAATTCCCTTTCTCTCTCCTTTTAAAGTTCATGTTTGGAAAAATATCACCGTTATTAAGTCTTTCTACCTCTTCAGTGGCCAAATATTTGCCATTAAATCTGGCCAGAAAAAGGAGCCACTATTACATTAACTAATCTATATATTTATTACTACCAACAACTAAATGCTGGTCCTTAATGCTGCCTGATAATCCTACTATATATATATAATTTTTTTCATTTTCTTAAAGACCTTGATAAACTTACATATTCTATTATTTTTAATTTAGAAAAAAATAGGACAGTAATTCTTTTGGATTTCTTATCCAGACAATAATTTTATATCTGAACAAGGGCAGTTTTATTTTTATTTAGTTTTTAATTCTTTCTTTTGGTTAATTTATTGTGCTGGCTAGGATCCCTAGTACACTGTTGCATAGAAGTGGTGAGAGAGGACATTCTTACTTTGTTTCCGATGTTAGATTCCATTCTTTATTTAACTTACCATAATTATTTTTCCCTTACACCACTCCACTGAAATTTTTCATCAAGATAATCCATGAAACCCATTCCCCTAATTCTAATGGTTAAAACTTGGATCTTTTACTTGACCTGTTTGTAGTGATTAAATCCTTTATACACCCTTTTCCTCTGTTATATTCTTTAATATCATATATTCTTGATTTTATTTCTTCCTTAAAAGCTGCTACTTTTTAATTCCCTATTTATTCTTCCCAAATTTTATTTTATTTAATTTATTTTTTATTTATTGGAGTTCGATTTGCCAACATATAGCATATCACCCAGTGCTCATCCTGTCAAGTGCCCCCCTCAGTGCCTGTCACCCAGTCATCCCAATCCCTTGCCCACCTCCCTTTCCACTACCCCTTGTTCATTTCCCAGAGTTAAGAGTTTCTCATGTTCTGTCATCCTCACTGATATTTTCACCCATTTTCTCTCCTTTCGCTTTATTCCCTTTATGAATGGATTTTTTTTTTTAATTTATATTCCCCAAATGAATGAGACCATATAATGTTTGTCCTTCTCCGACTGACTTACTTCACTCAGCATAATACCCTCCAGTTCCAACCACGTTGAAGCAAATGGTGGGTATTTGTCGTTTCTAATGGCTGAGGAATATTCCATTGTATACATAAACCACGTCTTCTTTATCTTTTGATGGACAACGAGGCTTCATCCACAGTTTGGCTATTGTGGACATTGCTGCTATAAACATTGGGGTGCAGATGTTCCAGCGTTTCACTGCATCTGTATCTTTGGGGTAAATCCCCAGCAGGGCAATTGCTGGGTTGTAGGATAGTTCTATTTTTAACTCTTTGAGGAACCTCCACACAGTTTTCCAGAGTGGCTGCACCAGTTCACATTCCCACCAACAGTGCAAGAGGGGTTCCCTATCTCTCCAAATTTTAAATTTGATTTGCCACAGGGTTCTTCTCCTTTCTGTCTGAACTAGCTCTGTAGATATTCTCTTCTAGTTTCAAGGTTTACATATCCTGTAAATACCATCAAATGAAATTTTCCAATTTATATATCTGGAACAGATCTATCTTCCAAAGTGTAGACTCCTATATCTAAGTGGACATACACCACATTTAAAAAATTCTAATAGATATATCAAACTTAAGTCAAATTTAATCTCCTAATCTTCCCTCCCAAACTGGCTATTTTGCTTTCTTCATTATTCCTCAAAAAATATCAGCTTCACTTTTCCATTTTCTCAGGCTAATGACCTTGAAGTCATTTTCTTTTGACCATCATAGCAAATTCATCATCAAATCCTGTGTACTTTATCTTCAAAATATATCAGAAGCCAACACTTCGCAACACATCTGTTTCAAAATACTGGTCCAGGCTACCATTAACTCTTGCTCAAATTGTCCTATAGTCTGCAAACTGCGATTCCTTTGATTTCTCTCCCAATCTATCCCAAACATAGCAGTTAGGGAGATCCTTTGCAGAAAGTCGTTGTCACCATATGTCTCAAATACCTTACTATTTTCTTCAGTTTGTAATTAAAATTGTCACAAAGTTTTTCAAGTGCTCTAACCTCCCTGTCAAGTCTGATATTATTTCCTACTATTTTTCTTTTGCACACTCTGATCCAGACACATGAGCCTCCTTTCTATTCCTGTAACATGGCAAATAGACATTATAGTGTCTGTATTTTGTACATGCGATTCCTGAGCCTGGAATATTCTTTCCCCTGATATCCCTTGTTAAACTTCTCATCTCTGTTAGGTGTGTTATCAAATGTGAACTTATGTTTGAGGCCTTTCCTATCTCTAAAATAACCCATTATTGTAGTACTTTTTAAATTCTGTTTAATTTTTTCCATAATATATTTCATCATTTAAAATGCTATAAAAATGCTATCAAATTGTCAAATAACACAATTCAACTGATAAATTTGGTCAGTGACTCATGAAGCAGGCAGCATCCTATCTAACAGATAAAAGAAGCTCCAAAGAGCTATACAAGAAAAGATATTTTATAGGATAAGGGAGCAGAAACCGGGAAGTTATAATAGGCAAAAAGCAGATTGGTTATTGCCAAGTCTCTTTCCTTATAGAGAGCTGGCATTATAAGTTAAGCTTTGATTTGGAGACATGGGACTTAGCATAACTGACTCCATTTGGGGCCTATTGCTTTTATTTTTTTATTCTTATTTTTTTTAAGATTTTATTTATTTATTCATGAGAGAGAGAGAGAGAGAGAGAGAGAGAGGCAGAGACACAGGCAGAGGGAGAAGCAGGCTCCATGCAGGGAGACTGACGTGGGACTTGATCCCAGGTCTCCAGGATCACACTCCGGGCTGAAGGCAGCGATAAACCACTGGGCCACCGGGGCTGCCCACTTGTTGTCTTTAATAATGTTCTTTCGTGAAAATTGTAGCTGTGTAGGATAGCTTTTTGTCTGTTACTACTGTGTCCCAAATGCATAGAAGTTTTCACGACATGAAACAAATATTTGTGAAAGTATGAATGACTAAAAGAAATATTTTACATTTTTCTTTTAAAAGCACTTTGTTATCTGAGCTTCTCATTTGTAATAGCTCGATGATAAATTTATAGAAAAATATGACCATACCAAAATGAAAACAACTCCAATTATGTCTAACAAAGTCTGAAGAACTTTAAGCAAATCTTTTATTATGAGATGTAATATCAAATTTTGCCTTCTATACACAGTGGGAAATAAATTCTCAAGATGTTAAAGATGACCCAGAAAATAATATAAAATAATGAAGAGTTATTTTTCTGGTAATACATAAATCTGTGATAAGCAACAATCATCTGATATGCTTCAGGTTTCATAAAATATATTTGGAGTGATCTTATTACCAAAAAAAGATAATTGTAGATCATTATGTTTTTATATTGATATTGTATTGATATGTGTCAATATGTGATTGACACATATTATGTGTATGGGGGCATATTTGCCAAAACAATTTTATTTTGATTTTGATAAGCTATCTCCTAAATTTTGCTATGAGTCTTTAGTGCTATAAACCACTACTTTAAGGCACATAAGCCAAAAACCACTCTCAACTTTAGCTAAACCTCTGCTTCCTTCCAGTAAATCAGTTCTGTCATTTTTACTGATCTCACCCTTAATGTCCTTGGGTGGTTAGTTATAAAATATTAATGATTTCAATAAAAATGGAAACCAGAAGACAGTTGAAAGCTTAAATTACTTATCAAATTTAAAAAGCCAGTGAAAATATAAATGCTTCTATACCCAAGGTATATACCACTATAACGTAATCTGAAGACCTTGAACATTTTATATAACAAACTACTTGAAATGTAGGAAATATTTATTTTAATTTTTTTGTCCAAATGGGAAGCACTGGAATATATATTTTCTGCTTTGTATGCTAATTAAACATGTTTTCCTCTTAAAAATTTCTACATGTTAATGTCTAGAATCTAAATTATTTACCAAGAACAAAAACTACTTATAGTACATAGAAATTCTAGTATTTTTTAGGTTCCTATCTTTTAAGCAGTATTGCATTTCTGGAATGGTGTTAATGTATCTACTAAATTATTTTTCAGAATAGGCTAGTGCAGTGTTGCTAACCCTGTATGAAAATATTAGAGAAAGAATAACAATGGGATTTTAGAATTAAAAAATATGTTACCAACATTGGGATACATTTGTAAGCATTACCCACAGATGGCTTTGATAGCAACTTGTAAAAGTTTTATTTATTTTAGGAATTATTTGTAGCATAATATAAAATCTCTTCGAAGTTACTTGATTTAATTATATTTGGATTCTTGGGTTGAGTACCATTATGTGACTTATTAAAATAATTTTTTATCCATCATTAGGATAGGCTCACAGCATCTATTCACCACTCAGTGTAGAAAAGCACCCCAGGATATGGCACCTGTTATGTTGAATGGCATTTCTTTCTTTCTCAGTAATTACATATGCACATCATATTTGCATAAGTGTTTTGACGACTTCTTCAGTAATCATCGGGTTTACACTATTGGCCTATTCAAATTGTTTTTCATCTTTTACCCAGAAAATTGAAAACTTCACTTCACAAGAAGAACTTTAAAGAAAAACAATGAGATACTTCTTTTTGTGCTGATCAACCAATTATTAAGTATAATTTCCTCAAATATTTTTAGATACCATTTGAGGAAAATTATTAAATCTTATGATAAATGAAGGCACAGTAAATGTACTATTTCTTTTCCCTTTTTGTTATTTAAACTATCACTGAGTAACATTTTACTTTTATGAAATAGAATCCATGGTATTGGTATTGTTAGACTGAATACATTGACTCAAATATAATGTGTCCAATGTCTCAAGAAGAAGTAGAAAACTTCTCATATGAAATACAATTTCAGCATATCTTTCGTGCTATCTTGCAATGTGCTTTTTCTTTCCTATTGTGGAAAAGAAAAGTCCATTAAGAGATACCATCAAGTACAATGATAGATCAATTAGTATTGATATCTAAAGCAGTATCTTAGTGAGTCTTTAGGGTGTGTTTATTTCTGTACAGAAATGGGAGACTTCAAATGGTATCTCAATGAAGGTGGAAAGCCTTCTAATCTGCAGTTATAATAAAAGAACGGTCACTTGGGAGCTGTTGGTGGCTTAGTCAGTTGAGTGTCTGACTCTTGGTTTCTGCTCAGGTCATGATCTCAGGGTTTTAGAATTGAGGCCTCCAGGTTCAGCAGGGTGTCTGCTTGAGATTTTCTTTCTTCCCCTTTTGCTCCTCCCCCCACTTACATGGGTGCACTCTCTCTAAAATGAGTCTTTTTTTTTTTTTTTAAAGAATGGTCATTTTTAATCAGGTCACTGATAAAAATTATAAAATTTACAACTATTTTACATTAGGTAATTTACAAATAGTATTTAAACTTTAAGGCATAACTTTTATAGTCCTCTTCATGATAAGTATATGAAGGTTCAGAGAGTCTTAGCAACTTTTTCAAGGTCATAGAGGTCAATTCACTAATTTGAACCCTGATAAATACTACTATAATTCTTATATTTCTAATATTACACTGAACCACTAATTTCTTTCTAAATTAGAAGAATGGCAGAATAACATTTGTGAATTATCTATGTGCAATATATTGTTTAGTCACAGTAAACCTGAAAAGAATTATTATTTTTTAAAGTGCATAGAATGATATTCAAAAATGTTATGCAGGAGAAGCCCGGGTGGCTCAGCGGGTTAGCGCCACCTTGAGCCCAGGGCCTGATTCTGGAGACCGGGGATCAAGTCCCAGGTCAGGCTCCCTGCATGGAGCCTGCTTCTCCCTCTGCCTGTGTCTCTGCCTCTCTCTTTCTCTCTCTCTCTCTCTCTCTGTCTCTCATGAATAAATAAATAAAATCTTAAAAAAAAACTTTATATAAAAAAACAAAAATATTATGCAAATTGCATAGGATCACACTTTATGTGGATCATAAAGTTATTTTCTGATTTGTGGTCAATTGCTTAAAAAGTTCTCAAGGAATAGAAAATATTGATATTCTTCTATCTTTGGTGATTAGCTGGTAAAAATTTAGCAATTTATCATAATATAATGTAACTTTATGGAGCTTTGTGTTCTCCTCAGGGAGTATTTTTTGAAGCCCAAAATAGCATTAAAAAGCACAAAAGAATCTTGTAAGCTCTCTACCATGCTACTCTTAAATTATTAGGGTATATTTTGATTTTAAATGTTGTCTATTCACAAAGATAATTCACAATGAGTAAATTAATAAAAACAGGGTGAGTTTGGTCAGTATAAATTATCAATATTTACGTGACTACATGCTACTGAGAAATAGATATTAGTGCTGGTGTCTGTGTAGATGTTACCTTATTATACCTAATATGACATATGCGTAAAGGAATTGAAAACTTTTTCTATGTTCCTTCTATATCTTAATGGTAAATAATACATCAAAAAGGTTTTTCAAGGTATAGTCAAAGAGAAATGGCTATTTCCATATGCCTACATTAGCAAGATCTGGTTTTAAAAACAAGAGGTTATATACAGAAGTGTTATCCTTTTCTCAGCATTACTTTTATTGTGTATAATTAAAAATATAATTTCCTTATTAACCATATCTCAAAATGTTTCTTAAGGTTTAAAATTATCTTGAATTTTCATCCATTTTTCAACTCCTATATTACAGCATTAAAATTAAGCACTCTTTTAGTTAATTATAGTTAATTAAGGGTGACAGATCAAAAACAAAGCATCTGTTTCCTAAATAATGTGCTTTCATTAGTATTATTTCTGTATGTCATTATCATGGAAAGGTTATATGGAAAAATGACTTAATTATAGTTGTAAAAATTATATAAGCAAATTCTTAACAGTGAACTACAGAAGAAAATATTGTAATTTATATTCACACTATATTTCCAAGTTTATTTTATAATATCCCACTTACAAATCTGTTTTTAATAGGGTATTTATTCTCATGGTAGTATTAACTTGTACTTAAACAGTTTGGGCTCTTATGGAGCCAATCTGTGACCCTTTTGGTTTTGGATGGCCTGAAATATCAAAATACATATTGAGTAAAAAGCAGATCTTCACACATCAGGATATGCTCATTTTTATTAGGGAATTTTTAATTAATTTATTTTTGTATACTGGAAAAATGCAATATGCAGGACCATTTTCTTCCCCTATTTAAAATGATTATTTTGTTATTTTTTAATGGCAGATTGTCAGGTGGATAGATTTTTGCCTACTTTAAAATCTTTAGATAGATAAAGGAAGTTGATAAAGTGATAAAAACTTTTGTATATATAACAAATTAGAACTTTGGCAATTGAAAACTTGATAACTGTTATTTGATAGCCAATTTGGTGGCATATTTTAATGCGTTTGACTTTTCATGGTCTCATTGATTTATGGAGGTAATGTATGGAATGCATTGCTTATCTAATCTTTCTCTGAACCCATTCTAAACTACTATTCTTTAAGGAAATTATATTTTTAACTTTAGAATGAGCAGGTCTCAATTATCTACTATCATTAAGGAAGCATTGAGTGGAATATGATGATTTTTGTTTGATTTAAATCTTTATAACTTCTATGATGTAACGTTTTTATTAACTGTATTATTTCACTAGCACATTCTTCAGAACCCTATGAAATTATATTATAGTTAAGTACTGGAGTGTGCTTAACAAGATCCTTCAAATGTTCTTCTATATGCTTAAAGACAAGTATGAACAAAATAATTTCAATTAATATGTAAGAGGTGAAGGTGACCTCAATAAGTTGTAAAAATTCCACTTCAAACTTTTAGATGGAGTTATTTCTGAATAATTAAAATGAAACCTTCCCACCTGCACCCCATTTTTTTTAGACAATTGAGTCCATCAAATTTTGGTATTCAGATGGAGTTTTCTCTAGGGACAGAGGTATTACTGGTTTTCTGAGAGACACATGTCCTTAATATATTTCATGTTAATGAGTAGGGTGAGTGGAGTTGAATCATTTTAGAAAGGGGAACAATTTTGATAAAAATTGAAGCATTATCATAAAAACTATGTTTTCCTGCCTGCAATGTGAACTCTCCTTATTTGAAATACATATTTGATTTAGCCAGTAGTTGCCACTTGCCTTCCAATATGAGTGGCTCAAGCTTAGAGGTTAAAGCCAATTTTATACACATTAAAATAATACACATTATATCATGAAGAAAATATTAGTCACATTCCATTATGTAATTTTATAACAGTTAATAGTTTACATTAGAAAAAAATTAATAGAGTTTTATAGAATCCTTCCCAGTATTCTATGATGCTATGTTTATATGAATTTTCCTTTATGATCAAACATATTATAAGGAGAATAAGCAACATGATATAACAGTAAGTTTAAAGGAAAATAATTATGCACATTTAGAAGCAAATGTATAAATTCAGCATTGCATTTTGATACTATATAGTACAAACAAGAGTTAAATAATACAGATTTGTATAGTGATACAAAATAAGCATTGTAAGAAATGCAAGGCCAGGGCAGCCCCGGTGGCCCAGTGGTTTAACACCACCTTCGGCCGGGGGTGTGATCCTGGAGACCCAGGATGGAGTCCCACGTCGGGCTCCCTGCATGTAGCCTGCTGCTCCCTCTGCCTGTGTCTCTGCGCCTCTCTCTCTCTCTCTCTCTCTGTGTGTGTCTGTCATGAATAAATAAATAAAATCTTAAAAAAAAGAGAAAGAAATGCAAGGCCTGTATTGTGTGTAGAATGTTTATCAGTATGATTTAAGAGAAAACAAATTGCTTATAAAAATTTAGAAGCTTGACGTATAAATGGTTACATGTGAATACCAACCTTTTCTTCTGTAAAATGTTTTATTTTCTCTTAAATGGATCTAAGTAAATAGATGACATGTTAATTAATAGGCATAATCATTAAATTATAATACATTGACTCTAGTATTTTCATGGATAAAATAATTAGAATATGATGATCATTTTCTCTCAAAGATGCAGTCTATATAAAATAGAACTAGCAAAGGGCAATTATATATATTGTATATATTTCTCACTAACACATTCCCACGCACATATATGTGTATTTACAGAGATCATTTTGATACAACTAGTAGAAATGTGAGATTTACTTCTCTAATAAATAGAGGAATATGAATTGGATTATGCAGCTAATAGAATGATAGTTTCATAAAGTTAAGTGACTTAATAGTAGAATCAATCTTAAAATAATTAACATTTAAAACATAAATTGATATAATTTAATTAATTGGCCAGTTTATAATCATTCTCTCAAAAAACTAAGTAGTGATTCATACCTCATCAAAATTTCACAATCTATCTCTAAGTCCAAGATGAACAATTTAATTCTAATAACATTAATGATAAAGATTGGCCTTTTCTATTTTAATATACTAATACTAAACTTTTAAAAATCTTTAATTGGTACCAACTACTGTTAAAAATATTTCGGTATATTCCTTCAACTGTATCAATATTACTAAATATAACTTGACCAGTATCTCAAGTAGGAAATAACAGAACTAGAATTTCAATCTTCCTCATCTTCATTTTCAACAACTACTATTGAAGACTATGTAATTACAATTTATATATTTATTTTTTACAGGTGTTAAGTTATAACCTATACATGTGATAGCTAATACGTAAATAAATACATCAGGACTTTGATGTACTATTTATTTATTTATTTATTTATTTTTAAGATTTTATTTATTCATAAAAGACACACAGAGAGAGAGAGAGAGAGGCAGAGACACAGGCAGAGGGAGAAGCAGGCTCCATGCAGGGAGCCCCACGCGGGACTTGATCCCAGGCCCAGGATCACACCCTAGGCCAAAGGTGGCGCTAAACCACTAAGCCACCCGGGCGGCCCTACTTAATTATTTTAAAATCTAAATTTTTTTAAAATTTTTTATTTATTTATGATAGTCATCACACAGAGAGAGAGAGAGAGGCAGAGACATAGGCAGAGGGAGAAGCAGGCTCCATGCACCGGGAGCCCGACGTGGGATTCGATCCCGGGTCTCCAGGATCACGCCCTGGGCCAAAGGCAGGCGCCAAACCGCTGCGCCACCCAGGGATCCCCATTATTTTAAAATCTAAATGTTAGGCACGAATGATGCCATTTGTCTTTCTATGTATCCGTACATGACTTCTTTCTATATACCAATATACAGAAAACATCAAAACTAAAATCAAGACTCTTTTTTGTGTGTTTTGCATGTGCTGTAGGAGAACAGATGATCATCTTGTTTTTATTATTTTTCAAATCCTGTCTCCTTATCAACAGTGAGAAAGGAATTTATAAACCTCAAGATCTATTCTATGTATATACCAACAAAAAAGCTGGATATTTAGAAGACCTCTTAACGTTTTGACTATGAAGAGAGTGCCTGTCACTATGTTCCCAGAGAAAATACCCTAAAGATTTCTCTACAAAGTTGGGGCACATAGTATAAATATTTAAATACTAAATATGAAACAGATACAAAATATAATGTGTAAATTAGAACCCTATCACAAAATATATTTTTGAAATTAGCATATTAAATTAACTTGGTCTGTAACTAATATATTTAAAGTCATATTTTAAAGACTTTTTATATTAAAATATATCATCAGCAACTATTAGTCAAATTATCAGGAAATCAGTATATTTCTGTGGAGAAGGGATTTTAATTAACTCATTCATTTGTCATATAAATAGTTATCTAGTGTCTGATCTACTTCAGTCATCTACTAGATGTTGCAGACATATCTAGCACTCAAGAAATAGCCATGTTTTCTCATACATCTAGCCCTTTTGTAGTTTGGGGAGGTCATGTATCACTTCTCAGTGAAATTACTTAGAGTGCACAGTCTGAAAAGTCGCCCTTTATATTCCTTTTGGGAAATCTAAAAGCAACCATTGATATTACAGGGTCACAAAATGAGAACAAACTAGATTCTTGAGTAATTGATTGAAAGAACATTGTTCTAAAGAGCATCCTAATCATCAGATGAGTTTTATGAGTATTAACTACATTTGTTATATTTCACCATTGGGATCTTATAGTCAATTTGATTCTGTAGCTTATTGACTAACACGTTAAGTGAAAAATGATGTGATAAGAAGCCATATGAGTCTTATTTGGTAAGGGATAAGGCCAGTATAATTTCTTGCCACATGGATTTTGTTATCAGCTATAGAAAAAGAATAATCACAAAACACTCTAAAAAAAGTATTCGATTTGGTCTTGGCCATTGATTGCATCAGTCAAAATTTGGCCAAAAACTTGAGCCATATATTTAACTATATTTTTGAATATATAATTATATATGGATATTATATATAAACATATATAAAATACATATTTTAAGAACTACATATTGGATTAGCTTACCCAATTTTATGGACTGGCTAAGCAAGTCTGCAAAATGTGGGTCAGGCAGTGAGAAAGTGACTAACAGACTCAAACTCCAGTCATGAGTTAAAGATGCTGTGCACATGAGGAATTTATCTCTTGAAGTATCAGCTGTACTTTAAAGGCCTTCCAACTGATTAAGTCAAGCCCCACCAGTTATTCTGGATAATCTTTGTTAAATTCAACTCAGGAAGGTTTCTAATTCTGAAGTTAAGTGATTAAAATATTTAGAGGGTTTCCTTTTACTTAGGATATTAAAAAAGGCTTTCCTCATAAGATATCTTTTATCATAAACCCCAAAGACATGACTATATCATAAGGCTGTGGAAATCGTTTGCCAATATTCACTGAAAAGCTCATTACATACATATTCTCATGTTCTTACCTTGGAATGATAAACGTACTTCATGAAAGGACAATCCCAGTCTAGCCAGAGTAGAGTGAGTGATGTTAGAATGGGAATTGGAGAGGTGGTTGACTTGGAGAGGCAGATCAATGTGTGTATGTGTGTGTGTGTGAGAGAGAGAGAGCATGTGTGCATGAGTGGGGGATGTGGCAGAGGGGGAGAGAAACTCTTTCGGCAGACTCATTGCTGACATGGAGCCCCATGTGGGGCTCAATCCCAGGACCCTGAGATGATGACCTGAGCTGAAAGCAAGAGTTGTGCTCATAACTGACTGAGTCACCCAGGTGCCCCTACCTCAACATTTTTAATAACTCTGAAGAACAATTATTTTCATGTTTAAGTTACAGAACTGAGGCTTAGAAAAGCAGAACAAGAGTTCGTTGCTTGAAACATATTTCGATATTTTATAGACAAATTTAGACTTATGTTTATCATTATTACATTATATAACTTTGTAATACACATATTTTTATGAATATACTTAATTAACATACTCAAAGATGAATACATGTTGTTATGTAACTAGTATCCTATTGTTGAGCAGATTTCAACAAACATTTTATATTCTAATAATCCTGTAATGCAAGTACTATAATGTGCTGTTGTTATTAACAAGTCCATTTCTCAGTAGATAATTCTGAAATACAGAGGTTGGTTTGATGGTAACAGACTATAAGATTTCAACTAGCCTTTTTAGGAAAATGCATTAATGGGCCATTTCAAAGTGGGATATCATTACCATTAAACAAATGTAACATCATTTGATATTAACAGAACCGAACTAAAATAGTATTTGTGTTGAAATTCAAGCCCCTATGTGATACATTGGAAAAAAGAGCCAAAATAATTTGTGTTTTCTTCCATTAAAGGGCAGCCCGGGTGGCTCAGTGGTTTAGTGCCACCTTCAGCCCAGGGCCTGATCTTGGAGACCCAGGATTGACTCCCACATTGGGTTCCCTGCATGGATCCTGCTTCTCCCTCTGCCTGTGTCTCTGACTCTCTCTCTCTCTCTCTCTCTCTCTCTCTCTCATGAATAAATAAATAAAATCTTTTAAAAATGTAGTTATTTCTGTACCCATTGAATCTGGGCTGTCTTTGTGACTCACTTGGCCAGTAACATATCATAGAAGTTTAAGTTCAGAGCATAGGACTTGCATGCTTTTAAGTCTGAATGCTCTTAAAACGCTATGAAGTCTGGGATAATGTTCAGCAGTATGAGCAGCCACATGGAGAGAGGCCCCAGTGACTTCAGCTTTCCCATCTTTCTTGGCCATCTCAATCCTCTCAGGTGAGGCCATTGACATGTGGTGAAACAATGTGAGAATAGATGAGCCTGGTCCAGGACAGAAGGATTACCACATTTATGACCCACAGAAGCAGATTATCTAAAGAAAATAAGTTTGAGGGTGACTTACTATGCAGCAGTAAATGACTGGCACATAGCATAATACAAATTTGAAGAGTTTCTGGTCTAGTTCCTTCCAACCTCCCTCTTCTAAAAATATGCAATAATTACCGAAGTGTGATAACTGGTGTTAATATCTAATTGTGATTACTTTTTAACTAGTGGATGATGTTTGAATTCAGATTCAATGCCTTGAAGACAGATTGTATAATCAAGGATCTTAGTGCTGTTTGTTTTAGACAAGTGGGTCTGTTACTAGTGAGGCCACATTAGTATCAATAGAGAAAGCTGTAAAATCTAAAAATGTTACTTTGGCCATTTTTTTTCTGCCTACTGCTATTTCTGACAGTATATGTTTGCTGTAATGGCTTCTCAAGGAGTGAAGAGTAGAACTTCTTAAGCATGGTGATGGATGTTAACTAGACTTATTGGCAATAATTTGCAACATCCACAAATATCTAATCATGCCGTACACCTGTCACTAATGTAATGTTAGACCTCGATAAAAAAAATAAATAAAAAGCATTCTTAGACAGGAATAAAGTAACTTTTCTCAGGGGAACTTTAGATGTAAATTACGCTTTTGGAAATTTGGCACATCATTCATGTATTACAGCAAATTACCTCCACTCACAGTACACAACTTTCTTTTTTCTTTTAAGATTTTTAAAATTTATTCATGAGAGACACAGAGAGAGGCAGAGACACAGGCAGAGGGAGAAGCAGGCTCCCTGTAAGGAGCCTGACATAGGACTCAATCCCAGATCCCCGGATCATGCCTTGAGCTGAAGGCAGATGCTCAACTGCTGAGCTACCCAGGTGTTCCAGTATACAACTTTCTTAAAGAGGAAAGTTCTCTGTAACCTTTACTGGGGTGGGGGTGGGGGATAATTATAAATCCACTGGTCCTATTCTTCTGACATCTCCGGAAAAAGTCCATCTCAGGGGCTGTTAACTTTTTTGTTACATAGCATTAGGTAGGGCTTTGCCAGTAAATAAATGTACTTCATGGTCTTTAAACTTCTGAGACAGGATCATGGTATTGGTCTTTCTCTCATGAAGTCTTTCTCTGTCTTTCTATATAAATTTACCCATCTCCTAACCAGAAAGCATTACACAACAATCTGTATATCAGAACACTGGCATTAGAGTTCTTCAGAGAAATGGAATCAGTAGGCTATGTGAGTTGTAAATATTTGACCAAATATATATTTCTTATAATAAATCACAATATTACAAAGAGGGAATTTAAAAAATACATTGCTCTTCCCTTTTTAATTTAATTTAATTTTTTAAATATTTTATTTATTTATTCATGACAGACACAGAGAGAGAGAGAGAGAGAGAGAGAGAGGCAGAGACACAGACAGAAGGAGAAGCAGGCTCCATGTGGGGAGCCCGAAATGGGACTGGATCCCAGGTCTCCAGGATCAGGCCCTAGGCTGAAGGCAGCACTAAACCGCTGAGCCACCAGGGTTGCCCTCCTTTTTTAATTTTAAAGGTTTGCCCTACTCCCAGGATTTACATGTAGTTTAGTTTTCTTATGTGAATTTTACTTGTCAGGTACAGTATTTAATTATGTTTTTAAAAAGTAGTGTATAATATAAAATAAAAATTAGATCATACATGAAATGTGCTTAGGTTATCCATCCTTGAAATATTTTCAAGGCACAGTATGAGAAAAGGGAGGATATTGAAGAATACCAATATCAGAGTACATGATAAAGTTACAATAATCAAATCAACAAGGTATTAATTTCTTCAATTTCCTCTCTTATGCTCTTCTTGGCAGTTAGTAAGAAATTCTATTATCTAAAGAGAATTTATCCTTATATAAGGACAGAAAAAAATTAAAATTAATGTAAATGTAATTTTTAAATGCCATTAAATTTATGTTAATTTATTCTACAAATGAGATTTTTCTTATGTCGTTCAATGAATACGGCTTGACTTAAATTTCTTTAGATGATATTTCATGTGATTTGAGTTTCATCCTGTTTGAATTTTACAGAAAGTATTTCAATTTGCCATTATTATTGCCCAAACTACAAACAGAATTCTCATTTAAAATGGCATTAGACTAATAAATACTTGCTTCTTTTCAAAGTTGACACTCAGTTTTGTCAAGATCAATACATAGAAGGAGGGAGAAATTGATGAAGCACAAGGTGATTCTTTACTCTGATAAATGCTTCTCAAATAGAAGGCAAATTTATGGGAGAAATCTTATTCACTTTCTGATAAAATATTCCATATGTTAATAGAATTGGTACAGAACATAGAGCTACAAAACATAGAGCTGTCTTTCTATATGAATTTACCCATCTCCTACAAAAGTACAGAACATAGAGCTAAATGTAAATTCATTTGTGTGGGGCTATATTTTTCATTTTGTTTTGAGCATCAGAGCCTAGAGAATAAGGCATTTCCTAATTAAGAGATATAATAGCACCAAGTTTGAGTAGAGACCTCCTGCAGTTCAAATTATCTTTAAACAAAAACAGAAATGCAATACAATATCAAACTAACAATAGGACATACGCTTTGTTAATGGACTCAACTAGATGAATAAAAAGGTAAATCATGGATGTTATTGTTCTCTCTTCAGTGCTTTAATAATAGTCTCTCTGGTTCTTCATGTATTGATTTTTTTCTTCCTCTGTTTCCGACTTTGTGCCTTCTGATCTTGCCACTATTTCTAGAGAATTGATAATAGAAGTTCAGTGTTGATGATAAGTAGAATCTTTTATGTTCTTCTGATCTTGATCCTAATGGAAAGAATTATGTAGTCATTTCAGGCTAACATATAATTTTCTGGTAACATGGATAATTGGGGATAAGTATAAATAATATATACTTCTTCTGTTTGTTTACTTATACAGAGAGAGTGAGAGAAGAAATATTTATTATGTTCTTCACAAAATTCCTTCTCCATTTGGATCATTATCACATACACAGAACAAAAACTAGATCATTTCAATAAACTAGTATATTGAAACAAGTTCCTGCTTCTCCAGCGTAGTAGAAACAGTTCAACTCCACACACCTTGAGTAAACTGGACTTCTTTGAATGGAAACATGAAGCAACTTCTTTCTTCTACCAGATGAACTGGTAGGAATCCAAGAAGAAATATTCTACTTACAGAGAACTGTCCTGATGGGGTGAGGGGTGGCAAGTGATACTAAATCATAGGCATAAGCTATTCAGAGCCACAAGAGAGATTGAGAAGTCTCACAGTGAGGCAAGCTTTTACCTTCAAATTACTAGATTATAGAAAGAGAGGGCAATGAGGGAGGTGGCCATAATACTTGGGCGTAGAGAGTTTAGGGAAGCAAAAAATTTCAAGTTCAAGTATATTTCAATATTTTAACAAACAATATACCTGGAGAAGTGTGTTCTGTCTGAAAAAGACCTTTGATTATAACTCCAGTATTTCATCTCACACATTTTATAACCTTATGTGGGCCTATCACTGTCATTACTTCATCAGAACTCTAATATAATTGAACAGTATACAGAAAAACAACATATTTTATTACATGTGAATAACTCCAATAGTTTAATTACTTTATTGGTAATACAGCATGCTTCTGTTAAGGCTTGTAGGAGTCATAAATATACCCTTCAAATTTAGTAACAATTGATTAGAAAAAAAAGGAAGAAAATATGGGTATATGACATAGCTATTTTTTGTTGTTGTTGATGATTATTATAGAAAACGTAGTTTAGGTCTGTAGCCAAAGAAGTTATTACTATTATGATTCCTGTGGTAAATTTAATATTATTTCTTCCCCCCTAAACCTCTCTCAGTCTCTCCATTACTACAAGTCTTATTTGCAGACAGAGGGTTAAAAGAAGACTCAAAATAAGTTGATGCAAGCAAACTGTTTCTTTCCCCACATGCATGAGGTAAACAAACCACTCTTTATGCCATGGGAAGGACTAACCAATTCCCTGTCCTTATGGAATTTATATTGTTTTGGAGTTAAACTTTGTTGATTGCTAACATTCATTTCTCATTCTGTAACTGGTAGACATATGGGTATGTTGCAAAAACAATTATACGAAGAGATGAGAGAAAAGGATTTTAAGTAAATTACATTTTTTTTCATCTAGGAACAATATTAGTCTCTAAGTTTTGGAAATATATTTGCTGAGTAATATGCAAAGCATGCCACAGGATTTCGTATTCTTTACTCAAAATCCATTGCACAATATACAATTTTCAATAATCAATCCCATTTCATAGATTACATGATTTATGCACATGATTTATATTCCTCCCAACACTTCTAAACAAAATCCTTGTTACCTCTACTTTACTAATGAGGTAACTTAGATTTTAGTGGGTGAAGTTCTTGATTAAGAATCACCAACTAATCAGATGGGCTGAATCATACCAGGGCATGAGTGACAAGAAGATCCTTATGTTCTTTAGCAATTTCCTTCGATACTGTGAATGCTGGTGGCTTATTTTTTTTTTCTCACAAAGGAACTGCAAAAAGTTCAATTTTATGTTTTTTTTTCCTTGTGATATTCACCAATTTACTTAGGATTTTCTAATACTGTTTGTCTTATACCCTGCACCCCAACTTTGGAAGCTTGAGCTTAAAGGATAGCATGCGTTGTAATGTGCATTCATCTGTCTATCTGGTAACCAATGCATATGTGTAGAAGGAGATTTATTAAATGAAAATAAAAATAGTAACCATTTTGTTTTTTTATATATACTTAGTACTAATGAGGAAATATGCAAGTTTACCTTAGTGAATATGATTACATAAAATTATGTGTCTACCAATGCTTTGTAAACTTTATTACAGATATTAATAACTAGGGTGGATCTGGAGATTCTGTATTTCTAGCTAATTCCCAGAGGATGCTGAAAATCTGGACATTGTTTTGAATGGCAAAATCCCAAATTTTAACTATGTAAGGATGGAGCTATATCTTGTTTTGTTTTTGTTGAAATGCATACTAGTGTTTGGCTTCTGTCTTCTCTCTCTCTCTCTTTTCTTTAATTACAGGTTTCGATATTATTTCTTAGCTATCTGAAGGTAACCAATAAAATGTCTGCAATAAAACAAGCACTGATTAATTATAGGCTGAGTGAATTAATTAGCAAAAGTACTTCAGACTAAGTTTATAGTGATTAGAGATTGAAAGGTATACATGTAGTCTTTCAGAGAACAAATATATACAATATGATGTGTAAAATAGGGTTACAATCTCTCTTTTCCAAAAAAAGGTAATTAGGCTTTTAGAAAACTTTAGGTTCTAAATTTTTTTAAACCTCAAAGATCAGTGGTCAGTGAAATTTTAAGAAATTGATTTGGTTTTGTTTATTTAATATAATTGATTTCTAATATGACTAGACAGGAGAAATGGGATGAGCACTGGGTGTTATTCTGTATGTTGGCAAATTGAAAACCAATAAAAAATAAATTTATTATAAAAAAAGAAATTTTGAAGAATGACTAAGAAAATAACAAAAACAAATGAATAGCAATAACAACAAAACAAACCAAGACTTAAATTCTGGTTTTCTGATACTTTTTGTACTGATGGATAAAGCTGTTATACTTAAGTTTGCTTGACTAAGTTATAAAAAATGGCCTACAACAGGAATCATCCTCAATAAACAATAATCTCAAGAACTACGCTCCCATAGATTTCACTGCGTTAGTATTGGAAGTCTTTTTCTTTTTTTAAGATTTTTATTTGTTCATTCATGAGAGACACATAGAGAGAGAGATAGAGGCAGAGACACAGGCAGAGGGAGAAGCAGGCTCCATGTAGGGAGCCTTTTGTGGGACTTGATCCCAGAAATTGGGATCACGCCCTGAGCCAAAGACAGATGCTCAACCACTGAGCCACCCAGGTGTCCCGAGTATTGGAAGTCTTAATCTGGAAATCTAAACTATCTCATTGAATGGCTCTGAGCATCAATAAGATAATGATTGTGCTGGTACCATGTCAAATATGGAGCATGTACAACTCTGGGCTATCATTATAAGGGGTAAAAGGGAAAAGGAAGTACTGTAAAATTATAGCCTGGAATCTTACATTCTAGTTTATCTTTGTCTGATGTCAAATAATCCTATAATATAGGTTATCTTATAATATTTCAGTGTTGTTTCAAGTGAGCTTTTGACAAAGCAGTTATATTGTTTGTAAGCAACTTTAAATTCAAAGGATAAATCAGGTGTAAGTTATATCGGGCAGATTTTGGAAAATGTCTGGACTTAAATATCTGCTACAAATGATGTACATTAGCACCCAGAGCCTTTCTTTAGAATTTATATCTAAGCAATGAGATAAGAGCAGAATCACTAAAAAAATAGCCCTCATCTTGCAGGACAATTATTTAATTTGTGGAGGAGGCAGCATATGTCTTAAAATTGATAAGACTACAATTACATTATGACTTTAAGTCAAGATGTATATTAACCTAAATGATTTAATATCCTTAATTTAGAAATATAATGATTGCTACCAAAAAGTACTTCCCCAATTCTCCCCTTTCCCCCTCTCCACAAGCTGTTAACTAGCTATGCATGTATTTTCAAAATGATAAATTAAGTTTCTTCTAGTTATAAATATTCACCATTTTTTCATCTTAATTAAATGAAGAACACACAAATATACATAGATTTTTTTTAATTCCAAACTTCAAGTAACATTAAAGAGTTCTGAATTAGTTACAAATAAAACTGCATTTTATTTTCCCCAGTATAGAAAGAACTAAATTCTTGCTATTCTGATTTAATCAATGTGATATTCTCTTTACTCTGAATCCTTGTTTTAAGGTCCTATGAATATAAAATTAGCTATGTATTACTAAAAATCATCCATTAAAAACACAAACAGGAAGAAGGTAAGTACTTTACCATATGAATATATGTTTAAAAGGAGATAAATGAAGGAAAGTGATTGCCTTAAAGTAAAGGTAAGACCCATAAATTCTACTTAATCCCTCCTGGAAGAGAAACACTTAGAACAAAAAGAGAATTCATACATATTCCTGAACTAGTATTTACTTGTTTTGAAGACCTGCCCTTGTGAATATTAGTTTATTATATATGTGGTTAGCATAAAGTATCCAAGTTTTATTATTAAAGTTTGAAATGTGTTACAGCTATACTTTATTGAATTTAGATATCTATAAATGCAGTATAAAAATTTTAATAAGGCAAATAAATGATTAATTATATATGCAAATTAGAAAATAAAATTTACTTCAATAGTCAGTTTAAATTATTTTGTCATCTGAATATAGTGAGCAATTACAACAAACACAAGCAGCTGATGAAAAAAATTGTATTTGCAAAGTGCTCATTTGCCTAATGTGATTTTTAAATGTATGCTGTTTATATGTACACACAGATTATACAGTGAAGACTAATTGGCAAAAGAAAATAGTGACTACAACAGTACTTTAAAATTAGCACATACTAAGATACACTCTTTAAATGGCTCTTTATCATAAAACATATCTTGAAAGTTCAATACAGGCATAGTATCAACTAGGGCATACTTTAAAAGCTGTAATTGGACTTTATCCCAGAAAAGGCTAAATAAATTGAAATATGTTTTATATCATTATGCATATTCTTCTGTGATAAAAATAGCCTTATATTTCTTATCAGCATGAAAAATTGTCCAACAGGGGAATAATCAAAAAAAGAGGGAAAAGAAGCAATCAAAAGAGAATGGGGAAGAATTTTAGCATCCTTTTGAAAAGAAAGCACTAAATGACTTGTGTGAATAATTTCAAAGCCTTGAATAATCTGCTTGTACCTCCCAGAAGACTTGTGGGGAAAAAATAAAGAAATGTTTTAAACATTTTAAGAGAACATATAAGACAATTTTCATTTTTTTATCTAGAATGTAAAAATGTGAGTACAATATTAACTGTACAAAATCTTATTCAAGAAACTATTAGAAGAATATTGAAATAGCTTAATATCACAAGTCTATAGCCTGTGAAATTTCTCCAATAAATAAAAAGTCCTTCCTAACATGAAAATTCTGGTGGTCTTCAAGGAAGAAATTATCTTATTATTTCTATAAAGATTTTGTAAAGACCTGTTTTGATACGTTACAAAAGAGGCAGGAGCAATAATATAGCATTATTTTCATGTTGGTTGAAGGTGAAATACAGAGTACTACTTCCCCTATAGCTTTTGTATTCCTAAATTTTAAGTGCCTAACCATATGGAGACAAAATTATGTGAATACACTATCAATGGAATCTACATGCTTATTATACTTTGTAATATTTCTGTGTCTGGGCTTAAAATAATAAACTATAATCAAATGTATCCCAAACTTACAACACAAATACACAAGTGATAATATTTACTCAGTTATATAATACATTATATAATTCTTCAGATAATTTAACATTTTGAATAATAATTTAAAACTTCACTATTAGTAAGGTATTCATAGTATTATTAATTGTATTCTAATTTTCTAAGACCACTTCTTAGCATTCCAACTCCAGAAGAGTGAATTATTTTTCTTGGGTGGATGGCAGTTTCTACTAGTCAAGGGAAGAAATAGCTGAGAGTAATTCTCTTAATCTTAGATAAGACCCAGTCAAGGGATTATAGAATAACTTTGACAAATAGGTCTTCTTTCCATTTACAAAGATCTTTTCAGATCTACTCCAGCCCCATAAATCTGCAATTTTCTTTTTACTATTTATTTATTTGTTTGTTTATTTGTTTATTTATTATTAATCAATCAATTAATTAATTAATAAGTCTGTGGTTCTGAAACCTCCACTTGTTGATTTTTTTAAGTTTTAATTTAAACTCCAGTTAACAAACAAACACACAGCCTAATATTAGTTTCAGGTGTACAATATAGTGATTCCACTCTTCCATATATATTATCCGATGCTCATCACAAGTGCATTGCTTAATCTCCCTCACCTATTTAACACACCTCCCCTCTGGTAACCAACAGTTTGTTCTCTAAGTCCAGACTCTGTTTCTTGGTTTGTCTTTTTTCCCTCTTTGCTTATTCTTGTTTCTTAAATTATACATATGAGTGAAATCCTATGGTATGTCTCTTTGACTGACTTTAACTCAGAATATGTAATATATCCTTGTTGCCAGTAATTTCGTATCAAAGCTCTACAACCAACCAGGCACTCATACTTGGTTATAATATATGATATGCCACCTACTCACAGAAGGAAACAAGGCAAGATTCAAAATGAATTACTTAAAATAATTTTCAAAACAGAAGAGATTTCATACCAACTTTATGAAAATTGATTCAGTTTCTTAACTATACTTTTTTGAACAAAGCTTTTTCATTAAATGGAAACAGTTACTTTACAAAATCAAGCAGATAATTTAGAAAAGTTTGTTTAAAGATATTTCTAAAAAATTTACAGAGGAATTTATCATATTATAGAAATGTCTCTTCTCAGCCACTTCATAAAGGAGTCATTATAATTCTTGGGTTGTTAAGAAGTCAAAGAGCATATACATTAATGGAGTTGTTTCAAAGCAGTTTGCTTGATATACCCCAGATATTTTCACTTTTAGTAATTGTGTTTCTGAGGAAGTTGTTTTATATTTTGCATTTTCAGAAATGTCATTATAAATATTGAAACCTTGTGATTTTGTTAATGAATGAGTCTAATTATTCTTCTCACTGATTAGAAGTTAGAGACCCTGTAGAACAGATAATTTAAGAGAGTTATTTTCCTTTATAAGATTTCCTATGTGTTAAGTCTTAACAGAATCATTGGTTGATTCTGACATGCAAGAGGTCCTTTTCATCATATATTGATATAAAATGTTTAATAGATATAATATTTACAAGATAGTTGAGTTACAGACACTTGGGCATTTATATTCAAATTATTTGAAGATATGGTGTGTGTGTATGTATGTATGTGTTTAAGAGACTGCAACTGAATTGAAAAGATAATCTGGAAGCTCCGTTCTCTGGCCTCCACCGACCTAGTGTTATCCATTAAAAGTGAGTAAACCAAATTTCATGTCCTGCTTATTGTTATTTCTTTATGAATATGTTTTTCTTATATTCTTCCTTGAACTTGTCACTGTACTTAATATAATTTTTATCATTAAGAAATAATGTAATTTAAAAAATCTTTAGTTTTATCAAGACTCAATGAATCTTGAGCTTATCACTCCATATTTGTTTATATGCTTCTACTATTTCCATTATGCCATAGAATTTTCCCTAATCTGTTTCCCTATTGTTTTGGGTAGTGAAGAATTGCTAATAGTTTATCAGCTTTATTTGACTAGCCAGAGGCATGCTCAAAATATACATTAATGATCATTGAAAATACTACATGCTGTACTTATTTAATCAATATAACCTAAGTGCCATAAACCGAATAGAAAATATATTATGATACAGAAAGAGAAACAAAAAGACATGATTAGCTACTTTCTGCAAGTTTTCCCTATTTTTATGAAACAATTTTTAATTTGGCAGCAATAGAACATTCAGTAGTTTAGCCTACTTGACATTTGATTTCAGTAGTCTGGGCTGGACTTTCTTAAAGTAATGAAAAAATGTAGTTTTCCTTATTTCCACAAAGTTGGCAATTTAAATAGGTAGATAGAAGTTAAATATAACAAAGGTGAAAAAGCGATCTGATAGTGATTTAATGAAGTATCCATGGAGTTGAGAGGAAATAGGTATAAAAGGCACATAGGATAAAGCATAATAAAATCTAAAGTTTGGAAGATGAATGCGAATTAACTAGCCAAATAATAATAATAATAATAATAATAATAATAAAATAATCACCTAAAAGGAACAATCCATGCAAAGGTCTTTAAGCCAAGAAAAAAATGTTAGAAGGACCGATGTAAGTTCATTCTAGTTTATAATGTTTGAGAAAAGAATTAAAGATGATATTGGAGAAATAATTAGACCACGTTTTCACAACATGTACATAAATTTGCCATTTAGTTTTAGGTTTATAAGAATACATAATATATGTTTACTTGTCTGCTTTTTATGTCAACCTGGATGATACAGTGTTGAAATCATATTTTAGAACAATCCTCTATAGGGACCCTGGGTGGCTCACTGGTTGAGTATGTGCCTTTGGCTCAGGTCATGATTCCAGGGACCTGGTATCGAATCCCACATCCGGCTCCCTGCAGGGAGCCTGCTTCTCCCTCTGCCTATGTCTCTGCCTCTCTCTCTCTGTGTCTCTCATGAATAAATAAACCTTAAAAAAAAGACAATCCTCTGTAATGGCATAGTGAATGGATTAGTGCCATTCAGGTCAGTTCAGATTATAGATTTAGATATTTGAAATATACACATGGAATGACAGTTAATTTTGCTGGAGTACCACACAACAATATCCTTATGGCTTACAGCAACAAAGGTATATATATAAATCTCACTTTTACATTTACATTCTTGTGGATCTATTCTAAATTGTGGCTTAGAATCAGGCGGCAATCAACTGCAGATCAATGTGTATTCTTCAATGTGAGGTATAAGGCTGAAGTTGCAGCCCACATGTAGGATAGCCTATTTATAGAAGAAGGAAAAGCACAATAGTGTTGATGGCATTTTGTGATATTTTTGAGGGCTTCAATCAATCACTTACATTCACATTGTATTGTCCAGAGCAAATCTATGTCCAAGTAGAAGGGTAAGAAGTAAAAAATTATTCTTCTTTTGAAAGACCCTTCAAATTATGATGGGAATAAGGATGTATAATCCTTCTACAGGGTAAAAAGAAAATAATTGGGCAAAGAACACCATTTATCAGACATGGTAACAGAAAATAATGGCTTTAGATAAGTTTGCTCAAGGATAAATGGCATGTAAAGCATAAGGAAAGAGGACCTAAAAGAGATCCCTAAGTAAGAAAGTAAGACTAAGGAATAAGAAAATTGGAAGAGAGAGAAGAAGACTTGGAAGAAATTGAGTAAGTGACCAAAGTTTTGGGAGGGAAATTAACAAAAGAATCTCCTGCAATAGGTAATCATCAACTGAAAAGGATTGTGAACAGTGAACTGCAGCCAGTCCTCCACATTAGTATATGTGTATTTTGATACACATGAGAAGGTAGCTCCTTTGGACTGTCAGAGACAGCACTAACTGGTGGCTATGAAAAGGGTGAATGGTGACAGAGGGTAAATCACCACAACAGAAACTTAAGCAGAGAAATATTTGTCCTTTTAAAATTTTCTTTAAGCTAATCCTAAAGCTGTGGAAGGACCATATCCAGAAGAGGAGGGAAAAAAGCAAGGTGGGAGGTCTCTCAGAGACTGATTAAATCTCTCCTAACTTTAAACCATGGGGGGAGCAATTTTTACAATTCAGTATAAAAATTTTAAACTGGAGTGATTAGGTGTTTTATTAATCTTAAGTAAATATAAATGTATGAAATCTTCCATAAATATAATTAAGGATTAAAAATAAAAATTTATGGAGCTTAGTTGAAAATAGCACAAAATAATGATTTCATATTTATGACCCACTGCTCAGTAATGGTTATGTTTGTAACCATATGGACTTTGATAATGGACACTCATGTATTCAGGGGCATGGAGGACTTGTGACCAAGAGAACTCCAACATTCCATTGTTGGAGAGAGAAAACTCAAATGAGTTTACTAGATGTCAGAAGCAGGGTCCTGCAAATCCATGAAGCAGCATTAACCAATTAAGGTAACTGAATAGTACTTTTGGTTTTTGACAAAAGCGTATAGTGAGCTCAAATACAAAATTATCACAGAAGTCTGATTGTGTCAAATCATGTGAGGTAAAACACGGGTTCTGATTACTGGACTTTCATCTTAGTTGATGAGGATATGGTTTATGTGATCAATGTATTGTTTCTTTGGACAAGTGTAAAATATAAGATGATGAAGTATTCATTATTATTCTTATTAAGGAAGGTCTATGACTAAGAAATTCCAAAGGATGTAGTATCTGACTGAATTGGAAAACCTCAAGACTCCTGAGATAATAAACAAACAAATCAACCAACCAACCAACCAACCAACCAACCAATAAACCAACCAACCAACCAATCATATGAGGTGACATTTTGTGCCATGCCCTTAGACCTGAAGTTAGAAATTATCCAGCTTTTTATCTCAAATTAGGGTAACATCTTTATACTATTTTCAGATTGCTCTTTGTTAGGAAAAATATTATGTCACTTCCAAATAAATTTCATTGGAATTTACAGAAGGAATTAGATGAGCTGGAGGGACTTACTGCATTAGTGGAAGATGAAAGGATTACAAGTAACACTTTAGAAAAGCTAGGCGATAAATACGTAACTTTGCACTAGAGGATAACTGGGATAACATTAGATTATGTTTAATATAATTAGGTTAATGACCTTTATAAGGGATCAATCATAAATATTAAAGCTCAAAATATTAGATGAATGATTATATATTTTAGATCATGAACTCACATTGAAATATACTTGGAAAACATAAATATATATCTAATTTTGTGATGATCATAATATTCTGCCAATGTTTTTAATTTTCTATAAAAGGCCCATGGATTTTTTTTAAACACTTGAAGTCCTTTTATGGCAATATTATTTTTAAAAGTCTAATACATGTTTTAGTAAACTATTAAGAAACTATTTTGAATATTAAAAAACAAGTCTTTAGAGTATACAGTGAAAAAATATTGTCAGAATGCTGTCTTAAATTTTCAGAAATAAAATCTTACCACCATACAATAAACCTTAAAAATTAGGGCATCCTACAAATATCAAGAGCTATTACAAAGAATGTGTGACCTCCTTTTTTTTTTTTTTTAAGATTTTATTTATTTATTTATTCATGATAATCACAGAGAGAGAGAGAGAGAGGCAGCAACACAGGCAGAGGGAGAAGCAGGCTCCATGTACCGGGAGCCCGACGTGGGATTCGATCCCGGGTCTCCAGGATCACGCCCTGGGCCAAAGGCAGGCGCCAAACCGCTGCGCCACCCAGGGATCCCAATGTGTGACCTTCTTAAACATATTTTTGGCATTGCTAAATCCTTACAAATTATTTTTTTTTTTACCTCTATGGTATACAGATGGGGTGGGTCACATTTGAATATTTTGGCTAAAAAGCACTTAATGTGACTAACAGTTACATCATACAGAAGAAATGATTAAGGAGAAAAAATATAACCTCTGGGCATGAAGCAATTTTCACAAGAAAATACATAGGATACAATTATTCTTTGGTAGCAGGCCTGAAAAGAACCAATAGCTAGACATTAGTGCTGTAATTGTACTTCAGAATCTTTCAATGAAGAGAGTTGATTAAGTTGCTTTAAATTAGAGGTGTTCAAATAGTGAAATATCCTTTATTCATTTATTGCCATAGGGATCAGTGCACATGGGAAAAGTAATCTAGATTAGGCATTCAGTAGCCAAATTAAATATATACCAAATTTAGCAAACTAGTTGCTTGACTAGTGCAAAGACACCAGGTAATAAGAGTAAGTTTTAGGTTTGTAATGCCATGGTCTAAGAATTTTACTTGCTATTGTATAGGAAAAATACAGTCCATATTTGACTTGATGAAGATTGTTTTAATAAGATATTCTTTTCTTAGATATTTTGATAACTGAAAAATCTTCTCAGGCAGGCATTCAAACATTGTTTATACTCTAATATATGCATTTATTCTATGTTTTTAAATATTTCATTGCAAATATTTTTCCTTTAATTTGATTTTTACCCCAGGTTTATTGAGATATAATTATCAGACAACAAAACTCAACCAATTTATGTGTACAGATTATAGATTTTCATATTGAGAAAGCTTTGTAACCATTTTTTTTAAAAGATTTAGTTTATTTATTCATGAGAAACATAGAGAGGCAGAGACATAGACAGAAGGAGAAGCAGGTTCCTTGCAGGGAGCCCAACGTGGGATAGATACCCAGACCTGGGATCAGTCCCTGAGCCAAAGGCAGATGCTTAACCACTGAGCCACCCCGGCGTTCCTGTAACCATTTTTAGAATCAAGATATAGGCATTTACATCTTTCCAAAAATCTCCTTGATGCTGCTTTGCAGTCAGTCCCCTCCAACTCTGAAACCTGGAAAGCCCTAATCTGTTTTCTTTCTCTATAAATTTGTGTTTTCTTGAATTTAAAACAAATAGAATCATATAATACACGTACTTTTGATTTTTATTCCTTTGCATAGCATAATGCTTGTGATATTTGCCTGTGCTTTTGCATCTATTAATAATGTATTCGTTTCTGTATTTCTGAATGGTATTTCAAACTACAGATATACCACAATTTAGTTATCTGTTGACGAAGTGACAGACATTAGGGATGTTTCCAGTTTTTGTTTTTAATGAAGAAAGGTGCTATGAACAACTTTGTTCTTTTAGTATAGTCTATAGTTTATTTCTCTTGGTTAATTACATGGGATTATGAGTACAGAATTATATTATTGAGTTATATACATTTTTCATTCCCATCAGCAATATATGAGAACTCTAGTTGGACCACATAATCACTGTGTGATATTTCAGGCTTCCTAATCTTAGGTATTCTAGTGTAAATGTATGATATCTAATTGCAATTTAAATGTTCATTTACTTAATAACTAATGATTTTGGAAAATGGTTTTTCATGTGCTTATTGTCCATCCATATATCTTAGTTGAAGTTTCAGTTCATTTTCTTTTATCATTTTTCAAAGATTTTTTTCTTTTTTACTAAGTTTTTAAAGTTCTTTATATATTTTGTATACAAACTCTTCATTGGATTATTTCCGATATTATTATTACTTTTCTAATATGTTGCTTATATTTTCATTTGCTTATTTATATCTTTGGGAGAGCAAGAGCTTTTAATTTTTATAAAGTCTGTTACAACACTATGGTTCTTTTATAATCCATGCTTTTGTGTCCTCTTTAATTAATCATTGCCTAATACAAGAGAATAAATATTTCCCCTATTGTTATGGAAATATTATAATTTCAGTTCTTATGTTTTTATCTATAATATGTGGTTAGTTTCAGCATTAAAAAAAAATACAGCTACCCAGTTGTTCTAGCACCTCATGTTAAAAAGACTGTACTGGGCAGCCCTGGTGGCTTAGTGGTTTAGCACTGCCTTCAGTCCAGGGCGAAATCCTGTAGACCCGGGATGGAGTCCCACCTCGGGCTCCCTGCGTGGAGACTGTTTCACCCTCTGCCTGTGTCTCTGACTCTCTCTGTGTCTCTCATGAATAAATAAAATCTTAAAAAAAAAAAGAAACTATAAAAAAGAATAAAAAGACTGTACTTTAATCCATTGAATTGGTGATTTCCAACACTAATTGGGCAATAAATATTGATCTGTATTTGATTGCTTTCAGTTTCATTGATCTACAGGGGTATTCTAAAGTCAATGCTAATGTCTTGATTGTCCTAATGTAATAATTACTCTAAAAATAAGGTCTTCCAAATTGTCTAGTCTTGGTCTTTAATTTTTTGATATTATAAACCTTTTGTTCTCTGCATAAATTTTAGAAAAATCCTTGTATATTTCTTCAAAGTATCTAGTAGGATTTTGATTGAAAGTGCTTTGAATATAAATTTATTTTTTTTAATTTTTACTTATTTATGATAGTCACAGAGAGAGAGAGAGGCAGAGACACAGGCAGAGGGAGAAGCAGGCTCCATGCACCGGGAGCCCGATGTGGGACTCGATCCTGGATCCCCAGGATCGCGCCCTGGGCCAAAGGCAGGCGCCAAACCGCTGCGCCACCCAGGGATCCCGTGCTTTGAATATATAGCAAAATTCAGGAAGTGTTACAATTTTATCAGTCATAAGTATATATCTCCACTAATTTAGTTATTTTTTTGATTTCCATCAGCAATGTTTTGTAATTTATAGTGTGGAGGCCTTGATATTTCTGTTAAATTTATCCCAAAATATTTAAATTACAAATTTAAAGTTTATAACTAATTTCTTTTTTTTTTTTTTAATTGATCTGACCTGAACTCTTTAGGTGGAAAATCTGACCTAAGATGTTATGAGAATATTTAGAAGTTCATCCCATGTAGTGTGATATTTATATTTTGCTACATAAATTTTCATTTGTTTTGTTAAATGTTGCCCTTGGCCACTCTGGAGATACAGTATAGTTCATGGTATAGCTGCAATACTACTTTGATAATTCTAAATTCTTCCTAAATTGTAAAAAAATTAGAATTTTGAAACACATTTTATCTCAAGAGAATTGGCCGAATCAAAAACTATGAGGGAGAAAACTGGAAAGAGAAAGTCAAGTTTATTGACATTAAACTTTTCCTCAGATATCATAGATTAATTGAAGCAGATCCCATAAGTAGAAACTTGATACTTGCCAACTACTTATAAATTGATGATTCATGGACTGTTAACAGATACTCCTGGGACATTCAATTATGGTCATGCAATAAAATTAATAGATTTATGCATTATATCATCTATGTAAATAAAAAGATTTAAATGTATTAATTTTTTAAAATATTTACCAGAAAATAGTAGGCAGTAATATAACCTTGATGTTTTGTAGGATTACTTAAGCAAGACACTGAAGTATGCGTCATAAAGAAAAATGTTGATAAATTTGACTCTATTAAAATTAATATTCAACACAGAAAAATGTATAAGCGAGGTGGGAAAAAAGTTGAGGTATATACAAGGAGACATTGCTGAACTATTCACCCAACAGTGAATTTGTATTCAGAATATATAAATAATTTTTATAGGTCAACATATAAAAAACTACAAAAATGAAATATATTTATAAAGGATAAGTCTAGAAAACACATAGATGTTCACTCTCACCAGGAATATAAAAATTATATCTAAAATATCAGTAAGGAAGCCTTTCTATAGAAGGAAAAAGTCTCATTTTCTGTAAGCATACAAATACTTTGGAAATCAACTTAAAAATATCTACTGAAGCTTTATCTGTGGCTTCCTATGAATAGCAATTTACTGTATATGGAGGCATAGTATACAAACTGTTATATTGTCTGTATGATATTTCACATTAAAATAACATAGGATAAATTGTTTAAAGAGGATGTAATAAGTTAACTTTAGCATACACCTTTTGAGTGGTTAGTTAGCTTTATAAATGCTTCAATTATTGTTATCCGTATATCCTCTTAAAGCTTTTACTTTAGCATTATATATGTAAGAAATATATTCCATTGATGATGAAAATGTATGGGGTTGTTTAAAAGATCTTAATATTTATGCTGCCTTCAGAATGAGGCAAAAGTAACTAGACATCCCATAGTCAAACACATCTGGATGTATGTTCTACATTATTTAGTAATCTATTCTCCTATTAACGGTGAATTCTCCCTTGAATCAAAAAGAATATCATTTGATTCTCCTCTCAGAATATCATTGCATTCACTTTAGACTGACCTTTACCTGCGAGATTCATTTCAGAGTATCTAAGATTAGATAACGGTTTCATAGAGCTTACTTCAATGGATGGGTTTTACGAAATTGCCAAGAATAAATATACACCTTTATTAAAATGAAACAAACCGAAGATATAAAGTAAATAGAGATATTCCCAAGTTAATAGGAAGTTAATAGGAAGATACATTACATTTCATTATGTATTTTTTTTTACCCTATATTAAAATTCTTTCAAAATTAGAACTCAGAAGTGTCCCTGTTTCATTTCAACATGGCAGGAGTTTGGAAGTTGCCATGCCACTCTAACAAATGAAAAGTTAAACAGGCTAAAAGCTCAACAACCCTTCTTGGATCCATAAGAGAGGGCAGGATACAAAACAAATTGCTTCTCCCAAAATGAGAGAGATTGAATATAGGGAGCATAGAATCATGAACATAAGTTTCCGTGGAAACAAATGCCAGGGTAGGAAAACCTGAGTTATAATTGATGAATTGCTGAAGGTTTAGTGTAGGCAAGTGGTGAGAGTCCCAGTCATGGGCTCCCCACAATATTTTGAGACTTCAGCTACAGGAGGTCTACCAGAGTCCTACAAAGAAAATATCAGAGAAAAATTCTATTAGGCTTCTGACAGAAGACAGCAAAGGGAACCATTCTGAAATATGTCAGAGAACTCTGTTCTTTTTAACAAGGAATGCTTCAAGGGAAGCTAGTTAATATCCCAGCAAGTGAGGCTCTAATTATAAGACCTGGGGAAAGGGAAATACCCAGATGAAGCCACTCTTCTCACCCTGTCACACCCCAAGAAGGAAGAAATAACAAACTCATACTATTGCAAAGCTCACAGTGAAGGGGTATAAGCATACTCAAAGACTGAGATCTAATCATCAGACTATAGGACACTTCTATTGATGTCACACCTCACCATTACATTACTGAAATTATATTTATAACAGTTCCTTTTACCTGAGCATATCATGTATTCTTTTTTTTTTTTTTTTTTTTAAGCTTCTAAGGCATCCCAAAAGCAAGACACAATTTGAAGAGACAGGGCAGGCATCAGAACCAGATATAGCAGTAATGTTGGTAATACTGGACTGGGAATTTTAAAAAAGCTATGATTAATTGGTTAAGGGCTCTAATGGCTAAATATGCAGATAGACTGTAAAAACAGACGAGCAATGTAAATAGACATGCGAATTCTAAGAATGAAAAATAAATCCTAGAGATCCAAAACACTGTACCAGAAATAAAGATTGCCACCTTTGAGCTTATTAGTGGACTGGAGGAGGCTGAGGCAAAAATTCATGAACTAGAGAATATGTTAATTGAATCCTTGAAAACTGAAAGGCAAAGAGAAGTAAGAAAATTGTAATATTGAACATATATATTAGAAAAATAAAGATCTAAAATCAATATTTGTTTATTCTGTATGTTGCCTTTTCATTTTTTTTGATTATTCATTTTGCTCTGCAGAAGATTCTTAGTTTGATGTAGTCCTACTTGTTTATTTTTGCTTTTGTTGCTTGTGCTCTAGGTATCCTATCAAAAATAAAATTGCCAAAACACAGAGCCAAGATCTTCTTTTCTAGGTTTTCTTCTAGGAGTTTTATAGTTTCAGGTCTTACATTTAAGTGCTTAATCCATTTTGAGCTAATTTTAAGAGTGGTGAAGGAGAGAGATCTAGCTTCATTCTTTAACATATGACTAACCAATTTTCAAAGCAATTTATTGAAGAAACTGTCTTTACTGAGTGTTCTTGGCTCCTTTGTAAAATATTAGGTAACCATATATGCTTGTATTTATTTTTGGGCTCTCAGTTCTGTTCTATTGGTCTATTTGTATGTTTTTTTTATGCCAGTTTCACACCATCTTGATTCCTATAGCTTTATAATATAGCTTGGAATCGGGAATTGTGATGTCTCTAGCTTTATTCCTATGATTTCTTTGGATATTCAGGGTCTTTTGTACTTCTTTATAAATTTTAGGACTGTTTTTATACTTTTGTAAAAAAAAAAAAAGCCATTGGAATCTTCATAGGGATTGCATTGAATCTATGGATGGATGGCTTTGGTAGTATGGACATTTTAACAATGTTAAGTTTTTTAATACAATGGATAAAGGATATATTTATATTTATTTGTGTTTAGATTTCTTTCATCAATATCTGATAGTTTCCAGAGTGGAAATCTTTCACCTCCTTAGTTAAATTTATTACCAAGTAATGTAGTGTTTTGATGCTATTGTAAATAGGATAGTTTCCTTTATTTCTTTTTTCAAATAATTTGTAGTGTATAAAAACACTAATGATTTTTGTGTTAATTTTGTGTCATGCAATTATCCTGAATATGTTGATTACATCTATAATAGTTTTTTGATGAAGTTTTTAGGATTTTCTATGTATTAAATTACATCATCTGAAATTAGAGAGATTTTTACTTTTTCTTTCCAATGTTGGTGCCTTTTATTTTTCTTACCTGATTTCTCTGGCTAGGACTTCCAGTACTATGTTGAAATGGTAAGAATGGGCACCCTTGTCTTATTTCTGACATTGGAAGGAAAGTTTGAAACTTTTTACCATTGAGTACAATGCTAACTATGGGATTATCATATTTAGCCTTTTAGGAAATGTTCCCGCTATTAAAAATTAGTAAATTTTCAAAGGTTTTTTAAATTATGAACAGAGGTTGCATTCTGACAATTGCTTTTTTAAAAAAAAATTATCAAGATGATCATACTTTTTTCTCATGGATTAGAATTAGGATAATGCTGACCTCATAAAGTGATTTCAGGAGTGTTTCTTCCTTTTCAATTTTTTAAAAATATTTTAAGAAGGATTGGCATTAATTCTCCTCTAAATTTTTTTTTTCCTCTAAATGTTTTGTAAAATTCATCAGTGAGGCCATCTGGTCCTGAACTTTTATTTATGGGGAGATTTTTGATTATTGATTCAATCTCCTTACTAGCAATTACTCTGTTCAGTTTTTTATTTTCTTCCTTCTTAACTTTTGGTAGATTTTACGTGTCTAAGAATGTTTCTCTTCTATGTTGTTCAGTTTGTTGGCTTACAGTTGTTCATAGTAACTTCTTTTTCTAATACAGATTTTTGTATTTCTCTGGTATCTGTTACAATATACCTCTTTTAACTTACAATTAGTTAGTTAGTTCTTTTCCTGGTGAGTCTAGCTAAAGTTTTATCAATTTTGTTTATCTTTTCAAAGAATCAACTCTTAGTTTGGTAACTCTATTGTTCGCCTGTTCTTTATTTCACTTTTGCAGTAATCATCATTATTTCCTTCCTCCACTAACAGTAGGCTAAGTTTGATATTTTTCTAGTTTCTTAAGGCATAGAATTAGGTTGTTTATTTGGGGTTTTTCTTGCTTCTTAATGTAGATGTTTATTGCTATGACTTTCCTCTTAGACTTGCTTTCACAATTGCTTTTGCTACATTTCATAAGTTTTGGTATGTTCTTTTGCCATCCTCCTTTAATTTCTCCTTTGATCCATTGATTATTGAGTATTTTTCCATTTGTTCCGGAATTTTCAAGTTTTCTTCCTGTTATTGATTTCTAGTTGCATACAACTGTGATATGATTTAAATCCTCTTGAATTTGCTAAGACTTTTTTGTGGCCTAATAAGTGATCTAACCTAAGGGAAAAAAAAGTTTCATGTGTGCTTGAGAAGAATGTATATTCTGCTGTTATTAGATAGAATTTTCTCTTTATGTCTGGTAGTTATGTTTGGTCTATAGTGTTGTTCAAATCTGCTTTTTCCTTATGGATTCTCTGTCTGGGATGATGTATCAATTGTTGAGAGTGGATATTAAAGCCCCCAACTATTATTGTATTGCTATTGTTTTATTCACTTACTTTCTTTCTATTTTTTTTTCCCTGTTAGTTTTTACTTCATGTATTTAGGTACAAATATGCATGTCGGGCATATAAATGTTAACAATTTTTATAACTTTTTGATGTATTTGTTAGGGAAGGTCATTGAGAAGACATAACTACTGGTTGATCCATGAGCTGGGCTAGAAATTGGAAGTTCTCCAGTCCCCCCACTGTCCTTGGAATGTACGTTCATCTTGTTTTCCCCATTCCCAGAAGCTGTCCTAAGGATGTAGCCTCGATATATAAGGTAGAGGCTATCAGGAACCCAGTTAAGGCTTCTATATAAATGTTTAAGATTTGGTGGTCATATGCAGAAATTTACTTGTCTTGTGGCTACCCAAGACAAGCCTCCTATGTAAGTTTCCTTCCTTACTAAAACTGTCACCTACTAATTTTTTAGTAGAACTAATTTTTTGTTCAATCGGTCCCTGCCCTCTGTATATAGAAGCCTGTTTCAGATTATACCTGGGAAATTTTTAAGGATGTTGAGAACTAACATGATTGACCTTTTTATTATTATCTTTTTTTTTTTCTATTTTTTACCATTTTGAGTTTAAGGTCTATTTCATTTGATGTACATACAGCTAGCCCTGCTGTTGTGTTGTGGTGTTTTACCATATGCTTGAAATGTATTTTTTTATCCTTTTAGTCTGTGTGTGTCTTTAAGACTAGAGTAGGTAGTATATCATTGGATTAAAAAAAAAGAATCTACTCAGCCATTCTGTTTTTAGATTGAATAATTTATTTATATTTAAAGTAATTATTGTTAGGTAAGGATTTATTTTTGACATTTTGTTCATTGTTTTCTGTTTCTTCTGTGGATTCATTGATCTTTGCTTCCTATCCTGCTGTCTTTTGTGGGGTTTTGATGTCTTTTGGTGTCAGTAAGCTTTGACTGCTTTATTATATTTTTGTGTAATTACGCCATGTTTTCCCTGGTGACTACCATGTGGCTTACATAAAATATCTTAAAATTACAACACCCTATTTTAAGCTAATAACAACTTAACTTCAATAGAATTCCTAAATTTTACACTTCCACATCTTCCTCTCATATTTTTGGTTATTGATATTATAGTTTACATATTTTTATATAATGTAATTAATGATAGATTATTATAATTATTTTTACTACTTATTTTTTAATTTTTAAACTAGAATTTTAAGTGAATTATGCACAAGTATTACCATATTACAGTATAACTATATATTTACCATTACCAGTGAGTTTTATACAATATTCTTATGTTTTTATCATGTTAATATGTGTCCTTTACTTCCACATGAACAATTACCTTTAGCATTCCATGTAAGGTAGGTCTACCAGTGATGAACTCCCTCAGCTATTATTTGCTTAAAATAGTTTTTATATCTCCTTCATTTCTGAAGGACAACTTTGCTAGCTATAGAATTCTTGACTGACTTGTTTTTTTTCCTTTTACCTATTAATATATAAGCCCATTCTCTCCTGGACTGAAAAGTTCGTGTGAAAAATATGTGGATAATCTTATAAGGAGTCCCTTATGTTTTACCCTTTTCTCTTGCTTTCAAAATTGTCTTTGATTTTTGGCAATTTCATAATAATGTATTTTGGTTTAGCTCTAGTGCAGATCAACCTATTTGGAGGCTTTGGGGTCTCATAGATTTCAAGGTCTATCTCTTCAGATTTGGGAAGTTCTCATCCAGTATTACTTTTTTATAAGGTTTTATTTATTTATTAATGAAAGACACACACACACACACACACCACAGAGACAGAGAAACAGAGAGAGAGAGAGGAAGAGACACAGGCAGAGGGAGAAGCATGATCTATGATGAGAGCCTGTTGTGGGACTCAATCCCGGGACCCCAGGATCACACCCTGGGCTGAAGGCAAGCACTCAACTGCTGAACCACCCAGGCTCCCCCATCCAGTATTACTTTAAATATAATTTATATCTATTTCTTTTTCTATTGTCCTTTTGGAATTCCACATACAAGTATTCGTTTTTTTTCATTGTGTCCTATAAGCTCTGCAAGCTTTCTTAAGTCTTTTTCATTTTTTTTTCTTTTCTTTATGCCCTTCTGACAAGATTTTTCAAATGTTCTTTCAGGTCTTTGATTTTTTTTTTTTTCTGCATAGTCACATTTGCTTTTGAAGCTGTCTAATGTATTTTTCAATTCAGTCATTGTATTCCTCAGGTCTAGGATTTCTCCTTGGTTTTTTGATGATTTCTCTTTGTTGAACTTCTCATTTTGTTCATGTATTGTTTTCCAAATTTGTTGAGTATTCATGTGTTCTTGTAGTTTACTAAACTTCTTTAAGATAATTATTCTAAATTCTTTGGCATTTCATAGATCTTCATTTCTTTAGGATCAGTTATTGAACCTTTATTAGTTTCCTTTGGTGATATATATTTTACCTAATTTTGCATGACCCTTGATTCTTTTGATATACATGCATTTGATAAGTGGTCTACTCTTTGAGACTTTACAGGTTTGCTTAGGCAGATATAATTCTTCACCAGTTAACTGTTTGAGTTTCTGGGTGTGTCTGCTATTAAGGTAGGATGGGTAGAGTTTGTTATTAGGGCTTGGGCAAGACAACTGCCCAAGCTCTGCTATTGGAGGTTGAGAGTGTGCTGGTGGTTGAAAACAATTGGATGGGACTGTTGGATGATACTGTAGGATGGCTTCCACAGTCGCCTGGGTTTTTGAGTCAAGGCTTACTAGATAGCTGAGACTGGGTACTATACTGAGCAGTAGGTGGGACTATAAATTAGGTTCCCTAACCTTGAGAAACAGAATGATGAGACCCAGGGCCTGAATAGATGTTTGGTGACCTAAATCAGGCAATAGGGTACATTAAATTTTCTTTCCAGATGAAGTCCTGTTTTTTTGCTGCACATTAGGAAAGCCACCAGCTGTGCTATTTGTTCATGTGCCACTGTAAATAGGTCTATTGGCTCCAAACAGTCATAGTTTCCTGTGTGCCCTGGTAACATTACCTAGTTAGGTGGGCTGAAGGCTATATTCATCAATGAATTGGGCTATTAATTATTTTTTCTGGCCTGAGCTCGGTGGAAGAACCAGTTGCAAAATGGATAAGGCTCTTGATACCTGGGTGGCTCTGTGGTTGAGCATCTGCCTTCGGCTCAGGGTGTGATCCTGGAGTCCTGAGATTGAGCCCCTGAGTCCCAGGATATAGTTCCACATCAGGATCCTTGCATGGAACCTGCTTTTGCTCCCTCTGCTATGCCTCTGCCTCTCTTTCCCTGTGTCTCTCATGAATAAATAAATAAAATATATTAAAGAGATAGATAAGGTTCTTTGTGGTCTTGACTCAAGCTATCTATGCCACAGGTTCCCTAGCCAGACAGGGTCACTGGCTTGGCTTTGCTATCTATAAACCCTGCTTGCATACTACTCTGCTTGAGCTTGCACAGTGTCCAGATGTTTCTACCAGCCTTTCTGGCCAAAAAGGCCAAGAGCCACACACAGAAGTAGAAAAGGCTATGACACAGCTTCCCTGCCTGAGTGTTATTGAAAGGCCCTCTCCAGGTACCTTCCAAATTACCTGAGCAGGCTTTTCAGTGGGGCTGGATACTATGCTAAGCAGTATAGGGGGTTGTGAATTAACTCCTTTGCCTGGGCATTGCAAGGAAACCCACCATTCCTGGCACTTACTTTGCTCTGGGCCAATCAGCACTGCCTGCATGTTTCTCAGTTTGAGTGTTACTGAGTTATATAGCTTCCTCTTTGGTAAGATGGGCCTGGGAACTACACTTAGTAGCCAGTGACTGTACATGCATATATTAGATTACCTTTATAGGATGATTGAAGTATTACTAATTGAAATGTTATAAATTGTTTTAATTTTTTTCAAGGATCCTATTACTGTGAAAATATCCACTAAAAGTAAAAGTAAATTGCTTTGTTTAAATATTTTAAAATCAAAAAGTATAAAGAGGAATAAAAATATCTTAGAAAAATATAAGTAGGAAAAATGTAGAAGTTTTTTTTTTTTTGCTTTTTATTTCCAATAACTTGGTTATTATTTTTAAATTATTGTTAAGATTGCTTAACCTCTGAAAGATAAATTTGTTTTCTAAGTAAGATACAGAATGAATCTTAATTGAGAATTTAAATAATTTGCCAAGAACGGGTCTTGGTGTAAAAATGTTTAGCATATTATTAAATTTTATCTCAATATTATGTATTATCTTTACTGTTTAAAAGTACTTATGCCTCATTTTTGCATCTGTTGCATTTTCATACCAAGTCCTTATACTGCAATTTAATTCTGATGCTAATGATATTCATTTTCTAGGGTTGCTATAACAAAATACCACTAGCTGGGTGGCTTAAACATAAATTTATTTTCTTATAATTCTGGAGACTGGAAGCTTGAGGTCAGGGTTCTGGAAGAGTTGGCTTTCTCTAAGGCTCCTTTCTTGGCTTTCAGTTTATCATTATCTGCTTTTTCAAATGGTTATTCCTCTGTGTATACGTATCCCTGGTATTTATTTTCTTCTAAGGACATTGGTAATTTTAGATTAGGGCACCATTTTTTTAATTAAAGATTTTATTTATCTATTCATGAGAGACACAGAGAGAGGTAGAGACATTGCAGAGGGAGAAGCAGGCTCCCTGCAAGGAGACTGATATGGGACTCGAACCCAGGACCCCAGGATCACACCCTAAGCCAAAGGCAGATACTCAACCACTGAGCCACCCAGGCATCCCTATGGCACCATTCTAATGGCTTCATTTTAACTTAATAAACTCTTTAAAGATCTTATCTCAATATAGTTACATTCTGAGGTAATGGTGGTTGGAATTTCAACATAATGAATTTTGTGGGGAACAAAAATTCAGCTCATAACATTCCATCCTCTGGAACTCCCCAAATTTACATTCTTATATGCAAAAATACATCCCCCAATCCCAATAGCCCTAAAGTCTTAACCCATTTATCATCTTCAAGTTCAAAACTTCATCTAAATATCATCGGAATCAAATGTAGGTGAATCAAATCCAGAGGCAAAGTTCTACATGTGTAAAATCCTTCCAAAATAGAATGTTGACACTTGTATAAGATAGATATTTCTACCCCGAAAGTGGAGAAGTTAGATAGAGGAAAATCGTTGCTGGTCTTAAACAAGTAAAAAACTTAGCAGGGTGGAATCTATCAAAATTTAAAGTTTGAGGGCTCCTGCATGGCTCAGTTGGTTAAGCACCTGCCTTTGGCTCAGGTCATGGCCCCAGAGTTCTGGGATCAAGTCCCACATCGGGCTCCCTGCTCAAGTCCCACATGGGACTCTGCTTCTCCTTCTCCTTCTATCCCTCCCCGCTCGTGCTCTTTCTCTCCCTATCAAATAAAAATAAATAAATAAATCTTAAAAAAAAATTAGTTTGAAAATGATTCTTTTTGGTTCCATGCTCTGTTATAAAGATTCATCATATTGGTGATTCCACTTTCCTTCCGCTGGGTTTGCAGTGTTCCTCAAACATCTCTGAATAGACAACCCTATTCCTCAGGCCCTGGACAGTGGCAGCCTATTCTCCTGAAAACAAAGTGTTCTCATTCTCTAAAAAGAAAGAAGAGACTACCTTGTTCCCCAACCTTTGGTACTATTTTTAAGATCATTTTTTTTTCTTGAAGAATAATGTATTCATGGCCAGATAGCTCTATTGACTCACCTTATAGGAGCCCAGAAATCTGGCTACCTGCTTCATTTTGTCTGATTTTTATTATCTTTAGGTAAACAGGTAAGATTTCTACTAGTATAATCCCATCCCTTTCCTGGCTTCAGTCAAGATGGCTGATTAAATTTATCAGAATCTTCTTATTGAGTTACTGTTCAGCCATACCCTTTGTATTCTCTCCAGAGCATGTGTTATCATTTTTTTTGCAATATGGATAAGCTGAGAATTTTACAAATCTTCATTTATGATTCCTTTTTGCTTAACACTTCCCTCAGGTTCTCTTTCTCTTGGTGCACTTTAATTAGTAAGGAGAAATCAGGTCATGCTTTGAAAATGTTGCTTAGAAATCTCTTTTTGGATGCCTGGGTGGCTCAGTGGTTGGGCGTCTGCCTTTGGCTCAGGTCGTGATCCCGGCATCCAAGATCGAGTCCCACATCGGGCTCCCTGCGAGGAGCCTGCTTCTCCCTCTGCTATGTCTCTACCTCTCTCTCTCTCAGTCTGTGTCTCTCATGAATAAATAAATAAATCTTTAAAAAAAAAAAAAAGAAGAAATCTCCTCTGTTAAATATCCAAAGTAGTAACTCATAAATTTTACCTTCCACAAAGCACTACAACACAATTCAGTCAGGTTTTTGCCACTTCATAGCAAGTATCATCTTTCCTTCAGTTTCTAATATGTTCCTCATTTTTGTCTGAGACCAGAAGTGCATTTAATGTTTCTATTTCTATGCCATTCTGTTCATTATGATATATGTATCCTCTAAGATGATACATTCTCTACACTCTTTTTTCTTTCTAATTCCTCAGTAGAATCATATTTAACATTCATATTTCAAAGGAAATAAAAATACTGATTTTGTCTTTACTAAAAAATTGGATATTTTGTTCGTCATGGATTTTTTGGTGACTTTTTTATTTTTAAAAATTTTTTAACACTGTATTTTTTTAAATTGGAGTTTGATTTGCCAACGAATACCATAACACCCAGTGCTCACCCCACCAAGTGCCCCCCTCAGTGCCCATCACCCAGTCACCCCATCCCCCTGCCCACCTCCCTTTCCACTACCCCTTATTCGTTTCCCAGAGTTAGGAGTCTCTCATTTTCTGTCACCCTCACTGATATTTCCTACTCATTTTCTATCCTTTCCCCTTTATTCCCCCTCACTACTTTTTATATTCCCCAAATGAATGAGACCATATAATGTTTGTCCTTTTCTGATTGACTTACTTCACTCAGCATAATACCCTTCAGTTCCTTCCACGTTGAGCAAATGGTGGGTATTTGTCATTCCTAATGGCTGAGGAATATTCCATTGTACACATAAACCACATCTTCTTTATCCATTCATCTTTTGATGGACACTGAGGCTCCATCCAGTTTGGCTATTGTGGACATTACCACTATGAACATTGGTGTGCAGGTGTCCTGCCAGTTCACTGCATCTGTATCTTTGGGGTAAATCCCCAGCAGTGCAATTGCTGGTTCATAGGGCAGTTCTATTTGTAACTCTGAGGAAACTCCACACAGTTTTCCAGAGTGGCTGCACCAGTTCACATTCCCACCAACAGTGCAAGAGCATTCAGCTTTCTCCACATTCTCTCCAACATTTGTTTCCTGCCTTGTTACTTTTCACCATTCTCACTGGTGTGAGGTGGGATCTCATTGTAGTTTTGATTTGTATTTCCTTGATGGCAAGTGATGTGGAGCATTTTCTCATATGCTTGCTGGCCATGTCTATGTCTTTGGTGAAATTTCTGTTCATGTCTTTTGCCCATTTCATGATTGGATTGTTTGTTTCTTTGGTGTTGAGTTTAATAAGTTCCTTATAGATCTTGGAAACTAGCCCTTTATCTGATACGTCATTTGCAAATATCTTCTCCCATTCTGTAGGTTGTCTTTTAGTTTTGTTGACTGCTTCTTTTGCTTGAAGAAGCTTTTTATCTTGATTAAGTCCCAATAATTCATGTTTGCTTTTGTTCCCCTTGCCTTCGTAGATGTATCTTGCAAGAAGTTGCTGTGGCCAAGTTCACAAAGGAAGTTGCCTGTGTTCTCTGCTAGGATTTTGATGAAATCTTGTCTCACATTTAGATCTTTCATCCCTTTTGAGTTTATCTTTGCGTCTGATATAAGAGAATGGTCCGGTTTCATTCTTCTGCACGAGGCTGTCCAATTTTCCCAGTACCATTTATTGAAGAGACTGTCCTTTTTTCAGTGGATAGTCTTTCTTGCTTTGTCAAATATTAGTTGACCATAGAGTTGAGGGCCCAATTCTGGGTTCTCTACTCTGTTCCATGGATCTCTGTGTCTGTTTTTGTGCCAGTTCCACGCCGTCTTGATGATCACAGCTTTGTAGTACAATTTGAAATCTGGCATTGTGATGCCCCTGGCTCTGGTTTTCTTTTTTAATATTCCCCTGGCTATTCGTGGTCTTTCAATCCTTTCTTATTTAGAGCTTTGCTATACTCGGTCTTGAATCCAGTGGAATCAATATCATTATGCCTTTTATGCCTGGTGATGGCAGCCACACAAAGAATACCAAGGTCCAAGTTAACCATCATCTCATAATCTATATGGCCCTATTCTTTTCTCATATTTCCCCTTCTATACTTTACCCCTAGTTGTATTATACTCTGGGATTTAAGATTCATTATAATAAAAACCCTATATATTTTTTATTTTTCTCCATTAGTTTCTTCTGCTTTGACTTTCTCTAATAAAAACCTGACTCTTCCCTAAGGACACTAATTCCCCTCAAACCCTCCCACGTGGAACCTGTAAATAGCTCTTTTCAGACCATTTTTTTCTCACTCATGGAAAAACACACACACATAATTAGTTTTAAGTCTAATATAATAAGACCATATTACCCACTAACTCTTGTTACAGTCACCCATTCACCCTTGCATATTTCTCCCTTTTTCAGAATTTTTTACTCCTAGATCAATCTACTTTCTCCAGTAGTACTACTGTCTTAATTCTTGGTGTGATTTAATATAATGCACGTGTGTGACACTTCTAAAGTCAAACCTTTCAGTACCTTGAATTCTGTTCTTCTAAAGGTCTTGGGCTCTAATCTTTCTCAATCCCTTTCTTGCAGAAGTGTAACCCACAAATTGTCAGTACTTATCCTAACAACCACTCTATAATTGTAACTTTATATATCTAACTGCCTGACCTACCACCTTCTATCATTCCAGCTCATTCCTTATTTTAATTCCCTAAAAAATATTTATACTTCACTCTGACCATTAAGGTCTTCTCTTCCCACTATTTCCATGTGTCTTACCTCCTCTGTCTACAGTTCTCCAGTTTAAATTTCATGGTCAGTAATTATAAATGCTCCTTTGTTAACACATTTTATCCCCTTGAGTTTTTCTCATGTTATTATTATTGGGTTGACTAGCAGAATTTTGGTTGAATCTAACTTTTAATCTAATCTAATCTCCAGGGACTATAGACTGAAAAACTGTCAGATTATTTTATTTTTCAATTAGAACATATATGTTGTGTAATGGCCCTTATTATTATTATAATTTAAGATTTTATTTATTTATTCAGGAGAGACACACAGAGAGAGGCAGAGACATAGGCAGAGGGAGAAGCAAGCTCCCTGCAGGGAACCTGATGTGGGACTCAATCCTGGGACTCCGGGATCACACCCTGAGCCAAAGACAGATGCTCAAACGCTGAGCCACCCAGGAATCCCATGTGTAATGGCCTTAAATGTTCTTTTATTTGATTCACATTTTATCTTCTCCAAAATGTCAATTTTCTGCCAGTTTCTCTTTTTTAATCAAAATATTATATTATTAATAAGTTATCTCTATGCTGCTCAAGTCATCTTTCAAAAAATGTGAGATTCTAGGAAATCAATTTATCAATGGCAGTTGCTGTTTCTGCCACTACGTTTTGTGACGTTGGAGAATTTATTTAATCTTTGTCCATAAATGAGTATAACAGTAGTTTATGTAAGGTTTTAGTGTAATATCTTAACAAATGTTAGCTTTTATTAATTGTATTCTTATCATTCTTATAACTATTATTTGTCATAACCAATATTATCAAACAGAAGGATTTTTAGTATTCATCAAAAACTTAAGGAGATGTTTTGTATTTTAGTTTGCTAGGGCTTATATAAGAAAATACCACAGACTGGGTTCCTTAATTAACAGAAATTTATTTTCCCACGATTCAGAATGCCAGAAGTCCAAGATAGAGATGTTGGCAGGTTTGATTGCTTCTGAGGCCTCTCTCCTAGACTTGTCTTCTCACTGTGTCTTCACATGGCTCACCTTTGTGCATTTAAATCCCTGGAGTCAATTTGTGTATCCAAATTTTCATTTTTTATAAAGACACCATTAAATTAGATTAAACATACCTTAAAGTCTTCATGACTTATTTCTTTAATATCTGTATATTTTTAAACCTTGATATTCATGAGGTACATGAGTTTAGGGCATCATCAAATGAATTTGTATGGGGACAAACTTTAGCCATAACAATTTGTATCATGTGTTTCCTCAGAGCAGTATGTTCTTGTAAAATAACAAATAAAGTGCACATTTAATATCTTAAGTCTGAATCTTTGTAAGACTATCCTTTTTACAAAGTATCTACATCCAAAGATTCTAGAGACAGATCCCTGTTCTCTGCCTAACAAAATCCAGAAAATTAGCTTACTCAACCTCTATCTGAAAATGTCACCATTTCCATTCTATTCTTTTAAATACATGCCCTACCCTATTTGAATACCTTGATTAGAACTTCCCTGGATCTGGGCCAGATTTGCAGGATCCCCATGAGGCCCTTCTCCAATTCCCACCACATCCTGCTTGTGTTAACCTATTTATTTAAAATTTCTCATTTCTGCTAATTCTCAATTCCTGCTCCGCAGTCATATCATACAGCTTATATTTACTTGCTCTGTGGTAACATTGTGAAACTTAGGGTGATAACTTTCCATTGAGACTTTTAGAATAATACAGTAAAATTACAAAAGTCTAATCTGTATTCCTCCCAACTAGCAATGACTGTTGTCATTAAATTTGTGACAACTACTTTCTTAGAGCCCAGAAAGTATTAAAAGGAAAAAAGATTCAAAAATATAAACCAAAATAAAAGACATATCATAAATATACCATTCAGTTGTTTTTTGATAATTATTTTTGAAGCAATGTTTCAGATATACATATATTCCTGACCTAAAAATTTTCCTCTCCTTTAGAATTCCTTATCCTAATATTCCTCCTAATTCAGAGGAAGATTGGCCATTTTAAGACTATGTCACATTGTTCTTGACCTTTTTAGCCTTCAGTGCTATTCCTCCTGCCTTGTTCACTTTCTCCTTCCTCGGGTTTTTTCCTCAATCTACATATTAATCTTTCCCATGTTAAAAAAATAAACAGAAAGTAAAGAAAAAAATATTTCCTTTGAAACTATCTACCCACAATGTCTTCTATTTCTTTCCTTTCATGATAGAACCAAGTGACTGAAACAGTTAATGTCTCTATTTCTACCTCATTCCCCACTGCATTAAATCTAGTCCATATCTCTATGACTACATAGAAAGAGCTTTTGCTACAATTACTAATGAATTCCTCATCAATAAATCCAATCCCAGGGTTTTGTTCTCATCCTACTTAATCCTGCTGCAGTACTTGGCACTGTTAGATACACTCTTCTTTAAATCTTCTCTTTCACTGCAGAGAGTTTAATTTTTACAATTTTTTTCTTTGTCTGTACTTTTTCTCACTTTCAATATTATGTTTCTTTATCCCTCCTAAAAGTTTTTATTTCCCATGGATATGTTTTGATATTTAGCTATTATTGCATTATGCATCCTGCCTACCAGGTAATCTCTTTATTACAAAGACTTCATTATCCATAGAAAGAAAGCCTTAATGTAAGTTTGATAAAGGCATGGTCTGCCTATGTTTATTTACTTCTATACTCCTTGTAGCTAGTTTGAGTCTGCAAAATTGAGTATTTTATTTAATGAATATCTTACTTAAATTTAAAGTCTCTATTAAGTCTACATATCTATAGGTATGTACTACATGTTTTTATTTACATGTTCCACAAGAAGCTCAAACTTAATAATACATTTTTTTTTCCTAAAAATCTATCCTTTATTGCATACCCCATGTCACATCGCCCATTCATTAATTTATATATTAATTATTTACAAAGCTTATACTTTGCACCAGGCAAAGGTTACAGAAATAACTAGACAAAAATCCTATTCTAATGGAGTTTACATTACACTGAAGTAAACAGAAGATACACAAGTAAATGTCTAGAGAATTGATTATTCATGAGCATCAAGAAATATATCAAGCAGATATCAGTAATACCGTATATATAAAGGAATCTATGTAAAACTCATAGGTAAAGACTTTAAGGAAGTAGGGAGGTTCTTTTAAACTCTCATATATCGGTGGGTTATGCAAGCAGGTACAAAAGCCCTGAGATTGGTCGGAGTTTACCTGTCTATATTTGGTGAAGATCAAAAAGGCCAATGAGGCCTGAAGAAAAAGAACCAAAGGGAAAGTAATAGAAGTTGAGGTTAGAGAGGTAACAAGATGAATAATTCATATAGGCCTTAAAAAACTGAGAAATGATCAATCTAAGTTTATCTACATTTTTCTTTTTTTAATTTTTAATGTTTTTAAAGATTTTATTTATTTATTGATGAGAGTCAGAGTGAGCGAGGCAGAGACATAGGCAGAGGGAGAAGCAGGCTCCCTGTGGGGAGCCTAATGTGGGACTTGATCCCAGGACCCAGGGATCATGACCTGAGCCAAATACATATGCTCAACCACTGAGCAACCCAGGAACCATTATTATGTACGATTTGTAAAAAATATTTATTTATTTTTCAAGAAAGAGTATGAGAAAGCTCAAGTGGAGGGAGAGGTAGAAGGAGAAAATTCCAAGACTCCCTGCTGAGCACAGAGCCTGATCTGAGGCTTGATGTCATGACCCATGAGATCATGACCTGAACAAAAACCGAGAGTTGTATGCTCAACTGAATGAGCCACTCAGTCGCCCCTATAATTGACATTTTTAACAAGGGTATATGTAATCTTTGACAAGATTATCAGGAGATGTCTGGTGTGTTTTTGCTGACTGCTATTGATAAATAATGTCTACATGTGTTCATTAGATTTGACAAAACAGACTATAATCTATGGATTTTTCATGTGTTAGTTGAGAAATAAAATAAGGTTATTGCTATCAATTGAATGTTAGAATTCCCTAAAACGCATATGTTGAAACTCTAATCTCCAATGTGATACTATTTAGACATAGGGCCTTTGAGAGCTAATTAGGTTGTGAGAGTGGAGCTTTCATAATGGCATTAGTTTTCTTATAAGAAGATATATGAGAGAGCTTGCTTTCTCTTACTATCCCCAGTTCTACCATATAAGAACTCAAAATTGGGCTGCAAACTAGTAAGAGAAAGCTCACCAAGGACCTAATCATACTGGGACCCTGATCTAGGATTTCTAGCCTCCAGAAATGTGAGAAACAGACACAGATAAATGTAGCTAAATGGTTACACTGAAGAGGGTAGGAAGGACAGAGAAATGGTCTGGAGCTAAACAGATGCATGGGACTGTCCATGGGAAGGAGAGATACCACAGGCATGGAAAAGGGAGAGAAATATCCTCACACCAAATACTTCAGGCAGGAGGAAGACAAATCCCCATAATATTTGGCTTTGAAAACCAGTGGGGCTTAACAGGGTTCATAACCTAGACTTTAAAAATCAATGGCCTTGTGTCTGGAAGAGCCAGGAAGACAGAGTCCTTGCCCTTAAGAGATAGCACAATGAACAGCCCCACTGAGAGACAGTATAGAAAATTCCAGAACCATATAAGAAGATGTATTTACTAATCTCAGAGCATGTGCTGGAGGTACAGAGATCTTTGAGGGACTTTTCCAAGAACAAAAAGATGGCAGGTGCCATTTCCCTCCCTCACCACTCCAGCCTAGGTACACAGACACCTGCAGGGACCAGTGCAGCACCTACACTAGCCACCTAGATTGCTAACACAATGCCCAGCAATTGTATTCTCCTGTGGAAATACTCCTTCTATCAAAGCCTGCTCAGGAGTTTTTCTGGGCAGCTGCAGGTCCCTTTCTTTAATGAACTGGTGCTAACGTTACTTGTATCACACACCATGCCCCATATTCTCCTGCAAACTCACCTCCTCCAATATGCTCTTTGCCAGAACCCATCCAAAGCACTACCACAAACCTGGCAATCTGTAAGCAGCCCCATTTGGATAGCACCATTCCCAAGTGATTCCTGCCCTGGGAAAGGGGGAACAGAACACATATCAGTCAAACTGTGGCCCCAGAAATAGGCTTGGGGCAGACACCAGGTCTGACTACTGGCCCTACCCATCAATGAAAGCTTCTTAGGGGACAACACAGTAAAAGCACTATGTGGTTTGGGTGATACTGAATCTCTGTCAAATGCCTAGTCTGAGTCAGCTTGAGCCCAAGGTGGCCCTGGACAAAGACCAAGCCCTCCCCACAATAGGCAAAAAGAACCATTTCAGACAGTTGGAATGAAGGCAAACACAGTTCAGCCCAACAGTAGGGTGCACACAACACACATAGGTGACACCCCTGAAGTGCCAGGTTCTAGTGAAAGGGGGCATTGCACTGTAGAACACTATAGGATCTCTTCTTCATAAAGTCACTACTTTCAAGAGCAAGAGACACAGCTAACTTTCCTAACACATACAGAATTAGACAAAATGAGGAGAGAGGAAAAGAACCAAACAAAAGAATAGGACAAAATCACAGCAAGAGAGCTAAACAAAATGGAGATAAGTAATGTGCCTGAAAGAGAATTTAAAATAATGGTAATAAAGATACTCACTGGATTTGAGAAAATAGTGGATGACTTCATTGAGACCCTCAACAAAGATATAGAAAACATAGAAAAGAACCAATCAAAAATGAGGAACTCAATAACTGGAATTAAAAAATATGCCAGATGGAATGAAAAGTAGACTAGAGTAAGCAGAAAGATGGATCAGTGACCTGGAGACAGAGTAATACAAAGCAATTGAGCTGACCAAAAGAGAGAAAAAAAAAATCATAAGAAAAGGAAACAGACTAAGAACTCAGTAACATCATCAAGTGTAGTAACATTCACATTATAGGGATCCCAGAAGAAGAGAGAGAAGAGGGGACAGAAAATTTATTTGAAGAAAAAAATGCTGAAAATTTCCTAAATCTGGAGAAGACAACAGAAACCCAGATCCAGGAGGCACAGAGAGACGCAAACAAAATCAATCTGAGGAGGTCTACCCCAGGTCATGTAGTAATTAAAATGGCAAAATGTGATGATAAAGAGAAAAATTTTAAAGTAGCAGGAAAAAAACAGTTATATATAAGGGAAACCCCATAAGGTTATCAGATGATTTTTCAGCAGAAACTTTGAAAGCTGGAACAAAGTGGAATGATATATTCAAAATTCTGAAAGAAAAAAAAACCAAAAACTACAACCAAGTATTCTCTGTCTAGCAAGGCTATATCATTCAGAACAGGAGATTTAAAGAGTTTCCCAGACAAAGAAATGTTAAAGGAATTTGTTACCAGTAAACCAGCCCTAAAATACATGTTAAAGGGAGCTTTTTGAGTGGAAAGGAAAGAGAACAAGCAGGTGTAAAGAAAGTAGAAAGCAAAAATAAAATATAAAATTAAAAAAATAAAATAAAATAAATAAAATAAAATAAAATAAGTAGAAAGCACAAAAGCAGTAAAATTAGGTGTATCTATAAATATTGGTCAATAATTTTACAAAATAAAATGATGTAAAATATGACACCATATACTTAATCATGGAGGTGAGAGGAGTAAAGAACGAATTCATACTTCAGTAACCATCAGCTTATTATTGACTGCTATATGCATAAGATGTTACATATAAACCTAGTGGTAACTGAAAATAAAATAAAAAAAAAACTGGGTCATACACATACAAAAGTTAAAGAGAAATAATCCAAGTATATCTCTAAAGAAAGCCAGCAAAATATGAGTGAAAAGAGTAAGAGAAGAATCAGAGAAGAACTACAAAATAACCAGTAAAACAAGTAACAAAATGGGGATCCCTGGGTGGCCCAGCGGTTTGGCGCCTGCCTTCAGCCCAGGGCGCGATCCTGGAGACCCGGGATCGAATCCCACGTCGGGCTCCCAGTGCATGGAGCCTGCTTCTCTCTCTGCCTGTGTCTCTGCCTCTCTCTCTCTCTGTGACTATCATAAATAAATAAAAAATTAAAAAAAAAAAAACAAGTAACAAAATGAAAATTAAAAAAAAACAAAGAAAGTAAGTACACACTTATCAACATTACTGTGAATGTATATGGACTATGTACTCCAATCAAAAGACATGGTGTGTTGAATGGATGAAAAAGCAAGACCCATCTATATTGTGTATGAGACTTATTTCAGACCTAAAGACAAATGGAAATTGAAAGTGAAGGGATGAAGAAGCTAATATCATGCAAATGGTTGTAAAAAGAGATCTGGAGTAGCAATATTTATGTCAGACAAAATAGACTTAAAGATTATGAGACAAAGACATTATACAATCACAGAGGGAAAAGTCCAAGAAGAAGATATAATAATTGTCAACCCAGGAACACTCAAATATGTAAAGCTCCCAATAACATGAAGTAATCAACAGTAATACAGTAATAGCTGGGGACTTTAATATCCCATTTACATCCATGGACAGATTATCGAAACAGAAAATAAAATTAAAAAAAAAATAAAATAAATAAATAAGAGTGGCTTTGAATGACACATGGGACCTGATCGATCTAACAGATATATTCAGAATATTCCATCCTAAAACAGCAGAATACACATTCTTTTCAAATGCATATGGATCATTCCCTAGAATAGATCACATATTAAGCCACAAAACTTGTCTGAACAAATCCAAAAACACTGAAGTTATACCAACCATCTTTTCTGACCACAGTGCTATCAAAACTACAAGAAAAAGTCTGGAAAGACCAAAAATACATGGAGGTTAAATAACATACTGCTAAGTGATAAATTGGTCAAATAAGAAATCAAGGAAGAAATTGCAGTATACATGGAGACAAATGAAAATAAAAGCACAACAATCAAAAATTTTGCAGCAAAAGCTAGAAGGAGATTTATAACAACAGAAACCTACTTCAAGAAACAAGAAAAAAAAATCCCCAATAAACAACCCAACCTTAAAGGAGCCTGAAAAAGAACAAACAAAATCCAAATGCAGTAAAAGGAAGAAAATAAATAAGAATTAGAGCAGAAATAAGTGAAATTAAAATAAAATAGAGCAGAGCAATGAAGCCAGGAGCTGGGTTTTTGAAAAAAAAAATAAACAAAATTAATAAATATTTAGCTAAACTTATCAAAAAAATAAAGGATGTCTCAAAATCAGAAATGAAAGAGAATAACTGACACCACAAAAATACAAAGGACTCTAAGAGCATGTCATGAAAAATTATATGCTAACAAATTGGACGACCTAGAAGGAGGAATGGATAAATTCCTAGAAACATATAACTTCCCAAAACAGAATCAAGAAGAACAGAAAATTTGAACAGACCAAGTATCAGAAATGAAATTGAATCAGCAATTAAAAAAAAAGTGTCAAGAGAGCTTCACAGGTAAATTCTACCAAACATTTAAAGAAGAGTTAATAGCTATTCTTCACAAACTTTTGTATCTTTACAACAGTATTTTTTGTATCAAAGTTTTGTATCTTTACATTTTTTGATTATTAAATAAATAATCCACGACCTCAAAATCTCAGGAGGGCTGAGGATCACAATTTTAGACCATAATTTTCAGAACTTGAGCTAGTATATAATCAGTGTGATATATTCTGATTAGAAATACTGAGTAGGGCAGCCTGACTGGCTCAGTGATTTAGTGCCACTTTCAGCCCAGGGTGTGGTCCTGGAGACCCAGGATCAAATCCCACCTCAGTCAGGATCCCTGCAGGAAGCATGCTTCTCTCTCTGCCCGTGTGTCTCTCTCTCTCTCTGTTTCTCATGGATAAATAAATATAAATCTTAAAAAACAAAACAAATTACTGCTAAAAAAAAAAAGAAATACTGAGTAATTCTTATGGTCATTACCACAAATAGTCACTATTTTATAGACTGTGAAAGGAATGTCTCCACTTGGATCTTCTAAGTTCAGGCTTTAATTATTTTAACATTTGTTTTGATGAGTTTTGATAGATGTGTATGTCTGTGGAACAATAGCTATCATCCAGATATAGAACATTTTCATCATGCACAAAAGTTCCCTCATGTCACTTTGAAGTTAAATACCTCAGGACTAAGGACTAAGTAGCAAATTATTTGCCATCTGTCAATATGCATGTTTGAATTTTATATTACTTTACATAAATCTTATTATATAGTATGTGCTCTTTTGTATCTCCTTTCTGTTGAATTCAGTATAATGTTTGCGAGCTATCCTTCTCATGGTATAATCTTTGTCCATTCTTCTTGATCACTGTATAGTGTTCCATTATATACATATAACACAATATGATTATTTGTTCATGGACAATTCAATTCTTTACAATTTGGGGCTATGAACATTCATGTACAAATTCTTCTGTGGATATATATTTTTCTTCTTGATAACTACATAAAAGTTAATTGTTGAGTTGCATAGTAGGTACTATTTTTTTTTATTTTTAGTAGGTACTATTTTGTTGCATAGTAAATGTCTCTTATATGATATGACTGGGTAGTTATAAAAAAAAACAAGTTTGTGCTGATGATTTAGCTTCTTAAAGATGTGAGTAGCCCAATGTCTGTTATTGCTATATCATAAGTACTGCCATTTGAGTATTGCCAAAAAGTGACTTTTGTTGGCTTGCTCCTTTTCTTTGACTAGCAAAACATAAATCCCTTTAAAAAGAAATAGTAAGCCTTCCAGTAAAATATAGGGGGTCAGAAAGAAGCATTTTAGTAGTTCTCATATTTTTCTGTAGCTATGGGAATAAAATATGTCAACAATTTTCACTTTATACAATTAAAGCCCAACAGCAAACATAGGTTGATGAAATAGTTATTAAATAGTGATACACCTAAATTTAAACCCCTATCATGAAGTAAAGGAAAGTCTGAATTACAGTGTATCTGAAAATTGAAGCTTGCAGGTATTTCCCTAGACAAAAATGACAGAAGAGTCAGTGGCCTGATAATTGCACCCCATGAAGATCAAAGACCTAAAAGATAAAAAGAGATCGTCTCACAGAGCCCAAACTGGTCCTTCAGGACAGTGATTGACAAAATCATTCTTCACCTCAGACACACTTTGGGAAGATAATGAGGTCACCAGAGAGGATTAGACATGTTTCTTGGATTTTGTATAAAGGATTCTGAGAAGAGAATTTCCTGGGACCACTTAATCCAAACCCTTACCTAACCATAGTTATCTACCATTTTACTTATAAAAGTATTCTGAATTGAATATATTTATTTTGAAGTATTTAGGCAGGATATTTGTGTATGAATAATAACAAATATATTGCTAAGTGAAATGCCTTGCTTTTGTCTTAAGCCTTCATCTTTTGATGAAGAAACTGCCATATGTCACTAAGAAATGGATCCAGGATGTTGGGTTAATGAAGTGAATGGATAAGAAATTGCATAGTCTTTTGTAGTGTGTGTGTGTGTGTGTGTGTGTGTGTGTGTAAGATGGAGAGAATAGTGAAGCAAATATTTAGTGATGAGAGGCATGAAACATAGCCATATTACTTTTGCCAAATATTTCTGAACACCTGAGACACTTTTAGGATTAAACTTCTCAAATTCTTGAAGTTACATTTGACATGTGATTTTCTTTGTACAGTACAACATGAGCATAAATGATACATGTTATTTACAGGGAGAAGATAGAATAGGCGATTCCTGATTTGCCCTATTTAAAATGGCGTTTATGGATAGCTTTTATCTCACATCAAAACACTGAGAAAAAGAAAATCACAGAAGATCAGCTGCTACCAAACAATTTAATATGAAATTATAACAGTATGGTGTGAATACATAAGCCCTCCATGGCAGCATTTAAAGATACCTTCATGTCCTGAAGGGCAGCATGCCAAAAAATTAGCACAAGATATGATTATGAGAATAGTGAAATTCAAAATCCTGGCAAGTCTTTGGAATAAAAACATACAAAATTTAGTACTGAATTAGGAAAAGAGTGAAAGCCTGAAACACAGGATGAAAACATTGAGGTAGATTTCCTAAGAACCTTGAACATCCAAATTGCCTGAAACACATGGGTTGATGACAGAGTTGTCTGCCTTTCCTTCCTATAGGTGAGCAGAGTCCCTTCTCTTGTGTGCTGTGAAAAGGAGTCACCCGAGGCAGATGTCTTTAAAAGTGTTGTTTGCATTCCTAATTTGCTTTCTCTCATTCCTCTGATTCAGGTAATTTATAAAGTGGACAAGCAGCATCAGATACACCTGAAAATATACTAGAAGTCGATTATTGGGCTCCATCTCAAACCTGGTAATGAAGAAAGGGCCATCCATCTATATTTTAATAAGTCTGGGTATTTCTGATGCATGGCACAATTTTGAGCACTTCTGATTTAAAGTAATAAATTGAGTAGCATTTTTCCCTGCTTTGGAGGGGAAGACATTATACCTTAAAGAATCTCCTGGATCTGGTTAAGATATCCTGGCAGAAAATGGGAGAAATGCCTGGTAATGAACCTTTAGGGTGTTGAATTGGAGTTGGGACATAGAATATACAGCTGGGTAGTGGATAGTTTTTAATATGGGGACTAGCCTACGATTTAGAAAGCCTGGAAGGATTCCTAATATTCTTCTGGATTAGTTCCTAGAAACATGAAAAAAAAATATGGCATATAGTAAACGAGGTGGAAATTTTGGAAGTGCCTTAAAAAAAGACTGAAGGAAGATCAAAATTTGCATTTAGTGGAATATTTTTTTTACTGTAAACAAAATAATCTACCATCTGACCATTTTCCACAGGAGGGAACTAAGATAGCCAGAGCTTGACTTTAGTTAGAGTATCAAAGACAGAATTTACTCAATAACTATTTTAATAAGGAAAGTAAATTTCAGTATAGATCTGATCTCAATTCCAAATAAAGCAGAAGTAAACTTAGATTTTGTAGTGAAAGGGTAGTGTGAGATGACTAATGGATGGAAAATTACTAAGAGGAGACATCCAAGTTAGGGGAATTTTTGCTAAACCAACTTAATAGGATTTTTGCTGAAGGCAGACTAAGGTGATAAAATATCAAGATGGAGGGTATGGCTTAGCAGGATTCTTTGCTAAGACTGGGCTGAGCAGGTCCAGTATAAAATAATGACCAAGCTTGAGGCCTTGTTTATGACATAATGTTGAAAATAACTGGCAAACAAGGGGTTGTATGTCCTTTAGCTTGATACAATGATTCGGTATGTAGAGATCAAGGGGTGAAAGAAACATCTGACAAATATTCGGATGTTATTACATTGGTAAAATTTATAGGAATCAATTAAAATAGGTTATACTGAACTATCTTCTCTAAGGTAAATGAAAAGGTATTGCATCTTTTTTCATATTCAAGGCTTTTTTAAAAAATCAAACTACAATTGACATACAGTATCCTATTTTTTTAGCTATACATCATAGTGAATCAGTATTTTCATACATTATATGATCCTCATGATAAGTGTAGTTACTATCTGTTAAGATACAAAATTATTAACTGTATTCCCCATGCTGTACCCTACATCCTCATGGCTTATTCATTTTATACCTGGATGTTTGTTCCTCTTAATCCTGTTCACATATTCATCCCCTGCAATCCATCTGTTAACCAGGTTTATTTCTTATGAGCTTGTTTCTTTGTTTCTTTTGTTTTTTAGATTTCACATAAAAGTAAAATCATATGATATTTGTCTTTCTCTTTATGATTCCTTTCACTTGGCATAATATACTCTAGCTTCATCCATGCTGCAACAAATGGCAAGATTTTATGGCCACATAATATTCCATTGTGTACCTATGTCACATCTTTCTTGTACACGCATCTATTAATGGATACTTGTATTTCTTAACTATTACAAATAATGCTGCCATGAAGATAGATTTAACTCTTCAGATTGATGTTTTCATTTTCTTTGGGTAAATACCTCGAAGTCGATAGTTGAATCATGAGGGATTTCTGTGTTTAATTTTTTGAGGAACTCCCATAATGTTTTCTATTATCGTACACCAATTTACACTCCCAAGAATAATGAATGACAATTCCCTTTTTCTTCATATCCTTGTCAACACTTATTTTATGTCTTTTTGATAGTACTCATTCTGACATTGTAAGGTGGTGTCACATCATAGTTTTGGTTTTTATTTCCCTGATGATTACTGATGTTGAACATCTCTTCATGTGCTCTTGGCCACCTATATGTATTTTCTGGAAAAAATGTCTGTTCAAGTTTTCTGTCCTTTTTTTAACTGAGTGATTTTATTTCATTATTTTTTGGTAAACATTAAGTTTTGTAAATTCTTCATATTTTTTGGATGTTAACTCCTTATCAGATGTATGATTTGCAAATATCTCCTCCCATTTGGTAGACTGCTTTTTCATATTGTTGATGGTTTCCTTTGCTGTGCAAAAGCTTTTTAGTTTGTTGTAATCTCACTTAATTGATTTTAGCTTTTGTTGCCCTTGACTGGGATGACTGGTCCAAAAAAATATATTGCCATAATTGATGTAATAGACTTTACTGTCTATATTTTCTTTTATTTTTTACGGTTTCAGATCTTACATTCAAGTCCTTACTTCATTTTGAATTAACTTTTGTATATGGTGTAAGATAGTGGTCCAGCTTCATTTTTGTTTGCATGCAGCTGTCCAGTTTCCCATTTATTCACCATTTATTGAAGACTATCTTTTTTTAAAATTATTTATTTATGACAGTCACACACACACACACAGAGAGAGAGAGAGAGAGAGAGAGAAAGAGGCAGAGTCACAGGCAGAGGGAGAAGCAGGCTCCATGCACTGGGAGCCCGACGTGGGATTCAATCCAGGTCTCCAGGATCGCGCCCTGGGCCAAAGGCAGGCGCCAAACCGCTGCGCCACCCAGGGATCCCGAAGACTATCTTTTTCCCCCACTCTATATTCTTGCCTCCTTCTCATAGATTAAGTGACTATATATACATTATTTTCTTGGCTCTTTGTTTAATTATATTGATTGTTATATTGTTATATTAATATTGTTAATATTGTAACAATATTGTATAATGTTGTTATATTAATTAAATTGATTGTTTAATTATATTGATCTATGTCTGTTTTTATGTCAGTACCACACTATGTTATTATATTTTTTAGTATAGATTGAAGTATGGGATTGTAATACTTCTACTTTTGTCCCTCTTTCATGGATTTCTGTGGATCCATGAAAATTGTAGAATTCTTTCTTGTAGTTCTGTGAAAAATAGTGTTGGTGTTCTAATAGGGATTGGATTGAATCTGTAGATTGCTTTGGATAGCATGGGCATTTTAATAATATGAATTATTTCAATCTGTGAGCATGGAATATCTTACTATGTATTCGTGTCATCTTCAATTAATTTCATCCATTGTCTTATTATTTCCTGTATATAAGTCTTTCATTTACTTTGTGAAATTTATTCCTAAGTATTTTATCCTTTTTGATGCATTTGTAAATGGGATTGTCTTCTTAATTTCTGATACCTTTTATTAGTGTATGGAAATACCAATTAAGTATGTTAATTTGATATCCTGTGACTTTACTGAACTTATTTATTCTGATAGTTTTCGGTGGAGTCTTTAAGGTATTTTATATAATATGTCATCTGCAAATAGTGACAACTTTACTTCATCCTTACCAATATGAATGCTTTTCCTTTTTTCTTTTTTTTATTTCCCTCTTTCTCTCTGTCTCTGTCTGTCTGTCTGTCTCTCTCTCTCTTTTTTTCCCCCTAATTTCTATGGCTAGAACTTCTAATACTAGGCTGAATAAAGTTCTGTGAGTGGACATCCTTGTCTTGTTCCTGATCTCAGAGGATACCTTTCAGTTTTATACCATGCAGTATGATACTAGCTGTGATATTTTGTCAGATGTGGCCTTTGTTATTTTGAGGTATGCTTTTTCTACACCCACTTTGTTGAGAGTCTTTATCAGAAATGGATATATAATTTTGTTGGATGCTATTTTTGCATCTATTGAAATGATCATATGATTTTCATCCTTTCTTTTATTAACGTGGTGTATCATGTTGATTGATTTGTGTGTGTTGAGCAATCCTTGAATTCCTGGGATATATTCCACTTGATCATGGTGTATGACTTTTTAACATATTGTTGAATTCAGTTTGCTAATGTTGAGCCTTTTTGCATCTTTGTTCATCAGGGATATTGGCCTGTAATTTTCTTTTTTTTTTTGTGGTATATTGGTCCACGTTTGGTATCAGAGTAGTGTTGTTCTCTTAAAATAAGTTTAGAAGCATTCATTCATCATCAGTATGGAATAATTTGGAATAATTTGACCATGATGGGTACCAACTCTTCTTCAAATATTTGATAGAATCCACCTGTCAACCCATCTAGTCCTACACTTTTCTTTTTAAAGAGTTTTAAAATTACTGATTCATTTCACTACTTATAATTGGTCTATTCAGATTTTCATTTCTTTGTGATTTAGTCTTGGATGATCTGTTTATAACAATTCATTTTTGTTAGGTTTTTCAATTTTTTGACATATAATTGTTCACTGTAAACTCTCAGCATTCTTTATATTTCTGTAGTGTCTGTTGTAACTTCTCTTCCATTTCTCATCTTATTTATTTGGGTCTGCTTTCATTTTTATGGATATTTTCTATTTATAGTCTCTACTTCATTTCATTCCATGTTTATCTTTATGATTTTCTTCCTTCTAACATTAGGCTTTGCTTGTTATTCTTTTTCTAGTTCCTGTAGGTATAAAGTTAGATTGTTTATTTAGAATTTTTCTTCTTCCTTGAGGTAGGCTTGTATTGGTATGAACTCCTCTCAGAATCACTTTTGCTGTGTATCATAGATTTTTGAAATATTGTTTGCATTTTAATTTATCTCAAGGTATTTTTTAAGGTATGTATGTATGTATGTATGTATTTATGTATGTATTTTAGAAAGAGAAAGTGTGTATGAGTGGAGAGAGGAGGAGAGGGGAAATGGAGAGAGAATCTCAAGCAGACTCTGTGCTCAGTGTAGAACCCAAACCAGTGCTCAATCTTATAAACTGAGCTCACAACCTGAGCTGAAATCAAGAGCTGGATGCTCAGCTGACTAAGTAACCCAGACATCCCTTTCTCAAGGTAGTTTTAAGTTCCTTTTTGATTTTTAATCCATCGCTTGTATAGTAACATATAGTTTAGTCTACATGTGTTTGTTTGCTTTTTTTTTCTCATAATTTATTTCTAGTTTCCATGTGGTCAGAAAAAATGCATGGTATGATTTCAGTTTCCTTGAATTTACTGAGACATATTTTATAGCCCTACGTGATCTTCTTGGAGAATGATCTATGTGCATTTGAAAAGAATGTGTATCCTGCAATTTTTAAATGGATTTTTTTTGTATATATTTAAATTCCATGCAGTCTGATCTGCAATATAGGGCCAATATTTCCTTATTGACTTTCCTTATGGATCTATCCATTGATTTAGTAAGGGATTAAAGTCCCTTAGTGTTATTGTATTATTCTCAATTTCTCCCTCTATGTCATTTAATATTTCCTTTATGAATTTAGGTGCTCTTTTGTTGCATACACAAACATTTATAAATGTTCTATCCTCTTCCTGAATGTAACTTTCTATCACTACCTCAACCTCTTCATTGTTTTTTGCTATAATATCTTTTAAAATCTATTTTTTATGACGTGAATATCATTATACCAGATTTATTTTTATTTCCATTTGGATGGAAAATTTTTTCCGTTACTTCACTTTCAGTCTGTGTTTGTCTTTAGAACTAATGTGAGTCTCTTTAGGCAGTATATAAATAGGTTTTGCTTTTTGTTTGTTTGTTTGTAAATATTCTAATCAGCCACTCTGTCTTTTAATTAGAGCATTCCATCCCTTTTCAATTAAATTAATTATCCATAAATATATGCTCATTTCAATTTTATTAATTGTTTTCTGGTTGTTTTGTAGTACTTCTCTGTTCCTTTTTTCTTAGTCTCTTGCCTTGTAATTTGATGATTTTCTTTACTGTTCTGTTTGTGTTCCCTTCTCTTTATCTTTTGTGTATCTGTTATAAATTTTTGGTTTATGGTTATCATTAAGGTTCATATATATACTTCCCACATATAGGGTAGCATAGGTTTAAACCTATGGTCACTTTAGTTCAAAACTATTCTAGAGCACTATATTTTTACTCCCCATCCCCATATTATATGTTTTTGATTCTTATTATACATATTCTTATTTTGTGTAAAGCTTAACTACTTATTCTAGTTATAGTTGATTTTACTACTTTTTGTCTATTTTCATATTAACTTTTTAAGTGGGTAATTTACTGTCCTTACCAGTGAGATTTTTTCATATATATATATATATATATATATATATATATATATATTTAAATTTCTAGTCATGGCTTTTGATTTTCTGCATAGAGAAGACCCTTTTCATATTTCTTGGAAAGCTGGTTAGTGAACTTCAGTTTTTGTTTGTTCAGGAATTTCTATTGCTCTCCTTCAATTCTGAATGCCATAGAATATTCTTCGTATAAGGTTTTTTTTGTTTTGTTTCTTTTTTCCTGTCAGCACTTTAAATGTATCCTGCCTCTCTCTTCTGACCTGCAATGTTTCTGCGGGAAAATCAGCTCAGTCTTACAGTGTTTCCCTTGTATATGACAATTTGGTTTTTTCTTGCTGCCTTTAAGATTTTCTCTCAAACTTTTGCCATTTTAATTATAATTTGTTTTTGTATATATCTCTTTGGGTTCATCTTGTTTGGGGCTCTCTGTGATTCCTGGACAATGAATACTTGTTTTCTCCCACAGGTTAGCAAAATTTTCAGCTATTATTTCTTCAAATAATTTTTCTGCTCCATTATCTCTCTCTCCTTCTATTTTATCCTTCTCCTTTTTCTCTCTCTCCTTCTATTTTTAGGACTCCTATAATGTGAATGTTACTACACCTGATATTGTTCCAGAGGTTTCTTAAACTAGTTGAATTAAAATATGTTGTTGTTGTTATTGTTGTTGTTGTTATTATTATTATTATTTTCTATTCTGATTGGGTGATTTCCACTATTCTGTCTTCCAGATCACTGACCCATTCTCTAACTCATCTAAATCTGCTATTGATTTTTCTAGAGTATTTTTTATTCAATTCTGGTACTCTCAATTTCTTATTGGTTCTTTTATATTGTCTAACTCTTTGTGGAAGTTTGTTGTGTTCATTCATCTGAGTTCAGTGAGCACCTTTATGACCATTACTTTGAACTCTATTTGGTAAATTACTTATCTTTATTTCACTATTTTTTTCTTCTGGAGTTTAATTTTGTTCTTTCATTTGGGATATATCCCTATGTCTCCTCATTTTGTTTGATTTTCTTCAATGTTTATTTCTATAAATTAGGCAGAACAGCTACCTATCCTGGTTTTGAAGAACTGACCTCATATAGGAGTGTCCCCTGCATAGACTATGTGTGCTGGCAAGCTTTGGTGGTTGGCTAGAGCTGAAATGAATGGGTAATGGGGGCACTCCCTGCTAAAACCACCTGGCAGGATGGCTGAAACTGGAATGGGCATAGAAGGAGGCCATCACAGAGGGATGGTTGGGTCTGTATGAGCTAGGGGTCTAAGACTCACTGGGATGGCCCTAGCAGGCTGGAGAGAGTACCCGGGCCCTGTTCCCACCTGTACTATCAAGGTACAAACAGTCACAATTGCTGGTGTCTCCAAACCTGGAGAAGAGTGTTCCAGAAGTCCCCCCCTCTTTTTTTTTTTTTTTATTTTGTCCTTGGGAGGGCAAGTCAAGCCCCTCAGTTATATTTATCCCTAATGTAGGTTGTTTTATCAGGGGCAAGTTTCCTGTTGTTAAAGTTTCTTTATATCTCTTATCTTTCTGTGGTCCCTCTATTGTATGCTAGTGCAGAAATTGATCAGTCAACCCTTAGTTCTTCTTTAGGAAGAATTTCTCTATATGTAAGTGTAGATTTGGTTTGTTGATTTCAGGGTCTATTTATGTTTCCATCTTGGACTGCCTTACACCAGAAAGCTATTGAATCTTGACCTATTACTACAATGGAGGCATATCGCTTGGTAAGATTTTTCAGCTTGCTAAGGCTTTGTGCAGGCCAAGCAGCAATTATCAGAACATTCATGTTTCCAGAAGCAGCTCTCAACAAGTGGCAGACATTGATTGGGTTGATGTCACAGATTACTCGCTTGTTCTTTGGATAGCAAAGCGTGTTCTGTTCTATTTCCCTATACTTATACACTGGGATTAAGCTTCTTTTCTTTCTTTTTTCCCCCCACAGTGATAATTTGCTTCATAATGTATTCCTTGGGGGCTTTCTTTCCTTCTCCATTTCACTTCCCCAAATGCCCATCAGTGTTGCCTGGTGTTATGCATAAATTACATATACTCTGATTTTTGTTTCAGTGTCATCTTCTCTGAAATCTTATATTAGACAATATTTAATAGAGAATTTTATCCCTGGTTATTGGAAATATAGCTATATAGTGACATTAGATTTTTTTTAGTATTTGCCTTTAGTAAAATTTGTAAGGCAACTTTGTCTAACTTATAATGATAAGTTGCTGGCAGCCCTATCCTATCCCAAATGCTAAAAACAATTGAGACCTCCTTACATCCTTTCTTGTTATAACTCTCTGCTTTACTTATATCCATTCTCTGCATGATAATAAACTTCTCAAAAACAAAGTTGTTTTTAAATTTATATTTCTACACTACTTAACATAGTGTCTTATACATTTTGGTACTGTGTAGATTAGTCAGAGTAAAATAAATTACCTTAATTTCAATATTAATATGCTAATAATGCTAATGAAAATATATTTAATATATTTTTATTTATTTTTTAATATACTTTTTTTAATATACTTATGCCAAAAGGCATCTTTTTGAACATGGGGATATAAGACAAGAATTAGTTTACAAATTATCTTGTGATTTTCTCCATCTCTAGTGCCTACAAAAATGATCTTGTTTTAGAAAAAAGCAGAGAATTTGGAATTCATAGTTACTACAAAAATATGGGAACCATCACCAAAGGTTTGGTATTTAGGCAGTGTGACATAGTGTTGAGTCATAGATGTGACCATATCTATAGTCTGGGAATGTTTTGGAGACCTAAATATAAGATAAAAATCCAAAGGCAGGTTATTATAGTCAAATAGAGTGTAAGTGGTAAACTAAACTTGCCCAATTCTTTAATTTGCCTGCTGGAGGCCATGAGTAAGACATTTAGCATATTTAAGCCCAATATCTTTACTTGCCTTGATGGTGACAGTAATAGTATCTATTCTCCAGTGTTGTTTCAGGAATAAAATAAATTATTTATATAAGCTATTGAAGAAGAACAACTTCAGTCAACTTAGGTGAAAAAATGTAATTATTTTAATTTAAAATTCAGTAACCACTTAAATTATTTTAGTCTTTCTAAAAATTATTTAGAATCTACTATGATAGCTTCTTAATCTATTACTTTTACTATTATGAGAATATTCTGTTAACAGAAGTACCCACTAAGTACCCACAAGAGAACTTTCTCTTATGTATTTCTGACTTACTTAAAAGCCTGGAACTTAAATTTTATAATAAATGACTATTATGCCTGGACTATTATGTTAAACCTTAAATCATCATGCTATTTTTCACTTCTATTACATTGGATTACACATTTTATTAATATAATAATAACTTAAAACAATATTTAAAAATACTTGTAACATTTAAAATAAATGTAATATATTATGCCAATCTGTATTTTCCCAATGCCTTTATTCTCAATGTCTATTTTCTTCCTATTTATTCATTTATGTACTTAAAAACATTTACAGAAAAATCATAACTATCTTCAAAATTGAGCAAAACTGCAAGGAACTTTTTTTTAAGATTTTATTTATTTATTCAAAAGAGAAAGAGACAGAGACAGGGACAGAGACACAGACAGAGGGAGAAGCAGGCTCCATCCAAGGATCCTGATGTGGGACTTGATCCTGAGACTCTAGGATCATGTCCTAGGCTGAAGGCAGATGCTAAACCACTGAGCCACCAGGGATCCCTGGAACAATGTTTTAACACTATGTGTATGATGTAAAGAATAAATTAATGACGTCTGATAGTAAGGGGACTAATTTTGCTTCTTAGGAGTTAAAATATGTGAATATAATGATAAATATAAGTTTAAAGTTTCAATTATCATTCTTTTTTCATCCCATCTGAATGTTATATTTTAACCCATATGTTATAGTAAAGTATACATTTAGAAAATGCATACATACTTTTTTGCAATGGGTTTGCCGCCAGAACACAGGTGTCGTGAAAACCACCGCTAAACCTAAACCAAAATGGGAAAGGAAAAGACTCACATCGACATCGTCGTCATTGGACATGTAGATTCAGGCAAGTCTACCACCTCTGGCCATCTGATCTACAAATGTGGTGGGATCGACAAAAGAACTATCAAAAAATTTGAGGAGGCTGCTGAGATGGGAAAGGGCTCCTTCAAGTATGCCTGGGTCTTGGATAAACTGAAAGCTGAACGTGAACGTGGTATCACCATATCTCCCTGTGGAAATTCGAGACCAGCAAGTATTATGTGACCATCATTGATGCCCCAGGACACAGAGACTTTATCAAAAATATGATTACAGGCACATCTCAGCTGACTGTGCTGTCCTAATTGTTGCTGCTGGTGTTGGTGAATTTGAAGCAGGTATCTCCAAGAATGGGCAGACCCATGAGCATGCCCTTCTGGCTTACACACTGGGTGTAAAACAACTAATTGTTGGTGTTAACAAAATGGATTCCACTGAACTACCCTACAGCCAGAAGAGATACGAGGAAATCGTTAAGGAAGTCAGCACCTACATTAAGAAAATTGGCTACAACCCCGACACGGTAGCATTTGTGCCAATTTCTGGTTGGAATGGTAACAACATGCTGGAGCCAAGTGCTAACATGCCTTGGTTCAAGGGATGGAAAGTCACCCAAAAAGATGGGAATGCCAGTGGAACCACACTGCTTGAAGCCCTGGATTGCATTCTGCCTTCAACTCATCCAACTGATAAGCCCTTGTGTCTGTCTCTCCAAAATGTCTACAAAATTGGTGGTATTGGTACTGTCCCAGTGGGTCGAGTGGAGACTGGTGTTCTTAAGCCTGGCATGGTGGTCACCTTTGCTCCAGTCAATGTTACAACTGAAGTAAAGTCTGTTGAAATGCACCATGAAGCTTTGAGTGAGGCTCTTCCTGGGGACAATGTGGGCTTCAATGTCAAGAACGTATCCGTCAAAGATGTTCATTGTGGCAACGTGGCTGGTGACAGCAAAAATGACCCACCAATGGAAGTAGCTGGCTTCACACTTCAGGTGATTATCCTGAACCATCCAGGCCAAATCAGTGCTGGATATGCACCTGTGCTGCATTGTCACACAGCTCACATTGCTTGCAAGTTTGCTGAGCTGAAGGAAAAGATAGATCATCATTCTGGAAAGAAGCTGGAAGATGGTCCCAAGTTCTTGAAATCTGGGGATGCTGCCATTGTTGATGGTTTCCGGCAAACCTATGTGTGTTGAGAGCTTCTCTGACTATCCTCCTCTGGTCTGTTTTGCTATTCGTGACATGAGACAGACGGTTGCTGTGGCTGTCATCAAAGCAGTGGACAAGAAGGCAGCTGGAGCTGGCAAAGTCACCAAGTCTGCCCAGAAAGCCCAGAAGGCTAAATGAATAATATCCCCAATACCTGCCACCCCAGTCTTAATCAGTGGTGGAAGAATGATCTCAGAACTGTTTGTGTCAATTGGCCATTTAAGTTTAATAGTAAAAGATTGGTTAATGATAACAATGCATCGTAAAACCTTCAGAAGGAAAGGAGAATGTTTTGTAGACCTTTTTTTTTTTTCTTTTTTGTGCGTGTGTGGCATTTTTAAGTTCTTAGTTTTTAAAATCAGTACTTTTTAATGGAAACAACTTGACCAAAAATCTGTCACAGAATTTTGAGACCCATTAAAACAAAAGCTTAATGAGAAAAAAGAAAGAAAATGCATACATAAGCATTCAGAAAAGTATTCTATGAGCTACCTAATAAATTTGCACACACATCTATATATTAGTACTCATAATTATAAAAATTAGAAACAATTAAATGTCCATCATTAGTATAGATAACATGTGTTATATGGGTTCTAAATAGCATTAATACTGACCCACTATTATGTTTAAAAAAACAAGAATAAAAGAGATAAAACTATAATGCTAATGAAATGATATAAAAGAGATAAAACAATAATGATAATGGAAACTTGCCATCAAATAATATATAACACACAATTCCATTTACTATGTGAAGTTCAAGTTCAGGTAAATTATTCTATCTTTATAAAAAACATTTTAAATTATTGGCTAGAGAGGGACATGTGGACTTTATATTCTATGCAATAGGTACAGAGAATAGTTTTGTAGCTAATTATATTATTTTAAATAGATTTCTTCCAATTTGTGTCAGTACACATATTTACAATGGCGAATGTTTATATAAGTCATTTTTTATTTTGAAAGATTAAAAACTCAAACCAACATCTTTTAAAACAAGGCAAAATCATAAATTACTTCAATCTCATATGTAAAATTGGGCATCTTTATTCCTAGGCATAGCTAATAATGCTAGAAAATTACAGTATTGGTTCCAGAAATGTATCAAAATGTTTATTTTATGCTATATTAGTTATGTTATCAAAATGTTATGTTATACTGTGTTAGTCATAGCACATTTTATTGACAAGTTTTAAAATTAAAGGTCCTAGAAAGACTGGACATATAACTAGTATAGTAAAAAGCTTTTATGTTATCCCAAATTCTATTCATAAGAGCACAGGACTGTGATGATTCAGAGAAGTAAAAATACTTAGTTTTGAAACCAACTAAGCTGGAAAGGAACAACATAATTTATAAGAAATAGAGATAAAATTTTGTATGTAATAGATTTGGTTCTATATGGAAAAAGGATACAAACATTTCACGTAGTTTAATTGATATGAGTAAGAACACAAAACCAAAAATTCTAATGATATTAATAACCCATTCTAAGTAGCCTACTTATAGCTATAAATTAGGTTATCCACATTATCAAACTGTCATAATTTCATTCAAGATGTCCCCTCCATCTAACATTATAAACAGTTGCATGCATATATACAAGATATGTATATCTGTTTTGGGCAGGTGATATATGCATTAAAATATGAGTGTATATCAACGTGTAATACATTCAGAGAAAAGAAATCAAGAAAATAGTCAATTGCAAGATAAATATATAAAATAATGATTTACTCAATATATACTAGTAATACATAACAAAACAGAAGAGAATAAATATCTCATTAATAAAAGCATCTAACATTTAAAATTCTCAACTACCTACAAATTAAGTTAGTAAGAGCTAAGTAAAACATTAACAAAATGAAACAGTGAAATTATACAGAAATATAGAGTCATATATGAGAGTTGTATATGTAATAGGAATAAATAGTATCATAAAAGTGTTCTTTTTCCAAGTTTTTTTTTTTTGTAAGAGGATATAGCTATGTATACCGAATAAAAGAGGATTTTATGAAATACTAACAAACCTGTAAAATAACCCAATTTAAATAAATAACAAAAAATGAGATTGGCTCTCAAGCATATTGAAAAATTTTATTGTTATAGAAATTAAGCATGTTAGTTTTGCAATACAAAGACTGAAGAACAGAAATAAGTGAGCACAACCAGATGCATAGATTATTAACAGGGATTAAATATATGATACAGAAAGCATTTATAATGAATAGCTAATAGAGCAGTCAACACATAATGGTAAAATACTTGACAATTTATTTGAAGCAAATATATAATACAATGAATACCATAGTCATACACAAATATAATTCTAGGTTAGTTAAAAAAATTATAGAAGTCAGAAGAAAACATAAGAATAATTTTATAATGTTTAAGTGGAAAATACCTTCCTATTTATATAAAAAAATCAAGAGACTATCAAGAAAAATATATATCTGAATGTATAACTAATTGTGCAAAATAAAACACAGCTTATGCAAAGATATAAAACAAGTCATTGACAAATTTGATACCTAAATGAGGAATAAATGAGTATTCTACAAGTCAATAAGTAAAATATCCAATTGACAAATGGGAAAAGATATAAACAAAAAAGAAAAAAATGGGAATGGATACTAATTATATAAATTACATAGAGAATAGTGTACAAATCAAGGAGAAGAGAATTATAACAGAAATATATATTAACTTTGCACATACATATGGAAAAATAAGCATTCTGATATTGGGGTTGTAAGGATACATCTATGTTCACAGTAGTATACATTGTAGCATTTTTGTTGTTATACAGGCAGACTAGAAATGATCTTAAACTATAAAAATTTGGGCATTATTAGATAAAAGATGGTTCAACATTCCAGTGTCCTATGGAATAATGTGCACAATGATGAGGTATAATAGTGAGAAGGAGAAAATGAGTGATAAACAGAGAGAGAGAGATCTTTCATACATGTTGTTAAATACATTGTAAAGAATAGCAAATAATAAATACAAAATATAGATGATCCTATTTACAGAAACAAAGCAACATATTTACTGTGTGTGTGCATGCTAGTGAGGGAGAGAGAGTGTGTGTGTGTGTGTATAAAATGCTGAAAAGAGGATTATAAGCACTTTGGTTGTAAGCGCTACCTCTGAGGAGGATTTGACTATGAGAATGTTTCTAATGCAGGTTTTTGTTTGTTACAGATTAACTAACATACAGCTAGAATTTAAAAATTTGTAGTATAGAAAGGAAGGAAACAGAGGAAGTGAGCAAAGGAAAAAAGTAAAAAGCAAGCAAGAAAGCCTTTGTGAGATGATCTAGGTGTAATGTCTCCACCTTTCTTTCCCCTTGGAATAGACAGATATAGATAAGATAGTCTCAGATTATGACTGCTATTGAACTATAATTTACATCCTCTAGATTCCTGCCTAGGAGTTGAAACTGGGTAAGCTAACATAATAAATACTATTGTGACAGCAGATTCCTATGAATCAGAGATCTTTCAATATCAAGTTCTACCAATAATTTCAAGAAGACAAACAAAGGGCAGAGTAAAGGCAGAGAGAATGGGATATTGGAAACTTCTTCCAAAGCCCCTTTTTCCTGCACCAAACACACATTGTTGTTTGGAATAATCAGTGCTAAACCAGGACTAAAAGCATTACTTCCAAAATGATCCTTTCTTGCATATACCGTTAGTCTACTTCTACTTCTCAGATAGCCCACTTCATGTTTACAAGAAAATGAGACCAAACCTCTCCTCCTCCTCCCGAAGCATCAGTATTGACAGATGAATGAACCACAGGCCAGTTGCTCTAACTTCTTTCTCCTTATTGAGATGAGGGCATAATCCAAACTGTATCTACATCCTGGGAATAGAATGATAAGAACATTTCATTTTATGATATTTGGCAAAGTTTTATAGAAAAGTAGCATTTAGGGGGCCCCATAATATACTATTGTCTAGCATAGTAATTTAAATTCAAACTTCAACATTTAATAAATGTTTTCTTATTTCAGAAAAATGCAAATGCATTCATTATTATTGAGCCATGCCAAACATTATCAGCCTATTAATTTAAGTATGTCAAAATTGACAGGAAGATAAGTCCTATCAATTATTATTCTTTTTCTTTGTGTTACCACAAAACTCAGTCAAATAAGAGTGCTTGTGATCTTTGATGCTGCGGAGAGAATTGGTATTAATTCGACTACAATTTCAATCTTTAGGTGTTTATAAGAATCATTTTTGAATACATTTCATGAAAAGAATTTATATTTATACCTTTAGTGTGACACAAATAAGATTGTTTGATGCATGAAACAGCAATAATTCACAACTCATGTTCTAAAAATAATTCTAATACAAATATGCAAATAACACAGAGGACATAATTTAAAAAGATAACCCTGTGGAAAATCATAATTTACTTGAACAAGATCAAATGAATCTTTTATAATCACATGAAATTCACTGGGATAAATAAAAAGAACAAATAATTAATTCAGTACCAGAGCTTACATGATGTTAGAAATGAATGCAATAAGTGAAAACAGTCCATGAACTACAGTCAAATAACAAAATATTTAAAACTATAGTAGAATCAAATATACCAATTTGTCAATGCTCTCAAAAATGGGCCCTGGACTAATAAATTTGAAGCTACCTTTTGAATAGTATATATATTATTCATAAAACAATACTGTTAGAAAGGTGTTTTTTAAAAAAATACTATAGTAATATTTTTTCTGAGTGTGCCTTTGAAATTATTATATAACTTATAATAAAAGTATGAAAATATGAGGATATAGAACAGAAGGCATAGTAAATTACTCATAAATATGGATTTAGTCTTGTCTTTTAAAATAGGCTAAGAAGGACATAATTTGAGGAAGAGTGAAAAACTAATATATATACGTTTATATTTATACACCATTTCCTGAGCACCTATTATGGACCAAGCTCTATTTTAGGTATTGGAGTATAGTGGGAAATGAGACCAAAAAAAGGCCCTCCTTTTTTGATGTAAGTTCTGTCAGAGGATCCTGGAAAACTAAAGAAAAACACTTAAAAAATATCACTGAAAATGTCTATGCAGAGATGTTACATAGAATGATAACAAGAGACAGTGATTCTAGTACTGCTTTGAGTAAGGAGAGGAGAAAGCCTTCTGAGTGATTTAAGCTGAGATGGATGCCATGAAGCTGGCAGCATAAGCCATTCCAACCAGAGGGGATAAAAGACCGTGTTCTTGCACCACCAACACTTTTTCTAATGCTACTGACCATTTGTAGATATTCTTTGGAGAAATGTCTATTCAAGTCTTATGCCCATGTATTCAATAAATTGTTTATCTTTTCAATATTGAGTTACAAGAATTCTTTATATACTCCAGATGCTATACTTTCACCTGATATGATTTTAAAATATTTTCTCTTATTCTGATGGCTTTCTTGATAGTATACTTTGACACACAAAGTTTTAATAAAATCTAATTTGCCAATTTTTTTTGTTGCTTTTGATTTTGTTTTCATATTTAAGAAAGATTGCCTAATGCAAGATTGTAAAGATTTATACTTATGTTCATATCTAAGAATTTGATAGTTTTAGCTCTTACATTTAGGTATCTAATTTACTTTGAACATTTTCTGTGGTGTAAAGTAAGAGTCCATCTTCATTATTTTGCATAGGAATATCCAGTGTCACAATGCACAAAACAAGAACTGACTATTCTTTCCCAATAGAATAGTTTTGACACCCTAGAAAAAAAACTATTGACCAGAGGTCTATGAGTTTATAACTGAACTCTGAATTATATTCCACTGATCAATATGTCTATCTTTATGCCATCCTCACACAGTTTTGATTACTGTTCCTCTTGTAGTAAGCTCAGAAATTGAAAAATGTGTATCTTCCACCTCTGTTCTATTTAAGATAATTATTAACTATTTGGGGCTCCTTGTAATTCCATATTAATTTTAGGAACAACTTGCACATTTGTGAAAAATAGGCAGCTGAAATTCTAATAGGAATTATATGTATATTAATTAATTTGGAAGTTTTGCCATTTTAACAATATTAAGTTTTCTAATCCGTAGACATAGGATATCTTTTCATTTTTAGGTCTTTTTTTCTTTCAGCAGTTTATTATAACTATACAAGTCATACACTAACTTGGTTATATTTGTTCTCAAATATTATTCTTTTTCATGTTATTATAAATGAAATTATTTTTAAATTTCATGTTGAACTACATGTGGTTACTATAGAGAAATATAAATAATATCCTGTATTTTTCTCTGATATTTTGAACTCATTCATTAAATTCTTTCAATGTTTGTGGACTCATTTATTAGCTGCAATAATATCTGGGGACGTGGGAGGCCTGGGTAGCTCAGCAGTTGAGCATCTGTCTTCGTCTCAGGGCATGTTCCCGGGTTCAGTAATGGAGTCACACATTAGGCTCCCTGTGAGGAGCCCTCTACTCCCTCTGTCTACGTCTCTGCTTCTCTTCCTGTGTCTCTCATGAATACAAAAATAAAATCTTTAAAAAAATATTTGGGGACTCATGATTTTCTATATGTAAGATTTTTTCAACTCTGAATAAAGATACTTTTTCTTCTTCCTTTCAGGTCTGGATAATGCCTTTTCTTTCTTTTCATTGCCTTCTTGCTCTTGCTAAGAATTCTGGTATAATTATGAACAGAATGATAAGAGTGACATTTGTCTCTGATCTTAGGGGGAAATTTTCATGCTTGCACCATTGTGTATTATGTTAACTGTGTTTTTAAAACATATATTTTTTATTGGGCTAAGCAATATCTCTTCTACTCCATGAGTGATTTTATCATGAAAATGTCTTAGGGTAAAATGCTTTTTCTTTATCTATTGGGATAATCATATTCCCTTTTTTTCTTAATTTATTGCAATGGAATATTACATCTGTTGATATTTGTATTGAACCAACCTTGCTATCCTGGGATAAATGTCACTGGATCATCGTGTATAATCATTTAAACATGCTGGTGGAGTTAGTTTTCTAGTATATATCTTGTTTCAGAATTTTACACCAATATTCATAGTGGTTACTGGTCTGTAGTTTTATTTATTTGTGATGTCTTTACCTGACTTTAATATTGCCCCATATAGTTAGGTCAGGATTGTTGCTCCCTCTTGTATTTTTTTTTTAAAGTTTGAGAATAATTAGACTGATACTTTTCTTTAAATCTTTTATATAGTTTGCCAATGAAGATATTTTGTCCCGGGATTTTTTTTTTAGATTTTATTTATTTATTCATGAGACACACACACACACACACACACACACACACACACACACAGAAAGAGAGAGAGAGAGAGAGGCAGAGACACAAGCAGAGGGAGAAGCAGGCTCCATGCAGGGAGCCCTGATGTAGGACTTGATCCCAGGTCATCAGGATCACGCCCTGGGCCAAAGGCAGGTGTTAAACCGCTGAGCCACCCATGGATCCCCCAGGTCCTGGGATTTTCTTTGTTGGAAGTTTTCTGGTTGCAGACTTAAACATCTTAATTTGTTATAGGTCTCTTCAGATTTTTTTTTTTTCTTCTTCAGTCAATTTTAGCAGTTGGTATGTTTAGGAATTCTTCCTTTTCATCTAGGTTATCCATTTTGTGACTTACAATTGCTCATAATAAACTCTTATAATCCTTTTTTTCTGTAAATTCAGTATTAATGTCCCTGTTTTCTCTTAATCTTAATAATTTGAGTTTACTTTCATTTCTCTTTATCAATCAAGCTAAAAGTTTATCGATTTTATTTGAAATATTAAATACCCCACAAAAATTTATTTCATTGGTTTCTACTTTTTTCCATTAAATATTTACCATTTATTTTTACTGTGATCTTCATTGATTATTTTGTTCCTTCTGATTGCTTTATGTTTAGTTTGTTCTTATTTTTCTAGTTTCTTAAGATAAAATTGTAGGTTATTTGAGAACATTCTTATTTAAAAAACTCAACCTATCTATCTTTTGTATCCAATATGTGTCTTACATAGACTTGGAGTTGGATCAGGTTACATTTTAATCCATTCTGCCAATATCTGAGTTTTAATTAGAGATTTTAGTCTATGCACATTTAATATAATTACAATAAGAAAGGCCTTGTTTCTACATTTTTAGTTTTTCCAAATATTTATTTTTTCCTCCTTTTCTCTATTTTGCCTTGTTTTGTGTTACAAATATTTTTCTAACATGCCAATTTAATTCTTTTTTACTATATAGTTTTTAGATACATTTTTAGTGATTTCCTTGTGAATATAATCACATAATATAAAATTATGTAATTTGAATTAATATCAGCTTAATTTCAAGCTTCTTATATAGCTCCTTCCTCCCTTCCCTTTATACTATTACCACAAATTAAATCTTTATACATTATGTGTCCAAAATATAGGTAATTATTATTTTATGTATTTAAATCAGATAAGAAGAAAGGAGATATAAATACATAAATACTGTGTTTATGTTTACTAAGGTTGTTGTTACCTCTATCAATGTTTGCTTATTTGTGTGGATTTAGGTCAATGTCTTCTGTTATTTCATTCAATTTGAAGAATTTCCTTTACCATTTCTTGTGAGAAGGGCTGCTAGCAATGAACTCTCTTATTATTATTTTTAATCTGGAAATGCCTTAGTTTATCCTTCATTTTTTTTTTGAAATGTAGATTTGCCAGATATAAGATTGTCATTTGGGCACCTGAGTGGCACTGTTGATTAAGCTTCTGCCTTTGGCTCACATCCTGATATCAGGGTGCTGAGATGGAACTCCAAGTTGAGCATTCTGCTCAGTGGAGAGTCCACCAGTCTCTCTCTCAAATAAATAAATAAAATCTTTATAGAAAGAAAATTGTCATTTGACAATTTTTCCCTCCATTTAGTACATCAAATATGTAATTCCACTGCCTTCTTGATTCTTTGGTTTTTGAAGAAAATTATTCTTAATTTAACTGAGGAACCAATTACATCTCTGTTGCTGCTTTCAAGATTCCCTATCATAGGTTTTTGAGAGTTTGATTATGATCTGTCTTGGTATGTATCTCTGAGTTTCACCTACTTTGAGTATATAGAGTTTCATTATGTGTAGATTAATATTATTCATCAAATTCGAAAGATTTAAACTTTATTTCTTCGAAAATATCCTGTCACTTTCCTTATTCTTATTCTTCCTTATTCTTCTTACACTCCCATTATGTATTTGTATGTTACACTCCCATTATGTATTTGTATGCTTGATTCTTTTTCATCTCTTCTACTTGAATATTCTAAATAATCTTAATTATCCTATCTTCAGTTTCGTTCATTCTTTCTTATTAGGCTCAAATATGCTTTTGAACTCTTCTGGTGAAATAATCAGTTTAATTCCAATATTTAGAAAGTCTTATTTATTTATTTAAAGATAGATAGATAGATTTATTTATTTATTTATTTATTTATTTATTTATTTATTTGAGACACACACACACACACACAGAGAGAGAGAGAGAGGCAAAGACACAGGCAGAGGGAGAAGCAGGCTCCATGCAGGAGCCTGACGTGAGACTTGATCCTGGGCCTCCAGGATCATGCCCTGGGCTGAAGGTGGCACTAAACCGCTGAGCCACAGGCTGCTCTTATTTATTTTTTTATAAGATTTTATTTATTTATTTTAGAGAGAGAACATGAGCAGAGGGGATGGGCAAAGGGAGAGGTAGAAGCAGACTCCATGCTAAGCAGGGAGCCCAACTTGGGGCTGGACCCTAGAACCCTGAGATCATGCCCTGGGCTGAAGAAAGATGCTTAACTGACTGAGGCACCCAGGCACCCTACTAGTTTTTATTTAGATTCATTCAATAATTTCTGTGACTATACTTATATTTCCATAAGTGAGACACTGTTGGTGAGACACTGTTCTCATGGTTTCCTTCAGTGTTTTAGATAAGACTCCCTCCAGCTCTTTGAACACATTTAAACAGATGAATTCATCGTTTCTTTTCTTTTTCTTTTTTTTTTTTTTTGAGTTAGTCTTTTTTAATAGTTACCGTCAATTGCATTTTTTTCTTTGCATGGGATACAGTCTTCATTTTTTGTATACCTTATATTTTTTTGGTAAAGAAATGGTCATTTTGAATATTATACTGTGTCAACTCTCTCTTTTCTATGTTTATTATTTTTCTGTCTTATAATTTATGAAGTATTTATTTTTCATCCTGTGGCCACTGAAGTCTTTGTTCCATTAGCTCATTGGTTAACTAATTATTGACAAAAATATTTTTAAATCGCAGTAACTATAAAGTTCTGATTTTTGCACAGGGGTTCCATGTGTTTTATACCATCAACATTTATTTAGGCAGTTTAATTATCTTATAGCCTTTAGTTTCTATATGCACAACTTCTTAAAATATACTAGACGTGAAAGCTTAGAACCTTCTCATGTGTTTTCTGAGAATGTACATATAGCATTGGGAATACTATAACCTTGTACTTTTTCAGATATGTTGAAGCTTTTCAAAGCCAAATCCCCAAAGCATCTCATTCTTCATTTTTTTTTCCTCCTAAACTTTTTAGTTAGTCTATTAGTGGTATTCAAATATTATCCATTCCTTCAGGCAGCAGAAACTAAGCTTTTTCCTCTAAGCATCTTCAACAAAACCTCTGGTGATAACAGCTTTAGCACTAGGCTGATTCCCAGATAGGTGAGATCAAGACACATATTTTGTCTTTCAGAGACTCACATCATATATTAAAGAAGTCATTGCAAATAAGATCCATTCTGCTCCTTCAGGTGCTGGTACCTAGAATGCAGTCTGTTATTTTTAAGGCTGCTACTGAGCTGGAAACAGAGGAAGGGATGGGGATTGGTTAAGGCCACAATATTCACTCTTTTTTATTAAGCATCCATTGTTTGTTGAATAAACATTAGCCAGATTGTTGGAAGCTTTTGTTTAGAAGCAGGACTCAGAGAAAACGTATTTTGAGAGTTTTTGCCAGATTTTTGTATTGCTTTATAGAATGGTAGACTTATGGCATTCCTTACTCTGCCATTTTTTCTTCTAACTTGACTGTGTACAAAATTCTGTTTTGGGAGGATTTTTTGTTTTTTGTTTTTCCCGTTAATTTAAACATCATTCCATTGTTTTCTACTTTTTCTGCCTCTGTATTACTATTTTTTCTATTAGGAAAGTCAATTTATTATCTTTTTCTGCTTTAATGGTACTTTCCTTCTGGACATTTTAAAGATTTATTTGACCCTTTTATATATTTAGTTTTAGTACTTTTGAAATAGCACATATTGATTGACGATCTAGAAATTTTAGATTCTATGATTTAATCTTTAAAATAATTTATGAAATACTTTAAGTCATTTTATTTTATTCTTTTATTGGAGTTCAATTCGCCAACATATAGCATAACACCCAGTGCTCATCCCATCAAGTACCCCCCTCAGAGCCTGTCACCCAGTCACCCCCACCCCTCGCCCACCTCCCTTTCCACCAACCCTTGTTTGTTTCCCAAAGTTAGGAGTCTCTCATGTTCTGTCTCCCTTTCTGATATTTACTACTCATTTTTCTCTCCTTTCCCCTTTGTTCCCTTTCACTATTTTTTATATTCCCCAAATGAATGAGAACATATAATGTTTGTCCTTCTCTGATTGACTTATTTCACTCAGCATAATACCCTCCAGTTCCATCCACGTTGAAGCAAATGGTGGGTATTTGTCGTTTCTAATGGCTCAGTAATATTGCATTGTATCCATAGACCACATCTTCTTTATCCATTCATCTTTCGATGGACACCGAGGCTCCTTCCACAGTTTGGCTATTGTGGACATTGCTGCTATAAACATCGGGGTGCAGGTGTCCCAGCGTTTCATTGCATCTGTATCTTTGGGGTAAATCCCCAACAGTGCAATTGTTGGGTCGTAGGGTAGGTCTATTTTTTACTCTTTGAGGAACCTCCACACAGTTTTCCAGAGTGGCTGCACCAGTTCACATTCCCACCAACAGTGTAAGAGGGTTCCCTTTTCTTTGCATCCTCTCCAACATTTGTTGTTTCCTGCCTTGTTACTTTTCCCCATTCTCACTGGTGTGAGGTGGTATCTAATTGTGGTTTTGATTTGTATTTCCCTGATGGCAAGTGATGCAGAGCATTTTCTCATGTGCGTGTTGGCCATGTCTATGTCTTCCTCTGTGAGATTTCTCTTCATGTCTTTTGCCCATTTCATGATTGGATTGTTTGTTTCTTTGGTGATGAGTTCAATAAGTTCTTTATAGATCTTGGGTACTAGCCCTTTATCTGACAGGTCATTTGAAAATATCTTCTCCCATTCTGTAGGTTGTCTTTTACTTTTGTTGACTGCTTCTTTTGCTGTGCAAAAGCTTCTTACCTGATGAAGGCCCAATACTTCATTTTTTATTTTGTTTCCCTTGCCTTCATGGATGTATCTTGCAAGAAGTTACTGTGGCCAAGTTCAAAAACGGTGTTGCTTGTGTTCTCCTCTAGGATTTTGATGGAATCTTGTCTCACATTTAGATCTTTCATCCATTTTGAGTTTATCTTTGTGTATGGTGTAAGAGAATGGTCCGGTTTCATTCTTCTGCATGTGGATGTCCAATTTTCCCAGCACCATTGATTGAAGAGACTGTCTATTTTCCAGTGTATAGTCTTTCCTGCTTTGCCGAATATTAGTTGACCATAAAGTTGAGGGTCCACTTCTGGATTCTCTATTCTGTTCCATTGATCTATGTGTCTGTTTTTGTGCCAATACCTCACTGTCCTGATGACCATAGCTTTGTAGAACAGCCTGATATCTAGCATTGTGATGCCCCCAGCTATGGTTTTCTTTTTTAACATTCCCTTGGCTATTCGGCTTAACAAAATTTTTTTTTTTTTTTATTTATGATAGTCACAGAGAGAGAGAGAGAGAGAGGCAGAGACACAGGCAGAGGGAGAAGCAGGCTCAATGCACCGGAAGCCCGACGTGGGATTCGATCCCGGGTCTCCAGGATCACGCCCTGAGCCAAAGGCAGGCGCTAAACTGCTGCGCCACCCAGGGATCCCCTCAGCTTAACAAATCTTAAGATGATTTGTTCCTCTTCTCTGAAGAAATTCATTGTATTTTGAAAGGGATTGCATTAAACGTATAAATACCCCTGGGTAGCATTGACATTTTCACAATATTAATTCTTCCAATCCATGAGCATGGAATATTTTTCCATCTTCCTCAATTTCTTTCAGAAGCGTTCTGTAGTTTTTAGGATATAGATCCTTTACCTCTTTGGTTAGGTTTATTCCTAGGTATCTTATACTTTTGGGTGCAGTTGTAAATGGGATTGACTCCTTAATTTCTCTTTCTTCAGTCTCAATATTAGTGTATAGAAGCGCCACTGACTTCTGGGGATTGATTTTGTATCCTGCCACACTCCCAAATTGCTGTATGAGTTCTAGCAATATTGGGGTGCAGTCTTTTGGGTTTTCTATGTACAGTATTATGTCATTTGTGGAGAGGGAGAGTTTGACTTCTTCTTTGCCAACTTGAATGCCTTTTCTTTTTGTTGTCTGATTGCTGAGGCTAGGACTTCTAGTACTATGTTGAATAGCAGTGGTGACAGTGGACATCTGTGTCTTGTTCTGATCTTAGGCTCCCAGTGTTTCCCCACTGAGAATGATATTTGCTGTGGGCCTTTCATAGATGGCTTTTAAGATGCTGAGTTATGTTCCCTCTATCCCTACACTCTGAAGAGTTTTGATCAGGAATGGATGCTGTATTTTGTCAAATGCTTTCTCTGCATCTATTGAGAGGATCATATGGTTCTTGTTTTTTCTCTTGCGGATATGATCAATCACATTGATTGTGTTACAAGTGTTGAACCAGCCTTGCATCCTGGGGATAAATCCCACTTGGTCATGGTGAATAATCTTAATGTATTGTTGGATCCTATTGGCTAGTATCTTGTTGGGAAATTTTGCATCCATGTTCATCAAGGATATTGGTCTGTAATTCTCCTTTTTGGTGGGATCTTTGTCTGGTTTTGGAATTAAGGTGATGCTGGCCTCATAGAACGAGTTTGGAAGTACTCCACCTCTTTCTATCTTTCCGAACAGCGTTAGTAGAATAGGTATGGTTTCTTCTTTAAACGTTTGATAGAATTCCCCAGGGAAGCCATCTGGCCCTGGACTTTCGTGCCTTGGGAGGTTTTTGATGACTGCTTCAATTTGCTCCCTGAGCAAACAGAAAACAAAACCTGGTTCAATAACCCTGGTTATTGGCCTGTTCCGGTTTTCTATTTCTTCCTGTTCCAGTTTTGGTAGTTTGTGGTTTTCCAGAAATGTCCATTTCTTCTAGATTGCCTAATTTATTGGCGTAAAGCTGCTCATAATTAGTTTTTAAGATCATTTGTATTTCCTTGGTATTGGTGGTGAACTCTCCTTTCTCATTCATGATTTTATTAATGAGTCTTTTCTCTTATCTTTTTAATAAGGCTGGCTAATGATTTATCTATCTTATGAAATCTTTCAAAGAACCAACTCCTGGTTTTGTTGATCTGTTCCACAGTTCTTCTGGTCTTGATTTCGTTGAGTTCTGCTCGAATCTTTATTAACTCTCTTCTTCTGCTGGATGTAGGATCTATTTGCTGTTTTTTCTCTAGTTCCTTTAGGTGCAAGGTTAGCTTTTGTACTTGAGTTCTTTCCAGTTTTTGGATGGATGCTTCTATTGAGATGTATTTCCCTCTCAGGACTGCTTTTCTGTATTCCAAAGATTTTGAATGGTTGTATCTTCATTCTCATTAGTTTCCATGAATCCTTTAAATTCTTCTCTAATTTCCTGGTTGACCCTTTCATCTTTTAGCAGGATGGTCCTTAACCTCCACGTGTTTGAAATCCTTCCAAACTTCTTCTTGTGATTTAATTCTAATTTCAAAGTATTATGGTCTGAAAATATGCAGGGGATGATCCCAATCTTTTGGTATCAGTTAAGACCTGATTTGTGACCCAGTATGTGCTCTATTCTGGAGAAATTTCCATGTGCACTTGAGAAGAATGTGTATTCAGTTGCATTTGGATGTAAAGTTCTGTAAATATCTGTGAAATCCATCTGGTCCAGTGTATCATTTAAAGCTCTTGTTTCCTTGGAGATATTATGCTTAGAAGACCTGTCAATTGTAGAAAGCGCTATATTCAAGTCACCAAGTATAAGTGTATTATTGTCTAAGTATCTCTTAATTTTGGTTATTGATTGAAATACTTGGCAGCTCCCACATTCGGGGCATAAATTTTGGATTGTTAGGTCCTCTTGTTGGATAGATTCTTTAAGTATGATATAGTGTCCCTCTAAATCTCTTTCTACAGTCTTCGGGATAAACTTTAGTTTATCTGATATAAGGATGGCTACCCCTGCTTTCTTTTGAGGATCATTTGAATGGTAAATGGTTCTCCAACCTTTTATTTTCAGGCTATAGGTGTCCTTAGGTCTAAAATGAGTCTCTTGTAGACAGCAAATAGATGGGTCTTGCTTTTTTATCCAATCTGAAACCCTGCGCATTTTGATGTGGTCATTAAGCCCATTCACGTTCAGAGTTACTATTGAAAGATGTGAATTTAGTGTCATCATGATACCTGTTCAGTCCCTGTTTTTGTGGATTGTTCCCTTGGACTTCCTCTTTCTATTACAGAATCCTCCTTAGTATTTCTTGCAGAGCTGGCTTGGTGGTCACAATTTCTTTCAGTTTCTGCCTCTCTTGGAAGCTCTTTATCTCTCCTTCTATCCTGAATGAGAGCCTTGCTGGATAAAGTATTCTTGGCTGCATGTTCTTCTCATTTAGGACCCTGAATATATCCTGCCAGCCCTTTCTGGCCTGCCAGGTCTCTGTGGAGAGGTCTGCTGTTATCCTAATGCTTCTCCTCATAAAAGTTAGGGATTTCTTGTCTCTTGCTGCTTTAAAGATCTTCTATTTATCTTTGGAATTTGCAAGTTTCACTATTAAATGTCAAGTTATTGAGCAGTTTTTATTGATTTTAGGGGGGGATCTCTCTATCTCGTGGATCTGAATGCCTGTTTCCCTTACCAAGTTAGGAAAGTTCTCAGCTATGATTTATTCAAATACATATTCTGGACCACTGTCCCTTTTGGCACCCTTGGGAACCCCAATTAAAGGTATATTTTTCCTTCTGAGGCTGTCATTTATTTCCCTTAACCTTTCCTCATGATCTTTTAATTGTTGTTCTTTTTTTTTCCTCAGTTTCCCTCCTTGCCATCAACTTGTCTTCTATGTCACTCACTTGTTCTTCGACCTCGTTAACCCTTGTTGTTAGGACCTCTAGTTTGGATTGCATCTCATTCAATTGATTTTTAATTTCTGCCTGATTAGATCTAAATTCTGCAGTTATGAAGTCTCTTGAGTCCTTTATGCTTTTTTCTAGAGCCACCAGTAGTTTTATAATAGTGCTTCTGAATTGGCTTTCTGACATTGAATTGTAATCCAGATTTTGTAACTCTGTGGGAGAGAGGACTGTTTCTGATTCTTTCTTTTGAGGTGACTTTTTCCTTCTAGTCATTTTGCTCAGTGTAGAATGGCCGAAAACAAGTTGTACTGGGAAAAGGAGAAAAAGAGAGAAGAGAGAAAGGAAAGAAAAAAAAATAAAGAAGAAGAAGAAGAAAAAAATAAAGGGGGGGGAGCAAACAGAAAACAAAACAAAAAAAAATGGGGAGGAGTATCCTCTGATTCTATATACTCAAAATCCCTTGGCTTCCCCTGGAACTTTCCAGTGCTGCTTGGTCAATAACTTGCTTTTCCCCTGTCTGTCTAGCTAGTCTTCTGGGGGAGGGGCCTGCTGTGCTGATTCTCAGGTGTGAGCACTTGGCGGAGCTGCTCGGCCCCCTGCCTGGTGCATGGCTCAGTGGGGTTGTTTATCTGGTGAGGCCCCAGGAGGAACAACAGTGGCCGCGGCCAGCTCTGCAGCCCTGGAGTCAGCTCCCGCAGTAACTACTGCAGCTCCCAGTCTGCAGGGGCCTGGATGTTCCGGGCCCACTGATCTGCACAGCTTGGGGCCGCCCAGCGGCAGAAGCATCTTTGCTGTCCTGTGCCCTCTCAGCCTCTTCCTGTCCCGGGGGGAGTGCTGGATCCTGGCCTGTGTCCCCCTGCTCCCTGGGCTCCCGGGCCTGTGCTGCTGTAATCAGGGTCCCTTGCCACGCAGCTCCCTCCTTGGAAGCCGCTGCCGGAGCTGCTCCTGGGCCTGCGGGGCACGTGCTGCAGCCCTTTAGGGAGCTCGGCCGCCGGGTGTGATGCCTTCTCCCTCGGGGCACAGGTGCTCTGTTAGTGTCCCAGGGAGCCCGAGGGCATCCCCACCCCTCCTGGGATCCTGCTCCAACTCCCTGCTTGCCTTTCCCTCCTGGAAGATTGTGAAGCTCCTGTTTCTCCAGGATGGGGCTTTCCTGTCCTGGGGGCACTTCCCGCCGGCCTTAGCCGGGCTCCCCGCGGGGCCCTCCTCCTTGGATGCTTTTTATTTCTTTCTTTTGTTTTTTTTCCCCGTCTTCCTATTTGATAGAAGCCCGAACTCTTCTCACTGTAGCATTCCAGCTGTTCTCTCTTTAAATCTCAGGCCGAATTTGTAGGTTTTCAGGATGATTTGAAAGTTATCTAGGTAATTTGGTGGGGACAGGTGACTTGGGGACCCTACTCTTCCACCCTCTTGCCCCCTCCATCCTTTTAATTTTATTTGCACTCACTGCTCCTGATCTCTATGTTCTCCATCCCAGGATCACAAATCATGAATGTGCCTGGTCTTTTTATCATCTTATATGTTTTACTTTTCTATGTTTTCTATTATATTTTTTATTTGTGCTTATGTCTTTTTTTTTTCTATATATCTTTGACTTTTTAAAAGATTTTATTTATTTATTAATGAAAGACACGCAGAGAGAGAGGAAGAGACACTGGTGGAGGGAGAACCAGGCTCCCTGCAAGGAGCCCATTGTTGGACTAGATCCTAGGACTCCAGGATCACGCCTGAGAGGAAGGCAGACAAAGGCAGACGCTTAACTGCTGAGCCACCCAGGCGTTCCTCTTTGATTATTTTTTTTAACTTATCAGTAATCACAGAGGTGTTATCAGTTATTGCAGTTTTTATTTCCGAATTTGCATTTGATATTAATTTATAAATTCTGAAATACTTTGCTGAAATTCTCCATATTGCCTTCATATCTTGAAATATTAATTTTAGTTGAAGTATATTTGACATATAATGTTCTATTAATTTCAGGTGTATCACATAATGATTCAACAGTTCTGTACATTAGGCAACACTCACTACAATATGTGTAGTCATCATCTGTCTCCAAACAATGTAATTACAATATTATTGACTATATTTCCTATGTAGCACTTTCATCCATAAATAATCAGCCTCGTTGTTTATTTTATATCAGAAGTTTGTCCCTCTAAATCTTCACTTATTTAGTTCATCCTTGAATCCTCTTCTTCTTGGGTAACCACCAGTTCCTTCTCTGTATCTGTGAGTCTATTTCTCTTTCTTTGTTTTCTTCCGGTTTTTAGATTCTCCATATAAGTGAAATTATACGGTATCTGGCTATCTGTCTGACTTATCTCACTTAACATAATATCCTTTAGGTCCATATATGTTAAGATTGGCAAGATTTCTTTTTTTTATGGCTGAGTAATATTTGCTTATATGTGCATATGTATATGTGTGTATATGTGTATGTCTACACGTACATGCATGTGCACACACACACCCTGCATCAACTTTAACTCTATCTGGAGATGGATATATTGTTTGCTTCCATATCTGTAAATGATGCTGCATAAAAATAGGGGTGCATATATGTTTTTTAGTTAGTGTTTTTGTTTTCTTTGGATAACTATCAGCAGTGGATTTACTGGTTTAGACGGTATTCCTATTTTTAATTTTTTGAGGAACTTCCATAGTGGCTGCACCAGTTTACATTTGTCCACATGCTCACTGACAGTTGCTATTTCTTGTGATTTTGATACTAGCCATTCTGCCTGATATAAGATGGTACCTCGTTGTGGTTTTGATTTGCATTTCTCTAAGTACTGGTGTTAAGCATCTTTTCATGTATCTATTGGCCATCTGTGTGTCTTCTTTGGTAAAATGAAGGTCCTCTGCCAATTTTTTAATCATATTGCTTTTTTTGGTGTGAAGCTAAATGTGTTCTTTATATACTTTGCATATTAACCTCTTATTGGATATATCATTTCCAAATGTCTTCTCCCATTCACTAGTTTCCCTTTTTGTTTTGTTGGTGGTTTTCTAAACTGTGCAAAAGCTTTTTGATTTGATGTAGTCTCATTTTATTTTTGCATTTGTCTCTCTTGCCTCAGAAGACTTATCCATAAATATGTTACCAAGGCCAGTGTCTGAGAGACTACCCTCTTTTTTTTTTTTTTTAATTTATTTATTTACGATAGTCACACTCAGAGAGAGAGAGAGAGAGAGGCAGAGACACAGGCAGAGAGAGAAGCAGGCTCCATGCACCGGGATCCTGACGTGGGATTCGATCCCGGGTCTCCAGGATCGCGCCCTGGGCCAAAGGCAGGCGCCAAACCGCTGCGCCACCCAGGGATCCCTGAGAGACTACCCTCTATGTCTACTTTTAGGAGTTTTATGGTTTCAGGTCTCACCTTTAGGTCTTGAATCCATTTTAAGTTTGTTTGTGTATGGTATTAGAAAGTGGTCCAGTTTCACCTTTTGCATGTAGCTGTCCAGTTTTTCCAACACTATTCATTAAAGAGACTTTCTTTTCCCCATTGTATAGTCTTACCTCCTTTGTTAAAGATTAATTAACCACATAATATGCGTTTATTTCTGGGATTTCTCTTCCATTGATAAAGGTGTTTATTTTTGTGCCAGTGCCATACTCTTTTAATTACTATAGCTTTTACTAAAGCTTGAAGTCTGAGATTTTAACACCTCTAGCTTTATTCTTTCTCCACAGTCCCTTGGCTATTCAGAATCCTTTGTGGTTCCATTCAAATTTTACAACACCTAGATTTTGTAACTAGAAATTGGCCTGTTCATATTTTCTATTTCTTATTCATTTTTGAAAGATTATATATTTCTTAGAATTTATTTCTCTCTAGGCTGTGAAATTTGTTGGCCTATAATTTTTTATAGTTCTCTATTATAATTCTTAGTATTTTTGTTGTGTCAGTTGCTATGTCTCTTTCATTTTGATTTTATGTTTTTGGTTCCTTTAGTTTCCTTGATGATTTTAGCTTAAGGTTGATCAATTTTATTGATCTTTAAAAAAACAAAACAGCACCTGGCTTCATTGACTCATCCTCCCTTCCTTCTTCCCTTCCTCCCTCCCTCCCTCCCTCCTTCACTCCATCCCTCCCTCCCTCCCTCCCTCTCTTTCTCCCTCCTTTCCTTCTACTTATTTTGAGCTTTGTTATTTTCCTAGTTACTTTATATATAAGTCAAAATTGTTTCTTATTTCTTGAGATAGGCTTGTATATCTCTATACACTTCACCTTTAGAACTGCTTTGGCTGTGTCCAAAGATTTTGAACTGTTTTTTTTTTTTTTTTTTTTTTTTTCATGTTCATTTGCCTCAGGTTCAGTCTGTCTTTCTTTCATTTCTTCAGTGGCCCATTGGTTGTTTAGTAGCATGTTGTTTGGCTTCCAAGTGTTTGGATTTTTTTTTTTTTTAGTTTGTTTGTTTTGCAGAAAAGATAATTGATATGAATTCCATCTTTTTAAATTTCTTAAGATTTATTTTATGGCCTAACATGTAATCTGTCTGAAAATATTTCACTTGCATCTTGAAAAGAATGTGACTCTTTTGTTTTTGGTTGGAACGTTTTGCATATATTTATCTGGCAAAATGTGTCATTTAAAGTCATTTTTTCCTTATTGATTTTCTGACTGGATCATCTATCTATTAATGTTTTTGTGGTGTTAAAGTCCCTTGCTATTAGTGTACTAATGCCAATTTCTCCTTTCATGTCTGTTAATACTTGCTTTATGTATTTAGGCACTCCTATGTTGGGTACAGAGATACTAAGCATTCTTATATACTCTTCTTGGATTGATCCCTGTATCATTATCTAATGCCTTTTTTACCTCTTGTTACAGACATTGTTTTAAAGTCTATTTGTTTTAATATACATATTTCTACCTCAGGTTCTTTTATCTACTTCCATTTGCATGGAATATCTTTATATAGCCCTTTATATTTAGTCTTTGTGTTTTAAGGTCTGAAATGAGTTTCTTATTGGCAGCATGTAGGTAGGTCTTTATTTTTTTAATCCATGCAGTCTCCTATGCCTTTTGATTAGTACATTTAGACTATTGATAGGCATATACTTATCTTCATTTTATTCCATCTTTCTCTTTCTTTTTTTCTTTCTTTCTTTCTTTCTTTCTTTCTTTCTTCTTTCTTTCTTCTTTCTTCCTTTCTTTCTTTCTTTCTTTCTTTCTTTTTCTTTCTTTCTTTCTTTCTTTCTTTCTTTCTTTCTTTCTTTCTTTTCTTTCTTTCTTTCTTCTTTCTTTCTTTTTGTAGTTCTCTTATTTTCTTCTCCTCTTGCTTTCTTCTTATGTGATTTATGACTGTTTAATACTATGCTTGGATTCCTCTTTATTTTTTGTGTATCTTTTATGGGTTTGTGGCTTATGATTACCCTGATATTCATATAAAACACTCCACATAAATAGCACTCTATATTAAAATGGTGGTTGTTTAAGCTCTAACACATCCTACAATCACCACATTTTTACTCCTCCTCCATGTTTTATGTATATGTTGTCCTATTTCATATCTTTTTATTTTGTGAGTCCCCAAATTATTTTTTTAGATATAATGGATTTTATTACTTTTGTCTTTTAACCTTTATACTAGCTTTATAAGTGATTTATCTAACTACATATATGTTTGCTTTATCTGTTAACAATTTTTCTTTCATAATTTTCTAACTTCTAGTTGTGGTCTTTTCTGCTTAAAGTCTCTAACATTTCTTTTAAAGCTGGTTTAGTGGTGATGCACTTTTTTAGTTTTTGTTTTACTGAAAAACTGTTTTTTCAATTCTGAGTGATAACCTTGCTTCATCGAGTAATACTGGTTTTAGGTTTTTTCCTTTTAGCACTTTGGATATATCTCATGGCATTACCTTCAGCCCTGCAAATTTTCTGCTGAAAAAATTAACTAAGAGCTTTATATGCTTTCTCTTGTTGCTTTTAAAAGTCTCTCCTTACCTTTAGTCTTTGACACTTTAATTGCTGTGTCTTTATCTGGGCCTTCTTGGGTTATTTATTTATTTTCTCTCTGTACATCCTGGACCTAGATGTTTGTTTCTTTCCCCAGGTTAGTTTTCAGCTATTATTTCTTCAAATAAGTTTTCTAACCCTGACTTTCTTCTCTTTATGGGACCCCTACTATGCAAATAAATGTTAGTAGACTTAATTTCTCAGAGGTCCCATAATATTCTCATCTTTTTCTTCTATTTAGCTTTTGTGCTTTCATGAAATATTAATTACAATAATTTTAAAGCCTATTTATGCTACCCAAACTGCTTTAAAGGACTGAATTTTCTCCTAGTTTTTGTAGCACTTTGTTGTCTCTAATGCTAATCATTTTTTTCTAATATTTTTCTTATTGAAAGTTGGAGTTGAATATAAAATATTGTACCAATTATATGTAATGTGCAATCTTTATGGAAGTTCTATTTTTGCTATTAGATAACAGCTAGCTAGAGTTCATTAGAGATGTTAATTCATCTTAATATTTAAAAGGTAGACAAAACTCAAAATCAAGCTTCAGTCCTGGAATGGCTAGTTAATTGTACCTTCAGATTTATTTTCCTTGTATCACAACAGAATTCTGAAGCTGTTACATAACTTCTTTCTCTTTGGCAAACCTTGAATTCCAAGTTATGCCTCCTATCCTCATAGGTCTGTCTGTATGACCACTTAGCTTCATTACCTTTCAAATTCCATTTCAGAATAGACCTTGGAAGGGAAAGTTGACCTAAATGTTCAATGTTTATTGTTTTAGTACCTATTTAAGCATTGCCTTTTAGCTCTTCAAAACCATCAAAAATGTTAAATTTGCATTTTTTCCAGTTTATTAAATTAGTCTCAAGGAAATAATTTGTCTAAGATCAGCTAAACCATTTCAGGAAGAAGAACACATCTAACTTATTAATTTTGATGATTGATGCTTGATTCACTTATTTTTATAAATATTTATTTTTAGGGCAGCCTGGGTGGCTCAGCGGTTTAGTGCCGCCTTCAGCCCAGGGTGTGATCCTGGAGACCCCGGATCCAGTCCCACCTCCAGCTTCCTACATGAAGCCTGCTTCTCTCTCTGCCAGTGTCTCTGCCTCTCTGTCTCTCTCTCTCTCTCTCTCTGTGTCTCTCACGAACAAATAAATAAAATATTTTTTAAAATGTTTATTTTATAATCTATATGTATTTGTGATGTTATTTTCTTTAATTTGCTTGCATTCTCAATCTTGACATACTATCCTTACCATCCTTTTATCCAAAATATTTTTCTTTATGCCAATTCTAACAAGACCATTAATTATCTGATTTTTAAGGTTTAAACCTCCATTCAGCTTAAATTATTTTTATTACTTCCTGTTTTGTTGTCAGATATTTCTATCTCAATTTTCTAAACATTTTAAAGTTCAGTTTTATCTTTATGGTCTTTTCTTTCATGATTACATATTGAATCATGAGTCTTATTTTTATATATCTTGTGTTCTGTTCTTTTCTGTATATGTTATTTTCTTTTCTTGAATTGTCTTTATGGAGAGTCTATGCTAATATCTGTCAAATAAAATTATCTTTCAATCAGATATAAATTTTTAGGCTGTTTTTATGTGAAGGGATGATGATAATATTATAGCTAGGATTCCCACTAATTCAAAGCAATACTAATTTTGATGTGGGTGATTTTTGTCTCTGTATTTCTGTGTGTACATGTTTTGCAAGGTGTGTACCCCTGTGTCTTTATTTGTGTTTATTTTTTCTAGTTGACAGTTTTTAGCTGCTATAGATCTGCTCACACTTTTCTTTTCAATCAGCATTATCAACTGACTACTTCTTATAAAGTAGACTACTTGAGTATCTCCACAGTCATTTGTTAGGGCAGTTTTGCCTTCTTACTTTCTATTTATAAAATGAATACAAATTATTTCTTGGAAACAATCCATAAAATGCATTTCAGCTCTTGCAAAGGAGGATGATTTTGATAAAAGAATCTTTTGAGTGAACTGCATGGCAAGGACATATTCTCTCTTGCTTTTTGTAGCATCTGTCAGCTATTTCTCTATCAACCTTTTTCTTATAAAAAGTTTCCTGGTGAAATTCATAGGATAGAAAAAGTAAGATTTTTTTGAATACCAACACAGAATTTATGGAATTAACAAATATGGGATGTATCAAAGAGAACATCTACACACAAAAAAAGTATTGTCAATTACTATTTGCAAATCCTCAAAATACATGCAACAGGTAAATATTTTAAATGAACATCACTACTAAAAAAACAAAAGGAAGACATCTTGGGTGGCTCAGCAGTTTAGTGCCGCCTTCCACCCAGGTTGTGATCCTGGAGACCCGTGATCGAGTCCCACGTCAGGCTCCCTGCATGGAGCCTACTTCTCCTTCCACCTCTCTCTCTCTCTCATTAATAAATAAATAAAATTAAAAAAAAAAGGAAACCTGTTTTATATTTTGGGAAAATATCTTGATGAGATATTTTGATGTAAAAAAATAATTTTGAGGGAAAGTTTTGGAGGTTAAATTTTCTTCATTGTAACACTTAGAGCTATTTGAATTGGATGGTAGGAGTGAAAGGCCTTTAGGGAAAAAAAAAAAAACAGCTAATGCTCAAAGCAATAGCTATTGAGAAAGTCCCTGTTATATCAATAAACTAGAATAATTTAAAGATTAGTCACATTATTTAGGTTCATATTATTTGTAGTACTTTGCATCTATGTTACTTACAGAATTGTAATAAAATGTGACATACATTCACATTCTAACAGTGGTTCTTTGGGAAACTAACGTAGGAAGTTGTGTCCGTATTGTTTGAATTGGTATAAGTAACAACGAAAAGGGAGAAATCAAGGCTAGAATCCATGGAAATGAAAAAAAAAATCTGTCTGGTAATGACTGATTGAAAAATGAGATAAGTGCATCTGCCTTAGGGAAGATCTAGGTGGACCTACTAACTTGTAAATTTGAGCTCTTTTTGTTTGCATAAACTATGAATGTTTCTTTCTGAAATGATGATTTGAAACCCCACAGGCCACTAACATCAACATTAGACTTGTGCTTGCTGTAGGCAAAATCTCTCAGATTAATCAGTCTCACTTTTGAGTAAGATAGACTTTGTAAAAATGAATTAATGAAATCCATGCATGATTAATAGAACTGCATTAATAGAACTACATCAGATAAATTAAAACAACAGATTTCCCAAACATTTATTGTACATTTATTGTATGGTGAGGTAAAAAAGTAAATTGTGAGAAGTTTGGAAAGAAGTAGAAATTTAAGTATATAGGGATTCCTGGGTGGCTCAATGGTTTAGCGCCTGCCTTTCACCCAGGGCATGATCCTGGAGTCCCGGATCGAGTCCCACATCAGGCTCCCTGCATGGAGCCTGCTTCTCCCTCTGCCCCCCTCCTCTCTATCATGAATAAATAAATACAATCTTAAATAATATAAAAATAAATTTAAGTACATGAAAAATGTACAATTTCATGCAAAACAGTAAATTTGTGAGCTTCTGGGAAATAATTTCAACAGTCACTTTTGAAATAAAGCAATAAACCAGCAAGTTATTCTTGTTAAGCTAAACTGTTGAAAGTATCATGAGTATCAGAGATATTTCCCCCAGTGACTGACTTAGCAGTTTTATTCTTAAAATCAGTCATGTTATGTTTTGAACTTATTAATCCAAGACCCACCTATGGTTCTACTGTGAAGGAAAATAATATGTTAAATACTATATACCAGTAACACTGATGTTTCCTGATAGTATTTGAGGAAACAAAGATCCTGCTAAGAATTTTCCTATAAGAATATTCAATTCCTATAAAATAAAGAGTTTTACCTGTTAAATGTTTTTCATTTTTTAAAAAAGCTTTTGAGTAAGGCTGTTAATTGAATACTTGGTTTGAAGGTATATTTGCCTTCATAGACATTAATAGTTATTTATACAATATTTTAATACTAGTGAGAATAATAAATGTATAGCAATCATTACTATTGTTTGAAATGTTCAAATTTTAGGTTATCTGAAAAAGGAATAGAAGAAAATTACGTAGAGAATGCATTGTCTAGGACCAGTCAGTGTTTTCTAGTTTTATTTTTTAAATTATAATTTAAAGGGGTGCGTATAATCTTTGTAAATAAATGCTGCATTACTCTGGAAGTTTAGTTGACAATTCTATTTATATTACATCTTTCCAGGAAATTAAATTTCTCAAATATTCATTTTTAGGAAGCAAAAAAAAAAAAGATTTACATTGAGTTTAGATAGATATCTTAAGCTCAGTGCAGAAATTTTACAAGGCATATACATTTTGTTGGTTGCTTAGTAACACCACAGTATGAAAATCTAGGGAGGGTTTTTATAACTTACTCTGTGTATAACATTTCAAGGATTTTAATAATCTCTTGTTCTTTATTAGGTACAATTTGTGGCATTCTGTTATTGCCATGCCCTCTGAGCAGTAGTTCTATTATGTTTTCTTTAAATATCCTTGAGATGGATCATTACTGACAACACATCTTTTCAGAATGTTATCTGTGGCCAAAGCTAAAGTATTTCAACACTGTTTTTCCACTTGAGGAAGAATACTCAAGGGAAGATATGCATTTTGTATGTTATTTAGTTGTCATGAATACTTATAATTTATTTCCAAAGTGTAAAAGTTATTGCAGCTTTTAATAAATGACATTTTATAAAAAAATTAAAAATAAAATTCAGTTATCTTTATCTCCATAAATATATATGGATATATATATATATGGATAAGATATATATATATAGTATACACAGTATGTATATATATATCTGATCATACAGTATTTGACTCAGTATGTGTGTGTGTGTGTGTGTATGTGTGTGAATGTAATATGAATAGTGTGAAACCGTTAAAATTTCTTCAAGGGAGTTAAAAATAAATATTCCATCCATTTATGGTAATAAAGAAAGCATAGAAAACCACATCTAATGTAAAAACAAAACAAACAAAAAACCCAAAAACATTGAAGGGACCCAATTCAAAAATCTTAACATTTTCCAGAAGACTAATTAAACACAGCAAAAATATGTAAAGATGGGAAATAATTATTGCATAATGATAGAATATGATATATAATATATAAATAGTACAACTATAGAATTATAGAATATAATAATTGAATATAGTTTAAAATAAATATTAAGTTTGAAACTTAGGAAAAGCTAACAAATGCTACAGTAACATTCAATCTCAAACTTTAGTGGCTTGACACAGCAAAAATTAATTTTTCCACTATATTACATGTACAATGCAGAGCAGGAGTGTTCCCAAAATTGTGTTTAGGCAATGCTCAAGCTATAGACAACAAAGTAATAATAATCTGATGATTTATCATTTATATACATATTCAATAGTATATTATTATAATTTTAGTGATAATTCCATGTAGGAAAAAATATTACATGGCTGAGAAATCAAGCTTTATTCTTGATGAAACCCCATTTTGTGTAGTTATTCTATGAGAGAGATAGTGTAACATATGCTGTGTTATTAAACAAGTTCAACACCTTAGTGTCCAAAGACAGTGCAATTTTCTCATTCATTTTTTTATTTCACTTGAAGATGTGTTGGGGCCATATTTATTATAGTTACTCAAGAACCCATACTGATGATAGCATCATTTCAACATGCATTTATTTTGTGCTTCAGTATTTGTGTATTACAGAAAATGAACAATTTGGTATTAATGGTATGAAGATATCACATTTATACATGTTCATATTTTTAGTTACTTTTAGTATTTTTAAGTAAGGATGTCTTTGCTCATATACCTATATTACATGTCACATCATTTTCACCTGGGAATATTTCATAAATTTTGCCCTATGAGAAAAGCTACTGTTGTTAGTGAAATACACAGAACAACCCTGACAATGATTGAGGAAAATCAATTTCATCAGAATTATGTACTCCAGAGAAAACAGAAAATTGTTCTAAAGAAAAGCTGTCATTGATTTATTTTTTTATCATGACACAAGCAAAATGTACAATTTCTTACACCTTTTCCATCTCATTCATTTTCATTTACTCTCTCCTCACCAAGGAAAAACAAAACTTCTCCATCTATATTTCATTCACATTTTACTTTAAAAAGGTTGGATGACATATTTTACTTTTGAGTTTTATAGTATGTTTATTATAGATGATATTACAATCCTTGATGTTTTAGGTTATTTTGTATCTAGATAGAAACTGTAAATAAATCAAGGAGATTTAACATTTATAAAGTATTTCAATGTTTAAAAGAAATTAAATAAAGGATAAATACATATTCTAAAATTTAAACCACTACCATCAATGAGTTGCTTCACCCTTACCTTGTAATATTATTAAATTAGTGTACATGATTCTGTGACATTATTGCATCCTAACTACATGCAAAAAAAGAATCACACAAGGCTAATAAAAAGAATTCCATTATCTTCATGAGTGCCATGTAAACCACTGGGAGAGTATGACTTAAAAAATCATGACAGAATGGTAATTCAATTAAAAAGTCTATGAGATTTTTATCCAAACATATCAAGAAGAAGTAATGATGTGAATCAGTCTTTTAACTTTCCTTTCCTTTCCTCCCCCATCCCTTCCTTTCTCTCCTCTTCCTTTCCTCTTCCCTCCCTTCCATCCCCTCCCCTCACTATTCCCTTCCTTCCTTCCTTCTTCCTTCCTTCCTTCCTTCCTTCCTTCCTTCCTTCCTTCCTTCCATTCCTGTATCTGCGTCATATTAGCCCATAAAATCAACAAACTGTTTAGTCTCTTCTAGAAGAATTCTTGTAAAGCTGCTCTAGATCTTTCTTTGATTGTTTGGTAAAACTACCTACTGAAAACATTTGGGCCTGAAGTTTTCTCTTTTGAAAACTTTAATTTACAAATCCAATGTTTTTCATAAATATGGAACTACTCAAGTTATATTTTTCATCTCGACAGGGTTATTGTCATTGTGTTTTGTTTTGTTTTGTTTTTGAGGAATTGGTCTATGTCTTTAATTTTTTCAAGTTTTTATTTAAATTCCAGTTAGTTAACATGCAGTATAACATTAGTTTCGGATGTATAATCTAGTGATTCATCAGTTACATAAAACACCCAGTGCTCATCACAGTAAATGCACTGCTTAATACCCATCAACCACTGACCTGTTCCCCCTCTCACATCCCTCCAGCAACCCCCAATTTTTTCTCTATAGTTAAGAGTCTGTTTTATGGTTAGCTCCTCTCCCCCCCCCACATTTTCATCTGTTTTGTTTCTTAAATTCAACATTGAATGAAATGGTATGCTATTTGGCCTTTCTGACTGATTTATTTCAGTTAGCATAATATTCTGTAGCTCCACCCACATTGTTGCAAATGGCAAGAATTCATTATTTTTGATGGTTGAGTAATATTACAATATCTATCTATCTATCTATCTATCTATCTATCTATCTATCCCACTTCTTTATCCATACATTAGTTGATGGACATTTTAATTCTTTCCATAACCTGGCTATTATTGATAAACATTGGGGTACATGTATTCTTTCAAATAAGTATTTTTGTATCCTTTGAGTAAATACGTAGTAGTGCAATTGCTGAGGACAACAATTTTTTTAACTTTTTAAGGAATTTCCATATTGCTTTTCAGAAGGGCTGCACAAGTTTGCATTCCCACCAACAATTAAGAAAGTTCCCCTTTTTCTGCATCCTTGCCAAAACCTATTGTTTCCTGTGTTGTTAATTTTAGCCATTCTGACAGGTGTGAGGTGCTATATTATTATAGTTTTGATTTGCACTTCCCTGATGATGAGTGATGTTGAGCATTTTTTCATAAGTCTGTTGGTCATCTTTGGGAAAATGTGTATTCATGCCTTTTGGTCATTTTTAAACAAGATTATTCATTTTGGAGGTACTGAATTTTATAAGTTCTTTATATATTTTAGATACTAACCCTTTATCAGGTAGGTGATTTGCAAATATCTTCTCATTCAGACGGTGCCTTTTAGTTTTAATTGTTTCCTTCACTGTGCAGATTTTTTTTTTTATCTTGATGAAGTCCCAATAGTTCATTTTTGCTTTTGTTTTCTTTGCCTCAGGAGACCTATCTAGAAAAAAAAGTTGCTATGGCCAATGTCAAAAAGGTTACACATGTTATTACAATTCTTAAATCTTATTTAGCTTCTGCATCTGTTAATATTAAGTGTTAGTTCTGAATGTGGTGCCACCTAGCAAGTGAAAAAATATTGAATGGTGAAGTAGTATGATCAGTTTGGGCAATAGAGATCTCCTAGATTTTGTTGCTGTTGTGATTTTGTGAGTGATGCTGTTACTTCTTATTCATATCTCTGGAATTTATTGGTAAATAGACCAATACTCTTTCTCCTCCTCCTCCTCCTTCCTTCTTCAACTCAATTCATTTTCTCACAGTTCCACAAGATAGAAGCTTAAGATCAAGGTGCCATCAGGTTTTGTTTCTAGAAAGAATTATTTCCCAGCTCACAAATGGTTGCTCTCTCGCTGCATTCTCACATGGGGGAGAAATATATGTCTCTATGTCTCTTCCCCTTCTTTTTTCTAGTTTCTTTTTTAGTTACTTAGGTGCTTATCACAACAAATGTACTTATTAATCTCCTTTACAACATCATCCTGGAAGTTTTAGCTAATGCAATAAGACAAATATGCCAAATAAAAGGTACACCAATGAGGAAGGAAGAAATTAAATGGTCTTGCAGATTACATGACAATCTATGTAAAAATATGACAGAAAGAAAAGAACAAAGACTATTGGAACCAAATAGGGCTGCAGGATGCACAGTTAATATAGAAAAGTCAATTTCCCATATAATCACACTGAACAAATGGAATTTGAAATTAGTAACACAATATCATTTACATTAGCACTCAAAAATGAAATACTTAGGTATGATTCTTATATATACATGCAAAATCTTTATGAGGAAAACTATAAATCTCAAGACCAAAGTAGAACTAAGTAATGGGGAAATGTTCCATACTCGTAAACCCAAAACCTCAATATTGTCAAAAGGTATGTCCTTCCCAACTTGATCTATAGATTTAATACAATCCCAATAAAATTCCATTAAGCTATTGTGGTTACTGAAAACTGACTCTAAAATTATTTAGAGTGGCAAAATATTTGGAAGAGCCAACATAATACTGAAGAACAAGAGTGAGAGGACCTACCCTATTCAATGTCAAGACTTACTACAGAGCAACAATAATCAATACAGTGTGAAATTAGAGAAATAATAGACAAATAGATTGGTGGAACCCAAAAACTGACCCATATAAATATTCTTCACTGGTCTTTGACAGAGGAACAAGGGTAACATAATAAAACAAATATAGTCTCCTTAACAAACGGTCCTGGAACAACTAGGTATCCACATATAAGACAGGAATCTAGATAGACATTACACTTTTTATCAAAAACTAACTCAAAATGTATAAAAGGTCTAGATGTAAAATGCAAATTTATTAAAATCCTAGATTTAACAAAAGAGAAAACCTAGATGACCTTGGGTATGGTGATGTCTTTTTAGATACTATAGCAAAGGGAGAATTCATGAAATTAAAAATTGATAAGCTGGACTTCATTAAAATTGAAAACTTTGGGGCAGACAAGGTGGCTCAGTGATTTAGCGCCACCTTCAGCCTAGGGCATAATCCTGGAGACCCAGGATCAAGGCCCACATCAAGCTCCCTGCATGGAGCCTGCTTCTCCCTCTGCCTGTCTCTGCCTGTCTCTCTGTTTCTCTCATGAATAAATAAATAAAAATTTTTTAAAAAGATTTAAAATTGAAAACTTCAACACTGTGAAATTCAGTGTCAAGAGAAGACAAGCCACACACTAGGAGCATATATTTGCCGAAAACTCATCTGATAAAGGGCTGTTATACAAAGAACAGTATGAAGAACTCCCAAAACTCAACAATATGAAAACAAACAACCTAGTTAAAAACTAGACCAAAGATGTTTGTAGACACCACATCAAAAGATATTTACATATAGCAAATAAGTAAAAAAATACCTCATATTATATAACATCAGAGAAACATGAATTAAAAAAAGATTAAATACAATTACATACCTATTAGAATAGCCAAAATGCAAAACACTGACAACACAAAATAACATCAAATGCTCTCTTTATGTGGAACAGAAAACCTCATATATTGCTAGTATAAGTGCAAAATATAATAACCACTCTGGAAGATATTTTGGTTTTTTTTGTTTGTTTTTTTAACAATTCTAAACATGCTATTACCAAAAAACTGATTAATGTTGCTCCTTCATATTTTCCTAAAAGATCTGAAAACTTATCTCTGCACAAAGACCTAAAAATTTAGTTTAGAATAGCTTTACTTATAATTGCCCAGAATTTTGAAATAACCAAAATGTTATTAGGGAGGCGGATAAATAAATAGACTGTGATACATTGAGACAATGAAATATTATTCAACACAGAAAAATAATGGGCCACCAAGCCATCGAGAAAACATGAAGGAAATTTAAATGCATAATTACTAACTGAAAGAAACCAATCTGAGGTTATATCCTATATAATTCCAACTATATGACAATGTAGAAAAGACAAAACTATGAAGACAATAAACAGATTAGCAGTTGTGATAAGCCTATAGGAAATGTGTAATAGAGCACAGTCTATTATACTCTAGAGTGTGTAATATTCTTAGAGTAATGAAAATATTCTATGTGATACTACAGTGATGAATACTTTACATGAATATCATTTACATTTGCTGAAGTCTGTAAAATATACAAGAGCAAACTCTAAACCATGGGATTTGGATGATTATGATGTGTTATAGAAGTTCACCAGTTATAAATAATGTGTCACTCTGGTGGGGGATGTTGACAATGGGGGAGCTATGCAAAGGTGGAGGCAGGGGATATGTGGGAAACTTTTCTACCTTCTCAATTTTGCTGTGAAACTAAAACATCTCTAAAAAATTGAAACCAATAAAATAATAAAATTGCAGTCAAAGAAACCTTGAGAAAGAAGAAAAACTTGGAGGTATCACAGTTGCAGATTTCAAGCTACACTACAAAGCTACAGTAATCAAAAGTATGGTATTGGCACGGAAATGAACACATAGATCAATGAAATAGGATAAAGAGCCTATAGAATAGTATAGTGAAATAAACTTGTGCTTATGTGGTTAATTAGTCTGTGACGAAGTAGACAAAAATACCCAATGGGGAAAAGACAGTGTTCAATAAATGGTGCAAAAGAATGAAAAAGGACTACTTTCTTAAACCATACACAAAAATGAATTTTAAATGGATTAAAGACCTATATGTGAGACCTGGAAGCATAAAACTTCTAAAGAAAACAAAAACAGTAATCTCTAGGACATTGGCCTTAGCAACATATTTATGGATATGAACAAAGAACAAAGGACTGCATAAATGTATGTCTACCATAGAGACTTAGTAGTACCTTTAGGGATTTCAAATAATCTTGAGTGTTCAAGTAAGTGTTCCATTTTGACTAAAAATATATTACTTTCTTGGAACTATGAATTAGTTTGTAGTTTGTTCCACAATGAATCAGATTATTTCTTTCATTATGGCAATGACATAATTGAGCTAAAAAGCACTCCATGTTTTGGACTTATGATATTCCTTAAAACTTAAAAGTTGTTCTTTGATTCATAATTGTTGTAACTATTATGAATTACAACACTTATTAGTAAAAAGTGGAGAAAGGGGTGATAAGGACATTATTGGCTGACTTGCTTAATTAATATATTTCATCTGAATGTGATTGTAAAATGATAACTCTTCTGGAAAGGTTTGTGAAATGAAGGTTTAAATACTGCAATCACTTAAAACTATATTTTCTTTCATACAATATATCATTTATCTTACCAGAAAGTAAGTTGTACCAGGTATATAATTATAGTCACATATCAGGCAAAAAAATACATTGATGCTTAGTGGAGAATTTTAATTCCTCTGAATTTGTGCACATTCCTAAAGGAACAATAGACTTGATCAGGAATTTATTTCATGTGTTAAAATAGTACTGATTGTAATAGCTCCAGTTTCATTATTATTTTCTCTTTCAATATTCCTAGAAATAACAAAAATTGAGGGTTTGGCAAGTTTGTGTTCTCTCCTATGGTGGGGTATTTTGGCCAAAACAAAACTTCCTGGGGAGGTCCAGTGTGCAATGAGACATTTAACAAAGAAAAAGAAGGGGAAAATTGAGGATAAAATGTCTGCATATAAATAGGTAATAATAAAGGGGAAAATGCCATCATCCTTTTCCTGAGATAATATTTTAGAGAAAGAGAATAATACTCAGCTACTTCTTTCATGATAAATCCTAAAAGAAAATTTCCAAGCAATTTTTTTTCTATTGCTATTTTTTTTTTATTTGTTTTACTCCTAGGAAGAAGAATAGAATTGAACCAAAATACAAGATTTACTAAAGGTCTCTACATGGGGTGATTTGAAAAAATAAAATCAATATTCTCTGAAAAGTCAACTTTATTATAATGGATTAGAATTCTCATGTTTTCTTAGTTATATTTCTTACATTGGTTCTCCTTTGGTCTTTTGACAAATTCTATTTTTGAAATTAAATGCGTCACTGAGGTTAGAAGCCTGTAGCTGACAATTGCTTTTCTGTGAACCGAGATGGCATTGTGTTAAGCCAACTACCTAGGTATGACATGAAGGAATCAGAAATGTTTCTTTTCCCAATACTTTATGAGCCAATATGTAGGTAAAATACTGGTCTTGACGTATCTTGATATTTTTATAAAAGTCTAAAAATACTTAATTCACTTTCTGTATTTATCTCATTTTTAAACCAGTAAAAATAAGTTTCTGTACTGGTGTCTTCCACAGGTCAACCTTGAGTAGGAATATACTAGAGTAAAAAATGATTATTTTTGACATTAAATATAGTTAGTTATAGAGTAAAGAACAAGAACACAGTTAAAATAATAAAAACTGTGGAGACTATATGCCAATAGAGAATTATTACAACTAGCATGATATAGAAGAAGAGAGCTATATTGAAAGTCTAATAAAATCTATAGTCTAATAAAAGTATATTTGACCATTGGCTCCTTGCTATTAAATAATTAAAATTAACAAATCGAAGTGAGAAATTTAAGCTTATATAAAAGGACACAAATTAATACTAAAATAATATAAATATGTAAAATTGGATACTTTGGAGAAGAGAGAAAAGGGGAGTTGGTTAAGATGAGTTACTATATAACTATGGTATTACTCAGAGTACAGCACAGTATAAAAAACACAGATAAGACTAAAGATATATTTAAAAAAAATAATATAACATGTTTTCAGAACAAGATGATATATTCATTTTTCCTGGTTTTCTCACAAAATACAAGTAAATACTCTGAAAGGTATTTAACAAATAATGGTAAAAAGATTCTGAAAGCTGAAAAGAAGTTGGGCTAATAAGAGACTTTAAGGCTTCAGTAATAAAAATATAAGGAGTTTCTTGGGTTTTTTGTTTCCCATAAAATCCCAAATTGTATGTCAGAGGGGCCTACAACCTGATAATGCCAGTTGACACAAAATATCTCCAAAATGCCTTCTATTTCTGGCAAAATGATTTGGATCCAGGTAGCCTAATAGCAACTTAGTTGTGAACCTTAAAACACACCTCAAACTAAGGTTCTATCAGGAAGTTCTACCCAGAGGTAACAGAGGGAGCAGTTAAGATTCAAGCTGTTATAATTTCTGCTCCACAACTTTTCCCTTGATAGTTGGCCTAATCTGTCCACAGCAACATTGGTATGATCCTTGGTGTCTCTTGACACTCCAACCAGCAGAATAATGTGACTCAGGATCAGTGGGTTTGATCTAAATTCCCTTGAAGGCTGCCCAGCAAAAGCAAGTGATCCAGGGAAGCTCCTTCTACCTTGGTAAATATTATTAGCTAAGATTCAAGAGAAGTGTTTATACTACTAGAAAAATAAAGTAGGCCAAAATATTCTTGGCAAGGACTCAAAACACTAAACCATAATCAAAATACGAAAGTACATATATGCCAAATCTGAACAAAATGGCTAAATGATAATAAAAGTAAATAAATTTTCCCAAGATAAAAACAGCAAAGAAAAATGATGATGCATTCCTTATAGAGAATACCTTATAGAGAAAAACAAATTTTATGTGACTCCACAGAGGCCAGAAGACAATAGCATTTTCCTTTCCTTTTTTTTCTTTTTTTTTAATTATTTATCATGCGACACACAGAAGGAGGCAGAGACATAGGCAGAGGGAGAAACAGGCTCCCTGAGGGGAACCTGATAAAAGACTCGATCCCAGGACCCCGAGATCATGACCTGAGCCAAATGCAGACCCTCAACCACTGAACCACCCACCCAGGTGCCCCTTCTTTTTTTTTTTTTTTACTTTGAAAAATTTTGTTTTTCTAGTTAACATCCATCACCACAGTTATAATTTTTTTTTCTTATCATGAAAGTGTTTAAGATCTGTCTTAACATTTTCAAGTGGTCAAGGAGAACTGTCAAACCCAAAACTACTCAATAATATCTTCTAGGAACAAAGGAGAAGTAAAAGTAATCCCAGATAAAGGAAAGCTAAAATAATCTTTTCCTAGCAGATCATACAATAGAATACCTGAAAGTAGCTTTCAAAACTGAAAGAAAATGTTAACACAAGTCTGGACCCTTCAGAATTTAAAGTGGAACAATAGAATTTTTAAAAATAGAGTTAACATAAGAAAGAGTATTTTTACCTCATGAGTTTTCTAAATTATATTTTTCAATTGAAGCGGAAGTTAAAGAACATCAGATGTGTTACTAAATGGATATAGAGGAAATATTTAAGAAATGCATTTTGAAAATTATGATGGTAAAGAGACCTAAATGGAAGTAAGGTTTCTACTCTTTACTCAAACTGGTAAAATATTAACACCAATATATTAATAATAAATGTATGTATGTGGCAATATCTATGACAACTCATAAGAAAACTACAAAATTATATACTAAAAACATTGTAAATAAAGCAAAATGGAAATATAAAATGTTTAAGTTATTTATAGGAAGCACAGAAAAAAGCAGAAAAATGAGAAACAGGAAATAAAAACCATCATAAAAGACAGTCTAAAATTGTAATATATTACTTTATTACTTTATTTATTTATTTATTTATTTTTACAGATTTTATTTATTTATTCATGAGAGACACAGAGAGAGAGAGAAAGACAGGCAGAGACACAGGCAGAGGGAGAAGCAGGCTCCATGCAGGGAGCCTGATGTGGGACTTGATCCTGGGACTCCAGGATCATGCCCCGGGGCTGAAGGCAGGCGCTAAACCACTGAACCACCCAAGGATCCCCTAAAATTATAATATATTACTTTAAATATAAGTGTCTAAATACACCAAAAAAAGATAGCAATGAGCAGAGAATATTTTTAAAAAATAACCAACCATATTCTGCCCATAAGAAACCTACTCCAAACTTAACAATACAGATTGCTTGGTAAAAAAGGAATTTAAAAAATTATATCATGCAAAATTAATTTAATAGGAGTAAAAATAACTATATAAATGTCAGATAAAGAAAATTTCAGATGAAATATTACTAGAGACAATATAGGATATAGGCAATGATAAAAGGATCTATTTATGAAAAAGGAAATGACAATTCTAAATTTGTGTGAACCAAATATCAAAGCTTCAAAATATATGTAACAAAAACTGGTACACTTAAAATATAGACAATACCACATTTAGGGTTAAGGACTTCAACAGCAATCCCTCAGCACATGAGAAATACCAGACACAACATCAATAAAGATATAGAACTTACCAGCAGCAGCATCTGACATTATAGGTCATTCCATCCATCAGCAAAATAGATATCCTTTTCAAGAGCCCATGGAATATTGAACAAAATTGACAATATTCTGTGCCATGAAATAATGCTTAACATATTTAAAACAATTAAAATTATACAGAGTATTTCTCTGACAATAATGGAATAAAACTAAAAATAACATAAAGACAGATAAATGTTCAAACACAATTAATAAACTTATAAATTATTCATAGGTAATAGGGATATAAACATAAAGTGCAATACATAGCACTGAATAAAAGTGGAAACACAATACAGCAAAATTTGTAAGATACAGAATAAACAGTCCTTAAAGGAATATTTAGAGCCTTAAATCCATTCATTAATAAAGAGTATAAATCTCAAATTAGTAATTTCTCACCTCAAGAACCAAGAGGAAAAATGATTAAAATGAATTTGAAGCAATGAATAAAAATCAGAGCATAAATAATCAATAAACTCAAGAACAGTAAAAAAATAATCAATAAAATAAATTGATTAATTTTCAGTGAGATTTATAAAGATTAAAAGAAAGAGTTAAAATCACCAAGGTCAGGAAAAACATAATTTCACAATAGATCTTACAGCCATTAAAAAGACAAGAAAATAACATGAAAATTTTTGTTTTTAAAATTGATGATTTAGAAGATGTGGACCAGGTGTGGAGCTAAGATGATGGCATAATAGGAGGACCCTAGGCTTGCCTCATCCCTCACACACAGCTGGATAACTATCTAATCATTCTGAATACTCAAGAAATTGACCAGAGGACTGATAGAATAATCTGCACAGAGGAAGAGAAGCTACATCATAGAAGGTAGAAAGTGTGGAGACATGACTTAGGGGAGAATTGAGTCATGGGTTCTTCAGATGGGAGGGAGCCCTGGCTGCAGAGAAAGGCAGTAGAGAATGGAGCACACAAGGTTACATATAAAGATGACACTTTCCCAAAGCCATTGACTGGGAAAAGGAGAGCAGCTGAATTTTGTGAGTTTTTGCAATCAGTGGGGCTCAAAGACTGGAGTTTTAGAGGTCTCCAGTCTTGGTTGTGCCTGAGGGTGCTACCCTACTCCTGGAGAAGAGGCAGGCAAACAACTCCAGGGCAAACTTCTCCATCTGAGGATCCTCAGGAGCATGGGAAGAGTCTGTTTGTACATCTTGGAATGCATCTGTGAGAAGTGGCATTGCCTTTCTGGGGACAGAAAAAAAAAGGGGGGGCACCAATTCCCTCCCCCACATTTCAGTATATGTGCAGAGACATCTGCTGAGGGAAGCTAACCAGGGCACTGGCTATTTAGTCTGCTTGCTCCAAATCCCATGCCCCTGTGCTCTGGGGAAGCTGCAATCTGGATGAAACCTGCATCAGTCCCAGCATGGGGAGACTCTTTCCCAAAGGACCAGCACAAGTTCCTGCCACATTATATTCCTGAAGTTTGGAAATTAAAAAAATCAGCAGGCCTGGCTAGAGTAGTAGCCAAGATGCACTGTGCTGCTCCAGGAAGGCAAGCAGCCAGAGATTGAGTGAAATCAGTGATCTGAAAAATGTCTATGATCATGCACGAGGAGAAATTATTTGCTCCTCTAAAAGTCCTTCCCTGAGAGCAGCAAGCACAGACACCCCTCTCTGGGGACAAAGAAACAAGCAGCACCATTTTCCTCCCCTGCTTCTCAGAATAAACCAACTTTGGTAAAAAGCATAGTGCCAATACTAGTGGCCTAACCTGCTTACACAAAATCCCACCCCATTGTGCTTTGCCAGTACTGCTTTCCTTGAGCAAGCATGCCTAAGGACCAAGGCAGTGGGCCCCTTCCTCAGGAGACAAACACAAATCCCTGCACACATCATGTCTACTGACCACAGCGTTGTGCAAATCTCAGCTGTAGTTGAAATAGTATCAAGTCTCTTTTAACGATCAGAAGACAACACAGCACACCTAGTTAAAATTCAACACAGTCTGGCCAAGGTCCAAACACTGTTCACTGCAGGCAAGGAACTATGCATACGGTTGACATGAGGGATACAGCAGCCAAAACAAACCCACAACGTGCATGCAGCCATTAAAGGCACATCCTGAAGCACCAGGCCCTAGACATTACATGACCTCTTTTTCATAAAGAACGAAGAGGAAGCGTAACATGCTTTTGTAGCACAGAGAAGATGGCAGAGACCTAGACAAAATGCCAAGATGGAGGAATTCATCCCCCCAAAAAAAGAACAAGAAAAGATCATGGCCAGGGATCTAAATGAAACAGATATAAGTAATATGCCTGATCTAGGATATAAAGCAAGAATCATAAGGATACTAATTGGGCTTAAAAACATGGAAGACATCTGGCAACAATTACCATAGAGATGATAAAGTTAAAAAATAATCAGGATGAAATAAAAAAAATTAATAACTGAGATTTGAAACTAACTTGATATAATGACCACAAATGGCAGAAACAGGAACATATAGAATTATTTAAAATAACAATGCTGAACAAAAGAGATAAAAAAAAATTTGGGATCACAAAAGTAGACTTAGGTAACTCAGTGACTTCATCAAATGTAATAACATTTGTATTGTTCTTACATTTAAAATTAAATTGTATGTCCTAGAAGATAGATTGTTTAGATGATATTGCAAAAGGTTAGAGGCTCTAATTTTATGAAAGAATTACACTTTCAGGGTATTTAAATTTTTTACAATGTTAGTGAATTATGGCAGTTTCAGCCCTTAGTTATCCTTATCATCCAAAAAATGTTGCCATTAAAGAATATATTTAAATTCATAAAGCAGTGCATTGTAGTTTGACTAAATATCCCTGATATTTAGAGATAGAGACACAGGCAGAGGGAGAAGCAGGCTCCATGCAGGGAGCCTGATGTGGGACCCCAGGATTAAGCCCTGAGCCAAAGGCAGATGCTCAACAGCTGAGCCACCCAGGCATCCCTCCCTGATATTCTATATACATGAAACTTGGGACATAAACTAGAGAGTTTTTTTTTTAATATCCCTGAATTTGAGTTCATACATTTCATTTATTGTAAATGATATTTTCTTGCATTCTGAGAAAAAAAAAAAAAACAAAGTTTGGAAGATTTAAAATTTTCTTTGAGGGCCCTTGGTCAAATTATCTTATGAGTAATTCATTACTTGTATGTTATACCCACCAAAAATTAGGAGTTCTTGGAAAATTCTTTTCTGCATTAAAAAAAAAAATGAGAATGCCAGAAAATACTTGCAAGAAACTCTAGTTTCACAACTCAACACCAAAAAACAAAAACAAAAAGAAACAAATAACCCAGCTAAAAATGGGCAGACGACATGAACAGACATTTCTCAAAAAAAGACATACAAATAGCCAACAAACACATGAAAAGGTGCTCAACAACACTCATCATCAGGGAAATGCAAATCAAAACCATGGTGAGGTATCTCCTCACACGTGTCAGAATGACTAAAATAAAAAATACGAGACAAGTGTTGGTAATGATGTTGAGAAAAAGGAACCCTAGTACACTATTGGTGAGAATGCAAACTGGTGCAGCCACTGTGGAAAATGGTATTGAGGTTTCTCAAAAAATTAAAAATAGAATTATCATATGATCCAGTAATTCCAGTAATTCCAACTGGTATTTATCCAAAGAAAACAAAAGCACTAATTTGAAAAGCTTTGTGCACCTTTCTATCTATTGCAGCATTATTACAATACCCAAGACATGGAAGCAACTCAAGTGTCCATTGATAGATGAATGAATAAAAAGACGTAGTGTATACATGTGGTAGAATATTATTTAGCCATAAAAATAAAATCTTTCCATTTGCAGCAACAGAGGGAGGTAGAGGGTATAATGCTAAGTGAAATAAATCAGAGAAAGATGAATACTGTATAATTTCAGTTATGTGGAATTTCAGAAGCAAACGAAATGAACAAAGGGAAAAAAAGGACTAACCAAAACTCAGATTCTTAACTATAAAGAACAAATTGATGGTTACCAGAGGGGATGTGGATGGCAGGGGAGGCAAGTGGGTGAAATAGGTAAAGGGGATTAAGAGTGCATTTACCATGATGAGCACTGAGGATGTATAGAATTTTCGAGTCACTGTATTCTATGCTTGAAGGTAATATAACCCTGTATGTTAATGATGAATTAAAAATTTAAAAAGTAGTAATGGGAAAAAAAAAACCCTCTAGTTTCTATTTCCTGTAAAGTGAAAATAATTACTTTACTATAGAAATTAAAATCATCTTAAAATTCCATATATAAAATTTAGGATGGACACTTAAAGTAAAAGGAAAGAATTGTGACCTATTAGAACATTATTAGCTATTTTAAAAAGTCAAAATTGCAGTTGACTTTTTCTGTCTTTTTTGTTGAGGTTCAAAAATCCAGAAGAACTACCCATCAACTACTGAATGATTAGTGTTTTTCTCTCGTAATTTAAGGATTTTATTTATTTATTCCTGAGAGACACAGAGAGAGAGGCAGAGACACAGGCGGAGGGAGAAGCAGGTTCCCCGCATGGAACCCGATGTGGGACTCAATCCCAGGACCCCGGGATCACGTCCTGAGCCACCAGGCATCCCTCATGTAATTGATTTTTAAAAAATGCTTTATTACATTGTTATTTGATTACTTACCAGAATAGGACTCTTTGGAGATAATAATGATTTTATCATTTTTTGAATAAGAATTTAATATTATATTATGTAGCACTTTGTGAAAATTTCTAATTAATACAGTTAGGCCTGAACCACATAGCTCAAGTGATATGAAAATAAAACTGAGAAACAAGAAAATGTGACACAATTATCACTCAAAATGAGTCTGTAAGTGGAAAGAAGAACAACATAGAGTATGCTTCAAGGCGTTAAAAACAGGCAGCTAGCAGGCAGAATTGGAAGAAGCCAACCTACAGATAAGTGTTTTTTTGTTTGTTTGTTTTTCTGGTTTTATTTTTCCGATTAGCAGTGTTAGAACAAAAAAATTACAAAACAGGATACACATTCTCTAGTTTGTTACAGTCTCCACATCATGTTAGTTATGTGAGGAATTTTCCAGTTTACTGAACTCAGTGGTTCTCTATCTTGCACATACATCAGTAGTGCTGACAATACTTACTAGAGCACATGTTGGCTCCCATACTCAGGTTTTCTTTTGTAACATTAAATAAGTGAGGATGGGGAAGAAGGAAGGTGTTGTTGAAGGTGAGACAATCAGACAATTCATTGTCTAAATAGTTCTCTTGCTTGACTCATCTGAAGACTGAACTTTGAGAACCACTGACCTTAGTAGGTCCTGAAGGTGTTTTGGTTTGCAGAGTATGATGAAATCAACCACCAGTTCTGCTTTTTCACTAAAGGGAGATTGCAAGAAGTCATTCACAAAAAGAATAGCCACTGGCAGTGTCCTCACTTCTACCTGAAAAAAAATAAATAAAAAAAGTAACAGCCTCAAAATAATACAAAGCATCATTTACATTTTGTTGAACGATAGTTGTTTAATCTGCAAAACTTCCTTCTCCTGAATAAAAAAGTTTCAACTAGTATTCTTATGATAGATCAGCTCCCTTGGATGGAGAAAGGAAAACAAATGGGAACATTGGAACTCTACTCACTGGTAATAGTGGCTCATGAAGAATGAGCCAAGGACTTTGTAAGATTTTACTTCAGAAGCATCTGGGAGTTAGCAAGAAAAATTCAATTCTCACTAGGTCTGAGGGGAGAAGAAGGACATTATTTTTCTGAGTGTGGAGTCTCCTAGATGGTATCCATTGGGAATTTTAGTAAATAAACAAAGTATACTGAAGCCTAGACAAGGAACTGGGCAACAAAGCACTCAGAAGTATTGTAGTCAATATACCAAGTACACGAATTAGCTAAGTAGGTATTCTTAATTAATTCTTAGATTGTTATAACCATGGTGTAGCATCTAGGGCTCAGATATCCCACTTCTGAGTATATGAATCTTAGAGAAGAAGTTTCCAAAAACAATTTGCAAATGCAATATAAATATATTATCTATTTTTTGTATTTGTGCCAAGACAACAACAATCAATCATCAATCAATCAAAACACTGCCACAGAAGCCTCACATGTATACACAAAGACATGAACAAGAGTATTCGTGGTTAGAACTGTTTGCTGTAATAAAAGTATTGAATAAAAAATTAAAAGGACATTTAAAACATGATATAACACAAAGACCAATAAAAACACTTAGAAATAAATGAGTCCGTTTTATTTTCACAAATACAGAGAAATCACAAAAATCTTAAGTAAAAAGAAAAGTTGCAAAAGGATAAGCAGTGTAAAGATCAGTTATGTAAATTTAGAAACCAATAATATTGTTAATTACAAAACAATATTATGTATTAAAATTAATACCCTTTTGAAAAAAATATTTGGTTCAAAGATACATACAAAATTTTATGTTTGAGGTTAAAATTTCAGAGTTTTTCTTAGAAATTAGCAAACATTTGGGCAGCCCCGGTGGCGCAGCGGCTTGGCGCCGCCTGCAGCCCGGGGTGTGATCCTGGAGACCCGGGATCGAGTCCCGCGTCAGGCTCCCTGCGTACAGCCTGCTTCTCTCTCTGCCTGTGTCTCTGCCTCTCTTTCGCTCTCTCTGAATAAATAAATAAATAAATCTTTAAAAAAAAAAAAAAAGAAATTAGCAAACATTTATATTCAGTTGCTCAATTGGACCCATGAGTAAGTAAAATAAATTCTATCATCTAGATGATTTTGCCCAACTGTAGGCTAATGTAAGTGTTCTGAGCACATTTCAAGTAGGCTAAGCTATGCTGTGATGTTCAGCAGATCAAGTATATTAAATGCATTTTCAACAATGATATTTTAAAATTATGAAGGGTTTATTGGGTCATAATCCCATCATAAGTCAAGGAAGAGCTCTATTCAATAATTCATATTTCCAAGACAATAGCTACTTATTTACATCATGAAAAGTATCTTTACCTGACTAATCATTTTACATTTCCTAAGTGAATGAGTATAAAGAGTTACATATGTGTAAGTTTCTTTACTATCCATAGTATCATAACTGCAAAAGTCTGTTTTCGAAGGTTTCAGAACATCTTAGAGTATTTTCAGCTAATTAGCAATTTTAACAGATAACTGCTGAGTTCCATTTCCTCAAGTAAGACTTAACAAATCTGACCAAATCTCATCCTCATCCCGTTTGTTATCAACATGAAATATTGATAAATCCAGTGAGGGTACTTGCAAAAGACGGGCTACATCTGTGATATTTTCTTCTGAAGCATATTGACAATCCTTGTCTATGTTATTTCTTCTTGGTCACAGACAACATGAATTACCTGAGAGGAAAATATTTCTTAGACTTATAAAAAATCCAATACATGAAAAGATTTTATAAATTTGACCTCATCAAATTAACGTTTGCTCTGTGAAAGATCCTGTCAAGAGGACGCAAAGACAGATTTTAATGTGGAAGAAAATATTTACAAATCATATATATGACAAGGAATTTGTATCTAGAGTATATAAAGAACTCCCAAAATTCAACAGTAAAAAAAAAAAATACAATAACAATGTTCAAAGGGCATTAAACAGACATTTTAGTGAAGAGAATATAGAGATGACAAGATGAAAAAAGGTCAGTCATTAGCCATAAGAAAAAGGCACATTAGAATTACCAGCAAATATCACTACATTCCTAACAGAACAGCTAAAACATAAAATTAGTGTTCCCACCAAATGTGGATGAGGAGGAGGAGAAACTGAACCACTCACACATTGTTGGTAGGAGTATGAAAGTGTACAGCTACTCTGACAGTTTCTCTTAAAACTAAAAAAAAAAAAAAAAAAAAGGACTTACATATGCCCTGGCAGTTACTTCCTTGGGAAGATATCCTAGAAAACTGAAAATATTTTCATATTAAAATATGTAAATGAATTTTCAGGACAGTTTTATTAAGAATAGCCAGAAACTGGACATTATCCAAAGGTCCTTCAATGATGAAAAAGCAATTTGTGGCACATCCATACCATGGGACACTAATCAACAATACAAATGAATAAATTGATGCATACAATGACTTTTTGGGACTTCAAAGAAATCATGCTGAATGGAATAAAGCTAAAAGAATACATTTTTCGTGATTTCATTTATATACTAGTAGTGAGTATATATAGCATTATAAAGATGAAAAACTAGTGGTTGTTAGGCATTTAAGATGGAGGAAAGTTATGGCTTTATAAGAGTAAAATATTGGATTCTTGGAATCAAGGTGCAGTAAGTAATTTGATTTCGGTCATCATGGTTACTTGGTTTTGGCCAAATATAGCTATGTCACTTGTAATAACATAGCATAGAGATACACACACACAAATATGTGCATTTATAATTGGTAATATCTGAATAATATCTATGGTTTGCATGGGTATCTATTTCCTGGTTTTCACACTGCACTATAGTTATTCAAAGTGTTAACATTGGTTTAAACTGGAGGAAGTGCTCATGAGACACAAGTTTCTATGAAATCTATAAATACCTCAAAAAGGTTTTTTTAAAAAATTATCTTTTTGAGTCCTTGAATTATTGAATTGTGGAATTCTGGACAGCATTGGATGACTTTATTTAAAAAATAGGTATACATTTGTGTTGTTACCCAACCCCCGTAAATTTTCACAATATGAGGATTTAGTTGTAATATCTATATGTATAAATATTACCTTGATTGCAAACATGAGGTATATTAAAAGGAACAATTAACTAGGTACAGAAAATAAGCATGCCTTTCTTCTTTGTCCCAGTTCTTCACTCTGGAGTGAAACAAGGAGAATCAAATGTCATCCTATAAATGGTGGAGTCTACTGTAAACGAAGCATCTCAAAAAAGTAAGTGTGGAGAGTTATATGGGAGATTTAGCTGTTTCTCTTCCCCTTCACAGAGAATCTCTTCAGAAATATAATGGGAAGGATTTGGGGTTCTTAAACCCTTTGGAATGTAAATATTTTTTTTTAGGAGAGAGAGAGATGGTACTAATATCAGCAAATTTATAAATCAGAGTTAGGGTGATTTGCCTACTATTGAAATGTAAACATAAGTCCAGGGATGTTAGTCACAAACTAATAATTAGTTGAGCTAAGTAGTCACAAACTTTCAGGTTTTTATTTTTGAGTAGGTGACAAGTTTCAGTAAAATTTACTTGGAAAGACTTTACAGAAACGCAAATTTTTTTCTTGCATAAGAAAGGAATATAATCAAGATTTTAAAACAATTTTAAATGTGCTATTCTTCTGTATTTTCTAGTAATGATTTGTTACATTTCTTTGAAAAATTTGACATCCATATATCACTATTTTCGGTGAATTTGATACTGAACACTACTGAAATTATTAACAGACAGCATTTTGTCCCATAGGTGGATCATTACAGCGGGCATGTGAACTTTAAGATTTTACTTATCTTCCTCCAAGGAACTGAAGGAGAATTAGAAATATTATGTGGACCACTTACCCAATTGTGAAGTTGATTAAGTTTTTTTTTGATTAAGTTTTGATATTAAATGCTCTAAGCAAATCTATCCCCTCTCTTTGAGAAGTGCTTTCCTGAGTTGTGTAAGAATGTCTTTCCTCTCCTATGCTCCCTCTATATAAATTTGTGACTGTAATAGCATTATTTTTCACAAGATTTAATATTTCACTCATGCCTTTATTCCTAATTATCCTTAAGAGAAAATATGTCCATATATGTAAACTTATTGATAAATATTTAACATACTAGAGATATTAAGAATATCAGCCATCAGTTTATTTTTCAATTTAAGAATTTTAAGAAATTTTAGAATTTTAAGATAATTAAAAGTCTCATTGTAGGCCCCAATAGATGAGTTTGCTGAAATATTTCTTCTTGGAAAATACATAAAATGTAAGTGTGATAAACAATAATTCTATCAGATTCTGTTTAGAAAAATAACTAATGCCTTCTATAAACTGAATTCACAGACAACTTACTTTATTTTGCAAGATTTCAAAAAGAATAGAAATTGATAAGTGCCTGAAGCTTTGACTTTGAGTTCTTTTTGTCAGGGATTTTTTATTTTTTTATTTTTTAAGGTGGCATAGGTAGATCTATAAGCAAAAATGATACTCAGAGACTCTTAAAGACTAAAATAACGACATTAATATTTCTGGCAGGTGATTTCTTCACTGATAATTCACCTTCTACAGATTCAAGGTCTTAAGTTTTTGTGTAGAGGCATAAGATTGTGAACCTTTTTTCCTTCTGAGCTTACAGTATCAGCCCAATTTGACTAACTATACATCAGAGCACCTGGGATTGGCTTGTGTAAAATGGGTTTTGAAACAATCATTGAAATTTTGTTAAACGATTTAAACAGCCTGAAAGCCATCCTTAATTGAATACGGATTACACCTTTGTGAATAACATCCACAATTACTGATGACAAAATCCAAGGAAGACAACAGGATTATAAAAATGTCTAAAATGCCTGTCATGCAGAATCTCCAGAAAGGAAAAGAATTAACATCTATAGAGATAATAAACCTGTTTTTTGTGCTTTTCTATATTATTTTCATATTGCAATAAAAGGAAGAGTTGTTTGTACTGGTGCTATATTAATTCAAGCATCAATATAGTAAATTACATTTAGAAAAACACAGCAACAAACACTACAGATAAATACAGAAGCTTTAGGTAAGTTTTTTTTATTTTTTTTATTTTTTTTTTATTTTTATTTTTTGCTTTAGGTAAGTTTTATGGAAGCTTTATGGAAGTTTCTAAGCATATGCAAATGTAGAGAGAAGAGGATCATGAACTTTGAATCCTGCAGCTTCACCAATGACACCTACTTTAAAACACTGTTTCACATATATGCCTGCTATTGCCTACCTACAAATTAGTTAGAGGTAATCACAGAAATTATGTCATTTTTTGATAAATATCTAATAATATTCAATATCTGGTTTGTGTTTAAATTTCACTGCTTATCAGAAAATATTTTATTTACAGTTATTACATTTGGCTATATGTCCTATGGCTCTCTTTTTATCTATAGCATGTCCACCATTTCTATATTGTCACCTTTATAATGCTAGTTTTTTTGGGAAAAAAAAAGTTAATATTACATTAAAAAATGCTTAAAACTGCTAAAGATAACCAATACTTCTGTCTAAAATGTACTATTTTAAAAGAGTGTCATTTCTTAAGGTAAAATTTCCACTCAAACTTTCATTTTTTTTCTTTTTTTTAGATTTTGTCAAGCTGTGATCATCTTATAAAGTTTCTAAGAACAATATCAAAGGATATTTTTGTCCAGTCAGTTCATTCTCTATAGCTAAGTAAGTACATATTTAAGATAGTTTGAAGTAGACATGCAGAGTTTCACACTATTTTTAGAGTTAACTATATTTAAAATGACATTATTATATTAATTTTCAAAAGTATAAGTAATTTAGAATTTCTAATGCATTTATTCTCATTTAAAAATATATTTCCAATTCACTTCTATTTTTAGAAGACATGTATCAGTAAGAGAAACTATAGTTTACTTTGTTTTTATTCCTTAAGTTAGATTTTCAATAGAAATTATATCAGCATATTTTATATGTTCAGTACACTTAACACAAAACACTATGAATTTCAGTAACTTCTTTTAGAGGACCACATTAGATTGCATGAATATAAACCATGGTACAGTTCCAGAGAAACTTGCACTGGTACATTAACATAATCCATTTGTAAATTTCAGTGTATTTTTCTGCAATATTTCTGTCTATAGACCACTACCTGAAATTTCTGTACACAATTATAAAACTATACAAATAATTCAATGCTGTCTAAAACTGCATCTTAGACTTTAATATATTTTTTCTATGTACAGAATCATAAAATATTAGAAGCTAGAGAAGGAAAAGACTTCTAGGTCATCGTGTCTCTCTCAGTTCCAATATGAGATTGTTCCAGGCAATATATTCTTACATATTCTGTCTGGGAGAGATTTCAAGTGATTCAAGTACGAGAACTTCCATTACTTCCCATGGGATACCATTCTGCAATCTAACACACTCCAGTAGAAACCAACTGAACATTCTTATAATTTCATCTCTTCCCTTTTGCTGCACGTTGTAGAATTTGGTGTTAGAATGATGCTTTGTCATGTTGTCCTTCAGATAGGATGAGCATCTCTGCTGCCATACCATTTTTTAAGTGTAAGGAAAGGAAAATATTATTAGAATAATAAAGAAAGCTTACTGTATAATACTGTGTTTAATAATACTGTAGAAAAAAACCTTTAAATATAACTGCAATATAATTTTGTTTGAGAAATTAAATGCTTTAGTGACTTATAATATGCACTTCCTAATCTAACCTAATATGCTTGATTGAGAAAAGTGGCAGGAAAAGCATGCTGAGCTAGTCTAATTTCTTAAGACAGAGGAGCAGTTTGTCCAAAATCAGTTGAAATGATATTTCAGTTAAATTCATATTTCAGCATTCCCAAACCTCTAAAAATGAAAACATTAGTAGAGATAAATAGGCAATTGAAGAAGGCTATTGAATGCAAATCCTTTAGTTGAGAAAAATCTGGACTAACCTTCACTCTAAAGCAGAAGCACAATGTTGAATGTTTTGTGCATACATAAAAACATTTCAAATATCAAATTATTCTTTTAGCACATCCTAATGTGACCCTTTGCATGAGTTCATATTTTCTCCTAAGGAAAAAACATTTTATTCTAGTCTAACATTAGCAATGTGTATACTACAGGCTAATTGGGGGAGAAAAGTGTTCTTCTGTTATTTTTAATTAAGTACTGTTGATACATTTATATTAGAAATATTTTCATAGATTCTGCTTAAGATTACCAATCTATTTCAAATGTTTATGTCTTCTGATCCTAGCTTTCAATGAGGAAACTATTTGTGCCCCCTGCTATTTTAATGAAAATGTTGAATATCAACATTTCAAACCTTTTTTTTTTCCTTTTGCACTCAGTCCCATCCAATAAAAACCCATAGTATATATATGTATGTTGTGTGTACGTGTATGTATAAATACATACAAGAACATTTCAGGGGATCCCTGGGTGGCTCAGTGGTTTAATGACCCAGGGCGTGATCCTGGAGTCCTGGGATCAAGTCCCACATCGGAATCCCTGCATAGAGTCTGCTTCTCCCTCTGCCTGTGTCTCTGCCTCTCTCTCTCTCTCTCTCTCTCTCTGTGTCTCTCATGAATAAATAAATAAAATAAAATCTTCAAAAAAAAAAAAACCAGAACATTTCATTGCAGCAATAATTTTTAAAGAAAAATAATCTCAGTATCTCTTTTTCATATCATTGATAATATCTGAGTTTTTAAAAAAATACATAAAAATTAGTATTTCAATTATTTATCTCACATTCTATTTAAATTACGATCGGTTTCGTCTAGGGGTGTCAGGGTGGCACAGTTGGTTAAGTGTCTGACTCTTGGTGTCAGCCCAGGTCATGATCTCAGGGTCCTGGGATCAAGCTCCATATCAGACTCTTCCCTCAGCATGGAGTCTGCTTGAAATTCTCTCTCTCCTTCTCCCTCTGCCCTTCACACTCTCTCTACTGTCTCTCTTCTGTCTCTAAAATAAACAAATGAAATCTTTAAAAGAAAAAGGTATATTTTGTCTAAAAAAGATTGAATCAGAAAGTGTAATGGCCAGTTTAAATCTATTCTGCTGGTAAATAGGAGGGTAACTAGATTCAAGATATTTGATGCTCTGTGATTTTTTCAAAACAAGATACTTAGGTTAAATATCTTTACATTTTCTGAAACTTTGCCTTTATTTATAATTTTTGTTGTTGTTATTTTTCAAATATAAACAATTTGGTGAATGTTTTATAACTATAATTTTTTATTTAGAAACGTTTTGATATATTTTATTTTTATAATTTTCTATGAAGCTTTTCTTTTGTTGGTAACATAGTTCATGTTAATAATTCTGTTGACTTCCTGTACACTGACTAATATTTAACAATCTCACTTTTAATCATTTGCATTTATATAACACACCTCTTGCTCACACTTTAAAGTGCTTTACGGATCAGAACAAATGAAGAAAACACCAATTCAAATAAAAGTGTTTAATTTGGATTTAAACTGTGACAGGGTCTATGAGAATTTAATCCCGAGAGAAATAAAATGAGAATTAAATACTGGCGGTTATTATACAAACAATAGTCTATTTTACTGCTAGCCTATTTCTAAAATGAAGCATTTAAAATTAAAGTAAAGGAGAAATGAGGGATAATTATAACATGTCAAACGTGCAACTTTATTCTGAAGAACTGAAAACATGCCAATTTCTCAGTCACAGTGTGAATATTCCAGAAGGGTGTATTGTCAAATGACAAATTTGGGGCATGGCATGCAAAATACTAAAATCATGTAACAAATTATATTACTATGAATATTGGTAAACAGACTTCTGTTGTTGGTATTATATCAGATCTCTGTAAAGTATATACATTGCTATACACAGCAAAGCTTCTGAAGAACTTCTAGCATTCTGCTTTGTTTTTATATACGTAGTTTTTCTTTATACTAGGTTGTGAGGGTTTGTAGTACTGTAAGTGGAGTTGAGGGGAAAAGCCATGGAGGGAGATAATAAAGTAAGATGTATTCAGCTTTGTAGAAACTAATAATTATGGTCTGGAGGAAGAAAGAAATCAGTGATACTAATAATGTAACATAGCTGTTTACTTTGAATTTCTGTCTGTCATTTTGTATTATTCTTATAACTATGCTGATATCCTTAACTTGATTATCAAAGGCTTCAAAATACACATTTAAATGTGTCTAACTTAGAAATAGTATATATCATCTTTTGAAAACAAATAAGTAAATAAAATTATCCAATCAACTTTTGAGGGAAAAGAATACCATTAAACTGATATATATATGTTTTGACTCATGTACTTCTCTACAGCAGACATTTCGTCACTTTTTAACTTTTTTTAGGAATATAGCCTCAACTACTGTTTCCCAATCTGCCCCTATCTCTATGCTGTATAAACTGAAAATATTCCTTAGGCACTGAATCTTCTTTTATAATATGGCTATAACACTTAACGACTTCATACAATTCTGTTGCAAACAGGATACCAAAATAATACGTATGTTATTTTTCATCACAGGTCATTTGTTCAATATTAGCTTTTCTTAATTATGAATTGATGGGAGGCTTTTAGAATATATTTAATTATTTAGAATAAATTTCTAGAAAAAAAGGATTTCTGTTGCAAAGAACTTGCATATGTATTAGGATTTGCAAAATATGTAAAATACATTTCCAGAGATAAGGTTAACACATATGTAAATAGGAGCAATTCCTATTTAGAATACAATGAAATTCATTTTAATTCTCCTATGAGTAGATGATGTGATAAATTTTGTTAAAAGTTTTCATGTTTGTAAACAATTCTATTGCTATACTAAGCTCTATTTGCACTGTGGGATGCACATTAATAGTTTACCATTAATAGTTATTTATTTATTGATTTATTATTTTGTTTCTCATTTTATGTTAATGTTCATATTTGAAACACCTCTATAGTTTTGTTTTTTGTTTTTTGTTTTTTTTTAGTCAAGCAGAGGCTTGGCTCTTACAACATCATCATATCTTCTACACCCTTTTATTCTTTTATGTTTTTTTATTATTTATGATAGTCACAGAGAGAGAGAGAGAGAGAGAGAGAGAGAGAGATAGGCAGAGACACAGGCCGAGGGAGAAGCAGGCTCCATGCAGGAAGCCCGACGTGAGACTTGATCCCGGGTCTCCAGGATCGCGCCCTGGGCCAAAGGAAGGCGCCAAACCGCTGGGCCAACCAGGGATCCCCTCTTTTATGTTTTTTAAAATATAGAATTTATCAGAAGTATTTTATAAAAATGAATTTCTGACTATATTGAAAGTTTTTTTTCTAAATCTTCCGTAGTTATTGGTCTAATCATTTTTGTCTTTTAAGGTTTTGTGCTTTACTTTTTTGACATATAGTTGACAACTAATATTACATTAGTTTCAGGTATACAAAATAGTGATTCAACTCACATACATATGAAACAGATAAACATAGTTACTCCTTGTCTCCAAAGTTATTACAATATTATTCACTAAATTCCCTATGCTGTACCTTCATCCCATACCTAAATTATTTTATAATTGGAAATCTGTACCTCTTAGTCTCCTTTATTTTTTTCTCTCACTCTCTCAACTCCCTTCCCCTTTGACAGCTACTAGTTTGCTGTCTGTATAAGTCCTTTTTTGTATTTTGGTTTTTTTGTTTGTTCATTTTGCTTTATAGATTTCACACATAAGTGAAATAATATGGTATTTGCCTTTCTCTGTCTGACATTTCACTTAGCATAATATCCTCTAGGTCTATTCATATCATCGCAAATGTTAAGATCTCATCCATTTTATGGCTAATATTCCATTGTGTACATATCCTACTTCTTTATCCATCTATTGTTGCACTTTAGGTTGTTTCCATAGCTTAACTATTGTAAATAATGCTGCAATACACATAGGTATGCATATCTTTTCAAATTAGTGTTTTCATTTTCTTTGGATAAATAACCATGAGTGGAACTACCACGTTGTGTGGCATTTCTATTTTTAATTTTTTGAAGGAAAACTCGTATACTGTTTTGCACAGTGACTGTACCAGTACACTCCCAACAACGGTGCATGAAGATTTCCTTTTCTTTACATTCTCAGCAACACTTATTTCTTGTCCTCCTGAGTCTAGCCTTTCTGACTAGCCTAGGTGTAAGGTGGTATTTCATTGAGGTTTTGATTTGTATTTCCCTAATGATTAGTGATGTTGAGCACTTGTTGAGGAAAATATACAAGATCCTATCTGATATGAGTTCCTCCAACTAACGTCTTAGAGCCAATAACTTTGTGAGAGAATTTACTTTTTTCTTACACCTGTGCCCCTACTAACTGCCCTTTAAAATGATACAGAAGCATGGGAAGAGATTAGTTGTCCTGGAGCCCTTCCCATGGTTTGACCAGCCATGCTCAAGGCAAGTACACTTCACTGGACTGATGGGAGCTTAGGAGACTGTGTGCATTTGGTCTAGTCTTTGCGTCTTTCATGAAAAAAATTCTGTACAAATAGTTTCTAGAGTTGGAAAAATAAATTATCAAAAATACATAATGAAATATGTTTAAGGTTTTTGAAATTAAAACTATAATTTAAAGCCTTGATAAGATGCCATTATTTTCCTTAAAAAGTGGTGAGAAAAAAAAAAAAAGTGGTGAGGACTTTAAGTAATAATCATTTTCTACAATGACCTTTACTTATTGCATGATTCACTTGTCAGTAGTTATTTTTTTATACTATTCAATGTCTGATTATTTAGGGAACTATATTATTCTCAGTGCTTGGGGTCCTGTATCATTTTTTCATACTAAATAATGACTGATAAGTTTTCCCTTAAAGTATAAATGGTTAACCACAAACCCAAATACAAATTCATATAAATTTATTTGAACACTTTACTTTGCACTAAATATGGAGAGAGGTTTTCTTTTTTTTTTTTTAATTAATTTATTTATTATAGTCAGAGAGAGAGAGAGGGGCAGAGACACAGGCAGGGGGAGAAGCAGGCTCCATGCACCGGGAGCCCGATGTGGGATTCGATCCCGGGTCTCCAGGATCGCGCCCTGGGCCAAAGGCAGGCGCTAAACCGCTGCGCCACTCAGGGATCCCTGGAAAGAGGTTTTCTAAGTGTGTTATTCAATAGAAATGCATGTTTTGTAATTCATGGGTATATTAGTTGAAACATAAGGAAATTACATTTTGTAGATCAAAATGATGAAATACTGGCAAGTATATAAGTTTTGACATGACCAAATAGAGTATATTTCATTCTCTTCAACATTAATTATGTAGCAATAGCATCCAAGTATAGTATTTCCCACTACAGGCTAGTAACTAATGACAATAATTAATAAATTAATTAGTTTAAGATATAAGACTTATTTACAATCTGTAATTTATCTAAGATAATTTTTTTCTAAAAATTTCTCACAGCATTGCTATAGATAAAAGCAATACCAAATTTGCTATGATTTTATTAAAACTCAAATCATTCTACAATCCCTAGATATTTGAAGGGATATAGAGATAGATTTTATTGTTATATTCTAACTTATTTCTTCAGAATAATTAAAACATGAAAATATTTTGTATAATATATGCATTCTTATTCAATCAATGAAATAAGCTTTTTTTAGTGCTGGAAAGTGCAGAAAATAGGTTTGCAAAACATGCTTAGTACATTGTCCATAATAACCCAGGTATTATAAATGGAGAAAAAAATTGAAAACTGCTGTCTAAGCTCAAAGGATTACTGACAGATAGTCTTAACCAGAGATTGTTGCCATCAATGATTAGAAAGTAATCAGTCATTTTAGCACATTATTTACTTTTGGAATGACAAAGTTTCTTGTTGCCAAATCATCTTCAGGTTACAGAATATTTTTGTGTATGTGTATATATTTTTCTTCTTTTGTTTTACATTTTATTTTGTTTAATTCAAATAGAAAATGTTCTTAAAATGTTTAATAAAAGTTACCTAATATGTGTTTTTATCTTCCATTTTTCTATGCTTTTGAATGGCATAGAAACTTTCATGATCTTGAAAATATTAAATGAAATTAGATTTAGTTTCTCAGATATAAAGTACAACACCTTGAAAGGTAAATGATATCTTATGTGTTGCATTGTAACTTCCTTTGTCTCTACATATTTTTTATGAATGTATCTTATAGAATTTTAAATTTTCTTTAAAAATTAGCACATAACATGCATACTATGTATACTAAAAAATGAATTATTTTTAAATACTATTCTCAAAGCTAAAACATATTAGAGATCTAGAGAAAGCTTTGTTACAAAATATGATATAAATCAAAGAAATACAGAGTTTCCCAGCATTGGTAAAATAAATTTGGTACCTTAGGATTAGTATATTTAAAAATATATATAAGGTTTTTTTAGAGGTTTTATTTTTTCCTGTTTCTAGTGAGATATAATTGACAACATTTTTTAAGTTTAAGATGCATATCATAATGATTTGATATATATATATTGCAAAATTATTATCACAATAAGGATACTTAACATATCTGTCACTTCACATAAAGTAGTTTTGTGTATGGTTTGAACTTTTGAGATCTACTCTTTTAGCAACCTTCAAATATGCAATACATACTGTATACTATAGTCATCAGGCTGTATATCACATCCCCAGAATTTATTAATCTTATAATTGGCAGTTTATACCCATTGACTATTTTTACCCATTTCCCACAAACCCTCACTTTCCATCCCAGTCAAGTACCACCCTGTTCTCTGTGTTTATGAGGTTTTTTTTTTTTCACATTTAAGTGAGATCACCAATAATTGAGTTTTTCTGACTTATTTCACTTAATACAATGCTTTTGAGGTACATCCATGCTGTCATAAATGTCAGATTTCCTTTTTGTTATTGTTTTGGCTGAACAATATTCCTGTGTGTATATATGTGTATGTATTTTGTCCATAGATCAACATTTGTGTTTATGTCTTTGCTTTTGTAAATAATGCTACAATGAACCTGGGGGTTGTGGTGCAGATAAAACTTTAAGATTGTGATTTTATTTCTTTCAGATACATACCCAGAAGTAGAATTGCTGAATCATATAGTAGGGCTAGTTTTAATTTTTTGAGGCGCCACCATACTATTTTCAATAGTGGTTTCATCAATTTACAATCTCTACAGTAGTGCGCAGGGTTCTGTTTTCTCCACATCCTCACTGACACTTCTTAGCTTATCGTTTTGATGAAGGCCATTTGATGATTTCTCCCTGTGTTTTGATTTGCATCTCCCTGAAGATTAATGATATTGAGCATCTTTTCATGTTCCTTTTGGCCATTTGAATCCTTGGAAAAATGTCTCTTCTGGTCCTTGCCCATTTTTAATCAGACTATTTTTGCTGCTATGTTAAGTGAGTTCCTTACATATTTTTGATATAAATCCTTTATCAGATATGTAGTTTGCAAACATTTTCTCCCATTCCACATCTTGCCTTTTCATTTTGTTGATTGTTACTTTTGCTGTGCAGAAACTTTTTGGTTTGATGTAGTCTCACTTCTTTTTTACTTTTGTTTCTTTGGGTTTCATACCCACACAAATATTTGCTTCCTGCATTCTCTATCTGATCTCCAGTGGTCAGATCCTGAAAATTCATCCAGTGATCACACTGAGGCGAGACCTGAGTGCAACTTTGGGAAATGTTTTAAAATGTTGGGGAGGCTGGATCCATCTTTGGGACTCTTTTCCCTAGCAAGGCCTTCTTAGAGAGGCATTGCATAGGGAAGGGTGATGTGGTCAGAATATAGCTGCTCTTCTTATTCTAATTTTTTCTATATCACCATCTTCATGGATTAAAAAAAATGCTGCCATTTCTTTTCAGAAATAGGTAGTGATTAACCTCTTTTTGGTTGTATTTTTACTCTTCTTTTTCATGAAAACAAAAGTCCTTGGTTTTATTAGGGTTCAAATTATTGGCCATATTTTTAAAAACATTTTTAAATCTTTAAATCATAAAGATTATTTATGGGAAAGAGAGAGAGAGAGAGAGAGAGAGAATGAGAGAAAGCATGAGCAGGAAGAGAGGCAGAGAGAGGAGGGCACTCCTCACTGGGCAGGGAGTCTGATTCCCCAGGATCCTCAGATCATGACATGAGTCAAAGTCAAGTGCTTAACTGAGCCACGCAGGCACCCCAGTTATCAGCCATATTAAGAAAACATTTTTAAGCTTATTATTATTTTTTACAAGCTCTATAAATTGAAAACAGTATCATCATCATCTTTTTCTTAATGGCTTTATAACACACTTAGGAAGATACCGTGGAATTTTCTGGATTTGATTTTTTGTTGTTGTCACAGCATGTTGATTGACTTTCAGTTGCTGTATAACAATTGTTTGGAGGACACCTGGGTGTCTTAGCATTTGAGTGTCTCCCTTCAGCCCAGGGCCTGATCTTGGAGACCCGGGATCGAGTCCCACTTCGGGCTCCCTGCATGGAGCCTGCTTCTCCCTCTGCCTGTCTCTGTCTCACTCTCTGTGTCACCCATGAATAAATAAGTAAAATTAAGAAAAAAAAAAACAACACAATTGTTTGGTGAGATGTATGTTTCATTTATAAGAAAAGTGGTGAATAAAAAAGAAAAAAGTGATGTCTTACTCATCTAGTAATATTCACATGCATACCTTAATATCTTTTTTCTTTTCCTTTGCTAAATATGAGTGTATTAGAACTTCAGCACCTGCCTTTGGCCCAGGGCGTGATCCTGGAGACCCGGAATAGAGTCTCACGTCGGGCTCCGTGCGTGGAGCCTGCTTCCCCCTCTGCCTGTGTCTCTGCCTTTCTCTCTCTCTCTCTCTCTCTTTCTCTGTGTCTCTCATGAATAAGTAAATAAATAAAATCTTAAAAAAAATGAAATCTAACCATTTGCAACAACGTGGACAGAACTAGAGTGTATTATCCTATGTGAAATAAGTCAATCAGAGAAAGACAATTATCATATGATCACATATGTGGAATTTAAGAAACAAAACAGAGGATCATAGAGGAAGAGAGGAAAAAATAAGATGAAATCAGAGAGGGAGACAAACCTTAAGAGACTATTAATTATGGGAAACAAACTGAAGGTTGCTGGAGAGGAGATGGTGAGCGTATGGAATAATTGGGTGACAGACATTAAGGAGGATACATCATGTAATGAGCACTGGGTGTTATATAAGACTGATGAATCACTGACCTCTACCTCTGAAACTAATAATATATAATATGTCAATTAATTGAATTTAAATTAAACCATAACTTAATTTCCATTCAAAAAACTAAAGGTTTTTTGTGATCTAAATTTTGAAATGTTTATTCAATAAATTTATTTATATTTATTATAAAAGGAGATATAGTTATACTTGATTGTGTCATTTTCTATTTGTCACATTATCTATTTCTAATCCTTCCTTTGATTCCCTTCCTTTTTTATGATCTGTGGTTATCTGTGTATTATAGGTGTGAATATATTTATAAGTTATATGGATATTTTAACTTTCTCTCTGGCTTACTTTTATCATTCTGATTAATAGCAAATAATCTATTCTTTATATGCAGTAATCATTGATTCTCAATAAAAAAATTGTGCTTTAATTTCCATACCTATTTGTCCCATTCACTTTTGTATATTTTAGTTACATTAATTTTATATCATAGTTACCAATCTATTCTTTCAGAATTTCCAAATTTATTAACTTTATATTTTATTTAATTCAGTTTTAATATTTTGGCATCTTACATTGATTTATATTTCATATAATTTACTGGTCATCAAGTTTTTCTTTTATTATTATTAAAATGTGAGACATGCTCTATTCCATAAACCCTCACATTTATAGACATTATTAGGTTGAATTAGAGATCCTTGGCTTAACCTTTTCTTGTCTCACATCTTTACACTTGTATCATATTTTTATAATTCAGTGTTCAATGATTTATAGTTAACATACAATGTTATTTTCAGGTGCACAAGGAATTGAATTAACAATTCTACACATTACTCAGTGCTCACCATGGTAAATGTAGGAGCCATCTGTCACCCAATATTAACACAGTATTATTGACTATACTTTCTATTCTGTACTTTTCATCTCTGTGACTTATTTATTTTATAACTGGTAGTTTGTATCTCTTAACCCCCTTGAGTTATCCCTCCCCCCCCACCTCTCCTCTGGTAACCATCAGTTTGTCCTATTCAAAACTCTGATTATTTCATTTGTTTGTTCACTTCTTTGTTCTTTTAGATTTCACCTAGATCTGAAATTATTACGATATTTGTGTTTCTCTGTCGACTTGCTTTACTTACCTCAGGTCCATCTATGTTGTCACAAATGGCAAGATCTCATTCCTTTTTATGGTGGAGTAATATTCTATTGTGTATCTATTATATCATGAGAATTATTTCTGGTGTTTTTGAAACAAAATTAGCATCTTAATCAAGTTGTTTCTTTTTAATTAATTAATTAATTATTATTATAGATTTATTTATTCATTATTATTATAGATTTATTTATTCATTTTGGGGGGGAGAACACGAGTTGAGGGAGGGACAGAAAGGAAGGGAGAGAGAAAATCTCAAGCAGATCCCCTACTGAGTATGAAGCCCAATGCGGGGCTTGATCTCTCCAACACAAGTATCAACCATGCAATTAAGTATCTTCCCTCTATTACTATTGATTTTCTCTGTATTTTTATAACATATATCAATCTGTGGCTTAAGGTTGTAGTTTTTCTTTGGTTCAGTAAAGACTGAGTTTCCTTGGCTATTTTATTTAAAAAAATAATAAACAGTCTATATTTCAAGGTAAAATTTGGATAGTTGTACATTATTCTCCCATTACTTTTTAAACCATAAATTCTATTAATGTTTCTGAATATTTTATTTGACAAAATTTGAAAAAGAAAAATAAAAGCCAGATTAAGAAACTAGTTCTTTTGCATATGGAGAGAAAAGAAAATAAAGTTAAATGTTTTTAATGCACATATGTTCTTAGTGAAAATATTTAAGACTGTGCAAATGTTCTCAGTTTGCAAATATTGAAAATATGATTTCCTGCTATGTACGTTTTAATTTTATAAAATCTCTAGGTTAGCTTACTCTAAATTGATCATGATTACTTTAACATTTATTAAGACTTATAAATTTATAATTTGTTTATTTTAAAAATTTAAAGGGTTACAAAACAGATGAATTGTCTATCAAAATAAGCCAAATTAAAATCTGAAAAATTAAAACCAAATTAATATATCTGAAAAGAATGTAGGCAAATTTCTCAAGAGATAAAAAAAAATAATCTTATCACTCAGGAAATTTTAAGTGGTCTTTTTTTTTTTTCTTTTTTGGTCCAACTATGTGAATTGACAGTTCACAATGATTCATATTAATAGATAACTTCCTTTGTGTTTTACCGGGGAAGAAATAGTTTTTCTCTACACTCCACACTCAAGAAAAATTTTATCTATGAAAGCAAAAATAAACCAAAACAAAAGAAATATTTAAAAAAAATAGTGTCATGAACTATTTATTTGAAGAGGCACCCAATTCAGAGTACAATATATATCTTCTTATTTGAAGTTTCGGATTTGCATGTCATAAGAATGGTAAGTATGTGAATTTTTCTTGTCTCAAATTTTCAAATGCTTTTTGTTTTTCTGTAGTATCCCATTTTTTAAGAACAATGTTTTTCACTACTTTAGATTACCATAACATAAAACAAAATTTTCAGCCAGTGTAACAAATAATATTTACCACTGGGGACCAAAAGGGTGTCTTCTTTGTAAGAATAAAATAGCATGGAGACAGATCTCTTCCATTTCTCTCAGAATAGTCAAACGTTTTGCAGCCTAACTTTATTTATTTATTTACTTATCTTTCAACGTATTCACAATCCAACTGATTTCTAACATTTATTGAGTAACTATAGCATTCTGGACAGGGAGAATGTTTCATTAAAAGAAAGAATAACTCTAGTTACTTGTATACTGTTAATGATGAGCTGTTACCTGTTTATCTCTGAATCTCCTTCCTACTGAAATAATTTAGGTTGAAAACATCCCATAACTTTGATACTTTTCTTTCTTTTTTTTTTCTTTTTTTTTTTTTTTACTTTACCTTATTTCTGATGATTATTTCTTTGCTACCAATTAGGCTTGGAAAGTATGTTTATTTAGAATATTGATTAGGCAATATGTTTAAATTTTCTTTATTAGTATTTCTAAGTTATGTCACACGATTAAAGAAATGTGTATGTGTGATATTATTACCAATTCATAACCAATTCAAGTTATGATATGTATGCTCCCATTTAAAAACAAATAATCAAAAGAAAATAACTTGGCAAGAAAAGAATATTTAAAGAAACATACGCTTTGCAAGAGTCCCAGTATAAAGGAAAGGTGATTATCATTATTCCAGTGATTTGGTGTGTGCAAATTTATCATTTTTTCCTCAAAAGTCAACCCTTCCACATTACCTATGTGCCTGACCCAATGAGGTAAAAGGAAAAGGACAATTATACAAAAGGCTTTGCATCTTAGAACTAGAAACTCATTACCTGGGTTTTCTTGGTCTCTAAACTGTCATTAAATTGCATGTTATTTTAAGTCTGTATCTAGGGGTGTCTGGGTGGCACAGTTGGTTAACCATCCAACTCTTGGTTTCAGCTCAGGTTGTGACCTCAGAGTCCTGAAATCAAGCCCCATATCAGGCTCCATACTGAGCACAGAGTCTGCTTTGGATTATCTCTTCTTCTTCCTCTACCCATGCTGCTTGTGCTGTCTCTCTCCAGTAAATAAATCTTTAAAATAAAAAAAATCAATCGATCTGTAACCATAGTCTCTAATTCTCTCATTTTCATATGCTGAAAACCCAGATTCTATAATTATGGTTGCTTAAATTTAGAAAAGGAATAATGATTATATCATCATCTCTTCTTCACGGGCTTCTGAAGGTCAAAAGTATATTCTAATAATTATTCAATAATAACTGAAATCTAGGCAAAAAGATTCTTTGTGAAAAGTGTTAAATTGTAGATTATTGAAGCTTATAAAGTTCAAAGCAATTTATTATTTTATGAAAATTTTAAAGAAAATTGTGCCACATTACATTTTAGTTGCAGAAACATCTAATCAAGAATAAATTAAACATTTTATTAATAGGTTTTCATTGATTATGAAGTAATATTTTTATAGAATATTTGAATACATACAGCTATAAAATAAAGTTATAACTAAAATAAACTAATAACTCTTCTGGCATAGAAAATTCCTCTTAAAATTTTGATATATGAAACTGGAAATTTTGTATATATATATATGTCCCATTTTTAAATTTATCATGCTGTGACAATTATATTTACTTAAAACCATGACTCTACCAGTTCCATATTAAATATACTTTGTCCAGTGTCTTTTAGTTATTTATATATCCTTAAGTTATTTTTATTATTTATTGACAGATATTTCATTTATTTTTAATGTATAATTAGAAACTATGCTAAAATAATGTATTAATTCAGAGGTTTTGCATATCTCTATTTTATTAATCTTGCTTTTAGACCTGGAACATTTTTTAAAAACTCAAGGAAGTTAATGTGTATTGGTATTATATATTAAATTTCAAATATTCTAAGCTGTGAAAATTGGTTCAAATTAAATATTTCTTTTCAGTATATTTATCTCATGACATCTTTTATGTTATATCTTAAATAATATCAACTTGCTCTATAATATTTTCATAAAGTAAGAACTTATCCTTAAATAAATAAACTATTGGATTATCAAAATTTCTTTACTATTTTGAAATTCAACTTTCAGTAATAAATAAAATATAGACAAAGATTTGAAACTTTTCTTAAATTTTTGCAAATTGTACATTGATTTATCTGTTTTTTTAGTACTAAACAGTCTTTTTAGGTTTAGATTATTTTATGGAAAAAATAGCACTTAATCAAGTACTAGACTTAGTAAAACGCTTAAAAAATATCAGGGTGCCTGGGGGGTGCAGATGGTTAAGCATCTGACTCTTGGTTTTGGCTCAGGTCATGATCTCAGGGTGGTGATATAGAGCCCCATGTGGGGCTACATGCTTAGTGGGGAGTCTGCTGGAGGTTCTCTCCCACCTGTGCCCTCTCTCTCTCAAATAAATAAATCCTTAAAAAATACTAATCGTACTAATGTATTTATAATTAGATATTTAAAAAATCATCTCAGTAGTATGATTGTGATCGAATTTACCCTACCAGCTAATTGGGAATTTTGTTTTATATTAACCACTGTACTTCAATCATGCTGCTTAACAATTCTAAAAATTTCAGAGGCTTATAACAATAACTGTACATAGTTTTACTTCTGTTCACATTTTTTATTTGTTTCCTTTTCTTTTTAATTCACCCAGGGTATTTCTTTACTTAGGTGGCTTTTTTTGTTGGTTTATCTTTCACTTTTTAGTAATTGTCCATCCTGAAGGACCAATGTACCTCTTATTGGAAAAATGGTTGAGACTTTTGGAGATCCTTCTTGGAATATTTTATGCTCCTATGAAAAGGGAATAAAGAGCTAAGGTAATATTTTCTACAAGTCTATTCTGGTAGCTCAGAAATATATCAACTGCTAATATTAAGGGCAGAGAATAGTAGTAATAGAAGGTATTACTCTTTTATTCCAGGGAGTCTCATTCTTACTTCACTCTTTTTATAAATAAAAATTATATGTACTTAAGGTGCACCACACGATGTTTTGGTTTCCACTATGAAGTGATTATAGTCAAGCTAATTAATGTGCAGTGACTCACATAATTACATTTATATGTGTAGGTGGTGAGAAATCTTAAAATTAACTCTCAGCAAATCTCAAGTATACAGTATAATGTTATAACTTTAGTCACTATGTTGTTTATTAAGTCTAGGATTTTATTGATCCTACATAACTGAAATTTTGTACCATTTAACCAACATCACAACACTTACTCCACTCTCCACCCTTCATAACCATCATTCTAATTTTTGCTTCTGTGAATTCTGTAGAATTTATGAATGATTTTAGATTTCACAAATAAGTGAGATCATGGATATTTTTCTTTCCATGCCTGGTTTATTTCACTTAACATATGTCTTCCAGGTTCATTCAGGTAGTTGAAATTCACAGATATCCTTCCTGCTTAAGATAGTAAAATATTGTCTTGTATGTATGTGTATATATGTATCTAGATCTGTCTATGAATGTGTGTGTATATGTATCTAGATCTGTCTATGTAGATAACATATGTATTATTGTAGATAATATGACAAAATTGCTTTGGCTATTCAGGGTTTTTCTGTGGTTCCATACACAATTTAGTTTTTTTTTTTTTTTTTTTCCCTGTGGAAAATGCTATGAGATTTTCATAGAGATTGCATTGAATCTGTATGTTGCTTTGGCTAATATGGAAATCTTAACAAGATATATAACTTCAAGTGTACAACATAGCAATTCAATAATTCTATACATTAAGCCATGTTAACCATGATGAATGCACTTATCTTCTTGGTATATTTTTGTTTTCATTTGTCTTAGGATAAATTTTTTAATGATTTTATTGATTTATTTTAGGGAGAGAGGGATGAAAGTGGGGGGAGGGGAAGAGGGAAACGGAGAATCTTAAGCAGGTTCCAGGCCCAGTGTGGAGCCTGACATGAGGCTAGATCTCAGGGCCCTGAGATCATGACCGGAGCTGAAATCAAGAATTGTACATTTAACCAACTGGGCTACCCAGGTGCCCTCATCTTAGGATGTTTTAAAATTTCCTTTTGATTTCCTCTTTGACCCAATGATTATTCAAAAATGTGGTTTTTGGTTTCCCTGTATTTTTTAATTTTCCCATTTTCTCATTGATATTAATTCCTAGATTCACTACTTTGTGAACCAGAAAAAAATACATCGACTGATTTCAGCCTTCTTAAATTTGTTGAGACCTGTTTTGTGGCTTAGCATATGATCTATTTGAGATTACACTTTAGAAGAATATGTATTCTCCTATTATATGAAAAGTTCTAAACATGTCATTAGGTCTGTTTATCTACAGTGTTTTTCAAGGTGATAATTTATTGGTTTTCTATCTTTATGGTCTATCTATTATTGTAAGTGGGGCATTAAAGTCTGCTATTGTATTGCTGTTAATTAGTCACTTTTGCAATTATGGTTATTAATATTTATGTCAATTTTATATCAAGGTTAAAATAATTTATGCACTACTATTATAGTATTATAATAGTATGTATGGTATAATATATTTCTGTGTTTACTATGTATTTACCTTTACCCTTGAAATTTAAGATTCCACATGCTTTCATGTTGCTGTTTAGCTTGTTACACAATCTGGACTTCAAGTTATATTACAAAACTGTAGCAATCCAAACATCAAGATACTGGTACCAAAATAGACACATAAGTCAATGGAACTAGAATAGAAAACCCAGAAATAAACCCAGAACCATATGGTCAATTAATCTTCAGCAGAGTAGGAAAGAACATTCAATGGAAAAAAGACAGTGTCTTCAACAAATGGTGGGGGAAAATTGACAGCAAAATGAAGACGAATAAAACTGGACCATTTTATTATACCATAAATAAAAATAAATTCAAAATGGATGAGAGAAATAAATATGAGATCTGAAACCATAAAAATTCTAGAGGAGAACATAGTAACCTCTTTGATATCAGCCATTACAATGTCTTTCTAGAGATGTCTCCTGAGGCAAGGGAAACAAAAGCAGAAATAAACTATTGGGACTTAATCAAAATAAAAACCTTCCCTTTAAAAAATTATTTATTTATTCATGAGAAACACAGAGAAAGACAGAGACATAAGCAGAGGGAGAAGCAGGCTCCATGCTGGGAGCCCGTTGTGGGACTGGATCCCAGGATCCCAGGATCATGCCTTGAACCAAAGGCATACGCTCAACCAGTGAGCCACCTTGTTGTCCCAAAATAAAAAGCTTCTGCACAGCAAAGGAAACAGTCAACAAAAGTAAAAGGCAATCTCTGGAATGGGAGAAGATATTTGGAATGGCATATCTAACAAAGGGTTAATATCCAGTATAAAGAACTTATAAAATTCAACACCTCAAAAATAAATAATCTAATAAAAAATGGGCAGGAGGCATGAATACATACTTTTCCAAAGAAGTCATATAGGTGACCAACAGACATGTGTCATGTTTCCTTACATGTCATGACTCACCTCTCTCTTCCTGCTTCCAAAATTCCCTTTGTTTCTGACTTTTAAAAAATGGATTGTAATGTGTCCCCATATAGTCTTATTTGAGTAGATGCTGGTCAGGAACTTTTAAACTTCACAAAACTGATGTTGATTTTTTTCCCCCACATTTAGGAATTTTTAGCCATTCCTTTTTAAATTGACCTTGCTTCTCTTTCTCTTTCTCTTCTTCTTAGACTCCATTAAATGTTTATTGGTTCTTTTGACAGTATCCCATAAATCCTGCAGGGTTTCTTTATTCCTTTTCATTCATTACTTTTCTCCCTCTCTCTTGATAGTTTCAAATAATTTGTCTTTCATTTAATGTATACTTTCTTCTAACTGATTGAGTCTGTTGTTGAAGCTATCTATTATATTTTTCACTTCAGACATTATATTCTTCAGGTGTAGTGTTTTATTTTATATAATTTCTGCCTCTGTTTAACTTCTAATTTTGTTCATATATCTTTTTTTTCTGATTTTTGTTACAATATCTATCTTTGTTATCTGAGCTGCTTTAAGATAATTATTTTTGAATTCATTGATTTCACCTCTTCCAAATGCCACAAACTGGCCTAGGTAAAAAAAAAAAAAAAAAAAAAAAGCCTCCTCTCACTGGTAGGCACAAGGATACTAGCTAGATGAGACATTCCATGGCTCTAAGTGACATCCATGTCCAGAAACTTACCAAGAAGTGATTTCTGTGGGATTATAGTACCACTGTCTTAGGAAAGTGTCATGGGTTGCACGGGGGAAACCCCCAATTACAACTATAATTATGGCAGGTGTCTGATCTTATAAAAGTGCTTTGTGGCAAGCACTGATCCCCAAACATGAGATTGCACAGTGGTGTCAGCATGTTTAGGATCAGAGCACAATTGTGCACTTGGTGGTAGATGTCTGCTTGTGGGCTCAGGCATACCCCGTCTCACCAGGGCTATAGGGATACAGCGTCCTCAACTACAGGGTAGAGAGGGGCAGTGCTTGGTAGCTTCAGCTTTAGGAGATATAGGAGGTATAGCTCTGGGCAATGCTAGCAGCTGGAGTCCACATCAGTAAAGACATTGGAGATCATCTTGGTCATAATTATGACTTTTGGGATCTTTTTGGCAAAGGCTATTGAAGGTTCCCTCTCTGTCTCTCCCTTGGGGAACTAAAAGCCAGTAAAATTCCTCACCAGTTTCCCTGGTGTTAGACATGATAAGATATAGGCAGAATATTTTCTATCCATTTTTACGCAGCCATCCTCAACCATTACATTCATCTGGGTAACTGCAACCCCCTAACTACACTCCTGGTTCTCCCAGAACTAATGCTTTGGTAGATAGTTGACTTGATCGTCGTTTTTGTTTGAGAGTGAGGATCTCCTCGTAGGAGATCCTGCCATCTTGCTGAAATCACATCTCTTACTGAAACAACTCTTGCCTACAATAAGCATTCAAGCTATGTTAAAGTGAATCATATTTTTTTACCACAAACTCAGTTTGGAGGAAGTCCTCAACATCTGTGTCTGGGACAATTGCCAATGTCCTGGAGGTCTTTTTAAAGTGTGATCCCAAAAGCTTTCACAAGTGAGGCCTGGATTTATCTATCTTCCCTTTTAATACATATTATTTGAGCTTGTTATGAATCAACAACTTTGTCCATCTTAGCACAATCTTGGATTTTTTTCCTCTTCTATTAATTTATCTTTCAAGGGTAAATATTGTTTTTCTTTTTTTGAGATTTCAGTACGAGCATTTTCATCTTATGTCAGAAATTCAGGTGGTGTGAAGAAGACTAAAGGAAACATTTGTCATTCTTTAGCAATACTGAGTTATGAGATTATTAGTAAATTGGTCATTCTTTTATATATATATATATATATATATATATATATATATATATATTTTTTTTTTTTTTTTTGTAGAGATATTTCTTTCTTCAGGCCTGGTTTCTAGTATCTCTAATATACTGATTTCAAGAAATATGTTGATCCCATACAGGATAATTTAAGTAACTATCTATTAACCTTCTTGAACTAAGCATCAAGTCAACTTAATGTTTCTTGGTCTGAACTGGCACATTTAAACAAACGACTGTCTTCTAAAATAAAGGTGACTACCTCCAGATCACATTTCCTTATAGTGGTCACAATTGGTATCTACAAATCTCCTATTCTATTGTTTCTCTCTCTATCAGTGAGACAGACTATGCTTAGACAATTGGCAGAAAATAGCCCATATAAAAGTCACAATCATTTTCAGAATCTGAAGTAACATATTGTAATTATTATTATAATAGCATCTTTATTGATATTCAAATCACTACACCACTATCATCACCAGAAAAGAAACAATCAATTATATTCCTTACAAAAGATTTTGCTTTTTTTATGGTTTTCTATTTTATGGTATGCTATTGTTTATAGCACTTTGAAGCTTGAAAATACAATTTCATTGACCATTGATTTTATTCTGTGCTATTTAACAAGCACTGGGATGCATGGAGATTTATAGAACTAACTTCCAATGCAGTATGATTAGAAAATACAAAACGCTGTCATTCTATTGTTTGTCATCAAAAAGTAAAACATAGGTTGGTTTCCTTGTGTTTGTTTCCTAAATTATTTATTGGGTTTCTCCATATTAATTAGTGTTTATTATTTTATAAATTGAGGTTTTAAAAGCAAGTCAAAATAAGCAGGCATACATTTTGATAACCCAACATAGACATTTAAATGCATCTAGATTAGTGAGCTTCATTATTAATATAACCTCAGATGTAGGTTGAATTTAACTTACAAGAAAATGACACACAGATGAATACTTATAAAAACAATGTACTCCAGTCATCAGTGATTTGACAATGTTATTATTTTTTTCACAAACTCACATGTATTTTTAAAGCTTTTTACAACATGTAAATGTGTATAATAAATGCCAGCATTGGGAAGGCTTGCTTAATGTAAGTAAGTAATTATGTTCACTCTTTCTCTATGAATGGCAATACTTCCTGCAACACACAATTTAGAATATATTTTATGCCCTCCACAACTGAATAGTTAAGATTATACAGGATAAAAGAAAATGGCTATAATTAGCTTGTAACTTTACTGCAACAATAGAAAGAAATACCAGAAGTGGGTCTTAAAGTATGTGAACAGGGTTATCCAAAGCCTATATGTGTCCTTGAAGTTTTCTGGATGGATTCTCTAATGGAAACATTTGCTCCAGCATGTGAGAGCTAAAGCATTAATTTATTCCTGAATAAACATAGTGGACATAGCTTAGTTTTTCTTCACTGACAATATACAACAAAATAACAAAGATACAAGAATTTAATAATTATTATCAAACTTAAAAAATCAAAGTAGATTCTTCCATTAACAGATTTTAGAAAAGAAAATCATAGGGACACCTGGGTGGCACAGTGGTTGAACATCAGTCTTAGTCTCAGGGCATGATCCTGGGGTCCTCAGATAGAGTCCCACATCGGGCTCCCTACAGGGAGTCTGCTTCTCCCTCTGCCTATATCTCTGTGTCCCTCATAAATAAATAAGTAAAATCTTAAAAAAAAAAAAAAAGGAAAGGAAACGAAAGGAAATCATATGTGTAAATGAACCGTATAGTAGTTCTGATGCCATATGATGTAGAAAGGCTGAAAGATGAATTGGATACAAGTAAATAAATATAATTTTCTTAAAATTTAATTTTTTAATATAAATAATATTACTTAATCTGATGGCAGACATGATTTACAGGCAATTAGCTGCCAGAATCCAAACAAAACCAGATTTTTATGAAAGAGGAGATATTTCTGAATAAGGAAAATAAAGCTAATGAAAAAGTAAGTCTAGCATAGGAGATCATAATCTGGAGAAAGGTAAAATTTTCTTTTATAATAAATTTATTTTTTATTGGTGTTCAACTTGCCAACATACAGAATAACACCCAGTGCTCATCCTGTCAAGCGCCCCCTCAGTGCCCATCACCCATTCACCCCCACTCCCCGCCCTCCTCCCCTTCCACCACCCCCAGTTCATTTCCCAGAGTTAGGAGTCTTTATGTTCTGTCTCCCTTTCTGATATTTCCCACACATTTCTTCTCCCTTCCCTTCTATTCCCTTTCACTATTATTTATATTCCCCAAAAGAATGAGAACATATAATGTTTGTCCTTCTCTGACTGACTTACTTCACTCAGCATAATACCCTCCAGTTTCATCCACTTTGAAGCAAATGGTGGGTATTTGTCGTTTCTAATGGCTGAGGAATATTCCATTGTATACATAGACCACATCTTCTTTATCCATTCATCTTTCTTTTTTTTTTTTTTTTTTTTTTTTTTTTTTTTTTTTTTTTTTTTTTTAATTTTTATTTATTTATGATAGTCACACACAGAGAGAGAGAGAGGCAGAGACACAGGCAGAGGGAGAAGCAGGCTCCATGCACCGGGAGCCTGACGTGGGATTTGATCCTGGGTCTCCAGGATCGAGCCCTGGGCCAAAGGCAGGCGCCAAACCGCTGCGCCACCCAGGGATCCCTCCATTCATCTTTCGATGGACACCGAGGCTCCTTCCACAGTTTGGCTATTGTGGCCATTGCTGCTAGAAACATCGGGGTGCAGGTGTCCCGGTGTTTCATTGCATCTGTATCTTTGGGGTAAATCCCCAACAGTGCAATTGCTGGGTCGTAGGGCAGGTCTATTTTTAACTCTTTGAGGAACCTCCACACAGTTTTCCAGAGTGGCTGCACCAGTTCACATTCCCACCAACAGTGCAAGAGGGTTCCCTTTTCTCCGCATCCTCTCCAACATTTGTGGTTTCCTGCCTTGTTAATTTTCCCCATTCTCACTGGTGTGAGGTGGTATCTCATTGTGGTTTGGATTTGTATTTCCCTGATGGCAAGTGGTGCAGAGCATTTTCTCATATGCATGTTGGCCATGTCTATGTCTTCCTCTGTGAGATTTCTCTTCATGTCTTTTGCCCATTTCATGATTGGATCGTTTGTTTCTTTGCTGTTGAGTTTAATAAGTTATTTATAGATCTTGGAAACTAGCCCTTTATCTGATACGTCATTTGCAAATATCTTCTCCCATTCTGTAGGTTGTCTTTTAGTTTTGTTGACTGTATCCTTTGCTGTGCAGAAGCTTCTTATCTTGATGAAGTCCCAATAGTTCATTTTTGCTTTTGTTTCTTTTGCCTTCGTGGATATATCTTGCAAGAAGTTACTGTGGCTGAGATCAAAAAGGGTGTTGCCTGTGTTCTCCTCTAGGATATGATGGAATCTTGTCTCACATTTAGATCTTTCATCCATTTTGAGTTTATCTTTGTGTATGGTGAAAGAGAGTGGTCCAGTTTCATTCTTCTGCATGTGGATGTCCAATTTTCCCAGCACCATTTATTGAAGAGACTGTCTTTCTTCCAGTGGATAGTCTTTCCTCCTTTATCGAATATTAGTTGACCATAAAGTTCAGGGTCCACTTCTGGGTTCTCTATTCTGTTCCATTGATCTATGTGTCTGTTTTTGTGCCAGTACCACACTGTCTTGATGACCACAGCTTTGTAGTACAACCTGAAATCTGGCATTGTGATGCCCCCAGATATGGTTTTCTTTTTTAAAATTCCCCTGGCTATTCGGGGTCTTTTCTAAAGATTCCACACAAATCTTAAAATAATTTGTTCTTACTCTCTAAAGAAAGTCCATGGTATTTTGATAGGGATTGCATTAAACGTGTACATTGCCCTGGGTAACATTGACATTTTCACAATATTAATTCTGTCAATCCAGGAGCATGGAATATTTTTCCTTCTCTTTGTGTCTTCCTCAATTTCTTTCAGAAGTGTTCTGTAGTTTTTAGGGTATATATCCTTTACCTCTTTGGTTAGGTTTATTCCTAGGTATCTTATGTTTTTTGGGTGCAATTGTAAATGGGATTGACTCTTTAATCTCTCATTCTTCAACCTCATTGTTAGTGTATAGAAATGCCACTGACTTCTCAGCATTGATTTCGTATCCTGCCACGCTGCCAAATTGCTGTATGAGTTCTAGCAACATTGGGGTGGAGGCTTTCGGGCTTTCTATGTAGAGTGTCATGTCATCGGCGAAGAGGGAGAGTTTGACTTCTTCCTTGCCAATTTGAATGCCTTTTATTTCTTTTTTGTTGTCTGATTGCTGAGGCTAGGACTTCCAGTACTATGTTGAATAGCAGTGGTGAGAGTGGACATCCCTGTCTTGTTCCTGATCTTAGGGGAAAGGCTCCCAGTGTTTCCCCATTGAGAATGATATTTGCTGTGGGCTTTTCGTAGATGGCTTTTAAGATGTTGAGGAATGTTCCATCTATCCCTACACTCTAAGAGTTTTGATCAGGAATGGATGCTGTATTTTGTCAAATGCTTTCTCTGCATCTAATGAGAGGATCATATGGTTCTTGGTTTTTCTCTTGCTGATATGATGAATCACATTGATTGTTTTACGGGTGTTGAACCAGCCTTGTGTCCCAGGGATAAATCCTACTTGGTCATGGTGAATAATTTTCTTAATGTATTGTTGGATCCGATTGGCTAGTATCTTGTTGAGAATTTTTGCATCCATGTTCATCAGGGATATTGGTCTATAATTCTCCTTTTTGGTGGGGTCTTTGTCTGGTTTTGGAATTAAGGTGATGCTGGCCTCATAGAACTAATTTGGAAGTACTCCATCTCTTTCTATCTTTCCAAACAGCTTTAGTAGAATAGGTATGGTTTCTTCTTTAAACGTTTGATAGAATTCCCCTGGGAAGCCATCTGACCCTGGACTCTTGTGTCTTGGGAGGTTTTTGATGACTGCTTCAATTTCCTCCCTGGTTATTGGCCTGTTCAGGTTTTCTATTTCTTCCTGTTCCAGTTTTGGTAGTTTGTGGCTTTCCAGGAATGCGTCCATTTCTTCTAGATTGCCTAATTTATTGGCGTATAGCTGTTCATAATATGTTTTTAAAATCGTTTGTATTTCCTTGGTGTTGGTAGTGAACTCTCCTTTCTCATTCATGATTTTATTAATTTAAGTCTTCTCTCTCTTCTGTTTAATAAGGCTGGCTAATGGTTTATCTGTCTTATTAATTCTTTCAAAGAACCAACTCCTGGTTTTGTTGATCTGTTCCACAGTTCTTCTGGTCTCGATTTCGTTGAGTTCTGCTCGAATCTTTATTAACTCTCTTCTTCTCTTGGGTGTAGGATCTATTTGCTGTTTTTTCCCTAGCTCCTTTATGTGTAAGGCTAGCTTTTGTATTTGAGTTCTTTCCAGTTTTTGAATGGATGCTTGTATTGCGATGTATTTCCCCCTTAGGACTGCTTTTGCTGCATCCCAAAGATTTTGAACGGTTGTATCTTCATTCTCATTAGTTTCCATGAATCTTTTTAATTCTTCCTTAATTTCCTGGTTGACCTGAGAAAGGTAAAATTTTTAAAGGACACATATTTAATACTTTATAGAGAAACAAATACTTTATTTCTTAATATTAAAAATTAAATCAGAGTAGACAGCCAAGTTTTACATGATATTATGCATTGAATTGTGTTCTATCAAAATTCACATGTTGAAGTCCAACACCCAGAAGGCCAAAATATAACATTTTACTATACTCATGCTTGCCTGGAATAAGCATCTAAGAGATGAATACCTTGTTATTTAGAATTTAGGTTATTTTAAAGGTGATTAGTTAAACTGAAGTCATTACAATGAGCCCTAATCTAGTATGACTGGTCTCTTTATAAAAAGAGGAAATTTAGTCAAAGACACATACAGAGAAAACTCCATGTGAACAGGAACACAGCCATATACAAGCTAAGGACAGAGGTCTTGAATAGTCTTCCCTCACAGTCCTCAGTATAAACAAACCCTTATAACACCTTGATTTCAGGTATCTGACAGAAATGTGAAATATAAATTTCTATTGTTTATGGAACCTAGTTTATAACAAATCTGTGACAGCCCTAGGCGACTAATACATATGGTATATTCTAATATTCAAATGGTGACTGTACTTACCATTCAATTTCAGACTTAAATAGTAAATTGAAGAGTGGTTTCAACATGTCACACACATGCACACATACACACACACACACACACACACACACACAGTTGAGAGAGTTTAAGGAATTGGCTCATGTGGAAGATGACAAGTCTAAAATCTGAAGGGCAGACTGGTATCCTGGAAACTCAGGCAAGAGTTGAAGTTGCAGTCTTCAGTGGGTGAAAGTCAGGCAATATTTCTGTGTTATAGTCTGGAGGCTGCATTTTTTCTTCTCTGAGAAACTTGTTTTTGCTCTTAAGACCTTCGATTGATTGGTTGAGGTCTACACATGTTATTGAGAGTGATCTCTTTATTTAAAATCAACTAATTGAAAAGTTAACTATATGTACAAACTACCTTGATAGCAACATCTATACTAATGTTTTATCAAACAACTGGGTGCCATAGTCTAGCCAAGTCATCATTTATCATCGGTCTGCACACAGATTTATGTCCTCCTCTTTAAATGAAATTTCAAGAGGGACGATTACTCAAAATTACCCTCAGGTAGTAAGGAAATATATATAAATAAATACAAATATTTTAAAAATGATTACTGTTGCTCCATGAACTGACTCAGTCCAACTTTTGAAATTTCAATTTATTAGTAAAAATTCCAAATCTCATCTAATGTTAATGTTTATAGGCACCCATTTAAAAATAAAAAAAAATTACTCTTTATCTCCTTCCTCAATTATCCACTCAAATAATAATATATGGGTTTTTTTAATAGAAACAGTCCAGAAAAAAATCTACACATGATGCTCATTTTTCCTTAAAACAAATGTAAGGGCGAAATGTAGCTTTCAAAAATAGTATATGTAAACTCAAAATTGAAGCAGAAAAAACTTTCCCAACTCATATCTTACTGACCTTTAAAAATGTGAATTACATACAGATGTATTTTTTATGTAATTGTGGATGCAGACAATAGAGCTTCTAGAAGAATATATTCAGAACTTCATGTATAGAGTCAAGAAAATTTTATTCATGATATTGAAAAAGGCAAATATCTTTTTAAAGTTTTTTAAAAATTTGTTTTAGAGAGAGTGCATGCTAGTAGGGTGAGGAGTAGAGGGAGAGGGAGAGAATCTGGAGCAGACTCCCTGCTGAGCATGGAGCCCAAAGTAAGGCTCAATCTCAAGACTCTGAGGTCCTGACCTGAGCCAAAATCAGGAGTCACTCAACTGAATGAGCCACCCAGGTACCCTGGAAATAGGCAAATATATCTTAAACAAGGAACAGAAAGTATATTATAAGAGAAAACCCTGTAATTGGACTGTAAGAAAATCAAACATTTCTTCCAAGGACATTATTTGGAGAGTTTAAGGGAAACCACAGGTTATATTTTAATACATACAAATGGCAAAGGACTAATATAGAGAGTATATAAGAAACTGCAGCAAATAATAATTTATAAAAAAGACAAGCCAAAAGAAAAATCTGACAAATACTTGAATGAGAACATCAGAAAGATGATTTCCACATAACTATTACTAATGTGAAATGGTACCAAAATTTGTAAGTCATGGAGAAATGGAAAGTAAACTTATGAAACCTCTAGATATACCCCAGATTGCCTCTAAATTAAAAAGGCTGATTATGAGGTGTAAGGTAAATTCATGGAGCAACAGAAATATCCATTTTGTTGTGGTGGTGGTTAAAAATAAATATAAACACTTTGGAAAACAGTTTGACAACCTGATAAAACTACATATATGCCTTTTCTATAACTTAGACAGTCCACAAACTATTACAAAAAGTACCTATGTCTACCAGCACATATGACAGAAATGTCGACAACAGCTTTGATAATAGCCAACCAATCATTAGAGGATGCATAAAATTCGCATACTCATTACTAAACTGAAATAAAATTTTAAAAAATACTGAAAAGACAAACAAACTTAGACAGTTAAAAGTATTTACAATTTGATTTCATTAACAGTATATTCAAAACTCGGCAACGCTAATTGACTGATAGTAAGACAAATAGCAATACTTGAAGGAAGTTAGGGTGCTGGCGTTGTTAAATTCATCACATATATGTTATTTTAAATTTTTGCTAGTTCATCCAGCTGTGAACTTATGTACTCTTTGAATGGGTTAAACCTATAAGCAATTATATTATAAATGAGACAAATCTGTAAGTATAAAAAGAATAGGAGGAGAGAATAATTTTGGAACCTAGAAAGCAGATGGATAAGTGGTAAATATGAGTGTCATGTACTTATTCCTTATTCAAAGAATCCATTTTAGCAAGATGTACCTGAATTCTCTGAAATTTTCTTGTTCTAGAAAACGCTAGTTAGAAGGATTTTGTGATCAATCATGCAAGAAACAGATAAAAAACTAAGTGGCCTCTCTGGGTTTCTGTAAAGTACACATAGTGTAAAATATTTGACAATGTATTTATAAATACAATAAAACCAAAATGCATCTAATAGCAAATATTCTAAATTATTTAGAGGATGGAAGGGTTCTTCTCTATTTTTTTTTCTTAAAAACACACTTTAACCAATGCTTTCATCCTCACTCTCATAGATATTTCAATTTCTTATTCTTTGGGGACTTCTGTGGTTTTAGATAGCTTCTCACTTTTTTCTTTTTCAATAAGCTATCCTGGGTATTTTATGTAATATATATTATGTATATAATATATAATATATATATATATATTTTAAAGATTTTATTTTATTTTATTATTTATTCATGATAGAGAGAGAGAAAGGCAGAGACACAGGCAGAGGGAGATGCAGGCTCCATGCCAGGAGAGATCCAGAGACCCAGGATCGCGCCCTGGGCCAAAGGCAGGCGCTAAACTGCTAGGCCACCCAGGGATCCCCTATATAATATATTTATTAGTTGTTTTGTCATCTAACTGATAAATTTATCTACCAATGATACATTTTATATCACTTTATTAATAAAAATTTGTGATGTAAGCCAAATTCCTTAAGGTGATTCTGAGTTACATACGTGTTAAGTCTTTGTTCATAGATAATAACATACGTAAAAGGAATTAATTTTAAGGATAAGTTTGCCTAATGAATTAAGCCAATATTTTTTTCCTTGACTCAGTTCCTAGAATAGTGTCAGGGTGTAAATTCCAGGTTTTATGTCTCATTAGTCCAAGAGTAAAGTCTTAACAGTACTGACATCAGTGGTTTCTAAAATGTTGTAATGGTAAGTAGACCCATCTTAATTCTCTGGTTTGGTTCTGAGTGTCATATATTCTCCTTATTGAGAGTAGAGTGTCATATAAAAGTCATTGATTTAAAGCATACCCTGCATCAGAACATAAACTCATCCTCACAAAATATTATTTCTGAAAAAGCATATGACCTATGACTTTAGGTCTGTTTCCTGGCCATCCATCTACAACTGGTTCTGCTGGTATAAAATGATGTTTACCCTTGCTAAATAGCCATATGTTTGTCTCTATTGATGCTGTGTTCTCATAGCCATCTCCATAATTCTTTGATGTTCTCCCATCCTTTTCCTCATGTTACCTTCTCAGTCATTAGAATAATTGCATTAACCTAGTTTGTCATGATTAACTACCACCACTTGGCTTGTAGTGCTTAAGGAGGCTTTCATCTCCATTCTATGAGCAAATATAAGTTTCATAGTAGTCCATTCTATCATCAGCCTGGTCTACAGGAGACAGCCACCAGTTGACATTTTAGTGATGCTGATGTTCCTTTCAGCAGCACGGTCCTGCGTCCCAAATGCTTCCATAAATGGTGTCTTCTTTGGGAAATCCTGATGAATGTAACCATTTAATGGTCTTCCCAGCCATATAGAGAAAGCCCATTTTCTCAATCTTTTTAGTCCCTCCTGACTGCCTGTAACAACAATTCTGCCATTTTTTATATTGTACAATTGACATTATATTAATTTCAGGTATACTTCATAATGACATGATACTTTTATATTTTACAAAATGATCACCAAAATAAGTCTTAACATTTGTCACCATACATAATTACATTTTTTTCCTTTTGTGATGAGAAATTTTAGGATCTACTATCTTAACAATTTTCAAATATGCAATACAGTATTAACTATAGTCACTATTATATACATTATATACTCATGACTTATTTGTTTTATAACTAGAACTGTGTAACTTTTCATCACATTCACCAATTTTATATCTCCATCCCCACTCTCTGACTCTGGCAATAATAAATCTGTTCTATGTATCCATGAACTTGTTTTTTTTAGGTTTTGTTGTTTTACATTCCACATATAAGTGAGATCATATGGTATTTGCCTTTCTCTGTCTGATTTATTTCTCTTAGCGTAATGCCCTCAAAATCACCCATGTTGTCACTAATGACAAGATTCTTTTCTTTTTTTAAGGTTGAATAATATTTCCTGTCTGATTTATTTCTCTTAGCATAATGCCCTCAAAGTCAGTTGAAATATATTTATGAATATATAATATTCATATATATATGAAATTTCATACAGCGATACATCAATGGTCCCTTAGGTTGTTTCCAGATCTTGTATGTTATAAATAATACTGCAATAAAATGGTGTTTCATATATCTTTTCAAATTAATGTTTCATTTTCTTCAGATAAATACCAAGAAGTTAAATTTCTGGATCATATGGTAGTTTTATTTTTAATTCTTTGTGAAATCTTCATACTGTTTTCCAAAGTGGCTGTACCAATTTATATTCTCACCAATAGTGCACTAGCTTTCTCTTTTCTCCACATCCTTACCAATACTTCTTATTTCTTGCCTTTTTGATAATAGCCATTCTAACAGATGTGAAGTGATACAGCATTGTGGTTTTGATTTGCATTTATGTGAAGATTAGTCATGTTAAGCACCTTTTCACATACTTGCTGGCCATCTATCTTTGGAAAAAATGTATATTTAAACATTTCCATTTTTAAATAGAATAGTTTGAATTTTGCTATTGAGTTGTATGAATTCTTTATATACTTTGGACATTAACCTCTTGTCAGATATATAATTTTCAAATAGTTTCTCACATTTGGTATGTTTCTTTTTCATTTGATTGATGGTTTCTTTGCTGTTCAGACACTTCTTTAGTTTGACATAGTCCCACTTGTGTACTTTTGCTTTTGTTGATTTTGGTTTTGTTGTCAGATTCAAAATATCATTACCAAGACTGATGTCAAGAACTTACTGCCTATGTCTTCTAAGAATCTTATGGTTTTAGGCCTTACATTCAAGTCTTTACTGCATTTTGAGTTTATTTCTGTGTACATTGTAAGACAGTGGTCTAGTTTCATTATTTTCCATGTGGCTTCCCAGTTTCCCAACACCTTTGGATATTCTTAGCTCCTTTGTCATAAGTTAACCAGCCATACATACATGAGTTTATTTCAGGGCTATTTTGCTTCTTGGTATATGTGTCTCTTTTAATGCCAGTATCCTACTGTGTCTTCTTTGGGCCTCCCTAAGGATGTAACACTCTAGTGGGTCTTTTGGCAATATACAAAGTGCCAATTTTCTCAACTTTTGGTCCTTTTCATATAACAATTCTGTAATTTTAATTCTGGTCAACTTAGGCCATCCTTTGGAAACAATCCTAGTAGCCAGTTTATAATATCTCCTGGAGTCCTTACAATATTCATCCTGATATTTTGTCATAATTAAAACAAAATTATGCTCCATCATCCCACTGTCTCTTGATCAGCCATTCAAATTTCAATGCTATGCATAATTTTCCAATTCATAATTCCTGCTGGCACAGACTGGTTGTATACTTCAGTTCTTTTGGATATAGTATATTTTCTTCCTTATAGACCCAACATGTCTCCAGCTAAATTATGCTGACACTTAACCCTTAAAAATTAATTTTGAAATGTCTCAGATGCATATTCATTCATGTAACATGGAGGTGACATGGAGATATTAAAAGGAAATAATGGTAATAAAAATAAGTATGTTTAGTGTAGGACTTAAAAATAATAAATTGCTGAGGGCCAGTAGTAGGCAATTAAAAGCCTGAGATAAAAACCAAAGGACTGTGGCACCTGGGTATCTCAGTTGTTGAGCAGTTGCCTTTGGCTCAGGTTGTGATCCTGGGATCCTGGGATCGAGTCCCACATTGGGCTCCCTGCAGGGAGCCTGCTACTCCCTCTGCCTATGTCTCTCCACTCTTTCTGTGTCTCTCACAAATAAATAAAATCTTAAAAAAAAGAAAGACCTATTTATATGCTAACAAAGGAGTTACCATCTTCTGTATCAGAAGACATTGGGGGCCCCTAGGTGGCTCAGTGGTTGAGCATCTGCTTGGGCTCAGGGTGTCATCCTGGCCCCACACTGGGCTCCCCATAGGGAGCCTGCTCCTCCCTCTGCCTAGGTCTCTGCTTCTCTGTGTCTCTAATGAATAAATAAATAAAATCTTTAAAAAAAAGAAAGTAGGTTACTTTCTGTATTATACCAAAAAAGGATCCATAGTAGTTTTATTTATTATAATATATTTGATTAGGATCAAAATGTCTGTTTTTAGGCAACTTATTAGCAATATATTCAGGAATACTGACTATTATAAATTACACATTTTCTGGAGACTATGAAATATTTTTTTTAAAAAAAGATCCTTTACATTCTTTCCTAAATTGCTATTTGATTGTTAAACTTCTTAGAAACAAGTTAATTAAAATATAAGGAACAAAAATAATATTAATTTTAGAACTCACACAAAGTGAATCTTACAGGAATAACCGAGTGAATAATGCCTTAAACTCTTTTCAATTTCTAATAAAAAAAAAAAAACTAGAAAAATGGATTAAGACTAATTCAGAAAGCAAAACCTTAAAAAATCCAGAACAATGTGCATTGGGAAATGGGAATACTTTAACAGCAGAATTGTTTATGCATAAGTTGGAATCATATTTGTCATTCAGTGGTTTGAGGCTTACAACTTATAGGAGGTTACTCGAGGTCAGAAAATAAAACCATAGTTTGATAATTGTGGTTTTAGAACTTTAGAGCACTTTAAGTGTATTTTAGAGAAGGATGTGAAAGTAATTTTACAAATGTATACTTGCTATATATGCTATTAAATTAAAAACAAGGGTTGGAAAAGAAGATGTAGCATCAGCAGTAACTGAATAAACAACAACAAAAAACTTAGTATCTCACTACAATTAATATTTATTCCCAGAGATCAAAGGGTTATTTCAGATAATTCTGATCTATACTATGTTTTGCCATTCTTGGCTCCAAACTATCTATTGTGTCCAGATTTGGTCTATGTGTCATCATCCTTAGACAAGCTAGCTAGCATGTTCTTTTCATGATGATAATAGAAGTACAAGAGGGCAAATGGAAATAGGTGATACATCATAAGGCTTATGCTCATAATTGGCACACTGTAATTTGTAACTTGTAATTCAATTGGTCTAAGTCAGTCTGTGATGCTTCGTTTTATATATCAACTTGGCTGGACTAGGGGAATGCCCAATCAGTTAGTAAAATACTATTTCTGAGTATGTCTGTGACAGTGGTCCTGGAAGAAATAAGCAATTTATTCTAAGAAGTGAGTAAAGAGGAGCATCCTCATTAATGCAGGTGAGCATTATTTAAAACAATTATATTTGTTCTTACATGGGCAGTATTAGGATGAAGCTTCTCTGTTTCAGTTGATTCTGATATATAATTAGAGACAAAAATAATCCTAAATCTTAACTATGCCATTCTCAGGAAAATTACTAATAAATCTGAAAAATCCTATAGCCAGTACAGCAGTAGATACAGTAATCAGATACCAAAAATTCAAAATCCTTATTTACATTTTGCCAATTTTGTAAATATATATGACATAATCAACATTTGTCTTTATAAAAATTTAATTCAATATCTGAAAAATTTGCTCAAAATAAATCTACTTTTGTAGTTACTTGGCAGTTAAGAAAATGCTCAAATTGAATAGTGATCATGAAGGTAAAAAATTAAGACTTTTCACACATATTTGGTAGATATATATTTTTAATTTTGCAAATATAGAGAATTAGAGGAGATTTTGATCAATAGAAACTGGAAGTTTAGGTTAATTTGATACACTCTTACTAAAGAGCAATTTGATAATGTCTTTCTCTTTTTTTAATGTTTCAAGTTTTTATCTAAACCCTAGTAATTAATTAATATATAGTGTAATTTTAGTTTCTGGAGTAGAATTTATTCATCACTTACTAAGTATTGCCCAGTTCTATGAAGAAAAGAAATAAAAATATATACATTTAATAGTTTAAAGTTTACATACAAGATGTAATAGAACATCTATATTCAATTTTAAAGCAATAATTTAAAAATTGAATATGTGGTTAATACAAACCATATATCTTTGAAACCCCTCTGTGCTTTCCACTAATCATATTTTCCTTTGTCACCCAAAGATAACCACTGTCCTGGATTGCTTTTCTTCATAGTTTTACCCAAAAAGTGATACCCACAAATAGCATACTTTTAAAGTTTTACTTTTTTTTTTTTTTTTAAAGATTTTACTCTTCAAATGCATGACAAACCCTGGTAGAATTTTTATTTAAGTGATTTAAAATCTATACAGTTTTGAATATCAAAAATGGTATCATATTTTCTTCTCTTTTATCAGATAGGATACAGTATTTTTTAAGGAATATATGCTTTTATCTGTAATTTAAATTTTATTAACATAAGATTGTAACATCTTATTATCATCTTAATATTAGTATAATCTTTAATGACAACCCCTTATATTCTTTACATTATATTATTTTTTTAAATAATCAGTCTTACAAGATGTTTACCTTTATTTTTGCCTTTCAAAGAATAAATATTTTGTTCTGTGAATACTCTATTCTGTTTGTCGTCTATTTCATTAACTTCTGCTCTTATGATTATTTTTCCCTATTTACTTTACAGATTTTATTGTTCTTTTTATACTTTCCTGAGATAAATATTTATTTGTTTTCTACCTGTCTTGTTTTCTGATATACACATTGAAAGACATAAATTCTGTACTTCACCTGAATGTCACAATTGTGACATGTAATATTTTTGGTATCAGTTCAAAATTTTTCTGGTGCCAGTGTTTTTTTCCTTTGTCCTATAAGTTATTTTGAATATAGGGATATTTTATAGTGTGTTTTTGTTATTTTTTTTTCTAGAGAAATTGAATTTTGGCCAGAGAACATAACATATATGATCTTTTTTTTTTTTTTTTTTTTTTTTTTTTTTTTTAAGATTTGGTCCATTCTACCACGGTGGGTCCCATATTTGTATTTGTTTACTAAGATGAATTTACTTCTTGAGTTTAAAAAATACATTTAATATATTTTGGAAATAATTCTTTAAATAGTTCTGGAGAGATGTATTTTTTAATCTTATTAATTTTGTCTATTTGTCCATATAGTTTTGTGCACTTTTGTTGTATAAAAATAAGACAGGGTCAGCAGGTGCACACTTATTTAGAAATGCTGTGTCTTCCTGGTCAATTGAAAATGTTATGATTCTGAAGCATCTTCTTATCTTGAATAAAGAATACTGACTAAAGTCTTTTTTTTTTTCCGAAATACAGCTACATTTTCTTTATTTTGAGTTTCTTTTGTGTAACTTTTTCAATTTTTTTAAAAAATCATACTATTTGATACCTATTTTTAGATATGTTTCTTGTAAATAACAAAATAGTTTATATCTGGAATTTGCTTTTTTAAAAAATAGTCTTGTAATCTTTATCTTTTAGGTTGAGTATTTAGTCAATTTGTTATTATTATTGCTGATCTGTTGAACTTAAAACTTCTACATTGCACATACTTTCTGCTTTGTCTGCCTGTTCCATTTCTTCTATTAAAATGACTGATTATTCTGTATTTTCTACCATTAACTCAGAAGTCATTTACTTTTTAACTATTTTTCAGTTCGCTCTAAATATTACTATATTTATCCTGAGTAATAAAATCTAGTATTAATTAGCACTTTTTTCCTCTTAACATATTATATAATAAACTAACATTTTAACTATTTTTATTCCCTACTAATATATATGCTATGCTTTTTGGTGTGATTTAATACTAATATATTTCAAGTACATTTGACGTCACTTTTATTTAATAAGTTATCATTTTATTATATTTATCCACATTATTACTACAGTTAATCTTCATTTACTTCATCATTTCCAAGCATCCATTTTGAATTATCCTCTTCCTGCTAGAAGAATGCTCTTAATTTTCCTCTAGTTTTTCCTGTAGTGTATACCTGTCAGTGATAAGTGGTTTTTTAAAATGTCCTTAATTTTTTTTTTTCATTTTCCATTATTTTTTCTTTTTTTTATAGTTTCAAGTTTTTATTTAAATTCTAGTTAGTTAGCATACAACATAATATTAGTTGCAGGAGTAGAATTTAGCAATTCTTTACTTACATACAATAGTCAATGCTCATCACAAGTGCCCTCCTTAATACCCACCTCTCATTTAACCTATCCCCTTGATTACTTCCCCTCCAACAATCCTGTTTGTTCTCTATAGTTCTCTTAAATGGTTTTACCTCCTTTTTGAATTTTCTTTCCCCTTTGTTCATGTTTTGTTTCTTAAATTCCACATATAAGTGAAGTCATGCGATATATCTCTTATAATTGAAGATAGTTAAACTTTCATCCTAAGCACTGAATATCCTAGAAAATCTCATGAGTAAGGAAGATAATGTACAAAAGTTAGAAAATAAATTTATTTTCATTTAAACATTAGTATAGAGAATAGAAATTTGCTATAGGTAAATTCAAATAGGCAAATTGCTATAGGCTATATTCAAATAGTAACTGGTGTAAAGTTGGAAAGAAAAACTTCAGCATCAAGGAAAATAATCCAAAGATCTATAGTAGTTAAGACAATAAAGAATGGTAGCTGATTGCTAAAGAATTTTTCTCATATATGTATATTCTTTACACTTCAGAATTAAAAATCTTATTTTATTTTGAAATTTCAAATCAATATTTATGGAGACTTGTTTTTAAATCATTTGAATGTTTCATAATATGCATCTGTAATAAACATTTTCATTTCTGATTATTTAGTTTTATGTAATTAAAATATTTAGGTAATAAGAAACATTAGCATTTAGGTAATTAGATAAGTAAAACTACAGTTGTTCCTCATTATTCACAGTCCATATATGTGAATTTGCTTATACACTAAAATTTATTTGCAAACTTCAAATCAGTGCTCCTGGTACTTTAATGGTCATTGCAAACATGTACATAGTAATAAGAAATTTGAGTCACCTGGTTGCACATTCCCATCTGAAGTCAAATAAGAGAACACCTTACCTTCTTGTTTTAGCTCTTATAATGTAAACAATTGTGATGTTTGTGATCTATTTACTGTCATATTTTTACATTTTTCATTTTTTGTTGGTGTTTTTACCATTTAAAATAGCCCCCAAACAGCAGAAGTGCTGTCTGTGTTCCCAAACTCAAAAGGACTATGATGTCCCTTATACAGAAACTATGTGCGTGAGATAAACTTCTTTAAGGCATGAGGTTTTTTTTTGTTTTTTTTTTAAGTTTTTATTTATTTGTTTATGAGAGACGCATGGGGGGGAGGCGCAGAGACACTGGCAGAGGGAGAAGCAGTCTCCATGCAGAGAGCCTGACATGGGACTCCATCCTGGGTCTCCAGGATCACGCCCTGGGCTGAAGGCGGTGCTAAACCAGCTGAGCCAACCCGGCAGCCCTGAGGCATGAGTTACGGTTGTGTGGCCCAAGAGTTTGATACTAATGAATTAACAATAGATGCTAAATAATTGTCTTTAAACAGAAAGCAAACCATAAAACACAATTATGTACAGATCAATTGTTGAAAATCTGAACAGAAGTCTTCAGGAAACTAATTTTCTCTATAGGTAATTCAGTGTTGACAGTGACTTTATAGAACATATTACCACATATAACAGAATCTACTGTAATTCCTTGTTTACAGTGATTTGATCATGTTAATATAATTACATTATTTATATCAGGTCGTGAATTAAATAATCTGAAAGAAATACCACAAATATTTACAAATATTATTTACTGAAAAACATCATTATGCTTATATAATATATATGGTGGCTCTCTATATAAATATATATTTTATTTCTACTTGTATTATAAAAAAATTCAAGGGCCCTGGTAATCAACCAAAAAATCTAAGTTCAATGAGGATATATAGGAAAACATTCAAAAGTAAAAAAGTAACTATGTGTAGGAGATCAATGTATGAAGATTTGATAAGAGATATGGTTTTCAGTATATATTGGAAGAATTCAAGGGAGTTCACTTAATCTTCTGTGGTGGGCAGATATATTCCTTATAGGATGTCAGAAAAAATAAGGCTGGCTACCCCAATAAGGATGGGAAAATAATAGTAGTTGTTAAATATGAGTTAGAGGAAACATTTGTGTAGAATAATAAGGAAAAGTAATATTCTAAAAGAAATATGAATGATGATAAGATTGTCCAAAAATATAAATGAGAATATTCATAATTATTACATAAGAAAGCCATGATCAAGAAGTCTCTGGCAGAATGTAAAAGTAGTTTGGACAAAATAGCAAAAGAAGGTCTCTAGCATTTCTATTTTTGGATTAAATTCACCACAATACTGTTTGGCTATGCTTATTAAATTGGTAAATAGACTTTGAAATTAAAGAGGAAATGTATATTTGTTAGAAATACTTTAAAAGGTGGTGAAAATGTGAAAAGATTGTAGACTGAAAATAGAAATAAATGGGTATAGACTTATAGCTTTTGTTTAGAATTCACCTTAAAACACTTACTGTTATCACAGACTAAAAACAATTTTCCAATAGTTCAGACAAGTGGTGATGAAGTTTCTCTCTCTGTTGGTCCTTAGAGTGGGAAATTATCATACTCAAGAGAAATGGAAACAGTCTTTTCTACTTGCTGTCTTATGGTTTAGGAACTGCAATTAGGAATTAAACATAAAAAGTGCTGCAGGACTACTAACATCGTTGTATCACTGACAGACACTTAAAAACCACTATAAAGGTGGCAAAATCATGACAATGAAAAGAATAGAAATATATGAGAAAACTAAACATTGATGAAGAAAAGTTGCTGCAGTAAATTAAAAACAAGATTATTTAAGGAAATTCAAGGCTACATAGGAATAAGATATATTTTATAAATTAAAAAAGAAAAGGGGTGACTATCATCTTAGGTATATTATTAATATAAATAAATTAAAACCAGAAATCAACATTGATTTATGAGAAATATGTATGAGCAAAGAAACTGTTCAATAAATGGGTAAATTGAAATAATGAATTGCAATGGGAATTAGTTTTAAAGTTACAAACTTAAGAAAATGTAAAAAAGAAGATTCAAAGGGCATATTCTGCAAAATTTGATAAAATATTGGTAGCTATAAATAAAGATTAATATATTCTTGTTGCTGTTTGGGAGAAAGAGGGATATACTGGTTAAATAGTACATACAAATGCCAAAATTTTATAGACACTTAACAAAACATTCAAAATATAATCTATATAGTCTAACCATGGAGGCAAAGACAGGAGTAACAAAAACTGTTTCTGTGCTGGGAGAGGGGAGGAAAGAAAGAGGGACATACTAAGGGAGGAAAGAGACAACGGAATTCAAAACTTGTTCAGGGTTTGACTGATAAAGGACTTAGTTACCAAATTGTTGACAATGCACATTTTGTACAAATTTTAACTTGATAGATATGTCTCATTTAAATGTAAATTAGTTTAAATTTATATTTTGTAATGTTTTTGTAGAAGTTGCCTGACTTGATTTGCTACAAATTAACATAGAAAGAGTTTATAGCCAGATTATAAAAGTTGGTCTTTATCTTACCATATTTTGTAATGAATCTAGGGTATATTCTTACTTGTTTGTTTTACTAAACAGAGACCACCCTGGAAATGGTAGTAAGAAATAAAGTTCATAGATTTTTATTTAATGTGGCAATAAAACTGAAAACGGAGCCTGTAAAGTACTATTTATTGCACAGAGTGACAAAGAAATTATAAATAACTATTTTCCAGATGCTTTTGGTCATTATTGTTTCCTTTAGGCCTAAGCAAATATTTCAGATGGATTTGATTAATACTAAAGGGAAAAAAGGAAATTATGAATGTGAAAATGAACAGATTTTTGTTTTTGCTTTCTGTATTTTATATACTTGTATGCTTTTAAATATTTTAAATTTACATTTTAAAATCAATATAATGAAAATTTGTGTGAATCACATAGGTTTTTTGAGAATGAAACAAAAAATTTAAATCTGTCCTCATGGACATTTTAAATAAAATAATTTGACTTATTTTAATTAATTTATTAATTTGCTTAATTACCAAATATATTATTTTCCAAATTTCTTCTGTAAGAATTATTTCTGAATTTAATATCTCATTTATTCTTTAGTAATTTCTTCTATAATTTTGTTTTCAGGGATGTTCTTTTTTCAAATGTTATTTATTGAGATATAATTGACATATGATATTGCATAGGTTTAAAGTATACATTTATATATTGCAATATGATTACTTATCTTAGTGTTAGCTAACACATGATTGCTATTTCTTTTTTGTAGTGAGAAAAATTAAGTTCTGGACTCTTAGGAACTATGAAGTCTATAATATAGTATTTTTGCCCATAATCACTATGTGTATCAGATATTCTTTATATCTTTGAAATTAGTTTTGTTTATATGTTTCAAATAACTTACTTCTTTACCACATTTCAGTATATGTAAATCCTATTTTCCGCTTCAATTTTATTCTGTGGTTTTCTATCATACTGTGTTTTTGGTCTTTTAAATTATAAACTAACTTTGAAAAATATATTTCTGAAATTATATTATATATTATATATTAGAGTTAACGTTCCTGCCTTTAGTTCTCATACACAATATTTTGTAAGGCTTAACAGTAACTCCTAATCATTTGCATGAAACATCAGTTTTTAAAAAGTACAACAGTTGTATTGAGTTTGGATAATGTATTTATTCATTATTAAGCTGTTGTCAATAAAAATCTACCTGTGAAATTGATTTCTTCCACTTTAAATAAAACTGCAATTTTATCAATGGTATTCTTGAGCTGTGGAAATTGAAGAACACTCAGAAATCTTTAGAATAATGTGATCTTCTATATATTCTATAATATAGTCTCACTGTCTTCCAATTTTTTCCATTTTTGATCATTACCTTGGTTTTCATTAGTAAAAGATAGAATTTTAAACTGTGTTTTTATATTTAATATTCAATTTGTTACAAGTAGCTATTTGTATCTATGGCACTTATGCCTTATTCAGTTATTATTATATTTAAAAAGCTCTCATTACAAGTTTTATGGGGAAATGATTGTCAGTGGATTTCAAATATACATTTATTTTATGTTGTATCTTACAATGATAAAATTTTATAGTTTTTTACTGCATTAATAAAATGTGAACATTCTTTGTTCTGAAAATGGCATAATTCACAGAGATTTTTTTCGGATAATATACTTATTAATTCCTTTAGAGTGAACTTGACTTAATCTTGATGTTTTCTTGTTTTACATTGCTTATAGCATCATAAATATTTCTCACCCCTAAAATATCACTCATAATTTAGTGTCAATATACTCTATCACAAGATGCTAACAGATATAGAAGGAGTCCTATGAAATTTTTGATGAGGATTTATTTTTCACCAGAAAGGAATATGTCTGCTATGTTTGGTAATGATGTATAGGGTGAAAATTTCCATATAGTATTTCAATAATAATAATAATAATAATAATAATATACTCTGTATCTCAAAACTTTCATGAGAAAATATATTGTTCTTAATAGTTTTTTTTTTTTTTTTAGTCTACACTACTGCATGGATTCCATGATGTATTTTATCTTATTTATCTTTGTTTCCAGGGCAAAGCAACATCCAATTGTTATTGAAATCTCTCATAAATGTACATATAATTTAGAACCTGCTGTAAAATAATGAAAAGGGTATAAGATTATTTTAAATTTTAGATCAAATGAAGTGATAGTAATGAGAATTTTTATTAGCCACATTTTTTTGAGAAGAGGATATTAGAATTAACCCATATACTCATTCAAAGTAGTAGGATGGGGAACGCCTGGATGGCTCGTCGTTAAGTGCCTTTTTTTTTTTTTTTTTTTTTTTATTCATGACACAGAGAGAGAGAGAGAGGGGCAGAGACCCAGGCAGAGGGAGAAGCAGGCTCCCAGCAAGGAGTCCCACGTGGGACTCCATCCCGGGTCTCTAGGATCACACCCTGGGCGGAAGGCGGCGCTAAACCAATCCGCCACTGGGCCCCAGCCTCTGTCTTTGACTCAGGGAGTGATCCCGGAGTCTCCGAATCGAGTCCCACGTCAGGCTCCCAGCATGGAACCTGCTTCTCCCTCTTTCTAGGTCTCTGCCCCTCTCTCTGTGTGTCTCTCCTGAATAAATAAATAAAATCCTTAAAAGAAATAGTAGGATGAATTATTAATTAATGGCTTTTATTTTTTTAATTTTTTTAAAGATTTGTTTATTAATGATAGAGAGAGAGAGAGAGAGAGAGGCAGAGACACAGGCAGAGGGAAAAGCAGGGTCCATGCAGGGAGCCCGATGTGGACTCGATCCTGGGACCCCAGGCTGAAGGGAGGTGCCAAACCGCTGAGCCACCCAGGTGTCCCTGTTTACTACTTTGAAACTTAATTATGGATCATGAAATCCTGTGTTTGGAACTGTCCAGATGCTTTTTTTTTTAATTGATATATAATTGGTATATAACATTATATTACTTTTAGGTGTACAGCATCATGATTTGATATTTGTATATATTGTAAAATAATCACCACAATAAGTTCAGTTAACATCCATCACTATATAGTTACAAATTGTTCTTCCTTGTTATGAGAACTTTAAAAATCTCTCAGCAATTTTCAGGTATGCAATATAGTATTAACTACAGTTAGCTGCTATACATTACATCCCCATGACTTACTTATTTTATAACTGAAAGTTTATACCTTTTGACCCACTTCACCCATCTTGTTCACCTCCTGCCCCTCACCTCTGGCAATCAACAATCTGTTTCCTCCATCAATTAACTCATTTTTTATCCCACATAAAAGTGAGATCAGGGCAGCCCGAGTAGTTCAGTGGTTTAGAGCCGCCTTCAGCCCAGGGTGTGATCCTAGAGATCAGGGATCAAGTCCCACATCTGGCTCCCTGCGAGGAGTCTGCTTCTCCCTCTGCCTGTGTCTTTTGCCTCTCTCTGTGGGTGTCTCTCATTAATAAATAAATAAAAATCTTTTTTAAAAAGTGAGATCATACAATATTTGTCTTTTGCTTTCTGACATATTTTACTTAGTAGAAGACTTTCAAGGTCTATCCATGTTGTTGCAAATAGCAACATTTCTTTCTTTTTTATGGCTAAATAATAACACACACACACCACATTTTATCTATTCATCCATTAATAGACACTTAGGTTGTTTTCATAGCTTGGCTATTATAAATGTTGCAATGAACATGGGACTGCATATATCTTTTTGAGTTAGTGTTTTTGTGTTCTTCAGATAAATAGCCAGAAATTGAATTGCTGGATCATATGGCAATTTATTTTTTAATTTTTTTATGAACCTCTAAACTGTGTTCCATAGTGGGTGCATTAGTTGCATTTCCGGCGCAGTGCACAAGGATTCATTTTTCTCCACAACCTCTCCAAAACTTGTAACTTCTCTTTTGGATAGTAGATATTTAGCAAGATCAAGTTGATAATCTCACTGTAGTTTTGATTTACATTTCTATGGTGATTGGTTATGTGAAGTACCTTTTCAAGTACCTCTTTGACATCTGTCTTTTTGGAAAATGTCTATTTGGATCTCCTACTAATATTTAATCAGATTATTTAGGTTTATTTGCTATTGAGATGCATGAGTCTTTATATATTTTGAATATTAACCTCTAAGCAGATATATGATTTGCAAATATTTTAACCCATTCAGTAGGTTGTTTTTTCCTTTTGTTGCTGGTTTTCTTTGCTGAGCAGAAGCTTTTGAGTTTGATGTAGTCCTAATTGTTTTTGCTTTTGTTGCCTTTGCTGTCAATCCAAAAAAATCATTACGAACACTGATGTCAAGTAGCTTACCACCTGTTTTATTCTAGGAGTTTCAGGTTTTTTATTCAACTCTTTAATACATTCTAATGTTTATGTAAGGTTTAAAAGAGTGATCCAATTTCATTTTTTGCATGTGCTGTTCAGTTTTCCCAATATCATCTACTGAAGAAACTATCTTTCCCCTTTGTATATTCTCGGTTCCTATGACCTAAATTAGTTGACCATAAATGCATGGGCTTATTTTGGGGTTCTCTATTATTTTTTTTTTTAGGTTCTCTATTATATTCTATTGATTTATGTGTCTATGCCAACACTATACTTTTTTTTTATTGCTATAGCTTTGTAATAAAGTTTGAAATCAGGGAGTGAGATACTTCCAGCTTCACCTTTCTCCAGATTGCTTTTGGTATTCAAGGTCTTTTGTGATTCCATAGAAACTTTAGGATAGTTTGTTCTATTTCTGTGCAAAATTCCATAGAAATGTTGACAGAGATTGCATTAAATCTGTATGTTGTTTTGGGTAGTATGACTATTTTTAAAATATCAAATTGTTTCCATTCATGAGCATGGAATATCTGTTTGTGTTTTCTTCAGTATTTTTCATCAGTGTCTTCTAGTTTACAGAGTTCATGTCTTTCATCCTCTGGTTACATTTATTCCTAGGTATTTTATTCTTTTTGATGCAATTGGAAAGGGGGATTATTTTCTTAATTTCTTTTTATGAAAGCTCAATATTAGTGTATAGAAATGCAACACATTTTTGTATATTCATTTTGTATCCTGTAGCTTTACTAAATTTATTGATTAGTTCTAATAGTATTTTGTGGAGTTTAAGGATATCTATATATATCTATATAGATATCTGGCATAGGGGGGAGGAGCAAGACGGCGGAAGAGTAGGGTCCCCAAATCACCTGTCTCCACCAAATTACCTAGAAAACCTTCAAATTATCCTGAAAATCTATTAATTCGGCATGAGATTTAAAGAGAGACCAGCTGGAATGCTACAGTGAGAAGAGTTCACGCTTCTATCAAGGTACGGAGACGGGGAAAAAGAAATAAAGACACAAAAGGCCTCCAAGGGGGAGGGACCCGCGAGGAGCTGGGCTGAGGCCGGGGCGAGTGTCCCCAGGACAGGAGAGCCCCGTCCCGGAGGAGCAGGAGCTGCACCGACCTTCCCGGGGGAAAGGGGCTCGCGGGGAGGTGGAGCAGGACCCGGGAGGGCGGGGATGCCCTCGGGCTCCGGGGACACTGACAGACACCTGCGCCCCGGGAGAGTGCGCCGAGCTCCCTAAGGGCTGCAGCGCGCACGGGGGACCCGGAGCAGCTCGGGGGGCTCGGGGGCGGCTCCGCGGAGGGGGCTGCGGGGCGGGAGCAGCTCGGGGGGCTCGGGGGCGGCTCCGCGGAGGGGGCTGCGGGGGGGAGCGCGAATCCAACAGCGCAGGCCCCGGAGCACAGGGCGCCGGGACACAGCCCAGGATCCGGCCTCCCCGGGACAGGCAGAGGCCGGGAGGGCCCAGGACAGCGAGGACGCTCCTGCCCCAGCTGAGCAGATCAGCGGCCCCGCCCGGAGCCTCCAGGCCCTGCAGACGGAGAGCTCTGTGGTGACTGCAGGAGCTGACTCCAGGGCTCCAGAGCTGGCCCCGCCACTGGGGCTGTTCCTCCTGCGGCCTCACGGGGTGAACAACCCCCACTGAGCCCTGCACCAGGCAGGGGCACAGCAGCTCCCCCAAGTGCTCACACCTGAGAATCAGCACAACAGGCCCCTCCCCCAGAAGACCAGCTGGACTGACTGACAACTTCCAGGGGAAGCCAAGGGACTTTACACAAAATCAGAAGATACTCCCCCGTGGTTCTTTTTTTGTTTTGTTTTGTTTTGTTTTGCTTTTTGATTTATTTCCTTCCCCCACCCCCTTTTTTTCTCCTTTCTTTTTCTTTCTCTTTTTCTTCTTTTTTTTCTTTTCGTTTTTTTTCTTCCTTTTTTTTCTCTTTCTCTTTTCTTTCCTTCTTTCTCTCCTCTCTTTTTCTCCTTTTCCCAATACAACTTGCTTTTGGCCACTCTGCACTGAGCAAAATGACTAGAAGGAAAACCTCACCTCAAAAGAAAGAATCAGAAACAGTCCTCTCTCCCACAGAGTTACAAAATCTGGATTACAATTCAATGTCAGAAAGCCAATTCAGAGCACTATTATACAGCTACTAGTGGCTCTAGAAAAAAGTATAAAGGACTCAAGAGACTTCATGACTACAGAATTTAGATCCAATCAGGCAGAAATTAAAAATCAATTAGAATGAGATGCAATCCAAACTACAAGTCCTAACGACGAGGGTTAACGAGGTGGAAGAACGAGTGAGTGACATAGAAGACAAGTTGATAGCAAAGAGGGAAACTGAGGAAAAAAGAGACAAACAATTAAAAGACCATGAAGATAGATTAAGGGAAATAAACGGCAGCCTGAGAAAGAAAAACCTACGTTTAATTGGGGTTCCCGAGGGCGCCGAAAGGGACAGAGGGCCAGAATATGTATTTGAACAAATTCTAGCTGAAAACTTTCCTAATCTGGGAAGGGAAACAGGCATTCAGATCCAGGAAATAGAGAGATCCCCCCCTAAAATAAAAAAAAACCGTTCAACACCTCGACATTTAATAGTGAAGCTTGCAAATTCCAAAGATAAAGAGAAGATCCTTAAAGCAGCAAGAGACAAGAAATCCCTGACTTTTATGGGGAGGAGTATTAGGGTAACAGCAGACCTCTCCACAGAGACCTGGCAGGCCAGAAAGGGCTGGCAGGATATACTCAGGGTCCTAAATGAGAAGAACATGCAACCAAGAATACTTTATCCAGCAAGGCTCTCATTCAAAATGGAAGGAGAGATAAAGAGCTTCCAAGACAGGCAGCAACTAAAAGAATACGTGACCTCCAAACCAGCTCTGCAAGAAATTTTAAGGGGGACTCTTAAAATTCCCCTTTAAGAAGAAGTTCAGTGGAACAGTCCACAAAAACAAGGACTGAATAGATATCATGATGACACTAAACTCATATCTCTCAATAGTAACTCTGAATGTGAACGGGCTTAATGACCCCATCAAAAGGCGCAGGGTTTCAGACTGGATAAAAAAGCAGGACCCATCTATTTGCTGTCTACAAGAGACTCATTTTAGACAGAAGGACACCTACAGCCTGAAAATAAAAGGTTGGAGAACCATTTACCATTCGAATGGTCCTCGAAAGAAAGCAGAGATAGCCATCCTTATATCAGATAAACTAAAATTTACCCCAAAGACTGTAGTGAGAGATGAAGAGGGACACTATATCATACTTAAACAATCTATTCAACAAGAGGACTTAACAATCCTCAATATATATGCCCCGAATGTGGGAGCTGCCAAATATATAAATCAATTAATAACCAAAGTGAAGAAATACTTAGATAATAATACACTTATACTTGGAGACTTCAATCTAGCTCTTTCTACACTCGATAGGTCTTCTAAGCACAACATCTCCAAAGAAACGAGAGCTTTAAATGATACACTGGACCAGATGGATTTCACAGATATCTACAGAACTTTACATCCAAACTCAACTGAATACACATTCTTCTCAAGTGCACATGGAACTTTCTCCGGAATAGACCACATATTGGGTCACAAATCGGGTCTGAACCAATACCAAAAGATTGGGATTGTCCCCTGCATATTCTCAGACCATAATGCCTTGAAATTAGAACTAAATCACAACAAGAAGTTTGGAAGGACCTCAATCACATGGAGGTTAAGGACCATCCTGCTAAAAGATAAAAGGGTCAACCAGGAAATTAAGGAAGAATTAAAAAGATTCATGGAAACTAATGAGAATGAAGATACAACCGTTCAAAATTTTGGGATGCAGCAAAAGCAGTCCAAAGGGGGAAATACATCACAATACAAGCATCCATTCAAAAACTAGAAAGAACTCAAATACAAAAGCTAACCTTACACATAAAGGAGCTAGAGAAAAAACAGCAAATAGATCCTACGCCCAAGAGAAGAAGGAGAGTTAATAAAGATTCGAGCAAAACTCAACGAAATCAAGACCAGAAGAACTGTGGAACAGACCAACAGAACCAGGAGTTGGTTCTTTGAAAGAATTAATAAGATAGATAAACCATTAGCCAGCCTTATTAAAAACAAGAGAAAGAAGACTCAAATTAATAAAATCATGAATGAGAAAGGAGAGATCACTACCAACACCAAGGAAATACAAACGATTTTAAAAACATATTATGAACAGCTATACGCCAATAAATTAGGCAATCTAGAAGAAATGGACGCATTCCTGGAAAGCCACAAACTACCAAAACTGGAACAGGAAGAAATAGAAAACCTGAACAGGCCAATAACCAGGGAGGAAATTGAAGGAGTCATCAAAAACCTCCCAAGACACAAAAGTCCAGGGCCAGATGGCTTCCCAGGGGAATTTTATCAAACGTTTAAAGAAGAAACCATACCTATTCTCCAAAGCTGTTTGGAAAGATAGAAAGAGATGGAGTACTTCCAAATTTGTTCTATGAGGCCAGCATCACCTTAATTCCAAAACCAGACAAAGACCCCACCAAAAAGGAGAATTACAGACCAATATCCCTGATGAACATGGATGCAAAAATTCTCAACAAGATACTGGCCAATAGGATCCAACAGTACATTAAGAAAATTATTCACCATGACCAAGTAGGATTTATCCCTGGGACACAAGGCTGGTTCAACACCCGTAAAACAATCAATGTGATTCATCATATCAGCAAGAGAAAAACCAAGAACCATATGATCCTCTCATTGGATGCAGAGAAAGCATTTGACAAAATACAGCATCCATTCCTGATCAAAACTCTTCAGAGTGTAGGGATAGAGGGAACATTCCTCGACATCTTAAAAGCCATCTATGAAAAGCCCACAGCAAATATCATTCTCAATGGGGAAGCACTGGGAGCCTTTCCCCTAAGATCAGGAACAAGACAGGGATGTCCACTCTCACCACTGCTATTCAACATAGTACTGGAAGTCCTAGTCTCAGCAATCAGACAACAAAAAGACATTAAAGGCATTCAAATTGGCAAAGAAGAAGTCAAACTCTCCCTCTTCACTGATGACATGATACTCTACATAGAAAACCCAAAAGTCTCCACCCCAAAATTGCTAGAACTCATACAGCAATTCGGTAGCGTGGCAGGATACAAAATCAATGCCCAGAAGTCAGTGGCATTTCTATACACTAACAATGAGACTGAAGAAAGAGAAATTAAGGAGTCAATCCCATTTACAATTGCACCCAAAAGCATAAGATACCTAGGAATAAACCTAACCAAAGATGTAAAGGATCTATACCCTCAAAACTATAGAACACTTCTGAAAGAAATTGAGGAAGACACAAAGAGATGGAAAAATATTCCATGCTCATGGATTGGCAGAATTAATATTGTGAAAATGTCAATGTTACCCAGGGCAATATACACGTTTAATGCAATCCCTATCAAAATACCATGGACTTTCTTCAGAGAGTTAGAACAAATTATTTTAAGATTTGTGTGGAATCAGAAAAGACCCCGAATAGCCAGGGGAATTTAAAAAAAGAAAACCATATCTGGGGGCATCACAATGCCAGATTTCAGGTTGTACTACAAAGCTGTGGTCATCAAGACAGTGTGGTACTGGCACAAAAACAGACACATAGATCAGTGGAACAGAATAGAAAATCCAGAAGTGGACCCTGAACTTTTGGTCAACTAATATTCAATAAAGGAGGAAAGACTATCCACTGGAAGAAAGACAGTCTCTTCAATAAATGGTGCTGGGAAAATTGGATATCCACATGCAGAAGAATGACACTAGACCACTCTCTTGCACCATACACAAAGATAAACTCAAAATGGATGAAAGATCTAAATGTGGGACAAGATTCCATCAAAATCCTAGAGAAGAACACAGGCAACACCCTTTTTGAACTCGGCCATAGTAACTTCTTACAAGATACATCCACGAAGGCAAAAGAAACAAAAGCAAAAATGAACTATTGGGACTTCATCAAGATAATAAGCTTTTGCACAGCAAAGGATACAGTCAACAAAACTAAAAGACAACCTACAGAATGGGAGAAGATATTTTCAAATGACGTATCAGATAAAGGGCTAGTTTCCAAGATCTATAAAGAACTTATTAAACTCAACACCCAAGAAACAAACAATCCAATCATGAAATGGGCAAAAGACATGAAGAGAAATCTCACAGAGGAAGACATAGACATGGCCAACATGCACCTGAGAAAATGCTCTGCATCATTTGCCATCAGGGAAATACAAATCAAAACCACAATGAGATACCACCTCACACCAGTGAGAATGGGGAAAAGTAACAAGGCAGGAAACCACAATGTTGGAGAGGATGCGGAGAAAAGGGAATCCTCATACACTGTTGGTGGGAATGTGAACTGGTGCAGCCACTCTGGAAAACTGTGTGGAGGTTCCTCAAACAGTTAAAAATAGACCTGCCCTACGACCCAGCAATTGCACTGCTGGGGATTTACCCCAAAGATTCAGATGCAATGAAACGCCGGGGCACCTGCACCCCGATGTTTATAGCAGCAATGGCCACGATAGCCAAACTGTGGAAGGAGCCTCGGTGTCCATCGAAAGATGAATGGATAAAGATGATGTGGTTTATGTATACAATGGAATATTACTCAGCTATTAGAAATGACAAATACCCACCATTTGCTTCAACGTGGATGGAACTGGAGGGTATTATGCTGAGTGAAGTAAGTCAGTCGGAGAAGGACAAACATTATATGTTCTCATTCATTTGGGGAATATAAATAATAGTGAAAGGGAATAGAAGGGAAGGGAGAAGAAATGTGTGGGAAATATCAGAAAGGGAGACAGAACGTAAAGACTGCTAACTCTGGGAAACGAACTAGGGGTGGTAGAAGGGGAGGAGGGCGGGGGGTGGGAGTGAATGGGTGACGGGCACTGGGGGTTATTCTGTATGTTAGTAAATTGAACACCAATAAAAAATAAATTGAAAAAAAAGATATCTGGCATATATACATAGATAGATAGATAGATAGATAGATAGATAGATAGATAGGATAGATAGATGGATGGATAGATAGATAGATAGATAGAGTCCCATTACTTACAAGTGGCGAGTTTTACTTCTTTATTTTCAATTTGGATGAATTTTTAAGGTTATTTATTCATTTATTTATTTTGAGAGAGAGAGAGCAAGTGAGGGAGGGACAGAGGGAGAGAGAGAGAGGGAGAAACTTAAGCAGCCTTCATATCCAGGGCAGAGCTCAATACAGGACTCTCACAACCTGAGATCTCACAACCCTGAGATCATGACCCTGAGATCACGAACTTAGCTGAAATCAAGAATAATGCACTTAACTGACTGGGTCACCAAGGTGCCTTCAATTTGGGTAAATTTCATTAATTTTTCCTGCAGAATTGCTCTTGGTTAGTGAGTATCCTTGTCTTATCCCTGATCATTAAAAAGTTTTAGCATTTCACCACTGAGTATGATGTTATGTAGGCTTGCCATGTGTTGCTGTTATTGTGTTAGAGTTCATTTCCTCTACAGTAACTTGATTGAGAGGTTGTGTTTGTTTTGTATAAATCAATGTTGAGTTTTTTGCATATATCAAAAATTATATGATTTTTATTCTTCATTTTGTTAATATGATGTATAATGTTAATCAATTTGTGGATTTTGAATTATCATTTTTGCATTCCTGAAACAAATCTCACTTGATCATGATCTATGATTCTTTTAATGTATTGTTGAATTCAGTAAGCTACTATTTTGTTGAGGATTTCTGTGTCTTTGTTTATTAGGTTATATCGGCCTGTAATTGCTTTCTTGTCTGGTTTTAGAATCAAGGTAGTGCTGGCCTCATAAAATGAGTTCCTTCTTACATATTTTGGAAGAGTTTGAGAAGAATTTATGTTAACTATATGTTTGAAAGAATTCACCAGTGAAGCAGTCTAGTCCTGGACTTATGTTTGTTGGTAGGTTTGATTATGGATTCAATCTTACTAGTAATTGGTCTGTTCAGATTTCTGTTTCTTCATGATTCAATCTTAGAAGGTTATATATTTCTAGGAACTTATTAATTCCTTCTAGGAAATTTGTTGGAATTTCTCATAGTAGTAGTCTCTTATGATCCTTGGTTTTTCTATGCTATGAACTGTAACATCTTCTTTTTAATTTTTGATTTTATTTGAAATTTATCTATGTATCTATTATCTATCTACCTATATATCTATCACCTCTCCTCTATCTCTCTCCTTTGTGAGTCAAGTTAAAGATTTTTCAGTTGTTGTTGTTGTTGCCTTTCCAAAGAACCAACTCTTAGTTTCATTGATCTTATTAATTGTCTGTTTAGTCTCTATTTCTATTCTGATCTTTGTTATTTTCTTTACTAACTTTGGAGTTTGTTATTTTTTCTAGTTTTAGGTATAAAGTTAGGTTGTTTATTTGGGATTTTCCTTGTTTTGTGAGATAGGCTTTTGTTGCTATGAATGTGACCCATTTCCATTTTTATGTGTCGAGGTATTTTTTGATTTCTCTCTTGATCTCTCCTTTGACCCACTGGTTGTTCATTAACATTAACATTAACATGTTGTCTAATACTACATATTTGTTAATTATCCAGTGTATTTTTTGTGACTTATTTCTAATTTTATACTTTTGTGGCTGGAAAAGATGCTTGAAATGATTTCAATTTTATAAAATGTATTAAGTCTGTATTAAGTCTTGTTTTGAGGTTTAAAATATGATTTATCCTAAGGGTACCTGGGTAGCTGAGTCAGTTAATTATCTGAACTTGATTTCAACCCAGATTATGATCTCGGGATTGTGAGATTGAGCCCTGTGTCAGGCTCTGTGCTGGCCATAGAGCCTGCTTAAGATTCTCTCTCAACCTCTTCCTTTGCCCTAACCCTGCTCATGCTCTCTCTCTCTCTCTCTCTCTCTCTCAAAAATAAATAAATAACATATAAATAAAATCTGATTGATCCTAGAGAATGTTCTATATGCACTTGAGAAGAATATGTATTCAACGGCTCCTGGATGGAATGTTCTGTGTATATCTCTCAAGTCTGTCTGGTCTAACATGTTATTTTAGGCCAATATTCCTTTATTGATTTTCTATCTGGATGATCTATTCTTTAATGAAAGTAGGATGTTAAAGCTCTGTACTATTACTGTATTGCTTATTTCTCTCTATAGGGTTTGTTAATATTAATTTTATATATTTACATGCTTCTATGTTAAGGCCATAAATATTTACAACTATGCTTCTTATTTGATTGACGTTTTTAACATTATGTAATGTCCTTTGTCTCTTGTTACAGTCTCTATTTTAAAGTTTATTTTGTCTGATACAAATATAATTCTATTTTTATTTTATTTTATTTTATTATTTTATACGATTTCATTTATTTATTCATGAGAGACACATAGAGAGAGAGAGAAGCAGAGACAGAAGCAGGCTCCATGCAGGGAGCCCGACATGGACCTTGATCCAGGGTCTCCAGGATCACACCCTGGGCTGAAGGCAGCACTAAACTGCTGAGCCACTGGGGCTGCCCTAATTCTACTTTTAAAATCTATTTTGTCTGCTGTGACTTTGGCCACTTGGGCCAAGGCTCCTGAACAAGCAAAAGAAGCATCTTTTACAGAAAGACCAGTCATGCATTTTAGTCTCTCCATAAAGTACTAGAGGCAGAACCTATTTCTGATTGTTTCAGTTCCATGAGACGCAGGAATGCAAGATACTCTCTCACCAGAGCCAGGTAATCAGGAGGTATTCCCTGGGCAGCAGCTACAAAACCATGTCACCAGATTAAAAAACAAACAAAAAAAAAATCAGGGTTCTAGTAAAAGCTCCCCTTCAGGAGATACGGACACTCCAATATGGCAAAGGAAGAGTTTAAAGATAACACCCAGCCTCTGTTGTCTCTGGAAAGGGTTACAGTTAGCCAGTAGATGTGTTTTAATTAGAAGCCTGTCCCTTAGGCTGCAGCTATAAAGATAAGCTAATAGGCCTCTTCCAGAAAGACAGTTGCCTGTTCCAGTGTCCTGGGGTTATAGCCACTTAAGAACTTTTTCCACTGGTTTCCAATTTTGCAGGGCCCTTGAGTATAAGCCCCATGCTTATACTGGCCACTAGAGCCAGATAATCTAGAAGTGTCCCTTTGGGTAGCAGTCCCAAAATTGGTACTGGAGGAGATACAAGCTTCTTTCTAGGAGACACCACTGAGCAGTGAGGTAGAGGGAGATCACAAAGACGGTGCCTCTTGGCTAAAGTGTACCCCAGGAGACTCTTAGGTGTATGTTAAATATGATGCCTGTTCCTCAAGTAAAAGCTTTAAGGTAAGAAATACAGTCTGGGTGCCTCTTAATCTGTTGCCTCTGCACTGGTCCCTGGGGTATATGAATCTGAACATGAAAGCCCTTAAGAGCTAGTTTCAAATTTGCTATAGTCTTGTAGGTCTGGTGTATGTGACTTCCATTGGTTTTCAAAACTAGATGCTTTGGTGCAAATTTTAAAATTTAAGGTGCTAGATATGGGTTTCAAACTCTTTGCTCTTCAGAACAAAGCTCCAGGTTTTGAATTCTCTCTCAATTATTACTGTGCTGGGGTGGGGTTTATAATAAGATTGTGTCTCAGTGTCTCCTACTTCTTTCTTTTTTTTTTTTTTTTCTCCTACTTCTTTCAATGTGGGTTTGTTTGTTTGTTGTTGTTGTTGTTCTCTCAATTACCTGGCATGTAGGAGTTGCCGAGGTAGTTTTTAGGGTTTTTTGTTGTTGTTGTTTGTTTGTTTTTTCAAAGTAAATTGTTTCATATGTTGTGTCCTCCAAAAATTAAAATCTGGAAGCCTAATCCCCAGTGTTCTGATATTTGAAGATGGGACCTCTAGGAGGTAATTAGGTCATGGAGCTTTTATGCTGAAATTAGTGATTTTATAAAAAGAGACATGAGAGAGTTTGGCTCCCCTCTCTTTGTGCTCTGTTGTGAGAGGTTATAGAAAGAAGATGGCCAAATTCTTTTCCCAGAAACCAACCATGTCTGTACCCTGATCTCACATTTTTCAGTATCAAGAACTGTGAGAATTTCTGTTGTTAAGTCATCCAGTCCATGGTAGTTTTTTTATAGAAGCCCAAACTGATTAAGAATTTACATTACTATTCCTTTATTAATGGATACCAAGTTCCTACTGTATGTTATAAGATTGCTATAAGATTCTGGAAATAAAATGTTAGAAAACCAATGGGAATAAAACCAAACATCCCAGTAATTAAACTAAACAAAACAAAACAGAAACCCCCCAAATACCACCAACAACAACTCTGCAAAATCAAACTATGATCTCTTTCTTTAAGAGACTTGTAATTTATTGGCAGAAATAAACACTGAAAAAATAATCATAATTATTGATTGGCTCAATCACTGAGCCACCCAGGTATCCCTGTAAGTCTTAAGTATAGAGATGAATGAGTTTTTAAATATGTAAAAATTTCTGTTATCATATCAACACTTACATTATAGAATATTTCTATCTTCCTTTTAGAAAAGTAGGTCTAGGTCCACTTATAGCCTGACTGGCTCAGTTGGTAGAACATGTGACCCTTGATCACAAGGTTGTAAGTTCAAGCCCCATGGTGGGTGTAGAGATGACTTAAAAATACAGAAGTGGGTCCATTCTCCTCTTGGTGGACATTTGAATTGTTTCTAGTGATGATTATTTTAAATAAATCTTTACAGAACATACTCAAATAAGTGGTTTTTATAGACATAGGTACACATTCCTCTTATAAAAACAGAATTCTGGAGCCATAAAGAAAGTATATGGTTACTTATATCAAACATCAAATATTTTTTCCCATTTAATTGTACAATTTTACATCTTCACTAATAATAAATGAAAGTCCAGTCACTGTACATTCTCAATAATATATTGTATTTCAAGGGCCCCTAGATTGCTCAGTGGTTGAGCATCTTCCTTTGGCTCAGGTCTTGATCCCAGGTCCTGGGATTGAGTCCTGCATCAGGTTCCCTGCGGGGAGCCTGCTTCTCCCTCTGCCTATGTCACTGCCTCTCTCTGTGTGTCTCTCATGAGTAAACAAATAAAATCTTAAATATAATTTATATATATATTATATGTATAATTTCAGTATACTTAGTTTTAGTCATTGTGATAGATATATAAAAATATTCCACTATGGTTTTAATTTGAATTGAGTAAAAATAGTAACTTTTCCTATGTTTATTGCCAACTTAGATACATATTTTTGAAGTACCTATTCACATAATTTCTCCATTTTTGGTTATTTTACTTTTTTTCTTATAGGATATTAAGAGTTATAATATTATAACTTTGAGTCATTTTTCAGATTTGTGAAACCTAAGTAACATCTCCTAGTTTGTGACTTGACTTAATGACTTACTGAGGTCTTTTTTAATAGGTTAACATAACCTTTGAAGTTTTAAGTTCTTAATTTTCTTTTTTTTTTTTTTAAAGATTTTATTTATTTGAGAGACACACACAGAGAGAGGCAGAGACACATTTGAGGAAGAAGCAGGCGCCACACAAGGAGCCCAACGTGGGACTTAATCCTGGGACTCTAGGTTCACACCTGGGGCCGAAGGCAGGTGGTAAAACGCTGAGCCACCAAGGGATCTCCAAAGTTCTTAATTTTCGAGTAGTCTGAGGCATCTTTTTATTTTCTTTTATAGTTGCTTGTTTTTGATAAGTATTTATCGAACATCAGGTAGTCTATCTTTTTAAAATATTTTGATATATAATCCACTTCATTTTTTCTATGGTGTGAGGTAATAAAGTTTTTTTTTCCTATATATATTGACATCCAGTTACTCCAGCACTGTATATTAAAGGATACATTTTTCTTATCCAGTGTATCTCCCCCTCTGCTGAGGATTTCTTTTTTTATTTGTTTGTTTAAATCACAACTAGTCATTATATTTTATCACATTTTTATCATTATCTTAAGGTGGTAAATTGTGTTGATTGATTTAACTTTGTCCTTGTATTCTTTGCATACACTTTTTTTTTGGTCATGAATTATTAGGCATTTTATGCATTTTTATTCAATGTACTAAAACATTTAAAACATTTTATTTATGAGGAATACTGAATATAATATTTATTTTATATCTTTTGGGTAAATCCCCAACAGTGCAATTGCTGGGTCTAGGGCAGGTCTATTTTTAACTCTTTGAGGAACCTCCACACAGTTTTCCAGAGTGGCTGCACCAGTTCACATTCCCACCAACAGTGCAAGAGGGTTCCCTTTTCTCCGCATCCTCTCCAACATTTGTGGTTTCCTGCCTTGTTAATTTTCCCCATTCTCATTGGTGTGAGGTGGGATCTATTGTGGTTTTGATTTGTATTTCCCTGATGGCAAGTGATGCAGAGCATTTTCGCATGTGCGTGTTGGCCATGTCTATGTCTTCCTCTGTGTTACCCCAAAGATTCAGATGCAATGAAACGCCGGGACACCTGCACCCCGATGTTTATAGCAGCAATGTCCACAATAGCCAAACTGTGGAAGGAGCCTCGGTGTCCATCGAAAGATGAATGGATAAAGAAGATGTGGTTTATGTATACAATGGAATATTACTCAGCCTTTAGAAATGACAAATACCCACCATTTGCTTCGACATGGATGGAACTGGAGGGTATTATGCTGAATAAAATAAGTCAATCAGAGAAGGACAAACATTATATGTTCTCATTAATTTGGGGAATATAAATAATAGTGAAAGGGAATATAAGGGAAGGGAGAAGAAATGTGTGGGAAATATCAGAAAGGGAGACAGAACATAAAGACTCCTAACTTGGGAAATGGACTGGGGGAGGGGTGGAAGGGGAGGAGGGCGGGGGGTGGGGGTGAGTGGGTGACGGGCACTGAGGGGGGCAGTTGACGAGATGAGCACTGGGTGTTATTTCTGTATGTTGGTAAATTGAACACCAATAAAAAATAAATTTATTATTAAAATAATAATAATATTTATTCTAATATCCTTTAAGAATCTATTATTAGGGTTATTATCTGAAACATGTGCTAAATGGATAGTGTGCTTTTTGGCTCAGCTGAGTCCTACAAACTTTGCTGCTTTATTTTTATAATCATTCAGTTCAAATATTTTCTTATTTTCTTATTTTTATTTTGATAGTATGCCCTGTGAGTTATTTTGAAGTATATGATTTAATTTTTAAATATTTGGGTATTTTGGGCTTGTGTTTTATTTCTAGTTTTTATTTTGTTGAAGTAAGATAGCAAACTCTGTGTGATTTTAACCTTTTGAAATTTGTTAAAATTCTTTCTTCTTTCTTTCTTTCTTTCTTTCTTTCTTTCTTTCTTTCTTTCTTCTTTCTTTCTTTTCTTTCTTTTCTTTTCTTTTTCTTTTTCTTTTTCTTTTTCTTTTTCTTTTTCTTTTTCTTTTTCTTTTCTTTCATAACCCCACACTTAACATGAGGCTTGAACTCATATCCTAAGATCAAGAGACCCGTTCTACTGACTGAGCCAGCCAGGTACCCGCTATAAAATTGGTTCTGCTGCACAACATTATGGTCTTCTTGGGTGTATTTTTAATTTGTATTGGAGAATACTTTCTATTATTCAGTTATTTCAGTGTTCTATAAAAAACAATTAGGATACATTCTAAGACTGTTAATGATGCAGTTCACTGTAGCATAGAATACACATAGGGAAAAGACAGAAATCAATGAATCTTCATCATCCCTCTGGGGCTAAAGAAATTAATTTTAGAAATAGAAAACTTTGCATCTTTTTAAAGTAACTTTTCAATTTATAGTTTTCTCAGTCAGGATCCTATTATTTTGAAATATCCTTATTCTCATGAAGATGAATTTTATATCATAACTGTTAATGTTAGTCAAACGATTACCACCTAAGGCATATTTGATCTCACTGGCTTTATATTGGTTGTGTCCCATAGTCTTCATCTTAATCTCATCCTCATCTCAGTATTTACGGCCATTGTTTATTACCACAATCTTTTCATGATAACATCCATATGGCTGCTGCAATTTGGAGAGTATTTACTGGCATGTAGAGATTTAAGTGAAGAAATTTGTGCTAACTGCAGTGTCATTGAAATACACAATATCTTCCTTTTACATTCAATGCAAGAAACCAATGAAAGTTGTTTTTTTCTAAAGTAAATAAAAAGAAACAAAAATATGGTTCATATTTTTTTCAAGACAATAAAAGAGAAATTAGAGTTGGATAAATTAAAATTTTGTTTTAACATACTCTATTGTAAAATACTGTATTAGAGCCTACTATCAAATGCTAAAATGTCTGTGGGTTTAACAAACTTGATTGGTATTTTGATTATATGCATTATTTTACAATCAGATGTCCCTTTATTTACATAAATATTCACCATTGTAATCCCTATGTGACAGTACAAAAGCACTCATTCACTTGTATGCTTATTAAGTACTTTACTATATGCTTACTATCATGATAGGCACAAAATTTATTACCAGTTTTCTTGACTTATACCCTGGAAAGATAAATTATATTCCAATATGATGATGATTGCTCTGGTAGATCATCTAGTAAATAGTAAAAAACTATTTCAATTAAGATTTCTTCTACTTTGTATTAGTTACCTAATACCATTTCACTCATCCCCAAATGTAGCATTGTAAAGTAGCATTTATTATTTATAGTTTCAGCATCAGCTTAGATTAATGGTTCTGGCTCAGAATTATAGACTGCAGTGAAGAAATCATCTATGATTGTAGTTATGTAAAAGTATGACTGTTGCTGATGTAGCTCTGCCCAACATGGCTTACTAACATGATTGTCAGCAGCTTCTCTCAGTTTCTCACTAGTTATTAGCAGGAGGCTTCTGTTCCTAATCAAGTGGACATTTCATAGAGATGCTTGGGTTGCCTTTTAACATGGCAGTTGATTTATCTCAGAGTGAATGTTCTGAGAGAAAGCAATATCTTTTAAGCTTAGCCTTAGAAATCACGTATTATTTCTGCTATAATCAATTATTATAGACACCATTCCTGATATAAAGAGGAGAAGAGACAACACAAGAATATGAAAAGTGGGAATTACAATCATTAGGAACCATTTTGGTGTCAATCTTCTATAGATTTAAATCATTGTTATATGCAATTTTGACTTTCCACTCTCATGTCACAAAGAATTCCATAACATTTCAAGGGTACATAATAAAATTTAACATAACTTAAGATAAAAAAGACAATTATTCATCAAGCCCCTTTAATGACTCTTATATTTGGTCCCATCAATGACTATCAAATCCCTATTTTATCACCCCTCAAGTTTCTTGCATAGGTAATGATGCTGATTATAGTTTCCCAAATAACTTAATAGTTGTATTGCATTTCTGTTAGACACTAATATAATCGCTTTATGTACTCTAATTTAGTCAAGATTCTTAATTCCAAATCTATACTTTTAGTCAGAAAGGTATTTAACAAGCTTTATACTGATTTTGGCTTGGACTTTATTCAATAGATAATAAGAATTATAGAAGGACATTTTAACATGAGAACCACATGTTCTAAGGCTACATGATTTTTTTTTTTCTGTTTTGCTTTTTTCAATGAAGAATGGACTGAGTTAAAGAAAATCCTAAAGCATGGAGATGATTCAGTTGTAAGTCATAAACTCTCATATTGTTGCTATTATATATTATAGCAAAAGAACATTCTAAATTATTTGCTCCTTAATGGACTAATACTTCACTCTTTTATATATCAAGAACCAGACAATAAAGGTAAAAAACTGAATTCTAAAATAATAATCTTAGTTCATATAGTCAGAGAATACTGAGACCTAGATCTTGCTGGAGATTGTGTGGTCATTTTAATGGGAAAAACCTACATAAGGAGATTGTAGTTTTTTGTTTTTTTTTTTCAATCCTACTATATTTCTTCTCATTAAAACCCAATCAATTATTAGTAAGAAACTTCTTGCTACAGAAGAAAAGTTTAACTTTCAGATGTACAAAAAAATCTATGAGGATAAGTTGGTTATTAGAAAGTATCTCTGGTGAATAGTTAATACTATTTCAATTTAGATATCACTCTTCAGACTGAAAAATAATAGTGTATATTAAATATACCTCAAATATTCTGTTTTTATGTTTAGCATTGGGTTAATATTTCTTATATTAAATGTTAAAGCTTTTAAAATATATTATTTTTATTACCCTTATATTTTCCAAATAGAAAAAAATGTTGCATTTTTTGAGTGTAAACATTTCCATAATCCTTCATTTCAAAATAACAGTACAATGTCAAATAAAGAATATCTTAATAATTTTCCAACACATATTCTAGCAACCCTTTTATTATAGTAATGAATCTTCTGCAGGAAAACTCAAATACCAAGTGCTGACAAGATGAAATCTGATTTCTCTTCTCTGAAGATGCAGAAAATGAAAGTTATTAGTGACATTTGAACTCCTTTGCAGTCTCTCATTTCTAAGTTATACGCTAGTAATACTAAAAAATCCTATGCCATAAAAGGAAGTCTTTTACAAGATTCATGGACTTTGCCAGTGATCCTTTCACCCTTTCAGACTCTCTCAAATATGGTTCATATCAGCTATGACATAAAATCATTATGAAATAACCTTTGTTCATGGGAAGTGAACAGGTGGTCTCTGTTAAGTGTCCCCCTACACAGCTGACTATATAATAAGTACAACCATGGCTTGTTTCAACTCTGAAGTCAAAGGTTGAGTCTGGATAGAGATGAAATTCTATTACATAACTTTGAGGGAAAATCAAATCCACCAGCCTGGAAGTAATATATTCTTCATCAGAGCCCTCACAGTACATTTTATGTCTAGCTGTTATGTGCTTCCCATTTTCTACCTTGTATTTCAGTTATTCATGGACATATTTCCACAGGAACTTCTTCAAACTTTTTGTCTTATTTGCCTTTGCATTACAATGAGCACATTGCATAGTAGACCAAAACCATGTTTATATTTCAACCAAACTTTGTTAAATATATAAGTAAAATAATTTTGTTGAAATGAAATGTTGCTTCTACAGACAAAGAGTGATTTCAGATAGTATATTTAGCAGACAGTAGAAGATAAAATTATTGTTTTACACGTTGAATCATTCAGGGTTCATTCAGTGAGAGAAGTAGAATAAGTAGGAGATACATATTAAGAGACTTATTATGAGGAATTGATATATGCAAACTGGGAGTAAGCAAGGTAATGTAAAATCTGTAGGCCAGGATGTCAGAAATTGCCAGGGATTCCAGGCTGGGAGTCTCAGACATAACCTGAAGATACCATTCAGAATGAAGTTTCTTCTTTTTCAGGGAGTCTTTTATCTGCTTTTATGTTTTTCAATTATTATTATTTTTATTTTTTTTATTTTTAAAGATTTTATTTATTTATTTATGAGAGACACAGAGAGAGAGAGAGAGAGGCAGAGACATAGGCAGAGGGAGAAGCAGGCTCCCTGCAGGGAGCCCAATGTGGGACTCCATCCCTGGGACTGACATTATGCCCTGAGCTAAAGGCAGATGCTCAACCGTTGAGCCACCTAGGCATCCCAAGGCTTTCAATTTTTTGAGTTAGGCTCATCCAGATTGCCAAGGATAATCTCCCTAAATTCAACTATGAACTTTAATCACATGAACAAAATGCCTTTACAGAAAAATCTCAATTAGTCTTTGATTAAGTGGAGATCATAGTTTAGCCAAGTTGATACATAATGCTGACAATAACACAGGATGATGAAAGTGATGGTTCCATCCATATTCAATAGTATACACTAGTTAGGAAATGTGAAATAGTTATTCGACTAACATAATAAGTCATAATGCCAAATCATACATAAAATCATTAAATAACTCTTCCACATAAGCCATTATCCAGGATTAGCCATACTGTTAAGGTTTTATTTTTCAGACTCAAGATGACCCAAGACTTCGGATACCACCTGTTAGCTGAGGGGTTCGTAGCATCACCCTCACTTTGGAGAAACACTGTCGAGATATGTTTTTCTCTTAAGCACATGTCAGGGACCCCATGGGGATTTCTCCCCAACCCTCCTGATGACATCCTTCTGGAGGATCCTAATTCTATCCTGAGACTACTTGGACATGTGAGCTTTAAATTTTACCTGATACCTCAGTGTGTCTTCAAGTTTTGTTTTGAAATTTCAAAAAATATTTTATTTATTTATTTGAGAGAGAAAGAGACAGCACGAGCAGGGGGAGGAGCAGATGAAGAGGGAGAAATTGACTCCCCACTGAGTCGGGAGCCTGATGCAGGGATTCAATCCTGGGACTTCAGAATCATGACTTGAGCAGAAGGCAGCCGCTTAACAGACTGAGCCACCCAGGTGCCTCTTGTTTTGAGATTTTTATTTTATTTTTTAAGATTTATTTATTTATGTACTTATTTATTTATTTTTTCATGAGAAACATAGAGAGAGAGGCAGAGACTCAGGCAGAGGGAGAAGCAGGCTCCGTGAAGGAAGCCTGATGTGGGACTCAATCCTGGGACTCTGGGATCACATCCAAAGGCAGATGCTCAACTACTGAACCGCCTAGGAGTCACTATTTTGAAATTTTTAGTGATTGATTTCCAACCAAGCAGTACTGAACATTCCTGTTTGTCAACAAGGAGGCCTTCTTTGAGTTAACCTATTCATTTCTGAAACTTTGAAAACTGTCTTCCTCAACTGTGGACTTATTATTGTCCTTAAACATTTTGTTTTGTTCAGCCTTGGTTATCTTTAACAGGATCAAGCGACCACAAATATTTTAATTATTTTCTACTAGTTTTTAACTAGGCTATTTCCATTGTGGGAAACAAGTTCTAATAGAAGTTGAAGTAAGAGTGCTATTCCTTTCTCTTCCATTAGTGAAAAAGGGCCTGCACAATAATCAGCAGAGTGTGTCAGCAAACAGGCACTGCAGGGTGATCATCAATTCTGTACTATCCCAACTGAACTTTCAGATCTGGTCATTGAATCTCAAGCAGAAGATGAAAAATATTCAATATTGAAGACAGTGTAAGGCTGATGCACTTAGAATATGTTGAGCCTGTGAATAATGACTTTCTCTGCTCTTTCTGTGGAAAATCACAGATATCATACAATACAATCCTTTATTATTAAGTCTTTGAAAATGACTTTAAAAATTCCAGAGGTAAGGTATGCTTTCATATACCACAGAGTATTATCACCTTAGGTGTCAGGTCATAGAATTAAAACCTTTCTAAATATCATGGTATGGTGTTTGTCTAACTTTGCATAATTGGAATTTTCCATTTGACCCTAGTGGGACATTTTATGCCTCTAGACATTGATGTACCTGGAATTAATGTGTTTTGTCAATAATGGAACTGTGTTGTTGGTGATCAGTGTCTGTAAACATAGGCAACATCAAGAAAGCAATCTTTGGAAAAATTATGCCACTTTATTTCTGTGGCAAATGAGGATACTACAGAAATATAGGAATTAACAAGTGTTATAGATTATGGCACATATTTTCACCTTAAGGATGTAGAAATCACTTATATTAAATAAAACTACCTGATATATAATTGAGACTACAATAAGAAAGAAAAGAATACATTAATATTAAGATAGTGCATTCTTAGATACCATAAGGTAATTATAGAAACAAAAAGGAACACATACCTTATTCATTTCTTAAAAAGACAAACAATATTTTCTGCTCTTCCTGTACTGCTAATTTTAAGATCCTTTGTCCTTGCTAACAAATAAGTTTCCAATGCTTAGAGTCCATAATTCTATTCTTTCTTTTAACAACAGGTAGAAAAAAGAAACTCAGAAAAATTTGAAAAAAGAATAGAAATTATTTGTATTATGCTACTGCTACTGTTGCAGAAAAGGCAGGCAATGTTACCCATAATTATACATTGAGATATTATAATTAAGATTTATAATTAATTTATATTAATTTATAAATTAATCTTAATTATACAAGATTAATTGATTGATTGATTGATTGATAATTGATTGATGAGAGACACACACAGAGGAAGGCAGAGACATAGGCCCAGGGAGAAGCAGGCTCTCCACAAGGAGCCTGATGTGGAACTTGATCCTGGAACACTGGCATCGTGTCCTGAGCCAACGGCAGATGCTCTACCTCTGAGCCATCCAGGCATCCCGGGGATAAATGCATTCTTAACAATATTGATTTTTATAATCCATGAACATAGAATATTTATTTCCATTTATTTATATTTTTTAAGTTCTCACAGTAATATTTGATAGTTTCAGTAGTCTTATAATATCTTTGCTAAATTTATTCCTTAGTATTTTATTCTTTTTGATGCTAATATGACTGGAATTAATTTCTTAATTTCATTTTCAGGTTTTTTTATTGATAATATCTAAAAATATAAATTCTGTATAATGATTTTGCATGTGATAACATTGCTGAATTTGTTTAGTATTTCTAATAGGGAATATTTTAGTATTTGCTTCATCTAGGATCAAGTTGTCTGTAAATAATGGCATATTTACTCCTTTCCAATATGGATGCCTTTTATATCTTTCCTTTTTTTTTTTTCTTGTACTTTTTTCACCTTCAGTCCCTACTTTTCTCACTAATAACATAGGCTATTGCCTCCTGTACTGTATTGAAGAGAAATGGATGGAGCAGTTATCCTTGAACCATGCTTTAAGTCTTTATCTTTAGGCATAATATTACCTATAGAATCTTCAAAGATATCCGCTGTAAAGTTGAGAAAGATCCTTTAATTCTTAGCTTGTGAACACTTTTATTTTCAGAGTATTTTTAGGTTCACAGCAAACTGAGAATAAGGTATAGAAATTTCCCATCACTGCTGCCCATGCACACACTTGCATAGCATATCCCGGTATACACTTCTACCAGAGGAGTGCATTTGTTGCAACTAGTGAACCTACATCGACACTTCATAACCACCCAGAGCCCATTGTTTATGTTATGGTTCATTCATGATGTCTGTTCTGTGGATTTAGACAAATGTATAATGACATGCATCCACCATTATTGTATCATACAGAGTAGTTTCCCTGCCCTAAAAATCCTTGGGCTCTGCCTATTTATCCCTCTCTCTCTTCTAACCTCTGGCAACCAGTGATCTTTTTACTGGTCCTATAGTTGTGCCTTTTCTAGCATGTCATCTAGTTGAGTCATACAGTAGATAGCATTTTCTGACTGACTACTTTCATTTAATAACATGCATTTAAAGTTCCTCCGTGTTTTTTCATGATTTGATACTCGTTTCTTTTTAGTATTGAATAATAAGGCATTGTTTGGATTTATCACCATTTTTAAAATCCGTTTACCTGCTGAAAAACATCTTGGTTTCATTCAAGCTCTAGCAATTATAAATAAAGCTGCTATAGATATCTGTGTGCAGCTTTTTGTTGTTGTTGTTGTTGTTGTTGTTGTAATAGACATAAAATTTTAACTCTTTGAGTAAACACCTAGGAATGCAACTTCAGGATTGTGTATGTATAACTTTGCAAGAAACTACCAAACTATCTTCGAAAGTAGCTGTTACAGTTTGCATTCCCACTAGCAGGGAATGAAAGTTTTTGTTGTTCTACAGTCTCACCAGCATTTGATGTTAGCAGTGTTACAGATTTGGGCCATTTAACAGCTTTCTGGTGAATGGTGGAAGTTGTCCTTTATTCTGTTTTACCTTATTTTTTTCATGAATATATACCAACCTTGCGTTGCTGTGAAAAACTATATTCAGCCATGCTGTATAATACTAACAGGTTCCTGAATTTGGTTTGATACTACTTTATTAAGGATTTTGCAATCTATAATTATGAGAAATATCTATCTGTGTTTCTTGTTGTTATTTTCTTTGGATTTTGTGTTGCTTTAAACATTACTGTAACTTGGGTCTCAAAGTAATACTTGTCTCTTAAGCGATATTGTGAAGTGGCCTATTCCACTCTTTTTGTTCTGTATTATTATGATTGCGACTTTAAATGTTGGATAAAATTCACATGTGAATCATCTGAGCCTAGACTTTGTGGTGAATTGTCTAATTACTAGAGCATTTTAAAATTTGTCATGTGTCTGTTTATACTTTCTATTTCATATCAAGGCAGTCTTAGTCATTTGGTCTTGAACTTGTCCATTTTCTTTAAGTATTTTTCGGCTATAGTTATTTATAGTATTCCGTTATAATACTTTTAATTTCAATAGAGTAGGGTAGAGTGTCTCCTTTTTGTTTTTTATTTTGTTAATTTTTATCTTCTCTTTCATTGTTGTTTAATTAAAGGCATGTCTCCCCCCCCCCAAACTATCCACTTTGACTTTATTGATTTCTATTATAATCTTTGTCATTTTGTTTTTAATGCATCCTTTGGCTGTGATTTGTTCTTTTGTTGTTAGTTTTCTAAGATAGAATCTTTGGTTATTGAGTTTCAATTTATCCTTTGTTTTAAAGAGGTGTTCAAAATTAAAGTTTCTTTCTAGGTACTGTTTTAACTGCATTCTATAAGTCATGATATGTTGTGTTTTCATTTTCCTTTAATATTTTCTAAATTTTTCTATGACTTTCATTATTACTAATGGGTTACTTAGAAGTGTTTTTCTTTTCTTTTTCCCTTCAATTACACGTGCATTTCTCTAATTTCCTGACTTAATTTTGTTTTGATCAGAAAAAAATAGTTTGTTATTTCAATCCTATTGAAAATTTACTGAGACTTGTTTTATAGTAAAGCTATGTTCTATCCTGGAGAATGTTCCATGTGCCATTTAAAAAGAAAAATATTCTGCTGTTGTTTGGAGTATACTATTGATATCCATTAGGTCAGGTTGGTCAGTTGTATTGGGCAAGTATTTTATATCCTTGCTTATTTTCGCATGATTTTTTCTATCAATTTTTGAGAGTTGAGTATTAAGGGTTCCAACTAGTATTGTTGAATTATCCATTTTTCCTGTGGTTCTTTTAGTGTGCTTCATCTAAAATTTGAGGCTTTGTTGCTGTGTACATACATGTTTATAGTATTTATTTCTGATATACTGATCCTTTGGTCATTAAAAACATATTTCTCTGTATGTCTAATATTTAAATTTAATAATTAATATTTAAAGTCTGTTTTATCCAATATTAATATAGACATTTTGGCCCTCTTTGTTACCCTTTTGCATGGCTCATCTCCTTTCTTTTCAACCCATTTTTTACTTTGAATCTAAAGCATGTCAATTTTAGACAGTATATACTTAGATCTTGCTATGTTTGTTTTTTAATCAATCTGACAATCTCCACCTTTTCCTTGGAATGCTAATCCATTAATTATAACTGTAATTATTAATATTGTAGAATTTATTTTTGCTATTTTGCTTACTTTTCTTTTTTTAGATTAATTTATTTTTTTATTTATCATTTTTTAAATTGAAGTTCGATTTGCCAACACATACTATAACACACAGTGCTCATCTCACCAAGTACCCTCCTCAGTGCCCATCACCCAGTTACCCATCCCCCACCCGCCTCCCCTTCCACTACCCCTTGTTTGTTTCCCAGAGTTAGGAGTCTCTCATGTTTTGTCACCTTCTGTAATTTTTCCCGCTAATTTTCTCTGCTTTTTTTAATATTTTTTTTAATTTTTTATTTATTTATGATAGTCACAGAGAGAGAGAGAGAGAGAGAGAGGCAGAGACACAGGCAGAGGGAGAAGCAGGCTCCATGCACTGGGAGCCCGATGTGGGATTCGATCCCGGGTCTCCAGGATCGCGCCCTGGGCCAAAGACAGGCGCCAAACCGCTGCACCACCCAGGGATCCTTTTCTCTGCTTTCAACTGTAATCCATTTCACTATTTCTTATGTTTCCTGTATGAGTGAAACCATATGATGATTGTCCATCTCACTTTTCTATATGACTGATGCCTTTTTTTGTTTCCTATGGCTTCTTTTGCATTAGATATTTTTTGTGGTGCACCAATTTAATTCGTCAGGGCTTTTTAAAAATATTTTTTTAATTTATTTATTCATGAAAGACACACAGAGAGATAGAGGCAGAGACATAGGCAGAGGGAGAAGCAGGCTTTATGCAGGGAACCAGATGTGGTACTTGATTCTGGGACTCCCGGATCATGCCCTGAGCTGAAGGAAGACACTCAACCGCTGAGGCCCCTCGGACATCCCTGCTTTTTTTTTTTTTTAATCATTTTTTAAGTTATGTTCTTAGTGGTTGCTCTCTACTGATTACAATAAGCATCCTCCTCAGTCTTCTTTAGAGTAATACTGAATTCAATAAATTATAGAAACTGGTACAGCTTTAATATATATAATCTAGTTTGACTCTCCACCCCTTATAACTTTGAATGTCCTGTCCTATTGTCTTCTGCAATGCATATTTCAGTCAAGAATTCTTTGGTCGTTCTCTTTTAGTAATTTAATTTTGAAGTGTATCTTGGAGTACGTTTGTGTGCATTATATTCTACTCAGAATTTATTGGATTTCCTGAACTTATAGGTATTCAATTTTCATCAATTTTATACAATATTTTGCCATTATTTCTTCAAACATTTTTTCCTTTCCTCAAATTTTCTGAGATTAAAACTATGTATACATTGATTATATATGTGGCTAATTTTATATGTCAACTGGATATGGGGTGCCCAGATTAAACATTATTTCTCCAAGTGTATGGGTGAGGATGTTTCTGAATAAGATTAGCATTTGAATCTCAGTGGACTAAGTAAAGTGGACTTTGAATCTTTGGATTCAGTAAAATAAATTGCCCTCCCCAATTGGGTGGCATAATTAAATCAATTGAGAACCTAAATAGAACAAAAGCAAAGAAGGAGGAATTAGCTCTCCTATTCTCTACATCACTGATTGAGTTAGGACATCTCATCTCATCTCCTCAAGGCCTTAGACTGGGATTTACACCATTGGCTCCCTGGTTCAAGGCTTTCAGACTTGAATTTAAGTTTGGGTGGCTGACTCCAACTTCTTGATAAGCCTCTGACTCTTGATTTAGGTCATGATCTCAGGGTGGTGAGACTGACCCTTGTGTTGAGCTCTGTGCTGGACACAGAGACTGCTTAAGATTCTCTCTTCTCCCTCTCCCCCTCCCCTTTGCTCACCTGTATGCTCTTTCTCTCAAAAATAAAAAAAATAAATAAAATAAGAATATAAATAAATTTATTTAGATAAATATTTACGTATTTTATATATCTATCCATACACACATATATACATACAGTTTTTATTTCTTTGAAGAATGTTAATACAACATAGTATCATCTCATATTATTAAAGTATTGGTCATTTATGTTCAGTATCTGTATCTTTAAGTTTTGGTTCAAATAGTTTCATTTATTGTATCTTTAAGTTACTGATGTTTTCTTCAGAAATATTTAATCCCCTATCAATAACACACTGATATTTTCTTTCAGATACTGTCATTTCTATCTCTAGAGGTTAGATCTGGGTTTTTTCCCCATATCTTTATATTGTTTTTATCAGTTGACTTTATGATTGTTCTTTTGAAGTTGTTGTCTGATAATTTTATCATCTTTATCATTTCTAGTTATGTTTCTGATTGTGACTTTTCCCTGCTTTCTTGAATGTTTAATATTTTTATTTGGACTATATACACCATAACATAATTGTTGATAATTTTGTATTTGTTTTTTTCTTTTTTTTTTTTTTTTTTTTTTTTTTTTTTTTTTTATTTATTTATTTTTTTTTTATTGGTGTTCAATTTACTAACATACAGAATAATACCCAGTGCCCGTCACCCATTCACTCCCACCCCCCGCCCTCCTCCCCTTCTACCACCCCTAGTTCGTTTCCCAGAGTTAGCAGTCTTTACGTTCTGTCTCCCTTTCTGATATTTCCCACACATTTCTTCTCCCTTCCCTTATTTTCCCTTTCACTATTATTTATATTCCCCAAATGAATGAGAACATATAATGTTTGTCCTTCTCCGACTGGCTTACTTCACTCAGCATAATACCCTCCAGTTCCATCCACGTTGAAGCAAATGGTGGGTATTTGTCATTTCTAATAGCTGAGTAATATTCCATTGTATACCACATCTTCTTTATCCATTCATCTTTCGTTGGACACCGAGGCTCCTTCCACAGTTTGGCTATAGTGGCCATTGCTGCTAGAAACATCGGGGTGCAGGTGTCCCGGCGTTTCATTGCATTTGTATCTTTGGGGTAAATCCCCAACAGTGCAATTGCTGGGTCGTAGGGCAGGTATATTTTTAACTGTTTGAGGAACCTCCACACAGTTTTCCAGAGTGGCTGCACCAGTTCACATGTATTTGTTTTTTTCTTAATGAGCATTATACTTATTTATACCCCAGTTTTTATTTTTGAGATTTGCTTTGTGATTTGTTAGAGCAGATTAATAGTTTTCTTTACTTTAGGACTAGTTTAGATGTAAATTTTATGTGTGACCCTTATGCTATCTCCACTGAAAATCCTTGGTGTTCAATATGGATTCACCCATCTGGCTGATTGGAGCTTAAGTGCTTCTGACATCTGTGAGCTCTGGAAAATTTTCAACTTAGAGCAATACAGTCATTGTTTGGCACTTACAGTTTCATACTAGGTCTGCATGACTGCTCAAAGGGATTCCTATCCTCATGTTCTTTGTTTATTTGTTTCTTTTTATCTGGTACACTGACCACAATTTCTAGCTTACCTTTATCTTTCTAAATTCTATTCTCTGGCTCCTCTACTCAGAGAGATTGATGTGTTCTGCTTCTAGTCACCCTCCCTACAAAGTGGTCTAGAAAACACCTTTAAGAAAAAAGGCAGGTGAATTATAGATATTTCAACTTTCCTTTTAATCTCCATAATATACAGTTTTTTATTAAGTGTTCAATAATATTTATCTTAAATATTTTTGTTTTATCTTTTATTTATCTTTGAAAGACCAGTTATTTTATCATGACTGGAAGCAACTATGTCTTTGTTTATTCTTATGCTAGTCTCAAAATATGGGTAATTTGTAAACCATAAAATAAACAGCCCTCTTGATAATGTATTTTCTGTAGAATTTTCTAGTTTTTTATTCCTTCTGTATTAGATTTTATCTTCTATTTTTCTTTGGAAATGTCTAATTGTTTTATAACTGTAGTTCTAAACTTGAAGGTAGTGTATATTTCTTTTTAATTTTATAATTATTTTTCTATTAGTATGTCCTTTTTTGCTGTCTGGCAATGAAGAGTTTCATGTATGAATTGATTATTTAAATTTGATTTGCTTTATTCTAAATACACAGAAAATGACCTAAAATAATTTGAGCAACTCTTTACTAATTTAAAATGTTTCTCTTTACTTTATATACATTTATATAAATTTAAATTTATAATTACAGTCTGCTTATTATTTAATTATCAAGTAAATATTAATCAGTTTACTGAAGTTCATTCTACTACTCTAGACCCAATATAATATGACAGCAGGTAGACTATTTATTTCAGATGAATACTTAGTATTATTATAGCTGTGTTAACCTAGTTCATACAATCTTAGTTATATAGCATGGCATATTTTCCTCTCTTATGCAATTGAATAAAGGGTTTCAATGCAATTTGCAGCATATAGTTATTTTTACTTCATTAATTTTTTTTGAATCTTAAATGTCATAAGAATTTTTACCCTGGGGAAACACATATGAATATTTTTCCTACTATTATCCTAGATAATCACAATAATTTGGAAAAGTTAGTCAATGCTAGCTGAGTAATTTCTTTCCTGCATGGTCCACACTAATGTGTATTGAAAAAGAGCATTCCTTCACAGATGTTGATACTTGATACATGAATTTTTGACCTTTATTTAAGGAACACATGAAATTTTCTATCTGATAGAGATGAACATACTCAGATTGTAAGAGTATCAATTAATTTTGTTAACTTTCTCAACCTATGGATCGGTTTCTTAAAGTGGGCTTTCAAGTATTATACCATGTAAAAACCATTTGGCTATCATATTTGGTCATGATAACCAATAACTCGTTTAAAATCATGAGTCCCAGGGATCCCTGGGTGGCGCAGCAGTTTGGCGCCTGCCTTTGGCCCAGGGCGCGATCCTGGAGACCCGGGATCGAATCCCACGTCGGCTCCCGGTGCATGGAGCCTGCTTCTCCCTCTGCCTGTGTCTCTGCCTCTCTCTCTCTCTCTCTCTCTCTCTCTCTCTCTGTGACTATCATAAATAAACAAAAATTTTAAAAAATTAAAAAAATAAAATAAAATCATGAGCCACATAAAATCTTCAAAATATCGTTGCCTTACAAATGGGATATTTTTGGGTGAAAACAATTACACACACACACACACATACATAAATGCATTTTACTACAAATCTTTAGAAGGTTAAGGGACCTATAATAAAACTATTTTTGACAGAATTGCAAATACATAGATTTCTTATTCTAAAATAAAACATTTGAGTTTATTTAGAATCAATATAACAATAAGCAATAAGTAATAATTTAGTGGGTAAAAAATAGTTTGTTGGTGTTACACTGAAATATTACTAAAATGATTACTTGGAGAGTCCTACTATAATGGGGCCACTTGTCTAACTTATAAGAAGAATGCACTAATAATGATGTGGTACCTCTAGAACAGAAATTATTTTAGAACAGTTGTAAGAAATCCTGTAATTTTGCTTTAGGGTAAAAGTGTATAATATTGAGGATTCAAGAATTCTCTTTAGGATGAGATTTGGCAAAGCTATGACCTCTTCCATCCTAAGAATTGGGTCATGGTGAAAAACAGAGAAGATAAACAGGAATGGGGTGAAGAGTCTACAGAACCCTACTGTTTGATTAATATCATATATTGAATGGGACTGAGTTTTAGTCCAATGTATGTAGATACTCATCCAGGAATACAGCAGGGTTCTGAATGATTGGTACAGACTCCTGTTGAGTTTATAATCTGTAAATGTTAAGTGTTCAAGGCATGCTACTTGGCTGTTCTTAAACAAAGTCAGGCTTCTATTAGAGTTTAGTTCATTGCACATTATTTAAGCTCAAAAAACATTTATCAAGTGCATGATGTTGCAAGTATTACGCTAATGAAAATATACAAAAGTATTAAGTCGCAACCCATTGTGACCCTTTGTAATTGAAATTCACTATGGTTTATTAAGGATCATACTGTTATCAATGCTCCCTTTGGTGTTTTATTCACCCATATGACATGACACATCCTACTAATGCAGAGAATGGAAAAAATATAAGTATTCTCTGAATATTTATTGTGGGAAGAGCATGTAAATGTGTAAAAGATACTTGTGTGTGCACAAGATACTTGTGCATTTTATATGTTCATGCTTTAAAAACTATGTAGCAAACATTACATGTTTTAAATAACTTTTCCCTCTACTCTTTGGAGGTTTAATTTTATTATATTAGGTATGAAAATAACTCATATGTCAGAGACAGACACACTAAGCTTCTTCATTGTTATAAAAAAATACTTGCTGTATGAAAAATACAGATTCCTAAGGAATATAATAGCTAATTTATCTGGGATCTTAAATATACTATAAGAAGTCTTCATGTGATGAAAACCATACTTAGATGATTGATTGATATTCCTAGAATCAGAGCAACAATTGTTAAGTAAAGGGATTATATATTTAATAGCCTTGGGTTAAGTATAACCCATTTTCACTAAGATATGAAAAGTTTAGTTTTCTGACTAGAGTTTGTTCTACCAAGGAAACTGAGCCACTGGGCTTTCCTTAGATCTGTATTTACTCTTTATTCACATTCTTTTTTTATGATTAATCTTTTATTAAAATGAATACTTTGTGTCTTAGCAGTTTTAATTTGTAGCTTGTTAATAATCAAATCTTGCCTTGGCCTGCTGTTTCTGCATATACGTGTCTATGTCTTAATCCCAAACTTTGTGCCACTTGGACATACTTGTATGAACATAGGACAAGCAAGGTGTTTACCTTATATTAAAAACTTTACATGTCTATTGAAATACCAATTTCCTATATGACATAATAACAGAGTAACTTACCTATTTTTTTAATTAAGTATATACAAAACTGGACAACCTGTATGAGACAGTTCTTCTCAGACTGGACAGCAGGCCATTCAGAACAATGATTCTGAGTAAAGCAAAACAAAAGAGGTGAGTCCTAGGATTTTTCAGGTTAACTGCCTGCAGAGTGATTCCAGGCTGTTGGGGAAAAGAACTGAATTTAGGAGGTGAGAGTCCATAGATTGGAGAAGCTAAAGAACCAAGAACTTGTAAAACAAATACCAGAGGTTAAAAATTTATATACACGAAGTTCAAAAGAGCTTCAAAGAAAGCCATTTTCATCTCTGGCTGAGATTTGATCTATATTTGTATAGGAATAAACTATCCAATGCCACGGAAGGACTGCCTGAAAGTTTAGATAGAGTCATCCCCAAATCCCAAACCTGTTTGTGTTCCAACAAGGAAGATTTATTAATACATACCATAATAAGTGCTGTTTATGGAAGAAGATTTCATTGTTAGTGGGAATAAATTGCTCTTGATAAGGGCTGTTGCAAACCCATGACCCAAAGCTTAAAAGCAACTTTGGAAAGAATCAAAAGAATTGATAGGTTTCAACTCAGAAAAAGTTTAAATAGTATTTAAAGTAATAAAACCATTATCAGCACCTGAGAATAAATTCAGAAAGCACACAATCCAATTTCAAAAAAAAAAAAAAAAATGATAGGGGGGGAGAATTAAAATAAACAAGAAAACTCATAATTAAATAAGCATCAAATCCCAAAATGACATAGATGTTAAAATCAGCAGACTATATTGAGTACTATTATAAACATACTGGAAGCTGTTACATTCAAATATACACTAAATCTTTCTTATTTATATCAGTAGCATAGGCATCTCCTCTGAGAGCAAAATTCATAACCAATTGCCTACTCAAACTTTTCACTACTGTGATCATTCTTACATATATCTTGTTGTAGCACAAGTGTATGTATTTTGTTGGAGACAGATCTAGAAGAGGAATCAATGTGTCTTGAGAAATACGTGTGACAAATTAATACTTTTTCCCTAAAAGTTTTTCCCAAAAGTTTTTCTGAAAGTAGTATGATATATAAATCCACCAGCTGCATATACTGCTCCCATATACCTGCCTAAGTTGTTTTTTTTCCCCCAGTCTTTCTATTTTAGTCATTCTAACAGGTATATACTTGTATTGTCATGTATTTTTATTTGTATTTCTCAGATGATTAAATGAAATTACCTTTCCATGGATATTGGGTATTAGATTTATTATTATATTTTTGGGTCTTTTGTACCCATTTTCATATTTATTTATTTTTGGATGTTTTCTTATTGATTTGTAGGTGTTCTTTGAATACTATAATTTTTGCTAAAAGTACTGAAAACTTTTATCCTATCTACCCTTTTTTAAAAAATTAATTAATGTCTTTGTTTTTAGAGCAGCTTAAGGGTCACAGTAAAATTAAAGGGAAGGTACACAGATGTTTCATTTACTCCCTACCCTTGCACAAATATAGCTTCCTGTATTATCAATGTCTCCCTCCAGAGTGATATATTTGTTAAAACTTAAAAACATCCATTGATATATCATAATCACTGAAAGAAAGTCCAGAGTTTACATTAAGGTCCACTCTGGGTGTTACGTATTCAGTGGATTTAGACAAATGTATAATGATATGTATTCACCATTAGGTATTATACCCAGTTGTTTCATTGCCCTAAAAATCTTCTGTGCACTACCTATACATCCCTCTCTCCTCTCTACCCTTGGCAAACACTGATCTTTTTACTGTCACCATAGTTTTGCCTTTTCCAGAATGTGTTATATTTAGAATCATGCAATGTATAGACTTTTCAGATTGGCTTTTTTTACTTAGTAACATGCATAAAAGTCCCCCCACCCCATGTCTTGTTGTGGCTCCATAGCTCATTTCTTTTTAGAAATGAATAATATTTTGTTGTCTAGATATGCTAACACTAATCCATTTACTTATTGCAGGGCATCTTGTTTGCTTCTGAGTTTTGGGAATTATGAGTAAAGCTTTTATACACATTCATGCACAGGTCTTTGTGTAGATATAAATTTTCAACTTTTTGGGTAAATACCAAGTTTCACAATTGCATTATGTTGTATGAATATGTTTAGTTTTTATTGGATGGTGCCAAACTGTCTTTCAAAGTGGTTGTACCATTTTGTATTCTTTTTAGCAATGAAGGAGATTTCCTGTTGCTTTGCCAGCATTTGGTGTTGTCAGTGTTCTGGATTTGGGGTATTCTAACAGTAGTGTAATGATACTTCATCTTTATTGTAACTTGCATTTCTATGATGACATATGCTTATTTGCCAACTGTATATCTTCTGTGAAATGCTTTTATGATCTTTGGGCCATTTTTAAATGTGATTAGTAGTTTTCCTATAGTTGAATTTTAAGAGTTCTTTGAATATTTTGGATAATAGCACTTTATCAGAATTGTTATTTGCAAATATTTTCTTCCAATCTTTGGATTTACTTCCCATCCTCTTGAAATTGTCTTTTGCACAGCAGAAGTTTTGATTCTAATAATTCCAGTTTATCACTTATTTCTTTCATGGATTGCATCTCTGCCACTGCATCTAAAGAGGTGACCCCATACTCAATATCATCTAGTATCCTCTTATTTTTAGAAATTTCATAGTTTTGTATTTTACATTTAGGTCTATAATCCATTTTTAGTTAATTTTTGTGAAGAGTGTAAGGTATTTTTTGTATGCAGGTGTCCAGAACTTTCACTAAAAGGACATCTTTGCCTTTGCCATCTAATGCCTTTGCTCTTTTATCAAAAATTATTTGACTATATAGGTAGCCCAGCTTCTGGGATATCTATCATGTTCCATTGATCTATTCTTTGAGCTATCACACTATCTTTATTTCTGTAGCTTTATACCAACTTTTGTAGTTGTGGCTATTCTGGGTCTTTTGTTTCTCTATATAAACTTTACAATCACTCTGTCATATCCACAATTAACTTGCTAGGGTTTTGATTGAGACTGTTTTGAATCTACAGATAAACTTGGAAAACCTGTCATCTTGACAATATTGAGTCTTCCTATTCATGGACATGGAATATCTCCATTTATTTAGTTCATTGAGAGTCAAAGTCTCATAGTAAAAACTCATCGGAGTTTTATAGTTTTCCTCATATAGATCTTATAATTTTTGTTAGATTGATACCTAAGCATTTCATTTTTGGGGGACAGTAATATAAGTTGTATTATGTTTTTAATTTCAAGTTCTACTTGTACATTGCTGGTACACAGAAAAGCAATTGATTTTGTATATTAATTTTATATGTTAATCTTATATCCTTCAACCTTGCTATAATTGCTTATTAGTTCAAAATTTTTGTCAATTCCTTCAAATTTTTTATGTATAAAGTCATGCCATCTGTAAAAAAGACAGTTTTATGTCTTCCTTTCTAACATGTGAGCCTTTTATTTCCTTGTCTTGCCTTATTGCATTATAAGAAATTTTAATATGATGTTGATAAAAGGGTGATAGGAACATCTTTACCTTATTCCTGATCTTAGGTTTCTCAAGTTGTTCACTATTAAGTATGATGGTAGTTGTAGGCTTTTTGTAGGTATTTATCAAGTTGAAAAAATTACCCTCTGTGCATACTTTCCTAAGAGTTATTATATAAGTCAGTGTTAGATTTTGTCAAATGAGTTTTCTGCATCTAGTGATATGATCATGTGATTTATTTTAGCTTGTTGGTATGATAGGTTATATTAATTGATTTTTCAAATTTTGACCCAGCCTTGCATACCAGGGATAAATCACACATTTTTGTGACATATCATTCCATTTGCACACTGTTGGGTTTGCTTTGCTAATTTTTTGAGGACTCTTGCCTCTATGTCCATGAGACATATTGCTGTATAGTTTTCTTGTATTGTCCACTTCTGGTTTTCAAATTTGTTGATTAATTCACACAAGTTTTGGATGGAGTCTTTTGTTTTGTTTTTAAATATTTATTTATTTTAGTGAGGAAGCACAAGCAGGGGCAGGGGCAGAGGGAAGGAGAGAGAGAAGCAGACTCTCTGCTTAGCATGGAGCGGAAGCTGATGTGGGCTGGATTTCATGACCCTGAGAGCATGACCTGTATTATATAGATGGAAGTTTCTGTGATTTGTTGTGTACAACCAACCACTGCAGGCAGACTAAAGAATGTTGTTTGTGAGACTTTTGCTGGGAAGTGATCTCAGGAACCTGATTAGTTGACATTAGCTGGTCAGAATAGGCCCTTCTGGTCTGGATGCCAAGATCTATAAATTTTGCCTTGCATTCATTTGGGCTTCAGGCTGGGTTCAGTTCCTTCCTCTCCACATTCAGTGGAATCTGGGAGGGAGGCAAGCACTTATGGCCCAGGCTTCTTGAATATGTAAAGACATGATAATATAGAAATGTAGTCTGCTCCAAACTGCATATGAGCAAACAAATGTTTAATTTCAGATTTTGTCATTTGCCCTATAAATATGGCCTTATGGGGATGGTCAATTGTAAGTCTCACCTGAGAAGGGGATACTCCACCCAGGCCTCTCAATCCAAACTACCACCTGGTTGTCTCCATGGGTCTTCCCCAGCTAATGAGGTTAGATGTTGTAAGTACCTGACTTTATAGAACTCTGTCTTATTCTCCTTTACGACTTACTATTGTCCTCATCTATGTGTAGATTTCCCTTTTCTTCTATCAGAATTTTATAATATCAATAAAGTGTTTTATCCCCTTTGAAACTGGAAACATGGCTGTTACGAATCTTTTCTTTAGAATATGACCAGAGTCTAAATCAAGAGTTGGACACTTGGGATTTTTACATATAATATCATGTCATCTGCAAACAGTGGCCATTTTACTTCTTTTTTCCCAATTCGGATGATTTTTATTTCTTTTTCTTACCTAGTTTCTCTGGCTAGAACTTCTACCCAGGTTGAATTAAAGTGGCCATAATGGATATCCCTATTTTCTTCCTGATGTTAGGGGAAACCTTTTAGCTTTTTACTGTTGTATATCATGTTAGTTGTAGGTTTGTCATATATGGTCTTTATTCTATTGAGGGACATTCCCTCTATACTTGCTTTATTATAAATTTATGTCATTAATGGATGTTGAATTTAGTCAAATGGTTTTCTGAGTCTTTTGAAATGATATGATTTTTATCCATTCTGTTAATATGATGTATTACATTGATTTTGAACTTCTTAAAATGTTTCAGTGTTTTATTTAAGTTCCAGTTAGTTAACATATAGTGTAATATCAGTTTTAGAAGCAGAATTTAGTGAGTCTGTGATGCCTCGGTGGCTCATCCGTTGAGCTCAGGGCGTGATCCTGGGATGGAGTCCTGCATCAGTCTCCTCCCAGGCAGCCTGCTTCTCCCTCTGCCTGTGTCTCTGCCTCTCTCTGTGTGTTGTTCATGAATAAATGAATGGAATCTTAAAAAAAGATCCTCCCGGATCTGGATGTCTGTTTCCACAGGTTAGGGAAGTTTTCAGCTATTATTTATCAATAATGTTTCTATCTCTCTCTATCTTCCTATATATCTCTCTTATGAAACTGTTAATCTCTTTGATGTTGTCCTTTAAGTCCCTTAAGCTATATTCACTTTTTAAAAATATTATTATTTTGCTGCTCTGATTGGGTGAGCTCCTTTTTTCTGCTTCATCTAGCCTGCTATTGAACCCCTCTAGTACGTTTTTCTCTTTAGTTATTGTATTCTTCAGATCTGTGATTACTATTTGGTACTTTCTTATATTTTCTATTATTTTGTTGAAGTTCTCACTGTGTTCATCCACTCTTCCAAATTTGCTGAGCTACTTTATGACCATGACTTTGAACCCTTTATCAGTCAAATTACTTCCTTCCATTTTTATTATTTTTTTCTTAGGTTTTATCTTGTTCTTTTTTTTTTTTTTAGACATATTCCTCTGTTTTCTCATTTTGCTTAACTTTTTGTGTATTTTTCTATGTTTTAGATGAAAGTTACCTCTCCAGGTCTTGAAGGATTGATCTTGTGTAAGAGATTGTGATTACTCAAGAAGATTATTCTATTTTTAATAGCTATCAATAGTTGAGTATGTGTCAATATTTGTCAGTGTCCCAAAGAAAAAGATCTCAGCACCTAGGTTCAGATTAGAAGCCAGACCTTAATACAGCAGCTTTTAAAGTATGCAAATATATATAGTTATATATAGTCCTATGGGACTCAAGCACAAATCCTGCTGGCCATAAGTCTGGAGGTGTCCCTTGGGTGACAGTTCTGAGAATTGGGGCTCCAGATCAATGAGGCAGAGGAGGAGTGCAAAATTGGCATTTTTTAGCCTATATTCCCTGATGGTACATCCCTAAAATTGTGCCATGCCAGAAGCCTGCACCTTAGTCTAAAGCTCCTGGGCAAGCAAATTGTCTTTTTTTTTTTTTTTCTCAGAAAGACCAGAGGTTTTAGTCTGCTACCTGTAGAGTGCCATGGGGGTGGAAATCAGCCAAGAACAGTTTCTCCAATTTTAACAGTTCCATAGGACCCAGAAATTCAAGTTCACCTGGCCTCCAGAAATAGGTACTCAAGGGGTGTCTCCTGGGTTGTACCCACAAAACCCAGAATACCAGATGCATGTAAAAGCTCCCCTCTCTAGTGGTACTGTTAAACATGGCAGAAAGATAACAAAAAGCTGGCACCTAGTGAAAGGAAAAAAAGAAAAAAAAAAGCACTTTTCTGCTTTAGCAAGTTAGAAACAAAGGTCTCAGGAAAATATCCCCACAGACCCCTGCCCTTTTAGCTAATGCTTTAATATTAGCAAATGTCTTTAAAATAAAGTCTGGGAACTTTTCAAATGGCTGCTTCTGTGATGGGCCCTGGGGTGATTATGTGCAAGCCCTTTAGAAGATGCTTCTCAGTTTGCTATAACCCTTTGGGTATCATGGGCTTGAATTCATTTGATTTTCAAAGTCAAATACTTGGGAACTTATCTCTCAGTTGCAGAACTGACAAACATTATAAACCTACAATGAGAAGTTCCAGGTTTGTGAGTTCCTTCCCAACTATAGGTTGCCCTGCTGTGGGTGGGACTTTTAAAAGAAGATAATATCAACCTCTCCTACTCACCTTGCTGATGTGAAGCAGCTGCTCAGCTTGTTTTCAGGTATATATGTATATATACCTGAAACAAAAAATATATATAAATGTGTGTGTGTGTATATATATATATATAATATATGTGTGTATATATAGTATATACAATATATACTATATATACACATATATACATTGTATATATAGTATATACAATATATACATATACATATATACAATATATATGTGTGTGTGTATAGACACACACACACACACACATATACATACACACACACACATTTTTCCCCCCAGAGGAATTGTTCTATAAGTAGCTGTAGATTTCATGTGTCCATGGGAAAAGGTGAGTTCAGGGTCTTCCTATGTTGCCATCTAGGACTACCTTCAAAGCCATTAAATTACCCTTCATTTTTAAGATGAATTTGGCTGGGTATAATTTTATATTTCATAGTATGATTTTCAGTACATTGAAGAATGTATTATTCCAATGTCTTTGGGTTCCTTGATTTTTGAAAAGCAAGCTATATTAACTTCATTTCTTTATCTCTTATATATTACTTTTCTTGCATTTTTAAAAGATTTTATTTATTTATTCATGAAAGACACAGAAAGAGAGAGGCAGAGACCCAGGCAGGGGGAGAAGCAAGTTCCATGCAGGGAGCCTGATTTGGGACTTGATCCCAGAACTCCAGGACCAAGCTCTGAGCCTACAGCAGACACACTTAACCACTGAACCACTGAGCCACCCAGATATCCCTACTTTTCTTGCTTTCAAGATGAAGTCTTTTTTTTTTTTTTTTGTATTTCAACAATCTATGATATTTGAGTTTATAGAATTTGTGGATTAATATTTTTGATCAAGCTTGGAAAGCTTTGGACATTATTTCTTTCCATTGGTTTCTCTCCTCTCTTTTTGGGACTCCATTATAAGCATTGGTACTTTATGGTATCCAACAAGTCTAAAATTTTCTTCACTCTTTTTTTCTGTTTCTTAGGTAAGTTGAAATTTTCTAGTCTATTTTCAAATTATGAATTTGAGTACTGTTTAGACTTTCTAATGATCTTTTCCCTTTATTTTTATATTAATAACACTTGGTATTATTGTGATTTGTCAAACTTTGTTATTCATGATCATGTTTGCTTGTGTAGACATAAAAGCTTTTTGATTCTTTACAAAGCTTCTCCCTATTATATTTAACAGGATTCAACTTGGCTCTAGAGATGATATAACAATAATCATTACAGTGTGTGCATATACATACATGACTTTGTAAATAGAAAATTCATTTTCCTCATTCTCCAGGTTTTTTTAAACAAATGCATTTTGTATATTATCACATTTCCAGAAAGGTTTATTTTATAAACCATAAAAGTTATGTCAATATAAGACAAATATAAATTTAACTGATCAATGACAAACTTGCTGTAGTACACATGACTCTAAAAACCAAACAATCAATGCTAGGCTCAAAATTTTGAAGGTAAACCAATTAGCAGTGGACTCATTCCTTTGAACAACCTCCGAAAATCAGACAATTTTGAAGCCTTTCATCAAACAATAATTCTCCCAATGCTGACATCAATCATTTTCCCTGTCAGTCTACAGCTCCCAAATAATTGTTCAACTAAAATGCTCATTAAGAGCCTACTGTGTTATAAAAAACTGCTTAACCATTATAGCCTTCCTTTATTTATATATATATATAAATCTTATTGTTTCAAATATCTTGCAGTAGTCTCTATCTGTGTTTATTTAAATAATCACAAGGTTGTTTTTTCCTTTATGGATTTATTTTAAATAACAATTTTCTGTTCTTTTTTACATTGTAACTAGAAGCTTATGCATTTTTTTTCTTAAGCTTACTTCCACCCTTGCTACATTGTAGTCTGTTCTTAGAAACCATAGTATTCTTTATCTTCACCTTGCCTTACCTCATTCCACCTCTTTTTCTCCAATAACTTCTATCAAAGTTAAAGTACTTGAATATAATGCAGATTTAGATTTCCACAGTACTTCAAAGGCAATGATAAGTGGGTAAATTTAACCAAATGTGTATATATTGTATAACAAATATAAATTTACACTTGCAAATCTGAAACACTTAAGCAGAAGTTAATATTTCAGAGAAAATGTTCCAACCATTTCCCAAAATGAAATATTGTAAAATAATATGTGAATCAACATAACATATCACAGAAATGCAGAAAATTATAAATCAACAGGGCTTCAAGAATTTCTATTTTGCAAAATACTTAGCAATATCTATATAATATGTATCTTCAGTGTTGTACTTCTATTTTATATTTTATGAAGAGTTTTGAATATTAATATTTAAAGCTATAAAACAGTGCCTTAGGAGGTATCCTTTCAAACATATTCCTGTAAGGCTGAAATATATCTTTCTTCATTGGAATGTACTTGTTTTTCTGGCAAAGAAAATCCATATTTCCATTGAATGTGTGTGCTACACTAAAACTTGGTTGTTGTTTTTTTCATTTTTCTCTATGATTTATTAAATTTGGGGAAAAGGTGCCTGGTTCTCTAGCAATTTATATTATTTGCATGATCATTTTGGAGGATATGAAAGAAAGCATGTAGAATGATTGTATCAACTCAGCAAATAAATTTACCTTGTAGTCCATAGCACTGTGTATAAGAAAACATCTAATATTTACCATGCGGACTAAAGTGAAGGCATAATTAACATATTTCTGATAACCAGATATTAAAGGACAACAGAGCCAAAGAAAAATAAATAATATGGCTACAAAGGACAATTGATATTATCACTTCATTACAAATTATGAGGATGTGCCTTTTTTTTTAATGGACATTGGAAAAATTGTTACATGAGGATATTGATCAAATAAACATGTGGCTGGTTTCATTAAAAAGGAAGCAGAGGGATCCCTGGGTGGCGCAGCGGTTTGGCGCCTGCCTTTGGCGCCTGCCTTTGGCCCAGGGCGCGATCCTGGAGACCCGGGATCGAATCCCACATCAAGCTCCCGGTGCATGGAGCCTGCTTCTCCCTCTGCCTATGTCTCTGCCTCTCTCTCTCTCTCTCTCTCTCTCTCTGTGACTATCATAAATAAATAAAAATTTAAAAAAATAATAATAAAAATAAAAAGGAAGCAGAGAAGGAACTCTGATATATGCCTGACTACAATGGGACAGTATTTTTAGCAGTGTCTAGGTTTAATTTACCTATACAGTGTATTTTAATTATTTTTAGGTTTGTAGAAGTATTATCTGCATAAAGTGCTTTTTATAACTAAACTTCTAAAAATAAATCATTTTGTGTTATATTGTGAACTCTTATGGAGCACTCATCTACAATTTCTCTAAATTTTGGTCCCATGTCAATCTCATTTATGGGCAAACATTTCTTCCCATAGGATTATTGTAATTTACAGTCAGGATTACTACTTAAAGTACCACTTTGCCAGTGCAATCTGAGTCCCCAAGATTATTGATAAATATGGCAGAATAGAAATAACAATCCCTATCATACAAACAGCATAGCTATAGCACAAAATTAATCTTTAAAATTAAACAGTGTATAATTTCAGGTCAAGTCATTTATAGCAAAACTTCATCAGCTCCCAACCATTAGAGAAAAGTTTGGTCTTCACAGATTGTATACTTATGGCTGCAACATTAGTAGTAAGGTATAGTTCTAAAATGTTGGATCCCTACTAATTAGTTAAGACTTGTTTGTAAAACTCTAATTAATCTAATATAACATTTAATATGATTATACTAGCCAATTTCTAATATTTCTAAGCATTACTTAAAACTATCTCAAGATGATTTTTACAGGAATAATGGGCTTATAGCAACAGTCTGTACAACATAGAGCATTGTGTAAAGAAATGGAAATTATATATGTTCTTTATGTTTGGAGAGTGATAAGTGGTGTTTCTCAAAGTAGGGATATGTTGCCAATGTGAAGTTCTAGACACAGGTCTCTTTCTTAACAAAGAAAATTATAATCATGCACAGCCCACGTTGCTTTAAATGTGAGTAATGAATATGCATTAATGAGAATCTATAGGGGACCAAAGATATTACCTTATTCATACTGATCAATAGATCAATTGAATTCATAGCTGAAATAATTAAACTCGCATCTGTATATGTCCTGGTACTATTTCCAATGTTAGGAGGTTGTTTCCCCATGCCAAAAAGCAACTCTCTGACACCAACTGGGTGCCCTACAGTTCAGTTCAATTCTGACACTATCTACTGGAGGTTCCAAGGTTAAGGAACAGGACTTAACCCTACACATGGAATTCTGATACTAGTCACAAGCCCCAACTGTTACTTGTGCTTCCAACTGATGGACTACAAAGTAGAGGTTGCAATCACCTAACTCAGGATGCCAATGAAAAGTCTTAGTCTTTACCTCTACTCTACCACTTGGCTATTAAATCAGAGGTTCCCATGACTCCCTCCTTGGATTTGATTGATTTGCTAGACTGGCTCTCAGAACTCAGAAGAAAACTTATGTTTACTAGTTAATTAGAGGATGTAATAAGGAATACAGATAAACATCAAGGTGGAAGAGGGCAAGGTATGTAGGAAGGGGTGTGGAGATTCCATATTCTACTTACATGTGTACCAACTCAAAAGCTCTCTGAACCCTATAATTTGGGGATTTTATGGTGGCTTCATCATATAAGCATGCTTGATCATTAGCTGTATTTTCAGCCCTTCTACAGAGTATTGGGGGGTAGTGGAGGAGATAAAGCTGAAAATTCCAAACTTGTAATTAAGGCTTGGTTTTTCCCATGACTACTCTCATCCAGGAGCCATCCAGATCCAACTCATTAGAATAAAAGACACTTTTATAACCCAAGAAAATACAAGGGTTTTAGCGGCTCTGTGTCAGGAAGCAGGAGCAGAGATCAATGTATATTTTCTATTATATCACATCAGAAGTTATTTTTTTTTTTTTTTTTTTTTATTTTTTTATTTATTTATGATAGGCACACAGTGAGAGAGACAGGCAGAGACACAGGCAGAGGAAGAAGCAGGCTCCGTGCACCAGGAGCCCGACGTGGGATTCGATCCTGGGTCTCCAGGATCACGCCCTGGGCCAAAGGCAGGCGCTAAACCGCTGCGCCACCCAGGGATCCCAGAAGTTATTTATTGTATTTTAGGATTGGTATTATTTAAGAGTGTGTTATAATTTATAATGTAGTATATAATAGGGAAATCTTAAAACGTCAACAACAATGTTTTGTTATAAAACCCTCGGTTAAAAGACTTTCAATTAGAATCCGGTGGAGACCATATCAGAACTGTGTAAATCATAACCAGTTCTCATGTGAAGACTTTGTTGTTGAAACTGGAAAAAAGAAAGCAGATTTAGAAAAATGATAGGAAGACTTAGGGAATACTATGTAACATAACTTGTTCAAAAAATTTCATTTATAAGATGGGTAGTATTATTTTTAAGCTTAAAGTAATTACTCTTAACACAAATCATAAAAGTTAGCTGCCCAAGGTCACTGAGTTTAGAATTGGCAGAACTGGAATTTGAATCCAAGCAGTCTGCTTCAGAATTTGGAATCATAGTCAATACACAGTGCAAATGACATTGCATCTTAATGAGTCATATTTTTACCTTGTAAATATGATATAGGCAGAGGGTTAGAAGGTGAAGATCTCTGAGAAGGGATGAGAATCTTTAGTTGTAAGAACTGACCTATGGAAAGAAATAATGTTTTCCTGCTGAGCTATGAGCAGGTGTCTTATGAGGGCAAGTGAGCTATAAACTTGGGAAAGAGAAATCAATGCATCTTGAGGGAATATGGAGTTCCCAAGAACTCAGGGAACCCTAGGATCTAGTTCCCTTATAATAATAAACAATACTGGTCCTATAATTACATTTGAAGACTTTATGCCCCCAGAACAGAGAAATATATGTATCAAGCCTAAAAATTAAGGCAACAGAATTATAAAAGACACTCTAGCTATCACCAGGTGTGTTCCTTAGACAAGCAGAAATATAATTATTTCTGGTTTGCTACAAATGTAAATTCCTAGGGCCAGTAAAAGCCTACTGAATTAGAATCTCAAGGGTGCTTCCAAGGAGTCTGTGATTTCAGAAGCTTTTCAAGTGACTCTATGCAGTCATGCAAAAGTATTGCTTTAAAACAGAGTAAGGTCTTTCTCAAAAAGGAAGCAATACATGTGTTTCTCTGGGGTGAAAAACAGAAGCTGTCATACATGAGATTTCCTGACAGTTGTTACAAGAAAGAATTTCTCCATTAATCTGTGAAATATCTAAACAAATGCACACACACATACAAGGGATTTCCAGTGATCTCAGCTATGAGAGTTTCAAAGGGAATTGTTCATAACAACTATTAGATGAGTTCTTATAAAACCCCATATTGCTTCCAAACTATAAAAAATCACTCTGTAGTTTACTTATTTAAAGTTCTCACCCACAAAATAGGATATTCTGATAAAATTGTGCTGCATGTAAGCAGAATTTTAAAAATTGAAAAGTATACAGGATTTCTGGTTGCCTTTAAGTTTTCTTGTAAATGAATCATTCTATATAAAGACCTAGGAGAAGCAGGGATGGTTTTAATGGAGATCAAACATTTCTTAAATGTAAATTAAGTCAAAGACAAATTCTAATATGCTTTAAACTTTCAATTTATTTTGTCTTGCCATTACATTTATGAAAATGTCTGTGTTACTGTTCAGGGAACTTTGTTGGCAAAAGTTTGTGTTCTTGAAAATATTAGTGTAGAAAGCCAATATAAGTGATAATCAAAATCATGTCAGGGTTTATAAGGTGTGATTGTGATCAAATCCGAACAATTCATGATATGATAAAATTTCGGCTGCTTTAAATATGAAAAGGAACACTTAATTGAGATTAAAATATTAAGATATTATCACTTCCCATCAAGAAAATGCAAAATAAAACTACAATGTGATTTTACCTCACACCTGCAGAATAGCAACACAAATAACAATAAGTGTTGGCAAGCACATGGAGAAAATGAAACCTTCTTGCATGTTGAGAATGCAAACTAGTGCAGCCACTCAGGTAACAGTATGGAGGTTCCTCAAAAAGTTAAAAATAGAACTACCCTATGACCCAGGAATCACATTACTGGGTATGTACCAAAGAATACAAAACACTAATTCAAAGGAATACATGTGCCCCTATGCTTATTGCATCATTATTTACAATAGCCAAGAAGTAGGAGCAGCCCAAGTCTCCACTGACTGATGAATGGATAAAGAAGAGGTAAGTGTATATGTACAATGGAATATTATTCAGCCATAACAAAGAATGCAACAACATGGATGGAGCTAGAGAGTAAATGCTAAGTAAGTAAGTCAGAGAAAGACAAATACCATATGATTTCACTTGCATGTGGGATTTAAGTAACAAAGCAAAAATGCAAAGGAAAAAGGATAAACCAAGAAATAGACTCTTAATTATGGAGAACAAACTGATGGTTACCAGAGGGGGGCGGGTGGGTAGGGGAATGGGTCAAATAGGTGGTGGGGATTAAGGAGTACACTTAACCATGTTAAGCACCAAGTAAGGGTATCAAATGTTGAATCACTGTATTGTTCACTCAAAACTAGTATAACACTGCATGTTAACTAACTGGAATTTAAAAAAAAAAAAAGCTTTAAAAAATATATTAGCACCCTCATCAACATCTTATGAGTTCCATTATATGAAAAATAATGTGCCTTATATGGAAAAATTATCAGCTGAACATATGAAACAAATGAAGTGACTATCATCCTGAATCTAAGTTGAAATGATTATCAGTCTAATTATATGTAAAAATAGTTTCAGATTTTCAGTAAATGGTCAGTTTAGATATAAAAAAAATAAGAGTTTGAGAGATATAATTTAAAATTGTCAACATCTATGGCTTTTTTTAAAATTCAATTTGTCAACATATAGTATAACATTCAGTGCTCATCCTATCAGGTGCCCTCCTTAGTGCCCATCACCCAGTTACCCCATCTCCCCACCCACTTCCCCTTCTATAACCCTTTGTTTGTTTCCCAGAGTCAGAGTCTCTCATGGTTTGTCTCCCTCTCTATTTTTTCCCACTCAGTTCCCTTTCTTTCCCTTATAATCCCTTTCACTCTTTCTTATATTCCATGTATGAGTGAAACCATATGATGATTGTCCCTCTCTGATTTGTCAACATCATATGCCTTTAAATATTAACCTACCTGCTATTAAGACATTAGTGGCCATATTTTTCCATGAAATAGTTTATATTTTATTAATAGGCAAAGATTGCTTTGGCAAAAATCACATTTGTTCATATTTCTGACTAATATGCTAGAATAAAAATTAGTTCACCTTGTTAATTTGCTCTCTACAGTATTTTTCATGTTTTTCTCCATTAAGTGAAACATTTTAAGCACAATTTTTTCATTATCTTTAATAAGATAAACTATAATCATATCTTCCATATTCCTTGTAAATAGTTTCATACACAAGCCCCACGTCTTAAGTTTATTTCTTAAATTTGGTTTCATATGGGAAAAAATTGGCATTAAGTCACTAAAGGCACATGCATATTTGTTTTAATTTAGTTATTAATTATTTGTTACCCACTTAATTTTTTTTGTAGTCTCAGACTTTTATTTAAATTCTAGTTATTTAACATAGAGTACAAAATTAGTTCCAGGTGTAGAATTCAGTGATTCATCACTTACATAGAACACCCAGTGCTCATCCCTCCTTACATTTAAAAATAGCCACTTTGATGTTGCATTACTTTCACTTTTTTTTTCCTATAAGGAGGGTCTGAAAAAAAATGTGGGGCCTACATAGATTTGATATTTTTCTAAAATCTGAAATACTCATGTTTAAACACAGTTGAAGACCGATTAAGTAGTAGGTCTTATATTATCCTCAGTGTTTAGACTCTTTAATGTGTTCAATGAGAACACCTATGTGTAAGTTTACCTAGGGGTAAAACTATGTTATTCTCAATCAGATACCTATATTATTAGGTTGGAATTTGTTTAAAGGGATAGTTCCTTGGCTCATTTTAACATTTGAGTTATGCCATGATTTATTTTGATACTCTATATTCACTAGACATTTAAAAAAATCACATTCACAAAATTCCAAATAATCCAACTCTCAACTTGTCAGCAACAAATCTTTGAGTCTATCCATAGTCCAAATGTATAGTGGCTATTTTTTTCTAATGATATATGCATTGCATGAGAATAAGTCGACTGGTCTGGACATCAGTAAGAAGGAAGAAGAAATGCTGTAGAGTGTAGCTTGTTTGGGATCACCTAAGAGCATCAGCCATTCAGCTCACTGTAAATGCTCACTGAAGCACAACATCTGACAATATGGGACAGTCACCCACTGCTGAGAATCAACAAAAGCAGCGATGTCAGAATTCACCAGTGCGGCTGGCAAATCTTTCAGATTGTCATACTATTTTTCCCTCAGGGAGGGCCCTTAGAGACGGTACATTTTGTCACTTGTAAAATTAGAATTTTCTAATGGAATTTCATCCTGACTTAAGAGTCAGTATGGGGGATAAAAAACATCAGAAAAAATAGTATGAGAACATATGGTATTCTAGGAGAATAAATAAAACAAATATAGAAGAAATAATAATTAAATATTATGAGAAGATTGTGTTGATCTGAGAAAAGACCCAAGGGTACATTGATAGGACTCACTAAGTTTCAAGAAAGGTTGCTAAGAAAGACATATCTTGGCATTTCCATTAAAGTTTTATGAACTCTAAGTATAAAGAGTAAGCCATACAAGCTTCTAGGTAAAAGCAGAGATTATTATCAAAGTAAAAGATTTTTTTTTCATTAGACTTCTCCCTGCAACACTGAGAGGTGGAAGAAAGGGAAATCACTTTTATATCCTGTTAAAATAACTTGTCCTAAAAATCATGATTATCAAAGGAACTGTTAATCTGTTAGGGAGAAATAAAGATACCCAGTAACAGGCATGGATCCAGATCTTATCACCCAAGTACCTGATCTGCGTCAAGTTTTGTGAAGTAATAAAACAACAAATAATCTCTAAAGGAGATTTCAAAAGTGGATAAAATGAAGAGAAGAACCAGGAATGGTGATAAATGAATCTTGATACCATATATACATCTGTATATCTTTCTACGGCCACAAGATAAATATGCCAGAATTATATAAATAGAAGGGCAAAGTAAAAATAAAATTATAATAAGTACAAACTAACTTAGCAAAATTTAGGAATTGAGGAGAAAGGGTTATAGGAAATCTTCCAAGAACCTCTCTGAGGAAAAAATGAAGGAAGGAAATAAATGCCATCTAATCTTTGTGTGTGTATATAGCATGTGGGAGCTAGAGCAGAGCATTGTGTGAAGTCATCTGAATGGGGGAAACAGTTCTATCTTGTTTACAAATAATGCAGGAATCATCTGTATCTGCACAAAAGGGCAGAGAAAATCATTCTATTAACGAGAAAACAAGGTACAAGAATGGAGAAACCACAAGAAAATAGATTTAAGACTTCACAGATTTCATGGTTATTCTAAATATAATCATATTATTCTGTTAAATAAGGACATGTCTAAGAGTACTGGTCATGAATTTAAAGGGAGACCAGATGGAGGGGAAGACGGCTGAAGAGTAGGGTCCCCAGGTCACCTGTCCCCATCAAAGTACCTAGAAAACCTTCAAATCATCCTGAAAATCTACGAATTCGGCCTGAGATTTAAAGAGAGACCAGCTGGAACGCTACAGTGAGAAGAGTTCGCGCTTCTATCAAGGTAGGAAGACGGGGAAAAAGAAATAAAGACACAAAAGGCCTCCAAGGGGGAGGGGCCCGCGAGGAGCCGGGCTGAGGCCGGGGCGAGTGTCCCCAGGACAGGAGAGCCCCGTCCCGGAGGAGCAGGAGCTGCACCGACCTTCCCGGGGGAAAGGGGCTCGCGGGGAGGTGGAGCAGGACCCGGGAGGGCGGGGATGCCCTCGGGCTCTCGGGGACACTAACAGGCACCTGCGCCCCGGGAGAGTGCGCCGAGCTCCCTAAGGGCTGCAGCGCGCACGGGGGACCCGGAGCAGCTCGGGGGGCTCGGGGGCGGCTCCGCGGAGGGGGCTGCGGGGGGGAGCAGCTCGGGGGGCTCGGGGGCGGCTCCGCGGAGGGGGCTGCGGGGCGGGAGCGCGAATCCAACAGCGCAGGCCTCGGAGCACAGGGCGCCGGGACACAGCCCAGGATCCCGCCTCCCCCAGGACAGGCAGAGGCCGGGAGGGCCCAGGACAGCGAGGACGCTCCTGCCCCAGCTGAGCAGATCAGCGGCCCCGCCCCGGACCCTCTAGGCCCTGCAGACGGAGAGCTCGGGAGCTACTGCGGGGGCTGACTCCAGGGCTGCAGAGCTGGCCCCGCCACTGCGGTTGTTCCTCCTGGGGCCTCACGGGGTAAACAACCCCACTGAGCCCTGCACCAGGCAGGGGCACAGCAGCTCCCCCAAGTGCTCACACCTGAAAATCAACACAGCAGGCCCCTCCCCCAGAAGACCAGCTAGAGGGACAGAGGAAAAACAAATTATTGACCAAGCAGCACTGGAAAGTTCCGGGGGAAGTCAAGGGACTTACAGTATACAGAATCAGAGAATACTCCCCCCCCCCTTTTTTTTTTGCTTTTTGATTTTTGTTTGCTTCCCCCACCCCCTTTTTTCTTCCTTTCTTTTTTTTTCTCTTTTTCTTCTCTTTTTTCTTTTTATCTTCCTTTTTTCTTTTTTTCTTTTTTTATTTTCTTTCCTTCTTTCTCTTCTCTCTTTTTCTCCTTTTCCCAATACAACCTGTTTTTGGCCACTCTGCACTGAGCAAAATGACTAGAAGGAAAACCTCACCTCAAAAGAAAGAATCAGAAACAACCTCTCTCCCACAGAGTTACAAAATCTGGATTACAATTCAATGTCAGAAAGCCAATTCAGAAGCACTATCATACAGCTACTGGTGGCTCTAGAAAAAAGCATAAAGGACTCAAGAGACTTCATGACTGCAGAATTTAGATCCAATCAGACATAAATTAAAAATCAATTGAATGAGATGCAATCCAAACTAGAAGTCCTAACGACGAGGGTTAACGAGGTGGAAGAACAGGTGAGTGACATAGAAGACAACTTGATGGCAAAGAGGGAAACTGAGGAAAAAAGAGACAAACAATTAAAAGATCATGAGGATAGATTAAGGGAAATAAATGACAGCCTGAGGAAGAAAAACCTACGTTTTATTGGGGTTCCCGAGGGCGCCGAAAGGGACAGAGGGCCAGAATATGTATTTGAACAAATAATAGCTGAAAACTTTCCTAATCTGGGAAGGGAAACAGACATTCAGATCCAGGAAGTAGAGGGATCCTCCCTTAAAATCAAAAAAACTGTTCAACACCTCGACATTTAGTAGTTAAGCCTGCAAATTCCAAAGATAAAGAGAAGATCCTTAAAGCAGCAAGAGACAAGAAATCCCTGACTCTTTTGAGGAGGAGTATTAGGATAACAGCAGACCTCTCCACAGAGACCTGGCAGGCCAGAAAGGGCTGGCAGGATATATTCAGGGTCCTAAATGAGAAGAACATGCAACCAAGAATACTTTATCCAGCAAGGCTCTCATTCAGAATGGAAGGAGAGATAAAGAGCTTCCAAGACAGGCAGGAACTGAAAGAATATGTGACCTCCAAACAAGCTCTGCAAGAAATTTTAAGGGGAACTCCCAATATTCCCCTTTAAGAAAAAGTCCAAAGAAAAATCCACAAAAACAGGGACTGAATAGATATCATGATGACACTAAACTCATATCTCTCAATAGTAACTCTGAACGTGAACGGGCTTAATGACCCCATCAAAAGGCGCAGGGTTTCAGACTGGATAAAAAAGCAGGACCCATCTATTTGCTGTCTACAAGAGACTCATTTTAGACAGAAGGACACCTACAGCCTGAAAATAAAAGGTTGGAGAACCATTTACCATTCGAATGGTCTTCAAAAGAAAGCAGGGGTAGCCCTCCTTATATCAGATAAACTAAAATTTACCCCGAAGACTGTAGTGAGAGATGAAGAGGGACACTATATCATACTTAAAGGATCTATCCAAAAAGAGGACTTAACAATCATCAATATATATGCCCCGAATGTGGGAGCTGCCAAATATATCAATCAATTAATAACCAAAGTTAAGACATACTTAGATAATAATACACTTATATTTGGTGACTTCAATATAGCGCTTTCTACCCTCGATAGGTCTTCTAAACACAACATCTCCAAAGAAACGAGAGCTTTAAATGATACACTGGACCAGATGGATTTCACAGATACCTACAGAACTTTACATCCAAACGCAACTGAATACACATTCCTCTTGGACTTCAAACACGTGGAGGTTAAGAACCATCTTGCTAAAAGATGAAAGGATCAACCAGGAAATTAAGGAAGAATTAAAAAGATTCATGGAAACTAATGAGAATGAAGATACAAACATTCAAAATCAATACAGCAAAAGCAGTCCTGAGGGGGAAATACATCGCAATAAAAGCATCGAAAAACTGGAAAGGACTCAAATACAAAAGCTAACCTTACACCTAAAGGAGCTAGAGAAAAAACAGTAAATAGATCCTACACCCAGCAGAGGAAGAGAGTTAATAAAGATTCGAGCAAAACTCAACGAAATCAAGACCAGAAGAACTGTGGAACAGATCAACAAAACCAGGAGTTGGTTCTTTGAAAGAATTCATAATATAGATAAATCATTAGCCAGCCTTATTAAAAAGAAGAGAGAGAAGACTCAAATTAGTAAATCATGAATGAGAAAGGAGAGATCACTACCAACACCAAGGAAATACAAAAGATTTTAAAAACATATTATGAACAGCTATACGCCAATAAACTAGAAGAAATGGATGAATTTCTGGAAAGCCACAAATTACCAAAACTGGATCAGGAAGAAATAGAATACCTGAACAGGCTAATAACCAGGCAGGAAATTGAAGCAGTCATCAAAAACCTCCAAAGACACAAAATTCCAGGGCCAGATGGCTTCCCTGGGGAATTCTATCAAACATTTAAAGAAAAAACCATACCTATTCTACTAAAGCTGTTTGGAAAGATAGAAAGAGATGGAGTACTCCCAAACTCGTTCTATGAGGCCAGCATCACCTTAATTCCAAAACCAGACAAAGACTCCACCAAAAAGGAGAATTATAGACCAATATCCCTGATGAACATGGATGCTAAAATTCTCAACAAGATACTAGCCAATAGGGGATCCCTCGGTGGCGCAACGGTTTGGCGCCTGCCTTTGGCCCAGGGCACGATCCTGGAAACCCGGGATTGAATCCCACGTCGGGCTCCCGGTGCATGGAGCCTGCTTCTCCCTCTGCCTGTGTCTCTGCCTCTCTCTCTTTCCCTCTCTCTCTCTCTCTCTCTCTCTGTGTGTGACTATCATAAATAAATAAAAATTTATAAAAAAAAAAAGATACTAGCCAATAGAATCCAAAAGTACATTAAGAAAATTATTCACCATGACCAAGTAGGATTTATTCCTGGGACACAAGGCTGGTTCAACACTCGTAAAACAATCAATGTGGTTCATCATATCAGCAAGAGAAAAACCAAGAACCATATGATCCTCTCAATAGATACAGAGAAGGCATTTGACAAAATACAGCATCCATTCCTGATCCAAACTCTTCAGGGTGTAGGGATAGAGGGAACATTCCTCGACATCTTAAAGCCATCTACGAAAAGCCCACAGCAAATATCATTCTCAATGGGGAAGCACTGGGAGCCTTTCCCCTAAGATCAGGAACAAGACAGGGATGTCCACTCTCACCACTGCTGTTCAACATAGTACTGGAAGTCCTAGCCTCAGCAATCAGGCAACAAAAAGAAATAAAAGGCATTCAAATTGGCAAAGAAGAAGTCAAACTCTCCCTCTTTGCAGATGACATGATACTCTACGTAGAATGCCCAAAAGCCTCCACCCCAAGATTGCTAGAACTCATACAGCAATTCGGCAGTGTGGCAGGATACAAAATCAATGCCCAGAAGTCAGTGGCATTTCTATACACTATCAATGAGACTGAAGAAAGAGAAATTAAGGAGTCAATCCCATTTACAATTGCACCCAAAAGCATAAGATACCTAGGAATAAACCTAACCAAAAAGGTAAAGGATCTATACCCTAAAAACTATAGAATGCTTCTGAAAGAAATTGAGGAAGACACAAAGAGATGGAAAAATATTCCATACTCATGGATTGGCAGAATTAATATTGTGAAAATGTTAATGCTACCCAGGGCAATTTACACAGTTAATGCAATCCCTATCAAAATACCATGGACTTTCTTCAGAGAGTTGGAACAAATCATCTTAAGATTTGTGTGGAATCAGAAAAGAACCATGAATAGCCAGGGGAATTTAAAAAAGAAAACCATAGCTGGGGGCATCACAATGCCAGATTTCAGGTTGTACTACAAAGCTGTGGTCATCAAGACAGTGTGGTACTGGCACAAAAACAGACACATAGATCAATGGAACAGAATAGAGAACCCAGAAGTGGACCCTGAACTTTATGGTCAACTAATATTCGATAAAGGAGGAAAGACTATCCACTGGAAGAAAGTCAGTCTCTTCAATAAATGGTTCTCGGAAAATTGGACATCCACATGCAGAAGAATGAAACTAGACCACTCTCTTGCACCATACACAAAGATAAACTACAAATGAATGAAAGATTAAATCTGAGACAAGATTCCACCAAATTCCTAGAGGAGAACACAGGCAACTCCCTTTTTGAACTCGGCCACAGTAACTTGCAAGATACTTCCACGAAGGCAAAAGGAACAAAAGCAAAAATGAACTATTGGGACTTCATCAAGATAAGCTTTTCAACAGCAAAGGATACAATCAAGAACACTAAAAGACAACCTACAGAATGGGAGAAGATATTTGCAAATGACGTATCAGATAAAGGGCTAGTTTCCAAGATCTATAAAGAACTTATTAAACTCAACACAAAGAAACAAACAATCCAATCATGAAATGGGCAAAAGACATGAACAGAAATCTCACAGAGGAAGACATAGACATGGCCAACATGCATATGAGAAAATGCTCTGCATCACTTACCATCAGGGAAATACAAATCAAAACCACAGTGAGATACCACCTCACACCAGTGAGAATGGGGAAAATTCACAAGGCAGGAAACCAAAATGTTGGAGAGGATTCAGAGGAAAGGGAACCCTCTTACACTGTTGGTGAGAATGTGAACTGGTGCAGCCACTCTGGAAAACTGTGTGGAGGTTCCTCAAAGAGTCAAAAATAGACCTGCCCTATGACCCAGTAATTGCACTGCTGGAGATTTACCCCAAAGATTCAGATGCAATGAAACGCCGGGACACCTGCACCCCGATGTTTATAGCAGCAATGTCCACAATAGCCAAACTGTGGAAGGAGCCTCGGTGTCCATCGAAAGATGAATGGATAAAGAAGATGTGGTTTTTGTATACAATGGAATATTCCTCAGCCATTAGAATTGACAAATACCTGCCATTTGCCTCAACGTGGATGGAACTGGAGGGTATTATGCTGAGTGAAGTAAGTCAATTGGATAAGGACAAACATTATATGGTCTCATTCATTTGGGGAATATAAATAATAGTGAAAGGGAATAGAAGGGAAGGGTTAATAAATGGGTAGGAAATATCAGAAAGGGAGACAGAACATGAAGACTCCTAACTCTGGGAAATGAACTAGGGGTGGTGGAAGGGGAGGAAGGTGGGGGGTGGGGATGAATGGGTGACGGGCACTGAGGGGGGACTTGACGGGATGAACACTGGATGTTATTCTGTATGTTGGCAAATTGAACACCAATAAAAAATAAATTTATTATTTAAATAAATAAATAAATAAATAAATAAATAAATAATAAATAAGTAAGTAAATAAATAAATAAAAAGGGAGACCAATCAACAGGGCTAGTTTTCTCCAGTTAGAGTCAGAAGTGGAGCAGACAAGGCTCAGAATTTGCCAAAGACCAAATTTCCAGGAAACCTTACACAAAACAGATGATGATATATGTATAGGTTGGCTATAGTATGGGTGATGTCTAGGAGATGGGAAATGATGAAAAATGATAGAATTATTGATTTTTAAGTTATGATTAATACAAGTGTTAATGGAGTTGAGGTACTGGAGAGAGTGAGCTGGAAATAAACTAGAATACGGTCATTTCAAATAGGAATCCTTGAGACTGGGACACCTGGGTGGCTCCATGGTTGAGCATCTGCCTTTAGCCCAGGGCGTGATCCTAGAGTCCTGGGATGGAGTCCCACTTCGGGCTCCCTGCATGGAGTCTGCTTCTCTCTCTCTGCCTGTGTCTCTGCCTCTCTCTCTCTCTCTCTCTCTAAGAATAAATAAATAAAATCTTTAAAGAAAGGAATCCTTGAGACTAAGATTTTTGATAGTGCTGCTGTTGGCAAAAACAAAGATCTGAAGATAATGGCAAGATGTAAGATGAAAAAGATGATTGAAGAAGAGAAGTTCAATAAAGTGATACTAGCTTTATCTGGATGGATATTGAAGTATCCAGAAAATAAGACAATAAATATGCACTTGAAATTAATGACTACTGTATACCAGAATAAATGGCAAAGAAAATATGGGCATATATATATAATACATCAATAATATATATTATATTATTATATGATATATCATTATGTACTAATATGTATTTAATTGGATACACCTAATATATAAAATATAACCAAGTAAAGGAATTGGGTAATACTCATTAAACTTGATTTATACATATATAGACATATGTAGATAGCTCATATAGAATATATACACAATATTGTATGCTGATAGACCATTATGAAAATGATTATGCATTTGAATATAAAGGAAACTTTATTAATTCTACAATCTATATTTTTATTAGAAGCCAATAAATTAGAAATAATCAAATGTGACTAAACAGTCTTCCATACTTTAAAATCAGTGAAGTATGCTACTATATAACCATGAGATGAAAAGATTGAAGAAATTTTCAAAAATAGACAATTAGAGACAATTCATGTGAAAAACTACAATAATGAAAATAGAGAAAATTTTATAGTTATAAATCTGTTTTTGAAAAACAAAAACAGTAATCACTTTTTGAAATTGGAGACTAAACAGCAAAAAGTATCAATACAGATTTTTTTTCAAGTAGAAAGAGTAGGTGAATCTAAAACTGAGTTTTTTTAAAATAAACTAATACAATAAAAAAAAATCCTTGCAAGCATGGCCAAGATGAGAACAGAAAGGTACTGAAAAAGAGTGGATTCTCTGAATAAAATGAAACAAGCCTAATGTGAAAATATAAAACTTAGAAATGTTCCAAAATGATAATGCAAGTAAGTGTTAGGTCCATGATACTTAGTTTGCAGTCCCTCTGAGTGATTCTTCTTTTTTTAACTTTTCTTTTTTAAGATTTTTAAAATTTATTCATTCATGAGAGACACACAGAGAAAGAGAGAGACAGAGACACAGGCAGAGGGAGAAGCAGGTTCCATGCGGGGAGCACGACGTGGGAGTCGATCCTGGTACCCCAGGATCACTCCCCGGGCCCAAAGGAGGCGCTAAACCACTGAGCCACCTAGGGATCCCCCCTCTGAGTGATTCTGATGCAGCTAAAATTAGAGAACTGTTGTACAATAGTGACAGTGATATTTTCCCATTTCTTATTTATGAATGTATTTTTACATAAGTTCTTGATATTTTTCAGTAAAAGAATAAACCAATAGAATATTTTCAGTAATCTTTAAAATAAGAATAATATTTTGGGGTAAATTAGCTTCTTCATTATATTGAAAGTTCTGGGAAGGAAATATAATGGCCCTTGTTTTATTATCAAATTACTAAAAATATTTGTCATTTTTATGTAGGAAAAATGTTAGCTATTTTATTTTTAAGTAATGGCATTTATTAAATGTTCCTTTTCGAATATGTTTTTCAATATTGGGGTTTTTCAAAAGAAAACAATGTGTTCTAGGGAAATTTTTAAATTACTTCACGTTAACACTTATACATTTTTCTTGCCTACTTCTACTGTCCACTACTTCTAAAACAAGGCCAAGTAAGAGTTGTAGAAATAAGCACCCATGTTTCATTCCTGACTTAAGCATTTCCTATATTTTAAACTTTAGGAAAGTTTGGCAGTTTTGTATAAATGTGCATATGTAATTTTAATGGCCTAAGTACTAATCTATTCTAATGAAAATTATTAGTAAATTTTAATATCCATTTTTCAAATGATCTTTGTATATTTTATTGATGTAATATTATATAGAAATTATCAATGTATTTCTCAATATTGATGTAAGTTCTAGAATTAGGGGAAACCTTTTTCTTTTTAACATACTGACAATTATTTGATATGTTTATTAGATTCATGTTCTATGTTCTTTAAAAAGTGTCTTAATTTTTTAGTGGTCAAAATTTATTAAAGGGGGAAATTTATGTGTAAAATCCAGAAAACAATTTTACATTTTGTAATATAGGGAAAAATCTGCATCAAGCATATTTATAGAAATAATGTTAATTATGTTACCATTAGAAAATACATATAGGTCAAAAGAAATGGAGGAAAAAGTAAGAGACAGTTGGTAACTATTAGATGTTTTTGACCACAGCAGTGAGATGGCTTGTGCAAGAAGAAATGAGATCTAATAAAAGTGCACAGGTAATATAGTTTTTAGTTTCCCTACTAAGGAGACCCAAGTTATGATAGTAATCTTTGAATGAGAATAAACTAGAACAAATGAAGTAAATAGTGCCTAAATTAAAGCTAAAACCCACTTGGAACTCCATGTTAAAGAAAGCTGGGGAGACATGAATAGAAGGGCTTCTATACTAAGTTATGCATAAAAGTATTGATTTTAGTCTGTGTTTGAAAGTTTCTGGTAATACTGCAAACCTGTTCTTACAAGTCAGTTTTGACTAACACCAAAAATCAAGTAGACTTTTTTTTACATGGCTTGTTTTATCCACTGCTAAAATAGTATGAAAAGAAAATTTGGCTGAAAAATAGTTGGATTGCATCTTCTTTATAACACACTCTGCTATTTGTCCTGGTATCTATTTTGCTCTTTAAATTAGCCATGAGTTTCAGACTTTCTAGTGGTGGAAGTTGTAGATATAAAACAATCTTGATAGTTTTCATTCCTATCCTAACTTTTCTATGTTTTCAGGTCAAGTTAGGCTAATGAAATGTCTGAAATAAAATAGGCACTAGATCTATATAGATTTGTATATGCGAAGTTATTTTTAGAGAATTCAAGCCTAAGTTCAGAAAATTATTTCATTTATTGTATTTTAATATAGCATGACTCTATGAAAAATAGCATGGCATTATAGTGGTCTTAATAAAAATGGACTCAGATCTAAGGGAAGAATTTAAGTACATACATGAAATCTGTTCACCATTAAAAACTGTAGCTATAAATGTCCATTTTCTGCTCTCTACATTTATTGTATTATTGCCAATCACTTTACCTTTCCATGATTTTCTACTCACTTCAGAGTAATTTTTCTCCAGCAACCGTAGCTTATTTATTTTAGGATACTAAGTATTAAAGTTTTACTTTAATATTTAATTAATAATTAAATATATATATAATAATAATAGAGTTGCTTCATTAACTGTTTCTTCATTTATGTGTTAATGTCTTATCTTTGATGATAGTGTCAGCCTTTACATTTTGTAGTTCTTGCTAGTTGTTTAAATTTAAATTTTTACCCCAGAAGTTAATGTTCTCCTGAAGTGGAACAGCACTCTAGCACTAGATTACAGTTTGTCTACATATCGCTGCTTAACCGTTGAAGGAATAGTTCAACTATTAAGCAGCAGTATCTAAAAATCATATATATGTTGCTGATGATGAATGTATATAAAACCTTTGTTGCAATTTCTCTTTCCATTTTTCCTGATTTCCTGAATTCCAGGAGTGGTTCTCCCTTATCATTTCTCTCTCTACTCAGCATATGCTGTGTAATTTTTTAATTCCCTGTACTACATCCCTTCCTCCTAAAATACTCAAAAGTATTTTCTGTTTTATTGAGCAATTCCTAACTAATAAGTACTTAAATCATCTCATTTTAGCTTGTACCTATCTCGTCACTTTCATTTATCTGGAATACATGTCACTTAAAGCTCATATTCTCCCTTTTCATTTAAAAGTGTGAAATAGCAACGGATATTAATACATAGTTGCTCTTGGAAGAAAAGGAAAAGGAAGTTAATCCATCTAGACATGAAACAATTTAAAATGGCTTAAAGACAAAAAGGTTACCAGGTTAAAAGATCACAAAACTTAAATGTAAACCTATTATTTGAAGTGATGTATGAAAAACGTCTTAGATGACCCAATGTACTTATGTGTATAATAAATGTATTCCTTGCTACCTGATTACAATAATTTCCAAGGTACCCAGCTAGAAACACTATCCTGGATAATGTAAATTATAATAAACAAACATTAATTCAAGCTGGGCATAATGCCCAGAGAACCAGCTAAGTGAAAATGGGCAATGAGCTCCAAAAAAAAAAAAAAAAAAGGAAACTGTTGAAAAAGGAGTTGCTAAATATGAAATAACTACAGTTATACACACAATGTTTCCATTTTTAAATAAAGAAGCATTTCTGCATATTGTGGAGCCCAGCAATTATTTGTTTAAAACTGGCTTTGTCCTTGCCTCAGTTTATAAACTCCTCTAAAAGTTGAAAGCTAAAGATTTAAATTACTATAAATCTGGGGGGATGAAAATGCAATTTTATGAGAACCATGGTTTCTATTGACAGTTTATAATAGTGGGACTCAGGCTTTCCGTAGACAACAAAACTAGCACTGTTAGCAACCAGTAGCAAAAAAATATCACAGAGAAATGTAATTTCTCTCCAGAATCTTAAGGTATCAGAGCAATCTCGACATTGCTTTTCTTTCTCTATACACTTTGAGTGATAGTAGCCTTGGTATCAGTGAAATATCTTCCAGAAGCCACTTGAGAACAAAGGTTAATCTGAAATGTAATATAAACAGGGAAATTACAAGAAAGATTCATGAAGTTACTATTATTCATTCTATATGGAGCTGAATACATTCATATCAAAAAACAATATTTTAACCTTAGCTACAGTGTTAAAATCATGACAAATCTGATGTGATGTGCAAATGAAAGGGTTTTTTTTTAAGATTTTATTTATTCATGAGAGACAGAGAAAGAGAGAGAGACAGAGACACAGGCAGAGGGAGAAGCAGGCTCCAGGCAGAGAGCCTGATGTGGGGACTCGATCCTGGATCTCTAGGATCACACTGAAGTGGTCTAAATCACTGAGCCACCTGGGCTGCCCAAATGGAAGCTTTTTTTTTTTTTTTTTTAAGATTTTTTTTAATTTTTTTTATTTATTTATGATAGTCACAGAGAGAGAGAGAGAGAGGCAGAGACACAGGCAGAGGGAGAAGCAGGCTCCATGCACCGGGAGCCTGATGTGGGATTCGATCCCGGGTCTCCAGGATCGCGCCCTGGGCCAAAGGCAGGCGCTAAACCACTGCACCACCCAGGGATCCCTGGAAGCTTTTTGAAATAAGCTTTAATTCGAATATGTTATTGGGTTTGATATGTAGAAAAAAAGAGAAATAGGAAGACAGAAGAGATTTGGGGAAGAAGAAAGGACAGAACAATAGGGTAAAAGAGGGAAAAAAGATGGAAGGAGAAAGATAAAACAGTTAAAAAGTATTTAAGACTGGAAGTACTAACTATAGGAAATAACTAATAAAAAAAAAAACAAACAGAAACCAGGAATATATAGTAGGGATCAAAACTGACACCAATAATCCCAACTAGTGACTAAATAACCTGGTTTATAATGTGACAATTTTTAAACAAAAAAGTTAATGCAGATGAAGGATAAAAGATATGTCCACATATACTTGAATCTTCTATAGATTTTCCAGAGTGAGGGAAATTGGTACCAGTTAGTGTGGCATAGTAAGTATTTGACTCATAGATATAAACCTTAAGTAACCACTGAAGGACTATAGCAAATGTCATGTAGATAATTTTAAAATGTTATTCTTGTTATTCATTTTATTTCTAAAATAACAATTTTCTTATAAAATTATATTCACTTTAAAAACTCTCAAGGGGGTAAGAGGGAACAACATACCTCAACATAATATAGTCCATATATTACTCACCCACAGCTAATGACATACCCAGTAATGACGAGTAGAAATTTTCCTCTAAGATAAAAAATTGTATGTATATATACATATATATATAAAATATACTCAACCATAAAAAAATGAGATCTTACCATTTGTGACACCATGGTTGGATCTAGAGGGTATTATGCTTAGTGAAATAAGACAAACAGAAAAACAAATACATATGATTTCATCTATATGTGGAATCTAAAATAGAAAACAAATGAACAAAGCAGAAGCAGACCTGCAAATAAAGAGAATAAAATGATGATTGCTGAAGGGGAATGGGGAAGGGGGATAGGCAAAATGGGTGAAAAGGAGTGGTAGGTATAAGCTTCCAATCATGAAATGAATCATGGGAATGAGAGGTGCAACATAGAAAATATAGTCAATGGTACTATAGCAACATTGTATGGTGACAGATGGTTGCTACATTTGTGAGCATAGCATAATGCATAGAGTTGTCAGATCACTATGTTGTACATCTGAAACAAAAACTGTGTCAAGTACTCTTCAACAAATGAATACAATTTTTAAAAAATACTATTATTTCTATTAGAGAATCAATATATTGGACTGGTAATAAGGAGAGGGTGGGTGGCAAGATCATATTTCCTGGTTTCAAGTCTCAGGATTGCTATTTATTAAACATGAAAATTTAAACAATCGATTTATCTGCACTGAGACTATTTTTTTTTTTTAGTTTGTAAAATGGGACTAAGAATACATATCTCATAAAATTATTGTGAATATTAGGTCAAAAAACTCCTATGTATGCTTAGAAGCATCCCACTACATTTAGCCATCCTCATTGTTTGTGTTTATTAGAATACTAGCTACATTTTTTTAAGTAATACTTTTTGAAACACTAGACATTTTAAAGAACAGATAACACATAAAGTTCAAGTTTGGAAACTAGTTTTGACAAGCCATTTGAATTACTGGCTATCTGTGATTTTGAGCAATCATTTTATGGAACTTCCAATTTTAAAATCTTCTTCAAGAGCTCAATTATCATCACTAATAGTGCACACTAATGTATCAGCCGACACTTTGTACTGTATCATTTTTGAATTCAGGGAGATTTTTAAAATGTCCCCATCATCTAAAATGCATGAGTAACACTTTAAACAAGAAACACAAACTACTTCAGAAATCTTTTACTTTCTTACAAAATAATGAAATCCAAGGAAGAGTACGGTCCTCACCTGACCCGGCCCCACCCACTCCCCCCGGATACCTTCTAAGCCATCCTGAACACCTAGGAATCCAACCTGAGATTTAAAGAGAGGACAGCCGGACGCTACAGAGAGAAGGGTTTTTGCTTCTAACAGTGTAGGACGGTGGAGAAAAATAAAATAAAAAAGAATCGAGTGGCGGAGGGCCCCCCGCGAGGAGCCGGGCTAAGGGGGGCGGGGGGAGCCTCGGGACAGGAGACCTCCAACCGGGAGATTCTTCCCAGAGGGAAGTGCTCAGCAGGGAAATGGGCAGAAGCGCAGGAGGGGGGGGGACCCTCCAGTCTCCCGGGGTCCCTGGGAGAGGAGGGCGCCGGGGGAGAGCGCACCCACACCGCGGGGATCTCCGTCAAGGGCTGCAGCGCAGCCGGCGGGGCCTCGGGAGAAGCCGGTGGGTCAGGCGGGGGCTCCAGGCGGGCTGTGCCCTGCTGCCTTCGGGAGCCACTGGCCCCGGGAGCGGGATTCCAGCAGCAACAGGCCCCGAATTCCGGGGCACCAGGGGACACAGCCCCCATCCTGCGGTCCCCCCGGACAGGCGGAGGCGGGGAGGGCACAGGACAGCGAGGACACTCCTGCTGCCAGGCGCCCCCAGTTGTGCAGGTCAGTGCGGACTGGGAGCTGCAGGTGGTTACTGGGGGAGCTGACCCCAGGGCTGGGGACCTGGACACCACCAGTGGTGTCATTCCTCCTGTGTCACTGTGTGCCTGGGAGAGGGGGGGGCCACCTGGGAACACAGGCTTCACGGGGTCAACAGCACCCACTGAGCCTGGCACCTGGCGTGGGAGGGGGGGGCAGCTCCCCAGGTGCACACACCTGAGAGCACAGCAGGCCCCTCCCCCAGAAGACCAGGTGGAAGAACAGGGGAAGAGCCAGTTGTCGACCAAGCAGCACTGGAAAGCTCCACATCCTAGGGAAATAGTATATAGAACTAGAGTCCGCATTTTTTTTTCTTTTTCCAGTAAATTCGTTTTTATATCAGACTAAAAATTTCCAATATTTTTCCTCTTTTCCCATCTTAACTATGATATTTTACCAGCTCTTCATTTTTAAGCTTTTTTCTTTTTGACTAATATCTCTACAATTATAGATCTTAGATATATTTTCTACTTCTGGATTCCCTTCAATGTATTCAATTTAATTTTGGTAGATATACGAGATATGGTTATTTGTTTTTTTGTTTTCTCTGCCTCCTTTTGTTCTACAATAGTGGAAGTTAATATCTTCTAAAACATGACCAGCATGCACCCAGAGCCAAGTGGGATACTGTGCTGGTTCATTCTGTGAGATTATAGTCTCTCTTCGTTCCCATTTTGCTCCCCTCTTTTATCTCGTTTATGTTCTTGCAGTCAGTTTGGGGGCACTCTACCAGTATTGCTGGTTTATATAAATTTGGGATTGGGCATCTTTTAACATACAGAACTGAATATACTCAAAACCAAGAGGATAACCCTCTAGGACCCTTCAGGGAGACTACATTCCCTCTTTACTACCACTTCTTCACCACCATCATTCCCCCAATATATTTTTTTTCTCTTTTTCCTCTTTTCTTTACATTTTTTGTCTTTTTATTTTTTTCTTCTTCTTTGTTTTGGTTTCTGGCTTTTTATTTTTACTACTTTGTTTTAAAATTTGTTTTTCACTTTAGTAGTCCTTTTGTTTAATTTTGTTCTGATCTTTTTTCTTTTGTTTTCTGGTCTCTGGCCTCTTTGGAATCATCCAGGGTGTATTTTTCTTAGGTCGTGGTTGACATTATTGACTAAGACCACTCATACAGCCACTCTACACTGGACAAAATAACTAAAAGGAAGAATTCACCACAAAAGAAAGAACTGGAAACAGTACTCTCTGCCAGAGTTACAGGACTTGGATTTCAATACAATGTCAGAAAGTCAATTCAGAAGTACAATTAAAAAGCTACTGGTGGCTCTGGAAAAAAAGGATAAGACTCTAGAGACATCGTTACTGCAGAATTGAGATCTAATCAGGCTGAAATTAAAAATAGATTAGATGAGATACAATCCAAACTAGATATCCTAACTGCCAGGGTTAATGAGGTGGAAGAGAGTGAGTGACATAGAAGACAAGTTGGTGGTAAGGAAGGAAACTGAAGAAAAATGAGAAAAACAATTAGACCCCAAGAGGAAAGGCTTAGGGAAATAAACGATAGCCTGAGAAGGAAGAATTTACGTATAATTGGGATTCCAGAAGAGACTGAGAGAGAGAGAAAGAGGACCACAAAGTATATTTGAACAAATCATAGCTGAGAAATTCCCTAATCAGGGGAAGGAAACAGGCATTCAGATCTAAGAGTTAGAGAGGATCCCCCCCAAAATCAATAAAAACCATTCAACACCTCTGCATTTAATAGGGAAACTTGCAAATTCAAAAGATAAAGAGAAAATTATTTTTTTTAGATTTTATTTACTCATGAGAGACACAGAGAGAAAGAGAGGGAGAATCACAGGCAGAGAAAGAAGCAGAATCCATGCAGGAAGCCCAATACAGGACTTGATCTTAAGACTCTGGGATCACATCCTGAGCCAAAGGCAGATGCTCAACCACTGAGCTACCCAGGCGTCCCAAAAGAAAATTCTTAAAGCAGCATGAGATAAGAGATTCTTGACTTATATTGGGTGATATATTAACAGCAGACCTCTCCACAGAGACCAGGCAGACCAGAAAGGGCTGGAAGGATATATTCAGGGTCCTAAATGAGAATAATATGCATCCAAGAATACTCTATCCAGCAAGGCTCTCATTCAGAATAGAAGGAGAGATAAAGAGCTTTCAAGATAGGCAGAAACTAAAAGAACATGTAACAACTAAAACAGCTTTGTAAGAAATATTAAGAAGGACCCTGTAAAAGAAAGAGGGAGCCCAAAGAAACAATCCACAAAAACAGGCACTAAATAGGTATTATGATGACACTGAATTCATATCTTTCAATAGTTACTCTGAACATGAATGGGCTAAATGATCCCCACAAAAGACCAGGGTTGAGACTGGCAAAAGAAAGCTGGGGTAGCCATCCTCATATCAAATAAATTAGATTTTATCCCAAAGACTGTAGTAAGAGATGATGAGGGACACTATATCATACTTAAAGGGTCTATCCTACAAGAAGACCTAATAATCATGAATATTTATGCCCCTAGTGTGGGAGCCACCAGGTATATCAATCAGTTAATAACCAAAGTAAAGAGATAGTTAGGTAACAATACACTAATAGTTAGAGACTTCAACACATGACCTATCTTCTAAGCACGGCATCACCAAAGAAACAAGGGCCTTAGATAATACACTGGACCAGAGGAATTTCACAGATATATACAGAACTTTCCATCTGAATGCAACTGAATACACGTTCTCCTCAAGTGCACATTGAACTTTCTCCAGAAGACCACTTACTGGGTCACAAATCAAGTCTCAACTGATAACAAAAGATTGGGATTGTCCCCTGCATATTTTCATATCATAATGCTTTGAAACTTGAGCTTAAACACAAGAAGATTTGGAAGAAATTCAAATGTGTGGAGGTAAAAGAACATCCTACTAAAAGATGAATGAGTCAACCAGGAAATCAGAGAAGAATTAAAAATATTCATGGAAACTAATGAAAATGAAGATACAACCATTCAGAATCTTTGGGATACATACAGCAAAACAGTCCTAAGAGGGAAATACATCACAATATAAGCCTCCCTCAAAAAATTGCAAAAACTCAAGTACACAAGCTAACCTCACACCTAAAGGAACTAGAGAAAGAACATCAAGTAAAACCTACACCAAGCAGAAAAAGAGAGATAATAAAGATTTGAGCAGAACTCAATGAAATAGAGACCAGAAGAACTGTAGAATAGATCAACAAAACCAAGAGTTTGTTCTTTGAAAGAAGTAATAAGATAGATAAACCCCCAGCCAGCCTTATTAAAAAAGAGAAAAGACTCAAATTAATAAAACCACGAATGAAAGAAGAGAGATTACAACCAATACCAAGAAAATACAAACAATTTTAAAAACGAGCAGCTATTCGCCAACAAATTAGGCAATCTTGAAGAAATGGATGCATATCTGGAAAACCACAAGTTACCTAAACTGGAACAGGATGAAATAGAAGTCCTGAGAAGGCAAATAACTGCGAGGAAATTGAAGGAATTATCAAAAAACTCCCAAGACACAAAAGTCCAGGACTAGATGGCTTCCCAGGGGAATTCTATCAAACGCTTAAAGAAGAATTAATACCTATTCTACTAAAGCTGTTCCAAAGGATAGAAAGGGATGGAATATTTCCAAATTCATTCTATGAGGCCAGCATCACCTTAATTCCAAAACCAGACAAAGACCCCACCAAAAAGTATAATTATGGACCAATATCCCTGATGAACATGGATGCAAAAATTCTCAACAAGATACTAGCTAGTAGGATCCAACAGTACATTAAGAAGATAATTCACCATGATCAAGTGGAATTTATCCCCAGGATGCAAGGCTGGTTCAATAATCATAAACCAATCAACATAATATATCATATCAACAAGAGAAAAAACAAGAGTCATATGATCCTCTCAATAGATGCAGAGAAAGCATTTGATAAAATACAGCATCATTCGTGATCAAAACTCTTCAGAGCATAGGGATAGAGGGAACATTCCTCAGCATCTTAAAAGTCATCTATGACCCACAGCAAATATCATTCTCAATGGGAAAATCTTAGAGCCTTTCCCTAAGATCAGGAACACGACAGGGATGTCCACTCTCACCACTGCTATTCAACGTAGTACTAGAAGTCTTAGCCTCAGCATTCAGGCAACAAAAAGAAATAAAAGGCATTCAATTTGGCAAAGAGAAGTCAGACTCTCCCTTTTCGCAGATGACATGATAATGTACATAAAAAACCCAACAGACTCCCCCCCAAGTTTGCTAGAACTCATACAGCAATTCGGCAGTGTGGCAGGCTACAAAATCAATGCCCAGAAAATCAGTGGCATTTCTATATATGAAAAATGAAACTGAAGAAAGAGAAATTAAGGAGTCAATCCCATTTACAACTGCACCCAAAACCCTAAGATACCTAGGAATAAACCTAACCAAAGAGGTAAAGGATCTATACGCTAAAACCTACAGAACACTTCTGAAAGAAATGGAGGAAGACACAAAGAGATGGAAAAGTATTCTATGCTCATGGATTGGAAGAATTAATATTGTGAAAATGTCAATGCTACCCAGGGAAATTTACACGTTTAATGCAATCCCTATCAAAATACCATGGACTTTCTTCAGAGAGTTGGAACAAATCATCTTAAGATTTGTGTGGAATCAGAAAAGACCCCGAATGGCCAGGGGAATTTTAAAAAAGAAAATTAGCTGGGGCATCACAATCCCGGATTTCAGGTTGTACTACAAAGCTGTGGTCATCAAGACAGTGTGGTACTGGCACAAAAACAGACACACAGATCAGTGGAGCATAATAGAGAATCCAGAAGTGGACCCTCAACTTTATGGTCAACTAATATTTGACAAAGGAGGAAAGACTATCCATTGGAAGAAAGTCTCTTCAATAAATGGCGCTGGGAAAATTGGACATCCACATGCAGAAGAACGAAACTGGACCATTCTCTTCCACCATACACAAAGATAAACTCAAAATGGATGAAAGATCTAAATGTGAGACAAGAATCCATCAAAATCCTAGAAGAGAACACAGGCAGCACTTTTATGAACTTGGCCACAGCAACTTCTTGACTTCTCGTCATGCATCTATGATGGAAAGGTAACAAAAGCAAAATGAACTATTGGGACTTGATCAGGATAAAAGGCTTCTGCACAACCAAAGAAACATTCAACAAAACTAAAAGACAACCTACAGAATGGGAGAAGATATTTGCAAATGACCTATCAGATAAAGGGCTAGTATCCAAGATCTATAAAGAACTTATTAAACTCAGCACCCAATAAACAAACAATTCAACCATGAAATGAACATAAATTTCACCAAAGAAGACGTACGCATGGCTAACAAGCACATGAGAAAATGCTTCGCATCACTTGTTCAGCAAAATACAAATCAAAACCACAATGAGATACCACCTCACACCAGTGAGAATGGTGAAAATTAACAAGACGGGAAACAACAAATGTTGGAGAGGATGTGGAGAAAGGGGAACCCTCTTACACTGTTGGTGGGAATGTGAACTGGTGCAGCCAGTCTGGAAAACAGTGTGGAGGTTCCTCAGAAAGTTAAAATAGAACTACCCTATGACCCAGCAATCGCCCTGCTGGGGATTTACCCCAAAGATACAGATGCAGTGAAATGCTGGGACACCTGCACCCTAATGTTCACAGCAGCAATGTCCATAATAGTCAAACTGTCAAGGAGCCTTGATGTCCATCGACAGATGATGAATATAGAAGATGTGGTCTCTATATATAATGAGATATTACTCAGCCATCAGAAATGACGAATACCCACCACTTGCTTCGACATAGATAGAACTGGAGGGTATTATGCTGCGTGAAGTAAGTCAAACGTCATATGGTTTCACTTATACGGGGAATATAAGAAATAGTGAGATGGATTATAAGGGAAAGGAGGCGAACCGAGTGGTAAAAATTAGAGAGGAAGACAAACCATGAGAGACTCCTAACTCTGGGAAACAACCAAAAGTTGCAGAAAGGTAGGTGGGCGGGGGTTTTGGGTAACTGGGTGATTGGCACTGAAGAGGACACTTGATGGGATGAGCACTGGGTGTTATACTATATGTTGGCAAATCAAACTTCAATGAAAACAAAAATAAAATAAATAAAAGTGAAATCCAAAAAAAAAGTACATAAAATTCCTGTCTCACACTAAAATTTATGGTAGCTATGTCAAAATTTTCCATGATGTCCATGGCACTATTAGAGTTCTAGCTTCACCTTTAATACAAATCAAAAGAGATTTTATGCATGGGATTTTTTTTTAAATGCTGGTTAAATTAGACTTAGTGCTGTTTTAAATATCAAAGAAAATCAAGAATCTCTTTTGAAATTAGGTGACAGTCAAAGCTGTTTTTTAATTGCCTTTGCACATGCAAAGTTTCCTACTGCCAATGTAACAAAGTGCCCCAAATTTAGTAGCTTAAAAATAAATTTATTAGCATACAGTGCCAGAATTTAGAAGTCAGAAGTAAGTCTTACTGGGCTAAAACTAAGTGTCAGCATGGGTGTGTTCCTTCTGGAGACTCTTCTGAATAATCCCTTTCTTGCCTGTTCTACCTTGTAGAAGCTACCTGCATTCCTTGGCTCATGTCCCCCTCCATCTTCCAAGGCAACATCACTTCAACCTCTGCTTTTCTTGTCACATCTCTGACTGATCCTCCTACCTCCCTCTTCTGCCTATAAGGAAAATTCTGATTGTATTGATAATCTAGGATAATCTAATCTCAAATTCTGGATTTAATACTTCTTCAGAGTTCCTTTATTCCATTAAACTAAAATACTGTCAGTTTTTCAGTGTTAGGATATGGACACTTTTTGGGTGAGGGGGCATTATTCTGCCTAACACATTGAGTAAACATAAATCATATTTTATAATGCTCTGCAAATTTAAAGATTTTTTTAACTACATATTGTGAACTTTGTAATTATCAATACAAATTTATTTATAATGTTGATTCCTGAAAGATGTATTCACCTTTATTTTCTGATATCTAATTACACTATTTTTTCTATTCATAAATAAAACAGATGAATCCCATATTATTAATAGAACAGTACCTTATAGGAATTAAAAAAATTAATTTAGTGTTTATTAATTTAATATTTTAAGCTCATTTCAAATAAGCAAATTCATCAGTTAATTTTACTAGAAAATCAATACAAACACATTTTCAGCTACTTAAAATGCAATTTCTGGGGTGCCTGCATAGCTTAGTCAGTTAAGCATCCAAATCTTGATTTCAACTCAGGTCATGGTCTCAGGGTCATGAGATCCTGCTTCATGCTGGCATAGAACCTACTTGAGATTCTCTCTCACTTTCCTTTGGCTGCTCCCCCCATCTCTCCTTCTTAAAACTAAAGTAAAATGCAAATTGTTTCTGTATGAATTTGACCAGAGCTTTTTGGAAAGTAGAAATTTCTTGAGCTATTACAGAGTCTTTACCTTTGATTTAGATCTTCCACATGACCTTGAGTGTTTTATCATTAATAACAATATATTCCAGCCATACATTTTAGGTACATACAAAGGTGATATTATTTAATAATCAATGACTTATATTCACAAATTTAAAAGCATTAAGGATCCTGGTTTTGAGCTATCTCACATTCTATATCTAAATTAGGGCTAGATATATTCTGATTAACCTTTGATAATGATAAAAAATTAGCCACTGTATTCAAATATTGTCATATTTAAAAGACTTGTGGACACTCTTTAAAAGTACATCATAATACAAAGGTTATTTTAATGTGATTTTGAATGATTATTGTTGATAAGGTAATGGAAATAGAACTAATTATATGAGAAATAATAAATAACTAAAAAGGAATAGTAATTTTACTATCAAGTAATAAAGAGATCATATGGTCTCAGTATTTGTTTTCCCTCAAAATTTACATGTTGGAACCCTAATGCCCAATGTGATGGTGGTAGCAGGTGGCAAGTAATTAGTTTGTGAGAATGGAGGCCTTATAAATGGGATTAGAGCTCTTATAAAATAGATCCCACAAGATTCCCTAGTCTCCCTATCATGTGATGATACAATGAGAAATCTGTCACCTGGAAGAGGGCCATCACCAAACCATGCTGTCACCCTCATGGACTTCCAGCCTTCAGAACTGTGAGAAATAAATTTTTGTTATTTATTAGTTATCCAGTCTGTGGCATTTTGTTATATCAGCCAGACTAAACAAAGACAGATAAACTTGTATAAATAAATGAGATAGTCAATACAGGGAGCTGAAAAACCTCAACCAAATAAATCATGAATGAACTATTATATTCAAATTATTTACACCGATCTTTCCAGGGTTTTATTTGGATTTTTACTTTTTATATTTGGGGATGCCTGGGTGGCTCAGGGTGTGATCCCGGGGTCCTAGGATCTAGTCCTGCATTGGGCTCCCTGTGAGGAACTTTCTTCTCCTGCTGACTGTGTCTGTGTCTCTCTGTGTATCTCATGAATAAATACTTTTTTAAAAAAAGTTTTGTATTGGAAGATTTGCTATATATACCTTGTCATAGGTGAACAAGAATTATATGTCTTTCTCAATTTACATTAATGATATAATACATTCTTTGACAGTTTTACTGTATTACATTTTTTGGCATAGGGCATTTCCTCCCATTTAGAACTTCAGGGGCACAATTCCTTCTGTTCCTACACTAAGACTATACTCATGATGTCTCAAATCATTGGACACTTCTCAGAACCTGAATGAGGTGGCCCTTGCAAATTATATAACAATACCTATTAAGTCAACTTACAGCCACAGATAACTGAAAGAAAACTTAGCTGACTCAAAGGGGAACCCAGTACAGAACTGCCCAGTGAACACAAACAGAAATAAAAAAAAAAAAAAAAAACAGAGGGAAAAATATTTTTGGCCAGAGAACTAGGAAAAGCAGTCTGTCTCAACAAGAGTATATGGGGAGCAGCAGGTGTCTCTAATAATTGTAATGCAACCTTCCAAAGTGTTGAGCCATGCAACTGGCATGCTTAGACCTCTTTAAACTGTGAACTTGGTTAGGGTAATGAGTAGCATATCTGACATAATTTTTCAGTTTCAGACCTCCAAACAATTGGACGATGATAACATTGATTCTGTCAGTTAGCTATTGTGTAATAAACCTATCCATAATTCAGTGACTGGCTTAAAGAAGTCCCTTACTTACTTAGGACCACTCTTCTGTGGTTGAGGAACAACTGAATTAGAGAGTGGCTGGGCTGCTGTGCTTCAATCTGTGAATCTTACTGAGTACAGGTCCTCACAGACGGTGGAGGCTCATGTCTGTTCTATGTGTAGTCATTTTGTGGTCAGGTCAAAGGAACAGCAGCCCACCAGGAAAACCTCTTCAGGAGGTGAGAAAGATATATGAAAACAAACAAACAAACAAACAAACAACAACAAAACAAACCAAAAACCAGAGGCATGCAAAGCCTCTTAAGGTTGATACTTCACAAATATACACCCGCTCATCCACATGGTTCAATAGGCCAAGTCAAAGGGCCAAGTCCAAAATCTAAGAGTTAGGGAGTGTGCCCTGTCTTCAGGGGGAAAGCACTAAAAAAGTTATATAGTAGACATATGTGAAGCTATTTTTCCTGTTATTTTTCAACTTTCTATTAATAATGCTATCATTCCAGAGAAATCCCCCTGGATTAAAAATTTGGCATATATATATATATATATATATATATATATATATATATAATAGATTAAAAATATATATTTTTGAGACTAAAAGGTTTTGAGACTAAACCTTCAAACCTCAGCAATAATCAGACAAGCATTCCACTAAGCATCCAAAGCCTTCTAAGCTCAGTGGAATCACAAACTCCAGCTCCACGTCACCATCTGGTTTAAGTTTCTTCCTCTTCCTCCTCTTCCTCCTCCTCCTCTTCCTCCTCGTCATCCTCATGGGAGCTGAAGGCAGGCTGTAGACGCGGATGACCTGCTTGTTGGGGTCCTTGAGGATGAGGTACTTGCCCTCCTCGAGTTTCATGCGGATGTCAACGACGCAGCGCAGGATGCCCCAGGCGTCCTCCACACTCAGGTCGATCCGGCTGACAAACTCGTTGGGCCTGAACTGCTGGGTGCCCAGGATGACGTGGCATGAGGAATCTTTCACGTGGTACCAGGACACATAACCAAGCTTGAGATGCTAGATCCGACCAGCAGAGCACAGCAGGTCCCTCGGGCCAACTTGTAGCTGCTGTTCTTCAGCTTGGTGGCCATGTCGGCCCCTCGCTGAGAGTCCAGCTTCTGACGCCAGTCAACGCCGTTACAGTGCCTGGAATCCCACTCGTTTTTTTGTTCGTTTTGTTTTGCAGCTTTAACACTGATATTTTTTATGTTAAACTCTTCCAATTCCTCAGAACACCTGAGCTAGCTTTACCTTTGCTATCCCCTGAATGTGCAAGACTGGGCAATCATATCCTCATACTCCTTGTACAAGATGCTCCCATTTGCCTCAACCAAAAGGATGCTAATGGGAACATACTTATAAGGAACACAGGATGGCTGGGGGACACTCTAGTCTACCAGCTCATGACAAGGTTCTCGATGATGGCATGACTGGGGGAATTGAGACCATAGTGTAGTACCCAAGGGCAGGCACCTTTACAGTAGTTTGGGGTATATCGATGAGGAGCAATAATCCAAAGATCCCAGCCCAACTGATGGAAGCTGACTTGGAAAGAGTGGAGGGAACACTGGTTACTTTTAGGCCCATCATGGTCCCTGGAGGAGCTAGGGATCCCAGATGGGATATTGCCTGCTTGCCGGGCCCTCCGCAAAAGATAAGAATCCTTTTCTATGAACCCCTCCAGACCTCTGGGGTGATGTGTGGCCTTCTGAACAGTTTTATGAGTGTCATTGAAATACTGTAACAAGAAGGCAGTGTCCAAGGATGAAGTACCATGCCACTGAAGTTCAAGAATCTCACTGCCTTTTTGCTGCCTGTCAGATTTTATTTATTTATTCATGAGAGACACAGAGAGAGAGAGAGAGGCAGAAGGAGAAGCAGGCTCCATATGGGGAGCCCGATGTGGGACTCAATCCCGGGTCTCCAGGATCACTCCCTGAGCCAAAGGTGGTGCTAAACCACTGAGCCCCTCAGGGATTCCCTTGATTTTCAACACCCTCTTATTTCCAGACGTATGGATCACTTCCTTCTTCACAGGGCCCCAGTGCTACAACTCAGCACCCCCAAGGGCTCCCTTCTTCCTGCTATTCCCATTCCCAAGGACTAAATTCTCTAAGGAAATAGTTCATCATTCTCTATCTTTCATACTGTTTATTACTCTTTCCCATTATCTTCTCTGTCTTTATAGCTGTATTTTTGCCATTGCTTTACTTCGTTTTTGTGATCTTTTAGTTGAGGCGAAAAAATAAATACACGTGTTCCGTCATAGTTAAAAAAATGTGTTTTTTTTTTTTAACTTTCCAACTGACTCTATTTTCAAATACACTTTCTTTAAAAAAAAAAAACAATACACTTTCTGCAGGGATAACAAATATCAGTATTAGGAAATCCAATTATACAAAAAGTACTACATCTAGTCTGGGGTAAATAGACTTATTTTTTGGTAACATACATTATGTGGCACTAATTACAGAGTAACTATAAGGTAACTAACATGAAACCACAGAACTGTAACTCTGCCACAGCTGCATGGACTTGAGCCTATCTGGATAAGCACATTTTCAAAAAACTGGATGACCATCACAGAGCTATGCTAATAAAATCTGTTAAGGAGTAAAGCTCTGAAGTAGGGACTCACCAGAATACCTCGCAGCTGACAGATGACAGCTCAGCAGGCAGGGTGGCCTTCCTCCCTCACGTGTGCTGTGACCCCAGGTCTCCCCCACTCAGCCTCTCTCCACCTGAGTCTGAATGGGATGGAGTTGCTGAGGCCAACACGAGAGGCCCTCGCCCCAATTCTCAAGTGTTCAGTGGGACCTGGAGCTCCAACCTCAGGGCCATATAAAGTTTGCTTTGAAAAAAAAATAAATAAATAAAGTTTGCTTTGCCAAAAAAAAAAAAAAAAAAAAGTGTATCTTTTTTTTTTTTTTTTTTTCCGGTGACAAACTCTCCTTTATTGTTGGTAGATGTCCAAAATGGTATAGCCACTGGGGAGGACAGTTCAGCAGTTTATAAAACAAAACATGCTTTTATCATACAACTCAGCCATCACGCTCTTTGATATCTACCTAAAGGATCTGAAAACTTACATCCATACAAAACCCTGTACACAAATGTTTAGAGCAGCTTAATTCATAATTGACAATACCTGGAAGCGACCAAGATGTCCTTTATTAGGTGAACAGGTACACTGTGGTAAAAAGAAATGTACTATCAAGCTACGAATAGACATGGAGGAAACCTAAATGTATGTTTATTAAGTGAAAGAAGCCAGTCTGCAAAGGCTGGACACTGTATGATTCCAACTACAGGACATTCCGGAAAAGGCAAAACTATGGAAAATAGTGTAAAACTATGGAAATAGTGTAAACCAATCAATCAGTGGTTGGTGGAGAAAAAGATGAATAGACAGGGCACAGAGGATCTTTAGGGCAGTTAAATACTCTGTGTGATACCATCACCGTGAGTACGTCATATCTGTCCAAACCCGCAGAATGTGCAACAGCAGTACTGACCCCCAAATTAAACTATGGCTAGTGGGTGATTATAATAAGTCACTGCAGTTTCACCAACTGTAAGGAACTACTGCTCTGGAGGGGGATGTGGGTAGTGGGGGAAGCTCTGCACGTACTTTCCATACAGTTTTGCTGTGAACATAAAACTGCTCTGAAGAATAAAGTCTATTAAAAAACAACCTCCCCTAAAAACTTCATAGTCCCATGCCTGGTATATATATATATATATATATATATGCCCCCCCACATATATATGTATATATGTGTGTGTGCATATATATAGTAAGTGCTCAATAAATTACTACTATTGTTATTAAAGCAGTTAAATTAGAAATATCCTCAAATGCTCCCATGAGAAATGAAGAAATAGTTAGTACTGAGTTGGCTTCGACATTTATCCTGATAGGTAAGAAGCATCCCCGTCGAAGAGATAATCCTTGAGAGTCCATGACATAACCTGGATGAGTCATGGGCTCCTCTTTGGGTTTATTACTGTAGAGGACCACGGCAACTGCATTGTGGAAAGCAGCCCGTTCTGTTTTCTCTTGAAACGTGCAATTTCCCCTCTGCAGCAGGGCAATCCACTGATGTCAGGAGGGACAAAGAACCGTGTTTGAGGATCACAGCCCAGGCGATCAGCAACTCCGTGGACGGGCAGCGGCGCCAGCACCTGGCCGCGGACCTGGCCTTGGGCGAGTGGAGCCCGTCGCGCCCGCGGTCGAGGCGCCCAGTGGAGCTCGGGGCTCGCCTTGGGGGCCCGCGCCGCGCCGCTCAGCGTCCCTCCCTGCGGCGGCCACCGCCTGTATGTATTAGACAGATAATACTATGTAAGATTTTCCTAACTACAGAATATTATATATATAATATTATATATATATATATAATAGAAGAGCCAAATTCCCATATATACATATCTATGTATATATACAAACATGTATATACATACAGGTATATATGTGTAAATATGTGTGTGTGTGTGTGTATAATGTGAATACATATATTTCTCCTTCACGTTATTTGGACTAGTAAAATTGATAGCAAATTTGCAGGACTAATCTTTTCTGGTGTCTAAGTGACTGATATGCCCTCCATCTCACGTTATTTTATTCTAACCAGGGTGTATGTGTATCCTTTAATATGAGTGTATTTATCATTTATTTTGTCATATATCTATTCATTTTTTGTTTATATTTGCTTTAAAGGTCCAAAATATAAGTCTGTTAAATAATTTCAGTTTCAGTGACTTCTTATCTTTTACGATTATCTAAAAAGGAAAGGAAGAAGATAAAATGCCTGGGTGTCTCAGTGGTTGAGCGTCTGCCTTAGGCTCAGGTCATGATCCTGGGGTCCTAGGACTGAGTCCTGCATCGCACTCTCCGCAGGGAGCCTGCTTCTGCCTTTGCCTATGTCTGTCTCTGTCTCTGTCTCTGTCTCTCTCTGTGTTTCCCATGAATAAATAAATAAAAAATCGGGCAGGCTGGGAGGCTCAGCAGTTTAATGCCGCCTTCAGCCCAGGGCCTGATCCTAGAGACCCGGGATTGAGTCCCACATCCGGCTCCCTGCATGGAGCCTGCTTCTCCCTCTGCCTGTGTCTCTGCCTCTCTCTCTCCTTCTGTGTCTCTCATGAATAAATAACTAAAATCTTTATAAATAAATAAATACATACATACATACATAATCTTAAAAATATAATAAAAGAAAAATAATAAAAACTAAAAAGGAAAGGAAGAGATGAAAGAGATAAAACACATTATATTGTAAAAATTAAGTATCTCTAGTAGGGCCAACTACTGTCTCATAGCATTCTTTCTTGCCTTTCTGTCCTTCTACCTAGCAGACAACATTTATTAGCCTCTCTTTAAGATGGGTGTCATCATGTGTCTATATTCTTGTACAAGATAAAATTTTTAGAGGGATGCATCTATGACTGTGGTGGTGGATGCATGCCTATATGCACTATGCGTCAAAATCCATAAAACTGTACACAAAAAATATTAAACTTTTTATGCAAATTTAAAAATTATAACCAGGGCATTAGGGAATGCCAGGATGGGACACACACTATGACAGATGAAACAAACAACCAATTCGTGATTGAAGAGAATAGGGCAAAATGTGCTAAGACTAGGGAAAACAGAGTTTTGAGTAGATTTGTAAAACCAAAGGAAAAAAAAAAAACGTACACACATGCTATTCTATAGTTAGGAAAATTTGTGTCTTACAGGGATATAGGCATACAATTCTAAAATTATTTCACATGTATTATAGAGGTAGTAATGGCTAGGCTTCTCACTGCCAGAGAAAGAAGCTGCAAAGAAGCAAAGGGTAGGAGAAGAGAAACTTTTATGAATTATTGGTGTGGTGAGATTAGATTGAGGATTACTAAATATATATACACATATGCACCCCTACACAGATGCATGTTACACACATGGTTAGATACAGGAACATATATTAGTGTATGTAAGCAAGTTAGTATAAATAAATTAATATAATTTCTAATTGTATGCTGAAAGAGTCTTAAAAAGGAGTCCTTGAATAAAAAATCCTTCTAAAAAAAAAGAAGAAGAAGAGGAAGAAGGAGGAAGAGGAGGAGAGGAGGAAGAAAAGCAAACATAGGAAGAAAATTAGTCAACATGAAAGAGTTGCCAATGGCCAAACCTGGAATAATTTGAACAAAAAAATAATATGGTCTTGGGATATAATCTAAAAAATAACTGTTCTAGACCCCTTGCTGATATGGCTATTTTTAAGTGCAGGTATTGTCACTTTTTAAGCTATACCAAGGGGGTTATTTTGTGTGATTTTATTATTTTCTTCTTGTTATGTATTTTGTGTGTGCGTGAGAAAATGTACACAAGGGGAAAGAACAGCTGCTATAAATAATTAAAGTGTGATTCTTCTGGGCCAAGATAGCAAAAGTTGTTAAAGCAAAATGGGACATCTATGCTCAGTTATTTTAATAGGAAATATTGTCTTTGAGTTCAGCTTTTTAAGATGTTGTTCAAATAGGCATAGCCCTAAAATCATATACTTGGAACTTTTGCAAATACATTTCTGAGTATTTATAAAACATACTCTCACTTCCCCTTTCTTTTCTCACTTTGTCAAATGTTTACCACTAATGGCTGTCATACTTACATACTTGCATGGACATCATGAAAAAAAAATCTGTTTATGGGCTTCTTGCCTACATTGATTCAAATTGAGGCAGAGAATTTGAAACTCAGTTGCTGAATGAATTAATTCCATTTGTAGGGAAATTTATGTACAATGAGATTCATAACCAGAGAGATTTAACAGAACTTTATTCCATATGCTGTGAACTCTATACTCCAAGTGAAAGAGGCAATATGACCAACAGAAACTCTTTCTGATCCATGTCTAAAATGCCCCCAGAAATAACTACATTGGGTTTCCTTTTTACTTTTTATTTTTAAACAGATGATATATACATATGACCAAAAGATCATTTTTATTTTTTTATTTTATACCTCTCTGATAGTAAGGGGAAAATAGTAAAACTATTCTTCTTTATCCCCTAGAAATTTTCTCTTAAAAAAAAGAAAAAAAAATTTCTCTTAAATATATTGCTGATAACAGATTTATTTTTGTTTATTTTAGATCTTATTTATTTATTTGAGAGAGAGAGAGAGAAATCGGGAGCAAGATGGTATGGCAGAGGATGAGGGAGATACAGACTCCCCACTGAGCAAGGGAGCTCAATGCAGCACCTGACCCCCAGACTCGAATATCATGACCTGAGCGGAATGCAGACACTCAACCAACTGAGCCACCCAGGCGTCGTGGTAAGATATTTTAGATCCTTCCTACAATATGTACACATATATGTGTTTGTGTATATGTATGTATCTAGTTAAATATGAGTATCCTTTAAATATGGTTTTTCATGTTCTTACTCTTTCTAAACTTTTTAATACATGTTAGAGATTTTTCCATATGAGCACATACATATTCATTGATCAAATATAAGTTTTAATGTCTAAAACTAAGTGAAATTTCACATATTTCTTGGTATGCTTTTGTAATCAAATCCCCATACTAGAATTCTGGTAGTTCAAATGCAGTATCTAAGAGTAAGCATGGAGTTTTGGTGTAGCGATGGTATAAATCAGCATGTTGGATCTGCAAATCAATCAAAGCCACACAGTATGAGAGACAGAATGAAAATCTTTATTATTAGTGAAAAAGGAGGTAAAATAAGCAGAAGCATTTCTGGAAGGGATGGGGCCTAAAGCAGTAGGAAGAAGTTGCTGTGACTGTGGCTCTCTGAAAGAGCTGAGAAAATCTCTCTCCTTAGCTAAAAATCATCCTGAAGTGCAACACCTAGATCTCATGTTAGCAACAGTAGGAATGAGATACCTGGACAGTTAATGGGGCTTCCCTAGATCTGTTTTTGATCTGAGAATTCAGGAAAAAAAAAGGAATCATAAAAACAAAGCACATATTCTAAAAGGAATATTTCTCTGAAGTAGTAAGGAAAAACAAGTTTTTCCTATGAAAAATCTTGCAACTGCTTATCTCCATTTGTTGAGACGAAGTGAAAGCAAAAGCACTAACTATAAAATCCTGACTCATAAGAAAAATTTTACTCAAATATTGTGGCCCTTTATATAAGCTTCATTAAGGTAGGCACAAAATGGCCTACCCCAAAATGTCCACACCCTAATCCCTAGAATGTGCGTATATTACTTTACATGGCAACAGGAACCTCATAGATGTGATTGAAGATTACAGATCTTGAGATGGGTAGCTATGAATTAACCAACAGGGCCCAATTTAGTCACAGGAACTGTTGGAAACTCTCCTTCAGAGAGATATGATCATGGCAGAAGCAACCAAACATATAATGGTAGAGGACTCAACTGTTTCTGGCCCTGAAGATGGGAGAGGAACTAAAGTCAAAGAAAATCCTGGCTACTATTACCTGGGAAATGCAAAGAAGCAGATTTCCCCCTTAAGCTTTCAGAAATAAATGCAGTTCTGATGCTACTATGACTTTAGTCTAGTGAGACTCATGTCAGATTTTTTATTTAAAGAAACTATAAGATAAAGAAAAATTTGTGTTGTTTTAATCCACTATATTTGTGATAAGTTTTATATTGGCTATAGAAAACTAAACAGGGCAGCCCGGGTGGCTCAGCAGTTTAGCGCCACCTTCGGCCTAGGGTGTGATCCTGGAGACCCGGGATTGAGTCCCATGTCAGGCTCCCTGCATGGAGCCTACTTTCTCCCTTTGCTTGTGTCTCCACCTCTCTCTCTCTCTCTCTCTCTCTCTCTCATGAATAAATAAATAAAATCTTTTTTTAAAAAAGAAAACAGTCTGCAAGAGCTAAATCTACTGAACCTATATCTGCTCCTACAATCATTGCTTCACTTTCTAGTAGTTTGCAATTAATTCTATAGGTCTTTAGGATTTTGAAACAAAGCTATCTCCTCTTCTGCAAGTGACCAGTCTATTTTTGAGAAACAGCTCTTAAGTAGTAATTGAAAGTTAATGGATTGAATGTATGACAATTAACCACCAAGGTACTATACAACTTTAGGTGCCCATCATGAACTGTGTGTTGTTAGATGTACTAAGCCATGAAGTTGGACAAGCAGAGCGACCCATGTTTAAGCAGATCCTGACATTATGAATAAGTTACTTGAACAACCGATCCTAATGCTAATGACAGCTATTCCTGGTATCTTGCTTTTTATTTCTCAACCTGAACCTATTGCTTCAATGGAGATTAATTATAAATAAATTATGAAGCATGAAATAAATTAAGCCTTGTTTATCGATGCTTTTGCAGATATGGTGACATCACCAAAAAGATCAGCTGCAGCACTGCAGTATTACTCCACTGTAGTCCTTAAAGACAGTGGTGAAGACAAATCTATTTCACAGATGTTTTCCTCTTAATCCAAAGATTCAGATCTATAATTATTCATGGGCAGTGGCTAACTGTATGACTGGATGATGAGGGGCTTCAAAGAAAAATGATTGGAAATTTAGTGGGAAAACATATGTGGTTAGACTGAAAAAGGTAAAAAAAAATGTTTTACCCAAATATTTTTTGACTACTAGGTGAATGGTTAATAAAAAGAATCTCAGCAGAAGAGAGTCTAAAAAAATAAGGCAGAGCAGATGATCTATTCTGTGGACAACAATCCACTGTTTTTCCTAATTATTCCATCCTTGGCAATAGATTCATTAAACAATAGCAGGAATAGGAGTACATGGGCTCAGAAACATGGATGCCTATTCACTAAAGACTAGACATTCTGGCTATAGTCACTGTTGAATGCTCATTAAAGACTATATGATATGTACTGTTCTCCAGTGTGGTCAACCAAACATCTGGAAATAGTTTTAATATCTTGGAATTACACTGTAACTTACCAGTTTTGCTTTTCTTTTTTCTTTTTTTAATTTTTACTTATTTATGATAGTCACACACAGAGAGAGAGAGAGAGAGAGAGAGAGAGAGAGGCAGAGGGAGAAGCAGGATCCATGCACCGGGAGCCCGACGTGGGATTTGATCCCGGGTCTCCAGGATCGCGCCCTGGGCCAAAGGCAGGTGCTAAACCGCTGCGCCACCCAGGGATTCCCAGTTTTGCTTTTCATAAGGATTTGCTTTAGCACAAGTGAGAAACTGAATTGAATATGAATAAGATTTTCAGAGATGAAAATTAGAATAAATGCTACATATTTACTATCATTTGTTCATAACCGTGTTGCACAAGCACCACTTTTAACCCTAGTTCATTCACAAAGTTGACTTTTCTAATTAAAACAAAAATGCATATTTTCATTCTAACTGATATAGTGGTTTGTACTTGTTTGATGTTTGACTCAATTATGCTTATTTTTGGCAATTAAAAGGATATTATGTCAATCATTTAATGGATATTTCTAAAGAAACTCTCATTTTATTTTCTATTGAGTTTATTTCTGTAATCCTCTTCTAGTCTGCCATATATGAATATTTTAACAATGTAAAAGATGGCCAGGGGTTAAACATGAAGGACCAAATGATACCCACTATCTAGAATGCAATGAAAACCATATAAACCAAAATTAAAGAATGGATACATGGGAATGAAAAGGTATATTAATAAGGTATAAGGAGGGGAGTTAAAAATAAAATTAGAGATACCCAATTTGAATAGTAAAGGAGGAATCTAGCAGCCTACCAATCATAGGTAGCCATGAAACACACAGTGGTTAGGTTTAACGTAAAAGCAGAAAATAGGAAACACTAAAAAAAAAAAAAAAAAAATAGATAAAAAAGGACTTAATTGCACAACAAGACACATATTTATCCAAAGACTGTGTACTGGGGCAGGCCCAGTGCCTCAGCGGTTTAGTGCTGCCTTTAGCCCAGGGCGTGATCCTGGAGACCCCAGATCGAGTCCCACGTTGGGCTTTCTGCATGGAGCCTGCTTCTCCCTGTGCCTATGTCTCTGCCTCTCTATCTCTGTGTCTCTCACGAATCAATAAATAAAACCATTAAAAAAAAAAAGACTGTGTATAACATAAGGAAAGGGGAAGATGGGATTGATACAATTACTTTCTAAGCAAAAAGAGTAGTCTAAATGACAGGAAAAAGTGACATGAGAAAGCATGGACAGGGATCCCTGGGTGGTGCAGCGGTTTGGCGCCTGCCTTTGGCCCAGGGCGCGATCCTGGAGACCCGGGATCGAATCCCACGTCGGGCTCCCGGTGCATGGAGCCTGCTTCTCCCTCTGCCTGTGTCTCTGCCTCTCTCTCTCTCTCTCTGTGACTATCATAAATAAATAAAAAATTAAAGAATATATTAAAAAAAAAGAAAGCATGGACAACTCAATGACAATTCTTTGACATTTGAACTTAGAAGTATCTTTTTAACTGAACAACAATCAACAAACTATGCCATTCATCTGCCCCTGTACGTACTCATAGGACAAATCATTAGAATCATCAATTCCAGAATTTCCTGGGTTCAGTAATTTATGTGTAAATTTCTTATTTCCTTTTTCATTATTTTCTTCTACAATGTTGCCATTATTTGGGATGGAGGATGGATTCATTTCTATTAGATTTGCACTTGAGTGGCTGTTAGTGAATAATCTCTCATCACAATAAAAAACTGATCTGAGGCATCACTGGTTTGTACTTCTACTGATGTAACACTAAATAGTAATTGTGTTAAGAATATATTTCTCGCCACAGGAGCCTTTTTGTTAGAAAAAGCAAGACATTTTAAAAAATCCTTTAAATCAAGTTTTCAGGCTTCCTACAGAGAAAACAAGGACTTGTTTGAAGTGTATATACATTTTTATGTAAATATGTTAGCTACAATGTTTCAAAGATTCCTTAGAAGAGGAATTAAACTCAAATCTCATAAAGACTGTATTATGAAATGCATCTATTTTTACGAAAAAATTGATTGGTCTCAACTAATAATGCAATATTCTATTTCTTGACTGGAGTGGTGGTTGTATGGGGGTTCAATTCAAAATAAGTCATTAAGCTATTCTTTTATTTTTAGGAAAATTACTGCAATCCTATTACACTCTATGGTAGTTTGAAATATGTTATAGCATTACTTGCTTATAACATGGTATGATTTAAATACATAAATACTTCCTTTAATGTTATTTCCAACCTAGATATATAAATAAATACATATAAATAAATATATTCTAAAACCACTTTATGGTCCTGAATAAATGCATGTAAAAATAAATTTGAAGCAACACAAATAAATGTAGAAAGAAAAAACTTGGAGTGTCTGGTTGCTCAGTTAAGTGTCCAACACTGATTTTGGCTCAGGTGATGAACCCAGGGTTGTGAAATCAAGCCCCAGGTTGAGTTCTGCATGGAGCCTCACTTTGGGCTCAGTGCTTAGCAGGGAGTCTGCTTGAGATTCTCTCTCTCCCTCTCTTTCTGTGCCTGCCGCCCACATTTGTGCATGCTCTCTTTCTCTAAAATACATAAATAAATTTTAAAAAATAGTTAATTTTTTAAATTTTTATTTTTTTAAATAAAAATATTTTAGAAAATATTTTAGCAGCATTATTTTTTGCAGTATTATATTCTGCTTATTAAATATTAGAGGGATTCACATAAGTATTCAATTGACTATGATCTTTAAAATTATATAAGGACCTGATATTATATAAACAAATACAGAAATAAGTGAAAGCACATAAAATAACTTGATAATTTTATACAAATTGAGAAAACACCTACAGTATTTCTTGATTTGTTTTTGAAACTCTGTGAAAATATAACCCCTCTCAATTTTTCTTTTTTTTCTTTTTTCTTTTAATTTATGTAGGCTCCATACCCAGTTGGGGATTGAATTTACCACTCCAGGATTGAGAGTTGCACATACCACCAACTGAGTCAATTTGCTTTTCACACAAAGTTTCAGATTGCCCAATCTTTAAATCCTTTATCATAAAACATTTTTAGAAGACTTTAGGTCACATAAAAAAGTTGGTGTTGACTTGCCATAACAATATATTTTCTTGCTGCATTTTGGCAGTTGGTGGTTTAACTAGTTCTTAAAAGGCCTATATCATTACTTGGGGTCATTACTTTTAATTTTTGTCAATATCAGATGAGATTGTCACATTAAATGTTAGACTAACATGCAGAGAACAATTTTAGGTTCATGAAATTTATGTCACTCCTTTAATAATTATTTCACCTCATATACATTTGCCTTTTTGTCTATTTTTAGTTGCTATAGCATGATATACTAAAAGTGCTTCAAATTAAAGGAGACGTAAATTTAAATTCACTGTTACTTATTCTTTCTGATTTTCTTATTTCTTCAAATGCTATTCTTATCTATTTAGTAGAGGTGCTTATACCTCAAAAAATAGTAGTGATGCAAATCATCATTACATGTATATAATCTTTGGAGAAAGATTTATTAAGTTCTTTGCTCATTTTCTAATCAGTTTATTTGTTTGCTTTTCATTGTATGGCTCCTTTTTAAGACCTTTCCTTAAATCCATAAGTCTTCTACTACTCTCACTCTCAGCATACTCATATCGTTTGTCTCTACCTAAAAATTTTTTTATGTTGTCTTATTCTCATTTGTTCTTTTATTCTATCCTTAAGAAAAAACATCATTCCTCATGTTTATAGGTAAGTATCCTCTCCACGTATCCTATCAATCTCATTTACACTTTATATTAACTGTTGCTTTTTTTTTTTTTTTTGGTCAAGCTGTTTAAAGAAATTAATTATCATCTATATGATGGTATTTTTTGCAAACTCATTTCTCAAACTCTAGGATTCAGCAGCACAATGATTAATAGATTCTGGAAACTTAATGCCTGACTTCAAAACCTAATTTTGCTCCTAGCTATATAATCTTGGGTAATTTACTATTCTCTATCTCATATGTAGGTACTGTGAGACTGTACTTATTTCATAGAGTCTTTTGGAGGATAACATGACTTGGTAGGTGTGGAGTTATGAGAAGATAGCTTTGAATAGAAAAAGTGCTATATATTTGTTTCAGTAAATAATATTTAGTTACTGAACATCTATGTTTCAAACTCAATTTCAGGCAATTTCACTGTTTGTTTACAAACTTAGTCTTGAATTCAAATAATGTTACTTTTATTTTTTCCTACAAATCATTCTAAGTTACTTATAATAGCCAAACTTGATCAGACACTGATATATGAGCAAGCTTGCAATTTTGGAAACCCAGTTATGCTTATTTTTAATCATAAAAATAAAATTTATTATATACTTTTTGTTCTTTTACAACTTATTAGGAAATTTTAAGAACATTAAATTTTCTGAAACACTATTTTTTAAATGCATCTTTAGTCTGGCTAGGTGGAATTAATCACTATATTTCATTTATTCTCAGATTTTTTTCTAAATATGCCTACCTTCTTAGAGGTGGTAATACATATTAAATATTTGCTTCCTTCATTTCCAGGTCTCACATAATTATGAGAGGCCATATAACTAGCTCTAATCAATGATATGTCATGGGACAAGAGGGAAGTGGGTAGCAATTAGTCAAGGGGTACAGATTTACAGCCATGAAAGATGAATATGTTCTGGACATCTGTTTATAGCAAAGTGCCTACAGTTAACAGTATTGTATACTTTAAATTACTTTAAATTTTCTAAGTGAGTAGATCATGTGTTATCACAAAACAAACAAGAAAATAGTAACTATGAAAAATTATGGATATAATTAGCTTAAATATAGAGATTATGGAGAATATAGATATTATTTCACAATGTATACACATATTGAAACATCGAGTTGTATATTTCGATTATATACAATGTTTATTTTTCAGTTATACTTCAGTATTCTATAAAAAAAAAGACATATCATGTGTCATTATGGGTAGAGAAATGAAAAAGACCTTGAGAGTTTATCTGGTGTATTCCTGTATCGGTATATGTGGAGATAATTCATGAGTTTCTATGTGAAGTGGAGTTTCCACCTCCAATCCATGTTCAATGTACTAAGAATATGGACTGTAAATATTTACAGTATGATTCCTGGAATTAATTATTCTGGGGTGTGTGTGTGTGTGTGTGTGTGTGTGTGTAGTTTTATAGCATCATGTTCACTTTAACATTTTATTTTAATTTTTTTTTGTGTCATGGTAAACTCCTTAAAATCATGCTTTCATAATTTCTACTGCCAGTACTATAAGTTGAATGAAAGTGAATTTATATCATTTGAAATCATATATGGTTGCATGTTTCATGAAGTCATTCTCCCATGAATGGATAATATGTGGATAAAGTCAGAAAGTATAAGAAATTAATGGTAATCTTTACCAAGTGGTATTTTGTATAAGAGGGAGCGTTATGTTTCTAAACATAGGTAATGTTTGCTCTGATGTATAGCTAAAACTTATGTTCTTCCTAGTAAAACTTAATGTTCCTTATAACTAAAATAGTTTTTCAGCCTTCTTGACATACAGTGCCTAATTTGATAGCACATTTATATTCAAAGAACAAAATTATATTTTTTTTCTTTTGCTTCTTCTTAATTAAAAAATAAGGAACTAAGTAACTGATTTTCAGTGAGTACAGAGATTTTGGAAGTAATGAAAATTGCTTTGAAATCTGACATTTTAATGAGTTTTGGAAATCTTAAATTGTAGATCCCAAAGTTTGAAGATAGATGTTTCCATGTATTCTTAGCAATTTGAACTCTGATACATTTCTTGAGGCCAGATGTCATTAGAACACTATAAGTGCTTTTGTTTTCTTTTACATCTTTCAGAATAGGAAAATCAAGTTTCTAAAATAGACACAATTACCTATTGAAAATACAATTCACAATAAAATATTTCTATAATGCCATCATATTTTGGTCATGGGTGTAGACATATTCTCAAATTTTACTCAAAAATAGTTCACTTCTGGGAGAATAATTTTACTTCTATGAAATCTCTAAAATTTTTTAGGCCCCAGTGAGCAATTATATTTACATCAATGAATTCGTTCTTTTATCCATTCTATTAATATTAACAAAAGAACAGTGGAACAATTTCTGCATTCTTATTACTTTGCAAGACTCTGGCTATAGATTATACTTAGACTAGTCATTATTACAATGCTACCTTAATTATTATTATGCTATTTCTTAATGAAATATCCACTTTCTCAAGTACAAGAAGACCTGCTGTCACATAGATAACTTGGGTAATATTTTAATCATGTATCCGAGTTCTGAATTCAGCAACCTATCTGCAATAATCATCAATAATCATAGTTATCAATGATATCATCATGAACATTGAATAGAATGGACAGTTTAAGATGGTGAGATAGGAAGATCCTGAATTCAGAACCTCCCAGGGGCACACCGAATCTATAGGTACATGCAAAACAATTACTTCTGTTAAAAACAAACAAACAACAAACAAACAAACAAACGAACAAAAAAGAAAAGTAGCTGAGCAACTCTTACACATCAGACAAGCAAGGAAAACCCTACATGGAAGAATGCAGTAAGTGAAACATAATCTCCCTGTAAAGCCCACACCTGGCACAGTAAACCACAATTGGGAGGGAACTCAGATCTGGAGCTTCTCATACACATTGGGCACCCTAACTTTTAAGAACTGCACATAAGGGACAAGCCTCCAAAACATCTACCTTTAAAAGCCAATGGAAGCATTCATAGAGACAACTCTGAGGATAAAGGAGCTGGTGGTTGCCATTTCCCTCCCCCTACCCCTCAACAGAAGGGCAGAGCCACTTGTAAAGGGCATCTCAGCCCAGACACTGGCTGCTTAGCCTGCTTGCTCCAAGCCCCACACCCCTGTACTCTGGCATGGCTGCCCTTCTTGGTTAAACCTTCTTCAGTCCCAGCATGGCAAGACACCCTCAAGGAAGACCAGTGCAAGCCCCTGCTTATATCATGTCCCTAAAACTTAGACTTTTAAAAATCAGCAGGCTTGCCTGGGATAGAGTCCAGAGGCCAGTGTGCTGCTCCTGGAGAAAAGGCAGACAAACAACCCAGAGGCAGACAGCATGGAAATGATGACCTGAAGAATGCCTGGGGCACACAGAGGGAAGATTGTTGGCTTTTCTTGGAGTGCTTTCCTTGGAGAAGCAAGTAATAGAGACCTCTCTTTGAGGACCAAAGAGTTGGCTGGTGCCATTTTCCTTTACTGCTCCTTAGCTTAAACACAAAGCCACCCACCTGTGGTAAATACCTTGGCACCAACACTGGCTACCTAACCTGCTTATTACCAGGTCCCACATCCCTGAATTTTGCAGGTAATGCCCTCCCAAATTTGCCTCAGTCCTACTCAGTGGGCACCTTCCCCAGACCACCAGAAACCCCACACACACACCATGTCTCCCAACCAGAGAGTTATGAAAGGCTTTAGTTCTAGTGGAAGTAGTATCAGGTCTCATTTAAAAAGCAGATCGGAGCACACCTAGTTAAAACTTGCCACACTCTAGTTAAGGACCAAACACTGCCTACTGCAGGCAAGGAGAGCCTCTGCAGACAATGGGCCTGAAAGATTGAACATCCAAAACCCAACAGCAGAGTGCATGCAGCACACACCAGAGACACTCCCTAAAGTGCCAGGCTGGGGACTTGGAATCAACCACAAGAAAAAATTTGGAAAGACCACAAATACACGGAGGTTAAACAACATGTTACTAAACAATGTATAGATCAATCAGAAGATCAAAGAAGAAATTTAAAAAGCACATTAAAACAAATGAAAATGAAAACAAGACCATCCAAAACATTTGGGATGTAGCAAAAGTAGTCTGGAGAGGGAAATATTTAGTAATAAAAGCCTACCTCAGGAAGCAAGAAAAATCTCGAATAAACAACCTAACTTTACACCTAAAGGAGCTAGAAAAAAACAGCAGACAAATCCTAAAGCCATCAGAAGAAGGGAAATAGTAAAGATTAGAGCAGAAATAAATGATATAGAAACTAAAAAAAAATCCAATAGAACATATCAATGATACCAGGAGCTGATTCTTTGGAAAAAATAATAAAATTGATAAATTCTCCAGCCAGAATTATCAAAAATAAAAGTGAAAGGACCCAAATAAATAAAATCACAAATGAGAGAGGAGAGATCATGACCAACACCAGAGAAATAAATTACAAGAAAATATTATGAAAAATTATATGCCAACAAATTGGACAACCTGGAAGAAATGTATACATTTCTAGAAACATGTAATTATTAAAATTGAAACAGGAAGAAATAGAAAATTTGAACAGACCAATAACCAGCAAAGAAATTGAATCAGTAAGCAAAATCTCCCAACAAACAAAAGCCCAGGGCCAGAAGCCTTCCCAAGGGTTTTCTACCAAACATTTAAAGAAGAGTTAATAACTTTTATTTTCCAACTGTTTCAGAAAAGAAAGAAAGAAAGAAAGAAAGAAAGAAAGAAAGAAAGAAAGAAGAAAAAAGAAAGAAAGAAAGAAAGAGAAAGAAAGAGAAGAAAGAAGAAAAGAAAGAGAAAGAAAGAAAGAAAGAAAGAAGAAAGAAAGAAAGAAAGAAAGAAAGAAAGAAAGAAAGAAAGAAAGAAAGAAAGAATAGATTGGAAGAAAACTTCCAAGTTCATTCTGTGAGGCTAGCATTAACATGATACCAAAACCAGACAGACTCAATTAAAAAAAGAGACCTACCGGTATATATTCCTGATGAACATGGATGCAAAACTCCTGAATGAAATACTAGCTAATGAAATCCAACAGTACGTTAAGAGAATTATTTGTCACAATCAAGTGACATTTGTCCCTGGGGTGCAAGTGTGGTTCAATATTTGCAAATCAATCAACAAGATATACCACATTAATAAAAGAAAGGATAAGTACCATAAGATCCTTTCAATAGGGATGCCTGGGTAGCTCAGTGGTTGAGCATCTGCTTTTGGCTTGGGACATGATCCTGAAGTCCCAGGATCGAGTCCCACATCGGGCTCCCTGCGAGGAGCCTGCTTCTCCCTCTTCGTATGTCTCTGCCTCTCTCTGTGTATCTCTCATGAATGAATAAATAAAAATCTTAAAAAAAAAAAGATCCTTTCAATAGATGCAGAAAAAAGCATTTGACAAAGTACAATATCCATTCATGATACAAACCCTCAACAAAGTAAAGATAGAGTGAATGAACAGAATTCAATATGATAAAGGCCATATACCAAAACCCCACAGAAAATATAATTCTCAATTAGGAAAAATGAAGAACTTTTTCTCTACAGTCAGGAACAAGACAGGGATGTCCACTCTCATTACTGTTATTTAACGTAGTACTAGAAGTCCTAGCCACAGCAATCAGACAACAAAAAGAAATAAAATGCATCCAAATCAGCAAGGAAGAAGTCAACATTCACTATTTGTAGGTGACATGATATTCTATATAAAAAAAAACCCAAAGACTCCACCAAAATCATGCTAGAACTGATACACAAATTCAGTAAAGTCACAGGACACAAAATCAATGCACAGTAATCTGTTGCATTTCTATACACTAACAATGAAGCAGCAGGAAGAGAAATCAAGCAATCAATTCTATTTACAATTGCACCAAAACAATAAGATACCTAGGAATAAACTTAAGCAAAGAGGTAAAAGATCTGTAGTCTGAAAACTATGAAATATTGATGAAAAGAATTGAGGATGACACAAAGAAATAGAAAGAGAAAACATTCCAGACTCATGGATTAGAAAAGCAAATGTTGTTAAAATATCTATACTACCCAAAGTAATCTGTAGATTTAATTCAATACCTATCAAAATACCACCAGAATTTTTCACAGAGCTGGAACAAACAATCCTAAAATTTGTACAAAAAGACACCCCAAATAGCCAAAGCAATGTTGAAAAGGAAAAGCAAAGCTGGAGACTTCACAACTTTGGACCTAAAGTTATGTTGCATAGCTGTAGTGATCAAGACAGTTTCACTTATAGGTGGAATTTAAGAAACAAAATAGATGAACATAGGGGAAGAGGGAGAAGTAAAATGTAAGAGACACTTAACTATAAAGAACAAACTGAGGGTTGATGTAGTGAGGTGGGCAGAGAGTGGGGTAGATGGGTTATGGGCATTAAGAACATCATTTGCTGTGATGAGCAAAGGGTGTTATATGAAAGTGATGAATCACTACATAGTGTTTTTTCTGAAACCAACTTTATCATACATGTTAACTCTCTAGAATTTAAGTAAAACATTGAAATTTTTTAAAAGACAGTATGGTACTGGCACAAAAAGAGATACATAGGTCAATAAAACAGAATAGAAAACCCAGAAATGCACCCACAACTATATGGTCAACCCATCTTTGACAAAGTAAAGAAGAATTTCCAATTGAAAAATAAAAGTCTCCTCAACAAATGATTTTGAGAAAACTGGACAGCCACATCCAAAAGCATGAAACTGGACCACTTTGTTACACCTTACTCAAAACTAAATTCAAAATGGATGAAGGACTGAAGTGTGAGACAGGAAACCAATAAAATTCTAGAGAAGAACACAAGCAATAACCTCTTTGACATAAGTCATAACAACTTCTTACTAGATAAGTCTCCTGAGGCAAGGGAAACAAAAGCAAAAATAAACTACTGGGCCTACATGAAAATAAAGTTTCTGCACAGTGAAGTAAACAATCAACAAAACTAAAAGGCAGTCTGCATAAGGAGAGAAGATATTTGCAAGTGACATATCCAATAAAGGGTATCCAAAATATATAAAGGACTTATAAAAGTCAACTCCAAAAAACAAATAATCCAGTTAAAATATGTGCAGAAGACATGAATAGACATTTTTCCAAAAACATCTAGATGACTAACAGACATTTGAAAAGATGCTAAGCATTACTTATCATCAGGGAAATAACAATCAAAACTACAATGAGATATTACCTCACACCTATCAGAATAGCAAAAATTAACAATACAGGAAACAACAGGTGTGGTCAAGGATGCAGAGAAAGGGGAGCCCTCTTCCACTGTTGGTAGGAATGCAAACTGGTGCAGCCAACTCTGGAGCACAGAATGGATGTTCCTCAAAAAGTTAAAAATAGAACCCTATGATTCAGCAATTGCACTACAAGTATTTACTAAAAATACTAATTCAAAGGGATACAAGCACCCCAGTGTTTATAGCAACATCATCTATAATAGCCACATTATGGAATCAGCTCAAAAATACACTACCTGATGAATGGATAAAGAAGAGGGGGATATATATATATATATGGCAAGATTTTCATTCTTTTATATATATATATATATATATAAAAGAATGAAAATCTTGCCATTTGGAATAATGTGAATAGAGCTAGAGAATATTATGCTTAGTGAAATCAGTCAGAGACAGACAAATACTATTTTAAAAAACAAATGAACAAAGGGGGAAGAAAAAGAGAAGAAAAAGAGAAGAAAACCAAGAAATAGACTCTTAGCTAAAGAGAACAAAGTGATGGTTACCAGAAGGGAGGTGTGTGTGTGTGTTAAATAGCTAATGGGTATTATGAGGGCACTTTCTATAATGAGCACTGGGTATTGTATTTAAGTGTTGAAACACTAAATCCTACACCTGAAATTAATATTACACTGTATGTTAAATAACTGGAATTTAAATAAAAATTTGGGAAGAAAAAAAGAAAAGCCAATGGGGCTCATAATCCCTCTTCCTCTGTAACAGAGAAATAATTCTTAATGGGCTTATGTGAGGACCCATCCACCTCAGGACCCAGCACAGAGGTAGTTTTTGTAAAGTGTCTATCCTTTCTACGAAAGAAGGTCCCCTTCCCCACTCCCACTTATCTTAAAGTGTCAGTCAAAATGTTAAGCATCTAATTTTTTTTCAATCATCTAATTTAATGCATATCTAGGGGCAGTCTATCTCCAGAGATAGATGTGGGCAGGCACCTTTGTGTGTGTATGTGTGTGTGTGTGTGTGTGTGTGTGTGTGTGTGTGTGTATACACCACTTGGCTTCCTGGCTATAGTGGCCAGCAGGGCTTGTATTCCTGGATCCCACAGGAATAAAACAATTGGGAAGATGGTTGTTGGCTGGGTACTACCACCAGGGCACTATGGAGACAGTGGAATGGAACACACCTACAATTGTTCTGTGAAAAAATCCTATCTGTTTATCTCAGAGCTTTGGCCTGAGTGTTACACTTCTGATTTGGCACACACATAGGGGGTCTACTGAAGCATTTCCAGGAAACAGAAGGCCTTAGAGGTCATCACTGTGCCTTCCCTCTACTGGGAAGGCACTCATCAGTGTCTTTCAAAAACAAGGTTACAACCTCATCTAGCACCACAATTTTTGCAGCTGCCACTAAGACATGTCTAGATGGCCTGGCACTAGTATCCAGTAGGGCATAGGCACACGGGTTTCACAGGACTGTAACCATCTGAGAAAGGGTTTTAACTGGCAATCACCTCTGAATCCAGCAAGAGACAGCTGGCTCAGGTTACCAGTCTTTCTTCATGAAAAGCCTATTAGTTTATCTATGTTGCTATAATCTTAGGAGTAAGCTCCTAATCAAACACATATCTAAGAACTGCTGTAATTCTTTCCATAGACTGTAGAGGGTGGATTCAATCTTTGAATTCTTCTTTTGCCACTCTCTGGAATGCTAGTATCTCCAGAAGAGAATTTTACAAACCTCTGGTGCCCTGGTTTTTACATCTGGTACCCAAGGTTTCCATGGCTGCTACCTAAAACACATCCCTTGATTGTCTGGCTCTGGTCGCCAGTGGGAATTTCATTCCTGAGTCCAATGAAACTGACAAATAGAGAAACAATTCTTGGCTGGCTACCACCCCCAGGGTATAGCAACAGGAAACAGACAGAAATGTCTAAACATTCTCTGAAAGAGGTTTATTAGCTTATCTTCATAGCTATGAACTGGGGTGCAGGCTTAAAATTGAACACCAGTCTAATGGCCCAATATAATCCTCTCTAGATATCTCAGAAGGGAAGTTCTATATTTTCCCCTCCCCCAGCAGTAATCCAGAGTGCCAGTATCTCCCAGAGAAAAGCTTGTACATGGGTCTAATTTCCCAGTGTTTTTTTTTTTTTTTTAACCTTGTGCCCCAGTTTATGTGATGTTGCCAAGAGGATGGCTTTTGAGGGGCTAGTTTCTATGGCCAGTGGAGCTTGTATTCCAGGGTGCCATGGAACTCTAACAAATGGAGAGAGAGTTCTTGGCTAACTACCAAGGGCACTTCACAGATAGTAAACTAAAACATACCCCCAGTCTTTCTGTGAAAAAGGCCTATTTGTTTCTTTGGGACCCATGGCCTGAGGGAAAGGTTTTTAGTATAGTACAGATCTAAGGTCCTATGAAGGTACACTTCAGGGAAATCAGTACTGGTAGATGTCCTCTTTGTGCTCTCCATCTGTTTCATCCAGGTTGTTGGCATCTCTGGGAATGGAACCTGTACACTCATCTGGCACTCCAATTTTTGTGTTTGCCACATAGGAGACAGTTCTAAGTTGCCCAATTCTGGTGACCTGTGGGACTTAAGCTGTTGATCTCAGAAGACCACATATATTTGTATATTTCAGAAACTTCTTCCTGAGGATCTGGCTCCAAATCAGCTAAAACCTTGGTACTAAGAGCCTTCTCTTTGGGACACTGAAGGTCATAGTACACTCTTACCTATGGGATCCACTGAAAATAAAATAGGTTGCTTGGGCAATCACAAAGTTTTGATAGACAACCAACAGCAAGGGCTGTGATGAATAATAAGGTTGATCTACATGAGGTCACTTCCTCAAGACTGGGAGGAGTAATGTTTTATCTTATACATAAAATCAGAGAATCAAAGAAAACAAAAAGAAATATGTTCTGAGCAAAAGAACAAGATAAAACCTCAGATAGAGTCCTTCATAAAATGGAGATAAGTGATTCACTTCATAAAGAATTCAAAATAACATTCGTAAATATATCCAATGAGCTCAGAAGAATAATGGAAGAATATAATAAGAATTTTAACAAAGCAATAAAAGATATAATAGCAAAAAGAGGAGCCACAAACCTAAGAATACAATAACTATATTGAAAAATACACTAAAGAGGTTCAATAACAAACCAGATAAAGCAGAAGAAAGGATCAGTGAACTCTAAGACTACACAGTTGAATTCACTGAATCAGAGTAGCATAAAGAATGAAAAAAAGAGAAATATAACGAATTTATGGGATAATATCAAGTTGACCAATATTTTCATTATAGGGGTTCCAGAAGGAGTAGAGATAGGAACAGAAAACTTATTTGAAGAAGTGATGGTTAAAAATCCCAGAAACTGGGTAGGGAAGGGAACACAGAGATACTCAAATAAGAGCAACCTGAAGAGACCCACGACAAGACACATTATAATTAAGATGTCAAAAGTCCAAGAAAAAGAGAGACTCTTAATAGCAGCCAGATAAAAACAATTGGACTCTGCACTCAGCATGGAGTCTGCTTGTCCCTATGTCTCCCCCTACATCCTCTCTCTTTCTAAAATAAATATTTTTTTTCTTTTAAAGATCAATGAAACTAAGGGATGTTTCTTTGAAATTATGAAGACAATTTGCCAATCTTTAGCTAGACTAAACAGAGAGAGAGAATGCAGAGAGAGAGAGAGAGAGGGAGAGAGAGAGAGGGAGAAATGGATGAGAGAGATTCAAATAAATACAATTTTTAAAAAGGGGATATGATGCCAAAAATATATATAAAGAATCATAAGAGACTACTATGAATGATTATACATCAACAAATTGTACTTCGTAGAAGTGGGTAAGATCTTAGTAATATACATCCTATAAAGACTAAATCATAAAAAAAACTAAAAAATAAGAACAGAGCAATTACAAGAAAGGAGATTTAAAAAAATTAAAAACAAAACAAAACCAAACAAAAGTCTAGGATCAAGTGGACTCCCTGGTGAATTCTACCAAACATTTAAAGAAGAAATAACACCAATTATTTTTAAAATCTTCCAAACTCTGGTAGAGAAAAGAGCACTTAAAATTCATTTTATAACATTACCCTGATAGCAAAACCAGACAAGAATGTCACATGAAAAGAAAATTACAGTCCAATATCCCTGAACATTGGTGTAAAAGTCCTCAACAAAATATTAACAAACCAAATTCAAAAATACTTTAAAATGTTTACAGACCATGGGTAAGAGTGTTTTATTCCAGGAATGCAAACATGGCTCAACATCTGCAAATCAGTGTGATACACGCATTTTAAAAAATGAGAAATAATAATCATATGATCCATCTCAGTAGATGTAGAAAATGCGTTTGACAAAATTCAACATCCATTTATAATAAAAATACTCAACACCTATGATAAGCCACAGCAAATATTACACTCAGTAGTGAAAAGCTGAAAACTTTCCCTCTAAGATTAGAAATAAGACAAGAATGCTCAACTGGATAATTTTATTGAACATGGAATTGGAAGTTCTGGCAAGAACAATTAATCATGAAAAAGAAACAAAAGTCATCCGAAATGGAAATAAAGAAGTAAAATTATTTGTATTTGCAGATGACATAATATATGTATAGAAGACCCCAAATTCATTAAAAGACTGTTAAAACTAATCAACAAATTCAGTGAAGTTGTAGCGTGCCAAATCAACACTTAAAAATACATTGCATTAAAAAATACATTGCATTTTATTAGATTAAAAATGAACTAGAAGAAAAGTAAACCAAGAAAACAATTTCATTTATAATTGCATCAAAAAGAATAAAATAGCCAGAAATAAAATTAACTGAGGAAATGAAAAACTTTTATACTGACAATTTCAAGACATAAATGAGAGAGATTAATGACACAAATGAATGGAAAGATATTCTGTGCTCATGAATTGGAAAAATTACTTACTACTGCTAAAATGTCCACCCAAGGTAGTCTACAGAGTAAATGTAATCTTAGTCAAAATTTCAATGTCATTTTTCACAAAAATAGAACAAACAATTCTAAAATTTGTATGGAAATATAAAGTCCAGAAAGCCAAAGCAAATAATCTTGAGAAAGATGAGCAAACCTAGAGTCATCACTCTCCTTGACATCAGACAATACTGTAAGGCTATAGTTATGAAAATAGAATGGTATTGGCATAAAAACAAACACATAGATCAACAGAACAGAATTGAGAGCCCCCCAAAAAGCCCACAGATGTTTAGCTAGTTAATTATGACATAGGAGCTAAGACTATATAATGGGGAAAAGACAGTGTCTTCATAAGTCATGTTTGGAAAACTGGAAAGCCACATGCAAAAAAATGAAGCTGGACCACTATTTCAGTGGGGGTGCAGCAGCCATGGAGCAGTATGGAGGTTCCTTAATGAATTAAAAACAAATTTACCATATGATCCAGCAGTTCCACTTTTGGTTATTATTCAAAGAAAATAAAAACATTAACTTGAGAAGATATGTGTACCTCCATGTTCTTTGCAGCATTTATAATAGCCAAGATATGAAAGCAACCTAAGTGTCCATCAGTGGATGAATAAAGAAGGTATAGAATATATATACAATGAATATTATTCAGCTATACAAAAGAAAACAATCTTTTTTTGTGTCTACAGTGATGAAATTTGAGGGCATTCTGCTAAATGAAATAATTCGGACAGAGATAAATAGCATATAATCTCAATTATGTACAATCTAAAATAAAACAAAACACACTAAAAACAAAAACTCAGTTCATAGATACAGAGAACAGACTAGTTGTTGCCAAAGGCAGGGTTCTAGGACTGGGGTAAAATGGGTGAAAGTCTGAAATGTACAAAATTCCACCTATAATAAAAGTAGCTGGAATTTTACATTACCAGTAATGTAATATACAGCACATGACATAATTAATAATACTGATCTGTATATTAGAAAGTTACTATGAGACAAATCTCAAAAGTTAACACACAAAAAATTGTAACTATGTATTTTTATTAAATTTAGCTAGACTTATGTGATCATTTTGCAACATATACAAATACTGAATCATTTTGTTGTATACCAGAAACTAACATAATAGCATAATGTCATCCATTATAATCACAAATGAATTATAGCACATTAATTAATAAACTTTGTAAAATAGAAATACGAGGTTATGTTTTTATATTAAATCACTTATAATCATATTTGTTTAATTTCTAGAGTTTATTCTTTCACAAATGAATTTTGAGGATTATCACTTTACCTCTTTTTTCTTATAATTCAAACATACATTCATGATATAGGGCAATAGTCAAAGATTTCCAATAGTAGCTAATAAATATTGCTTAGTATTCAGAATAAGTAATTATTTTCATTAACAAAGGAGAATTTACATAAGTTGTCTGTAGCAATCTCAAAACTATAAAAAATATAAATGGAGATTACATCATACTTTAATCATACTTTGAACTCTGGATACTACAATTAATTTCCTTTACGAAGGTATTTTTTTAATATGATAAAGTAAAAATTCAAATAATGGGAATCTTGGCCTGCATTTGGCAATTCTTCAAGGCTGTGAGTCAGAATATATTATGTGTCTTATTACTATTACATTAAGCCACTGTAACCACACATGCACAACAGTTACAACGGGTTGTACCATATAGGTAGAACAGCTGGTTGCCTGGGGCAGCAAAATATTAGAAGAGTAAAGTGTTTTGTGACTATTTATTATGTGAGTGATTACTTGCTAGAAGGAGGAGACATTTTTCATATTGCCTGGGGCAGTAAAAATCCTCGAATTGACATTAGTCTTGTTCCTTTAGTAAGAGACATAAAATACATAAATGAACATCTCAATTTGACATTAGCTGTTAGTCTGTATGTTAACTTCAGGTCTTCTTGGGTGTGATACATGGTTCCCAAAAGTAGTTTATTTTTTTTTTAGTTTAACCAGGTATTACATGATTATTTAATATTACCTAAAAAGCATTACTCTAAAGTATGGAACTTCTATGATGTCTCTATAGAGTCTCATTACTTAATAAGCTGACTCACAGTGATGTCATCTTCAAAACTTTCCTCTCAGACACTATAAAGGTTGTATAGTAATGTGAATTTAAAATTAGTCCATAAAGGCAATTCAAGTGGAATATGTTTGAGACTGATTATTTAATTTTTCTTCTATGCAAGAATTAATCTTCATATTTATAATTCTAATGAACAGTGCCCACACTTATTATTTACATCAAAATATGCTGACTCATGAAAGATAAATCATTGGCATCACGGCCTGCTTAAAAAGAGAAAATCACTGCAAGTGAAAGTGTTTCGATTACTACCTTGAAGCTAAAAGACCACTTTCCTGTAAAAACAAAATGACTGGAACATTATATGTTCCCTGAGAATAGCTTACAATAAGAAAGAGATGCTTTTGGCTGCAAAATAAAATGCTGAGGGAATACCAAATTCAGGTTATGACTTTCTCTTAAAGTAGAATGAATTTAAAACTTCAGAGGGGGGATATCATTTAAGTGTACAGTGCCCACATCAATTAGTAACCATAAAAAGTATTGAGAAATACTTGAAAACAAGAATTTTCTATTTTAAAAAACTTAGCTTCACTTTTCATTTTAACATGGATGAATGTACTGTTAACCCTTGAAAGAATTTGAACTGCATAGGTCTACTTATAAGCATTTTCCCCCCAATAACTACAATGAAGAACTATAAATGTATTTCATATAATGAAATACGAAAAGAAAATAAATGTATTTCCTCCTCTTTATGATTTTAATATTTTTTCTGTAGCTTACTTTATTGTAGGAATACAGAGTATAATACAAATAACACAAAATAATGTGTGTTAATTGACTATTCAGGTTATTGGTAAAGCTTCTGGTCAATGGTACGCTATTTTTAGTTATGTTTGGAAAGAAAAGTTATACATAGATATGTGTCTGCACATGGGATCAGTGCCCCCTCCCCCTACATTTTTTAGATTAAATGTCAATATTATTGCCTAAACAATATATAAACATAGATTTTATTTTGAGAAAATAAGTCTTTTTGGAACCCACCAAAGAATGAAGCAAAGAGCTAAATATGTGATAGACATACACAGAAAATATTAAAATATATCTAAAAATATGGTAATAATTTTAGTACCATAATAAGATACTTTTGTCTATCAAGCATATATCAGAGTACAAGGTATTTGTTTTTCAAAAGCACATTAGGAAATACAGACTCATTAGAAGATTGACAGTAGTTCCTAAAAAGAGGTAAACAAAAGCTAAGGAAAATAACAATTGTAATCCCTACTATGACAGATGCTGGTCTGACTATAGATGATATTTCTGATGAGTACCATGATGATGTTGATAGACAATCAATTCTGTCAGTCATCATGGAAGTGACTGCTGATAGATTCTATTGTCTCGGACCAGGGACATCATCTTGAAAAAACTTCTCTCCAGATTGAAATTTTTGACATGCAATCAAAGTTATGGGAGCGCAGAAGCCTACTGGAAGAACTGTCACTAAAGAACAATTGCTACAGAACGATCCATAGGATCAGGTCAAGGATTTGTGAAATGTTTACACAAGATGAAATGTCAGAGTTCTCAAAGTATTTATGTGTAGCTGAGAAACTTTATTCCCAAAGTGCCATTTATATTTGTGTTGAGATATAAATCAAAATTCTAAATTTAGTTTGTCAGTACCCATCATTTAAACACTACCATAATAAATGCAAAGTTGTGCAATGGTATAGTAATCATTGTTTATTTAATAAATGTTAGGCATTAAAGAGAAAAATAAGAAAGGCATAATTCAATACATTCAAATTAGCTAATGATCTAATAACAGAGAAATGTCATATAAAGTAAAAACATAAACTCATATTCCTGGAGCCCTGACAAGGTGCTGAATACATTACTAAGTAAGTGGGATATGGATACATGCATAAGGCATATTCTCTGTCATTCATAACAGATATGGAATTCTGGTTGCATTCACTTAATGGCTATGTGACCTAAGTTACTGCTTTCCCAGAGCCTCCATGTCCTCATTTATAAAATTGGAATATTAATAATATGTATTGGGTTTCTATAAGGAAAAAAATTGAAATCAAGTATAGCAAATACTTAGTATATAGTGCATTGGCACTCCAAAATGTTATCTGCTATAACATAGTTCAAGAGTAAAATCTTTAAGTAGGATATGATAAAACAGTGTCAAGTATATCACAAATTTGAAGTTTTGAATTGTTTTAGTTTGGGATTTATAGCAAGATTTATTTCAGGAAAATTACTCCAGAAGAAGTGTGTTGAAATCCAGACTATACTTGGAAGATATGAGTACATCATATTAAAAATGTTTAATAATAGGAGCCAAAAAATAACAGTAATTGCATCCACATGAAGTTAAAGAGGACGATTATGATAGATATTTTTCATTATGTATTTATGATATAATCAGAAAGTCACTATTTTTGCCCAATGTAAATTGATTCAAGCAGGGATACTAAAATAAAATGTTTGAAAGGCTGTTGAAGAACAAGATATTTAGATGCCATCAAAGTATTACTCTATAACTACTTACTATTAGCAAAATGAAAAAAATGTATTTTAAAATGTCAATGTAATAAAATCTGTAAGGATGGTAGTATTCTAGATGAAAAGTGACTAAGGAGACATTGAAAAAATGCAACTCATGAACATTGATTAAATCTTGGATTAGGGGAAATAAACATTATAAGGACCTTTGGGAGGGTCTGTTGCTAAAATATAAAATGGGTATTACAGAATATTGAAAAATTATTGTAGATTTTCTTAGATATGAAAGTGACATGGCAGGTATACATTCTTGTTCTTAGGGGGTACAGGCTAACATATGATTTTTATAATTCACTTTTAAATAATTGGGAAGAACAAAAGGAAGAAAAAAAATATGGCAAGTTATTAACAATTGGTAAATCTATTAGTGTTTGCTTTACTATTTTTTTTAAATTTCAGTTACTCATATTTCTGAAAAAACTATACATTTTGAGACTCCCTAATCCTTAAAATTAATATAAAAATAATAAGTTGTTTATTGTTAAACTATATGGCATTCTCAAAAGACTGATTAATATAGAAGTATAGACAAGAATATAGTCAACAGCAAATAATGACATTGAAAATCATGGAATGGATGAGACTGCTTTAGGAAGAATTATCAAGACCAAACCTGAGTCATTCTTTTATCCTGGCATTTAAAATTGAAGGAGAGAGGGCAGCTTGGGTGGCTCAGCGCTTTAGCGCCACCTTCGCTCCAGGGCCTGATCCTGGAGACCTGGGATCGAGTCCCACATCGGGCTCCCTTGCATGGAGCCTGCTTCTCCCTCTGCCTGTGTCTCTGCCTCTATCTCTCTCTCTCTGGGTCTCTCATGAATGAACAAATAAAATCTTTAAAGAAATAAAATAAAATTGAAGGAGAGGATGAAGAGTCAAAAAAAAAGAAAAAAAAAAAAAAAAAAAGCCTGAAGGAGAAGCAGGCCATGAGGGATATGGTGGAACATGGGCCAAAAGGAAAAAAAAAAAAAAAAAAAAATCAGAAGAAGAAAGAAGAAGAAAGAAAGACATCAAATGCTACTAGGAGGATAAGCAAGGCAATGAAATAGTGAAAGGAAAAGAATTTTAGAATTTTTGAAGAATGTCCTCCTAGGACACCTGTTAGACATACAGATTATAATTATCGGCCAAGTTATGAGGACATTCCGACTTACTAGGTTTAATCTAAAACCTAAAAATCTGTGTGTTTTATGAAACTGAAAACAGTTCTGGGGCACCTAAGTGGCTCACTTGAATAAGTGTCTGCCTCTGGCTTGGGTCATAATCCAGGAGTCCTGGGATTGAACCTTACATTACATTGAACCCCCTGCTCAGCTTCTGAACTTCTCCCACTGCCTCTGCCCCTTGCTCATGCACACTCTTTCTCTGTCTCTCAAACAAAACAAAACAAAAATGAAAACAAAAATTAAAAAACCTTAAAAAAAATCCGAAAGCAATTTTTTATCTTCAGGGAAATCAGGGACTTTTTCCTAAGATATTCAAAGTAGGTTCCCTGGACCAGCAATGTCAGTAATGTATGGAAACTACTAGAAATGAACATTCTTGATTACACAGAGCAATCGTTGCTCTTACAATCCTGAAATGATACTCATAAATGCTAAACTTTGAGAATGATCTGCCCAAGAATTTAGGAAGAAAAAAAATTTAAGTATGATTTGAATTAAAATGCACAGAAAATTAAGAATTCTTTTATAGGAAGCATAAGAAAGGCATACATTTCTTTAATAATGGGCCAGAATCCAGATCCTGAACCAGAAAGCACATTAATTACATCAACCTCATTCAGGACCAGTCTAATTTAATCTTTTCTTTCTCTTTAATTCTAAAAAAATATTGTAGTGTATCACATGCCTTGCATGGAATCTGTATATCTGCTTGCATTATCCTTCCATCCCCCTGTACCTCCCCACTAACCACCTTACTCCTACACACACACAAATTCTTGATAAAGACTGTGGTAGATTGCTATCCTCAAGACAGCACCTAGGATCAATTATTACAATTATAATACATAGTACTGCCATAAAAATATGAGCTGTTTTAGGATTGCAATGTGTCTTGGTTACCAATGCTATTCCAAACATTTGGCAGAGAGCCAAATGCATGAGTGTGTTCAATAAATAATGCTTGATGAAAGAAGGTATTCCATATAGTTTACTAATTAAGTGTGTGCTGTATACCCATTATTTGCCACTCTCTAATAATTTCCAGCTAACTTGAGGGCTATTATTAGATGAATGCTAAGTACAAATGAGTTTATTTAACTATTTAATTTCTCACCAAAGAGGTATAAATGGGAGCTTTCATCTCTTGACTGCTTAATTGAATTCTTAAACTTTAATCAGACATGGCATGGTCTATGAAGACTAAGGAAATTATTTAAAATTATTAAGGAGACAAAAATCATCAATGTTTCAAAATTTAAATTGTTCTTTCATAACCAAATTCCAAAGTCATATATGCCTGAGGTCATATAGTATTGAGGGAGGGAAAACAAATCATGTTACAGGCAGTAAGGTCAAGGAAAGAGATGACCAAATATTCGCTTTTTAATTGATTCCTTTTTATCTTTTTTAGAACTATAATTAAATGTCAATAAGTTTTGGTGGCAGTAAGGAAAGAGTTTAGAATGGAGAAGATAGGGTTAACATTCTTGTCTTCCATGTCTTGAAGGGACCAATTAGTGACTCACTGATTCCAAAAGAGAAAACTAAAATTCTTAGGCTAATATAAGGGTTCTGAATATCTAGCTTAAATTCATGTAGTTGAATTAATCTACTGAAACAATTTGTTTAGTTTGGAGAAATTTCATGCACCTTTCAGATTAAACACTTGAATGACTTACACGGGTTGTGTCAGATTTAAAATTTTATGCATTGTAGTTTTTTGTTTTTGTTTTTGTTTTTTACCTTTTCTGTTCTCTGTCTTTTTAATGACTTGATGGACTTAAGCTACAAATTAGATCATTAGAATGTCTTCTCTTGATTGGGATCACAGAAATTGTAATTGTGTAATTTAAAAGTAAATACATAGTTTGATTTTAACATTTTGCATTTATTGCTTACTGTGAAAAATTTTAATCTGAAATAGAACCAGAGAACATAAAATGGAGACTAGCATGCACCCTAGGAAGAAAACAAAACTTAAGGACTAAAAGATTGATTTCCTATAAATGCTAGATTTACAGGAAACTGATAGTGTTGGAATTTCTTGGGTTGTGGGGAGTTAATCAGAAGTTGTCTCAATCTTTGGAATCTGGGTGGCTCAGTGGGTTAAGCATTCAATTTTTTTATTTTTATTTTTTAGAAACTTTATATATTTATTCACGAGAGATATATAGAGAGAGGTAGAGACACAGGCAGAGGAAGAAGCAGACTTCCTCCCTACAGAGGAAGAAGCCTGATGCGGGATTTGATCCCAGGACCCCAGGATCATGACCTGAGCTGAAGGCAGTTGCTTAACTGATGAGCCACCCAGGTGTCCCTAAGCATCCAATTTTTGATTAAGGCTCAGGCCATGATATCAGGGTCATGGGATTGGGATCGTGCGCATGTCTGGCTCCATGCACAGAAGGGAGTCTGCCTGAGATTCTCTCTCCTTTCCCTCTGCATGCCCCCTTTCTTTCTCTCTTTCTTTCAAATAAATGAATATATCTTTAAAAAATGTGTCTCATCTCAGTCTTGGGAGGTTTTGCCAGAAGCATGAATAGAAATGACCCAGGTTAGATTGGTCTGACAAAGTAGGTTGAATTGAGCTTTTTCATGTGACTGGATTGATTTTGTTGCTCAAAAATATTTCAGGACTTGTCTTCATTTGTTTTAGATTTAACTGACGATAACTGAACTCTCCCCTGCTTACATTCCCTGCCCATAATTACAGTCCACCTCAGTTCCTCAAATGACACACCTATGAGTGTGCTACAGTTTGCTTGTCCCAAATGGCAATTCCTCTGCTCTTTCCAAATAAACACATTTATTTAAGCTGGCTTCAATTTACCTCTGTATTTAGGTTAATATCACTTAACTGCCTCTTAAATAAGAGATTATTAGGGAAAAATACTATGAAACCTTCAAGCTAGCAAAATCTTCCTCAAATTACAATGTCCTCTATTTCTTTCATTATGAGATGTCTGTAAACAATATTATTTTAGTGTTACTGACCTAGGATGGGAAAGAGAAGAATTCTCAAAGTTTCTTCAAGACTATTGTACAGCAGAGAAAGCTGCCATTATACATTTATAATATACTGAATTTTAAATATTTAAAATCTGGCTTACATCTTCAGAAGGGCCTATTTGAATCACCAATATTAAAAGGAAAATATTGAAAACCATCCAAATAAAAATTGTTAACATAAATTTCATATTTTTTAAAACTTCAGTATATAATACTGCCATTTATAAATAATGTGTAATAATTAACATTAATCTAAGGACTAAAGATATACATATGGCTGGAATCAACAATTGGAATTTAAACTTTTAAAATGAATTTCAAATTGTGATAAACACATATTTGTGAAAATCTTATGTTTTTCTAATAAAAATGATAATTGTTCTTCCTCACCCTACTGTGAACTTTTAATCTTGAACATTAAATGAAGAGATATGAGCCACAGATTATACTTTACAGTACATTTTTACTGCTAATTCTAATTTTTGCTATAGTCTTTATTTTGTAATGTGTCTAGGTACAAACTCATTTAAAGGACTATGAACAAAGAAAATAAAGCTCAAGATATTTTACTTATTTTTTTATTGTTCCTGTTACACATTGTTTTGGTAGGAAGAATTGTTTCCTACCAACAAAAACTCAGTCCCTGATCAAACTTCAGTCTTCTCTGAATTCGCTTCTGGATTAGATGTCCTTGGCTGCTGAGCTCTGTTTTAGCAAGAATCCTGCTAAGCCATTTTAGGGAGAATCCTACTACCTTTAATATGTCCAATCCAGTTCTTTGCCCCTCTATCTTGTATCTATTTAACTTAGTCTTAGTAATTCCACAGCCACTGACCTTATTTTGCCCATAGGCTACAAATCCTCAACTCTACTAACTATATTTAGAATTGTGCTCCACTCTATATTGAAACTTGTTTATTCTACTGCAGTAGCTCAAATAAAATTGGTCTTGCTATTTTCAACAAGTTTCTAGAGCAATTTCACCAACTTTGAATAACTCGTTCTTTCTCTTTTGACTTACACCGATTAAATACCATAGAAATGTTTTATTTTAAATCTCCATTAGTATTCAACTTTATAAAGACATAAAACATTTAAGAATCAAGGTTAAATAAGAAAACATTATTCCGTGATCCAGATGAATGAAATGAAGGGGTTGTCACTTAATCTCTCTGACTAGTCTATAAAGACATGGTATAAAAAGTAGCATAGAAAGAACAATTTAAGAGGAAGAATAAAGATTTCATTAAATAGAATAGACAAATGTACATTTACATTATTCTCTGAAATGCCCTGGAGCAGTTTCATGTTGCTTTTATCACTGATTCAAGTATTATTACGTAATTATCACTTGCAATTAATTTCAGGCTTAAAAGAAGATATCACTTAAAAAGAAACTAATGCAATTATTTTAGACAAACTTCATTTTTAAACTTCTATGACACAATTTTAAAATAAATGGAGTACTGGATATACCATTTTTAAGAAAAATATCTTGAATATTTAAAAATAAATCCCTCACCTCTTCCTATTTTTTTTCTTTTCTATTTTGGCTGTTTATTAAGTATTTACATTTTTCCTCTGTTCAACTGTTTTTTACTTTCTAATTTTTGTTTCTCCTCACACCTGTCTCTCTCCTTCCTTTTGTTAAACAAAACTTCAAACCACAAAAGAAGCTGCTGAAATGCAAATGAATAAAATGTTCCAGGCAGGTGTTTTTATTTATCTAACTGCATTGAATGTCTAAGAAGCAAAAAAAAACAAAAAACAAAAAAACAAAACAAAACAAAACAACAACAACAAAAAAACAAAAAAGAAAGAAAGAAGAAAGAAAGAAAAAGAAAGAAAGAAAGAAAGAAAGAAAGAAAGAAGAAAGAAAGAAGAAAGAAAGAAAGAAAGAAAGAAAGAAAGAAACCATATGAATCTTAGATACAATAATGTTATGTAATGTGTAATGCTACTTGTAATTTGAAAGAAATTGCCCAGCTGTAAATATTAAGTCCTTTTGAAATTGTGGTAATTATGAAGTACAAGGGCTTTCACTAACCATTGCTTTCATTATTCAGGCAGCTTTGCCACAGTATATTTAAATAATAGTCATTACATACTTACCCATGTGGTCATATTTATCCTTAGGAGATAATAGTAATTATTGAAAACATTTATATCAAAGTTACTAATTTCTCTATAGTTCTACGTCTTTTTTCAGAATACTGTAATGAGATCTCCATATAATAAACATGTGAGGATATGGCTAAAATATTGGAAATATTTTGAAATCATGAACTAATGTTATGATGTCAAAATTAATCATAAAATACACAAACCAAGATCAATTTCTATATTTAGACTTACTAAAAATCCATACAAAGATGCAATCTAGTATATTTCTTTATATATTATTATATATACTATATACTCCTCTATTCCCTCACCTCATGTTGACTTCTTTTGCTGACTTTTTGCTATTCTTTTTCTAGTATAGCAAGGCATTGATAGACTTTGGAATCAGATAAATCTTGCTTTGAATTTGTCTTCATATTTGTAGTTGTGTTATCTTGAACAAGTAACTATGCTTCTGAACATCACTTTTCCTACTTCAAAAACTGGAATGATGGGCACTTGGGTGGCTACCTTTGGCTCAGGTAGTGATCCCAGGGTCTTGGGATCAAATCCAGCATATGGTAGGTAGCCCCATAGGTAGCCTCCCCATAGGTAGCCTCCCCACAGGTAGCCTGCTTTTCTCTTTGCCTATGTCTCTGCTTTTTTATCTGTGTCTCTCATGAATAAATAAGTACAAAATCTTTAAAAAAATGGAATAATAACTCCTGTCTCCATAGCCTAATTAGGAGGTACTACAAAATTTCAGGGAATAGTATCATGATTATAAACATAACATTACAAAAAATGGCTAATGAAAGTACTTTGGGCAGCCTAAACATATTAACAACAAGTAATTTTAAGATTGGGACTCTAAGAATAACTGTCCTTTGCCATTAAAATTAGTTTCAAGCTTTCTATTCACTTTACAATTTGCACTGTTGTTTATAGAAATTGTGAAAGTTAGATGCCACACTCAGCAGAGCACACTTTACAAAAACAAAACAAAAACAACAAAACCAAAGTAAAGTAAACCATAGAAATTATAAAATATCTTGAAAATCAAAATGGGTTAAAGTGGAAAAAGTGAGTATTTCTGGATTTTCAGTGATAGTCACCAGCAGGGCATCAGATTTAGTGGGAGTCACTCAAAGTGCATTTCACAGCCTGATTTTCATCTAGAAAATTTCATAAAGATTAATTGGGAAATATATACAGCATCACACAGACTCTCAGGTAATCTGAACACATCACACCAGTGTCACTGTGCCCTTGCTATTATTATTCTCAAAAAGGAAAAAGACTGCAATGGTGTAAGTTACACAAAGATTATAACTAAAAAAATAAAAAATTAAAAATAAATTAAAAAAAAGCATGTTTTTGTATTTTGTTTTCCATGAATTTTGATTGTTTTTCATTTTGTTTTTATTTTTGTCTGTCTTTCTTTCTCTCTCTCTTTCCTTGGCATCTTTATGACCTTTTTCCATGCAAAATATTTTTAAAAACCCACTACATTTTAAAGCTGTCACTACTAGAAATATTATTCCGAGAACAGAGTGAGAGATTTTTGCTTTTTAAACAAAACAAAACCCGGTGGGCAGTCTCAGGCATGTAACCAATTACTTATCCACTTGTCCATATACCTTTTGTTAAATGAATATTTTTCACAGTATGAATGTCTTTAAGACTCACAAAGATGCTTTTGGCAGATCATCAAATACCTGCTCCATTGGAAAAAAAAGTGATAACAACTCATAATAGGGACACTGCCATCTCGATCACTGCACAGAAACCACTGTGCAGTACAAAAGAGGATAGGCAGATATCTGCAGCAATGATTTCTGCTTTAAGTATAATAAACTTTAGGACAACTTGGAGAGTGCATGCATTTGAGGTTTCTCATTTTAGCCATGTGCTCTGTAAACTAAGGAGGAAGTTGAAGACTTAAGTGGCAAGACACAAAATGTATTTACTTAGACTATCAGATAGAAAATCTTGAAATTGAAATTGGGCAGCCCTGGTGGCGCAGTGGTTTAGCGCCACCTGCAACCCAGGGTGTGATCCTGGAGACCCTGGATCAAGTCCCACTTGGGCTCCCTGCACGGAGCCTGCTTCTCCCTCTGCCCGAGTCTCTGCCTCTCTCTCTCTCTCTCTGTCTCTCTCTCTCTCTCTCTCTCTGTGTCTCTATGAATAAATAAATAAAATCTTTAAATAAAAAAAAAGAAAATCTTGAAATTAAAGAGTAAAAATATGACTATTCATGAGATATTCTGATTTTCCTGCATAAATTAGGTTCTACTTCTCTATCCCGCCCTGGTAATTTGCCATAGTAGATTTAGTGTTTTTAAAAATAATATTGGGGTCAGGGTGCCTGGATGGCTAGGTCCGTTGAGTGTCTGACTTTTGATTTCTGATCAGGTCATGTTTTCAGGATTGTGAGACCAAGCCCTATTTGGGCTCTGTGTTAGGCATGGAGTCTGCTTAAGATTCTCTCTCCCTCTGCCCTTTATCCCCTTTTCTCTCTCTCCCACTGTAAAGAAAAATAATAATAATGGGATCACTGGAACATTTTCCAACAGCTTAATAGAATCATATTTTCTCTCTTTTCCTCTTTTTAGTTAATAATATAAACCTGATACTCATTTCTTGGGTTTTTAATCTGTAAGTGATTCTTTCTAAAATATTCAAATGAAAAAAAAATAAAATAAAATAAAATAAAATATTCAAATGACTCTTTCTCCAAAAGCAGGTTGCCTGATTATGCTGTATTGCCAAGGGCAAAATAAAAGAAAGGCTCATGTAGTTTAAGGGATTTTTAAATAATTCTGTAGTTTTTCCTTAAGTTGAAATTATTCAGTTTTCTCGAATTATGAAATACCTTAGCTCTTTTTTCATGGGGGATCTAATTCAGGGAATAATTTTTTTAGATAGCTTAACTTCATAATCAAAGGTGCCAGTGGTAACCACCTTTCCTAGGCTTTGATGGCAGGTCATGGTCTGCTATAAAGTATCAAAGAAGGATTAGAGTAAAATGTCATGGCCAATACGCACATGAGAAAATGCTCTGCATCACTTGCCATCAGGGAAATACAAATCAAAACCACAATGAGATACCACCTCACACCAGTGAGAATGGGAAAAGTAACAAGGCAGGAAACCACAAACGTTGGAGAGGATTGGAAGAAAAGGGAACCCTCTTACACTGTTGGTGGGAATGTGAACTGGTGCAGCCACTCTGGAAAACTGTGTGGAGGTTCCTCAAAGAGTTAAAAATAGACCTGCCCTACGACCCAGCAATTGCCCTGCTGGGGATTTATCCCAAAGATACAGATGCAATGAAACGCCGGGACACCTGCACCCCGATGTTTCTAGCAGCAATGTCCACAATAGCCAAACTGTGGAAGGAGCCTCGGTGTCCATCGAAAGATGAATGGATAAAGATGTGGTTTATGTATACAATGGAATATTCCTCAGCCATTAGAAACGACAAATACCCACCATTTGCTTCAACGTGGATGGAACTGGAGGGTATTATGCTGAGAGAAGTAAGTCAGTCGGAGAAGGACAAACATTATATGGTCTCATTCATTTGGGGAATATAAATAATAGTGAAAGGGAATATAGGGGAAGGGAGAAGAAATGTGTGGGAAATATCAGAAAGGGAGACAGAACGTAAAGACTCCTAACTCTGGGAAACGAACTAGGGGTGGTGGAAGGGGAGGAGGGCGGGGGGTGGGGGTGAATGTGTGATGGGCACTGAGGGGGGCACTTGACGGGATGAGCACTGGGTGTTATTCTGTATTTTGGCAAATTGAACACCAATAAAAAATTAATTTATTATTAAAAAAATAGAGTAAAATGTCAGTCACAAGATGCTTTTTAAAGTATCATTCTGTTTTTATTCCTACTCTTTTATAAATTAGGGTAAAGTATATGTAATATATAATTTATTATTTATCCATTTTTAAGGGTATAGTTTAGTGACATTAAGTACATTCACATTATTGGTGCAATCATAACCACTATCCAAGTCCACAACTTTTTCATCTTTCCAAAAGAAACTCTACTCATTACAAATAAACTCCCTGTAATCCCCTTCACCCTAGTTCCTGGCAATCACACTGCTACTTTCTGTTTCTATGAATTTAGTTACTCTAGGGACTTCACATAAATGGTGTCATATAGTACATGACCTTCTGCGACTGACTTATTTTATTTAGCAGAACATCCTCAAGGTTCATTCACATTGTAACATGTGTCAGAATTTTTTTCCATTTAAGGCTGAATAATATTTCATTATATTTAAATACTACATTTTGTTTATACATTCATCTGTCAATAGAGATTTTGTTAAATTTTAAACTAAATTTCAGAATTCTACATTTGAAATCTGGCTAAATATGTCATCCTCTTATGTCATATGTGCTGTGTCCATATTGTTTTAACTCTGAAACGTTTCTAAGTTTTACAAATATATTCTGGGTAACAAAGATATAAGTGGATAATTAGAAATTACTAGTCACATTACTTTGTAATAAGGACTATCAGAAATATCACTTACAAATTAACAAGATTCATGTGGGAGCCAGTAATATTTATAAGATAGATGCCTGGGGTTTTGGGGGGTTTTATTAGGCAAATTAAATTGACTTATCTCTCTTCTATAGGAGTTTTTATATTGCAGGATTTACACACTATGTTCAGATGTATAAAAATTTCTAATAAGTGATGTCATCTGTCTCATGGAACCTCAATCTAGTGGAAAAAAAGAGCAGAAGGGGTGTATTTAGGCCAGTCTGATAAATTCAGAGCAATCCAATAATTTGCTTTAATAGTCTCTTTAGAGGATATTTTCCCTTTTAATTTCAAGTAGTTTTTGTTGTTGTTGTTGTTTGTTTGTTTGTCACACTTTTCAGATGTCAACAGGACATAAACCAGCAGAGCAATTGTAAAAGAAGCAGAGTTGAGAGGTTTGAGTTTGTCTCTGATATCCTTCTGGTGTCTGGAACAAGATTCTTAACGTTTGTCTAGTGGATCTGAGATGAGATATGTGGGTATCTAAAGTTTGCTAATGGTTGTGATCTATTCTCTGCATTTCAGGCAAAGATGGAAAGTCCACTAAACAGATTTCCAATGCAGAGTCACTGCTAGACTGACATCTTGGCTACAGTCTCCCACCAACATTCAGCGAGCTTCTCAGTCTTCTTTAGGAACACAAAGTAACTTTTCAACCCTTTTAAACCCCCTTCTCATTCCACTCCTTTGGTCTAGCCATTACCATACTGATGATTTTTCTTCATTGAATTCTCTTTAGATCACAAGGAAAGTTAGGCAAAGATTTATGACCTTGAGGATATCTCTTCAAAATACAAAGCATATTGTCATGATGGAATTCCAATGATCCTGGATAGTCAGGATGAATGGAAAGAAGCCTTTTGTTTCAGACACTTGAACACACACACACCCCACACCACACATACATACAAACAAATAACAAAACCCACCTTTCCTTGAAGATTTGTTCTTAGCAAAGAATATGTCAGTATTCAAATCAGTATAGTAATACTGCACTTCTGTACTTTTCTGAAAATAAGGAACAGTCTAAATGGCTGTGAAGTTTATTTTGTCTAGAAGTGCAGATATGTGGCAGGTAGTACTTCATCTCAATTGAGATGAATAAAGATTGACTCAGACGTGTAGCAACTCGAGTCGCGGGGGGGCTCTGGTGAGGGTGCGGCGGCGGCACCGGCCGGGAAGATGCCAGGGGCAGGTGACGGCGAAGGCGCCTTCAGTTTCAAGAAGCTGCTGGATCAGTGCGAGAACCAGGAGCTCCAGGCTCCTGGAGGAATTGCCATTCCCCCCGTGTATGGTCAGCTCTTAGCTCTACATCTGCTCCACAATGACATGAATAATGCAAGATATCTTTGGAAGAGGATACCACCTGCTACAAAGTCTGCAATTTCTGAACTTGGGGGAATTTGATCAGTAGCACAGAGAATCTGGCAGAGAGATTTCCCTGGGATCTACACGACCATCAACGCACACCAGTGGTCTGAGACGGTCCAGCCAACCGTGAAGCACTTAGAGATGCAACAAGAAGAAGAGCCTTTGCCTGGTCTCTCAAGCCTACACCTCGGTAATTGCCGCCGACTTCGCGGCCTTTGGGGCTCCCTGTGGGGGAGGCTGTGAAGGGTATATTGGAACAAGGATGGCAGGTTGACTCTCCCACGAGAATGGTCATGCCCAAAACGCCAGTTGCAGGGGTCCTGGATGTGTCCTTTAACAGCTTTATTCCCTTATCAGAGCCTGCCCCAGTGCCCCTAATCCCCAGTGAGCAGCAGTTAGCCAGACTGACCGATTATGTGGCTTTCCTCGAAAACTGGTGTATCCTTCTGAGTCCAAGATCCACCTTCAGAATCCTGTATACTGACAGATATCGAAATGTAAGATTTTATTTTCAATTTATTGGATGGATGAAGCACCTCAGCATTCCTTACTGAGTATGTGATAAAATACATATATAAAGTATATTATTATATATTTTGTCCCTAAACATTATGCTGAATAGTTGTTGAAACAGTTCTCATTTTGTAATATTTGACAATTTGGATGGAGCCCGTCAGTATGATGCAGCTTATATTTCTTAGTGACTGACTTATAAAACAGCTCTCCTGCTTCATGTAGGTCAGTGGCTGTCAGCTGTTTGCCCCTGCCCCAGCGGACAGCACACTCTATGGGCACTGATGGTTGACAGTTGCAGTGATCCCTTTGGCGTTTGAGGAGGACTGTCCCCAGAGACAGTCTCTGAGCTGCCAGGGATTCTGATGCACCCCCTTCCGAGAATATGCTCCTCTTTCTCCTCACCACCTGAATATCACTCTTACAGAATGCTGAAGTGTGGCTGAGGAACAGAAGACTACTTCCTCAGTGAACCAGTTTGTTAACTTCGATTTTTTTCCTGATAGTATGAGTACATCCATTGCTGGCAGTGGAGGGCTTGCCATGAAAATGCAACTATTTAAGACCTTCAGGAGAAATATTAGATGTAATACTCCTTTCAGAAGAAGGGAATATTAGGGTGGAATGCATTATATTGGCAAAGAAGCTATTAAGATAAGTGATCCACTTTGTACAACTGTCTTGCAGCCTACTGGTTGCTTATTTTTATCCTTTGGTTCAAGTTCTGCCTTTTGGAGAAATACCGAACAAGTCTTGCAGTTTTTGCGTGATGCCCTCTGAATATTTGGAGGTGTTTATTGTATCTTCAGGTTAAAAGCACCCCCCCCCGCTTCATTTATTCTGCATTTGTTCAATAAATATTTAATTGAAAAAAAAAGATATGTAGCAACTCAAAACAAAAATTATTATGGGTGACTTTTCCTTATTGAAAAATATGGCTATTAATTACAACCTCCTTTATGCTCCAAATTCATTTACACATACACTTGAAGCTGCTAAAAATTTTTAAGTTCTATTCCTCTCAGGTATTTTTAATCATTTGGAAATGCCTGTCAAGTGGCAGGTAGATGCTGATGATACTCCCAGGAAACAGTAGGACACAGAGACTATTAGATTTAACTATCAATTTGCCGAATCTGAGAAGTGCAGTCACGTACCCTTGCACAAGTCATGGCTACAATTTTGATACATCTTAGAGAACAATTTACATTAGAAGGCAAATAAATTTTTGTTCTGTCTGACAAGCTATTGGGCAACCCTATATAGAATATAAAGTATGAGTGCAAAATGCAAATAGATGTGGATTATTTTATTTCTTTCCCATTTTTTTTTTTTTTTGCTTTAGGCATACTCTTAATGTGCTAAATTATTCATCGCATTTAGTTCTTACAAATTAGTGGAATGGTTGAGATTTGTAAGTCAATTTGTAGATTTTTCAGAAATAAATCCTTTTCAGAACTGGCTAATTCCTACAGGTACAGCTTCCCCAACAGCTTCTTGGGTGGAAGCTATTTTTTTTTTATTCTTTTTATATGTTAGGCTTAGGCTGTTAGCTCGTTGACTTCTTACTGCTCCCTGATGACATTTCCAAATCATGTCTTCTGGTCTCTTTTTCAAATACCCCTGTATAGTGAAGATTCTTCTACCCAGTCTGTCATCTTCTCTCTCTTTTAAGCTGTCAATTTTTGACAATCTTTCAAAACTGAGGACATGAGAATATGGTTCCATTTCTCTTTCTTCATTCTTATCCCTGTTATCTTTATCTGGGTTTTCTCCAGCTACTGGTTCCCTATTTTTTAGGGCATTAGGGCAACATTTTATGATAGTGATCTTCAGTTTTCAATTTATATTGAAAATTGACTCCTGGCCAAGAGCTTGTGATGGGTCTGCTTCGTGGTGGTCTGGTCAGTAATAGTCTTTTATTACAATATGTCAGAGCTTTTCATTGGGTTCAATTTTTAGCTAAATAATCCTCCATTTGTTGTTGGAGTAGTGTGTATCTGGTTGCCAATACATTAGCAGTTGAGTCGAAGAAGTAAATTGAATGTTTGACTCTTCAGCATGCAGTTTTTATTTAGTCTTCCAGCTGCCCCACCTAACCTCTGCTCTCTGCCTGGCTTTCCCATTCAAGAGCCTCCCTGGATCTATCTTAATGGCACTCCAAGTTTTGTTGAGGAGGATGAGGAGCTTCAATTTTGTGACTTCAAAGATAGAGTAAAGAAATCAAATGTTATACTTATTTTACATTTAGATTTATAACCAAACTCCTTGTTTTAGCCCCAGGAATTATCTCAATTTTCTATCATGGCTGATGACTTCAGCATCCCAGCGCTCTATTAGGTGAATTTACACACTCTTGTTTCAGCAAGAATTTTATATTTTACCCCCTACCATCCCACCAATCAGTTATAACTTCTTGGCTTTTTTACTTCCTTGACATATTTTTCTGTTGTCATTTACTCCTGCCCCTTTTCTGTTCATGTATATTTAGAAAAATTTTATTTATATATGATTCATTTCATGGAAATGGGGAGATGACAATGATATTTATGACTAATATGTCATATTTACTAAGAGATTAGCTAATGGTTCAGTAAGTTGTTAATTTGGGGAAATAAAATAATTTTATACTTTCTAGTATATTGTGTATATCACTAGAAAATATCAATATGAACCATAAATAATTATTTGCAAAAATGTTTAAGTATTAATAATGTCATTATTAATGAAATTTTCTACATTAACAATTCTCGAAATATTTAATATACAATTTATGTATTTTAAAAGATTTTTTAGTTATATGCCAAAATATTCCTAAAAATCAAGATTCAGATATTTAAATGTAATTTTCCTGCTTCCAAAATAAAATGTTTTTCTATAAAAATAGAGATATTTTACTCCTGTAAAGTCTAATAAAATGTATTCCTTCAACTTTATAGCCACAATGTTGGTGACAGTAGAAATTTTAGTTTTCAATTATTTTGAAGCAAATTGAGAACAAGAAGTATCATAGAAATTTTAAGTCTGAATGTAGGATTTTTACTTTGGATTTGGATTAGATTAATGAATAAATGTTATTTGAGTTATCACTAAAATACTTCATACAAGTGGCGATTAAAATTACTCTAGTTATGAATGAATTTCTTACTAAAAGCATGACTCAGTTCTTATACTTTAAGACACCCTGCTGTATCAATTGAAGCATTTATGTCACTTACTCATCATTCCAGATGCTAAATATGCTACTTGTAATGAAAAGAAAAACAAAACTTTATTTTCTTGATCATCATTCTTCTATTTCATAAAAACAAACATCATCTGAAACCCAATGCTACTTGTATATTTTACAGGGGATCATATAAAGTATATTTTATATATCCAAACAATCTCTACATTACTCTCTTTGGGATACATTTCTCATTAAAATGATTTAAATATAAAGTTTATTCTCCAGGAGATATCAAGATTACTTCACTTTACATATTTATAAAGTAAAAAAGTGAAAAAATTCAAATCTGGAATGTGGGTTCTTATGAATTACATCTCTGTGAGTTTGTTCTCAGGTCCCCTCAACACTAAACCCTAGGATCTATAATTTTATAACTAGAAGCCAACGTGAGCAATGAATCAAGTTTAAAATCCATTAGTCCTGAAAACAATTCTAAATGATGGCTTCATCAGAAAGAAAAGATCAAGATATAGTTTTGTTACAGCCATTGGGAACAAGAGAAAAGCTAGTTCCCAAGCCCTGAAGAGAGATAAAGCAACATGTTTGCTGTGGATTCTTTCAGTTTCCCTTAGGAAAGAATAACTACTCTAAGCTACCCCTTTCTGGTGAGTTTTAATGGGAAGGAGTACAAATAGAGTATACCCAGGAAAGCCCTGTGTAAAGTGACAGAAATTGAACTTATGTTACACTTAGGGCACTCTCATTCCTCACTTAAGGCACTTCAAGTGAAAAACTGACAGGTGAGAGCATGTCTTTGTTAGGATATAAAATCCACTGTAATGACAAAAAGGAAACTTGCAGTATTTGCCTTACTTGAAGAAGAAATTCTTGAACATGAAAGATGAAAATTCTAGCTAATACTTTGATTCTTAAATATTCTTGGAGACTATAAAATGTAAGATAAAGTTATTCCACGCAGTTCCTAACTTAATGCAACAAAAAGCTTCTAAGAGAAGTTTATGGATAGTAAATGATACACATACAGATAGTGGCCTAAGATTGTAATGATTTTAGGGAAAGCAACATGTATATTGTCAAGCATTAATAATCATTAAAAAATAACTAAGGTAACTCTCTCCTTAGGTTAGGATTACAAAAGACAACGAAAGAGAATGTATTTTCTAGTAAATATATTCCATTTATTTTATGTCTAAGCAGCATGTGAGAGCAGGAATGGCAGATATATAGTCGCAGTGCAGGGATAGAGAGAGAGAAGACAGATATATACTTTTGAGTCTTAATCTTGTGCCTTAAGTGAAAAGTATCCCCAGCCAATATAATAAACCCACTGAATAGATTAGTTTTTTGTCTAGTAGGAGGTTGTGCAATAGAAAGAATGCATTGCTGTTAATATTTATATAATCCCAAACTGCTGAATCTCCATCACTGACTTAAAGAAATAGAAGGAAAATTCTTACCATACATTCCTTTTATAACACCTTTATTTCTAAGGCAAAACAGCCCCCTTAATTGGGAATAATTTTGTAAGGAAAAGGAGACTGGACAATTAAGAAAATGAAATTCTCACTTATGTATGTGAAATTCTCACTTATGTTAGTGAAGATATCCTAAGCATTTCATAATTTTTATGTTTCAAAAGGAAATATTTAAAATAGACATTCAAAATTTGCCTTAACAATAACTTGATGATAAAGGCAATGTTATTATGATTAAAATAGACATTCAAAATTTGCCTTAACAATAACTTGATGATAAAGGCAATGTTATTATGATTAAATTTAATGAATACTGAACTATTTGCAATAAAACCTGAAAATAACATAAAGGTGTCCCAATGTATAATCAAGCATTTTTCCAGGAGATAATCTGGCAATAATTCAGAGTAGAAATGATAAAAAAGCAATTGTAGAAATATTATTTAATTCCATCTGCTTATGATTAAAATAAACTTAAATCTCTTTATGTTCTTCATCTTAAGCAAATGTGCAGTTGCTACAGTTGCAGAGTAGCTTCAATTTAGTTTACATATTTTAAAAGTGTAGCATGACCATCAAGAAATCCCCACTGGTTCATGTTTGTACAGAGTTACCAAAACAATTCTTTCTTCCAAATATACTCAGAATCATTGCATGAGACAACTCATCATGTGTTGGAAAAAGTCATTTATTCGTGTGGATGTTATTTAGCCTACTGCAGTACCACATTCAATGATTATGTGATCAAACCAAGCCAACTGTATGTGTGCAGGTACACCTCTCCCGATTTTATAGATTATATTTAAAGCCAGGTAGCATATGAATGAAAAATTTATCTGATTTACTAGGTAATATATAGCTCTATGAGTCTAAAAGTTAATGGTTGCACACCCAAAGATAAATGCACTATCTTTATTCAATTCCTATTGGTCCCCATATGTTGTTTTGCTCTATCTTTCTATATATTAATTCAGGCCACTGGAGACCTTGCCCCAGACAAGAGGTGGCCAGTTTTTTCTACTCTTAATTAATTAAGTTCTCTACTTCTCAGTATTTTTTCCAAATCTGGCTCAGTCTCACTTACTGAAGAATTCTGCTTTCTTCATAAGTCTCTGCGGGGAAAAGATATTTCTGTCATCAGTGGGGGAAACCATTTATAACACAGGGAACAGAATGGCCAGAATAGGTCAGAGAGACTTTCAAAAGGCTAGTAGAAGTTTACTTTGTGCATATTTTAAAAAGCAGAAAATTAGACTACAATTCGAATTTGGAAAAATAAATGTAGATCTTATGATAGAGCTTAGTAGATAACCAAGTCTTAAAACACTTAAAATGATCCTACATGTTTTAACTTTCCCACTTTAGAAGGCATAACTATATTTTTATTTCTTCCTACTGTATTGGTTTGCTTTATGGTACTGGATATACGTGTTAATAAAAACAAATAGCCTTGTTTACTATGGTGAAACACTTTCTGCAGTCAGACTTGTTGATCAATTTTCTGGCTAGTACCTTTGTACACTAATACTTTTTACACTAGTAATTTTTCTAACACTAGTACTATGTATGTTAGAGGAAATAGACGACAGAATTTTCTGAAGACTAATTCTTCATTGTAAAATGAGGCTTATTAAGTTTTCCCATAGGTTTATTCTGGTAATTTATGGTCTGAACAAAAGGCTTGGAGCTAATTATATGCATTTTGTGAACATGACAGATTTAATGATGTGAGTACCACATGTTTCTAGTTGCTACCATGAATTTGAGTGTGGTGTGCTTTCTATGCTGATCTGTGCTCCTATAGATGCTGACTATAGACTGAGGAAAAGTGAATCCACTTAAGTAATTCCTGAAGTCTGGAACATCAGTAAATGAAGAAAATTATTTTGCATATAAATTCATATCAAGTGCCTTGTATTTTTTAATATGACTGGGATGAACTAAGGAAAATGCTTCTAATATCCCTTCTGAATAAAACAATGCCTTTGCATGAAAGATTGTACATAGCATTGTTATAAATATTTCACATTTTACAAAATATATTGCCAGTGGCAACCATCCAAAATACCTATGAATATTTTAAATCATAGTTTGAGTTATCATTATGATTTTAAATAAAACACACACATTCACTTACACACAGACAAACAAAACTGAGGCAAAGGAGATTTGTTCAATGTCCATAATGTGCCTGCCACTTGACATGCATTATTTTATAGAATCTTCACAATAATATGGAGGTGGGTAAAATACATTTCTTACTTTGTATATCAGAAAATAGAGGCTCACAAATATTAAGTCATATGATGCATTTGCAGAGATTACTGGGAGCCTTGGTATTCAAACAAACACCAGTCTCATAACTACTGTGTCAAACTGCACCACTCTCATACATTGTCATTGCTCAATCAAAGTCATTAAGCTTTTCTTCACTCACAAGGGGCTGGGGATGTTCTTTGAGATTATTCAACTTAGTTGAAAGTCAATTTATTTATCATGAACTATAATGTTGATCTAGATATTGTCATGATATTTAAGGCAACAACTTGAAAGGAATTTATTCAAGTGACTTAGATATTGTTGAGAGCAGCCTCTAAAACCAAGTGCATTTTTACATGAATGCCATTCCAGGACTGGTCAGGAAAACATGCACTTTGTGTACTGCCACTGTCACTTCCTCTTTTGTCATTCCATCTTGGTTAAGTCTCCTTGTGACTTTTTCGGATCATCTCTGAGTGTTTTCCTCATCTGGCACCTTTTAACCCACTGGTGCTAAAGATTTAGCTGGTTTATTGATCTGTAGCATTTTTGTTTTTAAAGTCACTTATTGAATGGCTTCTTTGTTCTTCAATTGCTTTTTGAGTGAATTTATTCCATATCACAGATATAATGCAGCCTTTTACCTGAAGTATAAGGCCTTTTAGATAACCCTTCTATCTAGTAATAAACTGTAATTTCAGTTTAACTACACCAGCCTCAAATATCTGAAAACAAGCTCAGTTAGGGCTTATGTTATTTTTTCCATTGTTGAATTAATTTCCCATAGTCATTTTCTTTTCATAGTCTTTTATTTGTTCTGTGATACCTATGCTACTAAGGATACTAATGGGGAAGATGGCAGATTCAAAGTGACAGGAAAAGATAACTTAGTAAAAGGACTATTTACCAAAGGATTACACAGATGACAAGGGAATGAGAAGCATGCAACAGTAGAAAGCTGCTACTAACCCCAGGCTAGAGAGAAAAGGGGAAAAAATGGTGTTGTCAGATCCCTAGATAACTAGAACAGTAGCACAAGAGGAGCAGGCCAGAAGGAACTTAGGCTATAGAAGCTGGAAGCCAAAGTTAGGGACATGTCAGGGCTCTCTGGCATTTTGAAAGTTTCTGTTTTTCATTGGCTGAAAGTAGCTCAGAATTTGAAGGTAAATGAGCCCATGAAATATTGGTTACAAATATTAGTCTTTTGTAGCACAGATCAGGACAGCAAAGATGAGAATTTGGATAGAAGGGGGTGGTAATGTAAAAGAGCCAAATTAATACACAAATGTGTATCTCAACTCCAATCTCTTCTATGAATTCCAGACTTCTCTATTTAATGGTTTACTAGATATTTCCATTCAGACTCCAAATAGTCATCTGTGGTATGCAAAATCTAAAATGATTCCTAAGATTGCTACTCCCTGGCGAATATGCTCTGATTAACCATCTCTCCTGTGGACAGACTTGTGAGTGTGATGGGATAATTACTCTCTTAATTAGGTTATTTTGTATTGTCAGGATGATGGGTCGTCACTTTATGATTTTATTACTTAATGTAGGATTCCTTGGTAGCTGAGTAGAGGGATTCTCCTTTTGGCCTTTAAGAAGCAACTGCCCTGTTAAGGAGAAAACCCACCAGCATGGGGCAGCATGTAGGTACTCGGTGTTGAGAACAGACCTGGGTTAACAGCTAGCAGGAAAGCCAAAGTGGAGTCCTACAGCTTTAAGGAGGCAAATCTTGCCAATGGCCTGCATAAATCTTTAAGAAAATGCTGTGCTGCAGATGAGAGTCCCAGGGTGCTGGACACTTTGTGATATTAGCTGCTTCTCTCTGAGCGGAGAATTCTGTTAAGTCAAGGCCAGACTTCTGACCACAGGAAATAAATGGTTGATGTCTAAGCTGTTAACTTTGCCGCACATCACTAACATCCAGTAATATGTAACACATTGAAAGTAACCTTCTGACTCCCCACTCTTAAATATCATTATATGCTCCTCTCCATTATTCTCAGGAAATGGTGACTATATTTCAGTGCAATGAGGTTCCAAAATTGTATTTATCTTTGATTTTACTCAATATTTTATATCTTAAAAAGTTCATCTATAAATCCTGTTGGCTCTATCTTCAAAATATGTTCATAATGCCAACATTTCTTACCTCTTTGACCACCACTTGTGTTGACCACCACTTCATTTCTTCTTTGAATTAGTTCAAAAACTTCCAAAGTGGTTTGCCTGCTTTCATACGTACCCACCAAAATTTATTCCCCACAGTAGTCACAATAATATGTATAAAATATAAATTGAGAGACATCTCTGTTGAAAACTTCACAGGAGCATCCACTTTCAGAAACAAAACAAAACAACAAGGTCCAAGGTCCTTTCAATGGTCCATGGACATCAAAGTGGAATCTCTAGTTCACAAACTGTTGCTTCCTGTGTATGCTGTCTTCATGAATAGAATACAGCTTTTATAACTTTTATTGTTTATTCTATTATGTTTGATATCATATTTATTGAAATTCATTTTTTTTTAATTTATGATAGTCACACAGAGAGAGAGAGAGAGGCAGAGACACAGGCAGAGGGAGAAGCAGGCTCCATGCACCGGGAGCCGGACGTGGGACTCGATCCTGGGTCTCCAGCATCGCGCTCTGGGCCAAAGGCAGGCGCCAAACCGCTGAGCCACCCAGGGATCCCTTGAAATTCATTTTTATGTTGACTTTAATATTAAAAAGTTGGGTGCATTTGGTAAATCTTCTACATTTAAACTTATGTTTCTAGAAAATAATTTGTGTTTTATAAAGAATATTGGCTGTGACAAAATGTAAATCAAAAAAGGAACCCCATTTTTTAATTTTAACCAAAGATAGTTTAAGAACATCTCTGATTCCCTATCACCATGTTCCTTGCTCACTTTGCTCCAGGCTTAGTAGCTCCTGGATATTCCTCAAATCCTCCAAAGGCATTCCAATTTCTAGTCCCTCTGCCTGAAATACTTTTGTTCCAGATATCCATAGGGCTTAATTTACTTACTTTATTCAGGTCCCTATTGAAATATTACCTCATTGGGATACCTGGGTGGCTTAGCGGTTGAGTGTCTGCCTTTGGTTCAGGGCATGATTCTGGAGTCCTGGGATTGAGTCCCAGGGAGGCTCCCTGCGTGGATCTGCTTCTCCCTCTGCCCGAGTCTCTGTCTCTCTCTCTCTCTCTCTGTCTCTCATGAATAAATAAATAAAATCTTTAAAAAAATATATCACCTCAAAGGTGTTTTTAAAGATCACCTTATCTATCATTAACTCTAAAAACTTACAGTTCCCTTCCCCTTGGCAATTCCTATCCTCTTATATGATATTCTTTATTTAAAGATATATTAACATTATGTGTATGGGTATGTTTTCATAAATTTATTCATCCTTATATAAATATGTATGTATATATAAATATATATATATAAGTCTATATTAGTTTCCTATTGGTGCTCTAACAAATTACCACATAGTGGCTTAAAGTTATTTTGATATGTTAATATGTCAGGCCAAGGCTTAGGACATGTACACCTTTGGGTGGCAACTATACTGTCTACTATAATATGTACATATACAAGTATGATTATTATTTATTTTTCACCTAAAAGATTATGATTGTGAATTTATTGTAACTGGAACTTTGTGTCATCAATGCTTAGAACATTTCATGGCATGTTTTGCTAGTGTATTAGTTCAAGCCCATATAAACAAATTTGATGAGATTATATATATATTTTTAAAGATTTTATTTATTTATTCATGAGAAACAGAGAGAGAGAGAGAGAGGCAGAGATACAGGCAGAGAGAGAGAGAAGCAGGCTCTATGCAGGGAGCCCGATGCGGGACTCAATCCTGGATCCCAGGATCATGACCTGACCCAAAGGAAGACTCTCAGCCATTGAGCCACCCAGGTGTCCTGAGATTATATTTTATATAATCAACAGTGTGTGTGTGTGTGTGTGTGTGTGTATGTGTGTGTCTGTATCTCTCAAAAGAAGCAATGACAGAAGCTTAAAGCTTAAAGGTAACTAAATTCAAACACACACATTTCCCTTGAATACCTCGTGCAGATTCTAAATATTTATCAATTAATTTCACATTCTTATTTCATAAACAATAAAAAAGAGGTCAGCTGGTAAGATAATTTAATGTCTTTTTAGATATGTTTAAGCTTATTCAGAGGACTAATTCACTCGTAATTTTAAATCATTAATACAAAAAATGTTTTTACTTAGTTTAATCAATAAATCTTAATTTCTATGATAATGCTAAAAATTAATAGCCTACAGTAATTCGAACGGCATGTATAAAGAGTTAATATAGGTATTAGAGACATCCTACTTCTCTCCCTGTACTACTAGTTATTTAGTTGTAGGTAGAATGAATACTAAGTTCTACATTTTCCAGAAAAGAAAATTTCGCTCTTCTTCTAAGAAAAGATCGCTATGTGTATATAAGAACTGAGAAGATCTCTTCTATTAAAGAACAAGGAACACTGGTTTGACAGAACATTTTTCATTAGTAATAGAAGCCACTTAGAAGTAGTTAGCCTGTTATTAGTGCTTATTTTCCTATGTCAATCAATTTTTGAATTTTCCTATACTGATATGATAATAAAACAAATTCTTTTTATGCAGAGTAGTTGTTAAGCAGATTCTTCACTGAGGTTTCACATGATTACTTGTGAAACCAATTACAAAAGAAAAAAAGGATTCTGTATGTTGGCAAATTGAACACCAATAAAAAATAAATTTATTATTTAAAAAAAGGATAATTTTAGAAAGTTTATTTACTTCCTAAATTGTGTACTTTAGCTAATTTCTAAAGTAATACCAAATGTCCTTTCAATTGGGCAACTCAAAGTTCTAAAACTTCCATATTTTTTTCAAAACTGTATATGCAATAATGATGGCAAAGTCAACCATATCTGAAAATATTTTTCTTTGTATTACCTAGTGAAATGTGTCTCTACCTTTTCCTCTGTTGATAAACACACTAAAACAAATTCATATTTGTAATTATTTCACTTCTTTCTTATACATGTTTTAATTGTATTTTTCTGTATTTTTGCTTTTGTATTAGGAGAATAAGTTGATATGCTAGTAAATATATGTTAAATGTTCCAATTTTTAATGGTCAACACTCAGCTGTCAGTTTGTGTTTAGCTAAGAAAAAAGGTTGAATTTTGGTTGCTAGCAAAAGTTTTTTCAAAATATATTTTTCTCTACCTCTTTAAATTCTATCAATTAAGCCTCTTCCTTAGGTATGAAAACATTTATTGTCATTGATATGCATTTAGGAATTCTAATAAAATACACATGGTACTGGGCCAGTTGACTGGAATAAATAATACCTTGAGCTTAATCCATGGAATGCTTTAGCAAACATTTCCTCTGGGCATAAAGGAAAGGGAAAAATTCCTTTTTTCCAACAACAGCCAGACACTGTGCTAGTACAGCTGAACAGGCATAAATCAAACAGACAAACACTTTGTTTTTATGGAGCTCTGTCCAACTGGGGGAGATACCATAAATAGGAAATATGCCTTATGTCAAGTGGGGATAACTGCTATGAGACGGAACAAATGAGAGTAAAGGACCAGAAAGTGATGATGATGGAAGAATGTCCTTCCATATAAAAAAGAGAAGGTCTATCATTGAAAGTGAGATGTAAGCAGAGGTTGAAAGAAGTAAGATGCACAGGTGTGTGGGGAAGCAGCTCTCCAGACAAGAGAAAATAAAAATGTTACAGAAGAAAAATAAAGATCCTTTTCGATTTTTATTTTTTAATCCCTGGAAAAGTGTTTCCCTGATATGAATAAAATTAGGGGAAGATTTGTAGTAATACATAATAAGGACATCAAGATTATTTTAGCAGAGGTGTCTGACTAATATTAGGTTGCAGCAGAAATGACTCGGACAAAGGTCAGCCTCAACTGAATATCCAGTGAATGCTTATCTGAGGAAAGTCAGAGAACTTGGGTATGTTCTCAGAGAATTTTCCAAAGTATAGATATGAACACTAAAGCTGCTTAGGATTCTATTTCTCTGACCTTTTATGACAGCTGTTACCTATACTCCTAGGAATGTACTTCCCATTTTGTTAAGCAGGACAAAGTTCTCACTGACACATTTTCCTCTAAAAATGCTGTTTATTTCCTGACTTATTTTATCCATATGTCCAGAGAGTCTAATTACTAGTGGCTCAATTTTTAAATTTAATTTAGCAAGACAGGTTTGTTAAATCAGGTTCATTCTCTTGAGTCATGACATAATATTCAAGACAATGCTATCTCTGATTTGATACATTATATTGCTACAGCTTTCCACTTACCTTTTCCTCTTCTAAAGGAAAAGAAGAAATATAAAAATATACTGTATAAAAATCCCCCGTTGGCTGACTGACACATGCTTCTTTTTTTCCTGTCCTTGCCTCTTACATAAAATTCTCAGAATTATATTGAACTTGATAGAATTTTTTTTATCCTTAGTTTGTGTTCCAGTACATTCAACAAATTGCCGGAAACCAATACATGTGCATTAGTGAGTAGTTAACACACCATCTAAAGTACTATAGTGAGTGCATACTCTAAAGCATGCATCATACAGTAATGTTTCTTGAGCACTCTCATTCTTCTTGTCTCTGAATGTTGGCAGTCTGATAAATGTTTCTGCCTGTCTCCTTCTGGGGGTGACAGAAAAATATATAGACAATCAAAATCCAGTATAATGTATGTTTTTCTATGTTACAAGATGTTACACGCAGATTTAGTGTTGACTATGGGATCCTAGACTTCAGAACTATTGTTATAAGAAACTCATAGTTGAAATGGGTTCAAGATTTCATGTTGAAAGATCTTGAACTCATCTCCTTCCATGGACACTCTGAATCTACTACTATTTATGGAACAACTTCCTTTAGAAAAAAAAAACAACTGTACAAATTAGCTGAGTGACCCTTTCATATAAGGTAAGTGAGAAGGAAACCATGTCAAAGCAGGTAGGAAAGGCTAAGACACAGCCTTACCACAAACCCCAGCATGGAAACCCACTATCAGAAGGGAACTTAAAACCTGGAGCTTTCCCTGAGGAGTGAAGAGTTTAAACCCCACATTGGAAACCTCAACTTTTAAGACCTGCATCTGAAAGATGAGCCCACAAAACATCTACCTTTGAAAGCCAACAGGCCTCACATCACAAGACCCATAAGGCTATAGCAAACTGAGAAATTCTTAAAGGGATTTTGCATGGACTCTCCCACCTCAGGAGGAGCCATTTGAAAAGCCATTTTCTCTGAAAGAGACCTGTTTTTCTGACCTTAAAACATTACCTTGAGAAGCAGACATGTAACTTAACACAAAAGGAATCTGCTGAGACTCTACAGGATTAAATATGAGCAGACACCATCTTTGTACTCCCCATCCATTTCACTCTAATGGAGAGCACATTTTTTTTTTTCAAATTCTATACATTTTAACTCCCTATTGAGCTCCATCTTTGTACTCTTCTTCTGCCATGCACTAGAACACTATCATCTCCTGGAAGAAGGTTTTTCACATGCCTGGTAGCCCTGTTTTTGTTTACTGCTCTGGTATTTACCACTGCAACCTAGTGGATACCACTTAATCAGTTGGTTCTGGTGGCCAAGGTCCAGGGCTCCTGGGTCCAGAAGACTATAACCAATGGAGAAAGAGTTCTTAACTGACATCATCCCCAGGGCATAGCAAGAGACAATTCCCTGAGTAGCGCAGGCTTAGGAATAGGCTTCTAATTAAACATCAAAGGGCCAATTGTAATCTTTTCCCGGGGCCTCAGAAGGCAAGCAGTATTTATGCTTTGCCTCTGCTGAGCTCCAATGAAATTGTATATCCTAGAAGGAAGCTTTTACATGTATCTGGTGTCTTAGGTTTTACATCTAGTGCCTTAGTTTTTTGTGACTAGTACCAGGAAAACATACCTTGATTAGCTCTGGTGACCAGCAAGGCATGTTCCTGGGTCCCATGGAACTGTAAAAAACAAACAAACAAACAAACAAACAAACAAACAAAAACCAGAGAGGCAGTCTTAGCTGGCTACTAACCCCAGGACACAGTACAAATAACAAACCAAAGCAAGATCCAGTCTATAGTTGCTTATCATAGAGCTTTGAACTGATGATCAGGTTTCTGATTTGTACATATCCAGGGGCCTTGACATGCCTTCCAGGAACAGAATCTGCCTCACTCCAGGCAAATGATATCTCCCAAAAAGTATCTAAAAAGGAGCTATACACTTGCTTAGAGCCTTAATTTTTTTTTTAAACTGCTATGCAGGACACTTCTAGGTCACTTGGCACTGGTAACCAGCAAGATTTATGCTTGCAGTCACAAAGGACTGTATATATTGTCTACTATACAAGCTGATGCCTAAGAGTCTGACTTTCAATCATCCCGAATCTAAAAGTTGATTGATATTCCAGTGTCTTTGGGACACTGGCAGTTCCTGGCACAACCAACCCTGGCACTATGGGAGTGACTAAAAATAAAATAAGTTCATTGGAAAATCACAAAGCATTGAAAACAACAAAGAGCTAGGGCAGTATGATATAATAAGGTTCATCTCTTACACATGGTCAACCTCCAAGAGTGGGAGAGGTGACAATTTTATCTCATGCATAGAAACCAAAACAGAGAGTTAAGGAAAGTGAAAATAGGAATATGTTTCAAAGGAAAGGACAAGATAAAGTCTCTGAAAAAGTCTTAATGAAAGAGATGTTATTTATCTGATAAAGAACTCAAAAGAGAGGTCATAATGATATCACTGGGCTCAAGAGAAGAAAAGATAAACACAGTGAAAACTACAATGAAGAGACAAAAAAAAAGTACCAAATAGAAGTCACAGAACTGAAGAATACAATAAGTGAATTGAAAAATGCAATAAAGGTGTTCATATGTAGACTAGATAAAGCAGAAGGAAGGATGGTGAACTCAAAGACAGGGAAGTGGAATTCATTTACACAGAATAGAAAAAAAAAAAGAAAGGAAAGGAAAAAGATTAAAAAAAATTAAAAATGCAAGAACAGTTTAAGGGACTTATGGAAAATAGCAAGTGGAACAATATTCACATTGTAAAGATCTAGGTGGAGACAAGAAGGAGCAAAGGGAATTAGTTAAAAAAAATAATGGCTGAAAAATTCCCTAATCTGGGAAAGAAACAGTCGTTGAGATCCAGGAACCCCAAAGAGACCTACAGAATTGGAATCCAAAGAGATCCACTCCAAGACATACTTTAATTAAAATGTAAAAAGTTCAAGACAGGAGAGAATCTTAAAAGCAGCAAGAGAAAAACAACTTGCTATTTACAAAGAAACTCATAACATTATCAACAGATTTTTCAGCAGAAACTTTGCAGGCATACGGAGCAGCATTATGCTGCTGAAAGAAGCAGCATAGTGCTGAAAGAAGAGAAAAAAGAAGAAAACAAACAAAAAACCCAGAAAACTCCCAACTTTGAATACTCTACCTGGCAAAGTTGTAATTCAGAATTGTTGGAAAGATAGTTTTCCAGACCAGCAAAACCTAAAGCAGTTTATTACCACTAAACTGGCCTTACATGAAATGTAGACTTATTTAAGTTGAAACAAAGGGTGTTAACTGATAATAGAAAAATATATGAAATATATAAAAGTATATAATCTCATTGGTAAAGGTAAATATATAATAAAATTCAGAATAATCTAATGTTGTAGAGGTGGTGAATTAATCACTTATAAAGTAGTAGGAATAGTAAAAGACAAAAGTAGCAAAAATACAGGTACTCTAATTTGTTAAGGGACATATAAGATAAAAATATGTAAATCGCAATACAAAAACATAAAAGGAAGAAGTAAAAAAGTAGAGCTTTTAAATTTAAGTAAAGCATTTAAAATTAAGTTTTTAGCAACTAAAATAAATTATCATAAATAAAGTTGTTATATGTAAGTTTCATGGTAATTGCAAAGCAAAAAATATAATATAAAGAGAAAGGAATTTATACCAACCATTTTGGAAAATCAACAAATTACAAAGAGAACAAAAGAAGAAGAAAGGAACAGAAAAACTACACAACAGCCAAAAAACAGTTAATAAAATGGCAATGAGTGTAAATGGACTAAGTTAAATTCTCCAATCAAAATACATAGAGTGGCTGAATGCATCAAAACAAAAACAAGATCCAGCCACATGCTTTCTATGAAAGACTCACTTAAAATGTAAGGATACTTTAAACTGAAAGTTCAAGGATGGAAAAATACAATACAATAATACAAAATAATGCATACAGGGCAGCCCCTGTGGCTCAGCAGTTTAGCATGAGGCATGATCAGCCCAAGGCATGATCCTGGGATTGAGTCCCACGTCAGGCTCCCTGCATGGAGCCTGCTTCTCCCTCTGCCTGTGTCTCTGCCTCTCTCTCTCTCTCTCTCTCTCTGTCTCATGAATAAATAAATAAAATCTTAAAAAATCTTATAAAATAATGCATACAACAATCCATACAATACATGCATACAATAATGATAGTAATACAATAATATGAGGGGACTTTAAAAACTATTTCTTCAATAGATTTGTCATCCAGACAAAAAAACAATAAGGAAATATCAGCCTTGAACAACACATTAGACCAGATGGACTTAGATAGATATAGAATATCCCATCCAAAAGCAAGAGAATACATATTCTGAGACGTATGTGAAACATTCTCCAAGATAGATCATACACTAGGCCACAAAACAAGAGCTTGAAATCACATTAAGCATCTCTTCTAACCACAATGATATGAAATTAGAAATTACATAAAGAAAACTTGAAAACTAACAACTATGTGGAGATTGAACAACATGCTAATGTACAAACAATGAGTTAAAAAAAAGAATGAAATAGAAAAAAATACCTTTAGATAAATGAAAATACAACATAAGAAAATTTATGGGACACAGCGAAAACAGTTATAGGAGGGAAGTTCATAGTGATAAATGCCTACATAAAACAAAAACGAAACAGAAAGAACTTAGACCATCCAACTTTATGCATCATGGAACTAGAAAAAGAACAAATGAAACCCAAATTTAATAGAAGGAAAAAAATAACAGAGATCAGAGTAGGAATAAATGAAATAGAGGACAAAATGACAATAGAAATGATCAATAAAACTAGTAACTAGCTCTTTGAAAAGACAAATACAATTGACAAACTTTTAGCTAGAAACACTATCATAGAAAGAGATATGTCTAGAAAATATCATGAATGAAATAGAATACATTACCACTGATTTACACTGATACTACAGAAATACAAGGGATCTGAATAGTGCACTATGAAAAATTATATTCCAAAAACTTTACAACCCAGAAAAACTGGTTAGATTTCTGGATACAAACAATTTTCTAAGACTGAATCATGAAGAAATATAAATTCTTAATAGATCAATTGACCAGTGAGATCGAATCAGTTATTATAAACATCTCAACAAACAAAAAGTTCAGGACCAGACAGCTTTATTAGCAAAATTTACCAAATATTTAAAGAGTAATTAACACCATTTCTTCTCAGACTCTTCCAAAGAATAGAAGTCTCTGCCAAACTCATTTTATGAATTTACCTGAACTGATAGCAAAACCAGTCAAGTATGCCACAAAAAAAGATAATTTTATGCCAATATCCCAATTGAACATAGATTCAAAAATCCTCAATAACAGCAAACTGAATTATTAAAAGGATCATACACCATGATCAAGTGAAGTTTATTCCAGAGATTCAAGGATGGGTCACATCTACAAATCAATCAACTTGAAACACCATAGTAATAAAGGATAAAAATAACATCTCAATAGATGCAGTAAAAGCATTTCACAAAACTCAACATCCTTTTATGATAAAAATTCTCAGTGCAGTTGTTATAGAGGGAGCATACCTCAACATAGCAAAGGTCACATATGACAAGCCCAGATCTAGCATCATACTTAATAGTGAAAAGCTGAACTTTTCCTCTAAGATCAGGAACATGACAAGGATGTTAACTCTAGAAATGGAAGTGTCTAACAATGGAAGAATAGTTAAGAATGGTTAAGAGAATGTCATATAATATATTTACAGTGGCATATTATTCAACCATAAAAAAGGAAATCTTGCCATATGTGACAACATGGATGGAACTTGAGGGCATTATGCTAGTAAAATGAGTCAGAAAGAGAAAGACATGTAATGTATGATTTCACTTAGATGTGGAATCTATGAGAAGAAAAAACCGAAAAATGTCAACAATGACAAAATGGGCTCGTGGCTAGAGAGGGCAGATTTGTGGTTACCAAGGCATAAGGAAGGGGAAGCAAATGAGGAAGGGGGTTTAAGAGTACTAACTTCCAGGTATAAAACAAATAAGTCATGGAGATACAATGTGCAACAAGGTGACCATAGTTGTTAACACTGCAGTGTATATCTGAAAGTTGTTAAGAAAGTAAATCTTAAAAGTTTTCATCACAAGAAAAAAATTTGTTACTATTTATAGTTATGAATGTAATCAGATTTATTGTAGTGATAATTTCCCAGTATATACAAATATCAAATCATTATTTACCTGAAACTAATATTATATGTCCATATAACTAGATAAAAAGACTATTATAATTAGACGACAACTTTGAAGAGTCTTAAGAAGGAGATGGATGTATTTTTTGCACATGAGAAATGTGACTAAGAATAACACAGAAAATATTATGGAAAATAAAATTATTGATCTTTGACTCTTTATTTCTCATTAATCCATACCCTTTACCATATGAGTTCACAATTACTCTCACTAGAAGCAGAGTATACTTCCCCATCCTTGGCTTTTGTCTTAGCAATATTACTTTCTTTGCCATTTGGGTGATCAGTGGACTTTCCAATAAATAAAGACATTGAACAAGATGAATGTGAAAGCACTAAGTGCAAAATGGTACAAAATGTATTCAGTTTTTCTCTTACTCAGTCACAAATGTTAAAAATATATATGTTAAAAATACATATATTTTAATACATAACATATAAATGTCATTATTATAAAATAACACATATTTTATCAAGAGGCTTAAAATGTGCACAGATGATGGGGCTCATCTTGCACTTGTGCTATCAGGTTAAAATGAACAAAACTTTACTCTGACCAGCTTGCTGATCCAAAGAGCATGATAAACATATGAAGACCTGGGCCTAACCTGTAGCTTGGATCTACCCCAGCCTCTCCTACACAAAATTTACCAACCCATGCAGACTGCACATGAATGAATGAATGAATGAGAACAAATTTTTGACCACTGAGTTTTGATACAGTTAGTTAAGCAGCATTATTAGAATAATAATTAAGTGGCAAAATACATAGAATAATTTAGAACATAGTAGGATCCCAGTAAATAGTTTTTTTCCACTTCATTATATTAATTACCTATTATCTAAGTATAGCAATAGGAGATAAGAGAATAAAATATTCTCTAAAAATCATAACATTTAAAAAAAATCATAACATTTAGTGAGCAAGATTTGTATTGTTAGCTGTTTTATAAACACTTATTTTCTCCAGAAATATGTAGCTTATATATTTTACCTGCAATTATATACTTGAGTAATTGGTATTTTTTTTTCTATTTAGAAAATATAATCTGCTTATATGTGTATAAAACATTGTATAGCTGGGTGAGGAAAAAAACCTAATGAGCGAACTTTGTCAACATATCTTATTCCAAAGTTTATCTTCATCAGCAAAGCCTTCAATGAGTAAAGTTTAAGCTTTAAGATTTCATAGGTAATTTTGATATCTTTTTTGTCAATTAAATCCAGTATTGAGATCTTATCATGTTTATTATATTATGTATATTAAATCATGCATCATGTTTACAGATGTACTATTATTGATATCCAGCATCATTCTATCTAATAAAGTCTTTGAGGCAGCTTCCAGCTATGCACATTTAAAAATACATTTTAAAAATAAACATGAGAAAATATAGATAGAAGCTTACTAAAAATAGAATAATTAATTTAGCCATATGGTAAATTTGTTAAGCAGGCACATGTTAGGTACTATATCATTGGGATAAGCCTTAAATTTGTTTTTGAATTTCTTAGTAGCTAGAATGAAGATAAATTATGGAATGTTACACAAATGACAGAAGGATTCATAATATTCATTCAATTTTGTTAGGAAAAACACAGTCTTGCTGGTATTGAAGAGTAAAATGGTTCTCTATGAGCCCTTGTAAATAGGTCATTCTGCACCAATGTGAACAATGGTCTTAAAATTATCCTTACTACAAATGCAGTAATGATTTCTTATGGCTGAATGCCAAAATAAGCCTTAATGCAAATTCAAGGCATGGTGCAAAAGCAATAGTCAATACATTTGATTCTGTAAGAAATTAATTTGATTTAAACATGGAATATCTTGATTTCTGGATATAGCAAATTATAAAATTCAGAATTGATGGACCACAGATATCAGACCAGTATCATGAATATTTTTCATGATGGCAATTTTATTGAAAATTGAGTAGCAAAAATAAATTGATGTTAAGTTCTTTGTACAAAACTGAAGTGAGGGAAACATATATTGCTGATGTGTTCATTCAACAGATATTTATTAAATATTGTATTATATTTGAAAACAAAAACTTGTCTTTGAATATCCCCTGACACTAATGTGCATGTTCAGTTATTATACTACTGAAGTGTCATATATTTCATATACATCTTAAGTGCAGTGAGCATTTATCAAAAACATTCATACTCATGTGCCTTTTCATTTAATTTCTACTTTTCTTCCACATACACAAAAATGAGTCTTTCACTTTTTAGAAGTATTTGCTTCTTGTATATAGCAAACCACAACAGCAAGAGAAAAAACTGCATCTTTCTATGCTTTAGCTTGTGAGCAAGTGAATGTGTTTGTGTTTTTTAGCTCAACCACTAGAAACAGAGCCAGGTTGTTAGACACGGAAGATTGCTTAGTACCAGTTTTGTCCCCAACAGGGGTCTCAGAAGACCTTGTTGCCAGGAAACGCAGAGCCAAGGGTAGCAGAACAGAACAGAATGGGTATAGTTGCTTCCAGTGGAACTCTCCACATCTTTAATTGTTCCAAGAAGTCTAAGTTACATGTTTATCTGTTCCCATCTCTGCAGCCTCTGTCTGTTTTCTCTTTATCTTCATAGTTGTGTGATGCATTTTATTGCTCTGATGGGTGTTTTATACTCAATTCTATCATTTCTATTTTCCTATATTAATTCACACATTATAGTCAATTAATCTGCTCCCTAACAAAATGTCTTAAAATAAAATTCCATTCACACTGTATTTTGCTTTACCTATTATATTATTTAGAGAGATGATATATATTTTATGTTAATTTTAAATGCCTGACTCTAAATAAATAGATCCATTTGACCAAATCTTTCTTGCAGTAATTGAAATACTGTATAGAGGAGGTAGTCACAGATTTTTTTGACAGCTTGACTATATTTGCAGATGGTGGATAATCACTATTCCTTTTAAAATCTGGTTTTATGATGATGATAATTAAGAATTATTTTCCTAGCTTTAAATAGAGTGTTTTTGGTAACTGCAAACCGGTCAAGAAAAGAAAGGGAAAAATAGGTGAAGAGGACACATTTCTATCTGTGAAACAATGACAAGAAAAAATTACCTATAGCAATACCTACGATACCAGTAGAATCATGCTAATCGGTTGTTTTTGAAAAGAAAATTGATTTCATGTATTTTCAGTGAGGAGAAATTATGTCCTTTTGTGTCCAAGTAAATAATGTATTAAAGTCATAGACCTGCCAAAATATTATTTCAACAACAAAGTGACCCACACTTTATGTAACAAACTATACAATGAATACAAAGACCTCTTAAAATAAATATGAATTATTTTATGCCTTTGAGGAGTCTTGTACTCAAGAGAATTGGAGATATAATAGAAAAAATGTTCTACCCAATTTTTATAATATGCTTATATCTTATTCTACTATTAATTTTATATTGATTTAACTAATTATATAACACAAATCCAAAATATTTTACTACCAAAAATCAATTAAAGTCAAATTTTATTAACAAATTAAAGTTTATAACCTAATGATTAAATTATTTTAATATTATCATTACACTTACCTGAACTAAGGGCACTATCATACAAACACTAGAATATAGTATCTTTTTAGAAACTGAAAACCATTAAATACCACATGGATTTCATATTATAAATCCAATAGTTACCTTAAAAAGATGCAATAAAGAGGTTTTAGAAGTAAAGTATTTGTACTTTTTAATTTGCTTTTTCATACTAATAACCAGAAGGAAAATTTTCAAGTAAAAGCCTTCATTTACTACATGTCTACAATGATAACACATTTTTATCAACCCATATGAGTTGAAAAAAGACTTTATTTATTGTTTAAAGATTTTATTTCTTTTAGAGATAAGAGTAGCAGGGAGGGAGGGGCAGAAGGAGAAGAGAGTCTAAAGCAGACTCTATGCTGAACCCCTGAAATAGGGCTCAATCTCAGGACTCTGAGATCACAACCTGAACTGAAATCAAGAGTCCAATGCTCAACTGACTGCCACCCAGGCACCCTAAAAGACTTTGTTTTACTTAAACCATTTTTAATAAAGTTAACTAGTTTTATAAACTGGCCAGGAAAGGGCACTGCTACTGGATTGATATAGAAACCATGGTAATCCTTGAAAAGATTTAATGGCTTTTGAAGATAATAGTTAAAACTTTTAAAACAAAATGAAAATTTTCATGTGTTATAGTTACTAAGGAAATACAAATGTACTCAATATGTAATATAACAAGCTTTGGATGAGAAGTTCAAGTCATATATCATAATTTATCATATATTTGGAAAAAATAAATCTTGGATGACCATCATCATAGCTAGTTCTCTATAAAGACTTGCTGTCATCGGTGTTCAAGTGGGCCATCACAGAACCACAAAGATGGTTATGGGGGAGGCCTTTCCCCACTGAATAAGTTGTCAAACACATATACACACATACACAGAGCCAGAGTAAGTTAAAAAAGGGAAAATCTGTGAAATGGAGGCACAGAGAGTTGAGTCATGGCATGCCATCTGTTCTGATAGAAGAGGATCTTTCCATGAAAGCTAGTGTGTGACAGACATTAGTCTTCACTTTGAGTTAAGCATGTAACATGCCCAGCCTTATGTAATATCAGTCTCTGCTTGTCAGAAGCCAAAATTGTGGTCCTGAACATGCTTCTGTGTAAAACTTATGAAGTTCTTAAATTTGTGGCACCAGCTTCCCACATTAGCAGATGGATCCCTGTGGCTTGAAATATCTTATGAAGATACTTCTACATTTCCAAGAGGTGGCTGGTTATTGCTTCCAGCTTGTGTAGACTAGATTATTGATTATGCAGAAAAGACTACACTTTATGCTATATAGGAAGCATCTCATTCTCACTCTTATTGAATGACAAGTTTATTTATATTATGACTGATCTGTACCTCTTTTCTTAGCAATTTAGGGGAAAAAATCTTTGGATATTATTTTTAAAGTTTCTTCGTATTTTCTAGTTATCTCAGTTTCTTTAGCCCACAATTCTGATATCTGCAATACCCATACCTGCAATTTTGCAATGTCATGACATTTGGGGGCTGTCATTAAGCAAGACAATCTTTTTTAGCCCCTTGGCTTCTGACAGAGGAACAGATGGCTTAGAATCAGAAAAAAATAAAAACACAATAGAATAAAGGAGATGCAAAAGTAGACAAAAATGTTAACTACATATTGAAATCTTGGCCCTTTAAGGAATCCTGCTGTCAAGTTCATGACTGGCTAAACCACCAGCTGTACACTATTAGGGAGAAATCCCAAATTTAAATGACTGTAGCTGAGCATGGAGATGTTCAGTTTTAGATAAGCAATCATTTAAAATTCTGCACTTCTCTGATGTTATTCATTTATGCCATTCTCTCATATTGCAGTCCTCAAGTATCATGAATTTAAAAGTCTTTTTTTTTTTAATTTTTATTTATTTATGATAGTCACAGAGAGAGAGAGAGGCAAAGACACAGGCAGAGGGAGAAGCAGGCTCCATGCACCGGGAGCCCGATGTGGGATTCGATCCTAGGTCTCCAGGATCACCCCCTGGGCCAAAGACAGGCGCTAAACCGCTGCGCCACCCAGGGATCCCGAATTTAAAAGTCTTAAAGGACATTCCTTGAACCCAGGAAATTGGACAAATTTCAATTGATGTTAATGATTGAAGCATAAGGAAAATTTGAGAAGCCTTCAATTACTTTTGTTTCTAGGGACAAAGAAGTTAATAAAGTAATTTGGAGAATTTTTTTTTTTTAATTTGGAGAAATTTTAAAACTCCTAAGTAGATAGTCCTTATATTAAACAAAAATGATTTGCATACTTCTCAATTTGAAATGTTGAAAACATTAATTCTACTTGGTCCCTACATTTATGGGGTGATTCTTTTGGAATTAGAGAATAAAACAGATTTGGATATTATTTATTATAACTATCAGAAAATGCAGAGGCTGAGAACATTCAAATAAGACAAAGGGGGAAAATTACCATATTCTTTAAAGATTCCAAAATGCCAAGAAATTGTCGGACTGAACCTAAAATAAATTAAAGCATAATGGCCTCTGGCAAAAGAAAAGATAAGAGCAGAAGGAGGTATCAATTTTTGAAAGATTACAAAGTCAGGGAGAGACATTGATCTTCATCCCATTGCATCCAATGGGAAGCTCCAAGTCTGTCTTGTCAAACTACACGTTGATTAATTTGCATGGCTCTTAGATCATGGGATCTGCAGATGTCTACACTAGGCTATCTTTTCCTAATTAAAATATTGCACCAAGAATTATGTATCTAGGAATTTAACCATTAAACCATTAACTATTAGGATTTTTTTGTCTTACATAGTCTTCTGAAACAACAAACTTCCATATACCCAAGTCTTGTGAATTAGTTCAAATATTTTTTTATTATCATCAGAATGAAATTGTGAAATATTAATGGATAGTTTCCATATCATCTATCCACTGACCTTTTAATCCCATGGCTCTCCTCTGAACAGTAACATATGAGTCTTTAATTTCCTCTAACATATTTAACACAAAGTTAATGATACTTTTAGCTTTAAGATAAAACCCATAATCCATGAGTGAGACAAAGAGATTTTGGTAGAATTTTATTTAAAACATCCAGTTCTCCCTCCCCCATTTCCATTTTGCTTAAGTAAACATTTCTCTCTTCCTCCATCCTAGATACTGACCTTTTTGTTGGAAGAAGAGAGACAAAGTTATAGTTGTTGAAATGGGTCTGTAAAAGTCTTTCTCTACCTGGTCCATATACCTATCCAGGTTAAATACTAAAGTGTGGGGTTGTCAAATATCTGGATACAATTATTAACTTGAGGATAATCTAACCTGTAGCAAATTTCTTATCTGATACTCTGAGAAGTGTTTACTCCCAAGGTTTCCCACACTGGCATGATATAAGAAAAATAGAATAGGGATATAGGTGAGAGTTACTTCAAGGGCAGCATAACCATGTTTCTGGTCATTCTGGAAAAGCATGGCAGACATAGAAAAACAGAAGACCCAAAGAGGTCTTGTTTTGAAGTCTAGGAGAAAATTATGAATTGTCAGTTTAAATATGAAATGACTAAGGAAACAAGAAATTAGCTAATAATGATGATTATGGCCAATATGTAGAAGAGACCTCAGAACAGTTTCAGAAGCCATGATAAACTACAGAAAAAAATTCACATCTGAATATGTGATATGAATCTTTACATGGTCGTTTAATCTCATTGTATTTTTTATTTTGCCGTTTTGTTAAATGAGTCTTCTATTCATTTTTATTTCCTGTTAATGGTTTATTTCCATAGGAAATATAAGTGATACTTGATTGCCAATTATAAGAATGGCCTAGTCCTCAAAGGAGAGTGGAAGTTTTTCTTTCTCTGTTTAGATATGCATTGGTCTCCATGTATTTCAGAATTTATCTCTTATCACATATTAAATAAATTATTTAATGAAAGCCTTCATTGGCAAGGAAAGAGTATAATGTGAAGAGTAACTATTACTCTTCAGGTAACTGGAAAACAGGAAGTCAAATTGTCTTCTCAGAATAAAAGTAAGAGTGACCCTAGAGAGAGTTCAGGGAAATCAATGGAAAAATGTAATTGTGTTTATAGAATAGTTTATAGATTCTGTGGGTGATAAGAAGGTACAATTTTTCTTCCATATACATAATGATATTATATTATCCAATTTCCCTGAGCTAAAAATGGAGCAGGTTATACATGGGTCAATTTATCAATGAAAGGTCCTTCACTGTAATTTAATATTGAAAATGATGGAAAATATTATTTTGAATATTTCTTTAAGTTTTTGCTATTAAACTATAGGACAGATAGAACATTTTAACCTGCCTACACAATAGTACCCAATAAATTACTTCATTTTTTTTCTTTTAAAGATTTTATTAATTTATTCATGAGAGACACACAGAGAGAGAGACAGAGAGGCAGAGACACAGGCAGAGGGAGAAGCAGGGTCCATGCAGGGAGTCCGATGTGGGACTCAATCCCAGGACTCCAGGATCATGCCCAGGTGCTAACCTTCTTGGCCACCCAGGGATTTCCCCCATATTTTTTTTTCAAATACAGAAAAGAGAGGGGAAGAATACTGGTATTTAATTAATAATTTTCTTATTTTATTTAAATTAGGAAAGTGTGTGATTATTTTGATTTTATAGATATGATCTTTTTCTTGGATTATATTTTCTCAACCCACAATGTTAATTTCTACCTCAAGCAACATAATGTGAATGCATAAATAAATAGTAAAATTATAGATTTTTAGAAAAATATTAGATAATATTAGTTGAGAATGTGCCAATTATCAGTCTTTGTTTATAACTTCCCTAGAACCACACAAATGACTTCAGGGATGAATCTCACCTTGAAGTTCAGTGCAATGAAGGTTTTGTGAAAATTCTAGTGTCTCAATGGTTAGAGTGAGTCAGCATAATAGAATATGCTAAGATTTAGGAAGAAAAATCTGAATAGAATAAGCAAATGCCTACACCTCACCCCAGCTCATAAGAAAAGTGAATGTATTTTTCTTGTTCATTGTTATATATTCTGTTTATAGCACACATCCTGGTATAAATTAAATATTCAGCAAAACATTTTTAAGTTATGAAAATAACTCCATTTAATCAGCTATGAAGTACAAATAAAACTATTTTAACAATTTGAAATCACTGTTTGATAAGTTAAAGAGATGGCTGTCACTGTTTACTGTTATTCTCATTACATGCAGAATACGTAGCAGTAGATTCAAAGTTCATAATGTAAATAATAATCGACTTCTCTTTAAAAATGCTGCATAGGGATCCCTGGGTGGCGCAGCGGTTTAGCGCCTGCCTTTGGCCCAGGGCGCGATCCTGGAGACCCGGAATCGAATCCCACGTCGGGCTCCCGGTGCATGGAGCTTGCTTCTCCATCTGCCTATGTCTGTGCCTCTCTCTCTCTCTGTGGCTATCATAAATAAATAAAAAAAATTAAAATAAATAAATAAAAATGCTGCATAATTAATATTATTGAAGTTTCAGAGCATAACTCTTACTAATAATCAATACTGACAATTCTGATAGATAAATATTGTGATTGGTTAGGGCCTTAAGTTTTAAAAGTTAAGGTTTGCTCAAACCTATTTATTTTATTGATCCCTATGTATACATGTATTAAAATAATCTATAAAATTTTGTGTACAAATTATCCTTTAATAACAATAAAACAACAAATTTTAAATGAAAAATAAGACAGATCTTTTACTCTTAAGAAAATGTAGCCTCTTACTGATTTACTAGGCAATGATAATAAATAATTATACTACCTTGTAAAATGTAATAGAATACCCAAAAGGGATGATTACCACAGAATTAAAATCAGAAAATAAAAGTAAATTTAAAACATATGGTAAAATTGAATGGAAACTTCTACCAAGAGCATTAACATTATAGATAAACATGATTTTTTTTCTTGCAAGCTCTAAAATAATGGGTGACCATAGAAGAGGAGCCTTGAGTCAGTATCCTTATATGTTTGTAGTTCTGGGGAAAAAAAAAAAAAAAAAAAAAAACAATGTACCAGAAAACCTCACTAAAGTATGAGAGTGCCAGAGCCAGTCAGAACCATGATTATACATTTTCTTCTTTTTCCCTTCTGTATGTACTCAGGCCATAAAACTTTCACATTCCAAATTACAAGAAGAAGAAAGAGGAAGAAAAGGAAAAGTATGTGGAGGAAATCATGTGAACACTTTTGAATGTTTTCTCATTTAAATAAAATGTCTGCAAAATAAGAAATTTGTGGCTTATAACTTATATAGAAGTAAAATGTATGGCAATAAAAGCATGGAAGCCTAGAGGTGGTAATTAAATATTACTTTAAGAAATTTATGCAATGCTTGAAAGAGACTATAATAGAAGATAAATACTACCAACCAAAAGTAACCATTAAAATAACAAAACAATATGTTGTAGCTAATAAACCAACAAGAAAATTAAATCGAATCATAAAATGTGGCAAATTACTTAAAAGAAATCCAGAAAATATGTAAAAAGAAAAAATAGATAGAATTAATAGCAGGCAGATAGAAATATTTAAGTTTAAATATATCAATAATCACATTAAATGTAAAATGACAAACACTGCAGTAAATGCCAGAAGTTATTAAATTGAATAAAAGAAGCATAATCTAATTATATAATTCCTCTAAGATATCTATTTAAATATAAAAAATGACATAGGTTAAAATAATGGAATAACAATATACTATAATGAGATTAATCAAAAGAAAACTAGAATGGTTATATTTATGTTAGAAAAAATAAATTTTGGAGCAAAGAATAATGAAAGCAATAAGAAAAGTATTTTATAATGACAAAATATGATTTCTTGATGATAATACATCAGTGCAAAATATTTATGCATATATTGACAAAGCTTCAATATACATAAAGCAAAATCTAGTTTTGGCCAAGGACATAGAAAATCCACAGATGCAGTTGAAGATTTCAATACTCCTATGAATACTTGATGTTAGAAAATCAGAAAGGATACATACAGAAGGCTTTAGCAACACTCTCAATCAATTCACCTAACTGCTATTTATAAAGCATTTCACCCAACAGCAGTTTATACATATTTTTTCAAATATTCAGGGAATATTTATCAAGTGAACTATGTTTGGTTCAATAAACCAATCTCAATCAACTTTAACTGAGTCAAGTAACACAAAACAGTTCTGTTGTCCGCAATAGAATTAAATTAGAAATCATGGGGAAAAATATAATAGAAATATCCAAATATTTTGAAATTAAAGGACATACTTCTAAATAATTCAAGGGTGAAAGAAAACTGGAAATTAGAAAGTATTAGAGAAAGAGAGCAAAAATTAAGAAAAAACACATTAAAACGTGTGGGGTACAAGCTACCTCTTAGACAAGGAAAAAACGATTCAAAAGCCAAATAACCCCTCCTGGAATTCAGCTCAAGGTTTGAAGATTTCTAGAGTGTCCTATGGACCTCAACACCAGGAACCACAAATTGGAAATTTAATAAGTCATTTTGTATCAAAAGGTCAATTATGAAGCACTTAGAATTTTTCAATTTAAAGAATATATTCTCTGGGTTCTGCTTTGGCCCAGACAGTGTTAACCTTTTTTTTTTTTTTTTTTTTTTAATTGTGGGTTTTGATTTTTTTCCCCCAGAAATTGGTTTTATTTGATGTACTCCAAGTCTTAAGTCTCTCAATAAAGAAAAAAATCTCCAAAAAAAAAAAAAGCCCTAGTAAAAAATTCTAACACTAAATTTCTATTTAAAATGGAGAAAAGTATAAAGTCAATTACTTTGGTGTTCATTTGAGAATATAGAAGAGGAAGAGAAAAATCACAAAATAAGCAGAAGAAAAGAAATAATAAATGTTGGAGCAGAAATCAATTATATTGAAAACCAAGAAAAAATAATTGATGGAACCAAAAGCAAATCCTGTGAGATTGATAAATTCGATAAATCTCTAGCCAGAATGCAAAAGAAATAGAAAGATGAGGAGAAGGCAGGAAGGGAGACAAGGAGGAAAAAAGGAAAGAAGTAAACAAATATACCAGAAGACACAAATTTCCAGCATCATTAATGAAAGAAGTAGCATTACTACACACCTTATCATGTGTATTTTGTGCTAATGCACATTACTATATGTCTATACAATACTTTAAGAAATGGAGATATTATGAACAAGTGTTTGCCAATAATTTCAACAACTTAGATAAAAGAGTCAAGTTCCTTGGATGATACAAACTCTCAAATGCTATGAACAAAATAATAAACTCCTTGAATAGTCTTATATCTGTAAAAGAAATTAAACTTGTATTTAAAATATTTTCCAAAGGAAAATTTAGACCTACATGGCTTCACTAGCGCATTCTACAAATATTTAAGGAAAGGGTAAAACAATATCTTTCTGAGAGAAAGACGAAAGATTGCCTTTTGATGGTATTTGAGAATATAAGGGAATCTCTTTGCGTCTAGCTCCATATTCAGGTATACCTGTAAGCAAGTTGTTCTCTCATGTCTAGGAGTTGCAGTCTTATTCAAAATTCCTGGATTCGTTAATACTCTATCACTTTAGTTTGATAACCTAGTCTTGGATGTGGAAACTTCAAAAGATCACCTCAAGTACCCATGTTCAGAAATTTCAACCATATTTCTGTGTTGACGTAATTCCTAAAAAAACCTTATTTTAATTTAATGATTTTTTCCCCATTCTTAATCTGCTATGGGAGCAAAGATAGCCTTCCCTTCTCTTACTAGTTCTCTTTTTGAAGACTGTAATATATCTTCTGAAAAATGCCTATTTGGTCAAATCACCTGGAATAATATCTGTCATCAGAATTCTCTATAATCTGTCTCCTCCACCAGGCTATAAGCAGAATATATATATATATATAATCACTTTAGTGGGTTTAAAAGATGGGTTTCCTGGTGTGTCGAGATTCAGAATCATATCCAGCTTTGCAGGTATCTATATATGACATATATATATACTATATGAGCTCAGAGTGCTGAGTTGCCTAGGTGGCCCAGCTGTTCTGTCGTATTCTAGCTCATGTTGCTCAGTCAATGGCCCTAGCACTTCTGTGCCCTTGAGTTCGACTCTGGTAACCTCCTTCCTCATTCTGTCTCTACTCTGACAACTATTTCCTCTAAAAATATTTTAAATTAGACCATTAAAAAAGAACAGTCCTAGAAATAACTTTGAAAAAATTAACTACCAGTCAGATCATCTTTCTTCGTTGTAGCAATGTAGAGGTTTGGAGAATTAATATATCCTAACAGTCATTGAGTGAAAGGAAATAGTAAACATTAAGAATTGTATATAAATCGGCAGATTTTTTATCCTTTAAGTGAATGCTGATTTGAGTTTATGAAAACCAAAGTAATTTTCTTGGAAAAGGAAAAAAAATCAATCTAGAAGAGTTAAGGGGTATAGAAAAATTGTGTTTGCTTAATTGTTGTTTTTAATATGTAGCAAAACCAAAAGTAGGGAAAGGATAATTTAGTAGCTGTACTCATACAATGAATTAGTGATAAAGCAGGAAATTGACCGTGTATTTTTTATTCCTCTATCTGTAAATAAATTTATAAAGTTCCTGTTAACAGTAAAGGTAAGATTATCAATGCACAAGTTTACTTAACAGAATTATTCTAATCCTGGCTTTTTGTTTCTTACATTTTTTTACATTATTGATTTAAGTACTGTGACTAGGTTAAAAATGGCTTATATTTTCAGATAAAATTAGGGCAATGTGAAGGCTCAGAACTTATGCCAAGACTAATATTATTAAAAAGAAAAATATTAAGGAGCATTGAGATCAAGAATATCTTGAGGAAAAGCTAAGTATACATGTCTCAGCCCAAGTTCTATTTTTATTTTTGTTTTGTTAAATTGCATTTATATGTAAGTTAAGTAGCATATATTTATACATTTGGAACTCACTGTAATCTTGTGAGTTAAGTGTTTACATGCTCCATTTTAATGATTTGAAAGTTGAGATTCAGATGGAAAATTAATTTTCATGGATTCGAATATGAATCTGTCTTATACCAGAGCCCACATTCTTCTCATTATAGCTTGCTATACCTAAAGTGCATCTTAAAAAATTTTAAAAACCTCTCCATTGATATTAATCCATTTTTTAAAATTTTTATTTATTTATGATAGTCACACAGAGAGAGGGAGAGAGAGGCAGAGACATAGGCAGAGGGAGAAGCAGGCTCCATGCACCGGGAGCCCGACGTGGGATTCAATCCTGGGTCTCCAGGATCGTGCCCTGGGCCAAAGGCAGGCGCTAAACTGCTGCGCCACCCAGGGATCCCTTAATCCATTATTTACAGCATGATTTCTCACCTCAATTTTGTTTAAGTTGTCTTTAAGCAAATTCTGATTAGAGTACCTTTGAATTTGAGGATGGGTTTCCTGGTGTGTCGAGATCCAGAATCATATCCAGCTTTGCAGGTATCTATATATGACTATGATCAAGTTCTTTAACATCCTAGAACCTCAGTTCACAGATCTGAAAAATAGAGATTAAAATAGGCTCAGTCTTACTTACATATATTTTGCTTAACAAATCAATGCTCAAATCTTCATAGGTGTTCAGAAATATTATTAATCATAATGTTAATAATAACTTCACATTCCTGAGCAAGTTATTAAATTAAAGGATTGTAATATGATAAAAAGTATCTCATCACCAGATGGCTGTTCTCTCAGGGTGGAAAGACTTGTCTCAAAATTAGCAAGACTGACAATTTCTCTTTTCTTTGACCTCAGTGAATATGCTCTTACTTCAACCTACTTTAAAAGATAAAAAGCCTTCCAAATATTTCTCTTCCATTACTCTTCAATCCACAGAGTGTATTCATACTAAATTAGATTCTTTCATCTAATGGTAAGAATAAGCTTATTTGCTCATCCTAGTTTTATTGCTACAACTTCAATAGCTTTAATCTCTTAAAATGTACAAAACTCAATACACACTTCTCATTCTCCTAAATGGCATCTTCTATGGCAGTAAACACAGAGATGCCTTGAAACTTCCACTTTTGGCCAGAATTCTTAGAAATGAATTTGTAATATGTTCATATCTTTCACTTTAACAAAGGTCATTTTTAAATCTATAATTATATAGAGAATTTTAACTAAAGTTCCCCTAGTACCAACATGTATTACATAAAATATTTTCATAAAATCACAAGTATATATTTTTGGAAGAGTAGTTTGTAACATTTTATTCTCAAAAGATGAGTTTTTTAAATATAGAAAAATTACAAAAAATAAATCAGAGATAATTTATCCATAATTCATAATTTATACTCATTAATTTATGTACTACATTTTTATACTTATGAAATAAAATATTCAGTTAAATTTAAAGTCTGCTTTGGTGCTCATCCTGGGTCCATTCGCAAGTTCATCTACAAACCTCAAGTGACCAGGATATTATTTATTTTGTATATATCAATATTGCGATTAAATATTTTAAAAACTTACATAAATTATGTTTTTTCATGTTTCATTAAGCAACTTCCTTTTAGTAAACTTTGTATTATTAAGATGTTTCCATGATGACATACATAAATTTAAGTCACAGATTTTATCCTCAATGTGATATTACATTGTATGGACAAATATAAATATGAATTAAACAAATATGAGAATGACATTTCAGTTTTGCATTCACTTAGAGAGGGCCAGTATTTTTCTAAAATTAATTTAGGGAAATTACTAATAAGATTATCAGTAAATTCTATTTAATTTTTAACTTGGTAAAATTTGAGGTTGCTTGATTGAGCAAGTACTATAAATATCAATAGCAAATATCTAAGTCCTTTCATGTACTTAATAATATTTTATTAACACATATATATGTAAATTTATCTGAAATATTTCAACATTCAGAAATTTAATTAGCTATTTCTTTAGATGTATGTAAATTAAAGAGAAAAAAAAAACAATTCATCATCTGGGAAAATTCCATTGAGGTTCATATGTGATAAATCACAGTGGCAATACAATTATGGATGAAAGCAGTAACAACAAAATCAAACAATGATTGATAGTCTATATATGCTCCACATCCAATGAGGATCAAGTTGTGAAGGGTAGCTGGGTCTTTTAGAATTGTGTGTTCTGGCTCATTCACTTTTCTCAGATAAAACCATAGTACCTTGGAATATTTCAGTTCTGGTATATGTGGCCAGATTAGTGCATTGTCTACTAAGTGGACTTCCAGAAAGTTCTTTGTATCTATGTTATCTTTGGCCAGCTTTTCTCCCTATATTTCAGCTCTCTTTATTTTGCATAGTTGAATCACTGATATTATGTTGTGACCACTGTTTCAGATTGATTGGGAATACAAAAAACAAATAATTGTAAAATAAATATTTCTTTGCTTAGGTCATGATCCTGGGGTCATCAGATGAAGCCCCATGGGGGGGGGGGTGTTCTCAGCAAGGAGTCTTCTTATTCCCCTCCCTTTGTCCTTCCCCAGCTCATACTCTCTCTCTTTTATTCATGCGCTCTCAAATAAATAAATAAAAATCTAAAAAAGAAATTATTCCCATCTTATTGTTATAACAATGTACATAAAATACATTTTTAAAAATTGATGATCCTTATCAATGTGTCCAAAACATTGAATTGAAATGGAAATACTGCATCTCAATATTATATTTCTCTTTCTAAACACACAAGAACATATTTATATAATATTTTCACTGACTTCCCATATTTATATAATGTTCTCAGTTACTTATACTTCCTCACCAAACTCACTTATTCTAAGATTAAAAGCATGTGAGGAGTTTTGGCCAGTGTGATTGGAATAAGTGAGACATTAGTATTAGGCTTCATCACAAAACACCACTCAAAATTGTCCATATCATGTTTATAATGGTAGTATCACAAGATAAAATCTGGATAATGGAGTGAACACTTAGAGAAAATCTTGACCCATATGTGATTTTGACACGATAGAGAGATAAACTATTTTCATCCACTGACAAAATGTGTCTTCTTTATTATTACAATAACAGAATATCCTAGCTGATACTAATGCAAATTTGAAGTTAATTGGCCCTTATTGTTAGATTAAATACATAAACTGAACTTAAGGGGGTGGCAGATATTTCCACAGCTACAAATATCAAATACTGACTTTTATTAATGTATGACAAACTTTAAGAATTTGTATTTAAACATTATTAAAAATACTGATTATTAGAAATATGTTTTAATATTTTTAGAAATGGAGGGACTACATTTCATATATTTTCTTTTAAAATAAACACATTTGTAAAGCTGAGAAGTTGGATTCTGCTTTATCCTTAAAATGAACAGAATGACTTTTCAATGGAAGTGGGAAATATACCATAATACAGTAGTTACAGACTGGATCTTTCTCTCGGTTCAAAAATTTACTAAATGCATAATATGAGGAGATTTATTCAAATCTTTAAGGCTCAGGTATTTTTTATGATTATTGCATTAATTTCTATCTAGTCAATTATAGTGATGACTTTGCTGGGGTAGAGACAGGGTCTATTTTTGCTCACTATTGCATTACTACTCCTGATACAGGGTCTGGGACATAAGAAGCACATGTCAAATTATTAAAATACAACATAGGATTTTGTGAAAATTAGAGATAGAAATATATTTAACTGTGTGCCTGGTATATGGTATTAAACTAGAAACACATGCTGTTTAAATAATAAACCAAAAATTATAACTCCAGGCAAAACAGATGCTACAAACAAAGAATCACATACAAGTACATGGTGGTATATTAAGTTACTACTCTTCCAAACCTAAATTGCTTACATGACTGCATATTCTTTGATGGCTTAACTGAGTATTTACAACTTCTTTAGAATTTCTGTGTTTTTGATACTGTCTTAAAAAATTATCATTAAAATTCAACAGGCAGTTAATCCAAACCATTGTAAATATATCTATCAAATTAAACTAACAGAGTTCATTTGTATAGTTTTCAGATCTTTAGCCTAGAGGAATCTAAACTATATTATCACTATATAAAGACTGGAGATAGAACATGAGTATTTTTGTCTACATTTGTTAGTGATCTTATGTTTTATAACACTCTGTCATGCTTTTGATAAAGGGAAATATTCTGCTAATATTAGTTATTAATGGATTACTTACATCTAGCTGACCTCTATTTTTTTTTTTTTTGTGCTTGGCACAGAATTTTATATCAAAGTTATAGCTGTGCTGTGTCTGACTGCTAGCTAGAGTTGACCTATGAATGATACTCCAATCATACTGATCTTGATTCTAACTACTGCTTCCAATATCACATTAGCTCATGTCACATTGAAAAAAAAAAAACGTGCACCTCCTACTTCTCCAATAAGTTTCACCATGTTTACCCTGTTTTGTAGTTTTCTTAAGCATTTGACCAAAGAGCCTGTTTAATTTTGGTAAGTAATACCTACAAAAAACTCTCAATACCAGTAATCTTTAAATCTAAATGTTAAAAGACCTAAATGTGTTCTAAAGTAGAATTATCTTATTCCATTGATATAAACAGCATAACTAATATCTCCTTCCCTAAAATAAAATAGTCCTTAAAATAATATAGCACTTGTTTGTGATTTGCCCATGAGTTCTATTCCCAAAAACAGTTGAAAAGGAGGTATGAAAATTGTATAAAAAATGATACATGAATTAGATTTCATCAGCTTTAACCAACTTTTGCCTTTACTCACAAGCCTGTGGAACTTAATCCCTTCAGTGTTCAACCTGACACAGGCACTATATACTAAAGATAGGGAAGGAGTTTCACTACCCATTTATTATTTTTACAGTTCAATATTTCTGTCAGGTGCCTAACTTCCATAGTGAGAAGCACTGCAGAGGAACATAGATCAGTGCCACAGACAGGAATATGACCCAAGAATACCAACCAGATTTGTTCTGTTTGGTTATTTTGTTTTTATAATTTTTACTTGGCTAAAGCCTCCCACTAGTTCTCCCTACAAAATATTATTTCTTTGATTTATTTAAAATATAAATAAATCTTTCTTATTACTAGGTGTAACTCATGGGTGTTCTGTGTTATGAAAATGGAATCTATAAAAGATAGTTAAAAAGAACTTCAATCTGACAAATGATACTGTAAGGTTTATATTTTTGTCAACATTGCTAATCACAATAAAGAAGCCAGAAGTTACTAGTTATTCCCCTAAAAATTGTCCAATAAAAAAGATGCCCATGAGTTTTAAATAATTCCTTCTGCCACACAGTGTAAAAGGAAAGGTGGAAAAACCTATCAGCTCAGCAAAATTATGTATAGAAATAGATTGCAAGGAGAATTCATGGTAAAATAGCAATATATTATGAAAGCTATAAAATAACAAATCTGACACCATGACTAATATTTTGTTTTTCTTTTGCCTCTAGTCCACTGAGGAAATAATGCATATTGTGGCAATCATAAATGTCTGAAAAGAAAAGATGATTATTTCTAAATTTTCATCTAATTTGACAGTGTTGACACAGTTGATGCTGCACTTTTATTGAAACTCTCAAAGTTTGACTCCCAGAACATTATTTTCTCTTGATTATCACCAACTTGAGTACTTGGTCCTTTTTTTTTTTTTTCACATCTATTGGCCCCTAATTTTTTTTTTTGAATGTCTAAGGGGTTAGTTCTGTGTATCTGCTATGCATATTTACTTTCATAATGATCTTAATGAATAAAAACATTCTAAATGTGTTCTATAAAACTGCTTTGTGTGTTTGTGTGTGTTTGTGAAAATGCAGATATCCTTACATTAGTGAATTGTGACATCAATTTAATATATCAAGACAAGTAAGCTTTAATGAAAGTTTAAAAAAAATAGATCAAAACTAAAACTATATTTCAAAGAACAAGAAAAATAGCTCATAACGTAGGGAAAATATTTGAAAATCATATATTTGATAAAGGACTAGTAACCAGAATATATAAAGAACTCTTATTTTAAAAAAGAAAAGAAAAGGTCCAAATACCCAATTAAATAGCCCAATTAAAATTAGGTAGGGTAGGATGCCTGGGTGGCTCAGCAGTTGAGTGTCTGCCTTCGGCTCAGGGCATGATCCCGGAGTCTGGGATGAGTCCCACATCAGGCTTCTTGAAAGGAGCCTGCTTCTCTCTCTGTCTATGAATCTGCCTCCCTCTCTCTTTCTCTGTGTCTGTTATGAATAAATAAATAAAATATTTTTAAAAAATAAATAAAAATAAAAATAGGCAGGCAGATGTTTGCATCATGGCAGCATAAATCATTTCTGTTTTCTCTCCCTTCAGTTTACAATGAATTGGACATCCATAACCAAAAAAAAGTGCCTCTGAACAGAATACTAGGATACTCTAGAGATCCATTCAGCTGTGCATCTGAAGGTACAGTGGATTTGACTTCAGAGGAGGTTGCAGAGTGAGAAGACAGTGACAAATCTGGCAGGCGGTCAGCATGGCCTCTCTGGAAGAGGAGGTAGAGGGTGAAGGCAGTGAGTGGCGGTCTGACTAGCCATGTGCACTATAACTGGAGGGACCCATTGCTCTGAAGACAGACTGCAGTGGCTGAAAGGAAGAAAAGGGAAGGAAAGTTAACAGATAAAGAGAACTGAAGTAAAGTGTTTCCTATTATCTGCCCCAGAAATCTGGCAAGAGGAATGTCATGGACCTCTGGGATGCTCCCAAAGACAGAGGACGCACTTACTAGGCCAGGGGAATATCAAAAGCCACAAGTGTTAAGTATATCTCTTCCTCCACTTTCCTTTCACCTTTTTCTCCCTTTGATTATATATATATATATAATATATATATATATATTATATATATATATATTGGAGTGGACCCACTCCAACCAGCCAGTCAGTGCCTTTAAGTGAAATATAAAATTTGTGTGATAGTGCCACCTTCTGGCAAACAAAAGGAAGGCTTCTAATTACCAACTTGTTGAACTATTAGAATTAAAGTAAGCAGAACTTTGCCCAAATAATAACGGTTTTTACTATTTCAAATGCTGCAGCAGAGGCACTTTTCATAAGACACCTTGAAAAATGGTAATATGATATTACAGAAAGAAAAAAGACAATTTCCAGCAACTGAACCCCCCAGAATGGATTATTATAATCTGAGAAATAATTCAAAATAGCTATAATGAAGATTAAAGAGCTACAAGAAGACTCAAAAAAGCAATACGATGATGTCAGTAGTAAAATGAATGAAGATAAGGAGTACTTTATCAAAGATATTGAAATTCCGAAGAAGAACCAAGCAGAAATTGTGGAGCTCAATAAGTAAGGTGAAGACTGCATTATAATGTACTGGAAGTACAGCAGACCAAATGGAAGAGAGAATAAGTGATCTTGAGGATAGAAATATAGAAATGATTCAGGTGTTAGTTTCTTCACTTTTTAAATCTTAGTTCGCTCTCCTCTAACTCCATCAGAAGAGCCAATATAATTTGAATGGGTATACTAGAAGAAGATGACAGGGAGGGAGCAAAGAATGTATTTAAAGCAATAATAGCTGAGAACTTTGAAAACTTGAGGAAGGAACTACATATAAAAGTCCACAGAGCTAATAAAAGGTCTTATTATTTCAATGCAAAAAAGATCTCCTCTAATACATATTACATTAAAACTGTAAAAGTCAATGCTAAATTAAGAACCTTCAAAGCAAATAGGGAAATAAAGATAGTAACATATAAAGGAATATCCCCATCCTTAAGTAATCAGCAGATTTCTCAGCAGAAACATTACATCCCGTGAGAGAGTGAAATGACATATTCAAAATATTAAAAGATACAAACTATCAGCCAAAAAAATTCTATCCAGCAGAGAAGAGGGAGAATCAGATTCCTTACTGAGCAGAGAGCCCAACTCTGGTCTCTATCCCAGGACCTTGGGATCCTGACCTGAGCTGAAGGCAGACACTTACTGACTGAGCCACCCAGGTACTCCTAAAGAAGGTCATTTATAATGATAAATGGATGAGCACACCAAAAATTATAATAATTATAAATATATATGTTCCCAGCGTCAGAGCACCAAAATATATTAGACAAATAATAACAGATCATAAGGGAGAAATTTTTAAAAAATACAATAATTGTGAGGTAATTCAATACCTTCCTATTAGCAATGGATAGATTGTCTAGTGAAAATCAACAAAAAGTTTTGAATTTGAATCACACATTGGAACAAGTGGACTTGATATGAATCTAAAGAACATCCCAACCAGTAACAGCAGGATATACATTCTCCTCAAGTGCACATAGAACATTCTCCAATCTACATCATAAGATAGACCACAAACCCAAACCTAGCAAATTAAAATAGCTGAAATCAAGTGAACTATCTTCTCTGACCACAATACTAGAAATTGTTGGCAGGAATGTAAAATGATCCAACCACTATGGAAAACAATATGAAGGTTCCTAAAAAAATAAAAAATAAAAAAAGTTAAAAATAGATCTCTATAATCCAGCAATTACACTCTGACTATATACCCAAAGGAAATGAGAACAGGATTTCTGTGAAATATATGTACTCCCATGTTTATTGCAACATTATTCACAATGGCCAAGATATGGAAAAAACTCAAATGCCCATCAATGGATGAGTGAATAAAAAGGTTGTGGTATATATACACAATATTTAAAAAAAAATTTTTTTTTTTAATTTTTATTTATGATAGGCACACAGTGAGAGAGAGAGGCAGAGACACAGGCAGAGGGAGAAGCAGGCTCCATGCACCGGGAGCCTGATGTGGGTGGGATTCGATCCCGGATCTCCAGGATCGCGCCCTGGGCCAAAGGCAGGCGCTAAACTGCTGCGCCACCCAGGGATCCCATATATACACAATATTATTCAGCTATGAAAAAGGAAGATATCCTCCTATTTGTAACACTATGAATGGACCTTGAGTACATTATGTTAAGCAAGATAAGTCAGAGAAAGGTAAATACTGTATGATATCTTACAAGTGGAATTTAAAAATGTTAAACCTTAAAAAAAAAAAAAAAGAGTAAAAGTGGTATTTACCAGGGGGCAAGAGTAGGGGATGAGTGATAATGTTTAAGGTACAAATTTATAAGAAGTAGTAAGTAAACCATAGAGACATAATGTATAATGCAATAAATATAGACAATAGTATACTATAATTATGTAACATGGTAAATATCACTTTATTGGCAATAATATTACAATATATAAATGTAACAAAGTAACATGCTGTATACTTTTTTAAATGTATGTATTTATTCATGAGAGACAGAGAGAGAGGCATACATATTTATATAAGGATGAATATATTTATGAAAAAATACACACACATAATGTTAATATATCTTTAAATAAAGAATATCAGACAAGAGGATAGGAATTGCCAAGGGGAAGGGAACTATACGTTTTTAAAGAGTTAATGATAGATAAGGTGATTTTTAAAAACACCTTAATGAGGTGATATATTTTTTTAAAAGATTTTATTTATTTATTCATAAGAAACAGAAAGAGAGAGAGAGAGAGAGAGAGAGGCGCAGAGACACAGGCAGAGGGAGAAGCAGGCTCCATGCACCGGGAGCCTGATGTGGGTGGGATTCGATCCCGGATCTCCAGGATCGCGCCCTGGGCCAAAGGCAGGCGCTAAACTGCTGCGCCACCCAGGGATCCCATATATACACAATATTATTCAGCTATGAAAAAGGAAGATATCCTCCTATTTGTAACACTATGAATGGACCTTGAGTACATTATGTTAAGCAAGATAAGTCAGAGAAAGGTAAATACTGTATGATATCTTACAAGTGGAATTTAAAAATGTTAAACCTTAAAAAAAAAAAAAAAAGAGTAAAAGTGGTATTTACCAGGGGGCAAGAGTAGGGGATGAGTGATAATGTTTAAGGTACAAATTTATAAGAAGTAGTAAGTAAACCATAGAGACATAATGTATAATGCAATAAATATAGACAATAGTATACTATAATTATGTAACATGGTAAATATCACTTTATTGGCAATAATATTACAATATATAAATGTAACAAAGTAACATGCTGTATACTTTTTTAAATGTATGTATTTATTCATGAGAGACAGAGAGAGAGGCATACATATTTATATAAGGATGAATATATTTATGAAAAAATACACACACATAATGTTAATATATCTTTAAATAAAGAATATCAGACAAGAGGATAGGAATTGCCAAGGGGAAGGGAACTATACGTTTTTAAAGAGTTAATGATAGATAAGGTGATTTTTAAAAACACCTTAATGAGGTGATATATTTTTTTAAAAGATTTTATTTATTTATTCATAAGAAACAGAAAGAGAGAGAGAGAGAGAGAGAGAGGCGCAGAGACACAGGCAGAGGGAGAAGCAGGCTCCATTCAGGGAGCCTGATATGGGACTCGATCCCGGGTCTCCAGGATCAGGCCCTGGGCTGAAGGCGGCGCTAAACCACTGAGCCACCTGGGCTGCCCAACATGCTGTATACTTAAACTTCTACAATGCTACATGTCAAATTTACTCAATGAAAAAAGAGTAGAGAGTTGAATATATATTCAAACTCTTTACTCTTTTGGCCCTTATGGCCATTATTTAATATATAGCTAATATAATTTTATTAGTTGATATAATATTTTATTAATAATTATACTATATGTAATTATTATGTCATTAATTTATATCATCGTGTTCATAATTGATATGATTATATTAATATAACAATATAATAAATAACTACATTAATATAATCCTATTGATTTGTGTGTGTATATATATGTGTGTGTGTGTATATATATATATATATATATATATCCAAAAAGCACAAAAATTGTTCAAAATTATTAGTCATTAGATGATTGCAAATTAAAGCCTCAAAGAGATACCAATTCTTACCTAGAGGAAGGTCTTTAATTAAATAGAGAGAAAATAGAGACTTTTGGCAGTCATGTGAGAATCAGAATGCCTATGTATTGGTGGTATGAATGTGAAATGATTCAGCTGCTTCAGAAAATATTTAGGCAATTTCTCAAAAAGGTAAACATGAAGAACCACATGGCTCAGCAGTTCTACTTCTATATAGGTTAGAAGGGAAATAGTAAAAACTAGAGCAGAAATAAATAATACAGGAACAACAACAAAAAAGTAGACCTGATCAATGAAACTAGGAATGGTTCTTTTAAGAATCAACAACATTGGTAAACCCCTACCCAGACTTATCAAAAAGAAAAGAAAAAGGACTCAAGTAAATAAAATTATGAATGAGAGAGGAGAGATCATAACCAACACCACAGAAATACAAACAATTATGAGAATATTATGAAAAATTTTATACCAACAAATTGGGCAATCAGGAAGAAATGGACAAATTCCTAGGAACTTAAAAACTACCAAAACTGAAAGAAGAGGAAATAGAAAATTTGAAAAGACCCATAACCAGCACAGAAATTCAATCAGTAATTAAAAATCTCCCAAGAAACAAAGCCCAGGGCCAGATGGCTTCCCAGAGGAATTTTACCAAACATTTAAAGGAGAGTTAATATCTATTCTCCTCAAACTGTTCTCATTAATAAAAATGGAAGGCAAACTTGCAAACTCATTCTATGAAGCCAGCATTACCTTGATTCCAAAACCAGGTAAGACCCCACTAAATAAGAGAAGTATAGACCAATATCCCTGATGAACATGAATGCAAAAATTCTCAACAAGATATTAGCAAATCAAATACAACAGTACATTCAAAGAATCACTCATCATGATCAAGTGGGACTTATTACTGAGGTGCAAGTGTGGTTCAATATTCACAAATCAATCGATATGATACACCACATTAATAAAAGAAAGGATAAAAACCCTAAGCTCCTCTCAATAGTTGTAGAGAAAGCATTTGACAAAGTACAGCTTTCATTCATGATTAAAAAAAAAAAAAAAAACTCAGCAAAGTAGGGATAGAGGGAACATACATCAACATCATAAAGGCCACATATGAAAGACCTACAGCTAATATCATCCTCAATAAGGAAAAGCTGAGATCTTTTCCTCTATGGTCAGGAATAAGACAGGGATATCCACTCTCACCACTGTTATTTGACATAGTACTGGAAATCCTAGCTTCAGCAATCAGACAACAAAAAGAAATAAAAGGTATCCAAATCAGCAAGGAAGAAGTCAAACTTTCTCTCTTTACAGATGACACGATATTCTATGTAGAACCACCCCACCAAAAACAAAAACAGAAAACAAAACCAAAAAACTTCGCCAAAAAAAATTGCTGGAACTGATACACAAATTCAGCAAAGCCCCAGAATATAAAAATCAACAGTACAGAAATCTGTTTCATTTCTATACAACAATAATGAAGCAGCAGAAGGAGAAATCAAGGAATCAATTCCATTTGCAATTGTACCAAAACCTATAAGGTACCTGGGAATGAACCTAACAAAAGAGGTAAAGGATTTGTACTCTGAAAACTATAAAACACTGATGAAAGAACATGAAGAAGACACAAAGAAAAGGAAAGGTATTCCATGCTCATGGATTGGAAGAACAAATATTGTTCAAATGCCTCTACTAGCCAGAGCAATCTACACATTTAGCACAATTCCCATCAAAATACTACCAGATATTTTTCACAGAGTGAGAACAGACAATCCTAAAAGTTGTATGGAGCTACAAAAGTCCCCAAATAGACAAAGTATTCTTGATAAAGAGAAACAGAGGTAGAAGCATCAGAAATCTGGATTTCAAGCTATATTATAAAGCTATAGTCTTCAAGACAGTAATGTACAGGCACAAATACAGACACATGATCAATAGAACAGGTTAAAAAACACAGAAATGAATTCACAACTATATGGTTAACTAATCTTCAATAAAGTAGGAAAGAATATCCAATGGAAAAATGTCTCTTCAACAAATGGTGTTTGGAATAAGTGGACAGCAACATGCAGAAGAATGAAACTGGGCCATTTTCTTACACCATACACAAAAATAAATTCAAAAGGATCAAAGACCTAAATATGAGAAAAGAAACCATAAAAATCCTAGAGGAGAACACAGGCAGTAACTACCTCTTTAACACTGGCTGTAACAACATCTTACAGATACATCTCCTGAGGCAAGGAAAACAAAAGTGAAAATGAACTATTGGGACTTCATCAAGATAAAAAGCTTCCGCACAGGAAAAGAAACAATCAGCAAAACTAAAAGCCAACATTTGGAACAGGAGAAGATACTGGCAAATGATATGTCTGATAAAGGGTTAGTATACAAAATCTGTAAAGAACTTATCAAACTCAATCCTCAAAAAACAAATATTCCAGCTACAAAATGGGCAGAAGACATGAATAGACATTTTCCCAAAGATATCCAGATGATTAACAGACACATGAAAAGATACTCAATATTACTCATCTTTGGAGAAATACAAATCAAAACTACAATGAGACATCACCTCATTGTCAGAATGGCAAAAATTAACAACACAGGAAACAGCACATGTTGGCAAGAAATCAGAGGGAGGGGAACTCTCTTACACTGTTGGTGAGAATGAAAACTGATGCAGCCATACTCTGGAAAACAGTATAAGTTTCCTTCAAAAAGTTAAAAATAGAACTACCTTATGATCCAGCAATTGCATTACTAGGTATTTGCCTATAGGATACAAAAATCCTGGTTTGAAGGGATATGTGCACCATGATGTTTATAGCAGCATCGTCAAAAATAACCAAATTGTGGGAAGAGCTCAAATGTCCATCAACTGATTAATGGATAAAGAAGAGGTGGTATATGTGTGTGTGTATGTGTGTGTGTGTTTATACAATGGAATACTACTCAGCCATCAAAAATAATGAAATCCTGTAATTTGCAATGATGTGAATGGAGCTAGACTGTAACCCTTGGTCAAATAAGTCAGTCAGAGAAAGATAAATGCCATATGATTTCACTTATATGTGGAATTTAAGAAATGAAACAGATGAAAATAGGAGGAAAAAAAAGAGGGGCAAACCATAAAACAGACTCTTAACTATAGAGAACAAACTGAGAGTTGCTGGAGGGAAGGAAGATGGGAGATGGTTTAAGTGGGTGATGGGTATTAAGGAGGGCACTTGTGAGGAACACAGGGTGTTGTGTGTACATTTTGAATCACTAAATCTTACTCCTAAAACTGACATTACACTATATGTTAACTAGCTGAAATTTAATTAAGAACTTGAAGCTACAATAAGTAAGCAAGTAAATAAATTAAAAAATGGATAACTATCAAATTCACCAACTTATTGTTCCACTTCATTATTAGACACCTTGAATTCATATTTTGAATTCCTTTTTTTCTCCATAAAAATATAAACAATAACAATAGTAACATACTTCAGTCTTTCTTTCTTAATTTAGTAAATGACAGCTCTGTTTTTCCATTTTAAATCAAAATCTTGAAATTGTTGCTCACCTCTACTGTACCATATCTTTGCAGCAAACTTTCAAAAATATCCATTTTAAAAAGTAAAGATATAATTCACATACCATATAATTCATCATTTCAAATTATATAGCTGAGTGGGTTTTAACATTCACAAAGATATGCAACCATCATCACTGTTAAATTACAGAACATTTTTATCAGCAAAATAAATAAAATCACCCAGTACCAGATAAGACATTCTTCTGTTGTTCCTGACTTCAAGGAAAATTCAGTATTGCACCATTAAGTATATCTTATCTGTGGGTTGTGCCTAGATACCCTTTATCAGGTTGAGGAAGTTTCCTTTTATATATAGTGGATAGGATGTTTTTATCAAAAAATAGTGTGTTGTTTTGTCAAATATTTTTGAACTGACTGAGATAAGTATATGTTTTGGGGGTTTTGTTTTATTTTGTTTAAAAAAAGTCATATTCTCTTTTTCAGCAATTCCACAATTAGCACCTTGATCAAACTGCTATTATTTCTACATGGACGATGACAATATCCCAATAAGCAGACTTCCTTATATTCTCTTGTCCCACTACAGTGTGGTCCTCAAACCATATGCAATGTTCTTCTAAAATATAAATCACATTATTGCACTCTTTTGCTTCCAAAGGCTTCCTTCCCATAGAGTAAAATCCAAATTATACAAATCTTAACCTCTTAAAACCCTGTTTTGCAAAGCTATTTGTTGGATTATTAACTAGGAGTCATTTATTGGGCATTTAACAAATGTAAAACATCCATGACAGCTTTTATGAAAGTTACAGAAGTACCAGATTCTAGGCTTAAAGCATTCTAAGTTATTTAAAAATGGAACTAGATATACAAACAAGAGTTGTAAAAAAAATAAAGATTAATATGCTATAAACAAGTAAAGATAAAATATTCAGTGGAGTTACAAGTGATATCTGATGTATGATTTTAAATGTTTCAGATATCAAGATTTTATATGCTTTTGGGAAATGAACTAAATCAATGAGAGAAATGTAGCAAAATATAGAACACAAAGTAATGCTCAGAACATTTGTTATTTGATTTCTCTACATGGCTAGTACAAAAACCATTTCTAGAAAACAATTAAGAATATCATTAATGAGAAAATATACTTGCATAAAATTATTTACTATGTATTATTATATAGACAAATCAAAAGACATTGGTTCTGCTATTAATTGACTATTCTCTATGTGGCATATGGAATAAGGAAAGGATTTTAGTGCAATGATAAATTTATATTGCACTTTCAGGGCAATATTTCAATATTTAGAAAATATTCATATTTCAGTTTAATAGATTATAATGAACAGAGTTGTAGTAGCAGCATAAATGAAAGGGAACATTCATTTGTATGTAACAACTACACTGTAATTTTAGCTAATATGAATGCTACTTGAGTTGAATGAAAATGTGGATTGGAATCTATTATCTGATTTTATCGAAACAAATTATTATGATGTAATATTAGTAAAGATATCTTGAATGAGACAAGTGGAGGAAATTGACCAAATAAGAGTTGTGAGGTTTACATCAAGTACCTATGGTCAACAAGGGTCATTCTCAAGATTATACGTACAGAATTATCATAACAGTCAAAATGGATTTTAGATGATTATTTACCAAGTTTTTCCTTATTTGCACATGAGTTGTCCTTTTACTGGACTTGCCTTGACAAAACAAAGTTGGTATCTACTAACAAAAGGGAGGGGATGGGGCTGCTCCAGGTCATAGAGATTATGGAATGCAGATGGGCATTGCCATTTGGACGAACAATGAAGGGTTGACTATGTAAGTATCATTATGATGATCTTCTCTGGAGCCATCTGCATTGTTTTCAGATCTACCTCTGAGGATTCATCAGAGCCTCAAAAGCAGTAACTTTTTTCTTACTCTTTGAACTGCTGTAATAGAATCAGCTATTATTTCCATACCAAACTGTCTTTAGAAAGTTTCCCTTTAAAATATGTTTTCCAGAGATTGAAATGGGGTACTGTTAATCATTTTACTCCCCCCCCCTTAAATCACATTGGAGCACATGTGGGAAATTGATCATAAAACGGAAAGACCAACAATAAAAAAGTTAACTAAAGTGTGAGGAGATATATGTGATTTTGTGTGTATATGCACATTACGCATATTCTTAGAACATTAGAAATGAGAGATTTTCATCATTAAAGTTAGCGCAGATAGTTATTTGTGGAGAAATGTAGTCCAATTACAACCTTTGAAATCTCATAAAATGTAAGTGATATGTTAATTTTTTGAATAGCTGGATAATAAAAGACATTAAGGTAAATCATTCAAATAAAATAAAGTTGAAAATATTAGGAAGATCTAACTACCCTCTATGAAAAGCAACACTATAATCTTTTAGGTCTAATATTAAATTGTAATCATAGATTTTTTAAAACATTATATTTCAAAATTATTGTTAGGCATAATCAATTTTAAGATATTCAATAATACTTCTGAGAGAAACTAAATTTTCTTGCTGCCAAGATAACAGAATGCAAAGAAATCAAGATATCATTGCCTGATTTTAGATTCAAATAGTCATTCCCCACCTCCACCCCACCCCCCACCCCCGGCCATTATGTGAGGAACTGACAACTTTTTAATAACTATTTAAATCAGACAATTCTGGGATTATCTGGTTCAAAATATCTTACATCCGAAGAAGAAGAAAAGAAGAAGGAGAAAAGAAGAAGAAGAAGAAGAAGAAGAAGAAGAAGAAGAAGAGAAGAAGAAGAAGAAGAAGAAGAAGAAGAAGAAGAAGAAGAAGAAGAAGAAGAAGAAGATGAAGAAGAAGAAGAAGAAGAAGAAGAAGAAGAAGAAGAAGAAGAAGAAGAGAAGAAGAAGAATCCTACTTTATTGAGTTTTATACACAAGTGGAAAGCCACTTAAATCCAAAAAGAACCATAAGATGACAACTTCTAAATGAAGCCCTTAAAAGCTGTTTGAAAAAAGCTTGGAAAGGAAATAACTTCAGCTCTTAGGCCAAGTCAATACCATTCGGATTAAAAGGTTGTTTTGTTTGTTTGTTTGTTTTAAGGTAAAGTAAAATAAAGCTTAAAAAAAGAGAGAATCAATGGTTTTCTTGGAACAAAGTTTATATAAAGGAAGATTTTTTAAAAGTGACAATAGCACCCAAACAACAGAACATGTACAAGACATTTGCATTCGATGTTCCTAAAGTGTTTTAATGAAAATTCTAAGTACTATTTAGTGAAATAATTAATGATTTTTAAATATACCAGTATTGGAATCATAATTAAAAATAATTTTCTGGGTTTAAGATTTGCTTTAAAATGCCTTTAAAATATTTTGTACCCAACATAGGTAAAGCTAAAGTAATACATATTTTTTTTCTTTTTGGAAACAAATACAAAGCAATATTTAGAAAGAAAATTTAAGTTTGAATAGTAATTTTGATTATAATATATTGTTTTAATAAAACACAATTTATGCATGATTTATCACCCCTCAGCGATTGTTTGTTAGCTTCAAATATTTTGCATAATGTATACATCATGTAATTGGCACAAAACTCATTCCCAGGGAAGGGAACTGACACTGCAGTAGAATAGGCAATAAAATATCTAAATCAAAAAAAAAAAAAAATCTAAATCAAAGGTGCCTCCGTGGCTCAGTCAGTTAAGTGTCTGCCTTCTGCTCAGGTCATGATCTCAGGGTCCTGGGATTGAGCAGCAGGTAGAGCTCTCTGCTCAGAGGGGGGTCTGCTTTCCCCCTCCCCCTCCTCCAACTCATGCTCTCTCTCTCTCTCTCTCTCTCTCTCTCTCTCTCTCTCTCTCAAATAAATAAATAAAATATTTTGTTTACGGGCAACCCCAGTGGCGCAGCGGTTTAGCTCCGCCTGCAGCCCGGAGTGTGATCCTGGAGACCCGGGATCGAGTCCCACGTCGGGCTCCCTGCATGGAGCCTGCTTCTCCCACTGCCTGTGTCTCTGCCTCCTTCTCTCTGTGTCTCTCATGAATAAATAAATAAAATCTTTAAAAAGTATATTTTGTTTAAATTTAAGTTATTTGTACATTATACACTGCCATTACATTAATACATAGTGTGTTAGTGGTACTATGGTTTTGAGTCTTATTTATCTTTACAAAGGATTAGATACATAGAGGATATAGGAAGACTTAGAAAAAATAAGTTATAAGTTATGTGCAGGCTTATTTTTTGACTTTTAAATTAATAGCAAGCAGTATTTTACCATTTATCTAAATATATCATTTATCATTTAGGTTATTTCCAATTTTTTTCAGGAATAACCCGAAATTACTCTTCTTTTTTTTTTTTTTTAAGATTTTATTTATTTATTCATGAGAGACACAGAGAGGCAGAGACACAGGCAGAGGGAGAAGCAGACTCCACACAGGGAACCCGATGTAGGACTTGATCCCGGGTCTCCAGGATCATGCCCTGGGCTGAAGGCAGGAGCCAAACCGCTGAGCCACCCAGGGATCCCCCAGAAATTACTTTTCTAGGGATAAATTAAAATATTTTTATTTTATGAAAGAAAGTGGCTTTGAACTTGAATTTGAAGTAGACAAAATGGATTGAAAAAAAACAGTATAACAAAGTTTTCATCTAGCAAAAAAAGAAAATTATATTTTCATAAGGATATGTCCTTAATAAAGACTCATTAGGGACTTATATGCTGAGGAGTAATGGAGGAGGAAAATGGCTTATTATGCAAAGACAATGAAAGTAAAAGTTATATTAGACTATTTCAGCAAATGTCAGTGAAAGTGTTTATGTTTATATAAACTAGGTTTCTCTGGTTGTAAGAATGATTGGGAGTTGCTGCAAGCAGTGGTGGATCTGAAACTAGAAGAATGGGGATTCCTGGGTGGCTCAGTGGTTTAGCACCTGCCTTCAGCCCAGGGTGTGATCCTGGAGTCCTGGGATCAAGTACCCCATTTTCATTTTTTTAAATGAAACTAGGAGGAGCAAGCAACACTTTTGAAAGTGCTAGTTTTCTGGAGATGAAGATAAAGGGAGAATTTCAGTAATGCAGAAAAGAGAAGTTATGTCTTTGTAGCCATAAATATAGCACTACTGCACACATGCACATACACACACACACACAGAGTTCAAACTATGCCAGTGACAAAAATGTCAAGAATTAGCAATTTTGGCTGGTAGAAAAGAAAATATAATGACATCTTTTAAGTCTCCATTCCACAGGCCATTATCTTCACCAACCAGTGAACACCAGAGTGACAATGACTTCCATATATACATCCAGCTTGAACAGAAGACCGAGTCATAAACTCTCTTATTGATAACCCTGTACAGGTAAACAAATAATAGCAATGATAATAGCAAACAACCAGTGTGCATGAAATATGGAAGCTGGAATCCTTCTATGCAAAGAAAAGCAGATCTGAAAAAGAAAGAGGCTGCCTGGTTCCTGGCAATTTTTCTGTCCTTAATTTTAGTAAATTCAAGATCTAGCTAAATGTCCTCTCTCTCTCTCTCTCTCTCTCTCTCTCCCTCAACTTGTATCCTGATACAACTTTGATAAATATTTATTTCTGCTTGAGATTATTTGAAGGGGGTTGATGATACTTTCAAACAAAAGAATCTTTACTCAGTTGTTCTATTAGTACAGAGATAATATGTCTGGGTTATCTTAATTTGAGCATAAGATAAATTTATCTTAAATGCAAAATACAGAATAATAAATTCAGTGTTTCCTAAGTTCAACCAATTATTCACAAGGGCACAATAGAATTATAATTTGAAAATATAGACAGTGAATTCAATTTACAGTGAAGCTGAGGAGAGTGATTAATAAACAGAACAAGTGGATTGTTCTATCAAATATACAACAAATAATACCTGACTTTTGATCCCAAATCAGGGGTTACTCAAATTCTGTGTTACTTTTGCTTTTCCTAGTGTTGTTTGGAGAAAAATAAGTAGCAACAAATGTTTCTTAGTCTAAAGTAGAAGTCTACAAGTGTGGGTGATTTCAACAAGTATCAGATACTCTGAAGAATCCTGGAGAGTCCATGCAGATTTAAAAACGACTCGGAGGCATTGCAATGGCATTAAATCTAATGCTAAGCCCCTCAGTACTGTGTAACAAGTTACATTAGAGAGTTTTACATGTAGAGTTAATTTAATTCTCATAACAAATCTATAAATTCCTTTTTTTTTTTTTTTTTTTTACTCATCTTCAGTGCTAAATTCTTTGAGTCACAGGGAAGACAGGTAAATAGCTCAGCTAAAGAGAGGTAACAAATCATCCAGTCTGAGTTCAAATTAAGCTCCTCTGCCTCCCAAATCTCTCTCTTTAAACCCTTAGGCTATATTTTCTTCTTGATCCAGAACCAGGTATGACAGAAAGATCACTGAGCCTGGAGTTAAAATATTTAATTTCTGTTCTTAATTTTGTTAATTACTATCTCTTGATGTAATCAACATCACTTAAATCTCTTTGCTTCAGTTTTCTTAATCTGTATATAGGAACAAGATAAAAATGTGGCAACATGGGGCACCTGGGTGGCTCAGTGGTTGAGCATCTGCCTTCAGCTCAGGGTGTGATGCTGGGATCCTGGGATCGAGTCCACACAGGCTCCCTACATGGAGCCTGCTTCTCCCTCTGCCTGTATCTCTGCCTCTCTGTGTCTCTCATGAATAAAAAGATTAAAATAATGTGACACATAAGTATAAAGTGCTTCATAAAAAGTAAAGTTTTATAAAAACTATTATGTGCTTCCTTTGGATCACCCTAGATAGTGTCACAGTTTTTGGAAATGTAATCTTAATAAATACTTGTGATGGATCAGTTAGTTAGACAGGAGCTGGAGGCAAGGATGATGATAAATAAGTGACACATTAGAAGCCTAGAGTGACAACATCCTGACCTTCTGGCCTTGAAGACGCTCTGGTTAACAGATCAAGAGCCACAAGTGGAGAGAATGTGCTCTTCTCTTCCATCTCTGCTGCAGGGTAACCACTAGACTCATTATAATGCATTTGCAATGTGTCTATGGCCCCATACCCCACATGAAAAATGCTGCCATGACAGTTCAGGTACAAACCTTGTAGTCTCAAAACCCCCCATCCCAACATGTGGAAGGATCTCCTCAAATGATTGGAAGCAGCCTCCACAAGAGACCACCCCCTTGGATGTACCAGCTCCTCCCAGCCCAGAAAGATCTGAGAAATTTCCAATCTTAAAACAACTTTAGGGCTGGTTCCACCTTGTCCCCTAGCGAGTATTCTGCTGCTTTAGTAAAACTGTTTTCTGCTTTCACTTTGGGTGCCAATCCCTAATTCTTTATTGTGTTGGTGCCAAGAGCCAAGACTTAAGGCTTTTCACCCTGACACTTGTGAACTGATTATAAAGATTGTGTTGAAGAAGAGAAGTTACACAGTTTTAGCCTAAGAGACAGGAAAAAAAAAATATGCCACTAATAGAAAACTAGAAGAGTTGGTTTTTGAGAAAAGATGAAGACCTGCTATATTGGACAATTTCAAATATAGGAGCATAATTATGGAATTTAAAGGGACTTTGAGATGCTGGCAAAATTTGATTGGAGCTCCTTAGAGAGGTTGAAATTAGAGAGGAATGTAAGGCATCAGTGTATAACTGGAGTGTACTTGCCAAAACCTGTATTCAGTTTCTATTGCTATGGACAAATTGCCACAACTTTGCTGGTGGGGGAAGCACTCATTTACTACCCCAAAGTTTCCTTGGATGGGGGTACCTCAGTGGCAGAGTCTGTTAAGCCTTTAGTCCTGGCTTGGCTTAGGTCTTGATCTTAGCATCATGAGATAGGCTCTGCTTTAGATTTTCTCTCCCTCTCCCTCTGACCTTCCTGCTTCTGCTCTCTCTCTCTCTCTCTCTCTCTCTATCTCTCTCAAATAAATAAACCTTAAAAAAAAAAAAAGTTTCCCTGGATCAAGATTCTAGGAATAGATTAGTTGGGTCATATGCTCAGAGTGTTATCATGCTGAATTAAAAATTTTGTCAAGGGCTACAGTCTCAGCTGAAGTTGGAATCCTCTTCCAAGCTCAGTGGTTAGCAGAATTTAATTCCTTAAACCTACAGAACTGGGGAATCTCAGTAACTAGAGGGCAACCTGCTATGTGACCCTCTCTACCACATGGCAATGTGCTTCTTCAAGACCAATAGTAGAGCTCTACTGCTGCTTTTTTTATCTTTTCAGGATTTATTTGATTAAGTCAGGGCTATCTGGGGTTATCTTTTTATCAACACAAAGCCAACTGACTGTGGAACTCAATTACATCTGAGAAATATTTATTATAAAATGTAACATAATAATGGGAGTTAGATTCCATATTATTCAGTATGGATAATTCATATTATCCATATTATTCACTCTTTTAATGGAAAAAGAATGTACAAAGATATCAGGGATCAGGGATTATTTTAGAATTCTATTGTAAGAGAAATAAAATATTCCCCTCTTAGTCTTTTTTTCCCTGATTTTTCTGAAAGTCAATAAATCATAAACAAAGAAATAAAATTATTTCAGTAAAGACTCCTACACCTTAAACAAATCTATATAATGAGAAATTGTATTATAAAATCACAAATAAGTTTTATTTCAATTTTGTTTGATAATCTATCTATAGTACAGTATGAGAATAAATGTTATCTGCAAAAAATAATAGAATTGTCAATGTATTATCAATATTACTTCAGTTAAAAAACATTTGGGGTTGTAGACATTTTCGTATTTATAAAATATGTTCTAAAAAGAAATGATAATTGGAAGACATTCTATGAAATATGGTTTACATTTTCAAAGAGGAAACTCAATCAACTTAGTTGGAAATGGGTACACTTGTCTTCTTATGGATTTTGTTTAATCAATGAAAATTTCAAAAGGAATTAAATGTCATAAGTTATGAGTTCTCAAAATTTATAAACTGGTCTAGAAGAATATTTATAAAGGTGATAATTTGAGTTAATAAAATATCAAAGCAAAGCTATCTAGTAGACCTCTCGATAAAAGAAAAAGAAAAATAGCAAAAAATAACATACACACATACACAAAAATAAGTAAGGACAGAATCATTTTCAAAGAACAAAATTGGCAAGGTACTTTTATGTTACATATTCTTTCAAGATGGTTGCTAGGGAAAGATATGGGAACATTCTAGGAAAACAAAACATTCTAGCACTTATCAACTATTATTATGTAGAAATATATAATTACAAAACTCTGATCTCACCATTATCACCAATTTAGACATAGAAAGAATTGTATCATAACAGATAAACATTAGCAAAAAATTTTCTTCTTTCCACCATGAACATAACAAAAAATTATAACTGTCAAATTATAATTTTCTATTTTTACACAAACATACATATTTTATTTTTTATTTTTTATTATTTTATTTTTTTCATTATTTTTTATTGGAGCTCAATTTACCAACATATAGCATAACACCCAGTGCTCATCCCATCAAGTGCCCCCCCTCAGTGCCCCTCACCCAGTCACCCCCACCCCCACCCCGCCCACCTCCCCTTCCACCACCCCTTGTTCGTTTCCCAGAGTTAGGAGTCTCTCATGTTCTTTCTCCCTTTCTGATATTTCCCACTCATTTTTTCTCCTTTCCTCTTTATTCCCTTTCACTATTTTTTATATTCGCCAAATGAATGAGACCATATAATGTTTGTCTTTCTCCGATTGACTTATTTCACTCAACATAATACCCTCCAGTTCCACCCACGTTGAAGCAAATGGTGGGTATTTGTCGTTTCTAATGGCTGAGTAATGCTCCATTGTATACATAAACCACATCTTCTTTATCCATTCATCTTTCGTTGGACACCGAGGCTCCTTCCACAGTTTGGCTATTGTGGACATTGCTGCTAGAAACATCGGGGTGCAGGTGTCCCGGCGTTTCATTGCATCTGTATCTTTGGGGCAAATCCCCAGCAGTGCAATTGCTGGGTCACAGGGCAGGTCTATTTTTAACTCTTTGAGGAACCTGCACACAGTTTTCCAGAGTGGCTGCGCCAGGTCACACCAGTTCACATTCCCGCCAACAGTGTAAGAGGGTTCTCCTTTCTCCACATCCTCTCCAACATTTGTGGTTTCATGCCTTGTTAATTTTCCCCATTCTCACTGGTGTGAGGTGGTATCTCATTGTGGTTTTGATTTGTATTTCCCTGATGGTAAGTGATGCGGAGCATTTTCTCATGTGCTTGTTGGCCATGTCTACAAGCATACATATTTTAAAGACCAAGCTAATGTACCAATGTCTCTAATTTTTCAAAATTCTATTATCTTGAAATGTAAATAGCTTTACAAGAACTGAAAACTAAAGAAAAACTAAATGTGACAGAACTACTAAGGAAGGTGACAGCCTAAGAAAGCAATAGTGTACTTACTTCATTATGGTTTAATCAACAATGGCCCTAAGCCAAAATATTATGCATTGTCCACCTGCTGTTCCTTTAAGGGTGTGTACTTTCTAGGGAGAGACTAGTGAAAAAAGGAAAGCAAATAATTGGAATTGAGAGTCTTTCTAAATCAATGATACTAGGGATTCCCAGTGAATTAGGAAAAGAATCTAATTTAATGAATATAGATACAAAATAACCCTGAACAGATGGAATAAAATCTGGTATGAGGATTTAAACAAAACTGAATAAAGGAGAATAACATTCATATAGAACAAAAATGATTGTCCACGTAGTTCCTTTCACATCAAGAAAATGTATCTGTTAAGAAGCCAGGTGAATTTACTTTTTTGCTTCTCTGCTGTCAGAAAATATAAAGACCAATCATAAATACAATACATTGCTCTCAAGTAATGATCTGAAGGCAGAATAGCAGGTGTTAGATATGTTGGAAATGTTTTTAAAGGGATTCTCCAACTTTAGATTAATGGAAGTCAAAATAGGGCCTTCCTATTAAATATGAGTAAAAACAAATATGGTAAACACATACCATAGAGAAAAAAAATAGAAAAGTATGTAGTTATAGAAAGTAACACAAATAATTCAATAAAATGATTTTATACTGTATTGGGGGATCTAGACAACAGAACAGACATTTCAAAGTAAAGAAATTGTTTCTTAACCAAAAGAAGAAATGATCTTTAGATTGAAAGAGTTGATTAAATTTATTGATATATGGCAAAATTATGCAACTTCAAACATAATAAAAGAGGAGTTTGATTCAGATCATGACACAGTAACTGACACAAGAGTAAGGGATAACCTTTCTTGTATAAAGAGTTATGCTATTTATAGGAGACAACAGTTCTTAGACACAAGCTAACAGTTAATGCAAGACTGAGATCTCGTAAATAAGAGGAACCTGTGAGCCTTAAGACAGCTCAGCACTTACATGGAACTTTTTTTTTTTTAATTGCACATGGAGTTTTCACCAAGATAGACCATGTTCAGGATTATACAAATGCATAACAACAAATTTTAGAAGATTAAAATTATACAAAACTTGTTTAGTGAACACACGTAATTCAATTAGAAATCAGTAGCAATAAGATTTCTTTTTAATTCTCAAGTTTTTAAAAATTAAAAAAATACTTCTAAATAACCAAAGGTCAAAGAATAAATCACAGTAGATATTTACTATAACTTGAATGGCATTAAAACATATCAAAATTTATCTACAGAGTTAATGAGGGAAAAGCAAGTTTATAGCTTTAGATGCTTATATGGAAAAGAACAGTTTAAAATGTCACTTCAAGTTCTGGCAATGTTGGTATAATTTTTACCAATTATCTCTTCTACCATAAACCTAGAAAAGTAGATAAGATGTATGAAACTGTTATTTTCCAATAGAAGAAGGGAAATAATTGAGGTGAGCCTAGGATTGCCTCAGTGTTTTCCTGGAGGCATTTTCCAGATCAAAGCACAGGAAAAGTGAACTCAGGAAAAGCATAACGGTCTTGCTGAGTTAAGAAGGATGGGACCAGATTGTGTTAAAGCTGGGATTGGTAGAACTGAATATAAACAGGATGAAATTATGCAGAAAGAGCTCCAGAAACAGACATGAGGTCTATTTTGCTGCATATAAATTTGATCATGGTCTTACTGGAACTCCATAAGGCTTGGCTTGGTAAGGATATACCAGGAAGATCGAAACTGAGTAATTCCCAGATTCTACACATTGCAATCAGAAATCAAGCTTAAACTAGCCAGTCAAGAGATCTCCTTGAGTATCCAAGGTATTCCATGGAAACTCCAGAATGTCCATGCCTCAATAATTTCACTAAACTAGGCTTAGAATATGGACTTCCATATTAAGAAAACTTTTAAAAAGAATTGAAAGTATAAAACTGATACGCAATTTTCTTATATACCTGCCTCCAAATTTCATTTGTTAAAAAACAACAGCAGGGGCAGCCTGGGTGGCTCAGCAGTTTAGCGCCGCCTTCAGCCCAGGGCCTGATCCTGGAGACCAGGATTGAGTCCCATGTCATGCTCCCAGCATGTAGCCTGCTTCTCCCTCTGCCTGTGTCTCTGACTCTGTCTCTCTGTCTCTCTGTCTGCCTCTCTCTCTCTATCTCTGTCTCGGTCTATGTCTCTCATTAATAAATAAATAAAATCTTTAAAAAAAAAAAACAACAGCAAAATTCATTTTATTTTTTTAAGTAGGCTCCACACCCAGCATGGAGCCCAACAGCTTCAACTCAAGACTCTGAGATCAAGACCTGAGCTGAGATCAAGAGTCAGAGGCTCAACACACTAAGCGACACAGGTGTCCCAAAATCCATTCTTTAACAATGAAAACCCTGTAATATTACACAATATTCAATAAAGTAAACTGTTACTCAAAATAAAAGAAAATCTTACCCAAAGACATCAAGAAAAGACAAATCTAGAGATGCCAGAAATGATTGATTTAGCGGATGAAGACTTTTAAAATAGCTATTATATGTAGCTAGAGGATTTAAAACATGGACAAAATATGGAGAAAACTAGAAACTATGAAAATGAAGAGGTGCCCAGGTGGTTCAGTCAGTGAAGCATCTGCCTTCGGCTCTAATCTGGTCATCATCCCAGAGACCTGGAATAAAGCCTGAATCTAGGACCTGGAGGCCTGCTTCTCCCTCTCTCTCAGCCCTCTCCCCAGCTTGTGCTTTCTCTCAAATAAATAAATAAAATCTTTAAAAAAAATGGAAATTGTAGATGCGAAAACAGAATATGTAAGATTAAAACAAATGAGCCCAACAGCAGATTAGGCACTGTAGAACAGATGAATGAATGTTACACAGGCATAGAGGAAGAAGAAAAAAGAGTTTCAGTGACTTCTGAAAAGTATATGTAATTGAAATGGCAGAGAGAGAAGAAAAAGTATGTGAATAAATAACAAGAATTGTTTCCCATTTCATAAACTATAAACTCATAGATCCAGGAAGCTCAAAGAAGCCCAAGCAGGATAACACAAGAAACATGACCCCAGGACATATAATAATAAAATTATGAAGATAAGTAGCCTTTTTAAAAAAAGGCTTAAAAACAACAGGTGATGGGAAGCCTGGGTGGCTCAGTGGTTGAGCATCTGCCTTCGGCTCAGGTCGTGACCCCGGGGTCCTGGGATTGAGTCCTGCATCCGGTTCCCCTGCATGGAGCCTGCTTCTCCCTCTGCCTGTGTCTCTGCCTCTCTCCCTGTCTCTCTCATGAATAAATAAATAAATAAAATCTTAAAAAAAAAAAAAAAAAAACAGGTGAAGGGGGGGCACATGGTATAAGGGAATGGAAAGAGAAGATTTCTTATTAGAAATAATATAGTCCAGAGAAGAACATCAGGAAAAAATGGAAAGCAGTAAACACATGTGAACAATAGAGCTGGAACTTGTAAAATAGAAGGCGATGAAAAATGTTTAAGTGCTTTTTTTTTTAACAGAGAATAAATTCAGTTGGAAGTTTAACATTTGAAGATGCAGCATAAAAAGTATGTGATGTTTTTATGACTACTTTTAAATGTTAGAGGATTTTCAAATATTTTTCATATTTAAAATTATTTAATTCATTATTTTGTTTTTATTAATATAAGTTAAATTATATTTCTTTTTATATTATTCAGTATGTATGTTTATTGCATTCTTACAAAGCCATTTCAACTGCCTGCCTATCACTTTCTATATATATCCAAGCATCTTTATATACCTGCTTTTCTATCATTTCCATTCATTCATCCACCCTTCCATCTATTCTAGCTGTATATCCATTTGACTATAAAAAAGAGGGGTATATATGAATATATAATGTTTTCTGATGATAAACTGCTACATCTTTGTGGAGCTAGCCTGAAGATTTTCTTTTCTTTTCTTCTTCCTTTTTTTTTTAACAAAATACTTTTTATGTATGTTTTTACTGCTTTTCCTTAAGTCTTATTAAAATTATAGTATTTTTAAAAGGATTACATATTTAATCATAAAATTGGGCATATTCATTTTCAAAAGATGAGTTTTACTGCATGCCTCACAGAGAAGTGTTACTTTCTGCCTAGTATATGGAACAGCATGTGTCGATATTCCTGTAATTCCTTGCTAAATGGTAAATGTGTTTTTAGAAAATGTTGCTCAGAGGAAAAATGCATAAAGTAAACACAGTGAGAGGCTGGAAGAAAGAGCTGCAATGAGATTTTGCTTCAGAATATTTCTGCAATCATTCTTCATATGCTTAGTTTACCATGCTGTTCAACAGCTTGCCTTAGAAGATACTTTATTTTTACCTGCTCAGGAATTAAATACAAATGAATTTATTCAGTTGCCCAAAATAAATGCTTTTACATTCTGAAAAGCTTTCATTGTATTTTGAAGGGAAAAAGTAAAGGGCACTACTGATAATACATTTCATGCTTGTTACTTTCTGATACCTAAGTTGAATTTGGTCAGTAACTTTTCTTCCCTAAGGAATTAAATTTATTTAAACAGTGTAACCTCAGTAAAATGTCTAAAGTATGCTACTTATGAAAAGCAAGCCCTGACATTTCTTGAATTACGCTATTTTGACCAAGCAACTTTCCACTTATAAGAAGGCTGTTTATGCGAAAGTGTAGACTATAGCTCTATTCAGTTTCTAGGAATATTTATAATATTGTAAAAATGGTAAAGGATTATTCTACATATCAAGCTCTTCAGCATAATTTACCACTTTGGGTCCTATGCAAAAAAACTTGATGAAGATCTCATATTTTTATAAATGATCTTTGGTTAAGGATTCTTACCATCGTTCCCAAATGACTTGTAGTGCTCTTATTTTCATCTAACTGCAGCAATTTGCAGCCCTGAACTAGTTATTTTCAACACATATTTTGTCTGCCACTATTATCTTAGACATAAGCTTGGATTTCATATTTATTATTGTGGTATTTAAGGACATTGTGGAAGGAAGCTTCATCTACCACATCAGGAGGAAAATCTGTTACGGTGAAACATTTCCTAAGCAAATCACTAATGGGGACTAAACAACCTGACTATTTTTTTTTTCTTTTCAGTACATTAATGATAATTAGAAACTATATTAAGTTTTCCTAATTTATAAATGAAGTGAGCTTGCTATTAATTTTCTATCCAGACTTAATAAGAGTCACTTCAACATAATTTAATAAATGCAGGAATTGAAGTCAAACGGACTAAATTTGGAATCTGACTTCATTTTGTCTTCCTGTTGTGGTGATTAGATATATTCAATTCATTTTAACAAGTCTGGGACTATATATCTCTATTTTAACAATTAAACTCTACTGATTATGTCACTAATTTTCACCCTAATTACTAATATATGTCAAAATGACAAAGTTAAAACAATACTTCCTCGCCTATAATTAGAGAAATGGTAAAGTTTGTTACCTAATTTAGATTCACTCTCATAGTCGTATGTAAACATATAGAAATTTCTTCTATAATGTTTGGCATGTATGAAACCATGAGAGACATAGGTCTGTAGAGCTCATTGAAAATTATTTGACCTAGTCAAGATGATTTTACTGTCATTTCGATACCCACTAGTATAACTCAGGTGTCTGAAAAATGATACTCTTTGCATATAAATAGATGGGGGGAAGAAATATTGTGCTTTATTCATAAAAGGTTTTTTTGGTTTTATTTTGTTTTGTGCTTTCTTTATCTCTTTCTTCTCTTTTTGAAGTTTTGGGTATGATAATTTAGAAAACTTTGTTTTAATTTGCAGAAAGGTTGCAGAATGCAGTAAGGCTGTACATTCTCAATGTTTACTTTCAACAAAATGGCATTTAATTCCTGAGAAACTTAAGTACTTGTGAGGGATTTTAAGACAATCTTGAACACCTTCATATCCATTTTATTCTTTGAAATGTGTAATAAAGGGCAGCCCTGGTGGCTCACGGTTTAGCGCCGCCTTCAGCCCAGGGCCTGATCCTGGAGACCCAGGATCGAGTCCCACGTGGGGCTCCCGGCATGGAGCCTGCTTCTCCCTCTGCCTGTGTCTCTGCATCTCTCTCTCTCTCTCTCTCTCTCTCTCTCTCTCTCTCTCTCTGTGTGTCTCATGAATAAATAAAATAAAATCTTAAAAAAAAGGAATGTATAATAAATATTTACTATGAAAGATTTATATAAAGTACTCATTAAATTAGATTAGTTCAATAAAGCCATTATCTTCATATGACAAGTAGGATCATGAAAATGTATTTTGTAAACATTCTATTTCCAAATGAACTCATCTAAATATAGTGCCTCTGCAAAATGACTTTTAATGGCATCTGCCTTTGGCTTAGGGCATGACTGGAGTACTGGGATTGAGTCAGGCATGGGACTCTCAGCAGGAAGCCTGCTTCTCCCTCTGAGTCTCTGCCTCTCTTTCTGTGTCTCTCATGAATGAATAAATAAAATCTTTTAAAAAAAGAAATATTTAGTTTTGATAAGATTGGAAATACATAAACTGGTCCAGGATATTAAAACCTAATAATACATTCTTAATATGGCCCAAACCATCATAATACTATCATATTACTGTAAATTATAGTTATTGATTTAAAGATGCTAATACATAACGCTTTCCTAAACAAATCCCAATTCATCATCATGTTATTTTTATATGTTGTTGGATTTAAGTTTTCCTGGATGTATGAGAAATACTAGTTTATATTAGTTTATTAGTTTCTTTTCATATGATGACCTTTTGGTTTTGCAATTATACTTCACTATTTTCTGAAAGACTCTGAAATACTAGTATTATTTCTTTCTAAATGTTTGACTGAAATTATTTAAGACATATGTGCCTCAAGTTTTCTTTGTAGAAAGAGTTTTAATTTTAAATATAATTTCATTATTTAAAATGGAGGTGTGTTTTTTTTTTTTTGAAAGAGTCAGATTAATTTATGTTTTTCTTAAAAAATTCTCTTTTCATTTAGGTTGTCAAATTTGTTGGCATAAAATACTTCATAATTGTCCCTTTTTATTATTTTTGGAAAGTTCTAAGGAGATATCATTTATATCATTTCTAATTTAGATAATTTGTGTTTCCTCACTTTTTTCTCTTTTGGGTCTAGAAAGAGATATATTTTTATTTTTATTTTTCAAAGAATTAGATTTTAGTTTCACTTTTTTCCTTTGATATTTTGTTTCTATTTACTTATTTGTGCTCCTTTCTTTGAATGTTCCTTCTTTATTTGAAAGTATTATGTTGGAAACTTATTGAGACTTTTGTTTCCAATATAGGCATTGAACACTATTAATTTCCCTTTATGCATAGATTTGGTTGTTTTCTATAAGTTTTGATGTATTAATTCAAAATATGTTTTGAACAATTAGATACTTTATAAATAAATTAAAGGGGAAAGGGGCAAAAGATTGTAGTTTTGCAGTGATATGGATATATCCATATCTGATGTTCTTCAGTCTTTTCTGAGGATATATTTTCCCTTGTCATTACATTTTGTGTGAGGAATTACTTATTTATAGCACAGGTCTGCTTTTGACTGATCCTCTTAGTTTTATCAATTTTACTTTAAGCTTTGAATGACATTTTTTCTGGATATAGAATTTTGGGTTAACAGTTTTTGTTTGTTTGTTTGTTTGTTTGCTTTTTAATTATCCTACTTCCTTCCATCACCATGAATTCTCACAAGTCAGCCACAAATTGATCATTGTCCCCCTGGACATGCTATTTTTTTCTTGCTTCTTTCAAGCTTTGCTACATATTTTTGACTTTCACCAGTTTAAGTATGATCTATCTCAGCCTCAGCATGAGACAAATATTTATATTTATTATGTTTGGTGTTCATCCTGTGTCTGAATTTTTTTAAAGAAATTTGGAAAAAAATATGACCATTATTTTTCTGAAAATTTTGACAATTCTTGTTCTTTTCCCTCTGTAATTCCTAGTACAAATATACCTGACAATTGAGATCATTTGATATTGTCCATATTTTTTCTTTATATTCTTTATCTTGCATTATTAATGTCCATTGATGTATGTTCAGTTTATACTTCATTATGTCCTTTTCACTAAGTCCCTCTATGGAATATATTTTTCAGAATTCACAATATCCAGCTCTAGAATTTCATTTAATTATTTTTATTCTTTCTATCCTTGGCTGAGAATTCCTTTTCTATTGAGATTTAATGTATTGAAAGTATATGTTGCTTTAATTAATTAAATATGATTATAATAGCCACTTGAAAGTGCTTATCTCTTACCTAGTGGCTACTTTTTCTCAGGGTCAGTTTGTTTGCTTTTCTTTTCATGTTAGTATATGTTTTGTATTCTTGGCTTTTCACACTTTGAATAATTTTGGATTTCATCCTGGACATTATTAATGATCATTGCATTCTCTTTCTGGCTATAGAAATAATAATTATTAGTAATAGCAGTAGTAGTATTTGGTGAATATTTTTTATTTTAATATGTAATTTTGTTGACTAGGTTTGAACTTTGTACTCTTTTTCTTATATTCCATCTCCTCTGTCATTTATATCTTTCGTCTTTAGTTAGACTGTTTGGGTCTGTTTAAGAAATATATGACTCAGAGGTTAGAAAGAGATGTGAGTGGACAGATCATGGGGATCTTTATTCCATTTTGTTTGTTTATTTGTTTCTTTCTGTCTTGAAGAATTTCCACCATTCTCTTCAGTGTCATGCTTTCTAGGTTTTTTCTTCATTCCTCTAGCCAAAAAAAATATGAGATTTTTATTAGTGTCCTCATTTGAAGCTACATAGGATATGTACTGTCTGTGGTCATGAGCTAAAAACCAAGGGTATGGGAAACATGCATAGCTTCATGCTTCCTTGCCTTCAAACAAATATGCATTCCCATTAGAATCTGCGTTTGCTTACTTTCCAGTATGTTTATACAGTTGCTTTTTGCATTGGGACCCTGTTATTTTGGTTGTTCTCTGCAGGGGGAGAGGTCTTATAGTAGTCTTAGTTGGTCATATTGAGGAATAGAACCAGTTCTGTAATTTTTTTTTTTCATTTTCTGAGTCCCTTCTGAAATCTATTAGTTGGACCTAAGTAATTAAAATCAAGCTCACAAGATTTTATTTTGTATAAAACTAATAATGCATTCACACTATAGAAAATATAAATTGCTGTAGGTGAAAAGAAGGAATAATGGTCATTAATCAGTATAACATGTAAAGGTATCTACACTTGAGATTTGGATATATAATTCTCCATTCTTGTTTTTCCTTATGGGTTATATCTTACATTTTCTTTTATTGTAACATAATTTTATGAATACAGTGTTTCCTTTCAATCTAAATTATAACAATATCAAATTACATTTAAATATCAATGCTAATTTCAACTTTAATCCATTACTACATTTACCATAAATACATATATGCATATGTATGTTTCATAAGATATGCAGAAATGCCAAATTTCCATCTTTGACCTTAAATGCTCAAACTGATTAGCATGAAATTTGTTGTGCTAAATAGCCTGAGAAGAGGGGAGCATGAAATTGACTTGACATGTTAATATCACATTTTACAACGAGTCACATTAAAATTAAATGGGAATTTTATTGTTACTACACATGGTGCCTTTGCCTTCAGAAAATAATCTTACTTTCAACAATTCTATGGGAATATCATTGGTCTGATAAGGAGATATGCTTATTTGAAACCTGCTAAAATTTCTGAGATTTACATATGTCCAAATTTAGAGAAGATCTTTAATGTTCAAGTATTCAGAGTGTGAATTTAAGACAAATTACTGAGAAAAAAAGAAGACATATAATATTTGAAATCTGCAAGTGGTATTTTTTTAAACTGGATCTGGTAAATATTTTTATGCTTGATCCAGGAGATTTATGTATGCCAGAATAAATGGTAAGTTCATATCTAAAATCAGTTTCCAAACAGAAAAAAACAGCAACAAATGCAAAGAAGAAAATATAATTAAGTTTGTAAAATAAGGGAATTATTTAGTTTTTTAGAAATAATAGCTATGTCTTTACTTTTACTGCAGTTAAGTTTTAATCAATATTTTTTCAATGTTTTCAAATCCAGGTTAGTATCTCATTTGTATAAGACTATATTATAAACATGTGTCTTCTTACATAAGAATTGGATAACATTTTTTGGTTACAGTGTGAATCATCATAAAAAGGATTACATTTATTACAACAATTCCTCTGTTCATAATTAGAAGCATGCAAATAATGTTGACAGCTGGGTTTAATGCCTTTTTATTTGATTTTAATGGGTTTATCCCTAAGAACAAAGTGACAATCAAAAAAAGTTATAATTTTGTCAAGGTCACAAATTGATTTACACATGGTTATGATGCAAGCCATAAATTCAATCCCAACTTTTTTTTTATTTCTCCCTAAACCCTTAAAAATCTTTACCTGTAATTGTACCCAGTAAAACTACATCTTCAAAATTCATATAAATTTTAGCTTATTTCTTCATATGAATACCATGTTAGAGTAACATACTTTAAATGGAATATTGTCAAGAGAGAAGTTATAGCAGTTGACCATAAAGTAAATACAAACAGATAGCAGCTGCATATTTTTTCTTCACAAAGTCAGTTAATGTGGAGTCCATTGTTGAAGACTAGTATAGTATAATTATTAGGACATGGTCTCTGGATTAAGACTTGGCTCTATAAATTACTAGCAGTTTGACATCAGGTAAGTTTCTCTGTGCCCAATTTCCTTATCTGCAAAATGTGTATAATGTTGACGTACACAGTTCAAAAGGTTATGTAGGTTAAGCCAAATTAATATTTAGAAAATACATAAAATGGTAACCAGTGTTATCCTGATTACGAAGTACAACATTTTAAGACTGGTATGAAAATAGCATTACTGTCTTATTTGCTTCTCTAACCCTTGTGTTTGGTCAGAGTATTTACAAAATATTTAATGAGCAAATTAAAATTTATATTAATTTAATATATTTGCTTAAAGGACCCAACATTGGATAAATAGTTGATGGTTCTATTCTGTTTTTATGCCCCAAAGTCTCTGTTCCCTAGTATGTGTGTGTGTGTTTGTAAATAACATATTTAAATTTGACAGATGAGATAGTTTAATTCAGTAGATTGTGAATAATGAGAGTCAGAAAATTGAAAATATTGTACTAAAGATATGTGAGGGAAAAAAAGGATTACCTTTCAACACTATCAAATAGAACTCTGTGGATTTATTTGTGGGTGTGGAAAGCTAGTCTATATTTCGATATTCATTCAGGAACTCTGGCATTATAGTGGCTGCATGCCGGATAGTGATATCTGAGAACAGGTGGACTTAAAGCTTTGAGGCTACATCTGGTTAGCAATAAATTGAATTCACCCAAAACAAAACAAATCAACAAAAGAGTTTGTCTGTCAATGGCACAATACAAAGCCACAGGAAAGTATGTTAAAAAATGCACAAGACTCCACGGTTTAAACTATTAAATTCAGGAAAATATTTTGTGCCTATTTATTTCCTTTGAAATCTTGTCCAGGTAGTCAAAAATAGTCATTCAGCATTTTTAAGGACATGTAGAATTACAACAGTTGATTTAAAACAGATGCTTGAAAAATATCATACTGAGAAAAACTTAGGAATACACTTTTCATTTCTCAATTTAAGAGACTCATTATTAAATGTTATCCATAAAACAGAGATCAAATATGTAGTATAAACCTGACTTTGGACATTAAAGATACCTATACCTCAGACACAACAAAGGACTTTGGCTTTGATAGAAGGTCTATTTAATTCACAAAATAATACTGCTGGTTTGCATTTTCTAATCCTTTTGAAGAACTGGTTGAATTCTATATTGAAGGTTTTAAAGACATGACTATCAGCTCAAAATAGGCTTTTAAAATTATTACAACACTTGACATTTGAGAATCTTTACCTTGTAGATTTATATTTATATTTTTCAAAGTAAATAGTCTTTTAAGATAAGTTACTTCTTTTTCTATAAATGAGAAACTTTGGGAATTTACATTTTAGGAATCAATTTATTGAAATTATCTAATTAGGGATACATGGGTGGCTCAGAGGTTGGGAGCCTACCTTTGGCTCAGGTCGTGATCCTGGGATCCAGGATCGAGTCCTACATTGGGATCCCTGCAAGGAGCCTGTTTCTCCCTATGTCTGTGTCTCTGCCTCTCTCTCTCTTTCAGTCTGTGTCTCTCATGAATAAATAAGTAAAACTTGAAAAATAAAATAAAACAAAATAATCCAATTATTGTTTTCAGTAATTTCTGTATATGGTGCATTGTTGTTAGCATTGTGAACAAACAGATTCAGATTCTTTTCTGTAGAGCTTGCTATATGTAACCCTTAGGGAGTTTCATAATGTGAGCATAGCTCTCTATATTTTTAAAAATTCTAAATTTGTTTTAAAAGATGAGTTAGGATTTTTTTTTCTGAATTGAGGTTCTTTTAACTACAGATTGCATTCTAATCATAATATTGTAGACGTATCAAACCATATCTGCTTAGAAAGGTGCTAAATTAATCATATATAATTAATGCTGGGAGTCCTAGAGAAATAATTTAAGTGAACATAACAGACCACTGGCCTATCTCAAGCTAGAATAAAAATGATTACAACTGAAAGCTTCTCCAAAATGGGAACTTAATACAGTGAAATAATGTAGAAAACATCAAAGAATAAAGAATAAAAAGTGCAAGAGGAGACCCTTAGATTACCCTTACTCATTTTTATATTCATCCAACAAATATTTATAAAGCTCTAATTGTGTGCCCAAACTTTGCTGGGCACAGAAGACACAGGAAGATGTATATACATTTACTTTTGAAATGTAAATCCTAGCAGGGAAGAGATTGGGGAATAGCAAAAGCATATGACAAAGGAAAATTAACTTCAGAGTATTGGAAAATATATACACTGTTGGTTGAACCATGAAACCCAGTTTTTATTCGGAGAAAAATTAAATCAGTCATTGGTGTTTTGACAGGAACAACAACAAAAGTAATAACAGCATTCTGAACATTAAAGGTCAAAAGAGAGCATATTCTTGCAGTGATCTAAATGAATTTATCTCCACCCTTCACTATATTCTTACACGTACCTAAGCTCTGAGGTCAAACTTCTTTACCACACAGAATCTGTACTCTTATCCAGTGATTCGGTTTCAGTCAATTTGCTGTTTGCCTAACAACCTGGTTTTGTGAACTACCATTCCTTGAATGGAGACCCTCTATTACCTGATGATACAAATACTTCATAATTTTTGTTTCTGGTAATACTGTTAAAGTCTCAGAAACAAAACCACACAGTTCATAATTTGACCTCAAAACTATGCCAAATATGTACATCTGAGTTTAGATAATATAGGCTCAAGTTTAGAATTGAGAAAAGCATGATTCACTCACCTTATTTAATATAAATAGACTTTATGGATATTGTGAAGTGTATGCAATATCATAATGTCATTAATGTATGCACTATCATATTCATTATAAACCTAGTTGAATTTGCAGTTATTTCTCTTAACATGTTTAGGTTAATAATAGTCTTAAAGACAAAGATGAAAACTCACAAAACCACACTCAGAAAACTTTAAAACAGGCCATGTTTTCTAACAAGGTAATATATATATTTTTTAACCTTAAATATGCTTGGAAATTAACACACTGAAATATAGGCTTCATCCAAGGCAGCTTCCCTAGATTTGATTTACATTAGTCCAAGTTTCAGTGGTAATTATTACAGATGGGTCATTTAACTGGCCTGTAATTAGAATACCAATGAACCAGTTCTCTTAGAAAATTTCCCTGTTGTAGATAGACACCTCTTCAGTTTGAATATTATAACAATAAAAAGCTGCTCTCCGTATAAGATATATTTTTTCCATCTTGAAAAATACGTATGCAGGCCATTCTTAATAGCCCCGAAAGGAATACTGCGCACAGTATTCTAATGCATTTATTCAGTCATTAGATAGAACTGATACCCTGAGCTTGCATGGTTGATAGGCCAAACTTTCTGAGCAAAGTACAGGATCTGATTTTGAGAAGTAAGGAGGAGGCAGGTTATGATACATTGTATCAATTTTCACTGGGGCCAGGGGCCAGAGTAAATGCACTGATGGAGTGGCAGTTCTTGCAGGACTGGTGAAAAAAGAGGTTTGATGAACAATAAATAAATGTCTAGCTTGGAAATTAGATTCCAAAAATACTTGAGTCAAATTTCAATTAATGTTTTTTTTTCCCAAACACTTAAATACTGTAGAAATATATTGTGATTTTAGAGAAATAACCTGTTGAAAGAACAATGTATATACAACTCTCAGAATGATTTCTTACAATAACAGGTTTCGAGACAATTTTGTACATATTCTCTCTCTCTTACTTTTTTTGCCCCCCTCCTTGTCTCTCTTCCTCTTCAGGCTAAGTTCTTTATATTTTCTGTGTATGTGTGTTTTTCTCTTTGGCTTCAGTCTTAGATATAGTGAGGCAAAGGTAGATGAAAATGGTTAGAGTTCATTCATTCTAGAGGTGTCATCCAAATCAATTTATCTATACTATATGAAAGAGCCTGGTTTTTGCCTTGTATAAATCTAGTATTCAGCCTTCCATTTGATCCTGTGACCCCCTCATACCACCAATATTAGCATCAGCATCTTCAATAGATTTTCCTGTTGTGTTAATTAGAACCTTACTCCTTTTTTTAAGGTTTTATTTATTGATTCATGAGAGACATACACAGAGAGGCAGAGACACAGGCAGAGGGAGAAGAAGGCTCCATGCAGGGAGCCCAACGTGGGACTCAAGTCCAGGACCAGGATCATGCCCTGAACTGAAGGCAGATGCTTAACTGCTGAGCCACCCTGGAGTCCCATACTCTTTCTTTTTAGCAGTCTAAGTGACACTAGGGTCACTGAGTGGCTATATTTTTTAATAATATGTAAAATGAATACTTTTGCCTATCTTTATGGAAGGATAAAAATCAATATTTTCTCAAGAAATCTTTCTGTAATTTACAGTATTGTAGATAGAATGATACATTATATAACATAGCAGTAGCTTATATAGCAAAATCAACATCTCATTTTCATTGTGCCCTAATATAATTGTGGTTACTCAGTTTATTTGCTATGTAGACTCTAACATTTGCTATTCCCCATTTGCTTAAGAATGTATCACTGCCTTTATAAAACTGACCAAAATTTTAATCCATTCAATTTAAATTCCAATATAAAATACATTTTTATATTAAGAAATATAAGGGGTGCCTGGGTGGCTCAGTGGATTAAGTGGCTGACACGATCTCAGGTCCTGATCTCCAAGTTGTGACTTCAAGCCCTAAGTTGGAGCCTACTTATAAATATAAATATATAAATAAATAGAAATAGAAATATAATGGTTTTTTTAATAGAAAGGCGTGAGAAAATTATATTATTTAATGTAGTTAAGGAAAACAAATTTAAAAAACAATCTATCTGTGGAAACTAAAGCAGCCACTCTAGAAAATGCTAGGGGAAAACAATCTGAGCAAGTTTCATAAAGATGCATTCTTAGGAAACTCCTGCATAATTATAACCTAAATGTGTTAGTCTATCTTTTTCCCTAAAGGCTCTTTGCCAGAGTAAATAACATCCCGAAAGGACACCATTATTGCCTGTCTACCATCCAGGGTCTTCTTATGACAACTCAGAAAAGGTGACTGCAGGGACTCTCTTGGCAATTCTCTCTGTTTGAAAGTCTTACTTTATCGAAGTCAAATCCCCTATGGCAAATGCCAGGCATATACCCTCATTCTGTCTACAGGAGGAGCAAAATACCTAAAGCATACCTTTTCAAGAACAGCCCTATATTGTAGTGGTTAAGAGCACCTGCATCTGGATTCAGAACCCTGCCTCTATTTCGTGTTATCTTTGTTACTTTGTGGAATCTATTTTACCTACTGGCATCTCCATTTCTCACACATAAGGAAAGAATATTGAAGGCACTTACTATATCTCAGAATGTCTGTCATGATCAATTGGAATACTCTATGTAATATTATCTGCATACTCCTTGGATTAGTATGTACTCAAAAAGAGTTGGCTACCAACAAATTGTGTTTATATAGACTGTAAGTAAAACAAATAAATTGGTGTATTTTTTTGTTATCCTAAAAGATCGTATTACTTGAAAAGACAATCTTATAAAAATGTATTATTCTTTCAATAATACAAATATTTATTAGGTGTCTACTGTGCAATGGATACTGTTAGAACTAATGATATTTCATATGTTTCCTCTACGTCATAGAGGAAAAGTAGATCATGAGTCAAAATATCTTATAGAGTAATTGCTTGCTGAATGGTTTTTAAGAGGGGTATTTTTAAATATCTACCAGGAATATTGATTTTAAATTCTCAAACAGGTTTTGAAGAGGTAGTAATAGAACAAACACAGCATAAATTCCTAACCCAAAATTCTCTTCTAAACCTAAGGACATTAGATATTTTAGCCACTATAACACTACAAAGCCTTTTTGAATACAAAAGCCTCTAGTGCATGAAATGATTGATGATGATACTTCTGATGTTGTAAAGTTGTAATCTGTCTCTTGTTCAAATGGGATGCCAAGACAAATAATAAATTCCCCAACACTGGAGAGAAAGGCCTGAGGCATGTAGAGGGTCAGTTGGAAGAGAATAGATTCCTTTTCTGGCTTGCTAGAGTACAGGTTCAAAATCCCTTAACCACAGAAGTGTTTTTCTTACGTTTGTTGCAATTTTATTTGGCAGCCAAACCTGATGTGAATGATGAGACGATAAATAATAATGTTTAGTCTATGGTCCTTGTGGTGAATATCATATTAATATTTTTTACTAGAATGTGCTGCTATAGACCCCATTGAGAGTATTACACATTACACAGGTCTATATACTGAATTACCTTTAAAAAGTGAAAAGTGCTAAATTTGAAGTGTGACTCAGTGTCCTAGATATACAATTGTGGACTTGTTTTGAAAAACTGGAAGAGTTGTTTTCACTCCAAATTTGACTTCTCTCATTTTTGTCACTTGCCACATGTGTGTGTGTGTTTTAATTTTTTATTTTGTGTGTATGTTTCTAAATATACTTATATATAGACATATGAACATATATTATGCATATTTTAATGTATATTTTACAATGCTCTCTTATAGGAGTCTAAAAACATACAGAAATTATATAATTCGTGGAATGCAATAATAAACTGCTTTTAAGAAAATTTGTATCATTTTTTATTTTATTTCAGTTATTATAAATATAATTAATGTATCTTTCAATTTCATTCTAGGATTTTCAGTAGAGATATTTTTTATGTCCTAATCACATTTTGTCTTTTGTGATTAATTCACTCATATAATTTGCCTTTAAAAAATTTTTGAGTCCCATTAATTCATTAAAGCTCTATTTTAGGTCGACAACCATTTCTCACTCTTACTATTTTACAGTTCTGTTACCTCAATATTTGTGTTACAATTTTAGGATATTACTGAATGCAGATAATCACTACAAATATTTAGATAAAAAAGAGGTTTTTGTTATCCTAAGTTTACATTTTTGGTGTTTCTATATAGATTTCGGTTTCACAGTCACCAATAGATTTTCTCTTATGTTAAACTGTAAACTTTACCTATATTAACTATATTGACACTCTTGTTAAAACATAAAATGACAGAATTATATTTTTCCCTAAATAATTATTTTCCAGGAGTCTTAATTTAGTCTTCATTTAGGACATTTATTTCATTAAATCACTATATTTATTAAATAAAGACAGGTAATGCTATAATAAGCAATATCTTGAGTGCCAATTTTGATCAAAAGGCAGTGACTGAATATGCAATATGGTGAGAGCAATTGGAGTGCATTTTTAGACTTCATGGGTGGAAAAGCCAGCAGGGATGATCCAAATCTCCTATTGATGAAGGGTAGGAAAGTTCTGGCACAGTTACTTGTATTTAAGCATATGTGTTTAAGGGTTTTATTTCTGCCTCGTTTTTCTTGAACCTTTGATTAGTCTCAAACCTCATTCCAGTACTGCCAGACTGTGTGTTAGTTTTCCCATTTTATTTATTTTTATTTTTAATTTTTTTAAAGGTTTTATTTATTTGAAAGAGAGATAGTGAGAAAGAGCATGAGCAAGGGAGTGAGGGAGAAGCACGTTCCTCACTGAGCAGAGAGCCTGTTGTGGGGCTGGATCCCAGGACCCTGGGATCATGACCTGAGCCAAAGGCAGATGCTTAATGGACTGAGCCTCCCAGGCGCCCTCCATTTCTCTTAATATCTAGTATTATAATTATCACATTATTTTTTTCTTTTACCCAACATCATTTCAGTTCTCATATTTCATATGTTCAAATAAACCTTGGAATAATATGTATTATAATAATAATGCATATTAGAGAATTTTATTGAAATGTCTTTAAATAGTTAACTAATTTATGGAAAACTGACATCCCTACAAGATTGAGTATACAAATATTCATATTATTTTGTTTCTCAAGAAATGTTAATAAGCATTCTATGGATGCTTTAATTTTGTTCCATAATTTATTTTCATAATGAATAAGACCTTTTATTATCTTTTTAACCAATTAAAAAAGAGAAGTTACATTTTTTTCCTACCAGTATATACAGGAAAACCACAGGATCTTTTGGTCATTTTATGTCTAGTGAATTTACTGAATGTTTTATATTCCAATTGAATATATTTGGTTTACAAGATAATAGTATTTCCTGTGAAAAGCCAGTTTGACATTTTCTGTCCTGGTGTTCTTTATTCTGCTTGACATTTCTACATACTTGGGGCAAAAGTGTCCCTAATTATTTTTGTTAAAATAATAATAATTATTATTTTGAAGATGTTTATCTCTTTCCTGATTTACATCAGGAAAACTGAAATTATTTATGGCAATGCTTACTAAGCTTAAGGACATAGTATTTTATCCTACTAAAAATTCCAGTACAAAAGTTTTAGTAGACTGTATCAAAAGATGTTAAGGATTATACATTATCATGCTATCTTTCTTTCCCCCTTAGTTTAGCTTAGAAATGTTTATACATACCTATTACTGTTTACAGGGAAAACACACAGTAGTCAAGATAAATATATATATGCCTTTATGTCAACTGCCTCTTTCTCCCATGCTCCTCTAAAGTAGGAACAGTTTTTGTGTTCTGTTTCTCCTTATAGTTGAACATTCTTTGCAATTCAATTTTCATAGTTGCGTGGTGGCATTAACTCTCTAATGGGTTCAAGTAAGTTACGAGTTTTTAGATTATTTGGATTTTTTCTCATTGTTAAAATAAACACAATATAACGTTTTTTGTATATAAACCAGAAGCAGAACTCTTCACATTGATGATGTGTCATTTTTCATTATAATTTACTATAAAATTTTCACTGGGATTCTTTTTTTAACCATGGTCAAGCTATTTAGAAAATAGCTGCTTAAACCAAAATATATGGGGATTTTCAAATTATATTTGTTTTTTTTGTTGTTTCAGGCTTAATTATAGTATGCAATTTAATGCTCTTATATGTATCAAGACTAGCTTTTCCTATCAGCATATGGTTAAATTTTGTTATTATCTGTGCATGCTTAATCATTCTTCATGTATGTGTATACATACATACATAAATGTACAATTACATAAACAGGAGGAAGAGAGATTGGGAGAGATTGTCATCATAATCCAACTATCAGGTAAAATTGTATATATGAATGACTACTGTGTTACATGGCTTTTGCTTTCTAGACAAGTCTAGATGTCAATGTTATTTAATGAATTAATCTACTGAATTGTTTTTTAAAATATGTGAGTATACTTACACATATTTACTAACACTTATGTGAGTAAAAAATGCTGTGCGATTTGTAAGAGCTCTGACAAAAGTTTAAAAAAATAACAATTTCAGTTTCTACTTGGAACACATAAATTTAAAAAACAATATGAATTAGTCCTTGGAACCAGCTGCACTCCTTAGTTAATTGTCATTCAGATGGGAGGCAAGACATTTTCTTTTTTCTAAGTTAATTCCGGTTGTTTTTATGTGATATAGAGCCAAAACCCTTCTTAATCAAGTGGCCATACAAAGTGTGAAAACTCCTTTTTAATTGAAGTAACCAAATAATTTACCATCTAAGATGGGATACTTACGAGAATAAATGGAAATGCAATTGGAAATTTATTCTTGAAACAAGCATACATTGAAGCTGGTCAGAGAAATTGGAATGTCTCTCCATTCCACCTGTAATCTTTCTACAATCAGCTCTAATAGTGGCAATGACATATTTGCCACAAGTCTAATAATATCACTGTATATACTAAAGAAATACAAGTATGTGCAAGTGGAAATGGTGTAATTTAGTACATCTTAACTACACTGAAAAATAATACATGTATCTTTTCTGCTTCCTATTTCTGCTTCCTCCACATTTAAAATTACCATCAGCATTCTTTCTAGCAAGCTCTCTTAATTACTGAAAATCAAGACCAAGACTTTCTAGGTACAGTACTGTTCAAGTAGATTCTTGCTTTTCATGGAAGTAGGATATGAATACTCTTTTTTTAAATTTTTTTATGAATACTCTTAATATCTGTTTCAACTCTAAGAATCTTATTAAAAATCTTATTGAGTAGGTTACTAGTTATTCTGAAATTATATAAATAGAAAATGAACAATAGAATCAATAATATACTATTTGATTATATGCATAATCCAGTTGAATATGACAAATGTCTTTAAATTAAGTATGAGTACCATTATGACTGAATAATTGAAAATTTACTCTGTGCTAGGTGCTGTTTTAAATACTTTATATGAAACTCATTTTAATCTCAGGATCACCATATTTTAAAACTCCAGGGAACACAGACACATGTAAATGGTACCTTTAGGACTGTGCAATTCTGTAGTCTTCTTATTTAATCTCCCTAAAAGCCATGTTAATTGGTACTTCTATTGTTCTTATATAATTAATTAGTACAATGAGAAAAAAATGAACTCATTCTAAGTATTTCAGCCAATAAGTAGGGGAACTAGTTTCAAAAGTTACATTTGTAATCACATTCATTCATGAAACAATTATTTATTGAGCATACTTCTGGTCAAGGCACTGTATTAAGCACTGAGGATATGATTAGGATTGGATGTTAGAATATTAGATTCATGTCATGTTTCAATATATAAAAACACAGATATCTTACTTACATAATTATTTGGAAACATAATCACACACCTATCTTTATCTCTATATAGACAAAAGGTAAATTATTAATAGATATTTGCATGTTAATATGTTTAACTGATATTGTGACATGATTGATACAAGGGAAAATACGACAAAATGGAAGAAAGTTTTTCAATGAGGATAAGCGTGGTGGGGAGGTTTACATTATTTGTTGTGTGAAGATTGAGAAGAACCTATACAGGGCAGCCTGGGTTGCTCAGTGGTTTAGTGCCACTTTCAGCCCAAGGCGTGATCCTAGAGACCTGGGATTGAGTCCCACATGGGCCCCCCCGCATGTGGATGCTTCTCCCTCTGCCTGTGTCTCTGCCTCTCTGTCTCTCAATCTCTATGTCTCTCATGAATAAATAAATAAAATCTTTAAAAAAAAAGAGAGAGAGAGAAGGACTTATACGGATTAAATGTATTCATGTGTATTTGAAGGTAGGAGGAAGAGTGGGACAGGGCAGATAGTAACAGAATTGTTGGTTATCTCAAGCACAGTGTGAAGTGTAGATGAGACTGAAAATATATGCAAAAACTAAATTCAAATCAAAAGTAGTCAAAATTACTCTTTTTGTTGTTACTTATAATTCCCCATTAAACATAGCCTGCCTTTCTAGTTACTGCTTCATTAAGTTTATATAAATATACAATGGTTATATATATGTTTTATATATGTTTTAATTTATATAGTTTTATATATATTTAAAAAAACAATGGATAGGTGTAGCTGTGTGATGCTAAACATGAGTAAATCCATTTAGATGGGACTGGAGGCTGTGAGAACTTTCATTGCTCATCAATACTACAACAAATTCAGAGCTCAGCAATTAGGAATACTGTATCTTTTTTTTTTTTTTTTTTTTTTTTTTTGTCTTGTTGCAAGGAAGTATTTTTTAGCTTCAGGGAACCTTTTTTATTGGAATAAAAAATGAATTTTCTTGAGTATGTTTAATAGTCATGTAAATTAATTTGCTATACTAAGTCCTTAATTATAGTTTAAAATATTTGATATTAAGAATTTTGCATAATATATAGAAGTGAAACATACATGAGAGATCTTTTAGTTCTTTTCTTTCTCACTCTCTTTCTTTTTACTTCTTTTATATAAACTTTAATGTCACATATTAGAGAAAAATATTACACCCTGAAAGACTCACTGTAATTGAGGGGGACAGAAAATAATGCCCATAAGCTTGTTTGTTTGTTTTTTTTGTGTGTGTTTAGGGATATGATAATGCCTTTAACAAGATGTTAAGTGGGAATCCAAGATCATTTATTTAGTAAGAAGAAATATCATGTAAGTTATTATGTCAAAAATAACATATTATGCTAAACAACTAGTTTCTTCAAACTGTAATTTGAACAAATCAATTACTTTTAAGTAATGAATGGTTCAAGAAAACAACTGCTAAATATTTCCACTGTGTGTTACATAGCCATAATTTTTCTAATGTTTACGGCAATTTTCTATACAAATATGAGAAAACAAAGCTTTTCTCTTTCTTTATAACATTTGCAAGACTGCTATGGTAGTGCTGAGATAAAGTAATATGAAAACTCTGGTAAATAGTATCATCTTTTTCTATCTCATATCCAAATATGATAAGTTGTCTGAAACAATATGTTTCATTATCACCGGTATTTGAAAATCTTCCTATAAAATTAATAAAGGTTTTCTTCAACTTCTTAAGCATGTATTATTAACCTTTGTATGATTCAGTGCCTGAAAGCTTGTTAGCCACAATATACACTAACTGCAATTTTCTTTTTAAATGCATTCAATAGGGGGTCCCTGGTGGCGCAGCGGTTTGGCGCCTGCCTTTGGCCCAGGGCGCGATCCTGGCGACCCGGGATCAAATCCCACATCGGGCTCCCGGTGCATGGAGCCTGCTTGTGTCTCTGCCTATGTCTCTGCCCCCCTCTCTCTCTCTGTGTGACTATCATAAATAAATAAAAATTAAAAAAAAAAATAAATGCATTCAATGACTCAGCTCATTTTTCTTTTTAATACAAATTAGAAATAGATTATTGGCAATTTCCAGTTATTGCACTTTGTCAAATCCTTCATTGATTATAATTTGTTAAATTTTCACTTTAAATGCAGATATAGTAAGCCTGAAGAAAGTGTACCAATGGTTATTTTTCAAAAAGATTATGGAAAAAGTATATTCGTAGAAATATAGTGCCTTGATAGACTAAATTATTGTATAGAGGTATCACTATAGATAATTTATTAAATAGGTAATTTATTAAATACCAATATAGAAAAAATACTAGATGTGTGATGTGTAACTTAAATACTGTTTAATAGTTTTCTATGTTACCAATAATTCATTCAAAATATTTCAATATATTTATTTCACAGAGATAAATACCTTGAAATTTCCAAAAATAGTTTTATCATTACTATGTGGAATGCATGCTGCTGTTTTTAAATCTCCATCTGTTTAATTTTGTTAAATTATATTTATGACAAGTTAGTTTCATGATGAGTGCCTATAATAGTTATTATTGACAAGAATATACTAGGGCCTTGATAAATATATGTAGAATTGAATTCAACCATGAATATTCTTTTTTTTATTTTCAGATTTTTTAATTTTTTTTATTTTTTTTTATTTCCCAGAACAAAAAATATTTATAGCATTTTCCTCCCAGCCATAATTTATATATTCATCCATCTATTAGTACCAGATATATTCATTGAATATCTATTTTCTAGAGAGAAATTGGGATATAAATACAGAGATTTGTGAAAATATATATTTCTCAGAATGATTAAATAACTTTCAAAGAGGAAAAAAGATATGAAGCATGAAAAGAAAAATGACAACAAAGGAAATATACTTGAAATATTGACTTTGAATGAATGTGTGGTCATTGAGGATTATGGCTGAAGTAATTTTTATTCAAGTCAAAATAATTTTTGTCATAAAAATAACTACAGTTGAAAAAATGCAGGTGCTAGAGTCCTTCAACATTCAACAAGAATTTGCTAATCATCTAAATAAGTTTCTAATTTCTAGTTTATCTATTTGACTAATTCTACTTCTACAGACAAACATTGTTTAGTGATTCTATTTACTGTTAATCAACATACTTCTTTTTTCCCCCTTTGACTAAATACTCTTTGTTTAGGTTAATTTAGCTCCCTAATTATTGAAGACTGGGGTAATATTTCTGCAATCTATGAACAACGTTAAAGTAATGTTTAAAACTTCTATACATTTGGCTCCTAAATAATCTGTAAAGTCATCATTATTAGAAAATAAAGCTATATTTTAGATTGTTTTATTATGTACCTGATTTATTTTCTAATTCTACACTCAAATTCTGAATATTTTTTAAATGAAGCTAGCTTCAGAATATAACATAGTACTGCAATTTCATTAGTGTAAGAGCATAAAAAATTCTTAGGTCATCAACACATTCAGTGAATAATGTAATTGGCTTATTTCTAAAGAGTCATTGGCTCCATGGATGATTTAATCTCAAATCTCAAATTCTCTGTGGAAGTTCCAGGCATATTGAATAATCTAATTGGTCTCATGCTAATTTAGCTCATAAATTTCCTTTCCTATTTTCCTTCCTATGTAATTTTGAACTGTTTTCTCCTTGAAATTATATAAAGGACCTTGAAGAAAACATACACTTTCTCTATTCATTCAGGGTCTGTCTTATTGTGATTGTTTTAAAATAACATATACCTATGTCAGTTATGACCCTTAGCTATTCTCTTGGGAAGAGAAGATGGCATAAACTCTAGAAGAGGAGAAATGTATAGAAACCAAAAAAAACTCATGGTTCAAGAGATTCAGGCTTAACCATCTATCTAGGGGAAAAGTATTGAAGAGAATGAAAAAAAATACAACTTAATTTAGGGGACAGAAAGCTAAAGGCCAAGAACATGAAAAACGAATGAGAAGACTATTAGAAGTAATATTTATTGTCCCTTAAAGTTGAAAAATCTTCCAATAAAAATGTTACCTCTAACATTTTTTCCCCTTCTTCTTTTTTTTAATTCACTCATTAGACACAGAGAGAAAGAGGCAGAGACATAAGCAGTCTCCCTACAAGGAGCGTGATGTGGGAACTCGATCCCAGAACTCCTGGATCACGCCCTGTCTGAAGGTGGATGCTCAACCACTGAGCCACCCAGGCATACCTTTATTCCTTTTTCTATGTAAGATTTCAACTTCTTTAATAAATCTTCTAAAGATGCTTTATTATGATGCAATAGAATAACCTAAAAATGTCCTAATAGTGATATTCTTATTTTCTTTTTTTTTTAAGATTTTATTTATTTATTCATGAGAGACACACAGAGAGACAGAGGCAGAGACACAGGCAGAGGAGGAGGAGGCTCCATGTAGGAAGCCCGATGTGGGACTCGATCCCAGGACTTCAGGATCAAGCCCTGGGCCGGAGGCAGGCACCAAACCGGTGAGCCACCCAGAGATGCTGATATTCTTATTTCCTATGGATCACTAAGCAATCAAAAAGTTATTTAAAAATCTGAGTCAAAAAATCCTCTACTTACAGGATCATATATCTATCTATCTATCTATCTATCTATCTATCTATATGATTGAGATATATATATCTATATATATATCTCAAATATATAATCTCAATATATAATCTCAACTATATATATATTATATAGTCTATATATAGACTAAAATTATATATATATATATATATATATAATTTTATACATGTCCCCTCCCTGTAGAAACTCAAATATATTTTTGAGAAATTTTCCAATAATGAAAAATGTGATTGGTGTAAAAAATAAAACAGGTATTGATTAATCTGTGATGTGGCATAGCTCATGAAAGGCTCATAGGAGATACAATATTTTAAAACCTAGAGGATTAAAAATATATTTTTGAAGGACAGAGGAAAAAAAGCTTTTTTTTTTTTAATTGTGAAAACTCTTCGATGGGAAGCCTGAGTGGTTCAGTGGTTGAGTGTCTGCCTTCGGCTCAGTGCCTGATCCTGGGATCTGGGATCCAGTCCTACCTCAGGCTTCCTGCGAGGAGCCTGCTTCTCCCTCTGCCTAATGTCTCTGCTTCTCTCTCTGTGTCTCTCGTGAATAAATAAATAAATATCGAAAGATGAATAGATAAAGAAGATGTGCGGGTTTATGTATACAATGGAATGTTACTCAGCCATTAGAAACGACAAATACCCACCATTTGCTTCGACGTGAGGGAGGGTATTATGGACTGGTGTTATAGACCCGAGGTGACTGGAGGGTATTATGCTGAGTGAAGTAAGCCAGTCGGAGAAGGACAAACATTATATGTTCTCATTCATTTGGGGAATATAAATAATAGTGAAAGGGAATAGAAGGGAAGGGAGAAAAAATGGGTAGGAAATATCAGAAAGGGAGACAGAACATAAAGACTCCTCCTAACTCTGGGAGACGAACTAGAGGTGGTGGAAGGGGAGGAGGGCGGGGGGTGGGGGTGACTGGGTGAGGGGCACTGAGGGGGGCACTTGACGGGATGAGCACTGGGTGTTATTCTATATGTTGACAAATTGAACACCAATAAAAAATAAATTTATAATATATATATATATATAAACATTTAAACTTAAAAAATACTCTTCAAACAAAATTACTGAAATTAAAACATACCTAATATATACTAGTGACATTTTTGAGATTTCAATTGTATCTGGATTATATATATGTACATATATATTATATATATGTACAAAATAACTAAGGCTGAGTACTTGGCTCCCTGCATGGAGCCTGCTTCTCCCTCTGCCTTCATCTCTGCCTCTCTTTCTGTGTCTCTTATAAATAAATAAATAAAATCTTAAAAAAAAAACCTAAGTGTAAAATTGATGACTATAAAACTCCTAAAAGGTAACATAGGAGAAAATCTAAATGTCCTTGGGTGTTATGGTGACTTTTTGGATATAATACCAAAGGCATGATCCATGAAGGAAAAAAAAAAAAAAAAAAAGAAAGATAAGTTAGACTTTATTAACATTAAAAATTTCTCCTCTATAAAAGACACTGTCAAGAGAATGAAAAAATGTTCACAAAAGGCATACCTAACTGGAGATTTTTATCGAAAATATTTTAAAAACCTCTTTAAACCTCAAAATAAAACAATCAGATTAAAAATGGACTAAAGACCTTAATAGACATTTCACCAATGATGATTTACACATGGAAAATAAATATGTGAAAAGATGATCCACATCCATATGTCATCAGAGAAATGCAAGTTACAACAATGAACTACTACTATGTGCCTATTAGAAGAACAAAAATCCAGGACCCTGACAATATTGAATGCTGGTGAGGACGTGTTATAACAGGAACTCTCATTCATTTCCAGTGGGAATACAAAATGGGATAGCCATTTTAGAAGATAGTTTGGTGGTTTCATACAAATTTAAATATATTTTTATCATACAATCCAGAAATCTTGCTCTTTAGTATTTTCCCAAAGGACTTGAAAATATATGTCTACACAAAAAAACCTGCCCATAGAGATCTATTGCAGCTTTATTCTTATTTGCTACAACGTGAGGCAATCAAGATGCCCTTCAATAGGTGAACGGACAAATAAACTGTGGTACATCCAGCCAGTGACATATTACTCAACACTAAAAAGAAATGAGCTATTAAACCATGAAAAGGCAAGGAAGAACCTTAAATGCAATTGCTAAGTTAAAGAATGAAATATGAAAAGACTACATAATATATGATTCCAACTATATAGCATTCTGAAAATTCAAAACTACGGAGGTAATATTACCTTATTGCTTACAATAAGTAATATTATTACTTATATTTTTTTCAGGAGTTACAGGAGGGGGGAAATGAACTGGAAGAGCATAGATTTTTAGGGTAGCAAAACTACTCTGTATGATACTATAATAGTGGATACATGCCATTACACATTTGTGCAAATCCATAGAATGAACAATACCTAGAGTGAACCCTAATGTAAGCTACAGACTTTAAGTGATAATAATGTGTCAAAATAGGTTCATCAATTATAACAAATGTGCTACTGTGGTAGAGATATTGATGTGAGGGAAATCAGAGGCATATGGGAAATCTCTGTACCTTCTGCTCAACAATGGTTGCTGTGATTCTAAACTTCCTTAAAAAGTAGAATATTTTTTAGGGAAGGTACCAGCCAACTTTTGAAGGCACCAGCATAGAGAAAATAAATATCAAAGGAGTATTTTAAAAATTGGGACACCCTCCTTTGAAAGTGATATTCCTTCCCCTTCAACTTCAGTGGAATGTGTGTGTTTAATCAACAGAATGTGGTGGAAGGTGATGTGATAGAAATATGAATTTCACCTAGATTTCTCTCAGAACACGTTTTATTTTATATATATTTTTAAGGTGTACAAAGCATTTATTTAATACACATATGTTAAAAAGTGACTACCACCATAACATTAGTTAATACCTTCATCATCGCATCACATAATTACCATTTGATTTTTCTGAGAACATTTAAGATCTACTCTCTTAACAACTCTGGGGTACATAATATAGTATTATTAACCATAATTACCATGCTGTATGTTAGATCCCCAGAACTTATTTGTTTATAATTGGAAGTTTGAATCCTTTCACCAACATCTTTTTCTTGCAACTCTTAGACCTAGGAAACCTATTCTGCAAACTTTTGTTCCCTAGAGTTAAGGGTGTCTTATGGCTTATCTCTCTCTCTCTCTCTGTTTTTATTTTACTTTATTTTTCCTTCCCTTCCCATATGTTCATTGGTTTTGTTTCTTAAATTCTACATATGAGTGAAATCTTATGGTATTTGTCTTTCTCTGATTGACTTATTTCACTCTGCATAATACACTTTAGTTCTATCCACATTGTTGCAAATGACAATATTTCATTCTTTCATGGCTGAGTAATATTCCTTTCAATCATCTTCTTTATCCATTCAACCATCATTGAACATCTGGACTCTTTCCATATTTTTTTTCCTCTTTCCACATTTTGGCAGTTGTGAATATTGCTGTTATAAATATTAGGATGCATGTGCCCCTTCAAATCAGTATTTTTTATCCTTTTGATAAATAGGTGCAATTGCTGGGTCATAAGGTAGTTCTTTTTTAACTTTCTGAGGAAATTGCATATTGTTTTCTATAGTGGCTGCACCAGTTTACATTCCCATCAAGAGTGTAAGAGGGTTCCCATTTCTCCACAGCTTCACCAACATCTGTTGTTTCCTGAGTCATTAATTTTAGCTATTCTGACTGGTGTGAGATATATTTAATAAATAAAATCTCATTGTGGTTTTGATTTTTATTTCCCTGATGATGAGTGATGTTGGGCATTTTTCATGTATCTGTTGGCCATTTGTATTATTCTTTGAGAAATGTCTGTTCATGTCTTCTCCCCTTTTCTTGATTTGATTTTATGTTTTTTGGTTGTTGAGTTCGGTAAGTTCTTTATAGATTTTGGATACTAGGCCTTTATCTGATATGTCATTTGCAAATATCTTCTCCCATTCCTTAGGTTGTCTTTTTGTTTTGTTGATTATTTCCTTTGCTGTGCAAAAGCTTTTTATCTTGATGAAGTCCCAATAGTTTATTTTTGCTTTTGTTTCCCTTGCCTCAGGAGACATATCTAGAAAAATGTTGCTAGAGCCAATGTCAAAGATATGATTCCCTGTGTTCTCTTCAAGGATTTTTATGGGTTCATGTCTTACATTTAGGTCTTTCATCCATTTTTAATTTATTTTTCTGTATGATTTAAGCGGTCCAGTTTTATTCTTCTGCATGTTGTTGTCCAGTTTTCCCAACACCATTTGTTGAAGAGACTCTTTTTTTCCAGTGGGTATTCTTTCCTGCTTTATTGAAGATTAGTTGACCATAGAAGAACACATGTTTTAAAAGTGAGAGTTCTGGCCACTTTATCCATCCTGGCTAGATAACAAGGAAAAAAGGAGATTCCTGAAGAGCTACAGATGTTCCAGCTCTGAGCTGTTCATTCTGTATTCCCATCCCAATTACCAAATGTAAAAATCTTTGAGATAATTCAAGCACCATATTATTATTGTGCTGCAACCTCATGACAGACCCTGAGTCAGAATGGCCCAACTAAGCCACTTCAATTCTTTAGCCACAGATATTATGAGAACTAATAATTACTGTTTTTAAGTTATCTAATTTTGAGTTAATACTATACAAAATAGTAACTGATAGAACAATGTCTCATTAGATTGAAATTATTCTTGCCATTTTTACTTTTGCTAATCATTTTAGATATATATTTAATCCGGGGAGCCCCGGTGGCTCAGTGGTTTAGCACCGCCTTCGGCCCAGGGCGGGATCCTGGAGTCCTGAGATCGAGTCCCACGTTGGGCTCCATGCATGGAGCCTGCTTCTCCCTCTGCCTGTGTCTCTGCCTCTCTCTCTCTCTCCCTCTCTGTGTCTCTCATGAATAAATAAAATCATATATATATATATATATAAAAAATCAAATTTTAAAATTTACATTTTCATTTTTCTTAAAAAATAAAATACTTAGAGTAATTTAATTCTATTTTCCCATTTCCTACACATGCACATATCCTGTATATAATTTTAAGGATGTAAAAATATCATTAAAATTGTTTTTAAGTGTCAATGTCTGTTGATGTTAAGCCATATATTTACTGTTTCTAGGGGATATTTATTAACAGTCATTATAGCTTCTAATATTTCCTGTGTTACAGTCTCTGTATTTGACTCTTCCTGTCTTTTCTATCTCTCTTAATTTTCTGAACTCCCAAAATGTTTTGAACAAAACATACAGTTTTCTCCTTCCCATCTCTTAATTACTCTTTTATGTTTCTCATTTTTACCTTCCTCTTTGTTAAGTTCTGCATAATTTCTTCTAACTTTATGTAAGTTGATTAATTTTCTCTTAAACTTTGTCTAAGCCATGCAAGGGAAAATGGTTGTGTTGCTCTAGGTAGCTGAGAGGAGAATTATAGTTCTCAGCAACTGGACTATCATTGCCCTATTCCCCAGATGTCAAAGTAGTACCTGCCACTGTCTTCCTTCATTTTATCCCATCTTGGTCTCCCCTTCAATCCAAGCTGGCAGCATTTCAACTAAAATAGTCAATTCAATCCACAAGTCACAAACCAAATCTCTTTAGCAAACTTTTGTCTCACCACCCTTGGCATTCTCCTTGAAGCATACTCTGCTATTTTTTTTTTCCAATATAGTTAGGCTGTAAATTTTCAAATTTCTAGTTCTAGTTTCTTTTTGCTTAACAATTTCTTCTTCACATTATTTCTGTCCTCTGTCATTTTAATACAAGCAGAAAAGATAAATCAGGCTTCAGCTTTTAACACTTGCTTAGAAGTCTGCTCAGCTAGACATCTAAGTTTATCACCTAGAAATTTTACTATCTATTCAACAGAACATTACTCAGCCAAATCTGCTACCATCTTATAAGAATATTTAACAAAGAAATAGCTGTTTTTTTTAAGGAAGGTACAAAATAATTCACACATTATATTCTGTAAGTACAATGCAGTACCTTCCTTCTTTCCTTCCTTCCTTCTTTTCTTCCTTCCTCCCTTCTCCTCTCCTCCTTTCCTCCTTCTCCTCCTCCCTTTCAGGAGTTTCAAACACACCTTTCATGAAGGGTATGCAAAAAAAAAATGCACTAATAGGTCAGAGACAGGGGACTATTGATCTTATAGGTAACACTGAGAAGAAGTCTTTCAAACAAAAGCCTAGACTTGACACAGGGTATTTTAGGAAGTAAGGTTTAGTTATCATTCCTAAAGGCACAGGGTATAGTCTTGGCTAGACTTTGATTTCACATTCATGCAAATTTGAACACTTTCTTAAACATTCAGTCAATCCACATATTATGAATATTCAATTTCAATGAGTATTCATTTCTAATATTCAGTATAGTAATCAATGATTCATTGATTTAAATGTCGCCAATACTCACACATTACAGTCACTAAACTAATTATCTGGTGTTGATCAAAATTAAAGGAAGCCGAAATGTTTGTATTATTAGCATCTAAACTTTACCATTTTTGTTAGATGCTAGATGACAACTTGTGATGTTCAAATATAGATCCTAATAAGAAAGTTAAGTGTGGTTTGGTTTAATTTTAAGTAAAACATAAATACACGCAATATCACCTTTAAAGGTTTTAAGGAACTATTATCATTATAAAACAAAATTCATAAAATTCTAAATATTAATATAAAATTACATAATGCTGGGAAAAAACTATCAAAAGGAGTGGATTTGATTTGAAAGGAATAGAGCAATAGCAACAACAAAATATTAGAAAACAAATCAGAGTAAATTTTCACAGATGATGTATTAGTCTCTAAATATGTATGCCGTTTTACACTGTTGATAGGAATGTAAATGGGTACAACCACTGTGACATAAAGTATGGAGATTCCTCAAAAAGTTGAAATTAGAACTACCCTAGACTCAACAATTGCACTACTAGGTATTAACCCATAGGATACAAAAATATTGATTTGAAGGGACGCATGCATGCATTCTGATGTTTATGCATTATCAACAATAGCCAAATGATGGAGAGAGCCCAAATGTCCATTAGATGATGAATAAAGAAGAGGTGATATACACATGTGATGGAATATTACTCAGCCATAAAAATAATAATATTTTGCTATTTACAATTATGTGGATGGAGCTAGAATGTATTATGCTAATTGAAATAAGTCAGTCAGAAAAAGACAAATGCCATATTACCATGAATTTCTCTCATGTGGAATTTAAGAAACAAAACAGATGGAATAAGGGAAAGAAAACAAAAGAGGGAGAGGAATATAAACCATAAAAAGATATTCTTAACCACAGAGAACAAACAATTGCTGGAGGAAAAGTGGGTGGGAACAAGGGATAAATAGATAATGAGTAATATGGAGGGCACTTGTGATGAGCACTGAGTGTTGGATATAAGTGATGAATCACTAAATTCCACTCCCAAAACTAATTATACACTATATGTTAACTGGTGTTAAAATAAAAATTTGAATGACACCTGGGTGGCTCAGTCAGCTAAGCATCTGACTTCAAGCTCAGATCATGATCCCAGAGTCCGGGGATTTAGCCCCGCATTGGGCTCCTTGCTCAGTGGGGAGTCTGTTTCTCCTTCTGCCTCTGCCCCTGTTCACTGCTTGTGCTCTCTCTCTCTTGCTTTATCTCTTTACCAGATGAATAAATAAAATATTTAAAAATATTTTAAAAATCTGAAAAACCTTGAAAAACATAAAATTTGAGGAGGTAGTGCAGTCTTATATCTATTACATTTCATCATATCTTGTCTTTTATAAAGTTAAGCTTCTATTTCTGAAGATGAGTATAATTTAATCCAAAGACATTGGCCAGTGTTCTTTTAAGTTTTTTTTTTTTTTTAAGTTTAAAGGGTGTTAGTCTAAATCAACCATTTTCTAAATATTGATGCCCTTTTTATTGTAGTCCTAAAGTTCATTTTGTAGCATTTCAAAATGATTTTGCTTGGAGCAATGTCATTATTAATAATGTCAACTGTATCTGTCATTCTACTTTTTGTTTGTTTCTTTGATTCCCCCATCATGGAAATGAGCATTATATCCATTAGTATAATGCATTTCAAAACAACTGTGTAAATGTCTGTCTACTCAATAAAACTAAGCAATTCTTTTAGGCAAACTAAGAATTTATGGAATATTTTCACAGATGAAAATTTTATGTAAATTTACTTACACATGTATAAATTATTCTATAAATCTTACAAAAATTAAATGAAAAAATAGATCCAAAGTGATTAAACACAATTTTATAAAAATCAATATTATAAGCCAAGCATATATGTTTATAACTAACAGTTGTATAATAAGATGTCTAGAATCTAGTAAATATACTCTGATACTCTTTTTGTTTAACTTTAATAGAACAGCAAATGTGACATGCAATTGATTGTTTAAATCATGACACACAGAAACTATTGTAGGAATTTATTAATGAATTCTCAAGTATGCCCAACAATGTGACCAAATTACTTCATGATATCCAAGGTAATTACACTTTCACTAACATGATGTTCTAAGCATGCAGTAGACTTGCTTTCTAGCTTGAAATGTGTGGATTTATTTTTTTTTAAGATTTTATTTATTTATTCATGAAAGACACAAACACAGAGAAAGAGAGAGAGGCAGAGACACAGGCAGAGGGAGAAGCAGGATCCATGCAGGGAACCCAATGTGGGATTCAATCCCACCAGGACCCCAGGATCACACCCTGAGCCAAAGGCAGACAGATGCTTAACTGCTGAGCCACCCAGGCATCCCAGAAATGTATAATCAATTAGTAATAGGATCTAAATCGCGGGTATCCCTGGGTGGCTCAGCAGTTTAGCGTCGCCTTCAGCCCAGGGCGTGATCCTGGAGACCTGGGATGGAGTCCCACGTCGGGCTCCCTGCATGGAGCCTGCTTCTCCCTCCGCCTGTGTCTCTGCCTCTCTCTCTCTCTCTGTCTATCATGAATAAGTAAATAAAACATTAAAAAAAAAAAGGGTCAAAATCTCTATTCCTTAGTGGAGAACTAAAAATGTTGTGAGAGTAATTCAGTAAGCTACAATTCTAAGAGAAGCATACCTAGAAGAGCAGAAACATGCTGGAAAAAATGTAATACCTTTGGTCTGCTTGAATACGCTTATTTTTTTTAAAGATTCTATTTATTTATTTATTCATGAGAGACACCGAAAGAGAGAGGCAGAGACACAGGCAGAAAGAGAAGCAGGTTCCCCACGAACAGCCTGATGTGGGACCTGATCCCAGGATCTGGGGAGCCAAAGGCAGATGCTCGACCGCTGTGCCACCCAGGCATCCCTGGGTACATTTATTTAAATTTATCTCTTAACCTCATTTTTCTACGACAGTCTAATCTAATATATTAGAGCAATTAAGATTAAATTTGCATATTAACCATGGGACATATCATTTGGTTATATATGCCACCATTTTTAAAGATTTTCTTTGTCTCTGTGAAATGTTACTCTTTTTCATGTATCTTAAAAAAAGTAGACTTAGAATATCTACAGAGAAAGAAAAAATGCAAGAAAGGGAAAAAAGGGAAAGAAAAGAAAGAAAGAGAAAGAAAGAAAGAAAGAAAGAAAGAAAGAAAGAAAGAAAGAAAGAAGAGAAGAAAGAAAGAAGAAAGAAAGAAAGAAAGAAAGAAAGAAAGAAAGAAAGAAAGAGAAAGAAAGAAAGAAAGAAGAAAGAAAGAAAGAAAGAAAGAAGAAAAGAAAGAGAAGAAAGAAAGAAAGAAAGAAAGAAAGAAAGAAAGAAAGAAAGAAAGAAAGAGACACTCTAATCAACCCTCTGCTCATTAAAGGGTATTCCTTTGTTCATATACAGTTTATTAAAGATGTATTAAGGAGTTAATTCATGAGATTTTTTTAAAAATGCAAAATTCTATAAAATCAGTGGAAATTATTATACCATCACTATACATCACTATATTACATATACTATATGTAAATAATAATACATTTAATGGAAAATTGTGATGCCCATTCTATCTTAAATATTTTTTAAGTATTAAGTATTAAGTTACAGTAATAAATGTCAAATTGACTAGTTCAACGTAAGTTGTTTTCAATCGGCACATTTCATCTAATGTTCACCATCAAATTGCCTACTAGTAAACATAAACATCCTCTCAGATTATATTATTAGGACCATTTTGCAGATGAGTAAAGATTGTTTAGCTAATTATTCAGTCAGTAAGGGACACAACAGATGAGGTAAAGCAATTTGCACACAAATCAGGCTGAGAGCTATCACTACTCTCACTCTTTTCTGGGTCTCATTGATAAATACCTGAAATATTGGTCTCCATTTGATGTCATCCTTTCTCAACCACTTATCTTCACTTTAAACCACTGTGAGCTGGATTTACCCAATCACTCTTCAGAAACTATTAGCACCAATATCATCTAGCTGCTCAGACACTGATATCCATCTGACAAATTGAAATATATATATATATATATATATATATATTACTTTTAAGTTACTTGATCTCATTTTTAAATTTTAATACTGTTGGATACTCCCTCTTTAAGGGGTGGGGGTAGGGGAGAAGGAACCTCTGCTATTTCTGTACTATCTCATTTTGTTCTCAGTCTGAAGTTCCTGCCAAGTCTCCTTCATGTACTACATTCTTTAATGCCAAATGTTAAGTGGTTGGTTTTCCCCACTGTTCTCTACTGAATCCTGATACCTTCAGCTGAGTAATATTCCAAGTAAGTGTGCAATTAATTGTTTATGTAATAACTACTAATTCTTTATGGTCAGTGTAGAGTATCTCACTGCGACTCCTGTGTATGTATTTATAGGTCTTTTCTCTAAATAGATCAACTTAATGGCCAAAAGGAGACTCAATTTCCATCCAAGATTTAATTTAATAATTTGTCCTGACAATTCTAAAGCTTCTTCTTTCTCCCTGACTTTTAAAATTTTATTATCATCTAGTCCCAACCTGCAAAACTACCAATATGTCAAAACATCTACATGCAAATTAAGATAATATTATCACATGCATATTTATTATAACATATTATTTATCATCCAGAAATCTTGAAACACTCTTATAATAGTTGTACAACTCTCAATTATTTTTATATTCATCTGTATATTTGGTATTACATATAACTGACAAAAGATACAAAGGAAACTAAAATTCAATGTACTATAAAACCTGGCTTTTAGTATTGTATTTATAAGATAGAAATGCATAGATTGTATGTAAAGTAAAACAATTCTCTAGCACAAAATCTATTCACGTTATTTTGATATTGATACACATTTTTACCTTCTCATGTAAAATACAGTGAATTAAGAAATATGTCAAATTGGCCTAATGGTTAGGGCAATCAGTTATTTAACATACGTGAACTGTTGCAAAAATATTGCTTTTCTATGCCTGGAGAGGCCTATTTTTTTTGACAAGTCTGACATTTCTTATTGTGGGTCTTTCATTTCTGCAGACAGTATCAAATCCTCACAGGTGTTATATAAATCTACTTACATATCTTTAAACCAAATACAATTCAAATGTGTGGAAATAAATGCTTCTCCCTGGCTTTCAGCATTTGATAATAGGACACTATGCATTTCTCAAATAAATGGACACAAAAAAAATTTTAAATATATCAATCAAGGGTAAGAGGACACGTGACATAAACTGATGTTTAGAAAAGGTGATATGTAGAGATTAAATGATTGGATTTGTAAAAAAGTTAGATATTACTGAGTAATATCCCTTTCTCCAGGCGACCTCAAAGTTTTCTCTTACACAAGCTCCAAGAGGTAGCAGATGAGACTAAACTCATTATGATTAAATGAACTGTTCAACCCATAGAACTACTAATCATGTTTTATATCTCACTTTCCCTAGCCATCCTTATCTAATTCATCAACAAATTTGATTATGTCTCCTTTCAAAGCAGTAACAAAGGTGCCCCCTTCTCAGCTTCCCTCTTCCCTACCTACTTCGAGCTATTACCAGCTCCCCTTGAACTGCTATTATAGCCTCTAATGGGTAACTCTACTCCTACTTATAATTCCCTAAAATTCATTCACCACATGGCAGCCTGTGTGTTCTTAAAGAAATCAGATATTGTCACTCCCTACTCATAAGTGTTACCAAGACCGTCATGAATACTGATAGGGTCCAAGATAAGATTAGATATGGTAGCATATATACCATATATTGAAATTTGTTTGAATATTTTAAGTTATATGCAATAATAATAAAATGTTAAATAAAATATGTTGTCTGCCTGCCTTGACAATATGTCATCATACAGCTTTGAATTTGGAACTTGTACCTTCCTCAGAATTCTATACTATATATGGTCCCACATGGGGCCCCCAGGCACAAAGAGTCTCACTGAAATTCTGCCCTGCTTCTCCCACATTCCATTACCTTGCCTAAGATCTCAAGGTATAGCCCCTGCATGAATTTGGTCATTCCAACTTTTACATTCTAGCTATGTCTATACCCCTTGAAAATAGCCACACTTTGAGACTCAAGTGAATGCATTGTTTATGCAGTATGCCTTCTGGAGAATGAAACTGAGTAGGCCTTTAAAACCAACGTAGAGCTACTTGGGCAGAAAATTCTTGAGTCTCAGGCACCTAAAGCATCTGGGGTAAGAAGGGAAAGACATATAGAGGTCCACATCTTTGTTCCTACCTAATCTTCTTCCTTTATCAGAGCATAGCTGGAGGGAGACTGAAGGAACAGAGAAGAGATGTCTCTTGCCTTCGATTAAGAATAACACCTAGAATAAAATCCGCGCTCTTCATCATGATCTATAACAACATATTGATATGACACTTCTCCAGCTTTCAAAGCTTCTTCATTCATATTTTTTGTTTCCAGTAGCTGTGAATCAGGAGTCTGGGCACGGCTAACCTTAGTATTTTCCTGAGATCTCATGAGGCTATAAACAATGTATCAGCTGGGCTCCATTTTCATCTTGAAATGAGTTTGTGAGTAATAATGATGTAAGTTAAAAACATGGAAGGCACTGTGTACAACCAGCAAGATGTGAGAGCAGCTTCAAGTTGAGAGCCAGGAAGGTTATTCTGTCAATAGCCTGAATGAATTTGCAGGTGGATTCTTCCAAAGTTTAGCCTCCAGATAGGAATGCAGTGTGGCCAACATCTTTTACTGCATCTTCATGAGATTCTGAGCAAATGGTTCAGCTATTAGGTGCTCAGAGACCTTACTCAAGGATTGTGAAATAATAAATATGTTATTTTAAACAACTAATGTTGTGGTAATTTGTTGTGAAGGATAGAAAACTATTATAGGAACACCTGGGGGGCTTAGTCAGTTGAACATCTGTCTTCGACTCAGGTCATGATGATTGGGTCCCAGGATCAAGTCCCGCATTCCTGTTTCTCTCTCGCTCTGCCCCTCTCCCTGCTCATGCTGTCTCTTTCTCTGTCAAATAAATAAATAAAATCTTAAAAAAAAACCCTACTATAAACTGTTATACTGCTTCTCAATTTTCTTTTCTTTGTACTTCCATTTCTTACTTCATTACTTACTTTCTTCTTTCCAAAAATATTATTAAGCATTATTATTGTGCCAGCCCACATTTTAGGTCCTGGAGGCACTTAGACCAGGCTTTGGGAGTCTAACAAATTTAGGTTCAGTCATCTGTTTACACTACACCTACTTCTAGAAAGGGCTTAAGGAAATTAATAGTGGAAATGCATATTTAAATGTGAGTGAAATAACTATAACAAAAACAATAGATAAACCAGAAATATTACTGAGAAGTATTACATTTATTAACCTTGTTAAAGAGATTTACTGAATAATTAGTATTCATTTAAAAAAATCTACAATCATATGGATTTTTAAGTTTCCAAGACTTCAAAAAGTTATTTCTTTTATTTTTCTGCAATGATCTACTAGAATCTTAGAATTTTAAGATTCTAAGTTGTCTTTATTTTTCCTGTTTTGTACTGAGTTTCAAACATTTTGATGTATGGCATTTTTACAAGTTTGTCCCATTCTAGGCCTTAAAACAAAATTTGAGTTATTTCCTATCAGTAATGAATCAATTATTGAGTTTCACTTTAGTCAAAAAAAAAAAAAAAGATTCTCTTCAGGAACATTCTGACTCATGTAGTATTCTAAACAGAGCTTAAAATCCATTGTCTACATAATTTATACAGAAAGGCAGTATGGGATACTGAGAGGAATAGCAGATTCTCTGTCATAAGGTTTGTATCTTATCTCTGTCACTTGTTAGCACTGTAACTTTCGGCAACTATTTTAACTTACTGAAGCCTTGATTTTTCACCAATTTTAAAGCTTTTCATCTATAAAAGAGATTAAATATTTCAAAAAAAAATCCTAAAAGTTTATATAGTAAATGCAAAATATAAGTAGTGAAATACTGAACTAACCACATTATAGGTAAGTTAGAATTTTGTTCAGAAATGCAATTTAAATGCCTCAAATTAATCATCCTCTCAGAAGGAAAAGATAGTGTAAATCTTACTCTGGTTACTTAAGAAATGTCAATAGGGATAAAATCAGGGAGGAAATACTTAAAGCCTGCCTAATAGTGTACATCTATAAATTTAGAAAAAAAAGGCAGAAATTCTTCTTTTATTTAATTTGGTGACCAATTACCCAGCATGCAATTCTAGACAGGAACACTGGGCCATTCAAATTTGAAGAGTGAACACTTGAGAAAGAATAGGCAAAAAACTTGGGATTTAATGGGGTTACTAGGAACACAGATATGACAATCTTCAAAGCTACTAGCAATTTCAGTTGATTTTTCTGGTTGAAAGGCTCTAGCTGATGACCACAAATCAATTACAGTTAACTTATTTTTCCCCACTGTTCAAAGATTAGACTTGAACAGCAAGGGGCTTGTTTCTATGAACAGAGGGTATCACGAACAATTGGGAGTTATTCTCTCAGTAGGGAGCCTTGGCAAATTGAAATACTATGGAAAAAAGAATCTTTAAAAAAATCCTAAAAAAATAAAGATGGAAAATTCTGAACACTTTATCTTAACAACAACCAAAAAAGTCCCAAACACAAACCATTTGTCTGGAAGTATTTGTAGATAAAATCTCAGTAAGTAAATCAAACAATTTTTTTCACCATATATGCATGTAAATGTACTATGTGTAATAAAGCCATATTTTTCAATCTGCAGCTGCTGTAATAAAATCCCTTGTTTGCCAAAATACTTCTAAAATAACATAACCACGGAACATTTATATTTAAAAAAATATTTCAGGACACTGGATAATATATTATTTAGCAAAATTTCATAAAGTAAAAAATTTACAACTTCATTTATCCCTATATTCAGAAGTCTTTTAAATAAAATATTCAGAATTATGGTGAGATCTGAATTCAAATTGCATGCATTCATGTAGTAAAATATAGGTACAAAATTGAAGGAAGAAGAGATTCAAAGAAGATTTAGGTAAACAGTACTTCCCTTTTTCAAAAGTTGCCTGTAAGATGGTCATCTTACATTTCCAAATCTCAGCTGTCTGTAAGATGAAGATCCTGACAAATAGTGCTCAATAGGATTATATTATTAGAAAGAAGCAAATGGTAGGATAGGGCCATTGTTAACAAGAAAGCATATCATAAATATAAATTTTCAGACTTTCTATTTTATGTAACCCTTTATGAAATGGTATATAAATTATTCTCTTTCAGTCTCTTTTGTATATGATTATTCATGACTGGGATTTTCAGGCTTTTTGTTGCTTTAATGCATGCTTTTCTGATCATTCCATTAGTCATTACATCCTATCAGAATAATTGATGTTTAGGAAAAAAGAGTTATCTTTTACAAAGCATTTCTGTAACTTTGGTAAGTGTAATAACAAACTTTCTTATGAGGCCTGAAAATAGCCCAAAACATTCATATAGTCCACATTTAGATCAATAATCTGTGGAAATGAAAATCAGCAATATTATTTGGATAAATTGTTTTAGAATACTCTTTGATGTGTAATTAGAACAAAATAATTGTATTTCAATTAAGGATATTTTTGTTGTTGTTGTTCAAAACATGATTTTGCCATAGGTGATATCTTCGGAGGATAAATGAAGACAACTGTCAGACTATTTTCACATAATGGATTTTACAAAACAATACTTAGATAGTTAATTGTGTCTAGATGCATTTTGGTATTACATCTTTTTAAAATGATTGTAGGCATAAATGAACTGCAAAAATAAACATTTTCTCTATACCTTAAAATATTCCCAGAAGTAACAAGATAGTGCTTCAAGTAAGTCTTACAAGGAACAATAAAAATGGAAGACAAGGTGCTCTCAAAATGCGTAATTACTCTTCTACTAATATGTTATGTTTCACGTGACAGTTCTTAATAAACAACTGATACAATATTGTCATAGCAAATGCACCCATAATATGTGATGTGAAAGATTTATTTCTATACTAAGTTATTGCTAGGTTATTGCTAGAAGAATTAAAAAGTCTAAATAATACTAATGGACTGAGTCCACATCTGCATTATATCCTCAACCCTATTACCTTTACATTCCAACAAAATTTCTCTGCTGCAAGAAGGTAACAAAATGATTTATATCTGACCACCACACCTACAACAAATTGATCAAAACAATTTTTTGGAAACAAATTTAATGCCTCTTTATTAATCATTTATAATTGCAGGTTTATATAAATATGGATATAGATGATAGAGACAGAATTAGAAATATATGCATTGTTCCTTAGACTTTTTCTGCCATGTTAATAAATAAATTTGAATCAAGAAATATGGCCAAAATAGCATATTACTTATTATAAGCAAAAATAAAAAGCATGTAGCTAAATGTGGGTCATTAACATTCTATAGAAATAATATGTCATAAGAGAGCCTGGGTGGCTCAGTCAGTTAAGCATCTGCCTTCAGCTCAGGCCATGTTCTTGGGGTCTTGGGATTGAGGCTTACATCAAGAGCCTTTCTTGGCGGAGAGTCTGTATCTCCTTCTCCCTCTGCTTCTCCTTCTCACTCTTGTTCTCTTTCTCAAATAAATTAATAAAATCTTAAAAAAGGAACTAATATGTGATATTATACATTTGATTGGTTATAACCTACATTTTATAAAGTTTTTTCACTATATGCAATCCACTTATAAAATCGTGCAAGACTTTGTTATTTTAAGATACGACTGTTATTTGGGAGACTTATGGAATTAGTCTTTAACTTACAGTTCCTTTCACATGGATAATACAAAATATTTAGAAACATTTGATATAATATTTATCATCACTGATTCTGATTCTAATAAAAATTAATGTCTTTTTTAAAAAGTCTTAATATATTTCTCAGTGTTTTAAAAAACAGTGATCAATTTCATATTTAAGTTTCTCTTATTTGAGGTCACAGTAGACAATGTTCTAGAAAAGTGAAGTGATTGAGAAAGTAAAGGATATTATTCATAACTTAAGAAAATTAGTTACACCTGTTAGACTTATTCAGCATTCATGACAGCTGGTATTAAACATTCAAGACCCTGGTATTTTGATAACAAGGAATAATATGAACAATGGGCCGTGCTCTCTTCGAATGTCAAGGGTGAAGATGGTTAATTAAGCCATTCAGATGTCTATAGAGCAGATGAAGTGAAATACAAATAAGTAGATGCAAATAATGAAACATATCCTAGGAAGCAATTCATGTGATTCCTATTCATAAATGGAGGCCAAGGATAATATTTATCCATTATTCCTTTTGGAAATGATGTTAAAAAATGACACCATAAAAAAGCTTAAAGAGATATATATTCATTAAATCCATAGTAAAAATCTCAAGAAACATTGATGTTCTCAAAATTAATAAGAAGGAACATGTGATAATAATAATGTCACTAATACAACATTGAAGCATTAAAAAAATTCCAAGGCAGAAACCTTTTTGCATAGTTATCATATAATATGCCTGCTTAGGTATCATTAATTCCGTGTTTAAGAAGCGTTTAAGAGGGGCAGCCCCAGTGGCTCGGCGGTTTAACGCCACCTTCAGCCCAGGGTGTGATCCTGGAGACCCAGGATCAAATCCTGCATCCAGCTCCCTGCATGGAGCCTGCTTCTCCCTCTGCCTGTGTCTGCCTCTCTCTGTGTCTGTGTCTCTCATGAATAAATAAATAAAACCTAAAGAAGAAAAAAAGAAAGTGTTTAAGAAACTAATGTTTATCAAAGAGGATATGTGCATAGCATTTTATAATACAATTTAGTAATAACACAAATCTATATGATGTTTAGAATTTTAAGCAAAGAAATTTTAAAGGAATGGCATTAGCTATTGTAGCATGATGTATTTAGAATTAATATACTTTTAAAGTTGCTCTTTCAAGGTGCTAGAGTTGGAAAGACAGTCTACAGATATAAAAATCTGAGAATAAGAAAAGAAATTATTTATGCAAAATCACAGCTGGTCAGTTATAGAACCAAGATAGAAACTCATATTACAAATTCATTAAAGAAACATACCCTTTATTGATACTTACTGAAAAGTAAGCACAAGGTACCTGAGACAGAAAGATGACTAGGTCATGGAGATATTATTCTAGGAAGGATTATTCTGGCAAGTGTAAGGAAGTAGTATAAAATGATATAAGAATGGACTTCCACTTCTGAGAAGCCAGTTTAGACTATTTTTTTTTATTTCTCACACTAAATAAACTAAAAACTCTGCAAATTGCACCTATTCCAGAACACAAAGAACAGTAGGGTTTTCTGTTTTCTGTTTTTTTTTTTTTTTTTTTTTTTGAGTTTCCAACATTTTATTTTTGCTTCGTGTCTCCCAGAATGGGGGCTGAAGAAGCCAGCAATCTAGATACGCCAATAAGCACAGACCAAAAAAGCCACAACAAAGGTTTGCTCTTTGTAGCTACAAAAAATATTTTAGCAATAAGATAGTATCTCATTTTGGCTTTTATTTGCATTTCCCTGATGACTAATGATGTTGAGCAAGTTTTCATATGCTTTGTGTATCTCTGGCAAAATTTCTATTCAAGGTTTTGCTAATTTTTAATTGGATAGTTTTTGTTTTTGCTGTTAAGTTTGAGAGATGTTTATATATTTTGGAAATAAGTCCCTTTACATTTGTAGTTTGCAAATATTTTTCTTTTCCATTTCATAGGTTATCTTTTCATTCTGTTGATTGGTTCCTTTGTAGCATGGAGGTTTTAAAATTTGATTCAGTCTCATTTGTCTGTCTGCTCTTATTGAATGTGCTTTTGGTGTCATAACCAAGAAATCCTCCTTGGTTAAGTTTATTCCTATGCATTTTATTCTTTTTGATCCTATTGTCAATTGGATTGTTTTAATTGCTTTTTAAAAATTATTCGTTGTTAGTATATAGAAATGCGACTGACTTGTGTGTGATTTTATATCTTACGACTTCTCTGAATTTGCTTAGAGGTTCTAATAATTGTTGGTGCAACCTTTAGGGTTTTCTAGATCATATCATTTATGGATAGAGAATGTCATTACCTCTATTAATTTGAATGTTTTTCATTTCTTTTTCTTTAACTGCTCCATCTAGGACTTCCAATACTATGTCGAGAAGTGCTGAAAGTCAAGTAGCGATGGGCATCCTTATCTTGTACTTGATCTCACAGAGAAAGTTTTCAGTTTTTTACCATTCAACGTGATGTTAGTTGTGGGCTTTTTGTAGATGATCAATATTATGTTTAATGAATTTCCTTCTTTATTAGAGGGTTTTTTTAAATGAAAGATTGATTTTTTTTCAAATGTTATTTCTGTTCATTGAGATAATCGTGTGTTTTTTATTCTTCATTCTGTTAATGTGTGCATTATATTGATTGGTTTTCATATGTTAAAATATCCTTGCATTCCAAGCAATAAACTCCTTTAGGTCAAGATACATATATATAATCCTTTTAAGTGTTATTAAATTTGGTTTGCTTATATTTTGTTGAGAATTTTGTTTGAGAATTCATCAGGGATATCAGTCTTTGGTTTACTTGTAACATCTGTCAGGTTTTGGCATCAAGGTAATGCTAACCCAATAAAAAAGGTTTTTAGAAGTATTCATTATTCTTAAATTTTGAGGGGAGGAATCTGAAGAAGATTGGTGTTAATTCTTTAAATGTTTGGTAGAATTCTTTCAGTTAAGATGCCTGGCCCAAGGGTTTTTGGGGGAGAATTTTTATTTTTGATTACAAATTCAGTCTTTATAGTTGTGAGTCGGCTTAGATTTTTTATTTCTTCAAGATGCAGTATTAGTAGGTTTTGTGCTTCTAGAAATTTATTCGTTTTTTGGTATGTTATCTAATTTGTTGGTGTGTAATTGTTCACATTTATCTATTATTCTTTTTAATTTCTATGATATCTATTATAATTTCTCCTCTTCTATGCTTCCATTTCTATTTTTTATTGAGTCCTTTCTCTCTCTCTTTTCTTAAGGATTTTATTTGAGAGAGCAAAAGCAGTGGGGAGTGGCAAAGGGCCTCCTCACTAAGCAGAGAGACCGATTCTAAGCTTGATCCCAGAACCCAGATTATAACCTGAGCTGAAGACAGATGCTTAACTAAGTCACCAAGGAGACCTGTCTTTTATCTTTATTCTTTGTCTAGTTAAGGATTTCTCATCTTTATTATATTTTTCAAAGAATAAACCACTTTTGTCGGGTATTATTTTGTTTTTGTTTTTGTTTTTCTGTTTTTGTATCTCAAGTTCTGCTCCAATTTTTATTATTTTCTTTTGTCTGTTAACTTTGAGTTTATTTTATTCGTCTAGCTTCTTATGGTGTAAAGTCAAGGCTGTTGAGTTGAAATTTTTGTCTTTAATAATGTAGGCATTTGCAACTGTGAATTTCCCTCTTCTTATGGTTTTTGTTGTACCACATAAGTTTTGATGTTGTATTTTCATTTTCATTTGTCTCAAGGTATTTTCTACTTTCCCTTGTGACTTCCTCTGTGATCTGCTGTTTGTTTAAGCATGTACTGTTTAATTTCCACATATTTGTGATTTTTCCAGTGTCCATTTTGCTATTGATTTTTAGCTCCATTTCATTGTGGTCAAAAAGGATGCTTGGTATGATTTAAATCTTCCTAAATTTGTAAAGACTTATTTTATAGCCTAACATATAATTATCCTGGAGAATGTTCTATATACTCCTGAGAAGAATGTGCATTCTACTGCTGCTGGGTAGAATCTGTATGTATGTATTGGTCTAGAGTGTTTGAGTTCTTTTGATCATCTGTCTGGATTAACTATCCATCACTGAAAGTGCAGCATTGAAATCTCCTACTACTTTTATATTATGATTTCTTCCTTCTATCCTATCAAGTTTGCTATATATATATATGAATATACATGAATTTATGTATTTATGTATTTATGTATTTATAAAATTATTATAGCTTCCTAGTGAGTTGATGTTTTTATCATTATATAGTATTCTTGTCTCCTGTGACAGTATTTGATTTAAAGTATAAAAGTATAAAGTATAAAAGTGTATCTGGTCTGATATAACTATAGCCACCCCTATTCTCTTTCCCCCTTCCTCTATTCTCTTTTGGTCATCACTTGCATGGAGTTTATTTTTCCATCCCTTTACTATCAGTGTATGTATATCCTTATATTTAAAATAAGTCTTTGGTAGATACTGTAGAGTTGGATCTCATTTTTTAAAATTATTTTATTTATAAAATTATTTTATTTATTTACTCATGGGAGACAGAGAGAGACGCAGAGACACATGACAGATGGAGAAGCAGGCTCCATGCAGGGAACCTAATGTGGGACTCAATCCCAGGACCCCAGAATTATGACCTGAGCTGAAGGCAGATGCTCAAATGCTGATCCACCCAGGTGTCCCAGATATCATTTTTTAAAATCCATTCATAATATATATCTTCTTAATGGGAGATTTAATCCTTCTATATTTAAGGTAATTACTAATAGGGAAGCAATTACTATTGACATTTTGTTAATTATGTCCTATATGTCTTCTACTGATTTAGTCATTTTCCTTTCTTGATGCCTTGTGTTTCACTGACATTTTGTGTGTTTACATCCTTTGATTATTTTTTCTCCTTTTCTTTTGTAAATCTTCAATAGATATTTTCTCTGTGGTTACCATGGGGATTAACTAAAATATTTTTTCAGTAACATACTAATTATTGTAAATTTTTGCATTCAATCACAGTAAAAAATATTCTACCCTTTATATCTCCCCCTACATTTTCATTGATGCCACATATCACCTCTTTTTATATTTTATATTAATTAACAGTTGACTGTGTGCTTTGAACTTTTAAATTCTATAACTGAATTTAAAATGAGCTGTTAGGAGAAACTGAGTGGCAGTTGGATAAGTGACCAACTCTTGATTTAGGCCCAGGTCATGATCTCAGGTTTTGAGATCAAGGACTGTGTCAGGCTCCATGCTCAGTGGGGAGTCTGCTTAGAATTCTCTGCTGCTGCCCCCATTCATGCCCAGTGCAGTCTCTCTCTCTCTATCTCTCTCTCAAATAAATAAGTAACTCTTTTAAAAATGTGATTTGAGCACCACCATTATAATATTACAGATTTTGTATATGTTCATGTCTTTATCAGAGAGATTTATATTTTTGCATGCTTCTGTGTTGTTTTTAACTGTCCTTTGGTTTTATTTTTTATTTTTTTATAAATTTATTTTTTATTGGTGCTCAATTTGCCAACATATATAATAACACTCAGTGCTCATCCCATCAAGTGGCCCCTCAGTGCCCATCACCCAGTCACCCCCACCCCCCGCCAACCCCCTTTCTACCACCCCTAGTTTGTTTCCTAGAGTTAGGAGTCTCTCATGGTCTGTCTCCCTTTCTGATATCTCCCACTCATTTTTTCTCCTTTCCCCTTTGTTCTCTTTCACTATTTTTTAATATTCCCCAAATGAATGAGACCATATGATGTTTGTCCTTCTCTGATTGACTTATTTCACTTAGCATAATACCCTCCGGTTCCATCCACATTGAAGCAAATGGTGGGTATTTGTCGTTTCTAATGGCTGAGTAATATTCCAGTGTATACATAAACCACATCTTCTTTATCCACTCATCTTTTCCATGGACACCGAGGCTCCTTCCAGAGTTTGGCTATTGTGGACATTGGTGTTATAAACATTGGTTTAAGGCCAGATGTCCTGGCGTTTCATTGCATCTGTATCTTTGGGGTAAATCCCCAGCAGGGCAATTGCAGGGTCGTAGGGCAAATTTATTTTTAACTCTTTGAGGAACCTCCACACAGTTTTCCAGAGTGGCTGCACAAGTTCACATTCCCACCAACAGCAAGGGGGGTCCCCTTTCTCCACATTCTCTTGAACATTTGTTGTTTCCCGTCTTGTTAATTTTCCCCATTCTCACTGGTGTGAGGTGGTATCTCATTGTGGTTTTGATTCATTTTTCCCTGAATGCAGAGCATTTTATCATGTGCTTGTTGGCCATGTGTATGTCTTCCTCTGTGAGATTTCTGTTCATGTCTTTTGCCCATTTCATGATTGGATTGTTTGTTTCTTTGCTGTTAAGTTTAATAAGTTCTTTATAGATCTTGGATACCAGCCCTTTATCTCATAGGTCATTTGCAAATATCTTCTCCCATTCTGTAGGTTGTCTTTTAGTTTTGTTGACTGTATCCTTTGCTGTGCAAAAGCTTCTTATCTTGATGAAGTCCCAATAGTTCATTTTTGCTTTTGTTTCTCTTGCCTTCATGGATGAATCTTGCAAGAAGTTACTGTGGCCAAGTTCAAAAAGGGTGTTGCCTGTGTTCTTCTCTAGGATTTTGATGGAATCTTGTCTCACATTTAGATCTTTCATCCATTTTGAGTTTATCTTTGTGTCTGGTGCAAGAAAGTGGTCTAGTTTCATTCTTCTGCATGTGGATGTCCAGTTTTCCCAGCACCATTGATTGAAGAGACTGTCTTTCTTCCAATGGATAGTCTTTCCTCCTTTATGGAATATTAGTTGACCATAAAGTTCAGGGTCCACTTCTGGGTTCTCTATTCTGTTCCACTGATCTATGTGTCTGTTTTTGTGCCAGTACCACACTGTCTTGATGACCACAGCTTTGTAGTACAATCTGAAATCCGGCATTGTGATGCCCCCAGCTATGGTTTTCCTTTTTAAAATTCCCCTGGCTATTCGGGGTCTTTCTGATTCCACACAAATCTTAAAATAATTTGTTCTAACTCTCTGAAGAAAGTCCATGGTATTTTGATAGGGATTGCATTAAACGTGTACATTGCCCTGGGTAACATTGACATTTTAACTATATTAATTCTTCCAATTCATGAGCATGGAATATTTTTTCATCTCTTTGTGTCTTCCTCAATTTCTTTCAGAAGTGTTCTGTAGTTTTTAGGGTATAGATCCTGTATACCTCTTTGGTTAGGTTTATTCCTAGGTATCTTATGCTTTTGGGTGCAATTATAAATGGGATTGACTCTTTAATTTCTCTTTCTTCAACCTCATTGTTTGTGTATAGAAATGCCACTGACTTCTGGGCATTGATTTTGTATCCTGCCACACTGCCAAATTGCTGTATGAGTTCTAGCAATCTTGGGGTGGAGGCTTTCGGGCTTTCTATGTAAAGTATCATGTCATCAGCAAAGAGAGAGAGTTTGACTTCTTCTTTGCCAATTTGAATGCCTTTTATTTCTTTTTGTTGTCTGATTGCTGAGTCTAGGATTCTAGTACTATGTTGAATATCAGTGGAGAGAGTGGACATCCCTGTCATGTTCCTGATCTTAGGGGAAAGGCTCCCAGTGCTTCCCCATTGAGAATGATATTTGCTGTGGGCTTTTCGTAGATGGCTTTTAAGATGTCGAGGAATGTTCCCTCTATCCCTACACTCTGAAGAGTTTGGATCAGGAATGGATGCTGTATTTTGTCAAATGCTTTCTCTGCATCTAATGAGAGGATCATATGGTTCTTGGTTTTTCTCAATGGATTTCATTGAGTTCTGCTCGAATCTTTATTGACTCTCTTCTTCTGCTGGAAGGATCTATTTGCTGTTTTTTCTCCAGCTCCTTTAGTTGCAAGGTTAGCTTTTGTATTTGAGTTCTTTCCAGTTCTTGGATGGATGCTTGTATTCCGATGTATTTCCCCCTCAGGACTGCTTTTGCTGTATCCCAAAGATTTTGAATTGTTGTATCATCAGTCTCATTAGTTTCCATGAATCTTTTAAATTCTTCTCTAATTTCCTGGTTGACCCTTTCATCTTTTAGCAGGATGGTCCTTAACCTCCATGTGTTTGAAATCCTTCCAATCTTCTTGTGATTTAGTTCTAATTTCAAAGCATTATGGTCTGAAAATATTCAGTGGACGGTCCCAATCTTTTGGTATCAGTTCACACCTGATTTGTGACCCAGTATGTGGTCTATTCTGGAGAAAATTCCATGTGCACTTGAGAAGAATGTGTATTCAGTTGTGTTTGGATGTAAAGTTCTGTAGATATCTGTGAAATCCATCTTGTCCAGGGTATCATTTAAAGGTCTTGTTTCTTTGGAAATGTGCACTTAGAAGACCTATCGAGTGTAGAAAGAGCTAGATTGAAGTCACCAAGTATAAGTGTATTATTATCTAAGTATGTCTTAACTTTAGTTATTAATTGATTGACATATTTGGCAGCTCCCACATTGGGGGCATATATATTGAGGATTGTTAAGTCCTCTTGTTGGATAGATCCTTTAAGTATGATAGAGTGTCCTTCTTCATCTCTCACTACAGTCTTCGGGATAAACTTTAGTTTATCTGATATAAGGATGGCTACCCCTGCTTTCTTTTGAGGACCATTCGAATGGCAAATGGTTCTCCAACCTTTCATTTTCAGGCGTAGGTGTCCTTATGTCTAAAATGAGTCTCTTGTAAACAGCAAATAGATGGGTCCTGCTTTTTTTTTATCCAGTCTGAAACCCTGCGCCTTTTGATGGGGGTCATTAATCCTATTCTCGTTCAGAGTTTTTATTGAAAGATATGAGTTTAGTGTCATCATGGTATCTATTCAGTCCCTGTTTTTGTGGATTCTTTTCTTGGACTTCCTCTTTCTTTTACAGAGTCCCCCTTAAAATTTCTTGCAGAGCTAGTTTGGAGGTCACATATTCTTTCAGTTCCTGCCTGTCTTGGAAGCTCTTTATCTCTCCTTCTATTCTGAATGAGAGCCTTGCTGGATAAAGTAGTCTTGGTTGCATGTTCTTCTCATTTAGGACCCTGAATATATCCTGCCAGCCCTTTCTGGCCTGCCAGGTCTCTGTGGAGAGGTCTGCTGTTACCCAATATTCCTCCCCATAAAAGTCAGGGATTTCTTGTCTCTTGCTGCTTTAAGAATCTTCTTTTTGTCTTTGGAGTTTGCAAGCTTCACTATTAAATGTCGAGGTGTTGAACGGTTTTTATTGATTTTAGGGGGGGATCTCTCTATTTCCTGGATCTAAATGCCTGTTTCCCTTCCCAGATTAGGAAAGTTTTCAGCTATGATTTGTTCAAATACATATTCTGGACCTCTGTCCCTTTCGGCGCTCTGGAACCCCAATTAAATGTAGATTTTTCTTTTTGAGGTTGTCATTTAATTCCCTCTATCTATCCTCATGATTTTTTAATTTTTTTTTCTCTTTTTTCCTCAGTTTCCCTCTTTGCTATCAACTTGTCTTCTATGTCACTCACTCGTTCTTCCACCTCCTTAACCCTCGTCGTTAGGACCTCTAGTTTGGATTTCATCTCATTTAATTGATTTTTAATTTCTGCCTGATTAGATCTAAATTCTGCAGTTATGAAGTCTCTTGAGTGCTTTATGCTTTTTTTCTAGAGCCACCAGTAGCTTTATAATAGTGCTTCTGAATTGGCTTTCTGACATTGAATTGTAATCCAAAGTTTTTAACTTTGTGGGAGAGAGGACTATTTATGATTCTTTCTTTTGAGGTGAGTTTTTCCTTCTAGTCATTTTGCTCAGTGCAGAGTGGCCAAAAACAAGTTGTATTGGGAAAAGGAGATAAAGAGAGGAGAGAAAGAAGAAAAGAAAAAGAAAAAAAGAAGAAAAAAGAAGAGAAGAAAAGAAAAAAAGGGGGAGGTAAGCAAACCAAACAAAAAACAAGGGGAGTATCCTCTGATTCTGTATACTGTAAATCCCTCGACTTCTCCTGGAACTTTCCAGGGCTCCTTGGTCAATAATTTGTTTTTCCCGTGTAGGTCTAGCTTGTCTTCTGAGGGAGGGGCCTGCTGTGCTGATTCTTAGGTGTGAGCACCTGGGGGAGCTGTTCATCCGCCTGCCTGGTGCAGGACTCAGAGAAAGTTGTTTAACCTGTTTATCCTGTGAGGCCACTGTGAGGCTCAGTGGGGGTTGTTTACCCGTGAGGCCCCAGGAGGAACAACAACAGTGGGGGTGGCCAGCTCTCCAGCCCTGGAGTCAGCTCCTGCAGTAACTACCAGAGCTCTCAGTCTGCAGGGGCCTGGATGCTCTGCGGGCGGGGCCGCTGATCTGCTCAGCTCGGGGCTGCCCAGCGGCAGGAGCGTCCCTGCTGTCCTGGGCCCTCCCGGCCTCTGCCTGGCCCGGGGGAAGCGCCCTGTGCTCCCGGGCCTGCGCTGCTGGAATCTGGCTCCCTGCCGGGCAGCTCCCTCTGCGCCGAGCCTCTACCCGAGCCGCTCCAAGCTGCAGCCCTTTGGGGAGCTCGCCCACGGGGTGTGGGGCGCTTCCCCCCGGGGTGCAGTTCCTCTGTTAGTGTCCCTGGGAGCCTGAGGGCATCCCCACCCCTCCTGGGATCCTGCCCGAGCTCCCTGTGGAGTGTCTTTCTGACCAGAAAGGTTGGTGCAGCTCCTGTTTCTCCGGGACGGGGCTCTCCTGTCCTGGGGGCTTTCAACTGCAGCCTCAGCCCAGCTCCTCGTGGGGCCCCTCCCCCTTGGAGGCCTTTTGTTTCTTTATTTCTTTTCCCCCGTCTTCCTACCTTAGAAGCATGAACTCTTCTCACTGTAGCATTCCAGCTGTCCTCTCTTTAAATCTCAGGCCGAATTCGTAGGTTTTCAGGATGATTTGAAGGTTATCTAGGTACTTTGGTGGGGACAGGCGACTTGGGGACCCTCCTCTTCTGCCATCTTGCCCTGCCTCCCCCTGTCCTTTGGTTTTAATGTGGGGTACTCCCTTTAGCAATCCTTAAAGGCAGGTCTAGTAGGCAGCTTCTGTTGATCTGGGAAGGTCTTTATTTCTTCTTCCTTTTTGAAGGATAGTTTTGCCAGATATAATATTCTTTTTTGGTACATTTTTTATAGTTGCTTTTAATGTATCACCTCACTTCCTTCTTTGTAATGTTTCTGCTGAGGTACCTGTGGATAATTTCATGAGAGTTCCCATTTACATGACAATTTTTTTTTTTCCTTTCAGCTTCCAAAAGTTTTATGTGATTGATTTTTGACAGCTTGATCATGTGTCTCTTGGGTTTATGCTAGTTAGAAACTTTTTAATTCTTGAATTTGAATGTTTATTTCCATTCTTATATTTGGTAAGTTTTTGGCTGATATCACTTCAAATTCTCTCTCCCTTATCCATTCATTTCCATAATGCATAAATTTATCTGCATGTTGGGGTCCCATAAATTCTTTGAGCTTTTCCAATTTTCTTGATTCTTTTCCTGTTTATTTCTCCGATTCTATAATTTCAAATACACTCTTTTGAGTGCACCATATTTTTTCTTCTGCTTGATCAAGTCTGCTGTTGAAACTCTAGTGAATTTTTCATTATAGTCATTGCATTTTTCAGTTCCAAAATTTTTCTTTGCTTATTTTTATATAGTTTCTAGCTCCTTATTAATCTCATTTTGCCTATGCCTACTTTTCCTGATTTCACTTACTTGTGCGTCTGAATTCTCTGGTGCATTGAGCCTTTTAAGGTGGTTATTTTGGATTTTTTGTCAACTAATTCATAGATGTACCTTTCCTTAGGGTTTGTTTTATGGAGATTTATTTTTGTCTTTTGACTAGGCCATGCTTTCCTGTTTCTCTCTTGCTATATGTATGGTAATTTTTGCATTTGAAAAAAAACCCAGCCATCTCCCACTCTTTATAGACTAACTTTAGAGAAAAGACCTTCACCAATGATCTTGGGAAGAGACTCTGGCAGCTTCTCAAGCCTTTTATTAAGATGCATCTTCTCTAGGTTTATGTGTTCCAGTTTCTTTTCTGGAGCTTGTGCTCTTTTGCTCTTTCTAATGTATAGTACTGTAAGTCCTTTGGGCTGCAATAAGCCAGTGAGTTCTCTTTTGTTCTCAGAAGGCAAGGCATCCAAAGTATGCTGATTTATTCTCAGTGCTCTGAGTTGGGCAAGACATAAATCAGTCCTTCTGGAAGTTTCCTGAAAAGCTTGAATATTGCATACATGCATGTATATTTCACCTTTCTCTTTGTCTTCCAAAGGAGAAGTCACAAGCTGGGTACTTTCTGATTGCTCTGAACTGTGCCAGTGTTAGGGAAGGGCTGACATGGTTGAAATAAAACAACTTTTTTTTTTTTTTTTTTTTTTTTTTTACCTATTTCATTGTGGCTGTTTTTGACTTTGAACTTGCTAGAGTCACTGTGGCTTCTTAAATGGTTTTTGGAGTTCTTATAATGGCCTTTTGGGCCATATATTTTTAAGTCATTGTCTCTGTTGGGGAATGAGATCTAGGTCTTCCTCTTTCATCATTTTGCTGATATTACTTTCTACTTAGGACAAAAGTGCCAAGCCAATTCAAGGGAGTAAAGAAATGGTACTGGAGCAATTGAACATTTTTAAAATAGTATACATGAACTTAAATCTCCTATTTTACATAAAAATAAATAATTGTTGGAATGCCTGGGTGGCTCAGTGGTTAAGCATCAGCCTTTGGCTCAGATCATGATCCCAGGGTCCCGCTCCCCATAAGGAGCTGCTTCTCCCTCTGTCTATGTCTCTACTTCTCTCTGTGTGTCTGTCATGAATAAATAAATAAAATATTAAAAAAATCATTATTATAGGCCAAATGTTTCTGTACCTCCAAAAAAAAAAAAAAAAAAACATTTTGAAATATTAACCCACAATGCAATGGTATTAAGAAGTGGTACCATGAGGAAGTAATTAGAATCAGATGAGCTCACGAAGGCAGATCTCTCATGAATGGATTAGTGCCCTTATTACAAAAAATATAAGAATGCTTGCTATTCTCTGCTGTCTGCCTAACTAGGATACAATGAGAAGTGAGCAGCTTGCAACCAGAAAGAGTCTTCAATAGAACTGCTGATTCCTGATATTGGAATTCCAGGTACCATAACTGAAAGAAATAATTTCTGTTGCTTTTAAGCCACCTAGTCTTTGGTATTTCTGTTATAGCAGCCTGAACAAATGGAGACAGTCATGTAGTTAAACAAAATATGAAACCAAAACTTTGAGAAAATATACAGGAGAAAACTTTCCATAATTAGGGCTATGCAAAGAATTATTACAAATGAACAAAAAAAAAAAACATGATTTACAAATGGAAAATTTGATAATTTGGGCTTTCAAAATTTCAACAAAATTCTGCTCTATGTAGGACATATTAGGATGAAAATATAAGCTATATGATAAAAGAGAATATTTGGAAACTACAAATTTGACAACGTACAAGTATCTTGAGTAGAGCAAGAACTATCAGTCAATGGTAAAAATAAAACAAATAATGCAGTTAGAAAATGAGTAAAAATACAGTGGCGCTCTTCCAGAAGACATACAGATAGAAAAACAAGCACATGAAAACACGTTCAACAACATACACCACTGGGGAAATGAAAATGTAAACCACAGTGAATTATAACTGCATGGTTACCAGAATGGCTCAAATGTAAAAGAGTGACAACACCAAATATTGATGAGGCTATGGAAAAAGTGGATTATTCATACATTTCTGATAGAAATGTAAAAAGTTACAGTTACTCTTAAAAGATTTGGCAACTATACAGTTGTTCCAGTACCATTTGTTGAAAATCAGTAGAATATATATATATATATATACCTATATATTCAATGAATATATATATATATATATTCATTCCAATAATGAATTGGATGAATGAATTGGATGAATGAATTATATATATATATATATTTATTCCAATAATCTCCAATATATACATTCCAATACTCTCAATTTTATTCCACTGGACTATATAGATATACTATTGCTGATGAAGCACTGTATTACTTAAAATTTAGAGTAAAATTTAAAACCAAATTTTATGCTTTTCTACAACTATCACTTTTTTGCAAAATTGTTTATTATTCTAGTTTGATTGCACTTGCATATAAATGCTAGAATTTTAATTAGATTGTATTGAATCTATAGATCTAACTAGAGAGAGCTGACATTTTAATACTATTTAGTATTCCATTTTATGAAGGTGATATAGTTTTCCATTTACTAAGTTCTTTATTTTTTCTTAATAATGTTTCCTGGTTTTAAATATGGAGGAAATATACATTTATTTTTCTCAATTATTGCAAAGTTTGTTCTATTTTTGATATTACAACAAATCAAATTGTCTTTAATTTCTATTTCCAATTGTGTATATTTACCAATAAATCTACAACCAGAGCTCTTCACACATTTATGTGTTACACAATCAATACCATGTCATATCCCTTCAGCGGGAGAAAACTGGAATTTCTTATAGTGCATGCAGGTGTGCTGGCAATAAATTCTCTAAATTTTTCTTTATGTAAAAACTGCATCATTTTGCTTTTATTTTAATGGATTAATTCACTAGATATAGAAATTTTGGTTGGCAGTAATAACAATAGTGTGCTGAAAATAACAATATTATTATGTATGTTATACATATGTATAAATATACACAGACACACACACACACATATATATATACATATTTTTGTTTTTTTGTTTTTTCCTAGAAAGAGAGACAGTGGTGAGAGGGGCAGAAGGAGAGGAAGAGAGAGAACCATAGGCAGGCTCCATGTTCAGTGCAGAGCCCAACACAGGGTTCAATCTCAGGACTCTGAAATCATGACTTAAGCCAAAATTTGGATGTTTAACTGACTGAGACACCCTGATGTCCCTATATAAAATATATAAAAATATTGTTATTTTTAGCACATTGAACATGTCATTTTTACACCTTCTGATATGAATAATTTCTGATAAAAATTGAATCATTAATTATAATGTTTCCCAACATACATAGAGAAATATACTGTTTGTTTTTCTGTAATTGTTTAAAAATTTCTTAGACTTTTAGTACATTTATTATCATTTTTGTACATTTTTATCATTTTTTAGTTTTAGCACATTTATTATCATTTTGTGTTTTCATCTTGCTTGTTATTGTTGAGCTTCTTGTAAATTCATGTGCTCTGAAAAATTTGTGAAATCTTTGGTTCTTTATATTACTTTTCTCTACCCCTTTATTTTGCTCTTCTCTTTCTAGGACTTCAATTGCATGTATTACTTACTTGACATTTCTTCACAAGTGTCTTTGACATTTCTTTATAAGTGTCTTTGAAGCTCTGTCCATTTTATCTTTAATTTTTTTCTATATTCTTTAGATTGTGTAATATTTTGACCTGTTTTTAGGTTTGCTTATTTATTCTATTAACTGAAATCTGATATTAAGCCAATGTTGTTACTTTTTCATTTAAAGTTACTGTACTTTTCAGCACTTGATTTACTGAGTAGTTCTCATTTGTATGTTGAGATTCTCCAACTATTCCCACATTAAAATCAGTTTCCATTAACTTTATACATATGTTCCCACAATTCTTCAAACATATTTATGTAATAGTTGCTCTAAAATTTTTATCTGATGAATTCAATCTGGTTCTACTCAGTTTCTGTTGGTCATCTTTCTTCCCTGTTATGAGTGACACTTTCCCTCTTCTTTGATGTAGCTATTTGTTGAAAAATGGGCATTACAGATCACGATTGCTGTGGCATTAGATCCTGTTTTATGATTTCTGTGGTGTTCTTGCTCTTAAGAGATTTACTGCTGATTCTCAGATATTCTATCAGTCTCGGGATCTGCCTGCTGCCATCTCAAGCTTGTAAAGCTTCTACTGTCTTTTGCCTTGGTGGTGGCATAGTTGGGAATTGCACAGAATTAAAAAATTAAACAAAGCAATAAAATCTCAGATCTCACTCAGTACAGCTCTATCTTTAAAAAGTAAAGTCCTCATTTTCTTTTGTCTAAATTTTTGCCGTGCATTCTTCTCTCTTATTCATGAATCTGTAGTGTAGATGACAGCCAGGAATATGGGCAATTTTATGCACCAGGTTTGTATCTTACACTTTCTGTCATTTTCTAAATACCACACTTTGTCCTTTAACGTTTCAGTTACTCTTTTAATACTAAACCCTATTTGCCATCATCTCCAGTTGATAAAGATGAAGTTTCCTCTACTTATTTTGCAACAGCCTTGGGGTTTGGGAGGAGCATTCAGGCCAGAAATTCACAGATTTGCAATTCTCACATCTTCTAGTTGCAATATTTTAAAGTATAAACTCTAATTCTATTCTTCTTCTGACTGCTTTCCAGTTTGTTAAGTTTTATATGTATGAGGGGTCAAATTATTAATGTTACTGGAAGTTCTTTAGATATTAAAATTTTATGCCAAGATTTTTAAATGTTTTATTATTTAAAGATTTTATTTATTTATGAGAGAGAGAGAGAGAGAGAGAGAGAGAGAGAGAAAGGCAGAGACACAGGCAGAGGGAAAATCAGGCTCCATGCAGGAAGCCTGACATGGGACTGGATCCCGGGTCTCCAGAATCACACCCTAGGCTTCAGGCGGTGCTAAACCGCTGTGCCACCGGGGCTGCCCCATCCCCACAATTTTTTTTAAATACTCACATATACTGATCTAGCAAATATTAGGAGAATTTTTTGCTTAATGATAGTCATCAGGAAATGAAGAGAGGGAAGAAAGGGAGAGTTCTGTAGTTCATTATTAAAATTTACTATGAAAAATAAAAATAGTTTACCTATTATATGCAACCTAGTACTGTGAGTCTTTATGATCCCTCTCTGAAAGAGAGACATCTCAACTGGGAGGCCATGAGAGCTTCCCAATAGTTACTATGAGGGGATTTCCATTTTTGTCCCTATGTTTCTGCAATCTGGAGTCTGGAAATGATCCTTATTCCTGTTACTACAGACATAAAATATATAGAGAACACTTTATTATATTGAAGAAAGCATATCGAAAGGAAATATGGAAATAACACATTTTAGACATTATTCTTCTCTATTGCTGCCTCCCTTTCACTACTTTCTCTTACCCAAGTCCATTAGTAATCTCTCTACAAGCATTCCTAGTCTTCTTTACATTCCTAATTTGCAACACCTATACTGTTCTTTCCTCAAAAGTCCTTGTGGAGGCCATAATAATGCAGATTTCTAACTGCAGTATGTGCAATTAAGTGATAACTCTAGCTAATGCACTATGATATTATCACCATGTTCACAGTGAAGATATGTATCCCATTGGGCTGCTCTCAGCCAATGATTAAGCACATAAGAGATGCTAAGGCAGGGCCATTCCTAAGAAATAAAAGATTTCTCTGATGATCAGTGTTGACTCCAGAACTCTTTAATGGTTCTTCCAAATTCTTTTATACCTGCAGTGCATTCTAAGGTATTGACAATCCTTCCTTCCTTCCTTCCTTCCTTCCTTCCTTCCTTCCTTCCTTCCTTCCTTCCTTCCTTCCTTCCTTCCTCTTTTTCATACAAGGTCAGGCCTAAGTCACAGTCTAAAGGCTTTCATAGGCTCCCTTGGCTCTCTCTCTCTCTCTGTGATATCTAATATTTATCTTGCACATCTAATTTTGTCTTGGTGTCTGCTTCATGAAAAGTCCAAAATAATACAGACCCTGATCTATGCCAGCAGGCCTGGAAATACTCTTCTAATAAAGTGCATTTTAATTCTTGTGTTAACTTGTTTCTTCTTTCTCATCCCCCACATACAGTTAAAAGAAAATAGAAAATAGTTCATGGAGTGACTAGGAGGGGAATCTTTTTTGGTTTTGTTTATCTTTCCAAAATACTGACAATGAAATCCTCAGAATGTTTTGTATTTGTTTAATTTTAGAAAAATGTTAGGACAGTTAAGGAGGGGGCTCTGTTGGCAGTGAATGAACTACATGGGTAATAGACCAGTTCCTAAAGTCTAAATATTAAAAAGAGAGATGCATAGGTCACTTTCCTTGAACTAAAATATAACCTATTTCTTTTATCTTAAAGGATGCAATGATATAATTTATTATTTGGGTATTAAGTTTTTCAAGCCAATCTTGGCTGTTTCCTTAGTAACATTTTGCCATTAAAAAATCATTAAGAACAAACATGACTATGAACAAAGAAACAAACATGGCACCCAAATTCTGTTTGTATTTGGTTAAAAGTTGTCAGCCCCAGACTATATTAGTATATTTTAAGGTTAAGATAATTCTATAGACAATTCAAGACAAACAAGGATATATTTCTCTCTGTCTCTGTCTCTCTGTCTCTTTCTCTCTGTCTCTCAGTCTCTCTCTCTGTCTCTCTTTCTCTCCTCTCTCTCTCTCTCTCTCTCTCTCTATATATATATATATATATACACACACATATGTGTGTAATTTGAAAATCAGTAGAGTGTAGAACTGAGGCTATTTTAAATCCAAAGTCTTCAATATCTGCTATCACCTCCTTTTCCAAACCCATGTCTATTTGAATCATGGGTTATAAAAATCATACCATATGAACTATGACATAGCCACTTCAAATTATATTATTGATTTTATTATGCAAAATTGTAATTTTTGCTAAAAAATAAGACTATAAAATGGTTTAGCCATATTGTCTTAACTGTGTTTAGTATGCAAACATATCTGCTTCCTGCTGGTAATCACTACTGAAGAGACTAAATTTTTTTCCCATATTCTAAATTGTTTCCAAATTTTCTACAAATTTGTGATGAAAAAATATTTAAATTTTTATTATTATTTAATAGATAAGATGCTAGCCCCTCCAGTAATATTAAGGAACAGAGTCTCAGTGTGCTTGGTTTATTCAAATACTTTGTAATCCAGTAAATATGTTTTAAGAAGATTCATATAAATAATTCATATCATTTATTTAGCAGGAAAAAAAAATGTATAGTACCTTGCAGATCCAGGCAGTAGTGCCCTTATCTCATGGAATGTACTGAATGAGGTAAAAATGATAAGAATAAGGGAAAATGCTAAAATGAATATATTTAATTCTATTAAAATACAAAGAATGGAACAGCTAATTATCTCCATGAAGAATGATTCAGAAAACTATTTATAGATGAACAGCCATTTATACAACTGTTTAAAGGAGAAAAAGAAAAACTCATCAAGATGTATACATTTGTATGTGTACATGTTTACAAACAAATTTATCCAAGTTTTTTAATATTATGATTCAATAAACTTTTTTTTTTTAAAATAAGGGAGAATTAAGATGGTGGAGTGGTAGGAGGACCTTATGTTTGTCTCATTCCTCAAACACAGCTAGATAAATACCGAATCATTCTGAACACCCAGGAAATCAATCTGAGGATTGAGAGAAAAGAGGCCACATCAAGGAAGGTAGGAGGTGTATGATTTGGGGGCAAAAGAATCATGGGTATTGTGGACAGAAGGGAGCTCTGGTCATGAAGAGAGGAGAGAAAGAGAGACAAATAAAGGAACGTGCAGGGGATTGCACAAGAAAAACATCTCCCCAAACAATTGACTGGGAAAATAAGGGCTGATTATTATAAGCAACAGATGACTCAAAGTCTGAAGTTCTAGATCTCCTTGCCATTGCCAGGGTCAAGGCTGGTAAGTGTAGTGGTGCTCCTATGGAGAAGGAGGGTGGAGGCCTGGGAGTGGACAGCATGCTCTGAGGATCCCTGGGTCCTACTGGGAGAAACAGTTCCCCTTCTTAGAGTGCATTTGGGAGAGGTGACACTGCCTCTCAAGGGACAAAAGAGCTAGCAGGCAATGTTAAGCTACCCCATTCGTTAGCTTATGAGGAGAGACACCTGCTAAGGGCAGCTAACTTGGATGTCGTCTTTTGCTGTGCTTTACCATAAAATCCAAGTCCCAGTGTGGACATGCAATTATTTTTCTGGGACAAAGCAGTACCAGCTACGGCATGGTGAGACCCTCCTTCAAGAGATCTGCATGGGTTTGCACCGTGTTATGTCCCTAAAACTTGGAGTTTTGAAACCCAGCCATGTGCCTATAATGAAACACAGAAGCACTGCACACCTGGACCTGCAGACAGCTTGAACACAGGATGAAGGCAGGAATCTGACAGAAGAACAAGAAGAAATCAAAGCCAGGGAGTTAAGCAAGATAGTTATAAGTAATATACCCAAACAAGAATTCAAAACAACAATCCTAAGGATACTTAGCAGGGCTTGAGAAAAGCATAGAAGAGACTAGAGAGACCCGTAGCACAGACATAGAAGACCTAAAAACTAATCAGGCTGAAATAAAAGGGCTATACTCAAGATGCAAAACTGACTGGATGTAATGACGAAAGAGTGGAAGAAGAAGCAGAATGAATAAATGATATAGAACATAAAATTATGAAAAATAATAATGCTGAAGAGGGAAAGGAACTATCACATCATGAAGGTAGACTTAGGGAACTCAAATGTTCCATAAAGCAAAACAACATTCATATCATAGGAGTTTCAGAAGAAGAGAGGGAAACAGATAGATGGCATATTTGAGGAAATTATAGCTGAAAACTTCCCTAATCTGGGGAAGGAAGCAGACATCCAAATCCAGGAGGCACAGATAACTCCCATCAAAATCATAGCCAGCCAACACCAGGACATGTCATAGTAAAATTTGTAAAACACAGATAAGGAAATAATCTTGAAAGTAGTAAGAGAAAAGTAATCCCTAACCTACAAGGATGGACAAATCAGGTTGGCAGCAGATCTCTCCACAGAAACCTGGCAGGCCAGAAAAGCATGGCATGATATATTCAATGTGCAGAATGAGAAAAAATATGCAGCTAAGAATATGTTATTCAGCAAGGCTGTCATTCAGAATAGGAGGAGAGATAAAAAGTTTCCCAGACAAATAAAAACTAAAGTTTGTAACTGGTTTAATAACCAGCACTAAATATTAAAGTGGATTCTTTGATTGGGAAAGAAAGGCAAAAAGCAATAAAGACTAGAAAGGAATTGAGAAAATCTCCAGAACCATCAACTTTACAGGTAATACGATAGAACTAAATTCATATCTAGCAATCACTAAGAAAGCAAATGAACTAAATACTCCAGTCAAAAGATACAGAGTGTCAGAATAGATTAAAAGAAAAAGACTCATATATAAACTGCTTATAAGAGACTCATTTTAAACCTAAAGCACTTCCAGATTGAAAGTGAGGGGATGGAAAACCATCTATCGTACTAATGGACATCAAAAGAAACCTGGAGTAGCCATACTAGATTTTAAGCCAAAGACTGAAATAAGAGATGAAGAAGGGCACCATATCAAAATAAAAGAGTCTATCCAAAAAGGAGATCTAACAATTGTAAATATTTATGCTCCCAACTTGGGAGGAGCCAAATATGTAAACTGATTAATAATGAACATGAAGAAACTCACTGATAGCAATGCAATAATAGTAGGGGACCTTAACACCACACTTACAGCAATGGACAGATCATCCAAGCTGAAAGTTACCAAGGAAACAATGATTTTGAGTAACACACTGGACTAGATGCAGTTAAGCAGACATATTTAGAACATTTCATCCTAAAGCAGCAGAATATGCTTTTTTTTTTTTTAGACAAATACACACAGATAAAAGAACATCCTATTAAAGTACTAAGGAATGAATGGGTAAACCAGGATTAAAGGAAGAAAAACAAAAACACAAGGAAGCATATGAAAATGAAAACAAAACAGACCAAAATCTTTGGGATACAGCAAAGGCAGTCATAAGAGGAAAGTGCATAGGCATACAGGCCTTCCTCAGGAGCAAGAAAAGTCTCAAATACACAACCTAATCTTACAAATAAAAGGGCTAAACAAGGAATAGTAAATAAAGCCTAAAGCCAGTAGAAGAAGGAAAATAATAAAGATTAGAGCAGAAATAATGATACAGAAAAAAACAAACCCCACAAAACAAAACAGTAGAACAGATCAATAAAACCATGAGCTGGTTTTTTGAAAGAATTAATAAAAATGATAAAGCCTTAGCCAGACTTCTCAAAAACAAAAGAGAAAAAACAAAATAAAACCATGAATCAGAAAGGAAACATCAAAAATACTACCAGAGAAGTAAAAATAATTTTTTAGAAATAAAAAAATTATAAGAGAATATTATGAAAAATTAAATGACAATGATTTAGGCAATCTGGAAAAAATGGATAAATTCCTAGAAACTTATAAACTACCAAAGCTGAAACAGGAAGAAAGAGAAAACTTAAGGGGACTGATAACCAGCAAAGAAATTGAATCAGTAATCAAAAATCTCCCACAAAATAATTCCAGGACCAGATGGCATCCCAGGGGTATTCTACCAAACAAAGGAGAGTTAATACTTATTTTTCTGAAGCTGTTCCAAAAAATAGAAATGGAAGGAAAACTTCCAAAGTCATTCTATGAGGCCAGAATTATCTTGATTCCAAAACCAGACAAAGACCCCACTAAAAAAGAGAATTACAGGCCAATATCCCAGATGGACATGGATGTAAAAATTCTCAACAAGATACTAGCAAATCAAATCCAACAGTATATTAAAAGGATCATTCACCATGATCAAGTGGGATTTATTCCTGGGCTGAAGGGTGATTGAATATTCACAAATTAGTCAACATGATACACCACATTAATAAAAGAAAGGCTAGGAACCATATGCTTCTTTCAATAGATGCAGAAAAAGCATTTGACAAAGCATTCATTTATGAAAAAAAAAAAAAACCCTCAACAAATCAGGGAGAGAGGGAACATAAATCAACATCATAAAGGCCACATATGAAAGACCTACAGCAAATATCATCCTCAATAAGGAAAAACAGAGCTTTTCCTCAGGAACTCTTCCTCAGGAACAACACAAGGATGTCTGCTGTCACCACTGTTATTTGACATTATACTGGAAATCCTAGCTTCAGCAATTAGACAACAAAAAGAGATAAAAGGCACCCCAATCAGCAAGAAGTCAAACTTTCTTTCTTCACAGACAGCATGATACTCCAGTGGAAAACCTGAAAGATTCCACGAAAAAATTGCTAACACTGACACACAAATTCAGCAAAGTCACAGGATATAAAATCAACATACAGAAGTCTGTTACATTTCTATACACCAATAATGAAGCAGCAGAAAGAGAAATCAAGGAATCAATCCCATTTGCAATTACACCAAAACCCTTTAAGGTACCTGCGAATAAATCTAACAAATGAGGTAAAAGATCTGTACTCTGGAAACTATAAAACACTGATGAAAGAAATTGAAGATGACACAAAGAAATGGAAAAACATTCCATGCTCATGGATGGGAAGAACAGATATTCAAATGTCTCTACTACCCAAAGCAATCTATACATTTAACACAATCCTCATCAAAATACGACCAGCATTTTTCACAGAGTGAAAACAAACAATCCTAAAATCTGTATGGAACCACAGAAGACCCCAAATAGTCAGAATAATCTTGAAAAAGAGAAGCAGAGCTAGAGGTATCAGAATTCTGGACTCCAGCTATATTACAAAACTGAAGTCTGTGAGACAGTATGCTACAGATATAAATGCAGATACATAGATCAATGGAACAGAATAGAAAACCCATAAATTGACCCACAACTATATGGCCAACTAATCTTTAACAAAGCAGGAAACAATATCCAATGGAAAAAAGATAGTCTCTTCAACAAGTGGTGTCGGGAAAACTGGACAGCAAAATAGAGAATGAAACTGGACCACTTTCTTACCATACACAAAAATGAATTCAAAAGAGTGAACGAGGGCAGCCGTGGGGCTCAGAGGTTTAGCGCCACCTTCAGCCCAGGGCCTGATTCTGGAAACCCGGGATTGAGTCCCACATTGGGCTCCCTGCATGGAACCTGCTTCTCCCTCTGCCTGTGTCTCTGCCTGTCTCTCTGTCTCTCTGTGTCTCTCATGAATAAATAAATAAAATACTAAAAAACTAACAAACAAAAAACCAAAAGGGTGAACGACCTAAGTGTGAGACAAGAAACCATAAAAATTCTAGAGGAGAACACAGGCAGCAACTTCTTTGACCTCAGCTGTAAGAACTTTTTAGTAGACATGTCTCCTGAGGCCAGGAAAACAAAACCAAAAATGTTCTCTTGGGATTTCAGCAAGATAAAAGGAAAGGAAATTGTTTCCTTTGCTGTGCAGGAAACAATCAGCAAAACTAAAAGGCATTCTGTAGGTTGCAACCTACAGAATGCAAGAAGATATTTGCACATGACATATCTGATAAAAGGTTAGTATCCAAACCCTATAAAGAACTTCTCAAACTCAACCCTCAGAAAACCAAATAATCTACTTAAGATACGGGCAGAAGATATAAATACTCATCATCAAAGTAATATAAATCAGAACCACCATGAGATACCATCTCACATCTGTCAGAATAGCTAATCAATAGCACAGGAAACAACAGATGTTGGCAAGGATTTGGATAAAGGGGACCCCCTTACTCTGTTGGTGGGAATGCAAAGTGGTACAGCCACTCTGGAAAACAGTATGGAGGTTATTCAAAAAGTTGAGAATAGAGCTACCCTATGACATGGCAATTGCACTACTAGGTCTTTACACAAAGTATCCAAAAATACTGATTTGAAGGGGCACATGCATCCTGATGTTTACAGCAGCATGATTAACAATAGCCAACTTATGGACAGAGTCCTAACATCCATTGACTGATGAATAGATAAAGAAGAGGTGGAGGAAAAAAAAAAAGGCAGGAGAGCAAGCCATGAGAGACTTTTAACCATAGAGATCTAACTGAGGGTTGATAGAGGGAAGTCATCAGGGGGTGGCCTAAATGGGTTATGGATATTGAAAACACTTTTTGTGTTGAGCACTAGATGTTATATGTAAGTGATGAATGACAAAATTCTACTCCTAAAACCAATATTGTACTGTGTCTAGCTAAGTAGAATTTAAATAAAAATTGGAAAGAAATAATAGTTTTTAATTAAAAACTTTCCATGATTATGTAGGATTGTTAGCCTAAAAAATAAAAATAAACCAACAAATGAATGAATGAATGAATGAATGGGTCAATGATAAGGAGAAAGAAGAAGAACAGTTAAAGCAGAGTAAGAAAAGATGTTCCAGAAATAAGAGATTAAAGTGAAATGATGGAAGTTTTTAATATGATAAGAGATTTTCTCATTACATATAAAATAAGTGGAAACATAAACATCTGAATAAAGGCTGTACTCATATATAATCTAAATAACACCTGCTATTTTCATTTACAAATAGATTTTTTTCTTAAATTTAGCAAATCAGATGCAGACCATTAAGATATAATGATTGGAATACCAGATAGAACATCAGCAGGAACCAAATGCCAGGGATTAAAAAGAAAGTAGCTTCATATTTTTAGAATAATTATATTTTAGACTCTGACATCCACGTTTTACAATTCAGTATATTATATAAAAGACCCCAATGGAGAGTATTTATTATGTCTGTTGCACAGAAAATTTAGCATTCCCACTCACTTTTCATAAAAACACATTTGTATAATCTCCGTATAAGAATGTTTTCAAGTAACTGATAAGTGAATGTTCAAGCACATAGTAGGTGCTCAGTTATTTATTTTAAATAGCTTATGCTATATTAGTAAGATTTTTTATTTTGGAGGGCAACCCATTAAATCCCAGATAATAGTATCCAAGTTGTGGTTATTGCTAAAAGCAAATAACATATGTTAGATTTAATGTTGAATATGTGCTATAAGATTACAAACTTTAATGCATAACATCATTGGGATTTTATAGATCAAATTAATTGTGAGTGCATTTTTACCTGTCATCATACAAATTTCTTTCTCTCATGAACAATATAAAGACAGAGTAGTTTAAATATCTAATAGAAAAAAACAAACATATCTTTCCTCATACCTAAATAGCATTATATATTGTTCAGACAGAGCGAAAGGAGGAAAAACATATCTGGTGAGATAAATCTTTACAAATGTATTCTATCATTAAATTTCACTTAATATTGTTGCAATAAAACAAAACTTTTTTTTTTTTTGTCTTGTTTTCCTCTACTTATTTTGAGGATATTTTAACTGAGAGGCAAATACATTTTAACATTTGGACACATACTCTTTACTAAAGTATTCCTGGGCAATATATACTTTGGAGATATGGATCATAGGGTAAGGAAAGAAATAGCTATGAAATTAATAAAAATAATTCGATGAATTTTCTTGACATCTTATTCAACTGTAGATACGACAGCTCAGTTCATTTGGTGCAAACATAGTCAGCAGTGGCGGCTATATTACAAGGTCTGATTCAGACTGATAACTCAAAGAATCTCAGGCAGTTCAACATTTATTTTAGAAATATCAAAAGCAATTAGGTCAAGAGTTTAACATTTCGTTAAAGCATAGTCTATTTGAACTTTTTACACACATAAGAAAAGGATCTCCAATCAATAGATATTTTATTAAGCTCTGGAAATTCCTGCTGATTTTGATACTCAGAGAAGAGAGAAGTTAGAAAATAGAAAATAAGTAAATTTGTAATTATAAGAGCACATTTTAGAAAACTGAGTTCTCATTTCACCTTTATTTTCTTTTCTAGGAAGAACTGCTTAAAGGGCATGGCATAAAATCTGATAAGAAGATATCTTTCTGTTAGGCAAAATGTTTATCAATACTAATGTTATCTTAGCAACCTCCTGTTCTGAAGTACTTAAGAAAATTTATGTACTATGCCTTAGGGGATTATACAAACTGGAAAGCTGTCTTTCTAAGACCCATCTTCAAAGGGGAGACTGGATAACTGAGTTTCCAGAATTCCTTGACAGAAACATAAAGAATCATAGAAAAATGGAGCTTCCAACTCAAAGGGAGGCAAAACATAAGGAAAGATAGGAGCACTAGAACAGATATTCCCTTATCCTTCTGTTCTAGAACAAATTTCCAAAGTCCCTATATACTGAAATTCTACTTAATGGAAAAAAGTACATGCTCTGTAACATGCACTCATCAAGTTTATTCATTTTTAGCAACAAATTAGAAGTGGAATTTATGGTAAATGACTGTATGTCTTCAAGATGATGTAGGTCATAAGAACACATAAGTAGAGAGAGAATATAATTTCATCCCATAAGGTTAATGAGTAGGCTTGAATGAAAATGAGCCAGAAATAGAGCCATTGCTCTACTATACCATGTAGGCTTAGCAGAAAAGTATAACAGAATTAGTCAACAGCATAAATCATAATGTAGAATTCACCTATTAGAAGATAGATAATGCTGGAGATATTGAGAGAGTATAAAGTTCGAGAAGAATCTTTCATCAGAAGCCTGGAACTATGCTTTCCTGATAGCCTTCACACTTGTGACAAAAGAGAGTGTTGTATATAACTATATGCATTTTGTGGAATTACTAAAGAGAGTTAGATTGCTTTTATAAAAGAAAGGAAGTCCAATAAGATATATATGGAATAGATGGGAGAGCTCAGGCAGTGCAATTTTCAGCCCCATTTACTCTGCAACCTTCATGGTCTGACGTAAGTACAGGTCAAACAATGGAGCCTATGCTGGGCATTACCACTAGATGCATAGGATTGAACATGCTAGAGACATTAGTTATGGGAGTTAAATTATCAGATAAATGCAAGTGGGCTTTAGAGCATTTGTAGGGCCCATCTTTGAGAGCCTGCATGAAGCCAAACACAAGGAAGGAAGTTTGTCTGGGCCTGATGGTTCCTGGCACTTCCAGCAGGGTGGAAACACTAAGGAAACAATCCATTTCTGAGTAACCTAGGGAAGGATGATACTTCTACTTTGGGCATAAGACAGGGGATCTTTATTACGGATAGTACAGAATTGTTAGAGAAGGTTTGGAAGAATATCAAACAAGTACTACTGGAAGCCATCTGTGCTAGGGCTGACTAAAATACTGTTAGAGGCCTAAGACCCCCAATCCTATTCCTGACTTCCCCATAAATACTCTCAAATGCATTTCTCTTTCAGAATAACAATCATGTTACAATGAACAAAGGCTATTAGAAAGATATGGGAATATTCATGATTTAAATCAGAGTTTGGCAGATTATGTCTTGTGGAGTAATTCTGCTCCATTACCCATTTTTGAAATAAAAACATAGGGAACATAGGGGGTACCTGGTTGGCTCAGTCAGTTAAGCATCTGCCTTTGGCTCAGGTTATGATCCTAGGATCCTGGGATAGAGCACTGCCTTGGACTCCCTGCTCAGTAGGAAGTCTGCTTCTCCCTCTCCCTCTGCCTGCCACTCCCTCTGCTGTTCTCTCTCTCTCTCTCTTTGTCAAATAAAAGTCTTTGAAAAAATATAGTGGAACCTAGCCATGCTTGTTTATTATGTATTGTCTATGGATGAATTTTTGCTACAATGCCCAGGGTGAATAGCTGTGACAGAGATTGCATGAATCTCCAAATCCTAAAATATTTACTATCTATTCCTTTACAGAAAAAAATGCCAACCATGCATTATATGGTAGAGTCAAACAACAGTTTAAGGGCCCAAGGACAGAGCTCAAACCTGAGAGATTTAATATTCATGAACCATGGTTGGGCTCTTAATCCAAAAGGCAGTGGAGCTGTAATGTGGGCTTACTGGCTAGGCATAAGATGTTGCTAAGGATACCATGGTTTTACTTCCTAATTATTAATGACCAAAAGGGAATATCAGCTGACCTTGATGTAATTTGGGGGTGGGAAACAAGAGAGCAGACGGAGAGTGTCTCACCTTACACACAACTAAATTAGGGATTTAAATTAAATTACCTACAATTAAATACCTACATCAGAAGGTGATAAAAGTATTGTAACATACTTGAACCTATCAATAGCTATACCATCAAAAACTAGTGGTTTCAAAATTCCAATCATGAATTTTGATTGTGATTCTGTGAATTTGCAGTTTTTTCTGGGGCCAGCTAGACAATTCTGCTGATCTCATTCATGTGTCTGTTGGCAACTGAGGATCAATGGCCTCACTCCATGTCTGATAGTTGGCTGGGATGACTTGTTTTACTGGGATGCAGGCTCTTAACCTTCCACAAATTAACCTGGGTTTATTCGTGTTCCAGAGCAAAAGAAAACTTCAAAGCTAAGGCCCTGATGATAATTCTTTGCTTCCATCAAGGTTGCTACTCTTCTGTTGATCATAAACTAAGCAAATGGGCAGGCCAAGAATAAATATGGGTGAGAACTATCCAAAGACATGGATTATTACAACAATTTACCACACAGTATATGTCTAATAAGATACCAAAAGTTGTGAACTGATTATAGGAACCTGGTTTTAAGATGTATAAAAGTCAGTGGGACTTACCCACTGAGGAACTGACAGGAGATGGGGGGACCCACACAGGTACAATAGGGAATGATTTGATTATCAGAGAATCCTTTAACAGTTCAGGGAGAAGTCTCTCCCTCATATGGAGAAAGGGAAAGGAATTTGAAGGAGACACCAGCAACATGGACATTGAGGTGTTTGGGGCACTATCTTGGCACTGGGAGGCAGAGTTCCCTCCTAAATTCCTTAATCTAGAGGTATCAGAATTGGCTAGTTCAGAACCTCTGCAAGGAGAACAGTGTCATGAAAATTGCAATGAATATTCCAAAACAAATGGAAATGATGACATTAGAAATCAAAGAGCAAGAACAAGGATAAACAGAATCCACTATTATCACAGGTGATAACTCTATGCTGAGTGTTCTAGGACATCTTCTTGTACCCATAACACACCTAGTGAATGGCATATGTAGTACTCTTATTCTGATTTTTATGTGTAGTAATCCAAATACTCATGGGAAGTTTCTGTGTCCACTCTAGAGATACTCAAAGATTTTAAATATCCCCATGGGAGGCAGCATATGAATGCTTATTCTGTCATATTTAGTTATAAAGGCCACATACAAAATGTAGGGAATAATCCAGGGAGTGGGCAGGGGACTGGGTGGGGGGGTGGTGGCGGGAGAGGATTGCAGACAAATTTAGAGTATAACTTTAAGTTCTCCAAGACCTATTTGGTAAAATCTGAAAGAAATAACTGTTAGTTGTAGTTATTTCCACTTGCATGTACCATTGACAATAAAACTGAAGTTCAGGGATAAATTTGGTCTAGGGTTCTACACATAATAATCAAATATTATAAGCTCTTACCAGTTACTATTCTCATTTCTTAATTAGCATTATCTAGACCCCTTATCTTTAAAGATTCTAATCTAGTTGTGGAATGAGGCTGGAGGCTGTGATTGCTTTTAAAACCAATTCTGTTGATTCTAATGTGTTGTCATTTAAATTAATCCTTATTATATTCTATACAGGAGACACTATGATAGTCCATTTTCAAGGTGCAAAAATTGAAACAGAATGAGGTAATAGGGTGCCCCAGATCATCTAGTTTATTATAGAACTATCCTTCATTACAGAACTAGTAAGCATCAGTGGTAGGATTTGAACCTAGGGAACCTGATTACAGAACTTTGACCACTGGGATCCCTGGGTGGCTCAGCGGTTTAGCGCCTGCCTTTGGCCCAGGGCGCGATCCTGGAGACCCGGGATCGAATCCCACATCGGGCTCCTGGTGCATGGAGCCTGCTTCTCCCTCTGCCTATGTCTCTGCCTCTCTCTCTCTCTCTCTGTGACTATAATAAATAAGTAAAAAAAAAAAAAAAAAAAAAAACTTTGACCACTACTCTCTCTCCTGACCAAAAACGTTTAATGTTTATCTCAAAGCTTTTTTTTTTTTTTTTTCCTTTTGATTTCTGGAAATCAAAGTCTAGACTATTTTAACATTTAGTAACACATTTCTGAGTGACAGATGTTGCCAGTTTCCTTTTTGGTCAGGATGAGGCACTGAAAGTTTAGACATCTTCAGCCTACATTTGTAATCATCTAAGTCTCTACAGCAGTACTACAGAAGTGTTAATATGTAGCATCCCCAGTAACTGAGAGGCTTTGGATTTCAAGATGTTGCCCAGATCATAGATGATTAGTGTGTAGCAAAGGCTCCGAGTAGGTTTTCTCTCAGAATAACCCAAGGAGTTATAACTACAAAGCTTTGGGACACATACAGAGTTCAACTGGATACCATTTTGACATTCATGGGTAAAATGACAAAATAATGTAAGAAGCATAAATAGATTATTTATATCAACTAGGCATTAGAGGCAGTAGGGTTGCATTTATAGACCCTTATTTGATTTGAATATTAGGTCATGATGACTCAAATATGGTGATGGGACCACCCATTTCTTTATGTTTATTAGTCTATGATATGATGACTATAAGTGGCTCAGCATGGTAGTTAGGGAAATGAATAAAAATGTATTGATGTTCATAATTGTAAATTATGGGCCAGATTGAATCTCTAAGAAATAATCTCAGAGAGCCCCCCAATTTTGCATGAGGAGGTCAACATTTTTTAAGATAATTTTTATTAATGAGTCATTATTATTAGTAACTCCTGTGAGATTTAGAATTTAGTATGGAAATGAATTAAAACAAATCTGTAGTGTTAGTATTTTTGTATTAAGCTCAGAAACTATGTACATTTGCTACTTGAGCATTTACAGTTTATTGTAAAATTTTTGACATTTTAGCATTCAAACTGATTCTTATAATTTCAATTTTAATAAGCATAATTGAAAAAGTTAACATAGATTTACTAATTTAATATTCAGTACACATTTAAGGGAACTTATGGTTTAACTTACTATGTTAAATTTATAGAAGTTATTTAAGTACTCAGGAAGGTTTTATTTGTTAATTAGACAATTGGAATACTTAAAAAGAAATTGAATATATTAAATTTATAAATATAGTTTAGAATGTTGAAGGTGTTTAATTAACTGAGTTTGTAAATGTGACCAAACACTCTTAAAGGCCCATTATTATAAGTAGTGAAATTTTACTAGACTTAGCAATACAACATTCATATACAGCTTAAAAGCTTAAGAGCTAGTTTTGGGGTTTGTAGCTTTAATAAATTGAATATTAGTTTCAAAACCAATGTAAACTTAAATAATATTCTGAACATAAAAACCTCCTTTGAGAACATAAATAATTTTTCAATAATACCTAATTTTGCAGTATTTTGGGGAAATCTATGACATAGTAGCTTTACCCTATGGCTAGTTTTTCCCTCTGGTTCCAAGAGTGTATTCTTACTCTATCAATGCACCCCCCCCAAAAAAAAAAAAAAAAAAAAACCTGAAGAGAAAAGCCCCACAACAACCCTATATTAAGTCCTAGCACTTGGTATGGCTATATCAAACCCTATATCATCCTTTTAACCATTCTTTTTTTTTAAGACTATTTATTTATTCATGAGAGACACAGAGAGGCAGAGACACAGGCAGAGGGAGAAGTAGGCTCCATGCAGGGAGCCTGATGCAGGGTTCAATCCGCAGACCTCAGAATCACCCCTTGAGCCAAAGGCAGACTCTCAACCATTGAACCACCCTGGCGTCCCTTAACCATTCTTTCTGAAGGACTTGATTGTTTCTGCAGAAGTTCATGGACTCCCTGCTTCAAACTAAACAAATCTAACAGAACCAGAACTTTCCCACCCATTTCCTAACTCCTTGATCACTAAATGACGATGGTTTATCTTATCCAGCACATCAGCCATGCTAGATATAAATGGTTTCCTGGGTACAGAGTGAAACCACTCAGTTGCATGGGATCATTATTTAAACCCCACTTGGCTTTTCTCACCAGTGCTTTATGGCCTCTGCCTTGACTCTCCCCTCCCCCACAATACATCCATTATCTACAGTTGAGGTTTTGGTAGTACATATATCTCACACTATAAGAGAAAAAATACATTTTCCAGGAATGTTAACATATGTATGGGGAAATTAACATCATTAACAATTGAGATAAACAATCCATCTCCAGTGTCATCAGGCAAAGCAATTGCTACCTTGACCAAGAATATGCTAATAGACTCCTAATTAGATTTAATTGGCTTTCTCATACTCATTTTTGATCAAATCAACAGATAATTAATTATTCATTATATGTAAGGTACTCTTTTTATAACTTACCTGGTCAAGATAGCATTATTTAAAAAATCATTTAATTATTGCCCTCTTTCTAAATAATAATTCCAAAATCTTGTGAGTGCCTACAAGGGCCTACAGAATTTGGTGTACATCAACAGTGCCCACCTTACCTCTTATCATGTGATCCCTGGTTGTTTTTCAATACTGTGAATAACTATACCTCTATACCTCTGACTAAATCTGTAATTTTTGCACCTTCCCATCAGTCATCCACACGTGAGGCTTAAGAGCTCCAACTTTGTAAATATCTTTGTGATTGCATTACTAAAAAGGTTTACCTGTTGATTTTCTGTTTGGACACAGTTTTCCATGGGTTCCTCATATTTCTGAATGGTTTAGGCCATCTGAGGAAATAATACATTTAAATAGCAAACTGCCTTGGAAGCTGGAGATAATGTTATCCCTCCAGGAAGATGTGGAGATGCACCTACTCAGAGATATCTCATGGCACTAAAAATTTTCTTTTCCAAAGACATTTACTTAAATCCTAGGATAATAAGCCTATAGAGGGGTCCCATCTCTCCCAAAGGTGATTTGCCTTCTCACTGTCTCAGCAGAAAGGACAATAAATATATATGTACCAGTAGCCCTACAAAAACTGACAGTTTCCAAAAATCTTGGATATCCCTCATGTGATGCACCTCACTGTACATACAGAAAACAACAGACCCTCATGGCATCCCCCTATGGGAATTGGGACATGGGATTGAGCGAGATGTTGCTCTAATTTTGTTGTGAAAAATAAACTCTGTCTTTGACCCAGAGACACTGAGTTTCGTGTGCATGTGTGTAACATATATAATGTATATACACATATATATATATTAAATTTTTCTGACAATATATTCCTTTCTATATTGTAATCACCTTAAGAACCTTATATTATTTGGATTTTTATTCCTCATTTATATATAATGTCCCGAGAAAAGGAACTCAGGAAATACATGGATAAATATATGTATCTTCACAAGTGTTAGGAATTCCTATCTTATGTACCACAGAGTACAGATGTCTATAAAGACAAAGAATGTATAAGAATCAGTCCAGAGAATTTATATATGCAAAGATTATAACTTCATTTCTTCTCAGTTAGAATAGTTCTGACTCAAAAACCCATTTTTCTGCTAAGTTTCTGAAATATTTTATCTTGGTTATTATTGAGACCATCTTCATTCTCCTGGGGCCATATCAGAATGCCTGGGTTTATTTAATATCATGAAAATGAAGTAGATAAGTCTGATATTTCATTTACCTAAGTTACTACTGACAATTTCATTGCCCCAGCTTTCCATGGAATCTGGTGAATTTCTGCCTCCATGCCACAATTGGACTTCCTAACTTTTGTAGGGCAGAGAAACACCTGCACCTAGGTCCTACACAGCCCCTATCGCTGAAGTTTGCTTCCTCCTTTCGTCTCAGTCTCAGAACAGTAAAGTCCATGATGCCTAATGAAATCTTATCTGTGGGATCAAAGTCTAGAAACAAATCCAGGAGGCTCTAGTCTAGCCCTGGAAAGAGAGCTGAGCGGTTATGATATCTGTTGATATCAGAGGAAGACAAGATATGGAGGAAGATAAGGGAGAAAAAAAATATATATATAGCTAACAGAGGAAGAGAGGGGAGGAGGAGGAGGAAGAAGAGAAGGAGGAGGAGGAGGAGGAGGAGGAGGAGGAAGAGGAGGAGGAGGAGGAGGAGGAGGAGGAGGAGGAGGAGGAGGAGGAGGAGGAGAAAGGAGGAAGGAAAAGAAGAGACTGAGAGAGATTGGAGACCAGGTTCCTGCTCCTTCCAGCACCCCTCAGCCTCACATGTGTGCACTTCAGGGGCACTACAGGGACTGGCCGTTTAGTAGGACCTCCTCTTGACCTTTGTCCTACACAGTGTCCTGGACCATCCACAGCCAAACCTTCACATAGAAGTGTGCTAGGCTCCTGCAGAGTAAGGTCTTTCAAATTCTGAGTTCCCATAGTACCTGCAGCACCACCTGAACACACTGTGTAGGTCCATCTATCTCAGAGGTCTGTGCCCTGGAGCTTTATTTCTTGGGGTCTGCCTAATGCAAATACCCTGTGTCCTGAGCCTGGAATACGCCATGGCAACTTCCCTCCTTCTGCATACTACCCACAGCCTTGGCTCACCTGAGCCCTGGGGTGTTCTTTGCCTGTTGAGTAACTATGAACCGGTTCCCCAGTAAACAGCAGCATCATCCAGAGGGCTACAATCACAACTTTCTGCATGAAGTCTGAAAGCCCTTCCAAGTTCCTTCTTTAGGAACCCTTCCCTCAGACTTAGGATGCTTTTTATTTTTATTTTTTTTGACTTAGTATACTTTTGAGAATTCCTTTCCATCTTCAGAATTATTCTATCATGACTTAATCATTCTTTATATTAAGTGTTCTTCATTTAAATTACTGATTGAACCCTGGCTGATATATTAGTCTTTTAATATGCCTTGTCCAAAAGCTAAATAACTGGATAACTAGCTCCCTATCACTGAGGAAAAATTCTACAGGTAAACTAATATCTAGAAGAAATATCTGCTGCTAAGAACCCAGCCATATGTTTCTCCTGATATATAGTATGATCATTGTCCTGAGAGATGGTATTCTGCAGACTGCAGATTCAGACAGAAAGGTTTTTATAGATATTCCTCCCTCTGAAAGACTTCACAGGTGTTAGCAATATACCTGTCTTCAGGAGGCAAGCTGAATATCATCTCACACATTTCTACATATAAAACACTCAGAATAAGCGTAATATCAATACATTCAGAAAAATTAGAAGTGATCCACAGGAAAGAAATGTAGTGTGTGTGGGAAGGGAGGGAATTTTTCAGACCTAATGTTGCCTATTTTCATTTTTCAATAGAGAAAAAAAAGTATCACCATTGTCCATTAACCTTAAAATTGGTGATGTAACATGAGTAAGAATTATACTTCATACAGAATACTTTTTAAAAAAGATTTTATTTATTCATTCATGAGAGACATAGAGAGAGAGAGAGAGAGAGAGGCATAGACAGACATAGGCAGAGGGAGAAGCAGGATTTCTGAGGGGAGCCGGATGTGGGACTCAGTCCCAGCACCCCCGGATCATGCTGAGCAAATGGTAGATGCTCAACCACTGAGCCACCCAGGTGCCCCCAGAATACTTTTTAAATAATATATTCATGGGTGGTTCAATCGGTTAAGCATCCAATTCTTGATTTTGTCTCGGGTCATGATCAGGATTGTGGAATCAAGCCTGGCGTCAGGTCCCGCAATCAGCAAGGAGTCGGCTTGAGATGTTCTCTCTCCCTCTGCCGCTGGCCCTCCCTGCATCTCACGGTCTAAAATAAATATATAAATCTTTAAAAAATATTAGCTTGACTCAATAAACTCCTTTTTAATAATTTATATTCGTCTTACAAGCATATTTGCCCTCTAAATACTGAAATTTAAACATCATCCTAAGGGCAGACCAGGTGGCTCAGAGGTTTAGCGCTGCCTTCAGCCCAGGGACTGATCCTGGAGACCCGGGATCGAGTCCCACGTCGGGCTCCCTGCATGGAGCCTGCTTCTCCCTCTGCCCCTCTGTGTCTCTTATGAATAAATAAATAAAATCTTAAGAAAAATAATAAATAAACATCCTAGCTAGTAGATAATAATCTGGGATAGATTACATGAATGGATATAGACTTACACAGACATAGATATATTTCTAAATTACCAAAACTGAAGGAAAATATTTACTGGTTTGAATGGACACTTAACCTTATAGCCAAAACTATTTCTTCAAAATCACAAGTCTAATTATAAATTAGGAATTATTTAATCTTCTTGAATATTTATTTGGATATATTTTCATTCAGCTATCAGACTCTGGATAAATTTGTATAATGTGATGAGAGGAGTGATTTCATTAAAATTTGCATTGAACTGAAATCATAAGGCCAGGTTAAATCTCTAATTGATTTGGATTCCACACATTAAAGATCTGTGAAAATATAGAAACAGATTGTAGTTAAAAGTAAGGTGTGCTTAAAAAGTCAAAGTATGTGATATAGAGGAAGAAACAGGAAACTAGAAACTAGGAAAGAGACAGTTTCTAGTTCTCAGTGATGTTCATTTGTGTTATTTTACATAAATAATTAGTGTTCACTAAATTTGGGTATTTGGTGGACTACTGTGTCAAGAAGCTGTTAGCCATTTGTTGCACTTGTTATTTGAAATAAAGACACAATCCTACTTTTAACATATTGCATACTTCAAATTTATTTTTTACCCCAATTAACCTAAATTAGCTGTGAGATTTAATTATTGGCCTGATGATCTTCCGATTGAGTACCACTTACTGCTTTGTCTTCAAGATATAACTGCCAGTTACACAGCACCACTATATCTTACAGGCATTATTTATTTGAAAAACACCACTGCTATTTGAACCTTGTTTTAATTAGAATGCAAAAATATATTAATGGTAAATTGCATAAATACAATTTGAATATACTTTATGTGAAATGTTTTATTTCCCAAGTTTAGTGTTTCAAGCTTATGTCCATTATCATTATTTTGGTTTTACTATCAAGAAACTATAAAACTGGGATCAGATTTTTATTTTGTAGCAAAATTTAGAGAAGAAAATGAAAATATATCTTTAAAAAATATATCTTTAAAAAACTTCTTTAGGAATGTGTTCCTTGAAAATTCTTAGATATCTTTAAATTACTTCTGCCAAATACACTAAAAGCTAATCCATAGTACAGTATTTTCCAAGAGCTATGAATATATCTTGCTGAAAAATAGAGCAGGAAAGAGAAAGAGTTTTTTTATAATTATTTTTAAAATTAAATTGTTGAGAGTTTAGCTCCTAATTACCATATATTTAGAAATGAATTCTGGATAAATAAATTGGAATTCATAGAGCATCATTTTCAACTAAAAACCTAATGCTGAGAAATGTCCATAGTAAAGACAATCAATTAGAAAATAAAATAGTTTAGATTTAGTCTTTAACTGTGAAAGTTAGTTAATTTTGAAATTTAATTTGTTTTAGCAATGTAGTTGAAAAATGAATACAAATGTACTGGGGATTTTTTTAAAGATTTTATCTATTCATTCATGAGAGACAGAGACAGAGAGGCAGAGACACAGGCAAAGGGAGAAGCAGGCTCCCTGAAGGGAGCCCAATGTGAGACTCAATCCTGGATCCCAGTATCACTACCTGAGTCAAAGGCAGACAGCTCAACCCCTGAGCCACACAGGCATGCCTATTGGGGTTGTTAAAAAGTGTTTGAACTGCACAACTTAATCCATTTTATGTAAACTTAACTCTGATATTTCAGTAGTGGTCAATATGACTATAGAAATTGAGGTTTATTTTATATATTCAATTATCAAGGAAGAGCTCCTTTAAATATTATTTTCCAGTAATATAAACAGTTTATAAAATCTATTAAGGAGTTTAACATATATATTAAAATTTCGATTCATTTAACACCCAAATTAGCTAATATTCCCATGTAACTACTACCAATGTCAAAATAGAACATTTTATCACCCCAAAATATTGTCCTATGCTTATTTTCAGGCAATTTTAATGTCTTCTTTTAGGCCCAGGCAAAAATTGACCTGTTATTATTCACTATGTATTATTTTTACCTGCTCTGGAATTTCACATAAATTTAATTTTATAATGTAGTCTCTATTGCTCAGCAAAATATGCTTGAGATGAATTCAAGGTGTCACATATTCTGGTAAATTTGTTTCTTTTTCATTGTTAATTACCACTAGATTCCATTATTTAATTCATTTAACTTGTTAATGCACAGTTGTATTAGTTTTATTTTTTTACCTTTATGAATAAAGCTGCTATAAGCTCTTTTGTACGACTTTTTATAGTTATAGTTTTCATTTTTATGTTAAATAACTAAGTGGAATTTGGGGGGTTGTATGGTAATTATATCTCTAACTTTAGAACAAGCTGCCAAATATTCCATTTTCTAGTGAGATCTAAAATTAGGCAGGCAGTTCAGGGTAGCTTAGAAGAACTACTAGATACCAGTGAATGACCCAACATAAAATTTCTTTACAGGAAGAAGAAATGTGTTCCAAGAAAAAAAATAAAAGCCCAGAATATGGTTTTTATGGGAGAAGGCTTGATCTAGGAGTGTGTGTCTAAGGATGAATCACATCAGAACCCAGATATTTGAATACATGTTCTCTGAGCAAATCTTAGGTAGTTAGTTGAGTTAGTTTATGAATCCATTGCAGGTGTTGGATAGCCTGATCTAGGGTTGTTCTAGAGAATTACTCATGATAATGCAGCGCCCTGAGTCTCAATAGTGATGCTGTGGTAGCAGTAAAAAACAAAACAAAACAAAACAAACAAAACCCAGAAAATGTAGAATAAATATAACAAAACAAAGTAAAAATTGAACAAACAAACAAAAACGCCACTATGGTGAGCTAGCTAAACACTAATGCTCCTCACGTGTCACATCTCCAGATGATTATGCCCCTTTATGGATTTAGTATACCGTAGGATTTTGGGTTTTTTGATAATTTAAAATAAATCTCAAGAGGGGGGGATCATTGGAATTCTTAATAAGAATAAAAAAGATTCAATATTGCTCATGCGTGGAATTTATGAACATGTGACAAGTTGATTAAAACAGAATAAAAAAAGATTCACTTCCAGAAGAAGAGCAATCAAGAAAAGAAAACTTGTATAGGAAATGCAAACCATAATCTTTGGGATTGATTGTATCTGGCCTTGAATCACTACCACTTACTCTAGGCAAATTATTTAAGCTACGGAGTTATCTTTTGATAGCTAAACTGGAAAATTAATGTAATTAATCAGAGATGACCTTAAAACAAATAAAAGATACTAAGTCTACTTTAAACATGGTAACATTTTTAAAGAAAGCTTTCTTTTTCAAAGGGGTGGAATAGAAACAGAAACAGAAAAAAAAAATGAGTCATAGGGACATTCAGCAGTGCCTCACCAGGGTCTGCTATGTCGAACAAAGAGTAATGAATTCATGCCAACTCTACAATTTGTATTAACCATGTTTTATGTCATCTTTAAACTTGATAAACTCAACATGCACAAGTTGGACATGTTTTTATTCTGGACAACACAATATGTCTGAGACACCCTGTCTTGGTGCTACATAGTGTGGTATGCTCTCTCCTTATGGGTACTGGGCATAATAAAATGGTAATTGTCTCCTGACAATTACACCTCATATTTCCTAATATTTTATATTTTATATTTAGGAACAATGGTGTAGTTTTAACTACTGCTGTACATCAAAGCCTATAAAGAACAAACCAACTCCCATAATCCAATTTCTTTGCTCAACTTTTTTTTTTCTTTTTTTAAATCTTTTTTTTTTAATTTTTATTTATTTATGATAGTCACAGAGAGAGAGAGAGAGAGGCAGAGACACAGGCAGAGGGAGAAGCAGGCTCCATGCACCAGGAGCCCAACGTGGGATTCGATCCCGGGTCTCCAGGATCATGCCCTGGGCCAAAGGCAGGCGCTAAACCGCTGCGCCACCCAGGGATCCCTCAACTTTGTTTTTAATATAACCTCTCATTTGGTTTGTTGATAAAGAACTAATTAGATTTTTGGTCTTTTAACAGTTTTTTCTTCTTATGTATTATTTTAACAGATTTTAATTTTTATACATAGTTTTTTGTAAGTTAAGCTATATACAAGTCTGCCCAAGGAGACGGACTTATTCTGATAAATTTTGGCTGAGGGTAATTTGAACAGTAGCCATCTAACCATTACTGCCATATTGGGGTCATTTGTGGCAATCAGCTACTTTTCCCTTGGTTTGCTGCAGGAGCAAATTATTATATTATAAGCATATAATTATAATTAATTCACCAACCAGAAGTAAGAAAGATTAAAGTTAATACAATAATAGTGGTAATTATATCTATGTGAATTAAAACATTGATTGTATTAACTTTAATCTTTCTTTACTTCTGGTTGGTGAATGTACCATTTACCAAGTGATTTCTGTACAATCAGATTGGTTATTCTGCTCTCTACCATCATGAGCCCTAAATACTTTAAACTAATTGTTTTCCAATATAACTTTACAATGCATTTCCTACTTGTGAATAGAATGCATATAGATTTGTTTACAAATATCACCTCAAACAATATCATTACAGTAATAAACAATAAAAGACATTCTTAGTATTGTGTCAATGTTAAAGAATTACATGGACTCTGGTGATCCTCAGTAGTAGAAAGTATAACACCTAAAATGATTTCAAATATTTCATATTGAAAGTTAACCTCTGGGATGCCTGGTTGGCTCAGCGGTTGAGCACCTGCATTTGGCTCAAGGACTGATCCCAGCATCTGGGATCGAGTCCTGCATCCAGCTCCCTGCAAAGATCCTGTTTCTGCCTCATTCTGTGTGTCTCTCATGAATAAATAAATTAAAAAAAGAAAGAAAGAAAGAAAGAAAGAAAGAAAGAAAGAAAGAAAGAAAGAAAGAAAGAAAGAAAGAAAGTTAATCTCTGAAAAATCTACATTAGGCAATGGAAAAAGAGGTTTCCAGCATAAAGATATGCCTATGTTACAATATTCATTATATTCATTAATTACCATATAAATTATAATGATAAAAATTAGAAATTATGAGAAACACAAATTTGAACATGAATACTGACTTGTTGTCTTATATTTAATGCATTTAATTTATATATAGCTATATATATTTTTTATTTTTTTATAATAAATTTATTTTTTATTGGTGTTCAATTTACCAACATACAGAATAACACCCAGTGCTCATCCCGTCAAGTGCCCCCCTCAGTGCCCATCACCCATTAACCCCTACCCCCCGCCCTCCTCCCCTTCCAGCACCCCTAGTTCATTTCCCAGAGTTAAGAGTCTTTATGTTCTGTCTCCCTTTCTGATATTCCCCACACATTTCTTCTCCCTTCCCTTATATTCCCTTTCACTATTATTTATATTCTCCAAATGAATGAGAACATACAATGTTTGTCCTTCTCCGATTGACTTACTTCACTCAGCATAATACCCTCCAGTTCCATCCACGTTGAAGCAAATGGTGGGTATTTGTCGTTTCTAATGGCTGAGTAATATTCCATTGTATACATAAACCACATCTTCTTTATCCATTCATCTTTCGTTGGACACCGAGGCTCCTTCCACAGTTTGGCTATCGTGGACATTGCTGCTAGAAACATCGGGGTGCAGGTGTCCCTGCGTTTCATTGCATCTGTATCTTTGGGGTAAACCCCCAACAGTGCAATTGCTGGGTCATAGGGCAGGTCTATTTTTAACTCTTTGAGGAACCTCCACACAGTTTTCCAGAGTGGCTGCACCAGGTCACCTTCCCACCAACAGTGCAAGAGGGTTCCCCTTTCTCCGCATCCTCTCCAACATTTGTGGTTTCCTGCCTTGTTAATTTTCCCCATTCTCACTCGTGTGAGGTGGTATCTCATTGTGGTTTGGATTTGTATTTCTCTGATGGCAAGTGATGCAGAGCATTTTCTCATGTGCATGTTGGCCATGTCTATGTCTTCCTCTGTGAGATTTCTCTTCATGTCTTTGCCCATTTCATGATTGGATTGTATGTTTCTTCGGTGTTGAGTTTAAGAAGTTCTTTATAGATCTTGGAAACTAGCCCTTTATCTGATAACGTGATTTGCAAATATCTTCTCCCATTCTGTAGGTTGTCTTTTAGTTTTGTTGACTGTATCCTTTGCTGTGCAAAAGCTTCTTATCTTGATGAAGTCCCAATAGTTCATTTTTGCTTTTGTTTCTTTTGCCTTCGTGGATTCGTGGATGTATCTTGCAAGAAGTTACTGTGGCTGAGATCAAAAAGGGTGTTGCCTGTGTTCTTCTCTAGGATTTTGATGGAATCTTGTCTCACATTTAGATCTTTCATCCATTTTGAGTTTATCTTTGTGTATGGTGCAAGAGAGTGGTCTAGTTTCATTCTTCTGCATGTGGATGTCCAATTTTCCCAACACCATTGATTGAAGAGACTGTCTTTTTTCCAGTGGATAGTCTTTCCTCCTTTATCGAATATTAGTTGACCATAAAGTTCAGGGTCCACTTCTGGGTTCTCTATTCTGTTCCATTGATCTATGTGTCTGTTTTTGTGCCAGTACCACACTGTCTTGATGACCACAGCTTTGTAGTACAACCTGAAATCTGGCATTGTGATGCCCCCAGATATGGTTTTCTTTTTTAAAATTCCCCTGCCTATTTGGGATCTTTCCTGATTCCACACAAATCTTAAAATAATTTGTTCTAACTCTCTGAAGAAAGTCCATGGTATTTTGATAGGGCTTGCATTAAACGTGTATATTGCCCTGGGTAACATTGACATTTTCACAATATTAATTCTGCCAATCCAAGAGCATGGAATATTTTTCCATTTCTTTGTGTCTTCCTCAATTTCTTTCAGAAGTGTTCTATAGTTTTGAGGGTATAGATCCTTTGGTTAGGTTTATTCCTAGGTTTCTTATGCTTTTGGGTGCAATTGTAAATGGGATTGACTCCTTGATTTCTCTTTCTTCAGTCTCATTGTTAGTGTATAGAAATGCCACTGATTTCTGGGCATTGATTTTGTATCCTGCCACACTACCGAATTGCTGTATGAGTTCTAGCAATCTTGGGTGAAGTCTTTTGGGCTTTCTATGTACATTATCATATCATCGGCAAAGAGGGAGAGTTTGCCTTCCTCTGTCAGTTTAAATGCCTTTAATGTCTTTTTGTTGTCTGATTGCTGAGGCAGGACTTCCAGTACTATGTTGAATAGCAGTGGTGAGAGTGGACATCCCTGTCTTGTTCCTGATCTTAGGGGAAAGGCTCCCAGTGCTTCCCCATTGAGAATATTTGCTGTGGGCTTTTCGTAGATGGCTTTTAAGATGTTGAGGAATGTTCCCTCTATCCCTACACTCTGAAGAGTTTGGATCAGGAATGGATGCTGTATTTTGTCAAATGCTTTCTCTGCATCTAATGAGAGGATCATATGGTTCTTGGTTTTTCTCTTGCTGATATGATGAATCACATTGATTGTTTTACGAGTGTTGAACCAGCCTTGTGTCCCGGGGATAAATCCTACTTGGTCATGGTGAATAATTTTCTTAATGTATTGTTGGATCCGATTGGCTAGTATCTTGTTGAGAATTTTTGCATCCATGTTCATCAGGGATATTGGTGTAATTATCCTTTATGGTGGGGTCTTTGTCTGGTTTTGGAATTAAGGTGATGCTGGCCTAGTAGAACGAATTTGGAAGTACTCCATCTCTTTCTATCTTTCCAAACAGCTTTAGTAGAATAGGTATGGTTTCTTCTTTAAACGTTTGATAGAATTCCCCTGGGAAGCCATCTGGTCCTGGACTCTTGTGTCTTGAGAGGTTTTTGATGACTGCTTCAATTTCCTCCCTGGTTATTGACCTGTTCAGGTTTTCTATTTCTTCCTGTTCCAGTTTTGGTAGTTTGTGGCTTTCCAGGAATGCGTCCATTTCTTCTAGATTGCCTAATTTATTGGCGTATAGCTGTTCATAATATGTTTTTAAAATCGTTTGTATTTCCTTGGTGTTGGTAGTGATCTCTCCTTTCTCATTCATGATTTTATTAATTTGAGTCTTCTCTCTCTTCTTTTTAATAAGGCTGGCTAATGGTTTATCTATCTTATTAATTCTTTCAAAGAACCAACTCCTGGTTCTATTGATCTGTTCCACAGTTCTTCTGGTCTCGATTTCGTTGAGTTCTGCTTGAATCTTTATTAACTCTCTTCTTCTCCTGGGTGTAGGATCTATCTGCTGTTTTTTCTCTAGCTCCTTTATGTGTAAGGTTAGCTTTTGTATTTGAGTTCTTTCCAGTTTTTGAATGGATGCTTGTATTGCCTTGTATTTCCCCCTTAGGACTGCTTTTGCTGCATCCCAAAGATTTTGAACGGTTGTATCTTCATTCTCATTAGTTTCCATGAATCTTTTTAATTCTTATCTAATTTCCTGGTTGACCCTTTCATCTTTTAGCAGGATGGTCCTTAACCTCCATGTGTTTGAGGTCCTTCCAAACTTCTTGTTGTGATTTAGTTCTAATTTCAAGGCATTATGGTCTGAGAGTATGCAGGGGATGATCCCAATCTTTTGGTATCGGTTCAGACCCGATTTGTGACCCAGTATGTGGTCAATTCTGGAGAAAGTTCCATGTGCACTTGAGAAGAATGTGTATTCAGTTGAGTTTGAATGTAAAGTTCTGTAGATATCTGTGAAATCCATCTGGTCCAGTGTATCATTTAAAGCTCTCGTTTCTTTGGAGATGTTGTGCTTAGAAGACCTATTAAGGTAGAAAGAGCTAGATTGAAGTCACCAAGTATAAGTGTATTATTATCTAAGTATTTCTTCACTTTGGTTATATATTGATTTAAATATTTGGCAGCTCCCACATTCGGGGCATATATATTGAAGATTGTTAAGTCCTCTTGTTGGATAGATCCTTTAAGTATGATAGAGTGTCCTTCTTTATCTCTCACTACAGTCTTTTGGGTAAATTTTAGTTTGTCTGATATTAGGATGGCTACCCCTGCTTTCTTTTGAGGACCATTTGAATGGTAAATGGTTCTCCAACCTTTTATTTTCAGGTTGCAGGTGTCCTTCTGTCTAAAATGAGTCTCTTGTAGACAGCAAATAGATGGGTCCTGCTTTTTTATCCAGTCTGAAACCCTGCGCCTTTTGATGGGGTCATTAAGCCCGTTCACGTTCAGAGTTACTATTGAGAGATATGAGTTTAGTGTCATCATGGTATCTATTCAATCCTTGTTTTTGTGGATTGTTCCACTGAACTTCTTCTTAAAAGGGGATTTTAAGAGTCCCCCTTAAAATTTCTTGCAGAGCTGGTTTGGTGGTCACATATTCTTTCAGTTCCTGCCTGTCTTGGAAGCTCTTTATCTCTCCTTCCATTCTGAATGAGAGCCTTGCGGGATAAAGTATTCTTGGTTGCATGTTCTTCTCATTTAGGACCCTGAATATATCCTGCCAGCCCTTTCTGGCCTGCCAGGTCTCTGTGGAGAGGTCTTCGGTTACCCTAATACTCCTCCCCATAAAAGTCAGGGATTTCTTGTCTCTTGCTGCTTTAAGGATCTTCTCTTTATCCCTGGAATTTGCAAGCTTACCTACTAAATGTCGAGGTGTTGAACGGTTTTTATTGATTTTAGGGGGGGGGATCTCTCTATTTCCTGGATCTGAATGCCTGTTTCCCTTCCCAGATTAGGAAAGTTTTCAGCTATGATTTGTTCAAATACATATTCTGGCCCTTTGTCCCTTTCGGTTCCCTTGGGAACCCCAATTAAACGTAGATTTTTCTTCCTCAGGATGTCGGTTATTTCCCTTAATCTATCTTCATGGTCTTTTGTTTGTCTCTTTTTTCCTCAGTTTCCGTCTTTGCCATCAACTTGTCTTCTATGTCAGTCAGTCGTTCTTCCACCTCGTTAACCCTCGTCGTTAGGACTTCTAGTTTGGATTGCATCTCATTCAATTGATTTTTAATTTCTGTCTGATTAGATCTAAATTCTGCAGTCATGAAGTCTCTTGAGTCCTTTATGGTTTTTTCTAGAGCCACCAATAGCTGTATAACAGTGCTTCTGAATTGGCTTTCTGACATGGAATTGTAATCCAGATTTTGTAACTCTGTGAAGAGGGGACTGTTTCTGATTCTTTCTTTTGATTTGAGGTTTTCCTTCTAGTCATTTTGCTCAGTGCAGAGTGGCCAAAATCAAAGTTGTATTGGGAAAAGGAGAAAAAGAGAGGAGAGAAAGAAGGAAAGAAAAGAAAAAGAAAAAAGAAAAAAGGAAGAAAAAAAGAAAAAAATGAGAAGAAAAAGAGAAAGAAAAAGAAAGAAAATTAAAAAAAAAGGGTGGGGGAAGCAAACAGAAATCAAAAAGCAAACAAACAAACAAACAAAAACCACAGGGGAATATCTTCTGATTCTGTATACTTTCAGTCCCTTGACTTCCCCTGGAACTTGTCCGTCCAGCTGGTCTTCTGGGGGAGGGGCCTGCTGTGCTGATTTTCAGGTGTGAGCACTTGGGGGAGCTGCTCTGCCCCTGCCTGGTGCAGGGCTCCTTGGGGGTTGTTCACCCCGTGAGGCCCCAGGAGGAACAACCGCAGTGGCGGGGCCAGCTCTGCAGCCCTGGAGTCAGCCCCCGCAGTAGCTCCGCAGCTCTCCGTCTGCAGGGCCTGGAGGCTCCGGGCGGGGCCGCTGATCTGCTCAGCTGGGGCAGGAGCGTCCTCGCTGTCCTGGGCCCTCCCGGCCTCTGCCTGTCCCGGGGGAGGCGGGTCCTGGGCTGTGTCCCGGCGCCCTGTGCTCCGAGGCCTGCGCTGGTGGATTCGCGCTCCCGCCCCGCAGCCCCCTCCGCGGAGCCGCCCCCGAGCTCCCCGAGCTGCTCCCGCCCAGCAGCCCCCTCCGCGGAGCCGCCCCCGAGCCCCCCGAGCTGCTCCCGCCCCGCAGCCCCCTCCGCGGAGCCGCCCCCGAGCCCCCCGAGCTGCTCCCGCCCCGCAGCCCCCTCCGCGGAGCCGCCCCCGAGCCCCCCGAGCTGCTCCCGCCCCGCAGCCCCCTCGCGGAGCCGCCCCCGAGCCCCCCGAGCTGCTCCGGGTCCCGCCGTGCGCGCTGCAGCCCTTAGGGAGCTCGGCGCACTCTCCCGGGGCGCAGGTGTCTGTTAGTGTCCCGGGAGCCCGAGGGCTTCCCCCCCTCCTGCGTCCTGCTCCACCTCCCCTCGAGCCCCTTTCCCCCGGGAAGGTCGGTGCAGCTCCTGCTCCTCCGGGACGGGGCTCTCCTGTCCTGGGGACACTCGCCCCGGCCTCAGCCCGGCTCCTCGCGGGCCCCTCCCCCTTGGAGGCCTTTTGTGTCTTTATTTCTTTTTCCCCGTCTTCCTACCTTGATAGAAGCGCGAACTCTTCTCACTGTAGCGTTCCAGATGGTCTCTCTTTAAATCTCAGGCCGAATTCGTAGATTTTCAGTAGATTTGAAGGTTATCTAGGTAATTTGGTGGGGACAGGTGATTGGGGACCCTGCTCTTCTGCCGTCTTGCCCCTCCTCCCTGTAGCTATATTTTTAAAAATTGTATATGTCTTTTGATGACAAAACTTTGGAGCAACCTAAAAATATAAATAGTTAATTATACTAGCAAATAGTAAACTTTTATTTTAAGATTTTATTTATTTTTGAGTGGAAGAGAAAGCACGTGAAGGGGAGGGCAGAAGGAGAGGGAGAGATGGAGAGTTGGGAAGAGAGAATCTCAAACAGACTCCATGCACAGCATGGAGCCCAGCCCAGGGCTCATCTCACAACTCTGAGATCATGACCTGAGCCAAAATCAAGAGTGCAACATGAACTGAGGCACCCAGGCACTCCAATAATGAAGCTTTATATGTATGACATTGTGTAGATATTACCTCAAAAAATACATGTTTGGGGCTTTTTTATATGACATTTCTATAGATAATACAGACTTCATTGTATAATAAGACTTGAATAGAGACTCTGGTTAAGAAGTTGAAATAAACCAGACTCTGGTTAAGAAGTTGAAAGAACATGGTATTATGCTGGATTAACATTCTTTAATTGCTTTTTGTTTAACTTATCATTTTATCTTTGTTCATTGTTTTCTACCATTTCCCCTCCAATTGCTTTCATAGGTATATTTTTTCCTTAATATCTTTATGGTTCCCTTTCAGTTAAAAATTTATTTTTTTTCCAATTGTGAAATATAACATCCTAATTGGAAATATGCATGATAAATACATAAAGTTAAAACATATTTGTAAATTAAAAAAAAACATATTTATACCTATTCATTTAAGTACTCAGATGAAGAAACAAATTAAAAGAACTTCTTTTAGGGATTCCTGGATGGCTCAGTGGTTTAGCACCTGCCTTTAGCCCAGGACATGATCCTGGAGTCCTGGGATCAAATCCCACATCTGGATCCCTGTGTGGAGCCTGCTTCTCCCTCTGCCTGTGTCTCTGCCTCTCTCTCTCTCTCTCTCTCTCTCTATGTGTCTCTCATGAATAAATAAATAAAATCTTAAAAAAATTATTTTCACATCAAATGCCCCTTCAATGAGATTCATAATATATAGTTAATTTGGTCCTTCTGAAACCAAGACAGAAATAACAACTGCTTGGTAGAGCAGCTGCATTCCCCAAATGCCTCTCTTATTTATTTAGACAGTTGGATTTTTGCCTTAGCCCATTTATCTTCAAATTTGAAACAACCAGAATGAAACAAACCTTAATACCTTTAGTGACTCTGAAAATGATATCCACTATTGCCTAATGTTAAGCTCTTTGTTTTCTCAGGTGATCTGTTTAAAAGTCAAATTGACACATAAGGTAGTAAAAATTCACTATGGAAAGATTATTTACCCATTTAAAATTGAAAACTCCACAAGGATACACACAATTTTGACAAAATTAATATAACACCCACTACACTGAAAGTTGACAAAAATGAGTAAACTGAAAAAAGAATTTTTGACCATATGGGATTAGATTCCCTAGGCTTCCAAAAGATAAAAACCATGAAGATGGTATTCTGAGAAACTAGATTAAATATGTCTATCTAAAATAGAATAGCTTTTAAGAATTTTACTTTAACTCTGGTTTTTATAAGAAATCTTTTTTTAAGATTTTATTTATTCATGAGAGACACACACAGAAAGAGAGAGGGAAAGAGAGAGAGAGAGAGAGAGAGAGAGAGAGAGACAGGCAGAGGGAGAAGCAGGCTCCATGCAGGGAGCCTGATGTGGGACTCGATCCTGGGACTCCAGGATCATGCCCTGGGCTGTAGGCAGGTGCTAAACCGCTGAGCCACCCAGGCATCCCAGAAATCTTTTAAAAAATAAATTGCTATTAAAAATTGGCTAGAAGTTTTAATTTGTAGAATTATATTTTTAAGTAGAGTACTATCAGTTATCCAAATCACTTTTAGAATAATGAAAGTAATCGATAGATGACAGATATGTAGACAGAAGGACACATCCACCTCTTGTCTATGTCCATATTTCACAGTGCCTGATATGACACATTTCAGAGATATACCATGTCTATTTATAGCCATCCCCTGTACTTGCACTCTGCAATCTTTCTAAGAGTTGTAAGGAAGAAATTTCAAATGTGAAGCACTTATGTAAATTTATAAAATAAAATGTCCAAATCTGTGTATGTTTGTATTGGGTACTGAATCAGAATCTTTCCTATCTTTATAGATCATGTATCCTTGGTTTAATTATTTAATTATTCTAAGCCTCTATTTTCTCATTTATTAAAGGGGGATACTTATATTTAACTATTTAATAGTTAAATTTAAGATTTTAATAGTATAATAAATATTTAATTTAATAGTATAATATAGAATTCCTGGTTAGAAGAGAAAGAATATGTTTCATAAATAGTGATACTTATTGACTGTATACAGAAAACAACATATTTTCCCCACAATCTATTCATCACTCCACATGCTCCTTTTCCTTCCATTTTGGAGGGAAACTAGAAGAGATAATATCATTTCTGATAACTCTTAGTTACATAATACTTTTTTGGCTCCTCCAGTATTAAAACATGCATTTGTTCAATAGTTAATTTATCTATCCAGTAAGAAATTAGCATTTAAGTCTTTATTCTAAGCAAGGGTTCTCTCCTTCTGCTGCTTAGACTACTCCAGAATAAGTTGCCTACTATAAGGGAAGGACACAGTGGCACTTTTTCCTACTTTCCTACTTTGTATTTTTTTAAAAATTTTTTTTATTTTTATTTATTTATGATAGTCACAGAGAGAGAGAGAGAGGCAGAGACACAGGCAGAGGGAGAAGCAGGCTCCATGCAGGGAGCCCGACGTGGGATTCGATCCCGAGTCTCCAGGATCGCGCCCTGGGCCAAAGGCAGGCGCCAAACCACTGCGCCACCCAGGGATCCCATAAGATTCTTTTTTTTTAAATATTTTATTTATTTATTCATAAGAGACAGAGAGAGACAGATAGAGGCAGAGACACAGGCAGAGGGAGAAGCAGGCTCCATGCAGGGAGCCCGACATGGGACTCGATCCCAGGTCCACAGGATCACACCAGGTGGTGCTAAACCGCTGGGCCACCGGGGCTGCCTGTATTTTTTTTTTTTTTAATTTCCTCTCTTTTCTTTCTTTCTTTCTTTCTTTTCTTTCTTTCTTTCTTTCTTTCTTTCTTTCTTTCTTTCTTTTCTTTCTTTCTTTTCTTTCTTTCTTTCTTCTTTCTTTCTTTCTTTTTTCTTTCTTTCTTTCTTTCTTCTTTCTTTCTTTCTTTCTTCTCTTTCTTTCTTTCTTTCTTCTCTTTCTTTCTTTCTTTCTTTCTTTCTTTCTTCTTTCTTTTCTTTCTTTCTTCTTTCTTTCTTTCTTTCTTTCTTTCTTTCTTTCTTTCTTCTTTCTTTTTTCTTTCTTTTTTGAGAAAGCAAGCATGCATGCATGTGCAAGTGAGGGTAGCAGAAAGAGGATCTTAAGCAGGCTCCATACTCAGCACAGAGCCTGAGGTGGAGCTCCATCTCTCAATCCTGAGATCATGACTTGAGCTGAAATCAAGAGTCAGATGCTTAACCAACCGAGCCACCTACACACCCCTCTACCTTGCATTTCTTATCTAAAGAAGCTCTTGGAGAACTTTGTCTCAAAGAAGGTGTGCAACTACAGGTGTACAGTCTTTAGATTAGGCATGGGTCATAATCCCACCAGCCCATGGGTTCCCCAAGATTCAAGAAGCACATGTCAACTCTGAGTGGTTTTATTGAGACTGTTTCTCTAGGGTTCAGACAAGGGTAAAGGATTCTTACTACACTTCAAGAGTCTACTAAGAAGTGCCTCTATCTGGATTTGGTGACCCTTATCCTCTTAACAAAATTAAAAGTCTAAAAGACTAAGTAGGGTGATATAAGAAAAATTGTTAAAGGACATTGAGACTCCTTACCCTTTTACACTTTTACACTTTGGCAAATTCTCTTCTTATACTTTCATATGCTAATATTAATGTGCTAATATGCTAATAGTTACCCTCTCTGCCTTGAGGGTTTCTGGTGAAACTATAAAATAGTGCTGTCCTAATATTCAGATAAAAAAAGTTCTGAGTTGGGTGTCTAGCACATAATACATATTTAGAATTAATAATAGTTTTTGCATATAATTAAACCATCTATTTGTATTATAATTTTACACTAAATATGTCTAAGGGAAATATTCAGAAAAATTTTCACAAAAAAGGCAATGATTTTATATTGCCACTTTAATGTAGTGGTGAAAATAGACTTTAATGAATTGAAATGGACATGTCACGCTAGAAAAGCACATGATTGTTTTTCTAGGAGACTGACTTAGGTAGAGCTCTAGGAAATAGAAAATAAATCAAGTTCTATTTTTTTTAGAGTGATAAACACAAAAACATTATCTTAGTTCTATACAGTTAGTAGTTTTGTGCTATTTAAAAAGATTGTCTTGAGCTATTAATAGGATGCTAAATTACTATAATATTAATTATATATATAAATATATATAAGTATATATATAAATATATAAATATGTATATATCACTTCTAATTTACATGTTTTCTTAGAAAAGTACTCAGGATCTAAGAGCACCCTAACCCTAAGAAAAGTAGGTTTTTAAAATCATTATTATACTAAAATGGGGAATTAGAGATCTCCTTAGCAAAACAGGGTATTCTAATGAATGGAGTCATGAAGAAGGTAATTTTCCACGGTAAGAATTTTAATTCCATTGGAAACAAATTTGTGTGAATACAAATTTGATAAACTTCTAAAGGAAAGAATAGAAAAACATATATGAATGGAAAAAAAAACCCACACACAAACCTTACCAGATAGACTAAATTTTACAATAGAATGAGTTATCTCTAAATACTGCAAGACACCCTTTATAATTGTAAGCCCAAACAAAGCAAAACTTTGAAGGCATTTGTGTGACTAAAAATGAAATAGGACATCCTTCTAATACAAAAATATCAATGCCTTACTTTATAAAATTTGAAATTGGTATACTCCTAGATAAAAAATTTACATCTGTAAACAATTAAGCAGATCCCAATAAAATGTATATGTAACATAGATTTGTAGTAAGATCTAATTGTACATACCAGACCTACCCGAAGAATTTCATAGCCCTTTAAAATAATAGAAGGTACTCATAACTATGAGTACATAGTTACATTAGTAACAGGCTAATGCTAGTTAAGATATTTATGTGGAGACATCTATAATAAAAATAGAACTAAGTCAGAGGCAAGCATCTTTATAATTGTCTTGTGTAGTAATATTTAATATGCACACTTGCATGTGTCTATGCAGGTTTATATTTTATCACAGCATGCAAGTCATGAAAATATAAGTAGTTCACTAAATATTACTAATAATATGATTTTAATGAGTGCATAATCCATTATGTACAATTGGTATTATTAAAAGTAATATATATAATGCCATTATAAGTAATGGTAGAAATAAATCATTTATTCATTTCTCATTTTCTTCTCATAGAAGTGACTCCAAAAGATGGGAGAATTACTATGTCATAGGATATAAACTTTTAAAAGTACCTGATCTGTATTGACAAATTGCTCTTTATTAAAAGCTATACCAATCTAAATTGTCAATATGAAAATTAGCATCTATTTTGTTATACCACACATCGATATGTATATGAAATATAAAATGTGCACTTCTTTAAGCATTAAACAAATGAAAATTTTATTAACTATTTAAATTTCTTCTAAGAAATATTCTGGGTTAATTTCTGTGCCTAACTGTACTATTTTTGTTAATGATTCATTATTGTACTTTAAGAATGTATAAACTTTGTTATAATCGCTGAAAAGTTAAAGAATGCTTTTACTATGTTTTTCAGCTTGCAATTTAGAAAATAATCAACTATAAAATTTAATATGAAAAATGTCTTTGTTCTTTTTTAGTATGAATTAAATGATTAGGTTTCTTTATGCTAGCCATAAAATCTTAGAAGCCTTTATGAAAAATTATTCCCTTCACAATAGCAATAACAACAAAAACTAAATGAAATTGATATATGTACTAATAAATAAGCAAAAATTACCAGCCTCACTGTTCAGAAATTGAGAAAGCCTTGACAATAATTTCATTTCATTTTATTTATTTTTTTAAGATTTTATTTATTTATTCATGAGACACAGAGACAGAGGCAGAGACACAGGCAGAGGGAGAAGAAGGCTTCCTACAGGGAGCCCAATGTGGAACTTGATCCTGAAACCCCAGGATCACACCCTGAAGCCAAAGACAGACACTCAACGCTGAGCCACCCAGGAGTCCCCTTCACAATTGTTTTAATATTTTGAGAAAAAAATAACTTTAATTGAAAAAATTATAAGTACTATCTAAACTATGGTATCCAAAAAAATCACAATTTGGAGAGTATAACAATTAAATAATATACTTTACACAAGTAGTAAGCAATAACTGAAAAATTAAGCAATTTATGGATAAAACATTATGTAGTAAAGGTTCTCCTTATTCAAAAAAGGAGGAAAAGAAGAGAAAGATAATAGGTAATAATGAGTGGAGGAAGTTTATGAATAATTATTATTTAAAAGATGCATTATTTTACTATAAACCATTTTCTTTATTTTTAAACCACAAAAGGACTCATAGTTTTTGTACTTAAAATGAAGTCAAGAAAAAAGTTTAGCACAGAAAACTACATTTAGAGCAAAAAAAAAAAAAAAGGCTGAACAACAAGAATATTTTCTAATGCATGGAAATGGTACACATAGAAAATGGACTGAAAATTCATAGAAGATGCCACTTGTCTGTCCCTTTCAGTTGTCTGTGTGTGTATAACAATGCAGAACATTTTGTCTCCATGCTAATATGGTCCACAATTTAAATTTGGCCCATGTGATATATTCTTTAATCAGAGTATGTTGGAGTGTGTGTTTTTCCTAAAGCTGAACTACTAAAATAGGACTCATTTTGCTTGGTATGTTTAGGGATAAACATTATATTAATTTTCAAACAAGAAAATAAAATGGATTCCAATTCAATAGAAGTTATTTTTAATAAAAAATTATTGTAATATATGCCTTACCATTATTTTACTGATTATTTTATTTTAAAAATGCTTTTATTTATTTATTCATGAGAAACACAGAGAGAAAGAGAGAGAGGCAAAGACACAGGCAGAGGGAGAAGTAGGCTCCATGCAGGGAGCCCAACGTGGGACTCAATCCCGGGTCTCCAGGATCAGGCCCTGGGCTGAAGGCGGCGCTAAACCACTGAGCCACTTGGGCGGCCCTACTGATTATTTTAAAGCAAATATCGCATAATTTTCATCACTATGTAGTTTACTATGAAATTCTAAAGACATTTTCTGATGTAAACAAAATACAACATACTTAAAATATGTGAATTATCTAATATGTAGTTTATATTAAGTTTTCCCTAGTTGCTCCTCAAATGCCATTTTAGTCATTGATATCAATAGTGACTTTGAATATCAGAAAATTTGTTTAGTAGAAAGGGATTAGATTTCACTGGAATTTCACATGTCAGATCTAACACCAGTATGTATAAATTATAGGCAGACATATCTCTACTTAAGGAGTTTTCCAGCATTTCTAGAACCTGCCTTTTGAAATAATAAGCTTTTAGACATTGCAAATATTTAAGCAAAAGTTGGCTGGCTACATATAAGGGATAAATTCATGAATACATTGAGTGAGAAGTTGAACAAAACTACCTTTACTTCCACTCTAAGATTCAATGATTTTGTGAAAAATGTCATTGTTGCATGACATTTTAAGGCTTTCCATGATTAATATCTCTTTCAAATATGTAAGTTATGTGAACTGTGAGATTTGTGGTTAACAAGTAAATGTTATAGAAAATAAATATTCTTTTGTTTCACTTATGTTTCACCAGTTTAGATGCTCTTACCTCACTAAATCTTCTCTTATACCTATCTTTTAAAACTGTTTTAAGAAAACAATTATCTCATAATTTTGCCCTAAACATACACTCACATACACACGTATTACACATCCCCCCCCCAATATCAAGAGGAAATCACTGTGTCATTTCAATGTACAGGTCAGACTATGTATTCAAACTGAGAATTATTTCACCACTTGTGCTCCTGATATATTGAGGTTATGAAGTCTCTGAATTTTTTCCTATTTTAGCAACCTTTTTTAAAAAATAATTTACCATTTTAAATAATGTACTATGAGATCTATAAACTATATAAACATTAAATAGATGACAAAAGTCAAAAGTCATGAAGCTAGAAATAGAAGTATGGTATAGAAAACATACTATTATTCTTAGACAATACATGGAATGGATAATATAACTTGAATGTAGACTAAGATAAGTTGTATGCTACAAACCTTAAAGCAGTTACTAAAAAACAAAATAAATAGCTAATAAGCCAATATGAGTAAATGTTACAACATTTATACAATTAATACTAAATGTGGGACGCCTGGGTGGCTCAGTGGTTAAGCATCTGCCTTCAGCCCAGGGCATGATCCTAGAGTCCCAGGATGGAGTCTATAGGGTTCCCTGCATGGAGCCTGCTTCTCTCTCTGCCTATATCTGCTTCTATCTCTCTCCGTGTCTCTCATGAATAAATAAATAAAATATTTTAAAAAATATTAAATTAGGTAGAAAACAGGAATAAGGAGAAAAAATAGAATGGGCCAATAGAAAATAGAAGAAAATTTAACCTTCTGAGTAATCATATTTTTTTTGAGTAATCATATTTAATTTAACAGTGAAACACTCAGTTAAATAGAGAGCATTAGATTTGTTGCTTTCAGAACACAAGATACAATTATAAGATACTGAAAGAAAGACACAACTAAGTTGAAAGTGAAAGGATAGAAAAACAAATATTACATTGATTGAAAGAAAGCTAGAATTACTATATATATATTAATATACTATAATACTATATATATATATATATATATATATATATATATAACAGGCAGAATAGATTTCTGAGCAAATAATATTGCCAGTGATAAAGAAGCTCATCACATAATGATAAAGAAATCAATTCATCTATTTAAAATTATATCTTAAATATTTATCCACCTAATAACAGAGCTTCACAATACATGAAAGAAATCTGATAAAATGACAAGGAGAAATAGACAAATCCACAATTATAGTTGGGAATGTCAATAGCCCTCTCTTGATTAACTAAAAAGTAGAGAATAAATCAGTACAGATATAGATGATATAAACTTTCAACATTCAACAACACTATCAATCAAAATGACATTAATAGAACACTACATTCAAAAACAAAATATACATTATTTTCAAATGCACATGGAATGTTTACCAAAATACATCATGTTTTGTGCCACAAAAGAAGTTACATTAAATTTGAAAGGATTTGACTCATTTAAATAATATTTTATGGCCACAATGGTATTGTTAGACATCAATAATAGACAGACATCTGGAATTTTCTCATGTATTTGGAAACTAAAGTAATACAATTTAAAAATCTTACTCATAGCCAAAGGAGAAAGAAGTTTAAAAAAACGTATGTAAAGACACCACAATTTCGGAAATACTTTTAGAACATTCTATAGCAAATACATAACACAAAATAAGTCTTAAAAATAATAAAAGTCTATAATCAATGAAATCTGTTGTTTTTTTTTTTTTAAAGATATATATGTATATTTTTTAGAGAGAGAGAGAGCATGTGCGAGTTGGAAGAGGGGCGGAGGGAGAGAATCTTCCAGCAGACTCCTGCTGAGTGAGCATGGAGCCTCACCTGGGGCTTGATTTCAACACCCATGATCTGAGCCAGAATCAAGCCATCAGACATATAACCAACTGAGCTACCCCAAAGAGTTCTGTTTTTAATTTAAGAACAAGAACAATAAATGCAATTTTAAAAAATAGAAAAAAATAATAAATAAGAGTCAAAAATCAGTAAAAGAGATCATATAATAACAAAAAAATCAATACATTCTAGACATAATTTGTTGAATAAATTCTTACACTTAAGTGGATGATAAAAAAAATATTAAGGGGCTCCTGGGTGGCTCAGTGGATTAAATTTCTGATTTCTACTCAGGTCACCATCCCAGGGTCCCAGGATCTAGCCCCATGGGTCAGCAGGGAGTCTGCTTTTCCCCTCTCCTTTTCCCACTGCCCCTCCCTCCACTCATGTTTGTTCTCTCTCTCTCTCTCTCTCTCTCTTTGTCATATAAATAAATAAAATCTTTAAAAAACCACATCCATGACACAAATCAGTACTAGAAGGAATAAGATTGTTGATTGTTACATCACTATGTTTTAGTTACATTACTATGAATCTATCAATATTAAAAATATACTAAAAGTATATTATGAATAAATTTATATCAAGAAACACAACAGTTATGTAAAATGGAATGTTTCTTGAAAGAAACAAAGGTCTGAAGTTCATTCAAGAACAATTAACCTAAATAGTTTTACATCTACAGAAGCATTTAGATGTGTAGGAAAAACAAAACAAAACATTCTCATAAGCAAAAATTCAGGCTCAGATAGTTTCACTCTTAAAATCTGCCAAATATTTAAAGAAAAAAATTTCCACAAAATGTAGAAGTAGAAGAATTCCAACTAATTCAGTATTGGTATGAGGCCAAAACCACATAGCAACAGTACAGGAAGATTATAGACAAATAATTCATGAATATAAATGCAATAATTTACAAAAATAATAAGTCCAACAATGTGAAAATGTTGACTACATCATGAACAAGTGGATTTTATCCCAAAGTGTAAATAATTTTTATATTAAAACAAACACGGGGCACTTGGGTGGCTCAGTGGATGAGCATCTGCCTTTGGCTCATGTTGTGATCCTGGGGTGCTGGGATCAAGTCCCACATCAAGCTTCCCACAGGAAGCCTGCTTCTCCCTCTACCTGTGTCTCTGCCTCTTGTGTCTCTCATGAATAAATAAATAAAAATCTTAAAAACAAAACAAAAAAGAATTCTCCAGGAAGACATAAATATTCCTAATGTATATGGACCTAATGATAGAGCATTAAGCTACAGGAGGAAAAATATGATAAAACTTCAAGTAAAAACACATAAATCCACTATCATGTTGGAAACTTCAACACCTCTGTCTCAGAAATAGACAGTCAGCAGGCAGAAAATTCAGTAAAGACATAGTTGAAATTGACAGTATCAATCAACTGATATTTATAGAGTACTTCATCCAACAACAGCAAAACACACATTTTTCCTCAAGTTCACATGGAGCATTCACCAAGACAGACCATATTGTGCTCTGTAAAATATACCTTAATAAATTTCAGAATAAAAATTCTACAACGTCTGCTTTTATATCAACTATGGAATTATAGTAGTATGAAAGAGTTAACTGGAAAATCCCAAAATTGTGGGGATTAAACAATATGCTTCTAAATAACACATAGATCAAAGAGAAAGTCTCATTAGAAATTAAAAATAATTAAAAATTAAAATTGTGTTGAATTACTTGAAAGCACAACTTATAATTTGTGGGATGTGCAAATTTGGGTAAAATTTATATAATTTTAGAATTATATAAAAATTTAAAGAATTATATATAATTTAAATAAAATTATATAAATTTTATAAAATTGAATAAATTTTATAAATCCAGAAAATTGAATGCATATATTAGAAAAGATCTAATATCAATAACTTAAGTTTCCATCTTAGTAAACCAGAAAATTAGCATATTCAATTAAAAAAAAAGCCAAGATAGGGAGGGAAGAAAGAACTAATGGAGAAATCAATGAAATTGAAAACAGGAAAGCAAAACAGAAAATCAATGAAAGAAAATCCTGTCCTTTTAAAAGACCAAAAATATTGATAAATCTAGCCAGGTTAAGGGGAAAAAAAAAAAGGGTAAAAGCTATCATTTAAATAAAGAGGAACAGCACTACAGACATCCCGTGGACATTAAAAGACTACTAAGGGAATATTATGAACAACTATGATCTCAACTGTGATAACCTAGATGAAAACGACCAATTCCTTGAAAGACATCATCCACCAAAACTGAGGTAAATATTAATCTGAATAGTCCGCTATCTATTAAAGAAATCGAGTCAATAATTAATGACCTTCCAAACAGAAAGCATCAGGCCCAGATAACAATACTCTGTTCATTTTTTAATTCTACTAAATATTTAAGAAATAAATTATATCACTCCACTATAATCTCTATGAGATGATGGAAGCAGAAAGAATATTTTCTAACTTGTTCAATGAAATTGGAATAACACTAATACCAAAGTCAGAAAAAGACATTACAAGAAAACTACAAACCGGTATCTCTCATGAACATAATATAAAAATCCTCAACAAAATATTAGCAAATCAAATCTATGAAAGTATAAAAAATTATACACTACAACAAAATGAGATCTACCGCAGTTATGCAAAGATGATTCAGCATTCAAAAATTAGCCCATCCCAAGATTTAAAAAAGAAAAAATATATCAATTTTTAAAAATAAAATTGGTGCCAAATCTCCAGAATCTTACCAACAGACAGTCAGAGAATTGCACATTGAGGGAGTATACTCTGGGCACAAGGAAACCAGAGAGAGAGTGGATGTTTGGGACATCTCTTCAGGGAATGAAGACATAATCCTAAACTCCTATGATCAGCATAGGTCAAGTGAAGAAGTGAAATTTTGTTGTTGAATTTGATAATCTAAAATGGGTGAAAGGTTTATATCTTCTAGATAAGATGAACAGAATTATTACCTACCTCATATTGTTTTTATTTCCTTTGCATTTGTCTGCTCTATCTCATCATGGCTTCATTTTTCATTTTGTGGTGTTCTGAATTATTCCTTAATGGTTTGACATATGACAGTATTATTTCCTTATCCAGACCATGACATTACTTTGAGGTCACCCCTCAAGGTCAACCATGTAGTAAACCTTGTTTTTGTTTGTTTGTTTGTTTGTTTGTTTAAATATAACATTCAATCAGCAAACCAGGAATAGTGAAAAGCTTTCTCAACTTAAAGACATAGTATGTACAAAAAGCCTATAGCAAACATCATAGTTAATGGTGAGAAACTAATATTAAGTACAAAGCACTTCTCACCATACCTTTTCAACATTGCACTGGACAGCCTTACCAATTCAATAAGGTGATAAAGGAAGACTTAAACAGCTTATCCTTGCAGGTGACATAATAGTCTATGTAGAAATTTTAGGAAAATCAATGACAACATAACAAGAAGCTACTAGTAGTAAGCAATTATGGTAAGGTTATGGGATAAAAGGTCTATTATCTTTGCCTTATAAGGACAGCAACAAGAGTGGCCACTCTAATGGTCTCATTTTAACTTAATCGCCTCTTTAAAGGTTCCATCTCCAAACCCAATCACATTATAAGATAATGGGGATTAGGATTCCCATATATTAAATTTTATGGGACAGAATTAGTTCATAACTTCATGTTAAAATTTTTTAAGGCAGCATATTATCATCTCAACACATACCCACACACACACACACACACACAACAGAATTCATATTCTAGTCCTCATAACACTTCTCAGCAAACTAAAAGAGAAGGAAATTCCTTACCCTATGCAACTATCAATGTTAAAATGTGAAAAACTGACTGCTTTGTCTCTCAGATTAGGAACATGACCCAGCATGTTACTCTTTTTAATTCTATTTACCATTGCACTAGAAGTTCTAGCTAGGGCATTGAAGGAGAAAAAAGGAATAAGATGCATCCAGATTGAAAAGGAGTAAAACTTTATAATCACAAATGAGATAATTATCTACATAGCAAGTTCATTAAAATCCACAAAAAAAGGTACTAGAGTAAGTGCATTTAACAAGGTTTCTGGTTGCAAGATCAATATCCAAAAATCAATCATACGTCTTTATACTAGTAACAAATATTTTGAAAATGAAATTTTAAATTTACTGTATATACACACACACACATACATAGTGGAATATTACTCATCTGTAAAAAGGAATGAAATCTTGCTATTTGCAAAAATGTGGATGGAGCTAGAGGGTATTATGCTAAGCAAAATATATCAGTCAGAGAAAGATAAATACCATAGGATTTCCTGATATATGGAATTAAGGAAACAAAACAGATGAACATAGAGGGGAAAAAGAGGCAAACCCTGAAACAGACTCTGAACTGTAGAAAATAAATTTATGATTGATACTGGAGGGGAAGTGGGTGAGTGGATGGGCTGAATAGATGATAGGTATTAAGGAGGGCACTTGTATTGATGAGCATGAAGTGTTGTAGGTCAATGATGAATCACTCAATTCTACATAGGAAACTAAAAAAAAAAAAAAAAAGCAGAAGAGCTCTCCGAAGACGGCTGAAGAGTAGGGTCCCCAATCACCTGTCTCCACCAAATTACCTAGAAAACCTTCAAATCATCCTGAAAATCTACGAATTCGGCCTGAGATTTAAAGAGACCAGCTGGAATGCTGCAGTGAGAAGAGTTCGCGCTTCTATCAAGGCAGGAAGACGGGGGAAAAGAAATAAAGACACAAAAGGCCTCCAAGGGGGAGGGGCCCGCGAGGAGCCGGGCTGAGGCCGGGGCGAGTGTCCCCAGGACAGGAGAGCCCCGTCCCGGAGGAGCAGGAGCTGCACCGACCTTCCCGGGGGAAAGGGGCTCGCGGGGAGGTGGAGCAGGACCCGGGAGGGCGGGGATGCCCTCGGGCTCCGGGGACACTAACAGACACCTGCGCCCCGGGAGAGTGCGCCGAGCTCCCTAAGGGCTGCAGCGCGCACGGGGGACCCGGAGCAGCTCGGGGGGCTCGGGGGCGGCTCCGCGGAGGGGGCTGCGGGGCGGGAGCAGCTCGGGGGGCTCGGGGGCGGCTCCGCGGAGGGGGCTGCGGGGCGGGAGCACGAATCCAACAGCGCAGGCCCCGGAGCACAGGGCGCCGGGACACAGCCCAGGATCTGGCCTCCCCCGGGACAGGCAGAGGCCGGGAGGGCCCAGGACAGCGAGGACGCTCCTGCCCCAGCTGAGCAGATCAGCGGCCCCGCCCGGAGCCTCCAGGCCCTGCAGACGGAGAGCTCGGGAGCTACTGCGGGGGCTGACTCCAGGGCTGCAGAGCTGGCCCCGCCACTGCGGTGGTTCCTCCTGGGGCCTCACGGGGTGAACAACCCCCAAGGAGCCCTGCACCAGGCAGGGGCAGAGCAGCTCCCCCAAGTGCTCACACCTGAAAATCAGCACAGCAGGCCCAAAATACTCACATACTCAAATACAAAAGTTAACCTTAGACCTAAAGAACTAGAGAAAAAAACAGCAAATAGATCCTACAGCCAGGAGAAGAAGAGAGTTAATAAAGATTCGAGGAGAACTCAATGAAATCGAGACCAGCACTGTGGAACAGATCAACAAAACCAGGAATTAGTTCTTTGAAAGAATTAATAAGATAGATAAACCATTAGCCAGCCTTATTAAAAAGAAGAGAGAGAAGACTCAAATAATAAAATCATGAATGAGAAAGGAGAGATCACTACCAACACCAAGGAAATACAAACGATTTTAAAAACATATTATGAGGGATCCCTGGGTGGTGCAGCGGTTTGGCGCCTGCCTTTGGCCCAGGGCGCGATCCTGGAGACCCGCGATCGAATCCCACATCGGGCTCCCGGTGCATGGAGCCTGCTTCTCCCTCTGCCTGTGTCTCTGCCTCTCTCTCTCTCTGTAACTATCATAAATAAATAAAAATTTAAAAAAATAAAAATAAAAACATATTATGAGCAACTATACGCCAATAAATTAGGCAATCTAGAAGAAATGGACGCATTCCTGGAAAGCCACAAACTACCAAAACTGGAACAGGAAGAAATAGAAAACCTGAACAGGCCAATAACCAGGGAGGAACTTGAAGCAGTCATCAAAAACCTCCCAAGACACAAAAGTCCAGGGCCAGATGGCTTCCCAGGGGAATTCTATCAAACGTTTAAAGAAGAAACCATACCTATTCTACTAAAGCTGTTTGGAAAGATAGAAAGAGATGGAGTACTTCCAAATTCGTTCTATGAGGCCGGCATCACCTTAATTCCAAAACCAGACAAAGACCCCACCAAAAAGGAGAATTACAGACCAATATCTCTGATGTACATGGACGCAAAAATTCTCAACAAGATACTAGCCAATAGGATCCAACAATACATTAAGAAGATTATTCACCACGACCAAGTAGGATTTATCACCGGGACACAAGGCTGGTTCAACACTCGTAAAACAATCAATGTGATTCATCATATCAGCAAGAGAAAAACCAAGAACCATATGATCCTCTCAATAGATGCAAAGAAAGCATTTGACAAAATAGAGCATCCATTCCTGATCCAAACTCTTCAGAGTGTAGGGAAAGAGGGAACATTCCTCAACATCTTAAAAGCCATCTACAAAAAGCCCAAAGTAAATATCATTCTCACTGGGGAAGCACTGGGAGCCCTTCCCCTAAGATCAGGAACAAGACAGGGATGTCCACTCTCACCACTGCTATTCAACATAGTACTGGAAGTCCTAGTCTCAGCAATCAGACAACAAAAAGACATTAAAGGCATTCAAATTGGCAAAGAAGAAGTCAAACTCTCCCTCTTCACCGATGACATGATACTCTACATAGAAAACCCAAAAGCCTCCACCCCAAGATTGCTAGAACTCATACAACAATTTGGCAGTGTGGCAGGATACAAAATCAATGCCCAGAAAATCAGTGGCATTTCTATACACTAAGAATGAGGTTGAAGAAAGAGAAATTAAGGAGTCAATCCCATTTACAATTGCACCCAAAAGCATAAGAAACCTAGGAATAAACCTAACCAACGGATCTATACCCTAAAAACTATAGAACGCTTCTGAAAGAAATTGAGGAAGACACAAAGAGATGGAAAAATATTCCATGCTCTTGGATTGGCAGAATTAATATTGTGAAAATGTCAATGTTACCCAGAGATTTACACGTTTAATGCAAGCCCTATCAAAATACCATGGACTTTCTTCAGAGAGTTAGAACAAATTATTTTAAGATTTGTGTGGAGTCAGAAAAGACCCCAAGTAGCCAGGGGAATTTTAAAAAAGAAAACAATATCTGGGGGCATCACAATGCCAGATTTCAGGTTGTACTACAAAGCTATGGTCAAGACAGTGTGGTACTGGCACAAAAACAGACACATAGATCAATGGAACAGAATAGAGAACCCAGATGTGCACCCTCAACTTTATGGTCAACTAATATTCAACAAAGGAGGAAAGACTATCCACTGGAAAAAAGACAGTCTCTTCAATCAATGGTGTTGGGAAAATTGGACATCCACATGCAGAAGAATGAAACTAGACCACTCTCTTTCACCATACACAAAGATAAACTCAAAATGGATGAAGGATCTTAATGTGAGACAAGATTCCATCAAAATCCTAGAGGAGAACACAGGCAACACCCTTTTTGAACTTGGCCACAGTAACTTCTTGCAAGATTCATCCTTGAAAGCAAGAGAAACAAAAGCAAAAATGAACTATTGGGACTTCATCAAGATAAGAAGCTTTTGCACAGCAAAGGATACAGTCAACAAAACTAAAAGACAACCTACAGAATGGGAGAAGATATTTGCAAATGACGTATGAGATAAAGGGCTAGTATCCAAGATCTATAAAGAACTTCTTAAACTCAACAGCAAAGAAACAAACAATCCAATCATGAAATGGTCAAAAGACATGAACAGAAATTTCACAGAGGAAGACATAGACATGGCCAACACGCACATGAAAAAATGCTCTGCATCACTTGCCATCAGGGAAATACAAATCCAAACCACAATGAGATCCCACCTCACACCAGTGAGAATGGGGAAAATTAACAAGGCAGGAAACAACAAATGTTGGAGAGGATGCGGAGAAAGGGAAACCCTCTTGCATTGTTGGTGGGAATGTGAACTGGTGCAGCCACTCTGGAAAACTGTGTGGAGGTTCCTCAAAGAGTTAAAAATAGATTTGCCCTATGACCCTGCAATTGCACTGCTGGGGATTTACCCCAAAGATACAGATGCAATGAAATGCCGGAAACCTGCACCCCGATGTTTATAGCAGCAATGTCCACAATAGCCAAACTCTGGAAGGAGCCTCGGTGTCCATTGAAAGATGAATGGATAAAAAAGATGTGGTTTATGTATACAATGGAATATTACTCAGCCATTAGAAACGATAAATACCCACCATTTGCTTCGACGTGGATGGAACTGGAGGGTATTATGCTGAGTGAAATAAGTCAATCGGAGGACAAACATTATATGGTCTCATTCATTTGGGGAATATAAATATAGTGATAGGGAATAAAGGGGAAAGGAGAAAAAATGAGTGGAAATATCAGAAAGGGAGACAGAACATGAAAGACTCCTAACTCTGGGAAACGAACTAGGGGTGGTGGAAGGAGAGGTGGGGGTGACTGGGTGATGGGCAATGACGGGGGCACTTGATGGGATGAGCACTGGGTGTTATTCTATATGTTGGCAAATTGAACACCAATAAAAAATAAATTTATATTAAAAAAGAAGAAATAATAATTACGTAACATGGTAGAGGTGTTAGCTAACAGTTCAATGGCAACTGTATTTCAATATAAAAGCATCAATTCACCTTAAAGTTATACAATGTTACATGTCAACTATTACTCAGTAAAAATAAATAAATTATAGTTATTATTATACAAAAAATAAAATAAGAGATACTGTTAAGTTTATATAAAAATAAACCACTCATTGGGAGAAAATATTTGTGAAGCATATATCTATAGGACTTCTGTTCCAAATGTATACAGTATACTCCAAAATTAATAAGAAAACATAATCCAATAAAAAATACAGCCAAAAGTCATTTTAGTACAGAAGATGGCAAATAAATGCGCTAAGAGAATCTCAATAGCATTAGTCCTTAAAGAAATGGAAAATTAATTCATGATGAGATACTACTACAGATCTATTGGAATGGCTATAATTTAAGAAAACTGACAGACGGATGCCTGGATGGCTCAGTAGTTGAGCCCTGACTTCATCGCAGGGAGTGATCCCGGGGTCCTGGGATGGAGTTCACATCCGGCTCTCCACAGGGAGAGTCTGCTTTTCCCTTTGCCTATGTCTCTGCCTTTCTCTCTTCATGTCTCTCATGAATAAATAAATAAAATCTTAAAAAAAAAAAAAAGACTGACTGACCTATTGATAGGTATGAAGTGGAGGAATTGAAATTCCTGTACATGATGGTAGGAATGTACAGTAGCGCAACCACTTTGAAAATTTATTTGGTAGTGTCTTAAAAGTTAAACTTCTACCAAGTACATGATTCAGACAGTCCACTCCTAGATATTAGCCATTGGAAATGAAGGCATATATTCAAACAAAAACTGGAACATGAATGTTCATAGTATCTTCATTTGTAAAATCTGGAAAAAATCAGATGCCCTCCATCAAGTAAATGAAAAAATGTGATAAACCCATAGAATGTATTAGTATTTATATTTTTTAAAAAGTAATGAGCTATTAAAACCTGTTGCAATGAGAATTTCAAATACTTTTGTTAGTAAAAGAGACCAGAAAAAATAATGTACATTTTTGTTTTCTTTCTTTTGGAGGAAAAAAGGAATAATTTATGATTTATTATATATTGTATGTATCCTTAAAGAGGAAAAGAAACTTTAAAGATTTTCGCATTACTAGTAATCCAAAACCAGCAAACGCTTTAAAAATACTTGCATGATGTTAATCTTAAATATTTATACTATTAAGAGTGTACATTTTTTATTCCATTTATATAAACATCTAATATATACTGATACAAATTTTATCAGTGCCTGCCTGGAGGGGTTCTGTGCTGTAGCCTGAGGTGTTCCCAATACTCAGAAAGGAGTAGAAGAGGCTGAGAGAGAATTGCTACAGGCTGCAAACTTCTAGGGTTAGTTTTTTGCTTTCTTTCTGGTCCTCACAGCAGAAGCATAGAAAAAAACTTTCACTAATGTTTGAATTGACACTGCTTCCATGACCTTCAAACCTTATCTCACCACAAAGAATTGGGCAAAGTATAATCCAAATAAGCAATATGACAAAACAGGGTTGAGGACTTAAGGGGACATGGTAATGAGAATAGCAGACTTACTGGGTTGGGATGGTATATCATCATCATGAAATTACTGTTTTAATCCCAGCAATTTCATGATAGATGAGAAATGATAGATGAGAAAATTCAGAAAACACTTAGGTATCATTGCAATCTTTAAGGGTGGAGTCCTGACTGACCAAAAAGGAGAAAGATAATTCAATTCAAATATGAAACATTTTGCTTTAAAATGATTAAAAACAAGAACAACAACATATAAAAGTTGGGGAAGTAGTAATGGGGAATAGATAAAAGAATAGAATATTGCTGTAATTGGGTGATGTATGATTTTTAAGAATATTTTCAAAATATTTTTAAAAATAATTAAGCTTGTAATTAACAGTTAAGTAAAGAATTTGTTATGATTTGGGATTGAAATTTTAGAATTAGGTAATGATGCAAACTGAACTCAGTAGTTTTGAAATAAATTCTCTTTGAAAATGTATGTTTGAAGTACCATGTTTACATAGAAAAAAGTTAGAATAGTTGTGAAAATATGTATTTTTGAAGCCCAATAAGGGTATCACACTATCTGGCCAGCTAGCTGATTAAGAAACCTCCCTTTGTTTAGGGTGACAATCTCTGCTCCCTTGAAATGATCAAGCTCTTTTCCTAAATATTTTTAATCCCAGAAAACCTTATTTGTAAATAGAAAACAAAACAAATCATTCCTATAATGTCTGTAATTTTGTATTCAAGAAGAATCTTTTAAATTGTTATACAACATATTAATAACTTAGTAAATTTAGAGGGCCTGATACATTAGGTTTCAGGGTTTTTTTTAAAGATTTATTTATTTATTTATTTATTTATCTATGGCAAGCACGTGAGCAGGGGGAGGGGCAGAGAAAGACAGAGAAAATCTCAAGGAGACTCCATGCTGAGTGCTGACCTCCCCCACAAGGGCTTCTTCTCCTGACCATGAGTTAATGGGCTGAACTGTACTAAAGAGTTGGGTGCTTAACCCACTAAGCCATCTAGTCAACCCTTTTAGTTTTCAGATTTTAATGTGGAATTATGAGTTTGTTTGTTTGTTTGTTTTTGAGATTTGAACTTGAAATATATAAGGTAATTTATTTGATCGGTCTGTAAACTTTAAATTCAACTGTATATATAAATTCAATGTATTAAGCTTAAGAGAGGTTTAATCACTATAAAAGTTTCCCAGCATGTCATACAAAATTGAACTGTTGAAAGAAAATTCCATATATTAAATTTTAAAGTTTGAACTATGAGGAAGTTTAAGTTGTCAATTAAGGATTATTATCTAAACGATTTAATCTGCTTAACTAGAGGCAAACAAATGTGAATAAGATGAAATATAGTTTACTTCATTAGATTTGCAAATATACTGATCTAATGTATAAGCTGAATTTAAATGCTTAAAGAATATTTAATTCTAGAGTTTTAATAAATATTAATTTAAAACTTGAATAACTTTAATTCTAATTTGAACAGAAAATTAAACTAAGACTTCAAAAAATTCAAAAATAGTGGTGACTATATGGAAAACAATGTATCTCCAAAGAGAAAAATATATTTTTGAAAGGAATCAACAACAAACTGGCATAAGGCCAAACAATTTCTAGATCAAGAAGTGCTTTGTTAAACCAAGAAAAAGACTCAGGTAGAAAGGAAATGATTGAAGATGAAATTAGGGCAGAAAATGTATAGAATTAAGGAGGTGGGTAAATATGAGAGATTATCAGGAAGAAAATCAATAGCCTGTTAGGTGTTTCTTTGAAGGGTTAAATTTAGTTTCCCAATATTGAGCTTAGGGTTTATCAGTGTTCAGGGCTCAGAGAAGATACCAGAGCTACAGATATAAAATGAGAGTCATTTAGATATGGGTATTTACCCAAGTAAATGAACCTACCTATGAGAAATTGTATACAGGGAGAAGAAGAAAGTTCAAGGCAAAGTCTTGAATAATCCAATTATTTATATTAATACCTAATAAATGAACTTGTGATAGCAAGACAGTTTAACCATAGTGGTAGGAGGAAAATCAGAAAAAAATTTTGTATGGGAATCCAATAGAAGCAAGAATTTTGCTGCAAATATTCCTAAGAAGTCAAGCAAGAAAACAAGCAAAGAATTCTTATGAAATACTAAATACAAAGTCATAAAAGTACTGCTTATTGTTAACCTTACTAAGACTATGAGTCAGGTGGAAATCAGATCAGAGGGTGTCAGGGAAGTTAAGGAAAGAATAAATTCATCTATAATGGGAAGAAGACAGGTTAGGCAAAAGGAGGACAATGTGTGGTCGATATTGTTTGGTACTTTTAAAATAGGAGATCCTCTTATATGAGGGCAATCGAAGTATTGAATGTGCGAGCAAAAGTATTGAATTTTAAATTCCTGAAGTGAAAATAAGAACTCTAATCTGCCATCGAGTTTAAAGCAATCACTTGAAGTATTTCGAAGAACACCTCCTGTATTGTACCAGGTAATAAATTGTAGAAATACAGAGTTTGGTAGAAGGCATTCTCATCTTACACTTGCGTGGAGAGGATTCAGTGAAGTAAGTTTAGATATTTATAAATAATGCAGAAATCTATGAGCCATTGTTTTGTCAACTTAAGGCATTAAATTTGAACACTAAATTTTAGTAATACGCACTATAGAAATAAAGTGTTAAACTGTTGCAGTCACATTTAAGGTATTTGACTTTTCATGCATGAAGAATTCCTTTACTTCTGACTATACATAACAAAGCACAGAAATAAACACAGATTCTTCCACAGTTAGTGTTTTTGCTATGCAAGGCAAGGTAAATTAGATTGTTAATGAATGAATGTCCAATAATTTTTTTCCTGGGTAAGACATGAAGAAAGGATTGACAGAAAGAAGAACAATCCATGAACTGGGTGTCCTAATGAAAAGGAAAAAATATTTACGATTTTCCTTTTGACTAAAGAAGTAAAATTTTTATCTGAGACACGTATGTTTGAATTGAGTTTTAGAGATCAGAATGGCAGCAGAGGAATCAAATTTTCTATTGCAGAAGAGGCATTAAAAAAAAAAAGCTGTCCACAATTAGTAGGATTGTGGAACAAACAGTGGCACAAAATTATCAGAAGTCACCATATACCGTAAGAGGCCATTCAAAGACCTGGCCAAGCTCTTTTGTGGAAGGGATGTGGTTTCTAAGGATTTAATAGATGTTAGTTATTAGGAATGAAGATTGGTGGGGAGAGAGAGTCTAAACAATAGCAGAGGTCACAAGACTTGATATTTTATTGTGGTGGTGTTGTTTGTTGATTCGTTTTTGTAGAAACTGATAAATAATTGAGCTAGAAGCAATAATGAAAATCCTAAGTTGGGGGAGGGGAGGAAATGGTATCTCTAAGGGAAGAAAGAGGTTTCAGTTCCAAAAGGAATAGGAAGTCGTTCATGAGGGGATAATGAACTCAGTGAAAGTGGAACATAGAAGCGTTTAGGACACCTGAATGGCTCAGTGGTTGAGCGTATGCCTTCAGCTCAAGGTGTGATCTCAGGGCCCTGGGATTGAGTCTCACATTGGGCTCCCTGCATGGAGCCTGCTTTTCCCTCTGCCTGTCTCTCTCTTTCTGTGTCTCTCATGAAATAAAATCTTAAAAAAAAGAAAAGAAAACTATTTGGGATGTAGTGACTGAACAGAGGTTTTTACTGATGTACAGGATTGTTGAACTTAACCCCGAACTTAAGTTTTGAATACTGATTTATTAAAACTGGAATAAGAGACCCAAGGATCTGTTTTAAAGAATTTCTTTGAATTCTATACGAGTTTTTTATTTTTTTATTTTTATTTTTTTTATTGCCCAGTAACAAATTAGCATTAGCCTAGTGACTTACACCCATTTCTGTAGGTCAGAAATTGAAGCTATTGTTCTCTGCTTAGGATCTCATAAAACCAAATTAAGGGTCTCGGCCAGTCTATGTTCCTATCCGGAGTAGCATTTGTTTCTGAGCTCATTCAAATTGTAGAATCTGGTAGAATCCAGTTCCTCTGAGTTGTAGGACCGGGGACCCACTTTTTTCACTAGGCCTCAGCTAAGGGGTACTCTCAGTTTCTAAAGGCCATCAGCCAGAGTTCCTTTTTATAGAGCTTCTTTCATCTTCAAAACCAAAACAAGCATATTTAATTACTTTTGCACTTTGAATCTGACTTTTCCTTCTGTTACCAGTTGGAGAAGGTTCTCTGCTTTTAAGAGCTCACATGATTATTTCAAGCCTACCAGATAGTCTACTTTTCTTAAAGTCACTTATGCCATATAATCTCAAAGTGGTGTTCATTATCTCCTGTCTTCATTATTTCCTCTCTTACCTATTCATAAAATATTTTAATTTTCCTTTTAACCATTCCCTAGAAATATTTTCTCTACATCATTTTTTCTCTATTGAAATTATCAAGTAAAAGCATATAACTATGTTGTCAAGTTATTTTATGCAAAATTGTATATATTTGCATATCTACTATAAGCATATGAAGAAACCAAACACTCACAAGCATTTTTTTTTTAATTTCGTTATGTACTAATTGGTATCTCATTTTGATATCTTTCTTAAAATGGAAGAACATAATAAAGTGAATCTACATAAACTACAACTGACGTACCTAATGGTGAAATACTGAACACTTTCCCATTATAATTGGAAATAAAAAGTTTGTTAACTTTTACCGATTCTATTCAAAATCTTACCAGAGTATGTAATCAGTATAACAAGGGAAAAAATGTATAAAGTTTCAAAAGTAAGAAGTAAAATTATCTTTATTCACAACTGACATAAATGTTTACATATATTATTCTGAAAAATCTCAGGATACATAAAAAGTAGAGCTAATTAGGGGCTCCTGGCTGGGTCAGTAGGTAGAGCATGAAACTCTTGATCCCAGGGTCTGAATTTGAGCCCCATGTGGAGTGCAGAGATTACTTTAATTTTTTTTAAGTAGAAGTTATTAGTGAATTTATCAAAATATCATGATTAGGGCCTAATAAAATTAATTTTATTTAGTGCATTTTCACATAAAATTATCAGATATTATGATAAAAATAAAAACTTCATATTATCCAAAAAACAAATAGTGTAATGGGTTAAGTTGAACCCCCTCCCCCACCCCAAAGATATGCCCTAATTCAAATCCTCAGAACCTGTGAATGTTACATTTTTGGTAAAAACAGAGTTTGTAGTTGTAAATGAACTGAGGATCTCAAAATCAGATCATCCTGGAACTAAACACACTGATAAATGCCTCTATAAGGGAAGCACAGATGAAAATGCAATGTGACAAAGAAAGCAGACTGGAGTGATGCTGCCATAAGCCAAAGAATGCTGACGTGGCCAACAGAAGCAGAAAGAGACGAAGCATAGAATCTTCCCTAGAGCCACCAGAGAGAATGTAGGGCTGCAGAAATTTTGATTTCAGACTTCTGGGCACCAGAGCTATGAAATACAAATTTATTTTACTTAAAGACAACAAGTTTATAGTAATTTGTTATAGCAGCTCCAAGAAACCAATATTCATAATAATACACTTAATAAAATGGTTGCAAAATATACATTGAAAATTAAAAAAATATATTGTTGAGGGAAATTAAAGAGTAAAGAATTTGAGTGAAATCTCAAATTGAAATATTTGATATTGTCATTGTCCACAAATTTCAGAAATTGGTTTACAGATTCAATCAACTCAAAACTCCCTAAACACTGTTTTTCTCTCTAAATTCACAAGTTTGTTTTATAATTTATTTGAAAATCACTATAGAATTCTCTGTTGTCTGGCTTCCCCATTCCCCAAAGCGCTTTAAAAATATCATCTCACTGCCTCTGACCTCCAAGGTTTCTAACAAGATTGCAACTGATACTCTGATTGACGATCCCCGTTTGAGTTGCTTTTATCTTACTTCTTTTAAGATTTTTGTCTTTCAGCAGTTTGATTATAGTGTGCCTCAGTGTGGTCCTCTTTAGATTAAACCTTCCTAGAGTTTCTGGAGCTTCTTGTATTTATATATCCATGTCCTTCCTCACATTTGGGAAGTTTCAGTCATTACTTCTTCAATGAATCTCTCTGCTTCTTTCTTTCTTCTCTTTCTGGGACTCTCATAATGTGTACACTATTTTCTTCTTTTGAAGGACCACATTTCCTGGGGCTTTTAAAATATTTTTTTTCTGTACTTGTTATTAAAAAGGGCACTTGAGGGACACCTGGGTGGCTCAGTAGTTGAGCATCTGCCTTTGGCTCAGGGCATGATCCCGGGTCCGGGGATCAAGTCCCACATCAGGCTCCCTGCAGGGAACCCATTTCTCTCTCTGCCTATGTCTCTGCCTCTCTCTCTCATGAATAAATAAATAAATCTTTTAAAAAACTAAAATAGAAAAAACTAAAAGGGCACTTGAGGGGCACCTGGGAGGCTCAGTGGGTTAAGCAACCACTCTTGATTTCAGCTCAGGTCATGATCTCAGATTTGTGGGATTGAGCCCTCATGTTGCTCTACATGCACACACGCTCACTGTCTCTCTCTCTTTTTTCGGGGCGGGGGGGAGGAACCTGAGCAAAAAGCCACCTCTCTCAGTCTTTGTACACTGGTTTTGTGTTGAGAAAAGCTTCTACCTGTTTTTTAAGTGTATTTTGATCCTTGGGATCAGCTGAGATGAAAGCTTAAGGTTTTTTCAGATCTTTCTAAACATGCATCTTGTGTGTGTGTGTGTGTGTGTGTGTGTGTGTGTTTAATTCTCCATATACACAACTATATTTGAATGACTTACTTTTCCAAAGAGTTTCTCCAGAGCTTCTCCTCAACACCCACTGTTTCCCTCCAACATATAGGTTATACCACTTCCCCAAAATCCTTTGCCTTAACTCTAAGTTAGCTGAAAGAGAGTGCAGTCCTTCAAGTCATCCCCACATAGATAAGAATATTACAAATTATGTCTTCTCTGGCCCTTCCTATTCAAAGCAGAGTACCAGGAATTTAGCTGGTGCCTCATCTAGAATGAGACTTCACCATCTGGGAAGGTAGGACAAGTCAATAATAATGACATGAAATTTCCGACTATTTTGTATGTAACTTTTTCTTGAGTGGGTGTTCATTTATTTGCTGTGGACCTTTGTTTTCCAGAGCTCTTATAAAGTTATTTTAGCCAGTCTTTAGTTCAAGAGTTTTTATTTGGTTTTGTTTTTGTCCTCTTTTTGTTTGCTTGTTTTTAAAAATTTTCTGTAGGGTATGAGGGCTTGGAGCCTTCTAATCCATTCTTTTTCTGATATAAATCTGGCAATTTGATTTGTAATATCCCACGTTTAACCTAAGACTTCTTGATATAATTTATTTCTCAGCAAATGTTGAAAATGATTTTAACAAATTATAATCATCATTTATTTAATAGATATCAGGACCTATACCAACATTATCACAATTTCTGTGCTTTTAATTCTCAGTTGAAAAAAAAAGATGGAGGTACAGATAGTTAAAGCCATATTTTTATAACATTAAATTTCTCTGTTACTTACTAGCTCTGTAATACTAGAATCATTCTTTATGTATATTTCATACAATTATTACACTAATGCCATGATTTTTTTTTTAAATGAGTAAGGTTTAGGGCATAAGGTATTGCAATTGTTCAATAATTTTAAATTGTTATTTTTATATGGCTAAATAATAAAGGATCCAAATTTTAAAGTCAATTTGATATCGAAGTATGGGCTTTTATTATACTATAGTTTGGCCAATATTGAATATAATGTTGAGACACATAATATTATTCTCTATGATAGTAAAACAATTTTAATGTAGTAAGAGCTAGTACCCATGTTGATGCCAAACACTGGAATACATAGCCCTCAATTTTTATTCCCACTTGTATGCCATTACCAATAAATTACAATAAAAGAAGTTTCAAAAGCACTTTTTTTTTTTTTGGAGGGAGGAGAAGCTGGGAAAAAGAATAAGATAGAAATTTCTTTAGAATACTATTATTTCTACAGGTATATTTCCTGAGAAATATTATGAACAACATTATCATTTTAATTTTTCCTTAGCTGAACATTTCTTCTTGTAAGCAAGCTGTAATTCTGTCAAACAGAAGAGAAAATATGTTGACTAGTTTTATTATATTTTGCATAAATATAATCCTTGTCTTTTCTAACTCACTATGGCATTTAAAATGTTACAAAGAGAAATATAAACATTTTTAATATATACACCTTAAAATGCAAATAAATTTTGCATAAATGGGCAAACTATACTGCATGCTACTACTTTCAACTATTTTAGCATATTTTGAAGTTATAAAATTAGATGTTTTCTATATTTTAGGCATGTAAATATTTGACTCAAATAAACATGTAAACACAAATCTGTTAAAATCAACTTTTATATTCAATAGTACACATTTGGCATTTAAAACTAAAATAAGTAGGATTCAAATGAATTAAGTTCTAATTAATACATATATTACCTCAACCTACTTCTATCCTAAATAAATGGTTGCTTAAAAATCTTCAGATAAACAGAGAACATTTTTATGTTGGATTAAACTTTATGAATGCTACTAAAATTAATTCAGTCTATGAAATTGAATTGTGAACCTGAGTCATAATGTTTTAAAATTTTTGTTAGGTGGTGGAAAGAGGAGATGTTAATTATAGGGAAGTGGGAGAATGGGAAGTGGTTATTAAGAATTAGAAGTGACATTTAAGATTATAGCCCAATTCTCTCTGGGCTCAACAATTTTAAGTGACTCCCCTAAATTTCTCAGATTGTCATTAGACCCTGGGATGTATTCCAAAATGTGAATCTTTTAGTAAAGATTTTTTTTTTTCACCGAGTTACTCCATTTTTAAGTAATATGTTCTTTTACTGTCCCCATTTTTTTTTTCTGAAATTGTCAGGGAATAAACATACTTGATCTGTAAATAAATATTAAAAGGTGACAATTCACCAGCTTTACTTTTACCCCCTTTCCCTTCTTTCTTAAATCCAGTATTAAAAAGATTGTGTCCATCACTCTATTAAATATACATATGGTAAGTCACAAAATATCTCTAAGTGACAATGATCAGTTCTGGGTTTTCATCTTACTTGCTTTTAGTGGTTATTTGACATGATAGGTCAGTCCTATCTCCTTAAGTACTTTTTCACTTGGCCTCCAGCACATATACTCTATTAGATTTCCTTCTACTTCTCAAGTCATTCTTTTTATTTCTAATTTTCTGGACATTTCTCTTTGTTTCACACTTTAAATGTCAGAGTACTCCATGCCTTAGTCTTTCTATCACTTCTTCATCTATAGTATACCAAGTTATTCACATCAAGTCTCCTGACTTTAAATAGCATATATTCATAGATTTCCAAATCCTTTGCTCAACCTTCAGTTACCAGTTATAGGTATACTTATATAACCACGTAGAAGCACAGCTCATATCAATAATACAGATGGATCTACATTTAAAATATTACTTGAATATAGCTATACATCACTATGTTCATAGGTGTAGTCCTTGTCTAAGCCCCCATCTCCTTTTATATAACTATTGCAATATCCTCCTAACTAGTCCCCTTGCTTATACCAATAATTCCATATAGTCTATTCTCCATAGTCAGAAAGAATACTATACATTATTAAAGTATATTGCATTATTTTTCTGCTTAATGTGTTCTAGTGGGTTTATGTAATGTTAGAACAAAAATCCAAATACTGTGAGGCCCTAGATGATATGACCTATATTAGTTTCCTATTACTGCTATAACATAGTACCCCAAAATAGTGGCATAAGTGACACACATTTATTATCTTATAGTCCTTAAGATTAGAAGTCCAAAATTAATATCCCTGGGCTAAAATAAAGTTGTCTGGAGGGCTACGTTCCTTCTGAAAGATCTAAGAAAGAATCCATATTTTTGCTTTTTACAGTTTCTCTTGGTTGTCCACATTCCTTGGCCTGTAGACTCCTTCTGTCCTCAAAGTCAGCAATAACCAGTTGAGTCTTATTTTGTATCACTCTGACACTGACTCTTCCACAACATTCTTTTTTTACTTATAAAAACCTTTAGTGATTATATTGGGACCATCCAGATAATCCAGGATAAATTCTTCATCTCAAAGTTAGCTGATGAACAACTGTAATTATATGCAATCTGATTCCCCTTTCCATGTTACATAATTTATTCACAGGTTCCAGGAATTAGGATATGGACATTTTCATGGGCCCATGATTCTGACTAGCATGTGGCCCTTGGCTACATCTTCAGTCTTCTATTCTAAAATACTTCTCCTCCTTTATTTCCATGTATTCATACTAGTGGCCTTTATCTTCTTCAAATATGTTTAACTTATTCCTATGTCAGAGCATGTAAATTTTTGGTTCTTTCTACTTGGGATACCCTTATCATAGGTTTTCAAATGGCTCTCCCCTCCCCGCGTTGATTCAGATTCTTTCCAAATTTACATCTCAAGAAGTTTCCCTTCATAATTCTGCTTATAGTTATCTTCTACACCTTCAATCTTTCCCCAATTAACCTTTTAAAAATTATTCATATAACCTACATCTATCAGTATCTATCATTATGCTTATATAGTACTCTGTGTGTACAAATTTTTTAAGCCCCAAATTAGAAAATAAACTCACTGAATGTAATAAATACGTCTTTATTATTTATCAATATATCCTCAGTAATTAAACCAGTGTTTGGCACATGGTAAGTAGTCAATAAACATTTATTAAAAAGAAAAATATATATCTTTAAAGAATACTTTGCAATTACAGACTACTGTTAATCCACATTATATTTTTATGTCTTTTGATAAAAAAAGAAAAAAAAGAAAAAGAAATATGACAAACTTATTAAAGTACAAATTGAGAGGCTAATACTTGAATTTTTCAAATGTGAATTTATCTCTGGGATGTGACTCAAATTCTTTACTTTAGTCATCTTAGAAAATGTTAAATATAACACATAGTATAGTTTAAGCCTTGTTAATGTTGATTTCTATTTGATATGACATATTCAAATTTGTGTGAGACTCTCAGTTATCATCTTATCACTAAAACGATAAAGCAATTAATACATAATTTAGAAAAGCCCTAGCTTAAACCAAGAAGGAAAACATTAAGAAATCATACAAAAAAGCAGAAATCATCATGTCATAGTCAAGATTTGTGAGTAGGACTTAAGTCCAGAAAAATCACAGGTAAATCAGAATTAGATAAAGATCTAAACAACTGTAACTAAAGATGTTAGCATCTACATTGAGACAGCAAACAAGTACTTTAACTTTTGCTATAAATTTGATGTCTATGCTATCACATAAAGACTTTAGCTTAAAAAACTGGCATATCATCAAAATGAAAGTCAGAACTCCTTGTTTTATCCTGGAAGCCTACTGACTATTCAGAATATAAAGAAGGAAAGAGACACTGAGAAGTCAGAGCCCTAACTATACTTCATGTTTGGAAATGGATTCTAAATTACCTAAGGATGTAGGAACCATGGATAAATTTACATTACAACATGTTATGAACTTGTAAAATTATTAATCCTTGGTAAGTGCAAATGTGAATTCAAGAAACTTGTATATATAATATTCTAAATTACCTAAGGATGTAGGAACCATGGATAAATTTACATTACAACATGTTGTGAACTTGTAAAATTATTAATCCTTGGTAAGTGCAAATGTGAATTCAAGAAACTTGTATATATAATAAAGTACATTGTAATAAATCTGAACTCAATGTATAATAATAATGTTCATAATAACAGCAGCAACAGCACAGAGTCAGGTTATTGCAGAAACAAACAAACAAACTATATATATATATATGTGTGTGTATGTATATATATATATACACACATATATATATTTCAAGAATGAACAAGAATGAACAATAATGCAAATTATTAAAAGAAATATTTTCAAAATTTTCAAAGATATAAAAACAGCAAATCATAGGAAAGGTAGAGAGTCTGATTTCCAGTTACCACATTATTAAATGTTCAGTTTTTAACAACAACAACAACAAAAACCACAAGGCATACAAAGAAAAAGCAAGTATGGCTCATTCAGAGGAAAAATAAATCAATAGAAACTGTTCCTGAAAAGATAGCAGAATGTACTAGACAAAAACTTTAAATCAACAGTCTTAAAGATGCTAAAAATCTACAGGAAGATGAAGAGAAGAGAAAGTCAAGAAAACAAGTTATGAATAAAATGGGAATGTCAGTAGAGAGATAGAAAACTCCAAAAAAGAAACTGAAAGAAATTCTGGAGCTAAAACTTACAATTTACTAAAATGAAAAATTTGCTAGAAGAATTCATAGTCAGAGTAGAGTAGGCATGAAAAAGAATCCACAAACTTGAAGTTAGAACAATGAAAGTTATTGAATCTGAGGAACAAAAAGAAAAAACATATGGAAGAAGAGTAAGCAGAGTCAAAGGTATCTGTAGGACATCAGTAAGAAGACCAACATATGCACTATGACAGTCCCAGAAGGAGAGGTGAGAGAAATAGGCAGGGAGGATATTACAAGAACTAATGGCTGAAAACTTCCCTAATATGATGAAAAACATAATTATAACAATACAATAAGTTCAAAAAATTCCAAGCAAAATGAACTCAGAGACACAGAGTGAGACACACTATGATCAAACTTTTGAAATCCAAAGAGGGAATCTTGAGGGCAGCAAGAGAGAAGTAACTTATCACATGCAAGCCTTCCTCACCAAGAGTATTAGCAGATTTCTCATCAGAACCCCCCCCCCCCCCCCCCCCCCCGCGAGCCCAATGTGGGACTCCATCCCAGGTCTCCAGGATCGCTCCCTGGGCCAAAGGCAGGCACTAAACCGCTGCGCCACCCAGGGATCCCTCTCATCAGAAACTTTAAAGGCCAGAAGCAGTGGTTGATATATTCAAAGTGCTAAAGGAAAATACAAACATACAAACACACACACACACATGCTCACACACACACATGCACACACACACCAAAAAAGCTGTCAACCATGAATTACATATGCAGAAAAAATGTCCGGGAAAAGTGTTGGCGAAATTAAGATATTCCCAGATTAACAAAATCTTAGGGAGTTTTTACTAGACTAGACCTGCAAGAAATGCTCAAGGGAGTACTGCAGCATGAAATGAAATAACTCTAGCAGTAACTTGCAGCAATATACAAAAATAAGGATCTCAATAAGGGTAAATGCCTGGGCGATTATAAAAGCTATTATTATTGTAACAGTTTATAACTCCAATTTTGTTTTCTACATGATGAAAGAGAATAGTTTAAAAAACAATACTTAGTATAAAAGCTAATATTACTGTTATTTTGGTCAGTGACTCCACATTTTACCCTCTGCATAATTTAAGAGACTAGTGCATATAAAAGAATTATTAGTTTATATTTGGCATACAGTGTATAAGGATGTAATTTTGTAGGGGACCTGGGAGGCTCCATGAACTGGGAAGCTGACTCTGGATTTCAGATCAGGTCATGATCTCGGGGTCCTGGGATAGAGCCCTGCGTCATACTTCATACTCAAAGGGGAGTCTGCTTGAAAATTCTTTCTCCCTTCCTTTCTCTTTGCCCCTCCCCTGCTCATGTGCCCTCTTTCTCTAAAATAAATACATAAATCTTTTAAAAAAGATATAATTTTGTGGTATCTGCAGCTGAAAGGAGGGGGGACAGAGCTGTTACAGGGCTAAATTTTTATGTTATTAAATACAAGCTAGTAGAAATTCAAATTAAAGTGTTATCACTTTAAAATATTAAATATATCACATGATAACCACAAAGAAAATAACTATAGACTACATACAGAAGGAAATAAGAAAATAAACATTTTGCTACAAAAAATTAAATACAATAGAAAATAATAATGCAAGAAATGAGGGACAAAAAATTGTAAGGCATATAGAAGTAAGTCCCTTCTTATCTACAATTATCTTAACTATAAGTGGATTAAATTTTACCATCAAAGGAGAGATATTGGCAGGGTAAATAAGAAAACATGATTCAAGTATATACTGTGTACAAATGACCTATTTTAGATCCCAAGAAACAAATAGATTGAAAGTGAAAGAATGGGAAGGCATTCCATGCAAATAGTAATCAAAAGAGATCAGGGGTAGCTATATTAATATTAGACAAATTAGACATTAAGTCAAAAAAGACTACTAGAGACAAATAAGAATGTTATATATTAATAAAAAGTTTAATTCAGCAAGAATATATAGTGATTATAAATATTTATGCACCTAAAAAATGCCATCAAAATATATGAAGCAAAACTGACAGAACTGAAAGGAGTAGTCTTGTAATAATAGTTGGATACTTCAATATTCCACTATTAATAAATGACAGAATATCATACCTGTAGATAAATAAGGAAATAGAAGACTTAAACAACACAATAAACCAACTGGATCCAACAGACATATACAGAACACCTTACCCAACTACAACAGCATACACATTCTTCTCAAAGTAGACGGGATTTCCAGGACAGATCATATATCAGTCCACAAATTAAAAAACAAAACAAAACATTTTTTAAAAGAAAGATATACAAAATATCTCCTCTATTCACAGTGGGATGAAATTAGAAACTAGTAACATATCGCTGATATTAAAAATTCATTGGATAAAACATAAACAAGTGAATATATGTCTATACTTCCCTTGGTAACCAAACTTCACCACCTACCATAAACACTTAACTGACTGAGACACCTAGGAGCTGCCTACCACCTATCATAGACAATAAGACACTCTTCACCTTGATCGATAGTTCTGACTGGCCTTACCTCAGGAAGTTACATATGAGGAGAAAGCCAAACTTCAACCTCCAGTTCCATTATCTTGCAGATGTATAACTAGAGTCACCTTCTAGCATGCAAAGAGGCCAATAAAGGTAGAGGAGACATAGACCACAAATGAAATTGCAAGACATGATCAATTTATGTTAGCACATTTGTGGGGAATGTATGGATATATATTCTGACAGGGCTTGACCAGGAGGTATTAAAAAAAAAATTCTTCAGATGAATATATTGATTTCATTCAGTAGTTATCATTCATAGACAATTTGGCTCTTTTGAGGGGACATCTGGCTACATCTGTAGACATTTTTGGTTATCAATTTGGGGGACAGTATACTTACCATCTAGTGGGTAGAGACCAGAGGCGAGTATGTGGATCAGTTGGTTAAGTGCCTGACTCTTGCTTTTCGCTTGGTCCTGATATTGGAGTCCTGGGATCAAGCTGCCCATTGGGTCCATGCTCAGTGGGGAGTCTGCTTAAGATTTTCTCCCTCTACTACCCTAACCCCACTCTCTTTCTCTCTCTCAAATAAATAAATAAATAAATAAATAAATAAATAAATAAATCTTTTTAAAAAATGGGTAGAGGCCAAGGATGCTGCTAAATAACTTACAATGAACAAGGGTAATTTCCTACAAAAAAAAAAAAAAAAAAAGAAACAAACAAACAAACAATAAAAACTTCCAGCCCAAATGTCAACTGTGTCCAGAGTAAGAAACCATGATGTAGACCCATTTGCCAGACAGTCTGGGTTTAATATGCTAACATAAGCAGCTAGTTTTATTTTTTTATTTGATTGGCTTGCTGTAAGGATGTGAAACAAGATTAAGTTGTCATAAAATCCCTAAAATGATATGATAAATACAAGTAAAAGACTATCGGAATGGATTATGATATATAGAATAACTGTTCTACTACTACATTTTTTCTCCTTCGAGGCTAAGAAGACTGTCTTTTCATGAAGGCACCAAGAAATTAAAAGCACTATTGTGGCATTGTGGTAGTTTCTAATAGGATACAGACATTGGTAGATGTGGTGGTAGAGATGGAAGATCTTTTGATGGAAATAGATCAATTCCAGAGTGGCAGAGTTTGGCAGAGTTAAGATATTGAACATCAAGGTCAAAATAATGATCAAATAGTCTAACCCATAAGGATGCTTGACATGAGGGAATTGACAGTATTACCCCTAACACCTAAAATATATGGCTATCCCCTCAAGATCCTACTTTAATTTCTTTTTTTTTTTTTTAAGATTTACTTATTTATTTGAGAGAGATGAAGACAAAGTGCATGTGAACTGGAGGAGAGACAGAGAGGAGAATCTCAAGTGGACTCCCTGCCCAGCACAGAGGCTAATGTGGGGCTTGATCTCATGACTCTGAGATCATGACCTGAGCCAAAATCAAGAATCTCATACGTAAACAACTGAGCCACCCAGATGCCCCAAGTTCCTACTTTAATTTCTATAGCATAAAGAATATTCTAGATATTGATGATTAAAGAGGTCAGGCTTGAGCCACCACAGTGTTCAATTGATTTTATCCAAGTTCCAGATCTGAGTCATATCACAGCCTAGGCGCATTCAAATTAAAGGGAAAGGAAGTATTAAATAAGAAACCTGCAACAATATCACTGATATGTATGATGAATTTTCAACCTAACATGTCTGTAAAGTTACCTGCAGCAATTTAGCATTTGAATAACAAAACAAAAGGAAAATAGTTTTATCCCTTTTGAAATAAAAGGCCTGCAGTGTACAGGAGATTCTTAATATTCATGAGAACAGAATGACTTGTTCTAAGGATATTAGTTATCCTACTTTCCCTTAAACTTCAGTGCTTGCTGAAGTTTTAAGACAAAAAAACAAAGTGACTGTGATGACACAATAATGGAGGTGAAAGCAACTTCACCTCACCAATACTGATATGGACCACTTCCACCATGGCCACAATTTACTTCATCTTCAAGTTCCTAAAAGGAAACATAATCTAGTATTTGGGGACAGATGAATATATTTGATCCGTTTTATTTTAAATTATACATAAGATTCATTTATTTATTCAGTAAATATTTATTAAGTTCCTACTCCATATAAATAATAGTTCTAGTGCCTTGGGATAATTACAGGAAAAAAATTCAATGCGAAAAATACAATTTAAATAACCAAAAGTATTTTCTTTATGGAACTTACATTCTCATTAGGAGCAAGGCAAACAAAACAAAACAAAACAAAGCAAAAAACAATAAATATCATAAGAAAGTAAGTCATGTAATATTTTGTAAGCTGATAAATATGATGGAGAGAAAAAAAGTAAAAAGGAAGAGAATCCAGAGTGTCCAATCATTTTGGAATGATTGTGGTTAAAATAGTCCCCTTGAGATCATAATTGAATAAAGATTTGCAGAAGACCGTTGGTTAGTCAGGTGGATAACCAAGAAAACACTGTTTCAAGCAGAGGGAACTTTGTCCATAGCCAGTGCAATGAATAAGAATTTGCCTAGCAGATATCAGGGCCACAAGGAGGCCAATGTGATGGGGTGTGGATGAGGAGACAAGAGGGACAAGTAATAGAAGTCAGAAAGGTAAAATAAGTATACAGCAAGGACTTATATTCCTGCTATGTTTCTGAAACTTCAGGTACCAGAAATATTCAGCCAGTAGCACTAGTGACTACCACCATGTATTCATCTGTTCTCCAAATACTTAACTCTTACCCCTTCACAGAGGAAAATTCTGAAAGTTATAGCTAGTTATAATTTCAGTCTCAAAGTCCAAGATCTCTGTGTGCCATGTGGTAATTTTGCTACCCAGCCTGGATGTTTGATCTGTGACAGTGAATTGAAAGGACTGGTCATGGTCCATAAATTCTAAACACAGTAGTGAAACAAAGAAAATGTAACTACAATATGTAGTTCTCTTCTCTAAAGAGGAGAATAGAGAGAGTAATGTTCTACTGTCAGATTATACTGGTTTGTAAAGCCTTACTGTTAAATTTTTGGGACATTTTTAAGTCAGTTAACATCATATTGGGAGCTTGGTGGGGCTCAACTGGCCATGGTGGGGATATTTATACCAGGGAAATTGGCCAATACTACAAATAGGAATTATTTTCCCCAGAGAGCTGGTTGTTAAGCACTGAGGCATACTACAATCATTTTTAAAATTTTACAAGATAAGTGTTTGGAAGGTTCACAACCCTGGCAGTGGGGAATGATCCTTTGGTAATCTTTGATTTTTCTTCTGGAAATTAGAGGAGACTAAATTCTCCTTGACAGTAGATTACTCAATTAGCTTTCTAGACATCCAAGATGAGGGAAACAGTAGGTTGTATTTGGTCCCAAACCATCTAAACTGCTAGTTTGTTTGTTTGTTAAAAGCACAATTCTTTCAAAACTCCAAAGCTATTAGTTGTTTAGCTTCTTTAGTTCCAATTTATAGTCAATGTGACAGAAATAATACGTAACATAATTTTTGAGGTGTAAATATCACTTCTCTATGGTTCTTTGATTGATAACTCATGTACCTTTTTCTTTCTTTCTTTTTAACTATCTGGAATATTTGATGCTTTAGTGGGATAGTCACATACCTATTCTCTTTCCCCTGAGGCATTTTGTACATTGGAAGGGATATAAACTCTAGTCGTCTCTACATTCTTAATGTGATCTCTGCTCTGAGACACCCTAATTCATTCATTTGTTTTAAAAGTGGTAGAAAACAGGTCAGCAGTTCCATGGGAAGGGGGTAAATAGGAGGAATGGATTACAAAAAGCACAAGAAAACGTTTAGGGGTGTTGGCATTGCTCCTATTGTTTGTGGCAGTGCTTTCTTGGATTGTGTACATATACCAAACCTGATCTTAATATGTACTTTGAAAATATGCAGGTTATTATATTTCACTTATATTTCAATGCATTTTGAAAGAAAAATAATAAATGTGAAGTCCATACTCTGATTTAATCTTTGAAAATAGGCCTTTTCAGTTTTATCTTTTTTCAATTGTGTGGGGGATACAAGGATGGGGAGAGAAAATTGTCACTTCTTAGTGAGCTTTTCCTCTTTATATTTGCTGGTAAATGAACTAAGTAATTTCTGAAGCTCTCTCATCAATAGTAACCAATATTATTATTAGTGAGTAGTGAAAACAATAGTAATAGCTACCCATATGTTGTATCTAGGGTGTGTTAACACTATATTTAACAAATTTTACATTTTATTACAACATTCCCCATCCTCTCCATTAATTTGTACACAGTTCAGGGGATGGTTAAATTTTTATTCTAGCTCATAGATTAGAGTAAATTGAGCTAAAATCATTAAGTGACATGGGGGAGAATGAAGATTTGGATCAGAAATAACTGATGAGCTTTAGAATTGAGAACTGTTGCATTTTCATTCATACTAGGGAATGGAATCTTACATTTAGAAATATTTTTTGGAAGAAAAATATCCAAAGTGTTGAATTCTAGTGACTCTTTTCTTACTCAGGGACCTGAAGGTCTGAAACTACTTTGTATTAAGAAACGTCTCAGATTATTGGATTTGGTGGAAGGTAGAGTCTCTATCTTACTATAGACATGGAAAAGAAAAGAAAATGTAATTTCTTATCCTTTCTTGCAGTGATAGTATGGATCTACCTCTTGGGGTAGGCCAACACATTCACACTGAAGTAGAGAAGGAACATGTGGGCACCACAATACCCAGTCTCTAGAATTCAAGGGAGCAGGCTGTAAAGCCAATTTCATGTCTGGCTTTGGTGATGGTGGTTGTGCAGGCTACCAAGCCAATGCTCAGCAGTAGAGGTGTGCTCTTTCCAGGCACTTTTTGTGGCATGCTGTTGTGTGAGTGTAACTGCTTATTTCTTCACTTTCCTAGACTTCTGATCATTTTCTGATTTCCATTTTTCCATACCCTTCCATCATTTTTCACCCTTTAACCAGGTAGTTTATTTATTTTGCTTGCAAATAACAAGACTTACTTTTAGGAATCTCAGAAATAAATAGAATGAGGAAGAGAAAATATTTGTAGAAATAAAGTCTTGAACATTCTCCAGAATAGAAGAAAGACATGAGTCCTCAAATTAAAAGATCACATCAAGTTTCAAACAGGAATATGAAAACAATTTCACACTGGGACTCATCAGACTGAAAATGCAGAACATCAAAGACAAAAAAAAAAAAGTAATGTAAAGACTACTTTAAGAAGACTGACACACTGACAGATTTCTCATTTATAACAATGCATGCCAAAAGACAGTGGGATAATACATTCAAAATAATATATTCAAAATAACTGTCAATCTAGAATTTGATTCTCATTTTACCAGCCATTCAAGAATGAGAGGAATTAAAGATTTTTTTATATCAAGATTATAATGTTACTCTATATAGGCCTTTATTAAGAAAACCACTAAAATATGCATTTTAGAAAGAAGGCATTAAAACAGAAAGGATGGTAGTTTTTTTAAAAAATGGAGATGAAACAAAGAAATTAGTAATATGTTGTGACAAATATGTATTCATGGCAAAGATAAAAAATTAAATAAAAACAGTAATGTGTACTTTTAAAAAAGTATTATTTAAAATAGTTTGTATATAAAAATGCAGGTATTTTAAGTGTATACTTTGACACATTTGTTTGACGCATTTGAAAAATAAACATTTTGTAACCACCGGAACAATTAAGGTATAGGACATACACATCATTTCAAAAGTTCCCTTGTGTCTAGTTTATTTTAGATTTTTATATAGATGTAAAATCATATTATGGAATGTACTTCTCTAAAATTGTGCATAGCCCACAATCCCAGCATCTCAGATACTGGTAAACCCACATCCTTTCCCCAACACAATTGGAAAGAATACTCTTACTTCAATGCACTGAATGGTTAACAATTATTCTAGTAAGACATTTCCTCCAAAGAAAGTAGTGACCAAGTAAATAAATGTTATTGTTAGTACAACAATAATGTCTGGAAGAATTGTATGACTTTTAAGTTTAAATGGTTAAACTCGTTTTGTTTTATTTTACTTGGTTTTTAAAAACAAGATGATTCTGTCTTGCTTTTTCTCCTTTATTGTTTTTTAGTATTGTGATGGACAATGAATCCCTAAAGAAGTAATACTTTGAATCCATGTCCAAAGTTGGTTTTATATAAGAGGTTATTTATATGCAGTTGATCCAGTATTATCATTTCACAATTCTAGGTAGCCATTTTATTCAACAGTATTTCTTGACAGTCCGTATTGACACTTGAGTTTTAGGGTTTTATTTTTATTTAAGGCTCATTTTCCTTTATATAAAAAGTAAACTAGTCACCAAAGCACCTTCAAGTCATATTGAAGATTTACACCTTCAAACAAAGCAGAAGCCTGGAGAGAGCAAAAGAGCACTATTTACTGAACAAAGAGACTAAAATAAAGTGGATAAAAATTTAGAAATGAGACAACAATGAAACACTATTAATAGCAACAACAGAAATATAACTAATCTGCTTATTACTGGTCCTTTTTTGTACTTTAAGTGTCAAAAGTAAATTTGCAATTTTTAAATAATGTTTCAAACGTTGTTTTTGCTTTATAAGAATTAACTTATTTTCCATTTAAGCACTTTTTTATTCAAAATATGTCTTCTTAGTTACTGCATAAAGTTACTAAAAGAAAATACAGGTCTTCTTCAATTGCTTTAAGTACAAAACCACTTTCTAATATCAAGTAAATACTGACATTCATTTTACAGTCACATACAATATATTGCTTTTTGTAAAACAGTTAGGTTCTCTGATGATAAATGTTGTAAAAATAATTCATGTTCAGGCTAGAACAAAATTGACAGTAAAGATTAAACTCACATTATACTAGAAAGGCAAGAGATTTCAACTTGAGCCTCAAGCAACTAGAAGTTCTAGTTAGAAATGTGTCAGTAAGATTAAATAGTTCAGACTGTCCCTTGGTAATGTGGGCAACCATTTTGAATTTTCAAATATATTTTATTTTTAAAGAATGGTAGTTGATATCAGAAAGTAGCTAATACTAATACTAATATATTAGTAAGTAATTCTTATAATTAATATACTATAGTACTACTAAGGAGGCTTTATTATGTTCCAGGAACAGTTCTAGGTTACAGGATTACAGCAGAAAAAAACCCTAAAAAAACCTTTAATTGTGAAGCTCATGTTCTAGTAAGTCAACTTCTAAGTCAAGACAAAAATTTCCAGTGCATGTAACTTCATATACTGTTTTTCAAATATACATTAAATATAGGTAAACTTCAAACATATTCCCTAGGTCTTAGTGAAAATATAACTCATAGTTTTTCATTATAAAAGCAAATAATTCCCTCATGTCTAAACATAATTAAGCACTTTTCAAACAAAATATAAAATTCCCTAGGAAAAGTTTTATCAGTTTTGTGTGTGTTTGTGTGTAATTGACTAATTACAACTTAGTGTTTAAAAAATACTGTAGGGGATCTGTTGGTGGCTCAGTGGTTTAGAGCCTGCCTTCGGCCCAGGGCGTGATCCTGGTGACCCGGGATCAAGTCCCACATCGGGCTCCCTGCATGGAGCCTGCTTCTCCCTCTGCCTGTGTCTCTGCCTCTCTCTCTCTGTGTGTCTCTCATGAATAAATAATATCTTTAATAAATAAATAAATAATACTCTAAAATGTAAGACTAAAAAGAATTCAATAAAAGCAGTATATGGTTTGAAATTCTAGTATCACTCAGTGACAATTTTGAGGTAATCAGTTTATTTTTATATATTTTAAAATATAATATGATTTAAATTCTAAAGTACTGGGTACTTAACTGTTATAGCAGATTCAAATCATCTAAATTAGTACTCATAATTAGTGACTTTAAAAAAATTTATTCACATAACACATTGTCAATGAGTAGTATTAAAAATAATGACTAAATTATTTTTTAAGGGCAATACAAGTTATTTTTTCCCAAAAGGAAAAAAAAACAAAAAACAAAACAAAACAAAACAAAAAAAACAATGCTTAAGCCTCCCAGTTATAACCTTTTTATTTATAAACCTTAGGATAATTTTCTATTTGAGGTAACTTTGTAATGTTTACATTTGTAAACTGGACTTTAATAAGGCCTTACTTAGCTAAGAAATTTGGACCTTTCAATTCATGAGGGGAAAAACTATATCATTTGCAACTGTCCTTAGTAGTTTCTAATTAATAGCAGGTCATGTTCATTTGAATTTCAGCTTATTAAAATAAATAATCAAGTGAATACTTTTAAAAATAAGTTTTAAACTATAGAAATATAGGCAAAGAATGAATGAACATACTATGTTGCAGAAATACTGTCCCAATGCTGTTACTGATTTTTGAGATAGCTTATTTATTATACTGAAAAAGCTTTCTAAGTTGGCTGGTATGGTTAATGATGGAGTGTCAACTTAACTCTACATTTCCTTGCTTCTCTGGTTTTCATTTAGACCTTTAACATCATTTCAGCACAATTTTCTTGGTTCAGTGCCCTCTTGCTAAGCAGCTCAGAATTTCCCCCAGGGCCCCTATGGACTCAGTGCTGGGCCCACTAAAACTTTCTTTGATGAATAATCTTTGGGTAAGTGTGACTTGTGTGACAAATGCACACTTATTTATGGCTGATATAGTCTTGTGTCAAAAGAACATAAAATTGAAGTTATAGTTAATAACCTGCCACTTGGTATTATACCTGAATTTTTGCTCTTTTGCAGTTAAGGTTGTATGAATATTTCCATTAAAAATTGATTTTCAGTGGTTTGTAACTTAACTGCAAATGATCTGCTCATGAGAGATGAAAACTGATATATGAGTGCATCCCTTAGGAGCCAACACATAATTAAATTTACATGGTTGTTTTAAAGTTAAATTGCAGTAGGTTAAGGGTGATATCAAAAAGCCATGGGTTTAGGGGAACATTGTAAATTAAATTTAGGTTGGATTCCTTTCATTTTTAATTAGCAAATACTATTAATTTTAATAATCATTTTGATTTCAAAGAAATTATAAAAATATCAAAGTGCCTAATGTATAAGAATGTATAGATTTACCTCTTGTTAGCTAACGAAATTAAGAACATAATATACACACTATGCTTAAGAATTTGTGGTCAATATTCACTTTCTATCGATGTATCTTATTTATAATTTTAGAAAGCATTTCATCATTTGAATCGATAAATAATCATCAATTACTTTCTCTCCAGAAGATACTTTATCAGTTGCTGAGGATTCAAAGATAAATGGTAATATATTTGTCTGCAGGGTTAACAGTCTATTATGGTAGAAAAGAAAATAGCACATAGGAGTGTACAAATGACAAAGGCATACAGAAAGGGTCTCAGAAGAGGTAGACAGGACTAGAAGCTGGTGACAAAGGATTTCTATTTGTCCATGAAACAAGAGAATTTGGAGAGGATAGTTTCAGCAAAGACATAGAGAGGGAATGCAAACATGTGTTGGAATGATCTAGGGACACAATAAAGGAGAGGAAAAATAAGGATAAAAATCAGGTTTAGGACCACAATTTCATCACTGGGCAATAGGATATCACTGAACATTTCAAGCCATACATTGTCTATGTCAGAAGAATATTTGAAGATTAATCTGGAGACACTATAAATTGGCATTATTGTATTTTGTTTGAAAGTATTTATTCAGGTCAGATACCTGGGATTTAATCCCAGCAGCAATATTCTCTTGTGAACTTGGGGAAGCCTTTTATCTCTCTAGTCTACATGTACTTTAGTGCTGAAATGCAGATAAAAGATGATAAAATACAGTATCTCTTATGTGAAGTTGTAAGAACTAAATGAAAGACTACACATATGCACTTGCCACTATTCTTAAATACATGATAAGTATTAGTTGTAATTGTACTTAAGGTGAAGAATGGAGGGAAAGAAAACCTACAAGACAAACAATTTTTGAATAATACAATTGTTTAAGATGAAATTATTGATGAACCTGAATAAGAGTTTTAATTAGCAGGAGTCAATATAAAATCATTCATTAAAAATAAAAAGTGTGAATGTGGGATAAACAAGACTAGGAAGTAGATTGGATTTGGTTGTGAGAGAATTACAAATAAAATCATTATGTCCAGATTTCAAGCCTGGATGACTGGGAGTATGAATGTAGCTTCATGATTATAAAAGGGACATCATTAATCATAATGATATGGTTAAGGGATGATTTTAAATATAAATGTTAAAGCTTGAGTGTACCTTGCATATGTAACTATTCAGAAGGTAGTTGTAAATATGATGATAAACTTTAGTATAAAATTCCCTCTAAAATATGTTAAAACAAAATTTAAATTTACACCTGCAATATATGGAGATGCACAACCACCATTTAAATTCTTCATTGCCCATGTTCATAATTCTTGCATTACAACACACATAAATAAAAGTAATATGCAAACTAAATGCAGATTTTTTTAAAAATATGCATATAATACAAAACATTACTATGTAAATCATATTTTTAGTCAATTGGAAGAAAATTTGAGAGGAAATGATAATGTAACTTACAAAGATGGGATACAAGTGTGAAGAATATATATACAACCAAAAATACTCTTCCTGGAAACAAAGAAATGTGACACAATACATGTGCATGTGCAAAATGTATAAATAATTATCTTCAATAAATAACATCTAGAGTTATCAATGTTATAGGGAAATCAATATCCTCTTCCAACATAATATTCTGGATTTATCAGTGATGCTCCTACAACATTAGCTCCTGAATCTGTTTTTATCCTTTTGGATATAGAGTTGCTGTATTTCTTTTCTTTACACAGCAAATTCATATGTGAGTCCTCTCCATTATTTCCTGTGATTCTAATTTATTTTCTGGCACCAGTTTTTGGATAATATTTTCTTTAAAACGCATCTTGAATTCATTCCTCACTTATCATTATCAATCCTACTATGAAATGTAGCTGTTTTTAACTTTGTGCATGGATGATTACAGGTATTTTTAAGCTTTTATTTTCTCTAAAATGTTCTTGATTCAAGTTATCTTTCATTCTGTTCCAAGAACAATATTTCAGAAATATTCCAAATGCTTACAACAATGACTTCCTCATAATAATATGTGCTGTAAAGGGAGGAACCAAGAAATATCATAAAAGGGAAGATTCATTCTTTGATGTATTTATTTCCCTTGAGGAAATAATAACAATAGTTAATAATGATAATAATAGTTGTTTAGCCCTTCCATATAGAATATAACAATGAGGAGGATGTAGCCATTTATCAAAAAAGTAAGCTAAAGAACCCGAACACACAGATAAGTTTTCCTTGCTGTTATTAATGGCAATCTTGCAGCACAGATTGATTCATCTCAATAGTCACTTTTTCTGTTTGAATGGCACATAGTGGTGAAGCATGTAGAAAAGCTAGTCAATAACTAAAGGGCAAACAGATGTGAAGAATAAAAACTTCAATGAACAAAACAAAACAAAAAACAGGAATAGCCTCTACTCAATTTGAGGAATTAAACACAACTCAGTTTGGAATAATTCTTACATCAATATTTCTTAAAAATTGCCCATCTAGCAAAATACTGTGCAGTGAAATTCTGGAAGATATGTGTCCAGAAAGTAAAGGGATGCAGAAAATGCAGTGAAATATATTTAAAAAAATACTTGAGAAGAGGTAAGAAACATATAAGAAATTGCTATATTTTCCTAGTAGAAATTGTAGTGAATGGACATTAAATAAATGTAAGGGAATTAATGCGCCATGATTATAACAATGAAAGACAGAGAAAAGAACAAGTCAAGGTAACAAAATAGACGTGGGTGGTATTGAAAGAACACAGGTTGGAAAAATTGAAAATCTCCTCTGCTCCATGACATATTCATTGTACGGCACTGGAGACTTCACATTCCGTGTTTAACTATCCTTTTCCAAACCCATAATGTGAAATATGAAACTATTTTTTAGTTAGCCATGAGATAAAAATGGAAGTATGTAGTTAAATAACTCTAAATCTCATAGCGTTATCACAGCCAGGGTGAGGTCAAAGTTGGTCTTACCCTGAAGTCTGTGCTCTTTCTATTACTCTAAACCACAATGCATAAAACAGCAAAAAGGAAGAGTTTGCATGAAAAATGAGAAGACCTAAATGGATATAACACTTCACTTGGTCACTGTCCAAGGTACCCTGGTATTCCCTTGTTAGGTTACCCATTAAACATTTATTGGATAGCTGCTATAATACAAACATTGTGTCAGACAGTAATGGGGAACTATCTAGGGTGGAATCTGGTGACGCCCAGCTGCCCAAAAGAAAGGCAGCGATCCAGGATCTGTACTTACTAAAAGGGTGGTCACAGAAATGACAACTAAAAAGGAATGCTTACTTTGAGATTAAAAATGACAGCATTGTACCTGAAGACTTCAATAGGATGAGGACTGTGATAACTATTTTTTAATGTAATTAATTAGTTTATTTAAGTAATCACTACACCCAATGTGGGTCTTGAACTCACAGCCCTGAGATCAAGAGTCTTTTGTTCTTCTGACTAAGCCAGTCAGGCACCCCAGGACTGTGACAATTCTAATGGAAGTTTCTAATTCTTTTAAAGGCATTTGGAAAATAACTGAGATTAGACTAAATAATCTAGTGTTATGAAAACTTTTCCCACACATTTCTTTATATTCCCCAAATGAATGAGAACATAAAATGTTTGTCCTTCTCCGACTGACTTACTTCACTCCCATTAAATTCTTAAGGTAAAATTATCAAGCAAATATCATTTTTCTACTTATAATAAAATACTAAAAGTATGAGAAAAACTAAAATGCTTGTTTTGCCTAGTCTTAGTTATTTTTCAAGGAAGCATGAGTTTGAAAAGCATAAAACATAAAAATAAACAGGGGCACCTGGCTGGCTCATGGGCAGCCACATGTGACACTTGACGTCATAGTCCTGAATTCGAGCCCCATATTAAGTGTAGAGATTACTTAAAATCTTTAAAAAAATAGTAAAATAAAAAATAAAATGTGCTAAAGATACTGTATCTTATGAAGAGAGAAGGTGTCTGATGTGATAGACAATAAACACAAATGGCTTTTTTTATATTGCTATGGATTTCAGAAAATCATATTTATAAATACTATCGAAGGGAATATGTTATGGATCATTTATCTTTTAAATAAAAGTTTCAATTTAGTGATTTCCTAGAATTTAATCAGGCCTTCTAAGCTTAAATTCTGTTTTTGGTGTTATAATTTTTTTTTCAGTCCAAGTGCTCATAATTGGATATTAAGTTGTTAGCAAATAGTTGTAAACTGGGCCTCATCTAATATCTACATTTTTCCTATTAATTTATAATATCACATTATTCTTTAAGTATTTTATATATGAAAGGTCATATATCACATACCTATCATTCTCTGTAATCCTGTGACTATGTTTGCTTTGTATTTCCTACCATGGTACTTTTTTCCTTTATATTCATGACTAGGCTTTTCAATAAACTGAGGACACTGCTGTGCAATTAAACTTTATATGGAATAAAAATCATATGTAAAATTAAACATTAAATTGAATCTAACATTTGATTTAGCTACTACATTAATTATTGTTATTTTCTTTTAGTTCTAAACCCGGCAATTCTTTTTTTTTAAGATTTTATTTATTTATTTATCTATTTATTTATTTATTATTTATTTATTTACATTTTTATTATTTGAGAGAGAGATCAAAGCAACAGAGAGGAATAGAAGGAGAAGCAGACTCCCCACTGAGCAGTCAGCCTGACACTGGACTAGGGCCCAGGTTCCCAGGATCATGAACTGAGCCAAAGGCCATCCAGGTGCCCCAGTATTTCGAATTTAAGCACATTCTTGACATGTGGCACAAAGTAGTGTCATCATAGCTTTCTTTTTTACCATCTTAGCTGCCATCTCCCTATTTTCTGCTAAAAAACAAAATAAAATGTTATTTTTCTATGGTCAATTCTCTGTACCATGGCATAAGTCCTGTCACTCGGTTGCTCCAATGATTAAAATATTCTAAAAATAAATATCTATGGTATATCCTTGATATTTCCCTCCCTGTTATTACATTAATAAGAAAAAAAAAAGAAAACACCAGTAGCTTTGTTTTTTCCAATATAAAAGAAGTTTGTTTCTCCCTCTATTAGTGTCTGATTCTGTTATTTCCCTAATCGTTTGTTCTTTGGCCATAACCTGATGTGGCTAAAATATTTGCAACTGGTAGAGAATATTTTCTTTTGGAATAATCTTTAGGTTTTGCTACATATTGATTTACCTTCATATAAAATATGTAATAATACTTGACTAACTTGCATGGCCAGCAGGCTTTTCTGACTTTACTAAGGTCTTTGAGCACTTGAATGCAAAAAGAAATTGAAATCCAGGACATTATTACTGTTGTTATGTAGAAAAATAATATTAAAATACGACTATATCTTTATGCTTCCCCTGGGCCATTGTCCCTTATGTTTTCACTTTATTCACTCTTCTCTGTGTTAGACTGTCATGAATATAAATTTCATAGGAGATCAAAGGCTACTAAGCACAACGTGTGTGCTTGAAACACCCCCTGTAAGACAAGAATTAGTTAAGCTTCTTGGTCTCCTCCTCCTAAATTTATAGGTCTATGCCTTTGGTAAGTATATTTTATTTTCATGGGAGTATGACTTTGTTGGCATATGTAGAACTACATGGAGATACTGAATGTGTTGGAAAGATAAAATATGTTAGCTTAAAATCTAATTTTTCACATGAATTACTTGCCTCAGTAGAGTGGACGATTTCTTTCTTAAATCATGCATGACAGAATTTTATTTTCTCTTTTCAACCATTTACAATAAATGTTTTGTCTTGTAATGGTTTTAATGTCAGCCTAAGTTTAAAATGCAATTTTAAAAATATATCTGAGAGAGGAAAGTTTATGTATGTGTGTAGTTTTAGGTTACATTTTGACCCACATTTTCCAGAGATAGTACATGACATTTCGTTATTCTCCTGGTTTCTTTCAGAGCAATGGATCCTGATTACTTGGAAAAAAAGTGATACGGTTTTGTGTAAAATCAGTTGCCATGTTGCTTAGATAGAGACAGCAATCTCTTCAGCCTCCTGAGACTTTCCCATGAGGTTAAAATGCGCCTACAGATGTCAGAAGTATGTATACAAATTAGGGAAGGAACAGAGTGAGAAATACGTACATAGAGCTTCATAAAGTGATTGATAGACAGTAGTAGAATTTAACATTAGCAAATGTTTTGAGTGGTACAAGTTTTATAAACTTCAGAAGAAATAAAATAATGATGCATATTCATTAACACAAAGGCTTGCATCTTGCAATTGCATTTCAATTTCTGTTTGATATTCAATAATTTGAGGTCAGAAAGAAGTATTAATTCTTTCAGAGGAAAAAAGCTATTGCTATAACTTTATTGTTTATTTTTTCTCAAATATTAGGTTGAGATAATTTCAAATGTATATATTTAATTTATATTACAAGAATAGTACAAATCATTTCACTAATTTCCTTCCCCAAATGTTAACATTTTACTATGTTTAAGAATAAGTTACAAATTTAGTGTTCCTTTACCACAATATTTCAGTATGTATTTCCCCAAAACTGGGCTGATAATATAACACTTTTTTACATTATCACAGCACAAGCATCAATTTTAGGAAATTAACCTCAATATGGTACTATTATCTAATATACAGACATTATTCACATTTCACCAGTTGTCTTAGTATTACCCTTTTAGGAAAAAAAAATGCAGGATCATATATTACCGTCAATTGCCACGTCTCTCTAGTCGTTTTGTTTTTTAAAGATTTTGTTTATTTATTCATGAGAGACAGAGAGAGAGAGAGAGAGAGAGGCAGAGACACAAGCAGAGGGAGAAGCAGGCTCCACTCACGGGGCCCAACCTGGAACTCTATCCCAGGTCTCCAGGATCACACCCTGGGCCGAGGGCGGAGCTAAACCACTGAGCCACCTGGGCTGCCCCTCTCTAGTTTTTTAAACCAGAGCAGTTCCTCAGTCTTTAATTCTGTTTCATGGCATTGATATTTTTAAAGTGCACAAACCATACATTTTGTACAGTGTCCTTCAATTTGGATTTTTCTGATTGTTCATCACTATTAGATTCGGGACATTATAATTTGGGCAGGAATGCTTAGAAATAGTATTGTGGTCTTCTTCAGAAGGCACATGAGGTTGATTTGTTCTATTCCTGGTAATGTTACCACTGACCTCTTGGTTAGATGATGCCAGGTCACTACACTGTAAGGTTAATTGTAAACATCTTTGCACATAGACTGAGTATAAGGCTGGCCATTTCTCCCCTATCACCCCTGTTAAGATCTAAAACCTAGTTTTACACAAAGTGCATGTAAAGTAAGGTAAACCAAATATATTTTTTAAAGATGACAGTGTGATGAAGTAAAAGAGAAGGGAGGGAGAGAGAAAGAGAGAGCAAGAATGAGAAAAGGGAGAGAAGAAAGAAAAACAAAATTTAAAATACAGATCTGCCTAAGGCCAGAGCTTTCATTTATTGTTTCACTATTTATTCTCTGAGTTGTGCTTCCTCTTGTAATGTAATTTTTAATCTCTCTTGATTATAGATTAAAAATCAGATATATCTAGGTCATAGAAGGAACAAGTGCTCAGTTCTCAGTACTATATGCTAGCTATCATAAGGATTTGAAGTTCTGATTGCTTCCCAAAAATAATTAGGAGAAATTAGTGTGAATTTATAATGGAATTCTGATGAGACAAAAGGACATTCACATGTAATATCTGGTAAAACTCATATCCGTTGTGGCATCTTTTGCCCTGACAATTCAAGCTCGAAAATGTAGGTGTGTTGATAAGAGTCAACTGATCTTTATTTAAAGCCAAAACAAAAACAAAAACACCCTCTTTACTTCTGCTGAGTGCGACCTACTAAATATATCAAAATATGCAATTGTCTCCATGCTTACTGTTATTACATTGTCAAAATCTCATGATAGATATCTTCCAGCCACAAAAGATAATACTCAATATCTTTCCTCACTTTAATTTCTACCTTGTCACTTCAGTAAAAGACAGATGGTACACCGCTTCTAAAGTATGTTCATCTTCTATTATGAAAATATTAGAAATATAAATATTACTTTGAAAGTAATAGAATAGCAGCTTAAAATAATAAAGATGAAAAATATGCAGGTGGACTCTATTTTAGATTACAAAGAGAAAATATATAGAAAATGTGCATTGTTTGGTGATAACAAATAAGAGAAATATGTTCAGTTCTTAAGAAATCATTTTATTATCTCAACTAAAATTGGTAAATTCATTATCTCTTTATTACAGTTTAGATAATTCAATATTTTTATTTCCTTGTGTTTCATTTACATGGGAGAATCTATTTTGTTTCAAAGTAGATGTTTCATTAAAAAATAGAATATGTGTTCCCTATAGTAGTGTTTACTCTAGAATTCTTCTGAAGCAAAATGAAAACTCCCTGTTGAGTTACATGCAGCAGAAAAAGTTATTGTAAAATTTATCAAAATGATAGAATTTCACATATATCTTTCAATGCATACTTGAGGATATTCTGTGGCATACATAATTAGTAGATTTTCAAGTGTATTCCTAGTCCTCTTTTCTTGCTTGCTAGCCAAAAAAAGAAAGAAAGAAAGAAAGAAAGAAAGAAAGAAAGAAAGAAAGAAAGAAAGAAAGAAAGATAACTATTTTATATGTCAGTTGATCGTGCCTTTCATGAAAACTTTCTGGCCCCATGATAAAAACTGCATCAATGTAAGCTAAAACAGACAAATTAAGAATAGGAGTATGCCCTAAGAATATGGTGCCTTTCTGGCCAATAGGTTAGGAGCGGACATCTGCTAAGACCTTTTGGAAAATGATGTTTGATTATGACCTTACCTGGGCTGCTGAAACTTTTGTGACCATAAAGGAACAAGCTAGAATGTAAAATCTATATATATACTAGGATGTAGTGTGTAAGGATGATAGAAAAGAAAGATTTAGGAAAAAGAGGAAAGAAAGGAAAGAAAAGGAAAGAAGGAAAGGAAAGGAAAGGAAAGGAGAGGAGAGGAAAGGAAAGGAAAGGAAAGGAAAGGAAAGGAAAGGAAAGGAAAGGAAAGGAAAGGAAAGGAAAGGAAGGAAGAAGGAAAAGAAAGGAAAGGAAAGAAGAAAGGAAAGGAAAGGAAAGGAAAGGAAAGGAAAGGAAAGGAAAGGAAAGGAGAAAAAAGAAAAAGAAAGAAAAGAAAAAAAAAAGATTAAACATAACATTGTAAAGCTGTTCAATTAACTCGTCCTGAATTTGCAGACTTTTTGTAATGTGAAGTGATATAGTCTTATTGTTTATGTCATTGAAGATTTGTATTTATATTAACTTCAGCCCAAACCAGCCTATCTATTTCAGATGCTTTAACAGGAAAGTAAAGAGATAAATAGCATTATTCATTCAAAATATATTTTGAGCACCAACCCTACTTGCAAATCACTTTTCTGACTGCTAAGGATGCATTTAGACAAGACACCCCTTTAGCCATCAGAGTTTTGGCACATGGATAAGCACTAATAAGTTTACTAATAAAAGTAATATTTTAAATGTAAATATTACTAGAATAAAGCTGTGTAGTATAATGACATATTCTGAATTGTAATAAGATTTTTTTAAATAGAAGGAAAATGTATGTAAAATTGTGAACAAGTATTTAACCTTTAAATTTCAAATCAAATGTTGCTTCTGAAATAAAATAATTGTCAGCTTGAATTGCATTTTAAAATAACTATTTAAACTTAAGCACTATAATGAAAATGTGCAGCCTCTTAAATTAAGGTGGTATTACTGTGCTACTACCTGAAGTTCTAGAAACCTGAGGATTAGGAAACCCTGAACTGAATCTATCTTTCCAAAAACCCCATTTCATCTGTGGTTACCTCCAGATAGCCCTTCTTCATTGGATAAGCAACATGTTAGATTTCTTCAAAATGTTTTTCCAAAATCTTGCTTAAGCAAATGAAATTAGGCACTCTCTTATCCTCACTAAAAGAAAAGTAATGTCATGCAAACAGTAATATCAATGAATATTAATAAAATGTTAATGAATCACTAGCCCATGGGTGGAAAGGTAATCCTACCACATATTCTTGAATCCTTCATCACAAAGAGCCAAACATCAGAATTTGCATTTCTGTTTACATTTCCCTCCATCATAATTGGTAGTTTGTCACTATTTCTCTACTTGCTTGGAGGCATTATTCTAACTGAATACATTCTGTGTGTTAGAGAAGAATCCTCACTCATCAAGGCTGTCAATTTTGCCACCTCTCCTTTTAGTTAGTCTTGTTAGTTACTCTCCTTCTGCTTTTACTTACTTAAGACATGTCACTCATTCAGCAAATGCACTGACAGATACTTGACTGACGTGTAAATTTATTCACAGGGAAGAGAAGAACATTTTTGTTCTGACGTTTTATTTTTATCTCTGCATGCCATCTTCATTTGACAGATTATAAAGCCATATTCATATTAAAAAACATCTTTCAATAAAAAGCAATTTGCCATATCAATATTGTCTTCCCACCTCTTTTATTTCCATGGCCTTAGAAGGCTCACTGAAAATAACTCTTTCTAACATGTGGAGACAGTAATCCAAGTAATGGTGAATAGCCACCTTCCTATTTATTATTGTTATTATTATTATTATTATTATTATTATTTCTGGTGTATTCAATGTACATAGGGAAAAATGTATTGTCTTCCTCTATCATGGAGGGAAGGGAATTGGCATATACTCCACTTGTCCTTTTATGAAATGCTTGAAGAGATTATAATTTATGATCAATAGGAAATAATCAAATTCAACAATTTAAGAACTCTTAGGAGTCAAGAAGAAACTCTCTAAGAAAGATTTTATATAAAACTGGTAATCAAATTCCCCTTTACATGTCAATGACATGAGAAAAAAGCCATACTGTAGTTAGTGTATAGGCTCTGCCTACTCCCTTTAGCAGTTTAGATAAGGAAATCTAATACTGCTTTTATAAAATGGTGTTTGAATATATATATTTTATCCATATTAAATTGTGTATATATTTAATGTAATTGTCTTTTTAAAATATTTATTTATTTATTTATTATTTGAGAGAGGGAGAGAGAACATGAGCAGCAGGGTAGGGGAGGAAGGGCAGAAGGAGAGGGGGAAGCGGATTCCCTCGCTGAGCAGGGAGCCTGAGGTGGCTCTTAATCCTAAACCCTGAAATCATGACCTGAGCCCAAGGCAAATGCTTAACTGACTGAGCCACCCAAGTGTCCCTTGTAATTGTCATTTTTGAGGAGAATATAACATAGACCGACATGCCCATAGAACCAGTCATTCTGGATGTTAGAAATGAACCATTTAGCCGTATTCAGTGAGTACATGTGAAGCAAAAAGCAGCCCACATACAGCACTCATGGATAGCCTAGTAGTTTTAAACATAAGTAGATAATACGGATGTCACTCAGGTGCTGTACATGACACTTCGTCCCATTAAACTAGTTGTTCTATGACTAATAATACTCAAGTGGTCCTCAAAAGTTAGAATGTCTCCATTTGCAATCTCGCTTGTTTCTAAATATCTTAGGGATTATTCATGTCAATATGATAATTGGGGTGAATCAGTAAGTATTCTACTTATGTAGGCTACTGAATGTTAGATATGTCAGGATACTTTTTTACTAAACCTTTCATAGTCCTATTTACTCTTGCAGCATATTTATTTGATATTATTGTAAATCTGTACCCCGGAATCAAGAGTTATTCAAAGTTTCACAAAAGTGTTTTATATCACAAAGTGGATTTTGGAGAGTGAAGGAAAAAAGAAAAATATGTGAAAACAATTAATGTAGATAAATATAAGAGGCTGGAATTGAATAAAAAGAGACTAATGGAGTGTTTTCTTAAGAACTGCATGAAGGGGGCAGCCCGGGTGGCTCAGCAGTTCAGCCCAGGGCCGGATCCTGGAGACCTGGGATCAAGTCCCACGTCGGGCTCCTTTCATGGAGCCTGCTTCTCCCTCTGCCTGTGTCTCTGCCTCTCTCTCTCCCTCTCTGTGTGTCTGTCATGAAAAAATAAAACTTAAAAAAAAAAAAAAAAAGAACTGCATGAAGGTTAAAATTCAATATTTGCTTAACATCTGATCTTCAGAATCTAGTACAGATGTTGCTAGCACATAGTAAATACTTAATTAATGATAGTTGAGTGAATGAACCAATAAACGAATACCCAAGATTACATTCTTAAGTTTTCTAATTTAAATTCATTTGCCAACATATAGTATAACACCCAGTGCTAATCCCATCAAATGCCCCCCTCAGTGCCTGTCACCCAGTCACCCCAATCCACCAACCACCTCACCTTCTATAACCTTTTGTTTCTCAGAGTCAGTCTCTCATGGTTTGTCTACCTCTCTAATTTTTCCCCACTCGGTTTCCCTCCTTTCTCTTATAATCTCTTTCACTATTTCTTGTATTCCACATATGAGTGAAACCATATAATGATTGTCCTTCTCCGATTGACTTACTTCACTCAGCATGATACCCTCCAGTCCATCCACATCGAAGCAAATGGTGCGTATTCGTCCTTTCTAATGGCTGAATAATATTCCATTGTATATATAGACCACATCTTCTCTATCCTTTCATCTGTCAAAGGACACTGTGGCTCCTTCCACAGTTTGGCTATTGTGGACATTACTGCTGTGAACATTGGGGTGCCGGTGTTCCATCATTTCACTACATCTGTGTCTTTGGGGTAAATACCCAGTAGTGCAATTGCTGGGTCATAGGGTAGCACAAGAGCTTCATTTAAAAAAATAAAGATTTTATTTATTTATTCATGAGAGAGAGAGAAGAGAGAGAGAGAGGCAAAGACATAGGCAGAGGAAGCAGCAGGCTCCATGCAGGGGGCCCGATGTGGGATTCGATCCCGGGTCTCCAGGATCACGTCCTGGGTCAAAGGCAGGCGCTGAACTGCTGAGTCACCCAGGGATCCCCAAGAGCTTCATTTTTAAATGATCTGCAGGAATCACACTCCATAGGCTATGTTTTTTATATTTTTCATCTTTTCAATATGCTTCACTCTTATACATAAGTAGTCATTAGTTTGTTACTTTCAGCTAGGTGGGTTGGGAATAAGAAAATGTGTGCTCTTTTCAGATTTCTGTATCTCTGGTACTCTTAACATAAAGTTAAAATCACTGCTCCAAAAACCACTCATTCACATTGTAAAAATCTAGTTAATCTATTTTTAAGAATTCTTGAAAACAAAAGACAAAGCAAAGAACAAACATAATTACTTGGATGCTATCCTTTCAATGTTTGTTGTCATGAAAATCAGTCTTAACAGGTCCCAAATAAAAAACACTAACATGAATCAAGGAAAACATGCTAAACATACACAAAGTTACTTTGTGGCTCTGTCAGTATAAAGTAATTTGCATCTATGCTTTTAATTGAAGCATTTTTTCTATTACCTGGGGTACACTATTATGAGCTGACACCTGTCAAAAGAAGTCTTCCTGGGCAGCCCAGGTGGCTCAGTGGTTTAGTGCCTGCCTTCAGCCGAAGGTTTGATCCTGGGATCAAGTCCCACATCAGGTTCCCTGCATAGAGCCTGCTTCTCGATCCCGGGATCGAGTCCCACATCAGGTTCCCTGCATAGAGCCTGCTTCTCCCTCTGCCTGTGTCTCCGCCTCTCTCTCTCTCTCTCTCTCTCTGGTCTCTCATGAATAAATAAATAAAATCTTAAAAAAAAAAAAAAAGTTTTCCTGATCCTTTCAGCTCATTCTTCTGTTATATTTGTAGCCACTCACCAGATGTGTTCATTGGACAACTAATTCCCTGAGCATGGCTATAAATGCTTCGTCATGTACTTGGAGATGCATTTTACATACAAAAGACTGAGGCAGTCATTTCTTTTGTACGAAAAACATGAATCCCAAACCTTACCATTTCATGATAAGCTGATGATGAATCATAATTTCTCAGAAAAGCTAACTTGGAAAAAATAAATACCCCTCATGACGTGTATGCTTTCCCAGTTCCCTGATATTTATAACCTATCTGTCCCCAAAGCCTGGGATAAATCTGTCTCATCTGTGACCATTTCATAGACAAGAGACCTAGAAAGAGACTCATTTCCTTTCACCAACATTTTTTTAATGCTATTTGTTCACCGTGACTTAAAGTATTGACATTTCTGTGTAGTGTTTCTACAATACCTCTTTCTCAGAAAACTATTCCCTGAAGAATTTGAGAAATACTTAAAAAATTAATGGCTTCATAGAGAAAGAAAATATTGTTTTATAAAAGAGTTTAATGATTTATGTGGGTTAATGGAACTTAACTTTTATTGCAGAATATTTATTCATTATAGAATATGAGAATAATAAAGAAAAGCGGTAAGAAAAATCGTATATTCAACATGTTTGCTGTTTATTTCCCTTCTATTTATAGATTTAAAAAAATAACTCTAGTTATAATGTGTAAGTGGGCACATCTCATATGAAATACATTATCATTTTTCCATGTTATTATATATTTCCATTAGTGCCTAAACATTTTTATACTATTTTTGTTATACATATAAACAACATTTTCCTGGCTTTCCTTGATGTACAGCAACTTGTAATCAAATGTATGATTTTAAAAATATTTTTATATTTGCTATCACTTTTATTCCTAGAAATTCTACTCTCTAAAATTATATTTTCTTGTTCTTATAATAATTTATTTTGAAATATTTAATCATTAAATGCATGTGAATTGTGTTTAACTACATGATGTGAATAAAAATTCTAGCTGAGTTAATATGTGTAACATGCATTTTCCTCTTTGCTTACACTGAATTGTATAGTCTACTGTTGTTTTGAAAATAATGTTTAACAGTATATTCTTACTGGTAACCTAATGTAAAATTATTTTGCTTCATGTTTGTTGAATTTGTCTTATTAATAAGATTCATATTTCATTTGATTATTATGGATTTTTTGGACATAAAGTCACATAATGTGCAAATAACACTAAACATCTTTACACGGTATTTGTCAGCATTCAAAATACAAGACTCTAGTTTTACTGTGTAAGTCCACACTTACTTCTCATGTGTTGTGGCTGCTTATTTTGTGAATAATTTCATTGGGAAATTGAATTGCTTGTCTGTGTCTGGAGTGTGAGTATTTCACTTATCAAACTTGAGACTTAACAGTGTAACTTAATGAGCAAAGCTACCCATCTTTGTAGATAAACTTGTAAAGTGAAATAGAAATCAGAGTTTTCATTTTTTAGGGTGGGTATGCTAACCTACACGTGGCAGATTTGTCATTTTGTCAGCCTGGCCAGCATGCCTTTACCATTTTTCTTCCTCCCTGTACCATAATATTCTTTCAGGCACCATTATACTGTAGGCTTCCTTGCACACAGCCATCTAGACGCCCAGTCAACATACTCATCTCGCTTTGGCAAAATAATGGGCACAGAACACAGGCAAGAACAGAGTCCCTTGACCCTGAGAATTTGGATCTTGAACTAAGGTTACATATGGCTGGAAAATGATGGGTTTGTCTCATTTATATGGAAAATTCCTGCCACATGTAGTCCCTTTCCTGAGCCTCTTTGTTCAAGAGTTGTTTTTGATTTTTATGAGCTATTTCTAATTGTCCAAAAGTGCTTTTTTTTCCCCTTTCTTTTTACTTTTTTTATTTTTTATGTCTATGTCAAACTTAGCCAGAGATGGTATCTGGAGCTTAAATAGAGAGGAGCCTGAAACGCTTTTGAAGAGAAAGTTAGAAAGAAAATGTAATAACCTTAATCTTTCAAAACTAATGCCATACCTCTCATACATTCTAATGTAATAGATATTTTCAAAATAATTTTACAAAGAAAATTTTCATCGCTAAATTATAGGATCCTATTTTTAAGATTTTAAAATATATTTTCTAAATGTTTATATATATGCATATACTTGTGTGTATGTGATGTTATTAATGGGTCCATTATGTCAGATCTGCTTAGTGTTAAATAATGTTAAATGTAATTTTGTACATTTTACATATACATGATATATATTTCATAATTTTACACATATATTTTATATATATTATATATATACACAAAGACATATGTACTCACACATGTTTTTGTATATGTAATTTTGTAGTCTATTCTTTTCATTTAATAATGTATTGTGTGTTTTAGCTTTTTCATATTTCTTTAATAGGTACATATTGCTCAATGCTACAGTTGTATTATAATGTAATTATTTTATAATTATGAGTACTTAGAATATTTAAAATTGTATTTTTTACCAATGTGATAATTATTGCATGAAAATTAATATTAGAGAACTATGTCTTACAATGGAAAGTGAATTGCTTAGTTTAAGAGAAAATATTTGATTTTTAAATTTAAATAATAGATTCTGATCTCACACATGAAGGAGCAATTCTAGGTAATTTATAGGTAAATTATTTCACATTTTTGCATATCAATAAGGAGGCAGAGGAAGCAAATATTCTCTGTATTTTTAACTTCCTTTAAAAAAATTTTTTAGACAATGAAATCCATTGAAGAGTTTCAAGAGATGTTTGTGATTTTACTACATTATAAAAAAATAAACTTTGTGAGCAGGAACTCAATTCAAACTGAATTTTTTGGGATGCCTGGGTGGCTCAGCAGTTGAACGTCTGCCTTCAGCCCAGGGTGTGATCCTGGAGTCCTGGGATTGAGTCCGGGGATGGAGTCCCACATTGGGCTCCCTGCATGGAGCCTGCTTCTCCCTCTGCCTCTGTCTCTGTCTCTGTCTCTGTCTCTCTCTGTTTCTCATGAATAAATAAATAAAATCTTAAAAAAAATAAAAAAACAACCCTGGATTTTCCATAAGTCTACAAGGAATAAAAATGTTAGCTTTATTTTGCCAATTATTATCCAAGCACCTGGTGTGTGACTGTATGCATTTTCACCAAATCATATCATTTTAAAATTATTTTAATTAAAATATATTTTTAGAACTAGTGTGAGAATTTTGAATTATTAGGCGTTCTCAACAATATTAAATGTTTCATACACTTTGTAAAAATATTCTGATATTAGTTTTTAGCAAAAAGAGGTGAACAATAGATACCACATAGTAAATCATAAACTTGTCTTCAACCAGGCCTCAGGCTATAAAGGCGTTTGGAAAACATTTTTAGATTCCTTTCAGAAATTTTGCATCTGAATTCCATACTTAGTGTCCATATATTCATTCATATTCTCCACTATAGGTCCAAATCTCTCTATATAAATAGCTTCTTTAAAAAGCATTATTTAATGGGTATGTTGCAAATATTGTGTTCCTGTCTGCCTGGTGGTTCTGCCTCAGGGCTGCCCATTAAACAACCAATTTCTACACTGAAAAGGCTTTCCCATGATAAAATGTTATTGTTTCAAGTATGTTAATGACTATTCTTGAAGGATAACGTAAAATAAAAATGAGGTACCAATTCCTGGTGTATACATGTATAAAAGTTTCACAATTATGTCTTCTCCAAATGACTCCTATGTAATTACCGAAGTAATATTTTCTGATCATTTTCAACCATTACATTGGCTTGATTTCTCAATCTGAAATAAAATTAGCTTTTGACCAATCCAAAATTTGAAGAAAATCAGAAGAATTCTATAATCCAGTAGCCAGAGAGTGTGTGCCTTTATAAAGGTTTGACAAAGGATTGATACTGTCAGCCAGCTTTCTAATTAAGGAATAGAACAATGTGAGGGGGAGAAAAGTTTCACAAGTTTTTTTTTTTTTTTTTTCTTTCAAAGTTTTCTACATGCCTTCTTGTTATGGGGTGATGTGAAAGACAGAGAAAGAGATGATTATGAAAAAAACATTCAACCTTTCCATTCAATATTTCAAGTCTTTGGATTACAGCTGTCATTTAAAATGCACATACTTACATTTGAGTCTTGAAAAATAATTCACATGGAAATATAAATTATTTTCACAGAAGTAATTATATTAACTTAATATCAGATAAAATATTACTTGGTTAAAATAAAATTTTATAAATATACCAAACTGGCTTATTAATATGAGATACATTTTTTTCTTCATTTTAGTAAATTGTTTTAAATTATGAGAATATTCTTCTAATACTTTGTTACCATTAAAAAACAGAATCTAAAAAGAGAGAAATAGCTTTTCTTAGAATATATGCAATATTTCTCAAAATCACTACTGTTGGAATAAACTTACTATGTAAGAATGCTTAGTTTTGAAATTCATATTATAAAGCTACTATTCCCATATCATTGTGATTAAATGGAGGAAACACATATGTTGCCCATCATTAAATAATATAAGGTTAAATAATTATATTTGATAAACTGCAATACAAGATATTTTTAATATTATTTTAGTGCTTGTTAAAAATTCTGTTATCAATATCTAAATATATTTTGCTGATAATGATATCAAGATATTAAATGAAACTAACTACTTTTTGGAAACAATTTACTTCTTTGGTAAATATTAATTGCTCACCTAATATTTACCAGGGGCTATCTATGCTCTGGGAATATAGGAACAAATGGAATAAACAAAGCATAGAACACACAGAGATAATTTTTTTTAAGATTTTATTTATTTATTCATGACAGACACAGAAAGAGAGAAAGAGGCAGAGACACAGAGGGAGGACCAGGCTCTATGCAGGGAGCCCGACATGGGACTCCATTTGGGGTCTCTAGGATCACACCCTGGGCTGAAGGTGGTTTCAAACCACTGGGCCACTGGGGCTGCCCCTAACCAAGATAATATATAGAATAAAAGAAATATAAACAAATAAAAATGTAGCAATTTCAGATAATGCAATTAATAATAAGGAAATAAATTATAAGGATAGATAATTTTGGAGTTGTAGATGAGAACTAATTCACACAACAAATAACTGCTAACAGATTTGAAACTTAAATGATAAAAGAGAATAGGTGAAAATCATTCTAGCAGAAAGAATTGTAAATTCAAAGACCTTGAGGTAGATTAATGTATAGTATATTTAAGGTACAGATACAAGAAGGGTTTGACTGGAATTTCATGAAGAGAGAATGTTAGGAAGTGACATTGGACAGGTAGTCACGTGAGGCATGAGGTATGTCAGGCTTTTGTCTGGTGTTTGGAATTTGTTGTAAGTCCAAGAGGAAGTGATAGCTTTAACCTCTCAGTTTGTACTGAGTTATTTCACAGTGGAGCTGATGAGAAGCTGCAAGATTTTAGATAAAATTTGGAGATTATTAGCATTTGATGTAGAGACAAATATGATCACTGGGGTTGGAAGATATAGCAAATAAAAATAAAGGGTTCTAAATATTTTTACTCTAACTACTCTACTAAAATATTTTTACTCTACTACAGATATTGCCAATGCAATATCTGGGACATATGCATACCAACATATTATTTATTACTTATCTGAAATTCCATTTTCACTTAGGTATTCTAAATTTTCTCTGGTACACCTAAGATCTCCGACATTCTTTGAGTATCTAGGGGAAGAAAGGTTTCATGGACTTGGAAGGGGAAGACTGGAGAAAGAGCATGGTATGGGATGGGGGATTAATATTTTATTTGAAAATGTTTGATAAGACTTACAAATGAAGATACTGAAAATAGCTCAAAAGAGAACAGAGTTGGAAATAAAGATATAATAACCTTTTATATGTAGATAGTATTGGAGGTTGTGGGAATATCTAAACAACAGTGAGAAGATGGCAAGAGAGCCAAGAGGAGGAGGAGGAAAAAAAATGAAGGTGTGATTACATGGAAATCTAGGGAAAGGGGTCAACAGCTAAATGGGGAGGGAGGTCCAGCAAGATCAGAACAAAACCTGAGTACTGGGCTTCACAAAGAGAGACTGCTGGTGTTTAAGAAAAGTACTAAGGGGGAAAGGCCCAACAGAAGTGGATTAAGGCTGGAATCAGGAGGTGAATAAGAACAATATTAACCATGTTGTAGAATAGTGTCATAAATGGAGAGCAAGGAAAAGAGCAAGGATGAGATTAAAAAAAAAAAGTTTGTTTTTTCTTCTCAAGCTGAATAGGTGTAACATATTTCCATGTAGATGAGAATTTTTCCTTAGCAATGGAAAGTAATGTAGGTTATACATGATATTTGCAGAAGAGAAATCCTTGCCTAAGCCAGTGTGAAATTCAGTCTCAGGTGGAAGGTGTCTCCTTAAGGAGAAGCAAAGTGCTTTTGTTTTACAAGTGGGAAATGCAGACTATGTGGGTACAGACCAGTAAGGTAGTAATTTCAACAGTCAGAGATGAGTAGTTCTTACTTCATTACACACATCTTCTAACAGATATATAATATTTGAGGATTTTAGGAGCACCTGGGTGGTTCAGTGTTTGAGCCTTTTGCTCAGGTCATGATCCCAGGGTCCTGGGATCAAGTCACCTGCTTTTTCCTCTGCCTATGTCTCTGCCTTTCTCTCTGTGTCTCTCATGAATAGATAAAATCTTAAAGAATATTTGAGGATTTTAGGTGTGATCCATTAAAAACAAACAAACAAACAAAAATCATAATGTCTTAGGGAAACGTAAATATTTCCCTACATAAATGTCTTAGGGAAAACAAACACCCACACACACTGATATCATAAAGAATGTTTCTTCATTTCATTTTTTTGGTCTGGATTAAATAACTCCCCTTGGAGCTTTCAGAAACTAGCACAACAATGCAAATTACATTGCACTGTTAATTGTCATTCTATTTATGGAAACTAAGTATAATTTACTATTCTTTGTATCCGTAGTTAAGCCATTAGATCTTGGAAATTTTAGCCTGCAATAAATATATGATGAATGAAAGGGTTAAACATTCAAAGAAAAAAACAAATGCATGTGTCTCTGGAAATTTGGACAATCACTGTTTACCCTATAGCCTCTAATATAAATTTTGCTTGTAATTCAAACATAGAGCACATGGAATAATATAAACAGCATTCATGTTTTGTATCTTTGGCAAGTTACTTCACTTTCCTAGATTTCAATATGTTTAACCAATTAAAAAAATATAAGAAAGTACTCAAACTAATTCAAATTGTAATATCTTATATCACTGTGGAGTTTACCATCTAATGCTTTTATTGAATAACCAATCATGTATAAAAACAGTCTTGGTTTTTAAATAATATTGTTCAAATTTATAATGAACAGAAAACCAAAATTAAGGTGTTATATTCCACTGGGTGATGTTATGTGTTTAAATGCCAAAAGGTTTTAATTAATGAATATCATGTTCTATTGATGTGTTATTATAATATTTTCTAAATATATTCACTATATTAATGCTGATCTAAACTGAATATATTTGCATGTCATAATGTTTTTCTTAATTGTGTTATAATACATTAGGGTGTCCTCTGAAATGAAAGCCATGTTTATAAAGATATTTATAGAATACCTAGTTTATGTGACATTAACCTTTAACTATTAAGATCAATATGATATTACTACATAAAGAAGATCATGTTTATATCATATCACACAAAGTTGCCATATTTACTAAAATTTGAAAGAAGTTACAGAAGGTATGTCTGATGCCGGACTTCAAGCTATATTACAAAGCTATGATCATCAAGACAGCATGGAACTGGAACAAAAACAGACAAACAGATCAGTGGAACAGAATAGAGAACACAAAAATGGACCCATAACTCTATGGTTAACTAATATTCAACAAATCAGGAGAGAATTTCCAATTACAAAAGGCAGTCTCCTCAACAAATGGTGTTGGGAAAATTGGACAGTCATAATGTAAAAGAATGAAATGGATCATCTTCTTACACCACATACAAAAATAGACTCAAAATTAATGAAAGACCTAAATGTGAGATAGGAATCCATCAAAATCCTAGAGGAGAACACGGCAGCACCGTCTTTGACCTCAGTCACAGCAATTTCTTGCTAGACATGTCTTCAAAGGCAAGGGAAACAAAAGTAAAAATGAGCTATTGGTGCTTCATCAAGATAAAAAGCTTTTACATAGCAAAGGAAATAATCAATAAAACTAAAAGTCAGCCTACAGAATGGGAGAAGATATCTGAAAGTGACATATCAGATAAAGGGTTAGTATCCAATATCTATAAAGAACTTATCAAACAATACGGAAAAAAAAAAATCCAGTCAAGAAATGGGCAGAAGACACAGACATTTCTCCAAAGAAGACATACAAATGAGGAACACCTGGGTGGCTCAGTGGTTGAGCATCTCTTTGGTTCAGGTCATGATCCTGGGATCAAGTCCCGCATCAGGCTCCCCAAGTGGGAGCCTGATCTTCCCTCTTCCTATGTCTCTGCCTCTCTCTGTGTGTGTCTTATGAATAAAAAAAGAAGACATACAAATGGCCAACAGACACATGAAAAAATGCTCAACTTCACTTGGCATCAGGGAAATAGAAATCAAAACTACAGTGAGATATAACCTCATACCAAATAGAAAAACTTAAATTAATAACAGGAAACAGCAAATGTTGCTGAGGATGTGGAACTTTCTCACACTGTTGGTGGGAATGCAAGCTGATGCAGCCACTCTGGAACACAGTATGGAGATTCTTCAAGAAGCTAAAAATAGAGCTACCCTATAATCCAGCAATTGCAGTATTAGGTATTTACCCCAAAGATATATATGGAATATGGAATATAATATATATATATATATATATATATATATATATATATATATAATGGAATATTGCTCAGCCATCAGAAAGGATGAGATCTTACCATTTACATCAACATGGATGGAACTGGAGGGTATGATGCTGAGTGAAATAAATCACTCAGAGAAGAACAATTATATGGTTTCACTTCAATGAGAAATATAAGAAATAGTGCAGAGGATCATAAGGCAAGGGAGGGAAAAACGGAATGGGAAGAAATCAGAGAGGGAGACAAACCATAGGACACTTAACAATGGGAAAGAAACTGAGGGCTGCTGGAGAATAATGGGCGGGGTGATGGGGTGATGAAGTGATGAGGTGACTGGCACTAAGGAGGGCACTCGATGTGATGAGCACTGGGTGTTTTATCCAACTAATGAATTATTGAACTACATCTGAAACTAATGATATTCCACATGTTGGCTAATTGAATTTAAATTTTAAAAAAGTTCAAAAACAAAAGACATATTTGGAGGCAAAAGTCAGAAAATTTATGATGCTGATTTTTCTCTGTTTTATTTGATATGAGATGAAATTCTGAAACTTTTTTGATATTAAAATGAGAATGAGGGATCCCTGGGTGGCGCAGCGGTTTAGCGCCTGCCTTTGGCCCAGGGCACGATCCTGGAGACCCGGGATCGAATCCCATGTTGGGCTCCCGGTGCATGGAGCCTGCTTCTCCCTCTGCCTGTGTCTCTGCCTCTCTCTCTTTCTCTCTCTCTCTGTGTGACTATCATAAATAAATAAATATTAAAAATAAATAAATAAAAAAATAAAATGAGAATGATTCATAATATTTAAATGTTGATATTAATTGGCAATTTTATGATTATGTATATTACTATTTAGTATTTCAAAGAAATTAGACATGTCTATATATGGAATTTTGAAAATTAAACTCATTCTGGAATTGTTTTTTCTTTCAAAAATATTTTCACAGTAGTATGAATAAATGATTTATTTTTTAAAAACATTTTATTTATTTACTTGAGAGAAAACAAGAACAAATAGGGAGCACAGGGGGAGAGGGAGAAGCAGACTCCCCACTGAGCAAGAAGCCCAACCTGGGGTTCCATCCCAGGACCCTGAGATCATGACCTGAGCCAAAGTCAGATGCTTACCTGCCTGAGCCACCTAGGTGCCCTTTCAATGATCTATTTTAAATGTTATCCAATCTCATTAGGGAAACTGATTAAGGGATATATATGCTTTTAATAGTCATACATTGTTAAAATTACCATTTATTTCACTTCAGCACATTCATATGGATGAAAATGAAAGTGTATGGTCTGCCTTACTTACCCTTCCTGGTTATGAGTGGTGTCTTGTCCTGTCACTGATAGCTATGTATATAGTAGGCAGTCTATCAAGAAAAGCACCACCCTTTCTTCTAAGTCACTCCCCTGGAAATGTTTGTAGACTAAATAACTTTTGCTTCCCAGAACTCATTGAGTATCTCACAGCATCAGTTGGAATATTTCTTAAATTCACTTTGTTCATGGTCAATTTATGTTGGTATTTAAGACAGTACATACTTGGATATCATGTGCCTCAATAGTTTTTGACTTAATTCTACCTAGAAACACTGAGTTCTAGCAAGATTGTTATTTTATGTTTTTACATATATATTTGGGAGGCCTTTTTCTAATTCACCTTTCCTATAATTCATTTTGAAAATATGTAGTAGATGCATTTTTAAATGGCTAGAAATAATTTCCATACCAGGTCAAAATATCACATATTTAATGTATGTTTATAGGAGCATTCTAACTTTCCCTTGGTTTATCAGCATATGAAAAGAAGTACATTCTATCTTCAACCATTTTTTCTTTTCTTTTTTTAATAAATTTATTTTTTATTGGTGTTCAATTTACCAACATACAGAATAACACCCAGTGCTCATCCCGTTAAGTGCCCCCCTCAGTGCCCGTCACCCATTCACCCCCACCCCCTGCCCTCCTCCCCTTCCACCACCCCTACTTCATTTCCCAGAGTTAGGAGTCTTTATGTTCTGTCTCCCTTTCTGATATTTCCCACACATTTCTTCTCTCTTCCCTTCTATTCCCTTTCACTATTATTTATATTCCCCAAATGAATGAGAACATATAATGTTTGTCCTTCTCCGATTGACTTACTTCACTCAGCATAATACCCTCCAGTTCCATCCACGTTGAAGCAAATGGTGGGTATTTGTCATTTCTAATGGCTGAGTAATATTCCATTGTATACATAAACCACATCTTCTTTATACACTTCATCTTTCGATGGACACTGAGGCTCCTTCCACAGTTTGGCTATTGGGGACATTGCTGCTAGAAACATTGGGGTGCAGGTGTCCCGGCGTTTCATACATCTGTATCTTTGGGGTAAATCCCCAACAGTGCAATTGCTGGGTCGTAGGGCAGGTCTATTTTTAACTCTTTGAGGAACCTCCGCACAGTTTTCCAGAGTGGCTGCCCCAGTTCACATTCCCACCAACAGTGTAAGAGGGTTCCCTTTTCTCTGCATCCTCTCCAACATTGTGGTTTCCTGCCTTGTGAATTTTCCCCATGCTCACTGGTGTGAGGTAGTATGTCATTGTGGGTTTGATTTGTATCTCCCTGATGGCAGGTGATGCAGAGCATTTTCTCATGTGCATGTTGGCCATGTCTATGTCTTCCTCTGTGAGATTTCTCTTCATGTCTTTTGCCTTCAACCATTTTTTCATTAGTGCGTCAGACTTTTACTCATAATAAACTATAGAGCAAAGTTGGATGACCAATTGGCCAGCCCTTCCTTCAAAATTGACTCCAAGCTCAAGGCTTCCAGAAAGTTCATCATTATTAATTATAATATTCTTCATTCCTGTACTGATTGGGAGTCGAGTCTATGAACCCCCCTGTAGTTGTGGGTTTTTTGCTTTGTTTCTTTGCCACTGAATTATTATTCATGAAGCATTTGTTTGTAATCATCTTTCCATGTATTTTTAGGTCCTGCCAGATAAAACAAAACTGGTTTGTTAGCTTTGTAAGAAAAGTAATCAGGCTTTCTCTAATTTTATACATTAACTAATAAATGTAGCATTTACAACGACTTCTATATAAGATTTTTTTTAATTTATTTATTTATTCATAGAGATGCAGAGAGAGAGAGAGAGAGAGGCAGAGACACAGGCAGAGGGAGAAGCAGGCTCCATGCAGGGAGCCTGACGTGGGACTCGATCCAAGGTCTCCAGGATCACGCCCTGGGCTGCAGGCGGCGCCAAACCGCTGCGCCACCGGGGCTGCCCTAACGACTTCTATATAGTTGAGGAAGAATCAATGTCAATTAGCTGATTAATCTGTATTTGGTAGATTTTCTAATATCTATTTTTTCTTATTTTGTAATTTTATGTATTTTCAAAAATATCTAGAAAAAGTATTATAGATTTACATATAAATCTAATATAATTTTACACGAAGAAAAACATTTAATTTACATAGTTAAATAAGATTCTAGGAATGACAATCTTAGCATTGATAATTACAAAAGGAAAATCTGTACCTTTTCCATTGTCACGTTACATATAAATGTATGGTTACGAATAAGATGTTCAAGGACTTTCCAATTTCATATATATATATACATATATATATGTATATATATTTAAAGGTTTTATTTATTTATTCATGAGAGACACAGAGAGAGAGAGGGGCAGAGACACAGCCAGAGAAAGAGGGAGAGAGAGAAGGAGAAGCAAGTTCCGGGACTCCAGGATCACGCTCTGGGCCAAAAGCAGGCGCTAAACCACTGAGCCACCCAGGGATCCCCTCTAATTTTATATATTACTTCACATAAGATTATTAAATAATTTTGGTATTTTTAATAAAAATGAGCAAGTTGAAGAGTCTTATTCAGGCTCTAAAATTAAGAAAGAAAAAATAAAATTAAGAAAGAAGATAATTTTATATTTATAGCTTCAGAAATTATAGATAACAGATGATAAAAGAACTTGCCATCTGAGTAACAAACAACAAGATATAAATTTGATGTATTGTTTTCCTTTTTGCTTAAGAATATGTACATTTCATACCTGAGCAATTCCATCAAATGATTCATGTTACATATTACTAAATGTTTTTAATCATTTAGTTCTCTTGTTTGGACATAAAAATAATACAAGAAATTCTTACCTTTCACTTCTTAATAAATGGTAACAGATTGAGATACAGGAAAAATATTATAAATTCTTTCATCTAGATAAAGAAGCAAAGCTTTAGTCACCCCTGCCCTTAGAAAATTATTCTAAGTTTTTAAGAGCAGTAAAACTGTGCTTCAATTTTTAAGTAATCTTCTGTCCAATAAAAACCTTAATTCTCTTCATCCTACTTACATATTTGTGTGACATATCCTAGATATAGATATACATACCTATACAGAAATATAAATATCCTAGATATAGACATTTCAAAAATATAAATATAAATAAATCATATATATATATCAACAGGTGGCAGTTAGGCAAGTGACACGACTGGGAGGAGGAATTACAAAGTGAGTGGCTATTCAGAAGACACTGAGGGTCCCAGAGAAGAAGTCAAAACCTAAAATTTAGAGAATTAACTCTATTGTTTTCCAGAGAGACAATATGAATTTAATCAATGAAAATGGAGAGGGTCAAATTCTGGATTAGATCTTATAATTGTATCTAGACTATAATTTTGTTTATATCATTATTACATAGATCATATTGCTATCTTTTATGTTAGTTGAGCCTCTGTTACTAATGTAGAAGAACATCTGACTCATAATCTCAATTTCATCACTCTACATAATGGGGTTTGCTATTTCATCTTTGAGGTCAGTTTCCAGTTAGCATTGCCACAGAGTTTACATAAGAAACAAATGAGACAATGGATGTATATATCTTGAAAACTGTAAAGTTAATCACTGAAGGACAATATACTGTAGTATATTTTTATTAGTTCATCTTCTCTGATAGACATATCAATGGCTTGAATTTTTCAATAGAAATCTAAACTCTGATCATTAATTTATTCTTATTGCTGTTTTTATTAGCATTTAAGTGTTCCATTTATTGGCATAACTCCTTTCAAAATATTCACTCTAGATCAGTTTTGAATTCTATTAGAATTTTATGATCCATCCTTTCTTATCATTAATCATTAATGTTCAACACTTTTTAGTTAGTCTAATTAACATAATTCCACATAATTACAGGTGTGGAACTGACACAAGTTATTTCCGAGTTACTTTACTCATAATATATCAAAAGAAATCCTAAAATAATGTCATATCCCAACTTAATTATATAAGAAATTTTGAATTTTTAAAATCAAGATTTTTTTCTTGATTATTATATAATTTTTCTTATAGGCAAGAAATTATAACTTTCATATTACATATAAGAAAATAATACTCACTATATTTTCTCAAACTTTAGTCAGGTCTATATAAGATATGAGGATAAGAACTTTTCTTCCAATAATCCAGATACATTTAGTTTCTTTCAACAAATATAAACAGAATTTTGTCTGAGTCAAAATTTCACAATACAAGGTCATAACAAAAATGGTTTAGTGCAACCTACTGCAATTCCATTCAAGCTCTGATATTTAGCCAAAATTGAATAGGGATTTCTGATGGTAATCATTTTTTTCAAACTACCATTTCCTAGACTGTTAAAAAAAAAAAGAGAGAGAGAAAAGAAAAAGGAAATGGGAAAAAGAAAGAAGGAAAAAGGCAACTATAATTTCATAGATACGGTACAGACTGGAAAAGAGAAAATCAAAAGGTTATTTGCTGGTTTCATTTTAGGCTAACGATAACTGTGTATACTTATGAACTAAAAGCATTTTTGTAGTTTTTAAAGGTTTTTCTCCTTAAACAGCCCATCACCCAACAAAGAAACTATATACCAATAACTTAATTATAAAATGTCAAAGCTTAAGAGCAAGCATTTACAAAGCACCATTATGAGATTTCAATAGCACTGAGACCTGTGCAGGTTAACCTGCCAACTATGTCCTATTTGCAAGTAAAATTTTCCCTCTTTCCTAATCAACTGCTCTAGAGCTGAATATTTCCCATTTATTTAATGCTATCTGCCAAGCCTCCCAAAAGTTTTAGTCCTTATTTTAGGACCATCTCAGACTCATTAGCCTTTTGCCTGACAGTGCCAATGTGACTGTTTGACAGTCTCAAACTTTGGAGATGTTATGCCATTGAGTGTCAAGATCTTTCCAGGAAAAGGTGTTTAAATACACACACACACACACACACACACACACACATATGAACATATATATATATGAATATATATATGAACACACACATATGTATATTCATATATATGAACACATATTTAAATAATGTCAATTTATACGCAAGGTAACAAAACCAAATATTCTATATTATGTCTGATATACCAGAATATTATTTCATCAAATGCAACTAGAATAAAATTAGGTTTGTTTTCCATGATTCTGAAAGTAATATCCCTTCTGAAATTTTTCATGACCTGGTGTTCCTTTTGAAATAGCCTGTATATCATGAACCCTTTGTAGAATAATTATCTTTGATTATATTTAGTTGAACATGAAATTATCATTTTGATTTTTATTAAAAATGTTCAAATAACGGTACTTTCCAATGGTTTAAGTTATTATAGTATATGAAAGGAGCCATATTATGGAAACATATTTTTCACATTATAGATAAATTTTAAGTTCAAAAGGTCCAAATTCAATCTCCTATTTGCTAAGTAATTATTTTACATTTTTTAAAGAATCAAAATGAATTCATCAAGACTCGCACTAACAAGGACTAAACTAGTAAAACAAAACAAAACAAAAAGATAGGCTTTTCTAGCCAATTGTGAAAACATATTAACTGGAGAAAAGTTAATTTTAATATTGATCCAAACTGGTAGAACATAGCAATGCCCTTGGCTCACTTTAAAGGCTTTCATGCTGTTTTGAGTGCCACTGGCATTTATCTTGGGTTGATAACATAAATCAACTAGATAATCTGAGGGAAAACTTAAGCTTTTCCACACTATTTTGATCTGGAGGAAAGTCCATCAACTGGAGGAAGAGAGAGAGAATCTTGTATTAGGTCATATATTTACATAAAAATTCCATTCCCTCATGATTTTATGCTGTTTTTATTAGGTACTTTGAGCACAATTATGTAGTACCGCAGAAATGCCAAAGAACCTGTGAGAGAACACAGCTGAAATAAGAAGCCAAGTAATGGCAAAGCCTTCAATCTCTCCTTTCTCTTGCACATGCCCTAGACAGCAGCCACAGAGCTGTAAGAAAATGTTAAGTTCCTGATGTGACTCCTCGATAGTTCTTGTGATCAACTGTCTTCCTTGTCTCCCAGTGACTGTATGCCTTATGTACCTCTTACATAAGATCCCATGGGGACTTACCAACATTTCACACTTTTGGTTTGAATTAACCACTCTAGCCTGGGAACCCCAGTGCACTGTCTCCATAGGCATTAAGAAAGGCATGTGCCCCAAGTCTTGTCTCTGCAATCTTACCTTCTCATGTGGTCCTTCAGGGTATGCCATTTACTTCCTATGAACTGTGACAAATTTCTCTTTCAATTATCATATGGTCTATTGTTGAACTAATGGCCCAATATCCAATACTCGGTGCTCTACTTAACAAATGTTAAATTGACAAAATCATAACAGTATCCTTATATTATTACTATGGTTATTATTATCATTGTTATTATACATTAAGGAGGAAAAAACCTCACTTGACCTGATAACTATTATGTGCATAAACATAATTAAAATCATTTCAAACATAAGCCAAAAGAAACACATTATGGATCAGAATATGAATTCTCAAGATTCATCCCATAGGCTTTTCAGAAAAATTACACAAATTTTGGATCATGTGTCTATGGCATACTGGTATATAATTTAAGTGACTAGACAAAAGTCACTGGTTAAAATGTTCCAAAAAAATCACTTTCAAGTAGAAAACTTATGAGTATAATTACCAGATAACTAGAAGAAAAAAACTGTAATAACAGGAAAACAATGGAAGACTAGATAAATTCAAGATACCTAGTAAGCAGTGCTGAAAAGTTTCACAGAATGATCCCCAAACCGCTTCCAATAGGATTCCAAGATGGCTAACATCTAAGTGTCACAGTACCCACTGGAAGCTCTTTTGTGATCTTTAACAGCAGAGAAGTTTAACAGATCAAATGTTAAAATATGTAAGACAAGCTTAAGGAAAGGAAGAAAGGAAGCAAGGTTACTATCAAAAGTTTTTTTTTTCTATCAAAAGTTTTTAAGCAATAAAACGTCACCAATTTGAAGTAAAGTAGTTAATGAATGGAACATAAAAAAAATGAAAGATGTCAATATATTTCAAATGGATTTCAATACATCCAACACACTTAGGTGTGTGTATGTATAATATCCATATATTTACATATAATCTGTAGCATAAAGGGAAAGATAATTATCAAAACCCATTTTAAAGATTGATTAATGCCCAAGTCCTAAAGGAAAAGGAAAAAAAAAAAAAAAAAAGCCAGCAAATGTTATTCAGCAAATACATGGGTTGCACAAATATTGATTGGTGTAGTACTAATAGTACTTGACAATATATTATATTTACAATGCCTGAACTATAAAACTGACAAAAAACATCATAGACCTGGACTTTAACATGTTTTAGAGGCAATAACCCAGAGAAATTGGCTCCAACATGATAAACTCTTAAAAATATGGCCCTTTCTCAAAACTCTTTTGTGCTTGCATTCTATTTCATTTCCTTTCCTCTCCCATTTTATGCCACTGGTAGAGTTGTTTCGTGGTTTTATTTTCCTTATGAGAAAATTATATACCAATTTTGGGAAGGTCTTTGGTGTCTCTTGCCCTTCTTTCTTTTCTTTTGGTCAGCACTAGACTCATGCTACCAGGTCATGAGGGGAAGAAAAAAGGCTAGAGCTAAACTCACCTCTCTGCTTCCTGCACAGGCATTATAGATAGGCTTACAACAAGTTCAGTCTATAGAGCTGTGACCACCTTGCTCTCACACTGAGAACAAAGTCACCTTCATGGTGTGCAGAAAACTTCTGCCACTCTTTCTTTCCTTCTCTGTGGGGAGAAACTTCTCTAGTGAGCCTTCTGAACCTGACCTTCCAGCATGACAAGACAATCTTCAGAATATCATGCTGCTTAGATGGTTAAAGCCACTGCTTCACACTGTTTGGAGTTTCACCCTTTGACATACTACATTATCTTTAAAGTTTAGAGATTTAGTCTTATAATAGTCTTGACTCTTCAAGTTAGTTCAAGTTAGTTCTTTTGCCTTTCTTAATTTTAGTGGTAGCCAAACTATTTCACATCTTACAGGTATGGTGCTAGATCTACTAGTTCATAAGATGATATATGGCTGTGGCAAATAATGTTTCCTTACCATTCTTTCCTTATCATTTAATTTTTTGAATTAAAAGAAAAAAATTACTAACCAGACCTTTCAGGGAAGATGGAACAACAAGGGTCAGTTTTCACTTATGCTTTAAGTAAACAAAACTATATACAATAAAACCAACAAAATATATGACATAATGGTTTTCAAGACAATGGACATCAAGCAATAAAAGACACGGAACCCTGAACCGACGAGATGAACTTAGTATTAATTTCTGCAACAGGAGAGTTTTAAAAATGGTGCCAAGAGAAGGAAGCTAAGCAGAACCCAGGGCTCATAATATTTGAAAAGATAAAGTTAAAAATTCAGCAAACCAAAGAAGGTGGACTTGCAGGATATTAGTACAAATTATTATAAAGCTACACAGAGAAATCAGATATTTAGCCTAATATTAATCGGTACACTGCATTTAATGAAACCACCTAAAAACATTGTATTATAAACTGGATATGTGTTTCTTGAATATTAATATGTTGAAAATTATTCTTCATTGTGAATATATTTGGAGGTGGACCTTTGGGAGGTAAGAAGGTCATAAGGGTAGAGCCTTAATGAATGGGATTATTGCTCTCAAAACAATGGGACAGAGAACTAGCTCACTAACTTTCCTCCATGGGAGGATACAAGAAGTCTACAGCCCACAAACTAGAAAACAGTCTCACCAAACCCTACCCTGATGGCACACTAATCTTGGATTTCCAGCCCCTAGAACAATGAAAATAAATGTTTGTTGTTTAACCCACCCAGTCAATGGTAATATGTTATAGCAGTCCAAATTAAGACAGAAATTGATGCTGAGAAATGAGGTGCTCATGTAACAAATACCTAAAAATGTGGAAGTGACTTTGGAACTGGTAATGAGTAGAGGTTGAAAGACTATTGAAGGACATGCTATAAACAGCAAAGATTTTTATGCAGGATCTCTTTTAAAGGCAATGTGGTGAGGTCTTAAAAAGAGAAAACTAAAAAAATAGTAATAAAAATTAAAAATTAAAATTAAAAAAGATAAGATAAAACTTTTGTCTTCTTAGATAATATATCAGTAATTATGTATAGAATGTTGGTAGAAGTATGATAATAAACTGCATTCTGATGAGCTCTCAGGCAGAAAGGAAGAACTTATTGGACAAAGGTGATTTTTGTTGTAAAGTGGCAACAAAAGCAGCTGAGTTGTTTATCTGTTCCAATTTCTTGTGGAATGTAAATGTTTCAAGCAATGAAATGAGATATTTAGGGAAGGATAAAATTACTAAAGGAGCATTTTGGTTCTCCTGACTGCTTATAGTAAATGTAAGAAGAGATGAATTACTGGATGATAAAATATTCAGCAAAAAGAAAGTAGAATGGAAAGATTTGGAAACTCCTCAGTCTACGCGTATTGCAAAAAATGAGAAAGCATGTTCAGAAGAGAAATGCTAAGGGTGTGGCCAAACAACCATTTGATGAGGAGATTAGTATGAGTGTGAAATTGTGGACTTAATCAGCTAGTCCAATCAAGAAAACTAACAGTTTGAAGTGAAGGAGAAGATCAGAAGGAATAAAGGAAGGTTGCCAGACTCATGGGTTTACAGGATAGGATTATTGAGCTATTTGGCTATGAACATGCTCTATTCTTCAATATAAGGAAATAATGACCCCAAAGGTGATTCAGAAATGATCAGGGCTGCTTCCTCAGTTTCAGAAGTGATGGCCCACTACCTCATTTTCAACAGTTCAGCCAACCTCTGCCCAAAGCCATAGGGGCTTGAACTCTGCCCAGCAGAGCTCTTGGGGGAGGAAACTCTCCAACTTCCCTATGACAGCAGGAACACAGACCCAGTGGACTTGAACCACAGGTCAAGAAATCAAAAAGAATGATTCTCAAGCCTTAAGATCTCAGGCTTTGCTAGGTTGTAGATTTATTTGGGACCCATAAGCCTTCTCATCTTCTTTCCTATTTCTCTTTTTTTCAATGGGAATGTCTATTATATTCCTGTCCCACAATTATATTTGGGGAGCTCATAACTTGTTTGGTTTTACAAGTTGACAACAGGGGAAGAATTCTGACTCAGGGTGATTTATAATTTGAACCATATTCATATCTAATTTAGATATATTTAGGTGAGACTTAGGAGTTATTGCTGGAACAAATTAAAACATTTAGGGATGCTGGGATGAAATTATTTTTCATGTGAAAAGGACATGAGTTTTTGGGGGCCAAGGACAGAATATTTTGACCTGAATGTTTCTTCCCTCAGTTCATAATTTGTATGTTAAAATTTAATCCTCAATATGATGATACTTGGAGGTGAGCCTTCAGAGGCATTTAAGTCATGAGGATGAAGCCCTCATGAATGGAATTACTGTCCTGGTAAGAAGAGACCAAAGACCTAGCTCTCTCTTTCTTCCATTTGAATATACAAGAAGTTGGAAGTCTGTAAACTGAAAGAGAACTCTGGCCAGAATTTGGCTGTACCGGAACTCTTATTTCAGACTTCTCATCTCCAGAACTGAGAAATAAATTAATGTTGTTTAATAAGCCTCCCAATTCTATGATACTTTGTTATAGCAGCCCAGAGTGACTAAGGCACATGGAAAGAACCATCCAAAAGGATTAAAGAGAATAGTACTTGACACTCACAAGAGAAGGCTTCCTAATTCACAGGAGACTGAGAAAACTACTCAAAAAGTTTGATGAGGTCATTGCTTCTTTATTAAGACCTTCAACTTATTCAAGGATTCACCTACATTCTAACAGGGTAATTTACTTTACTCAAAGTTTGCCAACTGAAATGTTAATGTCATCCAAAAAAACATCCTTGCAAATATATTCAGAATAATGTATGACCATATATCTGGATACTGTGTCCTAGCCAGTTTGACACATAAAAATTAACCATCACATTAGGCATGCAATAAAATATCCAAAATACAAAGAAGCAGGAAAATGTAACTGCATAATGGAGAGAAGAATAAACCAATTAAGTTAATCTAGATATCATATTAAATATAACTAACAACATTAAAAGAGCTCTTATATATCTATTCCATATTTTCAAAAAGTTAAGCAGATTTTTGGGTCATCTGCATGGCTCAGTCAGTTAAGTGACCAATTCTTGATTTTGGTTCAGGTCACAATTTCAGGGTCATGAGATTAAGTGTCACTTTGGGCTCCATGCTGGGCATGGAACCTGCTTAAGATTCTCTCTCTCCCTCTCTTTCTGCCCTTCCCTCCTCACTTGTGCTCTCTCAAAAAAAAAAAAAAAAAAAAAAAAAAAGCTTAGGTAGATTTTGAAAAGCTAAGCAAGAGTAATAAGCCTCTAACTAGGCTGACTTCTTAAAAAAGAGATGATATAAATTACTAGTATCAGAAAATGAAAGAAAGGTCATCATTGCAGAGCACATGGACATAAAAAGGACAATAAAGAAATACTATGAATAACTTTAAGCCCACATATTTGATAACTTAGTTGAAATGAGCCAATTCCCTAAAAGACACGATCTGCCAAAATTCACGCAAGAATAAATAGAGAATCTGAATAGGATTTGATTTAAAAATCGTGTCAATAATTAATAACCTTCTAAAAGAAATTAACAGTTTCAAACAAGGGCACTGAGGAATGCTACCAAACATTTAAGGAAAAATTATCCCAATCCTTTATGATCTCTTAAAGAATAAACAAACAGAGGAAATACTTCCCAAAACACTTGATAAGGCCAGAATAACCCTAAAAAGAAAAACCAGAAAGGACAATACAAGAAAAGAAAACTGCAGTCTAATATCTCTCATGAACACAGGTATGAAAATCCTTAATGAAATATTAACAAATCAACAACAACAACAGATACCTAATGACAAAGTGGGATTTATCACAGGCATGCGCGTTAGCATATCAGCAGGCTTAAAAAACAAAACAAGACTATAAAACAAAATAACCAAAACAAAAATTATAAAACACATGGCTATATTAGTAATGCAGAAAAAGCATTTGACACAATCTAACACACAGTCATAATTAAAACTCACAGTAAACTGGGAATGGAGAAGTTCTTCAACTTGATATTACATATAATAATATAAATATAATCATAAATATAATATACATATTTACCTATAGTTAAGATCATACTTAATGATGAGAAACTAGAAGCTTTCTAAATAAAATAAGGAACAAAGCAAAAATGTTCTCTCTCAATACTTTTTCAACATTGTACTGGAATACTAGCTAATTCAATAATATAAGAAAAGGAAATAATAGGTATATAGTTTGGAAAGAAGAAGTTAAACTCTTAGGTTGCAGATGACATGATTGTCTCTGTAGTAAATGCAAAAGAACTGACAGAAAAACTCCTGAAACTAATAAGCAATTATAGCAAATTTGCTCGATACAAAATGAATACAAAAATCAATTTCCTTTAACAATAATGAACAAGTTGAATTTGAAATCAAAATCACAAAACCATATATATTATTACCCCTCAAAATTAAATACTTAGTTATAAACCTAGCAAAAAATGTACAAGATCAATATAAGGAAAATTCTATAAACTCTGATAATTGAAATAAAAAATTAGATACTCCATGTCTATAGATAGGATGGCCCAGTATTGTCAAAAATGTTAGCTCCTTCCAACTGGATCTATAGGTTTAATGTAATACCAATTAAAATCTCATCAAGCTATGTTATTGATATTAATAAACGGATTGTTGTTTTATGTGGAGAGAGAAATGAATCAGAATAGCCAAGACAGATGAAGGAAATGAATAATTTGGAAGACTGACACTACTCAACTTTAAGACTTACTGTAAACTTTAAGACTACAGTTATCAAGACAGTATAATATTCACAAAATTTTAGGCAAATAGATTAATGGAACATATAGAAGACCAGAAATAGACCCCATGAATATAGCCACCTGATCATTGATACAGGACAAAGAAAATGCAATGAAGCAAAACAATGATGTCTTTTTGTACAGAATACCAAAGCTATAGTCAATAAAAGACATAACTGATAAGCTGGACTTTATTAAAATTAAAAATGTAGCTCTGGAAAGCCTATGTCAAAGGAATGAGAAGGCAAGCCACAGACTGAGAGATAATATTTCCAAAAGACACATCTGATATGGGACTATTTTTTCAAAAGATAACAATAACTCTTAAAATGTAATAATAAGTAAACAAACAACCAGATTAAAAATGGTCAAAAGACCTGACTAGAGTCTCACCAAAGAATGTCTACAAATCTACAAATGGCAGATGAGCAGCATATGAAAAGATGCTCTACATATCATGTTATTAGAGAAATGCAAATTAAAACAATGCTGAAATATCTCTACATACCTGCTAGAATGATCAAAATCCCAAACTATAACACCAAATGCTGGTGGAGAAACAAGAATTCTCATTCCATTGCTGGTGGGTATGCAAGATGTACAGCCACTTGGGAAGATAGTTTGGCACTTTATTACAAAACTAAGCAGATTCATATGATACAATTCAGCTATGCACTTTTTTGGTATATGCCCAGAGAAGTTGAAAGCATGTGTCCACACAAAAACCTTCACAAAGATGTTCATAACAGCTTTATTCATACCAAAACTTAGAAGCAACCAAGATACTTTTCTTTGGGGAATGGTTAAATAAACTTTGGTATATCCAAGCAATAGACTATCATTTAGTGCTAAAATAAATGAGCTATCAAGCCATGAAAGACATGAGGGAATAGTAAATGCATATTACTGACTAAAAAAAAAAGTAATCTACAAAGGTTATATAAGATATGACTACAGCTATGACACTCTGGGAAGGGTAAAACTATGGAGATGGGGGTATGCTTGGGTGTCTCAGTCAGTTGAGCATCTGACTTTTTATTTCAGCTCAGGTCATGATCTCAGGGTTGTGAGATTAAGCCCCACATCAGGCTGGGCATGGAGCCTGCTTAATATTCTCTTTTCCTCTCTCTATGCCTCCCCTCTCCTTTCTCTGTCTCAAAAAAACAAAAACAAAAACAAACAAACAACAACAAAACACACACACACACACAAACAAAAAACCTAAAACTAAAACTAAACCTATGGAGACGGTAAAAAGATCAGCAGTTGCCATGGTTTGGGTTGCAAAAGAATGAATAAGTGAAGCTCAGAGGATTTTTCAGGCAGTAAAAATACTCTGTAGGATATTTTAATGATGAATACATGTTATTATATCTTTGTCCAAACCCATAGAATGTACAATATCAAGATAAAACCCTAATGTAAACTGTGGACTTTAGTTGATTAGGGTGCATCAATATATGTTTGTGAAGTGTAATAAATAAATCTCTCTGATGTAGAACACCAATGATGGGGCAAGTCATGTATATGTGATGCAGGGTATACCTTCTCAGTTTTGCTCTGAACCTAAAACTGTTCTTAAAATATAAAGCTTTAAAGGAAAAACAACAACAAAAACCTCACAGCCATCCATTCATAGGAATAGAGGGAAGGAACTTCTTTAACGTGGAAAAAAAAAGATACCTGTGAAAAACTTACAGAGAACATCCTATTTAAGAATGAATATTTGAAGGTTTCTGCCTAAATTCAATAATAATAAAGTAGGCATGCCTGCTTTCATAACTTTTATCCAACCTATTATTGGAGGTAATACCTAGTACAATCAAGCAAGGAAAAAAAATGAAAGCATACATATTTGAGATAATAAGCAAACTGTTCTTATTCAAGGATGATATGGTCATCTACATAGAAAATCCAATGGCGTACACAACAAAAGGTCTAGAATCAAATTTAGCAGGAATGTGATATATAAAATCAATATAAAATAAACAAGTATATTTCTGCATACTTACTAGCAGTAAGTTACTAAACTGATTAAAATTAATTTATAATTGTATCTAAGTATATACTTCTGGGAAAATCAGACTAAAAGGGTTAAAACCTATACAATGAACACTACAAAATATTGCTGAGAGAAGTCCTAGGTAAAAGGAGAGATGTACCTGGTTTATGAGCTAGAGTATTCAAAGTTATTAGGATTTCAATTCTTTGTAAATTAATCTCTAGAATAATAGATATCCCAATGAAAATACAAATAAATGCCTTTGTGGAAATTTTAAAGCTGATTCTAGAATTCATATGGAAGTTCAAGGACCTCAGAATAACATAAGAAAATCTATTTTAAATTAAAGAATGAATTTGGGAGGTTAGCAGTACCTAATTTCAATATTTCTTATAGAGCTGCAGTGATCAAGATCTTGTCATATTGGCAAATAGAGAGGAAAAAGTCATCAATGGAACAAAGTAGAGAATCCAGATATATACTCAAATACACACACACACACACACACATATGCATAAACACATACATAGACATGGAGACCATATATATATTATGCATATTTATAGAATATTATATATATAATATATATATATATACACAGACTTTAGTCAGTTTTTACCAGTTTTAGATAATTTTTGACAGAAGTGCAAAGTTTGGTGGAGAAAAAAATAGTATTTCAAGAAAAACTAGCTATTCTTATTGAAAAAAATACGAACTCCCATCATTTACAAAAACTAAAATGAATGCTAACTTAAAAATAAAACTATAAAACTTCTAGAAATAACATAAGTGAAAATTGTTGCAACCTTAGGTTGTATGTATTTCTCACAACAATAAAGAACATTCCATAAAAAAGTGAACTTTATCAAAATTTAAGTTCTGCTTTTCATAGGACACTATCAATAGAATTAAAAACAAACAGCAACGTAGGAGAAAACATTTACAAAACATCTATCTGATTAAAATGTTTCATTCAGGGACCCCTGGGTGGCTTAGTGGTTGAGCATCTGCTCAGGGTGTGATCCGGGGGTCCTGGGATTGAGTTCCACATTGGGCTCTCTGCAGAGAGCCTGCTTCTCCCTCTGCTCTCTGTGTGTCTCTCATGAATAAATAAATAAAATCTTAAAAAAAAAACTTTTTAGTGAATATATTTTATCCAAACTTACTCATTAGAAAATAAAACTCTTAAAATTTGGCAAAATATTTGAATAGACCTTTACAAAGAAGATCTATGGATGGCATATAATCTCATGGAAAGATATTCAACATCATTAGTAATTAGGGAAATGAAAATGTAGACACAATATGTTGGCACATTTATTAGAATGACTAAAATAAAAATCAGGATGCATTGCTGGCTCAGTCAGAGGAGCATGTGGCTCTTGATACTGGTGTTGTGAGTTGAGCCCCATTTTAGGTATAGAGATTGCTTAATAATTAATTTATAATAAAATAAAAATCAAGGTTACCTAGAATTGGCAAGGATAGAAGAATTAGAACTGTCATGTACTTAATAAAAATGTACACTGTCACAAATTTGGAAAATGGTTTGGCAGTTTCTTAAAAAGTTAAATATACATCTAATATATAATAGAGAGACGCCTCAGTGGCTCAGTGGTTTAGCACCTGCCTTTGGCCCGGGAATGATCCTGGAGTCCCTGGATCGAGTCCCATGTCAGGCTCCCTGCATGGGGCCTTCTTCTCCCTCTGCCTGTGTCTCTGCCTCTCTCTCTCTCTCTCTCTCTCTCTCTCTCTGTGTCTCTCATGAAAAAATAAATTAAATATTTTAGAAAAATAACATAGAATAGATATATTATACTTATAGGTCCTTACTCCAGGGAAGAGGATGTGTATGTTCACACAAAGTCTTCTATGTAAATGTCCATAGACACATCATTGTAATGGCCAAAGCTGAAAACAACACAAATATTTATCTATAGGTAGATGGAAAAAATAATTTTTGGTATGCCCATATAATGGTGTACTACTCCGTGTTGTAAATGAATCACCTACTGAAACATGCAACAACATGGGTGAATCTCAATAGAATTATGTTGTGTATAGAAGCCAGGCCTAAAAAAAAGAAAAAAAGCGCATTTGTTTGATTTCATTTATACAAATGTCTAAAAAAAATAAAAATAAAAATAAAACAACTAATCTATAGTTGCAGAGAACAGATCAATCATTAGAAAGGGGAAAAGAAAAAAATCTTTTTTTAAATAGAAAGGGAAGTAGAAAGGAGGATAAGAATGATTACAAACAGTGTCACATAATTTCTAGTTGACAGATAAGTTCACTATTTTGATTATGGTGATACATTCATCATATAAGCCAAACTTAGCTTGTACAATGTAAATATAATGCATTTTACTGATATTAATATTTCAATTAAGCAGTCACAAAATACTATTTAATAGAGTACTTATTTGCAGAAAGATTCACATACATTATGTTTCTCAGCAAACATTTATTTCTTTTTCTTACGCAAAATCATTCATACTCATATTACTCTCAATCATCCTTTCTATGGAGTAAGATGTTTTAAAGTCTCGTTAGTATATTAAAATAATATAAACTGAAGCATAAATTTCATTAAAAATTGTTCCTTTGCATGATCTACAAGGGAAAATGAATATTTATTATAGTGACTTCAGAAGGCATTTTCTCTTAAAGGGCAATGTATAATAACTACCTTTTATAACAACTGCATGAGTTTTATTGTTTAAATGAAATATTGAATAAATTATTAGCTTATATTTTTGTGTCTCCAATATAATAAATAAAAGGGCAAAAAATCTAGTGGTAACAACATCTATTATAGAACACATAAACCAACATGATGATTTCTAGTTTCATGAGAAAGTATTCAATTTTTACAAGTCCAACCTATTAATAGAATAGTAAGTCATCAAATATACACATCTTCTTCATAATTCATTGATTCATTGCTAGTTTATGATTTTAAATTTTAATGCCTAAGATAATGCCATGAAAAAATAGAATTAAATTGGATAAAGCATTCAGATATCATAGATAAAGACAACAATGATGCAGCCATTATTCTTTTGTTATCAAACTATTAAAAGAAAAAGTAGGGTGAGATGTATAAGTACATTGTCAAAAGTCCACCTTTTAAATTAAAGAAAAATTTCTCAAAGTCATAAAAAAAACCCCTCACATTGACTTAAAGGTTAAATATCCACACAGAGACACATGCACACACACATTTCTATTAAATAAAAAATATTTATGTTTATAGGAATTAACATACAAATAGAATTATAATACACAAATATAAATATATTGCAGGATAGTCAGTTTCTGTCACTCTATGTAAAGAGATCACTTTTTATATTGTATATATTTTGTAAGTTTATATATGCACTAGGCTATATTTTTACTACATCAAACATTCAGTTATCTTAATCCTGTGTACATTTTTTCTATGATAAACTAAACATTACCATAAACTATCCCATTACCCTTTGGGAGGGCTGGACTATATTGTGCTGAAAACTGGCATTGTTGATGGTGCTTAAAAACAATGTTATTATTTTAGTTCCATAATTCCAAATATATTAATATTCAGATTCACTTATCATTTCAATATTTTCACTTCTTCAAAGCATACCAATGATATTGTGTTTGGGGCACCAAAATTCTAAGTGTTTATGATCATAAATCCCACACTAGGAGGATGAGATATCAGGAACATTCTTAAGGAGGATGAGAAATATCCTGTGAAATAAAAACTAAATATTACCTGAGTTTGTGTGTTTTTAATATTAGCTTTCATAATTTCTAATTCTTTTAGGGGTCTGAGTAAAGTGGTTGTTTGATAATTTTATAAATATTTTATTGTATTTTTAGTTTTGGGCCTTCTTTAAAACTGACATAATCTTTGAGGTTTTACAATGAAAATAATGTAACTTAAAGAATAATTTCCTTAAATAGAAGACTAAATTTAAAAACGTGCAACTAAAGTTTATATTTAAAATAGAATTAATGAATAATTATAGGAGAAGACATGAGAAAATAGATGGATTTATTTATATCTTGTCAATTCTGCACTCTACTTTTTGATTTGTGATACTAAGGTTGACTGGTATTTACTGAAGAATTAAATGCAAAAAAGCTAGAAATTGTTTTTAAGTATTCTGTATAAAGTACTGTACTTATCCTGTTAAAGCATCATCCGCCATGACCCGGAAACTAAGCAACAGAAAGAAAATAAAATCCTTTTATTGACATGCTTCACATTGTCTGATATACAATTTGAATCTCATATTGAGATATTATATGTGTGACATTTTCTTTTTTTGTCCTTTTATAAAATATTCTGAACACTAATCAAAATATCCGGATTATGAAAAGGATTGTCAGCTGTAAGAAAATGCATTTCTGTTGAGTTCATATTCCTGCAGGGGAAATAATCATCTGAGTCACATTAGGTGTGTTTGTAACCAAAGCCAGTGTGAGGATTTCTTATGGTGATGAGTATTAGCTTTCTATATACAACTTCGAAACCAAGTTAACTTACAGGATTTGTTTTTTTCATGTTCACAAGTATCAAGTGGTTAAGAAAAAACAACTTAAAACATATTTGACATGCTGCTTTAGATTTTTTAATAAATAAAATTTCATATCAATTAGAGTAAAGTATTTTGCTTAAATAGGAAGACTTACACTGAACTTGAAGCTTCCAAAAGTAAAAACTTGAATCAAAGTCTTCATTAGAAATGAGCTTGTTTTTGTTCTCTTTGGCTTTCACATTCTGCCTTTTAACTCCTCTAGGCCTAGAGAAAGTGGAAAGCAAACATGAAAGCTTTGTCTTTTCTTTCTTCGATTGCTGAGTGACCCAGAGTCATCCATATTAAATGACAAGAGTGTATACATGGGCTCACAGAAACTATTTAACCAAATTGATAAAAACAGTGATGATATCAATTTAACATGATGTAAAAAGAAGAAAAAGGATTATATGGGCTATAAGGGAGAACTGAAATCCTATGTGTGATTTTTCAGGCCTGAACAGAAGATAGTTACCAAGGCTTGACCTGGCAGTTTCAGGGGCCAAGCTACCCTCCCCACACCAGACTGGGTGCACAGCTACAGTCTCTGAAGGGAGTGGATTCAAAGTCCCCTGGCAATAACCATACTCTAATGCAAATCTGCATTCCTTCAGCAGGGAGCTCTGCTGAGACCTCATTGGCCACGGGGGGCGGAGGGGGGGGGGGTACTGAGGCAAATCTTTGAGACATTTTTCTCCAAGGACTCATGGGACTCATGGGCTTTGAGTACTTCTCTAAACCTAGGGCTTATCCTTTGCTCTCCCCACCAGCCATTAGACTCCTCTTGGCGATGAAAATTTCCCTTTGCCTGTGCTGACCTACCTAACTTTTACCTGGTTCTGTTCCACGGGAAAAATGGACCATGAGGGGGCCAGTGTGTCCTTCAGTTTAGCTTCCTGCTTCACTATGGGAGAACATGATTGAAGACCCCTGGTTTGTTATTGTAATTTACTACTACACCTGGCAGCTCAGCTCTTTCTAGTTCAGCTCAGCTCCTGACAATAAGGGATTACAAAAATCAAACTGATTGAAATAAAATATTTAAGAACCACCAAAAAAGAAAGTAGTTAAAATTCAAAACTGTGAGAAATTAAAATTTATGAAACTCAGATTTTAAGACTGATATGAAAATTTTCAGGGAGAAGAAATAAGAGAATGTTTTATTACAAATAATTAATTATATTTTTATTTTATTATTATTATTTTTTTATTTTTTTTATTTTTTTACTTTGAGACAACTGTAGATTCACATGCAGTTGTCAGAAATAGCACAGAGAGATTTGGTGCACTCTTTTCTCAGTTTCCCTCAGTGGTAACATCTTGGGAAACTAGTGAAATATCAAAACCAGGATGATGACATTTACATTGATGCAATCCAGATGAACACTTCCATCATCACAAGGATCCTTTACATTGTCATTTATAGATTCACCCACTTCGTTTTAGACCTTACTCTTCTGTAACCCTGGATACTGCTAATCTGTTTTCCATTTCTATAATTTTATCATTTCAAGAATGTTATATAAATGGAACCATACAGTATGTATGTAACCTTTTGGGATTGGCTTTTTTTCACTCAGCATAATTCTGGAGAGATTGACCCAGAATGTATCAATAGTTCTTTCCTTTCCATTACTGAATGGTATGGACGTACCACAGTTTGTCTAACCATCCATCCTTTGAAGGACGTCAAAGTTGTTTATAGTTCTTGGCCATTGTTTATAGCAATGATTACAAATAAAACTGCTATAAACATATTCTGGAATAAATGTCCAGGAGTTCAACTGCTGGATTGTATATTACTTGCATGTTTAGTTTTCAAATAAGTTGCCAAGCCGTTTTCTATAGTGACTATGCTATTTTTGCATTCCTATTAGCAATGTGTCAGTGATGAAGCTGTTCTACATGGCTGTCAGCATTGGGTCTTGGCACTATTTAACTATATAAGTGTGTAAGGATATCTTATTATGATTTTCACTTATATTTCCTGAGTGCCTAATGATGTTAAATACCTTTTCACATCCTTCTTTGCTATCTGTGTATATGTAAATATATATAATATATATCCATCCATATGTGTATATATATATGTATTATATATATGTATTATATATATATATTTCCATCCTCTTCTGAGAAATATCTGTTCATGTGTTTTACCCATTTGCAAATTGGACAGTTTAACTGTCAAGTTCTGAATATTTTTACATGTTCTAGATTCTAGTCCTTTCTTGGATATGTGAATACCAAATATTTTCTATAATAATACTGTAGTTTGCTCTTATATGCCTTAACAAGGTTTTATATAACAAGGTTTTATAAAATCCAATTTATTATTTTTCCTTTAATGGACCATGCTTTTTTTTTTATCATATCTAAAAACCCTTTGCCTCGATCTAGATTCAGAAGATTTTGTTTTTTTCTTAAAGTTTTTACTTTGACATTTATATTTTAATAATACATTCATTTTTAGTTAATCTTTGTTTAAAATGTGAGACTTAGTTGAAGATTTTTATAGTCATGGCTATGGATATTCAGTTGCTCCAGGACCATTTCTTGAAAAGGCTATCTTCCTCTATTAAAATTCGTTTTCAATTTTGTGAAAAATCAAGTGGGCAAACTAATATGGGTCTGTTTCTGGATTCTTCATTCCACTGATCTATGTACTTATCTCTAATATTAGATGATCTGATTATGATAGTTTTGTAATAACTCTTTGAAGTAAAATGGACTGATTCCACCCACTTTATTCTTTTTTCAATTAAAAAAAACTATGCTAGTCTTTTTGCCTTTCCATACAAATTTTAGAATGATCGCTATTATCTCTAAAAGCTATCGCTTGGATTTCAATAGAGGTATTAAGCCTGTATATCAATTTAGGAAGAATTGGCACCTTTATTATGTTGTGTCTTCTAATCCTTCAGCGCTGCATGCCTGGTCATTTATTTTGGTCTTGTTTGATTTGCCATCAGCATTTTGTAGTTTTCAGCACACAACTTGAAATCTAATATACGTAAATCTAATACATATATTAGATTTACCTCAAAATACTTTATTTTTGAGCAAGTATAATGGTATTGTTTTATAATTTTGATGCTCATGTGTTCATGTCATCACTAGTGTATAGAAATAAAACTGATTTTTGTATTTTTATCTTGGTATCCTTTGGCCTTCCTGAACTTACTACTCAGTTGTAGGAAAGTTTTTGTAGATTCCTTTTATTTTTCTACACAGTCATATCATATCTTATAGGTATAGTTTTCTTTTTTTCTGAGATGTATCTATTTAATTTTCATTTATTGACTCCTGGTGTTTACTGGAACTTCCACCACTATGTTGAATAAGAGTGGTAAAAATGAACAGCCTTCTTTTGTTTGTGATCTCAGGGGAAAATGTTTCTCATTTTTTTCTTTGTCAATCTTTCTAAAACTTTGCCAAGTTTATTGATCTTTCCCCCAAATCATCTTTTTCATTCATTTATTTTTACTATATTATGTTTTCTACTTTATTGGTTATTGTGCTTTATTATATAATTTCTTTCCTTCTCCTTGTTTTGCATTTATATTTCTCTTCATTTTCAAGGTTGAGGAGATTTCATCTTTGACCTATGGATTATTTAAAAATGTGTGGTTATTTCTCAAGTATTTGGAGATTCCCATTCTATCCTTTATTACTTTTTAGTTACAATCTGTGTGGATAAGACAACACTCCCTGTTGGTTTTCAATAATTTAAATTATTGATTTTATGGCCCATGATATGGGTCTATCTTACAATATGGATACTTTTAAAAATGTGCATTTTTCTATTGTAGGGTGGAGTATTCAAACATGTTGATTAGATGTTGTTATAATGATATTGAAGTCTCCAGCTGTAAATATGGATTTGTCTCTTATTTCAGTTTTTACATCCTGTGTTTTGAAGTTGTATTGCTCAGTGTATATACACTTAGGATTGCTATTGGGGAAATTGGCTCTTTTTCAACACTATATACTATCTCATTCTATTTCTGGTAATTTTATTTGCTCCAAAGTTTACTTTCTCTGATAGTAATACGGCCACTTCTGGTTTCTTTGGGTGGTTTGATGGAATGTAAATTTCTTCTTTGACTTTTAACCTGGCTATGTCACTAAAAGTAAAGTGAGATTCTTATAGATAGCATAGCCTGCTTGGGATTTGTTCAGATTTGAATCTGTAAATTCAAACCTTTTGGGAAAACTTATATTATCAGTCACTATAATTTTTAGGAATCATTTAGTCTTATTCTTTCTCCACTCCTCTCAGCACTTCATGACTCAAAGGTGAGATCTTTAGCTGTACTCCCACAAGTCCCTGAGAATCTCTGTTTTTTTTGTTTGTTTGTTTTTGTATTTTTTGCTTGTTGGTGTTGTTTGTTGCTCTGATTGGATAATTTCCACTGGTCTATTTCCCTATGGGGGACCTGATGTGGGACTCGATCCCAGGACCCCAGGATCATGACCTGAGCCGAAGGCAGACACTCAACAACTGAGCCACCCAGGTGAACCTCCACACTTGTCTATATTAAATTATTTTCTTTCCAGTTCCTTTCATTCTCCTGTTCAGCCTATCCATGAAGCTATTGATTGATGTACTATTTTTCATTTCCAAAACTTTCGTTTGATTCTGTTATATATTCTATGTATTCTATCTCTTTGCTGAGATTTTTTTTCTGAGACTTTCATTTCAAGCACATTCATAATTAGTCAAAGCATTTCTGATTTTTTAAAAGATATCTTTATCAGATAATTCTAGTATCTGTACCATCTTGATGTTGGTAACTATTGATCACCTTTTAGTATTCAGTTAGATCTTTCTGGTCCCTAGTATGAATGATTTTTTTTTTTTTCTTATCGAAACCTGGACATGTAGGTATAATGTCATGTGCCCCTGGATTTTATGTAAATTTTCTATTTTAGAGGTTTTCTCTGACCCTGCTCAACCAGGAAAAGGGAATTGAGTTGCTGCTCAATGGGGATAGAAGCCTAATTTTCTCACTCAGCTATCACTTAAAGGAGGAAGAACTTCTCATCATTGCTGGGTGAGAATAGAATATTTGCAGTTCTCCAATAGCTCCTTCACTGATACTCCCTGGCTTGGAGAGTTAGGAATGCCTTGTGAGTACTCTCCGGTGTGGACTCCTCTGACACAAATGTGAGGGAGAGATGATCCAGGTAGAGGCGAAAGCCCAGACTCCCTACTCAGTCTTCTTCAGTACTATTCCGGTAGGATGGGAGGTTAGAGAGGAACTCTTCCTTAGGAAGAGTACAAGTCTGTGCTCCTCACTTAGCCACTGGTGGTTTGGTTTGGGTGGCCCACAAATGTTATATTTTGGTATTTGGTGGCAATAGAGCAGTTATTTTTCTGAAGGTTTTCTGTCTGGCTAAGTTTCTTATTTCCTGGCCCTTTGGTTATAAAGAAAATGCTTCTTTTGGGCCTTTTCTTCATCTGTATCTATAAGCATTTCTAAGTGACTGGGTTCTCCATCACCTATTCTGGTTAAATAAGGTGGGGAGTGATAGAAAATTCAAAACCATATTGGTCTTTTGTCTGGAGGTCACTAGTTTTTCCACCTGCTTCTCTCCAGCTATCTCTGTCTTATTTTTTTTTAATATTTTATTTATTTATTCATGAGAGACACGGAGAGAGAGAGAGAGACAGACAGACAGACAGACAGAGCCAGAGACACAGGTAGAGGGAGAAGCAGGCTCCATGTAGGGAGCCTGATGCTAGACTCGATCCCGGGACTCCAGGATCATGCCCCGGGCCGAAGGCAGGCAGTCAACCGCTGAGCCACCCAGGGATCCCCCTTATGTTTATTTTATATATAATAGCCAGGGCTATTGTATTAGCAGGCAAGCTTTTTTGGATTCTTTTGTTTGTTTTACTAACAGGCAGAATAAGAAAAAAAAATGTATCTACTTTTTCTTTTTGAAAGCCGTCAATAAATGGTATTTTTGAAGTCAAAACTAGTAAAACAGTGCAATTGTATTTAAATATAATTTACTCTTTTGAATGAAAAGTTCAATATATTCATTTTGTATGTGCTTGAAAGACTCCAAAGTCTTTAGGGTTATTCCAAATGCATACAATAAAAACTAACAATTCTGAAGAGTATTTCATTCCTTATTTGTTTATCTTCATAGAATATTTTAAAATTCCTTTATTCACTCTATGTATTTCACTAGAGAAAAAAAAACTTTTGTTTCCTTACTTGCATTGATATTGACAATGAGAATAAAGGATTTCATCAGCATTTTCTGGTCTAATTTAGAAGGTGAAGTACTCATCACTTCCATTTAGAATTATCTCACAACTAATCAGGTAAAAAATTGGAAATCTATTATGGAACTGAGCCAGATTTTTCTTTTCATAGTTTTCCTCTGCTTGAGAACACATAAATCTTCTCCCTACTTTCTACTGCCACTATTCAGTTAAGTGTAGTGACTTCTACCTTTTAAAATAGAGAAATAAGGAAAACACTGCCACTGCAACAAAAAATATTAATATTGCTTTAATTCAGCAACACTATATAAATAACAGGTGCATCTAATTTGGTTCAATTGATAATAACTATAACATTAGAAAATAAACTGAAGTTTTAGAAATCAAATCCAAATGAAATGATAATATTATGTAAAAGTATTTTGCCCTTTATCTATGAACACATGATTTCTACTTTTGTTTGGTATTTATTTGATACTTCAGTTCTTTGATCAGAACACAGAAATGTGTGTTTAACTTGATCACACGTTTGGAAATCATTTCCAACTTGTTTTACGTGCAACCGGTAGAGTTTATTATGTACTTGTGAATGTAAATCAAAATCTTTAAAGCTAATAACTATAATAACAATTATTATGCCTTTGACTTATCATAGTAATTATGGGTATTTTTGGCATTACCAGCACATAATATGGAGCAGAAAATAATGCACAAATGCATAAAGACCTACTGTAGTGAAACATCTAACTGTAAAGCCTGAGCAGGAGTGTAAATTATACATAACTCCATTTAGGCAGGATTTTCCAGCCCCAGTTCCTCATCTGTAAAATAAGTTTCTGATTTACCTCATCTATAAAACAAGTTAATGATCTACAATAGCTTGTATATTGCTATTTAAGCTGAAAACTCTAATTAAAAAAAAAAAGATTTTATTTGAGAGAGAGAGAGAGAGAGAGACAGAATGTGTGTATGTACCTGAGCAGTGGGGAGCAGCAGAGGGAAGGGAGAAGCAGACTCACTGCTGAGCAAAAAGCCTGATGCAGGGGCTTGATCCCAGGACCCTGAGATCATGATATGAGCCAAAGGCAGATAGCTGACCAAGCCAACCAGGTGCCCAGAAAATTCTAAATTTACGAGATAACAAGTTAGTGATAGGAATAGAAACTATGTCACTACTGGGGGAAAAAAATCTTTCTAGGACTCAAGAGTCCTATGTAAATGAGTGCTTGAGGTAACAGGTGAACCCTTCTGACTGCCTGTCAGTCTGTGATACCTAAGTAACTCAATAGAGGTAAGGATTCTTGTCTCTCTCCACAGGTAGCACTTTGCAATCTTGTAAAAGTTTTTACTTCCTTTGTATAATATTTTGTAACATCCTTTTTCTATCCTGAAATAGAAGTCATAAATACCATAATCAACCTGTATGAATAATTTCAAAAAATCTACATCAATATAACACTGTGTCAGTAAAATGAAGCATATATAGAGGGAAGGTAATTGAAAATAAAACAATAGAAATTCTAATAAGCAACTGCTCAAACATACTACAATAGAAAATATAATGACATAGTGAAATGCTCACACCTAATGCTACAAGTACCAATGCAGACACGTGTGCTGTTTTGATGATTCAAATATCATGAACATAATTTCTGTTCATGACAGGACCCTACAAAATACTGATAAACTCAAAGTATAAATTGAACAAAATCAAGTAGAAGTTACCCTTAATTTGGGCAACCCAGGTGGGTGGCTCAGCAGTTTAGCGCCGCCTTTGGCCAAGGGCATGATCCTGGAGACCCAGGATTGAGTCCCACATCGGGCTCCCTGCATGGAGCCTGCTTCTCCCTCTGCCTATGTGTGTGTGTGTGTGTGTGTCTCTCTTACCCCCACCCCTTGTTCTGTGTGTGTCTCTCATGAATAAATAAATAAAATCTTAAAAAAAAAAAGCTACCCTTAATTTTTGTTGTATTCTTGGGAAATTCCATTTATTAAAATTGTACAAACAATACCTGACTTTTAAGTATTAATTATTGTTATTTTCTAGTCTTATTAAGCAACATTTTCACAGATGATTGGTTCTTTAAGATATAGTCTATCTTGATCATTGCAAGATGTCTAGCAATATTGCCCTCCAAACTATGATAATTAGAAACATGCTCAGAAATTCTAAAATATCCTTTAGGTAATTGTGCTAGCTCCATTGGATGTTATTGTTCTAAAAGGATATAAAATCCTTGCCAGTCATAGAGATTCTGGTCAATATATATAGAAAAATTTATTTTTTAAAAGATTTACTATTTGAGAGATAGAGAATGGAGAGCAGACGGGGAGGGAGAGGATCTCAAGTGGACTCCCTGCTGAGAATGGAGCCCAACACAGGGCTTGATCTCACAATCCTGAGATTTTGACCTGAGCCAGAGTCAAGAGTTGGACGCTTTAACATTGGAGCCACAAGTTAGAAAATTTTAAATGAGACTGGACATTCCTGTAAGCAGTGTTTTTATATTCCACCTTGTCTGTTATCCATTTTAGTGTAGGCTTCTATGCATCAGTATTGCCTGGATTGAACATCCTCCATCTTCACTACACATGCTTATTGTTTATATATTGTGTAGAATGATCCTCTGGCCATCCAAGTGTTAAAAGCCCATACATGATTTCTCCAAACCACTGAGGACTCTTCTGCATTGATCACACTTCTAAGATGGATATATGAAGATTTTAAAATTCTAACATATTATTTTATTATCCAACACAAGGGAACCCTCTACTTTGAAACACATGCTTAGGAAAAATTAAATAAGAGTAGAATAAGAAGGAAGAGAAGGAGAAGAAAAGGGGAGAGGAAGAAGAATGGTCATCAAAGGAGGAGGAGAAATAACATATAAACATAGGTGCGTGTGTGTATGTGTATTTTGTTACCATTTAAAAAAATGCTGATAACTAAAGATTACTCTTCCTCATAAGGGCTTATGGACAAATAAGTTTAGGAAATACATAATACTAAGTGTTATAGATTACCAGGTTTATAATAGTAAGTCTGAATACTCTCATACTCAACACACTTATATTTCTTCTTTTCTCCCTTAGAATCAACTGGCTCTCTCAGTTTCATGCATTCCTGTTTGCTGCAATGTAACACACCACTATATGATGTCAGGGACCACATTTGATTCATCTTATTTATACACTAGCCCATGGAATTACGTTTTATTTATTTTTAAAATTTTTATTTATTTATTTGAGAGAGACAGAGAGCACAAGTAAAAGGGGAGCAGGAGAGGGAGAAGGGGCTCCCCATGGAGCACAGAGCCCAACATAGAGCTTGATCCCAGGACCCTGGGGATTATGACCAGAGCTGAAGGCAGACACTTAACTGATTGAGCTACCCAGCTGCCCCTGGAATTATGTATTCAGCAAAGACTTACCAAATATTTGCTAGATCTAAAGTGATTCAGAAAGTGTCTAATTCAGCATTTTCCACTTTACTATGAGAACACCTATGCCAATGGTTTCCCCTTACCACATACCCCACTGATTAATAGAGGAACTCTTGACAATAGCCAACATGAAACATTACAATTCCTTTAGACCACCACATATGGTGAAGGGAGCTCTTAATTTATATAGTGTGCTCTTTTAAAAATATGTTTTTAATATTTTAATTGCGTTAAGTGCTTAACAAATAGCTCATTAATCATAGTATGCTGTATTTAAATAGTTGAGGGACAGCGTAAGGAGGTTTTAAAAATCTATAAAGATGAAACCATAGGAACAAGGTAGTGTGACATGTCAAATTCCCTATAGGAAACATAAGATAATACTACATTTCGAAGAGACTGCAGATTTTCTGACATAAATACAAAGATATTTTCATTAAGATTGTACTGTCTTAAACCTCGTATGTTAATTTTATAACAGCATTATCCTCATAGTCAAGAGGCCTAATCAATTCAAATGTCATGCAGCTGAATGAACAAAATGTATACCCACACAATGGATTATTCAGTCATAAGAAGGAAGGAAGTGTTCACTCATGCTCTAACATAGATGAGCTTTGTTGAAAGAAGCCAGTCACAAAGGACCACAAAGAAATAACTCCATCTGTATGAACTATTCACAATAGACAAATCTATACAGATTCTTGATTGCCCTAGAGCTGGGGTGAGGGTGCAAAGAAAGTGAAGGAAATGGGGAGTGATTGCTAACAGGTTCAAGGTTTTAGGAGTGATAAAAATACTAAAAGTACTGAACATACTAAAACTATTGAATTGTATACTTTAAATGGGTAAATCGTGTGGTATGTAAAGTATATCTCAACCAAGCTGTTATTTAAAAAAAAAAAAAAAAAAAGTGTGACCACTACAACCTGTTACAAAGTTACCAGGCTGCCTAGAATAAGAACCCATCATAATCCTCTTCAGCGAGTAGGACCCAAAGATACATTTCCCCAGAGCACCTTGAATGAAGTTCAAAGTTATGCAGTACTTTACAAGACAGTGACTCAGAACCCTGTGGCCCCCAGGCTTCCTTAAATGAGTAAAATGGAATGTTTATAACTAATTCTGAGAAGGCATAGGCCTGGCCATCAGTGGGTCTCCTTCCCTAAGTTCATCAATAACTTCTTTCCCCCAGTCTGGATTCCTTAGATAAGTCAGGAAAATTGGACATCAGAGAGGGGAAGAAGGCAATGGGAAGGGAAGAGGGAGACTTCTCTCTTCCTTACCACATTTCAGTTCACAGATGCTACTATAGGATGTTCTTCAAGAAAATGAGCTCTTTTTTTGTGTGTCTGTTTGCCCATCACTTGTGGTTTTTCAAAAATCTGGGAGTTGCATGTTTGAACTATTTCTGAAGATCACTTACATTCTCTTTTGTTATCAGCAGATAATGGGGCTGTAAATCGACATGTATATGACCTCTAAGACAAAGGAGTTAAAACCAAGACATCAGGTGTGATGATCTAGGGGTTGATTTATTACTTAAACATGCTGTGCTTTCTATTCACATTATCACCTGAAGAGGAATGAAGTGTCAACACAAAACTGTGAAGTTTCACCTAGTCCAATGCTCAAGTGAAAGATTTTCTGTAGTGGGTTTAGAAACCTTTGGCTAAACTGGTGATTGAGTTGACCATGCACCTCATTTATCAATGTTGCTAATATCCCAGAACCTTTCCACTTTTCTCTCCACTTTCTTACACACTTATGTAATAATATGTACTTAGCTTGACCTGCAAGGATGAGTGGCTGAGAAGTAATAAGAAATTAGAAGTTTCCAGCACTTTGCTTTGCATTGCAATTTCTCTCATTATAATTCCAAGAGAACAAAAAACTCTTGATTTTAGAGCAATACTTTCTTTCTCCAAGAACCCACTTATTGATATATATTTTTGATTTTGTTTTTTTGGTAACACTTTTCTTTCAAGTAACTGAAGTTATTGTATAAAGTATATAAGTAAATCTCATAACATTCCTACAGGATATGTAGTTGTGGTGGTGGTATATATTCAACATAGAAGATTTGGCCTTAGCCACATCAATTAAATATTACTACCAAGTGATCCTATGTCTGTAAGGTGCCCACCTTGTTAAATGCCAAAGAAAGTCCATATGCCAGTATGAAGAATTGGATTTTTTTTCCATGCTTTACTTCTCTTTCCATATTGATTTATTTATATTATTGCTTGGGGAAAGCAAGATACAGGGGAACTAAAAAGCCTCTCCAATAGATGTTATCCTTTTTGCCAAATAAGCAAAATAAGAATCAATTTCTACTAATCATGCTGAAAGCCAAACCGACATGTTACAAATTTTACTTATTAGTTTTTTCTCATATATTCTCCTTGTACAAGAATTCAATTCTCTCCTCTTTCCTAACAATATCCCACAAATTCATACAGCTTTCTCAAGTAAATCTTCTTATAGGTGTCGCTGGCTCATGATTTTTCATTATAAATCTAAATACTTTTATTTTTTTTTAAGATTTTATTTATTTATGCATAAAAGACACAGAGAGAGAAAGGCAGAGACATAGGCAGAGGGAGAAGCTGGCTCCAGGGATGTGGGACTCAATCCTGAGACCACAGATCATGCCCAGAGCCAGGAGCAGGAGCTCAACCGCGGAGTCACCCAAGCGGCCCAATACATTTATTTATTATGTCTGTCTATCCTAGGGCAATTCACATACTTAAAAATCAAATAATAGCCAAACAGAGAAAAGGATAAAGATATATACATATTGTTTTAATGGTTATGTGAAAGTTCACGGAATTACTCAGAATATAATTAGAGTTAAAAATGTGTTGTTATGCATTAAATGTTGCAATGGTAGTCTGTTAGTTATTTGATAATGGTTTTAAAGGCAAAGTTTTATATGTCCTTCTAATCAAAGAGGTTTAGGAAATACAAAATACCATACCAATATTTTTAAAAAGCATTTAATTAGTTCGACAGACCTTGTGGCATCATCTAAATTGAGTCTCATGAATAGGTAGTAATTATATCATATCATGATCAAATATAAGTAGAAAAGAAAATCACATACGGGTTAATTTTCATTATGTGTTCTTGACTTTGGTCTACTGCAGTGGGGAATGGAATAAAGTTCCAGATAAGGCCTGGTGAAATTTGAATGTTTTTTTCTTATGGTACTGCCATATCACTCCAAATAGCAAAACAATATTTTTAACCCTGAGATTAATACACAATTCAGAATTCTGTTTGGGTGCACAGCACATGTGAGTGTGTGTGATTTTATCATTAATACAGTGACCACCCAACTTAATCTGACATCAGAGAGGACATGTTAGTATATGTTTCACTGATGTAACAAAACATGACAGTCTTGTAAAATGTATAAAACTAATCTGAAAATTGTGGTCCTCACTACTATTTTTTTTTGAATGGTACATAATCTGTAACTGTCCTAAATTATGATCTATTATGAATGGAAAAGTTTTTTTTTTTTTTTTTTTAATGGCTGAACCAGATATAAGATAAAGGCTGCCTGGTGACATAAAATACCATGGCAGATGAGTTACAGAGACTGAATTTACTAAACACAGAAAATATAAATGGATAAATGTAGGAATAGGGAAACCAGGACATAGTATACATAGTATCATAAAGGAAATCCAGGTTCATAGTTGATCCTTTCTTAAAATAGTCTGCACTGAGATCCCCTGATGCCAGCCCGAGTGCCTTATCCAGTGAAGGTGCAATGTAAGTAGGAATGGATACAATGATAGGCTTTGGCGTATTACTCATGCCCACATACAGTTGCTTCAAGGCACAGGGTATACTAACTTCTAATGCACTTTGAAGAATCAGAAAAAATGGGAATTTGAAATTCATGTTAAAGGAGACTTGATTTTCAGGAAAAAGCAAGTGTTTGAACCAGATTCTAAAAGCATATAAAAAGTTAGGCTTTTTAAGCACAAACAGGAAAATTGCTTGTGAATTGGCTTCCTGCAGAGAGTGATGTATCCAAAGAAAATTTAGAGTATACACTTTGGATCTGCTAAATGCTGTAGCCATTGTATTATTTAGATAAATAGAGCACTAAGATAATAGAACATAAGTGCACAAAGGAAATATTTGTATATGTGTTAAGAATATTCCAGTACAAACAGTTATAAAAGCCCACTGAGTTGCATCTTTCTAACACTACGTGATTTAAAATACCCCAAGAGTCACAGGGATATCACCTAATCTACCGGTGGTCAGAACAGTTTTCAATTCATTGATTCCTTGGCTAAGCAGAAAAAGTCAAAGTATCTACTTTCTTACGTAGAACAAAATAAAAATCAAAGAACTCTGCAGGGGGGAAACTTTTTATGTTGACAGTTCTAGGACATGCTTGATTTTCTTTCAACCTTTAATAAGAAGAGATCCAGTAATGTGTGACAGCTGTAACTCAGCTAATTAAATGATTTAATCCTACATCTCATAAATCAATATTCAGGAAATGTTAGATTTTTATTTGAGAAACCTATTAATAAGGTCAACTTATATTTTGCTTGCAAAGTCAATTTAACCAGTATTTGTGTGTATGTACTGAAAAACTGTATGCTAATAAAAATGACGATGTTTTACTGAAAATCATCAAAGGTAAGTGCATCTAGATACTTTATTTTCTTGGCTAGTAGGAAGGCAAATTTATTTTGTCTGGATAAAATTGAATAACTATTGTAGTATGATATATAGGAATACAGAAAACCCCAGACGAGGGGATAGCAAACATTTACAGAGTCAGATGGTAAACACATTAGGTTTTGCCGGCCAAGATGGGCGAGTTGAAGCATTATATAGGCACTTACAAGACAGAAAACACATTTCTTTTTTTCCCTTCAACAATATAGAAAATCTATTCTTAGCTAATTTTTTCTAGACTTAACTACCCAGTTTACAGATCAAGTAATGCATTTTTTACATTGGTATTATTAGTTTTCCCATGTTTGTACAACTAATTTTGAAAAATTATCATTTAGAGATTTCTTTTTCTCTTTAACACAATGCTATATTTCTTCCCTCTTCCTTCCCTACATAATTGGTGTTTTGTGTACTCACATCCAATATCATTATGTAGGTTTTCTGTATACATTAGGACTAAAGGAATAATATATATATATATAAAATTAATATTTTAATTTACAGTTGATAGCTATTTTTTGCTAACTGTGTAGTTACTAATGCCAAGGCTCCTTATGTCATGGTTCTGATTAGAGAAATCATTACTGAAGTAAGTGCTATTTTAATGATAGACGTTATTAGTAACTCTCCTATGAAAATTTTATAATTAACTTAAAATTTACTTTTCAAAATATATTTTGGATCTCATCTGTATTAAAAAATAAGTAGACTGCAGTAATAAATTGTTCAAATATTTTTGATATTTTGAAACCCAACAAATCCTTAAAGGTTAACATTTTATTGTGGTTGAGATTTACTACACTTTTTATTCATTTAGGCCACATGAAATATTTGGAATGGATTTATTCTACAACCCAAATTCTAAAATGCTCAGATTTGCCAGTTGAATGATCTTCAGAGTTTTAGCATGCTTAATTCCATGTAGTTGTCTCAATTATATTTGAAAATTATACAGTAAGTGAAAAGATAAGCTCTTACAGCATTCAATTTATTTTTAAAAAATGACGTGAGATTAATTGCTTGGCTACCATGGTGAACAATTAGCCTCTCTAAACAGCAAGTTTTCTTTCCAGAAATATTTCAAATTACTGGAATAAACTTCCTGAAGCTCTGAATTGAAAATATTTAATTGAAGTTATAATTAAAAAGAAATTAAGTTTGTTTTTTTAGACAGATGCAGACCACAATAGGGAAAGGTATTTATGACTAGGATTTTCCTAAATCAGAACCTTAGACATTCTGTTAACTTTAATAGTATGTGTCCTAGAACCTACCTTTTAAAATATTTTTTACCCAATGCCTAGAGTAATGCCTGACATACAGACAGAGCTTATTAAATGGACATAGGTAATTGCAAATAGAAATCATGTAAGGCCCCAGCCAGTGATTACGATAATAAGTAATGATAATATTTACAAAGCTCTCCCCAAATATTTTTTTATTCAAGGCACAACATAAAACATATTTCCTTTCCTCAAGTTTAAATTAATCTCCTCTAACCCTTACAGTTCCAAACATCTTTTATGTTTTCTAATAGAGTATGAGACTTTTAAAGACATATGTATGTATCTTTCCTTGCTTGCTAGAAAGTATAGTGCTTCATACTCTCCAGTCTTTTTATCCTTTCTGGCATGTTAATAATGGGTCATTCTCAGAATTTCTGAAAAACCAGTCTTCTTGTTGGTGTCTGCACACCTAATCCTGCTAGAGTTTGTAGAGCACATGGAAAGGGCTTAATAAATTATTTATTGTGGGTCAAGGAGGTTAAATGAATGAATAAATGATGAAAAGTTAAATTCCAAAGTGAGGCAAAAACAATGCAGAGAGGAGGCAGTGTTTGTCAGAAACATAAATAAGGCATTGCTTCAGACAATACTATATTGTTTCTTGATTTGGCCATTTTGGCATCTTTTCAGGAAAATAGGAAGGGAAAATGATAAAAAATACAGATTGTTCTATGATACTTCCAGGAGAGAAATCTACTGGGTACACTGTGAATTCCTTTACTCTTTAGAGCTTACACCTCACTCCGCTCACACTTAAACTTCACTCACAGACTGAGCTCCCATCACAGATGGGCTTATGAAATTATACAGTCTATAGTAGGGACATTTGTAAGATTTCTTTGGATATTTGGTTGTTCAGTTAGCATCTTCACTTGGATATATGAAAGGTCTTTCAAATTTCACATTGTAAGAAATTCTCACTACCTAACACAGACTGCAAACTCATCCCTTCCTTCTTCTGCCATAACCCAATTGTTAGCAACTCCATTTTCCAGCTGTTAGATCAAAAACATCAGATTTATCTTTGAAAATGAATCTCTAGTCCATCAGCAAATCTTATATTTGCTCTAATATTTTTCCTGAATTGGACTATTTATCATTTCGACCACTACCACCATCACCACCGAACTAAGGCTGAACTACATCCCTTTCCAAGTCATGTGTCTAAGCTCCAACCTCCCTGGACCTCATAATAGAGCTGCATTTGGAAATAGGGCCTTTAAAGACATGAAAGCCAAAATGAGACTATTAGGGTGGGTCCCAATTCAATATGAAGTGTGTCCTTAAAGGAAGAGATTAGGACACACAGAGAGACACCAGGATTGTATGGGGAAGTATGGGGTAAAGACCTTGTGAGGACACAACTAGAAAGCAGCCATATGCAGGCTAAGAAGAAAGGCTTCAGAAGAAACCAAATTTGCTGACACCTTGTTCTTAGACATCTAGCTTTCTGAACTCAGAAAATAACCTGTTTTGTAAGCTATCCAGTCTGTGGGATTTTGTGATGGAAGCCCTAGAACCTAATACAGACACATTATCTCCCATCTATACTGCCTTTTTTTCCCCCAAAGTTTTAATTTGAATTCCAGTAGTTAACATACAGTGCGACATTAGTGTCATGGTAGAATCTAATGATTCTTCACTTACATATAATATGAGGTGTTCATCACAGCTAGTGCCCTCCTTAATCCCCATCACCTATTTACCCCATCCTGACAGACCTACCAAGCAAGCACCTGAGTGAGTGAGTGACCCAACCATCCCTCCTCCCTCCCTCCCTCCCTCCAGCAATCCTCAAATTGTTCTCTACAATTAAGAGTCTCTCTTATGGGTTTGTCTCTCTTTTTCTCCCCACTATGTTCATCTTTTTGGTTGCTTTAATTCCACTGTGAGTGAAATCACATGACATCTGTCTCTGACTTATTTTGCTTAGCATAATACTCTTTAGCACCATCCAGGTTATTGCAAATGACAAGATTTCATTCTTTTCAATGGCTCTGTAATATCCCACTGTGTGTGTATCTCCTCTTCGTTATCCATTCATCTGTTGATGGACATCCCCGCCCTTTCCATGATTTGGCTACTGTTGACAGTGCTGCCATAAACCTCAGGGTGCATGTGTCCCTCCGAGTCAGTATTTCGTATTCTTCCACCCACACTGTTTCAATGTTACCACATGCTTTTTTCTTTTCTTTCTTTTCTTTTTTTTTTTTTCTTAACCTGGACTGTCTATATCTATTTACCAAAGAATATCTAATATTATTCTTTCAAAACAAATGCTACCACATGATGTTTTTGCTCAAAGGAGTCCAACTATTTCCCATCTCACTCAGAATAAAACACACAATTTATTCCTTTGAATTGCTGGAGTGTACAATCTTTCTCAAAGCTACCTCTCCACCTAAGAGCATTCTACAAGCCACCTCTTCTCTGTGTTATAGGCATACTGGACTCCTAGCTGTTCAACATACCTAGCATGCTCCTGATTCACGGCCTTTGTACAAATAGTTCTATCTGCCTTTAATTCTTCCTCCATAGTTTTTCATGCCCTGAACCTTAACCTTAAAATTCTTTAATTCTTTTATACATCTGTTCTAATAGAAATTTATCAAGAGGCCTTTCCTGACAATTCTCTTTTAAAATAAATTACGTTCTATACCTTCTATGACATATATGTATGTATAGATGTATGTATATATACCTTCTCATAGAAGGTATAGGAGATTATATATCCATTCATACATATATGTGAAATCTCTGCCCTCAATTCCTGACATAGAGCTCTGGAAGTCCTTGTAATTTCCTGGGTGATAAAATGTGTTTTTTGTTCTCCCGAGGCAACTCTGGGTGGGCTCCTGGATGAGATATCATAGGAAAGATTAAGCCATAATTAGAAGCTTGAAATTTTCAACCCTGCCCCATATTCTCTTGAGAGGGGTGAAAGCGTGGAAACAGAGTTAATGATAGATCATATCTATGTGCTGAAGCCTCCATAAACTCCCACAAGTATGGGGTTTAGAGAGCTTCTGGGTTGGTGAACTTGTAGAGGTGCTGAGAGAGTGGTATACCTGCAAGACATGGAAGCTTCCCACCCCTTTCCACATGCCATGTCCTCTTCCATCTGGATGCCCATCTGTATTTGTCACATCCTTTATAAACTGAAAGTGTTTCCCTGAGTTCTGTGAGCCATTATCACAAATTAATCAAACCCAAGGAAGGGGTGTTCTCTCATGAGTAAATAAATAAAACCTTTAAAAAGATGGGATGGGTGGCACCTGGGTGGCTCAGTCACGATCTTGGGGTCCTGGGGTGGAGTCCTGCGTTGGGCTCCCCACAGAGAGCCTGCTTCTCCTTCTGCCTATATTTCTGATCTGAAACTGGTTGGTCAAAAACACAGGTGATGTATGACCTGAGCTTGTAAGTAGAATCTGAAGTTGGGGTGGGAGTGGGGAAACAGGAGGATGCTCATCTTGTGGGACTGAGCCCTTAACCTATGGTATTTATTGGATGCTATCTTCAGGTAGAGAGGGTCAGAATTGAGTTCAATTGTAGGACACCCAGCTTGGGTCTCAGAGAATTGCTTGGTGTGGGGAAGAGCTTCCACACATTTGGTGACCAGAAGTGTCAAGTGTCAGAAATGAAGTATTCTATATAAGTAGTAAAGGAGACATGCAGGGAAAAACTTAGTTTCCCTACATATAAAGGAAAACAAAACAAAACAAAACAAAAAAACTGAGGTTCTTCCATTTACACGTTCATAGAGCATATTCTCTTTTCATCATTTTCTTCAGCACATATATTATTTACATATTAACATATTTCTGGAGTCTTTTCTATCACCAAACAAGCTATCTAAGAGCAGGGACCCTGTTTATTTCACTTACGTTGACTCCGAATGTTTAAAATAGTTCATAGCATAGATCTAAAATAAACGTTATTAAATGCATAGATTATTCAAAAAATTATTAAAGAATAGGTATGAATATAGATCACCTTGTTTATCAATGGTTCATCTTCATTTTCATTAAAGTTTTCTGCCCTTTACAGTCTAAGCAGCTTTTTTCCTTCTATTTCTGATATACTCTGTGTAGAATTGAGTTTCATGCTTTTGCCTATGTTTTTTTCTTTCTTTCCTTTTTTGTGCTTCTGTCTTAACTTATAATCTATTTCTGGTATGGCTTGTGGCCTTGGTTACAATTATTTGTAATTATAAAAATATAATTTTTAATTTTTATTTATTTATGATAGTCACAAACAGAGAGAGAGAGAAGGAGAGGCAGAGACACAGGCAGAGGGAGAAGCAGGCTCCATGCAGGGAGCCTGATGTGGGACTTGATCCGCGGTCTCCAGGATTGGCCCTGGGCCAAAGGCAGGCGCTAAACCGCTGTGCCACCCAGGGATCCCCTAAAAATATAATTTTAATTCTAATTAAGTTAATCTAAAATTTATTTTGTGGCAGTGTTCAATATCAGTAAGTCGTTTTTTTATTTTTTTTCCTGTTTTGTTGCTATTTTTGCCTGCTTGTTTTTTTGTTTTGTTTTCTGCAAAAAGATCAAGTATTTGATTGGAAAGAAAATGCACAGAGAATGGAGATAGCTATCTAAAATACAATAAATATATCCTTTTTTTTTTCTCCTCTCTTCATCCAATATAACCTATCTTTCAAACATTTCAATTTCCTCATGCTGTTTCCTAGCTCAAGATCGTTTCCAACATCCATCACTTTTGGCATATGTCTCTTCACTCATATTTAGTATCCTTAAAAGGAAATATAAAAGTGTTACACATACAAAAGCTGTGTCTATTCCTAAGAAGAATTCAAAGAAGTGACTATTTAGCTTAAAGATAACAATTGTGAAATAACTGGTGTAAATAAGTTTACCATGCAATGTAGGTCTGACCTGAGGCTGACACCTATTTCTTGTTTACATTTCAATATCTCCTGAAATCGAGATTTTATTACAAAACAAAAGTGAAACTTGGCAATGTAGTTTTGCTGCAAATTAAATTCTTAGCCTGTCACAAGTATCCAATATTTGACTAGTATTATGATATTATGATCTCATGCTTGCATAATAACAACTATGAATCATTTTTATCTAGTTTTTTTGGTTTCACATTTCAAATAACATTGCATCATTGTAGCTACATCATATTGCTGAGTTTTACACAGGGATGAGAAAAAAATAAAATCACTTATACAAGCAGCATGTTTAAAATATCACAAAAGTTAAATCTTAAATTTTCAGTTTGAAGGTTCAGCAACAACAAACCCTATATGACATGAGTTCCATAATTAATCACACACAAAATTATGACAGCAGTCACCCCAAAATATCTCTACCATTCCCAGGAAAATGATGCCAAGCAAGGTTGACTTTACATATTTTCCTGGCTCCTACTGCTACTGCAACAATTACCACAGACTTTAATGACTTAAAATGACATAGATTTATTTTCCTACAGTTCTGAAGATCAGAAGTCTAAATTCCCCCTATCAGTAGGGCTGCATTCTTTCTAGAGGCTTCAGAAAAAATTCTTTGTCTTTTTCAGCATTTAGAGGGCACCGTTTGCTCTTTACTCCTTCCTCACCCCCTCCCAAGTCTTACCTCCTCCGACAGACCCTCCTGACTCCCTCTTATAAGAATGCTTATGATTACATTGAGTCCACCTGGATAATACTGGAAAAATCTCCTTATCTTAAATCCTTACCATAATCACACCTGCAAAATCTCTTTTACCTTGGTAAAGGAATATACAGGCCCCAGGCATTAGGATGAAGCTATCTTGGGGAGGGTATATTCGGTCTATGACACAGGTGAATAAAATTTGAATAGATACACATATATGCATATGTGCAATTGTTTATGTATGTAGCAAATTCCTCAAATAAGGTATTAGATAGATCCAGTTGATTCAGTTGTGTTATGTAGTACTACCAGATAAAAGGGCCAAACATACATAATCTTTTTTGGGAGTATACATCCTGTGCTGTTCTCAGAATCAGCCAGTCTGTAACTGATTTTCTCTTTTCCTCTTTTTGTCTCTGACAGCCACACTGACAATTTCCTTACTTGTGCTAGAAGAATTTTAGTGTTGCATGCTAGGCACATTGGGTAGTCAGACACATTGGTCACTCTCTGATATCGATTTAATTTCACTATATCAAAACTCACACTATATCTCAGCTCTTAGATTTCAGCACATCACCATGTTTAAGCTATTTCAACAATGTTGTCATTTCAATTTTTCACACTTTTTCATTTGTTTGTTATTTTGACAATCATATATCACAACACATAGCAATAGAAATACCGTAGAAAAGTATGAAAAACTTCAGTATCAAAATTGTCAAACTTCTTGTCATAGGAAATTCACTTTAAAATAACATCGATCCAGGAATAATTCAAAATTATATGTTTAATAAACCTCTTAAACTATCATACTAACTTTCTACTACTTTTTAATTTTTTTTTTTAAAGATGGACACTTTAAAATACTAATGCTTCTTCCCAATACTAATGCTTCTTCCTTTCAGTCCATCCTATGTTTATTTAAAAGTTCTGTGGTTTGGCAACCTGCAGCCAGGCCAATTCTGCTCATGATCATTTATTTAAATATCAGCTGTGGCTGATTCTATACTATAATAACATGGTTGAGTAGTTGTAATAGACTCTGTACCTAAAGCTGAAAACATTTACTGGTCCTATTACAGAAACTTTTGCTGATTCTTCCTCAAAAGGACTGAATCACATCAGTTAGTAGGCAGTGATATTTTTAAGGCACTTAAACTATATTTCTTATACAAACATATGTGTACATATGAATATATAGGTCTTATATTTGATGCCAAGTTATAATTTATTAGTACAACCACTTGATACCAAGTTAGAAAAACAGTTTAATGTATTTTAATATGGTCAGTCCAAGTTGTAAATTGAGCAAATATGGGGCACATTTTTACCTATTCTTGTGTGCACCACTGAATTCTATTGTCTTTTCAACTCTCAAGTTCTACTCCGATTCACTAGGGTTTGTTTGGGAAACAGAATAAATTTTGACACCTTTATTTGTTTCATCTTCTGTATCATCCATCCTTCTGACTCATCCAGTAGTGTGTGTGTGTGTGTGTGTGTGTGTGTGTATTTCCACCGCCACCAACCAGGTTCAAACCAACATTGTCTTTCAGTTGTACTAACGCCTATCCCCTCAGTGCTCCTATCCTCTGACTGCTGCCATAAAAAGCCAATATAAACTTTGTAAAACTTAAAGTTGATGTGTTCTGTTTGCTTAAAATTTTTGACTGGTTCTTGTTGCTCTTAGGATAAAATACAAAATTATTAGAATGACCTATAAGACCCTGAATCTGAAAGCTGTTTGTTCGGCCTCCTTACATTTCACTCTCCTATGCTCACTATGGTGAAGGTATACCACCCATCTCTTATTTTCTAGAATGACCTAGTATCTTTCCACCCCTTTGAGCCTTCTTTTTGCTAGTGCTTCAGGTCTCAGCTTAAATTCTAGTGAGGGAAAGCTGTTTTCTTTTATTCCCAAAATACATTATATCACTCTGTCAAGTTTTCTCATAATATGATGTCCTTTTTCTTCATGGCACATAAAATAATTTTTAATATTATTTATATGTGTGTGTTTATTTAATGTGACTGTTCCCCAGTAGAATATAGACTTATTAAGGAAACAAACTAAGTCTGGTCTACTTTATCCCCAACTCCATGCCAAGACCTAATAATATGAGGCACAACAGCTAGTAGACATTCAATAAATAATTGTTGAATATTCCTTTCACTTGTAATAAGTATCCAGTTTTCTTCTGGTTTTACCTTTATGCTTGATATTTTGGAAATTATTTTGCAATTCACAGCAAACCAAGCAAAATTATTTTTTATATATATTTTTAGAATTTGCCTTTTGCTCAGCTGTTACCATGGCATCGTTATCCTCTGTGAACCACTGGCTACCTTGGAAACTTTTGCCACTATTTGGTTTTCTGGATGTTTGTCAGCTGTCCTAGTATTAATTAGTTTGATATAGATTTATTCTAACAGAAATATATGATGGGGCAGCCCCGGTGGCTCAGCGATTTAGCGCCGCCTTCAGCCCAGGGCCTGATCCTGGAGGCACAAGATAGAGTCCCACGTCAGGCTCCCTGTGTGGTGGAACCTGCTTCTGCCTCTCTCTCTCTCTCTCTCTCTCTCTCTCTCATTAATAAATAAATAAAATATTAAAAAAATAAGATGAACTAAGATATATATTTCAACTCTCCTCTCATTGAAACAAATGAAATCACACCTAAATAGCACAACATAAATTATTTTTCAATTGACTTTTTGGAAAAAAGCAAACAAACAAAAAACAGGAAATCTATTAGAGCCAAGAACGACAGACCAGACATTTCTCATTCTAATTTACCCATTGCATAGACATAATACAAATTTGCTAGTCGCTTACAAAGAAGAAGGATAAGGAAGAAGTACAAGAGTCACGGCTGATTGCTAACTTTAGTATAATCACCCAGACCATTGTAAAAAAATTTGTTTAAGACTTACAGAAAAACACACAGGTGGTAATTACAACACTCCAAAGTAATTCATCTTCATTAACAAAGAAATCACATATTTTTGAATGTTCACATAACAAGCTATGAAATTTTATTTATTTTTATTTATTTATTTAATGCCAGAGAGCAAACTTTACTAGGGCAAGGATTTTTATTTGTTTTGTCAACTATTATGTCTAAGGTCAGTGGAACATGAACTGGTACATAGTGGATATTCAGTAAATTTTTGTTGAATTATTGAATTAATGTCACATTTAGTATTTTGTCTCTTTCATGGGAAGAATCTTTTTTAGCTAGGAGAAAAATTAAGCCTCATAAAGGTCAACAAACACATAAATAAACTTCTTCCACAACCCTTTCCATCACAAATTTTTCTCATATAATTAATTACAATTTTAGGGAATCTTAAAACAAATTGCAAATGTGATTTATAAACCTGTGACACCTACAAAGGATTCCTTTGTTTCTACAAAGTGAAAGATGCCTAAATCTATCTGTATGAATTAAAGATTCAATTATCTAAGAAGAATGTCATAGTTTTCTCAAAACTATGAACTTTGAGAAGTGGGTTAACTCCCCTTTTTCACTGAGATCTGATATCTTCTAGATTGGGGGCACCTGAAGACAAAGAGGAGTTATTTTCACATCTCCTTCTAAAATGCTTCCCCGGAAATATCAGAAAGGGAGACAGAACATAAAGACTCCTAACTCTGGGAAACGAACTAGGAGTGGTGGAAGGGGAGGAGGGCAGGGGGTGGGGGTGAGTGGGTGATGGGCACTGAGGGGGACACTTGACGGGATGAGCACTGGGTGTTATTCTGTATGTTGGTAAATTGAACACCAATAAAAAATTAATTTATTAAAAAAATAAAATAATAAAAATAAAATAAAATAAAATAAAATAAAATAAAATAAAATAAAATAAAATAAAATAAAATAAAATAAATAAATAAAATGCTTCCCCGAATCCCAGGAGCAATGGCATTTCAAGTGAAATTCTTACCCACACAAGCCCTATAAATAAACTATGCTGATAAAGTGCCAATATGACTTGTTGAACAGTAAAAAGATGAGCGTTTTGTTTGTATGACAACTCACCAATTTTGAAAAGGGGAGAAAAACAACCTACTTCGCTGTCCTGAGTCTCTATTAATTTCCTATTAATGATCCAGAAAGCACTCAAATGACAAAGATCCATTGAAAATATGGCTTTTATTTTATTATTATTATTATTTTTTTTTTGGCTCACATGGAACAGGAGAGAATATTAGCAGTCAAATAAGAACAAAGAAAATGTATTTGAAAATAACAGAATAAATAATGTTCCATATTTAAGAATAGGGTAAATATACTGAGATGAGTACACAGAATGGGTGTTCCTGATTTTCTGTCCCACCTATTGGGCCTAACTCCTGCTTAGCCAGAGAGACCCTCTTTGGCTTCAGGGAAAGGCTTCAGGCAGTAATGCACATGCTGGAATGGTAGAGTGGCAAAGCCCAAGGGGATGGGTGGAGAACTAGGTTCTGCTATTCTATGTTACTAGCAATTCTTTAAAAAACAACAGTAACAAAAAACAAAATTTAATACATGTGTAGTATTTCATTATTTGGTTGAAATCAACACCTTATATTCTGTCATAAGACTAAGAATATCTCTCAAAATATTAATGTCCAGTAGATTTTTTTTTTAAGATTTTATTTACCTATTCATGAGAGACACACAGAGAGGGGCAGAGACACAGGCAGAGGGAGAAGCAGGCTCCTGGCAGGGAGCCCGATGTGGGATTCGATCCCAGACCCCAGGATCATGCCCTGAGCCAAAGACAGATACTCAACTGCTGAGCCATCCAGGCATCCCTCTAGTAGATCTTACCATCAGAATTAATGAGCCAATATTTAAAAGAAACAACATTCTTAAATCTTTTGATGTGCACTGTAAATTCATCTTCCAGAATGTTTGTACCAAACCATCCCTACACATGCAATCCTAACATGAGAATGTAGCTTTTTCCAATGTACACAGTGGGCTATTTATTTTATTCTTGCCAAACTGAGAAAATGTATCTGATCAATGTTTTAATTTGATTCTTTTAAAAGATTTTATTTATTTATACATGAGAGACACAGAGAGAGAGGCAGAGACACAGGCAGAGGGAGAAGCAGACTCCACACAGGGAACCCGATGTAGGACTTGATCCCGGGTCGGGGATCACGCCCTGAGCCAAAGGCAGATGCTCAACTGCTGAGCCACCCAGGAGTCCCTTAATTTGATTATTTGTGTCTCCTGTTGCTGCCATATCAAATTGGTACAAATTTGAGAGCTTAAGATAGTAGAAAGTTATTATTTATAATCCTGGCAGTCAGGAGTTTTAAAATGGGTCTCAACAGGATTAAATCAAGATGTCAAAGGGCTGCATTCTTCTGGAGGCTCCAGGTAGAGGAAAATCAGTTTCTTTGCCTTTTCTACTTCTTTTTAAAAAATTTTATTTATTTATTTATTTTTTATTGTAGTTCAATTTGCCAACATATAGCATAACACCCAGTGCTCATCCCGTCAAGTGCCCCCCTCAGTGCCCGTCACCCGGTCACCCCCACCCCCTGCCCACCTCCCTTTCTACCACCCCTTGTTCGTTTCCCAGAGTTAGGAGTCTCTCATGTACTGTCTCCCTTTCTGATATTTCCCACTCATTTTTACTCCTTTCCCCTTTATTCCCTTTCACTATTTTTTATATTCCCCAAATGAATGAGACCATTATAATGTTTGTCCTTTTCCAATGAACTTACTTCACTCAGCATAATACCCTCCAGTTCCATCCATGTCAAAGCAAATGGTGGGCATTTGTCGTTTCTAATGGCTAAGGAATATCCCCTTGTATACATAAACCACATCTTCTTCATCCACTCATCTTTCGATGGACACCGAGGCTTCTTCCACAGTTTGGCTATTGTGGACATTGCTGCTAGAAACATCGGGGTGCAGGTGTCCTGCCGTTTCCCTGCATCCGTATCTTTGGGGTAAATCCCCAACAGTGCAATTGCTGGGTCGTAGGGCAGGTCTATTTTTAACTCTTTGAGGAACCTCCGCACAGTTTTCCAGAGTGGCTGCACCAGTTCACATTCCCACCAACAGTGCAGGAGGGTTCCCCTTTCTCCACATCCTCTCCAATATTTGTTGTTTCCTGCCTTGTTAATTTTCCCTTTTCTACTTCTTAAACACTGCCCACTTTGCTAGCCTCATGCACCCTTCCATCTTCAAATCCTGTTTCTCTCACAGCACATCACTCTGACTCTTTGCCTTTATCTTTTGTCTTTTAAAGGTCCTTATGATTCCATTGGGTCTGTTCACACAACCCAGGTTAATCTTATTCAAAAGTCAACTAATTAGGAACCTTAGATTCTCATTGCCATTGGAAAGGAGGCACAACTTCATACCTCTAACTTCTTAGCGTCCTTGCTGGGCCTGAGAATTAAGGCGACATAGGTCAATAGGAGAGAAGTAAATACATTTATTCAGCATAAGTATTATGTCACATGGGAGCCTTAAGGAAACAAAGACTCACAGAAGCAGCCAACCCTAAATGCATCTATACCAGGTTAAGCAAACAAGAGGAAGTTGTGGAAAAGTCATTAAACATATTGAGAGATTAAAGGTAGTTAAAAGTTATTTTAACAAGGTGTGTTTGTGCAGATTTTTCTTGGTCATTTCCCCCCAGAGCTGGTGATGTCTCTTTCCTCCTGAAATAGGGAGACCATCTTTCACAAGGTAGTTCTATCTCCTGCTTTCAGGAAGGAAATGGGAGCTCAGAATGCCCTCCTGTACATGCTGTTTTCAAAATAATCCTTATGTCAAAGGCTATATTTTAGAGTAACAAAATAGGTCCCTCTTCACCACAGAACATGACATATTCACCCATTCCAGCAAGTTTAACGTGGACATGGTTGGGGAGGACTGTGATTTTGCTTACTCAAACTAGTCAAGCTAAGTAGTTAGCATATATTACTATCAATTTGAACTTTTTTTCTGTGAATGCTTTGTTGATAGATTTTGCTCTTTCTTAGGGAGTTCATGTTTTCTAATTGACTTCTAAATGTATCTTTACATCTACAGTAACCTTGTTAAATATCTTTATCTCCAAGTTTTGCATTTCCCTTTAAATTTTGTCCCATTTTTATTCTGATAAATGTAATTCTTTATCTTAAAGCCTGGTGCCTTAAACCACACTTCTTGTCTTTATTTTTCACTTTATTTTCACACATAATATCATAATAATTCTTATTTCTATCTTATTTTTCCTATTGTTCCTTCTAACTTCTATTAATTCTATCTAGACAGTCTTAATCCGGGCTACAAACTTATTGTATGTTTCCAGAGGTTGTACAATAATGTTTTCTCTACCGAATAATGTATTTGTAGCTGTAGATCATATTCATTTTAAGAATACATTGCTCCGGGACGCCTGGGTAGCTCAGAGGTTGAGCATCTGCCTCCAGGGGTCAAGTCCCACATCGGGCTTCCTGTGAGGAGCCTGTTTCCCCCTCTGCCTGTGTCTCCACCTCTCTGTGTGTCTCTCATGAATTAATAAGTAAAACCTTAAAAAAATAAAAGAATACTTTGCTCCATTTTTTTTGCTCCAATTTTTATTATGTTCATCTTGTCTGATACATAACTTTGTTCTCTTTTCATTTAGTTTGCAAGTTCATTAAAGATATATAATGTGTCTTCTATATTGTCTTTATCCCCTCTACCACTTGACAAATTGAAAAACATTAGCAGAGTCAGAATTTCTTAGCCAAAATATGGTAACAAGTCTCATACTTACTGTTAAAAGTAATACCACATCACACAGAACCCAGGTGGTGTGATATCATTGTGTCTGTTGTGATTATGTAAACAAGACATAGTGAGAGTAAATTTGAATAACATTTATTTAAGGTTTAAGCTGAGAAATTGAAATGCAAATGAATTATACCTTATCAAAAATAGGCAGTCCTTTGAAGTGAATATTGTCATTCTTAGTTGATTTTAATTTGAAATTAGTTCAGTTCCATAAGAATTTATTTTCAGAATTATAACAATGAGCAAATTAATTTAATATATGCACATTTGCAGCTAGAATTCAACTTTTAGGAGGTCGTCGGTTGTACAAAGAGCAGCCATGCTACAACTCCAACTTTACTGGGATCTCATCATTTTGTAAGCTTATGTGTTCTTAATTTAGCTTCATCCCCCCCCTTTGTTTCCAGTATGACTGGTAAATTCCATTCATTATATTGTTCAGTTAGTTTGGTTGCTCAAGAGTTTAAAAGCTATACTAGTTATCCTCTACTTTCTAACACTTTTTGAGTTCATTTTGAACTTTGTTAATCTCAGTATATTTGTTCTCTGTGTGGTTTAAAGGAATAGTTATAATTATCCTCTGAGTTGAAATTGAGAGATGAGAGACTTATTTTCAGCCCAAAGTAATAAATTCCAATAAGTACTGTGGCATGCTCAAAGCACAATCTATGTGATATTTATTTTTGGAATATGAAAATAGCAGATGTTTCAGAAAATTTCCCTGAATGAAAAGTTAAATATGATTTTAACCAGACTTGCATGTGTGTGTGTGTGTGTGTGTGTGTGTGTGCATGCAAAAAATAAAAAAATAAAAAAAATCTGTGTAGGGGTATAATGCATTTTCATGATAAATTTAAAATCATGAATGGGTAAATTCATTTAATAAAAATCTATTCACTGCAACTAATGATATAGCTCATATTATAGTAAAAAGAGCAACATAAATAAATATTAGAATATAATTTGGAAAATGTATCAGCAATGTACAAATTTACAAAATTCTCTGAGTATGAGAACTGAGTTTTTTTAACTTATTATTATACTAAAAAAAAGCACATAGCATGAAATCTAATCTGTTGACAAATTGTCAAGTGTAAAGCATATATAGTATTGTTAACTACATGCACGTTGTTGTACAGATCTCTAGACTTTTTCATCTTGCATGACTGAAAATTCTACAACCATCGAGCAGCAATCCCTAGTTCCTCCTCCTCCTAGCTCTTACCAACCACTTTTCTATTCTCTGCTTCTATGACTACTACAGATACCTTAGGTGAATGGAATCATACAGTATTTGTTTTTCTGTGATTGGGTTATTTCACTCAGAATAACATCCTCCAGGTTTATTCATGTTTGATTTGGAAATCAAAAAAAGGCCTTTGTGTCAGTCTGGGACCTCATAAAAGTAAATACCGAGACAGAGTTAAGTTAGATGCCCAGGAGGGTACTGGGGATAAGGAGTAGAAGGAGCATGAGTAGTTAGAGAGAGCTCTGACACTGATGGTGATCCAACTTCCATGAAAGCAGAGGATAAGGAAAGGGATATTGGATAGGGATAGCTTCATACTTGAATGTACCTCTGAGAAAGTGCCAACCATCCCCCAAAGATTTTTCCAGGGTAAATACTGTCTACGAGTGTCCAGTAGTGGGCAAAAGTTGACCAGATACTGGATTATTTGCTGTGTGCAATCATTGAATAGCAAACATTCAGGGAGGGAAGAGTGGTCTTACCTCAAATGGTGGTGTGGTAGATTCCTAAAGTGCTACAGTTGGAGGCTCTTGGCTAATTAATTGTACTCCATGCAGCAGATTATCTCTTGAAGAGAGTTTTGTGTGATGCAGCTCCGTGGCTGCCAGAATTTTATAGAAAATATAGAAAATATCTAAATGTGGTATTTTTGCATCAGTAAATATTTGCAAAATGCCTATGCTATGTCATACAAGAGAACTGTATTTCTAGTAGTTCTTCTTCTGGTCTACAAAAGGTACAAAAGTGCTTATGAAGAGAAAGCATGGATATCATCAATTTTATTGAAGGCCTTATATGTTACCATGTGACCTATAACTTTGTATGGCTGGAGAATGCATGAGATGAGAAGTATGAATGTAGTCTGGCTCTAGATGATGAGAGGCCTCATAAGTCCAAGACAAGAGCTTTGGTTTTTATCTCAAAGGAAACTGTAAACTATTTTAAGAAAAGTATGACAAAAACAGGTTTGATTTTAATACTGTATTAGTGGCTGTCTGGAGAATTATACAGACAGGAAAAGGGTAATTGTGTGAATATCAGTTAAAAGTTATTATTCCAGGAAGAGGATAAAGCAGGGCATTAATAAGGGAATATCTATGAAGAAGAAAAGACATAGACTAGGAAAATATATGGGACTTAGTGAATAGATAGTAACACTGCTAATTAAAGAGATCTAGAAGGAATGGCAAATCTGTTTTGAGTCTATCATTGTCAGCATCCTCATCTTCTTCATCATCATCATCATCATCAATAATGTTTAACTGGAAATGGGCCAAATGGAGGAAATTGGTTTTTTGATGCACTGAGTTTGAATGATCAGCCAGACATGTAGGTGGAAATGCTAATTAGGAGGTGAGAATACAGTCTGTATCTTAAAGTAAGCATCCAATAATTTATTTGGCAATGTTTTGAGTATGATAACAACTAAATAAAAATTTGGAAATAAATATCATTACCTGTGGAATCTAGAAGAAACGAGTGTTAGAAACAGAACTCTTATGTATGTATGTAGAAATGTAAGATGGGAGTCAAAATGGTGCAGAGCAGTGGTGAGCTCTTTCACAACGTGCACTCTCACCAGCATTGTAGTCAACACCAATAATTAACAGATAAGGTTCTGAACATCACCAACTGTGAGATTCAGAGTGCAAAATCATGATCCTTTTTGAAACCTAACAATAATAATAAAAAATTAAATAAATACACTTTAGTGTACACTGGTATACAAAGTTAAAAATAATAATTATTATTAATTATATTAGTAACTTGATAAAGAGGAATTAATTAAGAAAGAAAGATTGTAGATAAAAAAAGAGAAATGAATAAACAATTATGTTCCACAAAAGACAACATTGAGGAGATCAAAACTTATTTTCCAGTTTCATAATTATAAATGAAATTTTTCCTCATATTTTAAGCATTTTTTCCAGTGATCATTGCACATGAAGATTTAAATTTGTTTTCCATTAAAACCAATATCAGAATATGTCAAAACATCTTGAAATTTTACTGTGTGCATTTATATGTTAGCAATCTCTGTATAATAACAAGCATTGCTATTGAAGAAACTGTATTTCAAGTTTGTCAGGTACAAATTGGGCTAAGAATATAGACTAGATAAATTATTAAAATATCTTATAACTTTACTGTATACATATATATTAAATAATATATAACAAATCATTGCTATTGGACACTGGGTCCTAGGCTATGTGAGGATTAAATGAATTAGTATATAGAGAGAAATTAAAACAATGGCTGACACTTAGCAAATAGCAGATAATTATTGCTGATTTTACTGACTACTGTACTTAACATAGAATTCAACAGTTACACTTCAAAGTACTTACCAAGAGAAATGAAAACATATGTCAAAGCTTTGCACACAAATGTACAGAGTAGATTTATTCATAAAATCCCCATAAACTAAAATCAAAAGATAATGGACAAACATGGTATAACCGCTAGTATAATACTGTTCAGGAATAAAAAGCAGGAACTAGCAATGTACACGGTATGGATGAATCTCAAACACATTATAATGAACAAAAGAAGCTAGAAACAAGAGTAGATTCACTATGGTTTCATTCTTATGACATTTTAGAAAATACAAATCTAGTTTTATAATGTAAGAAAGATCGGGGATAGCCTGGGGCAAGATGGGAGTGTGGCTGAAGGAAATATTTTGGGAAATACACCATATCATTTACATAACAGCCTAAGTGAGATATAATTCACATCTTACACAATTTATGAACTTGGAGGATATAATCCAATGTTTTTTAGCATATTCACAGATATGAGCAATCATCATAATAGTTATCTTTAGAACATTTCATCACATCAAAAAGCAACATGTATACTTAACTATCACTTGCCTCTCAGCTTCTCGTTCCTTTGCCACCTGCCCCCTTCATCCCTACCTCCCAAGTCCTACACTACTGCTAATCTGCTGTCTCTATAGATTTGCCCATTGTGGACATTTCATAAAAAATGAAATCATGTATGCTCTTTTGTGACCACTTTCTTTCACCCAGCATAATGCCTTCAAGGTTCATTCATGTGGTAGCATATATCAGTGCCTCATTTCTTTTTACCGCTAAATATCACAACTATAGACTGAATTGTCCATCTGTTCTGTTTAACCTGAAAGTCATACGTTTAACCTAATCCCCAATGTGACTGTACTTGAAGACAGGACTTTTAGGAGGTAATTCAAGTTAACCGAGTTATAAGAGTGGTATCCTAATCTGATAGGCTTGGCAATGCTATAGAAGAGGAAAAGAGAGGGGTGCCTTGGGTAGCTCAATCTCTTGGGCATCTGCCTTTGGCTTGGGTCAGGATCCCCAGAGTCCCTGCTCAGCAAGAGCCTGCTTCTCCTCTCCCTCTGCTTCTCCCCCTGCCCATGCTTTCTCTTCTTCACTCTCTCTCTCTCAAATAAATAAATGAAATCTTAAAAAATTACAAAGAGAGAGAAGAGTAAAAGAGAGAGACTTACCTCTCCAAGGGCATGCACAGAGGTCATTTGAACATACAGTGAGAAGATGGCTGTCTGCAAGCTAGGAAGAGAGTGGTCATCAGAACCTTACCATGCTGGCATTCTATCTTGGAATTCCAGACCCTAGAACTCTAAGAAAACAAATTTCTGTTATTTAAGCCACCCAGTATATAATATTTATATATTTATAATATATATTATTATATATATAATATTTATATAATAAGCAGGCTATGACACCCCCATTGGTTTAGCCATTCATCAGTTGATGGAAATTGGAGGATTGTTTCCATGTTTAGCTGTTATATATAATGCTGCTGTCATTATTTATGTGCAAGTTTACCATAGACATATGTTTTAATAGGTCTTAGGTATATACCTAGAATGGAATTGTTAGGTCTTGTGATAACCCTATGTTTGATTGTTTGGGTTATTTGAGGAATTGCCAAACTGTTTTCCAAAGTTGTCACTCTCTTTTATCTTGCCACCAGCAGTGTAGGAGAGTTCCAATATCTCCATATCCTCACTAATGCTTGTCATTATCTAACTTCTTACAGTCATTCCAGTGAGTGTGAAGTGGTAACTATGGCTTTGGTCCTCATTTCCCTGATAATGATGTTGAACATCTTTTCATGTGTTTATTACCCATTTACCTATTCTAATTGGATAAATGTCCACTAAAATTTATTGCCCATTTTTTAATTGGGCGGTTTGTCTTTTCATGGTCGAGTTGTAAACATTCTATATACATCCTGGATACAAGTCCCTTATTAGATATATAATTTTTAATTATTTTCCCTCATTCTGTTGGTTGCTATTTCATGTTCCTGATAGTGTCCTTTGAATCACTAAAGATTCTAGTCATCATGAAGTCCCATTTATCTATTTTTCTCTTGTGCTTTTGGTATTATATCTAAGAATCCATTGCCAAATTCAAGATCTTGAAGATTTATACTTTTTTTCTAAATGTTTTGTACTTTTAGCTCTTATATTTACTCATGATGTTTTATACTTTTTCTAAATGTTTTATACTTTTAGCTCTTATATTTACTCATGATACATTTTGAGGTATTTTTTTACATAGAACAAATTAAGGTCCAACTTTACCATTTTATTTATGGCTATCCAGTTTTCCCATTACCATTTACTGAATGTCCTATTGCCTCCTCATTGAATGATCTTGGTATCCTTGTTAAAAATCAGTTGACCATAAAGCCAAGAGTTTATTTCTGGAGTCTCACTTGTATCCTATGATCTATCTTTATGCCAGTACCACAGTGCTTTAAATTACTATTGCTTTGTAGTAAGTTTTAAAATCAGGAAGTGTCAATCCTCCAAATTGTTCTTTTTCAACATTGGTTGGCTATTCTGGGTCCCTTGCATTTCCATATAAATTTTAGGAACATCTTGTCAATTTTTATAAAGAAGCCATCTGGGATTCTGATAGGGACTGGGTTAAATGTATAGATCAATTTGGGCATTGTGTCTTCTTAAAAAAAAACATGTCTTTGTATCCATTACTGTTTTTTTAAAATAAATTTAGTAAGATTTTCAGTATTTTTTTTCTTCTGTCTCTATCTCCTCTCCTCTGGTGTTCCCAATATTTATGTGTTGGTATACAAATGATGTCTCACATTTTTCTGTGACTCTATCTTTTCTTCATTCGTTTTGTCTGTTCTTTGAACTCATGTGTCACGTTTACACATCTTCAAGTTTACTAATTATTTTGCAATTCAAATCAATTATTGAGCCTCTCTGGCAAATTTTTCAGTTAAGTTTTGTTGTTGTTGCTGTTCTTCTTGCTGCTGCTTCTTCTTCTTCTTCTTCTTCTTCTTCTTCTTCTTCTTCTTCTTCTTCTTCTTCAACTAGGCTCCATGCCCAGCATTGAGCCAAACACAAAGGCTGAGATCAATACCTTACCAGAGATCAAGAGTCAGATGCTTAACCAACTGAGCCACCAGGTGCCCTAAGTTTTGTACTTTTCAAATCTAAAATTACTATTAGGCTTTTTAAAAAATCATTTCTTTCTTTTGTTATATTCTCTATTTGATATGATATTATAGTTATATCTTATCTTCTCATGGTTTTCTTTAGTCATTTGAACATGTTTATAATGACTCCTTTGAAGCTACTTTGTACAATAAAAAAGTGAATTATACCTTTTCTTTGCATGCTTTGGAAATTTTGTTAGAACTTGGATATTTTAGATAATTGTAGCAATTTTGTGTATTGGCCCTCCTCCTCTATGGGGCTCATTGATATCATTTCTTTACTTGGTGACTGGCTATGTTATTTTAGTTATGTTTATTTCACCCTGAAGTGTAATTCTAAGGGTATGCAGTTTGGATATGCCTTGGGATGACTAGTTTAGCAGAGATCTCTTTTACTATCTCTTTCTCTGACCACACCTGCCCATCAAGCTCCACAAAGTACCAGCTGCTTCATCTATTGTTTTCCATAATATCCTACTGAATAGATGACTTCACAGGCTAATCCAGTTAAATCTGGGTTTCTATAAAAGGATTGTTCCTGAGATCAGTGTTTGAGATTTGTTATTACCCAAGGGGAGTTTGGAGGGTGAGGGAGTCTTCCCTGCTTCTTTCGAGCAAACTAGCTGGCCTCTATCTCCAATGAATCTGCCAATCCCTCCCAATTGCGATTCTCCACAACTTTCATTGTTTTTGAGTTACCTTAGGCTTGAACTTCTACATAGTCTGTTGCAATTAAAGTTAATTCTTTTGGGGGCAGTTCAGGTGGCTCAGCGGTGTAGCGCCGCCTTCAGCCCAGGGCATGATCCTGGAGATCCTGGATCAAGTCGGGTTCCCTGCATGGAGCCTGCTTCTCCCTCTGCCTGTGTCTCTTCCTCTCTCTGTCTCTGTCTCTGAAATAAATAAATAAATAAATAAATAAATAAATAAATAAATAAATCTTTTTTAAAAAAAAGTTAATTCCTTTTGGAAATGATTTGGAACTGTTTTGAAGGCTAATTCTCTTCCCAGGCAAATTCTCTAATTCATGGTTCTGGTGCTAGGAGCAGGAACAACGGTGTCTTTCTGAGTGATACTCTAGCTTTAGGAGTTGAGTTCTTGGTGGATGGGTGGAAAATAGTCCCAAGTACTCTTCAACTTGCCTCTTTTTCACACTCATACCCACTTCATGAGCTGAGGAATAAGAGATCATGACTCCAGTAGTCTCGGTAATGTTTCTCCCAAAGTAAATCTTTGCACTCATGAAGTCAAATTTTTCTATTTGTTTTCTCATGCTTTGGGTGTTACATGTAAGAATCCACTGTCAAACATTAGGTTGGGGGCTGGCGGCAAGAAGGAAAACCTCACCTCTTGACTCACTTGTTATGTAGCCTTCCCAGTAGGTAGCCAGTGATAGAATGAGAAAAGCTGATATCCTGCCCCTCCTGGGAAGATAACCCACTGACTGGGGACTAGAGGGAGAAGAAGGCCTGTGTTCTTACTGTACTAGACTGAAACAGAGTTTCTGCCTACCTGAGCTAGGACTGGGGAGGGAAAATGCATTCTCCGTTTAGAAACCATAGAGTCTCACAGCTCTTACTGATACTCAAGATTTTCTTGAATGAAAGTTTCTTCATTTGCTATATAAACTTAGGGCTAATTTCAGAGACTTCGAATGTTTTTTAAAATAATTTTCATCAGTTTTTTGGGGAGCAGATCCACAAAATGCCTCTGCTTTCATGGCATTAGGAGCTATACTCCATATCTTGAATGTAAATATCATCACATAACTGTGTAAATTAGCCAAAAACTCAAGGAAATATACCCTAAATACAGGTGTATTTTATTGTATTTAAATTATACTCTAACAAAGTTTATTTTCGTTTTAATTGCCAATTTAAGAGGAAGAGGAAAGCACCAAATTAGCACTGTATTAGTAGTTTAAATATTAACATAATTTAAGAATTTTAATTCATTTTGTTGTGAAATCAAAAGGATGGGCCTTAATGCCTCTCACACTGCCAAGAATTATGATGTTGCTATATTACTGAAACATGTAATTTTCATATCCCAGATATACCAGATTATATGTCAAGGAGTCAAGTATAGAACCAGAATTTGTGGGGTTTAATTTTATACAACTTGAGAGTACTCTTTAAGAAAACAATCCAAAAAATATCATACATTGTAAACTTTGCAAATATATATTTTGGTAGTTATTTGTTAGCAATATATGATCACATAAACGCAACTGAAGCTTGAGCTTCATGTCATATCTGCTTCTTCCAGGAATGATGTGTCCCAGGACTCCTTTCTAATGCTATGTATTTTCCCAAATGTCGATCACTTGGAACAGCTGCTATTGTGATTTCCAACATTGCTCTTGGTAAATAAACAAACAAGAAACATAATTCTGGGACATCTTTAACTTACTACTATTCTAGTGTTGCATTTCATAAGGATATAAATAAGAAACTTGTTTTGTGACATCTTTGATTTGCCACCATTTAGTGAGTTCATTTGAAGACTATCATCGGTATACATGGAGTAAATAATTTTACTGTGGTGGTAGGAGTGTCATTCAACTTTATTTATTTATTTATTTATTTATTTATTTATTTATTTATTTTAAAGATTTCATTTATTTATTAATGAGAGACAGAGAGAGACAAGCAGAGACATAGGCAGAGCAGACTCCCTCAGGGAGCCCCATGCAGGACTTGATCCCAGGACCCCAGGATCATGCCCTGAACCAAAGGCAGGAGACCCAGGTGTACCCAACTTGATTTATTTTTAACCAATCTAATATGTCATACTTCTCCAGAAGAAATAAAACATTTATTATTTAGAATTTTGGGGGACACCTGCGTGGCTCAGCAGTTGAGCACCTACCTTCCACCCAGGGAGTGATCCTAGAGTCCTGGGATCCAGTCCCACATCGGGCTCCTTGCATGGAGTCTGCTTTTCTCTCTGCCTGTGTCTCTGCCTCTCTCTCTCTCTGTCTCTCATAAATAAATAAATAAAATCTTAAAAAAAAGTATTTAGAATTTTTAGTGTAATATATCTCCTGTTAATATAGAGGATACCACTTAAATAAAACTAAATAACATTTAAAATTGTTGAGAGCCATAGGGCTAAGACTAGACCATAAGAATATAGAGAAGGTGACAAAACTTGAGACTTCTAACTCTGGGAAATGAACAAGGGGTAGTGGAAGGGGAGGTGGGTGGGGGATGGGGTGACTGGGTGACAGGCACTGAGGTGGTCACTTGATAGGATGAGCACTGGGTGTTATACGATATGTTGGCAAATAGAACTTCAATAAAAATAAATAAATAAAAAGAATATTTAGAGAATGGGAGGACAACTCCAAAATGGTAGAGGAGTTTAACCTATGTAACACAACAAAGAGTTTAATAGATGAAAAATAAGAAGTGTAAAGAATTCTAATGCAGATAAATAGGGTCTATTTTTTTTTTTTTTTATGATCCAGGAGAATAGAAAAAGGAAAACTGATTAAATGATAAACTTTCTTCATTTGTAATAACACACAAAACCCAGATGCTGCTGAGCAATTACCATTCATATATGACCTGAGACATCAAATAAACAAATAAACCTGAAGACACGAAATAAAGTAAAATTTATAAATAATCTTGTTACTTATTTTCTGCCAGACTCTCTGCTAGTTGTGTTTTGCCTGCAGTAGAATCCTGTAAGTCAAAGGTTAACCTTTTCCTTTGATGGGGACATTAGGATACCGTTCTATTCTAAAAGATTCATATGTGATTTCTTAAAAGGACTAATGAATGACTTCCACAGAAATATCAGTAGGCAATTATATCGTTACTTTTTATTTTTGAATTTCTGTTTCCACTTCTGCCTTTTCACTAAAGAGCATAAAATAAAACAGCAATGGTTCTCCGTTATGTAATTCATAGATCCTATTTTTCCACTGGACCTGCTATTAGGTTATTAAATCTATACACTCTCTAGGGCAAGGTAGTTTAAATAGATAATTTGATTATACTTCCCCTTGTCTTTTTTTAATCAAATGCCCCCAGCAGGAAAGATATATTCAAATAGTGTGTGTATTATAAATTATAATATTCACTGTTAGATATGTAATATAAATTACTTTTATATTTTCATTTAAGTCTTGCTAGGCACTTGCTGTGTGACCTTAGGCAAGGTACTTAACCATTCCAAACCTCATTTTTTCTTTAAATAAGAAAATAAATTCTATATATTTACTAATGTTCTTGAGCACCTTTATTTATTTTTATTTATTTTTTGATGGAATGCAATTCAGTGCTTAAGTGTAAATGCTATTTATTTCTATGGACCCATGGAGTTGCACTATTATGTAAGCTCTTAGGAGACTAAATAGCATGGTAATGAGCACAAGCTTTTATGTTAAGTTGCCTTGGGTTTGAAATGTAGCTTCAATATTTATTAAATTTGTGATTTTGGGAAATTAATTAACTTCAATGAAGAATATTTTTATATGAAATACAGGCATAATAACAGGTGTTGAAAGATTAAATAGGCTTAAGTATGAGAGTTCAATTCAGCTAAAAGTCAATAGGTCTTATTACTGTCATTACATACTATACTTCATATAAAATATACTTTATAAAGAAAAATATGGATTTTTGTCTTTGATTTTAGACCATATTGATTATAGAAAAGAACAAAGAGTTGGAGGATAAAAAGGTCATATTTTCCCCCCAGAACTTCCTGTCTTGTCTTTCTTACCTAGAAGATTTTGCATGGCATATTTTCTTGGTACAAGGAAGCTTGATACGATACTTAGAGTATATTTATAGCTCCCAAATTCAGTATTTCTTTGGGAGTAAAAATGAGTTGGAATATAATCACCTATTATTTAGGAGAGATATGCTACAAAGATTTTTCTCTCCCTCATTTTTTTCTTTTCTATAAGACATTATAAAAACACACCTTTTCCTTATAAGTAAACACTATTAAAAATAATAGGACACAATCAATAGGGTCATTGACTTATTTAAAAATAACTGCTAAAAATTAGAATTCATTTTTCATCATTAACTTAATAGTATCTGCCTCTAACTCCTCAGTGCTCGCCACAGAAAGTTACTAGCTTGGAACCATAGGAAACTGCTTTTTAGCCTTGGAAATAAAATAACTATTCCTAGAATTTTAAAGAAAGATGTCACTCAATTCTGTATGTCATATTTGTTCTTAGGCACAGAATTCTTTAGTAACTTGTATCTGGCTCATACTGATTCTACTTCACATCTTACATATTTACTTTAATTTTAAACTCCAGTGCAAAGCAATGTTACATCAATATTTAGAGTGCTGATGACTGGTGATGGCCATACTCAATCTTATGTCAACAAGATATGTCATTTGATGGGAGCCAATTAAGATCAACGTCAACACATGGCTTCCCAAGAAATGACATGGTAAATTCTTGGCAGAATTCTTCCCATTCATCGCTGGAAAGACATATATTTCCTTGCAAGTTGTTTTGGGTAGGAATCTAATAATGTGTTATCTAGGTCCTTCTTTCATTAATTTCCAGTCAATGACAAGAGCGATAATTAAAAGGAATGTGCTATTTCCTGAATTAGATGAGGGACTAACATATTCTAAACTAATTTGAACGCAAAAAGAAACATTGCATGTTAAAAAAAAATAAGTGCTTTGAACTTAAACAGCCATGTTTATGAACACAATTATGGGAAAGCAACAATGACATCAAAACAGAGATTAAAGAAGTTTTTACTGACCAGGAAAATGCATGGATATTCTACAGGAATGGAGATTGAAGATAGTTATGAAAAAGAGAGGAAAGGGGAGAAATCTCTCTGAACATAGAGTGAAGTAACCAACTCCATTTCACTAGGAATCCTTCTCTTCATTCAATCCAGTATTCATGTAGCATACCCTCACTCCTTTCATAACCCATTTCTAAGGTTCCAAGAATTGGAGCAGTAAAAAGAAGTGAGATGTATGAAATGCATATAGAAATAAGAAGTGCAAAAGGGTAAAGAAATTAAATCATTTTAAGGCTTGTTCCATTTTCAAAGTCAGGCAAAATTGCTTCTCTGGACTATTTCTGCTTTTTGCCTTTACTAATAGAAGGCCTAAAGTTTTCATAGTAATTTAAAATATTTTCCCTTAACATTTTTTTAAAGTTATTTTTTATTAAATTGAATATTTATTTTAATTTTTATTTCATATTTGTTCTCTTTAATTCTGCAATTTATGTTTAATTTCACCTTTTATATTCAGAATGTTTTCACAATCTATGAAAAATTACACCACTGCTGAAAATAGTACTAAGATCACTGTCATATGAGTAAACTTCAATATGTTAATGTATTAATGACAAAGTCATCTGTGTTTTCTGTCAACTTTTAATTTTCCAGAAGTAAATAAGAGGGTTATTATTACATGGTATCTATTTAAGTTATGATTTACTATATTAATACACTATTCTAAGAAATGTTTTTCCCTCATACAATGATAAAACCATGTTAGTATATAATTCCAGCAAAAAGGAAAAATGAATGGTAGGTTAGTTTACCAAGTGGTTACTAAGTAAGACAAAATATAATACCTTAAGATCAGAACTAGATTTTTGGGCTTTGTTTTCATGGAATTATCTCTAATATGAAGATAATACTGAGTAGCCCAAAATAGATTTGTGCTGAAAATTTAAGGGTATAATATAATCATATTATATTGGTACACAAGTCACTTGTGTATGCACAATAAATTGTATGACAGAAGGGATATATAAAAATGTGATTAAGTGATTTTTGAGCCAGGCATTTGTTTTTTTATCCAAAAGTTAAAAAAAAATTACTTATTGAATTGTATGATAATTATCATACAGTTTTTTTTTGTTTGTTTGGTTTTTTAGTTTTTTGGTTTTTTGGTTTTTGGGTGTTTTTTTTACTTAGATTCAGTGTAGGTCTCTATCTAAGCATGTTTGCAATAAAGCAGTATATTTTTCTATGTAGCCCACACTCTAATTAGTACAATCTAATTTCTAGCTTAACAGAAAACCACAAGTAGCATATGGTTTAAAACATTTTATTGTTAACTACTAAGTTGTATGACTCACTGTAAAACAAAAATTAAATCTTTCTTTACTTTGATTCAGACTCACTCCCTGACTTTTTATTTTTACCAGATAATTAAATAAACAAGATGAAATGAGTAACTTAATTTTGTTAGAAATTAGGGGTAATTTAAGTTTGTGAAACTACTTTTCTGAGATACTGGAATGTTGTCCTCATATCAACCCTATTTAACTTGCTAGTACCTAATTTCTCTTTATCTTTGATATTTATATCAAACATTTATATCAAATTTATATTACAATGTATACACTAATAACAAATAAGTACATTTGTATGTAGATTTCTTTGAAAGGCATTTTTAATGTCCTAGGACTGTCTCTCTCACTTTAAAAAATATGATAATTTGATGTACTATGATCCTCAAATATGAAGAATAAGCCTGAAAGACATTTCATCTTTATAGCATGCCTTTTGTAAAATAGAAACATAATTTAAAAACAATAATTCTATAGTTGGTGTTGCATAAATATGGGCACAGCATTTTGCTCTAAAGTTATTGAAAGGATGTACTGATGCAGGTACAATCTATGATCAGAAACAAACAAGTTGTACAGAGACCCAACCATAGACACCATGGAAGTGCCTTTCATTTTCAGTTCCCTTCTATTTTATTTTCTACTTTTCTATGCTGTATTTAGATTACTGACAATTTATCCTGTCACTTCGCTTTCTGACCATGGGGCAATTAGGCTTATTCCCTTTTTCAAATTTGAAAGGCAGTTGTTGACTGTTACATTGTTCAAGACAGGAGTGTCTATGAGAATAACCCAATTTTTCATTTGCTAATATGGATCACCAACCCCACGTTACTAAATAAATAAAGGTCTCCTTCCCACCAGAACTGAATGTGCTGATGATACAGCCACATATGATTTCATTTATATAAAGCTCTAGAAAAACAAATTAATCCTTAGGGAGAGACAGCACACCTATATGCTTTTCTAGCAATGAAGGAAGAATTGGGAGGAATCATATTAGGGTATAAGAAAACTTTTAGGGTAATGAATATGCTCACTTTCTTGTCTGTGATGATGATTTTATGGATGCCTGAAAATATCAAAGCTTGGGGCACCTGGGTAACTTAGTAACTGAGTGTCTGCCTTTGGCTCAGGGCGTGATCCCAGAGGTCCCACATTAGGCTCCTTGCATGGAGCCTGCATCTCCCTCTGCCTATGTCTCTGCCTCTCTTTCTGTGTCTCTCATGAATAAATAAATAAAATATTTTAAAAAAAGTGGATCTTAAAAACAATACTGAACAATAAAGAAACAATGTGAAAAAAATAACTTACAAAATTAAAATATAGTAGAAACAGTTAAGTCACCAGAAGTTTATGTTACATTATTCTAGTTTATACATGTTTCTAGGATAAAAGCTAAAATCAATTATTTAGGAAGTAAGCATGTTGTTTATTTATGGAAAACCCTAAGAAATATAAGAAAGGGAGAATGAAAAAGATGGCTAAAAAAATAATCCAAAGTACCTCTTAGTTTTATGTTCCCACAAAAAAGATGGTGAGAAAAGGATTTGGGTGAAAGTGGTTCATTGAGGAGGTGAGCTGAAGGCACTCCATAGGAAGGGAGAAGTATAGGTTCAGAGTTGTTCCTTGGGTGTTAACTTCCCTGTTGAATGGAGAATGAAGACCCCAGTGCAGACGACATCTTTAGACAAAGATTTAAAAAAAAATAAGCTTTCAAGTGATTTTTTGGATTGTTTAAGAAAATATGGACATAGATTTTTAAAAATAATTTTATTTCCAATTAAAACTTGCTTTGTTCTTTCCTATATGCATTTTAGAAATATATTTCGAATTTCTCTGAAATAGCAGGAATTTTGAATAGATTTGCATTTTATCTATAGTTTTATTCAGATAGATTTGATACTTTAATAAGATTGACTAAAAGGTTATTTATATTAGGAAAAACAATTATTATAATTCAATAAATTGACATATTAAAGTAACCAAATTATTATATAGATAGCATTAAAAAAGGGTTAAATAAATAAAAATATTTAAGACAAACATCCATAGGAAACTTAGAAAATTATCTGCTAGTGATTATCTTTGGAAAACTTAGAGCAAACATACTTGTGATGGACCACTGGAAAAATCAGGAACATGACAAGAATGGCTATTTCCATTGCTTCTATTCAGCACTACACTGGAGATCCTAGGCAGTAAAGTAAGACAAGAAAATAAAATTAGAAGTACAAAAATTGCAGGGAATAGATAAAACTGTCATTATTTGTAGATGATATGATTGTGTACAGAGAAATTCCTAGGATCCATAGATAAATTATAAGAATAATAAGAAAGTTTTTCAAAGATGCTGGATACAAAATCAATGTAGAGATCCATTTATTTTCTACTTACTAGCAATAAGCAGTTTACAAATGAAATTTTGAAAGCTACTGTTTACAATGTTATGAAAAAAAGATATAAATTGTCTAGAAAGAAATCTCACAAGATATGTGGGCATCTTCTATGGGAAAAATCACAAAACTTTATTGAGAAACATTTAAAAAGACTTAATTAAATAGATAAACATACTTATGGATTGGAAAGTGTAATATAATTAAGATGAAATTCTTTCCAAACTGATTTATAGATCCAATGCAATTACAGCCAAAAAAAAAAAAAAAAAAAAACTTTTTAAAATATCCAATATTTTTCTTTTCTTTTTTTTTAAGATTTTATTTATTTATTCATGAGAGACACAGAGAGAGAGAGAGAGAGAGGCAGAGACACAGGCAGAGGGAGAAGCAGGCTCCATTCAGGGAGCCCGATGTGGGACTCGATCCCAGGTCTCCAGGATAACACCCAGGTTGCAGGTGGTGCTAAACCGCTACACCACCAGGGCTGCCCATCCAATATTTTTCTCTTGAAAAACAACATGAAAGCATGCATTTTCTTTACAGATAAAGGATTTACTATTAAGCTATAGTAATTAAAATAGTATAGTATTGGTTTTAGAGAAAAACTAATAGGATAGAATAGACTAAGCGGCCCAGAGGCAGGCCCCCATGTATATGGAAACAACATCTGACAGAGTGACACTGCAAAGTAGTGAGGAAATAATAGCTTTTTCAATAAATAAGTGGAATGATGAAAATTGGTTCTTCTTATGGGATGATATAAAATGACTAATATGGTACATCATAAATAGCAAAAAAATGTAAACAATTATAGATATTGACAAGGTCACAAATTTCACTTACAACAGAGTTGGCCTATAGTTTTTTTTATTTGCCTGTTTTTTTTTTTTTTTTTTTAAGGCCATTGACAAACATTTGATTTTCAATCCATTCTTAAAAGTTGGCTACTTACACAGTTTTTGGACAGATACTGCAAAATTCAATGCCTCACCTTTTTTTGGTACCTCATCCCAATCCATTACATGTAAGAATCTTTTTTTTTTAAGAAGTTTATTTATTTATTCATGAGAGACACACAGAGAGAGGCAGAGAAATAGGTAGAGGGAGAAGCAGGCTCCAATGCAGGGAGCCCAATGTGAGATTTGATCCTAGGACTCCAGGATCACACCCGGAACCGAAGGCTGATGCTCAACCACTGAGCCACCCAGGAGTCCTTATATGTAAGAATCTTAATAACTCTATCATAATTGGATGCCAAGGATTATCACTGCCTTACTGAAGTGATAGCCCACTAGCTAGCTTAGCCTTAATGGAGGGCTGTGGTAATAAAAGATCACAGACCGATATCTTATAAATAACAGAAATTTATTTCTCACACTTCCGGAGACTGGAAGCCTATCAGGGTGTCAGCATGGTCAGGTGAGGACTCTCCTCCGGGTCACAGACTTATTGTTGTCTCTGTATATAAGAGAGGGGAAAGAGCGCTCCTTGAGGTCTCAGTTGCAAGGGAATAGTCCTATCCGAGTCTCTCTTCCTAAACAACCCCCCTCCCCCAAAGCCTCACCTCGTTTATTACTACCTCTGTGGGCATTATGCTTTCAACATACATATTTTGGAGGCACACATTCAGTCTATAGTAATCATCAGTCCACTTCCCACCAGCCATAGGTACTAATTGTTGCTTCCCTGTCAGTGATATAGTTCCAGAATCCCACTGGAGAGTGTCCTGTCAAGAGTTACTTTTTATGGTTTCTCTCCAAGTAAACCATCTCTGTGTGCTGTTGCTTTGAAAACCTTTGTTTTTTAGATTTCCCCAGGAATGGGAATAAGGAACTGACCAGCATAAAACTAGAGATAAGTGAACATTAAATGGTGTGTTAAGCTGGCCACTGCTGTGGGTAACTGGGACTTTCTCCAGTGTGGATTCTCTGAGGAACCATTTAGAATGAGTCTTAGACTTGCCTTCTCAAATGCGATCAGGAGATCAAATACAGAACACACAATTAACCTTGAACTTCAGATAAACAATATTTTTAATATAAGTCCCAAATATTGCATGCAATTTATTTATAGTAAAATTTCATGGGATGCCTGGGTGGCTCAGTGGTTAAGCATCTGCCTTCGGCTCAGGTCATGATCCCGAAGTCCCAGGATCAAGTCCACATCGGGCTCCCTGCATGGAGCCTGCTTCTCTCTCTGCCTGTGTCTCTGCCTCTCTCTCTCTCTCTCTCTGTGTCTCTCATGAATAAATAAATAAAATTTAAAAATAAAATAAAATAAAATTTTTGTCTGAAATTAAAATGATGGTGTCTGGTATTCTTATTTGCTAAATATGGCATACTTGCCTATAAGGAACACAAGAGAGTATTTATATATCAGCTTTTCCTCTCACTTGGTCATTGGTTGCCTCTTCTGGTGTTAATTCCATTGAATTTTCAGACTTATGGATAAGTCAGAATGCTCCTTGAGTAGTTCTCACATGCGTTCCATGTAGAAAAGTCCACAACAGGAAGCAAGAGGCATATAACATACCAGAGGCCAAGTGTAGTCAAGTTATACCTGCACAGACTGACAGCCCTAGCCTAGTAGCAACAATGGTGGCCAAAAACCATGTGAGTTTAGGCACAAAGCTCTACCACTCACAGTTACTTAAAATTCAGAATTTATCCCAAACAGCATAATTACATGTATCAGATTTCTAGCAAGAGGTTTTTCTTCTCATGGCCCAGTCTGGTGGCATACTTCTATTATATATTCGCTAACACAATCACAGAGTTTCCTAGGTCCACTGATGGACTGTACACCTTCCAGCTTTATGAAGGGACCTCTATCCCAGATCCCTGAGTGTATGGGGCTGCTTTCTAAGCTACCAAACCCCTGCAACATGGAGGACACAGCTAGATGATTATCAGTGTTGTGTGCCTGTTGCCTTCAACTCTCTCCCATTGCTCTGATTTGGAGTTAGTTTTTTGTTTCTTTCAACCAGGATTTTTATTTTTGTTATGGAGATAGACTCAATCTTTTTATATGTAGTTTTTTCCTGTGGTGGGTTTTTCCCCCTAGCAATTCTGTGGTTGGAATGGGAGAGTGGCCTTTCCATTTTAGCTCAGTCTTTTATAAAAACAAGAAATTCATCTAGTCTATTTTTGTTGTGATCCATGCCTACAAAAGAAAGGCCTTGAGTTGCCAAGTGGTGTTTTTCTGGAGTGGTTTTGGAGAACATGCATGAATTTAGACTGTTTTGTCTGATGGCCCAGCCACATTAATCCTGGAGCCCAAGCCCATTTCCTGCTAGCTCTAGTACTCTCGGTGTCTCTCAACATTACAGAAAGGAATGCAATGACAGAATTTATTCCTCTTACCTCTTTTGGATAAAGATGTTTGGGTTGATGGCCAAGGATAGTCACTCCACCTAAAAGTGTCAGAGCAAGGGAAAAAAGTGCCTGTTCAGAAAATGATGAAATACACTTTTTGGTTCACATAGAAAGAGTCTCACATGGGGCCTCTGAAGTTTCTCTTGGCCTCTTTTCCTGCTGTCTTTTCCAACCCTACATTCTTTATAGCCTCATCATCCAACCTGCCTTAGCCAGTTTGGATAGGTAACTGTGGATCACTAGATTCTTTAGAGTGACTAAAAAAAGACAGTGACATTTACCTTGCTAATACTAGTAGTCATTCATGATATAATGTTGATTGTCTAACTAAAATCCACCCTGTGCCTGAGGATGTTGGGATAGCACAGAAATTCTAATAGGGCAAGTATTCCACACTATGTGTAAACGTATGCTTTTGTATGCCTCCTTTACACATACACACGTGTGTATTTACATATATACATATAGATATGTATAAATGATATAGAGATGGCCTCTTAAAATATATTCTCTTTATCATTTAGAATTTGCTGTCTCTGTATCATTTTTTTACAACACAAAAATAGTATTTAAACTTCTTAGATGCTTTTTCTTACCATAAAAATCTACTTTACCCAAATTATTGCTAAAGTATAAAAGTTCTAGATGTTTGTCACTATATGTAATGTAATTTTAATGTTGGAAAAAAATCCATGAACCTAAACTCTAAAAAGAAGGATATGTTCTCCTTTAGCACTTGATGTGGGAACCTAACTGGTGTTAGTGGCTGGAATATTACCCAAAGTAAGAATTAAAGAGATTGGAGATGATTTTTATAGCCTCCATTGTGTCATAATTAATCATTTTAAGGTGTTTGAGAATCAAGGAATGGCAACCCTTATGAAACATTAGAGGTGAGAGGCAGCAGAGCATCTATCCTTATATCCTTATGTATCATGCATGAGATTGGGAATATATCTATGTTGTTTCTCTTTAGTTACACACACATACATGCAAAAACAGTACAGAAAGGGCAAATAAAATCTCTGTTTCCATATCTCAAGCTATAGAAAGTAAGGCATGAACTATACAAGTTGAAGTAGAAATGTGTCTAAAAGTATTTGGAGTTGGAATAGAAAGGATTGTTAACAGATTGGATGCCACGTTGAGAGAAAAAAAGAAGTTAATTCTATATTTTGAAATTGAGGAAGAGAAAATCCAGTGATGCCTTTTTTTAGGATCGAGTGCATCGAAGAAGGGTGTTGGGAGGATCAGCAAGGTTAGTTTTAATATTAAAAAAGACTCATAAAATAAAGAGTAAATAAGTCATGGGAATGTAATGTATAGCATGACAACTACAGTTAATAATACTGTATTGCAAATTTGAAAGATGCTAAAGAGAATAGACCGTAAAAGTTCTTATCACAAGAAAAAAAAAATTCTGTAATTATGTATGGTGATGGCTGTTAACTAGATTTTTTGTGGTGCTCATTTTTTACTATATACAAGTATTGAATCATTATTTTATACAACTGAAGCTAATATAATGTTAAATACCAACTATACAGCAATATGAACAAAAAATAGAAAAACCAAAATTGCAACAACTATATCCTGTCTTCCATAAGGAAGGGACTGAAGCTGAGTATTTATAGCTCCCTTAAAAAAACAAAAGACTCAGGAATAAAAATATGTACTGTAAAAGAAGCACTGAAATTTAGACAACTAGAGGAACCCTTTTGATTATTAATCTGAAACTACATACTAGCACTTAAAATGTTTCTATAAAAATATAATTATGTTGTTTCCAGTGCATATATCAAAAGTAAAGTTTTTTTTTTTTAGGTGATGGAAATATTGTTAAACACATACAACCAAAATAAGTAGTAACTAATTATTAATAGTCATAAATAACAGTGAGTTTGGTTAATACTAGACAGTGTAATGTTTAATATAAAACTACACTGATCTAAGTATTCATGTATATCCATTCATTTAATTCTCACATAAAGTAGTTAATCATATCCCTATTTTACAAACAGAGGAACTGAGGTAAAGGATGCTTAACAACTTAATCAAAATCTTTTTTTTTTTAAGATTTTATTTATTTATTCATGAGGGACAGAGAGCGAGAGAGAGAGAGAGAGAGAGAGAGAGAGGGAGGCAGAGACACAGGCAGTGGGATAAGCAGGCTCCATGCAGGGAGCCTGACGTGGGACTCCATCCCGGGTCTCCAGGATCAGGCCCTGGGCTGAAGGCGACACTAAACCACTGAGCCACTGGGCTGCCCCAACTTAATCAAAATCTTATAGATAAGATATAGTGTTTAATGCCTCCCTTCAAACACAAAGTGAATCCAATAATAATTAGGAAATGAAATGATTTTGTTCTGTACCAATGATAGCTTTTGAAAGCACTGCATTTCTATAAAATAATAGCACTAATATGCAAAATAAGTTAAATTAATATTTTATGGTAGAATATTGTTTAATAAGTGAAAATAAAATGATGACAATTAAAGAGTAGATAAACAGCTAAAAAATATTGCCATAAAGGAGAAATAATGTCACTTGGTGGAGGGACCAACAGCTCTAAAAACATCTACAATCACTGACAGAATCATTATCTTTGCAAAATATAAAATTAAAATTTATAAAGGTTATCCAGAGTTAAGAAAAGCTTAAATTATACCCGCAATATTCCATTTAAGAAAACAAAGGCAAGATTTATATATCCAGAACAGGCCTGCACTTCCTCCAAGGGGAAGAAACTCCTCCAAGGGGAGAATTCTCTAGAGCAGAATCCTTTCTTGCTTCTTCCAATTTCTGGTGACTCCCAAGGGTCCTGTTATCTGAATCCCTCTGATCTCTGCCTCTGTCCTCCCATGGCCTTCCCCTCTGTGTCTGTATCTTCTCTGTCTCTTATAAACACTCATCATTAGATTTGAGGCCCACCAGGGTAATGCAGGATGAGATCATCCTGCATGATATGTTTAAGTTCATTCATCTGTAAGACCTTTTCCTAAATAAAGTCACATGCACAGTTTCTGTGGATTACCTTTTTGGGACCACTATTCAATCTGCTACATATTCAAAGGTATAGTTAGGATAAAATCCATCTTTGAATGCAAAGAGCAGGGACACAGTCAAATTAATTCAAGTAGAAGGATGATATTATAATGATGGATGTGAATCCATGAGAGTTCTTTCATGAAGATTTATGAAAACAGGATATAGTAGAATAGGCCAAAGTGAGTCTGGAGCAAGTGGGCAGTTTTAGATTCACACAGGCTGAAGACAACCTAGAGAGAGTTCACCAATCTTTGCTCTAGTCCTCTGCTGATACATGAGTCCAGTGACATTATGTGTCTGCTTTATTTATCATGCTATGAATTGACTTGCTGTGCTTTCTCATTAGTTTGGCTTCTACATGACATACACTCTGCCCAATCATGTGTCTATACATATTATTTTTTCCCTTTTACTTCTAATAAGACAATTCTTCCTTTTATTTTGAATTTAAATTTCTGAATTAGAGAATCAGATTGGCTCAACTTTACCTGACATGTCAAATGACACAGAGATGGCTAGCCTACAATAGGTCAGGTTTTCCCCTTTAGTCCAATTAGTTATGTAGTAATGAGGTGGGCGATTTAATGGTACAAAACCTTTACATTGCAGGAAGTGAGAACTATGAATCTGGAATTGGAGTATGGTCAGAACAGGTAATAATGCTCTGACATCTATAGTAACAAAGGTAGGAAATAAGTTTTCTGAACATTTTATGGAACTTCAAATTTCCTTATGATATTATATAGATATTAATTTATTTTGTCAAAATGGAAATATATTTTCCAATATATAGAGAATAAATTTTATCATTTCAAAATTTGATAGAGGAAAGAAAAAGGTAATTTCAAGTACATGACTTTATCTGAGTTTCAAATCTTCAAATATAAAATGAAATGCATATATTAAAGACCATTAGGAAACTATTCAACACTTTTTTTTTAGAGTTTGAACTTATTTTTAAAACCATGATAATAACAATACAGACATGGTCTCAAGTTTGTTTTAAATTGGAAGTAAGGGGATCCCTGGGTGGCTCAGCAGTTTAGCGCCTGCCTTTGGTCCAGGGCGCAATCCTGGAGTCTCGGGATCGAGTCCTGAGTCCAGCTCCTGGCATGGGGCCTGCTTCTCCCTCTGCCTGTGTCTCTGCCTCTTTCTCTCTCTCTATGTCTCATATTAAAACACATACTGACACTTAACCCTTAGCTTTAAAAGTATAAAAGGAAGTATTTTAATCATTTTGGTTAATGCTATTACTAAGACTTTGTTTCTAGTGCCGTTTTGATTGGTGTTTTGGTAATAAAATAAAATTTAACAAAAATCTTAATACAGAGTATGTTGATGGATATTCAGGAAAAAAAAAACAACACTGTAAAAGAGATTTAATTCCAAAAATGTATAAAATCATTTGGGGGAAATCCGAAATGTTCTATATGATCTGTTTGTCATGGAATTTAGGTTATGGGTTTTTCACATGTTGTTTTTTTTTTTTTTTTTTTTTTTTTATATAATTTTTAAACCTGTTTTATGTTAGTACACTCCAAGTTATATATAGGGTACCTACTAAACTCCTGATTAATCAGTGTTATTCTTTATCTAATCCTCATCTTCCCTCCCTTATGGAAAGCTGTATCTCAACGACATTTCCTAATTTTCTCAAACAATTTCTTAACATTCTTCTCAACTATCTTCATTTCTTACACTTCAAATGTCAGATATTTCAAAAACTGGATTAAATAAACTAATGTAATACTAAATATGGAACAGTTAAAATAGTTTGACACTGAATTTGCTATATGAAGTTTCTTTATGTAACGTGGACTCTCATAATTTTTTGTTCCCCTTTCTCTACCACAATTGAGAAAATTACACAATTGAGAAAATTACACAATTGAGAAAATTACACATTATGAACTATGTCGTCAGTTCATACCATTAGTTCTTTTCAACATCATATGTTTTCAGATGCTGTCATACAAAACAAAGTCTCTACATCTATACATCTCCCTATCTCTGAGAATTAAATCAGCTATCCTAGATCATATCAAATAATTGTCCAGCTATCTGAAAAAGATAAAATTCTTCCACAGAATAGCTAAGTCTGTGGTGTTAACATTAAAAATATTGATTCAATGAAATGGATACAACCATCAAGGAGAAATGAGAATAAGAGAGAAAACAAATTTTTGGAAAAGTGCTTCCAAAACTCATTAACAAAAAATAGAATAATATCAACAGAAAACGATCAGATTCTTAGAGACATGGTAAGGTCCAGGGATGCTTTATCAGGCTTACTATCTCGTGGTATAAGTGTATTTCATGACTTTCCACCTCCTTTGTCTTTTCAAAGTAACTTTTCATTCAGTAATTCCTCTCAAATAAATTACTTGAATTCAAACAAACAAACAAGAAAGCATGTATTAAGAGCTTATTATGACTTGAATGATGTTTGAGCAGTGCGCTTCATTCTTGCCCTCATGAAGTTTGCATTCTAGCATAAGAATATAAGGAATAACAATTAAAAAGACACATTAGCAAAATATATGCTATATTCAGAAATGAAAAAAATTAGATCAGAGTAAGGGAATACCCGGAGTGTGGGGTAAAGAGTTGCAATTTAAAACAAGATGAGCAGGAAAGCCTCACTGAGAAGGTACATTTTAAGTGAAGTCTTGAAAGATGGGGGAAAGGAAGCTCTGTGCATGTTGGAAGGAAGAGAATTTGGGAAAAACAAGCAAAAAAAAAAAAAAAAAACTTGGAGACAGGAGAATGTCTGATGTGTTCTACCAATAATAGCTATGAAGTTAATGTGGCAAGAAAAGGGAGTGTGAGGATAAGTAGGGAGACTCTTAGCAGTGAGGTCACGAGGGTAAATGAGAGGCAGGACATGCAGAGCCTCAGAGCCATCATGAGGTACACTGGCTTTTACTCTGAGAATAGGAGGCTATAGAGGGCTTTATGGAGAGAAATGACATGTTCTGTGCTAGGTTTTAATTTATTAATAAGGAAGAAGGTGGTTTACAGCATAGTATTTTGGATTCTTACACCAGTTCATTTGCTTGAAGTTTGATTAAATTTAGGTTAGTAGGGATTCCTGGGTGGCTCGGTGGTTGAGCATCTGCCTTTGGCTCAGGGCATGATCCTGGGATCCAGGATTGAGTCCCCCATGGAGCTTCCGGTGGGGAGCCTGCTTCTTCCTCTGCCTATGTCTCTGCCTCTCTCTCTGACTCTCATGAATGAATAAATAAATAAATCTTTAAAACAAATTAGATTAGTATATCTAGATGACCAAAATTTCTGAGGTCAGTGACAAGACCAAGTTTTTGGACCTAATATTTTGCATTAACTCTGCACCCTAGATAATGCTCACTGCATTGTGACTCAAAGTGTGATGAGTGGAACTTCAACCTTGGCAATAACTTTTCTAATAATAGAAAAGTAGAATTTCAGGTGCCACCCTAGACCTTCAAAATCAAATTCTGCTTTTTATCAAGATCCCCTGGGAATTCTTTTTGCACAGTACATTTTAGGAGTCCTGCTCTGAGATACTGCTACTCTTTGAAATTTCTTGGCAGGCATCTGGCTTGTCATGGAAAGACAATCGAGCTTATCACATCTCAAAAGCAGAGAACTGGTTCATTGAGACATCTCAACACTGTGCCATGCTCTTAGCCTCCCATAATACATTTTTAAAAAATTCTCTCATCATGCTTGAGCCAGCTGGTAATAATAGAATAAAATTGAAGTGAAATAAGTGAAACAAGTACTCATCCAGGAAACAAGATGCCTATCACCCAGGTCACCATATTCAGATTGCCATATTTAGCCAATAAAAATGCAGGGTGCCTAGTTACACTCAAATTTTAGATGAAGAGTAACTATGGTCTATTGTGAGCATATCTTAAATATTGCATAAGCCATGTTTGAAATACAAAAATTTTGTTGTTTATGTGAAATTCATATTTAACTAGCTTCCTATATTTTATGTGACAATCCTACTATAATCTTTTCTCCAGGCCTTTCTAATTTCTGTGAGTGATGTTCTTGGATCCTCCTTCACTTGGCTCAGGGTAGAAAAGCTGACGTGAGACAAGAGAATAATATACTTTGTGGGATATCAGCATCCTCCAACACACAATCGCACTGTTTACTTTCACTCCTTATTTCCTGGGGAGAGGTTTATGGATATGGCAAATAAAGGGCTATTTCTGTCAGCACTCAGTGAGACCTGTAAGAGGGTAACTGACTCCAACTTCTGGCAACTTTTTTTTTTTTTTTTTTTTTTGGAAAAAGGCATTTCAAGACCCTTACCCTTTGCATTGTGCCTTGGTTGCAATTTAATTGGACAATACCCACTCATATCCCATTGGACATCCTATTCTACATACAGTATCTCCCCATGCTGAAGCATTCATTATATTAGGAAATACCTCAGTCCCTAATTCAGACAGATAGCAGCTAATTCATTTCTGATATAATTTTTCCCCAAAGCCATAATTAATGACATTTCTATTCAGTAAGAAGACAAGTAAATATTATTCTTTTCCTTTGATTTTTCAGAGTATCTTCAAGCCTTGCCAAAACTTTCTCCTTAATTTTCCACATTACAGCCATTAATTTGTGTTGCTTCAGCCATAACCCAGAATCCTCGTCCAGCCAAATTCAGCCTGCTGCTAAATGTCTATAAAGTGCTTCCTTTCTAACCTCTCCAGAGCCAGCTTCTGCTACTCTGATCTGTCACACCCAGTGACGCCAAGAATCATCTTTTGAAAGTGTCATTTTGATAATGTCACTCCTTTTCTCAGACTCTGAAGTACATCAGGCCAGACTTTCAGGCAAAGGAGCATAACTTTGAACTATGATAAGCTCTGTAAATTGTATCTTCTGTACTGAAATAGCTTGCTGGTGTGCAATCTGAAAGTATCTTTTAATCAATTATTGGTCATTGAGAACCATTAGTATCCTCTCGTGAAAATCCATAACCAGCTTCATGAGGCACTCTAAGTAACTACTAAATGTGTCTTTACAAGGAAAGACTGAGTTACCCCTTCCAAAAAAATTTTTTTTTAAGATTTTATTTATCTATTCATGAGAGACACAGAGAGAGAGAGGCAGAGACACAGGCAGAGGGAGAAGCAGGCTTCCTGCAAGGAGCCTGATATAGGACTCGATCCCGGATCCTGGGATCAGGACCTGAGCCCGAAGGCAGGCACCCAACCGCCAAGCCACCCAGGCATCCCCCCAAATTGGTTTTAAACAGATATTTATACAATATGGTCACAGTGCAAGCATTTGTTCTTCAGCCACTCTCATAAAAAGTAAAAGATGATTCTGTCACTAACTGTAAGATCGTTTGTCATGTCCCTAAAACAATCTATCATCAGGGAATATTCCAGTAGTCTGTTTTCACTCTCATGAACAAGAATTAGGTGACTATTAACCAACTTCAGTTTGATGCATATAGTCAAGATATTTCATGGAGATTTATCCATAATAGCACTGCCTGGGTAAGAAAAATGTTTCTTTTAATATGGCTGTCACTTGCTACAATTACCTATTGTAGCAGATAGTTCATAGATAACATATGCAGAAACCAGTTCACCTACTGAGAACCCTGGAAGACTGGGGTATTCTATATAAGGCTTTCCAGGCAATAGAAGCTGACTAACTTATGTCCCAATTTGTGTTTAAGTGTAAGTGTATTAAGTGTGGGGGTTGCTATAAAATACGTTAGGCATATCCCTGCCTTAATACACTTAATGCATCAGACATAGTTTTGTGTTTTTGTATTTTCATGACTTGAGCTTATAATTACCTGAATTATTACATTCAATGGAAACACATAAGTTACCACCAGGTTTATATAACAGATTTGTAAGACTGTGAGCCCCCTAACTAAAAGTTGGCAGACTGGCAAGAATTTATGTTGCTTGCAACAGCTTTTGTTTTTTTCCCAGTCTTCTGTATTTCTTTCAGCTTTTACTCATTTTGTTAGTATGTCTATCTCTGGAATTATTACCACTACACTTTTTTTTAATCTCACTGTTATACATATATATAAGATGAATAACTAAAGACCCTAATGTTTGGCCTGGGGAGATATCTGGTAAGTCTGTACAATTATCGAATTAACAGCATTCTTGAATGGCTTTTTTCGGGTATGGAAAAAAAGCTGAACTGGGTAAGTAGAGGGAGTCTAAGAAGTCTAGTTGCTTCCTCTAAATTATATGAAGAATTTCTGGTTTCAATTGCAGCAGGTAAAGTCAGAGCTTAGATGTCATCACTTTTATCTTTATAATAAGAAAAAAAGCTAACAAATTATAAATCAACTACTTTTCTTGGATTCATCAGACTGCCAAACTGCCACTCAACAACCGAGATCTGCTTACCTGGAGCAGAAGCTGTTTATATGGCAGGAACACTTAAATCCTAATTTTGACAAATTGCTAGAGGCTGAGTGTGAACTAGTATGAGAATGAGAAAATCCTGGGGGCCTTAAGTGTTGGGGGAACTTCTACATATTCATAAGTCCTACCTCCAGGAACCCCACCAGATTCTCATGGTAAAGAATAAAAAAAAAAAAAAAAAAAGAAAAAAGAAAAAGGAAAAAAACTTATTTTTCTAACAGGGATAGGGAAACCATTTAAAAATATATACCCAGATCATTCTCCATAACAAAACCCTACTTTGCAAGCAAAATTATATCAGAGCCTTATTCATTTGGAATTGAGTGAAGTTAGTAAGAACACAGGTAGAGGGACAGCACATAAGGCCTGTACTCTAGCAGATAAATTATTTTCCACAGGGTAATGGTTGACAAATCTCATACTGATTTATATGTATACTGGAAATGTAGACTCAAGTAAATGGATGGGGGATTTTGGGAGCCAGGCTTTTCAGTGTTGGAGTGGGAATTTATAGATAAAACAAAAGAAGTAGGCAAGAATGATCCATGTAGTAATGGATTAATGTTGGAGTCATAATTAAGAATTCATGTTTAGCTTAATATAGATATGGAGGGTAACATATAAAAATGTGTACAGGTAAGTGAATATACATAGGTTAGTATACATAGATATATTTTCTTACTGTGACAATGGAGAGGACCTAAAAGGAATAAATACCCACTAGCAATGATCATAACTAGTATCCAAGTCTTGGTTTTAATACTATGCTCCAACAAAAAGAAGCAGGCTCCTTGGAGAAATTGTTAATTCTAGGGCTCATGCAAGAAATATACAAGACGAACCTGGAACAACTTGTAGTGTTGGAAAATAAAGAAATGCTTAAAATAAAACAAACCAAAATAGCTACATAACACACACATATACGCAATAATAGGAGTATGACAAAGGAGCCCAGATCCAATTGAAAGAGCTCCCAGTGGCCTCAGGTGGCCAAAGCTGATACAATTTGAACAACAATAAAATAAATAAAGTAATAATATATTATAACCATAGGGTAACATAAATACCTATTAGCCCATAGTGATATGAATAAATAACTAAACAAATTAATAAATGAAGGAGAAAAGACAAATTTCCTATACAGAGGAATTCCAAATAATTTATATAGATAATCTGCCTTCAAGGAAGGAACATAACTCCTGACTTCACAATGGGGGCAGAACACAGTTAATTTCTTCCAGAGAGTGGGGATCCCTGGGTGGCTCAGTGTTTTAGCACCTGCCTTCAGCCCAGGGTGTGATCCTGGGATTCTGGGATCCTGGGTTCCTGGGGTCCTGGGGTCCTGGGATCTAGTTCTGCATCAGGCTCCCTACATGGAGCCTGCTTCTCCCTCTGCCTGTCTCTGCTCTCTCTCTCTCTCTGTGTCTCACATGAATAAATAAATAAAATCTTTATTTTTTTTTTCTTCCAGAGAGCACAGTATGGAAAAGGAGTGTGTGAAGTAAGTTTACAGTGGAGAATCCTGGCAAACACCACATCAGCTAGGTGATCAAGGTCAACATCAATAGTTGTATATCATGGTGATCTTATTTACCTTTGATACCATGTGAAGAAATGGCACTTTGCCTCTCTGATCTTCCTCCAGTAACTCACAACCGTAGTTTATCATGAGAAAAATAGCAGACAAATTTGAATGGTGGCACATCCTAAAAAATACTGACCAATGCTTCTTAGAACTATAAAGGCTCTAAAAACAAGGAAAGTTTGAGAAACTCTTCCAGTCAAAAGTAGCCAAAGGACACATGACTAAACTAAATTACATGTAATGTGATATCCTGGATGGAATTCTAAAACAGAAAAAGGACAGTGGGGAAAAAAAAAAAAAAAGGAAATCTGAACTATGAGCTTTAATAGTAATGTAATAAAATTGGTTCACTAATCGTAACAAATGCACCATATTAAAGGTTTAACAATAAGGTAAACTGTTCTGTTTATGGAGATTCTATTTTTTTTTATTTTCCTGCAAATCTAAAACTGTACTAAAAAATGAACCTATGCATATATTATGTATGCATACATAAATATATGTGTATTCATTTGTGTAAATGTGTATGTACCCAGGTGGATATTCTAGGGTCTGCTTGGTAGGATGAAAGGTTTATCAAACTTAATATGCTATTGCCGGAAGTCAGTAGATGTCCTGAAAGAAAGAAGAAATATATAAAATGCTTTGGGAACAGATTAAAAAGGCCCTTGACTCCAATTGGATGGGGGTTGGGAGGTCAGAATATCAAAACTAAGATCTGATTACAGTCTGAGTAGAATTTCATCCCACAGAAGAACACAGAAGCACAACAGAAAGAACCATAAAAGGATGGTGGAGAGATGAGTTTTAGTTTGATGGAAGAAATTTGAAGGCTTTTCTGTTTGATTACTTTCCTACTGTCTTTGAATTAAGAATACGAATCATTGGCTGAGAATCAATAAGGATATCATAGGGCCAGAGGTTTAAAAAAGTGAAAAATGATTTAATAAGGCAACAGTGTTTCAAGGGAGTGGAGAAGATTATTAGGTAGAAGGAAAGGTGAGAAGAGTAACTGAGTTAAGGGAGCCAAAGAATGTGGAATGTTACAGTGGGATTCTGACACTAAATCCAACATTGTTGTTGTTTGTCCACACCAAGCAATTCTTAGACACCAGCTGGGTGTCCTATAGTGCAACTCAACTCTGATTCTACCTACATGGAGATAGTCACAGATCCCACCAGTTAAGGCCTCAAGCCCAAAAATTGGCCCCCTCATTCCCACTTCAAATGCCAATGGCAAGTCCAGATTGTCACCTATGCTCTTAACCAAATTGACAATAGATTGGAAGTTCCAAACACCCCTGCTTCGGGTTTAATTTGCCCAAGTTGCTCCCAGAACTTAGAAACATTTTACTTACTTGATTACCAGTTTATTATAAAAAGATATAACTCAGAGACAGCCAAATGGAAGAGATGCATTGGGCAAGGTATGAGGAAGGGGCTTAGAGCTTCCATGCCTCTCTCCCCAAATCTCCACATATTTATTAATCCAGAGGCCTCTGAATTCAGTCCTTTGGGTTTTTTAGAAGGGCTTCATTACACAGTGTGATTTGATTAGATCATTGGCTATTGGTGATTTAACTTCCAGCATGTATCTCCTCCTGGGGGGTGGGGAAAGGGGTGGGCCTGAAAGTTCTAATCCTCTAATTACAATGTGGCTCCACTGGCAACTAGCCCCAATCCTTAGCTGGAGGGTGAGGAGTGTTCAAAGGTCACTCATTAGCATAACAAAAGACACCATTAAGACTCTTGTTGCGGGGAAATTCCAAGGAATTTAGGAGCTCTGTGCAGAAACAGGACTAAATACATATTTCTTCTGATAGATCACTTTATATATAAGTTTATTATTTCAGAGGTGTAACAGTTTGAGGGAAATGACAAAAATCTTAGTTTGTGGGCACAAAGGGTGTGGTTGAAGTACAGTGGAGAGGAAAATTGTATTCCAGTGGATGATTTACAGTGTCTGGATCACCTGAGGGGAAAAATAATGTCATTCAGATGATACAGGTGGTGAGATAAACAGGGAGACTGACCATGTATCTCTAAACCTGAGAGGGAGTTGTTAGGTTAGTAGCTAACACTGGGTGGAAGGAGGGTACAGGGTTGCAAAGCTGAACATAAGAATGAGAACCGATGGGACTTTCTGTAAGGATGGTAGAGTAATAGAAGTGGCAAGGGAAAACTGGAGGAACACTCCAATGTTCTCCCAATTTAAATTAGATGAATTTGAGAGAATGTACATCTCTCATTATTGTAGAGGAAGAGAGAGATCCCAAGGGAAACCCAAAAGTTGGAGAAAATACCTTGGGGATGTAGAGCGGCTACAATGTTTTGTGTTTGTGCTTGTGTTTGTGGTGGGGAGGAGTCTAGCTACCCATCTTTTTTGTCTACTTAAGTTTCACAAAGCATTAAGTTTAATTGTATGAAATATGCTTTAAAAATTGTAATGGAATACATTTTTATTAGTCTAGTATTTAATATTTCTGAAAAATAATAGGAAACTTGGGAACACATATTTTCTGTTTACCCTTAAAACATTGTTTTATTTCATAGTCAAATATGTATATAAGCTGCTTCTGCCATCTGTAAGATAAATTAATATAAAGTCATAATTTGATGGGCTTATAGTGTGATTAGATTATTTTTAAAACTCTCTTTTCGAAGATGGCCATGGGCTTTATTTCCAAGAAGTGCCAGTTGTCCAGTTACATTAAGGATGTCAGAGAAGGCAAACTCAGAGACCCATCATCAGAAAAGATTGCATTTTCCAATCTTACTCGTAATATATTCTGTGTGACTTTTAAAGTGATACTAAATTTTTTAGCAGCAGTGAACAAAGATCATCTGATTAAAAAAATAAAAAAAAAGATGCCTTTGGGTAATTAGGAATTCAATGAATCTGTGCATGCCTACAGAGCTGGCAAGCCCTTTCTATTCTTGTTTTACCATACTTCATAGAAAAGTTCCCAAGATGTTTTAAGCTATTACCTTAGTTCTTGACTGGGTAAACTGGCATGTCAACTGGATTTAAAAATAAATCTTTCACACTCTCCTCTTTGACTTACATCTCCTTGTTTCTTAACCATTTTGACTTTTCTGGTGGTTAATAATTCTTCAAAGTTAAACCAGCTTGTCTTCATTGATTCTTTTCCCCATCGGATGCTCTTGTTTCTCTCCTGTGCTTTGGGTTGTTTCTGTGAACCATTATGGCCCTAAGGTGATCAACTTAAAAGGAAGGGGAAATGAATGTTTGAATTTTCTACTAAATAAAAATGAATTTGGCCTTTCTACTGTGCTGTGCCTGCCTTTTGTTTTCTATGGGGTTTTATTTTTTCACTTGGTCTTTACATCTTTTCTAGGTTTCAGTTTTCATTTTTTTCCCCCTCCTTTCTCCTCCTGTAAGTTTTATCTGTTCCAGGAAGAATTGTACAGTGATCTGACTGACATGCGTAGCTTTCCTTCACTGCAAAGCTGAGCTAGGTCAACCATTTATTTTATGTTTGTCTTTTTGCTTTCAATAGCTTGTAGCCAATGCAGCCTTGTTTGATTTGACAACTGCTTTCAGAAGTCTATCTAATAGAGAGCAATTTTACAAAATCAGCCCAGACCCCAGACTCTTGAGGGCTCCATGTTGTTGAATCCTATTCAGTCATTGAAGGAGTAGAACAATGAGGATTTTATAAACTGAAACTAAAAAATCAGGTATATGATATCTGAATATTTTTTAAAAATCAGTCCAGAAAGTCTGCCATCATTGCCAGAACAAAGAAACTATTTCTCTTTAATACATGCATATCAGGTTTCATTTTTAGTGAGTTATTTTTTTATGGCCATTAACTGTTAATTTTACCTAAGTTTACTCATATTAAAATGGCAGGGTGAAAGAAATTCTCAGGAGAGTTACAGTATGATTTGCTACTGTTTCTGTCAGTCTTAAAGATGATACTTAGTCTTGACTATATTATTGTTTTCTGTGAGTTTTATCATTTTCTCTATTCCCACCATATTTGAATATATAACATCATCACCTTTAACATAAATAGGTGCCACAAAGAGCTTGTTTTCTCAATTCTAATTTCTCTTCTCATTGCTAGACTACTTCTTAAAAAAAAGTACAATTTAAAAGAAATTTAACATAATTTTATTGCTAAAAAGCTGTGCTTTAATTTGTATTTTCCAGGGACGCCTGGGTGGCTTAGCAGTTGAGCTGCTGCCTTCTGTTCAGGGCGTGATCCTGGACCCCAGGATTGAGTCCCACATCCGGCTTCCTGCAGGGAGCCTGCTTCTCCCTCTGCCTGTGTCTCTGCCTCTCTACTCTGTGTCTCTCATGAATAAATAAATAAAATCTTTAAAAAAAAATCATATTTTCCATCCCACTCAATGCACTACATGTTTACTTTTAAAATCTTTTCTAAACTGACTTCATCTTACCTATCCAAAGAAATTACTTTTTTTAAAGATTTTTAGTTATTTATTTATTTATTCATGAGAGACACAGAGAGAGAGAGAAAAAAAGAGAGAGAGAGAGAGAGGCAGAGACAAAGGCAGAGGAGAAGCAGGCTCCAAGCAGGGAGCCCAACGTGAGACTCTATCCCACGTCTCCAGGATCAAACCCTGGGCCCAAGGCAGGCGCTAAACCACTGAGCCACCTGGGCTGCCCTCAAACATTTACTTTTTTATTCATATCAGCTGAATATGATGCTTGTTCTAGAAAGCAAAGTCCTCATTTTTTTCTCAGTCATTTTGATTTTTGCAATCATGAATGCTTCTCCTTTTACCTGTGAGTTTCTCCATCCAATATTCTGCCTATCTGAATCCTATATATCTCCAAGCCTCCCAGAAAATCTCTGTGAGGTCCTTCCCACTTTATTTTTTATTGATCTTAACCTCCCTGAATACCTAGCTGTAATAATTGAACCATAATATTTAGCAAATATATTTCAGTACATTCTGCTCTTGTATACTATGTATTCTGTTCTGTTCTTGTATACTGTATCTACTATTATATTCTTTGATCTTGGATCCACAATTATAACTTATGCTTCTTGGCATAATAGTCCTATGTCTTAATTTTTTTGGGTATAGGTTTGTTGTATATGTTCTACAGATCCTGCTGAAAGTGAAATATATACCAATTATAATATACTCTATTTCTTTAAAGATATGCTTCCCTATATATTATTTCAATCACTGTTCACAGATTCTGGGACACATAAATATTACTAGTCCCATTTGACAACTTAGAAGATGGTGTCTAAAAGAAGTTGAGAGAACTGTCCAAAGCCCAGGGTTAATAACTTGACCAGTAACTAAGTACTCAAATTCTAAGTAATTGGAAAAAGAAAGGCCATTGTGTCCATTGGAACAAAAATAAATAAGCCATGGTTAGTTTTACTTAGGACATCATTTTAGGCACTTTAATCATTAATATTAACATCTTAGAAATTCAAATGTATCAAGTATAAAGCATATCATCCCTTTTCCTCTGTCACCTCTGGTAATGCAGACTCGGAAGCCCTTTTTCCCTCTTTGTGTTTTGCAATATCTGGCTTAATAAAATGGAATGACTAATGTGAAATATTAAAGAAAGACAGCCTCCCAGTAAGACTTGAACATTTCATGTTCTCCAGTCCTCTGATAACAGGGAATTTTAGCCCTCAGTATAAGAAGTGGGAATATACCAAGTGGCAACATCTCAGCATCAGTGAGCAACTTAGTGATGAAGCTTATAAGGAAATTTGAAGAGCTGTTCAGCTGACACAGAGTTCAATGGGAGCTTGACACTGAACTGAAAAGGTATGTGTATCAACTCAGCTGGAGTGAGTTGTGTGGGAAGAGCTTTTGATAGCCTCCTACTCCCTTAGGGAATGACATAGGGATTATCCATTTTTACAGCATAAAGCTACAAAAGCAGATTTCCTTCCCCTGTAACATCTGACTAAATCAAGTATACAATAGAGTTTCTGGAGAATAACTGTAAATGCTATGGGAATGCTTAAGTTTGGAAGACATGGCCTCAACAGTTTTTCTCAGTTCCTCAGTCTTTTTCTTATTTGCTCTTTATAGGATATGTTTTTAACAACAGTATACTGCATTTGTCCCTAGGTTCATGGTCTATAAAATGCATTCATATGCAGTGTTCTTTGTGAGGTAGGTAGGGCAGAGATTATTTGCCATGTTTTATATACACATAGAGGGATTGAATTTGTTCCAGGGTCACAAAGATACAATTTAACCTGTATCTTCTGGTTTCTAAATCCAAAATCCAATAATTTTGCCCCCATAAAGGGAATGTTTCTGATGAAACCCTGCCACTAACTTTTGCCCAGGCAAAATTCTGGCTTGAATACAATAAAAGTACTTTAAAATTTCACTTACTGGGAATTCATTTTGATGAAAATCCCATTGTGTCACTAAATTGAATGTGAAAATATGCCTAGAAACTCAATAATTGATCACTGAAATTTTAAAAATCTGTATAAAACAGAATTCAAAGTTAGGTAAAAGAGTTGAAATGTCTAATTAGTGGACTTACTTAGGTTTAATGTTGGAAGGCCAGAAATAGAGAGGAAATACTCCTCACAGAGTCCATAAAATATTACCTATCCTTTCAAAAAAGTATGTGAATATATTAGAAAAAAAATAAAAAAGGAGAATCAGAGGAAATTACCTTACTTTGACAGGTAAGAAGAAACCCAATGATAGCCAGCAATAAAGCTTTTAATGTTAGAAGAAACCTGTTACCTGGAGCATGGAATGAGAATCAGGCTGAAATGAGAAAGTATCTCCTAGAAAAATTGGAAGAATTCAAATCAGAACATTCTCCTGTCATGTGCCCTGAGGGTAATTAAGGAAATGTCAGATGTCATTGATGAACCATTTGCCATTATCTTGAGGAAATCATGCAGGACAAGGCATCCCAAAGGATTAGAGAAAGGAAAATGCTGTGGCCATTTTTATTTTTCTTTAATGACTTTGTTTATGTATTGGTCAGCTGAAAATCCAGTCTAGAATAAATCATTAATCCTGAAGAGTCCCAGTTAAATTTTCCTGGAAAACTATATATATAATATGCCTAACTTAATAGCTAGACAACAGCAAAATTGTGTTGATATTCTGTGAAAAACAAATGTCTCCTAGAGTAATTTTTTAAAACAACTTAAGAGATGCTTATATCTGCAATGAGTATTCTCAAGAGGAATAGAATATGCCACCTCAAAATATGCCATTTTTGTTATTATTATTTTAAGATTTTATTTATTTATTCATGAGATACACAAAGAGAGGAAGAGACACAGGTAGAGGGAGTAGCAGGCTCCATGCAGGGAACCCAATGCAGGACTCGATCCCAGGATCCCAGGATCATGCCCTGAGTGGAAGGTAGATGCTCAACGACTGAGCCACTCAGGTGTCCTGCCATTTTGATTATTTTGAGTTAATGTTACTTAAGAAACAACCAGGGCAAGGACACTTTGATCCTTCTTTGTTTCTCTGAAAGCAGGAAATGAACCTCCCATGTGAAAGTACCCTCCTTGTGCCACAACGATAGAAAGTACCTTTTTCATTAGAGATAGGAAATTTTAGAGCCAAGAAGGCTGTTACAAACCTTGTTACTTCTTTACTTATTTACTTCCCTAACCCCAAACCCTTATCAATTCTTATTGTCTTATCAATTCTTCACAAATTTATTGTTTCTTTGTCTAAAGACATGAAAGATGCCTGCTATGATCATTTCTTTGAGTCTCATATTTCTATGGGTTTATGTATATATGAAATTAAATTGTTTTTTTCTCCTGTAAATCTGTTTTATATCAACTTAATTATTAGGTCAGCCAAAGAAACTAGAAGAGAAGAAGGGGAAAGTTTTCCTCCCCTACAACTCTATCAAATAATTGGAGCTTTAAAATAAAATATATAAAATACATCAAAAGGTTTTATGCATTGATTAATGAACAGATAATTCTTACATCATGAGGAATATTTTAAAAACACTTAAAGGTAACACATGTTTTAGTTACAAATTATATCAACTAAAAACCAATTGAAAAACCAATTGAAAATAATATTAAATTACAAATAAATTAAAAAGAATGTCCAAATGTTAATGCTGCAATAATTAAAATAAATTTATAAAAGCTGCTAGAAATAACTAAATGTATTTCTTTCCTTTTTAAAGAAGATTTTATTTACTTATTTGAGAGAGAAAGAGAGAGAGAGTCCAAGTGCACAAGCAGGGCAGAGGGGTAGAGAGAGGGAGAAGCAGACTCCCTGCTGAGCAGGGAGCCCAACACAGGGATTGATCCTAGGACTCCAGGGTCATGACCTAAGCCAAAGGCAGACGCTTAACCAACTGAGCCACCCAGGTGCCCCAACTAAATTCATCTCTATAAGAGCAATTAAAATGAAACATGATCTATGAATCCTTTATATTATCTAAGTATGTATATATAGATGCACGTAAAGATTACAGTAATATAAATGTGTAATGTCTTCATGTGCATTAAAGACTGTAGCAAAAATAATATGGTCTTAGGAAATTCATATCATACAAAATAAACTCTTAAAAATGTATATAGAGTCAAACTAAATCTAGAATGCAAAGTTACATCCAGACAATACTGATGGAATCAGTTAAAGGGAGTACAAGTATAGCTTACATTTCTAAATTAAAAAAAAAAAAAACAGTTTATTTACTGTAATTATGATTTTTGTCATTCAATAAAAAAATATACGTAAAAGAAGGTTTTACTGAACCTACCACGTACTCAATAAATTGAAGGTTTTACCGAACATACCACCTACTCAATAAATTGTGATCTTTGTTATCATTCATTTTCCTTTATAACTGTCATATAACATAGAGAAGAGCAAAGTAATAAGTTTAACTGAATTCTACAAGTTTGCTTGTGTTTTCAGTAACTTTCATATTAACTTTTATTTCCAGTTGTGCTTATTTTATTAACCGGTTTTTGTCCTAGCTTCTAAATCTGCTCACTAAAAATAGGACATTTGATGATGAATTATGATGCATTCTTTGCCTCTTAGATGTTCTGACATGTACTCCTAAGCTTCCTTCATAAACAGAGAACCATATACCTATCACATTCAATCTTGCACTTAAAATATGAGGATCACATTTTAGAATCTTTTAGATTTCCACAGTGTTTTAGTCTCTTTCTTGAAAGGCTATGAGAATTTCTGTATTGCTAATCAGAGATCAATATGTAAACCTGTGCCTTATTACAATAAAGATGTTAATTACTGATGATCAAACTCTGGAAAATATCTTTGGCCTCCATCTTTTCTTCCTACTAGATCTGCATATACTGACTCTAGTGGTTAGACTAATTAATGGGCCTTAGGGCTGAATTTCGATAGTTACCAGTAGTTAAGCATCATCCCAAGGTGGGATATTGTGTAGTCCCCAAAAGTAAACATTCTTTATTTATGTTCATTCAATAAAAATATCTGGATGATTTGAACAAAGGAATTGCCAATATGCTCACTCAATTCACAGGCAATAGTAAGGTGTTAGATAGATACTATTGCTAAGTGTAATAAGGAAATCTACATTGCCTTTTAAGATTTAGTCAACTGTCCAAAAGAAATAATAACATCCAGCAGGGATAAATGCAAGGACATACACTTAAAAATAACATATAGTATTGCCTAGAAGAATCCTGGTAGAGCTTAAGTACAGATTAAAGAAAGAAATTGTCAAAGCTGATTACAAATTATATCCAATGTAGTATTTTTTTATAACTAGGAAACAAAATAAAAATTCAGACAATCAGAGAGTAAAATAAATAGCAGTATAATTTGACTAAAGATTAATACAATTTTGTCATTGTCACTTTACATAATTTTAGTAGTCAAAAATAAAACATTAGAGATAAGGATGAAATCAAATTACGAACTACCCCATTTCCTTTATCCTTTCACCACCATACTTTAGCTCTATTATGAATTTGGTTTGTGAAGTCTCTGCTCTGTAAAGTGTATTACACCCATATGCACATGCAAAAACCTCAAAATAATTTATACCACTCTGTTTTATACACATATTTCATAATTTTTATCATACTGTACATATCTTTCTGAAAGTTTCTTTTCACTCATGTTATGATTTTGACATTTATCTGTATTATTCATATAAATATAATACATTCTAACAGCAATATTGCTCTATGTATAAGCCCCATTTTTCCTAACCTTTTCTATGTTGCTTAAGATTTTTTCCCAAGTTTTCTTCATTACAAAACTATTGAAAGAAGGGTCATTGGGATGCCTGGGAGGCTCAGCGGTTGAGCCCCTGCTTTTGGCTCAGGGGTGATCCCGGAGACCCTGGATCGAGTCCCACATCGAGCTTCCTGCATGGAGCCTGCTTCTCCCTCTGCCTGTGTCTCTGCCTCTCTCTCTGTCTCTCATGAATAAGTAAATAAAATCTTTTTTAAGAAGAAGTGTTAGGGGATCCCTGGGTGGCACAGCGGTTTGGTGCCTGCCTTTGGCCCAGGGCGTGATCCTGGAGACCCGGGATCGAATCCCACGTTGGGCTCCCAGAGCATGGAGCCTGCTTCTCCCTCTGCCTGTGTCTCTGCCTCTCTCTCTCTCAATCTGTGTGACTATCATAAATAAAAAAATAAATAAAAAATAAAAGAAATAAATAAAAAGAAGTGCTATTATTCTCTTATGTATATGTGCATAATTCCTCTAGAAAAGATATCTAGAAGACATCTTTATGGATCTCCAGAATATGAGTATCTCTACTAGCAATTATTTTTCTCCACATTCATTTTAATGTTTTATACATATTTATAAGTAAATTTTTATATAACATAGTTTATATAATAGCATTTGATTTGCCTTATTTTAGTAATATATTCTTATTAGAACATTAGTTTTAATATTGATCATATTTCAAGATAGACATAGAAAATGAAAGAATCCAGATAAAAAGTAACATAGGTGGTTAATTTTTATTACTAAATAGGTTTTAAAAGCATAATGTGTTCATGCTGGAATATGTAATATAAATATTTTATTAGACATGCTAAGTTTTAGGGCATATATTTAGTTATATCATTTCATGTTCATGAACAAAAGAGGCAAAAGACCTGCATTAAAAGTGGAATTGGAATTTGCTTCTACTTGAGATATAGAAAGCTAACAAGAGCATTGCCCCCACCCTTATTATAAGGAAAAGCCAGATAAGATATAAAATCATAACATTTTTTAATTAAGTAGTATTAACTCAAGGAAGGCTAGCTCTTCATAGGAAAAACAGAACATAAATGTTGAGCCATCTGTAGAAAAGTATGGGAGGCAGAGCCTCTGGTTGCCACATAGAATACGAATAATTCAGTTAAAAATTTAACATACAGTTAAATATCAAGTATATGTAAGCATGAAAGCATGAAGAGCTTAAGCCAAGGTAGAGTTTGTGTTGGCATGCACGTTTTTCTCCTCTATCAGGGACTCATGAAAAACGCTGAGGAAGGGAGGAAAATTGGAGTCTACTTTGTGGTTCTGGCTTGAGGGAGGGGACCAATTATTGAGATACAGGAAAGGCTTAAAAAAGGACACAGACCTTTCTCTTGTAAAAAGCAGAAACCTTAAAGATGGGGGCGGTCCACTTTTTTCACCCTGGGAGCACAATTGAAGACTTATCACTGGGAGAAGAATAAAAAGAAAACAAATAAAAAAGGTCTGCATTTAAGTGGTGCCTGCGTGGCCCAATCTGAGAAGCAACCAACTCTTGATTTCAGCTCAGTTCATGGTCTTATGGTAATGATCTCAGGATTGTGAGATTCAGCCCCATATAGGGCTCCACACAAAGTATGGAGCCAGCTTAAGATTCTCTCCCTCTTCTACCCTCTCTCTCTAAAAACAAACAAAACCAACCAAAACCAAAACAAATAAAATAACCATCTACATTTGGGACAGTAGTAGGGACAGGAAACAATTATGGCTTAAGAATTCTATATTGGGTCTGTTTCTTTTTGCTTCTGTAAGAAATTAACACAAACTTTGCATTTTAAGCAATACAAATCAATCTGATTACATATGTGTAGGTCAGAATTCCTATATATATCTCACTGAACAAGGGCTGTGTATATTTTGGAGGATATAGGATAATTTATTTCCTTGTCTTTACAGCTTTTAGAAGCCAACCATATCCCTTGGCTCTTTTCCCTTTCCTCCATCTTCAGAGAAAACATGTCAAATCTCTCTGACCCTCCATCAGTTTTCATATCTCTGACCATAGCCAGGAAAAGCTCTTCACTTTAAAGACTCATGAAAGCAAGTTAGATCCACCTAGATAATCTCTCCATTGCATTTGTATAGTCCTTCTTAACATTTAAGTTAACATAGTCACAGTTCTAGGGACTAAGACATGGACATCATCTTATCAGCTAGGGCTGCCATAAAAAATACATAGACTAGGTCACTTAAACAACAAAAATCTATTTTCTCACAGTTTCAGAGCCTTGAAGTCTGGGACCAGCCTGGTCAAGTTCTGTTGAGACTCCCTTTTTGGCTAGTAGAAGACCATCTTTTTGCTGTGCCCTCAACTGGTGTAAAAGAGAGAAACCTCTCTCTCTCTTCCTGTTCTTACAAGGTCACAGTATTACCAGATTGCATCCTTAATATCCCATCTCCAGATACTGGCACATTGGGGGTTAGGGCTTCAGCATATCCAAAATAGTTGGGCAGACAATTTGGTCCCTAGAAGACATCTCCGGATGGTCTTTTTCTATTTACTATATACAGTTGACTCTTGAACAACACAGGGGTTTAGGGTATGGATCCCCTGCACTGTCAAAAATAAATACATAACTTTTGACTCCCTCAAAACTTAACTGCTTATAGCCTACTATTGACAAGAAGCCTTACTGATTAAGAAAATAGTGAAGAAGGGGTACCTGGGTGGCTCAGTCAGTTAAGCATCTGACTCTTGACTTCAGCTCAAGTCATGATCTCAGGGTCATGAAGTTGAGTCCCACATTTGGCTCCCCACTCAGTGGGGAGTCTGCTTCTCTCTCTCTCCCTCTGCCCTTCCCCAACTCTCTAAAATAAATAGAATATTTTTTAAAGAAAATCATAAAGAAGAAAAAATACATTTATGGTACCATACTATAAAAAATCCACATGTAAATAGACTTGCACAGTACAAACCCACATTTTCAAGGGTTACTCTATACAAATACCATTAGTAATCTTGCATAGCTGGCAGAGGAGATGGAATTCCCTTGCACAAGTCCCCAAAATTTACAAGGCAGATTTTTTTTTTTAAAGAATAATGTCAAACAACATTAGAGTTTATTTATTCATGAAAGACACACACACAGAGAGGCAGAGACACAGGCAGAGGGAGAAGCAGGCTCCATTCAGGGTACCCGAAGTGAGACTCAATCCTGGGACTCCAGGATCAGGCCCTGGGCTGAAGTCAAGTGCTAAACTGCTGAGTCACCCAGGTGTCCCACAAGGCAGATTTTGATGCCTGTAAGGAGAAGGAACAGGATTATTTAGAAAATCCCACCTTGAAATGCACCCAAACATGTCTTGCCTAACTGGGACAAACTATGACATCAGATGACCACCCTGCTTGACCATCAAGCTAGTAAGCATGAAATAAGCATCAACAAAAATGTACCACTGGGATAGGGGCAAGTACATGGAGAAAGGGACCCTTATTGGCACAGGTGCTCAAGAAAGGCTAAAGTTGAGGGTAGAATGGAAACATTGATTAAAACTCACAGTCAAAACAGCATTCATCCTAGGTCAAACAAAGCTAAAGGAATTTGAAGCTCTTGGGCATTAATAAGTAGAGCAACAGAAAAATTCAAACTCTGCTTAAATCCTGAGTAGATTGACATAACCTCCTTCAATAAGCTTAGCAAAAGACATATGTCCATGTCTAGATAGAAATATTCTTTACCTTAGTCTCTGCCATTCTATGCATGCTTTGGGACATTTGATGAAAAAAAAAAAATCAAGGCAATGAAACACAAAGAAAAGCAATAAAATACAATCCACTGTCAATATATAAAGGAATAAATAGAAACAGATTGAAATAACCCAGATATTAGAATTAAGAGAGAATTTAAATACCATTGTCATCACTTTCATCATATAATCATTACCATAACTGATTCATCGGCTAAAATTCCAGTGGAAATTATGGTAACATGCATGATCAGATTAGCCATTTCAGCAGAGAGATGGTAACTGAGTCGAAGAGTTGCTAGAAACAAAATAAACAGTAAAGAAATGAAGAATTCCTTTAAAGTGTTCATTAGTAGTATCAATACAAGTGAGGAGAAAAGTAGTGAACCTTAAGGTAATTCAATAGAAATCACCCAAGTGAAAAAAAAAAAAAGATGAAAAACATCAAATGATGTTTTTGGAATGGAATCCTACAAGGTGAAAACTGAGAAAGAACAGTACAAAAAGTAATACTTGAAGAGATTATGTCTGAGAATGTCCTAAATTAATGAAAGGCATCAGAGAATTATATTTTGGAGAAGTACCAAAACAAACAGCACACATCCAAATACATCATGCTCAAATGAAAAGCAAAAATAAATAGAAAATTATGAAGGCAGGTAAGAAAATAAGATATTCCTTGCAAAGAAATAATGATGAGAATTCTAGCAGATATCTCATGAAATTAGAGACAATGGAGTGACATTTATAAAATATAGAAAGGACAAAAAATATACTCTGGGATCAATTCTAATTGTGTGGATTCTTTCCCCACATCAAGCTATTCTCCAACACAAGCTGGGTGCCCTATAATTCAACTAAATTCCAGCACTATCTTCTGAGAGCATCAGATCCCACAGGCTAGGGGTTAGCCCCACAAGACTGTTTTCTCCTCTATTCCCTCCAATACTTGAGACCTCATAGCAAGTTCAGGTTGTTACCTGTGCTTCTGACCACTGACTATAAACTGGAAGATCCAATGACCCCCTTCATGGTTCCAATTAATTTGCTAGAGTGTCTCATGGTGTTCAAAGAAACAGTTTATTTAATAGCTTGTTGGTTTATTATAAAATAAAATAACTCAGGAATAATAGCCAGATGGAAGATATGCATAGGGCAATATATAGGGAAGGGGCTTGAAGCTTTCAGGCCTTCTCTCAGCATGATACTCTCCCCAAATTTCCACATGTTCACCAACCCAGAAGCTCTCTCAACCAAGTCCTTTTGTGTTTTTACAGAGGCCTCATTCTGTAGGCATGATTGATTAAATCATTGGCCATTGGTAATTGTTTCAACCTCCAGCCCCTCTTCCTTCCCTAGAGGGCATTGAGAAAATTCCAAATCTTCAATTACATGGTTGGTGCCCTGGACACTAGTGCTCCTGCTAAGATAGGTTCCAAAAGTCACCTCATTAACATAAACTAAGATTGAAAGGCAATTGTTAAGAATATCGAGACATCTTTATGGCTTTTATCACTTAAGGAATTCTGAGAGTTTTAGGAGCTCTGTGCCAGGACTTGGGAGGAAGACCAAATATATGTTTCTAATAATAAATCACATCATGTCTATCAATCCCTGAAATCATTGATCTGAGGCTTTTCTTCTTTTATAATATAGTTCTCTTAAAGTACTGCTTTAATAACTTTCCACATAGTTTGATATGATGAATTATGGTTCCCATTTAGTACAAATACTTTGTAATTTTCATTTTAATTTCATCTTTGTCATTTAGAAGTGTGCTATTTGGTTTCCAAATATTTGGAAATTTTCCAGATGTAATTATATTATGGAATTCCTATTTAATTTCATTGTAACCCAATGAGAGCATACTTTGTGAAATGAGTAATATTAAATTTATTTTGTCCTTTTACATCCCAGAATATTGTCTATCTTTATAAATGTTCTTCGGTGTAGTTGAAAAGAAAATATATTCTTTTGTTTTTAAATTAAGTATTCTATAAATTTCATTTAGGTTTAAGTCAATTGATAAGTCCTCTAAACCCAGATAGATTTTCTCTTTACTTTTTCTATCTATTATTCAAAGGAATAGACAACTTCCTAGCTATAATTGTGGATATGTCTATTTCTTCTTGAGTCTATTTTGAAAATCTGTTAATAAGTAACATATTTTTTAGAATTGCTATGTGCACCTGATGTATTTACCCCTTTAAGATTATGAACTGAAACCCTTAATTATTAGTAATATACTACTTTATCTGAAATCTACTTTGCCTGATGTTAATATAGCCATCTTAGCTTCTTTTGATTAGTGTTAGTGCTTTATACTATTTTACACCCTTTTACTTTTAATGTATTTGTTCTTCATACTTAGAAACCATTTCTTATTGACAATACACAGTTATCTTTTTTTTTTTATTCTGAATCTCAGCTTTTAAATTGGGGTGGCTGGATCATCTATATATAATTATTGCTGTAGTTGAATTAAAATTAAAATCATGTATTCTTTGTTCCTTTTTCCACTTTTCCTACGTTTTTAATATTAATTGGATTATTTTTCTCATTGTTCCATTTCATCTTCTTTATTGTTTGTTTTATTTTTTAGTCTTTGCTTTAGATTTCAAAGCATACATTATTAACGTACCACAGACCATCCTTAAAAAAGTTCATGTGACTACACATATAGTTTAAAATCCTTACAAAATTGTTTTCCATTTTTTACTTTCTGACCTTTGTATAACTATTACTGTATATTTTATTTCTATGTATGTTAAATAATCAAAAGCACTTTACTAACATTTTTTATTTACATGGTTAATTATCCTTTTACAAGATATTTTTTACAGTAGCCCCATGGCATTTCTGGTGCTAATTATTCTTTGTGTAGATTCGGATTTCTGAGTGTATTGGCCTTTTTCTGCCTTAAAGGATTATCTTTCACAATTTTGGTATGGCAGGTCAGCTAGTGATCAATTCTTTCAACTTTTATATGTCTGTAAAGCATTTATTCCATCTATATTTTTTTCAGGGTGTTTGCACTATAAATAGAATTCTAACATCATTCTTTTTTCTTTCAGTTCTTCAATGATGTTGTCTCATAGTCTTTTTGCATTGCTTTTGGTGATAAAACATTGCCATCATTCTTTATCTTTGTTCTTCTTTATACAATTTATATTTTTCCCTGTGGACTAATTTTATGATTTTGTATTAATCTTTGGGTTTAAGCAATTTGATTATGACATGCCTCTGTTGCCTTTTTATTTTTATTTTTCTTATGTTTCTTATACCTGGAGTTCATTGAGCTACTTGACACTGAGGAATTATAGTTTTTATAAAATTTGGGTAATTTTCTGCCATTATTTCTTTCTTCTATTTTCATAATATAAGTAAATTTGCTTATATTCAGGTGTTTGAAGTTATACATAAACACTGCTATTCTATTTTTGCAGTATTTTTTTCAGAATTTTACTTAAAACAGTTTGTACTTCTGTGTCTTTAAGAATTTATTTTTATTTATTCATGAAAGACAGAGAGGAGAGAGAGAGAGAGAGAGAGGGAGAGGGAGAGAGGCAGAGATACAGGCAGAGGGAGAAGCAGGCTTCATGCAGGGAGTCCGACGTAGGACTTGATCCCGGGTCTTCAGGATCAGGCCCTGGGCTGAAGGCAGCACTAAACCGCTGCGCCACCCGGGCTGCCCTTATTTTGTTTTTTAGTCACTAAACAGGATACTGTATATTACATATAAGATATATTTTCGATCTTTGTTAAGTTGAATCTGATTTATGTGTATGTACTATATTATACATATTATGATATATACATATATTTGATATAGAATATAAATGTATATAATGTGCTCTGGTCTATATTTAATCAGCTCAAACTTTTCTCACCTTCTTATTTGAAATATAATCCCATTAACTATGTTAATGTTTGTCTATTTATTCTATTTTTTGTGCCCTTCTGGGTCTTTTTTCACTGAGGTTTTTTTCATTATGAGTGTAATCTCTTGCTTCTTGTCTGACCCAATATTTTTTTATTGACTATCAGACATTGTAATTTTTGTCTTGTTGGGGAACAAGTACTGCTGTAGTCGTATAAATACATTATATATATATGTACACACACACACACACACACACACATATACACATAAAAATAAATGAGAATTTTTGGATTCCTATAAATCTCCTTGAGCTTTATTTTGGAATGCAATTAGGTTTGATATTTTTGAAGCTTTCTTTTATATTTTATTAGACTGAAGTGAAAGAGCTTTATTCTAAGGTTCTTATTCTAAGGTTTACTTTGCTCTACCGCATAGGCAGTACCTCTAAGTATTCAGTGCCCTGTGAATCGTGAGAATAGTGAGCACAGGAACTATTCCTGGTCCTGTGTGAGCCACGTGATTGTTCCATCTGTTTCTTTTGGGTGGTTATTTCCCTGGGATTGGGTTCTGTTCCTACCTGCTTGTGGTGATATTATTTATCCGAACAGTTAAAGACGTCTCTTGAGATCTTCAGAACTCTTTTCTGGAGCAATCTCCCCTTCTCTCTGGTTCTCTGCCTTGAAAACTTCATCTGTGTATCCTTCCTATATTTTTCTGTTCCATTCCCTCAACACATAAATCCTGACAGACTCCTCCAGTTTCCCCTGCCCCGGACTATGGCTCTCTCCATTCAGTTATTTTGGGTTAATCATCAGCACTAATTTTATTTGCTTCCCCTTTCTCATAGAGTCCTGCACTTCCTGATGAATAGTCGAAATACCATTCTGTCCTCCCCACCTGTCCTGATTTTCTTGTAGGCAAAAAGCAAATTTGGTCCCTGTGATATTTGTTGACCAGAAAAAAGTCCCCAAATGGTGAATTTTAGTGTAGGTAAATCATACCTCAGTAGACATAACTTTAAAAAATAAGTAGGTAAATAGCTTTTAATAGAGAGATGGGAAGGAAGAGATTAGTTGCTTTGCTGCTGCTGTGAAGAAGAATTTCTTGAACACATGAGTGAAAACTCTGGAATAAGACAATGTATATGTATTGAGGAGCAATCTATGTGAAAAGACCTATGTGGTCAGGATGGTTCGACTCTGTTCTCAGTTCTTAGAAATGAGTTTTAATAGCACAAAGAAAATTAGATCTCAGGGACACACAGAAATAAAAGATTCAATAGATTCAATAAAAGAGTATTTGGGCCAGAAATAATAAGCTTTTCATTAAGTAAGCAAACACATCCCAGATGTTTAAGCCTATCATTCATTGCCACTAAGTAGAAAATATTTACTCCATAGAAAAATATTGACTTTTCTGCAAATTAATTTAATGTAGTACTAAATGAAGTGAGTTTTATCTAGGAGAGAGGCAGCAAAGATTGGGTTGTATTTGTAAAGCAACCAAAGCAATGAGATGGGCTTGGGCTGGCAGATGGAAGAACTGGAGAAGCTGAACAGAGATGCACTAAAGGGGTTAAAGTTTATTTTAAGCCCTGCAATTTTTTCCAGGAGCTTTGACAGTAAGCATTTGTCTACTGAGTTATGTTTCTCAAACAATCCACAGCACTATACACAAACTGTTTACCAGAATAAGGTTTGAACTCATGGAAGCAGTACCCACACTCTAACCCTCTTGTTTATTTCCTTTTAAAAATTAAGTAAATCACAGCTACTGTTCTCACCCCCCAGCTATGCAAGGAATACACGCTCATTGTTAGTAATATATCATGCCAAATATATAAATAAAAAAATTAAACTCACCAAATCTCCTCTCCTTGCCGCCACAGAAATAGCTGTTATTGCATCTATTTATTCTAGCATAAATAATTGGTGCACTCGTTCTGTACATTCAGTTCATGTCCTGATTTTTGCAATTATTATAACAATTTCTTACAGCATGTATATGTTTCATAAGCATTTAAATGAGAACATAATTATCCATCTCCTATTTCTGGACATTTAGATCATTTCCATTTTTCAACATTATTAGTAAAACTGTGATAACTTATAGATCTTTATTTCTTCCTCTCTTTCTTAATAGAAGAATTTGTATACGCTGGTTCAATGTTATAATATGATAGAATTTTGAGATAATTTGCAGGTTTATTGTTCTGCTATTCTCAAGTGTTCCTATCATTTATGATTATATGCAATTTACATATATATATTTAATGAGATTATTTTAAAAGTAATTTGCATGGAACTTTCTTACAAATTAAAAGATCACCATGACATAATAATTTACCTTTTATGTCTGGAATCACTTTTATTACAATTGTAATGTCACTATAAAATCGCTGACAACAGTAGAGAGGACTTCTGACCCACACAAGTAAATTAATCTCACTTCAGAGACACTGATTTTTGTTTTTTAAGATTTTATTTATTTATTCATGAGAGACACAGAGAAAGAGAGGCAGAGACACAGGCAGAGGGAGAAGCAGGCTCCATGCAGGGAGCCCAATATGGGACTCGATCCCAGGTCTCCAGGATCATGCCCTGGGCCAAAGGTGACGCTAAACCGCTAAGCCACCCAGGCTGCCCAGAGACACTGTTTTTGATTTGGAAGAGAGTTGTAGACATTGTTAAGAATTTTTAGCTATTTGAGAATATGAAAGTTATCTTTTAAATATACAGAGCTAGTTGTATCAAAAAGAACATTCTGGTAGGTTGTGGTTAAAAAAAAAGACAGACAAGAAAGAAAGAAAGAAAGAAAGAAAGAAAGAAAGAAAGAAAGAAAGAAAGAAAGAAAGAAAGAAAAAAGAAAGAAAGAAAAGCCAAAGAACAGTTTCAAAAAGAGCTTGAGAAATTTAGCATACTAACAGCTCCCAGAACAATTGCTTAAAAGGGAAAAAGGCTTACATGATTATATAGAATTTTAAGTGTTTTTTCACATCACTCCTTTATAATATTATAATGTTAAGCAATGTTAAAAGCTAGAAGAATTAATGTGACTTGGGTTAAGAATATTTGACTTAATCTCTTGAAAATTGTAGGCATTTGCAATATTCCAAATTACATCAGTGCTTATTTAAAGGGATTTGTTTTCCTGAACCTTATTAAATAAATTTCTGGTTTTTTAGCCTACACATTGTTTCATTGTTTTATTGTGCTTACCCAGCTACCTTTGGAGAGATGACTCCTAAAGAAAGCAGGACAATTGTGCAGCTCAATGAGTGGTGAGAACAAGTGACTCCCATTGAATCACTTAACAAAACATCATTACACATCTCTAATTTGGCTATAGGAGAAGAGGGAACAAATCCATGTTGGATATCTAATATTCCTACTCTTTGTTCAGTTTCTCATTTGCTTGTTCTTTTTTAACTAAGTTTTAAATACCAACATATTCAGTTACTCTTAATAAAATATTTTAGTACACCTTGTTGCACTCTACTTTTTAAAATTACCATAAATCTTATGTATTCAGAGGAAACTTACAACATAATTAGAAACAGGGAATGAGGAAACAAAAAGACTTTGTGGCACTTGTCAGAGTGTAAAATGGTTCTGTTTCCATTTTTCAAAAAGGGTACAGGTGTTTATCAAATCATTTAGGAGTATAAAAATCAAGACGTATGCATATTCCTAGCAAGAAAAAAAGACAAATAGTCTTGGCTCCTGCAAATTCCTCTATAGATGATTAGTTATTATTCCATATTTAAATGCATGCAATATTCACATGCTTTGCCTATCATGAAATCTTACCAATATCACCTCTCCAAAATTGATGACCTACTGTAATACAACTTTATTTATTTATTTTATTTTTTGTAGTACAGCTTTGGAAGACTTCAGAGAAACTAGAAATGGTGTTTACAGCATTTACTTGATAATTTAAAGAAATGTATTGCAAAGTAAATCTATTTCATTTGAGTGATCGCTGTCTTGTCTTTTAATAAACCAAAATATAACCAGATGCATAAAATACAAATGTTATCATATCAATAAACATCTTTATGGTATGCTCCCCCCAAAACTGAAAAATAGGAGTATAGTTTTGGTTTAACCCTCACCACATGTGACTTTTTTTGTGTTTACCCTCAATAACAAATGACTCAGTGGAAATATGGATTTCCTTCTTCACTTACTTGGTCTATATTTTTGCTCCTATAAGCCTTTGTGACATACAAATGAAACTAAAATGGCCTGTGATTAGAAGACTGGACTCAACAATAATATAACTTTAGGTGAGTTTATATATCAGTCACAACTTCCCTATCTATAATATGAGAGATTGCAATGAACATTCTCTAAGCTTCCTAGTATCCTAAGATTTACTCTTGTCTCTCACAAAGCTATGGAAAATTTCAGAGAGCTGTTGTTAAAATTATTTCCCAAATCATATTGCCTTTGTAATGAGACAGATTTAAACACAGGGACACGTGCTTCTTTTATTTTCTAGCCTATTATAGGTAATAGCATGACAGATAACTTTCAGGGTGAACATTACAAAATTCCCTATTAGTATTTCTTATTTTAAAAGTATATAATAGCATAAGTGAGGTTCAATCGTATATTCAATTTGTGGTTCCCACGTAATTAATAAGAACCATTCTTAATTTTAAAACAGTCATAGTTGGGGGAGGGGGACACTTGGGTGGCTCAGTCAGTTAAGCAAGTAAGTCTTGATTTTGGCTCAGGTCATTATCTCTGGGTTGTGGGATCAAGCCCTGCATCAGGCTCTGCATTCAGTATAGAATCTGCTTGAGATTCTCTCCTTCTTCCTCTAGTCCTCCTCCCTGCTCTCTCCCTTTCTCTCCATCTCTCTAAAATAAATAAATAAAATGTTTTATAAATAAATAAGTCCTATTTGGAACAATAAATTAGATAACTACCTTAACTCTTAACCCATAGATTTTAAAAATTCCAAATATTCTTAAAATCTTAAAATATATCCCACATCTAGTGGAAAGTATCACTTAAAACCTATCGAGCTTTATCTTGACTGTCTTCATCAAGCAAAAAATTTGTGGAAAGAGAAAATAAAATTTACAAATATGAGATTTTTGTCTTCATGGAAGGGAAACTTTCTAATTGCTCGAGCTTTTTTTTTTTTTTTAAGATTTATTTATTTTAAAGAGAAAGAGAGCATGAGTGGAGGGAGGGGCAGAGGGAGAGAATCTTTAAGCAGAGTCTCTGCTGAGCTTGGGTTCAATGTGGAGCTCAATCCCATGATCCACAAGATCATTACCTGAACTGAAACTGAGTCAGATGCTTAACCAACTAAGCCACCTAATAGTTGAAGCTTTCTAAAGATGATAGCAACATCAACAGCAGTAGCAATGGCAGTGACAACTAACAACTGTCCCATGTCTGCATGTCTGTGCCATGTTAAGTACTTTCCAATCATTATGTCATTTAACCATAAAAATAGCTATGCAGTAGGCATTAAAGCAGTAGGCATTACATTTATTTTAGAGAGAAAGGAACTGTATCTGGAAGAAATTGAGAAACTCTTTCAAACTTGCTAAGTTAGCAAGTATAGAACGTGAGTTTAAAGGTAGGCAATCCATCTCCTTAATGGGGACTCAAGTATGTTGAGTTTTTAAGAAAACTATACACCTTTGCTAAGATAATTATCAATATTCATAAATTCCAATGTTATTATTAACTTCTGAGTTTGTTTGGGAGATAGAAATTTTGTTGTGAAGCTAAATCATGGATGTCTTGGTTTTCCCTCATTCTACTTATAAGGCATTTCTAGATGTTAAAATGCCCTTTCCTTTACTAGAAAAACAGTAAACTCAACTCACATCATATTATATTTCAATCAAATTATTCTATAGTAATTGGTGACCACTGAAATATAAACTTAATTGAGACTTGGGCTTTACAGTTAAGCCAGAAGTTAACTGTTCAAGATACTATAAAAAAATAATCATAGTAGCCAAATAGCACACCTTATTATATATTTATTCTGTTCTCTATTTTCTCTTGCCATTAACTGGAATTTTAAGAAATTTTCATTTAAACACATAGTACAGGGTGGTAATAAAATATTAAGTGATAATGAAATTACCCTTTGAAATCTTAAGTAGTGTGTGAATATGATTGGAAAGAGGACAATAAAAAGATATTCTTGTGATTAATAAGAAGGGCAGGAAATTTCTCATATGAAATGCCTGAAAATCTCTGATAGCTCCTCAATGCCTTTTGTGCAGTGTTGTCAAATCATTAGCAAGAGAAACTAACCAATCTCCAACATTTAGAACAACAACAACAACAACAACAACAACAACAACAAAACAGAGGTCCTAAAGCCCTTTAACATGTTCAGTAAGTGAGCCATTGTAATTGGTGCCCTTTGATCATCCATGGACTCCAATCTCAGGAAAAGAGAGAAAAAAATAACATGAGGGATATAGCATACATAAGTGTGTACACATCTATGCAAACAAACACTGCATCCTATTTCTAAGTTTATTCTTTCAGACGACTTAATTTGGTTGCGTTCCTGCACATGAAGGAGGAAGTCTAAAATCACAGTGCATGCTTGGTACATTTATACTTATGTCTTATCTGAATAGACATGCTGTCAGAGAGAAACATGCCTTTATGACTTATGTGGACATTCTTTGTTTTAAACATTTGATTTTAGAATTTCTTAAATTGCTATCATCAAAAACTAAAAAGTAAAAAGGATTTGTTTTTTTTAACTAGTTAACACAAATAAACCAGATTTGAGGATACATTTAACTAGGAGGTTAACAAAGACTCCTTAAGTCAATATAAATAATAATAATTTGTAAAAATTAAAACAGTTTAGGAGAAAACTGCCTGAGCCTTTGATACACTAATTTATTCTGGATAGAGGTCCATTTAAACTCATTGGTATAGATGTACATATATATGTATGTATGTATGTATGTATGTACGTATTCATTCATTTAATGAATGATGAGTGACAAGTGCAAGGATCTGGTCTGAAGTAGCTATAGATTCAATTCAGTGTTTAAAACATCTTATTCACTTAATGATGGCTTTATTCATTCTTGTCAAAATGGACCTGAAAAACTTATACTACCTTTCACAGAGTGAATTATTTTTTTGCCATCGAGTTTACTAAATAATTATAAGAAGTCGTGATTTTGACCTGACTGTTTCAGGTGAATACATATATTTGATACTTCACTTGACTCAGCTATTTCTGGTCAGGGAATATCAGAAAGAATAAACTGAACCCTGTACCATATTTACATGGACCCAAAATGGTTTTCTCATCCCAACACGTGGGATAAAGAGGTAGCATCTTTTATGAATCTTCACTGAGGCCCAGATTCTATTTCCATATATTTTGAAATACTTTGTATTTCACCCCATTCTATCTCACCCCACCCCATTCTATCCTCACTTAAAGATGTTTTGGCATTATACATTTATTTTTAAGAGCAGTTTGAGTATAAGACTTCAAGGCATAAAGGTTGCCTGCCTGCCTGCCTGCCTGAAAATTGCTCATCTGATTCTATATCACCTTCCAAGGAATGTGTCTCTCACAACCCTCCTCCACCAAATCAATATTAAGTTCTTCCTTTAGTTGCAAAAATGCCATATCCATTATATTACATTTTTGCGATAGACTTGTTTACTTCCAAATTATTTATTGCTCATATAAAAGTTGTTTTCATGGTGCAACTAATTTTGTTGATAAAATTATTGGTAAAAATTATTAGAGTATTTTGGATACGATCATAATTCCTTCCCTAAAAATTTATGGAGATATCTTATTCATTTAATGTATTTTTAATTTGTGTCAGTTATTTCTGAAACAAAGTAAAAAAGTGAGAGATAGGGCAACTGGCTGGTTCAGTCAGAAGAGTATGCAACTTTTGATCTCGGGGTCATGAGTTCAAGCCCCACATTGGCTGTAGAGATTACTAAAAAAATAAATAAATAAACTTAAAAAAAAAAACAGTGAAACATAGTCATTTACAGCATGAAATACAGAACTAAAACTACAAGGAAAAGGTACATTTATGATAGGCAGGCTTGAGAGGAAACAGTGCAATATTCTTGGGGGCAAAAATCCAGAAAATTAACACAAATACAGCTTTTATATATATAGGAAAAAGAGATCACTGGGTGGCTCAGTGGTTTAACACCTGCCTTCATGCCCAGGGCATGATCCTGGAGTCCAGGGATCAAGTTCCACATCGGGCTCCCTGCATGGAGCCTGCTACTCCCTCTGCCTGTGTCTCTGCTCTCTCTCTCTCTCTCTGTCTCTCTGTCTCATGAATATATAAATAAAATCAGTAAAAAAAATACTTATAGGAATAAACATTCAGTTATGTTCAGCAGAATAACAGAAAGAACAAAAAGTGAATTCCGTAATACAGTGAACTACTGAAGTCTTCAGTTTATAAAATTCAAAATCCATTTATAATGTACATAATGCCTTGGGTGCATATTGAAATTCATGCCAGTATTTGTTGCATCCTGTTCCAACAAGGTTCCTAGCTATTCCTTGAACATAACAGTTGGGAGACACATTACTGCACTGGTATCTTTGTTTACATATTCATTTCTTTACTAAATATCCATTTGATTTTTTCCATTACCTTCCTAAGGTCCTTGCTCAGATACCAACCTCTAAATAAGGCTTAGGCAGACTGTCAGTTAATACTTCAACTTGCCTTTCTCGTACTGTGTCTAGCATTTCTAAACCTTCTTTCCTCTTCTACATTCTATATAGAATGTATAACCATCTTATACACTATATAAATTATAGTTAAAGCATATGATGATTTATATAAAAATAGTTATTGTGGTTAATAATAAGGCCTATTGTTTAATACCTGGCTTCCTCATTGAATGTGCTCTCACAGGCAGTAGGAAGCCTCGCTTTCTTATTAACTCATTTAGTTCAAGCATTCACTGAATAGTTGACTCAATAAATGAATAGACTATTCAGATTATTGAGTAATTAGACTTTTTTTAATGATATTTTAATCAGATTTATGGCTATTGTTTAGGACATAGTAGATAATGGCTAGTATAAAAACTAAGATAAAAAAGCTTAATATAGAACTCAAGGTAACAGTAAACAAAATATATACTTGTTTAACTTGAAACAAAAAGTGAATTTGGATTTCCAAATTAACATAGGGAATTGAACACATATTTTAGATATATTCCCTCCTGAAACTCAGCTCAACCTGAGTTGAAACAAAATATTAAAATTTTTAAAATAAAAATCTTTTTGAAAAAAAATATTATCCTACTTCAAAAAAGTAGGATAAAAAAAGTATAAGAGAATAAAAAAAATAGATGACTAATATTTTGAAGGGTGATAATAACATGAAGAAATTAGCAGAAAAATAAGCTGAACACCAGACCAGAACAAATGAATTCTAAGAAGAAGAAATATGAGTTTCTCTATTGAAGACCACAAATCCTAAGGCTTTGGATGTGCCTGATAAGTAGGAAGGAGAGAATGAAGGCATGACTGAAACAGAGAATTTGTTAGAAAGCCTGTGTAAGGAAAAAAAAAAAACATGTTATATTCCCCATGTCAACTCCATGCTATCTTCTAAATATGGGGCAAACGACTATTCTCAATGTTTAGCTTATTCTACAAAGAAACTTAGCTAGAAGGGCCCAGACTCTGGGATCTCAGTCACAGAGGAGCACAGTAAAAGCAAAATCTGAAAGAGTGGGGTTAAATGAAAATCTTTACATTGAATGATTAAAATCTCCAACCTCCCTGGGGTGCTCAGTTTTAGGATGATGATAGTCACACATCAGCATCCACTCCCTTCCATCACTTCACCTCAGTTAGCAACTAAATGGTCCCAGAGAAAAGACTAGCACAGGCTCACATTTGGGAATTCCCTGCCAAGAAATCCTAACAATTGGCAAGTCCCTGGCCTATCCTCATATTTCCACAATGTTTATCATTAGCTATTTAGTGCCTCAAAATTTTATATGAGTAGACATTGCAAAAATATTTGGATTTGAGGAATGACAGTGAGAAACATTATCAAACAAGAAAAAGAAGTTCTTGAGTAAAAAGTTAGATATTATAATATCTGAGAATATAATATATTCAAAATGGTGAGGTATTTTTACTCATGAAACAATAATTAATTATATTTAAAAGACACAGGACATAAAAGAAACTGCTTTAAAATCGAGTCAAAATATAAAAATCTTGTTTTTTTTATATTGCTTAGAACATTAAATATACGTCATACTGAAGGAATTATAGCAATCTCAACATCAAAAACAAAACATGGAAAATTGAAAAGAAAGAAAAATAAGAAAAGTGGAGTCTGCTCTAACTTATAAGTAATAGAAATCCCAGAAAGAGAGAACAGAGAAAACAGAGGAAAGTGAGTCATCAAAAGTCAATAAAAGGAAGTATCTTAGACTAAATGAAATAGATTTCTAGATTGAGGGTCTCTTGAACAAATAATGAACAAATGACTCACATTGAACATGTTTTTGCACCTGAGATTGTGAAGATCTAAGATTTTACCCACTTAAATGTTAGTCAACCTGCAATGTCCAGGTGAGAGTTTGAACCTTTTATTAGTCATGGTAGCAGAGTAGCATCAAAATACCAGTTCCCCACACCCCAATTCCCCAAAGAATGATTCAAGGGATAGGGCCTGTTCTAGTCTGCATATGCTATAGGGTTGCATCACAAGAAAACAAAAAACAAAAAAACAAAACAAAACAAAAACTCCAAATTCTTGTAGCTTGTACAGGATTAAGAGATATCTAGCTCTCCTACATCTGAGGAGATTGAGAGAGAGAGAAGAGTAAGAAATTCTTTGCTTTGAAATATAAACAATTCCTCTCTAGAAAAAGGAGAAAATCTCTACCTTTACCTCATCTCTGTAATCTGAAGAAAGAGCTTCAGGACAGAGAAGACTTTAAATCCTATCAAAGAAATAGGCAATTTCTTTTCTTTTCTTTTATTTTTTTATTATTTTTTTAGAAATAGGCAATTTCTAATGTGCAATGCATGTTTGCCATTCAAGCATACTTTTAACCTTGGTCATTAGCAATCCTTGTTCAGCAAATCATGATCAATGTAAAAATATTCACAGAGCATTGTCTTCCAATACATATTTTCTCACTTCTGAAAAGTGAAGATAATGTGAAGAGGCTAAAATGAGGGGGGAAAAGAAGATAAATACATGTAAACAATTGTGTTAACATGGCAATTGATCCCCCAACAGAACTATCAGAAGTGAGATGTCAAAGGCACAATGCCTTCAAAATTCTAAAGAAAAATAATTTCAACTGGGTTTCTTTATCAGTAAAAATTTCAATTAAAAATGATGGTAAAATGGAAATACATTCAAGCTTACAATATCTCAAAAATGTACCATTTATGCAAATCATTATCCATACTTTTCTGGAAGCCACTTTCTAGCAAAATGGAGAAAATTGATCCAAAGAAGATCAGTAAGAGGAGAGCCAGCTGTACCGTTGGCCTACAGAACTAGAGTACAAATAGGGGCAAAAGAATAGAAAGTGCCAAGAGGACAGACTCCAGGAAAGAAAATTAATTGGAACTGATACATCACCTGATGTGCTTTGCCATGTGGGAAATTCTATTCTGATAGAGTTTGGAAGAATTATAAATAGCAATATAAAATACCCAAGAAATGAAAATTGAAGTAAATAACTCTAGGAAAAAAATGTACAGAAAGAAAAAGGTGTCATGGTACACTATTTGGTACAAGACTAAAGATGCCTAAAGACACATCAGCATTTGTTGAATTTTGATCCCACCACTCACTGACAACACTAAGCTGTTACATTAAACTCCCTGGGCAAGTTTTCATAAGAATGAGGAAAATATTTTACCTAACACATATGAATATTGTAAACATTAATGATATAATGCATGCTAAGTGATTAGGAACGTTGTAAGTGTTCAATAAATACTAGGTTAATTGGTAGTAGTAGTAGAAGTAGTAGTAGTAGTAGTAATTTTTTAATTAGAACCAATTTTTTTTCTCTTTTTTAAATATTAGAATTGGAACCCAAAATTTACTCCAATGACACAGCTAATCAATTGAAGATGTTTTGGAAGAGTTATATTACTATTTCCTTGTTTACATGAACAACCACAAATATGGACATTTGGGTGTGATAATGATCACATTATAAGTTTTCATGGTTTTGTACAAATTATTTATGGAAAAAGTATAGAAACTATTCATATTACTATAATTAATCTCTTCATTTTTTGTCAGCAATACCGCTAATTCTCCAGAATAGTCATTAGTTATGCTGTTATCATAAACTAAGAAAAGCTCCACTGATAACTCTTTTTGAAGACTGTTGGATAAGGATGATATTTTCAAAGCTATGGAGACATTAAATCAATTTTTGAGAGAATTACATATGTAGTGTTTTTGAATTTGAGAATTTTTTCCTCGACATGATTTGACATAGCATTTCATTCCCTTCAAAACCTCAGTAATGGGATCCCTGGGTGGCGCAGTGGTTTAGCGCCTGCCTTTGGCCCAGGGCGCGATCCTGGAGACCCGGGATCGAATCCCACGTCGGGCTCCCGGTGCACGGAGCCTGCTTCTCCCTCTGCCTGTGTCTCTGCCTCTCTCTCTCTCTCTCTCTGTGACTATCATAAATAAATAAAAAAAATTAAAAAAAAAATTTACAAAACCTCAGTAATGGTATTTTCATCCATCCAAACTCCTTTTTTTAAGGCTACTTTCTCTAAGTAACTTCCTCCAATTAAGCATTATGGAAAGATTAAACACATACTTTTTTCACAGATATAACCACAAAACAAATTACTTTTCTGTGAAATGTATAATACATTTTAATTGGATACAAAACAATGAAGCATAAATACGCATCAGGAGCACAAAGATGAGCTCTCCTTGTCTCCAGGGAAGGTACAAATATAGATTGATATATAAAGCGCAATGCCATGGATTCACTCTTAAAGGATAAAAACACATCTCGTTTTGATTGTTTTTCAGTGAATTTGACAAGATTAAACTAACAAAGTATAGAAAATGTGCTTGGATCGTTCAGATCAAAAATAGTTTCAGTATATGCAGTCAACATTATAATTGATAGATTTAATGTATTTTAAGCCTCCTCTCATAGTATTCTGCAATCTACACTGAAATAAGGAACTTTTAGGATGAAGTTAACATCAACCACTTTAATAATGTAGCACTAATCTTTCCTTGTGAATGCCAAAAGACAAAGTAGGATATGCAACAATACTGATTTTTTACCAAGTGATTCACCAGCTTCAGCTTCTAGGGATCAGCAAGAAGGACCAATCATTTGGAAAGTACTCCTTTAAATGAAATTCAAGGATTGGCATATTATTTGGTGTTTTGGTTCAAATGTACATTCACCAAATATCCCAAACAAAATTTTGTACAACTTTATTAACTTTTCTATTTTAGCCCTTATAAAATGGTACTGTTGTACAGTTTGTTACAGACTTTTCCATTTCTTCTACTTTCATTCCTGAGATTAAGAAATATATTAGCAACTTCTTTTTATCCGGAAAATTAAATTAGTTATTGTATATAATAGACGCAAAATAAATGCTTGATAAGGAAGTAAATAGGGAACAGTATTTTAGAAGAGGAATACCTCCACTCATCTTAATATATTAGAGAGTTTCTAATGCTTGAATCCCCCACAAATAGCAACATAAACTGTTTCAACAAACACAAATTTCAGTTCCAAAATAGCTAGAGATCAAGTTTTCAGTTAATACTTTTGAAGAGCTCTGTTTCAACAAACACAAATTTCAGTTCCAAAATAGCTAGAGATCAATTTTTCAGTTAATACTTTTGAAGAGCTCTTTTTCTCAGTGTGAGTGCCATTTGACCAAATCAGATGTATACGCTTGTCTTGAACCCACTGTAAGTCTCAGCAGTATATTCAGAAAAAGGTGATCGGTCATCCTACTCTTTATAAAACATTGTTCTTCTTAGCTTCTGTGACCTAACATTATAGGACCTCCTTCTCATTTTCTGTGCTGATTTTTACTCCTTTAAATTTTTCAGACCTTAGTTATGAAACTTTGGATTTTCTCTACATGTCCTTTTTCTTTGTGATATTTTCTCAGATCTTGCTCTAAATGTCACTCTCATTGAGGACTTTCATTCTGTTTTCTTGGATAAGAATCAATCATTGATTTGGCATCTCCATTTTAAAATCTAGCAGACCTCTCAAACTTATGCCGAAAATAGATCATTTGAGGCAGCCTGGGTGGCTCAGCGGTTTAGCGCTGCCTTTGGCTCAGGGCGTGATCCTGGAGACGTGGATCGAGTCCCACGTCAGGCTCCCTGCATGGAGCCTGCTTCTCCCTCTGCCTGTGTCTCTGCCTCTCTCTCTGTCTGTGTCTCTCATGAATAAATAAATAAAATCTTTAAAAAAAAAAAAAAGATCATTTGATTATCAACACCTATCCCTGAGTTTTTCTTTATACATTCTGCTTAATCGCAGGGAATTCCATCACTATACACCAGAGTCCAAAACCTAGGGGTTCTTAATTCATCCCATTTTCATCCCTCATATCGAATCTATGAGCATGCCTTCTGGGTTCTAACAGAAGGGTCAAATTCAAATCCATCTACTTCTCTGTGCGTACCATCATCCCTGAATTCAAGCCAAGATTTTCTCCCTGAACCTTGAAAATAATCTCCCATCATGCACCCTGCTTTAGTTTTTGCTCCCATCTTCAACCTCTTTTCTACACAGAAGCCAGAAGGGTCTTTTTTTTTAAAGCAAAAGTCAGTCATCGCCTTTCTAATTTACAATCTCTTAATATGAAGTACTAAGAATATAGTCCATATCCCTTACCCAGAGGACTCTATATTTCTGGCTTCTGTTTACCTCTTCAGCCTCATCTTGCACTGTTATCACCCTCATTCACCAAAATCAAGACATACTGGCTTCTTCAGGTTTCTCAAGAGCCTTCTGGATTCAGAACTTAGCTGATTTTCTAAGGGAATGTTCTTTGTTTGAATCTTTGTATAGTTAGCTCTTTAGTTTATTCAGGTCCTAGGTCAAATGTCACTTCTGAAAGAAGCTGGTCAGGGTAAAACACTGGATGCTCAGTTGAATATGAACTTCAGTTAAACAATGTTTTGAGTGTTACAAATATTACATAGGACATAAACATGCAAACAGAAAATGCTGGTTAATTGAAATTTAGATTTACCTGGTATCTTGTTTTTGTTTTTTCTTAGTCTGGCAGCCCTATGACCACAGTCTGTCTCTGGTGTCCTGTATCTCACACTCTGTATTGCTTTTATTGCACTTAACACATTGTGTTATTACTTCATTTATTTGTATAGATGTTTCATTAGGTTACAGAGCTCAGGAAGGAAGTGACCTTTTCTACCGTTTTTAGCAGAGTAGCCCTTCTTGACACATAGTGGGCACTCAATACACAACTCAGTACTAATGAATTCAACCAGTGTATCACTTTAAAAATATGTGGCAGAGTAGAGCCCAGAGGCCCAAGTTCTGGCCTGGCCTCTTGCTAATGAGCTTATGCAAATTACATAATTTTTCTTAGGGTCAGATTTTCATCTCTCTATTGAGAAAAACAATACCTGTTCTTCCTGCAGAGAATTGAAAAGACTAAATACTGTGTTTGTAATATTTTAATATTTTCTACAGTGCTAAAAGTAAAAATGTTATATTATGAAAACACAAAGCATAGATCATAGTAATTTTTAAACGCTCTGTTTGCCTGCTGATATGTGACAAATGAGACCATATAAGGTGCACCTGAATGCGGTTCAAGACTAAAGATACAGCTTTACTAAGTGAAAGAATCTATAAAATACTGTTTAAAGAAAATATGGACTATGTGCTTCATTTACTTTAACTTCTCTACTATCATCTTGAAAATAATCAACCCAAGGTTGTGTAGAACTGAATTGAATGTGGTTTATGTTTTTCTGACTCTTCATTAGTCATTGAGGGAACAACTGTCACACTAAAATTTTAGTTCAATAAGTAGAAGAACTAACTGCTGTCAATGTGTGAGCATCACAGATCTGCAGTGAAGAGGAAAGATACTGTTGTAAAACCCCGTGGAGCCTAGAAGGGATGAGCCTATAGGAAAGCTATACAATCACATATTCCCATATTCTCTGGTCTATTTTCCAACTAAACTTGTGGAATGAGACCACAGTGCCCTTTAATCTGTTCCCTATTGCCTCTTTATATGGTTAGTTCCAAATGAGATATTTTGCCCAGTGCTTCTATTGTCACTTTCTGAATTCATGTCTAGTTTTGTGGAAGCACAATATGTTGGTTTAATATTTATTGATCTCTCACAATATGTTAGGAGTGATACACAAAATAGACACAACACGGTCCTCAATTTCTAGGAATTTATATTTTAAAGTCAAGTACTACACATATCTGCTACAAACATATATTACATATATAACACTACTATTTTTTTCACTATTTTTAAACTGAATATGTCTGACAAATCAGCATAAGTACTTTGGAAGACATGAGTGATCAATATTTTTAATGAAACCGATCTCTTTAGCCAATGTGGTTAGGTTTTTTGATGGCTTGCTGTCAGAAGTTTCTTGATGGAATTGCTATGACAATATACATTTGGTAAACATTTTATTGAAAAGAAATAAACCAATGTGCTTCCTTCAATATCTTTGGATGCTAGACAATTTTTCTCTTAAGGAATTTACTCCCAAGGTGCAGTGTTTACAAAGAAAAATAGAAATTGTTTGTTAATTGATGTCTTCAACTATTGAAATGTAAGAAAACAGAAAATTAAATCACAATGGGGAAAAGGGAAAATATCCATGTCTCAACATTGTGCCTAAGAAATTAATCTTTTTTTTTTAATGTTTTCTTTTCTTTTTTTCTTTTCTTTTTTTTCTTTCCTTTTTTTTTTTTTTTTTTTTTTTTTTAGATTTTATTTATTTATTGATGTGAGACACAGAGAGAGAGAGAGAGGCAGAGACACAGGCAGAGGGAGCAGGCTCCATGCAGGGTGCCCAACGTGGGACTTGATACCCCATCTCCAGGATCACGCCCTGGGCTGAAGGTGGAGCTAAACCGCTGAACCACCCGGGCTGCCCGGACATTATTTTATTCCTTACTGTCTAAGGTAAGTAGGATTATCACTTTTTCAGAAAAGATAGTTGAAGTTTCTGAAAATTAAGTACATTATTCAAATTCTCACATCAAATAAGTCACCTAGACAGAAATCAAAACCTGTCCTGCTGGCTCCAAATCAAAAAATTTTTCAGGAATACTTTCCTAAAGAAATGTGAGAGAAAAGATCTGATGACATTTAGGATTGAAAGCCAGATCTGAATGAGTAATGTACCACTGTAGTTTAAAAAATAAGTGAGCAGGTGGGAAAAAATGGTCATTCGTGTTTCTAAATTTCTCCAAATCTCTCCACGGAAACAGAGCAATTAAGATGGCAATAGGAAAAAAAAATAATTTCAATAAATCTAGTGACATAATGTGCTCAAGTATCTCTGTATGTAAATGAGTTTCCCAAACTACTTTATAACTAGGTGATCTACAAGATCTACAGTGATAGAGGCAGGGTGAAGAGATGAAGAAGAAAAGCCCTGCATTCAGGCAGTAGGAAATGACATCAAATGCTTGGCAGCAGCTTAAGGCACTGGTTTAAGGCCAGCCACACAAGGAGTTGTCTCCTGACTGGTATCATCACTGAGCTGTCAGTAGACCATTTCACTACTCTGTTTCTGGATGTTGGAGTATGTGCTAGGAGTAGAGAATTCCATGAACTCAATTTCATTGCTGCCCTCTATCTTTTAAGTGTTCTCTGGTCAGAGGTAATGTTGCATGGAACACGATGGCTATGAATTAGTTGTTTCTGTTTGTCTATACACAGTGATGCTGGAAAAAGAATTGAAAACCACAAAGAAAAATCCATACCTGAGATAAATTTCTAATCCCATATGGGAAAAACTCTGCCTTCACCAGGTTGATTTCTAAAACAATCCTTTACCATAGTAACTAAAAGTCAAAGGTAAATTGAAACCAAAGAATGTAACTTTTAAATAAAACTGGTGCTACAACAACACAGATAAAAATTACATCAATGACTCTGTATTCTTACTGCGATTTACAGTAGAAAAATGATCAAAACAATCTTAAACTGCATCATAGTCTTCATTTTAGTAAGAACAATGGTATTTTGAAATATTAGATATAAATACAGGTTAAAGCAAATAAGGAATGATGTAGAAGTCATTAGGAGAAAAGATTTTGTGTGTAAGCGAAATAAATAGAATAAAAATAGAAGAAATTAATGAAACTTAGACTTAATGATTTTTCTAAGCATTAGAAAAAATATACAAACATATGATTTTTTTCTATTTTTCTAAATAGTAATTATTTCCTTGCTTTTTCTTTTTCAATATTCACGACAAACCAGTAGCAGTGAACACATGGAGTCTTCAGATTGTGATCTCTAAATGTGATTAAAAGAACAAGAGCTCTTTGGAGAAATGGATAAATCTACATCCGGGGCAGTAAATATATAGGATGTCCCAGGCATTTTGTTTTGCCAGAAAGCATTGAAAATATCAATGTTCCTAAAAGAACCTGGGCTCCAACTTGGAAGGATAGTCACTGGCTAAGTGTAAGACAATTGGAGCATCAAACAGAATATTGACTGTAAATCATTGAAACACATGCAATTAGTTATTCTAAAAAAATAAATGCACAAATCTAACCAAGCATTGATATGGTATTTCCTGTACAATTCAATTTCAGGGTAACTATAACTGATCAATGAGAGTTCTTAAAGACTAAAAGAAATAACTGCAGAAATGTTGATAAAATTAGAAAATCATCATTTGCAATCCCTAGTGAAATAAGTAACCTATATAAAACACATCACTAGTTAAGCAAAACAAGTTGGAAATGTTGTGATAGAGAAAAATGAATGAATCAATATGACCACATCAGAACTCGCTGATCAAACTTAAAGTAAATTTAGAAAATCAGACACTATAGACCACCTGATTTGCTGCAGCACAACATACACAAAACTGTTAACATGAAGTATTTTTACCCAAAAAAGAAATTTAATATTAATAAGGCCTCCATATTAAATAACAGTGTGTTAGAAATATAAAAGATAAAGGTACATGTTAGAAAACACCATAAAGTTGAAATCAGCCAGATGCTACAGGACAAATTATCCAATATCTTCAACCAATAAATAGTATTAAAAGCTAAGGAGAAGGAAATCTGTTTTAGAATAAAGGAGAGAAGAAATATATGAAATGACATTGGGTGGGTCCAAAGAAGAGCTATAATTGGCCAACAGGTACTTGAAAAGATGCTCAATATCACTAATCAGGAAAATCATCATGATATCACCTCAAACCTGCTAGAAGAGCTACTATTGAAAAGATAGAAAAAAAAAAAAGGAAAAATAGATAAACGCTGGGATGACGTGGAGAATAGGAAACTCTTATGTACTGTTAGTTGTAATGTAAATTGGTACAGTCACTATAAAAAGATAGTATGGAGGTTAATTCCATATTATCAAAGATATATCTGAACTCCCATATTCACTACAGCATTATTCAAATTGCCAACTTATGAAAATAACAGGTGTCCATTAATAAAAGGATCAAAAATGATTATCTATGTACATATCCATATTTAATATCTATTATATTAACATTATTAATATATCACAATATATGAAAAGTAAATATATAAATGTGATATACACATATTCTCTATGTAAAATGGAATATATATACACATTTAATATATATAATAAAATATATCAATGTGAGATACATATATTATGTATGTATATAATGGAATATTGTTCAGGCTTTAAAATAAGGAAATCCTGTCACTTGCAACAATATAGATGAATCTGGAGGATATTATGTCAAGTGAAATAAGCTAGGGAGAGAAAGACACATACTGCATGCTAACACTTATATGTGGAATCTTAAAAAAAAGTCACTATAGTTGATAACACTGTATTTTATAATTAAATTTTTCTAAGAGAGTAGAACTTAAATGTTCTCACTGAAAAAGAAAAATTACGTTAATCTGTGAGGTGATGATGTGTCAATTAACTCCTGTCACAATGCACATGTATATGATATCATCACGCAGTACATTTCAAGTATCTTACAATTTTGTAGTATATCTCAACAAGCTGACAAAAAGCTGAATAAGGAAATATAATATTGATTTGCTTAATCAAATCAATATCAAGTGCAGGACAGCCTGGGTGGCTCAGCAATTTAGCGCTGCCTTCAGCCCAGGGTGTGATCCTGGAGATGCAGGATCTAGTCCCACATCAGGCTCCCTGCATGGAGCCTGCTTCTCCCTCTGCCTGTGTCTCTGCCTCTCTCTCTGTGTCTGTCATGAATAAATAAATAAATAGATGAATCTTTAAAAAAAAATAAATAAATATCAAGTGCAAAAAAGGTAAATTTTTACAAAGGTAAATTTTTACAAAGGTAAATTTTACAAAAGGGAAATTTGAGCAGAATCAAAATTTAAGATAGCATTGAGCAAATATTGTCAATTATATTAAATGCAGTAACTTGTGAGATTGTTTTTTAAAAGTGTGATTTTGTTGAAGGTGAATGCTGTAATGTGTGTGCACAAAATTAAACTGTATCTAGGATTTATTTTAGGACTAAAACAGCAAATAAATAAATAACTGTAGGGATCCCTGGGTGGCGCAGCGGTTTAGTGCCTGCCTTTGGCCCAGGGCGCGATCCTGGAGACCCGGGATCGAATCCCACGTCGGGCTCCCGGTGCATGGAGCCTGCTTCTCCCTCCGCCTGTGTCTCTGCCTCTCTCTCTCTCTCTCTCTGTGACTATCATAAATAAATAAAAATTAAAAAAAAAATAACTGTAATACGGGAGCCTGGGTGGCTCAGTTGGGTAAGTGTTTGCCTTCCACTCAAGTCATAAGCCCAGGGTCTTGAGATGGAGCCCCAAATCAGGCTTTCTGCTCAGCAGGAAGCCAGCTTCTCCCTCTCCCTCTGCCTGCCACTCACCCTGCTTCTGCTCTCTCTCTGTCAAATAAATAAATAAATAAAAATATTAAAAAAAATAAAAATAATAATTGCTGTAACTGAAGGAAAATTTTCAAACTACTAGTAATTGTGAAAGCTGAGTGATGAAGTTTGTGACACTATTGTCTAACTTACAAATTTCTAAAATATACAAAATATAATGGGATATCTACAAAATACAAAAAAAAAAAATAGGAATTCCAAAGTTCCTGTCTGTGGATGAGTCATTCTAAAGCTACACCTTGATAATGCTATTCTGTTTAAGGTGGGGACCCCCAAATTGAAGGATTATGTCAAGTTCAGGCAAGAAAATAAATGTTTTGGAAAACATATGGAACAAGTAATTATAAATGAAAATTTATAAAACTTTATGTCAAGAAAATATGAATGTAATGTCTTTACATATATACATTTTTATGATTTCATCTGATTATTATTACAAGTCATACCATTTGTGAATAGAGAAATAATGAAACCATTCCTGACTGGGTGCTACATAGCCAATGCATCTTGTATATGTGTTTTTGTTTTGGGGAGACATACTTTGACCTTTCGTTCATAAAGCTGGTTTCTTCTCCCAATGATCTTTGTCCCACTGGGTCATTTCTTCAAGTTTAAGACCTGCCATCTCCATTAAATATTTCCTGACCAATAGAATTGCCATTATTCTCCATTTTCTTTGACCTCCTTAAACAAGTAATTATACAACTATTTACTGCTAGATTTAATAAGTATCACTATTTAATTATATGTTGCCTTGTGCTATTTTAATTACTCCTGCATTATACTTCTACTACTATAGGAGCCATAAATTTAGTGTTTAGTTTTATATTGCTTGTTTTGTGTTAATATTGTGTGTACAATATTTTTTTTCTCCATACATTTATTTGAATCCATTTTATTGCCTGGCCTTGTATTAGGTTTTTCATTGAATATTACAGGGAGTAATTTTCAACACTTTCAAAGAAAGGAAACCAAATTATATGGAACCCTAGTAAGCCAAACACCAGGTAGGTTCTTATATATGATGAATATAATTACATCATTTTTCCCTGGTTTAGAGGAGAGGAAACTAATGATCTGAAAATCCATGTGGTTTATTCTATTGCCTTTGTTGTCTTTGTATGTGTGGAAGTAAAAAGAAACAGAAAAATATAAGGATAATAATGACAGTAACACTTCCATGTTATGAATTTTTTTTTTAATTTTATTTATTTAATTGGGGCAGAAAGAGAGGACTAGCAGAGGGGAGGGGCAGAAGCAGGGACCTCAATGTGGGACTCTATCCCAGGACCCCAGGGTCACCACCTGAGCCGAAGGCAGATGCCTAACCAACTGAGCCATCCAAGCACCCCTAAATCTTTTCTTATTTAATAATGTCTATTCTATTTTCACACAAAATTCTTTTTCTCTTTTCAAGTTTTATGCCCTTTTTAGTCACTTTCTCTCTAAAACTTAGTATCATCTTATTCATATATATTTGTTCAGCTTTGCATCTGGATCAGTAACACACCAAGGAATATACGAGTATGACATTTTTAAATTTTTAATTAAAATTGTAGTTGCAACCAAACTGCAAGAGATTAACACGTTATGCTAAGACTGAGAACACTGAATATCTCCAGTATATTCTTTTCTATTGATGTGTCCACTAAGTTATCTGTAATGCTCTCAGGCAATTCAAAGTGTCTCTATAAGAAAGCTCCTCTGGTTTCCTTGCCATCAGGAAAATGAATAATGTGTAGCAAAATCAATTAATCAATCAGTCAATCAATAATAAATTTTCTTAATGAGAAAGACATTCATAAACCCTAATCAGAAAAGGGGACTCACTTGTGCAGTCCAAGAAATGCATCCAACTTCTCTTGCTTCCTGTCCTACCTTTGACGCTAAGGTGTACCCTATTCTCCATCAGTTGCCCCGCCCTTGGTCTGGAAAAGGCTGTTGTAACTCCAACTGGTCTCGTTTGCTTTCCTCTTAGCTCAGTATCGCTGGCCCCAAACAGTGCAGGAATTACTGTCACTAAATGGGTCATGTGATAACAGACTAAGAGAAATGAATGACAGGCTGTAACTGGAAAACAAAGGCCATGCTCCTCCACTCATATATTTTTGTTTTTTATTGAAAAGCTTCAGAAGCTTAATTACAGTTTACTTTCTATGTTTCATTCATAATTTCCTATAGCTTCTCTATTGTGTTCATTTCCCTGAACTCCAATCTTTCAATATTTTGTTCCTACAGTTAATAGAAGCATACAATTTCCCTTTACCTTTTATGTTCCAAACTAACACTTGGAAATAAAATAAAAGACTCATTTTAAATGGGTCCACACTAAACTAATATCTTCCAGCTGCTGTAGGAGAGTTATGGAAAAATATAATACAACTAATATATAGCTTTAATTATCAGTGTATCAACAATTTTGAAAATTCATCCGACAAACTGAATAGGTTTTAATCATTTACCTTTCTGTCAGAATCAAGATTCATGAAGTCTCTTTTTTGTTTTCCACTGAACTAATGGGTTGGCAGAGAAAATAGAATACAGCATCAATTTCAACATTTATATTCTTATAAGTAATTCTCTAAGTCCATTTAAAAAATAACAATCTCCATGTACCAGTTTATCAAACAGACTACTGAAGAGTCTCAGGATCGCCCTTTATCATTCTCATCCTGCCAAGGCTTGACAAGTGTGGCTTTCTAACTAAAGCAACGAAGTCTTACATTTTACCCACAATATATAGAAGATACCTTAAAACAGAGTAGAGTTTAGTAAATATTAAATCAATACATAATATCTATGCTTTAAATGTTTGTTAACAATAAAAATATCAGGGCCCCTGGGTAGCTCAGTGGTTACATCTGCCTTCAGCTCAGCTCATGATCCTGGGGTGCTGGGATCAAGTCCCACATCAGGCTCCCCAGTCGGGGGCCTACTTCTACCTCTTCCTCTGTCTCTGCCTCTCTCTGTCTCACATGAATAAGTAAGTAACATCTTAAAAAATAAGAATATCAATTTTACTGCATTTGCAATTCATTGTGTAGTTAGAAATTATACAACAAGATCTGAAAAATGAATGTTAGGGAAATTACCATTTTGGATCTTCTCTGGATCATGGTGTTTTCACATTGAACAAATACTCTATCTTTTCTATGATAAAACTATGACACTAACAAACTGAAGAAATTTGTTCCCAGAAGTAACATAGATTCATTCTGTCTCAACTACTTAATACATTTTGATTCTGTGTTTTCTTTTCTTTTATGAGATTTTTGCATCTTAAGAATAGTTAAGATGTCTAACTCATATTCGTATACCCTCCATCACCTGGTTTCATGTAATGAACAAGGATGACGCTCAGTATTTATTGATTGAACATATACATTTAAAAAATCAAGTAAATATGTTGGCAAATGTTCTGGTAATAAAAACAAATCTCTTCTGTAGTTGGATGCTGAATATTGTACTGCATTAAGTAAATGTCTCTAATATTTAGTTGATGAAATGTATAGGACAAATATATATATATATTTGTATATATATACATATATATATATAAAGTATTAGTACTTTCAATAACCACCCACTGATGCCTAGCCTCCTGCTCTACCATCAAGATTCAAGTTATCTTAATAATAGAATCTATTTTGTATATTTATAATCCTATAAGGATAAATTCAATATTATTTAAGTATTGTTTTTTGGTATTACTATCAAAATATCCATATAAGAATACAAGAAACTTTTTCTATACTTTAGAGTACAGAATTTCAAATTCTGATTTTAAATTAATTTAATGATCTCTATTAAAGATGTATATGACTAGTATAGCATGCTATTTTCTGTTTTATTCACACTTGCATTGTACATCTTTATATTTCCTTGAATTATAAAATGGGGCGATCAGTTCAAGATTCACTTCTCTTTATAAAATGTCATTTTAGAAAATATCATAATAAGCTGTAATAACTGAAATCTGAAACAAACCTTACATTACATAGTGTTAAGATTGTACATTTCAAGGGTATAAATGTAGTGTATCTGTGACACTCATAGGTTTGGAAAAACGTATGTACAGAGCAAAACTTTCTATGTGAATTTAACACTGGCTCCAAAAGATACTTTGACTATGCTTTCTTTATTAGATAATATTATTGAATCAATGATAAATTTCCTTATAAAGTCATATATAATTTAAATGCTTCAGCATTTGGGAGTGAGGTCAAAGGATATTTACAAAAGGTTTCAAATAATTCAACAGAGAAATAGAACAAGAGGAAAAATGTGTGAATGTGAGTGAAAGTGTTATCTATATGGTTTTTTTTTTTTTTTTTCATCATTTTGGCAGGTTTGGGAATTTATAAAGTAAAATGTGAAGTAGAAAAGCTTAAACTGTATATCCAGAAAAATGTGTGAAAATAAGACCACTGTTAATTATTTCCATTTGCTTGGAAATATTTCCTAACTGCACATCACAGTTTGATAATAATAAGCACTGGTAAAATTTCTCTTAATATACATTGAATTAGCATAATATAGTTACCACAAAGTAAGCAGTGAGTTTTCTACAATCTCTGGGTGTAAATATCTTGCATTTAAAAAAAATTTTCTGATATTGAAGAGCTAATGTTAGACAAATTGCTTTTCATAATTCTCATTGTGTTTTACATAAATCAGTCTAAATAAACTTGGAACTCTTATTTATATTAAGTTATGAATTATATGCAAATGAATATTTGACGTGTGGCCACATTATAATGAAAGCATGCAAATCTATGCAATAAGTAATTTAGATTTTCTTGAAGTATGACATTGGAATAAGAAGGAACAACTAAAAAAACGGGCTAGTAGTATTCTCTTATGTTCAGCGGTGGAGTCTAGGATCTAATATTCCAAAACACATTACAACATTTATTGGTTCTTTATAGGGCACTCTGTACATGGTATTCCTTTTCAGAGGGAATCTCAGATGTCAGCTGTTGAATATCAACGTTCACATCTGTAAATTAAATACATTAGACCAAATGATTACTTCCCAAAAAATTAATATTTTTAATTCTATGAATTATAGTAAGCATAGTAGGCATGTATTTGTTGTATGTGGATATCTTTGTTAAAGATAACTAAGCACTGGGGCTCCTGAGTGGCTCAATCTGTTGAGCATCTGCCTTTAGTTCAGGGTTCTGGGGTCTGTGCCCTCACCTGGGCTCGTGGCTCAGCGGAGGAGTTTGCTTCTCTCTCTCTCTCTCCGACCCTTCCCCTGCTCATGCGCTCTCTCTCTCTCTCTCTCTCTCTCTCTCAAGTAAATAAATAAAATCATTTTAAAAATTAAAAAAAAAAAAGATAAACTAAGCATATATTCCCAGAACGCTGACCATGTGCTACACAGTTAAAGTATTTTTCTTATTTCGGCCTTATAACAGCTCTGTGAGGTATGTCTTATTCTCCTCCATTTTCCAGTTTAGAAACTTAAACTGGAACAGAAAGAATAAGTGGCATAAAAATCTCACAGTACATTAATGGAGGGCCTGGGATTTAAATATAGATATATCTGGTTGCAAAATAAATAAAGGTGTATCTTCCCATATTATCCTCCCTCTAGGTCTTGTTGCATCCACTGTATTTACTTAACAATTAGAAATTCATTCTTCTCTATCTAGTTCTGGAAGCATTTAATGTGTTTACTTGGAAATTACAGCAATAGCTTAACTTCTTTTCCAGCCCACAGAATCTAACACAATTTTGTATGAAGGGCAGCCATTAAATAAACAATTAATGATTAAAATAATTGTTTCCGTTTCGGGCAGCCCAGGTAGCTCAGCGGTTTAGCGGCGCCTTCAGCCCAGGACCTGATCCTGGAGACCCGGGATCGAGTCCCCCATCGGGCTCCCTGCATGGAGCCTGCTTCTCCCTCTGCCTGTGTCTCTGCCTCTCTCTCTCTCTCTCTGTGTCTCTATGAATAAAAAAAATTAAAAAATCTTTAAAAAACTAAAATAATTTTTTCCATTTCTGTTTACCACAGGAGGTGGTGACACTCCTGATTATGTTTTAATGTTAACATTCAGGCAGTTTTAGATATAAGATGCCATTATGATTTTTTTTACAATTCAGAGATTTGAGTTTTTAAATATCAAATTTTCAGCCAGTCGCCAATCTACAGGTGTATGTTGAGCAACCTCAGGGAACGTATCAAAATCATCAACAGTCATTTCCATAAAAATGTAAGTTTCTCCAAAAATAGATGAAATTTTACTTACTGGTCTAAACCTGCCTTTCCCAACAGATCAGCATTTTTCATATGTACTTATGTAGATGTTTATTTGAAATAACTGCATCATTTCTAAGTCACGTTACCCCAATTCTCTGCATGTCCTTGAAATTCCTTTATCATCCTCATCATTGTGCTGCATGTTCAGCCCTATTAGTTTTGAGCTTAATGCTGTGCAGTTTAGCTGGCTGATAAAAGCCTTATTGTAGTGTTTTTAATACCTACAGCGCCTCTGTGATTTTGCTCAAATTAATTGTTCTTTTGTAGCTATTTTAGCTTTTTAGTACTTTGAAGCTGTTACTGAGAAAATAGACAAGGGGGAACTGTGGTTTACAGCACGACAGCTTAATTTACATAGGCAATGTGAAGTGGAATGATGAGGAAATTAAATCGAGAAAGGGAAAAAAAAAAACCTGCATGATTGAAAAACATTTGTATTTGACCTGAATGATCCAGCTTGAAAAATACCTAAATGGAACTACCCAGATGACTGCTGTGGCCTTGCTTAAGTTTACTTGAATAATAGACTAAAAGACTGAAAGCTCATATTTCTTTAAAAAGCAAAAACAAACAAGATTTATGATTAACACTCAATTTGCAGTAAAGGATAGGGAGATAACTGATAATATTTGAACATTTTTCAGAAAGTGATAAAAGAAATATCCTAGTCTATGTCCCAATCTGTGTACAAGGGATTATAGAAAGGGACATCTTTCGTATCTTCACATGGCAACTCTGATGAACACTCCACATGCTGACTCCCTGATGTATGTGTCTATGAAGTCATCCTTTTCAGATTTCTCGGTTTCTGTTTTCACATCCTTATGTTATCACAAGGGATCATATAGTTCATCATGTGGAATGTTTTAACAGTCTTTTCATATCATTAGATCTCTTGGAATGCATTTTTTAAATTAAACAAATCACTTAGGTCATTGAACTTGGAGCTAGGGACAAAGGCATGAGAAGAGGAAGCACAACATGTGCCTTATAGGAGCTTATATAATATATATAATATTATATATATATATATATGCATAATGAAAGTCTGGATACACACTTGCAAATTAAAAACACAAAACTTAAGATTTAAATATTAATATCAATATTAAATTATATAGTCAATATTATGAATGGCATTTGCTGTGCAGTTTATAGAATCAAGGAAGAAGATAGGTTACGAATTACCTTAATGGTGGAGGCTGTGATTTCTTGTGTGATATGGAGGTAAATGGGAGTAGAGAGGAGACCAGGCTGTGGATGTAGTTTCAGTGATAATCATTTTCCATTTTCTTACTAAAATGTTTTGTGTGGTTTTTTCTAGGTTTGTGTGTGTGTGTGTGTGTGTGTGTGTGTGTGAGGGACGGATCGTAATATCCCAGAAATGACTGGGATCAACCAGAATTTAATTCATATTCAGTATGAGCATCATGAGGACTATAGTTTGAAGCATGATTACTTTTTAGTTATCTTTTAGTTTCTAAAATGCTGGGGCCCCTGTAGTACTGATTCCAGTACTTCCAGGATTAGCAAAGAAGGTGAAAAAAGAGGTAGTGTTGGAAAAGAGAAAGAAATAGTGGAAAGATAGAGAAGGAAAAAAAAGGAGAGGTAGCAGAATGAGAAGGAGAAAGAGGAGAGAAGGAAGAAGAGAGAGAAGGATGGAATGAGAGAAAGAAATAGAGATACAGAGACAGAGAGACAGAGTGAGATGATTTACAGAAAGATTGGCAATGATTAAGGTAAGGTTGACCAGAAATTTTTGATATGGAGGAAGCTGAGTTACCTGATATATAGGTTTTTGAAGTTTAATCATAAATGACACTATTACTGCTTACTATTTTCTTGGCTCTTATTTCCCAAGGTCAGTCATTCTAAAGTGCAGTTAGCAGCAGAGCAGGCTCAGACAAATACAAAATTAGATAAGAAAAGCTGTCTAAACATCTATGACTATCAAAAGTATTGGTTTTAATAAACATTTGCTCTTAGGACAAAGGAACTCTTTTGATAATATTAATGGTTATCCATTTTTCTACATCTGGACATGGGGCAAGTCGGCTAAGTACCATGAAGCAATTAATGTTTTGATTTAAAAATGGGTTTTGATTGTGATGTGATCTTGGTTGTTGTTGTTTTCTCTTTAAACTATAATATGTATTTTACTGTCAGCCTTCCCTGAACATTCTAATGTAAAATCCCTATATCTATTTACATGACTTTTACAAAGTTGTGAGTTCTTTAATATTCTGTATGTCATGAAGATTACACTTATACACCATTATAAATTAATGGAAAATATCAAATTAATAAAACTGGATTAGGACTAGGCAAACTTTTTTTGTAAAGGGCCAGATAGTAAATATTTTAAGCTTTGAACATCATAAGGTCTCTGTCATAACTGTTCAACTGAATGATTGTAGCACAAAAGTAGTACAGGCAATACTTCAACAAATGGGCCTGTCTGCATTTCATTATAAGTTTATTTATAAAAACAGGAGGCATATTGGATTTAGCCCTAGTTTGGTGACTTCTTTACCAAATATCTGTAAAATTTTCTGAAAACTTTACATATCTGTAAATACATGTATTCATTTACTTTTATATTATTTCTCATTATTTGAGAGGTACTAGAGGTTAATTTGGATATCAGGTGTTAAAGAGAAAAATATATAAAAAATTGGACATAAATTAAATTGAATTGTTAAAAATGCAAAACAGTTTGAAACATGAAAACACTAAGCAGTTTTGTTCATTAATCCAAACTGCTAGTATTCCTACCATTTTATTGGCAATATTTTTATGTAACAAATATCTTTTCATTCACTATTCTACAGTACTTATAAATCTTTTTAAAATACTTTTTAAGATATTATGTTAATAAAGTATTTTATACCTGCTTTGAAATTAGATTGATTTCCTGTAATAGAGAACATTACTCTGTCGTTGATGTTTGACCCTAACTAGGCTTCCTGTCTGCCTCTTCACTCCTTTTTTGTTTTCCCTCTTCACTCCTATAATAAAGAACATTACTCTGTCATTGATGTTTGACCCTAAGTAGGCTTCCTGTCTCCCTCTTCACTCCTTTTTTTTTCCCTCTTCAGTCTTAACACCCGGTCACTTCTCCATCTTTGTGACTTAGAAGGACCCACTTATGAGTACTTTCTGCCCCTGGAGGATGGTGGGCATTTCAAACAGCACAGTCCATCTAGACCACATGAGAAATCTCATTCCAATTTCATTCCCTACTCACAGTAAAAATCTGAAGCTAACTCTCACCACTTCCTATTCTTTTTTTTTTTTTTAATATATGTAAAGCTATTAGCAGAGTTCCTCTTTTTTTTTCTTTTTTTTTTCTTTTCTTTCTTTTTTTTTCTTTTTTTTTTTTTGGAGAGTGAGAGAGAGAGGCAGAGACACAGGCAGAGGAGAAGCAGGCTCCATGCAGGGAGCCCGACTTGGGACTCGATCCCCAGTCTCCAGGATCACACCCCGGGCTGCAGGCAGTGCTAAACTGCTGAGCCACCCAGCCTGCCCCCTTTTATTTTTCAGGTTCATAATTTATTGTACAAATTGAGTATCACATGATGAGCTGACATTAGCTTCTCCAAGCATGGGAACTTAACAGATGAGTTAAGTTAAAGTCCAAGTTAAAGTCCATTTTTGTTGCTTTCACAGCTTGCTCTTCAGACTCCTATGTGAGCTCTTCCCTTCCCCAAAATCTTCAACTTGATGTGAGCACTGAATGTACTTTACTTTTATTTACTGGTGAGTGATTTGAATCATCTGACTCTACATCTAAAATTTTAGGGTGGGTGACCATGCCAGCCTGTAAGCTATCTTATCAAAACTCTTTTATCAAAGGAACTCCTTATATAAAAAAATATTTTTGTATGTAATATTCCATCTGCCTGGGCACTTTTGCATCTGAGGCTCAAATATCTTCTACCTCTTACTTCAGGTCTCTGTTCAGTGGTCTCCTTATTAGAGAACATCACTTTCCTCTTCATTTTTAGTCAGAGTATTTGCCATCTTCTAATATGTATTCTACATTTATTTATGTTTATTGACTCTTTTAAAATATAGGCTTCATAAGGACAGGCATTTTCATCTGTTTTGTTTGTAGCTAAATTTGCAGCACCTAGAACATAATACATAATAAATTCTAATATGTCCTTTGTAACTGAATAAGTCAATATATTAGTGTGGATACTACATATAATTTTTCTTATATATCCCTCCAATCCTCCTGTAGTATTCTAATATTTTTCTGCATATTAAAAAATAAATATAAGGAAGGAAACACAAGATAGCTTTTAGATGTATGAGAAATTAAATTTAGCAATTCCCATCAATGTCACATTTATTTATTCTCTTTGAGGTAATGCAAGCATTTTTTTTTACATCTGGTTCCATAAATTATTTTCCTGCCATATATATTTTTTACATATAAAAGTTCTCAACTACCCAACATAACCTGTTACTCCAATATCCTGTGTAATCTTCATATTAGCTTTTTTTTTTTTGCTTCTGAATGATGCTGAAGCAAAATATTGTTAGTAATAATAACATACCAAGACTTTTTACATATAACACTTGAATTTATAATGTAACTTTATTGTATTTTATGAAATCAAAGATGCCATCACTTGTAAAATATACCATTATTATATATCCACTAAAAAATAGTCTGTCAATTAAAACATGGCATACACTTTCATTAGAATGTAATTATACTTATAATATTTTATATTTGTCAGGAAAGCTCTTTTAGTTGTATTTGCATAAATTTAGACATAGATAGAAATATATATCGTTGATATAGATATTAGCAAATACAGTGGATCAGGTATCCTTAAAATATTTTTTTTGGAATCTAATTCTTCTAAATTACTTTTCTACTTAGAGTCATCCTATGTATATTTCGTCAGAAGATATTCTCTGTGCAATTGAGTTGCAAAATTTCTACAAAAGTTTTTCATTATTGTCAAAGGGAAGATTTTTCCAACCTGTTAACTCTCATTCTGCAAAATTTGAAGATGTTAATTTATTTATTAGACCAGAAATTTTCATCAGAAGATATTTAAATAACAGTCAAGATTCTCGTTCCTTCTTCAAATGGTTCTTAAATTATGTGTTGACTGAAAGCAAAGGGTTTGCATTTGTCCATTTGTGACAAGAAAAGTACCCTTCTTTGCACATGTACAAACAATAGCAATTACAAAATGGTTGCTCCTGGACAAGAGCAAGGGAAATTCAGAGATGTCAAAATGAGAAATATTTGAATGGGCCATTTATATCATACCGCATGTCATTAGTTTTAAGAACCTAACAGATCATATATTAAAACCCATGTAGATAAGGAAATTAGGGCCTGCTCAAATTCAAATTCATTTGACTAGCAAGTAACTGACTTAGGACTAAGTTTAAATCCAGTACCCCTACTCTGGTAATTTGCAATAAATTATAAATATTCCTAAATTATTTAAGTAATAATTTTTCTGCGAGGATTTCTTTAGATTTAGATTTTGTGCTGTTAGAATTATAGAAACATGTGGTTCCAATGATTCTTCTTATGTTGTTGAAATCTCACTTTTCCTACTGATATAAGCCTTTCTTAAAAGTACAGATTAAAGTACAAAATACAAATTTAACTTGTGCTTATTACTTGTTTATGTTTCAAATCTTAATTTAAAAATATATTTGACTTGGAAAGATAGAAAGCCCTTACTTATTAATCTAGATAATTCATTTAGTAGCAAGACACACTCTTAATCAAAACATCAAATTTTGTTGTTACTTAAGTAGAGACAATTTTGTATGCCTTTATTCAATGTTAAGATTTTAATACTTTAAAATTAGAAGAGATCTTCCAGATATATAATCTCTAGTATAATTTACCGTTTTTCAGGAGTTAACACCAGAAATGTTAAATAACTCTCTCTATGTTACACTGCTGGCTAGTGTCTGCATTCAAACAAAATCAGAGTCCTTGATGCAAAGTTCACTTTTTCTTCCCACTACTTTGTACTGGATGGATTATATCTGTGGATTTTTATTTCTGTGAGTGCAAGTATTTTGTATTCTTACTCTATATATCCCTAGTGCCTAGCACCATGTACTATCACAATATTGATATTCTCTAGACTTGCAAATAAAATTTGACCATCTGATCCCAAGCAAGATTTTAAATAGGACAAAACCTTAAGAAACACCAACAAATTTTGCCTATAACAGAGTGGCATCCATATATTTATTTATTTATTTATTTATTTTATGATAGTCACACACACGGAGAGAGAGAGAGAGAGGCAGAGACATAGGCAGAGGGAGAAGCAGGCTCCATGCACCGGGAGCCGATGTGGGATTCGATCCTGGATCTCCAGGATCGTGCCCTGGGCCAAAGGCAGGCGCCAAACCGCTGCGCCACCCAGGGATCCCCCATATATTTTTAAAAACATAATTTAGGTTTTTTTTTTTTTTTTTTTTTTGCCATTGCCTAAGTGTAATAAGAGTTAAACCAGTTATGTATGTACATATGGTATCTGTCTGTCTATCTATCATCTATCTATATGCATACACACAAATACACACACAATGAAACGTGGAAGAGATGCAAGGCTGGCTCCTAGAATCTAAAAGTTCCTACATAATCCTCCAGATGCCTTAGGATATGGTGGAGCAACAGAGAAGATGGAGTCTGGGACCTCTACAGAGTAATCCGCCATGTGCTCCTTATCAGCAGAGGATGTGATACAGCATTTGACTACCAGTGACTTTCTGACCATACATCAAAAGAAGGGTCATCTGCTTCTAGATCAGAGTTGACAATGGAAAACTAAAACTGGAAAGTAAAATTGTTGAGAAGGGAAGACTATTACATAAGATGTATAAGATAGATAGATAGATAGATAGATAGATAGATAGATAGATAATAAATATAGAGATGCTCTCTCTATTAGCTTATATATGTTATAACATATAAAAATATATACATACATATAACTCATTTGATTATTATTATGGATAGGCAATTTAAAAATGAAAACATTTTTAAATGAAAAATATGCTATTTCATTTTGAGGGTATGAATCTTAGTGATTGAAGTGGCTGATATATACATTTATACACATATACTGTTTGTGTGCACACACATACAGTATTAATTGTCTTTTCTTTATTCATTATTGGCTCATTGACATGAACATTTTAGAATGATATATATTTTATTAAAAAGCAAATAAAAAGTTATTTCTTCCCCTGAAATAATATTGAATCAAGATGATGATTTAATTTTGTGTATTGCATTTGTGCACACTATTCAACTTCCAAAGTTATTATCAATGTGTTTAGCCCATATCAGTTAAGAAATCAAATCCCATTGCACAAGCATATATAATGCTTTTCTGCAATATAGTAGAATTAAAATTGCAGTGCCTTCCAATCAGACCATAAGCAATGTAGTAATCAAGCAATAATTTAGCAAGTTCATTTTTCTATTACACTGTTTTCAACACAAAGCTACTGCATAAGTATTTCCATAGCTTTGAGGTCAAATTGAAAGAGAATTTGCAAGAGTAACTATAAAAAACACCTTGAGCTAAGTGTAATGGAGGTTGACTTTGAGACTCACTTAGTCAAGCTTAAAATTGGTCTCTAATTACAGTCAAAAGAAAAGATAACAGTATTTTACTGAAAAATCTAAGGCATTAACAATTTAAAAATTTACAGCAGTAGCAGATGTTCAGGGGAAAAATTAAAACTCACTCTAACATTATCAATAGTTTTTGCTCAATCTCTCTATTGACTTATTTCTCCTAAGTTTTATAATAAAATAACTTTAAAAATATACTTTCATAAATATTAAAGTAATCTTAAGGTAATGTGCTATTTCAGTCTGATTATTCTTGTCATAGTATGAAGTATGTTGCATTGCCTTAAACATGCATTTGTTAGGCAAGTTACCAAATTCTATGTTAGGCATAAAATAATTTGCTTGATTGTTTTAAAAGTATGACAAGTAATGAAGAATAAAAAAGATATTAGAACTCAGTGCATCCTGTAGATGTTGCTATAAAGTAGGAGTGGGAAAACTATAGCCTATAGTCCAAATCTGGCCTTCTGCCTATTTTGCTAAATTTTTTATTGGAATACAGCCATTCCAATACCCATTTTTTTGGTATTTGTCTACAGCACTTTCACACTATAAGACAAAGTTGACTAGTTAAGACACACATTGCATATAACCCACGAAGACTAAAATATTTACCATTGGTTCTTTACATAAATATTTTGCCAAGCTCACGGTAAGATCTTGAGAAAAAGAGATCTAAAAGCTATACCTTTTTTGGAGTTGAACTGCCTATATCAAAGTACAGTCATTTTATTCTTATTAGAACATAACCCATGACTTCCATCTATCAAAGTTATTATGGACTGCTCTTCCTTCAGTTATTTGTGTAGCTTACTGATTCTCCTCATTCAAATCTCCACACAAAAGTCTTCTAGTCAGGCTTTCCTTACAGATCATATTTAAAATACTGTCTACACATTTGCCCCATTAATCTCTATCATATCAATTGACTGTATTTGTCTTGACAGCAATTGTTACCATGTTGTTGAACAGAGTTAGATGCTCACTAGATCTATTTTTTGTTCCTCTGGGTAGGAAGATCATATTTTTCAGTCTTTCTTGCACTTAATGAGTCCTTAAGTTTTGGTCAATGAAATATAGGAGATAGAGCAGAATGACAAGAGACCTGTCAAATTATTATGTTGTACAGCTGAAACTAAAGTAACATTGTGTGTCAACTATACTTCAACTTAAAAAGGCAATGACAATATTATTGCAGTGGAGACATTACCCACATTCTAATTGTAAAAACAAATTTCTTTTAATGAATTCAGGTATCTTTCCTACTTTGACCATTTCCAAATGATTTTATAAAATATCTAGGAGGTAACTACCCACATTCAAGTCTTGCCTGGATTCCCTGCCCTTGCTATTCTACTTTTCTCCACTGGTTAAAGTTACTAGTGTGTATCCCCTAACTCCCTTAAGCGTCCTCATTCCTATCTGGTCAAGAGCTCACATACATACATCACTCAATATCCTCTTTATCATGACTATAGACCTCTTCAAATCTATAGACCTTCTCCATGTATTTTGTGGCTCTTTTGAAGAACACAGAGAATTCTGGAATACTCTCAGGTAACTATACATCTGCAGTGAATTCAGAAGGATTGCTTCAGGGTCTCTCTATGTGAATAGACCAAACCAAAGTCATATCTAGTTGATTGTTAATGAATCATATTACTCATGAATTAATGAATCATGGCAAGATGTGAGGTAATTCTAGAAACTTTCTATTTTCCTCAGTCCCATCTGGAAAACAATGCTCTGGATTCCTCTGCTCAGATTCCCACATAAGTTGAGAATTTTATCCTTCTTTTGGTGTTTTGAGCTCATAGTGGGTGAAAAGTCATTTCCAGAACTTCTGAGGAATCTTCCTGAGCAGCCAGCTCTCTCTGATTCTTGCCCTCTGCTTTTACCATATTTTACTGATGTCCTCTGTAGTAGGAAAAACTTGCCTTATGCTTAGATCTTTTGAAGGTCAAAATCCAACATTACCTTCTATTTTTCTCTGTATTTCTGTGAACCAAACGTACTTTCAGTGCAGTGAGCGCAGAACACTCTCTCCTCTCTTCTTCCAAATGGGAATCCATCCTCAGAACGGGGTCCATTCTCAGAACATTTCTGAGACAAAAAGAAATGTTGATATTTCAAAATAGTATCAAACCAAGAAAAAAAGAGTCTATGGCATTCATCCAACTAATATGAAAAGCTCATCCATTAGGAAACAGCTCCATTAATCCATTGGGATTAACCTTAGTGTGAATTCTGTTCAAGATTTTAAAAACAAAAGCTTTAAATAACTTCCATAAGCCTTTTGTTTATGTAAATAAATATAGTTTATATTTATATATATATATTTGTGTGTTTGTGTGTGTGTGTGTATATATATATATATATATATATATATACATATATATATATAGAGAGAGAGAGACAGAGACAGAGACAGAGAGGAAGATTGTAAACATGAAATATAAATCAAGGAGGACAAACATTCACAGAGCTATTAGGCCCACAACTAAGCACTTTTATATGGTAATATGGTATATCATCTAGGCCTTAAAACCATCCTTTGCAGTAGATTCTATTGTCCTCAAATTACATGTAAGAATGAAAGATGGATTTGGAATTCCAACCAGGCCTGACTGAATATAAACACTGAGTTTATGTTACTTCCAAATTATCAATTAAAAGTTGATAAAAAATGACAAATTTTTTTCTAATGTAATTTCTTAAAAGTATAATATTACATTTTAGGTCTAAGAAAGTCAAATAAAAAGTGATCATTTCATTTTGGAGGAATATATCAATATTTCACATGAATTCAAAATAAAATATAGTATTGAGGTTAAGAACTTTGGCTCAACTGATCCAAATCCTTACTTTTACCATTTGTGTGACCTTGGGGAACTACCCAATCTCCATAATTTACTTTCCTTTTTCATACATGGGAATAATAATTTTGAAATATCTGCGTGAGCTATTGAATGTGTATTCTTAAGGTGTCTGGCACATAGAAAACACTCGATCAATACTAACTACTGATATTATTTAGCTCAAGTAACAAACCCTAAAATCGAATCTATTCAGTCATACCAGCACTTAATTTCTTACTCTGTCCACCAATACTTCCAACTGTGTAGCCCCTTTAATACAAAATTACTTTATCTCTAGGCAGCTGTGGCCATAACAAGTGACATTGTGGATCAGAACAATGGCATCCTCCTATGTCATATATGTCTTCAGAGCTTTCCTCTGATCCTGACGGAGTCATCTTCAGCTGATTATATGTTTAACTCTAGGGCTTTTTTTTTTTTTTTTTCCTTTAAGATTATTTCCTAGATACTCCTTCACTATATAAAAGCATAATGTAGTCTCCATCAGTTCAGTATGTTTCTACCCTTTCTCCAGGACACTTGCTTGACCCTTGATCAAATTTCTACAACTTGAAAAGTATTTCTATAATATATGAAATTTAAAATATATTTTAAAAGATTTTCAGGCTCCCTTAAAGGAGTGAGATATCTTTCTCATCAGGATCCATGAATCAGATAAAAACGTACTGTTGTGGTTGAAGTACAAGTGACAGAGCTTCAGCCTGCCTGCCTTGTTTCTCTTTTCACTCTCTGCCTGTCAGCTGAGTTGCCCAAGAGACATAGTTTAAAAACTCCTGTTCTAAGCCTACCTCTGTCTTTCCAACTAGCTTTCTGCTCTCTGTTCCTTCTATCTCTTTCATATTATCACAAAGAACAAAGAACTCTTAAACTGCCTTTGATTAATTCAAAAGTAAAGAAATGGATACATAAAAATGCTGACCTTATGCATTGGCTAAAATCTATTTTTCAGTTGAAGTTAGCATCATCAGTTGGGTACCCATATGTGTATTTATCTTAATGCTTTTTTGTTAGGGGCAGGTAACTTTATATTCCACAAAAAAAAAATGTATCACTTTGCAATATTTTTTTCTCAATTGGTCATCATCCTATAGTTTTAGAAGTACGTATTATGACCAAAGGCAGATAGTAAAACATTTCAACATAACTTACTCTGCCAATATTTAGAAAAGCAATGTTTCTCCAAGAATGGGAAAATAATTCCCTCCATTCTGAGGTATTTATCTTATAAAATAAACAAGTCCCAACAACACGATGATTCATTGATTACTTTTATCTGCAATGGTAAGAAAATGCTCAGAAATAGAGATTTCTGAAGTCTGTGCTTTATGACAGTGCTGAAAAGCAAGCATGCTGCTTTACACGTCCCAGTAAGTGAATAGCATGGTTAAGCAGACCTAACGTGCTCCTAACATTTTCCATTCTGTTTACACTGCCTAATTTTATCTTTCATATAATCCTTTGATATAGATAGGACATATATTAATATTCCAATCTGAGAAACAATGAAGTCCAACAATGAACAATTGAAGTCCAGAAAGTTTAAGTGACATGTTTAAAACCATTCATCTGCTAAGGGATGACACTTAGGTTACCTGAATCCGTATCCTTGTTCCTTCTACTAAGTACCCTGTCAATTACATCTTACACACTCAGCTAAATATAGATGAGCTTCCAAAGTCAAAAAAGGAGGAGGTAATGAAGTGCAATATTTAACAGTTCATTAAAGGAAAATATGTTTTCTTACTTTGTTAAAAACAAGAGTAGCTAATTTATAGAGACTGAGAAGAGTGGGCATTAAGATAGAAAACTGAGTTCATTATTAACATCAAGTCATTACAGTAGAGAAATATTTTTCTTAAACAAAGGGTTTTACCAGAGCTTTATATAAGAAAGCCATATATTTGTTCAGTTCTTTTTTTAAGTTTAAAGGGACAAAGACATATCTATGTCATTAATGTCATTTTATCAGCATTTATTTACATCCTTATCTAAGCCAAGTACTAAGCTAGGGCCTTTGAACTAAAGATTAATAAATTCTAGTCTTTTGTGGAGGATTTTGTGAATGGATTGCCAGCAGCCAAATCTATAATCCTCCTCTTAACCACAGAGCAAGGTATTGTCTGAGCTTTTTTGCCTTTAGGTGTGGCCATGTGGCTAAGTTCTCCACAGTGGAATGTGAGCAGAAATAGTGAGACCAACCAACCATTTCTATACACAACTAAGGGGATTCCCACAATGTGGCAATTTAAGTGCTAAAATCAGGAAAGACAAAAGCAAACTGAATTTAGCCACCCTAAATGGAAACAATGTTCCTGTTTTCAAGGCTGGGCTCTAACAATCCTTTATGAACTTGTCTATGCTCTTTTCTCTTTCTAACAGACTGTCATGGATATACATATAGTGACCTTAACAAACACAGCTCTGCAATGCTGAAACCTCTGTCAGCCTGGGTCCTGTATGATCACATGCCAGAGCAAAACAACCACAGAAGAAGAGCCTCAAATTTAGACTCCCCAGCCTAGACTTGTTATAAATGTTGGCAACAAACTTACTTTTTACAAAGCCACTAACTTCACTAAAAAAGTATGTCTACCTTTTAACCATGTCTTATCTTTTCAAAATAATATAAAACTCCTGATCCTAAATTATTTCAAGTCATAATGTAAAAAACAAATACCAGAGGAAAGGGGAGTAGTCTATTATAAAAAGAATTAAAAGAGTAACAAGTTGAACGTTGTATTTAGTGATATTTAAAACTGAAATAGAAACTTTTTTCATGGTATATTCAAAGTGCATTTCTAGAGACACATGATTACTTAAATAGATGATGGATGTAGCTAATAATTATTCCTTGACCAAATATATCTATGAGATTATCACCAAAAAGTACAATTTATGTTCTAGATTTTTCTTTAATAAGTGGGAAAAATGAAAATGGAGGAGTTGAAAGAAAGCTCCACAGTGAAGATATGTTATTTAATTCTTCACATGAAAGCACTATTCAAACAAAAACGAGTTTATTTAAACAAAGTCTTATTTCATAAAACTCTTGTTCATTGTGATCTGTGGTTCTTTTATTGGCAGCACAAATAAAAAGAGAGTTTCACTGCCTTAAAAAATCATTAATCTTGCAGTTTTTTTAAACAAATTAGGTAATGATTTTGTGAGTGCAACTTATTTTTCCTAATGCTATCCATCCCTTCACAGTAAGAACTAAATAATTCTCATATTACTTGTCTCATAAAGCAAAAGCAGTGTCTGGATAGGTTGGATATCAGGATATGCTTCTTATAATTACAAAGATTGAGCAACTTTAATATCTCCAATTATTTTCATAACCATGAGGATTTGATTTATTTTATTTTAAAAAAATATGGATATTGTCACTAAATGTTGGATATCTCTTCTGTGACCAGATACAACCCTCCACAATTTGATTTTGTTTTTTTCAGAAGAGACTTTCATAAAGACCTATGATCAAAAAAATGATTAAAATTGAACTAAGATTAAGACTGCATGGACTTCCAACAATTTAAAAATTTATTAATTAAAAATTGATTTACTATTACCTCATATAGTCACTTTCCGATCAATTTTTCATCAAGATACAATAAATAATGCTGTTATCTCTTAAATAGTGTACTACTTATGGTTGATTTCCTCTGTCAAACTCCAGATATTTGTTTTCCTCATAATGAGGAGCTATGGACTATAAAATTATTAATATATGAATGTTTTTTGGAATGTTAGATGCATTAGAGATTTATGTAAAAACAAAACAAAGAAAACTATGTATGGAAAAATCTTTCAGAACAATCAAATAGTCACTGGCATACTTTCCTCATCATCAATAATCTAAATAGAATCCTTCAGTGAACATCAATTTCATAAAATATGTTTGCTCTTCAAACACAGTTTCTCACAATATATATGAGTAAAACTTGTATGAGCATGAGTCCAGATAGTACATGAGAGTGAGCCAGGTTTTTATGTGTATAGCTTATGTCCCCCGTGTATTTTCCCTGAATTGATTATGTCCATGTACATGCTACATAGTATATCAGGATATAAATAATACAGTAAAATGCTTTGAACTGTTTTCAACTTGTAGAAATTATTTAAGAAGCAGAAGCTAAAAATAAGGATGGCATTACAAGATATGTGGAAGCTTAAAAATCTCAAAAGTATAACACTGATAACCTAAAAAATAAACCACTATGCTATCAATTAAAATATAAAGAAAATGTAAAAAAAAAAAAAAGCATTAAAGTTCAATACAAAAATGATTACATAGATTAAGACATTAAAGTCTACTTAGTTTGGGGCTGATGAAAATATTTATTATAATTAGCCTGAATCTATCATATATATTTACTAAAATAAAATAAATCAGCATTAGGAAATACAAAAGTAGAAATTATAACTTTATATTGAATACAAATTTTCTCACTTTTTCCCCCTTCCTCCATATATGTACCATGATATGAATATAAAATTCAGGAAAATTAAAAAATGATCACAATAGTTTATCTTATGGATATGATCTAGAGTGCCATATCATTTAGTAAACCTCATCTTAAACTCTAACAAATATATTTCACTGGGTTTAGTTTCATTGTCTAAGTTGACTCTCCATAAATTAAAATACAAATTACAGGTAATTCTATTAATACATATAATGATCAAGATCAAATAGAAAATGTCATTATTAATGATATAAATGGTATTTTGTGGATAAAAGTGTGAAATGAAATTTCTTTTATTATGAAGATATTAACTGGTTAAATTATACATCAACTTAATAGAACTTGCTTTCGCGATTGAAGTGTGAAATATTGACATAAGCTTGTTACTTAGCAATGTGAATTTACATATTTTCTTTCAACAATATGTCATATTTTGCTACAAGAAAATCGCATTTAAAACTAAAATCCAACATAAATATTGAAAAAGATGAAAAGAGTAGGCATTCTTCTGAAAAAATTTTAGATAAACAGTTAAGCAGGATAACAGAAAACTAAGGAACCATTTTCTTGGGGTGCCTGGATACCTCAGTCACATTTGTCTCAGGTTATGACCTCAGAGTCCTGGGATCCAGTCCCATATGAGGCTCCTAGCTTAGCAGAGGGTCTGCTTATCCCTCTTCCTCTTCCCCTCCCCCTGCTCCTGCTGTCTTTCTGTCAAAACAAATAAGTGAAATCCTTAAAAAAAAAAAAAAGAAAAAGAAAAAGAAAACCATTTTCTTCCTAGAAAACAATGTGCTTTCCTGAATTAATCTGGATAATTGCCTTAATTTTAGACTGATTTTGTAGAAATATGGAATTTTGTGGTTCATTTATGCACATAAATTAATTTTAAAGGAAAAACCGAGCTTTTTAAATCAATGTAATTCTTTAATTCAGAATGTTTCTAAATATTTTAACTTTTTAAAATATGTTTGGCTAGAAGAAAAATATTTTTATCTAAATACATTTTTCAAACAAAACAGCCAATAAGAATATTAAACCTCCTGAATATTTGGACATTATGTTTTTGGACAGTAAATGATTATGTTTGTTAAATTATTATTTTTAGGGGAAAAGAGCATTGCATGCTGGCTTTCATTTTTATTATACTTTTTTTTTCTTTAAAATGAATTGCCTTTGATATAATCACAGTTCCTCAACATTGGTTAATCTTCTATTTAAAAAAAGTGTAGAGCAAAACAAAACAAAACAAAAAATCAACATTACCAGCAATAAAATAAATTTATTTTCTTGATATCTTATAATAAACAAATATATTTGAAACAAAGAAAAAGTTTACAATATTGAGTTCATGTTGGGAGTAAAGGCAAAAAAATAAGTGGCCAAAGTGATTTGTGTTTCTCACAAAACAAAAAAAAAAAGAGAATATGAAATGTGCTTTGAACTGAGATCATTACCCAATGGGCTCTTCAAGAGGTATGAGGGACCTCCTACTCTCATCCTATTTTCTTGGTTTCTTAACCATCTGTTTATAAGAAGTATTTTCTAATCCTAATCTCAGGAGATATTATCAGTTGCTTAGAACTAGGAAAAATTCTATTCTCCTCTCTACCAGCTAAAGAGATAAATGGGCAGGTTTCTGGAGGAGTTACCTTCTTACTAAGCATGCTTTGCTAGACTTTCTAACAGAATCTAGTAGTTTGTGTTTAGAATGTGTATTTGCTTCTTTTTGGATAGTTCTGCCTTTTTCTGATAATAGTGGTACATCTAATTAGTCATGCTCCTTTTGAAGGCAAAGAAACTTTGCCTTTGATGGCTAGAAACTCAGAACAGATATGTTTCAATGCAGGGTATAATAGAATGGAGATGACAAATCTTCAGTTCTATGGAACAGATGGCAGGGAGGATGCACAGATCCTGGATGATAGAGTACTTAAGATAAAGGTTAGTGAGAGAGGTGGTGTGCTAAAGCTTCAAGACAGGTAAAGGACACACCGGTTTCACATCACATAACCTTAAGAATAGTGGATAATTTTTCCGGCATTCTTGCAGTCAAATAAATAAATAAATAAATAAATAAATAAATAAATAAATAAACAAATTCATATAAATATAATAATATAAATATATAATATGTAATATAAATATAAAACATATATGCATATTTATATATTAATATATATTTATATACTTTGCATCATGATTATAAACCCAAATTTCTATGCTAGACTGCTACTTACTACCAGTATGACCTAAGGCCCCTTATTTAAGCTCTCTGTACCTCAGCTTCCTTCTCCATGAAATGAGATAATAACAAAGTATTTGATGAGTTATTAGAGGATTAAACAAGTTAATCCATACAAAGTATTCAGAAGAGTAGCTGGCACACATTAACCACTCAATAAATACTAGCTATTTTATTCCTGATCTTGATAAGGAAATTTCCTAAAACTCCATTCAATTCATAATCAAAGTTTCTATGAGTTTGAGAAATAAAATATCTGGGCACTTCTAGGAGAGTCAAAGGGAGTGGCCATCAAACAAGGAATTATTGATCAAGTGTGTCTTTTCAGTTTTTTGCCTAGGCATAATTTTGACTTTGAAAATGGAGTGATACACTGACTTAAATTCTCCAATATTGCTGTATTCAAGATGACTTTATGCTCTAGAGATGAAAAATGCTGCAAATGAGCTTATGCTAAACTATGATTTCAATGCAGTGCAGTTTCTTGGATAGTTTCAGAAATCACAATAGGCTTCTATCCAAAGTCTCAAGGTTACATACCTACAAAAGCTAAGATATAAAAAGTTATTTTATTTTTTTAAGTTGTATTGGATTTGGTTTCTTATAATGACATACTGAAGTTTTAAGACATTATGTTATTTAGGTAACACTTAAGTTCATAACTTGAATAAGATTGTTTTATTTCCTAGCCAATGGACACAGTCAGTACCTACACAGAATTTTACTTCCCCTAAGGTATAATTTAAATTGTCTTTAACTGGGGAAGCCCAGGTAGCTCAGAGGTTTAGTACCACCTTTGGCCCAGGGTGTGATCCTGGAAACCTGGGATCGAGTCCCATGTCAGGCTCCCTGAAGGGAGCCTGTTTCTCCCTCTACCTGTGTCTCTACCTCTCTCTCTCTCTCTCTCTCTCTCTCTGTTTCTCATGAATAAATAAATAAAATCTTTAAAAAATTGTCTTTAACTATAATGAACATGTTTCTTTTCCTCAGGGACTCCAGGAAATGCTTATTCAATAGCTTTGTAGTGGGACCTAAGCACTTGTATTTTTTAACAGCTCCCCAGAAATTTCTCATCTGTACCCCTGGTTGGAAACACTGACCTATTTGATTTCTTCAAACCCACTGAGATCTTATTATATATAACTTACCCATGTCTGCATTAGAAACACCTTAACTACTTTCAGTTCTATTATACATACATCCACTTGGTAGATAATCCCCATCACTTTTCCTACCATAATTCCTGCCTATTGGCAAAGGAGCCAGTGAGAAACTTTATTTTCCCCTTTTTTGCCTACATGCCATTGTTTTGATGTTCTGTAGCTATAATCTATAAGTTATAAATGTATGTCAGTGGGCAGAAAGACAAAATAATTATTTGTTTATATTTTGTTTACAAGAAAAGCTCTATTTGGAAAAAAATAATTATTTGAAATATATCATTAAGAAAAAGAAGGGAGGTTAAATATGTCAAAAATGCATTTTAAAGACAGCATGGGAATGTATATAACATCAGGAGCAACATTAACTTGAGACTAATTTCCAGTGAGTTGGTAAACCATTTCATCAACATGGAGATGGAATCATCAAAATCTCTAAATTTGACACTGTATTGATGTAAATGTATTTTGAAAATTGCTAAGAAATGTTTCAAGAACCAAACACAGTGAAACAACTATTATAAACATTAGATGAAAGCAACTGACTTGATTTAAAGTTAGGTGGGCACCTGGGTGGCTCAGCAGTTGAGCATCTGCCTTTGGCTCAGGTCATGATCCCCGGGTCCTGGGAATGAATCCGACATTAGGCTCCCCACAGGGAGCCTGCTTCTCCCTCTGCCTTGTGTCTCTGTCTCTTTGTGTCTTTCATGAATAAAGAAATAAAATCTTTTTTTTTTTAAAAAGTTATTATAGGACAGAAATCTGTTGCGTTTCTATTCACCAATAATGAAACAGCAGAAAGAGAAAGTAAGGAGTCAATCCCATTTACAATTGCACCAGAAAACTTAAGATACTGGGAATAAACCTAATGAATGAGGTGAAAGACCTGTACTCTGAAAACCAAAGCAGCAATGAAAGAAATTGAAGATGACATAAAAAAACGGAAAGACATTCCATGCTCATGGGTTGGAAGAGCAAAGGTTGTTCAAATGTCTATACTACCCAAAGCAATCTACATTTTTAATGCAAACTCTATCAACATACCACCAGCATTTTTCAAGAATTGGACCAAAAAATCCTAAAATTTGGATGGAACCATGAAAGAGCCCAAATAGCCAAAACCATCTGAAAAAAGGAAACCAAAGCTGGAGGCATCACAACTCCAGACTTCAAACTATAATTACAAAGCTCTAGTCATCCAGGCAGTGTAGCCCTGGCACAAAAACAGAAGCATAGATCAATGGAACAGAATAGAAAACCCAGAAATGAACCCACAACTATATGGTTAACTAATCTTCCACAATGCAAGAAAGAATATCCAATGGAAAAAAATATCTTCAATAAATAGACGGGGGAAATGGACAGCAAAATGCAGAAGAATGAAACTGGATCATTTTCTTACACCAAACAAATATAAATTCAAAATGGGTCAAAGACCTAAATTTGAGACAAACCATAGAAATCCTAAAGGAAAACACAGGCAGCAAACTCTTTGACCTAGACCATAGCAACTTCTTACTAGACCTATCTTCACAGGCAAGAGAAACAGAAGCAAAAATGAACTATTGTGACTTCATCAGGATAAAAAGCTTCTGCAGAGTGAAGGAAACATACAACTAAACTAGAAGGCAGCCTATGGAATGGGGCACGGTATTTGCAAATAACATATCTGATAAAGGGTTAGTATTCAAACTCTATAATTAATTTATCAATCCAACATCCGAAACCCAAATAATCTGGTTAAAAAATGGACAGAAGACATGAATAGATATTTTTCCAAAGAAGACATGGAGATGGCTAACAGACACATAAAAAGATGGTCACCATCACTCATTATCAAGGAAATACAAATCAAAGCTACAATAATATATCACTTCAACACCTATCGGAATGGCTAAAATTAGCAATACAGGAAACAATCAATGTTAAGGAGGATGCAGAGAAAGGGGAGCCCTCCTTACACTGCTAGTGGGAAAGCAAACTGGTGTGGCTACTCTGGAAAGCAGTATGGGGTTTCCTCAAAAAGTTAAAAATAGAACTACCCTACTACTCAGCAACTGCAGTACAAAGGATGCAAAAATACAGATCAAAGGGATGCATGCATTAGCAGTATTATCAACAATAGCCAAATTATAATAAGAGCTCAAATGTCCATCAACTTATGAATGGATAAAATATCCCCATGTGTGTGTGTGTGTGTGTGTGTGTGTGTGTGTGTGTGTATGAATGAATATTCACATACATGAATATTATTTGGCCATCAAAAAGAATGAAATCTTGCCATTTGCACTGACATGGTTGAAGCTGGAGTTTATTATGCTAACCAAAATTCATATGATTTCAATCTTATGTGGAACTTCAGAAACAAACAAAACAGATGAACATAGGGGGAATAAAGAGAAAGGCAATACACAAAATGGATTTTTATAGTTAAGAGAAAAAAAACAAAGGTTGGCTGGAGTGAAGTGGGCGGGGGTATGGATTAAATGGGTATTAAGGAGAATATTATGATAAGCATTGGGTGTTGTATTTAAGTGTTGAATCACTAAATTCTACACCTGAAACTAATATTACAATATATGTTAATTGGAATTTGAATAAAAACTTGAAACTACAAAAAAAAAAAAAGACTAAGTCTTAATTGGACATATACAACATGTACTTTTTTTGGTAAATATCGTACAACTTTTCACTGTTCTACTTCTCTCTACATGATGCTTTACTCCATCATTCCATTTGCAGGCAGTGTGAAACTAAAATGGGCCAGCATACAGAGTTTTAAAATACTACAGGTTTTCAGTATATTCCCTATTCTGTGCTTTACTAGCCATAGGAAATTGAGCAGTTGGTTTAACCTAAATCCTAGTCACTTTGTTTGTACAAGTGGGCAGTAGTAGTAATGGAGACACAATTACCATATGCCTGATTTTAAAGTAATAATTCAAACTAATAAATGGTTGGGACACCTGGGTGGCTCAGTGGCTGAGCATCTGCTGTTGGCTAAGGTCATGATCCCTGGAGTTCCATATCAGTCTCCTGCAAGGAGCCTACCTCTTCCTCTGCCTCTGTCTCTGCTTCTCTCTGTGTGTTTCTCAAAAATAAGTAAATAAAATTTTTAAAAAACAACTAATAAATGGCTACACAAAATGTTTTATATTGTTCTTCCATCATAAACAGTACAACTTCATCACAAGGTGATTTGAAAGGTAAGGTTTAAAATTTTAAATTCTCAGGACTTCCAGAATTCTATGCCATGTGCAGTGGGGTAGAGGAATTGGTCTTCAGCCCATATCACTTATCTTTGGACACCTAGCTCTGCCTTAGACCATATAGGGTCTTTCAAGGCATTTGTGAGAACATCAGCCAGACTCTTCAACCTCTCTTTATAGTTGTCTCAAGCAGCTGCCCCTTAGTCTTCACATAGACCCAAAGCTGTGCACACCAACCCTGGCAACACATAAGCTCTTGAGAGAATGAGAACCAGTGAGAAGCTCACAAAAGCCCTGGAAGTGGGCATGGGCATATTGAACAGACATTTTAAAATCCAGATTACTCAGAGCATAGTCTGGAGTGAGAAATGTGAGGTACGGGTATTGACATACCCCTGAGCCCTCAGACTTTGCACATTGGAGAAAGGTGTATCCAGAGGAGGAACAGAATGGAGCCTGGTAAAACACAGGTCCCAGACTATAGTCTATAGGTTTCCCTAAAACTGGTAATGATCATACTTTAGTAATTTTTGAAATAACAAATGAGAATGGATGCAAAGTATGATGTTAAATATGTACTTAATTTTTAATATTAAGTATCAAGTAGCACTTTATTTTAGCACCTGGTTTATGCAGGTGTGTCTCCCTCGCCTTGTTTCTGGATAACTGTCCTTAAATATTCATGTCTTTATTGTAATATGGTTTATTTTTATCCTCTAGTTATAAGAATCAGGAAATGATGAAATAGAAATTATAAGAAAATGTCCAAGTTTTGATTTTTAAGAAAATAGGAATAAAAATTTATTTTTTTAAAGATTTTATTTATTTATTCATGAGAGACACAGGGAGAGAGGCAGAGACACAGGCAGAGGGAGAAGCAGACTCCCATGCAGGGAGGCCGATGCAGAACTTGATCCCAGGATCCTGGGATCATGACCTGAGCCAAAGGCAGATACTCAACCACTGAGCTACTCAGGTGCTTCAGACATAAAAATTTAATACTTGAGGGAATTTTGTGAACAAAATAAGGCTTCTTACATTAACATCAAAAGTTCTAATTGCCTGATTTAAAGATAATAAACTATCATTGTTTTTTTCTAACTATACAACTATGAGATTAAATTTGAAATATTTCAGAGTATGAGAAACTGCATATTTATTTTTATTTTATGCTATTTTCAATTGGCCAAGTATTTTTATAGTATTTTTTTTTTATTATTGCCAATTCTCCTTTTCCTCTCTCTTATATATTAATGTAAAGGACAATAACCTTTTTTCAGATTTTGGCACATTTTAGTTTTCTACATTTTAATATTTTACAAAGAAAAAAATACTTCATTTATCAGTTAGGATGGGCTTAAAGCAAAAATACTTATTTCTCATTTCTGCCTGATTCCTATCTTGATTTTCCGGTGATTTTGCTTTATTTTGTCTCCACTTACAGATCCAAATTGACGGTGCATACCTTCTCTAGAACACTTCTGTTGTCATGACACGGAGAGATTTGCAAATTGTATATCAGTTCCTAAAATTTGGTTGTCAAAACAAGATACATGGCCAAACTGGATTTAAAAGAGCAGAGACATGTCTTCTATTGTATCAGTTAACTAAACCCACAGTAAATACAAAATGAACATTAAACTTTTATTAAGCTTATGACTATTTGGATTGCCTGGGTGATGGCCAATCTAGGCTGGGCTTGTCTGGATGACAATGCTGATAATGACTAACCGGTTTACTCATACCTCAGAGCTAACCTCTGCCTCACTCCTCTCTCTTCCTCTTCAGGGGCAGCTTGTTCAAGCATGTTCTGCTCTTAATAGTGATAGAAGGGTAAGAAAGCAAGTAGGTATATAAAAGCCCTAACTTGAAACTGGCATAAAGACATTTCAATTTTATTCAAATGGTCCAAGCCAATCATATGGTCAAATACCAATCCAAGGGGCAGGAAAATATATTTTGCTTCTTTAGTGGGAGAAACTGTGACATCACAAAACTCCTGTGGCAAAAGTCCTGGATATGTTAAAGGATGAAAAGTGTCAATTGTTATCACAATCTATCACATCTACCATCTGCTCAGTGACAAAGAGTGGAAATATTTGCTAACATCCCTTTACCTACTACAGTGTTCTTCTTTCACATTAGTTATAAATATTAAAATTAATTTACCAAGTTTTATGCCAAAATGTTCCTAGTAAAATAAGTAGCAATACTTGATTTGAAGTATGACTCTTTACACCTTGATATATAATGCATGTATATAGAACAGGGGAAATGTTATCTCATTTAGTGCTCCCTTAATTGCAAATGGCAGAACTTTCACAGGTTTCCAATCTGTGATGACCATTTATTTTGTCCCCCATGGCACCTTATAAAATGGATACTACAAAGAATGGCCTTTGTGGGGACTCCTCTTTCAGAGCCTACTCTTCTTTAACACTTAGTGTTAGTTTGTAGAAACAAAGGATTTCTCATAGAATCTGAGTAAGTGCCAATTAGCTTTTCTTTCCTCAGTTTAGGAGTACCCTGACAGTATAATTCCATTAAGTATCCTGTAGATACTTTTCAGCATTTGTATCTAGTCAACTTCTATTCAATTTCTATTCAAAGTTGGGTGAACTTGTCAAATTATGGACTGGACTAATTGTGGCCCGGGAATTTCAATCTAACAATAGGTGCTCTGCCCATCTCTTGATCTCAGCTTTCTCACTTCTGGCCAAAGGAAATTTGATGCTATGACCAATGGATGGTTAGGCATGACTATTACTATTTCATTACTACTAATTTTTCTTGGTAATTAAGGTAAGCTTTATAAGTCATTTCAACTTTTATGGGCAGAAAGCTAGCTGGGAAAGATACCCAACCCCAACATGGCATAATCTCCAATGCCTGCTTCATTTATGACCAAAGAACCAAATGGAAAGAAGAAGAAAAAGAAAGAAAGAAAGAAAGAAAGAAAGAAAGAAAGAAAGAAAGAAAAGAAAAGGAAAGGAAAGAAAGAAAAGAAAAGAAAAGAAAAGAAAAGAAAGAAAAGAAAAGAAAAGAAAAGAAAAGAAAAGAAAAGAAAGAAAAGAAGAAAAGAAAAGAAAAGAAAAGAAAAGAAAAGAAAAGAAAAGAAAAGAAAAGAAAAGAAAAGAAAAGAAAAGAAACCTCCAAAGGGCAAAGCCAAGAGCTAATCACAGGACATATAATCTGGGCCTTAAGAAGAAATATTTTATGAAACCTGGAGAATGAATCCTCAAAACATCTTCCCAGTAGTATTTGAAATTTGCTATGGAGCAGTTGCTATTGTCTATTTTTGTCTAGAATAAATAATAGTATTTATGGCAATTATTTATCCCTCTTTGACTACTCTGTGTTCTCATATTTCAGTTCTTAGATATCCAGATCAAGAGCAGCCACATCTATACCAGATGTATAGATTATTGTGAAACCTAAAACTTTGAATCTATATCTTGATGAGATGAGACTTTTAAAGTGTCTTCCTGAATACGTGCAAATGTGTTTTGCATGCAGAGGTAGGATATGAATATGAAACAAAACAGTGGATAGTAGTTTGTATTACTGCTTACAGATATTTACTTCCTTATTAATAAAGAGATTTTATATACATATCCTGGCCATTCTCACCCCTACTTAAGTAGTTTATTTTCTTTCCTTGTGGGCATGCCACTTCATTTTCTGGCTAATGAAAAATAAGAAGTAGAGGTAAGGTATGCCAAACCCAAGCAGTAGATTTAAAAGCCATCACATGTCTTATTCACACCTCTTTGTCCACATCTAAGGTAAAGACTACCAAGTCTAGATCCCAACTTGAAGGACAGATGAATTAGTGCCACAAAGCTGTAGCCAACATATAACTAATATACCATATGAGTAAGCAGTAAACATTTGCTAATGTATAGCACTGAAATTTAAGTGTTGTTTCCATGGTCCTACCTAATAAATGTAAAATTACTTGTCTCTAAAGAAATAAAGTCATCTATGCTAATAGGTATTACTTTTCAGATAAGCTTGTCTTTTTGTATTAAGACCTCACAAATTACAAGTTGAAATTAACATAAACTAATATTCTCATTTTTTCTTACTGAGTTTTCTAATGTTACAGCTTTTTAAAAAAGATTTTATTTATTTATTTATTTATTTATTTATTTATTCATTCATTCATTCATTCATTCATTCATTCATGAGAGACACACAGAGAGAGGCAGAGACATAGACAGAGGAAGAAGCAGATTCCCTACAGGAAGCCCGAAGTGGGACTTGATCCAGGAACTCCAGGATCATGCCCTGAGCTGAAGGTAGATGCTCAACCACTGAGCTACCCAGGTGTCTCTCCCTTTTTTTTTTTTTTGATTTTATTTTCTAATGTTCCAGCTTTCATAGATACAAGAGTTGAAGTCTTCAGTTCCTACAGAAAATAGCAAAATTATTTTTTCATTAATGTATGAAAATTATTTATTGCTATAGGAAGAATTTTACTTCTTCAGCGCTACTTAATCTCAGCCAATTTCACATTTTAGCACATGTCATTTACAATTAAAATAATGTTGACTTACATACTGGGCTAATTAATATAAAAATATCAATTATTTTTATGATATTACATGATATGATAAGTAATATAGAGAACTTAGTGATAACTAAGAAAGCCAAATTATAAGTGATCTTAAAATATTCTTTTTTTTTGTTAAATATTCTTGATTTAGATGCCACATATCTTCCTATCTGTTAAATTTCTTTCGTTTTCCAGTTTCTTGTAATTCCCAATATTTTTAATCTCTAAACTCTTCATTCTACATTTCTGACTTAATATATTCTTTCTGTTCTATTAGATCTTATATTACATTATTACGTTGGCTATTCTATTTTTATGTTTGAACTACTGTATTAATTTTTCTCATACTTATCTATGATTTTTTTTTTTTTTTGCTTATGATAGAAATCTAAACTTCAAATTCAGGAGGAATGTTTCTATTTTAATTTGCTTAATAAATTACTTGACTTTAAAATATATAACGAGTTCAATTCCTATCTTGAACACTGAACAAGTGTAAGACATTAACCGAAATTTTATTTGCAGATTTAGTCATTGTCCTTAAAATGGCGATATTGAAATCTAGTTCACAGGATGGTGCTATGAGAAGTCAATGAGATAATGTCTCTCAAAGAATGAGGTTAGTGCCTAACATATGATGAGTCTTCAATTTTTCTAAGAACAAGATTATTTCCATTAAAAACATCAATGTTGGGATCCCTGGGTGGCGCAGCGGTTTGGCGCCTGCCTTTGGCCCAGGGCGCGATCCTGGAGACCCGCGATCGAATCCCACGTCGGGCTCCCGGTGCATGGAGCCTGCTTCTCCCTCTGCCTGTGTCTCTGCGCCTCTCTCTCTCTCTGTGACTATCATAAATAAATTTAAAAAAAATTAAACAAAACAAAACAAAACAAAAAAACATCAATGTTGTAAGGGTAGCTCAGTTTATAGTAGGAGGCTAACACCAGGGACCTTCTGGGGTGGGGATATAGGAAAAAAAGAATTCAGCAGATTTTAAAGGTAAGGACTGAGACACAAATTTAAATTCTAGTAAAGAAATAAGCAAATGAAAAACAAGTTTGCACATAGAGATGAGAAAGCGAGAAATCGGTCTGATACTGGGGATCAATATCTTAGAACCAGGTGAAAAAGGACATTTAAATCTGTAGTAAAACAGGTTAGCTGGTAACACTATAAACTACTAATCTAGGGGTCCATCTATTTTTACTGCTTAAAAATGATTCCAGTATCAAAGATTAAGCAGATCATTACAATAATCTCTTATGCACATATTTACTGTAAAATGTAATCGCTGGATAATGTGTCATTGTTGATATACTCTATTGTAAATGTTTTTTTCCCTATCCTGTTTCAAATAAAAATTGCTCCAATGAATTTAGATGCCTTTTCTATTTACATAGACACACAACATGTGTGTAAAGTTTTAAGTGTGTATGTAAATAGAGAATCTGTTAGAGAGATTGAAAGAATGCATGCATTTATGTTTATCTGCATGGTGTATTAAAAAGAGAAATAGAGAGAGGTAAGCTTTAAAAATAACATGAGGTCAACCAGTTCACTCACCCACCCAATGCATCAACCTATTCTGCAACAATTCTGACAGTTCATTTGCCTCCTCTAAGTGGAGGATAGTCAGAAAGAAGTTTAGGAGAAGCTTCTTCAATTTCTAAATAGTTCTAATTATTTAAAAAAACAAAAACAAAAACAAAAACAAAAAACAGCTCTTTGTGTTATAACAGGAATTTCCTTCCTGCAATGTTCCAGAGCATCTTAGTTCTATGCTCTGGAGGTAAATGGATTTTATTTTAATGTGGCAATTCTTAAAATATTTGAAAACCACATTCATTCATCCATGTGCCCTCCATATTTCTTTATACTAAACAGTACAGTCCCATTCTCTTCAACATATTTCAATGTCACAATGTCATCAATTTTTATTATCCTGAATACCATTCCTAGAATTTTCCTACTTAGTTTTTTTCTCTGTCAATTTTAAACATATCTAGGTGTTTTTTAATTGAAGTATAGTTGACACAAATGTTATATTAATTTCAGGTGCACAACATAGTGATTCAATACATATGTATGTCATACTATGCTCACCATAAATGTGACCATCTATCACCATAAATACAAATACAATACCATTGACTGTATTTCCTAAGCTGTACCTTTTATCCCTGTGGTTTATCCATTCCATTACTGAAAGCCCATATATAATTGCTGAGTGACAGTCCAGATGTGATCGAATTTTTAAATCGTATTGTGACATGATTTTCTTCTTCATTTCTGGGCATTAAATATACACAAATCCAGGCTAAGTTTTTGTTTTCTCTTTCTGGCAGCAATCACACTGTTGACTCATATTGAACTTATAATCAATACATCACTTCTGTCATCAAATTCATTAGGTTTCCCTTTGAATCATTGACATAAGCATCCTTTATAACACTTTTCATATTTTAGGGTGTTATTTATTTATGTCTTCCCTACTAGACTGTGAGTTTCCCAAGGGTAGAAACGATGTCTTATTCATTTTTGACCTAGTAATTTAATAAATTAGTAAATGTTTGTTGAATGAATACAAAAATATGGAAAGTTGAGGAGGATGCTTTATGTTTTTTTAATTCAATATATTAATAAATACATTCACTATGATAGAGCAAATATATTTACCAGAGCTCTCCTCTTAGGTTAATGTTAGATCCTCAAGAATATTTTTTACACAAAATTTTTTAACAAGGTAAGAGCATATTTAACTATTTATGCATATGTACAGCATACATACTATGCACAAAAACAAAGATTTTTGAAGCAGTTGTCCTAAATATAAAGTGATCTCTTGAACTAAGAATCTGAAAATGCACTGAGCAATAGAAAAAGGAAAGGTGATAAAAGTTGCATGGCTTCTTTTGAAAAAGCATAAAATAATTTCTACATTTTTTCTATTTCCCATTTTTTCCATGTCTTTCAATTTCTACATATCTTCCATTTAATAAACAATCCTAGAATTTGCTAGGTAATATGACAAGTTGATTTGTACTATACTGAATTCACTGTTTCTTTCTCTATGAAACCTGTAGAATCTTTCCTTACTCTTCTGCATACTTTTGTGTAAGAAAAAACACTGTAGTTTGGTGGAATGTAGTTGACATTGAGAGAAGAAGTACAAAATAAAGTCAGAGGATATAGACTGGTTTCCTTACTTTTCTTTTCTTCTTTCTTTCTTTCTTTCTTTCTTTCTTTCTTTCTTTCTTTCTTTCTTTCTTTCTTTCTTTCCTTCCTTCCTTCCTTCCTTCCTTCCTTCCTTCCTTCCTTCCTTCCTTCTTTCTCTTTTTTAATCAGGGAAGGATTTTGGTCTTTATATTGCAAGGAAACTCTATGTCTCAATGTCTTCTATGTCCATCTATTTTAACACCTCAATCTAAGGATAATTTTTCAAAATAACTCCCCAAAACATGGAAGTTCTGTTTCTCTTAGCTGTCTCAGCATCTTACTCCATATGCTTCTAAAGAAAGGATTTTTTTCTTAGTAACTCCTATTTATGTTCCAAATATAATCAAAGGGGCCATTACCTTTCTTAGCAATTGCACATCATAATCACCTTGATATTGTATTTGTTTTTTAGTCTTCTTTGAATTATTTCAATGTTTCATGATTTTTTTTTACAAACCATAGCAGTGTATGTTGGCTGGACAACTGTTTTGTTTAATAGGCAAGCCATCACTGCTTTATGCTCTAGGAAAAGCTGCTTACATCATACTATGTTCAGAGGCCTTCCTTCACCCTCAAGAGTGGGGAAAGCAAGATTCTGGGAGAAAGAAAAGGATTGTGATACTGGGATTTCCAAAATATCTCCTGCAGAGGTTAGAGATAGCTATGTGGTCACCAGAGATTAAGGCAGAGAAGTTTGACTATGATCTTGCAGAACTCCGTAGTTTACACAATCAAGGCACTGATTAATCGTATCTTTATAAAAAATCATACTGAATCTGATCTTTTAGAAGAAAACCAATCATATAAGGGACTCAATAAGTGATGGTGTCTAGGGAATATTGAAGTTATACCTGTAGACATCTTTGGGGTTGTGAGGGTGGTTGCTAGCAGATGTGCAGATGTTGGGAATATTGTTTGTGATGTACATATTGGTACAAATATGTAATATTTGTCCTCACAGAGCAGTAAGCCCATAAAACAATAATGATATAACAAATTATATAGTACTGCGTTCTAAATATCAGGTTCCAGTGCTCGGAGGGCATACCTGTAATTTCTTCTTGTGTAACTTTTTTTCTTCAAACATTTGGGATAAGTATTTAAGGAACTTTGATCCTGTCTACATGTCTACAGTATCACAGACCTCACTGAATACATCTTATGTGAGATTTTACTTATTATCATGGCTGTGAATAATCACTAATATGACCAGCTTCTTGGACTTCTGGATAGTATTGACCATAATTTCTTTCCCAATTGATCAAACCTAGAGCTGTCAATTCTTTCTCTTATATCTGTTAGAAATCTCCTATCAATAGAGATAGAATTACTTATCCTACAAAATTATTTGTAATAATGATAATTATGATGATGATGATGATGATGATGATGCTAAAGGGGCTTCAGATAATGTATTGTAGAAGATGTATTCCTTGGCAAAAACAAACCTCTTTAGAACTGACTAGCTACTCAGCTCTCTTAGTGTAAAATAGGCATGCTAATAATACCTTTTTAGATTTGCCATTATGAAGGCTTAATAGCATTTAATAAGGGCACAATAGATGGTAGTTATTGTTATTCTATGATCTTTGATGTTTCTTTTCAAAATTGAGCACCTTCTCCCACAGCTGAGGAACAGGGAGTAAATAAGGTATTTAATTTGGTTCAAATTATTTGTTTTCAAATAGAGGAATGGAGGAAGGGTTTAAAAATATGTTTACATCATTTTGTACCTTTCTATTCCTATTGATTTTGAAATATATGTACATATGCATATTTACTTAAATACTTTGAATGTAAACACATTAATAAAGTGCATTTTCTGTTTCAGTACACAGGAGAATCTCCCCTTGTATAAAGGATAATACTTGCATTGGTCTCCAGGTGAACTATTTCTTTAATAAATATTCACTTAACTCCTACTATGTGCTGAACAAAATAAATATGGTCTTTTCATAGGCTGTTCTTTCTAATAGAGAAAACATGTGATAATCAGACAATATCAAATAAAAACAAAATTACAGTGCAAGGATTAATTAATTATCAAATGTTTGTAAAATGTTTTGAATAGTTGATTAATTCTAAAACCATTTTTTATAATATAGTCTTGCTAAAATTAACTTGAATTTTGTGCTTTGTTCCCAGTAGAGTTATCAGAGGATCTAAAACTTTTTTACAGTCTCTATGAACACACTGTACTTAGCTGACAGGTCACCTGTCATTTATAATTAATGTCAGAAAAGCAATAAAACAAAATGACAAGTTTTGCACCTGATATAACTTCTCTGTCAGGTCTCTCTTTAAATCTCTCGTTGTTCTTTATCTTCACTGATATGTACTTTCTACATTTTGTTTTACATTGCATTGTTTTTTTTCTTTTTAAATCTCCTTAGCCATTTGATTCTATTTTCTTGTATTGTGCTTTGATATCATGGAACAACATTTTCTTAATTAAGAAATAATTAAATTCAGATTTCACTTACAAATACCAACTTCCTATCACTTCTTGTACTTCACTGAAGAAGACAATCTGTTGGAACAGCTGCACAACCACAAAATAGTCTTTGTACTTAGAGGCTAATAACTGCAATAAAAGTTGCACTACAATTGCCAATACCCAGAAGGACATTTTGTTTCATGGCCTTATCTATTTTATATCTCTGAGTAGCAGGAGATCTCAACACCCCTCTGCCAGACCTCATTTCCATATTGCCAGCATTTCTTATAAGCTTTAGAAAATCAATGAAGAGAGCTAAATTCAAAAGAACAAGGTGAAAGTTTAATATAAAGGACAGGAAAAGGTGCTTTTTAATAAATGGATCTGCCAAGGAGATAGCATATATCCAAGGAAAGCAATGGGGGAAAATGCTTAAGAACTATTAAAATATATGCCAATTCATTGATCTATTTTATGTAATTTTCATCTGTCAGTGGATTCCATAACTTTCAAGTACAATACAATATGCAAGAAAAAAAAGAAAGAAAAAAAAGCAAGATGTCACAATCAGTAAAAATTCAAATCCCAATCTCTGATTTAAATAATGAAGAGATAGAGAAGAAAATATAAATATCCAGAAATAAAATTAGTTAGGTATATTAGCTTATTACAAATAAGATTTTATGCAAATCAAAGTCACATCTCACACCTGTTGGAATTACTATCACCAAAAATACAAGCGATAATAAATTCTGACAAGGATGGGGAGAAAAAGGCTGATGCGCTGTGGATCGGAATGTAAATTTGTATAGCTATTATGGAAAATAGTATGAAGTTTCCTCAATCAACCAATCAATAAATAAATCAATAGTACTGCTGTATGACTCAGCAATACCACTTCTGTGTGTACATCCAAGGGAAATAAATACATTATCTTGAAGGTATACATGTACTCCCAGGTTAATTATTCCATTGTTTATGATAGCCAAGGTATGAAAACAACCTAGATGTCTGTCATTGGATGAATGGATAAAGAAGATGTGAGATACATACATTCAATGGAATATTATTCAGCCACAAAAAAGAAGGAATTCCTGTTACTTGTGACAACATGGATGGATCTTGAGGGCATCATACTGAATGAAATAACTTGCATAGAGGAAGATAAATCCTGCAAAGTATCACTTATATGTGGAATCTTAAAAAAAAAAAAAGAAAAAAAAAAAAAAGAAGTTAAGCTAATAGTAACAAACAGTAGAAAAGTGGTTGCCATTGTTGGGAGTAGGGGAGTTAGAGGGAGGTTAGTCAAAGGATATAAACTTTCAGCTATAAGATGAGTTAGGACTAAGGATGTAATGAATAATACAGTAACTATAGTTAATAACACTGTATTGTATAATTGAAATTTACTAAGAAAGTAGAATCTAAATGTTCTCACCAAAAAATAAAAATAAAAAAAAATAAAAGATAAATATGTGAGATGATGGATGTGTTACTTACTTACATGGGAAAATTATTGCAAAATGTATACATATATCAAATTATGATCTTCACTTTAAATATCTCATAATTTTGTCAATTATAATTCAATAAAACTGAAAAAGTGAGATTTTTAGAATTCTTGCAATGAGAGATGGAGTTTATATCTTAATTTTATAAGATTTTATATAAGTTGTTTGAAACAGGCAGATTTGGATAAAATATCCAGTACTCAGAAAAGAGATGTAGTAAATTATATAAGTTTAATATTTTTATAATTTTCTTTTTTTTAATTTTTTATTTATTTATAATAGTCACAGAGAGAGAGAGAGAGAGAGAGGGGAGAGAGAGAGGCAGAGACATAGGCAGAGGGAGAAGCAGATTCCATGCATCCGGAGCCCGATGTGGGATTCGATCCCGGGTCTCCAGGATCGCGCCCTGGGCCAAAGGCAGGCGCCAAACCCCTGCGCCACCCAGGGATCCCTATTTTTATAATTTTCTATGAGACCAACAAAGGCCAGAGAATATTGATTTCTTTTAGCACAAGTTATAGTGAGATATTAGGAGTTAATGTAAATAAGTATTTTCAATAAGAGACAGTCATGTTGATGCAACTGATATGCCTAGTGGTTTCTAAAATTCTGTCTATAGGTCATTTTAATGCAGTATCTTTTCATATTAAAGTTATATCTAGGGGCCCCTGGGTGGCTCAGTTGTTTAGGCATCTGCCTTCAGCTCAGGTCATGATCTTGGGGTCCTGGGATGGAGCCCCATGTCTGGCTCTCTCTTCAGGGGGAAGTCTGCTTCTCCTCTCCCTCTATGATCTCTCTCTCTTGTTTTCTCTCAAATAAATAAATAAAAAAAAAAGTTTAAAGTTGTATCTAAAATTAAGCCTTCCAGTCAAGAAAATCGTATGTTAACAATAGTGTTCAGAGAAGAATGCCATGACTATTTATATGGTTTTAAAGTTGTTATTTAAGTTGACGCCTGGGTGGCTCAGTAGTTGAGCATCTCCCTTCAGTTCAGGGCATGATCCCTGCAGGGAGCCTGCTTCTCCCTTTGTCTCTGTCTCTGCCTCTGTGTTTCTCATGAATAAATAAAATAAAATAAAATAAAATAAAATAAAATAAAATAAAATAAAATAAATAATAATAAATAAATAAATAAATAAATAAATAAAATCTTTCATTCTTTTTCTTTCTTTCTTTCTTTATTCACGAGAGACACAGAGAGAGAGAGAGAGGCAGAGACACAGACAAAGGGAGAAGTAGGCTCCATGGAGGGAGCCTGACGTGGGACTCGATCCCGGGGCTCCAGGATCAGGCCCTGGGCTGAAGGCGACTCCAAACTGCTGAACCACCAGGGCTACCCTAAATAGAATCTTTAAAAAACAAAAGTTTGTATTTATCATTTCACTCTTTATGTACTTCTCAATGAACTATTACAGATAATATTTAGTATATATTGAATAATATAATTTGAAATCACATGTACCCCAATGATCTCATTCTCTAAACACATTTAATTGCTTCCTTTAAAACACATAGATTATGTATAGCTAACCTGTCTGTAAGCATTTTAATATAAGCATCCATAAAATCTCTTCCTTGTGTCACTTTCAATAAAATATTTTGGAACTGGTATATGCATAGTAGATATTATTGACTGAGTGAAATCATACATTAAATTTTTTAAAGTTGTTACAAACCCTGAATACAAATTAAATTAAGATAATATTAAATGGCTAGAAGAGGAAAGATCACTGAAAGATCACATCAGTGTCATTTCAGGACAAGAAACACAAATATTTCATTCAGAAGTCTTGCTACAATTGTTTGAGGTTATTTAGACATGAATGTAACCCCTGCTTTTGGAGGAACAAATAGTGATGGCTTTAAATGAGGGAGTAGAAAGAAAATTTGTTTAGGACTAAGTTCTATATAAACTTAAAAGTACACAGCCTAAGTTTTAAACTTTCTCAGTTATTAACCTTATCTGCAAGACCCTATGTTATTTTTTTTTAATAGTCGATTAGGAGATGCCTATCATAGCAATATCTCAGCAGAGTGCCAAATTTGGTCAGTGACCATCAATCTGAATTCAACAATATAGCCAATTGAGTGTGTTCGGGGTTACTCAGTACCAAGTGCCATCAGCCTTTTGAGTTATATCTCTCCAGGCATAATTTCTCAAGGCATAATTCTTCACCAGAGCTCCAGATGGAAGCCCATTTAATCATAATGTATCTTATAATTATCACAACTGACACTTTGACATTCCATTTTGGCCTGGCAGATTGACCCAGTTGTACAGTATATTATCTTTTCAGCATATCCTCTCTAATTTTAGTGGCAAGAAAAAACAGCATCTCCAGATTCTTTATCTTACTGTGTGCTTGACAAATAATATTCTGACATCTGCAGTCTTGCTGTAAAAAAGCAGGTACATGGGTGACAGCAGGTTCAATCAAACCAGATACCAATTGCACTCAACTGGATGCTAGATTCTAGAACCGCTTTAGTGCTAATAAATGGCACAGATTGGAAAATTTGGAGGCTGATGGTCTGCCCTGAACCTCAGGAGCATCAAAAACCAACCTTGCCCATCATCTGGGTAAAGCACATGATATTCTCATTATAGATACGCTTTATTTTTGCTCAAGAGTCCACCACCTATCACAGCATTCGTCAGATGAAGTAAGGAAGTTATTTGGCTACATTGGACTGCTGAGTAAGTTAATGGTTCATTTCATTAAAAAGGACAATGGCAACTTATCTAATATCCCTACTATGTCTCTACAAGATCCTCACCGAAACCTTCCCCAAAAGAGAAGCAGTTCTCAATCAGAAATTGTGAAGGGTTCGAGGCTTTACCACACTCACAAGCTAAAAATTTACCCTGCCACAGTGGCATAAATGATGGCAGAGGACATGATATTTCTGGGTCAGAGACAAAGGACTATTACCTGTGGTATAACAAATAGCATGAGTCTTATGGTTCTTCTTGCTGGCCCAAGCCCCATATGGGTGATGCAGAGCAAACACGATGGATACTATATAAATATCCTTAAAAAGATATTCTAGGACAAGTGTTATCATAAGATATGTAGAAATGCAATGAAAACTTGCTCCCTCCTATCAGATATCTATATTAAACATCTTTATTGGACACAAGATTTCAAAAAAACTCTTCATACTAAATAAATATAGTAGAATATTTCTCACACTTCCTTAGAACACTTGAAGGATTTTTAAAAACTTTCTTCCCAGGGCAGCCCGGGTGACTCTGCGATTTAGCGCTGCCTTCAGCCCAGGGCCTGATCTTGGAGACCCGGGATCGAGTCCCACGTTGGGCTCCCCGCATGGAGCCTGCTTCTCCCTCTGCCTGTGTCTCTGCTTCATTCTCTCTCTCTCTCTCTCTCTCTCTCTCTTTCTCTCTCTCGAATAAAAACAAAACAAAACAAAACAAAACAAAAACTTCCTTTCCTCTATTTCTTTCACTTTTCTTATCCTTTGCATCCTTCCTTCCTTCTAATCCTCTATCTTTCCTTGCTTGGTTCCCTCTCTCCTCCTCTGCTTCCTCTTCCTTTTTCCCCTCCTCCTTTCTCCTCCTTTTTCTCCTCTTTTTTCTTCCTTCTTTGCATACGTGTAAGATACTATATATTGGATTAACTACATTACTTTGCATAAAAAGTGAGTTTGGATATATTAGAAAAAACACTAAAATGAAAGTGCATTCAATAGATAGATGATGTAGATGAATAGAAATAATAGAGATGAGAGATTGATATATAGGATATAGTTATATACTTTTATTTTAATCTTTGTATTACATGAGATTTCCTAGAAAAGATACAAATACTCTAGGGTTCTTCTTTTTTTTTTTTTTTTTTCTTATCTATAATTCAAGATTGACCAGGTAATATCTTCTATTTCTTCAGCTCTAGAAATCTTAGAATTCTTCTTTTCCTTTTTCCTTTTTTTTTTTTTTTTTGTTAAACAGGGCATATATTACTAACATTAATGAGGGGCATTTCACTTTCTTTGTTGCAGTTTTACAAAATTGTTTGTGGATCTGAATAGGACAGATTTAGTATACTGTGTTAAACTTAAGCATTAGAAGAAAATAAAAAAGATTTCAACTATAGTTTCTCTGGTTATCTTTCTCACTCTTCTTTAGTTATCTTTTATTTTTCCATTAACTATTGTCAAATTCCTTTAATTTTGGTTGCCTTATTTAAGAACTACCTGGTTAGCCCCCATAAATGTTTTTGACTTCTTATTAAAATGAACAGAAAAGAGAAAAAAATTGGTTTACTCCTTTATTTATTTTAATCTTAATTTCCCACTCTCCTACTTTTTGATTCTCAACACTTGTTAATTCTCAGTACCATAAATGACATTTTGAGAAAGAAAGAACTCTTTTAATGCTTTGAAATGGGAGACAAAAATAGAAAAAAAATTAAGAAGATACAGCAACATAGGAAGAAAATGGTCTACATAAAATAAGAAGAAAGAAGCATTTTATTTCCTTAACTATGTCAATATATCAAGATAGGGGTATCTTTAAGTTTAGAAGCTTAAAAAAAGTAGTCTGGTGCCTGACAAAGATGCCTTAGTAGAAGGAAACAGAAGATACTCCGTATAATTGTCATGCTGTTGTCTTTTCATTTTGACTTTGGATGGAAAGAAGGAACATTTAAAACTGGGTGATGCAGTCAGAGGGTAAAATTGACAGCAATTTCAGATTATTGGCGTTTTTTCTAACTAATAATAGGCATTTAAAAGCAAACTTGGCAACATTCCAAGGCTCCTTCCAACTCAACCAGTGTTTAATGAAACAAAGTGAAAGAAGTCGCTGTTCTATTTCTGAAATACTTTGAAAGTATCTTTGATTTCTCAGTTCTTAGAATTTATATTCCTCGATTTCTTCCAGGATGACTTTATATCTTATATCCAAAAGAAGTCTTAGACTAAAGAAGCAGTTAGATGCATGTGTGGTCATGTCAGTTTTCTTATTTCTATAATCCTATTAAGTTTTCCCCCACATACTTGCATTCTATCCTATAGCTGAGATGCCATCATTTCTCTTTATTTCAATCCCAACAATCTTCCAGTATCTGTTTCCTCTGTAAAGCTATTGCTTAGCCCTCCTACTCTTTAGCTTTATAGTTAGAGGTCTGACGCTTCATAGAGTAATAATCCACTAGTATATAATAGTAGAGTATAGTATATCAGCACGATGTTATCCTGTATCAAAAATGCAGTTATCTGAATAGACAATTTTAACTTATTTTTAATTTATTCTATCACCCCAAGTAGATTAGCCCCGGTGGTCCAGCAGTTTAGCACCACCTTCGGCCCAGGGCATGATCCTGGAGACCCCGGATCGAGTCCCACGTCGGGCTCCCTGCATGGAGCCTGCTTCTCCCTCTGCCTGTGTCTCTGCCTCTCTCTCTCTCTCTGTCTCTCTCTCTCTCTGTGTCTCTCATGAATGGATGAATAAAATCTTAAAAAACAATTAATGAATGAATATGGGATACTATGTCAGTTCTAGCACAATGCTGAGCACATTAATATTAGTTTGCAGAATAGTGTCTAATTTGTGTAGTTCTAATATTCCATGTGACTTTTTATTCACTAGATGTTAAATTTCCTTAACATGTTTTACTTATCTTCCAAATTCTTTTATATTTATTTAAATAGAATTTATTAAAATTATATTAAAATTAAGAACACTGATATCTTTGATAGAACAGAAATAACTCATCAATAAGAATGCTTAATTAAGACTCATTCCTGCCTTTTCCAGCTCTTCACTTATAAGAGCTTAAGAAATTACATAGGGCTTTAAAAATATATTTCTGCCTTCTACCCAGTATGATAAACTTTATTTCACCTAAAGAGCAAATTCCCAGTGATATATGTGAATTAATTCAGGAGCATCTGCCTCCTTATAGATAACAAGCCTCTTTTATATCTCAGCATTATAAAAGTGTTGACTGGTGAAATGATATTATTTCTTAATATCAACTTAAATAGAAATATTCTTTTAAAAATCTATTTCCTTTTCCATCTTATTTCAACCTGTGTTGGAATATTTCAGCATAATTCTTTCAATTAATATTTCTGGAATTAAAACTGAAAAATAATTTTATAAGATTTGGCCATTTGTCTAGAAATTGTCAAAAACTTTAGCACACGTGACTTAAATCACATCAACATTATTATAATTATTTAAATTATATAAGTTCTAAATTTAAAAAATACAGAATGGTTTCACTGTGACAAAGCAAAAATAAATATAATCAGTAAGAAACGTACAATTTTATTATTTCTATTTTTAAAATAATTCTCTAAACTTCTCAGTGTATGTTCAGAAACTGATTTAATGCTAAGAAAAATGGTTTTGAATCAGCTTACAAAAGCTGAATCTTACATTGCGTGTTAAATATTGTCTTTTTGGGAAAGCAAAATCATTAAAATGTCCATACACTTTAACTTTTAATTTAGTTACCATCTTCATGCCACAATATATAATGAAATGAATCTATAATAAATGGGAAACACGGAGCACACAGGTGCTCTTCTAATTATTTCTTAGAAATATATCAATGTAAAACATATTTTTATCCCATTGCTAATAAACAATTGTGATGCAACTACACAAATGTGTTTTCATTAAACCAATATTAATACACTAAAATACTAAGAATGAAATGTCCTTTATTTGGGGAACTCTGTCACATGAGTGTTTTATTGAACTCATACTGAAAGGTTGATAGTATAATAACAGGGAGTCATATGAGGTTATTTAACTAAGTTTTAAAGTAAAACATAACCCATTTAGCCATCTAAATCAAAATGTTCAGTCTAATAATGGTTTCTGTGTATTTGACATGCTGGCCATTATGCGTCAGGTTTATGGTTCTAGTCATTAAACCACCTTCAACCAGACCGAGGCGGAACATTCTTTTAAAAAGTGAACTTAACTTTCTTTAAATTATGGATTCAAACACAATGAGATGCTCTTTCTTTCACTTGGACTAAGTTTGACCCTTTTAAATGATTGTCACTAATTATTCCTCTTACAGAGAAGAGTTGCAGTGTGCTTTTCTCCACAGTGTAGGCAGCTGAGACATGTGTGTTATGTCTGGACTGCTGCTTGCACTGGAAGGGAGCAGTTCATCAGCCAACAGCCGGGTGCTTGGATATTGAATAGCTAAGAAGGGAAAGTAAATGCACCAGTGGACTACTTGACAGAAACTGAAGGAGTTATAGAGCCCTGTTGACAGACGCATCTTTTCCCAGTCCCACCTGTTTTGGAGGTAGAACTGGGAAGTTTTCCAAAATATCGTTCAAGAAACGAGGTGTTAAACCTATAGCACTGAGCAGGGATCTTCAGTTTGAAATGCTGCCACCAGCCCCATCAAAATAGGCTTCTAGTACAAACGGTTGTAACATACAAAATAAGGAAGTAAAAAGAGATACCATTTGGATCTAAGTAAATCAGGTAAATATTGTAGTTTCCAAAAATATATTTATGAACACACATCTCTTCAACTACACACACTGACTATTTTATAGGTCCAGGAACTGCAGATACAGAAATGAATAAGCAAATAAAACATAAAATAGAGTTGGGGTTAATCATATATAAAACATCATGTACATACTGAGAACGTATGCACTAAGTTTTCATATTTGGCACGATAATCTCCAAGTGATATAGCAGACTGACAGTATTTTCTTCTGGGCCAATGAGAAATTTTATACATTGACTTCATGATCTACTACCTCAAATAACCGTGCAGGTGTTGAGCATTTGGCAGCTTCTGCTAACACTTTCTATTTGGGATACAATGTTCCAATTTACAACTGGTAGTTATTATGTTCTCATGTTGGCTGTATCTGTTTGGGAACTGGAAAGAAGGAAGTCATCAGAATATATGAGAAAATGTGATATACATTGATTATATAGATACATAATAATAATCCCACTATACTACTGACACATATACTGTATGTCAGGTTTTTTGTCAGTTTAAAGTAGGATTTCTCAAATTAGTATCAAAATCACCTTTGTGATTGTTAAAAACACTGAAACAGGGACACCTGGGTGGCTCAGTGGTTGACCGTCTGCCTTCGGCTCAAGGCGTGATCTGGGAGTCCGGAGATCCAGTCCCACATTGGGCTCCCTGCATGGAGCCTGCTTCTCCCTCTGCCTGTGTCTCTGCCTCTCTCTCTGTGTGTGTCTCTCATGAATAAATAAATAAAATCTTAAAAAAAAAAAAGAACCAAAACACTGAAAGGCCACTTCTGCACTAACTAAATTTACATTTTGGGGTATGTGGAGACCTTCATTTTGAACAATGTCGTGAATAATGCTTAGGCACTCTGAAGGATGAGATTAAATAGAGATTTAATGTAATAGCAGGGAGTCATATGAGGTTGTTTAACTAAGTTTTAAATTTCTATTTCCTAATTTGAACCAAGAACATTTTATTAGCTGCCACGGTATTTCTTTTTCTATATCAGAATAGAACTTATGTAACATATTTCTTTATAAGGTAAAGCTAAATTGATCAGCTGTTTGAGAAAGGATTAGACATGGTAAGAAAAGGAGGTGATTAAAATTCAGATTACATAGTGCCTGTGGTAGAAAGATGCCATTTCTGCAGCTTAAAACTGGTGCTGATGGACTGTTCACTGTAGCTCCTGAAAGGGCTTCCTGAGAACTTGTGCAGAGCTGCAAGAAATATTTTTCCTTTGCCAAGTAATTTTAGAGATTCTCTTTAAAGCACATATATGCCTATCATTGAGCTATTGGATTTCCTGCATTAGGATATGAAATGGGTGCAGCTATTAACATATTCCGACTGCTTGAATCTAACTGTTAAAGTGAAGATATGCAAATGAACAGCAGGCAGTGGGTTATTTCAGGTGAAGAGTTTTCTTTTTTATATGCAAAGTTCTCTAATTACCAGTTTTATATTCAAACAGAAATGCATTTCTAAGTATATTTTACTCTAATGGCATCTAGATTAATTTTTCACTCAAGAAAAATCAGCTGAGTGAATCCTGCATAATTTTAAAGAGCATTCCTGAGACTGAGGCAAAGACAGAAGTCAATGCCCCACTCTCCAAAATTACTACCCTAGAGCATACAATCATTGGAATCCAAATTATGGGAAGTCTAAATTGAGATAAGATCAGAGACCAGTAACTTTCTTGGAAATGTTACTCTTGGGTACCTAAGGAAACCAGTTTAGCACTTCTGCATGAGCAAGCCTGGAAGTGTAAGGGAATTTACACCCTTCAGCAACCTGTGAGTAAAGGGGATAGGGACTTCTGTTTCTTGTGCTTACGATTTTGAGGTCCATGCTCAGTGGCTGTGGAAGATCTGAGGGATTGAATCCATGGCACCCAAGCAGTGACCCGCTCTTTCATATACCTCTGTATTGGTTTTCTCTACTCACAGCCTTCATTATTCAGTCTTCCATACATTTCTTTCTCCTGGTATTACTTTCCAAAAGAAACCAATCTCAAGTGTGATATTATTCTCAATCCACAAAATACCTTTTATCATCTTTTCAAACCTCATACTTGCCACCATACCTTAGAAACCTTTCCTTAAATTTATATTTTTCTCTTTACCATCCCCTCTCAAAATTGGTACTAAATATTGTTTAAGACAAACACAGATTATTAGTATGTAATATACGCAATTTAATGACAATTATTTTCAGGGTACTATGTTGATGTTCTGCTGAGAATGTACAGATCAGGATACCTGGGTGGCTCAGCGGTTGAGCATCTGCCTTTGGTTTAGGTCATTATCCTGGGGTCCCGGGGTCAAGTCCCACACTGGGTTCCTTGCATGGAGCCTGCTTCTCCCTCTGCCTGTGTCTCTACCTCTCTCTTGTGTCTCTCATGAATAAATAAATAAAATCTTTTAAAAAATGAATGCACAGATCAGTGCTAGAGCAAAGAAATATGCACATTATTATAATGTATGATGATGACTTTTAATACAATAGATTTGTTAATTACAATGTCTGTTTGAATTTATTATCTTAGAATATAAACAAGAAAAGGGCAGTGAAGACACATATTCCTTTCCAAAGCACTATTCTAACACTTCCTGGGATATTTAACATAGAGTAAATGTTGTTAAAGTTTCAAATACAGAAATGATAGAAGAAAATATATGTGTGTACTAACATTGAGTCACTATCTGCTGTGGAACCACATGGAGATCGCCCTTTTTGAGTACTGCAATATGGCTACTCCCACAATGAGAGCCCATTTCATTTTTCTTTTTTTTTTTTTTAATTTATTTACCCATGAGAGACACAGAGAGAGGCAGAGACACAGGCAGACAGAGAAGCAGGCTCCATGCAGGGAGCCCAATGTGGCACTCAATCCTGGGACTCCAGGATCATGGCATGAGCTGAAGGCAGACGCTCAACGGCTGAGCCAACGAGGTGTCCCTGAGAGCCCATTTCAGTGACAAAGTCTTACCCCACCTTTCCTGGCCTATAGAAAATAGTCATTATGGTTTTCAAACATGTTTTGTCCCAATGAAGTCTTTTTCACTGTCTTGAAAATGGCTTATCTGACACACAACTAGAAATGGATTAGGGTTAGTGGGTGGTTGGGCAGATTGCATAAGATAAATCCATTCTAACATCCCTGGCTCCTTAAATCTTTGCATTTCTTTATATTATATCATAAGATTTCTAATACATCAACTTTATTTTTCACAGGTCACCAAAAAAATCTATGCTTAATTCAAAATACTGAGAAAAAAGAAAAGAACTATTTACAAGCTGCTTGAGTTTAAACATTTGACTCAGGGATGTCTGGTAAATGTACCTTTATGGCTAAATTTAACCTGTATCAAAATTAATTTATTTTTTTCCTCTGGTCTTCAGAATCTATTCATAGGTACATATTTTCTGATTGTTGTAAAATCTCATAATTCTTTTCATGTGTAAGCCTTTTTCCTCTAAGATTTGACTTGATAATTGGCCTCATGGGTTATGTAGGCAATTATCTCTAGTTATGAGGTTAATAAAAGGCATCGGGTTGGGAAGTAAGAAGTGGCTTTCTATGGAGAGTAACTATATCATGGGATGTCATTAGGGTCATTAGGCAAAGGAGAATTAGCATCATCAGCAAGGGGAGGAGGAAAAAAAAAAAAAGCAAGGGGAGGAGGTGCTGCTTTTGCTGGTAGAGGAGAGTCAGGGACTTCTGGGGGCTTGAAGTACTCTTGGTGAACTGAACACTCCCATGCCCCCATTACAATCACAGGGCCCATTCTTTTCCTACTAATGTTTTCTCTTTCACACATGAATTTGGTGGCTCTCAACTCAAATCATGTTTTAATTAACAAATAGAACATGGAACATTTTCAGGTTGACCTTTGACCATGTTACCTTTTCAATCTTAGTTGAGATTCTTTTATGCTAATTTTAGAAAATCCTTACTTTCTTACAGTTCTTGAGGCTGTAGAATTAGATTTAGAATTTTGAGCTTATAACTTCCAATCTTTAAGCTATACACAAAACTCCATAGCCCGTATATTCCTCAAGCTAATCATATTGCTTCAAAAACTTTTCATCCAATGCACACTCCTTTCCAGATAAATGAGAAAGGATTTATCTGGAATCCTTTCTGATTTCTGGTATACTTTAAATATTATGGTATATTTTAACTATTATACCATTTCATTCTATGGGCTGATAAAGTCCAATATTTTCTTTTCTTTTTTTTTTTTTTAAATTTATGATAGTCACAGAGAGAGAGAGAGAGAGAGAGAGAGGGAGGCGCAGGGACACAGGCAGAGGGAGAAGCAGGCTCCATGCACCGGGAGCCTGACGTGGGATTCGATCCCGGGTCTCCAGGATCGCGCCCTGGGCCAAAGGCAGGCGCTAAACCACTGCGCCACCCAGGGATCCCCCCCAATATTTTCATTATAGCTACCATCTCACTGCTCTGGGACCCAAACAGACCTGATAATCAATTCCAGATTCCCATTTTCTTTAGGATCTTTCATCAGAAAGAATTGGTACTTTAAGTACCAATTTCCATAGCAGTAAGGTTTTTTAGCTGAAATAAAGTCCTTATTACTAATTTGTTACTAATTTACTTAGGGAAATAATGGATTTTGTTTCTAGATAGCTCATAGAATAACTGAATAGAGCAGAGCTCTCTAGGAGAAATGCCACATCACAATATATGGATTTACTATAACAAAAAATTTACTATTAACTACCTTCTAAAACTAGTAGTTCAATTTTGTAGACGAAAAAGTGACCACTGCTACTGATACTGCTCAGAACTGGGATCTAGAAGTTTCACCACTGTTACTTCTTAGAATTTAGAAATATATCTCATCATGTGTGACAAAAGATAAATGTATCCTTACTTCCTCATGTTGCTCTCTTTAAATCATGATTTTTGAATGAACGATTCTGACTGGGGAACATACAATAAATGCCTACATAATAGCCATGAGAAGGCTTAGAAGAATGAATTTTAATTTTCATTTTAGGTTAGAAGACTGTGTATTAGCTAAATAATGACCTACCAAAGATATTCATATCTAATTCCCAGAATCTTTGGATACGTTTTGTTACTACATGCAAAAGGAACTTTATAGTTGCTAGCCACATATACACACAAAGACAGAGACAGAGAGAAAGAGAAAGATTAAGAAACAGTTGAAAGAAGGAAAGGAGAATTTAGAAAGGTGAGATAATGCTATATTGCTGCCTTTGAAGACAAAGGAAAGAGCCACAAGCCAAGAAATACAGGGGGGATTTTAAAAGCTAGAAAAGGCAAGGGAATAGATTCCTCCAAAGTCTCCTACAGAAATGCAGCTCTGAAGATCCATTTTAGATTTCTGATCTCCCAAAGAGTAAGATAATAAATTTGTGTTACTTTAAGCACATCGTGCTAATGTGTTACAACAGCAACAGAAAAAAAAAAAAAAAAAACACACACACACACAAAATGGGGACACATCTACAGACACCATAAGGATGGTCAAACTAATTTGGCAGCCATAAACAGCTCAAATATCTCCTATGAACAAGAAAATAATGGAAGCCTTTAAACAAGAAAATAATAAAATGTCCCTTGAAAAACAACCGCAGTATAGATCTATGCCACAACATGAAGAACTCTCCTGATAATCACACTGTGTGAAAAAAAGTCAGATGTGAATGCATACTCAAATTCACTTATTATTCTATTTATGAATCGATTTATGATCTTTAGAGACAGAAGACAGATTAGGAGTTGACCAGGGATGGAGCAAAAGCAGAGGAAGGCAGAACAGAAAGGAGGATTTATAAAGGGAACTCTATTGGAGCTGATGGCTACATTTATTATCTTGATTGTGGTGATGGTTTCAAGTTGAGACACCAAATTGTAAACCTCAAATGCGCAGTTTTAGTTACTTAAATCATCATTCTGACTACTATGTATTAAATAGTATAGGGAAAAAAAAATAAATAAATAAAATAAATAAATAAATAAATAGTATAGGGAAGGAAAATACTTTCTTCAACCTTCTTAGGATTTGCTTGCAAATTCCTTTGGTGTCCTCTCTGGGATGATTAGTCTGTCTCTAGTTAAAGGAGAACTTATTTTCTGCCTTTAAATAAAAAAGGAGAAATTTTTGCCGCACTTACTACTTTTTACTTGCCTTTCAGCTTAAAATATTGTTTGTTTCTAAGAGACAAAGTTTGGGGTGATATATTATCATCCCTTTCAATAGGGAAATGAGAACATAAATGAAAAGTGAATAAGTTAGAGGTATATTATGGTGATTGAGATGACAGATGATGGTGGCTTAGATAAAAGGACAACAGTACAAATATAAAGCATGCATCGATTCAAAATATTTTGACCAATAGCTAAAAGGACCTGTTGATATCTTCAATATTCAAGATGTCGGATATAGAAGCATCAAAAGAGACTTCTATATCTCCAGGTTGAGCTCCAAGATAAGGAATATTATGAAAAATATTTTGAGTGGTTAGATGCAAATACTGTTATTTAACCATAGTAAATTTGAGATGCCTAAGAAATAGATAAATGGAGATATCAAGTAGGTAGTATGACTGAAAATATGGAGCTTAGAGGAGTGTCTGGACTGAGATTAAAAATTTGGAAGTCATTGATACATAGAAAACACTGAAAGTTATAAGAATGGATATTATATATAAGGAGAATCAAACGGAAAGGCATCTCTGGAAGGAAAATATAGAGAGAGATTGACTCAACCTTAGAAGATCAAAAAGTAAGCCAGAACTTAAAAGGCTATGGCTATAGTTAGCAGCAGTGGAAATAAAAATCAGCAAGATGTGCTGAGAATAATCACTTATTAAGCCATTTATTCAACAGATATCTACTCAAGGCAATAGAAATACATGGATAAACACAAGAGCTGTAGAGCATCCCTTCATGGAGGTTATATTCCAGTAATCACTATAAAGTACAAAGGATATATATTAAAAATAAAGGTAATATGTAATGATTAGTTTGATGTCTAAAAATTGGCTATATAAACAATGATTTGCCATATATGCACATAGATGAGATGAAGATATAATTAGAAAAATCCTTCTAGCAATATCCTTTTCAAATATATTTAGTGTTTTCCAAATGTAGTAAAATTAGTAAAATAAATGGCTAGGGCATGGAAAATTAAGGGTTGCATTTAACAAAAATAGCAATACTTATACCTAAACTTTTATGTGAGTTTTGAGTTTATTTCTAAGAACTGAAAAAAAGGTACACGTGTATCCAAATAATATAAGACAAATAAATAGAACTCATTATCTTGAATATCATGATCTAGGATCTGATTAACCATATTTATTTTCACTTCAATCTTTGTTGTTATTTTAAAGGAAAATCAAAGTTTTAACACAGAAGGTAGAGCAATGCAAGTGAAACAATAAATCATAATTTTAATGCCACATATATTGAATGAAGATTTAACAAAATCATTACCTTTAACTTTACATCTAAAAAAGTATAGTGCTGTGCATCTGAAGTTGCATTTAAATTCTACATTTACCTAACTTTTTTTTATGTTCATCAAAAAACATTAAAGTAATATATCCATTCAAAGGTCAAAGTATTTCTCCAGGTTTTTGAACTTGAATAGTGGTTTTCAGGGTAAGGTCTTATACTAGTTAAATATCTCCTTTTGGGTTGCAAAATAATCCACAAATAGACAACCTTCCATTGATTCTTATAATAAGAGTTGGTTAGATTTCAAATTTATGTATAACTAAAATCTATTTGCTATGAAGTGAGTTTTAAGGGAATTCCAAAAGTTGTTAATATGCTAAAATGAGTGTGTTCCTAGTGTTTCCGGAGACCTCTCAACTGGTATTTTGCCAGGAAGCCTGACTGCCACTTGCCAAAGCATTTCCTTTACGTTTGTACCATAGCAAAAGAGATGATTCAGAGAAGGGAGTTGGGATATGCATGCATTATTTTAAGTAGACCACAGTACTCTAAATTTGCTTCATCTGTATTACACTTATTTTTAGGGATGACATTAGATATGCTTTTTTTGTTTTTGATCCTTTATGTTAGATTTTATAAACTCTATCTTTTTTAAAGATTTTATTTATTTTTTCTTGAGAGACACAGAGAGAGGCAGAGAGGCAGAGACATAGGCAGAGGGAGAAGCAGGGTCTCTGGGGGGAGCCTGAACCAGAACTCAATCCCAGAACCCTGGAATCATGACCTGAGCCAAAGGCAGACATTCAATTGCTGAGCCACCCAGGTGCCCTATAAACTCTATTTTAACATCTTGACAATTATGTTGATAATTGTCCAACATATAAGATCTTCTCTATTCTTTTCTGTTCCACTTTTCATGCAGATTGTGTTGTTTTTGCATTCTTTCACCCTCATCAGGCCGGCCTTGGTCAAAGTTTCTCTTTAGTAAAAATAGTATGTGCAAAAGACTGAGATTTCTCTGCCAACTATGACCCCTTATAGCTCATATAGAAAGACTTGACATGTGGTAATGTCAGTCATAGAATATGAGGTAATATATAGCTTGGTGTTTTGTTGCTGCTATCACCAAAGTCAAGACATTTTTTCATAGTTAAAGTCATTAGAATATAAGCAATAGGAGATTATGCATTTGCTCTGAAGCTATTTGAAGTATAAATCAGATTTTAACACTCTAGTACTACCCAACTCAAAGTCCCCTGATATCTTTTCTTTATAGTTAGTGTAACATCTAAAATCCTTCCTAGAGGCTTACAAATTTCTATGTGACATGGAGCTATGTCTCTAGGTCTTATCTTAAACCTACCACACTGCTTCTTTTTTCCCTCTAGTACAACCATACCAGACTTCTAATTTTCCATAAGTATGTAAGGCATTTTTCCATCTCAAAGTTTTTAAGCTTGCTATTCACTCTTCCATAAATGCTCTTCTATATGTTTATAACGCATGTCTCCAACTTTTTGCATCGCTCTTCCAATGTCCATTCTTTCAAGAGAACTTCCTCAACTGCCATCAGTAAGAGCAATTTACTTGTCATATTTTATCCCCATAAAATATGCTTTTCTTTTCTTTCACAGCACTGTTCACTACTTGACATTAAATTAAAGACTGACTTACATTCATCTTTTTCACTTCAATGCAACCCCGAGGGCAAAGTCTGTCCCATGTTCACTCCTATATTCACAATACATAGTACAGTTCACCTACAAAAATGCCCTCATGGAGCCTATGCTCAGTGAAGAAAGAAATCTCCTAATGGTTAACACTTGGAACATTGCATCTTCTTAAGAAATATTTATAGAATATGAAATGTACTAAATTCATTGGCCCCTATCCATGTCTGGGAAGTGTTCACATGACTGTTGCATTGTCCCCATTATTTGAAAGGATAGAAGTATCTTACACTTAAGATCACCTTGTCTAACCTTCACTTAATATATGTCCCAGGTCAATTCTTTTAATTGAATGCAAATGTACTTAATGAACATTATCCATGAGAAAAATTTTATCTACCCTTGCCCAGATCCTCTTAAAAGAAATTATGCTATTTATTGTTTAAAAAAATGATTTTATTTCTGGTTCATCTTACTCTGCACTGTCCTTCCTGAAGGTCAGACTGGTCTCCCTTTAAAAATATCCTCAATCCCTGATATCGATACTTGTAAGAGTGTGGCTCCATTTTAATATCAGCTCGTGTGAATATCAAATGAGTGTGCATAAGCTTCTCCCACAGCAGAGTTTTGACATTAAGAAAATTAAAATATGCCCTAATCATAGAATGTTTTAACTGTTGTCTGACATTTTAAAGGATTTTCTCATGAATTTCAGAATAGATTATACTCTTGCCTGGCTTCTTGGGTATAAAAAATAATCTTCTAAGTGATTTAAACTTTACTTCTAATTTATAATAGAAAAAGTGCAAGAGAGAGAAAGCGAGAGTCTGTATGATGAGAAATTTTCTTTGTCTATTTGTCTTTTTGCCCTACAGGAAGCCAAGGAATTTTTTTTCTCTTATAAAATCATATATAGCTTGTTATTACAATTAACTTGAGTTCTGCAGGGATATAATAGACTTATTTAAAAGGAGTATGCTTAGCTATTTGCATGGGCTCCAAGGAAAAGAAATTCCAAAGTTTTTGTCATAATTCTGTATGAGGCCAGGCATTTACTTATCCTTAGGATATTCCTTTTTATGGGGGAAAGAGTGTAACTTTTAAATATTTAGTTCTGGCCAGTGCAAAACAAACTGAGACTATTATGGTTCATGTGACCATTTTACAACTCTGAGTGATGTTTGGTATTTAAAAGTACTAATGTTTATCCTTTGGCATAAATTTTTCATGTTTTAATGTGAGCCCTAGGTTTTTCTATCTTATTTACCTAAGATAAATGTGTTTCTTACATTTGACCTACGAACCAGAAAAGTCTTTGCATAGTTTTTAGAGTGATCTCTCTCCAGTCTTGACATTCAAGTTCAGATATTCTAGCAGTTCTAAACCACTTGAAGTTTCCAGACTGTTGCATGGCCACTCTTCTGTGACTTCTTATACGTAACATTCTATTCTGGTGTATACTTAATAAATATTACATTGAGCATTTACTATAGGTGAGACAAAAAAATAACAAATCTGTTTGGGGATTTGGCATGCACAAATAAGTTTTAAAGGAAATATTTCTGCCTTCATGTTGCTTAAAATCTTGGGGATAGGAGATAAAGCATACCAAAAACGTAAATAAATATAATAAACAAGTGGATTGTATGCTGTGTTAGTTGGTACTAAATGCTATGGAGAATGCTATGGGAAGAAAAATAAAGCATGAACAAAGGTCAAAGAGAATACTAGTATCACAGGAGGAATTTTGTGATGTAAATTCAAGTGGTTAAGTTGGGTGGGTAGCATTGAGAAATAGCATCCAAGTAAAGAAAATGAGGAACAAACCAAATAAAGAAAAAAATAGGATTTCAAGTCTAAAGGTCATGAGGAAAAGTCTGTGTGTCATGTCTGAAGCAAAACAGACCAATCTGAGTGGAGTAATGTGAGCAAGTAAGAAACAGAGAGGTAGGGAGGTGAGACAAGAGTCATAGAGGGCCTTGTAAAGACTTCCTCCTTCGCGGGAAGATTTTTTTGAGAGACATCAATTTAAGTGTTAAGTGTTAAGAACTGGTTGTAGATAGTAGGAGTGGAACCAGGATGAACAGGTACTAGGCTATTGCCATAATCTGGGAGAAAGATATTGGTGATCTGAATAAGGTTCTTAGCAGTATCTCATTCTACGATTTCCTTTTTACCTACAGTCTACTTTATCTTCACTAGTTCCTGCTCTCCCTGTAAGACTCTCCTTTCTTTCTTCTCTTCCTTCTCTGCATATAGGCACACATACATCTGATAAAGTTGCTCATCGTATGGGCTTTCCTAGCACCCTGCATTAATTTTTGTCAGAATGTAACTTACTGTAATTTATTTATTTCCCTTTCTAGACCATGGCCCTCTTGGAGTCAGTAATGCTTTCTTCCATATCTATATTTCTATTACCTAAAACAATTAGTTGAATATAAAATTTAATGTTTGCATAGTGCATTACAAATCCCAAGCAGAGGGATCCCTGGGTGGTGCAGTGGTTTGGCGCCTGCCTTTGGCGCAGGAGGCGATCCGGGAGACCCTGGATCGATTCCCACGTCGGGCTCCCGGTGCATGGAGCCTGCTTCTCCCTCTGCCTGTGTCTCTGCCTCTCTCTCTGTGACTATCATAAATAAATAAAAATTAAAAAAAAAAAATCCCAAGCAGAGTCCATATAATAACAAAATAGCTTTTTGATAACTGCAAAATAACCTATGTTGCCTTCAAGAAACTACACTAGATCATTTAAAAATTTTTGAACTAAATGAATGTCCAGATATTATGTTAGTCTAAACCTATAAAGTATATTTTCTTTTAAGAATCATATATTAACTTATCTGTTCTTGTTTTCTCATCATTTCCAAAACGGTGGTATTTACTAGAAGGTTTACAACATATATAAGCATTTTGACTTTATTTTTTTTATGAAAAACATAAGCGACAATGAATTTGTTTCATATAACTCAATAATATAACAATTGAAGAAATATTTAAAATATTTTAATTATATATGAATTATCTCTTCTGTTGTAAGGCAGATCACATTTCACTTAACATTTGAATTCACTTATTTATTAAATTACATATACATTTTTTCTACATTATATTATATGTAGAGAGAGTAGAGATTATGTGTATGTATGCATATGTATGTATGCATGTAAATTTGTATAAAGTAAGCCTTATCAGGTTATATTTCAATGTCAGGTTATAAAGGAACTATACAAAAATTTGCCAGTTTGGCTTTTCTATCATATATTTTATTTTATTTGCCAATTAATGTTCCCTAGTATCTGTTTCTCTTTTTTCCCACCCCCTCTTTTTTGGACCATAAATTGAATTTTCCTAAATAAGGAGTTTTCAACTAAATGAAATTGGAATATTTCTTTAACAAATGTCAAAATTCCAAATGACTAATATGCTGATTCTTAAAATTATATTTGCAATGTTGTGTATTAAAAATGCATGTTTATATACACAGATATTTACACTAAATTTTTATTATGGATATTAGCTTGTTGTTAAACCTCTCTATGCTTTAATTTTTAAAATCGAAATAATTTTAGCTTCTATTTCAGATTGTTGTATACTTCTAGCGAGAAAATTTTTATAAAAGTGCTGAAAAACAGCATCTGGAATATAAAAGTTCAGTAAATGTGAGTAACCAAATTTAATCATTAAGGTTTCATTTTTGTATAGTAAGTTTCAGGCTGACTTCTAATATTTTCTATAAAAAATATAGTTTAATTATCAAATTAAAATTTAGATTTTTCTAATCAATTTTAGACATAAAACTAGCAGCAATGCCAAACATTATAATACTTCTGAAATACCATCTGTAAAACTTAATCTAAAATATGGTGATTTTTCACTAGATGTTCTGTCACATATATGAACATCAATAGTAACAGTATGAATAGTCTCTTAAAGAGTATATCAAACTTTTAAACAACTGAAGTCATTTTCCCACTATTAACACAATTTTTACAGTATTGATGAGGAAAATATAAAAATATTGTATGCTAAAAAAGCTAGTAGATGAGAGTTCCTTTAAAATGCTTACCTACTTTTGTCTAAGAGAACTGGAAGGAACTTAAAAATACTTTCATATCTAGTACCATGAATCCAATTAAGTGAAAACCTGGTTATGATTAATTTTTGAATTTCTGGCATCTAGATAATTTTAAATATGCTAAGCATCTAGACCATTTTTTGTTTCTCTCCTCAGAATCTATACAGTTGCTGTGGGAAGAATCTGGTAGAATAATTAAGCAAAAGGGCTTTGAAGTCAGACAAATGAGACTAAGATCTCTGATCTTGCATCACTCTCCTTTTGATTCAACCACAATCCTGGTTAAATCTAAAGCTCTTTCTATCACATAGCTGCATCCATGTGTCTGAACATGGCTATAGTAAAAAAATGATGATATTATGCTGACTGGTCACCATTTATATGAATTTATATCCATTATATATAGTTAGCCTTACTGCTGCCAGGCAACTGTATACATCCCTACTTTATTCACTCTTCTACCTCTGTAAATGACTCATAATTATCCCTCTCTTCTCACACTTTCCAACTTCCTTTACTCCAACCTCACTCTCAGCTAATGAATTTTTGTTTTATTTTAATGAAAACAAAAAATCAATGAGATAAAGATTTCTACAAGTTGCAGCCATACCTATCTCCCTATCAGCATTTGTAGGCACATGTCCTTCCTACCGTCTTCGGATGCACTGTCCATGCAATAGGTAAGACCAATTCCTCTATTCATATGCTTGAACACAATGCCTCTTGATGACTTATGGACATGATTCTAGCAATTTCCCCTTATGTCTTGTTACTTCTATGCTTCCCAGCCCAGAAGTTCATTTCTATTGACAAAGAAATAAACTCTTTGTTCCCACGTTAAACAAATTGTTTGGTCTACTTCCTTCTCCAAATCATGGTATAATTATTTTTATTCCCTTGGATAAAAACACTGGGAAAGAATTTCTACAATTCTCTCCTCCTCATCTTCAATTTCTTCCTCTAAGGTTTTTACTAATTGGCCAACATTAACATTATTTCAGTGTGACCAAATGTTGTTTGTCAGGGTTCATCTTATGTGGCATCGTAGTGTAATTTACATGGTTAATCACTCTGTCTTCCTCTATTTCCCTTTCATATGCTGGTTATTCTCTGTCAGTTTCTTTTACTGATACTGCATCACCTTCCCAAGCTCTAACTTTGAGAATGCCCCCACAGTTATCTCCCATTCACTGTCTACACATTGTTTCTAAAGGGTAACACATAGCTTTATACTTTCAAACATCATAAGATATTGACATATAGATATGTGAACATGTAGGTAGATATGACATAGATTGATAGATGATAGATGATAAACAGCTCTACACTGATATTTCCAGCACAGACTACTCCACTGAATTTGACACATTTATCCAAATGCCTATTTGACAGATTCACCCAGATATCTAATAGAAATTTCACTTACACAGTTCCTGTTAATCCATATCCAAACAAGTTTTTCTTTTGACCTTTTGCATCTTAATAGTAAATCCATCTTCTTAGTTGTTTAAGTCAAAACCTTGGTATCTTCCTTCATGCCCTTCTTCTTTCATAGTGAACATCCACTCATCAGGATATCCTGTTGGTATCAGTTTTAAAATATATACAGCACATGCTCACTTCTCAGTATATCTGCTGCTATCATCTTGGTCCAAGCATTGTGATCTCACAATTCTATCACTGAATGAGCCCCAAAGGGGTCTCCCTGAATTTACCTTGCCCCCAGAAACACTCAATTCTCAATGTTGCAGCCAGATGAAATTTCTAACAGCTTTTATTGAAACATAATTGACATTTAAAAAGTACCAATAGGGATGCCTGGGTGGCTCAGTGATTGAGCATCTGTCTTCAGCTTGGGTCGTGATCCTCGGGTCTGGAAATGAGTTCCACATTGGGCTCCTTGCAGGAGGCCTGCTTCTCCCTCTGCCTATGTCTCTGTCTCTGTCTCTTTCTCTCTCTGTGTCCCTCATGAATAAATAAATAAAAACTTAAAAAAATACTCATACTTAAAATGTTCAATTTGGTACGATTTGGCAATGCATACACTCTTTGAAAGCATCACTGCAATCAACAGAGGGATCTATTTAAAACATAAATCATATCATGTTCTTCAGATACCTTCTTCTTTACAAAGAGTAACACCCAGAATCCTTTGACCTAGGAGAAACTGCACAATTTGTTTGTTATTTCTAAGAGTTCAGTTTATGTTCCACTCTTCTCTTCCTTTTTCACACCCCTCTTATGGAATTGCTTACTATTCTTCTTTAAACATATCTCATTCACTCAGAGCCCATTCACTTGCTGTCCTTTCATCTAGAATACTATTTTCCCACATCTTGCAGAGCTAGTCCCTCACTACCTCCAGTCTTCATTCAGAAGGCACCTTTCAGTGACAGCTTTCATACCCACCATACTAAAACTGAATCTCCATGCCCTTTCCCTGCTTTATGTTCTCTACCTAATACTTATCACCATCTACATTACTATATATTTACCATACACAGTAACTCTGTTATGTAGAAGCGAGAGAGGAGCTAGATCTGAGGGAGAGTCTCAAGTCCTTGAAGGGAAATGATAGAGACATGTGAGCTGAAGGCAAGGACCTAGATAAATAAGCTACACATTATAAGCCTGGGAACACAACATCCTAACTTTGTGGCTTCCAGGACCTCAGGCCCGATGATCAAGAGCCACAGGTACAGAACATGCATTTTCCTCTTCCTTCTCTGCCCCTAGACTCATTATAATACATTAGCATTGTATGAACAAATCCAACCAATGAAGAAAGGCTGCCATGAGGGTTCCTATACAAACCTTGTAGGTTCAAAAAACTCCCCCTTCCAACCTGTGGGAGGAGGTTCCCAAGTGATTGGAAGCAGCCTCCATTAGACACCACCTCACTGTATATCACAGCTCCCCCCCAGCCCAGAGACACTCAGTAATACCCAATCCCCAAACAAACACATTGGAAGTGGGACCTGCCAACTCTCCCACTTTGAGAGTGTCTGTGCTTGCTACTTTCCTTCTGGCTGTCTTTATACTGAGAGCAGATTCCCCCTATAAATCTTCTCATGGGGAATCCAAGGACTGAGACTTCCATTCACCCAATGCAGACTCTCTCTCTCTCACCCATAACAACTCTATTTAAATTTCTACTACTATATATATACTATTTCTAAATGCTATATAAATCATCATATATTTCACTCAACTAACCTCTTCATTGTTAGTCCTTTCCTTAGAATGTAAGGTCCATGAAAAGACATATTTTGGTTTGTTTTGCTCACTGTCCTTTCAGAAGTGCCTAGAATAAAATGTGGCAATAGTAAGCACTCACTTAATATTTGTTGGATAATTAACTGAAGAAAAACTTCATAAGGTAAGTCACCTAGAATGTAGAACATAATTTCTTCATATACAATAATTATTGTGCATTTTTTCAATTTATTAAATATTTTATTCATTTGCTGTCAATTATCAGGTAGCTGTTACCACAGACTGACAGATATCATATTCTTAGATTTTATTTGTAACTCTCCCGGACTGTTAGCACCTCTCTTGCCACATTTCTTCCTTCTTCCCCTTTTGTTTTTGTTCCATGCCCCAGTATTTAATTTAAAATATCATATGATTTTTTTCATAAATAACAACTTTGTGGAAATTCTGTAACTTTTAATGATAGCTAAGATTAGGTATGTACCCATCACAGTCATAAACACAATTTCCGGGATCCCTGGGTGGCGCAGCGGTTTGGCTCCTGCCTTTGGCCCAGGGCGCGATCCGGGAGACCCTGGATCGAATCTCACGTCGGGCTCCCGGTGCATGGAGCCTGCTTCTCCCTCTGCCTGTGTCTCTGCCTCTCTCTCTCTCTCTGTGTGACTATCATAAATAAATAAAAGTTAAAAAAAAAAGAAAACTTGAAAAAAAAAACAAATAACATAATTTCCAACAATTGGTTCATTTATACTTTCTGTTCCCTCATATTTGTACTGCTGTAAATTAATATATATGCATGCATACATGTGCCTGTATACATGTAATGTGTATTCAAAAAATCAAAGCTGACATAATCAGACAAGCATCCATAAGACATGCTGAGGCTCCACATTTGTCATTTTATACACAGCAAACCAGAGAAAGACCAGCCTCTTTTCTGCAGTTAAGAAGAAATCCCTTCTGATTTACTCAAAGCAGTAGCTTTAGGGAACAGAAATCTTTGGTAAGCTTTCAACACCATTACAAAATTAATAAGATTTCTCAGAGTTCTCTGACCATTTTATTCTTTTAACATTTTGATTCAACTATGGAGTTTAAACTATATGAGAACCAGCAAAATAAATATCTGAGGCAATAATCTTTCTCTGGAGCCAAACTGAAAGTCAGTAGTTTGGGGAGACTGAATCTGTCATAACACTGGACTGCTTTCTTATCAACAAGCCATTCCTTTTTAATAGGAGTAGATTCTTAAAAGGGATAGAAACAAATTAAATGAGGTTTACCAGTATTTCCTTCAAGATGTTATTGTGCTGTCTTCATTTGGAGACAATTTCAAAGAGAAAGCAAACAGAATGTTGCATCTGAAAGAAGTAATTAAATCCTCAATTTCCTTACAATCATTTATTTGTAATGGTAGCAATTCCAAAATTTGATTAATAGCATGATCTTCTTCTGGTAATTAAACATTCTGCCAAATTTTCTAAAATTAAGATGTTTACAGACTTCCAAAGCTTTAAGAAAAATTTCTCAAGACTGAGGCTCTAGTAAAAAGTTTTGAAATTCTAATAGCACTATGTGCTTCTAGAGAAGAGCAAGATGATTGGAGTTTTCTATTCCACTGGAGACGAAGGGTGATATATATTTTCCTTATTCCATGTGGCTTTTGTCTCTGACTGTTACATCATGCAGCCCAGATATCAGGAGAAGTGGCCTTGATCATATTAGTGGGTTGAAAAATGCAAGCCACAATAATAGCATAGAAATGTACAATAAGAAATGTAAGATGTACAAAAATCTTATATTACAATTGGCCTTAGAGTTGATGTTAACTTTCTTAGTTTTTTTTTTTTTTTAAGATTGTATTTATTTATTCATGAGACAGAGAGAGAGAGAGAGAGAGGCAGAGACATAGGCAGAGGGAAAAGCAGGCCCCATGCAGGGAGCCTGACGCAGGATTCGATCCCGGGACTCCAGGATAGCACCCTGAGCCAAAGGCAGATGCTTAACCCCTGAGCCACCAGGCATCTCAACTTTCTTAGGTTCTAAAATGATTTTTAAACCATATGTTTAAACATGTTTAACCATAAGTTCCACAAAAACTTTTAATATATTTAAATAAGACAATCTTGAAAAATACATAAATATATGACTTAAATCCATCTTTGGATTCTTTGCAGAATAATGCAGAATGACAAGAAGTAAGAGCAGAAATGGTAAACTCAGAAAACAAAAACAATAAAAATAATTAGAATTGACTGTATTGAATAGAGAAAGCAGAGGATGAAGCAAAAAAAAAAGAAAGCACAAAGAAAGAAAAAAATCAAAGACGTAGAGGAATATTACTTCCAGAACTAACTTGTGCTTCTTTTGCAAATACAAGTATTATATGTTGCCTATGCTTGACTTATATTATCTAGATTTTGTTATTTATAGATGCTACAGGATTTGTAGCATTGACTCTTTAGGGATTTAACTAGAAACATTTATCTCAGTAGGTGATAATGAGTTATCAAATACCTAGGAAAATTCTTTAAAAATAATTAATTAAAGACAGAAAAATTGACATGGAATGTTTTGATTGTAAAAAATACTTAAAAATAGTGCTATAGTCCTACAAATAAAAATTCCATAAATATGAGTTTATTGTACATAAAACAACTTTTTTTGTTTTATGATTAAAACATAAGCATTTAAGTATATCAACTAATGGACATTTTTAAAGAGAAGTGTTTGTGCAGGTAAAAATCTAATATGGATGAAGAGTAACGCATGGAATAAAATATAATTACAGAGAATAAAATTTCTAAATAATTAAGATGAAGATTAATGCCTGATCACAAATATCATTAATTCCAAATGTCTGCTCCCAAAATAACAACAGTTATTATGTAACTAGGAATAGAATGAGCTTGCCTTGCAGGTGATGGCACTGTCTTCTCATCGTCTATATAGAACTTTATTTCTACACAGTTAATTCTTGATTATCTGTGCTAATAGAGGAATGCATTTCTGCAGAATATATAATTAGTATGTATTCTAGTATGTATTTTCCACTTAAAGCTTCACAGGGAAATTAAAAGAGACATTGGATCTAGCTATTGAATTCACATATTTCCCTTCATCTACTTTGATATTTGAACTCCCTTTGTTTAAGTCCAAGGAAAACAATGAAGCTTCCAGAGAAGCAAATATTATGTTCTTGATAGACAACTAAAAATAAACCTAAGGAAATAACAATATTTCCAAGCAGAAAGAGATGAAATAATAAGGAAAACCTATGCTTTATTAGTTTTTTTTAAATTTCCAACACATTTTTAAAATAATAAACAATGGAAGTATTACAAGAAAATATTTCTTTCCTTTTTTAAAGATTTTATTTATTTATTCATGAGAGACACAGAGACAGGCAGAGAGAGAGGCAGAGACAGGAGAAGCAGGCTCCATGCTAAGAGCCCGATATGGGACTCAATCCCAGGACTCAGAGATCATGCCCTGAGCTGAAGGTAGAGGCTTAACCAGTGAACCACCAGGCATCCCGGAAATATTTCTCTCTTGAGTCACTGGAGAGTAAATTGCCAAGCTGACACTTCATTGCCCTCCAAAACGTGTGTGTGTGTGTGTGTGTGTGTGTGTATTTTATAAATAGGCTACTTTCTTACATAACCATCATATATTCATCAAAATCAAGAATTTAGCAAGGAAACATTATTGATAACTATGTGTAATAGTTATCTCTTACTGCATAAAAAGTCCTAAAATATAATTGCTTAAAACATTTTTTATTTCACGCTTTCTGTGGGACAGGGATCTGAATGTGGTTTAGTTGGATCTTTCCACTGGGTCATAATATTGCAGTTAAAGCAGCTACTTGGGCTGTTGTCTCATCTGAGGACTCAGCTCAGGAAGGACTTGCTTCAAAGCTCACTCACATGGCTGTTGGCAAGATTTACATGCTCATAGGTTCTTGAACTAAGAGACTCAGTGCCCCACTGGCTATATTGATCAGAAGCTTCCCTCACATCCTTGCCACAGGAGCTTCTCCAAAGAGTAGTTGACAAAACATCAGGCAATTTCCATCAGAGTGAGAAGATAAGAAAGCGAGAGATGGCGCAAATTGGAAACCCCATTCCTTTTATAACCTACTATTGAGAGAAGCATTTTAAAATTCTCACCATACTGTTTCCATTAGAAGTGAGTTTCTAGCTCCAGCTCACACTTAAAGGGAGGGGATTACACTGAGATGTGAATAGTAGGATCAGGAGTCATTGGGGATATCTTGGAGGCTGTTTACTATACCATCTAATCTTCAGATTCTCTTCAAGTTTTCTCAAAGATCTAAGTAATGTTATTATTTAGTTTCCATTTAGCATCATCTACTGCAGTTAAATATCCTTCCTTCTTAGTCTCTTTAGTATGGAATGTCTCTTCAGTCTTTCCTTGATTTTCATGACCTTCCCACTTTTGAGATTATAGGCTACTTATTTTGTATAATGTGTCTTTTTGGGAGGTTTGTCTAACATTTCCTCATAATATTCAGGCCACACATGTTTGGCAGAAATATCACAGGGGTGATGGTACATTTTCTAACTACTTCTATCAAGTGGTAGGCAACATCAATTTGTCTAATTATTAATGGTGTTCACTTTGATCACTTAAGATGTTATCTGCCAGGTTTCTCCAATATAAAGTTACTCCTCTACTTCTTCATAATTAACATGAATTTATGGGAGCAATGTTTTGAATTTGTAAAAACATCCCATTCATCATCAAACTCTCAAAGTATTTATTCCCTTATTTACATCTGTATAGATTCATGTTTTCTTAGTTTATTCAGTGAAAAGATAATTTATTATTACTATTATTTTGATGCTTGAGGTATTCGTTTTGGCCAGAAAGAACTCAATACATCTGGATTTTGTGTTATTTAGAAATTGTCTCCTTCATTTTTTAAATTTTTTTTTTTTATTTATTTATGATAGTCACAGAGAGAGAGAGAGAGAGAGAGAGGCAGAGACACAGGCAGAGGGAGAAGCAGGCTCCATGCACCGGGAGCCTGACGTGGGATTCGATCCCGGGTCTCCAGGATCGCGCCCTGGGCCAAAGGCAGGCGCCAAACCACTGCGCCACCCAGGGATCCCCATTTTTTAAACACTCTCTTTATTGGGGGTACAACAAGATGTTTTAGCTCATCTTCTTGTCTCATCATTTTCCTGGCCCAATCTTGAAACTAGACATTTCTCTAGGAAGCTTTGCTTTCCTTCCCAATGACATAACTGTACATATTGCTATTGAGGTGTGATTATTCCCCAAACCTCCTAATAAATAGATCTACAGAATGTACACACACATACATACAGAATGTATCCAACAAATATATACAAATATAGAACTAACAGCACAATTTCTATTTTCTGCTTTTTCAAATATTTATTTATTTATTTATTTATTTATTTATTTATTTATTTATTTGAAACACGGAGAGAGAGTCAGAGACAAAGGCAGAGGGAAAAGTAGGCTCCATGCGGGAAGCCTGATATGGGACTCAATCCCAGGACCTGAGAAAATGACCTGAGCCAAAAGTAAACGCTCAACCACTGAGCCACCCAGGTGCCATCTATTTTCTACTTTTCTATAACTAGAAGTTCTTTCTTAAACAGTAAGAAATCTGTTTTCCGTTTTCCTTATATTTAATTTCTTGATCAATTCTCTCATATGTGTAAATGTCCTATTTTCATTGTCATCTCCTCCGCCCGTGTAGTTACTATCCTTACCCTGTTCTGACCTCCAGTGCTAAGTCATGCATCATTTAGACAATCTTCCCACCTTGCTTGGGCTCTGACATTCACACTGAGTACTTTCTGTTGAAATGCCCCCCTCACATTTCTCAGGGTCTGACACCCCATATCAGTGTCACCAATGGATGAATGACTTTCTCACCCCATTTGAGCTCACAGTCATCATACCAGTCTCTCCTCTCCCCACCAAAACTACCCTCCCCACCACAAACCAAGATCTTACCACCCATGGTGGTCTTCTCTCTCTGATCAGGTTAGAACACCTTATACGGGATCACTGACCCACTGTCGAGGCCCCTGTGAATATTTCCTGGACTCCAATTATCTCAAGAGTCCATCTTTCCACATGCAAAACTTCCCTACAGTGCCTGGGGTGTGACACCTCAAACAAGGCCATCTTTTTCAATCTACTTTTCCTTCACAGGTTGCCTATTACTTTATGTGAACTCTAACCCACCTCCTGCAAGCTCTTATATCATTGTGGCTTCTGACCCCCAGGTTCCTATACCATAAACATCTATACTACTTTATTCCTTCTAATGTTTTTAGGACTAAAATGCTCAAAAGGAAAAGAAAAGAAAGATAAGGGAAAGAAAAGGAAAACAAAAGGAAGAGAAAGATTTTAAAAAGTATTTTAGATTATATTTAATGAGAAAAAAAATATCTGGAACCCAATGATTTTACTCAGAAAAGAGGGTTGCCAAAACACAGATTAATAGTTCAAAAGTGATCATTACTTAAAAAATTAAAAAAAATTGTTAAGTTTAAAATATTATTTGTGGAAGAATGCAAATGAAAGCAAAATCCTTTACCACTTTGGGTGTGCAGAAGAATTTATTAAAAGTAGTTCCCATGAGTGTCCATTCTATGATAAATCACTCCTCAGGGCTATCCTGGTGATTACAATAGACATTTTAAAGCAGCACAACATATACTTTCAATTTTTTTCAGAAGTGTGAAGAAGACATTGATCCTTTTACTAAGACTACACATTAGGAAATTGACTCAGAGGAAATAATTCAACAATTGCAGAATTCCTACATTGTATTGCTCACATTAATAAAAAAAGATATTAATAGCTACTATTCAATAATATGAGGTTACTAAATCAGTAGGTTACATATAGATATCAGTGATAGGAAACTATTAAAATTATCACTTAAGTCTACAGTTAATGATAAAGATAATTTGATTTTGTTTGTTAAATAGACAAAAGCAGGGAATAAAAGAATATCTCTATTGTGTTAAGCAGACATTTTTTCATGAATATATACCTAAACAAATTTTACAAAATTATTCATTAATTCGTATGTGTGTTTGCCTCTAAGTTGTTGTTTCTACCTAGCTTGCATCCTATTCAAAATGTTAACTCCCCTAAACTCTTTCTTCTTGCTATTTGATGTGTGTTTTAAATTGATTCAACTAACATGAGATTCAAGATGTAAGTGTAGTCTGAAATCCTTTCTGTTTCATGGTCTCTGGAACCATTAGTGTTCTTGGAGGTTACTGTTACATTGGATTAATTTTCCACTTGACACTCAAGAGTTCCACTATTATCTCAGGAAAAATTTATTCATTTAACTTCATGTTCAATAACTGAGAGTATATAGTTAGTCTTAAGAGCACCATACCACCACATGTTGATAGAAATAAATTGATAAGCTTAGAAAAGGGATAGGTGGGAGAAAAGTGATGGAGAAGATTCCCAAATTAACAGTGAATTTGGAGACATTGTTTTAGATTTATTTTAATTAATTTGTTATTTTAGACAGCAAAACTATATTTGAAAATTGGAGAATTAATTAAATAATATGGATTATATGTTGCATTTTTAACTTCTTGTGATATTTGAATTTTTGTTACATCATATCATAATAATTTTATGACATGTTCCAGTGGAGCACAAAGGACAACATAATGACAGATTGTTTGGCATAATTATTTAATTTTAATTTCAAATGATATTTTGGCACATTTTGAAGAGTTTATAAAGAAACAGTACTAACCAAGCACTTTTTTCTGGTCGAGAGAGGGATGTCACTATAGTAGCAATTATGATAACTCGTGAAGCAAAGCAGGAAAGTTCTTTTCCATGTTTTGTGGACCCTGCTCATGAAGCCACAGGGACATCTGTGAAAAGTACTTCCAATGAAGCGCCACTCACAAAAATTAATCATCCCCAAGAGCTATACTGGATCAGAGGAAATAAATACATGGGTGGGCTAAAGTTGGCTTATTCAGAAAAATCCAAGTCATAGTTTAAAGCAAAGGAAATAAGAAAGTTCTGTCAAGCATTAGGACTACACAATAAAAGCTGAGAATAAGGATCAAATTATGAAGTATATTTGAGATTTTTTCATGGAGGGTATGAGTATCTGAGAATGTTCTCTCTAAGCAAGTGGCCTTTGAGTTACCATCTTTCTTAGTCTGCTTGGGCTGCCATAACAAAATACCATAGACCAGGTAACTTACTTAACAGAAAATTTATTTCTCACAATTATGGAGGCAGGGAAGTTCAAAATCAAGGTGCCATCAGGATAAATTTCATTGTAAGTTCTCTTTACTTGGCTAGTAGTTGGGTGCCATTTTGTTGTATGTTCATTTGGCCTTTCCTTGGTGAATGCTCATAAAGAGAGTGAAACATTTCTCTTTCTCTCTTCTTCTTATAAGACCACTAGTTCTGGGATCCCTTGGTGGCTCAGCCGTTTGGCGCCTGCTTTCAGCCCAGGGCATGATCCTGGAATTCCTGGATCAAGTCCCACATCGGGCTCCTTGTGTGGAGCCTGCTTCTCCCTCTGCCTGTGTCTCTGCCTCTCTCTCTCTCTGTATCTCATGAATAAATGAATAAAATCTTAAAAAAAAAAATAAGACCACTAGTTCTATCGGATTAGAGTCCTACCTTTATGACTTTATTTTATTTAATTTACTTCCTAGAGACCCTCTTCAAATATAGTCACACTGTTAATTACGGCTTCAATATATGAATTCAAGTGGGAGGGGGGAGCAGAATTAATTTCATAGCACCACCTGAAGGAAGAAAGAGTGTACTATGAAAGACTTCTAAGGAAATAATATTCTAAAGATTTATTTATTATTTATTTATTTATTTATTTATTTATTTATTTATTTATTTATTTTTCAGAGAGAGAGCATGGGGGAGGAGTTTAGGGAGAGGGAAAGAGACAGTTCTCAAGCAGACTACCTGTTGAGCATGGAAGCTGATGCAGGGCTCCATCCTAGGACCCTGAGATCATGATCTGAGCTAAAACCAAGAGTCTGACACTAACTGGCTGAGCCACTCAGTAGCCCCTGTTTTTTAAAGATTTATTTATCTATTATAAGGAAAAATATTGTAGTAAGAAGAAACAGGAAATACAAAAACTTAAAGGCATGAATCAGCTGATGTGTCCCAGGGAAAGAAAAAAAACAAAACAAAACACTGTAGTCAAATGACTGTGCACTATGAGAAGACAAAGCGAGGAGAATCACTGGTTCTAATTCTCTTGTCTTGAAGAGGTTAGAAAAATTAATTCTATTTTTGTCTGCTATCCTGAGTTAGACCATTGGAAGTGATTGAGATCAGGGACTACGGAATTGGTGGGGACTGAGTCCATTTGATGAACGTGGTCTAATGTTACCATGTGGAAAACATTTGGTATAGTCCCGTCTCTAATTGTCAAGGCCTAGGGAGATGCTCACTAGTAGGCCCACTAAGGTTTCACACCCACATCCAGCCATGGGCTGAGCCATGAACTATATCACTTTGGGGCCAATATGAGGAGTCACAACGCTGCCTTTACAACCTTCTAATTATTCACAAAATAAATAGCATTTATTACTAACATGAAAGATAACCTACTCACCAATGGTGCTGGAATAAGGAATCCTCTTTTCTTTTTTATCTTTTTCTCAGCAATTGGAAAAAACAAAACAAAGACAAAAACAAGCAAACAAAAAAACAAAAAGCCCTGGGAAGATAGAAGGAATTGAAAGTGAATAATCAACCCCATGCCTTCAGTTCAGAACTATGAGTCTCACCTCAGCTGTGGTAAGAAGGATTACTAAAAGATTAATATCAGATTGAAATTAAATTGTCTACAGTAAATTCCAAATCCAAATTATATTTAAAAATGTAATCAGAGTGAAATTTATTAAGGAAACTCATTTCCCACTAGCAAGGATTTGACTTTGTACAGCTATTAGCAGTTATATAAAAAAGTAAAGCATTTTTATGTGTATCCCTCCAATTGGTTGAAGCACCTCTGTGAAATCAATTAGAAGGATTTATAAATATGTGATTAATTAAGTACTAACCATCTTTACTCATCCCAACTGTAATCCTCTGTATCTATCAATTTTTGCTACTGGTATAGACAGTATAATCATGTACTATGTAATGGCCTTGGGTATACTGTTGAACTCTTTCTTATAAAAATCAACTGACTTAAAAGAAAACTAGCTATTGTGAAGAAAAGACAGTTTAATAAGCCTTAACCTGCTTAATAAGTGGAAATACAGTTGCTTAGTAAGAGGACTTGAGAGTTGCCATTTAGCCCTTTCCTGGCAAGCAAATCCTCTGCTCATGAGAGACAGTGATTCAATTCCTACTTTTCTCTCACATCAGTCCCTACAGACACAATAGTAACAAATCCTAGCTCTAAAGGTTTAAATGAAGTGCGGAACTTTCTTCGGTGGATTTTTCTTTCAAAGAATAAGTTGTAAAGGGAAGTAGGGAGGTAGAGGATGGGGACATGTAAAGTGCGGACATGCAGCACATGTGAGTAGACTCAAATACAAGAAATCCACCTCACAGAAACCTGAAAGATCCTCACCAGTGCAAGTCCCTGTTGAGTAAGCTTACTTGTTTCAGAAAAGACATCATCAAAAGCTCATTAATGGTACAAAAATAAAATAAACCCACCAAGTATTAAATGTAAACATAAAAAAATAATTGAAAAGATGTTTAAAGCATTTTTTAAGAATTTTATAAAGTGCTCTGATAAAGGCTCATTCAATATGTGGGTAGTTCTAATAAAAATATTGTTTTAAAAAATTAAAGAAAAGAGATAAATCTTACTATATGACAAATAATGCTGTCTGAGACCTATGGCTATGAAAATGAAGCCAAAAAACATCCAAATTTCTCAATGTCTCAGTGCATTCATTTTTGGATTTGGAAAGAATTATTATGGAATTGTATTTCACCATTTTAAAAATATATTTGTATATTCTAGATTTTCCTAAAGCACAAGTAAAAACATAAAAACATGAAACATGTCATCACCAACATTGTTCATATTTTGCTTGTGCAAATCAGATTAATAAATTAATCTTTCTGCTGATTAAGAACATATACATGTTCAACTTTCCTGAATTTGAAAGATTATCATTCTGTTCATTGTTGTTAATAATAATAATAATAACAGAACGGATGGATTTCTGTATAAAGTAGCTTACAGTTTATAACAGAAAGAAAGGAAAAAGCCCTGGACTGTACAAAATTTTAAATAACAAGATGAAGAGTGGGAAGTGATAGGAAATATCATTGGGGAGAAAAATTTTAAGGTTGAATTGCTTTTCCGAGTCCAATCAGATTCCTAAAGAAATTGTTTTCAAGGTAACCTTTGGGAAGCACTGCCCTGGTAATTTCTTCAGTGTCTTCTGTGACTACACTCTCCATGTAACTGAAGAAAATTTTACCTACTCCAGATGATTTAGGTCAATTAGATGTTATAAGTTATTTTGTTATTTTCCCAAAGAGCCTCAATTCTTCTAACACCCCAACCTTTGGTACCTCTTCTCTCACATATTTCTAGCTGATGAATTTCTTTCTTTCTTTTTTTTTTTCAGTACAGAGATCCCCAGGATTGAACGTGCAATGTATTCCCAATGCTCTTACCAGAACTTAGTAAAGAGGAACTATTACCTTCTTACTCTCTGATATGATTGCTCTCCGTATGAAGTCTCAAATTGTATTAGATTTTGTTTCTGTATAATATTAGATTGTAATGCCTCCTGTGCCTTCCGTGTTCACACATACCTTACTTCAAATGTAGGATTTTCAGGAACACTAGTTTTCAGTTAATTCATTTTAGGTGTGCGTTTGCATCTGTGTGTGATCCTTTATGCTGTTAAAAGTTAAAATGACTTTATTTTATATATTATATATAAATGTTTCTAAGAAATAGAAGTCTTCTCATGCCCTTAGGTGTTCTTTCCAAAACAAAGATGGCAATTAGTAGACTGTCCATCTCATCGTGTGATGGCAAAGTCATATTAAGTGCATGTTAGTTTATCTTGATTGCTCTTTCATTCATTTAATTTCAATCTCCTTTGCTTAAGTTTATACATTTATTAAGACATATACTCTGATAAAAGTATTATACCAAATCCTGCTATTTCCTTAGATCATCTCCAAATATTTTTTTTTCTTTTCTTTCTTTTTTCTTTTTTAATTTTTTATCTCCAAATATTTCTTCCTTACTTTAATATTTAAATTTCTTAGAACAATAACATTTTCTAGCTTATATTATCCATAAATTTATCCAAGTAAAAGATGTATCATCTATTACCATTCAGATATTGGGCTAATACTGAGAAAATAAACACGACTAAGACCAATATCTACCCTCAATGAAATTACAAGTAAGTAACAAAAAATACTCCGAATACTGTATTCTCAATCTTTGAGATATTGTCTTTTCCCTAGCTCTTGCATGAAGGTTCCATATTATTTTTCTATGTTACCTATCAAATTACCGCAATCAGTGTTTAAAAAAATTATTGTCTCACTATGTTTTTGTTTTTGTTTCCTTATCTCCTCAAGAAGGTAACAAACTAGTGTCTGAGGAACAGAGGAATAAATGGCAACCATCTACAATGTAATACCTATCCAGACTCCTAGAATAGATGGAATTCAAAAGTCCCAGAAGGCAAAACTGAAGTTTAGAAGTGATGGAAATGTGTCAACTTGAGAAAAAAAAATTTTTAAGTGATTTTCTTGAGGCAAGAGAGAGGATGGCTATGTGATTTCATTAATTATTGAGAAATGGCCCATATAAGCTATCAGGTGATTAGCTTGAATGAATTGTTAATGGAGACTGGATTTTAGGCATCAGTCTTCTGGCTTCAGCTAAGATACTCCTATCCAAATTTAACAGAGACCAGTAGAACCTCTCTCAATGAAAATTATCAACAGCGATGACTATTGATTGAGAAAAGTGTTTGTCCTTGAGTGTACTTGGTCTCATGGGGATTTTTCCTGGCTTTAAGGACAAAGTTCCCCTTTAACAGTCCTAAAATTGGATTTTCCCCTGGATAGGAAGTTGAGGTCTTAGATGATCTGGCTTAAAGACCAAATTCAAAGACATTTAAAAAATGAAACACTTAAAAAAAAAAAAAATGAAACACTTATTACTGATACATATTATACAGTAAAACTCAACTCCATCATTTGTGAAAACCAAAACATGATAATGCAGTATGATAATGGCTACAAGAGAAGTATGCATAAAATATTGAGAATACAGAGAGATCTGTCTAAATAAAAATGGATCTAGAAAATATTCTCCAGAAGGAAGTAACCTTAGTTTTAAAACTAAGGGGAGATTAAGGGATAGATAGAAGGAATCAAGGTAGAAATGGAGATAGTGAAGTGGGGGAAGGCGGGGGTCTCAACCCAATTTCTTCATATTTACAGGTAAATATAAAGGTTCAAAAAGATGGAATAAGAGGATCATACAGCCAATGGTGAAACTAGAATTGGCATCCCACTCTTAAGAAGTTTTCAGGAAACACTTGGTCCAGAGGTAACAACTTCTATAAATATGTTCTATTTAACCACTTTTTTTTTCTTCAGATTTTGAAAGGTTTAAGTGTTGAAAGATTTCAAGTAGTTCTTATTAATATGTACCAGTGAGAGATATTGTCTTATCAATAAACATGTTAATTGGGCTTAGCTGACAGTTCAGAGAGAAAGTTATATAATAGGGGTCACAAATTCAAAAGCCCACAGGGGCTATGCTGTTAATGCAAATGAGAGAAATAGCCTAAATCCAAGTATAATACAAAAGAGGCTAGAAGAGCCTGGGTGAACTGGGGACCACCTAACCTTTCTGGAGGGCCAGCTTCTTTTTAGCACTCAACAATCACAACCACGTGAGAAGGCAGATTTAATAGTTTCAAAGTTTCTAATTTTTTCTGAGAAAAGTTGTTAAGTCGAGATTTAAGTGTTGGATGGTATTATGTGTTGGCAAATCAAACTTCAATTTAAAAAAAATAAGTATTGGTATTGGCTGTTGACTTTTCTTTTAAAACTATATAAGACTTGGAGCCAATAGTTCAAAAATTCTTTTATAAAGCAATAAAACATCATATAATTCTCATGAGTTGGGGAGTCTGAAAGAAGAGTTTAGAGTATGGTTGGCAAAGGGTAAGTCCTCTGAAAGAGACACAAATTGATAAAAAGAAAAAGAAGCACCATAAGTAAAGTTTACAGACTAAAAATGTGTCTAGTGCTGTAACCTGCTAAGAAAAAAAGAAAGTTTATTACATCATTTATTGCAACCCAAGTTTTCTATACCAATCTGCCAATGATCACATCACAATTCTGTCAGATAAGTGACAGTAAAATCTTTTTAATCACAGATAAAATCTAAACACAGTGTCTGTTGAAGTGTTTCATAGGCACTATCTCTGCCCCTGAAAAGAACAAGATTAGGGTATTGGATCAACCAAAAATGCTTAAATGCTTTCCATTCACTGTGTGTATGTGTGTCTGCCTGCATGCATGCATGCTTGTCTTCAATTTTCAATTCTCTTAGGGAAAAAAACTAACCTCTGCTCATGCACAAAAAATAATATAAGTACATTATAGCCTTGTCTTTTACTATGTCTGTGGATGCTATGACGACAAAGCAAATGATCTGTGCTTTTTACTTTAGTCCATTTTGGCAGCCAGAGTAAAAGTTGAAATTTACCTACTCTCTTGTTCCAAAATCATAGGCACATTTGTTTCCCTGACTAAACATAATTCTTTAAATTTTAGGCATTATTTGCTTCATAGGGCTGCAAGTCAGAAGAACTACCAATGTTAACTCAGATTTATTGAAAATACAAAAAATGTAGGGCTAAATAAGTTAAGATCTAGTTGGAAAATTATAGTATTTGGATTGGGAAATCCTAATTTTCTTCTGCAGAAAGTGACTATATATATTTTTTAGTATATGAAAGCCTTTTTAGGAAAGTCAGAGGAATATGATTCCAGGACTTCCAGGGTGTATCCCAAAGAAGAAAATATTTGGAGAGTTATATTCATGTCAAATTTTAGACTCTGGCTCAATTTAATCAGCTGGCTCACCTCCTACAGCTAACTTACTCCCTCTGCTACCTTTATTGAAATCTCACTTGGTTTAATGCTTCTTTCTCTCAAATTGAATCAGTTATGCATCTCATTGGTAGGTAAGAAAGCCATCTATTTTTAGCATACTTTTTAGGTGATATTAATTTAATAAATTCTATGTAAAGTAGAAGGAATAATCTAATGATGTATAACTGAATTCGGTAGTGTGCCTTGTTCTGGGGGCAGGGCATATATTAAAAACGGTGGCAGAAGTGACCCCTTAAAGTTCAAAATTCAAAAAGAAACAAAACCACTCTAAGAAACAGTAAATTCCTTTATTTTATTTATTTTATCAGAATTTCTGAGATCAGTCTTTTTCAAAATGTGGATTCAAACAACTGAAGAGGGACAAAAGGGGAGAAGGGGGAGTTTCTAAGGAAGTTAAAGAATAACTCTAAGGGGGCTAGGTTGCAGAGAAACTCAACTCATTTATCTGGCCAGTGCTAATCTTGCTTCCTCCATGTTAGCTGTCGGACTCCCCAGTGTGGAAAGAGGGGTACTCAGGGCCCCATCCCCACTGTCACATTGAGGAGACAGATAATAACTAAGGTAGCAAGTAACTTGGCTAAATTTCTGGCTTTGAGGCTCTGCCTGCTTCTTCTTGACCCTAGGTAGACAGCTTGATAGAAGTTGCAGCCCCAAGCAGTGAATACCCTCAGGTCTCTTGCATCTGTCTTATATGGACAGAAGATCCATGCTCCAGCCCAATATGTGAAACTGACTTTGGTCATGGTAATCTCAATAGGAACTTTTCAGTTACCAATTACATCACAGAAGATGAACTCCTAGATTGATTGATTGATTGATTGATTGATTTTTGCCTCAGGTGTTGCTGTCCAGCTGGCCTCAGGCATTGGCCCTACTACCTTATTGAGTTTTTGTTTTATTTCTGATAGACTGGGATGTTTATCTTATTTTATAGTCTTGTCATTTTTTTCTTTTTATAAATAATTCATCTATTACTACTGCATGCTGAAAGGAAGGGGGAATTTTTAAACACATTTCAACAGCATGTGACTAAAAGGTTAACACACTTTTATGATAGGTAACTGCAAAGAAGTTCATTTCCTTTCTTGATATCTTAGAAGAATGCTTTTAAATTTGTGAGGACTATATCAGGAAAGAATGTGCCTTTATTTTGTTGATTGTAAGACCATCTCAGGGCAAAATTACTGGTGAAAACTGGACTCAATCTATAAATAAAAGAAGCTGAACATAGTGGTAATAGTATACATAATGCTAAAGATACTAAAATTCTCTATAAAGTTTGTTTCTGCAATATTAATAGTACTATCAGTCAGCGGTTAGCCATTTAAAAATTTAAACACGCCCTATGGCAAACACTGCAAGTTACATTCTGATCTTACTTAAAAAAAAAAAAAAAAAAAAGAACCTAGATGTAGTTTTGGGTACTAATGTGCTCAGGTAAAAAACCATCCCTACAAGCATCCTTACAGGTAATGGTACCATGTGACATAATTCTAAGCATTGAGATACAAGCATGAATCTCCTGAGTAAGGAAGATTCCGGGAAGGCATTTTTGTTTTTTTCCTGATACAAGGAAAAGAGTCATCAACCATCTTTACCATTTATCCTTTTCCTTCTGTGTCTGATACAGAATTTCATGCCTGGAGTCTAGTTGCCATCTTATAATCAAGGGGAGAAAAAATAGGCGAAGAATAGAGAAGAAAGATAAAAGGAGACTAGGCCTTTGAGCAGTAAATCCAGCCCTGTAATACTGACCTTCCAACTACTTGTAACATGAGAAAGACCAGCCTAATTACCCATTTGTACCACTGTTTGCTTTTTATGCCCGATTTTTATTGCAAGCAACTGAACCCTATCATAATTCCCCCTATACTCTTATTATAATCTAGTACACACAGGGCCAAGCTTTTATTCGTTTCCTATATTTACATGTAGCTTATACATATCAGTAATTTTACTAGGATGAGAGTGCCAATTGTATGCATAATTACAATTACTATTAAAATGGTGAGATGAATTTAACATCTATAAATATTCTTGTTCAGAATACAAGTACAAGTAATAATAGGGCAAAAAAAATGATCATTTAATATACATTGTTTGGGATCCCTGGGTGGCGCAGCGGTTTGGCGCCTGCCTTTGGCCCAGGGCGCGATCCTGGAGACCCGGGATCGAATCCCACATCAGGCTCCCGGTGCATGGAGCCTGCTTCTCCCTCTGCCTGTGTCTCTGCCTCTCTCTCTCTCTCTGTGACTATCATAAATAAATAAAAAAAAAATATATACATTGTTTTCTTTCCCTCAGATAGCATGAATCAGAGAATGATGTTCTGGGAGACAAGGAGGTTGACCTGTAGATCTATTTTCAAGGAAGGCTACATGGTTGCAGTGCCAGCACATACCCTCCAGCTGTGGGACCCTGCAGGGGCTGCCTCAGCTGCAGAGATCTCATCGCTGGGGCAGCCCACATCCCACAGTTACTGATAGGAATGATATAAAGGCCCATGCACTTTGGTTCAACACAGAGCAATCTGATGGGCTTCTCATCAGATGGATCAAAGATGTGCTGGGCCTGTACTGTAGCTTGACTACTTCCTCTGCTCAATAATGTTTCTTCCCACTTTCTTCTATTGGTGTTGATCCCTCATAATCATCTTATACCTTAAACTCCATCTCAGTGTCTACTTTTAGAGACCCAACTGGCAATAGTTGGCACTGGGAGTAGTCCAAGAAAGCAAATGGTGACTTTTTAGAGCTGGATGATTCACTACCTGGCTGGCAGTGAGGACCTATGATTTGTGATAGATGGCCCACAGGCAGCCAGTGGCACAGTGTGGCAGTCCAATTGTTAAAACTTCACTGGTGATGAAATGTGAAGCTATTCCTGTGTTTCTAATGTATAATACGTGGTGTGTTACACATTAAAATGTACTGAAGACATAGTGGCTGTAAGGATAAGGAACTGGATGGCTATTGCCAGGTACCACTGGTGCTCTACTGAAAGAAAGTGAAGAACTGAGGGTAGGAGATAGGCAATTTAAAACCAGCTACGAAATCCAGAGTCCTCTTTGTACACAAAAAAGTTATCTCCTCTGGTGGGAGGACAGAGGGCACTGAATGTCAACCATAAAACTGAATAGGAAATAGGTTTTTGACTTAAGGGCACTCTCCAAGGAATAATATTTAACATGATGAAAAAGACTCAAGGAAATGTTAATGCATTACCAGGGTGCCTCTCAGATGCATGGAAAAAGTGATGCTAAATTTTGCTGAATGAATTGAAATATCAGAATTGCCATGGCAAACATAAAGGATGGGATGAGAAATTTGGGGGAATAAGATATCCTTTATAGGGTACACTGTTTGTGGTCAGAGATAAACTAGATAGATAATCATGACTCCCAAGAAGACCCAGAAGCTACATTATTTACCCAGGCCATGGAAAAAGTGTTCTAGTAGAGAAGTACCAGCATGAATTTAAAAGTTTCATAATGGTTCTCCTTTGTAGTCCAGGGCTGGTGGTATGTAGGATGACCAATTCTCTTAGTTTTAGTACTCTATATCCCAGGAAACCGTTCTGTTCCAGGAAAACCCAAAGTTGTTCACCCAAGTTGGTATAAGTAAGAGACTGTTACAAAACTTAGTTTAAAGATAGTGGTGATGATAGAAACAATAGAAGCCAAGTGGAAGAATTTAACCTCCAGAGGTCGGGGTGGGGGTCATAATTATTGCAACAACCCATAAAAGGTCAAAGTGGCAGCCCAAATAATCTGACTCATTGAGTCATGGGTATGTTTAATAAAATATAGCATCCTTTGAAACAAATGCATGGGCAGCTGACAAGGGAAAGCATGAAAAAATCAACAATGAAGAACTAGATTGTTGAGGGCTGTGATTTCATGTCTGGTTTCCACAGTTGAGCTATTTGGTCACCCTAGAAGCCACCAACTGAAGATGTGGCTGAGTATTCAGAAAGAAAAATCTTACACAACACAGCAAGTATACAAGATAATTGTTCTTCCAGTAATTCTCTTAAAGGGATATATTGCCATTTGCATAGCTTATTATGCACTGAGCAAAGAAGAAAACCCTTTATTTATTATTTATTTATTTAATTGAGAGAGTGAGAGCAGCAGTGAGGGGAGGGGCAGAGGAAGAAGGAGAAGGAAAGAATCTCAAGCAGACTCCACACTGAGCAAGGAGCCCCATGTAGGGCTCAATCTCACAACCCTGAGATCATGACCTGAGCTAAAACCAAAAGTCAGATGCTTAATCAACTGAGCCACCTATCCATAATATTTTTAAGGGTCTAGTGGTTCAAATCAGGTCAAGACATAATATCCAGAACCATGGTTGCTGCCACCCTACCAGCCCTGAGGTTCCCCCGTTCCAGTACAAATTGCTTCTGAGAGACGATGCCAAGAAGTCTAAGGAGGCACTGGAAGAGGAGAATGACAAGGAGCTAGAATAAGCCATGTCAGAGAGATTGTGGGGTCGAATAGAGATGCTCCCAGAGAGGGCCCAGTCCACAACTAGAGACACTTCTGATCCATCTCTATCTCTCTCTCTTTGTAGCTCAAAACATGTACAGGTTTTCCAGGGAAGTCTTGTGGATTGGAACCATTTTCCTTCATGATCCTGGTTCTTCCTTTTGTCTTTGAGACTGATAAGTTGAATATGGAACTACAACTGTAGCAAGGGCAAATACTTCTAGGGAGGAGCACAGAACTCTCTGGAAGAATGCCAGGGGCTCTATCTTCACTTCCTGGAAAGATCTCGATTGTTAATGTTATATGACTTACCTTGGTGAGAAAAACTTGAAAACTCAATAGTGTTTGAACTGGTGATTATTTTGATTCTTCTTTTTTTGTGACTTTAGAACACTGATCTATCTAAACTTGGTGGGGAGAATTCTCTACCAGTTTCTCATGGAGATGGCTAACTTGCAGCTGTGCCCTCCATACTGTCCCATTTCATCTGTCCTCCTTCCGAAACCAGAGTGCAGCAATGTAGATGGTTAGTCCAGCTCTGCCATCCCACCCCCTTTGCCAAGTAACTTGTGACTACAAGATCTTCTCAGACTCCCCTTGTGGCAGAGGAAGTGATGCCACTAGGAAGGATGTACCTCTGAATATTTGTTTTTAAGTAAGGAGGTGTTGGGAAGGGACATGTACAAAATATGAAATACATAATGCATTACAGATGTAGTGTAAAGCAGCCACTGTGAATTTCTATGTTAAAAATGAGAGAGGGCTGGCAGCAGCTGAAGCTGGATGGAGAGTGTGGAGGACAGAGCAGGAGCTCATTTGTTCTGCCCATTTTAGCTACTGGACCTGCATATGTATCTAAAAAAGAAAAAGAAATGTGCTCACTTTTTGCATTTAAATATTAAAAGTGATTCTAATGGGTAAGAAGACATAATCTCCAGGGTAAAAGATAAATTATTGTACCTTATACTGCCTATTGCAAAGAAGGAGGCAAAATTTCTGGTGGGCCTTTTCACATTTTGGAAACAGCAAATTTCATACCTAGGAATATGTCTTGGTCAGAAACCAGGCATGCAAAATGCTTCCATCTCTGAATGGGTCTTAAAAGAGGAAATTCCTCTACAGTAGATCTAAGGTGTGGTACGTACATCCTTGTCACTGAGGCCCTGTAATCTGGCAGATTTTATGAAATTGGTAGTATCAATGGAGGGAAAAGGTTCCACATGAAGTTTGTAGCAAGCCATATTAAAAGCATTGTGACACAGGCCCTGAGTTTCTGAAGCAAAGCCATGAAATCTCTATAAGAGAATTATAGGCCTTCTGAAAAACAATTCTTACATGTCTCTGGGCCCTGGTAGGTATGGAAAAAGACTCAACCATGAGATACTAAATGACCATATGGCTGGAGCTACCATCATGAGCTGGGTCCTACAGATTTGTCATGTGGCCATAAAGGCCAAGAGATAATCCATTGTATGATAAAGTGGTAAAGGCACACATAAGACAAGAAGTCACAAGCAATACAGTATCCACCACTTCTACAATAGCTCTGTTCCTTCAGACAGTATATGTCTGTCATTTTATGGAAGAATTCCAAATAACCAGCTGAAGGAGGAGAACGATGAAAACAACGTTAGTTTATATATGTGGGTGCTTGGTTATTTCAGTATGTGGGTGCTAACCAAAATTGACAGAGGTTTCACTGCAGCCTCATCTGTGGGTGGCCATGAAAATCAAAGGAAAGTGTTTTATTCAGGAGTGGGAGGCAAGGTAGTCTGAGGTGAATATGAAAAGGCAAAATGATTCAAGCCATTTATATAAGCCCCTCTGTCTTGGGCAACCCAGTCCTGCCATAATGAATACATGACTGAGGTATCCACACTGATAGAGATGGAGGCTAATAATGGCCAATACCAAGAACACATTCTTATCAAAACTGAACCATCTACTGCTGATGCCAAATGTACAGCCTGTCAACAAGAGTGAAAAGTGCTAAGACTCTCATATGGCATAATTTCTCAAAGAGACTGACCAACTACATGGCTAAAATTGACTACATTGGGACTTTTTCATCATAGAATGACACTTCATTCTCACAGGGATTGTTACATATTCCATCCATAGTTTGGTTACCATTTCTTCCTGTAGAGACCAGTCAGCACTATAATAGGAAAGCATGTGGAAGAGTTTGCTTTTTTCAACGTGGAATCTTACATAAGAACGTATCAGACCAGCAGAACCATTTAATAGGTTGGGTGTAGGATTGCAAACATAAGAAACATTTATTGTATCACATACTCAATGTTTCAGCATTGTCTTGCCTGTTGACATAACTGAAGTGCCAGCTCAGACAACACTCTGTGAGGATGTTTTGCCATTCTCTAGCATGCAGTATTTCATAAAATCAGAGAACAAAAAGTGGTACTATATCCCCAAAAGAAAAAAATACATAGGTCTGGTAATAAGAGATATAAGATTTGTGCCACAAATGGGGAATGGCCCCATTTATAACTATCTCCCCTACCTACTGGGAGGTTTCATGCTTACCATCCCTACAACTCTGAGCTCTGATCTCTAATGAGACAGGATATACAGTCTCAGCCATTTCTATCTGATATAGGACATTCTGATGAATGGTTTGTATCACAGTTTAAACTCTTGCTTTCCTCCAACCTTCCCATTACTGCTGTTTCTTACTACATATCTTACATCTGAAATTCTACTCCAGTATATTCTCCAGAATCTGACCTGTGACAAAATGTTCAGTAATATTTTTGTGCATGATTATATAGAAAATAAAGTTGTTACAGGCATCTTGGTGATGCAAATTGTGCAAAATGTTATGTATTATACTGAAGATGCAGTAGAGGAACATAGGCTGAACTTTGCTTATGAGATAGCATGGCTTTTCCAATAGTCACTATGAAACATACAACTGGATATCACAAGAAAAGTATGGAGGCATGAAAATGAAAGATGAAGAAAAATAAATAATGGGGAAAGGTTGAAAGTATAATTCTGGAAGGCTTATTGAGATGATTGTTCTTGTTTTAATATTTATTTATTCAATTAGCATCCTGGAACTAAAAAAGGTCCAACCTGCAACCTAAAGAAAATGTTCTTGTACCTCTCATGGGATCCTATAAAGATATAAAGAAGTGTAACAGCTGTAATTATTCTCAAGGGTCCCAATTGCTTTAAAAGTAGTAGTGGAGCTACAGCACGCTTTCCTTTTACATTCCAAATCCTAACATCCCTTTTAAAAAGTCTTCTGTTGCCTGTTTTTGAAGTCTTTGCTTTTAATGAATGATCAGAATAATGTTAACAGCTTTATATTCAATATACTAAACGAAGCCCATATGTTATAGATTGTCCTTCACATTATTTAATAGGAATGTTCTGTACAAAGCTACAGAAGTATTGAAAAGGTCCTTAAAAACATTGGCTAAGATAAGCAAAACTCAAACTCTTCTCACCTGTCAAAGTTAATTCTATAGAGACTGCTTTTTCTTCTTCATGTTTCTATTTTTCCCAAAAAATGTTAAAACCGTCATTGGAAATCTTCCAGTTATTTTTTCTTTGCTTTTCATCTATTTACTTACTTCTCTACATATAAAACTCTAATCAAACATATTTTTTGGGGCAGCCTGGGTGGCTCAGTGGTTTAGCGCTGCCTTCAACCCAGGGCATGATCCTGGATACGCTGGATTGAGTCCCACGTCGGGCTCCCTGCATGGAGTCTGCTTCTCCTTCTCTCTGTCGCTCATGAATAAATAAATAAAATCTTAAAAAAAAAAAAACCCACATATTTTTTTAGTTTTTCTTTTTATCTACTTTTTATTTATTGCTTTGTTTTTACTTTTTTTTTTTGAGTTATAGCTTACATCTAGAACTTTAAACCAAATAGAAGAATGTGTCATAATACAAATTTATTTTTATACACACCCATGATATGGAACAATTTCAGTATTTCAGAAGGCATCACTGTGCCACTTATAATCAATAACCACCTACAGGTAGCTGATTTTCTGACTTTTAGCACCATAAATTTTCTTCTTCTCCTTCAGTTTCTCTATGTACTTTTAAAATTTCTTTTTCTTTTTGTATTTCATTCTAAATAATACCATCCCAGTCACCTTTTTTCTTTCAGCTTCTCTAATGTGCTATTTAACTTGTCCATTTAGATTTTAATTTCAACAATTATATTTTCAATTCTATGAATTCTAATTTATTCTTTCACAAATGGTCTTACATTTTTTTCTGCAGAGTTATTATGATCATGTTAAACTTTATTACTTATTCAGTTAGTTTCTTTACATATGTTTTTATATTTCTGAACCCAGGAGATATACATTCTAAATGAGCAGAGCCCTTATCTATCTTGTTCATTAATATCTCCTCTGACTAGAACTGCTCTAGTTCCATGGTAGAGACCAAATAATTTTTTTAATGAATGCATAAATCAGTCAATAAAATTGCCTTGGGCATAGACATGTCTCCACAGTACCATGGCCACTGTTCTGATTTAAAGATCTTCTACTTCCTCTCAACTACTGGCATATTCTCTTGACTTGGATCCCCTTTTCTTCCACGCTCAAATCCATTCTGCAGTGCTGCCAGAGTCATCTTCTAACACCTAGGTTACTTACTCCTCTGAAGTCTTTCAAAGACTTTCTCCACTCCTCTTAGATAATGACAAAGTCCCACATAATTGGTTTGTTCCTATCTCTCCGGCCTCCCTTCCTCTGTTCCTAGTACCACATTACTGACTTCCAATTCCTATAAAACACCACTTCCCACATTCAAGCATCATGTTCAGTCACCTTTCACTAACACTTTGTTACAATTCTCATTAGAATATTTTTTGAGAAACCCTGACATATATGGTTATTTAATTTTTTAAACCAACTTTTCTCAATCTTATCAATTATAGTCTCTTTTATCTTGGAATAACTATTAACATCTCACTAACAATTTAGAAAAGATATTCTATTTCCACCTACAAAACTGCACAATTTTCAGCAGTCAGGGTGGAAAGAGGTGGATGTGATTATATAAAGTAATTCAGACCATTGTATCTACAGGATATATTAGAATATATTTCCTATTCTGGCCAACTGTCTATTATAAATGTGTGTGTTTCTATAATGAAAACAATAGAACTTGAGAGCCTTATGTATTAAAATGATTATAATATGATTTTGGTGAAATGTGATACACACTCCAAACACACTTTTTTTTTTTTTTTTCTCATTTTAGCTTCCAGTTCTCCTAAAGTCCCTTTTGACCTTTCCACTTTTTCCTTATTTTGAACTAATGTCTTCTTTTCAGGACCTGAGGCCCTGGAGAAGGTGATGTGTATTTGGATTCCTCAGAGTGATTGAAATCAAGTAGACTACGATTGATATTATTGATAAAGTTAAAAAACAAAGCATGATGCTGACATTTGTGGAACACCATTGCCAACAGAAGTGTGTAAAGGATTTCTATATTTAGTAGAGGTAAATAATGATATTGTGCTTGCAGCTCAAGGGAGCTATAATTTTTTTGGCCCTTCCATAAACAGCCTATTAAGGATAGAGAAGTCTGAGTTTTGAAAAACTTTTCTGAAATACGTGATTATTGTCTCATGAATATCATTGTTTTACTATTCCTCATGACTTACAGTTGCTATCCTTTCCTTTTTTAAGAATATTCACAAGAAAGCATGATCACGCTTGTAGTAAAAAAACAGTTATGCGGTGTGAATCCTGTGTGCTTTGGTGTCATTCATTAATCATGAAATATCTTATTTCTCATCTCTCTCTTCTTCTACTTTCCACACTTGAAACTATTTTATCTCATACTGACAAAATTTTGTCTCATCTATTCATACATATGAATCTTTCTCCAGACTTCATATTACGCTGGAAATACTCTATATACTCCCACAGAAGCCCTGTATTCGTATTGATCCTGATTCATTTCTTACAGCTAACCTTAGTTAAAGACTCACTTACCTCAGTGGGAGAAATAGAAGAGCTCACTGTCACAAAGAATTTAGATTGAGAAGCTATTAGACTGATAAAGCCAGAAAGATTGAAAGGGGTCATAAGTAACTCAAAGCAGAAGCAACACTTATGTTTTTTCATCTATTGAACCTCATTTTTATAACTGGTATAAATTTGGTAACTATAAGCCAGATATGCTCAAATACTAATATTTTTATTGCATAAATAAATTTCCTTTAAGGGTTACTCTTTTCTTTAGGCAACTTCAATGATATAATTAATTACAATTTATGGGTTTCTTTTTTTCCATTGCTTTCTTCTCGTCTAAATCTTAATACCTTTTGAACAAGCTATGCAATCTAATTCAAGAACTAACATTGCAGTCATGACTAGAAGCTTCTTTTGTGATTTTTTTTTTTGAAGTTTGAAGAGCTCTCCCTTTTTTTCCTCTATCCTCCCTCTTCCTGGATCATCACTTAGAGAAAATAGGAAGAGACTGAGGGACGTATATGGGTACAAACCATGGAATTAACTAGAAACAGGCCATTAAGTAATGCACTATACCTTGGTAGAGTTTAAGGTTATATAGATATATACATTTGTCAAAACTCACTGAATATTTTCTTAAGATTTATAAAACTCATTGTATACAAGTTTTCCCTCAATATAAAAATGTATATAAAAGTTTAACTTCAGCTTATAGCATGTATGCTTAGAGGAAATTTTATTAATATCCACAATTTACTTTCCTTTTTTTTTAATTTTTATTTATTTATGATAGTCACAGAGAGAGAGAGGGGGGCAGAGACACAGGCAGAGGGAGAAGCAGGCTCCATGCACCGGGAGCCCGACGTGGGATTCGATCCTGGGTCTCCAGGATCGCGCCCTGGGCCAAAGGCAGGTGCCAAACCGCTGCGCCACCCAGGGATCCCCACAATTTACTTTCCAATGCATCAAAAATAAAATGCATTTATGGCTAGCAAAAGGAATGTCTAGAGTTATGTGATAAAGCAAGTATAGTAAAATAATAATAGAATCTAGTGGTGAATATACGAGTATTTACTATGAAAATCTTATTATTTTTCTATATACTTAAAAACATATACATAACAAATTATAGAGAAATATTTAATATTTAATTTTCAATATATCATGTTGTTTAGATATACTGCAGTGGTTTCTCTAGGAATTTTTCCATTTCTTTTAAACTTTCAAAGATATTATTAGTTTTATCCAAGTATTTTTTTTAAGATTTATTTATTTATTCATTCATTCATTCATTCATTCATTCATGGAAGACACGGAAGAGAGAGAGAGGCAGAGACACAGGCAGAGGCTCCATGCAGGGAGCCTGATGTGGGACTCCATCCCGGGACTCCGGGATCATGCCCTGGGCCAAAGGCAGGCACTAAACCACTGAGCTACCCAGGGATTCCCTATCCAAGTATTCTTTTAATATACTGTTAAACTATGCAGAGTCTAGAGTGAAAGTCTCTTTTAATTCCCAACATTGACTGTTTTTGTCCTCTCATTTTTTATGAGTCATTTACTCCTACTAAAGAGTTGTATGTAGCTTTATTTTTTTATTGAGAGATTTCTTTATATTTTATTACTTTTTCTATGTGAATGTATTTATTTTTAAATGTATATAAATAGTTCACTGATTTCATATTTTACATTTTCCTAATATATATTTAAGGATACAATTATCCCTTTTGATGTTTATCTTCCTACCACAAGTGTTTAGATGTTGAATTTCCAATAACAATTAGTTTAAAATAATTTCACAACTTAACTGAACTTTTTTTTATTTACAATGAGTTACTGAAAACTCCATTTGATATTGAAACATATAATGGATTTCTAGTTATTTTTTGCTCATTTAACTATATTTCTGTATTCCATTTCCTTCTAGTTATACTTGCTAATTTTAATTTTGTCTTAATTTTAGTAAATATGTTAATTTTTAGAATTTCTATTTAGTATTTTTCAAATTTATTTAATTTTTATGGTTTCCAATTATCTACTATAATATTTAATTTTTTAAACCTCAAATCGAGAATGCATAATTATTTTGTTTTGTTTTGATTTTTGTTTTGGTTTTTGAGGTTTTTTTGCATAATTATTTTGAACTTAACTGTTTGGTAATTACTATCTCTGAATGTATGGATTGTGAGACAGGGTAGTATATTTTGAGAAATTGTAGAAATAATTTGAAGTCAAGCATGATGTCATTTTCTAAAGAAGATTCCCATTTGCTTATGATACATGCACCAAGATAATAAAAGGCAATGGCAATCTCCTTGTCAGAATTAAATTTTTCTGGGTCATCATGTGACAGTCACAAAGGAAGTACAGTGAATTTGAGTGTTTTTGTTTTGTTTTATTTTGGCTTGTGGTTTTGGTAATTCCCCCATGTCCAGAATATAAGTTTTTAGGATTCTATTCCAAGGTAATGAAGTTTCACTATGGCAATTCTTGGATATTAATCTGTGTCACACTATAACTTCAAGGCTGTCAAAAGCCTTGCACAGTCTTAATCCATGTCTTTGAGATTAGCATTCTCCAAAAGCAAAAAAGTCCCAAGTCAAAAGAATAATTTTGGATTTCTGTCCATTTCTCAATTTGAATCAGTATTTATTTATTATCTCATTTGTTTACTAGTTCTTTCAAGGTGGCATTTCTAAAACTTCTCACATCTTTTCTAAATGTCCTCTGAAAATGGGGTTGGTCTACATTACCTAGTCTCTTAATCTTAATTGTGTCTATTACAATGTACTGAAGTTTTAAAATATATCAAATGCTACTGTTCTTTTTCAATGCTTTGATTATACAAAGAACCTAAAGTCCAGATTTTATAAATAAACTTGTCACACAGTGAACTTGTGATACTTCCAGGGACTCCCAGGAAATGGTGTTTACACTGAAAAAATTAGTTTTGTTACTGCTTTTACTTTTGAAAATCATCTTATAAACTTCTGATCTTTCTGTTAAGGTTGTCTTTATAAAAAAGAAACAAAGAATGTCAAACTAATCATGATTCACTGTCCTCATTCTTCAGTGGTCAGGGAAAAAAATTGGATTGTTCTGTTATTGTTTACACAATTTTTATCTTTTGACTCAGTGAGAAAGAACATACATTTTATATCATAGGGAATAACAGTAAATGTGTGTTTGTACACATTATATATATATTTATAAATATAAAATGTATTTACATTGCATACATGCACTTACACATGTATGACATATATGTATCTGCATATGAATGTTTATATATGTGTATGTTACTTGAACTAATATATTAAAAGTATAAACAGTTTGATAAATCAACATTTATTTTTATTCCAATTATCAAGGAATTAATTTTTCTACATTTATTTTTGAAACAATAATATTCTAAATATATGACTATAGTAACATTAATTTGCTTATAAACATACTGGAGAGATTTTTTTAAAAGATAGGAATATTATTTATTTATTTATTTAGATTTTTATATATTCATGAGAGACACAGAGAGAGAGAGGCAGAGACACAGACATAGGGAGAAGTGGGCTTCCTGTGGGGAACCTGATGTGGGACTTGATCTAGGATCCCAGGATCATACCCTGAGCCAAAGGTAGATGCTGAACCACAGAGCCACCTAGGCTTCCCAAAGATAGGAAAATTTAAATTACATTGTATTAAATCTATGTATAATGAAAACCTGAATAATAAAATTTAATTGTTCAGAATATTATGCCATTGCAGAAAAGAAAATTACAATTATGAAAACAAAAAGAAAATTACAATTATGGGTTTACTGATAAAAACAAATGGTCTCCACTTTATTTTAACAGCAACCAAAAAAAAATAAATAAATAACAGCAACCAAAAAACTCTCAAGATTTTCTTTTTTTTAAACTTATTTTATTTATATTATTATTTTAGAGAGAGAGAGAGAGAGCGGGGGGAGGGTCAATGGAGAGAGAGAGAGAGAGAGAGAATCCCAAGTAGACTCCATGCTACATGGAGCCTGATATTGGGCTCGATCTTGGGACCCTGAGATCCTGACCTGAGCTGAAACAAGAGTCAGATGTTTAACCAACTGAGCCATGGAGGCACCCCATATGTTTTTAATTTCTTAAATGATGTCTTATAAAAATCATTTGACATATGAAGATAATAATAGATGGTTAATATAAAAACAATCCTATATTTTTCTGAGTTAGACATGTTTATCCAGTGTATATTTTAAAAACATAAACATGTAAATAAACTAATCAAGTTAATTATACTATAATTTTCAGGGCTACCCATGGTCCTTTCAACTTCAGCAAAGGTCCTTGGTCACAATGAATCATTATAGGCCTTGAGAATATTAAAACACTAAGAGACAATTATCAAATAGTGTATGAAGTATTTGTTATCTTAAATGCCTTAAAATATTTTATATAATTACAGAACAATAGTGGGTATTACAAATGATACTTAAACTTTAGTTCATTCCAAGTTCTTAGTCCATCACAATTATTTATTTTTTCTTTTCTTCTTTCTTTTCTTTTCTTTTCTTTTCTTTTCTTTTCTTTTCTTTTTCTTTTCTTTTTTTCTTCTTTTCTTTCAATTTTTTTTTACCATATTAGGTTACCTCAAATATAAAACTGCATTAATGTAATATGCATTTAAAGATTTAAAATACATATTTTTCTTTGATTTTTAAATTAATACTAAGAAGTTTTATGATACAAGTTTCTTTTTATTTTGCCACTCATTATACAAAAGAACTACAAAAGAAGATTATTCTCATAATTATTTTACCACACACACATAAATAATGGTTACATATGTTGGATAATATGTTTTTATTTTCTGCTTATTTTAAAACTGCTAAGAATCAATTAAGAATACATCTTAGCCAATCCATTTTAATTAGAGCAGAAAATATTTCTCAAAATTTTATATTGGTAGTTATTTTTATACAGAGTAAAAAGACATATGTAGGTTAAAAACTGATCTGCTATTAGGGTACAACATGGGGATTATAGAAATAAGAATGAAATATTTTAATGACTGAGAGATTAAACTGTAAATGTCTTGGGACAAGAACCAAGTAATTTTTCCTATGCCATATAATATCTAAAATAAGACACAGATCATATTATCTATTAAAAGTATAATAAAAATTTTATTTGAGGAAAAGGAAAGAGGCAAAAATATGGAGGTTTACTATGAAATAGTTAATATAAGTACTATTAATGACTTTAATGCACTGTAAGGTTTTGATATACTTTATGAAGTATTAAAACATATACATAAAAAAAATTAAAAAAACATATACATGAATTACATATGTGTGTTTAGTATTAGAGCAGTGTTATAATTTTTTTTATTTGTTGAAATTTGTTAGTTTATGTATAGATTATGTTCATGAGAAAGCTGTTTACTAAAAAACTTAATTCTCTAAAGAACCTGATTGCCTGACCATGCCAGAAAGCATGAAAAATAATACAATTATTTCTGGTGTCTAGAAAAAGATTTATTGATAAGAATTTGGTTCAGTAATATCATTTCAGTGTTATTCAAAAAAGAAAAGTTTGGGTAGATGTTTGGGTTTTTTGTTTTTGTTTTTTGTTTTTGTTTTGCAGTTGTTTTATAATAATTCCGGTGAGGAGGAAATGTGATTCAAAAGTGACAAGAATAGATGTGGTCAGAAATAATGGACTATAGCCTTCTTGATGGAAATACCAGCTTTCATCTCAGTTGTGGCTATAAATGTAGACTAATGCTGAAGAGATCATTTTATACCCATGACATCAAAACCAAAATTATTTTTTAAGTTTTAATCAATTTTATGATGCTATATACATATTCCCCTGGTGAATGTTCATCCAAAACACCAGAGGTCTTATTACAACTACCAATCATCAACTAGCTGTTCTTTGAAACAGTAATAAGCAAACATAATTTTCATACATTAGCAAGAGAGAAACTGAATGATAAGATCTTAAATTATACAATATTGTAACAGAATTTAGTTGTTCTGACTTTAAATCAATTTAATTTTTTTCTGGTCAAATCTATGTAAATATATTATGAATTAAAATCATTCAATCTATAAAGGTGATTGCATACAGAGCATGATAATTCACCAACATGTTGCATTAAATTTTAATTTGAAATAGTGCAATCAGCAATATAACAAAGAAACTCTTCAAATAGAAGCTGTATCCAAGTTGAAAGAAGATTTAGATTTCCAAAACCACCTCATATTAATTAGTTCCTACTTATGTATAAAATAAGTGTTATCTATGTTAGGATATTTAAAATAGCACTTTAAAATTAATTTCTGGAACTTGAATAATAATATAGTGTTGAATATGTGGGAATAATTTGATCTAATTGTAATATATATTTATAGTTTGTCTTTATAAATTATTATACAAGTAGATAAAGGGAAGAGTGAGTAGCATAGATTACGCATGTATATAGACAGATCAACAATAAAGGGAAAGAACTTTTCAAGTTCATTAAGGTTAAAGCATATTACAAATGTCTTGATTCATATTGACTAATTTTATGTGAAGAATTTGACAATATGAGGCTCAACTTTTAAAAACTTAGGTAGGCATGCTTCCAAAGTATAGTGTCTCATTTTGTTTGAAGATTTCTTATCCAGTATTTAGGTTAAGTTCAAACACCTGATGCCTACTGGTGGGCAAGAGGAATTTAAATCGCAATGTTGAAAATGTAGGACTTGCTGGCTCTGACAAGTAGAAAACAAAAGATAACATCTGCTACTCCTATTTTCCAATTCTATTTACTCTTTTGTTAATATAATCATTTACAATATTCATCTTCTCCCAGAAATAATTTCCACACTGAATAATTTGCATATTTTAATGTGCAATCAACATTTCTTTACTCTTTTTATTCTGAGCCACCTTGGATATCTATCGACATACAATTCAATTGTGTTGGTGTTTGCTTCTCCTTAACTGGTTCACTAAATTAATTTCATCTTTGAACCTGCAGTTGAAATGATCTACATACTATAGAGAAGTTTCACACTGAACAAATATTCTGTGTCCTTTCCTCCTTTGTTTTCTCTTAGCCATCAATATCCACTGTATGCACTATTAAAGACTATTCATTTAATATTCAATTTGCCTATTGAATAGTCCCATCATCTTTACTCATCTGCTGGTACCCTTGTTCACAAGCTTGTTCTCTCACAATGGATGTATTCAGTGCCTTGTAACAGTCTCTTCCTTTATCCAGTCTATCAAGTAGAGAGCAGGTAAATTCATCTTTTTAAAATATGGTTTTCATCATGTCACTCCATCTTCATCGATTTTTTATCATCTACCAAAGAAAGTAGAGATATATTTTTTTGGGTTTCAATTTCTATCACAATGAATAAATGATTTTTTTTACATTTTATTCCTGTAATTAAAATTTATTATGAGGCAGATGCAATGATGGATTCTGGCTGTCTAAGATGAAAAAGTGGGATTGCTGTCATTAATTTTGTTACCATGTATAAATGGTAGACATATGTAGCACTAATTTTTAGATAAGCACTATTCCAATATAATAAATAAAATGAATAGTTAATTCTGTTTCAAAAGACAAAAAAATAAGTATGTTAGTTAGGCTTGCATTTTTACAGGTGGGGAAAGTTAGTATATCTAACTAGTTCTCCATAAATTATTTAAGTAACACACCTCTTTTCCACACATCATTTCACTGTGTTAAAAATTTATTGTTGGGATCCCTGGGTAGCGCAGCGGTTTGGCGCCTGCCTTTGGCCCAGGGCGTGATCCTGGAGACCCGGGATCGAATCCCACATCGGGCTCCTGGTGCATGGAGCCTGCTTCTCCCTCTGCCTATGTCTCTGCCTCTCTCTCTTTCTCTCTCTGTGACTATCATAAATAAATAAAAAAATTAAAAAAAAATTATTGTTAACAATGTGTCCTTTTAACTAGGATACTATTTTCTTACCTTATATCCATAGAAATTATTTCTCCTCTGCCATTTTGTAAACTTAGTGATGGCAGTTAGCCTGCTTTGCATTCCTCAACTTTATAGTTTCTAAAATTTTTAGTACAATTAATGAATACTCAGTGAAATAAGTGTTGAATAAATTTAAAACACACGTAAATGAAGTCTCCTTATAGTTTTAATTTGCATGTCTTTGATTACCGAAGAAAGTAAACTTTGTGTATGTTTTTGTTCTCCATTAGTGTTACATCTTCTGAAAAAAACAAACAAACTGATTCTTCATATCTTTTGTCTCTTTCTCCCATATTATTTTTCTGATTTGTAGAGTTTCTTTAGAAACCTGACACACAACTTTTGTGGATACATATTTAACATGTATCTTTTATTCCAGCTTTACATTTTAGAGTGCTGTTTAGATAAATAGAAGTTTTATCAATATGTTTAATTCTTTCTAGAATAATTTTATTGATTCTAAAAATCCTCAGCTTTTTTCTTACTATTTTTCTCACTCATTCTCCTTATTATCTAATTTTAGAAATCTAACTAAATGTATACTATTTACTTCATTTTATTCTCCATGATTGTAAACTTGTTTTTCCTATTTTTCTTTTTTTTTAATTTTTTATTTATTTATTTATGATAGTCACAGAGAGAGTGAGAGAGAGAGAGAGGCAGAGACACAGGCAGAGGGAGAAGCAGGCTCCATGCACTGGGAGCCCGACGTGGGATTCGATCGTGCCCTGGGCCAAAGGCAGGCGCTAAACCGCTGCACCACCCAGGGATCCCCTCTTTCCTATTTTTCATCTCCATGTTTATCTCTGCTATATATTGAATGATTTTTAGGTCTAACTTCAAGTTTACTCTTCTTTGTGTGTGTGTAATCTGCCATTTAACTTTTTTTTTTTTTATTTCAATCTCTAGAAAAGTTTCTAATTTGGGTCAGATGGAGTAAGTACATTCATTCTGCCTTTTGTCTCTCACTAAATATAACTAGTAACTATTATCATGGAGCTATTTTATAACTCTAAAATGTAAGTAATATTAGATGACCAGAGAAGATCACAATTCAAAGCATCACTAAACTGGCATAAAATTATCAGAAGAGGAAATAAAGAACAGAGAAAATGGAGGAAATAAATCAATACCAATGAAGCTTTTTAATTAAAAGTCCCACCAAAATTATGACTAGAAGATGAGAAAATGAATGTAGTCCTTGGTATAGTCTTGAAAATACAAAGAGATTCTGACAAATTGTCAAATAGAAAAAAAAAAAAATCACCATTTAAAGAATAGCAATCAATGCCCTTTTTTTTTTTTTTTTTTTTTTTTTTTTTTTTTTTTAGACAGAAAGAAGAGAGAGTGGTGAGAGAGAGGTAGAGGGAAAGAGAATCTTAAGCAGGTTGCTTGTTCAGTATAGAGCCCAATGGGGGGTTCAACCTCACAACCCTGAGATCATGATCTCAGCCCAAATCAATAGTCAGATGCTTAACTGAGCCACTCAGGTGTCCCAGGAATTAACAACTTAAAAGAGGTATAGCACAAAGAATAATATTCATAAAACACTTGGGAAAAGGAGTTAGTTCCCAATAATTCTATGCCTATTCATAATATCATTCACCTATCACCATGAAATACAAATGTTTGCAGATATGTAGGGAAGAAGAGAAGATATCAGACTGCATTCTCTTGGGGAGGAAGACCTTCCTGTGCCCTTCAAGATCATTCTACCTAGACTAAGAATCAAATTGAAATGAGACAGTTTAACAGAAAATCAAATTCCCTCTGGGGAATCTACATAAACCCAGAAATTCCAAAAACAATGAGACCACATGAAGCTCAAAAGATTTAAGGAGAGGGTCAGGAATCTAATGGTTACAAAGGGGAGGAAGCCCATCAGCAGGAGGGTGAAAGGAGATGTTTTGAAAAACAAAAGTTGCCCTGTTATGCAGATAAGTTGCTTAGGTAAGGGTGGGTGGGTGGGGTGTCTCTGTTAATAGTGCTTTTCCTGATAAGGGTGCTCTATTTTCCAATGGAAATTTAGGCAGTTGAGGACTGTGAAGAGAGCTTTTCTTGCATCTACTGGGTTTTGATTGCTTTTAATTCAAGATTATGTTCTTACCAAACTGGTCAGTCTTGGGGAAGCCTGCCATTGGCCCCTACACTCTCAAAGAGCAATATCTATGAAAAGACTCTATTAAAATGTTAATGTAACAATAAATTAAGTATGGGGAAATATAATAAGAGAAGAAACAAAGGTAAGCAATAGTTTTGTAAGAAGTATGGATAAATCTAAATGGGTAATTAAAAAATGACTGGAAATATATAAAATATTAGTAACTTGGTAATATGTTTGAAATACAAATATATATAACAGAATAGGTGTTTTTGATATAAGAAAGCCATAATCCAGGGGCTTTCCTGAATCATAAAATTAAAAATAATTAATTATTATAATAAAATTTAAATGTTAAATGAATAGAGAGTTGGCATTAAAAAGTAAAAGCATCTGGGTGGCTCATCTGGGTTGAGCATCTGACTCTTAATCTTGGCTCAGGTCATGATCTCAGGGTCTGAAATTGAGACTTTCATTGGGCTCCATGCTGGGCATGGAGCCTGCTTAGGTTTCTCTCTCTCCCTCTCCCGATGCCACTCCCCCTCTACCCATTCCTCCTAAGAAAATAAAAGTAAAAGCTACAATCTATTAGGATGGAAATAGGGAAACACTGAGGAAAAAGTCCTCTTGGTGAGGACTTAAAGGTCATATGGAAAAAGAGACAAAAGAATCAAGACAATAAAGGGTAAATGAAAAACAAAGTAAAATTTGTCAATTTTTATAGTAAATGTAAATAGACTAAATTCTTATTAACAGATTTCAGCAAAAAAATTTAAAATTAGCTCTATGCTATTAAAGGAAAACACTAAAGAAAGAAATAAGTTTCTAAACCAAAGTTGGGCAAAGAGATATGAGACAAAGGCAAAAAAAGAGAAAGAAGCAGAGACAATATTTTATAATAGTAAAGATAAATTTAAAGTTAAGTCCCAATAAACAAAATGAACATATAAAAAGTAACAATTTGGGCAGCTCGGGTGGCTCAGCGGTTTAGCACCACCTTTAGCCCGGGGCCTGATCCTGGAGACCCTGGATCGAGTCCCACATCAGGCTCCCTGCATGGAGCTTGCTTCTCCCTCTGCCTCTTTCTCTCTGTCTCTTATGAATAAATAAATAAAATATCTTAAAAAAGAGTAACAATTTATGTAGATATAATAATCAAACCTGTACCCTTTTTAGAGATCTAAAAAAGAAAACAAAATTATGAGATAACTAAGCTGTTCAAATCCGATTGTTAAAAAAGAGAGAGAGAGAGAGAAAGAGAGTGAGAAAGAGAGCGAGGGAGAAATACAATTCTCAAACAATTTAATTGTGAAAGAAAAGAATATGGCATGCATTTATCAATAACACTGGAAACTAGAAGACAATGAAATAATATTTACAAACTAATGGAAAAAAATGACCAAACATCTTTTGAAAGCTGCAAAGATATAAAATAGCAACAATGTCTGTGGAGGAAAAGTGGAACAGAGGATGATGAAAAGAGCATAGCACCAAGAAGATCTAATGGCTTTGTGCAATAAAAGTCACATTTCTCCAAGATGCGGAACAAGCTTCATATTCCAGTTGGCTGCTACATGAATGGGAATTCCTTGGCTGATGGCAGTGTCTACATAAGTTCCAAAGAACTCAGGAAGAAGAGGTGGAAATAAAGAATATCACTAACAAGCCACATTTCTGGACTTTGTGTGCCTCTGTAGCAACAAAGAAGAGAATCTTTGTATTGTAAAATATGCAACAAGTGTTTCTTTTCATTGGATCTGGAGAAGCCCAAAAGACCCCAAACACAAAACTGTACCCCAAGAAACAACCCAGTGTGAAACATAGCCCTGACACTTTACTACCCTCAAGTCTACCACAAAGACTGCAGTCCACTAAACTCCCGTTATTAATGCATATTATTTAAAAAGAATTGCAGGCAAAGTTTTTACAAAGATAATGTAAGTAAATGAAGAAAGAAAAATAAAATAGGAAATTACATGTAAAGATATTTGAGAAAAAACTTTCACAAATTATAATAGCATTTAGTTAAATGGTAACTTATAAAAAATAAGGAAAGCAAAACCTCAAACATATGGCACATATAAATAAAATATTGTGCCTTTTCTTGGAATAAAAGTAGAAGGCAAAATATTTCACACAAATAAAGTTGAAATTGGTAAGAGAGTAAGTGAAAGTAGATGCTATTGGAAACAATGTAAAGTGCCCCAAGATACAGATATTCTAAAGATATGAAGAAGGAAAAGCATGAATATCTTGAAAATCATGAAAAGAGAGGATAAACAGAAGGGCTTTTCCTATCAGTTATAAAGCCGCCGTAATTTTAGGAACATTCTAACGGCGCATGATCCTGGAGACCCGGGATCGAGTCCCACATCAGGCTCCCTGCATGGAGACTGCTTCTCCCTCTGCCTATGTCTCTGCCTCTCTCTTTCTGTCTCTCATGAATAAATGAATAAAAATCATTAAAAAAAAAAATTCTAACAGCATATAAAGAAACCAATAGGTTCTAAGGAGCAGAATTGACAGTCCATAATAAAGCCAAAATATATTCTCACCATTTCTAATAAACATACTCAAGTCACTGAAGAAATAAATGACATTGGGTTATTTGAGTAGAGAATGGGAATTAAGTACCATGTCATATATATTTTACCTGGATCATTTCCAAAGGATTAAAATCTTAAATATAATAAACATTCATAAAATACTAGATAAAGTCATAGTGGCAGTTTTGTATAATCTCCAAGTAGTAAAGACTTTTCTAACTTTCACACAAATCCCAGAAGCCATAAAAGACAGATAAAACCAGCTGCATAAATTTTAAATTTCTGCATAAAAATTATCATGAAACAAATTAAATGACTAAAAAGCTTGGGGGAAAATATTTACAATCCTTATATTAAAGAGCTTATTTCTTTGGCTTTTCCATGTAACACACCCTTTAGTAAATGGACTGGTTGCTTGAGGCACAGACAAGAATAAGAATTTCTGGACAACAGAAAATGGAGAAGATAGATATTTCACCACCTCTAAACCATTCCAGGCTCCTGTAGTATACAAGTTGAGAAGTTCTGTTCATACTAAAACCCTACTTTTAGATAATAAAAAAAATCAATACCTCAAGAGTGGGGAAAATAGACAAAGAATATGAATATATATTTTATAAAAGACAAAATTCAAATGGTTACAGGGAACAGAATTAGGAGAGAAGATTGTCACTATATTATTTTTTTAAATCAAGTTAACTAACATACAGTGTATTATTAGTTTCAGGGTAGAGTTTAGTGATTCATCAGTTGCGTATAACACCCAGTGCTCATTACATCGAGTGCCCTCCTTAATGCCCATCATCCAATTGTCCCATCCTCCCCCACCTCCCAGCACAACTCTCAGTTTGTTCCCCATTGTTAAGAGTCTCTTATGGTTCGCCCTTCTCTCTCTCTTTTTTTATTTTATTTTTCCTTCCCTTCCCCTATGCTCATATGCTTTGCTTTTTAAATTCCACATATGACTGAAATCGTATTTGTCTTTCTCTGATTAACTTATTTTGCTGAGCATAATACCCTCTAGTTTCATCTATGTCATTGCAATATGATCTTTTATATATTTTGAACTTTAAACCTAAATGAAGCTGAAAAATAACTTTAAAATATATCTCTGATTAACCCTTGATCAAAGAGGTCATCAAAACTGAGAGTGTATTATCTAGGATCTTAGTATAAAATAAAGATTAACAAAGCAACAAACTGAAACTGTGTATTATCAAAGATCTCAGTATGGAAATTAACAAAGCAACTAGACTTCTTTGGTTCAAATATGCCATTTGTTAAGTGTGTGGATTTGGGTAACTTTTAAAGAAATATCCAATTTCATTTTCCATTGGCAAATAGGAGAAAATAATATATACTTCACAAGCATTTTGTAAGGACTGATTAATAGAGTTCATACAGTGTTAAAAGAGTGATCAACACATTAATCTGAAATTAGCAAGCAATAAAATAGCATTTCATACCAAAAAAATGGGTTATGACAAAGCCCTTCCTAGGTTATTCCTGAAGGAAATGCATAGCCTTCAATATTTTCTTAATGAATGAAAACTAGTCACTTTTATTTGCATATACTTGGAATTAAATATTTCGGTATACTTGGAGTGTTGGTATGATCTTTTATCAAAATTCTCACCCACTAGTTTGCTCCTAAGTAATCAGCTTTCTATAGTGGGAGCATTATATGTTTTCCACTAAAATATGTGGACATTGTCTTATTGTAATACAACAAGAATACTTCAATTATCAATAGTTGAGTCTTTCTAAATGTTTGTGGAAAAGAAAATAGAGTACCAAGCCTGAACTGATAAAAAAAAAAAAAAAAGGTACTAATCTACACCATACTGAAATGTTATATGTAAATATCTGTTAACTTGGATTAAGGCATGCACTTGTTGTGATGAGCACTGGGTGATGTGTGGAAGTGTCAAGTCATTATATTGTACACTTGAAACAAACATTACACTGCATGTTAACTATGTTAACTAACTCAAATTACAATAAAAAGTTTTAAAAAAGAAAAAAATCTGTTACTTAAATTGAATGTTATACTCTTAAAATATCCTAAGTATGTAACTTTTTCTTTATAATTATCATATAAATAATACGTAGTGATTGTAGAAATCTTTAAATATAAAAAATGCTCAAAAATAATTATGTACATTCCATAATCCAGAGGTAAATAGTGTAAATATTTTAGTATATATACTTTTATATTGTCTTCCAGTCTACAAAATATGTATCTATATGCCACATATAATTGAATTAAATGTTTTTAATTGAATAACTTCTATTAAATACCTGGAGCATATTTTTAACAATTTAACATATTATATTTAACTCACAAGAATGAAGCATATCAAAATATATCATTTATTCCAAATCCTAATTCAGAGGTACATTGGACAATGATCTAAAGCTAAATTTTGAAGATTAATATACAGATTAACTTAATCACTTAGCTCATAAAGTAAAAAATATTTTATAATTTACACTCTCGAATTAAGAATCCTATTCATAACACTTTAATATAAAGTGTTATATTTGGATATAACAAATATAAATATATTTGAGCACAAATATGAATTTGAGCACATGCTAATATTAAGTATTCTAAATTATGTAAATATTGTATAATAATAAATTTGAAAACACAAAAGTCATCTGAAGAAATTAGAGTTGTTTACTTCACATAGATAAAACTATTTTAATTTTAAACATGAGTAAATTTGAAAAAAGTACTAATGTGATGTTTATTGTGGTATTTAATATTATTCATTATGGTAGGAAAAAATGCTCTAATAATTCAAACATTGATAGATAGTGTTCTAGATGGCACCCTCTAAGAAGACCAGATATATTGCAGATGGTAGTTTGACAACAATTAAAGAAAATACATAATCACTGCAATATTATAACATGTATGTTCTATAAATAAACTGGATTTCTCATAAAAGAATAGAATCATCAATGAGTTAAAGAGCTGAAGGGAGAAATGGCACTTCTCCAAGAAATATTCTTGTAGATCAGAGGAAATATTGAAGCAGAGACTTAGAGGTCTAATTTATTTCAATTTAACACCTCTCAAGAAGGCAGAGCAATGGTTTTAATTTATAGGAATAATCTCTTATATGATTAGCTAATGGTAGATAACTCAGGAGAGTTTATAGTTTTTTATAATGCAGATGTGAAACAGAATGAAAAACAACAAAACTCACCAGCCTGTGATGCCAATTATTGTTTTAAAACATACCTCTACCATTAAATTGTCCTTTTAAGATTTGCATCTAGAGATTCATTTAGAAGAAATAATTGCCACTGATGTTAACTACATAATAAAGCTGAAAATTATCCTTCTATAGAAAATATTAATGCAATTATTTGAGAAGGGACCAATAGAATTAGAAGGAGAAGGGACCAATAGAATTAGAAAGAAAAAAATATGTGTACCTTATTGCAGCATTACCCCTCAACATGGAGCTCACACAGAGCTCTCACTTAAAAAAATAAAATAAAATAAAATAAAAAGATATCCAATTTAGAGGTAGATCTATTGAATCAATATTTCACAGAGAAGGAGTAAGCTATGTATACATGATTCTTATGCCCACGAATGTTTATAATGCTGTCTTATACAGCAATTGATGAAAAACCCTAGGTTTAAGATTCAATGACATCATTTAGCAATCTATTGCAGAGTTTCAGAGATTGGATTTTAAAAGCATTTCTTTCTACTTACTTATTTTCTATAATTTATGTTTATCTTTTCTATTCCCTCCTGTAAGCCCAAGATAATTTGTCATAAAATTCACAACATCAAAGTTTGAAAAAAATCATCATGTATTTTTCCTATTCCTCAATGATTCTACACGTTCCATTAATTATTTCTGGTAACTCTTTCCTTTTGCATCTGAAGTAGGCATTTCGCCAGGTGTAGTAGTTGCATTCAGTTCTCTTGTCTTTTAGTTGCTCACAAAAGGATTGTACTTTGGGGTTCCTTGAACTTAGGTGACCATATGACTATAAACAATCCTCTGATAGGAAGAAGCATGTGTTATTTTTAAGTCAAAACATCTGATTGGCACTGAATGACTCTCCAGACTTCTCTTTACCCACTGTCTTACTGCAATAGTAGAATCAAGTTTTGAGAGAGAGGTGGTACAGGACTGAGACACTTTGAATCACTGAGTCATGACTAGAGGACAGCTGCTGCATAGAAACACTCTGACCTATGGCAGAGCTTATTTGCTGTGTTTGCTACTGAGATTTTGAAGTTTATTATTGCAGTAGAACCTAGGCTATCTTAACTAGACTAATGAGTCACTGTTGTAGAGTTATAGTAAAATTTAAAATTAACAGACAATACTTTTCATGTGCCCTTTCTATGCTTGCAAGTTAAGAAGTGGCTGAACTGAATTTCCTTCTTTATCGCACAGAGCTATCTGCAGCAGTCCATGCCCGACTGTGGCTGCCAACATCACTTCGTCTTTTCCCAGAATCTTGAGAGTCTATACTATGCTCTGTGTCAAACTCCTCTTTCAAAACACAGGAGACAGTGACAGCAAGAACGGTAGAACCTTATGCCACAGGCAGGAATTATGAGGATTTCCTACAGTGTGACAGCTGCTATCAATATGCTTCTCAAAAATACAAGGGTGTGATAATTTCATCTCGTCTCCCTCCTACCTAAACACAAGGGTACCTTCTGTGCTAGCTTAGACTCACAGTGAGAAATAATCTGTGTTCTCTTTTATTCATGTCCTCCTTATATTTATTTCTGTTTCTGTGTTATGTCTATTCTGTTCTAAGTATACAGATTCTATTTTCATACTTCTTACCAAAACTCTTAGCCTTTTTCATTTAAAGGACAGTGGGCGAGGAAGGAAAAGACCTGATTGATTTTTTAAAAATATGATGACCATTTTGGAAATATCTATTATGAGATAGATGTAAATTATATAAGAAATTATAGTTTACCAACTTCTATGCTTTCAAATTTGTACACATCACTCCATTTTCCTGAGTCTAAAAAAGAAACTAGATGAATATGATGTTTATAAACCTACTCTAGTATTTAACCTTTATTATTTCTATGACTTATAATAAATTACATTTTGTACTTCATGTACTGCTTCTCAGTATATCAAGACAATATTTCCTGTATTCATAGTGTTAACAACCTATTTGATTCCCTTTAATTTACAATTTTTTATTCCTTTTCCATTTATTTAGTAAAACTGATTCATATTTAAAATCATATTTAAAATTATATATGCAAAATTTGGCTGAAATCTCTGTGAACTTTTCTTGGGGCTTGTCATCTGATGAGCATCACTGCAGTTTTACCAAAGGTTGTACCATAATTTGTGCAGAATAATTTTTTTTTTCCTTTACAGAAGTTTCAACCTCTTCAGGAAAAAAAAAAAAATCCTTTGATCCCTTTCTTTGCAAAATAGCTATGAGTATTTGGAAAATAATATGCTTGGATTGCAGCATTTTAAAAGCAGATCTGGGAAAAGAACATAACTACATCATTTATACCTTTTATCAAACCCCTCAGTTTTAAGACTGCACTTTACCCATAATCTGCTGTAAATGGAGGCCACAATTCCAGAGCCTCTTTGGATTCAGTCCTCCAGAGAAAAAAAAAAAATCAGATATTGCTGACAGAGTTGTAGACAAGGCAATTCTTTGTCTGTGAATACTCAGAGAAGTCTGTGTTCCAGTCACTCTATCCAAAGACATTCACATAATGTTCCCATTTTTAGCTCTGTGTCTGACCTTAGTATTTTAGGGTACCTGCTGGCTCCAACTGCTTACCTTTTTGTGGGCAAACTGGTTTGCTTCTACTCAGTATTCAGCTCTACTAGGATTATTGTTTCCTAAACTTCACTAAGCTATTTATCCTTCATCTACTTTCAAAAGTTATTGATATTTCTCTTTTTCATTTGCTCCCTCATTTATTATTTTAATTCATATGGATAATATCCTTTATAAATTATTTTGCATGTGATCATTTCATTGTGCTCCACTGGGAATCCCTTCTAGTGATTTTTTTGTTTTTGTTTTTGTTTTCTTTTGAAAAGAATTCCAGTCAATGGATTTCATATATATTTCTAGGAAATAATTTAAAAGGCACTGAAATGTTTTAATGATTAATTTTTACTTTTCTGAGGTTAACCTATGCATGGTTCTACTTTTATTAGTTGTACATCTGTCTAACTCCATAAAGACAATTTTTCTTAGATGAGCAAAATTTTAACTTTTCTCCTAAATGCTATAACAAATTGAAATATATTTTAGGGACTCACTCAGTGATTGAGCATCCACCTTTGGTTCAGGGCATGGTCCCAGAGTTCCAGAATGGAGTCCCACATCGGGTTCCCTGCAGGGAGTCTGCTTCTCCCTCTGCCTGTGTCTCTGCCTCTCTCTCTGTGTCTCTCATAAATAAATAAATAAAATCTTAAAAAAAATTAGAAATATATTTTAAGATATTAAGGAGCATCTATTTGAGTAAATGGCTGCCAAGTTTGATAATTTTTGGAATAATCATTACGTATTTGATAAAAGGCAAATTTTAGCCTAAAACATGCAGATAATACAGATAAGATATTTTGCTTGCTTGTCCAAAGGATTGAGATTATATACCCTTGTCCAAAGGATTGAGATTATATACCCATGTTTACCAAATATGTATATCGATATATTTTCCCTAAGGTATGGTTCTATTATTTGAAGTTAATTTGTGGACTTCTGGTTTTCAGCTCCTTATGTAAGGTAAACAGCTGAACAGACTGAAAAATAAACAACTCTTTTCAGATCCATAGGAGAAGTAATAACACAAAGCAAACCACTGCCCCTGAGATTGAAGAGACAGACAGGTAGGTGAACACAGGGATTTGTGCCTTACCAGAGCATCGACCCACAAGTGAAAATCACTGTGAGAACCAGTGCCAAAGCAGGAAAGCTTCAACTGCAGTTGACAATTTGCTGGAGGCTCAGAGTGACTGAAAATTAAAATCCTCAAAGGGAACCAGTCACAGGGTGCCTCCACAATATTGTAAGATTTACCTCCAGAAGCTCTACCATGTTCTCACGGTAAATATCGAAGAAAAATCCCCTCTAAAAAAAGAACCATTTTGAAATACACCAGGGTCCCCTGTTCTTAACAAGGCCTTCCTTCAGGAAAAACTAGTTAACAAGAGCCTAATCTGCTCGGTATTATCAGAGCCTAACTAACATGAAGGTAAAAAAATAATCAACTCTAGTCCACTCTAGCTATCCTGTTCCATCCAAAAGGGGAGGAAAAAAACCCTGAGAAATTCTTATGAAGTTCACAGTCCAGAGGCATAGGCTTACTAAAAGACTGAGACCTAATTGTAGGACTATGGGATGCTTCTCCTCCTTTTATACCTAACTGCCACACTACTAAAGCCTATTTACAGAAGTTCTTTTTACCCAGCACACCATGTTTGGCTATCAAGAAAAAAAAATTGCAAGGCATTCCAAAGGGCAAAAAATACAATTTGAAGAGACAGAGCAATTATCAGAACCAGACATAGCAAAGATATTGGAATTATCACACTAGGAATTTAAAACAACCATGATTAATGTGCTAAGGACTCAAATACATAAAGTAGGAAGCAGGAACAGATGAACAATATAAATATCAGTAATCATCAGGGAAATGCAAATTAAAACCATAGTGAGATATCACCTTACACCTGTCAGAATGGCTAGAACAAAAAGACAAAAAATAACAAGTGTTGGAGATAAAGTGGAGAAAGAGGAACCTTTATGCACTGTTGATGGGATTGCAAATTGGTGCAGTTACTGTGGAAAACAGTATGAACCCCCCCAAAGTTTAAAAAATAGATTGACCATATGATCCAGTAATTATACTCTTTGCTATTTATCCAAAGAAAACAAAACACTACTTTAAAAAAAGATATATGCATCTCTATATTTATTGCAGCATTATTTACCATTGCCAAGAAATGGAAGCAACCCAAGTGTCTCTTGATAGATTGATGGATAAAGAAGATGTTATATGTAAACACAGTAAAATATTACTCCACCAGAAAAAAAGAATGAGATCTTGTCATTTGCAACAACACGGAAGGACCTAGAGGGTATTATGCTAAGTGAAATAACTCAGAGAAAGACACATATCATATGATTTCACTTATATGTGGAATCTAAAAAAACCCCAGAAATATAACATAAATAAAGAAAAGAAACTGATGATTGCAGAGGGGAAGAGAGTAGGAGATGGGAAAAATGGGTGAAGGAGGATGGGAGAAACAGGCTTCTAGTTATGGAATGAATAAATCACAAGGATGAAAGGCATAGCATAGGGAATATAATCAATGGTATCGTAATAGCGTTGCATGGTAACAGATGGTAGCTAGACTTGTGGTCAGCATAACACAGCATATAGAGCTGTTGAATCACTGTGTTATACAGCTGAAACTAAGGTAACATTGTGCATCTACTCTAATAAGAGAGAAAAGGTATCTAAATCACTTAGTTCCTTATTATAGATCCTAAGCAAATGGAATTAAACATTTTGTTCTTACAAATTAAGACGTGTGTTTCTTTCTTTTCTTTTTTTTTTTTTTTTGTTTGTTTGTTTCCTTTTTTAATTTGGTAAGTTAGGCATATCCATAAAGAATTCCCCTTAAGACTGAATATGTATGATGGATTCCAAACTTCTGGGGAAATAATTTTTATCCATAGAAAGTATGTATTTTCTAGATGATTACTACTATTTCAAAATTATGTATAAACCTTCCCAAATGTGTTTTATCATTTATTACTTTCTAAAAAAAAAAGTACCTAAATGTAATAAATTGATAGCAATGAAAGAAGGGACATGTGGAAAGACTTAGGCTTATTTTGTTATTATAAGATACTTACCTACCCATGAAGTCAAATAGTGTTATTTGAAGGTGGAATTGGATTAGCTATAACTGTATACATATTACAAACTCTAGGGAAATCATTAAAAAATATTTGAAAGTATAACTTGGACTCATGGGGAATATGTTGGAATAGAAGAACCCTAAACTCATCTTCTCCCACAAATACAAGATAACACTCACACCAGATCAAACAACCCAGAAAAGGGTGCAAGGACTGATGGAACAAGCCCCACAAAGAAATGTAGAGAAAAAGCCACATTAAAGTGGATAGGAAGAGGGAGGACTCCATGGAAACTTAACCCTGCAGGTCTAACATCCAGAGGGATGGAGATTTGGGCACAAAGAGGAGTGAGAAACAGACCAGCATAAACCAGGGAGTCTACAAAGGGAAGAGAAATCCCCATAACATTTGGCTTTGAAAATCAGAGGAGCTGGAATTTCATAAGTGCTTATAACCAGTGGGACTTAAAGCCTAGAACTTGAAAAATCAGTGAGCTTGGCTCTGAGAAAACCCAGAGGGCAATAGGAAGCTAAGCCCCTGTCCTTAAAGAGATAGTTTAGCAAACAACCTGCTGAGATACAGTTTGAAAGTAGTTTGAAAGGCACCTGGGGCTAATCTCAGAGTTCCTCGAAGAATTCTCCAGGAACAAAGGAGTTGGCAGGGACCATTTCCTTCTACCCACCCCTCATCATAAACATAAACATAGGAGCCACCTGTGGGAACAAACACAGTGCTGGCATTCACAACCTAATTTGCCTTCACTGTGCCCTGCTCTTCCAAGACCTGCCTCAAACCCTGTGTTGTAGACCACACCCTTCCAATCCCAGAAGACCCCTGCAAACCACCTGCACATTCTGTGTGGCCCTGGCTGCCTGGTTTCCATAGTGAAAATGCATCTCAGGCAGAAGAGGACCATTGCCACATAGTTAAAAGTGCACATCCTACCTATTACTTTCAAGAGTAACAGCTGACTTTCCTAATACATAGAAACAGACATGAAGAGGTAAACAAAATGAGAAAACAGAGAAATGTCATAAATGAAACAACAGGACAAAATCAGAACAAGAGACCTAAGCAAAACAGATATAAATAACATGCTTGTTAGAGAATTTAAAATACAATCATAAAGATATTGGACTTGAGAAAAGAATGGAGGACATCAGTGAGACCCTTAACCCATAAATAAGAAAGATCCAGAGATAAAGAACATGATAAATGAAATTACAAATATACTTGATAGAATAGCAGGTTGGAATAAGCAGAGGAACAAATGAACTAAAACACAGAGTAATGGAAAGTAATCAAGCTGAACAAATTAGTGAAATATGTTGCCTACAAGAGATTCATTTCAGACCTTAACACATCTGCAGATTGAAAGTTGAAGGGATAGAGAAATATTTATCATGTAGAAGGATCTCAAAAGAAAGTTGGGGTAGCAATAGTTATGTGGGACAAAATAGACTTTAAAACAAAGACTGTAACAAGAGACAAAGCAGGACACTATATAATAATAAAGTGGACAAACCAACAAGAAGATATAACAATTGTAAATATTTATACACCCAACATGGGAACACCTAAATACATAAAACAGTTAATAACAAACATAAAGGAACTAATCAATAGTAAAAGTAGAGAACTTTAATAGCCCACTTACATCAATGGACAGATCATCCAAACAGAAAACTAACAAGAAAACAGTGGCTTTAAATGACACACTAGACCAGATGAATTTAACAGTTATATTGGAAATGTTCCATCCTAAAATAGCAGAATACACATTCTTTTCAAGTACACATGGAACACTCTCCAGAATAGATTACATATTAGGCCACCAAACAAGCCTCACCAAATAAAAAAGATTGAAATCTTACTATGCATCTTTTCTAATTTCTGTGAAACTAGAAATCAACCATGAGATAAAAATCCTGGAAAGACTATAAATACATGGAGTTTAAATAACATGATACTAAACAATGAATGAGTCAACCAAGAAATCAAAGAAGAAATCAGAAGTACATGGAAATAAACAAAAATGAAAACACAATGGTCCAAACCTTGGAACACAGCAAAAGAAGCTCTAAGATGGAAATTTATAGCAATACAGGCCTACCTCAAGAGGCAAGAAAAATCTCAAAAACAACCTAACCTTATATCTAAAGGAGCTACAAAAAGGACAACAAACAAAACCTAAAACAAATAGAAGGAAGGAAATACTAAAGATTATAGTAGAACTAAATGATATAGAAACTAAAAAGAACAGAACAAAACAAAAACAACAAGGAAGATCAATGAAAGCAGGAGCTGGTTATTTGAAAAGATTAACAAAAATGATAAACCTCTAGCCACACTTAGCCAAAAGAGAGAGAAAGAGGACTCAAATTCACAAATGAAAGAGAAGAAATACCAAAACCACAGAAATGTAATTGTTGTAAGAGAATATTATTAAAAACAATATGCCGAAAAATTAGACAATCTAAAAGAAATGGATAAATTCCTAGAAACATATAACCTGCCAAAACTGAAGCAGGGAGAAATAGAAAATTTGAACAAATTACCAGCAAGTAGATTGAACCAGTAATCAAAAAACTCCCAACAAACAGAAGTCCAGGACCAGATGGTTTCATAGGCAAATTCTACCAAACATTTAAAGAAGAGTTAATACCAATTATTCTCAAACTATTCAAAAAAAAAGAAGAACTTCTCAATTCATGCTATAAGGTCAGTATCGTCCTGATACCAAAACCAGAAAAAAGACACACGAAAAAGAGAACTACAATATCTCCGATGAACACAGATGTAAAAGTCCTCAACAAAATACTAGGAAACCCAATCCAACAATACATTAAAAAAAAAAAAATCACTCACCACAATTGAATGGGATTTATTCCTGGATTACAAGGGTGATTCAATATCAGCAAATCAATCAACATTATACATCAACATCAATAAGAGAAAGAATAAAAGCCATACAATTATTTCAATAGATGCAGAAAAAGAACTTGAAAAATACAACATCCATTCATGATAAAAGCCCTCAGCAAAGTATGTTTAGAAGGAATGTACCTCAGCATGATAGAGACCATATATGAAAAACACATAGCAAATATCATCCTTAATGGGGAAACAGAGAGCTCTTCTCCTAAGGTAGGAACAGGACAAGGACATCTATCTACTCTTACCACTTTTATTCAACATAAAACTGGAAGTCCTAGACACAGCAATCAGACAACAAAAAGAGATGAAAGGCATTTTGATTAGTAGGAAGAAGTCTGACTTTCACTAATTGCAGATGGCAGGATAGTATATATAGAAAGCCCTACAGATGCCAACAAAAATCTATTAGAACTGAAAAGTGAATTCCGTAAATTCACAGGATGCAAAATCAATGTGCAGAAATCTGTTGTCTTTCTATGCACTATAAGGAAGCAGCAGAAAGAGAAATTAAGAAAACAATCTCATTTACAATGGCACCAAAAATAATAAGATACCTAGGAATAAACCTAACCAAGGAGGTGAAAGATCCATACTCTGAAAACTATAAAACGCTGATGAAAGAAATTGAAGAGTACACAAAGAAATAGAAAGACATTCCATGCTCATGGATCATAAGAACAAGTATTATTAAAATGTCTATACTACCCAAAGCAATCTACACATTTAATGCAATCCCTAGCAAAATACCAACAGCATTTTTTACAGAACAAACAACCGTAAAATCTGTATGGAACCACAAAAGACCCCGAATAGTGAAAGCAGTCCTGAAAAAGAAAAACAAAGCTGGAGGCATTACAATAGATACATACAGGGATCCCTGGGTGGCGCAGCGGTTTAGCACCTGCCTTTGGCCCAGGGCGCGATCCTGGAGACCCAGGATCGAATCCCGCGTCGGGCTCCCTGCATAGAGCCTGCTTCTCCCTCTGCCTGTGTCTCTGCCTCTCTCTCTCTCTCTCTGTGACTATCATGAATAAATAAATAAAATCTTAAAAAAAAAATAGATACATACAGACATATATAATATCAGCCATAAAAATGAATAAAATCTTGCCACTTGCGATAATGTGGATGGAGTCAGGGAGTATTATGTTAAGTTAGTCAGAAAAAGGCAAATACCATACGATGTCACTCATATGTAGAATTTAATAAACAAAGGAAAAAAGAGAAATCAAAACCAAGAAACGGCTTAAGTATAAAGTATAATCTGATAGCTATCAGAGCATACATGGATGGGGGATGGGTAAAATAAGTGAGGGGGATTAAGGAGTGCACTTATAGTGATGTACACGTGGTGAGGTATGGAATTATTGAATCACTATATTATACACCTGAAACTAATATAACAATATATGTTAACTATATTGTAATTAAAATAAAAAATAAAGAAAAGAAGTATAATCAAGTATGCTAAGTAATAAGAGGAAGAGGATTATACAAAATCCACAATAACTACAAAATGCAGAAAAAGTGAAAGACAAAACAAGAAGAATAAACACAACAAATACAAAATGGTAACAAATATGGTAGAAGCTATTAATACAGCTATATCAATAATCAATTTGAATGTCACCGGTCTAAGTGCCACAATTAAAAGGCAGAGACTGTCAGAGTGGATCAAAAGAGAATACCCAACTACATGTTGTCTACAAGAAACCCACTTTAAGTATGAAGACATGTTTTGATTTAAAGACATGGATGGTAAAAATATGCCATGCAAACACTAATCCAAATGAAGCAAAAGTAGTTAAATTAATCTTAGAGTAGATTTCAAAGCAAGGAAACTAATCAGAGATAAAGGAGAGTGGAATTAAATTACAAATTAATAACAAAGAAGTCAGAAAGTGCCAGGATACATGCAGTTTAAATAACTCACCTTCAAATAACAACACAGATCAAGGAAGAATTCTCAAGAGAAATTAAAAATTTATTGAACTAAATGAAAATGAAAACATAAAAACTTAAATTTGTGAAATACAACAAAAGCAGTATTTAAGTGGATATTTATATCCTTGGCTTCATTTAATACAAAAGAAAAAGGATCTCAAATTAGTAATACAAGTTTCTACCCTAGGAAACTAGAAAAAGAGAGAAAATTAAATCAAAAGTAAACAGAAGGGCAGCCCCAGTGGCTCAGTGGTTTAGCGCCGCCTGCAGCCCAGGGCGTGATCCTGGAGACCCGGGATCGAGTCCCACGGCGGGCTCCCTGCATGGAGCCTGCTTCTCCCTCTGCCTGTGTCTCTGCCTCTCTCTCTCTCTCTGTCTCTATGAAAAAAAAAAAAAAAAAAAAAAGTAAACAGAAGGGCAGCCCTGATGGCTCAGCGGTTTAGCGCTACCTTCAGCCCAGCGTGTGATCCTGGACACCTGGGATCGAGTCCCATGTCGGGCTCCCTGCATGGAACCTGCTTCTCCCTCTGCTTGTGTCTCTGCCTCTCTTCCTCTCTCTCTCTCTCTCTCTCTCTCTCTCTCTCTCTCTCTGTGCGTCTCTCATGAATAAATAAAATCTTAAAAACAACAACAAAAGTAAACAGAAGAAAATAAATGATAATAATTAAAGAAAAAAAAAAAAGACTAACACTGGCTCCTTGAAAAGATAAATAAAATAGGTAGCCCCTAGGTAGCTTTCTTAAGAAAAAAAAAAGAAAAACAAACAAAAAAAAAAAGGACACAAATTACTAGTATCAGAAATTTAAGAGAGGAATAATACCATTCTCATGGACATTTAATGGGGAATGCTAAACACGTGGGGAGACAGAGGGCATATGGAAAATCTCTGTAACTTTTCTTCAATTTTGCTGTGAACTTTAAATAAATGGTTTTTAAAAAATAAAGTCTTAATTTTAAAAACAATAACTATTGCATGACTGTATAATCTATTTTGATAAATGATAATACAGGTTTTTTGATGATTATAATTTGAAAGAAAATTAAATATATTGAGATTTTAATATGATTTTATATTTTGACTCTCCAATACAATTTTTACTCATTAAGCTGTCTCTAAGAGATTTTTTTTATATTATTCTGTTTTTCTTTCTATTTGTAATGTGTCTTCAATGAATTGTCTTCCTTAGTACTTAGATTATGTGTTCAGTGAATTTTATAAGAAGTAAAACTTGATTCATAAATTGGTACCTGGACAATAAGTGAAAGTTGAGCTGAACTCAACGGTGTGAAAAAAATACAGTATGTAAATATATAGGTTATATTAACTAGATACACAGTATGTTTATAAAATATAATGATGCTTTTGGGTTTTTTCACATTGGATCTGATTCAAAAGAGTAATATAATGCCATAGAAGGAAGTATAACTAAGAAATTTCACCATTCAGTATATACTTTTCAGAAATGCCTGACAAAGGACACATACCACAATGTTCATAGAATTAATAGAATTAAGTGTCATAGCTCCAAGCAGAAAACTAGGGAAATGTCCATCCATTGTGGTAACACTAAACAAATTGTGGATATTATACAATAAAATACCACATATCACTAAGAATATATAAATTTATACTACACATAATTCATTGATGAAAATAACAAGCAGTATATCAAACAATAAAGTCAGTCACAAAAGAAAGAAATGTATGTATATTCTAAAAAAACAAAACAAAACTGTGTAGTCAAGAATCAAGACCTCTGTGAAGAGAATGATTAGGGTTGGAAAAGAATCATAGGGTGGCTTTCTGAGATGCAGGCTGAGTTCTACTTCTTGAACTTGGTGCTGTTTTCATTGGATGTGTTTAACTCATGAAAACTGTAACAGGGATTATGTGCTTTTTTCCCATGTTATTCCACAATTAGATTTTTTTTAAATATCTATGTGCCCATTTATATCTTTCATTATGTAACTTTAAAACATCCAATCAAAAATATTCATAATTTTAATTATTATACAAGTCCAGCAGATCCAAATATAATAATTTACATAAAAGCACAGGCCTCAAAGGAAACTTGAGTTATACATGTTTTTGAGAATTATGATATTGTTTGCATGGCTCTATTTGTTATTGAAACATTTATTTACCAAATCAGATAGTAATCAATATTTCTTAGCTAAAAATTTCTAATAAAAAAATAGAACAGTATGGTAACATGATATTTAGAAGTGCATATTTATTTTCTTTCCTTAAACATGGTCTATTTCTATATTTGTCTCAGAAAATATTGGGACACCCAGGTGGCTCAGCAGTTGAGCATCTGCCTTTGGTCCAAGGCATGATCCTGGAGACTCGGGATCAAGTCCCACATCGGGCTCCCTGCGTGGAGCCTGCTTCTGCCTCTGCCTGTGTCTCTGCCTAATTTTCTCTGTCTCTCATGAATAAAATAAATAAAATCTTAAAATGAAAGAAAGAAAGAAAGAAAGAAAGAAAGAAAGAAAGAAAGAAAGAAAGAAAGCATGCCACTCTCCACCCTAGATCACTAGACTTGACCAGAAAAAAAAAAAAAAAAAAGAAAAGCAAATTCTTGACTTTTGAGTTCAAAATTCACCAGTCCTAAAGGTCGATCTAAAACCATAGGCTGAGGAGTTAGAGAGACCACAAAGAATTGATAAAATTTCAATTTTGTTGAAATACTCCTAACACTGAGCACTTTCCTCTACCAGGGAGTCCTGTAAAAGTCAGAAACCAGTTACCTTTTGTTTTGTTTGTTTTTTTTACTTCTTCTGGGGTTGACCATAAAAACCCCAGCCAGCATTGAATGCGGCTGAATTTATCATTCCCCCGAGTGCTCCACATCCATTTGATCCAACCTGTGCAGAAACCACATTCAGTCAAAACCTCGGGCATCCTTAAGCTCATCGGAAGAGGAGGATGCAGCTTAGGTGCCTATATGGTTTATGATGACATAAAAGTAAGCCCCTGACTACATCAGGACCAGAGAAAATAAGCCTGAGATTTCTTAGAGCTGGAAGAGCACAGAAAGACATGCTGCATGTGACAGAATTTTACACATACAACACAATGTTATTAGGTCTGTGTCTCCTACAAGTCTATGAAGATGAATGAAGATAATTAGATGAGACAAGAGTTTTGTACCCAACTCAAACAATTGTATATAAATTACGAAAGTAATATGCTTATTTCAATATCATTGTAAACTCTGAAGGAAAAAGCAGAGATATTTAATTGTTCCTTGATGTCAAGGATTATATCTACTCATTAACTGACACATCATGCACACGGAAGGCATGCTTATTGATTAAGTGAATAAGGGAAGGGGTAAATGAAGAAGAATTGATAACTGGCTTTCTATTATATTTTGCAGTAACTCACATATAATTATTAGTCACTAGAGATGTGCATCGGATGCCAGGAGTTAGCAGTTTCTGAAGAGGTATGCTGTGAGGAATTTACCCTTGTGATATATTATTACATTACCAAAGCATTGCAAAGCAAATATAATTTTGATTACAGTACTCATCCAGAAAATAAGGGATAAATGGTAGAAGCTAATGAGTTCAGTTTCCATTCAGAATTTTAATACATAAAAAGAAACTTCTGGGACTGAGGGATTATTTTAAATGTTTCATGAAGGAAAATTTTGTTTTGGTGTTACAGAGCCATGTGGTTCTTTCACTGGGACTTTTAAAGTAAAAATTATGCTGAAAAACCTACTTATAACAATATCACTTGCAACAGTTTCTTTTGTATTAAGTCTTTTAAAGTCCCAGGCTAATAAAAACAATTGCATTATTTTGCCACTCTTCGGCTTTTAAACCAGTGCATCACACAAGTAACTGTGGAACCAGAGGAAACATTTTAAGTTTAGTTAATTGGGTAAGATTTTTAGTGAAAACACAAAACTCATGAAGTTTCCCCAAGAAGGTACAGTAGCATACTTATGAGAGTGTCATATAGAAACCATCAAATGATGGATTTTTTAAAACAGAAAAATTGTTAATATTCTTCTTGATATCATTAGATTTTTTTTCTTTCAGAATTACTAGTGCTAAATTTGCAAATCATGTTCCAAAGACTTTCCTTGATTATTTCAGCTTTTTCTCCTTTACAGGTGCCCTCCTTCTTCCTTTTTTTTTTTTTTTTAATTTTATTTATTTATTCATGAGAGACACAGAGAGTGAGAGAGGCAGAGACACAGGCAGAGAGAGAGAAGCAGGCTCCATGCCGGGTGCCGGACATGGGACTCAATCCCGGGACTCCAGGACCACGACCTGGGAGTAAGGCGGTGCTAAACCGCTGAGCCACCCAGGCTGCCCCGCCCTCCTTCTTCCTTAATGAATCTCCTGCACTTCTAAATCCGCTTCAGTTTCAGCTTCACCAGCTTTGTGCAGGACCCAACTAAATCAAGGGGAAAGTATACAGGCTTCATGTTTAGACATTCCATTGATGCACTTATAAACTTGAACAGATAGCTGTGACACTGCAACAGACATCAGAAAATAGAATTAGATTTAAAAGGAAATAAATAGGATGGGGGGTAGGGTGGGCAGAATGGCCAAGGAGAGCCTCAAATCATGATATAGAAATGACAGTCTTAGCCAACCCAATAGAAATTCCAGAGCAAAGATATCTAACAGAAAATCCAGCATGGAGCAGACATAGTTCAGCCCTAGGATTTCATCACACAGGCCTATTGGCCAGGAGCTTCCCCCAAAGAGTGCAGCCTCTGCTTAAAAGCTAAAGTAGGTCCTGATGGTACCAACACATAAAGACCAACTGAGCTCCTTGCAGGTGAGCAGCAGGCACAACCTGCAGACACAAGTGGCACAACCTCATGGCTGCCATACCTCCAGCCTTAAGGAGTATGAGATTTTTATCCTTGGTTAAATTCCTTTCAATATCAATTCAGTCACTATATGGAAGCGTACCAGATATAAAATAAGCAAGGATTTTTTAAATCTTGCTCTATATACTCTTCACTGTCCTAAATAAACATCCAAATTCTCTGTACTTGAGGGTTTCAAGATTTACGTTACAATCTGTAATTGAGGAACAAAGGCTAAGAAGGTATGAAAGCTGAAAGCACCCCACTGATCATGTTTCCTGAACTGCGATGGATCCTCCCTCCTTCTTCATTCATGTATCTCATGACCAAACACATCTCTGAACAATGAGTGCTTGGGATTCTGAGCTGTATCTGAGAACTGCAAGATTGTGATTGCACTGATGCTGTATATTATGCAATTCTTAACCAGTATTTTCTTAAAGTTAATTGGACCACTGCTCTCAAATAAGATGGAGTAACTGGGCCAGGTTTACTCTCCAACATTAAACAAAAATCCAACAGGAGACTAGGGTAAACAATTTTAGTGAACTCATAGAATGGAATGTTCTTTGAAAACAAAACAAAACAAAAAAAATAGAATACTGATACACATAATAACATGGGTGAATCTCCAAACATTTATTCTGAAGCAACACTCAAAACTGTACTTATTATATGATCGCAAGCATATGATGTTTTGGAAAAAGCAAATTTAACTCAGGATGATAGAACCAGAGGAGTGGTGTTTCTGATGGAGATAAGAATTGCATGTAATGGGGCAAGAGGAAACATCTACATTTTGATAGACATATGGGTTACTCAGATGCATGCCTTTGCCAAAATTCACACTGTACATTTTAGATTATTAATGCATTTAACTGAACAAAAATTTTACCACACTTAAAAAAAATTTCCCCAAACCATCTATTGAACAGAAGTAGAATGGCATTTAAACATTTTGCTTTTAATAATGGTCATTTTGTGTAGTACCTCAAATGTTGAATTATTGAGATTATCTATAATTTTAATTTTTTTTATAATTTTAATTTTGATGCATGATGATATCCCTGATTATATCTCTGTGTGAGTAACATATATTTTGTTTCAAATTAATATTTTATATAATCAACGTGTTCCTTCATTAGGAATAAAAACAATCCAAATAAGAGCACTAATATACATGCAGAATTGTTTCTTTGAGTCATTTATTCGAGGTAAATAACATTTTAATAATATTGTAAAGTTCCCTCATTGCTCTTTTTTTTTAAAGATTTAATTTATTCATTCATGAGAGACACACAGAGACAGGCAGAGACATAGCCAGAGGGAGAAGCGGGCTTCCCGCAGGGAGCCTGATGCAGGACCATGCCTTGAGCTTAAGGCAGATGCTCAACTATGAGCCACCCAGGCATTCCCCATCATTGCTATTTATACCTTTCTTCTCCATATCATTTATCAGGAAAACATTTCAAAAAAATTCTGAAAATTAAAATAAAATAGATATATCTATAAAATGAAGCATCTCCCCAGAACACACTGATGTGAGGATGTAAAATGGATATAAAGGAGAACATAACTGTTGGCAGGTCTGGGAATGTACATAACATCCGTGAGCAGGTTGAAACTCTTGTGGATCGATGACAAAACTTCCAGAAAAATGGATAGCCCCTTCAGATGAATCATAGATTTCCTTCCTGCTAAACCAAAGGAAGCTCCCCATTTTCTTGATTAAGGTTTCTGAAATTCAATGGAGGTAAATCTTCCAACCCTTGTCCAGCACACATTAAAACCTGGTTGGGAAAGGTGTATGATAATTCTATACAATAGGCAGAAAGGAAGGTATCATATTAGGTAGCACAGAAATAACTGGATACTTCCCTTATTTTGGTTTTGTCCAGAATACTTATTCTACTTTATGCAACACCTATCTTATCCAAACTTATAGCAGAGAATATCTTTAGGAGTTTGCAATAACAGATTATGGACAAATTCCACCACTCTTTAAGACCTCATTTCACTAGAAGAAATTATTTTTCACCACTGACAGGAGAGAAAAGTGTATTAAGAAGCACATCAGTGGGAATTACCTCTTCTGTCATGGCATAGTAGCAATTTGGTTATTAAGTGGAAAACACCTGTTAACAAAAATGAATGGGTGAAACTTGAAAACAACCAAGATGTCCTTCAAAAGGTGAGTTGGCAAACAAACTATGGTATTTACATATACTAGAATATAATTCCTCAATAAAAATAAATCAGTTATCAAGCCATAAAAGCACATGGAGAAACCTTAAAGGTATATTGATTAGTGAAAGAAGCCATTCTAAAAAGGCTATATGCTGTCCAATTCCGATTATATGATATTCAGGGAAATGCAAGACTATATAAAGGCAGTGAAAATATTAGTGTTTGTCTGGGGTTGAGGAGGGGAGATGAATAAATTAGCACAGGGGATTTTTAGGGCAGTGAAACTATTATGTATGATACTATAATATTAACTACAGACATCATGCAATCATCAAAATTGTAGAATTGTACAATCTGAATGGTACATCCTAATATAAACTATGGAATTTAGTTAACAATAATGTATCTATATTATCTCATCAATTGTGACAAGTGTATCACACAGACACAAGATATTAATAATAGGAGAAGTAAGAGGAGGGAGGAGATAAGTGAGAACACTATACTAACTGCTCAATAATCTGAAACCTAAAACTGCTCTAAATATAATCAATTAATTAATAAAAAGATTCTCTGACATTCTTGGTATCAGTTGAACCTCAGCAGCCAAATGCAATATAAAGCAACATTTTACTGATGGGAAAAAGATGTCAGGAGCTTTTCCTCTATGTTCAGAGATATGAATAGTAGGTTCACATATAATTACATGTTTATAGATATGTTGTCATAAAAATGGATGTCAAATGGTATCAAATAAGAAAAAAATTTTGGGCATGACATCATGAAGAGCTGAATATCTATGCTTTCTGAATCTGAAAGGATTATTCTTGGACAGATTTCTGGGGTCTAGAGGTAGAAATGAAAGGATAGGAATGTAACATTACAAAGCCCTTTATCTTTTTAACTCCCAATATTTTTCTTTCATTTTTTTTGGATGCACTGGTAGTGGAAATGGACAGACAAGGGAAGTCTTTTAAGTGTATTACAGCTACCTGCCTTCTGAGTGAGACTTTGCAAAAAGAAGCGGATGTGTGTGCGTCTGTGTGTGTATGTGTGTGCACGCGCACGTGCGTGTCTCGGTGTGTTGCAGGCTGAGTGTTCCAAGAGTTAGTTATTTCATAAAAGTGCTAAGGAATTATTACGGCCACAAGTAACATGCTTTTTAAAGAAAGGAAGTCCAAAGCCTCATTGGATGGTTCAACTTTTGGTTATTGTTATTGTTTTACTGTACTTGTTTTCATGCATCAAATACTGTAAAATTTGCTATCATAGAAATCATAAATATACATTGAGGATGTTATAAACATGCAAACAGTCATCTAATTAAATGGAGGGAAAGAAAAAATTGAGAGGAGTATTTCATTCCTTCTTTTTGTCTTAGAAACACCTGACAATTTGGCCATTGAATGATAACTGGTTACATCATTGAGTTAAAGAATATATAATATTGTGTGGAGTAAGATAAAGGAGTGTCCTATGGAGGTTGTTACACTCTGTGAGTTATTCCAACAATGAATCTAAGACACAAAACCTGGTTGTCAGTATTGTTCGTTATATAGTATGTATTTAATGAAATGCAAGTGCACCCCCTCCTCCCAAAAAAAAGAAAGCTCATCACACACCCCCGAGGGAACAGTATGATTAAAACGTTTTAAAAGCTAAAGGGAGAACTGTTATCTCCCCTGAGCTGATGCAATGCATGCTCTAGTTAGCCCCAGTTCTTAGAAGTTATACAAAGCTCTGTCTGAGAGTAATGAGAATTGAGTTGATTTTAAGGAATCTCCATGAGCTTGAGGGCAGCACGCTGGCAAGGAGATGAAGGTGCTGGTTGCTGGGAGTAGAAACATTTATTGGGGTAAAGTTATTCAAAGTATATGAGGAGAGTATTGACACCATGGCATCAAATTCAGTGAACCTATAGCCAGGGTCCCAGAGGTTGACATTCCCCATTCCATCAGACTCATAGACAACAAGGTCTATGGATTTTACTTCTTCAGTATCCCCTCAGTCTATCTGCTTTCTCTCCTGCTGCTAACCAAGTTGTATGAGATATAACCTAAATAGACTCCTGCAATACATATATGATTAGTCTACTTATCCTTTTTGTCTTATCTTAATTTCTCAATTTTCAGCCAAAAAGAGATTTTAAAATTTCAAATATGATCATATCATCTCCCCCCTCCCACATCTTACCTCCCTCTCTTTCCTCTGTTTAAAATATTTCACTAGCTTTCTATTAATCATAGACAGGAACGAAACCCTATGGTTGCCCGCAATGACTTGGCTCTGAACCGAACTACTTCAGCCCCATTCATTACCACAATGTTACCTTCTTTTTCTGAATCAGTCCCACCAGACTTCTCTTAGTCCCTCATATGGATAGTTAGGAATAGTAATCCTGGGCATGGGGACTTGACCTTACTGAACAATTCTCTCTTAAAGAGAAAATCTATCGTGTCACTTCTCCTGTTTCTTTCTTGCTTATTCCTCAGATGGAAATTCCTCAGCCTGTCATATCCTCAGTGAAACCTTTCCACTTCATTTCAATGTGTGTCTGTGTCTGTGTAAATGCAAGTGCATATGTATATGCATGCGTGTGTGTGTGTTTTAAATATTTTATTTATTTAAAAGAGAGAGAGAGAGAGTGCTAGGGAGCTGCACAAATGAGTCAAAAGGAGAGAGAGGGACAAGTAGATTCCACACTCTGTGCAGAGCCTGACACGGGGCTCAAACTCATGACTGAGATCATGACCTGTGCTGAAACCAAGAGTCAGAAGCTTAACCAACTGAGCCAACCAGGCATCCCAAGTATATATGTATTTTTTATTGTTATTTTTTCTTCACTCTGGACTTTAAGTTACATGATGTAATGTTAGGCAAAACTGAGGTTATTATTGCTCACAATAGAGTCCTCAGTGTCAAATATAGTATCTGTATTATACATTCTACATGTTCACAAATGTCAGTAAATAATTGACTTGAATAGATGAGTAGACATCATTTATTTATGTATTGCATTTCTATTTTTTATTTTCTATAATTATCATATCCTTGATCACCATAATTATGAGAGTACCTCATGTGCAGATGACCTGCAATGCTGATAGTGTCCAAATTTTACTTTTTTAATGTTTCTGATATATTTCATAAAAGCTATCAAACTTATTTTCAGAATTTCATAATCTTTAAATTGTTTTTGCACTAGCAAGTCATTTACCTTTCTTTCTCATTCTGTTATTGTATTATCTCTTCTCTAATGCACAACTCAGAATTTTCATTTTAATTTAGAATACACAATTATTGTGGTCTAAAATTATTTCTCGCTTCTATAAGAATATGTTCATATTTTCAAATCATTTCTTGAGTTATATGTTTATGTTATGGAATCTTAATCTTTTTTCATTAATTTACCAGTTTTCCTAGTTATTGGTTTCTTTTTTATTTATTTTTTTTAAAGATTTTACTTATTTATTCATGAGAAATACAGAGAGAGAGAGGCAGAGACACAGGCAGATGGAGAAGGCATCCCCCTCCTATTTATTTGTTATTAAACAATGATAATTTTATCCAGATTTCAGTGCATTTCTCTCACTCACGTTATGATTTTTCCCTTCACTTTATCCAAGTTTTTTACCTTTTTTTTTTCTAAAAATTGTTAACTATTCAGAAATTTAACTGAAATACAGAAAAAGGAAAATTTGTAGACTTGAACATTCTCAGAGGAGAATTTCAAATCTTAGCACCTTTATCTTTGGTTTGATTGAAAACACTATAAAAACTATATGCCAAATATGGTTTTCTTTATCATGTTGCCTTTTGTTAACAGCACACATTTGCTTTGAACTCAGTGGGATTTAGGGTAGCCTGGCCACAAATTATCCTGTAACCAGTCTTGCTGACAATATCCTCAAGTATTTTTTAAAAAGATTTATTTCAGAGAGAGAGAAAAAGAGAGTGACACACAGCACGGGGTAGGGGCAGAGGATGAGGCAGAGGAAGAGAATCCTTAAGCAGACTCCTTGCTGAGTTTGGAGCCTAGTATGCCACGCAATCCCAGGACCCTGAGATCATGATCAGAGCCAAAACCAAAGGCCAGAGCTCAACTGACTGAGCCTCCCAGGTGCCCTGATACCTTCAAATATCTTGACACACCTATCCTATCCCCTTATTTCTTGTTCCTGGTCTTGCTGCCTCTTTTTACCTGCTTTCATGGTAAATGTCAGCTCTTCAAATGCCATTACTACTTAAATGATGTTTCAGGTGATGTGTTCTCTGCTAGGGATGCTATAACAAAACTCCACAGGCTGGCTTGCTTAATTGACACAAATTTATTTTCTTACAGTTCTGGAGGCTAAAAGCCCAAGATCAAAGTGCTGGTCAGTTTGGTTGCTCCTGAGGCCTCTCTCCTGGACTTGCAAACAACTGCCTTCTAGTTATGTCCTCATATGGCCTTTCTTTTTCACACACACACTCCTAGTATCTCTTCTTCTTCTAAGAAGGACACTAATACCTTGGATTAGAGTATTACCATTTAACCTTAATTACCTCCTTTAAGGCACTATTGCCAAATGCAGTCATGGTCAGGGTTAGGACATCAATCTACGAATTTTCAGTGGATACAGTTCAGTCATAACAAGTAAACTGCCCATATCTTATGTTTACTAGTACAGTGGTCAAACGGTGAGGACCTTTCTCCAGGTACATCAGTTCTTGAACGAGAGAACTTTATAGACTATTTTCCTAAATCATCAAAGACCTCTGGTTTGATATAGCTGTTTATGACTCTGAAATGACGTGCACAGTTCTCTTTATTATCACACTAAAGAAAAGCCATGTGGGACATTCAATTTTTTATGACATACTGTCATCACAATCCTTCAATCTTCTAAAAAAGGCAATGCATGTTTAAGTCATTAACTCCTCTATTTCCTTTAAAAGTTTTCACCTCATGTTCAGGAGGATAGATTCTAAGTTGACTTTATAAACTTTTCTTTCTTTTCTTATTAGTAATAAATTTATTTTTATTGGTGTTCAATTTGCCAACATACAGAATAACACCCAGTGCTCATCCTGTCAAGTGCCCCCTTCAGTGCCTGTCACCCATTCACCCCCACACCCGGCCCTCCTCCCCTTCCACCACCCCTAGTTCATTTCCCAGAGTTAGGAGTCTTCATGTTCTGTCTCCCTTTCTGATATTTCCTACCCATTTCTTCTCCCTTCCCTTCTATTCCCTTTCACTATTATTTATATTCCCCAAATGAATGAGACCATATAATGTTTGTCCTTCTCCGATTGATTTACTTCACTCAGCATAATACCCTCCAGTTCCATCCACCTTGAAGCAAATGGTGGGTATTTGTCATTTCTAATAGCTGAGTAATATTCCATTGTATACATAAACCACATCTTCTTTATCCATTCATCTTTCGATGGACACCGAGGCTCCTTCCACAGTTTGGCTATCGTGGCCATTGCTGCTAGAAACATCTGGGTGCAGGTGTCCCGGCGTTTCATTGCATCTGCATCTTTGGGGTAAATCCCCAACAGTGCAATTGCTGGGTCGTAGGGCAGGTCTATTTTTAACTCCTTGAGGAACCTCCACACAGTTTTCCAGAGTGGCTGCACCAGTTCACATTCCCACCAACAGTGTAAGAGGGTTCCCTTTTCTCCGCATCCTCTCCAACATTTGTGGTTTCCTGCCCTGTTAATTTTCCCCATTCTCACTGGTGTGAGGTGGTATCTCATGGTGGTTTTGATTTGTATTCTCTGATGGCAAGTGATGCAGAGCATTTTCTCATGTGCATGTTGGCCATGTCTATGTCTTCGTCTGTGAGATTTCTCTTCATGTCTTTTGCCCATTTCATGATTGGATTGTTTGTTTCTTTGCTGTTGAGTTTAATAAGTTCTTTATAGATCTTGGAAACTAGCCCTTTATCTGATACGTCATTTGCAAATATCTTCTCCCATTCTGTAGGTTGTCTTTTGGTTTTGTTGACTGTATCCTTTGCTGTGCAAAAGCTTCTTATCTTGATGAAGTCCCAATAGTTCATTTTTGCTTTTGTTTCTCTTGCTTTCGTGGATGTATCTTGCAAGAAGTTACTGTGGCCAAGTTCAAAAAGGGTGTTGCCTGTGTTCTTCTCTAGGATTTTGATGGAATCTTGTCTCACATTTAGATCTTTCATCCACTTTGAGTTTATCTTTGTGTATGGTGAAAGAGAGTGGTCTAGTTTCATTCTTCTGCATGTGGATGTCCAATTTTCCCAGCACCATTTATTGAAGAGACGGTCTTTCTTCCAGTGGATAGTCTTTCCTCCTTTATCGAATATTAGTTGACCATAAAGTTCAGGGCCCACTTCTGGGTTCTCTATTCTTTTCCATTGATCTATGTGTCTGTTTTTGTGCCAGTACCACACTGTCTTGATGACCACAGCTTTGTAGTACAACCTGAAATCTGGCATTGTGATGCCATTCACGTTCAGAGTTACTATTGACAGATATGAGTTTAGTGTCATCATGATATCTATGCAGTCCCTGTTTTTGTGGATTGTTCCATTGGACTTCTTAAAGGGGAATTTTGAGAGTCCCCCTTAAAATTTCTTGCAGAGGTGGTTTAGAGGTCACATATTCTTTCAGTTCCTGCCTGTCTTAGAAGCTCTTTATCTCTCCTTCCATTCTGAATGAGAGCCTTGCTGGATAAAGTATTCTTGGTTGCATGTTCTTCTCATTTAGGACCCTGAATATATCCTGCCAGCCCTTTCTGGCCTGCCAGGTCTCTGTGGAGAGGTCTGCTGTTACCCTAATACTTCTCCTCATAGAAGTCAGGTATTTATTGTCTCTTGCTGCTTTAAGGATCTTCTCTTTATCTTTGGAATTTGTAAGCTTAACTATTAAATGTAGAGGTATTGAACGGTTTTTATTGATTTTGGGGGGGGGGGGATCTCTCTATTTCCTGGATCTGAATGCCTGTTTCCTTCCCTTCCCAGATTAGGAAAGTTTTCAGCTAGGATTTGTTCAAATACATATTCTGGACCTCTGTCCCTTTCGGCACCCTCGGGAACCCCAATTAAACGTAGGTTTTTCTTCCTCAGGCTGTCATTTATTTCCCTTAATCTATCCTCATGGTCTTTTAATTGTTTGTCCCTTTTTTCCTCAGTTTTCCTCTTTGCCATCAACTTGTCTTCTATGTCACTCATTCTTCCACCTCGTTAACCCTCGTCGTTAGGACTTCTAGTTTGGATTGCATCTCATTCAACTGATTTTTAATTTCTGCCTGGTTAGATCTAAATTCTGCAGTCATGAAGTCTCTTGAGTCCTTTATGGTTTTTTCTAGAGCCACCAGTAGCTGTATAATAGTGCTTCTGAATCGGCTTTCTGACATTGAATTGTAATCCAGATTTTGTAACTCTGTGGGAGAGAGGACTGTTTCTGATTCTTTCTTTTGAGGTGAGGTTTTCCTTCTAGTCATTTTGCTCAGTGCAGAGTGGCTAAATGCAAGTTGTATTGGGAAAAGGAGAAAAAGAGAGGAGAGAAAGAAAGAAAGAAAAGAGAAAGAGGGAAAAAAAGGAAGAAAAAAAGAAAAAGAAGAAGAAAAAGAGAAAGAAAAAGAAAGAAAAAAAAGGGTGGGGGAAGGAAACAAATCAAAAAGCAAAACAAAACAAAACAAAACAAAACAAAAAAAGAAGAAGAAGAAGAAAAGAACCACAGGGGAGTATCTTCTGATTCTGTGTACTTTAAGTCCCTTGGCTTCCCCTGGAACTTGTCCGTCCAGCTGGTCTTCTGGGGGAGGGGCCTGCTGTGCTGATTTTCAGGTGTGAGCACTTGGGGGAGCTGCTCTGCCCCTGCCTGGTGCAGGGCTCCTTGGGGGTTGTTCACCCCGTGAGGCCCCAGGAGGAACCACCGCAGTGGCGGGGCCAGCTCTGCAGCCCTGGAGTCAGCCCCGGCAGTAGCTCCGCAGCTCTCCGTCTGCAGGGCCTGGAGGCTCCGGGCGGGGCCGCTGATCTGCTCAGCTCGGGGCAGGAGCGTCCTCGCTGTCCTGGGCCCTCCCGGCCTCTGCCTGTCCCGGGGGAGGCCGGGTCCTGGGCTGTGTCCCGGCGCCCTGTGCTCCAGGGCCTGCGCTGTTGGATTTGCGCTCCCGCCCCGCAGCCCCCTCCGCGGAGCCGCCCCCGAGCCCCCCCGAGCTGCTCCGGGTCCCCCGTGCGCGCTGCAGCCCTTAGGGAGCTCGGCGCACTCTCCCGGGGCGCAGGTGTCTGTTAGTGTCCCCGGAGCCCGAGGGCATCCCCGCCCTCCGGGGTCCTGCTCCACCTCCCCGCGAGCCCCTTTCCCCCGGGAAGGTCGGTGCAGCTCCTGCTCCTCCGGGACGGGGCTCTCCTGTCCTGGGGACACTCGCCCCGGCCTCAGCCCGGGTCCTCGCGGGCCCCTCCCCCTTGGAGGCCTTTGTGTCTTTATTTCTTTTTCCCCGTCTTCCTACCTTGAGAGAAGCGCGAACTCTTCTCACTGTAGCATTCCAGCTGGTCTCTCTTTAAATCTCAGGCCGAATTAATAGATTTTCAGGATAATTTGAAGGTTATCTAGGTAATTTGGTGGGGACAGGGGACTTGGGGACCCTACTCTTCCGCCGTCTTGCCCCTCCTTATAAACTTTTCTTAATCATTTATTATATGTACAATGACAATCTGAAATTCCTCAAAATTTATGGAATTTGGATATGCCAACCCTTAGATCCCAGCTCTGATTTTTTGTATTTAAAATCTCTTTGTTGTTAGGATTTTAAAAATTATTTATTTGGTTTAGAAAATGCTGGATAGATAAATGACTGTTCTCACACTCTTCCTGAATTATCTAACCCCCTTTTATTTCATTTTCACTTTTTTCCAGAATAAATTTTAAACTTTTTTCCAGAGAAATCCATACCTTCTTTGATATTCCCAAACTGCACTTGGCAAAATTTTATGAAATGATACTAAAGACATTAGCAGAAATGTTTGTACAGAATTAGAGTCCTTGATTGTATTAAGTTTAATATTCCAACTATCCCATTTACAAATATAGTTGAATTGGATGCAAGAATTGAAGATTTCTTACATAATAATATTTCAAAGAAATGTTTTAGAACTTGGTTTGATAGAAAAAAAAACAAAAGCATAAATCTCTAATGTTTATAAAGCAATTTCAAAGTTTATTCATCCTCTTGATTCTGTGATGTGGCTTGAACAGGATTATGATTTCCAGTTTACAGAAGATGTAACTAAGGCTCTTGGGATGGTAAACAGACTCCCAATATAATACAGGAAGCAGGGGATAAAGCTCAGACTCAAACACAAGTTTTTCTGGCTCTAAATCTCCTACATTTGTCACCAGAATTTTAAACCCCAATGTTGCATAGAAGAAAAACAAAGGTTTCTTTAAACCTAGAGAAAGAGGAGAAATGAGCATTTTTAGTTGGTTCATTAAATGACACTGCAAATACAAATTCATAGAGTGATATTTGACTTAGAAAGTTAACATTTGAATGTATTTGGGGGAAGAGAAGTACTTAGATGGTAAATATAGTAACACAACTTTATAAACATATAAAACAAGATTTAAAATGTAGAACTAGAAGAAACACATTTGTATGAACTGTATGAAAATAACATTCTTCTTGAGCACCTAAACGTCTGAGCCCTATGGTCTTGTGCCTAGGAAGCATTTATTTGTCATACAAAAGTATTAAATTTCTACTATGTCAGGTACTAAGGTAGTTGTTGGGGCTAAAAAAGTGAACAACAAAAATTCCTGTTGTATGTAAATTTACATTCCAGTAGAGCTGGCATAAATAATGATTTTTAGGTAAGGGTAGGAAGTAAAGAAAATAAAATGGGAGGGGCAAAGAATGGAGGAGGCATGCTCATGGAAATTCTTGTTTTATTATTTGTTAACTACTTTAATAATTCCACTTTATTAAATAGATTACTAGTTCTACCAGCCTACAAGAAATTCTCAAAAACAGTCCCAATTTTGACATGAAACATTGAAGAGTCTTCTTAAAATGGAAACAAGCTCACTGGAAAAGATAATTTAGAAACCTTACTTATCTTGCAAAGCTCAGTGACAATAATATAGAAAACTAGTAATTTTTGATGAGGAGGATGTGAAAAACACGAGAAGAGAAAACGAATCAGTTAGTAATAGCCGATAATTCAGTACAAATGGAATTCAAAAGCAAAGGGTACTGTCCTTCATTTCAGCATTTCTGAACCTCCCAACTTGAGTAAATGCTTATGAAATCTAACCTGCATGATGACAATGTAGTTCTGCTATGGCATCCTCAGATGTTCTTTTAATCTAGAGTTTTTTTTGTTTGTTTGTTTGTTTTTTTTAAGATTTTATTTATTTATTCATGAGAGACACAAAGAGAGGCAGAGACACAGGCAGAGGGAGAAGCAGGCTCCATCCAAGGAGCCTGACATGAAATTCGATCCCCCCGTCTCCAGGATCACACCCTGGGCTGAAGGTGGCGCTAAACCGCTGAGCCATCCGGGCTGCCCAGATGTTCTTTTAATCTAATTGTGACACAATTTATACCAAATGACATGCCTATTGATGCTTGTGTCTAAGCCTATCTTGTCATTGTCTGCAACATTCTATAATTTAGAAGAAAAAAATTCGTAGTAATTTGTTAGGCCACTGCATATTTCATTATCAGTGAATTGTTCCTCTGAAGTTGTACATAGCATATAGTGAAATATATAAGGGAAAAGTAAATTCTCTCTATTATTATAAATCAGAATTATTTGTATTTTGCTCAGAAATCTCTAGTTTGAGGAAAATGTTTAAAGTCCTGAAGGAAATGGTGCATAAAATATTTTATGAATCTGGTCCTTACTGTGTAATTTAACTCATGGGGAATAATTAAGGCATTAAACAGCCTCCAAGTATTTGTTTGTCATTTTTATTGAAACAAAAGCAATTAAGACAATTTTAATGAAAGACTTAATTATATACACCTAATTATGAGTATTTTAGAGAAACAAAAGCTAAAAAAATGGAGTCCTTATAAAGCTAGTAATGATCCTTTTAAACCATAAGCAAAGAGTTTTAGAAGATTCAGAAAGGAATTTTTAAAAGGGATAGCTCTAATTTCTAATTTGGCAAGAAAGGAAAAAAAAAAAAACAACTTACTCCTACAGACAGGTTCAGTGAATAAATAATTCAATAAAATGTAAATATAAATATATTTGAATAAACAACTAAATTTTCTCTAAGAAAAAAGGAAGCAAACGGGCAAACTAATTAATTTACCCACTTTAAAAATGGCAGATCATCTGAAATTGTCTGAAAAGTTTGTAATCAACTTTACATTTTTCAGCATCATCAGATGTAATAATATAAAGTTTAGGCAAAGTAGTTTTATGATACAAATGTACTTAAAAGTCAAACAACTTGCTAGACATTAGAAATTATGCATATTTCATCAAATCTCATGGGACCAATATTTGTGAACAGAGGGAAAAGTATGCTAAATAAATCTGAGATGTAAAGTCTAAAAGTCAGAAAAACATGACTGTGATAGCCTATAGCGTAACTGAACAAAAGATCACAAATGAAGACGTATATAATGTCAAAATATTATCTTTTTATTTCCTAGTAATACTAGGAAAACATTGAAAAAAAGAACTAAAGAACAATTACAATGTTGGCTATGAACCTAAGAAAAAAATCAAATAAATGTATTTCTCTGTGTTAAGTTTCTTATTTTCATTTCAGTGAAAACAAATCACTTTGGTGGGTAGCAACACAGTTCAAATAAATACTGAATGTAATTTGGATGAAAAATAATTTAGAAATTTAGAGATTTTGCACCCTCTCAATTTTGTAAGTGGAAGAATCACAGTACAATATATCTGGCTCTGGTCTTAAAAGAATTTGTTTTAGCCATGCTAGAAATAAATGCATCTCGTTTCCTATGAATGTTTGCAATGTCTTTGAGTTTTATAGGTATAAATATATTGTTAGGATATGGGTCGGGGAAATTATTGGATTTACATTTTTAAGATATCGGTTTAATATAATCTTATTTCAGGGCAGAATACACTAAGAATGTTAAAATTTGCATTTTTATATGTAATTTAAACAATATTTCTGAATATATATAAAGGGAAAAAGAGTAAAAACAAACCAATAAAAACGTTCAGAAACAGACTGGAAGTAAAAGCATGCTTTGAAGATGTGGGGTTATACAATGTGTCTAGTTTGAGAAAATAACTAGTGATAGAAGAGTAAATAACTGAAGGTGTGGGTATCTCTTAGAGAATTATCTGTTGGTCTTTAGAAAATTATGTTTATAGCTGATAAATGTGACAGAGAAAATAATAAGTAAGACAAAGTAGGCATGAAGTAAAAATTTTTGAAGAGATTGACACTTAAAAATGTAGACTAGAGAGAGACTCTATTAATGGGACAAGACAAAGTGTGGGAAATATAGAGGTGTTAAAATTGTGGTCAAAAAGATAGATAGATGATAGATAGATAGATAGATAGATAGATAGATAGATAGATAGATCTTCTTATTTATCATCATTCACCATCATCATCATCTACCTCCTTCCACATCAGCTTAACTTGTAGTTATACCCTTTATAGTGGGAAAAAAAAAAGATCATTCAGGATCACTCATTCATTCATATTAAGAATATAGGGAATAGCTTTATTCAGGTTGTTTTGTACTATGAAAAATTGTTATTTCCCATTTATAAATATAAAATCATATGGATATGTGAATATTGAATATATATTTTAAGTACCATATCCTCTTCTCATGAATATTTTTGTAATTACCATTGTTGTACAGTAACTTTTTAGACGAGTGAACACAAATTTTTCTTATAAATAAAATGAACACCATTAAAAATGATAGCCTTACATACTTCGAACAATTTCCCATTTGAAGTGAAGTGATTAAACAGCAGAAACACACGTGAAGTTTGAAATTGAATGGATACAAGATAAGTTTCACTGTCCCATCTACTTGATTGAACAAAAGATAGCACATTAAAGAAAAAAATAAGTGTATTACAAAGCAAATATCCCACTAGAAAAAAAAATGTGTGGAAGGAATAGAGCTCTCTGTTTAATCTCATGGTGGTAGTTGTATGGGTTTAGACAGGGATGAGATGTCATTGGCTGTGGTGTATGAACATTTGGCGTCATGAGCATCTGTTTGAAGATTCAGCATCACCTTCTCTAGTTTACCACTCAACTTCCTAGGCCAGTCTCAAAAGTCTATGTTTAGAAGAGATTATTCCCAATCCTCTGTATACTTGAGACAGCTCTATAAAGAAATAATATTCTTTTAAAAATTATTTTTTTATTTATTCATGAGAGACATAAAGGCAGAGACATAGGCAAAGGGAGAAGCAGGCTCCATGCAGGGAGCCCAGTGCAGGACTCCATCCTAGGACCCTGGTATCATGACCTGAGCGGAAGGCAGATGCTCAATCACTGAGCCACCCAGGCACCCAACAGACCATATTCTAAGCCAGGTTGCTTGACCAGAGCCACCTTACGATTCTCTGAGCCACAAAGAAGAGAAACTAGGAAATGTAGGAAATATATTTTTCAGGGTTCAAAGAAAAACAAAATAACCTCCAGGCTTATGATACACGATAAGCTAAAGCTAAAGCTATGTACCTGAAACTACTTAAGATATCCCTTTTTTGCTTGTTTTGATAATAGTCATGGTTATATATTCTATGAACATTTTACTATATAAATGGACTTGAAAATACAGCAGTAATTTAAATAAATCACAACAAAGAAAAAATAAACATTAAACCTTAATTAAAAGTAAGCATTAAAACATTAAAAGTTTACATGTTCGCTCAGAAGAGTGACATGAGGTGATAGAGAAATCAACAAAGCAAATAATTTCAGTGTATTGCAGTGATTTCACTGACTTTGACAAAGAGATTCAGTGCACCTAAGGACTCCCTCTGAGTCTTGCTCTAATTTACTCTGTGACCTTGACCTTGACTAGCTTACTTGGGTTTTTTTATTTCTTAGTTTTCTCAATAAATTAAAAAGAAAAGAGTAAATGGAAAAAGGATTACTAAGCCTTATCACTATATAACATTATGGAGGGCATTAAGAAATACAGTTAGAACTCATCATGCCTCCTACAAAAAACTTGTAAAGACTTAGTGGGTTTTTGTTTTGTTTTGTTTTTAATCTGTGACATTTTCCCTGGTTGTTTTGGAATGCTTCTGAGTGTAGATCTCCATGATTGGTAATTTGTGTGGTATATGGGTGATTTCTGGAACCACTATACTTCCCATTTGTAAGTCAATATAAGTAAATGTGACCTTCAGATCTTCAGAGATGAAAAGAGACAGCCTTAACATTAATTCATTGTGTCATCTAACCTCTCTCCTCTTCAGGTAGAAAAATATATTGAGTCTTCTATTTTAGCGAATTTAAATAGGTTAGAAATAAAGGGCATTTGGCGTAACATATTAAATATATTTCCAGTTGAACTTTAATGGTGGTAAATTCTGTTTAACATCATATGCTTCAAAAACAAAGAAGCAAAAAAAAAAAAAAAAAAAAAAAAAAAAAAAAAAAAACAAAAACAAAGAAGCTTCTTCTGATAAAATATTGAAGGTACAAAATTGTTTATATATACACACAAACTTGAATAAATATATATCATTATATACATGGTCTTTGGAATTAAAATCTTATCACATCAAGCCATAAGCAGGCATGACACCTAATCCTTATCTATTTAAAAGTGCCTCAAAGATGGAACAGTGGTGTTAACTTTGACAAAATCATATATAAGGGAAAAGGCAATGCTGAGTATAAGAGTTATTTATTTTCAGGTTCTTTCTCTCTTTTTCAATGTTTGTCATTGAAATTTCTATAGAATATGATCTTCATTAGATATGTCAGCATTAGCAATTTGGAAAAATACAATTTGAAAGAATTAGTTAGGTACCATAGAAAATGTGGTGATAATGCAATAAGCAGGTAGGGGAATACTGTCAGAAACTAACCTTATGCCAATATGTGTAGGTGATAACTGAAATAAAAATAAAAAAAAAAAAAATAGAGGGATGCCTGGGTGACTTAGCGGTTGAGTGTCTGCCTTTGGCTCAGGTCATGATCCCGGAGCCCAGGCATCCAGTCCCACATCGGGCTCCCTGCAGGGAGCCTGCTTCTCCCTCTGCCTGTGTCTCTGCCTCTTTCTGTGCGTCTCTTATGGATAAATAAATTAGATCTTAAAAAAAAAAAGCCTAGAATGATCATTGCCTTAATAATTACACATCAGTATTTTTAAGATAGACTTCCTAACTTGAATGATATACTACAAAGAAATAATATATATTTGAAGTATATAAGTAATATATACTGAAAAAGTATATATTAGAGAAAAATATTTTAAAGGTATAATAATGAAAATGATTGTATACTGAGCACGATTGTCCTAAGGTCATTAAAATACATTATCTCCCTTCATAATTAACATAAATCAGTTGGCTAATTTTTACTTTCTCTTTTATCTGTATAAAAGCTGAGGTCAAAGAAGTGTTATTTTCCCAAGATCATACATCAAATTAAAATTACGCCAGAATTTAAAATTAGATCTACTTATTATAGACAGTCCCTTTCCAATAACTCACAATGTCTATAAACATATTTTTAATTTATATGAAATCTTTTCATTAAATTGGAAATACATATGGGTAATTATAAGCTTCAGTGGTTATCTTAAAAATAAAGTGCAGCCTGGTTGAAATTTTACAACTGCCTCAGTATGTTATTGGACATGTGTTCTGATTCCTGTTCAGATATGTACCTACCTGGTAGGTACAGATAGCCCAACTTCATGAGATGGTAGAAGCATTGTTTATGGGAGTCACAGCAGGGGGAATTGCCTATCTCTACACACAGTAATCACCTATCAAGATATTTTCCAATCACTTTCCTGAGAATCCCAAAATCTGAAATATACATATTTTTCTCTTCTTGTGGTTCACTTAAAAATCCATAGATCTATGAATATATTCAAGCTATATTAAACACATTTGAATATATGCAGTATATAACTGCTCATAGAATAACTTAGAAATCAACATTTTCAAAATACAAAACAGTGCATCCAAAGTTTATTCATATATGAAAGTCAGTAGTATAGATCGTTTCATTGAAAAAAAGCAAAAACAGGTTTAAGAGGCTTATTCATAGATGATCTATGGAAATGGGTCTTGCAGAATAGCTGACTTTTAAATATTTTCCCTGCATATTGCTTCTTTTTTTTTCAAATGAAATTTCCTTTAATCAAACCCTTTGATGGCAAACTGTCTTTCATAGTGGCTGTGCCATTTTGCATTCCCACCAGTGATGAATAGGAATTTCTGTTGTACCATTCTCATCAGCATTTGGTATTGTTACTGTTCCTAATTACGGACATTCCTATAGATGTTAATGGTATCTTGTTCAAATTTACATTTTCCTAATGATATATGGTGTGGAGCATCCTTTTCTATGCTTGCTTATCATCTATATATCTTCTTTGGTAAGGTCCCTGTTCACATCTTTGGCTCATTATTTTTTTAAAAGATTTTATTTATTTATTTATGAAAGATGCAGAGAGAGAGGCAGAGAGAGATACAGGCAGAGGGAGAAGCAGGCACCCCTCAGGGAGCCTGATGCAGGACTTGATTCTGGACCCTGGGATCATGTCCTGAGCTGCAGGCAGACCCTCAACCGCTGAGCCACCCAGCGTCCCTTTTGCTCATCATTTAAATTAAGTTGTTTTCTTATTGATGAATATTAAGAGTTCTTTGTGTATTTTGCAGAATATTCTTTTATCAGAAATGTCTTTTTCAAATATTTTCTCCCAGTGTGGCTTATCTTCTCATTCTCTTAAGTGCCTGTCACAGAGCAGAAATTTTTAATTTTAATGAAGTCCAGCTTATCAATTATTTCTGTTATGGATCGTGCCTTATGTATTGTATCTAAAAAGTCATTGCCATACCCAAGGCCATCTAGTTTTTTTTCTATGTTGCTATCTAGGAGGTTCACAATTTTGTATTTAGATTTGTGATCCATTTATGAGTTTCCATTTTTGTGAAAGGTATAAGGTCTGTGTCTAGACTCTTTATTGCATGTGATGTCCACATTTTCCAGTACCGTTTGTTAAGGAGACTTTGCTTCATTATTGCCTTTGCTCCTTTGTCAAAGGTCAGTTGACTGTTTTATTCCATTAGCCTATTTGCCCTTTCTTGGGGAATTACTAAACTATCCTTATTATTATAACTTTATAGAAGTCTTGAAGTTGAATCATGTCAGTCCTTCAAATTTGTTCTCTTTCAGTGTTGTTCTGGCTATTCTGGATCTATTTTCACATCACATAAATTTGAGAATCAGTTTATGATATCCACAAACCTTTTGCTTTTTTATACCCAAACCCAATAAACTGTCCATATATCTCAATATAACACTTTCAGCTATTTAATAGGCTTATACAAAACAATGTGCTAGCAGAGTCTTGTGCTATACTCCAGATATAATCGGTAAATCATCAAAATAGCATGTAAAACACCAGATGTCAACAAAGGGGAATGTTATTGGCTCTAAGAGAGGCTATATGACACATTATTACATTCAAAGCAATGTTTGTTAATGGCCATCCTAATCAGTGATCAGGAAGAGATTAAATATGTTACTTCCTTATATCATGAGATTTTCCTGCCGCATGAGATCATTATCTTAAGTTCCTAAATCTAACGGTTTTCTATTATCCAATTAAATGGTCTCTTTGGAGCAAAACCAAAATCCAAAATTAGAATTTTGCTATACTTTTCATCAGATAGGGAAAGAAAAAACCGCAATTGGGAAACCTAGGGCAAAACACATTACCTTGAGTAGTACCTGCATTAGCACTAGATATGCCAAGGATATTTGGCAAATCCTGTTAAAACAGACCTAAGGGACCTTTGGCCATTTACCATGTGGCAATATTTTATTTAGCTCTGAACATATGGAGCTTGCTGACTCTTATGAGGAAAATATGGTCTAGGCTATTCAGTCACCATGATATATAAAAGTTATAGAGGAAGGGAATATAAATCTTCTGTATATTTTAGCTGTGTTATGAAAATGTTTACAAGCTTGCTATTTTGTAATAATTCAATCAGAGAATAGGGAAGGCTTACCTTTTTGTATTAAAATGATAAAAGAAACATTGTTATTAAATCTCTTAGGTATAAATAAGGGAAGAGAGTAGTCCTAAACATAAGGAAAAAATGAAGAGTTACTGTTTACAGACCTTGACCACAGATGAACATATTTTATCTACACATTATTTTAAAGGGGTATGGAATGAGGAGGAGGGTCTGCAGTATTTCTCAGACTTATGAAGCAGTTCATGAAGACAAAGATTCCTAGCAAAGAGTTAAATTTGTTATCCTCATGAGTAGAAAATAAGATAGCATTGGAGAAAAGACCTTCTAAATAATGTCTGTCACTTAAGACATGATAATTTGTTTATTGCCTTACAAAGTGAATCTACTAATTACTTTATGAATTGAAAAATAAAAATAATTCTCCCTTGACATTTGGCCCAAATTCCCTAATTATTTGGGTAAGTACATTCAATGGCTCCTTTTAATACATTTAAACAATCTGGAGGCTTCAGGAAATAGGAAAATAGTCAACATATCAATTAATTTATTCTGAAGACATGTTGAACACCTTTAGTATAAATGGTAAAATGAGCATAAGTGCTGTAAAAGTCAAATTCCTGCCTTTCATAGAGCTTACATTCTGGTGGAGTATATTCTGCTATGGAAGATACCACATTTTCCCTCAACCGAAGCTTTACCATGTACTTGCTATATCTTTCGCTTAAAAAAAAATAAAATAAAAGGTGCAATATTTTCCACTAAGGCAAAATAGGAAGCTAACCAAGCAAGCAGGAAATCAAGAAGATGGTCATATGAGTTAATTTGTAGGGGAAATTGTGTGTGTGGGTGTGTGTGAGTGGGTGTGTGGGTGTGTGTGAATTTGGATATATTTGTATGTATATTTATAATGGAAATAGTTGAGTGCAAAAACAAGTATTTTAAGGAAAGATAAGGTAATAGAAAATAAATAATAGAAGAAAATAGAAGAGAAATGTTACTGTTGCTTCAGTATTTCCGCTAAAAAGCCCCCAAGAATTCTGTAGCACATTTTTTTAATTTATCCTACTTTAGAATATTTAGTTCAGAAATTTCAATTCTCAAAAAGAAATGAAATTTAATAAACTTTGTGTCTCTTGCAAGTGCTTTGATAAATTCTTCCATATGATCTCCCAGTGTTTCTATATTTAGAATTTTAAAGAATATTTTTTGAGAAGGGCAAAAAATCATATTGAAATTGCATAAAAGCTTCCCAAAATGATAGTCCAGGGTTAAATTAAAGATTGACTCATTCTGATTCAAGGAAACCATCTACATTGCTAGACTACAATAAAATTCACCTGCAGATCAGAAATATATACAACAAGCTTCTGTATTGGTTTAAAATTGTGTCTCAATAAAATTGTGTTACGTTGCCAAAATGCTAACCACTGAATCCTCTCATATTTCTATTAATTTTATCTGCTATTATTTATTCTATTTACTTACATAGTTCTACAATGCAGTGTCATTTAAAACTTAACGTGACTAGAAATAAATTACATTCTAAAATTCAACAAAGACTTCTATTGGAAGTGGTTGTTTCATTAATTATACTAGACAGAGTGTAAATTAGAAGCTAAAATATTATTTTCCTTATAGTTACAGATTGTAAATGTATTTTTAAAAAGTTATAGACCTTTCCGAGCTTGAATCTATATTTGTCTCATTAAGTGGATTGATTCAATTTCTGGTTAGGAAAGATTTCAGCAGGTTAAATATGACATAAGTATTGTTGAAAAGATGGAACTATTGAAAAGTGCCTACCCCAGCTAAAGTCTATCAGTTTTCAATAATTTATGTCAGTAATGCAATAGACATATTAAGATTATGTTTCAGATTGGGAAAGAGACAGAGACAACAAAGAATTTTTTTTTATTTGCACTTTCATCCCAAAAGCAACCCTTGTAGTGTATCATGTACAGAAGAGTTATGTGAAAATTTGGATTTTTCACATGTAGGTAGAATGATTCAAATTACACACACGGAGCTGGCTAGCTGAGAAGTTCTACCAAATTCAAAATTTTGTTCAAGTATATTACTTTCTAAATACAATGAACCACAAAGTGAAGACTTGAAATTGAATACCTGAAATCTTTTATTTTTGTGAGGAACTGTTGTCATTGAAATAGGGAAAGATGAAGTAGCTAATTAACCTTTAAAAGGCTTTTCAATCCATGCCTAGTGAAAAATGTTTACAGTATTCTGATTTATTATGTTCTCTTATTCTTTGAAAAATGATATAGAAAGTTTGAGTTTGTCTGACTTTGATACTGAGCCTGTGTGTTTCTTAGTGACATTTCATCATACATTGGATGATAGCTTTTTATCAGCAGTTCTTCTCAAGTCAACTCAACCCATCACTTCCTTATTTTTATTTGAAACTCTATCTCAGCTAAATAGAATGAAAACACTTTCATGCTAGCTCCTCTCTGTTTTCTTCTTTCTATGTTTAAAGAAGTAGACGTGTTTTGTTTTGCTTTAATTTATTTTGACAATCTTCTTGTAATTGTTGAAATTCGAAAACTCCTATAACTAAATGATGCCATACAAAGTTGTGTGGGTTTCTTATGATTTGTAGAACTTTCTTTGTTTCTCTTTTTATTTGATATCATGCCACAGGATTTTTTTTAAGCAAAAATTAACACCAGTAGATGCCTTGGAGATCTTCTGTTTAAATGTCTTCTTTATTTCCCACAAAAGAATTGAAAGCTTTGGGATGTGCATGCACAAGAGCACCAAGAGTTTAATGACTGAAGCTTGACCTCAGTATTCCAAGTATAATGCTTTCTTCACCACCTTCAGTCAATCATAGTACTGGACACTAATAAAGTGGCAAGGACATCTCTCTTTCCTAAAACATTCCCTTTAACTGTAGTTAGTCTCAACATCGAAATATATGTGGGTGCCTAAAATATGCTGACACATTCTCCTAAATAAGTATATAAAACTTAACACAACAGTAAATTGCATTTTTACCTCCTTCCCGTTTTAAAACTTTGTTGTGATTATTGCTATCTCACCATTCTATAACACTGACTATTTCACTTGGCTGACTCCTTTGTTGTATTAACTGCATTTATTTTTAATATTTTTAAACCCATAGGGGAAAATACTCTTGTCCTCAATCAGTTCATCTGAATGACTACAAATAAAAAAGTCTTTAAAGAGAATTTATTTCCACAGATTTCTCTTAGCTTTAATGTCGAATATAGTAAATGAAGATTTTTCTTTTCAGGGAAACATATTTTCCTTGTGTATTTTTAAAAACTACTTTAGCTCACCTTTAAGAAGAAAAAAGTTTTCATGTTTCAATAGAATTCTCTTGTCTTCATTTATTCATCATTAGGCCAAGTGCTGGAAGGAAATCCTTTGTGATTTATTCATTTTGAAATCATCTTTTATTAATTAAGGTGGAAGTACATTTACAACAATCACTGGTAAATGATGTGAAAAAATATTTAGCCTACTCTTCTTGATTGTAATATATTTGTTGAAGACTTTTCATGGTTTTCAAATTGGCATTTAGAAACTCACTTGGTTTAAGTGCTGAATATTTTGCTTGATATAATAATACAAAAGGTAACCTTGTGTCTTCCTTCATCTCTCTTTTTCAATATAAGTTTTCTAAGTGCTGCTTGCATACTCCTTGAGTATGACAAAGGAGAGAACATGCATTTCCTTGATACAAGACAGAACATTAGGAAACCTTGAGCTTCAACTTAGGTAATTAGTAACCCAAGTAAACAACCTTTCTAAATGCCCAGTGTATTTTTGTATTGTTTTGTTGATGTGAGTCCAATCTAATCTCATTTATTTTGCTACCCCTAAATTCATATTTGCTAGCATTCAAGGGTAGCAAGCAACCTACTTGATTTAAGCCTTTTACCATCCTAATGTGTCACCTCAATGGAAAGAGAATGGACCATGAGCAGGGATCCAACAGAATGCTTACTTGAAATGTCAAGCAGAATTTGCTTGGTTGTTAGACTTCTGCCTAATAAACAAGTAACCTATTTTTATAACTATTCAGTTAGAGTGGCTAGAGGTTTAAAAGCAGTGTATTTACCTATATAGTAAGATCATTATCTTTAAACATCCATATAGAGTAACTGGGAGATTGCTGTTACTATTGCAAAAATTGCTGCTCATATATGCATTGTCTTAAAATCTTCCTGCTATCCATAATACTGAGATTTCTTCACCTTACTGAAAGGTTACACATACTGTGAAACTGACCAATACAGTTCCTATGAGAGTCAATAGAAATTATGTGGAACTACAATCCTGTGTGAATTTTTGAAAATGGTAAATTTTAGGGGCACCTGGGTGGCTCAGCGGTTGAGCATCTGCCTTTGGCTCAGGTCGTGATCTCGGGGTTCCAGGATCAAGTCCCACATCAGGCTTCCTGCATGGAGCCTGCTTCTCCCTCTGCCATGTCTCTGCCTCTCTCTGTGCGCCTCTCACAAATAAATAAATAAAATCTAAAAGAAAGAAGAGAAAGAAAGAAAGAAAGAAAGAAAGAAAGAAAGAAAGAAAGAAAGAAAGAAAGAAGAAAGAAAAGAAAGAAAAGAAAGAAAAAGAAAAAAGAAATTTTCTCTTCTTGAAGGTTGGAGAAGTTGGAGGCAATATTTGAAACCCGAAATGTGAGACCAAAAAAAGGTAGAAGTTGCCTATCTGTCATTCTTTACCATCAAAATGAGACATGAAAGACTTAAAGGAATAATTATCACACACTGCTTTTAAACTAATCATTTTAATAATATTTATAATTATTCTATAGGATCCAAACAATTCTTTGTAAATATGCATTTCAAAAAAGCAATGGCACAACCTGTATATTGTAAAATCGTAATTGTTTCTATCATTTTATCCCACTTGCTAAGTCTCTGCTAAAATTATTTAATCATTATTTAAACCTCTCATAATATTCATGAAAGTATTTATTTTTCTTTTCATTTTCTTCTCTTACTAGTCATGAAACTATTCAAGATTTAAAGATGTTTTAAAATATATCTTTCTTCAGAAAACATTTAATATATGGAAGATGCATAATTTTTTCTTTAAATCAAATAAATATTTATTATTGTTATTAATGAATCATTGGAGCTTTTGTGACTGTATAGTTATGTTTCTGTGTTTTGTAAGAAAGTAAAAAGATACTACAAACCCATTTTCTTGGCTCTGCTATATATTACCCAGTTGCATTCAGGTAACTTCCCAATAGTCTACATTAGCAACCTGGGCCAAGCTGTTGTGTATACAAGTGATTTTTTTTTCCTTATCACATCATTTTGTTTCATGGAGAGATAAGTACAGAGCCTTTTTCACTTAGAAATAAAAATAAATTGCTTACTGAGTTCAGGAAATCATTTTGCAACTTCCTCTGTTTTTTTTTTTTTTTCTCCTCTGTTTTTATTTATTAAATTCAGATTCTATACTCTGATGCTTTTATAACAAAATGTGCCTTATACAGGATTATGAGAAATAAAAATATACTGGGTAATTAAATGATTTTATTTAGGCTTTTGCAGTAGAGAGACTATTTATTAATGAGAAACATTTCCATAAAGAAGAATAGGGTCTAGGCTTTAATAGAGGCAAATAAAATAAAGAAGTATGGACAGAGGTCTTATGAGAGCCATAAGGAAGAGTGAAGACAAGGTTCAGGTAGTATGTTCTTAGAGTATGTGGGAAGTCCTTTGCAAAAAGCAGTTCGTCACAACAAAAGTCTAAGATACTTCTCAGCCATTCCTGAAATCAAGGTGACGACAAAGGACATGCTGTCTCTGAAGTCTTCTAGAGAGGAGTCCTTTTGTCTTTTCATTGCTTCTGATGGCTCCTCACAGTTCATGGCCTTCCTTAGCTTGTAGAAAATCACTCCAATCTCTGCTTCATTCTTCACATGGCCTTCTTCTCTGTGTCCTCTCCTCTTTTCTAAGGACACTGGTAATTGTATTTAAGACACACTCCAATACATTATTACTTCTGACTAATTACATTTGTGAAGACCTTATTTCCAAATAAAGTCACATTCTAAAGTTTCATTTAGACATGAACTTTTGGGAGTCACTCATTTAACCCACTACAGATAGGATTATAGGTTATGTATGAAGAAAAAGCACTTGGCTACCCATTTACTCACAATGACAACAAAAGATTTTAAAAATAATCATAGGAGGTTATAAGATTGTAAATAACCTTATCTTTTTCAAAAATGAGAACTTTGTTTTCATAAATAATAGAAGACACCATAAAATTAGCATACAGCTCAGATAACCATTCTGATAAGACACAGGATCTCTCTCCCATCCCATTGTTCAAATTGTGTAACTAACCTATTCTTGTTAAATAATACTCTTTCAGACTTTCCTGGTTCAAACAGTTTTCTTTCTATTTTAATTTTAACTATTGAGTTGAACAGTTCTGGTACCCTATTAAATGATGTCTTTCCATGACTGCTCAGCTTCATGATTAGTCACTACTCTGTGTCCTCTCCATGATTCCTGCCATTCCCACTGGTCTCAATCCTCTGTCTCTTCTTTCTAACCCCACATCTCTGTTAGTTCATTATAGTCTGATCATCCCCGTGTTCTTCTACTGGGAAAAGCCAGGACTTCTGGGTCCCCCATACTCTGTGCATGTTATGGAAAGGAGTGTTGACTCAGGCCTATCTATCAGTTTCTTACTGCTATCTTCAAACATGATGGATAAATATCTATATCCCAATCTATAAATATAGATTGAATCAGATAGAGCCTTTTTCAAAGACAGATCCATCTACTTATTACTCAGGCTCCTCTAAAGTAAAGCAAAGACAATCATTCTAGAATACAAGAAAGGACAAAATATCTTTCTCTTCTCTCTTTTATTCTGAACTTCTCTAGTTACATCCTCAGAATGACAGGTGCTTTTCACAAGTTTACCATTTTACTTGTCATTTTTCTCCCCAGAAAAGGGTTAGGCATCTTTTTCTGCTTCTCTGTAACAACTCTTATCTCCTTTCTTTCTATCTAAAAGTCATCTATTATATTTTTTTTTCACGTTAAACATATCACTTCTCCTTTTTATCTCACTTTCTCCAATTTCTTCATATACTCTCCTTCGTGAAATAACTGTCTTTTCTATTCTGGGTCTTCAATGTCTTCCCACTCTGTTTTTTGTCTTTCTCAATAACATGTATGTTATTCAGATTTCCCAAGGATAAGGAAAGATACCTACCTCATACCCTATAACATACACTTTGTGTAAGGTACTTATCTTTTAGTTGAACTGGGAAAATTCTATGCTTTTCTCTGGGGTCATTTGGAAGCCTACTACTGACTGTGGCCAATATAAAAATCATAGACTTAGGTAATAATCTATAATCTGCTGTTTAGCTTAGCTACCTAATCAGTGGGACATAAAAGACACTAATGGAAACTTTTGCACAATGTCTGCTTAAACCAAGATGCCCTGTATGTATCTTGGTGGTACATAATTTAGAGATGGAATACTTTCTGTCCAACAATAAAAGGGTCCTGGTTAGTTATGCAGAAATCTTCAGACCCATGATTCTTATCTGTGCTTTCTTTCCTCTAACATACCATACTCTTGTCTTGATTAAAACTTGATCTAAATATGCCTTGTAGTCTTGTGAGTCCTTTTATTTATCTGGAAAGGTATAATCATTTCACTCTTTAACAAAAACCTCATCTTCTAACTGTAGACATAATATTCCATAAAAAGCAGCAGAGATAAGCCAGTCCAGTCAGATTTTTTTTTTCAGTCAGATTTTTAAGCACATGCTAAGAGAGAGAAAAGCTCTTTCTTTCTCTGGGATTATAAATTGAAATGATGTATTTCCAGAATTTTTGCTACAATGTTGTCACCTTTACCATCCTGATGGAATTCATTTGCATCGAGGCAAAGGGTGACTAGGACAATACACAAAGAAATTATAAATTTAACAGAAACAGAGAAAGGTATGTAAAAGGACCCTGAAGTCCTAAGTAAGCTCTACTACTTGACTCCAGTTATTTAAGCAATAAATTCTCATTTATGTTTAAGCAGTATAAGTGGTGTTTCTCTCACACTTAACCAAAGCAACTTTGACTAATATATTATTTAAGGACAAAAGCCATGTTTTATTCATATATTTGTTTCCAGTTTTAGTATAATGCCTGGCATTTTTTAGGTAAGTTACTTAATAAATTTTGAATCAAAGAATTAAACTAACAAATATCCTTAAGTCCACCTTAGGAAAACACTTTTAGATGTCCCCAAATTCATGAAATGGTAGGCTGAATTCAGCCTACAAGTCTCCACTGAAGCATATAAACAAATTGTGTTAAATTTAAAGCAATTTGAAATATGTGTAGTAGAAATATCTTAATTTTATAATAAAATATATAAGCACCACCCTTGAAATATAATATGTAAGGACTATTATCTCTCCTTTTCCATTCATATTAATTAGTAGAGCTAATTTTTTCATACTTCTAGAAGAAATTTTGGTGAAGACTCTTGAGTTTCTAGTCACTCCCTTGTGATACGTCTTCTGATCAGTAATAAATATGTCTCCAAAATCATTGACAATACCAAAGGCTGACAAGGACATGAAGCAGTAGGAGCTCTCATGCATTGCTAGTGAGAATGTAAAATGGCATAGCCATTCTGAAAATGTTTGACAGGGTCTTACAAAATTAAATATGCTCTTACCATATAATCCAGCAATTGTGCTCCTTGGTATTTACCCAGATGAGCTGAAGTTTATATCCTTATATTCATATAGAAACCAGTACTTGAGTATGTATAGCAGATTTAATATAAATTTCTAAAATTTGAAAGTAACCAAGATGTCCTAAGTAGATGAATAGATAAACTGTGGTACCTGCAAACAATGGAATGTTATTCAGCACTAAAATCAAAGGAGTTATCAAGCCATGAAAGACATAAAAGAAACTTCAATGCATATTACTAAGGGAAAGAAGCCTATCAAAAAATTATATTCTATATGATTCTAACTATGTGACATTCTGGAGAAGGAAAAGCTATGCAGTAAAAGGATCAGTGATTGCCCAGAGTTGGGAGGAGTAACGGATAAATAGGCAGGGCATAGAGCATTTTCTAGGGCAACAAAACTACCCTGGTACGATACTATAATTGTGGCCACATGTCATTATACATTTGTCAAAACTTACACAATGTACAAAACTGAGAACACTAATGTAAATTATGGACTTTTGGTGATAATGAAGTATTAAACAGGTCCAGTGATGTGATAGATGTACCATTCTAGTGTGGGATGATCATATTGGGGGAGGTTGTGTGTTTGTGGAAGTGGGGCATTTATGGGAACTGTCCATGCCCCCCCCCCTTTTTTTTGCTGTAAACCTAGAATTGCTGTAACAACAAAAAATCTATTAAAATTATTTTAAAATAATGATTCTACCAATTCCTGTAAAATTCTGAACAACTTAAAACTTCATTTCAAGCCAGAGTTTTCCCATTCCCCTAGACCAGACTTGTTAAGTCTTACTGTGTAAGTGGGGTGGTATTGGGTGGGGGTTGAGTTTTTTTCTTTCCACTTTTCCTATCTATGCTCATTTCTCAATTTGTCAAACTCTGTTTCATATCCCTCCAGGATAAAAAGGATCTCAACAGAATAAAAGTTTCATGAGAAGTGGGGACAGAGAGACAGACAAAAAAAGCTCCAACTCATTTGAAATTGTAGTGGTACAATGCCTTAATTGCTGGATGTGAGTGTTTTTGAAAGCTAGCTGAATTATGAAACTTGTTTGTGATTTTTTTCTATCACTGGGAGATATCTCATTTAGAGTTCCATTGTCTATTGTGACTGGTCAATTACTCATGCATTAAGCTTCTCAAGTCCAATGAAGCTTCTTTTTTGCTGAGGTCCATTTGCCTATGAAGCTGAACTCTTGGAAAAGAACTGACAGACACCTACACGCTCTCTGTATTATGTGCAACCCACAACTTCTCCTCAAGAGAGGGTCACGCATTTTGGGCCCAATAACTCTGAGCATGAAGATTTCTCTGTACTGCTATGTTGTCAGGCATGAATCCAACACCAGTCTTAATTGCAGAAGGCAATTTTGAAACATCCTGATTTTTCCATATGGCTTCTTGCTCTTGATTTGAATATAAGAAAAGCAAACCCATGACTACAGCAAAATTTAGCTCTTGCTAAAACTCCACTTAAAAAATAAAATAAAACAAAGCAACTCTTCCCAAGGTTCCCACAATTTATATACTTGGTGTTGGCAAGGAGATTTTAACATGACAACTTTAGGGTTTTATCATTTCTTTTTTTGCATGTACTGCTAGCGCCATCAAAATTTACTTTGTCCTTGGTTTTAGTGGAAAATTCTACCTGAGTATGATGTTATGTGTGCTAGAAAAAATAAGTACATAAAAACCTATTTCATGAAGTGTTTAGAAGCCCAGGTTTTAGGGAAAAGATGGCACGGATTTAAATCCCAGCTCTGCCACTTTTATCAGTTTTATGACCTTCACAAATAGTTTTAAAATTCTAGTCTTCAGTTTTTTGTCCCTAAAGATGAAGATAGAACAGTACATAACCTCACAGGATATTGGTAAAATGAGTAATTTAATACACTTAAAGAACCAGGGTATCTTTAACATGGTAAATTCTCAATATTAACTAAATAATCACCATATTTTTGTCACTAAAACTCTCCTTCTGTTTCAGCATATAATGTCATCAAATGTCATCAATTTGAATATTATATTACTGAAAACATGATGAAGGAAAAACTAAAAAAACTTGCTCAAGCCAATATTTTGATGCAATAATATATTTCCCATTTTCTGCTATTTTTTCTATCCTATTATTTCTTAACTATCTTTTTTCTTTTTTCCTTATTTTCATTTCTCCTCTTTCCCTCCTCTTCTTTACATATAAACTTTATGTCGATGTAAAAATCAATAAATATCCAGCTATTAAAACTTATCAACAGTACTTATAAATATTTTGTGAAAACTTCAAAGAATTGAAAATGTTAATGAACTTTGTATTTTGCCTGAGAACCCAACAATTTACAATGTAGACTAATCAAGCTACAGATAAAAAGGAAAAACTATCACAATTTAATCTTTATTAGAAGATCCATAAATGTAGATCCTCATATAACAAAGATTTTCCATTTATTTCATAAAGAATCTAACATCCAATGTTTATTTCTGAAAGCCCTCTGAATTGATCACAATAAACAGAAAAGAGACTGTCTTTCATAATCAGGTATCATATGGGTGTTGGAAGAGGGTGATAACTTCCTGTTCTATTCTATTTTATAAGAAAAGGAGAAATTACATGGATGAAAGAAGATAAGGTAGCTTATTCCCTTTAGTTCTCCTAAATTTCTTATATTTAAGTATGGTATAAGACAAGGAGATGAAGAAAAATCAAGTTAGACACAACATTGAAAGCATGCCATACTAAAGAGTTCTTTATAATCAAAGCTGAGAAAAATTTTGCAGATAAGAAATATGGAAATAAATTACCAAGTCATTTAACAAAGCTTCAAAATTTATATTGCCCAGACATGAGTGAGGAAAAGGCTGTAGAATTCTTTTCCTTCAAGCAAGGAACAGGATAAAACTAATTTTTCCTTAATCTCTGGCTCACTTTTTAAATCACAAAAGTTTTCCTTTAGCTACTTCCATTCAACTTGTCCCCAATATTTTTCTTCATTAGTAAAATATTTAGCAGTTCAGACAAATGGATATAGGTTCAGGGGATAACAATGCAAAGGGGCTCTGATGTCATCAATAATTTGTGAGAATTAATTTACAAATAAAGATGAGTTTATATACACATTTTCCTCCTCTCCTTCTGAAGGAGGATGAAAAACAATCTCCCTGATAGTAAACAAATTCTCTTTCAGAAAAGATGGGTAAGGATCTCGGCTTTTTATTCTCTAGAATGTAAATAAATGTCTCTAGGGAAAGATAAGACAAGTGTTGGAGTGTTTCAATCCTTGGAATGTTTCCATGGTCTGGATTTTATCTCTCAGTGATGTTTAAAAACATACCTCCACTAATGTAAATCCCTTGCTATTTATTCAGTCATCTCTCAGTTCTTTAATTTAAATCTAATTCTTTCTTTAATTCAGTTCCACATTTCTTTTTTAGTTTTATTCAGAAAGCACTAACTGCAGAAACATGAAAATATTTTCTCTACAGTCTCACAAATATTGCACTTCATATTCCACTTTTTTTATACATTTGTGTTACAAAGCTTTTTTAAAAAAATCTGACTTTTCCCCCCTCTCATAGCAACATTCACTTTTTGTTCATCAAAAAGTTAACTTTTCATTGTAGATGTCTCTCGTCTTTGCAAAAGCTCTTATTTAGCCACATGTATAAAGCTCTAGGGCTTAGGGTGTTTTTTTCATTCTAATAATATCAGAGAGGAAAGGGATTGAAGATATCAAGTTACACAGAAAATGATGGAAGTAAAAGTGGGCCACAGGCCACACAATGCATCTGGAGATGACGTGATCTCAACACTTCATCTGGAAAAAGATAACAGTGGAGGTGCAGGGATGAAGTACTTTGTCCAGTGTTGTTGTTTGGGGGGCAAAGCTAATATCAATTCGTATTGTGAGGTTTTGGTGTCATCCTTACACTCAAGGTCTTTAATCTTACAGGTTCAGAATGAGAAAAACCTTGTTACCTCAGTAGAATACCATTAAGTTCAAAACAGTACAACTTTCAGTTATAAAACTCAGAAGTTACGCCAATTTAAAAAATTACCCCAAAGATCCCTGGGTGGCGCAGCGGTTTGGCGCCTGCCTTTGGCCCAGGGCGCGATCCTGGAGACCTGGGATCGAATCCCACGTCGGGCTCACGGTGCATGGAGCCTGCTTCTCCCTCTGCCTGTGTCTCTGCCTCTCTCTCTCTCTCTCTCTGTGTGACTATCATAAATAAATAAAAATTAAAAAAAAAAAATTACCCCAAAGTATTGAAAGATGACTAAGAAACTATGTCATCAGCTAATGGAACGGCATGGGCACTACTTTTAAAAGTGACCTAAAAGACTGATACACTCTTCCACTGCATAGAAAAAGAAAACAGCACCATGAGCTCTAATAGGCACTATGATGTCAATGTCTTTGGTAGCCTCTCTTAGACACTTTTCTCCCAGTTGTTGTCTCCTGGACATCAGACATTGTATTATTGTAATATCTCCCTCCACACACTAATTCTCTTCACATCAATATTCTCCATATAGTTTCTTAATATACTCATAAATTATAGTATTGGTGAGTATTTCTCAAGTGTTGAGCATGGTTCTGGACTCTGTGCATTATTTTATTTTAATATTCACAACTTCATGATTATTATCCCTATTTACAGATGAGGCTCAGAGAGACTAAATAAGTTGCTGGCAGTCAGCTAGCTGAGAATTGGTTTGAATAAGGGACACATGGGTGACTCATGGGTTGAGCCTCTGCCCTTGGCTCAGGGCATGATCCCAGAGTTCCAGGATCAAGTCTTACATGGGATTCCCCTCAGGGAGCCTGCTTCTCCCTCTATGTGTCTGCCTCTCTCTGTGTGTCTCTCAGGAGTAAATAAATAAAATCTTAAAAAAAAAAAAACCCACGACCCTCAAGTAATGTTATTAAATATACTAATTCAGACCCAGTGGTATAAAACAGCTATTTCAAATGAGTTCTGATGTCAGAGATCTTTATAAGAAAATAATTTCAAAATTTAGTATGTTTATAGCCCCCAAACTGGTCATTGCCTTTATTTTTAGCTGTGAAATCATTTGGGGAAAAGAGTCATGAATTTCAATCCACGAGGGTCACATTTAATAACCTTTAAAACAAAAGTGTTTTTGTACTTTCCTTGCTTCCTCTACCACCATCTATGCTCCATTAATATTTTACTTAAATGTGTATATATCATTCCATAATGTTAATATCCCTTGCATCATTTAATTCTATAAGCATATTTTAAAAATGTCCAACATTCTAAGTTGTACTGTATAAAATGTTTATAAAAGAAGATAACCCTTCCATGATAACTGGATAACTCTAACTTTTATAATAAACCTAAAGATTTTTTTTGTTCCTACAGATGTTTTTTTGATAAATTTTAATGCAAAATTAGCAGTTATTTGCAAAAAGTCCATCCATCCATCCATCCATCCATCCATCCATCCATCCATCCACCCATTTAGTTTATTAAAAAATATTTAATATCATTGGCCCTAGGAATACTATGCTAAACATAGCAGACAAAAATCTGTGCATCTTGGTGTCCACATAGTGTGCGAATGTGTGAAGAAGTGAAAAGTAGTTGCTTAAGGACAATAAAAAATGAAAAAGTATAATGAAAATTGGAGTATAGTATTACATTCGAGCCAACTACATAAATTTTGCTACCATACTAACGAAGTAAAAATATAAATGACAAATATTCTCTATAGGAGGACAAATTTGACTGCTTATAATGCCAGAACAGGTACACCATCATTTATATTGTCTAACATACACTTTTATCCTTAAGGACTGGTTATTCTTTTTTATTTTTTATTTTTTTTTAATTTTTAGGGCTGATTATTGTTAAATGTTTATGAATTGGCTCCAGCATGCATGGCTCTGGCTATATATTATTACCATATTATAGGCCTCAATTTATGAACTCATTTAGCTAAGATATTAAGAAATAATTTATTGCTATGGAGGTAAAAACACAAAGGAAAATGTTACAAAATTATCTGAACCAAGAACTACTATTAAACCAAAATGAAGCCCAGTATCTCTCTCTCTCAGTACCTTGTGCTGGCCGCTATCTCTGTCCACTTACTTCAAGCTAGAAAGAGGATCCCTTGAAAAGATAAAGGGTTCCAAAGTGCCAGACTAAACCTATTCTTTTATGTTTCACATTTGTATAAATTTTTTTTAAAAGATTTTATTTATTCATGAGAGACACACACAGAGAGAGAGAGCGAGAGAGAGAGAGAGGCAGAGACATAGGCGAAGGGAGAAGCAGGCTCCATGCAGGAGTACGATCTGGGAATAGATCCTGGCACCCAAGGATCACGCCCTGGGCCAAAGGCATGTGCCAAACCACTGAGCAACCCCGGCGTCCCCCATTTGTGTAAAATTTTCAGAGGCAAAGCAATTTGTATATAGGAGACTAGGACTAAGAAAGAAGAGTGGGGGAGGCAATGTATGAATGGAAATTTTTTCTTTCCTTGTCTTCCAATCTTGAGAAAAACTTGTATGGCTGCCCTAAACCTAAATTAAATATTCCCTATTGCAGCTCATCCTAGGGGTGTCTGGGCAACTGAGGAACTTCAGTGTATCTTTTTGCTTCTCTTCTTTCTATCTAAAGTTGATGTATTTTTCTCTACTGTTATCCAAATTAGGGTTCTCTAAGGGCTCTCTTCCCCAGAAACATGCCCTTTATGTGCAACTGGCTTTTTGTATAGGAAGTGACCCTTTACTTTTGATGGCAGAGTCTATGGGGGTACTGTTTTCCATATGACTTGCATTTGTGAGCAAAATTATTGAGGGACAAACCTGATATTCTGGTTTAATATCCTAGGGAAAACTAAAAGGGCCCTGTAATGATACAAGAAATCTTTTACTACAGAGGAAAAGAAAAGAGAGGAGAGGAGGGGAGAGGAGAGGAGTGGGATGAGAAGAGAAGAAGGTAAAAAAAGAAAGGGATGGGAAGGGAAGAACTTACTTTATTGGACTTGAAAAAAAAAAAAGAGCAATGGTAGGCACATACTGTCTTTATAGAAAAAAAGCCACACTTTCTCAATATTTTCTGGGTGCCACTGATATTTTTTCAAGAAATTTAAGTAAAAATAAATTCATAATAAGTAAAACTTTCTTAGAAATAACCATTTTTATAGCAAATTTTAATTAGAGTGGATATGCACCCAGCATACCCACAATTCAATATCAAGGTTTTGGTGTCATTATAAATGTGTTCACAGTTTGTTCTGTTTCATTATGATATTTTATGAACCCTTTAATGGATTACAATCCATTAGGTGATCTAGATCTACCTAATAATTGTTACACTAGAATTATTTCAGTAGAAATGTATTAATTTTCAGAACCTATTTATGAAAATATCCTAATAGTAAGTTATAATAGGCGAGAAGAGATGGAATCATATTTGTGGTTACTTATGTTTAAGATTAAACATAGAAATAGTTATAATATACATTAGGAATATATCCATATTTCTAAGAACTCGATTTATACTCATGGGGGGAAATGGCTTTCAGTTTAAAATATTAATGGATGAAATAAAGTAATATACATCTTTGTAAATTTATATAACTGTTAAATACCAAATATGGCAAAGTTAAGGAAGGACTATGTGAAACAAAGTGGTATTAATAACTCTTTTTTTCTAATCATAAACTCCTAAACAAGTTAGAATCTCATTCTCTGGCTCCAAAAGAGGAACACATCCTGTGTGTGCTTATATAAATAAAGCACAATAATAAACTGCTATTTATTTCAGTCCCTCCTACAGCTTTCTAAAAAGTCAGAACATTGGATATATTCCCCCACTTCTAGGGCAAGCCACAAGTTGAGCGCTTCCTTCAGTCATGCTGGACTGTGCCAACCTCCACTGCAGACCCTCTGGTGCTACAAACTGCCCATGGTCTCCTCTGTTTTCAGCAGGTGCCAGGTGGGCAGACTGTGCATTAGCACTTCAAGTCAGGTGAGGCACAAATGGTTCCCTTGGAAAGCCTTCCAAAGAGCTGGAATAAAGGCCTGTAAGCATTTCAGTGTTGCCATCCACCGCTTGTATTTCCCAGTGGTATTGTAACTTCTGGTTGCTGGAGTTCCCATTTTAAGAGTCTCATCATGACTTCACCCAAACCCTCTCTTGAGCTGACTCACAATCCTACCAAACCAATGTTCTGTAACTCCTGCATGGTCCAGATCTCCTTCCTCCCTAACTTCTATCCTGTGACAACCTGATCTTTTTCCTCTTCCTGTTCCTTGATCATACCAGCACCCATTAATGCTCAGATCTTTCATGTTCTATCTGCTGACATGTTATCCTTCCTCCATATAACCCCTTGGTTAACTCTCTTATCTCTTCCAAAACTGCACAGATATTATCTTCTCAAGAAGGCTAACACATAATTTCCAACTCAGGATCCCAATCTGGTTTAGCCAGATCTATATTTTCTTTATTTCACAGTCAAAAAATAACTTCTATTATTAGCACTAATGGAAGTAGAAAGTGGCACAATTTACATGTAATCCTACCATGATTTTTTAATTATTTTAAAATCAATTGTAACTGTTATTACTATTTTATTTTGATTGACAATAAATCTTTATCATTGTGTATGCCACATCTGATAATAAGCAAACGTGTTCATGGCTGCTGCAGTAGAGTACACATGAATCAATCAGAAATGATAGTGTCTGTAAACAATCATTAAAGATATACCAGTGTCTACAGGCAAAACAGCCTCTTGTGATAGGAAAATACCAGTAGACAGTTTATTCTGTTATTATACCATCCATACAGGAATATTTAAGCTTTTAAGTATTGGATACAATCTTTTAACCGATTCCCCATCCTGAATACCTATACCTTTCAGATACTTCTATTCTGATTCCTGTGACAGTAAATCAATGTGTTTCAGTTACTAAAGGAAAGAAAAGAGGCATGCAGCAAACATCCACAACATCTATTATTTTAATAATTCATTCAACAAACCCATTGAGCATCTTGCATGTGATAGCTTTTGGGATTAGAACTTGAACTATTGAAAAAAATAGGACATTGGCTCAATTAGGGAGCTCATGAAATAGCAGGGAGACAGTCCTATACAAAACTGGTTCTAAAGTAGCAAAAGGTTCTGCACTAACAATGTGAAAAAAGTGGTAAGGAATCACAAAGCAGACAAATGCTAGAATAATGTTATAGACTCATAAACATTTCAAATTTCCCTACAAGATCCCTGAATCAATATTGATAATCAACATCAATGTTTGTCCTTTATCATAATTACCTTTTCCCCCTCTTAGGTTAGTGTTTGATTATATACTACTTTATTTTTAATATCTTGTAACTATTAAAGAGAATGCACATCAAAGGAAGTATTGTTCCCAGGAGAAGAAAGTACTAAATCCTACTGAGGAAGAAAATGCAGGCATTCCAGTAGTGTTCTAACTAAAAAATCAATAGATCTCTCATCTCCTGGTATTGTGGACCTTGGCTATGTATATAACCGCATGAGTTTCTATAGCTTGAATACTCTGCTGTATCCTGAGTGCACACATATTTAGGACGACAGTCCTGTATTTACCCTGTCAAAAATTTTAGGTCCAATATCTGGTTCACTTAGTAACTTCATATTATTGCTACTGTGATATGATAAAACAATTCAAAATGGCATATAGAACAATCATGCTTCTTGGGGTACCTGGAAAATAGGATTTATAAAAGTATATTCTTTCTAGAAAGTATGGAAAGGAGATGTTGTTTAATATATTATTTTATTTTATTAAATGTATTTTTTAAAGATTTTATTTATTTATTCATGAGAGACACACAGAGAGGCAGAGACACAGGCAGAGGGAGAAGCAGGCCCCATGCAGGGTGTCCGATGTGGGACTCAATCCCAGGACTCCAGGATCATGCCTTGGGCCAAAGGCTGCTCAACCACTGAGCCACCCAGGCGTCCCTAATATATTATTTTAAATGAGTTAGTTGAATTAATTTCCTGAACACTATCTTTTGTTGATACATTCTCATAACTGAGTTTAACAACAAAAGCAAAATATATTATTGACTAGTAAAGAAAAATAAAATGAAACAAATAATTTAAAAAAACAGGTTTCCAGTAGCTTCAAACCTATATTCTTATAAAACAATAGAGACAATAAAACTCTCTCTGTCCTCCAATTTTTGGAGCTAAACAGTGTAATATCTACTTTAAATTTTATTCTTAGTGTTTTCTAATTGCACATGAACTTTTTATAGACAAAAAAAGCATGTCACCATTTCTTTCTTACATCACTCTTAGACTAAGAATAAGAGTAAAATTTTACAGGCAACCCTTTGCTTATAATCAGAATATGGATTCTAATTCCACGGAAAATTTACCCATAATCTAAATCATTAAAAAAAATTATCGAAGTACTAATTGTTTAAAAAGGGCTGCATAAATCATTTATTACAAAACAAACAGATCCTCTTCTGTCCCGTTTCCCATGGTTTCTGATTATGGTAAAAATCAATGTATTAAATGGTGCCTAGGTGGCTCAGTCAATTAAGCCTGTGACTCTTGATTTAGGCTCAGGTCATGATCTCAGAGTCCACAGGATCCAGCCCCACAGGGATCTCTGCACTGAGTTGGCTCCTCTCTCTCCCTCTGTTCCTCCCCCACTTGCACATGCATGTACTCTGTCTCCAAATAAATAAATAAATAAATAAAATCTTTAAAAAAAAATCCTCCTCAATTATATCAACATTTAGCCCACCTGTACAGTCAGAACATTTTCCATCCTAGATGTGACAAGAGGCTATAGTAAAAGAAACTTCAAATCAAAAGGGTCAGAAGAGCTTAAATGGAGGCTAGTTATAGCATATTAAGTCTTCTCCTTAACAAAGGCATGTTCTGCATTCAAAGGTGATTTCTTCTAGCTTGAGTCTGACATTAAAATATCTATGGAGTTCTCTACAAAAAAAAAAAAGTTAGTGCCTTTTAACTACTGAAAACACTTTTTTAGGCAAAAAATCTAGGATTTTAGATAAAAAATATTTTTCTTAGTTTATTTTCCTTTTTTTTAAAGATTTTATTTATTTATTCATGAGAGACACAGAGAAAGGCAGAGACATATGCAGAGGGAGAAATAGGCTCCATGCAGGGAGCAAGATGTGGGACTTGATCCCGGGACTCCAGAGTCACTCCCTGGGCTAAAGGCAGATGCTCAACTGCTGAGGCACCCAGACATCCCTCCTGTTCTTTTTTTTTACCCCTATGAAAATTGTATCAATTTTGATTAGATTGTAACCTTGTATTACTATAACCACACTACATACCTAAGAGCAATTAATTTGTTTCACAATTGTTATGTCCATAATAGTTCCTAACAAAATTTCTTACTAATGTATATGTGCATATATGTAATATATAATAACATATATTAAAATAATTGAAAGTGAATGTTTTACTCCATACTAATATGTATAGTTAAAAGTAAACACTTCACTTCTTAAACTTACATTTGCTACTTACTCCATGCAGGGAGCCTGATGTGGGACTTGATCCTGGGACTCCAGGATCACTCCCTGAGCCAAAGGCAGACACTCAACTGATGAGCCACCCAGGCATTCCAGAAACTGAATTCTAATTACACTCTTATTGGTACAAAATGAGAGAAATGACATAAAACATCCTTACTCAGGAATGCTTGTTTTATTTGTAGTCCTTGTTCTCTATAATTTTTTTAAATGATTGGAGGCAGCTTAGAAATAAAATATTGGACAACAGATTTTAAAAACAGAATGGACTGTGAGAAGATGCACAAAATAAAGTTTTCTTACATATGGCTTTTGAACATGTTGCTTTTTGTTGCACACAAAAGCAGCTTTCCATTTCCTGTATCTAAGGAAGCATACTGGGTAGTGTGATTTTATGGCTTTTTACCTGTTTTTTGGTTTGTTTCTTAATAAAAGTATGGAATTCTCTTTCACACACACACACACAAAAGGAAGTCTTAAAAAGTATAAGAGATTCTTATATTTCTTTAATTATTTCATCTATAGATGTATGTATCTGTATTCATTCATTTTTTATCAAATCCATCATTTTATTTAATTTTATCTGAAAATATACTTTTTTTTTAAGATTTTGTTTATTTTTTCATGAGAGACACAGAGAGAGACAGAAACACAGGCAGAGAGAAGCAGGCTCCATGCAGGGAGCCCGACGTGGGACTCGATCCCGGGATTCCAAGATCATGCCCTGGGCTGAAGGCAGATGCTCAACCGCTGAGCCACCAGGCGTCCCTGAAAATGTATTTCAATTAGGTTCTGCAACACAAGTAAATTATCACGGCTTAAAGTAAAGAATAGCATGCTCTCTGCTCCAGTTTCTTCAAAGAACCAGTTCAGCATAAAATCACTTGCTAAAATCCAATAAAAATGGGTATAATAGAAAGTTTGCTTGTAAAATTTAGCAAAATCAATAAAGAAAAAGGTAATTTCTGAGACTAATTTGGAGGATATTTTGTTTGAATTCCTGAGATAACTATTTTCTTACTTTTTGCCTACTTATAAATTTTACTGGTTTTTAGTAGATTTTTTTTCTTACTGAAGACATTTTAGCTAGTTATGATAGTTTTACCTGAACAACAGAAAAAAAAGGGGGGGGGGCATAAATATGATAACCTAAATACAGGCATTTGTATAGGTACCTTTTATAATTGCTAATTGTCAAGTAAGATAATCCTCTTCATTAAATGAGTGAATAGTAACATACTTTAGAAAGCTTCATACTTGAATATTTCTTCAGTAGTTAGTAAATATGAAAGAATTTTTAGTCCATGGAATTTTAACATACATATAAGTATTCTCTAGAGTACTACTCCAAATCAGCAACTACTATGGGAAGGATTAGTGTCATGCCACATCCTATCAAATATCTAAATAATTCTATTACAACTTTAGATGTTGTTAGTCTAGCTTTACCTCCTTTAATTTTGAAATAGCTTCCTTTTAAAATTTATTAATTTACTTTCCATGTATATTTTGATCATGAAAACAATATAGCACTAAAATTTCCTTAAAAAAAATTTACTTATTTATTCATGAAAGACACAGAGAGAGAGAGAGGAAGAGACACAGGCAGAGGGAGAAGCTGACTCCATGCAGGAAGCCCAACGTGGGACTCGATCTGGGGTCTCCAGGATCACAACCTGGGGAAGGTGGCGCTAAACCGCTGAGCCACCCGGGCTGCCCTAAGATTTCCAATCTGCTATTTTAGTCATATATTCAGCAGTTACATAATATATGCTTAATAAATGAGCTAGACACATTCCTAGGCACCGAAGATAGGACTCTATTTTCTAAGACCTTAAATTTGAGAGACAAACAATAGACAAGTAAGCAAATAAAGGATACTGTTTTGGTTAAGATATACTGACAAGAAGGGTAACAAATTAGGAAAAGTAGAGAGCGTGATGGGAGTGGGAAGATTTGAACTATTTTAAAAGATCAGGGAAGATTTATAGGAAGTAACAGTAGACAATTGAATGAAATGAACAGAGCACTGAAAAAAATTGGAAAGAAAAAGAATTTTGAGCAAAAGTAAGGGCAGAAGTTTTGAACTTACTGTGTTTGAGAAGCAAAAAAGGAGATTAGATTGGTGAGAGATGAGGGAGCAAGAGAAGCAGGAAATGATGACTCTGAGAGGTACACAAGGTTGGAACCAAACAGGGAAGTGGGAGCAGATGTATTCAGGAGTTAACATTTTCATGTATTTGAGGTAATGGAATTTGAACAGGGGAGTGACACGATTTTTTTTTTAAAGTTCTAATCAGGTGAAAGTTTAATTGCCTATTCATTATCCAAATGAAATATTGGGTAGCAAATCTGAAAATCTGAATCTTGGGGTAGTTTCATAAAACCTCATCTAAATAGTTTGAATAAAATTAAATTTCAGTTTCAAAAAAGAAAGAGAAAGAAAGAAAGAGAGAAAAAAAAAAGAAAAGAGCACCATATTGGATTAAAACTATGTGTTTTACAAATTTGAAATAGGCTTTAGTTTGCTCTACTCCTGAATGTTCCTAGAGGTCCTAGAAATTCTGATTCTTTTCATTTAGATTACAATCATGAATGGGCTTTCAATATTGTGATTGCATTATTGCATTTTTCAGCCTTTTAAAGTAATTAATTGTATGTTATTTTCTGAAATAACTCTCTTCTTTCTGTACAACCAGGTAGAATTAATTCTATTTATCTGAAAGTGATCTACTTAGAATTATTTTATTTTTCTGCTAAGTGAATGTGAAGGACATATGCTTTCAGAGTCCACATTTTTCATTTAGGAATATGATAATGTGTTATTTATTCTCCACAAAAAGAGAAAAACAAAGAAGAAACAAATTTTCTTAATTATAATGAAGAAAAATCTGTTATTTATATTACATCTTATTAGGCATTTTCATCCTTTTTCTTTTCAAAATTAATAGCAAGTAAAATTTTGTTAAAATTAAATAAATACATGATGAAATTCTTTATTATAGATCATATCTTAATGTGCTAAATTAGTGCATGGGCATTGTGTTGACGAAGAAAACTTTGTGATCCAGAAATAAGAGTGTGACCTTTATGTAGCAAATCTTTATTTATACTGTCAACACACACACACACACACACACACACACACACACACACACTTTTCCTAAAGAAGAATATTTAGTGAGGAAAACACTGAAAATCAAGTCCAGATTGATTCTTTGGGTTCTTACAAGATAAATGCCTTTGGCGTGTCATGTAACCTCTGTGAGGTTTCTTTCCATAATGAAGGGATGAGATACAATGAATGCCTGTTCTATTGTAACACACTTAAGAATTAAATGACTGGAAAGTCTAAAATATTGCTAAGATTAGGTATGAAGACTATAAGAGGTAATTCATTAAGTTATTCAAAGTTATTCATTAAGTTATTCAATTACCTACAATAGTCTAGTACATATTTTAGGCATATAATTCTAGAAATGAACAAAGGAGACAAAATTTCTGTCCTCATGGTCTTTGTGTTCTAGTGGGAGGTAACAAACAAAAAAAGAAATAAGAAATATGTCAGATGGTAATTATGTATGAGAAGAGGGAGAGGCACAATAGGCAGTTGGCTGATACTTCAAATTTAATAGGGTACTCTGGGAAGCCCTCATAGATATGAAAATATTTGAACAGAGAACTATTGTAAGTGAAGAACCACATGGAGAGCCCTGAGGCAGGAACATGCTTCCAATTCAAAGGACACAGCAGAAACCAGAGAGTAGTTATAGTAAACTGAGAGGATAGAGTGGCAGATGATGAACCCAGAGTGAAAGTGAGCCTCCAGAGAACAAAGGCTGTTAGGCCATTCTGAAAACTTATAGTTCTGAATTAATCAATAATTAGTAAGAGGATTAGAAAAGGAGTGAACTGGTCACTTTCATTTTATTTATTTGTTTGTTTGTTTGTTTGTTTATTTATTTATTTATTAAAGATTTTATTTATTTATTCATGAGAGACACAGAGAGAGAGGCAGAGACACAGACAGAGGGAGAAGTAGGCTCTTTGCAGGGAGGGGAGCCCGATGTAGGACTAGATCCCAGGAACCCAGGATCACACTCTGAGCCAAAGGCAGACGCTCAACCACTGAGCCACCCTGGTGTCCCAAGGTCACTTTCATTTTAAATGGCTCAATCTAGCATTTATATGGAAAATAAAATCCAGGGATATAAGTAGGTAGGAGAATAGATGATTCAAGTTATAGATAGCAGAATCCTTTTTTTTCTGCTGGAGAGGTTTATTTTATTTTTATTTAAATTCAATTTGCCAATATATAGTATAACACCCAGCGCTCATCATATTACATGTTCTCTTTAGTGCCTCCCCATCATCCAGTTACCCCATCACCCCCAGCCAGCTGCCCTTCAGCAACCTTCCAGTGAAAGTCAATTCTGTTTAGCACAACTACTGAATTAAAACCATATCTTTTTCTACAGTTAACTAAGGTCATGTAAGGATAGATAAATCCAGAATAGAGAGGATAGAAATAGGCCCGAATATATATATTCGGTTAAATTTAGAATAAGGTATCAAATCAATCCAATGAGGAGAAAAAAGTATTTGTTTATACATTTTTTCTGAAACAAATATCTATGTTAAAAAACAAAAACATGATACTTTTCTCACTCCATACACAACATTTAATTTGAGATGGGTCATAAACCTAAACTCAGAACCCACAATCTTGGGATCCCTGGGTGGCGCAGCGGTTTAGCGCCTGCCTTTGGCCCAGGGCGTGATCCTGGAGACCCGGGATCGAATCCCACGTCGGGCTCCCGGTGCATGGAGCCTGCTTCTCCCTCTGCCTGTGTCTCTGCCTCTCTCTCTCTCTCTCACTGTGTGCCTATCATAAATAAAAAAAAAAAAAAAAAAAAGAACCCACAATCTTAAAGCTTTTAGAAAGAAACGTAATAGAACTATAACACAATTCCCTGTCAGGACTACCCTTTGCTTTGAACTGCCTTTCAAAGGATATTTATATAGTCATCAGTCTTAGAAGATAAAGGTAGTGTCTCCCTCCAGAACAAAAGGCAAGCTTGATGATAATCTTGGAAAATAAAGATAAAGTCTCTTCTAGAAAAAAGTTATGCTTACTGATGAGTATAATTAAGATAATGTCTCCTTCTAGAGCAAGGAGCTCACAAACTTACTGCCTATTATAAAAGACTCAGATTTACTAAGCTCAGAGTTTCCCTTCTGTAACTCTACCCTCTGAACAAGGACACACCAATTTTGGTCCATTCATATTACTTCATGGAATTTGGGAGTCAAAGGAATTTGATAAAAATATGTGAATGTCAATGCTATGTATTGTTTCCTGACTAATAAGATCCTTTGTGTTGGACACCTGAGCATTAGATATTCTAATAACATCCATCATCCTGTAGTGACTTAATTTATTAGCTTGGAAGTATAAGACATCAGACCCTCCACAGTTCTTGAAAAGAATGCCATTGTAGCTTCAGATTAGGCAAAAAATTATTTTTTCCCTGTCAAACACACACACACACATACACACACACACAAATCATAAAAGGAATTGATAAATTGGACATGCTCAAAATTAAATATTTCTCATCAAAATATATGTTTAAGAAAATTATCAGACAAAGACAGACTGGGGGAAAAAAAAAGACCTCACAGAACATATATCTCACAAGGGACCAGTATTCAGAGTATTTAAGGAAATATTAAGAATCATCAATAAAAAAATAACCTAGTTTTTTTAGGCAAACAATTGAATAGCCATATTACAAAATAGAATATACAAAATATCAGTAAGTACATGAAAAGCAGCTAATTATCATTAACCATTCAAGAAAGTTAATTGAACTGCAATTTATTTTAGTGGTATTTATTACCACTATAATGGAAACAAAACAAAACAAAACAAAACCTGATAATACCAAGTGTTGGAGAGGATATGTAGTAACCACAAATCTCATACTTTGCTGATAACAGCATAATACAGTGCAACCAACTTGAATAAATATTTTGGAACTACTTATAAGTAATCATTCCAATCCCATTTATTCCAGATAAACATGAGAATATAGCCACATAAAGATATGTTTACAGCATCTATATTCAAAATAGCCCAAAAGTGGAAAAACAAGATCATCAATAGAAAAATGAATAAAAATAAAAAATAAAAAAAAGAAAAAAAAGAAAAAAAAGAAAAATGAATAAAACATTTTAATATGTACACGCGATGGAATACTACTTAATGATAAAAAGAATGAACTATTAATACATTATCTTATCAAGTTGAATAGTTACAATCTGTGTATTTTGTGTTCATTGTATTTCAATAAAATACCCATTTACGAAAAAATGAGATTACAAAAGAATATTTCTATAGGACAAATGTGAACACATTGCATAACCTTACTGATGCTTGTTTTTTTCAATTGTAATATAAAAAAAAAAAAACAAAAAAAACCCACAGCTGAGCCTTGAACAATATAGGTTTGAAAGTCCACTTACACACAGTGTTTCCAATAAATAAAGCACAGTATGTAGATGTTATTTTTTCTTCCTTTTGATTTTCTTAACATTTTCTTTTCTCTTGCTCACTCTATTGTAAGAATACAGTGTATTAGACATGTAACAGACAAAATGTGTGATAACTGGTTGTTATCAGTTAGACTTCCAGTCAATAGTAGGCTATTAGCACTTAAGTTTTAGAATCAAAAGTTATATATGCATTTTCTATTTTGAAGGGAGTTGGGGCCCCAAACCGCTGCATTGTTTGATAATCAACTGGAATATTAAAATAATGCAGGGCTTCTTTTATTTGTGTAATTTACCAGGGATTATTTATTTTTCAGAAGCAGGAACATATTCAAACTAAATTTGGGATGAAAATAATTAGGAAATGTATAAGGCAGGGAATAGTGTAAACATTCACAAGGAACTAAATAAGTAAAATTCAACTGGTATAAAGATTATTTTTCTATCTCTCACTCTTTCTGTCTCTCTCACTCTTTGTTTCTCTGTCTCAATCTCTCTGTCTCTTGTCTCACTCCTTCCACTCTCATTTTAGGGTTTCTCTCTCTCTCTCTGTTTTTTCCTCTATAGTCTGGCCCTCATGATTTACCTTTTCATAGACCATAACGGCTGCCCCAAATTGATACCATCAGATACTAAGTTGACGTAATGTAACAAATTCTATCTTACATTTAAGTAACCCAGTTTCTTCAAGTACTAATACCCAGCAGAGAGAAACTTATTGGACCAGTTTACACTCTAGGATATCATATGCTCACTTCATTTGAATTCAGAGAAAGCAAAGCTAAATGCATTGGTCTGGTAAATAATTATAGCTCTACAGCAATAGAGGAAGCAGTAGGCTTTTCTGAGACTGCAAATTAATAATAACAGCAACAATAATACAAATAAAGTAATAATGATAAACTTATTTTAATTATATAAATATTTTGATTATATGTAAAATTATTATATATATAATCCTATTTTTATACTTAGTGATATATACCTCCTTGATGCTTATAGACACACCAAAATAATAATAATAATAATAATAATAATAATAATAATAATAATAATAGAAGAAGAAGAAGAAGAAGAAGAAGAAGAAGACGACATTTTATTTTACATATATGTAATACTATTACTTCCTGAATCTAAGCTTTGGGCTCATATGTTTGTTAGACTGCTTTTACAAATAAAATGAATATAATAAATATATGACTTCTGAGGAGGCCAGATTCAAGGGGACCATTCTTTGTCATGCAAATGTAATTTCAAACACCTAGTTTCTAATGTTTTGGTTAGAAAATTATTTTAAAAATTAATAAAGCGGGATCTCTGGGTGGATCAGCAGTTTAGCACCTACCTTTAGCCCAGGGCATGATCTTGGAGTCCTGGGATCCAGTCCCACATCGGGCTCCCTGCTTCTCCCTCTGCCTGTGTCTCTGTCTCTGTCTCTCTCTCTCTCTCTCTCCCATGTCGCTCATGAATAAATAAATAAAATCTTTAAAAAAATAAAAAATAAAAATTAATAAAGCTAGGGACGCCTGGGTGGCTCAGCAGTTGAGCATCTGCCTTTGGCTTAGGGCATGATCCCAGGTCCGGATGGAGTCCCACACTGGGCTCCCTGAGAGGAGCCTGCTTCTCCCTCTGCCTATGTCTCTGCCTCTCTCTCTGTGTCTCTCATGAATAAATACACAAAATATTTTCTAAAAATTAATAAGGCTAAACCCAATCTTTTTTCTATGACATGCAGCAAAATGGCTAAGTGAGAATAAGAATCAGGACATATCTCTTCTTAAGTCCAAACTTAATCACCCAAGATATAGGGGAAGGGGGATATTAACTTTTAAACTTATATGGGAGATTTCTCTATTGTTTCTGAAGCAAATGATTTCTAAAATAGGATCTAAAAAAAAACTGATATTTTTTGAGCTTATATCTTCTCCCCAAGAATAAAAGAAACCAAACAAATCCACAGCTCTCGTTCTTTTTGAAACTAGATATAGTTAAGTCACTCTAAATGAATTAAAGTCTATTTTTTGTGTGCACGAGAAACAGATATTTCTACTAAAACTGAGACTACAAATTGCAGTCGAAAATGGATAGAAAAATGTATCTCTGTATTCAAATGGTAAATTTGTACCTCCACTTCACATGATGTACCAATAATCTTTATAAACAGCCTATGAGTTGCCAATCAATACCACAAAGGCTCTGACAAGGTTAATACAGGATAGAAAAAGTGACTTTATAACTTTATAACTTCCAGTTAAATACACAGGTTAACATATATTAACCTAATTTGTCTCTGTTTTACTTCATTGAAAGTTCCTATGTTTTTTTTTTAATTTTTTTAAATTTTTTTATTTATGATAGTCACAGAGAGAGAAAGAGAGAGAGGCAGAGACATAGGCAGAGAGAGAAGCAGGCTCCATGCACCGGGAGCCCGATGTGGGATTCGATCCCGGGTCTCCAGGATCGCGCCCTGGGCCAAAGGCAGGCGCCAAACCGCTGCGCCACCCAGGGATCCCAAGTTCCTATGTTAATAGATTTAATTTATATATAAATATGAAATAATAGGAAAGAAATTATTATTTACAACAAAAAAAAAGGACTGCTTGATTTGGAAGAAACTTTGGCAGTCTTCTGGTTCTGTATTTTGAATACTTGAATACTAAATGTATTATCTTCAGAGTCTGAATACCTCCAGTATTTGGAAACTCTGGACCTCTTAGGCAGTCCACTGTCATCTCCAGAATGCTCTGCAGTACATGCATAGGGCATCAGCAAAACAGGCCCAAGCAATGTAATCATGTTTTCTGAAATAACTCAGAGTGCCAATGTGTCAAACACATTATGAATAGTAAGAGAAAAAAATAGAATTATTTTAGACTTCCATTCACATTTTTCATGTATCAGGGCTATTATATTTTGAATTACTTATGAGAGATTTGGTTCCATAAAGTGCTTGGGGCCTCATGAAGTTCATAGTGTGGGCCTATTTGCTGCCCCATAATTTTCCATTTTTCATATTAAATATTTTTGTCTCCTCTAATCATTCCTCATATGCCACTGCTACAAATCCATTGAAAGCACTGGCGACTTGCCTCTGAGTGTGCTTCATGTTTTTGCCTTAAACTGTAATAGGATAAAACTGAATACAGAGTCCCATTTGTGGTCTGACAACAGATTGTGGAGTAAGACTACCACTCCCCACCAATTAGTACTAATAATTAAGCCTAAGATAGTATCAATTTGGCAAGGGGATCTCGTGGTTGGCTCACATTTACTTCACAGTCAGAAAGCTTCCAAATATATTTATATGTATATACACTGGTCTCTCACATACTGTACTGTACAGATGGAGTTTCTGGACACAAGTCCAATACTAAATTTCTTTCTATTAAACTTCGTTTTGCTACATTCAATCTTTTAGCATATCTTTGACATTTTTTTTTTATGCGGAGTTTGTTACGACTTTTAACCGAACAACAACAACAACAAAAAATCCACATTCTGTTACAATATTCTACTATGACTTGATTCTGCTATGAATCACAAAAATCCAACAATCCACATTTTTCTATACTTATAACCAGAAATCCACTTTATATATAGGCTTTATATAAACTTAGCCAATATTTAATCAATGATCTTCTTTTTTTAATTTTTTATTTATTTATGATAGTCACAGAGAGAGAAAGAGAGAGAGGCAGAGACATAGGCAGAGGGAGAAGCAAGCTCCATGCACCAGGAGCCCAATGTGGGATTCGATCCCGGGTCTCCAGGATCGCGCCCTGGGCCAAAGTCAGGCGCCAAACCGCTGCGCCACCCAGGGATCCCAATCAATGGTCTTTTGGAGAGAAATTTCTATGCTTATAAAATTTAAAGTTCTCTCTCAACTGTTTTGTCTTTTTTTAACTAGAATACAAAACTCCATATCCGTAGGATAAATGTTAGGACAAAACATACATCCCCAGTTCTATGCCCTTCTGCTAGGTAATCCAAGATGTCAAATAAGCCTCTTGAACTAGCAAATTAAAACATTGTAAAGAAAAACAAAAGAATGGGATGGAGAACATTATCTTTATAATATAATGAAAACAATTTGGTTGGAATAAAAAATATATAAATTAACTTAATTTCAGCTGTGTTTTGGGTCAAATAGGACTTTGTGGATTAACCTACAGATAAAATATCACTTAATGCATTTTGAAGCAAAACAAGTTTTAATTTTTAAATCACTTTTAAGATAGAACCCTTTTGTTTGAAGATTATATTTAAGTATACAATAATACATATTCTAGCATATTTACAAGTCACTACTAGTTTTTAATTATAGAACTCTTGACAGCTTTTAGAGGTTTTTAGCTTCCTGATAACTTCTTCATATCAAGAGTATTTTCTTGATCTTATGTTCTCTTCTCACACCTGTAGCTTTACAGTTTATTTTTTTCTCCTAAGAATGTACTTTCAAAAACTGTACCTTCTTATGAAGCAATGCTGGATCTTTTTTGCATTAACAATCAGTTGGGTGCTCAAAGTGACCTTCTACCATTAGAATATGTTTTATGTTCCACATAAATTGTTATGATCTTTTCAGTTTCAGGAATATACTCATGATTTTTATTTTACCACCAGACTTCATTTGTTGGCATTTAAAAAATATTTATAATGACTCTAATTTCCCTCCCCAGAGAAAGAAATTCTCCCTAGTCGTATGATTCATGTTGTACATCCGAGAAAGAGTAGCTGTTATAAAATGACCTCATGGCACATTCACTCAAAGGTCAGGAAGTGCCTGTTCTCTCTGGACACTGGGCTAAGATGCTTCCTCCATGTAGAACCCCTTGAATTGACTGATATTGAAGTCAAGCTCTGTTAAATGGAGCACTTCCTTTCTATGAAAATATTTCTCTTTCAGATCTTCTGCTTCCTCTTCTGAGGAAGCTCATTCTCTGATCTGCACTTGAATATGTGTTGACCTCTAGGTCTCATAGGTGGATCTACTTCCATTCACTGTTAGTTGTCTTCTGGTATGATGTTGCTTTTATCACATTTTCAGAAAAAGATCAGTTTTTCATCTTCTTTTTCTCTACTGATTGTGTTAGATCCTAGAAATATTTCCCTGAAGCAGTGTTACTGAGACCTCTGGTGCCACCATCTCATCCTGAATGGCCATAGAAAGGATTTTTTTTTTTTTTTTTTTTGTCTACAAGAGTTGAATTAAGTTACTTTAAAAGTAACACCTGAACTTGTTGAAAAATATTATGTCAGATGAAGAACAAGTAAACAGAGAACATTCCATAAATACCCATGGTCAGGGAAAACAACATATGATCCTATAATTTTGAAGAAACAGCCAGAAACAGCATCCCCAGGACATTTAGATATACGTCAACAAGAGGGTTTCTATCTAGGGGGCACAGCAATGTCTGAGATTAAATATACTGATGATGCCCAATAAAACCTGTCAATCAAACCACCTCTCCTCTTCAGAGCTATTTCCAGAAATCATTTGGAAGAAGTCATTGTATCAAATGAAAGATGTGGTTTTGATTTTTGATTCCTCAGAAAATAAAATATTTCATTTATGATAAAACCAGTACAAGTAGGTTGACCAAAATTAGACGAAATAACCAAAAAAGCCCTCTATGTTTCTTTATTTTCTAACTTGGACCTCAGTTTTACTGCTTAAAAGTCTCATTCTAAATCTCCCCTCCTTTACTTTCTTTATCCAATCAGTTACAAGCATTGGCATTTTAATCTCCAAAATATATCTCTTCTGTTCCCTCTGCCTTTCTTTTAGCAAATTACCAATAAATATGAAAAGGAGCAGAAAGAAGACGTATTTGTACAAGAACAATATTATCAGAAAATTATGAAAGATATGATATAGCATGCCATTTAAACAAAATTTAAAGTGTTTAAGGGATTAAGAAAAGAATTTACCAAAGCTTGTATTATATTTACTTATGAAAGAAATGATATAAATAAAAAGAGTACCTGAATAAGCCTTCATTTTTTTTCTTGTCTTTTCTGTCAAGGAAAATTATATTCAGTTGGAAATATTATTTCAAAAGGGAAGTAAAAGCTAACCTAAGTCATAGAATGAGTGCACGTAGCTTTTCTGAAGGAACTTTTCCAGGCAAAATATCTCCATTTACAAATTTACTACAAAACAACAAGTATATACTTCACTCACCCATACTCGCTATAGTAAATATGATGATGATCATGATGGAAACTACAATTTGCTCCTTATTAATATCTCCAAATTCATGTACTGCAAGGATTCTACAAACACACTGTGATTAAAGTTTTCTAGAAATATCATAAGTTGTTTTCAAGTTTTTTTATAATCTGCCATATGATTGTCTATCACAATATTGCTTACTAACTCCCAATAGACTCTCTTTGTGTTTCCACAGCTCTCTAGACATATGTTAATACGGAATATGTTATGCTATAATATAAATTTTATAAAGTCTCACTCTCAAATTTATAAAGTCTTTGAGTGGAGGAATAATATATTTTTCCTGCATGGGAGGATCCTGCATGGTCAATCCCTAAATAAGTATGTAGCATATATTACATAGATGTATAATAAATTTTGGTTTAACTGAAACTTATATAATTAATCATCATTGAAACTCAATTCATGCTGTAAAGTTAAATAACTACTTCAGAGGGAAAAAAAAAAGGTATAGGAAACAAAACAAATACAATTTAAAAGTGACCTAATCATCAGAGTTGTTTAATATCAACATAAGTATGTGTGGTTTTTCTCAATACATACATACATACAATATAAATAATGAAGGGACTGTGATAAGTAGTTACGTCAATAAGATTCCTTAAACACACAGTTCATGATCACATTTCCAAATTCAGGTTGTTTCTAAAGACTGAGCAAACTAAATCTGCAATAGGAGCATAGTGATAACTGGTATTTTTGGTTCAGTAATATGCATGGGATTTGCCTGAGTTATAGATAATCATGGAGAGAATTAACTTTCACTCATTAAGTTATGAAATGATAGTGTAGAATACAGAAACTAACTCCACTCTGAGAAGGGTGATGCTGCTCCTTTTTGGAGGCATATTAATTCATACAATCCACAAGGGGCCCATGTAACCACTGTGAAATATAATCGGTACAGTTAAAATAGGATAGCTTGATCCATTATAACCTCCTTTCACTCCATTCTAATAATTACCTGAGGTATTTGGGGGTTGGTACTACATATGGAAGTAATTCTCTACCAGTTTCTTGTTCACTGTGATGTGCTACAAAGCCCATTAAGAATAAAATCATAGCATAAGTTTAAATGTAAAAACCATGTAGGGAAAATATTTTTATAGTTATAAATAAAAAGAGATGTGTGTGTGTGTGTGTGTGTGTGTGTAACTTGATAAAATGATGGCCAAATACAGATAACTAAAGGTTTATCTTTACCATGGGAGAAGCTAGCAAGCAATATTATGTGTTAAAATACCTATACTTGATGTTTCCAGTCCCTCGTTTAATTTTATGTTCTCAGATCAGTAAAATAGTTCTGATTAGTAAAGAAACATGTTGGGAGAAAGATGAGGATATATAAAGCTTAAAGTTTCAGAGTCAAGCTTTAGACTCTAAAGGTTGAAATGTATTACATTTATAATATAAAACACAAAGAATAGAATTCTCTAGTCATGATAATAGTATTCATGGCTACAGTTAAACATTAGGTATTTCTCCTGCCATTTTCTGCCTCCTGGCTTTGTATTTACTCTTTTATATGTAAAATCTGCTCATTGCATTTCATTATACAATTAAGAAAATGCTTACAATTAAAATCAAAATTTTATGTTAGGAGTTTTGATTTCAAGGTACTGAAACTGACTTTGTTCAAACATCTCTGTAAAGGAAATCTATAATGTTTTCTCTATATTTTGAAGTCCACAGAAACCTGAACAAATGACACAATTGATAACTTTATAAAATTTAGTATGAACTTAGAATTAACAATATTCAATATAACAAAGATTCAATATAACATTCATTCAAGATTCAATATAACAAAGGTAGTAAGTAAAATTAATTGGTGGTAAAAGTGACCCATAGATCTTACATACACAGTCATATGGTCAAGTTATGCATGTGTATGTGTTTTTCTTAGACCATTATTTAATAATTATATTCCCTTAAAGACAGTCTTGATATTATCCAAGAACATCTGGTTTTTATATCAATATTTAGCTTAATAATTGCATTTCTCACAAAGAGAGAGCGAGAAAGAGAATATACAGAAATTGAATTCCAGCTTGCATCCCATATTTATCTTTATTATGTGATTGTCTATTAAAGACTATGTAAAAAGTGAAAAGAATAAAGACAAGGAAAAATTGGAAGATGCAAATTATAATGTCCCAGGACCTTGAGAAAGCCTTTTTCAAAGTGAAAAAAAGTTTAATTTTCATTTAGAAAGTGAGAAAATCAAGGAAAATGTAATTAAGAGATTATATTGCAAATATAAGTAACTGGAGAAAGCATGGAAATAGGAGGATGGGAAACATTCTCTCTGACAGCATAACTTCAGTACTATATATATTTTTTTCATCAAAGTAAGGTAACAGTAGCATGATATTTACCTTATTTGTACTGGAATGACAAAATTCTATGAAAACACTAGATTTTAAATAATATGCCCTCTTTTTACTTTCTTACCACTTTTTCTCCATATGTTGAACATCTTTTCCCTATTATTTTTCCTTTGAATTTCTCCAATTTTGTCCTGATGGTTTACTTCACTTGCATAATCTCCACGTAACCTTTGATACTGCACATTCCAAATGAAATCAACATCACTCAATTTGTCCAAGAGAACAAAGGGAAGATGGAGCAGAAAACAGGCTGAGGAAATGTGTGCTAAGAATATAATTGAAAAAAAAAAAAAGAATATAATTGAACAGATGTTAAACTACATCAGAAAAGATCAAAATGTATTAATAAATTAACCAAACAGAAATCATCCAGACAAAGTTAAAGGGTGTTGTTTCTACTGGGTAAGCACTCTTTTTTCCCCTCATTTTTCATTCCTACTCTTAAACATATGCAGCTCCTTAAAATGTTGTATCAATTTCCTAAGTGATATATACAAAACTACAATCTGTGTCCCTGCTAATATCTAAAGTCATAAATGCTAGGAGACAACCAAAAAATTAAAGAAAAAAAACATTATTGCCTAAGCCTATATAATTATGTGATTATGATCAATAAAGTTTGCACCAATTTTTACAATATTCAATATTTCCATACTGATTGATTTGCATAGAGTTGGCCACAGTGGCAGTTGATGGGGTCTGACAGAATGCTACCAGTGGTCACAAAGTGGCACAGGAGAATGAATGCATGTGGTATGTTCTCCAAGGGAACTCAACTTCATGGGGGCAGTGAAGCAAGTGACAAAACAGGCAGCAATTTTGTAAGCATTATCAACAGTCACAAAGGTCTTTCTGAGACCAGCCATTGTAAGAAGTACTGCCTTAAAGTATGTACAATCTAGGACAGGTGGCAAAGCACCTGGGTGCCCTCTGGCTGCACCAAGTGCCAGAAGCTGGTAGAATCAGAGAATAAGTACTTATTATGCAATTCATAATTCCTTTTGTCAAATTTGAGGTGAGATAAGGACATCCTTTACCTAGTGGTGTTACTTCATACAATTTTGAAAAATCAAAAAATGATTTAGAAATTATTAGAAGGATTTGGTAAGTAATTTCTACTGTAATGCATACCACTGATAACCAGATTTCCAAATATATGGGGTTGAGTTTTTAAAGGTGTGTTGTCTAACGTGGACAGTACCAATAACATATGGTGATTTGAATGCCAACTTAAATTGATTAGAGTTAAAAGTAAAATTCATTTCTTCAGACACACTTGCTACATTTCAAGTGTTCAATAGCCACATGTGGTTAGTGGCTACCACATTGTATGATGCAGAAACATTTCTATCCTTGCAAACAGTTCTCTAAGCAATGATTTGAAGATTAAAATGGAATATATTTGTAGGTAGTAATCTATATTATTGTGCCATTTGTTAAAAATGAATATATCCTTAGGGCATATTACCCCAATTTATTGATTTATATAATCAATAAATTATTGCTAGGTAATGGTATACTTCACAGTAAAGAATCATCTGATATATTTTTAAAACAATAATAAGGAAGCATTTTCAAAAGTTCTGTTATGTTGTATAAATGTATCTATAAAATATCTGTATTCATTAGCAGAACTCAGAATCTATCACATCAGACTTTGGAAATATTAGCGACTCTCTCTCTCTCTAAAAAACATATGTACTCACAAACGCAAAAGCTTTCTTTTTCACCATTCAAATTATGGTCTCTGCATTAAAAAGCTATTGGTCTTCATGGCGGTTTGAATACAAAAAAAAAAAGTTTTTTACTTATTTCCATATGATAAGAGCCAGTTGAAATATAGTGTTTTAACCCTCGCTCAAATGCTTCATAGCTTTATTAGGGTGAAATGCAGCATCTGAGATCTTTTTCCTACTTCACTGCTATTGATTTGTTTTTGAGCTCCCATTTACAAGTATGACAATATACACGTATCATTACTTGAACATCAATTATTATCTTGCATACAAATAATTATATTTCCTAAAATACTAATAATGCTTTATGATATTATAACAATAATCTATTAAATCTCACCGTGCTAATAATCATTATCCATATAGCCAGATTTTCACTTCCAAAAACTCAATTTTTTAAAAAATTGAAGTAATATTGTTTATAAATAATTTTCCTTTATAGAGTTTAAAGTTATATTTGTTTTTGCCATTCCTGTGTTCAGATCAAAGGATAATTAGATATTTCATAAGTTAAATCCCAACATGATATTTTTAAATATTTTAAAAATCTGTTTTATTTTTGTCAAATTCTGATTTTCAACACTTTTTTTAAAGATTTTATTTATTCATGAGAGATACTGAGAGAGAGAGACAGAGACATAGGCAGAGGGAGAAGCAGGCCCCATGCAGGGAGCCCGACGTGGGATTCAATCCCAGGTCTCCAATATCACGCCCAGAGCCAAAGGCAGGTGCCAAACAGCTGAGCTACCCAGGCAGGTAGCTGAGCTACCCTGATTTTGAACATTTTCATTTTCCCATATATATATTTTTTTCATAATTCAATCTTTACCTCCTCTAGCCCATATATATTATGAACCATTTCATACAGTTTTTCAAAGTCATAATCACCAGGGGTATAGGCAATAATGAAATACTCGTGGAAAAGACAATCTAGAAGGAGAAATATCCATTCCCTTTTTTCTTCTGTCTTTCCCTCTACCTTGATTTCCACCTTTATTAGTTTTACACTGAAAGATTAGCAGTGCAAAAATAGAGAAGGAATTCTAACTACATTTTGCAAACTATATCAGAATTTCAATTTGGTGGGAAACATAGTAGCAAAATATGCAATATTTTATATGCTTCCACTTGCCAGGCCCTGTCAACTCTACATAAATTGTGTGGAATTCTCACAAAGACACTGTAAAATAGTTTCATGGTAGCTATATACATTTGAACACTGAAGCTCAGATTAAAAGATGTTAGGTAATGTGCCCAGGTTGACACAGAAAGTATGGAAGAACAAAAATAATCACTTGAAAACCTGTTTTCTTTTCAATCAGGAGGGAATCCTCAACACCTGTCTACAGATTGCATTTTTTAATATAAAATTGTTCAAACACATTTGAAATGATAGTCTTATTAGTTCATAGACAATTGGTAGTTATCATCTGAAAACCCAGTGTAGGAGTGCCTGGGTGGCTCAGTTAGTGAAGCCTCTGATTTTGGCTCAGGTCATGATCCCAGCATCCTGAGATCAAGCCCTACATCAGGGTTCCTGTTCAGCGAGGAGTCTGCTCCTTCTTCCTCTCCCTCTGCCCCTCTTCCCCCACTCATGTTCTCTCTCTCTCTTGATCTCTGTCTCCAATACATACATATATATATATATTTTTTTTTTTGTTTGTTTGTTTGTTTGTTTGTTTTTTTAAAGGAAACCCAGAGTACTGTGGCATTAAAAGAAATACAAGAGTTAATTACTGTCTTTGAGAAGCCAATAGTATAACAAGAAGTTAAATAGGACACATTCTGGCTTAGTTTAAGCTGAAAGCATGAGGATAGTGCATTCTATATTTTAAAGATTATCTTTCAAAATGCTCTAATGGCAGTACCTGAGAATCAGGTAGATGGGATGGAATGTTGTAAAACAGACGATCTGTAAGGATTTCCTTGCAGAAAGTTCCTGCGACTGCACTCCACCAAGTGGGAGAGAAGATAAATGTTTTTTCTCTGCCCAGTGTTAAAAGAGAAAGGCCTTAACATTACAGGGTGTAGTATTTTCCCCATTCAGTTTGGGGAAGCAGAGGTGCCTGGTTTCTAACTTTTGCTTGAGACATTTAAGGACAAGATGTACTGTTAGGTCAATGTTGAGAAATGAGTCAAGGAGAAGCAGCCCAATGGGATCTGTCTGTACTCTGAAATTTGGCTGCATCAAAGGTTCATGAATGTTCATCAATCAAATATGTGCCACACTTAAGAACATCCCAGCATGGGTTCACCTTACAAACTGTGTAACAGCACTAAGACAGTTATACAACTCACAGAAGCTAAAGTCGATTTCAACTTTTCTAGGCATCTTGGAAGGAGTAAAGCAACCAGTTGAATTAAGAGGGCATTTACTACGGATGCAGGTAAGACATTTGCAGTACTGATGTATCTATGAAGAATTCCCCATACTCACACACAGGAAAGTGCCACTTGAGATAAATTCAGCTTTAACTATTTGCAGGACCCAGCAATTGTAAGATTGCCAATAAAGTCAAAATATTTGCTCTCCTTCTTATTTTTCTTTCCCAGCTTCAACTTTGGAGAAATAGATAGTTGAAAAATTTTTGAGGTGAATAACAAACAAACAAAAGCAGTCCCTTTTCTGGAAATCACATGGCTATGTTCAGCCTTTTCTACACGAAATGAGAAGGAATAACTCTAATTCTGAATATAGACACACTGACTATTACAGAGGACTGAACATTTCAAGTAGGGGGTTCAAACTGTCATTTATAACCTAAAGCTCATTTTTATTAGTCCTTACTAAACTGAAGATTTTTGCCTAGTGATAGGGGAAGGAGAACTCAACCAACAAACAAACATTGAATTCCTGAGTTTTTAACCAGAGGTAATGGGAAAATATCCCACAGTAAATGTTTTAAAAGGAATATTGAAAAACAAAGTAAAGTAACTTTGTGATTAAATTCCAGGAGCCATATTTGTTCAAAATGTATCACAACAGAGTTGGGTGACAACACAGAGTGTGGCCTCTCTAGTATGTTATATTCCATATTTCAATATTATCAACTTCTAAGACAATGTTCAGTTATAAGAGAGATAATACAAACATAGAAATCATCTCTGTCCTCTAAGAGCTTATTATTTGGTTTCATTTCTTTGTCACCCTGGCATGTGAACCAACTCATTTCAAATCAGGCTGCCAAGCAAATTCTCATTGTTTTGAAACAACTCTACTCTCTGTAAATATTTTCATGTTTCTGCCTGGTGGGGACTAAATGATTAAATTGTAAGCATGGTTTGGAAGCTAGAGATCCATGTTGTTCCGGAGTCATTTGCTAACATTTCAAAGTAGAGACATTTTCTATCCTCCTTAGAGAGGATGTGTCTATATTCCAGAGAAAATCTCTCTTTCAATCTCTCTCTCTCTCTCTCTCTCTCCCTCTGGAAGGGAAGAAAAGTTGATGTGCCAGCCACCCTGCATATACTCTGAGTCTCCTTATTTTGTGATTCCTCTCCAGGGGTACAATTCCTACTGCACATACAAGTGACATCTGGGTCCCTTCAGAAATTGGATCCTGGGGATCCAGTGCTGATAAGATTAGTCTGTGAGCAAACCCAAAGTCTGTTCTATGATGAAGATGTCTGGGTTCCTGTACATGTGTGTATGAGTGTATGTGGGTAGGGAGGAGAGAGAGAAAAATGAGAGAGAGAGAGAGAGAGAGTGTGTGTGTCTTTGAGAAAGAGAGACAAAGAGAAAGAGGGAGAGGGAGGGAGAGATAAGGTGTTAGCCTAACTGGTTAGCCTGAAAATAGGATAACATCTCAAACCCTTTATTTAATACTCTTACTCTAATATTTATAGCCATCTCTTTCAGTCAGTTTTCCAGACAAACCTAAGTACTTATTTTGATTTTATCTGTTATAAACCTAAAACCATTTAAGTTATATGCACTCCACTAATCTTCAAACTACTTTTCAGTTTCCTATAATTTTCACCCATGCTGTCTCCAGGTGTACTAATCCCAACGTGTTGTATGTGTTCCCTATACCTGCCATCTGCAAAAAAAGATGAACACAGTTCAAAGTGGTGGCTGTCATTTTAAGAAATCAACCTATGACCTTGAATGTTGCATGAGAAAAGAGGAGAGTAGATATGATTTTCTTCTAAAGGAGGTGAGGAGGATATGAACTGACTGCATGCATCCCAATTTAAGCATTATTTTAAATATTGGCTCTTCCCCCATAGTTTTGTTCCCCTCTTGACAGTTACCCTAAAACAGCTTGGATACCAAGTATGCAGACTTCAGAGCACCCAGTTCTAATCCATTCCTGGATTTGTGTACAGTGTTTGATATCCTGAGCACTAGTCAGATTGAGAATCTTCAGCAGTGTCTCTGATATTTTGTTTCTACCTGTGAAAGCTACAACATAAGAATAAAGCCAGTTTCCCCACTTCAGGGCTGGACCACTTCAGGAAGCAGTCACTGTGACTGCAGTTATGTCATCCATTAATAAGGCTGAATTCTAGCGCCATATACTCTGATGGCAAATGTTCTTCCCACGGAGTATCTTATTAAGGCAAAATAGAATACTAATATTTCTCAAATCAATTGATATTGACCTTGAAACACCTTATGTCTCTAGGAGTGGTGAATCACACAGGTGTCATTTGGCCCAATGTTGCTATTTCAAGAATGCCAACTCACAATGGCAATTTCCATCAGCACCTTCCCTGCTCTCTCTGTTTCCTCATTTTTCAAAGGAGGTGTTTGGATATGATGAGGTTGCTCCATAGTTTAACTCAATACAACCATGTTTTTAGCTTTTCTTTGTGTTCTCTTTAAGAAAAAAAAAAAAACATGTATCTATACTTGAACGTAATATACTTGCAGATGGGGGGGGGTTGTGTGTTATTATTGTGTTTTTTTTTTTTCTCTAAGATTACTCCTGAGAATTATATTAATGAATTTGTAAAGAATCATGCTATTTTCTCTATTTGGGCTACTGATGTTGTGTGATTTTTTTTTTTTAATCATGCCATGGATTGTTAACGAGTTTCTCATTTGTCACTCTTAAAGACAACTCAAATAAGTATCAAACCAGATCTAGAAACACTAAACACAATTCCTTTAGTGAACAAATATATAGCATTCCTCCAACTTGGTCTATATTTTATTTTGAATTCTTAATTCTTTTTTTCTGTATTTTCTGGACTATATCTTTCTCACCATTGCAGAGATGACCAACTGATCAACATTGGTCCGTGTTATACATGGAGTAAAAGACTTCTTCCCTTACTTCTCATTTAGACATCAGAAGCCACAAAACAATTCGACATGAAGCAAATGTCTGATGTGTGATCTTTCCTACTCTATTTACATACACCCATCTGTGTCTCTTAAGCCAAGGTCAGTATTGATGTAGATTTTCCAGAAGTGGATGAAAGGTTTTCACTAACTGCAGCAAAGCAGAAGGCACCATAAGCTGATTCCTCCCTAGGCAGCAGCCTCAGGATACTTTTGCGTTGGGACTTTCATGGAGGTGGCAGGGAGGGGAGGAATACCAATAAAGAAAAGGGACTTTGAAAAATAAGAAAAATAACAAATTCTGTCTGTGGTCAACATGATTCTATACATATAGAGCTGTTGTTGTTTTAAGTTTACATTTTTCCTATTTAAATTAACAAAAAAAGCCCTTCTATAATTCCTAGGTATTCATTGTGTAATTGTATAGTCCAGAAATATTCTACTCCCACCCTTTCTCTTATCTTTCCACTCTTCTAATGTGGCAGGCAAGTCAAGCCTGTAATGCCTTCTTCCTTCTACACAGTGAGTCTGAATCACAGCAGAGTGTAGCCTAGGACCAAGATGAGAGCTTCAAAAATAGCTCATGATGTTCTAGAAAAATATGATTTTTAAAATATTACTCTTTCAGAAGAATACACTTCTGTCTTAAACTTCTTCTAATGCACTTTCATGTCTCTCAAAAAAAGAGACTGGATATCTTGAAAATCACTGCTGGCTAAGGTGAAGGAGGCTTAAAGCAGTTGCCATTATCCTTGCACTAGGAGACAGATTAACCCTACGTTCACTTAGATTAGGTTTTTGGGGGGATTAGCTAAGAAGATAAACTGCAGGCACCTAACTGTGTTATTTGCAGATGAATGCACAAGTAAGTTGTTCTTTTTTATTTCTTTTAAGTTCAAATGGGTCTGAAAATGAGTTTTTAGGCAATACAGACCTAATATCAAGTTTACATGTTAGTTACAAAGACATAATTTAGGAACTCTGGTAAAATACATGTAAATAACTGATATATAAATATCGACAAATGGAAAACTAGTAACAATTCAAGTGAGCTCAAAGCATTTTTCTATAAAGAAATTATAATGAAAATATGTTCTCAGCAACTGTCAATAGAAAAATGCATATTTTTAAATATTTTACCATTCAATCCCTTAATTATATAATTTTTACTGATATCTATGGCTTTAAAATAAGAATAGCTTGTGAATTTCATTTTTTTAAAACATATTTATATGGCCTTTTACTATTCAGTTCCTATTCTGTTCTCTCTACATCTGCATAACTATATTAGGGAAAATATCTCTTTGTAGTTAGTGTCTCTAATTATCACACTGCACATGGCATATTAATCATGAGCCTCACCTTCATTTAGATATTTAAGTGAAATTGTTAGTATCTATGTAAAATGGCAAGAACAGCTTGTGAATTTTACTTCAAATATCATTAATTAATAGTAAATTAAAAAGTAAACTAGAAGAATTATCTGCCAGGAAATTTAAGAAAAAATATTTTGTTGTGCCCAAGATTGCGTGTCCGAGAAACCACCAAGAAGCCGACACCAATGCAAGCCAAGGAGGGTTTATTTGCAAGCTCGAGGTTGGGTCCAAGTATACCCGACACAACGGAGCAGGGACTTGGATCCGAGGTTAAAATTGTGTTGTTTATGCTTAGTTTCAAAGTGAATGATTAATTTTAAAGTGTGGAGTATTGCTGTTTTTGCCTGCCCTTATAAAAAAATGAAGGACCAGGGACACTGACAGACACTGCGGTGTTAGAACCTCAGTTAAGAACATTAAAGAATGTTCTCTGTGATTTAGTTTTCATATCTGTAAAATCTAAACTATATTACTTGAACACTAAAATTCTTTCAAGCTGTAGATATTTAGAGATCTCAATACTTAGGATTTATCTTGATTAAACTTGAGTGAATCTTCATGATCAAACATAGAATATTGTCCTGATTACATAGCCAACAAGCGTCACATCGTTGTATTGTAAATCAGTGCTCAAGATGAACAGGTTATTTTAGGATATTTCTGTAGGATTATGCCAAAGGTGCGAGGTACAATAAGAAGCAGTAAAGTATTAGAGCTAGGCTAATGTCTCACTAACTAGATTCTCAGAGACTCAGCTTCCAATGTTCATTCTGAGCCTTGGTACTGAGTTGGGGGGAGATTAAACTAGAGTTCAGGGGTAAAATGCTAAACACAGCAGTCAACCTTTAGGTTCTAAAAAAAAAAAAAAAAAAAAAACGGGAGAAGGAAGGAATAAAAGTTTTATTTCCTCCTTTCTCTGTTTCTCTGCTTTTACACGTTGTTTCCTAATTTTCCCCATAAGATTATTTTCTGTGGCTACCCACAATTACAGCTCTTGAAGTAACGGTTTTTTTTTTTTTTTAATTCCTTTTTCCTCAGCATTTGTTTTAAAGAATAGGTTAATTGAAAGAAAGATTACTGGCCGTCTGAAAACTTCCTCAGTCTGCCCATTGTGTCCATATTTTAAACCTGTCAATATTCATGAGATCTGGAAATTATTAAGTAATTTATTAAAGTGTTTTTTGCCCTTCTTTCCATCACAAAATTTCCTCTGCTTTATTGATATATGTAAGATCATTTTATTAGAGATCATATACTTTTATTTCAAATATTTACTTCTAGTTTATCATTGATATTTTAGATTAATTTTAACATTTAATATTTAATATTAAGACATGTGAAATATAAACTTAGGCAAATGCTTTTTAAACCATTATGTATCTTTCTTCTGTGTCTTTGCCTCATATTGATACTTCAATCTGAAACTGCAAAACAAACACCCTGAGTCACTAGTAGCAAATTAAATTCAGTTTGTCTTGGTCAACATAAATTTAGTGATCCTACCTTCAATATTAAAATTCAAAGATGAGATAGAAATTTAATTTTATTTCATTCCAACTTGAAATTTTCTTAAGTTTATTAGCAAGAATATTTTGCTAAAATACCAAGATCGGCTTTAGATAATATAGAGGTAACTTCTTACACTATTCCTCCCTTCCTCTCCTCAGTGTTCTTGACCTCTTGTCCTAAAGAGATACCTACTACTCATTTTTTTAAGAATTTGTTATTTTAGAGAACTTTTGGGTTCTCAGCAAAATTGAGAGAAAGGTAAAGAGATTTCCCATGCACCGTGGCTCCAGGACATGCATACCCACTGTCACCACCATCCCTACCAGAGTTGTATGATTATTACAATTGATGAAACTTCATTGAGAGTTCATAATCATCCAAAGTCCATAGTTTACATTAGAGTTCACTTTTAGTGTTGTACATTCTGTGGGCTTGGACGAATGTATTAATGGTGTGTAGCTATCATCATGATATCATATAGAGTATTTTCACTACTCTAAAAATCTTCTGTGTTCTAGCTACCCATCCCTCCTCTGCCTACCCCCCACATTCCTGTCAACCACTGACCTTTTTATTCTTATGGAATATTGCCCAGAATATCATATAGTACGTAGCCTTTTCAGATTGTCTTCTTTCACTTATTAGTATGCATTTAAGTTTCTTCCAGGCCTTTTTAATTTCCTTTATTTAGCAGTAAATAGTATTTCGGGGATCCCTGGGTGGTGCAGCGGTTTGGCTCCTGCCTTTGGCCCAGGGCGCGATCCTGGAGACCCGGGATCGAATCCCACGTCGGGCTCCCGGTGCATGGAGCCTGCTTCTCCCTCTGCCTGTGTCTCTGCCTCTCTCTCTCTCACTGTGTGCCTATCATAAATTAAAAAAAAAAAGAGAAAAAAAATAGTATTTCGTTGTCTGGATGTACCAGTTTATTTATCCATTTACCTACAGAAGTACATCTTGGTTGCTACCAAGTTTTTAACAATTATGAATAAGATAAACAGCCATGTGCAGGTTATTGTAGGTATGTTTTCAACTCTTTTGGACAAATATCAAGAAGCACCATTACTGGACTGTAAAGTAAGAATATGTTTAGCTTTGGAAGAGACTATCTTCCAAAGTGGCTTTTCCATTTTGTATTCCTACCATTAATATATGAGAGTTTCTGTTGCTCACATCCTACTTAGCATTGGTATTAACAGTATTCCAGGTTTTGGCCATCCCAACACGTGTGAAATGGTATCTCATTATACTTTTTCATTACTATTTTAAAATGTATTTCCCTGATTACATATAATGTAGAAATCTTTTCATATATTTTTTATGCCATCTATATATCTTCTTTGGTAAGGTATTTATCATGTGATTGTATTTCCTCATTTGTCATAGAATATGTTATACTTTTTATTCTTTACTTTTTTTAAATTGATTGCCCTAGATTTTGCAATATACATTTACAACTCATTTAAGTACACTTTTGTATAACCCTATAAGGTTTCATGGGTAGTATGATTAGCTTATACAAGAAAATAACCCTACTTTTTCTCTCCCATCCTTCCCTTCATTCCATCCTTTATGTCACTGCTATCATTCATTTCACTTAGATACAAGCATACAGAAGTATACATTATGTGTATAGGTGTATGTAACATACACACATAGGATACATACATACACAATTGAATATATTGTTATTGTTATTTTTAATAAACAGTTATCTGTTAGATCAATTAAGAATAAGAAACATATGGGGGTCCTGGGTGGCTCAGTTGGTGAAGCATTGGACTCTTGATTTCGGCTCAGGTTGTGATCTCAGGGCCATGATCTCAGGGTCATGAGATAGAGCCTTGCATCAGGCTCTATGCTCAGCAGGAAGTCCGCTGGAGATTCTCATTCCCCTCTCTCTCTCTCTTTCTCTCTCTCTCCCCCCGCAACCCCTCTCTCATACAAGCTCGCCGTCTCTCTCTCTCAAATACATACATACATACATAAATCTTTTTAAAAAAAGAATTAAAAAAAATAAAAGTTTTTATTTTACCTCCACTTAATCTTTTTCCATGCTCTTCCTTTCTTTATGGTGATCTGAGGTTCTGAGCTTAATTATTTTCCTTCTCTCTAAAGAATTACATTTAACATTCCTTTCAAGGCAGATGTACTGGCAACAAATTCCCTCACTTTTTGTATATCTGAGAAAATCTTTATTTCTATTTCACTTTAAAGGATAATTTCAGAATACAGAATTCCAGGTTTATGATTTTGTTCTCATAACACTTAAATATTTCAGTCCACTCTTTTCTTAAGTGCGTGATTTCTCAGAAGTCAGTTTTAATTCTTATCTTTTTTTCTCTATAAATAAGTAAGGTGTTCATTTCTCTTTTATTTTCAACTTCTTTCAAGATTTTTCCTTACTTCCTTTGTGACTTCCTGCCTTCCTGCCTTTCTTTATTCTTATTTTTGTAGTTCGAAAGTTATATGCCTAGGTGTAGGATTTGTGTGTCTTGTTTTGTTTTGTTTATTATCTTGCTTAGTGTTCTCTGAGCTTTGCCAATCTATGCATTGGTGTCTGATATTAATTTGGTGTAATTCTCAGTCACTACTGTTTCAAGTATTACTTCTGTCCTTTTTTTTTTTGCTTCCCCTTCTATTACTTCTACTGTGTTTGTTACACCTTTTATAATTGTCCCACAGTTTTTGGATATTCTTTTTTTTTTTTTTTTTGTCTTTGTCTTCATTGCTTTTGAGTTTGGGAGGTTTCTATTGATATATCCTCAAGCTCTAAGACTCTTTCTGCAGCCATATCCACTCCACAAATAAGCCCATCAAAAAGCCATACCTTACTCTGTCAGAGTGAATGATCACTAGCATTTATTTTTATTTTGTTCTTAGAACTTCTAAATCTCTGCTTTACATGTTACATGCTATTTTTTCCCAATTAGATCACTTAAGATATTAACCATAGTTGTTTTAAACACCCAATCTATATTTCTAACATTCCTGAGATGCTTAGTTCTGATTCTAACTCAGTCTCTTCAATTATCTGGGGTTTTTTGTCATTTGTCATGCTCTCTAATTTTTTTGATAGCTAGACATGGTGTCCTGAGTCAAGGAACTGCTGTGAATAGGCCTTTTGTTAGGTGGTAGTGACATGTGGGACAAGTGGAAATGATCTATAGTCCTATGACTAACTCAGTATTTTAGTGAGCCCATGCCTCTGTACTGTGAACTTTACAAATGTTTCTCAGTTGTTGTTGTTGTTTCTCCCCATTTATATGGGACAGGATGGCTACAGTGGTTAGAATTAGGTATTTCTCTCCCCCCATGTCAATTAGGCTGTGATAATGCACCAGGAGGTTAGGCTTTGGTTAACTAATTTCCCCTGAGGGCAGGCCTTAGTAAGATCAGAGTGTTCTTTCATATTTCACTGGTTTCTTTTTCCCTTCTTTTGCTGGAAGCGGAAGGGTTTTTTCTCCAATATTTACTGTGAGAACCTGGCTGAACTTCTAGACATAAAACACACAAAAATGTGAGGGCAGCCCTATGATTTGATCCTACTGGAGTTTTTAACTCTCAGATTTGCCTGCATTGAGCCTCCATCAATTTGTCTATCACAGTTCAGGTTTTCCTACCCAGTACTGGTTTCCCTGGTGACTTTTGCTTATGAGCCTCTGCTCAGGTTTAGCCTTGACTCCCTATATTCACCTGTCTGTCTCTTCAGCCTTAAAGGCAGCAGATTTTCTTGCATCCTCACCCTTCTTATAGATCCAAAAAGAGTTGTTTATTTTTCAGTCTGTTCAGCTTTTTACTTGTTAAGAAGGAATGCTGACTTTTAAGCCATTTATATGTGGAACTGAAAGTCCCTACTGTCCCTTTGTGAGCACAGAGTCAGTCAAAATCTTCAGGTGACAGGAGAAATAGATTCTAGAGTACACAGCTTATATCTTGGGGATTTGGGCTTATACATGACTTTGTAAAATCAACTGAAACCACTTTCTTCTATGGAGTTGGATATTCATGTATTTATAAATAAATATATACCATTTTTCTTTAATCACACAAAAGACATATAGATTTGGGGCGAAATATATGCTTAACAATGCAAAAACAATACCCATATAGCTGTACACTTAGAAAATCTCTTCTCAAAACCAAGATTAATCATATAATCACATGGAGTTTTTCTTCCTTTTATTCTTTCTTCCTTCATGAAATCCATCCTTCCATTTAAAAAATAATTTGTATTTCTTTTTGCACATGATATTTTTGTAGATTTTGTTTATTTTTATCCAAGTAGTCAAAAATGTTCTCTGGCACCATTTATTAAATTGATGTTCATCATGAGGAGTTTCGTTCTAAAGCTTTTCACATATATGAGCTATATCTAATGTCCATTTTTGGAGATTTTTGTTTGTGAAACTCATCCTTTTTTAAAAAGTTCATTTTAGGTGTGCAATATGGTGATTTGACAAGTCTATATATTATTCTGTGCTCACCACAAATGTAGCTACCATCTGTCAATTTATAAGACTATTACAATACCACTGATTTTATTCCTTAGGCTGTACCTTTCATCCTCATGACTTATTTATTCCATAACTTGAAGCCTGTAACTCCCATTCCCCTTCACCCTTTTTTGCCTTCCCCCATCCTTTTATTTATATTTTTAATTTCAACTCAAGTGTAGTGAACATGCCATGTTATATTAATTTCAAATGTACAATATAATGATTAAATTATTCCATACAACACCCAATGCTCATCACAAGTGCACACCCTAATCAACATCATATATATCACCCACCCCCATCTTTCTCTTATAGAAGCTCATAGCTCACCTTTAGATAAATTTTATCATATATTTACTATACAGAACAAGTGCCTTCATGTCTTCAATTTATTTTCAGCTATTTCTCCATATTTACTTTAGATTACTATTTCTTAGTTAAAAATATCTTGCTATATTTTTCAAAATACTCATTTATTTTGTTTAAACATTTTTATTTTCTCAATTTATTGAATTCTGGTTAGAAAATTTATCTAGTTGGTAAAGTAATTGGCAAGTTTCTCTTTACTGTGTACATTTTGAGTGTTTTTGAATATTACATTGATTCCTGAATGTTGATTCACTGTTAGTTTTTATATTATAAAATTTAGTTTGCCCTATAATTATTTATATTATATTATATTGTATTATTATATTATATTTATTGTATTATTTCTCCTTCCTTCATTCCTTAAAATTATTTTTCCATTAGCCTGATAATTTTATTCTATACTAAGCCTTTATAGCAAATTCTATTTACAAACTATGATTATTTCACTATATAAAAAATATTTTTGTATCCTGTAACAAATTTTTTTAGATTCCACTAATATTACCATTTCATCTTTTACTTTATGCCTGTATCCATTTGCTTTACTTTTGACTTTTAAAATCTTTCTGTGCCTCTTTGATTTAGATGTATCTTTGACAGCATATTTTTCTGTTTTGTTTTGACTGTCTTGTTCAATAAATAGTAAGATGTGGAAAAATGGGCTTTCAGGAATTCTGGAAAACCATAGGCATAGATATTTTTGAAAAACAACTAGCCATAGATTCTGTTTCTTCCTTTTTTTTTTTTTTTTTTTTTTTTTAAAGATTTTATTTATTTATTCATGATAGTCACACAGAGAGAGAGAGAGGCAGAGACATAGGCAGAGGGAGATGCAGGCTCCATGCAGGGAGCCCGATGTGGGATTCGATCCCGGGTCTCCAGGATCGCGCCCTGGGCCAAAGGCAGGCGCCAAACCGCTGCGCCACCCAGGGATCCCGATTCTGTTTCTTCCTATGGGAAGATAACATGTACTTATTGTCTGAATTTCTTTCAGGAAATAGGACAAGACAATATTTATAAGCAATCCCTTAAAGAGAAGCACTTACATGTTTAGTATAAATTCTTCTAGAATCATAATTTAAGTATCAAGGGGTATGGTAACAATTGAGATTTACAGGTGTATGAAAACTGCGGGTCCTTGCTCACACTTAGCAACTGTAAACCAAGGGAAGCCACCTAGATTATATTACATCTACTCTTATCCTATGTGATCAACCTATTTCTCAAATGACAGTATACTTATATTATTTTTAAACTGAAAACCATGAAAACACACAATGGTTGGATATAAATGGTTTCTTCCTGCCAATCAGGACACTGCAGAAATTTTGAATTATTTGCATTTACTAAAATAACTTATGTTTGGTTTTCATTCTATCATTTTATCTTTTCTTGGTTATTTTATAGATTATACAGATGTTTTTATTTGGCTCATCTTCTCTTTTTCCTTCCCCTCCTCCCCTTCTCATTCATTTTCATCTTCTGCTTCTACAAATCTAGCAGGTTCTATTACCATTGTAATTTTAATTTTAATAATACTAATCTGTAATTATTTTAAAATCATGTATCGGGCAGCCCGGGTGGCTCAGCGGCTTAGCGCCACCTTCAGCCCAGGGCCTGATCCTGGAGACCTGGGATCCAGTCCCACATCGGGCTCCCTGCATGGAGCCTGCTTCTCCCTCTGCCTGTGTCTCTGCCTCTCTCTCTCTCTCCCTGTGTCTCTCATGAATGAATAAATAAATAAAAATCTTTAAAAAACAATAAAATAAAATCATGTATCAATAATATTAATGGATTCCATAAGGGCATTATATTACTAGAATGCATATTGTCACTTCCACGACAACAGCTAAAATAAATAGTAAATAAAATAAATAACACAACTCAATAACAAAAATAAATAACCTGATTAAAAAGGAGACAAAGGAAACAAAGGAATTGCATAGGTATATCTCCAAAAAGATACATAAATAAATGGCCAATGAGCACATGAGATGCTCAACCTAACTTATCACTAGAAAAATGTAAATCAAACCACAATATTATATCACTTCATACTCATTAGGATGGCTATCCTCAAAAACAAAACAAAATAAAGCAAACAAACAAAACCCAGGAAACAAGTTTTGATGGAGTTGTGGAGAAATAAGAGTCCTGTATATTACAGGTAGGATGGAAAATGATGCAGCTGCTGTTGAAAATGGTTAATGGTTCCTAAAAAATTAAACATAGAATTACCACATGACCCAACAATTTCATTTCTGTATATAAACTAAAAGCAGAGAATCAAAGGTATTTGTATAGCCGTGTTCATAGGAGCTTTACTCACAATAGCTCAAAGGTGGAAGCAATCCAAGTGTCTATCCCTGGATGAATATGCATGTAAAATGTGGTATATACATAGAGTAGAATATTATTTGGACTTGGGAAGAAAAATTTCTGATATATGCTACCATATAGATGAACCTTAAGGACATTATGTTATGTTACTACACTTATATTTAATTATAGAGACACAAGGTACAATGGAAGTGGCCAGGGGCTAGGGAAGAGGGGACAATGGGAGTTATTATTTCATTGATAGAGTTTCAGTTTGGGAAGATAAAAAAGTAGAGATGGATGGTGGTGATGTTTATATAAAAATGTGAATGTACTTAATGCCACCAAACTTAAAAATAGTTTAAAAGGTATATTTTATATTAAATATATGTTTCCACAATAATTTATATATATAATCACAAATATATAATAATTTAAAAGGTGTATTAAAAATATACCTTACTTATTAAAAATATAACTTACTATATTTAAATAGTTTAAAAGGTATATTTTATATTATATATATGTTTCTACAATAATATATATATATATACTCATATATATATGTATATACACACACACACACTCATATATGTGTGTGCCTGTGTGTGTGTGTGTGTGTGTGTGTAAGGTGAGAAAATTAATATTTTGGTTGTCTTTAATCAATTCTGTATTGAAAAATCATGGCTGAAATGTGTCAACCACAGAATGCATCACTTCTATGGCTCTTCCTGACCTAGACAATTCCTTTTCCTAACTTTGAAACACTGGATGCTTTGTGCTCTATCTTTTTCTGCTGCTAAAAGGCATGTTGCATTTATGATAATTATAGTGGTAAAATGAATATTTAAAAGTAAAACTGGAGGGCATTGTGAGTCAAAATGCTCTTAGCCATCTTAAAAAGTAGTTTCCCCCTTTTCTATCAGTAAAGACTATTGCAGAAGTCAATTGCGAATAAGATTCCATTGGCCCCCTTAGTAACCTTGCAGCCATAGCTCTTGCTCTTCATCAAGGCTAAAGGACAGATTGTTATTAACTACAATGGACTTATAAGATAGTAACTTAGTTTAGGGTACTATACATTATTGTATTTTTCTGACACATTATATTTCACAGTGGGAAGTTGTGAAGAGCTGAGTTATAAAGTTTATATAAGTTTGTTTCTTTCCTGATACATTTTATCTGAATAGATGCTTATTTTAAAATTAAACTAGAAGGAACTACCTAACATGGTTTTTTAAACGGCTAGCATAAAATAAATAATATTTTAGTATAGTAATTTATTATTAGAACTTTTTATATTTACCCATTATTTATGTTTAACCTTATTTTCAGAATTCATGTTCTGTGTCAGTATATCAGGAGGAAGACCTGAAAGTGAGTAAATTCTTGGACTTAGGAAAAGATGAACACTTCTTATCTGTATACAGAGACCTGATCTTCACAATTTTACTGTTGACACTTGGGTAAACCAATAGAGCGAAGATTTTCTGTAAGAATATCCTCACATTTGGAGTTTTAAAGCTTAATAAAGATTTATGATTTTCTAAAAACAAAATAAAGCTCTATATACTCAAATAATTTAGGTGGGACAGCCAGATATATACCTTCCACACATCACCCCTCTTGTCACAAATATGACCCCATATTTGGGACATGTACTGATACTTTCCTCTATTCACAGGGGTTTATTTTGTGTTCATTGCCTTTTGAGCAGGCTTTATATACATTAATCCATGGCTAAGCTGAAAAAATGTAACAATAGATTATTTGTTATCCTTTAGTGGGCATCATTTTAATCAATCCTATAGTACGATATTTGTCTGTTTATTTTCCTGTATTTGCCATGCATTCATCTGGAGGAGTTAATCATCTGATAGAAGTTAAGGCAAAACCACTGGTCCTGTGGAACTGAGAACTGGCATTCTTTGATTCATAGCAGATGGATAGTTGCCAGTCGGCTTCCCACTCTGAGCTGCCTTTTGGAGAGGAGAGGCATTAGTATTCTCCTAGAACAATAATTATCACCCTTCACCAATACAAATACAAATGTGCCATCCTTACTATTCTGAGTCTGTAACAATACCTCGGACTCTTGTAAGACAGCTCACCTTCCCACACTGAGGAATGAATCAGATTCACTGTATAGAGGTGATTATCCTTTTCTATATTTTGCTCTACTATCATTTAAGTCTAAGGTTATCACATATCCTCCCTGTCATTTTTATGTAGGAAATCCTTAGTGATAAGGTGACAGAGTTTGACAACCCATTTACCTCCCTGGTTACTATCATTCATTCTACTGAATGCTCTGTCTTTACTGGGGAGATATATAGGTAATTGCCTCTTTCTTGAAGATTTTGCAAGATAATCTTGCAGATATTGGACAAAAATTCACAAATGAGACTCCCTAGTCCCAACCACCTGCTCTTTTAATGTTATTTCAGAATCATCCCTTATATAAATATGTAACTTTTTTATATGATACAGGATGCAAACTAAAATGAGATCATCACAAAAATTGGAAGACAGTATATCTGAAACATTTGTAGTTGTAGATTTTTTAAAAAGTACACATAAAATAATCAAGTTGGATTTATCCTTATTATCATTTCTAATAAGTTTACTCATGTGTTAATAAAGCATGTAATTTTGAAAACTTTATCAGCTTCCTTTATTGTTAAAACATTTAGCCACACAAAAGCTGAAATGTACTCTAAATAGCACATCATTTCAAATATGTCTATATATTTGTTATTTTAAAATAGTACTTAAAGTAGCTTCACGGTAAATGTTAGAATATATATATTCCTATACTTAGCTCTTTGTTATATGTTACACCTTGTATGTTTTACCTACTACATAAAAATCTTAATATTTATGTTAGTTTATGGAACCTCAGAGTTGCACTGTAAACTCAGATTAATGTTTCTATCCTTTGTGATCAAAATAACTAGATGGACCAAATCTTCGTTTGTCTGAATTATCCGATGATTTAGGATAATTGAATGTTAAAATAATCAAGTCAGTTGTGTAAAAAGCTAAATCCCACTGTTAATGTAACTTGTAAATAAACTGAGAAAAACATTTCTCACTTGTCAAGAGAAACTGAGTTCATAAGGTTTGTTTTGGGAATTAGGTCTCAAAAAGGTTTCTCCATACTGAGAAAGAAAGAAAACGTGTTTCTATTATATATGATATAAAATGTTTATAAGATTTTTGAGTGTATGTCCTATTATGTATTTTTTAGAATTCAGTTTCATGAGGGAATGTTATTATAAAGTTATAATGAACTTAGCTTCCTCATTCAACTGAGATCCTCTTGAGAATTGTCCATCCCCTGATAAAATTCATTCTAATCTCCATATTTATAAAATAAACACAACCACTTGTTTCTTCCCATCCCACAGCCAATCACCCAACCAGAACTGATAGGGTAGAAACCAAAATCAAGATAAGCCAGATTGTCCAAGTAAATTATAATTAGAATCCTGCTACTTAATGCTAAATTCCAGGAGTGAGAGATCAGAAGGTAAAAAGTAATATGGTTAAAGTGATCTTGAAAAGAGAGTCAAACATTAAGTGGATATAAAGTGATAATAACCATCACTATGAGACTATGTGGAGGGGAAAAAAAAAGTAATTGGATCCAAATTCTCTGGCTCCTATTTTTTTTTTTTTTTAAAGCTGGCTTTTATTTTTTTTATTTATTTATGATAGTCACAGAGAGAGAGAGAGAGAGAGGCAGAGACACAGGCAGAGGGAGAAGCAGGCTCCATGCAGGGAGCCCGACGTGGGATTCGATCCCGGGTCTCCAGGATCGCGCCCTGGGCCAAAGGCAGGCGCTAAACCCCTGCGCCACCCAGGGATCCCTGGCTCCTATTTTTTAGATGTATTTCCTTTCAAAATATGATTCCCATTTTGTGGTTAGGAACTGTTAACTTTGTATGCTAACTCTTCTTAAAAACTTACTTATAAAGTAAGTTTATTGCTTTATAATAATCTAATTGCTCAAATTCCTTTCTAATAATGGCACAGACCATAATCTTGACAATTTGCAAAATATTTAGTTATTTATTGATTAAATTTCCATATTGGTTGAGTAACCATTTAGAAGGATTTTCCTTCTGCCATTATCTCTCAATCTTCTATGTGATAGTGATTAAATGTCAAAGGGTCCTGACATGTGCTTTGGTACTGAAAATGAAGCCAATGAAGCTGACAGTCATTTCAATTCTTCAAAGCTTTCCACTTGTGAAATTTTCAAATAATCCAGTCAGGTAACGTGTCTTACAAATTTCTTCATTTTTTCTTGCTCAATAATTCTTGAGTTAGGGAACCCTGGGTGGCGCAGCGGTTTAGCACCTGCCTTTGGCCCAGGGCGCGATCCTGGAGACCCGGGATCGAATCCCACGTCGGGCTCCCGGTGCATGGAGCCTGCTTCTCCCTCTGCCTGTGTCTCTGCCTCTCTCTCTCTCTCTGTGTGACTATCATAAATAAATAAAAATTTAAAAAATTAAAAAATAATAATAATTCTTGAGTTAAACTTGACCTTCAGGTTTGGGGCTGTTTACCATCCACACAATGCTTTGGGACTTGTCTCACAGACCCTGGCTTTTGCAAATCCAAAGTACTTTGACTATCAAGGCTCTTGACTCTGCTATGATTTTCAAATGGCTATTTGACACTTTGTCCTTAACAATGTCTGTCTCCTCTTGAAAGCAGTGCTTACTGAATTCTGTGGCTACTCTCAGAAGCATTGGTGTAGTGTTGGTGTCAGTGAAAGGACACAGGGGATGGAGAATAAATAACATCTCAAGAAGTTATCTTAAAATATCTTCTAGTGAATGTATATCATTATAAATTTGTCCAAACCTATAGAATGTTCAACATCAAGAGTGAACTCTGGACTGTGGGTGATAACGATGAGTCAGTGTAGGTTACAAATGTAAAATTGTACAAATGTGCCAGTCTAGTGGGGAATGTTGATAATGGGAAATGCTAAGCATGTGTGGAGGCAAGTGCTATCTATATATGAGTTTCTAGACTTTCCATTTGATTCTGCTATGAAATCAAAACAGCTCTAAAAGTAAAGTCTATTAAAAATTTAGTAGACTTAATCTTATCACTAAAATTGAATGCACTCATCATAAAGCACAAAGTCTAGTACACAGTAGTTATTCATGAAATGGTTGCTGGTAAGCTAAAGGCATAAACAAATTGATGGATAAATTAAAGTATAAACAAAGATCATACAAATACATAACTTCAAGAAATAATAATTTAGTAGTGAAATAATAATAAAAATAGATATTTTATAGATAAAAAAGTAAATGGACAAACCACAAAAAAAAGAAAAAAGGATGAAGTAGAAGAAAGATGACTCAATATAGCATCTTTCTTCGTAAAGATGTTCAAATCTGTTTCCAAAAAGTCAAAAAGTGGTAGCTGATATATATCTGTATACATGCATTCCTCTGAAATAATTTGATATCATTAAATCTAATTCCTAAGTGGCATGTGTTCAGAGATTTTCATTATTTATTTATTTATTTTAAAAGATTCATTTTTTTATTCATGAGAGACACAGAGAGAGAGAGAGAGAGAGAGAGAGGCAGAGACACAGGCAGAGGGAGAAGCAGGCTCCACACAGGGAGCCCGACATGGGACTCCATCCCAGGACCCCAGGATCACACCCGGGGCCAAAGGCAGGCGCTAAACCGTTGAGCCACCCAGGGGTCCCTCATTTTATATTTAAAACAAAGTAGAACATTCTGAACGCACAAACATACATACACAAAGAGCAAATGGACAGAGTAGGAAAAAGTGCTCTCAGTAATTTCTAAAACATTATTTCAAAAAAATATGTAATTTGATCCAGAGGGTTTCCAAGTCCCTATCAACTTTATCAGTTCATCATTGAATTATACTTATGTTTGGGTAAACAGAAAATTATAAAAACTGATGTAAGTCTCATTCTCTAGAATTTTAATTTTTTAGAATATTTTGATTTTTTAAAGCATTTAGTATTACAGAACTAAATTTTACTTAGTGGACAGAAAATGTGAGAACAATCACATAGAGAACTAGTGCTAGCAATGAAGAAGAGATAGAGAACTAAGATGTAACTAAAAGTTACATCATTGCTACCTTTTGACATTCCTAGATAACTTTCTATTAAAAAAATAAATAAACTATTACCTTCTTTCCATAAAATCAGCATTGAAAAAGCCCTTTGTATGTTGCATTGGCATTGCTTCTTCTCTATCATGCTGGCAGCACAATGGATTAGAAGACCCAAAAGAAATTATGTCACACTGGCAAGAGTGTCAAGACGTTTAGAGAGAGGAAGACAAACATATTGTGAACCTATGGTTGGGCATCCAAGGACCATTGCCACTGGAAACAGCAGTGAAAATCTTGCTATAACAGCAAGTATCAAATGAAGCCGGTGGTTTTCTATGTATACACTAGTTATGAACTTGTCTTTTAAAAAAATATTTCTTTTTCATATTTAGACACATGCTTTATGAACTGCTACATGATTAGGTAAGAAATACTGTATCTGCAACATCTAATATGTGTCAGGGCTTTTTAAAATTTTCAATCAAAAATATTTTTCTGGGAATTTTTTTTATGTTGAAATTAATGCACACTGAAATTGAATAAACAAAAAATTGACTGTTCATAGTTTCAAAGGGTAACTATTCATTTACCCATTATTGTTCTTCAACTGAAGCCAAACTGGAGCATTTGTTATTAAGTAGAAATAACGGGTAGCCCAGGTGGCTCAGCGGTTTAGCACCACCTTCCGCCCAGGGCCTGATCCTGGAGACCCCGGATCGGGTCCAGCATCGGGCCCGCATGGAGCCTGCTTCTCCCTCTGCAAGTCTCTCTCTCTCTCTCTCTCTCTCTCGTGAATAAATAAATAAAATCTTTAAAAAAAAAAGAGAAAGAGAGATCCATGTCCTAGTTTTTCAGTTTGTCACCTATCCCTCAAAATTCAGGAAGGTTCACCTCCTAATTTTGTATCTTTACCCCCGAGTATTCTACCCTCTTTTTCTTTTTTTGAAGATTTTATTTATTTTTGAGAGAGGGAGAGAGAGAGAGTGCACATGAGCAGGAGGGGGAACAGAGGAGGAAGCAGACACCCCACTGAGTGGGGAGCCCCACCCAAGGCTTGATTCCAAGAACCCTGAGATTATGACCTGAGCCGAAGGCAGACACACTTAACTGACTGACCCCCCAGGCGCCCAGCCATCACATTTTCAATTCTTTTTATTCCTCAGTTTTCCCCGAAATATTTTGTAGTATCACATTCTTTGCAGCCATTTATTTTTAGATCTTATTTTTTTTTTGAGACTTGCTTGTTTTCACATAACTTCCAAATTTATCTTTCCTCTGTCATATTTTTGGCCTTTTCAGTTCAGTTCAAATACTGACTTGGGATAACTCATGCATACAACACTCAGTAAGGTAATACTTTGAACATCTTCTCCTTTTCTATCAATAAAATTATTCTCTTTCTGCCTGGAAATTAATTTTACTCTATGCTTAACATTAAAATCGACTCCTTTATAAAGCAAATCTAAAAATACATGACTTTTTTTTATCTCCCAATATGTAATTTCATTCAATAATTTGGACAGTTTCAGTTCTTCTTGCCATCTGCCTGTCTTTCCTCTGCATTTTGAAATAGTAAAAGTTTGTAGGATGCAGACTGCAATAAAATGAGCCACCATAGTCTATAGTTCAGGATAAGACAATTCTACATTTGACTGTTTTACAAAGAAATTTAGTTACTGAACAAGCTCTCCCCACCTATTAATAGACAAAAATCTTGTGATTCTAGAATGAATCAGATGATTTTATGGGTGGACATGATGTTTATGCCCAATCATTAAACAGGAAACTGCTGTCCTTTCATCTCTCTCTTACCTATTTTCATTGTCTTGTCTGAAATAACCTTCCCTTCCCTTTCTTTTGCTTTATTCCTTTCTCTTTGTTTTAATTTTCCTTCAGAAATTTCCTCCTGTTTCCATTCTTAACTTCTGTACTGTTTCTAGATTAGTGATGTTAATTATATAAAAATTTAAGAGAATAAAGTAATTTAAGAGTATTTTATATTAAAAATTCATGACTGACAAACCCTTAAGGATTGAATATGTACTGATGTTTTATGAAGATTCAGCTATATATATGGATATAGGTATGCATGTATTATAACATAAATTAAATCAACTCTAATTTGAAAATTTTAGACATTATTCACCTTCCATTGTTTTGTTTGTTCAATAGATTTAAAAAAATCTCTTGTAATGCCATAATTAGGCTTCCCACATATAATAAGATGAATGATGCATTTAAGGGCATTGAACATATAAAGAAATCAGTAACAAGTGTAAGACTATAATTGTCAAAAATACAATTAATGAAAGCTAGTATGTCCATTACACAATACACTGACAATGTCTCCATATTTTTTAAACTAGGGGGGCTATTATATTACCTCTTAAATACTTCATTGTGGGGCAGCCCGGGTGGCTCAATGGTTTAGCCACCTTCAGCCCAGGGCCTGATCCTGGAGACCTGGGATTAGTCCCACCTCAGGCTCCCTGCATGGAGCCTGCTTCTCCCTCTGCCTGTGTCTCTGCCTCTCTCTCTCTCTGTCTCTCATGAATAAATAAATAAAATCTTAAAAAAAAAAATCTGTATTGTGGTTGTTGTTAGGAAAAAAATATGGAAAAGTTGAAAAAAATTATAAAATTTAGTAAGTATTATGTGGCCAGAGTTCTATCATACAGTATACCTAAAAGTCATTAATAAGAGGTATGCACTGTTACTTCGAATTTTTATTTCATTTTTTTCTTCCAATAACATCATAATAAAATTAGATTTTGTTTCCCCCACTGATGGTAGCTATTACAGTATATTAATAGAAATATATACTTACTTTTTGGTGATAGAGCATTAAATTGGCATCTTCTTATTAAAAAAAAAAAAAAAAGTTGTGGTGCTTAGAACTGTTGCAATAGTCTCAGACTGCCCACCAAGCTCCTCCAATGTGTAAGCTAATAAATGATAATGCTCTGCTTTAAGTTGGTTCAAGCTACTGCTGAGACTTTCAAAGTGTAATCTATCATTTTAGAGTTAATAGGATTTTTTTTGTTATTACAAATTAAAAGCATTTATAAAGAATGTCATTTTGTCCCTCTGCAAAGGTTATTTGTTACATTCTTGCTATTATTGGGAAACAATGGCTGCACTCTTTTACATTTATTTTGATCCCACTGAGCTACCTGTTTGAACAATAATGCTTTCTTGAATCTCATTATTTGATGATGTGATTGTGATATTGGATTTCACTGAGATAATCAACATAAACGTTACTGGAATTTATGCATAGTCTATGTTCCTGCTGCTTTTATAATGTCATAAAATAAAATTTTTTCTTACAGCATGATGTTACATTTAAAATAAACCAATATTAAGTACTTTTGAAACTTTTATTAAAGAATTTAAGAATACTTTGTTTCCCCTTACAATCTCTAGATAAGCTGTATAGGTAAACAAAATTATATGAGATATGCTGTGCTCCATATTATTGTTCATTAAATTCATGTATAGGTCATGATAGCAAATCACAGGTAAAAATTAACTAGATATGTCATTTTATTTTGCCTAAGTGTCACATTAAGTATTTATATTTTCAGACATGTGTATGCTCTTGACTTGTTTCCCTCCTATCACCTATTCCTATAGAGCAATGCATAGATGTACAGGTTATCAAAAAACATGTGTGTCCATTAAATTTAACATTTTTTCCATTGTGAACTACTATCTTCATGAAGAGTATCAAGCAAACAATCTGAAGTAACTTCATATTTCTAAATGTGTGGTTGTCTAGACATCCAGAAATAGTCCCCAGAATTTTTTTTTTTTTGAGATTCTATTTATTTATTCATGAGAGACACAGAGAGAGAGAGAGAGAGAGGCAGAGACACAGGCAGAGGCAGAAGCAGGTTTCATGCAGGGAGCCTGACATGGGACTTGATCCGGGGTCTCCGGGATCAGGCCCTGGGCTGAAAGCAGCACTAAACTGCTGAGCCACCCGGGCTGCCCAGCCCCCAGAATTTTTTTATTTTATTTTATTTTATTTTATTTTATTTTATTTTATTTTATTTTATTTTATTTATTTTATTTTTATTTATTTATTTTTTTAAAGATTTATTTATTTATTTATTTATTTATTTATTTATTTATTTATGATAGACACAGAGAGAGAGTGAGAGAAAGAGGCAAAGACACAGGCAGAGGGAGAAACAGGCTTCATGCAGGGAGCTTGATGCGGGACTCGATCCCAGGACTCCAGGATCGCGCCCTGGGCCAAAGACAGGCGCCAAACCTCTGAGCCACCAGGGATCCCCCAGTACCCAGAATTTTTAATAGGAATGTGTTTTGCCCACCCCTCCCCCCCAAAAAATTGGTAGAACATGCTTCAGGTGGTAGTCTAGGTTTATTTCCATACCACAGGTTTACCCTACAAGTAAACCTCTTTTCTTTCTTCCCTAAAGAAAATACATTAGAAAACTTTGCTCTACTGGTTTGCTGAATTCCTTCCCTTGTTGAGAGAGAGAGGAGGAGAATGGAGAGAGACAGAGTAGTGAACAAAGCATGAAACTGATATCAGAAAGGTTAGAACTGTACAACATCCAGTTATAAATGCCCACTAGAAAAACATGTAAATTTTCTGTTATTAACGATGGAGCCACAAGGATGCATAACTGTTTGGGATGTGTATGGGATTTGGTGGTGAAGGGACTGTCAAACTGACTAATGAACTCAGTTCACTGACTGTTCCTTAAGTTTCTAATAACCCCAGAACTGCAGGAAGCCTCCCCACTGTTTTGTCCCTGATGCTGCCTAGCTATATCCCTGTGTCAACCTAGTTTTGAAACAGCTGCCTCTCCACAAGAAATTCAATTACCTCAAAACTTTTGTAGGAACATTGAAGATTTTGGAAACAGTGGGGAGGAATCTCTGGTGTAGCAATCAGCATTATATCATCTGGCTCCCCATCCAATGCTCTGTCTCTTCCTTAAACCCCTACCTGCTTCATGCCCCAGGTCCTAATTCTTCTCATTGTATTATGCAGAGTTCTTTCTATCTTGCCTGGAATCCTGGCAGTCAGCCATTCTGAGTTCTATATTTCAACCTATAGGCCAAGAAAGGTTATTAAGGCTTAGGTCAATATTGGCAGGTGCCTCCTTCAGAAAAATTATCAGGGCAGCTCATCAGGAAAAAAAATAATCTTGCTTAACTCCTTATATAAATAAATATTTGATTCAGAATATATTTAGAACATGATGTCTTACAATTTCCACATCACGTTTGTAATACTATAATTTATAAAAGGAAATACATATTTGGTTTTTATCCCTTTTCCTGGCAAAAAAGCTGCAAAAAACCCTTGGAATTTCCTAAGTGAAATAAAGGCACCTTTTGTTAAGTTAATGAGGTGACTCAGAAGGTCCCTAGGTAACCCAGAGATAAGGCTGGCTGCCAAGGGGACCCAAATTGGTGATAAGAGGGTTGGAGATTTCAGTCCTACCAGTCCTCAGGTAAGAGAGAGGAGGTGGAGGGCCAGAGGTTTGGTTCAATTACCAATGACCAACAACTTAACTCACCATCCCTAGGTGAGTAAGTCTCCATAATAACCCAATAGAATGGGGTCTGGAGAGCTTCTGAATTGATTAACACATAGAGATTTGGGGAGGGAGCATGCTCAGAGAGGGCATGGAAGTGCTCCTACCTTGTTTTATGAACCTCTTCAATCTGACCAATCCTGAGTTATATCCTTTCATAATCCTCCAGAAATCTAGGAAGTAAAATGATTCTCTGACTTGTGAACCACTCTAACAAATTAATCCAAATCAAGGAGGAATTTGTTGGGATCTCTAATCTATAGCCATTAGTCAGAAGCTCAAATGATATAATGTGGACTTGCAATTGACTTTTAAAGTAGGAGTAGAGGGGTGGGGGCATCTTGTAGGACTGAGCCCTTAATCTGTGGGATCTGATGCTATCACCAGGTAGTGTCAAAACTGAGTGAATTGTAGGGCACTCGATGTCAGAGAACTGTTTGGTATGGGGGAAAAATCACATATCAGAATTGGTGTCAGAATCCTAACACTGATCCAAGCTACCCTCTATCTCTCCTAAACAATGATATACATCTTCTAACTTCTTTTCTTGCTTCTTGAACCACACACAACCTGAGGGTCCCTTATGAATTATAGGAAAGTTTATGTCCCCGTTATGTTCAAGATGTCACTTGTATTACATCTCACCTAGAATATAAGAAAATGTCTTTTCTGTTCTCATTCTCTTCACCCTTGCTCATGCCTATGTAGCAGCCTTGGCACTGTCAAACACATCAGCTAGTTGGTGTCTTTGGATTCTCTGTTCCATTGCCTAGAATGTTTTTCTTCAATACATCTGCATAGGTCACTCACTATTACTTGTTTCATGCCTCAGCTCTGTGTCTCCTTAATAAAAAGAACTGCAAAACATAGCAAGCAATCCCCTACCCCTTATCAGCAAACATACTCAAAAGTACGCACACACTCATATCCCAATCTCCCTTAATATGTGTTATTTTTCTCTATAATACTTATCATCTATCCATCATAACTGGCATCTTAATAAATACTATACTGACTTAAATCTAATATTTATTTCTTTTGTATATAGAACATAAAACATTCTGCAAAGCAAAAAAACATATATTTCACTTATTTCATTTATTCTGCAAATTACCTAATTTCTGTCTGCCTCAGTTTACTCAAATGTAAAATAGTATAAAAATAGCATTTACCAATTATAGTGTTTTGATGATATAAATTCAGAAGATATATTTATGTAATTGGCTTAGTGCACAGAATAGAGAAAACTACTAATCAATATTAGCTATTGATATTGTAATTTTCTTGAGAACAGGTAATTATATAAAGAATAAGATACATGTATAATAATATCCCTGCTTCTATTAGTAGGTACTTTCAGGTCTTAAGAAGCAGAAACTGAGATGGGAATTCTAATTGAAGAAATTAATTAGAGGAAAGCTCTCAGGAGAAGGAGTGAGGAAAGTAGGATAAACATATTTGAGCCTGTGTTGGAGGGAGTGTTAAGTAATGTGTTATTTGCTAACCTATAGCTTAGCCTTGATTCCACAGGAACCTCTGATCCATAAATTACACCACAGAGTTCCACCTAGATGCAAGGTGGCCAAATGTTTGTACCTCGTGACAGGTAAGCAGGGCCACAGGAGACCCAGGGTGAGGTAGAGGGAGCTCAGGGAAGACTCTCTTGCAAGAATACCCACTTCTGCCTGAAAGTGATGAGAGAGCACTTGGGAGTTGTTAGTGGCCAAAATTCACAATCACTAAGGGATGAATGTACCCCTGTTAATGGGGGCAGGGGGAAGTTTATTGGGAGGAGGATAGGGTGGGGATTGTATTTTTTTATTGAAAAACAAATATACAGCTTTGACTGGATTTGATGTAAACTGTGCCATAAGCAGGCTTTCTTTAGGTGGCTAAACAAAGTCCAAAAAATAAGAAACAGTGAAAAAATGTCTCTGAAACCAGACCAGCCTTACAAAAAATAGTGTAGAGTGTCTGGATAGTATACCTATTTTGCAATAGTGTAACTTGTAAATAAATATTGTTGACTGCCCATAGTCCACAACTCCACACTTCAACAACATGCTGACAATCCCTAGGGAAATCTACTTAAAACTCTGATGTTCCTTCATTTGACTAACTCCATCTTAGTTTGGTAAGCTTAGTTTGGTTACTATGTCCAGAGCAAGCCACATGCAACTTGTTACTTGACCAATTTTCTAAAATAAGTTTTCAGGACAAACCCAGCAAGATAAGGGAAGAAACATCCACTATAACTTCCAAAAATTTATCCTAATTTCAGAAATTAAAGATAACAGGCTGCAGAGTTTGAAATTCACCCACAAATGGCTCCATATGTGTTTCAGTAGTGATAATTCTTGTCCTTTCTATTTTCTTCCTACCTTGTAATTGAACTCCAATTTTAGATTGGTGATCACAACTCAACAATTTTGTGGCCTCCCAGGAATCCCTGAAACTCATAGAGCATGCTGTGGGATGGTGATTGATTTCTTTCAGTTTGTTTATCTGAAATTTCAAGGAGATTAACAGATGGAATGTCAGATTCAAATGAAGCTTTATGGCTTCAAGCGAAGGAGCAGCAATTAGATTGTTGTCTAAATAGATTAACACTCTGAACCCCTACTTGCTCCAAATACTTACCACTAGGACAGAAACTATAGATTCTAGGCATCTGTAACAGCAGCCAAAATATCCTTGGCCATTGATAAAACTTTTTATCCTTGAATTATACTTTCTGTTGAATCCATCTGCCAATAATAATAGACCTTCTGATACTTATTGCCCAAATACATGCTGAATAGAATAAATTTTAAAGGTTTTGATGCCCCATGTTAAAATACGATAAACTGAGAAATATTTAATGATTAAAGTGTCAGCAAATGCAATGCAGACCATAAAGCATCTGGTGTGGCAAATAAAATAATAGTAATAGTCCCCAGGTTATTGAGAGATCTATTTTTTGAAAGGTACATCTTAAATAATTAAAAATCCACTAGATTTAGCACCTCACAAACCTCTTCCTGACTCAAGCTTAGTTCTTCAGTCTTACAGAAATGGATGTAGTGAAAAGGCTTTTAACAGCCAAACATACAACAGTTTGTAGTCCTGTATATTTTAAATCACTTCTAGGTAAACAACCATTCTTTATCTGATATATCTGATATATGGGTTAGCAATTCACACTGTAGAAACCTGATAGCTTCCTCTCGACATGCATACACAAACAAAAGGGATAACAACACAAAACACATGAGAATAATTATTTTTATACACTTAATAGAATCATAATACTTAAGTATCAAATTAAAAGTGGCTAACAATATACTTTATAGTACTTTATAGCAGGGTTTCTCAACCTTGGTACTATCAATATTTGGGGTCAGATAATTCTTCATTGTGAAAGACTGTGCTGTGTATTGTAGGGTGCTTTGCAACATTTCTGCCCTCTACCCTCTAGATGCTAGTGGTAGAAACCTTCTTTCCTATTATGACAACAAAAAGCGTCTCCAGATATTCCTAAATGTCCCATGGGGGAAAAATCTCTACTTGAGGACGATTGCCTTATGATATGTTGTATCTGAAAACAGATATAAAATCATGTTAATTATTGAGGATGTAAAAGAGGCAAATCAAGAACCCATCAGTACTCAGCAATATTACTGTATATCACAAGGCTATGTGAGCCTCTTTGGGCAGCTGAAAGTACAGCCTTAGGCAAATTGAACAAAGAAAACTAGGTTGTAGAGAAGGCATACGACAGAATGTCAAGCCTACTATCCTGTGCAATGGGTAACCCAATCTCCCAGAAACACCTCAGACAAAGAAAATAAGCCCGCTTGCATTTACAGGACTTGCTATCATTTCAAGAGCAATATGTAGGCAACTTAGGAAGCTCTGAATAATTTTTTATTTATAAACGCAGCATCACTATCCTCCAACCACTCCTGACTCTGTGGACCACAGTCTGTATGGATCATAGTCTGTGAGGTCATGGTTGTAATTTATGTGTGTATATGTATGACTAAGAACAATTTTATTTTCTTAGATGCTTGTCCTAAGTCCCTACATAACTATTCTTTATGTCAAAGATTGCAATACCTATACATTAAAAAATTAATTACATTATAAAGGAGAAAATATTGAATTTTCTTTCCCAAGATTCCTTCAAAATGCTACAGTACATCCCATAACAGGTTTAAAAATCTAGAAAAATTGATGGGAGACAATTCTTCATGGGCCTGTTGCAGTTCTGCATGTCTTGCCTGCAGAGACACTATCTATATTCCTGATTATCTGTTTCCCTCTGGGACAAAAATCTGATTTTTGCCTATTTTAATGGCTTGGGCTCCCTAAGTTCAGAGTTCTTTGCTTGTAACACAATTCACCACTTATGTGCATATGCACCCTTACACTTTTCATGTCACCTGTGGGGATTAAGATCAGGTCACAGATACATGGAAATGTCAATATTCACACTCTATCCTTTGTTATGAATAACAGAGTCTTTTGTCTCTGACCCAGGAATGGTATGTCTGTCTTTCACAGGAAACTGTGAAAGTCACACAGGAAACTGTGGCAGGCAAACATGTTCTTTCTATTCTTCAATGCTGCACATTCTTTACCAGATGTTCAAATAAATTGATCATTGTCCCATATTTTCCCAGTTTTAGCACTGAAAATTCCACATGTAAGGGGGTCTAGAGAAACCAGGACAGTTATTCACGCTACAACACATATGAGAAGTTTTTTTTTTCCTATGACTTTCTTATCTCTTCTTTCTTCTCCTTTCTCCTCTTCCTTCCTTATTTCCTTCCTTCTTTCCTTTTTCCCTATCCTTTCTCCTCTTTATCTATCTCTCTCTCTTTGTATCTTCTTCCTTCTTTCATTTACTTCTTTCATTCTACCATTATTCATTTAGGACTATAAGATTATAAAGACAAGGCACCAAAAAACTAGTTTTGTGTCAAGTATCAAGAAGACATGTTTTTAGAATAGATTTCATAATTAACTAGAAAACTCATTGAAACAAATTCTTAATATTTAATAATTTTAAGGTATGTTACCCTACTATTTAGACATAACTATTTTAGATATGTTAATTCTGGGTCCTGAAATTGATTCTGTAACTCTTCTCAAATATTTTGCTATCTGAATTTATAAAAAAGTTCAATCCCTCATGCCATTCATCAAGCCTAGACATGATATTGGAATGCTCCTTTCTGTAAGGGATTTTACTTTCTACCTCATTAAAATCAGAAATGCCTCTGTTGTTTACTCGAGACAAATAAATTAAAGCAAAAATGCACAATGCCCTTCCAAGGGGGAACTTTCAAGATCCAGAAAGCCATTCCATCATTGCCTTTGCTCCCAGGTTGGCAATGTCTCCCCATAGAGCCAATCCAAAATCAGAATCAGATTCCTTGTCTTTCCCGTGCATTAATGCAATCACACAAGCCAATGAAGATATCTTCCGTTTCTGCTAATGTCTTTCTCATTTTATATCCATTCCAGCTTAGGAAGGGAAAATTATTCACCACAAGGAAAAGTTTAAAGTATTGCTGATTAGTTACTATAGATCAGTAACATAAAACCAGGAAAGACTCTGAACTGATAAAAATTTATTTCTATATTGTGAGCCATGTCTTTTTTTTTTTTTTTTTTTTTTGAGCCATGTCTTTTTTCAGGACTGCTTTATGTATTTGAGGAAACCTAGTCTCTCAGACATACAAATAATAATAATTAAAAAAGGACAATTAATGTTAATTTATGAAATTTTAAATGAAACTATTGTAAGAGAATCTGGAGAGGACAGTTGTCTATAATACATTATGGTAATATATTTATGAAGAAAATAGCATAGTCATGATGGGAAACCATGTACACGCAAAGAGGGCATAAATTACTAATATCAGAAATGAGAGGCGGCAATATTACAGGTCTCATGAAATGGGTAATAAGGGAATGCTATGGACAACTCTAGGTAGGTCCATAAATTTTATGACCTCAGTGAAATGAAAGGATTCCAGGAAAGAAATAATCTGCCAAAGTTCACATAAGAATAAATAAACAGGGATCCCTGGGTGGCGCAGCGGTTTGGCGCCTGCCTTTGGCCCAGGGTGCGATCCTGGAGACCCGGGATCGAATCCCACGTCGGGCTCCCGGTGCATGGAGCCTGCTTCTCCCTCTGCCTGTGTCTCTGCCTCTCTCTCTCTCTCTCTGTGACTATCATAAATAAATAAAAAAAAAAAAAAATTGAAAAAAAAATATTAAAAAAAAAAAAGAATAAATAAACAATCTGATTAGGCCTGTATTTATTAAAGAAATTGAATTGACAATTAATAACCTTAAAAAACAGCAAGTACCCAGCCCAGGTAGACTCACTGGTGAATTACTTAAGAAAAAATCACACCAATTACCTACTTTTTCTTTCAGAATACAAAAGCAGATTTACCTCTTAACTCATTCTATGAGGTCAGCATTACCCTCTATTAAAACCAGACAAAGACTATAAGAAAAACAACCACACTCCAACATTTCCCATGAACATAGATGCAAACATTCTTTTTTTGTTTAAGATTTTATTTATTTATTCATGAGAGACACAGAGAGAGAGAGAGAGAGGCAGAGACACAGGCAGAGGGAGAAGCAGGCTCCATGCAGGGAGCCTGATGTGGGACTGGATCCCGGGACTCCAGGATCATGCCCTGAACCGAAGGCAGGCGCTAAACTGCTGAGCCACCCAGGGATCCCCCAGATGCAAACATTCTTAACAAATATTATCAAATCAAATCCAACAACATGTGAAAATAATTATATACCACCACCAAATAGGATTTAGTCCAGATATGTACCACTGATTCAACATTTGAAAATCAATTAATATAATCTATAACATCAGCATGTTGAAGAAAGGGAAAAAAACATAGTCATAACAATAGATGTAGAAAATGCATTTGACAAAATCCAACATCCATTTATAATAAAAACTCTCAGTAAACTAAGAATAGAGGGGAGCTTCCTCAACGTGGTAAGAATATCTCTACAAAACATCACTTAAACTAACATTTAGTGATCTCTCTTCAGAATATTACTAATTTCGTGACAGTAACTTTCTTTTATGAAAAAAAATATATGTTATGATATCATGCTCTGATAAATCAGGGTTATGTCACCTTTCTTTAAAATCCTTGAATGTTCTGGCTTACTTAGTGTATATGTGCAACTGCTCAGTGCCATTTATGCAAAATATACAATTTAGGACTTTTTTAATAACATTACTGTTTGACCAGTAGAAAGATGAAGTAACTGAAAGGTACAGACCAAATACTGTTCTTTATAGATAAGTGTGGACATACTTTCATGCAGGGTTCAAACTCTGCTATTGCCAATGTTTAGAATTGAATGAAAATGTAAGAATTCAATAGTATTCATCATTTGTCATTTCTGAAAGAACACAGTTGTCATGAGTCACCATTTGAGTCAATACTAATTAAGTCTCAAATTACCACCTTTTTAAATGGCATGCTGGCTCTCCATGGGGAGTAACAATAGGCTATATAAATGTGGAGTCAATTTGACTTGTACTTCATATGATGTGAATCATTCTCATTGTAAAATAAATTTACATATAAATCAGGGTACATTTAGTTCCTTCTCCAGCTCATAGATGGCTGAAGACTCCAAATGAGGTGTTCCTCCAAAGATTGGTAACTAGTAGGAGAATTTCATTCTGATATTGAAGCTGGAAAGATTCAACATAAATTAATGAGATTAGCCATCTGCAGAAGTGACCCATTCTAACAGATGGTTCCTAAATGTGAGAATAATTACACAAGGGTGCTTCTCAAATCTCATTAAAAAGACTAAAATAAAGCCAATGTAGGATAAACTGTGACCTAATTAATTGTAACTTCTTCTATGTAATGTCAGCAGAAGGCTAAGGCATGCCTGCATGCCTGAAGTAGGGGGGAAGAAAAGGAGAGAGCCAAAAGGCCAGAATTTGTTACTGGCATCCATTCAGGCAACATTTATTGAGTGCCTACTTATGGCCAATGATTATGTAATATGTTGGCTCTTCCTTAAAGTAGGAACCACAACCCTGAAGATAAATATTTGTATTTGCTTGGCAAGTATTTCTTTTTGGTGTGGAGGGTTGGATTAAACTACTAGATTTTATTAATTCTACTAATTAAAATTCTCCAAATTTCTCTGGAATCTTTTATAAGTTTGTGACTTGATTAACTGATATAACTATTTTGTTGCCATATATTTTTAATTTAAACATATGTAATAAAATTATTATTTTATTGAGAATATACTAGACAGAAATTTTGCATAAAACTATGAAGAATGTGATAATAAATATGGCTTGATGCCTTATCAAATAAAGTGATCATTGTCCCTATATAATTATTTTTATACACTTAATAGAATCATAATACTTATCAAATTAAAGTGTATAATTTTAGAAATAAATCTATGAATCATAGCTATAATACTAAGTAAAAGCATATAGAAAAGAGATAATTTTTCATTTGGTATTTGGAAACTATGGGTAGAATAGGAGAAGCTTTCATAAAGGAGATGATATGAGCTAAATTTGAAAAGATTTGAAAAGCACCAAAAAAAAGGAATAGCACAAATACCATTCAGGGGTTATAATTAGCATAGAAAATCAGGAAAAGGTGAAGCTGACAAGTATGAAGGGGGTAATAGCAGATGAACGTAGAAACATGTTTGGAAGAAAGTCACTGAGTGCTACAAGCCAAGTTACATATAGTAAACTTAACTCTATAGAATGCAGGAAACTACTGAAATATTGTTAGTGTGTAACTGGAGATCATGCTTAAACATTTCAATGCTTCCATACACCGTTATAAGATTGCTTTCTGACTTTTAGGTTAATTTATTGTTATTTGGATTAATAACCTAGCACATGAACCATCCCTAGATTGACTGATTAAATCAATATCCAGATTATAAAATACTGACAACCAGAAAAAAAATGTTTCATGAAGTCATACAATAACCAAAAAAAATTGTAGTAGATATTTCTACTCCTCTTCTTTCCTCTAAACTATGATAAAGTCCAAATTTTAAAGGCTGAATTATCACTGAACAAAAAACTGAATCTAGTCAAACTATGATTCATTTAGTGAAATAATAAGCCTTCATTAAAAGAAAAACTTTTCCCCTCAAATCTACTAATGGTAGATAATTACATTGTTGCATGTGTATTCTCTTTAGAATTTGAAATTTCACATACTTTGAGATTAGAACATTGTTTCAGCTATCTTCTTTCCAGTGAAGAACCCATAGTTTGAGAGCAAGTTTTTAAAATATATTTTAATGTAGACTTTATGTCAGAATTATAGTTTTAAAGTACTTTTCTACTTAAAATTTTCTCCAATGAAGACTTTTTAACATCGTTGACATTAGTAATTTTTACCTTAGCTGCTTTTCTTCTTCAATGTACCCCTGAATTAGAGACCAAAGTATGAAGACATGTATTCCTACAGGCCATTTCTTTTTTGAGGGCTATCATAAACATTGAAAAAAGAAAAATGACCATTTTTTAACTAACTTTGATGTAAATAGAATCTTTATTCTCTTCAGTTCCTTTATATATTTTTAAAAGATTTTATTTATTCATTCATGATAGTCACACAGAGAGAGAGAGAGAGAGAGAGAGAGAGAGGCAGAGACACAGGCAGAGGGAGAAGCAGGCTCCATGCAGGGAGCCCGATGTGGGACTTGATCCCAGGTCTCCAGGATCAGACTCTGGGCCAAAGGCGGGCACTAAACCGCTGAGCCACCCAGGGATCCCCTCTTCAGTTCCTTTAATTACCTGATTCGATATCTAAGAAATTCCTGCTTAATATCATAAGTTACAATACAAAGTAAAACAGAAAATAATTTCATACTTACATGTCACTTTGCTCTACATATCATCAAAAATATGTTTGTATAGATGCACTTTTAATTTTTAATTTCCTTGTAAGAAGATATTAGTGTATTACTCTCATCTTCTGGATAAGATGGTATCTATCACCATAGAGATTCCCATGGAAATAAAAAATAAGAAATAAAAACAGAAAATTAAAAATAAAAAATACTTCCATACTACCAAAGAAATGGGAAAAATAGGATTCTCTTATATGATTATGCAATATTAGGCTGCCAGAATAGTGCTAATGCTAGATTTTGGCTACCTCTCACCCATATCAGATTTAGGATTCGTTCAGCACTTTTACCCTCCAATGGTCCATTGTGATACCTTGATCTTAAACTGCATGTATGGGCTTAAATGGCTCTCTGCCATTTAATTCTGATCATGCTGCCACCACCCTTCCACAATACTCAAAAGGAGCAGAGGTAGTAGTAGGCATCTTTGACCCTATGTGTAGCTCATCATTGGCATCAAGGACAATTATGCCATCTCTTCTGCAAGCTCCAGGGCAGACATCACGCAGTCTTCCAAAGACAGTGTTCTCAATAGAATTGTGTGCCCCCAAAAGATGTTGAAGTCCTAATGCCCAGTATCTATGCTTGTGACCTTATTTGGGAGTAGGGACTTTGCAGATAATCAAATAAAGATGAAATCATTAGGATGGACACGAATCCAATATGCCTGTGTACTTCTAAAAAGGAAAAATTGAAGACAGAGACACTGAGAGAATGCCATGTGAAAATTGGTATTCTATCACAAGCCCAGGAATACCAAGGACTGCCCACAAATGACCAGGAACTAGGAGACAGGCACAAAAAGGTTCCTCTTTCACTGTTCTTGGAAGGAAACAATCTCAGTCTCCAGAGTTGTTAGAAATAAATGTTCATTGTTTAAGCCACACCATCTGCTCAAAGATGAAATATTCTCTACCTCTGAGGGGGTTTTTTGTTTGATTTCTTGGGGTTTTTTGTGGTTTTGTTTTTGTGTTTGTGTTGTTTTGTTTTGTGGGTCAAATGGTGGTAGTGGAGCAGATCCTTCTAAGTTAATGTGTTTCACAGTACATTAGGTTGCTGGCTGTAGCACCCCAGGGCTTCCCAGCCTTCTCCTTTAAAATTCAGTGGTTTCATGATACATTTTTTTGCAGATCTGTATCACAATTCTTTAATTCAACAATTGAAGTCACTCATAAATAATGATTGGCATGGCCTGGAGAATGTCTATTCCATATTAAAATTATCTCAATTTCAGGTCTCTGAAAATTGCTGATCATATGGCTGTCTTGACTAGAATCTGAGGGTTCATTTCTCTGGCATACTTTCTATAAATAATCTGATTGTGAAGGGTTTTTTTTCATTATAAATCAATAAATGCAGTAGATGTTTTCCTGCATCAACAGTTAGTAGATATCAGATATATCTTGCCTTTAACAACTTCAGAGAACAGTCATTCTGTCTTGTCTTTACCTTCTAAGAGGAAACTGTGATCAGAATGAAGTCTCAGTAACTTAAGGATTTTTTCTGGTGCAAAGAGGCCATTTCCAGGAATCACAAGAAATGCAAACTGTCGGATATCATGGACTCCTATAAGAAACTAGCCAGGGAGCTTGAGATGGGCATTCTCATGTTCATCTTTCCAATGACAGTTTTAAGGATTTGATTAATTGATTGATTGATCAATTGATTGATTTAGAGTGTGTGTAAGCGGGCTGGAGGGGTAGAAGGAAAGAGAAACTCTTAAGCAGGTTCCACACCCAGTGCAAAGCCCACTGCAGGGCTCGATCTTATGACCCTGAGATCATGACCTGAGTTAAAATCAAGAGTCAGATACTTAACCAACTGTACTACCCAGGAGCCTCATCTTCCCAATGATATTTTTTTTCTCTTTCTGAAAATTAAACTAATCTATCAGCCAAAGGCTAATTGAGCTTCAGCAAATGCAAATGCATTTATCAATGTAGGGAACATAAGAGAAATACCAGGTTCAACTCTGGCTTTTAAGGGAGTCTATGAGACTTCTCTCAGCTGACTCCCTTGCTCTTTTACCTTTTGTTTAGACAAGATTGTTTCAGGGATAGCAAAGACTACATATTTGGATATATTATTTCTCTCCTAAATTTGGAAATCCTAAAATTCCAATTTTAGGCAGGTACTAATAACTAAATTTAAGTGTGTTCTTAATTTTTAAAGTTTATAGCATTTGCAGAATACATCTGAATACTGTCAAGTTTCTAGTGATGAATACTTGTCTTTAACCACTTTTTTTACCACTACACAATCTAACCTAACAATTTAAATTAATGAATATTAGGACACCTGGGTGGCTCAGCGGTTAAGCATCTGCCTTTGGCTCAAGGCATGATCCTGGGATCCCAGGATGGAGTTCCACATCAGGTTTGTTGCATGGATCCTGCTTCTCCCTCTGCCTATGTCTTTGCCTCTCTCTCTGTGTCTCTCATGAATAAATATTTTTTTTTAAAAAATAAAATAATAAATATCCTCATAAATATCCAAGAAACATAAGAGACTGTGATTTCCAAAGTTGTTTAAAGTCTTTGCATGTACACTTTTGTGGTATCTTTATTAATCATAAGAGCAAATATTAAAAGTAACTGACAATTTTTTAATGAAATGTATGTTATTCAGTGAATTTCGGTTTTATCTCTGCTTTGACACTAATTGATTGTAAGAGTTCCACAATTTCTTCAAACTCTTTTCTCTAAAATGAGATATTAAACTAGATAACATTTCAGATCCTTTACTAATTTTATATGTATAGAATTTGGGGAGAATAGCAGTTTATCTAAAGTGATGGAAGATCAGCAGGCCAAGAAGAGCTATAATAATAACAGAAACCACTGGAAATGGTCAAAATTAAGAAGCTATAGCTCAGCCTTGGTTTTTCTAAATCTTTTTCTTAGTTTCAACTATTATTCGAAATAATTCCTATTTATATCTGTATCCCCAGTTAGGTGAAAGTCATGCCACTGTAGATACATTTGTTGATTATTTATGATGTGTAATCAATGGAATATCTCTGTAGCAATTATTTATTATGTCCCACAATATTGAGTGATGACATAAAACCATGTACATGATTATGATAGGCAGAATAATGGTCCCTCCAAGATTTCCATATCCCAATCCCTATGAATATGTTACTTTGCATGGCAAAAGGGACTTTGCATATGAGATTAAAGAGGTTTGAGAGAAAATCCTACAGCCTGAATTATTCACATGGTCCCAATGTAGGGATCCCTATAAGGTAGAGAAGGAAGCAGTAGACTCAGAAAAGGAAATGTGAGAAGTAAGCAGGTGAGAAGTAAGCAGATGTTGGGGTCATGCACCATGAACCAAGGAATGTAAGCAGCCTCTACAAACTGGAAAGACGAGGAATAAATTATCCCCTAGAATCTTCAGGAGGAAATCGGCGATGCTGAGACTTTGATTTTAGCTCCATAAGACCCATTTTCAGATTTCTGACCTCCAAACTATAAGCTAATATTTATTTTGTAAGCCACTAAGTTTGGGGTAACACATTACAGCAATAACAGGAAACTAATGCAATCTTTGACTTTAAAAATCATGCAGAAAATTTAATTCGAGTTCAAGTTGGCAGAAAAAAGCAACCTTATCTGTCTTCTAGTCCCCCCTAAATCTTGCTGTAAAAGTACAAAATGTTAAAATCTGTTAACAGTGAGGAGTATAATACTCATAACAAGAATGGGTCATCAACACAATTAAAATGTTTCTGACACGTTGAAAATCAAGATATATATATTTTAAAAAATTAATCAGAATAGAAGACGCTGCAGTCTAGCACAACAAACATAAGAAGTCAGGAAAAGAGTTTGGAGGAAATATCTTAAAAGCCTGTGACTTTGGGACATGTAAGCTTTGGGATTGGGAGTAGTGGGACCGGAAATGGGTTGATTAATTCAAAGATCTTCTGTGCTGAAAGTTGCTAAGTCATTTGGTTCTATTTACCCTCCATTCCCCAACTCAGCTTATGCAGGGATTTAGCACCTGGTATTTTTTCAAGGGAAAAACTGGAGCTCTGTTTCTAGAAATTGCATGCCTAAGGAAAAATGAAGTTTTTAAACATAATGTTAAGACTTAAGAGTCATTTCATCGTATTTGAGATTTGCAGGAGAGGGGCAGGAGCAACAGAATGCCTCCTTCTGTCTCCACATACATTTATTTACCAAGTCTTGCCTATTAGTCTCACAGCTCTCCTCTCTACATTCAACTGCCAGTCATCCTAAGATCAAGGAAACAAGACCTTTGAGAAACAGAGCCTCATTACATATTGACAGAGGAAACCCAAAACACCTGCATACATTGATCAACATGCAAATACTATTAAAGTATTTCTGGCAGATTGAAAAGCAAGATATACATATTGAGAAACTAACCCGAATTGAGGAAGCTATGACCCAAACTCACTCTTTGCTCTTTAGTATTAACAGAAAGTCAAGGTCACTGGAATTTTGAGAAAATAATACTTCAGAAAACAAATAGAAAATTAGAGAAACTTTTACATACCTTAAGTTAATAATATTAAACTAATAAAATGATTGAAAAACTGAAATAGAAATCAAGATATTCTTCCCCCAAATATCAGATGAATCTTCCAAATCAAACAGGAATGCCAGAAGCCCAGAGAGGTGAATAAAAGACTTAAACCTAGACACAGCTTTATGATATATCATAAAACCAAAAGAGAAGACACTAAGAGCTTTTAGATCAACAGCAACAAAAAAGATGAGATTTTCAACTCATAGCCAATATTTCTGTAGTTCACTTACAAGAAATTTTAAAATGGTTATTTATAAAAATTATGAACTCACAGTTGAAAATAGCTTTTAGTAACACTGAAATAAGTTCGTTTTCTAAACAATTATTAATATACTGCAGCTAAACACTCTCCACAACACTTGGCTCAGTCTCTCCTCACTTCTTCGCAATTTGTCTCAGCTGCAGTCTGGTTCCCAACTAGAATGTTGCTCTTGTTTACCATCGTCCTCTGTCCTCTGGACTTGGCATTTACATTGATTTACTCAGCAGGTTTCTGATTCCCCTCAAGGACTCTGGCTCAGTTTTGCACACTGACCTTCCCTACAGTGAATCACTACTGAGAGCACAGGCCTCTCATATCCTGCCAGCCCAATAACCAACCAGAAAATCCTCTACCACAGGGAGAACAGAAAAGTCTTAGGTTTCCTGCTTGAAATGGCCAAACTCATTTTATTTTATCAGGTGGATGTGACAATATTTTTTGTCGGGAAGCAGGTTCTTATTGTTCCTGTTGTTTTGATTTTGGTTTATTCCCTCAGTTATTGAAATGATATGCAATTTCTCCTCATAGTATTTCTGTCAATTTCTTTTCAGTCATCCAAAGTTTGCTCACTGTAAAGTATATTTCTGAGCCATCTGCAGCTACAATTCATAGCCCATTTATGTCCAGATCAGCAAAATGTATTTCAGTAGACATAAGTTGAATGATGATGGATTCAGAAGTGACACTAATGGAAATGCTCAAAATATAAGATTTGTTGCCTGTTGCATAGCCAAAAATTACAGCCATATTGAAAATTAGATATGCATACCACCCAAGGCTTCAAAGCCCGAAGAAGTTTTTCATCCTAAGATGGATACAAAGAAAATGCTATGTTATTTAAAAATGCAGTCTTTCAAGAACATAGGCCAAAAGCTGACATGACAAATATTGTGTGCAGTTTTATGTGTTACCATAGCAGTCACTTCTTACTGTAGGAATAAGGTGGTAGAGACCTCCCCAAGAATAATCCCTAAATGGACCAGAAGCCTAAAATCAATGTTTACCCATGTTTTTAATAGCACTTTGCTTTCAACATTGATTGAGTTTATTGAATACTCCCACTGGCCATTTAAGTATCATGTTAAATTGAAAGTTCCCAATGGTGTTATGGAAACCTACAACTAGCAGGCACCCTTGGTTTTTCAGAGAGCCAATGACCCTGAGTATCATCGTTTGCTTAAACCCATGGCAAGAAGCCAGAGGATTTCTGAAATTAGCTGCTTTTCTGGCCTGTTTTCATTGAATTATAAAAAAGCTTTATAGAAAGTAATTACAAAGTCTTTACATAATTCTAGTAATTAAATGTGACTCTACCTATTATTATTAGCTTCTGTTCTTTTTTGCATTACTAGAGAGGCAAGGGGAGCTCAACATAAGAGTTTGTGCCTAGGTGGGCATGGATCATTTAAATCAAGAAAATGGACATATTACAAATGTATTCTCTTTGAACAATTTGGGAAAAATTAGATTTTTTTAAAATGCAAAGAGACATTAATTTCATAATGAGAAAGTTGTGTGACTAGGTCAATGAACAATAAAATGATCAAATCCTGTTTCTCCATTCAAGTATTTTTTTTTTGTCAAGACAAAACTAGTATTGGAAATAGCAAGAATTCAGAGATCAGTAACACTAAATTTTCTTTCCCATACTATCTTTACACTAATTTGGAAAAATGCACTCTGGAGAAAAAAAGTCTGAGTTTTTCCTTCTTGCCTTCTTTATATGGTGTTTGTGGCATTTTGATTAATGCCCATATATTTAAGAATGTCATCCATCTATTACCAGTGTAGAATAAGAATGACAAAAAGAAGATTTAGAAGGCTCCTTTATATGGTCCTTTTATAATAACTGTGTATTAAACTAGTATGTAGAAAGTGGTTATCTCTTTTTTTTTAAAGATTATTTATTTATTTATTTATTTATTTATTTATTTATTTATTCATGAGACATAGAGAAAGAGGCAGAGACACAGGCAGAGGAAGAAACAGGTTTCCCACAGGGAGCCCGATGTGGGACTCTATCCTGGAACTCCAGGATCCCTCCCTGGGCGGAAGGCAGGAGCTCAACCGCTGAGCCACCCAGGCATCCCTGGCTATCTCTTTCTATGACACCTATAAGTCCAATGTGGAAGAGTTTGAACAATTTATTTAATATCTTAATTATGACTCATTTATTATTTATCCCCTCTGATCTTCATGCTATTTAAAATTACGAGTATACCACAGTATTAAATTAGAGTATTTACCACAGTATTCTCATTGGGAGACCTTAGAAAGTTAGTAATTACAGTGGATATATGTTTTGTTTCCTCCTACACACCCATTCTTACTGCTTATTTTTTATTATTATCCCTGGTTTTTACATGTTATTCCAGGGAGATTAGTCTAACTCCCATGTAGGAAAGTAAGCATGAATCCTTGACTATATCAATCTTCATAGTCCATCCCCTGGCCACAGAATTTGCTTCAGAGATAAGAATGTGATTAAGTTCGTTCAATCAAAACGAAGCATAGAATCTCTACTAACATGCATAATACCCTCTCCAATCAGGATGATATATTGGAAAAATGCACTACAGCCACTTTGCTATTAAATGTATGCCAATCTAAAAGGTGAACTAATACGTTAAGGAGACAGTCATGAAGACTCTTGGAGCAATAGAAATGCAGCCAAGATTAAGCCAAACTCAGATTCTGCTATTTTTGTAGATTTCTCTGTGTGTGTGTGTGTGTGTGTGTGTGTTTATGAACTGTTAAATCAGTTTGAGTTGGACTATGTCTTTGTAACCAAGAGTCTTGACTGTTGTAATAACAGAAGGAGATAATAAGGAAGTAAGTTACCTGTGAAAGTAACAAAACATTTTTAAGCCAAAAGAAATGCATCTTAACAAATATTCTGTGATGTAGTATTTCTCAATCACAGCACTATGGCACAGTGATAAATGCCAAGCTCTCAAGTCATATTAACAAATTTTAGTTAATACATATTATTTTTGTAAACAATGTATTCATTGTTTTGATGCTACTTAAACACTACTAATGCACTGGATAAATTATACTATGCTTCAGCTTAGTCAGTTGCCCTAATCAGGAATTTGAACTTTAAGGGTATTCAGTTATAATTAAATTTGAGAAATCTAAACTGGGAGTAATTGCTAAAAGCACTTCTACTATCCATGTGTCAATCAAAACCAAGGCCTTTTCCAAATAGTATAATGAATGTTAGAATTATGTTTCTATTGGTGAAATTAATGGCTTGTTCATCATCATCACGAATATTGGCAATGGGTTCTCATTAAAAAGTAGTATTCAAAATATGTAAATTGACTAAAATAATTAAGAATCACTCCTCAACTTTGCATAATGAGAAGATAAAATTATCACAAAACTTGATCATTACATGGTCTATGTTCAGCTATTGGATTCAAAACTTCTAATTTATTAACTAAAAGGGAAATAGAATCCTATCTCTGTAATATTAGCATGCCTGCCTCCTATGAACATCTCATGCAAGGTGTGGATGAAGCATCAAAAGAACAGAGATCTTTTGGACTTAAAAATAAGTGGCATGAGATATTTCATGTCTACTTCTTAATGGTTGCTTAATACCTTTCTGTATATATGGCTAGAATTGACCTAAAATTTTCTTTCCTTTCAAGCTTGTAGCAAGATCATAGGAGGAGAGCTAATTTTCACCTACCTCAAAAGTGTCTAGTGGTTATCATTATCCAACCAAAAAGAACCTGAGCATTAGGCATAACCAAAATGACTTATTCTACAAAGCCTATTATTAAAGCAGTGTTTCTGAAAGTTAACATTGTGATGCATATGCTTGACATATGGCTTAAAGTGAGATATAACCCATTTCAAAATAGAATAATGGGATCCCTGGGTAGCGCAGTGGTGTAGCGCCTGCCTTTGGCCCAGGGCGCGATCCTGGAGACCCAGGATCGAATCCATCCCACGTCGGGCTCCCGGTGCATGGAGCCTGCTTCTCCCTCTGCCTGTGTCTCTGCCTCTCTCCCTCTCTCTCTCTCTCTATCATAAATAAATAAAAATTAAAAAAATAGAAGAATGATAATTCTGTCAAAGATCATCTAGAGCTGAAAAATTATAGTCCAATGTTGACACAAAGTTAAACGGTAACTGAATGAATAACATTAGCCCTGGGATTATATTTTTGTTTCCTTAAATCTATTATTGTATTTATGTTACCTTTAAATGAAAGTTTCAATTATTTAAATAATACATAAACTCATTTTCTTTTTTTTTTTTAACTTTTATTTATTTATGATAGTCACAAAGAGAGAGAGAGAGAGAGAGAGAGGCAGAGACATAGGCAGAGGGAGAATCAGGCTCCATGCACCGGGAGCCCGACGTGGGACTCGATCCCGGGTCTCCAGGATCACGCCCTGGGCCAAAGGCAGGCACCAAACCGCTGTGCCACCCAGGGATCCCATAAACTCATTTTCTTGGAAGAAAATTAACCCATTACATAACAACGAAGTCACTATAAACATTAAATTGAATACCATCAATCTCAGTCTCCTTATTGGTAAATAATTGTGTGTATTTCAGAATTGTTTTCTATGTATTTACACACACACACACACACACACATATGCACAGTCATGGTAAATACATACATTATTTAGGAGGAAAGGAGAAAAGTTAAAGAAATATATTCTTTTCTTTTCTTTTCTTTTTTTAAAGATTTTATTTATTTATTCATGATAGTCACAGAGAGAGAGAGAGAGAGAGAGAGAGAGAAGAGGCAGAGACACAGGCAGAGGGAGGAGCAGGCTCCATGCACCGGGAGCCCGACGTGGGATTCGATCCCGGGTCTCCAGGATCACGCCCTGGGCCAAAGGCAGGTGCCAAACCGCTGCGCCACCCAGGGATCCCAAGAAATATATTCTTTTAAAATTTAGTATTGTCTTAGCAAAATAGTGCACATGATTCCAACATACTGGTTTTAGCTTAGTTATATTAAATGATACCTACTTGCCTTTTTTTTTTCTTTTGCAAACAATGCTATGGTGGGTATCACTATAATTTTTTCTTGTGTTGATATAGGAGGATTTCTTAGGTTCATATGGGAGTATTTCCCTACCCTAAATTCTAAGAATTCAAAGTAGAATTGCTGAGTCATAGGGCATGTACATGTAAAAATTTAATGGATATTAAATTTCCATTTCTCAGATTTCTCAGACGAGAAAGGATCTGTTTCCTTATGCTGACTTCTCTGTCAACACTTGATATTATCATATTTTAATTATTTGCTGAACTCATAGAAGAAATCACTATCCCATTCATGTTTTAATTAATAATTCTATGATTTCTTACAAGGTTAAAAACTGTTTCATAAGTGTGTCAGTGATTAGAATCTCCTCTTCTATGAATGTCCTACTCATATTTTTAGCCTAGGAATACTTTCATAGATAATTATAATCATTGCTATACAACATTAGTAATTAATAATGATTTCCAACTTGCTTGGTGTTTTGACACTTTTAATCCCTTAATTGTATAACATATCAAAACAATCTTGTGCTTTAAAGGTAGGCTACAGAAATATTGTAAATCACTACAAAAATTTAATAAATATTTATGTAAGCTCATATATCTATGATTGAAAAGTGTACAACCTCCCTGAAGAAGGAATTATGGCAGGCAATCACTAACATTCCTTTTTAAATCTTTCCCTACTCTATATTCAAATGCATAAAAAAGAGTGCTCAATTTTTCCTAAATTCCAAACAATAAACCACAGGTATAGAAGGTTTATTTTTCAGAAAAACACAAACTAACAAATATACAAAAACACCAAAATTTCTTATTTGATTGTCGAAAAGGGCATCCAAAAAGAAAAATAGGACTCAAACAATATTCAATGAATTTCATTTCCTCCGTAGTACAGTAGCATCAAAATATGGCTACACAGCATTAGATATGAACTATTTAAGTATGTGGAGTTTTAGTTAATTTTAAATTTTCTTCCATGCCTTAAGGAAATCATTTAGTATTTCTGGTTTTCATTGTCTTTGCTCTGAAAGTGGGAAAAACATTTAGCTCATGTTGTTCTTTTAAATTATTGTACTAAGGATGCAAACAAACTACTGCAGAAATAGTTTGAGTAAAACAGAGGCAAAAACCACTTATATATTAAAGAGGGTTTAAGGAAAAATAGAAGGAAATATATCTTAGGAAAAAATTAAAAGAACATGTTCTCCTTGACATTTTTTTATTTTCCATAAAATTCTGGATAACAATTTTATCTTTTTAAAAGATTCAAATGTTTAAAAATTATTGCTTTTAGGTATATTCTAACACAGTTTATCCTAGCACTTCCTTAAGACATTTGTCTGAATTTTTTCAGAATACTTCACAAAAGAGACACTCCAGTTACTGAAATAGGAATATAAAATGAGGGCCTAATTAGAAAATGTTCAAAAAGTTTCATGTGTCTCAGTGTTTTCTCTTTATTTTAGGAATGTTGTTTTCTTAAAAGAAAAAAGAAAAAAAAGTCCAATTCTTTTACTACTCAACACAAAAATATCCAGTTTCAACCTATTGCTTTTGTGGTGTCTTAAAGTCATTGTCTTTGCTATCTATTGGTTTATATTATCTAATGAGGTACTATGATAAATAAGAAACATGCTGTCTCCTTTTTCTTTCTTTTGAAAGAAGTAGTCTGTTGAGAGTTTTAGCTTGTAAGTTGTAATATTTTTATGTGCACTATTCAGTAGGATTTCTGATTATTAGAATGAATGATAATATCGTGGTTTGAAGAGCATTGATTTCTCCATCATGCAACCATTTTTTATGATGAATCTCTCCGACTGTTCAGAGTGATTTCCAAGGAAATTCACTGTTTTAAAACTGTTTTAAACAATGTAAATAAAAATTCCACTCTATGGGTCAATATACCAAGCTGATATTTCTATAGATTTTTCAGGAAAATGATTGGGGGATTTGTGAAAGCAATTTAAGTTATGCCTCCTCCACCATGTATTTTGTCTAACTCTCAATAATAGTAAATCTGGTTGGAAAATCTTTGACTCTGCCAAGACTTATAAAACAGCTAGGAAAGTTCGAGAAACAGATTTAGAATTGCACATGGAAAATATAGTTATGAATTAACTGATTACTCTTTAGTTTGACATAATTAAATAAAAAGTTAACGCAAGTGGGAAAACTAAACCTCATTTGTACCATAAATTAATACCAGATTATAGAGGAAAATTATAAAAATATAATGATGTCTTTATTCTTTGCTGCCAGACTGTCTTTCATCGAGAAGGTTTGTTTTCTGGGCAAGATGCTTCAGATCCAGGAATGATGATTCATGAATTCTGGAGACTGGCATTATTAAACAACAGGATTTTATAAAATATTACATTAAAAAATCAAAATATCCAACTAAGTAAAGATGAATGGCTTGTTCAGCATTTTAGACAAAGGAAGTAATATTCCCTAATGTTATATGTAAATTGCTCTTTTCATAAATTTAGTACTCAAGTAAGATGTTCTTGAAAAACAAGTAAAAAACATACAATCATTATTCCTTGTATAAATGATTTTTTAAAGCACATTATATTTTTCCATAATAGGGATGGTTGTTTTCTTTCAGGTTCTTCCTAAAATTTTAAATTAAGATTTATTTACTTTTATTTTGTTTTATTTTTGCAGGAAATAGAACCTGGGAAAAGGTGCATACTGTAAACTAACACATTTGCTACAATCATTTGTGTCATTCAGAAATAAAAATAGCATATTATTTTTCAGATATTTTCCACGCTAGATGTTTAATTAGAGCACCGATGGCAGTAAGCCATATTTGTTTTTCTTATTCTGATATAGGACTTAGTAAGTGTAATAAACTAGAAATAGAAACTATTGATGAACAATTTTTTAATTTGTATCTTAACATTTTACATTTTTAAAAATGTATGCATTTTTTTATTTGTATCCTTTCTGAAATGATACAGATTGGTACAAATTATATACTTCTGACTTAATATTTGGTTTGAATTCAGAAAAGTGATAACAACAATCTAGATAAGCCTAGAAGCATGATAGATCTCACATCAAGACTTGAAGACAAACAACTCCAAATTAAAATGGCATCATTATGATTTCATTTCAGTCAGACTGCTCTTAGAGGTTTCCTATAAGAACTATATTTTTCTGGCACGCTTTTTGTCTTTTTCCCAAAACTTTTCATTGTGTAATGAGAAATAAAGATAGAAATGTTCATTTTTAAGGCTCATTTTTTCTATATTTGGGTTGTGCTCAGACGAAAAAGGTTTTGGGGCCAGAGGCATCATTCAATTAATCACTATTTATATCCTAGGGGTCCTATGCTAAGTTGTCAAGAAACAAAGCAATTAGTATGAAGCTAGTCTAAGACAGTACACCATATAAAAAAGGAGACAGCTTTATAAGCAATTAACTATATAACACAATATAAGTGCAAACCAATACAAGTGGACAGTATGACTGAAGTAGCTATAGACTCAAAGGGAAAGACATAAATTAATCTCTAAGTAGAAAAAAGAGATTGTTAAAACTTCATAGAAGAGAGGATCTATGCACTGGGCCTTGAACGGTGACCAGCAATTTGTCAGGTAGAGAAAGGATAAGAACTATGTTCTAGACAAAGGGAGAAGCATGAATAAAGACATCTAGATGCATAGGGCATCTGGGGCCACAGGTCCTGTGGGGAGAAGTTGAAAAAAAAAAAAAGAAAGAAAGAAAGAAAGAAAGAAAGAAAGAAAGAAAGAAAGAAAGAAAGAAAGAAAGAAAGAAAGAAACCAGATTGCAAACGGTAATGAAGTCATCTGGGCTATGATGAGCCACAAAAGAAATGACACATTATGGTAAGTGATCATAATTACTGTGGATATTGGAGAGGAAGGTCTGGAAGAAACGATGCCATTAGGAGGCCACTGAAATTATATGAGCAAGAGATGATATAAACTGGATGAAGACAATTAGAATTAGAATGAAAATGTTTTTTTTAGAAACATTCTAGGCATTAATTCACAGGGTCTAGGGTAAGATTTCTTCTAGAGAGTAAAGACAAAGGATCAGAAATCATAGGTGTATCTTTTGGGTTCCTGGGTAGTGACATTACCCAAAGTGAGGAATCTAGAAAAAGGCATTTGTGAAGGTGAAGAAAAGAGAATATATTTATGTTTGAACTTGGTACACTTGCCGAGTCTATACATACCCAGATGGAGATAGCATGTGTCAGTTTGCAAATATACATCTGGACTCAACAAAAATGTTTGATTCGGCAGCTAGTGCTTTGGAAATCATCGGCATACTGGCAGCAATTGACAAGGGCTAAATTTAAATATCAATATTTAAGATTAGGAATAAAAAAAGCCTCAGCTGAAAGTTGAGTGCTTTACTCAAGTCCCTCCTTCCTTTACACACCATGTATTCCCATTTTTCTCCCAACACTGGGAAGATTGCTGGAATCTCTGCTTAGCTCCTGAGACCCCTAATGGCTCCTTTTGGTCTAGTTTCTTGGAGTCTTGACTCAGATATGTAGCATCACATTCAGATTATTGACTCTGCAAGTCTCGATTGCATTGGTGGCCCTAAATAAAATACTATTCCTATTCAGTTCAGTGCGATGCCACAAACTAGGGGTTGTTACTGCCTCTCTGTCTCTTGAGGTGAATAAACAGAATGCCCTGACAAAGAAAGCCTACAAAAAACTTAGCTCACTGAAACACATTTTTCTTCTCTCTGAAATACTGACTGCTAAAATTCTTGGCTTTTTTGTTTTTTCTAATTATTCAGTCCTAAAAAAATCCTATATCCAGATTCTATAGTTCATCATGGTCAGAGGATTAGTCTGGTAACAAAGACTTTATGACAAGCAGATGTAGAATTCTCCCCCAGAGCATCTTGTATGTAGCTCTACCAAGGCACTACTGCAACATGCTTTAATTATAGAAATGCCCTCTTCTCCCATTTGATCTAAGAATAGTGAATCGTTACATTTATATATAATCTATATTATATATATTATAGCCCATACTTATTATCTGGCATCAACAATTGATGCTTGGATAAATAATGAGCTTTTAAACATTATGCAAAGTTTTCCCAGAGCCAAAAGGGAAGATCACCTGTCTGTGAGAGAAAAAAAGGAGCTGTCTTTACATCCTCCTTTGTGGAATACATCTGACTCCCTCACACTTTACCTTCCTATCATTCTGAACTTCTTGATGGCTCCTACCACCCCATTCCATGCTGCATTGCCCCTCCTTGTCTTTTAGCCACATTTCATCAGTATGAAATCATTTATTTTGCTTTTCTTTATCTGTCTGTGAAACTCCTGTCTGTGAAACTCCTTTTCTTCCCTCAAAATCTAATTAAGCAGCATCTCCTCAGTAAAGAATTTCTCAATCTCTCTTTCCTATACCACTCCAATATTTTGCATTTTTACTCTCCCTCTTTTTGTTTCCTTACATGCCTGCTTCTTTTGTGAAAATAGCTGAACAACCATTTTTAACCATTTTTCCAAACTGCTGTGATTATGATCAGCCAATCTCCATGGAGGGCTTGCAGGCTATGGATAAGAGCTTTGCTTGTTTTGTTTTTTAATTTCACACACACACACATGCACACAATCATGTTTGTATTATTAGTTCCATTTTATATATGAAAAAGACTGAGATTTTGAGGAGATAGGATAATTATCCATAGTCATAAAGGCAATAAGCAATATAACAAACCAAATAGTCCCAAACTCTTGTTCCTAATTTCTATTCTTGCCACTCATAGCAATGCCTAGAATGTGCAGGCACTATGTAAATCTTGTGGAATAGAATATAATTCATATCATATCATACTCATTGCATTATTGTTATATTGCTTATATTAAATTGCATTATATTATAATGAAATATAATGAGTCAGGATTATTGTACCACCTAGATTAACCATATATAGGTTAACCACCCAGCAGTAAATTTGACTCATTTTCAGTTATTTCAGGTAAAACCATAAAAAGATAGCAAAAGGGGTGCCTGGGTGGCTTAGTCAGTTAAACATCTGCCTTTGGCTCAGGTCATGATCTCAGGGCCTGGTAGCCTACTTCTCCATCTCCCTCTGCCTTTGCCCTTCCCCTGCTTATGCCTTCGCTCTCTCTCTCTCTCTAACGAATAAATAAAATCTTTTTACAAATAAATAAAGAGACAGCAATGAATCATTTACTCAAAATAAAAAAAAAATAATCACGTGAAAATGAGAACATTTTAATAAGCAAAGCTACATTAATCTGTGATTTTCTTAAAATTAAAGAATTTCCAGATGCAAGCAAAATGTTAGTAAAATGTTTTATTTCACCAGTTTGGTAATCTGTATTAAAAAAGTTATAGGCAAAAAAAAAAAAAAAAAAAGTCATAGGCAAAAAAAAAAAAAAGTTATAGGCAGACCTCATTTATAGCTTGGCAAATGCTCCATTGCTGAAATAGCCAGAGATGACTACTTGTGATAAAATATACATGCAGAAAACAAACTACGGCTTAGGTTTTAGCAGTGTGTCCTGGTTGTTGTTGGACTTTATGCCTTTTTCATCATGTTAGTCATTTGCATTGTGGCTACTGATGGAACCTTTCATATTAAAATATATATATATATATTAGAATTGTTTCTTGAGAAGTAATCAAAGCTAGAAAGAGAAAAAATTTTCCTTCCCTGTAGACTAGAATAAGAGTTATATTATCATGAGCTCAACAGAAAGAATCAATTCAGAGAGTACTGAATTATTACCTTCATGTAAATCTACTGTATCAAAAAAAGAAAAGAAAATCTACTGTATCTAATCATGTATTATGTATTAAAATACAATTTAAGTACATAATGCAAAGGATACTACAGAGCTATGTTACTCCCAGAATCACTTTTTATGCCATCATATTTTAAGTCACATAGAAAAAACAGTGGTAATACATGGTATTTGACTTCAGGATCAAAATTAAAGGACATACAATCAATAGAACTACACACACACACACACACACACACACACAAATTCTTGCAACCAATAAGCAGATTCTGTGGTTTGTGAAAGATGGTATCTTAGTTCTCTTTTGCACTGTAGCTTAGAGTATTTTCAAGCTGACTTGTTCCATACCTATTTTGCTGATATCGAAGTAATTCAAAATAATTTTAAGCATTCAATCAATTTAATCATACTCAAGTAAATTTTGATTTTTTTTCTCAAGAAGTAGAAATAGTCTGATTATTAAATTCCTTATTTTATATTCTTAACAATAAACCCATACTTTGACTTTATGAAGAGATTAGCTACAGGTCAATACTGTTATGGTAGATTTCACAGTTTTACACAAGCCAATCCCAGGTTTACTGTCAAAGACAACTTGGGGCCACTACAGAAGTTTGAAAAGAAAGATCAAGGAAATAATACATGTATATAGATTTTCAAAGCACTTTCACTTCATGCATAGTTGGATTATATACACATACATACACATATACAATAGACACTGGGGTAGGCCAGGTATTATGGAGTATTTTAATTTGGGGAAGAGAGAGGGGTATTCTAAAACAATGGAACATGTTAAACAGAAATTTAATGTCCAATATCTGTTCAATTCAGCAAATTTTCAGTGAACGGAAGTTCACTGATACTCAGATATTATTTGTGATAGACGCTGTGAGAAAGAAAATATCAATATTGCAACTCATAGTTTTTTAATACTATTTTTTTTTATTCAAAATGTATGACAAGTGTTTTTAAGTCATCTATATATACATATATATCCTTCTCTGCATAGCAATTTGCTTGTTTTCCTTTTACTTATACACATACATATTTACATATATATAGTATGATTATTCAACATCTTTCTGTGCAGTAATTTTTATTTTTTAAAGATTCATTTATTTATTTATTTATTGAGAGAGGGAGGAAGGAAGGGAAGTGGCAGAGGAAGAGAGAATCCTAAGCAGACTCCATGCTGAGCGAGGAACAAGGAACGGGAGACAGGGCTGGATCTCTGGACGCTGAGAACATGATCTGAGCTGAAACCAAGAGTTAGATGGTCATCAGTTGTGCCACCCAGGTACCCCTGATATTTATTTCTTTGTAAATCAGTGTTATCTATGTGGTAACTCTGACTAAACCAGAATAGTGAACTAGTCAATCAGCTTATCCCAAAACCACTTCTAGTAAATGTGTGCCTACAATAATACAACAGCATCGCAGTATTTGTTAAGGAATTATACACACACTTGTCATATTCTCTCTAGTTCAACCTTCTATGGGAAGAGAATTCCTGTTTGCATCAGAAATTGAATGGTGTAACATTACTGATTCCCTTTCCTGATATCATCACTCACATAAGGCTAGGAGCAAATATGAGAACCCCAATAGAAATAAGTCAATCTAGCACAGATAATATTTTAATCAAAGAACCTTTCTTCTTTTTAACACTATTTCCTCAACTGATACTGGCTATAGTGACGAAGTTCTGACTGACTGTGAATTCCTCTTAGTAAGCCCTTTGATTTGCAAGGCAAAGTAAGACTCGGTTATGATATAAGTTGTAACAGGCGTCTCAGCTACAGGCTTGAGGGCCAGAGGTGAGGTAAGACATTACGAGGTATCCATGATATCAATTACATCAGGCTAGAATAGGAAAGTAATGAAGAGTCAGTAGAAATATTATAATTTTTTAAAAGACATATTTAACTGAATTACTTCATTTTCCTTAGTTGGCAGTAACTTAATTGTAGCAATGGGACACTTTAGGAAACAGTGAAATAAAGAGACCTGGAGCCTAGAAACTCCAGACATTGCATCAGTTTCCTAAAACTAATTAACTGCAATTTATTAACATAGAAATGCATAATAGTTAAATTTGCCATTCAAATAAGATGTCTTTAAGGTATAAAAACTTTAGAGAGGCCCTACCTATACAAATATTTCTCAAATACCATGTCCCTAAAATTGATTGGTAGTCTTTCTGCTTCTAATGACTCCGATTATAAACAAAATAAGATATTTACAAACAAAAAATATCAAATCCTACAGGAGCAGAACATATAGTAAGTCATAAAGGTAGAAATTCCATATTATGGCTGCAGATTTTCACAACTTCTTTAAAATGTTTTTCTATTTTTTTGCATTTATGGAAACTTATTCTTTGTTCATCTTTATATTTTGTATTTCATAGTGCTAATATTTAATACAACCACAAGAATTAACTTAATAAAGATCAAGACTGTCCAGGTGTGCTCCTGAATTTTTTACACACACTTTTTGTACTTCTAAAACAACAAAATGTTGGAGACATTTTTACTAGCTGCATTTAGTGATTACTTTCTGCATATGAACCATATAGTATGCTGCATATTCTATATATAATAACTCTTTCAAACCTCATTACGATCCTATGAGACAGATAATACTATATTTTCATTTTATACAGCGTCTTGTCCAAGTTCTTGTACCCAGTGAATATAAGTAAATCCAAGCAATCTGGCTGTAAAATCTGCACTCTTAAGTATTATCTTAAAAAGCCTATATTAATAACTACTCTTTCTATAATATATACTATGCAGCCATGTATTTTTATTATTTTTATATCCCTTGTATTTTTCATCATCCCAGTTCTACAAATTTAGATTTGAGGGTTAGAGACTTCAAGTTCAAGTGATTCTATTGAAAGTTCCAGTGACTATCCCAGTTCCTGACAACTAGTAGAAGCTTTTTTAACTTAACAATTAAATTTGGATTTTTAAAAACTCAGTTACTTAAAAAATATATTTATTTGTCATAAAAAGTTTTTCTTATGTTAAATTGTTAAACTAAATTCTGCAGTCTTTTCTATTTTGAGAACTCCATATAAACCCCTGCAGGGAAAAAATGGCCATGGAGAGCAGTGAAAACATGTCAACATTCTGTGGAAAGAATACATGGGGACTATTTCAGTTATCTGGACTACTATATAGACTGTGTTATAATAATAAATGCATTGAAGTGCCTTAGGACAAGGATATCCACCTGAGCTCAATAGTAAGAGCATACTTTGGCAGGCAGACAGACAAAACCCTACTTAGAATGTAAGTAGCATGAATCATAATTTAAATTCTGGTAGATTTCACTGGTGCTAAATTGCTGAAGACATTGTGCTGGGGCAGCAGGCAATTGTGAGGAAGAACTAATTTTATGTTAAAATGAGTTACATATATTTTGGGGACAAGAATTAAAATAATTGTCCTGGCAGGCTAATATCATTATAAAATATAAAAGGAAAATACTAGTACAAAAGATTCCTATGCTGTTTGATAATTAAACATCTGGAGAAGTGAAGGAATAGTTATTTATAACATATTCATTAGACATTAAAATTACAGACTGGGAAAATTGTTCAAGTCTAATAATAAAGAAGCAAAACACAATCGAGAAGAATTAGAATACTATGTTTCTTCCCCCTTTATCTCCCAAACTCTCTTTCTTAGGAAAATGTGACATTTTGTAATTACGATTCATCTCTAGATTAGGTCAGTAACACGTCCCTTAAGAGATCACTATGTATTCAGTATCTTGGGTTATCTTAAAGCACTGCAGCCAATATATCTACCTCATTCTAGAAATATCTTTTAAAATTCAGTCCATCCTCTGCTCCTTCCTCAAAATCAAGACCATGAACCCAAATCTCTATATTGTACTTTACAGATTACAAGAAAGGTGAGAAACATTTTTACCTAACACATAAACTGGTAATCAGTTTTAGTAGCAAAGTAAAATCCTGGGGCAGACAAATTTGTGAGAATATCTAATTAAGACTATTAATACCTGAATACAAATAAAAAACTGAGATAAAAAATTCAATACAGTATACAAAAATGCTGCATATATGAATAGTCTTCAAAATGGATGTCATTTAGATTATTTAAATGTTTGTTCAAGTTGGGAAAACAATTTAGTTCCTTTGCATGTACAGAATGAAGCCAATAAAAAATTTTATTTTTTAACTGCTAGAAGGAGTATCATGTGGATTTCCAATTTTACATTCTATAATTATATAGTATGACTAGATACTAAAGTGCTTAGCTACTTCCCATGGGGGATGAGGCTAGAGTATAAATGAGAATTAAGAATGAAAACCACATTAATATTAATTTGACAAGGAAAGTCTAATTGAATAAAAACTTTTTTTAGATAGGATAGATTCACTCTCTAAATAATTTGTAAACATGGATAATATATTTTTAATTTTTTTGAAAAACAAAGCAATTCTAAGATTTATTTTATGATATGGATTTATGTTAGATTTTAAGCTTTAATTTTTCTTCCTATTTTTCTAGAAGACTAGATATACAAAAAGGAGAATAAAATCTCTAGAAAGTATATTTAGAGGCCTTTATATTTACTTTTTACAAAAGCAAACAATATATGCATGCTATTGCTCTGGGTTGTAAATTACTCATTAATCATATTTGTAAGAAAGATGAGAAAAACTTTCATGTCATTGGATTCAGATAAAGGAAACCCATCATATTTCTCTGATAAATAATAACATAATCATAAATTCTGCAGCACCTACATAAATCATGTGGGTAAGTTATTCTTTCAAATATAATACATTATGTTCAAAATACCCTGTTAGCTATTTCACAATTAAGTGGCTGGTTTTTCTTTATAAGTGCAGCTCATATTTTCATATAGTAACTTTTATTTAAGTAATTCTTGATGCTGAAACATATATTTCGATATAAACATTGTGTCCTTTCCATTAAAGATTGCCACATGATTTTTCTAAGTAAGAGCACTATAGTATATTAAAATATATTTTTCACCACAGCTTATAACTGCTCTTTCAAAATAAAATGAATATGAGTGCTTTTAAATTATTTTATACTAAAATTAATATTAAGAATTCTGTCAGCAATATATGTTCTCTATTTTATTTACCCTAGCTTTGGTCCATATTTATTATAAACTTAGTGTGTTGGCTAGAATGAAGCTTAAAGATTGTTTCTCTTTCATTTAAGTGTCTTTGCTAGCAAGCCAAATTCAAACCTAAATGTGGTTCATGCATAATTTTGGTCATTCTAATTCTTTATCAAGATTTATTTTTTGCATTGGTTATTGTTTTAACTATGCTATAATTACAATTTTTAATTGACTCTATGACATTAAAATGGTACCTTTTCTATGAAAATTAAAGACCGTGTGGCTAGTTAGTACCTTTCAGACTTTTTTGTAGCTATACCTCTTAACAAGATGACAGAATCGAACATATTTTTAGTTAAAAATTGATTCATAAGTATATTCACAATGATTTTACTACTAAAATTTTAAACACACTGTGAGAGTCTATTATTTATTTTGTAATGGTTTACCAGTGGTTTTCACTTTAAATATATTATATTAATATATTTAAGTGATATCTACTTCTATTTTCTTTTGATGAAATATGCAGGGTTAAGCTTTAATGCCTTGACAATAGCTCCTCTTAGGATTCACTCTTTGAGTCAGATGTCTTAACTACACTAAAAAACAAACAAACAAACAAACAAAACTACATACAGACCCACAGATGTAAGAACATCCTTTTCTCCATTGTCTCCTGAATATGCTGGTGGAGAAAGCTTGTCTGCTGTATTTAGCAACAGATGTAAGTTGATGAGTCTCCAAAGTCTCCTGGAGAAATAAATTTGTCAGAAATATTTTTTGTTCCTTACAGAATAATAGTATATATCTCTTCTTCTAAATTACTCTTTATTCTTTCATACACTATACATTGATCTGCTGTGCACATAAGTAGCTGGATTTTTTTTTTAATGAAAATTCTGGGCACTAAATATAGGTTAAAAGATGCATTGCTTTATGCAACAGTATCATAGCAACCAAAGTTCTAAACTAAAGCAATCAGAATGGCAAAATGATGTAATTCAGATAAGTATATCAGAACAAATGAGTATGACAATAACCCAAACTTGCTCTTTCACACCCCATGCCTAGATCCCTTATGAAGAGGCAATTTTCATTCCCTGAATTTCAAATATTCTCACTCCTGGATCCTAGAATGGTGGAGGGTATAAAGCTGGAAAATTATGTCTCTCCAGCTATAGCCTAATTTGAAATGAGAGGATCTAACCAATACACATATGCCAAAGAAGCCACTGTATTTTTAATACCTATATACAAATTACTTTTGTAATAGGGAAAAATATAATGAAAGAAAAAGCCAGAAACTTCATTTAACCGTGCCTATTACAGGAAGGGAAGAAAGGCTATATAAAGGCAAAAGTTGCTACTGGACTGAAAATGCTTCCCTCTCTTCATTTTAGAACTCTAGTTAGTTCACTTTGTTTGTTTTGCAAGCTATGCTTTACAAACTAAACATTCTTTTAGAAAATGAGTTTAAACACACTAGCAGTCAAAGAAGGAAGCATAGGGGAATAAGTGTATAAAGATAAAATCAATGAAACCATTCCAAAATGTAGTTAACAAAGTGTAGGTGGCCATAGCTGTTTAGAAGCAAGGAAAACAGACCCATTTCCAATATGTCTCAAGTAATAAAAATAAAAACTAGCACTGGTTTAATTTTCCTTTTCTGACTCTCTAGAGACTCAAGATACATCTGCTACATCAGTTTGGAATGACGTAGGGTGACACAATACCAATGATCAACTAGTCACAAATAGCCAGGAACCTTAAACTTTGTCTGTTTGGGTATTTGGGTTTTGTTTGTTCGTTTGTTTCAATTTACACACAAAAAAATTGTTTAAATTAACTCAATATCAATACTACTGACAATGTGAATCCATGCCCATGATTTGTTCATGATACTGAGCAAAATAATTTAAATGTGCCAGGAAGTGAGAAAAATCAACTGGAGAGTAGTATAGTGACAGAATTAACCAGAGGAGGGATTCATGAAGCCCATTGAGAAGACAGCAGAGGAAAAAGAGACTGAAAATAGATTCCGATGTTCCTTCCATCTTTAATGAACAGGCTCTTAATTTTATATAACTCTTTAACTCATTATTTCCCAACAGATTCTACCTTCCTTATTCTTCTACTCTTCCTTATTTTCCATTCATGATTCTTTACTTGTTGGCATCATTTTTTTTAGGATTTATTTATTTATGCTAAAGAGAGAGAGAGGGAAAGAGTAGGAGGGACAGGGGGAGGAGGAGAATCTCAAGCAGATTCTGCAGAGTGCAGAGCCCCACATTGGGCTTGCCTCAGGGCTTGATCCCAGGACCCTGATATGACCTGAGCTGAAACCAAGAGTTGGACACCCAATCTACTGTGCCCCCCAGGTGCCCCTGTTGGCATCGTCTTTAACTTTTTTATGCAACCATTTTACTAGGTTGACAAATAGGCATCTAAAAACACCTTCAAAGTATGATGTTAGTTGACTTCTTTCCTGAAACTTCCAAGATGTCTACCACCTTCACCTTGAGACACTTTCCTTCTTTTAGTCTGTATCACTTTTCTAAATGTTATTTTTATGAATGTTTTACTGATTTTAACTATCATTCTTAGTACTCTAGGTGGGCTGTTATTGGCAAACCATCCCATAAAAGTTGGTGTTCCCTGAGTCTCTGCTCTCTGGCTTTCTCCCATGTTATTTCATACTGTCCTTCTGCAACCTTATCCAGAGTCATAATTAGAAATGTTATGGTAATCTCCTACAGGATATCTTCACTCTTCTGACTTACGAGTTATTTAATTCAAGTATCCATCAACGTAGTAGTTCTATAACTTCTAAAAATCTTTTCCTCCTTTGTTATTTTTCACTTTGGTAGAAGACTCCACAATCAATTTGGTGGCTCAAGTCAGAAATATAGATGACAGAGATTCATTCATTTTCTTGAACATTTATATTTGAGTTCATTACAGTTGTCTTGTCTTTATTACCAACCTTGCTTTAACTTTCTTACTCTGACTAGCATCATGTCCTTTAAAAAAAATTTCATGTTTAACATGCCTTTAATATTAACATGCTTTCCAATTTTTTCTCCACTCCTCCAACCCACAGCCAGAGGGATGTTTCTAAAATGCATAATTATGATATTTCTCTACTTTAAATTTCTTCAACACTCCACCTGCATATAGGATAAAGTTCAAATGCCAATGCATAAAATAAAAAGCTCTTTACCACAGTCATAGAGAGCAATTTGGTTTTCCCTAAATAGACTACATAATGTCTTTTACCTGTTTTCTTATGTCTTTAATGACCTTTTACATGCATCCAAGCTGATTTACAAACATAAAACCATCTTTTGAATTGCAACATATTTGACATCTATTCAAGGGAAACATGCCAGTATATCTAGACAGTTAAATTTTTCCTCTTCTGAAATTTCAGAGTTACTTAATTATGGCTTTCATAAAACCTTTCATAATACTTATTGTATTCATTAGAATTTATAGTGTTGTACTGTGTGCTATCTACCTATGCATCCTTAGTAGTGTCTTAACACATTATGTTGAAGAATGGAAGATGAAGAAAAGGAAAAATAAAGCTGAAAGGAGTTTTACCATTAATTCCATTTATGGGATTGCTCTCAGCTCTCCTCAAAATCTACTAACTTATAAATGTTTGATATCATTTTAATTGCATATATGCACTGTAGTGGTTAATATTATGTGTCATCCTCACTGGGCCACAGGTTGTCCAAACATTTGGTCAAACACTCTTCTGCAAGTGTCTATGAGGATGTTCCTAGGTGAGATTAGCATTGGAATGTGTAGACTAAATAAAGTAGGTTGTCTTTCCTAATATGAGCAAGCTCCATTCAATCAGTTGAAGGCTTGGATAGGAAAAAAAAAAAAAAAAAAAAAAAAGGCTGACACCCCTATGAGTAAAAGGGAAATAAATTTCTCCCTGCCTGACTGTCTTGAACTGGAATATCTTTTTTTTTCTTTTTTTTTTTAATTGCCTGTTAAACATTAAGTCTTTCTGAGTCTTGAGCCTGTAAACCTTTGGACTAGAACTATGCCATCTCTCCTGGGTCTCCAGCTTGCTGACTGCAGATCTTAGGACCTATCAGCCTTTGTAATTGCAGGAGTCAATTCTTTAACAATAACTAAATCTCCTCCCACCTGGATATAGACATATACATCCTATTGGTTCCATTTCTCTATAGAATCAGACTAATATATACATACATGTAAGGATTAAAATGACCAATATGACAAAGGCGCATGTTTGAATACGTCACCTGCAGACTAGAATGTAATCAGCTTTTCAAGCCATAAGAATTAATGACTCATCAAGGCTACTTGTGTCTGCCATTGAGGACTTCAGAAAGCAAAGAGTTTTGGAAATGTGCACAGGAACACAAAAAGAAAGAAAACAATTCTCTGAGTCTACAATTTTCCTGTGTTAGCCTGAATCATCTTAAATCATTTAACTTTAATTTGTTTAAGTTTTCTAATGAAATATTTTTTTATCTGAGAAGATATATATACAGAATTTCATAGGGACTTTGCTTTGTTCCTTTAATGCAAATGAACATATCCTCTCATGATATATGAGGTTTTTGCTGCTTTGTCTAACAAAACTAACTCTATAAAGTGCTGAGATTTTAGAGGGATCTGTAGTAAGATCACTTGGTTGTGTCTGGTAGCCAGGGTATTTTAAGGTTTGTCTCTAGGAGAATGTGCTAGAATTGAAGGCATTGCAAAAACAGCAGGCTGAATATGAAAATGACAAAATAAACATGATTAGTTCTCTGAGAAGATCCAAAGAAAAATATGAACTTTCTTGTAACTGTGCTTGTGACCGATAATTATAACCCAAAGCAAGACAGGGGACAACGGGGATGCCTGGGTGGCTCAGTGGCTGAGCGTCTGCCTTCAGTTCAGGGCGTGATCCCAGATTTTGGGATTGAGTCTCACATCAGGGTCCCTGTGAGGAGCCTGATTCTCCCTCTGCCTGTGTCTCTACCTCTCTCTCTGTGTTGTTTATGGATAAGTAAATAAATAAATCTTTAAAATAAAGACAGGGGACAACATAGTAATATCAAATAAAACAGTAGGAGTTAATAATCAGGAATAGTAAATAATCATACCTATTTACAGAGGGCTCACAATGTTCAAAAACTGATGTCAGCATATTTTGTACATGTTACTTAATTTATTATTATCATTATTTATTTATGATAGTCACAGAGAGAGAGAGAGAGAGAGAGAGGCAGAGACACAGGCAGAGGGAGAAGCAGGCTCCATGCACCGGGAGCCCGACGTGGGATTCGAGCCCGGGCCTCCAGGATCGCGCCCTGGGCCAAAGGCAGGCGCCAAACTGCTGCGCCATCCAGGGATCCCCTACTTAACTTATTTAACAAAAGCTGTAAAAGATAATATGATCATTATCCCTGTTATACAGACAAGTTGTCTAAGGCACAGAGAAATAAGGTACAATTTTTTTTTTTTTTACTAGATAAATAGATACGAGGCTGAAACTCAGGACCCGTGTTCTCATTTCTATTCAATTCTACTTCTTAGATGATAACAAGTCTACCAAGAGGGTACATAACCATAAAGACAAATTATAGGACAAACCAGAGTACTCAGTTTTCAGAGTTCCAAACACAATATGTATTTAAATATTATTACCATAAATGAGTATAATGAAGCCAATTATCCATTTATGTGAATAAATGGTGAAATGAAAATTGTTTCCATTTCCACTAAAGTATATTAACCTCACATGGAAATGTAAATTTTTTTTAAAAGACCCTCTCTGACACTCCTGTTGCCACCACTGAATAGATATGTAATAAATATTTAAGATTCTCCAAATGAATAGCCTACAAAAAGTGCCAATTTGTGGTAGTTTATCCTCATTAAGATGTCTGCCCCAAAGTACAAAGAAGTAGACAAATCACTTTTTTTATGATGAGCTGCTGACTGCATTACGTGGCAGGGAATTTTGTGATCAGAGGGCAAGAAGCAAGTGGCAGGTAGAGAGAGATGCACAAGGAAGGAAGAGAGAGAGAGAAGCACAGGACATTTCAACTGTAAAGTGCATTGGTTGATTATCTATGGAATTCCAACTTTATTTTCTGAACAAATATGGGAATGGAAGTAACAATAAACGAGTTTGCCATGTTGCTAAGAGAACCCTGGAAAACACAAGTACAAATATTTCTAGAAACAAGGAAAGATCCAAGGTACAAATCCAAATGGGCAATCAGAGAGGAAACATGAGATCTGAGGGAAATATGCTTCAACAGAGTTAAGAAAGAACCGGAAGACAGATTGCCAGAATCATAGCTCTGCACACAAAACGACTTTTGTAAAGGGCTATGCATAAATTTGTAGGACCCCTTTAGGTGAATTATTTCTGATTTGATTTGGTGGAGTTTTCTAGAATGAAATGTAATCCCAATTCCCTTGACCAGGGAAATCTGATGAAGTGGAACTAAATTTTTTGTGTGTGTGAAATGCCAAGCTAATTGTTTTAAATCTTAACACTGTCACTGGACCAAAACTACTATATTAGTTTTCTATGCTATGTAACAAATCACCACTAATTTAGGGGTTAAAGAAACACATATTTACTGTTGCACAGTTCCTGTATCAGGAGTCCTGGCATGGCATAGTTGGGTCCTCTTCCCAGGATCTCACAAAGCTGAAACCATTTTCACCAGTGGTTTGAATAAGGAAAAAGTTCCTTCAGGTTATTGGCAGATCCATTTCCTTGCAGGTACAGAACTCATGACTACTTTCTTCTTGAAAGCCAGCAGAAAAATCTCTTTTGTTTTCGGCCTTGAACTTCTAGACTCTTTTCTAAAGGACTCCCCTTTTGATTAACATAAATAACTCCCTTGATTAATATCTCCTTTTGTTAATACAAAGTCCATTGATTTAGGACCTTCATACATCTGCATAATCCCTTTACTTTTTGTCATATTTTGGGGTTAGAATGAATAACAGACTTAGGGCGCATGGTTTATACAGGGTGTGGATAATTGGGAGTCATTTTAGGACTCTTCCTACCTATATCTATCATGACAAGTAGACTGACCAATCAATACAAAGGCTTAACATCTCCAGATGCTTTATTATAAAGGTCAAGATTATTATCCTTGGTTCACAAACTGGAAGCAATTTCAAGACCTAGTTCAGTGCAGATGCAAATTCAACTAATCATGGTCTTGAAAATTTCCAAACTGAAGAGAAAAAACTTCCCACCTTTAATCCTTAAATCACAGAACTTTTCTCTTATCAAACCTCCCAATTAAGTTTATGTTATTAGGTGTTTTCTGACTTTCGCAGAAAATACCCAGCACTTTCTTTCTTAAAAAAAAAGGTGTAATATATGTTTGCATTCCTGTAAATGCACTTTCTGGGTTTTATAAACAGTATTATAGGGTTAACCTGTTTTCAACTTATGTTCTGCCAAGGAATTGAAATCTCTCATATTAGTATGAACTATTTTCCAATTTGTATTTGTTAATTATTGGCTTATAGTACACCAAACACTTTATGATGTTTTCTGTTTTTTTTTTCTAATGTTTTACAATGGTTTAATATGTTCACCCTATACTTTGGTAAAGAGTACATTTTCCATGTTGTTATCAGTCATGAATGAAAATGTTAAATAGAATTGGGCCAAGTCTCTATAGGGTATTTGTCTTCCATCCTCACTTGAACTATTTGTGTTTTAGTCAAGCCACCTATACACTCATTTTACACTTAGCTGTCAGTCTAATAGTTCAATTGAAGAGTGAGCATTTTCCAATGTATTGATGAATATGTTATATGGAACAAAGTAAAAAGTTTGCTGATACAAAGATTGATTATTTTTCTTGGAGTATTTTTCTTGGATCTTCCAAAGTCATTATTTGGTATGACTTTGGGTTTTTAATATTTAAAAATCAATGGCCCATTCTTTCTCTAACCAGTAAGAAAAAATAAAAACAACCTCTCCCCCCCAAAAACCTTAACTGGTGCAAACACAATTTCAATTGTGGTAAGATGAATAAAATAAGATAAATATATAGTTTTCAGCTTAACCTACTTCATTTTTCTGGTTTACATACAAAAGACTCTTCAGATGTTTTGCTAATTCTTAATGATTACAAAAAAATAATAATAATAAAGCCCACCAGCTTCTTTAATGATTCAAATATCAGTGCCTAACAAGCTTGACATACCAGGATCTACATGTGTGTACTTTCTCCATCCCATTCCTTCCCCTATTCCATCCCACTTTTTGGAACTTTTATTCTTTAAGTTCCCATTTCAAGTTTCTCTAATGGTGCAGGTTAAAATAAGCAATATCTGGGGTTCTTTTAGTATTATCTGTTATTGGCTTTAACTTTTGTTTGTCTTTTTCTGTCTTGAGGCCTGCCCTATAAAAAGAATACTTTACAATTCTTTTTATGTCATGTGGAATTGCATCTCATTTTGTTTTGATTTCTTTTTTTTTTAATTTTTTCTCTAAGCATTTACTAATTCTTTTTTCCTCTTTTTTGATAATTTAATGGCTTCCTTTTTGTAGTAGTCTCCATGTGTTAAACTTTGATTATACTATTTTATAGGTACAATGATTGAGATTATAGATTACATGCCTTTCTAAATAATAACAGTTGTTTGGACCAAAACATTTTCCCAGCTTTACTGGGGATGGAGGATAAAAATCTTAGTGAGAAAATGTTTTTTAACTTGGAAAAGCAAAGTGAGTTAGAATACAGAATGGATTTTGCTTATCCTCAACGTATCCTCAATGAAATTAAATAATTTTAGCATGTCAAAATATATATTTGTTGTTGCACAAATGGAGCCTTCCATACAGAAGTTAATATGATAAAAAGGAAAGTAAGGAAGATAAAAAATAGGTTCCTGAGCTCTTATACCTAATATTTCATAGTACCACCCATTCAAGATGACTTGCTGTATACTATACTAAATGGGAAATAGAATGTGATATGTTAGGCATATCAAATTAACCCATAATTTAAAGAAAATTTTAATTATCAAAGCAACTAACATTATACGTAGTATAAGAATGAATTGACAAACAAATGACTCATTATTATGGAACTAATTACATACCACCAGACATGCCAATTTGGTGGCTGTAGGTGGTGGTGGTAATGTAATTTACTTAATGCATGAAGAAATCAAAGATTTGAAATTTCTTAGCTACTACAGTTTGTCAAACAATAAAATATACTATATTTTCATGAAAATAATACTTTACTAAGTTTTTAAAGATTTACCTTTATTTTCATATCTGTATATTGGAGATGAGTTGGTCCATGAGAACCTACAGAGAACATATTCATGTTTAGCTGCAAGCCATTATTCAAATTGCCGTTGACCACGTATTTGTCTATTTTTTTATTTTTATTTATTTATTTTTATTTTATTTTATTTTTTAAAAGATTTTATTTATTTACTCATGAGAGAAACAAAGAGAGAGGCAGAGAAGCAGGCTATATGCAGGGAGCCCGATGTGGGACTCCATCCCGGGACTCCAGGACGACCTGAGCCAATGGCAGATGCTCAACTACTGAGCCACCCAGGAGTCCCTCTAACAGCTTTTTAAAAAATATACATTTGTTTGGATTTTCACATAGATAATCATGTCATCTGAAAATCAACACGGTTTTAATACTACCTTCAAATCTGGATGCACCTTATTCTTTTTTTGCGCTTGTGTTGAATGGTGAGGACCCCAGTGCAATAGTTGTAAGAGCAGACAATTCAAGGTTGGAAAATGCAATAGTTTTCCATTTGTAGAGAAAGCATTTGAGATATTAGGTAGAATTATACACTAACTCTAAAAGTGATAAGTCCCACATTATTAAAAACACTAAGTTAAAACCTATAGCAATTGTATTTTAACTTCCAGTGCCAGGTAACTGTATATAAGCCCGGGATTTCCCACAGCAGAACTGATTTTATGAAAGGAAGCATTAATAAAGTCTCCTTAAAGCACTAAAATAGAAAAGAAAAAAAACAAAGAGCTAAAATACACTGTAAAATTGAAGTCCTAAAGTTTTACCCTAACTTTGTTAACTAGAACATTAGCATTATAGAATTTAGAGGAATGAACAGTCTTTAAAATTAAGCTAGCCTTTAATGCTTCAATTTTCTCTACCAGGTGTTTGAAAATCTTTGTTGACAAATAATCCACTATTTTCTAGACTATCTCATTCCATTTTTGGATTTTACTAATTGTTAGCATATCCATTGTTAACTCTTCAGTTGATTGTGTCTCTCAGTATTTTTTACTCGTTGGTCCTTTTTCTTTTCTAGTCTTTCCCCCTTTTCTGAGACATCTATTTTCAATGTTAAGGGTCATAGGTGACATCAAATATTATTATGATTATGATATAATCATGATGATATAATTCAGTGTCTTCTAATTTCTCTCTTCTGAATATAATTCAATTTTTATAAACCCATGGCAAAAACGTGATGTGCCAATTAATTCCATTTTACATATGGAAAAAAAAGACAGGTACCAGTTCTTTAAAATAGAATACCAATTTGATTTGCATGTGTTCTGGAGTAGCTTTTTTCCATATCTGTTACTTTCTGTAGAAAAAACTTCTCTGGCAGCCCTGATGGCCTAGCAGTTTAGCACCGCCTTCAGCCCAGGGCTTGATCCTGGAGACCCAGGTTCGAGTCCTACTCAGGCTCCCTGCATGGAGCCTGCTTCTCCCTCTGCCTGTGTCTCTGTCTCTGTCTCTGTCTCTCTCTCTCTCTCTGTGACTATCATAAATAAATAAAAATTAAAAAAAAACATTTTAAAAGAAAAGAAAAAGCTTCTCTACATTAGGCTCTACAGAAATAAAAATTTCCTCTTTGGCTAATTTCCATTGAGATGATGTTACTTATCTTATTCATTCATCAAATATTTATTGAACTTAAGTTGAATAGGCTCAGAGCTAGGTAGAAGAATTATCAAGTGAAGAAAGCAAGTTCATGCCCTCATAGGTTCAAAACCGAAGTGGCCTTTACATTACAATACTAAGTGCTTATAAAGAAAAATATATATAAAGTTAGTAACAAATAGAGAAGGGGCTATTTAACTCTGCCTAAGGGAACCTAAAAGAGGATGGAACATTTCATCTGAAGAATTTATAGGAATAATTAAAAGTAACCAAAAAAGGGATGTGAAAAGGCAGTCTGTGCCCAGCGAGCTACACAGAGAAATTAAGGTATAGGAATTTACAGAGTGATAAGAGGTGCGGTCTGATTTCTTCCTTTATACCTCATGTCTGGATTTTCAGGTTTCTTGTTTGTTTGTTTGTTTGTTTGGATGATATTACCCTTTGCTCTATCTCTTTCTCTGGAAAGTAATTTCAAGATTGGCTGTTTGTAAAGACATTGAAAGCAAGGCATTTTCCTCACCTTTATGTATGGTTTCACATTTGGAGGAATTTTGATTTTGTCTCAGCAGTAATAGCCTGTTTGAGAAAATTTTTTAAAAATGTTTTATTCGCGGATCCCTGGCTGGCTCAGCCATTGGGCGCCTGCCTTCCACAGAGGGCATGATCCTGGAGACCCAGGATCGAGTCCCACATCAGGCTCCTTGCATGGAACCTGCTTCTCCCTCTGCCTGTGACTCTGCCTCTCTCTCTCTCTGCGTGTGTCTCTCATGAATAAATAAATAAATAAATCTTTTTAAAAAATTAGACAAATAAAAATGTTTTTCATTGACAAAACACAAAATGGGGGAGAGGGTAGCCTGAATTCCACTCAAAAGATATGAATGCTAACCTGGACCAAACCTTGTGAAGAGCCTAATTGAGATGGGCAGTGTCATTGAATTGATGAAACATGTCACCACAGTTTTAAGTTAATGAAAATAAAAGTCTCTGTGAGAAGCTTTAGCATTAGTACTTTTAGAAGCAACAGCGGCTGTATCTGTCTTTGCTTTAACAGCTGTTTCATGTAGGTGACAGGCTGACAGGAGAACAATCAGGGGTTTATTTCTAGTTGAATTTTTAGTTTCTTCTTTCATTTGTGGGTTATTGTTTGAAAAGAAGTGTCCCCGTATTCTCTGCTTTGTCAGCAGTCTTCCTTTTCAAGTTTTTGAAGCTTGTCATAGATAGCTAGCAAACAACTGAACTTTTTAAAGCTTTTTATTGTATGTGCATGATGTCCTCTATGACTTTGAGTTTGAAATAAGTAAAATGAAGTCGCTTAAAAATTGGGTTTTGGCATAAATGTAACAAAACTAGTTTAACCTGCATAATTACTGATATCACTAGAGAATTATGTCACTCTTGCATGTCTTGTACACTACTGACATTCAGTGAATGTTAAAATAAATCCTAACAATGGGCTTTCAAATCTGACTAAAGTCAGAGAAATTCCACTGATTTTGAGAAAGTGGGTTACTTTAAGTGTGTAAGTATATTAACCTCACATCTTCATTCGTGATGGCCAATTTATTCTCGTGATTTTTTCCTGGAAGGTGCAAGGCTTTTTTGAAGATACATCAATCCTCTCAGTCTGGAGTGCCAATGAAATCACTACAAAGATACTTTCCCAAATAGCTGAAAGAGTTAATGTTGTGCCTAAAAACCTCTAAAACCAACATTCTAACAGGAAGTTTCTGGATGTGTTTCAAGCAAAATGACTTAAAGTAGTAATCATTGAAAACTAAAAAATCTGGTTAATAATGATTCCTTTATAAGTCAGTAATGATGAGTGGCAACTCTTTCTAAGACCTCAAAGAGCACAGGTAAAACATTGGAGGAATTTTGAACTTCTATAGACATGGTGAAGAAAGGACTGTCATGACAGGATATAATGTGGATTATTCCATAAAACAGAAAAAAAAAGAGAAACCCACATATACACTGTTGCTGGGAACAATGGGCAAGATACTTTCCATCACTCTGAAATGACATTTATTAAGTGCTTATTATGTTTGATATATGTATTGTTTTAAATGTATCACTTCATTTAATTCTATATCAGGGCAAAACTATGCTGAACATATGGTCAATGATGCTGTATAAATTTATTTTGTTATTTGATTAAGAATATACTTGTCAGCTAGTAATATTTTATTGATAGTTTACTGAGTTAACAGGCATTTATTGAGCAATAATAAATTTGCTGATAGACAACTCAAAGAGGGTCAAAATTAAGGAAAATTTTATGATTATATAATCCTAAAAAAAAAAGTTGATAGCCTAAGAAGAGTAAAATTTTAGAGTGGCCAAGTTTTCAATGAATATACTTTATACGGTGGAGCTTGGAGAAGGAGGAAGTGGGATGGTTTTTAAGAATGTATTTATTTTATTTGAGAGAGAGAGCATGAGATGAGAAAGGGACAGAAGGCAAGGGAGAGCAAAAAATCTTAAGCAGACTCCCTGCTGAGCACAGAGCCCAATGCAGGACTCAATCCCATGACCCTGAGATCACCATCTGAGCTAAAATCAAGAATTTGTCACTTAACCTACTGAACCACCCAGGTGTCCCTAAGATTTTTTTAGACTAGTAAATTAATAGTATATACTTCTATGGTAGCATTGAAAGAAGAATATATTTAAAGTAAATTTTACTTCTGTTTTATATAGGACTTAAAAATTAAATTAAGAAAGGAATACTATAATATGCTATTTTTCTCACATATTTCTCACATTTCACCCTTCCAGCTTAAAGAATAGTAATAAATATGCTTAAATTAGACTGAAAGAATAGCAAGAAATATTTTAAAATGTAATTAGCTCATATATGTATAAAAGCCAATACAGTAGGCTACTTTATCTCAGTGTATACTTTAAAACCCTGAAGAATACATAAATGCTGTATTTGGATTAATCAAAATTTAAGAAATGTAATATATGTATTAATCACGGTTCTCCAGAGAAACAAACCAATAGGAGATATAGGAGATATGTATATTGTTTTGCAGAGAGAAATTAAGTAATAATATATACATGTAATTTCATTATATAAGTAATTTAAGGTTTATATATAGATATTTATATATATACAGAGAGATAGACAGTGACAGAGACACACACAGAGAGGGAGAGACAGATTTTATTATAGGAATTGGCCCATGGGATTATAGAGGATTATTATCAAGAAATCCCAAGATCTGCCATCTGCAAACCAGAGAACTAGGGAAATTGATGGTATAAATCAGCATGAGTCCAAGGGCCCAAGAAGCAGAGCCAGTGGTTTGGTTTAAGTCCCACTCCCAGCTGGAAGGCCAAAGAACCAGTAGTGCCAATGTATATAATAAATCCCAGACTAAATAGATGACAAATTTACCCTTCCTCCACTTTTAAAAACAACAACAACAACAAAATGAAATGCCAAAGGAATTTCACTGGGATGAAGTTCCTCCACCACTTAGAGAATATCTCTGTAGCCACTGGATGAGCTGGGCCACCACGGTGTCCGAGATCCCAGGACAGGCCTCTTCCATCAGGTAGATGGCCCCTCTCAGTTCTTCTATGGACATCATGTTTCCTCCACTCACCTGGCTTTTCTCCTTCAGCTCTGCAAACAGAGGAGAAATAATTGTAGATAAACACTGAGAAAAAGGCCTCTTTGGGATATCTTTCACCTTATTTCTTTCTAAGTCCGAAGGCTGAAGTGCTCCATTCTCAAGATCCTTTGGATCTTTCTCTCGGAAGGTGAAGATCCAGTCCCAAGAGTCACTGCCCCCAAATGCCTGGATGCCCAAATCAAATAATGCCAAAACAAAGGCCTGGGGATCTTAGCTCAGGGAGAGACTAGGGACAGGGATGGAGAAAAAAGGAGCAAAAATGATTCCCAGATGAAGAGAAAAACTTTTGTGCAGAAGTTGATCTAGAGATGAGAGAGAACAACACTATATTCAAGAAAGTAAAAAGAAAACCAAAGGTCAATTTCTGTAACAAAATTTTCTACAAGTAAAATGGAGAGAAATGTGACCAGAGAGATAAATATGAGGAAGTTCACCAAGGTTTTTTTCTAAAGTCATGATATGAACTTTGCAACAAGACCATAAAAGATGGTTAAGTAGGCAAGTAACTATGAGCAGATTTGCATTTGGGAGAGAATGTGTCAGAGGATGCTAAACAGTGAGCAGTTAGGAAGTGGAAGTGTAATTCAAGTGGGAGACAAGGGTGACTTGAACTAGATTGATGACAGTGGGGATAGAAAAAAATCCATGGATGGAGCAGTTCTTTTTTGAGTTAGAACTTATTGGCATGGAGTAGGGAAAGAGAGGAATCAAGAATGAAAAAAACAAGGTTTCTGGTTGGAGCAAATGGGTAAAAAAAGTCATCATTGGCTGAGATGGGTGATCTCAGAGGATGATCAGTTCTGATAAGAAGATGGTAAGTTCAATTTTAGAGACGCTGAGGTTAAGGTTTTGACATTCAGAAATACCAAGCAGACAGCTGCAAACAGAGTTATTCAGAGAATTCAGGTGTCACTTATCATTCTCAGATGTGTTATTAAGATTGCTGTGGGGGGCAGCCCTGGTGGCTTAGCGGTTTAGCACCGCCTGCAGCCCGGGGCTGATTCTGGAGACCCAGGATAGAGTCCCACATCGGGCTCCCTGCATGGAGCCTGCTTCTCCCTCTGCCTGTGTCTCTGCCTCTCTTTCTCTCTGTATCTCTCACAAATAAATAAATAAATAAATAAAATCATTAAAAAAAAAAAAAAAGATTGCTGAGGGACAGTGGATGGTGAAATCCTAAGGCATGAGCCCTGTTTAGGGCTGGGTGGACAAAGAAGGAATTACCAATGGTAATGCTACAAAGAAAAGTCAGAGACATTAATCATTTATTTTCTATAGATTCATTGAACACCTGTGAGGCAGATGGTAGGAAAATAACAATAATCCAAATAGCCTAAGGTTCCTGTCCTGCATAGTAAGTTTTTAAAAAATCAAGAAGAGGGAGGCATGGTGCTCTAAGATGAAGTAAGTGGTTAATATTTATTTAAGTTTTTAAAAAGCTATAAAGTAATTTTTTCCCCAAATGTTCCACTTTTTCTCATTGAACAATAGGAGTTTGTCTAAATCTAGTATTTCTCAGAAACAAAAGGATTGTGTAGCTCATTCCTTAGACATCTTCACTCTTTTCCTAATTTTGGTTAGAAAACCTGTCAGATATTCCTAGAAGGCTCATTAATATTAGTTTAATTTCTGTAATGATTGGGTCTAGGGGAATTGTAGTGTTAGCACATCTGTCTGTTTCAGAAATACCTTATGCTGGGAACACTTTGATGTGTTTTTGTGGACTCGATTCCCACTGCAGAAGCCAAGTTGCAAATGCTATCTGTGACTCCAGAAGACTCCTTGCTCCTATTTTCTCACTAGCTTTCCTCCTATTATTGCTATCAACATTCATATCTTTAAGGGCAAAGACAATCTAGCACAAATGTTCTTTATCACATAGCCAGCCCTAATAGTCCCCTCTGTCCTTCAAACTACGGCAAAGATATCTACTCATGCCCTGTGATATTGTGCTATTTTCTCAAGAGGACAGATTTTTACTAAGCTTTATTTTTTCAATCTGGCTTTACTTAAACTATTTTTGGTCAAAGCCCTTCATATTTCAGACACAGGTATGACACATGACCTTAGTTTCTGGACCTGGTCATATTCCTCTCCCTTTATTTTCAGTTCTTTGACACATTTCAATGTTCAATATTGTTCCAATACTGGGGAGGAGTAGAATAACAGAAGAAGGAAAATCTTGACTTTCCATGTTACCTTAAATTCCTCAAATAACTTCAAATTTGACGAACAAAACTGATGAACATCAGTTAATTAAAGCACAATATCAAGGAGGATAAGAATTTGATAATAGAGATTAAATGTTATATTAAATTATGTAAGAACTATTCTCCATTATCTTCTTCATAAGTGTAAAATTACAATACAACTTTTATATTGAGCCAGACTCTGAACCACTGAGCAACCCAGGAGCCAGAGGCATCTTTCTTTCTGACACTTGTTTGGCTTGCTCCATCTCTTCTTTAAATTATTTATTCAAATATTACCTTTTCAGAAAGAGTTTTCTGGACAAACATATTTCTTCATAACAATATCGTAAACTAATATATATTTATTTATTTTTATTTTAAAAATATTCGTTTATTTCAGAGAGAAGAGAGAGAGCATGAGCAAGGTCTGGGGTGAAGGGCAGAGGGAGAAGGAGAAGCAGACTCCCACTGAGCAGGGACCCCAATGTGGGGCTGGATTGCAGGACCCTGTGATCATGACCTGAGCTGAAGGCAGATGATTAACTGACTGAGCCACCCAGGCACCCCCTATATTTATTTGTTTATATTTTCTCTATCTCTAGTAGTCTATGCCTCCAAGATAAAATACATGTTGGTTTGTTCATTGCGCGATCTGCAGTGTCAAGAACAGAGTTTGACTGATAGCAGACACTCCATAAACATTTGAGTGGATTAATAAATTATTTGCCTTCTATTGTATAGATTACAATGTTATTAATCCAAGTAAATAAACATAAATCAGATGGCCAAAGATGATTGAATTTTAATTCTTAAACATGTGTTATTAAAAATAATCTACCTTTTGAAGATTAGAGAGAATCAAATTCTCCACAAAAAACATACATTTTTTAAAATGTGCATAATATCAAGAAAGACCAGCCTAATCCCACTGCTAAGAAATTTTATCATGTTCATTCTTTATCATTTGAAGGTTAGCCCTGATTTCTCAACTGTGTTTTGTATATCTCTTCTCTGCAAGAAATTCCAAGGTCTGCTCCCATTTATTTATTCAGATTTTATGCACAAGGATAAGTTATAACTCCTTGAGACAGAGCATCTCATTTTCCAAGACACCCCACAGATATTAGCAATTACGCTGCTATATAAAAGGTTTCCATCCAAGCAAATAATTTGTTTTCTAGTGAAAAATAAAGGATATTTCACCTTGAAGAGATAATTTTTTTTGTTTCTTTCATAACTGTGAATGACCAGTGAGACCCATCTGGTCTTTCCACAAATGAAAAAAAGAAAATCCTTCAAGGGTAAAATATTACTTATTCTATGAGGAAACAATGTTAAATTTAAAAAAAAAAAAAAAAGAAAAAATGTTTGGCTTGTATCATGCATCTGTCTGATTTGAATCACTTTCAGTGAGTACTGTTGTGCCCACTTACAATATTTTTGTTGTATAATATATATGTAAAAAGAAAATATTTTATTTCAGGATAAGCATTTGTAATAAGCATGAAAACTCTTCTCACATTATCAGAATTAATGAAGTATTGTTATGCGTGAATATTTTATAGCTTACTGAAAAATCAAGTCAAATGACACCTTTATACCTATACATATTTTTCAATGAAAAAGTTCAAAATTGTACTGAAATATATCTCTGCCTCAAATATAGGACAGAAACAGTAACAGCCATTTTACAGAATAAGTCAAATATTTGAATGAACGAAAATAAAACTTAGTCGTCCCATGATTGTGGAAACACATGAAATATTTTTAATTAGTTTAATTTTAATCTATCTTTCACTAGATTATTTTTGCATATAGGTAGTACCAATTTCCCATCAAATGTTGCTTAAATTAGGCCACCTGAGTGGCTCAGTGGTTGAGCATCTGCCTTCAGCTCAGGGGATGATCCTGCGGGCCCTGCAGGGAGCCTGCTTCTCTCCCTCTGCCTATTCTCTGCCTCTCTTTCCATGTCTCCATGAACAAATAAATAAATAATTAAAAAATATATTGCTTAAATTAATTTTTAGGGCATTCAACATTCTAAGGAACAAAATAGATTAAAAGGCATTCATTAAGTGATATGACAAAGTATCCTTTTCTCTTCTTTTTGTAGTTACCTCATTGGTTCAAATCTTCATTATATTTAATCTGGATTTCTAAATGTTTCTCCAGTTTATCATACTGACAATAATTTCTACTCAGTGCTACTCAATACCACTTATAGACAAACCTCTAGTATACAGGAAAATGGAATAGTGAATCAGACTACTTTAAATAGTGGAAACTTTTGCTAGACATATGACTTTAGGTAAATCAATTAACCTGCCTCAGTCAGTATCCTCATCTGTACTGTAGATGGTATCAGCTCTGGGATTTCTGTGAAAATAATATAAGGTACAATTTGTCAAGATGCATCAGAGACAAGTACAGATTGAATGCTGGCTCTCTTCTTTCTTCTGCCTGGGATGTAAAACTACTTAAGTTACCTCATTGCTGTCCTCTCATCTCCCACGTGATAAACTCCAGGCACCAAAGCATACTATACAAGCCCCACATATGTCTATACACCTCAAATCATTTCTCATCATGCTTACTCCAGAATGAACGTGATGCTACCACAGTGGCTACACAGCTATACAAAATGCTATTTTGTATGTTTTCTTCAATAATCTGTATATTCTTTGTAAGGAGACACTGTATTTTGCCATTCCGATAACTGAACTCAGAACTTCCCACTCTGGCTGATTATTTAGAAAGTTATCCCCTTGAAACTATCTTTGTCCATTTATTCCTTGAAGTTATTTTCGTATATTCTCAAGGTACACTTATTCCATTTTAAAGAAAGTGACCTAAAGAAGAAGCCGGTGGTATTCTCTTAATAGATAATACACAGGAGTTTAATGCTAGAATAATAATTTTTAAATATCAAATAACTACATAATAGTCTTCTTAAAAATCAGATGTAAGGCTAATCCAGGCAATTAAAATACTTTATTTTACTAGTTTTCTCCACAGAAGACAAAGCATAAGTTATGAAATAGATAGTTTAGTGTATTTTCTTAAAGTTATAGTAATAGACTGATTATTAAAATTTTTCAAAGCTTCATTTTATATACAAGTCATTTCCAATGTAACTTTGAAACCACATAATCAGTAGGAATAGTATATTTCCCCACTTCCTAAGTACAGGCTAACTTTGTGGCTTACTCTGACCAATAGGATGTTTGTGTGAAGTTCTAAGCAAGGACCTCTAAGCTCTTACTTTCACTTGGAATCAGGCCACTGCCAAATTAAGTCCAGGAGACCTATTGGAGGATGAAAGATGATGTAGAGAAGACTCTAATTGTCACAGATAAAGAAAAAATAGAGTAACCTAAAGATATTTGACAGACATATGATATAGTGCTTCTAAAATTAGCAGAGCTGGCTGCACAATACAATGTTGACCACAACCCCATGAGTGAGATCAGCCAAGAGAAAAAGAGCAAACCAGGTGATCCATGAACTCCTGAACACTAATAAATGAATATTGTTTGAAGCTATTGCATTTTTTTAAAAGATTTTATTTATTTATTCATAGAGACAGAGACAGGCAGAGGGAGAAGCAGGCTCCATGCAGAGAGCCTGACGTGGGACTCGATCCAGGGTCTCCAGGATCATGCCCGGGGCTACAGGCTGCGCTAAACCACGGCGCCACCGGGGCTGCCCAAGCTATCGCGTTTTGAAGTAGCAGCTACTAAACCCTATATTCATTTCAACCACATTCTTTGGCCAGACTGAATGTGATACAATATTTCAGTACCGTATGGAAAAAGAAAAACGTGAAAATAAATTATTTATATGTCCTTATACCAATTTTAAATGTCTTAGTTCTATGTATGTTTAGCATTGATTATATTATAATTTATACTGTGTTCTGATGTTCTTTATTATATTTTATACTGCTTCAGTTATCAGTTCACACTATGGAAATAAATGTGTTATCATTCACAGTAATTTATTCAAAAGATACGTATTGAATGCTTGCTAAAGGCAAAGGCAGCCTACTTTATATCAAGAGTGGAGGGGTTAAACAGAAACTCTCTTGAGAAATCTTTCTATTAAACTTTTTATCAGGACAACAAGATGTGTGTGCTGTCTATGGCTTTGGCAAATGGACAGTCATTTTCACTACAGACTCCAATCAGGAAATTCCCTTCCCACCAAAAAAGAAAGAAGGACCAAAAACATCCCACATCCTTCACTGTCCCGTGACATGTTGATGTACACACCAAAATATAACAGGGCATGCTGCTTGAGAACAGGATACTCAGATCAAAAGAGACAGACAATGTTGAGATTCTAATAACTCTTCCTAGAACAGAAAACCAGAGCAAGACTTTAGCAGTTGGAAATGTACAACGTAAAAGGGAAAACTTCTTTAGCAATGATGTGTTCTGTCATATGATATTAAGGATCCTGGGATAGGAACGTGTGACCCCTATATAAAACACATAAAAACAGATTAATGAAATTTGGAGACTTCCAGAAAAAGAAGCCATTATGTATTGCACAAAAATAATACTGTTCCAGCTATTCTAGCTTAAGGATTTTCAAAGAACAAATAAGGAAATAATTTGAGGAATATATGAGAAATTTTATTAGCACCCCATTGCATAGATTCTATAATTTATTGTAGTTATACTTAAATTGACAGAAAGTAAAGCTACATTATATATTATATGAATAATATTTTAGATTATAGTGTGGGGTGTTTGGTATCCTTTTTTAATTTGTATTGTCATCATAAAGTTATGAATCAACTAAGCTCTTCAAGTAAATTATAGATATCTGTTTAGACTTCAACTGACAATAATTATTAAGAACACACTTTTCTTTTTAGTTTCAAGTGTAGAATTTATTGATTCATCACTTATGTACGGCACCCAGTGCTCATCACAAGCGCCCTCCTTAATGCCCATCACCCATTTAACCCATCCTCCACGCACCTTCCCTCCAACAACCCTCAGTTTGTTTTCTATAGTTGAGTCTGTTTAATGGTTTACCTCCTTCTTTTTCCCACTTATGTTCATCTGTTTTGTTTCTTAAATTCCATGAGTGAAAACATAGGGTATTTGTCTTTCTCTGACTATTTCACTTAGATAATACTCTCTAGCTTCATCTACATCATTGCAAATAGCAAGATTTTATTCTTTTTGATGGCTGAGTAACATTCCATTATATATATATATATATATATATATATATATATATATATATATATATATAAAACTTCTTTTTTATCCAGTCATTAATTGATGGATATTTGGGTTCTTTCCACAATTTGGCTATTGTTGATTAATGCTGCTATAAACAGTGAGATGCACGTATCCCTTCAAATTAGTATTTTTGTATCCTTTGGGTAAATACCTAGTAGTGCAAATGGTATATCTGATAAAAGCTTAGTATCTAAAATATATAAAGAACTTATAAAATTCAACATCCAAAAAAACAAATAATCCAGATTAAAAATGAGCAAAAAACATGAATAGACATTTTCTCAAAGAAGATATACATACAGTTAACAGGCACCTGGAAAGGTATTCAACATCACTCATCACGGGGGAAATACAAATCTAAACTGCAATGATATATCACCTCATACCTACCTAGAATGGATAAAATTAACAGCACAGGAAACAACAGATGTTCTTTGTTTATTTCTGTGTGTGTGATGCCACATGTTACATAAAATGACTGCTGGGCAGTGAAAAAAGATAATATTTACAAGATACAATATCTTGGACTCAGAAATTCACAAGCTAACTTTAAGTTTTCTAGAATACTGGTTTCTTCTTGGTTGGAAGTAGTTTTGAATTTTGAAAATAACTAGAATAGTATTAAAAGTACCTAGCATATTATAATAGTTCCTGTGCTTCAGATTGAAGCATTTTACCTAAAGAGGCTCAATTAATTATCATGACAAATCTATAAACTAGGAATTATTGTAAAATTTATTTTGCAGATAAGCAAAGGAGAGTATAGACAAGTAATTATCATTAGAAGATCAGCTAGGAAGTAGATGAAACAGAACTTAAACCAGCCAATCTGGTTCTAAAGTATATGTCCTTAATCACTATACTAAACAAACTCTTGTTACCTTTAAAGCATTTTGGAGAACAGTTATTGTTACAGTTTATTTAACATCTTTCCATGCAAGAACCTGCATGTTAGTCCATATCACTAAAGAGCTCTGATTTTGAAGCCAAATGGGACAGATTTTGAATACTGGATTCACCAATTACTATCCCTCTCATCCTGCATAATTCACTTCTCTTAGGTTTAAAAAAGCTTTTTCAGGTCTAAATTACTGGTTATAATAGTATGCACTTTTCCCACATGATTTCATCACAGCGATGGGGGGGGCAGGTCCCAACACATACCTGGCATCCCACTTTGATGGTCTTAAGAATCTTCTTTTGACCCTGTGTCTTTCTCTAAAGTGAGAAGAGGTCTCTTACAATAAACACAATGCACAGTTTGGAGGTACAAGGGAGCTTTCAATCAGTACATGCTTCAATTTTTCATCTTTTGGATGGACAATTCTGAGGTACATTCTACAGAATTCCTCAAGAGGTCCCTAATAAGATTGAAAGTCAACTATCCATTATAATAAACAGCTCAGTACAAAACTTTTTTCTCTATTTTCCCTTCTCCCCCTCCTTTTTTTTTTTTCCATCCCACCAATAACCTCCAAAATAAACTACTTGTGCACAAGAATGTCTGTCGCAGGCACAGTTTCAGGATGATGAATGGGAGAGACAAGGACTGAAGAAGATAGTCCATGTAAAATTCAGTAAATACTCTTAGTATGCACTCACTAATGATCAAATAATAACATTATCATTTATCTGAAAATTTAGGGTTTTGAAGAAAATCTGTTTCAAGTTTTTAGCATGAATATTCTTTAAAAGAAGAAGCCATGAACCAAAGGATGATGACTACAAGATTAGTGAAGTGAATCATTCTAATACATAAGGAAAGACAGTTCTGTTCTTACAAATTCTAATAATCGTAATCACCAAAACACTACAAGAAAAGTCTGAAGTTATTTTCATCATATTGAGCTATAGTGAACTTGATTTCCAATGAAGCTATTTTAAGGAAAGAGAAGACTACACTATAAGAGATTTTACTTATTTATTTAGACAGCTGACATCAAGATAAATTATGCAGGATATCTTAATGTAGCTAAGTACAGAAAATCATTTTTGTGACATATAGTCTGAATAAGAGAATGTTTTCCTTTATTGACTCCAAAATTGAATTTAAATTTATGAACAGTCCAATGAAGCTAATTTTCAAGTTGTTGTCATATGATTGTACCTTAAATTTGAAATGTGTTATCAAACTATAAGAGCAGTTTTATATTCCTCCTTGGATTGTGAGCACCTTTTCCCTTACTTTAGCTTATTTCCTGTTCTGTTTCTTCTCAGACCACTTTTTATTTTTATTTATTTTGTGTTTTTTTAAGTTATTTTCTAACTTCAAGGAGTTTGGAACACAGTTGGGATGATTAAGAAACAACGCAAGACATAGGACTTTGTATATATTCTTTGCTATAGGAATTAAGAATAGACCAAAGTGTAATGAAGTAATTAAGGAAAATTATAAAGATGAATTTACTGATCACTGAAATCTTATGATACAAACAGTATATAGTAGATTGAAAAATTCAGCTGGAAGAACACCAAAGAATAGAGAAAAAATTATTTTGTTCAGAACCAACAGTTAGCCCTTTGATTATATTGTTAGACCAGAACCAGATCGCTAAAGGCTATGAAAACCATTTCAAAGAATTGGAAGCCATTTGTCAAAATTTTTAATTGCCAAGAATTTCAGCACAAAATTTTTACACATACACTATATATATTAATATAATTATTTATATAAAATTAAACTATCAGTATAATATATACAAATTTAGAAAATCTTCAGGAAAGCTAAGTAATATCTTAAAATATGATGCAGCTTATACATGATGTTACTAGTAACTAAAATCCTATTTATTCTTGAAACTTTCATGCTTGTAAAAAATATTCAATAAACCCTCTTGAAAACTTCAATACTGGAGATAAATTTTTGTCAGCATTGTTTTTTTAGAATGTATATTAACATATTGGCTGAATTCATAATCTAAGTGAAATGCTAGTTCTGTTAATGTCTTGTTCAGGTCAGCTGATTCAACCTGTTACTTCTCCAGAGGAATTATTTTAGACAATATCAACATTTTATGGTGCTATGTCACTAAAATTCCATAATGTGACCTTAAATGCCACTTAATCAGAGACAGGTAAACCATAATACATAGAAACAAACTTATAGCAAACAAAATGAATGAGGAAGGACATTTGATTTTTGATTCCTGCCTTAATACACTTCTCTTTGCCCCCATTTTCTCCCAGCTGTTTTTGTATTTTCATGAAGATTACTAAATCCTAGCATGGCTTGTCCCAGATTTGAAGGGAATGTTGAATCTCATCTATAATTTTATCTTGGGATCTTCAATTGAAAATTATTTTCATTTAATACACAAACTAAATTTTAGAAAAATAATTAAAATGATATAAACCATAAAGACAACAAGACTGGAATATGATCCAAATACAGAAAACAACAAGGTTTAGGCTATGCCAAATCTCTTTGGCTTTGGGACAAGTTGGAGAAACAGCTTCCATCCTTCTCCAGAGTGCACAAAAAATTTTTTTATGAAATGTAGAGAGAGAGAAAGATACAATTTGGAAAGTAGACTTTGGTCTAATTAATTTAGACTAAATTTGGAGATAAAACAAAGAGGATTCAGGAGACACATAGGTTGATTCAAAATCTCTAAACATGTTAGCAGAGGGAAGGAAGGAAGGAAGAAGAGAGAAGAAGAGAAGAGAAGAGAGAGAAGAGAAGAGAAGAGAAGAGAAGAGAAGAGAAGAGAAGAGAAGAGAAGAGAAGAGAAGAAGAGAAAAAGAAGGGAGGAAGGAAGGAAGAAAATATGAAAAGAAGAAAGAATCTACCATATCTACCATAGACCAAGCTAAGAATGGGATGTTGAATTTATTTAATGATGTGTGCTAAACTGAGATGGGAAACAACTTTTTGCTTTCTCCCCATCAATAGGTGAGGTCTAATTTCTTTCCACTTTGTGACTTACTTTACTGACAGAATTCTTCAGAGGTGATATTCTAGGATTGCTAATATTAGGTTATAAGAAGCATTACACATTCTGCCTGGCTCCCATAACACACCCAACTTTAATGCTAGAATAAGCCCATGCAGCCTTAAGTGGAGGCTCATATAGAGACCAACTGAAGCCTCCAAACCAACTGAAGCTGAGCACAAAATAGACAACTTCAATTTGATATTCTGTCAGTAAGCATATTTGCCAATAGATCTTCTAGTCCAACTGAGCCAGTCTAATTCATGCCACACCAATTGCCCCAGGGCTCACTATTGAACTAAGGATTTTCTCAGTGACAGACTCAACTTACAATTCTGAGAAAGTTGAGATAGCCAGTCTACTTTATCCCAAAGCACATTCTAGGAATTGTCTAAAATTAAAGGAAAAGCTGATCTAAAAATATATAGGAGTTGGCAACTAGTGAAAATCAATGGCAAGATAATTATTTTCCATATAAAATGAACGTGCTCCTTAGTAAAAAGGAGTAAAAGCAAACAAATACACAAACAAAAACAGAAGACAGATCTTACATGCCCCATTTATTGCCGAATATCCAGCACCTAACACATTGAGACATAAAAAATATTCAGTGGGTATTTATTGGATGGATGGATGGATGGATGGATGGATGGATGGATGGATGGATAGATGTTTTCAAAAACATATTTCGGTGACCAGTAGGTTCTATGAAATAAGGAATAGGTCTACAATGACTTCAAGATTCAGCATGATTCTCACTTTTAGACATTCGCAGATGTTGAATAAGCATCAATTTTGGCATAGCCACTATGATATAGTCATTTTGATGATGTGGTCACTTAGAAATATTAGAATGTAATGAACTCAAAACAAAACTCTTTTTTACTTATATGGAGTGATAGCTTCCTACAATCAATCAGGAGAAGAAATTAATTAACTAATGATCTAAGTTCTAGAATGTAACTATCAGAAAAAAATCTTTAATACAATTTATACATCTTGAAGACATTAATCAAGCTGTGAATCTGACAATCTCCACCTTCTTTTCTACTAAATGTTGGAGACAGACTTTAACAATACATGATGAATTATAATGCCTTTTTAAAAGTGGTTGAGTAAATCTATTTTCTCCTGAAAATTAGATCTTTACTAATATAAATTTAGAATTCTACAAAAAAATTGTTAATATCAGGCATCACACTTTTCATTCTGATATAAGAATTGTTTTTAAACAATTTGTTTAAAATTTTTTTGAAATTTTGGAAATAATTGTTTTCAAAAAACTTTGGAAGCCATTGTGTCAAATAAAGACAACAAGTTGAACTGGATATTCTGCTTGCTATTATAATTAGAACTTGTATAATAGCAGAGTTTACTAAGGAAACCAGCTGATGTTCTTTTCCAAGTTTCTTGTTCTTAGAGAGGAAAGCTATTGCCACTTATTCTTAAACATGACTTAGTCTATGTCTATCTGTACTCCAGATATCTAATGAGACTATTTTCAGTGTTGCTTTGAAGTTAAGTGAGTCACAACTTCAATCCAGTGATCTTTAGTCTAGTTATAAAACTCTTGGAAATGTACCCAGGCTTCAAATACTTTCATGTCTATCAAGATTGAAGTCATCGACTAGGAAAAAATCTCCAGAGCTTAAGAGGGAGGAAGAGACAGGCAATTCATCCCAGGTCCTAGTCAAGGGTTCTGTAATAGATGAGCTGGTTCAAAGTGTCTTGTGTCTTTTATCATAAAGGCACAGAATTAAAGAATGAGAAGGGCTTACATATTTGAAGAGAAATTAGACTGTGAGAAGGCAGGTGAATCAAAGTCACTCATGAGAAATGTCACATGAAATATATGGAAAGACATTTATAAGAGGATAGAAGTTAATAAATTTGGACAAACTCATAATTTAGGTTAGTAAACAGATACAGATGCCGAAATACATTTCAAATTAAAAGAGGAAGCTTTGAGGAAAATATAATAGGCTTTGACTGTGAGGAGGTTATGTGAGTCTGCAATCATTCATTTATTTTCTACTCAACAAATATTAAAGACTAAATATCCTGGGGAAAGCATAATGATGGAAATTCTAACTTTAAAGAAGTATTTATGAAAATATGAGAGAAATATGAGCCAAGTGCATGTAATTCCAATAAAGCCTAGCTACCTGCATTCTAGTCTGAGCTTAGTGTAAAGATTCAAAAGAATGCCAATCAGATTAACATCTAACAAGGATTTGAAACCCTTTTAAATATTTACTATTTTTTTCAAAACTGCCAAAATAATTTATTATAAATCCATTATGCAAGTGATTATAGATATAAAAACATATCTACCATATGTTCAAGTTTCCTTTCTTTCTATAAAGATTCTCCTGAACTAAGCACATGCCAATCCCAATCTTTCTTCTGTTCATTTTACCTGCAGATCTATTCATTGATTTTCTGATCAAGACTATCTGTTGTTTTTAAACCTATCAAAGCAATAAATATTTATATAGATTTCCTGTTCCATGTAAAAATCAAGAAAATACAATATGGAAAAAAATATATATATAAAAGTGATCTACGAATATAAATTGAGAGCACTGAAAAAAATAGGATTGAGAGAAAGACAATCGATTCAGAGCCAGATGCATTAATGGAAGCTACTAGCAAGATTCAAAATGGATATTTCCAATGAATACCTTCAAATGTTGATTAGAACTTCGGGAGAAAAGATATGGTTGGGTAAAATATTTGGATATATAAGGTTAGGGAAGTATTGCTGACATTACAAACTTCTGAGATTGCAAAGGGTGAGAGTTTTGTTGTAGGACAGCTTTCTGGAAAACAACTTTATTAAGTGGATAAAACAAGGAGAATGAATCAGACAACAGATGGAAAGAGGAAAAGAAGATTGAATAATTTTGTGTCAGCTAATAAAAAAAGATTAGGAAAAAACAGATGCCACAAAGAGATCAAGAGGGTGATACATAGGGTAAGGTTATTTTTGTGCCGTGGGTAAAATTTCCATTGAAACATGTAAGAAATAGTATCAGAAAATTGTTCAATTTTTTAAAAAATAGTAATAATTTAGTCTATCAATTGAGAAAAATGATGAGATATAAATGATCTACTAAGACTAAAACAAAAATTACAACATTGGTACACCATACACTATATTTGGGGGAGTCTGTTCACTTGCTTGTTATTTTTAATTTTTTTAAGTTAAGATGGCTATCAAAAAATGGATGATGTAAAATTACTCCTAAATAAGTCAGCCTAGAAAATAACATGATCATTACTGCTCTGACTCAAAATATTTTAATGAATATCTCCTGGGAAAGAATGAATGAAAATATAGGAATTACCTTTTTTTCTTTAAATAAGCATAAGCAGATATAATTTGATTTAATTATTGTATTACATGCTATATTTAAAGAAAGACAATTGACAAGGATCACCAATTACCTGTAAATCTGTCTCCCTCTTCCTTCTTATCAAATAATAAGTACCAGAAATCGATAGTACTATGTACCATTTAACACATACATTCTATTTATTGTACTCTCTGAAACACTCAATTTAAGCAAGTATGTAAATTTTTGTCCTGTAAATATTATTTCTCTGACTTGTTGAAACCAGTGACCCCTTTTAGTTATCAGATGAATTTACAGAAAATAAACATAGTTGAGCAACTCAACAGGTATCTAACACATAAAGAATGAAAAATGGTATTTGTGGAATTTCATTAGCCACAATGAGGCAAATTATAAGGCCAGGTAAGAGTAGGAAATAGGCATGCATTCTCCTAAGTAGGAGTCTGTAGCTAGGGACCTATTATAAAAGAAACTTTCTTCCTTAATTTTTTCCTTTGTTTTCAAGCAAGTTCTATATGTACTATATGTTCTTTGAACTTATAAAAATTTAATTTCTGTGAATAAATGATGTTTTTACAGGCAAAATGGTTATATGAGCACATTCACAGCTTATATACCCTTTTCTGTTTTCAAGAATGTCACTTTTCCATTTTTTTCATTAAAAAAAGTCCTTACTCCTACATCATTAGCTATAAGTCCCCCTTTTATAAGTTTCAGCTCGGTTTTGTCTTTCTAAATTTTTTGGTTCTGCCTCAGTGGGATTCAACATTTCCAATTTTAAATCTATCTTATTGCACTGACCTTTAAAAGCTTTCTGTATCCATCTATTCATACAGGGATCGGATTGCCAACTATAGGTCCAATTTGCAAAGCACCTACCTTTTTTAAACTTCTAGTACCAGTTATGCTTCAGTAACCTTTTTTCCCCTATTATTTTCCTAATATAGGAATCCAAATGAGTAAGATGACTATATTCAAAAATCAATAATTTGAAAACATTTTTTACCCCTATGGAGGTATAATGGCTTTAGCAAGACTCTGTAGTTACTCTTAAAAGATATTTAAACCAGGATACCTGGGTAGCTTAATGGTTTAGCGTCTGACTTTTGCCCAGGGTGTGATCCTGGAGTCCCAGGATTGAGTCCCAGGTTGGGCTCCCTGCATGGAGCCTGCTTCTCTCTCTCTCTGCCTGTCTCTCTGCCTCTCTCTCTCTCTCTCTGTGTGTCTCTCATGAATAAATAAATAAAATCTTTAAAAAAATTTTTAAAAAGATATTTGAACCATTTTCTTTTTTTTTTAATTTATTCTTTATTGGTGTTCAATTTACTAACATACAGAATAACCCCCAGTGCCCGTCACCCATTCACTCCCACCCCCCGCCCTCCTCCCCTTCTACCACCCCTAGTTCGTTTCCCAGAGTTAGCAGTCTTTACATTCTGTCTCCCTTTCTGATATTTCCCACACATTTCTTCTCCCTTCCCTTATATTCCCTTTCACTATTATTTATATTCCCCAAATGAATGAGAACATATAATGTTTGTCCTTCTCCGACTGACTTACTTCACTCAGCATAATACCCTCCAGTTCCATCCACGTTGAAGCAAATGGTGGGTATTTGTCATTTCTAATGGCTGAATAATATTCCATTGTATACATAGACCACATCTTCTTTATCCATTCATCTTTCGATGGACACCGAGGCTCCTTCCACAGTTTGGCGATTGTGGACATTCCTGCTAGAAACATCGGGGTGCAGGTGTCCTGGCGTTTCATTGCATCTGTATCTTTGGGGTAAATCCCCAGCAGGACAATTGCTGGGTCGTAGGGCAGGTATATTTTTAACTGTTTGAGGAACCTCCACACAGTTTTCCAGAGTGGCTGCACCAGTTCACATTCCCACCAACAGTGTATGAGGGTTCCCTTTTCTCCGCATCCTCTCCAACATTTGTTGTTTCCTGCCTTGTTAATTTTCCCCATTCTCACTGGTGTGAGGTGGTATCTCATTGTGGTTTTGATTTGTATTTCCCTGACGGCAAGTGATGCAGAGCATTTTCTCATGTGCATGTTGGCCATGTATATGTCTTCCTCTGAGATTTCTGTTCATGTCTTTTGCCCATTTCATGATTGGATTGTTTGTTTCTTTGGTGTTGAGTTTAATAAGTTCTTTATAGATCTTGGAAACTAGCCCTTTATCTGATATGTCATTTGCAAATATCTTCTCCCATTCTGTAGGTTGTCTTTGAGTTTTGTTGACTGTATCCTTTGCTGTGCAAAAGCTTCTTATCTTGATGAAGTCCCAATAGTTCATTTTTGCTTTTGTTTCTTTTGCCTTCGTGGATGTATCTTGCAAGAAGTTACTATGGCCGAGTTCAAAAAGGGTGTTGCCTGTGTTCTTTTTTTTTTTTTGCCTTTTTTTTTTTTGCCTGTGTTCTTCTCTAGGATTTTGATGGAATCTTGTCTCACATTTAGATCTTTCATCCATTTTGAGTGTATCTTTGTGTATGGTGAAAGAGAGTGGTCTAGTTTCATTCTTCTGCATGTGGATGTCCAATTTTCCCAGCACCATTTATTGAAGAGACTGTCTTTCTTCCAATGGAGAGTCTTTCCTCCTTTATCGAATATTAGTTGCCCATAAAGTTCAGGGTCCACTTCTGGATTCTCTATTCTGTTCCATTGATCTATGTGTCTGTTTTTGTGCCAGTACCACACTGTTTTGATGACCACAGCTCTGTAGTACAACCTGAAATCTGGCATTGTGATGCCCCCAGATATGGTTTTCTTTTTTAAAATTCCCCTGGCTATTCGGGGTCTTTTCTGATTCCACACAATTAGAACTAAATCACAACAAGAAGTTTGGAAGGACCTCAAACACGTGGAGGTTAAGGACCATCCTGCTAAAAGATAAAAGGGTCAACCAGGAAATTAAGGAAGAATTAAAAATATTCATGGAAACTAATGAGAATGAAGATACAACCATTCAAAATCTTTGGGATGCAGCAAAAGCAGTCCTAAGGGGGAAATACATCGCAATACAAGCATCCATTCAAAAACTGGAAAGAACTCAAATACAAAAGCTAACCTTACACATAAAGGAGCTAGAGAAAAAACAGCAAATAGATCCTACACCCAAGAGAAGAAGAGAGTTAATAAAGATTCGAGCAGAACTCAACGAAATCGAGACCAGAAGAACTGTGGAACAGATCAACAGAACCAGGAGTTAGTTCTTTGAAAGAATTAATAAGATAGATAAACCATTAGCCAGCCTTATTAAAAAGAAGAGAGAGAAGACTCAAATTAATAAAATCTTGAACCATTTTCATGCATTTCACACGTGTCAAGTGATTCTGAACTTAAACCTGAGATATCATAACAGACAACCAAATTTATTGAAAATTGTTAACTAAGAATCCAATGTCAGTGTATGCAGAAAAAAAGATTTTTGTTTTCAGCCTATTGTACATATCCTTACTTTACCAATCTTCTTTACAGCAAGTATAAAGCCTTTTTATTACTTTCAAACGCTATTTGCTATAGAACACCTTTTATCATAAACAAATTCATGTATTCAAATAAAGAAGTACTTAACTAGCCTTCAACTAATGCATTATCTTTCTGCTAAACAGAGTTAAGACTGTGACTTTAACTTAAAAAAAAATAAAAGCCTTGAGAAATAATTGCTAAAAGTCAAATTGCCACATTTGACCCTTATATCAAAGGCCCAAAATGTTTACTCTTCTAGATGAGGGGAAATGATATATGAAAATAGCACAGTTTTAAAAAATTCATTAATTACTTCACCCATTTAATAAATTGTTGTTAGACATTTCCAGATACTCCAACAGGTAAATGTATAATCACTTGAGAAAAGTGTCATAAGGGAAATGGTAATGGTTCTAGGAGACATTTTTTCCATTTTTTTTCCTTTTGGGAAGGAGAAGAGGAAAGCCATCTCTAAAATGTGAATTGGTTTTGGTTATGGATAGTAAACTTACTACCTTAGCAAAATTATCACAATTATATTTCCTTACACAAAACTCACATTTTTATATATATTTTTAAAGAATCTATAACAGAAGGACCAGTAACAAAGGTTAAAAAAATAATAAGTAAGGTCATATTACACAGGACTCTTTCAGCTGCAAGTAACAGAAGACAATTCTGACAAAGCTAAAAAGCAACAGAACGTTAATGATTGATATTGACAGATACGGAATAAGACTGTCAATATTTTTATCCTGGCTCCTCTTGTGATATCCTGAACTAGTCGTTGTGTGGTAAACACCATGGTGCACCACTCAGATCCCCTTCACTGAAGGGCTTGAGTCCCCAGTGGAGAGTGCCACTGGAAGTAGACTTTAATTGTCAGTACTTTGAAGGATTGCCTCAAGTGAAGACATCAACCCTGTCTAAAGCCACATATGCTCCCCTAGGTGGCCTACATCTAAGAACTGGTTAAGTGGGCTATAAAGAACCTCTTGTTCCAACAGGGTTATCTTTGAAATGGCATTATAGCCCCAGAGCTCCAGGAGACTCCCACAACTTCCTTAAGCCTTCACCACAGCTCACCTTCTCTTTCTCTCTCCACTTCTGCTTATTTCCCTTCCCTTCCATAGGTCTTAGTCCAAGAACACTTCTAAAACACCCTAGATACTAAACTCCAACTGAGGGTGTTTCCTGGGAAATCCAATCTGTGACAACTATCCTCGCTAACCTATTTTCTCATCCATAAACCTTTCTCCCTGGATTGTTATGCAATTTCATTTAGAAAATTCACAAAAGGTACTTAATCTGGTGCTTTACATATAGCATATATACATATAGTGTATACATTTTATCTATAACGATAATGATTATGATGACTGGGGGAGAGAAATGAGGTAGACAGGCATAGTGTGATTTCAGTATCCCAAATGATGTCAGTATGTTCTATCACTTTCTTGCTCCCTCCAGTTTTATTTTTTAAATAAGCAACCACATTTTCTCAGCTATGTGTGTGTTTGCCTCATTTGCTCTTACTACCAACCAGCATGACCATCTCTGTGGTAGGAAGAGACCAGAAGTGAACTAAATGATAAAATAAATCTTCCTCTTCTCTTCAAGAGGGATGCCCTTTGATTTTAATCCCTAGCCCGGTTCTTCTGTTACTTATTACCCTTTAACCTTTATCTACCCTTCAGGCAAAATCTATTTGACATATTAACAGTGGTCAAATTTTGACTAAAAGTTAAGGCTCGTCTCCTTTATGAAATGTTTATCTTCCAGAAAGAATTAATTCTTTACAGAGTTTAAAAGATGAATGAAACATTTTTCTTCCCTTAGATCTTCTCCTGAGAGTAGACACTGGCAAAGAGAGTAAGGAAAGAGAAATGAAGGACACCACAGGGAAGAGCTAGAAATAGGAAAAAGAAAAAAAGACTGACAGGCTTAAAATCCTGAAGACACATACTCTCTACTTCATAATACTGCAATGGGTCAGTGTTACATCACAGTGTCACATGTAAATATTTGGGCATAAATATGTTCTTCCTAAACATCAAACTGATATCATCTTTATATAGCAAAGTAACATTTAATCAATTCCAAAGATGTTTACCTGTTTGTCTATTTAGAAAATAGCAGAGGAAATAATGTAATTAAATGAAAAAATGTATAGAAAAGTGTTCATACCTCTTCCTTCTCTGCACCAACAGAGTGAGTACATTAGAGGAAAAAAGACAGTATTAAGAGAGAGCTCAAGAACCCTGAATAGACATTCACTAAGCCAAGGACCCAGAGGAGACCACTGCCCTCTTGAAGGATGTGCAATTCTTATAGACATTGTTGATTCAAGGAGGATGAAAATACAATCTCTGGCTGGAGAAAGTTGAATTTGTTTTAACAAACCCTGTCTTCAAAAATAAAAATTCCTAACTTACAAAATATTTTTATCTTGGACTATGGTGCTTTGGCTTTCTACCTCAATAAATCAGGTAACTATCAAGTAAATTCATTATCATTTCCCTAATTTCCCATTATTAGTTTGATTTCTTCCAATATTCACAATTATAACCAATATTTAAGCAAATATTTTTAAATATACAGCCTTTTCCATTTTTCCATTATTTCTTTAGGATCGAGGCCTAATAGGTATTGTTAAACAAGAGCTTTTTAAAACTTGACAATGAGATGAGAAAAAAATGTGTAAGTAAAGCTTCCTGACTTTAGAGTGAAAGCACATAAACTGTCCCATACTATCCCACATGCTCAAATGTTGCTTGCAATCAGTATGCTTGTAAAGCTATGCTTCTTTCTTCTGCAGTCACCTCCTGCAGCCTCAGGGCATGACTTCCCTCAATTTGATCCTGCTCTTCCCTATGGCACTTAATTTCCGACCATGGGTACATACCTGACCCTCAGCTTCTTTCAATACCAAACATTTCACTGAAAGCTTATAAAAAGTACAAGTGAATTACAATTCAGATAGTTTTAAATGTCACACTCAATAGGACTTCCTTAAGAGTTCAAAGGCCCAATTCCTTCTATAGTATTTCCCAAAAGTATGCAATTTATAACCCAGCTCCTGGCTTGCTTCACTGTGGTAGACGGAAAATAATCCCATGGGGTCAGCGTTCTCATTCATAATGAAGAAAGGCTTGGACATCTCCTCTTCCTGTTATGGTTCAAGAAAGTGTATCCCTAAGGTTTAGAAAGAGAGTCAACTCTTCACCCTTCCCAGGAACATAGTCCAATTATCCAAGTACTAGGGCCCTAATACTAGAGGATTTGTTTTAGATCTCAGGATAATTGTCAGGAGAGAGTAAATCCCACTTCCAACCTCAGGAGTATGGTTCTAAAAGGAAATTAAAAATTCAAAGTCCAATCTCAAAAATTTGCAAAGGGTGGGTTACATTGGATATGAAATAACTTTACATGAGACTTAAAAGTACAATCCATATTGTATTGCATTAAGCTTTGTTCTGCTTTTACCCAGTTTTCTCTGGGCATTAGGTGAGGAGAACGTATGACTACATCTTCTGCTAGCCCCTCCGTGTGATGGTTCTAAGTAACAGCACGCAGAATACCAAATAGCATATGATCATACACAGTCGTGGCAGGTGTGGGGAGAGTTTTGTGGTTCCACATGTAAGAACACATATATAATGGGAACGTAATCTACCGTGGGAGAATGGCTTAAAAAATACAATTAACTTATATTACTAAAATAACTCTATTTCTTAAGAAGATTCTTCATTAATGTTTAAATTTCAGATGCACTTAAATGATTTCCCAAAGGCTTTCTCAAAAACAGACACTTGACAAGCTCCAAAGTTAAATTTAAAGACCCATTCATAGAAAACAGAAGATGCTTACAACCTTATCTTGAAAGTTTTCTTTTCATTTTTTTTCTGCTATTCCTGACCATGTTTAAAAAGTGGTATACTAATAACAGCAATAATAATGAAGATTCTGTGTAGATAAATATGTAAGAGATTTGAAGTTTCAAAAGGAATAACTGTCTGGAAACATTAAGTAAAGGTGATGAAACCTGCATAATTTGAATAAACACTGCTGAGGATTCCACTATATTAGAATGTTTTAAAAGGTGATATTCACTCACTTGAGGACCAATTGAGTTAAACACAATTCTTAGGCTTTTGGGTAAGCGACTGTCGTCAATGAAATATTTCAGGCAGATAAACATTGCTTACACCCTACCAAAATCTTACTGCTAAGTTATAATTAAAATACATTAAAATGTATTTTAAAATACATTTCAGACCAAAGTTTGCCACATGTATTTGTTTCATACAAACATTCAAACAATATTAGTAATTGAGTTTAAAGAAATAATAGTATATCTTGTTCTATATACCATATGAAGTTAGCTTTTGATCATTTTATTTGTTCTGACCACTACCTTGCATAAAAGACTTATTTATGGTAAACTATCCAATGCTCTAAAGGGAAGATTTTATTATGTTTATAGTTGACATCAAGTACACAGCATCTTCTGTATTCGTAGCCAAAGAAAACTTGGAAATTAATTTGTAATATCACCTTAAAGATACATGCTATTTGCCTAGCAGAATTATTTGTCCCTTTCATGCAGTGTGTGTGTGGGGGGGGGGTCTCCAGCTATTTCAGTCATGCATATATGCAGGATCCCATCCTTTTCACAAATAATTGAAAGTTCGTTTCTGACACTTACTGTGTTAATTAGCAAAATTGTAGCTCTTGCTGGGGTGTACATAAAGATTGCAAAAGCAATAAAAGCAATTTTTATAGCCATCTCTGAATTGAAGAGAATACTAGATAGCTATTTCTGAAGTTTGATTGCCTTTATGATGAATCATGAAATCAGGTAAAGTAAGTCTTCTTCCTTTGTTCTTTTATTCAAAGCTGTTTTAGCTATTCTAGGTCCTTGACTTTCTATATGAATATTAGAGTCAGGTTGTCAATTTCTACAAGAATGCCTAATGGGATCTTGATTTAGACTGCTAGGAGTCTAAATATTAATTTAGAGAAAATTGACAGTTCAGCAATATGGCATCTTCTGGTCCATGAATGTGGTGTGCATCTCTATTTAGATATTCTTTCATATCTCCAAGAAATATTTTGCAGTTTTCAACATATAAGTCTATGATCTTATCATATTTATTCTAAAATATTTCATAGTTTTGATCCAGATGTGATTTTATTGAATTATTTGTTTCAGTTTTCAAATATATGCTGCTAGTATATAAAACAATTTATTTTTTATATATTGATATTTTATCCTGTAAAATTACTTTATACTACTAGTAATAATAAAATACTTGTTATTTTAGGAGAGTTTTTTGTTTTTTTGTTGTTGTTTTGGTTTGTTTTTTTTGCTTATTCCCTAGGATTTCTATATAGATGTCTTTCTGAGAATAAAGATAATTTTACTCCTTTTTGCACTGTAATGTTGAATAGACTTGAGAGCAAATATCTTAGGCTTTTTTTCTTTTTCCTTTTCTTTTTTTTAAATTTCATCTTTATTGAGTTATAATTGACATATGAAATTGTTAGATAATTAAAATGTGTATTGTGATGTTTTGATATATGTATACATCATCAAGGATTCTTCCCACATAGTTAATGAACACATCCATCGCCTCACATGATTGTCTTTTTCAAAGAGTACATCTGAGAGTTTCTTTTGTTTATGCATTTATTTTTTTTTTCATTTTTATATCAGGCATCATTTAAAAAATTTAGCGGTAAAATTGTTTATTGGAAGTAATTAACCGCTTCCATATGTAGGCATACAAGTAAAATACCTATCATCTTCCCAGACTTTAAAAAGAACAAAATTAGTTTAATTCTCATATTTATATCTTACTAAATGGAACATAATGTTTTTAAATGCTTAAATATTTTCTATTGCACATGCCAGAAAACAAGTGGCTTTAAAAGTGTTCTCAGCTCCATGTTTGTAGTTCAACAACACCCAGTGTTTCTGTTCAATTCCACTACTCAGTATAAATTTGCAACTTCAACCTAGTATTTACTAATTATCCACTATCCTGACATCTAATTTTTAAAAATAATTTGAATTTCTAAATCACTTCAAAACCTAATGGAACTCAAATGCTATTACAGCTGAAACCACTTAATAAGGCCCTGTTAATAAAGACAATCTAGTTAAATCAGGCACTTTCAGTGAACATATTTTATCTTGGCCACTTGATGTAATCCAAAATAATAATGATGGCTAATAAGTATGGCCTGATAACAGGGACATTTACTCCATTAACCATTTGCCTGGGCTGTTTAGATTTTTCTGTTTTAGAGATAGTAAAAGTCATTGATTTGAGAGTTTTATTATAAATTCTGATCTGTTGTTTATATGGAGGAAAACAAGTGCCCATAATGTAGTGATGCTGGTATAACTTAACTCCATATACAAAAGCAAGTCCAATAATATAAGCCCTTTATACCCTTGCCCAGAAAACTAAAACTAGATTTTTTTCATAATAGATCAGTACTATTTTTATTTTAGTTCTATTAATTATCAGAACTGAAAAGTCACAAACTCTCATTTAACATTATATTACTTGTTTGAAATACTTTGCAAACTGTACAACATTATTATCAATTTTAAGGCCCTTCAGAAAAAAATAATATAGGCTTATAAAGCAGCTGACAATTTTTTAAAGTTATCATGAACATTTAAAAACAATGTGTCTTAGAGGTTTTTCTGGTGAGGGGGGCGCAAAGGGAGAGAGGGAGAGTGAATTTTAAGCAGGCTCCATGCCAAGTGCAGACTCCAACATGGGGATCAATCTCATGACCTGAGATAAAAATCAAGAGTCTGAGGTTCAACCAAATGAACCAAACAGGCACCTCTTAGGGTTTGTATTGTGTTTCTATTCATCTCCAGTAAAATTTAGTCAAACATTCAGCAGTTACTCTAAATACTGTGACACATCAAGTGTTTATATATACATATAAACAGTTTATACACACACATACATACACACACACACACTATAGAAGAAAAATAAGGGATCATTTCATTCATACTTCAAAAAAATTTGCTCAGTGTGTTTATGGCATATTAGCTTCTTTATTCCAAAGTTCTTAAATCTTTAGATCAATTTGCATATCTAATACCTTACCAGAACCATTCATTTAATCTTCAATATTTATCAAATACCAATTACATGTCAAATATTATAATATACTTTATTTAATGACACAAATATGAAATGTGTTACATTTTCAATTGTCAACTGGCATTATCCTGCCCATTCTATATTCTGTCCTGTAGAGAAGTCCAGAACTACTTTTGTTTGAATTATCTTATACTACTCTTCTGGATGGATCCACCAATGAAGGCCTCTCCAATAAAATCTTTAGGAGAAAATAAGCCATTTATCTACAGTTGCCACTGTGTTCATGCACTTAAGATTATCTATAATGGCTTCTCCTGGCTTTCAGAGGGACCTTCTAGAAATCATGTATTATGAGCAGCCAGCTAATATCTCTAATGTATAGACTTCCCTTGAATTCCAAGTTGGTAAGGTAAGATCCTCTGGAAAATTACTCACCCTGGTGGTGGAGGTGGATGACACTTTGAGAAGAAACCTACCACCATTCCTTTCACTTAGGATATCTTGGAAATTACTTTTCTAATCTCATGCCCCAAACCTCTCAAAATTTGAATAACTTTCTAATTCCAGGTTAAATAATTTTTTTCTACTTCTACTTTTGGCCAAAATAGGGCAACATGTAATGATTCCACTCTCTCATCTAAAACAATTTAAAAACTGAATACGCTATGAAATGTGTTTTTTAAGGATTTGATATCAGGCAGTTCAAAACAATAATACTTGAAATACAGAAAACAAACCAAGTCCTAAGATTACTCCCTTTTAATCTCAAAGTGTCAGTCTTTGGTTTCAGTGGGTTTTTTCTATTTCTTATCTCATTTATTATTGTTTTATTTCCCTATTATTTTTCTGTTTAATTTGGTTTTGTTCTTTTTTCTAGTTTCGTAAGTTGGAAATTGATGTCATTGATTTAAGACCTTTCTTCTTTTCTAATATAGACATTTATTGCTATAAATCTTTAAGCATTGTCTTAATTTTATTCTTCAGACTTCTACATATTTTGTTATTTTTGGCAAAATCACTATCCAGACTGATCAAAAGAGATAGACACAAGGGGCCGGTATCGGGAATAAGAGAAGTGATTTAACTAAAAATTTTGCTGGCCAAAGATGACAATAAACTAATTAGGAAATAAAAATATAAACAATATGGCAATAAATTAAATAGCTTAGATGACATGAATGGTTATTTTTATTAATAAAGTCACATTTTCAGTCAAATATCTTTTAAGAAAAACTTCAAATAGCTTCAATACTGAATTACACTACAAATTTAGGGGGAAAAATATATCAATATTTCACAAACTTTTCCAGAAAATTGAAGGGGGAAAAAGACTTTATCTTTAAGGTAAGCATCAAAACACTCCAGATAAACTATGGAATAATATCCTTGATGAACATAAATGCAAAACTTAACGAAATTCTAGCAAATAGAATCCAAAAAATACTTGAATGAAATAATATACCATGACCAACTGAAATCCATCCCAAGAATTCAAGTTTGGCTTAACATTAAAAAAAAAATCAATAATATTTACCATATAAGCAAGATAAAAGCAATATACATAATCACCTCATTAAAAACAGATGAATTATTTAACAAAACTTAACACTGATTCATTAGGCAAACTGTGCTATATCCATAGGATAAAATACTATGCAGCAATAAAGAGAAAATTCTGATATATGCAACAGCATGGGTGATATCAAAATAATTATGATGAATGAAAGAAGACCAAAAAGCATACTAAAATATGATTCACTTTATATAAAATTCTGGAAGATGCAAGCAATTCTGTAGTGACATAATACAGATAGTTGCTTATGAACAGGGGTAGTTGGAAAGTTGATGAAGGGATAATTTACAAAGGGGCATAAGAAATATTTTGTGAGTGTTAGTCATTGTTTTGAATTTGTGAGTGGTTTCGTGGGTATACTCCTAAGCCAAAACTCATGAAATTGTACACTTTATAGCTCAATAAAATAAAATATATGTAATTTTTTTTTAGAGAGAGAGAGAATGGCAAGGGAGGGATAGAGGGAGAGGAAGAGAGAGAAAAAAATACATTTTGACTGAAAGAATTTTGTCTATTTTCCTGATTTAACCTTTACTAAGAGATAATTGTCATTCTCAAGTATCTTGCAATCTAGCAGAGAGCATACAAATGTAAAAAATTCCATTTACTAAATTGCATGCAACTCAATATATTATGAGAGTAGTCTGAACAATATAAACCCATGCAACTAACTTCTAAAAGTAAGTGGCCTGGATGCCTAGGTGGCTCAGTGGTTGAGTGTCTGCCTTTGGCTCAGGGAGTGATCCTGGGTCCTGGTATCCAGTTCCACACTGGGTTCCCCACAGGGAGCCTGCTTCTCCCTCTGCCTATATCTCTGCCTCTCTCTCTCTGATTTCTCATGAATAAATAAATAAAATCATTTAAAATTTTAAAAAAATAAATAAAAGTGGCCAATTCAAAACTTGTTAAATATTACAAAAGTTTTTTTGTTTATTTTGTTTGTTTGCTTGTTTTTTTGTCTCTTATTTTTTCTTGTAGAAATCTTACCAGGACCAATTTAAATATTTAATTTAATAAACAATTTGTATACAAAAGGTTGAAATTCCCAGGGTTCAAAAAATAAATACATAAAAAATAATAAAAATAAGTACTAAGAGGAAGAAGGTAAATAGCTCAGCATAGGGGACATAGAGGGGGAAAGGAGAAGACAAAAAAATACAAGCCTGAATAGACAAATATGAAACCAACCATAAGGAGCTTTTTTGTACCAGGAAAGCCTATAAATATTAAGTCATAAGGGTATTTATAGGTGAGCAACAAAAGAGTGGATTTTGACACACATGGAGGGATTAACCATGATTGAGAAACTATTGGTTATAAGTGACAGAAAATCTAATTAAATTGTCTTTGGTAAATAAGTAAAAAAAAAAAAAAATCAAATATATTTATTGGTTCACACAGCTAAAACCTAAGTGTTCAGCAATCTTATCGCTTGATCTAGAGACTACAATGAGTTTCTGGATGGGTTTTTTTCATCTTTTTGCTCTTCTCTTTTCCAAGTTGACATTCTTCTCAATCTCCAACTAGTATTAAGATGACCTACCAGCAGTTCTCATTCTATAAATTCCAAGATCTAAACCCAGTGGGAAAAGGTCCATGCTTCCTTTTCAACACTCTGTCAAACATGTATTTTATTCTCAATAGCCATAGTTGGGTCAAAAGTCCATGGAGATTAATTATTTAGGTCAAGAGAGGAATTTTCTGATTGTCTGATTTGCAAACAAGTCATATGCCCACTCCTGTTACCATGAGGTTGGGAAAGGAAGTGGTTACAAAAAGAGAAATTTGATAATCTTAGCAGGAAGAGTGAAATCAGATGTAAATGTCCAAATATATACCACTAGGAAAAAATAAAGCTTTTTTTTTTTTTTTTTGAGGAAAAAAATATGTCATGAGTGCATGTATGGATCTTTGTAGTTTCAGAGGTGATTAACTGTGGGATTTCCTTTTGTTGGTATTCTCTAGGAAGTAAAGATGACAAATATTAGCTCAAAAAATATTTATTGAGTGCCCATTGAGAGTTAATCATTTTGCTAAGCAGTAAAGATATTGAATCAAACAAGATGTGGTTCCTGTCCTCAGTAAATTTATAGCTTAGTGTAGGAAATAAGTAATTTTGTTAAATATTACAAATTTGCAAGGAGTCATGGGAGCCCAAAGAGGGGATTCAAGATCATATCAGGAGTTTGCATTGATGTTGCTTGAGACAAATTTAGAAGGGCAGGAGTTAACTAAATCAAACAATATTACTGCCGAGAGATCAATGGGAAGAGAGACCCAGAAATGGAAAAAGGCTGGGTGCATTAAGGGGACTTAAGTAAAGAACAGTGCAGTATGGGAACACGAGTAAATAAAGTTCTATAGGAGGACAGGGAGCTTATCAACAAGGGTTTTCCATACAAAGCTAAGAGGTTTGCATTACTTGAATGCTGCATATATCATTTAGAATCTAGAAACCAAACAACGATGACAAGTTTCAGTTATTTCCTTAAAAGTACTGTGTCATCTTGTCTTTGAGTGTCTAGGTTCCTGGTACTTATTTTTTTTTAGTAAAGCTATATATTTTAACCTGGAAAACTTCACCTACAGAAAACTTGCCTAGGGGCTGAATTCTTGCCATTTCATCCCCACTGTCTGGAGTCTTAGTCCAAAGGGATGGCAGATTATGATTCAGGAAACGTGCCAATCTTTCACTCTTATAAGTAGGATTTCTTTTAATACCTTTGTGCAAGTAGCTAGACAGAGAATGTTACAGTAGATTCTAGGTTGCAAAGGCCTAAAATGCTAACAGAGGCCAATTTTTCAATAAGTGTAAACAAACAGTTAAGTGACAGAGTTTGAGAGATGTTATAAAGACTGCGAAAGGGATGAGAGAGTTCAGACAATTGATGAAACAAAATTGTTCCTCACTCTAAAGATAAGAAAAAATAGATGATATTGCAGAGAATTCTGAGATGGAATGATAGGAAGTTGCAATGACTAATTTTGAATGTCTTTCAATTTTATTAGATAGGTAGAAATCAAAGACTCTCAGCTTATATATTGTTACTACTGAAATGTGATTAAAAAGCTGAGAATATGAACTTAAACACAGGATTATATTAATGGCGAAAATATTCTGCATCTTGGTTAACAAAATCAATCTGCCTTAAGAACAATCTTTCTATAAATAAGCATTGTTTGGTTGACTACAAGATCAGTATGAGCCAAAAAGATGAGTTTTTTTTTTTTTTCCTTACGGCCATAGTGCTACACTCTTTGTTAAAGCTTTGAAAAATAAAAAAAAAAATACAAAGAAAATAATAAAAATATTGCATAATCCAAAAAAAATATTGCATAATCCCATCAACCTAAAATGATGACTAAGAAGAATGCAGAGTGAGTAAATCCACAAATTATTGAAAAGCTGCCAAAATAAGAGTCTGTACAAACTTTCTCCAATAATTTGGACAAATCTTTCAGGTGGTTGAAATTTCAGTTCTCCTGTAATCTGTCAAATAAAGAAGAAACAGATCAACAGATACTTTTTAATGAACAGAGATGTGTGGTAGAACCTGTTATTTCAAAAACCTTTGTACTTGGAAATCATCTACTCTTTGGGGGAAAATAAGCAGAAATGAGATTGAAAATATGCTTTAATATTTTAACAGATTAAACAAATCTTTAAATGTAAATTTCAGGGGCATCTGGGTGGCTCAGGGGTTGAGTGTCTGCCTTTGGCTCAGGTTGTCACCCCGGGGTCCTGGAATTGAGTTCAGCATTAGGCTCCCTGCAGGGAGGCTGCTTCTCCCTCTGCCTATGTCTCTGCCTCTCTCTCTATGTCTCTCATGAATAAACAAATAAAATATTTAAAAATAAATAAATGTGAATTTAAATTTCAGTGTCACAGAGTTATTCATGTCATTTTTTACTATTATAACTCAAAAATTCACAAAACATAAAAAAGTAGAATATTTTTCTAGTTTTTTCCTTAATGAACATAATGCAGATGCATAGAAAATCTAATTCTAATCTGAATTGAACATTGAATTATTAAACTATATTAGACATTAAATCAGTCAAATAATTCTGCAATTATTTTTTTTCTTTGTGTTTGGGTCTTTTCTAAGAATATCTGGTGGAGTTCTGCTTACCCCACTCCAAAATTATTATTCTGGGGGATCCCTGGGTGGCTCAGCGGTTTGGCTCCTGCCTTTCAGCCCAGAGTGTGATCCTGGAGTCCCGGGATGGAGTCCCGCATCGGGCTCCCAGCATGGAGCCTGCTTCTCCCTCTGCCTGTGTCTCTGCCCCTCTCTCTCTCTCTCTCTCTCTCTCTCTGTGTGTCTATCATAAACAAGTAAATAAATCTTAAAAAAACCCACAAAATTATTATTCTGAAGCATCTTCTTATCTTGAATAAAGATTATTGCCTAAAGCTTTTTTTTTCTGAAATACAGCTATATTCTCTTTATTTAGACTTTCCTTTGTGAAACTTTCATTTTTTTAAAAAAATCATACTATTTGATATCTATTTTTAGAAATGTTTCTTATAAATAACTATGTATGTGGAATTTGCTTTTTTTAAACAGTCTTGCAATCTTTATCTTTTAGGTATTTAGACAATCTATATTTATTATTATTATTATTACTGAGCTTAAAACTTCTATATTGCACATGCTTTCTGCGTGCTCTACTTGTTCTGTTTCTCCTCTCTCCCACCTCTTTCTCTTAAAATGACTGACTACTCTAATTTTCTACCATTAAGTCAGATGTTATTTACTCTCTTACTATTTTTTAGTTTATACTAAATATTACCATACGTATCCTCAAATAATAAAATCTAGCATTAATTGGCACCTTTTTCCTCTTAAAAATTATATAATAAATTAACATTTTAACTATTTTTTATTCCCTACTGATATGCATGCTATGCTCTTTGGTGTGATTTAATCTCATATATCTCAAGTGCATTCACCATTATTTTTATTGAATAAGTTATCACTTCATTATATTTATCCACATTGTTATGACTATGATTAATCATCATTTATTTTCAAATTTCCAAACTTCCATCTTGAATTTTCTTTCTACTAGAAGAATTCTCTTAATTTTCCTCTAGTTTTTCCTGTAGTGAATACCTGCCAGTGATAAGTGTATTTTTTTTTTTAATTCATTTATGATAGTCACAGAGAGAGAGAGAGAGAGAGAGAGGCAGAGACACAGGCAGAGGGAGAAGCAGGCTCCATGCACCGGGAGCCCGACGTGGGATTCGATCCCGGGTCTCCAGGATCGCGCCCTGGGCCAAAGGCAGGCGCCAAACCGCTGCGCCACCCAGGGATCCCTGATAAGTGTATTTTAAATGTCCTTTAAATGTTTTTTTTTTCTTTTTTCTTTTTGGTATTTTCAAGTTTTTATTTAAATTCCAGTTAGTTAACATACAGCATAATATTAGTTTCAAGAGTATAATTTAGTGATTCATTACTTAAATACAATAGCAAGTGCTCATCCCAAGTGCCCTCCTTAATACCCATTACTCATTTAACTCTCATTCCCCCTCCAGAAACCCTCAGTTTGTTCTCTATAGTTAAGAGTCTGTTTTATGGTATGCCTCTCTCTTTTTTTTCCCCTTATGTTCATCTGTTTTGTTTCTTAAATTCCATATATGAGTGAAATCATATGGTATTTGTCTTTCTCTTACATATTTCACTTAACATAATATACTCCAGCTCCATCCATGTTGTCACAAATGGCAAGATTTCATTCTATTTTATGGCTGAGCAATAATCCATTCTTGCTTCATCCATTCATCAGTTGATGGACATCTAGGCTCTTTGTATTTTTGGCTTGTTGATAACACAGCTATAAACATTGGGATGCATGTATCCCTTCAAATCAATATGTTTGTATCCTTTGGGTAAATACCTAGTAGTGCAATTGCCGGGTCATATGTTATTTCTATTTTTAACGTTTTGAGGAATCCTTCATACTGTTTTCCAGGGTGAATGCATCAGTTTGCATTCCTACCAACAATGTAAAATGGTTCTCCTTTCTCCACATTCTCACCAACATTTGTTGCTTCCTATTTTTAACATTTTGAGGAACCTTCATACTGTTTTCCAGGGTGAATGCATCAGTTTGCATTCCTACCAACAGTGTAAAATGGTTCTCCTTTCTCCACATTCTCACCAACATTTGTTGCTTCCCATGCTGCTAATTTTAGCTTTTGGACAGGTAGGAGGTGATTATAGTTTTGATTTTTATTTCCCTGATGTTGAGTGATGTTGAACATCTTTTCATGTTTCTGTTAGCCATCTGGATATTTTCTTTGGAAAAAATGTCTATTCACATTTTCTGCCCATTTTTAACTGGATTATTCATTTTTTTAGTGTTGAGTTTTATAAGTTCTTTATATGGTTTGGATATGCCTATTTCCAAATAATGACATTAATCACATATGTCATTTGCAAATAATCATCTCCCATTCCATAGGTTGCCTTTTAATTTTGTTGATTTTTTTCCTTCACTGTGCAGCTTTTTATCTTGAGGAAGTCCCAATAGTTCATTTTTCCTTTGTTTCCTTTCCCTCAGGAGATGTATCTAGTAAGAAATTGCTACAGTTGACGGCAACGAGATTGCTGTCTGTGTTTTCCTCTAGGATTTTGAAGGTTTCCTGTCACATATTTAGGTCTTCCATCTTTTTTGAATTTATTTTTGTGTATGGTGTAAGAAAGTTGTCCAATTTCATTCTTCTGCATGTTGCTATCCAGTTTTCCCAACACCGTCTATTGAAGAGATTGTCTTTTTCCATTGGACAGTCTTAACTGTTTTGTCCTTCTTAAAATGTTTTTAATTTCCTATATTCTTGTAAGATATTTTCATTTGGCCTAGACTTCTAGGTTATTTCTTATCTAATTTCATAAATATATAGCTATCTCTTGCCTTTTTTATTTCAATGTTTCTGTTGAAAAATTAGTTCTCAGTTAAAAATTTATAGGTTTTTTAATCTAATTTATCTTTATCTCCTTTGGTGCATTTAAGTTTACTTATTTGGGGATGCCTGCGTGGCTCAGAAGTTGAGCATCTGCCTTTGGCTCAGGGCGTGATCCCATAGTCCTGGGATCAAGTCCCACATTGGGCTCCCTGCATGGAGCCTGCTTCTCCCTCTGCCTATGTCTCTGCCTCTCTCTTTCTGAGTCTCCCATGAATAAACAAATAAAATCTTTTTTTTTTAAGTGTACTTATTTGTCTTTGCATTTTACTGAAGTTTCATTTGGATGGCCTTGTGTTTGATTTATATTTATTTTTCTTGGGGCACTAGAAATCTGTAAACTTAAGGATTCATATATTTCACCAATGCTGGAAAATTCTCAACTATCATCTCTTCAAATGTTTTTTTTTTCACTTCATTTTCTATTTTTGTTTTGCTACTTCAATTATAACCAGTTTTCATTATTTGTGCATTCTGCATTTGTTAATTTGCCTACTTACTAAAGTTTATTTGTAATAGTCTATGGACTGAATGTTTGTGTTTCCCCCAAATCCATAGCTTGAAACCTAATACCTAGTGAGATAGTTTGGAGGTGGGGTCTTTGTAAGATGAATGGAATTAGTGCTGTTATAAAAGAAACCCCAGAGAAAAACTTTACCCTGACCACCATGTGAGGAAATAGCAAGAAGAGAGCCATCTACAAACAAGGCAGTGTCTCTTTCTGAATCTACTGGTACCTTGATCTTGTACTTCCCAGCCTCCAGAACTATAAGAAATGAATTTCTGTTGTGGTTAAAGTCACTGAGTCTATGGTGTCCCATTATAGCAACTAGAATAAACTAAGACATGACTTAAAAGCAATACTTATGGTGCTTTCATGGCTAGTTGCTAACATGCACAAAGGACTAAAATATTTGAGTCTCTGATGTTAATGTTCCCAGATGAGTTGAACAAGGTGAACTCTGCCTTCCTGTTCCTGCTCTCATACTCTAAAGAAGTGCCCTTTCCATGGTCTATTTAAATACATATTTTACATATGCTTGTGCTTTTCATTGGTGATTTCACTGTTTAAAAGGCCCCCTAGCATAGTGCTAACATGTTTCTTAGTGTTCCTAAGCCTAAGAAGGCTGTGATATGCATTATGGAGAAATATGTCTGTTAAATAAGCTCCATGAAGCATGAGTTATAATGTTTATTGGCTATGAGTTCAATGTTAATGAATCAACAATATATATTAAAGTATCTTTAAAGAGTAACACACACAAAACAAGGTTATACATTGATCGATTGATGAAAATACTGTGGCCAGAGGCTCAAAAGAACCGTGCTATATTTTCCTTTGGAAGAAAACGGTTCTGTATTTACTAATTCAGTTTTGCAAAAACTTTATAGATAAAAACCACTGTGAGTAATGGGAATCAGCTATTATAACTTTAACAGTATCTTCTATGTCACATAGTCTCTATTTTTCTTTCTTTTCTCTTTGTTTTCTTCTAGATATTTTCTTCTGATTTATATTTCAGTTTTAATCTGCTGTTGAATTTCTAATTCAATTATCTTACATTTTGGTCCTAGAACATCTATATTCCTTTGTCTCTTTTATATATTCTCAATTTCCTTGGAAAATCCTCAATCTTGTTATTTTTAAAATATATTAAGTTCATTTTGCTTTAAAATCCTATCTGGTGATTCCAAGTAATAGCAGCTACTCTGAGTCTATTTCTATTGGCTATTGTTTCACCTGGATCTCATTCAATCATGTTATCTCACAGAATATCTGATTATGTTATAGTTTATTGTTATTATCTTTTTTGTTATAGTTTATTATTATTGTTTGCAGGACATTGTATTTGAAAAATACAAAACTATTTTAAGACCTAGGATGGTATTATCTTATTTCAGAGATAATTTTTCATTTACTTTTCATATACTCCTGGAAAAAAATATCTTATTAACTGAATTTAAGTTCAAAGATTGAAATTATTCACATTTGGTCTGTAGTCCCTGTGGAGACTGTATTACTTAAGATGCACTGTTATATTTATTGTGTACCTCTTTGAAGTTCACGGCAAGTGCCAGTATTCAGTATGTACCCTTCTAGCCTAGAAGAATGACAAAAGTACCATGCAGCCTCTTAGACTTTCAACCAGTTGTAACATCAGCAGTGCCCCTACGTGAAAAGTATCTCCAAACATTACACTTATCTCCCTAAATTTCCATATTATTTCAAATATTAACTTTAAAGACTTTAAAAAAAAAACTTATTATATATACACACACACATACATACACACATGTTATTTATCAGGGTGACAAATTTAGTATAATTTACCTGATTAGTTATTACTGAAGTTATTACTCCTAGAATTTTTAAATTATTTATTACTTCTAGATGCTCTAGTTATTTATTAAATTTGTTAAAACTTAATATTTTTATTACTTTGACCTTCACTGTTCAGAATTCTTTTTCAAACTCAAATATTTATCCTAAATTCTATGACTAATAATTCCAATATTTGAAATCTTTGAGTCTAATTCTATTGCTATTTAGGATGACTCCTGCTTATGTTGGCTTATTAACTTTTGGATTTAGTAATTTTTACTATAAACTTATGTTTCCTTGAGAATAAATCAGGAAAGTCCCATTATTTTTGTATTTAAATTGTATTACAGGTCAGACATTTTGATTTTATCCAGCACTTTTCTTCTTTGAAACAGCAGTATAATGAAAAATGCTTATGTTTAAATATTTGTCTACAGAGTTAATAATTTTCTTAGGATAAAATGCTATACTTGGGATTACTGGGTCAAAGTGGTGAATATTATATTTTAATATGTATTACCAAATTTATTACATAAAGGTCACTGTAATTTATATTGCAGAAATATTTGAGCTCCATATTTTAAGATAAATATTGGCAAAATTACTTATCCTGAAAAGGGTAACTAAGATGATTATGGGACTGAGACCTAAGCTCCATGTAAAAAGATAAGAAAATACACACACACATGCGCACACACACATACAGACTCACCTGCTAACTTTGTCAAACATAAGTCCATATAATAAATATGCCAAGCATATGGTAGATTCCCTTTCTATGTATGGATTAATCCACGTGTGGGATCCCTGGGTGGTGTAGCGGTTTAGCGCCTGCCTTTGGCCCAGGGCGCGATCCTGGAGACCCGGGATCGAATCCCACGTCGGGCTCCCGGTGCATGGAGCCTGCCTCTCCCTCTGCCTATGTCTCTGCCTCTCTCTCTCTCTCTCTCTCTCTCTGTGACTATCATAAATAAATAAAAATAAAAAAAATCCACGTGATTTTCCATTCAACCTTTTCTTGAATGACTATTACATGTCAGGCAGTGAATGAGACAGGCAGGATTTAACTACGAGCTATTTTGAAACTTACGGTTTATCAGAGGAGAAAATAAACAAGTTAAAATCAAAATATAAAAAGTATAAAAAAGGAAGCACTAAAGAAGGGACTTCTGTTAGCTTCCTTGTCTAAAATAGTTACCAAAAGTCTCTGTACGGAGTATCACTTAGGTGTGTGCAGGTGATATGTTACATGTACAAATCAGTCTCTAGAAAGAGTACATGATCTTGAAGAAAGATGCCTATACAGTGGGAGACTCTGTGAGAAAGTAACAATGAGTACATTTGTGAAGAAAAGCAGTAGCTAGGTCAAGCAAAGCTCTGTAGATCAAGTAAGAAATTTGGATTTAATTTTCAGGGCATCAAAAAAATCCTTGAAGGTTTTTTCAGCAGACTCATCATACAAGCTGATAAATGTTTAGTTCACTCCACATTCTTTGAAACAAAAGGCTTGTGTACCATAAAGAGTGGAAGCAAGAAGACAGAGTAGGGAATTATTGCACTAGTCTAAATGAGTGATGTATTGGAATGAGGAGTTTATACTGATATTGAGAGAAATGGATGCATTCAAGACACACTTTAGAGGTATAGTTAGTAGGGCTAAATAATAGACTGAATAAGGAAGTGAGGAAAAAGGGAAAATCAAGAGTGACTTAGTTTTCAGGTTTGAGTAATTCGATATATAATGGTAATATTAATATATGGAAATAGACAAAGAGGCACCTAGAATCTTGTATTTCAGACTGTTACACTGTTTTTGCTTGTCTAATACAATGTACTCTAAGTCTCCCCCGACAGGAACTTTCCTTTATCCATTTCTGCATTCCTATTGCCTTGCATAATGACTAGTATAGATAATGTACCCAAGAAGCATTTGCTGAATGAATGGATAAGTGAATGATTAAGAGGAAAAAAAATGTCCTTTGTCTTTTCATACTGGACAACTAGAAATAATGGCTCATAATTACAGGCAGACAGATTTCAGTTCCATGTAAATATTGCCCGATAATTAGAACTCCACAAATGAAAGAGTCTCATTTCAGAATAGCATGTTCTCTGATAACTGGAAATATTTAAGCAGAGTTTTGTTGAAAATAAGACAGGTGTCTAATTTTGAAATAGAATTGGAAATTAACTCAGGCAGAAAATATTAATTCATCTAGCCCTTCTACTAATCCCTCTTTAAGTTTAGAATACTTTTCATTGCCCATACCTCTGAACAATGACTTTTTATTTCCTGTTAATTGAGTTAGTGAACTTATGTTAAAGGAATGTCTTCAAATACTGGAGAGAAAATTAAAATAACTGCCTTATCTTTTCAGATACATAAAATATAGGGCTGCCCAATGTTCAGCTAGGGTAGTACCAAGATGTCTGGCTCAACTGATCATGACTGAAGGGAAAGCATGAAGCATCTGCTTGCTTCTCCTGGTGAGATTCTCTTCCCATACCTTACCAGAGAATAGGAACACAGGTGGTTAAGGTGCTTTGTTTAAAATAATACTGGTATTATTGGTAGCATTAGATTTTACTAGTTGTTAGAATTTTTTATAGCCTCTATTTTCGACTGGTTCCTAGACTGCTTATGCCCCATGGCATAGAGAAGGCAGATGACTTTTAAACAAATCTGATTCTGTTAGGAAAAAAAAAAAAAGTATTTCTTTCTCATGTATTCTTATTTATAAAGTTAGAGACCACAGCTCTAAAAACAGACAGAGGTGGGATCCCTGGGTGGAGCAGCGGTTTGGCTCCTGCCTTTGGCCCATGGCGCAATCCGGGAGACCCAGGATCGAGTCCCACGTCAGGCTCCGGGTGCATGGAGCCTGCTTCTCCCTCTGCCTGTGTCTCTGCCTCTCTCTCTCTCTCTGTGTGACTATCATAAATAAATAAAAAATTAAAAAAATCCATATTAAAAAAAAAAACAGACAGAGGCTGACCATCGTTAATGATTCTGGTTAAATAAATATCAGTCAGAATTTGCCGGGGGGGAGGGGTGGGCTATAGTGTAGGGGACAATAGAATGAGTCAGGATCCCAGATTGCCATTGACTTTTGCACCTGTTTTAGTCTGCATTTACAGAATATATAACTTTCCCCAGTAAATTTATTTTAAAGAAAGGGGCCTACACCTGGAAAGTGTCTCAACACCAGTGAACAATTTCACTTATGAGACTTTTAATATTTAAAAAAAAAAAAAACTTTTTGTGTTTTGGCTGTTCCATGGACATGTCTCACTATTCAATTTACCTAATTACTCAGACAGAGTAGCCCTTCTATATCAACACTACATTGATGCTTTGATTTGGATGCATTGAACCTAGGAAATTACATGCAAAAGGTAAGTTAGAAATTCTTGTTCTTTTGCTCTTAGTAAATTGAATCAGGAATTTTTACAAACCCTACATAAAAGAGGAAGCTCAAAAAATTAAACAATTAAAAGTCTGGCATACTAAGCTGAAACTCCTGTACATCAAGTGTGTGAAATAAATACTTTATTAGAATGATATTTTTGCAGCTGTGTTACTTTCATTTTGTGAATTTGTATCATTGATATTTAGATTATCTATACTTTTAATTTTTTATCATGATCTAGGTTTTCCAGATGTTCTTTTATATAATAGGATTTTGTCTAGTTTTTAATCTATATTTCAATCATACAATATGAAAAGCATGCACAGACACAAGAAAAATAATGAAAAGCTACCATTAACATCATTTAATACCCAGTCAGCTAAATATTGCAGCATATTTATGGATAAGCTCTTAATAATTACTTTTGGGATTATTAAAAAAAAGTTCTCCCTTAATTACTTTTGGGATTATTAAAAAAAAGTTCTCCCTTTCTTTCCTTTGTTACTAGCTACTTGGAATACCTTTAAATTCTCCTCTAATTTCATTTTATTTCTGTGGTCCTATCCGTGCCTTTACTTCTTTTATTTTCTCTACTTTTCTTATTACATCTTCCCATGGAACTGACAATACCCTATACGATTGCTTTAAAAACAAAATCTTTACAATGTATGTCCTATCTCCACTGCACAGTTCCCTCGTAGAAGACTTTTGTCATCAGTTATTATAAAAATAATATTTAGTGAAAATTAGTAAGCTCTGAGAAAGACTCTAGTGAAATTAGAGATGTCACATAATGCCTGGATCAAACACTGGTTGCTTGAGAACTAGAGCAACAAAAATCCTAACATCACTAAACACTAAACATAGTTTGAAAGAGTAAAATAATTAATGGATTGATTTATTTGATAAATTTGATAAATTAAGCACCCTTTTTATATCAGGTACACCTTCATATGGTGGTGACCAGGCCTCATTTACACAGACCTTATCATGTAGTGATACAAGATAGGAAAGGAATATGATTTCTGTTCAGGATAAATGTTATAATGGAAATAAAGCAGGTTCTTGGTAAGGAAGGTCAGAAGAATTTGGTAACAGAGTCACTTGGAAAAGATGGAAGTGAGGGAAAGAAGACTCTAGCCACAATCCCTGGCAATCATCTTTAGGAAGGTCGGCATAGCCAATCCACAAACAATCCTTCCCAGAGAGTGGATTTACCTTTTACATTGCACAAATACTTTCCAATACAACACTTTAGCCATCTAGACCCATTTTCTAGGGGAGGATGGAAAGAGAATTTCATTAGGAGAAGCAACTTGTGGGTTTATGCTTGGTTCTTTGATCACAGACAGGTCAGACTCTACAGGTCTCAGACCAAAGACAGGAAAACGTATATCCTAACGAGTTTATAGATCTGACAGGAAAAAAGCGGTCATTTTAAACTTTCTCTAGTATTTGAAGACATTCTTTTAATATGAGTTCACTAATTCAAATCCTGGGAATAGTCTCAGGGGATTGGTCACATGCCCTTTGTCATAATTTAAAGAGGACCACCAAGAATCAATTCAACCTTTTTAATTTTTGTTTTCAATTCAACCTTTAAAAGAAAAAAAAAAAAATTGTCAGCCTGAAGCTCGCCCGGTGAAACTGTAGGCGCGGCCTGCTTGCTGCCCAGGGACCCCGGGGCCCCAGCGGCCCAGCCGCGCTCTCTGCGCTGCCCCCGCTGTGCACCCGGCCCTGCCCCGCGGGGTCTCAGAGGCCCGGAGCGAGCATCCTGTGCGGAGGGAGGCTCCCCCGCCCCCCCCCTCCCCGGCCGGCCCGCAGGGCACCGCTCCGGACGCAGAGGCCTCCTCTCACCCCCCCCCCCCCGCGCCCGCCCCATCGCGGCCCATCGCGGCCCATCGCGGCCCATCGCGGCCCAGCAGCCCCGGCTTGAGGCTGGAACCCTGGCCCCCTCCTCTCCCGTCCTCCCCTCCGATTGCCCTTCGTCAGAGATTTGCACACTAGTGAGGTTTTTTTTTTCTTTTCTTCTTATCATTCCATTGTAATACTAAGAAACCGAGAAGCTTAATGAAAAAATAAAACGCTTATTATGTTGTTACATTTAAAAAAAATTGTCGAATATCAATAGTTTTACAAATGAGACTCATTTTTGTATCATTTGGCTGTAATTACCCTAAATAAGCCTACCTTTGGTTCAACGGATGACATTTTACATTTTACTCTGCAGCAGGCATCCGTGGTTTTCAAAATCTTATGAAATTCAAAGGATTTTTGCATTTGTAAATTTGAACTTTTAAAAGACAATGAAGTTTAAGCAGATATTAATAACTTAAGAGAAGTTTACAAGTTTTTTGGGAAAAAAGGAAGTGTTTGTGAAGAGAATCTTGGTACTCTAAATTGTTTATATATTTGGAAATTTTCATTATTTTTCTTTTTAAAAAAATTATTACTTATTTTATCTTTCAAGATGGTAAAATTTTCGGCTTTTTAAGTAAAATTTTCTCTAACATTTCATATGTGATGCCATCTACTCCACTGTTGCCAAAAATAACCAAACGAACAACACAAATACATGTTTAAAATCATGAGAGTCAGCTCTTTCCAGAATGATTTATTTCTTCAACATGGCAAGAATCAGACCTCAGGAATTGTAGGGACATAGATTTATTCTTATACAAGCAAGTTAGAAATAATGGCCATTATACTCAATTCAGGCTCAGACCTTGGTTGTACTAATCCATCCCAATGTTCTTCTGAGACTACTTCCTGTCTCTGATGAAATCCACTCAACTAGAAGAGCTGGATTAGAAACAGTGATATTACCCATAAATTCTGCCTCTCCAATTATTGTGCCTACTCATTCCTTAAGCACAGCTCTAGACTTAATATTTGTAGGAAGCATACCAGGTTTGCATTAGTCATGTGGAAAGTTAAAAAGAAAAACCCATCAGGAATTCAGGATATCTATGATTTATTCTAGGCTCTACCACTGAATAATTTGCTGACTTCGTACATTTCAATTCTTTGGAGAGGCCTCTAACTCCCCAGCCACAAAATAGAAGTCTGAACCAGGTCTCTCAAAGGATTTTGTGTGTGTTATATAGGCTGAACTGCATCCCCCTCAAAACTCATGCCCTGAGGCCCTAACCCCCTGTACCTCAGAATGTGATTATATTGAGATACAAGACTTTTAAAGAGGTGGCTAAGTTAAGATGAAGTCTTTAGGGTAGGCTCCAATCCCATCTGACAGATGTCCTTCTAAGAAGAGGGCATTTGGACATATAAAGAACATCCAAGGCAGCATACAGAGAAAAGACCAGGAAAGGACACAGCAAGAAGGTAGCCATCTTCAAGCCAAGGAAAGGGTCCTCAAAAAAAATTAATTCTGTGAACACTTTGATCTTGAACTTCAAGTCTACCAAACTGTGAGAATCAGTATCTGTTGTGTAAGCCACCCAATCTATGATATCTGTTATGGCAGCCACAGCAAATTAGTACCAAGTAAAATCACAGAATAGTGTTCACAAAGCTATCCTAACCAAAATTAACCTCATAACCACTCTGCTGAAAAGTACTAACTGGCAGGACAGTTCCTTCAGCACTACACATACTGTTTTGAAATAGTATTGCATTGCTGTTAAATTCACAATATTATCCATTTGAATTCTCCCCAGTAAGAGTGACTTGCATAATCTTCAGTAGTTGTACTTTTAATTGATTCATCTTATCCCACCACACCACTATTTCTCCTTACCTGTGAAATGACTTCCTTAAAACAAAAGCCTTATGCACCACTTGATCAACCACAAATATTGCCTCATGTCTGTGACAAGTGTCTCTCAAGAATAAACAAGTGTCTGTAAAGATAGATAAGAAAGACTTTAAGTTTGTTACTGAAATTGTCTAAGGCAGAGTCAAGCATAGAACAGAGACATATGCAAGTGCCAGACCGCTTAATAAAAACTTGTTTTTGGATTGACATTTGGGATATTTAACATCATGACATGATTAACTCCATTAACTCCTAATATTTTAGGAGTTATTGTCAGAGATATTTCAGTGCCATAAAAATTCTCTTTTATTTTCTTTGCACAGGGTTCGTGAAAGCTATTCCCATGCATGTCCTTATAGTTAATCATCTTCCCAGAATCCCTCATTGGAGTACAGTCATTTAGCTGTCAAAATAGTCTGGTCTACCTTTCAGTAGCTGCAGTGAGTGTTGTTTATCATTAGACAAAATATAGAATTTGATACTAATTTACAATGGTATATACCCATCCTTTCCCTCGTGGTTGTTTTTTCGTGGTTGTTTTTTCACTCACAGTTTATGAGCTGTGGCTTTAAGATGCAAATAAACTTTTTAGTTTAATTCATTGACATTCCAAAAGACTTTATAACAGTTCAAAAACACTTTAGCTGTTTCTTAATAGACTTTTTCTTAAAAAGCTTTCAGAAATATTTGACTCTATGCAAGCCTAACAATTTGTCATGAATTAACAGATATAGAACCATCCAACAACACATCAGTGCTGGGCAATTGACCCACAGAACAATTGTAGAAACTTACTATTAAAATGGCATTAGAACAGAATGTTCTATATCAATAACATTCAATAAATTTGGTTTTATGTGCCCAATTACTAGTTTTCATATTAACTATTATTTTCTCTGGAGATAAGACATATAAAATAATAATACATTATGATATATAAAATAATGCATATATTAATACTTACATATTAACATAGTTACATAATATATTAGCATGATTAATTTACATATTGGTAATAGAATTTTCATAGTATAGTAATAGTTATATATTATTATTAAATTATTGTTTGATTTGAAATAAAGCACTTTTACTCAGATTTTTCATGGACAATAAACATCAACATCACCAGTGAACTAGGAACACAGATTCTCAGGCACCACCTCGGAGTATCTGAATGAAAGTCTCCATTTTTAACAATATTTTCAGTTCTTAGTCTGTACTTTTGTGTCTGAAAAGGACTCAATGAAAGGATTTAGTCTTGGTATTTAATAAGTAGTCCTTTAATTTCCATTACAAATATCTTAACATTTAAATATAGAAAACGATAGGAATACTTTTAAGAAAAAGAAATTTGAAAATAGATGATAAAAAGATCTCTATCACAGTTATATTCATTGTATCTAATATTAAAAACATCTTTATAATCTTATTTATTTATTAAGATTTTATTTATTTATTCATGAGACACACACAGAGAAAGGCAGAGACACAGGCAGAGGGAGAAGCAGGCTCCATGCCGGGAGGCCGATATGGGGACTCGATCCCGGGACTCCAGGATCACGCCCTGAGCCAAAGGCAGATGCTCAACTGCTGAGCCACCCAGGTGTCCCTGTAATCTAATTTAAATGTATAATCCACATGCTATTACTGTAAGATATAAAACAAACTTTCTTCAGTAAGATGAAGGAAAGCAGTAATTTTGTCTTGTTCTTTTTCTTTCTCATACCACAAGAAGGAATTTCTAATAAATACAGTAAAACTACATGTTGGGCTCTTTCTCCCCTTTATACCATTTAACATCTATCCCTTTATGACATTAAAGCTTGATCTCTTTAAAAAAATGTTTTAAAGTTAAAAATGTTATATTGCCTCTGTAGCTATATTTATCATAGTACTTTTTCTTTTCCTCTTTCAGAACTGACATAAGTTAATATACTGAACATTTTTCAAATTTGCAAGTATGAGAAAGGAGGTGAAAATGGGTTAGTTACTATTTATACTGAGAATGAATGAACATTTTTTTTGTCTGCCATATTCCTGGCAAGTCAAATGCCTAGTCATAAAAATGGTTGCTTTTTGCTTTGGGGTTCTTTTCTTTTTTTATAATGAAAAGAAAAAATATGAGAATGTTTTATAGTTCTAAACTCTCTATATAACCACACACATATGTACTCTCTCTACATATATGTATATATACACACTAAATATACCTATTTATATACATACTAAATATATAGTATAAAAATTAGTATGTATATGTACATATGAAATAGATATATAGAAATCTATATACAAATCCATCTATATACATGTCTATATATTATATAGACATGGATATATACATATATTGTATAATATATATACCTATATATAAATATATATATAAATTATCTATATACTCAAAAAATTATCAGTAAACCAACTGTATTTAAAATTGAAACATCTAGGGATGCCTGGTGGTTCAGTGGTTGAGCATCTGCCTTTGGCTCAGGTCGGGATCCTGAGGTCCTAGGGTTGAGTCCCATATCCAGCTCCCTTCAGGGAGCCTGCTTCTCCTTCTGCCTATGTCTCTGTGTCTCTCATGAATAAATAAATAAAATCTTTTTAAAAATTAAATAAAATTAAAACATCTAAAATGAGGTACTATGAGATATCTGTAATTAACTTTAATACAAATGAAAAAAGGGCAAAGTTAAATTACTAACATTATAATGCTTTGGCCACTTCCATCTGCTTTGTATGTATGTGGGAAGTTTCTGAAGTACTTACAACATGGCAAAGATATGGCATGTCATGTTGCCATCATGAACATTTGTGGGAGGAGAGAACCAAGGTCAATCAAGCAAGAAAAAAGTGTAACAGGCAAATTGAGCATAACTGTGATTCAGTAGCCAGTGTAAGTGTCTGATTATAGTTTGCCTGCCTACTTAAACTCACAGCTGTGCTTAGGGGAAAAGAAGGGGAGGGGGACCTCTTATGAAAAGGCCAGCAAATAGACAGCTTTTGACACTGGGCTTTATTCTCTACTGTGTTGGGTATCTTCAGTGGTTCCAGAAGGAAATTCCTCATCAAGGAATGTTGAAGTGATGTGAGCAATGTGGTAACACCTGACACAACAGACCTTTATCCTATCATCATGGGCTGGATTTCTAATATAACAATAAAAAAAGCCGGGATCCCTGGGTGGGGCAGCGGTTTAGCGCCTGCCTTTGGCCCAGGGCGCGATCCTGGAGACCCGGGATCGAATCCCATGTCGGGCTCCCGGTGCATGGAGCCTGCTTCTCCCTCTGCCTATGTCTCTGCCTCTCTCTCTCTCTCTCTCTGTGACTATCATTAAAAAAAAAAAAAAAAAAAAAAGCCATTCCTACCTGAAACCCATTCTGTTTTATTTCTGTGTTTTTAGTTTTTGTTTTTTTTTTTTTGTTTTTTGTTTTTTGTTTTTTTTTTAATCATACTGTAAGTCTCAGAAAATTCTTGACTGGCATTTTAAGTAATTATGTTCTTAATTTAAGTTCTTTCTCCCTACAGATCATTTTGATTTTGTTTAGAATTGCATCCTTTTGAGTACCTGGGTGGGTATAGTTGTGTGTTGTGGGTGGGGAGAGAGCAGGGTTAGCCAATTGACAATATAAATATAGAATATTAATATTGGCTAGGGGATTAAAGAGTACTTAGTTCCACTAGTTGAGGCAACAGTCTGAAATAGGTAAATAACCCTCATATACATATATGACATAGTTAATGATCAAGACAGAATTCCAGACTCTTAATTCCTAATCTTGAGGGTCTTTACACTGCTTTAATCTTTTTAAACCTGGATTTTTAAAATTTAATTTCTAAAGAGAGTAAAAAAGGAAAAGGGGTCTAAACTACCATGAAGACTTTATTTTGTGATCCTACAAAGTTAATCAAATTATGACTCCCAAGTAAAGAAGATGAAAGCTTATTTTTCCTAAGCACCAACTCTTTATCATGCCATTTATTTAAAAAGTAATGATTTTTTTGTTTAATGAATTCATCTTCCTTTTTACAAATGGATAATTTACAACTGAAAGCAAATAAATAACTTCTCCAGTTAAAATTAGCAGATCAATCATTTAAACCCAGACACTCTCAGACACTAAAAGCCCATGTTTTTCCCATTATGTCAGACTGCTTTGTCTAAGTATCAGTCCTACTCACAAGAGAAAGTAGTACTTTGGAAGTATAGTAGGAAGTGTAGTATAGTAAGTGTCACTGGATTTGTAATTGGCCAATCCATTCATTGTTTCATTAAATATTCAAGTACCTCCTATGTGCCCTAAGTGTTAGGTATCATGAATATGAAGATGCATGACAAATACCTTTAAGAAAGTCATCATGTAGTAAATTTCTCTGCATGGAATGCAGGCCACTAGTTGTCAATGCATAGGAATATTTTAGATGGAAGATTGTCAAACTAAGCCCATGGACCAAATCTAGCTTGCTGCTTGTTTTTATTAAAATTAAGTTCTAAGAAATGTTTTTTCTATGGTTGCTTTTGTGTTACAACAGCAGACTTGAGTAGCTGCTAGAGACATTATGATACACACAGCTTAAAATATTTACTCTCTGCCCCTTACAGAGAAACTTTATTAACCCCTTTCCTAGGTTATGTTATGACCTGAATTAGACATACATCTTCTAATTTCCCCTATCAACACACATGATATATATCATTCTATGACAACATTTTCATATCTTACCTTTGAATACATGCTTTCCTAGGTAAATCTACCTTCAGGTGCAATATCTACATAAATTTGGTTTCTCTGAAGGTATTAAGTATAGAATACTCTTGTAAAATATTAGGACTTTTTTACATATATAAGCAAATGTCTTTTATATTGAAATGTAATTATTATATATATATGTGGTTTGTATTCTTTTGTCTTTTGTCCTCTTGCCATACTATATCGTGAGAATTTCCCCAAAGAACTACACTTTTTTGATTGTCATGCTATCTTGCCCTGAATCATTAAACATATATATATAATTAAACTTATATATACATTTTAATATATATAATGATATATGTCATTAAACTGATATATATCAAATCTATCATTAAATTTACATATGTATCATTAAACTCACATATACATATATATTACTGCATGCACACCCCCCCACACATACACACACACATACATACACCCAGAGGGAGGGAGAGAGAATAGAAGAGGCAGAGATAATCATACTGACTATGAATATTATTCATGTTTTGTAAGTTCAAGTTCATATCAGATATATAAAGTCCAAAGTAAAGAGAAGCAAACTCAATTTCCTACATAAGCCACACAAATAAATATATTTAAATTAGGTTAGATATACAACTGTACAGAGGAGTCAAATTTATAGTGAACAGAGAAGTACTAAAATATTATTAAAAACAAAAATGAATTTGTAAGTCAAATAAAGTATGTTTGCAACTCCTGTAAGGAAAATATTGTTTTGTGTTCTAAACTCTGTCCACATGAACTACCATTTATCTCATTTATTCTCTTCTTTCATTTACCACTTATCCCTCCTTTTAACTATTGTGAGTAGATTATTAGTAATTCTTCTTCTTCCCAACATAGACAATTCAAAGGCTGCTTGGTTAGGTGACCTACATAAAATACTTATGGATGCCATCCAAGTAAAATATAAGCATGATTAGTTAGTAGATAATATAGTTTCTTATATCACTTGAACTAATGTTTGAAATGTCAAAAGACAATGATGTAGGGATTTAAAAAACATTATGAAACTGTTAATATCTGTGTTTTTGTCAATAGCACCATTAATCACTCAGCAAATCATGTTTAAATCTTTGTATTACCACTAATACAATGCATGCCTTTCTCTTCAACAGTCTCACAAGTAACACATTACCTTTTCATTACTTGTTTATGTTAGATCATATGTAACAATATTTTCTGAATTATAATAATTACAATGTACATTTTGCACTTGTTATTTACATAAAATGAAATAAACCAGTAAAACTTTCTATCTCATTTTAGTTTTAGAAACTTTGTCCAAATATGTGCTATTATATTATGGAATAAAATTTCAGTTGTCATTTCATGAGTTTTGGTAAATATTTTTTTCTGAAATTACAAGATGGATTTCATCTTTATTTTAAAATTTTATCTTTCCTACTCATGTTATTTATTTGACTTCAGTTTTGAGCCCCTATGCCCTATGTATTATTTCACAGAACTTTAAGATGTTGAAATTTATTCATAAATATTTATTCAGAAAATAAATTTGTGTATTTATTTGTGTGGTTAACAAATATAAGCACCATTAGCTGTTAATGATTTTAGTAAGAAATTCTCAAAGATTTTTCACTTTTTGACATCTATCTTATGGATCACTTTAGTATCTAACTAAATTCCTCAAACACCTACAAATGTCTCCTTATTTATTTCAACAATCAGAATTTTACCTCTTCAGCTCACACAAGGCAGAATAATTTAGTGAATGAAATAACAAGCTAGTAAAACAATTACCTGAACAATGAGTGGAGGATAGCTTGCAGTAGAAGTATACTATATTTGAAGACTATCACTGTACAATAATGCATAATTATATGGTATCTTGTAGTTTGAACAAAGCATCACATAATTAAAAGACCACTACTCTTAGTCTCAAGATTCATGCTAATAATTCTTTTATAAAATATACAGGTATAAAAAAACAGAAAAATATCTATTACATTTAATTTTAGTGTTACTTGGTTATCAAATTTGATAAGAGAGACACCCATGTATATGGCATGCTTAGGAAACTCCAATGCATCATGGAAAGGACTGCATCCTGTTCTGAAATATGAGGTATAAGAAGTAAAGAAAGTGTGTTTCAGAGCTAGCCTCTGTGACTTCATGTGGGGATTATATGCCATCCCTCCCAAGCAAGGAAAAAAAGTTCTAACAAACACTATTTTTACAATCTCTTCTTAACCACTGCAGTGAAAAAAAGTGGCTTTCAAACTTTCAAAGTCCCAGATTCAATTAAAAATAAAACAGAGCAGCTCCCTAGAGTTAAGAAGTGTCCATTACTGAGCTAGCACATCAACAAAGATTGAAACTGCCCAAAGAAGCACAATTAGGATATGGGAGGCCAGATAGAAAAAAGTTAAAAATTTCTACCACAAATAGGCTATTTGAGGAAACTAGTTTTGCAGCCATTTGTTTGACTTACCTACCATTTCCAGAAGGAATGCAGAAAGTATATTGGACAACAATTAATATAGTTTTTCTTTCTAGTACTGATTCTCTCTTTCATTTAATTTCTTGCCATAATTTTATTGTGTGAAAATAGGGTTTGCAAGTAAACTTTTTATAGGGGCAAAACTCTTGGACTTATTTTTCTTCCTTATTCACATGATTTACTAAATTAGTTCATAAAGTCTTCTGATTTTACATAGCCTCTTTATTCTCATTACTCTGAAATATATATCAGATAAAACCTCTTCTCTCAAATCCATCTTTGACTATCAACTTAAGCTGGGTCAAATTAACTTACATAAAACAAACTCTTGCCTACACCTTAAGGTTTCCCACTTGCCTAGTACATTGACAACCATGCAGTAGATGGACTCCAAATATTAACACCATACTTGGACTCCTCTTTTTTCCTCATATTTTATATGGCAGTCATGACTTTCTGCCAAAAGCCAATTTGTCACTTAGCATAGCAGAGTCATTATGGGAAAGTGGCTGCCCAAGGAGCAACTGTGTCTCTCAGCTCCTATGCATGTAACCTGGGGCACAGTAGCTCATTTTCGTCAATGGAAAGTGATATGTTTGCTTTCTTGGGCAACATGGTTAAGAAGTGAACTTGCCTTCTCCTTTCTCTACCAGTCAGCTAGATGTCAATGTCTGGGCCACCACAGAAGCTAAATGTTGAGGTTAACAGGGCCTCCACCAGCCTAGCTCCTGTATGACTATGTGGAAAGCACTATTACCAGCACTGCCATCACTCACACACACACTGAACAGAAGCATCCCATTAGACTTTCTGGAAAGCAACATGAAACTTTAGTTGTAATAAGCCACTGCTAAAATAGAGTTTTTGTTACAGTAACAAACATAATTCATATCTAACCCAACAGCAAATCTTTAAAATATATCTCAAATCCAAACATCTCCCTCTTCAGCCACTGCTACAATAGTGGCATAAATGTCCAAGCCACCATTACTTTCCACCTAAATTATTGCAATAGTCTATTAACTGATCTCCTTGCTTTGACTTTTACATGATTTTATCTTGTATCCATTCAGTAACTAATGTGCTATTTTTAATACAAAATATGCTCATGAAATAGCTCAATAGATTTCTAGTATATTTAGAGTAAAATCCCAACTCCTTACATGATTTTAAGGCTCTATGCTACATCTACAATAATCACCACTTTCATGTCCTCTCATTTTCAACTAATCCTCAAACAGACCACACTGTTCTCACTCCAGATCTTTGTATCTGCTAAGTCTTCTTCACAGAACTCCCCTTCTTCAGGTACTTACATGACACGTGCCCATTTCATTCAAATCTCCACTCCAACCTCACTTCAATAGAGAAGAATTCATTGAAAAAACGGCACACAATTCCCCTTATGTAGCACGATGTCTCATTTTTATATTTCTTAGTAGTACTTTGTATCACTTAGTATATATTTACTTACTTACTTTTTTCTATTGTCCTTATTAGAACATGAGGAGTGTGTATCACCTGCCTTTGAAAAGATCTGAAAAATAGTAAATGTCTTAGTTGCGCTGGCATGGAAAATGAATATTATAGTTGAAGACTATAATCTCTGCTTTGTTTGTTGAATGGATGAACAAGCCAAAGAAAGAATTAATATCTTAAAATGTTGTAAATCATATTGAAATCAATTAAATTAATATTGAAAGTAATTGGATTGGGCAGCCAGGGTGGCTCAGCGGTTTAGCGCCACCTTCAGCCCAGGGCCTGGTCCTGGAGACCCAGGATCGAGTCCCACATCAGGTCTCCTGCATGGAGCCTGCTTCTCCCTCTGCCTGTGTCTCTGCATCTCTCTCTCTCTCTCTCTCTCTCTCTCTCTCTCTCTCATAAATAAATAAAATCTTAAAAAAAAGAAAGTAATTGAATTAATTACTTGAATTAGTATTCTTGTTTCTGACTAAGACTTAAAAATATGTGCCTTCAGAGATTCTTCATTAACCTTTATTATCTTTTTTTTAAGATTTTTATTTTTTTTTATTCATGAGAGACACAGAGAGAGAGGCAGAGAGACACAAGCAGAAGGAGAAGCAGGCTCCATGCAGAGAGAGCCCATTGTGGGACTCAGTCCCGGGGTTTCCAGGATCAGGCCCTGGGCTGAAGGTGGGGCTAAACTGCTGAGCCACCGGGCTGCCCTAACCTTCATTATCTAATAGTTCTCAAATAAAAGCATTTAGATCAACTGTCAATAATTTGAACCATAGTCTTCTTTAATACATCAACTTTTTAAATGGATAAAATAGGAATATAATGAAGTTTTTATAACACTGAACATATCTCTAAATTTGAATTTGTGTTAATCTTATTTTTCTAATTTGAAAATATAGTACAAAATCATATGTTCATATCAATACATGCAGAAAGAGCATCTGACAAATCTAATACCCATTGGTGATTTAAAAAAAAAAATCCTCTCAGTAAGCTAGAGATGAGGAAACTTCCTCAACTTGATAAAGTACATCTACAAAAGCCTGTGACAAATATATTAATTTAATAAGAGAATCTAGATGTTTTACACAAAAATTAAGAACAAGATTTGGGGGATCCCTGGGTGGCGCAGCGGTTTGGTGCCTGCCTTTGGCCCAGGGCGCGATCCTGGAGACCCGGGATCAAATCCCACATCGGGCTCCCGGTGCATGGAGCCTGTTTCTCCCTCTGCCTGTGTCTCTGCCCCTCTCTCTCTCTCTGTGACTATCATAAATAAATTAAAAAAAAAATTAAAAAAAAAAGAACAAGATTTGGGGAGGCCTAAATGGCTCAGTCAGCTGAGTATCTGTCTTCCACTCAGATCATGATCTCAGAGTCCTGGGATCCAGCCCTGTTGGGCTCCCTGCGCAGCAGGGAGTCTGCTTCTCCCTCTCTTTCTGCCCCTCCCACTGCTCCACCTCTCTGTCTCTCCCTCAAATAAATAAAATCTTTAAATAAATAAATAAATTAATTAATTAATTAATTAATTAATTAAACAAGATTCAACACCATACAGAAGCCCTAGCTAATAAAATACAGGAAAAGCCCTAACAAAAATAATACAGGAAGAGAAAATAAAAGTATACCAAGATTTTGAAATAAGAAAAAAATCTTTGCAGACAGAATGATTGTCTATACAGGAAATCTAAAAAAAAATAACAAACTTCTGGAACTAATCAATTACAGCAAAGTTATAAGACTCTCAGTAATATTCAAAAGTCCATTGTTTTCTTATATACCAGCAATGAATAATTGGAGTCTGAAATTAAAAAAAAAAAAAAAAACACAATGCCATTTACACTAGCACCACACAAAAATTAAATACTTAGATATAAATCTACCAAAGTATGTATACAATGCCCATGAGGAAAACTATAAAAACTGATGGAAGAAATAAGGAAGATCTAAGATTTTAAGAATATCTGAATATATTTCATGTCCAGGTATGAGAAGATATAATATTGCTAACACTAAAGTATATTCTGTAAAGTGTTGAGAGATTTTATTGAAATTAAAGCAGCCCACTCTATGAGTGACAGTAAAAAGAATGAAGGGGTAAACTATGGATTGGAAGGAAATCTTTGCAAAACATATATTTGATAAAGTGTTGGAATGTAAAATATATAAAGAACTTTTAAAACTTAATAATCAGAAAACAAACAAATCAATTAAAAATGGGCAAAAAAAAAAATGGGCAAAATATCTGGATAGACACCTCACAGAAGACGTTATACATGTGGCACATGCACATATTAAATGATGCCCAACATCATATGTCATCAGGAAATAGCAAATTAAAATGACAATGAGAGGCCACTACACACTTATAAAAAGGTTTAAAATTTGAAGCACTGACATCATGAAATGCTGGCAAGGATGTAGTGGTACTCTTTCACTGCTGATGGGAACACAAAATATTACAGCCACTTCGGAAGACAGTTTGGAAATTTCATATATATGTGTGTGTATATATATATAATACATGTTATATTATATAAAGTCTTATATCTATATAATGAATACATATATATGTATTCATTCCAGTAAAATATATAATCCAGCAACCATGGCCCTAGGTATTCACCCAAATAAGCTAAAACCTTATGTCTACACAAAAACTTGCACAGAGATGTTTACAGAAACTTTATGTATAATGGCCAAAACTTGGAAGCAATATGGCAGTCTTTCAACAGGTGAATGGAATAGATCCATAGAATTGTACATTGTATGCAGTTATAGTGGATTATAATTTAGCAATAAATAGAAATGAGCTATCAAAGTCACTAGAAGACATGGGAGGATAGAGGACCTTAAATGTATATTTCTAGTGAAAGAAGCCAATGTGAGAAAATCTACATAAAATATAATTTGAACTACATGGCATTCTAGAAAAGGGAAAACTATGGAGATGATTGACAGGGATTTAGGAGAAGTGAGGGGGGATAAGTAGGTGAAGTACAGGTGAATTTTAAGGCAATGAAACTATTTTGTATGATGCAACAGTGATAGATACATATCATTTCATATTTTTCAAAAATCCATAAAATTATAACACAAAGACTGACTCCTAATGTAAACTATAGACTTTAGTTAATAATAACCTATCAGTATTGGTTCACCATTTGCAGTAAATGTACTACATATTTTTCTATTACAAATACAACCAAGAACCATAGGACAAACATTTTGTTTTATCACTTGAGTTTTATGATGGGTTTTTATTACCAAGCACCATTAACTATTCATAACCAAAAACTAATCTGTTTCTTTGCCCCTCTTTTCTTACATGTTTACCTGATAAAAAATAGCCTATTTATACTATTAATCAGAGCAATAGTTCATAGAAAATAAGTTGATATTTTACCTGATGTTTATTTTTAAACATTATGTATGTATCACTAAAATCAAGTGACTTTTGATAGTAGGGAGAAGACTCTGAGTTTAAAATATGGAGTATGGGCAACTTGTACTGAAAGTAATTTTTTAAGTTTATAGTTATATTTTAAGGTCACAAAAGAAATGTACCATGAATCTAAAAATAGCTATTCATTTCTATTCATAAATTAAAGAAAAGAAATTGGTTAAAGTGAGTTTATTGCAAACTACCTCATTTTCTCTAATGTCTGTGATAGAAGTTTAACATCTATGAGTTTACCTTAATTATTTTCTTAAAACCAGATTGACTGATTCAAATGATTTAAACTTTTATCCTTACTACCTTTTTAAGTTAATCAAAGTGCAAAATGATTTCACAGGTTAGTCTGGCTTCCTTTAATGTGTTTTTATTGTCCCTTTTAAACCATTATTTCTGTAGGACAATTTCTTGCAATGTCAAATTTTATGAAGTATCAAAGCATATAAGAAGCACAAATATAAGTAAACAAGCACATAAGTAGTTCATATCCTAAAATACATACATATCTGGTATGTATGTAGAAAATAAATATATAATACATATACACATATATGTATATATAATATACATTATATAACAGATATAAATATTGTTATGTTTCATATGAATAGAATGATTAATGCTATTTTATCATCCAATTTGAAACATGTTTATGTAATTTGCTTAATCAGCTTTTGGTCTCCAGTGAAAACCTCTAATTTGTTTTCGTTTTCTTCTTCAATTGATTAAAATAATTATAGTTCATTAAAATAAAAAATAAAGTAATACCAAAAAATGCCATTTAGTGGGTACCTACTGTTAAACAATGAGTAGTCATGATTTCTAAGATACTTTTAAATCTTTCTTTGATTTTCGATATCATCGGGTTACAATATCATTAATATATACTTATACAACTACCTTTTGTTTAACTCAGAAAATGTTATTACATTCAGATTGTGCATATTAGGAGACTCCTTCATGATTTAAATGAATTACATTCAACTTCACAATGGGATCATTTTTTTAAAAAATTGAGCTAATTATTTTTAAAAGATGTAAAATAAATGCAGTTAAATAAAATGTGTCTAAAATTAAAGCAATTTTAAGATAATTATTCTATATCTAGTAACACCTATATATGAAAATTCCCTTTTATTCTTGCCTCTCTGGTTTGATTCTAAATTAGTGTTCTACTTCATGGAAAACCAAGTAAATGAATCAGTTGATAAATAGAAGCAATCTTCATTTTTCTTCACGTTTATTTTATATTTTATTTATTTAATGTTATTTATTATATTTATAATTTAAGAGTAAAATATCAAAGTGGTCACCTGTGTCTTCTTTTTTTTTAATTTTTTTTAAAATTTTTATTTATTTATGATAGTCACAGAGAGAGAGAGAGAGGCAGAGACACAGGCAGAGGGAGAAGCAGGCTCCATGCACCGGGAGCCCGATGTGGGTGGGATTCGATCCCGGGTCTCCAGGATCGTGCCCTGGGCCAAAGGCAGGCGCCAAACTGCTGCGTCACCCAGGGATCCCTGTGTCTTCTTAAAAGAGTTAAATTCAGTCACTTTACACCAGAATACTGTTTCATTTGTTTTTTTAAGAAATCACTAATCTCAATCTGAGAACATCTAAAACAGATAACCAGAAGTCATATCAAAAAATAATTAAATTTATGACCATATAAAAATACTTTAAGGGTCCATGGCTTTCCTTATAGAGGTTTTTAGACCTCATTTTCAGAACCTGACAAACTAATAGGAAATGAAGTCAATATTTAAAATTTTGGTTTCTTATTCTTCCATGTTGAGAGTTTTTTCTGTTTCTTGTGATCCCTAAATGGCCTTACACCTTTGCGAAGGTAACTCCATGATGCTGATTGCTGTTCCACGTAAATGAGTGGGACTGATTGCTTGGGAAACTCAGGCCAGGTTGCCAATGATTTTGGAACCAAAGGAGAAAAAGAATAGAGATCTCACTTTTCACCATGTAGACTTCCACTTATTCCAACAGTCTATGGAGAGGCACCCCAAAGCCTGAGCCTACCATTGCCTTCTGGCTCAGTCTCTCCAAAGGGACATTCCTGAGTCCTCTTGGTGTGAGGAATAGAGAATAATTTCCTGACTATGAAGACTGGCATTTGGAATCAGGGCTCTACTAACCTCTTATAAAAATTTTTAACCAGTCTTTCAATTCAGCAACATTCCCCGTTCCTCCTTCCCCCATATATCCACAACACAAAGAGGCATGTGATGCTTTTGATTTTAGAGCCTTTTTCTCAGTCCCACAGCATAAATGGGTTTGCCTATTGACTTTTCCAAATCTCCACTCCTATTTGTTGCTATCCAGTTGAAATTCTTCATCTGTTAGCCTCTTTCCCTGCAATCTACATATCCTTTCCAGTTCATAATATAAGTGTCTTTGTTCTCAATTGAGGGGAAGTTGGGAGGTTAAAATGGAGCAAAAGTAAATAAATACGTGGGTTTAACTTCCAAGATTTATTCAGAATTCTCACTTGGCAAATTTGAATATATAAAATAAATATTTGAGTATATAAGGTAAATATATAAACACTAAAATAAAGAACACTCAGCTGTTCATTTATAGTCACAAAGAAAACCAATAAATCATCCAAATTTATTAGGTAGAATAAAATAAAATTTCTGATGTTCCATCAAGCTGGATTTCAAGATAGAAAAGGAAAACCAAACAAAAAATAAACATATATACACTGATTATAATATTAAAAAATTAAATATTTTTAAATGATAGACTAAAAGATCTAACTCTAGACATTTAAAAGCAATAATCTGTGTAACTCTAGTAAAAGCAAAGAATAAATAAGAAAATAAAATGAGATATGGCATGTAAAAATCTATGACATTCAGCCAAAATGATAGGCTCAGAAAAATATATGTCAGCAATTTAATTATTAGAAAATACAGACTATAAAATGAAGTATTCATCCTAAGAAGTAATGACAAAAATAGTAAGATTCAAAATTATTACAGATACTAAAAATGAAAGCATCACTCAATGATAAACCAATTTTATAGTTTATATTTCTAACTTTCAACTTTCATCTGAGCTCCAGAATCCCATTTCTAAAGGTCTACTTAATATTGTTCCCTGGATACTTGGCAACATCTGTAACTCTATAGGTCCACAAATAAACTCATTACCTTCTCTTCAAAAACATGCTGCTCTTATTATACTCACTGTCATGTTAATGTCCTAAGCACCCATTCAGTTTCTCATGTTGAAAGCCTCCAAATCATCTTCAGCTCATCCTCTTCTTTATGTCATGAGAACAAGTTATTAACCACATGTGCCTTATTCAACAACTAAAATCTCCTTTGAATCTGAATTATTACTTTTCACATAATCATTGCAAAACATACTGCCTATAGATTTTCTCCCTTCTCCCAGAGGACTCCACCTGTGCTTTCTCAATAAAACAGAGCTGGTTTTGTCACCTCCACTTAAAAAAAAAAGAAAAGAAAAGAGAAAAGAGAAAAGGAAAGAAAAAAAAATCAAATTTGGCTGGAAAAAATATGCAGACACTTAAGCAAGCAAGCATGTACACACTTGCATATAAACAATATTTCTGGTATTCATTCCTAATTCTATGAAAAGGCATTTAGGATCTTTTACAATGTAAGTCTGATTTCTTACTTAAAATTATATGCTTCCTTGATTCTACTTCTTTATAGATTTTCAGAGATCTTTGACATGCACACTCAGCTTTAGTAAAACAAGACTACTTACTATTTTCTGATTCTCTTGTCAGTATAATGAAAAACCTTTCTTCCCTTTTCACCTTCTGGTTACATTAAAAGTCATGCTGCAGGCCTAGCTCAGTTTCATGTATTCAAGAATTCTTATCCATTTCTCAGTCCTAATCTTTCTTTTGTTTAAGAACAAATTGTAACATGTATGTGGACATATATTGTCTATAATATAAACATTTCTCTATGAAGGCACAGATTGCATATTTCTCAACATTACATCTCCCCAGAGCTTCTAGAATAGGTACTTGGATCATGATGATTAGTACTCAAAATGTGCACTAGCTAGATGCAAATAATTAAGGACATGATATTATCAGTTCTAAAAAGTAAAACAGTTGCAGCTGATAATGACCTCAGTCTATTATCAAGAATTGTGAAAGCTTGACATTTGAATCTGTTTGCAAGCTCACAGGTTAGCCTCCTCTGTTTCATAAATGGTGGAAAGAGATACCATGCTCCTGAATTAGAGACAATGTACTTGATTACTCACGTCAACAGCAGTAGCCAGATATTCAATATTGGCCTCAGTATCTACAGTGTCAGCCAGGCGATGCTGCACATGCAGTGGGTTATGTTAAAGAAGAGGAATTCTGAGTGTTAAGAAGCCCCAATCTTTTATTACAAACATAGAGTTTGCCCAAATTTTGTCCTGAAGACATGATCTTTATTACTCTGTCAGGAAACAAGTCTGTTCTCTGCCCCAGAGGGAGACCTAGCTTGTCTTTCAAGGCTATTTACAAAACTTCTTAGAAAGTTAATCCAAAGTTAAAGCAAAGTTAGTCAGTGCTCTGCTCATAAGATATGCAGAAAAGCAAGAATTATCTCCTAACACCTGTGTATATCCATAACAGTTTGATGGCATGCATAAAGGGCAATTACAGATATAGGAAACTGAAAAAAGTCTTCAGAGTGCAAGTTTAAAACTACTGTTCAGTCACTCGTTAGTTCAATTAATATCTATTGAGTGTCCATTATAGATCAAAGTTGTGGTAATACAGCAGTGAATAAAACAGTGTTTTAACCTTCTTGAAATTTACATTCTACAAAGAGGGGACTAGAAAATAAACATATAAGATATGCATGTATGTTAGATGGTGAAAAAATCTGTGAGAATAAAAACAGGGTAAAGGAATACAAGGGAACAAATAGATGCTTATTTAAATTGGATAGTTAGGGGCTCTTAGGTGGCTCAGTCATTTAAGCATCCAGCTCTTGATTTTGACTCAGGTCATGATCTCAGGATGGTGAGCTTGAGCCCCATGTCGAGCTCTACCATGGGCATGAAGCCTGCCAAAGATTCTCTTTCTTTCTCCCTCTGTGCCTCCCCCATTCACATTCACTCTCTCTTTAAAAAAAAAGTGTGTATATATGTGTGTGTGTATGTATATATGGGTATATATATATATATATATGATGGTTAGTGGGCAACTCTGATTCATCTTGTAGGAGAAGCATTTTACTTGCAAGGACAGATTCAAGGCCCAGAAGGAGTGTCCTTGGCATATTTGAGGAATATTATAGAGGTCAGTGCATCTGCCACACAGTGAATATGGGAGTCAGGAATTAATAAAAGGTGATATTAGGAAGTTGATGTTGGGGAGATCATAGAAGTTTTTAAGTCTTTGAAGGACTATGGATTTTATTTTGATATGGGAAGTTATTAGGTGTTGAACAGAAAACTAAAAATGATAAAACATAAATTTATAAAACTTGAATCTAGGGTAGGTGAGAAGACTGGAAGTTAGAAAATCAGGAATTAACTATAGTAGTCCAGATAAGACACAATGGTGTTTGGATTAGTGTTTGTGGTATACGTGCTGAATTAGTAGATTTGAATACATATCAAAAATTGACCTCAGTTTGGATGATGGATAAAGGAGAGTTAGCTTGATTCCAAAATTCCTAGTCTAGTCAGTTTTAAGCACAAAGGTACCCATTTTAATCTTATTCTTATATTCTGCCAATATAATTTGTGAAGGTATATTTTTTCAATATACCTAATCATGTTGTATTTTTTTTATTAAATTGCCAGAGATCATCAAAGTACATACAAAGATCAGAGCAAACATTGTTAAACATACAATGTTCTAGATTCTAATTTCCAGATTGAAATGTGTAAGTATTTAAGTCCAAGTATTTTCAGAGGTACTATCTTTTTTGCTGCCATTAAAAGCAAGGCTTTTCGACAAATATTTTTGCAAGACAAAATTTGTTAAATAAATTACCTTTTTCAATAATTTTTGTATGTTTTACCGATTTCAGAGGCTAATAATCATAAGACTTCTCAACTTAATCTTATTTTTATATAGGACATCTGTTCATCCTAACAAAAGAGAAACTATCAAAATATTTTTCCTACAAGCAGATATATTATAAAGCAAAATCATAGAATTTCAAGGGCTCAAATAATTCTAAAATTACAATAAGCACCAAGCAAAGGAAGTATATACTGTCACAATGAAAGTGGTTGTCCTTTTAAAAAATCAGCTTTCCACATATTGTCGCTTAGTATTCTCTGTACGTGAAAAATATTTCTTTGATGGTCACAGCTTCCATTTTAATTGGTAGATACTACCTCCATATTAGTTCAGTTCCTTTGTAAAGTAGAAGCCGAGACAGGATAGATGAGCAAGAGAATTATTGAAGAATCTCTGGCAAAGAATACAGGACAGAGGACAAAAAAAGGTAAGGAGAGCCTTCAGGCTGTCGTGCGTGTCTGATACATGTGAGTGGAAAATGTAAAGGCAGGAGAACTGGGTAGAAAGAACTTTGATCTGCACTTTATTGCAGTTCTGAGAGTTTCATTCAGACCAACAGGGAGTCCCTGCACAGAGACTGTCCAACAGTTGTCCTACGTTGGGCCGGAATTATGTGGCTCTGGTACCACAGCCATGCTCAGACATTGGATGGAAGTAGTTGGGAAGAAGCATGGCTTTGTCAGGAATGTCACATTAGATCTGAGGAAGCTTACCTCAACTATGCTCCTTGCGCCAGTTTCTCTTGAAGGAATTGCTGAGCAATGTGTCCCATAGCTGCTATGGCCTCTGGAATTAATTCTTATTTATTTGAAGCATCAGGTTACAGTGAGATAAGGCCTTCATTACCTTTTTCAAAAGTTTTCTTCTGCTAAAGGAGAAAAGGCCTTCATTACTTTTCAAAAGTTTTCTTCTGCTAAAGGAGAAAAGGCCTTCATTACCTTTTTCAAAAGTTTTCTTCTGCTAAGTAACAGTTATAGCTTTGCTTGCATATGAACCAAGAAAACCTGGCATCATCAATTAATAAAAATAATTGAGAACAGCATTCTTAGGACTAAATGAAATATGCTTCACGGAGTGATGAGTAAACACAACTTCTTCAGTTGCATGTGTTAAATTGTCATCTCCAGGCACATTCTTTTAAAATAACTGATTTTTGTAGTTGAAGTTTATATTTCTTTAACAGATTTGTGTCTTCTGATTCTTATGTGGCCACTGTGCTCCTTATGTTGGATCATAAATTTTGAGATGCATTTTGTGCAAGTTACTTTTTCATCATCAAAGCTTCCTTACTCTTGCACTGTAAAACTTCACTTTCATTTTTCTTATTGCTTACTGATGGCAAATAGGTTTATTACAAAATAAAAAAAAAACATTAGTAGACATTAAAATTAATAGCTGTAGATTTATTCCTCTGTAGAAGTGTAATCGGGTTTTTTTTCTATACAATCACAATCATGACAGCTCAGCTTTTATTTTTCATACATAGTTCATGTGCACCCAACCTGTCATTTACCAAGTTTTCCAATGATCCTACTGACTGCTGGCCTTGTGACTTTTTGCATTTTCAGGCCCACATATGCTTCATACCAACTAGCTAGTATGCAAGCAGCCATGAGAACTGAAATAGTATCCATTTCTCTCAACACTGCCATAAACCAGACACAGCTGCCTCTACTTCTCCTATGTAAGCACTTGTCTCACTTCAGTGAGAGTTCTTCCTGTATGCTGTCTTGAAAGGAAGAGTGTAGTTAAACTGAGTAAATATGGTCAGGAGAAGAGAGAAAGTTACTCTTTCAGATTAAACCATGTGATAGAAGGTAGAATTCTGTTCATTGCATACAAACATCACAAATTACTAAACAATATTATGGCAAAAGCTACAGTACATGGGGGAAGTTCCTGCAACCCTATCTCAGCTTATTTTAGTGCAATAGTCAATAATAGTAATACATTGTTTAAAAATGAACAATTCACAAAAAATCCCAATAAAGATGGTACAATGAAACAACAGAAATAAAGATGATCGCTGGCAAACTGAGGCATGTAGTCTCTCTAGATACCACTAATGCTTTCTGGACAGGAAATTGATAGATCCTATTATAATTGAGGATGATTTTGGATATTTCCCATAGGAAAAGGGGAATTAAGCAAGATAAACAATGCTGGCAAGCTCTGAACTAAAACTTTTACTCTGGAAATAAAAGGCAAAGTCAATCAGGAAATCCTAGCAAGTTCGAAAAACATTTAAAAATGAGTGGTGTGTTGAGGTGTGGCAGGTGTATGGGGTTTGGGCCAAGCGTTTCTGGGTTTTAATTCTTCCTCCTCTTCCTAGCACACTGGGGAAAGTGAATTTACCTCCCTAAACTTCAAAGTCTTTATATGTAAAATGAGATGATAGTGACAATAGCAAGGCTGTTGTTATCTATAAACAGATAATTCTCCTGACATTAGTTTGTAGCTCTAGGAAATATTAGAGTGCATAAATCCAATTTTATAGATCAGTAGTATTAGAAGTTGTTGAATACAATCAGAAAGGTTGGCATTTAGGGATTTTTAGGCCATTTTAGGTTTAGATATTGCAATTTCCTTTTCTCTGATAGAAAAAAGAGCTAATACAGGCAGGAGAAGTTATTAACATCATTAAGGAATATGAGATAATCAAATATAGTATAACTGTCCTTGAAAAATCTAAAGCAAAACTAATAGATGTCTTTCATCCAGCAAATCCTGTTCAGGGTAAGTTTGAGATCATCTGATCACTATGAAGGAATTCTGTCCTTTACACAGATTCCTCATCTTCTAATGGGTAGTAATTTTGCAGAGTCCTAAAAGAGAATCTACTTTAGCAAGACTTTCTTGGGATAATACAAATGCAGTTGCATATGAATCATTCAGTTTGAATAATAATTTCTCAACTGATATCCTTTGCGGGCAGCCTTTACAAAACAATGCATGCATCCTTTGTCCAGCTTTGTGCTCCACTGGCTTTCAAATGTCTTGCACTACTGGCTTCCTGAATTTAGCTGTTATATCTCTACTTAAGGTAATTCACAGAGGACATGACTATCTGCATAATATCACTTCTTTAAAACGAACTAGCACACAACTTTGCTGCCTACGTTGTTCTCAACAAACAAGCCCATTTTGCTGCCACTAGCACGTTGATGTTACAACTCTATACAAGTAAAACGAGAGTAATAGCTGCATTTACTTAGAGTTTACAGTGTGCCACTGTCTTAAATGCTGCCCTTCCTGATCTCACTAGTTTGAACATATTTTATATAAGTGAATTGATGCTTATGAGAGGAAGTAATTTGAAGTATATTATAGATTGGTGAACTGTGAAACCTAGATCATAGGAATCCAGTTCTGACTTCAGAGCTTGAACTCTTACCACCAAACAACCTGTCACCCTTGTTTTTTGCCCATTTGTCTGATATTCAAAGGAACTATTCTCTTAAAATCCTAGAAGATAATAAATCACTTAATTAAAAGAGTGACCCAAAAAATTTAAATGATAAATAAGCAAAAATAGTGATCCATATTTGTATGAGATTATGTAATAGTCAAAAACTGGATTGAGATTTTTTTAAGATTTTATGTATGTATGTATGTATGTATGTATGTATGTATTTATTTATTTATTTATTTATTTATTTTTGAGAGACAAAGAGAGAGAGAGAGGGAGGCAGAGGCAGTCTCCCTGCAGAACAGGGAGCCCAATGCAGGACTCAATCTCAGAATCTTGGAATCAAGACCTGAAGCAAAAGCAGCTGCTTAACCGACTAAACCACCCAGGTGCCCCTAGATTGAGATGTTAGATGTTCGAGGGTTACTTAGGACTGTGCCCCTAACTAATCAGGCTGAACTACTGAACCTATCTAAAAACATGTTTCTGCCACTGTGAAGTGAAAGGGTTATATTCAATGATAAAAACATGGAAATGTTCAGAATCCCTTCTAACATTTAAATGGTATTAAATGGCTGTGTGTAGTATTACATAGCACACAGTACCTGTTTTAGCTGTAAGCATCTGTTCACCTTGCTGTTACTCTACACCAGGTCCTTTCACTTGTGGCACCTCAGGTAAACTTCACAACAGTAGTGGGAGGCAATAATACAATTTATATTTTGCGATTGGGAATATTATTATTATAAAACGTGCTCAATGTCAGACAACTAGCTCAGGGTATAGATGTGCATTTGAAGTTAAGTCCCCAAAGGACAAGATATTTCCAACTGTGGTATAGAAACATTAGAAATATGAAACTCCATGATACGCAGGTACAGTGTTTTAGTGCTATGTCAATTTAGGATTGGCCATTATAGAAATGTGCATGAGATTTGGAAGGTAAAAATGAAGCAGTCACCATGAGTTAGTGTCAATGCTGTTTCTCAGCACTTGTTTTTCATTATTGCTTTCCACAAGAGTTTTTTTTAGCTTCTTTTTTCCTAATTACCCTTCCCATCCTCTTTAAATTGAATACTAAGGAACAAGTCTTTGTCCAGTTGGGTTAAGCTTTGGGGGACCAAAGACTACTGTAATAAGATATTTTTCCACTCCATCTCTAAACCAATCTTTGTCCCCTTGGAGAGGATATCAACCCATTAATTCTGGGTCAAGTAACGCCGCTGCTTATGAATACTGCCATTGGTGCAAGCTCATCCTTTATTCTGGGAACAGCAGCTCTATAGCGCTTGCTGGGTTTCCTCCTTCACCTTCTGTAAGTCCTGGGTCAGGAGTGATGATGAAGAGCACTTGCATACTCTGCACATCACCCATATCATCAAGGTGGCAGGAGATGAGAAAAAGGCACACAGGTTCCAGATCATACTTTTTAATTTCAGTCCATTCTCCCAAATTCCAGTCTGTTATTCTTTGATTGACTTCACTTCACATTTATCTTTTCTTTCCTACTGTTACAGCTGGCTCTCTTGACTTGTTCAACTCAAAAAGCAAAAGCAGGAGCCTGAATTGGACTGCTTCACCACCCCCTTCCAGTTGAGTAAGGACAAATACCTGTAATAAATTTCATACTAAATAATACTCATAGCTGTTCTTTTTGTCTGATGGAACTCAATTGGGGACACTCTATAATTTTTCTACTTTAATGTATAAATATATATTATCAGTTCTTCTTTATTACCTGTTCCAAGTCCTTAAAATTAAGTCAACAAAATGAATAGAAAAAAAAGATAAATCCCTGTATATACACAGCCTCAATTTATTTTTCATTCTACTATTTACTATTTCATTTAGTATTTAATGCATGGTTCCAATGCCATTAACACATTCAAAATGATCCAGAGAAGGAACATTCTTTGATACACATGTTCTTTCTAATTACAACACCATTTGTCATCAGTGTTTACAAAAATACTCTTTCATCTCTCAGTTTATCTTTTACATAAAAGTATTTTAAATTAAATGGAGCTCAACTTGCATCATTTCTCATTGAATGATAATGTAAACTCTTTCTTTTTTTTTTCTTCCTTAGACTCTTGGGACCCTTAGACTCTTGGGACCCAACAGTTGGATGAGATATTCATTTATCCCAGTATTTAACTGTTGCCTTAAAACAAGATGACTCAATAGTTACATCAAAAAAAAATTTTTTTTAAAAAGAAGAAAAAAAACCCAAGAATTTCCTAGAAAGATTTTTTAAAGGTACAACATCAAATAGATTAGACAAAGAAAAAGAAACTTCATATTTCTATGAAGACTTATCTACATGGAGAAAAATGGAATAAGTCTGTTTACATGACAATTCAGAGTCTCAAGACAAAAATCTCTGTTCAAAGACCGTTGGATGAAGAAATGTATAATATAATAAAATATAAGATGGGATCTGCTTTTTATACAGTTTGTGTTTTCATACAGTTTGAATGTGTAATCAGAAATTCAAATAACTTAACTGCATTTATTTAAATATCTAATCATTGAAATAAATACATCTGTGTTTATTGCAAACCCCAGAAATACTCAAACTCCTATGGAACTATGATGAGTTATTTTTTTTGATACATTGTTTAAAATTGGTGAAAAACATTGAAAATATCCTTCAAAATATTATATGTGTGTATATATATATATATTCAGGCATATGTACTATACATATATAAATGTATAATAGATGCTTTTAAAATTTTCAATATGGTTTAATTTTATTTTAGTCAAAGTTTTGAAAATTAAAGTGTTCTCATTTCACTGACTTTTAATTTAATTTTAAGACATTATATCAAAAGAATTGTTTTTAGGAATTGATCATTAAGGATAATTTCTTCTCATTCCTAATTATGATATTATGATACCATTCTTCTAGTAAGTGATTTTAGAGCATTTACCTTCAGATCTAGATTCTAATATGTAAAATGTGTTTTTACTGCTTCCTTGCATTATTGCTCCTTTGATGATATATTTCAGCAACTATCACAGGAAAATATTAAGGTATCTAGGAGAAAATGTTAGCCCACAGACTCATATCTTTTTAAAAGAAGGCGTTTGTTGTCGTTATTGCTACTTAGCTCATTAAAAGAGAGATTTCTTAAAAAAAAAAAAAGATTAATTGATTGATTTTAGGAAGAGAGACAGTGCGAGAAAGGGGGAGGAACAAAGACAGAGAAATAAAAAGAATCCTTAAGCTGACTCCCTGCTGAGCACAGAACCCATGACCCTGAGATCATAACTGGAGCCAAAAATCAAGAGTTGGCTGCCTAACTGACTGAGCCACTCAAGCACCCCAAAGGAGAGATTTCAATGAATATAGTCTTGAATAGAAATCCATTTATGGAGGGGAAAAATAACCTCTTTAGGGAACCATTCTGGATCATGCTATATGCAATTAAAGAAGTTTAAATTTCAAATCATCTTCAATTTGTTTAAAATACACATTAACAATTATTTTTCTCTATAACTCTATTCTAAAACTACATATTTCTCCAAGTCTGATTTCTGTACATCCCCTCCTTAATTATCCTAACTGTAGTTATTTGACTTTCTCCCAATATTCAATTTGAGCAAATCAAACACTTCAAAAACTTTCTTCCTCATAATCTCTTATAGACATAAATTAAATCAGATAGTATATTAAAAGTTGAGAATGTGCTCAACCCTATATATTCTATACCACAACCACAGAGAAGATTAATACAGAGTAGAATTTAGAGAGTTTTGGGAAGTTCTAAAGCAGATATTCCCTGGAAATAGCTTCTCAGAGAGTATGCATATTTTGTGCACAACTATAGGGAGCAGCCTGTGCTTTTCCACATGACAAAGAGTAGCTTATTGTGACAATGAAAATCAGCATATATGGAGAAACCCCATGGTCTGAACAAAAAGAGCCAAGATTAGATACAGTGTGGCTAAAAGAACTAGGGAACAGATGGAAATATGGCTGTATAAGCACATACACACAATCATATAATTTTTAATTTGAATTTTCATAATTTTTGTTTTGTTTTATTCAGTTTAAAAGATTATTAATGATACATGTACGTATGATAAACTAAAAAGATCAAGCACTTGGTTCTAAATGTACATTTAGTGAATCTAAAGGTAAAATTAACCAATAACTTGACTCTCATTATCACTTCTAAGTAATCTCTACACCCCATGTGGGTCTTGGACTTACAACCCCAAGATGAAGAGGCCCATGCTCTACTAGCCAGTCAGGTGCCCATCTCATTACTGCTTCCAAAGCTTTATTCACTTAGGAAGAGATAGGTGATCCAATCACTGTATCTGTATAACAAATTATCTACAAGTGCAATGGCATAGAACAAGAATTTTCTGTGTTCATAAATTCTTAAAACCAGGAATTCAGACAAGACATAGGAGGGATGTCTTTTCTTTGTTCCATACAACCGAGAGCACAAACTAGAAGAGTGAAAGCTGAGAAAAGAAGTAATCTTGGGTGATGGTGGCTAATGGCTGGGGGTCTCAGTTGTACTCTGTGATTTTTCCTGGTAGGCTAGGTTGGGCTTCCTCATAGCATTGACGCTTAGTTTCCAAGGCAAGTTTCCCAAGAGAGAATCATGTGGACCTCTATTCTTCACAAGTCATATAACATCATTCTTGCAGTACCCTATTCATCATCAGAGAAATCATAACTCTTCACCCAGATACAAGGTGAGAAAATATGGACCTATATTCTGTGGAAGGAATGTCAAATCACCCTGTAAGAGCAGGTGGGGGAGGGAAATGATGATGCAGTATGTATGTATGTATTTTTTTTAATTTTAGTTAACATATACTGTTTTATTAGTTTCAGGGATAGAATTTAGTGATTCATCAGTTGCATATAGCACCCAGTGCTCATTAGATCAAGCGCCCTCCCTAATGCCCATCACCCCATTACCCTCCCCTTCAGCAACTCTCAGTTCGTTTCCTAGAATTAAGAGTCTCTTATGGTTTGCCTCTTTCTCTGTTTTCATCTTATTTTTCATTCTCTTCCCCTACATTTGTTTCTTAAATTCCACATATGAATGAAATCATATGGTATTTGTCTTTCTCTCACTGACTTCACTTAACATAATACCCGCTAGTCCCGCTAGCAAGATTTCATTCTTTTTGATGCTGAGTAATATTACATCGTATATATACACCACGTCTTCTTTATCCATTCGTCTGTCAACGGACATCTGGGCTCATTATTTTAGAAATACATAATATGCCAAACAGGAAAAAAGCACAAAGTCTAAAATTGGAAATTATTCTTCTTTTAGTGAATCTCTCCGAACTCAGTCTTATAATTTTTCCTTTCTGTTTACTATACTTCAAACAGAAAATGATTTATTCATATATTCTTTAAAATTATGACATGACTTGGTTGACTCCATTCTGCTAAAGAACTATAATTCTAACCCCCTAAAGAAGGGTAAGTTCTAGTTTAAGACTTTATAATATGCCATATTTCTGAATATGAGTCAGAAGTACTTTGTGACAGTGATGGCACTATGGTCAAACAATGTACTTTATAAAGTCATTTATAGTGTGACTATAAAGTGTGTGCTGTTGCTGTTGGTTTTTGAAATTTTATAGGTCTTAGAGTGAAATGCTTTAAACACCAATTGGTCAGGATAAATATCCTTGTGAGAAAGAACACAGAAGGCAGGTAGCCTTGGGCCAAGGAATTGCTTTGATTTTTTTTGCAAAATTATGAAGCCATTTTTAATGCCTTTTCTCTTTGTAAAAGTTCTCACCTTCATGATGTTTATGTCTACACTGCATCTTCTTTTGGGCATAAGCATCACTGAGATGTTTGGGAATTTTCTTATACATCATGCAAAAGACAGTTAGATATTAATGGGGCATTTTGAAGCATTGGTGATGACAAATTTCCATTGTGTTCTAGACAAAGGAACTCTGTTTGTAACCAGGGAACCAGCCACGTGTAGCAATCTCCTGCTCAGCTGTTTGAGAGAAACTGCCTGCTTGCCTCCCTGGAAACAGAGAGGGGAATCAGAAGGTCCTAGTAATTATGACAGCTCACAGTATTGGTGAATATGTGGGAGTGGATTGGATTGCAAAGAGAGCATAAAGAGGAGACACAAGTAGTTAAGGGCAGACACTTAGGCAATTCATACATTTTAGGAGGTGGAAAAAGAGAAACTACATGTATAAATTGTAAATATTTAATTAGACAATCTCATAGCCTAACATGATACTTAGCTCACAATAAAACTATTTGGCTCTAAAATGCTATGTATAGGGCGGCCCGGGTGGCTCAGTGGTTTAGCACCACCTTCAGCCCAGGGCATGATTCCGGAGTCCCAGGATCGAGTCCCACATCAGGCTCCCTGCATGGAGCCTGCTTCTACCTCTGCCTCTCTCTCCCTCTGTGTGTGTGTGTGTGTGTGTGTGTCTCATGAATAAATAAATATAATCTTAAAAATAATAAAATAAAATGCTATGTTTAAAAAAGAACACACACACAAATACAAAGTGTAAGTTTTGGGAGATTAGCTCTTATCTTCATATTTATGTCAAGAAGAAAACAAAAATAAATGAGAAAAACAACTCTACTATTTTTATTCCTGATTTGCTTAAAATAACCAGGATGGTTTGGAATCTTATTGTTTTCTGAAAAAAAGGTTTGTAAGCCAATGAACTAATAAAATATATTCATGTCTGAGTTCTTATGGGGATAGGGTATAAAGCAAATACATTTCAAATGAACTTAAATAATGTCACTTCTAAAGAAAATTTTAAAAGTGTTTTTTTCTTCTTTTTTTTAATTTTTTTGATTTATGATAGTCACACAGAGAGAAAGAGAGGCAGAGACACAGGCAGAGGGAGAAGCAGGCCCCATGCACCGGGAGCCCGATGTGGGATTCGATCCCGGGTCTCCAGGATCGCGCCCTGGGCCAAAGGCAGGCGCCAAACCGCTGCGCCACCCAGAGATCCCCTCAAAACCCTTTTATATCTTATTTTCCTTCTGCTGTTAATAGAGCCTCACCTAAACAACAAAAAAAGTTGTCAAAAAATAAAATAAATAAATAAATGAAAAAGCATGAAAGGGCAACCACTCCAACAATGTCAGCTTTCTCTTGTGATGGCAGGCCACTTAAATCACCAAACGACAGTAGCAGTAAGAGCAGGATCCCCAGAGCCCAGGTTTCTTTCTGAAAGAAAAAATATGGTCCGTTTGACTCCAACAGCTGTCAAGCATTTTATCACCAATCTCTGCAGCGTCCCATATAGTTAAAAGCTTTGACATTAATGGGTAAGGAGAACTTGAAAACAAACAATACAGATTAATATCCCTCATGCATGATTTTGAATGTGCAGCCATCAGAAAAAATCAGACAAGTGTGTTAATATTGAAACCAGATTTTGATGAAAATAGAAGTATGTATTTCATTAATATATAAAAGATTAGGTAGACAAAGAGCATATAGAGAATGGGATGTAATACCTACTCCTGACGTATAAGAGTATTTTGTGCAATACAATTATGCTTTAAGAAAAACAAGGGAAAATTGGTATATAAGTTTCAGGTGCATAACATCATAATTTGATACTGTATACACTACAAGGTGATTATCAGTATAAGTCTAGTTATCCATCACCACATAATTGAGCCCTTTTACCCATTCTGCCTACCCCAATGCCCTTCCCTTCTGGTAACTACCAATCTTTTCTCTGTATCTATGAGCTTGTTTTTGTCTTATTTATTTTGCTTTGCTTTTTAGATTCTACAAATAAATAAAATCATATGGTATTTGTCACTTTCCATCTGACAGTTTCACTTATCATAGTAACTTCAAGGTCCATCTATGTTTTCATAAATGGCAAGATCTTGTTCCTTTTAGTGGCTGAGTTGTAGTTTATTGTATACATATACCACAATTTTTTAATTCATTTATCTATCACTGGACACTTGGGTTGCTTCTTGATTATTATAAATAACGCTGCAATGAACAGAAGGGGACATATATCTTTTTGAATTAGTGTTTCCATATTCTTCAGATAACTATCCAGAAATGGAACAGCTGGATCATATGGTAGTTATATTTTTCATTTTTACAGGAAACTTCCTTACTGTTTCCACGGTGCTTGCACCAACTTATATGCCCACCAATAGTGTGCAAAGGTTTTCTTTTCTCCACATCTTGACAATACTTGTTATTTCTGTCTTGAAGGTGATATTTCATTGCAATTTTAATTTGTATTTCCCTGATAATTGTGATGTTGAATATCTTTTTATGTGCCTGTTGGCCATCTGTATGACTTCTTTGGAACAGTGTCTATTCAGATTCTTTACCATTTTTAAAATTTTGATTCCAGTACAGTTAACATAATATTATACTAGTTTTAGGTGTGCAATATAGTAAATAAACACTCTGTACATTACTCAGTGCTCATGATGATAAGTGTATTCTCTATTTTTTTGATAAGTGTATTCTCAATCCCCTTCACCTATTTCACCCATCCCACCATCCACCTCCCCTCTAATAGCCATTAGCTTGTTAAAAATCTGTTTTTTAACTAATCCCTTTTCTTCATTCATTTGTTTTGCTTCTTCCACCTACTAATGAAATCATATGGTAGATAACTTTCTCTGATTTATTTCACTTAGCATTATACTCTCTAGATCCTTCTATGTTGCATATCTCTACCCACTTTTTCATCCTGTTTTTTGTTATTGCTATTGTTAATAAAGTGTGCTTTTAAATTAGTATACCTGCATGTTGAATTTAAACTACTTATTTATTCTCTAGGGGTGCATCACAAGAATATTTTTGGACTTTACAAGGTCAAATTTATGTACTCTCAACACAGTAATGTAAAATTCCAGAATACGGTATTTGTATTTTTATGGAGAAGTGTGTACTGTCACTCTTGGTGACACCAATAAATATTACTAGTTTAGTAAATACTTAACTTCTTTGGCCAAAACTATTAATGTAAAATGCAAAGTCTAAGAGCCTTTTCTAAATGTGAATCATTTTATTAATTTAAAGGATTCTTCTTCCTTTCCCCACTGTAACTAAAATAGTGATTATCCTGTTGATATGGAGAGAACTTGTTTGTAAAGTCTTTAGAGTTATGTGCCATGACTTTTTGCGTACATGAAAAAATCTTTTTTTTTTTAAATGAGCAAAGGCTGAATATGATCTAAACAAACTGTGCCTGATTAAATAAAATCACAAAAATTCAGGGCAAAAGTCAAGCATGAACATATCCTCAAAGGTAAATATACTATTCTGAAGCCAGTTACATTGATAGAGGTTGGAAGTGATCACAAAGAAGTCCTGATAGTGTGATAATCTCTTTTTTCACTTGTCCTCTTTACATCATCATTGTTCTCATCTTTTCAAGCCTTTTATAGTTGTCATCTCATCTTTCATTCTTGTGATTTTCCAATACATCTTTGTGTGCCTTTATTATGTCATAGTATCTCCTACACTATAATTTAATGAGGCACAACCAAAAAGAAATGGAGAGAAAATCCATTCAGCTTTTGAGCATTATTTAGTATGCCCTAAATTGGCAGGTATTGGGCAATTAACAATAAAACGTATGAAAAATGCAAATTTTCAGAGGTTTATCTACTGAGCTAAATTATAATGTCTGAATTATTTTTAGTATAGGAAAGAGTGACATGCTTAGAATGCACACACAAAACTGAGGAGCAGGGACACCTGGGTGGCTCAGTGGTTGAGCATCTACCTTTGGCTTAGGTTGTGATCCCAGAGTTCTGGGATCAAGTCCCACATTCTACTCTTTGCAGGGAGTCTTCTTCTCCCTCTGTCTATGTCTCTGCCTCTCTTTGTGTGTCTCTCATGAATAAGTAAATAAAATATGTAAAAAAACTGAAGTAGCAATATTTTGGGCATCATATGGCAGTAGTCAGTGCAAAATAGGCTAACCATCAGTAAGCTCTGCACCTATTTGTTCTGCTACTTTAAAGTATGATTTAGACTCTGCCTTAACCTGATTTGTTCTATTGTAGTTGTTCATAATTTTAAAAGACACTCACGTGTGCTTTCTTAGTATGTGCAGGGAGCAAACATTAGGTATTTTCTCTGCATGGCTCAAATCCATGGCTGTACAACTGTAAATACCCCAAATCCATTAGGCAAATGCCTAGAAAAGTACAGAAAGGAAGCAACTAGAAGCATTAACAAACAATCACAAAGCTCTGTAAAGAGATGCTCATTTTTTGCCTTCCAGGTTCCTATATAACGTCAGAGTGGCAATATAGAATGATTGGCAAGCTAATGTTCTCTGAGGATGAGCATGAATTCCTTTGATTAATCTTTTGGTGCCTGATTAGCTGCTATTACAGGCTTCCATAAACAATGTCATTTCTACCCATGTCCTTCCACATAACCTTATGCACTAGCAAAGAATAGTGGGGAAAAATTTAAAATTCTACTCAGCCTCTGTATCCTTTCATTTCTGAATATTTTCTATTGTTTCTATTGTTAAGCTCCTAAGTATTCTCATGCCCCTGGCCACCAAAAATTTCCATTGTTTCAGCCTTCTTTACTCTTTCAAAATTTGCATGGCTTATAAACTATTTTCTCAGGATTTGTAAAATAATGTGAACATGCATATAAAAATTGAGCATTTATTAAAATCTATTATGTGGTTGGTAATTTATATGCATTGTTTCACTTATATCTCACATGAATTCTTTAAAAGAGATTTTATTATCCTTAGTTCATAATGAAGAATCAAAAGATTCATGAGATTAAGCAGCAGGCACACTAATCAGAGCTGGTTGCTGATAGATATGGAACCCAAAATCTCTGGAGCGTATATATCTAAACCTTATACTCTTTCTGTAATGCCAATCTGAAAAACTGATGAATACTTTTGTAATGTAATGTAGAAGACTGTGAGGCTTCCTGAATATGTGGTAGCCAAAAAATAAAAATTAAAAAAAAAAAAAAACCAGCAGAGGTGACATTAAACTCTAGAAAAGTCACCTTCCTTATTACTGACCTTGGCTTCTATTTTTCATCCTTCTCCTCAATTTTATGTGTATCTAGCCTGAGCAGATCCTTCTATTTCATTTTTCTGCTTAGCCACATCAATGGCCAGCCTCCTACCTTACTTTCTTTGAATTCTACCATTGTGTTTTCTATAATGAAGGTGGCTCTAATGGGTTGAATTATGACTCCCTAAAATACTTATGTTGAAGCTTGACCCTCTGGTACCTCAAAATGTGGCTATGTTTGCAGAAGCGTTCGAAGAGGTTACTAAATTGAGGCCTAATCCAATATGACTGGTGTCCTTATGGTAAGAGATCAAGACATACAGAGATACAAGGAATGTCCACACAGATGGGAAGGCCATGTGAGGATACAGCAAGAAAGAAGCCACCTGCAAGCTAAGAAAGGCCTCAGGAGAAATGAACTCTGCTGACATCTTGATCTTGGACTTCTAGCTTCTAGAATTGTGAGAAAATACATTTTCATTTTTTAAGCCAACCAGTCTGTGGTATTCTGTTATGGTAGCTCTAGAGAACTAATACTGTGATTTTCAAAAACAAGGCTTACATGGACTGAAAAGCAGACAGGAGAAGTGGGAGGCTTCCCTGTGAATTCATTGTTGGACAATTCTCTCAAGAGCTTTTCATGAGGTTGGAGACATTTGCCTGTGGCTGAGAGGTAATGGCTAATAATATATTAATGGATCTCCCTGGCATTTTAACTACATATTCCTAGCAATATATCTTTAACACTGAGGAAAGGTACTACTAATTTATTTTCGGTCACTTTTTCTTGAAGAAGAGTGAGAAAAAAATAGGAGGAGGAAGTTTTCCTCAAATTTTCCTGTTCTGGGCAGCCCAGGTGGCTCAGCAGTTTAGTGCCACCTTCAGCCCAGGACGTAATCCTGGAGACCAGGGCTCGAGTCCCACGTCAGGCTCCCTGAATGGAGCCAGAGCCAGCTTCTCCCTCTGCCTGTGTTTCTGCCTTTCTCTCTCTCTCTGTCTCTCATGAATAAGTAAATAAAATCTTTAAAAAAATTCCTATTCTGTTTATAGCAACTGGCTGTATTTTCATAAAAATGCTGAAAAGTGGTGGAATGGAACTCTGTCTTATGATTTCCATGTCTACTGAAACTCTATGTCCCTGAAATTCAGAAAATAATGTAAGAATAAAGACAAATCAATAAAGACAAATCATAATTTTAAAATGTTTTAAGTGATAAGTGCATGCTATCATAAAAGAAGAGTATCCTTGTGGCTCCCCCATGAAGGTTCTGAGGCAAAAACATTGGTTCAGATAGTCTATTTATGAAATGATACATGAAAACACAAGGAGAAAGTAGAGAAATGGGGGCTATGGTAGGTAGAAAAGCCAATAGAGTGTACATCAACTGGAACTCCAAAACATAGTGCAATAGTCTCAGGGATAGTTGGGAAGAATGGAGCATTTATCTACAGGCTCCCATCTGCCAGGTGTTGAGTAATGAGTCATGTTAACTCCTTCAAAATTCCTATAATACTTCAGAAATCCTTTATTGGAGAAGAGTAACAAGCAGGCCCTTGGAGTGGGAAGCTATGAGTCTACAGTGTACTATCCAAAACACTAGGCAAACTCTTGTGGATCAAGGAATTTCAGGGCTGGGCATCAAAGGCATCTGATAGATTTTGGGTATACTCTAATTTTATAAATTAGCAAAAACATGAAAACTGCTTAAGTTGTAATCAATATTTAAGTGAATATAGTCTATGTAATTTGAATAGCTGTACTTTATATGGAAATAATAAGCTTGGTAAAGTAAGACATTTTAGCGTTGGGTAAAGCTGTAGTGACTTGAAATCCAAGGAAGCTTTCACATGTGATTTTGATATTCACCAGGTGTAGTCATCTTACAAAGCTTTATTCATATTTACAAAGCTTTAATTTACATGACTTGGTACAAACTATATGAGAAAAAAATATTTAGCTGGATGATACAATAATGGCAATGATTATAAAGTGGTGTGTATATGTATAATTTTGAAATATTCTTTATCTTATTGGTCAGTTCTATTTCATTGGCCCTTAAATTTGAAAGATTTGGAGTATGTGGAGACGGAGGCATATTTATGTACTTTTATTGTAATAAAGGTGGGCACAAGAGGTAAACAAACTAAAAAAAAAAGAGGTAAACAAACTATAATTGTGCATCACAATGAATTTATACAGGTGAATACCTATGATACCACAGCTGTAACAAGAAGCCTAACCAGGATCAGCACCACAGAAATGCCCTCATCCCTCCTTCCTGTCATTAGTCCTACAAAGGATAACAGCTATTCTGACTTCCAACATCATAAATTAGTTTTACCTACTTTTAGATACAATATAAGTGGAATAATAAATATATTCTTTTTAGTTTTGTGCTTCTTTCACTATTATTTTCATGAGATTCATTCACATTGTTGCATGTAGGACAGTAGTTCATTTATCCTCATTGCAGCTTAGAATTCCATGTGTAAGTATAATAATTTATCAATTTTTCCAGATGAATGTAAACTGCTGCCACCCAGAACTGCAATGTTTCTTGAGAAATTCAAACTTCATAGTTTAGAATAAAATTGTTTTTTTCTAGTTACATGCAATCAAAAGAAGCCACTTTTCTTGCTCAAGTGAAACAATTATAGCTTTTTTCACCTATAATTTAATATCCTCAAAATAATATTTTTTGCTTCTTTATCATTATTATTTTTTTACATAGGATACCACACCCAATGTGGAGCCCAATGCAGGGCTTGAAATACAATCCTGAGATCAAGACCTGAGCTGAGATGAAGAGTCGGATCAACTAACTGAGCCACCTAGGCATTCCAAAATTTTATGCCTTTATACATAGGTATTTGGATATTTTACACAGAACATAAGATTACAGACACGTAATTTTAGGAAGTAATCCATTCAATATATAAATATGTTTGAGCACCTACTCTATGCAAGCTATTTTGCTATGCACTAGAGCCATGATGACAAAAAAAAAAAAAAAAACTGAGTCCCTAACCTTCCCCAGTGAGGTTTACAATCTAGAGGGCCCAAAAAGAAAAGCAAAATAGCAATTATGAACCAAGTATCAACTAACAAGAGAAATGGCATACAGGTTTCTCTCAGAGAACAAAGAAAGAAACCTAACCACACTTGTAGGAGGGCAGGGTTCAGGGACAGCTTCCTGGAGAGAGTGAGTTATCCAGCAATTGGGTTGTATGCAAGCAAAAGGCAGCAAAGTGTGTTCTGGTCCTGTGGTGAGAAAGAGATTGAAATGTCGGGGAAAATGAGAGTACTTCACTTTGGGACTGAAGAGGTACTAGGTTTTGTCCTTCATAAAATAAAAGTAGTAGATAAAGTGATCAATCTTCTAGCTCTAACATTTATATAAATATTGGTGCCCTGTTGGTGTGGCCTCTAAAATTACTTTAAACACTTTCAGAAAGAAATATTGAATTTGATTGTTTTAACCTCCTGTAATGGTATTGGAGTAATGTGATATCCACAGAGGTCCAGCCCGTGCTGTTAAAATGGCTTACAGAACAAGAGAAAATAAATCTCCATAGGTAAAGTTTATGATATGACCTTCTCTTACCTCAAACTTGAATATCTTACACTTTAAGAACTATTCTCAATATTTCTCAAATATTTTTGACATAAAAACCACTTGAGCAGAACAAATGCATTCATTTGTTTTACTCCTAAATTATCACAGGGAGGGGCTGTGGGATCTAGAGTCATGGGAATAAAAATAAAGAAATCCTCACCAGAAGGAGTGCAATAACTAGCAGAGCTTCTCATTAAAATGATTACTTCATAACAAAACAAAAGCAGGTTTCATTTCAAAATTATTAACACTACAAGAGACCAATCATGAGCCAAATAAAGAACACTCTTCAAAGAACCACTAATAATGCTTTGGACTATTTTGTGAATCATTTTTTGAAGGGCTGATCAACATAATAACCCCCTTTCCATTCACCTTGCCACCACCCTCACATATATTTAGGAGCATTTATTAATTGTCCTTGGACATTGCTAAACATAATGTGCTACAAGCCTATATATTGAATTAAATTCATTAACAACCTAAAAAAGAAAAAGAAATTTCATATTTCTCTGCTTAGAGTTGTTGAATTTTATTTCTCTGTACATTTGTTAGACTTCTTTGGACAGACTCTCACTATGTTTAAAAAATATATTTGTTACCTAATAGACTTTTCTTTGGTAAGACATCATGTTCTCTATGTCTTTTCATGTATATCTCATCTGTGTCATGATGATATATAGATATATTAACTTTGTCACCCTATAAATCTATACCTTAATAAAAATATATTTATTTTTAATATATACAAATATAGTTATTTTAATTTCCACTAGTAAAATATCTCCTTGTGTATGGTTAAAAATGTGTAGTAAAAAGAAAATTATAGCTTTTCAAATAGTCCACAATTACAACACAGAAATTACAATTAATATTAGAAGCATTTTCTTCCATTTGTGTGTTTATTTGCAGAATTGAGATCTACAGCAGCTAAGGATTGTGTTCAGTAGCAGGCAGTGAAAACCTATTATGATAGCTTAACAAAAAATTTTCCTGGTATTTCCCAAATTTTTGGTTATTGTTTTGCTTGTCTTGATATAACAAGTTGTGTAGAGATAGGCAGTTCAGGACTTTTACAGCACTTCCAAAGAAAATTCCCCTTCTCTCTACTCCTCCATCCTTATTGTACAGCTTTATTTTCATAGCAACTTGATCCTGGCAAGATAACTACTCCCAGCATTCCACCCAGAAAGAAGGAAGCATCAAAGACCATGAGACAATGCTTATGTCAGTAAAGTGTAAGTTTCCCAGAAATCATAGCAGAATATCATTTGGTCAACCTTACCTTAGAGGGACTTGGGCCAGGATAGTATTTAATAGGGCATTCTCCCCTTTAACTACTTAGTGTTTTTTTAAAAAAAACAATATTAGGCAAGCAACTCACAATGTCTGCCATAAGACTATACATACTGCAAATGTAATTTTTCCTGATTTACTATACTTAAATTATTCTATATACAGTTTTTCATAACCCAAAAGGTTTTCATAAACATTACTATAAAGGTTATATGCCTGTTTAGTCACTCATCTATTCATTTCATTATTGCTGAACAAACATTAAAGTTTTTTTCTATTAATATTAAATATTTAATACTAATTCAAAATATTTGTTGTTCATAACATTTTATACAAAGTATTATGCCAATTAGCCAGTATTTTAGATTTATAAGTATTGTTTTATATTCTGTCCTCTATCCAATAACATGGAAAATACATTATTTTAATAAGAAGTTTTCCTAGTAAATATTCTGTAAGCACATTTCACTGCCTAGCTTTATCCTTAATTCTTACATTATTTAAAATCATGGTCTTTTTTTTTAAGATTTTATTTATTTATTCATGAGAATACACAGAGAGGAGAGAGAGAGAGAGAGAGAGAGAGGCAGAGACACAGGCAGAGAGAGGAGCAGGCTCCATGCAGGGAGCCTGATGTGGGACTCGATCCCAGGGTTCCAGGATCAGACTCGATCCCAGGGTTCCAGGATCAGGCCCTGGGCTAAAAGCAGTGCTAAACCGCTGAGCCACCCTGGCTGCCCATCAAATCATGGTCTTAATGAATATTCTTAAAATCAATTGGGATGTGCAAACTTCAGGAAGGTTTAGAATTTTGCTTCAGCACCATTCAACATAGAATTCATGTATTAAAAATTATACTATGATTTAATATCTTGCATTAGCTAGAAACCTCAGTAGAATCACTAATATTAGATAAAGGAAACATGAAAATAAATTGTTCTTTCATTAGGAAGGAAAAATGAAGAATCTTAAAATTAAGCTTTCATCTGCTTATAAAAATGATAATTGAGAATTTTAGCTCTCTATTCTGTTGCTACTGATTTGAGAGATTCAATATAAAATCAAAAAGTTAAAAGAGGCATAATTCTCTGCCCTGTATTAATGCTGGGCCAGGTATACTCTCCTGTCTCTCTGGTAAACAATTCTGAGACCAAGCCATTAATAATTTAACTTCTTTCTCCATAAAGTATCTGCTACCTCAAGGTAAGACTGTACTAACTAAAGAATTTGCTTATCAAAACTAACAGCTTGCTCATCATTCTCTCAATGAAGACTTTTATCTCCCAGTATCCACAAATCCAAACATTCTATCCTAAACTTTGGACAATCCCTACAAGTTCCCAACCATGAATATCTGTCCTTAAAATCATCCAGGACAGGCTTAGAAGTCTATACATATATTTTTTAAAGTTTATTTAAATTCCAGTTCATTAACATACAGTGTAATATTAGTTTTATGTATACTCCTAGAAGAGAATACAGGCAGTAACTTGTCTTTGGCAGTAGCAACTTTTTTCTAGATGTGTCTCAGAAGGCAAGGAAATAAAAACAACAATAAACTAGACAACATCAAAATAAAAAGCTTCTGCACAGAGAAGAAAATGATCAACAAAACTAAAAGGCGACCTATGGAATGGGAAAAGATATTTGCAAACGACATATCTGATAAAAGGTTAGTGTTCAAAATCTATAAAGATTCGAACTCAAAACCCAAAAACAAACAATCTGATTAAAAACGAGAAGACAAAAAAAAAAATGAGAAGACATGAATAAACATTTTCCCAAAGAAGATTTTCAGATGGACAAATACACATGAAAAAATGCACAACATCACTCATCATCAGGGAAATGCCAATCAAAACAACAACCACTTTACACCTGTCAGAATGGCTAAAATCAACAACACAAGAAGCAACAGGTGTTGGAGATGATGTAGAGAAAGGGAACTTTTCTTGCACTGTTGATGAGACTATCTTCTTATAACTAAGACACTAAGACTCTGTAAGGATGATATTCTCATTTACTGCCACATACCTACTAAACTTAGTTTTACTTAATTAACAGATTTTCATTATGGTCTAAGGGAGAAAGTAGTAAATATTGTATACTTATATGAGAAGGCATCAAAAACATCAAAAATAGTATGTGTATTAGACATATTAGACATAAATTTTACCAGCTTTATATTTAGAGAGTACTTCACTTGGTAATCATCTAGTGCTGATTATCAGACGAATCTGAAGATAACTTTGATCTAATTTGACAACTAAGACAATTTAGAAGGATAGGCTTGCATTTGTTTTCCAAAAACACATACACTCTTACTTTTTAAGTATATTTTGACCATTTAGAATATAATCTTGATCAATAACAACAATGAATCCACCTCCAGGTTTGATTTTAAACTAAAATGGCAAGGCCAAGACTGAAAATTGGTGAAAATGATCCAGCACAATATTTTCTAGAATTAATAGAACACTATGAATAGTCTATATTAAAAGATATTTATATAGCCTGGATACTATAAACTGAAGCGGAAAGTTTGACGAGCCATTTTAAGGCATTTCTTGCTTTTCAAATCAACTTTCTCTAGACTGATAAAGCTGGCTACTCTGACGCAGAGAAAGGAATGCCTAGCTACCTTCCCCAGTAGCTCTCCTATGTTTAACAACCATCACTGTCAGATATGTCTACTTTAGACCAAATTAAAATCCTGCTTGGTAACTTCTGACAAGCTGATTACTCTCATTCTAACATCAGAAGGCGGTGGTATCAATCTCTGAATATCTCTTTGCAGTAGTGCTCATGGGACAGTTTTGTCAGGACAATGTTTCATTCTGGATGGAAGTGGTAAAAGGATAGATAGAAAGGAAAGGGGAAAAATTAGATCCAGGAGTCCTTAGAGCACTATCAGAAGGTGAGATAAAGGAAACCCCAGGAAAGTTGCCCATACGCACAGACATTCTATTATCCCATCCTTCTCCACACTTCCCCCCACTTTCTCTTATTTAAAGACACTGGGACAGAAATCAAAATTGCCTTTGAGAAAGGTTAATTCATTTTGACTCAATTACAAAACTTCTATATAACTTGAATTCCATTAATAAGACAGTCTTTAACCTTCCAACCTTCTCTTCAGACTAAAGAATTCAAATTCTTTTCTTTGTTGTTTTGCTCTATCCCCCAGGCTTATCGACATTCTCCATCTCCATCAAGCTCTATAGCAAAAAATCAGGTAGTAATCTTCTAAAGGCCTAGACCAGATTTAGAAGCATGTGCTCTTTTTTTCTATACTGTTATCTTGGTATAGAAAATATAGGGTAGGATATTTACAAATACATATTTCCAAGCAAAGCATCACAATATGTGGCAGAGGCGATTTTCTCCTGACGCCAGCAATCCAAGCACACACAGCATGTGTCTGGGGTAGATGCAGTCAACATGATGGAATATGAGCGGGTTGCCTTTCTGAGAGGACTGTGTCTAGCATTTCTTGGAAACATTCAAAAATACATCTTTATAGAAGGCTCTAGGTTAAATAGGCCACATGCTAAGAGAGCTATCTGATTAAAAGCAGTGCTTGAAAACATGCTGCTTTGTTTGTAAAATAAATGTTAGCATAACTTATGAAACATCACCACTTAAAAAAAAAATTACCCACCCTTTTTGCAGATGATTTAAATTCTTCTGGAATCAACACAACAGAAAAAAGCAAGTGATAAGAATAGTGTGTTCACATAATATTATTCACAGATCTAATATTGTTCCTGAAAGATTTGACAACAGGAAAAAGTATCAGGAAAATTAGATAAAGGCTTTTTTACTAGTAGGTTATAGCAAAGATTGATTGCCATCAGATGAGAGAAAACACTTATCTGTGATTGAAAATACAATTAACAAAAAGTTTGAATCCAGTCCAAAATGTAAAGTATTTCTAGTTTTCAATCTTGCTGGAGGTCTGCTTGGCCTAAATAAACAAAATGCCAAAATGCATTGTCATCCTGTTATCTGCTCCCTTTTTCTTCAACTTTAAGTAATACAGTAAAAACCAAGAGCATATCAAAACTGAGATATTTCTGCAAAAAAAAAAAAATTACACACAAAGAAGGACTAGATCCTGTCATAATCAATCACATTTGATTTAGATATAAATACCTCAGTTGTGGAAAATTCAATCTAATAGGTGGATCTTAACAAACTCCATGTTTACTCATAAGAGGCAAACACAATGAGAAAAAATATTCAATCTTACTAAAATAAAAAAAAAATAGAGATTAATGAAACAAAGAGATGTTTCCACCTATTGCATTGGACGATTTGTGTGACAATCAATGCCCAGTGCTGGTCTGGGGAAGAAATTTGGTAATATGTATCAAGAGTTATAAATATGTTCATATTTTTTACTTTAAAAATCATAGTAAAAGTATATAAACAAATATCCTTATTGTCTGAGCTGTATCTCCTCAATAAAAGGCTGTGCATTTTCAGGGTTTGGTTGATTTCATTTTGTAATACAAGGAATTGAGTAAATAATTATACCCTCATGCTAACCAATGCTCTCTTCCTCCTATTTGGCTGTTAAAAACCCCCAAATCTAATTTGATGTACATTGCTAATGAATGTATAAAACTTCATGCATTCATTTCATACTTCTTGCTTCAGTTTATTTTTTTCTATGCTTAGTTTCCTAACACAATGATTTTCTCAGGTGCTATTTTCATTATGTTATTTTACATTTCTTGTAAGCTACTTTATTTAAGCATTTTGGAAATAAAACAGATTATTAAAATATTAAATGTTCATCAAATAAGATATTATGTGGAAATAATTTCAACAGAATCTACAACGTAATGAGTACTTAATGAATTTCTATGATTCTAACCTTATGAAAACCAAAAATTCAAATCAAAAGAGAATTTTTAATAGAATATAAGCTTTTACAATTAAGATAAAAACGGAAATAAAATGAGACTATACTTACAATAAAATTAAAATTATGATATAAAATATAAGTGAAAAAGCAAGGGGTAATTAGAAGTACACAATTTTGTGCATATGAGAGGGAGAAAGAGGGAAAGAGAAAGAATATATTTTTCTATGTACCCCCCCCACACAAAAATTCCAACAATCTTATTAAAAGAATTTGCTTCTTATTTTATATATTTTCAAAATATTGTTTTCACATTACTTCTATAACATAAAGTATTATCTTTTTAACAGAATTAAATGTCAAATTTTGTTAAATGTTAAATATTTTTATCTTGCTTTTATAATGCCTTTAATTTAAACCTTTACCTGGAGAAGGCCATGATCCTTAGGCAGACAAAATTTTACAATTTACATTTTATTAATGAGGCATTTGAGACCTGGATCAGCAAAGCGACTTCCCAAGGCCAGAAATGTTGCTAAACTTAGGGATAAATTAGAGAACCAGTACCCTGGCATATTTCAGTTTTTATTGTAGGACTTTTTCTACTGTAATTATGCTACCTATCTCTTATTATGCTTGTCTTCTAAGCCTGCTGCGAGATAACCTTTGCATCTGACTTAAGTATGATGTAGGCATATTTTTAATGCTTATTTTCACGAAATTCAAATTAATTTGAAGCTTAGTTGAACAACATTGTCAACTGTATTGTGGAGAAGCTCTCTACACTTCATTTCCTCCTCGGCGGAGGGGAATTGGATCTCTCCTTAGAGATGAGAGTGGGCACAGTCCAAGGATATGGAAAGCCATTAAATTGGGAGGCATTTGTGGGCAGATGGGGCGTGTTTGAGGATCTCTGAAGCTCCTGACAGAGGCAGGAGGCCAGCAAAATGGACGGGGAAGTTGTGAAGTCTGGCGTCAGGCTGACAGCAGAAATGTGAGGGGAATCTGTTAAAGTCAGTGCCCAGGCTGAAGGCAGCTGCATGATGACAGGGAAGCCACAAGGGTCACTGCTCACACAGCACTTGTGCCATGGCTGAGGGAGCCATGGGGCCTGGAACAGAGGAAGCAGCTGGGCTGTGAGGTGGATCCAAGTGCTGAGGCAGGAAGCAGGTGGTCACAGGAGGAGGAAAAGATGAGGCTTGTGCTGTGGAGCATCTGCCCCTCACATTGGCTCCTGTGGAAAAGCTCTACAAAGATTAAAATGTGGGGGGGAAGCATTTATTTTGACTAATCATCCTCAAAAGCAGTTTTGACACCTACAATGCTGAAAGGAAGGGCTACTGTGGACAAGAAAGCAAGAAATGTGGATTTCTCTAGGGCTAAGTTGTCTCAGAAAAAGCAATGGCAACAAACACATTTCCATGAGAGGCCAGGCAGTCAGTGAGGAATCACTCCTTTACTTCTGACTTTTCCATTGACTGATGTGTGCCTCTAAGCAAGTTGCTAAATCTCTTTGTACCTATCTTCCTACTGGAAAAATGGATATCTTGCTGTAAAACATATAGCACCTTCCAGGGAGTAAATGTTTCCAAACAGAAATGCTGCATATGCAAAATACTCTAATTTTCAAGGGAAAATTTGTTTGTATAATTTTTACATCTACAATTAAATCAAAATCCTCTTTTGAAAAGTTTTCTCTCTAAAAACACATTCTAAAATTATTAAATGGAATGTGCCATGTTAATAAATAAAAATTAAAAAAAAAAAAGAATGTGCCATGTTTTGATTGTTGCTTTAAATCATTTCTACTTTATTTACCAATAGAGAAAACCAGACATGGGAAATTCCCTTCACATTAGCTGATTTAATTGAAATAAGTAAAAAGCATATTTTAAATTGTCCTTTTGCACTTACCAGAGGAAGATACAATTTTAGAACTTAATCTATAGAGGCTTTAATATATTCTTTTTAGCTAACAAGAAGGCCCTAGTCTCACTCGACAATAGATGCTCCTATGACAATAAAGAAATAAATAAAATAAACATAAAAAGCCAGAGCTGTCATTATACTTGTAGGAAAATCACTTGACTAGTAAGTAGATCATTCCTGAAGTTTCATGCATTTTTAGGGAGATATTTAAAAACTAAAGTGTTATTTTCTATAAAGTACTACTACACACACATACACACAAACGTATATGATTAGCACTATGCTAGTTCCTCTGTTACCTTTCTCCAGAGCAGAATTCTGAACTTAACTAATAATACAGATTCTGAAATTCTCACACCACATATTCAGTAGAATCAGTAGATAAAAGGCAGAGCAAGGTAATCTGTGTTTTTAATAAGTGCCCTAAGGAATAAGAAAGTTTAGGAAACATTGCTCTAAAAGACTCCTTGGTGTGTGGTAGGTAAATAACTCAATTCACCTAGATTCCGTCTTAGCACAGACCATCCATGACAGCACTAATAAATTGTGCATGAAATTGATCTCACCTATATTGGAGACCCAATTTGCCCTGCAGTATGTCCTGTGTGCTTTTGACTCAGGCTTTGATTTCAGTTGCTGCTCATTTGTGGTCTGATGCTGTGCAAACCTCATTTACAGGGAGGATTTTAATTTTTCTCAATGACTAAGTTTGCTTTCCTCCCTCTCTTCTGTTACTGCTTTTTCAATGAGGAGATCTCAAGTCCTAGAATCCAACTTTTTCTGATTTCAGTCCAAAATAAAAGCTTAAACCCAAACAAAACTCACTGCAGAGAACATGGTCAGAAGAATGAGTTGCATTTCTTAAATTCTTCTTTTGTGCTTTGTAGATATTTTTTAACTTAATGTAAATTAGAATCTATGTCTTAGTGAATCTAAGACACAAGTAGAGTGGTTGCACTCTTATTATCTTAGCCACGATGCTTATTGGTGCTGTATCATAATGAGATTAGACTAAAACAAGAAATAACCATTTGAGTTTGTTTCCTTGTTTTACAACCTTTTCACATTCCAGCTTCTTCGCATAAAAAGGATTAGCAGAACAGAGTGCACTGTACCAGAATACTAAATGTCCTCACATTCTATGTCCTTGAGGAAATTTGAACTGAAAAAAAAAGACCTTCTTTGCTAAAAGATGTACAATGAAGTAATATACATATGCACTAAGCCAAATTCTACCACTATCTAAGCTATGTATCGTGAATAAATAATGCCCTTTAAGAAACTACACAAACTCCTTTTGATCACTAGATTTCTATTCCATAAATTGCTGCTACAGATTTACATGCTTCCTAACTTACAACCAGTGAATATATGAAGCAGTGAGAAAGTAGAGTCTATTGTGATTGCCATATTGTGGCTGCCTCCAAATTATACAGTTTTAGAAATTATTTCCCTTACAAGGATGAGGGTGATGTGATACTTAACATTCTGTTATTATCAAGAAGATCATGAATATTAAACCAACTGAGATTTAGCTAACAAAATTTTAAGGTTTGTGGAAGAAGTGTTCATTTATTTTCAATTAATAATAAATAACTGTCTTATAACCAAAACTATGGTCCTTGCTACTTGAACATCTGTAAAATAAAAAGGCATGAAGAAACATTCAAGAAAATAGTCCATTACAGCTGTAAAAAGGAAGTTGAAAGAGCATCATTGTAAATCTTCACAATCAGCAAACCACAAATATAGGAGAAAAATATGAACTTTAAATTACAATCTTTTGCTTTAACCCCCTAAGCAAATGTAGATTTTTAAACCCCAAAGTAAATACTGCTTAAGAATATAGTTCTAAATGAAATATGTATAAATATTGTGATTACAATAGAGTAGTTTTAGGGATGCCTGGGTGGCTCAGCTGTTGAGCATCTGCCTTTGGCTCAGGGTGTGATCCTGGGATCTGGGATCAAGTCCCCCATCGGGCTCCCTATGAGGAGCCTCTTTCTCCCTCTGCCTATGTCTCTGCCTCTCTCTCTCTCTCTGTATCTCTCATGAGAAATAAATAAATCTTAAAAAAAAAACAATAGAGTAGCTTTAGAGGCCAGAATCATATTCTTGTTTGCATTTCTTTGTGATCATGTTAAGTGCACAGGTTGAAAAGATTTTTATTTATTTATTTTTTGGCACTTGAAACCAACAAGGTTTCTTCTGAAGCTTGACAGACTGATTTTAAAATTTATACAAAAGATTAAAGGGTCAATAATAGCTAAGAATTTTTTGCAGAAAAAGAATAGAATGGAGACTTTCTCTCCATGTCTTATTATGAAGCTATAATAAATATGGTAGTATGGTCTTGTATTGGGGATTTACAAATTAACATATGAAATATTATAAAGAGTTTAGAGACACGTCATACATGGAAACAATATATGATTCAGGTGGCATGCAAGATCAGTTAAAAAAATCAATTAATGGAAGTGAAGAAAAATGATATATATGTAAAAAACTATAGGAAATTAGATGCCTACCTCATAATTTATAGACTTTATCCAAATAGGTCAAAAACATAAATATCAAAAACAAAGCTTTAGTATAAAATATAAGTTAATATGTTCTGACCTTGGGATAGATTTTCTTAAAGAAGACAGAAAAGGTGCTATTTATATAAGACATGATTGACAAAATTGACTATTTAAATTAAAAATTCAACTTTTTCAAAAGGTACCTTAAGTTAAAAGAAAATATAAAATAAAAACTAGTACAAGATATTACAATAATGTAACTGACAAAGGAACAAAATAAAGGGTATATAAAAAGGAAAGAAACTCTTCTAAAAATCAATAACAAAAAAAAACAACATGGTAGAAAAATAGGCAAAAGACATAAACAGGCATTTTAGAGGAGATGAAACACAGATGACCAGGAATAATATAAAGAGAAGCTCAACCTCTTTGTGATTAGGGAAATGCAAATCTACACTACAATGAAACCATTTCATATCCATGTAGTTGACAAAAATTAAGAACTGTGATAATATTTTGTGCTACTGTGTTTATCTTCAACATTGAATTTAAAGAACTAAACTGGAAAATAATTTGGCAACATTATTTAAAGTTATCATTATCATATTCTGCTATTCAACATTTTCATTTCTAAGTATGTATATCCAAGAATATCCCTCACACATGTACACTTGGATGCATATGCATGAATATTACTAGCAAGGCTACTTATGAGTGCAGATTAACCTAACTGAAGAAGAGAATGAATAATTAAATTATGGTATATGACTTCAATATAATCTTATAACTGTGACACTGAACAAATATACCTATAACAGTGAAAATGAAGAAATAAAAGGTTATTTGCAACAATTTAGAATAATGAAATTCAATGTAATTTTGGCCTTAGGGAAAAGGAGATAAGCGAATCCTAGAAGACTATCAACAGTCTTACATCCTTTTTATAAAAAGAAAGTTCTGAATAGTTAAAGCTGTATATAGATAGATAGACATGCACATATATGGCTGTATATACAGAGAGACATACATATATATACAGACATATCCTCTATGTGTGTATATATGTATATGTATACACATTTTACATATAAAAAGATATAAATAGAAAACATAAGTAGATATCAGTGTGTTAGTTCTTGGTTTAGTTGGTGAGTTCAAGAGCATGCAATGTATTTTAGATGATAGATATAGATAAATGATGATGATGATAGATAGATAAGCCCATACAAGTAATTTTAAATAGATATGATGAATGATTATTCCAATTCTGTGAATCTGAAAGACACTGTCCTAGTCAGTTTGGGCTGATATAACAGAATACCATAGATGAGGTAGCTTATAAATAACAGAAATTTATTTCTCATAGTTCTGGAGGCTGGGAAGTCTAAAATTAAGGTGCAGATCCAATGAGTGGCGAAAGCCCACTTCCTAGTTCATAGACTGCCGTCTTCTCACTGTGTTCTCACATAGGGGAAGGGGCAAGGCAGCTAACTGGTGACTCCTTTATAAGGGTACTAATCACCTTCCAAAGCGCCCACCTCCTAATACCATCACATTGGGAATTAGGTTTTAATGAACCCACAAATTTTAAGGGGATACAAAAGTTCCATGTATAGCAACATTAAATTAAATTAAAAATAAATTAAATTAAAAAATAAAAGAAAATAAATACTATTTGGCTCCAAAGTAGTTCTCAAATCATTATTACTGGCATCACCTGGAATGTTTTATAAAACTTCAGATAATTGGGCCTCTACCCTCTAGAGATTCTGCTTTAGTGGATATGGGTAGAGCCAAAAAATAGCCTCCCTAGTGATTTTGATGTGATATATGCTCACAATATTAGAAATACCGAAATACCTATTGATAGGAAATGCTACATTGACTCTATCACAATAAAAAAATAAATGTTTTTTATCATGCTATTTGTCACAGTGACTTGAATTTCCTCTGGCCTTAAATGATGTAAACCTATACTCTCAAGACCCTCCATTGTTCCAACATTATAGTTCATATTAAGGCATGCCACATGCTAAATATTAAAATCTGTAGTAATAATAATTAAAATAATAGGTATTTAGAGCAGTATACTTAATCTATCTTGATTACCTATGTTATGGAATGAATTGTGTCCTCCCCAAAACTCATATGTTGAGGTCATAACCCCCAGAATGCGACTATATTTGAGGATAAGGGTTTTACAGAGATAATTAAGTTAAAATAATGTTTTTAGAATGGGCCTTTTCCAATATGAATGGTGTCCTTATAAGAACAGGAAATTTGGATACAGAATCATACAGAGGGAAGACCATGTGAAGACACAGAGAGTTGACAGCCACATATGATCCAAAGAGAAAGTCTTTAGAAGAAAGTGACCCTGCCAACACCTTGATTTCAGACTTCTAGTTTCCAAACCTGTAAGGAAGCAAATTTATATTCTTTATGTCATCGTCTGTGGTACTTTGTTACAGGCGCTCCAGCAAACTAATATACATCATAAAAGCTGACTTAAATAGAGAGCAGTAAGTTTAGGGAGAATTGGCAACACTATATTGCAGAAAATCATTTTAGCCTTACTAACTAAATTCTGGTATTAAATATGGAGGAACAAACTGGATGAAAAACTGGTTTGTCTGTATGTTTCCATGTCCACTCAAGCACAGATAGCAAATATATCTCTCTTATCACTCTTTTACCAGAAACACAGGTCTGATACTGACAGGAAATGGCAGCTTTCATTCAATAGTTTCTTAAAATTTGATACAAATGCAGATCAATTTTCAGGATTCATAATGTTTAACCACTATATGAGATGGATATTTGTTATAATTTTTGACTTATTTGTTTTTAACACCCAATTTCCACCTCACTTTTTAAATTGTGCCTCAATTTCAAACTCTGGTGGCACATGGCCAAGTCAGATGGGCAGGTGACACGATGCTTCTCACCAGGAAATAAATCTCCAGTGCCAGTGAACAAAGCCGTGTTGTGATTGTCATTGGCCTTAGGAACTGTTGCTTTTATGGTCTTTTTAAATTAAAAATATTAATAATTATATTTTATAATTATATTAGTATAAATATTATATAGCTGGATTTTCTTCTCATTTTAAAATAAACTAAACTATATTTTATGGGCACCTAATAGCTCTGTGCCTAGTGAATAAGTCAGTTCCAACAAGAAGTCTAGAGATAGGAAGATTTCCCTTATTATGATGAAGTGCTCTAGGAAATTTCCTTGCCTTGACCTTCACCAGAGTTCCTACTTTTTAGCCTTATAGAGTTTTGGGGTTTCTTTGTTGTTGTTGTTGTTTGTTGTTGTTGTTGTTTTTAATGACTTTTTAACTCAGAAAAATGTGGTCCTTCTATATTTGTTTCACGTTTTAAAGGTAGAATTAAGCCTTCACAGTCTATGTATCCTGAAACAAGGTTGTTGGCACAGAAATCTCCTGTATGGCATAAATCAGTATATTAAGCACCAGAGGTATTTAATTCAGACTTTAGTGGAGTCTATATGACTTTCAAACCACACATCAAGTACATGAACCCTCACTTTGTTCTAAAAAAAATTTTATCTTTATCAAGTGTTTTCTTAAGTCTCAAAAAAAAAAGTCAGAGAAAATCAGATTTTCAAATATTAATTTTCTGAAAAATCTATGCTGGACTAATTGTATCCTAAGTCAAGACATATATCATCCAAATATCCCAAGTTGTGAAAAACTCTAACAGTGAAAGATGAATAGTTCTATAGCAATTTGTTTTTATGAGTAAAATGTTTTAATGCTATACATTAATAGATTAGCCTCATTTCAAAAGCAAGCGTGCTAACATTACATGGTAGTCTCACAATAATACAAATACAGTCTACTAGCTGAGACCCAGATAAAGGGAATAAGAAACCTAGAACACAAAATGTAAGGAAGTACTCACTCTCAGGCCACACAAGTGCAGGTCAATACTTACATAGCCCTAAAAGTTAAGGACTGCCTCAAAGTAACATAGGCCTCTCATACCCTTGTCCCAGCTCTATATACCAGCATATTAGTATACAGATCTTTCTTGACTGATAGAGTTATGTCCCAATAGACATATCCTAACTTGAAAATATCATATGTTGAAATGCATTTAATATACCCAGTGTACTGAACATCATAGATTAGCTTAGCCCAATTTAAACATGCTCAGAACACTTAGATTCACCAACAGTTCGATAAAATCATCTATCACAAAGCCTGTTTTGTAATAAAGTGCTGAATACCTCATGTGATGTATTGAATACTATACTGAAAGTGAAAAACAGAATGGTTGTATGGAAACAGAATACTTGTGAATGTACTGCTGGTGACCCTCAGGATCACGTGGCTGACTGGAAGCTGCAGCTTGCTGCCATTGCCCCCTTCAGAAGGGAGGATCCCATGGCATAGCACTATCTCAGGAAAAGATTCAAATTCACATTGGAAGTATGGTTTCTAGCAAATGCATATGTATCACTTTCACATGAATGTAAAGCCTAAAAATCATAAGTCAACCATTATTAAGTTAGGGATTGTCAGTATTCACAAAGGAAAGCCAAACTGTAACGCTTGATTTGGTTATGATAAAAGCCTGATTTCAGATTAATCTGTCATTGTGTAGAACATGAAAATGAAACAAAGCTAATGACCAGTCACTCCACTGCAAAATTTCTTCCAGTGCAGTACAATAAAGAGGTATTGGTTATATACCCTTACTTATTCCTTCCTGTCAAGTCTTCACTACTTTTGTGTTTTGTTCTGTGCAGCCTTTTCAGAAGTTACATTGGTTTAGTTCAGGCATTATTATTACTAAATTGTAGACAAAGAAAATCACTAACCTATAAAAGGTCCACATGAATTTACAACATGTATTGCAGGTATGCAGCTCAACCCAAAATCAAAGGTTAAGAAATAGCATTGGTCTTATTTTTCTATAATGAAAATTTCTGAGCCTATGCATCCATTCTTTGTATCTAATGAAAAAAATTAATCTTTTTCATGCTTTAATAGTTCTCTTCATCTACCCCAGGATGGTTCCATAATTCAAAGATCTTAAGTAGTGACACAGCATTGGGGAAGGGGTTGAGAGGCCTGATAAGAGGTTTCAACCAGAGTCCACAGAGTTTATCCTTAACTTTAGGGAGAATTCAACAATGTCTTTGGCTTTAATATAAATAGAATACAATCAAATCATGTTTTTTAAAAGGCACTGATACAAGGTCACACTTGGAAAAAAGTCTGATAAAGAGGTTTTCCTTCAAAGAGAATTCATTATAAACCAAGAAGCAAAGTGGAAAAAAAAGAAAAATAATAAGAAATTATCAGTAAGGAAGAGCAGACAACAGCTAACCAAAACACCAAGGAAAGGTCAATCATGGAAAACGACTGTAATGTTCCTGAGTATTGCTAAAACAAAAGTTCTGTTTTCTCTACATGAGGCCAGTGCTAATTAATTTTCATGCAAGAAGAATTTAGGTGACTATACCTTTTTAATTGATAGTGTAGTTCCACTGAATCGAGATGTACCTCAGAGTGGGCCTCCATCGGAAGTTCAAAATGGTGAGAGAAAAAGGAGGGGCAATTTCTCCATTAATTTAAGAAACAGCCTGGGGGTTTAATTCAGTGTTCTGCTTTTCAAAGGCAAGGCACTTATGAAAGGATTGAAGGCAAAAGCAAGTAAAGTTAGGACTCATTTCCTGCTGCCAATCTTGCAGTCTAATTTGATAATGTCTCTTTCCATGTAAATTCCCACCCTTCTTCTAAGAATTAGGAGTTTTGCCTAACTCTTATTTTGATTTATAAATATGTGTCCTAAATTTGCTTTTGTTATCACAGGGCTCTACCATTTTGAATGGATGACAGTGAATGCTCTTGTTTGTTTACAGTTCTTTGGAAGAAGAACTACTTTAGAAATACTTTCACAATCAATGGGAAAATAGTGAAGAAAGCATCATGCATAGTTGAGATGAAGTAAATGTAATGCAAATCAAAGACATTTGTATCCTGTGAGTTACTCTTAAGTTACACATCTCCATCTCTGTTCACTTCTTATTATAAATCATGGAATTGAAGAATTAATAAAAAGCTCATATTAGTCACTACTACATAGTAGTGAAAAAGTGACATATGGTTTTAAAATCATGATGTGATGTTGCTTTATAAATATTTATAACTGGCATGGTTTGGTTTTAATAGCTTTGGTATAAGGTGGGGAAGCAGAAACACACACTTCAAAAGTAATTTACCATAGGCTATAAATAAAATTTTAAATGATTATTAGCAACGTCACAGAAACTCAAAAATACTAACTTTGGGGGTACCTGGGTTGCTCAGTTAGTTAAGCAGCTGCCTCCAGCTCAGGTCATGATCATGATCACAGAGTCCTGGGATCAAGCCCTGCATCAGGCTCCCTGTTTAGCAGGGAGCCTACTTCTCCCTCTCCCTCTGCCACTACCCCTGCTTATGTCCTCTCTCGCTGTCTCTCTCAAATAAATAAATAAAATCTTAAAGAAATACTAATTCTTTCATTATAACCATTATTTATGTAGAATTTATACATATACATAAGCAGATATATACATACTCATAAATGCACAAACACATATGCACATACATATTAATCTAACAGGTGGCCTTTTTCTCTTCTCCCAGCATGAACAACACATTTTGCAGTTGTTGTTATTTGTAATATGATCTCATGAATATAATTTTAAAACAAAACTACTTAAAGTTAAAAAAATAAAACTACTAATTACAAAGGAAAAATAATACTTGTTATTAGTATAAGAAAAACATTAGAAAGAATAGAAAGAATGGTGTAGCATTTACTCATTAAATCATCTGCTCATGTACTTATATTTAAGAAAAATATCTAATTGTAACATGAGGGGAGAAAAAGTAATATATTTTTTTCCATGCACCTACCCAAATCTAGTATCAGTGTACCTGGGTAGAAGTATGATGGTGAGATGGTTACTTGGGTTTTAGTGTTTGTTTAAAACCATTTATGTCACTCATACAATTAAAATGCTTTTAAAAAGAATTATAAAATCATCTTTCGGAGTTTGGCTTAGAAATTTGCATTTTTCACAATGTAACTTCAGTGTTTCTCATGCACAACAAAGTTGAAGAATGATTTATCTCTAGGTTCTTTCTTTTAATGAAAGCTTGGCATCACTTGACTTAAATACAACTAAATACTTAAAAACAACTACTAAAGCAATTAGGTAAATCATTGGTGGACAGAGCAGAAAGAAATAATTATACTTAGAAGTCATACTTTATCAAAACTAATACTATGAATTAAAAAATGTCTAAAATCAATTAAGGCATGTTTCAAATATCTGTGTATTGTTTTGTGACAGCACACTTCAGAGAATGAATTTCTCTGGAGACCATGGCTTACTTATGAAGTAGCCAAACTAAGATACCTGAAGTGACTAATGACAGCATTTGATAAGTTGTACTTGTTCATTGGTTTTGTGTGGACACCATTCATTTCCTTTATGCCTCCCTTTGACATTGGGATTGGACATAATTAACCAGATGCTAGCTCTTAAAACTTGGAGTGTTAACTAGATTCAGATTTTTTTTAAAAAAGATAAGCATCAGAGAGATAAAAATATTTGACAAACAAGTTGATCAAGTCAGTGAAAGAGCTAAAGAGCTAATGCATTCTATGTCATTAGCTCATGGCCATAGGAAAACAACATACTGTGAAAACATTCAGAATTTATGGAAACAGTATTATTTTTTTCAATCTGTATGCAATCTTCTAACTCTTGAGATTGACACTTTTAATGTTTCCCCACAGGGTATTCTAACATTAGGAATCATTGCCATAGTGAATAGACATCATAAATTCTTTTTCTTTGTTTATTGTAGGAAAATATACATAATACAAAGTTTAACTATTTTAACCATTTTTAAGTTTACAGTTCAATGGCATTAAGTACATTTACATTGCTGTGCACAGACATCATGAAATTTTAAAAACACAAATCTCATAGCACCACATCCAGTTTCTGATAGGAGTAGGCCATTATTCAGAAGTAGGCATCCACCTTCTTAAAAATTATTTTAAAGATGACTCTGATAAACAACCAGTTTACAGCCACTAATTTGTTTTAATTTCCTCATTTAACACAGTTACTCATTCACTTAATCTCTTTATTATTTATTGGAACACCTGGAATTTGTCAAATGCTGAGCTGAGTATTAAGTATACTGAAATTATAATTAGCAGTATCCTTCCCATTTTATCTATCATTTATTAAGTTCACATAATATGTCAGTTGATATTCTAAGGGAAATATACATATTTCCCAAATGGATTTTTTAAAGATTTATATTTGATTTAATAACATACCAGTAGAAAGGAGTTTTAAAAATTATTACGTTTCTAGAAATGATAGAAAGAAAAAATTGGTCCAATTATATAAATTTTAAAGCTGATACATTTATCCTTTCACCACAGAGAAAAGTTTTATGCTATGCCGGAAATGTAAGTATCTATGCCATTGGTAACAAGGGATAATATTGTTGATTGGAGCAGACCCTGTAAATTTTTAAAGCTTTCTTCTCTACCATGAATTATTGCAGGGTAAATATAAGCCAAAGAGTTCTGAACGTAAAAGGCATCTAGGGTAAAAATTAGACTTTAACTAATAAAATGAGTTGCACGTGTATACATCAAGAAAAAAGCCCTGTCAGTGTAATTCTACTGCAAGGCCATAATATACTGTAAAAGCTATTACTGCTAAAAAGCTTACAAATGCTTACCTGAACCTGGTACATGAGTTCAATAATGATATACACACAGGCTCTTTCCTACTGAGGAATTATTGCCCTATTTTTTTTAAGATGGCAAAGCAACCCCAGCAAGGTCAAAGAATCAGTACTAAGGAACACAAGCCTTTCCATTGCCATAGTGGATGTTCTTTCTACTATGTTACAAAGACTATAATAAGACATGTTTATTGCTCACAGTCCATTAGTTTATGAGATGTGATGAAATGACCATTATTAGAAATTAAAGGGGCATAAAGAAAGAAAAGAATTTGTGTAATTCAGGGAATATTTCTTAAGGAATTATCAATGTGAGAGCTGCAGGATACATAGAAAATATCTAAGGATTGACGACATAAAGGTTACTTAAAACAGATGGACAGATCTATGGAAAACAGTGGTAAGACTGAGAAACAGTAAATAGTTGAGTTTGACTACAACTGAAGTATAGAAAGAGAACCAGAAGGTAGCAATAGAAGCAGGTAGAGCATATGGTTATAGATGATACTTTTAGTAATGAAATACTGCTGACACCTCTACTTATAGGGCAAACATGAAAACAATAGTTTAGAAAGATAATTTGGGTCTCCATATAGAGAACCAATTGGAGGAAGAAAACATGGAGGATGGAAGGTCACACAGCAGAGTATTTAAATGCCATGCTACACAGAGAAGAAAGGAAGATTTAAGATGTGTAAAGACACATGAATGTGAGGAAAACAAGATACGCGAAGATTAAATGTGTTGAATAAGGTCACATGCCGAGTTAGTTCCAAATATCAGGGCTCACCCCAACTTCCAAAGTAATTCCATTACTAATATATTTATTCTTTAGAATCCAGAATGTAACTTAATTAAAACAACAGAAAAAAAAAGTATCAAATGGGACTACTGCCTTGTAATTTTTCTCCACAAAACTAATCTATTTTTTTTTCTGACCTAATGTAGACAGTAATAGAGTTCCACCAGTAGATTAATCCTCTTAACTCAGTATAATAATCCTAAGAATAAAGACACAAAGAATACATTTGTTACACCAGGAGTGAATTGTATAATTGCTGAATGGGCAGTGCGTTTTGCCAGCTACCTAGAGAACTACATCATGCAGACAGGAAAAGAAAATTTAATGCCATAACAAAGAGTATGGATGGATATGTGGTTTTCAGTACTCTGTTTAGCAAAACTAAGATTGCAAACTTTATAGGAATTTTCCCTCAGTAAGTAAATAAGGAATTTTAAAGTTGTATTTTTCATAGTCTATATGTCATATTTTTTTTCTCAAATACATTTGGTTTTCAAATTGTACATAAGGTAAGTGTAATGGGTTTATTTACATAAAACCAAATGCAGGGACTCAAGACTCAAGATCATAAAATTTAATCCACTTGATTCATTAAAGGTTTTCTTTATGGAAGATCCATAATAAGTTCTTGGGGTTTTTGTTTGCTTGGGTGCATAAATGTCACCAAAAAAATAAACAAACAAAAAAAAAAGTGAAGGTTAATAAAACCCACATAATGAAGGGATGTTTGGGACGCCTGGGTGGCTCAGCGGTTGAGCGTCTGCTTTTTGTTCAGGGCATGATCCCAGGATTTGGGATCGAGTCCCACATCCAGCTCCTTGCTGGAAGCCTGCTTCTCCTCCCCCTGCCTGTGTCTCTGACTGTCTCTCTCTCTCTGTCTCATAAATAAATAAATCTTTAGGGACGCCGGGATGGCTCAGTGGTTTAGTGCCTGCCTTTGGCCCGGGCATAATCCTGGAGTCCCGGGATGGAGTCCCACATCAGGCTCCCTGCACGGAGCCTGATTCTCCCTCTGCCTGTGTCTCTGCCTCTTTCTGTGTGTCTCATGAATAAATAAATAAAATCTTTAATAAATAAATCTTTTAAAAAATAAATGAAGGGATGCTTATAGACACAGATGATTTGAACTTAGAAATTTGGATACTGTGGAAAGTAAATCACTACATAAGTCATCATTTTTATTACATCCTCACAGTAAATAAAGGGGTAGGAACAAGAAATGCATCCTGATTAACTTCAACCTGATTACCTTAAAGAAGTAGCCACAAAATGACAGGAACTAAGCATTCAACTAATGTGTAAAATGTGTTCAAGTTTAAGCCTGGAGAACTGGAGAGGACAGCTTCGCTCACCGCCACCTCACTTACGCCACCTCACTTACAATCCAATGCATTTAGAAGGCATTGGATTGGGGCACCTGGTGCTCAGTCGATTAAGTGGTTGGCTTCAGCTGGGGTCATAATCCTGGGACCCTGGGATTGAGCCCCACATCAGGCTCCCCACTCAGGGAGGAGTCTGCTTCTCCCTCTCCCTCTGCCCCTAGCCCCTGCTCATGAGCTCTTTCTCATTCTCTCTCAAATAAATAAATAAAATCTTTAAAAATAAAGGTGTTGAATTTACTCTCGAAACCATGTAACTATAGGTACATAATCATGATGTAGTAAGATTCCAGAACAGACCAGTTGGATCTAGTCTAATTAGATTAGTCCAATTGAATATCTAGTTAGTTGTCTAAAATTATGAGATACAGATTACAAAAGAAAAGGTATTTTCTAAGAAATATATTTGGACTGGACTGAAGAACAATATAGTACAGGAACTATCTGTGAAATATATCAAGCTATTTGAAGTCCAGAATATATTAAATAAAAAAATAAAAATAAGAAAATTAAATACTTGCCATTAATTTTATCCCATGGTAGCTAAATTCCCCATTATACAACTGATTACATTTTTTGTTCACTTCATCTGAATTTTACTTAGTTTTCTTTGTAAAAAAAAAAAGTGTCTTGAATCATGATATATTTTATTAAAATGTGTCACAAGAAACAACAGGTATGGGGGGAAATGTGGAAAAAGGGAATTCTTTTACTCTGTTGGTGAGAATGCAAATTGGTGCAGCCATGGTGAAAACAGTATGGAGGTGCCTCAAAAAGTTATAAATAGAACTACCTTATTATCCAGTAATTGTACTACTAGATATTTACCCAAAGGATATGAAAATACTAAGCCCCAAAAAGGTACATGCACCCTGTTCTCTTTTTTTATTTTTTTTCAAAGATTTTATTTATTTTTTCATGGGAGATATAGAGAGGCAGAGACACAGACAGAGCAGGCTCCTTGAGGGAGCCCAATGTGGGACTCATTGTGGGACCCCGGGATCATGACCTGAGCCAAAGGCAGACACTCAACCACTGAGCCATCCAGGCATCCCGGACCCTGATGTCTATAGTAGCATTAGCAATAACCAAATTGTGGAAACTGCCCAAATGTCCAATCACGTAATGAATGGATAAGGAAGATGTGGTACATACATACAATGGAATAGTACTCAGTGACAAAAAAAAAAAAAAAATGAAATCTTGCCACTTGCAATGACATGGATGGAGCTAGAGAGTATCATGCTAAGCAAAATAAGTCAGTCAGAGAAAGACAAATACCGTATGATTTCATTCACATGTGGAATTTCAGAAACAAAACAAATGAACATGGTGGGGGCAGGGGAGAGGAAAACCAAGAAACAGAGTCAGGAATAAAGAACAAACTGAAGATTACCAGAGGAGAGGTGGGCAGGGGATGGGTTTAATAGGTGGTGGGATTAAGGAGTGTGCTTGTGATGAGCACCACGTGATATATGTAAGTGCTAAATCACTAAATTGTACACCTGAAACTAGTATTACAGTGTAGGTTAATGAAATAAAATTTAAATTTAAATAAAAACTTGACAAAGATAAAATGTGTCAAAAAATGTAAAGTTAACATTTTAACATTTTTATACTTCTATGCACAGTGACTATAGCTACAGTGTTGATTAAGATAAATTAATATTCTTGATATGTTTCACCTTATTTCAGAGGATAAAATGTAAAAAGCTACAACTGAAGTGTGGGATAATCATGAAATAGCTGTCTCAAGTTCAGGAACTTGCAGGAAGCACTCGTGTGCCCCCAACAATCACGGTTAATACAATAATTTGTTCAGTAACTTTTACATATTTAGGTAATAAAAAGGTATACATAAACATTTATCTAAATGAGGCTTTTCAGATCCACAAATGTGTTCCTCAAAGTGCTGTATCACTTGTCAGGTCTAGTTAATCATATCACTTACATGAGTGAAATTTTACAATAAACTCCCATGCTGTAAAATTTTTTTAAAATTACTTTATTCATATATATTTATCCCATAAAATCAAATCTATATTTATTTATTGTAAATTTAATCATTAAGAACCATGAGACTGTTTTAGTGATGAACACAGGTTATGGATGACAGTGATAGTCGTATAACTACTCTAACATCCAATGTAATTTTGAATTTTATTTCAATTGCACAGAATTTAGGAAATATGATGATCAGATGGAATTTAAAACAGTACTACGTTTTTAAGTAATTGCAGGACATTGTTCAATAAGGTAAGATCAGCAAGATACAATTTTTCATGCAGCTACAACAATATATCAGTAGTTTTAAAATTGTAAATATTTGAGAATATGTATTACTTTTTTCATGATTTTTATAACTACAGTGTATATAAAAATAAAAACTGGGTTGAAACTATGCAGAAACTCTGAGGTACACAGCTCTAAAGAAAATAGTTTGAAAATTATTACTCTTGATTATTGTAGGAGATCCATGGCAATACTTTTCTAACTCACAGGTGTTAAAAAGCTTTGAATACTCCTGAATAGCAATTTACATGCTGAGGAAATTGTTAAAATTAGCAGTCAGTACATTTCCCAGCTTCCGTTAGGCTGCACCATCTTTTAAGTATTGTTTTTAATTTAGCAACCAAATAAAGAGAGAGGACATTATATTTATAAACGGTCTAAGATTAATATCTGATATTATCAGACATCCATAATTATTCTCTTTTAAATTTACACAAAAGAAAGGTACCTGGGTGGCTCAGTTGGTTGTGTCTGCCTTCAGCTCAGGTCATGTTCCCAGGGTCCTGGGATTAAGCCCCTTGTGGAGCTCCCTGCTCAGTGGGGACTCTGCTTTTCCCTTTCCTTCTGCCCTTCACTCCCATGCATGCTCTCTCTCTCTCAAATAAATGAATGAAATCTTAAAAAACAAAAACACAAAAAATTAAAAATAAATAAATTTACACAAAAAATATGAATAAGGTACATTTTTAGTCCGATGCCTCTACAGATTTAAAAATACTGCTGTCCTGCTTTACTTCTCTTTAAAGTGTTTCAAGATTAGTTGTATTAGAAAAAAAAATATATCATTTTCTACACTTGGAAAATCTCTAGCATACATTTTCTCCCAATAAATTTCTGTTCACTAATAAGCAAAGAGTAATAAACTCATCTATGACTATACAGGATATGAATCTCAGCAGCTTTTTCTTACCTGCAGACAGCTTGATTAAGGAATGAATAGAAAAAGAAAGATTATAAGCCTGTAAATGTGTTATCTCAGTAACTAGGGGCTGTCTATTTCTTTGTTTTGAATTTCATAGGGTAGATTAGTACACTCTTTACAGATTTGCCCAGGGGGTGAGGTGGGGGCGGTCAGTCTTAACATGATTTTCTACTAAAACCAAAACAGTAGTTACAGGTGGCGACAGAAGTGAATTTCTATGAGCCTGCATTCACCCAATCCCATTATAAGCCCAAGCATGCATTGGCCTCTCCCTCTCTCTCTCCTTCTCTCTCTCTCTTTCTCTCTTTCTTTCTTTCTCTCTCTCTCTCTCACACACACACACACACACACACACACACACACACTTCCTCAACAAATTCACTTTTGTCGTATTATTCTATTTATTTCCTGAACCGTGTTTCAATTCAAAGTGGAGCTTCTCAATAAATGTCAAGTATGTTGAACTATTAATCCCTGGGGACACTTGAAACAGTGGTGCGGCTTGGGGCAACCATGTCAAATGAAGCTTTACTCAGCCCTGCCGTCTGGTTCTACCCAGTAAGTGTGTTTCCCACCATGCACCACAGCATACCACACAAACATTTCCATTTTCCAGTTCTGTGTTAACTTGAAAAATCTTGAGAAATGTTGAAGCGCATCAGCTTAATTGTCCAACTTACTTGCTTCACTGTTTGGTTCTCCCTTTGACCTCAAATTGTGCACATCATGTTAGTAACAGGTAAGTTGATACAAGTTAGAAGCTATTAAGTGCGTATTTCCTTAATGTTGATTATTGCATAAGTCATAAAGACCAGATTCTAGGATGATTCATTTCTTAAATGCTTTCTGGAAATTAATCCGAATGCTAGTTTATTGGCAAGTAAAAATTAGATATTAACTGTTCTATTATTTTTATGATTTTCTTAACATAACATTAAAAATTTTTAAACTAGAAAGTGGGGTAAAATCCCCATTTACTCATTACTCTTTTAATTCATCACTATTATTATTTTTCTATAGTACATTTTTATTTTTCTAACATTAGAATGTTAACTTGCTAATATGAATTGACATCTCTTAATTCTAAATATCATTTCTTTGGTTTTGTGCTTGAACTTATTCATCAGTGTGTCTTTTCTTATTCAAGTGTAACTAACAGACTTATACAATAAAATGATTCAGCAGTTATTGCTCATCATAATAAGTGTCCTTAATCTCCTTCATGTATTCATCAATGTCATTTTGCTTGTCATTAACATTCCTTTCCTTTAAATATAAACATTTTTTTCATGAAATTTAAACCACTCTATATGTACACATCTTTATGTTGCTTTGGCCAAAGAAGCGTTGCTCTCTAAGCACTTTCTGTGTTTCTATCCATTCTGCCTAATTATTAATAGCTGCATAATACTCTGTCAAATTGATACACCATGTTTTTATTAACCACTGAACAAATATTCCTGAATCACAGTATGTTTACTTAGCTTCAATTTTCCCAGCATATAAAACTAATGTATTTGGATCTGTGTAGCCAGCATTGTATACATACCAAAGTATATGAAAATATACATGGCTCTTGGTAGCTTTTGTCAAAACACAGTGCAAAGGGTTGTGCTGAATTTCACTGCCACCAGTGATACCCAAGCACACTATTGTAATGGCGCTAGTGTTATCTGTGAATCTTTGGTACTAACTTTTGAATTATGTTTAGGTTTAAGAAGACTGGTAGTAAACAGAAATCTAATTCTCCTCTTTTTCTCATATGTCATGCTGAGTTTTTGCATCAGCCTTTCTCTTTGACTCTTCATCCTAACAAGAGCAACAAGAGCAACTAGTCCTGTGTGCCAACCCTTCCATTTCCTTATGATAAAATTATTTTTTCCTTTTTGACTCATCTGAGAAGCCAAACTATTGTCAGCCAGACCCTGGGAGCTGCTGAACAGCAGCAGCAGGAGGACACCAGGAAAGCCCAGGAAGTGTGCACAGTGATGCCTAACTTTGCAATGGTAAAGTTTCTTCTCCTCCAGGATTCGTCAATTTTGATTTTGCAGCTCAGTCAGCAATGCCATGTGCTATTTGCCTCCTGTCTGAGTTACAAAATAAAGAGTTATTTTCTCTTCCGAGGTGACAAGTTTGAAAAAAATAGAAATAAAAACCTCTATCTCTCCATATCTACTATATTTTCTACCTGGATGACATAAACCTTTGAAACTTTGAACCATAGAAACTGAAGAAATGGTAGTGGCTGAGCATGTTATATCACTTCTTCTGCGTGAACAAAACTCCCCTCAAATCTTATTTAGCCATCATCATTATGATAGGAGAGTAGTGGGTAAGAAGGAGAGAAAATGTAGAGAATAAAGACAAATTTTCTTGTGATTCATTATTTATATCAAAATCTGAAATTCAAAAAAGTGATATAACTAGTCTATATGGAAAATATGCTATCATTGATCACTCCTATAATGATAAAAGTTTTAATACAGGCCTCTCAGCATTTCCTTCTGGGCTTGGTTGCTCATTTTACTGTTTATGGTATAATGTTTAAGATTCTGTTCCTCTTTATTTTTGTTCTTAATATTGTTATTTTCGACATAGTTTCTGTTAGTATTACACATCACATATATATGTATGTATATATATATATATATATACACATGTATATAGTTATTGTTGAAATATCCACAAGTTCAGAAAAACTCTAACAAATAAGAAAAAAATGTCAACTATAATTCCCATGTTCAGAAATAAACATCATTAGGCATGTAGGTATAACACTTTCATTTTGTTTCAACACATATAAAAAGAATATTTGACAAACTTGGATCAAACTGAACATATTTTTAGAATTTTTCTTTTTTTAGAGTTTTTCTTGTTGAAAATATACAGTGGATATATCCCTTGCCATATATACAGTGGATATATCCCTTGCCTATATACAGAGGATATATTCCTCTACTATCTAATTATTAATTGCTAATTCCATTATGTTACAGTAAAAGGAGAGAAAGAAGAAAGAGAGTCAGTGAGCATTTACTTTGGAATCAAACAAATCTGGTTGAGAATGTGGTGTCTGCTTCTTGAGAGCTGTGTGATCTGCGCATCTCTACATCTCAGCTTCAGACAGGCTCAAGCCCACTTTCTTCAGCCATGTCCAGTCTAACTTGGGAGCCCATGACTGGGGTTCTCCATTTCTGTTACAGTGATTTTTATTTCTAGCATTTCTTTTTGATTCTTTCTAAGAACATCCATCTCTCTGCTTACAGTAACCCATCTGTTCCTGAATATTGTTGACTTTTTCCATTAGCACTCTTAGCATATTGCTCATAGTTATTTTAAATTCCCAGTCTGATATTTCCAACATCCGTGCCATCTGAGTCTGTTTCTGATAACTCCCTTTGTCTCTTCAAACTGTTTTGCCTTTTAGTAAACCCTAAATTTTGTTGAAAGCTGGATACAGCTTACTGAGTAAAAGGTACTGTGGTAAATAGGCCCTTAATGATGTGGTCGCGAGATATGGCGGGGTGGGGAGAAGCAGCATCCTACAGTGCTATGTTTAGGTAGTATCCCTTTGGTGAGCACATACCCCTGGGCTATGGCCTTCACCAGTGTTTCTCAGTTTTTCCCCCTAAGAAGAGGCAGAATGGCTAGAGGGGACTGGACTTGGGCATTGCCCCTTCCCTCCCAAATCAGTTAGACTCTAATAAAATCTCAGTAGGTTACGCTCTCATAAAGTAATTCTCTTGAGGGCAGGCCTTGTAGAGAAGAACAGAATATTTCACATGTATTTCAAAATGGCTCCTTACCCCTCTTCCTGCCAGAAGTATGAAGCAATTTTTCTCTGGTCTTAACAATGAGAATTGGGCTTCTGGGGATAAAACTCACAAAAACTGTGAGGGTTTCCCAAAAAGACTGAGTCCTACTGGAGTTCTCAACTTCCAGACATGTCCACAAAGATCCTTGAGAAATATGTCAATCACAGTTTAGGTCTTCCTCCCCTGGCACTGGTTCTCATGGAGGTTTCTACTCCTGAGCTCCTCCAGAGTTGTAACTGTCTGCATTTGCCTGTCTGTTATCCCAATTTTGGAGGTCTTGTGACCTCAATTTCCTGACAAATCTAAGAAAAGTTATTAATTTTCAATTTGTTCAGCTTTTTGCTTATTGTTAGGGTAGAGTGGCAGTTTCCCAGTTCCTCATACATGAAACTGGAAACCAGAAGAGATGAGTGGTGTTATATAGATTGCAAGAAATGATTCAGGATAGGGGCTAGTCAATATTCAGCAATATGCTACTAACAGGAAATGTGAGAAATTATTGTTAGGTAACTTTCATATTTATTGTCTATATATTGAATATCTCTATCTTAGGCAGCCCAGGTGGCTCAGTGGTTTAGCGCCACTTTCGGCCCAGGGCATGATCCTGGAGTCCCAGGATCAAGGCCCAGGATCAAGTCCCACATGAGGCTCCCTGCATGGAGCCTGCTTCTCCCTCTGCCTATGTCTCTGCCTCTCTCTCTCTCTCTCTCTCTCTCTCTCTGTGTCTCTCATGAATAAATAAATAAAATATTTTTTAAACATGAATATATATATCTTATGATAAGATTCCAGAGGTAAAATTATTATATATTTGTCATAAGTCTATTTACTGATAAAATGCCTTCTTGAAAGTTTCTAAAAATTTAGAAATTTCATCTTTTTAACTACCATTATTTTTAATAATGGCTAATTTATTAACAAATGAGTAGATCTTGTTGTTTGAACATATCTCATTCATTGCTAATAAGCTGAGCAGGGTTCCATATGTTTGCTGGATATCTGTTCCTTTCTAATGAGTTTCCTACGTATATCATTAAGAATTTCCCTATCATTCAAGTAAATAAAACCAAAATCCATATTTTAACTATGGTAATAAAATAAAATAAATAAATAATAAAGAAAAAAGTAAATAAATAAACTATGGTAATAAAAATTCAAAAAATAAAAATAAATAAAACTATGGTAATAAAAATAAATATAATAAAACTTTTATCATATTTTATATGGTTTCACAGGGTCATAATCCCTTAATGTTATATAACAGAATTTATAAAGCCATAATCCAAAAAATACGGAGAAATCTTCACATTTGGTACAGATATCAATTAAAAGCCAGAATATTATCTTTTAGTATGGTTGTTAGAGTAAAAAATGTTATTATTCACTTAAAACTTAGTTCTTCCAGAAATATGACATACATGTATTCAATTAATGCCTTAAATACAAGTAAGTACCACTGATACCATGTCATATGTGTTTCCAAAGTGGATGTATTTTAATTTTCTGTTAATTGTCTTCAAAACTTCTTGTTTTAATTTTAATTACTATTCCAAAAATGTTTTTATGTTTTATAACATAGTAATCATGCAATGACTTATCAAAATGAATCAAATTTTTATTTGCTGGGTCCACCAAAAAATATGAGAGAATATAACTTATTTAAAATCATGTTTTAAAGAAGAGAACTGATTTTGTTGTCAAATATTAATAAAGACTTTCCTTATTTTACTAGATAGCTGTTTAGTCACAAAAGAAAGTGGAAACTTTCCTGCTTTTAAATATTTCTCTGAAAAAATTGCTACCAATATTTCATTTTCATTTCTTTCTCACCCTAGTACGTATTCTAAGTTATCAGTTTAAGTTTGAAATACGTACTTGTCATAAGTGTATTCAATCATAAGAAATGCTCACCTCTGATGTTAGAGAGGAGACCCAACTAAACTGACTCAAAATTGAATAAAGTCCTTGTTTCTTATACAGAAGCCCTAAGATGGAGAGGAAAGGGGGCACCTGGGTGGCTCAGTCGGTTAAGCTTTTGTTTAGGCTCAGGTCATGATCCTGGGGACCTAGGATTGAAACTCCTTGTCAGGCCCCCTGCTCAGCAGGGAGTCTGTTTTTCTCTCTCCCTTGGCTCATCTCCCCCCACTTTGTGCACATGCACACTCTCTCTCAAATAAATAAAATCTTAAAAAAAAAAAAAAAGATGAAGAGGAAAGGAAGGGAAGGAGAAAGGGAGAGAGGGAGGGAAGAAGGAGAACAAACTGCCAACATTTGTACAAGCTACACATGAATATGATTTGCAAGAGATAATGAAAGGACTAAGAAATGGTAGATTCTTTACATGGTAAATACTAGTTTTCAATATTTGACTAGTAATTTTTAGGTAAAATTAAAAAATAGCTGATAGATTTATTATATATATATATATATATATATATATATATAATATATATATAAGATTTAAGAACTTCTTCTGGGCAGCCGAGGTGGCTCAGCAGTTTAGCGTTTTTGCCTTCAGCCCAGGGCATGATCCTGAAGTCCCGGGATTGAGTCCCACGTCAGGCTCCCTGCATAGAGCCTGCGTCTCGCTCTGCCTGCGTCTCTGTCTCTGTCTCTCTCTCTCTCTGTGTCTCTCATGAATAAATAAATAAATAAAATCTTAAAAAAAAAAAGAACTTCTTCTCTGCCTCTCTGGTGGTATTAGCCCCATGCAAATTGTGCTAATTTGACTGGCTCCCTTTGAGATTCCTTGTAGATTCCACAGACTTTGCCAAAAGCTTTCAGCTGATGCTTTGGTATATAAAACTTCATTCACAGGGCCACAAACAGATCTGCCCTCTAAAGAGACTGTTGCAAAAGTCAGATCTTATATTTTCCCTTTAGAATCATAAACTAGTGAAGCTAGGAGCCTTTAGGATTTATCAGAAAGATTAGGTCAAGGTTATATGACTATTTAGGATTCAAAACAGAAATTCTGATTCCATGTTCTCTGTTTTGTGGAGGTTTTTTTTTTTTTTTCTCTCTCCCTGATCATGTCAGATTTAGTAGTCTTTTGCACACAATTCAATTGCCAGTGAATTAGAAAAAAATCATTTATGGCAAATGGAAATGGCTGTTAATATAAAATATTGATACTTTCCAGTGATATTTTCTATTTTAACCCAAGGCAATTTAGGACACCATACTGAGAAGTTAAGTTAGTCAAGTCAAAGGAGTTATTCTACCTAAATATAAGACTGATTATGCTTTTTAATATTGCTATTTCTAATTAGGCTCACTAGGAGATTTCAATCAAAGAGAGCAGGTCTCAAATCACTCATTGATTCTGTTTTATAGTAATGCTAATGAGGAAAAAAGGGTAAATTTAAGTCTAAAATTAAGTGAACTATTCTGTGAACTTCAACTATACATCTCATCCTTCTTACAGTGATGTAAGTATTTGAAAATTCCTTATATTTTATTTCATATAATCAAGAAATAGCTCATTTTTTATTTGAATTTCAGCTATAAATTAAATATCCCCTGGCCTTACAAGGCTATGGGGAAAAAAAAAAAACTGGGTTCACCATGGCATTTATTCCTCCTTCCAGTGGATCTGTGCTCACTACTTTCCCCCCTTAGTTTCCCTGTTGATTCAAAAAGTCCCCCCAAGAAACCCTTCTTCTCAGTTGCAGTCTTCTCAGATGTCCACCAACCAATTCTTTTCCTGCTCAAACTTTGCCCACATCCTCTGCCTGTGAAGCTGTTGGAAGGAGCATTGCTAAAGTCACTGTAGCTTCTGCCGTTGAAAGAATGCTAATGTCCATACCAAAGGCAATATCTCCTCTTGTCAGCAAACCCCCAGGCTTCTGGGTGCCAGACTACTGAGTTTCATGTGGTGGTAGAGAAAATAACACTCTGTCTACTCTGTGCAATACTTTTTTTCATCTAGAACTCAAAACAGCCGAGTTTGTGCCCACACACTCAAAATCTTATAAAACTAATTAGTTTCACTTCATAGTGAGTTGAATAGTGGTCAGCAAAGAAAAAAAAAAATTCAAGTCCTAACCTCTGTATCCTGTGAATGTGATTTTATTTGGAAAGGGTATTTGCATGTGTGATTACGTTAAAGAGATCTGTATGAGACCATCCTAGATTTAGAGTGTACCCTAAATCCAATGACAGATGTCCTTAAAATAAAGAGGAGGATGAAGATCTAAGATACAGAGATATACAAGAAAAAAAGTTATGTGAAGGAGGAAATAAAGGTTGGATTTATGACACCCAAACCAAGGAATGCCAGAATCCACCAGAAGATGGAAGAGGCAAGGAAAGAGTTTCCCTTAGAGACTTCAGGGTGAGGATTACCCTGCCAAGATCTGATTTTAGATTTCTGGCCTCCAGAACTGTGATAGAATAAGTATGTGTTATTTTAAGCCACCGAGTTTATGGCAATTCTTTGTGGCATCCCTAGAAAGCTAACACATGCCTTCTATCAGAGTACAAACCTAGGCATAAAAGCAAGGCAGAGGGAAGGTGACACGTTACCATTCTGTTGTTTATTTGTTAAATACATATTTATTGGGCAGCTAGCCTTACTAGAGGTAAGGCATGAACCACATAGACATAGTTCTTTCCCTAAAGTCACATTTAATCTTGCAATGATGGTAGACATTAAATTAGTTCAATGTGATTATTTTTAAGACAGAAGTATTTAGCATATTGTGGGAGGCTAGAACAAGAAAGACCTCTGAAGGAAAAAGTAGTATTGACGTTTAGACTTAAAACACAAGAAATGTATTGTTTCATAGTTCTGGAGGGTAAAAGTTCAAGTCTGAGATGTTGGCAGGGCCATACTCCCCACTGAAAGTGCTTGAGAAAGTGCTATTCCATGCCTCTCTCCCAGCTTCTGGTAGCCACAGATGTTCCTTGTCTTGTACATAATGATTCCAATCCTCAGTCTTCACATAGCATCCCCCCATTATGTCTTTACTTGGTCTCCCCTATGAGTTTTTCTATGTCCAAAGTTCCCCTTTTTGTAAGACCAGTCATATTGGATTAAGACCCACCCTAAGGGCCTCAATTTTACTTGATTACCTCTATAAAGACCCTATTTCCAAATAAAGTCACATTCTGAGGTACTTGGAAAAGCACTTTTTGAGAAAGAGATACAATTAGAAAAACAAGAACAGAAACAATTAGAGAGTTCTTTAAGTAAGAAAGAGAGAAATGACCAGATTATTAAAAGATGATGGTCACTATAAGGCATCCTAACATTAGAAAAGAATAAGAGTGAAAGAAAGGAGATTAGAGGTTCCTAATCTTTGTTCTTGCACAATAGGATGGTGCCCCGCCCCCGATGATAACTAAATTTTCCTCCTTAAGCAAAGCTCTAGATGAAAGGAAAGTGCCCATCCTCTCTTATTAATAAAACAAAAACTTTACCAATATCATTGATTGCTAAGAAATAGGTCTGTGTGGAGGGAAGAGAGATAAAAGAGAATGTCATCTATGCTATTGGTATCACTGTAGTCCTTAGTTTCACTTTCTAACAGTATGAGGACTATTCCCTTGTAGTTTATCAACAAAAGTTCTTTGGTTCAGTATTCTATATATATTCTAAATTCATAGACTATATTAGCTATTTTAATCAATGTATCATCATATTAAACCAAGTCTAAAATGTGATTATAGCTCAGGAAAATTAATTTCTCCCATATGATTTTCTTACTTAAAGGATTGTACAATTTCAAGATTATCTTCTTGAAGGTAGAATGCATTTTGGATTCATGTCAGGTCACTTGCCATTCAGTTCAACACAATAAAATGGTCATTTTCTGTTTGTATTAGTGTATGTATGTGAACTAGAGGGATATTACAATATTCAGGGAGTAGACACAAATGCACAACCATGTTAGGGAAGTGTCCAATTTATAGGGAGATAATGAAATGTATGTTTTATGAAGGGCAAGTGAATTTTCTCAAGGCTTATTCTTAAGGGAATTGTGTACTGCTTGAAAGAGTACACTCAGAAAGCAAAATCTATACTGTTCTACAGCAGACACTATAAAAATGCAAATTAAGGTTGATACATGCCTTATTCATGAATTTCTTAAAGTATTGAATTTGAATCTCTTAAAAATACAAAGCTAAAGATGGTTTTCATTTAAAAAGCCAAAAAATAAAATATGTATTTAAGGGGATAAATTATACATAAGCATGATTCATAATTTATTGCCCATAAAACTTTTATCAAAGAAACAAGGAAAGTGGTATGTATGCAAATACAGGGATGCAAAATAAACATATTTCTATAAGCTGTGCACCTGAAAAGAAAGGGCACATGACTTATATTGGTTTTCTCTTTTAAATGTGGCTACAATACAAATATTTTTTAATAGTAAAGCTTAAGGTATTGCTAACAACAGAAATGTGCTTTTTTGTGTGCTTTGATATTAAAGCCAAATATTTTGTTTGAGTAGGGGTACCTTCTGTTCTGTTTCACACAATCTAGTTAGTGATAGCGACATGTGCATTTATTAAGTCTTTAAAGACCATTTATTTTCTGTTGTTTGTACTGGTTTTGAGTCCTGGTTCCTCCCTGACTTATTTCCATAAGTGTTGCATGCTTGACAGTCCTACGTGTTTAATAGTCAAGGAGGATATCAGAACCATAAAGCAGTTTTAGATTTTCTAATCCACTACCTCTGGCCTTTTAACGAGAGCCTTTGTGAGAACCATGCAAACCTCTGTAACTTTCCACTTTCAGTCTGCTCTTCGGGTTTATGATAATGAAAAAATATATCCTGTATCTGGGCCTGTTAAAGAAAATTATAACCATAGTTTGAAACTTAATGGACTATAGCATCGGTTCAGATTCACTCAGGATTAGTTATTAGCTTCAAGAAATTGGCTACATTTATTACACTACCTCACATCCATTTTGACAATATACAGTAAATAGAAAGCACATAAATAAAACTATTAACTATTTTTAAACTTATATTTCTTCCTATCACAACATGACTGAATTTTCAGGATCTTAAACACATCACAAAGAGAATACAGCATGCATTCACAAAAATCTCTCTTGAAGTGTATTTATCAAACACTCCTATCTTTGAAGGGTATATTGCCCATGAAAAGTATATATTCCATCCCAAACCAAAATTCATCTACTTCTACTAACTTTGTATATGAAAATAGATGGCACTTGGAAACTACCAAAAAGAATTACATAAATTACAGAATAATAATAACAGTGAAAATAATCTCCCACATATTAAGTGCCGAATTAGGGGAAAAAAAAAAAAAAAACAACTGAAAGGATCTTTTTTTTTTTTTAAGATTTATTTATTTATTTGAGAGAGAGTGTGTGAGCATGAACGGGGGCAGTGGTAGAGGCAGAGAATCTTCGAGCAGACTCCCCACTGAGCACAGAGCCTAAAGCTGGGCTCACCCCAGGACCTTGCGATCATGACCTGAAATGAAACAAAAAGCCAGAAGCTCAATCAACTGAGCCACCCAGGTGACCTTTAGAGAACCTTTTCTGGATCCCTGGGTAGCTCAGCAGTTTAGCGCTTGCCTTTATCCCAGGGTGTGATCCTGGAGTCCTGGGATCGAATACCACATCAGGTTCCTTGCATGGAGCCTCCCTCTTCCTGTGCCTGTGTCTCTGCTTCTCTCTCTTTCTCTCTCTCTCTCTCTCTGTCTCATGAATAAATAAATAAAATCTTTTTAAAAAAAGAACCTTTTCTTATTGCAGTGCTTAATCATTACCCCTTTTTAAGGATTGATTTGATTGTTCATACCTTTTTCTAGCTTTGCTGAAATAAAATACCCAGATAATTCTCTAATTTAGGCTAATTTTATAATTTGACCTAAATATTTGAGACCTACCTGGTCTCAAATACTATGTACCAACTACTCTTAATAATTCAATTTATCATATGTCTGAAATTTTGTCTTACATTCAACTACAAATGGCCTATTTCACAATGTTATAACCCCTACTTACCAGTTACATATTAGTAGATTACTTGAGTATTTCTTTGAAATAATTTTGAAAGCGTGAAGAGGACAAGGCAATCTCACAGCTGTCTATGTTGTCTGTGACTATGGAAGTAAGGATAAAAGTAAAGATAAAAGCTAAGAAAAAGATAAGTATAGTTTTCAAACATATACCAGGACAGAAGAATTAGGGTATGTGGCACCTGAAGATTATGAGATGACAATTCTAGGAGGTTGGATAGCAGCACAAACTGAAGCAGATGGTACAAACAGTATATTATGTCTAGCATCAACTTTCTTCATATGCATGTCTTTGAATTACTTTTAGTAACTTTTGGTTAGCACTAAATTGCATTTGTAGAATACCCACTTCCAATTTTCCCTCCCAAATTTCCTTACAGTTTTATTTTTCTATTTTCTATGTTGTCATCAGCTTTTGTGTAGTTGGGTCAATTCACTGTGATCCTTCAATTTTTAATCATAAATCATTAATGACAATGGTGACCCTGAGCATACATAAATGAGTACCAAACATGCATTAAGTCTTATGTCATCAATAAAATCTGTAATGAATTATAAGAAATAACATTTTAAACAAGTCCTCATTGCCTAGTTTCAAGGACAAATTTGTTTCCCCCATAAGGAAATCTTAAAGATAGAAAGAAAATGTTGCACCTAAGTATTATAGTTTGACAGATTCTGGTAAGGATTGCCTCTCTAATGAAAAAAAAAAAAACTCTATTTTTATTTCCACATTAAGTAATCATTTTTTTCTACTTAACAGTTTTATTGAGATATAACTTTTTTTTAGAGTATCATTATCTATTGAGGGATGATGACAATGATGAAAATTAAAATGATAATAACTGTCTACATTTGCATGTTCCTAAATTATTTACAAAAGCCTTTATCTATATAATTTGTTTCATCACTATGAAGTAGACAGAAGAAATATTATTACATCTAGCTAACACAAATAAGCAAAGCTCAGAGGGTTTAAAATGACCTGTCCTAAAGTACATATGCAAAGCAAACTAAGCTTTGGTCAGTTATTTTATATTCTACTGCAAGGTCCCAGCTATCTTGATGATGTGTTGAAGTATGTTATTTAAGGTAGAGAAAGAAGGAGTGGAAAATCCCTGGTGTTTAGTTTTCCTAGTAACTGAAAACAGGAAAAGGACACTGAGAAAGGAGATATATCAAAGACAATTTCACCATATTTTCCATTTTATGTAGACAAGTCTTTTGGGCCCTTACAAAAGCACAAGAGGGAGTGTTATTTGTTGTATTATACTGTGAACTTGTATTAAATCGCTCAGCCCAGTGGTTTCCCCCAATATCCCAGAAAAGCAATCACTCCATCTCCACCTTAAAAAGAACCTCTACTACTCTGAAAAATTTCTAATTACTAGTTTCTTACTGAATTGAGAGTAGGTCTTCTATCTTTGTTCTAACCTCTTTCTAGAGATAAATACTTGCAAACCCTTTCTGGCTGGTGTAGGCAATTATCTGTCTCCTCCAGGCCTTCTTTTAACAAGGCTCTAGTGTTGCAAGCCTCATAACCAGCCAAATAACATCATGGAAGTTTGGCGTGGCCTTTCCAAGGGCCTGTTCTCAGTACCCTATTACAGATAATTTCCATGGGTTCTGTGCTATTTCCATCAGTCACATTTTTCCAGGGAAGTTTTCAGTAACAAATAATCTCCCAATTTCAGTGGCCTAACCCAACAAAGGCTTATTTATCCTCCATGTTGTGCTTTAACTGGGTGTGTGTAAGAAGTCTTCAGTTACGTCCTTTTTCCTGGAATCCAAGCTTGTGTACAGTTCCTATTTTGTTCTCATGGTAAAAGGAAAAATGAAGTGGCTGAACCTCCTAATTGCCCTTAAAACTTCTTTCTTGGTTTTCATATCACTTCTGTTTGTATTCTATTGATGAAAGCAAGTCACGTGGCCAAGCCCAAGAAAAGGACACTTCTCACAGGGAGGCACTACAAATTGTGTAGCTCTCCCTGATGGAGGATTATATATCTCAACTGGCTGCCATGTGACTGCAGTGCCTCCCTGGGAGAGATGTACCTTAAATGTCAGAGATGATTTTTCTGATAATAGGGAACAATATGTAATCTACCACAGTTAGAAATTGTCAGAAAAATTATTTCTGACATTTAAGGTATGTTATTGATAATTCCTGGCTTCCCTGGAGCAACTTACCTATTGTCACTTTAATTATGTTGTTCCCGCTGGGCAGAGTCTAGTCTCAACTGATAATATCTGTGACTAAAAGACATTTCTTGAGCGAAGTTGTCATTTGATGGGCATGGATTTCAAATACACAGTGTTTCCTCCTGGCATCATCTTATCCTTGGCCCTCAGTGAGTCATTGACTGTGTCCTACTCACTAATCCCTTAAGCCTGATACTTGCCACTTCTCTCCTACATAACAATTAACATGTGCTTCAATAACTACTTCATTTGGGTATTCAATATAGTACCTTTTACTTCATGATCCTAAGTAATCTTTACTATGTTTGCCATTCCCTTTAAATGTGATTTAAATAGCTGGACACAAAGTAGGAGAGAGGGAGTTCATTTTAGTCTTATGCACCCCATTTCCAAGAATGCACCCCAAATTCATTAATGATGATCATAGTATAGTCTAGCCTTCTTCTCTACACTATGTCTCCATCAATGTATCCTAATTTTATTTACAGTAGTCATAGGTCATGATAATTTGTAACCATCTTAGAGTTCTCCAGGTCCTTAAAATATTTTTATTTTACATAAAACACCATTTGTTCATTGATTTTAATTTCATTATATCTGAGATTTGTTTTTCTTTTCAATATGTTTCAGACTAAAGGTGGAGTTCTGTATTACCTATAAAATTTCTTCTTGTTGTTTGATTCATGCTATTCTTCATACTTGTCAAGATCTTTAGAATCTAAACTTAGCATATAATACATTAACTACAAATCTTTTTTTTTAATATTTTACTTATTTATTCATGAGAGACAATGAGAGAGAGACAGAGACACAAGCAGAGGGAGAAGCAGGCTCCATGCAAGGAGCCCGATGTGGGACTCAATCCCGGATTCCGGGATCACGCCCTGAGCCGAAGGCAGACGCTCAACCACTGAGCCACCCAGGTGCCCCAACATTAACTACAAATCTAAATTTCCGTCACCCGCATATGACTTCTGTGTCTTCAGAAAGACCATTAATAGAACTGTTGAATGGGACATTTTTAAAGGAACAAAGCTCTGAAACATTGTTCAAAACCTTATCTTAGTAGACAATGATGCATTAATCAGCAATCACCTGTCCTTCAATCTCTAGTCCTTTACTAGCATCCAGTGTGTTTCTGCATCTTATCCACAAAGATATCACGACAATGCTATGAGGGCTGTCAAGCTGTAACCATCCTGTCTGTTGCCAAAATCAGTTCTGTTACTCTAATATTCTCCCTCCCCTCTCTGCTCTGTGTGTGTTCTTTCCAAAGCTTTGTATATACTTAGTGGAAGAAGATCTTTCAAATGTTCATGAATTACTATGTTAAAAAAGGGGGCCCTGTAAATGGGAAAGAACTACCGAAATTAACCAAGACTAGGAAAGAACAGAGGAATCTACAGGAACAGGAACTTTACAGGAAATATAATAGCATTAAAGTCATATCTACCAATAATTACTCTGAATATAAATGGACTAAATGCACCAAACAAAAGACACAGGGTATCAGAATGGATTAAAAGAAAAAAACATAGATATACTGTTTAGAAGAGACTCATTTTAGACCCAAAGACACCATCAGATTGAAAGTGGGGGGTGGCAGGGAGAACCATCTATCATGCTAATGGACATCAAAAGAAAGCTGGAGTAGCCATACTTATATCAGATAAACTAGATCTTAAACCAAATACTGTAATAAGAAATGAAGAAAGTTGCTATATCACAAAAAAGGGGTCTGTCCAAAAAGAAGATCTAACAATTGTAAATATTTATGCCTTCAACTTGGGAGCACCCAAAAATATAAATCAATTAATAAGAAACTTAAAGAAACTCATTGATAATAATGAAATAATAGTAGGGGATTTTCATACCCCACTCACAACAATGGACAGATCATCTAAACAGAATATCAATAATGGCTTTGAATGACACACTGGACTAGATGGACTTAACAGAGATATTCAAAACATTTTATCCTAAAGTAACAGAATACACATTCTTTTTGAGTGCACATGGAACATTCTCTAGAATAGATCACATGTTGGGTCACAGATCAGGCTTCAACCAGTACAAAAAGACTGAGATCATACCATGCATATTTTCAAACCACAACACTATGAAACTTGAAGTTAACTACAAGAAAAAAAGTGGAAATACCAGAAATAAATAGAGGCTAAAGAACATCCTATTCAAGGATGAATAAGTTAACCGGGAAATTAGAGAAGATTAAAATAAAATAAAATAAAATAAAATAAAATAGAAAACACAACATTCCAAAACCTTTAGGACACAGCAAAGGCAGTCCTAAGAGGGAAATATATAGTAATACAGGCCTTCCTAAAGAATAAAAGTCTCAAATATAAAACCTAACTTTACATCTAAAGGAACTGGAAAAGAACAACAAGGAAAGCCTAGAGCCAGCAGAAGAGGGAAAGTAAGATTAGAGCAGAAATCAATGATATAGGGAAAAAAAATAAACCCAGGAGAACATATCAACAAAACTGGGAACTGGTTCTTTGGAAGAATTAACAAGATTGATAATCCCTAGCCAGACTTATTAAAAAGAGAGAGAGAGAGCAGACCTAGATAAGTAAAATCATAAATGAAAAGGAGAAATCACAACCAAACCACATAAATATAAACAATTATAAAAGAATATTATGAACAATTATATGTCAATAAATTGGGCAATCTGGAAGAAATGGATAAATTCCTAGAAATGTGTAAGCTACCAAAACTGAAACAGGAAGAAATAGAAAATTTGAACTGACACATAATCAGTAAAGAGCTTGAATCAGTAAACAGAAATCTCCCAAAAAGCAAAATACCAGGGTCAAATGGCTTCCCAGAGGAATTCTGCCAAACATTTAAATAATTTATATCTATTCTTCTAAAGCTGTTTCAAAAAAATACAAATGGATGAAAAGCTTCCAACCTCATTCTACGAGGTCAGCATTACCTTGATTTCAAAACCAAAGACCCCACTAAAAAGGAGAATTGCACACCAAAATCTCTGATGAACATGGATGCAAAAATTCTCAACAAGATACTAGTAAATCAAATCCAACAGTACATTAAAAGGATTATTCTCCATGCTTGAGTGGGATTTACTCCTGGGTGTAAGAATAGTTCAATATCTGCAAATCAATGTGTCACACCACACTAATAAAAGAAAGGATAAGAACCATATGATCTTCTCAGTAGATGTAGAAAACGCATTTAACGAAATATAGCATCCTCTCTTGATAAAAAAAAAAACCTCAAGAAAGTAGAGATAAAAGAAACTAGCTCAACATCATAAAGGCCATATACAAAAGACCCATAGCTAATATAATCTTTAATGGGGAAAAACTTAGAGCTTTTCCCCTGAGGTCAGAAACATGTCAGGGATGTCCACTTTCACCACAGCTGTTCAGCATAGTTCTGAAAGTCCTAGCCTCAGCAATCAAACAATAAAAGGCATCCAAATCCACAAGGAAGAAATAAAACTTTAATTCTTCATAGACAACATGATACTCTATGTAGAAAACCTGAAAGTCTCCTTATGAATTCAGCAAAGTCATAGAATAAAAAATCAATGTACAGAAAGTGGTTGCATTTCTATATACAATAATGAAGCAGCAGAAAGAGAAATGAAGGTATCGATCCCATTTACAATTGGACCAAAAACCATAAATACCTAGGAAGAAACCTAAACAAAGTAGTAAAAGCTTTGCACTCCAAAAACTATAGGAAACTGATGAAAGAATTTGAAGAAGACACAAAGTGGAAAAATAGTCCATACTCATAGATTACAAGAACAAATATTGTCAAAATGTCTATACTACCCAGAGCAGTCTACATAATCAATAGAATTCCAATCAAAATAGCAGTATTTTTTATAGAACTAGAACAAACAATCCTAAAATTTGTACAGAACCAGAAAAAAACTTGAATAGGTAAAGTAATATTGAAAAAGAAAATCAAAGCGGGAGGCATCAGTATCTTAGACTTCAAACTTGATTAAATCAACAAGACAGTATGGTGCTAGCACAAAAATAGACACATAGATCAATGGAACAGAATAGAGAACCCAGAAACGACCCACAACTAAATAGTCAACTAATCTTTGGCAAAGCAGAAAAGAATATCCAATGGAAAAAAAGACAGTCTCTTCAACAACTGGTGTTGGAAAACTGGAAAGCTACCTGCAAAAGAATGAAACTGGACCACTTTCTTACACCATACCCCCCGATAAATTTGAAATGGATGGAAGACCCAAATGTAAAACAGGAAACCATCAAAATCCTAGAGGAGAAAACAGGCAGCAAACTCTTTGACCTTGGCTGTAGTGACTTCCTACTTGACAAGTCTCCAAAGGCAAGGAAAATGAAAGCAAAAATGAACTATTGGGACTTCATCAAGATAAAAAGCTTCTGCAGAGTGAAGGAGACAACGAACAAAACTCAAATTCAAATGACAGAATGGGAGATGTTTGCAAGTAATATCAGATAAGGGGCTAGTATTCAAAATCCATAAGAACTTATCAAACTCGGGATCCCTGGGTGGCGCAGCGGTTTGGCGCCTGCCTTTGGCCCAGGGCGCGATCCTGGAGACCCGGGATCAAATCCCACGTCGGGCTCCCGGTGCATGGAGCCTGCTCTTCCCTCTGCCTGTGTCTCTGCCTCTCTCTTCCTCTCTGTGACTATCATAAATAAATAAAAAAAAATTAAAAAAAGAACTTATCAAACTCAAAATGGGCAAAATATGAACAGACATTTCTCCAAGGAAGGCATACTAATGGCTAACAGATACGTTTTTTCAAGTTCTCAACATCACTCATCATCAGGGAAATACAAATCAAAGCCATAATGAGATACCACCTCACACTAGTCAAAATGGCTAAAATTAATGACTCCTGGAACAATGAATATTGGCAAGGATGTGGAGAAAGTGGAATCCTTTGTAACGTTGTTGGGAATGCTAACTGGGATAGCCACTCTGGGAAACAGTATGTATGTTGCTCAAAAAGTTAAAAATAGAACTACCTGTGACCCAGCAATTGTACTACTAATTATCTATTCAAAGGATACAAAAATGCTAATTCAAAGGGACATATGCATCCCACTCTTTATAGCAGCACTATCAACAATAGCCAAGTTATGGAAACAGCCCAAATGTCCATCAATAGATGAATAGATAAAGAAGATGTGATACACACACACACACACACACACACACAAATGGAATATTACTCAGCAATCAAAAGAATGAAATCTTGCCACTTGCAACAATGTGGATGGGACTAGAGGATATTGTGTTAAGCAAAACAAGTCAGTCAGAGAAAGACAAATACTGTATGATTGCACTCATATGTGGAATTTAAGAAATCAAACATATGAACACAGGGGAAGAGAAGGAAAAATTAAATAAAAACAGGGCAGCAAACCACAAAAGACTCTGAACCTACAGAGAACAAATTGAGGGGTTTCTGGAGGCAAGGTGGGTGGAGGGATGGGCTAAATGGTGATGAGCAGTAAGGAAGGCACTTGTTGTCATGAGCGTTGGGTGTTGTACATAAACGATGAATCACTAAATTCTACTGAAGCCAATACTACACTATATGTTAACTAACTTGAATTGAAATAAATAAAAAAAACAGAGATTTTTTGTGGCTCTACTTCCTATTGAAATAAGGTATTCTCCTTCAATCAGAAAATGTTGGTATCTTTTTGAAAAATGATATATACTTCCATAACTACATGCAAAGACATCCAATTACTCCTGGTTTCTGAGGACTTGAGTTAGTTAGGGCTAAAAGAATTGATTTTTTTTTTTTTTTTTTTTTTTTTGCTGTGGCCTGCCTAGAACTCAGGCCCTGATACATCAAGTGTTATATCTTTGCATGATAAATAACTTGCACTTTTTTTAAGTCAAATACTTTATTGTGAAGATGTGAAATGGGTGCCTAGAGTATCTACAATGCATTCAAGTCTTATACTCAATACCTATGAAATGCCTATGATACCTCAGTCCAGGGCTTTTTCATAAGAGAAAAAGCTTTTAAAACTATTACACTTTAAAAATATTCCCCCTTTTTACATTCCACTGATGGAAATATGCAACATTTCTTGAGAGCCATTGGCAATATGTATCAAAAATATTAAAATTTGGTGCAGCTGTGACAAATGTATCAAATTATTTGGCAAATGTTTGACAAAACTTTACTGAAAGAGGTAAATAAAAAGGAGCTGTCCCAGTAACCAGTGAATCCTTTACTTTCAACTCTCTTTTGGAAAAATGTAAAAAGTTCAAATGAAATAACTAAATTTTTCAATGGTATTTTTCACAGAAATAGAACAAGCAATTCTAAAATGTGTATGGAAACACAAAAGACCTTGAATAGAAAAAGAAAACTTTCAAAAGAAGAACAAAGCTGGAGGCATATGCTCTCTGATTTCAAGCTATATTACAAAGACTTAGTAATTAAAACAGTAAGGTGTTAGCATGAAAATAGATACAAAGCTCAGTGAAACAGAAGAGTGAACCTAAAAATAACCCACACATATGCAGCCAATTAATTTACAACAAAGGAACCAAAAATGCAATGAAGAAAAGACAGTCTTTTCAATAAATGGTGTTGGGAAAATTGGTCACATGCACAGGAATGAAACTGGACCACTACCTTTTACCATATACAAAACTTCATTCAAATGAATTAAATATTTGAACATAAGACCAGGAACAATAAAACTACTAGAAGAAAACAAGACTCTTATTATAGGTCATGGTGATGATTTTTAAAGCTAATGCCAAAAGCAACCAAAGCAACCAGAGGAAAAAAATACAGGAATTACATTAAACTAAAAGATGTCTGCACAGCAAAGTAAACCAAAGAAAATTAAAAGACAACCTACTGAGTAGGAGAAAATATTTGCAAATGATATACCTGGTAGGGGGTTAATATCCAAAATATATAAAAAATTCATACAGCTGAGCAGGGAAAAAAAAAGGCAACCAGATTAAAAGCGGGCAGAAATCTGAATAGATATTTTCCCCAAAGATAAACAGATGATCAAAAGGTACATAAAAATATGCTCTATATTATTAATCATTAAGGAAGTACAAATCAAAAGGACAATGAGGTATCACCTCATACCCGTTAGAATGGCTACTATAAAAAAGACTATGAATAACACATACGTGTGTGTATACATATATAGACATATACATAATGGAATTTTACTTTGCCATGAAAACTAATAAAAAAGAATAAAATCTTGCCATTTGTGACAACATGGATGGAAATAATTCAAGGCTAAATAACATAAGTCACAGAGAGAAAGACAAATACTGTATAATCTCTCTTATATATAGAAAACTTAAATAAACCCACAAACAAATAAGGGAAACCAAACTCAGTGAGACAAAGAATAGATTGGTGGTAGCCAGAGGCAGAGGGTGGGGAATTGGAGAAATGTGTGAATTGGTTTTGTTTAAATATATAGAATAAACAGCAACAACAAGAACAACAACAAATAAGTAAGTATTGTGTAACATCGTTAGTGAAAGAATTCTGAAAGAGAACTAAGAGTAAACTCAAAAGTATTGGAAGGAATTTTTTAGGGAGCTAACAACCCAGGGAGACTAGCAACCAACTATTTATTAATTAGTAGCATATACAAGATTGTTATCTCATATTTTCTATGACCAGGCTTTCAAGAATACTGGCAGCTAACCTATATAACAGACACAAAGCTATAAAGATGCAAAAGGTGATTGCAAAAAAGAATGATCATTCACTGAGCTTTTAGTATGAGTCATGCACAGTGCTAAACACATTAAAGATATCATCACATTAATTCTCACAAAACCTAATGGACATATATTGATCATTATAGTCATTTTATTAAAGAGGAAACCAAGTCCACCAAGTTCTAGCAAGAGTAAATTGGAAAATTGAAATTTGAATCTAGGTCTCTTTCACTGAAATCTTAAATTCTTAATTGTTATGGTATGAAGAATTTCCTATAAACCATGATTAATCTCATTAATTATAAATGAATCATAACACTTTTTTAGATTTATGATACTTTAATCTTAAAGATCACTCCTCAAAAGGGAAAAAAATACAACTATCTAGACTCCAAGAATAATTTGCCTCCCTAAAACCCATTCTTTAAAAATATGTGATTATATTGCAATGTGAAATTTGAAAATTGCTTTATTTTAAATAATGTGATTAATAACACTATTTCTCATAAAATACCAAAATGATTCAATCATAATCATAACCAAATTCATAAATCTACCACTAAAAACAAATAATATAGTCATATTAAAGTCACCAATTTTTTTTTTCTCCCTCTAATTTAAAGTTGAGCATTTGCTCCTTTAATGGCTGGTGTCCAGAACTGATTGACAGATATGATAATGAGGTGCAGATAAAATGCAAATTGGGGCATTGAATTAATAGCTTATGTAAATCTAGGTTTTTAATTCACTCTCTATAGTCATGCACATTTATGAGAAATAAACTGTACATATTCCTCAAAATAGATAAATATGTGTTTTCTTTTAATATCATTGTTCATATCAGTGTTCAGGTAAGGAACATCACCTGCATCCCTTTCCAATTTCCCTAAGTCCTTTCCTTTCCTATAGGTCATATTTTTACCACTTCCCAAGGCTTTTCTAGACCCTCTCTGGTTCACTTAATTGGAACTTAATATCGATTATCTCATCTTCTTTCTTAGAGTTAATGATGATGATACGACTCACTATGGATTCACTTTTGTGAAGAAATTACTGATTATATATCAGGGTGATGTCTCAGATCTCTCTGAGAGACTTGAGAGCATCTGCTATTGCTACTTGCCATTCATCTTCTTCCAACATTGCTATTTATATGAAAATTTCCCTCTATCCCCATCTTTCTATTACATAATGCAAGTTAGCAAAATTGGTGGACATAATTAACATTAAGATAAATGTAAGAATAGATGGGCATTCCTTTCATTCATGGTACTGTCATCTTTATAATTAGCTATTATGATAAAATCTAATAAGGATAATTCTAAAAATCTTGATAATTTTAATTCTATCTAGGTCCCATGCAAGAACTGAAATTTTAATAATATTCTTAACTTATTTTTAATGTATTATTTATGTATATTATTCATATTTTTTGATTAATTAAAATTTAACTATTGATCCAAAACTTTAAAATATTTATTTTTTTTGTTTTATTTGGGGTAATAAAAAGGTGTAGTAAAGATTTTTTTTCCCTCAGCTGAAAAGCATTTAACATACACCAGAAAGAATTCTATCAAATACAGTTAACACTTTAAAACTTGTGCCTAAAGTAGTAAGAGTCAGGATTTTAAAATTATTAATACCTTAGTCCTTGAGGGCATCAGGCCAGTGAGACAATAATTTTATATTACTACATGTGGCTTAATATTCTTTAGAAATACTAAACAACCTAATAAATTAAATGGCAGCAGAATTCCCTAACCCTTTACAAATCCTTTCTAGTTATTTTCATTCCTGAAAAAGCATATTTTAATTATTACAAAATTATATTCAGCACCAAGTAAATTACATTTACTTTATCCTTGTGCCACAGAAGGTCAAATTCCAACCGTTCATGTTCTCTACTTTCCAAAAAGAATAGTGTTTAGGTTTCTAAAAGATATACAGATGTTGACAGCTTGTGGGAAACCTAACCTTTTATTTTTTCAACAATTTTAAGATATCTATTAAATGGATTTTGGCATGAACATGGGAGAGCATGAGTTCAATTTATGGTCAGTATTGGCACCTCAGTAGTGAATGTAATAAATGGCACACAAATGTTTTATTCATTATGATGTGCTCATTGTTTTAATGAACAGAAATAAGAGAGCAAGTAAAAACCATGTTCCATAACAAAATGCTACTTCAAATAATGTAGTTCATTATGAGCTCACTACCCATAGTAGGTTACAAATCTGTGTATGGAATTCACAATCCTTTTTTGTTGTTGTTTTCAATTTGGAATGATAGTATTTTGCCAGAGGCCATGAACATAATGGGGGGGTTAAGTGGAAGTATGAGGCTTTTATCTAGGTAAATCGATAGCAATTAGCTTGTATTTTAGATTGATATTTCTGAATTTCATTTTACTTTGCTAGTGAAACCTGGTACATTTTGGTAATTCAAGAAAATTATCAGAAGTTAATTTTATATTTTATATCCCTTCATTATGAACTTCCATCAGTGTGGAAAATATGTGTATAAGTATAAAAGTAGATGAGATGTACCATCAGAAATGCAATACGCTAATAAGAATAAGCCTATTAATAAGCTCATAATAATTATTTCATTTGTATATAGTCATACTTATCACTGTGTTACCTGCCCCAGATTTGTTTATATAGTGATTTCTAGTGATCTTATACACAAGTCATTATTCAGTCATCACATGTTATTTGTAAATAAATATCTCAAACAGATTCTTTCTTTTTGTCAAACTTTCAAAATATATTATATTTTAAAGATCAGCAGTATCACAAGAAATAACAATAGAAGGCATGGTACTGCCTTGCATATATTTCTATATTGATGCAGAAAATAGATAAATGCAAATAAACATCATATAAAACACAATCAAATGTCTTTTATTCATATCACTGTTAGATTTCTAGAGTGATTTAGATAAGGGGACCCAAGTGAAACTGCAGGAAAGTTTCACATAATAAGAAGTCTTGTTTGGTTGTAGAGAAAAACACACTATGTTTACTCCTTCAAAATCCTCAGGTAAAAAATTTTACTCATTTTTTAATAAGACTCTATTTATTAAGCTATGAACATCAACTATGAAAGGCATCTTTTTTTGATATGCTAAGTTAAACAAAATCAGTAAGGAGGACTTCTGGTTCCTGGTCCAGCATGTAAGAAGTTTGGAAATCTCCACTCAGAACAATCAACAAGTGAAAAGCCAACCATACTAAAAAAGCAACAACTCTTCTTAGATCCACAAGAATAATGAGGTCACAAGGTAAAATGCCCTCAAATTGGAGACTGATAAGTGAATACAAAGAATCACAACTTACTAGAGCAAAAACACACAAGAAAAACATCTCCACAGGAACCAGTGCCATGTACATCATGTCTGACTAGACATGATTTAAGACATACTAAAGCCAAAAACAATCTAAAGACACAGAACAAGCATCAGAACCAGATTCAGACATGAAAGAGATGTTTTTGGAATTATCAGGATGGCATTTAAGACAAGTATTATTAATATACATAGGGCTTTAATGAATAAGATAGTGTGTAATAACAGATGGGCAAAGTAAACAGAAACAGATGGACAAAGTAAACAGAAAAATGGAAATTCTAAGAAAAGAAATGCTAGAGATCAAAAACAGAAATGAAGAATAACTTTAACAGATTTATTTGTACACTGCAATGGCTAAGAAAAATATCTCTGAGCTTGAGGACATCTTAATTAAAAAGTCCAGAACTGAAAAGTAAAAAGACTGAAGAAATAGAATATACAAAATTGTGGGATGACAACAACAAAAGGTCTAGCATATGCATCATGAAAATATCAGGAGAAAAAAAAAGAAAATACTTGAAACGATAATAATAACTTCACAAATTAATGTTGGATATCACAACACAGATACAGAAAGTTCAGAGTACAACAAGCAGAATAAATGAGCTCCTCCCCCCCAAAAAAATCAAGGCATTTCATTTTTTTAAATATCTTATAATTTTATTTGTCAATTATACATCAAAAAGGTGAATTTAAAAAAAAAAGGTGAATTTTTAAAATTGGGCTTAAGGATCAACAGGAAATGGTCCTTTGCCATACATGCACACAAATATACATATATATATATATATGCACATACATATACATACATAGATATGCAGTGTGATGCAGTGGGAAAATCAGGGGTGTTTTTCTCAATTTAAGTTATAACTGGGGGATCCCTGGGGGCTCAGCGGTGTGGCGCCTGCATTTGGCCCAGGGCCCGATCCTGGAGACCCTGGATCAAGTCCCGCATCAGGCTCCCAGCATGGAGCCTGCTTCTCCCTCTGCCTGTGTCTCTGCCTTTGTGTGTGTGTGTGTCTTTCATGAATAAATAAATAAAATTTTTAAAAAAGTTATAACTGACATACAACATTGGTTTCAGATGTACAATATAATGATTCTATATATGTATACAATGTGAAATGAGCATAATAATAAGTCTAGTTAACAACTGTCATCATGCAGAGTTGCCGAATTTTTCTTCTTCTTGTGATGAGACCCTCAAGATCTACTGTTAACAATTTTTAAATATACAATACATATTAATTATAGTTTACATACTGTGCATAACCCCCATGACCTATTTATTTTATAACTGGAAGTTTATACCCTTTTCACTATTTCACCCATGATAGGTATATCATTTTGAAACCACAGAAAGTCAAAGTTAAGAGAAAAAAAATCCAGAGGTTAGAAATACCCTACCTAGAAAGAAGAAAATATAAGAATTATATATGAACCTCAGAAATCATGCAAGTAAGCAGAGTGGAGTGAAACATTTAAAGTGTTGAAAGGAAAAAAGTACCACTTAGAAGTCTATACCCTTTTAAATGATGAAATAATCCTTTAAAAATGATTAAAAAAAATAAAGGTCTCAGACAAATAAAAATTAAGGGCATCTGTTGCCAGCAGGTCTGGCTTGAAAAATATTTTTTTCCAGGGAGGGGAAGGGCAGAGAGAGAGAGAAAATCCTGAGGCTCAATCTCACAACCCTGAGATCATGACCTGAGTCAAAATCAAGTCAGACACTTAACTGATTGAGCCACCCAGGGACCATTGCCTTGCAAAACATTTTTAGAAAAAAAAGTTCTTTAGAGAGAAGGTAAATAAAGTAGGTCAGAACTCAGATCTACATAAAGAAAAGAAGAGCAATTTGGAGAAATAAATGAAGATAAAATAAAAACGTATTATTCTTATTCTTAATTGATTTGACAATAATTCATTCAAAATAATAATAGTGACACTGCATTTAGTTATGTATGCTTATGTATATAAATATGCTTATGTGTGGTTAAGTAAAAGGAACATAAATGACACTAATGATGCAAGGGAAAAATTAGGATTATTTTGTTACAAGCTACTTACATTACCCATGCAGTAAAGTAGTGCATTTGAAAGTGGACTTGGATTATTCATATGTATGTATTGAAAACTCCAGGACAACAACTAAATAGTAAAAAGAGAATTACAACTGAAATACTAAGAGAGGAGAGAAAGAGCAGCTCAATTAAAACCACAAAAGGCACACACACATACACACACACACAGTGAAAGACAAAAAGAGAAACAAAAAACAACATACTAGAAAAAAGTAACAAACATGATATCAATAATTACTTTGAACATGGTCTGAATGCACTAAAAGAGATTGTCAGAGTAGATAAAAAAAAACAAGACCCAACTATATGTTCTTTCAGGAAACTACTTTAAAGATACTTCCATATACAGACTAAAAGTAAATGGATGGTTGGAGCTAGTGTATCATGCTAAGTGAAATAAGTCAGTCAAACAAAGACAAATACTATATGATTTCACTCATATGTGGAGTTTAAGAATGAAAACAGATGAACACTGGGAAGAGGGAAAAGAAAAAAAGGAGAGGAAAACAAGCTATAAGTGACTCTTAATGATAGAAAATTAATAGAGGGTTAAAAGGAGAGAGGTGCGTGGGGGAATGGGCCTGGTAGGGTTTGGGTATTAAAGCAGGCACTTGTTGTGATGAATACTGTAGTTTGTATTGAGATGATGAATTATTGAATTATACTCCAGAAAGTAATATTGCAATGTATTTTAACTAATAAAATATAAGTAAGAATAAGTAAATAAAGTAAATGGGTGGAGAAAGACAAGCATTGATTAATGCTAAACATTAATCAAAAGAAAAGAGAAGTGGCTATATCAGTTAGAGGAAGAGTAGACTTCAAAGCAAGACGAGTTATGGGGGAATAAAGAAGGGAGTTAAACAATTGTAAAAGGATCAATTCTCCAAAAATATATAAAAAATCTTTACAAATATATATGCTGAACAATGACACAAACTACATGAGGCAAAAACTAATAAAATTGCAAAGAGAAATAGATGAATCTACTATCATGGCTGGAACTTCGACACTCCTCTCTCAGAAATGCACAGATCTAGCAGTCTAGATTAATAATTAATTAATTATTTAATTAATTAATTAATAGCAGTCGAAAAACTTAGTCAAGACACAGTTGAACTCAGAGTTCAACTCAATAACACCATCAACCAACTGGATATTATGAACATCTATAGCCTATCTCAATCAAGAGCAGTAGAATACAAATTCTTCTGAAGTACCTAGAACATCCACAAAGATAGACCACATTCTGAGCCATGAAACACATTTTAACAAATTTAAAAGAATAGAAATCACATAGTGTCTGCTGTCAGATCACAATAGAATCAAACCAGAAATCAACAACAGAAAGATAGCTGGAAAATAATCAAATAAGTGACGTTAAACAACACACTTTAAAGTAATGCATGAATCCAAAAAAATCTCAAGAAAAAAATTTAAAATACTTTAAATGACAGTGGAACTACAACTTATAATTTGTGGGATGCAGCAAAAGCAGCACATAGAGGGACATTTTAGCATTAAATGTATATGTTAGTAAGAAGAAAGATCTAAAATCAATAACCAAATCACCCACCTTAAAAACTAGAAAAAGAAGAGCATATTAAAGCCAAAGTAAGCAGAAAAAAAGAAAGTCAAAGAAATTAGAATACAAATCAATGAAACAAAAGCAAAATTAGTAAAGAAAATCAATGAATTAAAGAGCTGGTTCTATGAAAAGATATGTAAAATCAATAGTTTCTAGCTGGGCTAAATAAGGCAAAAAAATGAAGAAGATACAAGTTACTACTATCAGAAATGAGAGAAGGACATCCTCATAGATCCGATGGACATAAAAAGGATAATAAAAGAATAGTATGAATACTCTATACTGACAAATTTGATAACTTACATGAAATGGACCAATTGCTGGAAAAACACAATAATAGTCTGGGGGTGCCTGGGTGGCACAGTTGGCTAAGCATCTACCTTCGGCTCAGGTCATGATATCAGAGTCCTAGAATCCAGCCCAGCATCTGGCTCCCTGCTCAGTGAGGAATGTGCTTCTCTCTCTGCCATCTCCCTTCCACACATACTCTCGCTCATTTTCTCTCTCTCAAGTAAATAAATAATTTAAAAAAAATCCTTTCATTCTTCCTCCCCTTTTGCCCCTCTCCCTACTCTCTCTAAAATAAAAAAAAAAATTAAAATTTAAAAATTTAAAAATTTAAAAAAAAGAATAGACAATCTGAATAGGCTTCTGTCTATTGAAGAAATTGATTTAAACAACTAACACCTTCCAAAACAGAAAACACCAGATTAAAATGTTTTTACTTAGTGAATTCTACCAAATATTTAAGGAAAAAATTTCAACTGATTTTCTACAGCCTTTCAAATGACAAAAGCAGAGAGATTGCTCCTGAATTCATCCTATGAAGCCAGCAAAACGCTAATACCAATTCAGACAAAAACATTACAAGAAAACTACAGGCCAATATCTCTCATTGACATAGATGAAAGGATCTTCACCAAAATATTAGCAAATCAAATGAAACAATGTATAAAATAATTATACACCATAATCAAGTAAGATTTATTTTAGATATGCAAGGCTGATTAAACATTTGAAAATCAATTAATGTGAATTATCACATGTCAGGCTAAAGAATCAAACTTGCATGATTATATCAATATATGCATAAAAAGCATTTGACAAAATTCAATACTCATTGATGACAAAAATTCTCAGTAAGCTAGCAATAGAAGGAAATTTCTTCCACTTGATAAAGAATATCTAGAAAAACCTACAGCTAATACTTAATTTTATACAGTAGAAACTTTCCCACTATAGGGCACCTGGTGGCTCAGCTGTTGGGTGCCTGCCTTCAGCCCAGGTCATGATCCTGGGGTCCTGGGATCGAGTCCCTCATTGGGCTCCTTGCAAGGAGCCTGCTTCTCCCTCTGCCTTTGTTTCTCCTCTCTCTCTCTCTCTGTGTCTCTCATGAATAAATAAATAAATCTTTATGTGCTTCCTTTTTTTAAGATTTATTTACCTTAGCACTGCAAAAAAGAGAAATTCTTAGATTTAAACCTAACAAAATATACGTATGGCCTATATGAAGAAAACTACAAAACTGATAAAAGAAATCAAAGAATTAAATAAATGGAGAGATATTTTATGGTAATGAGTAGGAAGACTCAATATTGTTAATATGTAAGTTCTTCTCAACTTTATAAATTCAAAGAATCCCTTTCAAAACCCAGTAAGTTATTTCATAAACATCAACAAACTGATTCTAAAGTTTATAGGAAGAGACAAAAGCTCCAGATTGGCAAATGCAATACTGAAAGAGAAGAATAAAATTTTAAAAAAGTGACACCACCTAAATTCCAGACTTAATATAAAGATATAGTCATGAAGACATAGTCATGAAGACAGTTAATACTGATAAAGAATTTAAAAAACAGATCTGTGGAACAGACTAAAGAACCCAAAAATAGATCCATATGAGTACAAGTAATTGATCTTTGACAAAGGAGTAAAGATAATACAATGGAACAAAAACAGTCTTGGTATTGTACAGTCTGTGGGTTTGGACAAATGTATCATGATATGTGCCACCATTATAGTATCATACAGAATAGTTAGCTGAAAATAAGTAGTTAACATTGATTAGTGTTTTTAATTCTTGATTCTTTTAACAGATAGTACTGGGGTTCATTCTACAACAATAAATAAGACGTAGTCTCTTCCTTGCAGAAACTTACAGTTCTTTTGTATGAAGGGCTTATAAATGTACAGAAGACATTAACTAGCTTTGTTTAGTCCTTTTAGTCCTTTTGTTTGCATTGCCTCATTAAGACTTTCAATAACTCTATTAAAAGAGAGATTATCTCTCTCTAATTTTAAAAACATGGAAAATATTCTGGGAGGATTAGTAAACAGTTATTTCCTTCATTTATTAGAATAAGCTAATTGCATTTTAAAATCATATCATTGTTAGAAATGTTGCAGGTATTAACATGCATCATTAATGGTATTTACAAATATCTCACATGTATATTATTATGAATTGTCATAATTTAATTTTGGAGTTATATCATGATAATAGCTTTGAAATAAAATGTTTCCTATGTGCTAGGCTTTAATTATAATAATCTCTGCATAGTTATGTATACTACTCCATGTTAGGTCAGATTAGGTAGGAAAGTAATTAAAATGTTTCACTTGTACCTAATTAGTCTAATTAAAACCTGTCAAGAAATTTTGTAAAAAATTGAATCTGGACACAGACCTTCAACCTCTACAAACATTAATTCAAAATACATCACAGACCTAAATGTAAAAAACAAAATTATAAAACTCCTACAAAATAACATAGGAGAAAATTTAGATGACCTTGGGTATGGTGATGACTCTTTAGATGCATCAACAAAGGCATAAAACTTAAAGGAAATCATTCATAAGCTGAATTTCTTAAAATTAGACATTTCTGCTTTTGAGAGACATTATCAAGATAATGAAAAGATAAGCCATAGTTCAGGAGAAAATACTTGCAAAAGACATATCTGATAACAGGTTGTTATCCAAAATATACAAAGAATTCTTAAAACTCAACCATAAAAAGACAAGCAGCCTGATTAAAAAATGAGTCAAAGTTCTTAACAAACACCTCACCAAAGAAGATCGACAAATTGGCAAACAATCATATAAAAAGAAACTCCACATCATATGTCATCAAGGAAATACAAATTAAAACAATACCCCTACACGCCAATGGCCAAAATCAATTAACACTGACAACACCAAATGTTGGTGAGAATATGGAACAACAGAAACTCTCATTTACTGTTGGTGGGAATGCCAACAGTCAGTTTGGAAGGCAGTTTGGCAATTTCTTATAATGCTAAATATACTCTTATGGAAGCCAACAATCACACTATTTGGTATTTACCCAAGACTAGAGAAATCTTATGTTCATACAAAAGCCTGCACATGGATGTTTATAGCAATTTTACTCATAACTTTCAAAACTTGGAAGCAAACAGATGTCTTTCAATAGGTGACTGAATAAAGTGTGGTATATCCAGACAATGGAATATTTTTCAGCATTAAAAATAAATGAGCCAACACTACTTTCTGTATGTTGTTTTGCATCCTGCAACTTTACTAAATCTGTGAGATAATTAAGAATTTAAAAAAAAATTTAAAAAAAAAAGAAATGAGCTATCAAGCCACAAAAAGACATGGAAGAAACTTAAATACACATCACCAAATAAAAGAAGCCAATCTGAAAAATCTACATACTGTCATTACAACTATATGACATTCTGTAAAAGGCAAAACTATGGAGACAGAAAAGATTGGTGATCACCAGGGGTGAGGGGGAGGAAAGGATGAATAGGTAGTACACAGAGGATTTTTAAGGCAATAAAACTTTTCTGTATGACACTGTAATGGTAAAAATATATCATTATAAATTCATGCAAATTGACAGAATATACCACACCAAGAGTGAACCCCAGTGTAATGTATGAAATTTGAATAATAATGGTGTGTCAATGTAGGATTATTGCTTATAACAAATGTATCACTTTGGTGGCGGATTGTTGATGGTCAGGGAGACAATGCATGTGCAAAGGGTAGATGGTTTATGGGAAATCTCTATGTCTTCTGCTCAATTTTGCAATGAACCTAAAATGGCTCTAAAAAACAAAGTTCACAAAAAATATTGGTGAGGGATATTTGTAATTTTAAAAATAAAAATAAAAATAAACATGATAGTTTTATATGATCCATAATAGAATGGAACTTATTCACATTTTGGAGTAAATTAAAAGCACCATAATTGATATGAAGATATAGTTCAAATTGTTTCAGATTAATAGTAATTGTTATATGTGATTTTTTATATTTTGTAATTATTTTTTCCAAGATAATACTCAGAACAAATTCTTTATATATACATAATATATATATATTTATTTATTTATAACAGATTCTTTTATTATTATTATCTCCATTTTACAGGTAATGAAAGTGAAGCTCAGAAAATTTCAAGGAAACAAGAAAGTGAAGAATCTGAATTTAAGTTTTCTGATTTCTGATTTTGTTGTATTTCTGCATATATGGATGGCCATAAGAAGAGTCTAGAAATACCTCTAATTTGATTCCATAATTAAATAAACTTTAAAAACCAAAGGACCCAATGGAAATCTATTAGTGCATATAATTAGTCAAGCAGCCAAACAGCATTCATTTCCCTTCGGGGTCCCTTATTCTGATTTTATTTCAAATTCTGCTGATATGCTATTGTATATCATTTTATACAGTCCCAAATTTTTTGTTGTTGTTGAATGATTGAGCATCTAGACAAATTAGGCATAACCAAGAAGGTTTTACTATGAGTTTTTAACCTTAAAAAGTATCCCTTTCCTCTTAATTAATAAACAGTTTTGGGAATGTACTCTTGCTGAAATACAAGGTTGAGTATGATCATGAGTTTCTATGCAACATCCTGATACTCTAGTGAGCAAAAACAATTCCAAGACTGTTGCCTGTAAATACCAATCTTACTGCTACTACAGTGGTATGTAATTTTTCCCCTACCACCCCTCATAGTCACATGGAGTTAGCTGACCAAAGCCCACAATGTCAAAGGGCATTTTGTTTTAGCATCAGCAAGAGCCTTGTATTATGTCCTTGAAGACAGTGCTTTATGTTTGGGAGGGGTCAGGAAAGAATAATGAGTTACTGCTGATCAGGTTTTCTACTCAATTACATGTTTGAAAAGAACCCTGATAGCTGCTTCACATACAATTAGACAAAAACTTGGCAAAGGTTGGCTGAAACTCTACTAACCTATTCTGGCTCATCTTTATTTATTTGTAATTCATACTTCATTACAAAATAACAAACTCAGGAAAGTACTATAAAATGAATACAACAAATGTTCACTGGGTTGTCCAGGTGAACCAGGATGTGTGGTTTATTCTATGACAGCGCCTCGCAAGAGGCAAGACTCAAAGGAATAGTTGCCTGGTATATCTAAGGGAATGCTGGCTACCAGGCTTGCTGTCTTATCATATAACCCTGGAGACTATGCTGGGCAGAGAGTCTATTCACTTTTTTTTAATTTGATCCTGTCTCACTTTAAAAATGACTTGTGGCAACTTAAAGAAAAAAACACAGTCATGCATAAGTAGAAAAGTATATAATATAAATAATGAATTTATTTTTCCAACATAATGGAAACTTCTTTGATCAAATAAGAAAACAGTAAGGCTTCCTCTTTCTCTGAAACTCTTTATAAAGTATGCTTGGTGATGATTTAGAATATTTTTGCCTTTTAAAAAGGCAACTTTTTAATTTGGTTGCATTGCTACATGTATTCATTTCCAAAAACATAGAATACATGGTCGATTTTAAGTGTCACATCTTGCACTAGTTTTCTCTAATAGGAATGATGATATCTTGTGCATTGCTTAAATTAAGAAAGAGGACTTTTCAACATGTACATGCTCTTTATTCATTTATCCACTCTTATCTTTCCTTGTTCCATAAACTATTTGAGGCAATCTATGCATGTGTGTATAATTTTCATATGATTAGTATATTTTCAGGTTTATGGAGCAAGTTAGGCAGCACTAAAACTATGCCTATTTAAAAAAAAAAAAAACTTCTTATGTAAGTAGAAGAGGTGATACTTATTCTGAATTGGGATTGAGATTAAAAGACAAATTATACATCTGGCCCATTTGTCAGCATTTATTCTTTTACTGAATATATACTATTCCTTCTTAACACAGACTTTAAAATAAATTCAACTTCATCAGGTTTCTAAAATCATATCTAAACCTTTTTTAAATATAATAATCAGAAAATTGAATTGGTGAACCAGTGTCAACATAGATTTAGTAAATTAGACTAATCCTTGATCCAAGAATGAGATAGAAAAAGTTGATCATTTCTTTAAGTCTCAAAAGAGAACCAGACTTTTTATACAATAGTATTGTTACATGTTGAACTATGTCCCCCCAAAAAGGTGGCTTGAATTCCTAGTTTTCTGTATCGCAGAATGTAACCCTATTTGGAAATAGGGTCATTGCAAATGTCATTAGTTAAGATGAAGTCACAGTAGAGTAGGATATGTCCTTCATCCAATATGACTGGTGTCGAGAGAAAAGAAAAAAAAAAAGAAAGAAAAGAAAATGAAAGAAAGGAAAGGAAAGAAAAAAGACAAGACCAGACAATATGGCTGATGTCCTAAGAAGAGACAAATACACAGAGGATAGCCACAGGGGTAAAGACAGAGGTAGACATTGGAGTTTTGCTGCCACAAACCAAGGAACATCTAGGGCTACCAAAAGCTAGAAGAGGCAAAGATCCTTCCCTAAAGGCTTCAGAAGGAGTATGATCCTGCCAATATCTGCTGTTAACCTCCAGCACTGTGAGAGAATACATTTCTGTTCCAGTTTGCTAAGAAACTAATATAATTTCCAAAAATAAAAAATAAGCTATTTAAAAGTAACAAATTGGGGATCCCTGGGTGGCTCAGAAGGTTAGCGCCTGCCTTTGGCCCAGGGTGTGATCCTGGAGTCCAGGATCAAGTCCCACGTCAGACTCCCTGCATGGAGCTTGCTTCTCCCTCTGCCTGTGTCTCTGCCCCCCCCGCCCCCGTCTCTCATGAATAAATAAATAAATAAAACCTTAAAAAATGTAACTAATCTAGTTTTTAAATTTTAAATAAAACCTTTATGTTTTCATTTTTATTTTTGGGGGGGCCTTTGTAATCCCAAAACATTCTCATTCTCAATAATTTAAGATGGTGATAGAATTATAAGAAGGGAGATTGCTTAGTATGTTTAACTGAATTTATTTCATGCTTTTATAGATTGTTTTACCTTAATTCAGCCATTGTCAACATTTTCAGACAACCCTAAATCTCCCACCTATATCAGAGGTTGTTCTGTTGTATCACATAACTTCCATTTCCAAATATTCTTTGCTTTCACTCTAATAAATACATAAAAGAGAACATAAATGATTTTAAGAAATTTCACTCTAAGAAATCTTTTTTTCTAAAATTATCTATTTTGGTAGGTTTGTATTTATACATGCATAATATTTAATAGAAATATATTTACATATAAGTTGTCACATAACCTAACTTCAAACTTGACCAAAGTTCTATTATTAAAAACTTAAAATTGGTTCACATATAATCTTCCTCTGCATATATTTTTGAAGTCATATTTGGATTTAAATTTGCACATTTGCTCAAGACCTAAGAGAGCTCCATTCAATGATTATTTCTTTCATTTACTTGAGTGAGCCTTGGTGGAGGGTGGGGGGAATGTGTGCTCATTCAGAATCCTGGCTCTAATTAAAAAGACTAAAGGCAGAGCTGTTGAAATGCACCTGAGCCACCAGTGTGGGCTTGGACAGCAAACTTTTTTTCTTAAACAATTACACAATTAATTCCTGACCAATAATAACTCTTATTGATGTTATTTGGAAATTAGTACCTGATGTATAAAAAAAAAACATTGATATTTTCATTTGTGATTAATTGTTCTGAAATATTATTCTAAATTTAAACAATTTTATTTATTTATTTATTTATTTATTTATTTATTTATTTATTTATTTATTTTTAATTTTATTTCTTTAAAGCAATGAAAGAAGAATGAGCTCCAAATCTTTTCTTAGGAACATAGCATAACCTTTTTTAAAAAGATTTTAGGGCAGCACTGGTGGCGCAGCAGTTTAGCGCCACCTGCAGCCCGGGGCGTGATCCTGGGGACCCTGGATCAGGTCCCAGGTCGGGCTCCCTGTGTGATGCCTGCTTCTCCCTCTGCCTGTGTCTCTGCCTCTCTCTCTCTCTGTCTCTATGAATAAATAAATAAAATCTTAAAAAAATAATAATAAAAATAAAAAAGATTTTATTTTTTTATTTTTTTATTTTTATTTTTTTTAAGGATTTTATTTATTCATTCATGAGAGAGAGAGAGAGAGGCAGAGACACAAGCAGAGGGAGGAGAAGCAGGCTCAAGGCAGGGAGCCTGATGCGGGAATCGATCCTGAGACTCGAGGATCAGCCCTGGGCCAAAGGCAGGCGCTAAACGGCTGAGCCACCCAGGGATCCCGATTTTATTTTTTTAAAGTAATCTCTACACTTAAAGTGGCACTTAAAATTCATGACTCCAAGATCAGAGAGTCACATGTTCCACCGACTGAGGCAACCAGGGGCCTCAAAAACACAGTAAATTCTTTGTTGAAAATATCACTTTGTGTGGTAGGCAGATTAATGCAACCCCCACCTGAGACAATGAACATCCTAATACCAGTAAACTGTGGATATGTTACCTACATGGGAAAAGGACTTTGTAGATGTGATTAGGCTAAGGCCTAGACATAGGATAATGATCCTGTACTATACAGATGTGGCCTTAAAATGGATCCATAAAATCAGAAAATTTTTCAAAGGTATAGTCAGAAGTGACTGTAGAAGGATTGTCAGAAAGATACGGCACGGCTGGGTTTGAAGCAGGAGGAAGAGACATGGGCCAAGAAATGTCAGTGGCCTCCAGAAGCTGGAAAAAGCAAGGTAACAATTTTTCCTGGAAGCCTGCAGAAAATACTGCAGCCCTGCTAACACCTTGATTTTTAGCCCATTGAAACCTATGTCAGACCTTCTGACCCACAGAGTGATGAAATAATAAGTTAATGTTGTTTTCTGCCACCACATTTATAATAATTTATTACAGCAGTCATAGAAAATAAATACACCTTGATTAATACTTTATTTTTAAATACTTCATTATTCTTTAGATATACTACATAAACTCCAATTAACTAGTGTGTACTTTATGAAAATATTATTTTGAGTCCATCCTCCTGAAGCTAGTAGGGCTATAAAAACATTTAGCTATAGGACATAACACTTATAAATCATTCACATAACATTTAATTGTGGTGCAAATACTGCTAGTACGTAATCACTTAAAAGCTGAGTTTCAGCCCTCTGATAAATTTAGTTTCAGTGAGAAGACAAAATGTTTTCTTAACTGGGATAATTTTTAAGAAATTCATACTGTACTCTGCTTCACTTCCTGCCTTAACTGGTATTTGTAACATAGGACACTAATATACCAAGTGTCCAGCAGAGTCAGCAATATGGAATTCTTTCCTTCCTATCTCACATAACCAACTGAAGTTAGCTAAACCTAAACCTCCTTATATGTGAGCACATTGATTTTATTATCAAAGAGCACTCAGCATGCTGTCCTTGAAAGAGAGGTATAAATTATGGTATGTGTGGGAGGGTTCAGGAAGAGAACATTGGTTATTGATGGTCATCCTTTTTACTTAATCATATATCCAGAGAGAATCCTGATTGCAGTATATGTGCTTTACATACTACTAGACAAGATCAAGGTAGAAGCTGCAAGTAAAAATTAAAGTTCTATCAAACCCACCCTAATTTTAATACAACCATTGTGTTTATTTGTCATTTATATTTTTACTACAAGGGTGACTATTTCAGGCTTAAGTGTTGAACAGGAAAGGACACTGGCATGGCAGGTGTTAACGAGATTGTCCCAGCCAAAACAGGATGGGTGGTTCACCCTGACCATGAATCACTCTATTGCAACATCCTTTTCAAGCGGAGACTTCACAGCAAGGAAGAGTTACATGCTGCGCCCTGAAAGGATTCATGTCAGGGTTTCTTGCAGTGGTATGCTGGTAAACTTCTGTGGTGTAAATTGTCCCACCAAGGACAATTTCAAGCTATTGAATTGAAATCAGCGAATGTGGAGTTGGGAAGAGATGTACATACCTGTCTTATCAAGTAGGTAGGAGCTGATTGCAGCATACCACTAGCTGTCTCTGGAACCACACATACAAGGAATGAAGGCAGAGCCAAGTATGACTGGATTCTAAGGATGCAAGCAATGAGCACTATAGACTAGATATTAGAAGTTCTTCCTTTTCCTGTTGATACCACTTATGCCCCACAGATTCTAACATGATTCATATGTGTGGGGAAAGTAGGGGAGTACTTGGAGGGTTTTTGAAAGTTCATTCAGTTAAAGATTAAAATACTATATTATTTTAATGTTATTATAAATTCATTTTACAAGTTAAAATTAGAGATGTATTTATTAGTTTTGTGATTATTATGTGAATTCAAATTTAGAATGATCATAGCTTATTGGGGGAAAATATTCTTACTAAATAAAGAAACCTATCAAGCAGACATGAACTTAGAATTGTGTGCTCTTTTTCTGCTGCCCAGAATCAGCCAGATTATAGAATGTTTCAACACTTGAACAACGACTTTATAATTCATTCTAACTTTCCTACAATGGCATTACATGTATTTATAAGTGAAGCTTCTGAATTTTAGTTGCACACTTTTCAAGGTCAACTGTCAAATCTTAGTTCTAATTATACAATACATGAATGTTAGGATCTTAATGTGTGTATCCCGCCAAAATTCATATGCTGAAACCTTAAGCCCCAATGTGATAGTATTTTGGGGCAAAGATTTTGGGAGGTAATTAGACCATGAGGGTGGAAACTTCATGAATGGACCTGGTGCCCTTATACAAGAGCTCCCTTATACTTTCTGCCATGTGAGGATACAATTAAAAGATAGCCATCAATAAAGTATAAAGTAGATTCTTACCAGACAGACACTAAATCTGTTGTGTCTTAATCTTGGACTTCCGAGCCTCCAGAACTGTGAGAAATAAATATTTGCTGTTTAAGGTAACTAGTCTACAATACTCTTGTTATAGGAACTCAAATGGACTTACACAATACATCACTAAAAATCTCTAATTTTAAATCTTTTAGCAAACTGAAATTATTGAACAAAAGCTTACAGGCAGAACAACATTAAAATCTATCTGTACAAAAACAAAAGGAGGCACTAAACACATTAAATAATGAGAATATATGTATATACAATTTAATTTTGAAAATTCTGTTCTTGTACTTTGGAATATGCCGATGTATAACAACGATTCTCTGATGATGCTTCATCTTTTTTGATGTGAGAAGGCTTAGAATTTGAGAACAGCCTCCATTTACCAGAATGCTAACCAAGCTTGCATATACCTCAGTACTCATAGAAAGAATATTTCTATAACTAAGCATATTATAGTTTAGAGAAAAGTCACTCAAAGGTATGACAACTAGGAATTGTAATTAAACAATTAATAAGATAATTAAAAATGCATTTTCAGAAAAATGCCAATAATTTAGAATTGGAGAATAAATGAATTAAAGTATATGATTATGTACCAAGAAAATTATTCTTATTTTTAATATACAGATAATCATATAAAGATTTTTAAACTTGGATTTAATAAACCTAGTAAATGTTTTTATTTTTTAGGAAAGCATATGCAATTTTTTTAAATAAAATTATCTGAAGAGTCAACCAATATTATGAAGCCAATTGGTCAAGCTGTAAATAAATATTTCAAAACATGAATTTATTATTATTACTTATATTATTAATATTATACCAACTTTCACTCTCAAAATTGTCTCAGCTTGGACGACCTATCAGGACTTTTTTGCTACTTTAGGACACAATGACTTCTATTACCCTTCATTACAGGATAATCTCTATTTGTTCACTAATCTCAAAAGCACTCTCCAATTAGCTAGACTGTCCCCTCCGCTCCTCACAGACTTAGCCCCATCCACTACCACTCCCTCAAGTCTCTTACTATTAGTTCTCTAGTAAGCTTTGTATTCAGAAAATGGTAGGAAGAATTGTTGACTTCAGACAGTTTCTACTTTTTAGTTACCAGAGAGACCACATTGTGCATTGATTTAGAATAAGAGGAAGAAAATGTCCTACAGAGCTGATGTAAATAAAACAACTGTTGTAGCAATCATTATTTGTTGTAACAAGGAGTGCCTTGAGGAATTACTCACTTCTGGTAGGGTGATCAGGTTTGCCTTTGTTATAAGGCAGAGGTACTCAAAGTGATTGACAGTCAATCTTTAGAGAAGGAATGTATCTTGTCCACATAAAATAATGACAAAATCCATCAGCAGCATTCTGTTTATACTCTATTATAGCAGATCTTTTGTACTATAATATTTGTCAGTCTCTCCCACTAGACTGAGCTGTTCAAGAATTAGGATCTTATTAGTCTTAACATCCCCAGGGCCTACTGTAGTCTGACCACAAAATAGGCACTCAGTGAGTAATTGCTGAAGGAATCAGGAATTCAATCATGTCTGAAAATTCTCACATCACAAATACTACAGATAAGGAATATAATAAATTATTTGCATTATTGTTACATGGCCTGTAGCAAGTCATCTGCCATGGGGAAATCTTTCTTTTATCTCATTAGCATTAGTAAATAATGTTCACACAATTTGCACCTATTTTTAGAATGACCAAACTCCTATTCCATAGAGTTCAAACACTTCTTTAGTATTTTCCCTCTGTACTCAGTAACTCTGTAATCCAAATTGCAATGACGTTCAAAGTATAAAAACATAGTGAAGAGGAGAATATTTAACACATAAAGTTCTAAGATACTTTAAAGATCAATCACCTAGTACAATCCCCTCAACTAATAAATGAATCAACTTTTACCCAGGGAAACTTAATTCGTCCAAGTTCACACACTGGTTAGAGATAAGGCTAAGAAGGGAGGAAAAAACTTTCCAAATGTTATTTTTCCCACGATGTTTGAAGCTAATTGAACTGGCAAAAGGAAAATAAAAGCAGAAAAAGTAATGCAAAAAAAGAGTATAAAGTACATAAGAGAAGTTTACTGTATGCAATAAGAGAAGTTTACTGTATGCAATAAATTTACTCTTCGACATTTATGCACAAAATTTAAAAATTATTTTATACTAAATGAATCCTGGCAATTTGAAGAAATTCTATTTTAAGTCAGCTTCCCCAGAGAACAGACCTAAGCAGCAGATATTTGCAAGTAGGAAATTTATTGGGGTGGGGTCTCAGAGCAATATCTGGGAGTATTTGAAGGGCATCAGATTGGACAGAGGGAGAAATTAGGCTGTCACACAGTTGTAACAGGTTCAATTAATCCAGTTGGGGCTTATGGAGCTTGGATGCCAGTCCCTTCAGAGCTGTCCCCAGTTAAGGCAAGGGAGCTAGGCACTGTACTCCCCCTTCAACCAATCAACAGACTCAAGCTGAGGGTTATTCTTGAAATATTCAAGCCTTTAGCAGCAACTCTTTCTGGCAACAAAGATAGTATGTCTCATTCCTGAAAATGAATCTAAGCAATGCACTCCACTATCCACTACTGTCTACTCTTTGTGCGACTTAGATTCACTTAACTCAGATGGTAAATGCACCCAACCTGAGGACAGTTATTCCGGGATTCAATTTTGTCTCTTCTAGAAAAAGTTATGATAAGAAAGCTAGTGGAGGGAACTCTAGCCTTTGCTGCTAGAGCCGGTAGGGAACCACAACTGATATTCATTATTTCCCTCTTCTATCACCCATTCTAGAATAATTTCTGCTGATAAGAGTAGATTATTTGTTAATCTAGACCCTCATCCCTTATGAAAAAGAGTCCCTAGTCTTATGCCTGCTCAGACAGTTGCACATTTACTCTCAAAACTTAGAAAAGGAGTACTAAGAGATGGCTTAATACATCATCAGAATATGAAATATATCCTTCCTAACTGTAGCTGTTATATAGCAACAGCTTTATCTCCTCCTGGTGATGAGCATAAATTTCCCTACTTTCCCTAGTGCCTCTTTCTATGCTTGTTTATCTTTCAACAAAGAAGTTCAAAACAATGAGGTAACAACCATAGTTAAAGTGTAATGGGACACTTACTGTTTCCCTAAAGGAAGCCTTTCCTTTGGAAATCATGACCTCTAGACCTTCAGGGTCCAAAGTTATGGGGAAGAGAGAATGGAAAACAAATTCCCCATGTGGGTTATTGGGAATGATATTATATGGGGCCATTCTTTGCCCTTTATTCTCAAATGCATGAATCATTATTGAATACATATTACCGTATAATGATAACTGATTTAAATTCTTTGCTGCATTTTGGAGGGTGGAATACCAATATTAGAGGACCTCATTGCCAAGCTTGTGCCTCAGATACACTTTCAAATGTCCATTCCATTGCTCAGTCATGCTGAAAAAATTTAATAGTATAGTGTATGATAAAACAAATGACCCAGTGGCCATATGCTCAGAGTCACATCTGTATGCCGTACAGTGGATTCATTGATTCAAAACAATATTAAGCAGAATGTTATGCTGATGAAACAAATAATCTATAAACCTTTGGAAAGCAGAGCTGGATGAGGCCCTGTAGATAAGGCAACCCCAATATCTGGAGCATTTGTTGATTTAACTTAAGATGAATTGCTGCCCTACAATACTAGGGGTTCAGTGAAATCACTTTGCTACCTAATAGCTTCTTGGCCTCCTGAGAGAAGGTGCCTTGTTAATGGCTCAGCATCAATCTTTGTTGCTGGAAAGTTGTACATGCTCTAGCAGCAGTCACTAGATCAGCCTTGCTAAATGGAAGCCCATTCAGTTGAGCCCCGTCTTGATCAACATCCCTGCCACTCATGACTATTCCATTTATGCTCCCCCTTTGCCAAACTGGGTAGCTGATGTCTACTGGCCAAGATATCCTGTAAATTTGATTTTTTGAAGTGCTTTTTCTATGATGGCTCACCAATGGCAGGAATTATTGTGCATTACTTGTTTTTTTCCTATACTTTATGCCTTCCATATAGGCCTATCTATATACCTCATACCCCCAAAAAATCATTTCTCCCAATTCTCAATCTTTTCTCCCTCCAAGCCCCTAATCAACCCTCATTCATTCATCACTGCCTATGAACCAACATATATTTTAACCTCAATTCACTTTTCTTCCACATAGATGAAATTCACACCCATTGGAAGAATTTCTCCTCACCTTTGTCTTTTAGGCCCACCCTTATGTTGATCTGTAGCATAGCACGTTGATTTTTAGTTAACATATAAACCTGAACCATCTATAACTAAAGTTCAGCCTTTACCTCCTTTATGAGCTATTCATAATGTTCCCCATACACCATAGGTACACTCTAAATGAGACATTCCAATGCAACCAGTGGTAGATGATAGGGAGTCTGAGCCACTGCTTGTGTAGTTCACTTGTATCCTCTGGCCCTGCTAATGAATAAACTCTGCCATGATGTATTGCCACTGAGCCTGATCAAACTATGACTAGAAGAGTTTGGCAGAACTCAGCTCCACATGGTTACTTGATTTCCATTTCCATTCTCTGTCTCTTCAAGACCCCTAGCATGTCACAACTGTTAGTCTAATAGAAGTTAATTTTCTGTTGCAGATGGCAAAGACTTGCTCCAGAACACTAATGGGTCTACATTATAATTCTCCATTTAAGTCATGCCATAACTCTACATGGTGATTCATGCCTACTAGAGACAACCTTCACATCATAGAAACTTTATTATCTTCAAGGAAGGGGTTCATGTGGCAGGGCTACTTGTACTGTAGCCAGGAGCTCCTACAGAACACTTTCCTGTTCTGTGGTGAACTAAAAGCCTTTGGCCTTCTATGTCACTTGTTTACCAAGACTTGTATTTCCCTTCCTAGTGGTGTGAGATGAAAGATACAATAAATTGTCTTTCACTGTGGAGATGATCTGGCATATATATTAATTAAGTCAGTGGATTGTTACAAATTTCACTGATGTAAGAAAGTCTCTGAATCTTTACTGGGTTTATCTGCCACACTCTGGACTACATGTGTCTTAGCAAGGCCACCAACATAAATTCCTCTGCTTCTTCCAATCTACTTAATATAATGACATTGAAATAGAAGACCAATGTGATATCATATAGATTGCCAAGATCATCCAGTTCCCTTCAGGCTGTATTTATGACATAGGATAAGAAAATTAATATGGCCCTGGGAGAAGAATATAAATGTTTATTTTTGTCTATTACATGTGAATGTTCACTTCTGGTTCTCCTTCCTATTAGAATGAAGATTAATGCATTCCATCAGAACACTGGCTGCTTACCAAGTTCCTGAAACCCTGTTATACAGAACCAAGACTAGAGTGAGATGAGTAAGACAGTTGCATCAGACACAAAATTTAAGGGAACATTAAAAATTCAATGATATCAAGATAAATAATATTTCAATGCAGTTTTTTAAAAAATCATTAAATCATCAATCAGACAACAAAAAAAATAAAAGGCATTCAAATTGGCAAAGAAGAAGTCAAACTCTCCCTCTTCGTAGATGACATGATACTGTACATAGGAAACCCAAAAGACTCCACCCCAAGATTCCTAGAACTCATACAGCAATTCGGCAGTGTAGGTGGATACAAAATCAATGCCCAGAAATCAGTGGCATTACTATACACTAACAATGAGACTGAAGAAATAGAAATTAAGGAGTCAATCCCATTTACAATTACACCCAAAAGCATAAGATACCTAGGAATAAACCTAACCAAAGAGGTAAAGGATCTATACCCTAAAAACTACAGAACACTTCTGAAAGAAATTGGGGAAGACACAAAGAGATGGAAAAATATTTCATGCTCATGGATTGGAAGAATTAATATTGTGAAAATGTCAATACTACTAAGGACAATTTACACATTTAATGCAATCCCTATCAAAATACCATGGACTTTCTTCAGAGAGTTGGAACAAATAATCTTAAGATTTGTGGAATCAGAAGAGACCCCAAATAGCCAGGGGGATATTGGAAAAGAAAACCAATGCTGGGGGCATCACAAAGCTGGATTTCAAGTTTTACTACAAAGCTATCTATGATCATCAAGACAGTATGGCACTGGCATAAAAACAGACACGTAAATCAGTGGAACAGAATAGAGGGTTCAGAAGTGGGACCTCAACTCTATGGTCAACTACTATTTGAGAAAGCAGGAAAGACAATCCACTGGAAAAAGGACAGTCTCTTCAACAAATGGTGCTGGGAAAATTCGACAGCCATGTGCAGAAGAATGAAACTAGACCACTCTCTTACACCATTCACAAAGATAAACTCAAGATGGATGAAAGATCTAAACGTAAGACAAGAATCCATCAAAATCCTAGAGGAAAACACAGGCAACACCCTTTTTGACCTTGGCCCCAGCAACTTCTTGCAAGATACATTTATGAAGGCAAAGGAAACAAAAGCAAAAATGAACTATTGGGACTTCATCAGGATAAAATGCTTCTGCACAGCAAAGGAAACAGTCAACAAAACTACAAGACAACCTACAGAACGGGAGAAGATATTTGCAAATGACCTATCAGATAAAGGGATAGTATCCAAGATCTATAAAAAACTTATTAAATTCAACACCCAAGAAACAAACAATCTAATCATGAAATGGGCAGAAGACATGAACAGACATTTCACCAAAGAAGACATAGACATGGCCAACAAGCACATAAGAAAATGCTCCGCATCACTGGCCATCAGGGAAATACCAATCAAAACCACAATGAGATACCACCTCACACCAGTGAGAATAGTGAAAAGTAACAGGACAGGAAACAACAAATGTTGGAGAGGATGTGGAGAAAGGGAAACCCTCTTGCACTTTGGTTGAAATGTGAACTGGTTCAGCCACTCTAGAAAACTGTGTGGAGGTTCCTCAAAGAGTTAAAAATAGATCTTCCCTATAACCCAGCAATTGTACTGCTGGGGATTTACTCCCCAGATACAGATGCACTGAAAAGGCAGGACACCTGCACCCCAATGTTTATAGCAGCAATGTCCATAATAGCTAAACTATGGAAGGAGTCTCGGTGTCCATTGACAGATGAATGGATAAAGAAGATGTGGTATATGTATACAATGAAATATTACTCAGCCATTAGAAATGACAAATACCCACCATTTGCTCCAACATGGATGGAACTGGAGGGTATTTATGCTGAGTGAAGTAAGCACATGCTAGACTGGCTCTTGAAGGTTGAAAGAAAATGATGGCTCGGAGAAGGACAAACATTATATGGTCTCATTCATTCGGGGAATATAAAAAATAGTGAAAGGGAATAAAGGGGAAAGGAGAGAAAATGAGTGGGAGATACCAGTGAGGATGACAGAACATGAGAGACTCCTAACTCTGGGAAATGAATAAGGGGTAGTGGAAAGGGAGGTGGGTAGGGGGGATGGAGTGACTGGGTGACAGGCACTGAGGAGGGCACTTGATGGGATGAGCACTGGGTGTTATGCTATATGTTGGCAAATTGAACTCCAATTAAAAAAATAAGATGTTAAAAAATTAAAAAACAAAAATAAAAAATCATCAAAAAATCCATGATGAACAAAATATAACATTTTTAGTAAAGACACAATCAGTATTTTTATTTCCTTTTGCCTTGAGCTCTAATATGGCATGGCATAGTCCTGTTTCTGATTTTGTCTTTATTTAAAATTTCATGACATCTGGTAAAGAGTCCACAATTGGGGCTACTGCTTTTGTGATAGTTTGTGATCATCCACTGTCATCTTCCAGGATCTGATTTTTGATCATCTTGACCAACTTCAGGAATAGTTTCAGAGGTTTCTACTTGGTATCCTCCATTACAGTAGTTCTTATTCCACAAGACAATGAAGTTAAATGTAATCTTTGCATTTTAAATATGCATTTGAAGACCAGAGAAAGGTCTAGTAGGTTGGTTCGTGTACTCTGTGTACACAAGACTTCATTTATCACCTGGCCTCTATATGCTCTACTCTAGCAAGGAGATCATGGCACCACTTCAGGCACTTGTGTATCAACATCAACTCAAACCCTATGCTTTACTGTCCTCTAAAAGCTGCTTATTTCCCTTTCCCCAAAGTATGGTTATTCAAGTAAATAAAGGTGCCTTTGAATAAGGACTCTGAAACATTATAGCACAGTACATTTCCTTCCTTCTGGGTAACTGGGCTTTCTTTCAGTCAGTGTAATGTAGAACTTAAAATTGGTTCATATTATTAAACTGGGCAAGAGATTATGACATGTTTTGGAGGAAACAACCCTCAATCTCCTGATCATTTTTTAATTCCTTTGATTTTTTACAAATTAAGCAATATCCTTGTCAACTGCTCCTTATGTACCAGCATCTTCTGACATCAGTCTTGGTCTTCAGAAGGTAGTCACCACTGACCTTCACAAGAATGGGGAAGTCTCTCTCATCTTATCACTATGGAAAGCACTATGTCGTCCACTCTTGCAGAACATAGTCAGCTAGTGAGTTTGCAGTCCTTATGCAGTTTATCCAATCTAGAAGGCCAACTTCTTTGATTCCTTTTATCCTTTATTCTACCATCTGCCATCTTAGTTTGGCATTTGTATCTCTCTGGGAGCCATCATTTTCTTTCAATCTTCAAGAGCCAGTCTAGCATGTTAGCTGTATCTTGTCTCATCCTTGCCAAAATGCATTACCCATATCATGGGAGAATGCTTGCTATTCATCCAACTCTTTTAAGGACTAATCCCATATATTGATGCCAGTACTATGAAATTAGCTAACTTAAGCTACTTAATTAAATCCTTCAATTCCTTTGGTATGTCATCCCTTTTCTTCTTCAGCAGGTCCAACACCTATCTAGCTAGATTATATTGTCATTTAACCCTAATTTTTTAGTCTTTGGCCAGGACTGGAGGTAGAGTAGGTCCTGAGAGAGTGGAATGTGTATTTTCTTGCAAGCCAGAGCCTTGCACTGTCTTCAAGCAAGGAGGAAAAGGACTTTTTAATATGGAAGAGTAAATACTTTTGAAGACTCAGCTAATACAGAAGAATTTTATGGATGAAAAACTTCCATGTACATTGACCTAGACTTCCTCATCTTAAGATTTTGAGGCAAGTGGAACAGTAATGTCAGATGGACAACAATAAGAGCCATTCCCAATTTTGGCTCTCCTCATAAGAAGACCAACTAGCAATTTTCCATAGTTAAAACACCATTGTGAAAACACTTCACCAGAAGTGAGGCTGAAACATTCACCCTGGGTCACAGAGACCAAGAAGGACACTTCTAGTAAAATAAAAGGAGAGTCTGCACTTTGACTACACAATCTCTCTCCCGGCCAATTTAGTACCACACTGAGTAAGTCTCCTAGGGCATAAAGTTACTCTAGTAAGAAAAAGGAAGACCAGGGTGGACATTTAGTTTCCCCAGCTTTATAGGATGCTTTCCAGGAACTCACTTGGGTCTCACATCTCAGGGATTATTGGAGGTACCTGCAGGATTCAATCACTAATGATCAGATACAGATGGAGATGGAGACAGGGCTTAGCAGCCAGCACTCAGATATTCACAGGTTACATTACTACTTGCAGTGGCACCCAGAGATCTCAGCCATTAGCTCTTCTTCTTTAGACCTGAGCCAGTAGCCCTATCTGCCTTGGGAACTTGATTCTTGGTTCTGCCTGATTTGGACCCCCAGCCAATAGGCCATTGTGGCTGTAAAGCCCATTCAATGGCTCCAACTGGGCAAGGAAGTAAGTTCAAAGTATTGCCCAACTGCTAATCATTGACCCCAGTCTTGTCCCTACTGGGAAGCCTGGCCATAGACACTCAGCATCCAAAGAGTACATCCTATGGCCTAGCTGAACAGGAATCAAGTCAACAGCCTCACCCAATTGCTAAGCACAGCCTCCAGTCCCAACTGACTAGGAAGACTTGCCAGAGAACCCATGTAGGTGCAGATTTCATCCTACAGTTTTGCTTAGGCAAGGCACAAAACCTAGTAGTGCTGACCAACTGCTGAGCATGGCTCTGGTTTTGCATGCCCAAAGAGCCAGAACAGTGAGCATAGTTTACAGAGTTTACATAGGCACAGAGCCTATGTAGTTTACAATAGGCACAGAGCCCCACTGAAAGTTTCACCCAACAGGAGAGCCCTGCCTATAGCCATAATATATTGCTAAACATAGCCTACAGCATCATCTAAGCAGAAAGCTCAGTCAGTGACCTCAACCAACCACAGGTCTTAGCCTGCAGACCTGCCCAATCAAAAAACCTAGATGATGACCCCACTCAATCAAGGAACTAGTCTCCAGCTCCATCCAATATTGGGATATAGGGGCTAATTAGAGAGCCAGGACAGCAAGTTCACCTAACAGCAGAATACAGCCTTCTGCCTATCTGATTATGAAGCACATCCACTGGTCCCACCCAAAATTCACAGCACAGCTTATATTGCCCCCAATTACAAACTCAACTTAAGTCCCTGTCTGACTATGAAGACCCTCCATGGAATCTAGCCAATGGCATGTTCCAGTCAGGAAACATAGCCTGGAGCTCCACCTAGCCAGGAGGAATTGTTGAGCCCAACCCACAGCCCTACACAATTGCAGAAACCAACAAATGGCACTGCTTTGCCAGGGAACACAGCTTGTGACCCTAGGCAAACAGGCATGATTGTTAAGACCAGTCAGTGGGTCCATCTAACAGAGCACACACAGCAGTCTCGCCCTTCTAGTGGCACCCCCTACCAACCTCAGCACAAGCAGTGGCCTTGCCCAACTAGAGAGCCTGTTAGAAAACCCTACTTGCCTGTGGATGCTACCAGCTGAACTGTCCAGAACCCCAAGCTGATCTGACTGGTGAAGGTCTTCTCTGCCAAAGCATACCTATAAAGTCAGGGAGGACTACTTCCTCAAATGCACAGATACCAGTGAAAGAATGAATACAAGGATCATAAAGAATCACATAAAAACAACATTAAGAAAAGAAAACTAATAAAGCCCCAATTTTGACCCTACAGAAATGGAGGACAATGGACTGTCTGACAAAGAAAGAATTCAGAATAATAATCTTAAAGTTCAGTAAACTACAAGAACACACAGATAACTAAACAAAATAGAAACACAATGAATGAAAAAAATGATAAATTCTAAAAGGAAATAGAAACCATCATTTAAAAAAATCATAGGCCCGTTCACGTTCAGAGTTACTATTGAGAGGTATGAGTTTAGTGTCACCATGATATCTATTCAATCCTTGTTTTTGTGGATTGTTCCACTGAACTTCTTCTTAAAGGGAATTTTAAGAGTCCCCCTTAAAATTTCTTGCAGAGCTGGTTTGGAGGTCACATATTCTGAAAGAAATTGAGGAAGACACAAAGATATGGAAAAATATTCCATGCTCATGGATTGGCAGAATTAATATTGTGAAAATGTCAATGTTACCCAGAGCAATATACATGTTTAATGCAATCCCTATCAAAATACCATGGATTTTCTTCAGAGAGTTAGAACAAATTATTTTAAGATTTGCGTGGAATCAGAAAAGACCCCGAATAGCCAAGGGAATGTTAAAAAAGAAAACCAGGGGATCCCTGGGTGGCACAGCGGTTTGGCGCCTGCCTTTGGCCCGGGGCGCGATCCTGGAGACCCAGGATCGAATCCCACGTCGGGCTCCCGGTGCATGGAGCCTGCTTTTCCCTCTGCCTGTGTCTCTGCCTCTCTCCCTCTCTCTCTGTGGGACTATCATAAATAAATTTAAAAAATTAAAAAAATAAAAAATAAAAAATAAATAAAAAAGAAAACCATATCTGGGGGCATCACAATGCCAGATTTCAGGTTGTACTACAAAGCTGTGGTCATCAAGACAGTGTGGTACTGTAACAAAAACAGACACATAGATCAATGGAAAAGAATAGAGAACCCAGAAGTGGACCCTCAACTTTAAGGTCAACTAATATTCGATAAAGGATGAAAGACTATCCATTGGAAGAAAGACAGTCTCTTCAATAAATGGTGCTGGGAAAATTGGACATCCACATGCAGAAGAATGAAACTAGACCACTCTCTTTCACCATACACAAAGATAAACTCAAAATGGATGAAAGATCTAAATGTGAGACAAGAGTCCATCAAAATCCTAGAGGAGAACACAGGCAACACCCTTTTTGAACTCGGCCACAGTAACTTCTTGCAAGATACATCCACGAAGGCAAAAGAAACCAAAGCAAAAATGAACTATTGGGACTTCATCAAGATAAGAAGCTTTTGCACAGCAAAGGATACAGTCAACAAAACTAAAAGACAACCTACAGAATGGGAGAAGATATTTGCAAATGACATATCAGATAAAGGGCTAGTTTCCAAGATCTATAAAGAACTTATTAAACTCAACACCGAAGAAACAAACAATCCAATCATGAAATGGGCAAAAGACATGAAGAGAAATCTCACAGAGGAAGACATAGACATGGCCAACATGCGCATGAGAAAATGCTCTGCATCACTTGCCATCAGGGAAATACAAATCAAAACCACAATGAGATACCACCTCACACCAGTGAGAATGGGGAAAATTAACAAGGCAGGAAACCACAAATGTTGGAGAGGATGCGGAGAAAGGGGAACCCTCTTACACTGTTGGTGGGAATGTGACCTGGTGCAGCCACTCTGGAAAACTGTGTGGAGGTTCCTCAAAGAGTTAAAAATAGACCTGCCCTACAACCCAGCAATTGCACTGTTGGGGATTTACCCCAAAGATACAGATGCAATGAAACACTGGGACACCTGCACCCCGATGTTTCTAGCAGCAATGGCCACGATAGCCAAACTGCGGAAGGAGCCTCGGTGTCCATCGAAAGATGAATGGATAAAGAAGATGTGGTTTATGTATACAATGGAATATTACTCAGCCATTAGAAATGACAAAAACCCACCATTTGCTTCAAAGTGGATGGAACTGGAGGGTATTATGCTGAGTGAAGTAAGTTAATTGGAGAAGGACAAACATTATATGTTCTCATTCATGTGGGGAATATAAATAATAGTGAAAGGGAATATAAGGGAAGGGAGAAGAAATGTGTGGGAAATATCAGAAAGGGAGACAGAACATAAAGACTCTTAACTCTGGGAAACGAACTAGGGGTGGTAGAAGGGGAGAAGGGCGGGGGGTGGGAGTGAATGGGTGACTGGGCACTGGGGGTTATCCTGTATGTTGGTAAATTGAACACCAATAAAAAATAAATTTAAAAAAAATAAAAAATAAATAAAAAGAAAAAATCATTTAAAAGAGAAAAAAAAATCATAGGGCTGGAGAATACAATGAATAAACTGAATAATTCAATAGAGATATTCAATACCAGACTCAATAAGTAGGAGAATCAGTGAACTCCACTAAGGAGAGCACTTGATGGGATGAGCACTGAGTGTTACACTATATGTTAGCAAATTGAATTTAAATAAAATATTTAAATTAAAAAAGAAGATACATTAAAAAAAGAATCAGTGAACTCGATGAAAGATCATTTGAAATTATCCAGTCAGAGAAGCAAAAGAAAAATGAAAAGGAAGATAGACTGCCTTGAGACCAATAAGACAACAGAAAAGGAAATAATATACACATTATGGTAATTGTATAAGGAAAAGAGAAAGAATAAAGGACAGAAAGTCTATTTGAAGAAATAATAGCTAAAACTTGGGAAGAAAATGGATACTCAGATTCATGAGGTCCAAAACACAGATAGTCTGAAGCTGAAAAACGCCACAAAAAACACAATTAGATTGTCAAAAGCCAAAGAATTTTGAAAAAACAACAACAACAACAACAACAACAACAACAACAAAAACCCTATAGTAGATAACACAAGATCACAAAAAAGGAGTCAAACCATACTATCACAAAAAAATCAGCAAATCTTAAAGGAAGACAGCAAGAGCAAGACAAGAAGAAAGGAACTAAAAAAAAAAAAAAAATGAAAGCAAATAACAAAAAGACAAATAATAAGCTCTTGCCTTGGGCAGCCCTGGTGACTCAGCGGTTTAGCGCCGCCTTCAGCTCAGGGCATGATCATGGAGCCACAGGATCGAGTCTCACGTCGGGCTCCCTGCATGGAGACTGCTTCTCCCTCTGCCTGTGTCTCTGCCCCTCTCTCTCTCTGTGTCTCTCATGAATAAATAAATAAAATCTTAAAAAAATAAGTTCTTGCCTATCAATAATTACTTTAAACATAAATGACTAAAGCCCTTCAATCAAAAGACATACAATGTCTAATTAGATTAAAAACAAAAGAGAGATGCTATCTCACACAGATTCATTTTAGCTTTAACACAGGCTGTGAATGAAGAGATGGAAAAAGATATTCTAAGCAAATGGTAACTGAAGTAAAGCAAGGATAGTTATATTAGATAAAATAAACCTTAGGCAAAACATGGTCACAAAAAATAAAAATTAATTAATTACATAATGATAAAGAGGTCCATGAGAAGATTTAACAACTGTACATATTTATGCACCCAACATCAGACCACCTAATTATATAATAAAAATACTAACAGAACTAAAAACAGAAATAAGCATATTACTTGAGGCCCACTCTCAACAATGAATGTATCATCTAGATATAAAATCCATAAGGAAACAATTTATCTGGACAACACTAAGCTTATATAAGCTTAAGCCAACAGGACCTAATGACTTAAATAGAACATTCTATTCACAGCAGCAGAATACACATTCTTTTCAAGTACACATGAAATATTCTCCAGGAGAGATCATCTCTTGGGATACAAAACAGGTCTCAATAAATTCAAATATATAGAAATTTCATCAAGTATTTTTTTCAACCACAGTGGTATGACATTAGAAATCAATAACAGCAGGAAAGCTGGGACATTTTTAAAAATGGAAATTAGAAACACTCCTGAATAACCAATGGATCAAAGAAAAAAATCATAAGAGAAATTTTAAAAAAATGTTGAAACAAACAGAAATGAAAACACAGCATACCAAAACTTATAGAATGCACCAAAAGAAATTCTTAGAGGAAATATTAATAAATGCATACAATAAGAAAAAAACCCCAAACAACCTAAATTATGTCTCAAAGAACTAGAAAATGAAAAACAAATTAAGCTTAAAATTAATAGAAGGGGAAAAATAATTATTAGAGTATAAATAAATGAAATAGGGAATAAGAAAACAACAATAAGTTAAGTTGTTTTTAAAAAGCATAAGTTGTTTTTAAAAAGATAAAATTGGCAAAAATAGAAGGGGAAAAATAATTATTAGAGTATAAATAAATGAAATAGAGAATAAGAAAACAACAATAAGTTAAGTTGTTTTTAAAAAGCTTAAGTTGTTTTTAAAAAGATAAAATTGGCAAAAAACTTTATGTAGACTAACCAAGGAAATTAAAGAGGGTTTAAATTTTTAAATGAAAGAAGAAACATTACAACTGATACCACAGAAATACAAATGATTGTGAGGCTACTATGATCAATAATACACCAACAGATTGGACAACTTAGGAGGAAACATACAACCTACCAAGATGAAGTCATGAAAAAATTGAAAATGTGAAATATCAATGACTAAGGAAATAGAAGCAGTAATCAAAATCTTCCTAACAACAACAACAAAAGCCTAAGACCAGATGACTTCATGAGTAGTTTCTACCAAACATTTAAAGAAAAATAAATACCCATTCTTTTCAAACTAAGAATAGTTTTCTGAAGAAAAAGACAAACAAACAGAAAGAGGTGAGAACATTCTCAAACTCATTTTATGAGGCCAGCATTACCCTGATTCCAAATGATACAAGGACACTACAAGAAAGGAAGACGACATGAAAAGGAAATGACGACATGTCCATACCTCTGATAAACATAAATGTAAAAATTATAAACAGTATACTGGCAAACCAAATTAGTAGCATATTTTTTTTTTTAAAAATACACCAGGAAAAAAAAAATACACCAGGATCAAGTGGGATTTATCCCTAGGATGCAAGGAGTTTCAACATATACAAATCAATGTGATACATCACATTGACAGAATGAAAGTTAATAATCATATGACCATCTTAGCAGATGCTGAAAAAAGCATGATAAAATTCAACATTCTTTCATGATATAAACTTTCAACAAATTTTTCATAGAAGAATGTACCGCAACATAATAAAAGCCACATACAACAAGCCCGTGGCTAGCATCACACTCAACTTTTTGAAACCTTTTCCTCTAAAATCAAAAACAAGGCAAAGATGTCCACTTATCACCCCTCTTCAACACAGTGCTGGAAGTACTAGCCAGAACAATTAAGCTAGAAAAAGAAATAAAGACATCCAAATTATATTTTTTTAAAAAAAGAAGTAAAAATGTTTCTTTTTGCAGATGAGATGATCATACGTGTAGAAAACCTAAAAACTCCATCAAAAAAGCTGTTAGAACTAATAAATGAATTCAGCAATGTTGTAGGATACAAAGTCAGTTGTGTTTGTGTATACACATACTTCTTTGTATACAAAGAACTATTTGAAAAAGAAAGAATTCCATTTATTATTGCATCATAAACAATACTTAGAGATTAATTTACCCAAAGAGGTGAAACCTCTATACACTGAAAACTGTAAGACATTAATGAAAAACATTAAAGAAGACTCAAATAAATGAAAAGATATTCTATGTCCATATATCATTAGAGTTAATATTGATAAAACATCCATGCTAACAGAAATGATTGACAGATTCAGTGCAATCCCTATCAAAATTCCAATGGCATTTTCCACAAAAATAGAAAAACAATCCTAAAATTTGTATGGAACCACAAAAGAATCCAAATATCCAAAGCAATCCTGAGAGAGAACAGAATTGGAAGCTTCAAAATCCCTGATTTCAAATTATTAAAGCTGTAGTAATCAAAATTTTATAATTCTGGTATAAAAACAGATCAATTTACCAATAGAAAGAAGAGAGAGCCCAAAAATAAACCCATGCATATATATTCAATTAATTTCTGACAAAGGGGCCAAGAATATACAGTAGGGAAATGATGGTCTCCTCATTAAATTGTGTTGGGAAAAACTGGGAAGCTACATGCAAAAGGATGAAATTGGACCAATATATTGACTATATACAAAATTAACCCAAAATGGACTAAAGACTTGAATGTAATACCTGAAATAAAACTCCTAGAAGAACACATAGGGAAAAAGCTCCTTGACATTGGTTTGGGCAATGAATTTTTAGATATGACACTGAAATCACAAGAAACAAAAAATTTGTGGGACTATATGAAACTAAAAAACATCTGTACAGAAAAAATCAATAAATTGAAAAGGCAATATATGGAATAGAAGAAATAATTGCAAATTATATATCTCATAAGAAGTTAATATCAAAAATATAGGAAGATACACACACACACACCACTTCTTGGTATACATATTGGAATGGAAAGAAATTACTATCTGGAACAGATATCTGCACCCCCATGTTGACTGTAGCATTATTTCCAGTAACCAACTTAGATACAACCTTAGTGTCTGTTGATGGATGAATGGGTAACAAAAATGTGGTGTATATATACAATGGAATATTACTCAGCCATATAACAAAGGAAATCCTGCCATTTGCAACTGGTTACATGGTTGAACCTGGAGGTTATTATGCTAAGTGAAATAAATCAGACAGAGAATGATAAATACTGTATGATCCCACTTACATGTAGAATCCTAAAAAAAAAAAAAATCCTAAAACAGAAAGAAATTGGTGATTGCCTGGGGTTAAAGTGGGGGTGGATAGGGGCAATGGGGAGATGTTGTCCATAGGGTACCAACTCCCAGCTATCACAGGAACAAGTTCAGAGGTTCTAATCTACAGCACAATGACTAGAGTTAAGACTATTATATACTGGAAGTTGCTAGGAAGTAGATCTTAAAAGTTCTCACCACAAAAAGAAAAAAAAAAGTTAAGTATGTGAGGTGATATGTGTGTTAACTAACCTTCTTGTGGTAATCATCTTGCAATATATAAGTGTATCAAATTAACATGCTGTGCATTTTAAAATTACACAATTCTATATGTAATTCTAGCTCAATCAAGCTGGGAGGGGTGGGGGGACGGGTCCCACTCTTTCCTAATTGGGACCCTAACCCTGGCAGTGTATGTGCTGAGATTGATAATTCAACTTTCTCTAGAGCTCCACTATCCTCATAATTGAGTCCGATTCTCTGTTTTTATATTCAGTTTTAGGACATAAGGGTTTCTTCACGTTCCACCAAAAAAGATCCTCTGGTTTTCATGTTTCACTTTAAATTAGTGAAATCACTTAAGCCTTTGTCTCTTTCCCAGTCAATTGGTGACAATCAGCAGTAGACATTCAATGCTATTTTCCTATATGTACTGCTTGTGCTAAGCCTCTCATATCAGTGAATTTACTGTGCTCACTAGTGTATTCCCTTCTATTGGTATGTTATCTCGGTTCACCATTGGTGAAAACTTGCTAACAGTTGTGCTGCTACAGTATACCAGGAATAGCTGCACTCCATTCACCATCCATAATAAAGTATGCATGGTCTTCTGACTGGCAAGTGACCAAACTTCAATATCTCTTTCAGGATCTCTTTTTTGGAATCACCTCAACTCTGGTACGAACTCTCATATGTTAATCTTCACTTACTGGGGAGCAGAATCTGGAACAAAGATTTGAATGCAAAAAGTTTACTTTGTTTAGGATTAACAACTGTGGAGAAATGAGGCAAGCAGGAATGGACAGAGGAATAAGCTGACTGCAATGCTATTGTTACAAAAACTCAACCAATCCATGGAGACTTCTGAAGTTGCAGTGGTTCATAGTTGTCCCCCAAACACACAAAGTGACACACCATAGCATTCTCTATAAATAACCTGGTGGAAACTTTTATTAAAACTTTTTATTTTATTAAACTTTTTATTAAAGTGATAATCTTCTCATTTCTTACATGTATGGATCTGTCTCCAGGTGCTGAATTTGTTTAAAGGATAATCTACCTATCCTAAACTACTTTTTAAAAGTGCGTAAAATCTGACCAAAAGGAAATTAGCTTTAATTTACAAATAATTTATTTGTAAAATAAAGAAATTAAATTAAAGAAAAAAGGACTCTCTACCTTACAATACAATAATTTTGTTTAAGATGTCTCTATGGTTTTTAGAGATGTCTCCATGTTTTTTAGGAGTAAAGAACCAAAGAACAGACCTCTACCTATAAAGACAATATGAATTCTGCAAGAAATGTGAATTGTTTTTTTTTTTTATTAATTAGTGTGTTTTCACTCATATTCCCAAACATATAAGCATTTAAAATTAGAAAATCCCATTTCACTCATTATTGGGACTTAAAATATATCTGTATGGAACATAACAAAGAACTAAATAGAATAATGCATTGATTTTTTTTTCTAAACATCTCCTTTTTCTATGAAAAATGTTTTCTAGGATTAGCTGCTATAGCCCTTAGGCCTTTTGAGAGGACTCAATGGGCTAAGAAAAGCTAAATAGGAAGGTGGGAAAAAGAGAAGTGGAGGTTTCTCATTCAGAAACTTGAGTTTTCTGAATTCTAAGTTAAGTATATATGTATATATGGGTTCAGGATCCATATCCTGTGATAGATACATTTTTTATGCCATTCTAAAACCATGACCTCCCCCACCTAATTTCATGAAGTCAGATAAAATACCTGAATATATTTTTATGGTTTGCTATCTTCTCAAGAATCTAGAGTCTGTAAGAGAATTTGTTTTTAACAGTGATTGTACTTGAAAGATTTAGTTAGAGCTTCCCATGAAGAAAAGGATCCATCCAATTCTAGTCTTCAAATCCATTACAAAGGGTCAGACAAAAATAGACATGATACCATCCTGTCTAAATTTTTAAAATCCATTCAATTAATTCCCCTCATGTCCATGCAAACATCTTCCTCTTCTATTTTCTAAATAATAATTAATTTTTAAATAAATTTTATTTTAAAACAAAAGCTTCCATATATACAATAAGTGCAAAATGATAATGGGGTAAAAGAATATATAAGAAACAGTGGGTGCCCTTAAGAGTTGTAACAAGACTAGGGTGCCTGGGTGGCTCAGTCGATTAAGTATCTGCCTTTGGCTCACCTTATGATCCCAGGACCCTGGGATTGAACCCCAAATGGAGCCCCACATGGGCTCCCTGCTCAACAGGGAGGCTGAGGCTGTTTCTCTGTCCTCTCCTTCCCCCAACTCATGCTCGCTTGTGCTCTCTCTCAAATAAATAAAATCTTAAAAAAAAAAAAAAGTTGTAGTAAGATTAAGCTAAACTTAATACTACTCAGAGAAAATAACCAATCCTTCCAAATTCTGAGACGTCTCTGTCTCAGGTCCCTATCCTCAGCACTAATGAAGAAGCAAGTGACCCAATTCCCTTGAGGCCTTAGTATCATGCAAAATGAAAAACATTAGTTGAACAGACCACTCCACCCTAATCCAGAAAGTACACCATATCATAGTCTGTATGGTTTGGCTGGAGTTGAGAATTCAGGTCAGAGCACTTTTGAAGAGTGGGCATTCATTCTTTCCTTCTCCTGCTTCAAAACAACTGCTCTCTCTGACCACCCTTCTTTATCATAGAGGCTGAGTGGCAAGGGGATCTTTGCTCATCATGATGACCAAGCAGGCATAGCTCTAAATCACACTCCCAGCTCCAGTTCTTCTATATGCTGCCTCTCATTCCTAGCACATGTAGTCCAATGATGACTGATCTCTGATAAGTGAGGTATGGGGGGAGCTGGTTTATAAAGTCTATGCTGCAGATTTAGAAAGAAAATTCTCAGATAAGTAGTGTTCAGCTTATTGCATTGGAAAAGGTCTGAATATTAGACCTAATTTAACTCAATAAAATTATGAACTCTTCAGAAATTGAAATACAGGGAAAGAACATTTTAGCATTTGTTTTAAAAGCAGAAACAGAAGAAGAGGCTTAGATTAGGATGGGAACAGAATAGGTAAAATAGAGAATGCTATCAACCATCAATTAACAACAAGGACCCTGATAAAGAATACTTTTAGGATAACTGTCCTTCCGTTAAGGTCTTTAGAAAACTTAGTCCCATTCAGCTATACTCAGTTGATACTGTCTACACAAAGACTTTATTGGCTGCCTTAAGTTGCATGAGCAAACACATGAAGTCTACCAAGCTTTGCTTAACATCAATCAGTTTTGGAGAGTGACCCATGACTTCCCAAGGTTATATATATATGCTTAACGATGTGGGTGTGCTTCCTGAATACACACATGTTAAAAAAGATAGTCCCCATACCCAAGGAGATAATTATACTGAAAACATTTGAGACCCTTCGAGTAAATTGGTGTTTACTGACATTCACATTATGTAAAGAAGTAGGTTCTCCAGACAGACTTCTTTGGAAAAAGAACAATATAAAACAAAAATAAGAGTATCCATAACTATTACAGTCTGGCTTATTGGTTAACCACTCTACTATATGAGTAGATAGGTGCTATAGATTGAATGTTTATCTCCTCCCAACCCAATTCATATATGCAGCCTAATCCTCAATGTGATTGTTTTTAGAGATGGGGCCTTTGGTGGGTGATTAGATCATGAAAGTGAGTGGAGCCTTCATGAATGTAATCAGTGCCCTTGTAAAAGAGATTCCAAAGATCTCCCTCACCCCTTCAACCTTTAAGGGCATAGCAAGAAGATAGCCATCTATAAAACAGAAAGCAAGCCCTCACCAGACACTGATTATGTGCCTTGATCTTCAACTCCCAAGCCTCCAGAATTCTGAGAAAAAAACAAAAAACAAAAACAAAAACAACAACAAAAAAAGTTTATTGTTTAAGCCACTTAGTCTGTGGTTTTTGTGTTACAGAGGTCCAAACAGACCAAAACAGTGGGAACCCTAATTATTAGCATTTGTCAATATTCATAGTGTGATTACTTACATCATGGCCAATGATGTAAGTGATGTAAGGACATGAAAAAATTCTGAATATTTAACACTTGGCTCCTAGAACTGGCACAAGGCATCTCTACCATGCTGCTAGTTTAGCCTTAACGACAATAAAAGAAGCAAGACAGAGACAATTATCTTTGCTAAGGATATTGTCCCTTTTCTAAAGCAGCAACAACAACAAAAAAAATCAGAGGAGTGCTAATTCGGGGTATATTGGAGATAAAATGAGAAAGGCCATATAATTGTCTGAAAGATAATGTGAGGTGAGGTAGAGGAGAGTAAAAGATGTGGTTTAAAAATTATAATAAGTCCCAATAATCAAAAGTCTTAACTCTCATGATTAAAAATTTGAGATTTTTCTATAAGTGATGAGAGGCTTCTTAAAATTACATGGTCTCATAGCTGTAAAAGTATAGCTTTATACAATAGTTCTGGAAGAGATAAAAAGCACCCAGTGTAGGGGCACCTGAGTGGCTCATTAGGTTAATCACCTGTCTTCAGTTCAGGTCATGATCTTAGGGTCCTGGGATCAAGCTCCCAGTTGTGTCGGTGTCCTTGCTCATCAAGGAGTCTGTTTCTCCCTCTCCCTCTGCCCTGCCTCCTCCTTCATTCTCATTCTCTCTCTCTCTTCCTCTCTCTCCCTCTAACAAATAAATAAGGTCTTTTTAAAAAAGTGCCTGAAGTAGAATAACTGTAATGGTAATGGAAAATTTAGGACTACTAGTTGCAAGTGACAAAAAAAAAATAATTATAAATTGGTTTATTGAAAAAATAGAATTTATTGCACCAAGAAACTGAAAATCAAACAGCTGCTTGATTCAGATTGTCAAAAGATGCCACTGGACACAATATTTCTCCTTACCTCTATACTTGTCAATGTTCACTTGATTCCCAACTTCTGTATGATTACAAGGTATCAACAATAGGTCCAGGTATACATCATCATAGATTCATGACCTATAGATGGTTGAATAAAACATATAAACATTTTTTGAGAAAACTGACATGTCTCTTTCAATATTTATGCATAAAGGAAAAAGATTTCAAAAAATGTTGAAAGTAAAAACAGAGTTTAATAACTTAACTACAATGATAGTAATGAAGAAAGTGTGATATGGGATAAAGGATAGACCTGGAGATCAATGTAATAAAATAGAAAGTTCTAGAATTAGATCTAAATTTATATCGTCAACTTGTCAAAGTAATTCAAGGGAAGAGAGGATATTCCTTTTTAACAAGTGGAGCTAGGACAACAGAATATCTATATGGAAAAAAAAACCCTCAAATTTTACCTCATAATACATACAAAAATTACTTCAAAATATATTTTATTCTAACTGAAACAATATAATGTCTGAAAAAAACATTAGAGAAAAATCTCTGTGACATTACATTAGGCAACAGTTTTCTGAATAAAACACAAGGAGTATAAACCATAAAAAGAAAGAAATGATAAACTGAGTTTCATCAATTTTTTTTAATTTTCTCTTTGAAAGATACAGTTAAGAAAATAAAATACAAACTACAGCCATGGAGAAATATTTACAAAACATACCTGGAAATGGATATGTGTCCAGAATACATTAAGGACTCTATGATTTAACAATAAGACAACCCAATTAATAACTCACAAAAAATTTGAAAAAATATTTTACTGAAAGAGGACACCCAAACAGACAACAAACACATGAAAGATGTTTAACATTAATAACCATCCAAGAAATACAAAGAAAAGTTATAATATAATATCATTATATATTCCCAAGAATGACTAAAATTAAAATACCAACATGACCAAGTGCTGGAGAGGATGGGAAGCAACTGGACTCTGAGACATTGTAGGTGAAATCAAAATAGTAAACCACTCTTGAGACATTTGCCAGTGTCTTAAAATTTAAACATACACTTATCATACACTCTAGAAATCATATCTCTAATCACTTGCCAAGAGAAAGAGCATATTCTCACAAAAACTTGTATACAAATGTTGATAACAGAATTATTAATAGAAACAAAACATAAGCACTCAAAAGGTCAATAACTGATGAATAAGCAAATTGTGATATATCCATGCTGTGGAATACTACTTAGTAATAGAACTATTGATACATGCATTATACTGAGTGAAAAAGTCAAACACAATAGCCTACATGCTGTAGGATGCTCCTTGTGTCTAATTCTGGCAAGGCAAACCTAAAGTGAAAGAAAGCAGATTAGTAATTACCTGGGACCAGAGGTCAGGGGAGGCTGTTAACTTCAACAAGGATGAAGGGACATTTGAGGATGAAGAAAATGCTATCTTGAACTTAAAATGAAGAAATTTTCTTGTACTTATATTTTACTTCAATAAATGTGAGGGTAAATTATTCCTGAGCTTCCCCTTTATCTTTCTCGTCTCCTCTTCCTTCTCTAAAAGATCATCCTAAAAAAACTAAAATGTGATACTGATCTTGAAATGATAGGTTAGTGTCAACACATAATTTTTTTATAGAGGTGTGTGTGTGTGTGTGTGTGTGTGTGTGTGTGTCCTATCTCTGTTCACTGAGAGGTTCTAAAAGTAATGTTACCCTAATAGTAACAAACGCACTTAACATCTAGATATTGGTTTCTAATTATCATTCTCTAAAAAAAATGAACTAGCACTCCTTAGAGAAATGACTGATAGGACAGCACAGCTAGGTGCTCAAAGCACAATGGGGTCATGAAAACACTAAACCTAGTTTGAAGGCATTTCCATTTTCTAATTCAGAGACAAGGTGAGCTTCAAAATAAATAATGATAGTAAGAAATTGTAAACCATTGAATAGTAATTAGCTCTCTACCATTATATCCCTACTGATATAAAGACATTAATAAACTGAAAGTTTGATGAGGAATGGAATATTTATATAGTCCCAAAATACCTCCACATAGAATGCTTTTTAATATTAAAAGGAAAAGGACTACCTCTAAAGTAGAGAATTCTAGCAGACACTACTTTAATCAAGTGATCAAAGTGAATATTATCAGCAATGTGACTAATTAAAATAAGTTGTCACCAGATGGGATGCAAAATAAAAATATCCTCATAAGGATTTATAGACAAAACCAAACTGAGGAACACATTTCAAAGTAACTAGACTCAGTCTTCAAAATTGTCAAGGACATGAAAATTAAGGAAAGACTGAGGAACTGCCCCAGATGAAAAGAAACTAAAGAAACATGACAACAAAATGCAATGCATGATTCAACATTTATTATTTTGCGCTACAGGGTTTTATTGGGTAGGACAACTGATAAAAGTTTAAATGGATCTAGAGATTAGAAAGTAGTCACTTAAAGATGTACACATCTAATCCCCAGAACCCATGACAAGTTACTTCACATGCAAAAGGAACTTTATGGATGTGATTAAGTTAAGGGTATTAAAATGAGAGATTACCCCAGATTATTCAAGTAGGCCCAATGTAATCCTTATAATTGAAAAAGTGACACAAGAGAATCAGAGTCAAAGAAAGATTAAAAGATGCTATATTCCTGTCTTTAAAGATGGAGGAAGGGAACCATAAGTCAAGCAAAGTAGGCCAACTCTACAGCCAGAAAAATCAAGGAGACAGATTATCTTCTAGAGCCTTGAAGAAGAAATTCAGTCCTACCAATACCTTCACTTTAGTCCAGTGAGACCCATTTGGCTTTCTAATTTTCAGAACTTTTATATAATGAATGTGTAAAATTCATTTAGCAACAATAGCAAACTAGTATGAATGGTGTCCTTACGTTGACATTGATTTATTGATCTTGATCATTGAACATTCTCCTTTATAGAATCAATACTTGTTCATATGAATTCCATACTATAGATCTAGAGCATAATGGTGCATTGTCAACATCTTAATCTCAAGTGATTCAGAAGGAAAAAAAATATATTTGAACTGCACTTCAAACTCTGCTGTAAGTTTGGGATAAATTTGGTCTGAATTCTCAAATATCCCTAACTAACTGAGTTATTATGGACAAAGAAATGGCTTCTCAGATTAATACTTAGATTAATCCTAAAACTAATACCCATGAATAGAGAAGTATTGCCTTAATTCTAAAACAAAGTACTGAATATCTTGAAATACATTTGTAATAGGGGGGAAAAAAAGGAAGGTAGGCAAAGAAACTATAAACAAAAATTTAACAAGGAGTTAAAACAAAGAATAATGATTAGAATGGCATTTCACTAGAAAATTCAATTGGACGTATGAAAAAAAGAGAAAGGAGAATTCAAGCATAATTCCCTGTTTTTCAAGCTGGGATAACTTATTTTTATGCCATTCATTGAAGTATGGACTTCAGGAGAAAAACCAAATAAACACAAGTAGATGATAAACCCGTGTTTTGGCATGTTGAGTTTGAGATGGTAGATATCCACTTGGAATTGCCAGTCAGATAATTAGAAATATTAGCCCAAATATAAGAATGAAGAAAGCTGAACTTCAGATTAGATACTAGTTGATAGAGAATTAGTGAGAGAGCCAGGAACAGATAAATGTAAAGGGAAATTTTAAAAATTGCAAATTGGAGACAATGACCATTAGATAAACATATAAAAGGAGTTACTGAATAGGAGACAGACATGAATATAAGAAACAAATTGTCACCAATTACAGGAAAGCAGAAAATTTAAACAGGATTAAAAACGAAAGATCATTAATTTTTATATATGACAAAATACTGATGGCTTTTATGAGAAATCTTTTAGTGATGTCCTTGATTGTGAAAAGGTAGAATTAAAGTATTAGTATATATTGAGGCAATAAAGCCATCCAATACAAAAAAAATTATGTTGGATATGAAAGAAAAAAGATGGATATCAATAGGTATCAATTGATACAAGAAGTATCAGTAATAGCATTTTTGTCTTGTTTTGTGTTTAAGATAAGAGAATCTTATTTTAAAGGACATGGCCAATATAGGGAAAAGCATAAAAGAGAAAGACTGATAAAATCAGGTGCTAGAAAAATAAGGAGGAGACAGATAGAGGACAAAGCCCATAAGGAAAAGGAGTCTAAACAGGTAGCAGAGGGAGAAAATAATGTGAAAAAACGAGGCAAGTTCTGAGTTGAATAAGTATGAATTATTTGTGGTGTCTACCAATATTCAAACTTCTTTTCAGAGCACCTCCCTGCCTCTACAGTTAGACAGAGCCATAATTTCCTTTAGCAAATTAAATAAAAGCAAAGCATGAGGAGCCGTTTTGTAATTAACCTTTCTTTTTCTGTCCATGACATCTGCCATAAACATGGTAGTGCAGATGATGACTGCTACATGCCACAGACTCTGGAGTGAGGATGACATGCAGCAGCAGAACTTCTAAGTATCTGTAATATACATGCTGTGGGAATAAGAAATAAACCTTGCTATTTTGGGCACTGATATTTGGGAGTTATTTGTTCCTGCAGCATAGTTCAGATATCGCAACTGATAAGTATTGTGAATGCACCTAAGAATAGTCAGAGATGTAGAACATCCAATGAGACTATTATTTGGATGCTTTGGATTCTCTTTAGTTGAAGAAAGGGATAGTTGACAGTTGTAATGGAGATTTCCAAGATCACCTTGTTACAGAGTGTTGGCCTCCCTAAGTAGAAAATCCTTGACTACTAATAGACTGAACATTTTTATATATTTATTGACTGCTTAACCTCTTTTTCAAAGTGTCTATACAAATATTTTCCACATTTTTGTTTCCCATATTTTAATTCTTCTTGATCAGCTTCATCTGGGCCTAATTTTATTACACTTTTACAATGAACCACATTTTCACTTGTTCATATTCCCTTTTGTATGTTTGCCATTTTGTTTATATTTCACTTCCTTATGCTCTAATTTTATTTCTTCTACTTTGCATTCACTGTGTAGTATGGAAGGGATTATTCAATTATCAATTTTTACCCTTTGCTATTTTCTAATATATGCATTTAAAAAGTGATACATTTTCTTTTCAATGAAGTTTTAGTTACATGCCACATGTTTTAATTTTTATCCAGTTCAAATATTTCTGTAATTTTATTATTTTTTTTATTCATACGTTATTCAGAAATGCATACTATAATTTCTTTATTTTTTTTTTTTAATTCAGAGAGAGAGAGAGAGAGACAGGCAGAGACACAGGCAGAGCGAGAAGCAGGCTCCATGCCAGACATGGGACTCCATCCTGGGTCTCCAGGATCACACCCCGGGCTGCAGGCGGCACTAAACAACTATGCCACGGGGGCTGCCCCATACCGTAATTTCTAATCATATGACAACTTTCTAGTTGTATTTCATAGTACATTTATAGCTTAATTACACTGAAGTCAGAAAGCATACTCTGTAGGATTTCAATCCTTTAAAGATAATTTTTGTTTTTACTTTACTATCTTAATATTTTTATGTGTCTTTGGTTTCACTAGTTTGCTCTTATATGACTAGATTCTCTTTATTATTTATTCTGCATAAATTTTGATAGGATTAATGTCTATCCATTTTGGAAAATTTTCAGTGGTTATTTCTTCAAATATTGCTTCAGCACAATGATAATATCCCATATTGGGAAGGGGTCATTAAAAAATGTGTCACAGCTTCTCAATTTATCCTCTATCTCTCTTTCATTTTTTCCTCTGTATTTCTCAATTATTTTTATCCTTTTCATTCTTCATTGTGAATCTTTTTTTTTGTTGTTATTATTTGGGAATTTTCTTTGTTTCTCTCATTTGTTTTTATTAAAGTTTGATTTGACGCTATATGTATAACACCCAGTACTCATCCCATCAAGTGCCCCCCTCAGTGCCCATCACCCAGTTACCCCAACCCCCTGCCCACCCCCCTTTCCACAACCCCTTGTTTGTTTCCCAGAGTTAGGTGTCTCTCATGGTTTGTCTCCCTCTCTAATTTTTCCCACTCATTTCCCCTCCTTTCCCTTATAATCTCTTTCACTATTTCTTATATTCCACATATGAGTGAAACCATATGATTATTGTCTTTCTCCGATTGACTTACTTCACTCAGCATAATACCCTCCAGTTCCATCCACGTCGAAGCAAATGGGTATTCATCATTTCTGATGGCTGAGTAATACCTTTTCTCTATATATAGACCATATCTTCTCTATGCATTCATCTGTTAATGGACACGAGGCTCCTTCCACAGCTTCGCTATTGTGGACATTGCTGCTATGAACATTGGGATGCACGTGTCTCGGTCTTTCACTACATCTGTATCTTTGGGTAAATCCCCAGTAGTGCAATTGCTGAGTCGTAGGGTAGCTCAATTTTTAACTCTTTGATGAACCTCCACACAGTTTTCCAGAGTGGCTGCACCCATTTGCATTCCCACCAATAGTGCAAGAGGGTTCCCCTTTCTCCACATCCTCTCCAACATTTGTTGTTTCCTGCCTTGTTACTTTTCACTATTCTCACTGGTGTGAGGTGGGATCTCATTGTGGCTTTGATTTGTATTTCCCTGATGGCAAGTGATGCAGAGCATTTTCTCATGTGCATGTTGGCCATGTCTATGTCTTCCTCTGTGAGATTTCTCTTCATGTCTTTTGCCCATTTCATGATTGGATTGTTTGTTTCTTCGGTGTTGAGTTTAATAAGTTCTTTATACATCTTGGATACTAGCCCTTTATCTGACAGGTCATTTGCAAATATCTTCTCCCATTCTGTAGGTTGTCTTGTAGTTTTGTTGACTGTTTCCTTTGCTGTGCAGAAGCTTTTTATCCTGATGAAGTCCCAATAGTTCATTTTTGCTTTTGTTTCTTTTGCCTTCCTGGATGTATCTTGCAAGAAGTTACTGTGGCTGAGTTCAAAAAGGGTGTTGCCTGTGTTCTCCTCTAGGATTTTGATGGAATCTTGTCTCACATTTAGATCTTTCATCCATTTTGAGTTTATCTTTGTGCCTAGTGTAAGAGAATGGTCTAGTTTCATTCTTCTCCACGTAGCTGTAGAATTTTCCCAGCACCATTTATTGAAGAGACTGTCCTTTTTCCAGTGGAATGTCTTTCCTGCTTTCTCAAATAGTAGTTGACCACAGAGTTGAGGGCTCATTTCTGGATTCTGGATTCTGTTTCATGGACCTTTGTGTCTGTATTTGTGCCAGTTCCACACTGTCTTGATGATCACAGCTTTGCAGTATAGCTTGAAATCCATAATTGCGATGCCCCCAGCATTGATTTTGCTTTCAATATTCCCCTGGCTATTTGGGGTCTTTACTGATTCCACACAAATCTTAAGATTATTTGTTCCAACTCCCTGAAGAAAGGGCTTCTGCCCGTTTCTCTGCTAAGAGCTTTCCATCTGGGAAGAATCGGACCGGATTTTTAAAGTTCCCGCATCTCCGGGGTGGGGCTCTCCTGTCCCGAGGCTCCCGCCCTGGCCTGGCTCCTCGCGGGGGCCCCTCCCCCGCTCGATTCTTTTTATTTTTTTTCTGTCTTCCTACCTTGTTAGAAACAAAACCTCTTCTCTCTGTAGCATCTGGCTGCCCTCTCTTTATTTATTTTTTAAAGATTTTATTTATTTTTTTATTTATTAATGAGAGACAGAGAGAGAGGGAGAGGCAGAGACACAGGCAGAGGGAGAAGCAGGCTCCATGCACCGGCAGCCCGACGTGGGATTCGATCCCGGGTCTCCAGGATCGCGCCCTGGGCCAAAGGCAGGCGCTACACCGCTGAGCCACCTGGGCTGCCCCCGTCCTCTCTTTAAACCTCAGGTCAGATTCGTAGGTGTTCAGGATGGTTTGTAAGTTATCCGGGTGAGTGGGTGCGGCTGGGTCAGGTGAGGACCCTACTCCTCCGCCTGCTTGCCCTTCCCCCCATTGTCAATATTTTCTACTTCTTTCCTGAACTGTTCAGACTTGTTACTTATCTCTCGGAACACATTAGGCTGAGGTTTCCTTAAGTCCTTAGATTTTATACGATTCCCCTCTGTTGTCAATTTTTCTCTTGGTTTCTTTTTGTTTTTTAGCAAGTGTTTTTGTTGTTGTTTTTGCGTGTTTGGTTATTTTAAACTAAATTCTGACTATTATATGTGAAAAAGTTATAGAAATTATTTGAGTCATGAAATGATGGTGTATTCACCAAAGAGACTTTAAATTTAAGCTGAATTTCATTTTCTACCAGGAAAATTGCTATAGTATAGCCATCAAAGTTCCATCCCATAGCTTGGGGCATTTATGGGGTCTTTTTCCCTTGCGGTCCTGGATTTTCATTTTTGTCCCACCCCCACAAAGCCACAAAAACATATCTCAGAATATTGGATTCTCTATCTCCTTCCTGGAATTATCAGATAACAAGGAAAAGAGTAAATCCAAATGTCAATTTAGTAGTTTTGTATTTCCTTCTTTCCCTGGAATTTAGCCCTGTAATTCTCCACTGCTTTGTGGGATCTTTCTATGCCAGGTGAACAATGGTCACAATATTTTACAGCTCCTCTAATCAGGAGATGGAATCTCAAAGACTATGTCCCCACCTCTTAAATCTTGTCTTTTGGCTTGCTTACGAAAATTAAATAGCATTGGAGAAGTGGCACTGTATGAGTTTGATGCCCAAGGCTCAGTTGTTCCTTGTAATACACGATTGCTGCTCATGAGAGCCTTACAATGAATATAGGAACAAGCTCAGACTACCCTGCTAAAGAGTGAAAAACTATGAAAAGAGACTTCAGTCATTCCACCAACTCCAGATGAGGCAAAAAAGCAAAGAAGCTTCAAGCAACACCGTCCTGAAAGACATAAGTTTCACCATAATCGACTAAACCTGACTTATACCAGAACAACACTCAAAATTTCAAACCCCAAGAACCATGAGTTAAAGATACTGTAGCTGCTTTAACCCATTAGATTTGAGGTTAGTTTGTCAGACAACAAAATGTAAATAGTAGGTCTCCAAATAAATTGTTTTAATAAATATTCTGTCCAATTTTTAATTGATCCCAGTGGGAAATCAGTCCTAGTTACCTAGCTCTCTATCGCCAGAAGAAGAAACCACTGAAAAATATTACTATTTTAAAATTTAAAAATTTTAAACTTTCAACCTTAAAATATCTTTGAGTGGAAAGTGTTTTAAAGTCACAAAATAAAGTTAGAATAACTATATGCAGCACATTACAACTCACAACAAATTTTACTAAGCTCCATAAATTCTTAAACATGAATAACTATTCATTTTAAATCCTCCAAATCATTAAAGAAAAATATCTTGCATACATATTATACATGAGCACATTATAAAGTACTATTTATAGAATTTCTTTTTGAGTTTCAAGGTTGCCAAGGTATTGAAAAGTATTTTTTTATTTTACCTTTAAAAAGTCTAGAAAGGAAAAAAAAAACATAAAATAAAATAGACATCGTCAAAGCGCACAATGGTCATATTATACAACAAACAACCTAACGATCAACCTATGGATCACTCAGCATAAGAAAAAAATTAATGATAAAACCACAAAAAGACAATTTGTAAAAACTAAACAATTTTGATAGTATATTGTCAGAAGTAGGTTAGATGGAAAATAAATAATTGTTGTTGAGTTTAAGGACAGGCATAAAAATGGTACAATAGCAACAAAATCAATCATAATAAACTGAAAAAAATAGTTTTTAAATAAAAGAACTGGTGAAAAATTTTCTTCAGTTTTTCACAGAGGAATGCAATGATAAATGTCCAGAAAAGCAATAACAATGGATTTGTTATTTTGAACTAAGAAATAACCTTATGAAAAAGGATGCAGAAAAGAATCTACTGGAAAAGAAAATTAAAATTAGCAGTTGCAAGACCGCAAAAATAATTATGCCAAATGACCTGTGCCTTTTTTTTTATGATGCCTCCTATAAAATGCTCTAATGCTGCTTGTTCAGTCTGACACTAACAATCCCAGGCTTTAAATAAAATAATTAGAGACAAAGAACACTAAGAATTAACAATACAGTTAGCTTGTCCACAGGAAGTAAAATAAAACTGACTTGTTTCAACTGTAATTTCAAAAATGGCTAGTGTATTTATTGACTAATGTATGTTATAAATTTGAATCTCATCACCACCAGATAACATGTTTTTGGTATAAGATACATCTAATCCATATTTTGAACACCAAATCAAAAACAGTAATTCACTGACTACCCATATCATTTACAAGCTCTAATTTAGGTTGTAAGAACAACTGCTCCTGCTGTAATTAATTCTGGCCAGGGAGTTAATCAGGCATTCATCTTTATTGGTTCACTACATGATTAATATGATCTTGTTTGTTAGGGTGGAAAAAAAAAACAAGATTCCTGATTTGGACAGGTCAGATCTTGTGGCTCTTTCAAGCTTTAAAATAAACCAACAACAACAAAAAAATAAAATAAAATAAAATAAAATAAAATAAATAAAATAAACCAACAGAAAGGCTTTGTTGGTTTATGTGGAAAAACTGTGGGGAAAGTACCTCTGAGAAGTATATGAAAGACGGGAGATAAATCACAAAAAAAGCATTTCATATTTCAAGTGTAGATTGAGAAGAAAGAACTTAAGTTATATATCTTCCAAAAATTATATGATGAAAGGAAAGTGACACTGGTGTGTAGATAAGAATGAGTCTATTATATTGCAGTATCTGAAAACATATTCTTGTTTGTAGAAATAACTAGGGCTAAAATATGGAAGTGAGGTGGGAGAGGGGTAAAAGCACTAAAATGGATCCTAATAGTTTTTAATGTTTGAAGGATGCCAACAAAGTAATGTTGAAAGGTGAATTATTCCATTTATCCTGTTAGCTAACTCACATGTGGACTTCACTAAGGAATAATATTGCTGAATATATCTAGAAGTTTTCAAATGAAATCAAAGCAAATTAATTCTCACAGGGTGGTAATTCTTCTTTGCATTTATTTTCCCCAGCATAACACTCCTCCCATCAAACACTTTGGAGGAATATCTTTTGAGGGCTGTAATGTATTCTCACATCACAAGACAGTTAGTGCATATAGATAGATACGAGTTCATAGAGATCATATATTTATTTCACTAATGATCTGTCAACTACTCTCCCTATTGTAATAAATGGCTAACTGGTTACCTAAGCAACAGACTAAAGATTTTTCAGGAAGGGCGTGACTACCTTGTCTATTTTAAAGAAATCTGGAAGGAAATATATTATTCCAGGTTTAATATAATCCTAATAACAGATCAATTAACAAGTGATTACCTACTTTACATAGCTCTTATTGCCTCATTAATTTTCTGAAAAATGCTTGGGGATATAATATCTTTTTCCATTTGTTACTGTTGTAAAAGTAGTCAATTAACTTTTAAATCACTCATTAGAAGTAATTTAATGTTATCATCCTGGGGTTGCATTAAAGTTGCTAGTATTTTCAATGTATTAATCAAGGTTTATATATAATCGCAGGAATAGTTCTATTTATTTGTGATTTATGCTGCATCCAACAAATGCCAACAATGTACAAGTGAATCATAATGGTCTTAAAATATTCTTTACTAGATCAGTTATGAGAAATATGTGTTTAGTTAATATGCAATATAGGATCAAAAGAACTTGCCATCTTCTCAACTCTAGCTGATTTGATAAACATCAACTATGAATAACAGTTTAATAAATCTTGAGGAAAGGAGATAGGTCATGTCCAGAAACACTTCAAAAGGATAATTTAGGCAACAGAACTAATATATATTGGAATTTCATATTTATAAGTACCATTGATAGTTGAAAGGTAATAAGGAATTGAACAAAACCAAACAAATAAATTATTTTACCAGCCTATCTAACCCAAAACTATACTAGATTCTTACTATTTTCCTACCATTTTAAATTGCTCTTAATCCTGGGGTCCTTTTATATTTAATCCGAGTTTAGTTATGTCTATTGCCTACCAAGATAGAATTTTTTTAAGATTTTATTTATTTATTCATGAAAGGCACAGAGACAGAGAGGCAGAGACACAGGCAGAGAGAGAAGCAGGCTCCATACAGGGAGCCCGATGTGGGACTCCATCCAGGACTCCAGGATCATGCCCTGGGCCGAAGGGAGGCGCTCAACCACTGAGCCACCCAGGCATCCCCCAAGATAGAATTTAATTTACACTATGCTACTCCTTGGTCTAGTTAATATTCCATGCAAAATTCAAATGGTGACACACTGTCTTCATGAAATAAATTCACCCATCATGTCAAGCTATGGATAATACGTTAAAAATAACTTCATCCTGTGAGGAAATTATATCCCTATCCCTTATATTAGAATATTTGCTATTTAGTGTGGTAAATGAGTTGCAGTAGTGAATCATTACCAGCAAATCACATTGCTTCCCATCTAGCCTTAGCGCAAATTAATACCATAAGTCCTCCAAGCTACACCAGACAATAACACATATCAATTATACTTTAAGACATTAGTTTTATTTTTGTAGTCTCTTTGCAGATATATTGAACTACTGGACAAGAAAAAGAAATAGAATTCTTTTATTAAACCTGTAGGAATAGAGTATACTTCTTATCTAATTGTCTTCAATAAAAATGGAAACATAATATGTAAACCTCAAATAAAAACTACTTTTAGTTAGAGATGCCCAGCCTCAATTGAACTATTCCCTTGAGTACATTTTTCAGGAATTTAAGTGTAAAATCAAGTTTAGAAATGGCTGTAAGATGTCTTTTGCTTGATATTATGGTATATGGAATCTATTAAAATAATAAAGCAAAATCTTTTTTAAAAGATTAAGAAAATTAATGTAATTAGCTATACTCTTTTGAATAATGTACAAAGTAAAATTATTTTATACTTGGAATTGGGAGAAATATGAGGGTCTTTATTTAAAAAAACATTTTTTTCATTATACTCACAGTCAGATTCTACAAATTGACAGAAACCATGATTAAACTGCCACTTAAAATAATTCTAAAAAGTGCTTTGTGTTACATTCAGCACAGTGTCTATTAAATGTTATATTTGAGAATGGTCAAAAATATTTTATGAATTGACATGTGAAGAATCTTTCTTTGCAATAACTAGATAATAAAATGTATTTAATAAGCACTTTAATAATGCTATTACTATATCATTCTAGAGTTAAACACCATTGATACAAGTTGTTCTGCTGTTATTTGCTAAGCTGTGAAAAGCATGTTATAGAACGAATCATGTCCTATTTAATCTGTTTTCTTTTGTTATACAGAAGGTCACCTTGTATATGTGAGGCTCAGAAGTTGCATCTATCTTGATGGAGACATTAAATGAAAGAGAAAATAATCATCACAAAGAGAATTGATAATGGATTTGTAAATACATGGAAGAACAAAAAAGTAACCTAGTTCCATGTTCAAACTCAAAGAAAAGGATAGACCTATAATAGCAAAATTTCATGGATTCTTTCAATCATGAAATATCCTATTCTCATAAAAGAGGGCACAAAGAATTCCATTATATCGTATGCACATCTTTACCTTTTCCATTTTCAAAGTAGGCTTAGAAAGAACAAAGGACTTGGAGCTGTTCAATGACATTATGCGAGGGGAAGTACTGTACTTGGGGTTCCATTCTGCCATCTCAAAGGGGTTTTTTCTTTTTTTTTTTTTTTTTTTAGCTGTCAGAGTGCTTTTTAGCCTGTAGGTAGTGTATGAGCAGAGAGAATTCTGTTTGTTCTTTTAAAAATAGTCCAAAACATTTCAGTCTTTGTGAAAATTTCTTGAAGCTTAAATAGGAAATAAATTCAAAGTCAAATTCCCTATTAAGCCATCCATGTTACTTGCTTCTTATTCCACTGAGAACAGTATATCATAGTTCTACTTAGACTAAAATAAGCTCAATATAAAAATGGGAATAAACTATAGAAAAGTCTTTGATTTTACCTGAAAGTCAAACAGATCTTGAAGTTATACAAGGACACTTCTGGTTTGTTCTTTTATTTTTAAGGTTAAAAATGTTACAATTGCCTACTTTAGAGGTCATGTCTTATTTAAAATCACCTGGCAGGAAAAAAATTAACAAGTACATATACATATTTGTTTGTGTATTTATGTGTGTGTGTGTGAATGAATTTGGAGACCTATGGAAAATATAGACAAATAAAAAATCCCTGTCATTCATTTATTAAGTATTTCATCGAGATATCATTTTTTAGTTGTAAAAGTAGGTGGAAAAATAGAGTTGCTCAACATGTGGACTTGATTTCAAGTAACAAAAATGCTATTTTGACATTTCTAATATATCAAAGACTCAATTTTAATATTTAGTATGGTCTAATATCCAAGGTCCTGTGTGTGATACTGGATTTTTAGAACTTTGAGGGATCCCTTTGTCATATACTATATAGAGAAAACATAACTAAAATAAAAAGATTCATTTGACACAGTTTTGATACGTCATTTCTGGTCATGCCATAGTTCATTCTAGTAACTCCTCAACAGTGATAACATCAAGGTTTATAGCATCAACTTCTGAACAACATTGAATATTCTTATGCAAAAGGAAAGCAAATTAATGTATTTTCCATAAACTATCTGACATAATAAACAAATTTGGGAATATAATACTTTTTCAGGTCCTAGATGAAAGCCATCATATTTACTCCCAAGGAAGGAATATTAGCATATAATGCTGAGATGGAAAGGGCCTAATGAAACATCAAGTTTTAGATATAGGAAAGTGAACATTATCTATTATTATTTATTATTAACTTATTAATTTATTTTAAAGTCTAAACATTTTCTCTTAGAAAGGTAGTATTAGAATGTTTTAATTGTATTATTTGTGCCTCATTTTGCTGATTTCTTATACTTTTTCATGTTTTTGCTCTCCCTTTCTCCTCCTCCTCCACCCCCCATGCATGCACATGCACACACTGACGACAGAAGTCAGTATTTCATTTTGATGTTTTCCCAAGAACAAGGTTCGTTTCTCTATTTAAGTATTTAAAAGTTTAAACCTTCTTTTTATTATTTCCTTTCGTTACTTTTTAATCACATAACATTTAAAACATTCATAAAACATTGAAAAGAATATTTATAATATATGCAGTACAATAACAAAATGAACATCTGTCAATCACCATCCAAAACAAGAATGAGAACATCACCATGAACTTCCATTACCTGTGTATCCCTTCCCTATTCCAGCCCCCTGATCCTCCCACCCTAGGAGGAAGTCCACTGCATATCTTTCCAAGATAATTTCAAACTGATTTGCAAAGCTATTGAACCAGTTTGCACTTACAAAGAAGGTAAAATGAGTTTTTGTTTATCCACCACTACATTAGCACTTGCTATTTACAGATGTTTACATTTTTCCAATATATTAGACAGGAAAAAGACATCTAACTGTGGTTTGCATCTTCCTAATGATTAATGAAATCAAGTATATTTCTTTTGGCCATATGTCTTTCAAGTTCTGTGAAGTACATGTAAATCCATTGCTGTGTAACAACTTAACACAAACTCAGTTTAACTCAGTTTTAGTTTAAAACAAAAACATCATTAGCATGTCAGAATTTCCATAAATCAGGACTCCAAGCAAAATTTAACAGGGTCCCTTGCTTTGAGTCTTGCAAAGCTACAATCAAGGTGATGAGTAAAGCTTCACTTTCACCTGGGACATTCAAAATTGAGGAAGAATTCATTTCCAAGCTCATGCAAGTTGTTGGCAGATTTGTTTTGTTCAACTGTAGGACTGAGGACCTGGGCTTCTTGATGACTCACATCTGGAAGATATCCTCAATTCCTAGAAGTTATCCCCACTTCCAAAATGCTGCCAATAGTTCTTTGCCATAAGGACTTTCTCAAAATGGTAGCTTACTGTATTAAATATGTAAGAAGAGTCTTTAGCACAAGTTTGCCAGCAAAACAGTCTCATGCAATTTAACATAATCCAGGGAGTGTCATTCCACGACCTTTGCCAAATTCTATTGGTTAGAAGTTACTGGCCCCACCAACCAGGGACATAAATGCTTGAACACCAGGAGGCAGGAATCATGGTGGGGAGCTACATGTGTCTACCACACCAATTTATGTCATTAGCCTATTATTCTATTATTTTTCTTAGCAAATGCCATGTCTTTGTGCTGTCAGTTATTTGCATTGCATACATTTTCTATTTCACAACTTTTCTTTATAATGAGGAAACATTCTTAATTTTAATGGAATCAAATTCATAATTTATGTTTGTATGACTATTTTTCTTTTATTTATTTAAAAAGAAAGTTTCCTAATTCTAAAGTTTTTATGTTTTGCACCTCAATTTCAATTAAGTTTGTATGTTCTGGGCTCTATAATCTGTTTTATAGGTCAATAGACTGTCCATTTACCTAATGTTACTCTATATTATTTCTATAAGAAATCTTGATATCAGATAACACAAGGTCTCTCTTCTTAACAATCCATGAGTACTCTTTTAACATTTTAATTGAATTTCTTCAACTTTGAGGTCAAAACAGGAAGATATAAAAAATTGTTATTGGGTCTTCTTTCCATGAACAGGAGATATCACTTGTTATTAACATCTCCTTTAACATCTTTTAGTGTGATCATATATACTTTTTATTTGGTCTTGCACGTGTTTTTAGGTTTTTTTTTTCAAGATACAATTTTTGTCACTATTATAAATTGTAGGTTTTGTTTAATTATGTTTTCCAATTTTTGTTTGTTTCTTTTGGTTGTTGATGGAGGGTAGAAATGAAATAATGTATGTGTATGCACTGACATACTGATATTATAGCCAACAATTGTCTAAACTCCCTTATTATGTCTAACAATTTGTAACTATTCTGTTTTGTAAATTATTCGTATCATTCCTAAATAATAACATTCTGATTTGTTCTTTGCAATTGATCTTATTGTGATATCTAGTTTAGTGTTAAATAATAATGCAGATGTTTGGGACCTTGTTTTCCTGATCTTTCAGGGAATGCTATTAGTAATTCTTCCATTTCTTTACTTTTCTAGTGAGGCAGAACAAGGTAGATGTCTCCTCAAACGGGCGAAGGGTAGGGGAGTTGGCTCAATAGGCCAAAATGGGTTGCCAGAGTTCTATCATAGTAAGAAGGGGTCAGCACTAGGTAAGCTGGGCATTGGGCTTCGGCGCCCACCAAGGATGAATAGAGCGCCTTCACAAAGGGTTGAGGCCCTACAGGGTGTTAAAAATCATGTGGAGTTGAGGAAGCAGGTATGGATTATTGCAATCCAAGTGGGGTGAGAAAAGCATTCATATGTGAGGAGATCAAGACTTTTGTAATCCTTTTAGAGTCCTCCTCTGCAGTGAACAGGGCTAACTTATCAATAGGATATTGTAGAAGTGATACAGTGTAACATCTGAAGCTGGATCATAAAAGACCTTAGAGTTTCTGTCTTGTTTTTTGGATTACTTGCTCTAGAGCAAATCAACATCAATACTGTGAGGACAGTTAAACCAGCCCATGGAGAAAGTCACAGTGAGAGAAATTAAGGCTTTCTATTAACAGCCAACATAAAACCAACACTACCTGCCAATAGTCACGTGAATGAGCCATCTTGAGACTGAATCCTTTAGGTCCAGTCAAGCCTTCCAAAAACTATAAAGTCAGGCAACATCTTTACCACAACTTCTTGACCCAGAACCACCCAACTAAGCTACCTCTGAATTCCTTACCCACAGAAACACTGAGCTCATAAATGTTTGTTGTCTTAAGCTGCTAAATGTGGGGGTAATTTATACCTTTCAAGTAGGTTAATATAAAAAGAAAAAGATAACTTAAAAAGTGTATAAAATATTAATCACCCTAATTCAATAAAATCCAAATTTACACAATGACAAAATTTTTGTCTATGACATTGCACATTGGAATATGTGAAGGTGTAGATAAATAGGCAGTTTCATAAACTGTTGATGGGAATATAAGCCATAAAATCCTCTGAAAGCAAAGCCTTAATGCATCTACGCTGAATTCTGGCTTAACTGGGAGTTTGAATCCACGTGTAAACTCTTTTCCCTTTGTCACCAAAATGTTAATTAGAAAGGAGGTGCATAGTTTTCTAACTTCAGTCTGCTACAACAAAAATGGAAAAGAAAATTTCCAGAACAGCAATGAAGATCCCTTCCAGAGAAGCACATACAGCTAAAGCTTCTTCCTTGCCTTTCTCAGGGAAAGAGACTTACAATGCAGCAAATTGAGACCCCAGGCAAATTTTAACTTTCCCTTCCCTTTTCATCATGGATGCATTTGAACGGGAACTCACACAGTCTCAGAACCAACTTATTTTAGCTCCATTTCTGAATATAGGCCTCCCCCATCCCATTAAATATGAGCAAACAGAGAGAGACTCAGACACATGAGTAGAGCCAATCTGAGAATCAAAACAAGTATTTTTGTTTTACTTCAAGAAACAGAAGAAAACTTTAGAAAGTCTACAACATATTCTCAGTGACTTGAGAGGCTTTGGCATCTTTTAGCAATCAAGAAATGAAATTACAACTGCAGTGTCTTAGCCATTCAGATTGTTAAGTAATTTTAACTGCTATTGTCCTGTGTTAAGACGAGAAATAGAAATTCTTAGGCAATGTTAATTGGAGAATAAATTGGTATGCTCCTTCTGAAAGAAAATTTAAAATATGTAGTAAAACCTTTCTATAGAGAACAAACTGATGGTTACCAGGGGAAGATGGGGGGGATGGGTTAAATAGGAGATAGGATTAAGGTGTGCATGTGTGATCAGCACTGAATGTTGTATGGAAGTGTTGAATCACTGTATTGCATACCTGAAACTAATACTACACTGTTTGTTAAATAACTGGAATTAATATTAAAACTTCAAAAAATTTTATTTTAAAAAAGAACTTTCAAATAATCAGATTTTTTTATCTAGTAATTACACTTCTAGAAATTTATCATTATAGATTAATAGGTGAGACACACTGAAATATATATATGAGGTATTTATTGTAGATTAATTAAAATAGAAAAATAATCTAAAATGTCTAACACTAGAAAATTGATTAAGGACAGTATTGGGATGCCATACAATTTTTATTTGACTAAAACTAAAAGTAACTTAGTTCATAAGTGTGCATTTCAATTTGAAAGCAAAGAAATAGAGAATTCAAATTAAGATGGACACTAACTGCTATTTGTTACTTTATTACTGTTCAATTTATTACTTTAATTGAGTTAAATCAAGATTCTCTTTCTCCTCATTCTCTATTTTTCTCTTCCTGAATGGTCTAAGTTCCCAGATGGCTTTCTTGATGTCCCTGATTCAATAGATAATCATGTGTTTTACTTACTTGCCTGGCTTGATCTTTAGTGTGCTTTGTTCTGAGATTACCTTGTCACAATACCTGCTCTCTACTGGTTGGCTGACCTTCTTGCCATTTTCTAATCTATCTCTAACCTGAGACTCAGGGAGCCTCAGTCACCTGTACCATGTTGAATATTCAAGGCTTTCTACATAGACCCCTCTCTTGCCACGGTTCATACTGCCTGTAACTACTGGATCCTATGTGAATGTGAAAATTCTCAGAGCCCTGCAGTCTCTGTAATTCTACCCTAGAAAGCTTTCTGCTCAGGGACCGCATCACCTTCACACCCAGCGTTTAAATATTAGTAGGGGGCAGGGACAACATTGTTCCCTCTATTGGCATGTTCTCTGATGTTCCAGCCCCTGTCAATTAGCTGAACTTACATGATTTTGGAAGGAAAAGAGCTCTTCAGGAAATTTCTCTAGAGTTTGTTATAAACGTTCACTTTAAGTCTTCTAGGCCCTGGCTTCTTGGCAACTAGGAATCTAGTTCTATCTCATGAAAGCCTGGGATTTGAAAATAAAAGCTTTGTTCTCAAGATTAAAATACATTTCAAAATCTCATTTTGGCCTTAAGTTAACAGTATTTTTGGACTATGATATAACCTCACATTTAGGGCAGGGTGTATTTAAAGTAACTCTGCTCTCTGGGTGGTGGTATGGGATAATGTGATAAATGGAGGACAGGAGGAAGCAATCTTGTATTATTTCATTCATGCAAACACACACAGAAATAAGAAAATATGCTAAAATATTTAAGTGGTTATCTGTGTGTCTATATTCTATTTTCCTTTTTAAATTTTCTATAGTGATATTTCTGTAATGAATATATTGCTTGTGTTATCTATTAAATTATTATCAAAGATACTAATTGGTTTTGGGTTTTTCTTTGTTTTGGGGTGTTTGTTGTATAATAGTTTTGAGAAATCTCTTAGCCTCACTCTTTTTGATATGATCATTAATACATTAGAATCTCTGGTTCCTTTTTCAAGATTATTTCTCACTGTCTCCCTCACCATTGGCATCTGTGTTCTTCTGGATCAGGAATCATTTTCGAATTTTCCTCTGCAGCATCACAGCATGTAGTATATACTCAATAAATCCTTGTCAAACAAAATAAATTATAAGACCTATAGGATCTGGTTGTCTTTGGACCTGAATCCCACCTGATACACTCTTACTAAGAACTCAATTTCCAGTGAAGATTTTCCTCCATCAACCTTCTGTTTTTAGTTTGTTCATTGTCCTATTTTACAAGAATCAAATAGAACTGTCCAATGTTCCTATGATTTTATCATTTGAAGGTTTTTCAACCAAGATCAACCATGAAAAGATACAGGCTATTAAAATCCATACTCCCTAGTTCGACCTAAGGAAAGACATAAAAACATTCAGGAAGAAATTCAATACCTCTTTATTTGAAGTATGTTTTTGTTTCTCTTAAAATACTCTATTTCCCTGGGTCCCTAGTATGTCTTGGACAATGCCCAAGAGAGAATTTTTAAGTATCCAATGTGTTTCTTATTTGTTGACTGCTGTTGGGTTTTCCTCTTTAAATTCAATGTGGCTAAGAACACCTTTCTTCAAGACAACAGGGAATTCGCTTTATTTGAAAGGAGAATATAGAATTTTAGTGTATAATTTCGATGGAAAAACTAAAGGAAACTAATGCATACTGAGAATAGGATGTTTAGATCTGCTACATTGCAAAAGAATGAAGTCTCTTTCCAGAGGCTGAGGTTGGCTACCTTATCTCCTTCCCTCTTAAAAAACGTAGTTTGAGCAAATCATTTAAATTAAAATGTTTTCAAATTATTGGGTGAAACTTGTACTGTATATTTTTAAGTGACATAAATGGGGTATCACATAAACAGTTGTACCTCTGCCACACTACAAATATATCTTATTTACCAAAGAATCCTTTATAAGATAATTATTTATTTCTATTTCCTTAAAAAATGTTATTGTTAAGGAAGCTTTAGTAAAAAAATGGAAAAGGATTTTTAGAGATGTCAGTGCTGTTTTTCAAATAAAATTATCTCAATCCTCTCATTAAAATTTCGTGAAAGCTAGAATCAGAGAAGTGTCCTGATATTTGGGTTCGTTGTGCAAAAGTGGATCTCTGGAAACTGCCAAGACCATTTATGTTACACAGATTCTTCTACTTCCTTTTTTTTTTTTTTAATGAGAAGTGAAGCTTTTTATTCCCCCCATTCCATGTCTTATAGCTGAGTCACATTTTTTATTTACAAGACACCTGCCTCCCCTGTCACACATCTCTGAAGCAAAAATCAGGGAATAAGAAAATCCAATTTTAAATTCAATCAGCACACAAGCCATTTTATGCAATGGATTCCATTTTGGCCACTGTCTCTGCCTCTGTATTCCGTGTAGTTAAAAAAAGAAAAAAAGAAAAAAAGAAAAAAAAAAGGCTTCCTCTCGAGGGCTGATCATGTATACGAGATGGCTAAAATCCAATTTAAGTCTGCCCAGGTATGGGATTATTCGCAGTAGTCCTAGTCCTAGTGATTGACTTTAACCCCTCAAAGCCTCTTCTGTGTTTGTAAGAATGCTGATGGATAATATTTTAAATCCCTGAGCTCCAAATTTTAGACACCAAAATGTTTTATAGAAAAGAATTTTACACTATTGCAACTATATAACATGTCTGTGTGGTTCTTGGAAATTAAAGTACGCTGTGAGCTTTACATGAAAATATAATTTTATAGAAATCTCTGGCATGAAGAGGGTAAGAAGGGACAAATAAAGCAGTCATGTTCTTTTTTTTTTAATTTTTTTTAAATTATTTATTTATTTATTTATTTATTTATGATAGTTACAGAGAAAGAGAGAGAGAGGCAGAGACATAGGCAGAGGGAGAAGCAGGCTCCATGCACCGGGAGCCTGACGTGGGTTTCGATCCCGGGTCTCCAGGATCGCGCCCTGGGCCAAAAGTAGGCGCCAAACCACTGCGCCACCCAGGGATCCCAAAGCAGTCATGTTCTAAGGGGGAGAAAGTTGGTTGATATTTAAGAATATAGGATTGCCTCTAAAATCCGAGGTGATTTCTGGCGTTTGTCATTCTTCTAACTCTAAGCCTGTGAGGTGTTACATAGTAGTCACAATTCAAATTGGCTTTTTAAAGGAGATACAGGTTTGAAGGCCTATTGTTGGCATATAAACTAACATTCTATATTCTATTCAAAAATCAGAAGGCCAGATTTTTCTCTCTAAGAAAGGACCTGATTAGAGAAATTCCAGAAAGTTAGTAGAAATGACAACCCCTTATGTTCTCTTTCCACAGGTAGAAGATTGTAATTACTATGGAAACACCATTTCCCATTGCTCACAGAGGAGCCTGAGAACTTCATCCTAGCCCCCACCTCAATCTCTAACTGATGTCTGCACCTGCCCTCTATTCCCAAATACTTCTGAAGTGAGCTCCAAGAGCAGCTCAATAGAATGTAACTTGGGATGAAATAAAACCAAGCCTCTTTTAGCGATCCAGCTGGGTCATGACTTAAATTTAAAGTAATATCAAATCAAATACTGACTATGACCCTTGATTTCCTAATGCTCAATGTCAACCTAGAAACTTATTGAGCTGAGCTGAATAACTACAAAGGAAAAGAAAATTCCACCTAGTTATATTCAGAGAGGGAGTATATTGGGGTAAGTGTCTTAACAAGTAGTTTGGTATAATGACTAAAAGGCACCATTTTTCCTATATATACATGTTAGCTAAATAATTTTATAAAACACATTAATTATGGAGATCTGAAAATTTTCATTTGTGATATAATTTTAAAGAACTTAATAAAATTAGGCTTTTAATATCTATAATACAGTAATTAATTCGTTTATATTAGAGTAATACTTGAACCCTCAAACCATAGAAACCATCTGCAATAAAAAGTTGACTTTTAATTAAAAAGCTAAGAGAGAGAGTCAGTATCCAACAGGTGTAGAATCAGCAGGATTTAGCCACCCACAATAGAATTATTTATTCCCAATAGTCCCTTTTTGTCCTCATATTTTTCAACATGGTACTAGAATGGCAAATGTAGGAAGAAGACAGGAATGACTTTAAGAATATGAAACTGTTCAAGAATTCAAGAAAGAGCAACTAATTTTATCCAAATTTGATGCAGTACACAGAAGAAATAAACAAATTCTCATATTCCCTTTTCTTGCCTCATGAACTTATAGTTTAAATAACTAAAGAAAAATGAGGATAGGGTGGAACTGAATTATACCTTCAACAACCATGGTTTAAATAACTGTCTTATACTTATGTGCTGGAAATATTAAATATTTTATTTTTTATATAATTAGGATTCATTACAAGACTTTTTAATACAAAAATATGATAGCAATCAGTGACACATACTTAGAGAATGGTCAGTGACCAGTGCTAGAGAAAGGAGATTAATTTATTATCAGCCAACAGGTTTTTTTTTAGGGAAATAAATATTTCTTTATTATATATATATAGAAAGAAAGAAAGAAAGAAAGAAAGAAAGAAAGAAAGAAAGAAAGAAAGAAAGAAAGAAAGAAAGAAAGAAAGAAAAGAAAGAAAGAGAATGTACCTAGACTTTTGGGGAAAGAATGCCAGCAAATTTCGTTTTAGCTAGGCATTATTCAAGCAGTTTCTTTCTTATGAAAATTAAACAAAGGAGAATGTAAGTGTTAAAGATAATCAATTTCAACCTGTATATGCCCAGTTCAAAAACATTAAACATTAAAACAGATAGATAGAGATATAGAGGGAAAGACTTTTAAATTTGATTCTTACTCTTTATTTATTTATTTTACTTTCCCCAAGACCCTGACATTTTAAATCGTGGTTTTGCCAACCACAGAACTTTTCAGGGATGAAAACGACCCCAGTTCAGCAAAGGTGCATTGTATAGGTCCTGACTACTACTAGCAGTTACACCAATTTTTTTTGACATATCATATGTGTACATATCCAACTTCTGGTTATTGTACTGTGAACATTAAACACTTGCAACTCTAAGCCTTCTCTTCACTATGCTAGAATGATCCCTTTATCTAGTGCTTGTGTACCCCAAATTTTCACTTCTTAGGTTGGTAATAAAATTCTACATGAACAGTAAAATTAGTACTCAGTATACTGGAGTATTAGAATAAGCAATGCTGCTTGTCAACACTTGATCATCTTGTTTTATACAAAATAATATTAAAAATATTTTGACACCTATTAGGATAATTACATCAAAGCAGACATCAGTCCAATCAACCATGAATAATCAGGCTCCTACACCAGGGCCTGCCTGCTAAATATGAACCTGAGGTCGGACACTAAATTATATACACATGCACACACATAGATATATTCACAAATATCTTGATAAATTGTACAATGATTCTTACAGCATCATGTAACCACGACCCTCATCTTTGTCATGTGTTATTATACATGGAAATCAAGATGGATCATTAAATCATGAAAGTATCCATTAACATTCTTCTAAGAAATTGACAAATACCTTTATTTGAAAAACATTGTGTTGTGCACACATGGATTATTGTTTCATTCTTAAGAAGACTTTTACATATTTTGCAAATGATTAATTGAATGATAAGTTAATAATATGATATGTAGATCTTTAAACATTTGGAAGATATTTTCAGCCACATTTTGTTGTAAGTATAAGAAATTAGATTTACGTGAGCAGACCAATATTATCATTTATGTTTTCCTTTTGAAATTAATTCAAAGCCATAATTCATTCTTTGAGATCTCATGAGATATGTATTTTATATCCTGATGCACCACCAATTATAAAACATTAATCTTACTGATTAGGAACATATAAAACAAATTATTTCTATACAATAATTTGTCAGAGTCTAGAATTTTGAGTTTTAAAGATGAAATGTACAAATTTACTAGGAAGCCCCTTCTAATCAGTCCATTGGTAACATATCGTGGGCCACACACTTTTTTTCTTCACAATTATATGCTGCTCAAGGCAGTCTTGCCCCTAGATCTTTGCAGAAGCATCATTCATGGGTTAGAATTACAGTATCGGGGCAGCCCTGGTGGCTCAGTGGTTTAGCGACACCTTCAGCCCAGGGTGTGATCTTGGCATGGAGCCTGCTTCTCCCTCTGCCTGTGTCTCTGCCTCCCTCTCTCGCTCGCTCGCTCTTTCTGTGTGACTCATGAATAAATAAATAAAATATTTTTTAAAAAGAATTACAGCATTGTCCCATGCATATGATCCTCACAAGTTCCATAATTGCTTGAAGGAAGGTTTTGCTTCTTTAAAAAGCGGCATTGCCTTGGCCAGTTTGCAATTGATTAAAACTGGGCTCTAATTGAGTGAATTTGTTAAAGTTTTCTATTTAAAATAATTGAGATATGCCCCTGTAAGCAGTGGGCCATATCATCTATGTCATATTATAAATGAAACAGAGCTCATGTCACAGTTGCTTTTGGATAATTTGTGCAATTGTCTGTGAAGTGCTGCTAGACAATTTCTGTGAGTGACTGTTTTGTCTTTTCATTCAAAAAAAACTTCATAATGGGCTATTAAGATTGTTTTCTAGAGATATACATCAATAATTTAAACAGCAGTTTAGTCAAAACTGGCCCATCACTGGTTTTTAGCAGTACATATTTCTAGAAATTTAATTTTTTAAAAAAATTCACAGGATGAGATCAGCAAAACATAGAAAAGTCCATCCATATCTCTGTCCCAGAAAAATTGAAGCACATTCAATGATATGGGAAGGGGGAGACTGAAGATAAAAGGATAGCTAACAAAAGATAGAGCAGAAGTTATAACACACACAGAAAAAAAAAAAACTTTTTGACAAAAAAGTTTTTAAAGGTGCTTCAAATTTGATATAATTGGGCTTTCACCATGCTCTGATCTTCACTGCTGATATTCTAAAATCTCACTTTTTCTTATCCCCTACTGAGAACTGCCCTGTCCTGTTTTTAGTCAGAGGTAATTTTATGTTGAGGCTATGAAACCTCTTAAAAGAGCTTTTTATTATTTATGATCCACAGATGCATATCAGAGGCATTGTTCTGTTCATTGCGGCACATTGACACCTCACATAAGGATGCCTCAGATTACCCTGAGATTATCAATGCTCTCTAAAGAGCTGGCTTCAAATCATTCTGGAAGCATCCTCAGTAAATATTTCACTATCGACCTAACTGTGTTTAAAGAGATTGCTATTATTGAACAGAGTAGTCAGCTGCCTTCAAGTTTGAATTCTCCCCCAAATAATGAGGTGCCCTTGATTGCCTTTGCCCAGCTCCATTTTTTTTTTTTTTAAAGAAATGGTCATCAGGCCATACGTGAACAAGTAAGCTTTTTAAAACAGGGATATGGACGATTTGTCTTCTTTTTCATTATGACAATTTCTGTTTTGATAGAATGAACACTTCAGGAGTGAACTGATAGCCTCCGCAAGGCCTGCGTTTTAACCTGGAGTTGTGCCTTCCATGGTGTTCCATCACACAGCTTTTCTGAGTTACCTCTGTAGGCGCAGAAGCCACCAAGCAGCAGAGAGCTGGAGACACAACGGAGGCTGTCTTGGGACACAGTTGTCATCTTACCACAGCGTTACTGTTCAAAATTTTAAAGCTCTATAAAACGTGATGGTTTCGGTTCACAGAGGTTTAAGACAAGCTTTGTTTTTACCACACATGAAACTTATACTGTGAATTTGGGGTTCTAAAAAATTTAAAACCTCAAAATAAAATTTGGCAGCCAATGTATAATTGGAAAAATCTCCCACTGGCTTTATTACAGTTTAGCCTGGAACCTGTACATCAGATAAATTATGTGGCTATTTAATTACTTTCAAGACCATCAATGCATTTTAATTGTATCAGTGATAGTCCCTCAAATGGTTCTTTTGGAAGTCTCATATACTCAATAATTAGAGTCAACACAGCCTGAGTTGATTATCAAAAGATGACTTCTTTTTTTAAATTTCTTTCTCTCTCTCTAATGTAATATAAAGCAAAGGTCATTTTTGCATGGAGAAGGAAAAAAAACTAAGAGTTTTACTACTATTAAGATGTTATTTTGCTTAGGTGATAACTCAGTAAACAGATATTGGGGTCTCTTAACATAACTAACTGTCTACGTGACCATTTGAAGAAATTACACTAGTTAAATGTCATGTCAGAAAATGTGGAAGAAATTCAGAAGAAAATTAGTCTGTAAATAACCTTGTATACTCTCAGAGGAAGCAATTACCACCCAGAACACACTCTCAGTGACTACTGGGGTGAACACAATCTTGATCAGTATGTTGACAGACCCTGATTCATTACCAACTCACCTTCCTGAGAAAGTTATCACAAGATTCTGTGGTGAATCGCTTGTACTCCATAACTATTTGGGTCTCTTATGCAGATAGTTGCCCAGCATGTGACCCTAAAACAAATTGCCCCTTCTTCCAGAAAGGAAACTGCCCTGAAATAGATTGCCCATTTATTCACCCACTCTCTACACTGCTGTGCACCAATTGAAAATTCCAGGGCATGACTTTTCCTGGAGCTGTTCTCTATCTTAATTTTAGCTGTCCAGAAAAAGATAGGGCATCCAAGGTTTCCCATCGTCTCTTCTGCAGTCCCACAGAAACTGCTGTCATTGTGTTACTTTCTGCTGGCCACGCAGGTATGAGGCTTCCACTAAGGTGGAGGTTAAAACAGCCACATGGGTCAGCAGGCAGATGGAGAAAAGGACTGGGATAGCGAAATAGAGCATGCTTTTTAAAAGACAGCATACCATGGGGTCACACATGTGGTGCTGGGTGATCTAACACTGCAATACTGACAGTTACGGGATAGAATTTAAAAGGTGGATTTTTTTCTAAAATTATTTTATCTAGTTCAGTGTTTCTAGATTATTTTATAGGGCACGCTGACATCTTATTTAAACACCTTAACTAAAACCTCCTTTGGAGACCTGACATACAGAAATTTTACATTAAGTCAATCAATCTCGTTTTTATCAGAAGAATTGATCAAAATTGTGAGTTCCATACTGAATCATTTAAGTGGAAAGAACAAAAATCAGGAAGTCAGGAAGAAAAAATAGGAAGAAAAAAGTTGAAAATACAAGGAAATTTTAGGGTAAATAGTCTCATATTCCACTCAGGAAATGTGATCCTAAAGCTCTCAGGAAATAGCAAGCCTCTTCAGAGGCTCTGGAAAGCACAACTCTCCTTGGCAATGGCTACATTTGCAATTAGATCACCAATCCTTCAGTAGAGCCTCATTTATGCTCTTTTCCAACACCAGAATTAGAAATCCAATTTCCAGTACCCAGTCCTTTTCCATACTCTAGGGCTTCTATCCAAAAGACAGCAAGCTTTTAGGAACACACCTAAACAACCTCAATGGGAATAAATATTCATGAGAAAGATCTGTCCTTCATCCTCCACAGTTTTTCCAACAAGTGATTTCAATTGCATTCTCTTGGACCGGATGACCCTGGGGTTGCTTCTATGCATTGCTGGAGGAGCAATCAACCAGCCTCAAGGTTCAAAGCCCAAGAGCTCTGTCTGACATCCATAGTGACTCAGATTCCCACATTTTTCCACTTCTGAGGAAAGCACTGAAACCAAAGCTACCACTGTGAAAATCCCCAGGAGGTGGCATTTACAGCATAATACATATGAATGATGCCATTGAGAATTATACAGAGCATAACCTACAAGGCCAACATTTGAATCCACTTGAAGGCATTTAAGAAGCAATCTTTCCCCCACAGGAAAACAATGTATTACATCATTTTTACCCATCAACTCCTTTTTCCCCTATATCAATCTGGGTTCAACCAGAGAAACAGAAATCAGCAGGTGCTGTACATAGAGAAATTTGTTGCAAGAAATTGGCTTATCTGATTGTGGCGACTGACTAGGTGACTCTGAAATCCAGAGGGCAGGCCCTCAGGAAGGACATGCTGGAAACTCTCAGGCAGGAACAGAAGCTGTGACTGTTGTGCCCAAGATTGCGAATCCTAGAAACCACAAGGAGCAGACACCGATGCAAGTACATGAGGGTTTATTAACAAGCTCGAGCTTGGGTCCAAGCATACCCAACACAGTGGAGCAGGGACTTGGACCTCGAGGTGAGTTCCACCTGAGTTTTATGGGCTGGTCTAGAGAATTTCCAGAAAGGGTGGAGGAATTTCTTAAGCTCTGTTTACATTCTAATATGGGGCTTTCAAGGGTGTTAAGCGGTTTTTTTCCTGTAACTGAAGTAAGGTAAAGTTCAGCTCTTATTCAGGGGGCCTGGGATGGCTGTACTTGTGTTAACACTGAACTTAAGGTGGAATGGCCTTAATTTTCTCGGCCTCCACAGTGACCCCGTGCGTGCCATTTTTTTCTTCTTTGGGGAAACTTCAGTTCTGCTTTTAAAACCTTTCACCTGATTGAATCAAGCTGACCCAGACTTACCTGTGAGAATTTCCCTTATTTAAAGTCAACTGATTATGGGCTTTAATCACAAAATCTACAAAAATAATTTTCCAGTGATTATCTTCATTAATATTTTATTTAAAAACTACAGACTAGATTGTAGCCTAGTCAAGGTGACACATAAAACTGACCATCAGAGCCTTCTTCAAAAGAAGAAAAAAATTACCTATCTGGTTTTCCACATTAATAGTAAAGAAAAAACTAACTGCCAGGAGAAAAGATTCAGTCACCCTGTGATGGTTACTTCTATATCAACTTGACTGGGCCACAGGATGTCCAGAGAGTTGGTAAAACATTTCTAGGTATGTCTGTGAAACTGTCTGTGGAAGATATCATCATTTGAATTCATTAAATCAAGCACATTGTGTGCGCAGGCATCATCCAACCCACTGAGGTCCTGATTAGAACAAAAAAGTCAGAAGAAAGTTGGCTTAACTCGTGAGTTATAAGTCAAGGAGGAGAGGAATGATAAACAGGTCAGAAGATCTAAAAGTAGAAATATCTGCATCTCCCACCTCATCAGATCTATCCACAGGTCTGTGAAAGAGGAAATGATTTCTTCTTATGCATTTTACATGGGAAGGATCAGAAGAAACACCAGAATTACAGGACTGAGGTCACCTCACAGCATGATGAAAAGGAGCACAGCATTCTCAATGATGAGATTTCATCTGGTTAAATTAATGATGCTTATGAGAAAAGGCTTTGCATTGTGAGTGCTTTGACACCTGTTGCCCTGGAACCAATTTAACCTCAAAGTTTGTTAGATTGGTGTCTTTGTTACCAATGATTCCTATTTATGGCTGATGTCTTCACCACCTTATTCCATAATTTAATAAATGTGTGCACCATACAACGCCCAGATCATAGCAACGTTTGGCCCTGAGACTTCTAATTAGATGCCATAATCTATATTATCCATTCTATATATTTCCATGGTTTAAGCATCACAGAATGGCTATATTATGGGATTGTAATAAGGTAAATTCATGCCACATTTTCATTCCAGAGAAAGCAACATCTGCAAGAACTCTTAGATACCATGTGCTGTCACTAAGATGCCCGTCTCAGAGTCATAAAGGCCTGACAACATATAGGACTTGGAGTTTGAACTATAATTTGATGACATGTTGCTGCCATACTTTACCTGTTCATTTCCTAGCTGATGCACTGACTTTTAACAAGAACTGTTATATCTTCTTCCAAGTTTGCATCACTAGGAACTCACTACCAATGAAAACCAACCTGTTGAAACTCTTAGTTCCTCACCATTAATGGCAGATTTGGATTGCCTGTGGGGTTGCAGCTGATGTGTAACCTCTGCCTCACTCAAGCATATTGTTAGTCCATAGCCCTGAGTGCAGAAATAATTGACAACCTGCTCCATCTCCTTCTGTATAAGCCTGCAGGGCATAGTCATCCACGTTAAAGAACTGCTGGGTGACTGCTTCAAATATTTCAGGCTTCTACTGAATCCTGCTCAAGGGCAAGAAATTTCTGGAGGAGGAAAAGGAAATCTTTATACCAGTGTTCAAGTTTCTGGTTACATCACTGATCAGGACTACAGAAGGATGCAATACTCTCTACAATCTGGAGGCAAAACCATCTAAATCCACTGGACAAGGACAAGAGATAAATTGGGGCTACATACATCGCATTGCCACACATGTTTGGCAACTTTTCACACTGGCAGCAGTAGATATACGATGTATTTTTCTTTTGAATGAATTTGTATGTAAAAAGATCGAGATTACTGGTAGAAAATGGACCTTTCCAATTTGAATGACTTAAACATTTTTTCCCTTTCAAATTTTCTCAAAATTGTGGAAATCTCTTGCCACAGATATAACTTTATTCATTATTGATCACTATTTTGGTTATCTATTAGTACATAACAAACCATTTCAACTGATAAAAAGGATTTCTCAGTGAAAATGAACCTTCCCAGAAGCCTCTAGTGAACACCTTCTTATATTTCAGAGACCAAAACTAGGATGCTCACCACCCAAAACCAGGGCTGGATTACATTTCTACTCAATTTGAGAGGTCTCTACTTGATATAATATCTTCAGTGAAATTTTGTTAGCAATGAAAAATGACAGACTGACTTTTCTAGCCAGTAGACAGTATCTATGCAATGAGTTGTCTGCATATTTGTATTAGAGAATAACACCTTTTATTGCTGCTTACAGGGAAGGTAGTGGTCTCCCATGTAAGCCCCTCAATGACCTAATCTCACCTATGTTTGTCTTGTGTCTGAGTGGTTCCTCTTGATTTTACTAAGCGAGAAGTTGCCAATTTTCTTTTACAGGAGATATTTATTTGGCAAACTTTCATAACATACTTATGCATAATTTTGAGAGGGCTTTAAATTTTTTTTATCTCTCACAGCAGGTGCAAGGCAGAAAATAGAGGCACTCTACTGATACAATACCCATAGTACTCCAGAATGGCAAACCCTTGGCCTTTATGTCCTTAGAAACTCTACTGTCATTGTCCCCTTACCCTAAAATATGAAAAGGGGATCCAGGTTCCCTGGTTTGTGAGAAAGGCCCTAAAATGTCATAATTACCATTTGCCTGCATAATTCCATATTTCAATTACAAAATCATGTGATGTCCATCCAATACCAATCTTCACACCTGTGAGTTCCCATGAGACAAGGCAAATTTGGAAGCTAACAAAAGATCTGGGCTACTTTTGAAGTATTATTTATTTAGTAAATTCTAAGTGCAGCTTTGGTAAATGTACCCAAATCTCATCTCCTAGGCTGTTCATTCAGTAGGACTGTCAAAGCTGGTTGAAAATCTAAGGTTTTTATAACTGGCTTATATGCTTGAAAACTAGGATTTTCAAGGTCTCTACTATTTTAGGTTTCCTGGAAAATACTTGTTATTCTTTCTCTTTGGTGAGTTCTATATTAAGAGATCTGATATCTATATGTTCCTCTCCTGACTTGAATTAGAATTATGGAGAGGATTGAAGTGTCCTTTTCATTCATTTCCCATTTTTCACCCAAAAAGCATGTCCTGACTGTCAACTATATACAGAGACTTTGTTCAGCATCTTGACAGATAAGGTTTCTCATCTCACAGACTAATCAAATCCAGTTTGAAAAATGTAAAAAACAAAACCAAAAAGCCTTTGAGGAAAAAAAAAAAGAGTTAAAAAATTGAAGTATTATTGGACACCTTGGGGTTTAATTGGTTAAGCAGCTGCCTTTGGCTCAGGCCATGACCCCAGGGTCCTGGGGTCAAGCCCCACATCGGGCTCTGCTCTCTCTTGCTCATTCTCTACCTCAAATAAACAAATAAAATATTTAAAAAAATATTATCAAGGTATATAGTCAATGCAGAAAGTGTAAGTTAAGTAAATGCTTATATGGGGATTAAATGGCTATGAAACATCAAGATGAAAATCCATTCATTTTCAAAAATGCTACTATAACTATTGGAGGTCAAAATGGTAGTGAAACGATTAGATAAAAAAGGAAAAATTAAAAGATCCAACACCTACATGTAAGGAGTTAGTGGAATAGATGACTTATTTTTTTTTTATTGAAAGATTTTACTTATTTGAGAAGAGGGAGGGAAGAGGGAAGAGGACAGAGGGAGAATGTGAGGGAAAAGCAGGTTCCCCACTGAGCAGGGATCCCAATGCAGGGCTCCACCCCAGGACCCTGGGATCATGAGCTGAAGGCAGATGCTTAACTGATTGGGCCACCCAGGTGTCCCTAGATGACTTGATTTAAAATAATTGATAGAAAAGAGCAAGAGGGAAAAGTACGTAGGTATGAGTACTCTAACATAAATAGTAAAATGAATTTGAACAAAGTAAATTGCACTTTACACTTTAGGAAATGTTTAAATTGGAAAAAAACAGCTTACAAAAAGTGCTGAAAACCCCATAAACTATTTCTCAAACAATTGATCAGATGCAGGGGAGGGGACCTTCATTGTCAAAGGATTAAACTCTTTAAATTGATCTGAGTTTCTTTCCTTTCTTTCCTTATTTCTGATCCTAAAAGCCATGGCCTTATTTATATAAAACTTCAAGCAGTACAAAGGTTTAAAAAAGTGGACGTTTGACATGTAGTTAATGAAGCCAAACCCTCCCCTAGAGATATTCTCAGATTTTTGATTGCCAAAGCCCTGAGCATCTGCCTCTTTGCTTTACTTGGAGGTTTGAAGAGGCCTCACACAGGATCTGTTGACCAAGAGGCTGACAGATTGCTAAATATGCAGAGAGAGCACAACTCATTTTTCTTCTTCAAGTCCTACCTGGCTTGCTTAATCCCCAATTCTCTTCCCTGCCACCACGTGCAGCAGAAGAGGCTGATAACTCATGCCTGCAACCCTCTAGACACGATGCTGCCCTAGACACCCCAAGGCAACTCCACGTGCACTTTGCAAAGCCCAGCCACCATCCTGGGCAGCCTAAGAAGAGAATGTGGAATGAGGGGATGGCTTCAACACTGCAGGGACCATCTAGCCTCAAGACCTCCACAGATGACATACGAACAGTGTGACTGATGATGTTTCAGGGCAGCTGCAGCCATCCTGAATGGAGCACAGGTGTTGTTTCTTGGGTGAGAAGAAGGGGATGCAATGGGAGAATCCATTGCACACTGATAATGCATTATCATTGCTGAATTGGCATCTTAAATGATAAGTATGTGATTCCCAATGTTAAAAAGCTTGCATAATAAATATAGCTGTCTATGCCTTATGTTTAAGCAAATTACATAAATCAATTATTTGGTTTAGGCTAAAATCTTGTCACAGAAGAAATTACTGGTCCACAAATGAAAGGATATTTTACAGAGACATGAATGACAAGTAGCTAAGTATATTTAAAAAAAAAGATTCAGTGAATTCTGTTACCAATCTACCTCAAAAATTCGTAAATAATTTAGCCATTTGGTATATAAATATATGTAGAGTTTTAAACTTCCTTTAAAGAAGCATTTGTGATTTTTATAGCTTATAAAAGAACCTGATAAATGTTATATATAAGTATTAGCAGCTGTTCCTGTAGAAAACAGCTGCTGGGAGGCAAAACAAAAGTTTTCAATGACCAAAAAATTCAGAGAATTGTTCATTTATAATAAAATATCATACTCAGATTTGCTGATTTATGTGTTTGGCCAAACTGTAAGAAAATCTTTTTCCTTTGGGTACTAGAATTGTTAATATGTTAAAACCCATAGAATAACTGTTTGCATGATTATTTGGTAGTTTTAAACACACACACACATGAATGACAGTAAGAGCAAAATTTAAATGAAGGAAAATATTATTTATCATAAAATATTCACAAGTATTAGAACTGACCAGAAACAAACTATGAATTATGTGTTTTTAAAATAATTTTCAATACGGTTTAAAGCAAATAATTTAAATGTGCAGCTACTGAACACTCTTGAAAACGAATTTACCAATGCTGTACCTCCTGTGTACAGAAATATGACTATTAGGACCAGATTATAACCTGAAAATTTAGAGGCAAATGTTCTTTCCTAGCAAATAAACATCAGAAGTGTCTAATTAAATGAACTCTGACCTGGTATCCATGATACAACATTTTTACTTCTGGCATTTCTAGCTATTTGATGATCCAGGAAAAATCAATTAACCTTTGTGAACTTAGTTTCTTTATTGGTTTTTAAAAGAGGGAAGATAGATTAAATAGTTTCTTATATCTAGTCACTGTGGCATGAACTTTCCATTTAATAGTCACAACAAATCTATCAGGTACTCTTCCTACCCCCAGCATACAGGTGAAAAAACTAAGGCTTAGAAAATTTTAATAAATTTTTCATGATGACAAAATTCAAAATCACACAGTTGGAATGACCTTTCAGTTCCCTTTTAACTCTATTAAAGTTGTAGAATATCATTTAAATACAAATTGAATTAAAATCTGAATTTAAATGCTTATTTTAAATTTTGAATTTACATATAATCTGAATTAAAAGAGGGTTAACTTAATCCCTGTGTATACAGACACTGCTTCCATAACAAAAAGTACTTTTCAGAATCCATGCTGTGAAACTCATGGTTTCCATAATTTTTGAGACAGACCCAAATTATCCCAAATGCTGCCCCAAACAGGTGCCTATCACAACTATGTCCAGCTCTTCAACCATGAACCAGTTTTCTATTTTGGGTTTCTGAGTTGTTAATTTTAAGTATCATTTTCCAGTTAAAATCTAAACCTAACTGCAAAGTCCACAAAGATCACCAAGACATGTGATTCCAAATATACATATCCAGGGTAAAAATTCTTACAAAAAGTAAGTAAAGCCGATTTTATTTTTTCTTTTTTGTAGTATATCGTCTATAAATAAAGAAGAGATGCCCCAAGCACATGAGGAAGATAAGACAATACTATTTATTTGAAGAGTCAAAGGGATATATTTTAGAGGCAGCACAAAGTATGTAGGATGAGAAGGTGGGGTAAGGGAGATGGAGCAAACTTTTATACACTGGTGGCTATTTTTTGCCAAAGATTCTCAAGAGTTTGAAGGAAACAGGTTCAGAGCAGCCCTATCAAATGGCAGATGAATGGAAAGGACGGGAATTGTTCCCAGGGTTACAACAACAACAACAAATAATGACAGACCTGAACTTGCAGGTTCTTGTCCAATATTAGATGTAATTCTTTTGTAAGTCATTTTATATAATGTTTTTACCAAAGGACGATTCTGTTTATTTAGCTTTGGCTTTAATTACATTTCTAGTGGCAGGAATGCTAGAAACTGCTACCAATACAAATGATATTTTTAATATCAAAAAAACAAAAAACAAATCTAGTTTTCTGAACATTTGGTATGCGATATTCTATATATTATTGTTGAACTGTCATGTTTTTTCTCATAAAAGATTAAAATATGTTATGGGAATGGTAATGATACATAATACATATTTAAGTGTTTAATAATTTACATTTTGTTAATTATTTTGACTGATTTTGGGTAAAGATTGTTTCAACACATAAGCAGACCATCTGTTGCTGTTAGAATTATTAATAAATGCTCCCTGAACTAAGTATTTTAATTAAAAATAAAATGCTGCATTCATTAAGGCCCATCTTAAGTAGCATGCTCCAAAAGGAATTAATAGTGTCTCCAGCTGCCAATCTCTCAATAGTTTGAAAATATTATAAACTTTTCTTCATGAGAAACTGCATGGATTTGGATGATTAGAGAACAATCTGTTGAGTCCTCCAATGCCTTCTGTTGGGTGGGATCCAAGAGAATATGAATCAATGGAAATGACAATCCTTATTCTATATACTGTTCCACAAAATCACCAGGGATGCTTTCTCACTCTCTTTCTCTCAAATAAATAAATTTACTGTAACTTTTTGGTTCTTAATCTCAGGAAGGGGAGCAATAGGCACTAATCATAGGACAAATCAGAAGACTATGAATTTACTTCCCAGTAGTATCTTATGAACTCCATCTCTGCAGTCAGATGCCCTAGGTTTAAATCGGACCACCTCATCTGTTAGCTGTGTGACCCTGAGAAATTTACTCCACATTTCTGTGCTTTAATGTCTTCATCAATAAAATGAAGATAATAGTAGTATTTCCTTCATCAGGTGATTACAAGATTTAAGAGTTAATAGATAGAAGCTGGAAGAGTGCTTATTACAGAGTAAGTGCTTAGTTAATAATGACTCGTAGAATTACTACTTAAGTATTGTCATTACTCAATGCAACTTTGCAACTTTTCTTAGAAGATTGCCTTTAAGAGATAAGTCACATTCTTTCACATTTTCTTACAATCTTCAATTTTTGAAACTTGAGCTGATTTTCCTTTGAAACTATGTTGATTAGAACAAAGGGCAGTGAATGAGGGAAGTAAGAAAACTTGTTAATTCCATTTTTAATCAAAAAGGGCACATGACAAGTAAGGAAATATCTATGTATAGTTTCTAAATTTCAAAGACAAAGGTGCTACACACATGCATGAGGACAAATCCCCTGTCAAACAAGTGCAAGTGGAGTGAGGGAGAAAATGATAAGGAAAAGCAAGAAGAGAAAAGGAGAGAAATCAAGAAAAGAATACTTAAAAAGATTGTTCAGAAGTCTAGAATTCTGAATAAAATCTCTAAAAGGAAAAACCTCTTACCTCCATTTATGTTAGTCACTTTGCCCTGAAAATCAGGGTCTGAAAGTTAAGTTATACCTTTGATAGTGCTGTTAACATGTATGGACTCTGACCCTTCACCTACTTTAGCAAGTCCCTGCTCATAGTGACAAGACTTCACTAGAACACTGTGCTCACTTTTCATTCGTTTCATTCACTTTCCTCCAAACAACCGGGGTTCAGGAGCTGTCAAACTTGAAAGATTCAAGCACCAACTTGAGGCTTCTGCTGCCAGAGCTCCCTGAAGCATGTGAGGTGGTAGTGAGAATTGGAGAGGTCCTCTCTGAATGATGTTAGTCAAGGCCTTAAAGTGTACAAGGCACATTCACATATACCTACTGATTAGGTCATCAAAACCACTTAAAATTGCTATTGCATCCCAGTGTTATAGGATTAGAAAACTGAGCCTTGAGAAGCTCAAGTGGCTTTCTTCAGGTCACAAGACCAGAAAGGCCAAGAGTCAAGAGTCAACACAAAAGTCAAAGCTAATTGCTTTTTGTGGTGAACTCTAGTAGTTTTCAAATTGTGGAATGTAGAATATCATGGCTCATTTTAAAATCTTTAAGGAGTAGCACAGAGGTGAGGAGGTCCCTGGAGAGTCCACCCTAGCCCTTCTGCACTCACCCCTTCTTCTGCCACCACAGAGAGCACTAATGATAAGTTTTGAACATCAAAGTTCCAAATGAATTTTAAAAAAAAAAAACAAAACATTTTACTATCAAGAATTTTGTTTTTCAAAATTAATCAAGAAATATCTTCATTATGAAGAGTTTCTGAATCCACATCTTTAGGTAATATATATCTGCATATGTTTAGTTAATTCCCTATTATTTATTATTTATGTTTTAAATTCTCTAAAGTAATTCAAATCAAAATTTGTGTCCCCTATGATATGCACCATGCACTGATCTGAATATATTACAGAATAATCACCAGCAGAGAGGTGTTTGATCTATGTCAGTGGTACTTAAAGTGTGATCATTACACTGTTACTAAGTCTGATAAGGAGCCCGTGCCATAATGCAAACCAACACATTGTTTCCTTTACATGGAAGAAGTCTTGTTATGAAATGAGGAACCAAAGTTAGCTGAAAAAAAAAGAAAGAAAGAGAAAGAAAGAAAAAGAAGAAAGAAAGAAAAAGAAAGAAAGAAAGAAAGAAAGAAAGAAAGAAAGAAAGAAAGAAAGAAAGAAAGAAGAAAGAAAAAGTTAGCCAAATTAAACAATTGGCTTAGTTGGTTTACATTTAGTAACAGCTGTTTATGTTGTCACTATCCAGAAATAATTTCTTTAGGGACACTTTGAATACCACTATCCTAGATTCCAGAAGTTCTTTGATCTTGGAAACTTACTTCCCACTCCTACAGTTATGTCCAAAACTTTCTCAATTGTCTACAACTCTGACTATTCCTTTTCTGTCTCATTTGTGTGCTTTGTGCTCTGAACTCTAAATCCTGAAGTTTTCTGAAACCCTGTTCTTCAGCTCTATTAATTCTTGTTTTCTCTGCTCATCCTAAATGCATTGTCTGTATCCATGACCTCAAAAACATTTTATATATAATTTTCTTCTTTGTCTCTGATTCCAAATTTTCTTCTGAACCCAGACTCCTTACTTGCAATTGCCCACTAGCCATCTCTATCAGATTTTAGTACAGGTACCTTGAATTTAACATTTCCAATGATTAAAAAAAAAAAACAAAAACAAAAAAAACTGCCCCGTACTCCCTCTTCAATTATATAGTCAAGAATTTTACATTGTTAAATAGGACAAAAAGGAAAGCAAAATGATAATTTCGAGAAGAAGGGAAGAGAAGGAAGGGAAGGGAAGGGAGGAAGGGAGGAAGGGAGGAAGGGAGGAAGGAAGGAAGGAAGGAAGGAAGGAAGGAAGGAAGGAAGGAAGGAAGGAAAGGGAAGGGAAGGGAAACGAAACATTTTGGCTGTGTTTCAGAAAACTCCAAGGATTCATCAGCTTTAGGAATGATTGCATTTAAGACTTCAGGAAAAAAGGTCTTTCTAATCTCCTGCTTTTTCCATCTCAAAGTTCAGCTGTCTTCAGTTCTGGCTCCATCTTTAGAGCAATCATCAGCTTTAGATTTATACCATGTCTCCTCAGCAGATTCCAACTCAAAAAGAGAGTCTTTCTTACCAATATTTCCATTAGTCTGAACAAGAATATCCTATGCCATGATTGGTCATCTCTAGTACTGGCAGTGGAGTTACTTATATTTAAAACAATGGATTATAGAAGGAGGGAGGATCCTTCTCCAAGAAATGCATGGAATTGCTTCAGATCAAAGATAATGGATGTTGGGGAGGCAAAAATGAGAGCCCAAAATACTCAGCCTAAATATGTGCTGCCTCCTGTATTTGATTAATTATCTTAACTTTAAGACATTCACTGAGACTTCAAATCTGGAAAATATGTAAGCTTCAACTACTACTTCATTGTAACTGTCCATATTCAAGTGCATATCCACACCCAAGAACAAAACTTGTTGATTCTATTTCTGAAGTGTCTATAAAATCTCAGTTCTCCTTTCCATCCCAATTGCCATTGTCTTTCTCTTCTTTATTTAAGTTGATATTGATTATTCCAACACATTTTCCTGCCATTTTTCTCCTTCCATTCTATTTTTCTAACTAAAATTCTATGCTTTTTCAAACAGAATAAAATCCAAACACCTGAGATTGGCTTATGCATTTTTTCTTTCAAGAATGATCACTACACTTAGAATACTTATAGAAGAGATAGCCAATCCCCATGAAATCTACCAGAATCAATTTTCCAAGGGATTTCTCTGGGTGTAATTACTCTGAAATTCTTGAAATCTACTAATTCCATAATGGCTCACAAACACCCCTCTCCTTCTCCATCTGTCCCCAACTTTGCTCTCTGACCATATTATACTTCAGATCCTTCCCTAAATCCAACTGCTTTTTTTCTTCCAAATATTTTAATTATGCCAGCAGGAATACCACTCACCCTCAATATCTTCCCATTTTATTCCTGATTAGCAGAAACTTTTCCTGAGGATACCATTTCCTATGTAGCCCTCTCAACTGGAAGGTACTCATTCTCATAGATTTCATTCATTCCAGAGTTGTTCGATGAGGAGAACACTGTTCTTGCTTTTCAACAGCATTTCCAGGCCAATACTTAGTCACAATCACATCAGAATCACTGAAACATGAAGACTGTTGACATCTGGCAATACCACTGTTTTTTGTCTCCTCAGCTAACAATCCCTGTTCTCCTTTTCACTCACTAGGTACCAGGACCAGGAACACTCATTTTCCTTCCCCTCCATGTTGTGCCATGGTCCTGAATTACTTCAATGTCTATAAGACCCAACCAGTATCCCAATTTTTCAATTACTTTTTCTTATTTCTAGTGACCTCCACCTCAGCTCTTCTGAAATTCCCCACTCCAGTGGCACTGCCTTAGACTAGTGATCTAACCATAATTTGCATTCAAATAACCAGACTCTCAACCACATCTTCCTGTCTCTTCTGATCTCTCTGTAACTCCCACTGAAACTTTTTGTTGTTGTTCATACAGGGATTTCCAGTTCCCTGGCCCCTCTCTTTTACTCCTATCAGCACTTTCTCCTGTTCACTTCCTTGATGAAGTACCTTAGATTCCATCAAAATTACATTTTTCTCAATATCTTCAGCATATTCTCCCTATTGTGCAATAATTTTATTGTTCTAGAAAACTGTAAACTCTATGAATCAATTGAATCTTTTCCAGGCTTCCATTCAGTTTTCTGAGAATTGTCATCAGGCTTTCTTCCAAATTGTAGTCTAGCTCTCATGTCACCATTAACACCAAATATTAGACTATTAGATGTTTATTGCACCGAAATAGCATATCACCCATATTGTATTTGGTCTGTTTAAATAAATTTCTCCTTCTCTAGACATGTTGAGAGCAGAAAACATAGGTACCTTTTTTATTCTTGTACTTCACACATTATAGTTATTGAATAAAACTCAAACGTGTATGATAACATCTTAATTCTTCATGCAGTGAATTATGTTCTTTTTTAAATGAAAGCAATAAAAGTTGTTAAATTTGATTTATAGCAACTTCACTAGATTATATTAGTTTTACCAAAACCATAATGTTTTTGCGCCTTGTAAAATGACCTCAGTTACTCAAATTATTTTAATGAAAAATGCATTTGGTTTATTAGGACACAGTAACTTTGGTACAAAAATAAATAACCAAATAGAAGGTTCAGAAACAGACAGTCATCAGGTTCCAGGCAAAGTCAACACTGTGTTTCAAGGAGAAATAATTGTCTTGTTAATAATGAAACATGGTGAATTGGATATCCCTCCTATAAAACACAAAAATTAATTCTAGATGGATTATAGTTCTAAAATTGAAAAGTATAAAATAAAGCATTTAAGGAAAATAGAAAATTTTCAAAGTTTTCCTAAACAGGATATATAATAAAGCTAACTGTAAAAGAAAAAAATGTTAATTGGACTATATTAAATTGAAGAACTTCTAGTCTTTAAAAAAAAAGATACTATTAAGAGCATAAAAAGAACCCAAAGACTAGGAAAAGATATTTTATATATATATATATATATATATATATATATATATATATATATATAAAATTAATAAGCATTCCTACAAATTATTTTTTTAAATACTGATAACTCTTTAATAATTACATTTCTTATATTTATATGGGCAAGTTACTTGAACACATGAACACATTTCACAAAAGAGGTTAGCCAAAGGCCAATAAATGTATGAAATAAAGCTTAACCTCATTAGTCATCAGAGCTATATACTGACAAAATGACTAAAATAAAAGAGACAAAAATAACAAGATTGCAAGGATGTAGAGAGCCACTAGAATTCTCATATACCTCTGGTGGAAGTCTTAATTGGCACAGCCACTTGGAAAACTGCTAGTCAGTATATATTAAAGTTAAACATACCCATATCCTGTGACTCAGCAGTTCCACTAATGTTCACCAAAAGGCATGTATAAGAATGTTTGTAGTTCTGCTATTTATAAAAGTCCCAAGTTGGAAACAACCTAACTGCCTAATGAAAATAGAATTAATAAATAAGTTGTGACATAGTTGCACAATAGAATATTATACAGCAATGAGAATAAGTGATGTTAAACACACAACAATGTGGAAGACTCTCAGAAACATAAATTTTAGCAAAAGAAGCAACACACCAAAAAAAGCCCATACTGTCTGATTCCATTTATATAAAATATGCAAATTAGGAATTTTAATATATTTGCGGAAAGTCAGGACAATGGTTATCCTTGGGGGACAGAGGAATGATTTAGTCACCAGAAGGCATGAGGATGATTTCCAAGGTGTTGTACACAAAAATGTGTTCAGAAATTCACCAAGATATGCACTTATGCGATTTATATTTATTATGCCTCAATCAAAAAATCTTTAAGATGAGATGTCATGAGAAAAATAATACAAGTGTATAGGAGTCTAGGGAAAAATAAGGAAAGGACCAAAGTTTAAAAAGATTGTACTCATAAATTGAGTAGAAGGTCTGTAAGCTTAGCAATTCATAAGCCGTATACACTATTCAAAACTCAGTCAGATTTACTTATATCCAGCTGCATGGCCTCCTTCTACATGGGTTGACATTATTTGTGTACCAACTGACTTTTTAAAATACATATTTTCTCAGTGAATTCCAAGGGCCTTGCACAATAGAATAAACATAGTTTTGTAATTGACTATATTCTTTTGTCTTTATCACAACAGAATAAACTGTTCTGTGGTGTCCTGGATTATCATTTAGCAGTTCTTTTCACTCATAATTATCTTTATACACAAGGTTTTCTAGAATATTGTTGGTGCCTATAAATAAAATTTGGGTGTCAGAAACAGCATCTCATTTTAAAAAGCATGTTTGCTTCCTAATTGAAAAATTATATTGCTTTTGGCACAAACTGAAAAGAAAAGCCATCAAATGAGATGTAGGTAGTGTTAAATGACTAAAGATTATAAAAAGCCTTTATAACCTGGAATCCCAAGTTACACACTAGCTAAGATGCATTCAAGGAATGTGGCACTTTATGGCAAAGTATGAGAAAAGAGTATTATATTAAAGCAATTTATTTTCATTTTTTTTGTTCTGCACTCATCTGTGATAAATGCAGCAAGACAATAGACTACAGGTGGCAGATGGTTATTTAATAGGCAGAAAAGTCAAAGCTAAGCTATCCACTTCTGCAAAATACCTTCAGGTAAAAGAGAAGGGATTATTATCATTGAGAACAGCATTAAACTCATTAATAATTACCTTAAAAATGTTCTTTAGCTATTACAGAATCTAAAGGCAATAACCGTTAGTTTTTCTAATATTTTTACAAGACAAATTGCATAAAATAGCAAAGATAAAATCTGATATCGCATACATTTCTAACTCAGATAGATAGCAGATATATAAAGCTAAGTCACTTCAGTTTCTTCTCCAAGTTTATAATCTAGGATAATAATAAGTTGTTATATAAGCATTTTTCAAGGCCAGATATCCTGCTAACTAATATGAATTATGTCCCTTAGTAATTATTTTAAAAATTCAAGGTCATATAGTAGATAATCTCCAAATATGGCTGCCATCAATTATTCCTCCCCCTCTACAGGAATGCTATTCTAAGATGAAGTCCAGGGCAGCCCGGGTGGCTCAGCGGTTTAGCACTGCCTTCAGCCAGAGCCTGATCCTGGAGGATCAAGTCCCACGTCTGGCTCCCTGCATGGAACCTGCTTCTGCCTGTGTCTCTGCCCCCCCTCCCCCCCGTGTGTGTGTGTGTGTGTGTGTGTGTGTGTGTGATGAATAAATAAAAATCTTAAAAAAAAAGATGGGGTCTAATTCTTCTTCCCTTGAACCTGAGCTGATTTTGAGATGACCCTTTGACAAATGGAAATGTGACCAATGAAGGGTTGCTGGGAAAGCAAAGAGATACCATAAATATAATTTCTTGAAATTTTAAAATACACAGTGCATTTTGGCTATGATTCAATCTTTCTGTCTCTGGTATTAACCTAAAGCACTTGACTGAGACATCCAACAAACCACTTCTTTATTGAAATTGTTAACTATTAGCCCTACTATAAGTTCCACCTGGGTCTTCCATAATGCATGCTCTTGGGATGCTTCTTCAACCCACACATTATATGATGAGAAGCCCAAGTCCAGGGCTAGATTAATGTGCACATAACTTCTGCTGTCTCTGTCTTAAAACTCTTAATAGTTTTTAACAAGAATCCCCATGCTTTCATTTTGCACTGGATCCTGAAAATTATGCAGCTTATCTTGTCCAAACCACATCGACAGTCAGAGCTCCCACACTGCAGCCAGCATTCCTTCTCAGCCTTGTGGGTGAGTCACCTTGGATTTTCAGCCCTGCTGAGCATTTAAATGGTGACAGTCCCTAAATGGAACTGCATGAGAGAACCCACATGAGAACTGACCAGCTAAGCCCAGTCAACCTCTAGAACAATGAGAAATAATAAATAATTTATTAAGCCTTTAAGTTTTGGTATGGTTTGTTAACCAGCAACAGAGAGGTGACACTGGTAGGTACTATTATTAACTCATTTATTTCTTATGTTAAGCCTATGAAATAATTAGTAATATTATAATCACCTTTAAGACAAAGAGAAACAATTTCACTAACATCACTCAGTTTAAGACATGGGAGAGCAATAAATCAATTTCCACTGTTATTAAAACACATAGCCCATGCCCTAGATTGCTATTCTTTATAACAAGTATCTGACACACAACAATAGATTTTTCTCTTTTTAATGTGATTTTGTTTCTATTTTTGTTACACTGAAGTATTTTTCCAGGTTCCAACTTTAACGATTTAATTTATATATGCTTCCAAATTATCACCGATGAGATTTCAAGAGTAAGTAATGTCTAAGGTTGTACCTTCTAGTACCTCCTCATTTCCTCAAGAAGCCTCCAAACCATAATAATTGCAGATACCTCCATTTTAAGGCTAGCCAATTATGCTAATGGGAATGCATTACTCATTCCTTAGTGATGTATATTCAACTTTTATGATTATGTCCTCTACTATCCCCTGAAAGGTCATCATTAATTCCTAATTCCCCAAAATTATTTACACACACACACACACCATGAGGCTTTTGTGATGGGAATTCATTTCTCAAAAGGGAATTTAAGACTAAATCTCAGATGTTCAAAAACTGATGAACCAGATAGTTGACCTGAATCAGCTAATTAAGCTATAGGAAGTCACCAGGGAAAGAAAGGCACATCATTAGGTTCACTTTGCTGAAAAGTAATAATTTCAGGGTTCCTGGGAAAGCAGAGATATCTTAAACATAATTTCTTGAAATTTTGTTCCATTTTGGCGATGATTCAACTTTTCTGTCTCTGGTATTAACCTAAAGCACTTGAGTGAGACATCCAATGAACTACTTCTTTATTGAAATTGTTAATTATTAGCCTGAAAGTGAACTCTGAATTATTCTTTTGTTTGGTTTTGAATTGTTTAAAATTAGGTTGGATGAGTGTTGAGGAAAAAAAAAAAAAAGAAAAGAAAATTTTTACGAAATAATTCCCCTTCTAACCAAGACTCTTTTCAGCTAATATACTTCATGCTTGAAATGTATCCATATTAAAATACACAGCGCAATTCCCAAAATGAATGTATGTATAGCTTTCTAAAGAACCACAAGAAATTCATATTAGTAATTTATATAATAGTTTTAATGAAGAGGTAAATATTGGCTACCTATTTATAAGACCAAATTAATTATTATAAAATTGATTATTGACTGACCAATATATTTGAGAGTCTTTAATATTCTTTATCCAAGTATCCTTTTACATGAAGCAAAATATTAACCCCAAAATACTTCTAATCCACCTTATTTTCCCCTCAAATAAACATACATTTTAAAATAAGAGGACATAATATCTCATTTCTGATATGGTGTTATTCTGTGACCTCATTAAATACTAAAACTTTTAAAATTCCTTTATATGTTCTCGCTACAATATTTAATTATTTTCTCTGTTACCAATTTAGAAAATAGAGTATAATAAATATATTTTAAACTCCTTTGCTGAAAAGAAACTAAGAATCATTTTTACACCTTATAATATATTTAAGGGTACGGAAATATGTCAGTAACATTTGATAAATGCTTCTGGAATGAATGACAATGAATGAATGAACTGAAACCTAATTATAACTACATCATTTCTCTGAAAAACAAAGGAATTTTGCAATCATTATTCACTTTCTTTCTCTCAGTACTATTGAGAAACCAGTGGCCCTTCATCAGAACCAGTGGAATTGAACTGAGAGGCAACTGTCCACTGACTAATATAAAACTAATGAAAATATATATTGTGTGTGCTACAAAAAAGATAAAGATATAAATAAATACCCTGTTTAATTTTAATTGAACATGAAAATTCTTTGATATATGGATGTGAGCTTCAAGTAGAAAACTGTATCATTTGTTACTTTATCTCTAATACCTGACACAGAGGCTAGCACATAGTGTGTGCTCAATATTTCCATATTAGATAAAGAATTGATGACTTTTATTTTATTGCTGTATGCTTTTTCTGTAATACTCTAAAATAGCATTTCAACTACCAAATTCTGGAAAGGCATTTTCAGATGTCATTTTATCTCTATTCTGTTCCCAATTCACCTCTGATAATTGTTAGCCACCGTATACAGTAACCATTCTTAATTATCATTTTTAGAGGAAATCATTATAGATTATTTAAAACATACTTTTGGGAAAAGCAGTAACTGGAAATGTTGCTCTTTTTTTTTGTCTATTTGGTATATCGCTTTATTCAATAGTATTAATTATCTGTTGCTAGATAACAAATCATCTCAAGTTTAGCAACTTAAAATTATAATAATTATGTATTATCTTTAACAGTTTATGCAGGTCAGAAATTCAGGTTGCAGTCTGATGTTAGTTGGGGCTATAGTCATCTGATGGCTTGTCTGGGACCAGCTGATCCACTTCCAAGGATTTTAATCTCAATATTGCCAAGTTAGTTCCTCACCATATGGGCTGCTCTGGTGTTCTCATGGAAGCTGGCTCATCCCAGAGTGAGCAATCCAAGAGAACAAGAAAGAAATGACAATGCCTCTAAACCTGGCCATAAAAGCCATATGCTGTCACTTCTGCAGTGTTTTATTGGTAACTCAAATCAGCCCTGATTCATCGGCATGAATGGGTAGGCCTAACTATTCAAAGACAAGGATCTTGAGAGGATATCTTGGAGACAGGCCACTGTACCAATTATATATGTAAAAATATAATATAAAACCATGTAAGTGTTTAAATTGTTTGGCTTAAGATCAAAAACCATTTGCTATTAATTCTAGTGAAAGTTTTTTTTTTTTTTTTTTAAATCTCTATTCCCACCTAATTGGCCTTTTGGCTTAAAAGGTTTGCCATGAATTTTCAGCTTCAAAGTACTGGAATAACAATTTAATCATAGTTAATGTGTTATTTGCCATTTCTTTATTTTCATTTCTTCTCTCGTTGATTTGGTTCCAATAAATTTGCATTTAACATATACATAATAATGAAAACATAGACTTTTTCATAAAAATTATGCGGTATGAGTAAGGTCATTTCTCTTTAAAGTGCATTATCCAAATTGTTTCCACTTAACCTTTGGAATGGAGCAGGAGCAGGCTAAGCTCATGGACTGATTCCACAGTAAGAAAAGGCAAATCCAATCTAAGGGAGAGGGAACGAATACAGAAATGAGACTCAGAGGAAAATTCTACCTCATGGGAGTCGAGTTCATGAAGCAGCAATGAAAGGGAAACTGTGACCTATGGGAAGAGTTAGAGTGGCTTTAGCACTTGTATGCAGGAGTTTCTCTGAACGGCTTCTGTCTGTTCTGCTGTCACCCCAGGCACCAGAGGTAGCATTTCAGCCCAGTCTGTGAAAGTCACAGTTACATTTGTGAATATGCCTTTTTTTTTTTAAGATTTTATTTATTTATTCATGAGAGACACAGAGAGAGAGTCAGAGACACAGGCAGAGACTCCATGCAGGGAGCCTAACATGGGACTCAATCCCGGGTCTCCAGGATCAGGCCATGGGCTGAAGGCAGCGCTAAACTGCTGAGCCACCGGGCTGCCCTGAAATTTCCATTTCAATAATATCATAAAGAATGAAGATGCTACTATTATCTACTGTCACTTTCTGGTCACCATCATTAAATAAAGTGTATTATCCTATGTCATTTGCTATGCCAATGTACTTCACTTTATTCCAAAGGCATGGACCAGTATTTTCTAAAACAATTACATTCTGCTTTGGGGAATAGTTGTCAAAAGCCTTTCAGCCTTCAGAAATGTAATTGAATGAAGAATGTGACATTTCCTATGTTTTAGCAGAAAATGTTTTTTCTTGGAGGTTGTTTATACTAAGACTCAGGCTTTGAGAAAGTATTTGAATCTCATTTCCCTACTCATCTAGACTACCATGGGCTGGCTACTTATGCTTTCTTTGCCTCATACATCAAATGGGCATAATACCTACCTCAGAGAGAATTCTTATAAAGATTCAGTATGAGAACAGTTATAAAGTGCCTCCTATAGTAAACACCTAGTAAATGTGTGTTCACTTCTCTCTTTGCCTTTTATTTGTTCCCCAAATAAACACTATTTTCTGATAATATCAAATCAATTTGCTGGCAGTCAATATTTAATCCTTCAGTGAAAGCTCTTCCTAGTCTACATCCTAAGGACTGCATATTTGACTCATAAACTTTCTTTGTATTTGAAGGAGCAAGGCCAATAGTACTTCCTCATCCAACTTATGTCTAATTCTTTTCATGAAATATTTTTTATTTTTTTCATTATCATCATTCTTCAAATAATCCTCAGTATAAGTTATAAGTTTTAATAACTTGTCAAAAAATTTTTTTCCTGTGAATTATTTATTGATCACCTTTTGGGGGTGTTTGTTTTGCATGAAGCAACACTGGAATCTTCTCTGATAAAACTGCCATTAACATTATCATTTTCAATTTCTCTAGTTTTCTCCCTTATGTAAAAAAAAAAAAAATCAATATAGTGTGAATGCAATGTAGTACAATAAAAAGAATTCTGTTCATTTAGGTTCTTTAATCTCTTTGCACTTACTACTCCCATTTCTGAAATTATTTTTCAATTATTCAGTTATACATTGTTTACATGTCCTAATAAATATCTAAAACATAATTACTCCCTCCTTGTTCTATAAACCTTTCAAATTCAAAAGTGAGACTTTTTTTCTGATTTACTATCAGACCCCTAGGTGCGAAATATCATTATAAATGTATTTTTCCAATTTCTGGTTACTGTTTTCCTCCTCCAGTTTTCATCAATGGAATTTTAAAGTGAAAAATGTGGGTATTCATGAACAAGTACCACTATGTTATTTTCTATGAATGTAAGAAGGTGATGAATGTATAGTCCACCCATTCTTTCCTAACGTGTCATATTAGATATAAACATGTTTCTCATGGTAAAGCATCTCACAAGATTAATTCTCCGAAAGTGCAAGTTGTTATTGAAAATTCCCATACTCATCGCAGATCTAATATTTTTCTTTATCATAGTGTTTTTTTTTTTCATTTCTACCAAATAACATTTGAAACTCCTGTAGCAGTATTCTAGTTTCACTGATATGTACATAATAGATCACAAATTAAATTTATGTTGTTTCTTGTTAGGAGAAAATAAAATACGTTCATTAATTTTCTTTATTACTTCTCTATTTAAAGATATCTTGCACTGTTTACTAATTCTAGGTGGATGACCTGATATGGAAAATAAAGCCCATGTTAATAAAACCATGCATTAATTTTGGTTAGTGACAATGCTTTTTATTTACTAAAATTCAGCCTCGCCAGCAAAACTTTCGAAATATTCACATTCCATAATAATTCCAGAAGCCATTTTGAGGGGTTGAATTCTGTTCCTCAAAGGATATGTTGCAATGCCAATATCTAGTACCTCAGAATGTGAATTTATTTGGAAATAGGGTCTTTGTAGATATAATCAAGTTAAGATGACTTCATTAGCATGGGCCTGAATGAGATATGACATGTATCCTTATTAAAAAAGAAGAGGCTTGGATTTGGACACTGATATGATAGAGGGAAGACAATATAAGGAGAACTAGGGAGAGTATCAAATGAAGATTGCAGTTGTGTTTCCACAAGCCAAGGAAAGTGTTAGGCAAAAGCTGAAAGAGGCAAAGGATCCTTCCCCTATAGGTTTCAGAGGAACATGGCCCTGCCAATGCTGATTTCAAAATTTCAGCTTCCAGAACAGTAAGAGAAATCATTTTTTGTTGTTCTAAGCCACCTAGCTTTTGGTACTTTGTTATGGCAGCCCTAGGATATCAATACATATTAAAGCTAATAGCTACTTGAATTCACCAGATATAAATTACATGGACTGTGACTACATAAACTCAGCTTTGAATAATTTATTTTAAAAATGAGTCATCGTTGGGATCCCTGGGTGGCGCAGCGGTTTGGCGCCTGCCTTTGGCCCAGGGCGCGATCCTGGAGACCCAGGATCGAGTCCCACGTCGGGCTCCCGGTGCATGGAGCCTGCTTCTCCCTCTGCCTGTGTCTCTGCGCCTCTCTCTCTCTCTGTGGCTATCATAAATAAATAAAAAAATTTAAAAAAAAATTAAAAAAAAAAAAAATGAGTCATCGCTGGGGCACCTGGGTGGCTCAGTTGCTTAAACGTCTGAATATAATTTCGGCTCAGGTCATGATTTCATGATTGTGAGTTCAAGCCCCACATGAGCCCAATTTTTCTCTCCCTTTGCACTTCCCCCATTCTAAAAAAAAAAAAAAAAAAAAAAAAGAATCATTAATTTGCTACCATGGATCTTTATCATCATGGGCTATTTTGGTAACATAATAAAGAATACTTCTATGTGTCTAGTACCAGAATAAGTATTTTACTTATATGGCTTCATTTAATCCTCACAACTATATTTCTTTTTTTTTTAATTTAATTTTATTTTGAGAGAACGTGCGCACAAGCATGTAAGTGGGTCGGGGAGGGGCAGAGGGAGAAAGAGAATCTTTTTTTTTTTTAAGATTTTATTTATTTATTCATAGAGACACAGAGAGAGAGAGAGGGGCAGAGGCACAGGCAGAGGGAGAAGCAGGCTCCATGCAGGGAGCCTGACGTGGGACTCGATCCACGGTCCCCAGGATCAAACCCCAGGCTGCAGGCAGCGCTACACCGCTGCACCACCGAGGCTGCCCTCACAACTATATTTCAAAATAGTTATTACCATTATAACCCCTTTTTAGGCACAGAGAAGTGAAGTGACTTTCTCTGATCCTATCCTTAGTATGTGAGGGAATGAATTCAAACCCACAAAGTCTGCCCACAGTGTCTATATTCTCAGTCACTATGTGAGACAGCTTTCAAACAGTCTATCCCTGTTGATTCCACCTGCACCAATCAATGTCTCACTTTGTCGACCTTCTAAAACATAGCTATTGCAACTATATTCAAACATTCAAATTACATTTTATCATTGTCTAGAAGAAGCCTGCCAGATTCTTCAGTGTGGCATTTAGCATCCATAGAGCCCCATAATCTGACATGAACCTACATTTCAAAACACACCTCTACTGGGTGTTGTAATATATGTTGGCAAATTGAATTTAAATAAAATTTTTAATAAACCACATCTCTATCCACATTATGTATAGAGACATTAAAGGAAAGGAAATTGCAGAAGTGGTGTTGAAGAACAATGAAGGAATGTAGAAATGTCAGGATTTATATTCAGTGTAGGAAATACCACTGACAATGAGTCCTTTTTATAAGACATCAAGTCAGGACAAATACCAGCATACAAATATTGACCTTGCCCCTACTTACCTGCTTTATCCTATCTCCCCCTACACTTGCTTTTTCACAGCACACTCAGGATACACTTCTGCAATTTTAGAATGATCGTGTTCTCTCTTACATTGTGACACTTATATTTGCCGCTTTCCCTTCTTGTGCTCTTTTTTTATCCCTAATATAATGTCCCCTTTCCCACCCCCACCCTTCCATTGAACCACCTTATGGCAACTTCTACTAAAATTCTGTAAATCAGCTTATTTATCTCCTGTCCTGATAAGCCTTCTCTGACTTGTCTCCCATCTACTGGTCAACAGAATATGTGCTTCACTTTTAGCATTCACTGCACACCTTTGTAACAGTTGGCTTGTCTGTATCTCCATTCTAAACTACTTCACCTTAGTCTTTGGTTGCCCAGAGCATACATGACTGGGATGAAGTAGCAACTCAATAAGTGTTTGATATATGAATAAGTTAATATTGAAACCTAGAAAAACCTGGGAGTGTATAATGAAGAACAAGCAGAAAAAAAAATGTCAAGCCTATGGAAAGATCCTAAAGCCATAGCTGTATGTGGTGCTGAAGCTGTGGCATCAATGAACACTGGTACAGAGTGATATACCTATCCATAAAGTACCCAAAAGCAGGGACAAGATCACATTTTTGAAAGAAAAGGACTGGATACATTGCATTGGCCAAAAGAGATTTTTATCCAAACTGACTAGCTGGGAGGAAAGATATGAAAGACACGTGAGGAGAGGAGAGGGTCAGAATTTATGTAGACAGGAAAAAGGGAAATGCAGGCAGTAAAAGTCAGGTGGTACAAAAGGTAATTTCATATTTCATAAGCAGATGAATTAGAAATAGAAAATTGCCACATTAAAAGATTGTATAATCTTTGCTCCAGTAAGTGTTCAGGCCAGAGAATCAACAGATAGGAAACCAGATGCAGATGCAATGTTGTAAAACATTGATGACTACAGTAGATGTGTGTTTTAGACCCAAACATTCTATGGGATTACTACTAAAGTCAGCTTCTGCATGACTAGGTAAGGCCATAAGCTCCATGAGAGCAGGGCTATATTTGTCTGACTCACTGCTGTATCTGTAGCCTAGCTCCTCATAGGCACAGAATATGTACTTAGATATGATGGATCTTTCAGTTACATGACATACCAATTACTCTTCACTCTCCCTCCTCTGTCACCAGTCAACCATTTACCCAAACAAGAAACCATAAATCACCATAGACTTCTTTAATCACTCTCCCAACATAATTATCAAAAAGGAACCTGTTAATTCTACTCGAAGAATTCAATTTAGTAACTCTATGTCTCTATTTCCCATTAAAACAATGTTAGTTTAGGCCACCATTCTTGCTCATTTGCACTATTGCTAAATTCTTGTTAATATCTCCTCCATTTTTAACTGTTCTCTTAGAATCACCTCTCCAAATTGCTACCATACTAAGTAGTGGATTGAATTATATTCCCAAAAAAGATATGTATAAATGCTAACCTCCAATACCAATGAATATGACCTTATTTGGAAATAAATTAATATGAGAGTATATCAGATTGGGATGAGCCCTAATTCAATGACCAATGTTCTCATAAGAAATAGGAAATTTAAACAAACAAAAACCAAAGAGAATACTGAATGACAATAGAGAGATGACAGAGGCAGGGCTTGGATGCATCTACAAGCCAAAGGACACCAAGGATTTCCAGGAACCACCAAAAGAAAGGAGGGATGCCGGGGTACCTCAAATGGTTGAGCATACGACTTTTGGTTTCTGTTCAGGTGGTCATCTCCAGTAGTAATCTCAAGATCGATTGTGGGAATAAGCCCAGCGTCAGTCTCCATACTCAGTGTAGAGTCTCTTTCAGGTTCTTTCTCCCTCTCCCTCTGCTCTGTTACTTGTCCCCCACATGAATGTGCTCTCTTCCCCTCTCTCTGTCTCTGTCTCTCTCTCAAATTAAAAAATAAAAATAAGGAAAGGATCCTTCCCTAGAGCTTTCAGAGAGACCACGGTCCCTCCTGCTGACATCTTGATTTCAGACTCTTTGCCTCCAGAACTATAAGAATACATTTCTGTTGTCTTATGTCAACCAGTTTGTAGTTATCTGTTATAGCAACCCTAGGAAGCTAATACAATTTGCAAAACCGAAGATCCAATCAAGCCACTCTATTGCTCAACCTCATTTTTTAACAATCATTTTGGATAGAACACAAATTCTTTTATAAGTCCTAAGAATCCAATGTGATCTGGATCCTACCCAACTTTCTGGATTAATATCTGGACACTTTCAACTTTCTGGGTTTGCCACACTTCAGAACTGCAGGGCTTATATATTTTCCTACAATCTGCCAGGACCTCAGACATGTTTTTCCTCCTGTCTGAGTATCCCCCTTCTCTTTACTTCCCTCCTATAATTACCATGACTAACTCTAATGTTTTCCTATCTCTCAGCCTCATTCCATTAGGGAAACGTCTCAAGATGCAAAACTAGTTTAGGCTCGCGGGCTATGTAAATGTGCTACAGACTTTATTCTATGTATTGGATTATTTTTCTTTTTTCCTCTATAAACTGTAGATTCTCTAAAAGGAAGAGCAATATCTTTCCTGTGTTTGCCACTGTATTTCCTGCATCTAGCAATATGTTTTGTGCATTACTGTGATTATCTTGCTATTACTATTGGTCACAATTACCACTACTATTACTATTACTACTGACAGTAATAATCTAACAATTATTGAACACTCATTTGTACCAGGAATTTTGCAAATGATGAAAAAATGTCACATTACTTGATGTTCTTCTCTAATAATGATTTACATGATAATCACCATTATTTCTAAATGGGAAAAGTGAATTTTAGAGTGCTTAAATTACTAATGCAAGATCACACCGCTCTCAAGTGATAGAATGAGAGCACATCCTAGTTGTTTCTGACTTCAAAAGGCCATATTCTTAATGATTTTGTTCAATAAATATTTATTGACATTCCAACAGAGAGAGCAAAACAAATAAAGCCCCAGTGTTGAAATTAACACAACTATGTTTGAGGAAAATGAGACAGAGATTTAACTTTTAGTGATAAAATGAAAAGAACAGTTTATGGCATGTGAAGACCAGATAGGGAAGTAAATTTGAAGAAGATAATTGAGACCCTATGATTCAACGTGAAATGGTTTTGAGGAAGGTAGTATAGATAGATGCAAAAGTGTATTAATTGGCAGGTCAAATCAAACACTATTCTCTCTGAAGATACAAGGCAATATAAAGATCACTGGATCAACAAAATGTAAACTGATATATGTAGCATCCTATGGAAATTAAAAGAAAAATACTCCCAATTTGGGGGGGGAAGCACAAAGATGGGGTAGAGTGTTGTGACACATATGTTTTGAAATTTCATGTTGCAACTGCTTAAATTTGATGATCACCATTGGCTAAATTTCTAAAAACAAATAACGTGGGATGTACCAGAAATGAAGAATTCATCTTACTATCTAGATTTTAAATCCTTTAGAAAGATTTTCAAGAAAATGTCTAGTTTTGAAAAGCACAGAAAATTGGAGTAATATTGTCCTCTTTTTCTACAATATTAATGCTGCTTCAGGCAATGACAGATCATTAACAGACAAATCCTGTTCTGCATAAACTTTTTTTAATAATAGAAAATGAGGGGCCCCTCGTCGGCTCAGTCAGTTAAGCGTTTGCCTGCCCCTCAGGTCATGGCCTTAGAGTCCCGCAATTGAGCCCCACGTCTGGCTTCCTGCTTAGCAGGGAGTCTGCTTCTCTCTCTCTCCCACTGCTTGTTCTCTTTCTCTCAAGTAAATAAAATCTTAAAAAAAAAAAGGATTTGCAGGGTTCCTGGGTGGCTCAGCTAGTTCAGTGTCTGACTTTGGCTCAGGTCATGATCTCAGGGTCCTGGGACTGAGCCATTTCAGGCTCCCCACTCAGTGGGGAGTCTGCTTATCCCTGTTCCCCTCCCCCTATTCATGCTGGCTCGTGCTCTCTTACTCAAATGAATAAATAAAAATAAAATAAAAATAAAACGAGTTGCACCCCGACATAGGCATTGGCAATAATGCCAATTATTGGAAGAAATTCAGTTAAGCTTTGGTGGAAGAAAGCTTTAACTTCTGATAATGCTTGAGGTGAGGACACAAAGTCACAATGAGTTCAGATTTTAAACCTAAGATGTGGTGATTGAGAGTTCATTTTATAGTTAAAAAATCACTTTGTGCTCATATTGTTAGAAAGATATTCTAGGAAGAGATGAAATACTTTCAGAAGGAAGGATGATAAACAATTGATGAAAGCTAGAAGGATTTTAAATAAATTGGAGGGGCCCATATTCATCCTTTAAGAAATTTACTAAAAGTAATACATCTTTGGTGCCTTGGAGAGAAAGGCATCTGGGTGGTTTAAGTCAAGAGAAATTAGACTACTGGTGCTTAATCATCGATGTGCATGAGAATCTCCCAAGATTCATGTTAAAAATTTAGATTCTGGGCCCAACTGAAGATCTGATTGAGTAGATAGAGGTACCCAAGAATACTCATTTTTATTTTTATTTCTTTTTAAGGATTTTATTTATTTATTCATGAGAGACACAGAGAGAGAGAGGCAGAGACACAGGCAGAGGGAGAAGCAGGCCCCATGCAGGGAGCCGGATGTGGGACTCGATCCCGGGTCTCCAGGATCACGCCCTGGGCTGAAGGTGGCGCTAAACTGCTGAGCCACCTTGGCTGCCCAGAATATTGATTTTTAGAGGCACCCAAAGTAACTATCTCCCTTCCCACATTTTGAAAATATTCGTGGGTGATCCAGGAAAAATTTTTAAATAATAATAAAACACACTTATTTTAAAAGGGGAATTGATTCTAGCGAGAAAGATTAAAGAAGTTAATTTTATATTATAGCAAAGAAAGCAGAAGGATGATTTAATAACCATCTCCGAGTATATTAAGTGTATATATGAGGATATCTGGGCAATTTTTCTCTATCTCCATTGTTGTCTATGCAAGAGGAAATTGACTTGGATTAAAGTAAGAACTCATTTGTAAGAAAAGATTTTTTGACTTAAATAATAATTATAGGCTAGAACTGTCATGAAGGACATTTTGAATAATCTATATTCCTGTTTTGTTGTGTCTTGCTTAAATATAATAATAATAATAATAATAATAATAATAATAATAAATCTATCAGTCCTATTTCAGGGTGTGTCCCTTTGCCAGTATTGGAGATAGGGTCATTGACCATAGGATGTCTTAAGGTCTTTACCCATTCTATGCTAGGGATATTTAATAAGGATATATTGCTCTTTGAGTAGGCTATGCAAGAGTCATTAACTGTGACTAATATGCTATCCTCAAGATGTGCCAGAGCAGCCTCATTAATCACATCAAATTGCTGCTGAAGACATTTTGTATATGAATGTGCATGTGAGTGTGTGCATGAGTGTGTGATTGTGTGTTTGGTCATTTATTAAACTCTTTGGTTGGAGTTACAGAATAAAGATAATTACTTAATTAAAAAGTATACCCGTCTTTTTTTTTTTAACCTTTTCTCTCTTTTCCCCTAACTCTTAAGGACTAGAGCAGCAACCAGGCGGCTGTTCTCCTCAGCCAGCATTTATAAATGCTAGTGGTACAGAGTTGCTCAAGCTAATAGAGGGTGGAATTCCACCTGGTTCTCTCTCCCTGCTACTGCTTGGTTTCTGCAGCCCTCTCATGCTGTGATAAGCCATAAAAAAGACTGGCTAAAGTGACTACAGATGTTGTGTGAAATAGCCAGTATGTTTTCCACCTGTCTATATTTGCCTAAGGGGTCAGGGACAATCAAATTAAAGCAATATGCAAGATGTGACAGATGTTTGTCCTATTGAGATAAATCTGAGCAAGTACAGAAAGGTAGAATAAATGCAATACATAAAACAAAACACAGAAACCACTTTAGAAGGTGTCCTGAGAATAACAACATTTCTAAATAAAGGCCATTACTTTATGCCCTTCCCTTCTAATTAGACCCATAATTGGACACTTTATAGTACCTAGTGGAAGCATAATTAGTTATTCTTTTTATAGCAGTATAATTTGTCGGGAGTTAGACTGTTGAAGTGGAAGAAGGGTCATTTTAGAGATTTTTTATCTTTTTTGGGCAATAGGTAATGACATGGTGCATTGCCCATTTTGTTGGAAGAACTTGGATGAATGTTTCTTCACCAAATTAATGTCCTCCAATCTCTCATGTTCCTCCCAAAATATAGGAAGCTGCTCCATCTCTGAAGCTAACTCAGGTAATGAAATAGCCTTTCAATAACTTATTGACTGGAACATTGCTAACATGTCAAGATCAGGCAAAAGGGAGTTAGATGTGACATTATGATTATATATGCATTGAAACAATACACTAATATGGAGCATTTTTCTTTTGTGTCACATTGGCTAGATGTCCCTGGTCAAATAGACAATATATGTTCCTTGGAAAAGCTCTTTTCAGGCCTTTATCTTTCTTTTCTTATCTCGAATATTTTATGCTCTGAAATTTCAGCAACTGCTCCTGAAAATTATTAGACTTAAAAAATATGAGTTGGCCAGCAAAAGCATAAAACCAACCAACCATTGGACATTAACTCTTTTGAAGGTTGTAAGATCGTACAAGACATGATGAAATAGTATTCATTGCATTTTGTAGAAGGAATTATCTGTTCCAACTCAAGTCATTTGTAAATACTTTCAGGGACATAATAGAGGGCTGTGTGTTCCTTCCTTTAAAAGACTGTTATGATTACAGGTATATATTGTTCCCTAATTTCATTGTTCTAACATGACACATGGGTCTGAGTACAGGCAATCCACTACTGGTCCCAGCTGCTGCCAACTGCAAGTTGATTTAGTTGACAACCTATGTAGCTGTAGTGAAGGCCAATGGAAATTACATAAGCCATTTTTCTTTCTCTATGGAGGTTTCCAAACTCTCAATCACAAGGCAAGTCAAGCACAGAAGCCTAATTGAGATTTGGATGCCTGCTACTTATTGCAGCATCCCTTCTTACTAATACAGAAGGATAATTTATTATAGACCTTGGCCTTTTTGTCAAAGTTATCCAAATTGGATAGTGTTTAAGTATCATTGGTTTTGAAAAGGTCTTTCTCAAGAGAACACTGATTATTTTCAAATTGACCTAATTGATCTGTGATTTAGCAATGTATTTGTTGAGTACTTATTATTTTTCAGACGCTTCACTACACCTAAGATTTCTCCTTCCCAACTAGGGTTGAAGAGACCTTAATACTGGAATTACTTGATCAATGGTGATTTGAAACACATGGCATTCCATTTCCTCTCTTGTCCAATCCTTCCAGGAACATGGTGTATAAATCATTAGTACTCTCCTGAGAAAAGGGAATGTAGTCAGAGGGTTCCAAACTTCTCCTGGTATTATTATTAGTGAACATCATGAGAATATTGGAAAGCCAGGGTAGATGGCCAAAAAAGGGAAAAAAGCACGAGGATGGAAAATGACGCCTCAGGCTAAAGAAATGCTAAGAGGAGTGATTGCTCATTGTTCCATCAACCAAGTCTGTCAATTACATGGCACATAGGAAAATGTGCCTGCCAACATGAAGAAAATGGATCGACTAATTTAACTAGCACTAATCAACTAACTCAGGTGGAAATTTCAGTTAGCACTGATGTGTATTTGTTGACAATAGGTTAATTTCTAGGGCAGTTCAGGCATTAGAAAATTCCTTCGCTAATAAAATTGACTGATTTGTGTGTTTGTGTGCTCTTCACTTTTGAAAGAACACCATAGCTTCAAAATCCATTTTAAAAGAATTAAAAAATGATAGTTATCCTCAAAAAAAAAAAAAAACAACTATTGAGATTTCTGGAGTCATTTAATTCATAGTAAATGGACCACTGACCAAAGCTTTTTTTTTCTTTTTGTGTATTTAATTTGAGTACTTTTAGTGTACCTGTGGCCATTTACTTACACTATTACTTTATTTACATATATGTCACTTATTTACACTATTTAAAGGAATAGTTGTTATGATTAAATTCTTAAATTCTTTTTTTTTTTCTTGAAAAAAGTGCATGCAAGTAGGGGAAGGGCAGAGGGAAAGGAGGAGAGAACCTTAAACTGGGCATAGAACCCAACATGGGGCTCAATCTCACAACCCTGAGATTATGACTTGAACTGAAATCAAGAGTCCTTAGCTTAACCAAATGAGACTACCAGGTGCCCTGTTATGATTAAATAGTGGACTTTGGAAAATCTGTGTGAAAATGTTTATAGCCTACTGGAAGTCAATTTGTATACTATAAAATGTAAACTGTTTATATATATATAAAACATTATACATATATATATCATGAAATTACATATATATTACGAAGAAGTTAGAAATCTATATGACCATATGGAATACACAATTAAATTTAAGTACGATTGTTCTTGAATGCAAAGTAATAGTATATTTTCCTATACATATTTAGTACTTGTATTATCAACACCTGCTTACCTATCAGCCCTACCATACATACTGTTTCAAACAAAATGTAGAGGCACATCAAAATGTTCTTGAATGAGCAAGTTAGGAATTTTTTTTTAACTTAGTAGTGTTTTCTTTTTTAATTATGAAAGAAATTATCTTTTTATTTATTCATAGGAAAGAAGAAAGATGATAGATTTAAAACAAAATCTAGGGACGCCTGGGTGGCCCTTGGATGCCTGGGTGGCTCAACAGTTGAGTGATTGCCTTCGGCTCAGGGCATGATCCTGGAGCAAGCTTCTCCCTCTGCCTGTGTCTCTGCCTTTCTCTCTCTCTATATGTGTCTCTCATGAATAAATAAATAAAATCTTAAAAAAATTAAAATTAAACAAAATCCAAGCAAAATACCTGAGAAATTAGTAAATTTTGTAGGTTATAAATGAAGGTTACTACAAGGTGTTCCCTTCAAACATGAAAATTATATGAAAAAGTTGCACCCTGAAAGTTTCACTTCACAAATCAGAGATATGTATTACCAACTTAAATAAATTTTTAAAGGCTATGAGTTCCTAAACATGACTATAACCTGATAGATAATATTTTAAAATCTAAAGAAATACTGTGTTTATTCTTATTCTCTTTTGGTTGGTTTACGAAGACCAAAGAGAAAGGGAAACGAGAGAAAGCAAGAAAGCAAGCAAGCAAGAAAGAAATGTTGTCAATGCCCTGTATATAGTGTTCATGAGAAAAAAGTACCCTAACAGGTTGATCCTTATATCTAGTGTGCTAGATCATACTTCATAAGTGAATGAATAAGTTCTGGAGATAAAATGTACAGCATGGTAACTATAGTTAGTTAATACTGCATTGTACATTTGAAATTTCCTGAGAGGAGATCTTAGACATTCTAACCATGCATGCAAAAATATAGTAATTATCTGAGATGATGGATTTGTTAAGTGGATTGTGGTAATGGTTTCATAATTTATATATAAAACAAATAATCGCATTGTATACTTTAAATATATATATTTAATCTATATTTTATATAGATTTATTCATATTTATACCTTATAAATGCATACATATATATACACATTTATTTGTCATTATGTTTTTTAAAAAGTAACTGAGAAGCAGAATGCTTAAGATCAGTGGCTCTAACCTTACCAGACCAAGGAATTACTTTTTGTTACTATATTTTTTCCTATAATGTAACTTGAAATGAGATTTTTAGATAATATCACTATGCTCTGCATATACATTTATATGTATATAATACTCTAACTACAAAATGAAGAGAGAAATTAATGATATACATGGCCAGGCATGACTACATGAGAAGATTTCATAAAGCCAGCTAGTGCTGGTATCTTCTTAAAATGAGTAAATCTAGATTTAATAAAAGTAAGTCAGAAGCCATTTCATACATTAAGGGATAAAAAATGAAAGAGCTCAGTATAGTTGAGAATCTACCATGATGGTTAGAAGTCAAAGTATTAAATACAAGTATAATAATTTGCTAATGATACGAAGTGAAAAAATGTAAATTGTGATATAAAAAACACAAATGTTTCAAGAGGAGAGTGTACATATGTAGAGCATTAGAATGTGTTCAGAGTTAAGTTGTTGAAACTTAGATTGTTTTAAATGTAAGATATTTTATGTGGGATCGAGTCCTGCATCAAGCTCCCTGCAGGGAACCTGCTTCTCCCTCTGCCTTTCTCTCTGTATCTTTCATGAATAATTAAAGAAAGAAAAAGAAAGAGAAAGAAAGAAAGAAAGAAAGAAAGAAAGAAAGAAAGAAAGAAAGAAAGAAAGAAAGAAAGAAAGAAAGAAAGAAAGAAGAAAGAAAGAAAGAAAGAAAGAAAGAAAGAAAGAAAGAAAGAAAGAAAGAAAGAAAGAAAGAAAGAAAGAAAGAAAAGAAAGGTTAAATCATATCAAGCACGATTTTCTGACCTTAATGGCATGAAAGGTATTAATCACAAGAAGAAAACTGAAAATTTCACAAATATGTGGAAAGGTTAAACAACATACTACTGAACAACTGATGGGTCAAAACTGTAAATCAAAAGAGAAATCAAACAAAATCTTCGGACAAATGAAAATGAAAATACAACACACCAGAATTTATGGAATAGAAGAAAAACAGTTCTCAGAGGGAAGTTTATATTGATCAACTACATTAAGAAGAGAGAAAGGTCTCAAATAAACAACTTAACTATACCCTTCAAGGATCTAGAAAAATAAGTTAAACTCAAAATAAGAAGAAAAGAGGTAAAGAACAGAATGGAAATAAAAGAAATTGAGATTAGAAAGACAATTGAAAAGATCAATGAAACTAAGAGTGGGTTTTTGAAAAGACAAACAAAACAGACAAATCTTTAGCTAGACTTACCTAGAAAAAAGAGAGCTAAAATAAAATAAAATGAAAGAGGAGACTTTACAACTGATACCACAGAAATTCAAAGGATTGTGAGACTACTGTGAACAGTTATATGCCAACAAATTGGACATTTTAGAAATGTATCCATTTTTTAAATTTAAAAATGGATACATTTCTAGGAACATATAACCTACAAAGACTGAACCATAAAGAAATAGAAAATCTGAACAGTTAAATATTGACTAAGGAGATAGAAGCATTAATCAAAAACCTCAGAAACCTCCCAACACAGAAAAGTCCAGTACCATATGGCTTCACTGGTGAATTCCAACATTTAAAGAATAAATACCAACTAAAACTATTCCAAAACATAGAAAAGAAAACACTCCAAAATGCATTTTCTGAGGCCAGCATTAATTCCATGATAAAACCAGATGAGGACACTAGGAAAATTACAGGCCAATTTCCTTGATAAACATATATGCAAAAAAAATCATCAGCAAAATATTAGCAAACCAAATTCAATAATATGTTAAAAGGATCAGATACCAAAATCATGTGGAAATTATTTCAGGGATGCAAGGATGATTTAACATTTTAAATCAATTAATGCACATTAACAAAATGAAGGATAAAAATCATATGATTGTCTCAATCAAAACCATCTGATGATTTTCTTTTTTAAAAAGATTTTATTTATTTATGGAGAAACTGAGAAAGCACAAGCAGGGGAGCAGCAGAGGGAGAAGAAGCAGGCTCCCCGTTGAGCAGGGAGCCCAATACAGGGCTCAATCCCAGGACCCTCAGATCATGAACTGAAGGCACTTAACCAACTGAGCCACCCAGGCACCCCAACAATTTTCAGTATCCATTCACAATAAAAACTCTCAACAAACTGAGTATAAAGAGAATGTAACTCAACATAATGAACAGATATAACAAGCCCACAGCTAACATTGCACTCAATGATGAAAATCCGAAAGCTTTTCCTGTAGGATCAGGAACAGGTATACCCACTCTCACGATTTTTATAGTACTAGAAGTCTTAGTAAGAGGAATTAGGCAAAATAAATAAATACATAAATCATCCAAATTGGAAAGCAACAAACAGAATTGTCTTCAGACTTGACTTTTTTTCTAAAGATTTTATTTACCTATTTATGAAAGACACATAGAGAGAGGCAGAGACACAGGCAGAGGGAGAAGCAGACTCCATGCAAGTCCCCGAAGGTAGGACTTGATCCCACGACCCCGAGACTATGCCCTGAACTGAAGGCTGATGCTCAACCACTGAGCTACCAGGCATCCCAGATTTGACCTGGGAAAATCCTGAAGACTTGACCAAAAATCTGTTAGAATAAATGAATTCAGTGAAGTTGCAGGATACAAAATAGATGTACAAAAATCAGTGTGTAAAAAAAAAAAAAAAAATCAGTGTGTTTTTATCTACTAATAATGAACTATCAGAAAAGAAATTAAGAAAATAGTCCCAATTATTACAATTGCATAAAAAGGTAAAATACCTACAAATAAATCTAGTCAAGTAGTTGAAGGTTGAAGACAGTGAAAACTATGACAGAAACCAAAGAAATTGAAGAAAATATAAATAAATAGAAAGAAATTGTTCACGGAATAGAAGAACTGATATTAAAATGCCCACATTAAGCAAGGCAATCTATAGATTCAATGCAATCCCTACAAAAATTCAATGATATTAATCACTTTCATAGGAAAAAAATACATTTTATTTATTTTTTAAGGATTTTATTTACTTATTTATTTATTTATTTATTTATTTATTTGAGAGAGAGTGATCAAGAAAGAGAACATAAGCAAGGGGAGCTGCAAAAACAGAGGTAGAAGCAGGCTCCCCACTGAGCAGGGAGCCTAACGTGGGGCTTAATCCCAGGACCCCAGGACCACGCACGACCTGAGATGAAGGCAAATGCTCAACTGACAGAGTCACCCAGGTGCCCTAGAAAAAGAAAAACATTTTAAAACTTGTATGGAACCCTAGAAGACCCCAAACAGCCAAAGCAACACTGGGAAAGAACAAAGTTGAAGACATTACATTCCCTGATTTCAAATTCTATTACAAAATTATCGTAATCAAAGCCATATGGTATTAGCATAAAAACAGACGTATAGAACAATAGAGCAGAGTACACAGCTGTATTTGGTCAATTAACTTATAACACAGAAGCCAAGAATATATAGTAAGGAAAGAATAATGTCTTCAGGTAATGATGTTGGGAAAATTGAACAGCCACATGCAAAAGAATGAAGCTGGATCCCTACCTTATAACCAACACAAAAAATCTATTCAAAATAGATTCAAGAGATAAATTTAAGATCTGAAACCATAAAACTCCTAGAAGAAAATACAGGGGCTAAGCTCCTTGATCTCATTCTTGGCAATTACTTTTGAATATAACATCAAAATGAGACAAAAAAAGCAAAAATAAACAAGTGAGACCAAATCAAATGAAAAAGCTTCTACAACAAAGGAAACCACCAACAAAATGAAAAACCGACCTACTGAATGGGAGAAAATATTTGTAAATCATATAACTGATAAGAAATCAATATTCAAAGGCTGCCTTGGTGGCTCAGTCAGTTAATCATCGCCTTTGGCTCAGGTCATGATCCTGGAATCCCAGGATCAAGCCCCACGTTGGGCTTTCTGCTCAGGGGGGAATCTGCTTCTCCTTTTGCCCCACATCCTTCTCCTCCTCTTTCTCACTCACTCTTTCTGTCTCTAAAATAAATAAATAAAATCTTTAAAAAACATTTTTAAAAAGAAATTAACATTCAAAATATATATTAAAGAAAAAACTCATGCAACCTAAATAGCAAAAAACAAAGTCCAATTAAAAACTGGCAGAAGAACTGAATAGACATTTTTCCAAAGAAGACATACAAATAGTTGACAGTTGAATGAAAAGGTGTTCAACATCACTAATCATTAGAGAAATGTAAATCAAAACCACCATGAGATATCACTTCATATCCATTAGAATGCCCATCATGAGAAAGACAAGTGATGGCAAGGATGTGGAGAAAAAGGAAACTTGTGCACTGTTGATGGGAACATAAATTGGTTCAGCATTCCAGAAAAGAGCACGGAGGTTCCTCAAAAAATTAAAAATAGAATCACCATATCATCAAGCTATTCTATTTCTGGGTATACATGCAAAGGAAATGAAAAACAGATATTGAAGAGATATTTGCACTGTCATGTTTGTTGCAGCATTATTCAAAATAGCCAAGACATTGAAATAATCCTGTGTCCATTGATGGATGAATGGATACAGTAAATTATATATATACATACATATATATGTGTGTGTGTATATATATGTATATATATATACACACACACGCACACACACAAAACACAAGCAATGGAATATTAATCATCTATGAGAAAGAAGGAAATCCTGCCATTTACTACAACATGCATCAACCTTGAGGGCATTATGCTAAGTGAAATAAACCAGATGGAGAATGACTAATACTGCATATCACTTATATGTGGAATCTTAAAAAAAAAAAAAAAAAAGTCGAAACTCCTGGAAACAGTAAAAAAGTGATTAGTTGCCAGAGGCTATGAAGAAAGGAGTGAATAGGAAGAAGTTGGTGAAAAGACACAAATTTTCAGCTATAAGATAAAGTGCAAAGACTAATGTAAAACATGGTGAATATAGTTGATAACACTGAATTATATAATTGAAATTTTCTGAGAGTAGAACTTAAATGTTCTCAACTACAGCAACAAAGAAAGAAAATAATGTGAGGTGATAGATACGCTAATTAACTAGATGAAGGAATCTTTTCATAATGTTTATGTATATCAAATCACCACTGTGCACACTTTAATTATGTTACAACTTTATATATCAATTTTACCTAAATAAAGCTGAACTTTATAAAAAGCTAAATTTCCAGAAATAATATTTATAAATAATTATATACTTTTATTTTGTTTTTTTATGACATATATTTTAAATAAACTATTCTGATATATTGTTCTTGCTAAAATAAAGATCAGTGTAAATTTGATATATTATTCATAATTTTATACTTATTTTGGTTTTAAAATTTTAAGCATTTAAAAATGAAATTTTCTTTAAGGATTTTTTAAATTACAGAAACAGTTTTCAGAGAAGCTGTAGGGTAAAGTGAGTGAGCACACAGAAATGGCTTTATTATAGCTTGGGAATATTTCCCTAAATGGTCAATAAGATGACCCAGGCATCCACCAGTTGTGGTGATAAAAATCTTGCTGTTATATTACTTCTAGGAGGTGTGAAAATATATGAGTGTGGATAGAAATAGCAATTAAAAATATGTAAGACCGTTAGCCTAACAGACAAAATTGGCAGAGACAAAATCACTTGCTGCCACAAAAAAAAAAAAAAAAATAATTAAATGTTCCAGGTTTTAGTGTCAGCCCTCATCTGAGCTATTCAATAGGAGGCATGAGTCTACAAAGTAAAGATGCAAGTAATAGCAAATAGTTGCAAATAAGGGATGTTGTCAATAGCTCAAGGTTATTAATAAAAATAGGTATATCCTATTTTATATTTTTATATTTTGTGCTTTTTTAAACTTCAGCAATTTAGTTTTTGTTTGAGGCTAAGGATTCTGGATGTCTATATGAGTAAAATAAATATCAAAAATTAATTGGAAAATCTTGACAGAGATTAAGAATCAGAAAAGTTCATTTTGATGTTTTTCTAATTATTAAAAGGACAAAATATTCTTATAGTTAGAATTTTAAAATTCTTGCAAATTTTTATGAATTTTTTATAGTCCCCTAAAATAAATAATTCTTATTAGTTACTCTGTTGCAAGCAGGGGGTTTGAATGAATTTATACATAAAACAGAAACTCAAGGAGAGCAGAAATTGTGTCTGCTGTGCCATTAGATGGAAAGCCATTAGTAGTGACTTGTTACATATTTTTTAAATTGATAATTAAGGCATGTGAAAACTTGGCAACTAAATGTAGTGATTTTTTGGGGGTGGGGGGGAAGAGAGAGCAATGAGCAGGGAGAGGGGGAGGGGCAGAAGGGGAGGGACAAGGGGCCCACTGAACAAGAAGCCCAGCTTGGGGCTCTATCCTAAGACCCTGAGATCATGACCTGAACTGCAGTTAGATGCTTAACCAACTGAGCCACCCAGGCACCCCAGTGTAGTAAGTTATTTTAAATGCTTTCATATTTCAAACATTCTAGGGAGTCATTATAGTTTAACATTGCAACCTATTATTTATTTACTTACTTAGGAAAATGGAAAAAAATAGATCAGAACTAAGGTCATTTTTTTAAAAATTCTGAGTTTGCCTATTCATATAGTAACACTATGGATTGATCAAATTTCCGATCAAATTTCCCTTTTCATTCTTTTTCTCCCATGCCTTTATTTTAAAGGCAGCAAAAGCTCAACTACTCAAACTCCAACTTCCAAACTTTCTTGCTACTAGAGGTATCCATCATCTCACTGTTACCACTGAAAAATGTAAGTAGATGTTGCTGAGTCTTTTTTTTTTTTTTTCTAAATGTTTCCTACTTCTTTGGGCAGCCCACGTGGCTCAGCAGTTTAGCGCAGCCTTCAGCCCAGGGTATGATCCTGGAGACCCGGGATCGAGTCTCACATTGGGCTCCCTGCATGGAGCCTGCTTCTCCCTCTGCCTGTGTCTCTGCCTCTCTCTCTCTCTCTCTCTCTCTCTCTCTCCCTCATTAATAAATAAAAATCTTAAAAAAAAAAAAGCTGTAAATGTTTCCTACTTCTTTTTGCCTCAAAAATGATGTAAGGCCTCAGTCACATCACACGATGTCACAGCCTTCTTGTGACATAAGGCAATAGGATGTGTATGTGAAGACCTAAGAAAGATCCTGGATCCGGCTGACATTAATTGTGAAACTGTACCAATGCTAGAGTGAAAATCTCCAATTTCTAAAAAATTATTTCTGATGTGATCCCAGAAAGCATCAGTAGAGAGTGAAGAAGTGAGACACAGAAGGAGAATATATAAGTAAAGAACATTAACCATTATCAGAGATAGGGATAGACCTTTGGAATAGCTTCTGAGAGACCCAGTTAAGGCTCTGTCTGGCCAGCAGCTTCTGAAACGTACAATCTAAGGAGGAAGGAGTAAATCCTGTGGTAAAGTGCTTGTTATCATAACTCCTTCACCATAAACCTCAAATCCTTGGACACTGGTGCTGGTTGAAGCACGGAAGGCAGAAAAGTAAATCCATATTGGAGATAGTTTACAGTACCAACAAGGATTGTTGAGGGTATCATACAATCAACTTGTCATCAAGTGACTGATTGGTCTCTAATGAACTGTACCCAAATCTCTGATAGTTAAGGGTAGCACATGGCCTCAGCAAGTATAAATTAGCACCATTCCCAATTCCTATTTGACTGGTCTAGAGAAGATAGCTCTCTTCTCAACAATATTGATGTGCCTTCTACTATTACATTCTCTATCACTTTAGAGAAAGGAATACCCTCTGAGCCCTACCAGAGAACACAGCCAGCTGCTTGATTCTCTAGCATTACGTTCTAAAGTCATTCTAATATACCTACAGTACTAAGACTTCAATCTGTCCTTTAACAATTTCCAAAAAAGTTCTTCCAAGAAAGTGCTAGGACTCAATCTTGAAACTCAGGAGAGTTCTCCATTCAATAAACTGTCTTTTCCTGCTTTAAATTCCATTTCCCACCCCTACCACAGTTTAGCACTTTTAGCATTCATGTTTAAGCATGCTCTCCCAGTTTATACTGTATATAATATACAGATTCTATAACCCATTTCATAATCCCTCTCTTCATCAAGTATCTACCAGGAAATCCTTATTCCATGTCTCAGTAGTCATTCCTTCCCCACAGGGCCCTAACATCAGTCAGTGTAGGAGCCTTGCCATGACCATAAATTCAGCTCACTTCATACTTCTGTCAACAATCTGTCCTTCCACTATTGGAAGAGTCTTCATATCATACCAAGCTAAACTGACAGCTGGCTGCCTCAGGCCTGTTGCTTTTATACTACAAGGTTCTGTTGCAGTTGTCATATGCCAACTAACACCATATCCTTATATATACAATTTCCCCCTATTTCCCAAGAGCTAAAGTTCTTCCCTGAACTAACGCATCTCTTCCCTGTAACCCATTCCAGTTCACTACAGGTGAGACTCTTAGCATAAAAGAAATAAAAGAAATTAAAGCCCTACCTATGGCTTATCCCCAGTTATAGGGTCCTTGATGCCATATAGCCGGCAACTAATCCAATTCCAGAATTTTGTCTTGAAGGCCTTCTCCTATGAGCATTTTTGGTACCAATTGTCTATTTGGATTCCAGAAATGGCTGCTGAGGTAGATTCAGGGTAGGGACTTTATTTGAGAGGTGATCCCAGGAAGCACCACTAGGGGAGTGGGACAGTGTGATAGGAAGGAGAAGGAAACCAATAAAAGATGGGTGGTTGGGCGAGTTATCAATCTGGGCAAGTGGGATCAAAATTCTATTAGGGCTGTTGGGGAAGATAATATCATCACAACAAGGGGTGGAAAAGCTGAGGTATTTACCCACTGAGTGTCCCTCTGCCATTGCTGGAGTTATACCTGTCCTGTCAGCTGGCCTGTACATAAAGCAAGCATCCTCCACAGCTACCCCAAAGCAGCAGACAGCCACAGGCATCCATGATAAGCAGCCCTTGGGGTGTAGATATGTGTACGGAGGGACATAGGAGGGACATGAGCTAGGTCTATTCCCACAGGGAACATCTTTCTTTTCTCATAAAACTAAGAAAGGTATAATTATGCCAGGTAGAGAAGTCTACTTCTGGTGACATGCCAAAGCAAAATAGGCAACTAGGTATATAAAGTGTGATGAAAAGTGCCCGAGAACTACTTTCTCTAAACATATTTTATCAACTATCCTCTTGTTCTGGTGCCTGAAATCTCATTTATTTTTATTCCTTTAGCCTAAACTCTTGATATTTTTTGTACAAGAGTAAGTTATACCTGGAAAGAATCACACATTAAACCATCATAACAATGAAATATAATGCATAAAATAGGAAAATGATGGTGCCATTTAACTACCAAACTGAAGGTAGATTCTGACACTGAGGCACAAAAAAAAAAAAAAAAAAAAAAAATTAACAAATCTCTTTAAAAGTTAAACATCTGGAGATGTTCTTAGATCCATAAATTTAAAAATATGTTGATTTTATAAATAGATGCCAATCAGTCTGTTAAACTCACTAACTGACTACATGACTACATGACTCATTCCAACATCATAGTCCTTTACATAAGCATTTTATGTGCTATTTCATTTAATGCTAAACAGAGATGATGGCCTCTATTCTGTTCTCTAAGTGCCTTTTCTCTCATTGTCTCCCAATACCTGTATCTGTACCCAAGTATAAGGTGCTACCTGTTATGAGTAAAAAACATAACATAGTACTTTGGTATAATCAACTTGTTTCTTTTTTGAGAGTTCAGAGGTAAAAACACTCCTGCCTTCCATATGATAGGTCCCCCCTGCCCCCAAAAAAAGAGAGTATTTTATTTAGAGAAAATTTTGGGATTTCCTCCTGTAAGTCCTTCCATGCAGCTATTCTTACAGTAAAATAGTACTGAAATTACCTTTTTCTTGAAAGGGCTGTCTACTTTCAGCAAGCAGAGAAGGACCACATGGGGGAAAACAGAGAACAGGTATGTGGTGTTCCTTACAGGACAGCTCTGAAATGTTTTCAGAGAGGACACTTGCAGTTTTTGAAGATACCTGTATAATGGGGTCCTAGCCAGGATCAGATGGCACATCCAAATAATAATTTGAGGATTTAATTAAGGAAAAATTTACAAAAATGAGGGTAGAACTAAGGAAACCACAAGGGATAGTGCAGTATCTCATGCCAACACCACCCGTAGGTTTGAAGGAGCAAAGGGAGCAGTTACAGGATCCCAGTGACCCAGAAAGCCAGAAAAAGCTGGGGAAGACTCCTACAGAAGCTAATAATTCTGTCAGATGATCCAGCCAGGCCATGGAGAAAAGACAATGAAATAAATACCCTTATCTCTCTCTCTCAATCTCCCATTGGTCTCCTGCCAGGGCTTTCTACACGTTACCCCAGCTGAAGCCAGAAAATAAGGGGATGAGTTGAAGGAGTCTGCACAAGTCAGCCTTTCAAGGCATAGAGTAGGATGCAAAAGGATGGAGAGTAAATCTGAGAGAGCACTGGAATATTTCCTGCCCACTGCTCTTATTTTTATTTGGGTAAATCCACCCATACATTAACTTGGTAAAATTTAGGGACCACCTTCCAATAAAGGTTTAAAATTAGATATTTGTTCTCTATGATTCCTGAAAGCTATGCTTCATCAGTCAGGTGCTCATGCCAGGGAAGTTGAGCAATTTTAAAATTAATTTTGACTGTCTAGGGGAAGTAGTCAGGTGCTGCCAGTAGCAGCCTCCATAGTCGAAGGGCAGCAGAGCCAGTGGCAGATTCCAGTACCCAGTGGGGGCAGCCTTGGCCCTATACCCACAGATATTTCCTTAGATGACCTTGCCTAGGCTTCTAGCCATTTAGGTTTTCTGAGTTTTTCTGAGTCTATTTCTCTAGCTTCCCTATTATATTTGCTTATCTTTTTTACCCACATAAGTTGTTTGGCAGCTCAAATTCACCAGAGACCGTTTGTGCTTTCTGTAATAAAGAATTCTGATTATTGGGGAAAAAATGATACCATGAGTAGGTTGCAGAGGTGACGTTGGAGGGACTACCATGATACACATGGCTCCAGGGTTGTACCCCAGTGATCTAACTTTAAACAATCTTGGTAAATAAGAAGGAATTTAGAAGTATTCATCTCGCTTAATTAGGGCGAAAACAAACAAACAAACAAATTTCATCTAGTATTCTAGGAGAAGAATCTCAACACGCAGAATGACATAGCACATCTATGATTCACATTTTACCTACAGTAAATCTGGAACAAAGAACTCATTGAAGTCTTGGAGAAACTGAGCAAGTGCCATAAGAACAGTATGCCAGAGGGTAGCCTGAGTGGCTCAGTGGTTTAGCACCGCCTTCAGCCCAGGGCCTGATCCTGGAGACCCTGGTATCGAGTCCCACATTGGGCTTCCTGCATGGAGCCTGCTTCTCCCTCTGCCTGCGTCTCTGCCTCTCTCTTTGTGACTCTCGTGAACAAATAAATAAAATCCTAAAAAAAATAAAAAAAAGAGGGGGAGGGACAGGAAAAGGGAGAGAATCCCAAGCAGACTCTGTGCTGAGTGTGGAACCCCATGTGGGGCTCAATTCCAGTACCCTGATAGTTTAATCACTAACTTTATTGTGATAGGATATTATGACAGGTACAAGAGTATCTCTAACATCAGCATAAGCACAATTTAAATGTAAAATACTTTCATATAGGGATACATGGGTAGCTCAGTGGTTGAGTGTTTGCCTTTGGCCAAGGGTGATATCCTGGAGTCCCAGGATCAAGTCCTGCATTGGGCTTCCCACAGGGAACTGCTTCTCCCTCTGCCTGTGTCTCTGCCTCTCTTTCTGTGTCTCTCATGAATAAATAAAATCTTTAAAAGAAAATAAAAAATAAAATACTTTCATATATAATCTTGATTCCTATTAAAAAGCCATGGAATAGAGGAATCAATTCATAAATAAGAGGAATGTAACAGTTGAATAACCAATATTAATTTTTAAATGTGTAGTGAATCTGAAATAGCAGCGTAAGTCAATAAAATTAAGATGTTCTAAATCTGAAATTTTTTTCAACACCACCTAACCTTTCTATTGCCACACTTCATGCAGAAATCTTTATGTAGTCCACTTGAGATTTTCACTCTATGGCTCTGGTTTGTTTAAAGCAGTTACCATCCTGTTTAACTTCCATCTCAAGGTGTTCACAGACCATCTTAATTGCCTCACTTGGGCCCTGACTGCTTGCTCCCAGAAGCTTGCTCAGCTCTCCAGGGACTGACAGCTAGGACAGGGCATGAACTATTTATGGCAAAAGAGCCTTTGGTGGCAAGCAGCTGTCGGATCTGGGATGATCATTTTTGGCAGGGGAGATCCCTTGGGTTTACTGCTTCCTATGAGTATAGTCCCCTCTGCTTCCCACACATTGAACTGATGGTTTTGTACCACTTAACCTATGGCTCCTTCAATGAAATTCTCTATGTGTACTTTGTTACTGGTAAGCACATGACCCTTGCTTTCAGCCTCCCTGGGTCTACAGGAATTTGTGGATCACTTCCATGCTACCCTAGTAAAGTTGGAAATCAGGGGATGATCTGCAACCCCTCCTGCGTCCAGACTTCCTCATCATGCTGCCATGTTTCTTATTCTACCATCCACGTTTCAGTGTGGTAGGACATCTTTGTGGGTTGATACTTACAAATTCAGTTGTAAGATAGAACCCCATTTTTTTCTGGTTCTCAAGCCCCACAACTTCAGGAGGAACTCTGGCATATCTACTCCCTCCTTTTGAGGAATCACTGGGTGGGGGCATGATACATGTCTCTTATACTTTCCTCCCCGTCCTCAGAATTCAAAACCAGGATATCTCAATAGCCCCACTATTAACATTGTGAGTTATATAAATCTTCGTTGTAGGTGTGGGTGTCCCATGCACAGAGGATGCTTAGCAGCTTTCTTGGCTTTTGCCCACTATTATAGTACATCCCCAGTTGTGACAGTCTCCAGACATTGCCAAATGTCCCCCTGTGGGAGGCAAAACTATCCTTCACTGAGAACCACTGCTCAATACTGACTATATCCCCTGGTATAAAGGTAGTCTGTATATGCATAGTATGAGTCGAAGAAGGAATATAGAAACCTGCTCTGTCTATTAAAATCTCTACAATCTATACTGTCTTATCACTCAATGGTATATCATTTGAAACCCAGTGCTTAAAAAGATCTGGGGATTCTCTTTTCACAGCAGTAGACTGTATTCACGGGAAAACACCTCCATTTAACTTTAAGATCTGTAAGGGCCAACACATGGCCTAGAAAACCAGGTTGAGAGCACCTTCAATTAATTCTTCACATACTATCTTGTCCAGGTTCCAGCACACATAGTTTGAGAACCAAGGGGAATAGACACACATTGTAGTTGTTTTTTTTTTTTCTGTTAAGGATTATAATGGTCTTGTTTAATATGGATGTTGCTGCCTTCTGAAAGTATAATCCTATGTTTCTGAGTCTAAAATTATAGCATTAAGATATTAGAGAAATCTTATAGACTTTGAACATTCCTTCAAGGAACTCACATCTGACTGCCCCTCTAGCCATCCCTCTTTCTTAATTCACAGACCTTTAAAAAGGAGTCTACATTTATTGCTTTAACTTCCTTATTTCCTTTCATTCCTTAATCCATTGCAATATCACCGTTTTCATACCACCCCACTACAACTGTTGCTGTTAAGATCACCCCCACACCCTTCTCCTGGCCTCATTTTTTTGTTTCTTGACCTCTCCATATTTTATATGAAGACCAGTTTGGTGTACCATGAGTGGCCTAACATCAGGCAATGCTAGGACAACCACTATATCAATTCCCTCTCATTTTCTTTCAGTGCTGGATGTTGCCCACTTTTTGGTATCTCGGAGACTCTCTGTTGCCTTGTTTGGCACACTCTGCTTGAGCCAGGTGACCCTGGGTACTTCTGGGATGACTATCTTCTACTGCTTCCTCCAAATTAACTCCTAGCCCTCTCCCTTTGCTCTGTGCCCTGAGAAGCAGACCTTTAAGTCCTGTATCAATGAGCTCCCATGCACTATGGCTTCCTTTGACCTGGTTTGGCCAATAGGGATCACCAGTAGAAGTGTAAAGAGAAGGGATAGAGTCAGATCAGGTCATTTATTCCCCTCCTATGATGTCTACTCTCAAGCTGGGTGTGTCCCTCAACAGATGGACACTTTCATGGCCACCTGCCCTCTTATTATCTTTACATCTAGCTTTAGGTGGGTGACCTTTACCTTCTCTCATCTATTTAGGTCCAGAAAGTGTGATAATTTTATTGCTGTTAGTAACAGTTTCCTTCAATATCCTTTTGATTTCCTTTTATCTTGCCCATACTTTTATAATCTTTCTGTCTGTAAATACACCTTTCCGAAATTATTCTAACTATTATTGAGTGTGTCATGGGTTTCCTCCTGGGACCTTGAATGAGATACCCACCAATATACTATTATGGCCCTGTCCTTTTCTCCAAGATCACAACATGTATACACAATTTTCTACTGACTTTATATAACCTGTGGACTCCATAGGAACTTCAAATTCAACATGCCAAATTGAATTTATTATCCTTTTTCTCTCCAAAGCCACATTCGCAGAAGTTAATCTGAGTCTCCCATTCTCACTCTATGTATGGATTAATTGAATCATTAAATTGTATGAAAATGGCTTCCAATCTGTCCTACTTCATCCTTACTATCCCTCTCTTAGGCTAGGTATTATTGAATTTATCATTTAAACTATGAAAATAACCTTTTAAGCTTTCTCTCTATCACCTGGCTCACTACTAGTGGATTTTCTCTTCCACACTAATAATGTGAACTATCCTATCTTAAATAGCTGACCCAGAAACTTTTCTAAGCTATTTTCTCTAAGCAAAAAAAAAAACAAAAAACCCTCCAAGTATCTTACAACTTGTTACTCATCTCCTGATATGGTTGCTCTGCAGTCTGATACCCACCTACCAAGTTCTTCCCTCCTGAATTTCTATTTTACACATGTTGTATTCATTAGGTGAAGATCTCATCATATTTTATTTATTTATCAGCCCTGTCTGTGAAGCTTTACTGATCTCAAATAAATCTCAATACTCATTCCCCTGTACTACATATGTAGAAGGTGATAAATATGATAATATACTTTAATTACTTACATTTTTTTATATGTTGCTAAACTTGAACTCCTCAAGGGTAGAGATCATTTTTAAAAACCACTTCATGTTTCACAGAACTGAAAGTTCCTTATCAAAAATTATTGATCCATCAGACTGATCACTCTTTACACATAGAGAACATATTTTTAAAAAATAAAAATTTTACATTTCATTTTCAAATAAATCATTTTTGGCAGGTTCTCTTATACTAACCTAAGAGTCTCACTGTAAGAAGCAACAACCTCTCCCCCCCGCCCCCGTCTGCTCAGTAGCCACAAAGCAGGAACCATACATGAATGCATCTCCGTCCGTGTTGGTCAGGCTGGTATCTAGAATGGCAGTGCCTGCTGGGACCTCTATTGCCTGTAACATGGCATCCAGCCCAAAGGTCAAGTGCCAAATAGCACTAGGGGAGGAGATGACTCCTTCAACACCTTCTTCAGTGATATGGGTGCTGGCAAGCATGTGCCCAGGGCAGTGTTTGTAGACCTGGAACCCATGGTCATTGATGGAGTTCAAATTGGCACCTACTGCCAACGTTTCCACCCTTAGCAGCTTATCACAGACAAGGAAGATGCTGCCAATAACTGTGCCCAAGGGCGCTACACCATTGGCAAGGAGATTATTGACCTTGATTTGGACTGAATTTGGAAACTGCTGACCAGTGCACAGGTCTTCAAGATTCTTGGTTTTCCACACTCTGAAGGTGGGACTGGTTCCAGGTTCACCTCTCTGCTGATAGAATGACTCTCTATGGATTATGGCAAGAAGCCCAAGTTGGAGTTCTCCATTTACCCAGCCTCACTCCCAGGTTTCCACAACTGTAGCTGAGCCCTACAACTCCACCTTCACTACCAGGAGCGCTCTGATTGTACCTTCGTGGTAGACGACAAGGCCATCTGCAACATCTGTAGTAGAAACCTTGATATTGAACACCCAAACTACCTAACTTTAACACCTTATTAGCCAGATTGTGTCCTCCATCATTGCCTCCCTCAGACTTGATGGAGCCCTGAATGTCAATTGGACAGAATTCTAGACCAACCTGGTACCTTATCCCCATGTCCACCTCCCTCTGGCCACATATGCCCCTATCATCTCCGTGGAGAAAGCCTACCATCAATAGACTTCTGTAACAGCGATCAGCAATGTGTGCTTTGAGCCAGCCAACCAGATGGTGAAATGTGCCGCTCACCATGGTAAATACATGGCTGGCTGCCTGTTGTTCCATGGTGACATCATGCCCAAAGATGTCATTGCTGCCATTGCCACCATTGAGACCAAGCATACAATCCAGTTTGCGGACTGGTGCCTCCCTGGCTTCAAAATTGGCATCAATAGCTAGCCTCCCACCATGGTACCTGGTGGAGGACTGGCCAAAGTACAGCCAGCCCTGTGCATGATGAGCAACACCACAGCCATTGCTGAGGCCCGGGCTTACCCGGACCACAAATCTGACCTGATGTATGCCAAGCGTGCCTTTGTTTACTTTTATGTGGATGAGGGCATGGGGGAAGGAGAATTTTCTGAGGCCCATAAGAATGAGGCTACCTTTGCGGGATTATGAGGAGGTTAGTATGGATTCTATTGAAGGGAGGGTAAAGAAGGAGAGGAATACAAAAGTTAAAAATGTCACAAAAGTGCTGCTTTTATATAGAGGCTTATTCTATCTTAAACATTGAAAAGTTGTGTTTTAGTCAGCACTTGTACATAGCAGTATATACCCTCATGTACAATTACTAACCTGTTCTTGAAAACATGATGCTTTCAGACCCAAGCTGTCCGTATGTCTCATGGTTTGAATAAAATATTCTCTGTCTTAAATGAAAAATCAAAAAACAAAAAAAATTAAAAATAGAAAAACAGACCTATTTTGGGGTATTGTCTTTAAACAAGTCTCCAGTCTAGTAATTATAACCAAAATAGAAACCTTATTTTCCTATTGGAAGAGAGAGATTTTGGGCCACATACCAGAGGAAAGAAATCTGTATGTAGGAATGATGATTTCTTAAATCATTTTTGTCTCTCTTTTCTGGCTGGTTTCCTGCACCTTTATCATAAAATGTCACATGTAAATGTAATCCTAATTTACTTTACTAGGGACATCCAGTTCCAGAATTTAAGAGTTTAAGTCTTATATATTCAAGTTCTTACTTAAAATTAGAAACAGATTTAGTGCTATTAAATATATGTTTTGTTTGCTTTTAGTTACTATGTTAAGCTTAATTTCCACTCATCTTTGGCTATCAAGAAATGAAAGCTTTTTATGGTTTTCAAGTATGCCTGAATTTCATAGATCTTACAAACTTTGTTATTTCTTTCCCAGATATGTACTGCTAATCAAGATCTTTAAACATAATTGATTCAAACTAGTATTTGGTCTTCATCATTAAAGTATAAACAGGATAATTTCTGAGTAGTAAGTACATATTACACAGATTAATATAATTATTTGCAACTAAAATACAATACTTTTCTCTGTGATGAATAACATTATTTTAGAATGTGATTCTATGAATACAGACATTTATAACTTCTTTAAAATGATTCTTTATTAATTTTATAGTAGATATATTCCAATGACTCTAAATTTGACTCTAAATTTGAAGTTTAGTAATCCATTTATAACTTTTCTTCAGAAGAGTTTCATGATTCTTCATGACAAGTATTTAATTACAAATCATCAACTGAAAAAACCATAAAACTTTAAGAAAACCTTATACAAAACTGTTCTGTAATTATAAAATCTTAATAACTGCATAAAATTGTTAATATTATAGCAAATTTTAAAATTAATCGTGCAAATGTTGAAGAGATGTTTCCCTGTGGCCTGAGGAGTCTTTTCGTTTGAAAAATTTAAGACTCACTGAAACACATAAGCCTTAGATATCTCTCAAACTAGTTTACACACTTCCCTGTAGTCATATGTCACAATTTTACTTCTGATATCTATCACTCAAGAAGCATTCCCCACCATCTTAGTCTTTGAAACCAGTTCTTACAGTTACGTTTTCTCTTTTTTTGGTCCTTCTCCGAATATACTGAGATAAAAGAAACTCCTTCTTCCTCTACTGCTGGCATTAAATTTCATTTATATTTTTTAAGCGATTATGATTATTTAGAAATGTGTACTGTTTCATTTTCTCCTAACAAACTAATTAAGTGAATATTTTTATTAGTCTCTTGTCTTTCAGATGAAGAAACTGAAGGTTATATAAACAATATTTATTGCCAAAATCACCAGTGAGGAAGTAGCTAAACAGTGGCTGAGACAGGTCCACCAGCCTCCCATACCACTTCCCAAAATGAATTTTCCCTACTGCCTTAGTCTCAAACATGCCACTATTAGACTATCTTGGGTTGCCACTATTTGTATCCATGACTTATTTCCCTTACCAAATTCTGAGCTCTGAGAATTTCACAATTCTTCCACTGGTTATTATCTAAAACAAAAAGGCCAAACAGAAGCCAGAGTAAGGGGGGGAAATTGCTTTTCATCTGACCTTGCTGAACTCAAGAAATACTAACATTCTCATGGGAAATGTACATGGAAAGATTTCAGACTATAAAGATTCAGAGAATTGTGTTAACTTGCAGAAGCTATGCCAAAGAAATCTGAATCTTTGGCATGTCACTATTAATGACACATGTCAACTTTCATAGGGTCATGAGATAAATAGTAACCTGAACCACTTGCTTCCAAAGCTTTTGTTTCCTCTGAAGGCTGACATGGTATCATATGAAGTCACAGGTCCCATTATACCTGCTGCAATCAATACTGCAATTAAAGGAGACTAGCACCTGAAGGAATTGATCAGACACATCCAAACCTATTTTCTTCACTTTTATGAATTCAAAACAAAAAAATAACAAATTAAATATATTGCACATACACACAAAAACTGACACCTCCTGAGAGGAGTAGGTCATAAAGATACAAATCAAAAAATACAACAAGATTTTATACAAATTTCAAATGTTTAAGTAGCCATGTGCAGGGGGGAAAAAAAGAAACAAAACATTACTCCTAGTCAATGGTGTCTACTTCTTTTAGATCTTACACATTGAATAGTTTAACACAGAACTGACACAATGCTTTGCACTTTTACAATTTTGTCAGTAAGATTAAGGTATCAACAGCAAGCTAGCATAACAGTTAAGATCAGCATTCCTAACTGCATAAAAGGAGGTCTTTGATTTGTCTGTACAAATTCAATAACTCATTAGATGTAACTATGACTTATGACTTTATTTCTTCAAAGATAATGCCTCAATATTTTGCCCAATGAGAAAGCAAATGATTTCATGCAATCTTAGATTTGAAGTGTGTCCTAAATATCATTGTAGAAAGTGTTTGCATGGCTTGAGTAAAAGATTCCCAAAATTTACAGAAAAAGCCAAATAAAGGTTACCCTCTGAAACCAAAAGTAATGAAGATCATAACATTTTAGGTCAGATATAATTAAATATGTTGAACACACCATGTTACTTACGTGTTCTTCATACTGATTGTCCTCATTAATGAATTCTGTTATTATTTAGTGAGATATCTTAGTTGTAAGTGACAGAAACAACTCAAGCTTTATTTATGTAGAATATTATGCCCTGATCACAGCTCCTGATGTTACCTGCTAAATGGTATCTATAAGCAAATGTCACTTGCGATCTCATTCCCCAAATTCCCCAAACAAAATCTGGTTGGCATTAATTGTGCCATGTCCAACTCAATCTAATCATAGATGCCTGGGAAGCAATGTCACACACCATTTTATGGCTCCCATGTGTACTTGTGGCAAACAGGAACAATAGTATTATAAACTTGAAAGATAACCCAAACTACATTAATGCATATGGCAATCCACAGTAGTAACCTATCCAAACATCAAACCATTCTACACAACCCAGTGAAAGAGACCAGACACACCTAAATTTCCTGGAAAACTATAAACCACTCTGCTCTTTTACAGTGTGTCTGAGGTCATCTCCCTATTTCAAAACAGAAAAGTCACAGCTTGTACAGCACGTAGAAAATAGGTTATATATTAGAAATGAGTCCAGCTAACTAGCTTTGTCTGAGAGAGAAGACTGTCACGAATATTCAAGTGACTAAACAGGTTTGTTCTGTAGTATAATGTGGGTAATTCTCCTAAATCTAAACCATCTTGGGATGAAATACTCCTAAGACTCCCAGCTGTCTTTATGAACACCCACAGTCCTATAACTTACTTGAAGAAGAAGTTCAATTTCTTTGGTAGCTTTATATAAGAAAACATTACTTTAGATCATAGAAAGTTTCTCATCACTAGCAAAATATAATCCCCAATCTAAACAAATTCCCATCTAATTTACAAATGAATTATATAAGTAGTATATCATGAGCCAGTGTTTTAAAATTGATCATCCATGAATGAACCAGAAACGAAACCATTGCTTTTTATGTAAAAGAATGTATTCAATCACAGAAAAAGGAAAACACATTCTCAAGATCAAAGAACTGCCTCTTATCTAGCTAATCCAGATAGATCATAATGACTTAACATTACTGAAGTTGGAAAAATTACTATTATAATGACAAACTCTTCCAAAAACTCCTATATTTTAATAGGTTGTTCAGTATCCTTTAAGATAATGTATTCCAACAGGTGACTGAGTCTAATATTTATTGACAAGATATCTAGATGATAATTCTTGTAGCAAGGAGCTCATACAAATAGAGTACCAAGTATGTGTTATAATGAAAGCTCTATGGGATTAAAAATGACTAACTCAAAATTGCACCACACCTACTTGAAATGTTAATAAATTGCTTTTGAAAAAACAATTACTTTCCAACTATACAAGTGCATGTACATTATATGGAATCTACTTCTGAGCAGCTGAAGAAGAAAGATGTAAGTTGTGATTGAAACAATAGTTCTAATTTATTCTCTTCAATAATGTTGAGATATGATTTAATGATTAATAATGATTATAAGCAATGAATTTAAAAGGTCATCAGGTGAAAAAGTCCAATTGAAGAACTTCAGAATTCTTTAAATTAGTGGTTTCAATTGTCTTTTAGTTGCAGAATATTTTTTAAAGTGTATATAAAACTTATATATATAATCCGTGTACATTCTGGCTAATAGGAATGGGTGAGAAGCATAGGACTGATCTGTTGAATCCTTCTTTTTCTGTGCACACTGGCTTTTAGTTACCTCCTTAAAACTCTAAAGCCCTGTGGAATAGTTTAGAAACCACCGTTTAAATTCATATTTCTTACTATGGCCCCCAATATTTTTCACAACAAATTTCAAACACTTCAGTACCAAAATAATACAAGTACACTGGTTGCAGTCTACTCTCTGGAGCACTTCGTTTCTAAACTGCATTTTGATTCATGATAATTTCGTTTCCTCACCTGGGATGATTTATAGCTATCCAATAAGTCCACGTTTTGTGTACTTTCTACCATCATGAGCAGTGAGGTCTAGGCCAAAACTTACTTTTTGGCCTTTTTTCATTTGAAACATAGGTTGAGGAAGGTAATAGTGACTTACCAGAATGCCTACTTACTGTTTCTTTTTCTTGGAATACTTGTTCACCTTTTCAGGATGTCCCACAAAACATCTCTGTTTGATTTCTTCAGCTTTTTACAACCAAATGATAACATTCGAGGCTACAAAATTATGACATTTTCTTCAGCATTATAGCTGTGTTGTGCTCTTTCTTGCTCTCTGATGGAAAATTAACATTAGCAAATAAGATGGTAATGACAGATTTTATTATAGTTACTGACTTAGGTAAATTCCTATTAATAATACTCATAAATATTCCCACAACATTCAGTTATAATTATCATGTTTATTTACTAATTATCATTGATAATGTATGGAATTTGACTGCATTATCCTCTAGATGAACCGTGCAGGTAAAGATATATATATGCTAGAAGGGGGGGGGGGGGAGGAGGAAGAGGAGGAGAAGCAGAAAGTGCTATTTTGAGTGTGTTTTATTTCTTTTAAAAATATTATTATAGGGCAGCCCGGGTGGCTCAGCGGTTTAAGCGCAGCCTTCAGCCCAGGGTGTGGTCCTGAAGGCCCAAGATCGAGTCCCATGTTGCGCTCCCTGTGTGGAGCCTGCTTCTCCCTCTGCCTGTGTCTCTGCCTCTCTCTCTCTCATGAATAAATAAATAAAAATCTTTAAAAATATATTATTATATAATAAGAAGAGCCTGGGAAAAATATTTGCAAAAGACACATCTGATAAAGACTGTTACCCAAATTTTGCAAAGAACTCTGAAAACCCAATAATAAAATAAGCAGAGTGATTACAAAATAGGCCAGAGAACTTTACAGACATTTCATTGAAGAAGTTATACCAATGGCAAATAAACATGAAAATATGCTGTGCATCACATGGTGCTAGGGAAATGGAAATTAAAATAATAAGATAACATTATACATCTATTAGAATGGCCAAAATCCAGAACACTGACAAGATTAAATGCTGACAAAGATGTAGAGCAACAGGAACCCTTATTCATTGCTAGTGGGAATGTAAAATCATAGGGCCATTTTGGAAGGCAGTTTGGCCGTTTCATACAAAATTAAACATACTCTATGATCCAGCAATCACACTCCTTGGTCTTTACCCAAATGAGTTGAAAAGTTATGTTTACACAAAAACCTGTGCACAGATGTTTATAGCAGCTTTATTCATAATTGCCACATTTTGGGAACAATCAAGATGTCCTTCAGTAGGCAAATTGGTAAATAAACTATATCCAAACAACAGAATATTATTCAGCATTTATAAAAGGAGGTATCAAGCCATTAAAAACATAAAAGAAACTTAAATGCATGTTGCTAAGTGAAAGAAGACAATCTGAAAAGGCTATATCTTATGTGACTACAATTTTATGACATTTTGGAGGGGTAAAACTATAGAGCCAGTAAAAACAAAAATGATTGGTAATGGCTGTGAGGGCGAGAGGGATGGCCAAGCAGAACACAGGGATTTTTTGGGTGGTGAAACTATTCTGTATGATACCACAATGGTGAATATATGCCATTATACATACATTTGTCAAAAATCATGGAATATGCAACACCTGGAGTGAACCCCAATAAAAACTATAGACTTTGGTGAGAACACTCGGTTACCGTAGTTTCATCAATTGTAACCAATGTACCACTCTGGTGAGGGATGTCAACCATGGGGGAAATTGCACATGTGTGGGGACAGGACTACATAGGGACCCTTTGTACTTTTCTGCTCAACTTTTCTATGAACCTAACATTGCTCTAAAAAATATATTATTATGTAAATTTACTTGTCCTAGATACCTCACAGATCTGTTGTGTGAGGCAGTCTGATGAATTTGTGCCCTAGATTTCCTCAGTACTTCGAACTATACACATTCAAAACCAATTTCCTCATATTTCTTTCAAACTTTTTACTTTCACCCGCTTTACCTAGCAGGTTTTACAATGCTACTATCATCAACTGAGAAGCCGAGAAGGAAAGTAGACAACCATTCTTAATAATGATATTATTCTTCTCCTGCATATACATATACTCACTACATTTTCTCTTTTAAATTTGGCATGAACTTCTCATCTCCTCTTCTTAATCCCCCAAACTGTTGCCTGGGGTACATATTAGCATTACCTGGGGACACTTTTAAAGCATCTGATACCTAGGCATCACCCTAGTTCAATTACAGCAGAATTGCTTGGGGTGGAACCAGGTATCAATAGTTTTTAAGGCTTCCAGGTGATTCTAATGTGCAGCCTGGTTTTAATTTTTTTTAGATTTTATTTATTCATGAAAGACAGAGAGAGAGAGAGAGAGAGAGAGAGAGAGGCAGAGACATAGGTAGAGGGAGAAGCAGGCTCCATGCAGGGAGCCCGACATGGGACTCAATCCCAGGACCCCGGGATCACAACCTGAGCTGAAGGCAGATGTTCAACTACTGAGCCACCCAGGTGCCCTACAGCCAGGGTTTTAATCCATTGATTTAGACCCTAATCTAGAGACCAGATAATTTCATCATCATGATCCTAATTGATGGCCCTGCCTCCAGGACTCTTCCTGTCAAATGTTAAATCCATCACCCAGAGCCTGCTCTTAAAATACTCCCTATTTCTTAAACATATTTTTATTTTTATCCACTTCAGAATAGAGCTCAGATCCTTAACAGGGGTTATATGAATCTACATGATCTGGCTCCCACATTCTGGTCAGTCTCACAGCCTCATTTCCCACAACAAATACTTTGTGTTTAATAGTCCAGCAACATCTAGCTGCTTATACTTCTCTGCATACAACATGGTGACTTACCTCACTGTCTTGCTCATGCCATTGTCATTCCCTCACTTCATTTAATTATTGGCCCCTCATTATTTAAGATTCATCTCAGAAGTTCTTCTCATCCCCAGGATGGATTTGTACCTTTCACCTATGCAGCGATAGAACTTGCATGCTTTTTTTCATTTGTCCATATCCTCCTGTATTGTAATTATTGCTTTTGGCACAATTCTTTCACTAGTCTGCAAGGAATCTGAGGAAAGGAACATGTCCTATCAATGTTTGTATCTATGCCTGAGGAGACAACTCATTGTTTGTTATATGAATGGAACAATGATGACATCATCAGTGCAAATAAAGTGACTTCTTATCTTTCTCATGTGGGGAAAGTAATTATGAAAAAACAAAATTTTAGTTTTAACAGGATGGAGAATGAGTGTTAACCAGAGATCTCATAATTTTTACATGAGGAAAAGTGATAGTTTTTGTTATTACTCCTAATCTACTTTATTGTACAAGTCCTGAAAGATGGATTTAAAGATTCCAGATGATTGCTTATGAATTTATTTCCATTAGCATAAGCTTCTTAGAGAGCAAGGAAGATTTTGCTACTATCCTGTAGCTGAAGGTGTCTGTCTACTTAGATAATCTTAGCCCCAGTCATGTTATTGAAATGAAAATGATAATTATTGACAGATTTTTGGTATGAATCATAGATAGAAGAGGTAATGCCCCAGGAGTCCTCTGACCATAAACCTGGAGTTAAAAATAGTTGTGTTGTGATCCTCATGTTGACTCATGTTTAACCTTTGTTAAAAATTATGCTTATTTTTTTTCATTTCTAGTAATTAGTAATTAAACTAGTCAGTGCCACTCCCTTAATACTACATTTTCCGACTTCTTAGTATCCTCCCTGTGGCCTACCTATTCCTAATTTTTAGGCCTAGTCATTCCCCTAAGCCAAGGGTTATGTCCACTTTAATATTTATTTTTTTAGTTCAATCATTTCCCATTAGCTGTATTCCTGCTATTGTATATCTAAGATGTGCTCCAGTTTCTTTAGATTTCTGAGATTATGTCCCTGTTCCTGATTCTTGGTCCTTGAAACTAAGCCAATTGCTTGATCTAAATGATTATCCATACTCTTAGTTACAACTTCTTTCCATCTGATTTTCCTACTAAAAACGATTTCTCTATCTCTGATCTAAGTCTCAAACTCACATCCTTGTCTTTCTTTCCTTAGATTAGACATCTCTAATATGGACACTTGCTTACAGTTCAGATGCCTTTTTAAACACAAAGTCAAAGTGAGATGAAGTCTAAACCATCCTATCACTTTGTAAGTCTGACATTACTCTAGAAAATGTGACTTAGGATCAGTTTTGTTATTATACTTGGAGCTCGGGACCTTGGGTCTCAGATCTCAAAGAGACATCTCGCCCAAACTCTAGACAGATAATACCTGAAAACTCAAACATGATGCATACTAATGAATATATGGGGCACTGTCAGAGTGTCAAAATACCAAGTGGTAAGGGTCACCCTTCACCTATCATGTCTCTCATGAATAAATAAGATCTTTAAAAAAAAAAAGTTTGAAATATTGCAAGAATTACCAAACTGTGACAGACACACAAAGTAAGCAGATGCTGTTGGAAAAATGGCACCAATAGACTTTCTCTAGACAGGGTTACTACAGACCTTGAGTTTGTAAAAAAAAAAAAAAAAAAAAAAAAATGCAGTGCTTGTGAGGCACAATAAAAGGAGGTCTGTCTATATCCACCTTGTAGAGTGGTCAATTGCCAGGCTGGCAATTAGTGGGAAATAATGAATGAAAGAAATGGGAATAAGTACCATAGGACACAGTTGCAACATCCTAACAGGTATCATTCTTACAAAGGTTTTGCTTAGATTCTAAGGCACCTGAACTTTCACTGTCAGATCTCCAAAACTTAGCTCTCACTAATAATAGTAGTAATAGTAGTGCTAGATTATCAAAATGATGTGTCCCACAGGCTTCTAACTCTTTCAAACCGGCTTCTGTCTCCAACAATATCTAGACACAAAACACGTCAATGACACCTGCTATCTTTGAGGATCTCATAAGGAAGAAAACAAATTACACATACACACACACACACACACACAAAGCACAGAGTAAAAAAACTTAGAGTGATTACTATCTCAGATAAGTACAGCCACACAAGGGAGGAAAATGAATCTTAAAAAATGATGCAGGCAAAGACGGATAAAAAATCTTCCCAAGAAGAGAGGAAAGCAAGGTCAAAAGCATATATAATGGGAAATTGTTTTCTTTTATAAGGTACAAATCTTGCTTTCATTAAGAAAAATACTATTCGGGAATATGTGGCACCACAGGAGAAGGAGGTAGAAGCAGGAGCAAAAGATAGAGAAGTACATATCACATCCAGTTGTTCACTCCCCATATTCCATAAAAACTATGCTTCTAAATGCACCGAGTCATGTGAACCTATAGCAACTGCAAATTCCATTTGATTTATCTTTGATACTTTCAAAATTTGATCTTGTTTGGCAAGTTTAGTTGGTCCTATTTATGTTCCAGACTGAAATAATAATTTGGCCCACATTTATGGTCTTGTCAATTATTAATTTGGTTGAATTCTCCCTTTTGCATTCCAGGAGGGTGAGGGGGAGAAACCCCAGGGTAATAATGAACCATTTTTTCCCTTCAGCAGTATAGTTAAAGTACCCGAGGTGAGGTGTCATTTCAACAATATTTACCAATTTTGTTTATATATTGAGTAGAGCAAAAGCCAAGTCTACCAGTAATTACTGCTTTAATGAATTATTTTGATTGCTTATTTCAGAAAGGCTCTCTATTTTACATTAAATCCTTCTCAATTATTGAAATGCTGATTTAAATTCCCTAACACAGACTTGTGGACTTTTCTTAAATCATCCTCACTCTTTTCTAACAGAATGTGTTTATCTAGCAGAGCAATGAATACCTGCCTTTTCTCCATATAATTATTTAAACCACTCAAGTAAATGTAAAATTACTCTCTTCTGGTTAAATATGTTACAACTTTAACTGAAAAGCAGCTGTGAGACCCATTCTTTGTTATTAGTAACATTTTAATTGTTCAAAAGTTATCATTGCTAATCTCAAGAATTAAGCAGCACCCATTACAAATATTCAAAATAATCATCAGTTCAGCAAGCATTTATGAAATACAGGAGCTTAAAACCAGAAATGTATTCATTTTAAATAACCTTTTTTTCTGATATAAAAGACTTTTTTTCTGATTATGGGTGCTTACCTTAGTAAATTTAAGAAACAGTAAGCATCACCTATAATCTCACATCAGCAATATAATTTTTAACATTTTGATGCTTATGTTTCTATTCAATTTTTCAATGAATGTGCATTTATATCCATATGTCTTCAGTCTTAGAAATAAAACTGAAGTCAGGCTTAAAATATTGTTTTACATTCTGCTTTTTTTCACTTAGTATCATATCCTAAGGTTATATAGTCAAGAGCAAGCTCTCATGCTTGAAGATCATTATTAACCTCCAACAAGTGTTAAGAGTGAGCCAGTAACATTTAAATACTCAAAAACTCTACTGCGTTTCTTAGATCTACCAGCCTCCATCTGCCAGTTCAATAAGGAGTTTTAAGCATTCAGAGTAAGGTCACGTCTAGCCTGGCTTCCATACCGTCTTCTAGTGAAGTAAAAGGGTTCTCGGTCACCCTTCTCTACTGCCTCTCCCTCCCTCATGGCCTCCTTGTTTGCCTTATTATCACTAGAATGCGTCTTCCCATGCCTTTTCTTCCTTTTTTTTTTTTTTAATTTGCCACAAAAGGAGATTCCCAGGTCACCAACAGCCCTCACCCTCCCCTCCATCTCTTTCCTTCTATTTTCCAGATGGCTCCATACATCCTCTATTCCCTTCCTCCTTCATATCACTCCCCCATTTATAAAATCTCCACACTGCCCCCTTCAGGAACTCGCCATCTATCAACAGCAAAATCCTCTATAATCTCCATATGTTTTCTGATCCCTTCTACCAGGATCAGGGATTGCATCACCTCTATCTCTCTCTAAAATAAATTAATTAAAATCTTCTTTAAAAAAATATTTACGAAGGTATTTTAGATCACACAGGTTTGTGATTTTGGTCCTCACACTAGTATAAGAGTAAGTAAGCTCGTGTTTATAAATCTTTAAGGATGGTTTTAATTTTATTTCCATATAGCACCAAGACTGAGAGAGCCAAATCTCCTTGAACCTTTTTGCATATCAGGTTTACTAGTCACTCATTCTTCTTCTAGGGTTTCCTGTATGATTTCTTGCTTTGGATACAAAACCATCAAAACAGAAACTCAAATTCCACCAGAATTTGAAGGATATACTGACAGCAAAGACTGTCAATAAGGCAGTTTATATAAATTATGCCAAACCTTGCCATGGCATCTCTTTTTATTTTGTTTACAAAGCTGACACCAGCTTTTGTATTGCTTTGAGTCTTTATGAGTATTTTAATAAGAAGGCAGTAGAAAGCATATTTGTCACAGCACATCTGCAGAAATGTAGATTTATTCTGCAGATATTTATTCCCGTATGCTCAAACCATGTCATGGCTCAGTTTGGGTTTTCTTTTAATCTCCAATAATGATGAACTCAGCCAAAGTAGTAATCTGTTTCTGGGGTCCCCAAGGATCACTCCCATTTTGATGATAGGCTAAAAAGACTCATAGGACTCAGGCACATGGTTGTGTTAGGTAGAAGCTAGACATGAGCAGTGGAAGGAATGCCCTGAGGCAGAGTCCCAAGTCCTTGTAGGGGAATGATAGACAGGAGCTGCGGTAAGGACCATGATAAATAAGCTACATATTATAAGCTGGGGTGCTCAATGTCCTAACCTCATGGCTTCCAAGCTCTTGGGACTGACAGACCAAGAGCCACAGGTGCAGAACATGTACTCTCCTCTTCCACCCCTGCCCCATGATAATCCCTAGACTCATGATAATGTATTTGCATTAGGCACAGTGCCTGCTTTCAGAAAGGCTGCCATGACAGTTCGGTACAAACTTTCTAGGGTCAAAAATTCACCCTCCCAACCTGTACCCCCTATGGATTTCCCAAATAATTTGCAGAAGCCTCCATTAGAGATCATTCCACTGTACCTCACAGCTCCTCCCAGACCAGAGACAACCAATAATATATAATCCCAAAACAGCCTAGGAGTTGATTTCATCACATGGAACCTGCCTACTCTCCCATCTTGAGAGTGTATTTTCACTTTAATAAACTTTATGTTTGCCACTTTCCTTCTGGCTGTTTTTATTCTGAGTGTGGATCCCCAAGTAAATCTGGTGGAGAATCCAATCACAAAACACAGATGCTCTCCCATTCTTGACAGTTGTACTAATGGCTTATCTTTATTATGAAAACTTAGTAAAGATCACAGTCAGATCAGAAAGAGAAAAAGATATTTGGTAAGATAGGAGGAATCTATGGGAATCCCTGTATCATCTCCCTCTGTCCTAGTGTCAGAGGTCACACACAGTACATTCTCCTTTTAGGAAAAAAAAATCAGTAACAACATATTTAAGTAATGTTTCCATAATAGCCCATTTTAAACTCAGAGTTTAGAGGTTTCATTGAACACTGACCATATAGGCAGTCTCCGCCTAACAAATATGGAAACACCAGACTCACAGAAGAAAAGCAGATGTCACTATAAGTTGCATTGTTTGCACAAACAGTCTAGGCCCAGCAAAATTACCACATCAGTTAGGGAATGTTTCAGAAGCCAAGTTCCCAGAACCCAGCCGATGGCCATGGTTGCGAACAAGTCCTCTAAAGAGTGTAGCCTCTGGTCTAATGTTTTAACTCTTTTTTTGCTCATAACGCATAAAAAAAATCTTTTTAGTTTCTAATCCTTTGATCTGGATTTATTTTTGTTGATGCTACCAGCAGAGATTATACAGGAATCTGTTATCATTGATTAGTGATTATAAAAACTGCTTTCTGACTAAAATATATATATATTTAAAAATTACCCTATTTGATTTAGCTAACAAAACGAAATCGTATGAATAACTTATCTACTCCAATAATTGCTGTTTCCATTTCTGCAGTAAAATATTAAGAAATCTGGGACACCTGGGTGGCTCAGCGGTTGAGCGTCTGCCTTTCGCTCAGGGCATGATCCCAGACCGGGATTGGGTCCCCCATCGGGCTCCCTGCAAGGAGCCTGCTTCTCCCTCTGCCTGTGTCTCATTTTCTCTGTGTCTTTCATGAAGAAATACAACTTTAAAAAATAAAAATAAAAAATAAAATATTAAGAAATCTGGCTGTTTCTAAGGTCTATATATTCTACACAGTATCATTTTGAGTAAACATTTAACTTGATTAACATTTTTAATCAAGTTACTGCAATAGGTGACCTAAAATGATTTTAAATTAAACAATATTATTATTGGTTACCTGAAGAAAAAATTATATCATGAATGGATTTGAAAAGGAAAAACAAAGTGAATAATCCATGACATAATCTATTTTGCAGAAGTTCTAAACCCTAATATTCACAAATATTAGTATAGGCTAATAATTGTTCCTTATTCATCAATTTTTTCCCATGCATGTTTTGTTAAATAAATAATTAGTGCTCAAAGTTTTAACAGAGCTCCAGAAACTACTTGTCTAAGAGATCACAAATCGGTCTCACATGACTTTTGTGTAATATTATGATATAATAGAACTGGCACGAACACTCTACTACAAGATTAGTGACATTTAAAGATTCCTCATAGAAACAGAACAAATGGAGAGAATCCTGATTTATTTTACTCACACAATTGATTTTCTTATAATTAAATTTGTTGTAAAATTAGAAGAAGAAAATTCCTTATTGAGTGCATAAGAACCAAGGTCATCTGAGGTGATGCGCCTTTGCAGACGATCATGAAGCAAATCTGTTTTATGCTTCCTCTCACACACACTGTGTTTTGGCTGTGTGATAATTCATGAAAAGCAAAGACAAGTACAGAATTTTAGAGTCAAATAAGATTCTCTCTTTGAATTGTGAAATTATAATTGGCCAATCTCTAGCAGCTGCCTCTTAGAATTTGTATTTTCCAAATGTTAATAGGCCCCAAGTTAGCAATAAATGTGAACATTAAGTGGAAATCTTTTGTTTTGTTGTTTTATCGAGGCACACATAGAATTTTTGCTTTTACAGTGTATTTTCATCATTCTCCAAACTAATAGTCTATGCCATATGTCATATGGTAACCATTCTTCTGCTAACTAGACTTTAAAGCAGTTAGTGATTATTTCAAATATCAAAAGCTAGTTCTTATAAAACAGAGACTTTCATCAAAAAGATGACACTACTTAAAATATGTATTTCCGGTGTCAGCTTATTTTATGTCAGGTTTATTTCTCTCTTCCTCCCTCCCTGTGTATGTATGTGTATATTTGTATCAGAATGATTCAAAACCATGGACAGCAAAAATACTCCTATGTTGATTCTTCTTTTTAATGTAGTAATTATTCTCTCAATTGGAGCCCAGATGTAATTATTTTTTTCCTAAACCTTTCTGTGATATTGGCTAAACTATCATCAGAAAATATTACCTCAACCATAACAAGGCTCTCCAGAAAATCCCTATTTGTTACAATGAAAACATTCATTTATAAAACACAAAAATAAAATCAATTTTGTTCCAAGTATATGTTTACTTAACCAAAAAAAAAAAGAAGAAGAAAACATCATAAGAGACATTCCACATGAGTGAAAGGATCATGACATTACATTTATGAACAGAATGAAAGCACAATGTAGAAATTAAATTAGGTTTCCTTTTTGAATTAACATCCTACTTTCCACCTCGAATGGCCAACTAAATTTGGCACCGTGGACTCTTTGCTCACTTTTTGAAATTTTTAACTGTATTTAAAACAGATCACATCCACGTCCTCTGCACCAACATGCTAACTAGTCAATGGAAATCGAAACACCACCAAAATAGACTCTTTCTACTGTTGCCAAAGGGAGAAGTTTCAGGGCAAAAGGTGTAATTAAAAGTATGACTAAGCAGACAGAGTCACATTGAAGAAACTTCTCACACACACACAAAAAAAAGGGGGAAATGGGAAAAAGGAAGCAAGTGCCCCCCCAAATATAATATTGCCATCTCTGACTGAATCATTTGAGCTCTAGAATCTCGGCTTTCTGGTATAGGACCCAGTTGCTATAGAAACTTACAACTGGGAACTAAATAAAGTAATTTCTATGCTAGTGTTGGTGCCTATAACTTCAGCACCTGATGCTAACCAAATTGTGCTCAATAAACAAATTTAAACTTTAAAAGCCTGCAATGCGATCACAATGCTTTCTATACAACTGATTAATCTCAATTGATCTTGGCTCAGAGCAAAAGAACATAAGAAATCTCGAAACAGAAAAAGAGTACTTAAGGCCAATATGCCTGCATCCTTTGTTTTTCTTATCTGATTTCCTACCTTATCCCCATACTTCGTCCCTGACTTAGTTTTAAAATAAAAAGTCAGCAAGCTCACTCTTCAACTCATCGATAATCCTGCTCTCCCTGATCCTTTTAGACAATTTATTCTATATTAAACCACTCCCTCTTGGCCTCCTCCTTTTCATTTATCCTACTCTAAACCTAAAGAACAAAGAGATCAAGCAGCCCAATAGATACTTATTCCCTAATCCTCCCGACTGGGCCTGTTATCGCTGCACATTTGATTATAAGATTATTCACTATTTGGCAAGAAATCAAAAACCCGAAGTGGTCTCTTGATGCCCCTTTGTGTGGGCACGTCAGACCCTTACCCATCATGTCACAAAGCAGGGGGTTAGGCTTTGGCGACGTGTGTTAAGGAAGAGAAGGGAGAGGGCCTGGCCTAGATACATATGCTTGCCTCTTTTTCCCGCACCACTTGAGAAAGGAACAGTGTTGGCATTTACTATGCGGACAATTTGTTTTTCTCTGGGGGCCACACACTCCAGGCCAATGTCACTGTAAAGATTTCAAGTATGAGAAAGCCCTCCCAACGTATTACCTCATTAAAGCACGTAAATGTTTTGCTACAAGTACCAAGTACATATATTTGCAAATTTGTTTACCCTCACTGAGATATATAGTGATAACCATTTGAGGGGGGGCACTTTTATCTGTCAAGTATTGTATTTATTTCATATTATTCATTCATAGACCTGGCTTCAGTTCCAATGTACACTCTGGAGACTTATATGAGGCTATGATCTGGCATCTCAAAGCCAAGATCAGCCCAGGGCAGAGGATTGGACATAAAGAGGAAAGGTGCATTGCCTAATTATGGAAAAAGAGGTCAGATGGCACATTTTTCCAGAACTAATTATTTATATTTCTACCTATCGGTGTTATAGCATACAAAAAAATGACTAAAAGAAAGACAGAGAGCGCACAAAGTTTAACCAACTCCCATAAAACTGAGTATTTTTTTAAAGCTTTGCTTTGAAACGAAGATGCAATTTTTAGGAGGTAATATTTTCTTCTAATTATCAAGATACAGACACCAGGGGAGAATTTGAAACACCAAAATAGGAACTGATAATATGAGCTCACCATGCATTTATAAACCTCTCCCGGGGGTTCCTCTGGATTCTAACCGCTACCTTGGCTTCCGTCCAATGAGCTCTTAAAAGCAAAGGGAAATGCTGGCAGGTTAAACCTGAGGGTTGACCTGCGACTACCACTCGGTGTTTGACCAAAATTCTCATTAGGAAACAACATGGAATAGTTTTTAGCTGCAAAAAGGCACCCAGGAGAATAACAGAAATACATTAGGCTAACTGTCGGTGCTGCTGTGTGCCCAGCAAAGCAGCCGGGAGATCGGAGCCGGTCAGAGACAGCCGGGAACAGCCGTCCGCGGGGCCTGGGGGTGGCCCGGACATGCCCTGAGCAGCCTTTGGGCGCAGGTGGCTTCCAGGAGGCTGGGGAGCCGAATTTTGTTAGCTGTGGAGCAGGGCAAAAAATGGAATTTGGTAGCTCTTTTTCTTTTAGTGTTTGGGAGACTTTCTTTCCTGAACGTAAAATCGTGTCTCTCACAAATTTGCATGAATACAAAGACTGGGCTCTCCCCTCGGACAATGCGGAGCATTTAATAGGCAATTTACGAATATTTGTTTCATACAGGAAGGAAAGGAAGCAGCAAGCAAACGAGGGAAGAAGAAAGGAGGGAGAATGAAGCCTGAAGGACCTGGCCCTGAGAAAAAGCGGTGGCAGCAGAAGCGAGTGGGGATGCGGCTGCGTCCAGGCGTCAGGCTCACGGGCTCCCCGTGCTCCCCGTGCTCCCTGCGCTCCAAGTGCTTCCCGTGCTCCCCGTGCTCCTCGTGCTCCTCATGCTCCTCGTGCTCCCTGCACTCTCCGTGCTCCCCGTGCTCCTCGTGCTCCTCGTGCTCCCTGCACTCTCCGTGCTCCCTGTGCTCCCCGTGCTCTCCGTGCTCCCTGCACTCTCCGTGCTCCCCGTGCTCCCCGTGCTCTCCGTGCTCCCTGCACTCTCCGTGCTCCCCGTGCTCCTCATGCTCTCCGTGCTCCCTGCACTCCTCGTGCTCCTCGTGCTCCCTGCACTCCCCGTGCTCTCTGTGCTCCCCGTGCTCCATGTGCTCCTCGTGCTCCTAAAGCTGCAAGCGGCAGCTGGTCAGGCAGCACTCGCCCAAGAATCCGGCCTTGAAGGCAAGCGGCAGGCAAGCCCAAAGGGCCGGCAGCTTTGCAGGAACAGAGGCGCGAAGGAGCCACTTCATGGTTCTGGGCCCCCAGCCAGGCCGGTGGGAGCGCTGAGCACCCCTGCCTATGCCGCCCTGGGCTGCACTCACCAGAGCTGCGCTCCCGTGCAGAACCCCAAGTTGGCAAGACTGCTCTGCCAAGGGCCCACTGCCCCGAACCACGCCCCCAGACAGAGAGAGGGGAGTCGTCACCTGGAAGAAAAGATAGGCTAAAACTGAGGAGACTTTGTAGGCTATTTGCACCCCTCCCCGCCCCACCCCCGCCAAATGTTCATAGTGATGATGCGCACAGTCAGTTTGTGGTATAGCAGGGACTGAAGAATAATAGGTTTGCTGATTCTTAGCTCAAAGCTCTCCCACCACTACTGGTTCAAGACAAATAATTCCCATTTTATCACAATTCCTCTGCACAGCAGAAACACACAAACCTTATTCATAGGTATACCAAAGCTATCAAAATAATCTTTAATTTTCTCTTCCATTAAAATAACCTCCAGAATGCTATTCCTAAATCAACATGGAAAAGTAGAAATTGCCATAAAGACAATTCCCTCATTATAGCATTCAAGATGTTATAAACTATGCACCAGGAACAATTTTAAAAGAATTATACAGACTTTGTCTGCCTTCTGGATTATTTTCTAAAATAAATTACAATTATGGTTATGACACTATGCTGTGCTCCAGAAATTTAACCCCATAATTTTATTTGCTAGCAATTTACTTCCAGCCATTAAATCTGTATTATATTACCATATTTACCTAATCTAGGGATTTGGGGCAAGGGCTATTCAATATGTCTTGGTAAATCCTTTATTTTTCTACTTTTTTCAAACATTTTATTTATTTATTCATGAGAGACAGAGAGAGAGAGAGAGAGGCAGAGACACAGGCAGAGGAGAAACAGGCTCGCTGCGGGGAGCCCAATATGGGACTTGATCCCAGGACTCTGAGATCAAGACCTGAGCCAAAGACAGATGCTCAAACACTGAGCCACCCAGGCATCCCTTGGTAAATCCTTTAAATTCTCTTTAGGTTGCAAGTATTTGGAGGACACTATTTAATATACAATATCTATAGACAGTGGACTAACACAGGTCTAAATGAGAAGTCAACTGAATGAAAAAGTCAGGACTAGGGTTAAAAATAAAATCTAAAATTTCTTTGTTTTATTGAGATATAATTGACAATTATTGCATTAGTTTCAGGAGTACAACATAATGATTTAATATATGTATATGTTGTGAAATGATCACTAAAATAAGTCTAGTTAATATCCAACACTACATAATTACAGTTTTTTTTTTTTTCCTGTGATGAGAACTTTTAAGATCTGTCTTGGCAGCTTTCAGGTATACAATACAGTATTATTAATTCTAGTCACCATGCTGTATATTACATCCCATGACTTATTGATTTTATAATTGGAAGTTTATACCTATTGACTTCCTTCACCCATTTCACCCACCCCATAACCCCTGCCTCTGGAAACCACCAATCTATAACCTGTATCTGTAAGCATGTTTTTTGTTTTCTAGATTCCACATGTAAGTGACATCATGTAGTATTTCTCTTTGTCTCACTTATTTTACTCAGCATAATGCCCTCAAGATCCATCCATGTTGCAAATGGAAAGATTGCTTTCTTCTCATGGCTGAATCATATTACATTGTACAGATGTATCACATTTTCCTTATCTATTTATCCAACAATGAACACTTAGCTTGTTTCCATATCTTAACTATCGTGAATGGTGCTAAAATGAACAAGATAGTGTCTTGTTCATTCATTTCCTTGGATAAATGTCCCAAAGTGAAATAGCTGGATCATATGATAGTCTGTTTTTAATTTTTTGAGGAAACTCCATTCTGTTTTTCATAGTGGCTGCACCAGTTTACATCCCCAACAATAATGCACACTTTCCCTTTTCTCCACGTCCTCATCACCACTTGTTATTTCTAGTCATTCTAATTCTAACAGGTGCGAGATGATATCTCATTGTGGTGTGGATTTGCATTTCCCTGATGATGAGTGATGTTGAGTACCTTTTCATAGAACTGTTGGTAATTTGAATGTCTTTTCAGAAAAAATGTCTATTCAATTCCTCTGCTCATTTTTAATCGGATTTTGGGTTTTGTTGTTTGTTTCTTCTATTGAGTTGTATAAATTCTTTTAATATTTCAGATAGACTTTCTTATATGCATTTATATATAATATACTTCATTTTATATTCAGTCCTCCATATCTCTCCTTTGGGGTCTTAACAAAGATTTTTACTTATATGTGGAAGTAAACAGAACTGTGAACATCATTCATGGGTGTTGTAACATGGTGGACAGGGCACTGAGTTAAGCATTGTAGGAGTTGATAACATTGTCTTACTCTACCTGTTTTTTTATCCTTTCTTTATGTCATGCATAATAAATATGTTCAGTTTAAAACAGTAATACAATTTAACACCAATTTAATACAAAGTATCTACCACACAGCTTAAGAAACAGAACTTTATCAAAGCTCCTTGATGTTTTTTCCCAAATCCTTCTTTCCTTACTCCAGAGGAATTTTTTAATCTATTATTTTTGTGTTGTTTTTATTTTGTTTTGAGAGAGAGAGAGAGAGAGAGCATGGGTGAAGAGAAGGGGCAGAGGGAAAGAGAGAGAGAATCTTATGTAGACTCCATGCTCAGACAAAGCCTGATGGGGGGCTTGATCTCAGGATGCTGAGATCATGATCCAAACCAAAATCAAGAGTCAGAGGCTTAACTGACTGAGCCATCCAGGTGCTCCTGTTTGTTTTTCTTTATAGTCTTGCTACATGTCTTTGTATTCTTAAGTGATACATTGTTGCATCTTGCATATTTTGAACTCCACATTAATAGAATCCTATTCTCCTTTGTTAGAAATTTTCGTTCAACATCATTTTTTTTGAGGAACACCCAGGTTGATATGTGTAGCTGTATTTTGTTTATATTCATTGCTTTATAATATTCCATTGGATATATACACCAAAATTTATTTACTTATTCTCCTTGCACTCAAGCATCTTCTAGTACTCTATTTTGTCTATTAAAAATAATACTATTATCCATATTCACATTCATATCTTCTAGCACACAAGTTAAGTTCATTTTCTTTACCTCTTAAGTGAGAATAACAATAGGTTTATTCCAGGGATGTTTTTAATGATGCCAGTATTTAGTTTCTTGATCTATAAAATAGATAATTATTATCCTTAGCACTAAATTCTATGTGTATAAATACATAGAACAAGGATTGATTCATAGTAGGTTCCAGAAATCTTTATTTACTCTCCATTTAAGAATTCAGAAATGATTTTAATCCTTTATAGACAGACTTGCTTTATGGAGTATGCCATATGACTTGTAGGCACAGAAACTTCTAAGTCAATATTCAAAGTTACTATTTGGCCTCTAAGAAATGTAGACCTGTATGGTTTAATAATTATTACATGCCAAATGGTCAATAAGGCTTTTAGGAGAAATTGTGATACCACATGCCATACAGTGAGAGAGGAGCTGCTGCTATGCTTTCCCAGGATTTGTCAACATTATCTTCCTGGATAGAGTCCAGCTGGCTCAAGTTGTTGGAGGCAAAGGCAAAGTGCATTATTTTGGCCCAGATAAAGCCTCTAGATATGGAAAATAGCACCACTGTCTTTTGTGGGTCACCTCAAATTCATGCACTGGCTGTGTGACTCAGTTTTTTTCCTTCCAAAAATGCTGGCACTCTGAGCTAGTGGCAAATACTATACGTTCCCATCATTATTACATGGATGCTGTATATCTTAAGATCCTTCTTCTGAGTAGGAGACAAGAAAGACATGATGAGGAAATTAAAATAGCATATCTTCTTGGGAGTCTGAAAAAAATAAAGCCATGGCAACTAGATGGTTTTTTTTTTTTTTTTTTTTTTTTTTTTTTTTTTTTTAGCCAGTCTTCTTTGTTACCATTTTTCCTGAGGTGAAAGTTCTGGTCTTCTGAATCTTACCTTTGACCCATTTTCCCCCTTATTTACTACCTGGCTAAAGATTTCCCTAAAACTCTATCAAGCATTTTATAAATTTAAGTCTGATTGTCAACCATTAGCTATTAAATTACCTTGAAGAAATTAGAATGAAAGAGATCTTCTGTAGACAAAATGACTAAAATAAATATGTCAAGATCTAGAATTTACATTTTGTTACTAAAATAAGACTCCTTGCCTTTTTCAGCATTGACTTCCATTTGGTTAACAATCAGTCATACATGACAGCAGGTATGAAAGTCAGATTCCATTAAATGTAGCTGATAAAAAAAAGGAAGAAGAGGAAAGAAAGAAAATGAAGAATGAAAACTCTTGTTATAGATATATGAAAACTCTTGTTATAGATATATATATATTTAGAAATCCACTTTGAATATTTCCTGAGTGTTCCATTGACTTTGATTCTAATTTACTTTGGTTGTTTGCTTTCTTGGCTCTTCCAAAAACCTCATGAGTAAGCATTAAAATATCATGAAACAATAGATGCTTCTCTTCAGAGGCTGCTACTAAGTGTCTTATACCTGAAAAATAAATGGCAAAAGTCTATTGACATTTGACATAAATAAAATTTGAAGCTTATGCTTAGGGAGAAAGTTTGTTGAGATACAGAAATCATCATTCATCTAGTTAGTTGTGGGGATGGAGGGCTTTATTTTTTAATATTGTGGCCAATACCAAATTTCAGTATGGTATTTCACTGCTTCAGTGACCATGTGCCGAACCAACAAATACAAGTATGAAGAAATGATGGAACATTTTGGAATGAAGCCACTGGCCTCAGGGCTGGCTTGACTCAGGAAAAGAATCTGAAATTCTGGAAAACATCATAGTGAATGCTGAATAAAGGCTCAAACATTGCTTCTGAGCCATTTTACCAGCACTAATTACAGACTTTATTACACAATATCATGTCATAATGACCAATGGAATGCTTTCAAGAAAGGAGGCATAAGGGAACTTGACTAGAATTGGCCATGGCTACCCTTTACTTAAAACGAATAGGCCTAATGTGAAAGCCCCACATCAAACCTTGTGGGAGAAAATTTTGCCAACTTGGAGGCAAATAATGAAAACTCAAGTGATAGCCAGGCTGATACCGACACTATTCAGTCTCATCAAGTGGCCAATGAGGATGAGGATGCTACATTGTTCCTTGAGGTTATAAAAGTGCCAAATAATGACAACATGTGGGAGAGAGACTATTTAAAAGATGAAGAGGGCAGCCCGGGTGGCTCAGCGGTTTAGTGCTGCCTTCAGCCCAGGACCTGATCCATTCAGGGAGCCTGCTCCTTCTGCCTGTGTCTCTGCCTCTCTCTCTCTCTCTCTCTCTCTCTCTCTCTATTTCTCTGTGTGTTTGTGTGTGTGTGTGTGTGTGTGTTTCTCATGAATAAATAAATAAAATCTTTAAAAAATTTAAAAAATTAAAAAAAAAAGATGCAGAGAGCATGACAATTAGATCTCCATGTCTGATGAGGGGAATAACATTAATGAACTTCTTAACATGAGTAAGTCAGTATGTATTAGGTACAAACAACATAAAATAGATACCTCGTGGGATCCCTGGGTGGCGCAGCGGTTTAGCGCCTGCCTTTGCCCCAGGGTGCGATCCTGGAGACCCGGGATCGAATCCCACATCGGGCTCCCGGTGCATGGAGCCTGCTTCTCCCTCTGCCTGTGTCTTTGCCTCTCTCTCTCTCTGTGACTATCATAAATAAAATAAAAAAAAAAAAAAATTAGATACCTCGTGATCAGAGCATGAGGCCAGGGAAATCTGTGACTATTTTTACAGTGAGCTATGAGCTAAGGTAATAAGGCAAAGAAGCAAGACACCAGGCTTAGTTTTTATGGTGTCTGACATCTAAATTTAGCATCATATCATCAAGGCACAGCCAGCAAATGAGAAATACACTAGTTAGTCCAACAGAGAGAATCTAATATAATAATTGTTTAAAGAGTTATCAAAAAACTGAACAATTGAAAAGAGAACACTGGACTAACAGAGAGATAGTAACTGAAGGAAGCATCTGTCATACTTAGAATGCATGGAACAAGGGAAGAGGTTGAGATTATCAGGACACTAGGGAAGAGGCTTTAAGAAGCTGTGACTCCACTCTCTTAGAAGTTAAGAAGCCCTGAGGACAGCTGGTACCTCAAGACCCAAAGCAGATGCCCTGCTAACCTGGATAAGAGAATCCTACCAGACTGCTGCTAGTTCTCCAAAGAAATGCCATGAAGTTAGTTAGGAATATGGAAGAAAGAAAGAAGCTAGAACCAACAGCTATTACTGAGATTAGAAGCTAAGGTTGATATGAGAGACTCCTAACTCTGGGAAACAAAGTTTTGTGGAAGGGGAGTTGGGTGGGAGGATGGGGTAACTGGGTGTTGGGCACTAAGGAGGGCACATGATGTGATGAGCACTGGGTGTTATACTATATGTTGGCAAATTGAATTTAAATAAAATGAAATAAAATAAAATAAGTCCAAAGAAATATTTTTTAAAAAGAAGCTAAGGTTGAGTGAGATGAGGCTAACACGAGTGTTAAGCACCTAGAAGAAGCAAGTGCCTTCTCTCTCTAACTACCTTTCAGTTTCTTTAGTACCCTCCATTAAGAGTACAAGAAAATAGTGGGCAAGGAAGAAATGTTTGCAGAGCCTCCCCATATCACAGAAATGGGATATAATAGTTAATAAATGTCATCACGAAATTACATCCTCAAACCTGAAGGCCAGACTATCTAAAGGATTTGTTAGAAGAGACTAACAGTGCTATAATATCATCTTGAAGTCTATGGAAAGAGGATATTTCTTTTTTTTTTTTTTTTTAAGATTTATTTTATTTACTTATTTATGAGAGAGAGAGAGAGAGAGAGAGAGAGAGAGAGATACACAGGCGGAGGGAGAAGCAGGCTCCATGCCGGGAGCCCAACGCGGAACTAAATTCCGGGACTCCAGGATCGCGCCCTGGGCCAAAGGCAGGCGCTAAACCGCTAAGCCACCCAGGGATCCCCGGAAAGAGGATATTTCTTATGACCTCCTTACATATTTGTGAATCTGAAAGACCACCACAATAAAGGCTTTTTCAGTCTAGGTTTATCTATAAATGCAATAAACCCAAGTATTTTCTTTATAAGGTAAAGAGTAAGATAGAGTATCCAGAGTTCAGTTAATTCAAAAGTTTTATCATTTTCCAAAGTCTTAATTACCTGTTTTACCATACTTTCTACCAGAGATGTTAATGAGAAGTACAATGGACTGAAAAATATTCAAATGTAGGGAGAAGAGAGGAAATAAAAATAATGTGAATAGCCTAGAACAGGATAACTGCCCTCTGAATAATTAAGTCAATTCTGTGAAAGCATCTTCCCTAGGAATCTCTATTTTTAGGGTAATACATCAAGATGACAATTAATTTACATGAAGGAAGAAGTACAAAACAGATATAATTGCAACAGTGGTTGTAAAAAAAAAAAAAGTCCAAACAAAAAGGTGAGCACTATATTCAAGAAGAACAAAAAGAAGACATATGATGGATGTCCACTATTCTAATTTGTACATCTTCATATTCATGTAAAATGTAGAAAAAGAGTCATAAAAGATTTTGCTAGCATTTCATAAGTTAGAATATAAATGCATGCTCACAAATCACATTAAGAAAAATGGTGCAGAGATATCTAGATAAAATTAAGTAAAGTACTATAAAACACATTATGATTTATTGCCTTAGTGTTGCATGCCACACAGTATATGTCTCGTGACTTGTAACTGTTCATTTAAGGTATTCACAAAAAAAGTAGAGTTAGTTTTTCTGTCCATTAGCCATTGTCCAAAAATACTGTGTAACAAAACAATGCAAAAGGCAGGAGCTTGCAACAAAATTGATGATTCTTAGGAATCTTCAGGTTGGCCATTTTGGTTTATTAAGGGTAGGCTCAGCTGATGGTTCTTCTTACCCTCACAACTCCTGGAGCTCATGTGCTACAGACAGCAGCTCTGCAGGGCAGCTGGAAAAGTTCTCTTCCACGTGACTTCCATCCTCTTTTTACCAACAGGCTGCCTGAGCCATGCTTTATCAGTGGTAATGGCGGAGGTACAAAACAGCAAGCGGAAATGCAGGAGACCTTTTTATTATTTTTTTCAAATATTTTTCTTTTATTTATTATGAGAAACAGAGAGGGGGTGGGGCAAGACATAGGCAGAGGGAAAACCAGGCTCCATGCAGGGAGCCCAATGCGGGACATCATCCCAAAATCCCAGGATCACGCTCTGAGCCAAAGGCGGATGGTCCATTGCTGAGCCACCCAGGTGTCCCACATGAGACCTTTTTAAAATATAGTGTCACTCCTATCAATGTGCCAATGGCAAAGCATATCACATCTCTGAACCCATGTCAAAGGACAGGGAGATACTCCTGACCATGATAAAGCCATAATGAAAAGGTGAGTTTCAGGAGAAATAAAAAATTGGGACCAATTATTCAATCTACAAGTTTGACCTCTATTTCAGAAAGGAAAATAATAAAATAAAATATACAATAAAACAATACAAAATAAAAAGCCCTGTGTTTTATATGCAAGGGAAGTTCTTATGCATTGAGTATTTAATCTAGCAGAATTCTACAATGAAGATTAACTATGGAATGTGTCTGTCTTGAAAACAGAAATAAGACTTTAAGAAAAGAATAATAGCATTGCTTTAATAGAAAAAACATGCTAGGGGATCCCTGGGTGGCTCAGCTGTTTAGCGCCTGCCTTCAGCCCAGGGCATGATCCTGGAGACCCGGGATCGAGTCACACATCGGGCTCCCTGCATGGAGGCTGCTTCTCCCTCAGCCTGTGTCTCTGCCTCTCTCTCTCTGTGTCTGTCATGAATAAATAAATAAATAAAATCTTTTAAAAAATGCTAAACTTAGGGTAAATCATCAGAGTGAATACAGAAAACCTCTGTTGTGTTGTCAGAACATCAAGTCAAGAATGAAGATCATAGCAAGTGATGAGGAAATGCAGACTATTGCTGGCCCACACTGAGCCTCTGTGTTAGTTAGAAAAAGGCCCTCCCTCTGGGGAAGACAAGTCACATCTGGGTCTAGTATTTGGAAAGTGGGGCTTGGACTGGATTTCAGCTACCACCTGCTCTCAGCCAGGTCTCGTCTCATGTCTAGGGAAAAGGTCATACTGGTGAAGGAGAAGAAAGCCGATTTTACTAATTTTGTTGATGTGCCTCACTACCTTGCTATATCTTATAATTTTTATTGATTCATCTTAACAATTTTCTCAAATGGTAGCCATTCTTTCCTCCCTTGCTTTCTACCTTCTTGCCTTTCTTCCACAAATATGTACTAAATTTCTCCTGCGTATCAAGTATGTTCCAGGCAGGTAAGAAGCAGCAGGAACAAAACAGACAAAATCCCTGCCCTCAGGCTTCATAATGTAGGAGGAGAGTCAGACAATGAACAGTAAGCATACAAATGAGTGAATTTTATGAAGAGTAATAGAGGATAAGAACTGTACAGAAAAAAAAAAGAATTGGAGAAGAGAGAAGAAAAGATCAAGATTGTCTCAACAAGTAATAACCAAAGCAAGTATCCTTTGAAATGGAAATAACACCTATTTGTTCTTTTAAAAAAAAATTTTGTATAAAAAAAACTTTATTATGCCATTTTGTCATTTCCCTACTGTAGATCCATGGTTGGCATTAGTTAGAAAGAAATGAACCTTCCTAATTTACTCACACCTCAATTCTAATTAAATGCATTAGGCTATGCTTCCTAGTTCAGAAAGACTAAACTCCGGAGAAAATCCAGTCAGAACACAAATTTTGATAAAATATAAATTTGTGCCCTTATTTTGGTAACCTAGGTTCGTTATTATATATATATATAATATATATATATGATAGTTTATATATGATACACTCTATATATATAAACTTTATATATATGTTTATATATGATACACTCTCTCTCTCTATATATATATAAACTGTGGCTAAAGCAAGTAAAAGGTTGAAATTTTACAGGAGTTTTTTAAAATAAATGTATGTGTAATATAATTTATATCATAGCTTATGTGATTCATATAACATTTTTCCATTTTTAAAATTTAATATGTTATGTCCATTGAGTTGAACTTAAGATAAATTTATTTATAGCATTTTGTATTTGCCATAGTGCTTAATAAATAGTTTTAAAGTCTAGAAAACCTTTCCCTTGGCTATGAATTAATCTATAGAACACTCAAAATGGTTGAATGTGCAAGTTGGGAAAATGAACACATTTGTTACAGTAACAACCCTCTAATGAATTATGGTCTTAAGCTGTTCTTGCGAGTTGTTTATTTATGAGTGGTCCTCATCAGTGGTCCAGTTTTCTGGTTAAAAATGATTCTTAAAATAAAAACAAAAACATAAAACTAAAGCATTTGTGTTTCTACCAAATCAGAACAATACATTGAAAAGCTTAGGTCATAATCATGCTACCATAATAGTTAATTCTTGGTTTTTTTAAATCTGAACCCTCTAAGTTTTCTTTAGCAGTTTAGAGGCACTCTCTGTGTGCTACTTGTAAAACACATAGCATTATGTCATCAGAATTCTTTTAAAACCTTAGGATCTGTATAATTTTAGAACCATAGAATTATAACATTGCTCTCCTTTTCCTTGATACATTACATAACATTGCATACAGTAAAGGAATTTCCCTCCGTTAATCCTCTTTGATTGCTATAACTTGTTTGATAAATGAATTCTGAGAAGAGTAATACATGTCGCACTTTAAATACCTTGGGTGGGCTTATGTGCAAATGCAATGGCCAGCTTCCTATGTGGATCTGAAATGGAATTGAATCCATCACTAGTGAGTGAATACTTCTCTACTTCCTAATATAGATTATTGGCAACTTTCTAGGTTGCTGAAAATGTACCAATAAAAAAGTTTGGAGAAACTTTTGGTAGGATATTTTCTTAATCTTAAATTTTAATCTCTGTATTTGCAGACATTTAAAACACGCTACCTGGCACCTAATACGAGTTGAATAAATGTTTGTTGCATGGCTTCCTGTATATGTAAGTATGTAAACCTCTATATATTTTTATCATAATAAATGAGGACCAGGTTCCCTGGTCACAGGGGATGGGGTCAGAGAAAAAAAAATTTAAGTTCAGATAGTAAATATTCTAGTCTTGCAGGCCATATGATACACTCTATCACAAATAATCAACACAGAATCAATACATAAATACAACTAATATATAAATGACTGTAAATGGTTCTATTCTACTAAAACATTTACAAAATGGTGATAGGCTACAGCCTATACAGGCTAGAGTTTACTCTTGATAGAGACTATTTCAAATTTTACATGCAAGGTGAACTACAAGAATGGTCCTCGAAAATATAGGTAAACCCAAGGGAATTTTGTCAAGCATATTCAAAATGCACTTCTATACAGTTTCTGAAAATGTATGAGTTATTTCTGACTCATTTAGAAACTGTCCAAATTTTCATGTATTTTATAATATTTAAATGTTTAAAATATAAAATAAAGAATTTTGTTTTTCATTGTCCACGTGATCCAAAACACACGAATACAATTGAGTCTGACAGTTTACTACTAACAACTAGAAAGCAATGGAGTTAATTTAAAGCTAAGTTTTTGTCTATGATTGGCTTATTCACTTTTTAAGTTATTAATTATATTAATCTGTAAAATGAGAAAGATGTGAGCTTCATTTCATTAATGAAGCTTGATTTCATTTTCTCTAAAATGGGAAGAATATTAACACAAAATCCTTCCATGAATGAAGGGAAAAACTAAAAAAAAAAAAAAAAAAAAATCGATTTGGGTTTCTCAAGCAGAGGTCATGTGTAATTTTTTTAGCGTGACTTTTCAGAGTATTTTGATACTTCAGTCTCAAAGGCAGGTTGATGTTAGCAAGGTCCTCCAATACATTAAACCAAAAATATTCAGTCTAAATGTCCAAGAGAACAATATCATAGCATTGACATTGCTGCTGAAAGCCTACGAGAATCAAATAGAAAAATATTACCAAGCATTTTATAAGCAAAGTGTTCTCTAAATGTTTAATAATTTTTTTTGCTAATAGCTTTCCTCTCTCAAATTCCACCTCAACCATTCGATTTCTGTCCTGTATCACCAAGGTATTTTAGTTTTTCCTAGTCTTCCTCAGATGTCATTCAGTGAGTTAGAACCACTTGGCAGGCAGCCATACACAACCTGTAACACAGAGTCGTAATTTTATTTAAGTTCTGTGTCTTAGAATTGTCATCTCTGTACTAGACAAGGTAGGTTTGCAAAGTTTACCAGGGTAATGCTCTTAAAGATAAGTTTATTTTTCATAACATAAACTGTGGAGACAACTAGATCTATGAAACAACCACTGACCACTTCTAATAACACCGTGCCCTAAATAGGTATCCTATCTGGCTTGTACTTAACGGAACTTCAAATAGCTAATTTATGACTCATCGATTCTACCTCCATGTTTTATTGCCTCTAGTTAAAGCAGAAAGCTTCTTTTTTTTCAGATGGTTAAAATGAAAAATAGATTTGCAAGGGCAAGGTACACTTGGGAGTGCAAACTAAAGTCAGATCATGGAAGAAACTCTTTGATCCTAATTCCCTGAATCACATACAGGTGTCGGACCTTCTTAACCTCTGCTGATATTAACTAGGCAAGACAAGGGGTGACTTGCATGTCCAGCCTCTGCTGTTCCAGACTCTTACCTACAGCAGTTCCTCAATCTGTCACAGTGTATAAAAAGCCCTCAGAGAGCAATGGCATAAGCACTCCTTGTGCTGTATGCACAACAGAGACAACTAGAAATGATGAGTTTATTTTGCAAATTTAATTTAGGAGGTTTTTACACTGTGTGCACACATCCTTTACTGAAAGTCACAGGCAAAGTATTAGATTTCTTTCAGGGTCAACTAAATACAGTTTTTGCTGAAACCCGGTTGAGAAATGTAGAAGAATTAAACTACGTTAGAGGGAATGCCAGCACTGAGTTCATTGTTTATGTAGTAGTTCAGACTTGCATTGAGTTGTACATGTGAATAAAAACTCACCCAGCTGCTGGAGTCTATCTATAACCATATTTTCCTCTGCACCAAAATAATATTACCAATATGTAAACAATAAAAATATGATATAATAATTAAGACCATTGAGCTTGGAATTTTAAAAATAAAAAAATAAATCCCTGCTCCACCACTTATTAATTTTGTGTCCTTGAAAAACTACTTAATTAAAAACATCAGTTTCTGTATTTGTAAAATATGGTAATACATGTACTTACCTCATAGACTTATTATGGGGATTAGATAAAACATTTATAAGATTGGTAGTCCAGAGCCTTGTGCACAGTATGTACTAATTCCTAAAGGCGTCTTGGGTTAAGTGAGGTAGATATAAGTTTATTAAAAATCATCCCCTGGGCACCCATCTGGCTCAGTCAAATTTGGCCCTCAGTAAAGCCAAGCATTTTATTAGATAATGAAAGAAAAGATGTCTGTCTACTTAGAGCAGAGCAAGCTACCAGTCCACATCTCCCAAGACTATTAAACAGAAGTTCTTTCTGATATCTCATTATATATCTCCACCTAAAGCCCAATTAGATAAGGAAAGAGATGAGGGCAGGGATGGGGAAGGGTAGTCACTGCTAGGGCAACTACTTAGTATTATTTTTAATGACAATGTGTGGATTTAAAACACGACCAGTTCTATTCAAGCAGGAAGGACAATTACCTCAGTATTCTAAACCAAAGCATGGAAGACAGATTTTACTTCTCCTTCTTACAAAAGCAAGAGGAGAGTTTTTAAAAATTTTGTAATACATTTCCTATAGTCAGACTGATGCTTGATCTCCCTTTAAGAAACAACTTTTGCAGTGCTCAATAAAGATGAGGTATTATTCACTATTAACAACATTTGCCCATCTCTATAAATTTTACCAGGTAATGTGATATTAAGAAGTTCAACTGGCCTCCTATGTAGAGGTATTAAATTCTGGTATTAAATGTATTAAATTTGAAGGACTTGTTTTATACAAACAGTAGTAGGGTTTGAACATTTTTTTCCTACTACCTTCCACTGAGTTTGTATAAATTAATTACAAAACTACTTTCCATTACCATTGAAATCTCTAAAATACAGCATAAATCATTAGTAATTCTTTAAAAGTACTTATGGCTTTAGAATTACTTGTATTTTATTTGCCCATGTTCCTTAACTCTGTAATTTCCTTCGTTCCTTGATATAAGAAAACCACACTGCTGGTATCCCTGAAGAGTCATGAAAAAGGGGGAAATACAAGCGATAGCAACAAAAAAAAGCATGGTAACACTTGCTAAAGAAAAAATGAATGACACTTGTTAAAGCACAGTAATGAAGACTTCCTTCAAGAGGCCCATGGATCTAGATGTAAGGACCACTACAGTGGAATCTTACAGTGAAGGACAGATTGCACTTGATTTGAAATATAGCATGGCTAAATGGGAATTTATAACAAGGAGCTGGATGAGGGTCAGTGGGTAGAATATTACTAAGAGAAAACACCAAGGGTAAAGGGGATTCTTGCTAAACCAACCTAATGGGAATCTTGCTGGAAATAGGCCAGGATGATCAAAATCACCTGGGAGATGGTGGCGACTGAGGAACCCAGTTACATATGGAGGATAATCAGATATGGAAGATGGGGTGTTCCAGTTAAGCTGACTTAGCAGTGTTCTTACGACGTTGTATAATGCAGAGGTGAACATGGAAGTCCAAAAGTCAGGCCTAGTTAAAAAAAAAAAAAAAAAGGCTCAGAGAGCCTGAACACAGTTTGATCAGTGAGGGAATCTTTGTCACATTAATGGCAGAAATAATTTAATATACCACTTGAGAAGCTACTGCCCTAGCCCTATAAGAACAATACTATTGATGTGGGAAGCAAAGGCAAAAGAAAAACTTAAATCTCCTGCTACTTACAGTCCATTGACAAGTCCTTGAAACAGGCACAGTGACATTCCTCTAGGAACTCCACTGCCTCAATGTGAATACTTTAATAAGGGCAAAAGGTAATCTGACCCCCCAGGATCCTATAAGCCTACTTTAACATATAAAATTCCTTTGGAAACTTCGTTTATCTCTACCCCTCAAGATATATGTTAGCAATCATCCTCTAAGCATATGGCCCACACCTGAAGGGTCTCATGACTGAGTTATTACCAGACAGTAATAAGTGGCCTTTTCCTGACAATAGCCAACCCCCTCAAGGTCCTGGAAACCTTGTTTCCAAAATACTTTGGAGGCTTGTGCTGTCCCTAACCCCCTCCCAACTTGGAAGTATATGATCCAGCCACCCCTCATGACTCTGGTGCTGCTCTTTCTGCCTACAGTAGGTCCTCTCCTCCTGCTTTAATAAAGCCATTTTTTTGCACCAATTCTTTCTTGACTCTTGGCTCCAAATCTCACCACTTCAAACCACATCACTATGTTACTCAAATATTTTGCAGATATCTTTGTAACTTTACCAATCCATGTATGCAGATTTCCTCATCCAACTGTGTACCAAAGGCCTACCATGCAGAATACTGAGGTGGGCTTACCAATAGTGAAGTACTACGACTCACTCAAATCCACTGTTTGGTTGACTCAGAACAACAATCTCTGCCAAAGTAATTCCACTTTAAACATGAGACTCAAGTCAGATGTGATCTTTTCTTTAAAGACATATCTAACTCTTCTCTGCTCCTCTATAATATTCTATGCAAGCCTATAGCATAACACTGACGACAACTGCATCACCAACTGATCCTTGACTAGTGTCCCCAGAGAGTAAATACTCCCTGAGAAGTGAATGAGGTATCACTCTATTTTTTTATCCCTGGGCCCATGCACAGTGTCTGGCACATAGTAAACACTCAATTCAAGTTCACGAGTAGATGAATTAGTGAATGAGTTAAAAAAGCTTCAATGACAAATTAGACATACCAGTGTGGTATAAACATAGCAAAAAGATACATTTATAGGCATCACTACTTTCTTTTAGTAACTTCTCATCTTTCTTACAATTTTATTTTAAAAGGTTGTCTGAGGGTGGAAACTTTGAGCATTTATCAACTTCATGATAACTGTAAAATCAATAACCAATATTTTCAGAGCACCCATAAAAATGAGGTTAACAAAAGAGAGAAAAAAAATTAAGGACGGCCACTCAGAAAAGAGAAACTGGAAGAAAATGAGTTCTACTCTACCTGAGTTGATGGTAATATATATCTCCCATCAATTTCCCTTTCCTCCAAAGCAAGGCTCTCCTTTTGTCACTGTGATTACTAAAGGCATGAGAACCTGCTGTTTAACTGATGATCCTGACAAAGCATCCACACAAACATTGTTAATCCTTTACACCTATGCCTTTACCTGTGTACACAATAAACAGTTCGGTCTGGTCTCCCAGGAATCCCTTCTAATCCTTCTATCTCACAAGCATACTCAAAATGTGGAGAAACATTTACTCTGACTGGGCATACCCAACATGGTTCTGGGCTGTCACTAAGTCTCCATTAGAACTAATGCTATATATAAGAAACACTAATCTTGAAAATCTATAGTCTTATCATTTTTGAAATAATGAATTTTCAAAAATCCATCAAATAATTCATTCCTAAAATCTTCACCAAGGTCCCTGCATGAATATAACTCTATGGATGTTCCAAAGAAAGTAGAAAGCCCTCTCCCTTTCTACCTCAGGGAGTTGCCATTCTTACTTTATGGCATTCCTGTGACTTATAAAATTGTAAATTGCCTGCTTTTCTGAAGTCAACCCAGATTTGCTTTCAGATACCATTATATTCTAGAGAAGACCTAATGAAAAGTAGATTTTATTTTTATGGACTGGCAACTTATTTTGTTTGTTTGTTTTGTTTACTATCTTGTCTAATGACTTTCAACCCACCTTGCAAGTTATGTGTCAATGTTGGCTGCTTGACCTGAGCATTTGCTCACTGAGTGCTTCACCACGTGCCCTGATCCTGTGTGAGACATTGATAAATTCTGTCTGAGATACAAGGCACGATAGGCAATTTAAAAATATATATTTTCCTCTGTTCTCACTTTCTTCTGAGAAGTCTTTCATTCTATTTCTGAGTTGAGTTGATTGATTCTGAACTAGTTTAAACTCAAGGTCTAGCTAGAGCAACAAGCTGAGGAAAAAAAATGATAGAGATATATTTAAAAAGTGCCTTGGTTTTATCTTCTGATTCATTCAATAGAAAAGCTCTTTTATGGATAAAGGTTCCTTTTTGTATGCTGTAGTACTCTCACTTACTACTGGACTGAAGCGTTACAAAAGAGAAGAAAATGGTGAAATGCTGACAATTTAATACACATTAAATGTAAGAGAAGTGAATATTGAAAAGACTCAGGCTTTATTTATGATATTCTTGTGCTATTTCTTTCTCCCCCTGCCTCCCTCTCTCTGTTTAATTAGTTAAATAAGTATAAAGCTTAACTGTGAGTAGTGAGTGCATAATAGATAAATATGGGAAGTTTAAAAAAATTTTGACCTTAAATAAAGTCAGCAAAAATGTGAAATTTTCTGCCAGTCCATGTCATCAGAGTACCTCAGCATTACTGTTAAGAGAAATGACTAGCTGGTAAAATGTTAAGAACCTTCTCAAAAGATCTCACTTATCTGCCTGATGCCTTGATCCCCGTCAAGAAGCTTCCTGCCTTTCCTATGAGGCTTTAATCTTCACATAAACAAAAATACCACCTGGGAAGGGTAAAATATTAAGGTATAGGACATTTCCAATTCAACAGTCACTCTTCTGAAGAGGAGCTCAGGCCATGGAATCCCTTTGAGGAAATTTCATATAATAATGGAGGCTCTTGTTGGAAGACACAGATTTTCAATCTATCAAATACTTTTGATGTTGTAGCCTATTACGGTTTTAGAGAGCATGTGATGGGAATTTAGAATAGTCCTCAGGTTCTTTATATACTCCTAGTTTTGTATAGACTGAAGTGATGTAGGATATGATTTTTCTAAAGTACATTTTTCAGCAACAAAGGATTCTTTGAGACCTATTCACTGCTTATCTAATTGACTACTGCCCAACACAATGAAAAATGCCTTGATTTATGTATTTGGATAATATCGTATTTATCTACATTTCTCTCCTCCTTATGATCGCCCACACTGATGTCAGATGTCATGGAACTCAAGTGCTTGTGGTACAAATGACTGTCACAATTACTTAAGTCACTTATGGACCTAATAAATGGATATAGAAGCTTAATTAACACTTTTGATGTCAATGACTTCCTGTGCTTGAGAGGGCTTTCTACTTGAGCACTGCTCTGTACAGCACCCACCACCTTCTACAAATACTTCTGTCTCCTGAGGTTGAAATCTCTTACTCTTAATCAAAATCCACAGCAGAGCTTTTAGAACAGTGATTCTTTGATATTGTAGAGGAAATAGTGTTTCATTCATTCATTCATTTATTCATTCAAGAAATAATTTTTTTGTCTAACATTCATGTTGAAATTACCAAGGATCGTTTAAGAGATATCACTTATCATTGATTCTAATACTATACTTTCTTTCCATCTAAACTGGATCTTCTCCCCAATCTCGATTTCCTTACTCTGCTTTATTTTTTCTTCATAGTACTTAATGATATGGTTTGAAGTGGTGAGATTTGGAGCCAAGAGTCAAGAAAGAATTGGTGCAAAAAAATGGCTTTATTAAAGCAGGAGGAGAGGACCTACTGTAGGCAGAAAGAGCAGCACCAGAGTCATGAGGAGTGGCTGGATCATATATTTCCAAGTTGGGAGGGGGTTAGGGACAGCACAAGCCTCCAAAGTATTTTGGAAACAAGGTTTCCAGGACCTTGAGGGGGTTGGCTATTGTCAGGAAAAGGCCACTTATTACTGTCTGGTAATAACTCAGTCATGAGACCCTTCAGGTGTGGGCCATATGCTTGGAGGATGATTGCTAACATATATCTTGAGGGGTAGAGATAAAGGAAGTTTCCAAAGGAATTTTATATGTTAAAGTAGGCTTTACATATAAAAGGCTGATCCTGGGGGTCAGGTTACCTTTTGCCCTTATTAAAGTATTCACATTGAGGCAGTGGAGTTCCTAGAGGAATGTCACTCTGCCTGTTTCAAGGACTTGTCAATGGACTGTAAGTAGCAGGAGATTTAAGTTTTTCTTTTGTCTTTGTTCCCCACATCACTTATCACGACTTAAAATTATATAATGATTTAGTTTTGCATTGTCCATCTCCCTGGGATAGAATACAAGCTCCAAGGGGGTGTTGAATTTGTTTCATTCACTGCTTTATCTCCAGTATCTAGAACTATGCTTAGGCCATTGTAGGCACTTAGTCTTGTTAAATGATTGGCTGTGTTAATTAATTAGTCTCTATTTCAGATACCACCCAGTTGTTTACTATGCCATAAAGGGAGCCTGTGTTATAAATGGGATTGTGTCATGGGCTTTGGGTCTACTGGAATTAAATGAAGGTTCAGAACCACTGACAGAGATCTGCAGTCACTAAAGACAAAGGAATATTTATATTCTTCTTGCAGTCATTAAAGTCTTTTGCTTCATAAAGATACAATTATTTCATGGATAATAAATAAATAATAAATAATGCTCTTAATTGAAACTAATTTGTAGCCAATTACTTAAAGGTGAAATTTTTATTGCCTATTATCAAGCATTTTAGCAAATTTACATCTCTCTGTTGATATCTCAAAAAGGGTGGGGGGATGTCTCATTATAAATGACATTTTATAAGACTGCAGCGTTTTGAAGCAAGGACCATTTAAAATATAAAGTCACACAGTATTTTTAATCATTTAAGATTTAAAAAAGCATGTGATTCTGAATTCCTAACAAATCTGTGACTACAAGGATGTGCAATCACAACTGTGGCAGCAGTGATTGAAATGCTCTACAGCATTCTTAGAACACCTCCTGCCCTGCTCTCTGGAATAGTCCATAGTATACAACAAGAAACGAGGACCAAAGCTGCCAGAGAGAAGGGGATGTTTTCAAGGAAAATGAGACATTCTATGGATAAGGGGTATTATCTGCATAATTAGGTGGAATGCAGCAAATGTTTTAAGTAATTCATTTTGATCATTATTGTCAGTTTTGTTTTGCTCTTTCAGAAACAAAAACAAAAACATAAACTGAGGATTTAAAGCAAAAAATGTTATTGTTTAAAACCGGTTCTAGGGGAACCTGGCTGGCTTAGTTATTAGAGCATGCAACTCTTTTTTTTTTTTTTTTCAAGCTTTTATTTAAATTCCAGTTGGTGGGATCCCTGGGTGGCGCAGCGGTTTGGCGCCTGCCTTTGGCCCAGGGCGCGATCCTGGAGACCCGGGATCGAATCCCACGTCGGGCTCCAGGTGCAAGGAGCCTGCTTCTCCCTCTGCCTGTGTCTCTGCCTCTCTCTCTCTCTCTCTCTCTCTCTCTCTCTGTGACTATCATAAATAAATAAAAATTAAAAAAAAAAATAAATTCCAGTTGGTTAACATACAGTGTGATACTAGTTTCAGGTGTACAGTATAGTGATTCAGCACTTCCATACAACACATGGTGCTCATCACAAGTGCCCTCCTTAATCCCCATCACCTGTTTTACCCATCCCCTCTGGTAACTGTCAGTTTATTCTCTATAGTTAAGAGTCTATTTCTTGATTTGTCTCATCTCTCTCTCTCTCTCTCCTTTTTTTTTCCCTTGAACATGTGACTTGATCGTAGGATCTTGATTTCAAGCTCCAAGTTGGGCATAGAGCTTTAAAAAGCAGGGGGCGTGGGTGGGGGGGCTCTAAATCTTAGAATATGCTTGGAAAATTGTTTCAACAACCATGGAAGCACAGAAAGATTACCAGAACACACAAACTAGTCCAAGGAGGGTAAGTATGATCACAGAGTTTGTGTGAGCATCTGGAAGCCTCCTTCTCATTTCCATCTCAATCATTTCCTGCAAAAACCTAACTACAAGGGATGATGGGAGAAGTGCCAAATACAGTGGTTAAAAAAGGAACATAGTTTTAAATTAGGGGTTGCATCAAATGGTCTTCTTAAAATGTATGAGTAGATGATTTCTAAGATGTGAAAACTTTCCAACAGTGTTATAATAACAGTTCTTTCAGTGTGGTTAATACAAATGCACAGGAATATGTCAGTTCTATTGTTTGTAATTCATGAAGCAGTAACACATAACAGAAAGCACTGAAGTGAGTGTTGAAAAACTGAATTCTAACAACATATGACTTTTTCTTCTAACCATTTCACCTGTTTGTGATGGTAATCTGAAGTTATACTAAAGGACAAAGGTTATAACACTGTTATTTTAAATATTATTGATTTTGATAACCAGGCAGTCAATTATAAATTATCCTTGATATCTAGTTGAGAGAATAAGGCAAAATCTGGTAATCAAAGAAATCAATCTTACACCTTTCAGTTTAGCCAAGTATAAAAGATACAACAATAACATCAACAAATTTAGTGAGTAGTCCAACAAGTTTGTCTATTCCTTATAGTATACAATGAGAGAGAAATGTACATATTTATTTTTTTACTAACAACTTTCCACCAAAGTGGAAAGTGTAGCAATAAATTGTAGCATGAATCAGAGGTGCTGAAGAAAAAAGAAAACAAACTTTTGGCGAGTACTAGTCATTACTGGTATATGATTTATACAAGTTAAATTGCTTTATCTTCATATTAATCTTATGAGTCAAGTGATTTCATTGATGGGGAAATACAGGTCAAATTATATTTTTACTCTGTAGCATTACAGCTAGTAAGCAGAACCAGAATTTGAACCCCTATCTGTCTGCCTCTAAAGCCATGTTTTTTTCTACTACATTCTGCAGCATTTTCAAAGGAGTCCATATGTTCCATATTTTCCCACCATGTCTGTTGCTGAGCAAAGGAACAACCTTCTCTTTTCCGTGGCCTTTCCCACCATTGGGTCCCCTTTTTGCACCCAACCTTGAATTAGACTCCTGTTTCCATTTCTGGATGCTACAATGCAGTAATATCCCCAGGACTGTCCTTAAGCATTGCTGCTTGACTTGTTCCCAACCATTCCTCATAATTCACATCAGAGAACCCTGCCATATATCCCTCTAGGGCTTTGGAGGTGGTTAATTTGTTAATTTCAAATAAATGAATCCATACTAAATTATTTATACGACAACAGCTTAATTAAATATCACTCCTAGGGCCTTTCCTATTTTAAAAGGGGATTCTAGAGATTCATTCATTCACTCATTCATTCATTCATAATTGGAACAAACACATACTGAATACTTACTAGCTGCTTTCAAACACCAGCTGTGGAAAACTGAAAGATACAACATATGCATCCTCTGCTCTCAAAAAGGTAACAGTCTGGTCCAATATAAGAGATTTTGATTCTAAGTAAATTAAATGTGATATAATGGCATACAGGTTTCTCAAAGAAGAGATCCTTAAAGAGTAGCATCAGCATTACCTGGAACTGGTTAAAATGCAAATTTTCTGGCCCTAATCTATTCCTAATGAATCAAGAACTTTGGGACTAGGACCTGGAAATCTGCATTTTTAGCAAACTTTCAATGATTCCAATATAAACTAAAGTTTGAGAAGACCAGTGTTGTGTTTACAATATAGGGACTGGATACAGACTAAACTGGGTTCAATTCTTGCTCTATGACTTCCTGATTAAGTGACTCTGGGTGAGATACTTGAATTTTATGTGCCTGGGGCACCTGGGTGGCTCAGCGGTGGTTGAGTGTCTGCCTTTGGCTCAGGTCAGGATCGCGGGGCCCTTGATTCGAGTCCCGAACTGGGCTCCCTGCAGAAAGCCTGCTTCTCCCTCTGCCTATGTCTCATGCCTCTCTCTCTGTGTGTCTCTCATGACTAAATTTTAAAAATCCTAAAAAAAAAAAAAAAAAAAAAATTCTGTGTGCCTATTGTCTTCTTTATTAAACAAGGGTGGTAATAGTGATAATAGCTTCCAGATACAATTGTTGTAAGAGTTAAGTTAGCCAATTAAAAAGAAAAAAAAAAAAGATTAAATTAGTTAATGTATGTTAGACACTAAAACAGTTCCTGACATAGAATAAGCATTCAATAAGTGTGCTTTGATTTCATTATAAGGCATAAGTAATTTTTGAAAACTCCATGTTTTAAGCCCTAAATAACTCTTGAATTAATTCATAATACTCCTGAAAATTTTTGAACTTATTTAGTTAGGAGACTTTTATTTGGAAGGCAATTTTATTTCTTAAGGAACAATGGTGGGGGCAGAATGCATGTCTTAACTAAAAGCATGGATGTTTAAGTAGTGGAAATACTCAATAAATGAAGATTTTTGTTTGTTTTCAGTAAAGACCTGCTAACAGTTCTTTAGTATAACATGAAGATAGGTACTTATGACACTTTTTTCTTAGGATTCATAGATACTCATAATTAACTGTACCTATAAGTGTGATGTTATTTGTTTAATCTTTGAATAATGATGTATTTGAGGATTTGTTTTCCTTGAAAGAATGCTAAGTTCTTGGGAGAGACATCTAGTCCTTTAAGCACAATTACCTTGTTTGAGACTCTTTACAACTTGAAGAATTAAATTGTCTTACTGTGTCTTGAATTTTACTTGATGTCTTGCTAGAAAAAATAAATAAATGGGTAAAACTTATTTAAAGCAGCAAGAAAGTAGTATCCCAGCCAAAAACAAAAACAAAAACAAAAAAAAAAAAGAAAAGAAAAGAAAAGAAACATTTCTTAAATTCAGTTTGGTGTCACTTTCTACTTTTCATGAATTGGGGTAACAAGAGCGTCCCTCTGTGCTCCCTGTTCATCTAAGTCTGCCAAGCAATTAGCATCTCTTAACATTTCCAGGCAGCTGCCTAATGAAATGCTTGTTTCTCTAGAAAGACATTTTGCATATAAAACTGTGTCTGATCCTCTGAAACTAACAAAGGTATTTCCAGTCCAAAAGACACTCTGACAGTGCCAAAACAAATGTTCAGGTATTTAAAAATCCCTTCCAAAATTTACATTAGGCCTATCTATAGAATATCCATTAAGTCAGGGTGACTATTCAAAAATAAAGTGACATCTACAAAGAATTTCCTCACTTTCAAAATATCTTCATTCTCTAGTTCTTTCAGCACATTATGAATTCCCAGGTACATTTCTTCATTTGCTTTCTGAAATGGTTCCTTAGAGGAAAATCAGAACCATGAAGAGGATGTAAATGAGAAAAAAAGTGCTATTTAAGCTTTTTCCAGCTGTTCTTATCTCCATCTTTTTACAGTTAGTAGACCTTTGCCTTGTTCTTTAGGCTTGTGGAAGATGAACAGATTTCTGCTCACTCTTAAGGAAGGTTCTTTTCTAAGTATTTAGAGTTCCATTTTCAGGACACAAGTTCAATTCCCTTATCTTTTTATTTATGCATGCCAGCCCAGAAAGGTTTGAGGCTTAAGTATAAGAAAATACAAGTCACTGCAATTGGAAGATGCAGTATCCTGACTCTTCTACCCTGACTGCATGCACAATTAAGTTAAAAGCTTTGGGCTTCACCTCTCTTCATTAGTTGCATATGAACTTGCAAATTTTTGCAATATTTGGCAAGGATGGGAAATTCTTAGAGGTGAGGGCAGAGAGTCATTCAGTATAGTGATTGTCAGCATGTATTAGGGTTGTAGAGAGCATGCCTTGACAACTGATAACACACTAGAGTTATCATCAAGGCCCAGAACCCAGAATAATCTGATCTTTGGAAAAGGTTAAAAAGACAGAACTATTCCTGGTGTCAGTACAAGAGCAATAGGACGTTCCTAGGATCAGAGCAAAGAAATCTGCCTTGTAGTCTGTGCTGTAATCAGACTATGCCACAGTTCAGAGTGAGATGGAACATTTTTCCAATTCCCTACCTGCTCACAGATACCAATCATGTCATAAACACAGAGCCAAGCAAAGTGAATTGCATTGTAACTTCTAACACGGACTTTTATAGCTGTTATACCCCAAAGGCAGAGACCTTAAGAGAGACCAAGAACCTTAAAAGAAACAGAGCAAGAGGGAGAGAGAGAAAAACTAATCAGGAAATGGATCAAAACTGGATACCAATCCCAGTATCTTCAATTCTAAGACCAATGATGCTTATGCTCAAATTACATGGGTTATGTTTTAGTGACAGAAAATGAATAGGAATCCTGGGTTTTAATATAAAAAACTGACCACTGTTTGTCAGTCTAATATCAGACTGACCACTGTTCTCTTGATTTAATACATTCATCAGAAAGAAATAACTTTTTGATTTTTTTATTTAGATTCTGCCATAGAGAGAAATCTAAAGGCAAAGTTTCTCCATATAGCAAGAGTAAGCACATCATAGCATGGTACACACACAAACTCGTTGTCTTCATTTTGTCCTTTCTAAATGAACTGAAAGTTTCAGAACTTGTCAAAAGGTCCTAGGACTTTTGTTACAGCACACAAAACGTGACATACAATTTGCTCAAAATGTCTCAGCTAGAAATTTACTTGGACTTCTTTGGTTTATATTGAATGGAATATTTCCAATGGTTATAGTCTTTGCAATGGCTCAACTGGAATCTTAGGAAGCAAATTCTAAGAGCAGAAAAAGTTTTGTAGAATAAGAGAAAGAAAGGTACTGCCTGCTTTAGCTAAAAGTAATTACTAAGTAAGAGTTCATCATGTTGGTCCTTCTGTTCCAGTTTCACTACTGTTACATCTGTCTGAAAAATTAAGGAAACTTAAGAGAAAGATAACTTTTGGCATATTTAAATCACTATCTTACATAAAATGCTGTGCCATACATAAACAAACCCATCTCCCAATTCAAAATAACACATTATAGGAAAGCCTCAAATCAGCTGATATAAATTTCCACGTGTTTTGATTTTATTGCATGTAGGTCTTCTCAGTGAATAGTTTATACAGTGATGGGAAAAAATGACAATTACTAGTTTTTTGAAAGGGGTCAAAAACTGAGTTTTTTCTATATATTTAATTTCATATTTAGTCATACAAAAGGAATATGTATCCAATCTAATTTATTTTGTCTTATCAGAGTCCTAAATAACATCCCATATATCAAATATTCAGCAACTGAAGTACACCTGCAGGTGCCAAAGCTACCAGTGAATTTGGCCAAACCACTAACTAAGCAGTCCCTGAAGTCAAGTAATGAGTCACACAGGTTGACATTGATCAGTCAATTTAGTCAAAATGGTCCATCTGGAGCATTAAAACACAGCTCAGAGATAAAGAAGGAAGGAGAGGAGAAGATTATCTAGCATGGATCTAAGCATTTTGTACTTTAAAATATCTTATTATTGATCAGAATTTTAATATGGTTTTAGAGAAAGTGGACATATGACAAGCTAAGAATTCTTATTAAGAAAGATATTCATGTAACCATACTTAAAGATAAGAAGCCAGGAGACCTGGTATTTGCTTCAAGATAACCCAATGGGAGGGAGGGGGACGCAATTAATAAAGTATATAGATAGGATGACCATATAATTCATTGTACAAATTGGAACATTTTTGAGAGAGTAGTAGAAAGTTAAGATAATTAGCAATCATTTATTGATTTCAACTAGGAAACATGATTAGCAGAAATGAAATAAAGTAGAAAATGAAAATTGTGTAACTCAGGTTATGGATACATAGTCTGTTCATTATGCCATCCTCTTATATTCATATATGTTTTGAATTTTTCCATAACATAAATTCTGTAGTGTAAAGAACATGAAATATCTGGTATTAATGGCAATATGATTTTGGTCAACTCTTTTCTGAAGGTTTTCCTTTTCCATTGGTCTTCATGTGATGACAAAGATCTCTTCCCTTTCTAAAATTCTGAAATTCAACAGCAAGGAGAGTTGAGCCTGACTTTGATTAGAATGAAAATAAAAATGGAATATGAAGATAAGGGTAGGAGGGCTTATTCAAGCATGTCACACCTAGCAGATATTAATGGTATACTATAAAAGAGAACTAAGTAGTAGTTAAATTAGTTATCTTATAAAAAGATATCATCACTGTGAGTCCTAAGGAGGAGAAAAGAAATAAAAGACAAGTTTGTCATGCTAAGATATTCTCTCTCCCTGAGTAAATAATATTGTTACAAACCCAGTAAGCATGGGGCAAGTAGCACTGATGGGATCAGACTTCTGTCTTATGCATGATGCTTTTGCATCAGCGAAACTGCAGCTATCTACAAATAATAAAAACCAACAAAAGCAGTGCAGGCACAAACCCTATGAGCCACCTCTGCCAGCTGTCATCATCAATATGGATCACTACTGCTCTTTCCACCTTAGGGTGATCTGTATTGATTATAGAAGCCAATATTTTCCAAATCTATAGGCTAAATCTATTGTGGTATGATGTGTTTGTTTCCAGCTATGACCATGAGTATCATTAATTAAACTTGGCAGTCTTATCACTACGTTTATGATAGCTCATCCTTGTATCTATTACTCATTCATATATGTAATGATGTGAATTATTAATTCATTAATTCTGAAGGGAATATTAAACTGTGGTAGTCTAAGATATGATACTGCTGGGAAAAGCAAGTTTGTATAAAGTTCTTACCTCAAGTTCTCATTCCTCCACAATGTAGAAACAGACTAGATACTCAAAATACAACCATTAGCAATGGCCAAAGTAAATGTTTACTCCTACTTTATTATTTAATCCACACAACAATCCTATGAGATAGTAGACATAAAGTATGTATTACTATCATCACCATTTTACTGATGAGAATTTGAGGCAGATGGCTTAGTAACTTATAAAGGTTATGCATTTGACTAAGGTAAAGCAAGGATTTGAATTCAGGCATCCTAATTCCCATGCTATGCTCTTACCCTCAAAACATGTCTTGCAAGGTAACATTTCCAAGTGAGTAATCATGACAATCCGTCCCATAAGCAACTCAAGATTAAAGAAGCAGAGTGCTATACTTATATTGACCCTATGTTCCCTTCCAACAAATATAAAACTTTTTTAGAAAATAAAACGAAACAAAGAATAAAAGGTTCAGGTTTAAATTTCCCAGGAAGTCTGCGTCAGTTACTTTGCTCTAGATAGGGAATTTATATTAGTCTAAGCCAGAGGTTGACAAACTATGGCCCTTGAATAAAATTCAGGCACTGCTTGTTTTTATATAAAAAAAAAAAAAATTGAAGGTCTTATTGGGACACAGCCATACTCATTACTATCTATGAATGCTTTGAGACTACAATGAATAGTTGTAATAGACACTATATGTCCCACAAAGCCTAAATATTTCCTTTCTGATTGTTTACAAGGAAAAGTTTGCCAATCCCTAGTTTAAGCCAATCATAGTAATTCCATTTCCCTCGCTGTGATTGGTTTAAACAAAAGCAGGTGATACTTTTCTTCATCACTTTTCTTGCCATATTTGGGGAGGTCTATTGTGTGTGTCATGGGAACATGTGAGAAGTATATGCTTCAAAAATAAGAAAGAAGCACTTGTCCTTTCAGCCTTGGAACATTGTTGTATGAGGATATGATGCAAGGGGTTTGTCATGGATTGAAGTGTGTTTCCCCCGAAGTATATGTTGAAGTCCTAACTCTCATGTCTCAGAATAGAACCTTATTTGGAAGTAGGGTCATTGCAGATATAATTACATAAGATGAAGTCATATTTGAGGGGAGGGTCCCCAATCCAATGATTGCTGTCCTTATAAGAAGGTGGCCATGTGGAAACAGAGACACAGAGAGAATGTCATGTAGTGATGAAGCAGACATTGATGTGATCCATCTACAAGCTAAGAAACAACAAAGATTGCCAGCAAATCACCAGAAGCCAAGGCAGAAGCATGTAACAGACTTTCCCTCACATCCCTCAGAAGGAACTTGTAGAAATCTTGATTTCAGACTTTTAGCTTCCAGAACTATGAGAAAACACATTTTTGTTGTTTAAGCCTCCCAGTCCTGGGAAATTAATACAGAGTTGTTGAAGCGACTTATATTCCTGAGGGGAATAGGCTGAGGATGAGAGTCAACACACTGAGGATGACAAGACATAGATGGAGAGATAGCACATTGGGGATATAGTGACCCACTGAGTTTACCAAATCTAAAATTTTACCTTTGTGTTTCTTACCTGGGATAATAAATCCTCTCATTGCATAAACAATTTTGGACACTGTCCTCTGTTACTTGCAATCAAAAGCATCAAAAATGACATGCCACACAGCCTGTATTTTTTAAAACAGTCATGATTTCAAATACTCTATTTCACTGTCCACATAAGTACAGTCAAAATTACTAACAATTGCTTTCTTCTCTTTGGTTCAGAAAATGAGATGATTGAAGGCAATCCTGGTGCTGTGAAGTAGGTTGAAATGAAGGAAGGAAGGATGGAAGGTTTTACAGACAGAGGATAGGCAGTAATACACAAGACCACAGAGAGTAAGGCAGCCAAGCTGTTGAATGATTAGGATAGGTATCAACTATTAAAATCCAGCCTTGAATTATGAGATGTGATGAAGGGAGTAGTAAATTTTGAGAAGACTGGATTTTTTATCAAAACTGATTAAGACTTCTCAAGTGAATGGCAACTTGATTTCTTGGTTTGTATATAAAGGCCAAAGTTTTTTTACATTAACAAACTAAAAACACACACACACACACACACACACACACACAGACACTCTTACTAAACAACATAAACTGGTACGACTTTAAATGCAAATATTAAGAGAAAGCCGTCTAGCTATCCGTGCACATTTCACTAACACATTTACATATATACTAAGGGATGGGATACAACAAGCATGCAGTGACAGGATAGATCTCTAGGCAGAAAATGTCAATAACAACTGAAAGATTGAATATACAAATGGACCAGAGCCAGACCACATATAAAAATAGAACTCTGACCCACAACCTGCAGCAACATGCCCAGGAAACCAACTCCCTTATCTACAGCAAACACAGCCCAGGAAGCCAGCCTGCTGTAGGTCAGACTTGCAGGAAGCCAGATTGCTATCAAGTGATAATCCAGGAAGCTAAACAATAACTTCTGTAACAGTCAGCCCAATAAGGTCAGGACTTGATTAGTACCTGACAGCTTCCCTAGTCTTTGTTCCCACTTCCAACTTAGCACCAACCAGAGAAAACTAAATATGTATCCCTAACCAATCATATAAGTCCTACTTCTACTTCTAGGCAGCCTGTCTACAGCTTCCCTGTGCCAACAGCCTCCAAATCGGGATACACCTGAAGCCTTCCCTTTTTCCACTTTAAAGCTTTCCAGTCACCTTCCTGCCTTTGAGTCTACACTGAAATACAAGTGATAATTGTTAACATCCTTGTTATGAGTATGCTCAGAATAAAGAGCTTTCACTTTTCTCATTTGATTGTCCTTCATGTATTTGCACACAATTATGTTTCCAAATATATGAAAATATGAAGAAATGCCCTCTCACCATCCACCCCTCAAGAACTCCATGGTCAATGATTTTCATGATTGTGGTTTTAGGGAGTAAGTCAGGATTCCAAGTTAATACTTGCAAAACTTTCTGAAAGTGCACAGTCCACCGCCAGACTCACAGAATCACATCTACAACCGGCCCAATATTGGTTTCTTATACCCTCAGTTATATGAAGCAGAGAATGCTCAAGAACCATCAAGCACTATCTTTAGCTGAAAGATGATGTGTCTCTTGATCTCAGTTCACACTGATCTCCAGGGGAAAAAAAATTATTTAATGCCCAAGGTATGGACAATAATCTGTTTTATAAGTTAACACCACTTGATGATGATGATGATGATGATGATCATTATTATCATTATTATTCACAGTGTGTCGTATATGGAAAAGAATAAAGAGAGAAAGACTTCTTTTTATTTTAACTGAGATGCTCCCTAAAGTCGGCATTTCTTCTAACCCCCCACAACTCAGCAAGCATTTCTACACCTCATAGTCCTGCTTAAATAGTAGTGGTATTTCATGTTGATTTGACTTCCTAAGGCACTCCCCTGTAAAGACATGAAAATACTGAATTTATTTATTAAAAAAAGAATTCATATAGAGAATTAAGATTTGGGATGCCTGCAGTTGAGTATCTGCCTTCGGCTCAGGGTGTGATCCTGGGGTCCTGGGATCAAGTCCCACATCGGGCTCCCAGCGAGGAGCCTGCTTCTCCCTCTGCCTGTGTCTCTGCCTCTCTCTGTGTGTCTCTCATGAATAAATAAATAAAATTAAAATTTATTTTTAAAAAGGAGAATTAAGATTTGATGGAGAAGTTACCAGTTCCTATCCATTTCTACAGACCAAGCTCTTATACCTTTAATGCTTGAATTATTCTGCTAATCATGTGGTATATTGACCACATGATCAATATGGTATGACCATATTTCTGCAGTTACTAAATTAGTCTTTCCACACAATTTGCATGCCTTCTATCATCTCGAGTGTATCCCTACTATCTTTCTGTATCAATTTGAAATACCTAATCCTCAATACATTTCTCTAATGTCATATCTCAGTTCTTTATATATTGTTTTTATACTACAACCAAATCAATTCTGTAGCTACTCTAAATAATATTTGTATTTTTTTCTATTAACCTCTTTTTCATACTACAAATAAAAGTTTTCCTATTGAAATTTAGATATACAAACCCCTTCAAGACTCAATTAAAAGTCATGTACTTCTGGAGGACTTTTGCTTTATGGCAGTCTGATTTCAATAATTTGATAACTCTAACTCTCTTCAACTTTCTCTCTCTCTCTCTCTCTCTCTCTCTCTCTCCCTCTCCCACACACACACTTCAATATGTACAATACATTTTCCAGGATACTTTTTGCCTTCAAATGTTTGCCAAGAATATATGTTTTCTTTTCATCTCCATGCTAGATTGGAAACCTCTCAAGGGCAGGAATCGCCTTTTTGAGTTGTCCTCTATCCCCATCAGCACCACACAATGTAAGAACTTAAATGTGTGCTGTCTGACTTACCCATGCTTTCTTTCATCTGAGTGTATTAAGCTCATCAGCAGCTGGTTGAGCATGCTGATTTGAAAATGTATACAATAAGTGATACATTTCATGTTTGGTGAATAACTGCTCCCACTTTAAAATTCTAAAGTGTAGCATAAAAATAGCCTATGACAAGGCTGTCCATCTGGAAGTAGCGTTCTGTGCATTACAAAGTGAGAAGACACTAAATCCTGAAGAGGCCTCAAATTGGAGAGATCAGTGAAGTGTTTTGCCAACAGGAAAGGAAGATGATTGCTTTTCTCAAACTGTGCCATGTTGCCAAGTATAGGAATCCAGCTGTTATGTGAGATTTATACTCATTTCACTTAACTATAAATGCATCATGCATCCTTTTTCTTTAATTACTCAGATTAGCTGGGTAGGTGTAGGTGATGCACTGAGGTCTGAGCATAATCAAAATGAGCTACTGTGATAAAGCGAAAGGAAAATATTTTTGTAGTCAATGGAGGAAAAAGTATGTTTATGTGAAAAAATAAGATCTTGTCACTGCAACAATCTAATTAGTGTTAAAATCTCTTTAGTTATCCAGAACTGAGAATCCTCCAATTATAAATGAAGTCATTTTGTACAAGAAATCTATGCCACTTTTTTTAAAAACTCTTAATTACTTTTCTATTTTGTGCCCTCATATTCAGGGCATTCTGATGGGCAGCTCTGTCCTCTGTAAGCGTGCTTGCATTCCTTTTTCCTCAAATCTCTGAAAAACTTTTAATTTCCTGAATTTTGACATCAGAATTCCTGGCCAGATTTTCAAAACATCTATCCAATTCTTCTATCTTTCCTAAAACAACTCAGTTCTTATAGGAGCTTCCAGCTATTAGGTAAGTTTTATACTCGTCCAGTTTTCTCTGTTCAATACTTTTAAGATTTTCCTCAAAATGTTCCATATCCTCAGAGTAGCCCCTGTTCTGTCCATCATATTTGAAAACAATTCTTATCTCTTACTGGAAACCATCACTCACTTGTTAGATTTGGTTCCACATACTAGTGGTACCTGCCTCAGTAGAATGTCTGCTTACACACATTTTCATTATCTATGTTTAACATCTGTACACACATGCATGTGTTTTGCTCATCAATAAATGGCTGATAAATTGAATACAACTTTGTTGCTGTTTGATGTTCATCACATTACAATTCCATTGGAAATGAAAGCTATGTTACCTTATATTGTGTCAACCCCCTTAGCACTTGGAATAATGTCCATATACAAAGAAGATATTATTAAAGTGATTAATCTAAGGTAATGAATATCCATTACCCCCCCCACACACACACACACACACACACATACACACTGTTCTCCACACCACCATTATAGCCTCTTTCAACTTCATGGCTCCTGTTGAAAAACGTGGTTTTGATTCTATGCAGATGACTCACAAGTGTTGTTCTATCAGTCATTATTATGTAGCATATCCATATAAATACGCTATTCCACAACCATTTGTAATTTTTATTAATCATTCTCATTGCCACATTGCACTGGAATGGTTCAGTTGCTTCCTGTGGATAGATAGCCCGATAGCATTACAATAAGCTCTGCACATTCTCCATTCCACTTTGATTTTTGTGAACTTGCAAGTTGCACAAGATTTATAAATTTATAGTCTTTGTATAATAACATACCCTGTCTTGTTTGGCAGATGTAATTATTTGCACTGTCTTAAGATAACTGAAATTTCTTAGATATTTGCCTTGAGTCTCACTATAGTGCTTCTCTCAGCCCCGTCAGTACATTAGTCAAGGATTTGTGAATAATGTGGCTTAAAAAAAAAAAAAAAGAATGAGACAGCAGAGTAAATATGTGTAATAAGATCTACAGAATCATGGTTACCTTTAAGTGATTATTTTATCTTTCCAATGACTGAGCTACAAGAGAGAAAGTTTTAAAAATTTTAAAAATTGGCCTGATTTTCAGTAATTCTCTGAGGAGACATTGTCTCGTCAGAGACATCAAATATGAAAGGATAATTTAGTTCCTCAGGCATTCAGTGAGAATTCAACTGGATCAGAAACATCTTTCCTTATGAAGGGAAGTACTTTAAATTTTACAAGCAGGCATAGGACTCTGGTCCAGGAAATACATAATTTGTTTATTTACTATGCCTCTCAGCTAAAGAATACACAAAGCTCTTTAATTCTCTGAGCTTTCTAAAGGTATGAAGCTCTCACTTTGTCTCTCTCTGTCTCCCTCTGTCTCCCTCCCTCTTTCTGTCTCTCTGTCTCTCTCTCTCTCTCTCTCTATATATATATATATATATAGATATACATTTCATTTTTCTAACTCAGGAAGCAGTAGTAATGAGGCATTTTGGAATGTCTCTACATTGAACACAAATTTTGCAGTAGGAAAAAATGTACCACAAGCATGTGACATATTATACCTCCTTTTATTTTACAGGGTTATGTTTTTTGTGTGTGTGCTCTCTCTTATTAAATGATATTTTTTGAGTTTTCCAAAATATTAGAGAGGGTGCTAAAGAGTTTCAAGCCCCTGTCATTTAATATAAGAATTGTGCAACAAAAATGATACCATAAATAAGAATGGTATTTTTTAAACACTAATGTTTGGAGCTTTTAAAATAGAATTCTGGAGTATAATGTTTCATAAGGGTCTTACAAAATCCTATAGAGAGCAATATGACTTTGAGTGGGGAAAGAGGGATGTACCACATATGGCTTACAAATTGCTTCATCGGATTCTTCACGTTTGCAAAACTCAAGAACAGCAATTCCTGATTGGCTCAACAAGTTTAGGCAATTACCTTACAGATGCAGTAACAGTGAAGAAAGTTCAGTTCAATTTCTGCAAGCACTAGTCCAAATGAGAACTGCAAGCAAAGCAATGAGTAGTGATTTTTTTTCCCCCAGTTCTTAATGCTCTAGGCAAGGGATTCAATCCTAAGGGCTGTGCTATTGAGAACAGGGAAGAATACTGAGCAATGGGGAGGGATTTCAGTGAGCGCTGTTGTACTGGCACTGGTGGAGAAGAAATAACAAATCAAAAGGAAAAATAAAAGGGAACCTAGGAATAATAAAAGATAAGTAAGACTATCAGTGAAAAGTAATACTTTTATAAAATGATAAATGTGGAGAAAAGATTTGTTCTCTTGAGACACAAAAACTTTTAAAAGAAGTCATCTGATCTTTAAGGGCTGGAAGTGTTAATAGTGTACGTGGGGATGTTTAAGTTATTGTTACTGGTTTGCTGATATTGCTGTTTTTAGCTTCCAAATGGCTTTTGGGTAAGTAACAATCTTCCATTTAAAATCTGTCTGCCCTGCTGACACTCTCTGATCACATTGCTTACTCAGAGCAGGTGTTTCATGAAACCAGCTTTCAGTGCCAATAAGGAAGCACCTTAGAGGGTCCATATCTCAGCACAGATGTGTGTAGTTTTGAAGTCTGAAATCTCCAGTGTGCTCAAATTTGGAAATTTAAAGCAAAGAGCAAATAGTTTTCTTGTGTAATGTTAATGTCTTTCTCTTCTTCTTTAGAAAATATGTGGGCTTCATGTGTTAGAAATGGATGTTATTTTCCCTGCATTATTATGGCACCGTAGGAAAGATCTGTGAGGCAGAGAAGCTTTTATTCTCATTATACTGTATATGTGGAAGCACTAAGAAATATGAAATCCTTCACGGGTGCAGACTAAAAGATTTCCATTTCATCTGGAGGGGAAATGTGCCAAAGTGGTTGAAAATAATTCAAGTAATTGGCGAAGAGCTGTACTCTAAGGAGCCTTTTGGTGTAATTTGATTTTGTGCCTTTTAGGGGAGCAAGTGAGATGTGATTCTATCTGCCCTGGAGGGCCAAGAGATTTTAAACATTATGGAATCCTTAAGGTAGATGATGATGAACTACAATGTTGAAAGACACCTGGAATTGTGATATTCCTAAGAAATAATAAAGGTAATACTCAACTGAGTTAGAGAATATCCCTTACCATGCAGAGTCTGTATTTTGCCTTAACACTGAGAAAACAGTCTCACTTAAAAGCTACATGCTCCTCTGCCTACAAATTTATGGGACTATTGCTAAATTCCATAAGTGCTGTTGCTAATAATGGAAGGCTATAACCAACTCAATCAGAATCAGCCATTTATAATTTATAGATGGGCACCCATGGTATGACAGTACAATGACCTAGCTTATCGCAAGTCCTAAACTTAGAGGGCAGCCAAGTTTGTGTCGGCACACTTCTACATAAGTCCCCAACAGCATCCCCTCTCATGATGGCCTCTTCACATATCTTAGATCTTTTTCACACAGAGGCTGAGTCTACTAGTTTTCAATTTATTCCTCCTCTATTACTAAGGAAAAGACAACTCTATGCGTTGATTTTTCCTTTGGGGAAATGCCAATTTCTTTAAAATAATTTTAGTAGTAGAATTTTAAGCATATTTTACACAAGGAACCATTAAATATTTCTCTTTTTCTGAGACCTAAATGTAATGCAGCCTCTGACTATATTAATATTTCTCATATGGAGATAAGTAGAAAATCTGAGTTCCTATCCACTCCAAGACTGTACAGGCAACTCATAACCTTAGCATCGAGTATGCCTACTTTCTTTTTTCCCTTGCTTACCAACAGAATTAAGAAAGAAGAAAAGAAGGAGAAGATCCAGGACCAGGCCATACATGTATTATAGCACAGTGTATTCATGTTGAGGCTCTGGAGAATTCTCCCGGCAGCAGACCATACTAAGCTGCAGGAATCCTCAGGTATTTCTTTAGTTCAGTGGTTCTCAAATTTTAGCTCAAATAAAAATCCCCTGAAGGCTCTTTAAAAACGGCTTGCTGGGTCCCACTCTCAGAGTTCTTTAATCCATAGGTCTTAGATAGGGATGGATATTTATATTTTTAACACATGTCCAGCTGATGTTAATGCTGTTTTGTCAAGGGACCACACCATGGCTCAAGAGTCCCCGTTCCCCACAAACAGTTTATACCCCATTCTCCCCAATAATTTTGTTTTGCATACCCTAAACATCACACAGAAATGATATGAAATATAAGAAGTTCTAAGATTATCATCTAACAAAAAAAGTCTGTGTTCATGTTTTTATACAATTCTATGAGTAAAGTATCCCAATTTCATTCTTAGGTTCAATGAAACACATAGGAATTGAAAGTCAGTACAGGAATTCCAGTTTTAAATACCTCATATGATATGGGGTAGGTACATTTCTCCCTAGTGCGCCAGTAAGAAATAATAAAACTCTGGACATTATACATAAGAGAATCATAAGAGGGCTGTAAAAGGAGAAGAGAGAAAGGCAGACCTACTGGATCTCAGGATAGGAGAAGTGATAGGACAATGAATTCACTGGGTTTTCTTTGGGACTCATGTATGCCAGACCAGATGCTGGAGAAACAGCAGTCCAGAAGTGTCACTGGGTGTAAACCAAAAACGTCCAAGTGAAACCTGCTCTCCTTTGTCTAGTGAGAGGCAGGGCAGAGGCAAGGGCAGCACAGTAAGACAAAAAGCTTTTAGAAGATAACTGGTCTACTGCAGCCAAGCACCATGGGAAAAACTGTAGGAGATGGGGGAAATGGAGAAATGTTGGTCAAAGAGTACAAAATTTCAGTTATGAGATGGGCAAGTTCTGGATATCTAAAGTAGAGCATTGTGACTATGGTTAATAATAATGTTTACTTGAACTTTGCTAAGAGAGTAAGGCTTAAATGTTCTCACCACACACACACACACACACACACACACACACACAGAGGCAAAATGGCAACTATGGGAAGTAATGGATACATTAAGCAACCTTATTGTACGATCATTTCACAATATATACATATATCAAATCATCACCTTGTACACCTTAAACTCACATAATGTTGTCAATTATATCTCAATAAAACTGGGGAAAAAAAAAAAAAAACATCGCCCCACTCTCACTCTGTTCAACAAAAACCAAGTGGAAAGCTTAAAATTTGCTCCTCCCCAGAAGCAATGATGTGCTCATCCCTGTCAGGGTGGTGTTGGAGCTGTGAACTACATTTCTGCCTCCAGATAAAAAGTTCCTTACTTATGGTGTCAGTGTCTCCACATGGGATCCAGTACTCACACCTCCAACAGGTTGTGATGAGGTAATTATTTCTCTCTACCAAAATGGTATCCCCAGGAGGCCCACTAGGAAGCCTGGACTTTCCCTACTTTCCAACAGTAACTAGTCCCTCCTACTACCTATGATGTCCATGCAGGTCACATGGAGAACAACAATACCAAGGAGACCCACCCCCTCTAGGTTCTACCTAGAACTTTTAGATATCATGTCCAAAGCACAATGCTGTAGAATAATGACATCAACTTTTTCAATAAATTCATTCATAAGTAAATAAATAAAAGTTTCATTCAATTGGCATCAAAGCAATTTTTTTATGCAAAGGCAATCAATAAAGAAGACATGAAATCAAGAAATAGTGCTTGAGCAACAGAAGTCCAGTTGCATAATTGGCCTAGAAAATTAGGAGCCTATATTCAAGCAGTAGATAATAATGCATTCTGGGGGGTATCTACTAGAGAGAACAAATGTAACGGAAAAATAATCTGATACATTTAGTCTTGTAAAAACTATACTGAATGCCATTGCAGGGTGTGAAAAGACCTGGTAGATGACTGGACAAGTGAGAACAGAACAATAAGGAATTTTTTGACCCTAGGGGGAAAAATCAGGCAAGAAAGGAAATGCTGTATGCTGCTTGGCTCTACAGTGAATAGTCTTCACTTAAATAATACAAAAATTAAATATAATTTTAATTTCAAGTTGAGACATGATGATATTGGAATAATGAAGGGGAAGCAAGAGAAAGAACTTTAAGAGAGCTGACACCTCTTCTGCCATAATAGGAAGTTAACAGATGAAGCCTAAACTATACAAACCAATAACTACCAATATCATAATAGTACTTAAAAATATGAACATAAATACACAGAAGAAAAGGCTAAACAGAGTTGAGAATAATAGAAAGCAAGGCAGAGAGTGAGAAAGGACAAGGCAGAGAAGTTAATGTTTTTAGAAATAGGATTTTAATAACAATTATAACTAGTGTATACTAATTTAATTATCTTTTAAATATGAAAATTACAAAATATATATGGTATTGATTTTATTTATGAAAACTTTATAAAAATTAAACATAATATGCTAAAGCTTTAGTACTGGGAGTAACCAGAGATGACTTTTTGCCCTTATTTCAACATGGTATATTAAATAGGGTAAGAAAAGGAATGAGATCAAATTTAAGAATTTTTCCAGGGTGCCAGAGAAATGCTTTCAGCCCTGTAAAACCAAACACTCCTCTAAATACAAACCTTCCTTTGCATATTTATGGAGAAAATTGCTCAGGGCTGTAATGAGTTGCAAGTGTGAGGAAAATCAAGTTGACCCTTCATTTTAGGTCTTCTTTGCTTTATTTTCCATTTACTTGTTTGTTTGTTTGTTTGTTTGTTTCCTTTTATTTTCAGGTTTTGGTTTTTCCTTTTAAAAAATCTCACTGTATTGTCTGGGCCATCTACATCAAATATAGAATGCTGTTCTGTTTCGTTTTCAGATCATGCTATATTTCTCCACCAGGGAAATCTACACTTAAAATTGTGCTATGAGGAAATGAGGACATCAGGGAGAAAATGTGTGAAGGTAGAAGAGCAGTGATCAAGGAGCACAGTTAGGAGGTGGAAATGAGGAGAGAGAGGGAACAGTAATCACTTTACCTCGGGCTATAGTCAGTAACTAGCAGAGTAATAGAAGACAGAGGGGAAAGGTGCTACAGATTTATCATGAATACAAGCGCTCAGTGAAATCCAGGGAGACACCAAGCATCTTTTTTCTGACTCTTTAAACATTTTATACAATTAAAGAAATAAAACCTGCCTATGAGATAGTTTAAAAATACTTTTCTTTCTGATACCCAATAATTTCAGGAATCCTGAATTCTCAAAAACGGAGCTTTTCCCCCTTCCGCAAGAAGGCCTGGTAGGGAAGTAAATTTCAGCCTTTAGTTATGGCTACTCTGGCTTTTCCAGGCTTATTTCTTCTTCAGACAAATTCCATTCCCCTAGAAGCTACTCTATCAAGAGCTTCTCAACCATGCTATTAATGTGAAAATGAAAAATCTTCTTTATAGAGGCAGCACTCATGGGAAGAAGCATGCTGGCTCAGTGAGCTTCTAAGACTCTTGATTACCTGGAATTTCTGAAGCTTTTGCAGTTGTTAATGTACCTCTTGCAAAATAATGAGATTTCAACCTTTTCCAAACATAGTGGCCTTGCTTTTCCTTAGACAAACTCCTGCACACATTTTACATTCTAACTCCAATCTCCTCTGGCCTTCTTCCCAGCAATCCCTACTTGCATTCTCCCTGCCATTTGCTTTTAATCTGGAAACCAAAATAACAATAATTATTCTATCAGATAACAAGTGATGTTTCCAAATATATGGTAGAAGAGGAATGCTTTTCTTTTGCTACTCTGAGTTGAAATAATATGATGGTTAATTCAAAGTAAGAAAGTGTAGAGCTTAACATTTTATATTATCCAATAATTAAAATAAATATGTATGTAGGTAGGAGAATCCTTACTTTAAAGTAGCAAAGTTTGCTAAGGTAGCTTGCCTTGATCTCAAAAAAAAAAAAAAAAAAGGAATGGTTTTACTGAGTCCTAATATTTGTAGTTTTCATATCATATCACTGAGCTTACTTTCAACATTTTTGGGAAAAAATATCCCAGTAAACAAAAATTCAAGCTTAATGTCTGAAATCTCTTTACCAAGGCATAGCGTTTTCTTTGAGCTTCTATATTTTGGAGTCCTTAAAATTTTCACATTTCTCCCTGTGATTTATCAAAATGTTTGATATTTCCCTAGCAGATACCATGAATCTCAGAAGCACATACTCTTATACAAATGAAACTCCTCTTCACCTTGAGCATGTAGCTAAAAGTTTATAGCAAACAGCTCAGGATCCAGGATTATAACATTCATAATTGCTTAAGGTTTGGAAGAAAAAACAGAATGAGTGGCTTTTCTTTTTTCTGCCAGACTCTGTCTTTGACTCCAATTTCTTCCCTTTGCGGATTTCCAGGGTGCTACTTACAATTTAAATATGGGCTGAATTTAGACTAAAATATATTAAACCCCAGTAAAACATACACCATAGGATTTTTTAATATAGAAGATGAATATGGGATTTATGAGCAAAATCATCAAACCTAATTTGATAAACTGAAAAACACTGGAAAATGGTAGATCAATGCTGATATGTGATCATAAAAATATCTTACTCTTTTTTTTTGTTAGATTTTGGTATAAGCTGGCATTTCTAAGCCCCAAGATATAACAGTCATAAAATGCACATGCTAATTATATTAAAGTCTTTAGAATAGTAAAATTTACAGTTCGGATTCTATTGTTAGATGGGTAACTAAAGCTAATTCATATTTTGTACACAAAATAATGCTCTATTTTTCCATAGTGAGAGAACTGACTTCCACATAGATTAATTTTCTAGATAACTGAAGCTTATTGTTCCATAAGATTGTTAAATTATTTTTCTGCAGCTGCTATAAATTGACTACTACAACACTCAGATATGCAATAATATCCTCCCATTATTCCTCACAGAGAAATTTTATTTCACTATTCCCCATTTCTGAAGATTAAGGAAATTTCAATTTTGTGAATCCAAGAGTAGATACAAACACTTCCAATTTAAATCACAATCTCTTTGAGATCCTTATACATGCCTTACAGTGTTCCTACTTCCCTCATTGCCACGCCTTCTTCCTGGATGGCTCTGGCTCAGGGAAAGTTGATGAAAGATCATGACACAGAGGGACAGCAACAGTGGGGGGAGAATCAAAAGATGCAACCAGGTTGCAGTCCTCTCCATTCCCCATGGCCTCTTCTGGGTGATTTTCATCCCCATACACCTATGGAGGATGTCTGAGGTCCTGCCCTGGCTTCTGCCTTTCTGGGACACTCACTCTGCAACATATTTATTCCAAATCCATCCCCTTCAATAGTCTTGGCTATTTTCCCCACACACTGCTAAGATGTACGGACCAAACTTAGTGGGCACTGCTTTCAGGCCCACTAAAAAGGTAGTAAAATAGTCCGTACTACTTCACCTGTTAAGCACCATGTTGAGTATGGGGCTTCTCAGCAATGCTTATCTATTTCCCTACACAGAGAAAGCCATCACAACTAACTCCACTCACATCTCTGAATCTCTCCCTTACACCTGTGGGTCAAATTCTTACCTCTTGGGGAGACACACAGAGAGAAGCAGAGACATAGGCAGAGCAAGAAGCAGGCTCTGCTGGGAGCCTGATTGGGGACTGGATCCCAGGACTCTGGGATCAGGACCTGAGCCAAAGGCAGACACCCAACCACTGAGCCACCCAGGTGCCCCTGCCATCTTAAATTTTATGCCCATGGTAAAATCATCTCATCCTAATCCTAGCCCTGTTGGGTCCTTTAGAAGAGCCATAGGTGGAACTAGAGCAATTAGAAAAAGGAGCTTATTTTTACATGCCATGTCAGGATAAGAGTTGCAAACTCAAATATCTTCTTGGGCCAAGACATTGATATATGTGATTTCAGCAGGTTTGGGATGGAATGGCGGTGTGAGATAGGGCCTCTGATCAAAGAAAACATTTGAAAATCTAAAGGCATTCAAATTCACATTTTTAAAAACACTAGCCAGCCAAATTAAAAAGACTAAGAATGAAAAAAAAAAAAAAGACTAAGGGTGAAATTTTGTGACTTTGACTTAAGAGAATGGTCTTAACACTCACCTAAAGTCAGAAGAAGCTGGGATTAAATGTTCTACTGTTTGGCTTCTGCAACTGGATTTTGCCACTATTGGAATAGTGCTAAATCCTCCAGAGTGTTGAGTTGGGAATAAAGATTTGCATTATTTCTATTGCATGTAACTGTATGTCTTCCATGTGATCTTAAGAGCAGTTGCCAAATCTGTATTTAGTATTAATGTCTTTCTTCTAACCACTTTCTATTCAGTATCTAATGTTAGGGACTAAAAAAATCTGTGAAGCAAGCAGTAAGATTTATTTTTAAATTTAAAAAGTAGCTCTAAGTAAAGCCCTAAAAGTTCCTTCTATAGATAAAATCGCACATGCTTTAAATCAAGATGTTTTACATTCTACTTTGAGAGATCAGGTGCCATATTCAAAGAGTATGAATAGCCTTGGAGTGAGCTACAGGTAGGTTCAAATCCCAGCTCTGCTACTAATTAGTTATGGAAGTTCAAGCAGGTCATTTTAGTTCTATTCCTATATTCCATCTGCACAATAGGACTAAAACTTCCCATCTCATAGGGTTATCATAAAAAAAAAAAAATATTAACATATAGTGTTCTGTACTTGATATTTGCAAATAAAATAATCACACACAGTAGAATAAAAAAAATCAATGTTGTACCTACTCTCTCACCTCTTGGTTATATTGCAGATTAATAAATTTGCAAAATAATAACCACTGAAAAGCTGATGGGCTGCTTTATACATAAAGAATATAAATAAGCCACTATATATGATTCTGTGTATAATAGAGACAATTTAAACAATTCTCATTTTGATGTCCTCAAATGTGGCTTTAGACAAATCATGTAGACAGAACAAAATACATTTAAAATATTTCACAACTTCTCAATTCTTACATTGTCAGGACTATGTTTTTGGTCTTTCCTCTAAGAGTAAATAAAATCTTTGTTTAATGAATGTAAGTGACCCCCACACACACATTATGTACTATATGTTGATCATGACTCTCAACCCGTAAATGTGTTTGCAAGCCCTTTAAGTCATAGAAAGATTTATAAACAAATATTCAGAAAAGAATCTAAAGTTCAAAGTACACCCAATTAGAATTCAGAAAAGAGATGAGTTTTTAAATGCAATTTTAAGCTTGGAAAGGGAATCTATCAGGAGGTAATTGATTCCACCAAAGAGAAGTAATGATTGAAAATGTTCTGTCACTGGAGGATCCTCTGGAATATAAAAATGCATGGAAAAAGCAATAAGTGGGTTACACATTTGAGAAACATTTGAAAAATAAAGCTTTGTAGTGTATTCATTAGCAAACAGCAGGAATCTCTAAAACAGTATGAGATGATTCAAACACTTTTTTTCTTAAGCAATATTCCAAGGAGAATAGTGGTGTGGCAAATAAATGTATAATCAATTAGAAGTGTCCTCAACTACATGAGTGCACATTATTGCATGTCTTGTTATACTAGCAACAGTCCAGCCCTGTGCAAGCACAGTAGCTGATCTTACAAGATACACAGTAATACATTCCCGTGTATGAGAAAGCAAGATGGAGCTCGAGGGGGCTTGTGACAGGGGACTAAACCTTGCCTGTGTGATTGCAGACATACATAGTGCAATTCTCATAAAAATCAGAAAGAGGCTTGAGTGAACACTGGCTTGAGTGAAGCATATTTGGCTCTGGTCCTTTTCCCTTAGATTTCTAAGATCAGAGTGGATGATAGTACCAGAAAATATTACAAAAATCTAAAATAGTATTTACTTAAAAAAGAACATATGGCTAAAAGTTAAAATTGAAGGTCTATAGGTTCTTAAAAATTGGGATCCTCTGAAAGATTTGAGATTTTAAGAATTATTTTGTGAGAACTCTATCAAATGTCCATTTTTATTGCCTAACTTTGTAATGATCTTCCTATTTATGGCATTTTCCTTTGTTAGGCTGCAGCTTTGCTCTCGCTTTAATCAACTCCTAGTAGAAGTACTACTTTAGTTAAAATGTTTAAAAAGGTTATAAATGTTAAAATATAAAAGGGCTTCTTCCTCCCTTAACCTGTAATTCTCGCTCACCCCTGCATCTCCTGGCCAAACCAATCCTCTTGCCTCATCTCCTTTGGCCTCCAAAGTTGTTGCTTCCAATTCAAAAGACTTCATTAAATGTGATTTGGAATGCTGTACCAATGTCTTCTTTAAGGGAAAATATACTAAAGACGTAGATATAAATAGAATAAATAGATGTATAAAATCGTATTGGAGAAGCTCAGAAGTGCTGCACTCAAGAAAAGCACGGCGATTGACAAGCAATTTAAGTTGGAGTGTGAAAGGATGCAGAAATAACAAGATTTGCATGAAAAATATTGAGATCATGAGAACATCAAATTTAAACGAAAAACTCATGTGCCTCATGATTTAATCATGAGGGCTGACATTACTGTTATAACTTTCTATATCCTTGGCTTTTGAAAATAGTTCTATAATGAGGGTAGAGTATATCTATCCATACGGGAAACCAGTGTTATTTTATCCAGTCAGCTCATTACTATGAAAAATAGGGTTACTAGAATCTTAAATCTTAATCTGTATGTTGGGAAGGCCAAACATTGGGTATAGCTGAGCCCTTATTTTTTGGTCAGGGACTCAGAGTAAAAGAGAAAAACTAAATCAGGTTGTGAAACAATCCATTATTTAATCAATCACGATTAACCAACCCACAAAGAGCAAAAGGAAACTCAGTTTGATGTTAATATTTCTGCATTTACTTATGAAAAAATTCAACAACTGGCCAGGAGCAAGGATGGGGATGCTGTGTGCAGAAGTCATTTAAAGGGCTCCATATTGACCTGGTAAGTTTTGTTCCCACAAATCAGGAAGCTGACATAAAGTAGGTCTTATTTTTCTTTCCCTTTTATTTTTTATGGCATAATAGGTGGTCTGAAAATCTAGTTGCACTTGTTATCTCAGAGGAGAAATGCAGTTCCGACTTCTGTTTATACTTTCATATCATACTGTATTGCTGTGAACTTGGATGGCACTTCCAGTGGGACGCCATGTTTAGCCCATGAATGAGAAGACTGTCACAATCAAAAGTGCTTCAGGCACAAACAGATTTGAAACAATCTTCCTACTGACTGGAAGAGAAAAGGCTGGTTCTGAAGATCATTAAAGGTTCTATTGATGTGGTTTAGGGGGCACGCATTTAGATTCTCAAATGTGTTTTACATTTCGAACAGTTTTACCTGCATTAAAGCTTAGATGCTTTCCCTGAGAACTCTCCTTCTTGTCATCATTTGCAGAAGCTTTCACAGGGAACTTACTGTTCCAACTGAGAAGGAGGTGGGAGAGGTGGGGAACGCAAAGCAGGCGTTTGAACTAGCTCTCTTGACTCAGAGATGCCAGGATCAGCTGCTCGGCAACATTCTGCAGAGTGTGAAGCACAGAGATGAAAGGGGCCACCTGCAGTGTCTCCAAGAGGGAAAAAAAAAAAAGAAAGAAAGAAAGAAAAAAACTTTCTGGCATTTAAATGTGCTAGCAGTCTCTGGTTTAAAAAGTGAAAAGGTTTTCTATCACTATCGATTATACTGAAAGTAATTAGGCAGACAAGTTGCCATGTCCTTTCTTGGTGTCCATTTGTGTTATGTGCACTTATGTGTACTCATTTGTTATGGTGACATTTGCTTGACCACCTCATTGTAAAGACCTCTTGTTACACGACATGTCATTATAGGAAAATTTCTCCATACAGCATCTTATCATTGCCATTTTATCATTAATGTTGTCAGGGGCCTTTTGTTCTGCAGTACTCCCATCATTGACACTTTATCAAAACGGCCGGCTGTGGTGGTAATAGTTCAGGGCTGACAGTCAGTATACAAAACCCTTCATTACATTATTACACATGCAATTAAGTTTTCCAGGTCCTGATGTAACACTATCCCTGTGAAAAGAGAGAAGACACCTTTTATTTCTCACTGCCCTGAATCGTTTAAAACAACTGTGAGAGTTTCACTTAACTAAGATGTTGTTTATTAACGTTGTATGTCCTCAAAATGTCTTTTAAGGCCATTTGAAAAGAATCTTCTAGAGCAAGAATGGGAAAACCAGTGCCCTTGGGCCAAATCCACTCTGCTACTTATTTTTATTAAAAGATAAAAGTTTTATTGGAACAGTCCATGCCCATTTTACATGTTGTCTGTGGGGGCTTTTGCAACACTGCCTGAGTTGAAGAATTACGGAAGTGATCTGCTGACACACAAGGCCTAAAATATTTATTACCTGCTCCTTTACAGAAAAACATTTGCCAATACTTGTCCTAGCAGATGCTTATTTAAAATGTGAATCTTTAGCCCCAACCCCATGTACCAGAATCAGAATATCCATTCATGGGATTTGATCATCTGTATTTTCAACAGAAGACATGGGAAGGAGATGCAACTGGGAAAGGCAGGGGATGCAGTCTTCAAGTTTTCTACCCACTTATTCATAAAAAATAAACAATAATTGGAAGGATATGCATAGCTTATCTGTTTAGTCTCATGATCAACTGCATTCTGTCTTTTATAAGAGAAAATAGGTGTAGGAGTGCAGGGGGTACATTCATTCATTACCTAACCAATTAATTGGTCCTATAGCCTTGATAGTTATTTAAAAAATACGTAAGCAACAGTTTAGTCCATTTTAAGCTTTGAAAAATCTTTAATTCGGGGGAGGAGCACCCAGGTGGCTCAGTCAGCTGAGCATCTTCCTTCAGCTCAGATCTTGATCTTAAGGTTCTGGAATGGAGCCTCGCATCAGGCTCCCTGCTCCATGGGGAACCTGTTTCTCCCTCTCCCTCTGCCTGCCACTCTGCCTGCTTGTGCTCTTCCTCTCTCTGTCAAATAAATAAATAAAATCTTTTTAAAAATCTTTAACTTTGAAATTAAAAAATATGACATGTTTCTATAAAAATTCAAACAAAACTGATGAAAATTATCATGGACAATCCCCTTTTGCCCAACTCCTCTATTTCCATTTCCTAGGGCTTATAATTCATTCAGTGTTTATCCTTTCAGAATCCTGTTTCTTTTCATCTCCAAGGAATTTCTATGAGGACTTCATTTTACAAGGTCTTCCTACACTCTCCATACTTACATTTTCCTGCAGATGCTAGATTAATTGCATGATAAGACTCATTCAATAGAGCTTTTTTCAATGTTGGCTTTGGGCCAAATTCTGATGGTACATGACTGGTGTCCCAGGAAGGAATGGCAGTGAGTTGGGCTAGAAAGCAAGTCACAATTTCTCATTTGCTTCTTCCTTTTTGTTTCATGCTCTTTTATCAACCCAGAATTTACTTGTTAAGCCCTAAAGATTTTCTGCTCTCTCAGGTACCTTTCTGTTCTTCCCTTCCCCTTTCCATTTATCTCTATTCTCTTCCTTTTGATTTGATTGATTTTGATGATGTAGATGAACTTAACATTTTCTCCTTAGCATTGTCATCTCATCCAAAAACCTTTTTCCATGACACTTTCAATCACTTTCCATTTTCACTTTCACTGCTGTGCCTCGTCTTCTGAAAATGTTTTCTGGAAAGGTGTTTTACAACTGCCATACACATTCATAGTAACTTTAACTAGTAGCCTTTTATTGCAAATCAAGGCACATGCCATCATTGTTTTGTCTACTTTTCATTCCATTTGCCTCTTGAAATAATAAATATTATCATAGTCATCTTTTCCATCTATGTAAAGTTTAGTAAACTGTAGACTACCCTTTATAACTTGTTGTTTATAACTTTACATTTTTCTTTCAGTGACTGTGACTTTCTTTTCCATGTTACCATCTGCTGTACTTTGTTCTTCCTCATTTTTTGAAAAGTTATTTCTGTCCTCTCCTACCATGTAATGAAGCTTTTAAACCCAGCCAATATATTGCTTTGCTCACCTACCTTTGAAATACAAAAATATTTACCTGTGGAATAAATCTGCATGGTTAAACCTAGTACTTGATCAATTGAGAAATGCTGGCTTTCTTCTGTCAGTTTACCTTCTGCAGTAAGAAACTACAAAATGGATGTAAAGGGAAATATGCATCAGAAACTGTTTAAATCATTTTTTTCTGAGCTCTAAAATGCTTCTCTGTTCATATCTTTTCTTTCTTCCTCTTCCTTCTTATAATGTAGATTAAGAATAGTTACTTGTACCCCTTATTAAAACTTACTACTTCTTGCTATTATTTCCCAAATCCTGTGATTTGTGATCCCAGGGTGTTTTTATTTTGTATTGTATTTTTGTAATTGAAATATAGTTGACATACATCCATAATGTTTTTGAAATGGACATATTTCTGGTCTCTGTTGGAAACTGACAGTAGGATAGGATTAGCAATGAAAATGCCACCAAAGAGGGAAAGGAGGAGAAAAGAATAAAATAAGGAGCAAGAGGGTAGCTTAATGGAAATATGTGTAAAATTACAAACCAAGAATATGACAGTATCATTAGTTTGTTGTTGTTGTTGTTGTTGTTGTTGTTTATATAAGACCAGGGATAAAGAGGCATGCTGATAAACTGAATGAATAGTATGATATAAACTTTCCAAGAATCACTCACTGTATATGATTGCTACAGTCAGTCAAAAATTGAAAGTATGGTCATTGTTATATTTATCTCTTGATTAAAATTGTACTATAATTAATAGAAAGGCATAAGAAATCTTCATATCTCTTCCTAGTGTATATCCCATGGATAGGAACGATAATGAAAGGGTTAGTTTCTTATAACCTCCATGTATAAGATAAGGAAAAGGACAGGAGGGCTTCCTTTTTTTTTTTTTTTTTTTTTTAACTTTTGTTTATCTATCCATGAGAGAAACAGCGATACAGACAGAGGGAGAAGCAGGGTCCCCATAGGGAGCCCAATGTGAGACTCAATCCCTGGACCAGGACCACACCCTGAGCTAAAGGCAGATGCTCAACCACTGAGCCACCCAGGTGTCCCAAACAGGAGAGCTTTCTATCTGCCTCTCATTTGCCTTTCCTCATCATCCCAACTTGAGTAGAGGTGGTCCACTGTGTGCTTTAGCTGTACTGGGTACAATTCTCAATTATATAACTTCTCTGATCACATTGTAACTATTTGTGTACTTGTCTGTCAGCCCTACTAAGCTGAAAGACAGGTCATTTATCTTTTCATTCCCTTGCTTTATTTTCTCAAGAAATATGTGATATATCAGTGGGTGAAGGGATGAATGAGAGAGTAAGAGCAGATAACCAAGATCATTCCCCTGCTTTTGTTATTATATGACATATGACTAGAATATAATGAATATATCAACTTTCACTATTTTTGCATTATTCATTCCAGGTTTGTGTGACACTAAACCGCAGAATCTGCTCAAAAGGAGCATGAGAGAATGAATAGCTTTGATGACTGAAAAGGAATAACTACCATTACTAGGGCTCTGATTCACTACAATAATAATAATAGTAACAATAATATTTGATAATAAATATCTAAAATGTATTGAATGTTTACCATATGCCAGATGTTATTTGGTTTGTTTGTTTGTTTTTAAGATTTTATGTATTTATTTATGAGAGACACAGAGAGAGGCAGAGAGAGGCAGAGGCACAGGCAGGCTCCATACAGGGAGCCTGACGTGGGACTCAATCCTGGGTCTCCAGGATCACGCGTGGGCCAAAGGCAGTGCTAAACTGCTGAGCCACCCAGGTTGTCCTGCCAGATGTTATTTGAAGCACCTCATGAAGTAGGTTATATTTTTCCCATGTTACAAAGAGGAAACTGAGGCAACAAGTGGTTAAGTAATTTCCTAAAGACACAAGTAGTCCATAAAGTTACTGAATCTTAAGCCCACATTATCATTATCAGATGAGATCAGAATATTCTGATGATACTATGTTCCTTGACATTTATCACAACATTTATCACACATTGTAATTGTACACTTAGTTTTTTAGTGTGTGGTTAATGTATGCCTTTCCTACTATACTCTATACTTCCTCAAAGCAGGACCATGCCTAGGTTTGCTGACACATGATAGGCACTCAATAGTTCTTGAATAAATGACGAGACTTGCTACTCAGAGGCCAGCACCGCATAGATGCATGTACAAGGTAAGAGCAAATTGTCCTAGAATTCTATCTTCCTAAATGTTCATTGAAGATGAAGGATCTTAGAAGCATTAATGGGAGGAGGCTTGACACTTAGAAGACACGGACATGACTTCTAGTCTGCATGTTGCCAACATTATGAAGAGCCTCAAATATGAGCAACCTGGGACCTGACTCAGGCATATTATTTTCCTTAAACTGTGTGGAAGGATACTTCAGCTTCTTCAGCCTTTTGTTTGTTTTTCTTATATTGTCTGAAAGACATCATCTCTTTATACTAGACTATTTTCTCCTGAAGCCCCAGTGAATCTCATCATCTCTCCTTCAGCAGGAGACATCCCTGAACATATTCAGAAACTAAAATCTTCTCAACACCAGTGCCCAGTCAGTTAAAATGAGTTTCTTCCCTGTATAGCTAACAAGTTTATTTGTATACAAAAGGCGACTATATCCTCATGTTCTATACTTAAATTTTTGTTTAACCTCTTTTACCTCCAGTGGATTCTGGAGTCATTCTCTGGGGGTTTCCTGATTAGTTGTGATTCTTCTCTGCTCATCTCACCTTCTTTCATTTCTACATGTGCTAGTGCATTTTTGTAACCCCTTGTGCTCCACTTAAACTGCATTTTACTCTCCCAAAGACCATTAAAATCACAACACTTGCCAATCAAGCGACTATTTCTGCCTACATCAACTTTTTAATTTTTTTTTTAAGATTTTTAATTTATTTATTCATGATAGACACACACAGAGAGAGAGAGAGAGAGGCAGAGACACAGGCAGAGGGAGAAGCAGGCTCCATGCAGGGAGCCCAACATGGGACTCAATCCCGGGTCTCCAGGATCAGGCCCTGGGCTGAAGGCGGCGCTAAACCACTGAGCCACGCAGGCTGTGCCAACTTTTTCATTCTTTAGGAGAATTCAATCCAAAAAGCATTTATAGAATATCTATTTAGTTATAAGACACTTTGGGGGAATTCATAGATGAATAATACTCTGATGTTCCACCTGATGGAGCTTAGAGTCTTTTGGGAGACCAAATACAAACAATAATAAAAACTAGAATGAGTCCTATTTTCTAATACACATAAAAATGCAGTTTTTTTTGACAATTCTGAAGACAATTCTGCTCACCACCAGTCCTCACATCTCCCAAACACAAAAGATTAATCCAGCCATAAGATGGCTTCACAGAGAAAGCGGCTAAGTTGAGAATCAAACGAAATGTGAGATTTTGACAGAAAGAAATGAGGAGGGAGGTGAAATAATCCATATAGAGGACCGCCATCAGCAAAAGCAGTGATTATTGAGTCTATGGTATTTTCAGAGACCAGCGGGCAGGTTGAGGATAGCAGTAAAACCAAGATCATGGAACAGGTTGGAAAAATTGTGTAGGGCCTCAATTGGTCTTAGTAAGAATTTTGGACTTTGTAGGCAATGAGGAGGCATCAAAACTCTTTGAGCAGAAATATGGCATGATTAAGATCCAAGTTGAGGAAAATCACTCAATATGAATACCAAACATCTTGGAGAGAGTTTAAAATGGAGACAAGAATTCTAAAAAGAAATGTTTTGTAGTAGTTTAAGTGAGAGAGGATCTTAACAAGGGCGGTAGCAGCAGGAAGGAAAGTAGGGATGAATGAGATGCCCTTAGGAAGTAGAATGGACAAGTCTGAAATTAAGAAAGAAAAAGAATAAAAGATGACAATATGTTATGGTTGGTCTGCACAGTAGAATCCCTACAGAATTTCTCTAACAGTCTCAATATTTTCCACAGTACTTTTTCCAGGGAACTTTCTATTATAGCCCTTAGCGCTAGAAGTCATGACACTTCTACCTCTAAAGGAAAAACTGTGTAAAATTTCACAACAAAAAGAATGCAGTCAAATCATCTTAGAGCTGGAATGACCCTAGAGATCTAATTTAACCTTAGAGAGTCTAATACATCTCTCTTATGTTGTAGTTAATAAAGCCAAGGCACAGAAAATTAATGTGAGCCAGGACTGGATATACATGACTACTGTCTTCTGCTCCAGTACTTTTCCATTCATTGGCCCTTTCTAATAACCTAAGAGTCAACTTCTTAGAAGAAAATAGTTGACAGCCTATGTGAGCAAAACTAGACACATAATAAAGGATTCAGAAAAAAAAAAGAGTAACAACCAAGGATGAGGACACTCAAAGATGAACAAGAGCAAGGGAAATTAGACAAATAAAATTCTTGAATATGTTACATTGGGTACTTCAAGACATGCCTATCAAATATTACGTGCCACAATGTTGCCTAATGGTCCCAAGAAAGTTTCTTTTCTTTAAACCTGACTCTGACCTCATTCAATATAAGTGTACTTTCTTGTAATATGAAGAATAATTATTTAATACCCTGATTAACTTAACCCTTCAAACAATATTAAATCCCTCTTCTATGAAATGATATTACCATAATTAATTTATCTTGTCTTACGAGACAGAGTTTTGTTTGTCTTCTGTTTCCTTCTCTATTTTTCAACTTGTTTGTTCAAGTGGTGAGACTAGGCTGGGAGACACAGCTTTAATAGGGTCATACTGAGAAGAGCCAGTTAATTTCTTGATGTCTCTTTGTCATACTGAGTCATACGACACGCTAGAATTTTTTCTTACTAAGTGTGTGATTTATGTGTCCTTAATATTTTGTCCAATAAATCCTTTTTTTTTGTTTTGACTATATGTATGCCTTGATAATAATTCCCTGTTTTGTGTTTTATTTTCTCCCATTTTTGCCTTATCCCTTAATTTTGCACTTATAACTAATTCCTACCCATGTCACAGTGAAAACAACTTTTTGACAATTCTGAAGACAATTCTTCTGCTCACCACCAGTCCTCACATCTCCCAAACACAAAGTGGGCTATAATGGTATTCACCTTCCTTGTATTTCTCTCTTTAGCAGGGAAAAGGAGAAGAGGGCTTAGGTAGAGGTGTTTTAAAAATGAAATATTCCACATGTTTATAATAAGGATCCTCATGCCATCAAGCCAAGGCCACACTTATACAGAATTGCTTAACCATCATTAGAACTCAGTAAAAAAGCTATATAGTTCATGGTCTCCTCTCTATCTCTATTCTGCCTTGGGTGATTTTATCAATAAATGGGACATAATTAGGCTCTTTATCCGGTATCTTCTAAATTTCTGCCATCAGCCATTATCTCTCCCCTTAATTCTCAACTATATAATCAACTGCCTACATATCATTTCTGCTTTGATTCCTTGTAGGCATCAAAACTAATCAAAGTTGTGCAAAGAGTTGTGTAGTCCTGGTGAGTTCTTTAATCTCACTGAGTCTAGGTTTTCTTATCTACAAATTGGAAAGAATGCTATCTACTTTAAAGGGTTGATGTTGGTATGAAATGAGCTCATGAATGTAAACTATCTAGTACTGTATATAGGAATCTGCACATAATACTCAGTGACTCTTAATGCCCTTCCTCCCTTGTTACTCTCTCTTATTCCTTCCATTCACTCCCAGATCATTCTATTTCTCTGTCCCTACCTTATGCACCTATCTTATTTCCTGGTTCCCTGTTCTCTCATTCACAAGGAATTGTACAATCACCTCTGTGTCCCAGGTAGTAATGACGCCATTCATCTTCCTACTTACTTCATCACCCACCAAACCCCACCAGCAGCTGTGTGCAAAAGGAGCAAATGAAAAAGAGTAAACAACAATTGTGTTTTTTTAAGAACTGGTTTTTTTTTCCGTTTTACTTAAAATTATTATTGTATTCTTTTGAATATAAATATATTTTGCTGTACATATAAAACTGATGGTTATCACTGCTTGAGATTTCAGCACTTTCCAGTTATAGCTGAACAAAACTGCAGAACATTAGTTAATTACTGTAACTGACTAATCTACATATTTCAATACATTATGTGGCTAATCCATGACTGGGCTTTTCTACATTACTCTGAGAAATTGAGAATTGGCTATTCTTAAATAAATGTCAGAACTAAATTTGACAAAATGAAATTATCCTAAACATCCTGCATCCTTGCCAAATACGCAGATAATGAGCACTAATGATAAACTAGCAATGTAACAAAGCAGCTTAAAACCCTTTTAGGGTTTCTTTTCAAAAACATCACTCTGTCACTAAAAAGTGAGTAAAGTTTTACCAACAAAGAAACTCTTTAGACAAGCGGAAATGTTGTCTGCAGCTATGCTTGCCAAGTGAAGAAAAGATAATGCCCAAGACATGCAAATCCAACCTTGTTGGGTGAATGATGGATTTCAAATGTGTTTCCAAAAAACATTCATTTCAAAACAGTCAGGTTTACCTTTTTGAATTGTTAGTTACCAAGTCATATAAAAAGTTCATATTCTGAAGATTTCTCAGCTTGCTGTGAGCAAAATACTGTGTGTCAATTCACATTTGACACACTAAAATACTTTTTAAAATATTCTGAATTGGCCTTTTAAAAACAATTCAGGCATTCAACTTTATGTATTCACCTCTATTCCTACTTAAATATGAACATGTGGAAAAAAAGTTCACCAGGGGATAGATAATATGCAGCAATTTGAAGCAAGGAAACATGACTTGACATCTTGTCTGGTTGACAGAAAACCAAATAATAGACAGCTCACAATAGCAAAAACTGATGCTAGAACTGTTTCAGAGGATTATGTCCTGAAAGCATAAGTAACCCTTTGAATCAATTTCTGACACTAGCTGCAGCAACCTAAGCTTATGCTTCATATCCAATAGAGACTAGGAGAAAAAATAATCATTTTTATATCCTTTCATGAGCCATAATCTCCATAATGGATATATGGGAGTACTTGCCTCTAAGAGATAAAATGTCTTCTAGATGTGCTTTAACATTCTGAGCTTGTAGTCTTTAGTCCCAGTCTGCCTTACTAGGGGTGGGATATCTACAGTGCTCTTTCCTGAGCAGTCAGCATGTGTTGATTTCTTAGCTCAGCTGGATGCTTTGTCCTACATACCCATGTAGGGCAATGCAACTAGAGAGTGGTGGAGGGATCCCACAAATCATGTGCATATATTCTAACTGTACAAGAATTTAAATTCAGAGGATATTTGAGCATAATAGAACAATTTGTTCATTATATAGATATTAATAAGGAAAGTCTATATTCAGGGTCCTGAGTCTTCACAGGTAAATGAAACACACTCTCTTTTCTTACAGCAAAGGTTTATCCAGTGGGAAGTGTTATCTAAAAAAGCTAAAAAGATGGTTCAGCACATTCATTTTTTGGGTGGTTTAACTCTCAAAAAATATCGCTTTATTATCTAGTAGTAATTTGCAGTAATCTTTCCAATTTGCAGTAATCTCCCACCCCATTATTTTTCTCTCTTCTAATATTATCCTCTGGAGGAGACCATAAGAAGTTTATTTCTTCTACTTGAAACCCTTTTGAGTACTTGAAAATTATTCTTATGTCATGGTTACACATTTTTAATTTTTTTCTGTTTTTTTAATGCTGAAACTTCCCAATTTGCACTAATCATTCTAATTTTTCAAATGTTTTCCAGGCCCCTTACTATCCTGATCACAGCTCTGGATTCTTCTGATGTGTCACTGTCCTTCTTTAAGGTTGTCTAGAATTGAAAGCAGTGTTCCATGTATGTTCCAATCTAATAGTAAAGCCATTATCCTAAATTTGTTATCCACAGTCACATTTCTTTTAATGTGACCTATAAGAACATTAGCTTTTGAATGGTCTTGTTATGCTTGGACTCCTAGTGTGTGTTTAATTAGTGAAAATTCTTTCAAAGAAGACTATGTCTAAATCTGTTGAGGACATCAGCAAAATGGCAGCAAAGGAATTTCTAGTGTTTGTCCCCACCTACCACCCCACAACATCAATTTGAGCAATGATTTGTAAGTGAAAATACCCTTAAAATAGCTAGGGATTCCAGATAATGGATTGTCACACCCGAACAAGGCACAGAAATAAGACAAGACACCTTGAGGAGGGTAGGTAGAATCACATTACCTCCTTCACTTTCTTCAAAGCCTGGGCAACCCACCTTTCTTATGAGAGAAGGGGAATGAAGCTAGTGCCCTGACTTCGCTACAAACCCCAGAGCTGAGCTGCCCCAATACCAGACCAACTGTTAAGGACCTAAGTGGCTCCATGTAAGCTCCTACAAACCCATATTCCAAGCTTATCCCAGTGCCTGCTGGCTGCGGTGGCACCAGTTGGCTTTCATGGTCCCACACTACCAGCAGTTTCCACGAATCTAGCTCCCTACTCATCCTGGTGCCAGTCAATTCCTGTAGCCCCAGGATCCTGACAGATTCCAATAATCCTGGGCTCCAGGGAGGCACTCACAAACCCAGCTTCCTGGCCAGGCCCACCAATAGACCTATTATCACAGATCCAGGCTTTTAACCCACCCCAGCATCAGGGAAACTCCCACAGTCCCAAGGCCATATCTCATTCCACTGCCAGGCTGGTCCCTGCAAAATTAAACTCCAGACCAGAAATGCAAAACTAGATTTGCAGCCTACTACAGCTCTAAGCCAGCCCCCACAGTTCCAACTTCAAAACCATTTCCCAAAGATTCAGGCTCTTATTCTGCCTCAGGGCCAGACTAACCACTTGTGGGCCTCCAAGCCCCCAAATTATGGGCCGACTGACTTACAACTTCACCCTTGAAGTTCATCCTAGCACCAGGCTCCATTCTGTAGACCCAAGCTATAGGCCACACTCTTGCAAAATCAGGTTCTTGACTCATCCCAGGTCTAGAATGGACCCCATGGAACCAAACAACAGGCCCATTCCAGAGTTTCCCAGAATTTAGTTGGTCCATGTGAGCCTGGGATCCAGGTCTGTACATGCAACCCAGTTCCCAGACCCATCACTATAGACTCTATCACCTGGCCCGTCCAGTAAATCCAGGCTCCAGGCCAACCCTACGCAGGCAACAGGCTGGTAGCCATGTACCTAAGCATCAGGCCTGCCCATTTGCTGACCAAGACACCAAACCTGCCTACTTAAACACTTCAGCAGCAAATTCACCTATGGACACCACCAGATGGTCCACCCAGAATCTCTGGATGGGTTGACTGGTGAAGAGCTTTGCTTGCTGAAGCCAGTCTATAAAGACTGGAAGAGATGTCTACTTCTTCAAGTGTGCAGACATCAATATAAGGCCACAACTATCATAAATAATCAAGAAAACCTAACACCACCAGAAGAAACTAACAAAATTCCCCTGACTGATCCTAAAGAAATGAATATGGATAAACAGCCTGACAAAGAATTCAGTACAATCCTCTCAAAATAATTCAGTGAATTATGAACAAACAAACCAAAAACCATAATTAGACAGCTAAATGAAATTAGGAAAGCAATTCATGAACAAAATGATAATTTCAATAAAGAAACAGAAAACAGTAACAGCAGCAATAATAATAAATCAGAAATTCCAGAGTCGAAGAACACAATGACTGAAGAATTTAATAGAGAGCTTCAATAGCAGACTCAACTAGGTAGAAATGGGTATGAGTCAACTTGCACAGAGATCATTTGAAATCATCCAGTCAGAGGAACAGTAAGAAGTAAGAATGAAAAAGAGTAAAGAAAGCCTATGCGAATAATGTGATACCATTAAAGGAAAAATAAAATCTACACATAATTAGAGTCCCAGAAGGAGAAGAAAGGAAGAAGCAGAAAGCTAACTTAAAGAAATAATAGCTGAGGACTTCCCAACGAATTTAGACATTCAAGATGAAGAAGTTAACAAGTTATCCCAAAATTTCAGCCCCAAATGTGTCTCCGAGACACATTATATTGCAATTGTTTGAAATCAAAGACAAAGAGGCAATTTTAAAAGCACCAAGAGAAAAAAATCATACAAATGAGGGAACCTCTATAAGGCCATCTACAGATTTCTTAGTGGAAATCTTACAAATCAGAAAAGAGTGGGATGATATACTCAAAGTTCTGAAATTTAAAAACAAAAACAAGCAAACACAAATAAGAATACTTTACCCAGACAGGGAGAGAAAGAAAAAGACGTTCACCAAACAAAAGCTAAGAGAATCCATCACCAACCAGACCAGTATCACAAGAAATGACACAAAGAATTCTTCAAATTGAAATAAAAAGATGTTAATTAGTAACAGGAAAAAAAAAAGTCATATAGCAGTAATCGTTGGGCTGGCGAGACTGGGGACCTCAAAACAGCCGACCCAGGCCAGCGACCTCCCAGTAGCGCCCCGCGCCGCCCCGCCCTAACCTCCTGGGCTTGCCCGCGCGGGTCACGGAACCTGGCCCCGGGCACCGCGCCCCACCGCGCGCCCCGACCCGCCGCCTGGCTCCGCTGCCGAGAATTCCTCCGCCGTTCCTGTGGGGAAAACCTCACTTTTGGTGAGACCCGGGAGGAGGTTAAGGCCTCGCTCGCGGCGGCCTCTCCTCTCGCCACCGGGGCCCCCGAGGCGCCGGCTCCCCGCCCCGCCGGGACCACCAGCCTCCGCGGTGCTCGCGTTCCCGGTCCTCGGGCCTCCGCGGCTCTGCCGGGTCCGCGCCGGGGCTCCCCTGGCTCCGAGGCGACAGGGAGCCGTCCCCTTCGCCCTGGTGGCCTCACTGCCGCTCCGTGATCCAGGGCCAAGCTGGGACGCCAGGCTTCAGCCACGGGTTCCGCCCAGTCCCGGCCTGACCCCAGGACTCCAGGGGCTGCCTACTGGCCAACCTTGGAGTCTCGGGGCGTCCCCACGATCGCAGGAGGCGTCGCCTTGTCCGTTACTGGCCGGCAGCGGCCTCTATACCAACCGGACAATCGGTCCCAGGGGCCTCGGGGGGGCTTGCACCATCGGAGCCTTACGGACCTTGGTCATCTTTGCAGATGGCTTGAGGTTCCTTAGGTACAAGCTTTCAGGGATGTGCAGCCCCACGTCTTCCCTCTGCTCGGAATGCTCGGCCACCCGGTCCTGCTTGCCCGGCGGCCCCCTCCCGACACTCCCCTGCCAACTCCAAGGACCTCGGCCCTACTCCCTGCTCCGCTCTCCAAGACCCCGAACCTCACATATCCTCCTGCCCGCTGGGGGCCAACGGCTCCTCCACCTCCCCGTCACCCTGGACCCAACCGCGTCCCCCCTACCCCCCCCCCCCCCGCGTCTCCCCCGACCAGGTCTCAGCAGCCACCGGCGGGCCTCGTCTGTCCCGTGCGGGGGTGGCGGGGCCGAGGGGGTGTCCGCGTCCGCGCCCCCTTCTCCCTACGAGATCCTCCCCCCCCCCCCAAGAGCGCCGGGCTCCTCCTCGCCAGCCCCGACAGCCACAGCGGAGGATTTCGGGATCTCCGCCTCGCCCCGCGCGACCTCCAGGGCGCAGACCGCGGCTCCCTCCGGCGGGGACACGCGGGCCAGGCGCCTCGCTCGGGGCGCGCAGCGGTGGGGGCGGGGGTGGGGTGGGGGTGGGGGCGGCCGGCGGGGGGGGCGGGGGGGTCCGCAGGCCGCGGGAGGCCCACCCACGCGGGGCCGCCGGGCGCCAGGCCTCCTGGCGGGCACGAGGGCGCCTCAAACGCGGCGTCCACTACGACAAACTGCGGGAAATGGCTCGGAACCCCGAGGAGAACCCCGCCGGGCTCGTAAATGGCGCGACGAAGCCCGGACTCAACGTGCCCACTGGGGCCGCTTCCCCCGGCGGGGCGACTGCTGCGGCCCGGTTTACTTCCCACTTCCCAGTCGGCGCCAGACATTAGGAGAAACCAGCTGAGGAGGGGCCTCAAACCCCATCCCGGACCTGGTGGAAACGGCCTTGAGAGTCCCTACACCCGGCGAAGGCTGCGCACGGAAGGGGAGCCGCGCCCCAGAAGGTCTGGTCGCAGCCCCAAGCCGTGCTCGCTGCCCGGGGCCGGCAAACGCCGCGGCTCTCGGGGCCCCGTGTAAAGGCGGGTCACGGTCCCGACCCGAGGCACCCGCTCGGCCGCGGCCCCGGAGCACCCCGACGGGCCGCTGGAAGCGCGACTGGCCCGGACGCGGGGCATCCTCAGGGCACGCGCGTGGCGGAGCCCCTGGAGCGGTGAGTCCCGCTGCCGAGTCCCGCTGCCCGACCGCCGGGTGCGGAGGGGCCCGAGGGCGCCCAGACTCGACGCCCCGCTCCCCGCCCGAGCCCAGGGGTGCGCTCCAGGCAGCGGCTAAGCCCACACCCCCCGTGCTGGACGCGGCGGCGACCTGTCGTGTCCCGGCCTCCCACTCGGGACCTAGTCAGCCCCCCGGGACGGGTGATGGGACTGACGGCACCTCCCTCGGTCCCAGGCCAGCCCCGCCCCTCACTTGCAGCCCGGACGGGCTCCCTCTTGCTCACCCCCTGATCATCCCCTCTCGCCGGCGCCCCTTCCCGGAGGGGACATCCTCCACGAACTCAGGGCCACTACACGGCTCTGCCCCGCCCCCACCACCTCTAGCCACCTTACTCTTCCCCTTCTGACATCCGGACGCCCTGCACCTCCTTCCCGCCTCCGTCTGTCGATCCCCGTCTGGGATACCTCAAAGCCAGCTGTGGCGTCACACCATCCATCAACCTATAAAAATCAGACTCCAAGACCAATCTACCTATCCAGCCTGTCCTCAGTTCCCCATTTCCCGGACACCCGGACAAGGATTAAAGCCCATCATAGACCGCCTCAAACAACAGGGGCTCCTCGTACCTATCAGCTCTCCCGGTAATACCCCTACCCTCCGTGTAAGGAAACCCACTGGGCGTATCACCTTGTTCAGGACCTAAGACTCATCGGTGAGGCCATTATACCCCTTCACCTGGTAGTACCTAACCCGTACACTCGTCTTTACAACGTCCCACCCAACACCACTCATTTTTCCATCCTAGACTTCAAGGATGCCTTCTTCACTGTCCCCTTACACCCCAATTCCTACTTTCTCTTCACCTTTACCTGGGAGGACCCAGACACACACACATCTCAGGGCAGCTTACATGGATGGTCCTTCCTCAGGTTTTTCAAGATAGCCCCCCACCCCCCACCTCTTTGGGTAGGCCCTGGCCGAGGACCTCCAACAATGTTCTCTGAAAACTACTACATCTTCAGTATGTAGATGACCTCCTTCTCTGCAGCCCTTCCTTCTCTTCTTCAGAGGACCATACCACCACTCTACTGAACTTTTTGGGGTCCAAGGGATACAGGGTCACACTAGCCAAGGCTCAATTGTGCACCCCAACTGTTACCTACTTGGGTATCTCCCTAACTCCCACCTCCAAGTCCTTGACAGAGGACTGCATTCAGCTCCTCCAGGACCTCCAGCCCCCTCAAAGCACCACCGAAATCCTTTCCTTCCTGGGATTGGTGATTTTTTTCTGACATTGGATACCTAACTTCACCCTTCTGGCTTGACCCCTATATCAAGCAGCCAAGGAAACCCCCCACGGTCCCCTGACCAACCCCACAGCAGTCCAGAACCTGTTTTCCAAACTCAGGAACCGACCCACTTTAACCCTCCCAGACCCTTCTAGATCATTTCATCTTTTTACCGACGAATGATCTGGGTCTGCTACCAGCCTCCTTGCCCAACCGGCTGGGCCAACCTACTGGGCGGTAGCCTATCCAAACAGCTGGACCCCACAACTAAGGGCTGGCAACCCTGTCTCAGAGCCCTGGCAGCAGCTGCCTCCCTCACTAAGGAGGCTCTAAAACTCACCTTGGGGCAGCCCCTCACTGTTTTTTCCCCACACCAATTAATAGACCCGGTTGGCCACAGATCCCTGGCCCATTTGACCTCCTCACGCCTCCAACTTTATCATCTACTGTTTATTGAAAACCCTCAGGTCTCTTTACCTACCTCCTTGCATCTCGATCCTGCTACTCTTCTACCTATACCCTCCCTCACGTCTGAACCAACCCACTCCTGCCCACAACTCCTGGACCATCTAACTCCTCATCTGGGTCTCTTCGATCAGCCTCTCCCTGACCCCAACCGAGTACTGTTTGTAAGATGGAAGTTCCTTCATGGCTCCAGATGGCCAGCAGCATGCTGGATACGCAGTGGTCACTCTGGAGACCATTGTTGAGGCAGCTCCTCTTCCTCTGGGAACTACATCCGAGAAGGCTGAGTTGATTGCTCTCACCAGGGCACTCTACCTCTCCAAGGATTTGTGGGTTAACATCTATACAGATTCTAAATATGCCTATCTCATTTCACACACACACTCTGTACTTTGGCAGGAATGAGGATTCCTAACCACCAAGGGTACACCCATACTTAATGGACCCCTTATCTCCAAATTGTTGGAGGCCCTGACTTCCCTACCAAAGTGGCCATTATACATTGTCAAGGACATCGGACATCCCAGGACCTCGTCTCTAGGGAACAACAAAGCCAACACTGTGGCCAGACAAATGACTAAAGAAACTTCCCCAGCACCTCTCCTGTTCCTGAATACACCCCACACTCCTTCATGTACAGATGAGGAACTTAACACCCTCAAACAAATGGGTGGGCAAACCTGGAGATAAGGGATGGATCTTTCTCCAGGAAAAAATTGCTCTCCCAAACAAACTCCTCCACACCCTACTTACTGAAATCCATCAGTCTCTACACATAGGACCTAAGGCATTATATCACTTCCTGTCACCCCTTTTATATCACCCTCATCTCTGTAGGGCTATAAGACTGTCCACCACGCCTGTAAAACATGTTCCTCCATTAACTCACAAGGAGGGATCCATCCACCGGGGCCCAACCACGAACTGAGGGGACACCAACCAGGTGAGGACTGGCAACTTGACTTCACCTATATGCCCCATCATAAAACCTTCTGATATATCTTAACTTTAGTGGATACCTTTGCAGGTTGGATCGAAGCTTACCCCACCACTCGAGAGACTGCTGATGTTGTTGCCGAAATACTTCTTGAACATACCATTCCCAGATTTGGCCTCCTTCGAACCTTACAGTCAGATAATGGGCCGGCTTTCACACCCAGCATCACCCAGCAGGTCTCCAAAAGTCTCAACATCGCCTGGAAACTGCATGTACCCTACCATCCCCAGTCCTCGGGTAAGGTAGAGAGGGCCAACAGCCTTCTCAAGGAACAGCTTACCAAATTAATCCTTGAAACACGCTTGTCATGGCCCATAACCAGGCTTAGGGCAACCCCAAGGGGATCCTTGGGACTTAGCCCTTTCAAATTACTGTACGGGCGACCCTTTCTACTTACTCATAACCTTCCTTCATCGCCACCCCCTCTCCTTTCCTCTCCTATCTACCTTACCTGACTCTCCTGAGAGCCCTCCTCCGGGCCCACTCTGATTCTGTCATTCCTGCCCCAGGAATGTCATTCCTGCCACCGACTCCTGACACGTTGCAAGACCTGTCCCCCAGAGATAGTGTTTTACTAAAAGAATTACACCCTAAGACTCTACAACCCAGGTGGACAGGCCCCCATACAGCAATCCTTACTACTCCAACTGCAGCTAAACTTTTAGGATACCCCTCCTGGGTCCACCTATCTAAACTAAAACGGGCCCTCTCTCAAGATGAGTGGACAGCCCAACCTCTGGGGCCTACCAAAATGCAGCTTTCATGCCATCATCCTCCTCCTGACCCTACCCCCCAGCCACCCCACTTCTGATTCTAGGTTTAGATGGAGGTTTTATATGACAGGAGCCAGGGAAACCGAAGCTGGTCCAGCCTCATTTCTACCACTGATTGTCAACCTTTAGGTTGCCAGGCTAGCGTCAACTTTACCTTTGATAGATTTTACTCTCTCCCTCCACCTGGCCCTAATCCTAGTTCTGATCCCATAATCTGTTTCACCTACGATCAGACTCATCCTAACTGTCAAAACTATTGGGTCCAAACTAATGGAGGCTGTCCTTATTCTTACTGCAATATCCATCACCTTTGCCAAGGCCCCTTCACCGGTCCTTCTATGGCCCATCGTCAACCTTGTCATTTCTACCAACAGTCCAGTAAATATGGCCTAACTGAAAAAAAAAAAAAATATATATATATATAGATATATATATATATATATACACACACACACACACACACACACACACATATGGCCTAACTGTCCCAGACCCCTGGGACCCCTGCTGGACAACGGGGGTAATGGCGAAATTTTACCAATGGGGTTATTTCTCCTATCCTACTGCCTTCCTCCAAATCTATAGATCATACATAAGAGTCTTACAGAAACAATCCACCCTAAAATATCAAGCTGACACCATACGTGCACAGGAACAACTTCTCCAAACCCACTTACAGACCAACTCAACTCAGGACCAGGATCCCTTCTCCTGGGTGAGGCTTATCCAACAAGGCACTTCCCTTGCCAACCTTTCTGGCGTGGGCAATCTGTCCCATTGTTTCATCTGTGCCGCTTTAGGCAAAACTCCCCTTGTGGCCGTTCACCTCCCTAATGCATTCAGCCACTCCAGCCCCACACCCATGTCCCCGGCACCCCACCTCTCTCACTGATGATCCCCTATTTAATGACCCTCTCAACTATCAATTCCCCTTCTGTTACTCCACCCCTAACTCATCCTTTTGCAATGTCACCTGGTCAAGCGTCACCTCTCATCACACTCCTATCAGCAGTTTCTTTTGGGGCAATGGCATCCTTTCTAAATCTCTCAATACCTCTGCCTCTCTCCTCTGTCTGCCTGTCTCCTTGGTTCCATGATTAACTATCTATAGTCAGGCAGAAGTAGCTCTCTTCACCAGCCCCCTGGAAAAGCAGAAACAAGTGATCTTTCTCCCACTGGTTGTTGGGGTCTCCCTCGCCTCAACACTGGTGGCCACAGGGTTGGGTCCAGGGGCCTTGACACATTCTATAGATTCCTCCAGGGACCTATCTGAGAAGATTCAAATGGCTATCGATGCTTCGGCAGAGTCTCTGGCTTCCCTACAATGCCAAATAACCTCGGTGGCCCAGGTAGCTCTTCAGAATCAATGTGCCTTGGACTTCCTCACAGCTGAAAAAGGAGGAACTTGTATGTTTCTCAATGAAGAATGCTGCTACTACATCAACAAAACAGGTGTAGTTGAAACCAATCTCTACACCCTCGCCAAAGTCTGTGACTCTCTCCAAACACAGTATCACCCTGTCAACCCAACTACACCTCAATGGTGGCAGACCCCACTAACCACATGGTTCCTCCCCCCTCCTAAGCCCGCTCCTAATCATTGGCATACTATTAATGATGGCCCCTTGCTTCCTCCGATTCATCAAGAAACGAATCCATGAAATATCTTGGGTATAAGTTAATCAACTTCTTTTACACCCCTACGCTTGCCTGCCCACCTCCAACATGCCCCACAATGCCCCTATATCAGCAGGAAGCAGCCAGATCTGAATTGCCGCCCCATTATAACAAAACAAAAAGATCAGAATGTTGGGCTGGTGAGACTGAGGACCTCAAAACAGCTGACCCCAGGCCAGCAACCTCCCAAAAATGCTGCCTTTCCGCCCTACCCTAACTTAGATTACAAGACCTGTAACCTTTGCCCTAATCAGAATGCCACTCTGTCCCCATCTTCCTGCCAAAAACTCTTTATAGACCCCCCTGCGGTTTGCTTGGGCGCGACTCCCTGACTCAAGCCTCTCCAAGTCATGGAACCTCGCCCGGGAGCACTTCCCATTAAAGCACACTCTAACCTACTGCCTGGCTCTGCCGTTTTTAATTTCTCTGCCCTTCATTTGGGAAAAACTTAACAGTAATCATATAATCAAATTTGAAACACTCCAATACTGTAATATGATGGTGTGTTAATCACCTAACTCTAGTATAGTGGTTTTAAGGAGAAAAGTTTAAAAAATAACTACAGCTACAAAAATTTGTTAATGAATGCACAATAAAGAGATCATTGTGACATTGAAAACCTAAAATATGGGGACAGTAAAAGAAAGTTTTTATATGTGAAATATATGCAAAAATTAAGTTGCTATCAGCTTAAAATAGATTATTATATGTACAATATGTTTTATGTAAGCCCCAGGGTAACCACAAAGCAAAGATCTACAGTAGATAAACAAAACATAAAAAGAATAGAATCAAAGTATGCCACTACAGAAAATCATCAATTCACAATCAAAAACAGCAAAAGAGAAAGAAAGAAAGGAATCACAAAATAGAAATCAATTAATAAGATGGCATTAGTAATTTCTAACCTCTCAATAATTACTTTACATATAAATAGATAAAATTCTCCAAGTGAAAGGCATAGAATGGTTGAATGAATTTAAAAAAAAAAAGACCCAACTATATGCTGCCTACAGGAGACCCACTTTAACATTAAAGGATACACCTACACTTGAGTAAAGAGATGGCAAAAGATATTTAATGCAAATGAAAATCATAAGAGAGCAGGGATAGCTATACTTATATCAGAAAAATGGACTTTAAGTCAAAATGGTAATAAGAGACAAAGAAGATCAAAAAGGGAACTCTCTTACACTGTTGGCAGAAATGCAAACTGGTGCAGCCACTCTAAAAAATAGTATGCAGTTTCCTCAAAAATTAGAATAGAACTATTCTATGATCCAGCAGTTGCATTACTAGGTATTTACCCAAAGGATACAAAAATACTCATTTGAAGGGATACATGCACCCCAATATTTATAGCAGCATTCAACAATAGCCAATAGCCAACAATAGCCAACAATAGTTTATGAAAAGAGCCCCAATGTCTATCAACTAACGAATGGATAAAGAAGAGGTGGATATATACATATAATTATTTATATATATATTACTCATCCATAAGAATGAAATTTTGCCATTTGCAATGACATGGATGGAGCTAGAAAGTATTGTGCTAAGTGAAATAAATCAGTCAGACAAAGAAAATACCATATGATTTCACTCATATGTGGAATTTAAGAAACAAAACAAAAGATCACAGGGGGAAAAAGAGGAAAACAAAGAAATAGACTCTTAACTATAGAGAACAAACTGTTGGTTACCAGAGGGATGTGGGTGAGGGAACAGGTTAAATAGGTAATAAGGATTATGGAGTACTCTTGTGATAAGCACTCGGTGTTCTATGTAAGTGTTGAAGCATGAAGTCGTCCACCTGCAACTAAAAAGAGAGAGAAAGACAGAGAAGATTATTATATAAAGATAAAGGGGTCAGGTAATCAAGAGGATATAACAATTATGAATACACATGTACCCAATACTGAAGCATTTAAACCTATTAAGCAAATACTAATAATTCGGAAGTGGAAAATAGACAACAATATAATAATAGTAGCAGACATTAATACTCCACTTTCAACAATGGATATGTCATCCACACAAAAAATCAATAAGGCAAACACGAATGTGGACTACACTTAGACCAAATGTACCTAACAAACATGTATAGAATATTTCATATTTCAATGTTTCAAAATAAACATTCCTCTCAAGTGCATATAAAACATTCTCCAGGTTAAATCATATGTTAGGTCACCAAATTAGCCTTAGCAAATGTAAGAAGATTGAAATCATACCAACTATCTTTTCAAACAACAATGGCATAAAATCAGAAATCAGTATCAAGAGGAAAACTGGGAAAATTCACATACGTATGGAAATTACTTTCCACACTCTTGAACAACAAATGTGTCAAAGAAGAAATCAAAAAGAACATCAAATATATCTTGAAACAAGTGAAATGGAAACATAGCATGCCAAAACTTATGGGATTCAGCAAAACAGAGGGAAGTATATAATGATAAATGCCTGCATTAAGAAAAAATAAAGATCACAAACAAACAACATGACTTTACACCTTAAACAATACAAAGAGAAGAACAAAGTAAACCCAAGGATACCAGGAGAACAGAAATAACAAAGTCAGAACAGAAATAAATGAAATAGAGACCAGAGAAAAAGTAGAAAACTAAAAGCTGTTTGGTTTGGGGTTTTTTGTTTTTCGTTTTTTTATTTTTGCTGTTTAATGTAAGGTCTATGCCCAACATGGGACTTGAACTCACAATTCCAGGATCATGAATCACATGTTCTACAGATTGAGCCAGCCAGGTGTGCCCCTTACCCCCACAAAAAGAAGCAAACAAACAAAAAAAACCACAAAAAAGCCCACATAAAACCCCTGCTTTTTGAAAAGATAAATATAATTGACAAAACTTCAGATAGATTAACTTAAAAGAGAGAATGCTCAAATAAATAAAATTAGATATAAAAGGGGAAACATTACAACTGATAACACAGAAATAAGATTGGGGCTAGATGGCTTAATTGGTCAAGCAACTAAACCAACTCTTGATTTCAACTCAGGTCATGATCTCAGAGTTGTGACATCATGCCCTGCATGAGGCTCTGCACTGTATGTGGAGCTTGCTTAAGATTGTCTCTATCCCTTTCCCTCTGCTTCTTCCCCCAACTCACACACTCAAAAGAAACAAAGAAAGAAACAAAGAAACAAGCAAAGAAACACAGAAAGAGGTTAATTAAAAGAATCATAAGAGACTATTACTCTAACTAATGATATGCCAACAATTGGATAACCTATAAGAAACTGATAAATTCCTTAGAAACATACAATCTACTAAGACGGAACCATGAAGGAATAGAAAATTTGAAAAGACCAATAACAAGTAAGTAGAATTGTAGTTGTAATCAAAAACCTCCCAATAAAGAAAACCACACAATTCAGTGGTTTCACTGGTAAATTCTATCAAATATTTATAGAATTAACACCATTTTCAAACTCTTCCAAAAACTAAAGAGGAGAAAATACATTCATATTCATATCAGCATTGACCTAATACTAAAGCCAGATAAAGACACTATATGTATATTTTTAAAATTATAGGCCAATATCCTTGATGAATATAAATACAACATATATTAAGAAAATACTAACAAACTAAATTCTAAACTATATTTAAAAAAGGATAACACACCATGATCAGGGAAATTTATCCCTGAGGTGCAAGGATAGCTCAACGTATTCAAATCAATGTGTGACACACTACATTAACAGAATAAAAAACTTTAAAAATCATACAATTATTTCAAAAGATTCAGAAAAAATATTTGACAAAATTCAACATCCATTCATTATAAAAATTCTCAACAAGCTGGAGATAGAGGAAACCTACCTTTCCATAAAAAAGGTCATACATGGCAAATCCATAACTAACATAGTCAATGGTCAGGAACAAAGCAAGGATACCCAGTCTCACTACTCCTACTGAACATAATATTGGAAGTCTTAGTCAGAGCATTTAGGCAAAAAAAGAAACAAATGTCATCTAAATCTGAAAATGACAAAATTGTCTCTGTCTTGAAGATAGGATCTTAATAATAGAAAATCGCAATGAAAAAATTGTTAGAACTAATCAATAAAGTGCATGGAGTTGCAAAAAGAAAATCAACATACAAAAATCTGTTGTGTTTCTATGCACTAACAACAAAGTATCTGAAAAAGAAATGAAGAAAACAATTCTATTTACAATGGCATCTAAAACAATACAGTACCTAGGAATAAATTTAACCAAGGAGGTGAAGATCTATACACTAAAAAATAAAATCTTTGATGACATAAATTTTAGAAGGTAGAAATAAATGGAAAGATATCCCATGTTAATGGATTAGAAGAATGAAATTGTTAAAATTTTCATACTACCTGAAACCATCTATAAATTCTATGCAATCTCTGTCAAAATCCCAATGGTGTTTTTCACAGAAATAAAACAAAGGGTCCTATGTCTGGCAAAACAGAAGACCAAGAATAGCCAATGCAATCACAAGAAAAGAACAAAACTAAAGGCATCACAAACTATATTTTAACTACATTTCAAACTATATTACAAAGCTATAGTAATCAAATAGTATGGTAGTACCATAAAAAAAGACACATATCCCAATAAAACAGAATAGAGAGCCAAGAAATAATCCTACACATCCATAGTCAACTAATATTTGATAAAGGAACTAATAATATTCAATGGGAAAGGGAGAGTTTATTTAATATCCAATGTTTGGAAAATAGGATATATACAAGCAAAATAATAGAATTGAGTATCTTATACCATTCACAAAAATTGACTCAAAAGGAATCAAACACACACACATGAGACCCAAAATTGCAAAACTACTAGAATAAAACAAGGAAAAGTCCCTTAACATTGGTATTGGGAACATTTTTAGATGTGATACCCAAAGTACAAGCAATAAAAGCAAAAACAAACAGATGGGATTACATTAAACTGAAAAAGTTTCTGCACAGAAGAAGAATCAACAAATTGAAAAGGCAACTTACATACTAGAAGAAAATATTTACAAACCATCTATCCAAAGGAGTTAATATCCAAGATGTACATGTTAACAAAAAACAACACTTCATGTAACTCAATAGCAAAAAATAAATAATTAAGTTAAACAATCCATTTTAAAAAATGGCCAGAGAACCAAATAGACATTTTTCCAAAGAAAGATACAAATTGCCAACAGGTATATGAAAAGATGCTAAACACCACTAAATCATCAGGAATAGGCAATTCAAGACCACAATGATATATAATACTACAAATACAAATAATAGTACAATTTGTATGAAACCATAAAAGATCCCAAATAGACACAGCAATCTTGAGAAAGAAGAATAAAGCTGGAGGTATCACAATCCCAGATTTTAAGATATACTACACAGCTGTAATAATTAAAACAGTATGTTACTGGCACAAAAATAGATCAACAGAATAGAATAGAGAGCCCAGAAATAAACCCATACTTATATTGTCAATTAATCTATGACAAAGGAGGCAAGAATATACAATGGGAAAGAAACAGTCTTTTCAATAAAATGTGCTAAAAAACTAGACAACTACGTGCAAAAGAACGAATCTGGACCACTTGCCTACACCATACACAAAATAAACTTGAAATGGATTAAAGATCTAAATGTGAGATCTGAACCCATAAAACCCCTAGAAGAAAACACAGGCAGTCATTTATTTCATATTGGCCTTAGCAACATTTTTCTAGATCTGTCTCCTGAGGCAAGAGAAAAAAATGCAAAAAATAAACTATTAGGACTACATCAAAATGAAGATTTTGCACAATGAAGGAAGCCATCAAAACAAACAAAAAGGCAATATACTGAATGGAAGAAGATACGTGCCAAAGATATATCCATTAAGGGATTAATATCCAAAATATATAAAAATTGATACAATTCAACACCAAAATAAAAATAATTATAATCTCATTAAAACTGAGCAGAGAGGGACATCTAGGTGGCTCAGTCAGTTAAGCATTTCCCTTCAGTTCAGGTCATGATCCCAGAGCCCTGGGATGGAGCCCTACATCGGGCTCCTTGCTCAGTTGCCACTCGCCCTGCTGTGCTTGCTTTCTCTCTCACTCTCTCTGATAAATAAATAAATAAAATTAAAAATAAATAAGATAAATAAAAATGAAAATGAGCAGAGAATCTGAATAGACATTTTTCCAAAGAAGATACAGATAGCCAACAAACACATGAAGAGATGCTCGACATTACTAATCATCAGGGAAATTAAATCAAAACCACAGTGAGGTACCACCTTATACCTGTCAGAATGACTAGAATAAAAAAAGGCAAGAAATAACTAGTGTTGATGAGAATGTGGAGGAAAAAAGAACTCTCATGTACTATTGGTGAGAATGCAAACTGGTGTAACCACTGGGGAAAATAATATGGAGGTTTCCTAAAGAATTAAAAGTAGAATCTAGTACTTTCACTACTGGATATTTACCTGAAGAAAACAAAAGCACTGATTCTAAGAGATATATGCACCCCTCTGTTTATCATGGTATTATTTACAATAGCCAAGATATGAAAACAACCCAAGTGTCCATTGATAGATGAATGGATATATATAAATATGGATATATAAAACATAATATGGAATATTACTCAGCCATAAGAAAAAATGAAATCTTACCATTTGCAATAACATGGATGGACCTACAGTGTACCATGCCAAGTGAAGTAAGTCAGACATATAAAGACAACTAATATATGATTTCACTCATATGTGGAATTTAAGAAACAAATTAAACAAAAAGAAAAAAAGATGGGACACCTGGGTGGCTCAGCGGTTGAGCATCTGCCTTCGGCAGATCCTGGGATCCTGGGATCGAGTCACACATCGGGCTCCCCACATGGAGCCTGCTTCTCACTCTACCTATGTCTCTGCCTCTCTCTGTGTCTCTCATGAATAAATAAATACAATTTTAAAAAAAGAGAGACAAACAAGAAAAAAGACTCTTAAACACAGAAAATAAAATGGTGGTTACCAGAGGAGAGATGAGTAGGGGTGGGTAAAATAGATAAAGGGGATTGAGTACACTTATCATGATATGCATTGGATAATGTATAGAATTGCTGAATGATTATATTGTACACCTGAAAATAATATCTGTTATTAACTATACTTCAATTTTTAAAAGAATCAGATGATGTTTTTAAAAAAACACCAAAAACAATCTTGTGTTAATTTCCTTTAAAAAAATGATTTTATTTATTTACTCATGACAGACACAAAGAAGCAGAGACACAGGCAGAGGGAAAAGCAGGCTTCCTGTGAGGAGCCCAATATGGGATCATGACCTGAGCAGAAAGCAGACAGTCAACCATTGAGCCTCCCAGGTGTCCCTCTTGTGTTAATTTCTAATCTCCTCACCCCAAACAGGATTAGGTGCTTAGTGAAATAATATTCTGTTGTCATGCATAAATCTTATGAAAAATCATAACATCTGGTTTTTTAACATTTTCCCCTATGCCTAATTAGTGTTATTTAATAAATTATGAATGACCATATGATAGGGGATTCTAAAATGGTTCAGATCTGTCCTCAAGAAGCTAGCTAGTCTAGGGGGAGGAGAAGATAAGTTCACAAATATTTCCAGCTCAAGAATTTGTGTTCAAGATATTATATAAGAGGGGGAAAACCTAAGCAGAGTTATGCAGAATCAGGAAAATGAAAATGAATCAGAATCAGGTCAGAATCTAACCTCACACCTGTTAGAATGACTATCATCAAAAAGACAAAAAATAAGTGTTGGTGAGGCTGTGACGGGAAAAAAAAAAAAAAAGACCCTTATGCACTATTGGTGAGAATGTAAATTGATACAACCACTATGGAAAACAGTATGGAGTTCCTCAAAAAAACTACAAATAGAACTACCATATTTATTATCATCCAGTAATCCAATTTCTGGGAGTTTATCTACAAGTAATGACATAGGATATCAAAGATATATCTACGCTGTCCTGCTCATCGCAGCATATTCACAATGGCCAAGACGTAGATATGATCTAAGCATTCAAAGAGGGATAAACGGATAAAGAAAATTTAACATTATGCTAAGTGAAACAAGTCAGACATGGAAAGCAAATATGATATGTTCTTATTTATGTGTGGAAACTAAAATGCCAATCTCATAGACAGTAGAATGGGGTTGCCTGTGGTTGGAGTCGGGAAGACATCGATCATGAGCACAAACTTCTAGCAATAAGAGGAATATAGTCTGGAGATCTAATGTGACTATAATTAACAATACTGTATTTATTACATACTTGAAAATTGTTAAGAGAATAAATCTTAAATTTACCACAAAAAGTTATGTCACTACAAAAAAAAAGTAATTATGTGAAGGAATGGTGTTAACTAATTTTATTGTGATAAGCGTTTCATGATATATACGTATATCAAATCATCCTACTATATATCTTAAACTTATATATGCTATATGTCAGTAATATCTCAATAAATCCAGAGAGGGAATGAATAATGACTGTATCCATGACATAAATTCATGCTTGGCACATACTAGTTACCAATAATTCGTTGTCAAATGAGTAAATGAATAAATGTTGAATGCCATATTTGATGGTACTTTTTAAAAAATATTTTTAGTGAATTTTGTCCTTTGGTTTGGTTTGTAATTTCAAATGTTAATGAATGGCTTAACTGTTTCTCCTAATTGTATGTTATCCACAATGTTGAAAAACATGTCTTTCTTATTTTCATTTGAGTTGATGTCGATAATATCTGAATTTTTTGACCAAGTAGCTTTGCTTATATTTATACCTCTTAATAATTATTCAAATGTATTCCTCATTCTCTACCTTTAATACTTGTGGTAGAAGCAGTAATGTTTACCAAATATCCCATTTATCCATTTTCATATTCTGGGACCCCACAGTAGTGTAGGGCTCTATTCTATATCTACTGACTGGATCAGAAACTCTGGGGTTGGGGCTCAGTAATCTGAGGTTTATTTTTTTACACTGTAGGTTGCATGCTAAAGTTTAAAAATCACATGCATAACCTATTCTGACCAAAAATATCTAGCCATTCTGTGATCACCAGAATGAATACGAATAAGCTCCCACAGTTGAGATACTTTGTTTTTTCTGTTCAGTGCTGTATCTTTATCAAATGGAAAAATACCCAATGTATAGAAGGTATTCAATAAACACTTAATAAATGAATACATCTTTGTCTAGAATAAATTATTACAACTTGAGATATTTTTCTTTCCTATCTTCTCGAAAATAGCTTTGCCTAAAATCAGAAGTGATTCTAAAAGAAGAAAATGAAATGTATTGTTGAGAAAGCAATTGATTTAAAAGATCTTTCACTTTCTTAAAACTCTTGTTTATCATCATGAGTGGGTGTTTTTTTTTTTTTTTTTGAAAGATTATTCTCTAGTAATTAAATACTTTAGGCTGTTTTTTGATAATTCTAAGAAAAACTTAAGTTATTTCCCCTAGAAGTTGACATTTTACAACCTACTTTGGTAGTGAGAATATACCTTTCCAGCCTCTACCTATAGGAGTGTAAATAACCAAGAGCCACAGCCGCTGAGCTCTGAAATCCATCACTATATTTGTCCTGAGGCAAATGTTTTCCATAGAGTGCTCAAAGGCAGTAACTAAGTAGATAGAAATGCCAAGGCAGCCTCATACCTGAGACTCTTCTGACAGCCAACTTTGTCTGAAGGAGTCCCCAACAGCTTTGCAGAATTCTCCTTCAGTGGTGTGGCAGTCAATAACATTTCCACTCAACCTTCTTTTCCTCCTTCACTCAGTTGGACTTGTAACCATGGGAGTTCAACCGATATCTGGAACCTAGTTTTACATAGGGAATTTGATGACTTCTCTAAGCCTTTGAATGCAGGAAATATTACAGTATAATCATTTTAAACAAATTTGATTGTGAACCTCGATATAATGACAAGAAATTTAGGATTAATGACAAAGGAAAGCACATAAAATAAAGCTTTAATATAGCTGATCCATCTAACCCAGGTAAGAATCTTTATTCAGCATTAGTCTTAAGAACAGAAATTTGTATGTGATTTGACTTACTAATGACTTTTCCCTACTTACCCTCCAGTCACTGCCAAAATTCCCCCCATTTCTAGCTTATGACTAAAACTCCACAATTAACACTTTCACTTTTGAGAAAGCTTTCATGTCAGAGTCACTTTGCAGGATGTTTTGAATTGAGATCACATTCTTAACAATTTTACATATATTACTGTTAAATGCAATGTATTTTTTAGTAATTTTTTTTTTTTGAGAGAGAGAATGTGTGTGCACTAGTGGTAGGGGGAGGAAGGGGGGGCATAGGGAGAGAGAGAATCTCAAGTCTGTTCAGCACAGACTCCACATGGGGCTCGATTTCACAACTCTGAGATTATGATCTGAGCCAAAATCCAGAGTCGGACATTTAACTGACTGAACCACCTAGTGCCCTTTTAGTAAATCTTATTTAGAAAATATAACACAGTAGACGAGAATACTAAAGTCCTAAGTAAGTGGTGTATTCATTGAAGACAGCTCTGACAGTACTGACTCTGAGGAAATTATGTAGGAAAGCAAGGCTAAGAATACTGAAAACTTACTTTAAAATTTTGTACAGTGTTGGCATTACTAATAATTTATAACTACTACATCCATTAGGAATGCATTTAGTGGCAGGTATCAGAAATCCTGACCAAGTGTAGCTTAAACAAATTAGTTCCTTTTTTCTCACATAACCAAAAATCTGGAGATAGCAGTCTACTGTTGGCACAGAGGCCATCAGGGAATTGATACGGGTCCTTCTACTGTGTCATGTTTCAATGGCCTACTTTCATCCTTATGGCTGTTACTTCATCATCACAATATGGTTGTATCTCGAGCATCATGTCCACATTGCAGGCAGGAAGAAGAAAGGGCCAAGGGGCATGCCAACTTGGTCTATCCATTTTTATCAGGAAAACAAAAACTGACCCAACAGAATTCCACTTCCATCACATTGATAAGAATTATGTCACATGGTCAGTCCTATGTAGAAGGTAGTCAAGAAAAAGGTGCTGTTTATCCACTCCAACCACATCTACAGTGCTAAGAGTGTGCCAACTTCTGTGGCCTACTTAGATGCTCTTTTCATAAGAACTTTAAAATAAATTTTCTCAATGTAACAGAATAAGCAAAACAGCAACAGTTATTATCTGTCTTTTCATAGTCTGCATTTTACATTTTATTCTAATTTCACATTCCTCATTCCTCCTCAGTCCAGTCATTCTCAGAAGTATTGGCTGAGGGCAGCCCCGGTGGCTCAGCGGTTTGGCACTGCCTGCGGCCTGGGGTGTGATCCTGGAAACTCAGGATCTAGTCCCACGTCTGGCTTCCTGTGTGGGGCCTGCTTCTCCCTCTGCCTGTGTCTCTGCCTCTCTCTCTCTCTCTATGTGTCTCTATGAATAAATAAACAAAATCTAAAAAAAAAAAAAAAAAAGAAGAAGAAGAAAAAGTATTGGCTGAGCCCATAAGTCTGAAGAACTATTTAAAGTCAGGATTATGTGTGAAAAATCTAACACTTCACCTCCCATATGTGTGCTTAAATATAATTGCATTATTGTATTTATACACAATATATTTCCTGAGTTGTGTTATCAGCTGTGTGCAATGGGTAGCTTCCCTTTCTCTTATGTAAATACACCATCTTTATTGTCTTGAGCCATTTCAATATGCTATCTCAAGATAGCTAATAATACTACTTAGGAGTTCCCCCTTTTTTCATGTGGAGGGGGTAGTTTTGGAAAACTTTCTGTAATATCCATAGCTCTCTTCCACATTATTAGGAATTGTGCCAGGGTTTCTATTATATATTCAGTTACATCTGCTGTCTCCACACATTTGGGATACCAGGAACACAGATGTTCTTGGCTCCCAGCCATCTCCAGCCTTGTTTTCTCTGCAAGTAAATTTTTCATTATACATTTATCAAAGCGCGTTACTTCCTGGTTGGTCCTCATCCTTAGTGCTAGATCAGCCATATTATGGCAATTGTCCTTTTAGTTCTTTTCCTCTCCTCTCCTCTCCTCTAGTCCATAACAAGTAACCAAATACCCTCAAATTTCACCTCAAAGGAGACCATAGCTGAGCAGAGGCAGCTTCAGTACTAAAATGAAAGGATTCAATGGAAATCACAGTAGTAGTTCCATGAAATATGAAGCACGAAATACTAGAAAGAAGAAAGTGAAATAACAAGTGCTGATAATCATTTTGTGATATCAAATGATGCAATTGTCATTAACTTTTCAAATTATAGGAGATAATTCCGTATTTCCCATACTTAAATCATCCAGAAATATTAAAATTACTGATTCCAAGCCCTACCCTAGACACCCTAAATCCAAATTTCAAGGAGAAAACTGGGAATGTGTATTTTCAAATATTTTTATAATCACAATATTGAGAAACATAGTGGCACTTGAATATTGGCAACACAGAAAAGATTTTTAAAAACCCTCAAAAGTTCACCTTTAAAAATAGAGTTATGATGACTACCTGATGATGTAGAAAAAATACAGGTAGCGTAAGCAAAGCTACGTAGGTAGACAGTGTTTTGTTTGGACATAAGTCTTAAGACGTGTTTTTTTTTCCTCATGTTTTTTCACATCATATCAAATGAAAGATTGATTGGAAACACAATAAGAGGGGTGAAAGAATTCTTCATAAGAGTTTTCTCAGGAAGGAAAAGAAAACCCAAGGGAAAGAATCAGAATGTCCTTACACTTGACTGAGCAAACCCTGCTGATCAATAAGCTTGTTCCACAGAAGACTAAAACTTCTCTCCACAGGATACCGCCCTGCAGGGGCAGGGAAATGGGGCGAAACACAATGGGTGGGGTTTCTATGAAAGGACCAGAGGTGGGATACACAGAGAGTCAAACTCAGAGGAGGAAAATCTGTTCCTTTAATCCTTTTCAAAATACTTTTCAGTTGAAAGAAAACCAAAATCACAATATTCTGATCCTCCTCTCTCTCTCTCTCTCTCTCTCTCTCTCAATTAATAATATTATTTATTATGGCCAATGTGAGAGCATCAGTCAGCCCCTTAAATTATTTAAATGAAACTATTCCACTTGATTTGGTGCTAATTCTCAAATGGTTTTAAGAAGTAATAATAGCTATTGGGGGGGATTTTAAATGCAGAGTTAGAAAATCTCTGCTGGTACCCTGCTTTCTATTAAACAGAGTTATAGAAGCCTGCTGTCCCCATTATTACTGTAACTCACCATGAGGCTCTGAGCCAGTAATATCAGCTCTGCTCCCTGTGGAAATCTATAGAAAGAAAAAAAATTCAAATATATTTTATATGACTTGGTTGATAGATACATACGGATCTTTCTGGACTCAGAGATACAGATAGATGATGATAGATAGATGATGATAGATAGATGATAGATAGATAGATAGATAGATAGATAGATAGATAGATAGATTTTAGTTGTTCGTTTGACATTTGACAGCCTTGGTAAAGTACGCTTTTTACCTGCAAACTCTCCCAAATCTACTCTCAGCATCTCACAAAGAACAATAATTGTTTATTGATCTAAGTGTTAACAATGTATCGATGAGGTCTAGAAATAAGACTCAAGGGCAATAACTGCTCAGGACAGTAATTTTAAGGTACTTTTCCATTATTTATAATATGATGTTAAATATATATACTTGTGAAATCCTATAGGAATTGTTTTTATAAACAACTGTTTAAAAATGTGGCAAAACTTAGCATGGGTGACCAAAAAAAACACATCCTTTTGTTTTTTGTCTATTTAAAAAAAACAGAATAACAATATCGGAGAATTCCTAAGACAACAGATATGAAGCCACCATGAAAATGCAAAGTGCACTTATTATATGTCAGGATAAAAAAGTAGATAGTAGCTCTTGGAACCATTTGCTATCTATAGTAGGTATTTAATAAATGTGTTTTCTGTATGAGTAAAAATAATAATAGTTATTTTTAGAGCTAGTTCAATTTTCCCATACCTAGGCTACAAAATGTAACCACGAAATACATTACAGGCAAAAAGCCAGATAATATCATACATGCACATTATAAAAAGGTTTAAAAATAAAAAAAATAAAATATCCCTCTAGGTATGCTAAAATGTTTGGCTTGCTATACATGTAGCAATATACATAGATCTGTATTTTAGTAAATATGTTTTCCTAACATGCTTTCTTGTACTCCTACTTCTGGTAGTAGGACACCATCTCCCTTTGCTGAGCTGTCCTTTTCCCAGCCAATGGAGCAGGACCATCAGTCACAGGTTTGGGATACCACCTACCAGCAGAGATGAGCACTTGATCCAGAATCCCAGGCCCCTTTCCACCGTGAACGAGCCAAGGAGTGGTCATGGAATCCTCGTAGGCCCAATCAGAATACTTCCTCATGAGATATTCTGTGAATTCTAGGAGGGGGGAAAAGTATCTCTTTTTTCTTGTGTTGGGGCTTCCATTAGCCACCTCTCACATCACACAAAGAGAGATAATCTTTGGCGGGAGAAATAAGGGCAACAGGCAGAAAGATACAGAAACAAGCAAGAGGACAAAAAAGGGGGGAAGGGGCGAAGGGGAGAGAACAAGAAATAATTAGCAAATTGCTGGGGTTCCTGAGTCCTGTCCTCCTTAAGGATTTCCTGGCTTAAGCCAGTTTGAGTTCAGTTTCTTTCACTTGTAGGTGAAGAAGTTTTTATTAATATGCATATGCAACAATCTAAATCCACAGATATGTAGACAAGTCTATCTTACTAAATATATTAAGAACATAAGTTTTTCTCTTCTCAAGACAGAAGTTCTTCACACATTTCTTTGAGATTCCTTTTTCCCATTTCTTCCCTCTTCCTAAGAAGGCCTCTAGATGGATTACAGTCTTACTCTGGGCTCCAATTGAGAAAATAAGAATCAGACTCAAAATATTTTGAAACAAAGGACAATGCACCAACTTCTCAGGAGGGTGGGTCCTCCAAGTCTACAACTGTTCTGCTGAGAGCCAAACCGGAGAAATTCTATCTTCTTAGAAACAAATGACCAAAGAAAAAGAAAAGAAAAAAAAAAGGAAAGGAATGCATTGAGAAAGAGAAGATTGTCACTTAAGGAGACATCTCACTGAAGATGTCCCTGAATTTGTTCCTCTTCTTTAAGTCACCTCTGCAAAGGTCAGGGGGACAGGGAGGAGTCACCAAACACCCAAGCAAACAAAGAGGTAAGGCTAACAGGATGACTCAGTTCCTCAAGTTCGAAGACATTTCTATGATTACATCCAAATTAAAGTCAAAGTCATATGAAACACCCTTCAGATCTAAGTCATAATCCCATTTGGGTGCCTGACAAACCTTGAGAAGCCAAAGTGACAATTACTGATTTACCTTTCTGTACTGAAAATGGAAGTTGAAAGCTAAGTGGCAACATAAAGCTAAGCACCTCTGAGACTGAGTTTCAAGTCTGGACTAGACAGAAATGACAGAAAATCATTAAGAACAGAAGGCATTAAAAGGTCAGAAATAAATTGTTATCAAGCCCTATTTAACCATTTTATCAGTCAGAATTTTCTCTTTGCTCTCAAGAATGTGGTAGCATTTTCTTATCTCCGGAGATGAATATGATATTTGGGGGGGGGGGGGGGCGGGTGTTACACACTGGTATTCAGATGCTGAGAATGTTTTGTGCAAAAAAAACTGTTTGCAACTAAATGGTCCCTCATTAGTTTTTTGAAAATATGTTATTGGGGATCACTGGGTGGCTCAATGGTTTAGTGCCTGCCTTTTGCTCAGGGAAAGATCCTGGAGTACCAGAATCGAGTCCCATGGCAGGATCCTCGCACGGAGCCTGCTTCTCCCTCTGCCTGTGTCTCTGTCTCTCTCTCTCTCTCTCCTTCTCTCTCTCTCTCTCTCTCTCCTTCTCTCTCTCTCTCTCTCTGTCTCTCATGAATAAATAAATAAAAACTTAACAAAAAAAAATAAAATATGTTATTGACTCCATCTGTCTGGAATGTTACTCAGTGTTCAAATGCCATGAGGTTTATCCTTTATGGAGGAGAAAGCCAACAACGTCCTCATGTGCTTATTATTTATTTATTTGTTTGTTTGTTTATTTATTTATTTATTTTGGTGTTTATGACTTTTTTAAATATGTATATTTTTTATTGGAGTTCTATTTGCCAAAATACAGTATAATACCCGGTGCTCATCCCGCCAAGTGCCTCCCTCAGTGCCTGTCACCCAGTCACCCCAATACTCCGCCCACCTGCCCTTCCACTACCCCTTGTTTGTTTCCCAGAGTTAGGGGTCTCTCATGGTTTGTCTCTCTCTCTGATTTTTCCCACTCACTTCCTCTCCTTTCCCCTATAATCCCTTTCACTATTTCTTATACTCCCCATATGAGTGAAACCATATGATGATTGTCTTTCTCCAATTGACTTAACTTCACTCAGCATAATACCCTCCAGTTCCATCCACATTGAAGCAAATAGTGGGTACTTGTCCTTTCTGATGGCTGAGTAATATCCCATTGTGTACATAGACCACATGTTCTTTATCCATTCACCTTTTGATGGACACCAAGGCTCCTTCCACAGTTTGGCTATTGTGGACATTGCTGCTATTGGGGTGCAGGTGTCCTGCCGTTTCACTGCATCTGTATATTTGAAGTAAATCCCCAGCAGTGCAATTGCTGGGTCGTAGGGCAGGTCTATTTTTAACTCTTTGACGAACCTCCACACAGTTTTCCAGAGTGGCTGAACCAGTTCACATTCCCACCAACAGTGCAAGAGGGTTTTCCTTTCTCCACATCCTCTCCAACATTTGTATTTCCTGTCTTGTTCATTTTCACTATTCTCACTGGTGTGAGGGGATACCTCATTGTGGCTTTGATTTGTATTTCCCTGATGGCAATTAATGTGGAACATTTTCTTATATGCTGGCTGGCTGTGTCTATGTCCCCTTTGGTGAAATGTCTGTTCATGTCTTCTGCCCATTTCATGATTGGATTGTTTGTTTCTTTGCTGTTGAGTTTAATAAGTTCTTTATAGATCTTGGATACTAGCCCTTTATCTGATAGGTCATTTGCAAATATCTTCTCCCATTCTGTAGGTTGTCTTTCAGTTTTGTTGACTGTTTCTTTTGCTGTGCAAAGGCTTCTTATCTTGACTGAGTCCCAATAGTTCATTTTTCCTTCTGTTTCCTTTGTCTTCATAGATCTATCTTGCAAGAAGTTGCTGTGGCCAAATTCAAAAAGGATGTTGCCTGTGTTCTCCTCTAGGATTTTGATGGATTCTTGTCCCACAATTAGATCTTTCATCCATTTTGAGTTTATCTTTGTGAATGGTGTAAGAGAATGGTTAAGTTTCATTCTTCTGCACGTGGCTGTCCAATTTTCCCAGCACCATTTATTGAAGAGACTGTCTTTCTTCCAGTGGATAGTCTTTCCTGCTTTGTCGAATATTAGTTGACCATAGAGTTGAGGGCCCACTTCTGAGCTCTCTATTCTTTCCATGGATCTATGTGTCTGTTTTTGTGCCAGTACCACACTGTCTTGATGACCACAGCTTTGTAGTACAACCTGAAATCTGGCATTGTGATGCCCCCGGCTCTGGTTTTCTTTTTCAATATTCCCCTGGCTATTCGGGATCTTTTCTGATTCCACACAAATCTTAAGATTATTTGTTCCAACTCTCTGAAGAAATCCCTATTTTGATAGGGATTGCATTAAATGTGTAAATTTCCCTGGGTAGCATTGACATTTTCACGATATTAATACTTACAATCCATGAGCATGGAATATTTTTCCATCTCTTTGTGTCTTCCTCAATTTCCTTCAGAAGTGTTGTGTACTTTTTAGGGTATAGACCCTTTACCTCTTTGGTTTGGTTTATTCCTAGGTATCTTCTGCTTTTGGGTGCAATTGTAAATGGGATTGACTCCTTAATTTCCCTTTCTTCAGTCTCATTGTTAGTGTATAGAAATGGCACTGATTTCTGGGCAATGATTTTGTATCCTGCTCCATTGCTGAATTGCTAAATGAGTTCTAGAAATCTTGGGGTGGAGTGCTTTGGGTTTTCTATGTACAGCATCATGTCTCTGCGAAAAGGGAGAGTTTGACTTCTTCTTTGCCAATTGAATGTCTTTTAGTCCTTTTGTTGCCTGATTGCTGAGGCTAGGACTTCTGGTTCTATGTTGAATAGCAGTGGTGAGAGTGGACATCCCTATCGTGTTCCTGATATTGGGGAAAGGCTCTCAGTTTTTCCCCATGGAGAATGATATTTCTGTGGGCTTCTCATAAATGGCTTTTAATATGCTGAGGAATGTTCCCTCTATCCCTACATTCTAAGAGTTTTGATCAGGAATGGATGCTGTATCTTGTCAAATGTTTTCTCTGCATCTATTGAGAGGATCATATGGTTCTTGCTTTTTCTCTTGTTGATGTGATCTATAAGGTTGATTGTTTTACTAGTGTTGAACCAGCCTTCCATCCCAGGGATAAATCCCACTTGGTCATGGTGAATAATCTTAATGCACTGATGGATCCTGTTGGCTAGTACCTTGGTGAGAACCTTTGTGTCTGTGTTCATCAGGGATATTGGTCTATAATTCTCCTTTTTGGTGAAGTCTTTGCTGGTTTTGGAATTAAGGTGATGCTGGCCTCATAAAACAAGTTTGGAAGTACTCCATTCCTTTCTATTTTTCAGAACAGCTTTAGTAGAATCGGTACTATTTCTTCTTTAAAAGTTTGATAGAATTCCCCTGGGAAGCCATCTTGGCCCTGGACTTTTGTGTCTTGGGAGGTTTTTGATGACTCCTTCAATTTCCTCCCTGGTTATTGGCCTGTTCAAGTTTTCTTTTTCTTTTTCTTTTTTTAAGATTTTTATTTATTCATGAGAGGCATATAGAGAGAGAGACAGAGAGGCAGAGACACAGGCAGAGGGAGAAGCAGGCTCCATGCAGGGAGCATGTGGGATTCAATCCCGGGTTTCCAGGATCATGCCCTGGACTGAAATCCACGCTAAACCACTGAGCTACCCAAGCTGCCCCTGTTCAGATTTTCTATTTCTTCCTGTTCCAGTTTTGGTAGTTTGTGGTTTTCCAGAAATGCATCCATTTCGTCTAGATCGCCTAATTTTTTGGTGTATAGCTGCTCATAATATGTTTTTAAAATTGTATTATGAGCAGGAAATACGTTTGTATTTCCTTGGTATTGGTTGTGATCTCTCCTCTTTCCTTTGTGATTTTCTTAATTTGAGTCTTTTCTCTTTTCTTTTTAATAAAGCTGGCTAGGAGTTTATCTATCTTATTAATTCTTTCAAAGAACAAGCTACTGGCTTTTTTGATCTGTTCTACAGTTCTTCTGGTCTCTATTTCATCGAGTTCTGCTTGAATATTTATTATCTCTCTTCTTCTGTTTGGTGTACATTTTATTTGCTGTTCTTTCTCCAGTTCCTTTAGGTGCAAGGTTAGCTTGTGTATTTGCGTTTTTTCCAATGTTTTGAGGGATGCTTGTATTGCGATGTATTTCCTTCCCAGGACTTTTGTTGTATCCCAAAGATTTTGAAGGGTTGTATCTTCATTTTCATTAGTTTACATGAATCTTTTGAATTCTTCTCTAACTACCTGGTTGTCCCATTCATCTTTTAGTAAGATGCTCTTTAACCTCCACGTGTTTGAGTTTCTTCCAAATTTCTTCTTGTGATTGAGTTCTAGTTTCAAAGCATTGTGGTCTGAAAATATGCAGGGGATAATCCCCATCTTTTGGTATCAGTTGACACCTGATTGGTGACCCAGTATGTGGTATATTCTGGAGAAAGTTCCATGTGCACTTGAGAAGAATGTGTATTCAGTTGCATTCAGAAGGAAAGTTCTGTATATACCTATGAAATCCATCTGGTCCAGTGCATCATTTAAAGCCCTTGTTTCTTTGGTGAAGTTGTGCTTAGAAGATCTGTCATTTGTAGAAAGTGCTGTGTTGAAGTCTCCCAGTATTAGTGTTATATTATCTAAGTATGTCTTTACTTTGGTTATTAATTGATTGGTATACTTGGCAGCTTCCACATTCGGTGCATAAATATTCATGCTTGTTAGGTCTTCTTGTTCAATAGATCCTTTAAGTATGATATAGTGTCCCTCTTCATCTCTTACTACAGTCTTTGGGATAAACTTTAATTTATCTGATATGAGGATTGCTACCCTTGCTTTCTTTTGAGGACCATTTGAATGGTAAATGGTTCCCCAACCTTTTATTTTCAGGCTGTAGGTGTCCTTAGGTCTAAAATGAGTCTCTTGTAGACACTAAATAGATGGGTCTTGCTTTTTTATCCAGTCCGAACCCTGTGTCTTTTGATGGGATCATTAAGCCCATTCAAGTTCAGAGTAAACTATTGAAAGATATGAATTTAGTGTCATCATAATACCTATTCAGTCCCTGTTTTTGTGGATTATTTCTTTGAGCTCCCCCTTTCTCTTACAGGGTCTCCCTTGAAATTTCTTGCCGAGCTGGTTTGGTGGTCACATATTCTTTCAGTTTCTGCCTATCCTGGAAACTCTTTATCTCTCCATCTATTCTGAATGAGAGCCTTGCTGGATATAGTATTCTTGGCTGCATTTCTTCTCATTTAGGACCCTGAATATATCCTGCCAGCCCTTTCTGGCCTGCCAGGTCTCTGTGGAGAGGTCTGCTGTTAATCTGATATTTCTCCCCATATAAGCTAGGAATTTCTTGTCTCTTGCTGCTTTAAGGATTTTCTCTTTGTCTTTGGAATTTACAAGTTTCACTATTAAATGCCGATGTGTTGAACAGTTTTTATTGATTTTAGGGGGGATCTCTCTACCTCCTGGATCTGAATGCCTGTTTCCCTCCCCAAATTAGGGAAGTTCTCAGCTACGATTTGTTCAAATATGCTTTCTGGCCCTCTGGCCCTCTAGGTGCTTTCTGGAACCCCCATTATATGCAGTTTTTTTTTTCTTCTAAGGCTGTAATTTATTTCCCTTAACCTTTCCTAGTGGTCTTTTGTTTTTATCTTTTTTCCTCAGCTTCCTTCCTTGCCATCAACTTGTCTTCTACATTGCTCACTCTTTCTTCCACCACATTTACCCTCATCATTAGGACCTCCAGTTTGGATTGCATCTCATTTAATTGATGTTTAATTTCAGCCTGATTAGACCTAAATTCTGCAGTCATGAAGTCTCTAGAATCCTTTATGCTTTTTTCCAGAGCCACCAGTAGCTTTATAATTGTGCTTCTGAATTGGCTTTCTGACATTGAATTATTATCCATATTCTGTAACTCTGTGGCTGAGAATACTGTTTCTAGTTCTTTCTTTTGTGGTGAGTTCTTCCTCTAGTCATTTTGCTCAGTGCAGAGTGACTGTATGAGTGGGCTAAGTCAAGAATGTAAACCACGACCTAAGTCAATTTCACCCTAGATGATTCTGAAGAGGTCAGAGACCAGAAAATGAAAACAAAGATAGAACAAAATAAAAGGACCAAATTTGTGAAAAACAAATTTTAAAACAGTGTAGTAAAAAAATAAAAGGCAAAGAACCTCAAAGAAAAAAGAAAAAAAGAAGGGAAAAAGCAAAAGTAAAGAGTAAAAAGAGAGAAAAAAAAGATGAAAAGGGAGACTGGGAGATGGTGGTGGTGAAGAAGTGGTAGTGGACGGAGAATGTAGTGTACCTGAGGGGTCCTAGAGGGTGATCCTCTTGGTTATGAGTGTATTAAGTTCTGTATGTTAGAAGATGCTCAGTCCCAAATTTATATAAACCAGCAATACTTGTAGAGGACCCCACCATTGACCACCAAAACTCAATGAGATAAAAGAAGGGGGCAGAATGGGAAGGCAGAGAGAATTTAATCTCACAGAATGAACCACCATGGTATCCCACTTGGTTCTGGGTGCATGCTGGTCATGTTTTAGAAGGTATTAACTTCCACCATTGTATAACAAAAGGAAGCAGAGATAACAAAAGACAGAAAACAAAAAAACACATCTCATATATCTCCCAAAATTAAATTGAGTGTGTTGAAGGGAATCTAGAAGTGGAATATATATCTAAGACATGTAATTGTAGAAATATGAAAGTCAAAAAGAAGAATCTTAAAAATGAAGAGGTGGTAAAATATTGTAGTTAAGGTGGGAAAAGAGAAAAATTTATAGTCTGATATAAAAACGAGTTGTACTGGAAAAAGGGGGGAGAAAGGGGAGTACCTTCTGGTTCTATATACTGTAAATCCCTCGACTTCCCCTGGACCTTTCCAGCACTGCTGGGTTCAGAACTTGCCCTTCCCCTGTCCTTCCAGCTGGTCTTCTGGGGGAGGACCCTGCTGTGCGGACTCTCAGGTGTGTGCACCTGGGGAGCTGCCCCCAACCCATATTGGGTTCAGTGAGAGCTGTTGACCCTGTGAGGCCTCTGTCCCCTGGACTCCCCCCGCTCCCAGGCACAGGGTGACACAAGAGGAACAACACCACTGTCGGCGGCCAGGTCTCCAGCCCAGGGGTCAGCTCCCCCAGTAACCACCTGCAGCTCCCAGTCCGCACTGACCTGCACAGCTGGGGGCGCCCGGCGGCAGGAGCGTCCTCGCTGTCCCGTGCCCTCCCCGCCTCCGCCTGTCTGGGGGGACCGCAGGGTGGGGGCTGTGTCCCCCGGCGCTGTGGGATCCGGGGCCTGCACTGCTGGAATCGCGCTCCTGGGGCGCAGCCCCCCCCCCCCCCGAGCCCCCGCCTGACCCACCGGCTTCTCCCGAGGCCCCGCCAGGTGCGCTGCAGCCCTGACCGAGGTCCCCCGGTGTGGGTGCGCTCTCCCCGGAGCCCTCCTCTCCCAGTGACCCCGGAGACTGGAGGGTCCCCGCCCCTCCTGCGCTTCTGCCCGTTTCCCTGCTGAGCACTTTCCATTGGGGAAGAATCCGAGGGGATTTTTAAAGTTCCAGCAACTCCAGGTTGAAGCTCGCCTGTCCCGAGGCTCCCCCCGCCCCCCTTAGCCTGCTCCTCATGGGCCCCTCCCCCACTCGATTCTTTTTTATTTTTTTATTTTTTTCTGCCATCCTACCTTGTTAGAAGCAAAAACCCTTCCCTCTAGCGTCTGGTATCCTCTCTTTAAATCTCAGACCGGATTCCTAGGTGTTCAGGATGGTTTGGAAGTTATCTGGGTGAGTGGGCGGGGCCGGGTGAGGGGAGGACCCTGCTCCTCCCGGGCTTGCCTCGCCCTCCCTTCACGTGTTTAGATTTCAGTGCAGTTCTTGGTGAGATAGACGAGCTCCAAAGTCAGTCCTACAATAAGCCAATTTCCTCCCTTGCCTCCCCTCCCCGTCTACCTCCCCTTCCCCATTCTCTTTCCATTCATTTGGCCAAGAATGATGATTTGCCATTTCAGTACCAAGAGATCAGGGAAAACTGATGCAGATATCTCAGAAGCAAAATTTGATCTTCAGCTAAATGAGCATGTTAGTGACTCACAATCTCTATACTCTGCATTTAAATTATGAAAGTGGAAAATGATGGGTTAAGGGATTGAGTGCAGGAGAGGGAAGAGCCTTAATCATTTTAGCAATTAGTATGTAATGTCCTAAATGATCCACTAATCACTCCACAGCTGGTACACTGAAAAAACACGGGGTACAAAAGCATTCCTCAAATGTCATAGTCCAGAGGGATCCACACATTGAAGCATACGTGAAAAACACAGGAAAAAGGAGAACCTGTAGACTTCCTTCTGAAACACACAGAAGCTTTTGAATATTATCACATTTAAATGAACATAATAATTATCACTATTTTTAAGCGGGATAATATATTTACCAAGAGAAGAGCTTGTACTAAATCTTTAAGGGCCTTTTCAAGAGTCTTGTTAGGTCACAATCGCAGAGGTCAGCATGTTACTTTTTTCTGGACCTACTTTATCAAATATGCTACTTAAATAATTTCATCTGCAGGTTTTTCATAATCACATGTCTTAATATTTAAGATATCATTCTACCAACCGCAAATAAAATAATTTAAAAAACAGAAGGAAAGGAAAGGGAAGGGAAGGGGAAGGTGGGAAGGAGGAAAGGAGGGAAGGAAACAAACCATCTGAAAATAACATTCAAGAATTACACTGGAGTTTTTGCTTCATATAACACAAAATATAATGTGTTGCTCAAAGGTAACAGCTCATAATTTGAACCCACCCATGAGTAGTTGATGATAATGGTGACTTAAATAGTTATATACCTCTAATTATCTCATGTTTTATTCTTCAAATTCCCACATGAGGATATTTTTTGCTTTGTAATGAATTTGTACGCTAACCTCACCCCTAGCTTCAACACATTCCTAAAACTCCCTGTCTCTCCACCTTACTATATAGTGTAATCAAAAAGAAAAACATTGACTGGGCAACAGCTATTTGGCTCTGATGCTGCCTTCTTTTAAATTTAGTAAGAAAGTCTTGGGCCATTTCAGTTTGCTTCATTATCAGAATTGGTATCCATTTACCTATGTTTTGTTCTTGACAGTGATCAAATTTAGAAGTACTGCACTAGGTGTATGGTAGGCTGACAATTGTCAAGGCCATTCCTATGACCATCAGTGGCTCCTTTTACACTACCTAACCGTAGATTGAAAAACTGATTCAAATTATATAGAAGCCCTGAGGTTATAATGATGTTCATTTATGGAGAGCCTCTATTCAGCAACTCAAAACACTGTATAGGAAGTCACTGAGACAAAAGCTTCCTTACTAAATTATGAAGAGTTGTATGTATGGATAAAGTCAGGCAGAAAATATGTGAGTAATTAATCAATGTGAAGAAATATAGGATTCCATTTGATTATACCTTCATTTTCAACCTATTGCAGACTATTGTTTTTCTTAAGTCAGGTTTATTTCTAAAAATGATTAACACATGTGTGTTTATCCACACAGCTTGCCATGCACAGCTAAGAACAATTCATGGATGAGCATATACTCAGAGTTCAATTAACCTACAATTCATGCACAAGAGTTAATAGATTCCTATAAAACTTCAGCTACTTTATGCCTCCTGTCATCTGAATAAATACTGTGAGTCATTCCTGGAGAAAGGCACTACTTTCTCCTTTCTTTTTCTATTTTGCCTAAGGTTGTGCTGCACGCTTGTTTGCCCCTGTCACTGAAAGGAAAAGAGATATTCGCTCTTTTATAAATGAGAACACAGACTTTATATTAGATTATTTTGCAGCTAAATGGGTTATTTTGGCTCGGCTAAGTTTAGTAAGAACCAGAATAGCACTAAGTTCATTGATCTTTAGTTGCTTTAAAGAAGGGGGGGATGGAAATTCAGAAATGAAGGAGGCAATTCTCTATTCCATGCATAGAGATTGCGAGAATTGGAGGTGAAGAGGACGCAGCTGCATTTCTTAACTTTTGAATGAAAAGCAATTATGCCAAGAGCCTTCATTTTAGATTGTCAGCATGGGCCTATGTCATACCCATCCTGACACTCCCAAACTGAAGATTTGAAAGGCCTCCTGCCTTTGTCATTGAGACACCTGTCACCAACTACACTGAATCAGCATCTCTAGATGCTGGGAAATACATATTCAACATGAATCTATGTAAGAAGCAACAGTAGGGAGGCTGGAATTCTTCAGAATTCTTAAAGAAAAAAAAATGAAAGGAAAATTTAAGCCTAAAAAAAGAAGCTGAAGTTGTGAGGAAATTTTCCACCCCATAAAGCACACTTCTGATTCCACTTTCATTTGTTTGCAATTGTGATAACTTAACCCTAATGTCAAGTAAACGAAGTAAATTTCTGCAAAAATTTTTTAAATGTATTAACTGCAAATATTAATGGAAGAAAGCCTTAGGGGAAATATGGTTTTCTACTTGAGATTTGTAAACTGAAGAGCCATTTGAGTGCATTATTGCAACAAGAAATATTTCTAAAGACTATTTTTATTTTAGGATAGAATAATAATTAATTAGGATGAAATAACTGATTACTCACATAGTCTATTCCCTAAGAAGCTTGGTAAAAAAAAAAAAAAGAAGAAGAAGAAGAAGAAGAAGCAGCAGCAGCTCTATCTGAGGAGTACTGGAAAAAAATTTGGTACTCTCTACAAGTTAAATCTCATTTTCAAATACATTTATTATTCATTCTTACCCTCTTCATCCTTGCCCTCCTGCTTAGGATCACATCTATGAGTCAATTGCAAAAGCAGTGCTCATTTCCCGCTTGCTCAAGTATATCAAGATATTCAATTTATGATTTCTGAATTCAAAAGAGAGACATCCCCCAGAACTCCAAGTGACACTCAGAAGAACTCAAAATTTTATAGTTCACCAGCTTAGATATCTTTCTGAAGAAAGGCTAAATGATTTCTTTATACCTTATTAGCTATTTGATGGCACATTTACACAAATGTATTCAACGTTAAAAAAATAGTAATTTTATATAACCAATGGGGTAACAAAATCAAAATGTATCATTTAATACTAACCCTCTCAAGAAGCACATCAATTCTAAAACACATGATTTTATGCACTACTAAAATTAGAAATATGGCAGTACTTATAGTTTCTCCAATTGTACTGTATTTTATCTTGAGAAATCATGACCAGCCAAAACATCAAAAAAAAAAAAAAAAATTTCCAGAATTTTTAAGGTGGCCACTTAACGGGTACATATTTCCAAATTGTAATAGCTCTTCAAATCTAATGACAATTTAATTATAGTATTAGATGAGGACTGCAGATAAACTCAAATGGAATCCAGAGAACATGAAATTCATATATTTATATAACAAAATTAAAGGGAAAAGTTAGGTGTAAAAAAATTTGACAGAAGTACTTGCTGATCTGACGTTAAAACTAAAAATATTTTATTGTGTAAATTCAATTTTTATCCATTTCTTCTGGATGTAACAATTATCTATTTATTAACTGACTAAAATACCTATCAGCTCTCATTTGTTTTACTTTTTCAACAGAATCTATTTAACTGAAGACATTAATTTGACTAATGTCCTGTCACCCACCCATAAGATCATAGACCTAATACTCTGATATTAAACATTCAGCTTTGCATTTATTTCTCATAAAGACTCTAAAGCCAAAACTTGCCAGCAAGTAGTGGAATTAGCCAAATGAAATATTATTTTCCCCCTGTCTGTGTAATCCTAGTAGTTAGCAGCACACCGTAGACATGTGCACATCCTTCTTTGCAGGGCCACACCAAGGACTTTCTAAATGCTATTTTTAGTTCCATTTAATGACCAGCCCATGTACTTACCAATGTACTGACAGATTTAATAATTAAAACTTCAGCTGATCCTGTTTAGGTAGTTAATGAATTAGAAGCCAAGAAATTACCATGCTAGTTGATTAAACAAACAAACAAAAAAAAGCATGAGGCTTTCCAAAAAATCCTATGAGGTAAGCATCATAAGCTTATTATCTAGGTAATGAAATTAAAGATAACAAAATCTTCAGTAAATACCCAGCATAGGCATGATTAAAACCCAGAACAATCAAAAACCCACTTTTTACACCACATGAATCATCATATTTGCTCAACTTTTAATTTTATTCTTTTGATATTGAAATAATCTTCTGCTCTTCTACTTTGAAAACAGCATCATAATATAAAATTACCTTTTAAAAGAATTCAAGACTATTTTTAGCTTGTGGTAAGCAAAACAATTCCCACCCCCAAGGATATTTACATTGTAATCTCTAAAATCTATCAAATATTATCTTATATGGTGAGAGAAACTTTGCCTCTGCAGGTGTGATTATGTTAAGGGATTTGAGATTGCAAGAGTATTCTGGATTGTTCAGGTGGGTACAGTGCAATCATAAGCTTCCTTAAAAGAGTGAAGCAGGAATGTCAGAACAGGAGAGAGATTCTAAGATGCTACACTGCTGATTTGAAGATAATGGAATTGGATCATCAGCCATGGAACATAAGCTAGCCACTAGAAACTAGAAAAACTAAGGAATCAGATTCTTTCCTAGAGCTACCAGAAGGAATATAGCTTTGCTGATTTTAGCCCAATAGGACCATTTTGGACTTCTGGCTTCCAGAACTGTTAGATAATAAATCTTTGCTGTTTTTCACCAAAACATTTTTGGTAATTTTTTACAATAGCAATAGGAAATACAAGTGGAATAGGGCTATTTACAGGGCCACTGCGTCTCGGCAGTGATGAAGCCGCCATAGGTTTATAAGCATCATAACTGGCACCAATATTCACATTGAGAATATGGGAAGAACCTAAGTTACCTAGTTTGGCTCTCTATGCAGCATTTATTTGACTCTCCACTCAACTTTATACCACAGAGGCCATTTTGTGCTTTACCATCCCCAGCACATAATACAAATCAGAATTAACAGTGCGTCAGTTATGTAATGCAAGGTTCATCTCTCTATCAAAAGAGACCATTTGTATCAGTTTTAACTTCTTAGCTTTAAGATTGGAGCAACTTTCTCCCTTCTCTCTTTGGGCAAATCATCAAAATTCTATTTTAAAGTCTTAAAGATCACAAAACCTTTGAAAATTTTGAAAGCTCCCAAAACCCAGTCAGGTCAATAAGAAATTATCATTTAATATTCATTAAGTAATTACAGTCTGGAAAATATCATATCAGACAAAGAAAAAGAGAAAACACTAAAAAATTATGAGCTTTTCTTCTAAAGAAAATGACCCTTACCTGTAGGTTATGGGAAGAGAGAATTCTAATTGATCACAAGTAAAGACCCTGCAACTCAGTTACAACCAACAAGCCATGAAAAAAAAGATTAATTTTTTTTTTTTTAAAAAGCTATGCTAATCTCTGTTCCTGGTTAAAATGTCGAGGTCTATGATTAGACTACAGGAGTCAAAGATCTGAACTTTCCTCTGATCCATTTGAGAGCAAGGTCAGTGTATTATGATACATACTTTAATAATAGCCTAGCAAAATTTGGGAAAATAATTTTCTCATCCTCTGTACTTATGGCTAATCTCTGAATTATTTTGAACAAAGAACTGTGCTACATGCTATAGGAAATACAATAATTAATAAGACCCTTTTCTCAAGGATATCACCACCTGGTGGAAGACAGAAAAATGTGTATGTATGCACATACTGCTATTCCTTCGCATTGCTTAGCAGAGCATTGCCTTATTAAAGAAGGCTCTTAATGCATGATTAATTATGTAATTACAAAACAAGGCAGAGTTTGGTAAATATTCGGTTAGAGGTACAAACAAAATGCAATATATTAAAAGTTTCCTAATATCTGAGGTTACTAACTTTGCTAAATTTGCTAAATTATAAAGCCAAGCTTGGCATTATATCTTGCCTAAGGTCAAAAACCTTTTAAAGTCGAAACAAAAGCAAAGAAATTTTTAAAACTTACTGAACTTTTGGCTTGACTTTAAAGGAACCCCCACATAGATGTGTGACAGGAATTTACAACCCCACCCTTCCATATCAGAGGAATCTAAATCCCAGAAATTAATTTGAGACTTGGGCCATTCCCTACCCAACAGAGAAAGCAACCATTAAAAGCTACTGGGGTTCTTTGTGCTGATGCCAGACCCCAAGTGCTCCACTGTATAGTACTGCAGACCCACTGGCAGTGCATTGCTTTGCTAATGGAAGAAATATTTTTCCCCAATATATATTTTTCCCCAATATAGGTTTAGATTATGCTGAATTTAAAAGGAGAAAAAGTTCATATTTTAAGATGAGTTTTCCTAACAGTTTGTCTAATGGTGAGATCAATGGTGTGAAGGAGGAAAATAAATATAAGTTGAAAGATTTACTTTGACCCTCTTTCATGGGCCTGGGACCTGGGAGACTAGGAAATTGCAGACAGACAGGCCCATCTACCCAAAGAAGGGAGCCCTGTTGAATTTGTGGGACTGAAGACCAAGATAAGCAGTACAGGTTCAAACTGTTGGAAGAGTTGGCACTTTTCAGAGGGAAATAAATCAAAGTTCAGACAAAGAAACTTGGAACATAACAAACCTGAGGTCTGGAAAGGAGAGACTGCGTGGAGTCCCTCTCCTAGTTAAGATGTACTTTAAGGGATATTTTTGACCTGGATAGCAGATTCAAAAGGTCATATTTTGACCTGGATAGCAGATTCAAAAGGAAGTTCCAATTGGCTAAAACTTTTTTTTTTCTCTCCTTTGAGTAATTTCCTTATGGAACTTCCCTGCCTACATACACCTGCAGTTTGGTGTATTAGTCTTCTGGAAGCTGAATGACAGGGTGAAATAAATACAAAAGATCTGTTCCATCCATTTGCATCAAGACCCAATCAAGAAGAGCTATTAATTCACTAAGGGAACTATCACTGCAAAACAAGTGATAATCAACAGCACCAAAAAGCAGCCCCGAAGAGCTTTGGCCAGAGAGGAGCATTTTGCATAAAACAAATGGAGAAACATATAAGCTTAAACTTCTAAATACCTAACAGATAGGAGAAGCACTCATTGAAAAGGAAAGGAAGGATGTGTGAAACCTTTAGTTTATATGAATTCAGTAACAACATTTGGAAATAGTAACCCAAAGGAATTTTTCATTCTTAGAAATGTCTTTTACTGTGGCCCTTCTGCAGTTAAAATGGGACCTTACAAGAGAGTCAGAGTAGGAATACAAAGTGTTGAATCCTAAATCTTTGACTGTCAAAATAGAGATGATCTTTTTAAAAGCCTAAAAATTTGATTGCAAGATCAAATTTTCTTGTTGAGAGAATTTTTTTTGAGTTCTGACTGGCTCAAAGATTAAAATGTGTGCCATAATGACAAAAAAATGAATATTAATATGATTTCATTTTCTTATCCAAAAGTATAGTAGGACTGGGGGAGAGTGTTGAGGTGAAGAAAGCTGTAGTAATGCTTGCCTTTACTGGATCTTGACACATCTCACCCCCTAACCCAACCCATTAAACTTTCACCTCTCAAATTATGGAAAATACTAAAAGAAGCAGAGCTGACCACTCTTTCTTCTAAACCACCACACTTCTTGAGAGTATTCAGATGGAACCAACAGAAAACACAGCTGAAATTGGCTTAAACAATAAAATCAGATCCATTGGTTATCCTGGTTGGAGGCATGGGGAGCCTCAGAAGTGACTTGATATCACAGCAGAATGAACCAGTTTCTGTATCATGGATTTGCCTCCTTGAATTGCTGCTTTACACTAAGGTTGGCTTACTAACACAAATTGGTTACCATCAACTCCCAAGACTACATACTTCCTAATCTAAGCACATAGAAACAATTACTTTTGGAAATTTTCTTGAAGGTATAGTTTATGTTCCAGAGATCTTTCAGCAAACTGCTTCTCATGTCTCATTAGCTCATCTTGAATCATGTAACCTCTCCTGAGTCTATGCCTAAGGGATTGGTTTATATTCATGGACTTAAGTTTGAGCCACTTGACCTAACCCCAGATCAAGAGATAAAGTCAATTTCCTCCATAAAATCTTGGGCTTCTCAGAAGTTGTAAAAGGAATTACCCAGAGACAAAAGAATAGATTTGAGAAAAGACCTGCAATGGCCATTATACATATTCACCTTTGGTTCACATCTTGTATTTGCTTATATTTTGAAGGCTTTGTCCCCTACCCCATTCCTCTCCAGTTCAGTCAGAGTAAAAACTCATGTTAATAAAATTACTAAGTAAACACAGAATATTTTTGGCATCCAAGAGATGTTTAATGGTATGAATAAGATAAAGTACAAGTAACATAATGAAACATAAATGATAGTTAACTATTCTTTTTTAAAAGATTTCAAGACTAAACTTAGGAAGATCTAGGGAGATTTAGAGTTGTACTTATAGGCTTTGTTTGCCTTCCTCTCCAGAGTAAAGAAGAAATATGTTTTGGAAATTTGTAGCAAATAGGAAGTTAAAATAAAAGTCATCCTAAAGAGCATTAAATTATCCATATTGTGATGTCAGAGAAAATGAATGGTTTAGAACTTTCTACTTATAAAAATGATTCTGCTCCTATTAAGATGATTAGACATATCAGGATATAATCTAGTTGAAGAGAATCCATATTATCTGGACTATGGTGTTAGCATTCAAGATAGAGCTTATGTGAACAGGTTTATTATAAACTTTGGAATAACGATTATTGGACTATGCTGATGAATCAGACATGAGAGATAAGAGAAGAAAAATCAAGACTGACTCTTAGGAGTTTTGCTTGGATGTTTGTGGTTTCATATATTTGATCTGAGGAATACAGAGAGGAGGGAAAAGTAATCATGAACTCTGTCTTGAACAAAATGTTTAAGATGATTAGGAGTACAGATATTGAGAAGACAATGGCTATATGGGTCTCTAAGGACCAGGGATAGAAACATATTTGAAAATCACCTACATAGAGATTCTATTTTCAGCTATATAAGTAGATTACCTAATAAGAGAGTTCAGGGATGATCTCTGAAACACTGTATAATTTGAAGACTTGGAATAGAATTTCATAAAGAAGTTTGATGTAGACCACAATTGAGATAAAAATAAAACCACTAATGTTTATATCTCAGACCACAAATAAAGGAATGTATTCAAGAAGGAAAGGCCAACACTATCTAATTCTGCTGAGATCAAGAAAAGAACATAGAAGTAACCACTAGATTTGGCAACTGGCAACCGTAACAAGAGAAATTTGAGTGTAGAAGAAAAAAAACAAATGAACTTGGAAGATTGAGAAGAAAATGAAAAGTAAGCTCAAAAACATGGATAATTATTTTGAAAAGTTTTGAAATGAAAAAAGAGCATGGAGAATATATGGTAGCAGTCACAGAAGGTGGAATCAAAACAAACTGAGTTTTTGAAAAGGTGAGAGATAATGTATTATGGTATATATATATAGGCTGAGGAAAATTATCTAGTTAAAGAGGAGAAAATCAATGATACATGAGATAGATGATATATTTGTGGAGTGGAAGTTATTGAGAAGGTAAGAGTCTTGGAGTTCTGGGGTCCTTTCTCTGGAAAACCACATTCCTCACTATATAGTTAATTGAAAATAATTGGGATACATTTAATCCTATATTAAATCATGATTCCTAAAATATCTGATTTTTACAATTAAATTTCTATATTTAAGTTGATGTTATGCTTTGTTTCCTCTTGCCTATAACCAATACGAAGGATTGAAATCTAAAAACAAAGGGGCCTCAAATAACTAATATTCTAAACTGAAGCAGAAATAACTGAGAGCCAAACGCCTTGCTTGTAGCCAAACTCACTTTGCTACTCACACCACTAAGGTCCACTCCCCTATCCCTCCCTCTTCCTCCACCATCACCTCCATTAAACCAAATACTATGGAAGTAAAGAGAGGTGAATCTCCTTAGTTTTGAAACCTCATCCTAGGAAGAAAGTGCTATGGTATACTTAGCTCACAAGGAGGATACTCTGCTCACAAGGTGGAGTCCTGCAAACAAAAGTGCTCTCTACCTTCCCATTAATAGGGTAACATATCTCTGTGTTTGCCCAGGAAAATCCTGGTTTATGCCTCTAGCCCCTTTTATTCTTAAAAGTAACTTGGTATGGACAATGAAACATATGGTTACCCTACCCAACAGCCAAGTAAGGAGTAACTCTTTCCAGATGGGGAGACTGGAATCATAGTTTCCTGGAAATCATTTTATGCCATAAGCTCACTAGTCTTCTTCTGGGGCCTATAAGAGCAGGCAAAATAATAATAATAATTAATAATAATAATAATAGTAATAGCCTAGATAAGACCATGTGAAGAGATGGGAACAATAGAACAGCCTGCATTTCCATGGTTTGAGGTGATGAGAATGCAGCTCATTTCTATGAGTCAAATAGACATGAGAAAAGGTACTCAGGTTTGAGCTATCTCCCTGGTCCCCCACCACTGAAAGTTGGATACAGAAAGCAGAAGGCTGTGAGATGAGAACAGGTCTGAAGCTTTTGGAGATGGAGGGATGGAAAAGTAGTTAGAGGAATTAGAGTGAATCTCCTGCCTCTGGGATTGTGAGATGGGAAGGAAATCTCATGGCTCCCAAAGAATTGCATTCTCGCTTTGGAGAGCAGCCTTTGATGCCTGTTAAAGGGCATCCGCAGCTGACCATTGTTATGTTCATAAGTATTCACAGCAGGGAAAATGTACCAGTGAGGTTAAAAAATTATTGCCGGTTTCTGCCTTGCCTCCTCCCACCACTGTCAATGGGGTAATCAAATCCAGAAAGAAGAGTAAAGGGGCAAAGTCCTGGAAATGAAACATTCCTTGGTCAGCATTAGGAGGACAGAAGGGGATGAAATTGAAGTTTTAGATTGAACAAGACTTTTTAATAACAGAAAGTGACAGGAAAGTGATGGAATTTCCCAAGATGTCATTATGGGTTGGAAAAAGGATAATCAGTGAAGCATGGCTGAAGCAATGATTGGAGAAAATTAAACTATCTTGGGTTTGTATATCACCAAGTTTAGCTTGTCCAGTAAACTTATCTGATTAAAAACTTACCTGGTCTTCCACCATGTCATTATTACAAGGCTTATTTGAGGTTTGGGGGATTTGAGGTGTGTTGTATGTACGTGTGTGTGTAATTTGTTTCACAAGATTATTTTTTTAATATTAGTTTATTGTACTCCTGAGATTAAAGAGTGTCTGGTAATGAATTCTGAGCTCTAAATACAGAACTCCCTTCCTTTTCTAGAATATAATATTTTCAATCACCAAAAGTAATAATATCTAACCCAGAAGGTAAAAAAAATAAAATAAAATAAAACAACATAAAAAGCTGATACCTTAGGAACCTACATTTCCATCTTGCCCTGCAGTGCACTAAATAAATGCAGAGGTTTCAACTGTTATCCATTTTAATTCTCAGATACAGAAGGGCAAGTCAAGTAGGTAACTAGCTTCTATAGATCTCTCCAAGAAAAACTGAAATGATCAACTTCAGGCAGCTAATCTAGCACTGGATCAAAACCCCTCAGGGAAATATTTATGTTTTACTAGTTTACTCAGAGAAACAGCTCTAGGGATCTGCAGATATCCTCTGTGATTTTGACTGAAGGAAACACTGATGCCAGAGCTGAAGCTTGTGATTTAATCATAGAAGCAATTCAGCCTTTAGCAATCCTATCTCCTAAGAAATCAATAGCTACACTTTCAGTTCTATTAAAGGATTTTTTTAACTTCTCCACCTGACCAAGATATTAATTTGTAAATGTTCCATTGTCTGCCTTTCTGGTTAGTATTTTGAAATGTTGAAAGACTAACTCAATGATTCAGTTTGAAATACTTTCCCCAAAAGATCATCATTAATTTAATTATTTATTGATTCAAATACCATTTTCCAAATACTACAGTGCTTTAAAGAATTATCTCCAACATCCAAAGATAACATTTCACATCATTCTCCCAAACATAGTCTTCCAGTCAGTTGAAGGTGGCACAAAATAGCTTTCAGAAACAGATTCTGAAGAATTCTCTGTTCAGAAACAGAAACAAAAACAAATTCCATTACATTTTTTTAAAAATTAACAAACAAAAATCCAATCGAAGAGCTAGAGAAATTGGGGCAACTCAAGGAAGATCATGACCTATCATAATGTCAATAGTTTGTGAAATATGGGTCCTTCTAAATTGAAGTTCTCAAAATTTCCATATGATGGAGCTCCCCACGATATACGTATTATACCGAGGCTGTGGTTTTCCCTCAATTAATATAAACATGGCTGCCTGCTCTGATTTGCTTTACATTAAGACTTTTCAGTCTACCTTATAATAATGATTAAGTTATTACATTTGGATATATATGGATTTCATTAAATTATGGAGTATGCTGAACAATAGGAGTGTACTGAAACCAACATTAAATGGAGTTGTCAGGAGTCATGAAGTCTCCTCTGACGGCTCATCATTGACCTCTGTGTCACAGTTCAGTCACCTAAATGTTCTACATCTCATTCTATTACTTTAAAATGTAAGATCTTGGAAACAATGATTTTTCTAAGCTCTAAAATTTCAATTCTAAAATGTTAAAATTATTAAATACCCATACGTTTTATACATTATTCTTAAAGAGACATTCTCTTTGCTGTGGAAGGTCTGTAGACAACTCAGTAAACACTTGATATCTGACAATATATATTGACAATATTTATAGTTACATCTTCTAGAAAATATTTTTTATCATATTACAGTTTGAATCAATGTTCAAATTGACTTATTAAAAGAAATAGGCTAATGTTCATAACAATTTGGCTTCTGGACTTTGAGGATAGAGACCAACACTGCCTTACTCACAAGGCCTAATAATTAGTTTATCTTTATTAAGACAAAGAACAAAATGAAGATATTTCTAATTTTAGCAGAAAGGCTGTTTAGAGAAACTGATGAGAGTATATGTATTACAGGTTTTCTAGTCATCTAGGTATTACCACCAGCTACCAAACAAGGACCATGTCTTCTGCTTCTATGGGCAACCTACCTTGGTAATAAAGAAATATATATCCACCCACAAGTATTTATTGAGTTCCTACTATGTGTCAACTGTTCTAATGATTGGGGATACAGTAGTGAAAAAAAATATACCAAAAAATAAATATCCTTGTACAAACAGAATATATACAGAGAGAGAGACAAAGAGATGGGGTCGAGAGAGAAAGAGGATTAGAACTAAGTTGTGTGTGCTTACACTAGAAGTTTAATTAAAAGAACAAATTCTTTTCATCCCCTTGGTCAAGTTTGCTCTTGGTACACTTAAAAATAAAAGAACACATGCTTAATATTCAAATGTGTAAGAAAATATGCTAGTAGAGTTATTTGTGTCTACGTCTGCTGAACTTAGTATAACACCCTTTAAGAGTACTCAATCATTTGTTCTGGTACAATTGGTACTTGATATCCTCAACTAAACATCGCTGTGTTTGTTTATTGGTTAGAGGTCAAGTAAGGTAAAGCTAGAAATATATTCTCCTTTTCTAAGTGCTTAATTTGTTCTTTTCCTCACATTTTTTCCTAAATAATCGTTTATTTAAGTGAAAATTTTAAAAAATATTTATATCATAGGTTTTTTTCTCATAATGTTTGAATTGTACAGTTTCATCAGTCTGCAACTTAAATCTCTGTTCTTATTCTTTTTCAATTATTTCTTTATTCTTCCATTAAGAAATAATAATAAATCATGGAGGCTGTCTATAGCTGAAATAGAAATAAGAATTTCTTAAGCTCAAGATACTGACTGTGACCCTTCTTGTTTCTACCGACTATGAATATAAATTCCTGTACTTATATATTTTTAAACTATGACTGCTTGTGACAGTTTAAAATGAGCTCTGAGCTCATTGCTGGGAATATGATGGCTGAAATATGGCCCTTGCCCTTGCTGAGATCTCATTTAATATGCAGAAACAAAACACACAAACAAAAAGTTAAGATGCAAATGCAATATGATTAATTAAGCTCTGCTCCAAATAATGACAGTAGCAAGAAAAAGGGTTATTTCAGTATAAGAGGGTTACAAAACATTCACAGAGAAAACACTTTCCTTGGCTATTTAAGGATGAGTAGAAGTTCACCAGGAAGAGAAGTAGAGGTCAATTAAGCTAATTCATGAAGATTTTTAAAAATATAGGTAATTGCAAATGATTCAGTATGATTAAAGATTGAACTTGGAGTGAACACTAAATGTCATGATTTTCACAAGCATTTTTTTATAGAACCAAGTTACTTGATGGCTAAATATTCTACCTATTACCTTTTAGAGAACTTAGTCTAATACCAAAGATCAGGTTAATTCTTAATTTTTAGGAGATAAATATCTGTATACCTAATCATAATTTATAGGCATCTCCTTGTTTTCTTTTTTTTAATTATAACCTCTCTCTCCCAAAATTCTGGATTGCTGCCTAAAAAATTAGCTGACTACTTCTGAGATTAAAAAAACATATATATGTCTCTGTGTCAAGGTTGTCAATCTTTTTCTGTGAAAATTTGTATTATATTTAAAGTTTAGAGGAAGAGCCATTTAGGTCAAGATATTTCATTAATATTTTTGACAGAATACACTAACATTTAGTTTTATTGACTCAGTTTATGTGTGCTTTCTGTTATCCAACAACAAATTCTTATGCTATTTTCTTCAAAAACGTTGGTTTTTCTCTATTGCTTACTTAGGAGAAGTAAAAAGAAAGAAGGAAACATGAGGGAGAGAATGGAAAACAAAATCTCATGATGGAAAAGAAGTTTTATTTCTATGTTTAAAAGATCTCTAAAGCTTCCAAAAAATTCTCACAATCTATCTACTCAGACAGATCAAGGAAGTATTATAAGAAACCTATAGCAGAAACAAAATGTCAAGGAAACATCACAGATATAAAACAGATTTTTTCCATGAACAAATCGTTTCTAGGACATATATTCTATAAACGTCCAGCACTTGGCATGTGCAGGTGCTCTTGACAAATAATTCAGGCACAGAAATTCTAAAATGTTAAAAATCTGATTTCTTTAATATATCTTTTCCATACAAATGAAATCTAAATTCAAGTTAAAATACTGATAAAGGGCAACCCCGGTGGTGCAGAGATTTATTGGCACCTGCAGCCCGGGGTGTGATCCTGGAGACCCAGGACTGAGTCTACGTCGGGCTTCCTGCATGGAGCCTGCTTGTGTTTCTGCCTATAAACAAACAAACAAACAAATAAATTAATAAATAAATCTATCTTTAAAAAATAATAAAAAAATAAAATGCTAATAAAGTATATATGCTTAATATTTGCTTCTGTCGTTTGAAAATGGAGAATTTAAATGTCAATACAAATGATTTTATAAATATGCAATACTTTGGAAATCACAGATTTTAAAGTTCTTAATGCATGGATGTCAGCACTCTTAAAGATTCTAAAATACATCATTTACTCTTATTTCTGTTATATGGTTTTATAATACCTATTTTAAGTAGCAAGAGACTGTTACTCCAAATTGAGTTTCTCAGAAAGGGAATTTTTAAACCATAATAACAACAAAGTTATTACTAAAGAGAAAGGATTTATTCCCTAAGTTTCTTTGGGAAAGTCAATCATGCCTGCAGAGGAACTTGATTAATGGTGCATAATCTGCAGATGTTATAGAAGCATTGTAAGGGAGAATGTTAATTATCTAACTTTTTAGCAGAAAGATAAGAGTTTAACCTTTAGAAAAAGAAAGACAGGACTAAACAACTCATGGGAATTTGTAATGGGATAGTGAGCTTTTTATATTCACAATGGCAACTGAAATCCATCCCAGGTGACAACTGACAGAAACACATGAACATCAGTTTCCACCAAGGCTGACACATGAAGTGTTGGCAGCCTCTTCAGTTTCATCCTAAATAAGAGTCTATATCTCTAAAGTACTCAAAAGTACCTGCATGGATACCAGAGGAAATTTATTACTACAGGTTACTTGAAAACAATTGAAACTCTAATGAAGATTCAAGAATTACCAAGACACTAAGCTCTAACTTTTCAGAATACTCTGTAATATACCTATGTATAATGGATCGTGGTTTGCCCATAATTTGACATGCGATATTTGAAGGCAATTTCTTTGTGTCTGTTTGTTCAGGTTTTTTTTTTTTTTGAGGGGTGGGATAAGCATTGTTGTTTGTTCGTTTTAATAAAAGCTCACTGATATGTTTATATCAACACTCACATTCCCTTTTCTGGCCGAAGTCAAAATTAATATAAAACAAAGAAATTGCAGGAGTCATTTAGCTTAATTATGTGAATGATGAAAGGCAAGAAAGCCATATATAATATTTCTCATGAAACCTAGACATGTTAGATGATAAATCTTTGAATTGAAATTCACAGCCAGCAATGTTAGGCCGTCAGACATAGGCTACTCCTTCAAAAGGCCACTCTAAAAATGTTTCTTCAGTGTTCCTTAAAGGCCAGCCTCTTCCACCTGTTTTAATCTGGGTGTACTTCAGACAGTTTTGCCCTTAACCTGTTTTCCTCCTGCTCTGCGTGTTACCAAGGTAATCTGATTATTGATTGGCTTTCAACCATTACAGATATATTGATGACTTACAAGTCAATACCTCCAGAAGAGGTTTATCAATCGTATCCCAGGAAAACATATCCAATTGCCTACTGTATATAAAAGGTATAAATCCCAGTCTACAAAACTACATGCTAAATAAATGGATTTTCTTCATTTTTCAATAATTGACTTGTATTTTAAGAGCCCATTTCACCTGAAAATGGAAACTTAATTTCAGTCAGTTGAAGGAGCAATCTGCTTTCTCTCTAGAATTCTTTTAAATTCTGGGGACACAGTAGGGTTTGACGACAATCTGTTTACATACTCATCTATCATTTGCTGAGATGTCCATATTCTCAGTTTGTACTTTGTTCATTAATCCACAAAAAATCAGTGTTGCAACCTCCTCCGCCCTCCCCCCCCAAACTCACTAAATTCAGCCCATTTCCAGCAATGATGTATAAGCCATTCTAGGGCCCATGGAAAGTACTCTCAGGGCTGTGGGAAAGTCTGTGAAGCCCTCTCTAGCCAATCTGCTTAGGTATACCAGGAGAAGATTTTTTCCTGCCCTTGTTCTTGCATGTTGTGAATGAACTCTATAATTTGCCAAATCTCCATATTCTGGAGTTGAATAAGAGAGGTCCCTTTCTGGAGCCATGATATTTTTCTAGGAAGGAAAGGAGATTTGCAGAAAAGAAATATATTCATCTTTTTTCTTCATGATGAATTTGGAAGTCTTTTATTTATGGTAAAGCTTAAGCTTATGAAAATCAAACCTAAGAATTAACTCTTGATCTGCTTTATAGTAATCATCTCTTGTCTTGTGGTAGTGTAGAAGGAATACTCTAAACTCCCTGGGCTAGAGAAAGACCAACAGGTTCCAAGAAAAGGAATTAAAATATCATTGACACCTCAAAATGCCATCCTATCTCATCATTCTCTTCTACATATCTTCCACAAACAATATACACTCAATAGGGCAAAAAGTCATTATCTCCCAACCAAATCCATTTGCTTCCTATGTGCGTATCTCAGTGAATGCCATGTTTATCCATCAAGTAACTCCAAACATAGGGTCTGTGATACCCAAGAATCAACTACATCCCCCAAAATCCAGGTAATAACACAATCCTATTAATTCAAATGTTATACTAGCTTTCAAATCAGTTCCTTCCTTGTTTTCTGAACACAGTATTACTTTAAGCCCTCATGACTTCTGCCTAGACTATTTCAGTAGCTCCAAACTGATCTAATTCCCTCCAAATTAATCTTCAACAACACTGAAAAATTTTTCTCTAAAATATTATACCAAATGACTCATTAAATATTTACTCTTTGTCTGAAACTTCACTCCCCTCTAACTCCGTCTACTGAATTCCTACCTGTCTCATGAGAGTCAGCAAGCCTCATGAACCTGAAAAGCTTTTTGGGATTTATCATCACTTCAACTGCCACACCATTATTCAGATACATTGTGATATAACATGTGGTTATTTGTCTTTCTGTCAGCACTTTAATATGACAGATGAGGAGGCATGGACCATATTGAAAATGAGTATGTTTGTGTTCTAGGTGCCTAACAAAGTGCTAAGAATATACTATATTAGATTAATTGAACTTAAATGACATCCAACCTCCCCAGTCAGTATGATTTGCCTAGTGGTTTTAATTCTGGACTCTCTTGCCCTACCTCAAACTCAGATTTTCCTAAAAGCTTTGGTCCTGTGAATATGGATGTTCTTATCCAACTGAACATCTTCTATGACTCATTATTTTATTCCTCTGGATATTGCGATGTATGTAAAAGTAATAAAAATGTTAAAAGGAAAGTCATTTATTAACGTCATGGAAAACGACAATGTTTTCAAGAGAAATAATTAAGTAACCTATATGGCTTATCAGTAAATAGCATTTACATAGTCATAATCTAAACATGATATATTAATCATCCAAAATGACAGTAAAACTGTCAAGGATAGAAAAATGTATGGGGAAGTAAATGGCTAAAAGTCAAAACATACTACATAAAAGTGAAAAGTCACAAAGGACAATATAAGTACATTCTTTGGAAATACAGAATAATATACAAGGGCTATGGAAGAACAGAGGAAGGGCATGGAACAATCTGGAGGGAATCTAGAAATTCTAATGGTTTTTAAACAGACATCAAACAATTCTACTCCATCCAACCTCACCTACACTTCTGTGTGTCACTAGTGTTAATCAAACTTCTGAGCCTTTTAGTACTTCTTTAATTAAATCAAATTGATCGTCAGTCCTCCCACTGCGTTACTCAGCTTTCTTGGCTCCGCCTTGTTGGTTACCACTTGTCCTGCTGGTTTCCAGCCTCAAAAACTTTTACTGTTGGATCTGCTATTGCTTCCACTCTAACTCCCTTTGTCCCAGTGGGTTTATGCCTTAAAAACTGTATAAATATACACATACATATTTGTATTTATTTGCTTATATTTTATTATATATTTATTATAAATATATATACACTAAAGTTTTGGGGGGAATTTCAGATAGAAAAGAGGTATCTATTTATACTCAAACTGCCATTTTTCCCCTATGATTTTTCTCATCACTTTCAAAGGTTCTGTCATTCTTATTCACAAAACATTTTCATTCAAGTAATTAAGTTATCTAGTACCTGTAATAGCTAAACTCAGAAATTCATTTAATTTTGAAGCTGTGCTCTGACTCAGCACCAGCATTCTTCATGCTGAACCCCACAGTACACGCAATTGACTTTTCTTCTATTTCCCCATTTTGTGCTCTTCTTTCTCTTCCCACCATCCATCCCTTAGCTCCTCTAGAAACTGGGAAGGGGAAGGAGCAGAGACAAGACAGAGCAAGACAGGTCTTACTTTACTCATTCACTGGTATGTAAAAGATCTGGAGTTGGTGCTCTCTAGTCTTGGTGTATGTTCAAAGATGAATCTTTCCTTTGTGGACTTCTTTTGTAGATGCTTTGGAAAACACTATTCCATTCCTTATGCACACACACCAAATGTTCACCTGACACAGCAATGACTCTCTATGGTATTGCTTCCATCTCCCTCCTCAACCTCTGGCAATCCACCCTTCTCAGTCCTTTAAGTTAAACCTTCTAGCACAAAGTTCTCTCTCAAGCCCACTTTCAGTCCATAGATTACTGACTTGACAAACATTTGGAGTGCGGTTGACTTCCAATGCAGCATATCCCTTCACTCTGATCAGAGCAGCTACCCAGCCACAACCTTTGCCTTTATGATTTTCAGGAATGGAGCTGGTGTCATCCATTGTGCCTAAAAAGGCAGGTAACCCAGGTAGAGCTCTCCAAGGCATTCAGCTGAAGCTCCTCAGATTCAGCACAAGGTGGCAAAAGCACTTTATTCCTTTCTCCTGAGGGTGGTGTGAATACTATCAGAATGCAACACATTTCTCCAAAGGACTATTTTTCTTTATCTCTCCAAATTCAATACTTTGTTCCCTTAAATTAATGTTGGGCTAAAAGTTACAAAACCTATTTGGAGTCTCTCCTCAGCAAATGATGAGTAAGTGGTCTAGAACCTGTTTGGAATGCTTTGCCCCTTGTATCTCTTCCTCTTGGGGCCTCAGTGAAATATGAGATACAGAGAGTTACAAATTTACATCTTCTTTTCCTCTAAAAAGCGCCCTTTAACAAATCACCTAACCTCCATAAGATGAAAAGTTGATTGTAATGACCTATGAGAGTCTTCTAATCTACAAATCAACAAGAGTTTTATACATAGACACTATGGAAATGCTTACATTTACTTTCATGACTGGCAAAAAGTATTAACACAGGAATATCCCACTGTAAGAAAGTATAGAAAATAGCTTATTTAGGGACTCCTGGGTGGCTCAGTGGTTGAGCGTCTGTCTGCCTTTGGCTCGGGGCGTGATCCCAGTCCCGGGACCAAGTCCCACGTGGGGCTCCTTGCAGGGAGCCTGCTTCTCCCTCTGCCTGTGTCTCTGCCTCTCTCCGTGTATCTTTCATGAATAAATAAATAAAATCTTTTTTTTAAAAAAAGAAAGAAAATAGCTTATTTAGATATGTTACATAGAATTTGTCTTCATTTGAATCTTTGATACTCAAGAAAACTGAGAGCTAGCTAGGACTTGGAATAACTGGGATACTTGTTCACTGCTGGTAGATTTGTAAATTGGTGCAATCGCTTTGGGAAATAGTTTGGTATTATCACGTAATTCTGAACATTTATGTGGTCTATAGCCCCAAAGGCTGTCTGTACTGGAAAAATTCTCACACGTAGTCACCAGGAGACACACAGCAAAATGCTCAAAGTAACATGTCCATAAGAGTGCAAACTGGAAAAAGACAAATGTCTTTCAACAGTAGAATGCATAAATTGTGCTATTTAATATCATAGAATACTATGCTACAGAGGAAATTAATGAACTCATACATATGTAATACACATGGGTCTCAAAAACATATTGTTGAAGGAAAAAAGCAAGTCATACAAGAGAACATACTGTGTGATTCCATTTATATAGAGAGAAAAACCAAAAAAGTAGAAAAGTATATAGTGCTTAAGGATACATAGTTATAAAACCTAGAATGAAAATCGAGAGAATGCTAAAATTAAAAATCAGAATAGTGGTTACTTCTGGGTAACCACTGGGTAAGAGGTGTGATCAAAGAGGAGCACACAGGGCTTTTAAGGTCCATTAGTCAGGATATTAAATAAATTTAATATTTTTTATTTAATATTTTTATTTAATAAATATTTTTAATATTTAATAAATATTAAAAAATAAAACCATTTCAAGAATATTTATTATAGGAAATTTAATAAGAAATTACTGACCTAGATGATGGAAGAGCTGAGAAACCAAATAGAGAGTGAGGTAAACCAGAAACTAGGGAAAGCAAGAATCCACTATCATGTCTAAGCCAGAGAAACAAAGAGGAGATGGTATTACCAGAGCCCAGACAGGAACCACAACGGCCTATGTCAGAGTGGCTGTATATTCACCCCAGGTGTATGTGTAAGGAAAGGCCAGGGGCAGAAAATGCCCTGGATTCTTCCTTCCTCCTGTCCTCCTACCATCTGCCATGGTTCACAATGATCTACCACAGGTGGAAGGGAACCGGCATAATGCAACCTGAAAGTGCTTCCCTCTAGTGACACAGAGCATAGATCTAAGGGCCAATAAGCCCAGGACAGGCACCTCAGGATGGTAGGTGCTTTCTCTTAAGAGAATGGTGTGTGTCCATTTTATCATCATTCTTTAGACTAAATATAAACAGTTTTTTTTTTCTTTTCTGTACAATATACTTTTTTTCTTATTTCTGCTTTTCCTACCACGGAGAGAAATGTTTTGCTTTGTGGTTGTATCAGTAATTTTGATACATGGCTTTCCAAATTGAATATTTTTTTTAATGTAAGATTCTTTAAAATTCCAATCAGTTTCCATATTGGTGAAATGGACATAATAATAGCTACTTTCTGGAGGTGTTTCAAGTTCTCAAGGAGACAGTATGCATGAGAGATATGCATGAAGACAACTTCAGTGAAAGTGTCAAGTCTTTTCCTCATAAAGCCGTGGAAAAAAACAGGTGAGGCTTTTTCTGAATTTAAGACTTGACCAGAAAAAAATGAAATAATCATGAATTTCCTCTCATATTCTTAAGGAAGGCAATTAACATACTTCCATGAATTTTTATTATTGTATTCATGCTTTGCTACTGGCATATTCAAAAGCAGAAGCCAAGACTATGAATTATTTCAAAAAAAAAGATGTCAGTGCTACAGTACCCATTATTCCAAGGGGTTAAAGGAGAAAATATGCCAAGTGCTTGGGGAAAATTGGCCACCCCACCCAAAAGAAAAAATTTAAAATGAAGCAATAGAGACTTAAAATCACTCCCCATAAACAATGGCAGGAATGTGTCGTTTATCGAGGACTGAAATAATCCCACAGCAGTGCAGCGAATTTTCATTGATATATAAGTGGTTGCCTATTATTTGCAACAATGAAGAGGACTAATTTAACACAAGAATGTAGCAGGAGAGGCAATGCCGGCTTAATAATAGGTTCATTCTTGGCAGGAATTCATACGAGTGAGTAGGGGAAATGAGGATGGTTGCAGAGTGGGGAAGAGAAGGCACACCGAGATGGCTGCAAACCGCATGGCATCTTTGCTTAGAAGTCTATTACATGAATGTGCCAACGAGCTGTTTCAGTGCCCTACTGTGTGAGTCAAGAAATGTGACTATAACTTGACAAAGTACAAAAGGTAAAGACTGGGTAAAGCTGACAGACCTCAGGGATCTCTGTTACTGGCTGTTCCCCTTCCAAGTGTCATTGGCAGAAGATGAAAGCAGCCCCTGGCACATAGAGCTGCAGGTGCTCCAGCCCTAACTTGGATACAGAGCAGCAGGGGAAGAAAAGGTGTGCCCTTCACTGGAAGCCAATTTGTTAAAGGAAACTGTACATTCTGTGAAACTATTTACCCTGATTTGGAAATTAGTGGTTGCCTTAGCAACACTTGAATCCCATGAGGCTCACACACAGTGCTAATTTCAATTCATGGACACCTTCACGGGTGAGGAATGCAAACCAGTAAGTTGAGTGTCCCATTTGGTACACCTCTCGTAAGAAATGAGACTTCCCTCTGCCTATAAAAGTTCTCTGATAACGACCTCCATTCATCAATACCTCCTATGCACCAGGCGATACGCTCTCAGCTCCACATTGAATCTCATTTAATGGTCATGAGGTCAGCAATAATACTCCCATTTTCCGGATGAAAAATTAGCCATGGAGAGGATACAAAACTTTCCCAAGGTCATCTAGTTGTGGTTCAAGGATTTAACTCAGATTTGTCTGACACCAAAATTCCATGTTCTTTCAGCATTTCTAACTTTGTTAAGAATAAAACAATTCTTTTTATTTTTTTAAGATTTTATTTATTTATTCATGAGAGACACAAAGAGAGAGAGAGAGAGAAGCAGAGACACAGGCAGAGGGAGAAGCAGGCTCCATGCAGGGAGCCCGACATGGGACTCAATCCCGGGACTCCAGGATCAGGCCCTGGGCTGAAGGCAGGCCCTCAACCACTGAGCCACCCAGGCATTCCAAAACAATTCTTTTAAAAATTGCAAAGTACCTTTGGGGTTATCTTTCATGGTGTCCTTAAGACATAAGGAACTAGAAACCTAAGAAGGCCAAGAGATTTATTCATTAATGGCAGAGTCAAGAATCAAATCCAGGTTTCAGGACCCTGACCATTCATTTATTGAAGCCACCTCTGAGCCATCTAAATTGTGATGCTCTCACTATTGGACTGCATCCCATTGATTTTTGCATGTCTTTCTCTACATACAGGTAAATATAGATAAACCTGAAGTAGACATCAAAACTGGGAGGATTCCTCTACTATATTGAGAAAGGAAAGGAAGATTTCAACATTTTTAAACCCAAAACATTAAAGGTGACTGATTTGTACTGGCTCTTCCAGACTGTGCGCAGGCACAGCTACTTGTGTCATAAAGTACCTTGCACCATTTTCTTTCTGTAGTGAGACATCCCATCTGTGTCTGCAGCAGTCACCCTGAAGTTGACAGGAGTAGGAGTCAAATGGCAGATTCGCTTTGCCCCTGAGTTTTCACAGGAGGTAAGGACTAGTCTGAAGCAAGATTGAACAGTGAGGGTTATGTATGACACTCCTTACTAAACACCTTTCTGTGCCACTGCCTCTTTCATAACCTAACACTCCTTTCCTTAAATTACCAGGCCCCCAGTGCCACCATACTGTCAGTCTTGCCATACTGTCATCTAGCTAGCCAAAGTCCCCTGCTTTAAAATCCCATTAAGACCTGGCCTCCTCCACAGTAACCTTATGTTCCAAAATAACCTCTCATTCTTCCTCTTCCTATTCTTATCACAATTGCCATTTCCTTAATGATCTCAGCAAGTTTTTGAAAAAGAATATTTCTGGTTAATTCTGAGACAAAACAATGGAGTCAATCTACATAAATCCCTCTTGTATTATATAGTAAATGTTTTATTTCCCTGATCCACCAGCCCCCTGTACAGCCTTTGTGCCTTGCTGTACGTGTAGATTTGTCTGGATTCTTTTACATGTACTTTTTTTTAAGATTTTTATTTATTTATTCATGAGAGACACAGGGAGAGAGGCAGAGGCATAGGGAGAGGGAGAAGCAGGCTCCCCACTGGGAGCCTGGTGTGGGACTCGATCCCCAGACTCAGGATCACACCCTGAGCTGAAGGCAGATGCTCAACTGCTGAGCCACCCAGGCATCCATTTTTTTTGCATGTACTTTAATCTAGCTTCAAAACCTTGTTAGGTGGACAACCAAGATATGGGAACCAGAGCCCCAAGTTTGAGGAATGTGTCTGAACTCAGAAAGGATGCCTTTGAATGGAAAGAAAGTGGCTACTGTTCAGAGCCACTGAATTGGTCAAGATTTAGTAATCCATTCATCTATCAAACATGTGTTATGTGCTTACCATGTGCCAGCACTATACAAAGTACAGATAATTAAAGAGAGAGAGAGAGAGAGAGAGAGAGAGAGAAAGAAAGAGAGGTGTTTGGGTGGCTTAGTCAGTTAAACTTCTGCCTTCAGCTCGGGTCATGATCTCAGGGCCCTGGGATGGAGCCCCATGTCAGGCTCCCTCCCCAGTGTGGAGTCTGCTTCTCCCTCTCCCTTCTCCTTCCCCCTCTCAGCTTCTTTCCCCTGCTTGTCCTCTCTCTCTGATCTTTCTCTCACTCTCTCTGTCAAAAGATTGTTTAGAGAAACACACATACAAAGCACTTATCCTGGTACTGGTGTGTCTGGCAACTATTTTTATTATTATTATTATATTATTATGATGAAGATAAACCCACATATTACATACAGACACACAAATGACTCAGAATGTATGAATCTAAAGAGGTTTCCCAAATTCAGCAGTGGCTTAAAATGACAAGTATAAATCTTGTAAGGGAATGGAGAGAAGAAAATGAGAATTGTAACAGCCACATATTCAAAGGCACAGAGAAGCATGATACCTTAGGGACTGCTGGTGGGTCTGGGAGGCTACAGCAGAAGATCAGGAACTATCGGTGAGGTAGGAAACAAAATCACAAAAAAGGCTTCTCCTAATAACCAAACGTGTCTGTTTACCTGCAATAAACCTGAGTTATGTTTACTGCCCCAAAGTAAATACTAGTAGTGTATATTTTACTCCTATGCTTAAATGATAAATTGTATAGTCACCCTACTTACACTCTCTGGTAAGAAATGTTGGTCTACCTTGAAAACTATGAAGAGTGCCTGAAGAAAGCTAACCTGGGGAATGACATAATCAATTCTGGTTTTAAAGAGCACATTCTGGCAATTCTGTTACCATTGGTGAAGGATGAGTCAAAGAGGGCAACCTGAAGGCCAGATAGAATGTGGAAGTAAAGTCAGTATGCATTTTCAGTTATTTGATCTAGATTACGGTCATAGATAACACATCTTTTCAATCAATTTATCACTTGCTCCATGGCAAAGATGTTTACTCTAAAAGCTTCTGTGTGAAGTTTAAACTTCACCACACCATCACAAGATGGGTATTATCATTATCATTACCTGTCATTTTACATGAGGAAACTGAGACCTCAAGAAGTTAAACTACTTGGTAAAGATCAGAAGGATTCAAATTCAAACCCACAGAATCTATGACCAGATCCCATGTTTGTAACCACTAAATTATGCTACAACTATGTAGGACTCAAGCCACTGAACTGATGTCAGGCTCCCCAGCCAGCACTTGTCTAGGTAAATATGAAGTCCAATCCTTCCTTCATCTGCTGTGCCCTAGAATCCCCAAAGGATTATTATACTATTATTTAGTATTCTTTATTTGTTTTCTTGGTTTTTTTTACCCCTCACACTCATCAAACTGGAACTCAAATAAATCCCCTTGACCTGCAGGAGAGCAGAGATATTGTCCAGGATTCACGCTGTTCTCTTCTGTTATTTCTATGCTGTCAAGATCACTACAAAAAGCCAAGGTTAAGGTTTCCATCCATAATCTAGGGGTGTCAGTAAGATAAGATGTTTACTTTTAAAAAAAACTTTTTGACAGCTTTTCCACATTTAAAAATGAAACATGATTGTTCACCACCTCCATTCAGATGCAAGAGGGAAAACTCCTTCCCACATTTGTTCCAGGCTCTATTTCTATTGCTATTCCATAATTAATCTATCCCAGGATGATTAAAAGTTATAATATTTATCCCCTTTGTGAAAAATGCATCCTTACTATCATGAAACAGGGTGACATAGGTATATTTTCCAGAGTCCGGATTATAGAGTCCTATTCATGAGCATTTGAATACACAGAGAATACTACTGCTGGCAGTGGAAATTGGATGACTCATCTGTGATATGTACGAAATAGAATTAAGAAGACTAAGAGCAGATTGCATGTGAGAGGTCAGTGGAGGGAAAAATTCAAGGATGATTCTCAAGTTTTTGTCTCAAATTAATAAATGAGTGGATACTGATTTCATAAAATTAACTAGAGAACATAATCAGAGGAACTGCTTAAAAGGTTAGACAAGTGATAGTGAATTCAGTAAATATTTGTTGGTATAAATGGATAGATGAATTAAAGATAACATCACTGAGATGAAAAGATTATAGAGAAGTTAATTTAAAATGGAACCAGTTCAACCAATTATTTCAAGGTTACCTGACAAATTTGAAGCAAATGATTTTGGTGCTGTTTATTAGCTGGGCAATGGGTAGGGCAAATGCAAAACACAGACATATGTGCATGTGAGTGTAGAAATAGACACATCATTCTAAGAATGTCTGAAAATTTATTACCCAGAGCATTTAGGACATCTGCAAAATTCTGTTTCATGTAATCTATTATTGTAATTTTAATCAATTAAAAATGTCGGTTACCAAGGTTGGTTTTTTTTAACACCCTGCCTGATACTGTGTTAGGAAAACTATTCTGGTCTTTCACAAGCTTGATATAAACTTTCTTAGGCTCAATTGCACAAGGTGTATTTTATCCATTAACTGTTCAAGACTACTTAAAGTCTTGGCTAAAATTATCATGATTTTTTTTTTTTACTATTTTAATTGGATTTTTCCTGTATTCTAAAATATAAGTAGACCTTTGGTTTAGATGGTAAAGATAATTTCTAATTTTTATTTCCCTGGACATATTTCCACAGCCAATGGTAACATTCTTGCTGACATACTCAAATCGTCTATCTCTGTCCCAGAGGTGATGAGGAGATCTGACAGATAGAGACGCATCAGCAGCCATGCCAACTGGCTGCCAACTTGGACATATGTACAGAGCAGAGAGCGTGCTAAAGTTCCTAATGCAGAGAGCCAAGAGCCCACTGACATTCACCAATGACTGAAGAATGTGTCAATATCGCTACAGCATAGTCAAGTTTGGAGTCAGCCATGTTAAAGGTTTGGAAAGGAGAAGATGACCACCTGGGTAGGGCACCACTCTGCTATGTATATGTGCCTCATTTGGCATCCATTTTGCATGTCTGCTGCTGGGCTTCCATCTGTCGAATCTCAACGTAATGTCAGAGATAAAAATTGAAGACTCGATGGCTTCAAAATGCATTTTTCTGCTGGCTGCCTCATGGCTGTCTGGGGACATAAAATTTAGAAACCAATCTCTGTTAACTAACCCTTTTATATGATATGTATACTTTTATTTTACCCTGCAGAAATGTTTATTTAATCTAATCAATTTATATAACTTCAGAAAGAGCTTTGCAAATTTAAAGATACAAAGGTGAGAGAATATAGTTCTTCATCTTATCATAGAATCAAATCACATATAATTGAGTTAAATTCCGAAATATTTTCCCTTTTATCTATTGAACGTGTACCTAGAAAAATATATTAACTGGAATGCAATTTAAGTTGTACAATATGTCCAAATTATAACTGAATCACAATAGCTAATATTTTTCAGAATAAATAAATCTAAGACTTTGAAAATATTTTACCAACTGTATTTAATTAAAATTCCCCAAATTCATCTACAATAGCATCTTTGACCCTTTCATAATTACATTTAGTTGTATCTCTCAGTGAATGAACTAAATAAAAATACGTCAATATTTCTGGTCAGTTTTATTTTCCCTTCTTTTCATTCTTATAATTTAAAAATATTTTTTATTTTTCTGCCCCATATAATTCTAAACATTTTACCTTTACTTCAGGTGCACTCCAGAAGTGTTTAAGTATGAGAAATGGTAATATAGTCAATCATAAATTGAGAGAAATTGAAAATAGATTTATACACAATTCTCCAGAACTCATAACTCAATAAATGGTCTGGAGTTGTATTAGTTGGCTGGAGCTACCATAACAAAGCACCACAAACTGTATGACTTAAAGAATAGAATTTTATCGGCTCATTGTTCTGAGTCTAGAAGTCCAAGATCAAGGTGTCAGTAGGGTTCCTTCTGAAGGCTATGGGGATGATCTGTTCCATATGCCTCTTCTAGCTTCTTATGGCTTGCTGGAAATTTTTGGCATTCTTGGCTTGTAGAAGCATCATCCCAATCTCTGCTATCAGGTTCTGTAGTCTTTTACCTCTGTGCATGTCTGTGTCCAAATTTCCCCTTTTAATAAGGACACTAGTCATATTAGATTAGAGACCCACTCTACTCTAGTATGAGATCATGTTAACTAATTACATCTGCAATGATGATATTTCTAAATAAGATCATATTCTGTGGAACTGGAAGTTACAATTTCAACATATAAATTAGAGGGGACACAACTGAACTCATAACAGGTGTTTGGCTCTTACTCTAAAAGGGACTTCTAATAAAGGAAGAGAACACTGCCATTTTAATTTAAGGTGTCATTTCTTCAAAATAATGAGCTCTCCTTTCATCACTCACTTTGTCTGTCATGGCTAAGGAGAGGGGGGACCAAAAGCATTCACATATCCATTTCTTTTTTAAATGTATTTCTTTGAACACTTGGTTTTCACAGTGACAGGAGCCATGGAAATGCAGCACATTAAAAAGTTATGATATCAGCTTCACTCATTAAAATACAGAACAAGTACTTGTCTTGGCTTATATAATTTGGTGCCCCAAAATAGCCTTTGAAGACTATTTGAAAGGTTTGTGAATTGCCAATATTTCTCTAGTGGTAGCTTATTTTCTATCGTATTTTAAGGACAGAAAGCATGAAAATGTATTTAATGTCACCTAAGTTTGAAGAGATCATCCACTTCCAAAAGATGAAGATTCAAATAGTAAAGAGATCTGTGGACTAAATAGCTGTTAGCCAGTTAAGGTCTTCTACCTGTGACATGGTCCAGTAAGCAGTTAACATATATCATTTCATTATCTATATAGCAACCATATGAAGTTTATGCGAACATCTCTATTATATAAATAAAGAAACTGAGGAGAAAGAATAAGCAACGTGCCCAAAGTCACACAGTTAGAGATTATTAGGTTGGAAATTTTACTCAAAGTCACCTGGGTTTAAAAATTCTTAGAGACTGCTATTACCCACCATCACTTCATTATATAGGTAAATACTTAGTATTAAAAATACATTGTGTCATTCAGAGATTTCTTTAAATGGCACCACGGAATTCAAGGAGAAAACATATTGGAGCTGACAGGAGAAGAATGCTGGCCTTATTCAACTTCCAACATGTTTCGTCAGCCAGCATTCCAGACACTTAAATTATCTCCCTGAAGTAGAGTTGAGTATCGAATACCAAAAAAACGTTTTTAAGAGGTCAACATGACACTATAACAAAAGGCAAAGGCCTTGTATTTATAGGTCTCTGATTCATATACCTCAAGAGCTTCTACTCTAGTCCTCTGTTTTTCAATTTCACACTATTTGGCTCTCTTCCCTGTATTGTTTTCTGTGTATCATAAATTGTTGCTTGATCTGAGACTGAAGTGGTTTTGGCTGTATTTAGGGCCCTTACCTAAAAATGTATCATGAGTTATAAGAGGGATTCAACGCATGCTCTCAGGCTGCAGAAATACTCTCACATTACTAGAAGTTAGTTACTTGGGAAAGGTTTCCACAATTTTGTATCTATAACCCTGTAATCAAATGACCAGATCTGTTTCCTTCATCAGCACAGCATGACCTGATGAGCAGCAATCTTTCCCTCTCTATTTCCCAGCTTAGGCTGTGATTAATTTGATTGGTTTCAAAACCTGTTGTGTCTTTCCTCTGTGCCCTGCCTGAATATTGGCACAATATGATTGCAGTAGGTTGCATTATTTCCATTTTATCTTACATACTTGAACTTCGGGCCACTTAAACCCAACATGTAAATTTCCATAATATTAAGTGCAAGTGAACGTTTTAAAGCCAAGAGCTTTAGTATTAGGGGAGGAGACTATGTAACTGCTCCTAAATTATCATGAAGCATGTTGACATAAAGATATTGCAAATAACAGCAGAAAATGCAGGAAATTTAAATAAATCTTGGGTAATATATAATCAATGCATTTGGGTCTACTACATATTATATCATGTTTACTATAATACCAATTCTAATCTCCAATCAGCAGAGCTAAAAACGGGTGATTTTCTATTATTACTTTTCCAAATTAAAGTACTACATAAATTGAAAGGAAACCCATTCATTCAAAAACATTTATTTAGTACCTATTATATGGCAGTTATGCTTGGAAGAGCTGATCAGGAAATAGATATGATAGTTATAAACTTTACTGTTAAAGAAAATATAATCTAACTAAACTAAATTCCCTCTAATTATTCTGACCTAGATTTGTCAGTATATTTAGACGCCTCATTTGTTTCTTAAGATTACCATTTATTCTAGGTCTTTTTGCCAATCTCTACAGGCTATTGATATTTCTTCATTATTTTTAATAAATGAAAATAATCTAGATCTGGTTTGCACTAGACTTAACATATAATGCTTTGTTCTCATAGTTTTAAAATTCATAAACCTTTAGTAATAATACACTCTTTCTAAAATAGAATGGCTAAAATTTTAATACCAGGAATGAGAAGAAACCCTCACAACTCAGTATTATTTCTATCAATGAAAGAAAATAATTATTTCATTCCTATTTTATTAGCCATTTGTGATTTTAATTCAATAGCAGTAAAGAATATCCTTCTGAGAGCTAGTTGCGAGGTGTGCTATTGCATTAATACTTTCAAAGAAGTCCCAGTGATAAGATACAGATTTGTAGGTATAGCTACCTTGTCATCTTTTCATTCTGCTTGCCCTTCCATTGCAAAGTTTTTCCGCTGCACTTTAGCTTGTGTGTGTATGCGTGTGTGTAGAAAAATTAAAAGTCTCCAAAATAGGAAATACACAAATTGTATAGTTTTGTTCTTCTGGTAAGAGCTATTTTACTATTTTGAGTTATATTTCTTGATCTGAATATTATTTCATAATTACCTTTTTGGGTATTTTTTCATATTTGTTAAATATATAGTCATTATTTTCTTACCTCTCTCTGTAATAATTTAAGCATTCATATGCAATTAACAATATAGAATGATAACAATTGAGAATTTATTATTTCAAAGATAAATGTTACCGTAACCATTTATTTTTAAAAATATATATGGTATATTTTCAAATAGATGAGTTTACATATAAGGAGATAAACTCATTCCAATTTTCATAACTTTAGACATCTTACTCATATTTAAATTCTTGCTGCAAAGTAAGATGTTTCTATTTTGAATGTTTATTTTTGTGACCTGTTATGTGTAACTGTGAAATTATCACTTGAGTTTATTGCAACCAGCTGTAGTAAACAAAAACAATACAATAACAGTAAATGAAGATTCTCAAATTTTACATAATGAGTGAGTGACAATTGATGATGGAACAGTGAACATGATTAACTAAATACAGGGACTAAAATACAAAGAATAATGGTGTTATACTTCCATGTCACTCAAAACTGCACAATAAATTGACTTAGACCATACCATTACTAGTCATGGAAGCATTACAGTGTTTCTCCTACAGAATGCAGACAATATGATGCAATCAGCTCTTCTCAGAAACACTAGCCATACAGCCTCTATATTGTTTCATGTTGACAAAGAGCTATTCTTGTTTATGTCTTGAAATTTAAAATGTTTCCCTTCTTCCTCAGATTATTTTTAAACTACAAAAAAGTAGATGAATACAGTAGCAAATATTTTTTAAATGTTATTTATTTATTCATGAGAGACAGAGAGAGAAAGAGAATGAGAGGCAGAGGCACAGGCTGGGGGAAAAGCAGGCTCCATGCAGGGAGTCCAATGTGGGACTTAATCCCAGAATTCCAGGATCACACCCGGCGCTGAAGGCAGATGCTCAACCGCTGAGCCACCCAGGCGTCCCTACAGTAGCAAATGTTAAATCATTTACTTTTGGAACTAAAAGTTGACTAATAGATTCCCCTTTACTTTTTAAGTGTCATGCAAATTTAGTAATTAAGTTTTTTATGGCACAATGGAATTTGCAGGGCAGTCCTGGTGGTTCAGTGGTTTAGTGCTGCATTCATCCCAGGGCCCGATCCTGGAGACCCGGGATTGAGTCCCACATCAGGTTCCCTGCATGGAGCCTGCTTCTCCCTCTGCCTGTGTCTCTGCCTCTCTCTCTCTTTGTGTCTCTCATGAATAAATAAATAAAATCTTTAAAAAAATGGAATTTGCAATTGAGAGCATTATGAGTATCATCAATAATACAATTATTTTTTCCAGGAATATTGGGGTGCTTCATTTTTTTAATTAGAAAAAACAAGAAACTTTAAGTGTAAGACTGCTCTTTAAGAAGATACCAGTGTACTTATGAGAATCATAACAATAAGCACTCTATCTTAATTATTTATTTATTTTTAACAAGAGGATAGACCTTTAAAAAAAAAAGTCTGAAGAAATGTTTCAAAATCCCACTAAAAAGTATAATGTGTGACTTCCCCCTGCTGGTTTAGCAGAATAATAAAAATAAGAAGACCCCTCTGAGAATTTAAGACAGTAAAATCCTAGTAACTTAGAGAATCTAGGCGACATATCTAGTAGCAGCAACATTCTTTTACGCACCAAATGTACAGACCCCTAGCATTCATACACATTTCCAGCTGTGCACATTCATTTCTGTTGGATCCAAAAACATATTAACTCATTAACCCAAGACTATATACAACATACACACGGGCACATAACACTTACATGCACAGACACACGCCAAAATCCCTCTTTTCCCTAGTGCCAGTTTGGGTTTTTGCTGTCTCCTCCCTGGAATTCTGCAATCCTCTCTAGTCCTCGCCAACATGGGCTGCTTTCCAGGCTCCATCTTCGCCTGCTGTCTTTCTGTTGGACCTTGTAGCTGAGCGTGTCCCTGGAACCTCATGTGCAACACTACTAAGAAACTAGTTCAGTATTAAATTATATATTTTAAATCGCTTAATTATTGTTGCATCTTATTAAAATTAAAAATAACCCAATCTGATGAACCAAAAATAATAGATGCATATTTTATATTACTCTGAATAAAATTTGCATGTTAATCAACTAATTGCTAAATGCCAAGAAATAACTCTTCCTCTTGCCTCCTCTCCCCCTGCCTCACAGTGGGTATAAAATAAAGATGACCCAAATTAGAAATGCAAGATTTTGAGTTAAACATAAGAAGTAACAGCTCTGAATAGAGCAGTTATTTGGGCCTAATTCTTTCTAAAATCACTACATATGAATTTTTCCTTTCTAGAATTGTCTAAGCTGTGCCTATACAGCAAACTAGTTCCTACATTTGGTAAATGAATCAAAGGGTCTATTACCAAAAAACAAAATCCTTTGAAGGGCTTATCAAGTCTGGATGTTGAGACCATTGACATAATGGAATAAAGTACTTGCTGTTCTGAGAATGTTACCCTGATGAGTGAAGTGGCTAAATACTAAGCTTGTTAGCCATTTAGTAACTGTGCTTATGGCTACTGTTATAGGTTGAATTGTGTCCCCTAAAAGATATAATAAAGTCCTAATTCCTGGTACCTATGACTGTGACCCTATTTGGACCTAGGGTCTTTGCAGATACAATCCAGTTAAGGTAACATCATGGTGAATTAAGGCAGGTCCTGCCTAAGCCAGTATTACCAGTGTCCTTATGAGAAGAAGAGAAGAAACACAGAAACATACACAAGGGAGAACACCATGTCAAGACAAGGCAGAGACTGAAGTAATATGTCTCCAAACCATGGAATATCAATGATTTCCAGAAACTGCCAAATGCTAGTGCGAAAGTATATAACCAACTCACCCCCAGAACCTGCAAGAGCAATCAACTCTGCCAACATCTTGTTTTTGGGCTTCTTGATTCCAGAACTGGTGACTATACACTTCTGCTGCTTTAAGCCATCTGGTTTGTGGTATTCTGTTATAGCAGCCTTAGAAAACTAATGCAGCTACTTAATATAATGTGTATCTATGTATTAATATATAGGCCAGGCACTAAGTGGGTCTTTGAGCCCACAGCACATAATAGGACCTTAATCTTTTCCTCAAGGGAACTTCAGGGAGTGGATGACAAAGAAGTGAACCAACCATTACAATTAGGCATGGAACTATCTTTAAAAGGTGTTACCTGAGCACGTAGAAAGAACCTTAGTCTTGGTGACTCAGACCCATAGTTCCAAAGAATATGACATTTTAGCTATGATCTAAAGAACAGATAGAATAGGGAGCCTGGGTGGCTCAGTCAGTCAAGCGTCTGCCTTCAGCTCCAGGGCCTGGCATGGAGCCCACATTGGACTCCCCACTCAGCAGAATGCCTGCTTCTCCCTCTCCCTCTGCCTGTGGCTTTCCCTGTTTGTTCTCCCTCTCTCTGTCTCTCTGTCTCTGTCTCTCTGTCTCTGTCTCTCTCTCCCACTCTCAAATAAATAAATAAAATATTTTTAAAAGAACAGATAGAGTAGACCAAGAAATATTAGGGACAAGGTAGGGGTGGAGATATGCAGAAATGATGAAACCATTCCAAGCAGAAGCAACAGCATATTGAAAAACCTAAAAGAAAACAAGCCATCTGAAGAGTGTGCTAAATTTCCAGAACTCCAAGTCCACTCATTCAGTGCAAAAAATCACATATATTATTTGCAGAAAACCTTATTAGGAGTTAAGCAAGATTTCTTTTTCTTTACATGTTTGAGTTAATAAGATAGTTTCCCAATAACAAGATGTGATCTCTCCTGTAGAAGAATTCCTCAGAACAACATAGTCATCAAATGACTGATCCTTTTTACTTCAAGGCATTTTCTGAAACTGAAATTCTAAGTCCACAGTTACTTAAACAAATATTCTAACACCACCTCTCTACTATTCCCAGTCTTTTTGAAAGCACTTTTAAATTATTTCCACCTTTAAAACCTCACAAACATCAGAAGCACTTGCTCTATATTACACATTGTCTAAAAATACTCCAATTTGATTAATCAGTAAAGAAAGTATTTTCTTTTATAGTCCAAAGTACAAAAGAGCATGTGAAATCAGTGTAGCTACAAAAGAATTCAGATGAAAAACTGCTCTAAATCTCAGAGGTTACAGAGTATTAAGATATCCTAGTTACTATGGCAACCTCGCTTTTTAATTAGTAAATAGTATTACAAATCTTGAATAATCTATTAACAAGTTAAGGTTAACCATAATAGAATTAAACTATAAATATCTCTTTTTTACAAATATAAAAGAGAAAAGTAGTGACCAATACTTTTCAGAAGAAAGGTACAAGTACTTACATAAAGGTGTGATTTCTTTATTTAAAGTACTGATTTAGAACTCAAGATATTATAAATATCACAGTGATTTATTATTGAAAACTGCTTAAATGCAAAATTGTGACTCTTTCCCTTTCTGATCATTCAAATGCATGCCTGCCCAGATGATTTGTTCATAATGATCTTTGGTAACTTTTTAATGATATCTTAAACACACACACACACACACACACATACAGGTTTTTTTTTTTTTTTCAATGAACTAATGAACTATAAAAAAAATTTCGGGAGTGGGGTACCTGGGTGGCTCAGTTGATTAAACAATTGCCTTCAACCCAGGTCATGATCCCAGGGTTCTGGGATCCAACCCCACATTGGGGCTCAGCTGGGAGTCTGCTTCTCGCTTCTCTCTCTCCATCTGCCCCTCACTCATACTTGCTCTCTCTTTCTCTATCTCTCTCATGCTTTCTCTCTCTCTCATAAATAAATAAAATCTTTTTTTTTTAAGATTTTATTTATTTATTCTTGAGAGAGAAGGAGAGCCAGAGCCAGAGACACAGGCAGAGGGAGAAGCAGGCTCCATGCACCGGGAGCCAGACGTGGGATTCGATCCCGGGTCTCCAGGATCGCGCCCTGGGCCAAAGGCAGGCGCCAAACTGCTGTGCCACCCAGGGATCCCCTAAATAAATAAAATCTTTTAAAAAAATTCAGAAGTAAACAGGTAGATCTAATTTAAGATATCAGGAATTCTTTCATTTTTTCAGTACATGATTTCTTTCTGATAAGGTACTTGCTTTTGGACTCTGGGTCTCTAAGAGAGACTAGGGAGGAAATAAGCTTTGGCTCAAAAAAGGAAGTGTATTTAAGCCCAAAGTTCAAATCTAACCCATTTGTCATCAGTACTTTGCGTGACTAAATCTATTATCTAAACATTCAGAGTATTTAAACAAGTAAAACTAAAAGCAAATCAGCAATATCTCTATCTAACCACATGAAAAAATTGGAAATGTTAGTGACTATTATATAACCATCGCATATCCAACATTATGCATAACGGGTATTTTCAGTCCTGTTAAAGACCTGTTAAAGTCCTGTTAAAGACAACTCTTTAGGTCTTCAGTAAGCTGGACATTTTTGTCCATTTTTCAATATTACTGATTGAGAATCTTTTAAGGCATAATGCACTCATGCAACTCTCGATTACCTGCTTTATATTCTCATCACTGTCTTCCCCATATCTTTAAAGATGGACTCATTTAATCTTCCATTTATAGGATCAGTTTCTGACACATTACTCTTTCTGAAATAATTACTCCTTAGTATTAGTTACTATTTATTGAACAATTGTATGGGCCAGGTGACCTACATAAATATCCTGTTACATGTCAGAGGAATAAATAACATTATCTTTTTATTTTTACATCTGCAGAAATTGAGACCTAGAGATATTAAGTTACTTGATTTAATGTGCATAGCTGTTAAATGTTGAAAGCCACTAATAACCTACCTGTTCTTGGGCTCAAACCCACGACCCTTAATCTCTATGCCAACTGTTCTCAAATTTTAACATACATTCTTAAAACACAGATTGTTGAGCCCCTCCCCTAAAGCTTCTAATTCAGTGTTTTTACATTTTTAATATGTCATCAGATGAGACTGATGCTATTGATCCTAGACCACATTTTAAAACTATTACAGTATACTAAATTTTATCCTTCCTCTGACCACGCACACAACACTAGTCCTCAGGTACTTGGGTGGCTCAGACTGTTAAATGACCAACTCTTGATTTTGGTTCCAGTCATGATCTCAGGACTGTGAGATGAGCCCTGCAACAGACTTTATGCTGAGCATGAAGTCTGCTTGAGATTCTCTCTCTCCCTCTCCCTCTGCCCCCCACCATCATGCATATGTGCAGTCTCTAAATTAATTAATTAATATCTTTTAAAAAGAAAAAAAATAGTCCTTAATCCCAGCTATACCTTTGAATTATGGGGGAGGATTACCAAAATAAGAAACATACTCACACCTGGGCCCCTTACTAGACAAATTACAAAAGGATATCTGGGGATAATGTCTGGATATGTTATTTTTTAAAGCTACCCAGGAGATTCTGATGCATAACTAGGATTGAGGACAACTTAGAAATACTGAAAGGAGCACAAACTTTGTAATTTAATCTTTGAATTCAAATTTCAAACTCATGCACTTCCACATCATGACCTTGGGAATAAGATTGACAGCTATCTATTAAATCTGGATGCCAATTAAATGGTAATAATATTTTAAAGATTAAGTGAAAATGAATATACTGCATATGGTATAGAGGAAATGCTTGATAAGTATTTTGGTACTACCAGGTTAATTACAATGGAAATAAGTCAAATTTACCTGGGTTATTTCCTCTTCCAAACTCCCATTTCATCTGGTGAGACTTAGAATGAAGCCTTGTTCCCTGGCACAGGGGTAAATGGCCTTGACTGGATATCAGGACTTCGATATATTTTTTCCCATTTTTCTTATCAGTGTGACCTAAATTCCAGAGCACAAATGATCAACTTCATATCCTCAGAGTTTTTCTGGCACTTCTAACCCCTTCTGCTCACTTTATCCTCTGTGGTCCCAGACTATAAAACAGGATAGCACTAAGCCCTCTCTCTTTTGTTCTAATCCATCTCCCTTCTTGGTTCTTAAGCACACCACTCTAAAGCTCAACCCATGGTACCATGACTAGCTCTTGCCAATCTTCCTCAGGAAGCCTCGGTATCCTTATGGACCACTGGGAAGGTGAAAACACTACAGTATGCTAAATTCTATCCTTCTTCCCCCCAAATCAGAGTCCCACCTAACTCCTGATTCATGTTAGCAATGCTCCCTCTGCCTCCTTGCATCAACTGCAAGGGTCAATATCTTTGAGAATTAAAACTTGGAATATTACACTCACTGGACCCTATGCTTAGAGAGCCAATGTCAGCCTCTTGGGCCTACTTGAGCTGGTTTTGCTAGCCTCTGCCACACTCTAAGGAAAAAGATTCATCTAAATTCTGACTCATTTTTCTCCCTGTCATTCCTGGGATTCCAGCATTTCAATTAATGATATTAATTATCCTACTCATCATCAATGATGAACTTGACTACTCTACAGGCTAGAGTTACATAGTATATTGATAGACAAAACAAAGTTTTTAGTAATTTAAATAAATAAAATGTTGCAACACCTAAATATACTCATTCAGTGACCATTCATTGAATGCCTGCATTGCACACGAAACATTCTCCATGTGCTGAAGAAATAATGTAGAAAACAGGTATAAAAGAAAGAAGAAAGAAGAAAGAAAGAAAGAAAGAAAGAAAGAAAGAAAGAAAGAAAGAAAGAATCCTTTCCCCATGGAGTTTATACTCTAGCAGAGAAACACAAATAATAAGAATAAAACATGTAAAATTTATAGAATATGAAAAGTACTACTGAGAAAAGTAGTAGAGATAAAGCAAGAAAGAAGGAATGGTTACTACTTTTTTTTTTTTTTTTTTAAACAGGACTCTCAAGAAAGTCCTAACTGATAAAGTGACCTGGAAGTAAAGACCAGAGGAAACTAAGTAACAAGCCCTGAGGCTGCTCTTTGGGCTGGGGAACATCCCAGGCAGAAGCAAAAAGTATGTTTGGCCGGTTGGAGGAGCCTTTGGAAGTGATACTACTCTTTACTGAAGAGGACATTTGGTAAAAAGAAGTATTTATAAGGTCAAAGAGAAAGTTGGGTTTTAGGTCACAGAGTCAGGAGCTATTTTAAGCAGGTCCACTTTTACTGTGACATGGAAAGCTAGGGGAGAGCTTGGTCAGAGAAGTGACATAAACAGGATTTAGTTAACAGAATCATGCCTGCCAGCACATGAAGAAAGATAACAGGAAGCCAAGTGCAGAAGCAGGGTAGCCAGGACATTTTACTGATAATCCAAATGAGAGATTACACTGACTTGGGAAGTTGTGATGGAAATGATGAGAAACAGTCGGTTTCTGAATAGATGTTGAAGGTAGAGACAAAGAATTTTCTAGTCAATGAAATATGTGGTCTAGAGGACAAAGAAGGACTCTTAAGATTTGGGGTCTGGGCCCCTGAATAATAGGGTTGTCATTTATTAAGGTGGGAAAGATTTGCAGAGAAACAGGCTTGAGGGAAAAAAATCAGACTTTGATGTTCAATAGAGTAAATTGAGATGCCAATTAAGTTACTACATAAAAGCTACTGCCTAAGTGGCATGGTATTCAAGGTAAAGGCTCCAGAGTGAACGTGGAAGCCTGTAGGACACAGATGAGATCCTGTGCAAGTGGTGAGGAGAAAGGAATCCTAGAACTCAGCTCTGAGTCATTCCGGTGCTTGAGGAAAGAAGGCAAAGGTATATGTTGTCCTAGAAGCCAAACAAAGAAAATGTTTTCAGGAGGAAGAAATAGTCAATGATACCAAACACTGCCAAGAGGTAAAGTATTGACCACTGGACTTAGCATCATGGAGGTTACCGAAAAATGTAAGTACTTTTGTCAGAGAGGTGGGGGCAAAAGACCAAGCTGGAGTGGGTTTATATATTTTAAATAAAGTTGCATTCTCAATTTTGCTTTCTAAATAGGTCAGACATTGTTAGATATTACAACAATAAACAAAATCTCTCAAAGAGTTCATAATCTAGAGAAAAACATTTATAAGTAAACAGTTTTAAATCTCTTCATTAAATACAGAAATAGAGGGATAAATACATTGTTAAGAGAGCGATGAAATGCGAACACCAGCTTTTTCCTTTCTTTCTTTCTTTCTTTCTTTCTTCTTTCTTTCTTTCTTTCTTTCTTTCTTTCTTTCTTTCTTTTCACATAAGGATTTCTTAACATGAGCTGTTTCTGTAGGTGACAAAAGACAGCATACCCTACCAAGGGGAACCAGTAGCATGGCTGGCACACAGTATCTGAATTCCTGAAAGGCTTCTGATTCTAACACAAATAGTACATCCTCTCTTATCAGCAAATTAAGGTTATGCAGCTTAGAAAATGTTTGCATATTACATCTCACTAATGTTGAGCCCAAAATAAAATACAATCTTCGTGGTTATATCCAGTGCCAAACCTAAACCCACTGACATAAAACTGATCTGGCTCTGGGCAGACTTTGTCAACCAACCCTCTTCCTTGTGATTATTTGTTTTACTCTCAGCAAACAGAACTCTCTCTTTCAGCCCTTAAGAGGTTCCTAAACTTAAGTGGAATCAGTGACTGGGATTTTCTTTCAAGTAAGTATTGCCTCCAGCAAGGGCATCCCTCAAAATGGATCAGATCCTCCCTCTGTAGGAATTCCTCACTTTTCAACTCTAGCTGTCTTGCTTGATAGGGGGCCAGAGGAAGGTTAATTGGTAATTTCTCTTTGAATATGAAGCCTATTTAGCTAATTACTTGATTTTTTTTGATGTTATTTTTAGAAGACTGGTTTAGAGAGAATTTTTTAGAGGTTCTTTTCCTTCAATTTACTTTCAGTCAGATGTATTTTAAACTTAAAGGCAAATAAAAAGTCTGATTTAATTCCAAATATTATAATTAAGTGGATGAGCCTATTATGAGCCTGAAAAGATTAGACCCTCATTTTATAGAAGGAAATGAAATAACTCTCTTTATAAATTTTATTAAATTCATGACTAAGAAATAGGAAACACGCTATAAAATATCAATGTAAAAATTCTGAATCTTGTGTCTAACAGAAGTTGAAGTGAACTCAACTAAATATCACTCACACAGTCACCTTCTCTGATCAGACCTGTATTATGTCACCTCCATTTATTATACAGCAAGCACACTGACTCTTTCCCATACAACCTGTATCATAATATAAAATTATTTTTGGCTTCCTAAACTTCTTTGTTATTGATTTTTTCCATTAGAACATAAGTTCCCTAAAATGAGAGACCACATTTTTCTTTTTTTTTCTTGTAACTCAAACACTTTTCCCCATTCTTGGAGAATGTTGACAATTTAATATGTATTTGTTGGGCAAATGTAAGAATAAATGAGTCAACGAACAAACTACCCAAGCGGGTAACTCTCAGGTTAGAAATATACAACTTTCTAAAACAGTGGCTTTCAACTTATTTTACATGACACATAGCCAGATATACATTTTACATTGGCATAATGATTTTTATAAGCTGTGTTTGACTGAGATTTGGGATTTTTTTTTTTAAAGTCTATCCTCGATATTTCTTTCAATAGAAGTATTGGATTTATTACAATTTGTGATAATTTGTAACAAATATTACATTTGTTATATAATGATTTAAATAATTTTGTTTTTTTAAGTACTTATTTATTTTAAGAGAGAGAGCACACGCATGCCTGGGCAGAGGGAAATAATCTTAAGCAGACTCCCTGCTGAGCGTGGAGCCAGACTCTGGATTCCACCCATATCCCCAAGATCATGATCCAAGATCAAAACCAAGAGTCAGTCACTCAACTGACTAAGCCATCCAGGGACCCTTAAACAATTTTACTTTTTCATTTTAGTTCGGGTTTATTATTTATTATACATGGCTTTTACCTCCTGTTTAACTTTTTCTAGTTTGACCAAGTCGCCACTTATCATTCCTTTTCCTGTTGGGACTATGCAAGTTCTATCATGCTTCTCCTTCCATTACTGGCTATCTTTCACTCTTCCTGCTCACTCTTGACTCACCAAGACTTCACACTTCACTAACATTTCAAAATAGGAAAATTCATTTTCCCAAAAAGATATACTTTGTTCTTTCCCAAAACACTCTATTTTCATCCGCCAACTTCCACAGTACTCTCCATGGGAAAGTTTTAAAATACTGTATTTCTCCCATTTTCTCCCTTACCCCCAGATGAAACCCTTGAAATAATTTCCTAGTCTTCCACTACTCTACCGACAATTCTTAGGTTTTGCTGAGATATTCTAAAACTAAAGGTACCAAATATTATCAGAATTCCTTTCATTGTATGTCCCTTCTCTCTTAACTACACTTAACTGGAAAGAAACATCATGTATAAATTGACTTTAGGTTCATCTGTTTAAGTTCTGGGAAGCTACAGGTACCCACACATTTCCTACCAATTCTACTCAATTTCATTCTTTACAACGTTGGTCACAACATCCTAAACTGATCACATTACTCATGAAAAGATGTAACCCTTTACTTCAGTTTCAGCTCCTGTAGAAGATCCTATAGAACTCATTGCCTCCCCCTAGGGAGGAGCATGCCCTCTGGCCCTCTAGCCTACAAATCCACTCACAGAAACAAGTCTGATAAAAACAGAGTTCAGCATCACATCTCAGGTCTTTAAGGGCTATTGGGACCACCTACCAAGATATCTCTTTATCTTGGTCCTTTCACTGTAATACCAGGTTTGTGCCAGAAGGTAATTCCGTATACTCATTTCCCCTCCAGACTCTATAGATCACAAAAGCCAGTTTCCATCCTCCAGGTGGGCTAGTATTTGCCTTGGATTTTAGATTCAGGACCACACACCAACTTTCCCATTCAGCCTGCCTCATCTTCTAGGCACTGACTCTCCCCAAATAGGAGAATTATCAAAGATACAATTTTAAGAAATCTTTACAAAACGAAGCAACAGACAAAAAACTTCTGGCTTGATAAATCCAGTCATCTAGTTTGAATAAAATTAGAAAAGGTAATATATTCAGAGACCAGATTCTGCATCTTTCCAATGGTTAAGAGGACATATACAATATCCAAACTGGTTTTAAGAATTACTCAGTAAGTTGTCAATTATCTTCAAGACTGTGAAAATAGTTCAGCAGCCCTTTTATTTTTCAACAAAAAAAGAGTACAAATTAGTGGGGTCATATTCATATTCACCTCAGCATTTTCAGCCATTCTGTTCCCTTAAAAACAAATACCAGTAAAAATTTTAAAAAATACAGAGTGTGGGGATCTTAGACAATGGTTCTCAACTTATATAGTAAAATCACCCCAGATAATTAAATAATAATAATAATAATAATAAATAATAATACCCTACCCCATTTGTGTAGCTTTAAAAGTTCCCCGGGTGGTGTGCAGCCAAGTACCAAGTACTGCTTTATGCAGTGAAACAAAGATACTTAGAAAATGAGGGATACCCTGCTTTGAGGGAGAGGGCAATAGGAAAACAAAACAAGTAAAAATCACCGATGAGGTACAAACAGATGGTCATTCAAAGTAACCTCCAGATCTAACCTCTGGGAAGTTTTATTTAAATTCCTAGAAAACTACCTATAAGAGGGATTTTCTGAGGGCCCTTGCCTGATAGCACTTAGCAGTTACACTGAAGGGGATTGATCGAGGTGATAATCCTTGGAAGAGAGACTTAGTGTGCTTTTTCAAGAGTTGTGTAGGTTGCCCTGATAAACTTAGTGAAGAGAAACAACAAATGCAATTTGTTTCCCCCCCCCCCCCCCACACAGTCAGGGTCCCTTCCTTGCACAGGTTTCTACAGCTATTAGGAGCTGCTGGGAATTATAAAGATTCAGCTGAGGAGGGGAAGTCAAGCTGCAATCATAAAGCATTTCTAATAAATAGTCTAAAAAGATCTGAGAAGAGAGGGATCTGATTTGTTTTCATTTGTTGTCTCATCCTAAATAAAACTTCACACTTATTTTTGTATTTGTTGTTTTGCACTATTTTGGTCAAACAGGGTTTGTTTCCAGATTGCTCTCTGCTCAGATATGCTTTATGAAAGGAAAAGAAAGACGTGTGATTACTCAGTGAAGAATCAGGAACGTTGAGAGTTTCTTATCAGGCTCTAGGAGGAAAAGTAGGTCTCTTCACCCTGCAATCAACTCATATTTGGGAAATTATAATGAAAATAACTGATACTTTGTTAAAACTGAGTCATCCAAATAGTACCTGCGGTTTCATAAGAATTGTTTTCCAGTCAATGTTTATGTTGCAGAGAAGCCATTAGACATCTTGGAATATTTATCAGGAATCCCAAAATTCGTAGCACTAGTTTTCTGACACCCACTAGTGCCCAAATAGTGCATATCGAGTCACAATGTACCATCGCACCATATCTGATCTCATTCTCGTAATGAGACCGCGAAGCAGCCCTCTCAAGGATATTTCTCCAGGCCCCGTCTTTTTCCTGTGGACTGATGAAAAGAGTGAACCGTGAAAGAGGCTAATGGATTGTCCCCAGTTGCTCATAAGGATGCAGCATAATGTCAAACCTGGGAACGTGGACTTAACTGCCAACCTGCTCCCACGCATTCTCGCTCTTCTCCAAGGTCCCCGTCACTCTCGAGTGCCTTTTCCACGTCTACCTCTGTGTACCTTACACCTATATCAACTACCCCAAAAGCACATGCTAAATAATTTAGGTGTATGGGAAGATAGTCACTGGATCCAAAGGAATGTAGAGAAAAAAAAATTGAAAAGCAAACAAAAAATGAATAGTTGAGGTAAGTCAGGAACCATGAAATGGAAAACCTCCCAAGTGCCAGCAAAGTCAATGCCAAATTCATTTGCTCTTCTAAACTCTCTGCCATAAAACATTCAATTCTTTACTGTTTCTCTTTTTTTTTTAAGATTCTATTTCTTAACTTGAGAGAGAGAGACAGAGAGAGAGGGAGCGCGCACAAGCAGGGGAGAGGCAGAGGGAGGAGCAGGGAGCCCCACGCGGGGCTGGCTCCATCCCAGGACCCCGAGATCATGACCTGAGTTGAAAGCAGACATTTAATGGACTGAGCCGCCAGGTGCGCCTGATTCTTTACTTTTTAATAAGAAGCTAAACTATACGTTACATGCTCTAAGCAATTATCCCCCAAACCACAAACTGCCTATGGAAATTGGAATGTTTGTTTTGTTTCTTTTTTCTTTTCTTTTTTTAATGAACTTGGTACCTAAATTTGGCTTTATTCATCAATTTAAATGTTTTCAGGTAAGTCTTGTCTACCTAAAACACTTTTTGCTCTACGAGATCACCTTGTTTTAAAGACCACACTTACAATACTAAGTCACATTTTATTGCATTCAAGAAAACTATCTCTTGCTCAGCCATGATACACAAAAGATTCCGAAATGAAGCAACTGGTGTTTTGTTTCATTTTTTTTTTAAGTTTTTATATAAATTCCCATTAGTTAACACACGGTGTGATATTAGTTTCAGGTGTACAATATAGTGATTCAGCGCTTCCATACAACACCTGGTGCTCATCACAAGTGCCCCCCTTAATCCCCATCACCTATTTAACCCTCCCCCACCTCCTTTCTGGTTGCCTTCCGCTCTCTTTTGTTTCCCCCTGTGCTCCTCTGTTTTGTTTTTTTGAATTCCACATATGAGTGAAATCACATGCTTTTTTCTTGCCCTGACTTATTCCACTTAGAGTAATACTCTCTATCTATATCCAAGTCATTGGAAATGGCAAGATTTCATTCATTTTTATGTCTGAGTAAGATTCCATTATATATACCACCTCTTCTTTATCCATTTGGCATATGATGAACACAGGCTGTTTCCATAGCTTGGCTATTGTAAATAATACTGCCATAAACATCTGGGTGCATGTATCCCTTTTAATCCATATTTTTGTATTCTTAGGGTAAATACCTAGTAGTGCAACTGCTGGATCCTAGGGTAGTTGTATTTTCACTCCACTGGTTTGCATTCCCATCAACAGGGCAAGAGGTTTCCCATTTCTCCACATCCTCGCCAGCACCTGTTGTTTCTTGTGTTGTGCATTTTAGCCATTCTGACAAGTGTGAGGTGATATCTCATTGTAATTTTGACTTGCAGTTCCCTGATGGTAAGTGATGTTGAGCATCTTTACATATTTCTGTTGGCCATCTGTATGTCTTCTTTGGAAAAAATATCTACTCATGTCTTCTGCCCATTTTTAATTAGATTATTCATTTTTTGAGTGTTGAGTTTTATAAATTCTTTGTATATTTTGAACACTAACTCTTTATCAGATATGTCATTTGCAAGTATCTTCTCCCATTCCGTAGGTTGTCTTTCTGTTTTGTTCACTGTTTCCTTTGCTGTGCAAAAGCTTTTTATTTTGATGTAGTCCCAATAGTTTGTGCTTTTGTTTCCCTGGCCTCAGGAGACATATCTAGAAAGAAGTTGCTATGGCCAATGTCAAAGAGATCACTGCCTGTGTTTTCCTCTAATCTTAGTGGTTTCCTATCTCACATTTAGGTCTTTCATCCATTTTGAATTTATTTTTGTATATGGTGTAAGAAAATGGTCCAGGTTCATTCTCTTGTATATAGCTGTCCAGTTTTCCCAAAGCCATTTGTTGAAGAGCTATTCTTTTTTCCCATTGGGTAATCTTTCCTGTTTTATCAAGGATTAATTGACTATTTAGTTGTGGGAGAAGCAAGTGGTTTTAAATATTATAATATTATCTATTCTTTTTTAATTAAAAAAAGAAGAAGAAAGAAGGAAAAACTTTAACATACAACCAACTTCTTAGGACTATTCCAATGTCAACATCACACCAAAAAGTGGTATCTTGTTTTCTTCTTCTTTCAATTTTCAAAATGTGCATCTTTAAAGTATTTCATTTTTTACTGTGATTGCTTAGAATAAAATTGACATTTCCCTTAAAGTTTATATTAATTTTACCATTCCAGAAAGCCTCCTGAACTTTATAGATGACCTTAGATTTCTGCAGTATATGTTTGGTTTCCGATGTTAAAAGTGCAGTTAAAATTTGAATCATTTAATAATAAATGATGACATAATATGGATGAACTGTGTTGTATTTTTAGCTTAAAATACCAAATATAGTTACATAAAGAGAAATGCTAAGAGAGATGTGATTGTACAGAAAGAAAATCCTTAATTATCACCAGAATGTTAAATGTTTTTAAAAATCTACCTCTCTCTCTCTCTCATAAATAAATAAAATCTTAAAAAAAAAAAAAGAGGGGCTCCTGAGTGGCCCAGCAGTTGAGTGTCTGCCTTCAGCTCAGGACATGATCCTGGAGTCCCAGGATTGAGTCGTACATCAGGCTCCCCACAAGAAGCCTGCTTCTCCCTCTGCCTATGTCTCTGCCTCTCTGTCTCCGTGTCTCTCGTGAATAAATAAATAAAATCTTTTTAAAAAATGTTTTTAAAAATCACCAGTGTGGTCAAGATTTCTCAGTAATAAAATCCAGGGTATTTTCCCTTTTATTGTTTCTTAATAAGAATGATTATTAATGCTATCTTCAGGAAATGTCCTATTTGAGAAAGGTAGAGAGACTATAGTAAAGTACACAGGAATCAGGATACAATGAATATTGTGCCTACAAATCATAGCTGACAGAAAATGTTTAACTCTCATTATCTGTAGGAGAGAACAATAATTAGAAAACTCAAAAATTATTCTTCTGCATGTTCTTTAATTCTCAAAATGAATTGTTTATTTAAAAGGGTTATGCTTTGATTATCAGCCATTATAGTGAGCAATAAATAAAACTGTATCTAAGTATCTAAATATTTTAGAATCTCATGTCTTACAGGTCACGGGAGGAGCCAAAGATCAGTCATCACTTTAATATGCTATGCTCATGATAAAGGCGTAAGGCTTTGTTTAAACAAAATTAGATTATGGAATTCAATTATAAACAGAAGGATAATTTATTCATTTACTAATTTGTCCTCTTTCTTTCTGACACAGGACCATTGGCCTTAAGGCATAGCTTATACATCTATCAAACAAGATCTGAATTATCACCACTAGGATCTAGAGAGACTGACTAGCTCAGTCCTAGCTATCTTATATGACAGAACTAAAACAGGATTTATGAGAGAGGCTTAAATAGTTGAACATGCAATAATTAAAAAACAAAAGACAGTGATCACATGCCTGTAACAAATATAGTAGTACCAACATAAAGTATCAAGAATAAAAAGTGTTAATGTAATTGTTCATGAAGTCAAATACTTGAACCTAAAATAAAGTTGTAATTCAGAGAAGGCAACATTGGAAATAAATCAACCAAAAATCACAACCTCACAGTAATGGTAAAATTTTAAATTAACCATAACTTTCAAAATAAGTTATGAACTTTAGAATAAAAAGGAGAGAGAGATTAAACTGGTACACAAAAGTTCAAAGCAGCTTTATTCATAATAGCCAAATATTGGAAACAGCCCAAAAGTCCATCAACATGTGAATGGATAAATAAATTATTGTATACTTTTGTATAAATAAACTACTGATGCACACAACATAAATAGCTAAAGCATTATGCCAAGTGAAAGCATAATTATATGAAATTCTAGAAAAGGAAAGAAACTATAGAGACAAAGCCTATCAGTAGTCATCAGAAGCAAGAGATCACAGGGATAATTTAGTGATAAGAGGCTGAGTTAAATTATTGAGGTAATAAAAATATTCTATTTATGATATATGACTATATTTTTCAGTATGTACATTCATTTTTCAAAACTCATCAGATCACTCAAAATTGATAAATGTTGTTATATGTAAGTTGTCTTAATAGAGTTTTTTAAAAAGATTTATTTATTTTTTGAGAAAGAGAGTAGGGGGAGGGGCAGAGGGAGAGAGACTCTAAAGCGGATTCCCCACTGAGCATGGAGTGGGGCTTGACCCCACGACCCTGAGATCATGACCTGAGCTGAAATCAAGAGTCCGACACTTAACTGACAGCCACCTAGGTGTCCCAAGTTTATTTAAAAATAAATAAATAAATAAATAAATAAATAAATAAATAACTTTTTTATTTTTGAAAAAAAATTTAAAGAAATTTTTAAAAAGACTAACAATCATTGTGACTAATGAAGAAGGATAAATGACAATACTTTATATTCAGCTTTACTATTCATTAAGACTGGAGTTAGAGAAGCATGGTAATAAGGCAAAGATCACATATTTAAATATAGGCTAATTGTTTTCATCTATTAAAACAAACAAAAGCAAACAATTGTAATCCATTTTGAGAAGTTACACCTAAGGCTTATTAGAGTTTTATGAGTGATACTCTGTACAACTATACACCAACTCTATAGTAAGTAATGATGTGGCCTCTGAGACCATAATGGCTTTTTTCCTTGTTTAATCCTTTCCAGCTGTGTGACCTTGATCACAGTCAGTGACCTTTCTTTGTCACAGATTCATCATCTGTAAAATTGGGATGGCGGTAGTACCTATTTCAGAGGGTTGTAGTTGGAAGGATTGCTTGTGTGTGTGTGTGTGTGTGTGTTTTTCAGTATGGTTTGGTTTTACTTTCCTCGAAACATAGCATAGCAACCCACCACATATCATAATGATGATGATAAACTAAAAATTCCAATTAATAACTATGAAACATGCACTCTGCTAAGCACTTCACATACATTGTGATCTTATTCTTTACCATGCTACTACTACTACTACAATAGTGGATGCTCATACACCATTTCTATGTTCCAGTCACTGTTACATATATTAACTTACTTAATTCTGATAAGAAGACTTTGAAGTACATATATGTTATTATCATCACTAGTTATATCACTATAAGTAATATATATTATATACCTGATAGAAAGTTCTAGTAATTTGCCCAAAGTCACTCAACTTTTAACAAGTTGAGATGTAAACTAATGCAGTATAGACAGAGGCAATATTCAAAATTAATACATTATAGTGGCTCTCAATCCTACATCTGATATTTTTTATGCATTGCTAGTCTTATATTTACATGACCTTCAATTTATTTGCCATGAACTTTCTTATACAATAGTTGAACTAAAGACATGTTCTATTCTGATATTAAGTCCCTTGAGAACATGGCATATGATGTTTATTTTTGTATTCTCACAATTAACACAATGCCATTATATTAAGGTACTTGATAATTAAGGTCTTTAAATTGATTAGCCAATTGTGCTCACATTGCAAAAATATTCCAAAGTAGGGGTTGCCATTGAGATGGATGCTCTCCATAGAGGATAAAGGATTGCATCACGGGGGCAATTAGTGCTGAAAGTTACCACAAGTTATTGAAGTTTGATCAGTAAATCCCAATTTACCAACAGGAGACTCCCCAAAAGTATCACAGTTTAATAGTTGAGACAACATAATAGTGTCAATATTTGAACCAGAAAACCACCTCATTATTTTTGCCATTATAACCAAATTAGACTACTTGGTGATTCAATTAAGTGTTTGATCACTAATGATAATTTCTGAAAAGAGAAAATCTATCTCATGTCTGCCTACCCCAAAGGATCTATACAATGAAAAAGTAACAGTTGAATTAATTCAGATATGATAGATGATTTGAGTCAAAGACTCAAAGGGCAAAATTTTAAATTTATTTAAATATACATGTTGCATAAACTTTTAAGGAAGTAAAACTTTTCCCCATAATTTTCTGACAATTATAATTTTAGACTTATAATTGTTATTTCTAATTAGATACATTATTACTTTATCATGTATACACTTATTGCCAGAAATGTTATCTATAAATACTTGATTGCAATCATCACCTCCTCTAAAGGACTAAATTAAAGAATGGCTATAGAACACCAAGTATCGTTTATAGATACTACCTCTCAAGACTAATATGAGGGTGGAAAATATAAGTGCTTAAACATTACATTAACCTAAATGAGGTCTTGTATAACAATAATTCTTAACTTATAAACTTTACTGCTTTTAAAAGTTCCAACTAAATAATATATTCTTAGTATTGGCATTAGCAATTTATAAGAGATCCAGAGGAACTAGACAGACTTCTATTTTAAGATGGATTTAAAAGTATGTTAGAAGTGTGTGCTGAATGAACCTCCTACAAGCAGAATTTTTTTAATAACATCTCAAAACAGAAATGATGCTTTTTATCCTTTGAAGCACAAAAATTTAACTCACAGCTTCTCTAGACACTAATAGGTTGGCACAGCCAATATGATCTTTTGATCAAAATGAAGGAAGAGCTGTATTTTGGGCTCAGCCATTGGCTGCAGAATGAATTAGACAAAATTCTGATGGTATATGAGCTTTCTTTTCTCTAACTGTATATACAATTAGCAAGGCATACTGAGAACCTTGGGTGAAAGGAAAAAAAATAGGTGCCATTATTCTTATTTCCTGTGTTAATGCACTTACTAGTATGGTAAAATGGAAGGACATTGATTGGGAATCAGTAAGCCTGTGTCCTAGGTCTGGCTAGGTCCTATAGCCTGTGTCCTATATCTGAACTTGTCCTAATAATCTCTCTGAGCATTAGTTTCTTAATATATGAAGTGAATTTATCAGTCCCTGATCTATCTTATAATTATCACTTTTAGGGAATAATTCAGATTAAATTTTGTTTAATTATGTAATTTTCTCCCTATTATATACTTTTGTATTATATACACACATATAAATAGACATACATACATATAGATTTGTATGTTTGCATGCATATGTGTACATATACATTATATGTGTACAAATATGATCAATGTATTTTTTGAAAAGATTTATATATATACATGAATACCTATGTGTTTTATGAAGAGATTTATTTCATTTACTCTACAAAAGTTCATTGGATGCCTTATTTAAGTCTGATTCTGTGTTAGGCTTTACCTACACAGAGAATAAAAACTCTAGCTTTAGGAGATACTACTATTCTAGTTAAGTTAGAACATTTAAACAAATAAGAAAGACCAAAATGTTTCAAGATCTATGACAGAATTATGTATAGACTAAAGAAAGGCACAAGAGAAAAAACTAAATTTACCATTTGACAGGTCTGTGCTGGACACCATCCAAGACCTTTGTAAACCTAAACCATGGTTGTGAAAAGGACCTTGTAACAAGACTGTCTTATCTGTACAGCCAACACACAAAATAGAGACTCCAGTTTACTATAACCCACATCTAATGATCGTCCACTTTCCTTTATCTCTTCACTGAATCTAGAAACTACTTTCATCTTAATTACTTGTAGCATATATTTGTTTATACATTTATTTTTCCCAATTCCCACTTGCTAGACACAGAGACTTCCTCATTCATCATCAGCACCTCGCAGAATGTATGAGTGATGAATAAATGAACAAATATTATTTCTGACTACAGAAATCCAAAGACACGACAGGAACAATTAAGATAGGAATCCTCGATATGTAATTCTTAACATGGTATTAATCAACTAAGAGAAATACTTTGTGCTTAAAAAGTTTCCCAAACCTGTTAGAAAAACTAAGCCTCTCTCACACTTGTGTGTGCACATGTCTGTGTAGGTGTATGTGTGTGTACTTGTGCATGCATGCATAAATGACAGGTTAATTTTAAAATGGTAAACTGGAAAAGAATATGGGCTTTGAAGTCAAATAGAATGGGAGCTGGAGTCCAGGTGATATACCTTGAATGAGAGAGCTCTCAGAACTCGTTTTATCTTGGAATTTAATGAAACCAAAATTGGAAATCAGAGGCTTTTGTTCTTGTCTCAATTATAGGGCTTATCCAGGACAATGCAAGACTCTTGAAATATTGCCCATTTCCATAGAAATAATTTACTTTTCATTAAATTTTATAAATGAAGGCCTTTACCACTATTTTTCTCCAATTGCTGGCCTTTGGACTTTTTAACTGCCAAAGCAAAGGTAGCAGTAAATTTGACTGCAATACTCCCATATCCCTAATTGGAGCTCTTTGTAACTTTAAAACTTCACATAACAAAATGAGCATGACTTCTTATTAGAAAGTATGGTTGTGCAATGAAGAAATAAAGGGGCAGTCTTATTCTCAAACTAGTATTGGTGATATGTTCACATATACATGTGCCAAGGGAAGCACTATCTCAGAGAATTAAATGAGTTCAAAATGTTAAAATTGCAAGGAATATTATTTAATTCCACCCAGATATCTAAGAATTTCCTTGATAATACTATTTAGGTTGGTCACATCCTTTTTTGGAATTTTTCCAGCTCTTAATGTCTATATTCTTTTGTGAATGAGCCTTAAAATGATAATCAATTGCTCCTCACAATCCCAGGGCAGCTCTTCCCATGGGTCCTGTCCCCATGCTTTAATGAAAACATATAATAAATGAGCTTTGGGTACGCAGCTATGCAGCTTGTCTCTATAAACAGACTGTAAATGCTTTGAGGGAAAGTGCCACAAAACACCCCATATACAGGATAGTTCTTACATCCAAACATTTGCTGATAATGATGTTGAGTCACATTGAAAAAAAAAATCTCACAAATTTTCCTCTCAAAATTAGTTTCCTCTCAACCAAATTTGCCTTAGTATCCCCAAAGCACTGCACTATATATTTGGAACACAAAGAGATAGAATACATATTTCTTTCTCTAAAGAAAACATAATTTAGTTAGGAAGATGGAAAACTTCATAAAAAAGTAGACTCACAGTAAAATCTAATTGTGAAGTGAGGGCTTAAAAAGAAAATTAAACCTAAAAAGGAAAATTTGTATTAAAAAGATATATGTGGAATTTAAGAATATGGACTTTTTCTTTTTATAACTTAGAAATTTGCACATGGGATATTTTAGTTTCACTGAGTCCTTAGCTAAGAAGAGTGTTTTCTGATATCAAAAGGGAAATTTTCACTCATTCAGTTTAGAACAGAACATTAAAAGACAAATTGATCTTAGAGACAGGAATTCACCAACTATCAGATCTGATAAATTACTCTACCTCCAGATACAATAATTAATCTTATTTTTGTAAATCTCATAGGAATAGAATTATTAATATTTTATTTAAAATATATAAGGTATTCAAATATAATCTTAATAACTGAAATCTAGTTACTTGTGACTCTCTGCCACTCTAAAAGTTAACATGTTAGTAAAAAATGTACATGACCATGAAATTTAAATTATGAAGTTCTAATCTTAGTTCCTAAGAGGTTTAGCAACTATGTCCTAGATCCATATTTCAAATTCTATTCTTTTACCAGAATTATAAACTGAATGGCTGCCAATAATATAACAATGCCTGTTAAAGAGATTCCTGAAAATGTATGGAAGATTCATGGATAGAACTAACCTTAGCTAAACTGTGAGGTTATTGTTCTCCAGGCCTCTAGCCTCTCCTATTCTTTTTTTTTTTTTAAGACTTTATTTGTTTATTCATGAGAGACACAGAGAGAGACCGAGAGAGGCAGAGGGAGAAGCAGGTTCCTTGCACAGAGCCCGATGTGGCACTTGAACCTGGGACTCTGGGATCACGCCCTGAGCCGAAGGCAGACACTCAACTGCTGAGCCACCCAGGCACCCAAGTGGCCTCTCCTATTCTTATATGTTCCTCCTCCCAGAAAATTTTCCTCTCCAGTGTAATTTGTATTATTTCCCCATCAGAAACAGATATGACTGAGGAAGGAGCAGATAATTAGTTTGACCAGAACTATGGATACCAAATTGAGGAATTTGAACTTATCCTAGAGTCCAATTGATTTTTAAACTTTAGTGTATTGACATCCTATTATATCAGTATTGGTTAATAATAACAATGAATTAAAGTCACAAATTATTCTTCAAAAAAAAAAAAAAAAAAAGCTTACCCTTCTACTTTCTCTTTTAGACCCTTGCATTTTAACACGCTTTTTTGAGTGAGTGGGAAGAAAACCAGCAGAGCAAATAGCTAATGAGACTGAAGCTAATTGTTCCCAAGCTAGTTTGTCTTCCCTATGAATATGTACATTAAGACATTTTTTTTTAAATGATAAGTACTCCTTGAGGAAATAGGAGACCAACTATTTATTTCGACACTGAAGAAATGTTAACAGATTTTCATTAAAAGATAACCTGTCAGGATGCTGGCATGGCTCAGTTGGTTAAGGGGCTGGACTCTTGGTTTCAGCTCAGGTCATGACCTCAGGGTTGTGAGATGGAGCCCCAGGTTGGGCTCCACGTTCAGGGGGTGTCTGCTTGAGATTCTCCCTCTCCCTCTGCTCTGCCTCTGCCCTTCCCCTGCTTGTGCTCTTGCACTCCCTATCTCTCTAAAAATAGGTAAATAAACTCTATTTTTAAAAATCTGTCTACACAGTGGAAGGTCCATGAGAGGAAAGCAACATTGAAGTACAGAAAGTGATGGAAAAAGAAGGGACTGTCAAACTCCAGTTGAAAGATGGAAGGTCTGATCTGATCTACAGTGTGAATAAAAACTGACAGATTCAAAACCAGATTCACTTGTCATTTTTCTAAGCTCTAGATCAATCCTGAAAATAACTTCAAAAAAAAAAAAACAAAATAATACAAGTTTCATAAGTAACTATTTGTACAGACGTTATTTACTGACCAAAGATTGCACAGAACCACTTTTTTGAAACTGTTCTTTGCAGCTCGAGCCTTATCCATCTCTTTGCTACTATTTCAATAACATAACATCGTCTTTTGTCTGAGGCTTTGATCTCTAAAGCAAAAAACTAGAAACTCAGTTTTCTGCTGAGGCAAGGCAGCTAATTAATAGAATCAAAGTGTGTTACTGCCCAAACTGATTCCAATAAACGAAATCTATTTGAGTCAGAAAAAAGTTGATGTTTGACGGATCATGGCAGAGAAATTTCAGTTGATTTCAAGTTTACAACCAAAGCAACATGGCAGCACTAGTAAATATTTAGGTTTCCACGAATAGATGATGTCTACCTACTAATGTCTGCATTTAAGATTCAGGCAAATAGAGACCCTGGAAGCCTTTGTCAAGGGAGGCAGCCAGCCAGCCTTCCACAATATGGTATATCTTCTATTTGAACCATTAGATAGTGGCGGCCTGGTCTCCATTCTAATGAAAAACTTACATTGGTCTAAGATATAATTCTGTATTTCTAATAAATGAAGGTAGTCTTAAAATAGTTACTATGTATTGCTATGATTGGTCTTTTAATTATTGGTTTTTCATTGAATAATTGGCCTTTTAGGTACGATCATAAATAGGTGAACTTTTTTGCTTATTACATTTTAAGATAAAGCTGAAGGACTTGGTGAGGTTTTTATTCAACTGCTCTCTCTGAGTTTTAAAATCATATTTTAACTTTAAAGAATAATAAGTTTCTGTCCTCTGGTGACAAATTTGATTACTTAGCAAAATGACAGATATGTCTCATTTTTAATCAGTTATGACTCATGGGGCAAACTGAAAACAAAACTGTATCTTTTCATGCCACTATTTTTTCTTTGCTATTGGGATTAGTTTTCACTTGATACTGGATGAAACATTTGAAGTTCTCATGATTCTTTTGTTAGTTCTAGATAATTGTAGGTTATACAGTCTATATCACAATCACAGTCTTGTGTCAGAAATCACACTGTTCAGTCCCCAGTGATCAAAACTCTGACTTTGGTATATCCTATCTTCTCTCTTCAGCCAGAGCCTGACTATCAACTGGCCATATGGAGGTTAGAGTGTAACTGGTCTTTGTGTCTCACTCATCTCATCCTATACTCACCTGTTCCTGTAAATGCCACACCTAAGTTGATACACGTGGAGGCCAAATGGGGGAAGGGAAGTTCCCCTTGTAAAGGTTTACAAGGGAAGTTCTTACTTTGACAGGTAGCATCACAAGATGACATTGCAGGAACTTGGCCTGGCATATGTTTAAAGCTTCTGTGGACTTTTTGGAGGCAAGCCACCTCTGGCTACAATGCCTGTGACTACTCATGCAATAGCTTTTCTTCAGGTGCCTGCATCTCCCATATCCCAAATCCCTCAGGTGTCTACTTTATACAGAGACTAGCAGTTAAAGTCCTATTGCCTATCCTGGAATTACAACTGAACAGAACTCAAAACAACTTCCAGGATGGCTCCACCCTTGTCATCTACATCTGATCTACAGGAAAAGCTCATGAATTTTTTCTCTTCTCCTAGTAAGAATGCAGTTATTTCACAAATGAACCCTCTTCTTTCTCTCAACCCCAACCACCTCAGAAAGCCATGACCTGAAGAATGTCAGGGCATTCGTCAGATGGCAGACCAAAGGATCCCTCAAATTGTGAGGGCATATCCAAGCTCTCCAAACACTTCCACTGAAGCTCCTCATTCTAGGTTTCGGGTAGAGAAAGGAGAAGTTCCACTCCTTATCCATGCAATGGGTGGTGGGACGAAGAATACAGAATTAGCTCTTAAAGAAAATCTCTACACAAATATTCTCTCCTTACTCTGCTTTCTTTTTCAATCCTTTCATTATGGGTTTTAGAGCCTTCTAGCCAGATATTTTTCTTGGATGGTTTGCATTTCAATCTGGCATCTCACTTTAGAATTTTATATCTGTGGAATCACAGTGCTTCCAATTTTCACGTGCTATTATGTTAATATTGGTCATCTTGATAATAACATACCAGTTAAATTTCTGTTAAATAACAAATGAAAACAAAGATCCTCCTTTATTATACAAACTGTTCTCCTTCAAATTTTACTTGTACTATAAGTCCTTTTGTAAAGAAATGCATACACATTTGAAGCATGCATTCTGTAGTTTTATTCAGATTTAAGAAAGATGTATCTTTTATACTCTCTGCTTCCCTTCATACAAACCAGAAATCTATATGCAGATGCTAGATTTACAGACTCTCTTAGGATGACAGATCAATAAAGAACCCCATTGAAAAATGCTTGCCTGGAGGAGGAGAATATAAACTTTTTTCTTAATCTCTATAAGGCTTTGCTCCCAGGACCAAGCACTTCTCGTCTGGTGTTAATAGTACTGAATTTTCTTACTGCTTTTTCATGTCAAAGGCACTCTTCAAATATGTACTTAATTAAGCTTCTCTCTTAACAGAGGTGGCCCTGTTCTCATCCCCTAGCCTCCCTTTTCTATCTCCTGTGTGGAGAGTTCTCTTTGAAGTCATGCAGGAGAGATGTGTAGGGATGAAGGGATGAGAACAGAGCCAAGGGCGCTTGTAATGAACTTTTGATGGAAAAGAAGTTTAGATTAATGTAGCTCTTCTAGCTACCCTTTATTTAGAATTCTTCTAAGTGGAAATACTAAATTACAGAAAGATAATGAGTCAGATTTTATATTAGCTTTGAAAGTCTTGCCCTCTAAATACATTTGTGGACATCCTATGGATTTCTGAGGATTTAGAACTCGGCAGATTTCCAGTTTTATAGGACTTACTTATTTTGTATTTATGTTTATCTCTTATGATTGTCTTGAAGTTCACAGCTGGAACTTGATTTATTAAAAGTTATCTGTTTGTCTGAATACTGCTCCTTAGATTGATTCTTGAAGGAGGTCCATGATGATTTGTAACTATGCATATTATCCGTAACTACACTTTTGGAAATAGATGTTGATGATTTGAGAAAGTGTTTTCTAACTGCTTATAATACAGAAGCAATTTCAATAGTAGAATTAAATCTAATGTTATTATACAGTAGCTGCCAAATAATTCATTTTAATTTCTTATCTGTGGTTATCTCAGTCATTTCCCAGAAAATTATTTTCTTAGATTGCTTATTTAAAGGTTTACAAGAAGATACAGCAAATATATACAGCATAAATAACTTAATGGTCATAAGGTTCATAATTATAGTAACTTTTTCTTCATTGTATTCTTGTGCAGGCATGCTGAATCTTCTTTGGGACATTAAATTTCATAGATTGGCTCATGTTGTATTATGGCAAATATTATTTTGATTTTTTTGTGCATTTCAGGCAGGATAGAGGTAAAGTAAGAGCCATCTTGCATGCTTGATTTCCAATTTACCTGAACTTATTAAAAGAACTATTGGAAATCATTTTTTTTAATCCTTATATTGTTTTCTAGGTCACAAATACTGTACTCAGCAGTGTAATTGTCCTTACTAGTTTCTGCAAGATACTGATTGCATTTCTTGTGATATGTTAATAGGTTTATGATTAGAAGTGTTAAAGTTCAGGTTTTTGGAGTTTTTATGGAAAAATAGTTTGCATATCTCCAATATCTTTCAACAATTCCTAATATGCATTAATCAAGAAGACACCTCAGATTTTCTACCTTTTGCTAAATTACTGCTATTTAATTATATTTATATCTATTAGATTTTTCATCTAAATTCAGACCTCTTCAACCTATTATGCAATCAGTACAGCCATTTTTTGTACATGAAATTAAAAATGAAGTTGCAATGAACAAGATTTTATTAAGTTTTATTTATTTATGGGACATATGTGTGGCCCAGTCAGTTAAGTGGCTGACTCTTGATTTCAGCGCAGGTCCTGATCCTAGGGTCCTGGGATCCAGTCTCGCCTGGGTCTCCCTGTCCAGCAGAAAGTCTGTTTGTCTCCCTCTCTGCCTGCTCCTCTCCCTGCCCACTCATGCGCACATGCACTCTCTCCCTCTCTCAAATAAATAAGCAAATCTTTTAAAATTTTTTGTTTTTATTTTACTAGTTAGTTAAAGGCAGTTGCATACCAATCATACCTATCAAACCTCATAAAATAATACTTCATAATGACTGGATTTTGCATGAAAAATAATATTAAAAAATAAACTGCTGAACAAGATCCTTTGTTTAAATATCATCATCTAAAATGAATTTTTTTTTTGGATTTTATTTATTTATTTGAGAGACAGAGCAAGTGAGAGAAAACAGGAGGAAGGTGAAAGGTAGAGGGAGAAGCTGACTCCCCTCTGAGCAGGGAACCCAACCCAGGACTCAATCCCAGGACCCCGAGATCATACCCTAGCCTAAATGCAGACGCTTGACTGACTGAGCCACTCAGGAGCCCCTAAAATTAAAAATTTTAGATGTTAACTCTTTGCCAGCAGTTATAAACCCTGTATACCTGATTCACACAACATCCAATATTAAACAAACTAAAGTTCTGTATATTTTAATTTAGGCTCTCTGTAGAACTATTGATTCTTTTGATCTGTACTTTTATAACACTCATATGCTTGTTATTGTTATACAATAATTAGATAAATATCACATACATAACATCAACATTGAATGTGAATCCCCTCAAAGACTTAGCACCTTTTGTTCTTCCTAGGCTCTTCAGCCAGTTCTCTAATGCCTGCCTTTACTTACCATCTAGATCTCGGCTTCGTATGACGTTTCCAGAGAGGAATTTGGGGGCATCCTATCTGAAGAACCTTCCTCCTGAGTCACTCCCTATTATAGCAGCCTGCTTTTTATCTCCTTCATAGTATTTATCAATATCTGAATATATTTATTTGTTTACTCATATATTTTGTTTTTGCCAGTTGAAATGCAAGCTCCATGAGGGCAGCAACTTTGTCTCTTTCATTAAACATTGAATCTCATCATAGAATAGTGCCTGTCTCAAGGTAAACTCTCAGTAAATATCTGTTCATTCATTCACTTAATATACATCTGCTGAATAAATGCATACATCATTAAATGAACCTCCTATCAGTTCACTTAAAGTCAAGGAAGAGATCATCCATACAACTGCCCAAAGCCAGGTGGACTTGAGAGATGATGTTAAGATTTTGAAGCCTGGTGGTCATGTAGAGTAGTATAAATGCAGCAAAGATCATGAAAAGTGTCAAGTGTCACTGGTAGAGAGCAGTGCTTTGTAAAACTAAGGAATTCCCAGTATCCTATAAAATGGAATTCGCATCTACACAGCACCTGATGATTGATTGTTCAATGTCCTAAATATTTTCACTCCAATTCGGCCTGAAATTCTCTCCAACAGTTACTCCAAAGTGGGATATTGTTTTTATATGGCTACTATTTAAGTGAATATATTACCTCCAAAATGATTCACCTTTCAGTAGATAAAATTAAATGTTCGGAGGGTCGTTTTCAAAGGAAAGATGTTCTATATCTAGAACAATGAGTTATAGTTTGGTTTCATTTGGGACTACGGTGAGTTAAAACTGTTGCTGGGCCCAACTGTATTAGTTAGGGAGACGCCGAAGCTGCTCTAGTAAGATAGTCCATGATACAGAGGCTTCAAAATACAAATGTAAATTTTACTCTTATTAGAATCCCAAAAGTGATGCTACTGCAACTCATGGGAAGGGGAAAGTATAAAGAATTCACATAGCCAATATTTCAAGGCCCATAGCTGAAAGCATCCCTTTCACTTCTAGTAACACTAAATTTGTGAAAATGTACCTGAAGGACCGCATCTGGCTATGAGGGAGTCCAAGAAATACAGTCTCTGGATGAGCAACCACAGGCCCAGCAACAAATCTACAATGGAAGAATGGGAGAAATATTTTTTTGACAGCTTGCTATTTCTACCGTCAGCTAAAGGGAGCATGGGAATGGTGGCCCATGAGGAAAGTATCAGATGATTACTAAGGGCATGTCAAAATTAGAGACAAACGCACAAACAAACAAAAAATCAGAAGTTTTCAGTAACATAATGCACTACTGATGCCAATTTTATATTTGGCTTCTATCAATATTGAAATGGCAACTTATGCAGTGGTTACCTACTTAAAGCCTTTTTGTAACTACATCAGAGAATTAAATTGAGAAGCCCTGCCACAATGTCATGTACAAAAAAGCCTTTTTGTTTGTTCTATATAAAGGAGGTATAAGGCAAGGCATCCTAGAGCAAAAAGTCAGCTCCCATATGTGAAGTGTGTTCCTTAATAAATACCATGTCAGGAACTGTCATATTTTAAGTCTACTTCTAAATATAACTTTCTATTACTCTACAAATTCAGTGGCACTTGATTTTTTAAAAAATGTAGGGGCCTAGCACCCTCTGATTTTTTCCTGTGACCCTCTCTTAGCTCTTCGAATTAAAATATTTAGTCATTTGAATTTTTTTATTCAATTACTTCTGCCTTTATAATTGTATTTAAAACCACAGGGAAGTGCTAAATTAGAGTTTATGTATTTTTACAGATATTTGCCCTCCTACCATCATCTACAAGCTAGCTCTATTACAGGCACAGAATTAGAAATATATATATTGGATGATTTAGGAATCGTGCCTTTAGTGAAATCATGGTCACGGTCTTTTTAGTGGGGAAAGCACAGAAGGTGTACTTGTCTAACATGCCAACTGAAGAAAAGAGAAGTTCTCTAGTTAGCAATCCCAACTATACTTTAAAGTTCCTAAAATTAGATTTCTTATTCTTGACCATCTCTATTTTGTATTAGACAAAAATAAATCTTGAAACATATCTATATTGTGTCACTTTCCCTATTATAAGTTTTTTTTATAATATGTCAATGTTTAAACAGCACGTAGTATGCAGGCTAATTGTCAGGGGGCCAAGTAGAATACACTTCCGCAGCAGATGGATGGGGCATAAAGCACAGAATCAAAGTACACCGAAAGCTTATGCTTCCACCGTGGAAACTTACATTCTTCATGCGAAAGGCGGTCGTCGCGGCGAAGGGCACTGGCAGTGGACGGAGCGCATCTCCGCACCTTCGCAGGGAGGGTCCTGGGCCGGCGCGGGGGACCGTGCACCTGCGGGCCGCGAGCGCAGGGCCGGATCCAGGCCACGCTGGGCGCGCTCGGCGGGCAGCAGGCACCGCGGCCACGGCGCCCCGAGGCTGAAGCGGACTGTGCTGTGGACCCGGACCTCGAGTCGGCCTCCGTGCACTTGGGGCCACGCCTCCGGCTCCGGCCAGAGGGGTGCGGGGGCCCCGGGCCAGGGCGCGCGCAGCGGGGCGGGAGGAGGCGGGAGGCCGCCCGCCCGGGGACCCTCCGCAGCAGCAGGACCCGGCGGGGGGTGGGGGGGATGCGGCCCGGCAGCCGGTGCGCACGTTCAGCGCGGAGCCCTGGCCCTGGGGCGGGACCCTGCTCGGGCCGCTCCGCCGACCGCGTGGGTGAAGGAGGCGCTGGCGCTGCGGCCTCCGCCCGCCCGTGGCACCACCCGCCCGCGCTCCCCGCCGCGCCCCCGGGCCAGCCCGCCGCTGCCCCGCGTGGCCCCTCCGCCCGCTCAGGGCCGCCCTCCCGGAGCGTGTCTGCCGCCCGCGCTCTTTGTCCTGCGGCGACGCCCCGTGGTACCGATGCCACCGATGCGGCGTACACGTGGGGGGGGGGGAGTCAATCTTCTTGAAAATGGTTCTCATGGCAAGTAAACTCTCCCCAAAAGAAATAAAAAATAAAGAAGGATCAGTTCAGAGGAGCCCTGCAAAGGCCATCAGCGGACTCTGGACCCTACGCCGGAGTCGCTCCTACGCAGCCGTGCTCGGGGCGCCCTCGGCTCAGCTCGGGACCCCCGGGCCCTGGAACCCAGTCCACATCGGCTCGCTGCAGGGAGCCTGCTTCTGCCTCTGCCTGTGCCTCCGCCTCTCATGAATAAGGAAATAAAATACTTGAATATTTAGAGAGACATCCCGGTAGACATCTCTTCAACATTTTCCTATCTTAAAATTTTCCACATCCTCAACACCTAGCACTCTATTTCTCCTCTATGTCTTGGTTCCAGATATGCCTTACAGGATAATTTTAAGTTCAGTCCCAAACCATGACAGTGACAGACAAAAGCACTATGACATCATGGGTTCATTCAGAAATACATAACTAACATGACTGTTAATGTCAAAATTGTCTCCAAAGAAAGACAAGATGACATGAGCCTGCCTCATTTTGACCCAAAATATTTGCTGAAGGTAAAAAGGAAAACAAAAAACATGATTGTCACGTTAATAACATACTGAAAATGCTACAGTTAGAAAAACCAACTCTGTTGTCCCTGAGTAAATCGTGGAACCTAGAACAGCCTAATGACAGATTTTTGTTATTAACAGAATGGGAGTGAAGCCTTTAAAGTTCTACTTAGCTTCCTCTATAAGAAGTGCCTGTCTAAATCCAGAAACCACATGGAAACAGATGCCTTGAAATGTTCCAGCCTATTTGACCATATAAATGTATATGGATGCTCCTCTGTCACCAGGACCCACCAGGTAAACAACTGGTAGTTTACAGACTGTATCATCCATTTCCACCTGGAGAAAAAGGTCTCCTGGCCATTTTCAGATAGTCTCTTACATAAGGTACTAAAATATTCCCTATAAAATAAGTTAACACACATATCAAAATGCTCGTTTATTTCCATGGAGAAAAGTAAATCCTCTGGATTTTGTGACTAAGAATCTCATGTTTCCTAGAGCATCTTTATTGTTCCCACTTCTAAGTATTTTTTCTCATCCTCACTTCCCCACCCCTCCCTCAACAGTTAAGACTAAAAACCTGAAGCACATTTTTTATTCTGGCCTTCATCTTGGAAGACCATTTCTTTGCACCAAGCTGATAATTAAAAGTTTTGGGATATTTTCTGGTTGGCATACTGGGTGATTACATTGAACTGTGTTTCCACAGCCTTCTTTTGTAGTTCTCTATTGCTATGCATCTTTTTTTTTTTTTTTTTTTTTAATGTTTGTCTGAATTGAACTATATTTACCATCTGCTGTTTTGGGCTCTCAAATGATCTGAAACCTTTGAATTTTGTTAAATCATTCCTCATTATTGCTTTTTTTAGTAGTATCTATAAAGTCTATCTATTTCCTTCCTAAGGATTTCCTTATCTCTATCATTTACATAATCTAGTCACTAAAATAGTGAGGCACCAAACAACGAGTTTCAAATGGAAAATCCTCAGCTACACTACAATTGATCCTCTATTTTGAAGGAAGCTTTCTCTATCACTTTGCCATATTCTGTGCTTTGTATTTATTCACAGGATGCTGATAGGAAGTCCTTGAATGACATTTTGATTGTTTCAGTGTATTAGATCCTTTGAATTTGTTTTAGCCGTTGTCCTACAATTACTTTTCTCCCACATGTCTTTTCTTTTATTGAGGGTAGGTTTTCCTAACTCGTTTTTGAAATAAATTCAAGATTTGGTAGAAATAAAGTTTTGTTATGTTTTGCTTTTGTAGTTTGTTTGTTTTTAGTAATGGGCATGATATTGCCCTGAAAAGGGGCAGAAAAGAAGAAAGCTGTTCTGATCTGAACTTTTGAGGGCAACTCAACAACACTCTTTTTTTCTCACTTTTATCTCAACACATGCAAGGATTCAGAACCTTTCTGCTGCCCACTGGTGTCCATAGGCAATCACAGGTGTAAAGGTAACACACCTTTGTGATAACACACCCAGTGATATCCCAGGTAACATAATCTATTTCCATTTACAGAGGCTTTTGCTCTAATCATTCACTCCTTCGTTCTTTCATTGATTTATTTTATTTATGTCTTTCGTTTTCAATTACTACACGACAAATTACCCCAAAGTTGATGGCTCAAAACAGTAACAATTTATTATTTCTCACAATTCTGTGGATTGACTGGAATCATCTAGGCTGTTTTTTCTGCTCCATCTGGTTTGGGTCACTCATGAAGCTTCATTCTGCCAGGGACTTTGCTGGAATTGGAATCTCCCGGATGACCTCATTCTCATATTTACTGAGATGATTGGAATAGTTTAGGAGTGCTGAGCTCACCTCTCCAGAAGAGTAATAAGATGTCTTACACAGTGGTTCAGGGTTCTAAGAAAGCAAAAGAGAAACTGCAGGCCCATTAAAGGATAGGTCCAAAACCGGCACAGCATTATTTCTTCTGTACCCTGTTAACTGGAGGTAACAAATCCAGCCGAGATTCAAGAAGGTAATAGATTCCACTTCTTGATGAGAGGAGTGGCAAGTCTAGGCTTGGGAGGAATTTTTTTTCCTAGCCAAAATTCACATTCCTAACATATGCAAAATGCATTCATCTCCAAATAAGAGCCCCAAAGTTTTATTCAACCGTGGCATCAGATGGCTCAAAGTACAAGATTTCATCATTTAAATTAGGTCCAAATATGGATGAGGCTTATCAGATACAACACCTTTTAACCTTAAAAACCTTTGAACTTAAAAATACAAGTTATCTGACCATTGCACAACCAACATGCACTGGTGAGACAGGGATGACACAACTATAACAGACACTTCTATTCACAAAAGAAAAGAACGGAAATCATAGTCCTGAGTTCATAGCAATTTCAAAACTACAGCTGGGCAAACAAGGAAAGAAGGAAAGAATGAGCAAGCAGAGATGAAAGAGGCAAGAAAAGGGAAGGAAGGGAAAGAAAAAGAAGAGGGGAGGAGAGAAATGAGAAATGAATAGAGTAAAATAGACTAAAAACATGTTTTCAGATCTCCCAATCTCACTAGGAGCAGAGAACATTTCTTGATTAGTCCCAGATTTGCTCTCTGACAATGGTACCTTAATCCATTATTCTCAGCTGGCTTCACTCTCTGGTGACTTGGCACCTCCCTCTGAAATACTTTACCTTTCCCCCCCCAAAAAAGTCCATATTTTAATCTGAGAAGTTCTCTCAGCCTGCTTTCTGCTTATAGAAATTTGGAGCCTACAGCCCTTTTTCAGCTTAAAATATCCTTTTTGGGTCTGACTACATGGTATGCTTTCTAGTTAAAGCCTCTTAAAAACTTTGTGAGTTTTCTATAAATAGTTTTGGATTGGGGTGTGTGGGTGGCTCAATCAGTGGAGCATCCTACTCTTGGTTTGGGCTCAGATCATGATCTCATGGATTGTGGGATCAAGCCCCCTGTCAGGCTTCATGTAGGGTAGTCCTCTTGAATTCTCTCCCTCTGCCCCTCACCCTGCCTCTCTCTCTAAAATTAATAAATCAATTTAAAAAAATTGAGTCTCACTCCATGCCCCCAAAGTCTTATGGTTTCAGGTTTTGTTATGTTAGCACCTACTCTCAGATACTAATTTCTGTATCACTCAACATTCGATAAGGTGAGCAGAAGAATTACACCTCACACAAATATAGGGAACACACTGTGGGACTTCTCAGCCTTCAGCATTGCTTAATCTCTCTTTCTCTCTCTCTCTCCAAAGTCTATAAAAGTGTACAATGCAACCATTGAGCAGGAAAACATAGGTTTGCATGCAGGCCTGGTAACTGTGTGAACCTTGGCAGTTCACTTGATCACACTTAGAATCTATTTCCTCATCTAAAAAATACAAAAAATATAATGCCTGGCTTTCAGTATTGAGATGACATTTATATCATACACTTGGTTCATAAGCCCTCAATAAATGTTTTTTAGAACTAATAAATTCAACCACCCTCCTAATAAGGAGGCAGAGGCCTGAGGTCCTAAAAGCATCAACATAAATGTTTCTGCAAAAAATATTTCCTGATATAATTCATAGCAAATTTGACATCTGATACCAAGTAGTACTGATGATTGTAGAACCCCAAATGTTGAATCCTCAGGCTCCTAACCAAGGCAGTAGTTGTTCCTTCCCTTCCCAATACAAGACAGATCTGAGGGGACATCCCAGCTTTAGAGCTTCCATGAGACTCACTGAGGCGTCTATTAGGACTATTTTCTAGTTCAACTTGTCCTTCTGTCCAGTCTTGCTTATTCTTTCTTCAATGACTATTTAACCAGAGCACATCGTCCAATAAAATCACTCCATTAAAATTCTGCATCTCAAAGTCCTTTCCCAGAACAATCAGCCTGTGTCTGATGTTACTTTATAAAGTATTGGGGGTGCAGAGAGAGGAGAGAATGGGAGTGGGGGAGTCTTCCAACTTCAGATAAGTCAAGTATATATCTATAGAACTTTGCAGAGAATGCTCAAGACAAAGATATAGCATGTGGCATTTACAAAATAGTTTGCTTGGAGCAATGTTTAGATTAGACTACCCTATGGTAGAAATGGGTATCATTAATAACATAGAGATTAAAAACCAGATTGAGTCTCACGCCTCTGCTTCCGCTCTTTCTATGTCCATACCCAGGGACTCTGCCATCCTAATTCACTTCCACTTCATCTTGGACCAAAATTGGAACCGGCAGTGGCATGTTACAGCAGACATAAGACAGCGTGGACGCTGGCCCCCACCCAAGCACCCCCACCGGAATAGAAAATGAGATGTTTCTCAAGGTGCTGCAGACTGGTTAAAAGCAAAGATTGTGCCGATGGTGCAGTGAAATGTACGTCTAGCCAAGAACCAAAGCCAACGTGCTGAGCAAGATGTTTATCTATAGAAAGTAAACACTATTATTCTCTGAGACATCCATCTGCCCAGATATTTCATTAGTAGGTTTTTTAAACAACAACCTGCTAAAAAGTTGAGTCAGCCTAGATTAAAGGTGATCCCAGTTGAAATAACGGACAGGGCCCCGATGGCTGGCCAACATGGAGAAAGGTGAAGAACTACAATATTTTCACTACTCTGAGAGGTACCTCTACCCTTTGCCCACTCCTTTTTAATTACTTGTGTTGCTAAGAAGTGGTGTGATCCAAATATTAGGGAGTTATTGCTGAAAATCTTATAGGAACATCCTGAGGGAAGCTCAGGCAGAAATACATATTTAAGCAATTTTTTAAACTAGTATGTTTACACTTTAGAAATGATTCATCATATTCTATTGTGTAAATACATATTTAGACTAGTAAAACTCTTTAGAAAGCTATGAATTAAAGCCAAATGTAAGGATTGGAGTTAATCTTTTTTGCCTGCTTTGAGCGCCATTTTGGACGAGTGGGGTGAAATTGGACATTGTGTGTGTATAATGATGAAAAATGGTAGGCTACAATAAGGAATAATTATTTTGATTTCCAGAGCATAATGGCCTATGAATTATGTTTAAAATTAATGAAAGAGAGGATAGAGAATGATTTGAATCTCATCAGTAGCTATTTTTCTCTTTCTCTGAGGCAGCAATGAGCCATTTTCTAAGGGATTTGAACTTTTGTGAGCAAGTCCCTCTAAGCTTCTAAAAGGTCTTAATTTGAAGCTGAACCTTTTTAATGATGATTTGTTTCGCTTGAAAGAACAAACAAATAAGGAGTTGGACTTCCTGAGAGGTTTTCATTGTATAAAGACAATTTCTTTGCAAATCTAAATAAGTTTTTAACATTTGGAAGGACATGTACATTCCAGCATATCCTTTTGCCAAAAAAAAAAAAAAAAAATCCCTTCTTTCCTCAACATTACAAACAGCTATAAAAAGAGAGGTTATTTTCCTGAAGAAAGCAACTTGGATTTAAAAAGGGAAAAGAGGTGTTTTTCAAAAAAATTTTCTTTTACTCTAATTGCATCCTTTAACATTAAATAGAGAAAACCATTGTCTTTCAATACAGTTGTGTCAAATCTAGAACTATTGCTTGGCCCTATGTTTACCTGTTTCATCCTTTGTTGGAACATGCTTTTATTTCTTAGTCTTTTTAGGAAGAAACATGTCCCAATGGAGATGGAAACTAATGTTATTAAAGATACAACTGCATGAAATGCAAAACTGCAACATGTTTGAAAGGTGAAAGTTATCATCTCTCAGATGCTCTAATGTAATAAATATCCAAATTCCAGCTTAAGCATCAGAAAGCACTTAGGTCTTGTCGCTCATAGTTGCATCCTCCATTCTCTATACTGCAGCTAACCTCAAGGACAAGCTGATATATTCAGTCTGCTCACAGACTATCGATTCTCTTGAATCTGATTCTTTTCCTCAAAACTGAACTCCTTCAAGTCTTGACTATATATATATATATATATATATATATATATAGAGAGAGAGAGAGAGAGAGAGAGAGAGAGAGAAAGAATGGCTTTTCTTAGTCCTGTATTCCCTGAAATATAGTGTATAAACCACTGGGTCTCCAAACGTCAGTTTTCAGTGATATATAATATTCTCTTATAATATTCTCTTATTAGGTTTAGTAGTTTTCTACTAATTTTATAATGACCTTCTATGAATTTTTTCCATTTACAACAATAATACACAGTCTTTTAAAGTGAGTCTAAATTATCAATTCAAAATGTGAATTAAAGTGATATGGCATATTTATGAAGAAGCTTATGCACAATACTGTTTGAAAATATAAGGCAGCCCGGGTGGCTCAGCGGTTTAGTGTCGCCTTTAGCCCAGGGCCTGATCCTGGACACCCGGAATTGAGTCCCACGTCGGGCTCCCGGCATGGAGCCTGCTTCTCTCTCTGCCTGTGTCTCTGCCTCTCTCTCTCTCTCTCTCTCTCTCTCTCTGTATGTCTCATGAATAAATAAATAAAATATAAAAAAAAAGTGTTACTCTGCTTCTCACTCACAATATTTGACATTATAGACTCTCTTCTTGAATTTGTTTTTCTTTTCACCCTACCCTAAGATTCTGATGAAAGTATATTTTCTTTATATTTACTACTCCCTTGGCGGTTTTGCTTATTACGTGTTTATGTTTTATGGCTTTAGCTACTACCCCTGTGTCGATTGCCAAATCTGCCTTTTTCTCTTTCACCTTCCACTGGCACTCCTCAAAACGTCTCTACAACTTGATCTGACTATGGCATTGTCATCCACTTATTACTGGCCATGTTGCCTTTCAGTTTCTCTCTTCCCCAATACAGTTCACAACATTGCCCGTGTTAACTTGTAAAATACCATTGCTTAAACTGCTACACAGTTTTTTAAAATGTCTTTAGTGACTCCTCCTACATAAAAAGTGTGTTCTCTAATCTTTAATAATAAATAGGATATCTTCACTAAGCTCATCCTTCACAGCCTTTGCAACCTCATCCTCCAATTCCCAGTACCTTTTGCCTTATCTTTTTCATTTCATTTCTGCCCCCCAGTTCCATGTCTCTATCTTTCCTTAATATATTAATCTAGTTTGTTGCACATCACACAATTTCCTCTGTTTATATTGCTTTATCATATTTACTTGGTTGTATTCATTACATAAGATGACACTTCAAAGAATAGGTTTTGATGTTTCCTATTCCGCTACAAAAAGTTTGAATTTCCACCCTTCTAAAAGATTGTAATTTTCTTTCTTGTTCTGAAAATATGGAGGATTATCTTAAGAATGTGAAGATGGAAACTAACTTAATTTTAAGAATGCTTTACCTATACTATCTATTTTTTTTAATTGGTAAGAGTCAGCTTATAATAGAATCTATTCTCAGCAGTTATCAATGGGTGTATTATCTAATTATTATATATTTAATAATTTTAGTGAATCACTTCACGATATAAACAAATATTAGTATTGGTTTAATCCAAAAATAGTTAAAAACTTAAGCCTATAGTAGAATAACAAAATCAAAGCTGGATTCCTTACCATTCTGGGTACCCTACAAAGGATTTAATTTATCCACATTGTTATTAAAATGAGGCAGTGAGACTGAGAATACTGTTTGACATTTGTTCTGACCATTGAAGCTTACAGTCGCTATATTACTTCTGTGGCCTGTGCCATTAGTAAAGTCTAATTTTTTTTAGATTTCTGTAACACACTATGTTTTTTCATGATTCTGTTTTATTTATAGTATGGGAGCCCCTCAAAAATTGTGTTGTAAGTGGGACAACTTGCAATTTTGGCCTTTTTTGTGTGGAAAATGCATTTTGAATTTTGTGTTTAGGTTCTGGGTACTAATAGAAACTAATGGACACCTGGAAGGAGCTATGCGGGAAGTAGAGCTACTCATAAAATTATACAGAAATTAATTTTGAAAGGTTATAAGATGATAAAAGGAATTGCATTAAATGTTCATGATAGATCAGAGATGAGGCCATGATGTAGAGTAAATTTATGATCAGCAGCTCTCTAAAAAAGAGAGAGAAAAGCCTTATTTTTAGCATTTGTTAATTTCTATAGTATAAATACTCTCACCATGGCCAATTTCAAACTACCAATATGCGATCATTTAATGCAGGATTGGGAAGAGATATGCAGTAGTACAACAATATATAGTATTTCTATCATGCAACTATAGGTATAAATAACCTAAATCATAGATAAGAGTAAACTAATTAGGAGGTGATGAGCTGTATGTTATCTTTTAAATATAATTTATTTAAGTTTGTATAATTTAATTTTTAATAATGGCTAGTTTTAACTACCAGTTTGTAAACTTCCTAAAAATTTAAAAGATTAGCTCTTGTAACCTGGTATATGCTAGGTCTAGCAAACCACTAGATTAATAGAAGATATGATTTCTTCAAATATTTGAAATACACCATGAAGAAGGATAAGACTATTTATTTCAGAGAACATTACCAGAAGCAGTAGATATAAAATATAAAATGGCAGATTTGGGATTAATTTTAAGGTCACACTTTTTAACAGTGAAATTTGCCAATGTGATTGTCCATTTGGGGCAATGAATTTTTGCTAAAAGTATTTAAAGTGACACTTTTTACTGAAAATGTCCAAGAGGCTGAATGACCTTAGATAGCAATTTGGACCTGAATGATGCCTTCCAACTCTAACGTTTGGATGATTATTTTGATTATCAGGTATTTGCTTTTATAGGTTCCTGATTCAGAATTTCAAATCAAGTATGCCAAAATTCATTCATGAAATTATTTTTGCTGAGTCACATGGGTAGAGAGAGGACTGCTTAAAAATGAACTGGGCAGGACAGTACACATCTCAATGTTTTTTACTCTTGGCAAAAAGTAGAAATATCAGGACTGGCTTATTATATTCCATTAGTCTGATGTTTCCCACAGATATAAAAGGAAAGCTACAGGAGAATCAATATTTTTCCCCAGCAGTCTCTAAAGAGAAATAGGATAAGCAAGAAAAATAATGTGCCCACTCACCTCTCAGAGTCTATATCCGGCTCTGGCTTGGACTTAAATGGTAGGGATGCTTACTGAGGGGAAAAAAGGTGTGAAGTTAACAAGTGTAGCTGTATTTACATATTTTTCTTTTTTTCTTTTTTTTTTTCTTCTTCAGATTTTTCTATTTGTAAAGATCTCTAAAAGAGACACCAGAAATGGAAAAAATTGTCGGAATTCATGGCTCTGTCTATCTAAGTTTTGATAGAAAATTGAGAGGCATCCATAAATGAAAATTAACTAAAAATAAAACTGTCATTTCAGTAATTTGAATATGCATGCAGTTTATCTCAAATTTCTTCATGATTTCCAGGGTATTTTAATACCATCTAGAGAGTCAGATTTGAAAGCCTTGAGATGATAACTTAGAGATTCACAAAAAAGAGAGTCTGAGTACAATCAAAGTGGAGAAGATGAGCTGGGCTGGTGCTAGGCTGGTAACTAACCATGCACAGCATAATCTATAAAGGTTCTAAGGACAATTTTGCATGTTTGATGCATTTTGGTATTTAACTGTCAATCAGATGGTAATGCTTGAAACTCTCAAAATAACTAATAAATTTAAAAAGAGATATAGATATGATCATGAGGCTGGTATATTACCCTTTTATCAAATTGTAAAAAGATCAAGTTCTAATCTGCTAGTCTCAAAGCAAAATTTTATTGAATCTAGATACATTAACCACTACCATTAAAAAAACATTGTTACTCAAGCTGTGATAATAAGATGGCAGTGAAACCAGTATTTCAGGCCATACATTTATGGCCTGCATAAAAGCCCTGAGACCATTGCCATCAAGGTATGGGAAAAGAGAGTGAATGAGTGCCCCTGGAGAGGCACTGGGGGAACAATCCAAAGTTGTCTGAAATTCTTTTGAACTTACATCTTATTTATTAATTAATGAAACAATTTGTGATTCCTATTCCATAATATATCCATGTTTATTATACTAAAAATAAAATTGAAAATCAAAATGTATGTCTCTAATATATTTAGCATTATTGACAGGACAAGAAGACAGACCATGTGCATAACCCAGCTTCAGATATATCCTGGCATAGCACTCCGTATCCTTGGGGTCATGCACCTTCCAGTTTGAAAGGCACAGACCTCCAGGATTAACAAGCTATCTCTTATCCTATAAACCCATTTGCATATGCACAGGGTAATTTCATGTGCATTTGGCATTTTCACAAACACTGCACTTGGTGCAGATGATGAGATTGAGCTGTGCACAGGTCACAGGATTGAAAGGGACCGTACATAGGAGGCTACTTTGTCTAGTCTCTGGACTTCAAGGATAATCACATTTAAATTACCAAAGACAGAGGAGGACACATTGTTCCATAACCTCTCCAGAAAAGGATTTCCATAAACAATCTTGGAAACTCATCCCATTTTAATCTCAGGAAGTTCCTTCTTCAAAATAGGCAAAATATATTTTAATTCTACATGTCTTGGGAAACCTATAAAAAATAAATTCTGGGGATCCCTGGGTGGCGCAGCAGTTTAGCGCCTGCCTTTGGCCCAGGGCGCGATCCTGGAGACCCGGGATCAAATCCCATGTCGGGCTCCCGGTGCATGGAGCCTGCTTCTCCCTCAGCCTGTGTCTCTGCCTCTCTCTCTCTGTATGTGACTATCATAAATAAATAAAAATTTTAAAAAAATTAAAAATAAATAAATAAATTCTGATAATTTAATTTAAAAACTGTCACGTGTACTAGGGCCATCAGTTATATCCTATATGATGACAACAATTTTATTAGGATGTCTCTAGAACATACATGGTATAAATGGTGAAATTAAAACCTGTTATATTTGAATTTTCTGTTATATTTGAAGCTTGATAGTTAATCTTAAATATTCTTTTCAATTGCTAGGTTAGAATGAAGATTTTTATCTAATAAAGCAAAATTTTTAAAACAAAAACTAAACATATGCTATGCTAACAGTTTAAATAAGCAGAAAAGTAAAGACAAATCCCCTCTTCTCATGGGCAAAAATAAAGAAAACCTGTTCTGCATTTACAGAAAAGAAGTGGAGTTCTCTGTTAGTGAGGCTTTGTCCAGATTTCTTCATCATCTTGTATCTATGATGTGCTTAACAAATATCTGATGAATGAATGAATACATAAATAATGCATATTCAACTCTGAAGAAGAATTTCTTCTGTTGAAGAACTTAACCAATACAAAAGTTAAGAAATAAAACTCTTGGGTGGTTATAGTCAAATATGTTTTAAAAAGAGAATGAGAACAGTTCTCATTGTGACCATGTATGGACTCAAAAACATGATCTTAAAAAGACATAAATCTTTTAAAGTTACCCATTTCAAGATAAGGAGTTTACCTCTCCCTGTCTCCAACACCCCGCCAAAAAAAAAAAAAAAAATATCCTATTGGAGAGAAAGAAGCAATTAGAAAATTATAATAAACTCATAGTATTGACCAGAAAGTTAAAGAACTTCTGATAATACAAAATATTTGGAGATAGATGAGAAAATTTAAAAGACTTAGTAACCATTAGTAGGATATAGGGAAAATACAGACTTGCTCCTATGTGACTATTTCCCTCAGAACTCCAGAATAATCTAGTCTGAGAAACAGAACTCTGGGGCAATTTGTGATGTAAATTAATCGAGGGGCTATGGAGCAGCCATGTGAGCTCCTTGCTCTCAGATTTGCCATAGCATTTGTCTCAAGGGTAAAGCCTTAGGACAGGTTTCTAAAAAGAAAGGAATCTGGCATTGCTACTGGAGATGCCAGAGTGGGTGCTGGAGCTTTATTCCAGGTTACCATTTGCTAATAGAACAGTACTTGAGGTACAATGACAACCTCTTTATGGGTCTTAAAACACAACCATCAGCTATGAACCTCTTCCATCCTTACCTCTGTGAGGCCCCTACAGTCTGAACCAATGTTCATAAGGATTTTCACATGTGCCAGTGATTATTAGACTGATGAAATAGAAACTGAAAGTGGAAGAAAGTGTTAATATAAGAGGCAGAAAATTTTAAAATGAGACAATCAATATACTTGATATTATTCCTGAGACCATCAAAAATATAAAATAAAATGAGGCGAAAAAGATAGTTTAGAACTTTAAAAGCACAACTGCTAAAATTCAAATCCCATACAAGAGCTAAGGAACAATGAGCATGCAAAAGGACACAGAGAAGAAATATGAAAGAAATATCTGAGGAAAGATTCTCATACAGATGTGTTCCATAAATTAGATATTTTTATTCTTTGCAATATAAATTGAAATTTAACTGCATCATTTAGAGTTGTTTTAGTAAAGGTGTTTTAGTAAAGATGTTTGTTTCTAACTTTTTTTTAGATTTTTATTTATTTGTTTTAGAGAGAGGTAGTGTGAGCAGTGAGAGGAGGGAGGGAGAGAGAGAATCCTCAAGCAGACTCCCCATTAAGCAAGGAGCCAGAGCCCTGGGGCTCAATCCCAAGACCCTGAGATCACTACCCGAGCCAAAATCCAAAGTCAGCTGCTTACCCACTTAACCACCTGACTGAGCCACCCAGGCGCCCCTGTTTCTAATTTTTAAAAACCGGGAATTTGTGGTCTACTAATTCCCACTGCTAAGAACATCTTCATTTAAATAGAGGAATGCATGACTTTTTATTATCATTCAAAAGTATCATAGTTGCGTGTCAATTGCTTTCATCTAATGATTTCCTTCTTTGTACTTTCCAAATATTCTAGAAGGTAGATGTTACTATCCCTACTTTATATATAAGAAAACCAAGGCTGGAGAAGTATATAAATTGTAAAGATCACAAAACAAGTGGCTTTTAGGGTTTAAATCCAAGATTTACTGACTACTTAAGCTATTTCTCTAATACTCACATACTTTTTAGGTATTACTAAAATTAATGCAAAAATAACATTAAAGTTTTCACAGAGCTTCAGTTTAAGCCATACTAAGAAAATTCCAGAGTAAAAATTCCTTGAAGGAGGCAAAATAGCATCAAGTTATGTTTTAAACATAAAGCTAAGAAGTATAGCTAGCATTCTCTGAGCCTGTGGGCTCAAAAAGATTTTTTATTTGTCTTGTTTTTTGTTTGTTTATTTTAGAGAATCAGATAGGAAATTTCCTCAGAACACAAATCAGTAAAATTCAGATCCCAGATTACTGTCTACTGTTACATCTAAAATTTTAACAGCTTAAGTTTGAATAGCATTTTAGTGACTAGAGTAAAAGTTCCCAAAATGTTTCCATGGGAGAACACTTTTCCAAGTAGTTGTGCTGGTTGAGGGCCAAACAAGTTTAAGGAACACATACGTCTTCTTGGGGGGATCACAAAACATGTTTTTTCCCATGGTCACATCTACCAACATCCATCAGATATAATGTGGGGGATTACTGATTATTTTATTTAGTCCTCAAATCCTGTAAAAGGGATGACCTTATCCTTACATTTTTTGAGACCTATCAGGGTACCAGGTATTAAGTAGCAGAGCAAGGATTTGTACTCAGATCTTCAGAGTAAGTCCAGAGATCTTTTCCCTTTCCACTTGGTTACAGTTCTTTTTTTATCCCAATCAGTACCTTTATGCTCTGTTTATTTTTAACCCATGTGTCCCACGCTGAAGGAAATTGCTTTTGCTGTCACTTCATGCAGCACTTTAGGATTTTGTTCCAATTTTAAGAGAGAATTCTTGATAACAGAATTGCTGTGTTGAGTATTTGTTTAAAGCTAAAGCAGAAAACCACTCATGAGTGACACAGGCAGTTAAATGGTACCATCTGGAGCAAGAGGCATCTGTAAGTATCCTTATTTAAGAACCAGTTTACAAATAATAACAGACCCCTGGAATTAAGCAGTTAGCTCCTTTGTCGTGAGTAACAGCATTCAAGGGAAATATCTTGCTTCATTGCTTTTGAATCTTCACAAACAGAAATACCAGGATATTTTGGCTCTTTCCTTAGAAATACCAAGATAAGGATCTCCAAAATCAATAATATTAAGAGTAACAGATAATCCAGTCTCATAGACATGAACCAGAATAAAGTCTCATATTTCGAAAGCAGGTGAAACTGCTTAAAAGAATGAAGAACAGAAATCAAAATGGCTCCACTAATGTTTCAGCGAAGCTCAATTTTGAAGTAACATTTTTCCTCTCTTCTGTGCACCTCCTCCCCTCTCTTCCTAGCCTTTTGTTTCAGTGAATCTTTTTTTTTTTTTTTTTTTCTGAAAACCCTGAAAATGACTAATTGATGAGGCTGGCAGCACATACACAATTCCTGTCAAAACTGGCTAGATCCATATTTCTCTATGAAGCCCTGCAGCCCCTTTCTCTGGAGGGCTTGAAGTTTTTTGAAGGCCATAGCCTGCTGAAGCGTCCTTTGCCAGGCAAAGCAACAAAGCTATTGTTCCTCTTTATCCCAAACTCTGTCTTCAGGTTATATTTTGGCTCTGAAGCACAAGCAAAATCTGAGGTTGATTTTCAGCAATGCCAGGATATTAACCTTACCTAGGTTACGGCACAAGAAAGATGGGATGCATTTTAAAAAAAAGAATAAAAAGATTCACTTTATAATAGAAATATTGTATAAATTAGACAAAGTGTCTAGTCATTATTGGTTGCAGATTGTGTCTTCACTTTATGTATTGCTTGTCTGCATTGCATTCATCAAAATCAGATTTTGATTATTTTATACTGTGGGTGGCATATTGTGTGAGCTCAAGAAATATCTGTAGAAGAGATATAGATAAGAATATAGACCTAGACACAGGCATAGATACAGCAGGGAGTACAATCAAAGACTATTCCTTTCCAGAAAGAAATGCAAAGCAGTTCTCAGACCCAGGAAGTCATGGCTCCTTAGGGCAATGTTTTCCTATCTTAAAATGGTAATACATGTACTGCATACCACACTCTGAGGTAAACAGATACAGCTTAAGACCAAAGAAGACTGGCCAAGGGCAGTTGGGGAAGGGGGGTTGCTCTGGCCACTGGTGGGCTTGCTCAGCCATACTCAGGCCTGTGGGCATTAAGATCTCTGCAAGCTAGGCCCCAGAGACCAAAATTTTTCTCTTCCATTTGCTTTCTATCTGTCAGTTGTATAGACCTTATTGAAAACAGATTTTTTTTTGTTATAAATTTGCACATCTCCCGTAGGTTATCATGAACAAGTGTATCACTGAAGAACACAGGCTCACTTGTAAAACTCAAGTTACGCCATACCTAGTATCCGTTTTCATCTTCAAATGCTTTTTCTCTGTAGGCAAAAACAAAACAAACAACAACAACAACAAAAACTTTTTAAGGCACAATTAGTTTCAAACATTTACTGTATCACTGTTAAACTATACTGAAATCGTACACATGCAGGGTCTGTAAAAAAACAAAACATTCTGAAGCTCCATCAGTGATTTGTTTATGAATTTGTATTTTTTTTCACTATCACAGTATTCCCAAGTGCAATGTAAATCATATTCTGAACTTAAATATTTTCATCTCATGCTCTTCTCAAAAGAAGACCTCATCAGTATCTCGGAGAGTTAAAGGAGGTGAGGTAATGAGTAGCAGAAGTGATATGAGAACTCCAAGGGAGTGTAGAAATGTAAATACTGTCGAGCAAATGAACAAACCACCCAGGACAATAAACTATGAAAAAAAATAAATATACACACACATATATATAACATGGATAAATGAAAAACTATTGAATATTAGATTGTTCCTTAATCTCCTTGCCTCCATAAATAGTCCATGTTTCTCTTTTTTCTCTTAATTTATATTGAGATTTATATTAAATCTAATTTATATTAAATTCAGCTAGAAGTGCATTTTTATTTTAGGAATAGCCATCAGACAATGCTTCTTATGTGTTTTCTCTTAAATATTTTCTGTATCTGTACAGTGTATAAGTATCTGAGAGTATCTTGACTCAACAAAAGCACCTTTAAGTGGACAACGCTTTAGTATAGATAACATAATCTAAGCTCCTTTTCCTCTTAAAATCTTAAAAGATTTTTTTTTCTTTTCTGCACTCAGCTCTTTTTTGTGTTTTCTCCCTGATTCATTGGCCCTGTGCAAACTTCCTCCCTCTACATGAATAACACAAAGCACTTTTCAAGTCCTTTTTTTTGTTTTTAATTTTCTGTTTGCTAAATATGGTGGCTAAAGACCAGACAAAGATACAGAAACATCTTCGCTCTATCATATCCATCTCTGCTCCTCAGAGCCTGTCCTATCACTGGGATTTTGTGATGTCCCACGTAAGTAATTATTAAAATACAACTAACAGAATGAAGGGAACAGAGGAGAGAGGGTTAGTGGATCAATAATAGTTCAAAAATAGTGACAGAATTGTCTGGAATATCCAAGCAACTCAGCTTTACTATATTTCCTCTGCTCTGTTTCTGAGAATCTGTTCCAACAAGTCTCTTGCCCCACCTTAGAAGACCCCAGGGAATCTGAAATGCCAACAGTTACTTTTGGAGCAAGTAAAGAGTAGGAATGGGAAAAAATCCCCAAAGCCTAGTTTCATCAAACTTTCCTCACATTAGTAGTTGGGCTTCAACGATTAGGTGCCTCTAGGTGACTTTTCCATGACATTCATGTTATTGTGCTTTTAACTTTTTCACAGTGCTTTCATTTTTTTTTTTTTCCATCTCATAGTTTCACATCTCTTTGGGTGTCTTGAGTGACTATACCATAAATTGTGCTTATCATAGCTTACACAAAACTCTCTATTTTGGTAACATTTAAGATGTCCTTTGTTGTGACACACTTTGGCAATTTAGGCAAAGAAAAAGAAAGCATTCACTAATATAGTGTATTTGCAAATAGGTACAATAAGCTGGCTTTGCATAATGCTACTCGGAATCAAAAGGTTTAATTTACAGAATGAATGACTGCATAATGTAGTCTTTAAATATATAGAGAAAAAAGCCCTCTAAAAATGAAAAGCAACTTGGACACCTTTTTTTTTTTTTCATAAATTCCTTAGAAGCTTTCATGAACTCATCTTTCTTTCTCAAGGTAATTATGTTTAAAAGAAACCTGCAAAAAGCTAAATAATTGATCTGTATAGGCTTAAATGGAAACATGTACCTTTTCATCAGTGGGGGATGGGGAGAAGCTAGGTTTTAAAGGCATAAATACAATTGAAGCATTTATTATACTTAGAAGGGCAATGTTGATGGAGAGACTTCCTGATATTCATGTGATTTGCTTTTGCAAAACAACATACACACTTTGTATGAATTCAAATTATTGAATGATTGATTTGTGGGGTTGTTTGATTCTGATTCGACATTTTTAGTTCCAGCACTAACTCAAATTTTAGTACTAAGTTGGGAAATAGAGTTCCAAAATTGTGACATGAAAATAAACTTTATCAGAATAAAAATATTATCAAAACCAATACCAGATTCCTCCTGTGAACATATAATTTCCATAGGAGAGTGGAATGTGCAAATAAATAGGCTTATATATACAGAGACACACTGGCCTTAGAAGTCCTTACATAATTATGTGAGTGGGGAACAGGTTATATCATACCATTTTATTTCTAAATTATGTCTGGTTTAAATTAAAATTTATTTGAAAAACCTGAGTCTTTAATTTTATGAAGAAGATACATTCATATTAGTTCATAAGAATCACTTACATAACAATTATTATGTGCCAGGCTCTGCACTAAATATTTTATGTGAAAAATTAATTTAATTATCTCAGAAACTGAATGAGGGGTGTTCTATCACTATACCCACTGTGAAGATGAGGAAATAAGGTACAGAAAGCTTAAGGATTTAAACCTTGTTGGTCTCAGAGTCCACACTCTGAACACTACTTTATACTGTGTCTAGGTATAGCAGAAGTGCTTTATGTAGCTGAAAGATGGAAAACATGCTTGTTTATCTCCATGGTAGATGAATGCCAGAATAGGACCCAGCCAAAATAAGTTTGTCTTATTTACTCATTGTTGTTTCCTATCACCTAGACGTAGAACACCACAGTGAACAAAGTAAGCATTTAGCCAATTTTGGTGAATGAATAAATCCCACCAGATAATTACTGGTGCCTCTCAGCAGAGTCCCAAGTTTTTAGTTTTGATCATGCTGGATCCACTGGTGACAAAAACAGAAATTATCAGTTCATTTTATGAATATAAATACCTGCTTGGTTGGGCCAACCAAATTAAAAGGAACAGAAAAGATCCCCTCTCCAAAAAAAGTTTCAGACAGTGTTCTTTTGCCTAAATATTATTGATCTAAGCTTCCCTCTAAATCTAACATTCTAGGATTTTAGGGAGGATAAGATAAGAAAACTTTCTCTCATTTCATTCTCTCCTCCTTGCCACTAGTATCTTCCCTTGCCACTAGCCATGCTTTTTTTGGACTAAATAACTCATATCAACTTGTTTTTCTTATTTTTGTCATTTTTTTCTGTAGAAGTGGAAAGCAATAGAAATTCCAACTGAGAGTTCCATTTATTCAGATAGGCAGCACAAATATCTAACCTCCTACATCCCCAATTTTAACTCACAATTAAACCAAACATCTTGAGAAACTAGATTCAATTGACAAAATCACCTCATTTTTCCAGATTCATCAGTCTAACTGCCTATGTCTCATGTATCTGGCCTCTTCTCTGCTTTTCCTTCTACTGAGGGATAGCCTCTTCGGTTCATCCTGATTTATCCATCTTGCCTATTTAAAGACAACTGTCCTTCAATTATTTATTTGATCTCCCACACCATTAATTTCTCCCTCACTCTAAAACCATTTCTATCAGCATCCACACAGGCCTTAATTGTACCTATTTGTAAAAAGAAAAAAAAAAATCACTTGACCCTGTATCTTCTCCTCTGTCACAACAGAACTTCTCAATTAAGTGTATCAAGAAGACTCATTTCCTTTGCTACCATTCTAACCTCACATCACTAGCAGGACTAAAACATTTTGATAACCCCTACTGCACTTAGAAAAAAATCAAAATTCCTTATCAGGACCTATAATACTTTAAAGAATTTGACTTTTGACTTCCACTTATCTCTCCCTACTTCTTCCTTCTTTGATTCCACTCATTATGCTCTGCACACACTCACATTTCTTCTGTCCCTTGGAAAGTCAAGTTCTCCCTTACCTTGTGGTCACTATCTGCTACTGCTTCTGCCTGAAAGACTTAACTTTTTAAGTGTCAAATAGCTGGTAACTACTCTTTGTTCAGATCCTACCAAATATGTCTTTAGAGACGCTTTCCTGGCCTCACTACAGAAGAAGCTTCTGTTACTGACCTACAGCTGTGCGACTAATCACTTCAAAATGAAGTGGTTCAAAGTATCAACAATCATGTATTTCTCCCTCCATTTCTGTCAGGAATTCAGAAAAGGTTGGGTTGGGTGTTCCAGCTCAGACTCTTTAGGCTGCAGTCAGATGTCTGCTGGTGCTACAGTTACCCGAAGGCCCGGCTAGAGCTGCTGATGTACCTCCCCAGTGGCTCACTTACATCATAGCAAGTTGATGTGGGCAAATTGGTTCCTCTCCAAACAGCATTCTCCATGGAACTGCCTGTGTGCCTTCACAACATGGAGGTTGGTTTTCTCCAGAGCAAGAAGTCCAAAAGATCAAGGCAGAAATGGCAATGCTATTTATCGTATAGGCTCAGAAGTCACAAGCCATATTCTGTTGATCTTATTGACCAGTCATGATTAAATTTGCTTTGTTTTGTTTTGTTGTTATCTCTTTACTTAAATTGTGTCATACTTTCCTCCTTTTTGAATAAGGATTCTTTGCTATTCTACTAACTACTAAGAAATGCCATGGCCTCCAGTAGAGTGATAGAATATAACAGTGCACCTTGATCAACACTTGTTGCGATTCCTAGCAAGCAGAGGCTGGCAGAATAGGAAAAAAACAATATTTCCCAGATTCCCTTGTAGCTAAGCTTCAAGATATGATTTAGGTTCACCTATCCAGGTGTACCGTCTTAAGTCTCTAATTTAGAATTTAGTCACAGGTAGTATGATATCTGTATTACTGATCTGCCATGTTACTGATACAGTTTCTTGGCAGAGGTGGCTATTCTGGAGCAAGTACTTATAAGAGCAGCTTCCTGATTCAACAAATTTCTGATCTTAGCAGAGGGTACTCCATTTCCACGGCATGGTTTTGGGAGTTGTCATAGCATTCAGTATTCAGCTCTCCCACTGATTTAGGAGCTACCATGTCTTTCCATAAATCACTTTCTGCTTTCATTAGCTAGAGTTCTGTTGTCTGTAACTAGAAACTCTGATTGTAATAAGTTGCATTAGCTGTATCAGCCAAAAGGTACGTAGGCAGTTTTAACTGGGCTTGTGCATGCGTGCGCATGCGTGTGGGTATGTTACATTCTTATATATAAATGGCTTTTTATAAAAACAGCTATCCTATCTGTGAAGAGTGATGCCTACAGGAAATTTTATGCCCTCCCTTTTTCTCTGTTGTGGCTTTGGGATTTCTCTCTTGACTTCCTTTTCTGCTCCACTCGATTAATACTTCCTGAGACTATCTCTTATGCCCAAGTTCAGCCAGTAATAGGAAGATTAACGGTAGCTAGGAAGACCACAATTAACAACTGTGTCCATTCAATATACCCTAGACACTCAGTTCTAGTACAGAGATCTTATAAGGACAGGAATGGCATCCCCAACTCGACACGTGTCCTACTTTTCTATCCTTTTTTTCTTCACCTCAAGGTACCAGGTCCTTTCCTCTGCTGTATTAACATTTCCTGAAAGGTATTAGTCAAGATATATTCTGAAATATAAACTCTTCTAACTTCGGCACTCAAAAGTTATCACAGCATTCATATGCTCATAGATTTAATTAGAGAAAAATAGACACCTAAAATTTAGATATTCATGGATTTTCAGGGAGAGGCATAAGTAGAAAGCAAAGTATAAATAGCAAAGACCAGAAAATTTTTTTTAGCCAACTTCCACTTCTTACTTCTTTATTCTTAGCTATTAAAGGATCTAGAAAAGTCTCAAGTCCCATGTACTTGTATAACCATATTGGGACTATGTGAAAAAGTTAACCTGTAACACCGGAAATAACATGCTGCATAAGAAATGCCACGGCCTCTTTGTTTCTGCCCAGAGGGGCAGTTGTTTTCAGTTGGGACTTTTCCCAAAAACAGGACCTTAAAACACTAGTCCTATAGCTACAACATGCGTTAGAGAAAGCAAGCAAAGATTTCTGGAGATGCAATGACAAAATTGTAGCATCTAGCCAGCATTTGGCAGCATAATGAAGAAGAGTAAAACCTCCCATAGAATTCAAGTGATAAAGACTCAGTACTTAAAGACTGCTTCAAAGATGTATATAATAAAATACCAGTGTAATGCAGTGCCTGGAATGCCTAGTGAGGCAGGGCTTTAATTTGTTTTACTGAGCATAGTACCAGCTGCTCCTCTGTTTAGGCAGAGGTAAAAAAGTCATCTTAAAACCATTCTTCTCTATTCTGTGCAGTTATGCAGTTATACAGACATAAGACAAAGTCGTTTCTCACTGAATAAATCTTTTGTTAGATTTAGCAGGGCTGCACCTAACTCTTGGTAATCAGAGCATCAGAAGTGGGTACACCAATTTACATTAGGAACCCTTGGTAAACAAAGGATGCAAAATCTCAACCACTTTTCCCTGATGATAGAAATTAAGGAAAACTATTTAATGAAGGGACATAGCCCTGTCTAAACTCTGAGAGCCCACTGGCACCCTAATATCCCTAAGGTGAATTCACTGGGAGGAAAGAGAAAAATATGTTTGATCTGGGCTCAGTGGGATTCCTTAAGGAGGCAAGGCTATAATTGTCCTGGTTTATGATTGTAAAAACAGTGACCAAAAGCTATAAACTTTGGGCTCCTGCATAGTTTACACAAGGATCTAAACCACCTAATACACCATCACTAGAAAACCAATCATATTCAATAGTAACTCTACAGTGGTAGAAGTACAATGAACTGATTAGACCCTTGTAGTAATCCCTCTCTCTACCTGGCTTTCAGGAGCAGGGCTGACTTTACTCTGGAAAACAGTATGGAGATTCCTCAAAAAGTTAAAAACAGAACTACTCTACCACCCAGCAATTGCACTGCTAGTATCCAAAGGATATTTTGTACTATTTGTATCCAAATGATACAAAAATAGTAATTCAAAGAGGCAAGTGCACTCCAATGTTTATAGCTGCAATGTCCACAATAACCAAAATATGGAAAGAGCCCAGATATCCATCAATCAATGAATGGATAAAGAGGTGGTATGTATATGTATATGTATATATATATATAATATTATTCAGCCATCAAAAAGAATGAAATCTGGCCATTTGCAATAATGTGGATAGAACTACAGTGTGTTATGCTAAGCAAAATAAGTCAGAGAAAGACAAATACCATATGATTTCACTTGTATGCAGAATTTAAGAAACAAAACTGATAAGCATAGGGGAAGAGAAGGAAAAATAAAATAAGATAAAAACAGAGTAGGAGGGAAACCATAAGAGACTCTTAACTAGGTGGAACAAAATGAGGGTTGCTGGAGGGGAGATAGGTGGGGGGATGAGGTAATTGGGTGATAGGCATTAAGGAGGCCACTGGATGTTATGAGCACTGGGTGGTATATGCAACCGATGAATGACTAAATTCTACCCCTAAAATTAATAATACAGTTAACTAACTTGAATTTAAATAAAATCTAATTTTTAAATTAAAAAAATAAAATGAAACAAATAAGAAAAGAGAAAAGAAAGAAAAGGAAAGAAAAAAGAAAAGAAAAGAAAGAAAAAAAGAAAAGGAAAAGAAAAGAAAAAAAGAAAAGAAAAGAAAAGAAAAGAAAAGAAAAGAAAAGAAAAGAAAAGAAAAGAAAAGAAAAAAAAGAAAAGAAAAGAAAAGCAGGGCTGACCTGTGGAACCTGGCAAAGCATTGCATGTCCAATGTCTTCTTGGCCTAATTTGTATTTGTGTACGGACTGCTCAGGATTATGTTGTTGAAATATGATGGTACAAGATGATGCTAATGACATAGTAAGAAATTGAGCCCAGAATCCAGATCTAGGATATGTGCTAAAGACAATTTTTACAGTCATATACTGCAATTATTTCAGAGTTTTAGGGTATAGTTGAGGTTTATTAATCTTGATGTGGTAAATAGACTCCAAGATGATCCCTCAAAAATTTCCACTTCCTGATGTCTCCTTGTGGCCATGCCTTTATATAAGCCCCCATCCTTGAATGTGGGTGGGATCTGTGACTTGCTTCTAGCCAGTAGAATATCACAAAGGTGACAGGAGGTCACTCTCATGATTATATTACATTACACAAGACTCAGTTTTAGCAGACTAGAGAGAGAAGGGATGTCTCATTGCTAGCTTAATGAAGTAAGCAATCATGTTGAGGAAGTCTATGTGGCAAGGAACTGAGGGTATCCTGTAGGAACTCCAAGTGTCCTCTAGGATCTGAGGGTGGCCTCCAGATGAGAGCCAGCAAAACCAGCCTCAGTCATATAGCTATAAGCCCAACAAGGTAAATGAGGTTCAAAGTGAGTATTTCTCCAAATGAGGACATAGCCCAGTGGACACTTTGCAGCCTTGTGAAGCCTTAAGCGGGGGGCCCATTAAAAGTTGCCCAGACCCCTGATTCACAGATACTATGAATTAAGAAATATGTTTGTTTTAAGCCGCTAAGTTTGAATTAATTTGTTACACAGCAATAGACAATTATTTCACTATTACACTTGGTAAACCTCACTGAGGCAGATGACCCTTGCTGGGATCCAAATATATTTCCTATGAAAAATAAGATCCTGGAGAAGCCTCACTGGGGACTTTCCCCAGCCTAATATATTCTCACTTACTTTTTGTGAGGATGTATTTCTTGAGCTTATTGTATAAAGCATAATTTTGCAAGATGTAATTGTAAGACTGCTTTTTTTCATCAGTTCTCAGAATTCTAAGGACCTAATTCATGTCTCTTTCTTTAGTAGCTCCTGGAGTTAAAGATGTAGTATCCCCCAAAATCCATATGTTGAAATTCTGCCCTCCAATGTGATAAGTATTAGGGGGTGAAGCCTTTGAGAGGTGATAAAGATTAAGTCATGACAGAAGAACCTTCATGATTAAGATTAGTACCCTTATAAAAATCATGAGACCATGTCTTTCTTCTCTATATTTCATCATGTAAGGATACAACAAGAAATTGGCAGTCTGCAACCCAGAGGAGAGCTGTCACCAGAATCTGACCATGCTGGTACTTCCAGTCTTCAGAACTGTGAGAAATAAATTTTGGTTGTTTTTAAGCCACCCAGTCTATGGTATTTGTGTTACAGCAGCCTGGACAGGTTAAGACATAGAAATAGAAGTGAAGGTCTAAGTAAAAGAAAATAGTGTTAAAATAGCAAAAAAAAGGAATCATTTGCCTAATCCCTACTTCCTACTCCTTGTGGTTATTATCCATTAAAAATCTCTAGCAATTCTCGAAGGAGTTGTGTGCATAAGAAATCCATATGATATTGGGTTTTGCATAAAGGAGACTTTAAGTGCAGTATAGTAGAAATCATGTTCATATTCACAGGACTTGGTGAAAATTGGAAAAAGCAGAGAATTCCTCAGATACATATAAGACATATAACCTTTTATATATTATTTATGTGTGATCAACTCTATATATTATTATAATCGTTTTTATTGCCTATCACAAGAACTAAACTCCACTGCTCCCTACCCCATCTGGACACATCTTAAGTGTTCAGAGTAGGAACAGGCTTCAGGTTTCTCTCAGTGAATGTACCCTCTTATATCTTCATTCATGTCCTAAGCTTCTGAGAAAACTCCTGGAAAGCCAATCTCCCCCCACCCGCCCCCCCCCCCCGCCCCAGTTTGTCTACCTTCTCCTCTACAAATTTAGGTTTAGAGAAAACACAAATAAACAAAGACAAGAGTGGGAGTTGTCTTCAGCTCTTGGCCCTGCCATGTAAGAGTGGTCAAGAAATCCACAAGCAAGAAGTTCATAACTCAGAACACAAAACCTAACACGGTTCTTGAGTCTTAGGGAGAAGCAACCAACAGAATTCTCTCACCTTTCCAGTTCATTGCTTTGAACAAAACACAAATTAATTTACTATTGGTAGAATGCCTTGCCACTTGATCCCAAGTTAAATATCCTCCCCCATAGCTCTACTTATATATAGATACCTTAGGTAGTGGACAATTTCTCACCATTAGCATCTAGGATCTGGTGTTCAGAGTGACAAAACCAAACGCAATATTAACATGACACTCTTAATTCTGCCTGAATGTGCCACAAGTTATTAATACTTCAGAGAAAAGAAAGGAAGATAATTGCTTTATTAGAAACAGTAGGTAAGGTTATTTGTTGCAATTCTGTGAAATAAGTTGATGGTATTTCAATAGGGATGGCATTGAATGCATAGATTGCTCTAGGTAGCATAGGCATTTTAACAATATTTTTTCTTCCAATCCATAAGCATGGAACGTTTTTCCATCTTTGTGCCTTCCTCAACTTCTTTCATGAGTGTTCTATTGTATTCCGAGTACAGATCTTTTGCCTCTTTGATTAGGTTTATTGCTAGGTGTCTTAAGGTTTTGGGTGCAATTGTAAATGGGATTGACTCCTTAATTTCTCTCTCTTCTGTCTCTTTGTTAGTGTATAGAAATGTAACTGATTTCTGTGTGTTTATTTTATACTCTGCCACTTTGCTGAATTTCTGTATCAGTTCTAGCAGTCTTGGGGTGGAGTCTTTTGGGTTTTCCACAGACAGAATCATGTCATCTACAAAGAATGAGAGTTTGACTTCTTCTTTGCCAATTCAGATGCCTTTTATTCTTTTTATTTTTTTTACGTCTGACCGCTGAGGCTAAGACTTCTTGTACTATCTTGAACAACAGTAGTGATAGTGGAACAAATAATCCTAAAACTTGTATGGAACCAGAAAAGACCCTGAATAACCAAAGGAATGTTCAAAAAGAAAACTGAAACTGGTAGCATCACAATCCCGGACTTCACGCTCTATTGACAAAGCTGTGATCATCAAGACAGTGTGATCCTGGCATAAAAACAGACATATAGATCAATGGAATAGAATAGAGAACCCAGAAATGGACCCTGAACTCTACGGTCAGCTAATCTTCGACAAAGCAGGAAAGAATATCCAATGGAAAAAAGACAGTCTCTTCAACAAATGGTGTTGGGAAAATTGGACAGCCACGTGCAGAAAAATGAAACTGGAAAATTTCTTCACCTTCACATCATACACAAAAATAGACTCAAAATGGGTGAAAGACCTAAATGTGAAACAGGACTCTATCAAAATCTTAGAGGAGGGACACCTGGGTAGCTCAGCAGTTGAGCGTCTGCCGTCGGCTCAGGGCATGATCCCGGGATCCGGGATCGAGTCCCGCATCGGGCTCCTTGCATGGAGCCTGCTTCTCCCTCTGCCTGTGTCTCTGTGTCTCTCTTATTGTCTCTCATGAATAAATAAATAAAATCTTTTAAAAAAAATCTTAGAGGAGAACAGGCAGCAACTTTTTTTACTTCAGCCCAGCTACTTCTTACTAGACACATCTCCAAAGGCAATGGAAACAGGCAAAATGAACTATTTGGACTTCATCAAGGGCAGAAGACATGAACAGACATTTCATGTACACATGGCCAACACATGGCCAACAGACACATGAAAAAATGGAAAAAAATGTTCAACATCACTCGGCATTAAGTCAAAATCACAATGAGATAACACCTCACACCTATCAGAATGGCTAAAATTAACATGTCAGGAACAACAGATTTTGGCAGGCATGCAGAGAAAGGGGAACCCTCTTACACTATTGGTGGCAATGCAAGCTGGTACAGCCACTCTGGAAAACAGTATGGAGGTCCCTCAAAAAGTTGAAAATAAAGCTACCTTGTGACCGAGCAACTGCACTACTAGGTATCAATGTTCATAGCAGCAATTTTTACAATAGCCAAACTATGGAAAGACCCCAGATGTCCATCGACAGATGAATGGATAAAGATGTGGCGTATATTTATACAATAGAATTCTACTCAGCCATCAAAACAATGAAATCTTGACATTTGCAACAACGTGGATGGAACTAGAGGGTACTAAGGGAAATAAGTCAGTAAGAGAAAGACAATTATCATTTAATCTCATTCATATGTGGAATTTAAGAAACAAAAGAAGGATCATAGGAGAAGAGAGGAAAAAATAAAACGATGAAATCAGAGAGGGATACAAATCCTAAGAGACTCTTAATCATAGGAAACAAACTGAGGGTCACTGGATGGTAAGGGGATGGGGGGATGGGGTCTCTGGGTTATAGACATTAAGGAGGGCACATGATGTAATGAGCACTGGGTATTATGTAAGACTGATGAATTACTAAACTCTACCTCTGAAACCAATAGTACATTATATGTTAGTTGAATTTAAATAAAATCTTTAAAATGCAGAAAGAAAATCATAGAACTGCAAAACAAAAGACAAAGAAAAAGTAGAGGTAGTAGCAAAGAAATAGAAACAGGCAGGTAAATTCCTGAAACTAAGGGTGGAGAGGAAAGAAAGCATTTAACCCTTCCCCTTGCCAAGCTTCTACCCTGCTCCTGTATGATGGCTAGCCTTTGACCCCTCTCAGACTGACTTTCAGGCAACAGAGGCCTTTTGAGATATGGGTTAATAACTGTCCCACTGACCAATCCTTAGCAAAGACAAGTCCGCAGTTTAATTGCTCTTGGGGTGATGATTTTCTGTTTGCCAAGCTAGATCTCTGAATTCACTTTTTTTTTTCCTGATTTCCTTTTCGTCCCAAAGGAAACATTGTTTTTCAAGGTGATTCAGTTCTCCTAGACTGTACAGATTTTGTGGCATTATTGGATTAAATAGGCCTTATGGGTTTACCTTGGGAACCTGGACACCATTTATAACATTTCTATGGGGAAATACATTTCAAGCTCTAAATGACCACATCCACAAAAAGCTCATTAGTAAACCAGTTATACCCTTTCTTCTTTGCCTCGCCTTTGCCTGTGAGAAAAGCAACCACACTGGTATGAACTGCATTCTTTTAACTTACTTCTTTTATCAGTTGGAATGCTTTAGTCTGTAAGTAACAGAAGACCCCGCTAAATGTGGCTTAAACAATAAAGACATTTATTATGACATTCAGAAGAAGTCCAGAGAGAAGCATATCTAAGAATTGACTCCCCAGACTAATAATGCCTTAAAATATCTATGCTCTTTCTAACCTTCGGCTTTGCCATGCTCTGCATGTCCTCAATCTCCCACATCCCCAACCCCTTAGGCAGCAGTAACTCTATGCATTAAATCCTCATAACAACATCCAAAGGCTGGAAAGGAAAGGGAATCGAGGTGTTTGCTCCTTACGTATATTTCTTTTATCGGGAAAAATACTTTTTCCAGAAGTCTTGCAACAGACTTCCATGTCCTATTGGCCACAGTTCAGTTACTCACAAATCCCAAGTGAATCCCTGGTTGAAAGGGGAATGATATTATGGCTGAGCTCCTTCATATGCCATACCTGGGCTAGAAGTGAGCTCTTCCTGGAGCACATTTTTCCTAAACTTGAACACAATTAGGGTTTTATTAGGGAAGAAGAGAGGACTGATTGTTGGTAGATAACCAATAGCATATGTCACACTGTAATTTTACTCCTTTTTATTTCCTCTTGCTTAAGAGGTTTACTCTAGACCAGTAACATATGGCACTGGGCTGTGAAGATGAGGCTTTAATGGGATACAAAGCACATTAACAAAATGTGTGCTAAATTGCAATGCTATGGTTGTGCTGCAACTCCATGTTGTGAAATTATATTCCTGATTAGACAGTATAAACAGTGCAATGCCAGTTTGGATGTGAGAATGATTCATTGAATTTAAAGACATAAAGTGTAGAAAGCTCCCCTAGTGCTAACTATGCTTGCTTTTCACTGACCTATGTCCAATAAGCCAAAAGATAAAACATGTGAAAATCACATACAAACAAGTATGTAAGTTATATGCCACTTACTATACAGATGGTCCCCTACTTATGATGGTTTGACTTATGATTTTTCAACTTTATGATTGTCTGAAAGTGCTACACATTTAGCAAAAACCTTACTTTGAATTTTGAATTTTGATATTTCCCCGCGCTAGCTCAATCCTCCTGATGCGGGGCAATGGCAGTGAATTGCAGCTCCATCAGCCATGAAATCATGAGGGTAAAGAACTGATATACTTACAACCATTCTGTGCCCATAAAACTACTCCCTTTTTCATTTGCAGTACAGGATTCAATAAATTACCTGAAATATTCAACATCTAATTATGAAATAGACTTCGTGTTAGATGATTTTGCCCAACCTCAGGTTAATGTATGCGTTCCGAGTATACCTAAATAGGCAAGGCTAAGCTATGATGTTCAGCAGGTTAGGTATATTAAATGTATTTTTGACTAATGATATTTTCAGCTTACAACATTTATCAGGGTTTTATCAGGGCATAACCCTATCATAAGTCAAGGAAGACATGTACATTGAAATCATGGCAGCTTTTCCATGGTTAGTGATACAGAAAATGTCACTAATAGTCTAGGGACTATTTTCTCAAAGCAATATCTCCTGAATTAGAGTCAGATATAACCAACAACACAATCACCCAAGATGACCTTCTCCAGTAATACTTTTAGACATCAGGTTAAATAAAGACCATTGCTCCTTTTGCAAAGATCTTACTCTACTCCTTTCCACAAGATTGTGTAAAAATAATTCACAACTTGGAAACATATCTTAGGTCATTTTCTTTGTCTCCGCAAGGGGGTCCACCATAGGATCACTGTTGGACCCAAGGAAAGGAGAACTGAGTTCAAAACCCACAATTCCAGTGAAGTCATCTGACACAGACTGGGTTATAGTCAAATTCGATTATTTATGTCAAACACAAAGCTATGAATCTTATATATATACAGAACCACAAAGTCAATAGTCTATACTAGAATTTTCCTATGAATCCAATATGGTCCATAGGAGAGAGGATTGTCCTTCCATAACCATATCCCTGTTTGGAGCTCTGTGATAAGATCTGAGTCTGAGAGAGGGCATACCCACTGTATCACCTCTCTCTCCTCTAACTTTGAAATGTCACATAGTAATGAAAACTGAGTGTCCTTATGACTTCCTTTGGCTCAACTTCCTTCCTATGTGGGATAAGGAGAAGAGAAGGCTGGGGTTCCCATAATTCTTTATTGAATGTAAATAATTGTTTTCTTCCCAAACGTTAGTGAGAGGGTGAAGATGAAAGGATTATTAAAATGGTAGTCTTCTTCCTCCATCAGATTATAATGGTGTCTGAAAGAGATGAAAGAAATTCTTATGTATCTTTCCTTTTTGCACAAAACCAAAGGAAGAGGAAAAGATAATAAAAAGAAACACACATGGGATCCCTGGGTGGCGCAGCGGTTTAGCGCCTGCCTTTGGCCCAGGGCGTGATCCTGGAGACCCGGGATCGAATCCCACGTCGGGCTCCCGGTGCATGGAGCCTGCTTCTCCCTCTGCCTGTGTCTCTGCCTCTCTCTCTGTCTCTCTCTCTATGACTCATAAATAAAAAATAAAAAGTTAAAAAAAAAAGAAACACACAGACCACATTTACATGGAAAGAAATATTTTTTAACTAGAGTGAAAATTGTCTTATAAATTCTAGTCAGTAGCAATTAAGCAAGAGCAGTCTTAAAATTAGAAATAAATAATGTTGAGCTGACCTAAAGCTATTCACCTCAGCTTGAATTCCTAACAGATGTGTTTTTTGCAATCAATAATCTAAAGCTGCACTGCCCTATCAAATCTGAATTATGACCTTAATCAATTTATCAATAATTATTTATTGGATGTTCAGCAGTAGGCTTGGCTTGTATTAAAGAATACAAGGGGACTATAAAACATAAAGTCTGCTTCAAGGAGTTTACCTCATAGTCAAGGAAATGACTATCATGTTTGAGACAATACAGAACAATGCAGCAATTATATAATTTAAATGCCAAATTGACGTGCAATCTGAAATATATACTTGTTCATACATTTCTAATATTTTATTTCTCATCTGCTTTCTTCCTTTGACTTTCTGTACATACAGTCTCTCTCCATTAGTGTGGCTATTAATCTTTTTAATGTGGGTGAAGCACCAGGCCTAATACTGTACATTTTGTCTAAAGCTGGTGTTTGTAACAGTTTCTGTCTGCCTTTACAAAGCCCAAAATAAAACTAAGTTAAAGTATTCTTGAACTTTTTATAATGTGCACAACTTTCTGCTTGCTTAAGAATTGTTTGGAATTACTTTTCAGGAAAGAACAGACGTTAGTAAAGCTGAAGAGCTAATTGGGTTTTGCACAGTTCTGTCAGTACATGGGAAAGCTTCTGTCTATCTAGATAACTGCCAAAAAATAACAAAAGGTTTTTTACTGACATGTAAAGCAAGAGTTTATTTAATTTTTCGGAATTCTATTTTTCAACACTATGTTCATTAGCTAAGTCTATCTTCCTTGTCCCTAATTATGTTGTTTTAAGTACTGAAATTTTTACTTAAAAAAATATATGTATAACTATTTACAAAACTAAGTGTCTGTGCTTAATTGGAGGATGGATAGAGATAGCATATTATGATCTTGCAAAAAGAAAAAACAAAGTACCCATGATGTTCAAAATCCAAGAAAACCATATATGTTTTAAAAAGTGAGGTGTCTAACTATAATTACTTCCTTTTCCATCCAAGAATTAACCAACTAAATATAGCCTTTATTAAATCAGTTCTATATCATAACCATAACTTTAAAGTGGAAATCTTAATAAAAATATTTCACTAAGAACCTATTCAAAATATTTTCAGAAGATTTCTTCCTGAAACTGAGAAATTTGAATTACAGATGCACTATAGGAAAACATCTACTTGATGAGTTTATTATGTATTGATAGATAAATATGTAGAAAATGGTTTTAGTCTTCTTGAAAGGAAATGGTCCTAATGTCCTTGAACTTACTATTTCACATTTTATTGTGAAATAATATTTTAATTGTTCAACAATTACTATCTTACCCATGAAAGGAAATTGCCTCCTTAAAAAAGTAGGCCATATAAAATAGGCCAACTTGATTATGAAGCAAACTATTTTCATCCACTTACTCATAGTTCTTGGCTTTTGACAGGATGCCTTTGACATCTGAAATGAAAATATTCACCGTATAATACAACTTTATATTTTTTTCCTGCTAAAAAAATTAAATGAGCTTATTTGAATTGTATAGGCCATCCATTAAAATCGAGGAATTTATTTGATTAGGTCTATAATTCCTAAGTATATCCTCATATGACATCGGAACTTTTTCTTGCCAAATATTTGTACATAGTTACAAAGTCATAAAATTTTTATATGTAGTTACATCGTTTGGCCACTTATTCCAAATCCCCATTAGAACAAAGATAATTTATGCTCTGCATCATGATACCTAACAACTAAATTATAAAGAAATTACAATGCTCAATGATGAATTATCTAAATAGATAAGCAATTTTTTATGCTGTTCTTTAACTTAAGAGGGGGAAATGTATAAAATGTTAATTTGAAGAGTAGAAACTTTTAAATGATTTACAGCTTTCCCATACTGTGTAGCCTAATCTCTTTTTCAGTTTCTACTTTCTTGTGGGGCCCATAAGAATAAAAATGGTTTCCAGAGGGGACGCCTGGGTGGCTCATTTGGTTAAGCAACAGACTTTTGGTTTCTACTGGGTTTTGATCTTGGGGTCATGATCTCAGTGTCATGAGATCAAGCCCCTTTGGTTCTGCACTCTGCTCAGAGTCTGCTTGGCATTCTTTCTCTCCCTTTCTTTCTGCGCCTCCCCCTGCTCATGCTCTCTCTTTCTAAATAAGTAAATCAATTTTAAAAAACGGTTTCCAGGGATCCCTGGGTGGCGCAGCGGTTTGGCGCCTGCCTTTGGCCCGGGGCGCGATCCTGGAGACCCGGGATCGAATCCCACGTCAGGCTCCCTGCATGGAGCCTGCTTCTCCCTCTGCCTGTGTCTCTGCCTCTCTGTCTCTCTCTGTGTGGCTATCATGAATAAATAAATAAAATCTTTTAAAAAAAATAAAAAATAAAAAAAAATAAAAAACGGTTTCCAGAGAAGACTGCATTTTTAGTTATCAAAATTATATTACCTTTACTGAGACATATTTATTTTGAGGTACTTAATTAACATATGACTTATTATAACAAATCTCATGTTCCTAACACCCCATTTATATTTTGCCATTATTTAGGAAACATAGCTATCAAAATGCCACAAAATAATGCATGTATTAGTCAATGACAGCCACACTATGCTGAATAATAAGCAAGCCCCATATCTGTGATTTAAAAAACAAACATTCCAACCTCCCCCCCCCCCCATCAGTCTGTGGATTGACTGCAGATCTACCAATCTCAGCTGGGCTTATCAGGGCTCAGGCTTGATTAAACTCCAGGCTTCAGGTAGGAAACAAGTCTGTTTCACTTGTCCTCATCACTCTAGGACTAGATGTTACTCAGGGTATATTTTTCTCATGATAAATAGAAGACCAAAAGCTCAAGCTTAAACATACTGTTCATGTTATGGCTGCTGACATTCTATTGGTTAAAGCAGGTCCCATGTTTCCCAACATCAGAGTGGTAGGAAAATATACTCTACCTATCCTGGTAGGAGATAATGAAAAATTACTTTGCAAAGGGCTTCAGTATATAATTCTAGAACAGGGAAGGAATGAGAAATTGGGAGCAATAATATTCCATAATATCCCCATAATATTTTATAGTAGGCATTCATTGCTTTAAATTTCATAAATATATTTGCAGAGCTTGAGGAATGAACTCTTGATCACTAAGGTAAAATGATCCACTTGTAATAAGAATTTAAAGTTGAAATTTGAGCCAGAATTTATGCAGTTTAGAGTAAGAGTTTAGGTTAAACTCACATTTAACATGTGGTTGGATTGTTAATATATGTATGCATTTAGATTGTATCCACCAGAACCAAATGAATACAACATCCAACACCATTTGAAAAATTAAACTAATTAATGAGGATTGCTCAGTGGTTTGGCGCCTCAGTGGTTTGGCTCAGTGGCATGATCCTGGAGTCCCGGGATCAAGTCCCACATCGGGCTCCCTGCATGGAGCCTGCTTCTCCCTCTGCCTGTGTCTCCGCCTCTTTCTCTCTCTGTCTCTCATGAATAAATAAATAAAATCTTAAAAAAAATAAACTATTTAATGATAAATGCCATTCTTTGAAAATGTACTTTCTTTCTTGACAAATGGAAATAACATTTTTTCTAAAATAAATTTGAGGCAAGAAGTGGCCAATAATAGAATCCTAATAGAAATCCTTCTCTTGTGTGTTAAGAAAAAATACCTTGCTAATATAATTTATAGAATGTTCTATTATAAAATTTTGTTACATAGGCCTTTTTTATTTTTTTAATGATAATGAATCTAATGTCAACAGAAACTCAAATACACTGGAATGTAATGTTCAGTACAATCACCATATACAGTCCCTTTGAGGGCTGAATGAAAACTTCAATAAATGATCCATTTGATTTTTTTTAAGATTTATTTATTTTAGAGAGGGAGAGTGCACGTGTGAGTGGAAGGAGGGGAAGGAAAACAAAATCTTCAAGCAGACTCCCGTTGAGCGCGGAGCACCACATGGGACTTGATCTCATGAGGCATTAGATCATGACCTGAGACAAAACCAAGTGTCCCATGTGTACCCAACTGAGCCACCCAGCCAGCCCCCAATCCATTTGATATTAACAATGTTGCCCAGAGTGATAAGAAATGAAAAGGATGATAAATCTTTTTTTTTTTTTAATTTTGGTTTTGGTTTTGCTTTATGTTTTCAGGGCATGAATTTCTAAGCCTTAAAGAATCACCCAATGTACCTGTGTACATTAAAGTGTAGTGGCTAGAAGAAAAAGCAAGATCTTATATTGTACTTTGCAGTAAAAAATGTTTGATGACTCCCAAATTGCCTATAGAATGAAGAACATTTTAACCGTTTACCTTTCTAAATTTATTTTTTACTGCTCTCTTATCCAATTGTCAAATTAAGCCATTGCCTATTTCTAAAATTTACTCTAAGCTCTCCTTCCTTTTTAATTTTTTTCTGGACTCTTCCTCTCCTGTTATCTATAACACTGTTGACCCTCCAGCATTTACTTCTAGTAGGAACATAACTTCAAGGCTCAAATACAATTTGCCTGACAAACTTTTTCTGATAATCCTAAGACATTGAGTTCCCATTGCTTTTTTGCATCTCTCTAGTAGTACATATCATCATCTAACTTCTGCCCTATTTGACTTGTCAAGGCATTTATGAAATACCTGCCATGCGTCATTCTTTCAGAAGCTCTGTCTTGTTTGCATGTTTTATGCATCCTCAGCAAAGAATGAGCTCTCTCAGATCAAAGGCTGTCTTACTCATCCTTGCCTTCTCTGTGGGGCCAAGCACATCTCCTTCACACAGTAGGTGCTCAATAATATTCAAATAAAAAATAGTTTTGTAGGAAAGAGTCTCAGTAATTTTTATTCATTTTGTCCAGGAGTTTTCACAAAATGATATAAAATTTTATTCTACACTTCAGCAAAAGCACCTGTATTACTCAATAAACTGTAGCAAGGTCATTAGAGGTAATTGGATCTATTTGAGCCGGGAAAAGACTGTGCCATTTGCCTTGAGGTATTTAAAATCAAAGATAGAACCTCATTTGTCTGGGATAATTTGAGTGTTGGTCTGCATAACAGTTGTGACCCCTCCAGACTATTATGGTTCTAAATTAAGGATTTTCAACATTCAAATAGTAAATAATAAACTGACAAAAATTAGGATACACACTTACTAACCGGTAACACTTTATTTATATGATTACAGATATCTACAGAGTTATTAAATATTCTACTTATATAAAATAATAAAGTAGCTAAAATATTATATTTATAAAGTTTTTTATCCTCATTGATCTTTTTTCTATCTTCCTTAAGTATAGATTTTATATGCCATTAATTGCCCAAAAACATACTGTAGCCCATTATTTCTTTATAGGCTAAGGAAATTTAAATTTTAAAGCTAGAAGAGACTAGAAACCATTGAATCTTTTCTGTTAATTTCACAGAATAGCAACTGAGGCCAATAAAATCATTATTGAAGTCTCATAACATATGAGAATTTAAACTGTGACTGGTCTCCTGATTCCTGATGTAATGTTTTTACTTTATCATCTTTTACCTTTTTAAACTATTCTGTTTTTCAAGATCTTTACAATAAGACACCTTTATAAGTACATGAATTTATTTCCAACTTTACCCTCAACACAAATCATTACTCAGGGTAAATTGCCTTCCATTATATAAACTTTTGTCATGAAAAGTCTTCCCTTAAATTCTCTTCTGCCCAAACTCAAAGACTGTCTTCCTTCATGAAACAAACTCTGCTGTTCCAAATCACAGGCATCTCTTGAGCTGTCAAAAGAAATATTCTGTATCTACATGTTTAAAACTTGGCTAACTTAGGAGCTTTACCAGATACCTTTAAAGCAGTTTATAATACTCAGCTGGGTATTACATATGAAACATATTCATGTAAGCAGGGCAAAAGATTATGAGTGTTTTATTTTTTTATTTTATTTTTTTAAGATTTTATTTATTTATTTGAGAGAGAGAGAGCACAAGCATGGGGGGGGGGGCGGGAGAAGGAGAAGCAGACTCTCTGCTGAGCAGTAAGCCCGATGTGGACTCCCTGTGGGGCTCAATCTCACCACCCTGGGATCGTGTCCTGAGCCACAGGAAAATACTTAACCAACCTCAGCTGGCACTCCAGACTGAATGTTTTTAAATGCCCACAATGAGTTGTAAGAGCACAAATGAGAGAGAGGCATTTGGGAAATACCTGGTGGAAGCAATTAAAGATGGCAAAAATTCTAGAAAGAGGGAAGGACAATTTGAGATGATAGGCAAGCGTTGCTCAGAGATGAGAATTGTAAAGTTCAAAAGGAAAGAAAGCAGCAAATATCACATTTGGCAGGGCCTTAGGGTTTGTTAAGCAGGGCAGTGAAGAGTAAGACAGGAGTAAGTCAGGGTGAAGTTTCATCTAGATGATATTAATTTCCAAGAAAAGGTGCTTGGACTTCATTCCAGAACATGAAAAAGTAAGAAATTATTGAGAGTATTTGATAAAGGCAATTTCCTGGTCAGAATTCTGCTTAGGAAGATTAAACCAGCTGGAGTCTATAGTATGAACTGAAGAAGGACATAACTTGTGCCAAATAGACCAGTTTGGGAATGGAATGCTATAGTCTAGGAAGGAGTTAACAAGGGCCTGGATTAGAGCTGTAAGTGGAAGAGAAAATAGGGTATCAAATGTGCAACAGCACTGGTATATAATCAATAAGATTTGGTAATTGATTGGATAGAGAGAAGAGACAGTAGGAGTAGTTAGCAGACACGTCCATAAACAGAGAAAGAAAAAAAAATAAACTTCCAAGTGTCACAGAGGAACATTATTACATTTTTGAAAAGCATTGGGCTCTAAGTTAAATGTACAACATGTATACTATAATCTGTCCCACAAATCAACACGTATATTTAGATATAGTAGCAATTAAATGCTTAATTACATACAGACATACTGTTCATTAATTATTTCAATCATTTCCATCTTCAAGGATAGGAGATACTTTTTGAGGAAGGGAAAAAAGGGGAGTGGGTGGAATGAGCCAACATGTACAAACTCTTAGTATGTTTTTCATTCAAGCATATACATATGCTGCGCTGCCATTCCTGTTTTACAGATAAGGAAACTAAAGCTCAAAACTATCAGCTAGATTGTCTGTATTGCCAGAGGTGTATAATATGTCCCTGGTTTTACTGAATCCTAGAACTTAGACACTTTCAAGGTTACTAATGAGTTAAGGTTATCAGTGAGTTAAAGTTCTGGGAAGCAGATTTTGGTCAAATATAAGAAAAAAACCTTTTCAACAATTACAACTGTGAAGCTCAAGAAGAGAACCGAGACCTACAGGGACATCCTAATAAGTTTATGCAGGTATGCAATCTATAAGCAAGGGAAATTCCAGAAGTTTTTGTCCCAAATTGTTTCAATTTATAATTGATATGTGAGCAAGGCACCCAGAAACAAAGATCAGTGTTTATGGACATATACTATATATTTGTTGAAGAATAAAAAAATTCAGAGATCCACGGAGAAAAGTAAATATATATTTTTTATTTTTTAAAGATTTTATTTATTTATTTGAGAGAGAGTGAGAGGGAGAACATGAGTGCAGGGGAGAGCAAGGGGGAGAAGCAGACTCCCCACTGAGCACAGAGCCCTGCCTGCAGGACTCAATCCCAGGACCCTGGGATCCCTCAGGACCTGAGCCAAAGACAGATGCTTATCCAACTGAGCCACCCAGGTGCCCCAACAAATATTTAAAATACTGCTCGCCAAAGGAAAAATCTGAGGATATATTTTCCATTTGGGCAGCTTTCTTCTGATCATTTCCAAATCAGTGCACCAAAATTAGAAAGGGTAATTTTTGTCTGAAACAATCTGTGATTTGTGGTCATTTGTGGTCAACCTGGTCATTTGAGATTAGAGTGGGCTATTTAGAAAGAGATTTCTCTGTTCATTTAGACTATTAACCTCTACACACACACACACACACACACACACACACACCTCAAAATACATACACAAAAGCCAAGTATAAATTACTTTTTAATACGTGTCCATGTGATTCTGCATATTTGAATGACTCAGAGTACACTGTACCAGGTAAAACAGACTTTAGATTCTAAACTGAACTTTTTCCCTAATAACAGAATGCCTGGAGAAGTTAGAAGTTAGTAATAACCTTGTGCCTCAGTTTTCTTATCTGTAAAGCAAAGGAGTTGGGATGGATAATTTCTAAAGTCATTTCCAGCTATATGATTATATATGATTCTCAGACAAGTGAGATGAGAAAATCTATGTGGTTGTATTGAATTGCCTTTGTCCTTGGTCATGAACAGCTTCAGACTTTAGGGCTGATTCATTACAGCCAGGAAGGAACATTTCCATTTCAATTTCTAAGATAATCATTGCCAGGTTTAACCCTTTCAGATTAAATGTTAATTTTCTTATTTTTCATAGACTCCTGTATTTGTTATCCTAGGACTTTCCTATAATTAGATGTCAGTCTTTTGATTAATTCTGTATTTGCTTCAGGAAAGTGCCTACTTTTAGGCCTTAGATTATTTCCAATGTGTGTGCTCTCTGCCCTATCCGTACTTGCTTTCATGTTTTTATGCCTTTTTCCTTACACCTAAGCAGCACTTTACTTTAGCTGATAACTCTCTTTAAGAGCCTGATCTTGCCCTTTAAGATTCAATAATTATGTCCCCAAAATACACACAATGATGCATTTCTAGTTTTTCTGTTTTAAACCAAAAACATTTTATCTCAAATATAGAAAACCTTGTTATTGCTTATTCTTGTTCCCAAACATCTATGATTTCCCTAAAATAATGGGAATTAAAATTTCCATAAAATGTTTTCCAAAATTTTAATTAGATAGGCAAGAATCAATATGTTCCACTTATATAACTTAAAGATCATATCATGCTCCATAACTCAAAATTAGGAAAGTGTAGTAAATCAGCTTATACACACATAAGAATCACTTTGCCAGACTGTGAATTTAGTCATGAAGTAACTTAATTTAAAGGTTGAAATGGCTGACTCAGGTGGTAATTTATTAATGTGTTTTTACCACTCAAACACATGTAGTGATATATTGTTTTAATTAGTAAAAGGCATATAAAAACAAAAAAGAATACCTTCTATCTTCTTACTCTTTCTTGTTTTATCATCTAGAAGTTGTCTCTAGCCTGAAGGAGAAAAGGGTAGATGGAATAGCAAATCTTTACTGTATAGAAATTTAAATAGGAAATACTTATCCTAACTAAAAGTCTCTGAATTTCTGCACTGATTCATTCAAAATAATCTAAATAACCCTACCTTTAATTTATTCCATAATGTCTAAGGTAAAGTCCCAAGCTCCTGGCACTAGACAAAGACACAAGCTGAGAATAGAGAGTCAGAAACTGACTTTGTCAGGGAATGCTTAAATAGGCACTATCATATAATAAGCATGTAAACACCAATTATTGCAAAAACAGATGAGGATGACTGTGCCATTTTATATCTGCTTTCTACACACACTTCTAGAGAAATAGTTTTATTTCTTTTTTTTTTAATTTTATTTATTTATACATGAGAGACACAGAGAGAAAGGCAGAGACACAGACAGAGGGAGAAGTGGGGTCCCTGTGGGGAGTCCAATGCAGGACTCAATTCCGGGACCCCGGGATCATGCCCTGAGCTAAAGGAAGACACTCAATAACTAAGCCACTGAGGTGCCCCTGAAGAAATAGTCTTAGTTCTTTTCTGAATTCTTTTACCCTTCAAGGCTATCCTTTGGGAGTATAGAGGTAAAGGTACAAAGAAAAAGGAAGTTAACATCATTAAGAAACACTTCCCTAGAGTTTCCCAACTAAAGCCTTTGATGCAACTCTTACACTTACATACCTCAGTTGTTAATTCTATAAAAAATTTTCTCAAATTTTAGTGCTTTTCTAGAGTTTAGTGAATGACTTTAAGTATTTCCATTTGCTATATGTGAAAATGAAATGGGATTATAAGTTTCACTGGATAGTTTTTTAAAGTGATGTAAACCAGCAGATTCACCTTCCGTTCCCAGTGTTCTCTAAGCAAATTATTGGTTGCATAGTGTAATTTATGTTTACTATGATTAGCTAAGAGTTTGTAATATGTTAAATTTGATTGTTGATATTAATAATATAATATTTAATATTATATTAGATTGTAATATATTAAATTGTGATTTTTTGTTATATATAGTTTATTACACACTAAGTCCTTTTTAAATAATTATTATGTAGAGTAAGTGTATCTATACTCATATTATGCCTTCATAACTACACTACATTTAAATTTCTCTAGTGTCATGAGAGCTTTTTTGAATTTACTAAAAATATTTATGAGAAACTGGTAAATGTCAAACACTCTCAATGTGTCAGTAATATAGTGATGAATGAATCTTGATTTTAATGATTATTGTTGGGAAATAATATTCAAACTGTTTGAAATAGTTATTGTTCTCTTTAATATGGTATATAGGAATATACTGCAATGAAACAATTATTTTTTATAATTCATTTATGATAAAGCAGTTATTTTAATAGACAACCATTACTATTGCTAAATAATAGCCTCATAACCAATTACTTTTATAACATCTTGTCAGTGAGTTGTGTTGAAAATTCAGGTTCCACACGACCATTAATGCTCTAAATTTTATTGCTTTCATTTTATACATGATGGTTATGGAAAATTCTGCACAACCTGTTGAATCTTGCAGTTCCACAAGATGGTTCATCTTTTCATTTTACTGTGACTGGGTAATATCCTTTCCATACACAATGTGCTTGTTCTTTAAGCTCATCTCTTTATATTTTATTTGCTGTCCTCCCTCTTGAGTTTCCTATCATTCTTTTTTAACCTCCCCCCACCCCCACCCCCCCCACCCCCCGTAACAAACTTTCCAGCAAACTTGACTCCAGGGTTCCTTTGTCCCATCCTGAAGAGAAAACTGTATGTGAAATATATTCTAATAGCATGCCTTTACTGCCTATATAAAGAAACACTATAGGTAAAGTAATGTTGCATTTTTCTGACATATTGCCATTTGCAACAGGGTTGCCAAGCAACTGTAACTTTATTCTATTTTTTTCAGTACCTTTACATGAAGCATTTAATAGCAAATTTCTCTATAAGCATATCAATGGAAAAAATGTTTATTATTCTTGATAAACTGGAAATGTCCCTATCATAAGCATTGTGAGATCAACTACATTTTTCTTTAATTTCCAAAAAACTTAAAGCCAGAAATCGATCCAAGCGTTGTGGATGGGACCTCAGGTATATATAATTTAGGGAACCCTATTTAAGAAAAAGAATCATGAATACAAAATTAGGTACAGCGTTGTGGAAGAGTGTCATCCAAATTCAGAGATTTTAAAGCTTAGGCTTTATTAGCTACATGACAAATCCATCTCTGCTTGGAACTAAGTTTATACCCAAATGCTATTATTTTCCTCTATCACCATTCTTAATGCACTAGCTACCCTCTTCTCCTTACACAATTGGAATCTGGTTGGTTAACTGAAATTTCTGGAAAATATGGAAATTATAAAAAATTACATACACATAAGTAAACATATGCTTTAATATAACACATAAATATTCATTTGTCAATCTTTTGATTGCTATCCAAGGCTTTTTATTTGTGTAAAGAATTACATGGAAGTTATTTAACAGATTTTTTTTTTTGTTTAATTTTCCCCATCCTCACCTTTTACAATTTAATTTGTATATTTTAATTTTGGACTGATGGTTTAACATTTCCTATAAATGTGCTTATATAATAAACTCCCTCAAAATTGTTTCAAAATAGATGGATTAGGGCAGCCCTGGTGGCTCAGTGGTTTAGCGCTGCCTTTGGTCCAGGGACTGATCCTGGAGACCCAGAATCAAGTCCCGAGTCCCACGTTGGGTTCCCTGCATGGAGCCTGCTCCTCCCTCTGCCTGTGTCTCTGCCTCTCTCTCTCTCTCTCTGTGTGTGTCTCTCATGAATAAATAAATAAAATCTTTTAAAAAATAGGGAGGAGGGGCAAGACGGCGGAAGAGTAGGGTCCCCAAGTCCCCTGTCCCCACCAAATTACCTAGATAACCTTCAAATCATCCTGAAAATCTACGAATTTGGCCTGAGAATTAAAGAGACCAGCTGGAATGCTGCAGTGAGAAGAGTTCGCGCTTCTATCAAGGCAGGAAGACGGGGAAAAAGAAATAAAGACACAAAAGGCCTCCAAGGGGGAGGGGCCCGCGAGGAGCCGGGCTGAGGCCGGGGCGAGTGTCCCCAGGACAGGAGAGCCCCGACCCGGAGGAGCAGGAGCTGCACCGACCTTCCCGGGGGAAAGGGGCTCGCGGGGAGGTGGAGCAGGACCCAGGAGGGCGGGGATGCCCTCGGGCTCCCGGGGACACTAACAGACACCTGCGCCCCGGGAGATGCGCCGAGCTCCCTAAGGGCTGCAGCGCGCACGGGGGACCCGGAGCAGCTCGGGGGGCTCGGGGGCGGCTCCGCGGAGGGGGCTGCGGGGGGGAGCAGCTGGGGGGGCTCGGGGGCGGCTCCGCGGAGGGGGCTGCGGGGCGGGAGCAGCTCGGGGGGCTCGGGGGGCTCGGGGGGGGGGGGCTCCGCGGAGGGGGCTGCGGGGCGGGAGCAGCTCGGGGGGCTCGGGGGCGGCTCCGAGGAGGGGGCTGCGCGGCGGGAGCAGCTCGGGGGGCTCGGGGGCGGCTCCGAGGAGGGGGCTGCGCGGCGGGAGCAGCAGGGGGGGCTCGGGGGCGGCTCCGCGGAGGGGGCTGCGGGGCGGGAGCAGCTCGGGGGGCTCGGGGGCGGCTCCGCGGAGGGGGCTGTGGGGTGGGAGCGCAAATCCAACAGCGCAGGCCCCGGAGCACAGGGCGCCGGACACAGCCCAGGATCCGGCCTCCCCGGGACAGGCAGAGGCCGGGAGGGCCCAGGACAGCGAGGACGCTCCTGCCCCAGCTGAGCAGATCAGCGGCCCCGCCCGGAGCCTCCAGGCCCTGCAGACGGAGAGCTGCGGAGCTACTTCGGGGGCTGACTCCAGGGCTGCAGAGCTGGCCCCGCCACTGCGGCTGTTCCTCCTGGGGCCTCACGGGGTGAACAACCCCCACTGAGCCCTGAACCAGGCAGGGGCAGAGCAGCTCCCCCAAGTGCTCACACCTGAGAATCAGCACAACAGGCCCCTCCCCCAGAAGACCAGCTAGACGGACAAGTTCCAGGGGAAGTCAAGGGACTTAAAGTACACAGAATCAGAAGACACTCCCCCATGATATTTTTTTTCTTTTTGATTTATTTGCTTCCCCCTCCCCATTTTTTCCTCTTTCTTTTTCTTTCTCTTTTTTTCTTTTTTTCTTCCTTTTTTCTTTTCGCTTTTTCTCTTTTCTTACATTCTTTCTCTCCTCTCTTTTTCTCCTTTTCCCAATACAACTTGTTTTTGGCCACTCTGCACTGAGCAAAATGACTAGAAGGAAAACCTCACCTCAAAAGAAAGAATCAGAAACAGTCCTCTCTCCCACAGAGTTACAAAATCTGGATTACAATTCAATGTCAGAAAGCCGATTCAGAAGCACTATTATACAGCTACTGGTGGCTCTAGAAAAAACCATAAAGGACTCAAGAGACTTCATGACTGCAGAATTTAGATCCAATCAGGCAGAAATTAAAAATCAATTGAATGAGATGCAATCCAAACTAGAAGTCCTAACGACGAGGGTTAACGAGGTGGAAGAACGAGTGAGTGACATAGAAGACAAGTTGATAGCAAAGAGGGAAACTGAGGAAAAAGACAAACAATTAAAAGACCATGAAGATAGATTAAGGGAAATAAACGACAGCCTAAGGAAGAAAAACCTACGTTTAATTGGGGTTCCCAAGGGCGCCGAAAGGGACAGAGGGCCAGAATATGTATTTGAACAAATCATAGCTGAAAACTTTCCTAATCTGGGAAGGGAAACAGGCATTCAGATCCAGGAAATAGAGAGATCCCCCCCTAAAATCAATAAAAACCATTCAACACCTCGACATTTAATTGTGAAGCTTGCAAATTCCAAAGATAAAGAGAAGATCCTTAAAGCAGCAAGAGACAAGAAATCCCTGACTTTTATGGGGAGGAGTATTAGGGTAACAGCAGACCTCCCACAGAGACCTGGCAGGCCAGAAAGGGCTGGAAGGATATATTCAGGGTCCTAAATGAGAAGAACATGCAACCAAGAATACTTTATCCAACAAGGCTCTCATTCAAAAATGGAAGGAGAGATAAAGAGCTTCCAAGACAAGCAGAAACTGAAAGAATATGTGACCTCCAAACCAGCTCTGCAAGAAATTTTAAGGGGGACTCTTAAAATTCCCCTTTAAGAAGAATTTCAGTGGAACAATCCACAAAAATAAGGACTGAATAGATATCATGATGACACTAAACTCATATCTCTCAATAGTAACTCTGAATGTGAACGGGCTTAATGACCCCATCAAAAGGCGGAGGGTTTCAGACTGGATAAAAAAGCAGGACCCATCTATTTGCTGTCTACAAGAGACTCATTTTAGACAGAAGGACACCTACAGCCTGAAAATAAAAGGTTGGAGAACCATTTACCATTCAGATGGTCCTCAAAAGAAAGCAAGGGTAGCCATCCTTATATCAGATAAACTAAAATTTACCCCAAAGACTGTAGTGAGAGATGAAGAGGGACACTATATCATACTTAAAGGATCTATCCAACAAGAGGACTTAACAATCCTCAATATATATGCCCCGAATGTGGGAGCTGCAAATATATCAATTAATAACGAAAGTGAAGAAATACTTAGATAATAATACACTAATACTTGGTGACTTCAACCTAGCTCTTTCTATACTCAATAGGTCTTCTAAGCACAATATCTCCAAAGAAACGAGAGCTTTAAATGATACACTGGACCAGATGGATTTCACAGATATGTACAGAACTTTACATCCAAACTCAACTGAATACACATTCTTCTCAAGCGCACATGGAACTTTCTCCAGAATAGACCACATATTGGGTCACAAATCGGGTCTGAACCGATACCAAAATATTAGGATAGTCCCCTGCATATTCTCAGACCATAATGCCTTGAAGTTAGAACTAAATCACAACAAGAAGTTTGGAAGGATCTCAAACACGTGGAGGTTAAGGACCATCCTGCTAAAAGATGAAAGGGTCAACCAGGAAATTAAGGAAGAACTAAAAAGGTTCATCGAAACTAATGAGAATGAAGATACAAGCGTTCAAAATCTTTGGGATGCAGCAAAAGCAGTCCTGAGGGGGAAATACATCGCAATACAAGCATCCATTCAAAAACTGGAAAGAACTCAAATACAAAAGCTAACCTTGCACATAAAGGAGCTAGAGAAAAAACAGCAAATAGATCCTACACCCAGCAGCAGAAGAGAGTTAATAAAGTTTCGAGCAGAACTCAACGATATCGAGACCAGAACAACTGTGGAACAGATCAACAGAACCAGGAGTTGGTTCTTTGAAAGAATTAATAAGATAGATAAACCATTAGCCAGCCTTATTAAAAACAAGAGAAAGAAGACTCAAATTAATAAAATCATGAATGAGAAAGGAGAGATCACTACCAACACCAAAGAAATACAAACAATTTTAAAAACATATTATGAACAGTTATAGGCCAATAAATTAGGCAATCTAGAAGAAATGGACGCATTCCTGGAAAGCCACAAACTACCAAAACTGGAAAAGGAAGAAATAGAAAACCTGAACAGGCCAATAACCAGGGAGGAAATTGAAGCAGTCATCAAAAACCTCCCAAGACACAGAAGTCCAGGGCCAGATGGCTTCCCAGGAGAATTCTATCAAACGTTTAAAGAAGAAATAATACCTATTCTACTAAAGCTGTTTGGAAAGATAGAAAGAGATGGAGTACTTCCAAATTCGTTCTATGAGGCCAGCATCACCTTAATTCCAAAACCAGACAAAGACCCCACCAAAAAGGAGAATTACAGACCAATATCCCTGATGAACATGGATGTAAAAATTCTCAACCAGATACTAGCCAATAGGATCCAACAGTACATTAAGAAAATTATTCACCATGACCAAGTAGGATTTATCCCCGGGACACAAGGCTGGTTCAACACCCGTAAAACAATCAATGTGATTCATCATATCAGCAAGAGAAAAACCAAGAACCATATGATCCTCTCATTAGATGCAGAGAAAGCATTTGACAAAATACAGCATCCATTCCTGATCAAAACACTTCAGAGCATAGGGAACATTCCTCGACATCTTAAAAGCCATCTACAAAAAGCCCACAGGAAATATCATTCTCAATGGGGAAGCACTGGGAGCCTTTCCCCTAAGATCAGGAACAAGACAGGGATGTCCACTCTCACCACTGCTATTCAACATAGTACTGGAAGTTCTAGCCTCAGCAATCAGACAACAAAAAGACATTAAAGGCTTTCAAATTGGCAAAGAAGAAGTCAAACTCTCCCTCTTCGCCGATGACATGATACTCTACGTAGAAAACCCAAAAGCCTCCACCCCAAGATTGCTAGAACTCATACAGCAATTTGGCAGCGTGGCAAAATCAATGCCCAGAAGTCAGTGGCATTTCTCTACACTAACAATGAGACTGAAGAAAGAGAAATTAAGGAGTCAATCCCATTTACAATTGCACCCAAAAGCATAAGATACCTAGGAATAAACCTAACCAAAGAGGTAAAGGATCTATACCCTTAAAACTATAGAACACTTCTGAAAGAAATTGAGGAAGACACAAAGAGATGGAAAAATATTCCATGCTCATGGATTGGCAGAATTAATATTGCGAAAATGTCAATGTTACCCAGGACAATGTACACGTTTAATGCAATCCCTATCAAAATACCATGGACTTTCTTTAGAGAGTTAGAACAAATTATTTTAAGATTTGTGTGGAATCAGAAAAGACCCCGAATAGCCAGGGGAATTTTAAAAAAGAAAACCATATCTGGGGGCATCACAATGCCAGATTTCAGGTTGTACTACAAAGCTGTGGTCATCAAGACAGTGTGGTACTGGCACAAAAACAGACACATAGATCAGTGGAACAGAATAGAGAACCCAGAAGTGGACCCTGAACTTGATGGTCAACTAATATTCGATAAAGGAGGAAAGACTATCCTTTGGAAGAAAGACAGTCTCTTCAATAAATGGTGCTGGGAAAATTGGACATCCACATGCAGAAGAATGAAACTAGACCACTCTCTTTCACCATGAACAAAGATAAACTCAAAATGGATGAAAGATCTAAATGTGAGACAAGAGTCCATCAAAATCCTAGAGGAGAACACAGGCAACACCCTTTTTGAGTTCGGTCACAGTAACTTCTTGCAAGATACATCCACGAAGGCAAAAGAAACAAAAGCAAAAATGAACTATTGGGACTTCATCAAGATAAGAAGCTTTTGCACAGCAAAGGATACAGTCAACAAAACTAAAGGACAACCTACAGAATGGGAGAAGATATTTGCAAATGACATATCAGATAAAGGGCTAGTTTCCAAGATCTATAAAGAACTTATTAAATTCAACACCGAGAAACAAACAATCCAATCATGAAATGGGCAAAAGACATGAAGAGAAATCTCACAGAGGAAGACATAGACATGGCCAACATGCACATGAGAAAATGCTCTGCATCACTTGCCATTAGGGAAATACAAATCAAAACCACAATGAGATACCACGTCACGCCAGTGAGAATGGGGAAAATTAACAAGGCGGGAAACCACAAATGTTGGAGAGGATGCAGAGAAAAGGGAACCCTCTTGCACTGTTGGTGGGAATGTGAACTGGTTCAGCCACTCTGGAAAACTGTGTGGAGGTTCCTCAAAGAGTTACAAATAGACGTGCCCTACGACCCAGCAATTGCACTGTTGGGGATTTACCCCAAAGATTCAGATGCAATGAAACGCCTGGACACCTGCACCCCGATGTTTCTAGCAGCAATGGCCACAATAGCCAAACTGTGGAAGGAGCCTCGGTGTCCATCGAAAGATGAATGGATAAAGAAGATGTGGTTTATGTATACAATGGAATATTCCTCAGCCATTAGAAACGACAAATACCCACCATTTGCTTCAACGTGGATGGAACTGGAGGGTATTATGCTGAGTGAAGGAAGTCAATCGGAGAAGGACAAACATTGTATGTTCTCATTCATTTGGGGAATATAAATAATAGTGAAAGGGAATATAAGGGAAGGGAGAAGAAATGTGTGGGAAATATCAGAAAGGGAGACAGAACATAAAGACTCCTAACTCTGGGAAACGAACTAGGGGTATGGAAGGGGAGGAGGGCGGGGGTGGGGGTGAATGGGTGACAGGCACTGAGGGGGGCGCTTGACGGGATGAGCACTGGGTGTTATTCTGTATGTTGGTAAATTGAACACCAATAAAAAATAAATTTATTAAAAAATAGATGGATTAAACTTACCATTTATGACTCTTTGTACATAGATCCTTTATTTTGTAGGTTGTCCATGACAATTTTGTAATATGTGGCTGATTACCTTGGACCTTTCTGATCTGCCTCCTTTGGTTCCATTTGGCATATGCTATGTAAATAAAATGCAGTTCATTCCACTCAAAACATATGATAAAGTTTTTATTTTATATAATTTTGAACTACCTATGTTGCTTCAACTTTCCAAAATCCTAGGTAGTTGATAACTAAATATACATTAGGTATCATTTCTTATCCATATGGATTATTTAATCATATTGAAAAATAGCAGAGGTGGGAGATTACTTTTTAATCAGCAGGCAAAAGTAGAAATGAGTTTGTGTTGATGCAGCTTTTGTGTTGTGATTAACATTTGTTTTAAATTTGCATAAAATAAGCTGTAGAAATATTAGCTATTGCCAATCTGTTTTGTCACATAACAGCAAACAGCAAATGGTCACTGGTATTTTCATTTGACCTTGTGGTATGGAGTTTTAAGAACATGCATTAGCACACAGTGTGTACTACCCTTTGAAATCTGCATCTTATCTTGTAGGCTGTTACAGAACCCAGTGCTAGCATCTAAAACAAAATAGTTTTGGGTTGTTGTTGTTGTTTTTTTTTTTCCATCTGTGCAGCATAACAGAAGAATTTTAATCAAAGTCAGGTATATATTCTGAAGGAAATCACTGTCTACCCTCCCATGAAAAAACTAAATTTCAGTACCTTACTTCAAATTTGTGTTGTGCAATAAATTAATTTCACACATCTTATGTTGACTCATCCAAGATAGAGTGATTTCATTTCTTAACAACCAAAAGATGGTTTGTTTCATGGTGTGTACCTTGCTATGCGTTATAGTAATTTTTGAAGCCCATTAATTCAGGAAATTTGATTTTATACCATTTTGCAGACAAATATAGCATGTTATTGCATGGATGAGAAAGAACAATTAAATATTTGAAGATATTTTCTGAGGGAAAGTGCTAGTTCAGGTTATAATGAAAATACTGCCTAAGTAATAAGCCTTATAAAACTATAAAGTTAAAAAATTTGAGTTCTTTTAGAATTGACAATCTTAGTTCCTCTTCTGAACATAACATAATCCCACATTATTATAAGCTGTCATTTATGATACTTGGTCATTGTTTGAATGTTTGATAGCACAATAGTCTTAAAAGGATAATGAAAAGGATGAAAGATTAAGAGTGATGCCATAATAGAGGGGCAGTCGGTTAGGAGTTTGCCTTCCCCTCAGGTCATGATATTAGGGTCCTGGAGTCCAGCCCCATGCAGTGGGCTTCCTGCTCAGTCGGGAATCTGCTTCTCCCTCTCTCTCTGCCCCTCTGTCCCCCACCCCTGACCTCCATCATTCATGTTCTCTCTCCCTAATAAATAAATAAAATCTTTAAAAAAAAGTGATGCCATAATAGAATGGACTAAAATAGTTGATGCTGCTAAGCCTGCAAAACCTAGAATAGAGGAAATGATACTGAAATAAATTAAAATATGGGATATATTAATAGGCTGAACTGGGGAGGGGCGGGGAAGATGGTGGGGGAGTAGGGTCCCCAAGTCACCTGTCCCCAACAATTTGCCTAGATAACTTTCAAATCATCCTGGAAACCTATGAATTTGACCTGAGATTTAAAGAGAGAACAGCTGGAATGCTACAGAGAGAAGAGTTTGCGCTCCTAACAAGGTAGGAAGGTGGAAAAAAATAAACTAAAAAAGAATCCAGTGGCGGAGGGGCCCCCTGAGGAGCCGGGCTAAGGCTGGGCAACGAAAGCATCCAGGAGAGGGAAGCCCAGCCTGGAGAAGCAGGAACTTTAAAAATCCGTATGGGATTCTTCCCGGACAGAAAGGCTCTCAGCAGAGAACATGGACAGAACCACAGGAGGGGCAGTAGAGTCTCCAGGTTCCCAGGGTGATTAGGAGAGGAGGGCGGGGCAGCCCAGGTGGCTCAGCGGTTTAGCGCCGCCTGCAGCCCAGGGTGTGGTCCTGGAGTCCCTGAATCGAGTCCCACCTCAGGCTTCCTGCATGGAGCCTGCTTCTCCTCTGCCTGTGTCTCTGCCTCTCTTTCTCTCCTCTCTGTGTATTCTCATGGATAAATAAATAAAATCTTAAAAAAAAAAAAGTTATGAAAATAAAAAAAAGGAGAAGAGGGCGCCCCGGGGAGAGCCCACCATAGACGGCAGACCAAGCTCGGTGAAGGGCTAGAGGGGGCACTCCGTGGGGCCTAGGGAGAAGTTCAGGCGGCAGCTCTGGGTAGAGGGGGCTGCGCTCTGCTGCTTTTGGGAGCTGCCGCCCCAGGAGCACGATTCCACCAGCATAGGCCCCAGAGCCCAGGGCACCAGGGGACACAGCCCCCAGCCTGTGGTTCCCCCCAGGGCCAGGCAGAGTCGGGAGGGCGCAGGACAGCGAGGACCCTCCTGCTGCCAGGCGCCCCAAAATTGTGCAGGTCAGCACCCCCTGCCCCCTGGGAGCATCCAGGCCAGTGCCCCCTGGGAGACTGTGGTAGTTACTGCAGGAGCTGACTCCAGGGCTGGAAAACTGGCTGCCGCCAGGGTGGTGATTTCCTCCTGGTGTCACCCTGTGCCTGGGAGGAGCAGGACCACCAGGAACAAGGTCCTCACAGGATAAAAGGCTCCCACTGAGCCGTGCACTCACCTGAGAGTCAGCACAGCAGGCCCCTCCCCCAGAAGACCAGCTGGAAGGACAGGGGAAGAGCAAATTCTTGGCCGAGCAGCGTTGGAAAGCTCCAAGGGAAGTCGAGGGACTTACAGTATATAGAACCAGAGGATACCCCTCCTTGTTTTTGCTTTTGTTTTAATTTTTTTTCTGTTTTTCTTTTTCTTCCTTTTTCCAATACAACTCGTTTTTAGCCACTCTGCACTGAGCAAAATGACTAGAAAGAAGAATTTACCATAAAAGAAAGAATCAGAAACAGTACTCTCTGCCACAGAGTTACAGAATTTGGATTACCATTCAATGTCAGAAAGCCAATTCAGAAGCACAATTATAAAACTACTGGTGGCTCTGGAAAAAAGCATAAAGGATTCAAGAGACTTCATGACTGCAGAATTTAGATCTATTCAGGCTGAAATTAAACATCAATTAAATGAGATGCAATCCAAATTGGAGGTCCTAACGATGAGGGATAATTAGGTAGAAGACAGAGTAAGTGACATAGCAGACAAGTTGATGGCAAGGAAGGAAGCTGAGAAAAAAAGAGAGAAACAACTAAAAGACCATGAGGAAAGGTTAAGGGAAATAAATGACAGCCTCAGAAGGAAAAATCTACGTTTAATTGGGGTTCCAGAGGATGCTGAAAGGGACAGAGGACAAGAAAGTTTATTTGAACAAATCATAGCTGAGAACTTCCCTAATTTGGGGAGGGAAACATGCATTCAGATCCAGGAGATAGAGAGATCCCCCCCTAAATCAATAAAAACCGTTCAACACCTCGGAATTTAATAGCGAAACTTGAAAATTCCAAAGATAAAGAGAAAATCCTTAAAACAGCAAGAGACAAGAGATCCCTAACTTATATTGAGATAAATATTAGATTAACAGCAGACCTCTCCACAGAAACCTGGCAGGCCAGAAAGGGCTGGCAGGATATATTCAGGGTCCTAAATGAGAAGAAATGCAGCCAAGAATACTTTATCCAGCAAGGCTCTCATTCAGAATAGAAATAGAGATAAAGAACTTCCAGGACAGGCAGAAACTGAAAGAATATGTGACCACGAACCCAGCTCTGCAAGAAATTTTAAGGGGGACTCTGTAAAAGAAAGAGGATGCCCAAATAAATAATCCACAAAAACAGGGACCGAATAGGTATTATGATGACACTAAGTTCATATCTTTCAATAGTTTACTCTGAACTTGAGTAGGCTTAATGATCCCATCAAAAGACGCAGGGTTTCAGACTGGAAAAAAAGCAAGACCCATCTATTTGCTGTCTACAAGAGACTGATTAGAGATGTAAGGACACCAACAGCCTGAAAATGAAAGGTTGAGGAACCATTTATAATTCAAATGGTCCTCAAAAGAAAGCAGGGGTAGCCATCCTCATATCAGGTAAATTAAAGTTTATCCCAAAGACTGTAGTAAGAGATGAAGAGGGACACTATATCATAAGGATCTATCCAAAAAGAGGACATAACAATCATGAATATTTATGCCCCAAATGTGGGAGCTGCCAAGTATATCAATTAATAACCAAAGTAAAGACATACTTAGATAGTAATACACTAATACTGGGAGACTTCAACACAGTACTTTCTGCAAATGACATATCTTCTAAGCACAACATCTCCAAAGAAACAAGAGCTTTAAATGATGCACTGGACCAGATAGATTTCACAGATATTTACAGAAATTTACATCCAAACACAACTGAATGCACATTCTTCTCAAGTGCACATGGAACTTTCTCCAGAATAGACCACATACTGGGTCACAAATCAGGTCTTAACCAATACTAAAAGATGGGGTTGTCCCCTGCATGTTTTCAGACCATAATACTTTGAAACTTGAACTCAATCACAAGAAGAAATTTGGAAGAAACTCAAACACGTGGAGCTTAAAGAGCATCCTGCTAAAGATGAAAGGGTCAACCAGGAAATTAGAGAAGAATTAAAAACATTCGTGGAAACTAATGAGGATAAAGACATAACCATTCAAAATCTTTGGGACACAGCAAAAGCAGTCCTGAGGGGGAAGTACATCACAATACAAGCATCCCTCAAAACATTGGAAAAAACGCAAATACACAAGCTAACCTTGCACCTAAAGGAACTGGAGAAAGAACAGCAAATAAAACCTACACCAAGCAGCAGAAGAGAGTTAATAAAGATTCGAGCAGAACTCAATGAAATAGAGACCAGAAGAACTGTGGAACAGATCAGCAAAACCCGGAGTTGGTTCTTTGAAAGAATTAATAAGATAGATAAAACATTAGTCAGCCTTATTAAAAACAAAAGAGAAAAGACTCTAATTAATAAAATCATGAATGAAAAAGGAGAGCACACAACCAATACTAAGAAAATACAAACGATTTTAAAAACATAATATGAGCAGCTATACACCAATAAATTAGGCAATCTAGAAGAAATGGACACATTTCTGGAAAACCACAAACTACCAAAACTGGCACAGGAAAAAATAGAAAACCTGAACAGGCCAATAACCAGGGAGGACATTGAAGCAGTCATCAAAAACCTCCCAAGACACAAAAGTCCAGGGACAGATGGCTTCCCAGGGGAATTCTATCAAATGCTTAAAGAAGAAACAATACCTATTCTACTAAAGCTGTTCTGAAAAATAGAAAGGGATGGAGTACTTCCAAACTTGTTATATGAGGCCAGCATCACCTTAATTCCAAAACCAAAGACCCCACCAAAAAGGAGAATTACAGACCAATATCCCTGATGAACATGGATGAAAAATTCTCAACCAGATACTAGCCAATAGGATCCAACAGTACATTAAGAAGATTATTCATCATGACCAAGTGGGATTTATCCCCGGGATGCTAGGGTGGTTCAACACTCATGAAGCAATCAACGTGATAGATCATATCAACAAGAGAAAAACCAGGAACCATATGATCTTCTCAATTGATGCAGAGAAAGCATTTGACAAAATACAGCATCCATTCCTGATCAAAACTCTTCAGAGTGTAGGGATAGAGGGAACATTCCTCAGCATCTTAAAAGCAATCTATGAAAAGCCCACAGTGAATATAATTCTCCATGGGGAAAAACTGAGAGCCTTTCCCCAATATCAGAAACATGACTGGAATGTCCACTCTCACCACTGCTATTCAACATAGTACTGGAAGTCCTAGCCTCAGCAGTCAGACAACAAAAAGACATTAAAGGCATTCAAATCGGCAAAGAAGTCAAACTCTCCCTCTTCACCGATGACATGATACTCTACATAGAAAACACCCAAAAGTCTCCACCCCAAGATTGCTAGAACTCGCACAGCAATTCGGTAGCGTGGCAGGATACAAAATCAATGCCCAGATATCAGTGGCATTTCTCTACACTAACAATGAGACTGAAGAAAGAGAAATTAAGGAGTCAATCCCATTTACAATTGCACCCAAAAGCATAAGATACCTAGAAATAAACCTAACCAAAGAAGTAAAGGATCTATACCCTGAACACTACAGAACACTTCTGAAAGAAATTGAGGAAGACACAAAGAGATGGAAAAATATTCCATGCTCATGGATTGGCAGAATTAATATTGCGAAAATGTCAATGTTACCCAGGGAAATTTACACGTTTAATGCAATCCCTATCAAAATACCATGGACTTTCTTTAGAGAGTTAGAACAAATTATTTTAAGATTTGTGTAGAATCAGAAAAGACCCCGAATAGCCAGGGGAATTTTAAAAAAGAAAACCATATCTGGGGGCATCACAATGCCAGATTTCAGGTTGTACTACAAAGCTGTGGTCATCAAGACAGTGTGGTACTGGCACCAAAACAGACACATAGATCAATGGAACCGAATGGAGAACCCAGAAATGGGCTCTCAACATTATGGTCAACTAATATGCAACAAAGCAGGAAAGACTATCCACTGGAAAAAGACAGTCTCTTCAATAAATGGTGCTGGGAAAATTGGACAGCCACACGCAGAAGAATGAAACTAGACCATTCCCTTACACCATTCACAAAGATAAACTCAAAATGGATGAAAGATCTAAATGTGAGACAAGAATCCATCAAAATCTTAGAGGAGAACAAAGGCAACACCCTTTTTGAACTTGGCCACAGTAACTTCTTGCAAGATACATCTATGAAGGCAAGGGAAACAAAAGCAAAAATGAGTTATTGGGACTTCATCAAGATAAAAAGCTTCTGCACAGCAAAAGAAACAGTCAACAAAACTAAAAGACAACCTACAGAATGGGAGAAGATATTTGCAAATGACCTATCAGATAAAGGGCTAGTATCCAAGATCTATAGAGAACTTATTAAACTCAACAGCAAAGAAACAAACAATCCAATCATGGAATGGGCAGAAGACATGAACAGAAATTTCACAGAGGGAGACATAGACATGGCCAACAAGCACATGAGAAAATGCTCTGCATCACTTGCCGTCAGGGAAATACAAATCAAAGCCACAATGAGATACCACCTCACACCAGTGAGAACGGTGAAAAGTAACAAGACAGGAAACCACAAATGTTGGAGAGGATGTGGAGAAAGGGGAACCCTCTTGCACTGTTGGTGGGAATGTGAACTGGTGCAGCCACTCTGGTAAACTGTGTGGAGGTTCCTCAAAGACTTAAATATAGAGCTACCCTATGACCCATAAATTGCCCTGCTGGGGATTTACCCCAAAGATACAGATGCAGTGAAATGGCAGGACACCTGCACTCCAATGTTTCTAGCAGCAATGTCCACAATAGCCAAACTGTGGATGAGCCTTGGTGTCTATCGAAACTTGAATGGATAAAGAAGATGTGGTTTATGTATACAATGGAATATTACCTAGCCATCAGAAAGGACAAATACCCACCATTTGCTTCAACATGGTTGGAACTGGAGGGTATTATGCTGAGTGAAGTACAATCGGAGAAGGACAAACGATATATGGTCTCACTTATTTGTGGAATATAGAAAATAGTGAAAGGGAATAAAGGGGAAAAGAGAGAAAATGAGTGGAGAATATCAGAGAGGGTGACAGAACATGAGAGACTCCTAACTCTGGGAAACGTACAAGATGTAGTGAAAGCAGAGGTAAGGGGATGGGGTGACTGGGTGACAGGCACTGAGTGGTCACTTGGTAGGATGAGCATGGGTGTTATGCTATATGTCGGCATATCGAACTCCAATAAAAAATATATATACAAAAGAATAATAGGCTGAACTGTGACTTTTCTAATAAACTCAGTGTTGGAAGATGTTTAGAAAAAAACTAAGAATTATTTTTTAAGCATTTCGTTTCATAATAAGTTCTAAACATAGGTGATTGTTGAACCTTAGGAGATGATATATAGTAAAAACACAAAATAATTCCTGCCAGATTTAGATATGTATGGATAATGGTGCATAATTTGGTTACTATAGGAAATAAGCTTGAGAGAAGTACTTCAGGTCAAAGCAAGGAAAGCAACCATACCTTGGTGCCCCTGTGCAAATAACAATTTGTCTATAATATTTTTTAAGATTTAATTTATTTGAGAGAGATGGAGAGTGAGCACAAGCAGCAGGGAGGGGCAGAGAAAGCGGGAGAAGCAGGCCCCCCCCCCACTGAGTGGGGAGCCTGACATGAAGCTTATGAGGCTCATTCCCAGGACCCCGAGATCATGACTGGAATCAATGACAGATGCTTAACTGACTGAGCCATCCAGTGCCCCTGTCTGTAATTATTACGTTTCTTTTTTTTTTCACTTTGACTTCCATAATACAGACTATCAAGAAAAATGAATGATCCAAAGAAATATTATTTTGAATGAGTTTAAGAAATAATTGATTTATAAGACAATTCACTCTGGTTCTTCACTCTAAGTAAAAAAAAAAAACAAAAAAAAAAACAAAAAAAATCAAAGAAAAGATTATAATCATGCATACATTTACAATAAAGTTTAAGATAGTACAAAAATTCATTGTGATTGCTTGCTTCATAATGACTACTAAAGTATTAGGTATTGACTTCATAAGTCATGGATGTGATTTTAGGATTTAAGTTCATCTGAAACAAAATTGGCAGCCTTATTATGCAATAAGCCAAAGTTGTCATTGAAGGCTAAAAATGAAATCTAAACCTGCCTGCTTGCTTTATCCAGCTTGCCCTTTAAAGGGCCACAAATTTTCATTTGTAATTCTTGTGCTCATGTGTCAGGGTAGGCTTAGTTATCCTATAGTAACAAACAACCCTAAACATCTCAGTGCTTAACACAACAGATGTTCATCTTTTGACTCCCTCTGCACAACAGAGCAGTTGGGGGGGGTTTGCTCTTCATTGTCTTTTAATTGTTTTTTTTAAGATTCCATTTATTCATCTATGAGAGACACACAGAGAGAGAGGCAGAGTCACAGGCAGAGGGAGAAGCAGGCTCCCTGCAGAAGTCTAACGTGGGACTTGATCCCAGGACCATGCTCTGAGCCAAAGGCAGATGCTCAACCACTAACCCACCCAGGCACCCCTCTTCATTGACTTTCAGAGCTCAGGTTGTAGCTGGTACCTGGAATCCTGGGGCAGCGCACAAAGGACAATTGGTGAGGATCTCACTCTGCCAATTAAATGCTCTGGCCCTGATGTGGCCCGTGTAATGTTCTTGCCTCCTTTGGCCAGGACTAGTCACATGGACTCCCCCTGAGGAAGCCAAGTCAAAAGGAAATCTGGAAAGAAAAGCCCCCCAGGCAGCCAGCACAGAAAGAGCTGGTGAAGAGTATAACGATTTCCACACTACTTACAGCGCCAACCTCACTGAGGTAAAGGCAACTGTTATTTTTTTTTTAAGGCAACTGTTATTGATTGGATAACCCATTTAAGAGTTGACCTCTTTAAAACACAACCGTAACTAAAAAAGTAATATTCATAGGACACTTTTTCTGGCCTGCAAAGGTAAAAGAAGGTCTCTCAAGATCCACCTCCTGCTGAGGAGCCTGGCTAAAGTTCCAGTGCACTTCAAAAGCCTTCTGCTAATTGTAAGCTTGGATAAAACTGCTATTTTGAGAGGTTGAGTGATGTCAGCTACAAAAACACTTCAGCAGGAGTGGTCAGCTCTTGGCAAGCAAGCTGCCTCACTGGGAAACAAAGGTCTGTAAAAGAGAATAACAGGTAAATACTGTTATCGTTGCTTTAAGCTAAGACTCATTTCGGTCTTTAAAGTTCTTTCATCAAGGCATTGTTGAAAACAGCCATTTTAAGGATAGGTGTTTTGCCTAAATACCTTTTGACTGGCTGCTACCAGACAATGTGTAACTAATCAATTGAGAAATAGACTGAAGTCTCCAATACAGGAACCATCTTCCGGTCCACGAAGGATATGAGAGAAAAGAATTTTAGGGATGGTTTAAAAAATAGGGACCCCCTGAGTAGTTCAGTAGGTTGAGCATCTGCCTTCAGCTCAGGTCATGATCTCTGGGTCCTGGGATCGAGTTCTGAGAAGGGCTTCCTACTCGGTGAGAAGTCTGTTTCTCCCTTTCTCTCTCTCCTCTGCCTCTCCCCACTGCTCATTATCTCTGTCTCTCAAATAAATAAATAAAATATTTTTAAAAAATAAAATAAAAGATCCATCAGAGTCCGAATCTCAAAACATTATCTGTGTGATGCAAACAACTAACAGCATAGTTAGTTTCACACAGTGTCTTACGTTCAATTTCTTATTTTCTCTGGGATGATGAACATTTTAAAAATGAAATAGTGGTTTGAAGATCAAATAGCAAAGCATTTAGTGGATGTTGCTTTTGAAATATTGTGATCTGTGACATGCTGATTTTACATAATAGGTCACAGAAACCCAAAATATTACATTTGTTAAATAATACTTAGCATAAATATTTCAAACTTAACTATTTTAAGGTACTGGGAAGTTAGAATAAAAGGGGAATTTTTAAAAATTTTAGTGCTTTGCATTTTTAATAATATAATAAGGTAAAATGTAAAGAAAAAACCACTATCTTTTAGAATATAACAACCTAATAACTATTGTTATCATTAAACAAAAACACTAACAGCTAATGTCTCTTGGATGTTTATCACGTGCCAGGCATTATCAATATAAAACCTATATTCACTAATTTTATCCTCATAACAATCCTTTAGTGTAGGTATTATTATTGTTAGCAATTCACAAATGAAGACATATTAAACAGTCTGAATCCAAAACCCTTGTATTGACATTCTTTTGAGAATATGGGTCTGGAAAGAAAAAAACTCAGGTTCCGATCTTGTGCCATTTAGTAAAAGTAGCAGTCACTTTGAATCAGTTATTAAACTTTTGTAAACAGTTTTTTTCATTTGTAAAAATCATTAGCTTTAGGTGAGGAAAAGGTATAAGTAGGAGTGGCAATTGCTTTGTATACTGTCTTTCCCCCAGCAAGTTGTCCAAAAAACATTAGCTATTATTCTTACTGTAATCACTAGATATAAAGGGAAGTATCAAGCACAATCTCAGGTCTCCAGTAGATACTTAATAAATAATGGTTTTCTTTCTTGTGTGCTCAAAAATCTTAATAGACTGAAAAATAAAAGACTATACCACACGTGAAATGGAATCCAACTGGGATGGAATTCCACAGGATTATGAGACTGTGTCTGTGAATGACCTTGAAATGAAAACGCAGTGGCTATTTTGCATTCTGTTTCTAAATTTAACTGTGTCATCGTCTCATATTATTCCTCTCATTGCCAGGGAGTTTGGTGTTCATTTAATATACACTGGGTACATTCTTCAAAGTATCAGCTTTCAAATCCTGGCATTGAACCAGTTTCAATGACTATTCATATTTCCTACAGAGGCATAGTGGTATTTAATAAAAGAGATGTGGATTGGAGGGGGAATAGGGTTTGAGGGTATGAGAGATTTGTGACGGCTCTGATGTATTTCTTTCCTCTTTTTAAAAGCAAAATTCACAAAGTGCTTCAAGATTACTGACAAAATTACAATGGAATATTAGCATTCTTTAAATACAAGCATCACCACGGACTATTAATATAAATGTAGTGCTAAAGTGTATTTGAGGTTCAGTGCTCTAAAAAAGTTCTCTGGGAACCAAAGGTAGCTCCTGCACTGTCTGATTAAAGATACCTGTCTGCAAAACTAAATGAGGCATCAACATTGCAAGCTCAAATCAATTTAATTGATGTGTATGTATCATTATCCTATCTGTTATGTTTATGTTTTCAATTGTCAAAAGCAGACTTTGCCGATTAAGGGCTATGTCACAGATATAGCAGTTAAAGGATGGAGAGTCCAATCATTAGTCTATATCATACAGAACTGGCCAAGAACATTACTCTTCAAAAATGGAAAAATAACAGTTTGAGGAATAAGTCCAATGACACATTAACTCAACAAATCCAGGAAGCTAATGTAGAGGTAGTACCACACTTAAAAGCTTAGTTTGATTTCCAGAACTACCAAGTAAAACTTCCAAAAGTTGACTGAAGTTAAATTTCACCCTATTAGGTTAGCTTTAGCAAGTTGAAAAGTGATGTCATATTAATTCTATTTTGAATTAGATAAGATTTTTGTTTTAATAATTGCCATTAAAATTGATTGTTCAAGTAAAGCTGAAAGTATGTGTGATCTTGCTTATTTCAAATAATAATTAGCCACCTACTCTATTGTTTTTTTGTTTAGCATTTGTACTACGTTTTGGCTAGAATAAAACCAAACTACAAAATTTAATAACATTTAATCTCTGTATTGATGCTAACAGATTTGAAATTTAAAATTTCCAACTGTATAGGGGATGTTTAAAATTATTTGATACTATCCCAATAATGGAGATGAGGAAAGGAGAATATATATATGCCAAGCTATTATGGATGAAAAGCATTTTGATTTAAAAAAAAAAAGACAAAGTAACAATTTTGTATAGGTTGGGTACTGCAGATTACAACAAATGTTTTATTTTCTAGTACTGCTAAATTTCATTTCATTTCAAGGCAACAAATAAAATTAAAATCTCCATGCTCAGCAAGTGTAACTTAAAAGGAAATAAGCCAATCCAGAAATCCCCCCTCCTCCCCGTTTCTCATCTTAAACATTCTGGAAAATTGATTTTTGAAGAGCAGCTCATTCTTCCAATGACAAAAATTAGGGTTGAAACTATATACAGAAGTTGAATTCTGCTACCTGGATCACAAAGTGCTATTCTTACAGGGTGATCCTACTCTTCTGAAACATAGAAAAAAGCAAATAAGCTGCACGGAAGCACCAGATCCAAAGTCCAGGAAGCGTCAGGACCAGCCAAGCAATAATCTGCCACCTCCACTGTGAAGTACAGAACCATATCTTGACAGTGTTAAAAATTAAAACCAAAGCTGGAACATTAGGGATAATGAGCACCATCACTCTTTTTTTGGTGCCATGTAATGCTAACACACTGTCTCCTTCTAAAGCTTATTTGGTCAAAATCAACGGGAGGCTTTTTTACAGAACTAAAATAAATAATACTAAAATTCATCTGGAACCACAAAAGACTCTGATTAGCCAAAGCAATCTTGAGAAAGAAAACAAAGCTGGAAGTATCACAATCTCAGATTTGAAGATATACTACACAAAAGTATAGTAATCAAACAGTATGATAATGGCACAAATATAGATACAAAGATCAATGGAACAGAATGGACCCCTGCCATATACCCATGTTTATATGGTCAATCAATCTATGACAAAGGAGGCAAGAATATACAATGGGGAAGAGACACTGTCTCCAATAAATGCTGCTGGGATAACTGGACAGCTACATGGAAAATAATGAATTTGGACTTTTATAGACCATACACAAAAATAAACTCAAAATGGATTAAAGACCTAAATGTGAGTCCTGAAACTATAAAAGTCATAAAAGAAAACATGGACAGTAATCTCTTTGGCATTGGCCTTAGCACATTTTTCTAAATATGTTTTCTTAGCAAGGGAAACAAAAGCAAAATAAACTATTGGGATCACATCAAAATAAAAAGCTTTTACACAGTGAAGGAAGCAATCAACAAAACAACACAAAAAAAGCAATAATCGGAGTGCCTGGGTGGCTCAGTTGATTAAATGTCTGCCTTCATCTCAGGTCATGATCCCAGGGTCCTGGCTTTGAGCCCTGTGTTGGGCTCCCTGCTTAGTGGGGAGTCTGCTTATCCCACTCCCTCTGCATCTCCCTCAGCTTGTGCTCTCAATTGCTCTCTCTGCATCTTTCTCTCTCTCAAATAAAAAATAAAGTCTTTAAAAAAAAAAAAAAACAAGGGCAGTCTACTGAATGGGAGAAGATATTTGCAAATGATATATCCAATAAGGAGTTAATATCCAAAATATGTAAATAACTCAAAATTCAAATAATCTGGTTAAAAATGGGCAGAGGACATAAATAGACATTTTTCCAAAGAAGACATATAGATGGTCAGCAGACACATGAATAGACACATACTTTACATCCCAAATCATCATGGAAATACAAATAAAAACCTCAAGATATCACTTTACATCTGTCAAAATGGCTAGAATCAGAAAGAAAGAAGGAAAGAAAAAGAGAGAACAAGAATGAGAGAGAGATAGAGGAGATGAAAGGAAGAAAAGAATGAACAAGTGTTGGTGAGGATGTGAAGAAAAAAGAACCCTCATGGCACTGTTGGTGGGAATGTAACCTGTGAAATAAGTGAGAGAGAGAAAGACAAATACCATATGATTTCACTTATATGTGGAATTTCAAAAACAAAATGAACAAATAAATAAAAACAGCCTTAAATACACAGAACAAATTGATGGTTGCTAGAAGGGAGGTTGGTGGGAGGTTGGTGGGAGGTAAGGAGGTGAAACAGATAAAGGGGATTAAGAGATAGAAACTTCCAGTTATAAAATAATAAAATAAAATAAATAAGTCATAGAGCTGAAAAGTACAGTATAGGGAATATAGTGAATAATATTGTAATAAAGTTGTGTAGTGACAGGTGGTGACTACACTTCATGGTGAGCTTTGAATAATGTATAGAATTGTTTAGTCAATATGTTGTACATCTGAAACTAATATAACATTGTGTGTTAATTATACTTAAAAACAACAACAACAAAAATCTTATAGTCAGTTCTTAATCTGACACTGTTGGGAAGAAGAAAGAGGAGGAAGAGGAAGAGAAGAGGGGATGGGTGGGGGAGGATGAGTAGCAGCAGCAGCTGTTTCTACCTGCTCTCAATTCTGATGTACTCAGGAGCTTTTTGTAACATGCAAGAGCATGCCATATTTTTAAAATCTTCATATCTTTGCAGGAAAAATACACACACGTAATCAAGAGTCCACTGGGGTAAGCCATTTACCAGTCATAGCCATACCTTATTGAAAGTAACTTTTAATTGATAGTGACTTGTAAAATAGTGCACTGTGCTGTAAATAACATTTGTGGGAAGACAATACTGAGGTTTCTTTGTGATTATTTCTTGCTCTTTGTACACTAAAGGATTGTTTTGTTTTGTTTTTTAATATTGTGCTCTTCTACTTTTCTCTGCTGTTCTTGAGCACAGCTGAGTATATTTTGACTATTTTTGGTGCTACCAGTTTGATAGTCATCTTTCTTTAGGTACAGTTCACAGATAAACACTGCTTAACAAGAAAAAAATCTACAAGAATTTCCTCTGAAGACACTCATATGCAGCATGTGTTAGATTTTTCATTTCATTTGGCATTTTCCAACTCAACTAATTATGTTATCACTCAATGTAAACTTTAAAAAAGAAAGTCCTGAGTAAGAAAAAAAAAGTATTTCTTGCTGCCTAACTTCTTCCCTGTCATCTTTAAATAGAAGAAAACTATATTGGTGCTTTTATAAATCCGTGTATTATGTGCGTGCCCTCCTTCTTCACCCCCTTCCATTTCTCCACCTTAACCCCCTCACTTATCCTCCCCTCTCTATGTATCTCTAATAATTTATTTCTCTAGAATACAGGGTCTTTACTGATCCATTCAAATTTATTGCCCTTTCTGGATTGCTGCTATCTGTGGAAGTTGTGTCACGTTATAACTCTCCATCAGATATATCTATTACATAAGTTTCTCATTCTCTTTCACAGGCTATAATTTATGTGAAAATTCTGCCAAAAATAAAAATGAGATGATCGATTATGACATGAACTGAAAATATGGCAGTGAACATATGGTACCAGTATATATATATATATATATATATATATATATATATATATGAAAATACCTTATTTCAATAAATCATTCTAAGATGTCATTGAGTATAAGGCACATCATTATATGCACCACTAAGAAAGAACACATATTCCCATGTAAATTTGACATATTGTCAATTATAAGAAACACCTCTATTTCATAGATGAGAAATATGGAAAAGGGGTGTAACCATAGAGTTGGTGAAATGTGGTAAGCTTATGTACATTGGTGTGCCTTTTTCCCTTGTAGTACTTCTAGTCCCAACGACTGAACACAGTATATATATATATTTTTTTGAACACAGTATATTTTACTTACCTGCCTCTTTCATTTTTCTTTTTTTCATATCATATTTATGTGCAAGTTATTTTGCTGATTTGGCCTTGATTTTAAGATGCAATTTAAAGCCTGTGCTTGGGTGCCCTCCAACCTATATCATGGAACTTGGCACCATTTATTCCTGCAGAGTTAATTTCATTTATTCTGCCTTCAGTTGGCCAGTGACATAGATATCAGGAAAAGTTGGCACAAGGGTGCAGTGTCTGGGCACTACTCTTATTCCATATTAAAAGGATTACTCCAAAATATATATCCATTTCAAAGGCATTTGGACTAGTTCTACAAAACTGTGAGGGAGGAAAAGTTAGTCATCAGTGCCATCCTTCATTCTGATTGCCAATTTTCTTACTTAGCCTTCCAAAACATAAAGGTCAGAGGGTGCCCTATTGTTCTGGGCTAAACTTACAGCCCCTAGTAATAGCTATGTATTCTCTCTCTCATATCCTCAAGGGTAGCATTTAGCAATTAGAGAATCTGATAATTCTTCCAACTGGCCAGAGAAAGAGAAGTGGGATTCTGCCCCCAGAAAAAAATTGATACACATTTAACACTGACATTTTGGAAAGCAATTAATATTTTGTCCCATAATTAAGAATTCCAAATGAGTATGATTGGAAACAGGGCAGTTTTAAAACAAATAGTAAGGAAGAGAGATGTGATAGGTTACCAGGTAAGATATTTTGGGTCGAATGGACCTTTCATCCATCCACAGAAGATAGAACTTTAAGCCATTAATGCCAAGCACCAACCTATGTTTAGGGAAAGCATTTGCTTCATCTCAAGGAAAAGCTTACAGTATTGTTTGCAAATATAATACAGTTTATCCTCACACAATAAATTCTGGAAAAAAATTCATTCGTTCATTTAATATTTTTAAACATCTGTTATCAGCCTGGCATAGGCTAGGTTTTAGAGACACGGCAATAAGGTAGTTTCAGTCTTTGCCTTTATGGAGTTTATAATATAGAAGAAAAATGTAGGTATTAAATAAGTGTGTGAAATAGATGTTATAAAAGAGATGTGCAGGACTCAGCCAGTGTCAAGAGCCAAAGAGATGACAACTTACTTAAGACTTCAAGGATGGGTGCATATTAAACTTGGTGAGAGTAGGGAATGAGGAAGCCTGGGTGGCTCAGCGGTTTAGTGCCGCCTTCAGCTCAGGTTGTGATCCTGGGGTCCGGGATCGAGTCTTGCGTCAGGCTCCCTGCATGGAGCCTGCTTCTCCCTCTCCCTCTGCCTGTATCTCTGCCTCTCTCTCTCTCTGTCTCTCTGTCTCTCATGAATAAATAAATAAAATCTTAAAAAAAAAAAAAAGAAAGTAGGGAATGGTTTATCCAGGCTTGAGGAAGTACATCTCTTTGGGGGCCCGTAAGCCAGAGAGCTTAATAACTTGCTAGAGCCAAAGGAAACAAAATGCGAATGTAATCTAAAGGAAGCATATAAGGGATGAGGTTGGAGATAATAAGTGGGGACCATCCACACTGTGGGAAGCCCTGTAAATCATTTTAAAAGTTTGGACTTTATCTAAAACCGTTAGAAAGCTGTTGAAGTGTCTTAAGCAAGAATTAATTCATTAATTCTTTAAAATTTTTTTAAATTAAATTTTTTTTAATTCTTTAAATTTTTAAAAAAAATCATTAAAATTCTATTTTTAAATTTTTAAATTTTTTAAATTTATTTTTTATTGGTGTTCAATTTACCAACATACAGAATAACCCCCAGTGCCCGTCACCCATTCACTCCCACCCCCCGCCCTCCTCCCCTTCCACCACCCCTAGTTCGTTTCCCAGAGTTTCCAGAGTCTTTACGTTCTGTCTCCCTTTCTGATATTTCCCACACATTTCTTCTCCCTTCCTTTATATTCCCTTTCACTATTATTTATATTCCCCAAATGAATGAGAACATATAATGTTTGTCCTTCTCCGATTGACTTACTTCACTCAGCATAATACCCTCCAGTTCCATCCACGTGGAAGCAAATGGTGGGTATTTGTCGTTTCTAATGGCTGAGGAATATTCCATTGTATACATAGACCACATCTTCTTTATCCATTCATCTTTCGACGGACACCGAGGCTCCTTCCACAGTTTGGCTATTGTGGCCATTGCTGCTATAAACATCGGGGTGCAGGTGTCCCGGCGTTTCATCTTTAAAATTTTTAAAAAATCATTCTTTAAAAGTTTTTTTTTTAATTATAACTGAGATTAAAGAATAGTTTAGGGAAGGAATCAAATGAATGGAGAACACTTAAAGATCACTGCAACAAGTCCAGGTGGGACCGTGATGGTGAGAATCAGAGCAGTGAAGCTAAAGAAAAATAGATAAATCTGAGAGCAGTTTGCAGGTAGACTCAAGATTTATAAGGGCAGTAAAGAAAAAGAAACCATCAAGGATGACTACAGGACTGCATGAGTCCCAGTCTTCTCTCTTGAGTAACTGGGTATGTGGTGATAACATTTCTGAAAAAAAGAAAAGGAAAGGAAAAGAAAGAAGAGAAAAGAAAAGAAAACCAGAGAGAAAAAAAAAAGAAGAAAAAGAAAACAGAAGGAGGGGGGGAAATTCTAGAGGAACTTTGACATTTAAGGTCAGAGAAGAATGAAAGTGTGACAAAGGAGATCAAAAAGGTACAGCTGAATCAGTACACAAAAAAATCTGGGAAAAAATTATTAAATAAGCCAAGGAAAGAATTTCTAAAGTGAGGATTAGTAATTTCAAATGCTGCTGAAAAATCAAGCTAGACAAAAACTGGAATAATTCTTTCAGATTTACTGACATGGAACTGACTGACAAGTGTGGTTAGACTGTTTTGGCAGCAGAGTACCAGTAGAAACCACTAGGATGACTGCAAAGGGAGGTATGAAATTACAGAATATAAATTCATTTAAGGAATTTGAAAGAGAAAGGGAAGATATGAAACATGCATATGGGAAGGTGCCAGATATGAGAGTGTATGTTAGTCAACATCTTTTTGAAAACAAGTAATAAAAACTCATCTTAAATAATTTAAATAAAACGAGAGGAAATATAAGCATAAAAAAGAAATCTCAATGAACCCAAGGGCAGGCAGGGAACACAATTTGCCAGAATCCAATCCACTAACTTACTAATTTCTAAATTTATTTGTTTGACTATTTAGTTTTAGTTGACCAGATTTTATTGCGATTACATAAAGTATTTGTGGGAATATTTATTTATGTCTCTGCCCCAACTCTTTATTGCTAGAAGACCAGGGTAAAGAAGTTTGAAGTGCATAAGATAGTATAATTACAAGAATGAATATATTTTTGGTGCACATATTCTTATGAATATTTTTATAAATATAACAAAAAATTATTAATGATTCTTGACAGTGATATAATTTAAGAATATTTATATTCAAATTACACTCTTGTTAGTAGAGCCTTCTTACACCCTTCATTGTGTGACTTCATGTTAATGGGCAGACATTAGGAGAATCAGTGGCACCCGTGTGGAAGAAGAAAGAGGATAGGGTTGGGAACAGCAGGGGTAGCCAACAGATGAGACATTTAAGAAACAGGACTACTGAGAAATATCTTCTGATATAGGAGTTAAGGGCAGAAAGCAAGGAAGGCTGATGGAGTTCTAATCTCAATTAAAAAAAAAAAAAAACATTTCTGGGGGATCCCTGGGTAGCTCAGCGGTTTAGCACCTGCCTTTGGCCCAGGGCGTTATCCTGGAGTCCTAAGATCGAGTCCCATGTCGAGCTCCCTGCATGGAGCCTGCTTCTCCCTCTGCCTGTGTCTCTGCCTGTGTCTCTGCCTCTCTCTCTCTCTCTCTCATGAATAAATAAAGTCTTTAAAAAATAAAAATAAAATAAAAAATAAAAAAATAAAAAAACATTCCTGATCTAGGATGAGATATCGCTTATTCTAGTAAGATAGATCGTTAATTTTCTCTATAACTGGTATGATCCAAAAAAAAAAAAAAAGAGAGAAATGTACCTATTTATCTTCTGCCTTTCATAGCCAAACTTCTCAAATAAATATATGGCTTTAATAGCTAGTTTTACTGAACACTCACTAATGACAAGGTTTTTACTTTGTCTTGACAACTTATGATGTAATTACAATTATATTATACTCATTTCACTGGGACAGAAGGATTAAACAACTTGGCCAAAGTTGCAGCATTTTTAAAGGAGAAAATCGGTATTTAAACCTGAACAACCTTAATCCAACCTTGTCTCCATAGCATCAATTCTCTATCTGACCTCTCTACTAGTACTATGTTCTTACAGGTCACAAATAATAATCTATTCATCAACTCTTAATGTCCCCTTCTTGACTTCACTAAAGTTTTTAATGAAGTCTGTTTTGAATCTTTTTTGTTCCTTGATTATCTGTAAATATCCTGTTTTTTACTTTTTTTTTTTTTTTTTAACATCTCTGTCCCTGTTCTCTCTCTTTTTGGCTCTTCTGCATCTGTCCTCTAAGGATGTATTTGTCTCAAGTCTTCAACTGTGAGTACAAATATATATATAGTGCTTTAGCTTCCTTTAGGAATAAGGCCCTTAAAGGAAATTTTCTGAACAAAGACCTCAGTACCCTAGTAGAACCACATACTGGCACAGCCACCTGTAGACCTTGTGCTTTGATCCTTGCTAACTGGTCAAAGCTATGTCCATAATCTAATGAGATAGGTCCCAGTTCCATGCTCCTGCATTGCTTTACTCTGCCATTTCCAATGATATTTCCTAGCTCCAGAATACCTTGTGCTTTAACTTAATATTACACTTAATATTGCAGGGTAGTTTCCATCTATGACTTTATTACCACAGCCTAGTTGGCCTGTGGATAATTCCATAACACTCTTTGTACTGTCCAGGAGACGATAGAGCTGAGAGTGTGTTCAGAAGTCAAACCACCTTATCATTGTTTTTGTAAGTTCTACGTATTCTGGTTATAGTCATTTTTCAGATAAATGCTTTGTAAATATTTTCTTTCAGTCAGTGTCCCATTATTTTAGTCTTTTAAGAGTATCTTTCAAAGATCAGAAAAGTTTAATTTTATTAGGTTAAATTTACCAATATATTTACTTATGGACCATGCTTTTCCTTTGAGTCAAAGAAATCTTTGTCTAACCCAAGGTCAGCGTTTGCCCTATGTTTTCTTCTACACTTTTAATAGTTTTAGGTGTAACATTTAGTTTTATGATTCTCCTTAATGAAATTTGTGTTTATTTAGTGATATGAATCACATGGAATACATATAAAAATCCAGGTATTTTGTATCAAAGATTATATCCCTTCTGCACCAAAGAGCCTTAAAATCTTTGTCATAAACCAAATGATCACTTGGTGTGGGTCTATTAGTAGATTTTCAATTCTGTCCCAACAGTCCATTTATGTCTTTGCTCCAAGGCACAATGTCATTATATTACAGCATTATAATAAGTATTGTAAATCAGGTAGTATGTATTATTTTCAATGTTTGTTTTGGTTAGTCCAAATCTTGTGAATTTCCTTACGAATTTTTTAAGAATCAATTTAGAAATTTCTAAAAACACTTTACCAGGATTTTCACTGGGATCTCATTGATTCTATAGATTAGCATGGGGAGAATGATCATCTTAACAATATTGATTCTTCTTTTTTTTAATATTGATTCTTCTTATCATTGAACGTGTTGTGTCTCTATATTTAAGTGTCTGGAAACATTATTTTGTAGCTTTCAGTGTACAGAACGTGAACACAGGCCAGGGGCTCAGGGAAGGGGGGAGTAGGTCCCTGTTAAAGGGAGTGGTACAGAGTCCTCCTCAGAGGTAGTATGGTGTAGACAGGACAGGAACAGAGCCCATCTTCTATCAGAACTCTATTTTGGCACAGTAACAGCTGTGATCGTGCTGACCTTTCTGGGCTGCTTGGAACCATTCTAGCACATGGCAGTGGGACAGGGTGTGGTGCCAAGATCGAGAGCCTGGTGAGGTTGGGGTGAGGAGGCTTGCTGTGGACTGGCTTGGATTGATTTGAGCTTTTACAGGCCCTGGGTGGAAGCACTCGGACTGAAGCGGCAGCTGTTTCTCTGCATCATGGCCCTTGGGGAGTGGGGCCTAAGTGCTTCATCTGTAGAACGCGGGGTCTCGGGGAGGGTGGACCGTGGTTGAAACCAGCCCCAAGATGCTAACACACCTCTGAGGTGATACTGTCCCTTGGGTCTGGGTACAATCATTGGAATTGCCTGGAGCAAGTTTAAATACTTGTCACGAAAGCTTCTGAGCTTCATCACTTTGTATCCAGCTGCATCCAGGCCTGAGGCAGTGGCCACTTGACACCAGGAGCCACTTAGTGCCCCTTTGGATCTTGAGCAGAGAAGCAAGGCTTGGGGGAGGAGGGGGTTGGGAGCTGATACTGAGTGCCTGCAGCATCTACTCTGTCTTCACTATTCAGAACTTGTAACTAAAATATTTAAAGAAACTGATTTTAAATGCAAATTAAAGGGCAAATGTTCTCAAAAGGAAAAAAAATATTAAATTCAGATTTATTCTGAAGTATTTCATATTTTATTTTTAAAGATTTTATTTATTTATTTGACAATGAGAGCACAAATGGAAAGGAGCAGGAGAGGGAGAGGGAGGAGCAGACTCCCCACTGAGCAGGGAGCTGACACAAGATTCCATCTGAGGACCCCAAGATCATGACCTGAGCCAAAGACAGACACTTAACTGACTGAGCCATCCAGGCACCCCTAAAGTACTTCATATTTTTAAAAATGTTCTTGCAGCTGCAATCTTTTAAAAATTTCAATTACCTCTCATTAATTGCTAATGTACAGAAACAATTGATTTTTGTATTTTGATCTCATATTCTGTAACTTCATTAAACTCACTAGTTCTAATAGGTTTTTTCCAGGTTTCCTTATAGATAATCACATAATTTGCAAATAAGTACTTTCTTTCCAATTTAGATGACATATTTATGTCCCAAAATGCACTGTCCAGAACTTTCAGTACAATACTGAATGGAAGTGAAAGAATGGACATCCTTGTGTTGTCCCTGATTTTAGAAAGAAATCATTTAGTCTTTTACCATTATGTTAGCAGAAGAACTTTTGTAAATGACCTTCATCAGGTTGAGGAAGGTCCCTTCTTTTCATATTTTGATGAGAATTATGATCAGAAATGGATGTTGGATTTTGTCAAATTCTTTTCCTGTGCTTATGGAAATTATCAAATGATTTTTCATATGGTGAATTATATTGGTTAATTTATAAGTGTTAAACCAACCTTGCATTCCTTAGATAACCTTACATGTTCATGATATGCTATCCCTTTTAAATATGATTAAAATTTATTTAATAATTTTCTAAAGAACTATTTTTTGCATATAGGTTTATAAAGGATATTGGTGTGTAGTCTTCTTCTTTTTTTTGTAATATCTCTGTCTGATTTTGTTATAATGGTAACGATGGCTTTATAGAATGAGCTGGGAAGTATTCCCCACTCTTCAATTTTCTGGAAGAGTTTGTGCTGCATTGTTATTCTTTCTTCCTTAAAAGTTTGCTAAAAATTAATCAATGACATCACCTGGGCTTTCTTCACAGGAAATTTATTAGTACAAATTTGATGTCATATATATACATATACATATTTGTGTGTGTGCATGTATATTTATAAATTTTTTCTTCTTGAATAAGCTTTAGTAGTTTGTGTTTTTCAAGGGCTTTTTCTATTTTGTTTCAATTATTGAATTTATATGCATAAAGTTTCTCATAACAACCCTTTAATGCCTTTTTAATATTTGCAGAATCCATAGTGATGTTCTTGCCTCCATTCTTGATATTGGAATATTGGTAACTTGTGTTTATCCTCCCTCCTTTCCTTTTTCCCCTCCTTCCCTTTAATCAATCTGGCTATCGGATTACCAATTTTATCAATCTTTTCAACAAATTCGGTATTGATTTCTTTGGTTTATTGATTTTTTTTTCCATTTCATTGGTTTCTGTCTTCATCTTTTAATTTCTTCTACTCAGTTTGGTTTAGTTAGCCTTTCTTTTTCTAATGTCTTAGTGTAGAAGCTGAGATCTCTGATTTGAGACCTTTCTTCTCCAACAGGTGCTTAATGCTATACATTTCCTCCTAAGTACCACTTTAGTGGCATCCCAGAAACTCTGTTATATCGTGTTTTCATTGCAATTTATTATAAAAAATTTTCCAATTCTATTACTTTGTATTTAATTCACGTGTTATTCAGAAGTGTGTTATTTATTACCAATTATTCGTGTATTTTCCAGATATGTTATTCTTGTTGTTTTCTCATTTAATTATAGTCACAGAATACACTCTTTATAATTTTAATCCTTTAAAGTTATTGAGACTTGTCTTATCCATAATAATCTATCTTGGTAAATTTTCCATGTGCACTGGAAGAGTATGAATTCTACTTAAATTGGAGGGCGTGTTATAGCAGTGCCCATTAGGTTAGTGCGTTGAAAATGTTATACAAATATTCTATACTGTTACTGATCTTGTCTATTTATTCTATTGTATCCTGAGAGAAAGGTATTGAAATCTCTACTGATAATACTGTATTTGTCTATTTCTTCTTTTGCTTCTATTAGTTTTTGCTTTATGTATTTCAAAAATCTGTTATTAGATGCAGAAAGATTTATAATTACTGTGTCTTTTTGATAAATAAATCCCTTTATCATTATGAAATTATCTTCTTTATTCCTGATAATATTATTTGCCTTGAAATACTTGGTCTGATATTAGTTTGGATGCTCCAACTTCATTTTGAACAGTAATAGCATAGCATCTCTTTTGTATATTCATATTTAAAGTGAATTTATTATAGGCAAAATTGAGTTGGGTCTTCTAATCTGACAATCTCTTTTTCATTGGAATGTCTGCACCTATTAAAGTTAATATGATCATTGCTATATTAGATATAAGTTTATCATCTCCTATTTGTTTTCTTTTTGTCCTTTCTGTTCTTTGTTCCATTTTCCTGCCTTTTCTACCTTCTTTTGGACTCAGTATTTTTTGGTGATTCTGTTTCATCTTCTTTGTTGGATCATTAGTTATAATTCTTTGGTTTTTTTATTGATTGTAGTAAGGTTCATAGTATATATCTTTAGCTTACCACATTCCACTTAAAGTGATTTTTTTATATCACTATATGTACATGGAAGATGACAACAGTTTACTTTCAGTTTACTTTCATTTCTACTTTCTAGTCTTTACTATTTTTTCATTTATTTCACTTACACATGTTATAAAACACACAGTAATTTTGTTTAAATGGTGAACTGTCTTCTGAAGAATTGTAAATTATAAGCAAAAACTCTTTTTTTTTTTTTTTATACTCATCTAATTACCTTTCCCAGTGTTCCTCATTCCTTTAGATGTTTATTTTCATCTGGCATCATTTTTCATCTGTTTGATAAATTTCTTTTCAGTTTATTGTAGCATAAGTCCCCTCAAAATTATTTTTTCAGCTTTTATATGTCTGAGCTATTATTTTTTGCATTTATTTTTGAAAAATATATTCACTGGGTAATAAATTCTAGGTTGTCCTTTCTTTCACATTTTTTAAGATGTCCCTCATTGTTTGAATTTTTCCAATGAGAAATTTGCTGTCTTCCTTATTTTTGTTTGTATACATATCCTTTTTGGCTGCTTTTAAGATTTTTCCTTTGCAACTGGTTTTAAGCAATTTCGTTATGAAGTGTGTTGATGTGATTTTCTTCACTTTTTTTGTGCTTAAAGCTCATTTAGCTTCTTGGAATGTGGGTGTTTAATTTTTATGAAATTTGAAAAAAATGGCCATTGTTTCTTTAAATTTTTTGTTTGCTTCTTCTCTTTTCACTACTTCAGGGATCCAATTACATATTTAAAAGGTTGCTTGAAGTTGTTCCAGAACTCACTTGATGTGCCTGCATTCTTTTAAAAAATTGTATTTTCTCATTGATTAATTTTTGAGAGAGCAAGAACGTGCTTGTGTAGTGGTGGTAGGGGGTGCAGAGAGAGAGAGAGAGAGAGAGAGAGAATCTTAAGCAGGTTCCACACTCAGCACAGAGTCCAGTGTGGGGCTTGATCCCATGAACCTGAGATCATGACCTGATCTAAAATCAAGAGTTGGATGCTCAACTGACTGAGGCACCCAGGCACCCCATATTTTCTGTTTTAAATTTTGCATAGTTTCTATTTCTTTCTTCAGTACCCTAAATTCTCACTTCAGATGTTGTAGCTTTCACTTCTACCAGTTTGATGTGGGTCTTTTTCATATCTTCAGTATTTCTATTTAACTTTTGGATACATGTATTCAAGGCAAAATAACCCATGTTTATTTCTTGGGTCTGCTAATTCTAACATTGATGTCAGTTTTACGTCAGTTTTGATTGATTGATTATTCTCTTCAGTATGTATCAGATCTGCCTGCTTCATTGCATGTCTCCAAAGCTTTGGTTGGGTGCCAGACCTTGTGGATTTTACTTTCTGAGTTTTCTTATTCATGTAAATATTCTTAAGCTTTGTTCTTGTATGCAGTTAAAGGATCTTGGGATTAGATCCTTTATAGTCTTGCTTTTTTTTTTTTAATAGTCTTGCTTTTATGACTTGTTAGGTAGCCCCAGAAAAGTACTCAGCACAGGGCTAATTATCCCCCATTACTAAGCCAAGGCTTTTCTGAGTACTCTACCCAATGCTACATGAATTATGAGTTTTTCTGGCATGGATATATGGAACAGGTAGTTTTCCTGGCCTGTGTGAATGTTGTGCACTGTTTGCTTTAATTCTTTTGGATGGTTTTCACTGCCTCTGGCAATCTTCTCAAAAGCAAATGCTATCAGTACTCTGGGGAATATTCATCAGAGACCTTCTACATGACTCTGGGTTATTTGTCTATACAGGTCTCTCTTTTGTGGTGTTGTCCTGTGAACTCTAGGCTGCTTTTCTCTCTGGATCTCCACTTCTCCAGGCCAGGTTCTGCCTGTATTCTTCTTCTCTGAACCATAGCTTAGAAATTCTCTCATGGAAGTAGCTGGGACATTTGTAGGGATTACCTCAGATATTTTCTCTCTCCTGGGATCACTGTCTTTGGTTGCCCAATGCCCAGCATCGTGATTTGATATTGTTGTTGTTTCCTGCAGGAGGGTAAATCAAGTCCTTGTTACTCTGTCTGATTTGAAACTGAAGTCCCAGCTGATCTTAATAATGGAAGTGGGACATTGGAAGATTAAGAAATCTATATATAGTTCTACTGCAGAAAATCCAGCTTATGGTAAAATATTGAATCAAAGTTTCTTTCTACATACACATACATATGTATATCTTTTTTATTTAAACTACATTATCCTACTCTGAGGAAGTATCAAGTTTAATGAGCATGAAATTCAATTCTAAATACTGTTTGCTTAAAAAATAAGAAAAAAACAAACAAACAAACAAACAAAAAACCTGATACTGCCAGAGTGTCTGTCATTTAATAGGTAGTGATAACTTCATAGAAATGTACACCTCAAATCCCTCCTCTACAATCCTTTTATATTAGAACTATTCTTAGATCTTAAAGAATTTTCTGACCTCATCCCACTAAGGAAAAATTTCAACCTTTACCTGTCAAATACTTTTTTTAGGATCAAAAGTATAGTATAGCTAGTAGAGTACTGAGTCAGGTGAAATGATAAACTCTCTCATGAAATAATTTAGTAAGTTTGGCCTAGGAAATGTTACCTTCCTACACAAGAGTTAATTTTAGGAGGTGTTCGTGAATGCAGGTAATGCAGAGATATCTCCAAGATTAATTATCTCCGAAGAAGTTCCCCAAAGAAGTTTTAATATAGGTAAATTCATACTTAGATTATTAATTTCATCTAAAGACAGAATGTTTGTCTAAAAACATCCTTAGTATTAAAACCAATATCAAATAAATAACCTTGGTTTCACTGTAATATCTTTGAACACTAGGAGTCTTTTCAAGTTTAAAAGGCATTGTTACAGGATCACCAGGGTGGTACAGTTAGTCTCGATTTAGGCTCCAGTGGTGATCTCTGGGTCCTGAGATCAAGCCCCGCCCCAGGGTCCGTGCTCAGTAGGAGTCTGGGACTCTCTCTTCTTCTGTCCCTTTCTCCCCAATCTGCTCTCTTTCTAAAATAAAATTTTTTAAGGCATTACCGCAACTGCTAATAAAAAAAAAAAAAGAGAAAATTTTGAAAATAGGATACATTTCCAGAAAAGCAGGAAACATTTGAATAAAAATTGATGGAAGCAAATAGTGGAAGAATTAAATTAGAAAGAAACTTCAAAGTGTTCAATAGCTTAAGTAACTCAGTGTTATGAAAATTTTGTATTTGAAAAAGGGATTTTATTAAAATTTTTTTGAGAATCAAATAGTCTAAGGAAAATAAATGACCTCAAAGTAAGAAAAAGAAATTCTTAAAATCTAGGTCATTTACCTGAGATTTCCTATATTTCTTGTAGTTTTGTGCTTTAAACTTTTTGACGCGTCACCTAGAGACAGTCACTTTTTTTTTTCACTGAAGATCAAGTTATCAGCAAAGTACAAAATGGTAATTAAAAATTTCTAGTTCAGTACCAGGCACACATTGTTCTTTTAATGAATCAGATTATCTCAACTTTGTAAGGATTAATTAGGCACTTGTAGCAGTTCCTTTAAATTTCTCAGAGCACTATGCCACCAGATAACTAAGCAGCAGCCTTGTAAACTCAGTTAACAGAAGCTCAAAAAATCCATTACACTTAATTCACTAGAAGAGTCAGAAGTTTTTTATTATGACGTTCTTAATATTATCATGTTTTCATTTAATATTAAAGCTTGTGTAAGCACTAAATACCATTAGCAAAGAGGGTAAAATTAATATTGCAATATTTTTCTTTCAGAAAAAAATTAAAATTATAGAAAAATACATATAACAATAGTTTTTGAAACCTGCATATTTTCTCTCTCCAAAACTAATAAATAGTAAGATTTTAGAAATATAGGTATTAGAAGTTTAAGAAGAATTATTTTGGAATAATTTCAGATTTATAGAAAAATTGCAAAGACAGTATAAAGTTTCTATATACCTTCACTGAACTTTCTCAATGCTAACATCTTTTACAAATGCATATATTAAAATTAAGATACTAACACTGGCACAATGCTATTAACTAAGCTGCAGATTTTATTAATATTTCACCTTTTTTAAATTCTAGGATCCATTCCAGAACATCACTTTACCTGTATGTGTATGTACATATGTATGCATGTATGTACTTTTATTTTCTATCAAACACAACTTTAAACTTTGTCAGAACTATACATATATTTTTTCTTTCCATTAATCTTTATTTTATTTATTTATTGGAGATTCATTTATTTATTTGAGAGAGAGAGAGAATGAGTGTGCAGGGGGGAGGGGCAGAGAGAGAGAGAGAGAGAGTCTTAAGCAGACTCCACACTCAGCTTGGAGCCCCACACAGGACTGGGTCTCATGACCCTCAGATCACAATCTGAGCCAAAACCAAGAATCAGACACTTAACCAACCACACCATCCAGGTGCCCCTATTTTATTTATTTTTAAATTGAATTAAATTAAATACAATATTACATTAGTTTTAAGTGTAAAAGATAGTGATGTTATTTTTATTCATTATGAAATGATTACCATGGTAGGTCTAGTTACTATCTGTCACCACACAAGGTTCTTACACAGTATTGATTATATTCTCTCTGCTGTATATTATATCCCTGTGACTTATGTATTTTATAACTAAGTTATTTTATAACTGGAAGTTTGTACCTCTTAATCCTTCACTGATTTTGTGCATCCCTCCACCAACCTGCTCTCTGGCAACCACTAGTTTATTCTATCTATGAGTCTGTTTCAGTTTTGTTTTGCTAGTCCATTTGTTTTGTTTTTTTTTATATTCCACATATAAGTAGAATCATACAGTTTTTGTCTTCCTCTGAGTTATTTGACTTAACACAACAGCCTCTTAGATCCATCTATATTGTCATAAATGGCAAGGTTCAATTCTTTTTTATGGCTAAATAACATCTATATATAAGTGTTATCCATTTATCTATCAATAAGCACAGGTTACTTTCATATCTTGGCTATTATAAATAATGCTGCAGTGAACATAGAGGTATATATATTTTCTTTTTTTAATGATTTGTATTTATTTATTTATTCATGACAGAGAGAGAGAGACAGAGACAGAGAAACAGAGACACAGACAGAGGGCATGCAAAGAACCTAATGTGGGACTTGATCCCAGGACTTGGGGATCACACCCTGAGCCAAAGGTAGATACTCAACAGCTGAGCCACCCAGGCATCCCATATATATATATATCTTTTAAAATTAGTCTTTTCATTTTTTTCTTTATCTAAATACCCAGAAGTGGAATGGCTGGGTTGCAATAATTTTTTAAGGAATCTCCATACTGTTGTGCATATTGGCTGCACCGATTACCGATTTAATTTCCACCCATAGTGCACCAGGGTTCCCTTTTCTCCATATGCTCACCAACACTTATTATTTCTTATCTTTTTGTTAATAGCCATTCTGATATGTCTGAGATAGTATCTCATTTTGGTTTTGATATACATTTCTCTGATGGTTACTGATGTTCAGCACTTTTTATATCTCCGTTGGCCATCTGTATGTCTTGTTCGGAAAAATGTCTCTTCAGGTCCTCTATTTTTTTCAATCAGGTTCTTTGTTGTTGTTGTCACCTAATTGTATGAATTCTCTTTTTGTTTTAGGTAACAACTCCTTATCAGATATATCATTTGCAGGTATCTTCTCCCATTCAATAGGGTGCTTTTTTGTTTTGTTGATGGTTTCCTTTACTGTGCAAGAGCCTTTCAGATTGATGTAGTCCCATTTGTTTGTCTTTTCTTTTTTCTTGCCTGAGAAGACATATCAAACAAACAAACAAAAATTGCCAAGAGGAATGTCAAAGAACTTATTGTGTATGTTTTATTCTAGGAGTCTCATAGTTTCAGGTTTTACATTAAAGTCATTCATTAATCCATTTTGAGTTTATTTTTGTATATGGTATAAGAAAATGGCCCAGTTTCAGTCTTTTGCATGTAGCTGTCCAATTTTCCCAACACCATTTGTCAGAAAAACTGTCTTTTTTTCAATAATCTTCAAACATCTTCACTGGGAGTAGATTCCATTTGAAGAAACCACTTTCTTTGCTTATCCATAACTCTCCATCCATTCAAGTTTTATCATAAGACTGCAGCCATTCAGTCACATCTTCAGGCTCCACTTGTAATTTTAGTTTTCTTGCTATTTCCACCACATCTCCAATTACTTTCTTCACTGAAGCCTTAAACCTCTCAAAGTCATCCATGAAGATTGGAATTAACTTCTAAAATTGATATTTTGACCTCTTCCACTGAGTCACAAATGTTCTTAATGGCATCTAGAATGGTGAATCCTTTCCAGAAAGTTTCCAATTGACTATTCCCAGATCCATTAGAAGAATCACTATCTCTGGCAGCTATAGCCTTGTAAAAATGCACTCTTGGGGCACATGGGTGGCTCAGTCAGTTAAGCTTCTGCCTTCAGCTCAGGTTGTGATCCCAGAGTCCTGAGATAGTGACTTGCATTGGGTAGAAAGTCTGTTGCTCCCTCTCCCCCTCCCCCTGCTTGTGCTTGCTCACTCTCTCTCTCTTAAATAAATAAATTAAATTAAATCTTTTTTTTTAAAGTATTTCTTATAGTTGCAGATTGGATGTTAAATTGACAGGCATTAATCTCCTTGTACATCTCCATCAGAGCTCTTAGCTGACTAGGCACATTGTTAATGAGTAATGTTTTGAAAGAAATCTTTTTTTTTTCTTTTTCTGAGCAGTTGGTCTCAACACTAGTCTTAAAATATTTGGTAAACCATATTGTAAAGAGATGTGTTGTCATCCAAACCTTGGTTTTCCATTTATAGGTCACAGTCAGAGTAGACTTAGTATAATCCTTAAGAATCCTAGGATTTTCAGAATGGTAAATGAGCATTGGCTTCAATTTCAAGTCATCAGCTGCATTAGCACCCTAACAAGAGTCAGCCTTTGAAGCCAGGCATTTACTTCTCCTCTCTAACTACAAAAGACCTAGATTGCATCTCCTTCCAATAGAAGGCTATTCTACCTACACTAAAAATCTATTGTTTAGAGTAGCCATCTTCATTGATTACTCCAGCTAGGACTCCCGGATGATGTGCTGCAGTTTCTACATTAGTATTTGGTGCTTTACCTTGTACTTTAATGTTAAGGAAAAAGCTCCTTTCCTTAAAGTTCAGGAAACTGCCTTAGGTATCTTCAAACTTTCCTTCTGCAGCTTCTGCTCTCTCAGCCTTTATAAATTTAAAGAAAGTTAGGGACTTGCTCTTGATTAGGCTTCAGCTTAAGGGAACACTGGCTGGCTTGATCTTCTATCCAGATGACTAAAGCATTCTCCAAATCAGCAATAAAGCTGTTTGTTTTGCTTTATTATTTGTGTGTTCACAGAGGTATCACTTTACATTTCCTTCAAGAACTTTTCCTTTGCATTCATAAACTGGCTATTTGGCACAAGAAACCTTGTGTTTGGCCTAGTTCAGCTTTTGATATGCCTTCATCACAATCCTTAATCACTTCTAGCTTTTGATTTAAAGTGAGAGACATGTGACTCTTACTTTCACTTGACTCCTTAGAGGCCATTGTAGAGTCATTTATTGTCCTGATTTCAGTATGGTTGGGTCTCAAGAAATGGGGGAGGGGAGGCGAGAGAGAGAGAGAGAGAGAGAATGGCCAGTCAGTAGAGAAGTCAGAACATATACACTTACCTATTAAGTTCACCATTTTATATGAGTGTGGTTCATGACACCCCAAATTACAATAGTAAATCAAAGATCACTGATCACACAGATCACTATAACAAATATAATAAGAAAAAAATTGAATTATTATGAGAATTACCCAAATGTGACACAGAGACATGAAGTGAGCAAATGCTATTGGAAAAAATGTCACCAATAAATTTGCTTGATGCAGGGTTGCCACAGACTTTCAATTTGCAAGAATGCAGTATCTGTGAAGTACAATAAAATGAGGTATGTGTGTACTACTAAGAGTCCAATACTACTATTATTTATTTTGTTGCTCAAATGATTCCTTCTCTATCTGGGACTCTTTCTGGTTGGTTCCTCTGTCCTTCTGACTTATCCCCCTGTTGTTTCTATCTCCTCCCCCTCCTTTTCTTCTTCTTCTCCTTCTTAACACTCTCTTTCTGGCACTCTTAAAATGCTCCAGGTTATCTTACATTTTCTCTACCAAGCCCTAGAATCACCATTTTTTTAAGGAGCTCTGGTTCTTTTTGTTGGAGAATGGTGTTCAGAAACTAAGATCTCAGTGCTGGGTATGTTTGTTGTTACTGTGATGTCACTGCTTCCATGTCCTCTCAGCAGGCAGAGCTAAGAAATATACGTATTATAAAATGCATATACACACATTTATCTCTTTGTAGGTGTGTATAGGGGGGTAGGTGAGCTCATATCACTACCTCTGACTCTAAATTCAGAACTGCAGTGTTTATTCTATCACTCATTTGTAACTTCTATCTCTGATGGCATGAAATCTGGCTCAAGTTATCCACAACTTATTTACTTATTTGCTCAACCAATTGTGGTATGCATGCAGAGGAGCCTTAGAATTCCTGGTCCACACTACTGTGAAAAATAAATTTACCAACTAGAATATAGTGTTTATGTACAGTTCATTTTGTTTTTACCCTTAACGTAGCCAGTCAAAACAATATTTTCTGAATTTAATTTCGTTTAGCTTCTTTTTCTTCAATAACGTGGTTTCAAAAAGAATTATCTTGAGTAAAAAACATAATATGGGCAATATGGAATTTAGAAATGTAATGTTGCAAAAGTTCATCTTGAAGTTGTCATTAATTTTTACAGAACGGTACTCTAAAGCATTATAATCCATCAGATTATAACTCACTACAATATCAGAGCTCTTTACCTTTTAAGTGGACCAATTACAGCATTGTACCAAGTTCTGTACAGCATTGTACCAAGTTCTACAAGAGTGAAGGCAGACTTGGGGAAGACTACCTGCCGTGACTTTTATTAGATACAGCCACAATAGCACAACTCTGCCTCCTCCCCTCTAAATTAATTGAGTTGCTTTGGTCTGCTACCCTTCTTGTCATGGTCTTGATATAATATTTTAATGTCACATCTTCCCAATGACGTGCTTTACTATATATTATAGAAAATGAAACTGAGGTTCTGAAAGTGACTTGTCCAAGGTCATATGGTTTATAAATGATAGAGCTGAAGCTAGAATTCAGTTGTATCCAAAGTCCAAATATATGAAAAATTATATAAGTGTTAGAACTTCATGTACTGCAGAATAATACAGTATGGTTGGGTGCATGATTAAGACACCCAGATATTTTGCTTTAGTCATTTTTTATAGTCTTTGAGTCATCCATTGTCTATTTCTTCACTGTCAGTTGGCTCAAACTATGCAACTCTAGAGATGTTTCTACCTGAAAAATATAAACAGGGTCCTATTCTAGTCAATTTTGTAATAGTTTATAATTTGTCTTTTGTCTGTAGGTAACTTGGCATGGTTATCTTACAATTTGAATAGATTGGCACTACTTGAATAATTTAGCTTTTACTTTGAACATGTGAAATAAAAGTGTAATTTCATTAAAATGTTTGAAGTTGCTCTAATTCCTATTCCATTTTTGTTTTGTTTTATGAGGATTTGGGAGCATCTAGTATGTACTCATTGGGACATTTGCACAGATAAATAATTTTCTGAGAATAGTTCTGGTTCTATCTAGCACCAAGCTTATCAAAGAAAAGCTTTTTTTTTTCTTTTCCCCCTATGAATAGTAATGGATTGATAGCTTCTTAAAATAAAATTAAAATATTTTTCCAAAGAAATACAAAATTTAAAATACCAAACACAAGATCCAATTTTGAATTGGTTATATTTTATATTTTTCAAATTGATATTGTATTTTTTCATTTTTTCTCAATTTCTGCATTTTTCTGTTTGTGAAGTGGTCCCAAGCATTTGTTTACCAGCATTGATCTATGGACCATATTGGTCACTGGTTAGAGGATTCCTTTAGAAGACCTCAGCTCAGTGTTAGTGCCCATCACATTCTAAGTCAGGTTTCACTGACATATTTTTTTTTTCCACCTGGAGATGTGTTAACAATCCTCAAATCTTAACACTTTCTTACTTTTGTACTAATCCAAGTTATTGAAAAGCATCCTATATGGAAGATATTTCTCTTCTTTCCTTAGTATTGCCTTTACAGAAATATAAATGTTACCATTTATTAAATCATTATTATATGTTACATACAGTTTTAAATATCTTACACGTATTAAGTCATTTAATCCTCTCAATATGAAAGCAGGTACTATTATCATTCCTACTTTATAAAAAATGGAAACTGAGGCACAAAGAGATGGACTTCCCATGATCACATAGTGAGTAGCAGAGTTGAGATACAAACTCAGGCAGCCTGGCTCTTAAGTCTGTGTCCTTGCCTTGTCACACTGCTATCCACAAGAAGAAACTATTTGGAAAGTTCCTTGTGTTTATATAAAATTGGCTTCCGAGTACATGGTTCAAAACGCTTCTCAATACTTACCACTTACTGAGCCATTTTTCTTCTTATTCAAGTTTTTAAAATTTCAGTTAATTAACATATGGTGTAGTAGTAGTTTCAGTAATAGAACTTTGATTCATCACTTACATGTAACACCCAGTGCTCAATACAAAAAGCACACTCCTTAATAGCCATCCCATTTAACTCATCTCCCTGCCACCACCCCTCCAGCAACCTCAGTTTGTTCCCTATAGTTAAGAGTCTCTTATGGTTTGCCTCACTCTCTGTTTTTATTTTCCTCCCCCTCCCTTATGTTCATCAGTTTTATTTCTTAAATTCCACAAATGAATAAAATCATGTGGTATCTTTCTCTGACATCTTTTGCTTAGCATAATGTCTTCTAGTTCCATCTATGTTATTGCAAATGGCAAGATTTCATTATTTTTGATAGCTAATATTCCATTATATATGTATAAATATATATATATATATACACATACATATATATGTGTGTATACACACACACACCATCTCTTTTTTATCCATTCATCAGCTGATTGATGTTTGGGCTCTTTAGATAATTTGGCTATTGTCAATGCTGCTTTATTTATTTACTTAAATATCTAAATATCTATCTATCTATACATATATATATATATATAGAGAGAGAGAGAGAGAGAGGCAGAGACATAGGCAGAGGGAGAAGCAGGCTCCATGCAGGGAGTCCGATATGGGATTTGATCCCGAGGATCTAGGATCACACCCTGAACCGAAGGCAGATGCTCAACCACTGAGCCACCCAGAGATCCCTAGAAGGGACAATTTAAAGCTTATAGAAGTATAAAAATTTAAACTGTCTTTTTAGCTTTTGCTCCTGGGAACCAGAGAACTAAGGTCTGAACTCAAATGCCCTAGACTTTCTCTAAGATTTTGTTTTGTTATTTGCTTTTGTCATGTATTGTTTTACTTATTTCATGTATTTTAAAAAGATTTTATTTATTTATTTGAGAGAGAGAGAGAGAGAGAAAGAGAACATGAGAGAAGGGGCAGAGGGAGCTGGAGAAGCAGACTCCCCGCTGAGCAAGGGGCCTGATGTGGGGAGCCATCCCAGGACCCTGGAATCATGACCTGAGTGGAAGGCAGACACTTACCTGAATGAGCCACCCAGGCACCCCCAAGTATTGTTATTAGCCACCTCAAATTATTTTTGTTAAATAGGTGGTATCCAGATATGCCAACTAGTGTCCTACAGCAGTTCTGTGTGTTTTAAATAACAAAAAACTATTCACTAATAGTTTTGGAGATCAGTCATCTGAAATCAACGTGTCAGCAGAGCCACATTTCCTCTGGAGACTCTAGGGAGAATTAATTCTTTGCCTCTTCCAGTTTCTGGTGCTTATTGACATTCTTTGACTTGTGTCTGTATCACTCCAATCTCTTCACAGTCACTTTATTTCCTCCTCTTGTGTCTGTTTGTTCTGCATGTCTCTTCTAAGGACAATGTCATTGGATTTAGGAACCAGCTAATCTAGATAATCCAGGATGATCTCCTCATCTCAAGATCCTTAACTTAATTATATCTGCAAAGCACCTTTTTCCAAATAAGCTAACATTTACAGATTCTGGGGATTACGACATGGGCATATCTTTTGGGGAGTCACCACTCAAGCCACCAGAATAGGTGATGGTAGTTGCATGAGGTTTTAATCCATGGGCTTTGTGACTTAAACATTTTTTTTTTTTCCCCAAAAGACTTTATTTACTCATGAGAGACACACAGAGAGAGGCAGAGACATAGAGGGAGAAGCAGGGTCCCCATGGGGAGCCCGATGCAGAACTTGATCCCAGGACCCCAGGATCATGCTCTGAGCTGAAGGCAGATGCTCAACCACTGAGCCATCCAGGTGTCCCGTGACTTAAATTTTACTTGTAAAAAGTCTTTTTATTTTCCATCTACTTCCTGGCTCTTTTGTTGTGGACCAGTTAAGTTTGCTGGGGACCTGGGTTTCACTCAGGTCAAGTTCATAGATATGTGGTGTTTTAAATTTTGTTCAGTTCTTGTCTTGAAGTCTTAAAAAAAAAAAAAAACCTTTTACTTATTTGTCTTCATATTCATCTTTCTGAGAGGCAGGATAAAATAGTTCTTAAAATCATAGACTGTAAAAGATGTATCTGGATTCAAATCCTGACTGCCTCTTCCTAGCTATATTAAGCAATTTTCTTCATCTTTAAGTACATTTGACAAATGTAGGGTTAACTAAGGATTTTACACGCACAGACATCCCATCATACAATGGTTAAAACAGTGCCTAGACTGTGGAAAGCAGTGTGTTATTATTATTAGCTATTATTGTAAAGAAGCACTACAGTCTTCTTTCAGAATAAATCCATTATAAGTCCATTTACAAGGTTTTATGCCTAAAATGTTTGTAAAATAAGGAACAGTTGAAGAATACTGAAAATTTCATACATAAAAAATAATCACTAGAGATGACATAAAGGCATAAAGGAAGTCTGTAACTCTGAGTTAAATAAAAACTGCCATTTTGCTTGGGTAGGTCTGAGACCAAAGAAAATTGTTTAAGTTTTAATGGAGAGGACAAAAAGTTCAGAGGATTTGTCACAAAAGTTAGAGCCTTTCACCTTTAGGTCACTGATTCTCCTCCAACTTGTGACCAAAGTAATTGAAAATCATTATCATCTAAAAAGTATTAAGTACTCTGAAAAAAGTTGTTTGCCTCACATTGACTTCCAGGTGGTGACAATTACCATCACATTGAACACCCACCACTTGGCCATCTAGAGAGAGGTTAGGGGGTGAACAAGTCTGAGGATAAAATGACAATCTGTTCCTCCCAGGTCCTCTGAGAAGTGTGGCAGGTAGGTGTAGAGAGGAACTTTAGCTGACTATTGCCTCTGCTGAATTTAATCCAAAAATAAATGGTTATCATTTGAAGACCGGGATATCAAAACCTGGTAGCCATTATATACACTGTAAGGAGAGTCTTACAGTCTTACATAAGAGAAAATTTTAAACTAGCTTCATAGAGTATACTTTACACTATGAAATTCACCTGTTTTAAATGTGTAATTCAATGACTTTTGGTAATCTTATAGAATTGTGTAAACTTTACCTCATCCAGTTTTAGCACATTTTTATAGACGAATTTATTTATTTTTTAAAGTTTTTATTTATTTATTCATGAGAGACAGAGAGAGGGGCAGAGATGTAGGCAGAGGGAGAAGCAGACTCCCTGTGGGGAGTCTAATGCGGGACTCGATCCCAGGACCCCGGGATCACGTCCTGAGCCAAAGGCAGGTGCTCAACTGCTGAGCCACCCAGGCATCCCTTTATAGAGGCATTTAAAGGAATACATATCCAATTAGGCATTGTAGTGTCATCCTAATAGTCTCTTTGCTCTCATTTTTGTAAGCCTATAATCCATTTTCCATAAAGAAAACCTTTTTTTAAATGTAAATAAAATTAAATCAGTTTTCTGCCCAAACTCTTCAACAGCATCGTATAAAACTAAAATTAGAGGTCCTATATGATCAAACAGCTGCCTAGCTCACATCGTACTTCCGTACTTCCTGGTATTCTCCTTCTCACTATCTAGCAGGTACACAAAAATTCTTTTTCTGTGACTAAATCAACTCAACTCATTCCCATTGCACAAACTCTTTACTTGCAATGCTCTTCCTCTTATGGTTTGTTCCTTGTCATTACACTTCAGTTTAAATGTCAGTTCTGAGAAGCCTTCCTTTATCACCAGAACTAAGCAGGCATATTAGCTTAATTTTAATTAAGCTACATTTATTACTATTGCATTTATTTACAACTGGGCATTTGTGGGTTTTGAGAAGCATTTCTTATATGTTATTTGACATTCTCTCCCCTCCCACCCTCTATATGAGCTTTGTAACAACTGAGGCTTGTCTTACCATTTAATCCCAGTACCTAGGAAACTGAACTGGCTGTCACATAGGACTTCATTAAGTACTTCTCAATAGTGAGTAACAGAGAATAGGTCCTAGCTCTCTTGGAGTTTACATTCTAAAGGGGGAGATCAGTACATAAAAGAATAAAAGAGAGAGAAAAAATAAACACCTCAATCTTGTTAATTGTTGCATAGGAGAGAACATGCTGTAATAGATACTGAAGAATCTTATTTAAGTAGTAAAAGCAGAGGCTTCTCTAGATGAGTTGACATTTATGTGGAGATCTCAAGGAATGCTGGGAAGAAACCAGCCATGGAGAGCTGAGTCATGAAGACAATTCCCAATAGAGAAGGGCAAGTAAAAAGTCTCCAAGGCTACAAACTGCTCCGTGAGTCCCAAGAAAGTCAGTATTCTTAAAGAATGGTAAAGCCAGATAAGAAGAGAAGAAGTAGAGAAAAGTGGTGGAAAGATAGTTGGGGACTAGATTATACAAGCATTGTTAGGGAATGGTAAGAAGTTTAACTCTGGGTGAACCAGTATGTCATCTAAGTTGTATGATTTATTCCTTGTGGAGATCCTAACTGTTCAAACTGTGCCCCTACCCTGCAACAGCAGCATTGCCTCTGAGCTTGTTTAAATTGCAGAATCTGAGGTACCACCCAGAACTAAATTGGAGGAAGCACTTCTAATGACATCATCAGGTGATTCATATGCACATTAGTTTGAAAAAACACCCGACAGAGGGTTAGAGATGAGAATGTAAAAAAGAAACCAGTTAGGTATGTTAGTCCAAATGAGAGACTACTTGCATGAGTGACAGCACACATAAGACTGATTTAGGATGTATTTTGGAGATAGTTGGTTTAGGTCTACTAGCCAGCTAGAGGGGGAGATTACAGCTGGCACATAGTGAATCTGGATTTGTGAGAAAAGTTGAGGATTGGAGATACAGATTTGTGGTTTTATTGGGTAACCTGTTTCTGAGTGTCAATGTTGTTTTACATTTTACTGACATTTGCATGTTGTTATGTACATGGAAAATAGACTCGTCTTCCTGAAAGTTGTTCAAGTCCTCCACTCTTTCACTTGAGGTCCTCTGTTGCTAGGTATTTCTCATCAAGTCCTTTATAAACCCTTTCACAAAAAGTGTTTTCAAGGTCTTAAAATTCAAGGCCAATTTTAATCAATGCTCTTTCTTTTCCACAGCCCCTAGGATTCTCCACACCCAAGTCTTAACGGGGAAAGAGGCTTGAGTCCAGTTCCTAGGTTCAAAGCAATTTGGAGACTCCTGGGTGGGTGGGTCCAATTCTCTCCACGTACATACGATTCTGTATTTTCCAAAAAAGAATTGTTGAGCTAGCAGCAGAAATCAAAGAACTAAGTAAGTTCCAATCGGGGAAGTTTGCAGAGGGGCCTCTCTTCTTAAGCCAAGAGGAAGAGGGATTTCCTGCGGGAGCACTGCATTAGTAAGTGGTGCAGTTGAAACCCAATTTGATGTTTATTATTTTAATTTTTATTTATGATAGTCACAGAGAGAGAGAGAGGCAGAGACACAGGCAGAGGGAGAAGCAGGCTCCATGCACCGGGAGCCCGACGTGGGACTCGATCCCGGGTCTCCAGGATCGCGCCCTGGGCCAAAGGCAGGCGCCGAACCGCTGCGCCACCCACGGATCCCCCCATTTAATGTTTAATGATCGTCCGTATACCATCTGTCTTACCAAGGATACTTCAGTTTAATCGTTGAAAAACGTTTCTTACAATTATAAACAAAGGCAAAAAGGTGTTTTGCTTTTTTTTCCCCCTTTCGTTTCTCTCTGAGGTCTGGGGAATGGTGGTCAGAGTTCTCGCCACGGCTTCAACTCTCTGCGTTGGCAACACTGAATCGTGCCGGAACATCCCAGTTTCCGTGGGACCTTTCCAGCATCCTAACTCTTTTGGCTGATCCCTGCGACGACAGGAAAGCCCGCAGGGGCTCCGGTTAGGGAACGGGGCACACGTTCCAGGGTGTTGCTCCCCGACAGCGGCCCGGGTCTCCGAACTCGGAGGAGGTCCCGGCCAGGAAACCACACACCCACCTGGGCCCAGCGCCGCGCGCGGGAGGGGCCGGGGGAGGGCAGGGCCGAGCTCCGCGGCCGCAGGGGCCCGCCGCCGCCCGCCGCCCCGCCCCGCCCCGCCCGCCTCGGGACGTGCGTCCGGGGATCACCCCGGGTCCCGCTCCGCCCGCCGCGCAGGAGGCGGGGGGAGGGGGCCGACGGCCGTTCTCTCCGGCTATAAAGGGCCCAGGGCCGCCGGAGCTCCCTCGGCGTCCTCCGGCTCCGCCTCCGCCGCCTCCGCCGCCTTCCCTCCAGCGAGAGCTCGGGGGCCCGCTCGGGCTCCCATCGACGCGCTCGGGCTCGGCTACGCGGGCTGCGGCAGAAGATGGCGGCTCCGGCGGCTCGGGCCGACTGCTCCGAGGAGGCGCTGGCGGCAGCCCTGGCGGACGTGCCGGAGCTGGCCCGGCTTCTGGAGATCGACCCGTACCTGAAACCCTTCGCCCCGGACTTCCAGCGCAGGTACGGCCCGACGCCACCTCGGGGTGCTCCTCCCCATCCCCCCTTCCTTCACCAAGGGAAAGGCTGGCTGCGTTTCCAGGCGCGGGCTCCGCGCGCGCAGGCCCCGCCCCTCGCCGGCCCCGCCCCTCGCCGGCCCCGCCCCTCGCCGGCCCCGCCCCTCGCCGGCCCCGCCCCTCGCCGGCCCCGCCCCCGCCGGCCCCGCCCCTCGCCGGCCCCGCCCCTCGCCGGCCCCGCCCCTCGCCGGCCCCGCCCCTCGCCGGCCCCGCCCCTCGCCGGCCCCGCCCCGCCGGCCCCGCCCCCGCCGGCCCCGCCCCCGCCGGCCCCGCCCCCCGCCGGCCCCGCCCGGGCCCACCGCCGGACCTTGCAGGGTAGCCCCGGTTTGAGGTTGCGCCGGGTCGGCTCCGTGAGCTGGGTTCAGGGGCTGCGGGAGTGCGGGTGTGACGGCTCTGGCCCCCGGACTAGACGTGGCAGCTCTGAATAAACTTTCCTCCTCCCCCTCCCTTGCTTTCGAATCCGCGGTGTTGCGCCGTTGGCCCGCGCTGTGGCTCCCCGCTAGGGCCTGGGGGGGGGGGGATGCCCCGGGGGAGGGGGGATGCCCGGGGGCGGGGGGAGGGGGTGCCCTTGAGCTTTCCCTGTGCTTAACGCCCGGCGTGTGTGATCGCGCCTGTACGACTTTCATGTATTTCATTGCAAATATTGTGACTTTTACATCCAACTGGATCCTTTCAGGCAGTTTTTGTTCTTCCCTTGTTAATAGTTCCCCTCCTGGGGAGCAGGAAGTGTATCTTGGCCGCTTTATTTCCCACCTCCGTGGGCCAACGTTGATGAGTCAACATTTGTCAGCAACATTTGTCTGCGTTCGGCCTTGCCCTCCCGCAGAGGGGAAGAGGGAGGAAGGCCAGGAAAGCCAGACTTCTAGGGGTCGACTTAGGTGCTGTTAGCTTTCTTTTGCTGCAATAAATTGGTTTAGGACAATTAAGTCGCTAGGACAATTTTAGTCGTGTGCTCAACTTCAAAGTATAGTTTTTAAGATTACAATAGTTGTTATATTAGTTATAGTAGTTAGATTTATGAGATAAGCACATGATGACTTAATGGTTTCTGCCCTTTTAGCCAAGTGACTCCAGCACAAAAACGTCCGTGGTAACAGAACATGCATGATCAAATTTTCAAGTAGTAGAAAATGGCTAGTTAAGTATTGGCCAGACGCAGTATTGGGGGTAATGAAACAGGATTCATTTGGAATTTGGAAAAAAATCTTAAGTTCATGTCTTGGCATTGTCCCTTACTACCTGCATTTAATCCATCAACTGTTTAGATCTTATTTATTTGAGAGAGAGAGAGAGAGAGCATGAGCAGGGGAGGGGTGTGGGGAGAGGGAAAGCAGACTCCCCGCTCAGCAGGGAACTGGATGCTGGGCTCAATCTCAGGACCCTGGAATCAGGGACCAGGCTGAATGCAGATGCTTGACCCACTGAACCCCCCGGGTGTTCCCCCCCCCCCCCCCCCCAGCAACCATTTACTAAGGATTCCCTATGAACAAAAAAGGAACACAAAGTTCAATGTAACATCTCATTGCAGAGTTTGTATATCCTGTTGAAAGAGCCCTTCTCAGAGTAGTCCGCTTGAGCTGTTGCTGGGCTCATCAGGTTGGGCCCTTCTACAGCTTTGTGAGATTGCTCTCAGTATTTACAGTTTATGCTTTCAAAGTGCATAATCTTCATAGTTCAAAATTGGATTTGATTTACAAATAGTCAAAAATTTTAGAGCGAAAGATGGTGGACAAACTTTAATGTGCTTATTTATGATGATACTAGTTTGTTTCTATGCTTTGGAAATGATACTTAAGACATTTCTAAAAGAAGAATTGTGAAAGATTTTGTTTACATTTCCTCACCCCATAAAAAAAAAAAAGAGGTTACAGCTGGACAACCCTTGGTAAGTGTTTCTTTCATGTAATTCACTTCAGCTCCATTGGGATTGAAGCAGTTACCATCCTCTTTCATGGTTTGTCAGAACTAATGAGAGGGACAAAGGCCAGAATAAAGATGGGGCAATCCAATGTTCTTGGTGAAAAGGCTGGTCCAGTGGGCTCATTCTGACCTGGATTCTACTTCTGGCCTTGGTTCTCAGTAGTTGCCATTTTCCAGCACACATGTTGCGTTTAAGCATATCAAATAGTAACTTGGCATTTGGCAGCGGCAACTTTTACTGTTAACATTTAAAGAATAAAAAATTCTTCCCTCATAAAGTTTGGTCCTGGTTACTTTTTATATTTTCTGTTTATTTCTAATAAACCACTGAGGTGTTGTGTCTTCAGCCTAACACAAATATACAACCAGTCATTTAGGGGCAGAGTAGAGCTAACTAAGGAGTAAAAAAAAAATATAGCACAAACAACAGTATTTAAGAATGATGATGAGGGAGACAGTTTCTTGTCATTGATGGACTGTCTCATTCTTTCCCAACCAAGGTATCTTTGTTAGAAACTCTGTTAAGTACATCTATTTACCTTTTCTGTAACTGTAAGACTGTTAAATCAAGTGTGAGGACTAATGAATTACTCTGAGAAATAAAAATTAGTACATAAGGGCATTGTGATAGCCCTTATGTCTCATTGATTACCTTCTAAGATGGGATTTTCCTTTTGGCTGTCCTTTTATCATCTGTTATTTATACTGCAATTAGCTGCTGTGATCATAATTTCAAAATCTTAGTGTTTTAAAACAGTAACATTTAATTGTCCCTGTATTACATGTCATCGTGAGTTAGGCTCTTCTCATGGCCATCACTCAAGGATTTAGGATGATGAAGGCTTCAGTTTGAAATATGCTTCTATAATGTTAGCTGTAGGGAGCACAGAACATGTTAAACTATACACTGTTTCTTACAGCTTTTGTTTAGGAGTGAGTCACTTCTGCTGACACATTATATGGGCCAGTGAAAGTCAAATTTGACTTCTGAGCCATGGGTGTGAACGCAGAGAATTGACATTTGTGAATGGCTTGAAGAACAGCACAATTGCAATAACACTTGTCTCTACCCCCTGTTTAAAGTTTACATAGTATTTTTAGATTTTGATTTAATCCTGATAACAAAACCATGAGGTAGGAAGGGTTTTTATTTTTCATGACTTACAGATGAAGAATCTGAGATTTGGTCAAATGCTTAAGTTCACATGGTTAGTAGTACTGTGGCTGGGGTTGATCTTTCTTTCTAGAACTATTTTCAACAAGTTTACAAACAATGACTTCTTGGTAATTTAATGAATACCTCTTTCCTCTTTATCTCTAGCATTGGACATTTTGTGCCAGTTTGTGGATCCCTGGAGTCATGAAAATCTTTTGCTTTTCTTCTATTATCTCTAATGGTTTTTCCTCTATTTCTTTCTGACCGTTTAACTTGAGAGATTCTCAGGGCTCTTCCCTATGTCCTTTTTTGTATTTCTACTTTGTATACTTTCCCTGGGCATTCTCCCCTATCCTTTGGATTCCATCTATATACTGAGGCTGCCCATGTCTATCTTCAACCCCAAATCTCCTTGTCTTGGTCATATTTATAAATAGCTTCATTTTCTGATGTCCTAGAGGTACAAAATTCAACATCTCTGTGTGTGGTATCCTTATTTACCAACTACTCAAGCCTAAAAACTTAACACTTATCCTTAATTCTCACCTCTTCTTTCTTCTTATCTCCAAGTCTAGTTAATTATAGCTCCTGTTTTTCAACTACATGCCATTTTATATTTCTACTGCTTTCATCCTACTCAAGTTTCTAGCATCTCTAGCCTGGTTTGCACAGTCACATAGTTGCTCCCTCTTTTCAAATTTTCTCAATAATTCCCCATGGTTTTTAAGGCATTACAGACTATTTCTCATGATGTGCAAGAGTCTGTATTATCTGGTCTCTGTCTACCTTTATAGCCTCATCTTTGGACCTTCCTTCTCACTCTGTACCATCTAACCAGAGGGAGCCTATGGGTCTGGAGAGGTAGCTGAGATGTCCGAGAGCCATTTTATAAGGGGCACTAAATATCACTAGAATAAATTGGAAACATGATATCCATTTTACACATGCACTTTTAAAATATTGAAAGTTTTCATTTCTTAGTTTGTGAGGGCTCACAAGAAGTTAGGGGTCTAGAAAAATCACTGAAAAAAAGGCAAAAGATTAAGCATTGGATACATTTTTGATCTTTATCAGAAGTGACTCCTTTAGCTTAGTGGAAATGAATGAACAAGTGAATCCTTTTATATACTTTTTACTAATATAATTTTCCTCTACCCCATTAGATAGATTTAAAAAAATATTTATTTATTCATGAGAGACACACAGAGAGAGAGAGGCAGAGGGAGAAGCAGGCTCCTGGAGGGGAGCCTGATGCGGGACTCGATCCTGGGGCTCCAGGACTATGCCCTGAGCTGAAGGTGGATGCTCAACTGCTGAGCCACTCAGTCGTCCTTAAATAGTTCTTTAACAAATGTTGAAGGAATATCAGTTGAAAGTGTGCCAGAATATTCTGTGTTGGAGGCCACGTGTTTTGGTCTAGATAATGGTTCTAGCTGTGCTTTTGTACATGCTGTTTGTTCTGTTTTATGCATACTTTGCTTATCTTATATGTCCCTATACATGCTTCTGGAAACAGGTTAGAGACATAGACCTTCCTTGATTTCTCCCCATCCTACACCTTCTTCCAGGCTGGATGAGGAGCCTGACTTCTTAAGTATCACTTTGAACACCCTCGTCCTATGGATGTTCATCCACTGTAATGTAATTATCTTTCTGCCCTTTTGTATCCCCTACTAGATTGTTTGCTCCCACGGGTGGGCACTTTTTCTGTATTGTTTGTTTAGTATACCTGGTTTATAGGGAACAGTATAGTATTTGAATGAATGTGTTCTGAGTCTATTTATTTTTCTCTTTTTTCATAGCAATGAGTCTCAGGTCAACTTACGATAAGCTAAAAATGTTGGGAATGCTTGGATGAACAGAAAAGAAGCAGTAGTTACCAGGGATGATGTTTGACAGTCTAGGGAAGGGAAATATATGTCTGAGTAAAGAGTTGAAGATAACTAGAGAAAATCAAGAAAACCATTATTAATTAGATACTTTCACAGAACCTAAAGGTTTAATCACTGAAGGGTATTCAGTTTTAGGGAACCTGATGTCAGATTGTGTGCCCAAGAATGGGAGGAGAGGTTTCTGTGACCCCAAGTACACTACATGTTACAATTACAGTGAACATCTCTATTTTGTTAGAGATGAAAATAGCTTTTGCATTGGTAGCTAATCAGAGTGGCAAAGTACTTTGGACTTGGTGTATCAGCAGCCACACCAAAAATTGATTCTCACAGCATAGAAGTTTTACATCAAAGCCGCATGGTGCACTTTTTTCTCAGTACCTGGCCAAGTTGTTGGCTCTGAGGAAAGTCAAATGTCAGTGATTCTAGAAGGCAGGGGAAAATCTGAAGATTACAAGATGTATCTTGCCCAGTCTTCTGTACTAGTAGATTTATTTGCCCTTTGCAGCTGAGATCTGTACCAATTCCAGTTACTCCTGAATTTTCTACAGTGGTGGGCAAGAGGCTCTGACCTCTTTTCATTTTCAAAGTGCCTTAAAATGACTTGATGGAGCATTTTGGTTTAGTTTAGGCTCTGGTGCCTGCTGTACCACCTCCTGAGAAATGACTCTTTATGTGATAACTTCTTAGAGGATTCAGTTCAGCTCCCACCAAGCTGGCCCTAGTTAGTCAGCGAGATGTTAATATAGTCCCTGTGAAATGTGCTATAGTTTTAGACTGATAAGAATATCATGCTGCTGTTATTTGAAAGCATGGATTAAACTTCAATTATACATTTATAGATATTAAAGGAAAACATGAAAGTGTTTTCATTGGAGAGAATTGCTGCTACCAGTTCATTCTGAAGTAAGTTTATTTTTTACTGAAGAGTACATTCTCCTCTTATGATGTCTACCCATCAGTAGATGCTTACCACTGTTTTGAACCCAGGGTTCTTTTGTGCTTAACATCCCAAAGCAGCAGATTCTGTTTTGTGTTTAGAGTAACAGGAACTAAGTACATTAATAAAAGGTAAAACCACATTAAACATACATTATTATACAGTTTGCAATCATTAATTTATTATATAATTATGTTGCATCTTATTTGATGTTATTTAAGTTATAGTGACTAATTTGTAAAACTTGTGTTTTTGATGTTTAAGTAATTAGAATAATTTAGGTTCTAGATTTAGTTTCCTAACATGTAAAATGGGAAAATGTATAAAAATATTGCTGTGTGTGTGTTGCAAAGTATAAGAGTGAGATGAAGCTTGAATTTGAGCTCTCATGTGTGCTAATAGCTTTGAATCTGAGAGCAAATTCACCAAACTCTGTGAGCCTCAGTTTCTTCTTCTGGAAAGAATTGGGTGGGACCTATCTTCTAGGAGTGTCTTGGAGACTAGGGATATATTAAAGATCCTCAGTGAATAAATAATAGTTATTTCATGATGATAATAATATAAGCAACATAGCCTTCCATCATAAATATTCACTGAGATATTATTTTCAAAAGATTTTATTACTGTTAGCTTCTTTAATGCTATATCATAAAATCAAGCATCAGATAAATAACGTGACCAGGAATTCTCCACAACTCTTCATTTTGTTGGATGGTGTCTTTACTTTTAGGGGTTCTTTCTCTTTCCTAGTAGAGCATTGTGTGAATGAGGTGAGGAGGTGGTAATATTTTTTTTTTTTTTGGAAGTAGTAATTTTAATTATAGTCTAGTATACAAGGAAAAGAATATGTTTAAACTTTGATCCTTTAATTTGGGGAGGAAATGATAAGGCAATTGCCTGTTTACTATAAGCTGAAGGCAAGATGAGTCCTGGATATAATGAGCACAAAACTCCCTTTAGAGAGAGAGGTAAATGCTAGCCTGCAGAAGCTTACAATCACTCTTCTTTTGATCTTTCTTTTCTGTCTTTTCTCGTCTTTGATCTGACTGCTAACTGTTCATATTCTTGGGCATCAAACAGCTACTGGGATTTTCTTTCTCCTGAACTCTGGATGGTTGGAGGAATGGTTATATCAGGTTTATTGATAAACAGGAATAACTTTGAAAATAAGGGAAAATATATAACAGCGCTTAAAAGTTTGAAAATGAAAGAATTGTCCAGTGGAATCGGAACATATAATCTATTAGTAAGAATAAAACTTAAATACTATATTTTGCCTTGTCTTTTCTCTCTCTTTACTTGATGAGTTCAGCTATTTTTGATATGTTTATTTTGCAATGAGATAAAAAACAGAAAAATGGAATATTCATGTATGTTTTAGTTGATCTGTTGAACAGAAATTACAATGAGTCACAGTTTATGGGTATGTACTCTAGGTCTGTAATCTAAAATATGAGAATCAGAAACCAAGTCTACAGGTACACTTCTTGTATAGGTAACCTTGAAGTTTTCCAAATATTTAGCAAGTGAGAATTAAATATTTCTTTTACCAGTGAAATCATATGTTACTCAATATCATATCTAATTTATTTTCATTTTCATAAATTGTAAACAACAGCCACAGGTTATATTTAATTATGAATAACTGCATTATACAGGTACGTTCTCTGTTGCAGAAGCATAATAAAATCAGTTATTTATGTAGGTCTCTATAACAGAAAACCCTATGTACCCTCAATAAACAGAAAATCCCACAAACTGAGTTATTAAAGTAGAACTTCGTATTTCTCACAAAGAAGGTGGAGGTGAATGGTTTGGGCTTTTGCAGTGAGCCCTTTATCTTTCTGCTCTACTCTCCTTTGCCCACGGTCTTTATTCTTATGCTTAGAAGATGGTGGGGCACATCTAAACCTCACATCTGTCTTCCCAGTAGGAGCATGTTCATGCCAGCTTACTTTGTCCATTTTAGCCAAGCATACATTAGATTTCCTGTAAACTCCATCTAGGTCTTTCACTTTAAAAATTATTGACTGGAACTGTCTCATGGTCATTCTTAGCTGAAAGTGAGCCTCAGTAGTCAAGGCTTTTAGTTATTCACATCTTTCTGAGAAAAGTCCTTTGGCCTTACCTAATCAGAGCATCCCAGAACTCTTTCCTTTTCTCCATAAAGGACACTACTTCTGCCTAAGATGAAAAGTCCTGGGGAGAATATATGTTGTAGTTCTCTAATCTCACATCTGTATACCAAACCTTCTGAGCAGAACCCAGCAAAACCCATTTATCTCAGGAGAAGTCTAGAGCCACATCCCTCAATATTATCAGTCCCCGAGTCATGGCTTTCATTTCTCTAAAACTTATCAGTATTTTTTTCTGGATTATTTTCTTAGGGGAATATAGAGACTTTTGACTGCTCTGGTCCAAAATGAGCTGATTGGGTCTCCTCAGCTACCTGGCTCCAAGACTTGGGCACATCACTATCTTTTCCTTTTAATTTCACAGATATTTTACTCTTTAAAAATATGAGAATATTTTGGGAGGAAATGAATTTGTCAATTACTAGCACTTTTTCATGTATTCTTGGGTTCATTAAAAATGATCTGATTTATCTTCAAGTTATATTGTATTTGTGAGGTTAGAAAGAAGAACTAAAAGATGTCAGTTAATTTATGCTCAATCTTTAAACACAGATTGTGTTTCGTTATGTAATGACTTATATGTTTATGGGGCTTTAACAATATACCTTCGTATGTTTTTCTTTTGAAAGCTTCAGATGTGTAACTGTCATTCTTACAACATACCTAGCACAGACTTTTTATATAAATATAGGATTTTATCATTATAGGCAAATTTAGTGTTTTGTTTGTGATAATAGGATGAAAGAGCAATTTGTGGAAGAGTACAACAATTCTTCTTTGATGTCAGAGTAGAAGATCATTGCTGTGTCTAGTGTCGTATTAGTTTTCTTTCCTAAGGGGCACCTGGGTGGCACGGTCATTTAAGCATCCAACTCTTGGTTTCAGCTCAGGTCATGATCTCAGGGTCCTGGAATCAAGCCCCACATTGGGCTCCATGCTCAGTGTGGAGTCTGTGTAAGATTCACTCTCTCCTTTTCCTTCTGCCCTTCCTGTTCGTGCTGGTTCGTGCTCTCTCTCTCTCGAAGAAATAAAATCTTTTTATTTTTTAAAAGATTTTATTTATTTATTCATGAGAGACATGGAGAGAGAGGCAGAGACACAGGCAGAGGGAGAAGCAGGCTTCCTGCGGGGAGCCTGATGTGGGACTGGGTCCTGGAACTCCAGGATCACGCCCTGAGCCGAAGGCAGATGCTTAACCGCTGAGCTGCCTGGCGTCCCCAAAAATAAAATCTTTAAAAAAAAAAAAAGTTTTCTCTCCTAAGAGATTATGATCTTACTACCCATGATTATTGTGTACCATTATTTAGATCATGAGTAATTATGTCTAACTTACTATTGCTTTTTAATTGCTTTATAGTCTTCTCTCCAGAGGGTTAGTTATTATTCCAGGATTTGGAGTTTCACGAATGAGTTCATGTTTGTCAATTCCATGTTTTTTCCAGCTCTCATCTTTCTGCATTAAAAATCTCTGAGACTTTTGTTATTTGTATATTTTTGTTGTTGTTGTTATTTACACATGGGAGTCTTCAATCCTCTTGACCGTTTCAGTTGGCAGTGTTATGCTGGTTGTTTAAAATTGTGCTTGCTAGCGATAAGAATGTAATGAAACTAACAGATCTTTTTTTTTGCTTCACTTCCCCAAGGTGCCCTTTATTGAAAACTATATGCTATTCATGCAGTATTAGGTAAACCTCTACTCATAAATACAATGGAGAAGCAGGAAGTACATAGAAGCAAGTGTATTAAAATAACTGAAGTTTTGTTGTAGCAGGTCCAGAGTACCTTTAGTGCTAAAAGACATTAAAAACAAACAAAAAACAATAAGCCAAAAGAAAAGAAAAAAAAAAAAAAGGTTAGAAGACATTTAAAAATAGAGTGAATTTTGAGAACTGCAAATTGTGTTAGGCTGGATTTAAAAAATAAATATTTTGAAATAATTATAGACTAATAGGAAGTTGCAAAATAGTTCAAAGAAGGCTCCTGTACCCTTTCTCAAGCTTGCCCCCATGGCAGTATTCTTGCATAACTATATTGCAGTCTCAAAACCAAGAAGTGAACATTGATACAATCTGCAGACCTCTTTCAGATTTCATGAGTTTTTTTTTTTTTTTTTTTTTACATGCACTTATTTGTGTGTATCTACTTCTTTGCAATTTAATCACAAGTATATATTAATGTAACCACCACCATGATGATGATGATATGGAACTATTACATCTGCAGTTGGAAAGGAACTCCCTCATTCTTTTTTACTCACACTACCCTCTTACCCTATCTCTAACCTTTGGCAACCAGTGGTTTGTTTTCCATCTGTGTAACATTTCTTTTCCTTTTTTATAATGATATGAAAATTAAATCCTACAGTATGTAATCTTTGGTCATTGACTTTTTTCACTCAGCATAATGCTCTTGAGATCTATCCAAGCTGCATAGATCACTAGTTTGTTCCTTTTTGTCACTGAATAGTATTTTACTGTGTGTATATGTATCACAGCTTAACTGTTTACCTATTGAAGGACATATGGATTATTTCTAGTTTTTGGCTATTAAAATATTTCAATAAATTTGAAATATTAATATTTACATACGGGTTTTACTTTTCTGGGAGAAATGCCCATGAGTGTGATTGTTGGTTCATATGGCAAGAATATGTTAGTGTTATAAGAAATTGCCAAACTATTCCATAGTGTCTGTGCCATTCTGCATTCCAACCAGATATATGTGCAAGATCTAGTTCGTCTGCATCCTTGTTAACATTTGGTTTTAGTCACATTTTTTAATAGTAAAAGTTCTGTTAGTTGTATAGGGATAGATCATTATGGTTTTAATTAGCATTTTTCTAAGAGCTAATTATGTTGAAAATCTTTTTAAATGTTACTTGCTAATTATAGGTCCTGTTTGGTGAAATGTTTTCTCATGCTGTTTGTCCATTTTCTAATTGGGTTGATTATTATTATTATTATTTTTTACCTTTGAGTTTGAGACTTTTAAAAAATGTATTCTAGATATAAGTTCTTTGTCAGATATTTGTTTTGTAACTATTTATCTTTGCATCTTCTAAAGAGGGTCTTTAACAGAAATGTTTTTAATTTTCATAAAGTCCAATTTATTGATTTTTATTGTTGTTGCTGTCTGGGTTGTGCTTTTGTTCTCATGTATAAGAGCTCTTTGCCTAGCTCTAGAATCTGAAGATTTCCTCTAACGTTTCTCCTAGAAGTTTTATTGGTTTACATTTTACATGCAAATATATGACCCATCTCGAGTAAATTTTTATGTAAGGCTTGAGGTTTGGGTTGAGGTTTATTTTATTGCCTATGGTTATTTGATTCTTTTTGAAGATCATAAACTGACAGACTTGTATTAGGAAGTCACTTGGCCCAAAAATAAATTAGTATTTAGCTAGGTATCACTGAAATATATGAATGATGACAATGTTATCTTGTGTTACAGTTTTTTCAATATTTACTTTTCATATTTTTTCTTATACCATAACATTTTTTGATATATATTATAAATGTATGTAGATTGAATTTTAATTTGACTTTTTAAGGTTTTTCTTATTTCATATCTTAGAACCGCTTGTCAGTATTACATATTGTTCAGCTCTGTATTGTAAAAATGTTGCTTTAAAAAACAAGTTTCAAAGAAAAAGAACAAATTTCATTCATTTTGTGTTTACTTGGCTTAAATAAGAAGCAAATCTTCAAAAAATTTTTGCTATACTTTTACTTGTAGGAATGAATGTGTTAAATCTTAGCTAAGGTAATGTTAATATTCCTTAAGATGAGCTGCTTTTTATCTAACTGAAATTAGCCTTTGGTTTACTTCAATCTTAATATTTACTTTGATGTTTGTCAGATTCATTGTGCTATTAATATAATAGAAATCAGAGCATGTCAACTTCCAGACAGAAATTGCTTAGATGTTGAGAGATGAAAGTTCTTAGCACATTTATTTGGCAAAATTTGTAGAATTTATGAGTGTGATAGCTAAAAATTTACCCATTTTTAAGCAGAAAAATAAGTGGAACTTTTGAGGATTGTTCATTCTACATTCATTACTCACTGTGATGAATATGAGGCGCTGAGCATCTAAGAGATGTCTGCCAATTTTACTGATAATAAGTTGTCATCATCACAATAATAATAATTATGATTTATGTATGCATCATTTTATGTGCACTGGGTCTGAGATCTGCATTTCGAAGGAGCTCTCAGGTGGTGCTGATGCTGCCGTTTCACAGATATTATGATTAGCAAGGCACAGCATGACCCCAATCTCAATTTAAAACTGAGTTAGTAATGGACCAAATTTTATTCTATAAATATTTAAGCTATATGCTCTAATTTTTTGAAAATGAATAGTCTATATATACCCAGGTAGCTAACCAGATTATTTAATTTTTTAATGGTCAAAATGATTTTTCTACTTACTATTGGTAAAGGGATTTTAGTTTATCACTATCAAAGTTACTTTTTCTTAACACCTGCATTGTGAGTTTCAATGTTGCATATAGGTCTTTAGGATAAGGTACAGAAGGTGACTACATAGAGAAAATTATTCCCCACACTGGTGTTCCAGGATATATGTGTGCATCTGGGTCATAGGCTTCTTCATTAATTTGCTTATTTAACCTGTTTTCAATATCTTTATTGTCTTAGGCATTTCTCTATGTTATAGTAAGGCAATTTTGAGTAAAGTAGGCTTCCTCCCTGTTGGGAGCTTGGACTAGGCAGATCAACGAATAAATGCAGTTATAGTAGATATTTGTGTGTAAAATTCAGTATAAGACAGATGAAAGCATACCCTATTCTGTTAAGGAAGGGGAGTATGTACCATGTAGAAGTTCATTTGAGTTGCCTGAAATTCTTAAAACCATTTCTCTATAAAAGAGGGACTGAGTCATGTTTAAAAAAAAAAAAAAAAAAAAAAAAAAGAGGGACTGAGTCTTGACAAGTGTGGACAACGTCTGAGACTTTTTTGGAAGGAGTCAAAGTATATGATAGTTAAAACAATCTTCATTAAAACTATAATGAAGTTATCATATGACCTCTATACAGTTTTTGTTGCTTTTAAGTGAAAGTTGCAAAAATTGTTCAGTTGCAAAATATGATTGTGTAAGAATTGCATGAAAGAACTGAAGCCTTTAAAATAGTTCATAAATCATATTTGATAACCTATCAGCATATTTCTTTAACAGATAAACCCATTTTGGAAGGGATTGCGGATTCTTTAGAGGCACTGAAGCAATTCCTAAGTAAGTTAAGGGCACCCATTCCTGAATTAGGGAGATATTTTGATGATTGTCACCCAGTCAGAAAGGTCTCAGAAATGCACATGAATGCTGAGGGCCTCCTCCTGCCCCCACCCTAAGTGTCTCATCTAGATCAGCACTACTGAAAGGAAATATAATATCAGCCACAGATGTAATTTCAAATTGTCTAGTAACCTCATGGAAAAAGACAAAAAGAAATGTATAAAATGAATTCTTATAATATGTATTGTTTAATTCCATGTATTCAAAATATTGTATTAGGAGGAAGAGTTTTTCTAGAAAGAGGTGGTATGACTGATGAAGACAATGAAAGGGAAGACTAAGGAAGGAGAGAGGTTCAGTCAGCTCTGTGTTCTTGATAACAGAGGAAAGTATTCCCATAGTGATTCTGATTTTGCCTAAGAGAGGGAGTTAGCAATTATTGAGTGGTGACTTTTGTTTTTTTTAAATACTGAATACTTGAAGAGAAATATAAATGGATGATGTTGTAAACGTTAACATGGAGATATGCCACGTACTTAATTAACTGGGCCCAACTAGGTAGCCATGTCTTCCCCAAGTGATTTGACACGGCTTGTCCACAGTGCCCTTTTCATTTGGGTGATTCTTAGTTATGTCATATTTTCATATGCTAAATGCATTTAATCTGTCCCATAAGGCAAAAACAAACACAAAATGAAACTAAACAGCCAAAGTAAATCTGGTTTTTCTTGATAAAGTGAAATTAGGTAGCACCTCTGTGCTGTAATGTCCCTAGACCTTTCAGGATGTGCCAGCCTTACTTTGACTCAGCCTATGACAGCTGTTCCTAACTTTGTTGTCCTAAGAATCTAGCTTATTTGCACTGACTCATTATGACTTGCATTATTCCTGAGTTGGTCTCTGCTTGTAAGAGAGAAGGGTTGGAAGGATTGTTCTTGACCACCTTCAAACTATTGACAGACTTGTGGATGGGTGTGTGTGAATGAACACGAGTGTTTTATATTTTATGACTTGCTTTATGACTTGCTTTTCTTATTTCCTCTGTATGCTAGTTTCTTCAGTGTTTATACTGTTTATTTCTTTTGCTCCTGCTTACTTTGCATACTTAATAGTTACCCTTGTGATAATAAAAAAATTACTGTTTATAAAAGTATTTGTGGTCATGAAGAAGTGCTAATCAAATTCTTCCAATGGAATGCTGTTTTCCTTCTCTCTTCAGTATTATGTTCTCCACCTTATAGCTGCTCCGTACATGCTGACTCACTGTGCATCTCTGAGATGCTGAAAGTGTGTCTTGAGTTTAAGAAGAGAAGAATATATTTAGGGAACACATTATGCCTTTTAGGTGTTTTCCAGAGAGCTTAGAATTAGAGGCTTTTATTCAGGGGGTGCTTTGCAAGTAGATATTGATGGAGGGTCTGGTCCCGCTTGTTCTATGATATTAGAAATACAGAAATATTTATTACCATAGTTGTTGGAAGGTCCCTGGAAATGCTTGAAAGTAATTCTTCTATCATGTAGTGGCCTGTGGTGGGCAAAACCTCTCTCACATACAGCTTAACCTTTCTCATGTCTAATACTACTTGTGAAGAAGATTGTAATTTGTGCATTGTGCTTTTATCAGGTTGCTGTTCCCAATGCAGTTAGTGTAATTTTTCATTTCCTAACCGTCCTCAGGCAATTCTATTTAACATGCTTTCTATTTCAGAACATTCTCCTATTTAAAAAACTTCTTTCGCCTCAGGCCCAACATGCTTTTCCAGCCAGGCCAGTAGTAATTTCTATCCTTGCTGGCTTCATTCACCTTCACTGTTAAAATTTTATAAAGATTTCCTAGGAACGTCTTTATTATTGTTATTATTTTTTATGGCATAGCAAATGCTAGGATGTGTAAGCCTTCTATTTGCTGATATTACTTTGGTTTACCAAAATATCATTTCTCTTTTATTACTAAGCGGAAGACGTGTGTAGTTTTTATTTTCTGTTTCAAATCAATGTTATTTAGATTGTAAACCAGACTTTGTTTTCTTAATGAATTAGAATTTTAACTTGTCACGTGAACTGTTAAAGTCATCTACAAAATGTTCTTGAATAACAGTATTAACAGTAGCACATGAAGCTGTTTCACTAACTTTAAAAAAGGGGTTATTCAAGTTCACTTAATAGGTAGCACATTCCTTTTTAAGGTGGTCTCTTAAAAGTGAGTGAAATAGATTATCTGGATTGCCATCCCAAATGATCACAATTCAGGCTTGATTTTGGCTTGGATTCAGGCTTGATTTTGGCTTGAGATAAAGCAGCATTATAAATTGAGGTTCTTGAGGTGATTTTGGGTCTGAATTCAGTAATAATTATATCCTCTACAGGCACTGATTTAGGTTTTTAATGGGGCAAGTCTGGTAAACAGGCATTCAAAAGAAAACCTCTGGCTATGCTGTAAATACGTATTATGTATTTGTGGATACATACGTATCGTGTGTGTGTGTGTGTGTGTGCATAAATGGCTTTTATATCGTGTCTCATCTGAGTCAGAATAAATGTTTTCCTATTCAGTGTGCTAATATCTGTGTAAAAACAGGGCAGAAAATGGGGATTTTCTTCTTTGGGGATAGTCATCATAGTGTTAAAAAGGAGAAAGGAAGAGTACTTCTTTTTTTGGGTTATAGTTTGCATTTTAAATTTCATTGCTGTTCCTCTCAACTTCCATCTGTGTTGACATTTGGGAATTTTGTCGTTGCTCTTTCTCAAGTAGAGTGGAAAAGCTTAAAACAGAATTTACACTTTAAAATACAATGGAGGTTCTATCACATCGTGATTCACTCCAGGTCTGAGTATTTTTTCTTTGGCCAACTCCCCCCCCCCCCCCCAAAAAAAAAGCAACCAAACAAACAACAACAACAAAAACTGTTGAACGAAATATTTCTCAAGCTTATAACACTACTCATTATTATATATTATTAACAACAATTTTCATAAATGGAAAGTTAAGGATGAAAACACAATGATAAATATTAAAATTTTAGGCACTTAATATTTTACATCTAAGAGATGTGTTCATATGGGTGTACCATGAACTGATTGCTATTTATTAATGACATGGTGGGATGCCTGGGTAGCCCAGTGGTTGAGTGTCTGCTTTTGGCTCAGGGTGTGATCCCGGATTCAGGATCAAGTCCCACATCAGTCTCCTTGTATGGAGCCTGCTCTCCTCCCTCTGCCTGTGTCTCTGCCTCTCTTTCTGTGTCTCTCATGAATAAATAAATACATCTTTAAAAAAATATTAATGACATTATGGTTTTATTTTATTTTACTTTATTTTTTAATTAAAGTTCACTTGTAACCTTGGAATTGATAAAAATGTGGATAAGCTGCGAATAGCCACAAATAGATTGGGTGCTGTATGATTTTTTTCCTTTAAACTTTCTAAATCCCAGAGCATTGGCATTCATTCACTCTTCCCCACACCTCGCACATGCGTGTGTGTGTGTGTGTGTGTGAAGGAAAGAGAGACTCTCTTGGCTGAATAATTAGTGGCCTACACCTCTGTTTAATTACTGACAGGTTTGGGTGATGGATTCCTGTTTTAGTCAGTTTGAACTGCTATAACAACACCAGAATGGCTTGAACAACAAAAACTTATTTCTCAATATGGTGAACCCTGAGAAGTCTGAGATAAAGGCATTAGCAGAAGGAGTGTCTGGTAAGGGCACTCTTCCTGGTTTGCTGATTTCTGTCTTCTACTCATTTCTTCACTTGACAGGAGAGAGAGAAAAGCAGTAAGTTCTCTCCAACCTGTTTTCATAAGGCCACTCCTGTTCATGAGGGCTCCGTTGCCATGACCTAATCTCCTCCCAAACACCCTACCTTCTACTACCATCACATTGGAGTTAGAGTTTCAACAAATGAATTTCAGGGGCACGCAAGCATACAGTTCATAACAATTCCCCAAGGCTTTCTAGCTCTTAATGTTTGTGATCGATATTGTGGATAAAATTAGTTTTTAGATTTTAAACAGTGTGTACGTTTATGCATGCATGTGTATTTTCTGGCACTTTTGGGCAATACAGCAGAAGGTCATTGTCATTGTCATGAGGCTAGTGATAATTTAATAATCACTTTTAATAATGAAGGCTACATGATTGAAATTAGGGAGTGGTAGGTTTTGGAGGCCATTCATTTTAAGTACTGTGAAAGGCAAAAAAAGAATAGTGCAGGTCCCCCAAAATTTGTTACCGTCAAATTGGAAAGACTGGGAGCATTAAATGTTCCAGGGTTCGTGGGAAGTGAGGCAGAGGTCTGGTTATAGGTGGACATAATTCATTCATCGGGTACCTTGGGAAGGAATAGTTAAGCTGTTTATTTCCTTAAGTTGAAAAAATTATAATGAAATTCTTTTGGAGAAAAATAAGAACAATGCAAATGAGGTTTATGTAAGATCTGAGAAGGAACAGATATTTTAAGAGCATTTACTGCATTTTAGATTTTCTAACAAAAAGTAACAATAAATATAGTGCTAACTCTGTACTAAACAGATACAAGTGGTTGTCATACCAACAATTAAGCATTCATTTTAACGTTTTTGAACAAGATCCTTAAGGTACTTCTTTTCACCTTCCTCTTTGCCGAGTCCTTAGAAATCTGTAGGCGCATTTAACTTATAAAGAAGGAAAGGATGCAAATAATTTATACTAGATTTCTTTTTTTTTTTATAAACTTTTTTTTAATTTTTATTTATTTATTTATTTTTTAATTTTTATTTATTTATGATAGTCACAGAGAGAGAGAGAGAGAGAGGCAGAGACACAGGCAGAGGGAGAAGCAGGCTCCATGCACTGGGAGCCCGATGTGGGATTCGATCCCGGGTCTCCAGGATCACGCCCTAGGCCGAAGGCAGGCGCCAAACCGCTGCGCCACCTAGGGATCCCTATACTAGATTTCTTTGTGTCTTATTTTGATGTTTCTGCATAGTGCAGTGTGGTAGGATTGGGATATGTTTTTGAATGTATTAAATAGGGAAGTATTTGCCTTTTTGGTAGATGCATAGATGAAAGGTGGAGACCCTACTACATAATTTCTCAATGATCAATAAAAGCTAATTACTAATTTCAGAGACAAACATTCATTAGATATTAGACATATTTTTGTGGTTAACTGAACCTTTTATTCTGTTTCCTTTCCTCCTGTTTGCTTTCCTTTGGTTCCATTTCTTTTCTGTGACCTTTAGTTGATTTTTTGGCTGATCAGCCAATTAGAGGTAAAATGATAATAGCTGTTAATAACGTAATATTATATCATTATATATTACATACATTTAAATGATGGTGTTTGCAGGCTAATTCAAGATCAGCCATTTGAGAATTGTTGAACTTTCAGCCAGGGAGCATTTTTTGTTTGTATGTATGTATTTATTTATTTATTTATTTATCTAAATTTTTATTTATTTATGATAGTCACAGAGAGAGAGAGAGAGAGGCGCAGAGACACAGGCAGAGGGAGAAGCAGGCTCCATGCACCGGGAGCCCGACGTGGGATTCGATCCCGGGTCTCTAGGATCGCGCCCTGGGCCAAAGGCAGGCGCCAAACCGCTGCGCCACCCAGGGATCCCGCATTTTTTGTTTTTAAACTGGTGCTCACTTTTGTGTAATGCTGACCCTTTTGAAAAGCCAAAACAATACAAAAAGCCCAAAACAAAACAATCATGAACTGCACTATTGCTATTACATGTTGGAGACTACGTAAGTTCTGATTACTTTTTCCTAGTAAACATACTAGACTGAGGGGTAAGGAAGGGAAATTGCTCGCACTAACAAACCAAAGGCCACAAGATAAAGCCTGGAATTGAAAATGGGGAGTATGAGATAGCTAGAGCCATAATGAGATTTTGCTTTCTCTCCCTAACTATGCAGATAGCTAAGAATGGTGCCTCCAGATAACCTGTGGTGGGTTTTGTTAGATTGAAAATACAGTAGGCTTGGGCAGGGGCTGGCAAGTTTGCATTTGGACAAGTTAACAGGTGATGCTGTTGGACCACACTGAGTGGCAAGGTCAAGGAGTGCATGAAGTTGTTGATCGTATTGAATGTCCATTCTGCACCCCTCCCCCCAAATTATTACTTATTCTTTTCTTCTTTCAGTTAACCAAAACATATTTACCTATATTTCAATGAAATCATAGTCTTTTAATTTATTATAAGAATCTAAAGTTTTCTCTTTTCCCTTTTTTCTTGTAGTGCTAGTAATGCATACAAATACATTGCTGCAAAATTCTTATAGATCTTTGGGTTAAAGTTGATTTTATGCCTTTATCGCTATTCTATAATTAAGGAGCCAGTGCTATTGCCACTTGGAGTAGCCCATCTAAGAGGGTAGAATTTCTCTCTATAAGGGTTGAAACTTACTCTAGTAATCTTTACATTGTGCTAAAATATCTCATATTAAAACCAACAGAGATATTCTAGTGATCATTCCTGTAGAAATTGCATTACTTCAGATCATATTCCTGATGTCTTTCAGAGAGTTTTTTGCATGTGGAACAGACTTAACAGGTCAGGATTTCATCACAAATGAATCATAATTCAGATTTTTAATTAGAAAATCATCCACTTTTCCACCTGACTTTTTAAAAAAAATTATCCAGTATCCAATATATGCCCACAAATCTAGAGAAGGAAATGTTTGTATTATAATCTGTTGGAGGAAATTAATGCAAGAAAATATATGTTAGCAAACTTCTCTGCAGAAGTGGTCATCAGTGGGAGTTTGTGTTCTAAAGAGGGAAGATATGTATATAAGATTAAGAACATGGACTTTGGGATGAGATTGGGTATGAATTTTGGCTCTACCTTGGGACTTTTTTTTGTTTCACTGAACCACAGTTTTTTCACATGTGAAAATGAGGCAAAAAAAAAAAAAAAAAAAAAAAAAAAACTTATGTGCCAGACTTGCTCCAGGAATTAACTTTAGTGGGAAGATGTATTAAAGGCATGCAGCATGTTGCCTGGTAGATACTAAACACTGAAATAAGTAGTAGTCATTGCTAATATTACTTAATATTATATTTTCTTGGAGCTAAGAAAAAATTCAAGTGTGAGACAAAAATGGAAAAAGTTATAGGTTAAATAAAAGCACTGTAATATATAATGTTTAATTTTTATTTTTAATTATTTATAATGGGCTATAGTAAGGTATTCTTGAAAATTAGGCAAAAGCCATGCCTAATTTGTATAAGGTTCGATATGTGTTTATGTTTTAAAATAAAAATAAAACTAGTAGAGATATTTTCTAAAGGAGTAGATATATGAGTCAGTTCTTAAAGGATGATGAGCCAGGGTAAAATTGGCCTAACCCATTTGGGAAACCTAATGGAAAGGATTCGAGTCAATAATGAGAACACTCTCAATAAAATCAAGTCACCTAGACAACCAGTATGATCACATTATTGCGTTGCCTAAGTTGATGAATAGATTAAATTATTTTTCTGTGAGGAAAAGTTAGCTTCTTAGATCCAAACTCTCCTGAAATATGCATTAATTCACTCAATGTTTACTAGGTAGTATGTTAGGTTATAGAACATGTGTTTTTTTTTTTTGTTTTTTTTTTTCCTTTCTGAGCAATTATTGCCTACTTGGAAGTACTAAGAGTAATCCAGTGATAAATGCCAGTATACAAAAACTTTCCTGATAACCAAGATGTAAATAAAACCAAGATATAAATAAATTCCTAGTTCTGGAAGAAATGTATGCAGGTGTTTTTGCTGAGCTTCATGCAATATATTTTTTTTAAATATATAAACTGTCTGATTGGAAAGTTGACAATATAATCATCCCCAATCCCTAAAAGGTAGGGTTTCTCTCTAGATTTCTTTCCTTAAATGATTGCATCTACTACCATAGCTTTAAATCAGTGTTTTCCAACCCATGGAGAAAGATTGGTCTTTTATATAAATTTTTTTTATTTAAAAAATTTCTAATCTAATAAAGACTAATACTTTTAGAAAATTCAACAAAAGTTATTAGAAAAATTAAATATAAAATGAAAGCCCTTTTTTAAAAATTACAATTACAATATATGAATTACTTTGTGCATTTGCTATAACAGTTTCTAGATGCTTATTCTCAAGTTCTCCACTTATGTCATCATGGACCAGTGATACATAGTTGGCGTCTCAGCACTGGTCCCTGGATCACACGTTTGAGTAGTATTGCGTTAATGTATATTTTGATTTACTTTCAAATTTATATCTATACCCAGATATCTTTTCTCTGATCTTTAGATGCACGCTTGGTGATGACCATCTCTTTTAAGTAAATTGTACTATTCAGTAGAAATCTACCTACCATTATTGATTCTTCTCTTTCCTCTCTGCTCCTCCCCCAACCAGCTCATTTCTGTCCTATTGAATCTCACCATTGTTTCTAATCTCTAGTGTTAACACTCAAGTTCACCCCACCATCAATGTCTGAGCCAATTTGGAACTTGCCTTCATGTTTCTTGTTCACCTCCCACCCTTATGTCTACAAGAATGGTTTATCTTGGAAAAAGTAAATCTTTTTATAAACTTCTAATGTCTTTATATTTTAATTATAATCTCCTTGGCTGAGAGGTATGTAACAATTACATTTTCAAAGGGTTAGGAGGAAATTGCAGCATTCTAGGCAAGTGATTATGATAGCTTAGATTGGGGTGGTATTTGTGTAAGTGGAAAACAAATACTGATTTAAAAGATTTACAGGTATTAAAATCAATATAAATAAACCAGAGGTATGGAGACCATTTTTGCTTCTATAGAGAAAAGAATACAGTTCTTCTCAAGATCTATGTATGCCTCTTGGTTCCTTGAGGCCCATAATGGAGTCCGATCCTAGCCTTTTCACAGGGAAGATTGGCATTTTAGGTAGCAAGCTTATTTATATTAGCAGCAACCTGGAAATAGTGTACTGGGTTGAATTCTAAGAAATGTAGACCAAGGAGGAAGGAACATACTGATATGTGTATACTTAATTTAGATTGAGCCAAATTTATCTATATGAGTATTCTTTTTTTTTTTTTTTAATTTTATTTATTCATGAGAGACACAGAGAGGCAGAGACATAGGGAAAAGGAGAAGCAGGCTCCCTGCAGGGAGCATGATGTAGGACTGGATCCCAGGACTGCGGGATCACAACCTGAGCCAAAGGCAGATGCTCAACCACTGAGTCACCCAGGTGCCCCTCTATATGAATATTCTTAAGAATCTGGATTTAATGTAGATTTAACTTAATGACTCCAGCAGTTTTCTGGATTATTTGACTGGAACTTGAGCTCAACAACAGCTAACATTTAATGAGGTTGAGATGCCTGGCCATTCCTAGGCTGTGAAAGAGGAGAGAGGCATGGGAAGATGAGAATGGTAGACCGTATCCTGTACAGTCTCATCTACCATGTCACCCTGTCCTCGATAAAGCCACACCGTTGATCAATAATTTAAAAATGTAGTGATGAGAGGAATAGACCTCTGTGGTAGTAGCTACAGATTTCGAAATGTCATTGGGATATGCTGACTTTGAACTGGATTCATTGATTTTAGTGGGGATTATGGGATCTGGTAGCAAAATGCTTTGACAGTGTTAGGCTTCACTGATTAACTATAATTAGCATAATAGGCTTCAAGCGTAGAGTGGCAGTCATTGTTTTGAAATGTAGGGTTGTGTGGTGTGGGTAATAGATCATAGTGTCTTCAGGAATATGATATATTGGTAGATTACTAAATTGGTACCTGACCCATATAACTGGGGAAATTCTAGATATGTTGAGAAGAAGCTTGACTTGAAATAGGAAGAACCACTTCTCTTGAAGTCATTTGACTAAAAGAAAGGCTGATTTCCCTTGAGAAAGAACGTAAGATACCACCATATATATCTCAACCTCAAATGTACATATGTGTATAGATTTTACATATAAAATATGCTGTATACACAAATATATAAATATTTTATATACACATATATAAAATATATTATACATATGCAAATATGTGTAAAATACATATTTTATATACAAATATATAGAAAACATATATATTTAAAATCTTTCAACGCTTTCCCAAGGAGACCTGCTATTTACCAGGAAAAAGCTCAGACTTTTGAGAATTAATAAACACAGGATCTAGAGTAATCCTAGGGATATAAATGCCACAGTGTCATATCAGTTAAACTTAAAGCTTCTGTAGGTCACTTGATCTTTATCACTGTAGGTCCAAATGGCTTGGCAGACAGATATTGTAGTTAGTTTCCTGAGTGCATAGTTGGAACAGACTTGGGAATTGACACAGTTTTCACACTGACCTCTTATGGAGTTAGGACTGTTTAGGAAGAACCAGGTGGAAGCCTCTAGAACTGCCCCTCACTAACAAAAAAGAAAGATCCTAAGCAGTATTACATCTCTGGAAACATTGTAGCAAGTAGGGTCACTTTCAAAGACTTGAATGGTACAGCAAAGATACAAGAGTCCTATAACATTCTCTTGATTTTCTGATTTGATGAATGATCTCAGAACAACTGTGGACTAAATAAACCTAATTAGACTGGCTCCAATTGTTTTGCTTTCTAAAATAGGTATCAGTACAGTCCTTGATACCTCATATGTAGCAATTGACCTGGGATTTTTTTTTTCTCTATGCCAATTATTAAGGACAGTCACAGGCAGATGGCCTCTTCAACTTGCAGGAAGAGCTGAAAAACCTTTATATTTTTAGGATAGTGCAATGATGGTGTTCTTGATCTCTGTCATGATATGGCCCATAGTGATTTTATGATGGTTAATTTTATTTGTCAACCTAACTGGAACACAGGTTGCCCATGTATTCAGTTAAATCTTACCCTACAGGTTCTATAAGGGAAATTGTAAATGAAATTAACATTTGAGTTTGTAGACTGAGTAAAGCTGACTGCCATCACCATTCTGGGTTGGCTTAATCCAATCCATTGAAGGCCTGAATTAAGCAAAAAGATGTGGACTAAGGGAGTATTCTCTTTCTCCCTGCCTGTCTTTGAGCTGAAACATAGGTCTTCTGCTTTCGGACTTGGACTTGAACCAGAATTTACACCATGAGCTCTAATTCTTAGGCCTTTGAGCTCTGATTGGAACTATACCATTAGCTCTCTTGGTTCTCAGGCCTTCATAGTTGAACTGGCAGAACTAAACCATTGGCTTTCCTAGTTCTTTAGCTTGTCCACTGGAGATCTTATGACTTCTCAGTCTCCATAGCACATGAACCAATTCCTTATAATAAATCTCCTTAATAAATACCTATAATTTCTTATTGGTTCTGTATCTCCGAGGAACTCAGACTAATACAGATTTTAATCATTTGTGTATCTAGAAAACATCATCATGTGCCAGTACAGTAGAGATACCATACTTTTTGAATCTGATGAGTAGGGAGTAGCAAACAGGTTAGATGCCTTAGAAGGATTCACACATGCCAGATGGTAGATGTTAAACTCTGTGCTTTAAACTGGTAATCCTGCACAATTTAACTTAATATACTTTTCAAATATTGGTTTAACATTTCTGAGTCTATAAACTTTATTCCTTTCTCCAAATGACTGGCATTAATTAAACATAGAAAAATAAAGAATTTTACATTAATTTGGAAAGAGGGTACTCACTTTCAACAACTTCTATAGTATTAAACCTCTGAAACATAAAAAGTTCTAGAGCCTTTTGACTTGTTTTATCTTTGTTTTTAAAGATTTTATTTATTCATGAGAGATAACAGAAAGAGAGGCAGAGACATAAGCAGGGGTAGAAGCAGGCTGCCTGAAGGAAGCCTGATGTGGAACTCCATCCCAGTACCCCGGGATCATGACCTGAGCGAAAGGCTCAACCATTGAGCCACCCAGGTGTCCCTCAAGTTTTAAGCAAGTAAAATACTTTTAAGCAAGTAAAATTTTATACTTTTAAGCAAGTAAAATTTCAGTTTTATTTAGTAAAATAACAAATGTCTAGGTAAGAGAGGCAAATCTTTCCATCTCCCACCCTCTGTTCATGTAAAGGAATGGAATTTATTTCAGCAGTTTTTTTTTTAGTGTCTACTATGGGCTAAGTGCTGTTATTGGCATTTGTAATACGAGCGAACAGAAACAGACTAAAATCTGTACATTTGAGGAGCTTACTTTATAAGGAGGAGATAGGTGATACACAATAAATGTAACAAATATTGTATGATAAATACTATGGCAAAAGGAAAACATAGAAAAATATAAAGGATACAGGAATGGGGCAGTAGTTTTATATAGGCTTTTTAAAATTTATTTATTTATTTATTTTTTAAGATAGTCACTGCAAAGATGTGAAGGGAAATTAGTTATGTAGTTATTGGGTGTAAGAATGTTGTAGACAGAGGAAATGGCCAGTGCAAACGCCCTTAGGGGTTTGCCTAAAGTATTTAAGAAACTGTAGTAGAATAGTCTGCTTGGAATATTACTCAGCTATTAGAAATGACAAATACCCACCATTTGCTTCAACGTGGATGGAACTGGAGGGTATTATGCTGAGTGAAGTAAGTCAGTCGGAGAAGGACAAACATTATATGTTCTCATTCATTTGGGGAATATAAATAATAGTGAAAGGGAATATAAGGGAAGGGAGAAGAAATGTGTGGGAAATATCAGAAAGGGAGACAGAACGTAAAGACTGCTAACTCTGGGAAACGAACTAGGGGTGGTAGAAGGGGAGAAGGGTGGGGGGTGGGAGTGAATGGGTGACGGGCACTGGGGGATATTCTGTATGTTAGTAAATTGAACACCAATAAAAAATAAATTAAAAAAAAAAGAATAGTCTGCTTGGGACATAGTGAGCTAGGTAGCAGCAGAGCACTAAGAGATGGCATAGAAAGATAAATTGAGTAAGGCTCAGATTATACAAGTATTTGTAGATTACTGAAAGATTGGTTGGTTCTTACTGTTTGGACAACTTGAAAGTCCTGAGCAGAGAAATGACATGATTTTATGGTTACTGTATTAGGGTTCTCCAGAGAAACAGATCAATAATCTCCTTCTCTCTCATCCAACAAATAAAGGAAAATTTTATTATGAGGAATTTGCTTATGTGATTATGTACACTGAAAAGTCTTTGATCTGCTGTGTACAAGCTGCACAGTAGTGGTATAGTGCCAGTAAATGTTCAAAGGCCTAAGAACCAGGAGAATGGATGGTGTGAATTTTAGTCTGACTCTGAAGGCCTGACCAGGCATCCACAAGTACAGATGTTATAAATCAGTCTGAGAGCAGGAGAAGGTGTAGCTCAATAGTTTGGCAGAGATATTTTTTTTATTTCTCACCTTTTTTTTTCTGTTTAGGACTTCAGTGGATTGGATGATACCTAGTTGCATTGGGGAGAACGTACTTCTTTACTCAGTCTACTGGTTCAAGTGCTAATCTCCTCTGGAAACATCCTCACAGACATACCCAGAAATAATGTTTAGCCAAATATCTGGGTAATAGATCTTAGGAGACAGAAAATAGATTGTGGGAGACTAGGATGCAAGCAGGAAGACTAATTATGGCTGTTACATAATCCAAGTGAGCAAGAAGATGGTGGTTTGGACTCGTAATTTAGCAGTGGAGGTGATAAAATGTGTTTGAATTATGGATCTGTTACAAAATTTGAATCAAAAGGACCTCCTGATGGATTGGATATGAGAAAGAGAAGGGAATCAAGGATAACTCCAAGGTTTTTGTTATGAACAAGAGGAAAGAATTTAAGTGACTACATTTGTCAGTTTTTTTTATATAGTTGAATCTCAGATTTTACTTCTATTAGATGGAAATGGACTGGCTGTATATGTTTGCCTGATATAAAAGGTATTATATTATAGTCTAATGTCCTATTTTTGAGTGTTAATTATCTTTATTAATCGTAGGTTTCTATTTTATTTTACATACTGACCTGGCTCAATGCATTTCGCATGTGTTATGTATATTCATTGATTTTAACAACTATATTTCAATAGTTACTATGTCTCAGGCATTATGTTAGGTCTGGGCTAAAGAATAAACATGAAGTAGACAGTTGTCTTAATAGTGTTATAATCAGTATGTCTAAAGATTTTTTTGTTATTGCTTTGTTTTTGTTTTTCCCATTATTTCCTATAGAATTGGATACAAAAATTAATGTTTATTTGGAGAATAAATATAAGTTTTTAGACATATCTGTCAGGGCTTCTACAGGAAATAGATGTCAATGAAAGCAGTATAATTTAAGCCTGATTTACTTATTAAGTGAATATTTATGAAGATTGGTGGTAGGGAAGCCTCAGTGGATAATACAAGGGCTTAGCTTCTGAGTTGCTTACATGGGTAGTCTGAAGGAATAAGGGAAAGGGAGTCAATATAACTCTAGGAGAATATAATATAGAGACATCCATTTTAAGAAGGGCAGTGATCTTAGGTCAGGGGACATGGTAAACTCAATTGCAGGGAGGGAGCTGGGAGCTGATATCCACCTCCTGATATCCACCCCCACGCCCCTTCTTGGATCTCTCTAGTGGCCAAACCCTATTGGCAGCCAGAGATCTGATAATATAGTCCATATGGGTTGGTATTGGAACAGAGAACAGTGTGCAGAATGATGGAGAATGGGCCTGGAGGAGCAAATGAAAGATGTTTGGACAGTTTGCCCCTTTTGCCTCAGCCTACACTCAGCCTTTTTCAAGGTGAAATGTTTGTGATCCTAATGTAGGCAGTGCACAAAGTCCCATCAACTGTGCTACCATCAGGTGATGTCAGAGTGGTCCTATCCTCACTGAAATATAAAGCATTGGCTACCGAAAGTATTCTTCAGAGAAAAAAAAAATAGGAGAAAAAAATGACTAAGTAATATAAAACATAATTGCTACAGGCTATTGTAATCACCCTCCATCTTGGCTGAATGGGGTTCTTTGCAAGGTGAACCTTTATGGTGAACCTTTTCAAGGTTCTTTTCTATGGGAGTCCTTGGTAGCTTTGTTTTGATTGGGCTGTATCTTGTTGGGACTGTAAGGCATCCCAGTATTTCCCTTGATTTTAAACATTGTCTTCTTGGCCTCCATTGTGAAACTACAACTCATTTTCCTCCTAGTCTTCCCATGGTCCAATGGCAAATGGAGTATGAAATGGCCAGAGAGTAGTCTTAGCTTTCAGTTAATCAAAAATATGACCATATTTCTTGTTGGAAGAATTCTTCCTCCCTTGGGAACTGGGACCTCCACACCCACCAAGCCCAAGTTGGTATATAGCAAAATTCTTCCTGTATCTGTTATCAGATATGATAATGAGAGGGGCTATGCCCATATCCTCTATTTGATTCCTGGACCTGTATTCTGGAGAGAGAGAATACCATATGTTGGCTGCAAATTTGAAACATGTACTGAATCCTCTAAGACCATACCTCAACCTCTCAGGCTGTTGCCTTCCAGATGTCATAATTTATCCTTCAGTAGGCCATTCTACTATTTTATAAAGCCAGCTGTTTCCGGGTGACAGAACATGTAGTAGTACTAGTAAATTGCCTAAGAATTAGCTCATTATCTATATTATATATCTTGTTGTCAGAAGCACTGTTGTTTCATCCAACATGACAACTGATAAATTATAAGGTAAATCAAAGGTGGATCTATACCCAGAATATGTTTATCCTTATAAGGACAAAATACTGCCCCTCCTTGAATCCCTCCTTGAGTCCCTCCTTGATGTGATGTGTCTAATGTAATCAGCCCACTACCAAGTACTTGATCAGGCCAGAAAATGGTAATTTTCTTGGGTTTTTGTTGGGACAACCTGCTCTTGGCTGGCTGCATACTCAGCTTGGGTAGTAGCTGGATTAGACTTGGGGAGGGGAAGATGAATGCAGGCATCCATCACTACCACCCTAGCAACTTTGTACATGAACATGGGCTGAGGACGATGGCTGACTGGCATGTATATCATCATATTCTGTACTTATTCCTAGAAATCAATCAACATACCTGTTTGTCACTGATTTTTAAATTTGTTTCCAAATTGATGTCTTACTGGCTAGACCCTGTAGTTACTAGCCTGTAAGGCAGTGTCAGACTGTACTTGTATTTACTTCTAATTCCACTCAAAGTAGAAAACCAGATGTACAACTTAGTTTTGCTCACTGGGAAGGTTACTGCTGAATGGAATGATAGTACCCTCCTAGCTTATACAGGCATATTATGCACGTGCATTCATTATCCAAGCTCAAGCTTTTTCTTCCTGTTTCCTGGCCCTTTGGGATCTTGGCCTGAGGCCAGATGTGCAGGTTGAGGGAGAGGCAGCAATGTAGTAGGAGCAAGTGCCTTGGGAGTCTGAGCCTCTTGTTTTGTATGGGTTGGTTTACTTGTATATACTGCTTCAGTTTTGTAATGGAATCCCATCCTGTATGTCCAGAATGGAAGGTTTGGTGGATCAGATAATACCTACTTCAACATGAACAATTATTATTATTATTGTTTTAAGATTTTATTTATTTATTCATGAGAGACACAGAGAGAGAGGCAGAGACACAGGCAGAGGGAGAAGCAGGCTCCGTGCAGGAAGCCCAATGCAGGACTCGATCCTGGGACTCCAGGGTCATGCCCTGGGCCAAAGGCAGACGCTCAACTGCTGAGCCACCCAGGTATCCCTTAACATGAGCAATTCAAATCTCATAGTCACTAGATGTTAGTGGGAAGGTGGTTAATCTCCACTAGCACCTAGTAGTAGTAAGCCAGGAGCTGCTTTTCAATTTAGAGCACTTGTCTGCAGAGAATGACATGAGTTTCCTTTGATGCAAACCACATATATTAGCTTCTTGAGGTGAGAGGGCCAGGTAGAAAAGTTTGGACCGTGAATTTGGAGGGGCAAAGGGAAGGTATCTGGCATACTTTGAACTCTTTAAAGAATTTCCTCACCTTTTTAATGATAAATATTTAATCAGCTCTTCAGTTGTATTTTTTTGTATGAGAGGACATTGGTAATGATTTGATTTGATATTAGAATTTAGACTTAATTTCAAAGGAGTCTTTTTTCTCTTGTGCCTTTTTTTTTTTTTTTTTTTGTCAGAGACTCTTACTTCTTTTTCTTTCCTCCCCGCCCCCCACATGGCCAAATAATAATTAGTATGTATTTCAGTTGTATATTCCATTGCAGTATATGGCTAAACTAAAGCAGTGAGCTCCAGACTGGACTGCTGATTCCCAGCTGGCAGATTGACCATTTCTTGTTTCCTTTCTGCTAATACCTGCCTGTTTCTGCTGTTCTGAGGGAAAAGTGAATGAGGTAGTTTCATATTATTTTCATTATCTATCTACATGGAGTTAAGTCTATGGGCAAGGTAATTAGAAATCCTATAGCTGGAATAAATCAGTTTCCCTAACACTATTGTAGTTCTTCCTCACTCCCAACTGTAGAGCTCCTACTTCATTATTACTAAATTTTTTTTTTTTTTTTACAAAGTTCAAATCACTTTCAACACATTTAGCTATATTTAGGATGGCAGATGTTTTTATTTCTATAATATACGTGTGTGCGTGTGTATATATACACACATATATATAGGCAGATTTTTGCTCAATGAGACCTTTTAAATTCAGAAAGTTTTCATATCATCCTTTTTTTCTCCTCAGTACTTTATCTTTTGATTCATTTTCAATGTTTTATAATGTTTATGATTTAACAGTCCCAAGCTGTACATAAAATAGGTATTGCCGAGAAACTAATTTTTACTGGTAACTCTGTGGTAATTAGGAGGTAATTGATAATTCTGCTATATAATTAGTTAATATGATTCTAAATAATCATAATATGAGCATCTTTAAAAATAATCTTTTTCTTGACAATTCTGGCTAGCTGTCAGGTTTCATGAAAAAAAGGCTACATTTAAGAATCTGTTACTTTGGAGGCCATCCGGACAGGCTAGAATTATGAGAAACCAAATGTCACTTCAATTTATTCAGCACGAATTTATCTTCCAAAAGAAGCTTAAAAATATACTGCCTACTTTTTCCCCACTATTTTTGCTGAGAGTCTTGCTTTATAATGACATTCATATTCTCTTTTATATTTTAGCTTGAAAATTGTTGTTAAAGTTACTTATCGTAGGAAGAATTGCACTGAGATATTTAGCTTTATATTATGTGAAGATTGCTCAGTGGCAGGGGATTAAAAATTACTTATTTATAAACATTTAAGTATAGGAAGTTAACATGTCTGGTTTGATAATACTTCATAAAAAGTAGTTGTTCTGGGAATGCTTGATCAAATTCCCATCTATTGGCTTAAAGATCTCTAATGCCACACGATTGATAATTTTTTTCCTGTTCTCATAATAGATTAGTAATTTGTGACTTTTGGTTTCAAATAAAGATATGATCTGTTAGCCTCTTTTCAGAAGATGCTACACATATTCCATCAAGGGAAGAGAATTATGATGATTACAAAATACCTGTTAGAAGGGAATTTTGCCTAGGAATTAATAAGCAAGTTTACATTTTCATATTTTCATTAAAAAATACCAAGTATCTTGCCCATTACCAAATTGTCTCAATTTGGTAATTTGGTTGATTTGGATATCACCATGGGCATCATTTCTGCTTTAGGAATGAGAGCAGAAGGGACCAGAAACCTCTCACTCATATCCCTTCTCCTCCCTTGGCACCGCTCTCTGAAGTCACCAAGATAAGGCCATCTTTTTAGCTGGGCAACATCACTTTGTTTGGTGCCCAAGGTAAGTGCACATCATAAGCTCTGGGAAGTATTGCTGGGGCATTTAGAGTAATCCCTCTGTTGGTACAGACTTCAAACACAATTCATATAAAGCCAATGTTGCCTAGCAACTTCTATATATAACACTTTGAGTGATCTCTGCCTCTTCCTGTCCAGAATTGAACATCTCATTGTACTTAAAAAGAAACTAACGGCCTACTTTGGAGAAGAGATATTTCTAATATAAATATTCTCAATGCTGATGTGTCTCAGGAGAGTCCCAAAGTAATTTTTAGTACAAAAAAAAAATATCCTGAAGAGGGGATGAATTGTTTGAGACTCTTACCCTGAAAGGAGAAATAGGATCTTGTGAAAAAATAAATGTATTTGGATTTTACCAAAATTGGGACATTGGGTAAAATTGGGTTATTGATGTTTCATCTTATTCTTTTAAGAGGCAAAAAAAAAAAAAATTCATTATTAGTTAAAGTAGCCTTATTTGAGAAACAATCAACCTACCCATTAGTAAGCATTTAAAACTGATTGATATACTAGTAATGTGGAAAAGTTTTGTTTATAAGGCTGTTTGTGAGCCTCATCTCCAGAAATCAGGTCTAGGAGCAGGTATTTTGGCAGTCCTCTCAAAAATCTTGATTCTGGTAAGCACCCCATTTAAGTTGGATGCAGTAAGGACAGCACTACAGGAACACGGGTTTTAGGAATTTTATGGAAGTTAAAATACATTCATTGGCTGTAAATGATTTGTATGATGTAAATATCTAAAATTGGCATTAGTATTTAGTTTTAGAGTGTTTGGATATGAAGACGTTTTCTTTTTTTCCCCATATTTAATATTTGTATTTTATACTTTCAGAAAAATTAATTTTTGCTTCCGATGAATGAGTCCGTCCCCCCCCCCCCCCCCGTTGCAAGACACTACATTTTCATATGTGCATATTAAAGCACTATTTGCTAACCTAAGGTGTTATGACTACAAAGGGGTTTTCAAATTCTGTAGAGGAGTTGTGGAAACTAGGACATTGAACTTTGGAATACTTATTTTGTAACTGGTTGAGACTTTTAGCTTTTTTTTTTTTTTCCTCCTCGAACAACAGAAAACATTTTTTTCTGTCCTGAAAATCTGTCTGTGATTCTTTTTATTGACTAAAATGATCTTGGAGAGTGGGAGATTTTGGTTAAATATGTTAATTTTAAGTCCCATCTTGATACCATAGAACTGTAGGAAATAATTAGTGAACAGTATCATAATTCACTTATGATCATACTTGGAAGCATTTTGATCTTTTACATTTAGAAAGTTAATACGAAAATGCTGGCAAATCTATTTTTAGTGTGAATTTGGAAACAAATCTAGTTTCATTTAAAGTGGGTTGTATAAAATATTTTAAAGATATACATCTATATTTCCTGTAAAATGAATCTTTCTTTGCATTCGGACTTCTCGCAATTATAGCCATGTTCACTGAACCAGTACAGGACCCAAGAATGGAGTCTTGTGGAGAAAAATGTCAAACATACTTTTCTCAGCAGTTGTTGAGCTGCCCGGTTCTTGATGGGGTGCAATTATTGTTTAGGTGTTCATTCTAGTAGCAAGTTAAAGGGAAGGAATTTGAAACCCAGTGTTTTCCAGGGATGAAAAATAAAACAAAGCAAAACAAGCAAACACACAACCAGAGCTTTGACTTTGGGTTGATTTGTGAGACGGAATGACTAATGCCTTTCCTAGTACTGCCTACTGCCTGTAAAGCAGGAGGCAGGGCAGATAGCACGGCTGCAGATACATAATTACATGGCTGCCTCCGTCTTCTCTGGGGTTTTAAAATAGAAATAATGTTACTCTAGAGGGTGCAGAGCTGGACTTTTGTGCTCTGGTGGTAACCAGTCTTAGAAGAGAATGAGTATGTCATGCTTCAGTGCCACTGCTTTTAGTATTTATTGTTTGTAACCGTGGTTTTGAGAATGTTGCTGGAAGTAAGAAGAAAGGAGGGAAATAGGTATTGAAGCAAACAATAATAAAATAGATCTATCACTGGAACTGTCTGTGCAACAAGCAGTGAAGTAATTTAAGATGTATTGCAGTGTTTTTAAAGAAAAAAATATATGGTGAAAAAATTGAATGGTTCATTCTACTGTTCTTCAAGTGGTAGTCTTTATTTAAACATGGCACCTTTGATATTGCAGTCTTCTTTTTAAAAAAGTCATTAATTCGATTTAATAGGATGTGTGTCAGTTTCTGCTGTGGGGTGAGTTTGACATTTTGAGAGCAAGTAAGGAAGAATCAGGAATATTGTGGTAGGTTATATACTTCAGGAAGTGAGGCCATAAGCAAATAATACTGGAAGCCCTACCAAACTGAATTTTCTTGAAGACAGGCATTACATTTTATTTTATTTTTTTCTTTTTAGCTCAAGAGATATTTTCTTCAGGAGCACCTGCTGTTGTTAGGCACCTGTTTAGGAGTTGGAGATTGAAAGTAGGAGAATTAATACATGGGTAAAGGGAGTGGAGAAATGTGTATAGGCAGAATCAATATCATAAATATTAATATCATATATTAATATAAACATCAGTATCATAAATACCACAGATCACTGTGCTGAAATGGAACGCACAAGCACAGTGCACAAGCTTTAAGGCTTTAAAGGGCCTTGTGCGTTCCATTTCAGCACAGTGATCTGTGGTAGCAGATCATATTATTGACTTAGGAGAGTTATGCCTTCTATTACAATGATTTGAATAGTAGAAGAGCTAAAGAGATGGTAAGTTTTCATTATTTGGTTGTCTTCCCAGTATCTTCCTCATTTGCTTTTCAACAAGTTGCCTTTCAAACTTTTGTTAAATTAGACAATTAGATGAAATATACTCTACCTTAGAACTTTTAAATTGTTTTTTAGACAATACACTTTAAAATCATAATTGTAGGTCCTTTCATAATTTACTTCATGTTCTGTTGTGTTTGCATTTTTATGACAGGAACAAATAGAAAAATAAAGACAAAAATACAGTAAAGTTATTCATAACTTCATTATCTTGAGATGATAGTTAACATTTCGATACTTTTCTATGCATTTATAATTAAATAACAAAAGACCTATTAACTTTTATTATTTTTCACATAACAGTGTGCTACAAACATCTTTTTATGTCAGTAAATACAGATTTAAAATGTATATTTTAGGGCAGCCCCGGTGGCCCAGCGATATAGCACCGCCTTCAGCCCAGGGTGTGATCCTGAGTCCCGGGATCGAGTCCCACATTGGGATCCCTGCATGGGGCCTGCTTCTCCCTCTCTGCCTGTGTCTCAGCCTCTCTCTCTCTGTGTCTGTCATGAATAAATAAATAAAATCTTTAAAAAAATGTATATTTTATATGTGACATAGCATACATAGTCAATAAAATCATACCTGTGATTTGCATGGGGGTGCTACAAATTTTGAAGATATTATGTATGAATATTAATCCCAATGGCCAAATTATTCCACATGAACTTTGGGAATTCTTAAAAAGAATTTGAAATTGAATTGAATGTCCAGCCAAAAAATTAACCACTGTTATACATCATTACAGTTGTCCACCCTTTTCTGCTGGGGATATGTTCTAAGAACCCCAGTGGATGCCTAAAGCTACAGATAGTACCAAACTATATATATAGATTTATATATATTTAAATATATATTTACATATTTTTCCTATATATACATACCAATGATAAAGCTTCATTTATAAATTAGGCACAGTAAGAGATTAACAACAATAGCTAACGATAAAATAGAACAATCATAACAATATACCTTAATAAAAGTTATGTGAATGTGGTCTCTTAAAATATTTTATTGTACTGTTCTCACTCTTCTTCTTATTATATGGGATAATAAAATGCCTACATGATGGGATGAAGTGAGGTGAATGACAGGCATTGTAACATAACATTAGGCTACTATTCACTTTCTGAAGTCTGAAAGAGCATCATCTGATTCTGGACCATGGTTGACAATAGTTTACTGAAACCAGTGAGCAACAGAACAGTATATAAGGGAGGCTGGGCTACTGTATTACAATGATGACTATTTTTAAGATAACATAGAATTAAAGAAATCTTTTAAAATCCTGTTTCTGATACAAATACTGTAAAATTTCATTTATTTTTGGAACTTAAGGAACAAAACAAATGAGAAAAGGAAGAAAAAGAGAGAAAAACAAACCAAAAAACAGACTCTTAACTAGAGAGAACAAACTGATGGTTAGCAGAGGGGAGCTGGATGGGGGGTGAGTGAAATCAGTGATGGGGAATAAAGAGTACACTTATGGTGAGCACTGAGTAATGTATTAAGAGTGTTGAATCACTGTATTATATGCCTGAAACTACCATAACACTGTATGTTAACTACACTGGAATTAAAGAAATTAAAAAAAAATTGGTTCTGACAATAACTTGCTGAGTGATCTTGATCAAGTTGCTTAGTCTCTGATGCTTGAGTTCTTCCTCATTTTTGTGTAATATAGAGTTTCCAGCACATAGAATTGAGAGAATTAAATGAAATATTGCTTGTAGAGAACTTGGCACAATGCTAGGTACATGGTAAGTGCTCAGGAATAATTAACAGTTATTGTTGAAATCTCCCCAGGCTACTAAGACAATTGTCTGTGATTGTAAATGCCTCATGGTGAAATTTACTGAGGGAACCATTTATTCAGTCAGTATACCTTAATGGATGCTGTACTAGATGTTGAGGATGTAAAATTAAACAAAAGATGATCGTTGGCTTTATGGTACCCATAATCTGGTGGAGAAAAACGTCAGCAGGGAAATTTGTAAAACTGTATAATTATACCATTGGGACAGTTTGACCAGAGCTCTTTGTGAACTCTGCCTTGGAAATGGTTGGCCCATGAGCAATGAGAAATCTATGAGTTCACAATTCCAGTAGTTTTGATTATGAGTAGGTCATATTAATTATAAGTACCACTGTGTGATCTGGCCACAGCATTTTGGGAGCATCAAATTAGGAAACAGTGGCCCATAAGCAATAAGAGTCCTAGATGAATTTGAAGCTTCCATTTTACTGATGTTGAATAAGCTACCAAATTGAGCTTCGGGGTGGCATTATTAAACAGATTTGCTTGTACTTAAATGGATTTTAATGTTGGGTTTTCTTGCAGATCTGCTTATAGCATTATGGTCTTGGTTATAGTAGTTTAATTTGGTGCAGGGTCTCTTGGTAATATGGTAAGTCAAATTTATAAATGTTCTTTTACATCCATACTTCATTATAAACTTACAGAGTAATAAGCTCAATAATAGTGAAGTACTTTAATCTCAGTCTCAGTTTGGAAATATTTAAAAGAATAAAACATGTAATTTGGGAGGAATAGTTAACTGGGACACATAAACAATATAGCAGACCACCCTACACAAACTATACAATGGTTGCAGATCTATCCTGTTCAGTCTGTTTTAGGTCATTGAATGTAAAAAAAAGAAATTTTCATGTGTGTGTATTTTTTATATATGATTTTCTATAAATGCATAATATATATGTGTATATATAAGCATATATGATGCACACAATATATTTATAGTATGGATATATGGATGGATAGAAAGAAACTTGGATTTTTTTTTTTTTAACTTAAAAGAGATCTTGCCAATATGTTGGAAGTCACTGTGAAAGCTCTTTGATCTGTTGGTTTTGTAGCTGACAGAATTTTGAAACCTTTGTCTCCCTCAGTAAAGGCAAAGAACTGTCAGGGTATTTGATAGACCTTTGATATTTCATGGCTATTTAGTGCAAAAGATGTGGATTTTTTTGTTGGAGATATATATATATATATATTTATCTCCTTGGATTCTTTGATATATATTAGTATAGTGTGTTCTATGCCATTGTCAAAATGAAAATTGATTCATTTATCCTGTTTCAAATATTAAAAACATACACAAGGATAAAGTTCATGGCTATCTGGCTATATTTAATAAATTCAAAACTGTGATTGGATTTGTTAATTTGTTTTCAAGTGTCAGTATCTGATCTTTAGCAATTTTTTAGCTTAAAAAAAAGTGTTTTTATCTTACAATAAATATAATTACCATCCAGTTTGAAACATATATATCAGAGGTATAAATAGTATCTGTTTGCATATTTTACTTTAGTAAATGAATTCAGATTCATTGTGACAGATATATCCATTCCCCAAATAAAAATTTCCAGGCATTTAGAATCCAGGACCACTGTAATTTCTGCTCTTTTTTGGCTTTAAAAAATAAATTTAAAAAATGCTTTCTGGATTTATTCAGTGTAAAGATGATGAGTTTTATTTTTTTTAAGTGAGTTTTCTGATGATTTTATTTTTTGGCCATTTATACCACGCTTAGAACAAAAGGATTTTTTTTTCCTTCAGAAGTTTAGCGTATTAAAATTATTTAGCAAATATTAAATAACAATTCAAATTTAGTACAAAGTCCTAATCAACTGGGAAACTGTAAACTACAAAATGTATTGGGTAGTATTCTGGCTAATGGTTAAGGTCAGATACTCTGGAAACAAAATCTTGGATTTACATTTCAGCTTCACCCGCTTTATAGCTGTGTAACCTTGGCAAAATTATTTAACCTCTTGTTTCTTCATCTGTATCATGAGACTGACAGTAGTTTCCCTCATACTGGGTTATTGTGAGAGTTTAAGTAAATTACTACTTAACAGAACCTAGACCATAGTAAATACTCCACGAGGTTAGGGATTATCATTTATGATTTGTGATATTTATAATTTATTATAATTTTTTTCTGTTGACAGACTTTTTCTTGTTTTATTTGCTGTGTGTTTTATATTTCATAGATGGCTTATATGCTGCTTAAAATATTTTAAGAAAAAAATATAGGGACACCTGGGTGGCTCAGTGGTTGAGCGTCTGCCTTCAGCTCAGGGTGTGATCCTGGGTTTAGGGATCCAGTCCCACATGGGGCTCCTTGCAAGGAGCCTGTTTCTCCCTCTGCCTATGTCTCTGCCGTTCTCTCTGTCTCTCATGAATAAATAAATAAAATCTCTAAAAAAATATATATATATTTATATCACTTGCACAATGGTAAAATATACCCTTTTTGACATATGTGGGAGATGCCTAAAATAGCCTTTGTATTGAAATGTGTTTTTTACTTTCTTGGTTGGTATTAGGACCCAACTTTGAATCAGAGAAGATTAGAGTATGAATTCCAGTTTCTTAGCCCTGGATGGAACTTTTCAATTCAGCTTCCTCAGTTTTACCAGAGGAAGTTGAAGCTTTGGGTGGTTATCTTAACTGAAGTTCATATGTCAAATGCTGTAGATTCCGTCTAGAACCTGTGTCTTTTGACTTCTTAACCTCCCTCTCTGTTTTGGTGAGTAAAGAACTTTTGACAGTGTTTGAGTAACAATGACATTCATATTAAGAGATGAAAAGACTTAACCATCATTGATTTTGATCTGTTGTTACGGTGAGTCATGTTAGGAAGAAGATTCTGGTGGTGATTGGGAAGATTGGAATTGCTTCCCAGCAGATTAGTTGCCCATATGTTCTCAGTAACATAGCTTTTTGTGTAGGTTGTGGTCTCCATCATCATCTAAAGCCCCTCTCTAACCCAAACCTGTGGTCTTTGCCATATCATTTTTCCAAAAAGAGAAAGCTGACCACAGAACAGAATGTTATTTGAGCCAGGAACTGTTGAAACATTAAGTTAGATTTCTTCCTAGAAATCAGTAGACTAAGACTGTGTTAGCTCATGTTTCATATTACACGAGAGAAAATAAACTGAAAGGTCAGTTGAACAGTTACAGCATTGCCCTTTTCCAAGGTAATCAGCAGAGCATGTAGCAAAGACGTGAACAGGAGCGTGACTGGAAAGAGAGTGGCTGATAAAGAGGCTGGCTGCTCAAAGTGCTTGGGACAATACTTGACACTTCCAGGCCTGACCAGATGGGCCGTCTCACAGGGCTTACCTTCAGTAATTCTGATTTATTACATTCACATGATATTTTTTCCTAGTTAGGCAGTCAGGTTTTCACGTTGCCAGAAGACCCCAGAAATTTTAATATTGACCATTAATCATACCTTGGTAAAATGCAAGGGCAATATATTATTAATTTATTTGCAACCAAGAGACAAGGCACAGTGATTAAAATTAATTTCTAGCTACATTTTGTTAATTTATTCTAATTAATTAATCTGTTAAGAAGTAAAAATATGTTTACATTAATGGCTATATTGTAGGCTTTTTAAATTGTGTCATTAAATATCATTTCCATTATCTTAAATGTAGGATTCTAGAAATAAGTATTTTATTATTAAAATAAATAGGGTATTGCATACAGCTCAGTAACACCACTGAGCAGAGTATTTCTAGTTTTTCATTGATTAAGAATATTTCATGTTTTTGGTTTTGTAGGATTTAGAACTGGCAGGATCTCAGCAATAACTTCACCTCGACCCCTTCACCTCTATGATTGAGAGCCAGAATTAGGAAAGAACATTTAATAAATAACAACCACTATTTACTTTCAAGACCGTATTTTAAATAGTAGCAACTAACTTTTAAGAGTTAATTTTTAACAGTTTTGAAATGTTCCTCTCTCCCCATTCCCTCTCTCCTCAAAAAAGAAGGGGTTAATGATTTCTATATAATCATGATTTCTACATCTATTTTATTAATTTGAAACTCAAAGTAGTCAAATTACACTTAACTTTAGGTCAAGTAAGAATAAAGTTATTTAATTTAAATAGCTTTAAATTTAAACAGCTTTTATTCTATAACATCATAAATAAGAGATCAACTATTTGTTCTTAAATGTGATCTGATGATATATTTATCGGATTGGCTCAGTGCATTTGATTGTGTTGTAGATACGATACAAAATGAATAAGGTTTTTTTGAAAAAGTTAAAATTAATACACTTAATGCTTGCTTATCATTGAATATATTTAGATTTTAGTATTGCACTATAATTAGCATGATAGAACTATTTGATTTTTTTGAATGTTTCATTGATTCTCTAATTAGAAATCCCTTAATTTCTTTTTTCTTTTTTTAAGAAATATGCCATAAGTAATTTATTTTTAATAAATTTATAAATAATTAATCCAGTTAACCCTTGAATAATGATGAGGTTAGGGGAACTAAATCCCTGCACAGTCAAAAATCAGCATCTAACTTTTGACTCCCATAGCCTACTACTATTGACTGAAAGCCTTACCAATAGTATCTATTAACATGTATCCTGTATTGTATATATTATGTATTGTATTCTTACAATAAGGTAAGCCAGTGAAATAAATATTAAGAAAATCGTAAAGATGAGAAAATACATTTATAGCATTGTACTAACTATATATATATATATATATATATATATATAGCAGTATAAGTGGACCCACACAGTTCAAACCTATGTTGTTCAAAGGTTAACAGTAAGCACCACCCTGCCATCAATGGGTGCTTTATTCTTTTTCTGCTTTATTACTGGGCAAGCTCTTCTCTCTTTATTCTCTTTCTGCTTAATTACTGGGCAAGCTGAACCTCTGAGATCATTAAGTATAAAAAAGCTAAGGGCAATTTGCTAATGGACCTATCAACTGAACCCTATTTTTTATTTTTTTAATTTCTTTTTAAAGATTTTATTTATTCATGAGAGACACAGAGAGGCAGAGACATAGGCAGAGAGAGAAGCAGGCTCCCTCTGGGGAGCCTGATGTGGGACTTGATCCCAGGGCCCCAGGATCATGCCCTGAGTGGAAGCCAGACACTCAACCTCTGAACCACTCAGGTGTCCCGAACCTAATCTTTTATTTCTAAAGTCTGTTCTTTCTAGTATGCCATCATGCCTGGCACATAGTAGGTGGTCCATACCATTTAGTCTTAGGCTCATTCCATATGTGAAATCATTATTTTAATTAACATCAAGTCCCAGTTGCATAAACAGAGGTATTGGTAAGAATTGTAATAGACAAACTACTTGAATAAAAACCACATACCTGTGTATGTTGATTAGTTCTAAAGCACAGAATGGTTTGCATTCATCTTTAAAAGTACTAACTGCTGGGATCCCTGGGTGGTGCAGCGGTTTAGCTCCTGCCTTTGGCCCAGGGCGCGATCCTGGAGACCCAGGATCGAATCCCACCTCGGGCTCCCGGTGCATGGAGCCTGCTTCTCCCTCTGCCTGTGTCTCTGCCTCTCTCTCTCTCACTGTGTGCCTATCATAAATAAATAAATAAATTAAAAAAAAAAAAAAAGTACTAACTGCTGAGGAGGAGGTTGGCTCCTGGCAGTAGTTGCTGTCTTTATTGGGTCATCACATCCTCCGGGTTGCTGTTCACTTTTATGATTCTGTATATTGATCTTGATACAGCATCAAGTTGACGAATCGGCTTCTTATGCGAGATCATGTATTTCTTTACAAAGTTGGTTGTTCGGTCACACAGGACCTTTAGGAAGAAGGGGAAAGGATTTCTCTGAGGACTCCTACCCATTTTCTAGATCTTCTTGGTCAAAGTTTGTCCCGTGAAGCCTTTATTCCTCCACACATCCATGTTGTAGAATCTGACCTCCACTGGCAGTTGCTTGCAAGCCACAATCTCCATCAATCCAATAAAAGGAGTGCACGAAGCCTGGATGGCCAGTGGGACAGAGTGAGTCCATGAGTGTAGTCCAGTTACAGTGCATTGTAACTCTCTTATATTTTAAGAGACTCTTCTTTATGTTGATCTCAAATGCAGCAGTCATATTTAATACTTTTATTGTCCAAGTGGTGTTTATTCATTTCATGCAAAGGTATCATACTAAGCATTTTTAGATGTAGTATCTCATTTGATTATCAAAGCAACCTTATGTGAAGTGGGTTCTGTTATTATTCTTAGATTAGGAAATTTATTAGTCTTAGTTATAGCTGGCAAGAGGTAGGATTGGGATTCAAATCCCAGCATAATAATTCTAATTTTAAACCTAAATCTAACCATTGTATCACTGTTACTTAGCCACAATCTGAATGTGTTAAGTGCTCACCAAAAATTTTTCATTGAGTACTTACTATGTGCTAATACTTTAGATGTTTGGTTACATCAGCATGCAAAACAGATAGTTTTTCCTTTCTTTGTGGAATTTATATTTTAGCTACTTCTGTTTTCTGGTTAAAAACCTTTACCAATGCCCTACGTAATGCTTTCCCACTTTGCTTTTTGTTTTACTGTCTTCTACACATTACGAAGAATGTCTTGAAGCCATGGATGTTTTAATGTCTTTCATCTCTGTGTTTGCAGTGCTTAGCATGGCAGTGGATCTATAGTAGATGTTCAGTAATACATATGGAATAAATGGATGGATTTTGCCACTCCTTGTTCATCTCCTTTACTTAAATGGTCGCATCTCTGGTGTTTCCTGATAGGTGAAGTTGTGTATACACTTAATTGAATAGAGATTAGGAGAGTGATAGGGATTTTTAAATGGAAGCATGGAAATGCATATATTTGTTGATTATGACATTTAAACATTTAAAAATAAGGAAAAGCATTCAAAAATAATAAACCACATGTAGTATGATACCAATCTCAAAATTCTTTTAATTGATCAATCTTGTATAGCAGAAGAGTCTACAGTTCCCTGTGCTTTTAATATGGAGTCTATTTTTTAAAAAGATTTATTTATTTATTTATTTATTTTTGATAGACATAGAGAGAGAGAAAGAGACAGATAGGAGGAGGGAGAAGCAGACTCCATGCTGGGAGCCTGACGCAGGACTCCATCCCGGGACTCCAGGATCGCGCCCTGGGCCAAAGGCAGCTGCTAAACCGCTGAGCCACCCAGGGATCCCCTATTGAGTCTATTTTAATGAACATTTCATTAAATATGGACTCTGCCTACCAAAATTCATCCTTCATATTGCTCCCTTTAAAGCCTGTCTTTGATCATATCAATTGTCTCCTTTTTAAAGTCTTTAAGGGTTTTGTTTTTTGTTTTATTGTCTAGTTGAAAACTGTCTTTTCCATCCTGATTGGCTTCTAGATTCCTACCTGTTCTCTTGCTCTGGTTACACACAGCTTCCTGTCATGTCAACAAGAACCTCCCAGTTTTTACACATGTAATGTTCTTCTCTGTCTTTAGCTTTCAAAATATACTACTTATCCTTCAAGATACAGTATAAAGCCTTTTCAACCTCCTCTTCTCTCACTAATTCCTTCTGGTGTCTTGCATACTCTCTAGTTAATGCTTACTTATCCCAGCCGTCTTCTGTGGTGAATTGAACACTCTTCCATTGCACTAATGAGCTTCTAAAGGGAAGGATTTTTATTTTATGTAACTGAATTATTTGTACACAATAAATACTTTTGTCCTGTAATAAATATTTTGCATTTTTGTTATAGAATATTTATCCTTAATTAAGAGACATAAACTGTTCACTTTAAAGTTCCAAATACCTAAATCTTCACTTGACAGTTTTAATATGTGGATAATTTTGCATATTCTGGATAGTTTTCACCTGAGAGGAAAGTTTCTACGAGAAATCTTGAAGTCTTTTTAAAGACTGATTTAAAAAGCTATTTTTTTATTTCAAAAATCCCATTCACCCCTCTTTTAACCATATTTCTCCTTTTTTAGCTATTAAAAATTCCTGGTGAGCTTTTGCTTCTGTGCTTTTTCTTGCCTCTAACCCAAGTCTCCCTGGGGAAGCAAATGACAATATAAAATCTTGAAAACTAAGCTAGCAGGAATGGAATTTCCCCCATGGGTTCCTTAGGTTTCAAGACCACTCAGAAACACTTGAGAAAGGATTCTACATCCTAGACATTTCTAGATAATGTATGATCCATCTTCCTTGACTTATCTCTCCTATGTTCTCAACTCTGCCTGAAATTAGAAATTCAGTACTGATCTAAGATGAACTATCTTCCAGGAAAGCAAAGATTTCAGTTTGTTTCATTTTTTTCCCCTCAATTTATCTCTTGCTACTTCTGTAAAATAACCATTTTTCCCCAGTCAACACAATCTATTTAATTTTTTCCCCAAACTTTCCATAATCCATACATTAAAGTCAATATAGAGTACTTAGTGTTATGTGTTAGTATGCCTTTATTTGTAATTTCCATAGCAGGAAAAAAGATGGTAAGATTCTCAAACACTTTTGGAATTAAGGGGAAAAAATCCTTAATGTTTGCTGATAATTAACAGGTGTATTAAAATCTAAATAAATGCTATAAATTAAAAAGCATTTTACAGCATTGCTTCTCACTGAAGTAGAGAAAAGTTGTAGCCAACAATTACTGAGCACTTGCTGGCTACTGTGGGGATGGCTCCCAGTGTGATTTTATTAATTCCTTAGAGCCTATAATGTTTTCCCTGTTTAACAGGGGAAGAAACTAAGGAAAAGGGAGATAAGTGACTTGTTCGAAATCACATATAGTATATAACAGTGTTAGGATATAGCCTACACTTTATTTCTAAAGACTAAGCTGATTCTCTTAATTAAAAGATTAATAGCTTTATGAATGAAACTTTAAGGACTTTCTTTAAATAGAAAATGTGACATTTAATTTGAGATTTTGGTCTCTTGACTCACTTCAAGTATACCTTTTGTAATGAATGATGCTTCACTCTCTATTGCTTTTTACCTTCTCGACCTTGGACAACTTAACATATTTATCTGTACCTCCGTTTCTTCCTTTGTAAAAAGGATTAAAAACATCAATGTAGAGATCAAATCTGATGATATTTATAGCGTTTTATATCTGCACAAAATGCTAGTTGCTGTACTAACTTCATTTTATGTTCTTTGGTTACTAAGAATTTGACCTAGTTTTTAAATATCCTATAAATTCATAGCAAAATATTAAGAGAGATGACTGTAGTAGGAGAGGGCACAGGCATGATGAGCTTGCTGTATCCTCAGGCATTTTCTTTTTTGAGCCACAGTGATTTCAAAGTGGAATGTGTATTTCTGTATCAGAAGCTATAGGGCTGACCTTGAGGGAAGTCAAGATATTTAGTTAAAGTAATATAACGCTATAATCCTGTTTCTGTTGAAATTTTGGTAAATGAGACATTTGTACATATTTTATGAAAGTTCTTATGAATGATTTTTTTAACTTAAACCTTAAATCTTAAGTGTGTTTTTAAGATATTAGGCTCATATTAACAATAAAATTATTGCCACATTTGTTTAATCTCCCAGAGTTCTATCTTTTTTATCACTAATTTTCCTTGTATTATGTATATATGTGTTTGTATTCTTTTGACCCTAAGTCCAACTTAATTTTGTTGATTGGTCCTTACTGTTTATCATTTTTTTGAATGTTGTTACTATGTTGTTTAATATGGGTTAGAGTTTTCATACACTCAAGAATTATAGCTGAATGATAAATTTGTAACAAGTAAAAACAAAACAAAAAACCAAAAAACGCATATTCTCATAGAACTCTGAGAATATGAGAGGGTTTGCATATTAGTATCTCATATCTATAGATCTTTTTTGTTTTGTTTTTTGTTTGTTTGTTTTTGGTCGAGGTCAGTATTTTAAGGATTTTTGAAACATTGCCAGTGTTTAAATTTGGAGGGTTCATAGAAAAATCTCAGAATTTTTTTTTTTTTTTTTTTTTTTTTTTTGTTCTTGAAAACTTTGATCTGGCAAATTACGCTTGGTAACAATGGGCTCAGGTATTAAGTAGAAGCTTTTGTTTTCCATGGGGTTTTTACTTACCATCTTACCAGAGTTCCTTTCTATATTATTTTCCATACTCTAAGGCCAACCTCATCTTTTCTCATCAGGCTTGCACTTTTGTGTTTCTTATGTGGGGCAGCTTCTCATATATGTGATACCTGTCTGGTTCCTGTGGATGGTTCAGTTTGTGTCCCCGGGAGTAAGGACTGTTAGTGAAACTGGGGTTATGCCATTTTGTTAAAAATCTAATTTGTTTTAGTTCATGGATTAAATATAATTTTTATACTTATAAAACCATGGATGTGCACATATGTGTGGATGTGAGTGCACTTGTATGTATTGGGTATATATACAATACAAAAGGGCAACTCAATACCAAAGACCCCCAAATAATCTGATTGAAAATGTGCAGAGGTCATGAATAGACATTTTTCTAAAGAAGACATACAGATAGCCAACAGGTTATGAAAAGATGCTCATGAAAAGATGCTCAACATCACTAATCATCAGGGAAGTGCAAATCAAAACCATGAGATTTCTTACACCTGTCAGAATGGCTAGTATCAAAAAGACATATAACAAGTGTTGACAGTGATGTGAAGAAAAAGGAAGCCTTGTGTACTATTGGTGAGAATGTAAATTGGTGCAGCCACTGTAGAAAATAGTATGGAGGGTCCTCAAAAAATTAAAAATAGAAACAACATATGATTCATTAATTCTACCACTGGATATTATACAAAGAAAACAGAAAGACCAATTCAAAAAAATATATGCACCCTATGTTTACTACAGTGTTATTTACAATACCTGAAGTATGGAAGCAACCTAATTGTCCATCAGTAGGTAAATGAACAAGGAAAAAGTGACGTGTACATACATCCACAATGGAATATTACTCAGTCATGAAAAGAGATTATAAGATCTTGCCATTTGTGACAGCATGGATAGACCTGAGGGTATTAGCTACTAATGAAATAAGAGAAAGACAAATACCTTATGATTTCATGTATATGTGAAATATAAAAAATAAATGAACAACAGACATAAAAATACAGAGAAATACAAAAGGGGGTCAAAATATTTCACCCACGCCTACCACTCCTATAGGCCACCTCACTCCATTGATCTGATTATGTAGTACATTTCTTACTGTCATTGAAGCAAATGTGGTGACTGTGGTGGTGGTAGGAAGTCTTAAGGCCCCCGTCTACCTCAGGCCATTGGAACCCCACCCCTCGAGCTGAGAAAAAGGCCCTGTGAAAATGGATCTGTATCTGTATCATAACTATATCTATATTTTCTTTATGCAAATATGTGCTTTTCAGAATACTATTTTATAACTTCTTTCTCTAAAAGCAATCTGTTTTGGGCATCTTTGCATATCAACCCACTTCTCTCTACTTCTTCCTCCTCCTCCTTCTTCCTCCTCCTCTTCCTTCTCCTCCACTTCCTCCTCCTCCTCTCCTCTTCTTCTTCTTCTTCTTCGATTTTATTTATTTATCTGATATCACAAATAGGGGGATCAGCAGGGAGAGAGAGAAGCAGGCTCCCTGCTGAGCAGAGAGCCCAATGTGGGGCTCCATCCCAGGGCCCTGTGATCATGACCTGAGCTGAAGGCAGATGGTTAACTGACTGAGGCACTCAGGGGCCCCTCTATCTCATTCTTAATGACTCATGTAATTTATTGTTTGAATGTTCCATAATTTATTCAGCTAGTCTTCCAGTTGCTGATCTGGTAGGTTATTCATGGTTTGGTGTTGTAAATAGTGCCATAATGATTATCATTGTGTACATAAATGTCATTGCTTCCTTGTTCTAATCTGTTGGTATTAGTGACAATAGTAACATTTTTTAAGTGTAGCTGTATGGACTCTGTGGATCTGGGAGAGGGCCAGGAACAACTATGTGCTACTTTTGGTCCTACTTGGGAAGGAATCTTCGATTTCTTCTCATGGCCACTAGCTTTTACAGTTTGACATGATGTAGCATATTCTTCCCATGCTTAGTTGCTATATGCAGAACTTGGCAGAGTACAGCCTATAGACCAAATTTGGCCAATAACTGTTTCAAAAATAATGTGTTATTGGCATCAGTCATACTCATTCATTTACATGTTGTCTACAGCAGTTTTCATGCTTCAGAGAGATAGTTGAGTATTTGTGAAATGGACCAACTATATACCCTTTAACAGGAAAAGTGCCAAACCCTGTTGTAGGGTAATTTTATTTATCTTGCTGGCTTTTGACTATTTTTCTTTTATTTTCTTAGGGGTTAGAAGAGAGAGACACATAGGGAGACACATAGGGAGGCTCCTTCATTATACTATTTTGACATAGAAGTTGCTATAATGCTGATTTTTAAAATTTCATGGAACATATAGAACAATCATATTTTCTCTCTTATACCAAAATGCATGAAATTGCCAAAAAATTTTAGATTGGTTCAGTTTAAGAATGGTTTTATTCTATGAGGTAACTGCTACCTATATGTGAAATTTTTCACATTATTCCTCTTTAATATCTTTTTTCTTTCTTTTTCTGAATAAGAGTAAATAAAGCATTTCTTTTCCTGAATAAGAGTAAATAAAGCATTAATTACAGTCGCTTTCCTGGAAGACGATTTTATTTTCTAACTTCCTTCTTTTGCACTTTTTCAAAGGTATAAGCGGTTTAATGAGACTTTGAACAACATTGGAGAGAACGAAGGTGGTATTGATAAATTTTCCAGAGGTTATGAATCATTTGGTGTCCACAGATGTGCTGATGGCGGTTTATACTGCAAAGAATGGGCCCCAGGAGCAGAAGGAGTTTTTCTTACTGGAGACTTTAGTAAGTGTTTGAAAGATTTAAAGTTGGTTATACTATTTCATTTAAAAACATAGATTTGTTATATTTCATATATTTATATGAAAATTAATGATTACAAATATCTGACTTTTCAGATAGAGCTATATGATTTGTTAAGTCCTTATGTTCACTTGGTACTGGTGTTCCTGCTGAAATGTAATGCATGTGTTCCTGAAAAACTTCTATGTTCTGTAAAATCATATACTAAAAGTAAGAGTTTATGAGAAAAATAGTGCGAGGCAGACTGCTTGAAATTTATCCGACTTTGTTAGGAAGCCCTGACAAAATCAATAGCAATCTGGTAAAAATACTGGTGTAAGTTAAATCTCCACTAGCATTTGCACCTGGTTAGCTGGCATTGTAGTTCTTAGAACGTTTAGAGCCTAATATCCTTTTTTGAGACCTCAGTAAAAGTAGGCATCTAATCTAAAGGGTAAACTTCATCACTCCGTTCTTTTTATTTTTGTTTTCCGTTTTTTATAATTTAATCTCAATTTTTTTTTTTTTTTTGTAACAAGTATCTTCTCAGCCTTCTTATTTGCCCCATCAGTTTCATTAGGCAGGAAACCCTATGGAAAGCATAGTTGGTCTAGACAGCAGGGTTCTAGCTTACAGTCCAGTGGGAAGAGGGACCTGTATGTAAATAACTATAATATAATTTGCTCAGTTTTATTCTAGTGGTATAAATAAATTACTATAATAGTGACAAGGAAGAAAACTCAGTTTTGGAAGTAGAATAATGATAAATAGGTCTTGGCAAAATGTTCATAATACAAGGAAATATCAGAATAATTATCATCCTTTGGTGTTGTGAGAGTACTATAGTATTTAAAAGTTGATTTTATCAGCTTTAAGGGTCGATATGCTAGTATATTCCATTTATATAACATTCTAGAACTGGCAAAGCTTTAAGGACAGAAGACAGAGTTGTCAGGATTTGGAGGTAGGAGTTGTGAGTTGATTACACAGGATCACTTCTTGGGGTGATGAAAATATTTTATGTCCCAGTTATGCTGGTTGTTACATGACTGCATACATTTATCAAAATTTATAGACCTATACACTTAAAAGAGTATATTTTATGCATGCAAATTATACCTTAAAAAAAGCTGACTTTTAAAAAGTTTGGTTTTATAATTGTTGTCTAAAAGTGTACTAATAGAAATATAATGTAAACCACATATGTAATTCAGAACTTTTAGTAGCCATATTAAAAAAGTAAAAGGATGGGACACCTGGATGGCTCAGTGGTTGAGCGTCTGCCTTTGGCTCAGGGCATGATCCCGGAGTCCCAGGATCGAGTCCTGCATTGGGCTTCCTGAAGGGAGCCTGCTTCTCCCTCTGCCTGTGTCTCTGCCTCTCTCTCTGTATCTCTCATGAGTAAATAAATAAAATCTTAAAAAAAATAAAAAATAAAAAGTAAAAGGACAGTTGAATGAATTTTAATAATGAAAAATTTTATTTAATCCAGTATATCAAAATATTTTAATATTAATATAATCGGTATAAAATTCATTGTGCTATTTTTGTTCTTTTGCATTCGTTTAGCTCTGATATTTTTTCATTGGCAATACTTGATCTATATTTAGATTTAATAAAATTTTCAGTTTAACAATACAAACCCAAGTTTTTTCCAACATTATTAAAAGTGCTAGTAATGGAGTTGAATAATAGTTTTAAAATTTAAATTTAATAAAGTAAAATTAAATAAAATTTAAAATTCAGTTTCTCAGTTGCACTAACCTTATTTCAGGTGCTCAATGGCCACATGTGTCTACTGGCTACTCTATTGGAAAACACAAGTCTAAGGACTTCAGTACCCCAAATTAGATGAGGCCTGTTTCTTCAGAGTTATTGAAAACTTCAGGGAAAGTTTTGAGAAAGACCATGTGATCTGCTGACTTAGATTGTTTTGTTTGCCTGATGAAAATTATGAAATTATATAAAATTATGGGGATAAGAGATTTCTTAAATTATTGTTAAAATAGTCATTAATAATTTTTTTCTTACACACAGACATTAATATTTCTCCATCTTCTTTATACAACTGCTTTGACTAGTGTTTTTTTGTTAAAAGACTATTTAGATATCAACCTATCTTTAAGGCACTTTTTGGCATTCTATTTTATTACTTCTTTTTCCGGCCATTTATAAGACTGAGAAGTATTGATTGAGAATGTGCGCAAGTTAATTTTTACATAGAGATACAAAAACTACTATAAGAACCTCAGTTAAAATTTGGTACCTGCGTTAGGTACCCCCTCTCACATATTTAAGATTAATCCCACTAGGTAGGTTTTAGAAACATAAAAATATGGGAAAGAAACTATATGAAAATTAGATTTAGGAACTAGCATAGGGATTACTGCTGATTTATTACAAATTGTGCCTTGTAATTATAGTTGGGCCATATGTGCATTTGGAGAACTGCATTTTGAAATTTTATTTAGGATTTAACTGCTTATATATTAAAAGTATAATAATTAAAAAATTTTGTAAACAGAAAACTAAAAATATCTGCTTATTTTAATGTTAAAATGCCCTCTATTAAAAAAAAAACTATCCTTTGTGAAGGTATATCACATAATTTAAAATCTCTCCATACTTGGGATAGCATTTGGTAAATTATTTTCATCAGCAAATGTTTACTTCATGTCCAAGAACATGAAGAACATCAGATTTAATCAATGAGCCTTTTTTTTTTTTTTTTATGATAGTCACAGAGAGAGAGAGAGAGAGGCAGAGACACAGGCAGAGGGAGAAGCAGGCTCCATGCACCGGGAGCCCAACGTGAGATTTGATCCCGAGTCTCCAGGATCACGCCCTGGGCCAAAGGCAGGCGCCAAACCGCTGTGCCACCCATGGATCCCAATCAATGAGCCTTTATTTTTACTGGAGAGCTGGGAAAAACTAAGATACATGAAACTGTGATAGAAAATTGGAACAGGCAGTATGCTGGGAAAATTTAAGTGACTAATCTCTTTTCTTATCTAGATGAAAGAATAGCTTTTCTGCCTAAAGTTACAGGGTCTGAGAGTCTCTGTATACATAAGATCTCAACTTGTTCTCACTAAGGAGTTTTCACTTGAAAAAGTTTGAAAATTAAGAGTAGAGTCAAGCTTTTAGGTTAATAATGCATTTAAAAGAATGTCTTTGGAAAAAAGTGTACCTGTGAATAGTGAGCATTAATTTGTTATGATTGTGTAGAGCACAGAATTTTGATGATAATAACTTAGCTGAAAATGTACCCTAACATAACTGAGCTAACCATGCCTTTAACACAAGGAATTCTATATTTTGCTTTTCCCTATTTATATTTTCTTTACTTTTTTTTTTCTTTAAGGAGAATTGAACAAGAAAAAAGTCATTTTTCTTTGTTGAGCTTTTTCTCAGGATCAAAAATAGATGACATAATTTTATTGTTAAGTCTTCTAATGCATAAATTTGTACTAAACCAAAAGGAAAAGAAAATGGATATTAATTAGCTAAACAGTTACAGTATCTTTTTTCATTACAAAATGCGTATGAAGATTAATTAAAATCTTGTTCTTGGTAGTTTTGCTGATCATATTAAAATGTTCTAAAAAACATTTAAAAAATTTAAAACATTTAACTATATTCAGGACTGTATTCACATTTATCAACTGATAGGTTGACAACAATAAACTTAAAAGATTATATAGAATTAATCTCCAACTATAACACTGATCAGTTTTTAGAATTCTTTTTCCTTTAACACAGTTTTACTTTATACGTACTTGAAATACTGCTTTAAATAAAAACAATTGGTTCACCTATTGGCAGAGATTTAAAAAGTAACATAATTTTATTTATATTTTTACCATCAAAGTGTACTATAATTTAAAATATTCCTGGGATGGCTGGGTGGCTAAGCAGTTGAGCATCTGCCTTTGGATCAGGGCGTGATCCTGGGGTCCTAGGATCGAGTCCCACATTGGGTTCTCTGAGTGGAGCCTGCTTCTCCCTCTGCCTTTGTCTCTGCCTCTCTCTCTGTGGCTCTCATGAATAAATACATAAAATCTGTAAAAAAAAATAAAAAAATATAAAATACTGCTTTTGTAGCTACCTCTTCTCTCAACCCCCAAAGATAATAATATAAAATAGATCTTCAGACACCAGTAACAAAAACTTTATTTCTGCTAATAGTTAAATTGACTATTACTAATATATACCTGAAAATGGAAATTTTCTTAATTGAGTTTTTACCTACATGATTAGACATTTGTGGTATTTTTTCAGAAGAATTTAAAGAATGTCTAGACTTTAATTTTGTATTATGAAAAATTATAGTTGTAATCGAAATACTTTAGCTTACTGTGTTGTCTTTCTCTTCTAATCATTTTAGAAAAGGACTGTACTCTGTGTTCTTTCTCTGGGCTTGTTCATAATATTGCTAGTAAATTCTTGTTGTTCTGTTGTATTTTTTTGCCAGCTGATTTGAAGATATTTTAGGTACAACTACTTAGAGCAGTTAAATACAAATGATCTTTAAGGAGGAAATTGCCACGATTTGATATGTAAAAAAAAAAAAAAAGTTTGAAATCATAGTTGAACTGTTGAAACACAGTTCTTCCTTTGGCTCAGTGAGGATAAAGTAATGATATTTATCTTACTTGTCTAAACTGGGTTGTCGGATACATTAATTAGATTGTAAATGTGAAAACCTTTTTAATACCTATTCAGTGCTAAAGAAATTTTAATTGACAAGATTGAAAAACTTCTCTCATTTTAAGGGTCTTTTTTTCTTATTAGATAAATTACTATTAACTTCAAAAGACAGTTGACTCTTGCTTGAGTCCAGTGATTTAGTCTGTGTTGTCCAAACCGAAGTAGATCTAGCTTTTGCCATCCACATTTTTAAAACTTGGAGAACAACTTCACTTTAAATATATTACATATATTTTTATTTATTTGAGAGAAAATGAAACAATAATTTCTTTTCCTTTCAGTCATTTTGTTTAAAACTAGCTTTCTAAGCAGCTACAGCTGCTACAGCAACCCAGGACAGTGGATGGATAATGACGTTCATCAGCATTGGAATCTTACCACCCAAAAGTATTTCTGGGCGAGCTAGAAACTACTTAAAGTTTGGAGATGAATTTCTAAAACTTTGAATCATCTTCAATACAGCAAAGATTCATTCTTTAGAAAATTAAATGCGATTTAAAATATTCTTGGAGTTTTGGAAGTAAACTGTGTTTATTGCAGGTTGCTATATAATTGAGGAAAACTAGGTGCTTCCCAGTAGCTAGATGATAATAAGTAGAGAAAAAGGCAGTAAACTACATATGTCAATATAAAATAATTGGGTTCTATTTGCTATAACTGAAAACATTTCATTTAAAATTACTAAGTCTGGGAGCTAGGCACTTTTCAAATAAGCTAAATGTCTATCACTGATGTACAAAAAAAAAAAAAAAAAAAAAAGGAAAAAATAACACCCTGATTTATGCCTGTAGAGGAATCACAGATATTTTTGCAGAGTAGGAAAAATATTAAGGAAAATTTTGCCTGCTTCCTGGACAAAGTTAGTCTGTAATTTTGTTTTCAGTTATACATTTGCCCAGAAGTTTATATCATCATTAAAGCCTTTGTATTTCTTAATTCCCCATGCTCTGAAACAGTGCTACTGAAAGCATACTCTGTGGACCAGTGTGGTTCTGTGCACTGTAATTGTTTTGCAGTGATGTGTTGACAGAAATTGGGATTGCAAGCATTTAGAAACTTTAGTTGCAGTTTGACAGAGAATTTTTTTTTTTGGTGAATTTATTGATAATATAAAAATTGAGGCTTAAATTTTGAAAGTCTTTTTTTTTCTTTTGATTTTTTAAATCATTTTATTGCATTTTACATAAGATTTGGTCTAATAGATTGGAGATTTTTTTTTATATATATAGGTAAGTCATTCATCATCACAGATGGTTGGAGAAACACTGATCTGAAAATTAGTGATTATTTATTGGTTTAGAAGTTTTTTATGGTTGGAAGGTATAGTTATGGTGTCAACCTCCTTTATAGAGTCTTCCTTGAAATAAATCTACCATTGCTTTGATAGATAGATAGCCACTAACATGGCTGTGTTAGCTTTCGCTGTGGTATGGCATGTTACAAAAAACATAATGGTTTGCAACAGCCAAGACTACAATTATCAGCTGTGCACCAGTCCCAAGGGTCAGATTCTTCCCAGGATCAAAGATGATGGAGCAGCCCCTGTTTGCAACATGCTGATCTCCTGACAGAGAGAAAGAGTAATGACCTCCTGTTATGGCTTTAAAAGCTTCAGCTAAGAAGTGACAAATGTGATTTGTACTTCCATTACATTAACCAAATAGTCTGGCCAAGCCTTATGTCAATAGGGCACAGAAGCAGAATCTTCTTTTATGGAGGCTCATGAAAATTTGGGAATAGTATGAATGTTCCCCATGCCCAAAAACACATATTCATAAAGTGTAAAATTTCTGGATTTTTTGATACTCTAGATGTCATATAGTGTGTGTGTGTGCATGCATGTGTGTGTGTAAGTGTAATCAGAGTGGCGTTGGTTAGGTGGGTGCAGTACTTCTCTCCACCTTAATTGTTGAGGTTTTTTGCTGGAGTCTCTACTGACCTCTGGATTCAAGTGGAACTTCAAGGAGTTTTTCGTCAGGTAGATACTTTCAACTTTCTGTGGGTCCTCTGTGAATGCGTTTTTGTTATATGGGTTCTCATAAGTTTGGCTCATTGGAGATTGTGATGTTTCTAAAAAGCAAATTTCTGGGGTGTTCCGAAGACTCTTGATATTTATTTCGGCAAAGAGGTGGCAACTGCTACGTAGAAGTAGAAAGCTTTAGGACTATTAACAAACCAACACCAATACTGAGAAATGGCCTCATTGATGTATGTAAACTTAAAATAAATAATCAGCCCAGGCGTTTTGTAGAAAGTTGTCAGGAGTTTCTCTAGCTTTCCAACCTGTTGTTGATATACTCACCCCCTTTATCCATTTTCACTGATAGAATATTTGTTTTCAAGGAGTAGAGGTACAGTGGAGGTTCACTTAGCTAATGTCTACTTACCAAACTTAGTGAATTTACTTCTGCTTGACAGGCTCACCACAATGATACTGACAGCTTTCCACGGGATACTAAGCACACATGGGTAGTTGACTGTTGTCTACTGTATGTATGCAGTTCTGTTTAGTAGTGAGCTAGTTTCCCACCCCCTTCAAATCCTCTGAATGCCAGTTCTTCTCATTATAATTCTGCAATATAATATATAAAGTGATGAACTATTAAGTGTGAGAACAAAGAAAATTATTAAGTATTGGGAAACTCTCAGTAAGGACAAGTTGAAAAAAATGATTTTGAATTAAGTGTGCACAAATGAACTGTGAGAAAATGATATAAATCTAACAATTTGACATGCAGATTACTTTGTACCTTTTAGCTTTTATGCCTCTATAAGTCAAAGAGAATTGGAAATATAAATATTTCATTGTATCTGTAGGTTCATATATAAAAAATACTATAAAATCCTAATCAGAGGACCTAAGGAAAAATGGCTTTAATCTTATATCAGAGTATGAGTGAATATTTATATTTGTATTTTAAGTAAAACAATTTTGTTTTTACTGTTTGTGTGTGTTTAAACATGTTATACATATTTTATCATTCTCTGCTTTAACCAATATTTTCAATATATGTACCAACTCTGCCCCAATTGTGCTGAATCAGAGAGCTTTGTTATAATGCTTAATGGGATTATTTTTATAGGGAAGCATCCTTACCTCCCGGGATTTTAGGAAATTGCTGCTAGAGACCTTAATGCTAGAAGGTAGATTTTGAACTGTGTGACATAAATGATAATTTTCTAATCTTGTGTTGGTTTTTCATAAATATCCTGTTAAAAATTTATGCTGTTTGGATACTACAATACTTTTTGTTAGGTTTCAGTTTTGGTATTTCCCCTGAAGTTAAGGTGTGTAAAATTATTTTGTTTGTGGTTGTTCATCAGCATTTGTCTTTTGAAAGTGCTCATAATTTTATCCACTGAAGTGACTTTATTAAACTCACCATTTACTTACCCCAAGACAGTGCATAATTAATATTCTTTTATCAAGTTAGATGTTTTCTCAAAGAAGTGTTTTGGTTTTTTCTTAATAGTCATATCTAGCCCCAGGTGCCATTGATGATAACATATGTCAACATCTCTGTATCCTGATCATAACTAAACTATTCATTTTATGTTCAAATTGCATTATTCTAAGAAGCTGTCACTTATGATAGACATTTTAGGCAATTCCAATTTAATTTGTTGATTTTTTTTTTTTTTTTGTTATGCCACAGACGACATACCTGAGCATCATTTTGCACTGTGGAGAAGTTTATAGAAACGTAGTCAATCTGTAAAAGGTGTATAATACTGTTTGTTTTTCTTATCCAAACAGTTGTCCCAGGCAGGTCAACTGAAATTTGCTGATGGGTCCTAAAGCTTTGTCTTGTTTACTGCCAGGCTTTGAATTTGTAGCTCTCTCTTCACATCCTTTTTCCTACGACTAGCTTGTATTCTTTACATTTTCAATCCCTGTCCAACAATTTTCTTCTTTAAGAAAAAATATTGAATGTTTAAGCTTGGGTAGACCTTGAAAAAAATTAAAAGGGAAAATTTTGTTTCTTTGTTGTGTGGCAGTCCCCCACGTGAAATTGAAAATATTAATTTTAATTTTGACTGCCAGAGACCCAGCTGTCATGATAGATTCCTGAAAAAGTCACTTAGCCATCTTGGTTGCTTATAAATCGTGGCAGAAGTAACTCAGATACATTGTTTAGAAATTAGGAACCTGTGAAAATAATACTACATTTTCTCAGCAAGTGTCAGTGACCTTCAGTAGTGATATGTTGTGCAGTGTCACTGCCTAACAACCGTGGAGACTAAATGATGTTTGACCTAAATTTTGTAGGCTTATTACATACTCCCACTTCTCAGTGTTTTATTTTCTGTCATTATTTTTTTTTAACATTTTAAAAGATGAGCTGTTATTCACATATCATAAAGTTTACCATTTCAAAATAGACACTTCAGTGGTTTTTAGTGTACTTGCTGTGTTGTACCACTATCACCACTACCTAATTCCAGGACATTTCCATTACTCTAAACAGAAACATCTAACTGGTAGCAGTTAAGTCTCAAATGTCCTCTCCCTCCATTCTCTGGCCACTACTAATCTATTTTTTTTTCTGTTTCTATGAATTTGCCTGTTTTGGACATTTCTTATAAATGGAATCATATAATATGTGTGCCCATCTTTCCAGTTTCTTTCACTTACATAATGTTTTCAAGGTTCATTAAGAGTGTAGCATGTGACAGTCCTTTATTTCTTTTTTTGTGGCTGGATAATATTCTATGGCATAGATGTACATACCTACATTTTGTTTATCCATTCTTCAGTGGCAGGACATTTGGGTTGTTTCCACTCTGGCTATTGCGAAAAATGCAATTTGTGCATTAAATTTATTAACATTTGTGTACAAGATTTTATATGAACATGTGCTTTCAGTTCTCTTGGGGCGCCTTGATAATTGATGCTCTTATCATTATTTGCCCTAAGATCCTTTTATCTACCTTGCTTTGCTCTGCACCACATTTCCCCAACTCTCTAGGCCTCCACTTCTGTGGAGTTGGCTTAGTGGGAGGTGCTAGTGGATTACTTAAGGGTAGGAGGAGGGAGAAGCCAGGGACTTCTCCTCAATCCCTTGCCTACTCCTCTGTCTAAAGTGAGACTACCTGTTTCTCATGCAGCAGCAGTTGTGTCTTGTTCTTGTTGCTTTTCTCTCTCTCTGAGCTCAGCTCCCGCCAGCTAGGCTTGCCTTACTGCCAGCTTCTGTTGAATGGCCCTGGCTTCTGAGTTCCAGTTAATCCTGCTTCTCCTTTAGGGGTGTCACCAGGTTCCTGTTCTTGCTCATCTCTATTTGAATTCTTAGTTCTTCTACTTTCTGTGTAAGCAGTTACCAGGCTCTTTCTTGGAAATAGGTAGCTTGGTTTCCACTCTGGCTTCTCATCTCTGGAATAGTATTTCCCTTCCATCAGGAGCACTGAGTTATGCAAATACACAGGACACCTTTCACATTGTATTGTAGATATTTTAAAGCACCCCTGGAATGGTTCAGCTCAATGGCTCTGTCTCCATTAGTAGTAGTAATATTACTTAGTATTTTCAATGATTTTTTTAAAAGTTACGTTTATTAACTTTGTGAATTTTTAAATCTTTTTTTTGTGATAAAGAGATATGTATTAAAAAATTTCCGTTCTTTTTTTTAAGATATTATTTATTTATTTATTTGAGAGAAGGAGAGAGAGTGCAAGCAGGAGGAGGGGCAGAGGGGGAAGCAGACTCCCCACTGAGTAGAGAGCCTGATTCTCTGGAACCCTGGGATCATGACCTGAGCTGAAGACAGATGCTTAACTAACTGAGCTGAGCCACTCAGGTGCTCCAGAATTTCAGTTATGTTATTCAAATTTCTAGAAAACTTAGTAATGGGAGATATTGTTAAACTATTTTTTATATTATAGCAAATTAGTTATGCTTTACTTTAAACAGGATTTTGATGTTTTCTCTATTAGAGAATAGTTTCATCTTCATCATGCTTTGTTAAATCTAAAACAACTTTTCCCAATGTGTGGTCCATATGTCACTTGTAGCAGAGTAACCTGGTGTTGGTAAATGAAGATTCCAGGGTAAATAACAAATCTTCTGAATCACAGTCTTAGGGTAGAGTTTAATGTTGATGATGTATTAACCTCCTTTTTGAGGATTGGTATCATTTAGATGCTAGTGGCTAGTGTCATATATTCCTCCTTTTCATCTTCCCCCCCACTCCCATTTTCGTGAGGAAGTTATAGACATAGTTTCTTTTCCTCACACATAGTAGCAATGTGCAACCTAAAAGAAGTGACCTATATATTCTTTATTTAGAAAGATTTTATAGAAGGAGGAAAAAACTGTCTCCAAAGAATCAGATGGTCACATTTTAAAGTGGAAAGTGGAGAGCAATGAAACATTATTTCAGATTCCTGGGGTGGAGGAAATTTGGTTGTTATGCCCTGGCCAATTTATTATTGGTGTGTAGACAGAGTTGAGACATTTTCAGATATATAGGGATGCAGAAAGTTTATCTTCAAAGCATTTTCTTTCTTAGGATGTTACATATGGATACCAGCAAAATAAGGGAATAAATCAAGAAAGAGGAAGACATGGGATGCAGGAACCCGTGACTCAGGTTCAGGCAAGAGTAAAGGGGAAAGAGAATTTGTTAGGTTGTGCAACAGGGATAAGAGAACAGACAGTTAGGAAGGGACCAGGTGGAGAAGACTCCACAGTGTTCCCTGGGAGGAAAATGGCAGAATGGAGAAACCATCTGGGAATTTAGAAAACTTGAAGATATGAATCAAGCTTTGCAGTAGAAGAAAAAAGTAAGGCTCAATTTAAATATGATGCTGGAAAGAGTCTTCTTTAGGTGGCTAAGGATTAAAGTTTTGTGTGCCTCGAGTAGATTTGTATGTTGAAGCCCTAACCCCTAATGTGATGGTGTTTGAAGGTGGTGAAGTAATTAGGCTTAGATGAGGTCATGGAGACCCTGTGATGGAATTAGTGTCCTTAAAATAAGAGGAAGTAAGACTAGAATACTCTTTCTGTCTTTGTCCCATGTGAGGACATGGAGAGAAGGTGACAGTCTACAAGCCAGGATGAGGGCCCTCACCACGAGCCACATCTTTTGGCATTTTGATCCTGAACTTCCCAGACTTCATACTATGAGAAATAAATGTCTATTGTTGAAGCCACCCATTTTGTTATGGCTACCCAGACAGACTAATAGAGTACACATGGTCATGTTATTTTACTGTGGAGAAGCCTGCAATCCTAGCTTTCTACTTGGCTCTGCAATGAACAATATTTACTATAACATAAGAACCATTCATTAGTTTTTAACTTTTTAATTAACCTGTAGAGGTATCACTAAACACTTAGGGTTTTAATTGTTTTTGTAAAAATAATACTGAAAGATTTTGGAAGATATTTTTAAAAGGCTATCATTATATGAATGACCATGACCGTATAATTAAAGACTACTCATTAAAAATGTACATGGTGATAAATATTTATATCTATCTATTTGATATATATATCAGTGTAATATATCTAATATACTTGCCACTTGATGAAACAGATATGCTGGGAAGATATATGCTTAATTTAGATATTGCTTTATGGATGGAAATATGAAATATGGATGGAACTATTTATCCTAATTAGAAAAAAGAAGTGACAAAAGTTCTTAATTGGGACTGATGGTGAATGAACCATGTGCAGATTGATAACCCTGGGCACATTATAGGATTTTATATGTTTGCTTTGGTTTTTAAAACAGGCTACTCTAATTTGCTTTCTCTATTCTTGCTATATCAATTGACTGATAAATGTGCCTGGCTCCAATGAACAAGGTGTCATCTCTAGGTGGTAATTATTTACAGACTTGCTTCTGTTGAAGAGTTTTAGTTGTGAGTCACAAGATTTTAGCTTCTCTATTAGTCATGGAGCAGTAGGACAGAGATGGCATGCTCAGGGGTTTCACTGGAGAGAGTTTAATGAAGGGCTTATTACAGAAGGCTGGTGAGGGTTAAGGGAACAAGTAGAATTGGAAGCTGTTGCCTCTTTGGGCATAGGTATGAGAAAGAAGGGAGTGGTTACTGGAACATAGTTCAGGCTGAAGTCATAAAAGTCTAGTTACAGGATCCAGGATCTGGGGCCAGAGAGAAAAGCAGCCACTGCCAGGAGGAATTAAGGATGAAGTAGGTGTTAAATATCTCCATTTCTCCTATGCCAATATCCACCATTGGCCAGTCACAACTTGCTGCCGGAGTACAAGGGAGTCCTGGCACTGCCATCTACTGACGTCAGCCTCAGGGCCTCGAGCAGGTCTGAGAAATTCAGAAGGATCTTAAAGTAGTTACTAGCATGGAGAAATGGAGAATAACCAGGATCGCTACCCAGATTTCTCTTAACCTGATTTAGAGGGGACTCCTATTACTGGAGGCATTCTGACTTTATTTTCTCCTAAGTGATCACAACTTCTTTAAATAACATCAGTGTATTAAGTGCATTTCCATTCAAAGAGGAAGAAAACATTTTTGGTACATTGGTTTCTTTCCCCCTTCCTTCCTGCCTTGCTTGCTCCCTCCCTATCCCTTTTTCCCTCCCTGTCCTCCCCTCCCATCCTCCCTCTCTCTTTTCATTCTTCTCTTCCTTCTACCCTCTCTTCCTTCTTTTTGGTGGCTATAACATTCCTGAACAAGGCTAATAGCTAATATTAAGAAGCTGAAGAGTTTCAGGTTTTCAAAAGGGTTTGAATTCTTAGGGAAAAGGAGATGGGACTTTTATTTCTTAGTCTACGTAAAGCAAGCAATTAACTTTGTAGCAATTTATCAAAGGCTTCTAAGATATTATAAAACAATGTTAAAAAAAAACAATGTATATACAATTACCAGTACATCTTAAATATGAGCAAGTAAAATCTAGTTTTTTCTTTTTTCCTTTTCCTGCTGGAATTACAGAATATAGTCTTAAAGTGTTTACTCTGTTAAAGTTGTAGTGTCTCTCAAATAATATTCCAATTCACTAAATACACAGTTGCATGTGAGTATATAGTGACTTTTTTTTAAAAGTAGGTTTATTTAAAAAAAAATCTAGAGTCTTTGAAGTTAGGATATGGAATTTAAATTCTACAATTTCACCTTCATTTCTCCCTATCTTCCGTTCCCTTAACTATCAATATTTATTGAACACTTTCTATGAGCACCTTCTACTGTGCTAAGTAATGGAAGTTCACTGATGCAAAAGAGAGGAAATAACCTTCTCATCCAGCAGGGGAAATGGGTGGTCTCCTTTTAACTAGCAATAATTGCCTAATGTCATCTGGTGGTGAAATTAAACTGGGATTTTGATATTATTCTAAGTATTGTGGGCATTGCTATATGACTTTTTAGGTAAAATAAATAAATGATTAAAGATACCACTTTACAAAGATATTTTAGGAATTAAAGAGTTATGTAAAGATATTTCCTTAAGTACTTTCTAAAGCTGAAACAACTCTTAGAATATACTTTAGTAATAAACAATATACTCTTTCAGGATACTAGGTTTTTTGTAAGATTTATTTTATTGCTTATTTAGTTCGGTGATATTTTGTGTGTTTATTTTTAAATCAAAAGTATGGAAATGAAACTTTTGAGGTATATTTCCAGATAGTCTGTAATTGATTTAAATGATACATGAGACATTTTTTGTCAAACTGAAGTGAGCTAGAAAAAAATCTCTTAGAATAGCTGTATTTAGATTTTAATGAAACTAGGCAGAAAGGAGACTAAAGTGAATTTCCTTTTTAGTCTTTTAAATGAAAAAGTGCATCATTTGTCCTATATATCTTATTCATCATCAGTCATAGCAAAGCATTCATTCCCATGAGGGAGATAATGGATTCAGAGAGCCGAGAGGAATGGAAGATTGTCATTCAATGCAGATGAGTTTTAGTAATATTTTTATCATGAGAAATTGGGTTGCAGAACCTTAAGATTTGGAATTAAGTTGCCATAGATATATTTAATTAAAAGTAGATTGCTTTAACCTTTCTTTAAGTTAGAAATAGGTTTAAAATCTTAAATTAAATTTATAGTTAGTTTGTATTTAACTTGTATTCAGGACTTGCCTTTAATAGGGATTCTTTATAAGGTTTAGCCCCAAAAAGGTACATTTTAATTGAACTATTACAGTGAACATATAAAGAAAGTTTCTGAAAGGATGTTATAACTTTGTATATTGGATCAAAATATGGTTTACTTTTCTGCCGATGGAGAAAGTAACCAAACTTATCACACTGAACTAAAAAGAGAGACCAAAAGGGGATCTGCATCCTGAACTCTCCTAATGCTTCATCGACACAACTCCTTAATTAGTAAAAATTATATTTCCTGGTGCTTTTATTGTTAACACCTGATGGGTTGGTTTCTCATTCATAATACTGTTTACTGTTGAAAACTGTTGTGAAGTTGAAATATATGAAGAATGAAGTTACCAAAGTAGAAATTAAATGAGCATATGTGTGTATGCACATTTGCATACACATGTGCCAGATTTGTGAACTCTGATACTACAGATTCAGTTTTAGGCTGATTAGAGGAAATTAGAATGCTCCAAGCTCATTCTGTGATCTTACCTAATTGTGCATCCTTAGTTCAAGGCATTAAAAACAAATAAGTTAAATAAAGAAGGTTGTATATAGTTAACTACTAATTTTGAACATACCTCCTAGCCCTGGAAATACATCCTGTAGTTCAGGACCTCATTTACCCCCTCATCTGAGCAGGCTCAGAGGTTTGGGCTGTGTTTTGGGCCATGCCAGTTCTCTTACTGAAGAAAAGCCAGAGGAGTAGAGATGGAGGATGGTCTGTCATCAGGCCCATGGCTCCTATGAATCAACTTTTTTTCTAATGGTTACAAAGTCAGAAGAGTGGTTTTATTTTGGATCTACTCTGTATTCTTCTCAGGAATTAAAACTTTCTTTTTAATAGCTAGGTCATGCTGACTAGCACAGAAATATCTCAGATTAACTGTACATATTAAATCAAACTCTTTCAAAAGGTTAAGTCTATTCACTATAACTTTCATTTTCTTCTTAAAGGAAAAGTTTCTATAGAAAATAGTCCATATTTGTTCCCCCTTTCCCTCCTCTCTACGGGGTAAGGTAATCACAAACTGCAATCTCCTATAAATATACCACCATTACCCAGAAGGTAATTGCACATTATATAGTTGTTAATCTTTTCTCAATGAAGATTGAGATTCATTCACTCTCAGAGGCTTAGTGAGAAAGCATGGCCATGTTAGGCATACAGAAAATGGAAATTCATTGTTGTAAGCATATAGATTATCCTCATCTAGACTTTGTTTCACACCTTCATCATTAGCCATGTGAGAAGAGCCTGCTCTGTACAGTGCTATAGAACAAGTAAGACCAGATGAAAATGTGTGTGTAAGAGCTCCCAGCACAGTGCCTGACGTCTTGTGCATTCACAACAAATATTTCTTGATTAACTAATTTTTGCCTTTGTCTAGTATTTTCCAGTTTAAATGAAGAACATGAATATTATTGTCCACAGATGGTCAAAACATGCCCTTGCTGGATTACTTTTTGAAGTTGTGGACTCTCTGGCTAGGCTTATTGGTGAGGATATTGTCTCAAGTTGAAAGCATAACAATTTTTTTTTTCTATGGGATAGTTAGACTGTACCTGCTAAAACCACTCTTGTTTCTCCAGGATAATTCCTTTCTTAAGGAATTTGGATTCATCCCTTTACCAAATGTTTCAATATTTTGTTTAGAAGTCATTGGAATAATATTAATAGATAGTTGAAGATAGAGCCATGGAAAGCTCACATATAGGGAAATAGGATGATGAAGAGGTGGTAAAGGCATGAAAGCAGAAACAGTGTTAGGAAAATGAGGAGAGTGTCCTTTTCTAATACAGAAAAAGGAGAGGGGTTTCAAGGAAGAGATGGATGTATACAATATTATTATCTTAATATCTAAAAGATAGTGAACACTTAACTGTGCAGTAGGTGCTTAATATAGACTTGCAATAAATCTTCCCAGTAGCCCATTGAAGTAGATACTGTTACTGTCCTCACAATCCAGGAGAGTACACTGAGACTTAGACTCTGGAAGTTACACCTGTTAACCCATGCCAGAGTCAGGATTTCATTCAAACCATTTGGTCTGTGTGTTCTAGCCACTGAACTAGAAGAGAATTGAGGACAACAGGCGTTAAGGAAAGTGAGTTTCATTTGCAACTCTTCTGGGTAGTGATAGGAAATGTTCTGTAACAGAGAGTTGTTTCTCTATTTTCCAGATGTGGAAATTCAAATTCAAGAAGTTATATAATCTGCCAAAAGTCACATATCTAAATTAATAGTAATTGAAAGATTTATCTACATGTATTCTACACATATTCATTCCATCAAGGCTCTGCTAACTAATAGAGCATCCCAATTTTGTATCTTTGAATTACATATGATTCCTATGATATACATCTGAAACTCATGTTTATATCTCTCAAACCTGATTTATACTTTTGAGATAATATTGTATCTAAACTTTAAGACATCAGTGTTGAGTGTGTGTGTGTGTAAGACATTTTATACATATATAATACAATAGACATATAAATAATTAAATGGTTTACATTCTTTACCTATGAGGTGTGAGACAAGAAAATCCAAAGTGGGCTGACTTGAAAGAGAACTCCTATATACTTAATTTCTTTTCATTTTTTTTCAAAGTATTTGAAGAATCAAACTTCATATCATTAAGATTACATTTGTTTTGGACTTCGGTTTACCACTTTCAAATCTAAACTTATTTGGCTGTATCAACCACATATAGTTTCACTGGATTGTTCCTGTTGTGTGAATTTCACCTTTCAAGGTAATTTTGAAACTTCAAGGAGGTTTCAAAGAAATTTTGTTTGTTTGATGACATGACCTAATGATAAATTGAATATGGTGGGTGAGGGAAAGGTGGAAATCAAGTTACAGAACATGTAACATGCAATATTATGCATTTATTTTTAGATACAAACATATACAACACAGAGAACCTTTTGTTTCTATAAATAAATATACTTATAAATATGTGTATCAAGTGTGTGTGAATTTATTGAAGTGTGTGTGTGTGTATGAAAACTAGGTATTATAGAAGAACCACATGACTTGGATTATTTTAGAGGAAGAGGGGGTTTTGAGGAGGTGGTCAGTTGAATTATGTTAGATTTAATCACACAACTATGGTAATGTCTAGTATAGCAAAAACAGGACAATAAAGAGAATCATAGATGCTTCTCATAGATGAATCTTGTAGATTTAATCGCAGAAAATTAAAAAAAACAATTATTTAAAACTATGCTACTTTGTGGAATATTTTGGAGATACTTAGTTAAGATAAGTAGTAATGATAAAAAAGAAAATGAATAATTAGCAAACATTTAGTACAGACTTTAAGATGAATATATCACTATTGTAGTTTAAAATGCATATTATTTAATATACATTTGTAACTATACAATAATGAGTAGTTTTGGTAACTATTTAATGCACACATCTATTTTCTTCTATGTGCCAAATCCACCACTAGAGCTGGAGAGATGTCTACCTTATTACTCTGTGGTTGCTACTTCTGTATCTAGCTCTTACTGTCTTAGCTGATTGATAGTGCTACATCTGAGATGTAGCTCATTCATTTCTTTGGGAACTTTAAGAAGAGGAATTTAGAGAGAAAGCATGCACATAGACGTATAAAGGTCTAAAGGGACGTATATATGACTACCGTTGGTGTTGAGTGTCCACCGAGTAGCAGAGAACTTGAGTCCACATAGCCTCAAGTAGGATAGCCGTGCCCATAACTGAGATCTCCGTACTGTGTTCAGTAGAGACCAGGGGCAGGCACAGAGAAAGCAGATAGTTCTTTGTCTGAGTATCAGATTCAAGGGATTTGTGAAATGAGCAAATGGAGTGGTCAAGAGAGGATGAAATGAGCTTATTCTGCTTAAAAAAAAAAAAAAAAAAAAAAAGTAGTGCAGTGGACTAGCCCTCCAGTGATGGGGGAGAGTGTTAATGGGATAAAGCAGGTAGAGCCTGGGCTCTGTTAGGAGGTGGTTAAAAGTGACAGAAACATTTTAATGATTTTGTTTCAAATTTTAGAGGTTTTGAATCTGTTCAGTCCAATAGTTAAGAAAAACATGATTATTCACTTTGTTTGACTTTAGATAAATGGGTATTAAATTAGAAGCCAGAAAACTTGGTAATAGTAAGTGGTTTCAATGTGCTTTATTTTAATGGAACTGCCTTAATGGAAGTCAGATTTATTCTTGAACATGTTAAACCTCCATATAACTTGCCAGTATTTTCCTGAAATTGGCTCTCTGATTTCTGAAATGGGAGTGGGGAAAGATGTGAAAATTGATGGCCTCAAGCTTTTTAAAATCCAAATTGAAACTTGTACTACAAAGAGAGAAGTTTAACCTGAGAGTTTATGCCTATATCAGCATGACACAGAGCAGCAATTGAAGTTTTCTTACACCCTACAGATCTAATAAACACATTGGTTCATTTAAAAGTGATTCAATTTTCTTGGATTTGGGATTTCAGAAAAGAAGGAGCATAGCCTAATGAATTATGTGTTGTGTGTTTTATAAATGTAGAAATCACACATAGAGGTCTATTTTAGATGCTACTTGTGTGTAGACAGGGATAATTAGGCATTTTGTGAATCGTTAGATTGACAGCTTATTGAACATTTAAGAAAATCAGCTTTGAGTGGTGATACTTTTTTTTTTTTTTTTTTTAAGTAAGCTCTATGCCCAGCATGGGACTTGAATTCATGACCCTGAGATCAAGAGTCGCATGCTGTACTGACTGAGCTAGGCAGGTGCTCCTGAGTGATATTTTAATTATATGTGGTAGATTAATTATATATTTACATATTATATTACATATAATATATACACACACTTTTAAAACTGAGTTTTATAGCTTTTTTACTTTATATATTACATATAATTAATACATTATTAAATATTGCCACTCATAAGAAGGTGATCTTCTGGAATATGTTTATTTATTATATAAATTACACATAATGGCTTTAGAATTGAGAACACAAAGGAGAAAATCAAGATCTCTTTTAAAATACAAGTAAATACATTCATATTTCTTTTAATTATTATAATTTTGCTTTTAAGTCTACATAATTTAATTAGTGATACATATTAATTGAAAAGATTAATAAAAAGGACTTACCTAGATGTTTGTGCTTCTTAATCATTTATACTACTTCCTAAATATAGAGATACTTTTTAAAAATCTTAGTGTATAATGAAATCTTATTAAAGGAAATACTATTTATGTTCACTTGCAAAACTAAAAGGAAATGATTTTTTTTGTTAATTCTGTTCTTTAGTGAATTTGAAGTTGCCTAGTTATCTTATGAATCCAATTTGCTATTAAAAGATTGACGTATTTATTCTTTCATTAAAAGTTGTTGAGCCCTTATTATGAGGGAGGTACTATACTAGATGTTGACATATAAAGATGGATAAAAATTGATCCTTACCTTTAGATAGCTTATAGTAAAAAAAAAATCAACACAGACACATGTAATAAGTGCTGTAATAGATATAGATTTAGGCTACTTGTGGGATGTTCAGAAAGGTAGCACATACTCTTACTTGGTACATAAGTTAGCTGTGGCCATACTAATGCCATGTAATAAACCATCCCAAACGTCATATGTAACAACAGTAGCGTTTATTACTTACTCACGTATTGATGGATCTGCTTGGGTGGCTTTGGTTTGTAGAGGTCTGGATATACATAGGGAAAATGATGGGGTAGCAATCAAGATTTTTTTGGTGGGGGATGAGGTTGCTGATGAGGGATGGGGGAATTGTTGCAAAGCATTATCAAAATTCATTGTGTAAAAGGTGAAAGGAAAAAAAAAGTGCAAAGATTGCAATAGTAGCATTTTCCTGTTCCAGACTCCATGATCCAGTTTATTCCAGACTGAATGAGACCTCTAGATCCATGGTGCCTTCTGACATGAGTAGGTCTCTGATGTCTGCTTCAACTTCTCCAAATACTATCTTCCTGCAAGTTTCTTCTTTGAACATTGGCCTACCACATTTGCCCTGTAAATCTGTATCAGATTGTCTAATATCTCTGTTCCTGCACAGCTTCTAGGTCCTGTGAAGAATAATCACACAGCCATGTGTACTGCTGCTTCTAGGGGTGCATGGCCTTTAACACTCCACAGAAACCATTTGCACACCCCCCAGCCCGCCCTTCCTTACACCCTCCACAGGAACTATTGAGTTTCACTACCTCTTCTGAATCTCTCATTTCACTGCCTCCTCATTCTCCCTTAGCATAAGACTTGCTCTTTCCTTTCAGAGAAAGTAGAAGCTACTAGAAGGGAAAGTTTCAACTTCCAAATCATTTCCCTGAAGAGATCTATTCATCCTTCCCACGTGCTTTCAATAGGTAGTAAAAGAAATTGATGTTATGAATCCCTATATTGAATTCCTTTCTCTTTTCTTCTTCCTATGGTACATCTGTTTACCTCTTTTTCTCCCATCAGCTTCTCGCTCTACTGCTTCCTTTCTCTCTGCACATAAGGTTTTTCACATCTTTCCTTCCTCAAATATACTAGAAAACTAAAAACAATCCCTTCTTTAATTCTTGATCAGATTTCTAGAATGATACTGTAGATCATTGGTTATCAAACCTGTGTGTGCACAGCAAAAAACTAGGGAGCTTTATAAAAGTACAGTCCTACTCCTGGGTCTGATTCAAGGCTCTGGGATGGAGTCTATTGATTTCTAAATTTAAAAGCAACCATGTTGAGGGGTGCCTGGATGGCTCACTTGGTTAAGTGTCCGACTCTTGATTTCAGCTCAGGTCATGGTATCAGGGTCATGGGATCAAGCCCAGAGCTGGATTTAGGGCTGGGTATGGAGCCTATTTGGGATTCTCTCTCTCCCTCTGCTCCCACCCACCTACTGGTTCTCTCTCTCTCTTTCTCTGTTGTAAATAAGTAAGTAAATAAATAAATAAAGTGTTTTGAAAGCAGCCATGTTGGGGAACAATGGTTTATGTATTGTTCCATTATTCCAACAATGGAACAATACATAAATGAATATGTATTGGTAGAAATAACACTGACTATTAGTAAGTGAATAAGGTTACAAAATTGTAAGTTTAAAAAAGTATGTGTATACACATGCTTTTATATATAATTCATAATGTGGAAACATGTATGTGCATGTAAATACTTGTATAGTAAAAAAAATTTTGTACTAAGATATTAATGAGAGAGTTGCATATATGAGTGCTTTTTTTAGTTGTACTTTTTGCCTTTTATTCTATACAGAATATATATTTTCTAGTAAGAAAAATATAGAGAAACAATAGTACCCTCATGGACATGATTTCCTTTTTTAAACCTCTTATGGTATAGATACCCATTTGGTATCTTTCCCGTAGTATTTCACCTTACTGCAGTCATGTTGGCCATTTCTTGTCCTTTTGAACTCTCTTTTCTCTTATTTCCATATTCCCTGTCCTTTTTTAGGAGCAAGAAATTATCACTATCTCCTCTAATAACCAAATACCTTCTTATCAATTTCAACTCTGAAATAGCTTTTAAATGCATTCTTTTTCCTCCCCATCTTTAATCTTGTGATATGAGAGAACCAACTGAGGTAGATAATCACTGACCCCCAAGGAGGAAGTTACCAGGGGTTTCATATGCTTCTGAAAGCTCATGTAAGTTGAAGTCTGAAGAAAACAGTTGGGATTGGAAGGTTGGAGGTCTTCACTGGTAAAATTTGACAGAGTATTTCAGGAACTATTTTAGGGGATGAAGATGTAGAGGAAGTGGAGATAGTAGTTAAAAAAAAAAGGGCTATCAGTGATAGGAGAAGGACAGTGACTTGGATCAAAAGGGAGGTTTTCTTCATTGTCCTTGATGTTATTTGAGAATTAGTGAGTATATCAGTTCATCATATTTGAATGTTAAGAGTAACAAGCCTATAGAAAGAGTGTTTGAAAACCTCAGGACATGAAAAACAATTAAAAGCAGACAAAAGGAAAGAATGCAATGTAGAACCTAGCCTTGAACAAGAGAGAAAAAACTGCTAAAGCAAAACCCTCTTCTACAGACTAAAGGGAAGGAGGTAAAGATGGCTGCTGGTATCTGTTTGTAGGGTTGAAAGCAGAAAGCTGAGGGAGTTCTTGTCTGACGGCCCTAGTTTTCTCTGTGAAGTTGAAAACAAAGTTTTCTGCTGCAAGGAAGGAAGTATACATGCTTACCTCTCTGTGGACCTATTGGAAGCTACTCAATAGAAGGGGGTCATTTTTTATTTTTCTCTTTCTCTCCCCCCTCCTCTCTCTACCTCTCTATCTCCTACCATCACTCCCTCTCTCTTTCTGTTTTGCTGTCACTCTCTTTTTCTTCTGTGGTTGTCCACTCTATGACTATACACTGAGGATAACAATGGGACTGTTGCTGACCGTTAAGGTTGAGTGTCCAGGGAGCAGCCTGAGTCACCTGCTCTGTGAGTTGCTTGGCTGGGAGTGGTGCTGTGGTCCAGAGTGCCCTGTATCTGGTGGACCCTTGCAGATCTTTCTCTGCTGGGACTGCCACAGAGCTGCCTACCTGTTCCAAGGCTTACAAACATTTACTGCCAAGCTTTTTATTGATGAAAAATCCACATGCAGAATTTATTTCCTAAAACATGAGATCCCAGATGAAGAGCTTTAATTCATAGTGCAGGCATGAAATCTAGTTAACAGCCCAAGGGCTGTTATGTACATTTCCGATGTAGAGAGATGCCGGACTGGGTCCAGACTGTTTATGTATGTCCCGCAGGGTAAGAGTACCCAGAAGCAGTAGTCCTACTCACATGGATTCAAATCCTTGCTCTGTCACTTAATAGCTGTGGGACTTTGGCTTTATTGCTTTCACTCTTTGAGCTTGTTTCCTCATCCATCAAATGAAATCTGTACCGCTTTATAGGACTTTGGAGATAATTGAATTAGATATTGAATGTCAAGCTCTGAGGATAATCCGTAACTACTGTTGCTGCCACCAGTGTCACCAGGTCATCCTCTTTTTTGTTAATGTAATGACTTTTATTACTTCTTCTATCACAATAAAACTCTCCATTCCTGTATCATCTGAAACAGCCTCTGCTCAAACCATCTTTTTTAAGAGAGTGGGTTTTGTGATAGTTTTATAGATTTATTTTCTTTATAGGCTCTTCCAGAGTCCAACGTAGGTTCTAACATCAGCAGCAGCTTGTATATTTATTTTGGTAATAATCCATAAATCTTGCTAATCTGGGCTCCAGAAGAAGATATATCTTTTTTTTTTCTCTCAAAAGCCTGTTTTCCCTCTATCTTCTCATATCGTTAAGTTGTTCTACCTTTGTGAAGCCTTGAAACGTTTAATCATTTTCTCTTCAAAGAAGTCTTCAGCTATCTAACTTGACTCTTTATTCTACTTATTGACCAATCTTATCTTCTCAGCATTAAATTTTTATATATGTCTCCCTACATAGTCTTTCCCTTGATATCTCTGATACAATCTGATCTTAGTGTAGGGCAAAAGCTCAGTAAAAATGAAGCAGATAAAGGCTATCTGACCTTTAAAATATGTATTATTTTTAAGAACTTTATTGAGATAGAATTCATATACTATATAACTTAACTTAATTACTTAAAGTGTACAATTCTGTGGTTTTTAGTGTATTAAAAATAGTGTTGTGCAACCATAGCCACAATCAATTTTAGAAAATATTCACCACCCCATAAGAAACCCTGTATCCTACAACTATCATCTCATAATTCTTCTATCCCTCCTCTAGCCCTAGGCAACCAATACTTTATATAAATTTGCCTATCCTCAATATTTTATATAAATGTAATTATGTGGTCTTTTGTGCCTGGTTTCATACACTTAGCATGATGTTTTCAAGGTTCCGTGTTGTAGCATGTTATCAGTAGTTCCTCTAAATGGCCAAGTAATATTCTACTGTATCAATATGCAAAATTTTCTTTATCTATTTCTTAATTAATTGACATGTATATGTTTACCTTTGACTATCATGAGTAATGCTGTGAACATCCAAATACAAGTTTTTATATGGATATATGTTTTTAATTTCTCTTGGGTATATAACTAGGAATGGAATTGTTGAGTTAAATAGTAACTATATCTTTAGCTTTTTGAGGAACTTTCAGACTGTTTTCCAAGGTGGCTGTGCGGTTTTACATTTCCACCAGCAGTAGATGAGATTTCCAATTTACCCACACCATCACCAATAAATATTATCTATCATTTTGACTGTTGTCATCCCATTGTGAATGAAGTGATATCTCATTGTGGTTTTGATTTGCATTTTCCTACTGACAAATGAGGTTGAACAACGTTTCATGTGTTTATTTGCTATTTCTATACCTTCCTTGTAGAAAGATATATCTTTATCTGAATAGATCTTTGCTCATTTAAAAAAAATGGTTATTTATCTTTTTAAGTTGTAAATGTTCTCTGCATGTTCAAGACCTAAGTCTCTTAATAGATATATGATATGCAAATATTTTCTCCCATTCTGTAGGTTATATTTTCACTTTCTTGATAGTGTCCTTTGACACAGAAAATTTTTACTTTTGAAGAAGTCCAATATATCGTGTTTTTCTTTTGTTACTGGTACTTGTGGTGCTATATTTAAGAATTGAATTGTGAATTGGACTTACCCCTGTGTTTTCTTCTATGAACTTTATAGCTTTAGCTCTTACATTTAAGTCTGAAAAAAAAAAAAAAAAAGATTTTACTTACTTGAGATGGAGAAAGAGTGAGAGGAGAGGGACAAGCTGACTCTGCTGAGTTCAGAGCCCAGCTCAGGGCTCAAGTCCATGACCCTGAGATCATGACCTGAGCCAAAATCAAAAGTTGAAGTTTGAGCCACCCAAGAACCCCTATATTTTAGTCTTTGATTCATTTTGAGTTAGTTTTGTGCATGTTTTGCAGTAAGGGTCCAGATATATCCTATTGTATGTAGAGATGCAGTTGTCCTTGTACTATCTATTGAAAAGACTATTTCCCCATTGAATGATCTTGGCCATCTTTGTCGAAAATCACTTGATCACAGACACCTGGATTGTTACATTGCTGAACATAGTAGAAAATATTATTTTGCTTCCATTGGTATACTTTTGAAAGTGGCTATAGGGTCAGAAGGGTCACTTGTATAATTGCTTTCCTGATTACTGTTGATCTCTGTCATGCATCCACCCCAGGGGCTAGTTCAGGTAGAATATCTTAAGGTGTAAGATGGAGTTGTGTAGAGAAGAGTTTCTAAGCTCAAATCTGTGCTAAACCCAGGGAAGTCAGAAATGGGTTAAGTTGTGATCCATAGTGATATATAGCACATAAGAATGAGCTGAAGTATGGGCTCTAAGAGAGCCTCTCTACTCAGCTCCAGATGTTTACTGACCTGGAGGAATACAGTTCAATATACTAGTCAGTTAAAACATAATCAAGGGCATTCTTTGCCTATGGGATGATATTGCTGCCTCTGATGATTAATTGTAATGGATTATAGTACCTTTCTCCCATTCTTTCCCTGTCCTATTTTGTTTTTTTTCCTATGTTCTTTTTAAGCAAATATTGTACCACTTCCTAGGTTTAACTATTCATTTCCCCCTGCTTTACTGTCACTTAAAGATTATAAAATAAAAGGATAGTCAATTCCAGACCAAAAACAAACCCAGGTAAAATGGCATAGAAATCAATAATAGAAGTCACAGCAAAGATAAATGCCATTATCCCTGGGTCCCAAGTAACATTTACTTTTGGTCAAGTATAGATGGCAAGAACTGCTAGAAATTGGATAGGTTTTCAGACTCAATTGCCATGATGGAAATTAGTATTTTCTTAACTTGTGCTAAATCAAGTAAACTAAAAATAAATGGAGGATTTAAAACAAATATTTTTCAAGGATATGGAATATCTACAAAGGCAGATCATACATCAGAACACTTTTTAGAACTGAGTTTGAGTGGTAGGCTCTGAACGGAACAATAACTGGTGAGTTGGGGGCCCAGTTAGGAAAGGGCACTTCAACCAGAGCACTTCATATTTCCACTAGCAGCACATGAGCATGCTCAATTACCCATATCCTCATCAATACTGGGGATTATAATTTTAACAAGGCAATGCCAGCCTCGCTCAACCAGGGATCACTAAGAGAATGTGGCCTTAAGGCCCAAAAGATCCACTGTATGCAATAAATTAATTTCTCTTCAGTACATCTAGAATAGTACTCATGGCCAGAATTCAGAGAATTCAGAAAATAGACATTTGAATCATTTTTTGTGTTCTGTGATCAGATGAGGAACCAACATGAAAAAATTGTCTCTCATTATTGTCCCAGCTATAAGAGATAGTTTTTGATACACAGTGTTCTCATTTCTTTTTAAAACAGGCTATAGGGATGCCTAGGTGGCTTAGCGGTTAAGTGTCCTGACTTCAGCTCAGGGCATGATCCTGGAGTCCTGGGATTGAGTTCTGCATTGGGCTCCCTGCATGGAGCCTGCTTCTGCTTCTCCCTCTGCCTGTGTCTCTGCCTCTCTGCCCCCCCCTCCCCCCGTCTCTCATGAATAAATAAAATCTTTAAAAAATAAAAAAACAGGCAATAATTATAACTTTTGATTATTCTCTTTTCTCCTGTTATTATTTGGGAAGAATTGAGTGGTGGGTATTATATTTATTTTTCAAATATTTTCATTTATTTCTAGTTTCATTGAAATAAAATAAAAAATGTGGTGTACTTTATGGCCCAGTTTGGTGGTAATTAATCCAGCTACTAATTTACCAATCTATTTATTTTTAATATTATAAACCATTCAGATACCTCAAAATAGACTGTGGAAAACTCCACTATGAAAACTACATAAAACATGTAAAAGCAAGGCTGCTCTGCTTGAAGTGCCCCTTCCTAGCTGTGCCCCCTCCTCACCATTTATTGCTCTGTTCAGAGCCTACCACTCAAAACTCAGTTCTAAGAGGTGTTCTGTTGTATGATCTATCTTTGTAGATATTCTAGATTTTGGTTTTGAAAAGAAGTGGTAGCCTTAACTAATATATATTAAGAGGATTTCCCCAAAGAAATAATGCTGGAGGTTTTAATAAGCTTATCCCCAGGGTACCAGCTGCCAGAAGAAGTTGAAGAATGATTGTTCCCAGGCACCCAATTACGGGAAAGAATTATCTGGGGGAGAAAGAAAGGAGATCAAAAAGTCACAGGGGTTTACATCAGAAAGGACCACTGTCTTCCACCTATAAAGGCTGTGCGGTCCTCCCATAATCCTAAGTAGGCGCAATGCCATAGGAAGCTTCAGTTCTGAACATTGTGATTTCTTGGGAACAGAACAGATGCTTTCTTGGCACAAGAGAAGTCCCTAAAACTTCCATTTGGCAAGCTAACTTTGCATAAATCTATGTAAACTCTTCATGATATCAACTTGAAATAGTTAATACTGTATGATGAGGAAGGGTGTTTTGTTGTTTTGAGGAGGTGATATTCCAAATATTCTACAACTGTTATGACATAAGGGATATCCACTCAGATGGAAAATGACTGAAATGTGCCATACAGGTGGTGGCTTTATTTTATTAGACTTATCTGCTGCATTCACCTGGGATCTACATCACTGCTGGGTGAAGTCTATGTGGCAGGGATTGGCCAAAGTGTGGACCATGTTCTGTAGCACACTAGCATCCGCATTCAAGATGTAAGGCTCTACATAGTAAGTTGGGACAATTTCAACCATACAGAAGGAAATTTTGTATGAAACTCAAGAATTCTACAGAAACGAGGTAGCTAAGTGCTGATGAAGAAAAATACTTCACTGTGAGTCAAAGAGTTTGGGAATATTTGAAGGAGGTTGACATTTAGGAATTTTACTGAGGACTATTACATAGAAAAAGAAAGGTTGTTGGGTTTGAGATAAATATAGAGTCTGTTCTCCTGATGCAGTGACCTTACATTAATGTTTGATGGCCTGTACCGAATGTGTGTTTGCAGTTCATATTAAACTGTGCATCACACATTGTTTCTTTTCCATATCTTGATTTGAATTTTGTCTGCTGGTCTAAAGTCTATGGACAAACAGAATCTTTTACATTATCAAATATGATGATAAATTTTAGCCTGTTATTAATAAAATACCTATTAACATGTTTGCTTTAAAAATGTGTCATGTCATCATAACTTGATAAATATCAAGTGTCTTAAAAAATGTTATAATGAAATAATTTATGTAGGCAGGAAACATGATCTTGAAATTTGACCAAAATTAGAATAACTAAACACATTCTTTTGGGTGTTCCTAACCCTCGAACCTAGCTATGTCTGTATTATGGTGAGAAATGAGACATAGAAAGGAAAATGAGTTAATATGTCAACATTTTGAAACTTTAATATTACTTTTCTAGATAAAATACTTCAAATTTTTATTCATGATCAGTGAGCCAAACATTTTAACCAAGTGATCTCTTGATGAGAATATTATAGAAAACATTATCTATACACATTAATAACAGAACATTGAATAACTGCATTAAAAGTAAACACCTGAGGGGATACCTGGGTGGCTCAGTGGTTTGGCGCCACCTTTGGCCTAGGGCGCGATCCTGGAGTCCCGGGATCGAGTCCCGCGTTGGGCTCCCGTCGTGGAGCCTGCTTCTCCCTCTGCCTGTGTCTCTGCCTCTCTCTCTCTCTCTCTCTATCATGAATAAATAAATAAAATCTTAAAAAAAAAAAAAACAACATAAAAGTAAACACCTGAGTTTTCATGAGTAGGAGAGGTGTTAATAAAAAAAAGACTCTTGAAGATGATAAAGAAATTCACAGTGTAGAATTACAAATAGTCAACATGTGCTTTAGGAGAGTTAGAACTTTAAGATATTATAAAAGGAAAATGTGATTCAGTAAAAATATTTTCTTTATATAAATATTAATACTTGTTTAAATAGACCTTAAAACTCAAGGGAATGCAAGTTGAAGAACCAGTTAAACTGATATTCAAACAGTAATATTCAAAAGCACATTGATTTTTGCAGTACTGAAAACAGCTTTTAAATAAATCTGCATATGTAAATTACCCATATAATTGAAGATTCACTTTCAAAGTAACAAAATCTTATTTATAGTTGAGTTTTTAGTGAATCTGCAAATTATAAATTTATTCATTTTGGTGTACTGTTACTCAGTTTAACATTTTCTTGAGACGATGTGACTGTCATTCTGAACACTAATTTTGAGTTTGGCATTGAGCAGGGCCTGATAAGCATTCAGTTCATATTTAATGAATGAACTAATGAACTGTACCCTTTATTTTCAGATCTAACTAACCAGGAAAAGATCTCCAGCTTGTCTTAAGTTTATTAATTGTCTTAAGTGACTAGCTTAAAAAGAAATTCAGTAAATGTATGAAGTATTACAGTACCTAGATATTTGTATTTCAAGCTTTTTTTGTTTTGTTTTCTAATTATGCCCTGAATTCTTTGCTTTGGTAAAGGAATGTCACACCGTATGTAGATCAGATACATTTGAGATTTTAGGAGCAGGAGAATTTAGGAAAATGGAGCCTGTTGAGCTGTTTTTAAATATAAATCTTAAGACATTTTCAGAATGTTGTAATAATGAGGAGTAGGGAAATGTTTAGAAGGGTCTTTATATAAATATTGTTTCTTACACCCACTCTGTCCCCAACATTTAAACTGTCTGGGGGTAAAGATCCTTGGAACTGATGGAGTGAAAGAGTTGGTGTGTAAAGAAGGAAATCATGGCATAAAACAAGCTTCCGGATTCTTTTATTACCTCCTCCGCTGAGAATCTAATATCATAGCACTACAGAAAAATGGCATTACAGTGAAATATTTTAGGTATAAACAAATCGGAAATAATGTAATAAGCATCCCTATACACCACCTCCCGTAAGTTATAAACTACTACAGATATTATTGAAGCTTCCTGTGTTCATTTTCCTTTACCCAGTGGAGATCACTCATAGAATTTGGTGTTTAACATACTCACTTTTCTTTTGATATTTTTACTATATGCATATATATCCATAAGTGTTACATAACACTCTTTTGCATATTTTTTTCAACTTCATATAAATGGTATTCTTCTGTACCCTTTTAAAATTAACTTTTATGCTTTAGCTATTTGCCCATATATATTTGTTCTGTTTCATTTAGTCTATATTATCTTATAGCATTCCATTGTTTAATTATACCAGTATACGTATTTACTTGTCTGACTTACAATTTGATGGCTTCCATCTTTTGCTATTACAAACAGTTCTTTACCAAGCATTTGTGAATGCTGTCTTGTGCACATTTGTCAGAATTTCTCCAGGCTGTTACCTTAGGGGGAGGATGGTTGGACTTTCGAGTGAATGTATCTTCCACTTTTCTGTACAGTGCCAAGTTGTTTTACCAATTTATACTCTCAGTCGCCGTGTTATTTTATATCCTTGCTGACTACCTGATATTTTCAGACTCTTAAATTTTGCTAATCCAACGGGTGGTAAATGGAGTCTCACTGTTCTTTTAATTTGTGTTTCCCTAATTACAAGTGAGATTGAGTATTATTACACGTTCCTTGGCCATTTATTTGTCCTCTGTCAGATGTCTTTGTCATTTTTCATTTGGTGTGTTTTCTTTTTCTTGTTGAGTTATAGACATTTTTTTCATATATTTTGGATATTCTTTCTTGATATATTCATTAAAAATGTATTCTCCCATACACAGAATGTATGTTATTCTGTCTATCTATGCATCTATCTGTGAAAATAAATTTATAATTTTACTGTTCAAATTTATCAGGCTTGTTCCTAATTTTTATGTTTGTATCTTGTTTAAAAAAACACTTTCTATACCTGAGATTATATATATATTTCCCTGTATTTTCTCGTAAACATTTTGCAGTTTTGCCTATCATATTTAAACATCAGTCTGTGCTCAAATGATTCTTGGGTATAGTATTAGGTAGAGATTATTTCTTTCTTCCTTTCTTTTTTTTTCTTTTTACATAAGGATAGCCAATTGTCATAGCACTGCTTATTAAGTGGTATGTCCTTTACTTACTGATTCTGTTTTCACATGTGCATGGATCTGTTATTTTTCATTTTGGCTTTCCTCCAGGATCTGCGATCTACTTTTCCTTTGCTCCCTATAGTTTGTAACCTCCTCTCTTTCTTGCTTTTCTCCATTTCTTTAGCTTTTTAACTCAGTTCTGTCTTACATCTGTAGATTTGAATAAATGTAATATGATTGTAATTATTTTTCATAATTTTTTCTAACCTGAGATGTGCCTTCTCTAATCACCAAGAATACATTGTTTTTTCATATTAACTTCCATTGTTGATGGTTTTTTCTATACGAGGACCCATTATTTTCTTTTACATTCTATTTATTGATGGACATAACAGAATTGGAAGGACAGTTGAAAATGTTGCGATTTTTAATTTTAAGATGCAAAAGGCAAACTTTCAAATACATTTCTTAAAAATAAAAAAAAAAAAGCTTGCTTTTTTTCCTAAGTAGCTAGTAGAGTATGTTGCCTAACACCCTAGAAAACTTAACATCTTAGGCAATTTGATTCTGTACAAGTAGGCAGCATATTACGCTTTGCTTGAAATTCATTAAATATTAGTCCTACCATGCTGTTGTTAACTGATCTTTTCTAATTTTTTTTTTTAGATGATTGGAATCCATTTTCATACCCATATAAAAAACTGGATTATGGGAAGTGGGAGCTCTATATCCCACCAAAGCAGAATAAATCTCTACTTGTCCCTCATGGATCCAAATTAAAGGTACATTCTTCCCTCCTGTTCTTATGTGAACTTATATTTTCTTTTTGTTTCATTTAAAATTTGATTTAAAATTTTAGATTGTAAACATGATAATTATGGGAGAAACAGTCTAAATGTTTAAATAGATGAGAACTTAAGAGACATGTCATCAACAGAGTGAGTTACACTGGGGCTGTTTATTTGGTAAAGCCCTGAACTTATTAATTGTATTATTATTGACTTTGGAAACGTGATGTAAGGAGGGATTGAGTGATTGCAGAAATCTAGTTTGAAGAACAGAAATTTTAGTAGAAAAATGAAAACCTGTCTTCAAGTCGACAAATGTGGAGAGAATATTTACCTATAAAATTGATTCTGTGATGAGCTACATGAATGGGGGAGGTAATACTGTGTGTTGCAGATCTGTGCCTTCTGGGGACATGATTTTCTTGGTTATTCTTTTTTCTGGTCTTTAACATCAAGGCTCTAGTTTTTCCTGTTCCCCTGTATTATGCCTACCTGGATTAGCCTGGGGGCCTGTCTGTCAGAGGCAGGCTCATTGTCCTTCACATATTCTCTACTTTGGCTAACCATAATTTTTGTATCCAGGGTTTACAGAGCCCACACAGCCAGCCTGTCATGTCTCCTCAAGGGAGGTTTGAAGGATGGGTCCAAAAGCCTGGATTACAGATTTCAGGTGTTTGATTATAAAAAAGGTTATCTAAATTCTTTAACATTTAATTGATTTTATCCCATGCTCATGAATTTATATAATATTTCCATGTCTCTTTTTTTTCCCCTTCTTTGGACATATGGTTACATTCAAAGCATTTATCATGATAAATCCTGTGACCGAATTGTTATTTTTATTGGTATTTATTATTTAACATTATTAACTCAGTTACTTAAAGTAAAATAAAAATGTATTTGTATGGCTATTTTACAGATTTTTTTTTAACAATTCATGAAATTATAAGCATATCAGAAAATATCTGAAATACTGCCATACATAATACGGTTACCAAAAGAACATATAGTCTGGAATAAAGAGACATTTTGACATGGGATGGCAGCCAAGGTTCTTAATCTATAGTGAAAAAGGAGAAAAAACAGCTACAGTTATACAATAAGAGGAATTTACATTTAGTGTAAATAATCCCTTTCCAAGTCAGTATGAACTCCACGAGAGCAGGGGCCTCTATGCTGTTTTGTTTCTTAATATTAGCCATTCTCAATTCTTAGAGCAGTGTTTGGCACAGAGTAGGCACTCAAGAAATATTTATTAAATATTAAAGCCATTTTTAGGCCCAGTCTTTGAAAGAATCAAGCCAAAGAGCTTGATTTTTCTATAGTTTATGTGGCCTGATTTTAGGAAACTGTGAGGCAAGGCAATTATTATTAGTACTGCTTTCATTGTCACTTTAGGTTGTGTGGAGAACTGAATTTACTAACTTTTTTATTTTATTTTTTTGCCTTTTTAAATTTGCCATTTTAAATTAGAAAAATTTATGAGCTCTGACACCTTACCTACTTCTTGTGTTAAATGGTGACTGAATTAATTTTGACAAGTTGTTTTTATACATGGGGAAAATTAATTGATTACCAGGAAGGAATGATTATTGATATATACAGGGAAAAATAGTAAACATTTGCCTCTCCCATCCAATTCCAAATCTTTTATACTTTGTACTGTGGTCTGAATGTTTGGGATCCTTCCCAAAAAAGCATATGTTGAAATCCTGATGTTTGACGTCATGATTACTAGTAGGTGGGGATTTGGAGGTACTTACGTCATAAGGGTGTAGCTTTCTGAATAGGATTAATACCCTTATAAAAAGGGGTCCAGAGAGATCCCTAGTCCTTACATCTAGTGAAGATATAAAAGTCTGCAACCCGGGATCCCTGGGTGGCGCAGCGGTTTGGCACCTGCCTTTGGCCCAGGGCGCGATCCTGGAGACCCGGGATCGAATCCTACATCAGGTTTCCAGTGCATGGAGCCTGCTTCTCCCTCTGCCTGTGTCTCTGCCTCTCTCTCTCTCTCTCTCTGTGACTATCATAAATAAATAATAAAAAAAAAAAATTTAAAAAAATTGTAAAAAAAAAACAAAAAACAAAAAACAAGTAAAAGTCTGCAACCCTAAAGAGAGCCCTCATGTAACTAGGTTGGTATCCTGATCTCAAACTTCCAATTTCCAGAACTGTGAGAATTGGATTTTTGTTGGGTGTTGGGTTTGCTGGGTGTACCACCCAGGCTGTGGTATTTTGCTATAGCCGCCCAAACAGATTAATATGTTTTGTACACTATATTATGTACTATAGTATGCTTTCTTTTAAAAATTTATTTGACTTAGATGAGAGGAAATGATCCTATGTTAAAAAAAATAGCTTTTACCTTTTCACTTGGCTTTGAAAATCTATGGTTAACATAAACAAATGTTCAACAAGTATCAAGTAAACTGTTGTGTAATCATTCTTCATTATTATTCTCTAAAAGTTTCCAGAAGGATAATTAACTAGAAATTTAGGCCCAAAATATTATTCATAGTGTTTAGATGTTTTCAAATATTGAGGAAAACATTCAGATGCTGCTAATATGGTGATATAATTAGTTTTTCATTTATGGGAAATTATGTATAAGATTTTCTTTGAGGGAGGAGTTAAATTTTCTATAAAAAAATCAACTAACTTGAGGTTTTGGCTTTTCAATTTCAAGTTATCCCTAGATAGTCTATCTTGGTAATTAAAAATCTTGTTTAAAATTGAACTTGAAAATTTATTTCAGTTCACAAGGGATTGACCTTTATAACTCACTTGAGGATATTTCTCTTATGAATTGTCTGGTAACCGCTAACAAAGAAATGTTACCTACCATTGAGATAATAGCTTTGTTTTCTCTGTAAAACATTTTTCATTTGAATACCTTGGAAGAAAATACCTAACTGTTTATGTGGCCGTGTAAATGACTCCTTTGTATGTTTATGAGTTTACCAAATAAAAAAAAATTTTAAAAATTTATATAGTAAGGCAAATTAAATATTCAAGACTATAGAAATATAAAGAAAGAAGACTACATTCCTGAAGGAAAATGAGACCTATGTTATTCATGTCTTCAGTACTTTTTCTTCCAGGATACTTAGCCAAACTAATATACCTAAAGGTATTTTTATTGTTGTTCACTATTTCAAAATATAAATATTTAATAGCATTGTTACATTGAAAAAAAACTTCTCAAGTTGTTTCATAGAAATTTAACACGATTATTGACTGCTGTATGTCAGCTGCTGTCCTTGATATGTGATGCTTGTACTGAATTGTGATATATATGTGGGCTGTGTGTGCTTTTAAAATAAAGTGCTGTTAGAGCAAAATATTAGCAAACAGTTTATTTCTTCTGCCTTGGTAACAGGGGAACTAACAGAGGGGCAGCAACATTCAGGCCCCTGAATTAGAGGGAAGAAGTACTTTATGAATAAAAATATGTGTATTGATAGATGTCCCAACAGGAAGCATATAGCACACACACAGAAATAGGGCAGTTTGAATAATGTTTTTTGTCTGTTTATTTGTTTGCTTTTCCAGAGGCTGTTTTCAAAGTTGAGTATCCAGGGGATCCAGTCAAAAGTTCAAAGGAGGGTGGGTAAGGGGGCTTAGTAGCACTCAAATTGTTACCGTGCCCAGGCCACGGGGAACAAGGGATCAAGTACTAGAACTACAGGGAGAGAGAGTTGGCCATCTTGAAAGAAGCCCTGAGCTCTGCTGAGAGCAGCACACACACAGTTAATTTGTGGCAACCTTGCAGGGAAGGAGTCAGGGGAATAAAGAAACAAGTAGTCTCTTCTCTCCTTCCTCTCCCTCTCTCTGATCTTTTACTGGGACTGCACGTTGGCCAAACCCAAAGAGAAGCTAGTTTTCTGAGGAATATGGTCCACATGGGTTGGCATCCTGGGCAGAGCTGGCTGTGAAGTGATTCTGTCCTAATCAGTAAAATGTAGCTCAGGAGGAGGTCGTGAAACCTCAGGTCAGAAAAAGTAAGAGGTCAGGGAAAGTAAACCTGGAAGGTGGGTTGGAGGCAAACTGAAAATTTTTTTCTTTTCTTTCTGATGCTCTTTTTTTTTTTTTTCTTTTCTCATTCTGATTAATACTCAAATGACTGCCAATAAAGAGAATTGTCTTCTTTTTAGTGTCTAGGATGTTTGTATATTTTGGCTTTTCCTTGCCAATCAGTAACAAAAATGGACTACAACAGAGGTTTCTTTTCTTTTCTTTTCTTTTCTTTCTTTCTTTCTTTCTTTCTTTCTTTCTTTCTTTCTTTCTTTCTTTCTTTCTTTTGTTAACATTTTATTTATTTATTTGTGAGAGACAGAGAGAGAGAGAGAGAGAGAGGGAGACAGAGAGGCAGATACATAGAGGGAGACGCAGGCTCCCTGCAGGGAGTAGAACTCAATCCCAGGACCCTGGGATCATGCCCTGAGCCAAAGGCAGACATTCAACCACTGAGCCACTCAAGTGTCCCACAACAGAGGTTTCTTGATATTAGACCTTTGGTATTTTCAGTGAATTTGTTTAGTCAGCCTAGGATGCTATAACAAAATACAACACACCGTGTGGCTTACATATCAGGAATTTATTTTCTCACAGTTCTGGGGGCAGGGAGTTTGAGACTACTAGTCAGCATGGTTGGGTTCTGGTGAAAGCTCCTTTCCTGGCTTGCATATGACTGCCTTCTTGCTGTGTCCTCACATGGCTCTAATTCCATCATCAGGACCCCCATGCCATGACCTCATTTAAATCTAATTATCTCCCAAATGATCCATCTTTCAACACTATCACAGTATAGGGTTAGGGCTCTGACATATAAGTTTGAAGGTGAGCACAATTCAGACCAGACAATTTTGCTTTTCTAGTTATATTGAGATGTTACACAATCAATAAGTAGAAAAGGAACATAGAACCCAATTCCTATACATTTGGAATTTTCTTAGACACAATGAAAAACACCAGAGATTGCTTTACATTCATAGTTAATTTTTCTCCTCATGGTAATACCATAAGAGAAGGTATTGTTATTATATATTTCTGTATGTGACCTACACTCATCTGTGGACTTAAATTCAGGATTATCTGACAGCAAAGTCCACACTCTTAACCATTACGTTACAGTGTCCTTCAGCAATGTCCTTTAGGCTAAAAGTTGCCAGAGAAAAGAAAGAAAAAAAGTGATACAGAGGAAATAAAACAGGAGTCATAGATTGAGCAAATCACTTTATACCATATTTATCTTTACTTTTTTGTGTGAAAACCACTACCCCCAATTTTCAGGGTGCTGAGAAAGAGACTATTGAAGTGACCTTCCCTGAGAATAGAAAGGAGATAGGTAATTTGTAGACAAAGTTTGGATTTTAGGAGGTAAAATATCAGATTTGTTAAGTAAAGTGAAACTGCTAATTGAGAGCTGGAATGAGATTGCTAGGCAGCAGGATGCCATGGGGTAGTTTGGGGCAGGGATATGACATGTTAGAAAATTACTCTCTGAATATTTGGTTAAGAAGATAAATTCTCATTTGTACATGATTGCTTATAGCAGCATTATTCAAAAGAGCCAAAAAGTAGAAATAGCCCAAATGTCAGTCAACGTCTCTACAAACAAAATATGGGAAACCCATACAGTGGAGTATCATTCAGCCATATAAACACATGGAGTACTGATACATGATAAATTATGAATGAACCTTGAAAACGCTATGCTTAGGGAAAGAAGCCAGTCACAATAGTCGGATTTTGTATGGTTTTATTTTTATGAGCATCCAGAATAGGCTAACCCATAGAGACAGAAAGTAGATTAGTGGTTGCCAAGAGCTAGGAGGGGATGGGAAATGACTGCTAAGGAGTATATGGTTTCCTTTTAATATGATGAAATGTTCTGGAATTAGATCATGGTGTTGTTTATATACCATGCAACCTTGTAAGCCATACTAAAAACCACTGAATACTTTAAAAGGGTGAATGTCACATTCTGTGAATTATTTCTCTGATACAATAAGACAAACATATTTGGTCTTTGTCCCAGTTCCTAGCATATAGCTCCTAAAATCCTTGGGGGTGGGGGTGGGGGGGAGAAGAAGACAAATCTAAGAGCTCTATCCTTCATTTCTGGAATACTTTCTTGTGTTATTTTTATGCCAGTTTTCTTGTCCCTGCATTCTTTGTTCACTGTTTCAGGAATTTCTAGTTATCTGGATATTGAATCTCTTGTTTTCTTATCTTTTTCTTTCAAGTTGCCCATCATTTGGACTCTTTGTTCCACTCAAAGAAATTACTTTATCTTCTAACTATTTTCATTTTAATAATCATATTTTTAAAGATTTCTAATAACATGCCTATGTTCTTCCTTTTGCCTGGATTCTGTCATGTTAAATGCCAGATAATTCTATTTTTTGAAAATTATTATAGATATGTTCTTTTCCCAAATTTGGTTCTTATTCCCTAGCCTGCTACTCTTTTTTTTTTTTTTTTTCGAATTTTATTCCCGTGTTTCTTTTCGACTCTTTCATTTTGCATGCTATTTTCAAATGCCTGGTAATCCATGGCTATATGGTCATATTCTAGAATGAGGTAGGAAAAAACATTTGAAAATTCTATGCACATAAACAGGGTTTTATTCCTGGTGAACTTCACTGTGGAGCAGTCAGAAAATGAGCCAGCCTTTAAATTGACAACAATAAATGAAGATTTTTCTCTGAGATCTTTCTTTTTCGTTTTCCTGTTTTTGTTTTTTAAGGATTTTATTTATTTATTCATGAGAGACACAGAGAGAGAGAGAGAGAGAGAGGCAGAGGCACAGGCAGAGGGAGAAGCAGGCTCCAGGCAGGGAGCCTGAGTGGGACTCGATCCCGAGACTTCAGGATCATGCCCTGGGCTGAAGGTGGCGCCAACCTGCTGAGCCACCTGCACTGCCCTCTGATCTTTCCAGATGAATCTTCCAGGTCCCCATAGGGGCAGGTGGAAGGGGTGTTGAACTGGAGGACTTTATACCTGGCTGTTGGCATTCCTGGATAAGGACAGTGAAAGTTGGAGGAGGGTTCCACCTTGAAAGCTGACACAAAGACACGTAATCCTCCTACTTTCAATCATGTGACTCACCTCTGTCATCTGTACTCATTGTCTCTGGAGCCTTCCTAGTTCATTGTTTTTAAGATCATGAACCTCTGATCATCTGTTTGAGGGGTAAGAGGTGGTTTTCTGGAGGTATATATGCTTGTCTATATAGGTTAGGTAGAAGGTGCATTCCAGAGCCCACAGTCCCCTCGTTTAACACAGCATCTTTCCTTCTTCCATGGTAGTATTAGGAGCCTATGGATGCCGAGCCGCTTCCTGGTGGTATGAAGCAGATTGACCAGTTCTCTTCAGGTTTTTCCTCTGCAGTATCCAGTTTTAATTTTTGCCTTAGTTCCTTCCCCCTTTAACTGCTTTCTGACTTCCAAAATTTGTTGGAATTTCTGTTCTCTTTGCCTCCTTTTCTGTTAATACTGTTTGTATTGCTTTGCTGTTAATTTCAACAGGCATTTGTTAGGCTTGTCATTTTATTTTTATTTATTTATTTTTTTAAGATTTTATTTATTTATTCATGAGAGACACACACAGACACACACACAGAGAGAGAGAGAGAGAGAGAGAGAGAGGGGCAGAGAGACAAGCAGAGGAAGAAGCAGGCTCCATGCAGGGAGCCTGACGTGGGACTTGATCCAGGATCAGGCCCTGGGCTGAAGGTGGTGCTAAACCGCTGAGCCATCCGTGCTGCCCTAGGCTTGTCGTTTTAAATTCACATTTCTAAACCCCCTTTAAATGGAAAGAGAAGCAAAGCACATCTACTGGATAGAAGAATATTTTATAGTTCTGGCACCTCAGTTAGGTCATTGTATTCTTATCATATGCTGTGATTATAAGATTTTGTCCAAACTGATTATTTCTTGCTTGTGATATCTTTACATATTATTATATGTGATAAAAATTTTCTTCTTTATGACCATAGAAAATCCTCTACTCACTTCATTTGTTACCGTGTTCAACTTAATCAACCTTTAAGACCCTGAAACATCTAATTTGTGAGAGAATGCATAGTTAGATTTAGATGCTCCTTCCCTTACCACAGAGATTGTACTTCTTTGTGTTTGCAAAATACAATATGAATGTTAATAAACCTAAATAGCATATCAGGAAATGGTCCTCCTCTGTAGATATGAATAAAGGTTTGTTAATTGATTCATTTTCTTTACTTTTTTTCAGAAGTTCTTTAAAATGTTGGTAGAAACACAAGATAAATATCTAAATTTCCAAAGGAGTCTATTTGCCAGTCTAAAGAGTAACTCTTTTTGCCTAGAGAGGATGGGTGAGGTAGAAAGTGGGAGTGGGGGGGCAGGGCAAGATGGAGGAGGAGTAGGGTCCCCAAGTCACCTGTCCCCACCAACTTACCTAGATAACTTTCAAATCATCCTGAGAAACTTAAAGAGACCTGAGACTTAAAGAGAGAACAGCTGGAACACTACAGAGAGAAGCGTTTATGCTTCAAACAAGTACAACTTGTTTTTATCCACTCTGCACTGAGCAAAATGACTAGAAAAAAGAACTCACTCCAAAAGAAAGAATCAGAAACAGTACTCTCTGCCAGAGTTACAGAATTTGGATTACCATTCGATGTCAGAAAGCCAATTCAGAAGCACAATTATAAAGCTACTGGTGGCTCTGGAAAAAAGCATAAAGGATTCAAGAGACTTCATGACTGCAGAATTTAGATCTAATCAGGCTGAAATTAAACATCAATTAAATGAGATGCAATCCAAACTGGAGGTCCTAAGGACGAGGGATAATGAGGTAGAAGAAAGAGTGAATGACATAGAAGACAAGTTGATGGCAAGGAAGAAAAGAGAAAAAAGGTGAGGAAAAAAGAGAAAAACAATGAAAAGACCATGAGGAAAGGTTAAGGGAAATAAATGACAGCCTCAGAAGGAAAAAATCTATGTTTAATTGGGATTCCAGAGGACGCCGAAAGGGACAGAGGACCAGAAAGCATATTTGAACAAATCATAAAAATTGGACAGCCACGTGCAGAAGAATGAAACTAGACCATTCTCTTACACTGTACACAAAGATAAACTCAAAATGGATGAAAGATCTAAATGTGAGACTAGAATCCATCAAAATCCTAGAGGAGAACAAAGGCAACACCCTTTGGAACTTGGCCACAGCAACTTCTTGCAAGATACATCCATGAAGGCAAGGGAAACAAAAGCAAAAATTAACTATTGGGACTTCATCAAGATAAATGTTTTCTTTTTCCACAGCAAAATAAACAGTTAACAAAACTAAAAGACAACCTACAGAATGGGAGAAGATATTTGCAAATGACATATCAGAGGGCTAGTATCCAAGATCCATAAAGAACTTCTTAAACTCAATAGCAAAGAAACAAACAATCCAATCATGAAATGGGCAGAAGGCATGAACAAAAATTTCACAGAGGAAGACATAATCATGGGCAACAAGTACATGAGAAAATGCTCTGCATCACTTGCCATCAGGGAAATACAAATCAAAACCACAATGAGATACCACCTCACACCAGTGAGCATGGGGAAAATTAACAAGGCAGGAAACCACAAATGTTGGAGAGGATGAGGAGAAAGGGGAACCCTCCTGCACTGTTGGTGGGAATGTGACCTGGTGCAGCCACTCTGGAAAACTGTGTGGAGGTTCCTCAAACAGTTAAAAATATACCTGCCCTACAACCCAGCAATTGCACTGTTGGGGATTTACCCCAAAGATACAGATGCAGTGAAACGCCGAGACACCTGCACCCCGATGTTTATAGCAGCAAGGCCACAATAGCCAAACTGTGGAAGGAGCCTTGGTGTCCATTGAAAGATGAATGGATAAAGAAGATGTGGTTTATGTATACACTGGAATATTCCTCAGCCATTAGAAACGACAAATACCCACCATTTGCTTCAATGTGGATGGAACCGGAGGGTATTATGCTAAGTGAAGTAAGTTAGTCAGAGAAGGATAAACATTATACGGCCTCATTCATTTGGGGAATATTAAAAAAAAAAAGGGATTAAAGGGGAAAGGAGAAAAAATGAGTGGGAAATATCAGTGAAGGTGACAGAACATGAGAGACTCCTAACTCCGGGAAACGAACAAGGGGTAGTGGAAAGGGAGGTGAGCAGGGTGTTGGGGTGACTGGGTGATGGGCACTAAGGGGGGTACTTGATGGGACGAGCACTGGGTGATATATGTTGGCAAATCAAACTCCAATAAAAAATACAGACAAAAAAATAAATAACAATATAATAAAAGTGGGAGTGTTTTTTTCCTACTTTGAGTTTGCTCCACATTAATTTCTTCATCAAATTTTGCTTTTTCTTTCTTAATATCTCAGTTAACATATATTTAATTTGATGTTTTCTACACTTGATGTATTGTACTGTTTTCCCAGATGTATGTGAAAAGATAAATGATAAAATGCCTGTACTTTGTATTGATTGTCTATTGGGAGAAAACTTCCCATAAACAAATGAGTTGCTTGGGCAATCTGTGGCTGGGAGGAAGGTAGAGGAAGAAGCTTGTATTTCTTGAGGAAGTTTTGACAGAAAAAGAGGAATAAGTAAGTGGAATACGTGGGGGGGGGGCATTTCTTTTTTTATTTGTCAGTGATTTATTTCTCTTCTCTTTGGGCTAAATATTGATGGGGCCATAAAGGAACCCAAGAGAGAAGATAACAGGGAGAAAGAACAAGGAATTAGAAATAGATTCTTGGGCAAGTGGACAGATGGAGAATAAAGGTCACAGGTTTAATAGTTAGGAAATGATTATAGGAAGATACTTTTTAAGCTTGGTCTTGTGGGAGTTAATAGATGTAGATTAATAGGTTGTCAAGGGTCAATTAGGGAATAAAAGAATATAAAGTCAAGCAAGATTGAACAGGAATTAACAATTCTAGGTAGGAGACAGTGGCCAATTTGACTTATGAGGATATCATATACCAGGAGACTAAAAAAAAAATAATAATGCATCTCTTTGAGGAAATTATAGTCTGAAAATGTGCCAGACAATATAATTGCTAAACTTTTTTTTTGCTTTTTTTCTTTAATTCTGCCTTTTTCAAGTCCTTCATTTCTTAAAACTTCAATAATTTATAATTCTTTATAAAGAATTATTCTTTAACCTGTGTTTTCCTCCCCCCCAGGATTTTGACCCTTAATGATCTCATGGTTTTCCTCACAAAAATTCATGTTCTCTCTTCTAAAGCATATAAAAATAATCTTATTTCCAGTGGACAAAAGTTAGCTACTGTTACTGGACCCTGAATGTTCTTTTTCTCTTGTATGGTAGAGATACTTGGGAAGAAAAACCTACTGTCATGTACATGTGCTTTTCATATCCTTACTTCCCATTCGTTGGTTTTTATCCTCCCTTAAATCTCATTTAACAATATAAATCATTTGAACCATATATTTACATCAATATTTCGTAAATTCGTAAATGAGTTTTACTGTGTCACGGTCTATGATAGGGTCTCAATCTTCTGCAGTTTCTGAAGGATCATTTCTAGTTATGCTCTTGGAAGAAGTACATCCTTTTGCTGTGTACCACCTGCCAACTCAAACTTGTCATAAATCATTGTTTTTGTAGTTTACTTGTTAACACTTTCTTTTCTTATGCACATTACCCTAGAAATTCTTTCAGCAGTGGCTTGAGATCTTCTATATTTTACATTTTGTCTAGGATAAAGTTTACTTATTATGAACATCTAGATTCAAAGTTGTTTTTATGAACCTAGGGGAAGGGGAGAAAAAAGAAGAGAGAGAAGCAAACTATAAGATACTCTTATAACTGTAGATAACAAACCGAGGGTTGCTGGAGGGAAGGTAGGCAGGGGGATGGGTTAAATGTGTGATGGCGATTAAGAAGGGCACTTGTGTTGAGCACTGGGATATCATATGTAAGTGATGAATCACTAAATTCTACTCCTGAAATACCCCAGTTCATTTTCATATTATAGCCATAGTCATCTTTCTAAGATTTGAAATCTGCTCATGTTATGCTTCTGGTTTAAACCCTTTGTGATGAGCTCCTCCAACCTCTAATTTGGTTAGAGCCAGGGTTTTCACATTGTGTATGAAGAATCTGACCTGGTAAGTTTTCAGAGTCCCCAGAACTCTCTTGAAATAAGGAGATCCTTTTTCTGTTTTACATTGGGTTCCTATGTATGATTATGTTTAAATAATTTTTCTGTTTTGAAAGAATTGAAAAACACTGGCCTCTAGTTTAAATTCTGTACTCTCAAGCTTGGCCTACCACGCCCTCCATACCCTGACCTCTGGACCTCCAGCTTTGCCTTTATCCTTGCCTCAGTCCATTGGGGCTGCTGTAACAAAGTATTATAGATGAGGTGCCTTACAGACCACAGAAACTTATTTCTCAAAGTTCTGGAGCCTTATTTCTCAAAGTTCTGAGATTAGAATGCTAACATAGTAGAGTTCTGGTGAGGGCGCCCTTTTGGGTTACAGACTGTCAGCTTCACATTGGCAACTTCTCATATGGTGGACAGCAGAGAGAGGAAACAAGCTCTTGAACTCTTATAATAATGCTAATCCCATTCATGAGAGCTCTACCTTCTTGACCTCATTTAATACTCCTATACTTTCATTACCTCCTATACTCTCTGTCTTCTAATACCATCACATTGGGGGCAGGGAGGATTTCAACATATGAATTTGGGATGAGGGGGACACAAACATTCAATTCATAGCAATCCAGTATATAGTCCACAGTGAAGTACTTGCTGTTGCTCAAATGCTATTCGCATCATGTCTCAGCAAATGCAAAGGCAACATCCCTTATACATGGAATGGCTTCCCCTGTTATAGTCTGACAAACTCCTAGTCTTTGATATAGAATTTATGTGCTATTTATTTCTGGTGAAGTTTTCCATAATGCCAAACTCTACTTCCATTAACCCACCTACCCCTTCTACCATGAACCTTTCTGGAGCCTGTTCCCTCCTTGTTCACTGTGATGATATATAGTTTTAGACTGTGAACTTTTTGAGGACAGGGTCAATGTCTTGGTCATCTTTATGTCTCTGGGACCTAGTAATGTCTAATAAAAGGTACTTAATAAATGTTTATTAACTTTATGGATGAAACAGGTACAGACCATCAGGTAAGTCCATTTGCCACTGTTGGAAATATTTTTGCATTTGCACATTATACAGAAAGTGAAATAGATTTATAAAGTTGTATGTCAGTAACTTTATATTCTTTGAGCTTAGGCATCTTTGACCTATAGATTTATTATTTATAAGAATCCTATAGGTATCAGGGTTAAAAACAAGCGAACAAATATTAGAATCTGGAAATCACAGCTAGTTTTAATGAGTCTTTAGCATTTTTTGTGGTAATACAAAGATCCTTGAGAGTTATTGTTTAGGCAGCTCGGTATTAGAAAAAGTTTGCCTTTCTCTGAATATTCAAAATGCTTATCTTTATCTCATGATCAGAAAACTTAAAATTAAGTGAAATGTACCTTTGCAATAACCATCCAGTTCCAGAGCCTATACCATTATCTTGCCTCCTTGCCCTCTAGCCCTTCTTGCCTTCTGACTATTTGCCTTGTAATTGTTGATTTTTCTTTCTAATTTTCTTTTTAAATATTACATTATATATACATATATATTTAATTATAAGTCTTTTTTCCTATTTTAAAGTCAGAATATAAATTAAAGTATATAAAGCTGTGAATAAGGGCTTGATTTTACTTCCAATCAAGACCCAAATTTTAATATTTCTTTACATCACCTATGAGTAAATAAATGGAGCCTAAATCTTTTTCTTTATAGTTCAGAACCAGTCAGTTAGGAGACCACAAAATGGATTTACTATGGGATGTGCCAGAGGTCAGAATATTTAGATGAGTATTGTGAAAAGAGACAAGTCCAATTATGGGATGATGTCACTCTTATCCTATCCCAAATTAATAATCGTATGTTATTTCTCTCCAGGTGAGACACATATCATCTCTGTTTTAGACATTTTCCTCATTGAAAACTTTCTCTAACCTTGAGGAATACTTACTTTTGACACGATGAAATAGAAATGTGAGATGCACTGTTACTATATCTAGGTCTATTTTGCTTAAGCTACAATCAATTATGATGAAAGAAAAAAATGGTTCAAGTCTTTTTTAGATATATAGATGCAATCTTATTATAGCTTTATATAAAGCATTAGAATTTTCCATGGCAGGATGAGGAGCAGCTTGGAGTATGTAGTTTTGTTTCCCCTTCCGTTTTCAAGCTAAAGCCCTGCAGAGTAAGAGGCTGTTAGTGAGATATCACTGGCAGTATAGGGATTGCTTTCTGAAGTCATTATGAATTAACAGCTAATGGGTAGCGTTCTTTGGTAGCTCGTTTATAATTGAGTGCAGATAGATGAAAATCAAACACAAAGGGAACTCAATTTTATCATTAATTTTGACTTTGTTTAACGGATGACTTCTGGGCACCACAGCAGCCTTTCTAATTTGTCTGTGTATGATGAAGAAACTAATCATACACAGCTCAGAGAACAAATAACATACGTTTTCCCCAAAAGGTCACCTTCAGAGACAAGCACAAGAAAAAAATCTCATAAACCTGTTGATTTTCTTCATTTCTCCTCTTCCTTCTTTTAAGAATTTAGTATATAAAATAATTCTTTCATAATTTAATATATGCAGTGATTGAGTATACAGAATTTATAGGCTAAGCTAGGCTATAAATATGTTTGTTTCTTTGTAAAAAAATTCCTTTGTTTATTTTATAGAACTTACTATGTCCCAGGTAGTATTTTAAACACATTATAAATATTAATTCATTTAGTTCTCAATGCAGCCCTATCAAGAATGTCCTATTATCATTATTCCCATTTTTCAGATGAGGAGAGAGAGGCACTAAGAGATTATATCGCTTGCTCAATGTCCCCTAGCTAGCTGATAGCTCATAGTTGGTAGACCTGGGATTGAAACCCAGGAAGTCTGGCTCTAAAGGTTATGCCCTTAACCATTATGCTGTGTTGCTGTAATTTATTAGTTTAATTACAATTCCTGTGACTTCTTGATTAGTTTATTTAAAAACACTACTAAGCATAGCCCTTCGCTTAAATGATAAACCTTTTGCAAATTCTGATATGTTTTTTAGAATACACGTTTTCCTGTGAGCAAGTGGCAATGCAATGCCAGTAATAGATTTGGGAGAAAACAAAACAAAACCAGTCTGATACCTTTTTAATTGTTAGGAACATTCAATAAAACATATTGAATATACATGTATTTATATATGTAAAGTATATATATATTTCAAGTTAGGTATTTGTGGAATCATAACTACTATGATGTGAGGGCAGAGTACAGTGAAGGCAGATTATAGTGAAGATCCTCAAAGGAAGCTATGCACACAGATTGAAATAGCTTGATCTTACAATATTGCTAATCACTATGTAGTATGTATACATGGCAGTAGATATGTGTATAGTTAAGTTTTATAGCTATGTAAGCCAGAGCATTCTAAAGTAAGGTGGATTTTACTTCTTTTTAAAATCTAGACTAGTCTCTATCCCTAGTGTGACCATATATCCATGTCCTACCTTTATGACTAGACCTGTCAGCTTGGGCACTGACAAAGGAGCTCAGAAAGCAAGGACCTAGTGGTTGGGTGAGATCAGACATGATACCTGGAAGGACATTGGTGTTATTATAGAGTCAAAAAAGAAGGAGACTAACGTATCCACACAGAAAAGCAAAAGATAGAGGATGAAGTAAATTCCGTTGTTTGTAAAGCTTGTGTGGCTAAACAGTGGATGGTTGGAGAAGTCCATAATAAATGTGGTTCAAGAAACAAAACAAGGTGTGACATGAACCTGGAATGGTCAGTGTGGTGAGTGGGGCTCCACCGTGTTGTTCCATTTTTGTTATTGGTGGGGCTTTTTTGTTTTTTGTTTTTTTTTTTTTTGTCTTGGTAATGTGTTTTACTGGCCTGGGACTACACTTGGTTGTCTGTATTAAGGTTGTTTCAATGGGACATAGACATCTTTCTCAGTCACCATATTTTTTTTAAAGATTTTATTTATTTATTCATGAGAGACACAGAGAGAGAGAGAGAGAGGGAGAGAGAGGGAGGTAGAGACACAGGCAGAGGGAGAAGCAGGCTCCATGCGGGGAGCCCGACATGGGACTCTATCCCAGGTCTCCAGGATCACACCCCGGACTGCAGGTGGCGCCAAACCGCTGTGCCACCGGGGCTGCCCTCAGTCACCATGTTAAGTAAGATATTGGTTATTTTGCTTTGTCAAGCATCAAAATAACAGTGTCTTAATCAATATAGATGATTCATTTCTCTCTGAAGTAAAAGTTCAAGTCAGTAGGTGCTCTGTGGATAGTCTGTGTCTTTCTGTTCCACGTGTATGTTTAGACCAGTGGCCTTGTTACTTCCTGTTGGCCTTCTGTCACCCAGAAGTATGTTACCCACATGATAAACAATACTTGCTATCTCTGTGTTTCCTACAGAAAGAGGAGAACAAAGTCAAGGCATTCCCTTTTAAGTAAACACAACATTTCTATACACATCTTTTTGACCAGATCTTAGTTTCATTGGCCATCCAAGCTGCAAGGAATGCTGGGAACTGTGGTTTTAGGTTGGGGGCCATTTGTCCAACTAAAATTCAGCAGGTTCTGTCTTCAAAAAAAAAAAAAAAAAAGAAAAGAAAAGAAAAGAAAAGAAAAAAAAAGAAAAACAAAAACAAAAAGAATTGCTTTTGAAATGCAATTAGCATTTACTGCCATAGCCATTTGAAAGGAGCTTTTTAAGGAAATGGAAGAATTAACCTTGTGCTAGAAACTTATTTTCATATACTTCTCAGATCAACTATCAACTATAAATAATATATCCTTTAAAACCTAAAATGTTTAAAAAGTTATGATTCAATCATTATAACTTAGAAAAAGAGTGGTGTTTTTAAAATAAAATAAGAATGTAGAGAAGACAGCTGATAATACTCAAAGATATAACTAGTATTGTTAATAATGTAAAATTATAATCATTTGTTTTAGATCATTGTGAACTCCAACATTATACAAGTAAAGTGAAAGTAAAATCCTAAAGCAATCTGGAATTTGTTAGAAAATATTACATGAGGCTTAAAATTTTGCCACTTTTTAAAGGATGTCACATTATCATGAAATGGTAGTCGCACTTTTAATGCTATTTTTAATTTGACAACAACTTCTGCATAAAGTAAGAGTAGGATTTTAATGAAAACATTGCATGTAAATATCAGTGTGGAATGTAAAAGCATACTGAGCAGAATTTGCAACGGGACAGCAACCAGGCCCTACACTGGTTTTCTTGAATATCAAAACTGAGCACATAAACCAATCGCCTGTATAACTGAGAATTCTTAGGATAACTGGATTGGTACATTTAAGATACTTAAAATCTAAATTAAGGTTTAAGAAGAATGATTTTCCTTCCCTTCTTAAGAAAGCTAAATAAATATTGGCTCTAATCACTTATCTTTTGTATTGGTGGTGAGCATTTTTTAAATACAAATGTTTATTTAATTCTTCACTTTCTAAAATAAATTTGTAGGAGCATCAGATAAGGAAAAAGTATGAGCCAGCATTTATCTGTAAAATTATAATAATGAGAGGACTTTTAAAAATATTTTATATGGTATCATTTTAGAAAGAGGACTGCTGTCTAAACTTGCTAAATTGGTTAAACTTTTTAAAGGCAACCATTAGTAAACTGAATCTTACTGAAATAAGAATTATATTTTCAAATTTATCTTGATTAAAAAGTATTTTAGGGAAAAAAACATAAAATATGGGAAGGACAGACGTATATCAAAATGTTTCAGTTGTACCCTGAGGTTATTTATTTGCTTATGATTTTATTTATTTACTTGAGACAAGGGAGAGTGAGGGGGAGAATCTGACTCCCCACTGAGCAGAGAACCAGATGGCAATGCTCTCTCAGGGCTCTAAGATCATGACCTGAGCTAAAGACAGATGCTTAACTGACTGAGCCACCCTGGTGCCTTGAGAGGATATTTTAAGGAAAAAGAATTTTGTTGATTTCAGTATCCTCCTAAGAGACCTGTCAGCATGCTACCCTTTCAGTTCCTCACCTCCTCTCTACTCACTCCTCTAAGTTTTATGACTCTCAGACACCTGCTCTGGTGACCATACTGCAGATCTGTGCCTGCTCATAAACTCTTCACTCCCAACATGCATACCATCCACTTGCATGTTCACAACTGTATAACAGTACCCTAAAGCACTGGTCCTCACACTTTGGTGTCGATCAGAATCCCCTGGTAGGCGTATTAAAAGATACTGCTCAGGGTGTCTGATTCAACAGGTCTGGGGTGAACTTGAGAAATTGCATTTGTAAGTTCCTAGATGATGCCAGTGCTGCTGGTGTGGAGACCACACTGAAAACTGCTCAGGGATTCTGTTACTGTAGAGCATATGCCTCTAGTTGATGATGCTTTAAAAAGACAGAATTGTGTCCTCAGATCTTATTTCTTTTCGTTTTCTTTCTTTGGGTTTTTTGTTTATTTTGTAGATCTCAAGTTCTCTTGAAAAAATATGTTGGGTTCTTTTTGGATTAGTTGTATACAACTGTTTAAATTCGAATTTTGAAGAATATGGGCAAGGTGCAATAAATGGGTGCTTGAATAAGATTTTGTATTGAACCAAGAAACTCAAGGGAAACTCTGTTAAATGCCTTTTTCCCCTTACTACTCAAAGTATGCTCTTTTACTGTCCCATCAAATCACTATAATTGGTGAAACTCAGACAATCACAGTTGCAGAATTCCTTAAAGTCATAGAGACCTTCTTCAGCCCTTCTCCCCTTATGCAATATTAGGATACATGAACTCATATAGTTACTTTATGTTAAGCCAGCCTGGGAATCCTTCTATAGGCAAAGCATCAGGGTAGGAGTTAAAATAACTAAGTCAGTGTTTATGAAGGGTCCATTTACTATCTTATTAACTAGGTGTCATGACAAATTATATAGAGAATTGAATAAAAGACTTTGGAATATAAAAGCTTATTATATGCCATTTATGGCTTTGAGCAAGATATATGTCTGCACCTTTTGAGTATTCCCCAGTTTACATTTAAAAAAATATATAACTGTTCTTTTTTTTTTATATAACTATTCTTTCAAAAACCTTTCAAATAAATAGTACTCAAGTAGATTTCAGCTTTCTGAGTTTTTCATATTCATAATAAATAAGAAATATGGTGATTGTTTTTATTCTCTCAAGGAATATATTTCATTTTTAAAATTTTTGTCTTCTCATAATACTCCTACAGAGCAAATTGTCTCTTTTGAGTACACTGCCCAATAACATTCTTCAAAACAGTGCACCATGTCTCACCTGAATATCTTTTTTTTTCTCACCTGAATATCTGAATACATCTGAATACTGATGCCATGTAACATTCCTCCTGTGCACTCTGCCCAGTGGAAGGCTTTGACTTTATGTCCATGCCAGTCCTCCCTGTATTTCAGAGTATAAGTTTCTCTGTGTTCCCTTGAGTAGTGGTAAAAGCATAATTTATATAAATATGGACTCCATATTTATGTTCGCTTACTGTTTACGTTCCCTTGATGTTTCCAGCACCTGCTATTGGTGTGACCTTTGGCTAATCATTCTTGTATCTCAGTTCCTTCCCCTAAACTGGGATTCATAATAGTACCCCATGGAATTGATGAGAAGGTGCAAGTATTTACAGCAATGATTGGTACTAGGTTAATTATAATCTCAACCATATTTTTTTGCACACAAGTGCTCAGAGCCATGCTTGTTATGCTTTCAGTAATCACATCTTTGCTGATTTTGTGAGTACAGGCCAAATATTTTATAAATTATAAAATAAAGCAGTATCTGATGAGTCTGTAAATCAGCATTGTCTGCCTCCTTTACAAATGCTCTGTTTCCTGAGACTCAGCTGGTGTGTTCATGGGATCACTCCACCAATATCTGAAAATTCACAGGAGTGTTTATAAAAACTGTGTGCTTTGCCCAGTGCCTGTTCATGTAAAGAATTTTATGTGCTTTTGAGCATTCATTTTTCTAATTCAAAGTTTACATTCTAAGAATCTTGAAACTATGCATAAAATCTCTGTACAACTTTAAAGGAAATCTTAATGAAATGTTATGGGAGAGATCAAGGAGACTCTGAGACCAAAATGAAGCTACCACAGTGAAGATGGATAGAGAATCCTTAATGAAGAAAGGAACTATTGGAAATGAGAAACTAGATGTTTTGAAACTAATCAAATACAAGGACTGGATGTGAATGATCAATAAGTTCTAATCAATGTGAAAAAACACATCATAGGAAATGTATTAAACTGTGAGCACTGGAATGAACTTGGATACTGTTCTCATATTGCACACACGTTTTTGCCCATCCGATAACCAAGAGAGCCTTTCATATTTCCGTGAAGACCATTCTTTTCAGTGTCCTCCAACAAGTCACAAGAACAAATGTGGCTGTTGCTGCTTATGCCTTCTGAAGGTTATCAACTATATCAACTACAGAGCAAATCGTCTCACATGTCCCACCTAATTTAATACAATTATTTTGTGTTTTATATGTCCAAACATACTATTTTGAAACTTGCCTAAAAAACAAAATTTGTCTTAATTTATCATAATTTATAAGCAATATACAAATATAACAAATTTCTTAGGCCAATAGGTAATGAGAATGTATGCTAAAAGAAAGATACCACTGCAAAAGGATCCTTAACTTTAATGTGATTCAACTTTATTGAAGAATAGTTCACACATGTATTCTGTACTACCAAGCAAATATTTGCTTTACTTAAACAAAGTGCTTTATATTGTTTATGAGGAGAAAGCTTCTACTAGATTTACTAGAAGGATACTAATTTAAATTAGACTAAACTTCGAAGATAACAAATATTTGAAAGTAAGGATTTTTATAATTTTAGACTTTTTTTTTTTAGTTTTTATTTATTTATTATAGTCACATAGAGAGAGAGAGAGAGAGAGGCAGAGACATAGGCAGAGGGAGAAGCAGGCTCCATTCACCGGGAGCCCGACGTGGGATTTGATCCCGGGTCTCCAGGATCACGCCCCGTGCCAAAGGCAGGCGCTAAACCGCTGCGCCACCCAGGGATCCCATAATTTTAGACTTATTGAACTTTTTTTTTTGCTGACCTAATGAACTAAAAATAACATTTTTTTAAGAGAAGTAAATAATGAAATTAATACAGTTTAACTCTTTAGCTTTGGCTTTTAACAGTTGTAAAACAGCATAAATTTTCATCTGCCTTATCATTCTCAAAGGGTCTGGCATCCTCTTAGTGCCCCCAAACTGTAAGGGTACAGTTCTTTTATCTCTTGTCTTCTATTACCATCACATTCAATCAGTCAAGAAATTTAGCTGATTTTACCTCTGTAGGATTTGTGGAATACTGTTCTCTTCACTTGTAAGCTTGGGCCTTTATTGCCTTTTGTCTGAATTACTGGAGTGGTTTTTCCTTCCCACCACAGCAGACAGTAGTCTTCAAAGGCAGCTTTTGTATCACCACTACAAAGGAGGAGGGATGTGTATTTTTAAACAGCTCTCAATGATATTGGTGGATGGCAAGCTTAAAACTACCTCACTTTGGCACCTGAGTGGCTCAGTTGGTTGAGTGTCTGCCTTTGGCTCAGGTCATGATCCGGGAGTCCTGGGATCAGTCCTGCACCAAGCTCCCTGCTCATTAAGGAATCTGCTTTTCCCTTTTCCTCTCCCATTGCTATCCCGCTGCTTGTGCGTGTGCTCTGTCTCTCAAGTAAATAAAGTCTTTAATATAAATAAGTAAATAAACCTACCGGGCCTTATAGAAATAACACTAGGCAAGGGGTCAGGCACTTTGGGTTGTTGTTTAACTATTAGTAATTAGCTATTTGATTTTATATCTTGGTCCCTCAGTTTATGTGTTTAATCTATTTATATTTCACATGTCCCACCTAATGACTTTGTGAAGATAGCTTTTAAAGGTAAGAATGATCTAATGATCTGTCATTAATATTTTATCATACTGTTGGTGCCTTAAGGAGTTGGTAACTTTTTTTAGCTGTTACCCAATCTTAAACTCCTCAGGGTGGCATTTTCATTTTCTTCATTAATTTAATTAATTGCTGTTGTTTAAAACTTTCTTGTGTTCAGCTTGCCAGTTTCTTACTTGGAGTTTTGTGTGATCTTCTAGAATCGGGTTTTGCTATTCTCATTGAATTTGTTTCCACCTCTGAATATCTATTTTATTTTATTCACTTCCTAGAATGGCCCATTTTCTGTGTTTTTGCCTTTCCAGATCCATTTCTTTCTTCAAAGGGGCTTAGAAGTCTCTTCTTAATGAAATAACACTGTGATTAAGCACCTATTTCACATAACCTCAGAACTTACATACGTTGTTTTTCTTACTCTTCTTATCCTTATCCTGTTCTTTCTCTGTATATCTGTACATATGTAAATCAGTCTGTATGTACACATACACACAATATTTTCTCTTTTAATGAGCAATCCTAGAGTTTGCAAACAAGAAGGAACCTTTGAAATCATCTTCGTCAAATATTTTTGATTTAGTTAAGAAAACTGAATTTCAGGGAAGTTATAATTTGCCCAAGATCATGCATCTCTTCACATTAGTAAGACCTGAACCTACAAAATACCAGCTCATGCTTATCACAAAATGAATCATCTGTAGTTGCTTAAGGTTTAAATAAGGAAATATTATCAATACAGTTGTTTTTATTTGTATGTTTCCTGACCGTGAATCGTCTTCCACAGATACTGTTCTTCTTTTGTGATTTTAAATTGTTAGAGCATTTTTGTTGAAATTTTAGAAAGTATTATTTTGAGTATTCAGTATGTTAAAGGTACATTTTATTTGTTTAACAGCTTGTTTTGGTTTATAACCCTTACTTAACAGTCCTATGAGGCATAGATACTATAATTATTCCTAGTTTTAGCTGAAGAAAGTGGATGTTCGCTAGATTAAGTGTCTTGTCCAGTGTCATAAGCGGCTAAAACAATAATCAAACTGAAATGTTAATCTTCCAGTGTCTTCTCTGAGATATACTGACTTACATGTTGAAGTTGAGGAGAACTGTGGTAATCAGCTAGCTCAAACCTTGAATTATATGTGTGGAAACTTAGTGATTTGCTCACATGCTGATTAAGAGAAACAAACCATCTATTTTTAACTGTAATTATATTGAAAGTGGATAAGACAAATAAATATGGTAAATAGCATTCTGAAGAAATAGGTGCCCTGTTTTCAACTGTTTTTGCTTACTTGCATTTCATATTTAAATGTATATGTGTGTGTATTTAACCTGGAACAATTTCACATCCTTTTTAGAATATAGTTTTCCAGAGAATGATACCAGTGCTGTGTTATCAAGTTGAATTAATATCTGGGATTTGATACTAATATCCCTTCTTTCATCATTAGTGTGTCTTCTTGGCTGTAACTCATATATTCTTTTACTTTGACTTTTCTAATTCATTGGTTGATATTTTTTGTAATCTAGAAACTAGGTTATATTCTTTTTGTTTTTCAAGAGATGCAGTACATTTTTTAAGATTTGATTTAATTTATGAAGCAGATTCTGTGAACATTGTTTTCAGTAGGAAGCCCCCAGGTACAGCATTTGATATTCATGTTTTTAATAATCACTGCAGGAAATGGCGTTCTGTCTCTAGTTCTGAACGATACTAAATCTTATTTTCAAATAATAATAAGAGCTCATAATTTTTAGTACCCATGACATCTGTGGTCTCTAAATCTGTGTTATTTTCAAATTATAACAGTATAAGATTTCTGTCATATATTTTTATTCTACAATTGAGAGTTTTGTCAAACAATTGGAGCAGCTTCCATTTTATTACTGTGAATCATGATATTTTTCATAGGTTTAACTCTGCTCTTTAGGCAATTAAAATCATATGGATAAAATAAACACATAATTTAAAGTTTTTTCTTAAAATTGTTTTTAAGTAACTCAGTAAGTTTTGTGTTTGAATATATATTTTATGCATCCAATCAATACATTTGTGGCAATGGAGTTATATCTCCCTCTTTTGGAAAGTCAAGGCATGGCATTTGATTGCAATTAAATTATTTGTAGATTTTCAGTTTACAAAGTTTTCTGAGCAAACAATTGTAAAAATAACATGTTTCTTTGGAATAATTTTTCCTTTTGAATTTTTTAACGTTAATGAAAAAGTAAAACTTTTGTTTGCACATATGTACATATTTATTTGTTTAAGCTTGAGAGCTACAGGCCATTTGATGTGTGTTTGAACCCAGGAAAACTTTATTTCCGTATTTGAAATGCTTTCACTTTTACTTCGAGAGAATCAGTTTTACTCTTTTGTCAAAGCAAAAATATTAAACATAATTTATAATGTCTGTTAAAAACATAATTTAAAGCAATTAAGACATAGAGCAAGAGAACAGCAAAGTAGCTCTTCTCATAATTAACAGCCTGGCCTCTCCCTTCCCACCCACTGAGTTTTCGTGGGTCTTCTTTCTGATGTGTTTCTAGGCATTTATAAACTGTCTTCCTCCCTGTCACTCTGCTTCTCTGTATTTATATGCCTTTTATTATCATAAAATGTGATTATTCTGAAATGAAATTATTCCAGTTTCTTTCTCTTACCCACCACCTAACCTCCCCACTCCATATATCATACAAATCTCAAAAGGTACATTAGTGTTTTACTGACTTGAATCAACTCGATACTCATATTAATCAAGTGATGCCTACAAGCTAGTAACTAATTGCATTCTACCTTGGCCTAACAAACTATTACAAAAAGAAATAAAAGTTTATTAGTATACTTAATGTATATATATCACACAAATCTGTTTTAATAGCTACCCTAATTTTATAATAATTTTGTGCTTTCTTGAGGTATTAAAATCGGGACTTTACCTGTACCACCTTTGTTTAGAAGAACATTTTCTTCTTCTGCCCTCTTTGCAGCCTGCATCTGCACCTTAGGAAGTGCTGAGGGTCTTGTTGGATACGGTATTAGATTTTGTTTTGTGCTCCTTTGCAATTTTGTGTACAGAATGTAAAGGGATTCAGATTTAGAGATTTTCAGTTAACCAATACCATATCACAAGAAGACTGCTTACATGTAAAATAAAAAGACACTATTTGCAAGAATCAAGTAGGTTATTTTACTTTAAAAGTCACACGTCTTATATCAACTTGGTAGTTTTAATTTGTTTAATTTTCATATATTGTTAGAACTTAATGATTTAATCATCATTTCTAAGAGGTTGAAAACATTACTTCAGCCTACAGAATATACAATAGAATATACAATATATGCAGAATATACAATAATATATGTGAGATATACACACATAAATATGTAACTTATGAAACATGGTTGTGAACTGCCACTGAATTTAAGGAAAAAAACTGTTAGAATAGGCCTTATTTCATATACACATTAGAATTTAATGAAATAGTATAAGTCAAAGAATATACAGATAATGGGGATCCCTGGGTGGCTCAAAGGTTTGGCCCCTGCCTTTGGCCCAGGGCGCGATCCTGGAGACCCGGGATCGAGTCCCACATCGGGCTCCCAGCATGGAGCCTGCTTCTCCCTCCTCCTGTGTCTCAGCCTCTCTCTCTCTCTAGGTCTATCATAAATAAATAAATAAATCTTTAAAAGAAAAAAGAATATACAGATAATGCCTTTTGTTTGTTACCTTTGTAAATAACAATGTTATTGACATTTGCATATTTTAATTAAACTGGATTTACTCTGTCATTATGCTAAATATTGTTAGTTTATGATGGCCAATTAATTCTCTGTCATTGACTTAAGAAGTCACATTTACAAATAGTCATGTTGAGAGGTTTGTGATAATAGTAATAATGAAATCATAATTCATAATGTGTTACACTTGTAATTACAGTGGGAGATTTTTGCAAATCTTTGTTTATGGGGATATTTTCACCATTCTTTCAAATGAATCTATAAGTCAGAGATGAAAGTAACACCTCACTCAACTGTCAAACTTGAAACATTATTTCTGGCAAATAAGTAATTTTACTGTGGGTACTTTTAATAAATATCTGGTTGGTGATTGAAGCAGTTGTAAGCTATCCCATAAACATGGGCTTTTTTTTTTTTTTTTTTTTTTTAAAGCAACAGCTATAAAGAGTTGTTTCTCAGCTGGGGGCAACCCTTTCCTTTTGTTCCTGAGACATGAACTTATTTTTATTTATTTTTTTTTTTTATGAACTTATTTTTAAATTAATAGTTATAATGGGAATAGTTTTAATGTCTGAAGAAATTAATCCTGTAGGTGTTTTCTTTTTCTTTCCAAAGCTTTTTGGTTGTTACCAAAAGCCAAAGGCCAATTTTCAAAAGACAAATTTTGATGGAAAGGAGTAAGAGCTTTATTCAGGAGGGCAGCCACCTGAGGAGAAGGCGGACTCTTGTCTAAGAGCCAACTCTGGTTTCTGCCTGGCCCAGAGATTTTTAAAGGGATTTAGGGCAGTTAATCAGTCAAGGGAGTGCAGGGGTCTGACAATTCTTGATTATGTGCAGTCTCAGTGGTGCCAAGTACAGATGTTATTGCAGTGCTCGGAGATCATACAAGGGGATCTGGTTCTCTGGTGCTGAGGATGGTGCAAGAGAGCCTGATGTCATGTGGAAGTACTCTGTTCTTTCTTGGAGAGAATGCACTATTGATAAATAATCCGAAAAAGTTTAGTTGATCAATCACAGGGGCTAAGGGTGCTTGCTAAAGCTTAACAGACTACCAGCTTGGCTGGAGGGGTTGAGGCAGCTGCCATCTGAGGCCCAGGTTTGTACTTAATTATGCTGTTTGTCTTAGTGCTGGCAATTTTTAAAAAATTTTTTTTTAAGATTTTATTTATTTATTCATGAGAGACAGACAAGAGAAGCAGAGACACAGGCAGAGGGAGGAGAAGCAGGTTCCATGCGGGAAGCCCGATGTGGAACTCAATCCCTGGACCCGGGATCACGCCCTGAGCTGAAGGCAGACACTCAACTACTGAGCCACCCAAGTGCCCCATTGCTGGCACTTTTAAAACACATCTTAGGAGTTTTCTGTTTTTTTCCCATCTAATCTCAAAGTTTGGTCCATTTTTCTCTAAATCTTTAGGTCTCCAATTTTGAAGATCTACTTCCAACTTTTTGTCATATGAGCCTGCTTATTTTATTTCTTTTCTCAAACTTATTTTGCATCTTCCTCTTATTTTTCATGATAAGAGCACTGCTTCAAATCCCAATTTAGATACAGATTATTCCTACCTCTCAATCCTCTTTTTGCCCCCTGAGGATTCCTATGTATTGTCAATGTCTGTTTCTTTCCATGTGACATTCTTATCAACTCTGCATATAAAATTTAAATTTTTAAATTTCAACTTTGAAACCATATGCAGGAGGAAGGAAAAGAACTTTCTCCATGCCAAACACCTTTTTGTGATTGTGTCCCATCAACAGGCTGATTTTGAATGTATACATACAAATGGAAATAAGGAATGTGTGAGCTGGGATCCCTGGGTGGCGCAGTGGTTTGGCGCCTGCCTTTGGCCCAGGGCGTGATCCTGGAGACCCTGGATCGAATCCCACGTTGGGCTCCCGGTGCATGGAGCCTGCTTCTCCCTCTGCCTGTGTCTCTGCCTTTCTCTCTCTCTCTCTCTGTGACTATCATAAATAAATAAAAATTTTAAAAAAATTAAAAATAAAAAGGAATGTGTGAGCTAATTAATTGTGGCATGTCAATTATCTTTGAGTTTTCCACTATTCATGCCTATGGAGATAATGGCATTTTATTAGTTTAAGCATTATTCAGTGTTCTTAGGCAAAAAAAGATTGATCATATGACTTCTCTCATGCACTGGTTCCTTTTTCCCAAGGTTTATGTAGGTACATCTTCTAGGTGTAGAAACCTAGCTGCAAGGGAGTGTGAAAAATGTGGTTTTATTTTATTTTATTTTTTTTTAAATGTGGTTTTAAACTTTACATCCTCCGTTTATAGGAAAGAATGTCAGAAAGTGATTTGACTGAAAGAGACAGTATCTGCTACAATGATTTTTTTTTAAGATTTTTTATTTATTTATTCATGAGACAGAGAGAGAGAAAGAGAGAGAGAAGCAGAGACAGAGGGAGAAGCAGGCTTCATGCTGGGAGCCTGATGTGGGACTCGATCCTGGAACCCCAGGATCTCGCCCTGGGCAGAAGGCAGGCACTCAACCGCCAAGCCACCCAGGTGTCCCTGCTACAACTTTTAAGTAAAAATTATAAATGGAACTCCTAAGAACATAGTGTTGAAAAGAAAATCATCCAGTTTTAGTGATGAAATTTAAAATAGCAATGATAAATCTTGTTTTGTTTAAATGATTTGTGTGATACATGGTAGAGAAATTGTGAAGTTTTTTAAATAATGGGTAGCAACTATAGGGTAAGATCCAAAACTTGAATAGGTTCACCATATCCTTTTCTGAAGGCATTCCTAGCTACAGTGGAAATTTAGGAAAAGTAGATGATGTGAAGACATTCATAGACATACTCAGTGAGATTAAGTTTACAAGATGATTGAGAATAACAAATTGGTAGGGAGATTAGACTATGAAGAGTGAGAAAAGAATTGTAAATTATTACTGAATAAGAAATAAATGAAAAATTCAAAGTAGAGATTGAGACAGATCTTATTGCAAAATACTTTTTATCATCTGTAAAGGTATTTATTAGTATCAAGGTTTAGAGAATCCATTCCCTATAACTCTGGTGTGAGTTTTCCTCCCTCCCTCCCTCCCTCCCTCCCTCCCTCCCTCCCTCCCTCCCTCCCTCCCTCCCTTCCTTCCTTCCTTCCTTCCTTCCTTCCTTCCTTTCCATTTTTAAATGGACTTTTGTTGTTGTTGTTGTTAGTTTCAGGTATGGCTTTCATCTGCTAAGGCATGAGAGTGCAGATCACAGAATCAGAATCAAGGGTGATAGGTAGTGTTGGTGGTACAGGTTATAAATAGGACTCTTTATTTTAAAATGTTCCTCAGGTAGTCCTCATTGCATATCCAGGCTTGAAAACTGCTGCCAGAGACACATATAAAAGTCCAATAGTCTCTTTACTGAATTCAGGGAGAAAATGTTAATATTTCAAACGTGTCACAGTTCAGCATATATAAATCAATTTCAACAAGTGTTTAATTCCGTTAAAGCCACAAGGGAATGTAAAATACATTTTAGAAAGATAACTTAAAAAATATTATTTTCTACCTCCAGCTTTACTGCTTATAGAAGTAAGTCACAGGTATCTAGAAAATTAGACTGCCCATAAATACCTGTTGCCTGATTGCTTTCTTGATGTCAACATTAATTCTAGAAATACTTTAAATGTATTAGTAGACTTTCTTTTCCTTATATCCATGCACTATGAAATATCTTACACTTATTTTATAAACTTCTTTTGTCCTTCAGTCAGAGCATACTAGATTTTAAATATGATTATAAAGTCTGGAGAATTGAGTACTTTCATCCCTAGGAGTTTTTTTGTTTGTTTGTTTGTTTGTTTGTTGTTTTTTTTTTTTTTTAATAAAAGTAGTTCATGCTTTTGTCCTCTAAATTATGTAGGCATTAGGGTTTTTTGTTTTGTTTTGTTTTTGTTTTTTATTTTTTTTACAGAGCTTTTACTTAGGATTTGATCTTTTAATACCGTGCCAGAAAAAGGAAGAAAATTGCATTTTATAACTGTTAAGGTGAATATTATTTTGCGTTATATTTAATAGAAGTATTTGCACTTTGGCAAAGTCAGCCTTCAAATATTAGTGAATAAAGGTATGCCTATAGGACATAACCTTTTTCTCATGGTAAAGTATATAGTATATAATCTTTTTTTGATTTAAATATTTACATTTAAACTAAGTTATTTTATTGAGTAGCACAGTTAAATGTATGTTAAATGTCAGCATTAATGTTTAATCCTCTTCTACTTAAAGTAGTTTCTTTGGTTTATTTTTGTTTGTTTTTTACTCTTCCATCTATTCATCTTTACCTGTGCTTATATGCTAATAGCTATAAATTTCTTTAAGTGACTCCGTGTACTCTGATTGGGAAAAAAAAAAAAGCTCATGGACAGATATAGATAGACAGATGAGTTTATAAAGTCAACTACAGGTCATGCATCTTCCCACATGTATATTCTCTGAGCCTCACTGAGAAGTCTGGTGGGCAATTCTCTAACCTACACTTTATGGATTGCATTGTCAAAGAAGTTTCCCTACTTCTCCAGAGGTCTTGTCTCCTTCTCCAGAAGATTTGGAAGTTAAAGCTTATTTGCTGTCCTTTGCCTTTCTTTTCTACATAAGATGGGAGTGTCTATGTTTAATAACTTAAATACACTTGAGCTAGGGTAGTTTAAAGTAAATAGCTCTGTTGTGAAGACTCCTGTTATTTACCACTATTTCTTCCTGTCATCTCTGTTAATACCTCCAGTCCATTATCAAAAGGATCACTTCAATACTTTGCCCTATTATATGACCTACAAAAATGCTATAAATGCATATCAATCAATGTGATACATCACATCAAAAACAGAAAGGGTGAAAAGCATATGATCTTTTTAATAGGCACAGAAAAAGCATTTGACAAAGTATAATATCCATTCATGATAAAAACCCTCAATAAGGAGGTTTAGAGAACATATCTCAACATAGTAAAGGTCGTATACAACAAACCCATAGCTAACATCAGCCTTATTGGGGAAAACTGATAGCTTTTCCTTAAGGTCAGGAATAAGGACAAGGATGTCCACTCTCACTAGTATAATTCAACATAGTCCTGGAGGTGCTACCCACAGCAATCAGACAACAAAAAGATATAACAATTATCTAAATCAGTAAAGAAGAAGTAAAGCTTTCACTGTTTACAGATGACTTGATACTATATGGAGAAACCTCCAAAAATTCCTCCAAAAAATTGCAGTAAGGTTGCAGGATAGAAAAATCAATCTACGGAAACTAGTTTCATTTCTATATACCAATAAAGAAGCAGCAGAAGGAGAAATTGAGAAAATAACACCATTTACAATTATACCAAAAATAATTAAATACCTGGAAATAAACTTAACAGAGGAGGTGAAAGACCTGTACTCTGAAAACTATAAAACACTGATGAAAAAAAAATTGAAGATGACACAAATGAAAATATTCCGTACTCATGGATTGAAAAAACAAATTTTGTTAAAAGGTGCATACTGCCTAAAGCAATCTACAGATTTAAGGCAATCCCTGTCAAAACACCAACAACATTTTTTATAGAACTAGAATGAAAAATCCTAAAATTTGTATGGAACCACAAAAGATCCAGAATCACCAAAGCAGTCTTGAAAAAGGAAAGCAAAGCTGGAGGCATCACGATTCTGGACTTAAGACCTATTACAAAGAATTAGTAATCAGAACACTGGTGTTGGCTCAACAATACACACATAGATCAATGGAACAGAATAGAAAACCCAGAAATGAACCCACAGTTATATGCCCAATTAATCTTCCACAAAGCAGAAAGAATATGCAATGAGAAAAATACAGCCTCTTCACCAATAGTGTTGAGAAAACTGGATAGCTACCTGCAAAAGAATGGACCACTTTCATTAAACTCCTAGAAGAGAGCACAGGCAGTAACTTCTCTAACATTGGCCATAGCAGCTTTTCTCTAGATAAGACTCCTGGGGGAAGGGAAACAATAGCAAACATAAATTATTGGGACTGCATCAAAATAAAACGCTTCTGCACAGTGAAGGAAGCAATCAGCAAAATTGAAAGACAGCCTACTGAATGGGAGAAGATATTTGCAGATGACATATCCAAAATATGTAAAGAACTTCTAACACTCAACACCTGAAAAATGAATAATCCATTAAAAAATGGGTAGAAGACATGAACAGGTGTTTCTCCAAAGAAGACATACAGATGGCCAACAGACACATGAAAAGAAACTTAATCATTACTCATCATCATTAGGAAAAATGCCAATGAAAACTACAATGCGCTATCACTTCACACCTGTCAGAATGGCTAAAATGAAAAAGAGGAAACAGTAGTTGTTGGTGAGGATGTGGAGAAAAAGGAACCCTTTTGCAGTGGTGGTGGGACTGCAAACTGACATAGCCACTCTGGAAAACAGTATGGAATTTCCCCCAAAACATAAAAACATGCTACCAAATCATCCAGCAGTCGTGGTACTAGGCAGTTACCCAAAGAATACAAAAATATTAAATGCACCCCTACATTTATTGCAGCATTATTTACAGTAGAGAAGACATGGAAGCAACCAGTATCCATCGACTAATGAATGGATAAAGAAGAATAAATATATTTCCAATACACACAAACAGGAATATTATTCAGCCGTAAGAAATAATGAATCTTGCCATTTGCAAAGACACAGATGGAGCTAGACAGTATGATGCTAAATGAAATAAACCAGAGAATAACAAAACAAATATTATTTCACTCATCTAGAATTTAAGAAACAAAACAAATGAATGAGAAATAAAAGAGACTAACCAAAAAAAACAGAGTATTAATGATAGAGAGCAAACTAATGGCTACCAGAAGGGAGGTGGCTTGGAGGATGGGTTAAATAGGTGAAGGTGATTAAGAATACACTTATCTTCATGAGCACTAATGTGCAGAATTGTTGAATCACTGTGTTGTACAACTGAAACTAATATAACGCAGTATGCCAGCAACACTGGAACTAAAATTTAAAAAAACAACTGAAAAAAATGATCACATCCTTCTGATATACTGTATATCCACAACATTCAGAGATTGAGGTAAATGGAAAAGAGATTGAGTGATTTGATTAAGCCCATAAACTCCTATATTATGCAGTACTCAACACTATGGAAAATAAAAGGTGATATCTTTCCTAGTAGCTTAATTAAGAATATACAGAAATCAGTTGAACTTTGAAAGCGATAATCTATTGATAAATTTTCATTGACTACCATTATTTTAGCTTTTTAGAGATTTTTAATTTTAAAATATGGTATCATAATTCAGTTTCTTTCTTTCATAAGAAACAAGAAATTTTTTCCAATGTTGAATCCAGTAACAATGGCTTAAGTAGAAATAAAGTATTTCTTTCAAAAAAATGAAGCCAAGAAAGACTTTAAGAAAAGTCTTTAAAAGAAAAGATTAAGCATGCTAGCTATGAAAAATAAATCTGTAATATGACACAGAGGAGTATCAGATCAAATTATACCAAACTTTGACATCAAGGACACCAATATACAGAACAAAAAGAGATTACATTTGAGACATAACACTCATAGCTACTCTGCTCCTGATTTAACACCAATTGTAGAATTACAGAGATATAAACATTCATTTCTGTAATACTTACACATGGGAGGGAAGAGACTTCAGAATATTGTAAAAAAGAAATTAATGAGGATCAGTAGTTGCTTCTTATAAAAGCAGATCGTTATTTAGAATGATTTTTAAGGCGACAGACGCACCTGTACTTGTAAAAAGGAGTATTACTCCCTAAGGTTTCCACCCCACTTTCCCAACCTTCTAGTCTAGTTAAGAAGTATTACAACTATAATATTTTTACTTTGTCTTTTGACTGAAGCAAATCTTTAAAGAAATAAACAACTAAGTAGAACTGATAAAGTGTTTGCTTCATTTCAAGTACATTACCTGAACAAAAACCCTGTAAAGTGAGGTCACTATAAAAAGACAAAATCCAAAGGGATTATGCGAGATTTAGGAAGCAGGCACTGAAAAGGATACCCCTGAGCAAGTGAGAATAACTACTCCTAAGTGAAAAGAATAGGAACAATGCTAAAATGTTGTAATCAGGTAAAGATTGATTAAGTGTCTTAGACTAGAAAACAAATGAATTACACATGATATAAAAATATAGGATTTAAACTTCCAAGATACTGAAAGATCAATACAGTAATAAAAGAAAAAAGCTATGAAAAGGGGAAAAAATCAGTGAGTTTTCATTACTGAAAAAGTGTGCTTCAAAGAGACTCATCCATGTGCAGTGAAGGCTAGAATTCTATTAAGTAAACAGAGTTATAACCTGGTATAATGCCAATAGAAAAATATCTGAAGTATTTTCAGAAGTGCTAGAATAGGGGGTACTATCATAAGATGAGTTAAAGTTCTCTTTAAAAATATTTTATTGAGTTTAATTACAAAAGTCTATATGGTGATAAATCGAATCATTTGAAGAAAAAAATGTGATGCTTAAGCAATCATATGAAGTGCTTTTGCAATGAGGAAGATAGAAAGTGTGGGGGAGAAAAATAAATAATTCAGCCCCTAGAAGATATGTAGAGAAACTATAGAGACTAGATTCAAAATACATAATTGTAAAAATTACAAGATTTGAGAAAACATACAATCATGTATTTAATACATATTGAGTCTAGTATCTCCAACAATGTAATTGATGACTACTAAGCAAACAGTTAATGATGAAAAGAATTCTTCCTGAATATTTAACATTCTTTATATATTAAAGTCTCATAGATTAGAACGCTAACCCTCATCTCTCTTTTCATTCAAAAATACATATATTTTCCTAGGTATCCATGGTATTAGGGGAAGATCTACAAATAGGCTAATATAAATATTGATAAGGAAATAAGTACACCCATCAAGAAATGAGACAGTGATTAAACAGATGGTTTAATAGGGAGAGATGACTATATGTGAAATGTTAACTTCAGATATGCATTTGGATAATTTCTTGTCTGCTGATTTCAAAGCATTTTTAAAAGTTTTTATTTTAATTCCAGTTAGTTAACAGTGTAATATTAGTTTCAGGTACATGATGTAGTGATTCAATAATTCCATATATCACCCAGTGCTTATCATGACAAATGCATTCCTTAATCCCTATCACCGATTTCCCCATGCCCCCTCCCACCTCTCCTCTGTCTCTACACTTGAGTGTTTTTTGATTTGTCTCTCTTTCTCTAGTCTTCACTTTGCTCATCTGTTTCTTAAATTCCACAAGTGAGTGAAATCATATGATATTTGTCTTAGACTGACTGACTTATTTTGCTTAGCATCATACTCTCTAGCTCTATGTCATTGCAAATGGCAAGATTTCATTCTTTTTCATTCATTAGCTCTCCATTTGTTTGCGTGCTTTTCAATTTCTTTCATCAGTGTTTCTTAGTTTTCAGTGTACACGTCTTTCACTTGTTTAGTTGGGTTGATGCCTATCTTATTTTTGGTGCAATTGTAAAAGTGATTGTTGTCTTAATTTCTCTTTCTGCTGCTTCATTATTAGTGTACAGTGTAGTGCTAGAGATTGATTTTGTATTCTGTGGCTTTGCTGAATTCATTTATCAGTTCCAATATGTTTTTTTGGTAGAGTCTTTAGGATTTTCTATATATAATGTCATCTGCAGATAGTGAAAGTTATGCTTCTTTATCAATTTGGATGCCTTTTATTCTTTTCTTTTGTCTGATTGCTGTGGCTAGGACTTCCAGTACTATTTTGAATAACAATGATGAGAGTGGACATCCTGGTCTTGTGCCTGACCTTAGGGGAAAAGCTCTAAGTTTTCCCTTATTGAATATGATGTCAGCTGTAGGTTTTTCATATATCGCCTTTATTATGTTGAGGTATGTTCCCTCTAAACCTACTTTGATGAGAGTTTTTATCATGAATGGATGTACTTTGTCAAATGCTTTTTCTGTGTCTAATGAAATGATCATATGATTCTTATCCTCTCTCTTATTGTTGTAATGTATCGCTTTAATTGATTTGTGAATATTGACCACCACTGCATCTCAGGAATAAATCCCACTTGATCATAGTGAATGATTTTTTACTGTATTTTTGAGTTCTGTTTGCTAATATTTTGTTGAGGATTTTTGCATCTATGTTCTTCAGAGGTCATGGCTTATAGTTTGTTTTTTTCCATTGGTGTCTTTACTTATTTATTTTCAGGATCTTATTTATTTGTTTGATAGAGAAAGAGAGAGACAGACACAGCTGTGGAAGTCCCCAACTATTACTGTGTTACTATCAATTCCTTTATATTTTTTAGTAACTGTTTTGTGTATTTGGATACTCCCATGTTGGGTACATAAGTATTTATAATTGTGTCTTCTTGTTGGATTGTCCCCTAATAATTATTCTTCTATGTCTCTTGGTATAGTCTGTTTTAAAGTCTATTTTGTCTCATATTAGTATTGCTACTCTGGCTTTCTTTTCACATCCATTTGTCTGATAAATGGTTCTCCATCTCCTCACTTCCAATCTGCATGTGTCTTTAAAGAGGTGATAATTTTTGTGATGATTTTATATGCATATAACTTATATAAGGTTGTTTGATTAAATAAAATTATCTAAATTATGAGATCAAAAATGGAGATCTCTAAAATGTGTGAACTTTGTTATCCAGTTAAATTAGCAGAATTTTTTTTTTACAAAAATCAAATAACAGCACAGCCTGGGTGGCTCAGCAGTTTAGCGCCTTCACCCCAGGACCTGATCCTGGAGACCCGGGATCGAGTCCCACGGCAGGCTCCCTGCATGGAGCCTGCTTCTCCCTCTGCCTGTGTCTCTGCCTCTCTCTTTCCTTGTGTGTCTCATGAATAAATAAATAAATAAAATGGTAAAAAAATTCATTATAAAAAAAATTCACATAACAAAATTCAAGTCCCCATAGCAGGCTCAATATGTAAACAATGGTAATGCCAATTATATATAGTTCACATATAAACCTAACTTATATAAGTTTACCAATTAAATATATGTAGTTTTATGAAAGTATATCTATAAAATACTCATTTACATGTTATGGACTTATTATTATTAGAAAACTATCTTGATACTTTTATTGGTATCTTGTTTTTTTTCCCCATCAATTAATTGAAATATAAACTTAAAATTCACAGTGAAATATCTTTTAATATCAGATAGTGTTTCTGATATCCCTAACTAGAAAATTCAGAATGAAATTTTTTCAAAAAACATTATTATTATTGCTGATTACCTGTTTATTGAAATACTCTCATCTCTAATGAATCAAATATATCAAATATAGGGTAGAAAGTAGCCCTTTAGGTTTTGTTTATGGTAAATTCAGAAATTTTATTTGCATCATATAGAGTAATCCCTTTTATTCAATTTTTGAATATAATTACATGTGGGTAGACTAGCAATAAAAACTGCATATTACAAATCCACTTTTTTTGTAGGCTTTTCTATAATTCTGAAGCTCAGCAACATTTATTCTGAAAGAGTTTGCTTTTCCTGGGAATTGTCAAGGAGACTTGTTTAGTGAAGGTTACTGAAATACATTGGTAGATGCCTTCATTTAGGGAGTAGGAAGTTAGTAAGTGATAAAATATGTTATTTAGACTATTCACTAAAATAACTTTATTTTTTAACTCTAACACTGACATTTAATTAAATTTAAGTACATTCCATTTTATTCTTAAAAACTGATTGCCTCTAATTTTTCCCTTTTAATTTAGTTTACTGTAGCTGCTACACAAATTTGGTGGATTTAAACAATAGAAATTTCCACATTTTTGGAAGCCAAAAGTTCCAAATCAGTATCACTGGGCTGAAATCAAGGTATTGGAATGACCACAGTCTCTCTGGACTAGGAGACTCTGTTCTTTGCCACTTCCAACTTTTGGTGGCTCCTGGCATTCTTTGGCTTGTGTCAGCATCACTTCAGTCTCTACTTCCTTGGTCACATTACTTTTTCCTTTACTCTCTGTGTGTAAATATCCCTCTTTTCCTCTTATAAGGATTAATGTGATTACCCTTTTGGATGCTCTAGATAATCCATTCATTTTAATCCTTTTATCATTGCTTCAAAGACCCATTTTTTGCTACATAAAGTATCATTTACAGAATCTAGAGCGTAGGAAGTGAGTATCTTTTGAGGGGCCACTTTGAGCCTCCCAAAATAGCAAAGAGATTCATTCTTATATAATGTTAGTGAATCTTAAAAGTGATCCAAGTGGGAAGAACAAACAAACAAAACTATGGAAAAAAGTATACTCATATGTCATTTTTAAAACAAAGGTTAGTAGGAAAGCCATAGTTGAATTAAAATGAGATTTGATGTCCTTTTAAAATTATATTAAGCTATTTTAAAGCTTTAGTAATTATATCTATGCATTTAAAATGTTTACCTTATATTTATAAATATTAAAAACATTTATTTAGGATTCTGCTCACTGAAAGAATCAGTACATTCTCTGGAATATATCACTTATTTTCCTACTTAATTATGAACATTGATTACTTTTTCTAAAAATTGATCTTTATTTTTGTTCCCTGAACTTTTAAAAAAATTTTAATTTTAATTAACATACAGTTCAATATTGATTTATGGAGTAGAATTGAATGATTCATCATTCACATGCAACACCCACTACCCATCACAATAAGTGCCCTCTTTAATACCCATCACTCATCTAGCCCATCTCCCATACTTCTAAAAATTACTTAAGAATAAATTACAGTATATTTTCTATGTATGTATCATTCTCTTTCTCTGTAAATGTATATATTTATATATACATATATATATTTCAGTCACATTTTAAACATACAAAGGCAGAGTATTCATATTCATTATGGTGCATTGTGTATGACTGTACCCATTGTTTTATAAATGTTTTCATATATATTGATATGAATACCAAAGTATATATGTATTATATTTGTATATATTTATATGTATTGATATATTTTAGCATATAATATGTACTATTTCAACATATTATATTTATGTGCTTTCTATATATAGTTTTGATTACATTAGATATTATATAAATTAGAGGTAATTTAAAAGTGGAGATAACATTGCTTTATATATTAGAAATGACTCTGCTTGGTTATTTACTTTAAACTGTATGCTACTAAATAGTTATTTTTATTACTATATTTTTAATTAACCCTGCTTTTAACTTTTTTTTTTAATATAAAGAAAGGTTTTCCTTGTATCACATCGCTACTATTTAGGAAAATTAAATTATAATATTCAACATCTGTGTCTTTTCCCTTGGTATTCTACAATTCAGTCATGAAACCAAGTTACAGGGATGTCTGGGTGGCTCAGAGGTTAAGTGTCTGCCTTTGGCCCAGGACATGATCCTGGAGTCTCAGGATCAAGTACCACATCGGGCTCCCCAGAGGGAGCCTGCTTCTCCCTCTGCCTACATCTCTGTCTCTCTCTCTGTGCCTCTCATGAATAAATAAATAAAATCTTAAAAAAAAAAAAATAAAAGAAACCAAGTTACATTCAAATGCTGTTTTCCAGAGTATGCTAATACTTCTAACCAGTTGAACATGTCCACTGTTTTTATATTAAATTGTTGACCACCTGAGGAGCATGTTATGTCATAATTTTCCAGTCCATAGGAACAATAATCTTTGGCAAGAAGCATTTCAAAAGATACTCCTAGAATGAATGAATACATGTATACATATATTTTTTTAAAAAAATTCTTCACTGTTTTACCAAACTATTTCTTATATTGTTTGAGTTCTTTTTTTTTTTTTTTTTTATTGTTTGAGTTCTAAGTGATATTTTCTAAATAAAATTTGATTTCAAATAGTTCACTAAGTCATTTTTTTTTTTAAGATTTTATTTATTTATTCATGAGAGACACAGAGAGAGAGAGAGAAAGGCAGAGGCACAGGCAGAGGGAGAAGCAGGCTCCATGCAGGGAGCCTGATGTGGGACATGATCCCGGGACTTCAGGATCACACCCTGGGCTGGAAGAAAGCGATAAACCACCGAGCCACCCAGGGATCCTCACACTAAGTCAGTTTGACTTTTGCACAGGTAGAGATTTCGTTTATATACTTGTTTATTGATTAATATCTTTGGATGGTAACGTCCCATAAGTCAAAGAGATACTTTGACTTATTAAAAAAGCCTGTTTATATTTTTACCATGTTACAAAATGTTATAATTTTATAAAATATACATTTGCCCTGTAAAAAGCTCATCATGATATTGTATTCATTAGCATATTTCTTGAAGTAATTTGACATATTTTTTGAAGTTTTATTTTAATACTCTGGCAGTATATTTAAGGTACATACTATATGCAACCGGAATAGCACAGCTCCATAGATGCATATGCAGTTATGTAATTAATGTATTCACAATACTTACTAAAATATTTATTTGTTTCAGATCAAAAATGTTGTACAGAGAAGGGATGCCTGGGTGGCTCCATTAGTTAAGTGTTCCAGTCTTCATTTCAGCTCAGGTCATGATCTCATGGTCCTGGGATGGAGCCCTGCAATGGGCTCCCTGCTGAACAGGGAGTCTGCTTGTCTCCCTCTCCCTTTGTCCCAACCCCCACTCACATGCGCTCTTTCTTTCTCTCTAAAATAAATAAATAGATATTTAGGGAAAAAAAAGTTACACAAATGAAATGAAGTGATATATACACACATACAACCAGGAAATAAAAGCTACCAATAATCTATCCATAGATAGATTCACCTAAATATTTTTTTCTATTTATTAAAATGCTTTAGTCCATGGGTTTCTGTGCATTTACATTAGGAGACAATACATTCTTTTTCATAACGTGAAAGAATATTCTTATAACCTTCAATATAATTCAGTACTATAGTTTTACTACTATATATTATTTAGTCTATCACTTTTTGCCAATTAATAGTAAGATCAATAGACAGGGATATAGTTCTTTGGACAGATCTCCAATTACTTCCATGGCAAAGTTCTGTAATTAGAATTGCTAAGTATTGAGAATTACTTTTTTTTTAATGCATATTGCCAAATTGCTATTCAGAGCTTTCATACTATTTCATACTTATACTAGCGGTGTATAAGACTTTCAATTTAGTAGTATCAAGTAAATTCTTCTACTTCATCAGCTGTTAGACTTAATATCGTTGAAAGATCTATCAAGCTATCTCTTTTCAATTTGCTTTATAGCATTTGCTATTTTAATGTTGTAAATTAAATGATGTAGTCTTATCTCATGACTTAAAAAACTTTTCATCTGAATCTGAACTTATGAAAGACAAAATCTAGGAATTGCCCTCTCCCCCAAAACATATGAGCAGAATTTAGTCAAGAAAGATTATATTCCTTATTCATTGGAACACCTCTCAAATTATATTTAGATTTACTAGAATATTCTTAGCTGTGCCATGACAATTTAAGGACAGCAAGTCAAAAATGAACTAAGTGGCTTCTACAGGGGAGTGCTTAAGAAACATTGAACTAATGTAATAAAGAAGCCTCCAAAATGTAGGGGCCTAAAGAACAGAAATTTATTTACCTTTTATGTAATGATCACAGATAAGTGTTCCAGATTTGGTGGGAACTTTTGCTTTACTATATCATTGAAAGACCCACCCTTTAGTTCTGTTACTGAGAAGGAAAAAAGAAATTGGATATTAGAAGTTTCCACCCTAAGAAACAATACTAATCAAAATGACAGGGAAGGAAGAAACAGCATTTTTGGAAACAAGAATACTGAAGTCATTCAGTGAATGATTAAATAAATAATCATTCGTCAGGTGTAGAGTTTGATTTTACCCTACCTACAAGCTTGTAACTTGTTATTGTTTCATGGAATCTGGCAGAATACATACAACCCTTGGGTTAGAGACAAATTATTTTATTAATTGCAACACAGTAAGCAGTATGGTTCCCTTTGTCTTCCAAATCTTATGGAGTGACATCAAGTGATCCAGATGGATGATACTCACACAGTTGGTTTGCATCATAGCTCCAGAATATTTATCTTGAGGAATCCATTCTTTCATAGCAAGCAATAAGCAAACCTGTTCTGTATCTTCAGAGGAGACATTTCCGTCATGGTTGCATGCTACAAACACAATTCTGAGAAATAGCTTCTGTCAATAACTGTCAGGACCTTGTATTCTTGGTATACTCAGCAACATACGTAGGAACATGAGAGACCAATGAAAGGACTGTTCCTTCCAACAACAAGCAAATTAATGTTCTAAAGAATGTGAAAATTATTTTCAGCGTGAGGAGATTTTTGATGTGCTCTACGTAAAGTTTCAAATATTCTCTCTGCCATCAGGCACCTTCACAAATAATTATGGGTATATGAATATCCTTTACAGGGACTGTAGAGCAATTTTGCAAAAGAGAGAAAAGATAGATGGATTAAGCAGAGTGTTATTTACTGAAAACTGATTTCTGTATTTTATTTCCTCATGACCTGTTCTCAGTTGATGAGTGAGACAAAAGACCTTCTCTTAAACATGTTACTATTGTATATTACACCTGAAATTCATATGGCTCAAGGGACATATCTTTTGAAATGAACACTACTAAAATGGATGAATTCTATTCATTCATCTTTTTGTGATAATTATTTGAATGATAGCAATAGTTAGCTGTCATTGGCTTCAATAAGTAGGAGGCAGGGATCCCTGGGTGGTGCAGCGGTTTAGCGCCTGCCTTTGGCCCAGGGCGTGATCCTGGAGACCCGGGATCGAATCCCACATCGGGCTCCCAGTGCATGGAGCCTGCTTCTCCCTCTGCCTGTGTCTCTGCCTCTCTCTCTCTGTGTGACTATCATAAATAAATAAAAATTTAAAAAAAAAATAAGTAGGAGGCATAATGAAGGAGAAAGAATTTTGTTCATGTAACTTAGACATTGCTTTTCACCACTTACCTGCTCTTACATCATAAATCATGATTCATTATTTTTTGGTATCTGTAGAAAGTGCTATGGTTGCCTTTAAGAGCAAGAAAGTAAGTATCAGAGGCTCTGTATTTAGCTTTCGGCTCTGCTATTCAGTGACTTTTGTCAACTCAATCTCGCTTGATATTTGGGTTATATTCTCTAGAATCGAGTTAAGGTATAATGACGAAAATCCTTTCAAAACTGTAAATTGTTACACACATATTTAATTACCAAGAATTATGTATGCTAGAGCTTTTCTCTACTAAAGGAGACTCAAGAACATATTCTCTGTCAATGCTAAGGGCATAATATAGCTCCTAATCTGAACAATTTTGACCATCCTATACTTACTTTTAGAAGATTTAATTTTTAAAAATCTCTTAAAAAAAAACCCTACCACCCCTACCCCACTTAGAAACCCTGCTCATGTGGCTCACTTTGTTATCTGTGCTATTTTATTCAGTGTAAGTCTAAAAGGGTGTATTTACATTTTATTGTTTTTTATTTTTGATAACAATAGTGATACTATTGGCAAATATAAGAATGGATATCTAAAAGGGGAAATGCTTGGTTTTATATGGTAAAGCATACTATGAATAGGGTATAGAAGAAGTTGAAAAGAGATAGAAAATATTTGCAGGGTAATATCTGTGTGTATGTATGTATGTATGCATATTTGTGTGTGCACAATATAAAGGTTAATCAAAACACATTTTTCTCCTTTAGCTTCTTGAAAATGTTATTATTGCTAGAAAAATGAAATGAAAGAGTTAGCAACATAGCTCATTACTTTTTTAATATATAGTAAGATTATGTCCTCCTGTTGATTTATTCACGGTAGCTTTCAAACAATATTCTTGTCTTTTTACTATCTATTTTATGTTTACTTTAATTGACCACTCTAATGGCTGATTGACAATGATGGAAGGTGCCAGAGAATTATAAAATATTTCAAGTGGAATTGAGTTTAATGATCATAACTATAACAGATAAGAAAGTAAAGTCCATGGAATTTATACATCTTTAAGGGTACACATCTATATAGTAGTTTAAATTCTTAAGACCATGCCTCCTTTTCTTACTTGTAGCAGTGCTTATAAACTCTTATGCATTATCTCAGAGTTTTCAAAGTGTTTTAAAGCAATAACATCTCATTCTCTTTTTAGGTAGTTATTAGGAGTAAAAGTGGAGAGATCTTGTATCGTATTTCACCATGGGCGAAGTATGTGACTCGTGAAGGTGATAATGTGAATTATGATTGGATACACTGGGATCCAGAACACCCATATAAAGTGAGAACAACAAATCTTTAAATAAATTCTTGTTCCAGTATTTCTAGGAAAATTAATTTTTACTTCCATAACTTTTATAGTAATGTTCAACTTCTCTCTTCACTGCCAGTTTTATATTTTACATCATAGTGTACCTGATATGCTATACATATATCAGAGTCCATCATCTGTAGCCAGTAAAATATAGAAGTGAGTTGTTTTATCATGTGTTTCTGAGGTTAGGATGGAGAAAGAAATCTCTACATACGGACCTGAAAGGGATACTGTTTTTTGTTGTTTTTTTAATCATAATTTCTGATTCATCACAGATACCTCAGTGATAGAGTATTTCTCATTGTCATTGGTTTGAAGCAGGATTAGTGTGCTTTGAAGCAAGGGATAGGGAAGAAAGATATCTCATGATATCTCATGGTGTATTATTTAGGGTTATTTTTAAGGCTATATTATTGTCAAAGTTTATATGTATCTTTGAACTCACCCTTCTATCTTCTAAGTTATTAGAGCTTGTTGATAAATGCTTTGCATTTAATAATTATGCATTTTAAGGTTTTATGTTTTCTCTAAGGCTCAATGATAAGGTATAAGCCATTACGTGATTACTCTTTTAAAACAGATCTATTAACATTTTCCTAAAAAGGAATTTATTTTCAAGAGAAAATTTAATGGATTAGCCAAGTGCCTTTTATATGCAAAAACAGTTCCAAACTATTTGAGTTGATTCATGATTTCACTTAACATGCTTAATCAGGTAGTATCATACCTGAATTTCTGATCTAATTCTTTATATAATTTTATATTCTGTAGTTTAAGCATTCCAAGCCAAAGAAACCAAGAGGTCTAAGAATTTATGAATCTCATGTGGGAATTTCTTCATATGAAGGAAAAATAGCTTCTTATAAACATTTTACATGCAATGTACTACCAAGAATCAAAGACCTTGGTAAGTAATAACTGTGATTTTTATTCAGATAAAATTTTAATGAGTCTGTTCTCTTATTAGAAAAGCTAATTACAAGTGTCTTTTTTTGTGTGTGTTAAGAGATTAAATATGTAATAGAAATGCATTTTATTAGGCTTCTCAAATTGCCCTGTAATAGTGATAGCATAGAAAAGAGAAATGGAATAAGATAGAGCATAAGAATTCAAGATATTATTCCAATTTCAATTTTAAGTAATGTGAACTGATGGCTTCCAAACTGTAGATAAATATGTAAGCATAATTACTTTTCTACAGGAGAGAACTTTTATCAATTTGAGTGGTCATTGATTATAGCCTGTTCATTTTAGTCTGTTAGGGGAAAAAAATCTTACATTTTTTAAGGTTACTGGAATTCATTTTGTATGAAAGTATATACATATATATAGTCTGGATGATTTACTTGACAAATATTTATGGTGCATCTTCTTCTAAGACACATTGTTCTAGATGTTTATATGTTGGACTGTAATGACACAGATCCTCGTCTTCAGGGGAACAACTAGGAGAGTTAGTGTATAATGCTGAACTATTGATTTGGTATGCTTTAAAGTTGTTATTTTTCTTTTTATAGGTAATGCTTTTTTTTTTAATCATTTCACAGCATATTAGCACCTGCTCCAACAGCTAGGCAGGGAGATAAAGCACATTTAATTATTCTGTTTCTGGTAGGCAGTCTAAACTTTGGCTAGAAGAAAGGTTTACAACTCACTGTTCAAGTTTTTGGTTATACATGGATCTTAGTTATCTATAATGGTAAGGTCAGATTCCAGAAACTTAAATTAATTAAAGGTATGAAGAATTTAATATTGATTGTGTTTTATAGATACTATATTTGAATTGTCGTGTTTGGGATGTTCTACAATTTAATATTGTAACACATTGTTTATGCCCCTGGTCTTGCAGAAGCTAGACAGAGCAAGGATTTTCTTGTTCATCATTGTGTTTGAGTTGAAAAGCCCAGGACTCTGAACATAAATGAATCTAAGAATGAGTAATGCCATAAAATTAATAACAAAAACTATAGATTGGTGCTTGATCATAAGAATAATATTTCACATTAGAGAAATAAACTACAAAGTGTATATTGTTATAAAATATATAATTGATGTATGTTAATCCGAGCGGGAGTTTATACACATATTTCTACCATGATGGAAATGTGATAGAGTTAGATTGTTTTTACAATGAAAAAGCCAACAACAGCTATGACCCATAGTTTATGTTATTCTTTAAACAGAAGTCTCTAATTCTGAATGTGACTTTGCAATTGTTCCAATATTAGTAATGTACGAAAATATGTACCTGAGAGACTGTATTGACATCAACTGGACTTTGAGAAGAGAGTATTTTCTATGTATGTTACAGCAATGTAACTTTCAGAGCAGTCAAACCATATTTGAAAATTTTGCCAAATTTTACCAAACTTGAAGAAAAAAATGGTTATCTCAGTTATTTTTTTAAAGGTCAAAAGTTTCTTCCTCTTTGATTATTTGTTTATATTAAAAACATGTTAGTAAATGCCTTTAAGGTTATGTGTGCCCATGTGTGCACACATCCAACTTTGGAGTTCTTATATGGGTTAAGAAATTGCAGAAAATAAAAGAATTAATGCTGGTTTTGTAAAAGCTACCTTGTGGAAGAATGAACTTAACTGGAAAATCTTATGTTCTGTGGTAGAAATAATTGAAACAGGAAAAGGTAAAATAAAAGTATGTGGCATGCAACTGGTTACTTTTTTTCAGCTTTCATAATCTATACTATGAATATTACAAGTGCAACTGAAGTTTAGCATATGTAGATTGCCATCTTTAATATTCTAAAGTCAAATTAAGAGTATATTTGCATATCATTTATTACATGTTAAATGAAGGCATTTCAAATAGCTAGTTAGAGTACAACTCTCAAGAACTAACTGTCTAATTTTGTGTTAGAAGGTCAAGACAAGCAAAATATTTTAAAGTAGAACTTTTCAAAGTGATCAGATCATTTATATATAAATGATCATATGTAAAATTTAATGTCTTTAGAAAAAGGATGCTGTGTTTATATATTTTTTTCGTTTCTTTCTTTAAAAATATTGCTTTTAATCTCTACTCGACCTTTGCTTGTATAGGATACAACTGCATTCAGTTGATGGCAATCATGGAGCATGCTTACTATGCAAGTTTTGGTTACCAGATCACAAGCTTCTTTGCAGCTTCAAGGTAAAATGAAAGTCCAACATATAACCATTTTTATTCGAGGAAAAAAATAAAATGAATTTTTACCTTTTATATGATGTTGTTTTGTAACCTCATTTAGAGTTACCAGAGTTTAATAGAAGCTGAGAATTTTTTTTTGGACTGAGATCATAGGCTTTGCGTCAAGCCTTAGAGGTTGGCCGTGATTCAACATTGCTTTCCATAAAATGATTTCAGATGAAGAATATCCAGTTAACTTACTAAAATTGTCATACATTTGGAGGTCCAAGCTTTAGTCAGAAAATCATGTCTCATGGAAGTCATTATTGCTAGGGCTCACATCCTTTTCTGGAAAGAGATTGACTCCTGTAGAAATGTGACTCAGAAGGCTCTTGGACAAAACCTGAGAGACTCCTAGCTCTCTAAATGAACAAGGGGTAGTGGAAGGGGAGGTGGGTGGAGGGATGGGTGACTGGGTGACAGGCACTGAGGGGGGGCACTTTGTGGGATGAGCACTGGGTGTTATACTATATGTTGGCAAATCAAACTCCAATTAAAAAATACACACACAAAAAAGGATATACTACTATCTGTAGAAAGATTATCCTTCTTTCTAGGCTAAAATCCAAGGAATGTGTCTCTCTGGGCAGAAAGACACCAAGGAGTCCTATGTAATTGAAGAAGTGCTGACCTGAATGACTACAAGTTGAACAACTTTAACAGTGCTTCCACCTCATGGAGCTCACACTGTGTGGCACATAGACGTTAATCCAATAATCATACATATTGATTTCTTCCCATGATAAAAACTAAGAAGAAAATGACAGGATGGTATAACAGCCTAGAATGAGGTATCTAATCGGTTTAGGTTAGATGTGAACCGATGTTGGAACTGAGATCCAGAACATAATTAAGAGTGAACTGGGAGGAAGGATGAAGTGGAGATAGGGAGATAGCATTCCAGGCTAGAGAAAAAAATACTGATCATTTTATCTGTTTCTTTTGATAGTCCTTCTCCTTCAATAAATTACCTGTATTTATAAACTCTAAATCTTTCATTTCTCTTTTCTTTCTTGAACTCATTCCAAGTAGGCTCCTCACCTCTTCATTGAAATTGCTCTTGTCAAGTGTACTGATGAATTCCAGGCTGTTAAGTCCACTGATCGTCTGTTAACTTACTTGAACTGTCAGCAGCACTTGGCACAACTAGTTTCCTGTACCTTGTTAGGACATTTTTCTTTCCTTCAGTGTTCAGGAAAACTATTATTCTCCTGTTTGTGTTTTTCCTATCTCTCTTGCTGCTTTTTAATTTTTTAAAATTTCCTTTGCTTTTCCTGACCACCAATGTTGAACTTCCAGGTCTCAGCCCTCATTTCCATTCTCCTCTGTATATGAATAACATATGTTGGGGAGTCTCATCAAGTTTCATCCATTCTTATGGCCGAAATACACTTTACATTATACCAGACTCTTCCCTTTTTGCCCATTCCTATATCTAGCTTATCATAAAACCTAACCACCTGTAACTTCAAAGTGTATCCCAAATCTGGCTTCTTCAACTGCTATCACCCTGGTCCAAGCTGCCATTATCTATAACGTGAATTATTTCAGTTAACTGAGCACTCTGTTTTCTCTTGTTCTCCTTCCCCTTCCCTGGCCTTCTCTCCCTCCATACACATGACTACTTTCTGCATAGTGACCAGAGTAACCACTTCAAAATACATAATGTGATGAGCACTGGGTATTATACTAAATGTTGGCAAATTGAATTTAAATTTTAAAAAAATTAAAAAATAAAAGATCATGTCACTTTCTTGCTCAGCACCATCTAATGATTCCTTAACTCTTTCAGGTTAAAAGTGAAAGGCCCTATATTGGCCCATAAGACCCCATATAATCTGGGTCTTAGCTGACTCTCTGGCCTCATCTCTATTGATCATTCCACTCTGGCCACATACTAGCCTATTTGCTATTCTTCCAGGTGTTCCAGCTTATTTCCCCAGTACCCTCTCTCCCTAAACCTTCTATCTTTTAGATATTCACATGCCTTACTCCCTTCTTCTTTCATGTATTCCCTCAAACATTGCCTTCTTCATGAAACTTTCACTTCATAACCCTGTTTAAGATAGCAAACCCACCCTTTCTACCAGTGGCTTTGTTTTGTTTTTTTTCTTTAGAGAAGTTATTGCTGTCTGGCATCCCTCGTGTTTTGCTTATTTATTTGTAGTCCTCCAAATAGAATGTAAATTCCATAAGGGCAGTGATATTTATTTTGTTCACTGCTAAATCCCAGAGCATAGAAAATTTCATGACACATGGTAGATAGCTTAATAAGTATTTGTTGAAAAAAGCAAGTGAATGAATGAAATTTTGAGGCTATTTATTCATTGAACACGCTGTTCATTGCATAGGGGGAAAAAAAGGCTAGGTGGCTGGAATAAGGAGAGAAAACAGTAAAGTGTCATTAATCTAAAGTTATTGGAAGGAGCCAAATTAGGCAGTGCAGTCCACAGTCTTATCCTAAGGACCATGGGAATGCAAGTATAATTTTAGGTAAATATGAAATGATAACATTTGCATTTTTTAAAGATAGTTCTTACTGCCTAGGGGAGTTGGCTACCAGGAGACCTGCTATATACTAAGTGTTGTACTGTATCATGGGAAACCAGATGGTCACAGCTCCTGCTTTCAAGAAGAATATGGCCTAGTGAAGAAATGAGACAACAAATAATCACAAGGGTGATTGGGTGATTATTTATATAAAAGGCAAAGTTGATGCTATGGAAGGCCAATATTAAGATTTTGCATAGGTTAAGAAAAACCTTCCCCCTTAGGAGTGATTTTTGTTTTCTATTTCATGTAGACTAGAAAACTGCTATTAATACAAACACATGTGCCTTTGAGCTACCCATGTTTTCTGCTTGGGTGGTGACAGACATGGTATATTCTCTTGGCCTTCTAGTTCCTGCGGGCATTCCAGTTTGGGAATAAGGAAGTGCAGGAGAGCTGGCCTCACTCAAGACACCAAGGTTATTCAAAGAAATACTCCAACAGTCCCCATCCTCAAGCATACACATTCACAGGAATGGCCAAGTATATAAACAGGGATGACCATTCTCTTCAGGCTATGTAGGCTTGGAGAAGGAAATCAAAATCTCTGAGTATAGAAAGCAGAATTTACTGTATATCTACTTAAATTATGAATTTTTACTGAAATATAAGTCTACATCTAATTGCTGTATTTAAATTATTATTTTTTATCTAATGCCTTTAAATTTTGTTTAAGAGAAAATATTATGCCACTTTGACTTGCATCTAAGTATTATATCATATTGAATTTGCATATTTAAAGTAGGACTGTACTGATAAAACAATTGATATGCAGTAAATGATTGGTTGTTTGCTTTAAAGATACAATTTTGCTTTTACTTTATTCTTTACCTTTAGCCGTTATGGAACACCTGAAGAGCTAAAAGAACTAATTGACACAGCTCACTCAATGGGTATTACAGTCCTCTTAGATGTGGTGCACAGCCATGCTTCAAAAAATTCAGAAGATGGATTAAATATGTTTGACGGGACAGATTCCTGTTATTTTCATTCTGGACCTAGAGGAAATCATGATCTTTGGGATAGTCGATTGTTTGCCTACTCCAGGTAGGTACCTATCATATGGAAATGTCTTTGTTTAAAAAACATTTCAAGGAATTTTACTAAGTTCATTGTGTGTGTAGTCTTTCACTGGTATATAATTTCTTAATCCGATTATTTAAAATTTTATAAGGAATGTTTACATAGAAGAATTTATCTTCTTTTGAATAGCGTATGTATTTGTCGCAAGTTGCACTAAATTTCAGGTTTACTAATCTTATGTCATTTAAAACATATTGGTTATATAGCATTTAAAAGGATTAATATGAATGTTTTTTAGTATATAAAAGAATACTTTCTAAGGTTGAATTAACTATAGTACATCTCTTTAATAAATATGCATTGTTTTAAGTAATCTGTTTTTAAAAATTGTACTTCATATTTTGCTATCTTAATAATATTGCCATGTTCTTGATCGCAGCTATATTAATATAACTGTAATAACAACTAACATCTGTTAGGATGTAATACATCAGATATGATGTCAAATGTTTTAGATACATTAGCTACATATTTATTATTTTATTTTTTTTAAGATTTTTTTTTAATTATTTATTAATGAGAGATACAGAGAGAGAGAAGGGAGGCAGAGACACAGGCAGAGGGAGAAGCAGACTCCATGCAGGGAGCCCAATGTGGGACTAGATCCCAGGTCTCCAGGATCAGGCCCTGGGCTGAAGGCAGCGCTAAACTGCTGAACCACTGGAGCTGTCCTAGCTACATATTTTATTTTACTTATTCTGCATAGCATCTCTATTTAAATGTGGTAAGTCCTTTTGTTAGGACCATGTTACGTAAAAATAAACTAAGGCTTAATGTTGAAACAAGATTAAACACATCTCTGACTTCTTTTGCCATTTAAATAAAGGGTGTTTTAGGTGATTAAATAGCATTACATGGCAAAAATATTTTAAAAAGCCAAAAATACTATCAGTTTATATCTGTTATTGATTATAAGTGAAAATATAATGAAAACATGCTGTCAGGAATATCAAAACCAGCAGAGCATCAATGTGTAACTAATTTTTATAATAAATATTTTTGAAAGAAGCTTAATGAATTTTCTTTTGGATGTTGCATTATACACAAATATACACATGTGTGGAAAATGAGCAGTGTAGAAAAATGCTTTAGTAAGTACTTTGACAAAATGAAGATTTCTAATTTTTCACCATAAATTAGATGACTTTCATATGGAGGACATTGTTTTCCTTTGCTCTTTCCTGAATAGTATACATTGCTTTATATTTCATAACCATATAGGACTCACTCACGCCAGACGAAGCAGCATAACATATGAGAAAAGACACAAGAGGTAGAAGCAGGTGGCAGGGTTCCAGGCCTACTTTCATTCTGAAACAAATCGATTAATCATTCTGGTTCTCAGGTTTTTCATTATAAGAGGAGGCAGTGTTTAGGGGCTAATACAATTCCCTTTGTAACGGTATTTTGTATCTGTGTCACCTTTTTGAACATTGCTTTTCCTAGTACAGATTTTCAACAAGTAAAAAGAACTAAACCTGTGCTAATTCTATAGTATAACTCCACTATTGAAAAAATCTTATAAAAGTAGATTGTGGGCAAAAGATACAATTAATTGAACTCTCTGGTTCTTATTTAGATGAGTCAGAGTGGACTTTATACTATAGAACTGTGCCTTATGAAAGACATTCATTAAATGGTTAAATTTTTGTGTTATGAACCAATTATTCTGTAGAACTGTGTCTTTAAAAAGAAATACTTTAAGTGGGTGAATTTTTATGTTAAAAATGATTATTTTATTAAAATATTTATTATAGTGTGTTTTTCTGTACCTCGAGCTCTCATAGTCCACTAAAAGTTATACAATTTTCTAAATAAAAGGGATTATACGTAATTGTTTTAAAAAACATCTCTGTTGTAGAAGTTAAGTCATATGTAACATTTTATTTAATACTTGGTTTCTTTTGTTATGGAATTAACTATTAATCTTTCTCAGGTGCTTACTTTTGGCAAATAATATAGCATGGTTTTGGCTTATTTATATTATGACTAATTTTTTTGGTTGCATTATGTCATATAGGCTTAGTCCTTTGTAAATATAGTTTTATTTAAAATGCATTTATATAGTTCTGTTTGATAATATCTCTTTTTTCCAATTTAGTAGAATTAGTTTTTTCTATATAGGTTTATACTATTGGTTGTAACATCATTATATAAAATAGATACAACCCTACAAAGCAAAATTAAACAATTTAAATCACCAAATTTAAACAAATAATTTTTAATACTTAGGTTTCTCAGTATATAAAATACTACAGATTCTAGGACTCTGAATTATTTTCTCAATACTTTATGTTATTTATTAAAAGCTTTTTTTAAACAAAATTTGTATTAGCTTGATAAAACTTATCAAGGTTTTTCTTTTACATTTTCTTTCTTCTCTTCTGATTAGAGTATATGTAACATAACATTGCTCTGCTGCAATACTAAAGCCATTTTTATAATCAGCATTCACGTTTCAAGTCCTCTTCTGTCCTTTCAGTTATTTATTGCTGCTTAACAAACCAGCTCAAAATTTAGTGACTTCAGATAACAGCAGTTGTTTATTTTGCCTCCAAATCTGCAATTTGGGCATAATTCAGAGGGATAGCTGTTCCTTTCTACACGTTGTGTCAATTGGAGTGGCTCAGTTAAGGGGCGGATCTTTCAGTGTCCATTTTAAAGATGGTTCACTTACTTGACTGACATAGTGTTGGCTGTCAGCTAGGAGCTCAGCCATGACTATGATGGGCCAGCAGGCCTCAGTTCCTCTTCTTAGAGCTCACTCCACAGGTTACTTGAGCTTTCTTACAATAGTGAATATTCCAAATGGCTTGCATTTCTTATGGTCTGGATGGAGAAACTGACCTAGCTTCATTTCTTGCTATAAACTGTAGGTCAAACACAATTTCAAGGACAAGGCACATGAACCCCTTCATTCAGTGGCAGGAGCATTAAAGAATTTTTGTGCTGTGTTTTAAACCCCCCACATCTAACAAGTTTTGACCATACACAATAAATATGCCACTTCACAAATTAAAAAAAAAATTTTGAAATACCTGTCTATGTGGAAATACTTTTTTGTCATATTTTTGTTATAGCTTTGTCTATAAGCAATTTTTTAAAAAAATATACTTTTCATTATAAAAGTAATGTCATTGTTGATAATTAATTAATATAAAAAGGCACACGTTTTCCAAAATAAAAACTTATTTTTCTTAGTAAATATAAATAGCATTCTTTGTACATGAGTGCATTTAATGAGTATAAATTCATTAAACATGTAAATAAACACATGAAAACCCAGCCACCTCCCCATAGAATAGCTACTCTGCCTGTGATTTTGGGTTTGTTCCTTATCCAGGTGAAATCAGAAACTACATATTTTAAAAGATAAGTTCTCTTCAACCCCTTATCATTGATTTGTTGATTTTTACTATACTCCATGGAAAAGTACATATGAAAATGGTACCTGGTTTATGTAAGGCCTAAGTCTCTTTTTTGAAAACTTGTAATAATTTTTGAAATTATATATTTACTGCTTGAAAAAAATAATCTTATATAAAATCAGCTTCTGTAGAGATAGGTTGCTGATGCTCATTTCATCCTATCTATATGTCACAACCTGTCACCGTTTATAATCTCTGATTCAAGTGCCATCATCAAGTTATCAGAATTAAATCTCTCTCTCTGAGTAATACCAGAGATCCTGACTGCACTATTTCATTACCTGCTATGAATAAATTTCCAATCAGGAGCTGCCCATGTTTTAATTTTCTGTCTACTCGGCTGAACTGCCTTCTAGCTCCGCTAAATTACTAATGACAGTCCATAACAGAGATTGGGTTGTCCTTACTTTAGTTGGTAAAGAGAACTTTCTGACAGATCTGTCATCTATAAGTTTCTGAAGTTTATAGAGTTAAGAAATAATGGATACAATTTAGAGGTCTTGGTTTTAGATTCTGTTTTTGCATATTCATCTGGCACAGATGAATTATATCTGGCATGTAAATGTAGTTGATAAAATAACAAGACAACTGCAGATTTGTTGAGCCTAAACAATTATTATGCCTTAACTATTACTAAAGCTTCAAATGAGTACCTTTTCTTTGTTAAATATTTCTATCAGAGATAAGATATATTGGATCTCAAAGGAGATAACATAGTAGAGCTAATGCTCATATTATCTCTGAACCTTACATTTGGGTACAAAGGTAGTACAATCCTATTCCATCAGCATGATTTTGTGATGAAACAACTATTAGATAGGAAGATGCTCTACAGTTATCTTGAGTTACTAGAGTTCCTTCTAGAAACAAAAGTAAATCCAGTTTGCTTTTTAAGGTCTTAATCAAATACTTCATAGTATAAACACTATAATAATTGGGTTTTTAATCCTTTTAATAAAAGTTTAATAAAACTTTTAATAACTTTTCCATAATTTAGAATGTGGAATAAAATTCATGTGGGCTTGCCCTGTTTAGAGTGGATATTTGTATCTTAAGCAGTCTATGGTATCATATTTTTTTCCTTTTTTTTTGGTTTGTCAATATAGTAAATTACATTTGTTGATTTTTGAATGTTAGGCCAGTCTTGCATTCCTGGGATAAACCCTCATGAACATAGTTGCTAATATTCTGAACAAAATTTTAGCATATTAATAAATGATGTTTTACCATGACCAAATCAGTTCTTAATGTTGAATCTTAATTTAAGGATTATTGTGCACTGATATATTAGCTAGTAGGAGAAAGATGTTTAAAAACTAGTATTCAGGACATGAATAGAAACTTCTAGGGATGCCTGGGTGGCTCGGCCGTTGAGCATCTGCCTTCAGCTCAGGGCATGATCCTGGGTCCAGAGATCAAGTCCCACATGGGGCTCCCTGCATGGAGCCTGTTTCTCCCTCTGCCTATGTCTCTGTCTCTCTCTCCTTCTGTGTCTCTCATGAGAATGAATAGATAAAATCTTTAAAAATGATAAAATAAAACAATAATTTTGGAAGTTTCTTTTTTTAAAGATTTTTTTTTTTTTCATGAGAGACACAGAGAGAGAAGCAGAGACACGGGCAGAGGGAGAAGCAGGCTCCATGCAGGGAGCCTGATGTGGTACTCCATCCTGAGTCCCCAGGATCACGCCCTAGGCTGAAGGCAGCACTAAACCACTGAGCCACCCTGGCTGCCCTAAAATTATTATTTTAAAGAGAACTTAAAAGTCATATACTTCTATGTGGTTTCTTAAAGAAAAAAAAAAAAAAAAAGAAAAAAAAAGAAAACCATGTCATTGGGTGAAATAATTTCATTTTTTCTGTAGTAGAAATGGCCATAGGACACCTCGGTGGCTCAGTCAGTTAAGCATCTGACTCTTGATTTCATCTCAGGGTCATGAGTTCAAGCCTCAGGTGGATCTCTATGCTAAGTGCAGATTGGAGCTGGCTTAAGGTTCTCTTTCTCTCTCTCTCTCTCTCTCCCATTGCCCCTCCTTGCTCCCTGCTCTCACATGCTCTTTCTCTTTAAAAAAAAAAAAAAAAAAAAAGACTACAATAACAGATAAAAGCATAGTAAAAGTATATGTGTGCAACTACTTTTGAAAACAGTTTGGTATTATCTAGAAAACTTACAGAGTCATATGTCCTAGGATGTGTTACAGAGTATATATGCTTGGTTAACTCTTGAGCATATACTTATCAGAACTTTGGGGAAAAATAGACCCCAAAGTCATTCCCTTTGGGATACAGGTGATATTTTAAAAATTAACTTGAAGTAATGGTCTTTAAATCTCTGCTATGAAGAAAACATTTTGGGGAAAATACCAAGAAAAAATTTCTATCATTGTGATTTTATAGCCACATAAAATGTTTTAGTCATAAAAGTTCTTTGCATACACATAAATCTTGGAGGTAGTTTTTACCAAACTTTTTTTTTTTTTCAAGTTTTTTTATTTATTTATGATAGTCACAGAGAGAGAGAGAGGCAGAGACATAGGCAGAGGGAGAAGCAGGCTCCATGCACCAGAAGCCCGATGTGGGATTCGATCCCAGGTCTCCAGAATCGCGCTCTGGGCTAAAGGCAGGCGCTAAACCGCTGCGCCACCCAGGGATCCCCCAAACTTTTAAAGTGGGTTCAGTTTTAGTATATCTTAAGCCCAATGGTTCTAAATATAAATATAAATGAATCCTCCTGTGGTTACTTGGCAAAAATAACCTAGCTTCAGGGAAAATTGAAATATACAAGTCACATTTCAGCAAAGATGGTAGATGATGAAGGGAGTTGAAAAAGGAATTTTATAACATAATAATCATAGCCATTGACCCTCTCATTTACATCTGTGTATTTTAGCGAGCTGTTACAGCCAGGACAAGCATTAACATCACATATTAAAGTGACTCTTAATTTCAATCAGACTCTTGATTATTTTATCTTTATTTTAAAATTAGTGTCTTTGTGTGTATGAGTTAACAGTCACTTAATGTATTAAAAAAGTGGCATAGATATACAATTAATAAATATATATATGGAGGAATGTGTTGAAAAGTTTTCACTGATAAGGCATACAACAAAAAAGTTTACAAATCACTGAATTAGACCATTTTTTAGGTAAATTAAGGTTAACATTGTAGATTTTTTAAAAATAAACTTGTTAGGTTGACATAGATTTTTTAAAAAATAAACTACTTTTTCTGAATAATTCATTTATTCTATTGACTTGTTTAACATTAAACATCTACCAAGAGTCATGTCTTCAGAGAGATGATGTTTTCAATATATTTAAATGTAACACAAACCCTAAAATAAAATACATGTTTTTAATTTCTTTGGATAGATTGCCAAACATTTCATACTTTTTAATTGAAGTAATACATCATCTTTTTAGACAGACAAGTATCTGTCCTATTTGCTTTGAAATTGACAAAAAGAAAAAAGATGATTTTTATAAAGCAAATGATAGATAATTAAAAGACAATTTTGGACATAGATTTAGCAAACAGCTAACTATTCCAAAGACAGACAATTAAAAAGAAACAAATAATAGCCTCTTCTTCATTAAGAATATTAAAATCTCACAGTAAGATTGTTAATAGCTTCAGTGAATGCTGAATATTCCATAAAAAGTCTTGTTTTCTTTTTTCATAGTATTTGTTTCTTTTCCTTTTCGTGTTTCTTTGTTGTATAAACCAGAACCTTATTTCAGCTTGATTAAAGAAAATGGTTAAATCTAGTATTTCAAAGAAAGTAAAGTTAGATTCAAAATTCAGACAGACTAATTCTCTTTTGTAAAAGAGATTAAGAAAGTTGCTATATCAATCTAATCTGCCTGGAATTGAGTGTGAATAGTAGGAATGTAACTTCTCTCACAGGGTTTATGAGATTATTCAGCCTAGCAGAAAGGTTTCTGTTGATGCAGAGCACAGCACAGGGGTCAGGATTTACAGTCTTTGTATGAACTTTGTTCCTCGTATTATCTGCCCCGTTTATTCCCCTCAAGTCTAAAATTTAGGTGCACAAGGGTATTGTGAAAATATTTTGAGTATTTAGGTCTTATTCACCTGTAACATTCATTCTCAAATCCAAACTTACTGTAAAGTAGGACAGTTCTACTTGGTAATTTGCCCTAAATTTGAAAATGCTGTGCATCGATCGCTCTAAATGTAGCTTCTTTAGCCTAAGACAGTGGTCCATGTTAGTGAAAATGGCCTGAAAGTCCCTATTCAATGATTATTCATTTAAGTGTGGAAATAACATGGAGTCTATAATGTTAGTACCTTGTTTTGTTTATGACTTTTTAAACAGGCAGGTAGAAAGTGAAAACAATATTTTCCATCTGAGAGTAACAAACAACTTGTTTCAGCGTGTCTGTTTCCTAGGGTATGGACTAGCAGTTTTGAAGTTACGAAGCAATATTTCATAGTTTACTAGTCACATGATTTCCTTAGCATTAAGCTGCAGATAAATAATCCATGTTGTATTGAACCAATTATTTTCAGAAAATATAGGTATCTCATAATTTTGGAAGGACACATTTATAAGTAATATAAAGATTATTCATTTTTGAGGCCTTTCCCCTATTCGTATAGATTAGCGATCAGGCCTATTTTTCTTTCATTGTTAGTAAGAGAAGCCTTCCACCTCAGGATTTATTTCATTGTCTCCTTCCAGGTTAATCTGTTTTCCAAAGATCAGATGTTTGCCTGTGTAGTCTTTCAAAATTCTGTCTGCTGAAAGCATCAGTAAACCTCAGGAGCAGTTAGAGTTAACATTTTCTCTGAGTGCTTCAGGAAACAAAATAGCATAATAGCCAACTTTTTAAAGCTTGAGTTCTGTTCCTGGTACTGTGTGAGGGGTAGCAAATGGAGCTGACTGGCTGTGCAGGTGTGTTCCTCTGGTCTCTATGGAGCAATGATGATTTCAGGGGTCACTGTTGGTAAGGGACATTCAGCTTGGAGGAATTATTGAACTTCCTTCCGTGACTACCTGACATAAGAAAACGACTCCTCTTGTCTCCCCACCATTCCCTCTCCCCTGTTCTCTCGTTTTTCTCCATTGTACTTATGTGTGACATTCTAAGTAGGTACTGTTTTTCATTTTCATGTCATATGAGCTGTTTGTATTATATAAAAAAGTGAAATAATTGTTTTTTTATAGAATATCTTTGATTTAAAGAAAAGCAGTCTTGAGTTTTCTCTATCTTACAAGCTTTTCACTATCAAATCTGCTTCCCATGAAAGTGATGCTGCACAGTATTGATTTGGTGGGGTTGTATTTTCTTTCAAACTGAATTCAGTGAAGGAAGCTACAAAAGGTACCACCAGCCTATATATATATATATATATATATATATACACACACACACACACATATACACATATATATGTATATATGTATATATATAAATTTTATTTATAATAAAATTTACTTATTTATATATAAATATATATAATTTTATATATATATAATTAATATTGTTATAATTAAAAATGGTGGGATCCCTGGGTGGCGCAGCGGTTTGGCGCCTGCCTTTGGCTCAAGGCGCGATCCTGGAGACCCGGGATCGAATCCCACGTCGGGCTCCCAGTGCATGGAGCCTGCTTCTCTCTCTGCCTGTGTCTCTGCCTCTCTCTCTCTCTCTGTGTGTGACTATCGTAAATAAATAAATTTAAAAAAATGTTTAAAAAATGGTAAAGATCTGGTGTAATATAAAGTAGGGGGTTTTGAAATTGGGTGACTTGGATCATGAGCCAAGTAGCTTAATGCTTGAATCCATTTCCTGTATAAAGAACTCTTAATGATATTTTTTATGTGCCATAAGGCAGCCGTTCAGACTACTTTAAATAATGATTGAAAATGCACAGTAAACTAAAATACAAAGTGGAGCAAAAGGAAAGTTTGGAGTTGTACTTTCAGATTTTTACTAAAGAAGGCAAGCAGGGCTTACCTTACAAACCCAAGGCAACCGAGGGAAGCAGGCCGGATGGTGCCATTGGGAATCTGGTGCAAACAGGTTCAGTCTGAATGGGCTGCCACTTTCCTTGTGACAGCGTGACCTGTACATCCACATTTTATTTGAAATCTCTCCAGTTTTGGGACACCTGGGTGGCTCAGCGGTTGAGCATGTGCCTTTGGCCAGGGGCAGTCCCAGGATTGAGTCCAAGTCCCACATCAGGCTCCCTATGGGGAGCCTGTTCCTCCCTCTGCCTATGTCTCTGCCTCTCTGTGTGTCTCTCATGAATAAATAAATAAAATCTTTAGAAATCTCTCCATTTTTAAATGTCTCCATTGTTGGAAGGGGTAAGCAATAGGATGTAACCGCGGATAGACCTGCATGCAAGACTCAGGCTCCTTAGTACAGAATGTACACTGCCCACCGTTTCCGTAGTGGGAACTGTTGTGTGGACAAAGCTCTGAGATAGTGAAGTGTTTTTGACCATCTGGATAGTGTGTGTACCTGAGCACAGTTAAGGTCCCCTCTACAAACTTCTAAGATTCTGATGGGCAGGTATGGAGAGCCAATCATCTTGCAGCTGCCTGAGACAAGCCTTGTACTTAAATTCTCTTGCTTGTTAAAACTGCCCCCTCTCAATCTGAAGTAGCCTGCCTCTTTCTTGTCTCCCCACCAGATCATGTATTCCAGTCTCAGATCATACCTAGAAGGTCCCTGAGATTGCAGTCAAAAAGCAATTAATTTAAAATTTTGAAATTACCACACAGACCAAAGGAGCATAATTTGAGATGGATATAATTCCTGGACCACTGGGGCTATCTTTGTACCCTAAGATACAACCTTGGGTTGTGAATATATCAGATTCTACCAAATTTCCGAAATTAAGTAATAAATTAAGTAGTGAGTCAAATATGATAAGGACAATGATACTTCTATAGAATAAACAGGATTCTTTGTAATTCTTTGTTTTTGGATTAGCAATGAGAATTTTTTAAACTTAACCTGATTGCAGGATATTATCACTCAGAATTAACATCTCCTTGATTTCAAGTAGCAGAGGAATCAAAAAATAAGTGCCTTTTAAGACAGTCTCAGTAAAACAAAATGTACATTTATTAAAGAAATCTACATAGTTAAAATGCAGTGACCTTTGTTTCTTTTAAGACCTTGCACCTAAGTTGTGATTTCTCTAAAAAAAAATTGTAAATGTGGTTATCAATATTTGGAGGCAGTACAGATATAGGGAATGGGAGGAAGCCTGGACTCAAATACTAGTTCCACCAGTGATTACCATGTAAATACAGTCAGATTCATGAATCTTTCTAAAATTTGATTTCCTCCTCTTAAAAAAAAATATTTTAATTGTACCTTGCTCCTACGACTGTGAAGATTTAGTGACACATTTACCCCCATGTCTGACTTGCAGTTGTGATAATTGCATTGTCACCATCATTGCCATATCATCATTGTCATAATTTTCTTGTGGACAGATTAACCAGCCAGCCTCATCCTCTGAAACATAATTAGAGGCCTGAAAACAAGTAATGGCATTTTTTTTCATGAACCAAAATATGTCCCATAATCACTGTGGATCTTTCTTCATGTCGTCTCATACTATATTTTAAAAGCATGTTAAGCTATTTTGTTTGTGGTAGAAGCACAAAATTAGGAACATTTGTGGGAAATGACTGATGATGATCAACATCTAATGGTCACAGACAAGAGCAATGGTAGAGAGAGAGAAAACCCATTAAGGTCAGAAACCAGAATGGAAAGCACAGCACTGTAAGGCCACTTAGGTGCAACAGCAGACAGTTCCACACTCTGGTATCTCTCTGGGCATCATTAAACTGCAGTGTAGAATCATCATAATGAATGTGAGTCATTAATAAATGTTTTGTTTGAAAATTTTAAGATGGCAGGCAAAAGGAAAATGTAACTTTGAAGTATTGCTGCTAAACATGTTAAAATTTTAAATGTTGTTTTAAGGGTTAAGTTAAAGTTATCTGTCAGCAGTTTTTGTTTTTTGTTTTTTTGTTTTTTGTTTTTAATGAGGATCACCATGAAAACTTTGAGTGGACTTCTTTGTTCCCTTCCCGTGTAGTAAGCAAAACATCTTTCTACTAATTATTATTTTTAAATTTTCTGGCACAAAAGGCATTGTATTAAACAGTGTTGAATTAACTTTGAAATCAGAGACCATCTTTTCTATTTTTCATCAATCAATATTTTATGGTACTCCATTCTGATTTTGAGTCTCAGAAGGTTTATTGTACATCAGATTGTTTAGTCTTTCCCAATAATGGAGTTGGGTTTTTTTGTTTTGTTTTGTTTTGTTTTGTTTTTGTTTTTGTTTTTACTGTAATGGCCAGGCTGTTTTTGATAGTAGTATCTAGACTAATTCACTCAGGAAGGGCCTACTTCATTCTTATAGTCCTCTTTTCTTTCTGTTTTGAGTGACCATTGTTGTGGCCATGATTATAAGTGTGGAGATCATACCTTTATGCTTGTTATTTCTGTGCCCAGTCTGGAATGGCATTTACCCCTGATGTTTTTCTTTCTGGCAAAGTGTTATTATTAAGAATTGCCTTATAATAAGCTAGCATGGGCTTTGCTTGACCTACAGTTGGTCCTTGATTCTGCCATGAGCTAATCTACTAGTTTGTGTGGTTACAGTTGAAAGGCTATCAGAAATAGTCTCTCTCTCTATCTTTCCCAAAACTTTTCCAGAAGTAAGGTATCTAACATCTCCTGTACAAGAAGAGAATTCAGGGAGTTTAGTGATAAAATGATAGATAAACATAGCAGACCCTTTCAGACCATAGGGGTGGTGCAAGATTCATTGAGGGTGCCGTCTCTGCTACCAGGCTGCTGGCTGGCATGGTTATTGGGAAAAATGGGAAATTATAGGGAAGATGTACACTAAAGAAGCATGCAAAATAGAAACCCAACAGTCCTGCTGAGGCTCATATAGAATAATACTGTCAAAAAGAAATATAATGCAAACCACATACATAATTTAAAAATGTTCTAGTGTCTACGCTCATCTCTAAAGTAGTGATTAAAAAGAAACCTACCTCATAGAGCTGTTGGAAGATTTTAAATATTAAAAATATGTGCAAATCTTAACATAGTTCCTGGACTATTATAAGAATTAGTTTTGTTTCTTAAAACTTCCATGATTTGTTTGCTCCACATCCATACTAAGTTGTTGAGCTCAAATTTATGTATCAAGCAATCTATGAACATATATCCCTTTAGCAATTACAATTCCTCTTTATAGTATGTCCAAATTATTTCTCAAATAAAGATTGTCTTTCCTACTCCCCACCCTGAGTTATATGCTCTTATTTATCTGCCTTCACTCTTTGCTCTCTTACCTGTGAATATATGTTTTATTTTATCAGTTACTAGATTGCATTATTATTAGTAGTAGTAGTATTATTAGTATTATTATTATTATTTGGCTTTTCTCCTCTACACCAAGCATGAATGTAAGCTTCAACAAGGCAAAGACAGTGTTTGTCTTGTTTTTTTTGTTAGCCCTCAGGGCTAGAACAATGAGTGCTTGACTCATTTAGACACAAATTTGTTGGATGGATAAATAAATGGATGAATGTATTTATGCTTTCGAAGTCTTCCAAATAAGAATATAGGTTTTATACATCTTATAACCCCATTGTTAAGCATAATCCCTTAGAACCTACCAGAGTAGACTGTTCAATGTTTGTCCAGCTGAGTAACAATGAAACCCATTATCTCTACCATGTAATGCTTTTGAATATTTTAGCTCCCTTTATACCCAGATATAGCAAATGGTGTTTCAGTTAATTCATGAAGTAACAATAGCATCTAGGTTTGTCAGTGCCCTTTGTTGCAATATAACTACTTTGGGAAATGATCCACCAAAGAGGAAAGTTCAGCAGAATTATCAATGTGTGTCACATGAAGAGTGTTCAAAGCTCAAATAAATTTGGAAAACCCTGAATTAAATCAAGCTCAACACATTTCTTCATAGTTGAAATTCTTGGAATATTTAATTAGCTAATGTGCATTTTGAACCTACAAGTAAGTCCTATAAAATAATACTTAATTTCTCAAATTTCTTTGACCTCAGAGTACTTCAATGCACTTTGAAAAGATTTTTTTAAAATCTTAACATGGCTTAAGAGGTTTTTGAAGGGCCTGGATCTGATCTCATCTTAAATACTCTTTCTCTCACTTATTAATCTCTTACCATCCCTGGTGCTTTTCCCACATCGGGACCTCTGTGCATGCTTCTCCCTCTGCCTGTGGTATTTCCCTTGTATGACCATCTCCTATTGATTTTCTAGTCCAGAGTGGAAAAGCCCCTTCTTAACTTTACCAGTGTAAATTCTCATGGTTCCCTCTTTTCATCCTTCATTTATTTATGATAATCTGTGGTTAAAATTTGTGATTGTATTTTCATTCTGTATTTTAAAATAGTTATCACTTACTGATTTTTCCTTTGATCCCAAATTCAGACGATTTCCCATTGGATCAATGTGCATGTGAAAACATCACATACAAACATTGTTGATGGTAGCTTTACATTTTTGTAAAGAATGTCCTGTTTGAGTGTGTCTGGGTGACTCAGGGTGTTAAGCATCTGCCTTTGGCTCAGGTCATGATCCCAGTGACCTGGGATGAGCCCCACATCTGGCTCAGTGCTCAGCGAGAAGCATGCTCCTCCTCTCCTCCCACTTATGCTCTTTCTTGCAATCTCTGTCTCTCAAATAAATAAATAAAATCTTAAAAAAATATATCTTTTTTGAAATCTGCATATGAAGTAAAACACAAATTTTCATTAATCCTTTAAGCAATGAATGTATAGTGACAGTGACATGTGGTAGTTAAGGGAGTGAATTAGGATAGTGTGGCTTTGGCATTCAAGTTCTGCTGTGTCCAAGCTGTGGCTACTCCTTCTTGAGGGGTGCTTGTCATCATCTTTAATTGTTTACTTCACTGAGCTCTTTTCATTTCCATTTCTTCTTACCACTCCCAAACCCATCAACCTGTAGTACTCTTTATTTATAATGTACATTTTGGAAAAATGATACTTATTTATTATTACTTTACTATTCTTTACTGTTATTTCCTCAAGCAGAACAAAATATCACAATCTGCTTCAGGATTTACACTTATTTAAAGAAAATAATAGGGGCACCTGAGTGACTCAGTGGTTGAGCATCTGTCTTTGGCTCAGGTTATGATCCCCAGGTACTGGGATCAAGTCCCACATCGGGCTCCCCACATGGAGCATAGGCTTCTTCTGCTGCCTATGTCTCTGCCTCTCTCTCTCTGTGTCTTATGGATAAATAAATAAAATCTTAAAAAAATAAAGAAAATATTTGAGAATATATCTGTCTCTGTCTCTCATTCTCATGTCTCTCTCTCATCTCAGCTGTACATTTGGCAATTTCAGCTTTATGATATTTAAAAGAAGATGGCCAAAAATAAAAAAAATAAAGATTTTATTTTTTTATCCATGCTTGTCAATTTCTGGAACAAGCTGAAGGAAAATTATCTGTTATGTTCTTTTTAAAAACTCTTAATATATAGGCTCCAATTGCTAAAAGAAATTAAGGTGTACAATACTAAAATAGCATAGCGAATGCAAAAATAAGACCCCATTCAGAAACAAATACTCTTAAAAAGAAGCTATCCATTGTAATCTCTGAATTGATTAAGATTTAAGAATTTTTCCCATCAAGGCAGGAATCATGCACTGTTTTCTTCCTCAGTAACCTTTGTTCCTTTCTTCCTTCTTTCCTCTCTGACCCTCCCCTCCCCACCTTCTTTCTTCTGTCCTTTCTCTCCCGCCACTTTTTTTTTTTTAATAATAATAATACAAGGGAGGGCTGGGCACCTGGATGGCTCAGTGATTGAGCATCTATCTGCCTTCATCTCAGGTCATGATCCTGGGGTTCTGGGATTGAGTCCCACATCAGGCTCCCTGAGGAGCCTGCTGTTCCCTCTGCCCATGTCTCTGCCTCTTTCTCTATTTCTCTCATGAATAAATAAATAAAATCTTTTAAAAAATAATAATAATACAAGGAGGGCAAAGTTCTAAGACAAAGGAGGATTTGGATGTGTGTCAGATTAACTATGGTTTTCTCTTTGGTCCTCCTTTTTTGTCTTCCTTGTTTGGTTTTGTTTTCTCCAGTGCTAATTATTTTAGCATGTGGTAGAAAAGGCTGTGGTGACAAATTTGCCTTAAGAAATGTGAACCTTTCAGGCCATTTGAGCATAAACCTAAAATGTAGAGATGTTGGGAACAAACCTAAGGGAAGTTTGTTCCTTTTATCCACTCTTTATGCAAGATGTATTAAAAATCCTGGAGAAAATAGAAAGGTGATTCTTGTATGTATTTATAAATTATCTTGTCATGTAAATATGGCATATGAATATTGCACTATTCATATAGATATTGCACTAGGCATATAAATATAGCATATAGATATTGCTCATATGACTATGCACTTAGGTTGTGTTCTCATGATTTATATACATGTATATATAAATGTGTATATATGTATATATGTGTATAGACACATCTGAAATCCAAATGTTTATACAGGTTAGTCAGAAATTAATGTTTTGGTATCTCTCCATTAACTATAGCTCATAATCTCTACACCCCTAAAATTGATAGAAGACAGGACAAGAATATACATTTTTAAGCTGTGCAAGTTAGATTTGTTTTAAAGCAAAGGAAGTTTTGTTTTAGAAATGTATATGAGGGGATCCCTGGGTGGCGCAGCGGTTTGGCGCCTGCCTTTGGCCCAGGGCGTGATCCTGGAGATCCGGGATCGAGTCCCACATCGGGCTCCCGGTGCATGGAGCCTGCTTCTCCCTCTGCCTGTGTCTCTGCCTCTCTCTCTCTCACTGTGTGCCTATCGTAAATAAAAAAAAAAATTAAAAAAAAAAAAAAGAAATGTATATGAAATACCTTTTCTGTATTCAAAATGTCTGTAAATGTCTTTAGGGAACATAAGCATGTATGTATGTGTGTATATATAAACTGTATATAAAGGAACATAAAGTGAATTTCTCAAGGTCTTTGCTTTTTAAAATGAGTAAATAAGTGTTACAGGCCAGTGGCTTTATGGACACATATTAATGATTAAATAATCTGTTGCTGAGAATCACTTATCAAAAATATTTTTGGTATATGCAAGTTCTTATTTAATGAAAAATGTATTGAGTAGTTGCTGTGTACCCAACATTCCTAAACACTGGGAATGAGGCAGTAAAAAAATAGTAGGACAGCAATCCTCAGAGCCCTATCTGTGGGGAAGACAGACAATACAAAGCAAATTTTCAGATAGTGGCAGGTACCTGAAGAAACCCAAAGCCAACTAATTCAGTCGTATGTTGCATGGCAGCTGTCTTTTAGCGTAGTCAAAGTAAGCATTTCTGAAGAGGTAATATTTAAATAGAGACCCAAATGTAAGAGTGCAATGTAAAATCCAGTATAAACTGTGAGAAGAAAAGCAACTGCAGAGTCCCTCTGTGGGGAATAAATGGGCTTGGTTTGTTCAAGAGAAGGCAAGAGAAATGTAGAATGGTAAGCAAGAGAGAATTTTAGGAAGATCCAGAGAGTTTGGCAGTTGTCAGATCATGGAAAGCCTGGTAGGCCCTTACAAGGAGTTTTGGTTTTCTTCTCTTTTATTAAATTCATTCTCTGTTTGATGGGAAGCTGTTAAAAGATTTGGATCACAGGAATGATGTGACAATATTGAAAAAATAATTCTGCCTACTATAGGATAAAGGAGGAGAAGGTATGGGGGCAGGTATGGAATCAATGGGCTGGCAATATAAAATAAAAAAATATCTGTTAAGAGAAGTTATTTCAAGGAACATCTGGGTGGCTCAGTTGAGCATTGGACTCTTGGTTTTGGCTGTCATGATCTCATGGGTTGTGAGATCAAGCCCCAAGCTGGCTCCGCGCTCAGCAGAGAGTCGGCTGGAAGATTCTCTCCCTCTGCCTTTCCCCACCCCCCCCCAACTCTCTCTCTCTCTGTTTCTCTCAAATAAATAAATAAATAAATAAATAAATAAATAAATAAATAAATAAATATTTTCAAAAGAAGTTATTTCAACTTATGAGATTATATCAGAAGCACTTGAAGAGTGAGGGTGAGGAGAGATATGGTCCAACCCTGAGCTCTGAGTTACTCTCGCATGCAGAGGTTAAGAAGACAAACAGAAGGCAACTAAGAGAAGAGTCTGCAAGTGAAACAGGAGGGAGTGTCCAATAATGCCAGCTGCATCTGCAGAGCCCAAGACTGCTGATTTGGACTGATGGTCATTTGTTTGGACTAAAAAGGGTTTTTGGTGGAATAGTTCGGCTAAAATTCTGATTTTGTCATTCTACTAGATATCTCCCCAATAGTTGGGCTAAAATTCTAATTTTGTCATTCTACTAGATATCTGCCCAAGGAATACAGAAACACTAACTCAAAGGGATATATATGTACCCCTATGTTTATTGTAGCGTTATTTACAATAGCCAAATTATGGAAGTAGCCCAAGTGTCCTTCAATAGAGGAATGGACAAGGAAGATGTGAGATATATATCTATATAGATATATAGATATAATGGAATATTATTCAGCCATAAAAAGAATGAAATCTTGCCACTTACAACAACATAGGTGGATCTAGAGAGTATCATCCAAGCGAAATAAGTCAGAGAAAGACAAATACCATGTGATTTCATTCATATGTGGAATTTCAGAAACAAAACAAATGAGCAAAAGAAAAAAAGAGAGAGAGAGGTGAATCAAGAAACAGACTCTTAATTATAGAGAACAAACTGAGGGTTAACAGAGGTGGGTGGGGGGATGGGTTAAATAGGTGATGGGGATTAAGGAGGGCATTTGCTGTGATGAGCACAGCATGTTGTATGAAGTATTGAATTCCATTCCTCTATCAATGGACACTTGGGCTGCTGACAGAAGGGGAAATTGCTAAGTCAGTAGAGAATGGTAACGACAGGTGCAAACTCCTTCAGAAAGGAAGAAAAGATGGGATTTGGTGACCTCATGGAGAGTTGCTCTTGGAAAAGTGCAGGAACAATTTCTCTGATATACAAAGAGACAGTCAATGGGTTTTAAGTAGCAAGGGAGGTAGATTTGATAGGAGGTTGATGGTGTTTTCTATTTGCTTCTATTTTTCCAGTTAAATAAAAAAGCAGACAGTCAGCGGCAAGTGAAAAGTTAAGGGAAAGGTCTTGGAAATTCCAGGTGAGAAGAGGTATAAAATTGTCATCTGAGAGAGTGGGGGAATTGTTTCATCAAAGAAATTTGATGGGATTCCTGAGTAATTCTTAGGACCAACCTGGTCCTGGCTAAGCAGAAGGTTAGATTTGACGAGGGCTAGTTCTGCTAGGATTAGGAGCCTTCTCTTCAATCCCACTGAGAGCTATTTTAAAGTTGAGAGAAGGGCAGTCTCCTAAGACTCCCTCAATAAATTTGTGAAAGACAATTTTGCTGTCTCCATTTCCCTTAAATTTTCAGAGTTAATTTTTCCAGAAACTTAATCATAACAACAAAAAGAGTCACAGTCATTCAGGTCAGATCTGTTAGGTATTAAGTCTCAGCAGAGGGTATAATTAATGACAAGTAAGCTTGAGAGACAATTGATTGGAATATACTCACTTCATCACTAAGCATATTCTTCGTAGTATTATTGGAGTGATCTTCCTCAACTGCAAATTTGGTACGTGACTCACTAAGGTAAATCATTCAGTGGTAAACTATAGCCTGTGGCAGTTGCTTCTAAACAGATGAATGCTAACAGCTTTGGTGAAAATGGAGAGTCTCTCACACTTGAGACTGGCTCCTCCTTATAGATGATGTCACGGCATGATACTTGATCACATAAGATAGAAGTATGGGACCCAAAGACATAGAAAAGAGGGTTTCATGTGCCAGTTAATCCATATCAAGTAGGATCCCAAGTATTTCTTAGACATTATCCTTACTGTTTCTAATCCTACTAACCAAAGATGGATTCTTTGAATGCCTGAATGGTCCTGAGCACAAGAAAATGCATTGTTCACTAGATGGTTAGAATTTCAGTTAGTAGGAAACTACACAAGGGCATTGTCTGGTTTGCAGCTATGTCAAGAAAAGTCTGGTGTTCATGCATGTGTGTGCATTATGTAAAAATGTACACAAATGTCTGTGTGTGCGTGTGTACATGTGTTTGGGATAGTATGTGGAGTGTGACAGCAGAATCCTAGCTCCTTATATGGTTTTTATCCAGGGCAGAAACTCCGGTCCCTTGGATACATTCAATGACAACTTTTTGATATATAAAAGGACCTAATTCTAAATTTTAAGAAAATACACGTATTAAAATAAATTGATACTATTTTTGAAAGGTGTTTGTAATAGGGATGTGGCTGCATTTCTTTCCCACATCATAGGTGTGCCCTTAGCCAGCTCTGCGAAGAAGTACACACCTTAAGAACAACAGGCAGTAGTGACAATGGCTTATCCCTGTGTGTGTCTTGAGGCATCAAGGTTGGGTGTCTCCTTGACTGCCTATTCCTTCAGCCCCTTGATTCCTGTCCACTGGGTGCTGAGGTATCTCATTAAAGCCCTAGAGGGGGAAGGATCATATTTTTAAAGTAATTGTGCTAGAGGATGAATTCTAGGATCTTGGCAAACTGGGAGCTCTAATTAATGTCTGACCTCTTTCTACCTCTCTAAATTCTACAATGTGGAATTCCTCTCCTATACTGAGTCTCTGTGTCTTTACCCATGCTATTCCTTCTCCTTTGAAAGCTTTTCCTACTCTACTATACCTTCTGGAGTATCTTCTATTTCAAGACAAAATATTTATCTCCATTTGTAGGAAACTTTCATAAAAGCCTTCCCATTACCATCTCAGTCCCTGCCCCCTTAAATGCTCTCTCTCCCTCTTCATTGTAGCAGATTTAATCTGGACTTCCCCTTTTTAAATACTGCATTTATAGGTCTAATAAGGTATGACATTGAAAAACTCCCCATGTTAGTCTTTTCTACTGGACAACATGTCACTTCAGTGGCCTGCCTTTTTGTTGTTGTTTTTAAGTGACACCATGCCCTAGCAGGGCTCAAATTCACAACCTTGAGATCAAGAGTTACATGCTTTACTGACTAAGTGAGCCAGGTGTCCTAAGCAAACTGTCTTTGACTTGATTTCCACATCATGTGTTTGCTCTTCAGTGCAAATTCTTATTAACTGTTAGAATTATACCTAAAATAGGGGCACCTGGGTGGCTCAGCGGTTGAGCATCTGCCTTGGGCTCAGGGCCTGATCCCAGGGTTCTGGGATCGAGTCCTTACATCGGGCTCCCCACATGGAGCCTGCTTCTCCCTCTGCCGGTGTCTCTGCCTCTCTCTCTGTGTCTCTCATGAATAAATAAATAAAATCTTTAAAAACAAAAAGAATTATACCTAAAATAAAAGTATGTATCCTGAGATAGTAGTATTCTGTACATTTCTTGAGATATTTTATGCAAAATGCTCTGCCATTTCCTTTGGCTTTTGATATTAACAATTATTTCTATTTAAAAAATATTTTCATCTTCCTATGCTACCACATAGTACAGACTTTTTAATTGATATGTTTTGTATCATTCCATTTTAGTTTTATAAATGCTCTGAGTAATCTATGGAAGCAATACTTTTTGGAAAAAATAGGAAATGATGAGATATTTTTTAATATACAACTCATTTATAAAGTCTACTTCTTCCTAAGTATGGAGATATTTTAGTTTATAAGTTTGTATACATCTTAATGGTCATGACATTTTAACACTTTACTGTTTTACTTATGATGGAAAGGTTTTACTCTAAGAGACCTACTAAAAAGACCTATTACTAAAAAGTAAATAGAAAAACTTTATTTTAAATGTAAAATGATGCTTTGCTTTCTCACATTAAAATGCATTTAAAAATGTCAAAATAAACATGAACAACCAAAATTAAGTCTCTTGATTATATTTTTGAGAAGTGATAACTCTGTTTTAATTAAGTCCCTAAAGAATTCTTAAATGTGATATCTCTGACCTAGAAGATAATTTTCAAACAATTATGGGCGTAATTGTTTGCTTTGCAGTTTTTCTCCATTCCACATAAAGTCATAATTTTGTCAAGTACTTATCTTACCTACCTCCCATGAAATATATGTTAAATGTTAAAATATTTATAAGTTCCAACATACCATCTCATTATCTATCCTATCATGGCATATAATTAACTGCTATAATTATTTTTATTTATAAACACTATATAAATATAAAAATACAGAAATATGCACTTAAATATGCAATAATTGCCAATTTTATTTAATTAGCATAATAACCTGTAATTGAATATTTAATATGTGTCAGATGTATTTTTCTCATTTCTCTTTATTCTGACCTCAGCATGGGCAAATACAGTAGAAGACCATAAACCACTATGTTCATTCCAAGCTTAAGTGGAAAAATAGATTATCTTAATGTATATATTAAGATACTTTTGCAAGATAAATTTGAGTCAAGTTAATATAGATGTTAATGATGGGAAGGATGTTTTCCATAGAATGAATATCAGTTATAGTTTAGCCACAATACTAAATATCTACACAAAATCATTATTTATACTGCTTTTATAATGGCAGAGACCAGTGTGTCAATATTATCACTGTTAATGACTTTACCACTTACAAGATTTCTTTTGAAAAATAAATGAATTAAAAATTACTTTTCTTTAAATATGTGGCAAAATTATAATAATTTTCTACCTATTATTTTGATGTAAAGAATCAGTGTTTGAAGAGTGACTCGTATACAAGTTCAAACATTTTCAAGGGTGTATTAGGTAAGGTGTTTCTGGGTATGTAGCAGTTTTTCAGGCCCAGAAAAGTGCTTGATGAGTAGATTTACTAAAAGTTAAAAATCAATAATGGAACAAAATATCTCTGACTCTAGTCATAACTTTTCCAGTAGGGATGTAAGTAAGTAATTTTACTTTCTCAAGGACTTATCCTATAGTTATAAAATACAGCATGGCATAAACCAATCCCTAACCTGTCTATACAAAGGAAAATGCAGTGTAGGAGATGTCACCAATGAAATTTCTGAGCTGTGGGAGAGAAGTTAGGTGATAACGTGAAATAGAGTGGGAGAAACAGGTGCTAAGAATGTCAAAGGCAAAATAAACTTCTCACTAATATTCAAAGTTTATTATTCTCTGTCATTTTGATAGTGAAATTTTTGTATTAATTCACCTGGGGGATGTCCAGATAGTTGGTAAATATTATTTTGGGTAGTGTCTGTGAGGGTGTTTCTGGAAGAGATTAACATTCAGTTCAGTAACTAAGTAAAGAGCTCTGCCCAACCAGTGTGGGCCAGTATCATCCAGTACTTTTAAGACCTGAATGGAACAAAAAAGTGAAGAAAGGGAAAATTCTTTCTCTTCTTGAGTTGGGACGTCTATCTTTCCCTCGCCTTGGACATGAGAGTTCCAGGTCCTTGGTCCTTTGGACTCTGGGAGTTATAGCAGGATCCCTCTGGTTCTCAGGCCTTCAGATTGGGATTGGGAATTACACATCTCTCCTTGAACTGAAGTATATATATCATTGGCTTTCCTAGTTTCCAGCTGGTAGAAGGCAGATTGTGGGACCTGTCTGCCTCCACAACTGCATGAGCTAATTCCTATAATAAGTGTTCTCATAAACTTCATAAATGATGGGTGGTTGTTTTTCTATAGAACTTAGTTTAGACTAATATAGTCATGTTTAAAAATTGATATGATAAATGATCCTCAGTGGTATCATTTGAATTCATAGACTAAGGAGTTGTAGGGATCTTCTGAAGCGAACTAGTCCACCCTCTCTTTAGGAGTAGGGATAACTTCTGCGCATCACTTTTCACAGTATAGTTCTCTGCAATTCCTTTAGGAAACAATTTGTCAAGATTTACATTTAAAAAATGCTATAGCATGATTACTGAGTCTGGTCTCACTGTTCTTATGAAACACAGTGTTGGAAGGGAAGTCCTCGCCAATGAAAAAAAGAAAGGGAAGGGAAAGGAATGGAAGAGAAGGTGGATTAAAATAGAAGAAATAAAATTGTCCTTATTTGCAGAGATATGTAGAAAATTTCAAGGAATACAAACAAAAATCTTCCAACGTCTTCTAAATCTTGCAAAATGCAAGAATAATATACAAAAATCAATTCTGTTTCTATATACTAGCAACAACTATATGATAATTAAAATTTAAATATAAAATGCCATTACATACATACATATGTACTATATGTTCCATTTATATAGTCAGTACATATATAAATATAGTCAGAGGACATGAACAGTAGATATACATATAAAAATAATAATAAACAGATGAGAATGCATTCAATATCATTAACCACTAAAACTACAATGATATATTGCCTATCCAAATGGCTAAAGTAAAAGATAGTGATGACACCAATGCTGGTGAGGATACCAAAAGATGATCATTCTTGGTGAGAATGTGGCATGTTGCAATCACTCTGTGAAACAGTGTGATAGTTGTAAAACTAAATATGCAACTACCATAAACCCAGCAATCACACTTAAGGACATTTATCCCAAAGAAATTAAAACTGCCCACCCCCTGCCACAAAAACAAAACAAAACAAAACAAAACAAAAAAACAAAAAAAAAAACTACATCAATATTCATAGCAGCTTTTTAATAATGCCCAGTACCCAGAAACAACCCAAGTATGCTTCAGTGAATGAACGGTTAAACAAATTGTTGTATATCCATACCATGGAATACTATTTAGCAATAAAAAAGGGACACCTGCCTGGTGTATACAGCAATTTGGATTAATTTCCAGAGGATTATGCTAAATGGAGAAAAAACTATCCCCAAAGGGCACATACATACTGTTTGGTTCCATTTATATGTCATACTTGTAGTGACCAAATAAAGAAATGGAAACAAATTAGTGCTTGCCAGGGATCAAGGATAATGATGGGAAGGTAGGAGTTAAATATGTGACCAAAAAAGGCATCAGTAGAATGCTTCTTTGTTGTAATTGTTCTGTATCTTGACTATATCCATGGCAATACCTTGGCTGTGATATTGTATGATAGCTTTTCAAGTGTTACCATTTGGGGAAACCAAGTAAAATCTACACAGGATCTCTCTGTATTATTTCCTATGGTATGGTAATCTATATCTCAAAATCAAAAGTTTAAAAAAATTTAAAGCCTTATGTGTTAACTACATGGAATTTAAGTAAAAACTTGAAAAAAATTTAAAAGCCTCTTTGCAAAAGAACGTGGCTGGGAGAAAATATATGAAAATGTTAATGGTTATTTAACTATTACCTCTCATAGGGACTTGATAGTGATCTTCATTTTCAAAGACATATTGACCTAGGTAATAATTTTTTACTTTTAAGAAGTAACTTGTGTTTAAACTTAGTGAAATCAGGACATCTGGTGTGCATGCAGGCTTAGAATATCAAGGCCAGTTAAAATCATTGTGGTTCAAAACTGATCCTCAATTTTAAAGTTCAAAAATTCTCCCCATAGATTAGAATGAGCTATAGAGAAAACACACTGAACTCATAAGAGAAAGGTATAAAAAATATGCTAATCTAATAATAGTAGATGGATTATATGCCTTAGAAAGTTTTTGGGATCCTTGCATTCAATAAAGTAAGTTACCTTTGTTTTATTCCAAAGATTTTTCAATCCAAATAAGTAATTTTACGGATTTTTAAATGAGCATAAAAGTAACAGTATAATAGTTACATGATCTTATAAGATAGATAAACTTGGTAAAGTAAATTTCTGGGCAGCCTGGGTGGCTCAGCAGTTTAGCACTGCCTGCAGCCCAGGGCATGATCCTGGGGACCCGAAATTGGGTCCCACATCAGGCCCCTTGCATGGAGCCTGCTTCTCCCTCTGCCTGTGTCTCTACCTCTCTGTCTCTCTGTTTCTCATGAATAAATAAATAAAATCTTAAAAAAAAAAAAAGTAAATTTGTTATGAATCATTTGTGTCTAACGAGTGTTATTACCCCTATAAAACTGAAAAGTTTGGGTTTATTAACGAGTGTTCCTTTTCTCCTCACTGTTGGTTTATACTGGCTAATGCATATTAGTAATAGTAGGATTAGTAATAGTGTTTGGTTTTACCAGGCATAATGAAGATCATTGCTCTTGTCTCAATAAACTAATTTTCTTGAGATTTTTCTCACATTTTTTGGTACATCCTAGTTTTGACAATTCATACTGGTCACCTTGATTATATTTGGGTATTCCCTAACCCCACATTTAAAAAAAAGGATTCATAAACTGTATCTTAGTTATGTGTATTTCTGCTGCTAGTTTATGTTATTCATTGTATGCTTGTATTTTTTTTTTACTCTGAGAGGCTCTCTTTATCAATCTGGGAGCTGTCTCATTGTAGAGAACTCTCATAGTAGAAAATTCATAGACACAAGATTTTGAAGAAGCCTCTGTATCATCGTTAATCTTTAGGCCTTTCTTCAGTAATCCTGATTCTGCTTGCCCTTACATGTCCTCATCAGTGTCAAACTTACCTCATTAGGTAGCCCACTTCATATTTGGACAGGTGTCTCAATTAGAAAATGTTTTGTCATATGGAGTTTAAAATCTGTCCACCAATTGGTAACCCATGGAAGTTCACAAAACAGATCCAGTCACTTTTCTACATCCTGTAATATTCTACATTCTGTAATATTCTTATCATTTTTATGATAAGAATATTATCATATTCTTTGAATATTATAGCCTGGGGCTCTTTCTATTTTCAATGCATGTATTTCCATCCCCCTAACCCTGGCCCGGCCGCAGTTGTTTTTCTGCTCCTGTGCATTACAGGGTTTCAAATTCTTATTTATTTAGCAAATGTAATTTTGTATATGTCCCTCTTAAATGTGGGATCCTGAAATCAATGTCATATACCAGATGGGTTCTGACTATACCATGTTACATTTTAGTCAGAGTATCTTAGCCATTGCCCAGTATAGGAATGTGTTGTATCCTTGTTGTTTGCTACTTATTTTATACTTCAAGACTGCATCTGTGTCAGAATGCAAGTTGTGTATTAAGAAGTGGTGCTGTTGTGGCTTCTAGATTTCTAAATAACTTGTAAGCAAGGGAACAGGAAAAATCACTCTTTAATGACAGTGTTTTGTTGTGTTTTGTTTGTTAACCTCTTTTAATCTCCATGGAGAATATTGTAAAGATTACATTAAAAAAACGACTTGAGGGATCCCTGGGTGGCGCAGCGGTTTGGCGCCTGCCTTTGGCCCAGGGCGCGATCCTGGAGACCCGGGATCGAATCCCACATCGGGCTCCCGGTGCATGGAGCCTGCTTCTCCCTCTGCCTGTGTCTTTGCCTCTCTCTCTCTCTCTCTCTCTCTCTCTCTCTCTCTGTGTGACTATCATAAATAAATAAAAAAAAATTTTTTTAAATGACTTGAATATTTATCTAGTCAAAAATCTTAAAACTAATCACTGAATCATTGAATCAAATCATTGAATTTGAATTTAATTCCAAAAGGTCACTAGATTAAATCGCCTGCTCTACTTAGTGAATGAATGGAGTATGTTAAAAGAGGAAAAGCAGATCCCATTTACTTTTCAAAAGGCTAAATTGGAAACTTGTCCGTACTCACAGTCCAGTTTTTCAGAATTATTAAACTGAACTTAAAAGCACCCTGGTCACCTCTGACCCACTGTAGAGCACAGTGCTCACCACTGAAGAGGAAAGTGGTACGTTTCTTTTCAAGTGGAGCCACCAGCAATCATAGGTGTTATCAACAAGTCTTGGAGCTTCAGAGAGCTATTGTATTTTTGCTTCAGCCAGCCATTGTGATAATAGCCTTTCAGAGGTTACTGGGCCACTTTCAAACTTCTGTCACTTAAAAGCCACATTAGAAATGTATATTACACCTCTAATTTATCAAAATTGCTTTTTCTTTCTTGTTTTAATAAGATCATAAACCTTCAAAGAAGTCTTTCCTTATGAAGTGTTATGAATTAGGAGGAAAAAATGTAGCCCTTTATCTTACAAACATGACAAATATTTAACTCACAAAAAATTAATTTGCTTCAACTGGATATTCCTCTATTTCATCTTTAAAAGACACACACTTTTCATGAAATAAATCATTGCCAAAGACTAACAAGTATCTATAAAAGAAAGCATCTTTCAAATTATTCTTTGATTAACTTGCTATATCAAACAAAGGTCAATGAATTGTATCCCTGTATGGTGATGGAGAGATGTGGAAACATCATGTTCAGACTTGCTTTCGCTGGCTTAATACTGCTGTTGCTCTAGTGATTGAGAAGGTGTATTTTGAACCAATGGGGTAGACATGTAACATGGGACATCATAATAGTTGGGGGAAAAATCAGAAAATTATGATAAGAATTTATATTTCAGAGCAATACTAATTTCTGTGTAAGGCCATGTTTTCTTGACCTTTCCACTTGCCTACATGTCTTTTTTATCCTCTATTCACATTTATATCGTTATTAATTTTGTATATCCTTTCTTTTTCTTTTTGTCTCATTTATCCCTCCTGTAACTGGCTGTGAATGAATCTGAATCACATTCTTAGGTTAATTAAAAGTTGGAGTGCCAAATTTGAGCTATTTGACGTTCTGTTGTAAGAAATTTTTATGTTTACAATTTCTGACATCTGTATTAAACTACTCTCATAATTATTTCTAAAGTTATGTTTGACCATTAACAATCAACACTATCAACAATGAAATATATCGTGGCAGTAATTAGTAAGTTAGAAGAAAGCATTAGTGAACAAGAGGGCTCTAGAAAAGGCAAGTTGAGATAGCTAGTAAAGTGGCACATTGGGGTACACTCCATGAGCTTCCTATAATAGACCTAAAATGTTATTAACTTTATCAGAAATTAATAACAAGCAAAACAAGAGAAAGCAAAAAAAAATAAAAAAGAGAAAGCCTAGAAAGCAAAATGACAAAATAATTTTGGAGGCAGGGAAATCTATGGTTATAATCATTGGTATATTTTGCTGTGTCTGAGGATGAAATCTGAGGTAATTGGTTTTAGTCCTTGAGCATCGTTTTGAAAGGGGGATAGTTGGACAGATGTGGACCAGTGTCCCAGTCTTTCACCCATCCGCCCAGGTAATTTTGGAGAAGTCACTCAACATCTCTTTTTTAGTTTCCTCATCTATATTTCAAGTATATTACTCTCTACTATAAGTGTAAGGAGAAAATTAAATATAATTAAAGGGATAAAGCATTTGATCCATTATAGATCTGTGGTATACTTAAGGTAGTCTTCTGTGCTTTCTTTTATTTTTTTTTTAAGATTTTATTTGTTTATTCATGAGAGACAGAGAGAGAGAGAGAGAGACAGAGACACAGGCAGAGGGAGAAGCAGGCTCCATGCAGGGAGCCCGATGTGGCACTCGATCCCAGGACCCCAGGATCGCACCCTGGGCCAAAGGCAAGCACTAAACCACTGAGTCACCCAGGGATCCCCTCTTCTGTGCTTTCTTTGTTTCCTCAGCATAGAAACTGCCCGCAGCCAAAGAGGAGAGGAAATCATCTTCAGGAGTTAACAAAATATATATCATGACTGCCAGTTATCTCATATTGCTTATTGTTTGAGTGTCATTGAGTAATGTAGTGGAAACTGTTCACAGTGACAGTTCTATATGCCAGTGAAAAAGCAAATATCAGAAACCTATTCGATGACTTTCAGTGCACGATGTTGAAAAAGGTATTGAAAATGTAGTTTGGGAGGGCTTTTTCCCTTTACAGGAAAAAGATGCTGTAGCTCAAATAAAAAGCTTTCCTAAATGCCTGATTTAATCAGAGAATAACATTCAGAATTTATATTTCTTAAATAAAATTTCTCTCAAGAACAATATTCAGTGGAAGAAGCACAGTATATTTAACTACAGTGCCTGCCCTAATTTTCCTTCCATATCATGCAAAAGTAATGTTATGTGGCATAGCCATAACCAGTGATTAAAAAGGAGAAAACTATAGGGCACAGGTTGTAGATTCCATCTTGGTGGAAATAAATGGTTCGTTATGAAAAGTTAACCACTGATCCAGAAAAACATTGTTGATGTAATGACCTACCGTTATTCAACAAGTATCCAACTAGTGGTTTTTAGCAGCAAGAATTAATTTTGGTAAAAGTAGCAGATTTAGTTCTGAGGAACTTGAGGGGCCACTACAAACTAATTGTAAATGAACAGCATTAGGGATGCCTGAGTGGCTTGGTCATTTCAGCAACTGACTCTTGATTTCTTCTCAGGTCCTGATCAGGGTCCTGGGATCAAGCCCCACCTCTGGCTCCACGGTCAGCACTGGGTCTGCTTGTCCCTCTCCCTCTGCTTCTCCCCCTGCTCTGCTCTCTCTCTCTCTCTCTCACGTAAATATATAAATAAATTATTAAAAACATAAATGAACAGCATTATAACACTCCTGCTTAAGACATTTCTTCTTATATGTGATCCCCATTTATCTGTACTCTCTGTGCTGTCCTACAATAAACTAAAAATGATAACAAATACTAAAGAAATAGTAAGAAATGATTAAAGGTCTATCAAAAAGTTAATTAAAACAAAGCTGAAATTTTGAGAACTTTAATTACAAAGAGTTAAAGCATACTATAAACTGCATAGTTTCCATGAGGCCTAGACACTTTTTTTTCTCTTCTTTCCTATGAGTGGTTCTCCAATGTTGAGTAAATAAGCAGGAGGGACCTGTGGTACAATGTGCATAACAGGCTGTGAGTTCTGATGCCTAAGTCTGGGCTCCTCTCCTCTCTCATTTATTCCTTCATTTTCCATGTATGTGGCTCCTATGTGCCAGGCACTCTGCTAGGCTCAGGGATGCAGCAGTTTTAACAGGCCACCTCTACTTCAGAAGCATAGATTTATTATGTTAAAGATAAAAAGGTAATTTTTAAAACCATACAGTATTACATATTTGTTATGTAGAAAATAAAGGAACAACAATCGTAACAAAAAATTCAAATAATAAACCAGAAGAAAGATCACTGTATCACATTACTGGTAAGCAAAACAAATGAGAATGAAGACGTAGTTGGTAGAGTAGCCTGGTGTCCAAAGAAGACCTCTCTGATGTCCTATCTAGTAAAATCTACTTGACATTTGAGCTGGGGTCCCACTTAGGAGCAGAGAATTCCAGGCAAAAGTGTGAAGTCCCTATAGTTGAGATGTGCTTGAGGTATCAGAAAGAAGGCCACTGTAACCAGTGCTTAGTGGAGGGGAGAAAGTCATGGTATTAGACAGTGCCAGGTCACACTGGACCTTGTAATCAGCTCTACACTGGATTTTATTCAAAGTGAGATAGAACTTGATTCAGTAGGTAGTGTCACTCTGAATGGATAGGATTTTAGCCAAACTATGTGTCATTATTCTCTACCTGGCATCACACTGCACACTTGGAAAGTGCCTGGGCATTAGGAACAATACCTCTAATACTATAACTGTAACTAAATATACATATATATTTTTTTTCCCCAAGTGGTTTTAGTAGTTCATCCTGTGTCATTATATTGGAAAAGGAATCTTAAAACATATCATGAAACTTTGAAATAATTTTGTGGCTTTTTTTAAAACTCATTTTGTAAGCATAGGCTAAATTCTTAGATCTTTCACCAGATATCCTGATATTCTGAGGAGCAGTTTTTTTTTTTTTTTTTTAATTTCCCAGGGCCTGCATCCATTGCAAATGCAAAGTTTTTTCTACTCTATTGTTTTAGCTTTTACAAACATGTCACTTTGCTTTTACTCTAGAATATATTTGTGTTTATTTTACTCTTAAATAGCTCCTTCAATTGCTGTCAGGAGAGAGAGAGATTCATAGTGGCCCAGCTGCTTTGATTCTGCAATGAAGGAGACCTGAGTTTAAATTCTTACTTCATCACCAGTCAGCTGTGTGGATGTGTGTATGTTACATACGGACACTGGTAAAAAGTGACTTTTAATGGCAGAAGGAGGCAAACTCTGGTCTAAATCTGTTGCCTATTTTTGTAAATAAAGTTTTAGTAAAATTCAGGCATGCCTATTCCTTTTCATATTGCCTATTACCTCTCTCACCCGGAAAAGCAGAGTCATTACAACATAGACTGAGATCTTACATAGCCCACAAGACCTAAAATGTTTATATCCGACCCTTAAAAAAAAAAAAAATTTCACCAACTGAAATTATACTATACATGTCTGAGTGTGGAAACACTTAATGTAAGGCCTGGCATGTAGTAACTATTGAATATATATTTGTAATTATGAGAATTTTTAAAAATTCATTTTGTTTACTTCCAAATTAATCATGTGAAATTGACTCTCAAGAAGATAGATCTTTATGTATATCTTTTGGGGGTACCCAGCATCCGAGTTTGAGAAGTGTTTTTAAGTTGTAATATTCTGGTAACACTTGCCCATTTCTACATGAATAGATGTTGGAAATTTTATTTTGCCCACTAATCTGTCCTTGATATGGATATTATAAATTATATATAGGTAAAAGTCCTTGACTATATTACAGCAATATGGGGAGATTGTTAAATTAATCATTGCAGGATCCTTTGAAAATCTAGGCAGCAATGTGCAAATGCAAAATTTATAACTGGAGCAAACAAAAAGAAACTGATGATTCCTTAAGGATACTGATGTTTTTGTGGTTTCTTCCTTTTGTTGTCATCACCAGAGATTTATATAACATTTGGGGAAATTTTCAATATTTAATCATAAGCAGTCTTATTCCAGTGTAGGCTATACATACAGGCCACTCTGAACTTACTCTGACTAGAGTCCATCCAGCCTATAGTTAGAGTAAGCCTCTAATTTTTTTTTAATTGGAGAATATGTTTGAAAATGCCCATGTGTATTAAAATTTACAATAAACAAATACATGCATTGATAAGGAAATATGATTAGTGAAGAGTTTAATAATTGACTCTTCATAGTGGTAAACATGTAAAAGTTCCCTAAACAAGAATTATAAATGGGGGAGGAGGGGGGGGAGGGGTAATCCTTTATTTGAGTATTCCAATTAAGTAATTTCTGAATTTGTTTTCTTCATGAGAATATCTTGCTAAAAGCCATACTAATTACAGAGCCACTTTCATAGGTGTCCAGGTGTATCATAATCATCATTTAAGTTGCATTTATTCCAGTGAAATAGTTTTTTGTTCTTACTTTTCATTTCCTATTTCTTTGACTCTGAAAATAGGATTTCTTTTTTTTTCTTTTAAGATTTTATTTATTTATATGATAGAGAAAGTGCACAAGTAGAGGAAGAGAGACAAGCTCCCTGCTCAGCAGGGAGTCCAATGCGGGGCTCAATATCAGGACCTCAGAATCATAACCTGAGCCCAAGGCAGATGATTTAACTTACTGAGCCATGAAGGCACCCCGAAAATAACATTTCTTAAGTAATATGTATTAGTTTAGTTTGTCTTTTTTGTTCATTTTTTAGTGCTTCAGAATTAATGTTTGATTTTTTAAAATAAATGTTATTATTTGAGTTTCTTCATGCACCTTATTAATTCAGGTCAATTTGTTTAAAATTAATTTAAAAAAAATATCTAGGACGTAAGTTCCTACCACACAGACATTTATGGTTAAGTTGGGAAGACCAAGTTTATTATTTGCATGAACCAGTTTATCTCCTGTTGTCTTTTATGTAGCATTATTTTAAAGAATTGTCAAAAATATTTTGTGAAGCATATGCCAGGTTTTGAATAATGAATATATTTGGATAGGAGAGAAATAGCAAATGATTCTTTTTGATCCTTAAGGGGATATACACTGGACAGTTTTAGTTTTGTTTTTGAATGTGATTGTTTATTTTTCCAGGTCATCCAGAATTGTGCTAATGTCTAAAGCACAGTATTTGATGTGATAAACCTTTTGGTCTGGATTCTGTTAGAATGTATAATGAAATTTTTCAAATTATTTAGTCTATACCCTAAAACTCAGATTTTTTATCTTAATATTTTACTTTAACAAAAAGTTTATGAGATTAGGAGAACAAATAATAGAATACGCTCTTTTAAAAGTTATCACATTGGGATGCTTGGGTGGCTCAGCAGTTGAGTACCTGCCTTAGGCCCAGGGCGTGATCCTGGAGTCCCAGGATCAAGTCCCACATCAGGCTCCCTGCGTGGAGCCTGCTTCTCCCTCTGCCTATGTGTCTGCTTCTCTCTCTCTGTGTCTCTCATGAATAAATAAATACAATCTTTTAAAAAATTATCACATTAAGATTCAGAGGGATTATATGTTTATACTCATTTTAGCAAAATTGGCTTGAATACAGTTTTCTTGACTCCTAATTTACTGCTGTTTCTTTGTGACTACAAATGTTTCGTTAATTTTGATTAAGTGGAGTAAGGCATAATTTTCTCATAAAATGCATCAAACCAGAGTACCTAATATCTGTAACTTTTCAAATTCATATATATATATATATATATATATGTATATATTTAATGGATTTCAAGCAACAGCTGGTTTAGTTTGATGGGCTTTCATCTTGGCTTCTTCAATGAAGGTTTAAAAGGAAAAGAGGCTAACAAGAGAGTAAAAGGAGAGAAAAAGAAAGATTAAAGAAGGAAAAGGAAAGAGAAGAAAAGATCATATGGAAAGCTAGTTTAGGGGTAAAGGAGCCACAGAGAGCAGTGGGAAAGAATGGATTCTCAAGATTGGTAGATCTGAGTCTGGGCTGAAAGATAAGAATTGGGAAGGAGTTAAGAACAGAGTGAAAGTTGATAGGTAAAGAGTCTATGACATATAGTAGAGAATTCCCAGGGATGTATATTGCTAGAAAGAATACTATCCCAAAGGTATTCTCTTTAAAGAGAAAAATTCTGGAGGAAACATGATTAAAACAGGGAAGAATAATCAGTCTTTATGTGGGGAGGTCAGTCACAAAGTGATCACATAAAAATATTCATCTTATAATTTCTTACTTTTACCTGTTTATTTGATGACTAATATGATACCTTTCTACAAAATATGATTTTGTTGACCACATATTAGAATCAACTTTAAAGAATCAATGTTAAGTACTATACTAAAGGACTGATGGTAATAGAAACATATTCCTGCTATCAGTCAAAAATGGATTGGCAGCTTTTCTGAACTTAATTTATTTCTTATAAATTTGAATGAGTGATATATTGTCTAATTTATCCTATAGAATCATCAGTATTATTATTCACTATTATAATTAAATGTATTTATGGTATTATTTGTAAAATATCCATCTCTCCCATTAGACTCCAAACTCCATGAAAATATACTGTGTATTTCATACTCATTACTATACCTCCAGCACCTAGCATTGTGCCTGGCACAATGCGGGTACTCAAGAAATAATTGTTGAATGCATCAATAAGGAAATATTACACTACTCCAGGAAAAAAAAAAGCTGACTTAAAAAATAAGGCTTGTTTTGTTTTGATATTACCCAAAACATGCTTATCTTTATGAAAATTTATTTTCAATATAAAAGATATAGTACTAGAACACATTGGTTTATTCCAATTTATATTTAACCTATTATTTAAACAAATGCATATTTAAAATCGGTTTATTATCTAATGGAGCTCTCCTTAATTCCTTATTGTATATTAAACTGCTAATAATGTGATTATCCCATTATCTCATTTAATCCCCTTCAAGAGGGTGCTGAAGTTATCTTCCTTTTCACAGTAGAGAAAACTGAGTCCCGGAGAAGTTAAATACCTTACTCAAGTTCATACAATTAATATAACTATATATAAGAGCAATAAATATGTGGGATTTACACAGTGTTAAAAAAGTTGGTGTACCAAGGAAATTGCCAAAACAAGAATTAATGTATTCATGGTCGTACCAAATGTGGCAGTATAAAATTATACTTAAGAATTGCAGTTTTGGGGGTGCCTGGGTGGCTCAGTTGGTTAAGCGTCTGCTTTTACCTCAGGTCATGATCTTGGGGTCTTGGGATCCCATGTCAAGTTCCTTGCTCAGCAAGGAGTCTGCTTCTCCCTTCGCCCCTCCCTCACCGACTTCTGCTCTCTCTCTCTCTCTCTCTCTCTCTCTCTGTCAAATATATAAATAAAATTTAAAAAAAATGAGAGATGCCTCGGTGGATCAGTGGTTGAGCATCTGCCTTTGTCTCAGGGTGTGATCCCAGGTCCAGGGATCCAGTCCCACATCGGGTTCCCTGTGAGGAGCCTGCTTCCCCCTCTGTCTATGTCTCTGCTTCTTTCTGTGTGTCTTTCGTGAACAAATAAAATATTTTTTTATAAAAGAGAGAATTGTGGTTTTGGGCTCAAAAGATTGATTTCATCTGTACCTATTACCTGGGTGACCCTGAGCATTTTATTTAACTTTTCTAAATTTTAGTTTCCTCAAACCATAAAACATACTTGATATTACAGCCTTCACTTAAAGTGAGACCATATGTATATAATATGTGGAGTCTGGAAGCCAGTAGACACTCAAGAAGTTTGAATTCCTTTTTATTTCCTATTTAATATTTACATTTCTCCCTTCTATTCTACTCCAGCCAGCTTGCCAAAATCAGTTCCCTTTATTTGTAGGAATGTGTGCAAATATACATTAGAGATCTATATACTATTTAGCATGTTCAGGGCAAAGTTGAACTCTGCTGAAGGGGATATGATTGAAATTTAAATATGACTAATACCAGTTTTCCCTGAACACCCCAGAACACACACACAGGTGCGCATGGGTGTGCACACACACCCACTTACTGAGGAACTAGATGTCTCTCTTTTTATATCCTGCCTTACCTCTATCCCTATTAATTGATATGTTACTGGTATTCTTCAGTTCATCTCCTCTCTGGAGTATTTGTCTGGTTTTGGTCACACATTGTTGCGTATTGAAAACAACTTACTTGGAGTTCTAAGTATCTATATTTAAATATCTAAATATCTGTATATAAACTATATAAACCTCGAATGTTGCCCTAAAATATTCACTATTGGGGGGTGATAGTCGAGGAAAATCTTCTTATAGTTACTATAGTCTATGAAATCATGATTATTTTGGACTGGAGAAGAAAACCAATTACCAGATGCTTTATGCTTATATATCTGCAAGGTTTTATTCTCCTTCACCTGTATTTTTTTCATTTATTTTTGCTGATGTTCAAATATATTTATCTGTAAGTTCCCTCAAATCATCTTTTGAAATGAATCTGGCTAAATAAAAGCAAATAAACATGTTATACCTAATTTTAAATTTTAATAAGATAATAGGCAATTATCAAGTTCAGGAATGTATTTTTCTATAATACAAGTGTTATAATAGCCTACTTAAATATCATAGTTAATTTATTAGAAAAAATCAATTAGAAGGGAAAAAATGAAAATCAGAAGCATATGAATAGTTAATGTCTCCAAATTTATACAATTAAAATAAGCTTTTAAAAGCTGGTTACCTATTATAGTTTAGTATTTATCAATGATGTATATGTATATACATTCAAATCACTGTCACTTGTTTTGATCTGGAGCAGTAATTAGCTTCATTCCATAAGTAACAAAAGGCTTTTTAACCTTGTTTGAAGACATGGATATGTGTGTATCTAGGTGCCTATGTCTATATGTTTTCAAGTATAATTAGTTAATTTACAGTGACTTATTCTGGAGAAAAACAATGTTTTGTTCAGATGAGATGTCTAATAATTTCACAGAATACCTCACCTATGCTTCACCAGAGGGGGTGACATAGTTTGGCTTTCTACTTTCTGTACCTTTGCCTACTCAACTTTTTGGATCTTCTACTTTGAAAAAGATCTAAGTTCTCTCCAAACTTTAGTAGGATATTTTATAAGCAGTAATGCTTTGAAAAATCACTTTTAGTAACAGTCTTTGTGAGGAAGCAGAGAATAGGATCCAATTTAAAAACAAATGATATATTATTTTCTTAATCACCAAGGGCAGTCACTATTAGGTTGGGTTATTATTGATTTATATTTGTCTCTTTTTTGTTATATCAGACTGAAAACTTTCACTTTTGCTTTCACTGCTGATCCCTCTGGTTTCTCACTACTCCCCAACTGCATGCATGCCTACATACACCGGTACAAACACACGCCCCTTCAAGTATACTTTTTCCTAATCTTATTTGAGCAGATGACCAAGCTTGTTAAGAAATAGATCAAATTAGAGAAAAAAGAGACTTGAAAATTTCTCAAGTATTTTTTTTTTTTAAGCAAAGGTATAATTGGAAGCATTTAGCATCTACAAGTACATTATGCTGTCTTTTCATACTTCTTTCCTAGAGAATACCTGATTGGACTTATAAATACTAAAAATAGTGGTAATTTTTATACAATATTTAATAAGCTAAGTACAATTTAGGCCTTCAGGGAAAGAAAAAAATTTATTATAATAATGAATGTACATAACCAGGGCTCAGTGGATATAATATGATTAAACAACATATTAATTTACATAAAATAAAGTTGTGTGGGTTGAAATACAGAAAATAATGTGATACTGAAAAGAAATCTTCAAAATCATATCTTATAATAACCGTCTATGTTCTGAAATTTATATTATTACAGATTTTTAGTACATGAATTAACAATCTGTCTCACTAGAGTTTTGTGCTATTGCTACCTAATTTTATTTGAAATTAATGTATACAATAGCTTCAGTATAATTCTCAGTGTCTGAAAAACCAGATGCATTTTATGATCAATAACACCACTGTCTAGTTTTAGATATGATCATTAGATTATATTGATCATTTTTCAATGACTGACAAAATATAATTTCTGTTGACAAATTAAAAACAAAAATACATTTTTCTTTAGTTAAAAATGAAATTTCATTAAATTAAATGAAATTTAAATTGGGTGAGGGTTTTTTTTAATTTTTAAAAATGGAGTAGGTAGATATTACCTGCTTTCCAACAGCAGCAGCTTCAACAGAGTATCTTATTTTTCAAAATGTTATTTTTATCATAATTTAACACTTTGTCCTTTTATTCTACATCCTATATCTTCTTCATAAAAGAAAAAGTCTAAAAGTATCTTCTGTCTTCAAGGTCAACCTGCTGCCTGAATTGAAGTACCCAGATCAAAATGTATAGTTTTGGTTCATGGTGTTATGATGTACCATTTGATAGCCACTCAGCTTCAAAGATATGGAATAACTGAGAATTTACAAAATTCTTTAGATTTTTATATTTAAAGACTCCTTAATAATGTTTCCTATTAATTATACATCACTAGTAGTTTTAATAACATCCAGTGGACAAAGTTGTTTATTTGGAAAATCCCAGAATCAGAATCCCAGAATCCCAGAATCTCAGGACCACAAGTAAAAACAACATTTAGACAAATAGGCTTAAATTACAAGATGTAACTTCCTCTAATAAATACTTTTATATCTGATTATCCTTGTTCACCACAAAAATTTGACTGTTTTATTTCATTATAAAGTTCATTGGCAGAGTATGAAACAATCATCAGTTTTTTTATTTTAAGGATATTTTCTAGAAACCTTAATATTGGAGTTATCTGTGTAACAAAATTTCCTTAATAAATCTTCATTACTTGATTACAGGGTGAATATTTCAGACAGCTACACCAATTAGAATCCTGATTATTTTGATTGCCAGAATTCTTAAATGTATATATTATTTAGCCATATATTCAGTTTTTATACCAGACACCTGTGATTTAAATATTTTTAATGGTTTATGATTCATAGCAAAGTCAGCTGCATTTTATTATCTTTTTTCTGGATTGTAGCAGTTTTTTTTTTACTTAATAAAAAAATACAAGTAAACGAATCCATTTATTTGGCAGTATAGATGACAATATTAGTTTCTAACAACTTATATGTTAATTAAGAAAGAAGGCTAATAACTAAAATAAGTTACTTCTCATACACATTAGTCTTGGCCTCCAAAGTTTGGCATCATCTTCTAAAATTTAGCATCTAACTCTTCCAGGTGTCTGGAAACCAGGCTGCCCTTTGGTTTCCAAGAATAGGCCTTAGAAACCTTGCATCAATGGAGAAATCTTAAAATCAAAGGCCTATCTTGCCTGCTAGAACTCACTAGAATAAAACCGTGCTCCTAAATTCTGCTTTATATTTTTATGGAACTCTAATCAACAGGATATATCAACTGTGTTATGGGCTGTCTGATGACATTTTAAGGTAGAAGAAGTAAATTGCCTTTTTTATTGTACCCTTTGCCAGACATTTTCACACTTTGATCAAGGCAAACCATACAATTGATGATTAAGTTCATTTATTACCACGGGGCATGTTGAGTTATGTTTCTAATTCAGTCATACTTTGGAATACATCATAACCTTTCTTCTTCTCAGCACCCCCTCTCAAAGAAGGAAAAATGGAATTGATGGGTACAGAATTTGAAAATTATGTTAGTGGAAATAGTAATAAACATCTCTCAAAAACCTGTGTTTCTACTGTGTTCCTTAAACTTGTTCTGGTGTCCTCTTTAAAAGGCAAATCTTAGATTCAGTGAACTAGTTCATTCAGGTACAGGCTTCTTGACTTCATTGTCCATGTGATGCTGGAAGGTAGCATGTAGAGCAGAATGCCTCAACCTGGACTCCTTACATATTTAGATATTTTTTAAAGATTATTTCCTTATTTTAGGGAAAGAGAGAAGAGTGAGAGAGGGAGAGGGAATCTCAAGCAGATCCCCACTGAATGTGGAGCCCAAGGGGGGCTTAAATCCACCACCATGAGACCATAACCCAAGGAAACCAAGAGTGGGAGGCTTAACTCACTGAGCCACCCAGGCACTAACATGTTTAGATTTTTAATATGTATTTTAGATTCTTCCACTGGGCTTTGAAATCTGAATACCCATGAGAGAAAATGACTTTAGAAGTTTTCTCCAGTTACCTATACTAAGTATTTTGGGATTATATAATATATCTTAGGCTGTGCTTCATGCAGAAAAGAGTATAGCACAATTAAGATTGCTATTCTTAGAAATGCCTGCCTGCAAGATTGGCCCCTAGCTAGCCACTGGGGACTTGAATTTGGAGAGGGTTCTTGCCATTCCCAGTACTGTGAAAACAGTGAATCACTGTACCTAAACACTTATTACAAACAGTATGTCTTATGCCAAACACCCAGTTTCCTTCTGGAAATCTAGATTTTGATATTGCTAAGGCAGAGGATACCCAGTCACCAGCTTCCAATAAAATTACTAGGAACTGAGTTTCTAATGAGTTTCCCTGGTAGGCATTTCACAAATGTTGTAACAGTTTGTTGTTGGAAGGCTGAAGTGTGACTCCATCAGGAGAGGACTCTTGGAGGCTTGTGTCTAGACTCCTCTGAACGTTGCCCCATCCTTGTGCCCTTTCTTTTGCTTATTTTGCTCTTTATCCTTTTGTTATAATAAATCATAGCCATGATCACAAGTATATGCTGAGTCCTGTGTGTCCTGTTAGTGAATCCTGAACCTGGAGGTTCTGAAGACCCCTGGCATAACCTTCCTCTTGTATTTTAAGTTCAGTAACCTAGGATAAATCTATTTATATAATAGTTAATACACTGTCTATATTATATTGGACGTTTACAGAGTGTAAGAAGAAAAGGGTGGGGAAGCTACATCTTCATTCCAATGACAATATAGGCTCCATGACCTACTGTTTTTCAAGTTTGAGTTCCAGATTGTGTCCATGAAAGGTCTGGTTATTTTATAGACTCAAATCTCAGTCTTCCTGGTTCTGTCTTGTTTAGATCTCTAAAGTTCTCATTTTGTACAAGCAATCTGTGTTTTCAAGTTAGTTTCATCAGGGTACGGTGTTTACCAAGAGTGAATTAGTCTGTCTAGATTTATCTGGTAAGTAGGTAAGAGACACAAAACTGGGATCACAGAACTATTGAGTACATATTTATGAGTCTGTCTTTCCCCTTATTTCCTGCACTAGTAATTTATTTTTTCTGAATCAACAAAAGTTAATTATAAAATATTACTCTTATAAGACTAATTGTTGTTGTTACTTAACTCTTCTTAATAACCTAATTTTAGAAAATGTATATAACCAGAGGATTAATATTTTTGACTTTTTACTTTTCATTTGCTGCTAACAACTTCAAAATTTTAGGTCTGATTTTTTTTTCCTTTGAATGTGTTTCCTGATATTTTGTTATAAAAAAAGCTTTCTAGATTTTATTTCTTTACTGTTTTTGTTCTAGGTAGTTTGGACTCCCATAAAATTTTGTATGTCTCTTTCTGTCTTTACAGATAATGCAGCTATTTTATGCTTCACCCATGATTTAAAAGATATAATAAAATGAATAATTTTGAAAGCAGTACAAATTTGATTCATTCCTATCAATTCAATCTTACAGTAATTTTTTCCAGGACTATTAATATGGATTAGACATTGTTTCAGGTTAAGAACATTTTAAGCTTTTACATGTAGGATTTAGTATTTTTTTAACCCATTAGATTTCCAAAATTTGGATGTTCCATTGTCATTGTTGTTTCTTTTCAGATTATCACAGGGAGTTGTTTCCTGTTTATCCATGCCAAGAATCTGTCTACTCAGCTAAATATGTCTTTTTCTTTTAATACATTGAGCTTTTTTTGGTCAAGAAGAGAATAAATTTTGCAGTGATAGGAATGAATAGGTCATTAATAATGCTGCCTATAATCAACTAAATGATATTGGGCAATACTTTCTTTTCAGTTATTAAGTTTACATTATCCCCCTTTTTTGTTTTTATTGAATTCCACTATCGTTGGCTCTTTTTTTTTTCTTTTATCTTTGTAGATATTAGGACACAGTTTTTACATTTAAATCTGTGTCTAGTCTACCTAGAAAACATTCAGTCCATAATATTTATATTATAAATTGATAGCAACTGTCCATAAGCCCAAGCTAGTGGTATAAATGAGTAAATAGGGCTGGAATTGGTAAACATGGAGTGACAGAGACTGGGAAGAGTTGGCATTCAAAGGGAGGATTTGAAGTACTGTGCAAGGTAGACAAAACAGTAGTACATGCCACATTAGGCCCAGAGACCGTTTGTGACCTCTGGTTTACACATTCATATCTTCATTCATTTACCCAAGATATATAGTATTTAAATAGGTTTTGTTCCTGCTCTTGGGTATTTATGACTAAAAATATCTTTCCATTTACCTTTCAGAGGTATAATATACATTACCAGTTGAATAATCAAATTAGAAAAGTATGTTCTTTTCAAAATATTGTTTACTAAGGATTATTGATATGCTTCTGGAGTACTCCCATAGCAACTTTGTTTAAAACATATAGACATGCTTCCTTTCTATTTTACTGTGAACCAAAATGGCTCTAAAAATAAGTTTTTTTAATTTAAATAAAACTTCAAAAACTATGTAGATGGTAGAAAGTCCTATACAAATAAATTAATTTTGATTATGTTCAGTTGTGGAATACCTCTTTGTTTTTATTAGTTTCTTTTTGGTAAACTTTTTTTTGTTGTTGTTTTTGTTGTTTTTCCCTTAATTCCTAAATGAATATGCATTCGTAGAAACATTAGCAAGCAAATTCTACCTTCATCATGACTTGGACCTAGCAATCTAAAACCTCCTCACTACCTTTTTGGATCTACTGGATTGCTTGTATTTCTGTTTTTTCATTTATTTTTTTTTTTATTTCAGTAAGTTTGCAAAAGTCAAAGTAACTTATTTAAAGCAGTTAATTATGAACAATTCATCTTTTCCCAAAGTTTGCATTTACTTTTCTGAAGTTGATTGTGTTGACTTAATATCCACTTATGTAAGATTGCTCTTTAATTTATGGAAGGTTTAAAATATACATAAATTTTAACTGGGTTAAAGATTTGTGTTTGCTATAACTGCTTTGTCATTAAACTAAATGAGGTATTAAAGTCTTAAAACCAGAGTTATAATAAGATAGAGAATTCAACCATAGCTGTATGACTAAAGAAAATACTAATTGATAATGCCTTTTTTTTTCAATTGTCCAAAATAGGCTTGTTTTGTGTGGTGTTTTAATTGAGTTATAACAGTTCCTTGTTTTCTTTCTGTTTTTATGGATGTAGGACTCTTTAACTTGATAAACTTGTTACTTTAGTACTCAAGTGTGTTTTAGTAATTAGGTTCCTTTTTCTTTATCCTCACAAAACATAATAGTCTAGTAAATGTACTATTGGTTATCATGTGGTTGACTTTAAGTCTTTTTTAAAATTTTTTATTTTTAATGTATGCTTGAAATTGTAGAATGAGGAAATATCTTAAGAAAACATTGAAGGTAGTTTTTCTAATGATAATGAAATTATATTTTCTAAAAGGAGGAACTATGTAACTATGGTTATGTTGCATGAAAAATCTTGATAAAAATTTAGAGATAAGTAACAGTCTTTTTTATTGCTGTTGTTGTAAGCAATACTATGTAGTAATCACTGTATGGTTGCTGAGGACACAGCATTGAACAAGAGAGTCCCTGTACTTTGGACCAAACATACATTTTTTCAGCCTTTCTTTGATATCAAGTGATTTTGCAACTAAAGAAATTTAATAATCTCTTAGAATGAATTTCGTCAAACAAATGTAATAAATAATAGCTTTCTAGTTTTTATATATTTCTTTGGACATCATGATTACTAAGATATTTATAATCATAATTAATACTCTTTGCAAACAATGTATAACAATCAAAGAAACCACTATATACAATGTTTATTTTTTATTTTTTTATTTTTTTATATACAATGTTTCAATTTTTTTTCTAATATTTTAGCTGGGAAGTTTTAAGATTCCTTCTGTCAAACATAAGATGGTGGTTAGAAGAATATTACTTTGATGGATTTCGTTTTGATGGTGTTACATCCATGCTCTATCATCACCACGGAATGGGTAGGTAGCCTGATATATTACAGATGCAACTAATGATTTCATTTTTTCTTTTTATCTTTTTTTTTATTGGAAGATTAAAACTAGATTTAGAGTTCAGTTGCAGATTTGCAATGACCATTATTGTTGGCTTGATTTTTATTAGTTCCATTGTGTATGTCCTTTATCTAGTGACTTCTAATCCTTTTTGGCAAGAAGTTGGATATAAATGCATTTTATAAGTAAATAAATGATAATGCTTTCTTTGAAATATATCTATTTAATAATATGTTATCCTTAATATGTAGCTCTCCTTTAAAAATGTCTTTTTTTAAAATTTTCTTCTTAAATATAATTAACATACAGTGTTAGATTAAAAGTCTACAAAATAATGATTCCACAATTCTGTACATTACTAAATGTTCATTTAAATAAGTGTATACTTAATCCCCTTCACCTATTTCATACATCCCCACACCTACCTCTCCTTTGGCAACTATCAATTTATTCTGTATATTTAAGAGCCTGGTTTTGTCTCTTTTTTTCTTTGTTCATTTTATTGGTTTCTTAAATTCTACATCTGAGTGAAATCATATGGTATTTGTATTTCTCTGACTGACTTATTTCACTTATCATAATAGTATCTAGGCTCATCCATGTTGTTGCACATGGCAAGATTTCACTCTTTTATGGCTGTGTAGTATTCCATTTTGTGTGTGTGTGTGTGTGTGTGTGTGTATAATAACAATTTCTTTATTCACCTCTGGATGGACACTTGGGTTACTTCCATATCTTGGTTATTATAAGTAATGCTGCAATAAACATAGGGGTGCATATATCTTTTTGAATTAGTGTTTTTGTATTCTTTGGGTAAATAATAGTAGAATTACCAGATGATATAGCAGTTCTATTTTTAATTTTGGAGGGAGCCTTCATACTGTTTTCCACAGTGGCTGCACCAACTTACGTTCCCACCGACACTGTACAAGGGTTCTTTTTCTCCACATTCTTGCTAACACTTGTTATTTCTTGTTTTTTAGTTTTATCATTCTGATGGGTATGAGGTGATATCTCATCGTGGTTTTAATTGGTATTTTCTGGGGATGCCTGGGTGACTTAGCAGTTGAGTACCTGCCTTTGGCCCAGGGTAGGATCCTGGAGTCCCAGGATCAAGTCCCACATCAGGCTCCCTGCATGGAGCCTGCTTCTCTCTCTTCCTGTATCTCTGCCTCTGTGTGTGTGTGTGTGTGTGTGTGTGTGTGTGTGTGTGTCTCATGAAGAAATAAATAAAATATTAAAAAATAAAATTGGTATTTTCTTGATGATTAGTGTTGACCATCTTTTCATGTGTCTGCTGTCTGTATGTCTTCTTTGAAATCTTTATTCATATCCTCTGCCCATTTTTAATTGGATTATTTGTTTTTTTTTGATGTTAGGTTATATAAATTCTTTATATATTTTGGATATTAACTCCTTATCAATACATCTTTATATATTTTGGATATTAACCCCTTATCAATACATCATTTGCATTCATCTTCTCCCATTCTTTAGGTTGTCTTTTTGTTTTGTTAATGATTTCCTTCACTGTGCAAAAGCCTTTTATTTGCATATAGTCCCAGTAGTTTAATTTGCTTTTGTTTCCCGCACCAAAGAAGACCTATGTAGAAAGATGTTTCCATGGCTGATGTCAAAGAGATTACTGCCCGTGTTTTCTCTAGACATTTTATAGCTTCAGGTCTCACATTTAAGTCTTTAATCTATTTTGGGTTTATTTTTGTGTATGGTCTAAGAAAGGAGTCCAGTTTTATATTTTCTTGCCTTCTTTGTCATAGATTAATTGACCATAAAAGTGTGGATTTATTTCTGACTCTCTATTCTGTTTGTTGATCTCTGTGTTTGTTTTTTGTTCCAGTACAGTTGTGTTTTAATTACTACAGCTTTGTGGTAGATATTGAAATGTGAGATTGTGATGCCTCCAGTTTCGTTTTCCTTTTTCAAGATTGCTTTGGCCATGTGGGGGATTTTGTGGTACTATGCAAATTTAGGGTTATATATTCTAGTTCTGTGAAAAAATGCTATTGATGTTTGATAGGAATTTCATTGAATCTGAAGATTACTTTAGATAGAATATACATTTTAATTTTTTAAAAGATTTTATTTATTCATGAGAGATTGAAAGAGAGAGAGAGGCAGAGACACAGGCAGAGGGAGAAACAGGTTCCATGCAGGGAGCCCAACGTGGAACTTGATCTCGGGTCTCCAGGATCAGACCCTGGGCTGAAGGCAGCGCTAAATCGCTGAGCCACCTGGGCTGCCCCTAGAATAGACATTTTAACAGTACTGTTTCTCCCATTCCATCAACATGGAATAGCTTTCCATTTGTTTGTATTACCTTTAATTTCTTCCATCATTGTTTTATAGAGTACAGGTATTTCACCTCCTTGATTAAGTTCATTTCTAGGTATTTAATTCTTGTTGGTGCAACAGTATGGGATTGTTTTCTCAATTTCTCTTTCTGTTACTTCATATTAATGTATAGAAACTCAGTGAATTCCTACATATTAATTTTGTTTCCTGCAATTTTACTAAATCCATTTATCAGTTCTGTTAGTTTTTCATAGAATCTTTAGGGTTTTCCTGTATATGGTGTGTCATCTGCAAATACTGAAAATGATGAAAAACTGAGAGCTTTTCCTCTAAGATCAGGAACTAGTCAACGATGTCCACTCTCACCTCTTTTATTCAACACAGTACTGGAAGTCCTAGCCAAAGAAATAAAATGTTTCCTAAGTCAACCATGTTTTGCAGCACTCATAGAATTTGAACATGACATCACTGCAATGAGAACTAAGTAACATATAAATAAATAAATAAATAAATAAATAAATAAATAAATAAATAGGAATATTTGTAAATGTGTAGGTCCCTTTGCATATTAAACACTGACAAAAATGTGTGTATTTGAAATATAGGTGTTCACAGTTAAAATTAAATTATACATTAATTTGTAGTTAAAAAACATTGATCAGAGATCTTCAGTTTAAGAACTGTTCAAAGAAGTAGGATCACAGATCCTAATCCCTCAGCAGATAATATGGTAAATAATTTTTATTTTTAATGGGCAAATATTTACCAGCAATAACCAACCTGAAGAAGGGACTTTAAACTGAAAATCTTGAAAAGTGGCTGCTAAGGAAAGAAGCTATATTCTAAATGCCCTGTTATCTGCTCTTAATCATGGTGCTGCCCCCATGAAATGTTCCTAGGAAAGAAGTTGTATCTATAAAACATGACAGGTTTCACTGGTAGCTTCGAGTTTGGAGAGAAGCTGACTTAAAGGATGAAGAAGGAAAGCATGGCAAAGATCAAGAAAGAGCCTCTCCTAGATTATAACACCTGCAATATCCCTGTAGAAACTTTCTCTTCTGAGGCCTTAGTATTTCCCAAGGAATTGTGTAGTTAGGGAAATGAACCAAAAAAAAAAAAAATGAGATAAAGCAATTAACATCAAGACACAAAGTGTTCAATATATAAAATTTAGTGATAAAGAGAAGTTCAGCAGGTGACAGAAAAAGCAATTTACCTGTGTGGATGAAAACAGTGGCTGAACTCATACTTTTCTATTGCCAAAAGCAATGTCTACAAAATTCTTAGGAAACAAAATTTGAATCAAGATTTTGATAATTGAATTGCTATTCAGATATTAATTTGAAAGAGCTTGAGGAATAAAACTTCCATAATTATATTTGAGAATATCATTTAGTGATGAAATCCAGCAAACTGGAAAAAAAAAAAGTGAGTCAAAATAAAAAATTTGGTATAGGGAAACAGGAGGAAGAAGGCAGGTGTTGGACACTAATTTGATTTAATTAAAAGTGAGTAAACAATCAAATAATTGAAAGTAAGTAGTATAACCCCATTAAGTGCTAAGCAACCAAAATTAGGAGTGTGGGAAGGGAAGGCAGAAGAAAATTGGGAAGATGTTAAAATTTTTTTCATATAGTAAATCTGCATTGCATAAATTGAAGCACATATTTAAAAAATATAAACTATTTCTCAATGTTATGATGGTTTTCATATTTGCTTTTCTTTACTTCAAAGGGATCTAATAGTAACCAGCTAATAACATTAACATCTCCTTACCAAAAAAAAAAATAATAATAATAATAAAGTTTCTAAAAATTGAAATCTAGAACTCCCTTTGGTATCATTTCATTTTTTTGTTGTTATTTTGAAATTACATTAAAATTTTCAATTAAAATGCTGTGTTTGCTTTTGAAAAACAAAACTTGAACTGCAGGATTATCTGAAATCTGAATGTTTGATATGTAGAACTTTTCTAAGCTAGAACATATATTTGCTGATGATAATATTTCGTGATATTAAGGCTTAAGGCTCATTACACTTTACTATGATAACAAAACAGATCTCAACAAGCCGATTGGTGGGGGCATTTATGCTAAGTTAAGACTTGCAAGTTTAAAACATGCATCTATATTGATTTTCTGTTTTCTAGGTGAAGGTTTTTCAGGTGATTACCATGAATATTTTGGACTTCAAGTAGATGAAGATGCCTTGGTTTATCTCATGTTGGCAAATCATTTGGTTCACACGTTATATCCAGATTCTATAACAGTAGCCGAGGTAAAGCCATGATCATCTCTACCCTATGACCCCCTTTAACATAGAACATTTTGTCAGCATACAATATTGGAGCGATTAATCTCTTGTCAATAATTGCATAACTGAAATTATAGCCTCACTATAGTGCAGCTATCTTGTATGAGTGGCACATTATTTAGAATTCAGTGTTTTCTTATTAGGAGATAGTGTGCACTAATTACTTGTTATCATTCCATTGTTACAAAAGAAAATGCCAGTGGTTAGAAAGTAAAATATCCTAATCAGTGGACAGATCCTTTCACTGTGAGACCTTCAGCAGAGAAAAGAATTGAATATTAATGTGTGTCTATTTATTTATTTATTTATTTATTTATTTATTTATTTTTCCTTTTCTGGTTTAATCATTAGAGATGGCATGGCTCACTGCCTGCAAGCTTCTCTGAAGTCTCTCTTGTTCTGATGTGATTACCTTTCTTGTTTACGTTATTGCTCTTGGATTGCCAAATGTTCACTAGTTATTCATGATTACTGAAGTTTCATGATTAACTGTCCCAAAGCTGCACTGTAATGATATAATTCAGTATATGCATAATTGACAATTCCCCTCTTGGTGATAAATGTGATAAATTAAGAAGTTTGTTAAATGCTTATGCTAATTTAGATTTCGTTCTAAAATCCCTCTGGTTTTCTGAGTCCTCTTACTAGAAATTATTATTAAAATTGAATTTAGTGTGTTAAAACTGTTCTGTACAAAGTGTAGTGGTTGGCATATGAAAATAGCAAGAATATTGTTCAAAGAGTCATAGTTCAGTTGTATTTGCACATTGTCGGCATTTAGTTCATGGAAATGTAGTAGTGACAAATCTCCCTTCTGTGGTATTTATTATTTGTATAGACTTTTTTCTATACATCTTTTCTCAAAACCCTGACTCTTCAACTAGGTGGAATGATTTCCTTGTTTATCCCTGGATAGAGAGCAGTTATTACATTTTGTCTTCTAAATATACTCTAGGAACAGAGAAATGGACCCTAAATTTCTAGAATAAATTCTTATACAGAATTATAAAAAACACAACTATAATAACATTTTGATAAACCTGTATTATTCTACCCTCTGTTCTTCCCTACATTTGGTCATATCTTTTTTTTTTTTTTTGGTCATATCTTATATCTCACTAATTAATTTATGTACCGAAAATCTTTTAATGTCAGAGTGTATTTTAAACTTTTATTTTGTCTTTTCTATATTGTTATCTGTCAAACATCAAAAAAAACTTTTGTCAATTATATTTATGACAATTCAAAGCAGAGACAGTATAAATGAAAATTTACTACAAACAATTAATGACAGTACAAATCAAAAGTGGGTACTGGAGAAAAAGAAGCAATTATTTAATACATGAAACTTAAAATTGTTACATTGATCTTTCCGTTCATTTCAAGTCAAATACTTTCATCATCTAGGGAGCCTTGTCTGATTATCAGTGTTTTTACCAATGAAACTTTGAGACTTTAGCCTACTTTATATTACTTGGTTTTACTTTTTTTTTTTTTTTAACAAGATGTGTCTTCAATTTATTCTACTTAAATTGAAAACTACTTCAATTTCAGTACATCACTTTTCTGTCTAGTGGGAGTCTCTTCAATGTGAAAATTGATCCTCATGAACTTTTTTTTTTAAGAAAGGAATGTGGTATAACATAAGTAATTTATATAAAGTCCTATAGTAGAAATTTAAATTTATTTATAATGACAATTACTAAAATTGAAGACTTTTTTTCTGGAATGTATCTACCATTTCCCATGGTTTTCTTTGCTATATTAATTAAAAATATTTTGTGATTGATATTTTCTTTCCCTTTTGGAATAGTCATAGCAAACCTTAGATATTAAAAAAATAAAAGTATTTCAACTTTATTTGGAACACATAATCATTTTTATATGCTCTGTTGGTAGGTATTGAATTTTTTATATTTAAAGTATATTTATTTTAGTGATCTTTATGTTTACCGTTTTTTTTTCTTTTTTTAAGATTTTAAAAGAAAAGTCATGAACTCTTCTCTTTCAAAAGAGAGCTATAAATGTCTCATGTGCATTAACAGAGTAACTTTCTAGGATTCAGAATTAAGAGTCAAGACCATTTGGTGTCCACAAATAGTTTTTTATTTTTTTGTTTTTAGCTATCAAAGTATTTCCTAAAACTACCTTTAAAACAAATATAGAAAGCTCCTTAAGGTTTTTTGAGAAAAATTATCTTGGTCTTTAATACTAGCCTATCACCAGTCTTAGGAAAAGTCTTCTGGGAAGGCGTTTTGTCTATAATTACTCGAGAGCCTGATATTTAATACATATTCAACTAGTTTTTATAAAGAATCAAACTAAATGCCTACTATATTAGTGAAAATGTGACATATTTGGTAGATATAATCTCATTTACATTTTTTTCTTTTAAGCATTCATCCTTTTCACTTTTTTGTCCTTTTTTCAGTTATAAACTATGAAGTGCTATGTAGAAATAAGATATTATTGACAAATATTTCACTTTCTTACCAATAATTCCATTATGTACTATATTTAAATGTCTCTCTCTTTCATTAGAAAACAATTAAATTATTTTAGAAGTCAAAAGAGGTCATATATTCCTTTTTTCACACTCTTCTGTGTGAAGAGTTTGGGGATGGTGTTACAGATGAAGAAGCATTTGAGTCAAGTTTCAAAGAGCTCAGAGTGTGTGACAGTCTTTTATAGAAAGTAAGGATAATAATACATGGAAGAGTTTGGGCAGTGACATGCATAGAAGAGCTTGTGACAAGCACAGGAAAGAGTAAATATTTCAAAGTGAGTGATATATTTAGTACTTGAAATATAGCAGTAGAAATTATGGTGGAAAGATATAGATCTCTCCATTGTGCTTTCTGTGTACCTCAGTTAACAATTGTAACAACTATATTACATTATCATCTCATGATAATGAATGTGTATATGTTTATTTTGGTTCTAGTTTATGAATCCCAAAGGTAAAATATCATGTCTTATTTACCTTTAAATTCCTGACAGTGCCTTTATTCACTCACTCAAAAAATTTTATTGAGTTCCTGCTTTATTTCAGGTACTCTTCTACTACTCTGAATTCTTGGCATGTCAGTCAGTAAACAACAATAGCAACAACCACAAAACCCTTGCTTTGTAGATCTTACATTCTAACAGCCAGTAAGGAGGCAGATAATCAAATAGGAAATTATATCATCAGTGCTTAAAGCATGATTGTTGAATTGAATCTTTAGCTAAAGAATTTGATGTTTTGATTTTTGGCTATTGGAAGTTATTGATGGGCAGTGATAGGGCACGGTCTCATAAATTGTTAATTTGTGGGGCTCCTGGGAGGCTGTTGATTAAGTGTCCCACTCTTGATTTTGGCTCAGGTCATGATCTCAAGGTGGTGAGATTGAGCCCATGTGGGGCTCCATGCTTAGTGGGAAGTCTGCTTGTCTCTGTCTCTCTCTCTCTCTCCCCTTCTCTCTCTGTACCACCCCTCCCCCCAGCTCGTGCTCTCATGCTCTCTCTAAAGTAAATAAATAAATCTTTAAAAACAAGAAATGGTAATTTGGCTGCAGTTTGGGTGAAGGGAAATTGGAGATGGGGAATTGCATTTAGAAGCATAATGGTCTAAGTAAGGAGTAATGAAGATTAAATGAGACAATGGCAATAGAAATGAAGCAAGGGAAAAGGATTTATTTGAGAGATATTATAGAGTTAGAGTTGCTAATATGTGGCTCATATTTCACCATAGTTGCTGGTATAATATATTTTTGCTACATCTGGGGTTTTACACCACCTTTTTTTTCCTCTTGTGTGTTTTTTCGATTATCAGTAATCTAGTGGTAGCATGACAGAGGAAGAAGACACTCTGTCAAGTGGCCTGACATCTGAGTCCTGACTCTACCATTGAGACACATATCTTTAAAGATCCCTTCACCTGAGTGAGCTTCAGTTTCTGTATCTTCTAGATGAAGAGGATCCCCCAGATAACCTTAAGACCCACTTCAAGTATAGCTGACTATAGTGAAAGCCATCTTATTGTTTCATTCTTAATGTACTGTCTTCTTTTAATCTCCTCAGAAGCTAGGTGCTCACAAAATACACTCCATGTCAGTACTATATACAAAGAGAATAAGTGTTACAGATAAATTCCACGTGCATTTTTGTGTTTGATGAAAGCAATAGGAAAATGTTCAGACAGTAGCTCAAAAATAAGTCTAAAAAACTATTTTAGCAGTAATCGTCTTACTCTTTTGTGTCTACTTTATGATACTAAGAAAAAGAAAAAAAAAAATCGCCTCATGAGATTGAAGCTGTCCTTACTTGGAAATGAGATATACTATACTCTGGTTTCTCTTCAGATCGAATAAATCTTTTGCCTTTTACTGTCATAGTTGAAACTACCATCACAATTATCCTGCTGAAACATTCCAAAAATACATGCTCCCATTTACTGTTTTTATTTATTGGCCTAGAATTTACCGTCAGAGGAATATTTAGCAAGAATCTGAGCGATATGAACTGATAATGCTGGTGTATTTTGTTTCAGGATGTATCAGGAATGCCAGCTCTCTGTTCTCCAATTTCCCAGGGAGGGGTTGGCTTTGATTATCGATTAGCCATGGCAATTCCAGATAAATGGATCCAGGTAAGATTTCATATGATTTATTTTTCCTGCAAATACTATTATTATGTTGGTTTATTTATTATGTCTTTGATTTATCTTATAATTTGTGGTCATTGGTTATAAATATTATTAACTATTCTAATTGAAATATTAAATCTTCCCATTAGTGTGTTGATTCTTGTCCTCTTTAATAAGGTACTTAAAGTTCTAAAGGTTCTAGTTTAAAGTATTCATACTTGAGTTATTCAGGCAAGGGAAAAATATTAATGTAATGTTAGCTGTGTACATGGAATTGTACAATTATCATTGAAGTTTTATGAAACTTTAGTTCTCTATTTTAAACACATTAAACATCATTAAGGCATCCATTTCTGCCTCCAGACCATCAGTGTAGAAGTTACTCCTTAATTCCCACTACTTGCTTCATAGTATTTGTTTTCCTCAACAGATTTGGATTCATCTACTCCTTTATTTAACTTATAGAAATTCTTACCATGTGTCAAGCCCTAGGAATGAATACATTATACTTTGCATATAATTTCTAATGCAATTTTATTAAATTTAATGACGCTTAAGTACCTTGGATTATATTTTGTTTTATTTAATATTTGCCTAAAAGACCAATGTTGTTATATAGACTTAGATTTGACATAGAACATTTCTGAGTGGCTATGTCCATAATCATAGTATGAATATGTATAAGGAAATATCCCAGTGTGGGCTGTGACTGGGGAATAATTCTAGGTTGATGTACACCTTGAAATATTCTTGAATTTGCACAAAAATACTGTGATCTTCAGTTCTCTCACCTTGGTTTAAGGGTCTTTACCCACCATCTTTTAGGATTTCTAATCTTCCATGCAGACTTTTTTCCCTTCACAAGAGCCAAATCTTCCTTTTTTCACCTCCTACTGAAAAGCCTTTACCAGTTTTTGTGCAGATTCAAGAATATTTCATTTTCTGAACAATGATGACAGTTTAAAAAATAAAATTAATTTAACTTATAAAACATTTTAGTACCTTGTATCCTTAAGGTACTGAATTAGTACCTCATACGAATGGAAAAATGTATTGTCCTATGTTTAGGATATGACCATAATGTCTTGTTAGATCATGAATTCTCTGAAGACAGATGTCATCTTCTGTTTTATGTAATTATTTAAAAATCTTTTTTATCACCAAAGCAGGAAACTCAGTTAATAAGACAAGAGATAACTAAAATAATATTTTTTAAAAACTCAGTGATTTCCTCTACTTTTATAATTTGTACATTTAAAAAGAAAATTCCATAAATAACTGTTGTTTCTCCAAATGTCAGTAAAGCACACAAGAGTATCAATCCAAATGATAGCTGTACTCAGAATGTATATGGTAATCACCGTGATCTACCGATAGGGTCTGAGTTAGGTTTGAATGCTAAATTTCATTCGTGTTCTTGTTGTTCAAAAACAAATTATTTACCACTTTCTACTTCTATTAGTTCAAAGTCAGTAGTTTGGAATATCATATTTAATCATATTTAATCACTTACTGAACAAATACTTGCCTATCTAAAATATGCCGAATTTGTAGCATCTCTTTTCATTTAGTTGATCATTTTTATTATCTACCTTTTATCACCTTTTTATGTTAAATTAAGTATTTAATTGAATTCATTAACTTAACCAAATATTTATTAAGCATTTTGTATTTTTATGATATAAAATTTCTTAATTAAGCTTTTTATATTAAGGTAGTTGTAGATTCCCATGTAGTTAGTGTAAGAACAGTTGTAATACAGTGAGATCTGATACCCTTTACCAGCATTTTCCAATGGTAACATCTCGTAAAGTTATGGTATAGTCTCACATCTATGATACTGACAACTGATACCATTAAAGTATAGAATATTTCCATCACCATAAAGTTCTTTCATATTGTCCCAGTCACTTTTTAACTGGCAACCACTAATCTGATCTCCATTTCTGTAATTTTTTTTCATTTCAAGAATGTGATATAAATGAAATCATATAATATGCAACCTTTTGGGATTGCCATTTTTCACTCAGCAAAATTCTCTGGAGATTCATATTGGTTGTTGCATGTATCAGTAGTTTATTCTTTTTTATTGCTGAATGATATTCCATGGTATGGATATACCACAGTTTGCCTAATCAGTTGCCCATTATAGACAGCAGGTCTGTTTCTAGGTTTTGGCTATTATATATAAATAAAGCTGCTATAAACAAGTGTGTGAAGATTTTGTATGGCCATAAATTTTAATTAAGATAAATGCCAAAAAGTGTAATTATTGGCTCATATAGTAATTGAATATTTATTTGAGTAGCTGGATATTTAATTTCTTAAGAAACTACCAAACTTATCCAGAGTAACTATACCATTTTACATTCCCATCAACAATGTTGGAGAGATCCAGTTTCTGTATATCCTTGCACCTATTTTTGTCTTTCTATAATAGGTGTGTAGTGATATCTAACTGTGGTTTTAATTTGCATTTCCTTAGTGGCTTATCTTTTCAGGTGTTTATTTGCCTTCTATATGTCCTCCTTAATGAAATGTCTATTCATATCTTTTGACCATTTTCTAATTGGATCATCTGTTTACTATGGAGTTTTGAGAGTTCTTTATATAATCTAAATTAAGCTCTTTTGTTGGATATGTGGTTGGCAAATGTTTTCTCCCAGTCTATTGCCTTTTGATTCTGTTCATATAGACTTTGACAGAACAAAAGTTCTTTGTCTATTAAATTTGACAAAGTCCAATTTATCTTTCTTTTTTTCTTATAAAGACCTTTTTTGGTGTCAAGCCTAAGAATTCTTTGACTCTCCTATGTTTTCTATTAAACATTTTATACTTTTATATTTAAATCCATGGTCCATTTTGGATTAATTTTTGTTCAACCAATGTTTAAGACTTAGTTCTTTATTCAAGTTCCTTCCTTCCTTTCTCCTGTTTTGACAACTTATGCCACCTTTGGAGAAAGATCCAAAGAGGGATCTAATTACCTCTAATTACCTTGGACCTATCCAAGTTATCCAGGATAATCTTTCCATCTCAATGTATTACAGTTTATTCCATCTCTAAAGTCCTTTTGCTTGGAAGACAACATATTCATTCATAGGCTGTGGGCACTAGGATGTGAACATCTATAGGTGGCCATTATTCTGCCTAACACAGTCTGCTATCTCATGCTCAGTGATTCACACTGTAATTATGAGAGATGGCTAAGCACATCTGAATTCTATAGGGCAAAAGTCAGAAAATAAAGATTCAAGAAGGCCTGAACCCCATTTCTCGTATCAAAATCTGCATTAGTTTTGCATTAGTTGCTCTTCGACAAATTACCACAAACCTAATAACTTAAAACATTACTCAGTTGCTATCTCATGGTTTCTTCAAAGGACATCCATCATATTACCTCCACTGTAGGTAAAGAATTGATTGCACAGAGATGTGAATATGGGGAAGAAGGAATCATGAGGACCATCTAGAATTCTGCCTATTGGAGGGCAGTTGACACTTTGGACAGAGAAATGAATGCATGCAGAAAGAACGTATTAATTAGAAAAGAGAGGTTATTTTTAGGAACAGCTTCCAGGAACATCAGCTTTATAGGATAGGCAGAAGAAGAAAATGCAGGATGCCTAGAGTGGTAAGAAAACAAAACAAAACAATCAAGAGTTTCACGCCAGTAGACTAAGAAGAAAAGTCTTTCATAGGAAGGGTTGGAGTCAGTACTCTCAACCTGTACAGCAAATAATTGCCTAAGGAAGAGAAATTATTACCTAAGAGGCAGTCATCTGCAATCTTGGGACGGTCACTTGCACTGAAATAGAGCAGAAGCCAGATTGTAGACTGAGTATAACTGAAGTGGAGAAGGAAATGTCTGGTCTGTTAAGATGGTAATTATTTCATGATAATTAGCCTTTAAACTTTGAAATAACAATTGTTGTTTAGTTATTATCTTTTTTTAAAGAATGGAACACAACATTATTCCTGCTAAAATTTTCTTTATTCAAATCTAAAAATGTAGCAAGAATATCTCTCTTTTGTGAAAGTTACAGAAAGATACGTGTACAATAACACTTCACTGTGGTCATTAACCAAGAGGTAGCAGTTGTTACAGGGGGAAAAAAGGTCGAAAAAATCCTAAAGTGCGATGATCTGCACAAAACAAACATACCCGCACGGACACACCATATCACTGTCATTGAATAGTCTGTATAAAAGCTGTGATTTTAGTGAAAGTTTAACCAAAGATATTTTTGCTACATGGGGTGCACTTGTATCTATATGTCAAAAAGCTTGAACTGATATGATGAATGCCCTCAGATAGTGATTTAAGGTAAGAACAGTAATGGTTTATTCAAATTATTTTCTCTCTTGCATTTAGCTACTTAAAGAGTTTAAAGACGAAGATTGGAATATGGGCAATATTGTGTACACACTCACAAACAGACGCTACCTTGAAAAATGCATTGCTTATGCAGAGAGTCATGATCAGGTAAATGAATATGTGTATAAATTAATTGTATCTCTTTATGTATTTATTAACATATCTAACACAAACATATCTAAATGCAAGTATCTATAGTTTAAAACAGCTAATAGAATTATACCTTTATGTGAAAACTTTTCATATTTGAAAAACATTTAAAATTATTTTGCAGATCTATAAATTCCAGCTTCAAAATGAAGTACTATTTTTATTCTGCCAAACTGTAATTAAAAAATGGTAAATGACAGTTGCAAGTGTTCTCTTATGTGTTTTCCTTTGTTGTAGCAAGAGGAATATTGGTGCTGATCCAGATTAATTTTAATTTCCATTTTAGGGTTCCTTCTAAAGGTTTTCTTTTATGCTTTTTGACAAGCTTTCATCATTTTTGCCCATAATCACTGAAATATCTTACTAAGTAATTGCCCTGACCTCTGTTTGTCCAGCTTTGGCTCATCCTTTCTAATGCAGCCTGAGATATTTTCCAAAGAGCAAAGCTCATTTTGTCAACCCAGATCTTTGATTAAATCTTTTCATTCAAGGCTACTCATATTCTGGCCTAAGCCAAAGTTTCTGCCTTCATTCTCTGCTCAACTCCCCAAGCATTTTATTTTTCAATCTGATAAAATTCCCAACCTTTCTTGAATAAGCCAACCTTGTTCCAATCCTGTACTTTCCCACACACCCCTGCAAATGCCTAGTGCCCCTGGGAAGTTTCTATGAAGTCCTGCCACCTTGCTTCAGATGTCATATTCTCCCTCAAGATTTTGTCTAGTTGTATAGGGAAAAGTAGTTGCCTCATCCTTCATGCTTTCATCACATTTAGGCAGAATATTTGTTTCCATTAGCTTTATATTTCCAGCCTTACTGTTCAATAAACGTAAGTATTATGTTTATTGGTGACTCTAAGCTGACTCTTGGTTTCAGCTCAGGTCATGATCTCAGGCTCCGTGCTCAGCTTGGAGCCTGCTTGAGATTCTCTCTCTTCTTCTCCCTGCCCCTTTCCCCTCTCCCTGGCTCACACTCTCTCCTTCCTCTCCCTCTCTCTGTCTCTTTCTCAGATAAGTAAATAAAATCTGTAAAAAAAAATTATTTACATTATGTGTATTAAGAAAATGGAAGCTTAAACAATAAACCTGTTATTTTTGCAGAAATTGACCATTTAAGGTAAACAGGTAGAGTTTTAGTGTCACCTTGATCCTGGATTTCTAACCTCCAGAACTGTGAGAAATAAATTTCTGTGTTTATATACACCCTTTCTGTGGAATTTTGTTATGGCAGCCCTAGCAGACTGACACACGTACCAATGAAATACAGCTTCAATCTGGCACATAAGATACCACCATGTAAGTGTAGCTCAGAAATAGGCTTCATTGTTAAAGAAGTTTGGAGACAGCGTATACATGATGTATTTGCTAAATAATTATTAGACAGTACTGGTTCTTGAACAGTTTGTCCTTTTCCCTTGTTTTGAATCATTTGATTATATTCTTATGTGTAAATATGTTTATCTCTTTAACCTATGATCCTATTACAAAATTATTTCGATATTTCTGCTGTATATTTTTTGTATTATTCACTTAATAAACATACATATTTATAATTTTATCAGATTTAAGATTTAAGATGTCAGCAGGTTTAGTTTCTCCTGAAGAGGCTTGCAGATGGCCATCATCTTTCTGTTCTCAAGTAGTCTTTTTTTTCCATGCACACTCATCCTAGAATTTCTTCCTCTTCATATCAGGACTCCACGCATATTAGAATAAAGTCACAGTCTTAATGACCTTCTTTAATCTTGATTACCTCTTTACAGGTGCTCTCTCTAAATGTAGTCATATCGGAGGTTATGGCTTCAACATGAATTTGAAGAAGGCACAGTTTAGTCCGTAACTGTACACATTCACTTTATATGTTTAGATTTAAAATACTTACCTCTAAGTCAGAGAACAAAGAGTCTACTTTGATAAAGTAAAATAATTTGAACTCAAGTAATACAGATGACGATTACCATCTAATCAAACTCTGAGAATTCTAATGCCCGGAACCATATTCTGAGGCAATTCTTTATTGGCCCTTAAAATAAGGACAAAACCCACAGAATAAGTAGACATTCTTCTAACAGTATATTAAAGAAAAGTTATTTTAATCAAAATTGTTTGGAAATTATAACAGGTTTATAGGTAAAAAATATTTTTCTAAAAATTAAAATTATTATAATAGAGTAAGGAAATTAATGGTTTAATCGTTCTTATATGTTTCACTATATATTATTTTTTGTCAATGAAAAATACTTTGCATTAGTTAGCCAATTCTTAACCATTAATAATTAAGATTTTTAAGAAGGCTCTCTTCTGCTACTCAAGATGTTTCTGAATTACCCATCCTATTTATCAACTGTTATATTTTCATATAAAATAAACTAATTTTAGATTAGGTGCCAAATTCAATGAGAAAGCAAACTTTACATTTTAAGAAAAACCTGTCAACCCTCTGCTAAAGGGTAAATAGGGTCCATTTTACTGTATTTATGTACCTATGTTTTATATATAAATACACATACATAAATATAAATACATATGCATATAAATCATTTTTAAGTCTTCCATTCTTTCAAAACAAACAAAATCATAGTAACACAAACTATTTTAAAATTTACGTAGTATTCTCAACATTATAATAAATATTTATTCCAATTTGAGAAAACTTGAAACATCACCTCAGGTCTAATATTCAGGTGGCTCTTATCCTGAGTTTTCACCAAGCTCTTTAAAAATAAAAATATATCTTGAAAATAGATGGTGTTGATCTCTGACCAGCTCACCTGATTTTACCACTTCACTTTCGGTGTAGAAAGCAACAATTGGAAAATACCTGAAATTAATACTAATTCAAACACCTCTCCTACATTCTTTCCCAACTCGTGATTAATTACATGTTATTCTAATATAAAACACAACTGCTTAGTACCTATTCTTTGTACTTATCTCAGTGACTTCTATTTCCCTAGGCACTTGTTGGGGATAAGACACTGGCATTTTGGTTGATGGATGCTGAAATGTATACCAACATGAGTGTTCTGACCCCATTTACTCCAGTTATTGATCGTGGAATACAACTTCATAAAATGATTCGACTCATTACTCATGCTCTTGGTGGAGAAGGTTATCTCAATTTCATGGGTAAGTATGAGTTGAACACATATCCCATCTACGTTCAGAACATTAACTAAGATTCCATGTGACATAAATCATGTAGAATAGATTGAATTGGCTGTTCAGATTTGAAAACAGAAAATTACAGCCCTGTTTCTTTAATACACAGTCATATATGACCTGAACAAATTAAATTACTATAAGATCACTGTTATACTAATATGTGATAAAAAGCAGTCTGATAAGCTGGCATTTTGTTTAATGCTTTTGTCAACTAGTGGAGTGAACTATTTTTAAAACTTAGAATTATTATTCTGAATCTAATCACTAGAGGTTGTTTTATTATTTTAGTATTTGCACATTAAACATAAGAAAGACATAATTGTCATGTCATAACATGTCAAGCTAAGATTATTGGTCTTTGAGGTAATTGTACACTAGTATATTTATATTATAAATGTGAAATATAAAGCAAAGGAGTTATTATATATATATATAAAGTATATTTATATATATATATAAAATAGGAAAACTATGAATTTTCAAAGGTCATTGTTGTCCAAAGGATCTTGAATGATAAAATATAGCAGTTAACTAATAGTATTTTCTGTTCTATTTGGTCTACAATGATCTTTTGAGCATTTAAGTTTTAGGAGATTTTACCAGTTTTTAGGCTAGAGAGAGATAGACTGGGAAATGTGTATGGGAGGCTGACTTATTTTTCTATAGTAAAAGCCTTAGGGCTTTAAATTAATTCATTTCTATCTGGAAATTTGTATAGAGAACCTCAGATTGGACTTTTACTTGAGCTTAGGAAGCCCAAACCTATAAACTATACACTGGATTTCACCTGGATGGCCTGTACCTTTGGGTGTATTCCTCTGCTCCTAGGATCACCAAAATTTGTTAATATCCCTAAGCTGTCCAGAAGTGACTTTCCTGTTTGGGAGACTGCACTGTGCTTACCAGGCTGCAGGCCAAGTTCCCTGAGTGAACTTTGCAGGCATTATATCCATAAGTAAAATCAGCCTCATTTTCTTAAAAGCAACTGGTCCTCCCTGACTCAAAGAACATTGTTCAGGGATCCCTGGGTGGCGCAGCGGTTTGGCGCCTGCCTTTGGCCCAGGGCGCGATCCTGGAGACCCGGGATCGAATCCCACGTCGGGCTCCCGGTGCATGGAGCCTGCTTCTCCCTCTGCCTGTGTCTCTGCCTCTCTCTCTGTGTGTGACTATCATAAATAAATTTAAAAATGTAAAAAAAAAAAAAAAAAAAAAAAAAAAGAACATTGTTCACAAATACAGCCATTCCAGTAAGGCCTTACTTGCACAATCAATTCATTGAATTATATCCTGATAAAAAATAGGGCCTATGAACCTGTATAAATATGTCTCCATGGAAAGTAAGGAGAAATGGGAGTTTAGTGAGTGATTTTTTTAATGTTTCATTTCATTTACAAATGCAATTCATTTAGTTGTTACAATCTAAGATGGCTTAAAAAGACTAGACCACTCTCTTTCACCATACACAAAGATAAACTCAAAATGGATGAAAGATTCTAAATGTGAGACAAGGTTCCATCAAAATCCTAGAGAAGAATACAGGCAACACCCTTTTAGAACTCAGCCACAGTAACTTCTTGCAAGATACATCCACAAAGGCAAGAGAAACAAAAGCAAAAATGAACTATTGGGACTTCATCAAGATAAGAAGCTTTTGCACAGCAAAGGATACAGTTAACAAAACTAAAAGACAACCTACAGAATGGGAGAAGATATTTGCAAATGACATATCAGATAAAGGACTAGTTTCCCAGATCTATAAAGAACTTATTAAACTCAACAGCCAAAAAACAAACAATCCAATCATGCAATGGGCAGAAGACATGAACAGAAATTTCACCAAAGAATACCTACACATGGCCAGCAAGCACATGAGGAAATGCTCTGCATCACTTGCCATCAGGGAAATACAAATCAAAACCACAATGAGATACCACCTCACACCAGTGAGAATGGGGAAAATTAACAAGGCAGGAAACCACAAATGTTGGAGAGGATGCGGAGAAAAGGGAACCCTCTTACACTGTTGGTGGGAATGTGAACTGGTGCAGCCACTCTGGAAAACTGTGTGGAGGTTCTTCAAAGAGTTAAAAATAGACCTGCCCTACCACCCAGCAATTGCACTGCTGGGGATTTACCCCAAAGATTCAGATGCAATGAAACGCCGGGACACCTGCACCCCGATGTTTCTAGCAGCAATGGCCACTATAGCCAAACTGTGGAAGGAGCCTCGGTGTCCAACGAAAGATGAATGGATAAAGATGATGTGGTTTATGTATACAATGGAATATTACTCAGCTATTAGAAATGACAGATACCCACCATTTGCTTCAACGTGGATGGAACTGGAGGGTATTATGCTGAGTGAAGTAAGTCAATTGGAGGAGGACAAACATTATATGGTCTCATTCATTTGGGGAATATAAATAATAGTGAAAGGGAATATAAGGGAAGGGAGAAGAAATGTGTGGGAAATATCAGAAAGGGAGACAGAACGTAAAGACTGCTAACTCTGGGAAACGAACTAGGGGTGGTGGAAGGGGAGGAGGGCGGGGGGTGGGAGTGAATGGGTGACGGGCACTGGGGGTTATTCTGTATGTTGGTAAATTGAACACCAATAAAAAATAAAATAAAATAAAAAGAAAGAAAGAAACTGAAAGGTCTCCCTTGTATGTGTGGAAACTAAAACAGTTTTCTAAACAGAGAACTAAAATAAAGCCGCTGAGTTTATGCAGTCAGTCCTACATCGTTAATTCCCAAAACCCACTGCATTCAAGAATTCTAGTAATCTTGGGATGTCTGGCTGGCTCAGTGAGTAGAGCACATGACTCTTGACCTCAGGGTTATTGAGTGTGAACCCCACACTGGGCATGGAGCCTACTTAAAAAAAATAATTGAAAAGAAAAAAAAGATCCTTTAAAAAAAAAAAATTCTAGTAATCTTGACTCAATTTACTGCTTTGCCTGGAAGTTTGTAGGCAGTCATCTCGGTGGTGGGGGGAGAGTGTCAGTAGTTGGAAGGAGTTAATAAAGTCCTTTTCCTGAGACTGTCCTTTTTGTTGAAGAACATTTCTGGCCTATATGTAGCATGTAAGAGAACCTGTAGGCAAGCACTTGACAGATTTAATAGCCGAGTTAAATTAATATTGATAACTTCTAAATAAGAAAGGTCCAATATAAATTTATAATAAGAATTATTTCCCCTAATCTAATCTAATCTAATCTAATCACTAGAGTTTGTTTTATTTTACTATTTGCTCATTAAACATAAGAAAGATAGAAAGAGTCTTGGTGTATATTCTATGAGGGTAAAAATGGGTCATGGACAGCTAAGACATTAACAAATCTCAGTAACTTCATAAACTTTGTGAAATATTTTTATTAATGATCACTTTTTTTAATAAATTTATTTTTTATTGGTGTTCAATTTACCAACATACAGAATAACACCCAGTTCTCATCCCGTCAAGTGCCCCCCTCAGTGCCCGTCATCCATTCACCCCCACCCCCCGCCCTCCTCCCCTTCCACCACCCCTAGTTCATTTCCCAGAGTTAGGAGTCTTTATGTTGTCTCCCTTTCTGAAATTTCCTACCCATTTCTTCTCTCTTCCCTTATATTTATTCCCTTTCACTATTATTTATATTCCCCAAATGAATGAGAACATATAATGTTTGTCCTTCTCCAATTAACTTACTTCACTCAGCATAATACCCTCCAGTTCCATCCACGTTGAAGCAAATGGTGGGTATTTGTCTTTTCTAATGGCTGAGTAATATTCCAGTTTATACATAAACCACATCTTCTTTATCCATTCATCTTTCGATGGACACCGAGGCTCCTTCCACAGTTTGGCTATTGTGGACATTGCTGCTAGAAACATTGGGGTGCAGGTGTCCCAGCGTTTCATTGCATCTGAATCTTTGGGGTAAATCCCCAACAGTGCAATTGCTGGGTCGTAGGGCAGGTCTATTTTTAACTCTTTGAGGAACCTCCACACAGTTTTCCAGAGTGGCTGCACCAGGTCACATTCCCACCAACAGTGCAAGAGGGTTCCCTTTTCTCTGCATCCTCTCCAACATTTGTGGTTTCCTGCCTTGTTAATTTTCCCCATTCTCACTGGTGTGAGGTGGTATCTCATTGTGGTTTTGATTTGTATTTCCCTGATGGCAAGTGATGCAGAGCATTTTCTCATGTGCATGTTGGCCATGTCTATGTCTTCCTCTGTGAGTTTTCTGTTCATGTCTTTTGCCCATTTCATGATTGGATTGTTTGTTTCTTTGGTGTTGAGTTTAATAAGTTCTTTATAGATCTGGGAAACTAGTCCTTTATCTGATATGTCATTTGCAAATATCTTCTCCCATTCTGTAGGTTGTCTTTGAGTTTTGTTGACTGTATCCTTTGCTGTGCAAAAGCTTCTTATCTTGATGAAGTCCCAATAGTTCATTTTTGCTTTTGTTTCTTTTGCCTTCGTAGATGTATCTTGCAAGAAGTTACTGAGTTCAAAAAGGGTGTTGCCTGTGTTCTTCTCTAGGATTTTGATGGAATCTTGTCTCACATTTAGATCTTTCATCCATTTTGAGTTTATCTTTGTGTATGGTGAAAGAGAGTGGTCTAGTTTCATTCTTCTGCATTGTGGATGTACCAATTTTCCCAGCACCATTTATTGAAGAGACTGTCCTTCTTCCAGTGGATAGTCTTTCCTCCTTTATCGAATATTAGTTGACCATAAAGTTCAGGGTCCACTTCTGGGTTCTCTATTCTGTTCCACTGATCTATGTGTCTGTTTTTGTGCCAGTACCACACTGTCTTGATGACCACAGCTTTGTAGTACAACCTGAAATCTGGCATTGTGATGCCCCCAGATATGGTTTTCTTTTTTAAAATTCCCCTGGCTATTCGGGGTCTTTTCTGATTCCACACAAATCTTAAAATAATTTGTTCTAACTCTCTGAAGAAAGTCCATGGCATTTTGATAGGGATTGCATATTAATGATCACCTTAACTGTATATATTCCATCTAAGGCAGGCTGAGCATGTGTTCCGTTTTGGAAACTCTTCCCATAGTAACAATAGATAGATAGCAATAAATAAACATCATTATTTCTACCATCTCTTTCTATAAGGTCTATTCAATGAGCATATATGTGATATCAAATATAATCTTGAGATTATTCTTTGATGTAGGACTGAGAGATCTCTGAAGTTTATCTTTTATCCTTAAAACAAATGGCTCCTAATATTTAACACCAATATAACATCTTTTTTTTATTCCTTCTGCTTATTATCTTATCTAAACCTAGCATTTCTCTTTTTTTTTCTAGCATTTCTCTATACTTTAAAATCAATAATCCTCAAATAGCTCTATAATTTCTGATTATTGATGTTGTTTATGAAGTTTAATATTTCCCTATGAGCTATCATGACTTTAAATATTTTTTTTCTCCATTTCCTGATCATGACACTGTCCTGCTTAATGACTTCAATGACTAGTGTCCTCCAGCTGACCTGTAAGTCTCACATGAATGGTCTCCTGTAGATCACTCTGCTCCAGCCAAGCAAGCCTTCTTTCAGTTCATTGAATGTACCAAACTCCTTCCACTATGAGCTCCATACATTTGCAGTTCTCCTTTCTTAGAAACATTCCATTCAAACACTCCCTCCCATACCTGACCAAATTCTTTTATCTGCAAATCTCATTTCTTGGGGGAAGCTTTTCCTAAGGCCTCAGGCTATGTTAGTTTTCCCTGTTACACATTATTATATTACTCTATACTTCCTTTTCATGGCACTTAACAAAATTATATTTGAAAAACTATTAAATATATGACTCATATTTAAAACTCAATGAAAATAGGGATTATCTGTATCTTATTTACTATAATATCTCCAAGAACTAGTAGCAACTGTCACAGTATCTAGCACATCACAAGGTTTTCACATTTTTCTAAAAAAGGTTATCAGGTAGATGTATATATATGCAATAAATAGTTAAATATATATATATAAAATATTACCTTGTAATATTTTTAGCAGTAGTTCATTAGCTGCAATCACCAGTTGTAGTTATAAGCAGACTAATTTTTTTCAAGTGGCATATAAGAAATTAATATTTAAAAGATCAATTTAAGAAATTTTCAAGACTGAGGAACAACCTGGTTGTTTATTCATGTTGCAGGCATTTTAAACTTGTTAGCTTTCTGGAACTTTATTTTTATTTTTCTTTAGTAGAGGAAGAATGAGTTAAGGGAAGAAAACACATTTTTATAGTTTTTTTATTAAAACATGTTTATATAAATTCATTAGGCACTTAGATATGTGTTCTCTTCATAACAAATCATTAAGATCAATACTGATTTTCTCAGAATGATACCAGTTTGGCTGATTTGTTTTGTTTTGCTTGTTTTTTGTCTTATATATTCCTAATTTTGAGTTTCAAAAAAATTCTTTCACTCTGGCTAAGGCAGAGGAATATTTGCTGTGATTTTTTTGTTTCCTAGATTATTTTATTTGGCTGTGAATAAATACATTTATATTTCTTATTCTTCTCCCATGTAGTCATCTGAAAGATCAAATAATGGAGAGGCGAGCAGGGATGGCTACATTATTTTTATATTTTTATATCATTGATCATACGAGAGTTAAAATAAAAAATATGAATAAAAGTAAATTTATATTGATGTGGCATTCTATACTTTCTAAAGCACTTTCATATGCATCTTCTAACTTAATCTTTATAGCTTTTTTTTCTTTACATCATGTCTTTGTTCAAAAGAAGCCTTGTGGAAAAGTTAGAGGAGTACTAAGGTCTGCTAGGTGAACGTCCGAAGTCACATTTTGCCAATACTGCAATTTGTAAGGGTAAAGGGACACGTGATATGTTGTACAGCTACAAAATACAGCAGCTGGTTGGTTGTCTTTTTCTTATGTCCAATTTGAGAAAATTTTTAAAAAATTCTTATATCAATATGTAGATTAGCTACCAAAGTCTAACTAATGAAGATTTTTTAGGAAAAGATAGAGCAGAGTGGTTAAGAAAACGAAGTGGGACTCCAAGACTTCTAGCTACGTGACTTGGGTAGGATACATTGCCATCCTGGGCCTTTGTTTGCCCAGTGATAAAATGGAGTACTGCCTGCCACAGAGGACTATTTTGAGGGTGAAATGAGTTAATATGGTTACAAGACTCAGAATACTGCCAAGCACATAGCTCATAGTTAACTTTTATTTAAATTAAGTTGAATTTAAAATTAAATTTACTATTAGCTATTTTTAATATTATTAATTATTCCATTAAATAAATAGGTCCTGAGTGTTGATGTTCCAATTCCATCTAATAGAATTTCTTTAGAATCTTGCCTAATGGTATATTGTTTAATGTAAAAGTTTCTTAAAATGTTTAATTCATTTCATTTTTTTTAAACATTTTATTTATTTATTCATGAGAGACACAGAAAGAGAGAGAGAGAGAGAGAGAGGCAGAGACACAGACACAGATTTGAGGGAGATGCAGGCTCCATGCAGAGAGCCCAATCTGGGACTCGATCCCAGAACCTCAGGATCACGCCCTGAGCCGAAGGCAGGCGCTAAACCGCTGAGCCACCCAGGAATCCCTTAATTCATTTCATTTTTAAAACATGAGTAAATGTAATAATCCTTTGTTAGAAATCAAAGGACACTTTCCAAGTTGATATATGTGGTAAATTAAACCATTTCTATAGTGAGCCTCACTAAGAGTGAATATCACTTCTTTTGTTTTTAATTCATAGTGACATTTACTGAATGTTGCTGCCAAAACCCCTTACTTAGCTTTCATGTCCAATGAAGTCCGAGGGTTACCTCAGCTAGTTTCCATTTCTAGATGACTTCTAGGATATATATTTGATCAGTTAGCATTTATTATGTATCTGCTATGTGGTATTCATGTGTTAATCTGTGTAGGCATTAGATAAAATTTAATAGGTTTTTCTGGCATACCTGTACAGAGAATTTCTATATACACAGAAACAGAGAGAAAAAGAAGGCAGATTGACTCAAATGCAATTTTAAAAATTTGAGTTATATATCGATTTAAACTATAAATCTAACATATGCATAACACATTCTAGAAAGCGTTCTAACACAATTTATAAAATTCCTTCATGCTTCAGACATGTAAATGTATCTACTATGTACCAAGTATCACTAAGTGGCAGATATTCTGAGGTGAAAAACAGTTCTTGCCCTCCAGGTCTCAAAATCCAAAAGGGAATAGAGACAAGTAAGCAGACAAGTATCTTTTTACTAGTACATGCCCTAGATACTATGACAGGGATAAGTAGAAAATGTCATATAAATATGTAGGAAACTGGATTAGGAGATTGGTGGTGGAACTTATGAGCAACTTCAGTTAGACAAATGTAGAATACAAAGGCACAAGGAAGCCTGGCAATGAAATCAGAAAGTCAGATAGGAATAGAACTAACATACCAGAGTGAGATTGAAGTCATTTGGAAATATTAAACTTCAAATAAATGAAAAAAGTGGGATCTAAGGAAACAAATTTTAATGGTCATTTGTTGATTAGAAAGTTGAATGAAAAAATGTGGTTGTCATCACTTTAACATATCATGAATCCTTCGGTAAGAAAGACCGGGTGTTGATGACTGAATGGCTTTATGGTTTACCTTCTTCTGTATTTATAACTAAATATGTGGTTATGTCTTGCTCCCCTTTGTAAACACAGGTTACTTAAGAATGTTTAATAGATGGCTAAAAATAAATATAACATAAAAAATATCTGCTGTACACATAGGATAACCTCACTAATATATGTTCATTGCATGTGGATAAACTCCTAAAGCCATTCAAAGGAGAAGAAAATGAGGATAGGGATATATTTTGATCAGATTTCTAGTAACTACTTGGTTATGCTGGAAGTAATGCTATTTCCAAATGCAGTCACTGGAAACGAGAGTAGTCACAGTACTTCATCATGTGACTCATCAGGAATTGCTATAAAGAGGTGTGGCCAGGCAAGCATGTGGGGTACTATATCTACTAGGGAAGAAGTACTGATAACAATGGTCCCCCTTAGGTTCTGCTTTCTGCAGTTTCAGTTTACCACCCAGTTAACTTGGATCCAGATGCAGATGATCCTCTTTCTGACCTGTGGTTAGAGAATCAGTAGTAGCCTAAGCTATGTCACATTGCTTAAGTCATTCACTTCACTTCATCTGTAGTGTAGACATTTTATCATCTCACACCATCACAAGAAGAAAAAGAGTAGATACACTACAATGAGATTTATTGAGAGAGAGAGAACACTTTTACATTGTTTTATTATGGCATATTATTATAATTCTATTTATTATTTATTTTTGTTAATCTGTTACTATACCTAATTTATGAATTAAACTTCATTATAGATTTGAATGTATGTATAAGAATAGTATGTATAGTATATATAGGGTTTGAGACTATCTGTGATTTCAGGGGTTTTTGGAGAATATCCCCATAAATAAGGAAAGACTACTAGAGTATTTCATATAATGCCAAAATAATGGCATTGATACTGTTTTTTATTAAAGACTGTTTAGAATTCTGGAAAAAGAAGAAACAACATTTCACTAATTTAAATATAAAATATATAAACATTTTACAATACCAACTAGGGCAAAAATTAAAATCTAAGCCTTAAGCACATCTCTGGCAGGTTTAAAATACTGGCAGACAAAGCAGAATGAAATTTTAAGAATCAGGTATCCAAACAAAATGAAAAAAAAATCCATCATAATTTTGAAAATGACAATATCATTTAATAGTTTTTTAAATGTAAATTTAAAAAAGAAACTGCATTAAAATGTCCCCATCCCTGAGTTTCAAGTTGGCTTTTGTGAAAATGTTGTGGCTTTTCAGAAAGCTCTTTGTAACCCCATCCTAAGTGTAGGCAGTGGTACAGAGAAAGTTACACCGAACAACTAACTCCAGATATTTTCTTCATCCTCAGGTAATCAAGTGTTTTATCTAATAACTTTAAGAAAATCCTTTTAAATAACTTTTTTGGGGGGTAGAGAATGCAAATCCTTTTACTGAGAACTTTTATTGAGAAGTGCCAGTTTTGTTTCAAAGAAAGTTGTTTCGTTTCCCCCCTGATTTGACTTCATCTTCTTTAGTTTTATCACATATAGATAGACATTCAAATGCAGAGTGAATGCATCACTTTCAGTACTGTCATGTTCACAATCCACTTGTTCAGAAAGCCTTTGAACTAAAGTAAGAATTATTCCTGCAACAGAAGCTTTGCTTTCTCGGTTGTCATTTTCTTTCCTCCTCTTGGGGATAGAGTTATAGAAGAACATTTTCTAAATGAGTACACCTTCATTCAACTTGAAATATTAATGCTGCATATAACTCTCAAAACATAAATGATTCAAATTTCTCATTTAAAAAATACTGAACTAGCAAAGTTAAATCAACAAAAGTGGTAATGTTTCACTAATATAGCACAATAGTCCAGAAAACTGAAAACTCATGTCATAATCATAAAACACATATTCTCCATGACATCAGATGTTAATGCCTAAACTGAAATGTCAAAAATAATCTGGAATCAGTGGGACTCATTGATTCATTTGCTCATTCATTCATTCAAATTAAACTCATTTTCATTTCAGTTTCTGGATACAGGTATAGGGTAGTTATAAGTGGAGTTGTATGAAAGCGAAGAAGTTCAGGTTTGATAGCTTTATATTCTCAAGTGAGGTCATCATCTGGGAGTGGAAGGAATAACTGATGCTTGGGGAAAAAAAGTAGAAGCATGAAATAAACCACTCCAGATATGAAAATACTAGGAAACCATAGTAGGACGTCTAGGTAATATTGAATCAAGGTTGTAAATTGCATCAGCCTTTTGATTGTGTGACTTTTTTCTAGAAGGCATGTTTAATCAAAAATAGGAATTTTGTCAGGCATCTGTCAAAAAGAAGGACACATTTTGAAGGTATTAGGAAAAGAAACTCACATAATCTAGAACCAGTAAGCAACTGGTTCTTAAAATTGCACATTGAAATAACCTGTGGAGTTTAAAAAACAAACAAACAAACTAGAAATTGTGATTGAATTAGTGTTGGACATAGCCTGGGCTTTGGAATTTTTAAAAGATTCTCAGGCGATTCTTAAGGCTACGATGTGAAGAGAATTCCAAGATGACATAAAAGATACAGGAAAGTCCCCTGGTTCTAGGACAGAAACCATAGAAGGCACATGAGGAGGACGCAGGGGGAAGAGGCCAGCTGGGACAGATGGTGGTGTGTCATGGGTGCCAACTGTCAATCAATGACCAGAAGGCTAGACTTGGATTTCCTAGAAGTAAACAAAGCAGGATTGGGGCTACTTCTGGAGTTTTCCTGGTTGGTATTAAGAAGCTTTCTCAAATACATTTTTATCAATAGATAAAATTTAAATCAGCAGCATTTTATGCTTTTCTTAAACTACTTGCTCTATTTACGAACAAACTAAAATCATGAGAATAGAGAACAAACTCTATTTTGTCCATAATGTGGGTCATCTGATAGGTGCACATGTGTTTTTACTACTTTCTTGTTTAGGAATCTCATTACCGTGATGTTATTCTAGTTTCTGTAATGAATGATACCTGTGGAGAAAGAGGCATAATTACAAACTGGCAATTTTCTCTCTCAGCAGTATAATGAAATCTCTATGACTAAATTTGAAGGATTTTCTCAATATGATTATATTGTATTTTGACATTTGAAATTCTGGGGGACATTCTTTAATGAGTATGTCACATTCTCACTGAAGTCACTGGGAAAGTTGGATGGATTTTGTCCTAAATGTCCGTCTGCATCCAGTGATAGCTCCATTATGTTTCAGGGTCAAATGTGTGATCTTACTTCACATTTCCATCTATGATTGTTTAGTGTCAGACTTGTAAATCCTTTTTTTCTAGTAGATGGGAATACAATAAAAATTTAAATGCCTTCCTGCTAAGTGCTGGAATTGAAGCAGTTATAGGAAGACAAAATACACTCTCCTGAACAGTAGGAGTGCTAATTTTTGGCATTTTCTCATAGCTTGTTGAGGCAAGTTTACTGAATGTAACAGGACTAGTAAATGTCTATAAAACTGAGCTGTGAAAAACTGCAAAATTCTCAATATGAGCAGTTGTGAATGGCGTGAAGCCCTGTTAAAGTGCTCAAGAGACACAAGTAGCATCTATTTTAAATGGCATAGGACTTACAAGTAATGGCTCTGGTTTGATTCACAGCACACTGATAACCAGTATCAGCTGGCATTAGATGAGAACTTACCGTGAGTTTGACATTGTGCTAAGAGTTAAGGAAGTGCTGCTACAGTTACCTGGGGAGCTTTAAATACTGAAGCCTGAGCCCCACACCAACCATTTGAGTCAGGATCCCTCTTGTGAGGTTCTAGCAGTAGTAGTTTTTAAAAATCTCACCCAGTGATTTTAATATGTGGACCTACTACATAGAGATCCACTCCATCGATGGAGGGAAATATAAAAAACAAAAACACCGGGACAGAAATAGATCTAGAATCACTGGAAGTTAGCAGATGGAATCTCCTCTTCGTCTCCCCATGTGACTTAAATGCCCTCCTTAGTACTGGATGTGTTCTTTCTGCCAGGTTACTTTTCATAAAAGAACCTTCAAATCTTTGCTGACAATCAGAACCTAGAAGCGGAGTCACTTTCGAGAAATCATGTGTTAAACTAGTAGGGAATGTTTCTGATGTAACTTAATCTACCTTTTTCTCTGGCCTGCTCACATTGATCAAATTGAATACATCACACCTTTACAATAGGAAAAGGGTCTACTAAAAATCTGAATGTTGAGAGGAAAAAAGAAGCAACTGAACCTAACTCTCTGTCCTTAATTCTTTCAGCCTTGGTCTCAGGGTAGGATACTTGTATGGTCCCTGCATTTCTTCTTTTGGGATGTGTGTGGTTGTCTCTGGCCCTCAATGTGTGCGTGTTAATGGCTCCTCCTGAACTGCTATTCAGCAGGATGACCTCCTACTGAAGTTCCAAAGAAAGAGAGCAGTGGGATGGGACCCACCACAGCTTTTCATCTAAGCAAGGTCCATGCATCTGGTCTGCTGCCTCTAAGCCTCTAAAAGCAGGAACTTTCTCTTTGGTTTATTTCTGTAAAAGCCTGCCAGAAAAGTGGAGATAATAATTATTGCTATTAGTTTCTCATCTTCATTATAAAGACCTGTTGGTAAAATAATTTTTTTTTCTGTGCAGGACATGCAAAACCCATTCTATATGATCCCTCACATGTCACAGATTTTAAACCAAAACCTACCATCTAGGGCATTGATTTTTCTCCTAGTGAAGGTATATCATCATATCATCATAAAGAAATAAAAGCCCTATATACTGGAAAGCACTTGTTTTTTTTGTTTTGTTTTTTTGTTTTTTTTTCTTTTCAGCTCTGTCTCTTCAAGATGAGGTCATCAAAAATAGGAATTTGTACCTGGAGGCTGCAGAGCATATTTCCTAATCTAACAAAATGATAAAGTGGGATTGGATCTTAGAATAAGCTACATGAAGAGAGTGCAATTTTTTCTAAAGTTAACATCTGAATTCTTTGCTCTTAGGCCAGCACACACACAAACACACACACACACATGCACATGCACACTGCAGATATATGTGCACACATATGCAAAACATAGACACACCATCGATTGGACTCACTTTTACATAGCCCTGGATTAAGGAGACCCATAGTATGTAAACCTCACCAGCTCCATTGCTGAGTTATAAACAGTTGCATTTGTAGTACTTTAGCAATTTTTGGAAATGTTTAGAAATACAGAAATTTTATCAAACCTTCTTTATTTATTACCAAGCATTTTGGAAGAACTCCAGAGCCTCACTTCATGAACTTCAGTATCTCACAGAAGCTTCTCCTAAATCCAGAAAGTCAGCTAGGTCCAGGATCCTCTGTCAAATAGCTTGTCTTCCTAAGGAAGGAAAAATAGGATGTTATGCTAGGAGATGTGAGTAAAAATAAATTAATATGTAACAGGCATTATACCTAGCCCTGAATTCTTTTTTTTTTCTTTAAGATTTTGTTTATTTATTCATGAGAGACACAGAGAGAGAGGTAGGGACACAGGCAGAGGGAGAAGCAAGCTCCATGCAGGGAGCCCGACGTGGGACTCGATCCCAGGACTCCAGGATCACGCCCTGGGCTGAAGGCGGCGCTAAACCGCTGAGCCACCCAGGCTGCCCAGCCCTGAGTTCCTAATTCAGTCTTACATCTTCAACCAAACTTCCTCCCAATCTAATTCCAAAGACCCATTTGAGTGATAAGCTCATCTCATTGGTGGAATCATCCTAAATGAGATGCCAGTGAATGAATAGTATCGCACTCACTCCAACCCATCCCATGGTGTGTATTTTCTTCATGCTTTCCTAGTATTTCTTCTGTGGTGTTGGGCTCTTGGATTATTTTTTACCTTCACTGATTCTCTCCTTTCTAGTTTCACTGTGTACTAAGTTTCATTATTTGGCTCACAGTCTCTTAGAAGTTTCCATAGGTTTCTAGAGGTTATCAAGAAAACCACAGATTTTCTTTCCAAAAAGAATTGATCAGGGAGTATTTTTAGCTAAAAGAGTACATGCTGATTCTTCCAGTATTATTCAAGCAGGCTGTAAAGATCCTTGTGACCATAGGATACAAAATGTGATTGATTCTACATTGCCAGAGCTGGTGAGCTATATGGTTGTCATCTTTTAAAATGTGATTGTGAGTGCTCTAAACACAAATAATCTGCTCTGGCAACCTTTCTCCTGAGCCACTTGCCAACAGGAGACAAGAATTTAGAAAATAAATTCCTCTGCCTCTAAAACTTTAAATCATTATCTGAGTCTTACCTTGCCCCAGCTCACTCCCAAAACAAAGCAGAAAGATGAACTATACACAATAATCTCAGTTAATAGTAGAGAAGAGTAATTTATAATTTCTGAGTTCCTTGGAAAACATAATTTTTTTTTACTTTTTTACTGGAGAAACTTAAGTTTCTCTTTTGGGAATATATTTTCGGTGAGCATTTGGGGAATGCAGATTGTTTGTGTGATCTGTCTTAATTTTTCATGCTATTGTCAAATTAGTATCTTTGAGCGTACTGTTCTTAAAATAGCTACGTCTGTAATATTTACCCTGTGCAAGGCAGTATGCTAATTGCTTTATTTATTATATCTCATTTAAATTGAGTTGCAGCCCTGAGAAGTAAGAATGATTCCCTTCATTTTGCACATGAGGAAAATGAAGATAAATCTTTAATACAGAAGTCAGAATTTGAACCTCGGTCTATCTGCCTCCAAAACACACCATCCCATATAAGCCAACATTATTATTTTATCTGAAATGAGTGCTAAGATTGTCTGTGGTATTAGCAAATTTCTAACTAGAGATATCCACGAAGAAGAGATGAATCAAAGAGGAAAACAGCAAAATAAATTTTGTATTGTGTAGTGATCTGTAACATGAATCAAAGGAGAAAGTGACTTATTGCCAAAGTTTGAGCCAGTCTTACAAATCACTTATTAGTCCTCTTTGCTTATTCTTACTGCTGGGTCAGGCACTAGCCAAGGACCTGAGTAAGCAAGAGAAGACCTAGCCATTCACTCAAGGGGTCCATGTCCAGGAAAGAGACAAACAAAGCAGACAGACATGTGTCATCTTCACAATCTGCACAGAGCACATTCTAGAAGACACTGAACTGATACTCAGGAAAGGAGTAGGTTTGGGCTGTCAGAGAAGGCTTACTGCAGTGGCTTGAGTTCAGACTATCCCTTTCTCCTCTATCCTGATACCTCACTGGACTGGTACCTACACAAAGCTGAGAAGGTGAGACAGAATAAGGGACCCATTAATTTAGAACATGAATGATGAGAGAGAAGGCTATAGACGGGAGCAGAGGCCAGGTTATAGAAAGCTACTGAAGGGTTTTATAGGAGATTGACAGAGTCAGAGCCACAGTTTAGATATGTTACTCAACTAAAAATGTGAAAGATAGATTTGAAGGGGCAGTCACCTCAAACTAAATATAGCACTGCAAGATTTTCTGCTACTGGAATTCTTTAAAATTGGTATAAAATTGCAGGTCTAAATTCTTTCCACACTGTTCACATAACTCCATAAATTGAATATATTTAAATTTATTTTATGGGTTCAAAATCATTTATTTTTTTAAGTAAGATTTTTCTTAAGATTATGGGGAAAATAAAGTCACCATTTTTTAGGGTCACACAGATACTAAGATCCAGCTGATTATGAACCAAAATGAAAGCGATATTTAGTGGTTAACTCTGCCTAAATTATGTAATACAAGATAAAAATAACATTATATTATTTAGGCAAGTTATTTTTACACTCCTCTCTCTCTCTCTCTCTCTCTCTCTCTCTCTCTCCCTCTTATGTAACCAAACACTTGAATGCTGAATATTGGTTTGTTTGGAGTTTTTTTGTCCAATGTGGATTATGTAAGAGACATGTTTCTTTGAGCAAGTTTGAATCAACATATGCATTTTATTTCATAACTCAGAAATGATCCAGCTAATTAAGTAATTTTGAAAGTATAAAGTAGTATAGGTATAACTCATATTATACAGTAACTATCATTTGGAAATTTTTTCTTTAATATTGAGGTTATATAACAAATAATTTGAGGTATAAATGAAAATGATATTTTAAAGAATTCTGTGATATAGTCAAGAGTTATCACCTGATTTATCTTTCCTGAAAACACTTTCATACATTTGTTTAAAGTAGGTTGTACCTGTAGAAGCATAAATTACAAATGAAAAAGAGTAATATAGCTTTAAAGCAGAAATATAGCTTCTAATTATATTGTAGAAATGCCTACAATAATTATCTTCCCTTTAGAACTATATTTAAGAAATCTGTTGACAATTAACTAAAAAGCTTATGTGATTATTCTTGAAAATATAAGCCAACATTCAATTTTATAGAGGAATTTTATAGCTTGGGAGAAATAACCCAGAAACAAACCTTACAACTTTGCTTGCACACCATTGTCTAATAGACTCTTGACTTTACCTTTAATAAAAACAAATGATAGGTGTTTGAGCCTCATCAGCACACACAAAACCACTATCATTTGACACGTGCTGAGATGACCATTTTGTGTTGAAGAAATGAGATGAGAAAAATAAAAGTCTGAAAATCTAGATAATCCACACCTTTTTGATACTTTAACCATGTATACGTCATGCTTGATTATGTATGGGTCATGAGTTAAAGTTTCATGTTACACTTAGTAACAAACTGATAGCGTGGGTAAGTAAATTTATTGTGAGGTTGTTATACTGACTTATTGTCATGATCTTGCCTTCCCACCACACTAGTCAACCTTAATCACACCTTTCCACAAACAAAACATCTAGATATCTTGGATTATCATTAAAATCAATTATATACAGTTTAATAAAAAATATTAAATTATGTGGTTAAAAATTCACCCCACATCTTATATTGTCTTTCCTTTTTCTTTATTATAATGTGAAAATGCTGTGCACTTAAAAATATTTTTTTAAGGATCAGCTTAATTTTTTTTAAAGAATTTATTTATTCATGAGAGATACACAGAGAGACACAGAGACACAGGCAGAGGGAGAAGCAGGATCCTCACAGGGAGCCTGATGTGGGACTCCATCCCGGACCCCGGGATCACACCCTGAGCCAAAGGCAGGCATCCCAGATCAGCTTATTTTATCCCTAGCTTTAGACTTTAAAATAGTAGTATGATGTGGCTACTTAATTATTACATGTTGAGCAAATAAACATTTGTAACCCTGGTATAGTTTTAAAAATCCATTTATTGACTTTTTGAAAGACATTTTATTTCTTAAAGCCAGAGTCTTCTGAAAGCTATGCGAACTAATAATAATCTGTCTTTTAAGTAGGAGACTTAAATTCTGTGTATACGAATTCTCTTATAAATGAGACCGAATAAATATTAACAGAATAAATAAAAATAGTTGAACATATTTTTTTACCGACAAAATTGGAAAGCTACTACTATGATATTTGTTAGTCAATCTCAGTATTTTTGGATCCAGACCTTTACAACAGCTCTTCAAGAGAGCTTGATGGGGCTAAAATCCAGGGGCAGTGATCACATGGATGAGGTAGGATCCCTTTATATATTCTTTGAAGACGCATAATCAAACAATTTCTTGACTACCTGAGGCAGACAGCATGTACCTTCTATACATAGAGAATATGTGTACCCATTTCCAGGAAGATGTCTAGCTTCCTAGTTTCATAAACATGCCTTTACATGCATTCTCAGCAGGGGTGATATCACTGAAGGGGTATAAAAATCCATTATTAAGGGAGGGAAAACATAATTAATGATAATCTTATATATTTTGACAGTATTTGTCCTTCAGAGCATCACAGCATATAAACACCTCTGCATATAAACACCATCTGTAGTATTTAAATTTCATGGGGTGGAAGCTATTAGGAACAAAATGTCTGAAAAGGCTCCTCAGTGTGTGTGGAGTTGGGAGGGGAAGAGAAACAGTGGCAGAAAGGTTGGGAAACACTGAACACTTCTTCATTGTCACTTCTGGGGCTTCTCCTCAAGTAGTGCCCATCAGGTTCTGTTTCTTAAAATAGCATCTCAGAGATAATCATTTCCATTTTCCAGTTTGATGTGTAGTTTCTACTTTTAGTATAGACAGGTAAGATTTTAATCCTGGCTCAGCCATTCCCATGCAACTAGATGTTCTATTGTGTAAAATAAAACAAAGGCTTTGGCCTCATATTTTTCCCAGTAGGTATTGATGAGATCTTATTCCCTTGGAAAATATTTCTCAACTAACTATAAATGAACAAGTTTAGGTTTTAAATGTTTTTGAAAGTGTGGGGGGTGGGAAGGGGTGGGCAGGTCTTTCTGGGGCTGCCAGTTTACTTCCAACTTAATTCTTGTATTCTTCATGGCTTTTTTCTCCTTCCCTTACTAGCATCTGCTGCCACTGACTGAAGGAGGGCAAGAGTTGCCTGAGCAAATATAACATCAAAGGCCAATACAATTTAAGATAAAGAAAGGAAATTTTTAAATTCTAATTTTCCTTCCTGTAGACACCCATCATTTTTTTTTTTAGTAAAAGAAAAAGATATCCATTCATATTGAATCAGTTGACTTTAAGGTCACATGTTTAAATTGGAAGCAGTTCTAATATCTCTATATTATTATATGCATATTGTAAAACTTATTTACTTTCTTAGAGATGAAAATACTGTAATCATTGTACACATTAGCATTTAATATTGAAATCCACTTGTATAAACAGTTTTGTTCCCAATATCATTTTCTATCTATGTAAACTTGGTACATAAAATGCTTGTTTTCTTATGAGTCAAGAATATTTTCATAAGTGATACCTTGTTTTGTCTTGGAAAGATTAAGTATGAAAGGCAAGTATAATTATTATGACTTACTGGTAGAAAAAATCTTTTTGCATTTTAATAATTAGCAGCAATTTGCTCTTTTCTGACCTTAACACAAGATATTTTATACTGAGCAGCATTTCCTCTGCAAATTGGTGATACACATTAGCAACACCTAAGTAGTTTTTGTCTTTAAATTGTAGTTAAATGAAACAGTAAATATTTCCATTTATGATATGGCTAAACATGCAATGTCAACAGTAGGCATTGGACTGGATGTGTTTTTTTTTACCATGATTTTGATACACATTTAATTATCTTAATAATTATAATAAAATAACTAAGAAATGAATCTGAGAAAATATTAGAAACTTTAGAAACATTACTTAAAATGCACATTTTGCAAATTGAGAAATAGGTTACTAACATGTGAAGCTAATCTTTTATCTGTTTTCCCTCTACTTTGCCAGACTCCATTATGTAGTTACGTACGCTAACTCTGCTTTCTCATATTCAACACTCAGACCATTGCAGGTATCCTGCTATCTTCTCTACAAAGGGGGAAAATCTGGTTTCCAAGGTCATCATTGGCTTGCAGGTCTTTGCACCCACTCCCTGAACTCCCTTCTTTACCTGGTTTGGTTGACTTTCCTTGTGTTTTCCTTCCCTGCCTTCTCTGTTCTACCAACAGTGCCTCCCTGTCTCACACACTTCTTTTCATCTTGTTTCTCCTGCCATGTTCTCATTTGCTCCTTTGTCGTCCCAGGCCTCTATTATGTCGGCCCTATTCCTTATTTCTCAGAAAGCTCATCTACTTTTAGACTTTGGACATCCCTTTAAATAGATCATTCTCAAATCAACATCTGAAAATCCAACAAAACTTTTGCTCTAAACAACAAATATAAATTTTGAAACTATGTGCCTGAGATCTCTGCATGGTATCTTGTGGCTCCTCAAAATTACTGAACCCAAACTGAAATCATCCCCCCTACAAATTACAATGCCTTTTAAAATTATTATTACTATTAGTATCATTATCTTTTTCCAGTAACCGGTGTTTGAACTCTAAGACCCATTTCAGTTGTTCCTTTCTTTTCCTTATTCTTAACATTCAGCCAGTAGCTAAGTCACAGCATCCTTATTATCCATTTCCTTTTTTCTATATGCATTCCCACATGATTTTCTATGTATATTGCATTTGTTTAGACTTTTAAAGTTTTCAGGCATTTTCACATACATGATTTCACACAGTGACACCTGTGAAGTCAGTATCCTTTTTATAATGTCAATTTGAGGCAGTGTAACATAATGGTTGAGTTGAGGTTTGGAGACAGTCTGCCTAGATTCTGATCCTGGTTACTTTACTTCCTCATTGTTTCATCTTTGGCCCATTACTTGATCTTTCTGTACCTCATTCATAATCTCGAGAATAAGGATTATAATGATAACTATTTTATTTAGCACTTGTAAAGAATTAAAATATTTAATGATGGTAAGAGTTTTCAGTAATGTCTAACATGTACTAAATGTGTGATAAACTATATTATATTTGTAAGTTCTAACTATATTACAAGTAAGAGAAAGTTACAAGGTATCATAAGTGAGAAATTGAGTCCTAAAATTCATATCTTTTGTACCCATATCTCCTGCTTCCCATACTGTAATGACACATAATTTTGTCTATTTTCTAAAGAGAATTTTTTAATTTATTGGATGGCCTAATTTATAGTCAGAAAAGTGTTTGAAAGCCTAAATCCGAGCAATAGAATTTGTAGCTTTTTTTAAGTGACTTTTTTTTTATAAAGATTTTTATTTCTTTATTCATGAGAGACACACAGAGAGAGGCAGAGACATAGGCAGAGGGAGAAGCAGGCTCCATGCAGGGAGCCTGATGTAGGACTTGATCCCAGGACCCCGAGATCATGCCCTGAGCCAAAGGCAGACAGTCAACCGCTGAGCCACTCAGGCATCCCAGAATTTGTAGTTCTGTACGTCAGTTAGTAGATTTTACCTTTTTAATGTGTTATCACTCTGTGCTCCCACTATTCCTATAAACTTTTTATAATGGATCGCAAGAATAGCATTAAAGCAAATATGTATATATTCCTACATGGTTGTTTAGAATGTCTTCTAACTTATGAATATTTAAATATTCATGAGTCTTGACATCTGTCACTTGGAATGTTAAAAGCTTCTTTTTCCCCCCCAAATACCTGACACATTTAATGATTCTTTTTTTTTTTTTTTTTTTTTTCATTAAATGATTCTTTGTTCAGCTCCAAGAAGTTTGGGGAAAACTTTGACAGTTCATGAAGGATCCAGATATTATTGTGCCATAATTCTGGATGTTTATTTTAATCTTCTTTTTAGTATAGAGTCTCTTGGATATTTCTTTACCTTTTAGGCAAACTGTAGCATTTATTTCTAAATAGCTTTCTTTATGTTGTTTAAAATTTAATACAATATATTTGTTTCATACTGACTTTAATATGTTCTTTGGAAATAGCATATTTTATATTGTTTCTCTCTGCACTATACAAATACTTTATAACTTGAAGAATGGAGGTTCACTTAGATAGATATCTGTTACACCCTTAGGCTTTTTGGTACAGTTATGTTAAATTCACCCAATTGTATGCCTGTATGTACAAACATTTCACTGTACAGAATGAAAGGCACAAAACCAAAATGCTGCCCTTCCTGTATGGTCCAATCAAATTGCCAAGACACCCTTTCCTCCAAGGAAGCAGGAAGAGGAAAGAACAAAAAGTGAATATCTCCCATATATATCAGCTCTCTTAAAACAATCTTCTCATAACAATTCTGCTTGTATATCACTGGACGAAACTTAGATCCAGAGCCAAAAAGGAAAGTTAGAAAAATGTGTCTTTTCTTGAAAGCAGTTTAGAAAAAAATACAAACTGTTTCTCAGACTGAAGGAGAGATGTATTTCTAACATAGGAGATGACATTTAACCTGGTTGTTGAAGAATAGACAGGATTTCTAGAGGCAAAAACAAGCATTACAAGTCAAGGACTGACTAGAAAGAAGATGTACAGGCAGGAAACACTGGCCATGATCATATTACTTGGGTCATCTTTTTGATTGAAGCAAGATCTGTGTATTGGGAGATAAGGCTCAAAGGCACAGAAATGTCCTCAACCAGAGACAAATAATAAGTATCTCTAAATGGAATGGTTTAATGAAATTCTTGGATATAAATACAAAGCTGATCAAATTTATTGCTTTGTTTCTGTGTTCTCTTCTCTTTACCAAACTGTTTCTCTCATTTAGAATTTTAACTTTTATGGAAGTGCAGAGAATGATTTAAACCAATGGAAAATTTTCTGGTTTATATGGAGAGTGGAGGTGGCGGTAGTTTACATTGTATCAAATCTCTCTGGGACATTTGTGTATGATAATTTAACTTTTAAGACCTTAAAATTGTTTGTGTGGTTTTGAAGCCTCTCTTTTTTAATTGCCTTCAAAGACAGTTGATAGGCTAATTCATAACGTCCTTCTATTTTTGATATTCAAAATCAGGGTTAGCCAGAGCAAAGGGAGACACCTGAAGCAAGTCAGTGCAAATACTGAGAACTTTTCTTCTTACTCAGGGAAGAAGTTCACAGTGTTTCGCCGCAAGCCATCATGCTGCTCTGGAACTTTTTTCTCATTTATTTGGCACCAGTGGCCTGAGAGGAAGCAAGAGCTGACAGCAGGGAAGCAGAGAAGGCTAACTAGCTGTTGGCAGGAACTTGGAGCAATAGAAGCATCTTCCAAAGGCAAACTGATACTGGCCCTTTGATTAAGTTATAAGCAGGTAGTTAAGTCTCTCTACTAGGGGGTTGGAGTTGCTGACTACAGAAGAAAGGCTGTGGGAGATTGAAACCTAGGAAAGCTGTAGCAGGCTGTGTCTTGAAAGAGCCTGAGGTTCTTAGGCTCATCTATCTAGCCTGGAATGATATCAGGATTGAATTAACCTGATGTCAGTTATGCCATACAGAGGATTTAAGTGAACAGTTTCTTTCCAGTCATATTTCCTGTGGTTATATGCTTCCCCTTTAAATGTCTCTGCTTCGCTCTCAATAATCCATTAGGGAAATTTGTTACTCTCTATCACTATGTATGTTGGATGTGATAAAAGGAACTAACTCTGAGGCAGTGAGTGGTAGCTTATCCTAATTATAGGTAAATTTTAGGGAAAAATAGCACAATTCGACTCAATTACTAGATTTGGGGGTCTAAGCCTAAAGTTAGAATAGCCATAAAATCCCATGTGTATAATCAATTTTGTAGTCATACATATATTATTTTTCACATTCCTGTTTTCTTGTTTTCTACCACCAAAAAAGGTGTGGAGTCTTTCAGCTGGTGCCCTATTCACATGCAAAACTTTTACCCTTTTTACAATGCTGCCCATTAGCAAACCATTTTCTAAGGCATTTGCAATTTACTTGTGAAAAATGCAAATTCAGTTAGGATTGTATTAAATAACCTCGTTTTTTTTTTCTTTCCCACCATCTCTCTTCCTTAGTGTGGGTCATTCTCCCTCTTCTCCCCCTTAAAGAATACTCTGAGTCTTCTGCTTCATGCAGCATCAAAATGGTTTCAGAATGAAGGACAAAGTCCACCACTGTTGCTGTGAATTTTTTTAAGAAAATAATGTGTAGTTTTTAAGAAATTACTTTTGTCCAAAAATGACAGGTTTTCTCAATTTAGTCTTGTTTGTTTTGTTCATTTTTACTTGGTTTGATTATACTTTTATTATTTGTTTTAAATCAGAACCATGCCACAAAAATTGCATGAGGTCAAAGCACACATAGTAACATGAGCCCTTTGAAATTCTACCTCTTATTGGCGTGGCATTCAGAGTAGGAAAGCACCCAAGGAAGCCTCAAGAATACAGGACCCAAGTGACTATATTCTCTCTCCTGATTTACATCCCCTCTTCTCCCCACGTATCGATGGACTCCTCCTTTGCCCCCCTTTCTATCCTTTAGCACTTTCCTCTGTGTTTTTTAAAGCCCTCATTTTGCAATCAGTGAGGAAGCATCTGTTACACTTTCTTTGAGTCCTTCCCCTTTGTATTCAAAAATAAGCTAGAACTTTCCCTAAGTAGTATATAGTCTGCTATAGGAAGCAGACATGATTTCCTTCATTTTCTTCTTTCAACACGTGTTTAATAAATCCTCTAATGTGTGCCTACAATTACATAAAGTAGGCAGTAAGGATAAAAGATAAAAACATAGTGTGTCTATCCTCAGTTGAGTAGAGACAGGCAAAAGCAACGAACACACAAAAATCACACTATTTAATAATTGCTTTAATAACGAAAAAAATATACCTAAGTATAAGTGGAAACACAGACACCAAAGTTTTCCTGCAAGATTTTAAAAAGGCCTCATGGAGACCGAACAGCTGTAGCATGGAGTAATAACATCAAGATAGCAGAACATGCAAAGCACAAAGGGAGCACAGGTCCATAATAAATATACTTTATTTGTATACGTCATAGTAAAACTGGATATACATCTTTATATATCTTTTTATAGCTCTTTTATTATCTTCCCTAATGTCTATGTATTTGTAATAGGTTTCAGCTAATGTTGCTCCACTCAAGTACCTAGCGCCAGATACCATGGAAAGAATACAGACAAATCTAAGTTTGAATGCTGACTTTGAAACCTTGTACCTGCATAACTGTAGAATGTCGCATTACCTTCCTGATCTTTGTCTTAAAATGGGAATAATGTCCCCTCCCAAACTGAAGGGTTTTCGTGACTGTCATTTGAAATGCTAGAATTCTAGCCCAGAGTCCATGTACATAGAGGGCCCTCAAGAATTACTGTTGCTTTTATTATTTTAAGATAGTTTTATGATTTCATTTATTTAAAATGTTCTTCCATAGTCTTGGTTTAAATAAAAGCATTGTGAGATATATCATGACCCTTCCATATAATAAGGCTAATTCTTTAGTGTTTCCACTAAAACTGGTTTATAAGTGTGTCTTCATTTTTTACTGCATATATTTGCAATATAAAATTATTCTTATTTTGTACTTATGGACATTGATAGTTAAAAATGTTTTACATTTGCTTTATTTTGACAACCTTCTCATCAGTATGCTTGACCGGAGTATTTACTTCCTCTACTACCCTGTTCCTTGCTGATAGGAACTTACCATTTAAAGCAGTTATAATCTTGTAGATAAGTAAAGGGATTGATGGATTTGGCTGTGGTCCAAGCATAGTTCAAGTTGGAATTTTATTTTTTTTTCCAAAGTTCTCAGAGGTCATTTGGCCATTGCCTCAAGACTTTTTATGCATAATTTATCAAGGGGAAAACTGGGGAGAGCAGAACACAAGGAGGGTATTGACCAGCCTTGCTACAGTGGCTTTAACCTTTAGCAACGTTCCTGGCCTCTTACCACCTATCACAGGGTCGGAGGCATGGCTGGTAATGCCAGGTGGAGTGGGAGAACAGGTATACATGTGACTCAGGCCACCCCTGTCAAGGGGATGAAGAACTGGAACTTTATCATGTGTTTTATTTTATTCAAAATATTAGTTTGTAAATTTATTATAGGAATTTTAAGGAAACCTTATAGTGTACTAGTCTTAAGATATGGCCCGTATTATATACCATAAGACACCTCAGAATTCAAAATTCATGAATACAAAGTTTACTTATGATTAGGACAGACCATCCACTCCCAGGAATTTAGTTAAATACTACCTGTCATAATATCCTAGAATAAACAAAAAGGAAAAACAAAGCACTTCGCACTCACAACACAGTTTTCAATTTTTTAGTTTTGCCCCAAACATCACTGCCATTGCTTCCTTTCAGTTCATGAATGTTCCCTTATTACTCAGTGTATTTATTCTTTAGGTTTTACTTCAACTACCAGCTCCTATTACCACTGACCATCGTTTCTTCTTGGATCCTCTTCTCTCTCACTGGCCTTTTCTCCTCAGGCCTCCTTCCAGGCCTCTCTTCCTCTGCCCCACCTGCCATGGGAGGATTCTTGGGCTTTGTCCCACTCTACTCTTTCCTGCTTGCTCTTCCCAGGCAATTCCATCCACTCCCGGGGCATCAGTTACCCCACAGGTTTGTAAAAGCCACTACGTGCCTAGTATGCAAAGGTGTTTTTTGTTTCTTAACACCACAAGTAATTTCTAGAATTCCAAGATGGACTTTCTAAGACGGCCATTCCCCTGCCGCCTGCATACCAGGCAGAGTTCTAGGCCTGTCCTCTCTACTTTTCTGTGCCACCATCTCAATGCCTTCACATCTTCTTCTTCTTCTTCTATTTTTTTTTTTTTTTAAGATTTTATTTATTCACTTGAGGGAGAGAGCATGAAGGGGGGTTTGATGCAGAGGGAGAAGCAGGCTCCATGCTGAGTGTAGCACTGACCTGGGGCTGGGCCCCAGGACCCTGGGATCATGACCTGAGTCAAAGGCAGACCCTTAACTGACTCAGCTACCCAGGCGCCTCCACATCTTTATGTGGTTAGAGGCATGAACATGAGATTTACTAGTATTCTCGCCTTTCCGCCCCTACAAACCCTTAGTTGTTTTTACTTTTATCCTGTCTTTCGAGCCCTCTCCTCCATACCCTCTCAAAAGGAAATAGGTATGTTTATACTTGTTCAATTCTGCCTCTCTCCCCTATTAGATTATAAGCATTATGAGGGCAGGGATCATGCTGACCTACATCAAACAGGTTGTCTGACACGCAGGATGCACTTCAGTACTTCTGAAGTTATAATCTTTTATTATAGTTGTGCATATGACCAATAGAGCAAGTCCTAGGGCTCAGAATATAATAAATGACTTGTACTTTTTAAAGGAGGAATGTGCACGAGACGGACCCCACAAGAGAACCTGGAGACCTAGAGACCAAAACGTTTGATTTCAAAATAGTCTTTCGGGAGGGTCACCTGGGGGGCTCAGCGGTGGAGCGTCTACCTTCGGCTCAGGTCGTGATCCTGGGGTCCTGGGATCGAGTCTCATATTGGGCTCCCTGCAGGGAGCCTGCTTCTCTCTCTGCCTATGTCTCTGCCTCTCTGTGTCTCTCATGAATTAATTAATTATATAATTAATTTTTAAAAAATAGTCTTCAGGATATTAAGAGGAATAGGCATTGAAGTTTGTTTTTACTGTTCTCATCAGGACTGTCATACACATATGTACATGCACACACATATATATTCTTACACAAATCTATGTTTAATATTTAAAGTGCATATGTAGATATACTTGATATCAACAATGAGTTACTGCAAGTCCACAGCACAGAGGCAGTGGTAGACTTTAATGTTTAAGCTCTCAGCAGCACTGATGAGTTTTGTTTTGCTTGCCTCAGGTGACAGGCCACCTTTATGTCATCTTCTTTATCTGAGTTATTTTGTTTCTATTTCTCAAAAGAGATGATGTTAGCTCTTTAACAGCTGTAGAGGGAATAATCCAACTTTAACAAATATTAAGGCAGCCCCTGTTGTAGGTTTAGTGTAGTAGGAGCATACTATGGAGGAAACAAAAAAAAATTAGGTGTGGCCCCTGCTCAGAGCCATATTAATCAGTATCAAAAGTGGGTCAGAGGAATGATAGCAAGTTGATTTTTCTAAAAAGGAATACCACAGTCTCTGATTTGGAAAAATATTCTATGTTGTGCCCCACCCTTTGAAGAGTTGAACACCCAGTAAAAGACTAGAGGAAAACCAAAGCATTTGATTTGAAAACAGATACTTCCTTTTAAGAGTTGGTCTTCAGTACAGTTAAGAGGAGTAGGAACTAAAGTTTTATACATTCTTGGGAGGACTATACCTTATTCTCATATATACATAAGCATAGTTTCAACAAGAAGTTGCATCATATCCACAGCATGGAGGCTGTGATAGGCTTTAATTAATTCCTAGGTAAAATTAGTATGCATTACAGTTTGGAGAAACAAAACACACAAACCTGCTAATCAAAATGTTCAGCTAATAGAGCTGGGGCTTTTTTCATTAGTTGTATTGTCTCGAATTCCATCACTGTACCAGCTGACTTCATGTCAATTTATAGTTTGGACCTTTACATCAAACAACAAAAAATTAATTACAGGAAAAGCAATCCCAATAGGAATTTTGTGCCTAGAGGTTTTACACAATTAACCAGACATGAATGGTGCTGTTTACAGAGGAAATGGAGAGAAGAAACTCGGTAGAATTTTCTGGAATCATTAATTATAGCAATGTTAGTCACTTGCTTCCCTGTTTTGGTTTTAAGGTTACTTATTACCCAGAGCTTTCTGTCTTCTCATATCTGGAAGCACCGAGTTCTGTTATTATAGTGAATGCAGTGAATCACGGCATGAACTGTGAATTTTCTTACAAAGTATCCCAAGTGACAGCTCAAAAAATTACTGTCTTCCCTTCATTCTGAAATAAGTAACATTCTATGTATTACATTAGTGATCATAATCATAACTTAACAAGTAGAAATATCTCCTTTGATGGTTAGTGCCAGGTTACTTGCAATGCATATTTTTGATTTGGAAGTATTGTTCCCAAATGTCACAGTCTTTGCCTCTTTGTGCTAGAGTTAGTTTAAATGTGATTTTTCTAAGCTTCTTATCTGTTGAATAAACCAGCCCAAGGTTTGAAAAATGCTTCTCTCAATTTAGGCTTTCACTTTTTTTTTAATTTTTTATATAGCTTAGAAATTTACCTCTGACCCATTCTTTAGTTACTAATATTCTAATACAATAAGTGGTACTTACCCTTTTTAAGGCTCAGGTTCCTGGCAAATGTAAAGGAAACCTTTCTCTGTCCTCAGAAAAGCACACAGATGAACATGCATACAGTGTTTCACATGAAATATCAGGAAATCAATACATGAGCTCCAAGTTACAAATGCCTGTTGCATTCATTGAGGAATATATACATATATTATATATGCATGTTTACATAACATTTGTATATAATTTAGAAATATATATACCTACATATATTTTTTGTTTTGTTAAATTACTTATTCATATTATGTGTTTCCTATTCCAGCAAGTTATCTATACTAAAACAAATCAACTACCTTTTTTTGCCATCACCTGAATACATTTAGATTTCTTATCTATCTTTATATAGCAGCCCTTAGTTATAAGCTTATTTGGGTGGCCATATTTCACTGTACTGTCTCAAGTGCTGCCACATTTCCTAAGTAATTTGTAGACCATAGCTGAGAAGAACATTCTTAACTTGTTTTAATGATAGTATTTTTCTTCATTAGGTTTGTGAGCTGTGAGCTAGTATAAGATACTAACGGGCATTTTCCAGTTTTCTTTGTTCAGTCTGAGAATGGTTCACTATTATTCCAAGGTCACTTTGAAAGTCTTTCTGTGATTTGCTTCCATTTATTTTATGCTTGTGTTTACAGTTTTGAACCAAATATGAAATTTAATGTTGCGTTTGTCTACATTAAACTTAATTTGCCCCTTGTCAGCTCATTTACAACAGAGATAACATTCAAAGCCACCCTGTAGAATGTTTTGTCTGCAATCACTAATGTAATTTTTCTATCTATTTCTTTGTTGTTTGCAACTTTCTATGTCTTCCAGTTTAAAAAGAAGCCTCTCCAGGAAAAGATTTTCAGAAGATCTAAATTAGTCTCTAATAGAGATTAATAAATAATTCTCTAATAGAATAGGGTCTTCATCATATCTTGAATTTTTTTAAATAGCTCTTTTTTCTAACTTAGAATTTCAATTTTGTATTCCATAACATATAAATATGCATATTGGTATATATATTAAAGTAGTGACTTTATACTTAACAAAGGATAAATGAAGTGAAAATCAAAATACATAAAAATCCTAAATTGGATTATAACACCAAACATTTGTCTTGCTTTCATCTTTTTCCTTTATTTTTCCAAGCACTTAACTTCATCTCATGTAATAAGCTTTTTTATTGTTACTAATGTTTAGTTATGCTATTAAAAAGATGAATGTTTAAAATGGACGAGTCTTAGAGTGCAATAAAATGAAATCTTAAGTTTAAATGATGAAAAATGAACATATACATTAAGGAATATAATTTTGCGTGTGTGTTGAACATTATTTCCAGTAACAATTTGTTAACTTGTACCTGTGTCTTCAAATGATTAATGTTCAAAATGGGAAATGTTATCTTTTAAAATCATATCTGCTTTTTACCTTCTCAACAAGTATTCTACATAGTTAGTTTTCTTAGGGAGATACTAGACAAGTGTACAGAGATGGATTTATAAGATTGCCAATGTTTTATAATACTAAAGTAGTAGAGAAAGCCAAAATGACTAACATGAGGAAAATGATTAAATAAAATTGTGTTGTATGCACCTAAGAGGTACCATCATGGAGGAGATATACTTATTGACATAGAAAATGCTAATATCAAAATTCAAAATAGCAATATAACTCTATTTTTGTTCAAAACAAGTTGTAGATAAGATAGATGGGTTGATGGATATGTATGGATAGAGAAATGTAGGCTTATAGTTCTAGATATAGAAAACAAATAATATATTGACCAGAAGGAAAGCAGTGGTATCTTAGTCCACTTGGGCTGCTATAACAAAATACCACAGACATGGTAGCTTATGATAAAAAACAGAAATTTATTTCTCATGCTTTATGGATTTTGGAAGTCCAAGGACCAGGATGGTTGAATGAGGACCCCCTTCCCATTCCCAGACTTTTAGTTGTATCCTCACATTGTGGAAGGTTCTAGGGAGCTCTGTGGAGTCTTATTTAGAAGAACGTTAATCCTATTCAGGATGGCTCCACCCTCATGACATAAGCATTTGCCAAAGTCCCCACCTCCTAATACCCTCACAGTGAGGATTAGGATTGCAACAGGAATTCTGGGGAGACAGTAACATTCAGACCATAGCAAGCAGCTGTTTTATAAGATTTTAGATTGTGTGTGTATATTTAAAAAAATGTCTGTGTGTTTGTTACTTATATAATAAAATAAGAGAAAATATAATACCATAATAATAGTGACTAATATTTATTGTCACATACTTGTGTTTTATACTCTACTAATTTGTACATCTTACCTCATTATAATTGCACTATTCTTAAGTCCTAATGTATGCTATAGATCATAAGGATGTGAATTTTCATGCTAGAATGTTAGAGATAAATCGTAACAATGTGATTTCACATTGTATTAGTTTTCTTGTGGAATTTGTGAACCTTTAAGGTTTTATCCTGTGTGTGTGTGTGTGTGTGTGCGCGCGCGCGTGTGTGTGTTTCTGGAGAGCAGATACTTAGCTTTTAATCAGATTGTGAGATGGGTTCATACCATTCTAAGTAGTTTTGGTCAAACTAACTATTCGATTCTATACTAATGAAAACTATACTTCCAAGGAGGAATACCAAGAGAGCAAGTAAACCATACAGTGGAGAATTTACATTTTTACCTTCTTGGTCTACCTGAGACAGTTAGAAAAGATTGTAAGCAACAAAAGCTATAACCTGAGGTCATATTTTCGGGAAGGGTAGAGAGAAATCAGAAGATGGGGAGCCTCAAATGTCAGTAGTGTTCCAGCTGAGGGAGAACTCTAGTTTTAGAAGGTTCCTAAAATGTTAAGTGGAATATAATCAACTATATACCATATATACAAGTATATATAATATAGAAAGTAAGTAATAAATATGCCATATAAGTAAGGTATATAAATGTACATGCTATCTATAGTATTATGTAATACATATACTAAGAATATATATACTATAAATATATACTTTAAATACACTCTCTCCTTGAGAGCTTGTTCAGAGGTTTTGTAAGGTGAACATGTAAGAATAATGAAGGAAGAGACTGAAGAGGAGATTCCTAACGTAGCAATCTGGTTTGCTCCGTCCCTGTGGGTGTCTTGTAGCAAAATTATTTTCACATTCAGTTATGCCTCTTAAAAATCTAAAATAGTGGATAACTCAAAGGTCATTAACACTAGGCTCAGGGAAATTTATTTGTATTATTAAAATATGAATAAATGCATCAGTGTACCATTTCAGGACTTTAAAGGAAGGAATAAAGTTGCACTATGAAAACTAAGTCAAGAAGAGCCAACTTCACTAGTTGCCTGTTGAATTCATCCCAGTTACTTGTATGTTTGCTGCACAGTAGGGCTGGTCAGTTCCTTCACTCTGATTTTAGCTTTATTATAACTCTCATCTATTACCCTGTAGGTAATTCTTTCCTGAACAATATCCGTAATAAGTAGACATGTGTAACATAAAAGCTTCCATACATGAAAGCTGATGGGTGCCAGACCCTGTGCCCAGTGCCTCATTTACCATGTTTGAATCTTAAAAGAGCTTTTATGAAACATATTGTCCTATCTTATAGATGAGTAAACTGAGCACCAGAGAGATTAAATTGCCTAAATTCACTTGTAAGTGGCTCACTCGAATTAAAACCCAAATCTCGCTGTGTCTATGGGCATCATGTTACGTTAACTGCCTTCTCCTTAGACATATAAACAATTTTCAAATCTGTACTCTCCTACCTTCAGGAAATGGCCTTTAGCCCACCTACTTTCAGTACAGGGAAATTGATAAAAATGTAGATTTCTGCCTGGGACTGTCTCCAAAGGGAATGAATCAGGTAATGAATGTTCATAGGGAAGATGACATTTTTAACAAGCTTCCTTGGAATCTGTATGCTTGCTCTGGAGCATACTATAGATTGAAAAGCACGGCTGTACATTATTTCATTCCTATACCAAATGGGTGGTAATATAGCAAGGTCTGGGTTTTGGGTTTTGTGTGTGTTTGTAGCATTTGTCACTGACCATCCTTTTTGAAACTCTTCTATATATAGAAGGCTAAGAAGAGTTTCAAAAAGGATGGTATATATATTTTATATATATATTTCAAAAAGGACGATATATATATTTTATATATATAAACAAATTTTATATATATAAACATATATATTTGTTCCATCCATATATAAATATAAATATAAATATAAATAATATATAGTTGTTGATGTCCCCCTGACTTTGCTAACCATCATTACTCAGTCTTTTCTAATTAATCTCTGCCTGCAGTTCCTTAGGATGCTGTCCATTTGCCTTTGTCCTTTTGTGGCTGCAACCACTGTTTCTTATGGAGGCCTTAACAAATTGCTCTCGGTCCTCATCCCCAGTTCTCTACTGAATTGCAGTACCTTGTTTTTATCAATGGTACTATATATCCATGAATGCTTGTGTATTCTTCCGATGTTAAATTTAGCATGCCCAAAAAACTCATTATCTTCCTCCCACACACTTACCCCATCACTGTATTTCCTCAGTGTGGTTAATGCAGGCACTACTCAGTCACGTGAGCTTGAAACTTTACAACTGCACTCAGAATTCCCTTTTCTTTACAACCTACATTCATCAGGCAGTCATCAAATTCTGTTGTTTGCCTCCTCAGAAATGTCACTTGTTTTTTTGTTTGGTTGGTTAATTGGTTTGAGTTGAGTATGGTTGACACACAATGTTACATTAGCTTCAGGTGTACAACGTAGTGATTGACAAATTTATACATTATACAGTGCTCATCACATGCTTAGCTACCATCTAGTACCATATAACACTATTATAATATCATTGACTCTGTTCCTTATGCTGTGCCTTTCATTCATTACATAACTGGAACCTATATCTCCCATTCCCTTCACCTATTTTGCCCATCCTGCCCCAACAACCATTAGTTTGTACTTCTGTATTTCTGATTTTGCTTTTGTGGTTTATATCTTCTTTTTTTTTCACATTCTGCATCTGAGTGAAGTCGTATGGTATTTGTCTTTCTCAATCGGACTTGTTTCATTTAGCGTAATATCCTCTAGGTCCATCCATAATGTTGCAAGTGACACAACCTCATCCGTTTTATGCCTGCATAATATTCCTTGTTTCCCCCCACACACATACACACACACGCACACACACATACATACATACACATACATACATATACCACTTCTTCCTTATTCGTTTATCAATTGACACGTTGCTTCCTTATCTTGGCAATTGTAAATAATGCCCCAATAAACATAGGGGCACATATACCTTTCAGATATAGTGTTTTTGTTTTCTTTGAATAAATACCTAGTAGTAGAATTATTGGCTCGTACAGTAATTCTACTTTTAATTTTTTGACGCACCTCCATACTGTTTATTACAGTGCCTATACCAATTCACATTCCTGCCAGCTGTGTACAAGACATGTTATTTGAATCATTCTTTTCCTCATTCCCACTGCATCTTGTCATCTCTTACTTTATACTTTGGATTCCATGTTAGCTTTTCTGTTTAACCATCCTCAATATCCAGTGTCTTTTCACAGCTTTATAGCTGTTTTAATAATAAATGCATCTGAATTTCTCATTCCCCTACTTAGAAAATAGCCTTTAGTTCCCTATTGCCTGCAATGTAATGTCCTAATTTTCTGAGGCCTATCCTAATTTAACTTCATCTTGTTTGTCTCATCTTTTATCACCACTAACCCTTTTTGATAGATAGCTAAACCAGACTCCTCACTACATCTCACCTTCTTACTTCTGCACATGACATTTCCATTAGCTTGGAGTCTCTGTCCATGTATGGGAGGCTGGTCGTTATTTGCATGGTATTTCCATGGTATTTATTTCTGATGATATGCTGGAGTAGTAAGAGTCAGGGTGCTGAAACCAGACTGTCTGGGTTCTTGGTCCCAGTACTGAATAAATGTCTGTGACTCAGCTTCCTTACTTAGAAACTTGCAACAATAATACTACCTACTTTAGTGTTGCTGAAGATGGAAAGAATAAATTGACGTACAATGCATGTGCCTAACAAATACTAAGCAGACATTAAGCATATGCCTGCTGCCTCTAGTGTGATGATCATGATGACAGTGATGTAACATTCTCCCCCAGAAAAGGCGAAAGGAATTGCTTATTAATACTGTGAGTCAACCCAGGGACACCTGGGTGGCTCAGTGGTTGAGCATCTGCCTTCAGCTCAGGGCCTGATCCTGGAGACCCAGGATCGAGTCCCACATCAGGCTCCCTGCATGGAGCCTGCTTCTCCCTTTGCCTGTGTCTCTGCCTGTGTCTCTCTGTGTCTCTCAGGAATAAATAAATAAAATCAGAAAAAAAAATGTTTAATTCTGTAGTCAATCCAGAGTTCATGGTCATACCAAAATAAAAGTATTGTACTAATAGAAAGCCTGGACCTAGTTTGGAGGCTACTATACTTGAGCTACCTCGTATCATTTCTAGTCTTTCTAAAGTTCTCCACTAGTTGAAATCTCACTAGTACTTAAAACATACAATTTTCCTTATCAGTAAGGAATGTGCTCCTTACCATCCTGAAGGTGTATGAGTTTGCCAGTGGAGTGGATGAGCGAGCAGGCTGGCTATGACTGCCCTATGGCAGAGGTAAAGAATGCATCCTCAAGTCAACAGAGTCAGAATTTCATCCCCCTCCTCTGTCACATAGTAGGTAAAGTTGCAAGAAGCGTTATGTAGGCTGAAATACTAGAATTTAGCAAAATATTTGTAGATACTTGAATTCTTACGAAACTGCAGCAGACATATTTGTTTGGATGCTATTTTTATTTTGATGACTACAGTCCCAAAAAGTTCAAAGCAAATTCCAGTGTTTCTTAGCAAAGTTTACCATTTAAAGCAACCCTACAATAAATCATTTTGAATTACACCCTAGTTTACTAGTTTTTATTAGAATATTAATACATTAGCTTCTTTAAAATAGGACATTCTTGGGACTCCTGGGTGGTTCAGTGGTTGAGCATCTGCCTTCAGCTCAGGGCATGATCCTGGAGTCCCAGGATCAAGTCCCACATTGGACTCCCCATAGGGAGCCTGCTTCTCTCTCTGCCTGTGTCTCTGTCTCTGTCTCTGTCTCTCTCTCTCTCTCTGTCTCTTATGAATAAATAAATAAAATCTTTAAATTAAATAAAATAGGACATTCTTATATTGGCTATACTTTCTGACACAAAAGAGAAGTTCATGGCTTAGAAAATTGCAGCATTAAAGTGGCAAATCAAAGTAGATTTTGGAAAGCAGTATTTAATTTGTAAGGGAAAAAAGAAACTGTAAAGTTAGAAATCCATCTTAGGGACAACAATAGGATCCAGTCTACTAGACAACCAATATCTAAATTTAATTTTGACAATGGATAATATTTTTGTGTTACTATTTTATTTCATTTTTTTCAATGTATTGAGTTTCTGGTTCTTATCATTATAGTGATAAACAATATTTAAATGGTTCCAAATCAAGTGTCCTAGCTGCACACATGCACATGCACATACATGCAGATACATTTGAAATTAAAGATACACATCTAATGCTAACATGTAGATCTGAGAAAGAAATAGGAAAAATGAAAAAATAGGAAAAATGAATAATAAGAGTGATAACTTGGGTTTCTGTGGCACCTGGAGTTTGTTTTTTAATTTACTTTTTAAAAAATATTTTATTTTATTTATTCATGAGAGACACATTGAGAGAGAGAGAGAGAGGCAGAGACACAGGCAGAGGGAGAAGCAGACTCCATGCAGGGAGCCCAATGTGGGACTCGATCCCGAGACTTGAGGATCATGCCCTGGGCCAAAGGCAGGTGCCAAACTGCTGAGCCACCCAGGGATCCCTGGCACCTGAAGTTTAAAATGTACCTGTCTATTCTCTGGATGAAGTAGAAAGAACCTCATTAAAATTTTTGGATTTTAATCAGAACTAAATTTTAATGGTTGCTTTTGCACTTATTATCTGTGTGAGCTTGGGCAAATCTCTTAACTGTCTAAAACTTTGGATTTCTCATCTGTGAGTTAGATATAATGAAGAGTCCCACTGAGGATCAAAAGCCTTGGGGAATTGTAAAGCATTGTATACATTACAGAAATTATGGAAAAGCAATTTCAGAAATTACTCTGAGATATGAGATTGTTTCAGAGAGGATTTAAGTATGATAGAGATAGCTTTCTCAGTTCATGCATGAGGGGAAGAAGATGTGTCCCACAGGCCGCAGGGCTGGGCTAGAACTGGCCCCTGGTATTCTGAGTTCAGATGCGGTCACTACTCATTGGGATACGCTGTGCTGTTTTTGAACTGAGGTTGGTCGTATATCCTTCACAGGGCACAGCTGTAGTAAATTATAACCTAAACAGATTTTAAGGACTTTAACATGTAAAATTACAGAGTCACCTTAATAAGAAATGCAATATTACTGGGTGAGGCGCATATATATATATATATATAATTTTTTTTTTTAACACAGGTAATGAGTTTGGGCATCCTGAATGGTTAGACTTCCCAAGAAAAGGAAATAATGAGAGTTATCATTATGCCAGAAGGCAATTTCATTTAACTGACGATGACCTCCTTCGCTATAAGTTCCTAAATAACTTTGACAGAGATATGAATAAATTGGAAGAAAGATGTGGTTGGCTTTCAGCTCCACAGGTAAGCTCTTTATTCTAAATGTTATGTTTTAGTCACCAGTGTTGTACATGCTTGGAATGGCAATCGATTTAAATCTATATGCGGATCTTTTAAACACTACTTTATTATTCAGTGTGTAGTGCCCTGAAACATACTTCAGGTTGTCAAAACATGTCACTGAAGTCTCTCCAACAGATAATGAAAATCTTAAGCACAATGCCCTGCTTACTTTCCTGTTTAGTTTGTTGTTGGTTAAATTTAGTAATTTTTATTTCAATTGGTTAAAATAACAAAAGCTCAGCATGGAGTCCATTTTGGAAATTGCTGTGGAAACATCTTAATTGTTTTGACTGGTTTTCTTTATATAAATAATTTTGCTGTCATAAAGAGACTACTTTGACAACATGTAGATTTCTTTATTCCTTTTTTTTTTTTTTTTTTTGCCCCTTCCTTTACTGGTCTCTAACTTGTCATCTCAATAGATGCCGTTAGACCTGCATGCTGTTTTGTATTTTTCATGAGCCTGACTCTCCTCTGGAATTAAAGTCTCAGTTTTCAATAAGTTTAGAAAATGTAATTAACAGGTGCAAATTTTATACCGGCTTTTTTTCCCTTGCAAAAATTAGCATATAGTATGTGTTACTTATAATCCATTTACTTTTTACTGGTGCTGTTTGAAATTACTGTTGATGTGTTTTTACTTTGGTATCTATGATTTTTTTTTTTAATGGTTGAACAAAGGTACTTATATATTCACCAAGATTGGCTACATGACACGAATACCCTAATCACGTTTATTAGTAATGCAATTTCCAGAAGAGAGAGCAAAATGATGCTCCTTTTCAACAGGAACAATGTTGAATACCAAAGGCATGCTGTTTACTCTAGAGCCTTAGTTCACATTGCTAAATTACTAAGAGTAGGTGGTGCTCATATGCATGGAAATAAGTCTTTCAAAGCTGGAGCTGCAAGAGGGTGGTGTTGAAAAAGCAAAGGCTTCTCACTGCCTACTATAAAACATGGGTTATAAAATGGGAGACTTTGTAGATATAATTTTTCAGATCTTCCCTTTTATTAGAAAAAAAGATATATTGTAAAGAACATTAGGTCGCCATTGAATCTAACAAAATCTAACAAATCTAACAATAAGGTAAAGTTTTTAAGATAACTACAACTTCAGAAATCTCAGTACAATAACAATGTTACATTTTTTAAAGTAATTTCATGTACCTTACCTCATTGATCTGGGGACTAAAAATCTTAAAGAAAATTCACTTGTAAACAGATCCAGTATACACTCACACACACACACACACACTTTATATGTAATAGGTACTGTGTTCTAAAACCTGAGCCACAATGCTAATCCTCTATGCTTTGTCTGAAGTTGTCAATGGCTAGTGAGATTTTTAGACTCTTTAAGCTGTTTTTGAGACTTTTGTTAGTGTAGAGTTTGATAGGGCAAATTGCAACAGTTTCAAAAAAATATAGTACATTTTCATTTGTTGGCTTAATAACAAGGTTACTAATAAGCACACAAACAATTTTATAATTAATTTGCTTATAACAGCATCTATAATGTCATAATGTAATATATGTGTTAATTCTTGCAGGCCTATGTGAGTGAAAAGCATGAAGGCAATAAGATCATCGCTTTTGAGAGAGCAGGTCTTCTTTTATTTTCAACTTTCATCCAAGCAAGAGCTACACTGATTACCGAGTGGGAACGACATTGCCAGGAAAATATCCTTTTTGTTGCTGTAGAATGTAACTGTCTGCATTCAATTATTTATTACATCATGAAGAATAAGAAAGACCAGTGCAGATCTTGGTGACAGTAGCTCTCAGTTCCTCTTTTGAAAAATGAGGGCCTTGAGATAGTTGATTGGTAAATCTTTGCTCTGCTTGGTTATACTGAATCAATCCTAAGCTTCATTCCGGTTCTAAAATGATTCTGAACATTTTTTAAAACAATATTTTGAGCCAATATGCAATCCAGGAGATAACTGTAGTTTTTTCTTTATGAAATTATTTCATAGGTTACCTTTAAGAATTGTCTCCTTTCCCCTTCACCACCGAGAGAGTAGCTATAAAGGTAACTTCCTCCCCTCTTCTTTCCTGTCTCCTCAAATGCAGGACGTAGCTTATTTTTGAAGGCATGAACTGAGTAGGAATCAGGGCATGGGAGTGTGAGCAAAGGAAATAAGGAGAATGTTGTTGTTATTTTGTATATTCATTTACTCATTCGTGTTTCACAGATAATTGCTGAGCACCTTCTTACTGAACGCCTGTGTGCCCTCCCTGTCCTGGTGCACTTAGTCACTGCCCTCATGTAGCTTTTAAACTAGTGAAGAGGAAAAGCATTAGTAACTCTAGGTTTGATAATTGTTGCAAAAGGAAAAGTGCAGTGTATTTTAAGATTATAACTTACCAGATCGAGGACCTAGCAACAGCCCAGCAAAAAATTTTAAGCAGACCCTATAAACAATGTCCTTCTCCCCTGACGCTCTGACAATGATTAACGTCTGCCACCTGAGCAAGGTGCCTGATGCCAACATGAAGTCTGATGCGTCAGGGTATCTCTACCTACAATAATAGAAACCGTCTGCTCGGGGGATCCCTGGGTGGCGCAGCGGTTTGGCGCCTGCCTTTGGCCCAGGGCGCGATCCTGGAGACCCGGGATCGAATCCCACGTCGGGCTCCCGGTGCGTGGAGCCTGCTTCTCCCTCTGCCTGTGTCTCTGCCTCTCTCTCTCTCACTGTGTGCCTATCATAAATAAATTAAAAAAATTTAAAAAAAAAAAAAAAAAAAAAAGAAACCGTCTGCTCAACTGGCTCAAAGAGTGAGGAAGATGTATTTTGCCACACAAGAAAAAGTCTTACGGTAGGGTGACCTCTGCACTGTGACAATGTTATCCAGTTCCCTGGTTCATTCTGTCTTTCTGCTTTCAACTTTCAGGGTGCCACCAACGTCCAAGGGATGGCACCTGCTAGAGTTGCAAAGAGCAGCTATGGTTCTGGATGGAACCTTCAGACGTGACAAAAGCCAAATAGACTTTCTCTGTCTCTCAATATCTCTCTCTCTCTCTCTCTCTCTCTCTCTTAAGATTTTATTTATTTATTCATGAGAGACACACAAAGAGAGGCAGAGACACAGGCAGAGGGAAAAGCAGGCTCCCTACAAGGAGCCAGTTGTGGAACTCAATCCCAAGACTCCAGGATCACAACCTGAGTCAAAGGGAGATGCTCAACCACTGAATGACCCAGGTGTCCCTGTTTTTAAGAATAAAATCACTTTACCAAATTTTCTTTCATTTTTCTGTTGACCAGAATTCAGTTACATATCCCCAAAGAAATTTCTAGCAAGGAGAAGTGTATTGCCATGACTGGCTGAATCACGGGAATTACCCTGGAGTTTCCAGGAAGTGGAAAGTGGGCTCAGGAAGTGAAGTCATTGGAGAAGTGGTTCCCCAGACAGACCATTTCTCCAACAGTAAAAGAGAAGGGGCCCATGCCATCCAGTTAAGTAGCTGGCAGCACCTCCCCCTACCCTCAGTGAAGGCACTGAGAGATGGTTCCCTACCCTTTTCTTGCCCGGCAGATCACAGTGTCATGTGGCATCAGAGCATCTGGGTGAGGTGGCTGTGGCTGTGGCTGATGGCCCACATGTGCCTCAGGTAACACAGGGGATGCTCCCTTCGGTGTGATGGGATTACCTGCACTAAAGAAGAGCTGCACTGTTCCAGGAAGCAGATATACTCACTGTTTCTATAAAGAAATGCAAATACATGCTAGGTATGTAGCCACTCTACGTGACCCCTCTCAGCTCCAAACTGTTGAAGTAATGCCCCTAGACTAAATGCCTATTTACCTGGAAGTTTAATATAATCAATTTGCAGTCAATAATTTTTTATAATCAAACCAAAATACATTTACAGTACACTTGGGATCTACCCTGCAGTCTTTGTTAAGCATTATCCTTGACCCTAAGTCAGTAAGAGAGAAGAGATGTATAGAACCAAACTACGGCATCATGCAATAAATGGGAAGGGGATAAGAATGTTCCATGGGCAAAGAAGAGATAAATAAAAGAAAAAGAGAGAGAGAGAGAGACAGCCAGAGAGCCAGAAATTGATTGATGGGTTGATTTAGAAAAGACCTTTAAGCCTGGACCTTGAGAAATAGATAAAAATCATAGTAGAAAAAAATGAGGAAGGCTATCTCAGCTGTAGGAGAGCATAGAATATTCTCAGATAATGAATAGCACAATGTATTAATTGGAGAATGATGACCCTAAAAAGGAATAAGAGATAAAGCTGAAAAGATAGATTGGGATCACATAATAGAAGATTTCAATGCTATATTAATTAGTTTAGACTTCTTCCATAGTTCTATATTGAATCACTGAAGGTTTTTGAGCTGTGGAACTACTTGATAAGAATGCATGCTTTAGGAAAAGTTCTCATGTACCCAGAGTGTAGGAGAGCTTTCTTGAGGAAAGAGATTGGAAGTATAGATATTAATTATGAGAAATTACAGTACATGTAAAAGATAATTAACGCATGAGCTAAAGGAATGACAATAGGATAGAAAGAGGTATATGAACGTTTTCTTAGAGTGAAAGAACTCAGCAATTGTTTGGACTTGGGATGTAAAAGAGAAAATATAAGATTTCATTTTGACCAAGGGAAGAATGGTAGTGGTATTATTACTTAGGATACCAAAGCAAGAAAGCAAGGAGGAATAACCAGTTAGAGGAATAAAAATATAAGTTTGGGGGTTCCTGGCTGGCTCAGTTGATAGAGCATATGCCTCTTGATCTCAGGGTTGTGACTTTAAGCCCCATGTTAGGTACAGAACTCACTTAAAAATATACATATATATTTATTTATATATATTAAAATATAAGTTTAATTTAGAATTTTGATAAATGGAAATACATACAATTTCAATGATAATATTTAGAAGAAAAATCTTGACTCAAGCTACATTCATCTCCTATGTAACTATGTAACTTTAACAAATATTATTAAGTGAAAATATAAATAATAATATAGCACATTTTATGAAGTAGAACCCACTCCAAAGTTAATTTTATTTAATGATACAATATTACACTATACATGAAAGTCTAGTTTGCTTTTTTGTATTTTGTTTTGCTTTAAAGTGATCTCTACACTAAACATGGGACTTGAAGTCACCAGCTGAGCCAGCCAGGTACCCCTCTGGTTTGGTTTTGATAAAACTTTGTCACAAATTGAGTATTCTGAAATTTGGTTTATTTATCTAAATGTCTATAGGCGTCTGTTATACAGAAATTCTCTGTATTAAACACTGAATGCTTTAGGTTAGTGACCCCTTTCAGAAACTGTACTATTAAAAGCTCTAATGATATAGACACCTTGGAAAATTGGGCCATACTTTCATATAAGTAATATATAAGTAATACCTGAAACCTTGGTTCTATCAGTTGGATCTCCAGGAAAACCTTGCAGAAAATACTCTTGGTTCTTTTCCTATAGGGATTTTGTTTTCTACCGATTTGTGCCCACTTAGACCTTATTTGTTCTTGCTACCTTTCTCATTCTTGTCTTTCTGTCGACAAGCTGTATGTAACTAATTCCCATAAGTTACTGCTTCCTCTGAAGATACATACCTTTTAATAATGGTCTCTTTGAAAACTCAAGAAATATACAAGACCTGATGGACTGGTTATTTAATGAAATATTTTTTTATAACAAAGATGTTTTTTTGAGGGGAGAAGAGCAGGAGAGGACTCCAACATACCTTAAACCATACCTAATTAGCTGAAAGTTTATAACCCCAGCTTTAACTCCTATAGTGATCTTAAAATCTCCTGGATTTGTGATGTCCTATACTCCAGTAACCCAGTTCAGTGCAGAAATACCATTTAAGAGTTCCTCCCACATGTGATAGCTAACCATCATGAGAACACATTCCAGTCTTAGGAATCTCACTGTTTCATAAGGTAAACAATTCAAAGTGGGTATTTTTTAATTTTTTTAAATATTGCTTTAAATGTATTGAAAGAAATGCATAAATTCTGTACTCTGGACCCAACACCTGTTGTACATGCCGCTACTCAAGTCAGAAAGGCACTTAGCATGCTGCCCACAGTAACTGCCTCCCTAGTCTTTCCTTCCAGACCAAATGCCTCTGGTTTCTTCAACAGATTCTCATGATGTTTTCCAGACCTCTTACCATCCCGTCTCTGATCAAAATGCACTCAGCATGGTGCACATCCTTCTTACAACATGTCTCCAGAACTAACAGCACAATATTCCAGGGAGGGTCTGGCAAGTATGATGTAGAGTACCCTCATTACCTCCCTTTATCTTGCTACTCTCTTGTTAATACGGCCAAAGTGAAAATAGCTTTATACTGGCAGCCATCACATTTTCTACTTGTATCTGCAATCAAATAAAAATCTTTAGTTTTTCTTAATGTGTACTTCTCTGATGTCAAGCTCCCTTATTCTTTATTCAGCTAATAACTTTAGCCTAAAACCTGAAATTTAACATTGAACATAAAAAAATAGAGATGTTGTTTTTTGCCTCTAACCTAGTAACAGGGAAGGCAACAGTTCTCTCTTATTGTTATGATTGTACCATGTTCCATAATAGCAGATACGTCTGTGCTTTCTTGCTGTTCTTTCTGTTCCAAGCTTAGCTTTAAGAGTTCTTTTTATTATCCTTAGCATTTTACAAGTCTCAGTTCTTTTTGGTCTTTCATCTTTCTGACTTTATTCTTATACCTTTATATGACATTGTAGCTCAGCATTATAGAACCATTTCAGATATGGAAAGTACAAGAAATTAGGATTTCTATGCTGTATTTTCTCATTTTGCCAAAGTGTTCTGTGCCATTGGTATTTCCAACTACTGAGCCAGTGAATTGAATACAGATTTTTCACTGTGAAAAATACACAGTGGCAAGATGGGATATATTAATCAAGGTAAGAAATTCATCAAATTTTTAACTCTCTGGAGAAGAGGATTTGGTGCCAGAACAAAATGAAAGTTTCTAAAGAAGTCATTTGAACATCTTCTGTCACTGTGAAATATAAACTGCAAATGGGTAACATATCTGAATTCTTGAGGAGTTCCATTTTTTGAACCTGTATATCCTGTATGTCAATAGCAAGGCATCAACTTTCACTCAAATCTGTGGAGAATAGGTGGTAACTATCTTCCCAAGAAACTGTTGTAAGGTAAACTATTTTGGGAATAATGCCAGGTAAAGTAGAAGAAACACTTTAAGGATACCTTTACCTATCACTTCAAAATAAGATGATACATTTTGGAAAGCTAAAAGGGAAGTCTGATTTGTATCACTAAGGTTTTGGAATGTGGTCTTAGTGGTGACTGCTAAAAGACAGTATTGTTTGTGGAAAAAGAATCTATAGCTCATAATCTAGAATTTTTTTTAAAAAACACAGCAAAACCCTTTACTTATACACTGTCTCATGTTGGTCTTTTTGCTACTAATCTTCAGTGTAATACCCACCAACACTCTTTAATTAGTAAATATCAATGTAGGTGATGCAGAACTCAGATCTAAACATCCTAGACAAGTAGGCAGGTCACACATTTCATACTATGAAGATACAGCACACTTTCTTAGTGTATCATTTGCCTATGATTTCACATTTTTTAGCTGTAGAGAAAGAAAGGGAAAAAAACATAATGCCCTTTATATTATCAGAATCATTACTGTCTTTCTTCCATTGCATTTCTTTGCTTAGAACGGTATCAAATCAAACAGAGAACTGCTAAGTCCCCAAGGACAAACCTATCTTTCTAATCCCTTTTGAAGAACATTAATGGTGGTACCACATTTTGAGTGATACAAAGGAAAGTGGGTGTTAGGGGACCTATTCTGAGGACCTTATGCTTGCTGGCCTTTTTTTTTTTTTAAGATTTATTTATTTATTTATTTATTTATTTATTTATTTATTTATTTATTTATTTATGATAGACAGAGAGAGAGAGAGAGAGAGAGAGGCAGAGACACAGGAGGAGGGAGAAGCAGGCTCCATGCCGGGAGCCCGACATGGGACTCAATCCCGGGACTCCAGGATCACGCCCTGGGCCAAAGGCAGGCGCTAAACCGCTGAGCCACCCAAGGATCCCCTGCTGGCCATTTTTAATAAGTATCTAGTTTAATATCCCCAGTGACCCTATGAGGTAGGTTGTGTTAGCCTCATGGAACAGGTCAATAAGCCAAGGCCTTTGTAACTACCTAACTTCACTCCAGGACACAGCCACAAAGGTTGAGCAGTGTACTGCAAAGCTCGAGTTCTTTGTACTGTACCTGAAGCCTCTTTCTGTTCATGGGTGCCTATGTGTGGTTGGTGGTGGTAACAGTGGTGATATTGCTGATGATGACCTATTTCTGTAATGCTAAAATAATTTTTGTATTGTTCTAGGGCAATAGGTAGCATAAGAAAATGAACCTGGATATCCTGCGTATCAAATACACAAGTTCATGGCTCAGGCAAGCTTCTCTCTCTTCAACTAACTTCTCTCAGCACCCACCATAACCCACACAAATTCCTCCCCAGAAATTCTTTCTTCCTTATGATCCCTGACATCATCCTCCACCAGATAAGAAAAAAAAAAAAAAACTGGAATGTACATGTACAGGTCAATGTGATTTCTCTATATTCTAGAGTAGAATATAAATGTATCCTCATTCCATGTCCAAAGTTAGACCCCTTTGATGCCTTCACATCAATTTAAGTATATTGTATAACATTTAAAGTGAAATTTAAGCCTTCACACTTTGTTTGTAAGGTGTGTGTCTGGGTATGTGCAGATTCATACTGTTCTGAGAACATAAACAACACTAAAATCAAATGTTTTTAAATTATTTGTCACCATGCTGAGATGGGGGTGGAAATAATAGTGTAATAGCAGCCCCCTTTCCAAATGGCGTTTCAAACTGTTACAATACTGAAATGTTAAGAGGAGTGATCATAAAGTATGTCTTGTGAAAAATATGTGAATCCCAGCCAAAAATATTTAAAGCTAAGGGAACAGATGAGTAAATAGTTGAATTTGACCTGAGATCTTTGAAATATTTTCATTAAACTGCCTCAAGATGTACTTTTTAAAATGTAAATTCAGACTCTGACATTTGCAACCTGTACACAGAGTTTCTAATGAGCAAATAAGGTCACTTGGATGATTCACTGGAGTGTGATTGCTGAAGGCAGAGATGTGGCTGTGAGTTGCTTAGTTTACAGAAGCCTTTGAAGCATGGTTATATAACACCCTGTGTTTATTAGAATCTATGCTTTATGCAACAAATAAAAACAAAAGTCTTAATTTAGGATTAGCTAAATGCCATATTCCATCCAGAATTTATATATAAAGGTTAATTTCTGAACAACAACAAAAAATAGAGCATCTCAACTTTCTAGTTTTCTAGGTTACATATGTTTTGATTTAAAAAAAACTTTAAAAAAAATACAAGATTTTCTCAAAGAAGATCTACAACAATCACTTTGAACAGATGCAAGCATGTTTCTTTTCCTTGTGTATGTATGTTTGCTTTTACTCTATGCTACAATTTAATGATGCTATTCTTTATGTGAACAGAGATGATCCTACTAACAATTTCATATTTAATATAGGTCCTACTTTTGTTTTTCTAGCTTCCAAGTGGGTGTGTATTCTTTGCCAGGTTAGCCCTCTTTAGTTTCAAGAAGACAGTAATACTTTTAAACATTATCTAGAGGTCTTTTTGATCATTTTTTTGTTGTTAAACACTATCCAGATATCCCTGTGATTTAATGATAATGACAGATGTGTATCCCCACCTCCACTGGCAAGAAAGAGCCTGTATTTAACATCATTTTCTACCCAGGAATTTAAGATGAATCACAAAATGAGAAAAATATTTTGCATGATTAAAATATTGCTACAGTTATAACAGTTTTAGGTTGGCTTAATATATATTCATAAGACTATAGGCAGTAATGAATAATGAGCAAACCCTTAAAACGCAAATGGTTTTAGATGTGAGGCTTTTTTCCTTTTTTTTTTTTCTTCAATATCTGAGTAGTATTCCAGGGTCTCAGTGTTCTGCGGTATTCAACAGCATTTCTGGGTTTGTTTTGCTTCATAGCTCAGTTGTCTGGCAATGGTCTCCTAGGTTCCGGAAATTCATCTAACAATAGCTCAGTCAAGATCTCTGCCCTCTATTTCTTGTCCTTCTATGGGAAAAAAGAAATCAGAAACATTATGGTAACTTTTAAAAACAATACACACTTACATAACAATTGTATTGCTAATAGGGGGAAAACCATTTGTGCTTAGGTTGATTATTATTACCAATTTGTAAAAAGAGGTATGAGTATATGGAAATTGACTCTGAGATACACGTAAGACTCAGAGTCTTACCTGCACATTAGCAATTATATCTCAAGTTAAAATGTATTAGGTTCTCACACATAAAGCTAAATTTCTGTTGGATGGATGATGAATAGGATGGACAGACAGAAGCAGCAGATGGATAGATGAACGGATGGGTGTTGGAGAGATGAATGTATGAACAGAGACGGATAGATGAGGTGGATAGATGGAAGATACAACTACCTAATGGCAAAAGAACCCCTAGGGTTGTTTAAAATTAATAATTAAAGCACAAAAATTGCTAGAATTTATTGGGTTTCCCTTAAAGTAGATATTTAATTAAATGGCAGAAAGGAAAAATTGATGAAATATTATCAATAAGATGCATCATGATTTTGTACGACTCAAAATTAATACACTAAAATGTATTGTCAGAATACTTGCTGAGCAGACTTTCATAATAAGGTCTACCATCCATTACAGACTTATTATATGCCTGCACTCTGCAAGCACTTCACACTCATTATCTCATTTAGTAGACCTTTTCATTTCCTAGCAAATAGTATTGCAAATATGAAAATCTGCAATGAGGGCACCCAGGTGGCTCAACCAGTTGAGTATCTGCTTTCAGCTCAGATCTCGATCTCACGGTCCTGGGATGGAGTCCTGCATCAAGTCCTGCATCGAGCTCCCTTCTCAGCAGGAAGTTGGCTTCTCCCTCTCCCTTTGCACCTCCTCCCTGCTCCTGCACTTGCACCTTCTCTCTCTCAAATAAATAAAATATTTTAAAATTAATTGATTGATTAATTGAAAGAAAAGAAAAAGAAAATCTACAATGAAATCATTGACCTAAAAAATTCCATATCTAACCTTTTCTTTAAAATAGTCCTTTAAAAAAAAAAAGTCCAAAATACATCATTCTCTACTGTTTAAAGGAAAAATAATTATATAATTTTATTCATCACCTTTCTTTATATCTGATGCCAGTGTTTTTTATTTTTTTTAAGATGTATTTATTTATTTATGATAGACATAGAGAGAGAGAGAGGCAGAGACACAGGAGGAGGGAGAAGCAGGCCCCATGCCAGGAGCCAGACGCGGGACTCCATCCCGGGACTCGATCCCGGGACTCCAGGATCGCACCCCGGGCCAAAGGCAGGCGCCAAACCGCTGAGCCACCCAGGGATCCCGCCAGTGTTTTTTAAATAGAGCATTCTGTGTCTAAAATAAATTTTCTAATATTGAATGTTAAATTACTTTTTACTTCTGGATCTCAGTAGAAAATAGCCAATTTTTTTTTTTTTTTTTTTTTTTTTTTTTAGTAACTATCTCCTGCCTGCCATAAAACTGTTTAGATCTTCTATAAATGAGGTATTTTCATTTTCATTATTTTCTGTTGAGCTATTCTAACTCAGAATCTCACAGGGCCAAACTGAGTAGTCAGTGTTTCACTTATATGTGCAAATGGTACCTGAATTCTCCAAAAAATTCATAAAATGAAGCCATGATATAATTACTGGTACACTATAATTATTTAAGTCCTCCCAAGAATATATGGATGCTGCAACCAAAGGTAGAATTTCCACTTCTCCAGAGAAAAGTAGAAAATGTAGAGCTATGAACAATGTGTTCTTGGAGACAATGACTTCAGTTATAACCATGTGGGAGAATCATTTCCAATTCTATTAATGTAGTATTTCTTGGCAAAATGGTAGAAAAATACCAAATTAATTCCTATTATGTTTGTGAAGTTTATTTGTGAAATCAGTTGCTATATGGTATTGAATAAGGAAAGTATTCTTTAGATGTTATTGAAAAAAATATTTAACGTGTAATTTAATGAAATGCAATCACATTAGCTTTCACTGACACACAATAAGTGTTTCATTAAAGAACATTAGAACAGAAAAATATTTTGTCTGTTAAATGATAAACATCACTGTAATTTTTTTCTTCATACATTTATATTTGGAGATAGTCCATTATTTTCAGTTTAGTACCTTCCCTTTCAACACTCTTCCTGTCTTTCCAGCTAAGGAAAAAAGAAAAAGAAGCTTCTCTGATGGTAGCATTCTTTTCTGATTCTGAAACAGTATTTTCTTCAGTCTGTTGTCTTACTCTAACATTTTTGTCTCCCAGAGGCTCAGTAGTTATAAGTGTTTCCAGTTCTTGTAGGTGTGAACATAGAGGAATTTGTTCACATTACTTAGGATAGTGGCTAAAAGCATGGGCTCTTTAGATGGAACCAGACTGTCTAAGCATTCAAGTTCTAAACCTCCCACCTATTCATGTTATGGAAGTAACCTCTGTTTCTTAGTTTCCTCATCCGCAAAACACCTTCTTGTAGAATTATTGTCAGACTTAAATGAGTTGATGCCTGTGAAAGGCTCAGCCGCAGTGTCCTGCTCATTCTGTAAGCTCAGGCAGTGTTGCCTGCTGTGGTTATCACTACTGCCCTCATCAGCGCTCTAAAAGTGCCTTAGAGATTTTGTAATAAAAGGAAGGAAAGGAAGGGGTGAGAGGAGTAGATCCTAATCCTCTCGATTACCTACAATTCTCTGGTCCTGCTTTGTTCATTTCCTATTCACCAGTTCACCACCACAAGGTGACTTCTGTCCTGTCACAGTCTTGGAATGAAGTCTCCTGCTCCTGGCTAAATCCTTCCCACACACTTGCATGATTGGCTCACCTTTCTTCCTTACCCCCTTGCTCCATATGCTGCAGCGTTATCTTGAGCCCCCTCTCCTCTCTTGTGCTATCTTGTTCTCTCAGGTCCAAATCCAGTTATTTATTCTTTTTTCTTCCTTGCACAACTCACTCATACTCATAGCTCCAGCCCTGTGAAGATGGGCCCTAATCACCCCTCCTCCTTGGAGGTGTGCCCTGTTCACCGACTATAATTTTGTGATAGTTAATGCCCCTTAGGAAATACCCAGCAGCATGGAATCGTAGCTTTCTGACAAGGGGAAGAACTCTAGCGTGACCTGGTTTAGCCCATTGAAATTAGATCAAATTGATTGGGTTAGAACATGTGTTTTAGGACATGATTTCCAAATTAGTACCAAAAATTAAATCTGCATAATACTTTATGGTGTGTAAATGCTTTTATTTACATTGAGTCCGCTTATCTTCACATCATCTTAGCGATACGGATCAGGCAAGTATTCTTATCCTCAACCTAAATATGAGCACTAGAAAGATTAAAAACTTTCACAAGATCATATTCCTAGTAAGTGAACAAATACTATTTAAATCTGCTTCCCCTAATTTCAGCCTAGTTTTTCATGTGAGCACCAGATAATTCACTTGTTGCCCTGTTGAAATGCCATTAAAATAGGTAAAGCATGTCTCACACTAATTACTTATAATTTTATGTTTTCTTTGCATTTCTTTGTAAGAGCTAATGATGCCTCTGACTAAATGTCATTTCTCTGAAGTGTTATACTCTCCTAGTTTCTAACACACTCATAAACACAGATCAGTTTAAATGGGATCTTTTTAAACCAATTGCTCATTTTAAAAACTTTTTGGGGGGGCGCCTGGGTGGCTCAGTCAGTTAAGCATTAGACTATTGATTTCTGCTCAGGTCATGATCTCAGGGTCTTGAGATGGAGCATTGGGCTCTGCGTTGGGCATGGCACCTGCCTAAGATTCTCTCTCTCCCTCTCTCCCCTTCCCGCCCCCCACTCCTGTGTGCTCTCTCTCTCTCTCATATACAAATAAAGAAACAAACTTTTTAAGGATAAAGTAACTTTTTATGGAAAAAGATGGCTACTTAATTTTTTTTATTAAACCAGGATATAAACTTAAGTGTATTTCAGCTTTCAGGCGCTGACTGGGAAAGTGTAGATCCTGAAGGATATTAGAGGACAAAAGGGTTTGGGGACTAAACATCCCATAAAACAGAGAAAAGAACACTTTGCAAAGAGGTGAGAGATAAAGAGTTCTGCTTTCATCAGCTTTCTTGATAAGCTGTTGCTTGTGTTCTTCCTTGAGTAGTGGGAGTTATGATCTGTGTGCTAGTTCCAGATTACCAGCACAGGTTTACAGCTCTATAATTTGTTTTAGCCACACACAGTGGTCCACGACAGATTTAGGGAGACGAGCCTCCATGTCGATTTATATTAGAAGCATATAACTGTATATATTTCCTTTTCTCACCTTAATTTTGAATGTAGGAAATTCATCCCTGGTGACATTTTGTCTGCTGGCTGCCTCAGGCAATTTACCTAAAGGATACATAGAATCATATCACTGTATTCGAGTAACTCTCTCATGACCATATTGTCTCATCACTTTGGAATTTAATAATAGTTGGATAGTTTAAATAAAATCTAAATAGGGACGCCTGGGTGGCTCAGCGGTTGAGCGTCTACCTTTGGCTCAGGGCGTGATCCCGGGATGCGAGATCAAGTCCCACATCGGGCTCCTTACAGGAAGCCTGCTTTTCCCTCTGCCTGTGTCTCTGCCTCTCTCTCTCTCTCTCTCTCTCTCTCTGTCTCTCTGTCTCTCATGAATAAATAAAATTGTTAAAAAAATAAATAAAATCTAAATAATACATTTCTGAAATAAGTTTGAAAATAAATAATTAAATAGAAATTGATTCAAAACCTCCAGAAATTTTGCTCATTTGAATTCTATAGGTCATTTCATGTCTGACTATAGCCAAAATATTTGTTGATTTTGTTTTGAACGGTACAAACATGAACTTTGCAGAAATAACTTAGCAACTTTACTCTTTGCTTGTATTACTTCCCATGTTTACCAAGTAAGATTAAACCAATATGATTGTTTTAAAGGTGATTGCAAACTACCATATTATATTTATTAGGCCCCTGGAAAATAAATTTATTAGCAGTCACATGTATGTTTAAAGCTCTCACACTCATTATTTTAGTGCCTATGGGGAAATGTTGACTTTGAATCTTTTCCCTCACAATCATTAATCTAGATACAGTTATGAGAGTTATGGGCTGGGTGCCCAGAAGTGCTCAGGAATAACTGGGGGGTGATGGGGTGCATATGGGTGCATGCATGCACACACACACGGCTGCAGTCTTTTCTTTATAATTTTTCATAGGAAGCTAGCTCAGCCCATTCTCAATCAATTTTCTGAAGCACTGAGTGAACCCTAGAGTATTATGATTTTCTCTTTGGCCTGAAACTTACAAGAGAAAGAGGAATATCTATTAACTATACGTGTAAGTTATGACTTCAAATTAAAAAAAAATGTTTACTACCAAATCATTTGAAAGCTGATTACTAAGATAATCAGCTTTCAAATGATTATTTTAATGTTCACAAACTTTGCAGTCATTCAATGGCAGATGGTGGTAGAGTGCTAGAACTTATTATAATGAGATGTACATCCTGGCCCTTCCAAATAATTTTAAAAATATTTTTGTTATACATATATTTTTATATTTTGTATATTTTTGTTATATATATGCATATATATATAAGTATATGTATGGTTTTTGATTACTCGTTTTGATGTTCTATGCTTAAGTTCAATCATCTGTATAAAGAAAGCTAATTGACCAGGTTGATAATGCCGGTCTTTATATGCTGACTTTAGTAAATGTGTAATCAGTCATCCAGTTCAACTAACCACATATACAAAATGTCTATCTCCAGGGCTCGTACCAATCACAGTTATTCACTTTAAGAATTAACTACTTCAAACCGATATGCATTTGTTTTTACTATTGTGACTTCTCCAAAAAGAAGGAAAGAAATCTTTTAAAATGTCCAAGTAAAACTGTATAGATTATGAAATGGGATTGTGTTAGAAGGGATATTGTACAGATCTTAAATGTTAACTCTATAAAACAAGGAAAGAAAATCAAGGTTGCTTTTTTTATAACCAAAGTAGTATTAAATTATTTCTTCAGGTTTAGCAAAAGCGTGCATAGATAAAACCCAAGAAGGATACAGTTATGTCCCAATAATGAAAAGACCCACTCAATAAATATGCTAGCTACTAATCTAGGTCCTAAGTAGCGAGGAGGTGAGGGGTGGGATGGGTGAAGACAGAAATTCCATGGAAATTGTATTTTAGTAAAAGAAGACAGGAAAATGAAATAGGTTTATAGTGTGTCAAAGGTTGCTAATTATGTGGTAAAAACCCAGGACATGTACGAAGAGGGTGTGGGGAGGTATTTAGTTCTCAGGGTATTCAGAGATAGCTTCTCAACCTTTCTCAGTAGCTTAAGGAGATTTTTCTTTAAAAAAAAAAAAAAAAAAACTAAAATTTTAAAAGGCATCTAGTTTTCAAACAGTTGATATTCTGTCCTATTAATCTTTAATATTACAAATTTTTTACAACAGGAAAAATGTTTGAATCCTAGTGGAACAAAGAGAAGGAAAGAAGGGCACAGAAGTATGGGTCATTATAGAAAAAGACGCCAAATTCAGTGTAAAAAAGTAGAAGAATAAATAGACCCATTTTATATTTTCATCACTTAAGATATCAGTTGAAATGATCCAGGGTCAATAATAATAATATAAATAGCAGCTAATAACTTGAGAATTTTCCCCCACACTAGACACAGTGCCAACCACTTGATACACATTGCTTCACAGCAACCCTCTGCTATGGGCACCCCTGTTTTAACAAATGAGAAACTGAGCCACTGGAAAGTTCAGTAGCTTTCTTAGGGACACATAGTTAGCAATTGCCAGAATTGGTATTAGAATGCAATTGTTGACTCCAAAGTACACAGATGTCCCCACCATGTTTTCCTGTTGTAGGTTTGCAGTCTGTCTGCAAGACATAGCTCAGATGATACTTTCTTACTGCTTATAATTGTCATTATTTTTTAGGGACTTTGAAGTTTCCAATTATCTTTTTCCATTTATATATATTTCATGGATTCCATTGAAGGCTATATTAAAGTAAGTTTGGGAAAAGACGTTTCTTTATAGCCTAAGTCAAAATTATTTTGAGTTCAAAAGCACAATGTGTTTGTAAAAAGTGTTGAATCTGCATGGTCAAAACTCATTTAGATGACAAAGTAGGTGGTTATAAGGTGAAGAAAATCTTATTTTTTTTTCTTTTTCAATTCTAAATAATTGCTATTGCTTCATCAAATAACTGAATTTACAAGTTCTTTAGCTAATCCTTAATGGCACAGACAAAAAGCAACAATTTTAGAAGATGGTTAGGCTAGAATTGTGGGCATATTTTTTCATTATTATACTTTAACTGTGGGCACATTTTTTCATTATTATTCTCTCTTCAGTATTGAAAAACAATGACATTGTTTATTTCAAATTATATAATCTTCTAGGATAAAGAAAAGTTCCTCGGGTTAGTCAAAGTATTCTGTAGAACATTTAGAATAATTTTTCTATATGCATAGAGAAATATGTGGTACTCGATACTTGCTATTGTCATTCAATTTGCTATTTACTGGTATATGTCATTAAGCATGCCTAAGCATAAACTAATAATTTGCATGAAAATTTGTTTCAAAAAACATAGCAATCATTAATTAACATGGTAGATAATACTTGAGCCCCTCATTCTTTGAGTTTGTTTTATTGCTATTCTGCATTATACAGTTCTTAAAAATTTACAGCCAAGAAAGTAAACTTGAAGGAATTATAGTTAATTGCAGAAACCTATTGTTGATGAAACGAGCACATCCTAGAATATACTAGAAATATACTTCTATTATGTACTTATTTAAAACATGTGGTTGTCATTTAAACTTTTAATTAAGACATTGCTCACAAACTTGAATGCATATGTAGCTTTTTACAAAAACACCAAAATTTTAATATGAACTAATAAGAGTTAAAAAAAAAAAAAGTGTTCTCTTGAGAGAAGTTGTGTTGGCATTTATAAAATCTTAAATTACACTTTAGTTATAGTCAGTAATAAATTCCCTTATTTATTTTCACATTATTCTCTGTTTTAATTTTGTTTTAAAAATATAATATTTGGGATTTTTTAAAACTACAGTCAAGACAAGAAAAATTTTAAATGCATATTTTCCATTGAAAGCATAGTCACAATTGCCACATTGCCATAAAATAGTTTGGGAAAAATAATTAAAATATCAGAATTCCTTTTCAATGATGAATTTTTAAGTTCATATATATATTTTAGATGACAGAAGTAGATGTGGGAATGCCTAAATCACACACACACACACACACACACACACCTACCTCACATTAACACACATACAGATTCATAAAATATACAGCAATACATCACAAGTCTTTGCTACTTTTGCATTTGGAAAAAAACCAGAGAGAGCAGCTAAGAGATGTAATGTTTGGCCCAGTGTATTGCCTAGGCATAATTTAGCTATATTTATAAAGTAAAGGGCCATCTATTTAAGATAGTATACAGTTATAACTGAAGATTTTGTGTATGGTAGCTGGCAATAAATAAAATTCAACTCATGATACATAAAAAGAGGATTATGTTAGAACACTGGAGCTAGTGCTGTGCTGATAATTGTTTTTAGACTGGTAAAAAGATAAAATTGTCTTTGCTTTCCAGCAACCTGTTTTTACTTTACCAGTTCCCTAAAATTTCATATGGAATGTTTCCTGCCTGTGATATAGTTTCTCTCTCCTGGGGTCTTTGAGATCCCAGAAGAAAATTACAATTATTATAATATGGGTGGGTTGATTAAAGAATCAGATCTGAAAATGACATAATAAATACATATATTCTAAGGTACATTTTTTTCACATTTTAGCATGTCTTCAATTGGGATGTGTCCTACAATGAATGGCATGGTAGTGATATTTTTTTTTCTCTTTATTGGGGATATATAAAATAATTCATCTTAAAATTGATGAGGCCTTAGATGTAAAGGTAGATGGTAACTTACCATCTTTGCCATCTTTATGGTCACCTTGTGGCTGGAGAACCCCTTTCATTGTCACTCAATTTGAAACCTCAGGGGTTGTACCTTACAATAAATTTCCTTAGCTTCATCAGCGGGAGTGAAGTGAGTGTAGTGCAGAATGATATAAATGATAGTACTTCTTACAGCAAAATCCTTATACTTTGAACAGACACTTTATCAAGTGGCTGAGCAAACACAGCAGCTTTTGAAGTATTTGAAGAGCCATTGAATTTAAGAGTCTTCATGCCTTCACTCTGCTTTAATCTTATTAGTACAGGTCTTCAGAACATGGCTCTTTCTTGGTTCAAATTTAAGGACATAGATTATACAATAATGCTTAAAACTTCTTATCTATTTCAACCTGTTGATAGCTGTGTCAAATACTTAGGAAGCACTTGAATTTAAAATAAGAGGAAATCATAATATTTTAAATGACATTCAAATGGATAAGGACCTATTTGATCTCTCTTGTAGAAAAAAGAAATCATCATAAGATAATTCCATCATTCTTTTTTTTTCTTGCTGTATTTTCCCAAATTGAACGAGGTAAACTTTTTGTTCCAATATTTTGTATTCACCAATAAAATGACCAAATGAATCTAATGAACAAAAATGGATCTAGAACAAATACAATAAACTTCAGATATCCAGACTCCATAAGGAATGTTAAGAATTCAGTTTTTTAACATCAGTCTTTTGAATTTAACTAGATTAAATCATTTAAATGAATATCACTTTATCTGCTTTTTAAATTTGTATTCCTCTCATGTCATTCTGGCATTTTTATCCTAAGAATCTCAACTTTAGAATTAAACAAGGAACTGTTTATGAAAGGACTTTGGCTGAGTCTCCATATAGAATAGGTGCCCAGGTGTAGAGGGTAGGGTAATTAGATTACATTTGACTGTTGAGTATGTCCCACCTCTGCCACTGAACTAGCTGTGTGTCTCTGGGCACACACATTGTCCCCTTCTGCTTCTGTCTCCCCAAATTGTGCATCAATGTCCATATTTTCCATCCCAAATCTCATTGATGTTTCTGTGCCTCTCCATTCATCCTCTCTGAGTTTAGCCATACTACTCTCCTTACCATGGTAAGACACCTGATTTTTCTCCCTGACCTGGTCCTTTTCTTGTCCATCTTATTCTACTCCCGACTTCCAGGTTAATTTTCTTGGTTGTCATACTCTTTCTCACCAATCGTCAACATTCTCATATTTAATTACGAAACTAAATCTTAACATCCTAGCCCAGCCTTGAAAACTCTTTATAGACAATCAATCCTACCTTTTTCCTCCTTGGCTCCAGCTCTCATTGCATATTGCTTTCTGCTTTATTTATTGACATTCGTGAGCATGTGTTATCTCTCCTTACAGCTGTAAGTTGTATGTAAACTAAGACCATATCTTAGTCATTTTTTTTTTATCTTGCACAGTTCCTTATACATTGTGTGTATTTAGTAAATGAGTGGGGGAGTAAAGATAACTTATTCTACTTTCCTCGAATACAAAAATGTAAGATATGGAATTTGACCTTTCTTGGTGAATCAGAATTTTCCTGAATGTTTCAAAGATGTATTGAGAACTTTTTATGAAAAGACATTCTGCTAAGTGTCAGGAGGTAGCTATGAATGAAAGAGAGGCTTTTGAGCTATCCTGCTAAATTTATTCTGTCTGCTATGGAATTGGAAACCATATTTAAAAAAATAATTTAAAATAGGTGTAAGTTGGTTCAGTTATATTTTCAGAGAGATATTCTTCAGTGAAAGATGGGGGTTTGCAGGGATTTGAGTGTTGTGTGGGTACCCTATTGTGTGTTTGTTCATGAGAAGGAATAAGGGAATGCTTGAAGGCGAGACCAGAAATCAGTCAATCCAGTTGCTCAAATAACCACTGTAAAATTGTTCTAAGCAGTGTCCCTTACGGTTTTCTAATACTCAAATAATACATGGTTAGTAATTCACAAATATGAGGCTCTTCCACAATTACTACTTTTAATCTTGTGTTTTAAATTATTGTAACTTCTGGAGTTTAAGGGTTGCTTTTCTAAAGGAAGTTATTATGTTCCCTGAGTAAGATAGACACAGGGCTGAGTAATTCCAAAAGTGGCCACAGCAGAATTTTTTTTTTTTAATTATACATCAGAGAAACAAATCCAAACTGATGTTCTAAAACTTTCACTATGGCTTTTGTAAGCTTTTGCTTTAGGACTACAAATTATATATATTCAGTGGTTAGATTCCAACCATTTTAAGTGTGATAATCCCTTTCAATATCAAAAAGAAAGGGACTCTTTTTTTTTTTTTTTTTTTTTTTTTATGATAGTCACAGAGAGAGAGAGAGGCAGAGACACAGGCAGAGGGAGAAGCAGGCTCCATGCACCGGGAGCCCGACGTGGGACTCGATCCCGGGTCTCCAGGATCGCGCCCTGGGCCAAAGGCAGGCGCCAAACCGCTGCGCCACCCAGGGATCCCTGAAAGGGACTCTTTTATAACAATTGTTCTTTCAGTATCCTTTATTGAAAAAATATATAGTTTTAGTTTACTCTAAAACTTGTGACTTTTTAAATGAGTCTGTATTTTAGTAATCAAAAGAGATGCATGTTATTTAAAATACAGTATCAAATGTGTATAATAACATAATTTAATCTTCAGACAGTGCCTGATGCAAATATAGATTCTCAGTCCCTTATAACAACATAATTACTCATTCGGTGAGATTTCATAATAACACAGCTACCAGTGAATATCAGCTCACAGGTTGGAACCCCCTGCTTCTGATGAGATACTTGCTTTCTTCAGACACTACTACCAAAAATCTGTGACCTTACCTCATAATTTAATAATTTTTTTTTTAAAGTCAAGTGTTTTTTTTTTTTTTAATTTTTATTTATTTATGATAGTCACAGAGATAGAAAGAGAGAGAGGCAGAGACATAGGCAGAGGGAGAAGCAGGCTCCATGCACCGGAAGCCCGATGTTGGATTCGATCCCGGGTCTCCAGGATCGCGCCCTGGGCCAAAGGCAGGCGCCAAACCGCTGCGCCACCCAGGGATCCCCCATAATTTAATAATTGATACTATATTTCAAAAGTTTTGAAAGTACTCTGGAATTGTTTTGTTTTTGTTCTTGCTTTTGCATTTTGAATACTTGTACAAGTATTTAACAAACTAGGGTAAAAAGAACAAAAGCTAAACTTTTATTTTAATTGTTTCTTTCATCCCACATGGCTTCATTTATTTACAATGTCTCCGGTTATCTATTTTCACTATCTGTTTTTTGCCATTAAGTGATTTGGTACACTCAGGTAATTTTCAGCTATATTGAGTGACTTTAAAAGGTGCCTGTGCCCAGTAGTCATCTTTTGAATCCCAATCTTTCTCTCTTTATCCCTCTCTTGTTAAATACTAACATTCAAATTACCAGTTTAAATTTGAGTCAGAGCAGGCTGATCTAAATTGAGTGAAATGGAGCCACCCACTCCCAGCAAAAGTTCCTTTAGGGAGTTTGTCTACATCCCCTATCCAGACAGACGTGTTTCCTAGGCGTGAAAATGATGGTCACTGTTTGTCACCACGTGTACTTTTAATGTGGTATTGTTTAATGAAAATATACAAACATCTCTGGGTTAAAAATTTATGTACCAGATGAAGAAAACACAGAGCACTTAAATCTCTTTGTATCCCTCCTGAAGCTAGAAGAAAGGTAAGATTTCAGTGTATTGAGGTACATTTACTGAAGCAGTTTTGTATTAAATATCATGTCTAGACGTTCAGAGCATAATAAATTTGAATGTAATAACCATCACTTTTGTTTTGTTGTAAATACAGTATAAAACATGTCTAATAACTCACCTGAAGAGCCAGGTTTTAAATTGTAGCAGACCACATGATTACAACATGAATCTACCTGTAACATGGATGGATAGTATATTTGCATGATCTTGTGTGTTAGCAGGAGGAGGCCTGCTTGGTTCTGCACTCTTCAGACCACACACGGACCCTTGGTTCATATTTGTGTTCCTCAGTTTGATAACCAGGAACCAAAAAACTGTAATGAATTTGGAGATAAAGAAGGAGTAAAAAACCATATCAAATGAGAAATTCTTAAAGGTCCTGGGATTGCATTTAGTATGTATTTAATAATACGTATGTATATGTAGAGAACACATAGAGATAGCATAACTATTATTAAATATTTGAAAGGTTACTTTTTTTTTAATTTATTCTTGTTGGCTTTTCTGGGTTGAAAAGTCTCAAGAAGTCAAATTTCCATTCACTATAGAGATGAATTTCTAATGAATGGGATGGGCTGTATTAAGAGAAAAGTAGATTCTCTGTTATTAATAGGTATGTCAGTCCCAGGTTGGATGATCATGTGATAAGCTGTGATAGGATAGCAAGGATCCCATGGGTGTTTGGGCCAGATGGTCTTTAACACCCCTTTCAAACATGAGTATATCTGAAATGTTAGAAAAGGCGTGGGTATATAACACAAATCATGATTTCGCAGTGTTCAGAATACTCGCTTTTAAATTGCTATCTCAGAACAAATTTATAGTGTTTCATTTCACTACTGTACCATTGTGATTCCTTAAAAGTTGTACATTCAGAATTGTGCTAGATACAGACGCAGCAGAATATGGAGGACACCAGAGATTGGACCACAATACCGATTTTTTTTCTGAAGATTTTAAACATAATGAGCGTCCCTTTTCTCTTTTGGTAAGTAAGGTCTTTAAAAAGATCTTTTCATTGCATTTTCATTTAACCCTTTATTTTTAAAGCAATGTTTTTGTTCAAAGAAACAACTCTTCAACAAAGTGGCATGCAAAAAACAAAACCAAATCAAAACTCGGTGGGGTTGATGGAGAAGTGAGCTGAAATACGGTGCTGTGCTGAATTTGGTGTTGGAAACTAAGGGGTATTTGGTGGACAGTTGAGGAAGTTTGGACATTAATAGGATTAAAAACTATTTCTCAAAAAATAAAGGGAAGGCATTTTTTTTCTATTTTTTATGCAATAGTTTATTTCCCTTCTATTGTCGCCTTTTTTTTTTTTTTTAAGATTTTATCTATTTATTCAGGAGAAATACAGAGAGAGGCAGAGACACAGGCAGAGGCAGAAGCAGGCTCTCTGTGGGGAGCCCAATGTGGGACTCGATCCCCAGACCTGGGATCACTACCTGAGCCAAAGGCAGATGCTCAACCACTGAGCCACCCAGGTGCCCCTATTGTTACTTTCTGTATAATATTTTACATCCAGCAGATTTCTATATTACTGATTCTCTAATGAAGTTTGATTTAAAACAACTTTATGAGGGTCTAAAACAATCTTTTTTTCTTTCCTGTAGTAATTAAAGACTGAATTTATTCTACTTAAAAAGTTTCTAATTTCCTCATGTCACTAAGGAAAACTTTAAATCATATGACTAACTTTTACTTTGTGTTGATAACACATATGAAAGAATATTGCTTTAAACTACAAGGTTTCAATTTTTTTTAAAAATGTAGAATTTAGAAACTATCCAGATTTGGAGGAAAATTTGTTTAATTTACGTCCAGACAGTAAGCTCAGGTCTAAAGTCTATATATCTACATTATGTTTTTTTTTTTTTTTCCTTTTCCTGATTAGTCCTATGCCTCTTTTCCTCTCCCTCTCTCTCTCCTCCCTTTTACTCTCTCTTCCTCATTCTCCCTCCCTCTCCTTCCCTCCTTCTTTCTCCCTCCCTCTGCCTCTCTTTCCCCGTCCTTCCTTCCTTCCTCCCTCCCTATCTTTTGCAACTCTCATTTTCTTGTCCCTTTCCTCTTTTGTCACTCTGCTTCAGATCTGCATTTTTTTCACCATGAGAGGTCTTGGATTAAGATTTGTTTCACTTTTGTGAGGCCAGGATGTATCTAACCTATGTATAGATAGCTTTATCACAGCTGTTAAATTGTTTCATTTTCCAAAAATTTAGGTATAAGTCAAAAGGGAGCATCTGTAAGGGACCCTTGGTTCCTTCATTTTTCTATATATTCCCACCTCCTAAAATGGTGGCAAGTACATCACTCTGTAAGTCAACCATGTTATATACAGAATTCGCTTGCCAAAGACAGTGGCATAAAATAAATGAAAAGAGCAGAGATGAGCAAAATTGAATTGCTGATTGCAGGTTCTGAGGAAAGTGTAATGGCCACAGGAGACTTGCGTATTATCCTCTGTGTGTGTGCATATAGGTGGTGATGATGGGGATACTTATATAGCTTTAGATACAGGTGTAGATACATACACATTTTTAAGAGGGAGGACTTAATGGTACTATCAGATTTTTTCTCCACAAAGAATAATTATTGTAGTTTGTCAGAATATTCAGTTTTGCCATATAAAGATTGATAAAACACAGTTTTTGAAATGAATTTTATTTTTTTAAGACTTTATTTAGCGAGAACACATGAGTAGGGGGAGGGGCAGAGGGAGAAAGAGAGAGAATCCCAAGCTAATTCTGCACTAAGCTAATTCCCTCGGAAATGAATTTTTAAAATTATCTTAGAGGGGTCCTGAGTGGCTCTGTCAGTTAAGCATCCAACTCTTGGTTTCAACTCAGTTCATGATCTCAGGGTAGTGAGATCAAGCCCCAAGTCCAGTTCCATACTCAGCATGGAGTCTGCTTCAGATTTTCTACTTCTCTCTCTGTCCCTCCCCACCCCATTCATATGCTTTCTCTCTCTAAATAAGATCTTAGGAAAATTATCTTAAAGTTCTGCAATAACCAAGAGTTAGAAACCCCTGAGGGATTAAGGAAGATCATTCAGCTTGCAAAGAGGAATCTTGGCTGCATTAAAGTGGAACTTGAACCAATCAAACCAGGCTGAAAGGAATTTGGAAGAGGCAGGCAAAATTCGTAGGTAGCAAACTTTATAAGCTTCGCGTATCCAGGGAAGATTCTGTAGGTTAGAGAGGCCTGGTAGTACATTGAAAAGACCACAGAATGTTGTGGCAGCAAACTTGGGATCGAGCCCCCTGTCTTCTACTTAGTCACTATGAGAACTCACCTTTCTGTGCTGCATTTTTCCCTCACCTGTGTAGTGAGGATCAGTAATAGTATACTTTCTACAGCAAGAGATTCTTAGGCAGCATAAACTCATTAATATGGCCAATATTTTTGGAAACTGCAACATGCTATTGCACATGTATTTTTAAAGTTATAATTGTCATGGCTATTCAGTTATGTTTTTAAGTATTTTAAGCCACATCAAAATACTAGGTGCTTTGAGGACACATAGTTAAAAAGACTTTCTCCCAATTTGAGGGAAATTATAATCTTAGGCAAGGGCTCACAATCTTTGGAGATGGGCAGAAAATATCTTGCCATCCTTTCAGTTTTTGTAAGAGTAAAAATATTCTATCATAATTAAAGCAAGCCAACTAACCAGTGGCAGCAACAGTGAGGAGATTATTTGGCAAGTACTTATTGAATTTACTTGCAAATAAGGAATGCACAGTTCTAAATTAGCAGGTGGAGTGGAGAGAATCACATAAGCCTTGATACCAGTTAGAGGAATACAGTGCTGCAAACACACGAAAAATAGAACATAGCTTAACCACTGCCTGCATTGGAATTCTGATCCAACTTGGTCCACAAAGGTGATAATTAGCTCTGTCCTCCCAGCAGCAGCATCTTGTTTCAATAACTTCAGGTGCTTGGGTGCCTGGGTGGCTCAGTGGTTGAGCATCTGCCTTTGGCTCAGGTCATGATCCCAAGGTCCTGGGATCGAGTCCCACAACAGGCTCCCTCTGGGGAACCTACTTCTCCCTCTGCCTGTGTCTCTGCCTCTCTCTCTGTGTCTCTCATGAATAAATAAAATCTTTAAAAAAATAATAACTTCAGGCATTCAGGAAACACTCATTTAAATGTCTTTGGGCTCTAGGTGAAATGATTACTGGCTTTAATATAGGAATAAGGGAGCCCAAATAGACCAGAAAATCCAATAAAACATGTTCCTTCTTGCCAGACTTATCCTTTGAAGAGCCAAAGGGGGGAAAATCACATTAAAGAACAAACCTATTCTAAGAATGCCTCATTATAATAGAATTCTTTATTAAACTGGGTCATATGTGCTGGGATCCAGTCAGGTTTCTTGAACACGACTGTAGGCACTACAGGTCTTTTATTCCACCACCATTGTGAGATCACTTTTGCCTCTCACATGCCTGGAATAAGGGGGAGAAACAAAGCCTTCTTTCCTCCTCCATGAAATTTCTGCCCATCAAAACAAGTTTGCAGTATTTACTAAAGCTTAATTTGCAAGCTCAATAATCCAAAGGATCTGCTGAATATGTGTCAAATCTGTCTTCAAAGATAGTAACAAATACAGCTTGAAAGAATCTTAAAATATGAAGGAATCTTAAAATAACCATACAAGCTGCAGCCTCAGCAGGTACCATTCTAGCATCTTCCTTATTATATAGTCCGTAAGGTGAAACTATGAAGCCAGAGGAGAACTGTATGTGTACTACTGTTGAGACATGTTTGCTAAGGTCAGAGTATCCCACAAATGCCAAGAAGCATTAGGGCAGAATTTCTCCATTCTGCTTTACTGGCAATTATTGAAAACTCCATTTTAGCACACCCATTTCTCTATATCTTGATTTCTGATAGAGGAACTTGTATGTTACTTATGTGTCAGTCAGTGCACTGGAAGCAGGGAGGTTTTCTTTCCCTTCTCTGGTTCATAAATTCAAATTCCATGGCACAAATGGAAGAACAGATTATTGAACCTAAAATGAATTCGTTTCTTTTATAGTAACTCAAGTAGTCTCAAGGGTGATATGTAAATAAGGCAGTAATTTTAGCATTTATTATTTTGCCAGTTAGACTCCTTATCATTAAGAAGTAGATCTGTTTATTCTTATTCTAAATTTGGGAATTCAAAAGTAGACTTTTGGTTTAAGTAAGGAATTCGGTGTAGATGTATCTTTTATTGTCCTAGGTATTGAACATACAGTTTAACAATTGGGAAGTGTCTCTTGCTCTATCCAAAATCATAAACATGTTTAGGTTTTTCAGATAAGAAAAAAATCAAATTTGATTCTTAAAGCTTTTTTAATATTTCTAAATTAGATAATATAGATTTCTAAACAGAAATATTTATTAGCATCACTTTTCTCTTAATGCAAAATAATGAATTAGAATAAGATTTATTTTTTCTTAGAAAACACTTTATGAACTAAAACACATATGTGAAAATTAAAATTATTTTATATATCACACTTATTTTTCAAAATAATTTGTAATTCTTTTATGATGAATATGTGTATGTAGACTATTAAAGGTCTAATGCCCTTTTCATCAAATGATGTTTTCACTCTTGAATTATGTGCTATTACTAAATTTAGCAATTTCTAAGAAAATTTAAAATTATTTTTTATTTAAAAGTCATCTTTAAATTTAGTTTTCAAATTTGTGACACCTGTTTTCAAAAACTGTATAATTACTTTTTATGACTCAATTTTGCAATCCTAGAAGAACATAATACTTTGCCTTTATAATATAGTAGATTATTGTGTGATCCATTTTGGTTTTGTTGTTGTTGTTGTTGTTTTGGCCATGTGAGTGTTCAGCATAGTGATTAAGTCATTAAGGTAGTCAAAATAACTGGATAGATTAGTATGCATTTTGTCTCTCTTAATAAATGAATTGGATTATACTGTTGCATTCTGATTCCTTCTGAAGTGTTGACTATAAATATAGCTAGAAAAAATTAAAGTCAAAAAAATTCAAAAAAAAATTAAATTCATGGCCATACATTACATTGTCTCATATGTCCTTAATGTGATCCTAACTATAAAATCTTTAGGGCTTAATGCTAACACATGGGCATGGTAAATATGTTGATCAGCATATATTTTCTGTGATATGCCTACTAAACAGTTTTTATGTACATGTACTTAAATATAAATTGTTTATATTTAAATATGCTTAAACATTTTTATGTTTAAACCTACTTAAATTATGTTCATATTTCTTTTTACTTGCTGTATGAATCAAAACTATTTTTAGAATTAAAATTATAAAATGAGTTACAGAGCCAATACTTAGCACTAAATTATAGAGCCCCCAAACTGTTCATGTCTGTAATTGTCTCATCATAAGGATTAGTTCTGATTATCTTAAATCCTTTACTATAATTGCTAGTCATTTCCTAACCACTAAGAAAATTGATTTCCATACTCAGAACCCTAATAAAAAAGAAAACTCAAAATTCCATAAACAGCCATAGTTAAGAAAAATCACTTGCTTGGGGAAATTTTTTCATGTTGCCTATACTGCAAGGGCTCTAGAGCAACATAAACACATTCTAGTAATTAATACTGTGGTGAAAAATATAATTACACAATATTCTCGTTAATGATACTATACAATTATCAACTGAAGGTTTTTGAGCAGATAATATTAAGAGGTCTCTGAGTGTGACTGGAATTGGCATCAGAAAGCTCCTTACATAAAATGACTGGCCTCATTTAGTAAGAGTTCTTAGAACATTTTTTAACCATCAAATGCCAAAATAGGGAAATTCAATGCATATATTGCAAGCCTTGAACTTCTTATGTCATCCCTTTTGTTTTCTTCCTAAATTTGAGGTGGCTAAAATACCAAAAGATCACAGAAGGTAAGATTGTTTCTAAATTACAGGTTTATAATTATCATCTGTATTTTATTAATGAAATGAGTTACGAGGTTATGCATCCAACAGAGTAGATACCAAAACTGCAGGATTCAAACAGGAGATTGATGTGACCTGTCCTGATAGATCCCTGGGCCACACTGAGCAGAGACCTGTCGTTATTTGTTTAGGTCTGACTTGTTTGTTTCATGGCACCTGCCTAGAGAGCCTTGGACTTACCAGAATCCTTTCATATTCATATAAGACCATATCTAAAATCAGAGACATGTTTTTAATGTAAAGGGAACTGAGATTCTTTTGTCCAGTCTTTGGTGCTACTGAAAAATGTAGATTGCTCTTCTGTTTTAAAATGCTTAGTTCAGAATCATTCTCTTATAACCTGCTGCCCCACTGATTAGTTCCTCCTAGTTCCTATGATTCCCCAAACAACCCACATAGAATACAGTAAGTACATGGCAAACTCCTTTGAATGGGCACAACACTATCTCTCAACTGCTGCCTATTTTGATAAGAGTTGGAGAGAGATTTGGTTGAACCTATAAATTATAAGGAAAATACAGGGAAACAAATTATGGCATTGACATACAGGGTTTCTCCACACTTAATGACTTCAAGGATATAATGTTTGTCTTTTGGGAGTACTGGAAGCAAATCAAACCGTGAGACATTGAACTACCCAGTGGCTGTTAGCATTTGTGAAATTTTTCTCAGATAATGATGATCATTTTCTAAATCACTATTAACTGAAGATTAGAAAAACTCTTCTCTAGTTATTACAATCATAATATAAATTTCTTAAAGTGCTGTCATTTTACAACCACTTTAATCTATTGTTCAAAACCAACCAACTATGTTAGTGTATCTGATTTTTTTTTCTTTTTTTTTTTTTTTTTTTTTTTTTTAGCGTTGTGAGAGTTCTTTATCACAAAAATCTTAGGGGAAAACATTGTGTCCATTTGCAGCCTTGAGATATATTGGGACATACCATAGTCTCATTCAGTGAAAATCAGCTGTTGTTCTTTTATTTATTTCTTCCTTAAGCTCTGCCTGCTTTGCATCTTTCATCCTGATTTTAAACTATAAAGTTTTTTTTTAACTCATCAGTCAGACTTTCCCTTAAAGATAAGATGACTGAAATAATAAAATGCCAGCAGTGTTAGAAATGGAGAGATACTGTCACAATAACAGCAGTCTCATTATTTTTGCTCTTTTTGTTTTGTTTTAAAGATTTTATTTATTTATTCATGAAAGGCACAGAGAGAGAGAGAGAGGCAGAGACACAGGCAGAGGGAGAAGCAGGTTCCCCACAGGGAGCCTGATGTGGGACGCCACCCCTGGACCTGGGATCTCGCCCTTAGTGGAAGGCAGACGCTCATCCACTGAGCCGTGGGTGTCCCTGTTTTGGCTATTTGTTAATAGTAAACATGTTGTATGTAAAATAGGACATAAATATCAAGCAGTTCAGATCACTTCTCAATTTTATAAGAAACTTTTTCATATATAAGTAAGTATATTAAAGAATATCTTATGATATATGCATTTATTGGTCCCACTTTATTCTTTTAGTTAGTCATCATTGGCACCTACTTTGCCCACTGGCACCTGCTAAGAGTTAGAAATATGAAGACATAGGGCTTCTGCCCTTGTAAAGTTCATAGTCTGATGGGGAGAACCGATCATAAATGTGAAAAAATCACAATTGTTAGATGTTCAGAAAGAAATTACAATGCCCTTTAACTGGAGAACTCGGATTCAACTCTTGTCTCTGCCACTTACCAAGTGTGTGACACTGGGAAAACTATTTAGCTGCCCCATGCCTCCATTTCCTCATCTGAAAAACGGAGGTGATAGCAGTACTGCCTCCTAGGGCTGTTGTAAGGATTGAATGAACTAGGACTTAAAAGAAAAAGACACATAGACTAATGTCGCGTGTGTCCCAAACAAGTACTGAGCAACTGTTAGCTGCTGTCATCGTTTGGCATCCTCACGTTACAGAAGGGAACTCTGGGACCCGGGAGGCAAAGCAACATAGCCATGGTGACCCAGATTAAAAAAAGAAGGAAAATATAAAAATAAAAATGAAAAAGGAGGAGGAGGAGGAAGCAAACAAAAATGGACTAATAGCAAACGAAGTGAAGAAACTGTCTAGCGTTGTCAAGGGACAACAGCTCTGTGGAGCTGAAACTTTTTAAAATGCAAGAGCTAAGGGGCTAGCACAGCAAAGAGCATTCGGAGCAGAGACCAGAGTTGGGAAGATGTGCCGGGTTTAGGGAGCGAGGGGTGAGGGGAGAGGAGGAGATGCGTCCCCCACCTCGAGCCAGGATGGGAGACGGGTTCTGGGACAGAGCTGAGCCGGACCGCAGGGTGGGTGGGTATGAGGGGGTGCCCCCGTCGCAGGCTGCGGGGGGACGGGTAACACTGCGGAGCCCTCTGGGGGGTGAGGGGGTGGAGGTGAGGGGTGCTCCTCCGCAGGCTGGGGTGGTGGGGGGGACACTGCAGAGCCCTCTAGGGTGACTGCCTCCAAAGAGACTCAGGTGGACGCCAGGATCGTAAAGATGCCTCCTGGGAGCCCCAAGACTCCTAAAGAACCCGTAACCTGAAGCAAATGTGAGACTGCATCTTGTCCTTTTGACATAACGTTGTCGTGTCCGGTATTTCTTCCTATTGCACTGACATGATTGTGTTCACTTAGGTGTACATTCCGAGCCGAGTGGGCCTCATCCTGCAGAATGTGGATATGCCCAACTGAACCCACGGGATTTCAGCTTCCAGGAAAATGTGCGCTTGTTTTCGTCTTCTCATTGTCACAGAGCTTCTAGTGTGCAAGCTTTTCAAAATACAGTTGTCTAGACGAAACGTCAGATGTCTGAAATTTAATATTGGTTTATGCAAATGAATGTCACATTTTGCTTTAAGAAGTGCAGGGGGGAATAGTTTTTGAAATTTCAAGGAAGCTAGACTGTATTTTCCAGGCATCTGAGCAGCTACGATTCCCAAATGAAGTATTATATGTAATGTCTTTAAACAACTTTACTTTCTAGGTCGATATATGATACTTAAAGTTCAAATTTGAATCATGTGTCATGTATGATAATTACTGTTGAATGTACACAGTACTTTTTAAAGATGAACATTTCATGACTTTATTTGTTCTAAGTATATCTTGGTTTAAAATACAAAGCACCAAGGTTGCTACTATGTTTTTTTTTTTTCCAAATTGTGTTTAGAAATACTGTAATAAATATGTAGTAATAATATAAAAAGAATTGGATCAAAGATAATATAAAGTCATTATAAACTCATCCATGCTTCATTTTGCATAAGTTTTGTCTTGTGATCTCTGCTTCACTTAGTATCTTGGTGGATGCTGATATGTCCGTCATTCTGAAGACCTGAATTAGTAATTGTAACATTTCAGAAAATGTCTTTTACTTTGGATCAATTAAAAAAAATGCAGAATTGCCTTTGCTAATGTTTACTTAGCTGTACTACCGCAGGGATGGATTTGGAATGAATGTTAAAATGCTTATCTTAACTCTGATACCTTCCCCACATATATGCACACCTGCCCAATGGACTAGGCATTGGGATTAATAATGTTTTCTTTAGGTACCATTTTGTAATGTAAAATCATACTAATTCAGATATCCAAGCTACCCTGCAGCTGTAAACCTGAGCACTTGTAGAAGTTGAATTTACTATCTCAACTCAGTGGGATACTCAATCATGAAATTGCTAGTCAAGTCATTAAATAGAAGGCTACACAGGTCTAAAATCATTGATACATAATTCATTCATAACTGAAAAATTATGATGCATTTATAAGACAAAGTGTCTGTCACATTTTTAAAGATCTTATTTTCCCTTTACAATAATACATTAATAATGACTGCTCCTTTTTTTGCTTTTAGCCTGATTATTCGTGACTAATGAACAGTACTTGGAAGTCTGTCTATTAAAAACTTATACAGTACTAGAAAAGATTAGTAAAAGAGACTTCTGTAGCTAAACCTACCATATATTTACCATTTTTCTTATAACTTAGGTCTGAAACATGTTGTTTGCTATAACTTCAAAGTAGAATAATAGTTTGATTTCCTGAAAGAATCAGTGATGCCAGCTGAGGATTATATATCCTAGGAAGCATTGCCGAAAGCCTCTGTGTTGCTTTGCCTGTTACAGGAATGTTATGAATATGTTAGCACTGCCATGATCTGTGTACATTATACCCATTATTGATAACAGTACAATGTACAACCAAGATGTTTTGTGTCCTAGTTTATAATTTCTTACTTTTGCATATCTTTTGTTTGAAGAGACTGGGAGTTTTCTATCACAGCTCCTTGAAAATAACAAGAAGTTGCTTCACACCTTGAGCCCATTTTCATTCCCTTGTGACCTCTGCGGCAAAATCAAAAAGACCAGAAAAAGTATAATGCTATGTTTTCATTATATTGATTGACTTTACTAATATGAGTTTTAGACTTTATTGGTCTAAAGTTCAAATTTAATAATGTAATCTAAGTTGCCTTTGTCAAATGCTCCCCCCCCACACAAAAAAAGAACAATAAAAAGATGTCGCGAGGTAGAAACTATAATACATGCAAACGAAATAGTAAGAGTTCAAAATAGAATGTAGTTTTGTTGTTAGTGTTTTTCCTATCAGAGCAGACAGCCTTTTTAGAACATTCTAATAATATTATATGGCATTTCTCTATACGGGTCTTCATTTTTGTATCAAAAACTTTCTCATCATGTACTCTAGTGAGAAGTTCTGTGTTTTTACTGGTGAAACATTTTCAACAATCACCACAGAGAGATACAAAATTTTACTCTCTATGCCTTATAATTTTTTTTGTCCTCTAATATGATTATCACTCACACCAAAACTGAGAGTCCTCTTTGTTGACTGTTTTAGAGCAAATATTTTTACCATTCTGCTCCTGTATGTTCTAGAAAACATATGATTACAGATATCTTTCCATTGTTTTTTAATATCAGTGAATGGCTAGTAATTACTCTTTTATCCAAAATAGAATTTACCCCTAATGCCAATGATGTTGAATGTTTTAACAGTAGCTCTTGTGGAAAATACCAGTCTTTAATAATCAAAAACTGAACTGTAAACATTTTCCCTAGAATGTTTCCCACTTGATATCACTTGAACTCTGAGGGTCAACTCCTTTCATATGATTTTTTCCTGTACATTTGATGTTTCTTACATTGTCCCATTCTTTGCTGATGCATTCATCTCTAACATAAAATGAGGGATTTAGCCACCATGTTCCTCAAGTTCAAAAAATAACCAGTGACAATAAATTGACTTTTCTTGAGGCAACTGTGAAAGAATGCATGTATTTTTTCCTCTTGACTCGAGCACTCCCCTTAGCAATATCGGTTCAACATTTGTCAACCATCAGGGTTACAGCCATTGCTATGCGGGATCATACAGGAGGTTGTCTGAATAAGGAGCCTATTCTTCAAATAATACAGAAGAGAATGCAGACAGATCTCGGGGAAGCGATGAAGGGTAATATGTTTTCCTCTCATGTTCAGCTGCGGCTTCAGGGCAAATATCTTTTCACTGTCTCTGGTCCTGCAGCCATTGAATCCTGTGATGAAAGCAACATAAAATAGGTTTCCTGTTGCTCTTCCTGTTTAGAGCAAGCCAAAGCAGATATACCTGATAGAAACCAAAACAGTAAAGCAGCTTTCTGACTGGCCTCACACCTCTGAGACGATTTATTTTTGCCTCTTTTGAGTCATATCCTGAACTGGGGTTCTTTAGAGTCTTGGGTTTCATTAATCTGTAGATTCCTTTTAGGGAAACAAGCCCTGAGCTAAGAACTTTGCTACGTAGAATATTTGATGAAAGAAAATAGAAATCTAAGCCTAGCAATGTCATGTCCTTTATTCAGCAGAGTTCATTTATCATTCACGATGCGTTAGAATTAAAATGTAGATAAATTTCCCCCACTAAAGCCAGCCTTCAGGAGGGAAAAAATCAAATGAACTCCCTACTAATTTTTTTGCTCTATTATCTTATTAATGGTGATTTGTAGAGAATTGCAGAGAAACATTCATACTTAAGGGCAGCATTTCTTAATTGGTAGTGTGAGAAATTAAGATACAGTAGCTCTAAGTGTTTTTGCCTTTCTGTAATTTAAAACATTACATCTGGATTTTAACTCTTGGCAAAAACTGTGTAGAGAATGTAATGTTTATTTACATGAAAAAATGTATTTTGTGATAGATATGCTTATGCTACAGGGCATGTCATTCAGAAGTTGGCTTATGATCTACAGTTTTTCTTGTGATTTGTGCCAGACCAGAGAGAGCTATTTGGCCCTCACATATTCTGGATAGACCACTTCACCTAGAAGCCTGCACTGTATTTTACAAGAGCCATGCGATACAATGGTCAGAAGGCCTGTGCTCCAGTTACAGCTCTTCCTTTCAGAGCCTCCTGTCAGAAAGCACTCACTGACTCTTAGTTCTTATCTAGGGCAATAAGACAAAGGGGAAAAAAACAACAACAACCATCGGTTTTATAAATGCTATTGTTTGATCAACAGCCAAATGAATGGTGAACATCTTTGAAGTCTGAAGTTCGATGTCAGGGACACACTACCTCACCATCACCTGCCTATCCTTCAAAGCTTCTGCACTGAGTTATCCGCCCTCCCCCAGGCAGGAATGTGTGGGCTGCTTTAAAGAGAAAGGCATTTTGCATTTCCTCCCCCAATGCAAGTGACCAAATGTCAATCCTCCTCCACCGCTGCTTTCCTTTGCTTATTTTAGCTTTCTCTCTGAGTGCACTGGGACATTCCAGTGAATTCCATTCCCCTGCAGCCAGTGTTCTGCCTCCTTAGTGGTCCATTACCCTCTGAACTTTGCACTTGCATAACTCAGCCTTGTGAATGGAAGTTCACAGCCCATTTCTGGTACCCAACAGGGCAAGGGAAAGTGTATATGCAATGAAATAGCCACAGGTGCCCTCCAGTGAGGGATGGCAACCACGTGCTAAAGGGGTCTGTGTTTCCTTCTTCCCCTTCTGCTCACACTACTAACAGAGGGAATTAATTGCAGAGGAAACTCTTAAGAATTGCACAAGAGAGCTTAGGTTAGAAACACTTTGGCCCATCATTTTTGGGATTGAAAGTCTGTACTCTCTCAGACATACGCATATTTATTACATAAATGTTTGCACAACTAAATAGTAATTTTTTCAAGAAGGGGGAGCTTGACCTGCAATTCCCACAGTTGTTTGCTACTTACAGTAAGACAATGCATAGCAGAAAACTAGCAAAAAAGCTACCACCCTAAATTATCTTACCACATGAGGATGTAAATTAGGTGACATGTCTTCAAACTGTTTGTGCATGCTTGCCTAAGGTCTTACAGGAAATAGTTGTAAATGCATGAATAAAGCGATCCAACCTATATATGTATTTATAACATATATATAGGGCTCCATGAATACATGCAGTCATACATGCAGAATTTGTAAGTAAACTGAAAACCCACAAAGTTTACTGATTCTAATATTTATCTTGAACTAATGAATTGTGTGATCTTTGTGTGATACTACGTAATGTAGGCTACTTTTCTGGTCATAATATGAACATCAAATCTAAACATGTGATTTTATTTGGATTTAAAGAAGTTTTCAAATCTTGGGATGAAATGCCGTAAGTATTTCAATCCCTTTAGAATTTGTCACTTCAGACTACTTGGCTATGAGTCTTTTATTTTTCTTCGAGAAAAAGAAGAGGAGGGGAATGAAATACCTTTATTACTTCTTTATGTATGTCCACTAGGGTTTCTTTTTAACTGAGTTTGTAATGTCACTTTCCATTCACTCCAGCAATATATATGGTGAAAAATACTACATGTAATTTCATTTCATAAATGCCTCTAGCTGCGTTGTCAACTATTGATTAAAACCAGTCATGTGATACAGAAGTCCCCCAAACATATGTACTTTCAATCCCCTCTATCACTCAGTTATATCAAAACTGCAGTAGAATGCCTAATTCTAGGGCACCTGGGTGGCTCAGCGGTTGAGCATCTGCCTTTGGCTCAGGGCGTGATCCCGGAGTCTTGGGATGGAGTCCCACATCAGGCTCCCCGCAGAGAGCCTGCTTCTCCCTCTGCCTATGTCTCTACCTCTCTCTGTGTGTGGCTCTCATGAATAAATAAAATCTTAAAAAAAAAAAGAAGAAGAATGCCTAATTCTGTAAAATATATATTAAGACATACCGTATTAGCTGTCATGTACTAAGTGCTTTCTTCTTACCCCATGCCCTGTGCTGGTACATTATACTTATCACTGAGTCTCTTAAACTCTGCAAAATGCTTATAATTACCCTTGCTTGCGTCAGTGCTGCTCCTCATCCTATTACCCTCTGCCATATTCCACAGCAGATCCTTGACAATGTCTAAATCAGGAGCCGAAATTTGGCTCCCATTTGTATTAGTTTGTCTTTGATTGGATTTGAATGTCTTTGACGAGGGAATGGGGGGACTTGTGAAATCACACTGGGGTGTGTAATGCCCCACACTCTGTTTGATGGTATTCAAGTTCCAGCAATTATTTTTGTCATGAATTGCATAAAAAAAAAAAGATAAAAAATCTGGGAACCCAGTTCCCAGATCCTGCTTTCTAATGCTCTTCTCCAATAAAAGGAACTAGGACTCCTTGCAGAGATGGCTGATTCTACAGCTACAGGGAATATACAAGATGAACCTGAGGTTTCTTGTAGTGCTAGAAAATGAAGAAGTGCCCCCAAATCAAAAGAACGGGAGCATGTCAAAGGGACACAGGAGCCAATTGAAAGGCACCCAACAGCTACACCTGAAACCATTTGAGCAACATAATACATAATACATAAATAATGTATTACTGCAAAAAGTATAAAATAAGTACCCGTGAGTTCATACTGATATAAATACTTGAATAAATAACTTAATGGGGGGGGGGGACAAATCTCCTGCACAGAAGAATGCTAAATAATTTGTACCCCTATAAAAGGGAGAGCTTGACTCTCCCTAACCTGAACCCCAACTCTCTCCCTTATGTGTGGGCTGCCCTTAGTGATCCCCTCCTCAAGACAAAGAAAGGAGAAAAATAAATCACAGTGGGAAAAGCTGAAAAACTACCTCAGCCAGGTGACTGTGGTTAGCATCATCAGTGAGTCATGTTGGTAGCATGTACTCCTGATACGATGTGATGAAGTGAGGAGAATGACAAAAATACAGTCCTCCAAACCTGTAACTCTAGTCTTACCATAAAAAAAATTATAAAAAATTTGGGGGCTAGTGTGTCTATCAATTATATATCAGGAGATTATGCATATAAGATTGTGTGTGTTAGATTTCATGTACGTGTGTGTATATCCCTGTGTATAATATGTACAACATATATAAAGAGTTTTATTTTGAGGAATTGGCTCCTATGATTATGGGTACTGACAAATCTGAAACCTTCAGGGCAGGCTGGAGAATTTGAAACTTGGACAAGAAATGATACTGTGGTCTTGAAACAGAGTTCTTTTCTGGGAAATCTCAGTTTTTGCTCTTAAGGTCATCAACTGATTGGATGAGGCCCCACCCACATAATCAAGTAATCTTTACTTAAAGTCAACCCTGAAGATGTTGAACATTTTATTAACAAAAATGACCAGGTGTCATAATTTAGCCAAGTTGATTTAATATAAGAGTAATCATCATAGAGATATCTCCCCAGGTAAGGAATGCCAAACAGGGTAGGTCTAAGAAACTCTCACAGTCCAGAGTTGGTTAAAGAAGTGTGACAACTAAATGCACTCTGATATCCAAAATGGGATTCTGAAGCAAAAGAAACATTGGGGAAAAAACTAGTGAAATTCAAATAAGAGGTAGCTTAGTTAATAGTGTATAATAAAATTATGTAAAAGAAGACAGATGCCTAAACAGACATGTCTTCTTTTACATAATTTTTATACACTATTATAAATTCTTATATAAATTCTTCTTTATAGTGGAAAGGTAGTGTTACAACAGATCACATCCAGTGTTCCCTGGGAGACAAACCAACACTGACAACACTGACAAGCGTAGGAGCCTAAAAACATGACTCTGAGGTGACAGAAATAGTGTTGGCCAATTGTCTTTTCACCATCTTCTTTCCTGACCAACAGATAAAGCAAAAGTCTAAAATCATGACTACGTGGAAGTAAATGTCTAAAACTTACGTCTTGTTGGTTGTTATTGGATTATTTCCTCTGAGACATTCTACTTTTTATATGGGTCATGCCCTCCAAGGGCACAAATAAAACATTATGAAACCAATACTCAGGATTCTTGGTAAAATGTCTTTCAGAAATAACTTGTTAGCAATGCTATAGGGAAAATCATTCATTTAGCTGGTTGGACATATAGCTTTCAACCATCTCTCTTAGAACAATATTTCATGTTAAGAAATAAAATGCTTATGAATGTCCTCCAAAAATTAAGAGCTTACTACAATCCTCAGGCTGGACAAAGTTAGGCTGAAATTACACATAAATCCTAAAAATCACTAGACAAATGAAAGTTTACTTTTCACTCATATCACATTTCAGTGCAGGACAGGTAACCCTCCATCTTGTAGCTATGCTATCTGGAATATGTGGCCTCCAGAGTCATAATAAAAGAAGAGAAAACTGAAGAATTGCAAAAACAAGACCAGGTTTGGAAATAGTTTGTGCTCCTTTTGTCCCACCTTGTTAGAATTGAGTTACGTTGTCCTGACCTAACTGCTGAGGAGTCAGGATCTTTCTGTGTCCAGGAAGGGGAAACAGTGTAATAAAAACATAGCATTGCATCTGCCAGAATTGTCAACTAAGTTTGGAAAATCTTACGTGCTTAGTTCTCCCTTACAGGTTTATAATGCAAATTAAATATTAAATACCCTGTGAATTTCTATAGTAAGGAAACTAGTTTAACATTGTTTCCCAAACTTTTTTTAACATTGTTTAGCTCGGTTCTTATCCTCAAGGAACATCAATAAATATCTTGAAAAAAAGCACTATGTTTGCTTAAGCCCCATTTGGATGCACTAACTTGAAGATACATAGCTCTCCTTTTTCTGTGCTTCAATGTACAACAATTCTTCTCAAAATCTGTGTGTGTGTGTGTGTGTGTGTGTGTGTTCACTTCCAAGTCAGCTTATCTAGGAGTCAATGTTACCATCAAAATCTTTTCTTGATCTCATAATTTAACCACTAGTGGACAATTTTATTTCCCTAGATTCAGAAATCTCCTGATTGGTAGGTATTTAATAGAATCCTCCAATACATCCTCTTATTGCACTTCACAGATACAATGTTGGTTTTGTGGCGGTGTTTTTTTTCCCCCCCAAATCGAAGGTTTGTAACAACCCTGAGTTGAGCAAATCTATCAGTGCAATTTTTCCAACGACAATTGCTTAATTCATGTCTGTAGCATTTTGGTACTTTTCACAATATTTCAAACTTTTTCATTATCATATTTGTGATGGTAATCTGTCATCAGTGGTCTTTGATGTTACTGCTGTAATTGTTTGGGGATGCCAAAAATTTGTTCGGAGATGCACCCCGAAAAGATGGTGAATTTAATAACTATTGTATGTGTTCTGACTGTTCCACTGACCTGCTGTTTCTCCGTTTCTCTTATTCTCCTTGGACCTCCCTATTCACTGAGACACAATTATACTGAAATTAGGCCAATTAATAACCCCACAATGGCTTCTAAGTGTTCAAGTGAAAGGAAGAGTCACATATCTCTCTAAGTCAAAAGCTAAAAATGACTAAGTTTAGTAAGGAAGCATATTGAAAGCTGAGATGGTCTAAAAGGTAAGCCTTGTGCACCAATTAGCCAAGTTGTGAATGCAGAGAAAAACTTCTAAAAGGAAATTAAAAGTGCTACTCCAAGGAACACATGAATGATAGATAAGAAAGCAAAAGAGCAATATTGCTAATAGGGAGAGTTTTTGTGGTCTGGATGGAAGATCATATCAGCCACAACATTTCCTTAAAGTCTAATCCAGAGCAAAGACCTAACTTTCTTGGAAGTGGCAGCAAGTTATCCAGAACATAAAGTGAAGATCATTATTGCAGGTGATTACACTAAACAACAGATTTTCAATGTAGATGGGACAGTCTTTTCTCACATACCTAGAGAAAAGTCAATGCCTGGTTTCAAAGCCTCAGAGGATAGGCTGACTTTCTTATCTGGGGGCTAAATGAAGCTGGTGACTTGAAGTTGAAGCCAGTGTTCATTTACCATCCTCCAAATCCTAGGACCCTTAAGAATTATGTTGAATCTGGGAATCCCTGGGTGGCTCAGTGGTTTAGCGCCTGCCTTCGGCCCAGGGCCTGGTCCTGGAGTCCTGGGATCGAGTCCCGCATCAGGCTCCTTGCATGGAGCCTGCTTCTCCCTCTGCCTGTGTCTCTGCCTCTCTCTCTCTCTCTCTCTCTCTCTCTCTGTCTCTCATGAATAAATAAATAAAATCCTTAAAAAAGAAAGAATTATACTAAATCTACTCTATCTGTGCTCTATAAATGGAACAGAAAGCCTGGATGACAGCACATCTCTTTACAACATGTTTTACTGAATGTTTTTAGCCTACTGCTGAGACCTACTGCTAAGAAGAAATGATACCATTCAAAATATAACTGTTCATTGACAATGCACCCAGTCACCCAAGACCTCTGATGGAGATGTATGAGATTAATATTGTTTTCATGGCTGGGAGTACAGCATCCATTCTGCAGCCCACAGATCAAGGAGTAATTTCAACTTATGAGTCTTACTATGTGAGAAGTGCATTTTTTAAAGCTATGGCTGGCCTAGAAAGTGATTCTTCTGATGGGTCTGGTCAAAGTCAGTTGAAAACATCCTGGAAAGGATTCTCACTATTCTAGATGTCATTAAGAGCATTCCTGACTCATAGGAAGAGGTCAAAATATCAACATGAACAGAAGTTTGGAAAAAGTTGATTCCAACCTTATGGATGACTGAGGGATTCAAGCCTTCAGTGTGGGAAGTAACTGCAGATGTGGTAGAAACAGCAGGAGAAGCAAAATTAGAAGTAGAGCTCCAAGATGTGACTGCATTGCTGCAATCTCAGGATAAAACTTTAACAGATGAGGAGTTGACTCTGATGGATGAGCAGAGTGGTTTCTTCAGATGGAATCTACTCCCAGTAAAGATGCTGTGAAGATTGTTGAAATGACGACAAAAGGTTTGGAATAGCATATAAACTTTGTTGATAAAGGAGCAGCCAAGCGTGAAAGGATTGACCAATTTTGAAGAAGTTCTATAGGTAAAATCATCAAACAGCATTGCATGCTACAGAGAAATCATTTGTGAAAGGAAAAGTCAATTGATGTGACATTCTTGACTGTTGTCTTATTTTAAGAAATTGCCACAGCCATGTCAACGTTCAGCAGCCACCACCTTGATCAGTCAGCAGCCATCATCTTTGAGGCAAGACCTTCCACCACAAAAAGATGACAACTCATTGAAAGCTCAGATGATAGCATTTTTTTTAGAAATAAAGTATTTTTAATTAAATTATGTACTTTTTTTTTAGAAAGAATGATACTGCACACTTAATGGACTACGGGATTATGTAAACATAGCTTTTACATACACTGGAAAGCCAAAAAATTAATTTGACTCACATTATTGAAATACTAGCTGTATTGCAATGGTCTGTGCCTGCACCTGTGATATCCCTAAGGTCTGCCTCTCCTGACCTCACAGTTCTGTGAAGCCAGTTTCCCCAGATTCTCAGAAATCTTAGAACCAGATTGATGGCTGACTTCTTCTAGAAAGAGAATAAAATTTCATGGTATGCATGTCATTTAATTACCTAATTCCTGAATTGGTTTACTCTTAGTTTTCTTTTGCTCTGATTATTTTTACCTGTACATTTAAATTTCATTTTTATATCACTTATCATAGTATGCATTTGTAAGCCACCTAAATCATTTTGGGGGTAAGGCAGTAAATAGATGATCTGTAGATAGATCATAGATTAGATAGACAGGTAGACAGATGAATAAATATTTTAAATATGGCTTTTGTTGTTCTGATTGCACAGTCTGTAGCTATGTGTTTCTGTATTTTGTGACTAGTTGCTGAGGAACCACTTAGAGTTAATGAGAAGTATAGGGGCTTCCCTTGATATTTCATTAGTCTAAAACTTGGATTTTCTAGATTCATGAAGATTTCTATGCAGTATTGTGGCAGCAGAATGTTAAATCTAATTATGATGTGTGAAACATATTAAAATATATGTGAAAAAATGATGAATTTTCCTTGTGTGACAAAAATAATAAATTATTTTGTGTACTTTATCAAACTTCATACACACACACACACACACCTCTTAAAATGTATTATAGTAGAAATATGAAGGTAATATAAAAAGTTAGGATAAACTCAATATTGGACAAAACTAAAAATTAAATGGGTAAAATAAAATATGCTTATTGACAGGCAGTTACAGAAATGAAGTTAGTAATATTCAGCTTTAGTTTCTGTCTTTTGAAGGAGCATTCCCAAATAAAAATCATTCTTGTCCCCCTTGGCCAGTTATTTCTGGTACTGCTCAGAGTCCTAGCATGATGTGGGCCCCTTCTTGACATTCTGGCTGGCTAGCCAAATGTCAGTTTAAAAAAAGATAAGGTTGTTATTCATTCATTATTATTCAACCATGTATTGAGATACTGGGCCAGGTGCTAGGAATGTAAAGATAAATAAGTAATAGAATTTCACAAATTAGTATGCTGACTGTAGTCTCAAAGGAGCAAATAGATTGTCGTTGTGGCAGAGTCTACAGGTTTTCTATCCAATGTCCATTCTTCTGTCTTCCATAATAATAGAATCATTATTCAGGTGCCAAAAGACTTCACTTCCCAGGCATGTGACTAACTTCCAAGCAAAAACAAGAAGCTGGGTAGAACTTTCAGGAAGACTTCTTAAGATGGAAAATAGAAAATTAGGGTATTTCCTAATAACAACCTCTACCTTCTCCCTCCAGCTCCTTGGTGTGTAGACAAAATGACTGGAGGTCTACATCCCTCTTAGTTCATGAGACACCTTTACATGCTAGATGATAGAAGAGAAAGAAGATGCTAGATTCTTGATGATTATACAGCCGTGGGCCACCTTTACTCCGGATTTCTTTCTTTCTTTTTTTTTTTTGAAAAGAAAAATAAGCCCTTACATATTTACTCATATATTTAAGATTTTCTGTTACATGCAGCTAAACACATAAATGATTCACTTCTAGTGAAACAAAATGATCTAACTGATGAAAAAAAATCAAGAGTTAGGTCTTGTGTGTATAAGATTCCAGTAAGTAGGTGAATAAGGCTGTCAATACACAGAGAGAAGGTGTATTAGTATATTAGAAGTAGGAAGTTACATTGAGCATTCTCTAACACATTAATTCATTCAACATGACTTACTAGTTCAGAGTCTATGAAGAAAAAGATAAAGAAGAACGGAGGAATGATAAGTTAGAACCGGTTTCTAAATGGCCTTCAATGCGTAAGCTAAGAAGATTGGTTTCTGTTTTACTTATGAAATGGTCATTAGAATTATTTACAAAATAAGAAAAAGTAATATTTAGAGCTGAATAGACCTTAAAATTGGCTACTCTAGTGTTTTTTAAAATGTGCTATGGGGGACACCCATTTTTATGTTTGTAATTCCACATGGTGCTTTTTTGAAGAGACTATTACAAGGCTAAAAGAATGTGAAATCTACCAACCAAACCCTTCGTTCTACTTTTGGAAAATTTTGACTCAGAGGAGCCTTTTGCCCATGATCCCACTGCAAGTTAGGACTTAACCACACGTGTACAGAACATTAGCCACACTCCCCATTATGTTAAGGTATTCAGAGAGCTGAGCCTCGGGAAGATGCTCTGAAGTATACTTTGCAGGGGAAAAATGTTGGTGGCTGGGAAACTGGCTACTGAAGAGAACCAGTGAAGGAAACTGAGCTTGTACTGTAACTTTGCGAACTGGAGCCTCGATTTTTCAGTCCGATATTTGGACTCTTCAGTCCTGAGGCTATCAGACATGAAAGATTATTTCAAGCTAATTTCCTGATCATATTTTGACCTGTGACTCTAAAACCCCGAGAATTTTCTTTCTTAATCTTAGTATGCTTGGACATAGATATTGTCCCCACGGTCCTCATGCTCATCTGTATCATGTCATTGTTTTCCAAGAGGCACCTGGAGTCTCCTTATTTGCTTTCATTGGGCTTCACATTCTGATAACTACCAGTGATAATTTAAATAACTGTCTTTCACCGTATCTTATGGACTACCATCTCATTTTCCACTAATGATGGAGTCACTATTACCTTCAATTCTCACTATGCAAGATAACTAATACAGAGACTCATCTTTTGGTGACTCTTTACCTAGGATATTCTTCTGATGCCAAATATTGAATCAGTCAGAGGCAGTCAGGAAAACAGACATCACTACAGGCATTAAAAATACAGGGGATCCCTGGGTGCCTTAGTGGTTTAGCGCCTGCCTTTGGCCCAGGGCGCGATCCTGGAGTCCCGGGATCGAGTCCCGCGTCTGGCTCCTGGCATGGAGCCTGCTTCTCCCTCCTCCTGTGTCTCTGCCTCTCTCTCTCTCTCTATGTCTATCATAAATAGTAAATAAATATATATTTTTAAAAAAATACAAAGCGATTTATTTTAAGAACATGAAAGGACTGGTAAAGCAAAGGTAAGAAAGACTACTTCTGGCTTTCAGAAACTCCAGAAATACAAGACTTACAGAAAAGCCACTACTAATAAACTTGGGCTGTCTGCAACACCAAAGCCGGTGACTCTCAGGAGGATGCCCAGATATTGCTAGAAGCTGCTGTTGATTATTGCAGCTGCCTATAGCACTGAAGTAGGTAATTCTCAGGAGAATGCCTAGAAGCCCCTGGCAAACGTCCCCTTGTGCCATCTGTTGCTGCCCTTCTGTGAGAAGAGTAAGGAAGTTCCTGAGCAAAAATACCAAAATACAGGACAGGACACATGCAAAAACTATTGGAACCTAATCGACAGTGTCTGCAGTTCTTGTTTTGCGTACTAATAAGAAATCATAAAGATGACTGTACACGCTGAAACTATGCAAAAGGACCTCCTAATCCAGAAAGAAAAAATTATCACTGTTATACAGCCTTTCGAAATGTTCATCAAAGCATTAAAACTTCTCTTACTCTAGATTATAAATGTAAAGGGAAGTGGAAAAAATAGCAAAATTAATACTTATTTAGTACACAGTAATTTTGAACATTTGAAACATTGAAGATGAGTGTGTTTGACTTTTCTCTGTAAAACATTTGATGAGTAGTTTGAACAGGGCTTGCCTTTGTGTCATGTAATGTGCTGTATGGCAAAAACACCTTTTCTATGCCTGGGTGAATTGTACCCCTTTCTAGGTTTACATCAGCTTCCAACATTTTATGCTTTGAACTTTCGGTGCCATGAAATATCTGAAAATTCCTTGAATGTAGGTTTTGTTGTTGTTGTTGTTGTTTTGCCAGCATCACTTCCTCTGGAACACCTTTATCCTTTTCATCACAACCACTTGCCTCATTTATGTCAGTAAGCCACCTGTAGTAGACTAGTGAGTATCTGGCTACATATCCAGAGTCTCTCGAATGTCGGTGGTGGCAACTTTCCCACAGTCAGCAATGTTTTTCTATAACATCATTTGCATTTGATTCTAATTTTCCTTCCGTCATTATCACTTACCTTTTCTTTACTGTACTTTCACCATTGTTGGCCAATTCCCTTTTCCAACTCTTCATTTCTGTAAAATAGCCCATAGATTTGTCATGAAAGACAGAAGTCAACACAACTACGTGTGATTTGGGCATGAATGGAAAACCAGACGTACAGTGACCAATAATCAACATACTTTGAAAGAAGTGTTGTTACTGGCCACTAGCCATGATGCCAAGCCGTTACTTACTTAATGATGAAGAGCTATCAGAAAGTTCAGACTTTATGCAATTACACAGTAAATATACCATGGTAACTGAAATTTGAACCTTATTTAGAACTGGTATTATTTAGCTAAAACATAATGACCCAAATTCTTATATATTGGAACCTTGCAAAGGGAAGATTACCTGGCTTGGTGATCAACTGGGGTCCTGTAATGATGTGGGGAGTAACCGTTGAAAAGAAAAAAAACATCAATGGCGACTTCAAAAATGTAAAGAGGAAAAATGTTGACACAACTACATAGAAACAAATGGTAGAGAAGTTAAGGAAAAAATGAGAATATTGATTTTGAAATCCCTAAGTTTTAGATCCTGAAGAATAATCCATGTGGAAGTAGCCAGCAGGCTATTAAAATTTCAATTCATATTTCAGGAGATTTAGGAACCAGAGATATAAATTTGAATGCCATCCATAAAGAGATGGTAAATGAAGTTAGGAGATTAAATTGCTGAACGCAGACCTTTCCAAGATCTGACACATATCTGGTATGTAAAAAATAACAAACCAAGAGAATGGAAGATAGTAGCATTCTAACAGACAATATGGATCCAGAAAAGGTAAAATCATGTCACAAAGGAAAGTAAGTATTTAGAACAGAAGTAACAGCAACAATGACGAAAGGTAGGCAACAGTAAGAACTGAAGCAAGACAAGTTCTAAGTAAAAACCCATTATTAGATCTCCCATTTAGAATGTCCATGGTGATTCTTTAAGAGAAAACCAGCAATAAAAAGCTAGGAGTAGGAGGAGAAAGAGACTGGAAAAAAATGAGAGATGAGCAGTAGATGTTGATGACCAGCAAATGTGGGTTATACTTTTGAGACATTGGTTAGAAAAAGAAAGGAGAGTTTGGTAATGCACCTGGACAAGAAAGCATAGTCTCTTTTCTTAGGAGAGGAGAGGATACATTTTACTACAGAGAAGGAGCCAGTGGAAAGAGAAAAATTGAAGATATAGGTTCAGAAGAAGTGGAGATGTCTGGAGTCGAGAACAGATTGAGTATGACTTGGACCTGAGTAAGGGTAATGTTTCTTGAGAGAGAAAAAAGGAGATATCAAGTAAGATTCTTAGGTGAAAAAGAAGGAAACAGGTGGAGCTCCTCTCTTCACCTTGAAAAGTAATAGTGCGGTGTCTAGTTGAGAACTTGTGGAGAGCTGAGAATGGTTTATAATACTCATTATAGGAGCTGGTAAAACATAGCCAAAGGGGTTGTTCAATATTACTTTAACCTTATCTCATAGGTCAGATCACATGACTTTGACCCACAGATAAGCTGAATTTTTATGATTTTTTTTTTAATTTCAGTTCTTAGCTACCTGAAAGTTGAATTGAAAAAAAAAGGAACAATAGTATTCCTAGAGGGATAGTGATATAGCAGGAAGTTAAGTGAGAAAGTGATCTTTTAGTGTTAGGAAACATTTTTAAAACGATGTCTGAATGAGAAGTGTAAAGCCGGTGTGAAAGAACTGAGAATGTATGTTGACTATAAGACAGGGTGATAGGGAATATCAAGTTTATTAAGGAGTGGCAAGCAATTGTTTGTTGAAAAAAAAAGCATTTATCTTTACAGGTGTTCAGTGAATGTTCGCCAATGTCAAATACTTTATCTTCAAGTTCAAATACATAATAATATTCATACAACTCTAGGGTGCCTGCCTGTTCAAGCCCTGCATGTGTTTATCTCTTTTTCAGAAAATTATGTCAGACTATTGGATCTTCTGCTTTTTTCTTGGGAAGCTTTTTTCTTTATGAGATTCACTTCTGACATTATTCAATGTAACTTCATTTTAGTTTCTTTTCTATCAAATAGATTATTCCAGAGCTTTTTAAAAAAAACTTACTATTGTGTGAAAAGAGAGATTTTGCCTTTTGTTTGTTCATTCATTTGTTTTTAAGAACACCTAATAGCTTTGTGTACATGAACTGGACGGAACAAGTTACAGGTTATCTTTCCTTCCACAGGACTATTTTCATTTGAGTATGGTGTTTGATGACCACAAACAAGGAAATGAGCCATATCTGTTTGTGTTGAGAGTTTGGTGTAGATGTGCGCACTTCAGTTTTAGCAGTGAATTTGCCATTCTTGCTTTGGAACCTGTGGAAAAGAAAACTTTTGACTAAAAGAGAAAACCTAACTGGGATGAAGCTTTGAGCTTATGAGGATAAAGAGAGATTAATTCTTTTACATATAATGTCCTAAATGGAGGTTAATCAAAGAACTTAACTTACATACAACGTACATGTATTAAAGATAAAAATTGGAACCCTAATATATTCATGAAAGGTGTAAGTGAATTCACAATAGACCTGAGGACTCTGCATGATTGGCAAAGTTCTAACAGTAATTTTCTGGATTTAACTACTGTTCCCAAAAGGTGTTTGGCCTATGAATGAAGTTTGACAACAGCACACTTAGAGGACAGAGGGGAGAAGAAAAGTTGCATGAACTGAGACAGCCAACCAAGAGACTGAGCATGAACAAGAAATGGCTGAGAAATAAATCTACACATGAATATGTGCATGCAACATATTTATATTTTTTATTTATATTTATTGGCACTGGGATGCATAGCAGTTCACAATTATCAAAAGATTGGATAAAAAATGCTTTTATGTGGCATTTGCTAGTGATGTACTGAGTCAAGCCACAAGGAAAGAATACTCACTATACAATGCTTTTGAAACCCCCAAAAAAGTACCTTTAAACCTTTGACAATGAACTGGTGAAGGGGTCTCAGGAAGACAATAATTTGGTAGCTATGAAGGGATGAAGGTATCTCAATTTCTCTGTACAGCCCTAGATTAATTTCCAATATGCCTCTACTTCCAGAATGATCTTTGCTCCTGCTAACCTGTGCATGTTCAGCAGTCCCATCAGTCTTCTGACTTCAATCTTCCTCTTGTGCCATAGTCTGCTTGCTCAAAACCCACTCTGAATTTCCTTAAAGAAAATAATGTATGAAGAGCATCTAGCATATGGGATGTAGTGGTTTTCAATACAACAGCTGAAATGAATTTGATTTCTTAACTCACCAATTACCCTGAACTCATGGTGTTTAACATTTCCTAGTGACGTCTGTTAATTTAAGTATAATAGTTCATTGCTATGAGCATTTCATGTATTTGTGTCTTGTTTCCTTACCTATATTACAGCTCTTTCCCAACTTATAATGGGGTTATGTCCTGATAAACCCATTGTAAAGTGAAAATATCGTAAGTCAAAAATACATTTAATACTCCTAGCCCACCCAAGATCATAGCTTAGCCTCACCTACCTTACATGTGCTCAGAACACCTACATTAACCTACGTTTGGGCAAAATCATCTAACATAAAGCCTGCTTCATAATAAAGTGTTCAATATCTCATGTAATATATTGAATACTATACTGAAAGTGAAAAACAGAATGGTTGTATGGGTACAGTGTGGTTGTTAAGTGTATGGGTTGCTTACCCTCAGGATCCCATGGCTGGCTGGGAGCTGCGGCTAGATGCCACTGCCCAGAGTCATGATAGAGGAACGGATCACATATCACTAGCCTAGAAGATCAAAATTTTAAATTCAAAATAAGATTTCTACTGAATGTGTATTGTTTTCACACCATCGTAAAGTAGCAAGATTGTTAAGTTGAACCATTGTAAGTCAGGGACCCCTGTATTATGAAATCTTGAAATTCAATTCCTAATATTGAGATGCCTGCCTGCCTTCCTTCCTTCCTTCCTTTCTCAACTCACAATGCAACGTATTGCACACAGTGACAGGAGAATATGCTCAATTTTTTGTGTGAACAAATAGTTTTTCCAATAGAAGAGAGAATTTTCACCTAACTGTCTTAAATTTTCTGTCAATATTTTGCCTACAAAAGGCTCGTGTAATGCAGGTCACTGACTCTGATATACTGAGACAATAATCTAATTTCCATTTTGCAGTGGTGCAAACTAGGAGGGCTGATTGGATTTAGCTCTTTCATTTTGCAGGTGAGGGAGCAAGAATGTTTACTCAGATGACTTTAATGTCCTAAAGACATTGGAGGAAAATAGTAGCAACAACCAAGACAAAAGTCACATAACATTTATGCAGGATTGTTGTCTATCCTGAAATATATTGTTTTCTGACCTGAATGGAGAAATTTCATTTGTTTGGATTTTCTACAATATGAATTTGAGGCATAGGAATAATTTCATTACTTTTGAACCTGAGTCACTTTCACACTTAATTCTTCATAAAAATGTTTTCCGGGGTATGAAAAGAATTAGAATTTCTTATGTTTGGACTGTTTTACAGTAAAGAGGTGGAAAATAGAATTAACTGCAACGAAATGGTGTGTTATGCATCACTTTAAATTATTCATTTTTTTAATTTCTTTTATTGAGCTTGAGTTTTTCCTCGTGATTGACCTTCAGATGCTTCTGAATATCTTTCTGCCACAGAACTGAGTAGACCAGCATCTGGCCTTCCTAGGTTATGAAGTACAAATTAGATTGATTCTCTTGGGGCTTAAGGCTGAGGTCACAGGGTGTCTTTTAATGGAAACTTAAGAATTGAATAGTCAAAGCTTGCTCTTTGAAAGTTAATGTCCAGCTATAATCAAAGTCCATTTGTGCTTTGGCCTCAATAATTTCAGTGGTGACTTTATTATGAGCTGACGTTAGCAGTATTTTGGGGCAAATTCTGATACAAAGAAGAACCGAGCAACGTAAAAAGTATTATACTAAGTAGTCAACAGTTGATGAAATTCTTTAAAAACTGTCAAGGTAGGGATCCCTGAGTGGCTCAGCAGTTTATTTAGTGCCTGCCTTTGGCCCAGAGCGTGATCCTGGAGTCCCGGGATCAAGTCCCATGTCGGGCTCCCTACATGGAGCCTGCTTCTCGCTCTGCCTGTGTCTCTGCCCCCACCCCCCCGTGTCTATCATGAATAAATAAAATCTTAAAAAAAAAAAAAACTGTCAAGGTAATCATTCAAGAGATGTATTGAGTTTTTTTGTGGTGTACTGAAAGCACAGTGACAGCTGGGTGTGATTCACATAGACTACCAATATCATGTTCCTGGACACCCTGGCCTAGACAAGAAGTATATGACACTTTCCTTCAAATAGCTCAAAATCAATTTGGAGATACAAAATAAGAGAATGGTTATATGTATAAAAGTAAGAGAAGGGAGGAGTTATAATAGGCTGGAATATTTTTTAAAAAGTTTTTTTCTTGAAACTGGGTTCTAATTTGGGCACAGAGTAGGGCAGAATTTGGACTCATCTATGAGAAAAGCAAGGTCAAGTGAAGCAAATGAAGCAACACCAGCAAAGGCACAAATGTGAGCATGAACATTGTATGTCAGAGGACGGAGGGAGCATCAGCCTGCATAGAATAGACCATGCTTGGGGGGAGTTTGGGGGGAATAATGCTGAAGACATCCACTTGCAAAGGACTTAAAAAAACTAAATACCGTACTCGGTGGAGAATCAATATTGTGTGTGTGTTTGAGCAGGGAAGTGAGTTAGTGACATCACCCTCCTGCAAAGGTTAATCAGATTGATGCATTAAAATGATTGAAAAGGGAGAGAGGTGACAGTTGGAAAAAACAGTTACAGGTTTCCAACTCTGAATGACTGCTGAGAAAAAGGACTGAGAGGAATGTATAAATGTAAGAGAGTTTCAGGAAAAAAAAACAATTGAGTGTTATGACTTAGTTGAAGAGAATGGAAGTGAAAACACAGTCAGCAATATGCCAACCTTACAAATGACCAAATATCTCTAATGAGTAATAAAATGTTCGGTGTGTTTACCTAGCTCTGCCACCTTGACTGTTCAATGAATTTATTCATTAAAAAGTAATGTATCAATGTCAACCCAGTCTGTAGGAGGCTAGTGAATAACAGGAAAGTGGCCTCACCTGATACTGCTCGCAGCCGAGGGAATGCGTACCCACTATGTTTTACAGAAGCCCCTTCGAGACTGCCAAAGAGGGATCAAATCTTTTTTTTTCACTATGATAGAAAGCATTACAATTACCCAACATTTATTCTCCTACCCTTGTACAGAAGGGATTCTTCTTCTTTTGAATTTCGTGCCACACTCTACCCCGTCATTCTTTGATTATCTATTACCCTTAAACATTTTTGAGATATTGATACCTTAATCATTGCTTCCTTTCTCCAAGATCTGACATGAAGAGCTACTATTCCTCCTCTGAAATTTTGAAATCCGGCATGTCTTGGTATAACCACAATATATCTTCATTCCATCTCTCTCATACCTTCACTCCTGATATCAATAATTTCCCAATGACAGCTGTTTTTGCCTTTACCAAAAATACTTAGTGACACACTTACACTCTCAACTCCCTTGCTGACCTTCCATGATACCAACAAAGCAAAACTCCACTCCTGAATTTGTGCCAAAATCTACCACCTCCTCTTACCTATTCGAGACTCAGTATAAGAATATTCACAATCTTTAATCTTAGTGAATTCTTCATATTCAAGAATACATCTAGAGAAGAAAATGACAAATATTTTCTATTTTTAATATCTCTGTCCACTCTCTGAAAAAACAACAAACTGCCAGTGACTGTTTCTCTAATCATAGTGAGCTCTGTGTGTACGCACCTTTGTGGGTATAGATGTGTGTGTTCCTTCCTAGGGAATAATATAGATCAAGTGAAAGCAGAATCAAATTGCTCACTTTATGCAAATCAACCCTCACACTCTGCACCCCCCTTCAATTTCCTCTAATCCTTTTACTTCTCAAATTTCTTCCCCTTGCATGTCCACTTTTGTGCAATGTCTGATCGTTTTACCCCTAGAATAAGTGTGCCTACAGGCTTTCCAGATTATGTGTGGCAGTGTAGGCATTACAAAGGTACTTAGGTCTTGAAAACTGTTAAACAAAATTTCAGATAAAAATAATGATAGGTGTCAGTGTGTGTGTGTGTGTGCGTGTGTGTGTGTGGATTATTGATGCTTATAGCCAACCAAAATATACAGATAAGGAAGAAATTAGATTAAATGTAACACCATGTTTGCACGTCTCTACTATTCTGAGTATTACAATATTCTTTTACTTAAGAAAACCAGAGTCCCAACATGGTTCCTTGATTCTCTCATCAGAAGGGATTAACGTACAAGTTTTCTTGACCTGAAAAGTAACCTTTAGCTGACAAAGCATGTAAGGAAATGAAAAACAGCAGTGTTTCTACTCTTATCCATTTTTTACTGGTCTCTTCTGATGTAAAAATATTTCGGCCTTCAAAAAACTATTGTTTTATATCTGCATATGTTAAGGAAAGCTTTAAATAATTAAGGTGCTTTCCAGAAGTGAGCATACATATAAATTTAAAATTTAAGGCAAGCAATAAAGTATTCTCTTTGAATTAAAGAGAACTTGCTGAAATGATTCATTAAATCTTTAAAAATAATTCAAACTTCAAGAATATATACTAATGAATATTTCTTATCGAGCTTGCAAATTAACTTGAAAAAATCTACAAAAAATAGATACCAATATAAGAATGCTGATAAATCAGATTTATTATTTTATTATAAAATTTCATTAACACATGAAATTTATATGATTGTATACATTTTGAGTGTATAATTGGGAACTTCACAAAGCCAGTGATTTCACACAGGTAGATCTTCCATTTTTCTAAATGTACCCTCTAAATCCCCAAAGATATAAATTTGTTGCAACCAAGTATTATCAAAAGGAGCAGAGAATATAAAGATTGGAGACAGTTTTCTGAGAAATACCAAAACCTCATGCATTTACCACCTTGGACTTAGCTTGATGATGACTGTCCAAAAATTATATGGTTAATAATAAGCAGGAGTAGAGTTTTGAATTCAGGTTTGCCTGATTCTGAAAACTATACTCCTTTCACCTTAACAGATTTCTTCTTCTACTTTTCTGTGATTCTATGTGCATTTCAGAGGTATTTATTTGTAATCTCTTAAATAACCAGTACATGCTGATTTATGACAAAATACATTGGTGAGTCATGACATTTTGGGAAAGTAAATTGGCAGTATATAGCAGATATCTATTTAAGTAACTGAAGACAAAATTTCTGGAAACTGCCTACCTCAATAAATGGGAAGGGCTAGAATGTTGCTGGACACAATTAGAATTAGGTGCTTGCATCTTGCTAAAGAAAAAGACAAATTGTTCAATGAGACTGTTAAAGATGATAAGGAAGATGTTAGTCGAGGGCTTTCACTACGATAGAAATAAGGAAAATTGGGGCACCTGGGTGGCTCAGTCAGCTAAGCATTTAGCTATTGATTTTGGCTCAGGTCCTGGGGTCCTGGGATCGAGCCCCACATCAGGCTCCCCATTCAATAGGGAGTCTGCTTGGGATTCTCTTTCTGTGTCTCCTTCCCTCTGCCCCTCCCTCCTCTCTAAGAATAAATAAATCTTTAAAAACAAGATTTGTTTATTTATTGAGAGAGAAAGAGAGAGCATGAGTGGGAGGGGCAGTGGGAGAGGGAGAGGGATTCTCAAGCAGACTCTGCCCTGAGCTTGGAGCCCCACGCAGGGGATCCCAGGACCCTGAGATCATGACCTGACCTGAAACCAAAAATTGGATGCTTAACCAACTGTGCCCCCCAGGCACCCCTGCAAATAAATAAATCTTAATTAAAAGAAGAAAGAAAGAAGAAAGAAGAAAGAAAGAAAGAAAAAGAAAGAAAGAAAAGAAAGAAGAAAGAAGAAAGAAAGAAAGAAAGAAAGAAAGAAAGAAAGAAAGAAAGAAAGAAAAAGAAAGAAAGAAAGAAAGAAGAAAGAAAGAAAGAAGAAAGAAAGAAAGAAAGAAAGAAAGGAGGGAGGGAGGGAGGAGGGAGGGAGGGAGGAAGGAAGGAAGGAAGGAAGGAAGGAAGGAAGGAAGGAAGGAAGGAAGGAAGGAAGGAACCATTACAATGGGGTCTTGCAGTGGGAGAGATTGGCCTCAACTCCAAATACAGCATAGATAATTGAAAATTCATAGGAAAAGGAGCAAAGTGTGTATGGAAAATTGCTGAGATGAAACATCAAGAGTGAGGGAAGATTCTGGCTAAACCAACGTAAGAGGCGTCTTGATGAAGGAAGGCCAGGGTGATCAGACATTTTCTGGGGAACGGTGAAGGATGAGGAACTCAATGAGATATCAAAGGTGATCAGATAAAGATAAGTAGAATTCTTGCTAAAATTAGATGAGGCAAAGATGATCATGGAAGCCCCAAAGTGGAGGCCTCATTGAAAAAGTTCAGGGAAAAAAAAAAAAAGAAAAAGTTCAGGGAGCCTGAGTAGAATTTGGTAGAGGAGAGAATCTTTGTCAATGCCTTCAGGGCACTTGTTTCACCACCCTCCCCTGACACCTACAAAACCTAGGTGCAAAGCTCTTGGGAAAATGTCCTAAGCAGGCTTGAACCACATGTCTATACCCTGGATGAATCACAATCTAGCCAGGGAGATAGGGAACTAGGACAGGCCGAACCTGGATCAGGTACTCATTTTTCAACCAGTCACTATTGCTGGGAAAGTACAAGCATGCAAACGACTAATAAACCTGCTCCCTTCAAAAAATTTTCCCAAGGAAGGAGATAGGGTACTGTTTTGGAAAAACAAGATACAAATGTATATCTCACATGATCCAAAATGTTTCCTCATTTGCTTAAACAGATTCAACTGGGTTCCAGTCATTGTGACCAAAAAGACTTAAATTATTATTTTTTATTATGTATAATAAACCATATTAAAGAAAAAATCCAAAGAAAAGAGAAAGTGCTTTACATACACTGTCCATTTTAATGTAACAGTCAATGTTTGTTACCACCTAAAATTCATTTTTCCCCCATCATTTTTGTAACCTGATTTTCATGTAGGTATTGACTCCTCTGCACTCAAGGTCATTTTCTGAAGGAAATGTCCTCGTGATCAGTTCAAGGACCCAGATTTGAAGTCAATCAGTGAAGAGCCTTCTGCTGGCCACAGGGCTCTGGTACCAGGATTTATGTAACTCATGACCATGAAATTGGAGGGAGTTTTCCTGGGAGTGACAGAAAAGAAGTCTACTGAGTTTTTACATGAGAGAGGTCGGGCTGGGGGAAGTTCACTGTTCTGCTTCCTATCTTGATCTGTGGATCTGTGGAGTCTGGTACTACTGGAGGCATTTTGTAAGCACTGAAGAAGCCAGTCCTGTGGCCGATGGCCCTGGAAGGGCACAGCTGAGAAGTCACAGAGAAATGAAATCAGCACCATTGTATTAAAAGCATGGAAGGTTTTCTTATTTTTGTATATACAACAATCTAAACAAATGCTTGTCCTTCAGATTTAAGTTATCTCTTGCCTTTCCTTGCATTGCTTATGTTACAAAACACCCTGAGACATGGAGCTTTAATTACAATATCATTGCAAACAACATAAATGACCAACCAAAGAGGAGGGGAAAATAAATGTTTAAATATTCACTCAAAGAAATATTTGGGTGACATTAAATGTTATGTCCATAAAGACTACAGACTACAGAGATGTATCCCACATCTACATAGGATACTTTTCAGGTGAAAAATAAATGATCTGTTCACATTTCATTACCAGAGCTATCAGGGGGCATCTGGCAGTCATATCAAAATTTTTATATTCTGGTATGAATGTGCTTAGGCCTCAGAGGCCTGACATCACTGGGAATGAGCTATCTCCTGGGAAGCTGACCCAGAATAATCAAGCTTTCTTCTTTTTGTTTTCTTTTTTTTTTAAATAAGCTAAGTATTTTTATAGGAATTTTTGTCTGAGGTGTTAAATACTTCCTGCCTTATTGGGGCAGGATGCACAATTTCATGTTTCCTTGGTGACTCAGAGCCCTTGACCTGTGCACCAATTGTACAGTGTGTAGTAAAGTAACTATTTGAGGAGACATTTGCATCCAGGTGCTCTGCCTTTTAAATTCTGTGTTTTTTTTGTTTTGTTTCGTTTTTTTGTTTTTTGTTTTTTTAGAGGGGGTTGTATTTACTCTTTGTAATTATTTTGTTTTTTCACGGTTCCTCTGACTTGCCCCCTCCCTGTCAGGCTGTCACTTGTCATTTCTTGCTGCTCTTTGATGTCCCACCAATACAGTCATGCCCCCTTCTAATTTTCTGCTTTAACCTGTTCTAGATTAGAAAGTCAAATCGGCACGCCTTTTAGAACTGTGTCAAAAAAAAAAAAAAAGTCAAGAGTTTTTAGGAAAGGATTTGTCTAATATTACCAAGTTCTGGAACAAAGACATTGAGTTATTTCATTTGGGCTATTTAAAGACGTCAGGACAGATGGGAGTCAGGAGAAACGATCTTACCATTTGCTAATTACAAAATAAAGAGCTCACTTGTGTGTGAAAGGGATTTTTCTGTTAAATCTCTTAAAATTGAAGGGATTGTTTTGAGTAATATTTGCACTGAATTAATTTGGATTTTGCCCTGAAGTAGGCTTGTTGCCAAACTGACATGTAAATTTCAGATCTGTGAGGAATCCTGAGCTAGAAGGCACATTAGTCACCATCTCATTTGATCCTTCAAACTCCTGAATGCACACTCAGTTGTCATGGGTTTCTGTTAGCTATTCCCAGCTCATGACGGAGCTGGTCTGTTAGCAGGGCCACTTTGTCCACAGCGTCCTGATCCCCCACACAAAAACATCGAGTAAAATGTTCCTTTCCTTTCACGAAAATTACACTTGGTTCAACTGAATGAATATTTCTGAAAGAAAAATGAACTATTGGCCTAAACACTGTTTAAATCTGAAATACTTTGAATGAACATCTTCGGATTGAGTTTGGCTTTCAATGGATAGTATTTAATATGACATCAATTTGAAACTCCAAGAAGACCATATGGAAATGATGACTAGAATATTTACTCAAAGCTTTAAATACATTTATTTTTACGGTTATCTTTAATGTATCTACTTTGTTTAATAGCAGCTTGCTCCAGCGAAGACACATAATGTGCTGTCTGGTGTAACAAAGTGTTATTAGAAGCAAAATCTTTAATATCTAATTTTCTTACTCCAATTTTACAGTTTTCGATCTGAAATGCAGATATAAATTGGATCAAGGAAAAAACATTTCACTTGGAGAAATTTAACCAGAAGCTCTTAAAATATCTTTCTTTTCCTTTTTTTTCAAGAGGGATGAAACTTTGTTTGGTGAAGTCCTGTGGAGTTTGAACCTCTAAACAAAGGGGAAGATTCTAGAACTCTCTGGTTCATATGGACGGTATTTGCTTCATGGGAAATTTCTCTCAGATTCAGTCCATATGGATTATCCTTTAAAATGTTTTCATCAGTTTTGCCTTTCTGCCTTCGATTGAAATGAGCCTACCCTTTGAATGTTACTGAATTTATAGCTCTAGTAAAACAAACTCTTCTGGCATTTCATACACACAATTGGTTTTTTTAGCTGCTCCAAAGATTTGAGCTACAGTAGTTTGCTTCATTATTAAAGACATATGATGTCTGTTGTACAGATTTCCCGTTGGGCAACAGAGCTGATAAAAGAATAAAGAATTTCAAGAATCTGTATCTCGAAAATAAGTCCCAAGGTATCTTTCTTTCATTTTTTTAAGTTGTAGGAAGGCTTGCAAAATAATTTCCATTTTTATTTAGCTTTGTACTTATCGTACAAAAGCTGTGTGAGTACACAGCATTTATCAGATAAAATTATCTACCCTATGAAATAAACATGTGTTATTTTACCTTTTTGCCCACCACTGTTGATTTTAATGAGAACTTCCTAAAAATGAGTATTTGAAATCAGTTCCAATCAGAATCCTGATTGCAGGTACAGTGTAATTCCAAAGGGACCAGATGTGATTTACTCCTGAATGGTTCAGACCCTTCACTAGAACACTATTTATCCCAAGTTAAAAAAAAAAAAGAAAAAAAAAAAAGAAAAAGAAAAAATTTGCGTGGCCACTAATGAAGTGTTTCAATGGTGACAGCTTTTATACATTCATACATTCTGATGCCTTAATGTCAGTCCTGTGGTCCTGTGTTTAGAATGTCATTGTGTTAAACCTCTCAAGTTGCCAGGCCCTTCACAAACAACCCTGAAACAGAGAAAGTAAGCCACATGAAGTACTTTGTGCTTGTATGTCAGGGGAGAAATGCAATCCTAATCTGGATGTGTTTCCATCGACTGATCTACATAGCTTTCCACAGATGCATTTGGTGCCTGGGTGACTCCTGTTGCTAGTGCCAAGGAGGGCAGTGGAAGTAAGGAGGTGGAATTCACAAGGCAAGGACATCTGTCAGAAATCCACCTGGAAGCAGGAACTGGTTCCCAAAGTTGTTTTCCAGTTTCTGCAGAGTCGGCCAATGGCTGATGGACTTGCATCTAAATGTCACAAGGGAGAAAAACAAATTCTAGAATTTCATATTAAGGTCCTTTACCTGTCTAAGTTGAAGATGCTAGAGCTAGTGCTACAGTTGGTGGTGCCTGGCTGGCTCAGTTGGTAGGGCCATGATCTCAGGGTCACAGGATCAAGCCTTGTAATGGACTCTGCACTGAGCATGGAGGCTGCTTGGCATTCTTACTCCCCGGCCCCTCCACCCCTCCACCTGCCGCACATGTGCCTCCTACCCACCTTTCTCTCTCTCTCTCTCTCTCTCTCTCTCTCTCAAAAAAAAAAAAAAAAGAAAAGAAAAGAAAAAAGAAATGCAATAGTTGTATAAATAAGCTGCTGTACTCATTGCTTTAAGATGTATTTTAATAAATGTAGAATATCATTTGCAATATAATTCCTAAATTGGCAGGAATCCTTTTGTGTCCCAGCCCTGAGTCCAGTGCTTCAAAAGAAGCCTTGCTAATGAGAAGTATTCCATAAGTACTAAAGGTAACAACCCCAAACTTGCTTGACTTCTGCCTGAGTCTTTTGCATGATTGGCTACTGCAAAATGCATTTTCTTGCCTTATTCCTTGCCTCTAATTTTCCCCTTTAGTTTTTCTCAATTTTACAAATCTTCCCTGGTTGGAAAGCTATTAAAGTTAGAAAATCATGGAAGTTAGAGTTTGAAGTAGACTTTAAAGAGAAAGGGTATATTAGACTTTCAGTTTATTGTGGCCCACAGAGGTGGAACATTTTAGTAACAATCACAAAGGTAGCTGGTTGTAGAAGTTAGGACTAAAAATCTTGTTTTGTAAACCTCAATATTGTGTTCTGTACTTCTTAAATAATTAGAATATGTCCATATTTCTCAATATGCTACAGTATGAGAAAATGATTTTAGATATATTATCCTAAAAACAGTAAAAAGTATTTATTGAGCACTTACCTGACAAGTAATACTTTCTATATAAATTATTTCAGTAAATCCTTATAATAATATCATGAAGTAATTAATCTCAATTTTACACAAGTCATATTAGATATATAATAAATATTTGTTTACTGTCATATATATTTATATCTATCTTTCTTTTCATCTATCTAATTGTTTTATGGCCAATAATAGGTAGATGCCGAACTGTTTAAAAATGGTGCAGCTTACGTAAGAAGACTCACTCTATTTCATTCAATAAACCAATGCAAATGGCCAGAAGTTAAGCATGAGCAAAAAACTGTCAAAATGGTAGGACTGAACCACACTATACTCAGAATACACAACACCTTAATTTCAAAAAGAAAGAGTAAAAAAAAAAAAAAGAAAGAAATTCAAACAATATAAATGAACACAAGTAACTGATGCATACCTAGTATTTTTAACAAATATACACACATTTCCAAAGGTTATTAAGGATCTTTATTGTGCTAAAAACATAGTCATTGATTTTCTGATTGAGTTTTGAAAAGTCAAGACAAGATATAACTCAGAAAAAATGCAAACTTTTTTTTACAAATGTGATCATAGTAGTCTATTTGGATTCACGTTGAACAATCCTCTCACATAGTCATGATGATGTAAACAGTAAATACACTGAATCAAATATTAGGGTAGAAGTCCATTTGGTAACTAGGGACGGGATATAGGTGGTGATAACAAAAATGTGAAGCTAAATGTTCAATCATCATAACAGGCAAGAAGCAGATGCTGTAAGTAGCTTATCGCACAGTCCAGACTCAATAAGCTCAAAACAGAGGAGAGATGGCTTTTCCCTATCACCATGTTTAAGCCCACTATATCAGATCTCCTACCCCATCTCCTTCTAGTCACTTTCATCTGTAAGAGCAAGTTAACTGTGACCACTCTTGGGTAACACGTCCCCACCACTCCAACACAAATCTGCAGCATGACCTCTAATTCAATTTTCCTCCTGCCTTAAACTCAGGAGGCCTTGGGCTAGGCTCAGACGCTCTAAAGGAAAGGGGTTGTATGCTCTGCTCCTTCTCTTTCTCCAGCTTTCACCCCAGGCCACATACTTGCTGGCTCCTGCAGGAGGAGAAGGAGATGGCAAAAGGGGTCAAGGGCAAAAGCGGCAAGGGCCTTATGTCACTGGCACTTCTGTAATTTAGCCACTGCAATTTCTGTATGATTTATAGTCCTTTGTGCGGCAAGTATAAATGGCCTGGTTCTCTGGGGGATCCTATTAGAGATTTTCATGGAGACTTGGTGGTGATCTCCAATCTGCGCGTTTGCCTCTATTGAGTAAAGTACTGTCTGATGATGTCTTGTGACCCCACCCTCCATTCGGGTCACATGTAGTACACAGTGACCATTCTGAGATTTCCTTGTGTCCCTTCCTTGATCCCAGTGGGATTCCCTGTTCCTAAGAGTGGTGACTTCTTATCTCCTCATCTACTTCCTTGTTTGCTTGAAGCACATCCTCCAAGAGCTTCCTAAGAATATTACATAGTAAAATTCTTTGAGTTTTTTTTTTTTTTTGCCTCTGAAAATGTTTCTATTCTAGTCACTTTGTTAACAAGTGTGCTGAGTCTAATATAGGTTGAAAGCCCTGTTCCATCACAAGTGTGAAAACGTTGCTCCACCAACTCCTCGAGCAGGAAGGAGACAGAGGAATGGGTATGAGAGTTCAAGTTCTGGTTTCCTTGGTTTCAATCTTATATCCTGCTTCCCGCTGGAGCTAACATATTACACAGAATTCAGCTTTTTCAGTCTTATAACACTCGATCACTTGATTTGCTGGCATCACAGATTATTAGCCACAAAGCAACCTATGACCTTCAAATCTTTTTGTTTTTTCCAGTTAAACAAACAAAAACACTGTTAAACACATCAATTTTCATTATTCACTAAAGGAAAACTTATATATAAGGCCATGAAAAGTCCTTAGGTATACAAATTAATGAATTTTTTAAATGTATGCACTCATGTATCCAACACCCCAGTCAAGGTCAGGAATCTTTCCATCACCCCAAAAAGTCACCTCCAGTTCTCTTCGAGTTTGTTTCTACCCAACACAGGCAGCCACTGCTCTTATTTTACCACCATAGGTTAGTATTATCATAGTCTTCCCCTCTTGCCAAGTTTTTAGGTCAGAAATAGTAGCAGCATTCACCACTGCCCTCTCAAAAAACCAGTATCTACTCAGTGCAGAGTAAAGGCTCTTTGTTGCCCCTCATCTTAAAAACTTTTAGTCATAGAATGCATCAACCAAAGCATTTCCTTTTCTCCTTTACCCTATCTAGGGTAGGAAATCTGGGAGTGTAGGTGGAGTTGGTATGGAACATTTTGATTTGGAAGGCAGCAGAAAGTCTTGGATATAGGAAAGCCCGGTGTTGGGGAAGCCATATTATTAAGGACAGGGTTAGGGCTAAGCTAAGTGCTTTGGGGTTTGCTTCAGAACACGCTCTGTTCCTGAACTTCATAGGAAGGAAAACATGAACTAGGTGATCTTGTGTGCCTGGATATTTTTGCTCAACATATTTTGAGAATCATTCACTGCATTTTATGTATCAGTAGTTGCTACAGTTGTTGTTGTTGAATAGCACTCCCACCCCGCGTATGACTACAACACACACTGGTTTCTAAATTCCTGCTGAGGGGTACTTGAACTCTTTTTAGTTTGAGATACAGTTGACTAGAGCTGCTATAAACCTTCCTGCATGGATTTTGGTGCGTAAATTTTTCTTCATTTCTCTTTGGTAAATATCTAGAGAAGGAATTGTTTTGACATAAGTTAATGTCTACCTTTATAAGAAATGTGAAACATATCTCCAAAGTGGTTCCACTTTCTACTGTCTCCCCCAGCAATGTGTGAGATTCCAGAGGTCCTACACCCTTGCCAACATTTGGTACCATTTCCTTCAATTTGTTTCTAATTGACCGGATGCTGTAGCTCACTGTGGTTTTAATTTGCCTCTTCCTGATGACTAATGATATAGAGTATCTTTCTATGGGCTTAAGTAGCAACTTAGATTTGTTATTTTGTGAAGTGTTTTCCAATATTTCGCTCATTTTCAGTTCTATTGTTTTTCTTTTGAGTTGTATTTTGCACCCAAATCCTTTGTTAGACATATGAGTTACAAATATTTTCCTAGCCTTTTCATTCTCTTATGGTATATTTTAATGACCAGAAACGTTTAAATTAGATGAAGTCCATTGCATGTTTTTTCTTTTTTTGGTAGTGTTTTGGTTTTTGTTTTTTGGGTTTTTTTTTTTTTTTCAAAAAAAAATCTCCTCTCAGAAATCTTTTGCTGCATAAGGTCCCCAGAAAATATTTGTCTCTGTTTACTTCTAAAAATGTTATGGTTTTGGCTTAATGTTTTAGGTCTATGAACATCTCAACTTGTTTTTTTACTTTTATGAGATAGTGCTTAAAAGTCCATATTTTTTCAGACATCTATGCCATTTTCCTGGCCATTTGCTGGCAGACTTTCCATTTCCCCATTGAGTTGCTTGGATAAGCCTTGTAAAAAATCAGTCTATTTCTGGATTTTCCTTACTCTTCCATTTATCTATTTGTCTGTCATTCTACCAATACTGACCTGTCTTGATTACTATAATTTCATAACAACAAACTAATAAACAAATAAGAGCAGTGTTCTTTTTTCCTCATGCCTGTGGTTAGGTATGCCACATTTGGTCACGTGCTTTATCTTTAAGAACACAGGATAAAAGATTTAGTTGTCTTCCTGATATTTTTACACCTAGTGACCTAAAATTCCAGCTACAGTATATATCACCAGACTCCTGAAAGATCGCTAGAGATAATTTAACCACACTTTGTTACTGCATAATATATCATGTCAATCATCTCCTTAGGGTAGACAAATTCGAGCTTTCTCATATTCCACTTTAACTCAGCTAATTCAAAAGTTTGCACTTTACCCCCTGCAAGTATCAATTTCTGTACATTTAAAATTTTTAACTGTAAATGACAGAATCTCAATCCTAAACTTGCTTAAAATAACAATAAATACAAGGAGGATCATTATTAATTTATATAACAGAAAAATCCAGAGGAAGAGAGCCAGCTTGAGGAAGAGCTCCATATATTTGAAGAGTACCCTCAGGCCTTCATCAGCTTCTTCCCATTTCCCACCCCTCTTTCCAATGACCACTTCTATCCATCTCTTAGCTCTTTCGTTCTCCATGTTAATTTCATTCTCAAACAGGTTCTCACCATACAGTGGCCCTCAGCTTCTCTTTCCAATTATTTCTTCAAAAAAAGTCTTGGTCTTGAGGCACCACTTGAGTGGTTCAGTTGGTTAAGCATCCACTTTTGGCTAAGATTATAATCCCAGGGTCCTGGGATCCAGCTCCATGTCAGGCTCCCCACTCAGCAGAAAGTCTGTTTCTCCCTCTCTGTCACACCTCAGATTGGGCTCTCTCTCTAGCTTTCTCAAATAAGTAAACAAAATCTTTTTAAAATATATTTTTAAAGATATTTATTCATGAGACAGAGAGAGGCAGAGGGAGAAGCAGGCTCCCTGTGGGGAGCCTGATGCAAACTCAATCCTGGGACCTGAGGATCACAACCTGGCCAAAGGCCGACTCTCAACCCCTGAGCCACCCAGATGCCCCTAAAATCTTTCTTTCTTTTCTTTTTTCTTATTACTTAAAGTCTTGGCCTTAACTCCCTGACTCAGCCACATGCCTGTCCTTGAGCTACTCATTATAAATCTGTTTGACTGGGTATAGGTTACTTCCCATCCCTCAGAGTAAGATGGATTAGAGCCAGGTTTACCTAAATTAATTTGCAAAGAAAAATAGAGTTGCTCATTTCCAGAAAAAGGGACAATGCATGCTAAGCAGACAAAATGAAGACTATTACTGCAGTTTGAGGATATCAAGTAGTCAAATTAGATAAACATGCTGAAGCATTTATTTTTAAAAGAAGTCTCATTCCATAACTTTCTTCTCTACTTTTCACCTCCCTTCTGTTCCAGAGCAAGAAAACATCCAGTTTCTTCTTGCAACATATTTCAAGGTATCTCTGATGTACAATGAGTACTTAGAGTTTATCTGAAAACATTGAAACTGTATCACATTTATCTTATTAAAACTTGTGACATAAAAAAAAAAAACTTGTGACATGTATGATTGGATATCAAACAATGGATATTTTTGACTGTTCAATAACATTTCTGGCCAGTAGCAATAGTAGTATGGATACATTGATCTTCTTTTTTTTTTTTTTTTTGGATCCATTGATCTTTTATAATCAATTCTAGGCTGGGTTTTGATAGTTTACAATGTAATTTCTCTGAAAGAAATTTTAGATAAAATAATTGGCATTCTGATTTCTGCAAGTATGCTTCATCTTCACAGTGATTAAAAAGTCCAGTTAGCTGATTTCTCAGCCTTGTAAGAACTTGATATTAGAAACCCATTGGAAGTCTTTGGAGAAGGGCATTTTATATGGGTAAAGAAGAGGAGAGTTTAAATCTTTCTGAAGTTATTTTTCAGTCTCTGATTCAAATCATCCAAAGTCCACATATTAATTAACTCCAACATTATCTCAAGGTTAGCAAACTTGTTTTAACATCACCTTTTGATCTTATTTTGACAAAATAGCTTTGCATTTCTGTGGATCAATGTGACTACCACAATACGTCACTGTCCTTAGGATACTCTAGGGGTTATCTTCAAATACCATGGCTTAATAAAAAATAAAAAAATAAAAAACATGCTGGAAAATGAATTGCCATGTACTTCAATACTATCTTTGTTTGGTTTTAAGAACTTGCCTTCCTAATTCCAGTCAGGACCTGAGTGTCCCAGAATAAATTGGACACCACTCCAGACAGTGCCTTAGGCAATCCATTCTATTGGCCAGCACTTAGCAGACTCAATTACCCTTTTCTTACTTGTACAGATAGTTCCCTAATAACGCCAGAACATACCATACCATGATATAACAGAACTCTCTGGAAAATTCATTTATCTAATGGCTATTAGCATCTGATTTTTCAGCTTCCCCTTGCATGCCCTCTGTACCTGTTTGCCGCCTCAGCCCCTTTCACGCATAACCAAGTACCCTTTTTCTCTCCTTTGTTGCTGTAGGTATTGCTTTCCATCTTTCTATCTCATCTTCCTTTTTTTTTTTATCATTTTACATATACTCCTAAATATGAAAAACAGGTTGAAGACATGTTTTCAAAGAGATGCTCTCAAGATGAATAACCTCATGCAAGCTATTTCTCTTTGTCTCACTTTTCCCTTGTAACCTCTACCCCAGCCTCCACCCGTTGTGACATTTATACAGGGAGTGGGGAGCATCCCATAGTGACATCGCTCTTTGACTTGGAATGTGTTTGCCTGTCAATGAGAAGTAAGAGGATAGGCTTTCAGTAGCCAGCTGGTTCAGAGCCTTGCAATCCAGGAGTGTTCACAAGACATTGAAAAAGGAAGTGGAGATTCCCAGTTCTCTCCTGGACCTCTGTGGACTGTGGTTCTCCTGATTGCTCGGGTCCCTGCGTTTCCGCAGCTGCCTTGAGGTTTCTCTAAGCTTCTAACACAAAGGTCCCTAAGACTTGCCTCGATAATTGTTTCTTTTTTGACCTCCTGGGTGTCCCAGGCCCTGCTACCTGACAACTTCCTCTTCTATCTAGCTTTGCTTTAAGGTGCCTATAGCTCCTAATCAACACATTAGACTGTCAAACGTGTAGTAGAAATATGTGTTCATAAAATATTTTATTGCTTACACATAGGCATTCCATTGTCTTACTCTTAAACCTGATTATTTCATCATCTATATAAGAAACAGAATAAAATAGTGGATAGAAATGATAGGTCTTGGCGACAAACTGCCTAAATTGAGCTCAGAACTCCAACTAGCTGCGTGACCTTAAAAGAAACTCCTGAGCCTCTCTGTGCTTCAATTTCTCAACAAAATAAATATAATAGTAATACTAAATCAATGGTGATCGGAAGCACTTAGTGTCTACAACTCTTGTCTAAAACCCTTGAGATTAGATGTAGCCTAGAATTAAGAAATTTTTATTTTTTAAAGGAAGTTTATATGAAGTATATACAATGTATTACACAATGCCCCATTGGCATTGGGTAGCATAGTCAAACGTATTGGCAATTCTGTCAGAAAACATATGGATATGATGGATATGCATACCAAGACTAGAAATAGCCACATAGAAGCTTAGGTCAGGTGTTACTATCAAATGAGTTATAATATATATGTTTCAACGTTGGAACCACATGAATGTAGTGTTTAGCCAAGTGTTTAACAGATAATAAGTTCCTCAAAGACATTGTTTATTATCATTATTATTCAATAAAAACATTTGTTGAATGCCTACCTTACATTATTTATTTTGGTATGTTATTGTTTTGATTAAGTTCAGGGCCCCTCCCTTCTTGTCTGGTTCTGATTCATTAATACTTAAAATTTTTAAAAAGATTTATTCATCTATTTTAGAGTGAGCAAGGCAGAGGAGGGGCAGAGGGAAAGGGAGAGAGAACTTTAGCAGATTCCCCACTGAGCACAGAGCCAACACTGGTCTCAATCTCATGACTCTGAGATCAGGACCAGAAGGGAGTCCAAGAGTCAGGTACTTAACTGACTGAGCCACGCAGGTGCCAATACTTAATTTTTTAAAGATTGAGTGAAACCTTCAGAAGTTGAGGAGCTAGGTATCAGAAAAGTTTTTCTGGGCAGCCCCGGTGGCGCAGCGGTTTAGCGCCGCCTGCAGCCCGGGGCATGATCCTGGAGACCCTGGATCGAGTCCCACATCGGGCTCCCTGCATGGAGCCTGCTTCTCCCTCTGCCTCTCTCTCCCTCTGTGTCTCTCTCCTGAGTGGATAACTAAAACCTTTAAAAAAAAAAAAAAAGAAAAGTTTTTCTAACAAGATCTTTTCATTTTCTCCTCTGGATAACTTTAATATTTAAATACAGTGCACATTATTTTCTTTCAAAAAAATTTTTATGATGGATAATTGACAGATAAAATTGTAAAGTATTTAAAGTATGTGTGATATGATGATTAATGTATATAATGTGAAAGAATTCCCTTCATCAGTTAACACATCCATCACCTTATATATTTATATATATTTTTTTTGTATGTGAGAACATGTAAGTTGTACTCTCTTAGCAAATTTCAATCCTACAATACAGTGTTATCAACTATAGTCAACTTGTTATATATTAGATTCTAATCTGGCGGTGGTAGGGCTCCAAGAACTGGAACTAGTTGCTGATCTCATCTCAACCCCTCACTCATCCAGCCCCCTTCACAAGAGTGTTCAGACATCCTCAAGTTCCTTCAAACATCTGGTTTCTGCTCCTGAGATGACTTATCTCATATCTTTGTACTTGACATGGCAGGCAATGTAAATATTCAATTACAGCACTTTATTTCTTTTCTGGAGCCTCTGAGAAGTGAGCCTTCTTGTATCTGCTATTGGACGTTACATGGTAACAATTTTGTCATGAAAAATTTCATGACAAGTTACAAAATATGCAGAGGACAGAACACCCCGTAGTCTTCATTTCTTCTCTGTTTATTTAATATGAGTTATACCTTGGTATTAGGGCATAGGAAGACAAGATACTATCCAAAACAATAGTTTATTGAATCTATAAATTCAGAGATGAAATAATCCTATTCCAAGAAAACAGGCCAAGGCTTTGACCAGCAGGGCAGATCTTATATATTTTAAACCCATATGCATTCAATGGCCTCCCTAAATTATAGAAGTCATTGTAAATTTTTTTCAGGAAAACTTACATAAGTAGTATAGTCCCTAGTTTTATTATCATTATTATTGTTATATATTTTTACTCTCTTATAATTATAGACCAAAAAAAAAGAAATATCTTATCATTTAATTTTGTGTAAGCAGGTTGGCGTCTGGTTTTCATTTTTTGTTTAACTGTTAAATTACCATAAATGTATATAAGAGATTATATATGTGTATATATACACACATATGGTATTTTGGGTATATAGATCTAAAAATATCTATAGACAGAAATCCAGATATTTCTCATAGAAAGGATCACCTAGACTTTTTCCCCTAAAAGCTTTATTTGAGGACACCTCATGATCTACTCACTGAAATGTGAAATTCACTCAGAAGACCACTTTATTTCCAGCCTGAAATTCCCAATGTTTTGAACATTGGACATGGTGGCCTTTAGGCTTACTGCCCGTTGAACCTAAATCCTATGGCCATTACCCTGAAAAGAACATCAGGCTGTGAACCAAGCTTTTAAAGGAAAGTAGTTTTTCAAGCTACATTATGGTGCTTGTAAAGGGAATAAAATCCTTAATGAGAAAATGAGTCTCCTGAGACTTCTGGCTCCAAGGTCAGCTCTGCATACTTGCCCTTTTAGTTGGCGGAGAATCTGTTAAGGGAAATTTCAGAGAGCCAATTCTGTAAAAGGTCCAGGATGAAATAAAATGACAGCCGGTTCTCTGGAGTCTCTGTTGGGCAACTTTATAATTCTCTGACAGATTTTCTCTGAAGCTGTTCCTGCACAATACCCAGTAACCCAGCCTCTCCCCCTGCTACGTTCCAATGGAGGAAAGAGAAATTGTGTTGCTAAGAAACCTGTTGCAATCACACCTGATGGAACCAACACTTGTCAGCTAATAACAGTTTAGTGCGAATAAATTTATCAAATCTTCCCAAGTGGATTAATACGTTGTCAGCTTCTGGAGGGCTTGGGCCTTGTATTTATTTATCTTTATTTCTATTCACATCAAGTGCAGTGCTAAATAAATGTTTTTGGCGTGCCAACTGAGGTCAGCTTGCGCTGTAGTACTGCTCTCAGCTGGCTCTTCCAGGTTGGGGGTGAGGCCAAGGAAGAGGGTCTTTTCCTAGTCTCTGGTGCTCCTTGTTCTGCTCAAGTCTACACCATAACAGTCCAAAGATAGGGCAGCTTTAAGAGGGGCCCTAGAGGGTACTAGAACTTTCCTGACCTTGCAGCAGGTAAGGGGAGATTAGGGGAGAAAGGGAAGCTTAGAATTGTAATCATTCACCCATCACTAAGAGGGGTATTGTGAATATTTCTGATTAAAAGATAATGGAAAATCTCTAAAAATTACTGTGCGTGAGACTTGGAGTTTCTCTAGGTGATCTCCATTAACGGGTGCTATGATTCTGGTACGACTGCTCCTCCTCTAGGAGAGCGGTTAAATGAAGCTTTCTTTGATAATGGGATACAGAAAACCAGATGGGAATGATTTTGGTCATTCTGACTTCCCGTGCACCACATTTAAGGCTTCTGGGTAAGCTGAAATGAACACTGCAACATTGTGAGAAATGGAGATGACAGTAAAATGTAATTACATTTAATTTATTGAATGCAGAATAATAACATTCTGTAAACTAGGACAAGTAAGAAAAAAAGGGAAAATCTAATCTGGTTCCCTGAGCCTCTCTCCGCTCCATCTCTTTAGCATTAACCAAGGCTCATCGTAACACGTATTCTAGGGAGAAGAATTCATTGGTGTGGTTCTTTGTTATTTTACCTTCACCCAGAAATGTAATTAAGAAGCAAATCATATTACCTAATGACAGAAACAAAGTATGTCAGAAATGGCATTATTACTGCAAAATTACAAAAAACACAGACTCCATTCCTGCTTCTAATTTATCACAATAGTGATAAAAGGTCTAAATGCTCCTAAACGGCAAAATTGATTGAGCGTTATCAGCTCTTTGTTACTATGAGCAGAACTAATTTCTTTTCACCCTTATGGAGTTAATTATGTAAGGAACGATGCATTTTTGCTGCTTTTGGTGGTAGTAGTGTATATAACTATCACAATCCTGGGTGTTCTACTTTGAAGAACTTTTTCTCAAGCTCTTAGGTGCCTATAAATTCACAGAATGAGCTTACTAGTCATCGAGGTGGTAAATAGGGTTCTTGATTAAGAAAATGAAACACAAGGAGTTCAAAGGTTTATGAATTTTATTCAAGTTTATGCAGTATTTATTTCCCAGGAGGGAAAAAAAAAGTATCACCACTTGCTTAATTTCAGATGCCTCCTCTCTCTGAGCCTCTGGGACATAATAGAATCAGTGGTATATATTTTCTCACTCTGATGAAATCTCCTGTCAGATGTTACCTCTTTCTGTTCAGACCAAACCCGGTCACCAACATGTGCCTGGAAGAGTCTTCAAACCTCCACTTAACTCCTTGTATGCTGTGTTTTCTTCAGCCAGCCTGCCCAGAGGCTGCATCTAATGCCTCCCATGCTCAGAGCTCTGGAAATAAGCCACACACCCCAGCAGCGACCCTCTGATCAGCTGAGGGGACTTTATGACATGATAGGTCCCTCAGGCTTTTGTGTGTTGTTAGTGGAACCCCGATTATTTTAGGAGGCTGTTCCCAGCTCAGCTACTGTTGTCCCAAGGAGTCCCTTTCCTCTGTAAAGATTTTCCAATGTCTTTCTTCTTTCCTGACCTTTCCCCTAGCACTTTGGTAGAGGGAACTGGTTCTTCCAGGATCTTTCTGGCAGGAGAGGATGAGGGAGAGTCTTTCTTCTTTAGGGCAAGTTCAAGGAAAAAGGCTGAGTTGAGAGTGACATCAAGACTGACAGGATGGAAGTTTTACCCCAGCCCCTGTGATCCTGGAACACAGAGGGGATTAAAGAAATTCCCCTCCCCTTTTTGTTCCGGAGAGCAATGTCCTTCAGAGAACGAGGCTATGAAATACGACTTTGATATACATCCCCTTGTTTACCTAGAACAAGGCCAGACAGATTCTTCAGACTTTTGTTTTGTCTCAAACCTGTTTAGCTGAACTGTTTGTCACCTCTGAGCAATCAGAACAAAATGATGGTTAACTAAACATAAGTATCTTAAGTATTTTTCCTCCCCCAGGTACCTGAACCTTGACTCACCTTCAGCCTGAGTGAGCATATGAACAGACCGAAGGGCAGCTGGTCAAGAATAGGCTGGTCAAGAATAGCAAAACATTCTCTGATCCACTGTCCCATCAGGACAACCCAATCCTACGTTACCACACCTGGTGCTTTCTAGCTTGTTTCCTTCTCCCTGGAAAAGAAAATCCCTTTTCTGCTTAACATGTAAGACATTTGCAAATATCTGGTTAGAGCATTCTCCTGTTTGTGATAGACCCTAATCTTTACATTAGACCAAATCAGATGTCTACACACTTCTTCCCCAACAATCCTCTTCCTCCCTCTCAATCTCTCGTGAACATACCCTCCCCCCCACACACACCCTTCACACATACTCTTCTCCAGAAAGACTCCAATATGGCTATTTCTATTTCTCTAATAAAAGAACAGGTGTGGTGATTGAGCAAGTTACAAGGAGATTACCAAAGAAAAGCAAATTTTTCTTTATCTCTGAATTTCTGTGTCCCTTTGATGTTCTCCCAAATTGCTTGGCCATCTCGAACCCTTATTGAGATCTCCATTTTACATAGATGCATCCTTCAGAACCCATTGGTAAAGCCAATCCGTTTGCCCCAGAGGAGAAACAAGCTTAGAACATCCTTGTTTTAATTGTTTCTTTCCCCTTTCGGTAAACAGAGCATGATTTACCACAAAAACGCTAGACTACCATATCTGACTAAATAAATTCTGAGGAGTTTAGATAAAATAAACAATGCTTATTCTAAAATGGTATTGTTTTGGTATTTTTCTTTCTTATGGGAGAGGATCCATTCATGTCTTTTTTGTTTGTTTGTTTGTTTTCACATCTCATTTTATTTTTTTTTATGCCAGTTGCAAGCCCTCTGTTTTTTTTTTAATTTTTTATTTTTTTTATTTATTTTTTATTGGTGTTCAATTTACTAACATACAGAATAACCCCCAGTGCCCGTCACCCATTCACTCCCACCCCCCGCCCACCTCCCCTTCCAACACCCCTAGTTCGTTTCCCAGAGTTAGCAGTCTTTACGTTCTGTCTCCCTTTCTGATATTTCCCACACATTTCTTCCCCCTTCCCTTATATTCCCTTTCACTATTATTTATATTCCCCAAATGAATGAGAACATATAATGTTTGTCCTTCTCCGACTGGCTTACTTCACTCAGCATAATACCCTCCAGTTCCATCCACGTTGAAGCAAATGGTGGGTATTTGTCATTTCTAATAGCTGAGTAATATTCCATTGTATACATAAACCACATCTTTTTTATCCATTCATCTTTCGTTGGACACCGAGGCTCCTTCCACAGTTTGGCTATTGTGGCCATTGCTGCTATAAACATCGGGGTGCAGGTGTCCCGGCGTTTCATTGCATCTGTATCTTTGGGGTAAATCCCCAGCAGTGCAATTGCTGGGTCGTAGGGCAGGTCTATTTTTAACTCTTTGAGGAACCTCCACACAGTTTTCCAGAGTGGCTGCACCAGGTCACATTCCCACCAACAGTGTATGAGGGTTCCCTTTTCTCCACATCCTCTCCAACATTTGTTGTTTCCTGCCTTGTTAATTTTCCCCATTCTCACTGGTGTGAGGTGGTATCTCATTGTGGTTTTGATTTGTATTTCCCTGATGGCAAGTGATGCAGAGCATTTTCTCATGTGCATGTTGGCCATGTCTATGTCTTCCTCTGTGAGATTTCTCTTCATGTCTTTTGCCCATTTCATGATTGGATTGTTTGTTTCTTTGGTGTTGAGTTTAATAAGTTCTTTATAGATCTTGGAAACTAGCCCTTTATCTGATAGGTCATTTGCAAATATCTTCTCCCATTCTGTAGGTTGTCTTTGAGTTTTGTTGACTGTATCCTTTGCTGTGCAAAAGCTTCTTATCTTGATTAAGTCCCAATAGTTCATTTTTGCTTTTGTTTCTTTTGCCTTCGTGGATGTATCTTGCAAGAAGTTACTGTGGCCGAGTTCAGAAAGGGTGTTGCCTGTGTTCTTCTCTAGGATTTTGATGGAATCTTGTCTCACATTTAGATCTTTCATCCATTTTGAGTTTATCCTTGTGTATGGTGAAAGAGAGTGGTCTAGTTTCATTCTTCTGCATGTGGATGTCCAATTTTCCCAGCACCATTTATTGAAGAGACTGTCTTTCTTCCAATGGAGAGTCTTTCCTCCTTTATCGAATATTAGTTGCCCATAAAGTTCAGGGTCCACTTCTGGATTCTCTATTCTGTTCCACTGATCTATGTGTCTGTTTTTGTGCCAGTACCACACTGTCTTGATGACCACAGCTTTGTAGTACAACCTGAAATCTGGCATTGTGATGCCCCCAGATATGGTTTTCTTTTTTAAAATTCCCCTGGCTATTCGGGGTCTTTTCTGATTCCACACAAATCTTAAAATAATTTGTTCTAACTCTCTGAAGAAAGTCCATGGTATTTTGATAGGAATTGCATTAAACGTGTAAATTTCCCTGGTAGCATAGACATTTTCACAATATTAATTCTGCCAATCCATGAGCATGGAATATTTTTCCATCTCTTTGTGTCTTCCTCAATTTCTTTCAGAAGTGTTCTATAGTTTTGAGGGTATAGATCCTTTACATCTTTGGTTAGGTTTATTCCTAGGTATCTTATGCTTTTTGGTGCAATTGTAAATGGGATTGACTCCTTAATTTCTCTTTCTTCAGTCTCATTGTTAGTGTATAGAAATGCCACTGATTTCTGGGCATTGATTTTGTATCCTGCCACGCTACCGAATTGCTGTATGAGTTCTAGCAATCTTGGGGTGGAGACTTTTGGGTTTTCTATGTAGAGTATCATTCATCTCATTGGATGCAGAGAAAGCATTTGACAAAATACAGCATCCATTCCTGATCAAAACTCTTCAGAGTGTAGGGATAGAGGGAACTTTCCTCGACATCTTAAAAGCCATCTATGAAAAGCCCACAGCAAATATCATTCTCAATGGGGAAGCACTGGGAGCCTTTCTCCTAAGATCAGGAACAAGACAGGGATGTCCACTCTCACCACTGCTGTTCAACATAGTACTGGAAGTCCTAGCCTCAGCAATCAGACAACAAAAAGACATTAAAGGCATTCAAATTGGCATTCATGTCTTTTGAGTTAAAAATAGTATTTGTTTTTCTTAGCATTCATTACTAGACAGGGTCTATGTGGACTTTCACGGTTTAAGCCTTTTCAAATTAAATTTGAAGGACCACTGTTCTTTCCTATCAGAGTAAAACACATTCTAAATCCTAATAAATCTATTTCTTTAATATGCCACTTGATGTATAATAGTGCAAACAAAAACACATAATGGGTTCCTCTTGAGAAAGAAAAATGTATTCACTCCTGATGAAAGATCTTTTGATAATTCACTCTTGGCTTCACCACTTGATTTATATCATCTTCCCACATTAATTTGTTTTTAATTTTTTTCCTGCCTTCTAAGGTTTTTCTCATTTCAGTGACATATACGTGACAGATAAGGTTGATGAACTACAGAAGATCCTAACTCAGATGAAAAGCTTAAATTATTCTGCACTCCCATAGAATCCATGTAAGAAACTGAGAAGTCAGGATTTCCAAGGGCTTGATCATAGCATTTTCAAAATAAGTGATAAAATCAACAACAACAACAAAACCCCATTAAAACAGAGTGTATTTTTTAGCCAATACTAAATGGCTCCCTGAAGTGTATTTTTTCCAAGCCTTTAGCTGATTCAATTGTGTACTCTAAAAATGGTGGCAAAACTATAGAAGCTCTGTAAAATCCATTCTTTATTATAGATCTTAATTTCAAAAATATATTCCATCTATGAATTTAATTTTAATTTAGGGAAAAGTACTAACTTGCTTAACTATCTTCAGGTAAGGAAGAAAGCAGTAGAGATGACAATGCCTCAAGGTGAAACTCACTGTTTTTAAAAACAATACCTAATCCCTTTACAAGTTTAGCCTATGTCCCTTCACATGGAAGCTCAACTACTTCAGTCCTGTTCTGTGTCTCACCAATCAAGTTAGATGCCACCTACTAGATCATTTTTCTTTATTTAGTCTCAGTAACAGGAAATACATTTCAGTCACCTTTTCTCTTCCATGATCAGATTGCATGAGTACATTTTATGTATCTCCTCAATAGTCCTTTGATTTCCACCTATACCCTTTGCAATGATGATTGATTTGAGGGTGTGACCGTAACTAGAATACTGACATTCCATCACTGCCTCCTGGTGTAGGAAAGGCTCACAATGTGTCAGTTTCCTCATCTGTAAAATGATGGAGAAGATCTTCGGAATTGGAAATCTTGTGAAGATGGAAAAATATGATATGCTTAAAGCATTGAACAATGATGATTTATTTTTTTGCTTATTATTTATTTATGCTTCTAAATACTTAATTGAGGATTATATATTCTACTTATTTAAATTATTTTTTTTCCCACAAAACACCTATAAATATTGTACTTATACTATTAGTCTACATTGTATTCAAAACATCTAACTTAACTGACAGTGTACTCACTGGATGCTAAAGATGTCCTGGTCCTGTTTTGAAGTAAGTCTGGCTCATAAAAATAGGCAAGCAATGCATTTTTTTTTTTTGTTAAAAATACGTGTTTTTTTCTTTATGCCTTCTTATAAATAGACTCCAAGTTAACTTCATTATATAACAATAATTTGAGGAAATAAATTCCTCAGGAATGGATAGGAATAGGAATACTTTTAGACAGTAAATTCCTGAGGGAATAAATCAACTTAGTTAATTTGCTACTTCACATCCCTGAGGGATCTTTGAATTCGGAGCCCTGGACTGGAGGCTTTGGGCTTGTTTGCTTAAATTTAAGGATCTTCAAGCTGTAACTAGAGCAAGGTATGACAAAGACCATTCCTGTTAAACAGTGAACATCCTCTCAGCTCTATCCTGGGTATGTTTTCAAGCAGAAATCACCTGGTTATTATAGCTTACAAGTGGGATAGTTTGTACAATCTGACAGTAGGCAATATCTCCAAAATATGTACGTGTGGATGGCTTTGACCACTTAATTCCTATAATTTAATTTCCACATGGACCCATGTTTTCTAAGTTATAAAATAAGTACTTTAAGTTACAGCATTCCCTAGCAACCCACCCACACTACTGACTTATTTAGATGTGTTCTATGGAATTGTGTGTGAGGAGCTTTCTGAGAAGCCCCCACTCTTTCTCTTTTCTTATTACTAAGAATGGATATATTTCCTACTGATTAATGGTCTAATAATTAACAGTTAGCAACGTGAATTTGGAAAGAAACTATTTAAAAATACTCTTAGTTTTATGCATCTATGCTCTAATAGACTAATTCAATAAAAAGCACCCCCATGTTTTACTGAAGAGTTATTTTTTAATCTGATCCAATATTATTTTATTTTATTTATTTTATTTTTTAAAAGATTTATATATTTTATTCAGAGAGAGAGAGAGAGAGAGGCAGAGACACAGGCAGAGGGAGAAGCAGGCTCCATGCAGGGAGCCCGATGCGGGATTCGATCCCGGGTCTCCAGGACCACACCCCAGGCTGCAGGCGGTGCCAAACCGCTGCGCCACCAGGGCTGCCCGATCCAATATTATTTTAATTTGTTGTCTGATCACCTATGTTTTTGAAATTAAGAATTTACGTACATGTCCTGATTACCAGAATTCTTTTTCAGAGTAAAATGTAATAATATGAACAAACTGATCAAGATGCAATACCATAGCTATCATATTAACATTAGGTGCTATTCATAAGTTTTCATTAATCCCCATGACAACCTTGCAAGCATATCTACTGTATGGAACAAGAAGTATGGCTTGGAGAGTACGACTTGCTCAAGTCATACAGTCGGTCACCAGCAACACTGGGGCTCTAACCCTGTCACCCTAATTCCAAAGCCCATTCTTGCTCTTTGCCATGTGTTCCAGTGCCTATATGTGTTGTATGAAACACAGTTTTTGGCACAGAAATTGTTTGTTGAGGGGTGAAGAGTAAGTACTTGATAAAGCAATAGAGATGTACATATATTAAATCTCTATATTACATTTTATATTTTTCTATTTTCATAAAAACACATGCAAGTGGTCAGACCTTACACATACCTGACCTGAGGAAGTGTTTATTTAGAACATTCACAAAACAATAGGAGTTGCAGATGTGGGTTTTTCTGCTGCCCATTCCACTCTGGCTGAAACAGAGATCAGACTTGGAAGAGAGACCTCAGCTCTTAGGCTGTGGGGTTTTTAAACAGTCATGATCACAGGTCCAACCCCTGTGGTTATAGCTCTGTGATGTATTGGTCGCAGGCCTGTCCTGCCAGCTCAGCCGTCTGGGTTAGAGGAGTACCAGCTCTTGTCTGATGCAGTCACGGAGCAGAGTTTCTCTCCGCTGTTACAGTTACAGTCAGGTGTAGACAGTGGCCGAGTACCGCTTCAGCCCTCTACAAGCATTATTTGCCTTAAGCACCCGCACCGCCAGGTTTCATGGAACTTTTGCAAGGGACCAACATGCAGGAAATAGATTTGAATAAGTTGCTTCATACCTTCTATGTACATTACCATTATTGTTTGTATAATTTTATTTTATATGTGTTCACAAAAATTGCCATTGGTGCCATAGCTCCTTGATACCATCTGCTTAATCCTTCATTGAGTTGAATGCAACTTTTTTCTTCTTCTCCTTAGGGGAGAATATATAAACTTTCAATGTGGAAAAAAAAAAAGATTCATGAATGAGAATAGTAATAATAATGGTTACAAAGATAAGACAGAATTGGTATAAGAACTCCTTCGGCTTCATATTTTTTTTTTCTGCCAAACAAGGCCTGATTTGTTAAAGGAGAGAAATGGAGTGGACAGTCACCTCTGTGGCACAGTCAGAGGCAGCAAGGAAACTTCCCCTGTTCCTCAAATACTCCCTTTTCTATCGACTACATTTTGAAAAATCCTGCACTGAAAGATTGTTCTGTTTAATTAAAGGCTTAAAGTGACAGTTCTCCTGGGAGGGCTTACACTGAGCAACTATCAATCCCTTTTGTGTGAATACATTTCTGAAGAGCTAATAAGAAAAGGAATTTAGAGGGAGCCAGTGGCAAGGAGAGCTTCTACAAAGATCCTGAATAATAGAACAGGATCGTGAGGGTAGCCACTCAATAGGAAAATTCGTTGATGTCATCAAGACCACATTTGCCTCTGCAAAGTTTTTTCTATGCGCAATGCTGCCCTAATCTATGACTTATCATGTGGCAGTTGCTTATTCTATTTTTAAGATTTATGTATATCCAACGTCTAGATAATTGAAAATTCAGTTAGACACTCAATATATTTAAGTATCTGGAAGTAACTGACTAATCAACCACTCTTCTTTCAACCTTCTTTCCAGATGGAAAGAACCATAATCCTAAATGAAATTCCGGGATCATCTGAGCATTTTTGTTTAATCTACTTACCAAAAGAATAAACATGGAGATGATAAAATGAATAATTTTTCTCTAAACTAAATATTATGACTAAAATTATGGAGCCATTTCATTCAACTAAGATTATATATGATTTTAGCTCTACTGTATGCCCCAAGGGACTATAAAGGCAGCATTTGAATTTATTTATATTCTATTGCTTTTCATTCAGCAGCATCAATAACACAAAGTGATAGGGAGGTTGCATATATTGTGCTTTGAACAATTTGTTGCCTTCTCTTGCTTGCTCTTGAGCTACCTTCTATGTATATATCTATATATTTTAAAGACATAGTGTATTATTTGCTTAGATGGAACAAAATCCAACCATAATTACCCAGCAAAACTTGGAGCAATCTTGCCATATCTCAGGAAATCCAAGCATGAGGAGTGCAGCCAGACCCTGAAACCTAGGCAATCAGGACAACCCAGAAATCCTTGCCTCTCCCTCCCTCCCTTTGGGACTATGTGGCCCTTTCATTCTGCTTTCTTCTGTGCTTTACTCTTCTGAAATTCGACTTTCACTGCTTGCCCAACAAAGCTGGTAGGCAGGCATGATCATCCCAGTCCTAATTTTACAGGATCTGCAGAGGCCAGCACCCAAAGCCAAATAGAATCTGTTCCGACTTAACATTCTTGAGAAAGGGAATTTGATTGGCTGAACCTGGGTCATTCTTGAGAAAGGGAATTTGATTGGCTGAACCTGGGTCAAGGTCTTACTCATGTATAATCACATTTTATCAACATTACCTGAACCATTTTTGAATCACCAAAAAGTTTTCTAGGTTACCTATCTTCATCTGTCTACATATTTTAAAGTACAAAAATATTTGAAGTGGTGCACAATGTGGCTGCTTGATATTTTATCCGCGCTACAAGTAGTCATTCTGATCATTGGTATTTGTTGATATTTATAAGGTATATTGCAGTTTCCTCAAAATAAATAACAAAATAAATAAGCATGAATTTTATTTTTTAAGATTTTATTTATTTATTTAACCGAGAAAAAGCATAAGCGGGGGAAGTGGCAGGCAGAGGGAGGAGCAGCCACAGGGGAGCTCTGTGCAATGTGGGGTCCATCCCAGGACCCTGAGATCACGACCTGAGCTGAAGGCAGATGCTTAACCGACTGAGTCACTCAGGCACCCCTACTGCATGGATTTTAAAAGCTATCTTCACATGGCTTTTCTGTCATAGCACCCAACCCACAAAATTAAATCTCCATATTTTGGGGGCACCAGTTTACCTCATTCTAATATTTTCACTTTATTCTGTCAAATTTCTTTAATGTAGAAAAGGAACACTAAAACACACACTCACACACACACAGGAAACAAGACAAAAAAATATTACCACAACATTCCTTTCCATAACATAAAATTTAGTCCAGTTATCACCCACCTCTTTGTGAAGATGTCCCTTCTAATGTTCCCTACACATCCCCCTTGCACAACCAAGACCCTGCCTCCCACTCCCTTAGCACATGAAACATGCCACAGATTACAATATTCATGTTTGTAACTATTTAATTTTTCTCTTATTTTGGTTTAGGCAATCCACTTTGATAGGGCAGGAATTCTGTCCTGGTCAGTTCCATCCTCAGTGCCTATTTACCACAGCGGGAAGTACTAGTAGGTGTAAGTAAGTCAGTGATGACTTAGGAATAGCTAAATGTTGCACACTTGGCTGAAGTATTATGGTGTTCCATGACCAAATGGAGTTCTTGTATTCTGATTTACAAATTTATCCAGAAATGGCACACTATTTATCTTGGATATAGCCTTTGTTATACAGTTATCTTTTCGCACATTTTGAAGGACTTTCAAAAGTAGAGGGATTTTTTTTTATAGAGAACAATACAAAGAACACCAGCTTTATAAATGACAATTGTGTGAAAATCTGTGTGACACCTGTAATATTCACATGTGACATAGATCAATCTATCACCATCTTTGAAGTAAAGGGAAATGAGGAGTTAACTACTTGGTTCCAAAAATATTAGCATAAAATCACATTGTTTTTGACCCAAGCTTTTATGATAACCTATGTTATATTTTTAGGAATCACCTTATAATTTTCTTAAGTTATAATGACAAGTCAGAATACTTTAATGGAGATTGAGCAATGAAAGAAAAGTGAAGTATAATAATGTCACGTTTTTAAGTCACAAACTTAGCAATTAAATATATCACAGTCGATTTCAGTTTAACAATTTCTTTCTGCTTTTTTCAAAATCTTTGTGGTACCTATCCAGATTTGCATGCTTTGTTTCCATCTCCCCTACTTCACTCCTTTCTCAGGATGACATTTAGGCACACAGAACAGATGTAATGTTATGTCGTCCTTCCCCATTGGCTTCTGGGTTGTGCCAGTTGAGATGTAAATCATCTTGCCTGGTTTCCAGATCTGGTTCCTGTCCTTGCTGTATCTTCTGGAAGTGTCTTAATGTATCTCTCTCTCTGCACAAGAAAATTCCTGGAATGCTGGCCATCTCCTTCTGTTATCCGTGACAAACACCTCAGTTAATTCTAACAGAAATCCTCACAAAGATTTCTGATACTATGATGTGAAACTCTCTGACTTTGGGTTATCTACCATGCAACCACTGAGACGTCAACCAAAAACCTCTAGATTTCTTTCATACTTTTCCCAGGCTATGGAGAATGAAGGTGTCACCATCTCAGGATCTGTTCACTGCCTATCTGTGTTATGTCACCATACTATCTTGTATTGTCAGGCTGCTTCTTCAAAGAACTTTGAAATTTTGTAGGTTATAATCTAAAAATGAGGAATAAGTCCTTGTCCTTGTATATGGGTAATTTTAACAATCTAGCCTAGAATTTTGATTCCTCAGGCAGATGGGATTTTTGTTTCAAAGGATTATCTTTCCCTTTCCCTATGACTTCCTTTCCACCAAGACTAGAAGGACTCTTTTAGGAAGGGTATCCCTTCACATTATGCTATGGACTGAATTATGTCCTCCCCAAATCCATATGTTGAAGCACTAACCTAATGTGGTTGGTATTTGGAGAGGAGACCTTTGAAAGGTAATTAGGTTTAGATGAGGTCATGAAAAAGGCCTCAGGATGGGAATTAGTGTCCTCATGAAAAGAGGCATCAGAAAGCTTCCTTTCTCTCTCTCTCTCTCTCTCTACCTTGGGAGGACACAGCAAGAAGCTGCTGGCTGAGTGACAGGAAGAGGTCTTTCACCAGAATCTGATCATGCTGCCACCCTGATTCTGACGTCCTGCCCCTAGAATTGTAAGACAATATATATATATGTGTATATGTATATGTGTGTGTGTGTGTATATATATATATATATATATATATATATATATATATATATAAAATTTAAGCTGCCTGGTCTTGGTGTTCTACTATGGTAGCCAAAGCTGATGAAGATATGTTATATCTTCTTCCTACTACTGCATGGCTTAATCTTAATAAGAGGGATTGTTGGGGGACTAAATGCAATTTACCAAGAAAGCAACATATGCTAGGGCTATTATCAAGTATTATTGGTGTTATGGATAGAAGAATGCAAAGAAGACCTCAAATTCAGAGTAAATAATGAGAAATTATGTATACATTATTTTTCAAACAGTAGGATACAACCCATTAATGGATGATGAAGACAATTAAGTAGGTCATAATTATCCTTCCTCTTAATGATTTAGAATAGAACAAAACAAGGTAGAAAATAACAGAACATTGCTTCGTGAAAGGTTTTATTATTTAGTTGTGAGCACGGGCATATTTGCTTCATGTGTGTGTATACCAGTTCATAATACAACAGAGGCTTCTTCCTGAGACAGCAAGTATTAGAGCCATGCCCAGCATACTCAAAAAGATAAAGATGTCAGTAAATCCTCTCGTTCCAAGCCTCCACGGCCTTTAACAAGGAAGCATTGGCAACAATGCCTCTGAAAGGGCATCAGTCTTGGAGACCATTTGGAATTTTGCCCCCCCGTCTGTCCCCTGTACCTCAGATACACATTGAATTTATCTCTATCAGATTTCAAAAATCGATGGTGACACCCTTGCAACTTTTTTTAGTTCTTTTGTATTTTATTTTATAAATTTTCTTCAATTTTTCCCACCCTCCTCCAAACCTAGTTCTGACTCCTTTAACCTCCACTGCACATGGTTCTCTCTGAACCATCAGAACTTCTCTGAGCATCATTTTCTTTATTTAGAAAATAAGAGAGTTAGACTTGCTTTTATTTAATGTCAATTCTATCCCTAAAATTCTTTTTTTTTTTTTTGCTTTTATATTAGAGTATTGCATCTATGACAGTGTTTCTTAACCTGGGATTCATGACCAGCCTTTCAGGGTCTGAGGATATACACTCAAGGATTGGAAAGCTTTAAAATTTGTTGCCATAAAGTTTTTTTTGTTGTTGTTGTTGTTTGCTTGTTTTCATAGCCTTGGGAACTTGGATGCACTTTTCTGGATGAGTGGCTTATGCAAGGGCTCAAGAACTTCATGTTGTTCAGTATAAATTGAAACACGTCGTACTGTGTGGGGATGCAGAATGAGACAGGAGCTATCAGCAGAATGTATATGTAAACAGCCTTGTAAGCCAAGTTAAGGATTTTGAATTTTATCCTAAGATCAATATGTATATGTGTGCAGTGGGGGTGGGTCATGAGACTGTTTATGGTAGAAGACAATAGAGAGAGTTCATTAAAGAGAGAAATGAAAGGTTTTGTTTAAAAACTTCACCAAGGGAGAACCAGGTTGAAGATGACAAAAGCCTGGGTCTGGTCAGGAAAACTTTAATGTTAGCAGAGTGAGAAATAGTATTTGCCTCCACTAAATATGAATAGAGTAGTGGAGAAGCAGAGATGTGGAAAATTTGGAAAGATGTATTGTAGACAGATTCATCAGAACTTGATATTGGGCTCGATTTGGGGTTTAAAGGAGAGGGCTATGGAGGATGACGTGGGCATCTGGTTCATGTAATTGGTAAGGTGATGAAAATATGATCTTCTGAGAGTGTTAGAAAATTGTGAGGTAGGAGGTAGGGAGAAATTAGAAAAAAAATGTTAATGTGGACCGTGGGAGAGGAAACTACCTACACATATTCTAGTACTAACAGGCAGGGTGCCGGGCTCATCTGGAACCAGACCTTATGAATTTGTACATGGTTTCCCCAGTGGTATTCAATAGCCAGTAGGAGCTTGGTAGTTTTATTAACCCAGAACTAGGGAGAATGCAAAAGATACACATAAGCTTGGGTGGCATTTTAAAGATGTGTGTGTGTATGTAGCCAAGTGATGAAAATCAAGCATATTCCTAACTATTTTAATATTTTAATGCAATTCAAAGAATTGGCCACTACAAAAACCTTCACTAACCACCTCCACCTCATACCAGTTATTGGCCTTGCACTCCTTCATACTCCCTCAAAGCTATTTGAACTACATTATCCTACTCTTGCAGTCCCCATGTTCCCTAATCAAAAACAAAACAAAACAAAACAAAAAAAACTGTTAGATAGGTATTTTAAATAGATCAATTTTGGTCTCACAGAACATGTAGGATCAACACCAATAGGGGGAGAAGGCGAATAGTGAAATGGTAATGCAATTTGCATTTGCAAGGAAGCCTGGCTTTTTTATACTCCCAATCTGGGATCTGGGCAGCTTCTGTGGAGGAAGGTGTGACTTTGGATGAGGCAGCTCTTTTCAGCTTAGGGCAGTGGTTCTCAAAGTGTGGTTCCCAGAACATCAGCATGAGCATCGCCTTGCTGTTTAGTAGAAAGGTGGAATATCAGCCCCCACAGTGGACCTACTAAATCAGAAGTCTGGGGGCACAGCCATCTGTGTGTTAAACTCTCTCTGTGATTCTAATACAAGTTAATGTTTCAGAACCATTGGCTTCAGGAAATTTTGGAAAGAGACTTGGCTGAAAATTGCCAGCAGTCTAGACTCTCAGAAACTGGGGAGTACGTGTATGGCTCCTGAAGGGGAAGCCTGTGGGCAGCACCCCTGCATCATCAGTATGTGATGTTGGAAAGACCAGTCTGCTGGCAGCGGCTTCTATTCTGAGTTAGGAATATTTAAGACAGTTTGAGCAGAAAGGACAGAGAAAACAAATTAAACAATTTGAATATGAATTATGAGAACGTACACGGAACCTCCTTTTCCATTCACCTTTTTCTTAATCTCAATTATTCATCTAATATATGCAATTAATTAAGCATTCTTTACTATCAACAGCTCTCCTGAAGTCAGCTATGGTTATAATAAATATGGATAAGGAGTTTTATGTTGTGATTAGGCAATAGACTATCTTACTAGTTCAAAAAGTTAACAGTGACTTACGAGATTTTTTCCTTTATTATGTATAAGCTGGCAAAAGTTAAAAGAGGAACTTTTGAAAGTAAATCAAGTTATATAGAAGTATTAATCTAAAGCAAATACATCTTCTCTTAGTTGATTAGCATAGAAGTCAAGTTTCCGTTAGAATAAAACACCTAATGCTTCATTAAGCACTCGTGAGATTGTGTAAAACTTGCTTTTAAACCCATATTCAATCAATTATTTTCCAAGGCTATTGACTATATATATTCACTTTTATTGCCGAGCTTCTGCATCTTAAATCCTTGTAACACCAACCTTGACTACAGAAATATTCATTGCCAAGATGCAATTTATTTAATGCACAGAACAGCTTGTTGGTTCAGTTCAGTGAAGTCTAGATGCTATGAAGTGGGCATCTTGAAAATTTCCCCCCACTCCTAGCTAGAAGTACCTGGAAAATGGCAATCCATCTTGGAAGAGGATAAAGAGGAGACCTGTCAAGTCACTTTACCTTGTTTTCAGATTACATGCAAAAGAACTTACTTTTGCAGGAACCAGTAAGGTTTCTGTGCCACTTGAAATAGAATAAATGCTTCCTGGCAAATGGAAACAAATAAAGATAGAACAGGTTTAAATAGCCCCGAAGACAGAGATTCAGACTTTTAGTTTAGTCACTACCTCAGGAAAATTAGTAGCTCTTTAGGAAAAATTTAAGGTGTAAATCTCTCAGTAGAAGCAGTTTAAAGCAAGGTAAAATATGAAGCAAGCAACAAACAGCTATAAAGTATTACAATGCAGAAATATGTCTCCATTTTCATGCAATAGATGCTTTCTGGTTTTTAAACAACCAAACTTCCTAATCAGATGCAAACTCAACACCCTGGAGTTAGGTGAACCATTTGTTCCTTGCCAGTGACTAGGGGCTTTTTATCATTCATCATTTTATGGTGTAGAGAAGGAGGATGGCAGAAGATAATAAGCAAAACTGGACAGCGGGTTTGTGAATACTTAGAGGATGAAAAGAAAAGTTGAACTGAGCTTGCAACAGGTATTGATTAGCAGTGGTAATCTGGGATCTCCTAAAGACTGATGGAAATGGTTATGAAGTTCTGTTGTAGATGAAGGTAAACATCAATGACCTCAATCTAGCCCAGTGAAGTTCTCTCATTGTTCCCACTAATCCTTTTTACAAGTGAATTTTTAAAAAAATTTTAATTGAAATAGTTTTCTTTGTGTGCCCTACTCATGTTGCTCAAATGTATGCCTACAAGCAGTAGTAATATTTTCGCATGTGTATTTGATGTTAAAGCCAGAGCATGAAGTCATTTACTGGACTCCTGAATTTCTTTCCTTTCTTTTTGATTTTAACGAGCATCTCCTGCTCCCACGAAGACTGTGTGTTCAAGAAGCTGACTCTAGGGGTGCCTGCATGCCTCAGTTGATTGAGTGAGCAACCTTTGGTTTTGGTTCAGGTCTCCAACTTCAGGTTGTGAGATTGAGCCCCAGACAGCTTGGGGCTCAGTGCTGAGTCTGCTTGAGATTCTCTGCCTCTATCACCTGCTCTTGCATACACTTTTTCTCTCTCTCAAATTAATTAATTAATTTTGAAAAAAGAAGCTGACTCTATTGTTAGGTACAGAGGTGGCACATGGGCTCCCTGGGCATAGTGATTTATTCAGAGATGGATCTGCACTTTAACTGGTCTGATCAGAATGATCTCTGGACATTTATTTGGAGATTGTAGCAAAGCTGCTCTCTTTCACTGGCTAGGAATGCAGAGTATGATTTCTTAGGATTCACTGTCATCCATCTTGGACTATGAGAAGAGAAGCCTTTAATGAGTGAAAGACACACTGAGATAAAGGAATAGTGACATACAAAATGAATAAAATAAGTTCTGGTAATACATTTTAAGCTGTGGTTCAAGACTATGTGAAAGACTTTTTAGCAACAAAAGCAATAAGGTACCTTCACTAATTAAACCTATGTAAGTTGTGTTTTCTATTATTTGCAAACAAAAGCATTCTGATAAATGTGACAATCCTCCATTCTCTAATCCCTAAATCATATATGGAAGAATAAGAACAAGAATAAGAATAAGAATAAGAAGAAGAAGAAGAAGAAGAAGAAGAAGAAGAAGAAGAAGAGAGGAGGAGGAGGAAGGGGAGGAGGAGGAGTAAGAGGAGGAGGAGGAAGAAAGGGGCACCAAGGTGATTCAGTCAGTTAAGCATCCCATTCTTGATTTTGGCTCAGTTTGTGATCTCAGGATTGTTAGATCAAGCCTCACATGGGGCTCTGTGTTTAGTGCTGAGTCTGCTTGAGATTCTCTCTCCCTCTCCCTTTGGTCCTCCCTCTCATGCTCTCTCTCTCTCTCCAATAAATAAATAAATCTTTAAAAAGAAGAAGAAGAAAGAGAAACAGGAACAGATCAAGTAAGCAGTAATATTTCTATAGAAGTGGAAACTGTCTTCTGATCGCCTATGCGTAAATCATGGATAATGCAATACCTTACTTTAATTGCTTATCTCATAGCGACATAGTTGAAGTCATAGTCAATCTCAATGAGCAATTTGGAGATTGGTTACTTTATTTTCTTTTCTTCATTCACTGCCAGGGAAGCATATGGAATATAATTAAAGTATTATTGAGGAGTCAGGAGGGTTTCTCCACATTAACAGAAGACAGTCATCTATAAACAAAAATCCTGTTTCATTCAAACATTTTGCTCACTGTAATAAAGAACATAAGAAAGAGATGAGAAATCACAGAACAAACAAGTTGTTTCTTCTATTTCAAAGATTACCTGGAGGTATCCGTTGCCCTTTACTATATAATTAGTAAGATGCATTACTTGAAGTTAAAATTTCTGGTGAATAAAAAACAGGTTTTCATGAATATATTGATCTAAATAACTTAGAGGAAACTCATATGCTTTTATTGCAGGCCAAAACTCACCAGTGAAGCTCCATCATTAAATACCCATAAAATGTCTTTTTATCCTTTCAATTTGACTGCATAAGTGTGTTTTTATAATAGTTGTTGAATACAACAATACACTTTAGTATTCTTGTTCTTTTGTTTTATTTTGTTTTCTTTCTTTTCTTTTTCTTTTTCTTTCTTTTTTTTTTTTAGTGTTAAGAAGCTACAATAAGGAGCCCACTAGGGATGTTGACAATGAAGGAAGTAATTGGCTCTCAGAGAGGTAAATGATAAAATCTATATTAGATTACAGTCAGCAGATTTATGAGAGACCAGATGGCTTCTGGATGAAGTATTAACATATTTAAAGAAAGAAGGTGCTGCACAGAAGGGGCATCAGTGAACCATGGAAATGCAGGAAAAGCAATGTCTTGGGGCAAATGGTAACCATCATGAAATGAAAAGAGGACCTTAGTCATTGGATATCAAGTTATTTATATCCCACTAGCAAGGCTGGCCCTTAGATTTGGAGCCAGAGGGCCTTCAAGTCTTTCTGATCTGAATGGATAATCCAAGTTTATTTTGAGATGAAACAACAGCTATTCTCACCTGTTGCCATTAAGCATTGAAATCATCTGACAACTAGTTTTGATCTCATACTCACCAAGAAATCTGATTCCCATATCTTTCTCCTTTTCTGTTTTTCAGTCCTGTCACTACAATTTCACAGTAAATCAATAAAACAGACTTTAATTATGCTTATTGTATGGCCATATAGTTTGGCCACTGGGAGCCAATGTGCCAACACTAACTCAAATATATATAGTTTGTGTGACTGTTGTATTTCTCAGTACATATAAATAAGTTTATCCTTTGTATTTATCTTACATATTGTCTATTAGTAACCGTGAACTAGTCCATTCAGGACCTGATCCCATTCTGAGACATTAATAAGACAGCGTCTTTGGGGACTTCAAAATGAAGAAATGTTATAGAAGGTTTGATACCACTTACTTATTTTTATATTAATTTCTAAAGTATCCATCAAAAATAATCAGGCATTATTTATAGTTTTTATGCAAAGTTTAATAGTTTTTCAAAAATCTTCCATAACCTCCTATTGCCTTCAGGATAAAGTTTGAGCTATTTAGGGTGATATGTAAATCCCTTCATGATCTGACTTCCATATCGTCATCTCATGACATCCTGCAGCATGTAATGGATGTTATATTCTTGATCTCTTATAAACTACCTACACTTCAAGGTCCACCACAAACATTATCGTAGCAGAGTCACTCGCCCTTTCTTCTTTCCTCTGTTTAAACATAAGCTTTCTTTGGAGCTTCAGTCTTAGTTGTCATAATATTCATGGCAACACTATGGCGTGTTGTAATTATTGACTTGGCTATAAGATTACAAGCCTTTTTGAAGGAGAAATTCTGAATTTTACCTTGATATGCCTAAGACGTAAGGACAGTGCTTATATGAAATTGAAGGGAGTTTACTGACTGGATGAATGGGGAATGAATAGAATTTTGCTCCCAATCCAATTCACTTTCCTTGTTACAAACTATAGTAGACTGACATATGGCCTGATTCCTTAGCTCTCCCTGTGTCCATATCTATCATCATATACTTTTGATATGACCTTTACATTGTGATTCTTAAACTCAGCCCTGTGACTTGCATTAGGACAGTGAAATGTGGGTACACAAGACATAAGCGGAGATTTGTGGAGAAGCATAGGAATTAGAACCACTTGACAGAAGAATGAATGAGCCCAGCCAAACCCTGTCAAGTCTATCCTACATCAGCTGAATCCCAGTGATGCATGACAAATAAATGCTCATTATTATAGGCCACTGAAGTTTTGGGTGTTTTATTATGCAATGTTGTCACAATACAGAAGTGACACACCTATGATGATTGGTGATCTTAATGAAGCTATACTCCTGGCAAAAACAAAGCCATAATTAGTGTTGACCATAGACAGTATGGAGTAAATGGTTAAAATAGCATGCTCTAAAGCCAGGCTACTTGGGTTTAACCTCATTTTTGCACTTATTAATAATTTGACCTCAATGATCTACTAACTCATGATAGGCTTGTTTTCTCATCTATAAAATGTGGAAAATAATAGCAAGTACCTCACAAATTTTGTTATGAGTATTAAGTTGTGAAAATATGAAAAACACTTAGAACTGTGCCTAGCATGAGGTGCACGCTCAAGAAATGCTATTGCTCCTGTGCGTAAAACAAAACAAAACAAAACAAAACAAAAAAAACCTTTCTTAATGAATTTCCTTCTTGTTCTTTCCCTTGTGATGAGCTATGCTCTTCTTAGCTATGATGTATGGTTCTGGACATCCTCGAAAAATATCAAAATATTAATGTTTTATCATTCTGTTCAACAACATGGCTCTTTCAACTCAGAAATAGAAAAACCCTAAATTGTAAGCCACACATGACAGATTTGCTGTGATAGTCACACAACATCTCCTAATAAAATATAGAAAATTAGAAGCTAAGAAAGTAAAACCTATTCATGACAAAGCTCAGACCCAAACTCCAAACTTTTAAGCTTGAAACTAAGCCTAAGTTGCCTTCCTTTCAAAGAGAACCACTCATCATGGAAGATCAGCTCTGACAGACTGTTAAGGGTCAAAAGGAGCAAACTTTCACACCTACTGTGAGGGAAAAGCCATTTCTGGCTTTTCTCTATATTCCCACACCTCTGCTGGGCTCCTCCTGATTTGGTACCCTGAAATATCTTATGGGAGCAAGTGACAGAAATGATATGGGGTTTACCCCTTCACTGTGAGGGCCTTTGGAGAAGGAATGCTGAATAGTAATAATTTATCAATCTCCTTAAAGGCTTCTACCATCATGCATCAGGCTCTCTGTTACACAGAAAACTCAAGAAGCTGCTGAGGATAATTTTAAACTTTGCTAGAAGCTGACAAGGAAGGTGTATGAAAATAGTGAAGCCATCGGACTTGGCCACATCCTTGCCAAGGATTTCTAAACAAGAAGGCGCTTCTTCGACATTTCCAGGATTCTTCCCATAAAGCACTGGTACTGTGTTTCGGGATGCAGCATGCCCGCCACCACCATCTGTAAAGAAGAGAGTAGAAATGCTGACTGTAGCAATTGGCAGGACTTGTCATCTCTCTCCAGCAGTGGCACAATCCCTGAATGGGCTGCTTTCGATCAGTTACTGTGCAGGGTGAAATAACTATGTCAGAGTCATTGGTAGTTCTTGCCTGCAATAGGAAAGTATTTTCTTGCTAGGAGGGAAATACAAGAAATAATTTGAATAGTTAGAAACGTGTCTCAGAACTTTGTATGGATCTGTTTTCAATTATTAGCAGGCCAAAACTGTGGTACTTCTAAATAGATATGGGTATGAATAGAATTAATTATGATCCAAAGCTAGTACAGGAGGTTATGGCCTTGTGGGTGACAATTGAGGGCTGTGTTAGAGCCACTGCCCATTGCTAATGGTATAGAAGTATAAATAGCTTGTAGATTTGGCTTCAGGATCATCTTTTCCTGAAGGTCTGCTTAGGGAGATGAGAAATGAGGATTATGTTATTAGAATATAAATTTGGCCTCCGGGGAAGCCCTTCCAGCTCAAAAAATTATGGACATCTTTATGACATTCAGAACCATTATGCATACACTATAACTCACCAGAAATTCAGAGCCAGCCACACACAGCAGAAACACAGAGGAGAGTGTCTTCATTTGGAAAACTGAAATAACATCATCACCTTGCACCACGATGACCATTCTCAAGGCCAAGGATAATCCTTGGAGATGCAGACATGAAAGCTGTCGGTATTGCCTGCTGACTTGTAAGCCTTCTGACAAATTATTGTTAATAGCAGTAGGTGAGAAAAGAGATCTAACCTTTGGTTGGGGGTGCTAAAATAGCTTGAGAATTCACTGGGGGCAGTTATTAAACAGTATCCCCTTTTTCAAGGCCACCCTTTGATACGGTGAAAAATGAGGCAGTAGAGCAGGTCATGGATACCAACTTTTCACTCTGGGTCCACTTGGGGAACTCATCCAGAGTGGGACAAATTGATTAATCTCCTTTAAGCCTTCTACCTCTACTTACAAGGCTTTAAGGGGAATGCTCCAATTTTTTTTTTTTTTTCTGAACAGTGGTGCTCTATTTACATCAGAAGGGACATGAAATACCACAACAATCACGAAAAATGAAATCCTACAGCTTAGCCTGCCAACCAGCATGGAAAGTGTGCAGCTGGAAGTGAGCTTCGTAAGGCAAGTCACGCACAGGGGAGAGAAGACAGCCAGATGCCAAAATAGCTTATGGATAGCATGAGAAAGGGGGGCAGCCTGAGAACGGCAGGCAACAAGACCTAAAAAGACTCACAGAAGAGAAGTATTTGGCTTAGCTCCCTAGAAGCAGACAGACAGAAAAGAGAACAGAGAATCCACGTTGAGGATGCAGGAGCCGTGTCAAACGCAGAGATAAGACCTGCCCAGAGTGCCTGCAGCTGTAAATGCAGGGTTGTGGTCATTTGAACCCAGGGTTACAAGGATCCCTGGGTTATCTATCAAACTTGACAGCTGTATTTGATACTGTCAGTGTCATCTGTGTCATTGTTGAATATAAAGGTCAAAAAACTAAAGAGCTGTAGCGACATCTTAAATATGAAGGCTATCCAAATGACACTCTCCACATGAGATCACAGCCATACACATTTTAGAAAAGGTTGTCTAAGTGCTCTATGTAGCAGATATTTTTATGTACACTGCCACCTCATGTGGGCCATGAAAAAAATGGGAAAATACATTTCAGCTTAGGTTAGCCTCTTCCCTTCTCTTCTTCTGTTAATGTGTTGGCCCCTATTTCCACTAATCTGAGATATTAAACACGAAGAAACAGTACATGTGTGAAGATACGATGGTGTGTTTATAGGCAGCACATACCTGTATCTTTATTTTCTAAAATCTGAGCGCATCTGTACCTGGCAGGAATTCTCCTTGTTTCTCTCTGGTTCTTCTAGTACTTAATGTCTATTCATGTGAAACAAGAAACAACGTCCCTCTCATTTTATTCCAAAGCCATTTTTAATGCCAAAGATGAATGAGGATATGGGGGAGGTTGACATTTACTCAGAATTATTATTCAATCAAAGTTCTATTTTCCTCTTGTGATGATTTCATTTGTCAGAGTAGTTTTAATGCAAAGCTTGTGATCAGGTTTTTTTTTTTTTTTTTTCCTTAAACAATTGGTACTACCATCTGTGTCACCTGAGGCTTCTTTTTGTTGATTATTTTGCATTGTAGCCTCATGTAATGTGACACAATGAAAACATAAATAATTTGGGCCCTGTTTTGCTGGGAACGAAAGCTCCACACAGTTGTGTGGTGCCAGAGTGCGGATTCCAGAGAAGGTAAGGCAGCATAATATTCTTCCCACAAAAACACGCTACTTTTTTCTTCTTTTTTTCCAATCCTCTCTTTAAAATTCTTTGTTTAGTTTGATTGGAGATCCACATCAGAGGTGTTTTCTAGGGCACTGGACCTGCCTGCTTGGGAACTTCCCACTGTGCTGATGAAGCACAGTTCACCTAGTCTGAGCCGCTGGAGTTCAGAACAACCCTAGGGCATTTTTGTTTTCTGTTTTATATCTCGTTTGTTCTTTCTCTTTGTTCTCTTCCATTCAGAGAAAGGTGTGTGCTAATGCCAACTTGTTAGAAGTGTGCCCAGCAGGAGAAGAATGTGAGCTGTTTGGATTCTTTAAAATAGTTCTTGCTTATTTGCCCACTGCATTAGATAACAATTAGAGGGTAGTCTTTCCATAGATACAAGGGGCTCACTCTTCAAATAGCTGAGGTGAGAAATGTGTTACCTCTGGACTTTGATGGTTTACCCTGATTCTTTCATACTTTACTCTTAGGCTCCTCCTCCCATGCCCAGTAGAAATGGTTTTTGGCTATCCTTTTCATAACAGAGCTATCTTCAAAAAAATGAGATAGATATATTGGAGATTGATTCTGAAATGTTCTATTTGGAGAATGCAGGATTCCAGCATGAGTTATATTTTCTGCTATCTTGCCAAAGCAGGCACTCTCTGGCCTTGCCTCTTGGAATAGCTTGAAAATAGGAGTGCTGAGCTAAGTTAATAAACTGGTAGCATTTTTTTTAAACTTAATTTTCAGACTATGTCATCAGTAGGGGAGGGAGAACAAATTAGGATCCTTGCAAAAATGTTTAAGGGCTAGAATTTTGGATCAAGGTTCATGTTTAGCTTGTTGACCAATGCAATTTATAGATTAGCTGCTTTTGATTGGTTAATTTTGTGTTTACATGTGCTAGAGCTAGTGCTCTCACTAGGACATAAAGAAAAGCATCTTCTGATACTGGAAAGCATTTAATGGTGATAAGAAGAGGACTCCTCCAATTCTCTCTTATGCCAGAAAAGCCACCCTGATACATTCATTCTCCTCCTTCAAACATTTTCCTCCCTATATCCATAAAAGAGCTGGATTTTAAGTAGCAGGACTTAGAGCCAACAGACACCAGAGATTTTGATTGCCTACATGCTTATTACTCAGAAAGGTTGATTAAGTATGTTTTACTCAATTAACCACAGATGTGCCCTTGTGCACGACTAGTTTGTAATTGTCCTAATTGATTCTGAGGAGAGATCTTTGGTCAGAGTCAAGCCAGATGTAGGCTTTGTTAGTGATTTTGATAGAATGACCCCAGGAAACTCCATTTTTACAGCTTTGATATAAAAAAAAGCCCAAGAAGCTTGCCCAGGCTTCTCTGCTTGCTTAATTATATTTTTGGTAATTTATTTTACCAATTGACTTGTAGCCAGGCCAGGTTATGTTTAATTTTGATGATGTTGCACGGACTTGCAGGAGAGGAAGAAATGTCCCAGCTCATTACCTTCTCTTCTTGCTTTATCAGATCCGTTTTCTGGAAACTGTATGCAAATTCTGGTTATCAGACACTTTCTTTGAAAAAAAAATTCCTTTCTATCTCTCCCCTCTTCTGAATCCTTTTGTTAGCATAGGGTAAATAGTCTGCTTCCTGTCTTCTAATCACTGATGTTGGAGATTTCACCATTAGCCACTCATTCTGCTTTCTGTAGTACTGTCTTTCCAATTATACCCACAAACTAATATTATTTTGGTAAAGTGAGGCTTTAAGATTGGGTTAAGATAAAGTTTAAGATTGGGTTAAGATAAAGCAATTGGGTTAAGATAAAGTTTCATTACATATAGCAATATAGAATTCAGAATTCTCAATTCTTAGAACTTTACTAGTAAAAACAGTGGTAGACAACATTTTGAAACAGAATTTTATTTTTTACATTTCCAAATTAAATTCAGCATCTGTAATCTCCTTGTCCTTTCCCAGAAGGGAGATAATAATAGAAGGCAGAGAGTAGGCAAAGATGTGTTTTGTCATAAGAGAAAATGAGGAGAGTAGATAGAAATTAAGTGATGAACAAGTTTTGTTTTTGTTTTTTTCACCTGCATCTGTGGACTATGAGATCTGTATCTCTTACAGTAGTTTCAGTTATGTTCTGTTATAATTGTTCTTATAAACATTATTACAGGAGTTCTACTTTTGTTTGCTCACACAGGCATACTGTCTTAGAATGTGGCTAAATATAAAGTCCTTTCCACCCCAATACCCATCCACATGTAGTTCTTGCAGAAAAAACAAGAGATACCAAAATCCAGGAAGTATTCAATACACATGTGTGGTTACAGATGAGAAACGTGTATATTCTAGGTATATATTTTGTTAGCCTTGAAAACAAAAACTGCCAGTTGTTTTATCAGCAAAGGATAGGTTTTGTTTGGGTCAAACAAGCTGTGGCAAGACTGTAGCCAAGTCCAGGGAACAAGAAGAGAAGTGTGCTTTTATGAGGAGGAAAGGAATACATTGGGAAGGCTGCTAGAAACTAAAAATCCATTAGTGTAAAGTGGGAGTTTGAAGTGTGGTGCTTTCTCACAGGCTGAGCTGTTTGGGCACTGGGGACAGTAAAGCATCTTTTTTCTGCCCCTGGAGAAGGAGAGTAGAATCCATGTGTAAGGTCAAGTCTATGTAGGTCAAATTTGTCTCTTCCTGTTGGGTCTGCAATTGACTAGGAGTGGTAGAGAATGAGCTCCCCCCACCTAACCTCTCAACTCCATTTTAGTGAGGTTTCCCATTACTAATCTTCACAGTTTCTTCAGAGAAGAAGGCATAAGTTCAGAGTGAGAGGGGAGGAATATGGTCCTGACAACACGGAAGTATTATATAAGTTCATTTGGAACTCCAGATGTTGTTGTTTTCTCAGTCACATTTACCAGGCAATTCATAGTCCATGGACATGTGAATGAGTATTTTATGCAAGACTTTTTAACTTTATTTTTGAAATTTTACTGTCTCAACCTTTACTTTGGTAGATTTTGTAAATGTTGTCACTAGATAAAATGTCAGACTGTGCAGGTGTATAAGGTTTGTACCAAGATAGTGGGGGCAGTGTTGTCATGTAAGGGAGGAATAAAAAATATTTTTGCTCTACCTTCTTAGTTTCTCCAGCTAGAGCTAAATTAGACAGAATGTGGGGAGCAAGAATTTCTGTCCCCTTTAAGGGCCTTCTAGCTGAATTAAGAATCAAATTGTCATGAGATAATCAGGAGAAAACCGAATGTAATCCTGTACACATGCAGAATTCACACAGACATGGAAATTGCAAAGACAGCAAAAAGAGGTATATATGTTACTTTGAACTAAGGAGAAGAGGGTAGTGGTCTGACACTTCAAAGGGAAGAAATGCAACTCACAGAAGATGAGAAAGGTAAATATTTGGTAAGTAAATGTTTGCTGGCTACTGAGAAACAAAGGGACACAGAGAACTTTGGTCAAACAGGCCTTGCTAGGGTCCTCCTTATCTACCATACCTAATTATATCATAATGTAATTATCGATAGTGATAGCTCTCTTCCTAGAGCAGGTCTTCTATCTATACTCTTTTTAGGCAAATGTAGGGGAGGTAAAGAGATTCTCTTGAATCTGCTGGGTTTTGAGTGCTTTTCTTTTTTTTTGTTTTTCTAAAGATTTCATTTATGTATCTGAGAAAGAAAGAGAGTGTGTACACTCAAGTGAGCACGAGGTGGAGGAGGGGCAGAGAGACAAGCAGATTCAGACTCCCTCAGCAGGGGAGGGGAGCCTGATGTAGGGCAATCTCAGGGATCTGAGATCACAACCTGAGCCCAAATCAGACTCAACTGACTAAGCCACCCAGGCACCACTTTGAATGCTTTTTCACTCAAAATAATCTTCATGCCAAAGTGGCCCATCTTGGTCTGGCTTGTCCTTGACCCACACACTGGTAAATGACAGATTAACAAGAGAAAAACTAAGAGAAGTCTATTAACATATGTATCATACATACACATGGAAGCATCTAGTGATGAGTAGCCCAAAAGGATGGTTAGAATTTGGGCTCATTATCAATTTAGGCTAAACAAAGGGAAAAAAGGTTTTGGATTTCTGTCCCAGGGTGGCAAGTTCTAGGAAGGTGGTTAGGAAAAGTATGGTAAATAAGGGATGTTAGTAAGGTTTGTTATACAGATTTGTCTTACCTTCTCTAATGAACAACTGTTACCAGTTCTCCACAGTTATGGTACAGGAGAGGGAAAAACCTTTACAAATGGAGATTTCCTTCATAAATGTAAATATCTTTTACAAAAGGAAAACTTGTGCCCTGTCTTTGTAGCTTTTCCCACATATACTGGTTCTCAAAGTCTTTTAGGTCAAAGTAATCAATATGCCAAAGAATATACCAATGTATTGCCTATTCTGACTTTCTTTCATTCCCCTCACTTGCGTTAAGATGCTTTCAGTTACAAGATAAAGACAAAAGAGCTCAAACTGTCTTAAACAATAAAAAGAAATATAAAATTTGAACTCTATGATAGTTTTTTTTTTTTTAAAGATTTTATTTATTTATGAGAGACACACAGAGAGAGGGAGAGACACAGGCAGAGAGAGAAGCAGGCTCCCCGCAGGGAGCCTGATGTGGGACTGGATCCTGATCCGGGGACTCCAGGGTCACACCCTGGGCCAAAGGCAGACACAACCACTGAGCCATCCAGACGTCCCTATGATGGGTTTAATATTAGGTTCAATCCACAGACAACCTGGTTATCAAGGACACAGTTTTGGTTTATTCTTCCTCTCCATTTTTAAGGGAATAAGCTCCTAGGCTGTGAGAGTTTTCCTCATGGTCATGTATATGAAGATTGTCAGGAGATTCTAGGGCCAGACACCTACAACAGAGGGAAGAAAAACTTGGTTTTCAAATTCCCAGCAAAATTCCTGATGGCGCATTTGATTGGTCCAGAGCAACTTTCTGATTTCACACTAATTGACTTAGCTTAGGTTATGGGCCTGTCCCTTAACTGATTTTTTTTTTTTTTTTTTTTTTAAGAGCAGGAAATTCAATACAGGGTGGGTTTAATTGAGGGCACATTCTCTAGTCCTGAATAATCCCAGCCCAATATTCAGATTCGACTGAAAAACATGGACATAGAATGGGGATGAATGGTTCCCTTAAATTTTAACCTTTTCTTCTTGCCACAAGAAAGGTGATTAGTGCTGGAAAAGGAATAACAATCATTGACTACACTATTTTTTTGAGAATCACTGGTTTAAAACTATATACATATATCATATAGAGAGGAAATCAAAATATGTTTAATATCTGTGTGGGTATTAAACAAAGGTGATGGAAAACTTAAAACGATAGCTTTTTATCTAAGGAAAAATAGAGCAAAGGAAAAATTGTCATAGGCTAGAATGGGCACAGCCATTGGGATAAAATCATGGAGATTTCATGTCATAGAATTTTAGGGTTGAACGCCAGAAAACTAGAAGAAAACTCCAGTTTTTAAAATCTTATTTCTTGTATTGAGCTGAACTTTCTCCCTTTAAATGTTACCAAATCATTTCCCCTGGTGCTACCATTTGAAACTACTTACAAAAGTAGTATTTCTACTTTTGGTACTACCAGTATCAGAGTACTGGTATTTCTCTGACCAGACAGAAGGCAGAGAAAATGAGCAATATCATCATATATCCTGTTGTCTGGCAGTGCCCACATTATGACTTGAGGGCATTAAAGTACACGCTGTCTTATAGAGTGAATTTTTCTAGTCCACAGAAAGGCTTGGCCCAATGAAAGGAATCTCCCAGGGCACATGGACTCCTGGAAATCTATAGAGAAAGTTCAACAAATTTTAAGGTAGTTGGGAATGAGACAGGCCATCCATGCTCCTGTCTTTGAATGCCTTGATCATGTTGTATTTACTGAAGGAATGAAAGCTAAGATAGTCTGGAGTCAAGCCCAAGCATCTGGTATGAGATGCCTATATCCATACTGAGACCACTTATGGGACAAGACTTTTTTTTAAGATTTTATTTATTTATTCATGAGAGACACCGAGAGAGGCAGAGCCACAGGCAGAGGGAGAAGCAGGTTCCCTGTGGGAGCCTGATGTGGGATGGAGTCCTGGAACCCAGGATCACACCCTGAGCCAAAGGCAGACACTTAACAACTGAGCCACCCAGGTGTCCTGGGACAAGACATTTTTGATCTGAGCAATTCATTGCAGATCTGTTAGAAACTGACAAATCCTAGGAAGGTACAAACTGTGAGAAAGACTCAAGGCAGAAAGGGAGCTCAAAAAGCCAAAGCCGATCCCAATTAGCTGTAAAGGGGCTGGTAAAAGTCACTCAGAAGTAAATGTGGTTTGATCTCATTGCTGCTAGGGTCCCACTCAAAAAGTAGACCGACAACCTACACTAGGAGTTGTTTCCAGGACATAGCCTTGAGAAGGTACGATGTTGAGACCATCTGGGTGGTACACTCAACTAAAGCTAGTTAAGGTCTCTCTAGATCTAGTTAAGATCTAGTCATCTTCCAGCCACCCAAGACAAGACTCATATATAAGTTCCTTATTAAAACTGTCACCTACCCAACCCGGAGTGGTCTGCCTCTTTCTTTGGTTTCTCCTCATGCTCTGTGTATGGAGGTCGGTTTCAGATTTCACCCAGGAAATTCCCAAGGTCCCTTATACACAAGGTTGTGTCACAGTTGCCATATGGACGGTGGATAGTGTCTCGGACAGGCTGTTGGGAAAACAGTCACACTATGATCTATTATAGCAATCTCATTCTAAGGATGGAGACACTGATCCATAGAGATATCAGGCAATCTATTCAAGATGCTCTCTTGCGATTGACAGGCCAAAAACTGCAGGTCTTTTGACATTATGTTATTTTTTTGGTCTTTCCCCACAGTTTTCTCTTTTCTAATCTGCATTACTTCTGTTTTTTACCTAAGTGTCCTTATGTGATCTTTCAATTACATTTTTCTGAAAGTGTTCCATTTATGAATATCTTGGTACTCAGAATTTAGCAAAATTATATTACAGATTAAGGGAAACCAAGGAAAATAGACAAAATATTCCCTTTAATGTCATTATTAAACTGTTATTATTTCATTAAGCCACATTAGTCATTTTGGATATCTGCAATAATCTAAACCTTCCCCCCCTCTTTTTTGAGGTTTGTGGTCTTTGTGTTTTTTTTTTTTTAATTACATCTTTAATTGTAATTTCAGTGTAGTTAACTGGAATAGCTAAGTGGAAAATCTCTCTCTAATATAATGTTTTATATTAGTTTTGAGTATACAACATATTGATTCGATAACTCTATACATATAAACATATGGTGTTTGTCTTTCTCTGACTGACTTATTTCATTTAGAATTATACCCTCTAGGTCCATCTGTGTTGTTGCAAATAGCAAAATTTCGTTCTTTTTATGGCTGAATGATATTCCATTGTATGTGTGTGTATAGACCACCTCTTAATCCAGTCACCGACTCATGAACATGGGCTGCTTCTGTATTTTGGCTATTGTAAATAATGCTGGAATAAACATAGGGGTGCATGTATCCCTTAGAAATAGTGGCTATGTATGTTTTGGGTAAATACCCAATAGTGTGATTATTTGCCCAAAGGGTAGTTCTATTTTTAATGCTTTGAAGAACCCCCATATTTTTTTCCACAATGGCTGCTCCAGTTTGTATTCTTACCAACAACACACAAGGTTCCTTTTCCTCCACATCCTCACCAGCAATTGTTATTTCTTGTGTTTCTGATTTTAGCTATTCTGACAAGTGTGAGGAGATATTTTATTGTAGTTTTAATTTGCATTTCCCTGAGATGAGTGTGTTGAGCATCTTTTCATGTGTCTGTTGGCCTTTTGTGTGTCGTCTTTGGAGAAATGTCTGTTCAAGTCTTCTGCTCATTTTTAAATTGGATTATTTGGTTTTGGGATGTTGAGTTTTATAAGTTATTTATATATTTTGCATACTAACCCTTTATTGGATATGTTCTTTGCAAATAACTTCTCCCCTTTGTAGATTGTCTTTTAGTTTTGTTGATTGTTTCCTTTTCTGTGCAGAAGTTTTTATCTTGATGAAGTCCCAATAGTTTATTTTTGCTTTTATCTCCCTTGCATCAGGAGACATCCCTAGAAAAATGTTGCTACAGCTGATATAAGAGAAATTACTGCCTATGTTTTCTTCTAGGATTTTTGTGATTTCAGGTCTCACATTTAGGTCCTTAATCTATTTTCGGTTTATTTTTGTGTGTGTATACATAAGAAAGTTGTCCAATTTCATTGTTTTGCTATTCAGTTTTCCCAACACAATTTGTTGATGGGATTTCTTTCCCATTATATATTCTTGCTTCTTTTGTTGAAGTTTAATTTGACTATATAATTGTGAGTTTGTTTCTGGACTTTCTATCCGGTTCCATTCCTCTGTCTATTGTCATGATAATAGATTACTGCAGCTTTGTAATATACCTTGAAATCTGGAATTGTGATGCTTCCAGGTTTGTTTTTTCTTTTTCAAGACGTTTTGGCTATTTGGGGTCTTTAGCGGTTCCATACAGATCTTAGGATTATTTGTTCTAGTTCTGTGAAATATGCTGGTGGCATTTTAATAAGAATTGCATTAAATGTGTCAATTTCTTTGGGCAGTATAGATATTTTAACAATATTTTTTCTCCCAATCTATGAGCGTGGAATATCATCTTCAATTTCTTTTCATCAGTGTTTTGTAGTTTTCAGAGTGCAGGTCTTTTCAGCTCCTTGAAAAAACCCTCTGTGTTTTTCACTTGAAAATATGTGTTAGGTTGGATTTACTAATCTTATGTTATAAAATAAATATCTTTGAGATTTCATATTTCAAGTATCGACCACTTTTTCCTTTTAGCTTCTCAAAATTTTTAAAGACCTTATTGGATTAATCGTTATATGTCAATAAAATTTTTCTGAACACAAATGTCTGGATATGTAATCTGATGTATCTTTATGCAGCATCTACATTTGTAATTCCATCTAGCCATCAGCATAACAAGAATGATTTTAAAAACACAATTCAGGGGAGCCCGGGTGGGCCAGAGGTTTAGCAATGCCTTCAGCTGGGGGTATGATCCTGGAGACCTGGGATGGAGTCCCACGTCAGGCTCCCTGCATGGAGCCTGCTTCTCCCTCTGCCTGTCTCTCTCTCTCTCTCTCTCTCTCTGTCATGAGTAAATTTAAAAAATCTTAAAAAAAAAAAAAAAAAAAAAAACAGACACAATTAGGGGCACCTGGGTGGATCAGTGGTTGAGCATCTGCCTTTGGCTCAGGTTGTGATACCAGGGTCCTGGGGTTGAGTTCCACATCGGGCTCCCCACAGGGAGCCTGCTTCTCCCTTTGCCTATGTCTCTGCCTCTCTCTGTGTGTCTCTCATGAATAAATAAAAGAAAATATTTTTTAAAAACACACACAGGGATCCCTGGGTGGCGCAGTGGTTTGGCCCAGGGCGCGATCCTGGAGACCCGGGATCGAATCCCACGTCGGGCTCCCGGTGCATGGAGCCTGCTTCTCCCTCTGCCTATGTGTCTGCCTCTCTCTCTCTCTGTGTGTGACTATCATAAATAAATAAATAAATAAAATAAAAACACACACATTTGATTTCTCTCTTATCATCTAGCTCTGATTCTGCTCTTTGGAGCCATGAAGAATAAAAGATTCCACTGAAAACTATGAGTCAGAAAAGTGGCATTTGACTATTTTTTAAGACTCCTTTGGTTCCTAAGGAGACCATACACAAGGTTTTGATAAAAATAAGAAATTATTAGCTCATATAAATGTAGTCAAAGAACAGAACTGACTTAGGCACAACTGGATCCATGTGCTTAAGTGATATCTTCAGGGCATGGTCTTTCCACTCTACTTCTTTCTGTGAATTGACATAACTCTCAGGCAGTTGTTTGCCAACTTGCAGGGCTTTAGGAGTCCCTAGTGGAAATCATCTGCACTTTTCACCATCCAAAATTAAGAGAAAATCCATGAGCATCTAAAAAAAATCTCAAGGTTTTGTGTTGAAAAGAGGAATTCTATCACTTGAAAATAATAGGAGTTTAAAAATTTTTTGAAAGAACACCCAGTTTGTGACTAGAAGAGCTGTACTCAAACCAGGGCTCAACCTTTATGCCTCGCTTTAGTTGAACATGCACAATCTAGCTCAAAATATTTTACAAGAGCTATAAAAATTCTGTCTTTGTTTTTCTAGGATGTTACATATATGTATCCCCTGAAAAACTCATTGACATTTATAATGTAAATGAAAGAAAATCTTACAATCTTTTTTTATTTAACACTTATTTATTTATTTGAAGGTGGGGAGGGGTAGTGGGCAGAGGGAGAGGGAGAGAGAGAGAATCCCAAGAAGCCTTTCCACCTAGTGTGGAGCCTGATGCAGGTCTCAATACTACCACCTGGAGATCATGACTTGTGCTGAAATGAAATGCCGATGCTTAACTGACTAAGCCACCCAAGCACCCCAAAACCTTACCATCTTTATTCACTTGGGTTGTCTGTACATTTCTATAGTCACAAACTTTTCTTCATATTGAAGTCTCCTAAGTTAAATGTATTATTTCATTGCTTATAACTAATAACTAATATACTTGGATTTTATAAGATGGTATATCTTGCTTTTGTCATATTTTACAGTGGGTTCATTCTCAGTTAATATTGGCATAAATAAGAATTTAAAACTTAGCAATTTAATTTACCTCTAAAATGATTTACCTTCAAAACTGTAACTACAAAATCATAAAGAAGATTACTTAAGATTCTTTTAGTTTCAAGTGTTCAAAATACAATTGGAGCAAGCTTAAGTAAAATGCAAACTTAATGGAAGCTTCTAGTCTGTCTTACAGATTGGAAGGATAAGAAGAGAGCTCAGCCTCACAAAAAACTGGAATCAGGGGCCTAATACCCTCAGAACTCTATCTGCCTCTCTCCCTGTCTTTCCCAGTTCAACCTCCCCCACCTCTCCAATCCAAATCCAAAATGACTGCCTCTAACTCAAAAACCTCACATCTTTATGTATAGCATAGCTTCAGACACTAGCGAGAGGTTTGTTCTCCTTTGTCTAGTTTTATAGTCCTTGGAGAAAGACACTTATTGGTTCATCTTGGATCAGGGAACCATCCTAGTAACCAGAAGTTGAAATTTGAAAAGAACTTTGTCCCAGCTTTTGTCAGATGTTTATGCCACTTAGGTCAGATGCCCAGTTCTTGTCAGCCAATATTACATCGTAGTTCCTATGTGTATAGAGGAGTAACTCTCTTTCAGAAACGGGGTTCTCCAATATCCAGCACACTAAGTAATGGATTTTCTCATAGCTAGTGGTAGCTTTAGGGTATTAGTTCAAGCTCCCGTTGAAAATTTAACATGTGTATCATAGCTGTAACTGGATTTTATACTTCAACATTATTGCTGACAATATTACATGCAAAGTAGACTTGTTCTTTTCAATGCCTCTTGCATACTTGTTAATGATCAGCTCTCTTACTAATTTTATTTCTATTCATTCCACAACAATTCTTGAATATAGCTGGCATTAAAATAAATATTTTTTAACTCAACTAAAGGAATAACAATGATTATAGAATTAAACAGACATGAATGGCATATCACAAAAAGATACATGCTTTGGAAATTGATTGTGTTATATGTTTTGTAAAGGACATGCTTGGGTTGGAAAGGGTTCTAATAAGACTCATACACTTATCTTCTACTTTATATTTCTAAGAAGACCTTGTTACTGCTATTTGAGATCTCTGAAACTTCTATAATAAAAACTGTAACTAATCTTTAAATTATAAAGGAATAGTTGATTTTAGAAGCCAGCTGAAATACTTTGTCAGGTCAAACTTTTCCAGGCTATGCAGTGTACCAAAGAGACTAGGATACCATTTTGGTACAATTAGGTTTTCCAAAAATAAAGGCTTAAATTTTAGAAAAAAAATTATAATTCAGTTTCTCATGCATTGTTCCATAAGAGCACAAATACATCTGAGCAGATTATTAAACAGAAAATCATTTCAATAGGTGGTTTAGACAGAATTGGTAAGAAACTGAATCCAGTCCTAAACATTTGCTAAAGCTTGCCATCTAGAGGCCTTTAGGGGTATATTTTGGAAAGTATTTTCAGATGCTTTTTCTATAATCTAAAGTCCTGATATTTAAATGTTTAATGTCTTAATACGATAAAGATTAAGGTAAACGGAGAACATTTACTTTATTATTGAATCTACACAGGATATTTTAAATTTTGAACTTTAAAACTTAAATGAAAGTACATTTCTTTCTATTTTTTATTTATATAACCATTTTGGTAGTTACATTATAAGAAACCTTTTAGTTGAGACCAATTACAAATTTCTTCACCTCGTATAAGAAAAAAGGAAATAATACATTGCAGGTTGGTAAATGTACCAAGGCGCATATAATGATTCACATTTTCCTGACTATCAGGGTGGACTGTCTTTAGGTTATTTGTATTCTTGGTCAGTACTACTGCTTGATGGATGGAAAGAAAGTTGTTCATGTTAAATAACTGGAAGGGTAGGGAATGCAAAATTCTTTGATCATAAAAGAAAGACAAAGGCATAATCTGAAGCCAAGTTTTAAAGCCTAGAACTCTATCCTTATGTGCGTGTATGTAGGCTCTCATGTGCGCCTGTGTAAACAATGTGTATTTGTGAATCTCTGGTACTTTAAGAAGTAATTGTAATTCATAGATCATTGCCACAATAGATTACACAGTGGAGGCATTTATCAAGATTGCAATTGTGTTTTCATGAATGTTTTACAGTTGTCAGCTTATCAGTGCTAAAACAGAGGATAATGAGCTTTAAAATGTAGGTTATGGGGCCGCAGTACAACCTACTTCTAATGAAAACTTTCCAATCAACTGAGTTGAAGGTTGGGAACTTTTAATTCTCACTACGTCCCAGGGTGCTGGTTCTGGCAGTAAGAGAGGCAAGACGTTATGGTTGCTGCCACTATCGATGCTTTCGGTAGTCAGGAGGAGGTGTGAACATTCCATGTGATACAGACAAACATGCTTAATTTTAAGCAGCAGTGGAAAACACTCAAGGGCTTTCTTTAGATTTTTAGAAATTATTTCTATACCATACCAATATTGGATTATTTCATTTCTCCGCCCCCCCCCCCCCCAACATCCCTCAGTTTTAAGAAGCCCTGTAGGTAAGATGGACCTTAGAATTATAATCAATATTTGGGGATAGGTATCACCTCACTAAATGTTTGCATTTACATCTGATTTCAGGATGTTAAAATGCATTCTGGTGTCAGACATTCTATATGGGAAGGGGGGAGTGTGTCTTAGGAACAAGAAATTACTATGATAAAAATGATTTTCTCAGTGGAGGTAATAGGTACCTCTGTAATTAAGTATCTCATGTTATGGTGTGATTACTCCACGTCCTCACAATGACCTCCAGGAGAAGAGTGGCTAAATATTACATTATAATTTTAACATTTGTCTTTTTAAATTGTATAAGTTCCTGTGAATTGCAGCGCATTGTGTTGATAAAATATCCAAGGCAATTTACCGATAAAAGGGTATGTCAGCAGCAGTGAGCTTCCTCCACTTCATTCTAGAGACCTCTTATATCCTGAAATCGACTTAAAAACAGTAATAAAGTTGAACAGATAGCTCAATCTCTGTGCTCATCAGTGTTTGGGGACTACATGAACTGTGGCTTCCCGTGGCAGATTGTTCATTATGCACCATTCACAGCCCACTAATGACAGCAAACATTTTATGTTAACAGTATCAAGATCTGATGATGAGGAAAACTGGTTTGGAGTGTTGCCTGAAGGACAGACACTTCTTGAACCTAAAGCAATTCCTCTTACTCCAGTCCAAACACGCAGTTTATCATAGCAGGAGTCTATTTACTAGTAAGTTGGTAAGCGTAATGCCACAAGGGATTTTCCTGACCACAAGAGTACATTTTACCACTGCAATTGTTAATAGTGTATATATGTGTGTGTGCATGTGTTTTTTTTAGTCAGGATGCTGTGCTGCTTTGTTTTCAAAAATAGTGTTGTATATATTTCAAAAGTCTTATTATATATTCAAATTCTTGCCTTATCAAGGAAAGGTAATTCATTTTCTTTTGAAAAAGGAATCCACTAATATACGTCTCATGGATTTAGGTCCTCATGAGTTTTACATATTTAACTCCTTTAAAGATTTTCTCAGCCTGGCCTAATGGTTAATCTCATGGCTCTGGAATTAGATTACTTAAATTCATATCAGCTTCTGCCGAGCTCTGTAACTTTGGGTAACTTACTTAAAACCTTTCTGCTATACGATTATCTGATGCAAATAGGGATAATAATAGTACCTTCTCTTTAGGATTATTGTGAGAAAAGAATGACTGAAGCCTATTAAGAGGCCAATAAATAATCACTGTTAGATGGATATTTAATCACCAGTCAATAGCCTTGAAACCTACCAGTCTAGTTTATTTCTCTGTGTCAACAAAATCTCGATTACTCTTTCTGACAAGAGACTCTTAGGTAAAAATCAACACCTGGATTTTACAAGAAGGTTTTGAGGTTATTAAGTGTAAGAGGCAAGCTGAGTTTCAATTTGACAGTATTCCGCAGTAATTTTAAAAATGCATGATTTTCTAAAGAACTAAATATACACTCTTGAATAAGGAGCACAATACTGAAAAATAATGAAAGTCAGTGTGGTGTTATAACAATGGGTGATAGCACCATACCTGAGTTACAATTACAGGTCTGTCATTTTTGGCCAGCATCTCTACGTCTTACATTCCTCATCTTTAACTTAGGATAATGTAATTTCCTTAATTAGGGCTGTTTTGAGGCTTAATTGAGATAATATAATTAAATTTAATAAATAAGAACTAATAAGTAGAGGTTTTATTTTAATAGGGAGAAAAGGCAGCATGGTAGGAGTTGGCTACATGTAGGCATATTGCTCTGACTTTCCCTTAACAATTCTGATTCTATTTTCCTATGTCTACAAAAACTATTCTCTGTTGCCCTACTTATTTACCTCTTTCTTTCACTAAATTTCCTCTTATTCCATGTGAATGTTTTCTCTTCTCTTCCCTTTTTTTCCTTCTTATTTTCCACTAAACCCAAAGTAGCATTTTGATGAAAGCATTTTTCTAAGTTTGCTGAAAAGAGATTCATATTTAAAATTACTCACAAAGTAGAATATAAGAATGGCTAGCACACATTGTTTTGAATAAAGGGAAATATGTATATGCTGTAATTGTCTACTATCAATTGACATGATATTCTTTAGGCCAGGAGTTGACAATATTTTTGTAAAGGACCAGACAGTAAATATATTAGACTTTGTAGACCATATGGTCTCTGTTTCAATTATTCAACTCTGCTGTTGTGTGAAATCTGCCATAGACAATACATAAACAAGTGAGCATGGCTATGTTCCAATAAAACTTTATTTATGGACATTGAAATTTGAATTTTTATACAGTTTTCACATATAGTGAAATATCGTTCTTTTGATTTCTTTTCCAAGCGTTTAAAAGTGTAAAACCAGCCATTTGCAACAATATGGATGGAGTTAGAGAGTATTATGCTAAGCAAAATAAGTGCCCGAGAAAGACAAATAACATATGATTTCACTCATATGTGGAACTGAAGAAACAAAACAAAGAGGGGGAAAAAGAGAGACAACCAAGAAACAGACTCTTCACTATAGAGAACAAAATGATACCACTGGGGACCTCGGGGAGGTTGGATGATGGGGATTAAGGAAAGCACTTGTGATAAGCATCTGGTTTTATATGTTAGTGTCGAGTCACCCTATTGTATACCTGAAACTCATGTTACATTGTATGTTAATTAACTGGAATTTAAATAAAAACTTTAAAAACTCATCAAAACCATATTTAGACCACAGGCCATACTAAAACAGACAATAGGCCAGATTTGATCCATGGGCCATAGTTTGCAGATCCCTGCTTTAAGCTATGGGATTTATGCTACTGTTAAGAAATTACATATTAAAAACCCACACTAATTAAAAGTAGATTAGAAGAGACTGTAATATCAGCTTGAGTGGGAACAGATTACAGAAGGCTTTGAATAACAAAAAGAGGCATTTAGATAAATGATGTTGTCAGGAGATTGCTTTATTTATTCTTTAAGCAGAATTAAGTGATAAAAACAACTTTTGAAGAAGATTCATCTGGAAATGCTCTACGGTGTGGACCGCGAAAGGAAATGAGCTAAAGTGAATTCCTAGCACACTCATGTCAGCTAGTCAGGTGTAAACTAAAGAGGGCCTTGCCTTGGGTGGCAGCTTTGAAAATCATGAATGAAATGGGAAAGGAAGAATCGACAGAATTTGATGTTTAAACAATTAGATTTAAAAGTAAATGGTGGAGATAGCTAAATAAAATGGCGACTTTATTAAAGTCAGCAACTGGGATAAAACAAGAAAGAAAAAATGGGAAAGAAAAGTCATAGTTTGAATTATATATCTTTTCTAGACCAAATGAGTAGTACACTAGAGCTTCTCTCTTTTCCAAAGAGATTCACAAGAGAAAATCTTCATCCTCTGAGGATCATTTTTTAGAGTTTAAACTGTTATTTTAGTTTTTATGTTGTAACTAAGTCAGTAAGTCAGCTAATAAGTGGTGAATAAGTATGACCAGTAAATACCTAAGTGTGAGTAAAATAAGAAAAGTTTCTCATAAAAATGCCATAGGCAACAACTGAAGTCATGATAGTTTAATAAAGCGTAGAGTATATAAACACATTTGTTTTTCTTTGCTCTATTAGTATGTAATGGAAGAAAAATGGTGTTCAGATCCCATTTTCTGGACATTTTTACAACATAACCTTCTAGGATGTGCATTCCAAGTAAAAACATTTACCAATACTCTGAATCACTGAGAATTAAATAACTCAACTTTTTCAATAGAAAACTCAATTTTCAAGCTATCATATCTCATTTCTTACTAGAGACATGCTACCCTACTCATGGCTCCCCTACGTGAACTTTTTATCCATCAACTGAGAGAAGTGTTGTGCCTCTAAGAAGAAAGCATAAAATAGGACCTTAGGGCTATGAGGTTCTAAGTTCTTATTTTTCCCAATAAAAAGTGTTTTCATAAAAGAAAGTATTCCCCTAAGCGCAGACTGAGTTTAAATAACACATTTGGTTATTTTCTAGAAGTTGGGTAGTATTATGTGACAAGTTAAATTGTACTCATTTTTATAAAGTAGTTGACAAATGTTCGTGTGTGAAGCAGTTATGGTCCTTGTGAGTTCTTTGTAATTTGAATGATAACTTCCCATTTCTTTGTTCACACTGGGAAGTAAAAACATCTTTCTCTGTTTTAAAGTAACAAAGTAATATCCACCTATAGAAGCAGTTAGTACATAGCATCTTTATGCCATATCCGTGTACCTTTAGGATTGTCTGTGGCTAGCATAGCAAAAAGCCTTCCATCAGAAGCAAGCAGTGTAGGTAGTAAGTAGGCCAATTAACTAAAAAAGTTGATTACAGTGAGAAATCATGAGATAATTTGTTATATGCATACATTAAAGTTTTTCTATTAAGCTAAAACCTATAAATATATGTTCATTAACATTTTTTAAATGTTAGACCAAAGTTGTTTTTTGCTTTTTAGTTTTTAAAGGATGAGTCAAAGTGCCAAGCATAGCACTTGGTATGCTATGGACATCAGGTACATCATCACAGAACTAATTAAGAATGTTGGTTAATAGGATGATATATGGTAGTCGTATGGCATATATATTGGGTTTTAAAGGTTGTTCTATTAATGTTCTTTAACAATTTTTGAAAAATCTAGGAAGTACTTCTAGGTTTTCAGCTCTTGAGAGTAAAAGATGAATCTTGTTCATAACCATACGAACACTGCCTACCATAATGCCTGACATATAATAAACATCCAATTATTATTTGAATGGATGAATCAGTGGATGGTTGAATAAATATCTACACCAAAGGGGAAAAGGATAATATACTGACTTCTACGTGGTTTCACAGGACATAAATCTAGATTACTAAGTTGCTTTCACTGCAGAAATGTACTCGCCTTTATATTACTACGGAAAATGTTTTCTTTGCTCATTATATAACAGTATAGAAAGTCATGCTCAGTGTGATTTTTTTCTGTCTTAAACTAGCTCAACTAACCAGATCCTACAATTTGTAATTTGACTTCCACTTTCAATAGAATTGAAATAATTTAAAGGTTAAAAGTAATAATCTAAACATCTAATTACATACTTACAGCAAACTAGGTCAGGGAGATTGTCTGGGTAGCTGGTCATAGATTTTCATTTCTTCACTTTTTACACTCCTACCCTTTCAAGCTATACACAATTTCCAAAATGCAAAACATTCAGGCTACATGCAGGCGAAATTACCTGTAAGTAGTCTGATTTTCCGCCTACTGTATTTTATAAGTCCATCTACTTTTCTTCATAAAAATAGTAACCACTGATTCCAAAATAGCATGCAGGCTTCTTATTCCTGCATCAAGAATGATTTCCCATTGTAGTTTAATTGTGATAGTTGGTGTAAATTTTCTGACTTTTAAGAGTGTTAATAATGATAGGTTTCTAAAAAAATTTCTATTATAAAGTCATAAGAAAGTGCAAAATCTTTATCTAATGCACTATTAAAATGGTGTCACTGTGCAAATCATAGTAATATATTGAAATTGCTTTGAATAAATGCTTTCTTTTCACTCCTTGTACAGCTATTGATATATCATATTACTTTTTATAGACTCTGTTCTGTGATATGATGTTCCTAGATCTAAGTATACCCAACATGGGAAAAAAACTTTCCTTCTGCTAAAAGGCCCTTCATTCTGACCCCAAATATTTTTTGATAGTATGCAATGAGCACAGAAGTAAAAAATCTCATAATTCTGTTCTTCTTGATCTCTCTTCTATTTCTTTTACCATTTGGTCCTCTGACAATAAATAAACTTCTCTAGCTATTATCCTAATTTTTTCAATCATGTGTTTTCTCATTTTCTTTCCATCCCTTAAATAGGTGTTCTTTAATGTTTCTGCTTTTTGTTTTGTTTTTGTTTGCTTGTTTTTTATTAGAGCATTCCTCATTTCATTTTACACAGCATTATGTGGACTACCCTCAAATAACTTTCTAAAATCCTGGCTTCCTTTTTATTTCTATTCCTATATATGCAAATATTGGCCAGAAACTTCACTTGGCCATTCAGAGGTCATCAAAACTAGAGTCACCATACTCCCCTTCTCAAATTAAGATACCTCATTATTTTTTTTTTTACCACCCATCATTGAAATTTAAATTCTAGAAGTCAACTTGGCTTCTAAACCGCTTCTGGTACAAATTTCAAAGTGAGAAGTTTGGGGGCATCCCACATAGCACCAAGTACTCTCCAGATACCAGCTGGGTATCCTATAGTTCAACTCAATTCTGATGCTATCTACCCAAAAACAGTAGATACCACAGGTTGAAGGTTCAGTCTTACAAGACTACCCCCCATCCTCAACTTCAGCTGCCAGTCAAAAGTCTAAGTTATTATCTCTGCTTCTGATGAACTGACTACAGGTTGGAAGTTCTCATAAACTCCTTCTCTGGTTCCATTACTTTGTCAGAGTGGCTCATAGAACTCAGAGGAACCTTGTAGTTACTAGATTACTAGCTAATTAGAAAAGGATGTAACTGAGGAAGAGCCTGCTGAAGAGGTGTATAGGGCCAGGTATGGGAAATGGGTGTAGAGATTCCATGCCCTTCCCAGGTGCATCACTCTCCCAGCAGCTCCATGTGTTCACCAGTTAGGAAGCTCTCCAAAGCCAGACTTTTTTATGGAGGCTTCACTGCATATGTATGATCGATTAATCATTTGCCGTTGGTATTTTATTCAACCTCCAGCCCCCCTGCCCTTCCCTGGAGGTTGGGGGTGGGAGAGAACATTCTAACTCTCTAATTACATGGTTTGTTCTCCAAGCAACCAGCTGCCATCCTTAGGTGAGGTCCACCAGTCATCTCATTAACATAACAAAAGAAACCTTGATCATTCTCTTCACTTAGAAAATTCCAAGAGTTCTAGGAGCTCTGTGCCTAAAATGTGGAGGGAGACCAAATCTAGAGAGATAGATAGATACATACATACATACACAGACAGGTAGATAGATAGATTTTATAATTTTATAAATAACGACTTGACAAGTTTTCATTTTTCCTCACTCTTCTTATTCTAGCCTGACCATGTGTGTTAGTGACTATTATGTGCCAGTATTATATAAGGTCCTGGAGGAGGAAACCCTGCCAATTCATTGTTCCTGATCTGGAGAAGTCTTACTCATGCAAAGTGAAAACTGTTATGGGAAGAAGACAATCAAGAACAGAAGGGAGAAAATAAGTAGTCAGTTTAAAATTTGTATTAGATTTTGAAGAAAGAATGGGATTTTAGCTGACAAAACAAAAAGAACAAAAGAACAAATCAGATATGATGTTTTCATTCTCTGGCTATTTGTTTGTGTTATTCTTTCTGCCCCTAATTCTCTCTCCTTAATCTCTATCAAAATCCCACTGAACTCTAGAATCTGTGGCTGACCATCTTGTTCAATATTTTCAACAAATTGCAAATGTGTGTGTCAATCATATTTATTAACTTTAGTATCTTCTGCTAACACTAGCACTGTGTTTGCCACATGGTAGCTATTCAAAATATATTTGCTAAATTAATAACTAACTGTATAAGAAAATGAGCTATTAAAGGAAAACAAAAATACAGTTTATACACTGAGTTTCAAATTGCCCAGGCTTTTTCCACTGTATTCACATATGAAATCAGGAACTGACATTGGGATCCTAATTGTGAAGTGCACTATAAGTATTCTGATGTCTTGTAGTCAGAAACAATCAGTCTTTTCACATGTGGGGATGTCCACAACAGATGTTATGACCTATTATTCTAGTATCTTCGTAGTTATGAAGAAACTGAAGTTTAATCACAAATGGAAATTCAATTATAGTGAATAATAGTTATCTGGATCTTCAGTTTCTTGTAATCTTCTGTTCTACTTTTTTCAAACTGTAACTAATGCTTGCTCCATTGTCTGAATTAAGGAAAAGTTGATTTTTACCAATTCATTTACTAAAACCATTTTGTACTTGTAGAAGTGAAAATATAATGACATTTAATATTTACTTAGTGCTTGTAATATGCTACTCACTCTACATATGTTACTTCACTTAATCTTTATAGCCATCGAGTGAATTATCCATCCCATTTTATGGATGGAACTCAGGATGAGAGTGATAAAGTAATTGCCTGTTTATAGTCCTAGGAGATAGAGGCACTATATTTGGGAACTGGGTATAACATCATAAACCAGCTCTTATTACACACCTTACCCTCAACCACTTAGTAAACACAATAGCACATAAGGGGACATGAATGTTGAATGGGTTGCTGCTCATGTACACAATTATCAACTAAGAAAAGTGTATTTGCTTTATTCATTGTATATCATGAGATAAAATCATGATTTATTTTAGAAGTTATATTTAGATGGGGCCATTTTCTCAACTCTAGCTTTAGTCTTTGAAATATTCAAATTGGATTTGGTGAATTGTATAGATCCTTCAAGCTCTAACATCCATAAGTCTCTCTTGTGAACAGATAAAAGTGTTGTTGTGCTTAGCTGTAGGTTGAATAAATGTTTTCTTTTAGAGGTTAAAATCCACATTAGTTGGATATTTAAGAGAAGGTGATATTTGTCAATTATACCTCAATAAAGCTGAAAAAAATGAATGCTCTTTGATTTCATATAATATTCTATCAATTGTGGTTTTAATTGCTCTGACACCTACAAAACAACCAATGAATGAATACTTGAGCATGAAAAAGTCAGTCAGTGTTTTGCACTGTGTTATGGAAATAATGAAGTTGGAATTCTTTTCATTCTCTTCTTCTCACTGAATTAATTTATGGTTTTCATTTCATATCAACACATTCACTGAAAAGCTACTCAGACTCGGCAGTCACCCCTCCTCCAATACTCCTACGTACAATGGCTTGAAAGATACATTTCTTTAAGCTTCCTTTTTTCCTCTCCCTTTTGTTTTCCTGGGGTATTATATATCTAAGTGACAGGAGTCTTACAAAAATTTAGGAAGATAAACACTCTGCATCTGTTAGGTACAACAGAGGGATTCATACATCATTTACAAATTTCCCTCCTCACCTGTCTGGTGCAAGGGAAGAGAGTAACCCCAGATAGGCTTAGTACCTTAAGGCTGATTGCTGTCCAGGACATCATTATCAGTGATCTTGTCTTGTCATTCGTTTATGGATGTCACAGAAGATGCTGGTCTCGAACTGGGATTTCTGCAGGAGGGCCAAGAATCATTATAGGTTATTATCCACTTGCAGCATGATGAATGCTATGTTAAGATTCATGCTATGTTAAGATTCTTCTGGAAAGAATTTTCAAAGAAATATACGTTTTATCATTTTTCTACAAAATTTCCAGTTTAACAAAGTAGATGGCTAATCACTATTCCATAAATAAGTTTTGATATTTAAATGTCCTTACTAGTCACTTCTCAAAATCCTAGTCAACTCCTTTTTTTCCTGGAAACTAGAAATCTGGAAAACATGTCTGTAACACTCTTGGTGAAAAGTCCAGGACACCAATTACCCCTGATTTTGTATGAGACTGGCTTATTTATTTATTTATTTATTTATTTATTTATTCCCCAGTGAATTGATTGAACTGGGGCTAAATTCCTTGCTCGATTACATGACACAAGGTTCTGAGTCACAACAGGCTTCTCTGGGAATTTAACCACAAACTTGAACTTGTGCATTACAGATCCAATGCCAGTTTTGCAGCTTCCTCCATATTTATTTAGCATGACAGTGAGCTGCCACTGCCAATGCTGTCTATCTGACAGGCATTGATTAAGGGGTTGGAGGAGGACTGCTGGGAAATGTCCGCATCCAGAGGTTTGGGTGACCCTACTATGTGCACTGTCTTCTCCCAAACCACAAATGTTGCCCTCTAGTCATTATTATTTTTACTCAGGGGAAAGTGAAATAAATTAATACCATAGGTATTTGAATGGTAGCCAGATCACAGAGGCCTTCTGCCTTTGTATTGGGTGTGTCAAATGTGGGGATGGTTTGTGGGCCTGTCCTATCCATAGGAGACATCTGAGATTCAGAGATAACTCTGCACTTGCTTGACAAAGGAAGCATCCCTAACCCTCACTTACACATCTCTGAGTAACTAACAATCACCTTTCTATAACAGCTTTTCCTCCTCAAATACATTCTATATTAAAACCCTGTTTTATACAACCTTTGCATGGCTCTGCATATGAAATACTAAAACATCATCAGTTTTAATGAAATAGTCAACCTACTACTTGAAGAATTTATATTTATGGCCAGCAGACTAGCAACTCCAACATGAGCTAGATGATGCATTTCTAGGAACTTCAAATTAATCCTTTTCATTACAGAAGTAGGTACCCATGAAAATGAATAGAAATAGCTGATCTCATTAAAGGCTGAATTGAAACCAATTCTTATGGTGGCAGTAGCTACAACCTGTGATAATTTCCCTAGCTGCCGTATGAGTTAAGTCCTGTAATTACTTTTTAAAAATTCTAAATAGCATAATTTTAGGTTATATTGTATTTTTTATGTGTATATTTGTATGTATGTTGGAGAACAGGGTATAGAGATGTATTTAAATAAGCTTGAATTTTAATTGGGTTGGCTTGGTTTTTATATGCATAGGGCTTTATACATGTCCTTCTATAGACACAACTTTTTCCCTCTAATTCTTTTTGATTCTCATTCTCATTTTGTGAGACTGATCCTTAGATTATGACTCTCGTTATAAATGCATACTATGCTAGAGGGCTATTTTTATGCTCACAGACTCACATCATTCTGGGATTTTAATTTCTCTTCTATAGTTTGAAACAAATTTTTAAATTTAAAAAGATGAAGACATTTGTCCTTGCCCTAGGGCCCTGATTTAAGGTTTAGACAGAAGGTTAAATATCAAAACTTTAATATAAATCAAGTGCATACATTTCTGAATAAAGGTCTGGCACCATCTGCACAGGGCATTGATTCCTCTAGCCAGAGGGCTGGAAAGTCTGTTTACAAAAGAATATACAATTTAGACAGAACAAGTGCCCTTCTATCAAATAGAAAAGAAGAGTCATGTTCATTTGTCATTACAAGCACACCATTTCCTTTTTGGTGAGTTAATGCCCTTCCTTAAAAGGAGATTAGTCCTTTAAAGTAAAGAAATTGATGCTGGCAGCTAGCATCCAGGAGTAGATACAGATTCGAAATTCTTTAAAAGCCTGAGTTCCATCTGATCCATTTGGAATCTTTTAAGAACATCACCAGAGAATATTGGTGTATCCACATTCACCCACCAGGATTATTTCAGAATCATGACCATCATGACCACATAACTTTTCACAGTAAGAATCTGTATGCAAATAAACATCAGTTCTCAATGGACACTCTGGAAACTCTTTGGTTAATGCAGCAAGAAAGTAAGCACAAAGACCATGAGGGAAAGATATTAATCTTAAGATATGACAGGAAGGGTCATACCTTGATTCTAGCTAACGTCTGTCCTCTACAAGTAGATGACCCCAGTTTCTTTAATAACTTACCCTCAAAATTAGATGCAATGGGTAATTATCTTGCTAGAGAATTTAAATTCAGCCTTTGATTCCTTTCACAGATGAATCTTATACTATGAACACAAGGATACTAATAGGCCAAGGAGTATTTAAATATTTATGCAGATTCTACTTCAATTTATTTTGGAAACTCTGCAACCCTGGTAGAAAGAATATTTCTCTTCTCACTGCGTACTATAATTTCTAGGACTTTAAAGGTAAATATTTTAGTACAGAAAAGCAGTGGAGAAGCTCAGTGACCCTGTAGCTTTGAATAAAGATAATTCTATTAAACTTTCATTTATAAGTCACAATCAGGGTATTGGCCAAGAATAACAATATACACCATAAATAAATTGAAAATTGTTCTGAGTATTATAATGCAATAAAAATATACAACACCAATACCACACTAAAGATATTTTAATATTTCCTTAATGGCTTCAAAGCCACTTAGAAAATTTGCATCAATTTAGGATCCTCATTAATGACATTGCAATCTTGGGGAAAAATTAGTTTTTAAGTTATCTGGCTGTTTGAATTTAGGACAAAAGCCTGATTGTTAGGGTAATTTGTTTTATATAAACCAAAGCTTTAGACTTTTTTTTTTCCAACAAGTTATTATAAGGTATATTATTTCAATAATGATAATACTGCCCTTGTTCTTACAATAGTTGTGATAGAAAAACAAATAGTAGAAAGTGTAGAAAGGCATATTATTATAGATGGAAAAACAATGAGAAAAAGGGAAGCAAGTATGAAAGGATGTACTGTAATATGAAAAAAAAACCAAAACACCCTGTTATGCTTTATTCCCATCCTGGCTTTAAAACAAACTCGCTGTGTGATTTGGAAAATGTTAGTTCTGAACATCATAGTTTCTTCATTAATAAAACATAAACATAATTCATACTGCATTTGGTCATTGTTGGCATTAAAGGAGATGATATATGTGATGAGCTTGGAATATAACGTTTATATTATATTCCACTACCCTTTTAGGGGATAGAAAGGTCAAACTGCAACAATTTCTCTCATCCTAGGCCACTTTAAGTTAAATGGAGAGATTTCTCCATTTCCCAGTTCTTGGATTTTTCTTCCAGACAGATGTGCCAACCAGTAGGCCAGGAAGAGCTTTGTGGGTATACAAGGTCATTTATTATGGACACTCATATGGTGAGCGTCGGTAGGCAAAGCAAATGGTATGCAGTGTTCTGGAGCTCAGGTGAACTTATGACTGTAATTCATCGTACTTGAAATTAACTCAAATTCCTCTCCTCGTGACCTTCCAGCTTGTCTGCAACATAAGCGCCTATGAAACCTGATTCAAAATCTAATCCCCAAGGTAGATCTAAATGTCCTCATGTGATTCAACCTGTATTATACACTTAATTTCCAAGCACCATTATAATAGCACTACCTCACAGCTGAATACCACTGCCAGGTAAGTGGGGGTGGATCCTATACTGGGCAGATTTTGCTGAAAACAGTACCAACATGCTTCATCTTCCACATTGTTTACAGTTCTCTTCATTTGTGACTGTAAGAATTCAATAAACTGGTAGTAAAATGTTGTGTAGATAATGCTGCCACACTTCAAGCATCTAGTCTTTGGTCTTGTGTTGGTCAAAAAAAAACAGACACTAGCCACAAAAAAGAAATATCAACATAAATTGATTACATGTCTCAAACTCCCAAAAAGATACAAGGCTCATTGTGATGTTACTCTCCTATCTACCTTCAACAAAACCAATATCAAACCCCAACATCTGAATCACCTATAATAGTACCTTCCCCATCCTTCCAGCCTCTAGTGCAATTTCTTCCAATTTCCCCATAATATTGTATCACAATAATACAAAGATATGTTTGGAATTTCAGAATGTTCTTCATCATCTAAGAAAAAGGAAGAAAATTAGTAGGCAGAGCAAGAAATGTCTTTCATGACAAGGGGATACAGAAAGGCTGAAACCATTGGTATTTTTATTTTGGTTTTTAAATCTGCAAGCTTCAGCTACCATAGGGCAGAAAGAAGAGTAGAAGAACCAAAGAGGTATGTTGGACAGTGAGTGTTGTCAATGGAGTAGTGAAGCAACTTAAGTAACATGGGAATCAAAGGGAGACAAATGTTTCTGCTTTATTAATGTCTTATGACTTAAACTCTGACAGAAACAGATTTTAGAGATTATAAAAAAGACTTCAGACAACATAGATGGACCTAGAGGGTGTTATATTGAATGAAATAAGTCAGAATGAGAAAGACAAACAACATGATTTCACTCATAAAGTGGAATCTAAAAAAAACATAAACAAAAACCCCACAAATGAAGAAACAAAAAGCAGAATCAGACCTATAAACACAGAGAATAAGCTAATGGTTGCCAGAGAGGAGGAGGGGGGCACCAAGTGGCTGAAGAAGAGTGGGAGACACAGGCTTCCAGTTATAGAATGAATAAGTCACAGGAATAAAAGGCACAGCATGGGAGTATAGTCAATGATAATGGTTAATACTGATGTTTTAGGACAGGTGGTAGCCACAGTCATGGTGAACATAGCATAATGCTTTAACTTTTGAATCACTATGTTGCACACCTGAAACCAATGTAACATTGTGTGTCAACTCTGCCAAAATAAAAATAAACATACAAATAAGTAAATACAAACATATATATGTATGAATTAAGAAGACTTGAAACCGATTTCTGTATTCTGGCTGAGTGCAGTTTACTCAACATTTCTGTTGTTTGGTGATACTAATTTTCTTTTTCTTTTGATTTTATTGATACTGATCAATTAAATCAATGAAATATAAATATAAGTTTTTATTGCCCACTGCCTTAGTAAATAAAAAAATAACTGATGTCTGACGGTAATTTATAAGTTATGATTAAGTAGCTTTTCTCCAATAAATAATTCCTGAAATAGCTTAAGATCAAGGAAAGTGTTTTGTGTAGTCCACTATCTGTGTTGCCTGTCTTCATTATGCTCTAGAAATGCTTCAGTCCTGATATAGGCAGAGAGGTTGACCGGATAACTTTATGCTCCCTTCATTCTTCCATGCTAAGATTCTATAGTCCAAATATAAAAACGTATAAATTTAAAATGAGTATTTCATAAGGGCATTATCCTCAGTTTAAACTAGTTTTCTCATAAATCCTATTTTGTTGTTGTTGTTGTTGTTGTTGTTGTTGGGTTCCTTGGCTTCTTAATTTTCTATTTAGTGTTTAGAATCTCAGGGTTGATTTTCTCCTTGCATTTATTTAAAGCTTTTATTCTCTATATGCCAACATTTATTTCTGTATTCAGTACTAAACAGGTTCTTTTCAGGGAGTATTTCTTTTTTTTCCATATCATTATTTTTAATGTCCAACGTTTATAATATGAGGGCCAGGGCTTTCTCCTCAACTCAAGTTTATAAATTTTCAATTGGCTTGTGAGGTCAATAGGGATACTTCTTCTTGTCTAATTTGGTTTCTGGGAAGACTTCATTCAGGTCCTCAATGGTCATCTGATCAAATGGAATTATGTTCTTCATCTTCTCCAGCTCTTTTTCATATTCTTCAATCCTGGCCTTTGAGAGGGACAAAAACTCAGCACAGCTTTTCACATCTTCTTTTTCCTCAGCATCCACCTGGACAGTATATTTATCCTCTGGCACAGGAACCTTCAGGGCATTAAACTTCTTCTCAAAGTCATCTACCAAGCCAGCCTTTGCCACATTGGCCTTGTAGTAAGCCCAGTCGATAGCAGGTGGTTTCTCAGGAAGAGTAGCCAAACTGGAGGTAAGCATCTCATTCCAGGATTTCAGGGAGTTGGCAATGGCCTCTGGTTTCAGGGTATGATCTCCCCAAAAGCTACCTAGTCAATGGTTTTTAGAGCAAGTTTTCACCCAGCCATCTTGAGATCCTTCACTGACCCCGGCGGCCCACAGTCCACAGCCTCAGGGAGTACTTCTATTTGCCTTCCACTGCCCTCCCAACTTCCTTCAAATCCATCAGTGCTAATGGTCTCTGAATTTATAGCTTTACAAAAAGGTAAATCTGCCAAACAAGACAAAAACATATTACTTGATTCATTTAAACTGATTTCAAAGGCTGTCAAGATAACAATTTAGATGACATAAACAAACAAAGAAATATTAACAGATTAAGAAGTCATAATTGAAACACAGGAATAAACATTGATCTAATTAAAAAATGACTTAATTATTTTATCAATGAATCCTTTCTATGCACAGCCATAGTGTAATTGTCTTTTACAACTTGTTTGTTTTTTTGTATATATTTATTTTTTATTTATTTTAAATAAGCTCTATGCCCAACTTGAAGCTCAAACTCATGAACCCAATATCAGGAGTCCCACATTCCACCAACTGAGCCAGCCAGGCATGCTGCATTTTAGAACTTTTTGAAATATTTTCAGTAATATGGCTGTTTATAAGTTTTATTTCTACTGATTTATAGGTGTTGTAATAGCAGCTATGTATTGTGCACTCACTCTTTGCTGAGAATTATATTAGTATTAAGGTTATTTTATTGATTTCTTACATTATGCCTATGTAATAGGTATTATTAGTCTTGTTTTACCAATTAAAAAAAAAGTACTTTCCAAGGGTAAAGTAAATTTACTAATTTATTTATTACATAAGTAATAAATGTCAAATCTGTCATTCAAAGTCAAGTCCATAGGTCTCCAGAGTCCAAGACTTGCTTTTACACAATGATAACCTAATAAGTTGATTTCCAAATATCAAGTAGAAAATATACTAAAAATTAGTACTTCTTTTTTTAACTTTTTTTTCTTTGATCTATTGTGAGCTCATTCAATTATGGAATCTTAATAAGCCCTTGTTTAATCTTTCATTTGATTCAGGAATCCTCTCTACAATATTGGTGATAGATCTGTTGCTTCTTCTAAATGTTTCTAATAGCAGTAAAGTATTATTCTTTTAAGGCATCTGTGCATCTACACCAATCAGAGACCACTGTAATTTTTTAATACTCTATTATTGAGTAGGTATTTGTCTTTATTAACAGCTACCTATCAATTCCAATTCTGCAGTAACCAAAATATGTAACAAAAGTCTCTATGAAAGTCTGAGACTGAAGAAGTAAGCAAGAGAATAAGTAAAGCTTGATGTATAGGTATTCTAAACACAAATAACAATAAGTTCATGAAAATATTAAATCCTAAGATGGTTGGGAAAATGAATTATTTTCTTGCCTTAAAAAATTTATAATCTGGAATCCTATCTGGGGTGCATTACTATTTTAATGCAATATTACTGTAGCAATAGAACTATGATAATCCTGTAGAAAATGTGGGGCATTGTCCTGAGTCAGATGTAGCCAAGGTTATCTGGTAAAGAAATCATTTTAAATCAGATGCAGAAGTGCCAAATGGCAAAATAATAATAATAATAATAATAATAATAATAATAATAATAATTTTTTTCAAAACATTCCATGTGAGATTTGATAATATTTTTTTAATAAAGAAGACATTTCTGGCATAGACAGTGTTTGGTGAAAATGCTTTGGAAGGATGAATAAGTCAAATATATGACATGTTCCACATTATCAGCATTCTTATGCAGAATAGCCAGTAGCTTTTAATAGTATGAATAGTTTACAAAACTAAACAATTAAAAAGGAGGCAAACATGATATTTACTTTTTATATTATTGAAAATCTGCTTAAAAGGAATGCCGGGGTGTTTAGAATAGACTGACCAACCAGTTGCAGGACTGTACTGAAGTTGGAAGAGACTGAGAGATTAGCAGTTCTTCGGAACCCTGTATGTAAAGTGTCATAGATGTGCAGGGCAGAAGAGGACTAAATGCAAATACAGGTTGTACATGATTCACCTGAAGCAATGCTTCACATTGATTTAGTGGAAGTGCCTGATATAATATATAATAGTTCCAATCAACTACCTGGGTGGGCACTGCTGTGGAACATTTAGTACCTTCCTTTGATCTTCTAATCCTTTCTATGTTCATCTTTCATTTCAGTTGTTCACAACCTATGTTGTATCTTCCTCTTCTGACTACTTGTCCCTACATTCACCTATACTTCCATCACCAGAATCACTCTCATCAGAATCTTCAGTACTTTTATAAAGTCAGTGTGGAGGTTCTGGTGGAGGCATCTCTGAATCACCAGTTCCACCCCACTTCCTAATTATGTGATCTTGGGAAGGTGACCTATGTGTTTGGGCTTCTATTTACTCTTTTACTAAATAATACTCTATTTCTGTTCACTAACTTACTTAATAATGAATAGAATCTATTAAGGTAATTTATTATTTACATTTTAGTTATTAAGTAAAGAACTTGCCCAAGTTTATAAAACAACTGAAATTTGCAGAAATAAGAATCACCCCCAGGGGGCAGGCCCGGTGGTGCAGCGGTTTAGCGCCGCCTGCAGCGCAGGGTGTGATCCTGGAGACCCTGGATCGAGTCCCACGTCAGGCTCTCTGCATGGAGCCTGTTTCTCCCTCTGCCTCTCTCTCTGCATCTCTATGAATAAATAAATAAATAATCTTAAAAAAAAAAAAAAAAAGAATCACCCCCAGGTAATCTAGTTCCAGAGTCCAGGAATCTTGACTGTTGTGCTATATCACTGCTGTAAATATTGCCTGGATGCTGTAACTTTGCGGCTAAAAAAAAGAAAAAAAAAAAAAAAAACTTCAAATCTTAATACTATTTGGGTTTATGTTTAAAGGAATGAAATTTTGTGTGCTCATCTCTATCTATATCACAAGAAACTGTAATTTAGATTGCCAAAGTCTTTAACCTTATGGGAATAGAGGAAAATAATCTCTAACCTCTATTAGATAAAACCTAATGTGTTCTGTTATGATGATTGTTTTTTTTTGCCGAGTGAATTCAAATTTCATTTTTCATTCAACAGTTGGAGTCATTCTTGGACCTTCTTCCACAAGTCCTCATGAATTTGTTCCTCTACTAAGGCTGGGAACTGGGTAGTAGAAAACATCTGTTGGAAGACTCTAACTCACATTGGAACCATCACGTTATACGTAATGGGATAATGGAATAGGTAGCCTTTGGGACTTCCATCCTAACATAGGATTTCATCATCTACAATAATTCTTGCAATTATTATATAATAATTTATAGTAGATCAGTAATAATTTGAACTACAATGTATATCTCTATTCTGTTAGATTTATCTGTATTATCATGTTAAATCTAACCACGCTCCTGATTAATCTCCTTCCATTTGGCTTCTTCAGTGAATCATTTGATTTCTGGATAGCTGGCATATCCTCTAGAGATGCTTTTAGAAAGACTTTCTAACTTTTGATATCCACAGGGAGGTGGCATGTAACTGCCATAGGATATTCATGGAAGATGCTGCTACTAGATTTCCAAACATAGCCCTCTTTTGAAGACAACAATCTTTATTTTTCTAGTTGGTAGTGCCAGCGTTGTGAAGAAGAACATGAGTGAAACACATTACACATTATGAAAATACCCGAGACTCTGAATCTCTGAGAAGGTATTTCCATCCCCTTCCTTTGTTTGCTTTTTTGCTTTGAGTGTTCTTTCCAGTCATACTGTAGAAACCTACCAGGAGTTTATTTGTGATCATGGCTGGTTTGCACATTTCAGTGCCATCCGGGCTATAGAAGGGATGGTCACAAATCTAAAATGAACACATTCCCCAGCACTTACTGTGCTCTCACTTAGCATGCCTTCATGAATGTGTAGCTTTTTTCATTTTCCCAATTGAGTGCCCAGACCTATTATTAGCATTATGATTTACAAGAGAGTGGGTTGTTTTTTTTTTTTTAAATAACAACACTGAGAAAGCAAAACCCATTTGTTCATCCAAAGAGGTTTGAGAGCACATTATAAGCACAGGGTGGTCAGAATAAAAACTGACACAAGTACATGGTCCATGATTGTTCCTAATCGAAGAAAACACCAAATTAGAGCCAAAAGGCTGGAAACAAATTGTTTACCACAGTGAATCATTCTCATAAATATAATTATTTAGAACATTTGAACTCTATTTAGGGATATAAACAGTGATATGGGTTTCACAAGGAGCACTAGACAGCTGGTTGGCTTTAAATCTTAGTGGCAACCATACTGGAGGCTGCCAGGGGCTTCTACTGTTCCCTTTTAGCTAAAGACAGGATTACTGAAGCTGCATTATATCCTCCATCTCATTTTCAGCTCTATTGCACCAATTATGCTGCATTGAGGCTTATAGGGGCTTACATTGAGTCTCAGATAGATGGAAGAAGCCAGTCTATATTCTTTGTGATAAAAATAGTCATTAATTACTGAGACTTGTAAACCGCTTAGCATCCTTCTTAATGTGGGCCTGTCAGGTGCTTCTTCTCATTCTATAGCTAATCAGCAAAAAAGGAGAAAAATCCTCAGGAAGAAGATGATCTTTTTTGGCTGAAACAGAAAGCCAAGGTTAAAAATAAATCTAAAATACACCATAAATCTAAGCCAATGTGCACTCACTGGCAAAATACTGTCTTGTTTTCTTTTCAATCAGTGTTGATGAAAGAAAATTTCTTATAGTGTTGTCCCAGGGGGAAATTAATTATCAATATAATTTTTTTCCCCTCTCTGATGGAAAACAATGTGTTCTGAGGATCTGGATGCATGAAAACACATTTACAAATAGCTAAAATGGAATTAGATAATTATCTAATTAAAGAAAAGTAAAATGTCACAGGAATTAATGAGCAATTCAAGAGAGAGGGAACCCAACTAGTAAAAGGTCTGCAGAAAGCCACAATGAATAGGTGCCCCTCTGAATGGACAGCTTAAATTTGCTGGCAGAATTTCAGTGTAGTTGTTTCAGAACTGATTGCCTTCTCCAGTATTTTAATTTTTAACAATAACCTTATGTTTAATTGGCAAAAATGCCCATTATGCTTCTTTGTGAAGGCACTCAGAATCATGGGGTAGTAAATGTCAGTATGATAAACTATAACAACCTTCATTTGGTAGACAAAACAGATAAATGGCTTTCGTGTGTAAAAGTAACCTACAGATTGGGAAGATAGAAAGCATGCCTATAGGGAGTGTAAGCATGTATGGAGGGCTTCTTCCTGTAATGTGCATATTTTGTAAGTAAAAGCCATGCTTTAAGGCATGTCGTACAACCACATTTCATGCATTTTGATATGACTAATATTTGTGAATGGGAGCACAGTTTTTCAGAGCAATGGGCAAAGGAAATTGGAGTGATGTTATATTGACTAAGTTGATTTTTATAAAAGCCTTGTAGAGAACTTTAAAAATGAACAGTATGTGCGGGGAGGAAGAAAACAACTATGAAAGAAATTACAAGTGGGTTTCACTACATTACAAGCTTGAGAGTGCTTATTAAATACATAACTTGTTTTTCTGCTATACCAGTCATTTTACATAAGTGTGTGATTTGGCTTCCATTTATAATGTGTAACTGCAGCATGCTTCAACAGTGCCACAGGGAATACTTGTTATGGGTTGAATATTTGGTTAAAATCTCTGGAAAAATTCCAAAAGCATCTACATACCCATGGCAGCTTTGGGTAAGCAGCTTTTTTTCAGTTCACTTCTCTCCTTGGCAAGTCGGAAGAAAACAATTGCCCTCCAGACACAGGGTAGATAATATATCCCCATTTCCTTTCTTTGCACTCCAAGTTTTTATGAATCGGTGGTATCTGTATTTGGAAGTGATTTGAATTTCTACCGCTCCTTAAGAACAATTTACAATATTTTCTGTCTGTAAAATGTTGAGCTATTAATGTGCTTCATATATAGTTAATTTAATCATAAATAACTATGCTATTTAAAACCAACAATGAAATATTGACTTCTTGCCACAATTTCTATGTAAAATCTCATTGCACAACAATTCTGATGGTCAGGGAGAGGTGGAAAAGAAGTATAAAAACAGATAAGCCAAAAATAAATAAATAAATTAATTAATTTAAAAAAACAGATAAGCAAGAAGAAATTTGCACAAAACATAGAAAAATGGGTCCTTCATATGTTAGACCAAGTATAGGTTCTGGCACAAATTTTATAATGGACAATTGTATGATATGTATATTATATACGTATATATATTATATATTATATATATATATAACTTTTTACAATTATCCATATATATATGCAACAGGTATTTTTTTTCATTTTAAAGCTTCTCTTGTGAAAATGATATATATAGCCTTCAGATCAATGATTTATTGATTTATTATAAAAGAGTCAAAGACACTCTCAAAGGGTGCCAGAAGTGGGACTCAATGCTGAAAGAGTGGAGAAGAAATGTTTAAACATGTTCTAGGACTGTTTATTTTCTAACTGCTTTGCTATGACTTGCACAATTTAAAAGGCTTTGCAGGAACAGTCTGTTAGTAGAGGGAGCACAATCTTATTCTTCATAAAAAAAGAAAGCACACAGAGACTGTAGATGATACAAAACATTCTTTTCTTTTTACCCTGCCACCTTTCAGTGTACACAGGTTGTACCTAGGTAAAATGGGCATTTAGAAACCATCTTTCTCCGACATACTTTCTTTTTCTCCACTGCTTCCCAACTCCGATGCCTTAGTTTCTTCTGCATTTTTCTAGGTATCTGTGCCCTTTTCACCAGGATCTTGGGGCCTTGGCTCCATCCTGACAGGGAGGTTTAAGGTTTAAGGCCTTGGCTCCATCCTGGGCAGGCTCAGGTGTACTTGACAGCAACTATGTCCTCATGTCTTTGGTAGGAATTGGGCCTAAGTCTTTCAACATAATCACAGTGAAATATCAAAAGACTTCCTTATCATCAAGTGTGAGAAAGCAAAGGAATAAGAAGAGCAGAAAACTTCTACCTGAGACTCTCTTTCCCTAGTGGTCTTCCTTGAGTTTTTGGAACAGATACCACTGTTTATCTTTTCTCATTGAGTGGACTTGTGTTTTGGGAGTTGGAGTAAAATATCTAAGCACCACATACCATACTTGGCAGATCTTAGGCCAGTTATGCGTGGAACTGAAAATGTAGCAAGCTAATGTAAGTAAAAGAAAAACATTATTGACTCACATAATTGAATAAATATGGTCTGAGGCTGAAACATTTTCATCATGGACTAAATATCTTCTATACTTTTTTGACTTCTTTCTCTTAGTTTTGCCTTCCTTCTTCAGCTTCAAATGCCACAAGATGGCTGTCCAACCTTCTGGAGTTTCCAATACTCCAAACCCTGTGGTTAATATATTGTGTCTTGGGGGAATAAAAGTCCCAACACTTGAATATCTGCTGAAAGATTAGCTTCGTTATGCTGTTTGCAACTCTGAATCTTACTCCTGAACATTTTATCCATCGACCTCCCTCATCTAGGGTGGAAAGGGGCAAAGATAAATGGGGACAGTGAAATCATCCCTTTTGTGGCATATAGCATGGGATGGCCCTAGGCTGCCAGGCCTCTCCTATAAAGGAAATGGTTCTCTATTTTTGGGAGATGGTTGGCAGCCCATCTCCACATTTTTTAGCAGCCTGTTGAGGCCTATGAAACAGAGAATCTGCACTGATAGTGCTTAATCTTGATTGATAATGAATTATAAAATTAGAGAATGTTAAAGTCTTCTTCTAGTGCTTTCCCATAGGGTCTAATTCAGCCCTGGTAAGGGCCTAGAAAAGAGGGTTATTTTCAATTCACATTTGAAAGATACCCTCTATACATACTTCCTACTGATCAAATCAAAGCTTAAACCCAGTTTATGAATAATTTAACTACTCTCATGCCATGCAGACATTAACCAATAAAGTCCACAGGTTTCCTGTAGATCAGCACAGCCAAATACTCCAAGGTTTACTTTCATGAATACCTACTGGATGTCTTCTTCAAGAATGCATTCATGATCTGGAGGCCTGGCTCCTGCTGACACAAAGGAGCTCCAGGATGATTTCCTCTAATGAAATTATGCCAGGTTGCTAGATACCAGTGTAAGCTTTGATAGATCAGCTATGATGACTACTGAACCCCAACATGTGTTTAGTGCTTCAAAGTTGTCCAGAGCATGTTTTATTATTGAAGTGTAATGGATAAAGACATATTTCTACATCTTCTTTAATCTAAGGATTAGGAAATAACTAGTCTAATAGAGCATGTTTGGATTGACAAGGGATAGGTGTGATATTATAGGTGCTTTCTGAAAGCATGTTTGAATCCCTGGCGATTCCTTAGTAGGCAGAAGATCAGACATGTAGTTTTTGATTTTGTGTGTGTGTGTGTTTTTTCCAGAATAGAGTATCTACAGGCCAATAAAACTTTCTTGTGTCAAAATGGACTATCTCTCTTAGTTTAGATTAAATGAAGTAACTTTAAAACCCTCCCGCCAGGGCACAACACAATATGACTGGAGAAGAATGAATCTCTTTCCACTACAGTTTATTTATTAATCCCACAAGTATTTATTAAGGGCCTACTATATACCAACTATACACAACAGCAATATGCTTCCTGGCTTTATATATCAAATGGATATTAAGGTCTTTTGGTTTACTGAAACATTTTTTGTTGTTTTTGGATCTTTCTGAAGTTCAGGTGAGAACTAATGCTCCCAGAAAAAGAGACTTGCTATTCCCTTTGTGAAGACAGTGTCACCTTTGTGGGAAGTGTGACTCATCTTCAGTCAGAAACAATTGTCAATGCTAGTCAGCATTTGAGGATCATGGAAAACTTTGAAAAATAAGAGCAGACCAAGGCTCATCAAGCACAGGGATTCTTGGGAGGATTGTGAATATTGGGGTTGGGATTGGGATTTGAGTTTGAATCTATACTTCTAGGTTGCCTCCAGAAAATCAAAGATACATCAATGGCAGTTAATTGGGACAAGGTTGATATTTGATTTGAGGTTTTACATAGATATCTTAAGAGCTTTTTAATAAGCATTTCAAATAAAGTAATTTTTTAATGGAAAATTTAATTGTTTTGCTGAAGTTGATGATTTCAGATTGAGATGTTCTCTGTCAAAGAAGAATATCATGGACTGTTGAAAGATTAGTGACTGCTTACCTGGCTTATTGGAGTCTGACTAATCAAAAGGAATCTGAAAATAACTTTTTAAAATTATGCAATATAAGAAAGTGGTCAAAATGTGTATGTGACCTTGAATAATAAATACATTTGTAAGCTTCATCAGTGGTTACAATAAAGAATTCCTTTACTGAGCCCAAATGGAAGTTACATCAATAGTTGATTTTTTGGACACTTATATCAGACGTTGTTCTTGTTCTCAAGGAATTCATATTTTCACAGGGAAGATTGACCTTATTCATGAATTATCAAGTGCCTAACATATGTCAGACCCTGCACTTAGTTCTAGGGAAACAATGATGAAAACCAATGATTTTGTCCCTGACCTCATGTTGCTTAGACTCCATTGTTGGGAGAGAGAAAAGGAGTAGTAATTAATCAAATACTATTGGGATAAGTGGTGTCAAGAAAAGTTCATAGTTCCAAAAAGACCATAGTAGAGGGATTTAATCTTCTTGGTGAGGATAGGAAGTGTTTCTGGGGACAAGATATTTAGCTGACATCTGAAGAATGCTTAAAATTTAATTAGAAAAGATGGGAGAGACCAGTGGGCAAAATAGGTGGGAGCAAGTATAAAGATGCTGTGATGGAAGGAAACAGATCTTTCCTGGAGGTGAAAGAGCAATGTGTACAGATGGTACGTGGAGTAAAGGGCTGAGTGAGGGGTGGTAGGGTACTTGGCTTGAAGGGCATATTAAAGATTTTGAACACTGTCCCAAGACTTCTGAGAGGCTACATAAGTGTTCAAAGCAGAGTGTGATGTGATACATTTAAATCATTATTTCATTAAGATTGTTTTTGTGGTCATATATGAAGAATAGATTTACAGAAGTAAATATGAACAGAACTTTCAGGCAATACTTGCAATATCTCAGAAGAGAAACAATCATCTTGCAGAGCAGTGGCAGTAGTGATGGGAGTCCTCTATACAGATCTGAGAGATATTTAAAAGTTATAATCATTAAGACTTGGTAAAGTATCCGACAAAGGCAGTGAAAGGGAGGGAGGTATTTTTTTAATTTATTTTTTTAATTTAAATTCAATTAATTAACATATAGTGTGTTATTAGTTTCAGAGGTGGAGTTCAGTGATTCATCAGTCTTATTCTAGTCCTCATTACATCTGTGCCCTCCTTAATATCTATCATCCAGTTACCCCACTTCCCACCCATTTTCCCTCCAGCAGCTCTCAGTTTGTTTCCTATGATTAAGAGTCTCTTATGGTTTGTATCCCTTTCTGATTTCATCTTGTTTTATTTTTCCCTCCCTTCCCCTATGATCCTCTGTTTTGTTTCTTAAATTCCACATATCATATGAGTGAGATCATATGATAATTGTCTTTCTCTGATTGACTTATTTCACTTATAATACAGGAGGGAGGTATTTTAGATAATTCCTAGGTATTTGCCACTTGTAATTGTACTCTTTATTAACCAATTTCATCGAAAAAAGATGCTGAGAAGAAGGGTCAGTTTTGCTACCATCATATGCCCAAGTTGCTAGAGACACTAAAGGGAGTGGCTGAGATGTAGCACAGTGTTGGAGAACTCATACTGAGTTTTTCATACACACACATGAACACCCACACACGTATGTTATTCGAGGATTGAGATAGAATTGTCAGCATTGGGGCCAATTATGATCTTGTGTATGAAATTTTTTTAAGTTCTCTGCCCAATGTGGGGCTTGAGCTCACAACCCCAAGATCAAGAGTTGCATGCTCTACCAACTGAGCCAGGCTGGTGCCCCTTGTTATGAATTTTGAAACTTTTGATTGCAAATGACAGAAATCAACTCAGGTTAAATTAAGCAAAAGTTAATTTATTGGCCAAATAATGGGAGATTACAGAATTCATGGAATGCTACATGTGAACATAGGACTTGGAAATTAAGCAGATCAAGTAGCCCCAGAGACCCAAAAAGCAAGAAGCACAACAAAAGTCTAGGGATAGTAACAATCTGGGTGAGTTATAGCTTTTAGAGTGTATGGATTCCAATGATCTCTGGTGTCTTTGTTGGCTCAGGAGAAATATCTGATTGACCTAGCTCATGGTGTATGTCATCTACTGAATGTGGCAACAGCAGATCATAGTGGAGAAGATAATTTCTCAAAAGGATCTCAAGATTCAATTCAAAAAGGGAAGTGAAATCTGAAAAGTCAAAAACTAAGCTCTCCTACACCTTGGAAGGCATTTACCTTTCTCTTTTTTAAGTCTTCACTGAAGCAATGCAGCAATGAAGCAACCCTTCCAAACAGTTGCTTGATCACTCATATTAAGAGGAAGCATCTTTTCTTAATTGGCAGTGACCGTGACTGAATTATTAATTGAGCTTATCCCTCTCTGCATCCTCCTTTCCTTTGTCTTCACTTCATAGGTTCTAGGGTTGGCCAGGTTTATTCATCTTGATTTTCGCAGCTACTGAATATTCTGCATTATAGAGGGATGTTAGTTTGAGTGGTGGGAAGAACCTTCTTTTAGTACACAAATACAAGCAGGTTAAGTGCACAAATAAACTTTAATAAAGTATGTTTACATGGTTGTCATAGTCAAATTGAATTCTAAAAGCACTGCCTCATGATGCAGAGAAACAAAAATACGGCTTTTATATATACTGTCTTTTTCTCTCCAAGAAATAAGTCCTTCCATATATTTCAGCCCTAACTGTTCTGTAGTTCCATACTTTAAAGAGTGGGCACTCATACCACTGTTGATGTCCATATATTTCACAATACTGATTCACAGTTCAAAGAGATTCATCAGAACTTACACAGTTGCATATAGAATCATTGTAGGAGTTTAGTTCCTGCCCATCACTTCCCTGTCAGTACAATTCTCCTCACTCCTCTCAGGGAAATGCGAATCTCTTTCTGAACACAATTTTGGTTCCTAACTGTGTTAAGTAATTTATCTCCAGTTGTTGTCCCAAATCCTGCATCAAATTACCTAAGTTGTCAGTCAGGTTTCCACATATTGATTCAGCAAACTCAGCCTTGTGTCCTGCCCAACTCCAGCAGAGAGTTGATTGCTTTACTCCAAAATCCGTTGAAAAGTTAAATTGTTAACAATACAAATTCACTGGAAATTGGGATAACTCTTCGCCGTAGCTTCAGTCTCTTCACCTTGAGCCCTGGGCATTTAACACTCATCTTGGGGCAGCAGGGCAGGGAATTGGAAAGGAAAGTAGTAATGCAGTTACTGCCAGGAGTCAAAGGAGTAGTTAGAGGTCTACTGATTCTGGCAGTGGGTGCTGGTGATGCTCAGACACTCACCTGCCTCCCAAAGCAAACAGCTACTAGCAGAGTCAATTAAATATAACCTGCATTTCAGGGTCCCTGCTTATACTTGGCCAAACAACCAGAGAGAGATACAAATAAATGGGCCCAGGAAATAAGGGAGTCATTTACTTTAACCCAAATCTTCATCTTGATTCAGCTCTTGCTCCAAGAGAAACATTATCTTATAATGCCAATTAAAAACATTGTTCTCTGGATTATTTTCCTAACAGCTGATGAAAGCCATATCTGTTTGCAAATACCATACCTTTATAAAAAGGCACAAAAGCCTTAAATAGCCTTGAGTGCTTTTTACTTAATGTTCAATTTGTAGCAAATATACTTTGGGAGTTAAGTGCTAGTGTTTAACCAGTTAAGATATTATAAGTTAACTTGGGTGTTTAACAATGAGTTGTTTTGAAGCGTATTATAAGTAAGCAGGTGTTTAAGGAAGTGGATCATAATTTAAAGTGCTCGACTGAAAACTAGGAATCCTTTTTAATGGCATTTATGCGTTAAAGTCTTTGGTAAAAGCTCCCTATGAAAAAAAAATTAATCCAGCCAGGCAGAATAGTGCATTTGTGTTGCTGTTGTTCACTTGATCATGACATGAATCTTGAAGTTCAAAGGGAGCCTAGAGGCCATTTATGTCATCTTTTTCATCCATTCTGTTTCTCCATTTTATCTTCAGCAACTCTCCAACTTCTCCATCCTCTTTCTAACAAAGAGCTTCAAAGGAGTCAGCTATAGATGTGACCTTATTTGATCTTCTCTTATATCCACTCCAATAGGTTTGTCGACAGTGCCAACTGTGAAAATACCCCACCAAGGCGACCGATGACCTCCGAATTCCAAAATCCGACTGCTAATTGTAATTCTTAGTTGGTAAAAATGTTGTAACTCTGATTTGATAAAAAATGCCCCACCAAGGCTACCAATGACCTCCACATTCCAAAATCAACTGCTAATTGTACTTCTTGTTTGTTTGGCTTATGGCACACGTGCTCAGTAGGTTCCCCTTTTCCTCACTGGCTGCTCATTCAGTTCCTCTTCAACAACCTGACGTTTTAATGTTGGAAGCCCACAGACATCTTCGTTTTTCTTTCTATACTCACTCCTTCATCATGTCTAATTTCATGGCTTTCCTATTTTGAACCTTAACAAAGGTAGAGTGAATGGTTATAAAATAATAATAATTATTGTTATAGCTATGCTATATTAAATATATATTCATCTTGGTCAATTCATATGCATTATCTACCTTCTAAATATGCACTTTATCTCACTTATCTCAGGAACACGAGAGAATCCATATACTTTGTCACGGATATAATGTTAACAAGCAAAGACTTGCCTGTGCTGCAGAGCATTCTGAGGAATTTGCTGGAATATCTGTAAATGAGAGGATGGGCAGTGAAATCGTATAAAATTCAAGGCCCAGACAAAGTTTTGTCAGTCTTAAGACTAAGAATGAAGATAGTATATTAAGACTAAACCAAAGACATAGAAACACCCCAAAGGACAATTGAGATGGAAGCTTATAATAAAATGTTTTGTTTTGGTACTTGGAAGAATGTTGGAGGTGGCCATTGACAAGATGTGACCACTCCCTGACCTAAGAGTGGGACCTGGACAATCAGAGACTCCTTATCTCCTCCCCTGTTGTTGGAATGTACAGTGGGTGCCCATCATCTTACATTGGGAGCTGTTTCAAAAGTGCAAAGAGAGCAATGTACTGTTCAGACCAACCAGTTGGTATATGTGACTGAACCCATTTAAGACCTCTGTATAAACTTTAACAGTCTTGGTGAGCAGGTTCAGAGATCTACCTGTCTTGAGGCTATCAAAGATAAGACTTGAATCTAAGTTCCCTTGCTTATTAAAACTGCCAGCTATCAGTCTGGAGTGGCCTAGGCCTACTTCTTTCTTTAGTCTCTCCATGCCCTCCTGAATGGCGGCCAGTTTCAGATGCTATCGAAGAAATTCCAGAGTTTGCAAAGCAACAGTTGGTGAGTCAACCAGGAGGCTGAAGGAATGAATCTTGGAAAACAGGGATTTGTAGGGAAAGGCTCGGGAGGGATACCACATACATCAGATGCTTGCGAACTACCACATGAGTGCAGGGACACCCTGAAAACACAAGTCTAATTCACTTGTTTGAGGAAATATACGTAGGACCCTGTGACAAAGAAGGGAATGATTGCCACAGCAGGCTGGCCTCTACTGTGCATGGTTTGGCTGGCCACCTGATGACCTACCTGCTCCAGTGGAAGCCTGAGAGATTTAGTCCTGGTCAGGTGGATGCTTTCCACACCCTGCGTATAGGGTGCAGGCCACAACTGACTCCAGTGGGTGCTGTTGGAGGTGATCAGAGGCCTAATGTTAAGCTCAATATTCACTGGTCCCTCAGAAATAAATTAAAAGGGATGGTTCTGGCTGATGGTGCAGCTGAATGTACTCTAATGAGGGTTATTCATGGAACCCTCAGAAGTTTCCTCACCCCTTCAGAGCCATCAATGGTTACAGAGGACAAATGGTTATGGTCAGAAACCTCAAACCAGGCATATTTTCCTCCATGAATATAGGTTTTTATCTTTCCAACACCAGAGAACACATCAGGCACTGATATCCTACAAGGCCACATCTGTAAACCAGAAAGGCCCTAAAGCAGAACATTAAGGGAGAACAACGTAGGTCCGGTACTCTTGATTCATGAGATATTGTCAATGCTGATTCAGAAACTTGGCCTGTGGTATTAACAGTGTGGTTAATAACCCTGGACATGAGTATTCTTTTTCTGTTGGTCAAACTACAGAGGCAGCTCATCAAACTACTGACTGGAAAAATATCACCAGAAAAAATATTACTTAAAACATATCACCATTAGAGTTATGCATGGCTGTGTGCTGATCTGGGATGGGTTCATATGGCCTGGCTTATGGACATTTGAATACCCTGGTACCCCTATGTTGGGAATTGAAAAATCACTCTAAACAGAGCTAACTCAATGGTACAGGAATATGGAATGGATATCACTGGAACCATGTAGTCAGTCTGTCATATTAAAGGATTATTACTACTTTGGCACTGACCCATCTTTGTGCCAGCATTTATTAGGTAGACCCAAAAGGGGCCCAGTATTGTATGGCACAAATCTTTGACCATGGCTTCTACGTGAGTGGTTGGGCTATGGGCTTCCCTTGGACACAGGGAAAAGCTGCCCCACAAGTAACAATTTTCAACCTTCTGCTCAAGGCCAGATGGGCACATTCTGTATTGCACTGACCACCTTCTTTGTCCCTTGCATTGGTCTAAAGGGCATTCTAGTACACGTGCATGCCTTTACTCCATTCCCCCAGCAAGCCTTAAATGATAGCTGGCAAAGCCTGTCTTTACTGAAAACACTGAAATATCTCTAATGAGAAAAACTGTCCTCTAAAATAAAATGGACTTGGACATTATTGCCTCTCAAAGAGGAACCTATGCCATTATCCAAACCGAATATTGTGTGTTCATAGCTGGTGAACCTGCCAATGCATCATCTTTGCTAAATCATCTAAGGACCCAAGTGAATGCACTGAGTGATGAAAACCCCAGCCCAGGGGACTCAGTAAATCAATGGTTCGGATCATGGCACTCTTGGTAGAAAAAAAAAAAAGTGGTTACTTACATCGGGAATCATTATCTTTTCTGTATTTTCTCTTGCTTGTACTTACACTGTTACTGTGGCATCTGCTTCCACTGCAGTCAAATGGCCGCCACAGAGCCGCCTCCATGCCAATAAGATGCCTCACTGATGCTCAGGACCATTGTGGGGAGCTTTTGGGAAGGTAAAAGTTGGGCACGTGGGGTGGAGTGTGGTAGGAGGTCATTGGAAGGACATGACCCTGTGGTGACCTGAGAGCAGTTGGAGGCTCCTCCTAGCCCCTCCTATCCTTGGGAGTTACATTTTGCCCTCCCTTCCCACAGTGAGAACCATTTTCAAGGATACGGCCTTATGAAAATAGGGTGTTGTTTGCCAGTATATGTGGTTCAACACAGTAATGGTTCTTAAATGAAAGCCAAGATCCTGGTGGGCAGGTGCGCAGATTTCCTCATGCACGTGGCTGCCCAGCACAAGACTTGCAAATAAGTTCCTGTTAACCGCTGCCTATCAGTCTGGGCGGTGGGGGCTTGATTCTTTCTCTGGTCTGTCTCTGCCCTCCGTGTCTCGGGGCTGGTTTCAGATTTCACTGGGGGAAATTCTTGAGGTTACAAACCACTGAAGCATTGGATAGCTTTACACAGGAGAAAACTCTTTCTCAGAAGTGCCCAAAATCAGCCCAAACACTTCCTATCGAATATGCATCTACTATAAACTACAGGCAACAAAACAAATACCTTCTAATTGCACGTTAATTCTTGGATCCGGTTTCTATTTGAACTGTTTGAGTGCAGTCTGGTAATCTTGGAGGCAGTTGAGATGCAATTTGGATTCAAGATGTATATTAGAGAGGGAAACTTGTGTGGGCAAAAGGCAGAAGGCAGACTGGGCAGACGGAGAGTCAGACTAGACAGGCTCCCACCAGACCAGTGCAGGCTCTGGAGCAAGTTCACCTGCTCGAGTGTCGCACATCAGGCTGAACTCTCTGCACCCCCTCCTCATGTAGTAACCAGTTATGGGCTGCCCGGAGTGAGTGTGACCTCAGGGTAGGCTGTTCTTTACTACTGAGGCAGACCTGAAGCCTATAACAGCTGGCCAGTGTCTGGTGGCCAGTGTCTACGCCCCATGTCACGTCTTCTTTCAAGGAGGATGCGGTGGCTCATCTCCACATCTACCCCTGTCCCCTTGCTCCACAGGATCCACTCTGTACATATTCAGAGAGAAGCTCTATCTCATGTGCCAGGGTCCAAGGTTTTCCTAGTCAGAGCCCTGACTGGAGTGAAACTGACTTGCCTTTGTTGAGCATTTTGTGTTTGTCAGTTGTTGGGCATTTCACCACTGGACTATTAGATCCTGTACTTGGTCTTTGGCTTTTTCTGCCCTGCCAAGCAGATGATAAGACTGCCTCTGTAGGCAATGATAAGAGTGACTTTGTAGGCTTCTGGCATTCCTATTTGGCTTTTGGTTGCCTGTAACCTCAGCTGTTTGTTTCCTTCCTAAATGGAGCATTGGTGGCCTGTAGCCATAGCCACCTCATCTGGTTATCCTTACAGCTGCCGGTTCCTCCCTAAGTTGTAGCACCTGATCTTCACCTGTACTAATGTATTCCCTCCTTCCCTGGTATAGCCTCCCATTTTAGCACTTGGAAAGCATTACCTGCCACCTTTCTGGAGGAACATTCTTGACTTGCCACCAGTGATGGGTCCTCATTGCTGGGTCAGCTAGCTCCAGGGCTTCTTATTATGGCCTGTGTACTTGGACCCCATTTCTGGGTACTCCAGGAGCTGATTTAGAGTTTGGGGTACAAAGTGTTTATTAAGGATCAACTTCTATGAAAGGGAGAAGAGGAAAAATCTTGCTATGGAAGTCACTGAATTGTGATGTAAGCTTACAAAACCCCAACCAACTTGGTGTGAGTAATGACCACCAGAGTCAGGCCCAATTCCTGGGACTTTATACCCTCATTTTGCTCAGTCAATAAGTATGGGCTCAAAAATGATGTGATTTCTGAAACAGAGGCAGATCCCGGAGGAGCTAACAACTGAAGGCTACTTGTTGAATATGCTGTAGTTTAGCAGCAAGTTCATTCTCGAAGAAATGCCTCTGGCAACACATATTTGTGTCTTCCGTACAACTCTTACTGTATTTTGTCAGTCAATAAATACACTTGCATAGATATAAGTAGATCTTTGGGTTTTAATATTTGTCATTTCATTTTTTGGAAATTGTGCTCATCCTTAGCATTGTAATTAAATGCTCTTTTTTGCCCCCAAACCTTCTTCAGACTCATAAATTAATCTGTTTTTCCTTTCTTTAAAGATTTTATTTATATATTCATGAGAGACACAGAGAGAGAGGCAGAGACACAGAAAGAGGGAGAAGCAGGCTCCCTGCAGGGAGCATGACCTGAGCCAAAGGCAGATACTCAACCACTGAGCCACCCAGGTGCCCCTTATTCTGTTTTTCTTTCACAGCATTGACATTGTCTTCTTCTGCCATACTTATGATGAGATTATGTCCTAACAGGGATAATACTTGCAAAAAATTTCTGTATGTGTTTTGCTTACTGGAAGGAAGTGTTTCTTCTTCTTAAAATCTGTCCATAATTAGGGTTAAAGTATGTGTCTTTATGCCTCTTGGAAGTAACATGAGAAGAATAAAATATCTGCCAACAGAAAATAGTGTAAGAAAGTTCTTTTTCTCTAGAGGAGTGTGAGATTTACAGAATAGACACGAGAGATGTAGTCAAGTGTTTTGTCAAGGAAAAACAAAAAAGAATAGAGGGAGTGCCCTTTTTTCCCACTTCTAATTTGAAATCTAGGATGAAAATTCCACACGAGGCATCTATATCAGAGTAGAAATCCATGTCTATCCTATTTGATCAAGCAGAGAGACGGAGCTGGAGCAAGTGGTGGTCTTGGTATGCATGCAGAATGGGTAGAGATGTTCCTCCATGAGCAGGTGACTGGCACTGTTGGCTGATGAGCTTGAAGGAGGATGAGGAAGGAAGCTTGATCTGGTGGGGCAGAGTACAAACATGGCCAAGGCAATACTGAGAACCAAGGGAGAACCCAAACAGCAACAAGAATTGAGGTGTTGATGGGGGAGCAAAGGAGAGCTGGGTTCAGCAGGGAGCAGCCAGGATTCAGAGGACAGGATGTAAGTTGGAGGATGTCCAAATTCTCGTCCTTTAAGCCCCACCTCTCCATATATGCACTGGTTTCTTATGAAGAACTGGAGGTAGGAGAAACAGCAATGATGGATGTTTAACTTTGAATTAACTGAATAATTAATAAAATATCAACCAAATTCAAGAAACCAGTCTTGTCACTGTTATGCACCAGGGTCTTGCAGACTTGAAGCAAGGTTAGATCAGACATGACAAATAAATGTCCTTCATTTTCTTGGCATACATGAAGAATGCAGTATAAATTGCAATGGGTTTTTATACTTAATATCCTCTAGGGGATTGTGGGCTCTTCCAGGTCAGACATGGCCCCTCCTCATCTTTCTTGTTCCTGGGCCCAGCATTTATAGGTCCTCAGTTAATGTTTGCACCTTTAGAGGAAGGGACTTGTTTTCCTTTTCTGTATTCCTTACAGCGTCAAGAACTGAGCTTCACAAATAGAGGTCATTTAGAGAAAGCTCTGTATTTATATGATTTCATAGTCTCTAGTTTCTTCTTCTGTGAGAATATGGATCTACCATTTTTGGAAGAAATGTACTTAAAGCATTTTGACCATCTTTGAGATTAAATGTATCTATTCCTTTGTATTTCTAAGTTTTATAAAGTGTTTGTGTTGCTACTTTCCATTTCACCTAAAATTTTCTCTTGGTTTTAATTTTAATAGATGGCTTTGGTAGTCCTAATTGATTTTTTCCTTGCTTATGTACTTAAAAAAACTCCAATACTTCTGAGCAAGACAATGGGCTTAATAAGAAGTATTTATCTCTAATTCACTTAATACTTAATATTTCTTTACCAGATTTTAAAATATAAATGACACCATTTACTGGAACAGAAAATTTCACAAGGTTTTTACATTAATTCTTCCTCTAATTCTTGCCAATTTGCTGCAACAATGTAATTGCATTGCCTACATTATGGTTAACAGGAAAGATTAGGTATGTAGCATTTTATTGTCTTTGACAGCTTGATGAATTGTGACTTGAAGTGAGCAAGTGCCTTTGTTCTAATTGTCTCTTTTTCATTAAAGCTGAGAACTGTACTTGGGCATTGGGGGAATACTCTTCTTACTGCCTTTAAGTAAGAGCTGTTCACGCTGATGAATGTTCTCCACGTAAATATTGTGCAGGCAGCTCTTTGTTTATATTCCACCCTTTTTATCATTTCAAGGCTAAAACTGATGAAGATCAATCAATACAACAGACTGAAAAAAAATTGTCAGGGAAAGTGATTTCAGGAAACAAAATGCATTTTCCTGCTTTTCGAAAAAGTAGGAGAATAAGATAAAAGAATTCTTGGCATTGTGCCATTCTTTTCCGTGTATATATATGGGTGTTTTTGTGTATCTGTGTAGGGTGAATCTGTGGCTCATTAACTCAGTTATCCAGCATGGTTAATGCAGGTTAACATCATTAATTTGATTCCTTGGAGTGCATATTTGCATTTCTCTTTTCCAGAGCTATAAGTTAATTCTAACTAGTTATCCACTCATTCATTCACGATTAATTAATTTCATTCAATTGGCACAGTCCTATTGAGGGTCAACCATGAGCCAAGCTCTGCACTAAAGGCAGTATAGACAAAAGATGAATGCAATCGAGCTAATCCCTAAAAAGGTTATGTTCTGCTTTTAAGGGAGATCAAATGAAACACTTTGACTCCATCGATGAGAATTCCATTATTTGCTTCAAATAATAATGATATTAGTGTGTGATTAATGTCTTCTGTGGGATGGAAGGGCAGCTTCAATCAGGGAACAGCTGAACAGAACTGTTGCAAATTTTCAGTGTACTGTCTAATTCCAGCAACCACCTTTCATACGGGGCCAGTACGCAAGGCCCCACTGATGTGGAATGGGGAAGAAGAAATGTTTGCAATGCATTATCCTTTTTGCTAGGGGAAGGAATTTGATGAATTTATTCTAAAGTTGGGAAGAGCCATTAAGAGTTTTAAGGGAATGAATGATGGGAGTGTTTCTCAGTTTTAAAAAGCTAAATGGCAGCATCAAGTGTTATTTGAAGGCAGGGAGAATTTCAATATTCCATTTGAAATAAGATGAAACTAAATGTGTTTAATATTTTTGTGGTGAAAAATGGCAAATGTATCAACTGATTCAATTCCAGGTAATAGCGCATGTGGTAGAAGGAAGGGAGATGGTTGGCCTCTCTCCTTCCCTTTCTGCTTGATTTCACATGCCCATCTGCTACTTTTATTTTCCCCAGTTACTCTGGAGACTCCATCCACATGCCCTGTTGACTTGTGCTTACCTCCTGAGTGGCCTAAAAGGAAAGCATCAGTCTCTAAGACTTGATAGCTTTGCAAAAAAATTTAAAAAAAAATGTGTGAGACTCAGTTAATTGGCATTAATCAGGATGAATTTGAACTACCAATTAAAGTATGTTTTAAGGGCACTCAAATTAAGGAGAATGCAGCTGTTACAAGAGTGGACCACAGACTCCCTGGAAAAACTATTTTGATGCCAGAGTCTTTGAAGAAAGATGCCAAGGTTGAGGTGTTCAATGGCTGGCAGAAGAACGTCATGTCCTGAGCCAGGAGATGTCACATTGATATTTGGCTCCCTTGCCAAATGTGTGTGTCATACACATCCCATGTTTTATTCAAGATGGGTAATTTTTGGATCCTCCACTCCTGAATTACTTCTGACTTTATTTCTTAGGCTCAGTGTTCCTGGCTCAACGTATAGTATCTCTCTGAATAATAGATATTTACTTGAATAGATCAGAGTCAGAGCTTAAAGCCAACTGTCCATTCATTCACAGTTTCCAGGCTGGTGACTGTAAGGTCTAGGCAGGACATCTGGTACCCAAGAAGACCTTAACGTTTGCCTCAGCTTGAATAAATTTAGATACGTTTTTTTTCTAATCTCCAAGTCTCTGATCTCCCCTTTCTTAGAACAATTACTTTAGAAAACTAGTAAAATGGTAAATTCTTTCCCTGCCCCTTTGAGGTGTAAATCTTTAAGAAGCTTCTTGCCAGTTTTACAACCCCACATAGTCATTCTCAAGGACCTGAGAGCCATCCTTTTGAAATGTAATCAAGGAACATAACGCCTCTGTCTTTGCAGTCTCTGTAGGAGAGTAAGAATTTAATTTAGGCGGGATACCTTGCTCTAAATTGTGAAACTACTTCCCATTATTGCTTTTCCTCTGGGTAAAGCAAATTAACAATTATAGCTGACCTCTGATTCCCCATCCCACCTATCTCATCGCCTTTGAGTTTCCTCTAAAAGAACTTTATTTTACATTTGGAGTGGTGGGTGAATGAGTCTTTTACATAATAGCAAGCAACCTTGAGGGAACTTATACCACTCCATTCTGGGTTTTGTGTTTTGGGGAATAGAGGAGCTCAGCTATATTCCCTTCCAAACTAAGGAAAGTGGGAGAGCTCAAAACTGAGTAACATAGACCCAGATTAGGTGAGCTACCCTTTGTATCCCAAGCTCTAAGGACAATAGGTTCTCTGTGGTGTCTTTCAGATCTATACAGTGGTTGGGAAGATGGCAGCAAAATCCCGTGATCTGAAATCTCAGAATGATGGATTTCCCGGGAAATAAAGCTGTAATGAAGCTGTCAGTAAAAGGTGGGAAGGAGGCAGGATTGAGACTGGGTGGGTTAGGATGAACTGGGTAGTGCGAAGAGTCCCATTCAATGTAAATGAGCTGATGGTCAGAGAGTTGATACTATTACAGAGAGGAGCAATGCTGGGGCCAGTGGCTGTGTTTAAGGATGAAGGGGCCTAAAAGAGATTTAAGAATATTAGCACTCTGGGGAAGGAAAGACAGAAACTTCTAGAGAATAAAAATACTTGGGATAAAACAAGGTAGGGGCTGCTCAGAAGTACATCCAGGCTGATTGGCAGATATCAATACCTGGAATTTATTTGGCTACATTTGCAGAGAAAAATGTAAACAACCCAATGCATTAGTGTGAAAATGTGGATGATTGGATTTAAGGAAATTATGAGGAAATCTCATTCTTACAAGTTGTCAATCATTTTGTTGGGAGGAGGGTATTCTGGACTAACAGAGAAGGGGATTCTGGACTATGCTTGTTCTTCTGTATTATCCTACCTTTAATTAATATGCATGTTATGAGTACATGCGTATCTGGACCTACTGATCAAGGTACATTCACTGTGACTCTTGTTGGTGGCTTCTCAAGTGTTTGAATGCATGGCTTGCATCGACTTGTAAATTTAAGGTTGCCAAGGGTGTGACACTGAAATAATGTCCTTTTTCACAAGAAGCAGCAAATTTTACTCTTCTCATACAAGTACCATTGGAAGCTGTAAAAACAACCTCCCATTCTGGCCAGTGAAAAGTCATTAAAAGTCACTGGTACTTAGAGACTTACTCTGGAGTGTTGAGGTTTATAAAGAAGGAACTGCTGGGGGTGCCTCCGTGGCTCAGTGGTTGAACATCTGCCTTCAGCTCAGATCGTGATTCCAGAGTCCCGGGATCGACTCCCACATTGGGCTCCCCTCAGGGAGCCTGCTTCTCCCTCTGTCTTTTATCTCTGCCTCTTTCTCTGTGTCTCTCATGAATAAATAAATATAATCATTTTTTTAAGAAGGAACTGCTGTTTTGTAATGCAGCATTTCATTACAGTGACTAAACAAATAGCTGTCACCAATGAATGATATTTTGTATGTAACCTTAGGCATTGCTAATGCTCTCTTTTCCGTAGTTCTTAACTAAAAATCCCCCAAATCAGTTGTTCATTACTTGACAAGTAACACAGTATGTTTTTACTCACCCAAACCTTCTTGGGAAGTGTCATCAGGAATTGGACAAACTTAGATACAGTGTAGATTTCTAGGTGAGGTCTAAACAGTCTAGAATATTGTTGATATTTTGATAGTAGTCCCCACTGTGAAATGTCTTGTTACATGACATAGCATCCAAACACAAGTGAGTAAATATGAATGGAACCTTAAATGAGGGCAGACTCTAAGGCTCTGCCATACAACTAACTTTGGGGGTTAACTGGACTGCTGTCTTTACAGACATTTCATGACCTATTAAGTATAATTTGCTAGTCTTTCTGTCTCCCACTGTAAAGGAATTGCTGCTTCCTACCAATTGTTTGACCTGTTTGGATATTGGAGGAAATGCATGGAGTTTTATTAAAATCTCCATCCCAAGGCACCCAATTAGTGGCCAAACTTGACTGGCAGGCCATAATCTTGAGAAGTGTTCAGATAACAGTAAGACAAGTTCTATCCTTGGGTTATCAATTACTTTAGATCCCAAATTCAGATTCTTAGAACCAATCTTATGACTATAATAAGCCTTAACAAAAACAACCAAAATCAGATCAAAATAAAACAAACAAATAAAACTCTCCACTGGTATTCAGTGGCTTCTGGGCTTTTGTACTTGAAAACTTTATTCTGAGATCTAGCAACAGTTGCTAGCCTGTGTTTGGGTCCTACTGAAGGCAAATTATTCTCACTAAAAGAAGATTGTTTTTCCTGTAAAGCATCTTCACTCAATCATGTCTTATAAGAAAAGATGATAAAACAAAACAAAACAAAACAAAACAAAACAAAACAAAACAAAAGACATAACCCTCCGCCAAGGTGAGGGAATCCTATGGAATGCCCTGGCTATCTGCCAATTTTAGTCCTCCTAAAATTTATGGTCCTGATAAGGACCTGTTATCTGAACTCTTCTCAAGATTGTGGCCTGCCAGTCAAGTTTGGCCACTAATTGGGTGCCTTGGTCCTTATGTGATAGAGTTGCATTCCTAGAATTGACATAAACATCCTCATAGATGTATAGTATATGATAAAGAGTCTCTACTGGACCAAACTTCACTCAGGCTCCCCTGAACTTTTTAACTGGACTTTCATTTTTAGACTAACATGTTTGTTTCTGTGTTGTCCATTTTTAGCGAAATCCTACTAGGTTGGTTAATCTAACTGTAAAATTTGAAATACACAGGAGCTGAGTGAATACATTTGTTGCTACTTAGAATTCTAACCTGCTAGTACCAGTTTTGTTTAACATATTCTTTTTAACTTTGTTTCTTATTTAATTACAGCTTACTTATTTTGTAGGCTTATAGGTTTATCTGTTGTATCATAGCACTATCACATGTCAACAGTGTGGCCCTGAGATTTATTTGTATAAAACCCAAGTATTTACCATGTTGTAATTTAATCTTTATTTTCCATTTTTAACTGCTAAAATGAATACTGTATTACCACAAAAATGTAGTGGTATAATTAGCTGGCCATTAAAAATGTACTTTTACAGATTAAAAAAATGTTTTATCCGTATCCTCTCACCCTCAATAACTAATCAAGCTCTTCATCCTCCACTATGCCCCAGGTAGTTTCTGATCACACTGGCCTGATTTCAGCAAGAATCCCCCCTCCCCCGCTCATGATAATTCTTTATCCATGGACCTTCACCCTGTTCTTTGGTTACAAATTTCCTTTTGCCAATGCAGTATTTGAATTTGAGTCTGGTTTCTTTCTACAAGTTCCCATTACATTAGTTCCCCATATCCATTGCCATGCTCCTACTGAATATTTTCCTTAGTATATTTTAATAGTGGAATAGAATTGTTAAAATCTGAACTGAACGGGAATAATTGATGATAATGCCCCATGGGAAAAAGCTTAGACATTCATAGAACCCTGTTTTTGTCACTTATTTTAGCCTCTCCATTAATTATTTCTGTCTGGGCTTGCTGGCTGCTGTTCTTTAAAAGTTGTATACTGTTATATCTGCCTTGCACAGCAATGCACCCAGAAGTCATGGGTCATGGGGGTAAAAAGCTGAGTAAGTTTGAAGAAGAACATTTTTGCCATCTTCAATATCTTTAAGATTGGTGATTGCTTTGGCGATGGTATATGGATGAACAATTTATGACCTTGGTGAATGGACGGATAAGATATATAGTCCAGATTGAGGACATCTGGAAAGACATAATTCTGAATAGTGACTTTGCTCTCATGGTTGTACAAAAATCTTCTATGTCCAGAAATTGCCTTGATGACAAAAAATAATTCCTAAATTGTGGAAGATCTTGTAATTTTTTAAAGTGGTTATACAGGGGATCCCTGGGTGGCTCAGTGGTTTGGTGCCTGCCTTTGGCCCAGGGTGTGATCCTGGAGTCCCAGGATCCAGTCCCATGTCGGGCTGCCGGCATGGAGCATACTTCTCCCTCTGCCTGTGTCTCTGCCTCTCTCTCTCTCTCTCTCTCTGTGTGTCTATCATGAATGAATGAATAAAATCATAAAAAAATAATAAATAAATAAAGTAAGTAAGTAAGTAAGTGGATATATAGGGACACCTGGGTGGCTCAGCGGTTTGAGCATCTGCCTTTGATTTAGGGCATGATCCCGGGTCTGGGGATAGAGTCCCGCATCAGGTTCCTGCAGGGAGCCTGCTTCTCCCTATGCCTGTGTCTCTGCCTCTCTCTCTCGCTCTCTCTCTCATGAATAAATAAATAAATAAATCTTAAAAAAAAAAGTAAACTGGATATACAGCCTAACTTATAAACAGAGAGGAATGACAGACCTTAATTAGTCATGCACGAACACCTCGGAGCCCCAGAAAGTGTCTGGTGTCTGTGGATTTCCTATTTCAGATATGGATGAAAAGGCTGAAATTGTCTTTCACGATTGTTTCAAGCAGTGGCTTGCTATCTGTCCCAGCTGCAGGAGACCTTCCAGACAATTATGCAAGAATCACTGTGAACCAGTATCCATGAGAGCTAATGGAAAGACTCACACTTAATGAGCCACCAAGGACATGGTGGTGGACTGAGAAGAGACAAATTTGGATGGTTCTGGGGCTCATTCTCCCCCGCCCCCCTGCCCCCAACTCACTCTTTTTGGTAGCTTAGCAAGCAGCTAGCACAGCAGTTTTGAATTAGCTCAATGGTAAAACAGCCTGATACCAGAAGCTAAGCTCAAAGGCTCTCCAACTGTGCTCTACCCAAGCATGCCCCTCCACTCAGTGCTGAGAGGATAGAGGAGTCATGAACACTGCTGCCTCTCTGCTTGTGAGTTTTCCCATTAAATCCTCTTTCATTTTACATTTATACCTCATAGTGCCATGGTATATGTGTGTCCATGCATGACAAATGCAGAAAAGATATAAACATTATTTTTACTCATGGACCTTTGTTTAAACCCTGATGGTGGGGAGGAGGAAGATCTATTAAAGACCCAAGAGAAACCATAGATTTGTCAACATTATTTCAAGTAGATGTGGATAATTTAAAACCTGTGAATATGTAATGTGTAACTTAAAAGATTTCAAATATAAGATGTAAATACATTGTAATAGGCCTTGCCTCAGAACACAGGGGAGAATATTACAAGAACTTTAGTGCATGTAGATAACTCTGCTTCGATTACTGTTAGATTATAACTGTAAAATCCAGATATGAAGTACAATAAATCACAGTGCAGGGTTTCAGCTCAGTGAACAATGTTTCAAATAAAAGCAATCTTACATACTGGAAAGAAATACACATGAGTTTTCTTTCCAATGGGATTTCCATAAAGATGGCATACTTACTACAGATCATCCAAGTTCATACTGGTAACTACAAATCTCATTTTGTATGGTTATTGTGAGATCAATAATGAGAGTGGTGTTTCCATATGGCATTGAATGGAATGTTTGTAACTTCAGTGCAATTCTGTGAGTTATGAGTTTTTTTGTTGTTGTTTCATTTCGGGAGATCAGGAATCATGGCTAATAAAGAATGGATTGTGTTGATTCTGAACTTTTGCCTATGGTGGTGTATTTACAAATAACAAATATAAGAGGGCAGTTCTAGAGGAACTCTGCATTAGTAGTACAGGCAGGGGGAGTTGGTGGAATTGAAAGATGGAATGTGGAATGATTCTCTGAAGAAAAGGGTGTGTTTTGGAAGTTACTAGCAGCTGAAGTCATAGTCAGGTAAAGAACTCAAAGTCTGAGAGACAGTTATGACAAGCATAGCCACTATTCACTTTAGTCACTTTGAAAGAACTGAAATGATAATACTCCTCACTATTGGACTTATTAAAAATACATTGGGAGAAAAATGATTACTTCTAATACGAAAAATCAGAAATAGTTACAGATAATGTGATTCATGAATCTTCAGGAAGAAACAGAATAAAGAAGATAGCTAGAGTTTTATCTTAGTGGAAAAAATAGAGCACTTCTTCAATCTTATGAAAATTACTAAACATTTTAGTGGCATAACTTCGGAAATGATTAACAGCAGGACTCAAAGGACCAATGGTCATTGTCCTTTAACAGGAACAGAATTGAACCTGAGACAAAGTAAAGGTTTAAATATAATGATGGGGTTGGCCTGTCAGTTGTTAAAGATTGAGCCAACCCATTCCATCAGAAAATCATGAAATTCCTTCTATTTGATGAGGCACTTAATAATATTCTTGTTCAATTTTCATGAATGCTATACTGGTGCATGTTCTGTAAATTATAGTTATAACCTGGATGGATAGCCAGGGGTCCCCACAAATGAAGCACTTATATTTTTTTCATACAATTTGGAAATATTTTCCAATTGTAAGGAAACAGTCCCAGTAAAGAATATCCACAAAAATCACAACTTCCTGGAAAATTATTGAATCCTATCAATCATTTTAGTTGGTTAAAACATTCTATTTCTACTGACTATTTCTAAAACATTTTTACTTTTGGGGGGTGAGTTACATTTCAAAATCTCTATACAATGAAATTCACATGCTTTGGTGTACAGTTCTATGAATATGGACACGCAGAGTTGTGGATCACAGATCCATCATCCCAAAAAAGTCTCTCATGCTGGTCCTTTGAACCACAACTTTGCCCCATCTTCCAACGCAACAAATCTGTTCCTCTTCCCTCTTCCCAGTTCCTGGTAATCTCTAATCTCTGTCTTTAGGAAATTACCTATTCTAGGTAGTTTATATAAATGGAATTAAACAATATTTTCCTTTGTGAATGGCTTATTTCACTTTGTATCGTATTTTCAAGACTCATTCATGTTGTAGCATGTATCAGAACTTCCTTCTTCTTTACAGCCAAATAATATGCCATTGCATGTATAAAACCAAATTTTGTTATTCATTCTGTTGGTGTACCCTTTGGTAATTTCTACCTTTCAGTTATTGTGAATTATTGAACACTGGTATACAAATATCTGCATGAGGGATGCCTGGGTGGCTCAGTGGTTGAGCATCTGCCTTCAGCCCAGGGCGTGATCCTGGGGTCCTGGGATAGAACCCCACATCAGGCTCCCTGCATGGAGCCTGCTTCTCCCTCTGCCTGTGTCTCTGCCTCTCTCTCCCTGTGTCTCTCATGAATAAATAAATAAAATATTTAAAAAACAAACAAATATCTGCATGGGTGCTTGCTTTCAGTTATTTGGGGTTTATACCTAAGAGCAGAATTGCTATGTTTATCTTTCTGAGGAATCAGCTGCTTCTACAGCAGCTACACCATTCTACATTCTTACTGGCCATGTACAAAGATTCCCTTTTCTTTACATTCTCAGCAATACTTATTTTACTTTCCTTTTTTTTTTTTGTCTGCATGATGGCTATCCTAGTAGGTGTAAAGTGATACTTCATCATGATTTTGATTTGCATTTCCCTGATAACTAGTGATATTGAGCATCTTTTCATGTGCTTATTGACCATTTGTATATCTTCTTTGGAAAATGACTATTCAAGCCCTTTGCCCATTCTTTAAGTTGGTTGGTTGTTTTTTTGTTATTCTTGTGATTTAAAATTTCCTTACATGTTATGAATATTAAATCCTTTTTAGATATATGATTGCAAAATTTTCTATTTTTTAGGTAAGTCTTTTTTACTTTTTGTATAATGTCCTTTAATGCACAAAAATTTTAAATTATGATAAAGTCCAAACTGCTGATTTCTTTTTCTTTTGTTACTCATGCTTTTGGTGTCATGTTAAGAATCCATTGCCAGGGCACTTGGGTGACTCAGCTGGTTAAGCATTTGCCTTCAGTTCAGGTCATGATCTCAGGGTCCGAGGATTGAGCCCCAAGTTCGGCTTCCTGCTCAGGAGCCTGCTTTTCTCTCTCTCTCTCTCTGCCTGCTGCGTCCCTGCTTGTGCTCTCTCTCTCTGTCAAATAGATAAATGAAACCTTAAAAAAAAAAAAAAAGAATCCATTGCCAAACACAAGGTCATGAGGTTTTACCCTTGTTTTCTTCTAAGAGTTTAATAGATTTAGTTCTTATATTTAGATCATTGGTTAAGTCTTAATTTTTGTACAGCACATGCTGTGAAGTAGCAATGCAAATTCATTATTTTGCATGTGAAAATTCAGTTGTCTTGAAATCATCTATTGAAGAGACTATTCTTTCCCTATTGAATGGACTTGGCAATTTTGTGAAAAATCAGTTAGCTATAAAGACATAGGTTTATTCCTGGATTCTCAGTTCTATTCCATTTGTTTATATATCTATCCTTATGCTGGTATCCCATTAATTTTTGATTATTGTAGCTTTGTAGTAGGTTTTGAAATCAAGAAGTTAACTCCTTCAGGTTTATTCTCTTTCAGGATTGTTTTAGCTATGCAGGGCTCTTGCAAGTCCATGGGAATTAGAGGATTGGCTTGTAATAAATGCAAATGCATGAAGCACACACTATTAAGAGACAGAAGTTGTCATATTGGACAAAATATGTGCTGTCACAAGAAGGTCACTTAAAATATAATGTTAAAGACATTAAATATTAAGCTATAAAACATGTCTTAATAAATTTTAAAAGATTGAACTTTTATTGAGTATTTTCTCTGATCACAATGGTTAGGATTCAATGACTGAAGGAAAACTGGAAAACTAAAAAAATGTGAAAATCAAACAATACTCTTTTTAAAGAACAATTACTCCGTCTTTTATTAGTATTATTATTACAGATGACATGAAATGTTACACTAGTTTCAAATATATGACACAATGATTTGACAAGTCTATATATCATGCCTTGTTCACCACAGGTGTAGCTGCCATCTGTGAGCATCTACTATTATAATACCCTTGACTATATTTTCTATGTCATACATTTTATCCCTGTGTCTTATTCTTTCTGTAACTGGAAGCTGTACCTCCCATTCTCTTTACCCATTTTATCCATCTACCCTCCTGCTCCCTTCTGGCATCCATCAGTCAAACAACACACTTTTAAACAACAAATGAGCAAGTTACAAATCACAAAACAAATTAGAAAATACTTATGGATGAATAAAAATGAATACATCTACCCAAATTTATGGGATTCAGCGAAAGCAATGCTCAAGGGAAATTTCTAGCTATCTATGCCTCGATAGGATTTCTCTCACGGTTTTTGTGTTTTGTCTTCCTACTTTTTTATTTTGAGATAATTGTACATTCACACATGGTATAAGAAATAACACAGTGAGATACCATAGACCTTGACCTGGTTTTCCCCAATAATAGCATCTTGTATAACTAGAGTAACAATATCACAACTAGGAAATGGATGCAATCTACTGACTTATTCAGATGTCACATTTTACATGCACTGATTTCTGTGTATGGTCGTGTGTGTGTGTGCATGTGTGTGCTTATTCTAGGCAATTTTATCATGTGTGTATAGATTTGTGTGACTATCATAATACTTAAGTACAGAACAATTGTTTGACAAGGATTCGTCGTCTGCCTCTTTCATAATCATAGCCATTGTCTTCAGTCCCCCTTCCACCTGCTGTCTAACTTCGATCAACTGCTAACCTGCTCTCCATTTCTATAATTTGTCATTTAAAAGATGTTACATGAGTGAAATTATGCAACATGTGACTCTTTGAGATTGTCTTTTTCACCCTTCATAATTCCCTTGAGTTCCATCCAGGTTGTTGCATTTACTTTGTTTTCCCCCTTTTTATTATGGAGTAGTGTTCTTGGTAAGGACATGTCACAGTGTAACTATTCATCTCTTGAATGTTATTTGGGTTGTTTCCAAGTTGGGGCTATTATGAACAATGCTGTTAGAACTATCTCTGTGCAGTTTGTGTGAACATAAGTTTTCATTTCTTCAGGCTGATTACTCAAGAGTGCAAATGCAGGGGATCCCTGGGTGGTGCAGCGGTTTGGCGCCTGCCTTTGGCCCAGAGCGCGATCCTGGAGACCCGGGATCGAGTCCCACGTCGGGCTCCCGGTGCATGGAGCCTGCTTCTCCCTCTGCCTGTGTCTCTGCCTCTCTCTCTCTCTCTGTGACTGTCATGAATAAATAAATAAAAAATCTTAAAAAAAAAAAAAAAAAAAAGAAAACATCTATCTGACACTCTTTATAAAAAAAAAAAAAAAAAAAAAAAAAAAAAAAAAGAGTGCAAATGCTGAGTTGTATGGTAAACACACGTGTAGTTTTGTAAGAAAATGCCATCCTGCTTTCCAGAGTGGTTGTACCACTTTACGTTCCTATCAGTAATTTCTCTTCAGGCTTTAGGTGTGTCTCCTGATGTTTACTAGTTAACATTGGCTGAGTGGAGAGCAGGTGTAGGAAAGAAACAAATTAAAAAAACCAACATGCACAAATATCAAAGACAAACCAGACAACAACAAAACCTACCAGATTTTCCTCCTGCCTTCTCCCCGTGCAGAGTTTCCTTTTCCCAGTCCTAGAACTTTGAAAATGGAGTTTTTCTGGGAGAGCTTCCTATCAATGTGCAGTTGATCCTCTGTCAGTTCTGGGGTTCAGCTTGGTCTCAGATCAAACATAAGCAATAAAGAAGGGAAAAAAGCCATTAACTCACCACTATGCTGGACTTTCTTCAAGTTTTGACATCCCTCCTCAATCTGTTGTTTATTTTTGAGTCTTTACTTTGTTTCTGTGTGTATTTTATCTAGGTTTGGTTACTATCATTGGGAGCTGAAGGCTACAGTGAGCTTACTTCATCTTGGCTATTACCAGAATCATTTAACACAACTTTGGGAATTGTCAAACTATTGGTACATTTTTAGATACATTGCTGCTCCAGCATTTTTTCAGATGTCTTAGATCTCTTTCTTTTGGCCAGCTGGGAAAGATATTCGTCTGTTGTTCTAACGTAAACAGCGGCTGAGTGATAAATGTCATCTAGCTGATGATCTAATAGATAGCAACTCCTGATAGCAAAGATGATGAATAATGTGAAACTTAACGGTATGTCCTGAAACCAGGGCATATTCAGAATTTTTTGAACATGACTTGCATTGCAGTACTTAGGAGTTTTATATTCTTCAATGGGAGATGATTAAGTGAAAGGCTTGCAGAATAAATACTTTTATTTTAAAAGAAGGGTAAATCCAGTTTCTATTTTTGTTTCTTCTGGTGTTCTGCCATTTAGCTCATCTTTGGGTGGAGAAAATCACTGCAATTTCAAAAGCGTGAGTTTAATCTGTGATATATTAGAGTGTTCAAATCCCTTCTGGGATTCGAGTCTTGCCCAGAAGTGATAGTCAACCTCTGAGTGTCACTTATGCAGTTTCATCTGGTGGTCTGTATTAAGAAGTTACTTATCTCATTTACTTTTCTGACTAATCACTTCAGGTTGAAGGCAGGAAGGATAAGGATGTAGAAAAAGAGGTGCTCTCACCAGGACACTTCAGCCATCAGAAACCCTAGGTTTTACATTCTAGTGTTCAATATTTTAGTTGTATGGTACCTTTTGAAATAATAGTTCTAGGATACTTTTTCTTTCCTGGTGTACTGGAAAGTGCGTGGGACTTCTACTGTGAAGGATTACATTTGCACAGAGTTCTACTTTTTGCTAATTATGTGACCTTGGCCAATTTATTATCATGAGCCTTAGATTCCTCATATAAAGATGTGGTTAATAATATTCAAACAAATTCTGAGTTCTAAATTTTATGCATATGTATTGTAAACCTAAATAAAGAGATAAACTGAGGCAAGCTCAAATTTCAGAAACTGAGTTTATTTGGGAATGGCAGAAGAATTGCAATTTAGGAAATGCATGCTGTAGCAAGCTATAGGTCAATCCACTGAGAATTAGAGGTGGCTGTGTTTACCGGGAGGAGAACAAAAAGGCAGAAGTCCAGCCAGAGTCCAAGCTCATTGGCTTGAGAATGGGGAGAGATTCCTGGCAGATATTCATTGGTACAAAGACCAGTCTCAGTTTTCTCCAAATCAAGCATTTACAAAAAATCAGTCTCTCAGTTCTTAAGTTCTGTTTTTCTGTAAGGTGCATATGTGAGATTTTCTATTTCATATCCTCTGTTCAATTTTAGACTAGTTTCTTCACAGTATGCATACATGGTGTATTATACATATGATATATTGTATATATTTTTATCTATAGGATTCCTCTCTATCTGAAGGTAGTGGTACTATGAAACCTTTCATAAGCTGAGGTACCATAAAGCAAGGAAACAATGAGCATTAATTTATATGGAAAAGTGTTTTTAGCATTCCCAGACCCCCAAAATAACCTCTCTTAGACTTCCATGATATCTTAGGATACATCTTACTGATGGATGTACAAAACATTTTGAGATAAAAGCACAGATGCTCACAGACACAGTCAAAGCCATGGTGGCTTGATGTTGAGATGCTGAGGACAGTTCCCAGCGAAGGAGCTTGGTGAGGCCACTTTCACTGCTTGGGGTATACACTGCTTCTGTAAAGATTTGCTGCAAGACAAATACTAAATTCTACTTCTGTTTTTTGCCTGTTTTGGTAAAAGTGAAATCCTCTTTGGATTTCTTTTGGTTAGTGGAAAATAGGCAGTAATGTCGGTCTTTCCTAAAAACCAAGTGGCATAATGTGAACTTTCAGAAAAGTAGTTTGCTTAACATTCAAACATATATATAAGTGATATAAAAGATTTTAAATGAAAAAGAGAAGAGTATTATTTTTCTGTAAATAATTTATGCCTGAAAAGCAATGATTTCTTCCCTGGTAGGGAAAGGAGGCTTAAAAATATTAGTCAATTTTCAGGAGTAGTTACTGGAATATTCACAACATTATATACTATATTTCTACTAGTAATATCTGTAGGTTGAATGCAGAAACCAAGGATTCCTTCTGTTCCAGTTTATAATTACATTTTGCGAGCTCCCTTTGAGATTCTGACTCTTTGTACTCACCATTTTAGAATCTACATATAAATTGCTGTGTACTGTCAATTTTACTATAGTCAAATACATTTCAAAGCCAAACATCATGATGTTTAAAAAGGGACAGAGAACAATTATATTTGACAAACAATTTTTACATGACCTGAAAATGTCTTCGGATTAAAAATGATCCTTTTATACTCTGATTTGCTTAGAAGTGTTTGTTGAGTTGAAACTTGTGGAATCATTTCACTTTAGGGCTGGCTGAAAAAGTTGGAGAAGTCTCAACAAAGATTTTGAATTTTGCCTCTGCTCACTGAGATGAGTCTTCCTAGCAGAAGAATCACCAAGTTTGTATTGAACATATTGGGAGTTACAACTAGCATTGTAATCATTTATGCAATTTTTGTGAATACCCAGGAGATGGGGGTACTTTTCAGTTTCAGAAGAATAGATTTACTGCCCAAAACACTTGACATAGCTATAAGGAAACATCTAATGTTGAAAATGGAAAGTAGTTATCTTTTTGTTATGGTTAGCATCAAACAGAAGTATTCATGTTTCTCTCACAGTTTAAAACTAGGCATGTAGAAATTTTTTTGTCATTCAGAGGGTGAATAAAATAATAATTCCCACTAAACATGAACTGCCCTAGAATCTGGGAAATTTCCCTAAGTATGAATTTCAATTAACTGTATTTTTAAAAATCTTATTTCAATTCTTTATACATACTTATTATTATTATTATTATTATTATTATTATTATTTAATTCATGAGAGACAGAGAGAGGCAGAGACTACAGGCAGAGAGAGAGAAGCAGGCTCCATGCAGGGAGCTCAACGTGGCACTCGATCCTGGGACTCCTGGATCACGCCCTGGGCCGAAGGCAGGTGCTAAACTGCTGAGCCACCCAGGCTGCCCCACACTTATTTTTTAAAGTGATTTTTAAAGACTTATTTATTTGAGAGAGAGAAAGAAGACATGAGTGGGGGGAGGGGCACAGGGAGAGGGAGAGACAAAATCTCAAGGTGACTCCCTGCTGAGCCTGGAGCCCAATGCAGGGCTCAATCTCAGGAGCCTGAGATTATGACTTGAGCAGAAACCAAGAGTTGGATGCTCAACCAACTGAGCCACCCAGGTGCCCCCATGTTTATTTTTCAGTGAAAGTTTCTAAACCAATGAGAGTGTTAAAGAACACAAAATTCAGGTCAATAAGGTTTGAGTTGTGCAGTATTTCTTATTTGTGTCCCTGGTTGCCCTGTTTGGAGGTTCCTTTGATAGCCTACCAACCTGCAACCCTCTCCCCTTTTTTTCCAAAGAGAATATTTTAGATTTTACATTTAAAAAAATTTTTAAGAATGATTTAGAAGATTAAAGTATTTGGGAAGATTGGTTCTCAAAATAAAACACATAAAAGAAGCACTTTTTTCTGAAAAGAATTGGAACAGTTTTGATGTTCTCTTCCTAAGAATAAATAACATGTGGAGACGGGGCAGTACCTTCAAAGCCTGCTTCTTTAATAGAGGTCCCATAACATAACCACCTCTATTCTTCCAAGTGAAAGGTTTTGCTAGGCTTGAATTAATTCATAAACACTCTTGGAGATTAGTAAAAAGGCCACCTCTCACCCCTGGAAGGGAAACAGAAAAAATATTTTTTTCCCAAGCTTAGAAAAGATAAAGGATAGGCTGTTAAATCCCTAAGTAGAGTTCAGTGTTTGATTTTCTAAACCCGGCAGATAGAGGTCATATTATTCTTATAACACCTCACATATACACACCCAAATGCATGTATACACACACATGTATGTGTCAAACAATCTTCAGTTGTTCCCTTTCCTATGAGAAGTCATCCAACAGGAGATGCCTTTGGCTAGTGTTGTTAGTTATTTATCTTTTGGCTGAAGATAACAGGTACAAGTTAGCACAGTTAGTGGTAACATAACATGGTACATATGGTAACATAGCCTGTAGTTAAGAGTATCAGCATGAAATCATTCTCCCTTGGTTCAAATTCTGGTTCTGAAATTGTTGGTATGACTTTGAACATCTTACTTGAACTCTTTGTGCCTGAATTTTCTCTTTCACAAAAGAAGATGTAATAATCATACATAACCTGTAAGGCTTTTAGGAGATATAAGTGATGCAACATGTAAAATACTGGCATATGTTTAGCTTCCAATAGTTTTAGAAAATTTTATTATTATCATCACCATTTTAACAATCATCAGACCATTATCATTACCAATCGTCTTTATTATATACTGATATTGTTTTATTGGATTGTATCAACCTTTTATCTGAGGGGATTACTTTTGTTCCAATATTTAGTAGAGGAAAGTGCATGGATTTGTATGTTGTGTTTTTGTATTTAATAGTTCTTTAGATTTTCAAAAGACTGAACATAAGAGCAAAATGTATTAATATATAATACTGTTCCTCTTTAAATGTACATATACACTTAAATAAAATGATTATTAAGTTATTAGAGTAAATTAAATCTTTGTTCCAAAGTTACTCAAAATGCTTTATATTTAAATGCATTAAATACTAATACATTTTGAGGACTTAACTTTAAAGTTCTGTAAGTTTCTTGTAAGTGATGCTTATAAGTTTCTCTTTGAGCTTTAGTTAGCCCAGCTCATTACAGAAAGTTTACTGTATATATTGAAGTTAAAATGGAAATTTGCACCTTTGCTGAACACAGTCAAGTGAGGAATTGAAATGAAACAAAATGAAGGAACAGAAATCCTATTGTGTACCCTAATTTTATTTTATTTTATTTTTTTAAAAATTTAAAGATTTTATTTATTTATTTATTTATTTATTTATTTATTTATTTATTCATTCATTCATTTATTCGAGAGAGAGACAGACAGACACACACACACACACAGAGAGAGAGAGAGAGAGAGAGGCAGGCAGAGACATAGGCAGAGGGAGAATCAGGCTCCATGTAGGAAGCCTGACATAGGATTCAATCCCTAGACCCTGGGATCACGCCCTGGGCTGAAGGTGGTGCTAAACCGCTGAGCTACCCGGGCTGCCCATGTACCCTAATTTTATTTTATTTTATTTTTTTAATATTTTATTTTATTTATGATAGTCACACAGAGAGAGAGAGAGAGGCAGAGACACAGGCAGAGGGAGAAGCAGGCTCCATGCACCGGGAGCCTGATGTGGGATTTGATCCTGGGTCTCCAGGATCGCGCCCTGGGCCAAAGGCAGGCGCCAAACCGCTGCGCCACCCAGGGATCCCTGTACCCTAATTTTAGATTCATTCCATCACCATCAGTAAAACTTCTATAATGCAACTGCATGACTGATCTCAAATACATAATGACTTATAATAAAGTCAGATAAAAAAATACATACTGTATGAATCTACTTACAAGAAGTTGAAAAGTAGACAAAACTTATGTGTGGTGATAAGGATTAGAATAGTTGCTACTCTGGGGGATTTAACTGGGAGAATGGGTGCTGGAAATGCTCTATACATCTGTGTGTATAAAAAGTCAGTCATTGAACTGTATGCTAAATAGTAGCGTATATAATTCATTCCTCACTAGGAAAGGGAGAAGAAGAAAGAGAGAGAGCAAGAGAGAGAGCAAGAGAGGGTATAGTGGTGGGGAAAAAAGATGTCTAATTTTACTATAAGATTTCTTTTTGCTGTTCTTATCTTTTCCTATTCCAACCTCCCTTCCTGTTTCCTGGGACATTGATGTTTCTTTTATTTTAAATTTGAGAAAGAGTTTTCATGATTATTCTGGCTTATCTGATTAATCTTGCCATATTCTTAATTTTTTTGAAAAGGAGTGGAATCTGATTTGTCTATTTCATTCTTTGCCAAAGATGGAACCATACTTCATGTTATTTACCATAAGTTGGGTAAAATCTGCCAGAAATAAAAAGTAATTTGATACTGTAACACACATCATTGCTGGCATTCCTTGTGTATCTTACCCTCTTGGAACGTCATTATAAAGTGAGATTTATTTTCAGGTATATACACTTTCTGGATATGCGTGATGTTTCATTAACTGGCATAAATACAGATGCTGGTGCTTTGTAATCCTTATATATACTTGCTTAGTCAATTAAGTAATTCTGAAGCCACCTTGCTTGTCCTTATATTTTCCTCATGAGGGTGGAATTCAGATTTTTAGATAATTTGATCAGTTGCCAATTTTTTTTTTTTTTTTTTTGGCTGCAGCTTTTAAAAACCCATGTTTCTCTGCATTCTTTGTGTTTTCTGGCTCAGCAGTTTATCCTTCACTTTTCTTTTTTTATCCTTCACTTTTTTTTTACTTTCAGTATTTATACATCATCAGAGGATGGATATCATTCAGATTCAGGCTATATAGAACCAAAGAGAAATATTTTGAACCCAAATTGGAAAGCACACCTAAATATTTGTGTTCAGCCTGGAGTCTCAAATAGATAACATAAGGTGACATTGTTAAAGTAGAAAAGAGGCTGTCAGGCCCCTGGAGAATGCTTTTACCTCTCCCAGTCTCCAGTGGTTATACTTAAACAGAATATAATCTTTGATTTTTATATGATTCCCTGTATTTCCTTAGAATATTACTATTTATTTTGCAAGAGAGGGATCTTGACTTGTAGAGTATCATGGGATTACTAAATCTATCTCTGGTCATCACTATTTGGCACCATCCATGATCTTTTGATAACTTCTTTGATTCTAGGTCTTTTCTCTAGTAGAGCTTGTTCAAGATAGATAGTTCTTAGAATCATCTGAAATAAAAATACTAAGGCCAGAAAGATGATTTTCTTTTGCTAAGCAGCAAACGGTATTGTTCACTCAGATGCTCAGTTGCTCTTGGGGCTACCTTTAACCCCAGGGAGCCTGAAATGCTTGGAAGGGGAAAGAGGACTTTCTTCTAACAGGCCCTTAGCCAATGACTGACTTTAGGAGACTATGATCAGCCAGCTGGGACAATTCTGAAGTGTGATACTCCAGAGTCCTGCAGTAGCAGGCTGGAGGTACTCTTCTGGGTCATGGTCTGCAAATCCACCCCTCATCACCTTCTTCCCTTTCTCACTCTTGTCTCCTCCCTCCTCCCACTTTCCTTAGTGATCTCTCCTGGGATTATTTCCTTAATATATATTATTAGCAAAAGAATCTTCTTTTTTTTAAATTTTATTTATTCATGAAAGACAGAGAGAAAGAGAGGCAGAGGGAGAAGTAGGCTCCATGCAAGGAGCCTGACGTGGGACTCAATCCAGGGTCTCCAGGATCACGCCCTGGGCTGAAGGCAGGCGCTAAACCACTGAGCCACCTGGGCCACCCAGAATCTTCTTCTTAAATTCTGCTTCTGGGGAATTTGACCTAGGATAAACCATATGCCACATAATGGTGAGCTCCTTCCAGCCCTGTGTTCATAATAAGTTTCTAAAGAGAATTTATTCCTCTTTAGCAAAATTTCACAATATTTTTGAGACTGTGTGAATGTTGACACTATAGATATTATTTACACTGATACCCTTCTAATACCATGGCTGATATTTTATATACTGAAGAATAAGACTACTGACTTTCTTCTGACCATAATCAGTGAACTTCTTATATTCTTCAAGAAAAAATGTCAGCCTGAATATAACTCTTAATTTGCTTATTCTTGATAGTGTAGTTATGCTTCCTACTTCGAAAAGCAGGCAGTCTTATTTCTGAAACTTTAGAAATAATACATGAAATATTAATTGTTATGCATTTTTGATATGACAGGTTTTTGATGTGATAATAGTTGACTGCTATTTGAGAGCTGGAGTTTGTCCATACAAAACAGGCGGCTCCAGGCAGAGAAACTTGTTGCATTGTTGGAGGACTGAGCTGGGCCATAGGAGCAATCCACTGTAGCTGAGGAAACTTCCAGAAGATTATTGCCACTGGGCGACCTATATACCCATCTACTGAGAGCTGCAACATAAGAGTGTAACCAAAGGAACAGGAGTTCACTCCTTAGTGAGTTATAGGTAGAGACTACAGCAGGTGGAATTGTCACACAAAATAATCTTTGTTAGAAGCAAATAAGGAAATCACAGGGAATAATTTCCAAAGCTGTGACCTCCCAAGCAACAAAATTGGGAATGTTTTAAGCTAAGGGTGAATGCATATTCATGGAGGAGCTCAAAAAGGAAAGTGCAGTATAGCATTGGGGCAAAAGTCATCCTTAATTGACAAAGTGTCCTACTTGATTGAAGTCACAAAGACCAGGAAGGGTCAGTATCCTCAGGTTTCTGGCTCCAGTTAGTTTGCTGTTGGAGTGTTCACGAGGATTCAAATCCTGCCAAAAACAACTGCAGAATGTGAATTCGGTCAATCTCTCCTTTTGAAAAAGCACTTGGAATTTCACCACTGATTTACTGTGTCCGACATGGTTAAGCTACCTCCCTGGTCTTCTAGAGACTATATTTTTGCATTCCTTTTGTTTCCTGAAAATCCTTAATACTGAGGTTTTTGCATTCCTTTGTAATTCTAACACTTCTTAGGAAGTTCTGCAAGTTGTATGCCAGGGCAAGTAGTACCAGTGGGGCATAGATCACAAAAATAGCTAAAATCACTTCTTTTGTGCCATGAAAGCTAGGTCTCCTCTTTCTTTTTCTGGGGACCCCTAACTCTTTCTGTTTGCAAGAGTTTCCTCAATTTGGACGAGAAGCTGCTTCTTCTCTTTTGGTCTTACAGTATCCCTCCAGCACCCTCTATTGACAAAGCCTGACATGGTGCCAAGTGGCACAGGGAAATGTTAAGTCCAACTTCAATGCCACAGAGTCAAGAGAGTAGATTTGGAACTGAGAGGGAATAAATCGATAACATAGATACAATTCTGTTTATCTTACATTTAAAATAAAGCAAATATTTAATTTTGCTGTAGCGATTAGCTCTGTTTCAAAAAGCATAGAGCTGCTCTCTAAATTTTGTTTTCAGTATAAAAGTAAAGTTACTAAGGTATATAGAAATAGAGAACAATGTGCTATTTTTTGATAAGGGTCTAGTAATGCGGGCTTAATGCTTGATGATTCAAACACTCCTTTCTTTATTTTTTTACTGTTTATTTTTATTGTTACTGAACTTTTCCCTTCAGTTTCCTCTGCTGTGGTGCTATATGAATAAGAAGAGATGTGAAATACATGTATATATTAAACTCGGGGCTTAACCTGGCTTTCAGAGTTGCTAAAATTCATTTTCCCAGTCAAATAAGAAGTGCTAATCTGTGGAGCACATACCAGTCATACTTTTTGTTTGCTTCTTCTTAATAGAAGGGATATTTAAAAATCTTTCTCTTTCTTTTATCCTTGATGGAGTCGTGAAGCTAAATGTGGCATTGTCTACACAAGGTAGCAGCTTCTGATTTTACACGTGAAATGCTTCAGAACTGAACGACTTGGCAGCAGTCGCAGAGCCTGCCTGTGACGGAATCCAGGCATGCAAGTACCCAGGATTGCAAACTCTCTCTGTGAAGTCTCATGGTGGAGGTGCAAGTGTGGCGTAGCTATTGATGTACAGTAAGTCATCCCAATATTTAGCAACTTGAAACAATGAGCATTTAGTTAGATCACGATTTTATAGTTTTTCAATTTAGGTGAGGCTTAGATAGGTGGTCATCTGGTTTTCCCTGGGCTCTGTCACCCGTGTTGGGTGGGCTGCTCTACTGATTTCAGCTGGGCCTATCTGTGGGCATCAGCTTTGAGAATAGGTCGACTTGGGTTCATTACGCTGCCTACCACAGATGGCTAGCAGTCCAACATCTCCTGTGAAATATTAGCATTTCCTCACTCTCTCTGTCTCTCTTGCCATCAGGGTGTGTTGCTTATCTAGGCTAGTTTTGTGGAGAAAATTGCCAACAACTTTGAAAGATGGGAATGCTATAGACAGAATACACTGGAGTAGGAGTTCATAACATATGTTGCAGGCATACTCCACATCCCCTTGACTTACTCCAGATATCATCTGCAGATAGAACAAAGGAAAACAGAAGTCCATTTTGCAAGTGAGAGTGGCCTCAGGAGCAGCAAGATTAGTTTAAAATACTTGTTTAAGGAACTTGCCTCCAGAACAAGAACAGGATCCAGTGAAAGGATTTATAGCAGTGATCACGCACACAGATGGTACATGCAGATATAGGAGGTAGAGACTAGAGAAATCTTCAAGGAGTCTGTAGGGGGTGGGTAGTTGGTGAGGCATGAGGAGGCTTTTAGAGTTCGGGGGAGTGTTGGAGAAGCAGCTAGCTGTTGAAGAAAGAGTGAGTCTGAGTCTGTGGGCACAGAAGCAACTGTTCCCTGGGTAAAATCTAGAATGTAGGTATAATTAATAGAACCATATAACCTCCATTTATGTGGATGTATGAATACTGATTGGTTCCCTGATTCACCATCTATTATGTTTGATTTGTTTTCTTCCAAGCCTTTCAATGTTTATCTGCAGTTGTAGCACAGCTGGCGACGTATAGTTTTCTTCATACAACTTTCCTGGTGTAGATTTTCTTTCATTTTCACCCGTGGCTTAACCATTGGTTTCAGTGACTCTCAAATGAGTGACCATTTCTTCCTGCCAATTTATGAACTAGAATGAATGGTTTGTAAGAAGCCTAAAATCTTTTTTTAAAAAAAAACATATACTAATAGCTGTATTTCACCTTCTTTAACCTATGGGATAGCTTTAATTTGTCTCACACCAGTATAGGAACAGCACATAATTGCCAAGTGGAAGCCAAGCTTCTTTGATACTGTTGTTTGAGAGCAAATAAAACCCAAGTTTTGGAAAAAGAAAAACTGGGAATTTGATTAAGAAGTGGAGGGCTTTCAGTGACACTAGTGCCTTGGGCTGGAGTTTCAAAAAGTTGGCAAGGGAATTGAATCCCCCAGCGCTCAGGCTTATGACGGCAAGAATAAAGCTATTTTTGTCCTCTAGGCAACAGCTTTACTCTGCCAAATTTCCCAAGACTCATACAATGAGAGCATCCATCCCAAAATGATTAATGCAAATTTAGTAATTGTGCACATGGATCATTTCTCTGTCACCCATTTTATCCATAAAATGTGCCTTTCTCTCTATGCACGCATTGCTCATGTTTTGTGCCACTCACCTGTTGCTGGGGGGCATAGAACAAATTACCTCTTTGTGTGAGGCTGTGGGGAGAAGAAATTATCACGTTGGTGCCTGGCACCCACTATTAAGCCAAGCATGTAATTATTTGAATCAGGATGATCGTACACACAGAGTCCGATTTATCTTGGCTATCACAAGGACAGCATATGAGGTGTGATCCACAGCTGGACAATTTTCTGAAGGAGAGATAGTGGAGAGGATATAGGCCTCTGTTAAAGAAGATAAATTTTTGGCAGCAAAGGCAAATTTCAATAGAAGCCAATGAGACCTCAGGGGTTCTGGCTTTTGAAAATTTTAAGTGCAATGCGTACAAGTGCAAGGTTTTGAGTCGAGAGCCCTGGGGAAGTTAATCAGCAAAAGACGTATTGTGTTGCCCGTCTCACAGTGTGGACTCTCCCAAGCACTTCACACGAGACCCTCATACTTAATCAACCAACATGGCTCAGAGGAATAAACTGGAAAGCCCCTCAGGCTTGTGATAGCCCTTTCAAGTTTCCAGGAAGCATTGATGCCTGCCTAATAGGGCCTTTCTGGAAACTACTGGCTCCTGTTCAGAGGGCACCAATCAACCCGCAGCTGTGTTCAGATAGGGCTTTAAATTGACAGCGTAAGGTAGAGTAGCCATAGTCAGGTATGGGCCTTCCCCACAGAAGCCATTTGCTGGTTAAACATCCCACTGCTTGCTGACACTCCCAGTTACTTATTTGAGAAGCTATATGCTTACTCTACACTCTACTGCTGTGGTATAACAAAATGTCCACTGTATTTTTCTTCTACACTGCAGGCTGTCAAGCAGGTTTCCTGAAACAAACAAAATCTTGTACGTGCCAATAAATGGTAATGGATTAAAACAAATGAATTTTCCAAGTGAAGAATTGGAAGGAAGCTGTACAATCCATGGCCACTTATGGGTGCTACCATGTTAGGCATAGAGAATACATCCCTTTCTTAAATGCCTGGCAATTACATTTTTTGAAAAGCAGTTGACTTGAAACCCCACTTTTATGGGAACTTGACTATCTTTCTCTTCTTTTTACTTTAGGATGAATTGGGAAAATAATGGCAACAAAACCAGTAAAATACACCATACAAAACCAGAAGATTTTAGTTGATACAGTGGCAGAGAAACTTTGCCAAAAGCTTTGAAATGGACAAAACACAAAAATCACTGAGTGTCCTGGTAGTACACCTTTCCTGATTATCTGATTTTATCTGGTCCTGGTCCATTTATCCTATATTTGACTAATATATGTAATATATATTAATATATATTAATATAGATGATTCTTTTTTTTAAAAAAATTTTATTTATTTATGAGAACACACAGAGAGGATTGAGAGAGAGAGGCAGAGAGAGAAGCAGGCTCCATGCAGGGAGCCCGACTGTGGGACTCGATCCCGGGTCTCCAGGATCACGACCTGGGCTGAAGGCGGCACTAAAACACTGAGCCACCCGGGCTGCCTGTAGATGATTCTTAAACATAGAAATGAAGATGAGTTTGGTCCAGTAAAGTTCAACTGATCATTGCCCTGTGCATATTTATCAAATTTAGATCTATTTGTAAATTCATTTCATCATTCTTGATTGCTATATATGTGTGAGTAGTTTGAATTCTTCTTTGAACCATTTGTAATATCTTACAGTATTTTTATTAGTTAATGACTTAATAAAATATTTGGCGCATATTCATTTTACGTGAATTATGATATTAATTTAAAAATACATATTCATCATTAACATCAATTCAGGGGATTATTTTTAAATTAATACTAAGGAGAACTATAGTTTTAAAAATGTTCTCCAACTTCTGGTGGGAATGCAAGCTGGTGCAGCCACTCAAGAAAACAGTGTGGAGGTTCCTTAAGAAGTTAAAAATAGAGATACCCTGCGACCCAGCAGTGCAATTTACCCCAAAGATACAGATGTAGTGAAATGACAGGACACCTGCACCCCAATGTTCATAGCAGCAATGTCCACAAGAGCCAAACTGTGGAAGGAGCCTTGATGTCCTTTGTCAGATGAATGGATAAAGAAGATGTGGTCTATATACACAAAGGGATATTACTCAGGCATCAGAAAGGATGAATACCCACCATTTGCTTCGACATGGATGGAACTGGAGGGTATTATGCTGATTGAAATAAGTCAATTGGAGAAAGACAATTATCATATGGTTTCACTCATATGAGGGCTATAAGTGAAAAGTACCATAAGGGAAGGGGAGAAACTGAGTGAGGAAAAATTAGAGAAGAAGATAAACCATGAGAGACCCCTAACTCTAGGAAACAAACAAAGGGTTGCTGAAGGGGAGGAGGGTAGGGAGATGGGGTAACTGGGTGACAGGCACCAAGGAGGGCACCTGATGAGATCAGCACTAGGTGTTATCTGTTGGCAAAGTGAATTTAAATAAAATACAAAAATTAAAAAAAAAAAAAAAAAAAGTTCTCCAAAAGAAACTACTGCCACTCTACTTCGTGTGAGAAAATAAACAACAAATAACTCTGGAGGGTGACTTGAAAATGCCACATGCCCATTAATGGAACAAAGCTATCAAGCTGCCTTTAATAGAAAAATGATATATTACAGTTGTCTTTTGTTTAGCATCAGTCTGATCTTAATGTTTAATCAAATGAGCATGCAATAAATAGAAATTTGGTTTTCTTTTGTTGTTTGTATGTTTTTGTACAGGATCAAAATAATGTCTGTGTTGAGTCTCTTTTAAAGTCATTTTAGACTGAGGACATAGATTTGGAGATGGAGATTAAAATCACTGGGTAGCCAAGATACAGGATCAGATTGCTTTTCCCTTTCGTCCTTCAGGAAGTAAGGAGTAGCTTAGGCAAGAAACTCCATGATTGCTTCTAATCAAGTCTTCTATTTGTATCCTTTGATGCAACTTCACTATTATGAACATTGTAATCGAACAAAAGAAAAGCAAATGAATCTAGGAGATCATTGATTTGGTTCTTTAGAATAGGTCTGCTTCATTGTAGTTTACACACCCTCCAATAGCTATTTTTGACTAAGAACCAAGGAAAGGCCTGAGTTCAGCTAATGGATCTTAGACACATTTTTGAAAGTTCATATCATACCAAAGTATTCACTTGAATGAGATTTATATGGAATGCTTCAATTCATGTCATAAGTCCTTGGGAATCTGGCTTCCCCTAAAGGCTTTTCTCTTTTTCTCTTGGTAGTCCTGCTTCCCTCTACCTGGACTTATCAAATATAATCTCTTGATAAGCCAGAATGAAACCTTGCAAGACAAAGTTATTAGGCTTTTTTTTTTTTTTTGGTCTGTCTTTTCTGTATACCTGATGGGTAACTGTTCAAAACCTCATTTTTTGAGATGTTTGATGAAATTTGGGTTTGAAGGTAATGCTTTTTCTCAAATCATTGGTTATATAAGGAAATATACCAGAATACAAGGTAGCATTACTATTTGGCATTGGTCATTCCTTCTGGCTTTGTATAGATACGTGATGAGAAAGTTAGAGGACACAAAGGAAAGATCACTGGTTAGAATCGTATCAACTAGAACTAACCTGTTATCTATGTGATGGTTTGATTTTTTATGTTAAACTTTTCTTGCCTTAAGTTCAGGAAAATTCTCTTTAACTAAACTGTAGCATTCAATACTTTTTTTTTTTTTTTTAAAGTTCCATTCCCAGTTTGGAGCCCAATGTGGTGTTTGAACTCACAACCCTGAGATCAAGGCCTCAGCTGAGATCAAGAGTCAGATGCTTAACTGACTAAGCCACTTAGGCACCCAGCATTCAAAACTTTTTAGAGTTATAACCTAAAATTAATTTACAACCTCTTGACCTTTAAAACCTTTATACACATACATTACACTTCAGTGAAGTGTAGACTACATAATACTTCTTGATCCTAGAACAGGTGTGGTGTTTTGCATTGCACAAACCTTGGGCTGCCTTCCATGTTTGTGTAGAACTGTTATCTGTCCTTGAATACACTGCTTCTTAACCTCTCTGTGGTAAAGGGGCAGTTTTTTGAAAGTTCCTATTTGGTCACATTCCAAAGTTGCAATACAAAAAAACTAATCGCTAGGCATATGATATAACTATAAAGGCTTGTTAAATACAAGCCTTAATTGGTTATTATATTCAAAACATATTTTCAAATGGCTCGAAAAGTCTCTACACCCATTGAATCTCTTAACTTAGGTCTTCACAAATCAGTAACAAACAATTCAATGACTAGAGGCAGTGGCATAATTTTTGTCACAAATGCTATCTGCTCCAATGTTTTTTCTGTATCTCTCTAAGTAACAGTGATCTAACCTTTACTGGAAAGTAGTGGTTCAATGTTGTTACTTTTCTTATAACAATTGACTTAATTGTATTAGAGTTCTTGAATAATTATAATTTCCCTTTGAGGAAAACTGCAGCACTAAATGTTCAAATAAATATTTGTTGAATTGCAATTTCATTGAATCTGTTGTTGGAAATAGTTTTACGATTGATGTTTCATGCCTGTTTCCCCCCCTTTTCTGCAACAATTAATTATAACAGAGAAAAATAGCATACATCAAAGTTGGTGTTTTTGAAATGCCTTCTGAAAGAATGATTCCCAGCAAATCAAACCAAAGAGTTTAACTATCTATTATGATGGACAGTTTTTCGAGTTTATTGACCTTGTGCATCAGACCTGATGTGCCTGCCCATTTTACTTTAAACTTAAGCCAAGATTTTATCTATGTGTTTATTTATTTATTTAGAGAGAGAGGGAGTGCACATGCAAGCAGGGGTAGGGTGGAGGGGAGAGAGAGAGAATCTCAAGCAGACTCGCTGAGCTTAGAACCTGAGCGGGGGGCGGGGGGGGCCCATCTCAGGACCCTGAGATCATGACTGGAGCCAAAATTAAGAGTCTGTTGCTTAATTGATTATACCACCCAGGTGGCTTTTACTTTCATTCATCGATAGTGATTTTACATTTCCTCCATCATTTGAATTTACCAAACTTAAGGCCTCTTTCCTTCACTTCTTCCTAATCTCATTAGCTGTATTCAGTAAGTTGTCCTTCACTATAGATGTTTATTGCTCAGCAGTTCTTTTTTTTTTTTTTTTTTTTTTTTTCAGCAGTTCTCATCTGTACCTTCCCTTGCATCTCTGTTGGCCATACGTTGGTTCTGGGCATCAGCTAAGCTTAGGTTGGTTAATAGCTTTCATTGGTTTTTCATTATTATTTAATGTGCACTGGTTTTGCCTTTCTTTGGAGGATCTTTCTTTGCCAAATTTATTTTTTAATTATTTTATTTATTTATTTATTTATTTATTTATTTATTTATTTATGAGAGAGAGAGTGTGTGTGTGAACAAGCACACAAACTGGCAGAGCAGCAGGCAGAGGGATGGAGAGAAGCAGACTCCCCGCTAAGGAAGGAACCCAATGCCGGGCTTGATCTCAGGACCCTGGGATCAAGACCGGAGCCAAAGACAGATGCCCAACCAACCAAGCCTCCTGGCACCCCTCTTTGCCAAAATTTTTAAAAAGTTTCTGATGAGAGTTCCTAAATAAACTGAATACCAAAAACCTCAAAAATTTTAAATGAGTTGTAGAGACTGGATTGGATTATTCAAGCATGAAGGGACTCAACTCCCTATACCAGGCTCATCAATGTTATGTTTCTTTTTTTCTTTTCTTTTTTTCCAATAAGTGGAAATAGTTCTCATGGCTATACAAGTTAATGGTAAAATTGATATAAGATAAGGATAGAAATGGTTTATGTAAATGCTTTCAGGAAAAATTTACTTTTAGATGTAAGGCATTCTATAAATAGGGGCACCTGGAGAGCTCAGTTGGTGAAGTGTCTGCCTTAGGCTTAGATCATGATCCCAGGTCCTGGGATGAGCCCCACATCAGGCCCCCTGCTCAGCGGGGACTCTGCTTTTCCCTCTCTATTTCTGTCCCCTGCTTGTGCTCTCTCTCTCAGATAGATAGATAGATAGATAGATAGATAGATAGATAGATAAATAAATAAATAAATACTTTTAAAAAAACCTATAATAAATACATTATGGTTATAAGATTAATCATAGTGATGGTCTATCTTGTTACAGAATATTGAGTTTTAGAAACAAATTTCTGTTTCTAAATGTTAATGTTGAAAGCTTTGAAATCACTGTACAAAGTTTTATTTTTCATTTTTTAAAATTTTATTTATTCATGAGAGATACAGAGAGAAAGGCAGAGACATAGGCAGAGGGAGAATCAGGCTCCCCCCTGGGAGCTTGATGTGGGACTTGATCTCAGACCTGGGGATCATTCCCTGAGCTGAAGGCAGACACTCAACCACTGAGCCACCCAGGCTCCATACAAAGGAGTTTTAGATAGAAAATATTTCATCTTTCAAGGAATTGCATGGGAGTAAATGGCACAATACTAATAATTTTGAAACTGACATTAGTTGTGAGAACTGTTATTACCTGATTATTCACAAGCCATGTAAGTTTCCTGCAAATTAAGAATCTTACAGATTTGTTGACTATAATTACTGGGAAGTTTTTGCAACTTATGAATGCTGCTTTTGAATCCAGTTAGTAGTCTTGTTTGCAGTAGGTTTTGTGGAAGTTGTTAGAATAGTGTTGGGAAGGTGCCAAAGGTTATTTTACTGACAGCTATCAATAAGATATGTTAGCCTGGGGATGTCATTTTTCTTTCAAGAATAGAGTAAAACTAATCAGATACCAAAGTCCATTATCTGATGAGAAGTAAACAAGTGACAATATCATAGCTGTCAAAATGAAGTATACTCCTGTGAGAGGGTTGTCTAGGAAAATGAAGAAAAGTGAATATCAAAAAAATCTCTGAAATGAAATGAAAAGAACTAGCCTTTTTCTTTGGACATAACAATGGGTCATGTTTGTTTGTTTGTTTTTGGTATAATTATAGTAGTGACAATCTGGGAATTGAAATATAGGAGTTAGAAAAATCAACTGCTAAGTTACTAAGCCATTCGAAAATAAAAGTTACAAATACTATTGAAATATTCATATTGGTCAAATAAGTAATAACACTGACACTTGGATTACCTTAATTTAAAATATACTGGTTTCCTTGATCTTGGAATTTGAAATTTAAACTATATTTAAAATAGAAAATATGCTGTCTTTGTTAGGGGATAGGCCAGGCTGCTGTGAAGATATTTCAAAATGCAAGAAATTACACAAGACAGGAATTTATTTCTCTCTCTGGGAACAGTTCCAAAGAATAGATAAAAATCAGATAGATGGACTCCATTGTACTCAGTTCAGCTTCACAATGCACTATCACCCAGGTGCTAGCCTCATCTACATGGCCAAAGCTGGCTAAAGTCTATCCCACAGCCTGTTGGAAAAAAAAAGATTGGGACACAAAACAAGCAATTTTGTTATAAGGAAGTGCCCATGCAATTGCATGCCTGATTTCTGCTCTTTCCACTGTAAAAACTTAGTCATATGACCCTACTTTGTTGCAAGAGAGGCTGGGAAATGTAGTTTCTAACCAGCTTACTATAAACCTTAATAGAACTGGGCAAAGGAGCAGGAAGAGGGAGATAGTAAATACTGGAGAATAATAGTGTTTTGTTTTGTTTTTTGTTGTATATGTTTAAAATTAAATATGAGTTTAAATTGGAAGAAATAAGTTATCCATTCCTAGTCCTACTGTTATTTTTTTAAAAAATATATATATTTTTTTATTATTTTAGAGAGGGGAGGGGCAGAGGGATAGAGACAATCCCAAGCAGGCTCCATGCCTGGCACAGAGCCTGATGCAGGACTCGATACCAGGAGCCTGAGATCATGATCTGAGCCAAAGGCAAGAGTCAGATGCTTAACCACTGAGCCACTCAGGCACCCCAGTCCTACTGCTAATTTTTTTGTGTGCTTTTCAGGTACTTTTATGCTGAAGGGGTCCAGAACATACCACCCCACAATATGCCCTTTGGCATATTGACTATTTTGAGGTGAAGGCATGTGAGCAACAGCGGATGCCGGAAAGGCTCTCTAACCTCTTCCTTTCTACCTAAAAGCAGGTCATGAAATTTCCTATGAAAAAGGTGCCCCCTTTGTACTGGGAAGAGAACATTTTTAGCACCAGAGACTTTGAGTCGGCCCCAAAATGGATCTGTTCAAACAAATCTACTGAAATAATCCCTGTCTTCCATTAGTTTCCCCCATATATTTCCTTGTTGCTGTCCCACAATTTACTGTCCTGGGCCCAAGCCACTATGTTTGTCACATTCTCATGATCTATTGTTCTTTGTTTCAAAAGACATTTTAGCTCTTTTGGGCCTAATGGCTCTTTCATGTCTTCATTTTCCTTTTGAAGACTCCCAAGTACACATAAAAATATTAAATAAGATGTATATGTTTTCTCCTATTAGTCTGTCTTATGTCAGTTTAATTTTCAGGCCCAACTACAGAAGCTAAGGAGGTATAGAGAACTTTTTCCTTCTCTACAATATTCATGGAAAAACATACAGATGATAGCACTCCCCCCCTTCTTAAAGTATACCTTACTATACATATAGTTTTGTGTTTTGTTACTTCATGCATCTTCAAAATATTTCCATATCAGTACATGCACATGTTATTTTTCTCTATTTTATTTGTATATATTCTTTCATGGCCGTACAGTGTCCAGTTGTATGAATTAACCATGACCTTCAACTTCTGCTTTTGGATATTTTGGTATCGGCAAGGTGTTTGTTTTCTTCTTCTTTATTTTTTATGACCATTCTGCAATGAACTTCCTTGTATATACTTGTTTGCAAATGTGTATGAATATATCTGTATATATTCTTTTGTTAATAACTTTATCAAATATAATTTATATTTCACAAAATGCACCCATTCTAAGTGTTCAGTTTGATGAGTTTTAGTAATGTGTAAAATCATGGAAAGATCATGACAATTTAATTTTAGAGTACTTGTATCATATCTAAAAAATCTCTTTGTGCCTCTTCACAGTCAATTTCTGCTCTGACCCAGTTCAGGGCAACCACTTATCTGATTTCTGTTGCTGTAGATTTTACTTTTCTAGAAGGTTCACATGAGTAAAAGCATGCTGCATAACTCATGTTTTGTCTGGCTTTTTTCATTTGGTATTATTATTATTTAAAAAATTATTTTTAAGTAATTTTAGACTTCTAGAAAAGTTGTAAAATAGTATAGAATTCACATAACTTTCCTTTATGCTAATAGCTTGCATGCCCTAGTCCAATTATCTAAATCATAAAATCAACAGTACAACAATGTTTTAATTTCACATGTATTGTAGAAAGGACCAAAGCTGAGTCAACACTCAAATGTATTTATGTCAGTAATTATAGCATATAGTCTTACAGAAAATTAATAAATTGTTTTAATAATGGAATAATAAGTAGAACACTAATTTATTGATTCGACTTCTATTATTTTTTTGTCAGCATCCTACTTGGTCTTGAAACATAATATAAAAAAAAAAAGAAACATAATATACATAATTTTTGAAGGGATTGAGGAAGTTCTCAGCTTATAGCAGTACTCATTTTGACTAAAAAGGTTGAGTTAATTTTGTTCCGGACTCTCCCAGTCTAGCTTAGCAATACATAACATCCTATTATCATGAGAAAAACTTTGCAATTAGGGAAGAAACTGAATAGTTTTCACCTTCACTAAATTTCCCAGAAGACTCAGATACTTAGATGACACGTAAGTGTACCTTTGGTTACTGATCTGTAGATTGGAAAATCAGCCTGGCTGGTGTATGGATCAGCATAATTATTCTGAGATTAAGTCCTACTGTTTCATGTAATATTACTTCCTTGTTTCTGTTAGTAGTATTTTACTATATGGATATACCAGAATTTTGCCAATATAACAAGTAATAAAGAAAGAACAAAACTTACCTAAAATCCTTTTATCAAGGAATAACAACCACTAACATTTTGGGAGTATATGTGTGAGATGGTTTTCTATGTTTACATACCCACTAAAGGATATTTACCCTTCCCCCTCTGAACAAAATGATATATACAGTTTATATAATTTCCTTATTCACTTAACAGTATTTTGTGAACATTTTCCTATTTAAATGATTTTAGACCTCTTTCATACTTTAAGATTTTAACAGTCCTATATAATTATTTTCCCTTCATTACTATTATAAAGACATGATTAAGAGCTTTGTAAATGTAATAGAGTGTTTCCAGAATATTGCCTTAGCACTATTTTTAATTCATGTTTGTAGCAGTATCTGCTCGGATTTATTTGGTATTGAAAACAGAAGTTTTATGCTTGGCCTACTGGGGATCCAGAGCTCCTGCTAATATTGAGGTACTGATCTGTCATTATCATTTGCTTATTTTTATCAATAGCAATTGGGGGAGGAAACAGCAAGTGCCAACCCATGTACACATGTACAAAAGCTCCCACCCATACCCTCCCACCTGAAAAACCTTTAGGACTAATTGAAATTCAATTCTTTTATTTTTCCCATTTTAAGAAAATATATTCAGGCTTTTTAAGTCTACTCCTGCTTAACCATAGCTAATGAAACATTACATGAGCGAAGCCTAGGACAAGTCCCTTGGGCAAGAAGCTACAGATATGTGGAACACCAAGAAACTAAGTCACTCCTCAGTCAGGGGCAATTACACTGACACCTAAGAAAAATAGCATTAGAGTCGCTTGACAGTTGGAATCGAGTAAAGGATTATCAAAAATGCTGTATGCCAAGTTCATGCCTAAGGCAGATGACCTGGTTGACAAGCTTGCCCAAGCTAACTATATTAATGCTTCAGATCAGTGTAAAAGGAACTAGCAGCAGTTCTCCTTAACTAATCATGTTAAAATTGTTGACAGATTTTATGTCTGCTTTTCAGTTACATAACTATTCATCAGAAAGGTGGAGAGAAAAATTCATACAAATTGATTAGAATATGTGCATCTTTTTTGTGTTGGCTCTGTGGGAATGTGGGAGGTTTCTTTCCTTAGTTTTCTGGTTGTTTCTCTAGTAAGTAAAATTTTCCTACACCAGCTAATCTTTTTATTTAAAAAGAAAAAAAGCAACTGCATGATGTATCTGTCAGTTCTGAAAATTGTGCTACGCAAGTTTTAAGCTTCAAATCTGGGTCACGTGTATTTTCTGTTAGGAAAACATAGGGTTCAGAATTTGGAGAGTCAAGTGCTATTAAGATGTGTTCAATATGAATATAAATCCTTAACTAATAATTAAGCCTTGGGGTTTAAAATTGTGACTATCAATTAAATGTATGTTTGACATTGATTAGTCATCTTCTTTTTCTCTATGGCAAAGTATTTCAATCACATTTATTCCTGAGAATAACTGGTTTTTTGAATAGTCTACAAATTGTCTTAGAAGACGGTTTTTAACCCCAAAACATGTCTGTACATGATTTTGCTATATTAGGATCTGGCTTTACTTCCTGATTTCTTAGGGAAATCATGATTCTTGTTGAAAGTTAAAAAAAAAATGATATTCATGATAATGTTTCACATTTTCAAAATACATGAAGTTAAATCAACCTAAATCACCCTAAAATTTTTAGTTTGGAAAAAAGATATTGAGTCAACTCATATAGAAATAAAATTAGAAGTAGCTCGCATGATATCTTCTATTAGTGTGTGTGCCGCATTTCTCTTTGGACGGGACTTGGATTGGCTTTTATGAAAAACATAAAAACCTGCTTAAGTCTAATCACCAAATTCTTACTTTTTCTCTATCTTAATACTGAAGATAAATTTGTGTTTGAATAATGACCTCTTTCTCTGAAGATGAGAAACTACTATACCCGCCATCTAGTTGCTTCTACAGACTTTCTAGTTTTTCTAGGTTTTGTTTTTGTTTTTGTTTTTTTTTAGTTTTTCTAGTTTTTTTCTAGTACTGTAAACCCGTTACAGGAGTAGTCTTGCTATTTTCTTTTTATCCACTAGGTGACATAATAGATGCAGCTTTTCAATGTCTGTGAAGGTGTAGGTGGCTGTGTAACATGTTTTAGTGCTTAGTAATCTTAGTTGTTTGTTAACTGACAACATAAATGTAAGTATGCTGGCCCAGGAGGGTTTGTTCATGACTGCTCACTTCAGTGTTTTTGCCTTGCATCTTGGGACTGGTATGGAAACATAATGATTGGTCAAGAAAATACTAATTTTCATTTTGCTCCACGATTTGACAGTGATTCACATGAGAAAAATAAGAAAACCACAACTGACACTGACTTCAAAATTTTGAGTGTGAAAACCTGCTTTGCCAAATTTGGTTGAAACATAAAGGAAAAATATGCAAAGACTAGCAAATGTTACCACAGACTCTATTAGTGTTTTCTTGGGAATGGGACTTAAGGCATTCTTAATCTCTTGCTACCCATAAAGCCCATTCTTAAAGATCAAAGCAATGTGTTGTAAGAACAATTATTACTGTTTAATATCACCTCTTATTTGTGTAGTATAGCTCATTAAGATTATGATTCAAAGCAATCTTAAAAATAGTAATATTTTGAAATAACTGGAAAATGCTTAAGAATGTCTTATCCCTGCTAATTAAATGGAAGTCCTCAAGTGAAAAACATAAGCAAAGAAAAGGTAATGGAGCACTCCCCTCAGTGCATTTTCTCTATTTTCTAATAGTCTTTTTATTTAACACCCTCTTAGAATATGGTCAAATTAGAGTTTTCATGTCTTTCATAGGTCAATCAACTTGCTTTTGAGTTTGGTCTGAATGGCCACAGAACAGAACAATTAAACCTATTTTTTGGAGGAGGTATCAATCTGGCATGCACACCTACTTAATCTTTATCAGGAGGAGATGCTTCAGAGCTAATACCCATGAAACCACTGACTATATATAGTGTTTTATCTTCATGCAGTTCCAGGAATGCATTTTTATTTCCACCAGTTTTTGAATCTGTGTCGTACTACCTCAATTACAAGGTAGTAGCACATTTTAATTAGACTTGATACTATAGTTTCTGGTAGTTACTAAATGTTATATAATTATGGATAAAAAGTAGTTGTACATAAAGCAGAATCCTGAATAACAATAATAATAGCTAACATATATTAAAGGCTTGACTTGATTAGGTGCAGTGCAAATATCTGAGAATATCCTCTTTAGCCATGTCCTGAGGTGTAGTTCAATGTGACTGTCATACTTTCCTCATATATTTCGTAATTTTATTTTTATTTATTTATTTATTACTTTTTTATTTTTAAAGGTTTTATTTATTTATTCATGAGAGACAGAGAGTCAGAGACATAGGCAGAGGGAGAAGCAGGCTCCAGGCAGGGAGCCTGATGTGGGACTCGATCCTAGGAATCCAGGATCACACCCTGAGCCAAAGGCAGATGCTCAACCACTGAGCCACCCAGGCATCCCTATTTTCATAATTTTAAATATGATTTCTAGATGTGTATGTCCAACCTAGAGCTGTCTCCTGAGCACCAAATTTCGGTGCTCATCTCCATATGTAGATGTCCCAGATGTTTATTTAGCACCTTAAATATATCCACAACAGAGCTTTTATCTTTTCTCCAAAACCAGTTCTTTCCCTGATTCTCTATCTCCATTAATGGCAACTCCATTCCTTCTGGGGCTCAGACCAATAATCTTAAGGTTATCCTTGTTTCTTCATTTTCTCTCATACCCCAAATCCAGTAACCAGTAAATCCCATTGACTACCTTCCAAATTCAGTAACTCCACCCCCGCTGCAACAGTTTTAATGGAATGCTAGCAATGTCTCATGCTCATCTCACATCCAGCTAATTGTGATAACATCCTAATTTGTGTTCTGGTGTCTAGCCTATTAAAATGTGTCAGATCATGTGAAATCTATCCATTCAAAATGTTTTATTGATTTCTCTTTCCACAGATTAAAAGTCAAAATCCTTTGAATGGTCTATAAGGTTCTACACCATCAGTTTACTCTTCTCCAATCCATGTCTTTCTCTCTCTCTCCTCTTTTCCTACTATGATTTTTCTTGATTGCTCTATTTGGTCAAGCTGGCTTTCTTACTATTCTTGGAACAAACCAGGGTTCCAGAATGCTTTGACCAGAGTCAAGCAAGCAAATCAGGCCTTGCTTCTTCACCTTCTTCAGAATTTTCTCACCTAACACACTTCCAGGAAGTGATTTCTTCACTACCCAAATTTAAAGTGAAACCTAGCACCCTTACCTACATTGTTCTGCCCTTCCTTACAGACTACCCTTGGTTATTTTCTCTCTATGGTACAAATTAGCATTTAACATAGTACATGTTTTGTCCGATTTTTTTAGTTTATTATCTATGCCATTAGAATATAAGTACATGAGGACTGGATTTTGTGTGTTTATTCATAACTAAAGGAGCAGTGCTCAGCACATCATAAACTCTCAATAAATATTTCATGACTGGGTGAATGAATAATTTTACAATGGGTAAACTGAGGCTAAGGATGCTAAAATTATCTTGTTTATTTTTTTTTATATTGTCTGTCCACTAACCTCAAAAGAATAAAGCTGGCTAAGAGCAGGCATCTTCTTATATGTTCTCTGTTACAAACCCAGAATGTAGAGAACATTTGCTACCCTGATTTACTAAAACAATGATAAGGAGATACAAATTTAATAATGAAAGGAGTTACATCTTTTTCTCATTTCTACAGTGACTGGATTAGTATGTATTTATTTTGGATTTTGCACACATATGTATACACATATATATACATATCTATTTTGTATGTAGAAAAATATGTTTTCATGTTTAATCATATTGGTGACAGGTACTTCAAAAGCAGGTAGATAAACAACTAATTGAAATTATATTTTGAAATCTTGTAATTTAATAAAAAACTTGGATGAGCAGAAAAAACAGCAAATGCAGATTTGATAATTAATGAATTTTTAAAATAATAGAACTAATATAATGCAGGCACCTAAATGTCAAAGCTAGCTGCTGAAATAAACTGTATCAGACATTTAGTTGTACTTCATCCTTCATGGAAGAGAATAAATCAATTAAAAAATAAAGTCTTAAAAATTCAAGTGAATATTGATATGTGTAAGTAACATCTTTGTATAACCTAACCTTTGATGAAAGTGGACATATTTTTAATGATTTACATTATAATTATTTCAAACATATTTCGATTATACCTTGCTAGTGGCCTTTAAGAGCTATTTTTCCCTGGCTTCTCTTTAAGTAAAATGTAATTTTTATCAATGCAATAAATCATTTTTAAAGCAATTAATTCTTTTGCATTTTTGTAGCTGCTAGAGAAATCTTATTTGAGCAGAATGTCAGCCAATTCACAACAATATTCATAGTTTTCTTGGGGCATGAGTTATAGATACGGGCTTACCTAAAATGAATGTATGGTGTCTCGTGATAGCTGAGTAGTATCTCCACTGGAACCCATGTTTACTAAGTAAGCTGTTATTTGAAATAACATTTCCTCGTTATCTCAGGATAACACTGTAAATTATATGTATTATTTGGAATACTAAACAAATATTTTCAGGAGCTCATCAAGCACCTGACTTACAGCTCTGAAATTGTCCCAGTATTACTCTAAGAACAAATCCTGTTTGTGTATATATTATGAAATTAGACTATACCAAGCCCAGAAGGCAGATACAATCATTCTTTGAACTGTACAATAAATCCTGCTGCTCTGGAAAGTTTGAAAGCCTATTTGCATATGGCAGAGGTAATGAAATGCATCTTAATAGACTTAAACATGCAGCTTTAATAAATATCAACCAAATATGACCATTTCCTGGGTGTGGGCACCCAACATTCAGCTTTGTTTCTTTAGTTAGCTCTCGTTCATTTTTCCTATTTGCACAGCAGCAGATATAAAGCATTAGATTTGTGGATGGATTGAGCTTCAAAATTATTATCTTGTGGAAATAAACAAGAATGACTTGTTTTATGAGCAAATATATGCTTAATAAAATATATTATGCTTAGCTTTTCAGAAGATCTGCTGTTAGCTTGATAAGTGAAAATACCTCTTTTCCCAAGTCTCTGTAATCTCAGGAACAAAAAATGAAATGGAATCTGTGTTCCAAGGGGGTTTGTGTGATTACCTATAATTACCGAAAGTTCCTTTTGCCATAACAACTCTATCTGTGGATCGACATCTGTTCTTGAAAAGTTTTTCTTTTAACAGAAGTTGACATTGGGAAATATGTATTTCCTTCTTTTCAATTTTTCTAGAGAGCTTTAGAACTTCAGATAGAACCACTGAGAAAATACTCCCTTACTCCACAGCAGACGAAGGGCAATTTGAAAATTAGTATTGTGAACTCACTCATCCTATTCCAGTTGGAAACCTTTATCCAAACAGGAAGAAATCCTGTCCCCACTTCAGAAATAGAGCTGGCAGAGATTTAACTGAGAAGCTTTGTATGCCTGTTTGTTCTAAATATTGCTTGAAAAACCTAAACACAATGGCATAAATAAAAATAAACGTCCTTCAGAATAACAAGAACATCATGTTCATCACACCTGGATTCATTCTCATCACAGCTGATGTGTAGAGGAATGATTAGAAATCATATAGACACTGATGAGGAGTGAGAGGAAGTTATTTAAAATTCTGCTGCACCTTGTGCTCAAAATATCTCCATCGGCATATAGTCACTCTTGTAAACAATTTAGGAAACCATGTTTTTTTTTTTACTGAAACAGCTTAATTTTATGAATATTTTAGATACATTTAGCCAGATTGAAATTTACAAAAAAAAAAAAAAAAAAAAACCAAAAAACAAGCATAACATTTCCTTCTCTATTTCGTAACAGGTGTAACTGAAAAAAAGTCAATGAAAAACAAAAGATCAACAAATGTTTCCTAGAAAGTGTAGCTTTTTCCTATGCAAAGACAACTCTTGTGTTGGTCCATGGTTGTTTTAGAGTATTGCACTAATAATTAGGACATAAGTCTGGTTTTTTAAATGGTATAGCTGAATTATTTATCATATTTTACACCTATAAACCCAAAACTCAGCACAAGAAAACCACCCTGAAATGCTTTTCAACCCATCTTTTATAGGAGATGTTTCAACATCACCATTTTATTTGCTTAATGGTAAAGTTTGAAACAATATCTAGCAGGTAGGAAGGTGTTCACAGGGAGTTGCCTGGTTGACTATCATTTCTTAGACACAAAGTTGGGTTTTTATCCAGGCACCAAGATCATGACCTGACTTCACCAAAGTTTAAACATTTCCATTTTAACATCGATCTAAAGGTGAATTACATCAGAATTACATATTATTGGTCAATAAATAGTAATAAATTATGAATTAATGAGAGAGAATAACTGTGAGTTAATTAGCTAAGCAATCTAGGTTTGCAAATAATTTATACCTATAAGTAATCAATAGTGGTTAGACTCCTTTTTGTTAATCACTAATCCTTTGATGATTAATGGATAAACTCTGAGCTAATGGTTCTTACAAGGAAAAATCTTCTTTATTTTATTCTCTTACTATTCTTCAGGCAGGCTGGCCATCCCCTTCTGCTGGTAGAAATGCATCTGATGGTTGTAATGTATGCTGTGAAATCTTTTTTTTTTTTTTTTTTTTGTACAACAGTGGATCCTGTTACAATCTTTCTGTATTTCTTAAGTCTCTATTATATTTTCTTCTTAATAAAAAAGCCTACCTGGGCTGCTGATGTTGCTACTATACTGATCTTTTGACTATACCATTTCTGACTTTTCCATTAGTACAGATAGAACTTCTGTAATATTGCTGACTAAGAGGACCTACTGCTCTGTCTCACCCAAATACTGAAATTTGTCTTCTTGTTTGTGACCTTTGAATTTTCAGTACTGGAATGATATGTCCTGACCTCAGTTGTACACTGACTTCCAAGTAACTCTATGACCAGTGTGTCCATCTTCTTAAATGTAGTTCTCTTGTGTCTCCTTTTGAGATGTATGGTTACAGGGTCAATGGCTTTATTTTTCTAGTTTTGAAGACCATTTTATATAGAATCTTTCAATAGCCTCACTGGTCAGTTTGACTCAGGAAAAAATAGCATCTCTCTACAAAGTCCCCTTGAGCACATCTAAGTAACATAGCTCAGGATTTCTCAAAGTGCGTTCCAAAGATTACTCATATTATTTTATTTATTTATTTATTTATTTATTTATTTATTTATTTATTTTAAAGATTTTATTTATTTATTCATGAGGGACAGAGAGAGAAAGAGAGAGAGAGAGAGAGAAGCAGAATCCATGCAGGCAGCCCAATGCCAGACTCAATCCCAGATCACAGGATTACGGCCTGAGCCGAAGGCAGATGCTCAACCGCTGAGCCACCCAGGCATCCCTCATATTATTTTAATGCCATAATAATCCTGTAACAATATAGATCATATTAATTGATACCATTGAATAATTTTTTTCTGTAGTTGTACAATTTTGTAAGATGCTACATTAAAACAAGTTGATCAGGGCATTTTATCATAGGGTTTCTCACTGATTTCGAGAATCTTAAATCCTTTGTGAATATCTAGAAACTTTTTCAGGAAGAATACCATGCGTTTTGTGAAACAGACTTTGAGAAATGCTGGCGTAATGTTTTTCCTGCTCTCCCTACTCCTAGGAGTGACACAGAGAAGATTTAAATATAGCCTGTTTTATCCAGCCTGTTCTTCCATCCTTAGATTGAAGAGGATGTTCTAGGAATGAGATATGATGGAAAATTAATCCTATTACATATAAACATTACCTTCTATTTTGGAGCTTAATCTCATGTCTTTCTTTATCAGCCACCATGCATTACTTCATATCCTGTCTTCTTCAATCACTTCCTTAATTTGCTTGTGTGGATGTGTCCTTTCCAAATAGACTATATGTATTTTTGAGAAGTCCCTGCACTATACTTCTTTACACTTCTATCCTGCAGCATTTCACAGGTATAAAATAAATGTTTAAGTTAAAAAACTTAATTAGTATTAATATTTTTACATAATAATATTAAAGAGACATAATTATTGAACTACACTTTTCTTGATGTAAAAATCCTTTTGTTCTTCTTGCATTTTAAAAGTCTGTGTCCTTAGATTATCTAAATCCCTATTGAACTTTTGGGGGGAGTAATTGAGTAGTTTTTGTTAAAATTTTTATAATGTGGGAATCTGAAAATAAATAATGGGTTTACTCTCTGACATTAAGAACTATGAAACTGGGGGATCCCTGGGTGGCTCAGCAGTTTGGTGCCTGCCTTTGGCCCAGGGCATGATCTGGACAAAATAAACAAAGTAACTGTTTTAAATATTAGACAATATTTTGGCTAGGACTTTGATCCTTAAGAGAGAGGGAATTAAGAAAATAAACTCCATATTTGCTTTGCTTTCTGCCTAGAGGCACTTCTCAAACTTTAGTCCAGGAAGCGGAGCCCAGATTGAGGTCTGTAGCTTCATTGGATGGAAGAAACTTATCAGTTTGGGCTACTGAGGCAGCTTTAATTTTCAGGACAGGTTATCAGCAAGTTATCACAGAGAGTGGTCCCAAAACTAGCATAAGGGTGCCTCCAGTCTTTGAATGATATTTCAAGACTCTGAGAGGCCAGTTACCAGGAGCTGTGAGCTGAACAAATATTCTATGAATTGAACAGTGATGGTAGAGACTAGAATGCTGAACATGTAGAGTGGAGAGACCCTGAAGCAGCCATTTACTCAAGAGTCTAAAGAGACCACAATACAGTGTAGTTCTTATTTACGTTTTTGGCTCACCATTTTAAAGGCCCTAGTTGGGGTCACAAAGGATAGGGTCACATGGGGTCAACATATCCAATCATGCTCTGAATTCCCAGATCAATTATAGAGGCTAACAAAGTAACAGCAAGCCACCTGCCAGAGCAATGAGGTTTATCAGACTCATGTGCCTAAACTCTGGATTTACCATTTTTGTCACACCAAATCTGTACTTTCCTCTTGTTATACAATTTGCTCTTCTACTCAGTAACAGAAACAAGATTTTTGGTAATCACATTTGGCTTCACCTTCTTACCAAAGTCAAATCATTTATTAAATCCTATTGATTTTGTTTTTTCCATACATTTCAATTCTGTCACTTTTTCTGCATCTGTCATAAATCAGGAATTGTTAATATATGGATATCTATATATGGATAGAGCCTTATACTTCTGAACAACCAGTGGGTCAAAGAGGAAATAAGAAATACCTTAAACAAAAATGGAAACATAGCATGCCAACACTTAAGAGATACCACAAAAGTAGTTCTCAGGGGGAAGTTTATAGCAATTAATGCCTATGTTAAGAAAAAAAATGATCTTAAACAAAGTAAATTTACATCTCAAGGAATTGCAAAAAGAAGAAACTAAGTCCAAAGTTAGCAGAGGGGAGGCAATTACAAGGGTCAGAGCATAAGTAAATGAAATAGAGACTAGAAAAATAATAGAAAAGATCAATGAAACTGAGAACTGGTGTTTTGAAAAGATAAACAAAATCAACAAGCCCTCATCTAGACTGAAAAAGAAAAAGAGAAAAGACTCAGATAAAATCAGAAGTGAAAGAAGAAACACTACAACTGAAAGCACACAAATACAAAAAAAAAAAAGAAAAACATTAGAAACTGTAGGAATAGTCATATGTCAACAAATTAAACAACCTAGAAGAAATGCATACATTCCTAAAAGCAGACAACCTACCAAAATTGTCATGTAGAAATAGGAAATCTGAACAGACCAATGAGTAATGAGATTGAATCACTAATCAGAATATTTCAACAAAGAAAAGCCCAGGGCTAGATGGTTTCATGGGTGAATTCTACCAAGAATCAGTACAAATCCTTCTCAAATGCCTCAAAAAAGTTGAAGAGGAGGGAACATTCCTAAACTCACTTTGTGAGGCCATGATTACCCTGATACCAAAGCCAGATAAGGATACTACAAGAAAAAGAAAATTATAGGCCAATATCCCTGGTACATATAGATGCAAATATTCTCAACAGAGGATTAGCAACCAAATTTAGCTGCATATTAAAAAGTCCATCCCCCACAATCAATGTGATTTATCCTTGGGCTGTAGGATTGCTCTATATGTGCAAATCAGTAAACATGGTATGGAGTGATCTCATGAAGATGAAGGAATAGGAGACTACAGACTGTTCCCCCACAAAGACCCTCAATTAGACAATCATCTACAAACAAAAATAGCTCTGGGAGAGCTCTGGAGTCCACTTAAGAAACTTCAGCAGCACAGTGGAACAAAAAAACAAAGACAGAAAAAACAGAGAATAACTGCACAAAAAGGTAATAAGGAGCAGTTTTATTTTGCTTGTATCATCTCATTTCTTAGGCCAGTACTGTCCAGCACCAAGAAGGAATTCTTTGGCTGGAAAGAGCTTCCCTCTCCAGAAATGGAGAGTATGTGAGCAACCAGCTTTCCCAGACTTTTGGGGCGGTGCATGAAGGACCCAGTTCAGTTTCACCCCACATGGAGACCATTAAAGCTGAGATAAATAGGGATGGCTTGGAGTAAGGAAAAAGGCCAGGGGCTACCAGTGTCAGCCACACATTGGGAGTGGCCTGGTGTGAGTGCAAGATGCCAGCCTAGACCCCTGCAGCTGAACCCCACTGCCCGTGCATGTGCTAAGAGCTCCTCTCCAGCAGCTGACCTGCATTACTAACAACAGATCGAAACATGGATATAACCTTAGTGTTCACTGATGATGAATGGTAGTAGGTAGGTAGATAGATAGAAAGATAGGTAAATAATATTCAGCCATTAAAGAAATAAATCTTGGCATTTACAAGAACATGGATAAGCCTTGAGGGTATTATGCTAAGTGAAAAAAATCTGAGAAAGACAAATAATGTGTGGTTTCACTTATATGTGGAATCTAAAAGAGCCAAACTCATTTGAACTGAATCAAATGGTGGTTGCCAAGGGCTGGGGGGAAATGTGAAATGTTGATCATTGGTTATCAACTTCCAATTATAAGATGAATATGTTTTGGGGGTCTACTGCACAGAATGGTGACTAGAGTTAACAGTAATGTATTATAGTCTTGAAAATTGCTGAGAGTAGATCTTAATGTTTTCACATACACACACAGGCGAGTATGTGAGGTGATGGAGATATATCAAATCATCACACTGTACACCTTAAACTGAGACAATGTTATACACATTATTTCTGAATGAAGATGGGGGGATAAAAGGAAAGAACCCTATAATGGAATTTCCTAATTTCAGAATTGTTGCCTATCAACCATTTTCAACATTTTAACTGGAAAGATTATTTTGGAAATACAAATACCCTTGCTTAAAATCTAGTAATGTTTTTCCTCAGTGATCCACAGTGAAAAGTATACATTTCCAAGCACAGTCTTCAAGACACTTCATGACAGAAATAGCCTAACTCTAACTTTTTCTGTTGCTACACCTTAATATTTTTTCTCCAGCAACATTCAGCCTCTGAAATGTTATTATTTCTTGACTCTCTGTGTCTCTGTTCAAAAGCCTAGAAGCAGCTCCATCCGCCCAGAAAGGTTTCATCATGCCCTATCCTTTCAGCCAGGCTATCTTCTTTCTGTTTTCTAATATTCAATTCATGTTTTACCTTCTTGGAATGTCTTTCTTTTGACATCACATATACCATATGCTGTATTAAACAAGTGAACCGAAACCTTTGTCTCTTAGTTTCCTCACACATAAAATGGAAATGACAGTAATGAGGATAAATTAATGAATTAGTAATTATAAGGTATGTGCCTTGAGTAAGGAGCTGTACCTATGTTAAATCAGATTTTCACATGCTGAAAATAGTGATAAACTTCCTCTGGGCATTGATTAAAAAAAAAAAAACTTTTCTAGTTTAATGAGAAGATCAACACTTAGGCAAAGGTCGAAAGTTAGTGCAAATCAGTTTTAGAATATCATTTAAGTTTGCCCACAATCTAGCAAAACCAAGGATATAATTGATGTATTTGCTTGGGGATTAGTTACCTTTTACTAATGAAATTACTCTAAATTTGCATTTTCTCTTCCTTTTCAAGTTTCATAAATCTCCCATCACAATGTAATTACTTAGTTTTCTCAGATGATCAGGATTTATCCTGTTATTGCATTTACCATTTTGCTATTTTGTATATTATGTTTCTTGGGTCTCACATGCCCAGGACAACCTCATAATTTCTGTTACTTGTATATAATAAATAGTAGATCTTTTGTGACTAATCACTTTGACATCCCCAATAATGCTATAGAATTATTTTTTTTACCTTTCTGAAGGGGCCTGTGTAATAATTTCTTATTTTTCTCTAATTATTTGAGAATAACGAACCTTGTAGACATTCTCATTGCTAATATAAGCCTTCAATTATAATCATCTGTGTCATTCCACTTGCACAGGTGGGATAAAGGACCCTACTTTCAGGTGAAGGGATTTCACCTGGTTATAAATTCATCTACTCACTCAGGAGATACAATATCCTTCCCTCTCTGAAACACTACACAGGGAGGAGTAGGTCTGACTTTGCTTTTCTTGGAAGAGTTGACATTATCTGCAAGTAATTTTATTCTTTTCAGGCCAATTTTGAAAGTTTCTCTTAATTATTTTCCTTTTCATAAAGATTGAATCCTGTACTGAATTCACTCACATTCAGAGTTATGGTTCAGTTGGTTTATCCCACTTATTTTTCTCTTATAAATCAGTGAAATTTTGTGATTCCTTTAATGAGCATTAAACCGGTAGAATTAGATTAAAATGTCCTAAGGAATTCAGTGATTTCCCAACACTTTTTCCCCCCAGAAAGTTACTATTTTATGTATACCCAGTGTAGTTGGGGTATCAAAAGTCACATTTAAAGAAATAGTTTTTTATTGTTATAAACTCACTGTCTTATGGTAATGCATTTGTAAATAATACTACCAACTTCAAATACCTTTTAGCTACCTTAGACTCTCTATTGAGAGGTCTTAGAGACTAACTATAGAGGAGTCTTCAAAACTATAGAGGAGTTTTAAAAAATGAAAACCCTTTCATTTTTGCTTCTCTTGAAGTAGCAATTACAATATTATATATTTGTGTATATGTACATGCATGCATATATATGTTTATTATTTGCCATGCTTTGTTTCAAGAAAGCTTACATGAATACATTCATTTACTATGAATGATGAAATGCAATGATGAAATAAGTCAATCTATGGCAGACTGGAGCATAGATGTAGGTCTTTGTTATCCTAGTCCAGAGTGTTTTCAGCCACACATGTTTCTGATAGCATTATCCTTAGAAGAAGGGCCAACTTATATTTTTGTAACATTATAATTTTCCTGGGAGGTTCTCTACAATGGGAAGCCTAGTGCCTTTCCTTTGACGATATGTTGAGTTCTATTTACCAAAAGAAAGATTTGTCAAGAACAAAAGGACAAGGATATGTTGCATCACCAGTTGCCATAATCCATCTTCTTACAACGTATTCCTAGAATATCGCCCTGTACTGTTATCCAGAAAACTTTAGCGGCCTACATTGTCAACTCTGAGTTGATATACCTTCTCAACTCCTGTACCACCCTGAACTGCCTAAGGGTGTTTTGGGTCCATATGATGCATGATTTCTGACGTTGAATTATGAATGTCAAGTTGGGTTTATCTTACTACCTTTGAACTTCACGCACAGCTTGTGGCTTGACACAGTTTCTAGGGGCCTTATTGGTTTTCCCAGCTTTTAAAAGAGAACTGTTCAGGATTTAAGAAATTTCTGTGCTTGTTCTAGAAAAAAATGAGGTTTCAGCCAGCCTTTTGGTTAGCTAGGTTTTATCAAAGCAAAGAAGTTCTCATTTCTTAAGATCTTCACATATAATGTACTCAGGGCCATGCTTATGCTTGTCACACTACCAAAGGCAATGTATCTGATTCATGGTCACCAGTGCAAAATTCCAGTCAGGGTTCCATTTCCAGCTGTCTGATGAAGGTTGATGTTATAGAAAGTGGCAGATCTTCCTAGTCATTCTCATCAAGCACTGGTAGTAGCACATAGGAACATTGCCCAGCATTATTAAGGGTATGGACTGAAAGGGGTCGCCTTACTTAAACACAGTTAAAAGATTAGTTGTCCAGAGAGCTGATGCTGTCCTTCTCTATTAATGAAGGTCACATTTGTATTAACCCTTGCCACCCATTCATTTCCTGAGGGTTTCTCAAATAAAGCTATTTTATCAACTAAATACTAGATTCCAAGACTAATTTGATCAGCATGTGTATTTTTCATCTCCCTTAACGTTGCTGATTTTCTCTCCTTCTGTTTCTTCTTCTTCTTTTTTTAATTATGGTCTTCTAAAAGGCTTTGTGATCAGTTTGGATTTCTTTCAAAGGATTAGCTATGGTATCTGCACATAATTCTGCCAAAGCCCATGCCATCTTTTTGTGTTTTGAAGGGTGAACATGTGTTGTTGTTGCAAATCAAATAATGGTAAAGCTTTGTCTGATTGAGTGCAATTTATGTAATCTGTTTTAATAGATAACAGGGATTATATGGTCAAATGAACTCTTTGATCCCCAACCCTCATCTTAACCCTTTTTATAACAAGAAATTTGAGACACTACATCTTAAGCAGTGAAATTATTCCTTCAGAATAAGTCTATTGAACCTACACGAGGAAACAAAACTTGAGTTTCAAATGAGCAAATAGCTTTAATTTGTATGCTGGGGATGGTAAGGAGGGAGGAGGGATATTGTGTCTACAGGTGGTGAAAAGAACATGAGCATTTTTAAATTAAAAAAAATGTAGACTTGAATTCCAACCAGGATTATCTTTGGGAGTTGATTAACCTCTCAAAGCTTTAAATTCCTCGTCAGTAAAATGGAGTTGACAATTCTTATATATTAGAGTTGTTTAAGTATTTGTTAATATATATTGCCTAGTGCCTTCAAAAGATAAGTACCCAATGAATGCTAGCTACCTTCTCCTTTTCCTCAAATCTTCTTCCTCTATATGGGACACAATAGGACAGGAATCTGTTCACATTACTAAAGAATGAATCCCCAGGATAATACTACTTAGGCAAGATAGGTTTGGTAGAAGATTGGTTTAGACCTATGTCAGAATTAAGGAGGCATTTGGAATGCAAAGACTGTATTCTCTGAAAATAAATATGGTTTATTACAATTACAGCAGCTTTGCTCTATCTAGCATACTTCCATTTGGGTTCCCATATCAGACTTTTTGTCTGAATTACAAGAATTTGAATCCATATTTAGCTTCTTTCTAGCATATGATTTATCCTGTGCCTTGGTTTTCCTATCTGCACCATGCCATATAATTACAGTACCTTTCTCAATAGGGCTATATGAGGATATACTGAGAAAATCCATGTAAAGCACTCAGCAAAGTGCCTGATTCTTTAAAAGTAATTAATAAAAGATGACTTGTTATATTTTGTATTATGTTAACATATATTTGGTCGTATGTCTATTTTCCCAAAAGATAAAGATTTCCTTCTGTTCCAGCCACTTCTGTATCACTAGTCCTTCTAAATGAATGATGGAGTGAATAGAGGAAAGATGATTTAGGCCAGTGCATAACTACTCCACTGAGATGTTAAACTCCAGGAGACAAGTCACAATATGAGAAAGGATGCTAGAACTGTACTGGATGGCTATTTTGGAGAATTAATTATAAACAAGCAAAGAAGAAGTGTCTTATTCATGATGTCCACATTCACTTTCTACAATTTCCATCTTTTATTATTTTGGTCTAGAAGATCTATTGATAGGAGCAATGGTTCAATGACATGTGTTAGCATAAATCCAAGGGCAGAGAATATGAGGAATCAGATATGATTACAAAGTGACTATCCAGAGACAGGATGATTGGAAGTTGCCTACTGGCTATGTTCAACATTCAGTGGTCTTTCTATACTGATCATTAGTACACCAGGAAATGTGACTGATAGATTGTCAAAATAGAGTTTTTTTCCAAGAGGCAGACCACATCCACCTTTTTTGTATGCTCTCTAGTCTAAATACCTAAGTGATTTAATGTTTACCATTTTCTAAGTGAGAAAAGAGGGTTATCTTTCATTAGCAACCACGGGTTTACAAAGGTACTGTGTGAAAGGCAATAGAAGTAAAAAGTACAGTCTCATTTAACCATTATGTCCTTTAAGTCAAGCATGTGGGTAAAGAGAAAATATCAGTATAAAAAGGTACAGATATGGACACATATTGAGATATACATTTCCTAGTAAATTTCCAACTGATAAGAAGCTAGATTTCGGCAGAAAATATTTCAGATGTTACTGACTGGAAGTAATGAGGCTGAAACTACTAAAAATTTAAGTGACTCCTAAAGTTGATATAACCTTTTAGTGGCAGACCAGGTTTTAAAATTCACTCGTTGATTCCATTAAGTCCTAGAGCTTAGTCCATTAAGCCATGCTACCTCCATTTAAAACCTATTACCAGATCTTAACATGCTTAGAATTCAGTGTTTGGAGTAACTAAATCCAACACACCTGAAGTAGCATATTCCTGGATAGATGCACACATATTTGTGTATGGGTCTCTACTCCCTTAACTTTCCATGAGTTTTAAATTTATGAATTGGTGATGGCTCTATATGGCTCAGGATTTCTTTCTCTGTTGTTACAATGCTTTGTTTCATGATTATTTCCAGAGTGACTGATGTTAATTTTGCAGACTGTGTAGGCTGAACTGATATCTCTTAAATCACAATGCTTGATAAACGGGGGAGGTTAATAAGGCATGGATCATTACAACTGTAGACCCATCCTAATTTATACTAATGACTAACAGGACTCCTAGCAAATAAGACTCTGTGAATTGGAAAGTGAAATGGCCTGATTAAAACAATGAATTTTATGTGTTTTGGAACGATACAGAGAGAATAATAATTTTGATGTATCTATCCCTGATAGAGAAACTGTCAATACAGAGAAAGAGGATTGCTTATAAATGGCTTCTGTGAATGAGAGTATTTACAGGCTCATAATAAATCAGGTCCTATTACAGTGAACTCTACAGGAGACTGACTGTGGTCCTCATTCTACAATTTTGTTGAAATATTTTCTGAAATAAAGGGTAATCAGCTGGGTATTTTTGTGATAAGGGAAATATTATTGAAATAGTTTCTGTCATAATAGAATTTGACCTATAGATGAAGTACCATTTAGTTACTTTCTTTGGGAATCAGCACATAAATATTCTTGTTAGGAGTTTTCTTTTATTGGTAATATCAACAATGGTAAGAGCCATGTGATTAAAGGGAGCCTGGGGGCTTCAGAGTATTTCCAGGGAACAATCCTGCTACTATGCTACTACAGACACTAGAGAAGGCCAGAGCTGTTGTTCTTTTTTTTTTTTTTTTTTTTTTTTTTTCAGAGCTGTTGTTCTTTAGAACATTTGGAGGGAGGTGGGGAAAACTCGCACTTCTGTTTCCAAAAAAAAAAAAAAAAAAAAAAGTGGATTCCAGTGATTGACTATGTTGACTTTTCTTACATCCAGGAGAATTTTATATTATGCATTGATGCTAGCTTTTGTGTATGTGTGTATGTGTGTATGTGTGTGTATGTAAATATATACACATTCATTATGTTGGTATGGTGGGAAGGGGGTAACATAAAAGGTAACTTTTGAGAAATTAATCTTGTGCTTTTCACTAACCAGCCTATCCATTGGCCAGGTAAGATACAACACACTCAAAGAAGACATTTTAATTTTAACATCAGCCATGTCAAATAGAAGCAAAAAGAATGAAGAGGAAAGATACTTTTAGGTGTGGGGTGACATAACCATTTATTAGTGTCCTTGCAATATTAAATTGGGTTCTATGAAGCTCTCCTGGGGAGAAGCTCTTGTAGCCTCTAATGACAACATTTATTATCAGTCTTGGCTTAGCACAAAAGTACCACAGCTATGTTGCTTTAATGTTAATTTCAGGTCTCTGATAGCATCTCTGGCCATTATGTGCAGGCTATTTAGGGGAAGAAAAAGGACTAGGTTCTTGGGCGGGTGGTGTGGGAAGCTGTAAATTATTTAATTCTAAATCTATCCTTACTGTCACAATGAGAGAGGATGACTCATGTTTGGAAAATTTAGAACTAGAAACCACAGTGTTGAGAAGTGAATCCTTTCAAAGATGTTAATTGAAGCCTTTTCTAAAAAACGAGAGTTCTATTCTTGAAAGAAGAACTAATGAAGTGTGTGTGTGTGCACGTGCATGCACATGTACATATAGATACAGATGTAGATACTTATGGGAGAGGGATGGAGAGAGAGAGAAGGGGGAGTGAGCAAGCACAATACCTAGTGAAGTCTGCAGCACAAGTTGCTACTTCCTCAGAAACAATGCCCTGTTGCACTAAGAATGATTCATGAAATCCTGAGAGAACAAATACAGATAATTAGAGTATATAGTTCCTAGGCAATTAGAGTAGATAGTTCCCCTGGCCCAATATTGTGGAGGAGATTGTACAAAAAATTACATATTCAATTGAAAATCAAATATTACCATCATTCTCATAATTGTTTAGCTGTGGTTCTTTTAGAGGTCTTAATGCTCACCAGTATTTTTTTTAATTTAAATTCAATTAGCCAACATAAAGTACATACTTGGTTTCTGATGTAGTCTTTAATGATTTATCAGTTGTGCATAACACTCAATGCTCATCACATCATGTGCCCTCCTTAACGCCTATAACCAAGTTATCCCACTTTCCTGCTTCAACCCTCTGTTTCCTGTAGTTAGGAGTCTGAGGTTTTTTTCTCCCTCTCTGATGACTTCCTGTTCAGTTTTTCCTCCCTTCCCTTATGTTCCTCTGTGCTATTTCTTATATTCCATTTATGAGTGAAACCATATGATGATTGCCTTAATTTCACTCAGCATTATTCCCTCCGATTCCATACACATCAATGTAAATGGTAAGTGTCCGTCCTTTCTGATGGCTGAGTAATATTCCGTTGTATACATAGACCACATCTTCTTTATCCATTCACCTGTCGATGGCATCGTGGCTCCTTCCACAGTTTGGATATTGTGGATATTGCTGCTATGAATATTGGGGGGCAGGTGCCCCTTCGGATCACTACATTTGTATCTTTTGGGTAAATGCCTAGTAGTGCAATTGCTCTAGGGAATGGAGACACCAGAAAGTCTATAACAAACTCTCTTGAGAAATCTATTATATACTATACAAAAGTATGTTGCCAGTCCTTTGTATAGTGTATGAGTTAATATTCTATCCAATAAAGAATTAAAACTAAAGAGGTACAGCAGAATCTCTTTTACTAGTATTCGCTTTTCTTAAAAATCTTAAGAAAACCATTCCACGTTCTGGAGGCCCCTACATGGCCTAATGGGGCTCCATTCCCTAGAATTGGTTAGTTCTATTTTTTTAACTTCTTGAGTAACCTCTATACCATTTTCCAGAGTTTTAAAAAAGATGATAATGGTATTTGTATTCATGATTTAATTGGTTGGGTTTCATTCTCAAATTGTTTTTTTCAAGAAGGGTTTGCAGATTATATGCCTGAATTCTTGCATGTCTGAAAGCATTTGTCTATGGTTTTCATTCTTGAATAACTTCACTGTCCATAAGAATCTTTCATCATATTATGAAAGTTGATTTTATTTTAAATATTTAGTAAAAACAAAATATATATGTAATACAACTTAAATTATAGTGTATGATAATAAACCAAACATCAGTGACCATACCAACCAACTTAATATCCTGAGCATTACCAAGACTTTTACCCTGACTACTTTTTGCTTATGTCCTCCAAAAAGTACCATCTCCTGCAGAGGTTGCTGGGAACTCACTACATTGAATAATCTCACAAGGACAAGGAGAACCCCACAGGTGGACCGTGTTGACTTGAAATGATGGAATAGTTTGACACTCAGCTCCTTCTCTGCTAAGTGTGAGAGGAAGAGGAGGAGCAAAAATTATTTTTGATGTTTCAAAGGGTTCTAGTAGAATGACATGCTATAGATCCTAATCTACCCCTATTGCCTATCCCTAGTACCTACCCCTATTGCTGCTGTCCCTCCTGGGCCTCATATCACCTACCTAATATATAATAATGGAGTGTTTGTTAATTCATGCAGTCTATTTTTTACCTCAGCTTTTGATGTGAACATATCAGCTATTGACTCATTTTGCGCCTCTCCTGTCCCTCTACACACACTGAAGAACTATGAGACCTAGGTCAAATCACTTCACCTCTCATGGCTTCACTTCTTATGTGTAAAATGAGAAGCTTGAACCATAAGACTTTTGAATTTCTTTGAGTTCTAACTTCTTTGAGTTTTAGGAGAGTTTATTTTGTACTTTTACATTAAGATATCTCACCCACAGCAATATGGGAATGTAAATCTGCCTAGAGATGTTAAGTTGATTAAACAGCATAAGCTATGTAGATAATTCTTCTCAGTTGCACAAAGCTAATATTCACAAAGATCTGAGTACTATGTGGTTGGAGTATATGTGTGTGTATCCAGTTGACTATGCTGGATTGTAATGGTCCACGAAAGAGAAAATAAGTTCCAGGAAGAAAACAACAGTGGGAAAGTGAGTGAGGGGAATCAAGGGTGAGGACTGATATGCAAAAACTCTCCATCTTTTTTTTTTTTTTTTAACCCTGGAGAGCAAGATTTTCATTTAGTAGAATCGTTAGTTGGAGATCCTGTCAACTCCTCATCTGGTTTCATACAAGAGAAAGGGAAGGAGTAATGTTTTAAGAAAAAGATTGGAGACTAAGAATAGTAAAGAGAAAGTCTGAGGAAGTGTGGTAATAGTGTAAAATGACTTGTAGATATGCCATCATCATGTACAAACACACCACATTGGATTTGAAAACGTTATTCTCTTCTTGCCTTTACCTCACAATCTCTTTCTCAGTTTCTCATCCAGCACAGAGCTTATATGGGCAGGATCTAATGCTGATGGTGAGTGATAGAAAGGTCCAACAAAGACAAGAAAAAAGTGACACAGAGAATGTTCGCTTCACTGACCATGGGATGGATGGCCATGTTAGGTGCCTCCAGAACGTGGAATGGTTTTCTTATGATTTTTAAGAAAAGTGAATACTAGTAAAAGAGATTCTGCTGTACCTCTTCAGTTTTAATTCTTTATTGGATAGAATATTAACTCATACACTATACAAAGGACTGGCAACATACTTTTGTATAGTATATAATAGATTTCTCAAGAGAGTTTGTTATAGACTTTCTGGCGTCTCCATTCCCTAATTGAGGATATAATATAAAAATTATGTGGGCAAAATGTTTCAGAAATCTTTGATGTTAGAAAATTTGTACAGATGCTAAGGATAGTATTATAACCAGCATATTGAAAGTATTGTGATACTGTCCATTTGACACCCTGCAAAACAAAACAAAAAAAAAAAAGGAAAAAAAAAACTTTTTTGTATGTGTTTCAAAGTGGTATTATTCCTATTAAAAATTCTATTGAAAAATATCACATTCTAGAAAAAGTAACATCCCATGGGGTTTTATAAAATCACATTCGTTTTGAAAGTAAACGAGTTTAAGTGGAATTATCAAGGTGACTTCCACTATTACTGTTATTGTTGTCTTCAGTAACTAATGACAACCTTTTCCTATAGAACTGAACATAAATTAAATGAAAGCAATTCCACTGACTTCCAGTAATAAATAGAAGGGAGACAGTAATGGGGACTCCCTACTGTTTTTCTTTGCTAGTGTGTCCTAGGAATGCAAAAGAAAGAGTATCTAGTTCATCACTCATATTTTTATGAAATGTACTTCTTTTTACACTATCCCAAAGATAGAGCATCAGTGCATTTTAAAAATGAGCTATCTTCACATATAATGTGACAATTCACAACTTAAAACTTAAGAGAGAAATCTGCATTTTTATACAACTTAGATTCTGCTGAAAGAATATCAGTCTCATAAATTCAATGAATGAAATATATCTTTCTAAAATAATCATCAGTTTCATCTATATTTGAATTTTGAAGGCTAATTCCTCAGTTCAGTTAAAAATATTTGAAGGTGAGGCAATATATCACTTTAGTCAGGTGATGACGTTGACAGACTTGGAATCAGAGGCAATTGTTTTGATTCTTTTGAAAACCTGTGTGCCCTTGGAAAAATGAGGGTTTCGGTGCCTGCAAGACGAGATGAGGATAAGGCAACTTCTCTGGTTTGTTCTGACACTTGGTGGACATCTTATTTGTGGTGGACACCTTATTCAGTCCATCCATTCATGGTAGGACACTGGCTATTCTGTAGGTCTGCCCATCCCTCAACCATAGTTGACTGGATGGTAGTGAGCATGTGGCTCAAGGTAAGCCAATGAAACTTCTATTATTGGACATCTGGAGTTGTGAGAGACAGGGAGTGACTTGATTGTTTCACTGATGCCAAATGCTTGTGCCTGGACCTATAATATGCAACTCCAGGTACGACTCCTAAACTCACCGTATGGACTGCAGAAGTGGAAAAGACTTAGGGGAGAGAGAAAAACAAATCAGATCTAGACACATGAGGCCTGAGCAAGAGGTTGGACAGCTTTCCATGCCTTCTTGATGCTTATGACCCTTTCTGTCTTTGGGTTTCATCTGGGTCTTCTGTATAGACATCTTATTCTTGCCAAACTGTCTTGAATTTCATTCTTTGATATGTTACCTAAGAAGACCTAACCTAGGAAGGTTTGTAATATAAGAATTAAGGGAGAGGGTAGCCGGGGTGGCTCAGCAGTTTGGCCCTGCCTTCAGCCCAGGGCGTGATCCTGGAGACCCGGGATCGAGTTCCGCATCGGGCTCCCTGCATGGAGCCTGCTTCTCCCTCTGCCTGTGTCTCTGTCTCTCTCTCTCTCTCTCTCTGGTCTCTCATGAATAAATAATTAAAATCTTAAAGAAAAAAAAAAGAATTAAGTAAGAATGTTCATGGAAACAATTTTTACTATAGAGCAAATTTGGGGACTCGTTACAGGATTTCAGCAGATACAGAAAAACACTATAAACTCCTGAGTGCATTAATTAGTCTATCATAACAAAATTCTAGAGACTGGGTGTCTTAAACAATAGAAATTTATTTTCTCACAGTTCTGGAGGCTAGAAGTCCAATAGCAAGGTGCCCCAGGGTTGATTCTATGAGCCCTGTCTTCCAGGCTTGTAGATGCTTGCATTTTATTATTTTATTTTATTTTATTTTATTTTATTTTATTTTATTTTATTTTATTATTTTTTTATTATTTTATTTTATTTTATTTTATTTTATTTTATTTGTTTATTTGAGAGGGAGCAAGAGGGAGCACAAGCAGAGGGAGCAGCAGAAGGAGAGGGAGAAGCAGACTCCCTACTGAGCAGGGACCCAGATGTGGGGCTCAATCCCAGGACCCTGGGATCATGACCTGTGCTGAAGGTGGAGGCTTAACTGACTGAGCCACCCAGGTGTCCTGAGATGCTTGCCTTTTGTCTACATTCTCAAGTGGCCTTTTCCTGTGTGTGTGCATGGAGGGAGAAAGATCTCTTTATTCTCTCCTTGTAAGGGCACTAGTCCTATTGGACTGGAGTCCCACCTTTATGAGTTCATTTAACTTTAATTAGCTCTCTAAATGTCTAGTCTCCAGAGAGTCACATTGGTGGTTAGGGCTTCAACAGATGAATTTTGATGGTGGTGGTGGTGTGTGGGGCACAATTCAGGCCATAACAGAATAAGTAAATGACAATAGTTTACTTTACACATAGATACACAGAGCAGAATCCACCGCAGTGATTCCCTTGGAGCTTCCTGGCCTTCAGCTAATGATTGTCCTCTGCTATCTGGAAAATCACTGATTGAGATGAGGATTCTCGAAAGCCCTTTGAGTAGTTCCATTATGTGTTAGAACCATTAAAATTTTTCAATACTTCTCGGATTCCTCCCAGTTATTTTCTCTTAGCTCCAGCTATTTACCTGCTGGCTTAACAGCTGAGAATAACTGATGACAACTCTAGTTTGTTCATTTTTTAGTGAAACTATATATTTAGGGTCAATGTCCAAGAAATACCATCCCTTAGCAATTTCAGGGTTTAGATTATTTGTATCTATTCCCATACCTATATAAAGGTAAGGTATTATCATTGAATTCATTCAGTTATAGTGATTTAGAGCTTCTCCTTGGAGTCAACGACCCTGTCAGTGTGAGTAGCTATTATTATTTTTCTTTCTTTAGCAAATATGGTGAGCTTGAAATAAAATATAATATTTATATACATAGTATTAGTGGAAAACTTGGGAGCATGCCAATCTAATATTTCTATAGTACTACCTAGGATGCTGTTGTTTTTAGAGAAATTGGAAGTAATGTATTGCAGGAGGTTCTTAAAACAAGCAAAATATTACACTCCACTCCCGCGTCACCCATTACTACCTTTAGGAACCAGAAGAAAGCTCAAGAAGACCTGCTTTGGGAGTTAGCTGGGAATCCCAAATAAGTTTGAATGAGTGGGTTTCTATCCTAAGTTCTTCCTCAACATTACTGGCTTTATCATCTTGCCTAATACCTGAAAATCTTCCACTGTGTCCTCTGGCATTCACAGATTGTCATAAACAAAATTCCCTATATTCTCCTCCTTCACTTTCAGAATGTCTTTCTTGATCTAATGAAATCTGGTTTTCTCCCTGAATACATTATTTCACTGGAAACTCTGAACTGGTGACTCTGTAAAACCTCTGAATCTCTACCACAATGTTTATATAATTGGTATCTCTAGATTTCCACTCTCCAATATGGTAGTCACTAGCCATGTACAACTCTTTAGCACTTGAAATGTGTGAATTCCAAATGGAGATGTGCTGTATTTGAAAAACATACACAGGGTTTTGAAGATAGTGCCAAAAAGAAAGAAAGTGTAATATATTTCATTAATAAGTTGCATATTGATTGCACATTGAAATGATACCATTTTGGATATATTAAATTAAATATCATTATTCTGCTTAATTTTACTTATTTCTCTTTTCCTTTTTAATGAGGTTACCACAAAATATTAAATTATATATTTCTTATATTTCTATTGAACTACTTATTCACACTCTCTTTTCCTTTCACAAAATTCCCAGCATTTAATCTCATATCATCAGGCACTTGCTATACTTTTTTACCTCCAATGTCTACAGTCAAATACTAATCCCCAAAGCATATTCTTTCACTGTATCATTTTTTTTCTTTTTCTTTTTTAAAAGCTTTTAGCTCCTGGTTCACTATCATTCTTTCCAATATTCTGTCATAAAGTCCTTGTGATTACAAGATTCATGCAGATAAACTTTCAGCAAATATGGTCTCTCACTTCCTTGACTTTCTTTTTTTCAGTATATATATATATTATTTTTTTCCCCCTCAACTTTCCCTCAGGCACTCCTATCATGGTCATATGCTAGAGCTTGCCAATATAACACCTCCAATTCCTTTGTGATTTCAATTTTCAAGCAGTTTACTGTCTCTTATATTTAAGTATAATATCCAGCTCTGGTATTCTTTCCACTCCATGCATTGATCTACTTATCTGTTCACTCTCTTTAAGCCACTCCTGTGCTCAATCTTCCTTACCCAATTTAAATGTCATTGTCCCTTGTAATCACTCCTTTGTATACATTCTCTACCCCTTTGTCCTTCTCTCACTTTGTCTTATTCATCAGGCAAAACTCCAACTCTGTTTAAGGATTTGTTAACTTGTTTTAGAGAGAGAGAGAAGGAGCACGAGTGAGGGGAAGGCCAGAGGGAGAGAGAATCTCAAGCAGATTCCGTGCTGAGCGCTCAATTCCATGACCTTGAAATCATGACTTGAGTCAAGACTTGAGCCAAAACCAAGTGTTGGAAGCTTAATTGCCTGTGCCACCCAGGTGCCTCTTCAACTCTATTTAAATGTATTTACCTATCTTCTCCATTTTTGTATAATTGAAGCTGAACAGATATGGATGGAAACCCCCAATGATCCTACGTAGCCTCACATCAGAGCTGTGACTGTGGGATGCCTGGGTGGCTCAGTGGCTGATCATCTGCCTTGGGCTCAGAGAGTGATCCCAGGTCCAGGATCAAGTCCCGCATTGGGCTCCCCACAGGGAGCCTGCTTCTCCCTCTGCCCATGTGTCTACTTCTCTCTCTGTGTCCCTCATGAATAAACAAATAAAATCTTAAAAAAAAAATCTATGACTGTAGCTGAAATATGTCTCTAGTACTGTTGAACAATCATTGACTGTCCCCATGACTCTTTTATACCCTTTCCTTTATCACTAAACCTTAACACCAACTCTCTAGCCTCACTTTAAGCATAAGACTTTGCTTTTTAGTTCGTTGGGAAAATGGAAATAATTGGAGGGTGTTGTCACAAGCCTTTACCATCTTATCTCCCCAAGATCACATCCAATCCTTTAGAAAATTCTTCACTCCACCTCAGAAATATGTCCAAGATATTCTTTTCTCCTATGCCACTCCCACCCCTTCCCCTGTGTTTGCTACACAGTAGCTAGAGCAATCTTGTTTAATCTTGACAGGCCAAGTCACTCTTAGTCAAGTGTTTTCAGTAGCTTCCCATCATACCCAGACCAAATTCACACTTTCCCATGGCCTTCACTATGTCCTCCTCTTTTCCATCTCTAACATCATTTCTTAATGGCATAAGAAATGCCTTCTTTCTGACATTTAAGTGAATGTCTTCATTCACTTAGCTTATGGCCTCCTTGCTATTATTGAAATAGATAAGCACATCCCTTCTCAGGGATTTTTAGTGGGTGAGAAGAGGAGATAAAACTAGAATGTTCACTAATAATTTACACTTTATCCTGTAAGCACTGGAATTATAGGTGAAGGGATAGGTCAGTTTGCATTTCAGAAAATAAATAATATGTTAACATCATGTAGGATGGGTTAGAGATGGAAAAGACTATGTCAGTTACTGAAATTTAGTGATTTTTTTTTTGAGGTTTCTGACTAGGTTTTGGAATAGAGATAAGCTGGATTTGAACAGCATTTTGAAAATAGAATGAAAAGTAAGTCTTACTTAATAGCCTGGATTGAATGAAGAAGAGTCAAAGATGCCTAGGGTTTCTTTTTGCTCTGAGTAACTCTGTGAGAAGAGTCAAAGATGCCTAGGGTTTCTTTTTGCTCTGAGTAACTCTGTGAGCAGAACAAGTAGACAAGGTGTCTCTCAATTTGAGTTGCAGTAGCCATCCACTGGCTGACTTCTAAACAACAGAAATCTTTCTCACAGTTCTTCTGGAGGCTGGATGTCTGAAGTCAGGCTGTGCTCTGGTGAGGGCCCAGGGCCCATGTCCAGGTTGCAGACTTATTTTTTTTAAATATTTTATTTATTTATTCATGAGAGACAGAGAAAGAAAAAGAGAGAAGAGAGAGAGAGGCAGAGACACAGGCAGAAGCAGGCTCTATGCAGGAAGCCTCATGTGGGACTCGAAACTGGGACTCCAGGATCACGCCTTGGGCTGAAGGCAGGCGCCAAACCACTGAGCCAGGGATCCCCTAGGTTGCAGACTTTTTATCTTATTTTTACATGGCAGGAACAAGCAAGCTAGCTCTCCGGCCTCCACTTTTAAAGGCACTAATCCCATTTTTAAGGGCTCTACCCATGTGACCTAATTGTATCTCAAAGGCCCCAGGCCCTACTACCATCATATTTGGGATTGAGATTTCAACATATGAATTTTTGGGGGGAGGAATAAATATTCATTCTGTAACAATAATGTTCCATGTCTACTCCTGACATTAGACTGCATCGTGTAATGTTTTGGTTCTAGTCTATACCCAGGTCTTGACCTAAGGTTGGTATATCAGGACCCTATGAAGACCATTTTTGGGGAGGTTTCATCTGTTTTAGAAACATCAGGGGATCCCTGGGTGGCTAGGCAGTTTAGTGCCTGCCTTCAGCCCAGGGCGTGATCCTGGGGTCCCGGGATCGAATCCCACCTTGGGCTCCCTGCATGGAGCCTGCTTCTCCCTCTGCCTGTGTCTCTGCCTCTTTATCTCTCTGTGTCTCTCATGAAAAAATAAATAAAATCTTAAAAAAAAACAAAAACAAAAGAAACATCAACACTACTCCAGCACACCGTTGTTGTGTTTATGCTCTAGTACTTATAAAATGGGGACTTAATGCTCCAGGAAATCATATTTCACAAACAACAAATGCCATTTAAATAAAATTATGAACCAATAAGCTGAAAACACTAACAAGTGACTGACCCCTCTGGACTACAAAGTGTCAATTTGAAATGAGAAACATTTCCTAAAGTCTAAGGTTTTTGTAATTCTTGAGAAGTAGTAGAGGACTTTTTGATGCTCCTGCCTTTTGGATCACTCTCTCAGTGCTTGTCCCTCGGCAGTTGTCACTGGCTCAAATGTTTCTGTGTCCCCACTCTGCACACTGCTGGTGGGGCCTGGTTTCACTCTCTCTCATGATTCTCTATGCCTGAGTTATCTTTTTAGTACTGGAGTCTGATCTTGGATCCCAGCTGCCAAGTCCACACCCTCTCAGGAGAAATCTAGCAAAAGCTTCATTTATATACCACTCGAGAGAACCACTTTACGAAAAACCCTACCATGCATGTCAAATATCCTCTGACTTCCTACAAGGCCAAGAATCTTTAGAAGGGGACTCAGAATTGTTTCATCTGCAGAAGCTGTCATTTCTGAAGCAAACACTTTTAAAGCTTTGAACACCAATACTTATAGCTACTGCTCTTGGTCCTAAGGACCTGAAGAATCAATGGTGTTACCTAGGTAGTTTATTTAAACACAGTTTTACTGTTGCTGTGCAACCTGAGTGCTGTTTTGCATGACAGGTAATTCTTTTGTAGTCAAAAATTGTTTTAGTTTTCATAACACATCACATGAGCTCTTTTTTCCTTTCTGCATTTCTGTGCATATGGACATAGAGAAGCAAAAGCTTTACGATGCAATTCAATATTTCACAAAAATTTATCAGCTACTATGGAAATGTATGAAAAGGAAAGACAGAACTTTGTTATTTAGATTTACTGCCTTCACTGCTGATTCATTGTAGGGTTATTATTATTATATTGCTGGACTTGGTAATAACTTTTACTTATGCATTTCTTTATTGTAATGCATAGTTAGTGTAGGAAATGTGGCAAAAAAAAACAGAAAGTAAAATCGTTAGGAGTCTCCAAAACCAAAAATAAAAACAATCGCTGCTTTCATTATACACACACCCACACACGTTTTTGAAAATAAAATATGCTGTTTTATGACCTGAACTGAGAATGTTCTAATTGAATTCATTACTTAATCTACAAATAGATTTATTTTCTGCCAGGAACCAAATGATGGGAATGATAAATTTTTATAATAAGAACTGAGTATGTGGTATTGTGACATTGGGTGTTAGGTGCTAAGGTGCAGATATCTGTAAGATAGCATATAGTTTGAACTTTTAAAGGGGTTCAGACTGGGTCTCAATGTGACATGTTGACCATATTTAGAGACAACACAAATCCTTGTAAAATTCTACATATCCAATGAATTAATGCACACACAGATTAAACATAGTACTTGGCATGGGGGAAGCACTCAATAAATCTTAGTTGTGATTCAACTTATTCATGCTGCCAGGACTTCAGGGGATTGTGTGTGGGAGATTCCACATGAGTGAAGTGGAATCTTGCTGCAGTGTCTCTAGTTAAAACTCTCTTTGTACTTTTGCATAGTATTACCCTTCTTCCTTAGATATTGCTATATCTAAGAACCTGATGTTGGTGTCTGTCCAAAATTGTATTGTTAGAGTTTTAATCCCCAGTGGGAGGAATGTAGAAGGTGAAGGCTTTGAGAAGTAATTAGGTCCTGAGGGTGGAGCCCTCATGAATGGGATTGTAGTTTTATAAAAGAAACTCCAAAGAGCTCTCTCCTGCTTTTTACCATATGAGATTACAAGGGAAAATTAGCAATGGGCAACCCAGAAGAGGGCCTTCACCAGAAACCCAATCAGGCTAGCATCTTGATATAGGACTTCCAGACTTCAGAACTGTGAGAAATGAATTTCCATTGTTTATAACTGATCCAGTCTATAGTATTTTGTTATATCAGCCCAAAGTAATGCAGATGTATTATTTATGAATTTTTAATTAATTTTGACTTTAAAAATACTTCGTGTACATACTTCTGAATTATTGTTTGGCTATAAACAGTTCCAGGATTCTCAGAAGTTGGTTTTGGTAGTTCTAGGCTTAAAAAATTGTAGTAATTATTATGACCATATGGATAAGGAAGAGTTTGAAAAAATACAATGTGGTTAATTTTATGGACTTTGCTAACAATATAGCAGAAACTAGAAGACCCAGAAAAGAGAGGACAGATTAGTTTTGTACCTATTTGCATGGTTATGTATGACCATCTTTTTCTATACTGTCTGTATGTATAAGCCCGACTATATGATTTGCTAACCTTTCTTTTGCTTTCAAATGAACTACCAGCTCATATGAAATGTTTTATCACTTCACTTAAATGATTAGCAGGAATTGTTTTTGCTTAAGCCTGCTTATTTTCAAATATAAGCATTACAAAAGATCATATCTGAAAATAGTTTATGCATTAAGAATATTACTTGCTTCCAAATGCAACCCAAATAGGAGGACTGTTTAGTAATTTATAATACTTTGAAAAATAAGGTCTTTATGTGCAATGTAGCGCTTCTAAAAGTAAAAATGTTTCTGAAAATTTCCTTATATTGCTTAAATATATGGAACTACAAGGCAGCTGGATATTGCAAATAGCATTGCATAAATTATATAAACTTGAATAGAGCAGATTTAAAATGAGTAGGAAGAGCAACTATCATTGGCTTTTCAAAGGAAGTGTTGCTGTTTGACAAAACACCACACACTTCCCAAAAACATATGTTAATTTGCAAAATTTGGATCTATTCCTCATGGATCACATTTCCATAGGGGAATTAGAGACATTTATCCACTGAAATTTTAGTGACATATCAGCATCTAGCATAATTTTGAGTTAGCGGGTAAGTAAATCAATCGGTGATGATTGAAGCTTCTAATAACAAATAATAAAGTGAAACATATTCAAGGAGTGAACTAAACTTGGATTTCAAGCCTGAAAGGTATTCTTAGATATTGATAGATTAACTATTTAATAAAATAAACATCTGAATTCGTCTGATTTTGAAATACATATTATATGAATTCAGCCATAAACATTAGCTTAATGCTTTCTTTCTTTTTCCTTAGAGGATCAGCTACATTTTTTATTAAAGATGTTCACCAGTTAAAATAGTTATATGCTTTTCATAACATTAAATTAGCAAATAATGTTTTATACGTTTAGATTGCTTAAGATAAGGATTATTTTAATGGGTATCTTAGTAACTTTGAATATGTAATCATTTGATTAGACCTAATCTTTGGTGAATATATATATATGTATATATATTTAGGGAATATATAAATGTCTTTTAAAAATGTGTTGCTTATGAAAAATCCTCTTGGAACAATTACAATGGAGATTATCAGTCCTTCCTAACAGTATGAAAATCATATGTCTTAAAACTACTCATCTGACATAATTGTAAACTAAATTAAAAGTTTCTAGATTTCTCAACAGCTGTTGGCAAAGATACGGAAAAAGGAGAATGCGTTTGCCTTGTTGGTGGGAATACAAACTGGTGTAGTCACTCTGGAAAACAGTATAGACGTTCCTCAAAAAGTCAAAAGTAGAACTACACCACAACCCAGTAATCGCACTACTAAGTAGTTGTCCAAAGGATACAAAGATACTGATTGGAAGAGACACATGCAGCCTGATACTTATAGCAGCATTATCAATAATAGCCAAGTTATGGAAAGAGCACAAATGTCCATCAACTGATGAATGGATAAATAAGTGGTATATATACAATGGATTATTACTTAGCCATCAAAAATAATGAAATCTTGCCATTTGCAACCATGTGGATGGAACTGGAGTATATGATGCTTAGCGAAATAAGGCAGAAAAAGACAAATGCCATAGGATTTCATTCATATGTGGAATTTAAGAAACAAAAGAGATGAACATAGGGGAAGGTAAGGAAAAATAAAATAAAAACAGAGATGGAAGCAAACCATACTCCTTTTTTTTTTTTTTTTTTCAAGAGAGAGGATGCACGTGAGCAAGTAGGGGAGAGGGAGGGGCAGAAAGAGAGGAAGAGAGAAAATCTTAAGTAGGCTCCATGCTGTGTGGAGCCCACCATGGGGCTCAATCTCATGACCCTGAGATCATGACCTGAACCAAAATCAACAGTCCCACACTTAACTGACTGAGTCACCCACGCACCCCAAGAAACTCTTAAATATAGAGAACAGAGTGAGGGTTGCTGGAGGGCTGGTGGGTGGGGGATGGGTTAAATGGGTGATGGATATTAAGGAAGGCACTTGTTGTTATGAGCGCTGGGTGTTATATGTAAGGAATGAACCACTAAATTCTACTCCAGAAGCCAATATTACACTGTATGTTAACTAACATGAATTTAAATTGGAATAATTTCTTGAAAGAAAATAAAAGTTTCTAGGTTTCTTTATCTAATAATCTTTGATTAAAAATAGTTTGATGTCTTCCTAAAAATGAGACTTACTTCTGGTAATAAAGACTTGAAATTTGTTAAATAAAATCATTCTTTGATTTTTTTTACTGTCACTAGAAACTTTAGCTTGACTATATCTTTACGTAATTGAACTTCTGACCATACAGTTCTGCTTATTGTGATCAATAAATCTCTGTTAACCTGTAGATAAAAAGAAGAGTAAGTGAAAGAATTTGGACCTTTTCCTTGTTCCTCCATAATTTCATATCACTTATTGCACATGCTTTTGTCTTTTTGATACACATAGTTTAAATACCATTTTGAGCTTATTGACTCAAACTAAGATACAGGTGAATATACCAAACTGAAACAACAGACTATCTGCATTTCACAAGGATAACTGAAAACTGCTCTTAGGCCAGCAAGTCTAATTGAATAAAATAAGATGCGAGAAGCTATAGCTGAAGCACATGCAAAAAAGACTCAGGATTTTCAATTTGACTGTAAGCTCAATATGAATCAAGTGTGATGTGCCTGCCTTGAAAAGCTAATGCCTTTGAAGACTCTATTAACTTTGAAATGTGACTGAGGTTGGATGGAGGCTGGGTTGGGAGAAGGGGGAAGAACCATATATTAAGAACAGTAGAAAGAAACTAAGGATATTTAGCTTAAAGGAGAGAAAACTCTAGGGGCAGGTATGATAGCTGTCTTGAAATAGTTGGAGAATTTCAATATGGAAGGATAAAACTGCATCAGGAGGTTTAGGTTATTATACATCTAAGGAACTTTCAATTCTGAGATTATATCATTTTGTGATCAATGCTAATGTCTTCAGGAAACAATGATGGTGATCACTGATAAATTATAATTAACTTAGTATTCAATGACCTGTTTTTCAAGCATTCCTTCATTGGTGACCCCAAATGTTATCTGTGTTCACCAGCAGTGGTGAAAACATCTGAAAAATGATGCTGAAGCAAAGAAATATAATTGGGCCTTGGGGATTTAGAAAGCTCAGTAGGGTTAGTCCTTTTTAGAAACTGTGCTAAGCATAAGCTTAGAATGCCCCAAATCTTGGAATACACACACACACGCACACACACACACACACACACACACACACACTCTTCAGGGCTGTACCTGAGATCTAAAGGATGGTATCTTGGGCTTAAATCATTCAGTTGAAGGCTCTGAAGGATGGATGACAGGCCAATTCTTAAGCCTATTAAGTGAAAATTATGGTACTGCAGACTACAGACTCTAAAAAATCTCAGTAATTGCCACAGTGATTTAGGATCATCTCCCAATGCAACGCTGTAAAACTCATTGCTGTTGCAACCAGTAACAGTGTAGCCTATAAACATAGAAGATACTTACGCATCTATATTTTTCCACTCATAATTAATTAATTGAATCATTGATCAGAAAGGCCAGATTATGCCTATTATAAATACTGACAATGGCCTTGCCGTTCTCTTACTGTGGGTGTATGGGGATATGTTTCCTTGGTGATAATGAAGTTATCCAAAGCTCATTACTAATGGCGTACAGCATAAGGTTCAACTGCTAAGGACAAACTCCAGTTAACAAAGAATTGCTTTTCATTAATTTAGAAAAATAGGATTTGCGAAAGCCTAAACTGAGAGAGAGCAAAATAGTCATTTGAATTAAAAGGAGAATTTCTGACACAGCACTAAAATTACATAGAAACAACAAAATTGTCTTTAAATAAACCATCTAGGTAACATCATTGATTCTACAGTTCAAAGAAATTATGATCCTTGGGGACTGGGAGCAATAGATATAAATGCTGGTTTTCAGAGCATCAAAACTGTTTGCTTCAAAGAGGACAGCTTAAGGAGATGAAACAATCCTGAGACCCTGTCAAAAGACCTTTTGGCCTCTTAAGAAGTCGATGGAATTTGACATGCACTGCAGGATTTGTAAAGTGGCTCCCTCGAGATATATTCAACAAGAGTTTTTGACTGATGGTAGTTGTTCTAAGCCATCCATTTCCTTAAATCTTTAAGAAGGTTTCTATTTATTAAAGGAAAAGAGAAAGAAAAAGAAGGGCAGGAAAGGAAAGACATGCCCTGGAAAAGGGTATTTATTTCATGACACATGGTACCAAATGGCCCTGCTGTTCTAGAAATGACTCAAATGAACAAACAAATCAAAGAAACCAGAGAAAACCCTGATGCTCAGGGACTGCTGATTTTATTTGTGTTTCTGGGGTCTTAAGGGGAGCCACATAAGAGCTAGAAAAAAATAAAAGTGTTTATAATAAAAAAGAAGTGATAATTGAAGGTCAGCCGGTGGCTACATTCTGTTTCTAACATTCCTACCAATTTTCCTCCTGTTGTTAATCAAGGAAAACTTACATTTACCATTTAAATGGCCATGTGAAAAGTAAAATCAATACTATTTTCAAATATTTTTTCCATTTTAAAAAGTCAATTGACCTTACTGAATTTCTTCTCTAGGTATAGGTAAATGGCTTATTCCAAAGAGGGATGTGCTTCTTAGGATGTGGACAGTGGGGGCAGTAGACTGCTTCATGCCCATGTCCTCTGGGGGGTTGAATACCACTAGTGAGTGTATCACGTGAATTGAGCCCCAACTAGACAGCTGTTTGTGGGTGGGAGCCCTCTCCTGGAAGGTTTCCTCAGCTTAAAAGGAACAGGTTTCCGTCACTGCAGGGAGGTACAAGTAGGCAGTTTTTATGAACCAATTTCTAAAGTTGTGTTCTTTTCTGCCCCAGGATTTGTTAAAGCAGATAAATATTTATAGCATCAACAGATTTTAGTTTTGTGCCTACTCTGTATAAAGCCAGGTGTTGGAATCTGAGAAATAAAAGGGAACACAAGACATTGCCTGTATTTCAAAGAGGCAAGAGGCAAATCTCAAATCCTTCCCACACCTGTCAGTTTAACTAGGAGCTGGTAGAGACAGAGAGTACCCTGGATATTTCTTAGGGAGCTGATCACTGCATGCTCTAACCACATATGGCCTCTTAAATTTAAATTAATTAAGATTAAATACCATTAATGATTCAAATTTTAATTCAGTCACACTAACCACATTTCAAGTGCTCTGCAGCCACATGAGGCCTGTGGATTTTGCATGGGATAGAGCAAAGATAGAGTATTACTGTCATTACAGAAAGTTTTATTGGGCAGCATTGTAAGGTGTCCTAGAATAATAAGAATAATAAAAAAGCACTGGCCTGAGTGTTAAGAGACCATGGATTGAGTCAGGCTTAACACTATTTTGTGTGGCTTGAAACTTCCTCTGTCCCGAATTCAATTTCTTTTTCAAATGAGGAGGTTGTTTGAAAGCCCACGAGGTCTCTTCAGCAGTGATGCACAAATACTGTAAGGTTGTGTCACAGAATAGAGCTGAGAGTCATCCTGAAAGCAGACCTCTTTCAGGTCTGAATGAATAACTCCCTCTCAAACTGAAATTTGACCTTGGTTTCTTTCAGGGGTCAGGCCTGTTTGGCTTCTAACAAGCAACAAACAAAACTCTAAAGTGTCACTGCCGATAAGACAGTATTGTTCAATACATTAAAATACAGTGCTAAGAGATTTTTCATAATCCGTATTATCAACCAATCTACTAGCGCCATCTGAATTGTAAATATTAAGCTTGTTTTGGTAGCCATGGCTGAAATGAAACTCTAAAAGTATACCGTAGTTACATTTGTGATTTTATTGAGAATTGTTTTCACTAGGGAACTCTCAGCCTGTCGGATTAAAACGGTAAAGAGACCTTTTACTGCAAGAGCTCTGACAGTTATCCCCTTAGCAAAGTTTGCTTTTGTGATAATTACACCTACTCTTGTTTACCAAATGAATCACTTTTCAGTGCTGCTTTTAACCTTGACTGGTTTCCTTTTATGATTATTTTTTGCCATGAAGAGATATTTAGAAATATGGTGCACATTTTCTGCTACTCCTTTTCGAGTGATACTTATTCTTGATTTTCTTTAAAGCAGATTTCAAGGTTCATTTTAGGGGGCAGTTAAGGTGGGGGGAAATATCAGTAATATGTCTTTCACTTACAAGAGCATGAATGTGCAATGGTTAGTGGGGAATAATTCTACCGAATTTCTATGTCTCCCTTGGGCACACGGTAGGACACACAGGCACCGCCTTACCCACTAGGCATTATGGGAGGAAGAGTTAAAAGGATTTAGAGACACAGAGAGGAGAATGAGACAACTGGTTTTCTGTAAGTAATTTTGGTTGGGTTTGGTGGGGTAGGTTTCTCCAAAAAGCAACAAAAATCACTCTAAAGTAGAAGAATGCTGAGATGCTGAAATCATGTGCTGAATCAGATGCTGAATTCAAGTCCATGTTTTGTATGCACCAGTGATTTTTACTTTTTAATTTTTATTTATTTATTTATTTTGCACCAGTGATTTTTAAATATAACAGTCAGTAATAATCAAATGTCCCAAGTTCTAACATAAAAGGCCTTATATCAAATTCAGGACCTATTTCCATTTATTGGGGCACTAAGATATTTTTCTTAATGATAGTCATGTAGCAATAGAGAAGGCAGAAAAGATATCAGAAAGTATCAAGAATGTTTAGGGGGTGCCTGGGTGGTCAGTCAGTTTAGTGACCAACTCTGGGTTTCCGTTTCGAGGCTCAGATCAAGATTTAGGTCTGTGGGACTGGGGCTGGTGGGGCTCTGCACTCAGTGTGTCCGTCCCTCTCCCTCCCCCCTCTGCCCCTTCCCTACTCATGCACTCACTTTCTCTCTCTCTCAAATAAGCAAATTAATGATAATGATGATGATGATGATGATGATGATGATGATGATGTTTGGAGATATTTAGGAGTGGTAAGCACACGGGACAAGAGACAACCTAGGACATAAGCACAGAAGGCGCAGCCTATGAGCAAATCCAAATAGCACTGAAGCAAAGAAAATGGTGTCAGAGGCTGTTGAAATTTGGGTCGACAATCTGTAGTACAAGGACGTGGAAAGGAGAGGTGAAGTCCCATTAATTTATTATTGCTCCTCCCAGGTGAAATGCCCTGAGGCAGCAAGACAAGCATAGGCACATCCAAAGACCAACATAACTGCATCTATAAGAGCTTCCCTGTATTCCACGCCCCTCCTCCCACCACCACCATCTAACTCTCGATTTTCACCATCACACTTAACTAGTCATGGTCCATCCCTCTTGCAAGTGTTGGCTTCCTGCTCATTCCTTAGCCACTACACTGTGGCTTCCACCACACCCCTGCACTGAAAGTGACCTCATTAAAATCACCAATGTCCTATGTAGACAACGAAACCACACACAATGGATTCTGCAAATGCATACCTTTCTTCACTTCAGTGACCACTTTGCCTTTTTGAGATACACTTCGCTCAGCTTTCAGGGTGCCATGCTCTTTTGGTTTTCCTACTTCCCATCTTCTTTGCAAACTCTTTTCCTTAGAGTTACATTCTAATTATTGGAATCTCTGATGTGGAAAACAAAGGCAGAGGAGAAATTATTAAATTTCCTTACAACCTACAGCCCATTGACAAGTCCTTGAAACAGGCAGAGTGACATTCCTCTAGGGACTCAGATGTTGATACTTTCCTATGGGCAAAAGGCAATCTTAGCTGACCCCCAGGACCCTGTACTTTAACATATAAACATTCCTTTGGAATCTTCTATTATCTCTACCCTCAGCACCCCAGATATATGTTGGCAATCAGCCCCCAAGCATATGATCCACTGAGATACATCTGAAGGATCTCACGACTGAGTTTTTACTCAATAGTAATAAATGACCTTTCCTAACAATAGCTAGCCCCCCTCAGGATCCTGGAAACCTTGTTTCCAAAGTACTTGGGAGGCTTACATTATCCCTAACCCCCTCCCAATGAGAGTATACAATGGGCCACTCTCATGACCCCCAGCGCAGCTCTCTCTCCCTATGGGTCCTGTCCCTGTGCTTTATTTTTTATTTTTATTTTTTAAAGATTTTATCCATTTATTCATGAGAGACACAGAGAGAGGCAGAGACATAGGCAGAGGGAGAAGCAGGCTCCATGCAGGGAGCCTGATGTGGGACTTGATCTGGGACCCCAGGATCACGCTCTGGGCCAAAGGCAGGCACCAAACCACTGAGCCACCCAGGTGCCTCAGTCCCCGTGCTTTAATAAAATCACCTTTTTGCAACAAAGACATCTCAAGAATTATTTCTTGGCCGTCGGCTTTGAACCCTAACATCTTTCCTAGATCAATATCCACCTAGGGTTTCTTCTTTTCTCACTCTATATACTGTCTTTGGGCAATTGTAAGATTCAAATACCACAAATATACTAGTGATACCCAAATACACGCTATTTTCTTTTGACCTTCATATAGAGCATACCCATGACTTGAATTCATCTTTTCACAGTCTATTTATTCCCTTTCCATTATTTCCCATTTCATTTAATTGCTTCATCCCCAGCAATTACTCAGACAAAAATACCTAAGGGTACTTGATTCCACCTTAGCCTTAAATCCCTACCTCCTAACGACAATCAATTAATTGCCAAGGCCTATTATTCTACCATCTAAAAGCCTATTGATTCTACCATCTAAAAGGCCACTTTTTTTTTCTATCCCTTTTTCTACTGCCTTTGATCAGGCTATTGTCTTTTAAAAAAAATGTATGCAATAGTTTCCTGTCTCCAAAACTTTAGTATTTTGTATCTGCAATTTACTTATTGTCAAGCCAGAATGATCTTTTAGAAGCATGAATCTGATTCAGACAATCTCATCCTTAAAATCCTTCAGGAATTCCTATTGTCACCAGGATTAAAGTGCCAGCTCTTTAAGGTGGTTGGTAAAATTACACAGGATTTTGCCCTCTGTCTTCTTACCCCATCCTTAGTAATATTTCCCCTCAAATTCAGTGCTTCAAACTTTGATTTCTTTCACTTCTCTGTTTTATTTTTTTTCACATTGTCTCTTATCTCACCACCTTCACACCTGTTGTTTGTCTTTCACCTCCATCCACCCCATTCTTCTGACTACCTTTAATGAAGATAGTTGGGAGAAAGGCAGGCAGGGACAAAACCCCCCAACCCAAGAGGAAACCACCCTTAAAGGGATTTTACACCACTCTGGAAGAGCCCTCCACCCTTTCCCACATGAGAATTGGATGACAAAAACCTGATTGGGTGACAGGTGCTCAGAGGGTTAATCAGATCAAAACAGCCTGCCAAACAGGCTCCCAAACCCCCTGGTCTTAGAAGCTCCAGTGGAGCCCTCTTAGGTCAGCTCCGGCTTTGGGGGCTTTGTACTATTGCTCGATAAACTGAAAGCATCACTGTGTCTGGTTTACCTCTTCATTCTTCCAAGTAGTGTGACCAAGGACTGTGGGCAGAGGAAAAGAAATCCCGGAACACCTCCTCAACTTTTCAGATCTTGTGGCAGACACCGCTTTCTTCAGGAAGAGATTTTTCTTGACCATTAGACCAGGTTAGACCCCCTCAGTAAGCAGCTTTCCAAGAAAACTTGAACCTCTACTGTCACACAAACAAGACTCTATTTGATTTTTAATTATCTACCTTTCCTACAAGTTATAGGCTCTGTGAAAGCATGAATTTTGTCAATTTCACTCAGTATCATTTCCATTAATTGAATGAAAGATTTTTTCATATAGGAAACATTGAAATCTGTACACAAGATATAAATATGCACAGTTACATGTACGACACATAATATGCATATACATTCATTAGTTTAGCACATATCAGTGTTGTGTGCTAGAGACTCCTGTACAGAGATAATTTCATATACAATTTATGCAGTATATCAGGCATTTCTGCCATGTACAACATATGTGTTCTTGGGTAATTTTTGTTCTGCAAAATTGTGCACTGAAAATAACAGGGCTTATTGGAAAAAATAGAGTTGGGCAGAGATTCAAACCTGATGTAACTTTTTAACTAAAGCATTAACTAAAATATTAATTGGTAACTGGGACTATAACACAAAGAGCAGAGGCAGGCAGCCTCTGTGTGGCTGGAGTTAGTTTTTTTTTTTTTTTAAACCACCAGAACAATGGATTGGAAATGCTGGTTTGTGGGCACTGAGACGCTGCAGACCAACTGAGCCCTGAGCTGCTGGGGCTGCCATTTAAGGGTAATGGGAGGAAGAGAAATGGGCCAGGAGCTGAAAGCTGTACGAAGCTGGTGGCGAGCCTCTCTGGGAAAAGAGCTCCTCATGCAGGTACTTGTTTTTTTCTTAAAGTACAGCTGTAAGGGTAGCAGCTGAACTGAGGGCTTTTTCCTTTGCTGATGACAGTTCTAATTCTACTCTGGCTATTCTGGCTCCCTTTTTTCTAGAAAAAACTTCCATGCAAACTTCCATTATTTCCAAAGTCCTGATCATGTATAAGGTAATCAGTGTTATAGAAACACACACAGTGTTAGAGAAACAGACTAGTGTTTGCACACGAGGCAAGTGGTATCGGATTGTGTTCTCCTCATGCCTGTGGATTTTTATGATCACATTCAGAAGAAAAAAATATCAAAAGCTAATCAAGTCAATTAACCCTTTCTCACGACTGTGACATAGTATGTCCTTTAATAGAGGTAAACACAGAAGTGCTTTGGAAGCAAATGCGTGGGAAAGAGAGAGAACGAGAGAAGGAGGAAGAGGGAGAGGCAGACAGAGTGAGTCTGGGTGCGACAAAGGAGGCAGAATCACCGTGAGTTTTGTGGAATATGGGATTTACGAGAAGAATAAGACCTTACACAATCAGAGATGCTGGGGATGTCAAGGGTCTTTTGAAAAGAGAAATTGCAGAGGATTACAGAGAAGTTAGTCCCCAAGACTTGTGATATGCTGTTGTGGGTAAACAAATAGAAACTTGCAAAGGGATCTGGGAAAGCTGGTCTCTGCTGCTGACGGAGCAGGACAGAGCAGGGCAGGGCAGGAGAGCTGCTGAGGCCTGTCACCGCTGCATCTGGCAGGGGTCCTGAGGTCCTATCAGCAGAATTGGCTGTTGGGAGGAAGAGCTACATGTAGAACAGGGAGATCGAAGACAAGCTGGATTTGCCAGCACTTCTGTGCCTGTCTCTTCTCATATCCCACTGCAAGGACTTTTGGAGAGGAACGACGATATCTTCACTGCACCTTCCAAATGTGGCGAGTTTAACTTAGAAGCATATGAAAGAAGGGGATTCTTGAAAATAGAGTCACAGCTAAGGCAAGCTGACATGGCAAAACACACTTCGTAAATTAGTCTGCAAAGGGAGGCAAGTGCAAATTTTGGAGAGCCTAAAGGCCAGGACTCAGGATTTGCATTGTGTTCTCAAGAGAAAGTGTCTTGCCACCATCTTTACTTTTTAAGATAATTTTAGCTGAATTGTAGAGGCACTGGGAGTTTTGGAGTCCAGTTATGAGCCCCTGAAATGGTGCTGCGTAAGAGGTTATGAAGAACTGAAGTAGAGCGTGACACTGGAAATAAAGAAAGAAAAACTATTAAAAAATTTTTTTCAAGGAAATTCCATTCAAACCAATTGTTTGGATTCCAAGTGGCACATGGTCCTAAATGATGAAGAAATTACAGTCATTTAGGATAGCACTGCTCCCATGTGGCTCAAGTATCCCTGGGCCTTTGTTCTTATAGTTGTTCTGAAACAATTTTCCAGATATTTGCATTCTCATTTCCCTCAAGCCTGAGATCAAATGTTACGTCCCCACGGAGTAAATTAAAATAGTATGCCTATGTTTTCTTTCTTTAATTTTGTATTTCTTCATAACATTCGATACCACCTGATCTTATATATTTATTTTATTTTCTAAAACTTTTTTATTTTCTTCCTTCTCCACACATGACCAGTTCCGTGAGGGAAGAGATATGTTCTTTGCTTATAGCTGTATCTCTGACCCTTCAATAAAGAGCGATGGCCCCTGTGACCTGGTCATGAGTAGTGTTGGCATTTCAGTAACAGACTTTGTTAGAAAGTCAGGAAGTGCTGTGAATAGAGGCACTGACCTGTGAATGGAAGTATGGTCATATTCTTCCGAAAGGGATCAGTTTTTTATATTGGTACATTATAGATCAAATTTGTTGGGATTTCAGGACATAGTGATATTCATACTAGATGTTTCTGTCTGGATCAATAGATGTCATCATCTAAAGCCCAATTGTGAGAGAGACAAGGCTCAGGTAAGTTCTAATTCTAACTTGAATGCTTAGAAGGTCTAGAAATTCATCTAGTCCATACCCCAAATTGTTGGAGTGCTGAAGTTCAAACTCTACCTACTACTATTGTGGTTGGACTTCTAATTCCTTGCCAGGTATTAGGTTAACTGTGGTTGATGGTTTTGATGGAAAAATCTTCCACACCCACAGTTGGGCAGGAATTTGTCATTTGTGAAATGACAAAATGTCATGAGGTGATTTCATGAAAAGCTAGAATTATTCAGTCATCATTCTGTACTGAGGTTCTGCACATGAGCCAATCAGCACATCCCCTGCAGACATGAGACCATGATTGCCTGTATCTGTGTGCCCTACATAGGTAAGAAAATAAGGTTTGGCTTGAGGACAGGGGATTCAAATTCTACTAATGGTACTGAATGGTAGCTTGGGGACAGTTGGTGAGCAGAACAAGGACATGGGACACAGTAGAACAAGATGCTAGGAACATCTCACAGAAGCCTCAGAATTTTTGTTTGTGGTTGAACCTGAAAACAGCATGAAATAAATGTTATCTGTGTTCCCTCCCACAGTCAGGGACTTGGAATGGGATCGTGATCCTTTGAACAGGAGATTGCCCTGGGCATTGAAAGCCACATGGACAAAGCAAAAATATCTTGGCTGGAATGCTCAAAATAGACCTAATCAAATGCCTCCAGATAAAAGTCACAAATCAGTGTTGGGCAGTGTTGATCACAGTGAAAACGGACTGAGTATGTATGGTTCAGGGTGCCAGGGTGATTGCTGTGAGCAAAACTGGTATGTGAGCAGCATGCCTTCATGTGCTGGCAGGTGTGTGATATTTTTGAGTGCTTGTATGTATTTGGGTGAAAGTTTAATTGTTTTAAGACCCGGGACAATCCTGTAACTCTCATCTGCTGTGAATTCAGCTATGTTGCTGACCATGTCATTTAGTCTGCTATTTATCCTTCAGAAAATATAGCCTAGTGCTGCAGAAATGGGCCATCTATATTAAGGTACAATTACTTGATTCATCTCAAAGAATTGCATATGCATAAATGGATGAGTGTGTGTGTGTGCATGCGTGTGTGTATTTGTAAGCGATGCGAATCTCAGAGACATCCAGTCCAGGCTATGGAGAAGGCTCCACTACCGGTTCTGGTATTTTCTGCTTCTCCCCTCATGTTGAGGGTGCTCCATGTCACCAAGATAACTTTGAGGTCATCATGATCAGCTGCATTGGCTTTAGTGGGTCATTTGTAAATGTCAGAACCAGGGCCCCGGGAATTATAGTAAGCAAAGTTTCCAGACCAGATAACTCTGCTGGTATGTTCATTAGTCTTTTAGTGAATGGATAAATTTTTTATGATCAAGATGTATATCAGTGCTGCTGTCCTGTTTAATTATAGAGACAAGAAATAGGCAGACACACTGATGCGGCATTCAAGTGAGGGGGAAAAAAGTAGAGGAATTATTACAGACGTCTGGATGGTGTCCTTAATTCCCCCTCCAGCTATTGAATCTCAGCTGTCTGCAATCAAGAACTGAGTCACAAAATGGCTTGCATTGTGTTGCTATTTTAGTTTGACAGGCAGTCTTTCAGCATGGAAATTGTGAACAATTCACCAGGTTTTTAAATTTCTATAAGAAAAACATTTGAACACTGTTAGAACTTCAGCTATAATAGCACTAAGTATAACTTTACAAAAATATTTTAATAATTATGTGAATATTCAGTAAAACCTTATTAAATTGAAAACAAAGGTGCAAACGCCCCTACCACCAGCAGATTTTAAATTAACTGTATTCAGATAAATCAGTAATTTTATCAAAGGAAAGTAGGGCAATTATTTTGCATAATATACAATTTGGGGGGGGGGAAAGATACACGATTAATTAGGCATTTCTGAAAACAGCAGATATTTTGAACCACTTATCTGCTGAAAACGTTTTACTGAGTTCTCATTTTCCTAGCTGAGACAAATATTCAAGTCTGCAAATGTTTATATTTGCGGTGTGCATGCATGCATGTAGTTTTACCTAGGTATTTGTGTATTTCTCTCTTCGGCACACACAGGTATGCGTATGTAGGAAGGATCCAACACCCTATGGCTGGGTGTGTGGGAAGACTTATCCATCCGGGTAGATTGATTCTGACAGATTTTAGAACGTCGCTGCCTCCCCTCCTGCAGGAGTCACTTTGGAGAAATGTATGAAAGGGACCTCAAGTGCCTGGAGAATATAGACTCCTTATCATATCATCCAAATACACCATTGTATTTTAAAAAATGCAATGAATGCTTATTTAAAAGGACACCGAGGCGGCCTGCTGATTCCTCAGAAAGGTGGTAAGCTCTTGAGGCTGCCTGAACTGAGGAGGCAGACAGAAAGAGTAATTTAAAGATCATTCTAATCTGTTCCTAATGGAATTTGTGGTGCTTTTCTTCCTATTTCTTTTCATTGTTTTTCAACCTAATCACTAATAGGAGGCTGAAATGGAGTCTCTTAATTGTTTTTCACTTTTTACAAATTCCAAACGCACAGTTTGGAGATTGTCGTTTGTGATTGGTGGCTTTTCCTCACTTTGCTCACCCTGACCGGTGGATTTATTTATTTTTTATTTTTTTATTTTTTTTCAGATTTTGGTTTGCATCCTATTTCATCTACCTGGGGGCAGTTGGAAATAAATAAAAAGTTGTCTCATTCAGGAATTATCTAAAGTAAATAAATAAATAAACAAGACTAATAATTAGGCAACTCATTGACTAGGCTGTTGAACCAGGTAAAGTGGGAAAGAAATTATTCAAGTTCCAAACCTTTCTACTTGCAAATTAGCCAAAATCAATTGTGTTTTAAGCGTTGCATCACCTTGATTGATTTTAAAATGGATAGCACTTTGCTGTTCACATTTATGGTGAGCCGTGAAGGACTTGGCAATAGGCATCTTTCTACCGTGTTCTGCATTAAACTTTTTCAGTAGTGCCTACTTTTTTAATGTCGAACAAACTTCACTGCAGAGTGCAGTTTGGTTTTTCTGGGACGTTGAAATACAATCTTCCGATTGTATTTACTTATTTATTTTTTATACAGCATTCTTGTATTTCCATAGAATCCCTAGCAGGTTCTAACTAATTCCTTTAAGTCAAAAGAAATATTTTTGAAGTTTTAGGGTTAAAACAGGTAGGACAAAATGCCATATGGAGAGATGAGTTAAAACTTAAGATTTATATGGTTTAATGAGAGTCAAAAAGAGAAAAACTAATTGGTTTTGAAATCAAAAGATAGAGGTTGTCTGGCATGGAGAACACAGACCAGCTCTAGACATCTTTACCCCCACCTCACCTCTTTTTTTTTTTTCCTCGTCATGTATTGTTTTGAAAACTAAATTAGAAAATGTAAACTTATTTGACAATATTAGGCACAAAAAGAGCAAGAAGTAAATTCAATTTTTCTTCCTTAAATACAAACCAGGACACACAATGAATTAAGGGAATGATTAGTTAGATGCTTAGTGTCTTCTACATTTTCCCCTTTCCTCTACCCTTTCTTACTTCTTTGGTACACTCCATTTCACCCAAAGTGTGGAATTATCTCTAGCTCTACTACCACAGAATTTTTTCTTTTGCTATCCTGCCAAGCTCACGCAATGAAAACGGCAAGTTAGGGATTATGCATTACACTGGTGGTAATAAGTGGTAATTACTATGTTTGCAATTGATAGAAATGTCATGGTTATATAGGTTAAAGAGGAGAACCCAGATTTTATGTTTTTGGCATATATGAAATGCTTGAATACATGTTCATTTGTTAGAGTTAGGGATGTTCCTAAAGTTAAAGACATTTGTGGCTACTTTGCTAGAATGTTGCACGAAGAATATACATTTTGTACAATGGGATGAAAGTTAGATGGGGCACAGTTTGAGCATGTGATATCATTTCTAATGATTAATCGTTTATAAATATTGATAATCCAGTTTATTTTATAAGACACTCTCTTGGCTGAGCTGGAATTTTAATTTGTAAAAATTGGCTGGAAACAAACATTGGTAATTAGTTTCTAGTTTGCATAAGCCTTGCTTCGCAAATATTTGCTCTTCTAAAGAGTTAGCAACGGGTGTTTGCATATGTACAAGGATTTGTGGGCAGTAACAGTGAAACTCATTATGACTTTGGTAACTGCCATCATGTATTTTACATGGGCTTCATATTTGATAAGACCCACCTGCTTCTCCTCATCTCCTAGTAATCCAAATTTGACATTTTAGGGAGCCAGTTAATTTTCTCTCTGAGAAGATATGTTCTCACCTGCTTGTCCACATTCCCAAGAAAGCTCTTTTTTTTGTTGTTGTTGCCATCATAGCTTGTAAAAAAAGAGTTCAAGCTACATTTGGAATCTTGAATAAAGATTTTTTTCCCTTTCACATCCACTTTCATTTACTTATTAATAAAAACCACAGTAATTAAAAATTTGTTTCGTTTTAAAGGCAGGGGTTGAACATTCTTTCTGAAGTCCAGGGAGGAGGCCTCAACCAATATTTAAAAATAAATACTTCTGGTATTTCTGACTAACTCAGGGATCTCACTGTGACACAAATGAATATAGAGAAGGTAGTCCAGAATGAGGCACATTTGTCATAGAAGGCTTGAACCAGGAGAAAAGATTAGAACTTATATTGCTATATAGTTTTATGTAGTTATATATATATTTATATATTTATAATATATAAATTATATAAATTTATCTATCTATATCTATAGATTGATCTGTATCTATAATCCTATGCATCAGACCTTGAGCATACTTTTTGGTATCCCAGTACCCTGATAGCCTCCATTATGCATTTTCTAACCATCCCTCTTCCCTTCTTCAAAGAAGGCAAGTATAAAAATAGTGCAAAACCAAAGGTATGGTGCAGTGAAATAGTCTTTGCCAGTAGGATTTGCATCTGAACCTCCTATGCACATCAGCTCCTTTCTATTGAGCCTAGCTGTGTTTAATCGAATTCTCTGAGATTATATTTTTGCCTCATTGGCATCTAGTTGTCCTGGAAATCAGGGTTTACAATGTCAGAGAAGCATAATGGGAAGAAAAATACTTAAGTTTTTGATCCCTGATGTTTCTTTGTCATATTTTAGCCAGCTTTGCTGTATAAACTCAGTTGGAGCTTCTACTATATGAGCACATATTGCTTTCTCAGCCTGGAAAGTCTGTACTTGGTGGAGCTAAAATAGTTCTCCATGAACCCACAAGAATGAGTGCATGTCACCTTTATGGAACCACAGAATACTTTTAACTTGCTTATGTAATTTTTCTTTTAATCATTTTGTTCTAAAATTTTTTTTAGTTTTATATTTAGTATTTGGATTTTTGATGCATGTGGAATTTTTAATAGCTTTAATGAGGTGTAATAGATGTATAATAAGATGCATACATTTGGAAAGCATAATTTGAGCAGTTTGATATCTGTTTGTATCCATGAGTCTATTACCTCAATGAAGATCATGAACATATCCGGTGCCTTCAAATGGCCCCTCTTATCCCTTTGTAACGCCTCTATCCTGCACCTTCCCTCCACTCCAGGCAACTGCTGATCTGCTTTCCATCACTTTAGTTTTAATTTCATAGAATTTTTTAGTAATGAGATATAAAATACATATTAGTTTTCTGGCTATTTCACTTGGCATAATTATCTTGAGATTTATGAACGTTGTTATGTGAATCAATAGTTCAATTCTTTATATTTCAAAATAATATTTTATTATGCAAAATAACATAGTTTGTATGGCCATTCACTTGAAGGCTGTTTGCAAATATTTTTGCTTTTAGATATTTAGGTTTGTGGAGATAGCACATTGAAATTTTAATTTGCATTAAATGCCTAATGACTGGACATATTGAGCAGTTTTCAAATCCTCTTATTTTTCAGCCTAACATCTTTGATAAAATGTCTGTTAAATATTTTGCTCAATTTTTGTTTTGTTTTGTTATTATTGACTTTTAAGAGTCCTTTGTATGTTCTAGATATACATCCTTTATTGGATATATAATTTGTGAATATTTTTAACCAGGCTTACGCTGCAACTTGGATTTTCAGTATTTTTTTGAAGAACAGAAGTTCTTAATTTTTTTGGCGTGCAATTAATCATTTTTTAATGGATAGTAATTTGAGTGTTATGTTTAAAACTCTGTAAAGTTTTAAAGAGCACAGAAATTTACTTCTAAGTCTCCTAGGAAGTTTCATAATTTGTGGTTATATATTTAAATCTGTGGTCCATTTTGAGTTAGATTTCGGTATCTTTCAATTTTCTTTTTTGTCAGAGAGATCTTCAATTATTCCAAGATCACTGATTTAAAAAATTATCCTTTTTCCACTGAATTTTATGTTTCTTTGTCAAAAATCAATTGACCTTACATGTGTGAGGTTATTTCTGAATTTTCTATTTTGATCTATAAGCTCCTGAGAACAGAAAATATATCTTTTTATCATTGTGTATACACTACTTGTCATAGTACTTGGTACGTAAAGAAGCTCTGTTCATTGTTGAATAAAGTTAGTAATGATGTGATCATGTGAATATATATGACTACCAAAAGAAACCAACTTTCTCATACTGTGATCTTGTTTCCGTCTACCTCTCTGAACTTAACAGTTTTCAAATTTGCTCTCAGGAATCATTGAGATTTCAGAGCAGTGCCTCAGGGGCCATGTGAATTTGGGTTGAGAGGTAACGATAGAAATATGGACAAGTTTCTAATCCTGTTTGTTCCACCTTATTTATATATTGCATTTTATGTATGATTTAATCCAAGGAGCAATTGCAATGACTTGTACAAAAAGTATGAAAAATAACCGCTTTAATATACTGCCTTTCCCAGGGTTACTTACATATAACATTACATTAGAGAAGACCCTTCCATAACTTAAAATACAGAACATCTAATTATGAAGTGGCTTAGTGTTTTACTGGTGATTTGGAAGATTTCGGGGACAATGGGGCTCACTATTATCCTTTGAATTATGCCATATAGGTAAATGCTTTCACTAGTAATGAAAACTCAAATGAAGTCTTTTTTTTTTTTTTTTTTTTTTTTTACTCAAGTGTAGCCTTATAATGGGGAATGATGCATGGATTTCCTGTGACTGAATATTATTCTGATTAAAAGACAAAACTTCAACTTTGCTGCTTCCCTCTTTTAAAATAATGATAAATGCCTGAAGAATTTGACATTCAATCTTCAATATGAGATTGCAGTATCTAAGATAAACAGAGTTCAAAAAGAAATGAAAAACCCATTATTAAATAGCTCTAACATTTCTTGTGTAAAAAGCTTGAAAATAGGAGAGAAAAAAGCCATTTCTGAGGAAACAGTTTACATACAAGAAGAAAGATTATTCAAATTGTGTGATAAACAAGAACACAAAATCACGGCTATCTTCTTGGCCATGCAAGTTGTGCCTGATGTCAGACATTGGCTAGGATTCTGGTGTCAGTTTATTCGTGTTTTTTAATTTCGACTACTTATTTTGTATATTCTGCAGTAAAATGTGATTGTTAGAAAATATGATACCTCTGATACTATTATTTGATAATGAACTATTGGCTAAAATAAAAGAATCTTTGAATGACAGTAACTTGTTTCAAAATTTCCTCAGAAAGACACTCAACTTGTGATGTTTGTTTTTTCCTGCTCAACATCAATGACCTACATAGGCCACTAGCCTGGGCTTAAGGGAAAAAAAAATGTTTTATCACAAAAGCCAATGATAGCTTTTGACATCTGTGCTAGATCCATTTCCTACCCGCTGTGCTTAATTTCAGAATTCAATTCTATCATTAAAATAAAAACCTTGTTGGCTCTTCCATCGATGTGCCACATTACCTCAATTTTCTCCAAGCATCGTGTACAATTTCTAGGTACCAGTGCCCCCTGGACTTACTCAGAATTTCAGATCTTGCTACCCTGCTGTATGAATTGATCTTGTATATTGTGGGATGACATGTGACCTGTGGAAATGCATTGTTTCTTGACTCTTTTCCCCAGCTCAAGTCCTGAAATGACCTATTTTTCCACATCTTTTCTGGGCTTACTTGGGATTCCTCTCTCATCCCATAAAGATTATCTGTCCACTGGAAAGAACTGGGTCTGGGCTGAGTGTACATTTTCAGTATCATCCCTCCATTGTGTACTGTCTCTTGAATTTCAGTTTTAAACAGCAACTGAGAATATTAACTCAGAGCCATTACTTAGCAGCTGAAGACTCTGGCAGAACCTTAGGAGTCTGTGGCTGCTAGATTTACTGATGCTAGGGTTTTGATATTAATGAGAGGCATGGGACAGATACCTTTGATTTCGGAGAAGAGAAACTGATAGATCTGGGGTTCTGTATGGAAAAGATGTACATTTCCTTTAGAGAGACATAAGCAATATTCCCTCTTGTTGAGTCTGCTTTGTAGTTATTCCTAATAAGTATACTTCTGAGTACCTGTTTACTAGTTTAGTAGCTATGAAGAAGACAGGTGCTATATATCCTCTTCCATATCTAATTCCCTCTTGGACAATGGTAGCTCTATCCATTCTGGTCCCTAGGGCAGGAAACATGGGTGTTGTCTGTCCTACATTCACCAAGTGATTAAACTCTGTTCTTTTTTACTTTGATAAATCTATCTTGTAACTATTTTGTCTTTTTCTATTTCCATAGCTGCAGCTTCCTTTCAGAGAATTATCTCAATGTCTGCAGTAGACTTCCTGATTTATGTCATTTCTCTCTTCCTCTACAGTGCCCCTAGAGACATTTGTGTAAAAGGCAAATATCATGCCATTTCCCTGTTTAAAAATCTTTGAGACTCCCTATCACATAGTACATTGCTTGGGAGTGGGAAATGATAGGTGGAATGGGTGCAAAGCTTGCCAAGTGATTCAGACACATGCCTCCCTTCCTGGACTGAGAATCAATGACCTACAAGATAATAATAGGTAACAATTACATCAGACAATATTTCAAATGTGTCTAGCCATTTAGTGTTCATAACTATCTTTTGGTTGCAGGGACAATTTTTAGTTCCATTTTATAGATGAGGAAAGCAAGTTATAGCAAAGATAAGTAATTTGTCCAAAAATGACACAAGTCACTGGTAGCAGAAGCAAGAGGCAGAGTGGAGATATTCTAGATTTCAAGTTTATGTTGCTAACCTGTATACTATGCTTGTTCCCTCAATGGAGTTCTAGTTTCTTGCTTCTATTTATGTGACTATTAGTGATTTACATAGACTATCTGCTATGTTCTTCATCTCCAGTCCTCCAGTCTTTAAAAACTCCTCTAGTGTCTTTGGAATTCATTCTGGTACGGCTAATTTAATTGTGAGATAAGCATAACAATTTTTTCAGTCCTAGAATGGTTTACTAAAGCAGGTAGTGAAAATCCTGGTAGAACAACATTAAAATAAGATAATTTCTCACTTACCTAGATGCCTTAGATGTGAACCTAATCGAGGGGATCATAAAGGAACATGACAATGTGAAACAGGGGTTGGCAAATAAAAATTGCATAATACATTTTCTAGGGATGCATGTTGACTCAGATTTCTCTCTCTAGTAAAAGATGATCGATTAGTCAGAGATTAAAATAAAAATTTTCCTAAAAAAGGTAACTCATTGACTTAAATTCTCTAAGGGTTATATTACTGATAATGAAGGAAGTGCTGGTTGCATGCAGTAAATCAGAGAAGCAGGGTATTAGAACATCTGAAAGAAGAGAGATGAAAAAGACTCAGGACATTTCACATCATTGAAACTGCTTTTCTGTGGTTGGCAAATGCTAAAAAAGGAAATTTTCAATGCGATGATATGACATAAAGTTATTTGTTCTTCAGAGGGATTGATATTACCTTTTTAATCATATTATTGGCCATGTGGCTATCCATTCGATGTTATGGTGATTTTGTTCAAGCATCTCTGTTCTTAAACTTCTAGAATTACAAATCACTAACTGGCCACTTGAACTGGTACATTTAAAGGAAGAACCACACTCAGAAAGATGCCTTTTTATTTGCATATTATCTAAAGCAACACAAAACACATTTACAAGCTTTATGTAAAAAGTGGGAGAAAGAAATTTCTAGGAACTAGAGAGTGGTAAATACAAATTAATAGTAAATTACCCATAATAACTGCTTTAAACAGGCTGTATAAAATGACATTGATATTCTCTTTTCTGCACGCATGCAGCACACTTTCTTTTTGGCATGTTTCCCAATTGTTTATTAATTTAGAGAATGTAAAACAGTACTAAGGGAATGCTTGCATCACCATCACACTTTGTTCTTTGTAATTCTCCTTACTTTAATTAGGTGTAAAATTGTTCCACTTTGATTTCATCTATGATGAGATTTTTCAAGAACATTGCCTCATGACTGGGGAAGAGCTGCTGTGTTACCTTCTCCTGTAGAGTGGTTGGGATAAAGTGTGCTGATTTTTAATTTTTTTCAAAAAAAGCTTTGTTGGCATATAACTTATATATTATAAGATTCGCCTGTGTTAAGTGTATAGTTCAATTGGTTAAGTGTATGGTTAAGTGAATGTTCATACATTCATCATCATCATCATCATCATCATCATCATCATCTAATTTTAGAAAGTCACTCTCCATTTCTGTCCACAGCCCTGGGTGATAACTCACTCATCTACTTTCTGTCTCAATATATTTCTCTCTCTATTTGCTTTTTATGAATATTTAATATGAGTGTAATCATATAATATGTGTTCTTTGTAGGGCATGAAGAAGTTGAGAGACATTTTAGAAGTTTTCTCTATTCTGTATAGAGGAATACCATTCTATATTTTAGGAAGTGTGAGAATTCTATACCATTTGCACTTTTTACTCCGATCTCAGGCAGGTTGCCTAATCTTTTTTCAGTTTCTTTGTCTATAAGATGGAAAGAATAATAGTGCTTATCTTATAGGGGTAGGGACTTAAGTGTGTTAATATGCATAAAGTTTTGGAATGGGACTTGGCTATAGTAATATTACATACAATTTTTAAATGTTATTGCTAGTTTGATTATCATCACCATCCCTGAAGAAGAGGAATATACCTGGGCAGATTTTTGAGTCCTGATGAATTGCGACTGTTATCCTTGAAGTGATCAATGAAATACAAATCTACCCATCGGGTGGGAAATTAAGAATGAGCTCTTCTCCAACAGGAATAGAATTGCCACATTAATGAATGGCAGCTTCCTAAATCATGAAAGGAAACTATGGTGAAGAAAGAGTGACTTTTCTTTCCTTGCTGTGAATCATGAGAGTGGTTCCCTTCTTGGGAAGCTCCATCTCCATAACAGAGGAAGAGAATCAAGTGGTTATGGCAAGATTGTACCATTTTCCTACATTCTAATAATAAAACAGAAGAGTGTCCTTTTTAAAATGTCCTGTGTAAAATTGGCCAAGGCCAATTTCTGCAGCACCCTTCAAAATAATCTCTATTCACCAACTACTCTGTCATTTCCAATAGATTTTTTTTTCCACAAAAAAACAAACAAACAACACACACACACACACACACACACAAAAGATTTTTTTTTTCAAAGCTAAGTAGAATGGCTTATTTACTCCAGACTTGTCCTGTGAAATCTAAGCTGGCTGACCAATCTGTCTGTTTTACAACCTTAGCAGGTGGGAAACACTTTGGGGGCAGCAGGTGTTACATTTCTCAAGTGGCTGCAAAGTAGAAGTACTCTTGAAAGATGCACATTCTCTTTGCTCGTCTTTTTCCTGGAACAACTCTGACAGTCTGGTGTCTAACCTTGGTAAAAATTTCAAATATCTTTCCCACTACCGACATGGATAATAAGAGAAATACATCATTTCTAATGAACGATTGCCATTTATTATAGAGTTGTATTTTCTGAGGGATCCAAAGTGTGAACATATTCTCTGGTCCATAGAGTGAACCTCTCAGGAACCTTTTGCAGCCTGATGTATTCAAGTCAATTACTTTAATAGCTGCTTCTGTTATGAAAGTTTTATTAAAAAAATAAAAGGATATGTCAGGAGATCTATTTCAGGTGAATTTTCATATTGTCTCTTTGATCTCAATTAAAATCTTACACTTGAAAAAACCTGAAAACTTTGAGTTCTGTAGTCAACTGATTTCTCATTACATTTGTCTAATTTCTTTTACTCAACACTGATAATATCTACTTGTTATTAGAGGTGATAGTAGCCACAGTGACTTTAGTAAAATATTCTCATGTATTTCGTATATCTCTTCAGAAGTAATTCTAAAGTAGGTCCCAGGATAATTTTTATATTATGTGATAATTCTACACACTTAAAAAAAAAAGTACTAACAATAGGATCATCCAAATAATGGGCCTGAATATCTCATCTATTTGGACTTTTTATATTAATAAACTATTTTTGAAAAATCTCAGTATTGAAGTCATTCCTTTCAGATTCTACATGGCTGGACACCAATACGTGAGTTTCTTATTTTCATTCTTTTAAAATTTCTAATCATCAAGAATTTTTAATTTTTAATTCATTCAAAGTAAGAATCTGGGTAACCAAGGAACTTTCTGAAAATAATCTATTTGAAATGTCTTTTCTAGTAGTCAGTAAAAAGATCTATGTAGACGACAAAAGAGAAAGCCCAGAAGAATCAGAATCTGACCCTAAAACATATGACAGTTACATAATTGATAAAAGTAGCATCTCTAGTTAGTGGGCAAATGATAGATAATTCAGTGAACAATGTTAGGTCAAGTGATTCATGATTTAGGGATGAAAATAAAATATCTACTTCAGGGGTGCTTGGGTGGCTTAGTTGACTAAGCATTCAACTCTTGATTTTATCTCAGGTCATGATCTCAGGGTTGTGAGATTGAGCCCCATGTCGAGGGGTGGGGGTGGTGGGGAGGAGGCCTCCATGCTGGGCATGGAGCCTACTTAAGAGTCTTTCTCTCCCTCTCCTCTGCCCCTCCTCCCTTTAAAAATTGTACTTCATCTTATATAAAATAATGTTCACATGGATTTAATATTTTAAATATAAAAATAAAAACATGAATCCTTAGGGAAGGGATGAATATTTATCCAACTTTCTGGTAGCCATGGCTTCTAAGCATGAAAAAGAAAGCTCTGTAAGGCATAAAAAAGGAGGATTGAGATATTTGACCATAAGACATGAAAATTTACACATGGCAAAAACACCTCAACCAATATTAAGTAAAAACGATGAAATGGGAAAGATAGGTACAACACATATGGAAAAGTAACAACACTATTAAATATGAGGAGATATTGCAAATGAATGACAATGACAAATACCTTAATAATGACATTGAGCTGGCAATCTGCTCACTGAAATATGAAAGACCAATAAACATGACAAAATGTTCTAAATTACTTATTGATGAAATAAAAATATCATTGGAATGCCATTTTGTTTTATCAATCTGGCAGATTTTTTGTTTTGTTTTTTTTTATTTTTTAAAGATCTTATTTAATTATTTATGAGAGACAGAGAGAGGCAGAGACATAGGCAGAGGGAGAAGGAGGCTCTCTGGTGGGGAACCTGATGTGGGACTTGATCCCAGGACCCCAGGATCACGACCTGAGCCAAAAGCTCAACCACTGAACCACTAGGTGCCTCTGATTTTTTGTTTTAAAATAATACTGTTGGTTAGTGTGTGGGTAAATGAGTATTAATACATACTGGTAATAAGTTTAATTTGGTATAATTTTGCAGAGGGCAAAACTGTAGTTGTAAAAAGTTCTAGTTGTAGAAAATATCCAAAATATTAGGGAAATAATTAAGCATAAGTCTGATTCTAAATTTTTAGTGATAAATATATTCACAGAAATGCTTTAATAGCAAATAAATAAAGCTGGAACACTACTAATACTATGTGATTTATCGGATAAAATATGGTTCATAGAAGGTGCATGTGTGCCTGTAAATAATTATGTCATAGAAGTATTATTTAAGTAGAAAATTTGCTTGTTGGAAAATTGGTTACACAAAACATATAAATCATCTAATACATGGAAAACATATCCTCCAAAATATTTATAGCACTTTTTTGTAATGAAATTATGGGTGATTTTAATTTCTTCTTTGGATAGATTGATTCTAATTTTTTTAGACAGTATAAGTATTGTTTAAGAATAAACCAAACAAATGCTATTATATGCTTTAGGTTAGTAGTTTATATCATCTTTAAGCCCTCTATAATCATACTGTCTGGATAATAATCCTGTCTTCACCACTTACTAACTGTGTGTGATATCAGGCAAACTGCATGTCTCATTTTGAGTTTTCTCATTGTAAAATAAAAAAAGAAATTTACCTCATAAAGTTAGTTTGAAAATTAATTGAAATCAGAAAAGGCTATAGTACTGTCTGGCATTTATTGATTTTGCTTTAAATATCAGCTATTGCTATGTAAGTAAAGGTTATATTGTAGTCATAAAGTTTGGTGTTGCCTGGAATAGATGATGAGACTGATCTTCTAGTCAGCTTATGTTTGTAAGAACATAAGAACATTGTAAGAACATTTTCAGGTGGTCAGGTACTGTTCTAAGTGTGTGCAGAAAGGCACCAGGGACAGGGGTGAATGGAGCTAAAAGCAGTCCTCATTGTGTTTCACCAGCCCTGGGCATTCCCAGTGAAAGGGCAGGCAGTAGCAGACAGGAACCCTCAAGTTTTTGTTCTTATGTAAAATCCACTACCATCCCACAAAATAACTAATAATCTTCATATGTTAAGTTTTATATTGTAGGAGGTTCATTGTATCTTTCTCTCCACAAAGATGAATACGTGCTTTCTTCTATCTGGAAATGCCTCAGAACTCTCAGAACTCTGCCAGTTAGTGAAATTCCATGTCACCTACTTTAGTAATATTACCTTAACCTTAAAAAAAAAAAAAAAAAAAGTTTTAACTTTGCCATTATTTTCAATGGCCTAAATCATCTTCAAAATGTTTCAGGGGGAATGCTGAATTTTACACAGTAGCCATTTCAAATCACAGTATAATATATCAAGCTGTACTGTGTTCTCTCTTGTATTTTGTGCTATTGAAATCTACCTGCTGTTTAAATTTCATTGCCTGGCACTCTGATATTAACCCAGAGCCCCAAACTCCACAGGATTTACCAAACATACAGACAATGTCCTATTAACTTACTCTTTGCCTTTCTCTCTCTGTATCTCTCAGATATGAGCTTATGATTTTCTGTGGTGGCACTTGTGTGTCATAGCTTGTGCCATCCAATTGAATGAGGGGTTTAAAGCACATTAAGCGCTGAGACTGAGGGTAGCAGAGAAACTGTACTCTGATAAGTAGGGAAACAGAAAACTGGATCCTTTTCAAGGGGGAATGGAAATAAAATTAAAGAACTGAGATTAAAAAAAAAAAGAACTGAGATAAAAATAATCGATTCAGTGTTATACAAACATTTTTGCAATGCCTACTGTGCACGTAGTGCTGGGCTGCGTGTCAGGGAGGAAGCAAATACAGGCAGATCCTGGGAACCGACTACTTTGGAAAAGGACTGTTTATATACAAAAGTTTGATGTTCTTGTTTTGCTTCTGTTTTGTTTTGTTTTTTAACTAGAACAGTACGAAAAGCCATGGGTCCTTTAGTGCCACAAAATCCATTTTTCTGTTTTCTCTGACAAGAGAATGACGATGGGCCAGAATAGTTATTAATTAAAATAAAACTAGAAGAGAAAGCTGTTCTGTAAGACTGGTGAGGGAGGAGGGTGGTTATAAGGACAGAACCCTTTCTATCCAAACTCCATGTTGTTTCCAAAAAAAAATAAAAAAGAAAGAATCTATACTGATCTCTAGGGTGCGAATTAATTAATGATATTGTGACTAGTTTATTTATAATTCCATAACACATGCAATCTTTAACTCTAAACCCTGGTTACTGACCCAAGCCTGCGGGGCAATTGTTCTCCTGGTAATGAAAGGGAGAAGGGAAAGAATGATGGAAAATATAAAATACTGTCAGAGATGCAGAGGAAATTTCAGTTCTTCTCACAAATGGTGAGGGAAATAAAAATACTTTTCATATATATATATATATATATATATATATATATATATATATATCAGCCAAGCCTGCAGCATGTGTCAGTGGCAGATCAAATATTAAAAGAAAATTTTAATAAGTGAGACTCAAAAAGGGATTTATAAAGCTCAGGGGATTTGGAGAGGAGTGCTCAGTGAGGGAATTCCATAGCTCTAGGGCACACCAGGTGAATGCTCTGCTGCCCATGGATGAGGGACCTGACAAGGGGGTTGATGAATTTGAGATTTATTATTAGAAAGTAGGGACTGAGGGCGCGTATAAATGGAGGCCAATTCTGATAGGAGTGAAAGGGAAGTTCCACAGAGGTAATGAAAAACTCTGAGCCAAATTTTAAAGTCAATGTACTGACTGATAGTGGAGTGAGTGTAAATCTGTCACTCTGATTGGATTTATGGCCAGGAGTAAATGCATGGGTTGCAGCAGGCTGAACAAAGGCATGCTTTGTGACTGTTAGGCTTCAGAGAGTTTCCATATTAACATAATCTAGAGGCCCTAACAGGACCATTATAACCGCAGAAGCAGCATGAGGACTTTAAAAAATAATCGTGGGTTAACCGCTCTCAATCCTTGGGCTAAGCTGGCTGAAAGAATTTTCCTTTGAGAAAGGCTTTTCAAAGCGTTAATGGCAAATGATTTGGAAAAACAAAGAGTAATGTGGAAATAAAAGTTTATAAAGCAATAGCAGGACCTTCCTAAGTGCCATTTAAAGGGAGATGGCAAATGTGGCCAGTAACTAGAGACACACTCTACTGGTCACAGAAGAAGGGGAGTGTGTGGTGTCGGCACTCTATGCTGGAGAGATAATTGTTTCTTATAATAAAGGCATGTTCTCAGTGCTCAACAAGGGCTATTCTTCCAAATGGAAAGCTGTGAAACACTGCACTGGGGCTTTAGAGCCACTAAAATCCCTTCAGTCTGATCCGCTCTTCTGCCCCTGTACTTTCTTAGGACTAAAGTATTTACTGCCAATGGGTTTGAAAAGAGGCCCACTTCATAGCATCAGCATCCCAACTCAAAATCTGAAGGCTGAGTAGAACCACATTAACCTCTTCCTTGCCTTCCCTTATGCCTTCCTTATGTCTTCTTTAATAAGATTTTCAGACTTACCTGTTTTATCAGGAAGTTTAGAAATCTTTGAGGGCAGGAACACATCTTTTGTGGTCTTCAGATCTAACACAATGCATTATAACAAAGAAGATTACTATTTTTTTGAAAATGTTTTTATTGAGTTGATTCTAGCATTTATGTTGATTATTTAAAAATACTTTTCAATCATACTAAAATTACCATTTGCCCATTAGTCCATTTGCTCTGCTGTAACAGAATGCCATAGATTAAGTGGCTTATCGACAACAGGAATTTATTTCTTCCAGTTCTGGGCACTGGGAAGTCCAAGATCAAGGTTGCCAGCAGAATTGATCTCTAGGGACAGCCTGTTTACTGGTTTATAGACTAAATGGTTGACTTTTCCAAGGGCTGAGAGTGCTCTCTGGATCTCTTTCATAAGGACACTATTCTCATTCATGAGAGTTTCACCCTCTTGACATAATCACTTCCCAAAGATTCCACCTCCTAAAACCATCACTTTGGGGGTTTGGATTTCAACCTATGAATTTTGTAGAGATACAACCATTCACTCCATAACATCTATGAATGTTTTCATTGTTAGCATCCAAGATATAGTAAATGGACATAGTTAAAGAATATACATTGGGCATAGTAAACAGTTAATGAGAAAAAAAAATTCATAAATTCAGTAATATGTTTTATTCTTCCAATTTATTCAACAAATACCATTAACCAATTATTTTGTGCCAGGCACTCTTTTAAGTGCTCGACATACCTTGAAGAGCTAACGTGCTCTGTCCCTCATGTAGCCTACATTTTAGTGTGTGTGTGTGTGTGGGGGGGGGGTGGCAGACCATAAGCAACTCCAAAAGAAGTATACTATGTAGTATGTTATAAGGTGGTATGAATGCTCTTGAGGAAAGAGCTAGAGAAGGGAGAGGAGGACTGGGAATGTGGGGGGGTGTGGGGATAGTGAAAATTTAAAATAAGCTTTTAGGGATAGGTGAAGATTGAGTAAAGCTTTAAAGGAAGTGAGGAAGTTAGCCATGTGGATTTGTGGGGGAAAATCCAAACAATGGACTCTGGCAACGATGTGCATGGAGGATAGGGGGAGAATGAATGAAGGAAAAAATAGTACAGCTGGCGGCAGGTTTTCTTATAGATCACATTGTAGTTGTATAATAAATACATTAACTTTTATTTTGAGAGAAATGGGACATACATTCAGGTCTCAAATACCGGAATGATGTGGCCTAACTTCCTAATCTTTAAAAGATGCCTGTGATGTGTTGGTGATACAGTTTAGTGTGCATGGCTGGAAAAAATATTTATTGGAGTCTTATGGTGCTCTATTTAATGCTGATTGGTGTAGATAGGAAAATGTAAGGGTTTGAGACTGAACAAAACATAGTGGGAAGTATAAACCTAACAGCTTTTATGCTTTAAAATTCATCTGTTGGTTATGTTTTCTTATAAGAAATTCTAATCCACACAGAACAAACCGTGACATATAATGGAGATGTGATACTAATGATTATATGTGGCCTTTTCTCAGAGATTCTAAGTCATGGAATCTTTAAAGCTGGAGGAGACCTTAGGAATTATCTCATAATTTGACTCTTTCTCATATGCATTGGAGATCTGAACCCCAGAGAAGAGTGAGGTGGGGAATTCCACTGACCTATGTGCTAGGCCTGGACTTCACTTACAGATGTTCAGATCCAAGTGTGATGCTTCCTCTCTAGTAGGACATTTTCTCTCTATTTGTAACAGGTTTAATGTCTGCTAAAAGAGTCTTTGGAACACGAGGAACAGATATTCTCTAGGTAGATCTATTGTAGAAGAAGAGGGGGGAAAATAGAAGCTTTTTGAGCAACTCGTCAGAGACGTGACCTAGTGCCCCCTTAGAACAGACAGACATTGAAATTTATTGTCCCCACTGAAAACTATTTTAAAAGTCTAATGGGAAAAAATAACATTTTAGATTGTGGGGAAGAGATCCAGAAGTCTGTCTTTGAAATGCCAAAAGCCAATGGACTTCACTAAAGGAGGGAAACAATAATCTGCATAATCAAAGTCATTTTTCTTCAGCTTCAAAATGCCAAATACCTGGGATGCCCAGGTGGCTCAGTGGTTTAGCACCGCCTTCAGTCCAGGGCCTGATCCTGGAGCCCTGGGATCAAGTCCCACGTCAGGCTCCCTGCATGGAGCTTGCTTCTCCCTCTGCCTGTGTCTCTGCCTCTCTCTTTCTCTGTGTCTCTCATGAATAAATAAAATCTTAAAAAAAAAAAAAAAGCCAAATACCAAAATTTAACTTCTGGGAGCTCCAGGTGATTTTTTAAGACTATTTTTTAATAAGAAGATGTTAAAATTAGTTTATGCATTGATGGCAGCATGGATGATACTTAAATAATATGCAAAAATATTACTGATATCTGTTAAAATAATGGTTACTTTCATATAAGCAAAAGCCAAAAATAGCAACAACAAAAAAGAACAACAAAGGAACAAATACACAAATGACAAACAGCAGCTAAATAGGTAGAAGTTTCATTCTTTCTTACAAAACAGTCTGGCCAGTCATTTCTGGTGTCACAGTTCTTTTCCAAGAGCTCACTCAGGGACCTTGGATCCAATCATTTTCATGCTCTAGAGCAAAGGTGTATATATACATAGATATACGTACATATATATGTACCTTTCACCTTGGTGAAAAGTCTGATAGAAAATACTTTAGGCTTTGTGGCCATATCATCTCCATTTCAACTATTTAATTCTGCCGCTATAGTGTGGAAGCAGCCCTAGACTTTATATAACTGAATGAGTGTGGCTGTGTTCCAATAAGACTTTATCTAAAATCAGGCAAAGGATCATTAGATTTCAGACAACGATTTCATGGTACAGATTTCTTCTCTAGGTTGCTGCCTCAGTCTATATGGTTGAAGGTGGGTGACTGGGACTTTAGCATTTTAACTTAAAGAGAAAAAGCAACTAGAGAAATGTATGAGCCATGTTACAAGTCCAAAGTGGTACCTTCTACTTCCATTCCCATTTCATTAGTCCTAAAATAACGTTGCCATACTTAGCGGCAGGAGATATTGGGAAATGTGAGAAACATAAACAAAGAATAAGGAGATTAAGTACATTGGGGAACAAAATCAACACAATTCCTTGATTTGCTTCATATTGAAATCTTGCCATTGATTACCTATCCAACATATAATCCACATGCCTATAACAAGTGATTATATATGTGCTTTAGAAATCCCCACATTACTTCATTTTTTATTATGAAAAATTTCAAACATATAAAAATGGAAACAATTATATAATAAACACCCAAATACCCATTGCTTAGGTTCTGCAACATATATTTTGCTACATTTATTTTATTACATGTCTGTTCATCCATGTATCCATCTGTCCAACAATAAATCTATCTTTTTTAAGTTTTCAAAGCAAATTGCAGACATCAGTATATCTCACTTCTGAGCACAGATGTCTTCATTGATGTCATTAATTAGGGCTTCATATAAATGACATCATATAATATGCATTTTTTATGAAATATTTCTTTCACTCAGCATGTGTTTTTGTCTTTTTTTTTTTTTTTTTTTACATTTCATCTATCCTGTTGAGTATATCGGTAATTCATTTGTATGAATATTCCACAGGATATTTATCCATGCTACTGTTGATAGACTTTAGAATTTGTTTACCAGCTTGAGTCTGTTAAGAATAAAGCTGCTATGCAAATTCTTGTACAAGTTCTTTTATTAATATATAAACATACACAGAAACATATATCTTATATATATATATATACTGATATACTGATATATATATATATATATATATATATATATATATATATATACTGATGTGGGCTCCATCTCACGCTGAGATCATGACCTGAGCTGAAACCAAGAGTTGGATGCTTAACCGACTTCACAACCCAGGCGCCCTTATATTTAGTTTTATAGGAAAACTCTAATACCTTTTTTCCCCTTGTGATTGAACCATTTTATACTTTTATCATCAATATGCAAGAATTAGTTGCTGTACATGCTCACCAACATTTAAGGTTGTTAGTGTTTTTAATTTTAGCTCTTTTGGTGGTTGAGTCATGGAACTATGTTTTTTCTGTGGAGCATTCTAACAGAGGCAATATCTTTATCTTTAAAGAATTATAATTAATTTGTGGTAGAGGTAAAATAATTTTCTCACTGAGCTATTGACATAGAGATAGCACCTCTAGATTCAGTGAGAACAGAGCTCTGCATTGCTAAACTCCTTGGAGCACAGTCCATGTGGTAGTTTATGTAAATAGGTCTAGATTTCAGTGGGAGAGGAGGGAAGGTCACCTATGTAGGTTAAAATGTGAATACTACCCCCTGATGATCATTCTGAATGATTAAAACTGTTTAAAGAGATGTATCAGAAGAATATCAAGAGAATATTGCAAAAATAACTGCGTTTTTCTTTTCTAAAGTCTATTAATTAAAATAATTTCAATCAAGACAAATATACTAAGCCTATTTACAGAAACAAAGCAAAAAAATGAAGTCCTACAAAAGTAAACATTTACCTGAGATTTTTGTCTTTCTATAACTTTAGTCTAAGAATTTTAATAAAAATAAAAATAAAAATATAAAATATAAGAATCACAGAGTGGCAGAGAAATATGCCATTAGGAAAGCAAGGTTCTAGGAAAAACCTAAGGTTCTTAGAGCTAAGAATAAAGGAGATGGGGTAATGTGCCATTCTATGTTATGCGTTTATTTCTTCTCTTTCTCTGTCAATCTGTTGTGTTTAGTATTGAAATATGGGCATCTTATAATATTTAAAAGAAGATAGTGGAGGAGAAATGCCAATGAAAAAGAACAACAATGAGAATGACAACTCTGTTGTTTTTTTTTTAATTGACTTCTTTTTAGATATCAGTTTTGGAGAACATTAATAAAGAACAAACCTTCCTTCCCTGCTTTTTTCCTCCCTCCCTTCTCTCCTCCCCCCCATCCCCACCCCCGTTCTTCCTTTCTTCTTTTGTCTATGGGGATAATTATTTTTTAAAAAGGTAAAATCACTCGCATACAGATATACGATTAACATATGGCAAAATTTTGTTTAACTAATTATTAATGAGTAAGTCAGGCACACGTTACAGTTGGTTTAAAGAGAAATCTAAAGAACAGACACATTTATAAATCAGAAATATTGAAATGAATGAGCAAATGACACAAAACTGGCTTTCTCCACTGTAAAGGAAGAAAATCAATTGAACCTTTGCCTAACAGAATTTATTTGCCTGTCTGTAGACAAGAATTATTTTGCATTGCTATCAGTTATTTACAACTTACAGAGTTGTAAAATAGCTAAAAGGCAATGAAAGGTGCAGAGCTCCCATAGAATCAGAATCAGCAACCCAGAAGAATGTGCTCTAAACAATGTATAGTTTTTCATCGAAGTACAATATTTTCCTTAATCTATGGATCATATATCTATGCCTCCTGACTTACTCTACTTTTTTTTGAAGATTTTACTTATTCATTCATGAGAGACACACAGAGAGAGGCAGAGACACAAGCAGAGGGAGAAACAGGCTCCCTGCAGAAGTCTAACATGGGACTCAATCCCAGGACCACGCCTGGAGCCAAAGGCAGACGCTCAACTGCTGAGTCACACAGGTGTCCCCTGACTTACTCTATTTTTAAGAAATCTCCATGATAAATAGAGAAATTTAGTCTTTGGTACCTTCCTACCTAGAATCTGTATTGAAAAATGGTTTATCAAAATGTATGGCTGATGATATAAACTTTCTCATTTCTCCCTCAACAATCACCTAACATCCTAGGAGTTAAATTATAAAGTCAATAGCATAAATGTAGAATTAAAAGATGAAAGAAAATCCCCAAACAACAAATATTTTTGTTCTTGACTATATAAACTAAATCTTGCTTATATCTTCAATTGGCTACTGCTTATTATTTCCTTAATCTTTTAATTAGTTAAGTAATAAAAGTTCTCTAAATTCCTGCTAATATTCATACATTAATTTGTAAAACCAATTTTTTTGCATGAAAGTTATTTTATAATTGCTTTATCAGAGACACATTATTTTTTAAGAAAAAAAGCAAAACAAAAATTAATCTTGCCACTAGTTTTGAGTAAATACAAAACTGCCACCCAAAATCCTCCTGGATACTGATACGTAAGAGGGAGAAAACTGAATAATACAGTTATGATACATGCATGCAGGTGTTTTCAAGAGACTACAGAGTCTGGACAGAATTTCATGCAAATCTATACAGTAAAGTACAATCGGTCTTTGAACAATGTGGGAGTTAAGGGTACTAATCTTCACGGTCAAGAATCCTTGTGTAACTTTTGAGTTCCCAAGAGTTTAGCAAATAGCTTTATGGTTACCAGAGGCCTTAATTATAAAACAAACAGCCTATTAACACATATTTTGTATGTTATATGTATCATATACCATGTTCTTATAATACAGTAAGCTAGAAAAAAGAAAATGCCATAAAGAAAATTATGAGAAAATACATTTATAGTACTGTACTTATTGAAAAATACTTGCATACAAGTGGACCCACTCAGTTCAAACCCATGTTGTTTAAGAGTCAATTATGGATATAAATATAATATAAATAAATAAATAAATAAATAAATAAATAAATAAATAAATAAAAATTTCTTATTTCCTCAAGAGACAAATGAATGCACCTTGTGATAGTCTTACAATGTCATACAGCATAAAATCATGAACTTACATTGTAAAATCAAAAGGTTGGACTTCTTATCAGGCAGGCCTATTATATTTCCAAGATTTCCTAAAGGGTGGGAAAATGTGAGCAGCAACCTTATCCTACTTTATTAACAAAGAAAGTTTTATTATTTTACCCTTATGTAGGATGTCACAAAATCCAGTGTTAGGTTAAGCCCACTTAAGTGTAAAAACTATCAAGGAGCAAAGTTTGATATGCTGTGATTTTATAGCAACAACAAAATCTGCAACTGTTTTTATTTCTGTTATACAAACAAAAACATATTTTTTAAATATTTACTTATTTATTTTAGAGAGAGAAAGAGAGGGTTTGAACATGGGGAGAGAGAAATTTCAGCAGACTCTGCTCAGTGTGGAGCTGGATGTGGGGCTCGATCCCACATCCCTGAGATCATGACCTGAGCTGAAATCAAGAGTCAGACAAAAAAAATCATACCATTTTAAGCATTTGAACCTATTGTAATTATTTTGTAAGTTGAATATCTATTCCTAATTAACATTATTTATTACCCTAGTAAAGATCATAAAAGGCTCACATTTCCTCTGTCTTATACAAATGGTTTCTAAATTGCTTTTATCCTTCTCAGTTTAATCAGTAGATATTGAGGATGAAAAGAAGGAACATTTAAGTTTTATTCTGAATTTCTTTTTTTTTGCCATCAAAGAATCTTAATTTTTAGACTAAAATTATTAAAGTTGTCATTTTTATCCTTGTTATTCATTTTTCAGATGTTTACATTTGACAGTGGTTTTCTTTAAAATAAAATAGTTTCCTTTTCCCATCAAATCTACTGTCTGAAGCCTAATCAAAACATGATTTTGTAATGAGTTTTTAACTATGAACATTGTTCATTGCAATGAACATTGAATTTGGATAAACAGAAGATGCTGTGCTGGGTGAACAACATGATCTCTGAGATATTTCCATTTAGATGGTCACTGTAGGAGACAGCTTGAGACGTTGCCATTTACAGCAGAGCACTGTGTAGATGTGATCCAGCAAAATGTCAATTAGATTTTCAACTCATGTTACTGAAATGTGAACTATAATGATCCCTGTCCAGTTTCAATCAATGTGAAATGATAGTCCTTATGCAATGGAGAGGAGAGTGTTCATTGTAGCATGAAGCATCAAAGATTCTGTCATGATAAAATCAAATCTAGCATTTACAAGTTTTCTTAAGTGACTAAATAATTATTATAATTTTTTAAAAATAATCTTAGGGCTAAAGAAAAGTCCCTTTCAAAAAATGGGTTGCTGAACAAGTTTTCCTTTTTAATACCTTGATAATAGAATAGCTTGGTAAAAGTATGAGTAGAACTTCATTCTTTTGTTGTTATTGTTAAATTCTTGAAACCCTTTACACTTATTCAGTTAGAGAAATTCAGTTTACTTCAGAAGCCCAAAGAAAAATTAAGAAACATTAAAATTGTAAATATAACTAGTTTTCCACATTTATTAAAAATATACCTCCAATAATTTTAATAGATAATTTATTTTCACCATAGTATATATGCCAATGTAACTTGCATATCTGAAATAAGAAAAACTTCATGTCAAATGTGTCTTAGGTAGATTTGTCATCAAATAATTTTCTACCTCTCCATAAAGAAAAGTGCCTTACCATTTTCTAATTGGTTTTAAAAAAACCTCAAAGATAATTTTCCCCAAGTGAGACAAAACAACAAGAGATTAGTGAATTTGTATACCATGTTTCACTTAGCACATTGTTAGCATTTTCTCATAAATGCCAAAGATTTTTTAAAACACTGTAAATCTTTACACAAAGTTTTATCACTAAAATTGAATAATTTTCTACTTTATATCATTTCCAGTTTTTTTCATATTTTATCATTATAGTAAGTAATTTCCAAAAGAGATCTATAAGCAAATCCCTGATTTTTTCCATCGATTATATTTCTAAGAGGTAGAATTACTTACTCAGCCCCAAATAATGAATGTTTAAAGACTTCAACATATGGTGCATTACAGTTTTTGGTAATATTAAAATACTAATATTGTCAATACAGTATTATTATCTCTTTAATCTTTGCTATTTCAATAATTTAAGTTTTATTACATATATTTCTTATATTAATAGTGAAATAGAGTATTTTGATATATTGATCAGGCATTTCTAATACTCATTCTATATGAGAATACAATCTGATGTTGGGTCTTCATTTTTCTGATTTGTAAGCATTAGTAACATTAAACACTTTCCATTAATATGTGTTGCAAAATTATTTCCCAGTTAATAGTTTGCCTGTTAATTGTTAGGTACATTTTGCTTTTGGAGGAGGTCGTCAAGAGTTTATGACCAACTGCTAACTCCTGAGTTGGACTCTGAGTTGGAGGCTCCTTACTCCCTACCCTGTCCTCCAAGTATATTCTCCAGCTATCCTTCCCATACTAGAGGCTGTTCTCTAAATGTAGCCTTGAGAAAGTAAAGGGTTGAGATCATCTGGGTGGTATAAGTGACTGAACCCAGTCCAAGGCCTCTCTAGAGACTGTTACGATTCTGGCAGGCAGGTGCAGAGATCTAAAAACAACATCTGCCCATGTCTAACAAGTCACATACCTAATTTTAATATTTCCCCACACAGGGTGAAATTTTTTCTTGCTGTGGATGATTTTTTCTGTGTTCTACCTTTGCCAGTCCCCATACCTCCCTCATCTTTTCTGTGTAATCTCTCCTAACTTTTGGCTCAAGCAGGTCTGGAGATGGCTCTATCAGTTTGTATATTTATTTTTCCACTTACATATACTTAGAAGTTCGAGAACTTTTCTGTCTCCTAGTTACACTGTAGGTTTGGGTTATGGGTGGTTTTATTTATTCTCTTTTTAAATCTGCATGAAAGATGTATACAGAGATTCAGTAGTGTAGGCTGCTGCCATTATGCAAGGAAAATCTCTTATGCGATTTGAAACAAATAATGAGAAAACACCAAGGACTGTTATTAAAGATTCAAGAATTCACTTAAATACTGAATATATGCTGTATTAGAATAGCTTCATCTATTTACTTTTTAACTTTAAAACTACAATGTTAGAATTTGTTGTAGGAAATCCTGATGATGCCAACAATTGATAGAAGCAGATTTTGATTAAGATTTTTATTCTTTCCCAGCTTTTGATTATATTCACTACTCTAAAAAAGAAATTAATGGTATTTTGGTGAATTTTTGAAGTAATACTTTCTAGAGTCAAATGTAGTCAAACAGTTGATTCAGAATTTTGCCACTATCTCTCAAATTTGAGACATTTAATCTCTCTAGTTTTGAATATGATATGTATTTTCATGTGGTATCTAAGTACTCCCAACAATTACTGTCTTAGTCTTATTTTGCGCACTAAAAAGAAACATCTTCATAAACGTGTTCACATTTGGTCCAAATATATGGAAGGGTTTGCCACAACACAAAACACTTGACATTTTTCTCAGAAGCTAGCAATTGTAGGAATTTTCTAATGTAGTGGAAATAAAGAGTAAGGAAATTAACTAGTTAGATGTGGAATTTGACTTAAATACTCTGCTCTGATCCAAAAATAGAGAGATATCTTAGAATAAGCTTCTGATGTCAACCTTAGCATTGATAGAAAAATATTATGAATTCTAAACATTTTTATGATTAAAAATTATCACAATATTTTTTAAGATTACTAAAATTTGGAGGTCAGGTATAAATGCAATAAACACTCATTAAAAATGCTCCATAAATACCCAAAGTTTGAGGATTGCTTATATAAAATGAAGATTCTATTGGATTTCTCTTGAATATTTATCCCATTTTTCAAACACCGTTTCATAATCAATTAATTTCTTCTAAATGGACTCATGGATCATTGTTAGTTTTATTTTTTTTAATATATTTTGCTCTTATTGCCTCTTAGTATTTTCTACATTTTTAAAAGAATTTTTGTATGTGTGCTAGCACTACACTATTTAATTTATTATGACTTTATTATAAATATTACTATAGGAAAAGAGAAGTTTACTGCTACCTTCCCTTGATCACTGTTTTAAACTCAGCAGTCATGGCTCTTTCCAGCTTTGTTCTGAGACTGTCTCCTGGAACCTACATTTGCCCTTTAAAGTACATTTTGAGATGAAATATATTTCATCATCAGAAACTTTCCCATGTGGCCTCTTCTGACTTGGCCTCAAAGGTCTTCAGGGAAAATACAATTATTTTCAATACTCGTAGACACTTTCTGCAGCCCTGTCCCAGGGAAGAGTTTTATAAAAACTCTGGCTAGCACAGTACACTAGAAAGATATGTTCACTTATAGTCATTTGCCTCAAAAAAGGTTGACTTTTGTTCATATGTCTTTTGTCCCTCTTCTTTCCTTTCTTCCCTCTTTCATTTCCAATTTTTCTCTTCCTGTTCTCTCTTGAACCCAATTAATCAGGTTTCATTTTCATTATACCAATAATCTCTTTCTGTTAGTCACCAATGACCTCCAGCCCAAAAATTTAATCCAATGTTGTGTTTCAGTTCTTGTCTTATTTGAGCTAGTTTTTTGTTTTTCTTTAAAGCACTTTCTTCTCTTTGCTTATCTGACACTGCACTTGCCTGCTATTCTTATTAATTTGCTGGCCACCAATTTTCCTGGTTCTTTCTCATTCTCTGATGTCTCAATGTAAGAATGCTCTGCTCTCTGCTCTCTGTTCTTGGCTTTCTGTTATTTTTCTGACTCCTTCTCCTAATACTCTCTCCCTTATTCTTTCACTTGGGCTAGGCTGGTGGCCTTGGTCTTTCTAGAAATGGCAGACATGCTGTTGCATCAGGACATCATGTGGTGTTTATCTATTTGTAATACTTCCTTCATATGATCACACAGTACATTCTATCACTTCCTTCTGGGCTTCATTCAATGGTCACCTTCTCAATGCAAACTTCTCTGACCAATCTGTTCATAATACAACACATACACTTTTTCCACCAACTTCAATTCACATCCTCTTTTCCAGTTTAGATTTCTTTTTGAGAACTTAATATTATATTGAATAACATACACACACACAAACACACAAACACACACACACACACACACACACTTATTTATTGTTTATCTCCTCCACTAAAATATACAAGGCCCAAGAATTGATGGGTTCTTTTATTTGATTCAATACAGTATATCCAACATCTGAAAGGAAGTTCATGGTTCTCATTGAGTATTCATTATATATTTGTTGAATAAATTAACAAATAATTTTCACATTCTCTAACATTAATGTTTACTTTAAAATTTGTGCCTTATATATTTAAATATATGCTAGCTATTATAGTGTCTGTACTTTGTCTATCTTTATTTTGTCTCTTTCAGTTTTAGCCTTGGAAACTGCACACTTCTGTGGAATTCACTCCATCTATTTCCTGGATCATTAATATATGAAATCATCTTTTGATTTCTTCCATTAATTAAAATGATTTATCTGGGCACAGAATTTTGAGACTCACAAAATTCCCTCTTAAGATATTTCTCTTGTATCTATTCCATTTAATCTTACAGAGAAAAAACAAGAGCTGGTCAGGTTTTCCTATTTGGAGGCAGCTTTTTCTTTTCTAACAAATTAATTGCATAACATTTTAACTTTATTATTTTAGTTCTCAAATTTTACAAGGCATACATAGATATGTATGTCATTCTCCTTTCATCAATATTATTTGGGACTGTTTGGCCCTACTATCCCTGAGAGAGTTCCAGCAATTTTAAAAAATGTGTATCTTACCATATTTTTTCTCTTAGTGTTCTATTTTTTCATTGTAAACATCCTTAATTTTTAGTTTTTATCTTCACTTTGTATTCCTTATCTATTACATTTTCTCTTGCATTTTTGTCTTTTTATCTTTCAGATACATATTCTAAAATTTTAATACTAATTTCTGGTTTTCAAGTCCAAAAGAAGTGGACTTTACTGTTTAACTTTTTTTGGTTCCCGGTAATTTTCTCTTCACTCAGGAGTATTTAGTTTCTTTTTTTTCTTTTTTTACTTACTTATTTTTGATTATATCCTGTCTTTTATTTCAGCCTATTTTCTTCCTGTGGATTTCTACACATATTTTATGGCAACCTTTTCATTTTGTATTATTTTGAACACAAATAAATAGCCATTTTCAGATTTCTTGTATTCCAGGAATAAATAATTTTTAGTATTTTTTTCCTTCTCTGAGCCTATGAAATAGTGTTCACTTTACCTAGTATTGAAGTAGTTTTATTCAGGACTCATTACTTATTTTCCTTTATATCATCAAGACTGAGAAATTTTTCAAATCCACATTTGACAACATACTTGCCTTGACATCATATTGATTTGAATATTGTGGAATCTTTTTTTCTCAAGTATACAACTGGAGAGCACCTAACTAGCATGGTACCTAACTAGCATTGTTTAGTAAAATTCACGATGATGGAATCTTCTCATAAGCCATTGTCTTATTTTCTGGAACTCTAAACTGAGGCATTATTCAAAAAATAACACTTTGTATAATGTACGCCTGCCACTCCTACCACTGATACACCTTCGTGTATAAAAATTTATATAAATACAAGTAAACTATGCCTGCCAAAGAACAATCCTCTGCCTAATTCATCAGAATCAGCATTTCCCTGGTCTTTTGTAGAATAGAAGTTAACTGATTTTGAGAGGAGTTATCATCTGGCTCCTATAAAGTGAGTCTTCTCAGTATAGAGGATGATTCTGTATCTTGAAACAGGAAGAAGATTCCTCTTCCTCTTCTTACCTTACCTTTGAAGTTTTTCTCTATTTTAGAGTGTTCTAATACACTCACTGAATCCCTCATACAAGTCCCATTTATCTTTATTGCTATACGTGTTCTAGATTCTAACGATTGGTTGATGTTAGTATAAGATTTCAACACTAGTAGGCATAACTAGTATTCTCTGTGCTTCCCCTTTAATTTTTGTGGTGAGCTACTTGACACTCACCTAGGAATCTGTTATTAGATATCACTTTAACCATTAATCTTTGTCATGAGAAATTGAGAAATGTCTTCTCTTGTGTTATGAATATTGAAGGTAATATTCATGCAGAGAATAGATAGTGTAGGACACTTGTTCCAAAACAGTGGTGGAGATCCTTGAATATGATAAGTTTGTACTAAATCCACCATTGTCTTCTATAGGGAAAATTGACATAGAATAGAATACTTAAAGAAAACTTATATCTGAAAAATTTAGGAGATTTTTGAGTTAAAACTGACGTATAATAAACTGCACGTACTTACAGTGTACAATTTGATAAGTTTCAACATGTGTGTATACATATGCATATACACATATGTAAATGTATATACGTGACCTGTAAAACCATGATCATGAACGTATATGACAGCCCCCAAATTTCCTTGTTCTTTTCTGTAGTCTTGTATTCTCCCTGTCTTTGCTGTATCCCTGATTAGCATCAGGCTACCACTGATCACTTTTTATCAGTTACTACTGAGCTTTTTATCACTACTGACTATCCCTATCCCACTATCACTATTACTTTTCTATCACTAGATTAGCTTCATTTTCTAGAAATGGAACTGTATGGCATGTACACATTTTGTCTTCTTTAACTCAGTATTACTATTTTAAGTTTCAATCATGCTGTAGTATGCATAATATTTTAGTTTTACTGCTAAATTGCATTCTGTTGTTTGGATATACCATATTTTATTTGCTCATACATTTGATGATGGACATTTGAGTAGTTTCTAATTTCTGGTTATTACAAAAAGAGCTCCTAAGGATATTCATGTGTAAATCTTATATGGGAATATGATTTCTTCACAGTAAAAGGAGAAGACACATATTTAACATTTAAAGAAATAAGACAATTTATGGGTGTCTGAGTGGCTCAGTTGGCTGAGAGTATGACTTAGTTTCAGCTCAGGTCATGACCTCAGGGTCATGAGATTGAGCCCTGCCCCAGGCTCCACATTCAGTGCTGACTCTGTTGTCCCTCCCTGTTCCCCTTTGTCCCTCCTCCTGCTCATGTGCTCTCTCTCTCTCTCTCAAATGAATAAGCTAGTAAAATCCTTGAAAAAAAAAAAAAGACTATTTATATGAAAGTTCATAGAACATTATAAAGTGCAAACTAAATATATTATATTTAGAAATATACTTAATTTGCATGCTCAATGTACTATGGCTAAAATATTCTATTCAAATTTAGTAAGTAAATTACTAAATCAAAGTGAGATTATTAAAGTATATGACTCTCAAAAACTTTGGACAAAACCTGAGAGACTTAGATTTTTAAAAAATGGATTAATAAAATAAAATAAAAAATAAATAAATTAAAAATGGATCAGTTAGATGTCCCATCAACAAGAACATTTTTCTACAATGTCAACAAATTGTTAAATATGGTTATATATGCAGTGATTAAACATACTTAGATAGTGTCCTATCAAGAAGGATCATTTTTTATCATAAGGGAACACGGACTTCATTATCCTAAACTATTTCTCAGTTTCCCCAAGACACTGTCTATGGTGTATTTTCTCAGCTAATCCTATGTTTAAACCAGGAAAATCAGTCCATTTTCTCTTTAACAGATAGAATAAAAGAAAGAAATCGAACCTCTTAGAAAAAGGAGGATTAAATAAAACAGATTTAACTATAAACAGAGAGACAAGGTGGAAAAACTTAAGGAGTCATATTGAGGCCTGAGAGTGGGCATGAGTCTCTGTATACAATTAATACAATTACTTTTTTGCTTAGTTACTTGTGTTCTCCTTAAATTAGGTCCCAGCAGATCAGAGATTAGAAATATGATCATGTTATGGCTACCCGGCAGGAAATCACAAGATGAGAGTCAAGAGGGAAAGGGAAGGACTGTGTGGGAATCATCAAATCACTTGCCATGTGGGTGAATTTAAAATAGCAGCAATAGTGCTGGATTCTGAAGTGTCTGGCCTTCTTTAAAATGACTATTTGAAGTAATGATGAGACACATTAAGAATGTGTTAAATTTTATTTTAAACGGGTTGAATAATTTGGTCTGTTACTTTAATAATTTATATTGTAAAATTTAAAAAAAATTCTGGATGGAGAAAAGACTTATACTATCTAAAAATTGACTTTTGGTCCATAATTTTTGGTGATACCAGGTAAAGGAGGGATTAGGCCTAACATTTCAATGCATGTAAAAAATTAAAAATCCAAATGAGACGAATAAAAGGAAACAGAAAGAACATCAATCAGAAATAAACAACAAAAGATTATTATGCCCAACCTTGCATTTAAGAGGTTAATTGAAGACAAGAGTGTTGAGTTAAATGGCTTAAAGCCGTCAGTGTGTTTAATAGCGCTGATGAAGGTATTGACAGAATTCTGTGCCCATTCATTCATACATAGTTTGATACCATTATCACCTCTATATCATCCCATCAGATTATCATGAAAGACTTGTAGTACTTTTTAGATGAGCACTTTTAGATTTACCACCTGCTTTTTATTTATTCAAATGTAACACTTCGAACATTCAGCAATTTTATTCAGAAATTTTGAAAACTTCACCTCCTCTAAAAGCTGCTTATGTCCTGCTGTACATAAGAAGCTTGTTAACTAAGGAACACTGCCTGGCCTGACATCAACAGAGATGGTTTTCTTAGCTCAATCCAAAATCACTGACAGTTTAACTCCTGTGAAGCTTGATGCTTGTTCATGGTCCTGGCTATGCATGCAGGGTCTTATTCAGACAGTTCTGGATCTGCTCTTCTGAGCTTGTGAGTGATACAAGAGGTAGAAGGAGTGGTAGTAGAGAGTAAGGGCCCTTGGTATGAGGCAGATCTCAGCTTGACTGCTAGTTATTATCCTAATATAATCCTGATGATTTTAAAGCCTCTATGTTTCCTTGGGTGAGCTTGTCTTTACCAGCAATATGCCCTTACTTCATTTCACTTTATAAAAAATATACAGTTGTTTGAAAAGACTACCATCCTTAACATTCAACTTGATGACATCTCTAAATACTTGTTTCATTTTTGATGTTATAACAGTGCATGACTTCCTGGCAACTAAGAATGTTTGAGTAGTCTAGAAATGAAAGACCCTTCTTCTGAATAAGTGTGATTAAGATTAACTCTTGTGCTTTAAATGTGTTAACTTCAGCATCACAAATTTTCCCCTTTTATTTTATTTTTTAAAAGATTTTATCCATTTATTCTTGAGAGAGAGACACAGAGAGAGAGAGAGAGACAGACAGACAGACAGAGACAGAGACACAGGTAGAGGGGGAAGCAGGCTCCATGCAGGAAGCCCGACATGGGACTCGATCCTGGGTCTCCAGGATCAGGCCTGGGCTGAGGGCAGCGCTAAACCGCTGAGCCACCTGGGCTGCCCCCAAATTTTCCCCTTTTAAAATGTTGGACAATTTTTTTCAATATTTCAATTCCTGTTCTGATGATATGCAGTGTTTCAGATTATGACTTTTCAAAAAATCTTTGTAAGTTTACAAACATTAAAAATAGTACCATTTGGTTACATTTTCATATTATTTTAATTAGAGATAAGAATATATTTCTTACAGGTTGTTCATAATATTTTGCATTATCTTAGTTTTACAAGCAACAGAAATAGTAGAATGTTATATTTCCACATTATCTTAATCATGTAGGATAAACTATTTGATAAAGGTTGAATAATATGCAGTGTCTTTCATTTATTGGTGTTCTATTTTATGTACCATCACTAGAATTCTATATTATCTGATCGTGAAAATTTTCTTCTTGATGTATTTTACCAATGGAAAAATATTTCAAGCCCATAAACATCAACATATTAATAAGAAATTGATAAAGTAGAAGTTTGTCTGTTGTCATTTAACTACGTTAAGACCAATATACATTTTTACAACCTTTTGCAACAACAGTATTAAACTGGAAACATTTTAAACCTGTGATATAAAATTTTTCCAAGTTTTCTTGCTGATTCATTTCAGTGACAAAATGCTGCACCCCCAGCTTCATATTTTCCCAGAATATATACTTCTGCAGCAATTTACTTTTTTAATAACCTTGAACTGAGATTAATGTCCCAAGTATAAGATTTGGAGTGAGAAACTCTAAAAGATGCTGAAGCATTCTCTAGCCTAGAGGAAATAAGTCACCTTCTCTTTGGGGTCTTCAATTTTGTGTTGGAATAATTAACATCCAGGTAGTTGCTATTACTGTATTCAGCTACCAAAGTTAATTTGTCTTAATAGGGGAATGATACATAGGAAGTGCAGGAGAGAGAGAGAGAGAGATGTGAGAGACATGAAAGATGTGAAGGAGATGAGAGAGAGGTTTATTGTAAGGTATTGGCTTACGTGATTGTAGAGGCTGGAAGGTCCAAACCCTGTGAGACAATGCTGGTAGTCTGGAGTTGACGTTGCATCTCTGAGTCTGAAGACAGTTTGGAGGTAGAATTCTTTATTCCTTGTGGATCTCATGCTGTTTTCTCTCAAGGCCTTCAAGTTATTGGATGAAACCCAACCACATTATGGAGGGTAATCTGCTTTACTCAAAGTCTACAGATTGAAATGTTAATCATTTCTGAGACATACCTCCACAGCAATATCTCATAATAGTTTGACCACATATGTGGGTACTGTGGCCTCGCCAAGATGACATGTAAAATTAACCATCACAAAGGCCAATCAAGAGTGTAATATTGAATACATTCCCAGGGAGAGTAACTTCGGCTCGATCCCACATAGTAGCTTTGAACACAGTGTAGGTCTCATTTTAGAGGTCATCTCAATCAAGAGATAGGGTGCTGGTAAATATATATATCCTCTTCCTCCTGCAAATAATGATCAAGGGCTCATGTACTTGTAGGACTAGACAAAACAGTCCCAGTAGCCCGAGACCATTCCTCTGACAGAGTTCCAGGTGCTGGCTGTGGGCCTCACAGAACAGCTGGAGCCAGTGTTGCCCCCCACCCCAAAAGTAAAGAGATTCAATGGACTATGTGTCCATCACCAACAACATTTGCATGTGCATTAGGGTTTGGGGAAACACATCAGGTTTAAGATGTAGTCCAGGGCTAACTTGCAAAGATTTGGGGGACATGTCAAAGGATGAGGATTTAATATAAATGTTTAGTGGTAGCTCATTAGTGTCAGTCTTGCTGAGGAATTATTACTTGAAATGACTAATTACCATCACTGGAGCCTCTAATTAATTATGAGACCCTAAATTGGCTTAGCATTGATGTTTCAGGCTTGGGGATCCTTGAAGGAAGGCAAACCTGGAAAGAAAAATAATACTTTACTACATTAAAGGTGAAAGTGTGCTTCTGTGGGAGGAGGTTCAGGATATATTTAGTTGGCAAATTTGACAAAAAAAATGTCTAAAATGGGATGAGAAAAAAAAAAAAAGAAAGAAATTAGTCAATGATAATTTCTAAGTCACTGGCATGGGGGATGGAAGTGACAGTGATGCCAGACCCTGAAATATGGGTTGTGGAAGTGGGATTTGATGGAGAAAGTAGTGAGAGAAGCTTGAGGGGGCAGAGAAAAATCAAGGAAGAGAAGGTTGTTAGTGTCTTAGTCTGTACAGGCTAGTCCATATCTCACAGACTACATGGCTTTTAAACAGAAGAGACTTTTTCTCATCGTTTTAGAGATGAAGTCTGAGGTCAGGCTGCCAGCATGGTCAGGGGATGGCCCTCTCCTGGGTTGCAGATTCTCGTTTTATCCTTATGTGGTGGAAGGGGTGAGGGAGCTACCTGGGGCCTCTTTTGTAAGGGCATTAATCTTATTCATGAGGGCACTGCTCCCATGACCTAATCACCTTTCCAAAATCAGTTTTAACCTATGAATTTGGGGTGAGGGTAGGCACAGCCATTCAGACCATAGCAGTCAGTTAGAAAGAAAGTGAAGAGAAGCTTCTTGACTGCAGATGCTTTTGAGTTAGCATAGATCAGGTATTGATAAATTATGGCCTTCTGAGCAAATTCATACCATGAATTTGTAAATACAATTTTTACATGTACAATGTTTGTAAATACAATTTTTTTGTAATACAGCCATACTCGTTTGGTAACATATTGTCAATGGCAGCTTTCAGTCTACACAGAAGAATTGAGTGCAGATAGCTCTGTTGTGACAGAGACTGTATCGGCCATGCAGCTGGAAATATTTCCTTTCTGTCACTTTTCATAAAAAATCTGTAGACTTCTGGCATAGAAGGATATTGGTTGAATTTTTGGATGTGGATAAATTGCCTAAGAAATATGTGTGGTAAGAATAGAAATTGCTGAGCATTAAGAAAGAAGAAAAAATGGAACAAAGAAGAGGACTAAAAATTAGAGTCTTTTTTTAAAGATTTTATTTATTTATGAGAGAGAGAGAAGCAGAGATACAGGCAGAGGGGAAAGCAGGCTCCATGCAGGGAGCCCAACGTGGGACTCGATCCCGGGACTCCAGGATCACGCCCTGGGCCCAAGACAGGTGCTCAACCGCTGAGCCACCCAGGGATCCCCTAAAAATTAGAGTCTTAATGAGAAGAAGAAGAAGGAAAAAAAGACAATCATCTTAAAATCTGTATCTATGTATTGTCCAGTCTAGATTTTCTCTAGTCATCAAGTAAGCCAGAGAGGAAGAGCAAAAGAGGTAGAATGTTTCTTCTCATTTTCCTTTCCTCCTTGGTCTTTCTTTTCTCTCTTCTACAATGTGTTTTCAAGAAAGAAGCTATTTGGTGGAAGAAAAAAGCAAAAATGATTCTGAAATAGTTTTAACTAACCCTCTAAGAGGAAGTGGAAAGAAATGAAATCTCCTCTGAGGCCCATTCAGTGTCTCACCTCACTGCAAGTCTCGTCTGTGTGTATCAATCACACATGATGTTTTGCCCCCACATTTCATTTATCCTCTACTATTTCTTTTTTGTTTGTTTGTTTATATGGGCTTTTCCCCCAGGATAAAAACAAAGATCACAGTATTTTGCCTAGGAAATAATATTCTGCTCCCTTTGCTAGAAGCTGGGTCCTTGCAACAGTAATATAAATGTGCTGCCCAGACTAGATTCCCACCAAACTTGTCACTTGTTTGAAAGGGAGCCCGCTCTCTGACAAGAAGAGACAAGGGCCGAATGAGCCTGATTCTTTCCTATGCCAGCCAGCAATGCAATTACAAGAATGGGGGGCAAGGAAGGACAAAGCAGTCACTCACCCTTGCACACAGGTGCTGTGTCCTTGAGATAGTTGATTGTACTTGGGGCCCTGTCCTGGCCTGTTAACCAGACACTGCGACATGGGATTTCATAAATGACCGTAATTCACTGGTGATTTGTTGAAGCTTCTAAATACGGTTTTTGAAAGGGATGATTCTTTTTTCTTTGTGTTCTCTGATAAAGGCTCATGGTTTCTATAATCTTTGGAATTTATAATCTTTAGGGAACGCACTTTGGAGAAACAGCAGGAAAGAGAGGATTTGCAAACCTCCTTTTCTCCACTGATGAGTTTAAAAATGCTGTCGTTTACTTCCACTATTGAAAATGGAACTTTCCCTGTATTTAAAGCAGTGGTGTTCTTTTTTCCCACTGAAAAGCAATGAATTGTCACAAACGGACATCTTGCTATGAATAAAGATGACAAATGAATAAGTGACTCAGAAATATGCTTGACAAGTAGGAAATGGTTTGAATATAAAGTTTGTATAGTCTTCTACTATGAACTTAGGAGACTGAACAAGTCTGGTTGCCATAGGTAGCCAACAGGTGTGTGGACAGTAGCTAGCTCGTGAGAATGTTCTCATCCTCCTTGTATTGCCAACAGAACCTTCTCAGTGTGCTCCTGTTTGTGAGACTGTGATTCATTTTTCTTAAGATTTTATTTATTTATTTGAGAGAGAGTGAGCGAGCGAGAGAGAGCATGAGCAGGGGCAGAGGGAGACGGAGAAGCAGACTCCTCACTGAGTGGGGAGCCTAACACAGCACTAGATCTCAGGACCCTGGGGTCATGACCTGAGCCAAAGGCAGACACTTAACCAGTTAAGCTACCCAGATGCCCACTGTGAGTCATTTCTGTTAGCTTGGTCATGATTTGATACTGTTTCAAGTTGACAAGCCCTCTGCAGCCCTCTACCATAAGGCTCCTGAGGAAATTGTTGGACACCATTCATTCCTCAGCAATTCTCATATTTGGTACCAGAGTTAAGTGTTCTGTGTGTCTCACTAATATGCTCTTCCAGAGACCCTGACACCTGACAGATGATTCTGAGATCCAGGACATGAGACAGAAGTTAGAGAGGAAGCCTTAGAGGTACTCTGAGTTCAGAAAGACCCCATGTTCTCTGAGGGCATCCTTTTTGGTAAACATTCTAGCCCTCACTTTCCCTGTCATTGAAAGTTGCTGAATGAATTAAATAATATGGTGTGGAATTCCTGATAGTATAAAAACTCCACAGTGCCTGCTATTTCTGGAAATCAGATTGCTAATATTCATAGCACATCCAAAGTGCCTATTTTCTACATAGTTAATGTGGATATGATTGTTGCCCTAGACTGGATTTGTCTTTTGATTCTGTCATCTACATCATTCTTAGATCAGTATTCAGAAAAATGGTTTCTTACCTCATTCTCACTCAGGTGCAATGCAGACATACTGTACTCATTTTTCTCTCTCCTTGCTTCTTTCCTTATTAAAATTTTATTTGTGGGATCCCTGGTGGCGCAGTGGTTTGGCGCCTGCCTTTGGCCCAGGGCGCGATCCTGGAGACCCGGGATCGAATCCCACGTCGGGCTCCCGGTGCATGGAGCCTGCTTCTCCCTCTGCCTGTGTCTCTGCCTCTCTGTCTCTCTCTCTCTGTGTGACTATAGTAGATTAAAAAAAAATTATTTGTGAGTAAATTTAGAGTGGAAATGGAAGTCACTATAAAATGCACGCCCAAGCACAGTGATAATTTGGAATTGCTACATCAGTTAAGCGCAGGTCAGGATGGCACTCACCGTCACTCACAAAGGGCTTTCACACAGATCGTGGCTTCTGAGTTTTCCCCACATAAATCTTCTTTTCCTCTCACTAAAGAAGATGGTTAGAAATGCAAGAGTAAAAGAATAGTGTTACCAAAAGCTGAAGTTGTAACCCCTCTATTTTATGGAAAAAGCAATTGTTGGCGAATTTTTGCTACCCTTGGCAGCTGGTGGTGGCACATGAGGGCACGGCTGCCTGCCTACCGAGAGCCTGGATGAGGCAAATGCAAAAGGAGCCACCCCAGTATGGTGATGGCAGAAGTGTGTGCCAATTTGGGTAACACTCTCTTTCATATACTTTGTTTTACTTCTGTCTCAGAACTAGAGCAGGAAGTCTAAAAGAGGAAAACAAACTGGTACTCCCTACTTATTTTTAGTTCACCAGTGCTTACACAAGTGTTACTTTTTGACTGTTACAGAAATATTTTGTTGGCAGGTTGTTCTGTCTTTTTTTTTTACTCATTCATTCATTCATTTATTCATGGGATAATCAAGATATTCCAAAGGTTTTGTTGTTGGGGAAGCTACAGAATTAACTGCTGCAGAATTGTATTAAGAAAGTTCTTGTTCCCCAAGAGTTTACATAAGATCTTAACACTTTTTTTTTTTTTAAAGATCTTAACACGTTTTACAAAGATTTGTCCATCCGCCTTATTCTAAGCCAATGGTTCTCAGTGGTGGTTGGAGTGAGGAGAGGTTGCCCCCAAGAGACATCTGTCTCCAATGAATGGAGACATTTTCATTCACTGAAGGAGTGGGTACTTTTGGCATGCAGTGGGTATGGGGCAGGGATGTTGCTAAATATCCTACAGTGCACAGCAGAGACCCCACAACAAACCCTAATCTGGCCCCAAATAAGAAATCCAGTTCTAAACTCTTGCTTTGTCCAGAATTTATTCTTTACTTAGCACGATTCTTTACATATAGTGAAGATATCTGCTACTTTGTTTAGCAACTAGCAGAGGTTCCTAACAAATCATATAGTATTTAAAAATATTTGTCAAAAGGTCTTATATATATTGATTAGATTTAATGATGTAGTATGAAGAACCATGGCTTTGGGAGTAGAACTGAGTTTGAATCCTAGCTCCCAAATTAAATGTCTGTGTAACTTTGACCAAGTTACTTAACATTTAAGAGTCTTAGTTTTATACAATATAGGACGTTAGTACTTGCTACTTAGCATTTAATGAACTATCATGTATGTGAGACCCCTGGTACATTATAGTGCCTTATAAGACTGCCTTTCTTTCTCTTCTATGTGTGGACAAATTTCCCAAGGGTGAAATTTGGGATTGGATTAACCTTTTAACTTGATAATCATATATTAGTTATTCTACAAAATGTTAGTTATTGGATTGTGTTGTTTTCTTTGAAATGTCATCTTTTGTGAAATCAAGGTGAATCTAGCTATTGTTTTCTTTTTTCTTTTTTATTGTTGTTTCAGCCTTAGAGTAGAAGGATTGAGTCTGTATGTGGGTCTATAGGCTGTTACCTGTTCTTTGTGTGCAAAATGTAAGCATTAACTGCTCCAGATGGTACCACAGATGCAGAAAGGTTAAGAGATGTAATCAATTGTCATACCAGGGAGGCACTCAATGTGATTTGGAGTTTATTGTGAGTCCCTACTGACTGAATTAGAATGTCATGTTCTGTGATGGGATAGTAATAGATTAGATGCTTGCTTCTCTCTGTTCCACAGGATAAAAAAAATGGGAAGTTCAGCTGTAAGCTGCCTCATTCAGTGGCTAGGACTGCCATGGTGGTCTGATATGTGCACTCTAGTTCTTTACCCCAAAGTTTTTATGCTCATGCCTTCCTATCTGCCCTGTGAATTCAGCAAATAATTTATAATAGTTTCAGAATTTGTTGGACCACTATGCATAGGAAAGGCTACAGAGAGGGAGAAGGTTCTAGTTCTAAAGGAGCAAGGTCTTTATTGGAGCAGAAAAGCAGTACCTGTTGAAGTGGTCACTTAATAACAAGGTTCTTCCTTACATAATTTTGGGAATCTATAATTTTGGAGAGGTTATTATTTCTTTTTAAGTTCTCTTCCATAGATAAGAAAGGGTAACATGTATAGGAAATCTAGTAAATCTAAAAGCCTTTTGAAAATTATTAATTTTTAGTAAGTATAGGTCATGTAATTCCTTTCTTACTGGCTATGCTTTTGACAACATAATTTAGTGGATCTGTTTCAATCAGGTGGTCCTAGAATTCAGTGGTCCTAGAAAAGGTGAAAAAAATAGAAAATTAAAAAAATTTAAAGAAGGAAAACATGAAAATGTTTTGGAAGAGAGAGGCTATGATAAATTATTGTTCTCACAAATACATACAAGGTAATCCCACTCTAAAACTGGGTTTATAAAGTGTTTCACTGGACATCACACTGTGATAACTGAAAGTAAAAATTCTGGATTAGAACTATTGCCAGTCTTCAGTACAGCTCTCATGTGCTTCCATAGCAATTGCTCTCAGCTAGGATACTCAAATTTGATGAACTCCTGCTAGTCTGCAACCCAACCTAACATTGTGATGTTACAGTTAAAATATAAATTTGTTACACACCCATGCCCTAGCTGATGTTGTTTGTTGATAATCTGTTAAAATTTCCCAGATAATTAAAGAAAAGTGCAAAGTAGCTTGAAAGATTATTTATAATTATTGCATTAAGAGGTAGGTACACATGTTGGTTTTTTCCCCCACAATTCCCTTAGAATACCATTGTTATTAAAATTTTAAAGATCCTTGAAGTGAAAAAGCATGAAGACTTAATTGCCTTCCTTGGTTTTCTTGAGCTTATAGGATGTATTTTCATCTTTTAGTCATAGTTCTGTTTTTAAATAACTCTGTTCTGCTCCATGAGAGACATTTCAGTTCTAAATGTATGCAACCAAATTATCTTTTAACCCTCATTTTCAAACTGCAGTTCAATCAGTATACTCCAGATGGCACACAATGATGATAAAATTATGCATATGTTACATTGAGGGATTGAATATGCAAACAGAAGGAGCTGGTTAACTAAGGTTTTCAAATTGCCTTCAGGACTTTACCGTTCTCCTACATAATGACAAAAAAAAAATACAGATACTATTTTGCTTGGTTTTAGGATTTGACATTTTTTAATATGGCAAATGAAATGCAATTATAATCCATTAATAGTCCACGTGAAACTTTGCCAATGTCAATATAAAAGCAAATGTTTTCCTCCATAAGTCAGTACGTAAGGAATGCATTTTTACCTTAGTTTATTGCCAATGTTTTGCAGATAACACAATGCTCTTGAGAAAATATGTGAGGGAAAACATAATCAAAATGGATGTTCCATACATTAATAGGCGTGTTTTTTGTTTGTTTGTTTGTTCTAAGCACATGATGAGGCAAACAGGTCATCCAATTTGTTTTCATCTTTTTAGGAGACCATAATAATACTGGGGGGGGGGGGATAAATAGAAAACAAAACAGAACAAACACAAGTGATTCTGCTCTGATTACCTAAGAGTTATCAACTATTCCACTACTAAATACTTCCTTTATAGCTCTATAGTTCTGTAATGTGAAAGCTACTCAGCAGGGTCTTTGTTTTTGGATATGAGCATAATTAAAGAAGTGATATATTTGTCAACTTAGCATTACGTTATTATTATCAGAAAATCTCCTTAATTCCAGTGGCAACAATTCTTTAGTAAAATGTGTGTTCATCTGTTTTAATTGTTTTTGTTCAATTTATTTAAAATAAAAATTGGAAAAAAAATTCTCCCATTTCTCCCAGCAGGAATGCCCACATATTTTAGATGGCTGGTAGTTTTAAAAGATTCCAAAAAATTGAAGGTGGCTTAGTAGTAAAGTCTTCTATATAAGGGTTAGCACACTATCTTACACATGGTTTTAGCCAAAAGGCTGAGTGAAAAACAATAGCACACTATTTTATTAGTGTTAGTTGTAAGACTAAAAAAAGGGATATGTATTACCATCATATGTATATATTTCTGTACCTCTCAATATCCACCTAAAAGTTATTGTTTGAAAATGTTTAGTCCGATTGCCTAGGAGGATTTGTGTATATCAGCAATACTTTTTTTTTTCAGTGATCTAAATTGGGGAAGTCATCTATTCATACTGGAAACTAGGTGGGTTTTTGTTTGTTTGTCTTCTTTTTTGTTTTGTTTTGTTTTTTTCCTATAGTTTCGTGCACTGATTATGATGAACATTTCATGGTAAAGTAGTTTCCAAAGTAGAACAATTCAGAATCCATGAATAGTAATTGAGCCCTTTAGTTCTACTTTAAACTTAAAACCATTATTCTCCATTTAAAGCAGACAAATCATGTTGCTCTACAGAACACTGCTCTGTCATTTTAGGCTTTTTTGTGGTGGTTGTTTCCAGCGAGATGGGCTAGAATATTAAGCTCTCTTTGCTTCCTATGCTCTCTCTTGCTGTGCTGGGCACATTTAGGGTTCTGTCTAAAATGGGCAAAAAGCAATTCTGTTGTTCATAAAGAATAACTTGTAAGCTGGTGTGGATGCCTGTACATTTTTATTTTGTGAAGAGAATGTGCTATTTGCCAGGCTTTGAATCTCTGGCAACTGGCTTGCTGAAACTCAGCTTAAATGTATTGTCGTGCATAAACAATCAAATGTAGAACACAATATGTCTCTTCTTCTGACTGCACCTCTCATACCAAACACATCGGCTCAATACATTAGTCTATGTATATGGAGTTGTATCTGTCAGAAGCTAATTTAAGTGTCATGTGAAAACAAAAAGTTAATAGAAGTTTAACATGGTAAAATATTGCTTTTAATATTAAAAATGTACTTGTAGCACTTGAGAAAATGTAGCTATTAATGGTGCTTGCAGAGTGATGTAGCCAAATATCCCTTGTTCTGAGAGCCCATTTCAGAGCGGGTCAGGGGTGGGGCAGTAGAGGGGTGGTAATCATTTTCTAACATGAGCTGTCATGTTACAAAAGTGAATACATGTTTGGATTCTCATGATCTGCTTGCCTGGTAGAGGAAAAGTTTAAATAGTTCTTAATAACAAACACGCTTCTTTATCCAAAAGAATAATTGGTACTGGAAACAACATGGTGGAATGGTTTTTAGACTTACCCTAGTATAGAATTTACTCATCCAAATTTTGTACACTAAATTTTTGTCCTTTTGCATTTAAAATACTATATGTTAATACACACTAAACAAATATTGTGTATTTTGGTGATCTGTTGTTTCTTATTTCAAGACATTTCTATATAAATTAACATTTTATATCATCATTATGTATTCATCATCTTTATCAAATACTATTTGGAAAATAACAGTAGCTCTGAATACTAGAGTCCTGACAGCTTGTTTTTCTCCGCACTGCCCCCTGCTGTCCTTTCCTCATTCTTTCTCTCTTTCCTTCCTTTCTATAACTATCTTTTCCTAGGAATATGATATAATGTAAAGTGATATTTCTGGCAACGCATTAGGTCTATTATGGAAATTACATGAAAAAACAATTTTTGATGACTGTCAGGAGCCAAAGGCTAGTGATCTGTTTCTCCTACGACATGACTCCAGCATCAAGCCTCCTACTCATTTGATGCTCAACAACAACATAATAGCATTGTCCTTTAATGCAGCAGGAAAAGCAGACCATAATGGATTTGTCGAGAGACTGTATAAGAGCTTCTAACTGTGACATTCTAATAAATCTTTAACTCTATGTTTGACTGTTAAGGAATCCTGCCATCACTGGTGGGTATAGAACCTAACAACTCTAGTAACCATGTGACTCCACAGGAGAAATAAAAGCATGACAGATTTATCTGGTGATTTACATTGATGGCATAATATGGAAGTATAAAAAGGAAGCAAAAACCACACTGGGGACTTCTGCCATTCTGCATGAGTGAGGAGGATAATGGGGAAAAGGTTGAAAGCAATTGTTTACTTCACGCAACAGAGTCTTTGAATGAATTTGGGCCACATGAGAGGATTGTCAGGTGAAATACAGGATATCCAGTTAAATTTGAATTTCACCTAAAAAGCCAAATAATTTTATTATAGATATGTCACATAGATTGCATATAGTACATTTATGCTACGAAATTATTCATTGTTCTTCTGAAATTCAAATGTGATTGGATGTTGTGCATTTTCCTTTATTAAATCTGGCAGCTGTAGTGTATGGACATCCTTGGAGTGGCCGAGGAAGGAGGAGTGGCTGAGGTCCTCAGCCTCCCCTGCATAACTTCTCTTCTTTTTCCACACTCTGGCATGAGGGAAGTGGAGTTAAGGTCATGAACCATTTAGATTGAGGGAAGACAGGCTGATGATCCTTGCATCTAGGAACAACTGTATATAAGACTTAGGGAGATAAGTGTCAAGATGTAACATCAGCCTGTGACTTATTAAATTACCAAGGATGTTGAAATAATATGCAGGTTCTGCCCTCAAAGAATTGTCCTATGCTAATTAGATGAGCACCTACCTAAGAGGTAGTATGGGTTCGATTATGAATAAAAAGTGAATAAGCCAGAAGAAGCAGAGACTCTAACTCAGGCACCTTTTTGCAATACTCCCTATTCTCTGCTGCTTCCCTGAAGACTTTTATTTATTTATTTATTTATTTATTTATTTATTTATTTATTTAATTTTTAATGGAGGACAAAGGGGTAGAGATTTCCAATTTGGCACATTTCCATTTCTCCTGGAGACTACATCCCAGTGAAAGTTCCATTACCATCTTTGCGCTAAGTTATATAGTACTTAAACCAAGTTAATTCTATACTGAAAGGTAACTATTTGGAGTGCCATGAATAAACGGAGGTGCCTTGTAAATCCTCTAAACTAGGTTCCTTCATTTTCACAGCAAGGCATAGAAAGGTTAAAATATGTCCAGGGTCATAAATCCAGAAAAAGGAAAGAACTGAGATTAGAATCCTGCTGTAATAATAAGACTTTTACTGCTCTTTAACTACATGAGGAAAAACATCAAAATTATCTATCCATTGTAATTTGAACGATATGTGGTTGAAGTGTTTTTTTGGCCACTTTTTGGTTACTCTCTGAAGGTACCCAAATATGAATCCTAGACCTTAGGTGCAATAATCCTAGAAGTCAACCTAAAACAAGGAAGAACCTGAGATAAAGTTCTGGGAAGACATTCCTGTTTAGTTGCTAAGTTTGCATGCGATTCACTATCAGAATTCATATTCTACTTATCAGTTAGTCTATTTAAACAATGCAGGTGGTAATGCTGACTATCCCACTGAGATATTTTAGGAATAACAATGCAAGCAAAAAACATGTCCCCCAAATAATGCAAAGCTCCTTTTGTATGTATGAACTACGAGGAGCTATATGAAGATGAAATGCCAACAATAGCTCTCTGATAGACATAAATGTAGACGTTTCTATCCATTCACCCACTCTGCAGATAATTACCAGGAAAAACGTGGCTTTTATCCTCAGTGAGAGGGCATATAAATTCAAAACAGGCAGATGTGACTTTTTTCTAAAGAAAATTACTGAATTCATACATTTTTTAGCAACAGAGAAGTTAGATGAAGTTACTTTAAAAATTAGTTAAAATGCAAACCCTGGCCTGCCGTACAATCAGTTTTTCAGAGAAGTATGAACAGGACTTTAGAATTTAAAGATTGTAATTCCAATGAATATTAATGCTCAAGTGTGTGGAGCGCAGAGGTAACTGACCTCAGACCTCACACAGTGTACAAAGTAGCTGCTTAGCTGGGAAAACCAATTTTTCACCTTTTTTTGTCAGAAATAGGAGACACTCCACTATAGGCTGGATTTTGTTCCTTGTAGAGGTCAAATCAGTGTCTGCTTGAAAAATTCATGATCCAGAAAAGGTAATTTTTAATGAATATTTATGAGCGATGTCCTTTCTTATCAGAGCTGTGCAAGTTTTCTGAAGCTTGCCACTAAGACTGGCTTGTGATTTTTAGCAAAAAACCTCTGAATCAAAATGAGGAAAATGGGCTTGATATACTGTCGTCTGACTCATTTTGGCTTCTTCTGTTATGCATCATCATTGCATATAAAACAACATTGTTCAAGGCTGTTCAGATCACCACGATTGCAGTATTTTTTCCCTTCCTTTTAAGATCCAAACACCATCATAAAGCATTTAAAGGACATTATACTCTTTGTATATATTTTTTAACCTTAAAAATACTTTGCCCATAAAGTTGCCAAAGACTCAGACCAAGTAATAATAGAAGTATGGAGTTCTCCTCTATGGGTTTGGGCTCTCATATTCAGTATATAAAAGCAAGAACTTTAGAATACTTAAAAGGCTTTATAGCCAATCGTGATTTTTCTTGCACTTTCTCTTAAAATCAGTATAAGCCAAGAGATAAATTTCTAACAAAGCATCTATTGAAATGTTCCAGAATTAATATATATTAATATTTGTAATGATATATATACATTTTATTATGCTAACATAGTTAATACATGTATTATGTATACACAAATATATACACATTCATCTAGAAAAATGTTAGATATTAGTTTGTAAGTACAAAATAACATGCCACATTTTCATCTGTTCAAAGAATAGTGAATATATTTGAAAGGTTTATGCTATTCTTAATCTAATAGATTGTAAAATACAACTATCTCGTGAAACAATTCAACCTGCCTAGAAACTTGTTAAAGGTTTCAGTGTTTGGCCTCTGCCATTTTGTAATATGAAATGTCTTCATAGCATGAGAGTACTACTTATGGATTTTCCCCTTAAGGTAGCATGAAATAGACACATTATCATAGCATTAGTCTTCATGTGGTTTCATGAAATGTTGCTCTGATGAAGTAGGATGACAACCTATTTATCATTATAAACGTTAGAGGGAGGCATGACAAAATGGCATATAGTACCTTACAGAATCATAACTTTGTCCATGAGGATTATATCATTTGCTTTGTGAAGATGAAAATGTCTATTGTAAGTGCCTAATACCAAATATAAGTAAATCATGCTTATTTTTTTCAGTATCTATAGCTTTTTAGCTTCCTGAAGCATTGGAAATAGAGGCCTATAGAATACCATAAAATACCCCAAACAACAACAACACCTAAATACCCACAAGGGGAAGCACCAACCACATGCTGTGTGCCTGACTCTCCCCTGACTCCTGGCCTTTGTATTGGTTGTAATGTTTTGCCTGGTATGCTCCTTCCTATCTCAGGGCACCTTGGTTGCACTCCAGACATAGGCTCTTAAACTCCTACTCATCTTAGACTTGATGATGATGATGTCTTTGGAGAGTCTAATTTTGGAGCCCCAGGTCATTGGAACTCCTCATACTTGCCACAGTGATAGGGCCTTTGCTTGATATTATTACACTGTGATTGTCTGGTAACATCATCATCTTCCATAGTGAAGGATTGTTCCATGAAAAGCAGAACTGAGGTTTGTTCACCACTATACTCTCAGATCCTGGCACATGCACTCATTCATTTGGTTAGTCTTTATTCACTGGAGGCCTACCCTCACTGTCAGGCAGTGTTTGGAGCTCTGGAAATCAAAACAGATTTATCAGACAGATAACATACAAGATGTATAACATGGGATAACAAAAAAAGGGTAAAAATAAAGTTCGGGTTCGTATGTTTTTCAAAACATATTTTCTGAATAAAGAACATGGATATAATAAAATATGATTGGATGCATGTGTGACAGTAAATTTAGATTGATGGTGATATTAATTAATGGGTAGAAATGAAGCAGGAATCGGTAAGGCCAATGAGTCAAATGGCCACCCTCTGTGTCTTGATATCTCAGCCTCTCCCACTCTGGGATTGCTCTTTGTGCTTTCCTGATTCTTATCTCTCTCTCACCTCTAACAGATTATCCACTGAGTGGAAAATTTTAAGCTTATGTTTCTATATGAGTAAACCCTTTCAACTGGTCCCTTGGATTATAGAATGTAGAATTAGAAATAATTCATAAAACAAAGGTTCTGATTTAAGCATTTTTTTTCTGGGCAGCCCCGGTGGCGTAGCGGTTTAGCGCCTCCTGCAGCCCAGGGTGTGGTCCTGGAGACCCGGGATCGAGTCCCACATCAGGCTCCTTGCATGGAGCCTGCTTCTCCCTCTGCCTGTGTCTCTGCCTCTCTCTCTCTCTCATAAATAAATAAATAAATCTTTAAAAAAAATAAACTTTTTTTTTCTTTTTGTTTGTTTTAAAGTAGACTAGTTCATTGGTAGAATTAAATATTTATCTGATATCCCATATACCATGGTCCCTGATAGGAAATTCTTATTGGCAGGGACAGTGTTACTGTACTGGTGAATACTAATGACCTCATGCTCATTTTTTCACTGAATCTCCTTTATCTTATTATTACGTCTTTGTCATTTTTTCTTATTTATGGACTATATTAGAATTTATGTTCAAGGGGACATAGGAGTGTGATGTAATAAATGGAGTCTTGGCTTAGTTGTGTCCATGGTGCTTTTCTTAATCTCAAGTGCATAATTAGAATGGACATATTTGGTATTTGGCAAAACTCCAACATCATTTTCTTTGCCTATAGTATAAGAGCTGACACAGGAAGGAAAGTCAAGTGGAAGTTTTCAAATTGAGCCCATGGCTAATATAGTAAATTAAAAACAGTAATATATTAGTGACACTTTTAAAGGACTAAATGCAGATATAGTGATTCCCATTCTACTTTAATTTAACTTACTAGTCCGGCCACCACTCAGAACAGACAGACCCTGAAGTATGACAGTGGAGCGATTATAAACTTAAACAAGCATTTTTCCTCCTGTAGCTGCTGTGCTACATGTGATATCTTGGTTAGAGTAGATAAACATGGACTCAAGTACTTGCTATGTAGCTATTGGTTAGATAAATGAATATTTTCTATCCTCATGAGTTAAGGAGGACTAGAAGTGGCTTATATTTACATGTGGAAGAAGAGAGACTCTGTAGTTTTGCCTTAGGTCTATGTATACTTTCCCTCTTCCTGTCATAACATAGCTTGGACCACCAGGACATTCTGCAGACACTGTTGGACTCTCTCGATAGTCTCATGTAATCAGACAAGATGAACAATATTTGCAAGTCTATCAAAGACATTTTAAAGATATATACACACTGTAAGTAGGAGGTAAATCTGCAAAGATTCAGGGGGTCCATCGCACATGCTTTGAAATATGCTAGGGAATGCTTTTCAAAGTAAAGAACAAATTATTTCATCTTACTCTTCCTGCCACGGAGAAGGAAGCAAGTGCTTTGTAGGTCTCTTTGGGTTTGATAGTGGCAGTTTCTACATTTGGAAACACTGATCTAATCTATTTACTGAGTAACACAGAGAGCTGCCAAGATTGAGAAAGATCCAGAAAAGAGTCTTACAGCAGCAGGTCTGGCCCATGGGGCAGGTAGTACTTTTGCTTGGGCTGCAAATGGACAATTTTTGAACTAGCACTTAAATCAGAGATGGTATTAATGACTGATTATAATGATAGATTCTCTTGGGACACCTGGGTGGCTCAGTCAGTTAAGTCTCTGGCTTGATTTCTACTTAGGTCATGATCTCAGGGTCGTGAGATAGAACCCCAAGTCAGACTCCACAATGGGTTTAGAACCTTAAGATTTCTCTCTCTCCTCCTTCTGCCCTCCCCACCCCTGCTCACTCTTGCTCTCACTCTAAAATAAATAAATAAATAAATAATAAATAAATAATGATAGATTCTCTCAATGACTAGAGAGCTTCAAACTGTATACCTGATGATATACTTTGAATGGAAAGAGAAGTTGTTTGAGATAAAATATATCTCTTAATATAATGGGCCATGCTTAAATAGTTTGTTCAAAGTCCTAGAAGAAAAAAGGCAGGGAATATCAAGGTCAGAGGAAGAGGCATGGAGTTGGGAATGTATTAGGATTTTTGTATGGTCTATTAACTCTCACTAGAGATTACCCACTGGGAAAGAGGCACTAACCAACTGAACAAAAACGACTCAATCACTTGATGTCCCACAGCCTCTAACATACACTGGCTAACACAATTCTGGAAGAACTGGTGCATGAGTAGGTAGCCCTGGGAACAGGAATGCAAGCTATGCATGGGCCTAACAGTTTGGGCTTCACACACCAAGACTAATCTGGCATTGCTAAGATCCAGTCTTCTAGCAAAAGGGACCAGTGCTGAGCTACCTCTGGCATCATCCTTTGAGGCCAACTAGCCACTTGGTAGCAAATTAATTACACTGAACTCCTTACTCCATGGAAAGGGCAGTGATTTGTTTTGCTTATAATCAATATGTGCTTTGTTATACATTTATCATTCCTGCCTGCAGTCTCTGACTAATCTCATGGGCATGAGACCTGTGTAGTCACACAGCGCCTAAGCTCAGAACAGTCCCACACCTGGTTTAATGTTATTCTGCTGCTACTTTGGAATTCTTTATTTTCAAGCAAGGGATACCACATTTTCATTTTACCTGGGACCAACCATTTATGCAGCCAGCCCTGCTGCAGCCCAGGCCAGTTTCTCCACGTGAAGCCTTACAAAGTATTTACTACATTAATATAGAAAGGATCTAGTGTCCAGCTTCACAGCAAAGAAAGTGGTCCTATCATATACCATACCACTCAGAGGCTGCTGGTTTAAGAGAACAGTGAAAACTATGTTAAGTATAGGGAATGAGGCACCAGGTTTCAGTGCCCCACTGAAAAATTTTCATCAATTTATATGTATGTATATGTATAAATTTAAGTATAAATAAACAACTATTTATATATATACTGGATGGACATGAAATAATTCAAGATATGCATGTCAGCAAAGAAACAGGCAGAGAGGATGAGCTTCAAAGAAATGAGAAACCAAGGGAAATAATGAGAAAGTGATACAGAAGATAAGTCCTTACATGCTAGAGATTGAATACATTCCACAGGGCTAAGGATCTTTGCTTGATTCATTCATGTACCCCAAGCATAGAGAGTAGTGCCCAACAGGTAATAGGCACCCATTAAGTATTTGTTAAGTGAATCAATTTTAAGTTAAAAACAAAGTATGAGCAGCTAATGACACAATGAATATATGTGTGTTACAGTTAGAGAGAAACAACTTCCAATTATATCCTAGCACTGTACTTTGCATGTAATATGTACTTGGTCCTTGCTCAGTGCTAGTGACACCAGCTATAGTAGAACACGGCTCCTGCCCCAAAAGGGATGGTGGAGGGTGAGTTCATGCTAATGTCATCTAGAGAGCTGACTTCACAAACATGTCTTGATTTAAAGGCTGTACTTTCATGGAGATTGGTTTTGCTTTGGTGTCTATTTTGAAATTTCTAAGAATAATTATCTAACAATTCATTTAAAGCTGATGCTGTACAGGCAGGAACCTACTCACATTAATACAATGTACAATCAATGAATGAATTAGGCTTATCTCATATTAACCTATGAGAATCCTTCTAATTCCAAGACTGTTTGCCTCTACTATTCTTATGCGTGCCCTCTTCAGTATCAGGGTTCTTTAGAACTGCTAAAAGGATAAATCTGGAATCAAAACAAAATGGAGGGGAGTATTAGGGAGGAATTTCTCATCCATATAGGATGAAGTTTAGTGAAACATCCATGATCATAATAGAAAAGGCCTTTAAAGTCACCCAGATGTTCATCTCCCATAGTCTAATGTGTTTCTCTTACTTTGTGGAGACAATAAGCACAAATACTATCTTGCTTACCCTGTTTTTCTAAGCTTCATGCTCACCACCTACTTCTTGATTATCATTCATATGTCAGTCCTGCAGCTTGGCTATTCATAGATCTGATTTTTATGTAGAACTCCCTGATCACTGTGGAAGGGCTTGGTTTTCTTCCTATCTTCTCAGCCATGCATTTAACAGTATTCCATTCAGTTATTTCTTCAGATTTGTTCCTGTTATAAATTCCCTAGAACTTGTAAAAAAATTATCATTATTGACTTGCTGAAGAAAAACCTGCTGTGATGCCCCAGCTATGCATCTAATATGTGATTTGGAAATTTATGAATTGATATTTACATATCAAAATTATGAATAAACTCTATCTCATATAGGGCAGAGATCATGTGAGCATTCTGCATAGTGCAGACTTGATAAATATCAAATGACTACATGCAAATTAAAATAGCATTTTCTCACATCCTGGGTTTATATAGATAGGTGTGTTTTGTTCTTGCAGATGAGAGGTTGACTCATGATTATGAACTTTGACATCTTTCTGGCTGATTGAAAATAAATTGTGCATGTCAAATGAGTCCTTATGTAGGTATGAAATTTAACAATTTCCTGTCACTGGCTACAGCCAAGGTATATTTTTGTTGTTGTTTTGGGCAATGTATATTTAGTAACCTCTGCTGTTAATAACTACTTACTAGTAAACCAACTAAGCTCCCAGATACTTTTGCAACTGGGGATGCGGAAGCAGTGGGGTAAACAAAGAAGCATAATTCACTTGTCATTAAAGATACATCACTACACTGTATATTTAAATTATGGTTTTCTTTATTAACTAGTGAAAAGAAAAAAAATATATATTTAGATCCCAGAGAGAATTCAGATCATGGTGAGGAGCTAAGGTAAAGAATGGCTAATTACCTACTTAGGCTTCTGAACAACACATGAATAGGCAGTTTGACTTCTGCTATTAATAAAAGATGTCAGAAAAAATACTTTTAGGGTACAGGACTCTGTATTAGACTTACAGTCAGGAAAATGACCACATTTAGCTTTTACAGGTACTATTAAAAAATCCCCCAAACTCAACTCAGGACACATCCCAGCCTAGAGGAAGTCAGCCCATAATTGCTGTAGTTTTTCAGTATGTGAGATATTTGATATTTATTTCAAGTTTTGTTTTCACTTAATTTATTAATCTTCTTCCCAGATGAAGACTAATCTGTCTGTAGTTACTTAAATCATTTATACCTTCATTTAATAGAATAAAGGATTAAAAAAGGAGGCCAGATCTCCCAAAGTCAGTGACCACACGAGAATGACTTACCTGTATTATCCTCATTTGAGAACGATGACTTTCACTTTACTCAGTGGAGTCTTGAATATGTTAATTTGGTTCAACATAGCAAGCGACGTGTAAACAATTTGCTTTCCGAGGGACAACAGTCCACCATCTTCGACATGGCATCTATCAGATGAGAAATCAGGATAAACTTGAGGATTTTTGAAAGCTGTCCTAATTCCAAGGTGACTACTCTGATATTTAAAAAACAACAACAAGAAAATTTTATGGGTAAACATCGACTTTAAGAAGCTTTCCAGGTCTTTGAGATAATCATCATGTCTTTGCTTTAATAAAACAACTAAAAAAAAGTCAATGGAATCTGATTTCAAATATGGAAATGAAAAGTATCAATCCTCAATTCCATATGTGCTAAATGATAAATTGAGATATTTATACATGCATTGATAAAATATGAAAATCTTCCCAACACTTTCATAGCTCCTTATCTCCCAAACATTTTAGTATTATTGTAAAATTGAACTAATCAAATAATCAAGAGAATATAAATACTGTATGTATTGTGATAATAAATGGCTTCCCAAAAGTTCAGATCTTTTCAAAAAAGGCAGATAGTTTTCTGAATTTTGTCTTAGAAAAAAATAAGCATATATAAATAGTTTGTGATTGTGAGAGAAAATATTTTTCTGGAAAATAGTTTAAAAATATTCATTAAACATCACAATTATTCTCATGTAATTTCCCGAAATCATAATTTCTACAACCTAAATATGACATTAACCTAGGGAAAAATCTCTTAAGTATGCTGTTGTTCTTTTGTGACAACATATTAATTCCAGATGCAGGTGTGTGTGTATGTTTGTATCTACACATATATGAGTCTATATCCTCACATTTTGTAAGAACATTACTTGGTACTTCTTTTGTGCCCTTCCAACTATTTCTTTCCATTCACTTTTCATTTTTTGTGAAATTTAATTTCTTCCTCTTCACTTTTTCCTGTCATTAAAACTAATAGCAATTAGAAATAGTAACTAAGCCATTTCTGAAATTTTAATATTTAAGAAAACTGTGGAAAATGTAAAGAAAATATTAAAAATTATGTTCTCTCTCTAATGGGAAAGGCCATGAAAAATTGAGGCCAAAGTGAAACATCAGTTCTCGAAAGAGTTTTCTCAAAATGCTGAAAGTCAATTCAACAAGTAGTTATTGAACTTCTACCCCTGCCCTTGGTGACGCTGTGATATAAAATCAAGAACTTTACCCACAGGTAACACTTGATTCATTTTGATTTAAAACTGACAGTTGAGAAAGTCTACTCAAGGTTGCATTTGCTCTTTATATATAAATAAATCTCTACAGTTTGAGTTTTTCCCAATATCAGTGTTTGAGTTTTAGAAATCTTTGTCCTTTTTTCCCTAGATCATTGTATAAAAAAAATGAAACTTTCAAAATGTTAGTGATTAAAAAGTAATTTACGTGAGAGTCTGCTGATTGTATATAGAAAGAAGGATTTTAACTTTGAGAAAAGGTAGATTCTGTATGTATAGATAGTTATATATATTTTTAGAAGCTTAAAATATATTCTTTTGCTAATTAAATACTTCCTGTATTTATTTTTTTTGTTATGAAACAGTTTGCTATGTCAATATAGTAATAATAAAGAGAATAATTAATTATTTATTCAATAAAAATTTAGAGAGTACCTATACTTTTCCAGGCATTGTACTGAATGCAGGACTTGCCAAATAAGAATGAAGCCTCAAATATAGAAGGGGAAGAAACTAGAAAAAGTAACGGGGAATTATTTGAATATACACAATGAAATAGCATCTTGATTAAATATTTTTTTGGGAAATATAGAAAAACTGATTTTGCTTGAGAGAAAGAGAATGATTGGGTTTTTTTTTTTTTTCTTTAGACATATAAGTGAATCTTAGCTACCAGAGATGAAGAAAAAATAGGAGCAATGATGTCCTTTTTCTTCTTTCCTATCACAGGAGATATGAAAGACAAGAAATACGAAAATTGGTATGTTTTCCTCTAGTAAAACCATTAAGAGAGAATCAGGGAAGAAGAATTAAAAGGATAAGGACTAAATGTATTTGAATAAAGGCTCAGAATAAAAATTAATCATCATAAAAAACAAATACAAATAACATTGAGTTTTTTTTTTTGGTTTTTTTTTTTTTTTTTTAAACAGCACCTTTTCTGCCGCGGGTTTGAAAAAAGAAATGAATGTGGAAGAGCTGGAGGTGTGGGTGGAGGAGTACATAAATGTCCAGAACTGGAAGAGGAGAAATTGAAATACAGAGCTCCCACCCACATTGACATGTGCAGATTCTGTTGTTTTAAAGGGCAGTGAGAAATTTGGGACATTCAGAGGAAAATGATCCCTTCTAACTCTAAGAAATTTTGTTATACTTATCTTTACTTACATCCCAGTGATTCTATGATAATCTCAGGAAGTTTTATCCAATTTAAAGGAAGATCTTAGGATAAGATTAGGTAAGGAGGAATATAATTCATGTGGGGTGTTGATAAAAAATAAGCAGGGATTCTAGATTCCAAAGAATGGGGTGGTCTGTAGAAGACTGAAGGCATCTAGAGGGATTTTAGAAGCCAGACAGAATTTCCAGCATGAGAACTGTTAAACTGCAAGTGGATTGAGGAGGGTCTGCTGCTTGGTAGGGGGAGTATAGATCCAAGGATACCAGGTTTAGGCTGATACTAATTCCAGACTTATTCACCATCCCCCTGTGCCCGCCCTGGCCCATCATCTCATCCCCAGTGGAAAGGCTTGGTTGTGTCTCGAGGGTTGGTTAATAAGGAATCAAGTACCACAAAGGTGAGACAGTGAAGTGCAGTAATGCATAGCATGTTCTCTGGAATCAGACTGCTTGAGTTTGAGTCTCTCTTCCACTTACTACTTATATAATCTAGGTTAAGTTTCTCAACTCTCTAAAACTCAGTTTTGCAGCATAGTATGGGAATAATAATAGAACCTACCGTCTAAGACTTCTGTGAGAATTAAATGTATTTAATCCATTAAGATGTGGCACTGTGCTTGGTCTACAGCAGGCACTTCATAAGTGATAACTCATTCACTTCGTGGGTAGAAAAAACAGGTCAGGAGGCAGGAATTGAGAACAAATGGGTTGATTCTTGTGTTATTTTTGTACTCTTCAAATCACAGTTGAGATTTGACATAGGAATGATAGCACAAATTTTGCACAATGCCAGACACAAGCAACACAAGATAGATCATCTGCTGTCCTCATTGACAGTCTTTCCTTGCACTTCATAGAATTAGGTCACATCTAAATAGAGGAACCATTGACTCAAGTCTTGTTTATATCCTTAGTAAAAAGATGTGTAAATTTTAAGAATGTTGTTAAAAGTTTTTGACTCTTTAAAATATGCCTCATTGAAGATGCTTATGGTTGGCATCCACTCCAGGCTTTAAACATTAGATAACGCATAAAGAAGCCTGGTCTACAAGGGTTTGGGGATCTTTATTATTGAAAAGTGGCTAAATTCTCTGTTTTGAAGTATATAAATGGAGTTTATGACTTCTGAGACATTGGCTTATTTCAATCCACTATATTGGAAATTTTTACCATCATAGCATTGAACTCTGCAAACAGGACTTCTTACTTAGAAGCATTTTACATTCACATGTGAGTAACATTAAAGGATACTTTTGGGTTCATAAATGTATGCAGAGAGGGTACTCATGTTTTATATTTAAGAGGTTTGGAAAGTGGCATGATAAGTAATAAAATCAACAATGGTAACTATTAATGTAATCAAGTGCAGATATTGCTTTAAAATAAATAGGACTAATGATTAGGAAGAAAACAGGCCTTGGGGGAAAAATAGAACTAAGCATATGAGCAATGATTAAAAAATAAGCCAGTTTATTATCAACCAATGTCTCAAATATATCAAATCATAATATATCAAACCAGAAAATAAAAACTTGGTTCAAGCATAGTTTTTGTCATAGAAGTCTATTATGTTTTATGTATTTGTAGGGGAAAAAAAGTGATTTTAGGACTATCATCAAGAAAAGACTTTGACGTGGCAACAGGATGGCCAAGGATACCAAACCAATCCCTGTGGATGATGTATAAGCCAAATTTGATCATGGAGATGGACAGTGCTTTGGGACTTCCCTCTGGGAAGGTGTTATCAGGATTTCTCTGTAGGAGGAATTGAATGCAAACCTGGGCAAAATAAAAAAAATATACAAGAGAGGGTTTTGACCTGTCTAGACCTTGTAAATCCAATCATGCAAGATTGAGGATCTCTTGTGCAATAAAGAATCTTAGTTTACTATCTACCTATCGATCACTGCAGGTGAGTTTTAGTAGACCCAGTGTTGCCTTCCCAATTTACCAATATTGTTACAATAAATAGCCAGTGTATGAGTTCGTTTCTTTGGTAGTACTTATGAATTGAATTAGGATTTCAATAACCTGCTGCTGTAACCAAACCACTTTTCTTTTCTGCTAACTTAAATGTGAAACTCTCAGGGTAGAAGAGGAAATCATCAACAAAATCAATGTGCAATTTCTAATGCTTGTGACTTTAAGAACTTATGCTCTCTCTCCATGACCTTCCTTGAGATCTACCCAAGCCCCCTGCATGAACATATCTGAAGGGAGAGCAGATACAGACACACCTGGACATAAACACGTCTGGCTATGCATTTGTAATGGGAGGTGGTGATCTGCTCCTATCAGTGGTCACACATAGCCAATTTTTGTTGTTGTGATACAGAGTCAGTAATAAGTAATTTTATGCATGTGAAGTCACAGTGCGAGAACAGGAGTGAGCTCTTCCTAATCATTATGTCAGAGAAGAGATGCTTGGGCTGTGGCAGCCTAACTCAACATGTGGACACTGGGAGATGACAGCATACATGTCACCTATGTAGAATTCCCTGATGCATGTCACCTCCCCACACTATTCTTAGGAAAGCAATAATATCTGGTTGCTACCATGCAGTCAGTTTTAACACAAGCTTGCAAGAGAATAAGAACACCTGCTCACTTACTCCTGAAGAATCTCTTTTAGAAATCCCTTTGAATCATGAAAGAAACTCTCGGCCAGAGAGTGGGGCACTTGGAGTCTCGACTGTTCTAAACTTTGAGTCAGGTAGACAACTCCCTTTTTGACTATTTTCCTCTATCTTTCACTAAACCTGAAAGCACTCCCACTGGTTCTGCTGGCAATGTTATACCCGACTAATAAAAATGAGGTGCGGTACTCAATTTATCCGGGCCCGATTATGTTGGAAGGCAGCTAAAGGCAAAAGTGAGTCCTGTGTACTGAACAGCACTGGAGCCCCTGTAATCTAGAGGGGAAAACATTCAAAGGGCACCGTGAAGCTCAATTTACAGAAATAGACAGAAAATTGCTGCCAGGCGGCCCAGCAGACAATGCTTATGCACAGCCATCGCAGACCAGGTTGATGCTCAATTTGAGGAAAAGAAGTTGTATAGCATCAGGCACTGATGGCTTGTGTGCCATCCTCCCTGAATACAGAGAATCGTGTCCGGGTCACCAACACGTGTCTTGATGAACCTGGTGCCAGTCCATGAGTTTGAAATATTTTCTCTCCCCTGGTCATTTCTACCTGTGTTAGAAAATACTGTGTTTAAAATGCTCAGGGTTAGGAGGAACCTGGGTGGTACAGTGGGTAGAGCATCTGATTTTTGGTTTTGGCTCAGGTCCTGATTTCAGGGTCATGAGATCCGGCCCCACGTCGGGCTCCACATGCAGAGTCCGCTTAAGATTCTCTTTCCCTTTCTTTCTGCCCCTTGCCCCCGCCTCTCTCTCTCTCTCTAAAGTAAATAAATACATCTTAAAAAAAAAATAAAACGGGGGCATCTGGGTGGCTCAGTGGCTAGTGTCTGCCTTTGGCTCAGGGCGTGATCCTGGGGTCCTGGGATCAAGTCTGCATCAGGCTCCCTGCTGGGAGCCTGCTTCTCCCTCTGCCTCTGTCTCTGCCTCTCTGTTCTCTCATGAATAATCAAAATCTTATAAAATAAAATGCTTGGACTGAAATAATCAGTTCTATCATCAATTCATAATTGATCGCTGATTATAAACAGCTCGGTATGAAATTCCTTAGATGTTTTGCTCAGCTTTGTCAGCATTGTGCTGCAATCTTGTCAAACTCTTGGCTTCTGAACGAAGTTATTTTCGTCAGAGATATTATGAGAAGTTTTATGTCACATACCAACACCTTCTGGCCATGCATCTTACCCCTTTACCCCTAATAAAAAGGTCTGAGTCTTATGTCCTAAGGAACCTTAAGGAAGCTTTCGAAGATGACCTTTAGTCAAATAGGTCAACTATTATTTAAGCTTCTTCAATTAATGCCTTTCTGGATGTCTTGTTTTGAAAATCATGTTTGACATTTTGACAGAACTTAGCTTTGATATTCAAGCCGATTTGCCCTCCTCCAGCTTTCTCAGCTACCAGGCACTTGAACTTTCACTCACATTTTTTTCTGCTAAGCTTCTGCTGACGGGCCTCTCTAGATACCATTGAGTAGGCTGACTGAAATATAACCTCACTCCAGGTCAAATGCCTTTAAGCTGAAAACCATTTCCAAGAAGGATGAAAATCTCAGATATTTCAAGTCTGTCTATTTGGCAGTGTGGAGATAAGAACAATGAGTCTTCTTGTTGTTGTTTTTTTTTTTTTTCATTTTTGCTGTTCTCGAGCAGCTGAGAGAAAGAGCTCAAATGTTTAATAATACTCATCACTGTGCATACACAAAGTGTAGAGTGGAAAACAGAATGGGGAAGGCTGAGTAACCATTATAGTAATGGGCAAGTAAAATATAATATTAATGGATTAGTGGGCTGAAGGTGTAAGGCATATGTCACAGTTTTTTTTTAATACAAGTAATATAATTTTGACTTGAATATTTTTTTTTTGACTTGAATATTTGAGTCAATTTCAGACGCATGACTCCAATTGATTTGGTAAGATTAGATTTGTCATAGGTCAAAAAAAAAAGTGCATTAATGGCTGAAAAATATCACGTGAACTTATGCTTTGGGAATTCCCAAAAGATTGCCCACTGAGTAGTTTGTCCCCTTTCATATTGTCTCAGAATCTTAACAGGAGAGTCTCTGCTTTATTGGAATCAGGCATTGTCATCAAAAAGTCTCCTTAAAATAAATCCATATTATCTATAGATGAAGGGAGAAAGGAGTAGCCATTTCATTTTCCTAATAGTTGATCTATTTGGAAGAAACTACCTTAAAAGCTAGAGATAGTTTCTTGGGAAATAACTCTGGCATTTTTACTGCAGAGAGACAGTTTCTTGGGACATAAGACTCAGGCATTTTTACTGCATAGAGATAATTTTTGGGGACATAAGACTCAGACATTTTTACTAGGGGTAAAGAGACAAGATGCATGGCCAGAGTGAAGCTGTTGGTATGATTTGACATATAAACTCTCCCAGCATCCCTGAGGAAAATAACTTATTCAGAAGCTGAGAGTTTGACAAAGATTCCAGGAGAATCTTGACGTCTCTGAGTGATCGGCAACCAGCGGAGGGGAATCGGGGACTGAGCTGGTTTTGCTGAAAGGGCACAGCCCGGGCAAGGGTGATATATACGTTGTAGGAGGTACAGTAAGTAGAGATCACAAACATAAATGTAACCTTTTTTATAATTTTATTTTAGCTAACTCTGTCTTCTTACACAACCCATTTCTGAATGTCTAACTCCCTTGTTTTACTTACTCTGTGTATTGACTTCTCAAAAGAGCACAGATTTCACAAATGTTAGGAGGCGGTGGTTTGCTTCATACTTGAAAGTCATGGCTATTTTGGTTCACAGGAAGGGAGAAGGAGCATCACAAATGAGACCGTAATACATCCAACTTGAAGGGTATGTTCATTAATTGAAACTCACAGTATTATTATATGCAATTTAAAGTCTTAAGTCTAAGAAATAACTATTTCAGATATCGGAATCAGTTATATTTTTTGCTTAAAGAAAAATGTCTATCTTAAGACTCCAAATGAGTTAAAATAGGAAGCTTTTTATTTTTGATTTTGTTCATACTCTACTTGCTCCCTACTTTTGCTAAGCAATTACTTAAATAATTTGTATTTCTCACATGTAGATATTTTCTAAGTATGACATTTATCCCCAGGCATGACAAGAACACGATTTTTTTTCATCCTCCCATTTTAGAATATTAAGAATTCCATCTTCTCTTGAGACTAAAGCGTACTCTCTAACCCCAAATGCTCTTTGTCAGTAGTCATAACATTCACATCAATTCTCTATCAAGATTTTGATTGCCTTCCTGGGCTTCCTTTTTCTGGTGTGGAACACCCACCACTCCAGTTAAACTCTCCCTAATTTCTCCTGGTCAGCACCAGGATCCATCAACTCAGCATGAAGAAGGCTTCATCGTGGGATCTCTGGGTGGCCCAGCGGTTTGGCGCCTGCCTTTGGCGCCTGCCTTTGGCCCAGGGCGCGATCCTGGAGACCTGGGATCAAGTCGCACGTCGGGCTCCCCGCATGGAGCCTGCTTCTCCCTCTGCCTGTGTCTCTGCCTCTCTCTCTCTTTCTCTATGTCTATCATGAATAAATAAATAAAAATCTTAAAAAAAAAAGAAAAGAAGGCTTCATCGTGGAGTGAATTAATGCAGTGAACACAGTCACGACACTATTGCGTGGCTGGATTAATTATAGGCTAAGAAGGAGGGTTAAAAATATAGACCTTACGCAAGCTAGAACTTTACTTTCTTACCTGTGTAAGGTAGAAAGTAAGGTTATTTCCGTTACAATATTATGTCTTCTCAAGGGTGTGGCAGTCAATCAATATTGAGGCTGGGTCACCACCATGCTAGCATTTTAACCACTTAGGAAAAAAAAAAAAAGAGAAACTAAAGGGAAAAAGATGTCCTTTTATGGAGGTGATAGTGCAGCTTCATATTTCTTTGAAGAGAAATGGGTCACATGGCATATCTGGGAACAAGGCAATTTGAAGATCTTAGTCTGTAGGTGGGACTCCACACAGGGAGCCTGCTTCTCCCTCTGCCTGTGTCTCTGCCCCCTACCCCCTGCCTGTGTCTCTCATGAATAAATAAATAAAATCTTAAAAAAAAAAAAAAATGGAGGAGAAACTAGAAACTGTCCTAGCCTTAAATTTTAGGCTGGTGATGCTTACCCTACCTTTGGATGCTTTTCTTCCTCCTAATCTTCTCCTTTTCTTTCGGTTAAGGCTATTTATGTATTCATTGCACCTCTTTCAAAGAACCCGGGCAGCACATGGCACTAGAGTGTAGTTGGATATTAAATGATACCACTTTTAAGCACTAAACTGAAAGTTATTTAATTTACAAAAATGTGCTTTACCTTACTGTTTAAAGACTGTATCTGTGGTTTTAGGGAAGTGTGCAGTGTGTGTTTAATTAATTAACTTTCTAATTCATCAAATGATTACTCTTTACCTACGACATGAATAGAGCTGAGTGTAGTATTTTGGAGATACAAAGAATTTGAACACAAAGAAACTTTCCTTGAATAATTGATTCACCACCTGAGATACCCAATGAAAAATCACCAAATACAGCAATGATAGAAGAGCTGTTACAGGACAGAAGAGATGAGGGTTCGTTTGTTTGTTTGTTGTTGCTTTGTTTTGTTTTGGTTACTTGATGTGTATTTGATGGAACCTCTTTCATCACATGCATTTTCAAAAAATTCCTTTCTTGAATTAGTGTTTATATTCCCTGTAGCTCATGAAATATCCCATTGTAAACATATATAATTATTATATTAGGAAATAAAAATAATATTACCCTCTACTAGGGCTGTTCATCTAAATTATATAACCTTTGTTCTTTGATTCTGTTGATCATGAAAATGGCATAATTATAAAGTTTATAATGTCATAATATTCTTTCTCTTTTTTAATGAGACAGAAAGAGTGACTTTCAAAGTTTAATGTTTCTAATCAAGTGGGAAGTTTGCTGAAAATATATATTTAAAGACTCTATGCAGAGATTCTGACTCTGTAGGCCTTGTATAAAGGCCAGGAACTGTCATTTTCCACAAGCACCCTATTGATTATGTGGTTGCTCTCCTTCCCACTTTAAAAAATGCCTGGTTTAAAGGACACACTGTGGGGAGTTATAAGAATAGAAACTTTGCATAGTTTAAACATCTTTCTTGTGAAATTGTTTCTGCCACATTGTTTCTGTGATTGTCTCTTGCAAGAGAAGGCAATTATTCCATTGGCCATATTAAGACAAAAATCAATGTATTTAAAATGCTTACATCTTAATGAAATATAATCTCACATAAGAGCTGCGATTGATGTGGTCTCTTTGTATCTTTACCTATTTTTAATAATATATCTTGACCTATTTTTGATAAGAAAAGATGTTAAAATAGAACAAACTGATGTTTATACCTATTATTAGAAATATAGGTAGTATTAGTTATCTTTCTTGATTATGTGTTTCACCTCATTGCTTCTGGATTATAATTTAGGTCTGAGGTTAAGAAAAGAAAAACAAGAAAGCAGGAGAAAAAAGGAAGGAAGGAAGGAATGAACAAAGGAACAAAGGAAGGAGGAAAGAAAGGGAATACAAAATAAAACAAAGAATGACCTTGAAAAACAATAACACTTTATCTTGAGAACCATATGAAAATAGACTCCATAATCCAGCTACGTCCCTACAGATGATGATAAGTAAAAACACCACTGGTACTTTAAGCTTCCCTCTCCCCACCCAATTCTGGCTGTTATCACTGGAAAACACCAGTGCCCAGTTTTTTACTGATTGTTAACCCAGTTTGGAAGATATTTTATTGAAACTGAAATAGAAGTGCTACCCTCTTATGCATTTAAAAAATATGATTTTCAAATTTCAAAAATTGTATTCAGGAACACATTGTTCTTGACCCTCCAGACCTGCCTCTGCATTTCCCAAAGCATAGTTGGTCTAATTTTAACCTTTAATTTTATTGAGTAGATAATCATTTTATAACCACGAATACCTTGCCGATTTCTGGCCAACTCTTCCCACCTTTAACACTACCATCATTGATGTTTATTGATTTGAGACTTCTGCATCACAGTACTTAATTAATTTCAAACACAGCAGAATATTTTGGGATTTTATATTCAGGATCCCATTGATTTCTTGTCTTGACAGTTTTAATCAGATTTGGGAAAAAGGAAGATTATGTCAAGGCTGTTTACTCATATCTTGGTTAAAAATTTTATAAGTGCAATCATTAGAAAGTGCTTCATTTGAATAATGTATCTAAGTCTTGAAGTGATGAATTATACACGCTGGACATTAACATAATATTTACTTTAAACATCAGAAAGAACGTGTGCTTTCAAGACACAACATACATCTCACATAACTAAATACAAAGGGTATTTAAGTATATGATTATATCCTTATTTTACATCATTTTTGGTCACACTTCCACATCGAAATGCCTAATAATAGCCCGAAATCCATGGGGCCTTGGTATGGGTTTCTGTGCTCTGCTTTAGTGATTAACCAAATAGTCAAATACATCATTTCAAACTTTATTCTTTAAAGACAGTCTTTTGAAAGACTATTACCTGCATCGCTGTTTTGTGGTACAACAGTGACAACCAGTGGCCACTGGATTTCACTGACACTTTATCTCAGCAGACAATTTATTGCCGACATTGTAGATTAACAAGAGCCTGCATCTCACTTTAATAACTAGCACTCAAGGAAGAACTTGCTTCTTGTTGATCTTTATTTTATCTTTTACTAAAAATTTGTATATATCTGCCGCGTGTCTATTTGAGAAATGTTTTATTAACCAAGCATTTGAAATGTAGTTTAAAATGTTTTACTAAGAGGTCACTGCAAATGCAAATATGGGAGGTGATTGGAAGATTCTTTAGGGGGTTCATCCTATGTGGTATGTAAACCAGATTTTATTATTATTATTATTATTATTATTATTATTATTATTATTATTACTGTTTTCTTTTACCTGTAAGGAAAAGGAAGATAGTTACTAGGTGTATGTGAAAAACAGGTCAAAGCACTGTGGGCAAAGAGTTGGGGATTGCATAATTATTCACTACCTGAACATCCCAGATTGGTCTCATCTTCCCTTCCTAAAAGGTCCATTATTTCTTTCAAATGGAGAGCTTAATGGAGTAAAGCTTTGCTAAATGTAATGAGCTGAATAATGTAGAGTTCAACTTTGGATTATGGACTTTTGGAGACTCCAAGCAGTTAAAACTAATGATTTAATCCCTGTATTTATTTTAAATTTCTTTGAACAGATCTATTTATATATTCCAGAAGCTCTCTCTGAGACATGGCAATCTAGAAATACCCTTTTTCACCCCTCTAGCGTCTATGACATTACCACTCTGTCTCAAACTGTCTTCTCTCTCTCTCTCTCTCTCTCTCTCTCTCTTTTAGCATCGCTCCAAACCTTCATTTCCTCCTCACTGGCACTGCTCTAAGAGTGCTTATGGCAAATTTGCTTCTGTAATCATAACTTGAACCCATCTGGGGATGAGATTGGCTACAAGCTTAGTATTTCCACTTAACATATTCATGATTAGCATGCACAGAAGGAGTAGAATTAGGATGAATGTTTTTGGAACAGTACAGATAAATCCTCATAAATGTAGTACAACAGCTCTGGAAACGCACAGTGCGGAAATGTAATGAAGCTGAACTCTATAGAGAGTTTGGTATTCTCAGTACCATGCCTCTCCTAATGAACTCATTTAGATTAGAAAATGGATTTAATATTTTATTGGAATTAACCTGAGCCAGTAAAGAGGATTACAATTTCTTTCCATAAATATAGTGATATTACAGGGTAAGGTAGCATGTTACATGAATATTAAGCACTTTATGAACATTGTCATGAAGCCAAAAGGTGTAAGGTGATTATATTTTAATATAGTGGTACTGTTCTTACAATAATTAAATTTGAATAGCAGTGAAAGGATATTTTAAAAAGATTTAAATCAAAATTTTGTTGCATTTTTAGAGCTAAAATGCCATGTGATTAAAGTTAAACCCAGAATAGAACATTTAAATGATCAGCCTCAGCAGAAGATATATTTTCCCAAGTGGGAAATAAACAACAAAGGAACTTGGGATAGGGAAGGGAAACAAAGATTCTGAGCTTGCCTATAGAGAAGGATTATTTACTCACCTGTGACCACTTTGGTAGATAAGGTAGACAAAAATAGAACTCTTCTGCACTATGGGCTGAGTTCTCTTTTCCTGTTATCTTTCCTTTCATTCCAAACCCACTCAAGTCCTTTGTGGATGATGAGTGGATTTGTGTGTGTGTGTGTGTGTGTGTGTGTGTGTGTGTGTGTGTCTATAAAATTTACATAAGAGAATATAAAGTCTATACAGGAAGAGATTCATGAGAAACCAAAGAACATGTCCTCTTTTCCTCTAAAACCTTCTAGCTATAAGCTACTTCTATCATTAATTTTTTGTAAATCTAGCTGATATAGGCAAGGGAACTAATATCACACTTTTGTAATCTTAAGGAAAGAAAGAAAGAAAAAAATCTGTAACATGAATCTGATCCAGCCTTAAAGAAAGGGCAAGCTTTGGCCCTGAAGTGCCATTTCTACCCATTTTGTAAAGTCAGCTACTGTGCATATGTGCACCCGAGCGATCAGTGATTTTACAGGATAAGGCGCAGTGAGCACTCCGAGCCGGAGGCCGAGGTTAGGTCTTCAGGCTGTGCAGAAATCTTCTGATTAAAGCTGGACACGTGCTGTAAAGTTGCTCAGGCATGTACACAGAGTTAGTTTAAGCAAAGCTTCCCATCCCGACTTCGTTCCACCTCCAGGAGTCCAACTTTTTTGCTTTAGCTGGGGAAAGGTATGTAAGTGTGGGTCTCAGATTTCTCCAACCCGTACACGCAAAGAGCTCCACGGCTGATGCTCTTTTAAGCTTCAGTCACTCTAGGGCTTTGAGATGATGCTATTAAAGTGGAATAAGGGAAATCAGCTGCTTGCTGAGTATGCGGGGCAACAGGCCCCAACCCGGCGATATCAGCAGCAGGGTCATGTCACAGCACCCAGAGATGTTGCTCCTTAGAGGGAGCGAGCCTTGCTGCAGCGCAAGCGAAGGAAGCCTGCTGAGGAGCACCTGCGGGACCCAAGGAGGAGAACCCTGGGTGGGGGGACAGGACTGGGCCGAGGAGGGGAAAATGCCGGGAGTCTGGAATCTGCTGGTCTCACACAGATCCGGGTGGAGACCCTTTGCTCTACTTTATTTTCATTTCTGTGTGTGTGTGTTTTTTTTTTTTTTTTTTTTTACGTCTGGTCGCCTGTTTTCCTGCCTCTTATTTTACTGTCTGATAGGGTAAACCTTTGAGTTTAACATTTTTACTGTAATTAGCCCAAGGATGCATCTCCCTGGGGTGTTGGACAGGGCTAGGGTAGATGGGGGTGCGAGGGCAGTTATTAGCAAGGCTACAGAAGTAAACAGAGAGATCCCCAGAAAATCTTTAACTTTTACATTCCCTAAACGGATCTGGCAGCAAGACATAGTAGGCTTTTAAACCAGGCAAATTAGCTTGGAAAAGGATTTTCTAAATTTCCTTATCGACTTCTTTAGTATATCAACGATTAGTCTGGCTGACTTAGTTCAGAGAGCTCTCTTGGTGTGAAGAGAATAGACTCTGTGTCTACAACTTTTTATTTTCTAGTAAGAGGATAAGATATAGGGGAGATAAATAATCTCCCAGCAATTCTCATACTCCCAAGAATGAGTTAAGAAGCTCAAAGAGCGTCCCCACTTTCTTCTCTTTAGGCGTATGTCCAAATAGGAGATGCTGTATTGAATAAGTGTGTAGCCTCCACTCAGGATGCCTTTTGGGATTCCAGAAGGTGATTTGCAGGCTATATTCTTCTTGCCTATGAGTCAGCTTCTACAGAGGAAACTTGGCAGTTAATGGTAAGCAGGCCAGGCAGCAGAAGATAGACGGGCAAGTAGCTACCAGATAACCTTAGGACATTGCCCTAGAACTAGAGGAGAGATGAGAGTATTTGAAACACCGCCCTTTCTTTCTTTGCCAAGTTCATTTAAATCACTCTCCATTCTCACTCAACCTATAGTGGGTTTATATGGTGACTCTTTCCCTACAAAGGATAGGTTCAAGTTCTTAACCCTGGACACCAGAGTGTGTGATTTTATTTGGAAATAATCTTTGCAGATGTAATTAAGACTTTTGAAATGAGATAATCCTGATTTAGGGTGAGACTTAAATCCAATGATTATTATTATTTTTAAAAGATTTTATTTATTTATTTGACAGAGAGCGCACAAACAGGGGGAGCAGCAGAGGGAGAGGGAGAAGCTAAGCAGGGAGCTTAATTGCGGGGCTCAGTCCCAGGGCTCTGGAATCATGACCTGAGCCAAAGATAGATGCTTAACCAACTGAATTACCCAGGTGCCCTGATTATTGTTTGTATAAGAGAAAGGAGAGGAAGGGATTTGAGAGACCTACACTGAGACACAGGTAAGAAGACCATGTAAAGATGGAGGCAGAGATTGAAATTAAGCTAATTAATTTAAATAAACCAAGGAACACCAGGAGAATACTTTGAAATCAGTCTGTTTTGTTTTTGTTTTTGTTTTAGGAATTTCATATTTTAAACCTTTTGTAGAGAGAATATTTTAAAAAATTCTAAATTACACAGAATAATAATACAGTGAATGTCCATGTATTCACAATTCACCATCCAGACTTTAGAATTATCGATTCTGCCAATCTTGTTTCACACATAACCCTTGTAACATACAAGGTTGGTTTCTCAATTCTTTGTGTACTTGTGCCTTCCCGTTGTTCTCTCCAAGACAGTAGTGCCTGGGAATTTATAAGTTGTTGCATGGCTCTTGAACAATTATTGACAGATGTGGAGCATGGAAGTATAGCTCCTATGTATTGGGTCTGGAAATCTCAAAGGTTTAATTTGTACACCTGACCTCCACTGCAGGATCATGTTAAAGCTACCTTCTGCAGAACATTCCATGAAATCCCACCTGTACTCATTCTCATTCGCTTTCTTTGGCTGGCAGAGCTAACTTGACAAAAGAGGACCATAAATCCTTGTCACCGGGTCTGCTTTGGGGGAATTTGACTTAATACCCTCACCTACTAAGATCCTACTGTGTTATAATGAAATAATCCACAACCTAATAGCATTTCAACTATATTTCAATATGTTTCTCAAAAAGTTAAGGACTGAGTATCTGAGTGACTCAGATGGTTAAACATCTGGTTTGGGCTCAGGTCATGACCTCTGGGTCCTGGGTCCTGGAATAGGGCCCCGCATAGGGCTGGCTCAGTGAGGAGTTTACTTCTCCTTCTCCCTCTGCCTCTCCTCTGCTCAAGCTCTCTCTCTCCCTCTGTATCTCTCTGTCTCAAATGGATAAATAAAATCTTAACAAAACGTTGAGGACTTTATAAAAATGCATTACCATTATCACACCTAAATATGACAATAAAATCTCTTAATGCATAACATACCAGTCAGTATTCTTACAATTGCCTGATAAATAAATATAATTGTTTGTTTGATTGATTTGATATGCAAGCAAGATTTTCACAGTGCATTTGATTTGAAATGTCTTCTTACTCTCTTAATATAGTGGTTTCCTCTCCATCTTTTCTTTTGTTGATGTTCTTGTATTAGAAAAACATTGTCATTTTTCTTTAGTGTTTCCCACAGTCTGTATTTAGCTGACTGAGTCTTCATGGTGTCTTTTAGCATATTTGTCTAGCCCCCATATATTGTATGCATTTGTAGTTGAATTTAAAAGCTTGATCAGATTCAAATGTGATATTTTTGCTAAATCTCCTTCATTGGTCGTGATAGATCCTTTCATTAGAAAGAAACAAAATTGTGTTTCTCTTTCTGTTACTTAGTTGCCATTAATGATTAATGTCTTTATTCATTAATATTTCAGGGACTGAAAACTGGTGATACTCTGATTCTTTTAATTCCTTTTTCATTTATTACTGGGTTAATTCTGAAAAGACAAATATTTGGTTTGTCTATTTGGTTATCGTTTGGTAAAATTCACATAGAGAAAGCAGGATAAATGTTTACTTTTTTTCTTTTTACCAGTTTTTAAGATAGTGGGTTAATTAGTTGACCAAATTTTTTTTTTGTATTTCAGTATAATTATGAATTCATTAGTTGAAATATATTTGATGTACTTCCTCCATTATAGTGATTATTCTTCTAGTCCACTCCTTGGCCAATGGGAGTTGACTTATTTCTTTTGGTATGACTAGAGTAGTCTTTGATATCTTCCTTGAGAGTTACGAGCTTCCATGATCATCTTGTATCGATATTATGATTACATTTTTAAGGGTAAATATATCAGGAGTTCAACTGATTCTTTTCATTATAATTCAAAACTATTGAATTTTTATTTAACCAATTCTAATATTATTTTAGGTCCCCTTTCTGCCACACAGAGAATGCCAATTCCCAATAGTGCTAGTAATGATAGAGTATCATCTGCTTTCTCCCACAAAACATACAGAAGTCTCTGTTGATAATTATAATTTTCACCAACAGTATGATTATCGAAATCAGTGTAAGTTTTTGTTTTTGTTTTAGTTACATTACTATATTAAAGACTCATGAAATATCTTTCTCTAGGTGGTTATGCCACCAACAAATTGCACAGTTTTGTTTATTGTTATTTGTTATATATATATATTTTTATTTTTCAGGAGTAAATATATGTGTGTATGTGTGTGTGCGTTATGTGTTCAAAGGTATATAGCTCCTATTCCTTTGTCTGTGATCTTAAACCCTTGTTCTACCTATTGGTAAGCATTTTTTTTTTTAATCTTGGTTTTATTTCATTGCTTGTTTGTCAAATATAAACGTGTATATTCATATTCTTTCTTAGGTAAACAGTGATATACTCACTTTTTTTCTACCTCGCTTTTCTTCAATTAATGATAAATGTAAGAATATATTCTAGAGTAATATATAGAAATTTTCTTCATTATTTTTACAGTAGCAAAGTGTTCTACCTTGTGGTCCATACCATAACTTATTAAAAACAAGTTTTATATTGATGGATATTTAGGCAAATATCACTTTTTATTTCTAATATAAAAAAACAGTTCTTCAATAAATAATCTTGTCCATATTCCTTTTCATATTGTTACTAGTATATTTTTGGGATATATTCCTAGAGATGGGATTGTTGGGTCAAAGACCAAATGTATCTGTACATTCAGTAGTTAATATTAATTTTTTTCTTCATAACAGCTATACTGCTTTAGGAAGTATATTTTTGTCTACTTTAAAATATCACTTTGAATGTTTTTATTTCATGTGAAACAAAATGTTTTATTTTGCTTTACTTTAAATAAATGAGTTATACCTAGTTAATATGTATTGGTAAAATCAGTGTATATAGTCTTACCTTTGTCTTGTTATGTTATAGGAGTAAGGTTTGTCTTTTTCTGACCATTAAACAAAATAGGACATCCAGTGCCTTTAGAACACAATAAAAAATTCCAACAAATATTTTGTCAGTTACAGTCATATTTTGAGAGAGCACATTCTTAGAATTTCTTGGAAAACAAGAGAATTTAACCAAATATTATGTTAAAGCTAGTATAAACTTGTAAATCTACTTGTTATTATATTGTGTTAAAGAGAGGAGGACACTGTTGGGTGATTCATGGTTGACAAGAAGAAATTAGTGAACTGCCCCTAAGTACTATCAACCTACTGTAGATTAGGACTCTTCTTCCATCTGCTTCTCATATTTTCTGTTTCAAATTCTTCATGTAGCAATGTCAAAAGCAGCTGTGGGTGTTTTTACCTAGTTGCTGTATTTCATTGTCAGGCTGTTTTTATGATTCATTATTTGGTCCAAAAGGATCCATATTAGATGAATCTCTAGCCTCAGATTATCCTTTGTCATCAAGCACATTTACTGCCTGATATGTATGACTACCCCTTGCTGAATATAATATTTATTACAACTGGAGCTTCTTACTTTGACTTGATATTTGGAGATGAGATTAGTTCTGTTCTGCAGTTCTACTTTGTGCTATAGTATTTTCAACAAATTTGATAATAATGCATGCAGGTATATATCTTATATGAATTGGATATTTTCAATTTACTTTTCCCCCCATTTCATTGTGTTATCTCACCTTTTAGGGAAACATGTATATGGATATTGAATAAAACAAACAAACACAAAATAAAATAAAAACAACAAAAAATAGCTTTGATGTAGGAAATAAATATGTCACTTCAACTGTCATTTACTAATTTTTGGAATTTGGAAAAGGGTAATGATTAAAGATGACAGAAAACAAACAAACAATTTTTTTTTCTTTGGAAATCCTCTGCCCAAGATAACTTCAATATTACTATTGGGTAAAGAAGGATTCTTTAATGAATGCATTGATATGATGCCTTTTTTGTAAGCAAAATAACTCCATGAATATGCTAACAATTTGTGGTTTGATGTTAATGAATAGAGAGTGGGACAGTAAAGCAAAGAATACTGGATGGGTGATCCAGCTGCCCACCTCAACAGTTTATAAAATAATTTTGGTATGCCAGAAGAGAGAGAATGAGATCAGTGAGGGCAGCTTTGTATATACTTGTAGCTCCTGATGTTTAGGTGAGGTGAGGACAAAAAAATGCTCATTGGTTTGCATGAACTAATCCATGAACATTTTGCTAGATCAGTAAATGGACAATGAGAATAAGTTCTTTTTCCCCCTACTTATTGTTACTACTTCATACTAGAATTAGAATCACAGGGTAGCATAAAATGTTGCCCACGAAAAGGATTTTCAAAGTTATATATGATCCCTGATAAAGAGGATGATTCTTCAGAGACATGTCACTATCACTTGGAATCTTTGTGAATGTTATCAAGAGGGGAGAACACAATCATTTAAACCTAGCCCACTTTGGTTTTTGATAGCTTTAATTGTTACATACCTTATCTTATATTTTTCTTATATTTTCTTATATTCCCTGTACTTTCCCAGTATAAATTCTAGTCCTGCTTTCTGGAGAAATTCAATGTAAGGTTAAACTCCATTTGGAAGCCAGAAAAGTCCTTCAAATATCTGCAGATGAATATCAAATTGGTCTTAGATTTTTCCCTCCCTCATTCTCCCTGAATGTCAAGCATTCCTCAGGACAAACTCTATCTATACCAATACAAGCTTTAAAAATTTGGTTTCCCAAACTGACACAATGCTTAGGATGTTGCATGACACATCCAGCATTTGGTTAATGTACTATATCTGTAAGTTTCAACACCTTATTTTCTTTAATCATTTCCCATTTTAGTACTGAGTCATATTGCTAATCCTTTCATAATATTAGTCAACAAAAACTTTAGGCATTTTTCATATGAACTATTTTTTGTCAAGCTTTCCTAAAAATATAATTATAAAATTGATTCTTTGAGCCCACTTGCAGGATATTTATTTTGGTTAAATTGATTTGTGTTAGTTTGGGCCCATCATTCACCCTGCCATTTTTATTTTTGCACCTTGATAATATTAATTGCATTAGTTAATCCTCTCAGATTTGGATAATCTAAAAATTTAATCAGCATTTTTCTTTCTACATCTAAGGCATTAATAAAAGTGTTAACTGGCTCAGAGTCAAGGACAAAGTAAAAAACTATGACATTTATTAAGCATCTTTCTAGTTACATATTGATCCATGGTTCAATGCTTTTGTGTATTCATTTAACAAGTATCTATTGAGTTTTTATTATGCGTCAGAGACTAATCAAGGTACTGAGGATATGACAATTAAAGCATACCAAATGCTTGTCCTCATAGAAAGGACTATTGATGCTTTATATTGCACCTTTGTGCAAATTATTAAAAAAAAGTGAAATAAAACAAAACAAAGTACCCTGTCAGGTGAATTCAAGCTTTTAAAAATTATTAAATAAAAAGTACCTCTTTTATTGGAAAACAGTCAAGTGTCAGTTGAATGATTTTTTGATTTTTTAAGAAGAGCTGGCTGGACATCAGTTTCCAAGAGATCTGCAACTGTCAATTTTATTCGATGTACAAACTGTACAACTTTCTATGATGAACCCTGCACAGTCTGTTATATTCACATTCAACTCTTTCATGCCCTTATTAATTTTTACTCATTATTCGATATTCATATTTGTTGGACTTGCTTATAATGTTCTTGGAAGCATTATAAGCATTCTACTACATTAGAATGAAGAATGATTAATCTACCTTATAAGAATTACAAAAACAAGAAATGGAGGAAATGTGAAGGTGGTTTAAGATGATGATATAAGGAGATCATGAACTCACCTTCTTTCAGAGACACAACAGAAGTATATATAGGAAAAATCCTCTGGAAAAAAAAAAAAAAACCCGAGAACTAGCTGAAACCTGCCACACGACAAGGATAAAAGAACCACACTTTGAGATGGGTAAGAGGGGCAGAAACATGCTTTCAACAAAAATCCCACCACCTTGTGCAACAACCTGTAGATGAGAGGGACCTCAAAGAATAAAAACCAAAGATTTCTTTTTCTCTGAAAAGGATGAAAGAAAAGATTGGTACTCCACAACAGGCAACTCAATACTCAGGTTCTGCACTGGAGACATAAGCCCCAAACATCTGGCTTTGAAAATCAATGAGGATTATGTTGGGGGGGGAGGGGGGGAACATAGGGTCATAAGGAACAAAGATTCTACTCTTTTAAAGGGTTCATGAGCAGACCCACTTGTCCTGGGACCTAGCACAAAAAAAGAACAATTTGGGGACCCCTGAGTGGCTCAGAGTTTGAGCGTTTGCCTTCAGCTCAAGGAGTGATCCCAGGGTCCTGGGATTGAGTCCCTGAATGGGGCTCACTGCAGGGAGCCTGCTTCTTCCTCTGCCTATGTCTCTGCCTCTCTCTCTGTGTCTTTCATGAATAAATAAGTAAAATCTTAAAAAAAAAGAAAGAACAATTTGAAAAGAGCCCAGAACATAGGTAAAGAGATTTGCTTGCTAAACTTAAAGTGTCTGTCGGAGGGTCAGAAGTCTGTTGGTACTCTCTCCAGGGGCAAACCACTGGTAGATACCATCTTTATAGTCTCTTTCTACATTGTTGGCACTGGCTTTGGAAGGTGCCATTTTTGCACCCTCCTTCTAACCACCTTACAATGGCAAGTAAACAATGAAGAAATCAAGGAGAAATTAAACATTTTTTAAGACAAATGAAAATGGAAATATGGCATTCTAAAATGTATGGGATGAAGCAAAGATAGTTCTAAGAGGGATGGCCATTTCATAACAATATAGACCCACCTCATGAAACAAGAAAAATTTCAAATAAATAATTTAATTTTATCCATAAAAGAACCAGAAAAGAAGAACATATGAGGCTCAAAGTTAGTAGAAGGAAGGAAATAATAAAGGTAACAATGGAAATAAATGAAATAGAGGCTAAAAAATAATAGAAAAAATCAATGAACTAAGGACTGGTTCTTTGAAAAGATAAAATTGACAGACCTTCAGCAAGGCTCATGGAGGAAAAAGGGAGAGGGCCCAAATTAAATCAGAGATGAAAGAGAATTTACAATTGATATCACAGAAATACACAGGATCATAATGGAATAGTATGAACAATTATATGCTAACTAGTTGAACAACCAAGTATCAACCAACTTGATGCATTATATTAACAAAATGAAAGATAAAAACCATATATCATCTTAAGAGATGAAGAAAAAAGCATTTGACAAAATTAATACCAATTTATGATAATAACTCTTAACAAAGTACATATAGCAGGAATAATAATAGCAAAGGCCATAACTGAAATACACAGCTAACATCATACATGATGGTGAAAAGTTGGAAACTTTTCCCTTAAGATCAGGAACAAGGCAAGAATGCCACCCTCCTCACCACTTTTGTTAAACATAGTATTAGATGTTCTAGCCACAATAATCAGGCAAGAAACATAAGTAAAAGGCATCTAAATTGGAAAAGAAAAAGTAGAACAGTCAGTAGTTGCAGATGACATGATATATTAAAGGGTACACCAAAAAGCTATTAAAACTAATAAACCCAACAAAGTTGCAGGATACAAAATTAATACATAGAAATATGTTGCATTTCTATATACTAATAGTGAACTATCAGAAAGAGAAATTAAGAAAACAATCCCACTCATAATTTCATCAAAAAGAATAAAATACCTCGGAATAAATTTAATTAAGGAGTTGAGAATGATACTGATGAAAGAAATTTAAGAAGATACAGGTAAATAGAAAGATAAACTATGCTCATGGATTAGAAGAACTAGTGCTTCTAGAAAATGTTTATGCTGGGTAGCCCGGGTGGCTCAGCGGTTTAGTGCTGCCTTCGGCCCAGGGCGTGATCCTGGAGACCCTGATCCAGTCCCATGTCGGGCTCCCTGCAGGGGGCCTGCTTCTTCCTCTGCCTGTGTCTCTGCCTCTCACTCTCTCTCTTTCTCTCTCTCTCTGTCTCAAATAAATAAAATATTTTTTTTTAAAAAAGGAAAATGTTTATGCTACCCAAAGCAACCTACAGATTGAATTAAATCTCTACCAAAAAATCTCTACCAGAAAAAAATCCATGCCTATATGGTCAATTAACTTACAACAAAGGAATCAAGAAAACACAATGGGGAAAGGATAATCTCTTCAATAATGTTGTTGGGAAAGTTGGGCCACTATCTTATACCATGTATAAAATGTAACTCAAAATGTATTAAAGATTTAAATGTAACACTGAAACCATAAAACTTCTTAGAGGAAAATATTGTCAGTAAATTCCTTGACATTGGTTTTTAGCAATATTTTTTCTGATCTGACTCCACAGGCAAGGGCAACAAAAGCAAAAACAAATAACACTAAACAAAACAAAAAAATGTTTTCACAGAGAAGGAAACTACTAACAAAATAAAAGGCAATGTACTGAATGGGAGAAAATATTTGCAAATCATGTATCTGACAAGGGGCTAATATCAAAGATATACTAAGAATGTATACAACTCAATAGCAAACAAAACAAAACAAAAAACCAACAACAAAACCCAGAGAATCCAACTTAAAAATAGGCAGCTTTGAACAGACATTTATCCAAAGAAATACAGGTGGTCAATAGGCACTTGAGAAGGTGCTCAACATCAATAATCATTAGGGAAATGCAAATCTAAACTACCATGAGCTATCACCTCAAACCTGTCAGACGGCTATTATCAAAAACAAAGCAAAACAAAACAGCAAAAACAAAAATGAAACAAGAAATAGCAAGTGTTGGCAAGGATGTGGAGTAAAGGCAACCCTTTGTACTGTTGGTGGGAATATATATTGGTGCAGCCACTAGGGAAAACAGTATGATGATTCCTCAAAAATATTAAAAATAGAACTACTGCATGATCCAGCAATTTTGCATCTGGGTATTTATCTAAAGAAAATGAAAACACTAACTCAAAAAGATATATGCATCCCTATGTCTATTGTAGCATTATTTACAGTAGCCAATATATGGAAGTGACCTAAGTGTTCATCAACAGTTGAATGGATAAAGACGATGTGGAATATATTTACAATGGAGTATTACTCTGCCATAGAAGAATGAGATCTAGTATTTGCAACAACATGGGTAGATCTTAAGGGTATTCCACTAATTGAAATAGGTCATATAGGAAAAGTTAAATACCATTAATCATTTATATATGGGATCTAAGAACAAATACAGAATAAACAAACAAACAAAAGAAAACAAAACCAGACTCAAAGATGTGGAAAACAGACTGATAATTACCAGAGCTGAGGGATTTGGGGATTTGATAAAATGGTTGAAGGAGATCGAGAGATACAAATTTCTGGTTAAAAACTAAATAGGTCATGAGGATGTGATGTACAGCACAGGTAATATAGACAATAATATTTTATTAACTTTGTATAGATGACAGATGGTAAGTTGCCATACTATGATGAGCATTTTATAATGTTTATTTTGTTGTACACCTGAAACTACTATAACATTGTATTTCAATTATACTTCAATTTGGGAAAAAAGAAAATAAAAAGAAATAGAAGAAGCTCAACTGAGGCATGTTCTTTCCTTTTAGAAATATCTTTTTAAATTTTTTTTTAAGAATTTATTCATGAGAGACACAGAGAAGCAGAGACATAGGCGGAGGGAAAAGCAGGTTCCATGCAGGGAGCCTGATGCAGGACTTGATCCTGGGACCCCGGGGTCATGAATGACCTGAGCCAAATGCAGATACTCAACCAGTGAGCCACTCAGATGTTCCTAGAAACATCTTTCTAAGAGAACAATTACTATTACTATTGGAAATTGTGGAAGGGACAATTATCTGTCCACTAAAGATTTGCATTCCTGGTTGTAACTTCCTCATTCTCTTTCCCCAGTTGCACATGAAAAGAAAATACATGATGCCCTCCTGTAGTAGGTCTCAAGATCCCTCCCATTGCAAGCTTAAACAATACCGAAGATCTCAAGAGCATTCATATTTATAAATTATATCCATCAATACTTACTATATTAGAAATGAAAATTGAAAAAAATTGGGATCCCTGGGTGGCACAGCGGTTTAGTGCCTGCCTTTGGCCCCGGGCGCGATCCTGGAGACCCGGGATCGAATCCCACGTCGGGCTCCCGGTGCGTGGAGCCTGCTTCTCCCTCTGCCTATGTCTCGGCCTCTCTTTCTTTCTCTCTGTGTGACTATCATAAATAAATAAAAATTAAAAAAAAAAAAGAAAATTGAGAAAAATTTTAGAATTATTTATTTTAATACATTTACCATAAAAGTAAAAACCCATTACATAAACAATTTTTATGACAAATAACTATATTTTCCAAAACAAAAATAGAGTCAGAAGGGTGGCATTGTTTACATTTTGAAACTCTTTCTTAATTCCTCATTCAAGTGCCTATATCAGATATTATATAGTTTTTAAACATGCAACTATTCACCTCTGGGATAAGAATGAAAGAAAACAAATGGCATTTTATTACTATGTTAAAGCTAACTTTATTTCATGGATCCACTGAAAGTGTCTTGGGATTTTTAGGGGTTCTGGATCATTGCTGTCCTATGGGAATCCTAGGGAGCCATGACATAGAAGGAGCTGTGGTTTGTGAATCAAATGGAGGAAGCTGAGGTTTCTGAAGGAGATGGGATTTCTGGAGTATGGAAATCCACATCCTACAAAGAACACACATTCTTTACATGAGAAAATGTACTGTATAGTACATGAGTAACATGACTGTTACATGAAAGAGAAATAAAATGCTTTTATGTTAAGTCACTAAGATTTGGGAGTTTCTATATTACAGAAGTTAGAATCATCCTGTCTAGAACAGAAATCCACAGAATATACTAATTCTGATATAGGAAATTTTACTTTTTATGATGTTTATCCAGGAATGGCTCTTTTTTTATTCCTAGCATACATGCCCAGCAAAATCCAGCAAATGAAAACTGACATACAATATCCACAGGAGGCCCAAGAAATAATGGGATTTATTTGGTTGGGAAAAGAATTTTAACAGGAAAACTAAAGGTATTGATCTAGCTTGGAAATGAGATGGCCATGGGAACTTACTATTACTTTTTAAGTTTATGAAGTCTTATCTAGATGATAGCTTATAATACTGTGTGTATGGGGGGGGTATTGGTAGAATGACAGAGAAGAGGCTGAAATTAGAGTACCTCGAATTTGGGTTAATCAGTAGAAATGATGACATGATCACTATTGTTTTGAAACAGGAAATTGCGTTCTTCAGAGCTCTACAAAATATTATTCTTTAGAAAGATGAGTAAAGATGTGCTATGAAGAAGTCTTCTTGAGAATGGTTAATACAGAAAGAGCACTGAGTACGTGTGTACATAATCACATATAATGATAAACTCACAATAACAATGAATATTAGGTGGAATTACTGTTGTAACCAATCCCAGAGAGGGAACATGGAGGGAAACTGAGGCCTGATTTATTTATCTTTGAAATTTATGCACTGTGAAGGGGAAGAATTGGTCATTTGAACCCATTTTTAGACCCGTTTCAAATGATTTCTTTTTTTTAATCTTCATAAACAAGTCTTTATTTAAATTCCGGTCAGTTAACATATAGTGTAATATTAGGTTCAGGTGTATAATACAATAATTCAACACTTTCTTGAACTCATTTGATGGAAGAATTGATGAATACCTATACAGTGTTGTGTAAGCTTGATTGGCATCTATTGTTAAGAAAAAATGTTCTGTTTGTAATAGCTAAGTCTTGACACCATGAAAATTTTTTTTCTCCCATTTCTTACTTAAGAAAAAAGTATCAGTAATTACATTTATTGAGCAACACATTATAGTGCTATGGTAAAAAATACTGTTGGCGGCTTCAACTCTTGACACTCAGAAATTTAAGAAGAGAACTGTGTCACATTTGATAATTCAAAGAGTGATCTGTAATTTATTTTGGGGTATTTATTATATAATGAATTACTGAGTAAGCACTGGAAAAATTACTGTGTAAGTACTGATTTAAGGATATCTATAGTTGTCCTTAGACGTTATAAAATTTCTCTTTAGGATTTGGCTTATGGCTTACAAATCTTGGGAAAACAGAATTATTGACTTCACAAGGGATATAGTCTCACTTTCCTTCTTTTAAGTCACTTTTCTCCCGTATTCAGCACATGCACTATTATTTATAAGCGTTAAGATGCACACTTACATACTTCACTGAACACAAAATTAACTACAGAGAACAGAAAATGGCTTATTTATCCTCAAGCAAGTGCAGATTGAAATAGAACATGAAGATGGGAAAAGAGAGTCTATTTTGATTTATTGATCTTTGGTCTTTCTTGTTATTCTGTTCCTCAAATACTTCCTCTGTCCTGTCCTTTAAGGAACCGGGACTTCAGATGGATCTTTTGACTTTCTATGAGCTTCCTTTCGAGAAGTACTTCTCTCTCATTCTCTTTTTCTCTATGTCTCTGGGTCTTTGTCTGTCTCTGTCTCTCTTTTCTTCCTCCAATTTAATATTTTGCTTTCCTCAGTGCGTCTCAGTACTTGGGATGGGATACTTGGTGTGAGGTGTTACATGGGAATTCTGTGCTTCCTGTGGTAAATGACAAACAAGAACAAAAAGACAAAATGAGAATGGGTCCAATGGTTTATGCAAATGTTGGTGGTGAGACAGAGAGAGTTGAGGGGCATGCAAGTGGAAGAATTTAATAGAAACGCACAAATATGCTTTAAGGAGATGTGAGTCCTGTGTCTAATTTCCTGGTTCATGCGTCTGAGTTACTGACCGTGGCAGTAAAGTAGGTAAACAAAGAGTCCTCCTGTCACTTCTAACTAGGTGAACTCTAGGTGCCTTAGCCTGGACAGCTCACACGTGTACAAACTAAATGTATATAATAAATGTGAATTTTTACAGACTCTACCAATAGATTGACCAAGACTTATGGTGTATGTCATTGTCAATTTTATCTTGTCTGTGCATGTTGTCATGTACACGTTAGTGATATGTTGGGGGATATTTTCATCATGAGCCGGGTGACAGATGCCATTTTCAAAGAGAAATTCTCTTCTCTATTTGCTTTTGAACTGCAGATATGCAAGTTTCAGCTGCTAATAACTCTTTGGTTTGGGCCTAGTAATCTCTTTTAAAATTGTTTCTACTTCAGGAAACCTTCCAAATCATCAGTCGTGAAAGAGATGACCGAGAATGTTTGGCTTCTGGCTCAAAACATGCTTGTGATTAATACTACAATGATTTGAAAATACTGTGGTTTTTCCCTTTAGAATAAAGGTATAACTTTAATAATAATAATAATAATAATAATAATAATAATAATGTCCTTTGACCAAAAAGTTGCTTAATTGAGATGCACAAATAAGACCTATCATTATGAGACCACATCCAGCAATTACTCTGAGTCTATTCCTCTATCTTGGCAGCTCCAGGGAAAAAAGAAGAAATTCAACTTTAGCTAGTCAAGGGGAATCCAGTACTTTTTCAATCACTAGCGTTTTCCTGGGATTGAATCTGAACCTAGTTTTAAGGACCAAAAGGTTCAACACTATTCATTATTCCACTGTTCTGCTTCTGAAATCAGATGCACTGTTTCACTTTCAACTGTGAGGTTTTTCTAGTGTCTGAGCTTATTACCATACATCGGTTTAAGCAGATTCTCATTTTCTTCTATTCTGCCCCTCTTCCTTCCTTTTTGGTTCTTCTGCATGATTTCCCTATCCTCACTGTGTCTGCTTTGTGTTTCGTTGCTCATCTTAGAGCAAGCTTGCCTACTTGCAGCATATCTATCCTCCTCGGGAGGCATTTAAATGGCTTGTTGTTTGCAGCCCACTGCACTCTGGGGCTGCAAATGGAAATAAGAGGAGGGCTTGTGGACATTTCCCATTGTCCTTAAATATCCAGGGAGCTACACTGTGATGAATTAACTGAAGATTGTAAGAAACATAGGAACGAACAGATACAGTCTTCTTTTCTAATCCGTGTTATACAATTTTTGTGATGGATTTTTTCCTGATTCATCTCGTTCCCTTTTTGCTCGGTTTTGTGAAACAGGCTGAAACACATTTTATTTTCCTGCTGTGAAGCAGCCTGCACGAAAATGAAGCCCATTTCATTTGTCTGGTGTCACACTAAAATACTGCAATTAAACATATATAATAATTTAATTAGGATTCATTCAAATCTGCTCCTCTCCTATTTATTCTATTTTCAGGGAAGGATCATTAAAATGCCCAGAGATGTCAGCTCCTGTTGCTTTCTAGTTTTTCTCTTACAGATACAATGGAGGATTAATTGCTGCATTGTCTTGAAGACTCTGAATGCTATCAACAATATCATTTTCAATCTTAGAGATGGGTCATAGAGTGCACGCCTCTTATAAATCCTCATCTCTCTTCTTTTAATCCTACCAGTTGACTAATTGAAGTGAGAAGCATTTCCTAGCAGCATTTCCAAGACCTGATTTTCAGCCTACCTGCCTTTGCCTGCCTAGTAAAAGAATGCACACTCTGTAAAAGAATACAAGAGTCCCCTTTCCCTCCCACTCCCACTCTTACAGGTTTTTTCAGATGGCTATAATCAAAATTCTGCAGCTTCCTCTCTGATGTTATGTTCTTTACATGACATCTAGAGGCCAAAATTGATGTGAGCCATAATTAATCTTTCCACGTGGCAATGCAGACCCTTGGTATATCAGGGATGAGAATCACACTGTCTGCATACTTAAACTTACAGAACATCCCAGCACCAATCTATATTCTGAGCAATGCACAGTTTGATCCCATCATCCTACGGATATAAAAGATATAGGAAAAGAAAGCAGCCTTATGAGGAAGGAAAAGACTTAAAAGAACAAAACTCCTTTCTTCTGAGTTTGCGCTTTATATGCAATAATGTCTGCTGTTAATTTCCACACAAATTGTGAAATAATCTAATTAGTGTTCCTGACATTTACCCATGACAGTCAAAATCCTGCTGGTAATCAATAATGTAAATGTAAAGTGGCTGATTAAATTTCCTTTTTTTCCCCCTCAAAAATTTTAAGGGCAAAATTCATTTTATGGTCCCTCATGTATTCTCAGAACAATCTTCTGACTCCAGCTTTAATCTGCAAATTCGCAGAAGGCAAAGAGAAGAATTTAACTCATGTGAAGGATAATTGATACTGTCACCACTTGGCTATGAAGCAGTTCTCTGCATTTTTTAGTAGTCCTCCCCAAATAAGTATCAGAACCATAGAATCACTTTAGCTGTAATTAAGGACATATTCCAAGCTTCCTTTTCTTAAGATCCGAATATCAGAAAATGTAAATCCTACCATTTTGTAACTGAATCATGGGGTAGATTAAAATGTTTAAAATCCTTATATACTGCAGTGATGCAGTAGAAGGAATGTTTATGTCCTCCCCCAATTTCATATGTTGAAATCCTCAGCCCCGAAGTGGTGGTATTAGGAGGTGGGGCCTTTGGAGGTGATTAAACCTGAGGGTGAAGCCATCATGAATGAGAATAGTACCTTGATAAAAAGAAACAGGGATGGGGGTGGGGAATCCCTTCATTCTTTCCCCACTGAATGAGAATACCAAGAGAAATTGGCAGTTTATAATCTGAAAGAGGGTTCTCACCAGAATTTGCTATGCTGGCGCCCTGATCTTGGCTTTCTAGCCTCCAGAACTGTGAGAAATAAACCTCTGCTGTTTATCAACCCCTCATTCTATAGTATTTTGTTAGAGCAGCCTGAACTAAGACAGAGGATAACCTTTTAAAATATGTTTCACACACACACACACACACACACACACACACACACACACACACACAGTTGATTAAGTCTTCCATAAATATTTTGTGAAATTTATTTTTTACACACACATATCTGGTCTAAAATTATATTCCAACTCATTCAAACAATGTAGTAAAGAATTATTTTTGTGTACCTATTTGTGTGGGTGCACGCTCCTGTATGTGTGTGGGGTGACCTTGATCACTTTCCCCGCTCTGCTTTGCAGCCATCCTTGTTGCTCTGCCACAAGTGGCTTCCTGCATCTTGATGCTGCGTTATGGTCCACGCCTACTACACGTTACTGACCGATTCGATTCCCTGGTAACTGCTACTCTAGGACGCCCACATTTTCTATTACCATGGAAAATGCTAAGTCTCTCTATATATATCACGACACTGATTTGTGCACGTGTTTTCTGGAACATATACTAAGACTGAGATTTCTGTGTCATAGGAAACACGCATACGCAATTTTGCTAAATATTGCCAGATGGCTTTCCAGAATGGCTGTTGCAGTATAGACTGCCAGCAGGGCGTGAAAGTTCCTGTCTACCCACATTCTTGCCAGTAATTGGAATTAACCCATATTCTGAATGCAACATTCTGATGAACATGAAATTTTAACTCGTTGTTACAACTTGCAATTATTTCGGGCAGCCCCAGTGGCTCAGCGGTTTAGCACCACTTCAGCCCAGGGCCTGATCCTGGAGACCAGGGATCGAGTCCCACGTCGGGCTCCTTGCATGGAGCCTGCTTCTCCCTCTGCCTGTGTCTCTGCTTCTCTCTATCTCTGTGTGTCTCTCATGAATAAATAAATAAAATCTTAAAAAAAGAAACAAAAAATCAAAACAAACAAACAAATCAAAACAACTTGCAATTATTTCATTAATAGTAAGTTTGAACAACTTTACGTATGCCTGTCAGATATTTGGGTCCTTCTACAAAATGTCTTTTCAAATCTTTTGTTCGTTTTTCTTTTTCTTTTTTTTTTTTTAGATTTTATTTATCTCTTCATGAGAAACACACACACAGAGAGGCAGAGACACAGGCAGAGGGAGAAGCAGGCTCCATGCAGGGAGCTTGAGGTGGGACTCGATTCCGGGTCTCCAAGATCAGGCCCTGGGCTGAAGGAGGCGCTAAACCGCTGAGCCACCTGGGCTGCCCTTTTGTTCATTTTTCTATCATATTTTCTTTCTTTTTCTGGGGACTTGCAAGTATTTGTATATTCTCTTTTTAAATCATTTATCATAAATTTTAGATGTTGCAAATATATTCTTTCAATTGCCCTCTATTAAATTGGGCATATTTACTTTTCTGTAATTGGTTCCTTAATCTGAAGGATATGTTTATCTATTGTGTAAAGTAGGGACCCAGATTTAACTTTTATTTAAAGTATAACTTAATACTTCCCTGGAGTATTGTGAAAAAAAATCATCTATCCTTTTCCCATGACTTTGTGATGCCCTCTTCCCTCAAGTAAGCTTTTTTGAGACATAATCGACACATAACAATGTGTAAGCATAAGATATACAACTTGATTTGATATACATATATATTGCAAAATAATTATAGCAATAAGGTTAGTTAACATTTCCATCTCCTCACATAATTACTTTTTTTTTTTTTTTTGGTGAGAACATGTAAAATTCGCTTTCTTAGCAACGTTCAATTATATAAGACAGATGTCATAGAGTATTGTTAACTCTTTTCACCATGTTGTATATTAGGTCCTCAGAAATTATTTGTCTTAAAACTGGGAGTTTAAGCCCTTAACCAACACCCAGCCCCTGGCAACCACCATTCTATGCTTTGTTTCTATGAATTTGGTGTTTTTGTTTTTGTTTGATTTCACATATAAACAAGATCATATGATGTTTGCTTTCCTCTGTCTGACTTATTTCGTTCAGCATAATGCATTCGATTTTCATCCATGTTGTTGCAAATAACAGGGTTTTCTCTTTTATAATGGCCAAATAACATTCCATTTTTATATATGATACATTTTCTTTGTCCATTCATCCTTGATATGCACTTAAGTTGCTTCCATATCTTAGCTACTGTGAATCATGTTACAATGAATATGAGAGTGTAGGCAACTCTACAGATGGTTATTTCGTTTACTCCAGATGTATACCCAATAGTGGAATTACCAGATCATATGGTAGTTCTATTTTCATTTTTAGTTTTTTGAGGAAACCCTATACTGTCTTCCATAGTGGCTGTACCAGTTAATATTCATACCAACAGTACATAAGTATTCCCTTTTCCTGAAATCTACTCCAAACTTATTTTTCAAAATATTTTTTCTTCATTCAAATTCAAATTGCCAACATAGAGTATAACACCCAGTGGTCACCCCATCAAGTGCCCTCCTTAATGCCTATCATCCAGTTACCCTATCTCTCCACTCATCCCCCCTTCAGCAACCCTCAATTTGTTTCTCAGACCTTTGTTTTTTAAGATTTTATTTCTTTATTCATGAGAGGCACACACACACAGAGAGGCAGAGACACAGGCAGAGAGAGAAGCAGGCTCCCTGCAGGGAGCCTGACGTGGGACTCGATCCCGGGTCTCCAGGATCATGCCCTGGGCGGAAGGCAGGCGCTAAACCGCTGAGCCACTCAGGGATCCCTTGTTTCTCAGACTTAAGAGTAGCTCATGGTTTGTCTTCCTATCTATTTTTTTCCCATTTGGTTTCCCTTCCTTCCCATATGGTCCAGTGCACTATTTCTAATTTTTCACGTATGAATGAAACCATAATCTTTCTTATAATTTTGATAGTATCCATTCTAACAGGTATGAGGTGATGTCTCATTATGGTTTTCATTTGATTCAATGTTGAACACCTTTTCATGTAACAGTTGGCCACTTGTATGTCTTCGAAAAGTGTCTAGTGAGGCTCTCTGCCCATTTTTAATCAAATTAGTTTTATAGTTATTATTCGCTCTTAAGTTGCTTGAGTTCCTCATATATTTTTGGACACTAACTTCTTACGCAATATATGGCTTGCAAATATTTCTCCCAATTTTTTAGGTTGCCTCTTCATTCTATTGATTGCTTCTTTTGCCATGCAGAATCTTTTTAGATTGATGTAGTCCATCTTATTGATTTTTGCTTTTGTGGCTTGTGCTTTTGGTATCATCTGCAAATATTTTTGCCATGACCAATGTCAAGTAGTGTTTTTCCTCTGTTGCCTACTAGGAGCTTTATGGTTTCAAGTCTTATATTTAAGTCTTTAATCCTTTCAAGTTAATTTTTGTAAGTGGTGGGATGCCTGGGTGGCTCAGTGGTTGAGTGTTTACCTTTGGCTCAGGGCATTATCCCAGGTCCTGGGATCCAGTGCTTCATCAGGCTCCTCACAGGGAGCCTTCTTCTCCCTCTACCTGTGTCTCTGCCTCTTTCTCTCTGTGTCTCTCATGAATAAATAAATAAAATCTTAAAAAAACATTTTTTTTGGAAATGGTATAATAAAGGGTTCCAATTTCATTCTTTTGCATGTGACTATTCAGTTTTTGCATTATAATTTATTGAAAAGACTGTATTCTTCTCATTGGGTATTCTTGGCTCCCTTGTCAAATTAGTTGACTGTATGTGTGGGTTCATTTCTGCATACTCTATGCTATTCTATTGGTTTATATATGTGTTTTTATGCCAGTATCATACTGTTTTGATTACTAAAGCTTTGTAATGTAATTTGAAATTAAAAAGTGTGATGCTTCTGGCTTTGCTCTTCTTTCTCAATATTGCTTTGGCTATTTGGAGTCTGTTATGGTTCCATATGAATTTTAGGATTTTTTTTTCTATTTCTGTAAGTAATGTCATTGAAATTTTAATAGGGGTTGCACTGAATCTATAGATGGCTTTGGATGGTATAGGTATTTAATAATATTAATTCTCCTGATTGTGGTGCCATCTCATTGTGTGTCAAGTACTTATTTATACATTCTATTATTTAATTTATTTACCTGTTCTACACTGGTACTATACTCATGTTTTGTGCTAAACTTTCTAACTATGCTTCTGACTGGTTGGATGAGTCATATATCTTTGTTCTTTATCAAAAATTACCCTATGTATATGTAAACTCTTATATTCAACATGAATATTATAAACATTTAAATTCAATGTGAATATTATAATTATTTTGTTAAGTCTTAAAAGTATTTCTCCTCGTGGCACCTGAGTGGCTCAGTCGGTTAAGTGTCTAACTCTTGATTTTGGCTCAGGTCATGATCGTGGGGTCCTGGGATTGAGTCCCATGTCAAGTTCCATGCTCAGCAGGGACTCTGCTTGAGGATTCTCTCTCTCTCTCTCTTTCTCTCTCTGCCCCTTTCCACTCCCTCTCTCTCTCTCTAAAATAAATAAATCTTTAAAAACTAAAAAAAAAATTCTCCTCGAATATAATTGATTTTGTAGATTTGAGAGAAATTTAAGTGCTGCCATATCCATATGAATATAGAATATTTTTCCACATATTTAAACCTTATTTTTGTCTTCTAATAGAAGTTATAAATTTTCTCCAGAAAGTTCTTATTCATTTTTGACTGCATTAATAATGAGAATGATTCCTCATCTTCTATTACAGTTTCTAATTGGTTGTTGCTGGCAAGGAAAACAGCACTGATTTCAAGTTGATTATGTGTCTAGAAAACTTGAGGAACTCTTACAGTAGTTATAATATTTGATTGTTTCTGTTGGATTTTCTTATAGTTTATTGCATCATCTGGGGCTAGATTCATTGGCTTGAGGAGATCTGTTGGATATTCATTATTTGCCCCTTTAGATTAACTTCTCATCATTCTTCACCTTACTATGTGCCCTGGGAGGCTATATAACAGAATCCACTAGCTGGCTTCTTTGCCTTCTGGCTTTTGATTGGATTCAGTTAGAGTTACAAGCTGGAGGATTCCCTGGGTGGCACAGCGGTTTAGCGCCTGCCTTTGGCCCAGGGCGTGATCCTGGAGACCCGGGATCGAATCCCACGTCGGGCTCCCGGTGCATGGAGCCTGCTTCTCCCTCTGCCTGTGTCTCTGCCTCTCTCTCTCTCTCTCTCTGTGACTATCATAAATAAATAAAAATTTAAAAAAAATAGAGTTGCAAGCTGGATATCAGAGGGTATCTGTCAAATGAGTCTAGGGTATTTATTCTGCTGGCTCATTCTCAGCCTTGCCACTATTCTGGTAGTGGTTGGATTTCTCTACTGATGATCACAGGTTCTGCTAATAGCTCTTTTTCCTATAGCTTTGATTCCTTCTCTGACTTTGGTAAATATTTTACTGTTCAGGCTTTGGTGTGGTAGCAGCTTCCATTATTGCCAGTCCTGAGGTACTGTCCCTTCATTTGTTAGTTTTCATTAACTCTGTTTACAAAATGGGAGGAAAAGAATCAGCACTGGGCAATGTGCCACCCTCAGAGGGAACTAGTGCCAATTCTATACATGCCAGATAAGACTTACCTTTTCTTCTTGCCACAGTCCAATATTAGAGGATCCAGGCATCCTAATATAAGGAGGATAAGAAGTAGAAAACTAAGATATGGGAGAACAGAGGACTCAGCATTACTACTCCACCCAGTCCTGACTTCTGTGTTGAAATCAATTAAAAGCTGGGTGGGAGAGAAGCTTTATATTAACTAGGTATTTTATCATTTAATTAAGACTGTTGTTGTGAATGAAAGTGGCTAACTTTTTTTAATATCTAAATGTATCCAGGAAAAGTTGGCCTTGTCTAAAATTTCATATGTAGCCAGAGAAGAACAATGAGCAATCATGAAGATTGTGATAAAAAGGACATCTGAAAGAATATATTTTTATTTGTTTTGTCTATATTCCATAGAGTTCAACTCGTTTTATAAAAAGGCTACTTATATTTTATAAAATATGGAGGTTCATTTGCATGGATATTTCTCACATGTTTGTCTCTTCATAGTATTAGGATATGAAGAGATAATATCTCTTTGGGATCAAGAAGGTCTAAAAAACTTGTTAGAAACATGGGAAATATTGTAATCTATAGAGAATGTAGTAAAATTATGATATAAAAATTAAATATGTGTATTGGAAAGAAAGGAAACAGGGAGGAAGGGAGGGAAGAAAAAATTTTTTTTAAGATTTTAATTCATTTATTCATGAGAGACACAGAGAGAGAGAGAGAGGCAGAGACATAGGCAAAGAAAGAAGCAGGCTCCGTGCAGGAAGGCCGATGTAAGACCCGATCCTGGGATTCCAGGATCATGCCCTGAGCATGAAGACAGGCGCTCAACTGCTGAGCCACCCAGGAATCCCTGAAGGGGAAATTTTAACAACAAAGAGTACAGTTTCAGAAACTGACTATTTTAAAGATCCAGTAGAGCCCACCTCTGACCTTCCAATATCCCTCAGTCAAAGATGACCAAGAATACCCTAGTAGCTGAACAAATTTGATTTATTGCTTTGTTGCAGTGAAAGACAAAATACTCCAAGGGGAAGGATGGGGAAGTTTCAGTAAAAATGTTAGAAAGTCTTATTACAGGATTTAAACTTGTGTTAAGTAATTTTGGAGAGGTTAAGAAAGCAAATATTTGCTCTGGCTTGAGCAACATTGGGTATATTAATACATCTTACCTAGAAGAAGACAAGACTAGAATGAGGCTAATGCTGTCGCTAGTAAAGGGGCAACAATCATTGTTACTATTCAGTTATAGGGGATGGCTCATCATTTTTGCATCTTGGACAATGTTCATGATTTGTTTCTTTATCATTATCCATCATAGTTACAGACTATTCTTGTCTGATGTGGATATTCTCTTAAATTATTTACATCTAGTAAGAGAACATCAAAATCTGTTTTTTTTTTTAATGAAAAAGCATTTGAATGGCTATTAATCATAAAGGCTTTTTTTAAAAGTTTTTTTTTTTAATTTTAATTCGAGTTAGTTAACATACAGCCTTATATTAGTTTCAGGTATACAATATCATGATTCAACAATTCCATACATCACCCAGTGCTTGTCGTGGCAAGTGTACTTTTCAATTCCCATCTCTTTTTTTACCCTTTTCTGACCCAACCATCAGGTTATTCACTAGAGTTAAGAGTCTGTTTCTTGGTTTCTCTCTGTCTCTCTTTTTTTCCCTTTGATCATTTGTTTTGTTTCTTAAATTCCACATGAGTGAAATCATATGGTATTTGTCTTTCTCTGACTTATTTTGCTTAGCATTATACTCTCTAGTTCCATTCATCATGGCATTGCAAATGGCAACATTTCATTATTTTTATGGCTGAATAATACATATATATAAATTTATATATATATGTATATATATATGCTACTTCTTCTTTATCCATCCATTAATTGATGGACTTGGGCTGCTTCTATATTTTGGCTATTGGAAATAATGCCACTATGAAGATCAGAGTGCTTGTATCCCTTTGAATGAGAATTTTTGTATTCTTTGGGTAAACATCTAGTAGCGTAGTTGCTAAATCACAGAATAGTTCTATTTTTAACTTTTTGAGGAAACTCCATACTGTTTTTTACAGTGACTGCACCAGTTTTCATTCCCATCAACAATAGAAGGGGGTTCATTTTTCTTCACATCTATACTACCACCTTTCATTCCTTGTGTTTTTTATTTTAGCCATACTGAGAGGTGTGAGGTGATATCTTCTTGCAGTTTTGGTTTGCATTTCCCTGATGATAAGTGATGAGTATCTTTTCATGTGTCTGTATGTCTTCTTTGGATAAATGTCTTCTGCCAATTTTTAATTGAATCATCTGGGGTTTTTTGGTATTGAGTTTGATTAAGTTCTTTATAAATTTTAGTTACTAACACTTCATTGGATATGTCATTGGCAAATATTCTTCTCCCATTCAGTAGATTGCCTTTTAGTTTTGTTAATGATTCCCTTCATTGTGCAACAGCTTTTATTTTGATGAAGTCCTAATTATTTATTTTTTAATGTTGTTTCCCTTGCCTCAGGAGATATTTCTAGAAAAAAGTTGCTAACACTGATGTCAGAGAAGTTATTGCCTGTGCTCTTTTCTAAGATTTTTATGGTTTTGGGGCTCCCATTTACATTTTTAATGCATTTTGAATTTGATTTTGTGTATGGTATAAAAAAGTGGCCTTGTTTCATTCTTTTGCGTGTTGCTGTCCAGTTTACTCAACACCGTTTGTTGAAAAGACTGTTTTTTTCCCCATGGATATTCTTTTCTGCTTTGTTGAAGAATAATTGACCATATAATTGTGGGTTTATTTCTGGGTTTTTATTCTGTTTTATTGATCTGTTTTGTGTGTGTGTGTGTGTGTGTGTGTGTGCCAGTATCCTACTGTTTTGATTACTACAGCTTTGTAATATAACTTGAAGTCCAGAATTGTGATTCCTCCAGCTTTGTTTGTTTGTTTGTTTCAAGACTGCTTTGGTTATTTGGGGTCTTTTGTGGTTCCATATGGATTTTAGGATAGTTTGTTCTAGTTCTATGAAAAATGAAAAATAGTAGTTAGTATTATTTAGTAGTTAGTTTAGTAGTTACTATTTTGATACAGATTACATTGAATGTGTAGTTTGCTTTGGGTAGTTATAGACATTATAGACATTTTAACAGTATTTGTTCTTCCAATCCATGAACATGGAATGCTTTCTATTTCTTTGTTTTGTCAGTTTCTTTCATCAGTACTTTATAGTTTTATAATTTGTGCTGTCTTCAGCTCTTTCATTAGTGGAAGTACAGGACTTTCACCTCTTTGGTTAGGTTTATTTCTAGATATTTTATTACTTTTGGTGCACTTGCAAATAGTATTGTTTTCTTAATTTCTCTTTTTGGTGGTTCATTATTGGTATACAGAAATGCAACAGATTTCTGTACCCTGTTCTGTAGGATTTTATATCCTACAACCTTGCTAAATTTGTTTATGAGTTCTAGTAGTTTTTTGGTGGAATAAACAGGGTTTTCTATATATAGTAAGTCATCTGTAAGTATTGAAAGTTTTACCTCTTCTCACTAATTTTTATGCCTTTTATTTCTTTCTATCATGTGATAGCTGTGGCTAGAACTTCCAGTATTATGTCAAGTAAAAATGGTAAGAGTAGACATCCTTGTCTTCTTCTTGACCTTCAGGGAAGAGCTCTCAGTTTTTTTCCCATTAAGGATGATGTTAGTAGTGGGTTTTTCATATATGGCCTTTATAATATTGAGATATGTTCCCTCTAAACTTACTTTGTTGAGGGTTTTTATCATGGAATGATGTTGTACTTTGTCAAATGCTTTTTCTGTATCTATTGAAATGAACATATGGCTCTGATACTTTCTCTTGTCGATGTGATATATCATGTTGATTAATTTACAAATATTGGACCACCCTTGCAGCCCAAGAATAAATCTCATGGATCATAGTAAATGATTTTTTTTTTAATGTGCTGTTGGATTTAGTTTGGTAGTATTTTGTTGAGGATTTTTGTGTCTAGGTTCACCAGAGATATTGGCTTATAGTTCTCTCTCTCTCTCTCTCTTTCTCTCTCTTTTCAGTATCTTTAATTGGTTTGGGTATGGGGTAATGCTGGCCTCATAAAATGAATTTGGAAGTTTTCTTTCTTTTTTTTATTTTTTATTTTTAACAATTTGAAAAGAATAGGTATTGACTCTTTTTAAAATGTTTTGTAGATTCTTCCTGGAAGCCATCTGGCCCTGCACTTTTGTTTGTTGGAGTTTTCTGATTAGTAATACAATTTCTTTGTTGTTAATCTGACTGTTCAAATTTTCTATTTCTTTCTGTTTCATTTTTGGTTGGCTATATGTTTCTAGGAATTTATCAACTTCCTCTAGGTTGTCCAACTTGTTGGCATATATTTTTTCATAATATTCTCTATAATTATATTTCTGTGGTGTTGGTTGTTACTTTCCTCTCCCATTTGTGATCTTATTTATTTGAGTCTTTTATCTTTTTTTCTTCATAAGTCTGGCTAGAAGTTTATCAATTTTATTGATTTTTTTTTCCCGAAGAACCAGATCTTGGTTTCAGTGATCTATTCTATTGTTTTTTAGTTTCTATATAGTTTTTTAAAAGATTTATTTATTTGGGGGAGAAGGGCAGTGAAAGAGGGGAAAGAGAATCCTCAAGCAGCCTCCACACTGAGCATGGAGCCCAAAGTGGGGTTCAATTCCAGGACCCTGAGATCATGACCTGAGCCAAAATCAAGAGCCAGACACTTGACTAAATGAACCACCCAGATGTCCCTAGTTTCTATGTCATTTACTTCTGCTTTAATCTTCATTAATGCCTAGTTTTGAATGCCAGGTCAACTCATACCAACACCAAGTTCTAGCTGATATATCAAGCAACTAATGAATGTCAGGGGATGCTTTTCAATTTTTTATACCCCATATATTCAACAAGCCCTGTTTCAAGTGAGAGCACTTTCAAGTGAATGATAACAGAGAGGTAATAGGATCCCTAAGAGTTTTCCAGTGTATGCAGAGAAACTTTGTATAAAAGTAGAGTATTTTCTCCTAGAGTTTTGTCATTGAAGGAACAATTGGATAGAAAGAACATCTCACTGTAGCACCCGATGAGTGAGCAATGGCACTGACAAATATCCAAACTGTATATTCTCTAATACCAACCAAATAATGGCAGCTCTTCATATGTCCATATATCCAATTATACAGACTGTTTTTCACCTACCTCCTACCATTTACATAGGTCTAGGACTCAGGACCTTCACAGATTTTAACAAGGTTACAAACATATAAATTCAGTGTGTGAATTTTTGAGGTCTATATAGAAGGAAAGGATAATATATTAAGTAGGATGGAGTGTCCCAGGACATATAACAAATTGTTATTCCCCAAAGTTCCTCCTCATCATGCTGCCGTTTTAGCTCTTCGATGCTTTCCCTTATAAGACTCTAGATCTTTGATTGCCTTCACATATTTTAGATTTTGATTAGGACCACCAAATTTATTATCTCTGCACTCTTAAGAAATCAAATAATGTAAGCCACTCTTTAAGAAGAAAAATCATATAATCATAGATATAGCCTTTTACAAAGAAAGAATTCACCTTTAAAGGAAAACTATAATTTGATCATATGGAACTTTTGTTTTTCTTAGTAAATTTTGTTAAAATTTTGTTTTTCTTAGAAAATTCTATTGTTTTGGAATATTTATGGCTATACTTTGTTTTCTGCAAACTTGCTAGCTATTTATTAGACAAAAAAAAAAGCTCACTTTTCCACCTATCTTTGGTTTTGACAATTTCATGGTATACTAAAAAATGTCACTTAAGTTTGTGCATATTGTGAGTTAACCTCTAATAAATGGCACTTTTAGGTTTGTGCAGCGTACAACCTATATAACTGTACATGGGCGTCCTGGGTGTACTGATACCCCAAATCTTTTTTTTTTTAAGATTTTATTTATTTATTTATTTATGAGAGACACACAGAGAGAGAGAGAGAGAGACAGACAGACAGACAGACAGAGACAGAGACACTGGCAGAGAAAGAAGCAGGCTCCAGGCAGGAAGCCTGATGTGGGACTTGATCCTGGAACTCCGGGATCAGGCCCTGAGATGAAGGCAGATGCTCAACTGCTGAGCCACCCAGGCATCCCTGATACCCCAAATCTAAAAAGATAATACCTCTCTAAGGTTATTACAGGGTCTATCATAACTTAAAAAATAGAAATAATTGTTTATCCTATGTATGAGTATCAAGGTCTGTAAAATATACTTTAGATAATAGCTAACAGAGGAGATAGTGATATTGTATAAGTTATATCTGCATTTAGTCCCTTCAGGTGTAGGTAAATAAAGCCATAGGCAGTTCATTGAGATATATGTAGAAGTTTGTTAGATGAAGGGTGAGGGGATAGAGTTTAAAGTGACTCTCAGTTTATGAAAGCTTAAAGGGAGAGAGGATATATATGAAGATTTATATGTGATAGAAATATAATGCTGAGAGTTTAAAGTATTTTATTTTTTCTTGTATGTAACAGAGAATATGAGGCAGAGAGTGGCTATATATGACAAAGATTGAGAATTTTAGTGATTAGTCAGTGGCTGGGGCTAGATTTCAATAGAGTTTTAAACATACTAAAATTTTTAGAATTAATCTCATGGCGAATTCTATTTATTTGATTTCTTTTGCTGTCTTTTATGATTTAGCTTTGTTTTTGAGGGGAATAACTTATAGATAAGAAAATACTCAAACCATAGGTGTACAGCTTGATGATTTTTAAATATGTGTATACCAGCCAACTAGATTATTAAAAATATTCAGTATTTCTCAAAGCTTCCTTTCTGATATCTATATTTGTTATTTATTTTTGTTGCAATATTTCACTAATAACATGTCCAAATAAAGCATTGAGTAGTTGTTCCTAATTCTTGGGGGAACATTTAAAGTTCCACCACTAAGTTAAATTATAAGATATGAGTATTAAAGCAAAGAAGCATGGGGGGAAAAGAGAGAGGGGGTGCAAACCAAGAAACAGTCTCTTAGTTATAGAGAAGAAACTGATGTTGACCAGAGGGGAGGTAGGCAGGGGGATGAGTTAAATTGGTATTTGGGATTGAGGCCAGCATTTGTGATGAGCACCAGGTATTGTTACGGTAGTGCTGAATCACTAAATTGTACACCTGAAACCAGTATTAAATTGTATGTTAACTAAACTGGAATTTAAATAAAAACTTTAAAAAGAGACGTGGGTGTTTTATAAATGGCTATAAGAAAAAATCTGAAGCTATTGTTGATGTTTGGCTATGGGCAGCTTTTAAGTCCTACCCTCCTCCCTCTCCTTTTGTTTTACTTTGGGAGAGCTGAAAAGAAAGCCTAGTTACTTCTCTTGTGCTGGTGGAAATGTCATACCATACATGTAGCAGCATGGGAGAGGATATTACATACTTGATTTCTTAAACAAATAAAGGATTATTAAGAATTGGTTTCAGCTTTTTTTGAGGATATGGTAATTAGAGAAAAAAAATCTCTCACCTCATCTGTGGTTTGAATGTTTCTTTGGTGTGATGTCCGCAGAGACACAAGAGCTCTGCACAGGTTATATCACGTAGCAGCAAAAGACAGTAATTTTTTTTTCATAGATTGTGTATCCACAAAAATGTAACAAGCAGACGTTGTAATGAGAAGATGGGTGGCTCCTGGACTGTGTCACGGGCCATTGTGCATAGTACCTCTAGCTCTGCAAAAGGGCTGCAACCAGAGCTCTGTCACCATCTCTCATTCATTTTTCCTTTTATGGGCCCCATGGTGTGGTAGTCAAGTTTTTCTTCCTCTACTTTCATAAGAATTTGCCTGTCTTAATTAAGTTATGAAACCTATTGATCTCAAGTAGTTCATAATATTCCATCATTATCCTTGTATGGTGTATAAAGTCTGTAGTAACGTGCCCATGATATTGGCAGTTTCAGGTCTCCCTAGGAGCTTATTAGTTTCATTAGTCCTTTTAATAATCAAACTTTCTCTCTGTTGGCTTTCTCCATTGTTTGTTTATTTAATTGATACCTACTTTTATTACCATTACTTTATTTACTCCTATACCCCTACTTATTTTTATTTTAATTTGCTCATCTTTTCTTCTCTTCCTAAGCTTGAAAATTAGATCACTAATCATTTTAAACTATGTTTCTTTCTGAGCATTGTCTGCATGTTCAATGATCCTTCTGATGTGCCAACTCAATACATTTGATGCTTCAGAACTTTGTTGTTCTAGATTTATTTTTTATTTTCCTCAGATGTTCCATTTCTCTTTTTCTAATTCTTAGCCTGTTATATCATGTATTTTTTAAACATATGTATAATGATTGTATATAAGTCTTTCCTATGACCAATAGATGGTTCATCTATAGATCCACTTATATTAGAATTTTAAAATTGTGAATATAATTTCTTGCTTTGTATACCTCATATCTTTAAAAAAATATATATATATATGTATATATATATTGGAAATTCTGATAAAAACCCAACAATTCCTAAGGTAGTAGATTTTACCACTGTCCTTAACCCCAAATGTGTAAGCCATTTATTCTATGCACCAATTAAAATAAGAGGCTGATTTTTCAGATTCTTCTAAAATCTATTTAATCTAGGGCATCTGGGTGGCTCAGTGGTTGAGTGGCTACCTTTGGCTCAGGCTGTGATCCCAGGGTCCCAGGATCAAGTCCCATATACTCAGTACCCAGGCTCTGGTGTTGCTACCACTGCCGTTATGATTGTTCTGATGTTCTTAGTATTTGAACTGGTAGTATATATAGTAGGACCATAGTTTTAGATGGTTTTGATTTACCAATATATTTCATGTGAGTAGTAACCTGGAATCCAAACACCACACGATATATAGAATTGTATGAATTTTCTCTGCTTTCCAGACTTTCTCAAGTGTCTCAGCAAATTTCTAGGAATGGAAGAGTAAGTGGAAGAAACAGTGACTTTAATAATTATTACTTTTGCATTTGGGGCTTTTCTACTTTATAATCCATTATACCTGGCAATAGTCTTGACAAAATTCATCTGATTTCTCTCAGCCCACATTGGTGCCCAAATGAAGTGCTTACTTTTGGAATGAAAGTTGCCATCACTCTTTGTTCTTTGAGGAATTTCTCATTTTTTCCTGAATTTAATTCAAGAATATGTTGTGCATTTACTACTCTTTGATATTCCATATTAAAGTATACATTTTTAATCTGTCCATTTTCCCTTTTGTTGTTTTCACAGATTTTCTCTTTCCTTGTTCAGCTAGAAATGGAATTCTCATTACATTAAACAATTTTATGCAGGTCAGCAACATACTTAGGTTTTATTTTTTAAAAATCTATTTTGATATATGGAGACTGAGTAAAAGGAAGGAAGATACCTAGCTGAAAGAAAAATTAAGAGAGAGAACAACAGTTATGGAGAAAAAAATATCCTAGCTTATACTTGGGTAATGTCAAATGAAGAATATTGGGTAGGTTTGAGAGCATCCTTTCAATGGTAGCACAGAAAGAACTTGATTATTGATTGGGTACTAGGGTGAGAGAACAGCAGAATTACAACTGATATTCAGATGTCTGGGGCAATAGATAGATCTCTAGAATGTAAATTCTATGAAAGCAGGTATTTTCATCCATTTTATTCATGATATATCACAAATATCTAGAACAATACCTAGCAAATAGAATGTGATACATAAATATTGATGAATATGATGGATGAAAAAAAGGTTAGAGCGGTAGGGAGCATTTTGTGATCATTTATCTTGACTTTGAAGTTCAGTGTTTAAACTGGAGTATATGGTAGGTATGTCAATCTGTAAACTAAAAGAAAAGCCCTAGCTGAAGACAATTATGTTGTATAATCATCATTCAAGCCTTTTTAGATCTTTAACAATGACTAACAATTAGATATTAGAAAATAATGAACATATTAAATTTACATGTTTATTACAGATAAACAGAGTCTATTATATGAATGAAACTTTGGCCTAAGTATACAATTACTAATGATGATGATTTTGTTATGCATAATATCTACAGAGTTTTATTCACAAAATTGTTACCATGTTACAGTGGTTTCAAATGTCTTTTATAAAAATCAGAATTATTCTATACCTTTTTGTTATCAGTACCTATAAAGTTTCAGGAAAATGCCTTGAAATGTACATTTTAAAGTTTTGATGAGCCATACATATTCATGAAATCAATATCTAGAATCATAGAAGTTGCAGCAGTAACTCTTATTTTGTGAAGAGACATGTTTTATCAATGTATTAGTTTTGATTAGAAAGTCTAAAAATAGGCTGATGGCTTTAGTGAATCTTGGAATATAAATCTACATTTCCTTTGTAATAAAAGATAAAAATGAAGTTGGATTTTAACATGATAATGTGGAGTTTACCAAGAATTCATTTCTACTTATCGTTCTTTAAAAGTAGTAGGGGATATTATACTAGTTGTTCAGCTGTCCTAGATTTAAAACTATAAAGTCAGAAATGTATTAAAAATAACAAAAATCTTCAAGTGACTTTAATATCATCTGGAAGGGTGTGTGTATGTGTCATGCATACACCCCACACTTACTCCTGCCTTAGTAAAGTTTCATAAGTTTCTAGGGTTAGTAATGTGTGAGATAGATAGACAGTATTACCTCTTTTTTTGTGTGTGTGGGGATTATATCAAATTATTTATCATGTAATTTATTTGTGTTGCATATTGATTATACCACTACTTCCTAAATATAATACTTGATATCCAGTTAATTATTTTGCGTACACAGAGAGGCATTTTATAAATTAGTGTTTTTAATATCATTTAACTTCAGATGAATATTAGTGTGTGTTATGTGTGTGGTGATAGAAATTTCTTTGTAAATATCCCGATTTTACTGATCATTTTGAATATGATCTTTAGTATTGCACTTCCTTCTGGACAAACATAGTAATAGAATATAGAGTAATATTTTCTACTTTTTTATTGACTTCTTTATATGAGTAATGTAAGATTATAAAATATACATTACAATTTATTTGTAGATGATGACATTACCATCTAATATCCATTGCTGCTATATCCAGTATCCTTCTTTTATTTCCATACATAAAAAGTTCTTTTATTTCCACTGCAAATGTAATAATTACCTCTTCTTTTTATTATTTGGGAAGTATAATATGTCTTTAGGTATGTTTGTATTATTATTATTTGACCAAAGGATTTCTTCAAGGAAAATGCTTACTTTTAACTTCATTATATTTTAGCTGGAGACACAGAAGATGAACAAGATCATGAGTCAAATATATGATATTATAGAATGTGGTTAATCCTATGAAGAGACACAATACAGGAAAGTGTCAGTGTGTATATGTGTGCATGTGTGTAGGGGTTTGGAGGCTGTAACTTTCAATAGTATATTAATTTCCTGTGGCTACTATAACAGATTATCAACAGAAATGTATTCTCTCATATTGAGACATCAGTAAGACCACTCTCCCTCCAGAAGCTCATTAACCTGATGGTGGCTGTGAATATTCCTAGTGGCTACATCACTCTATTTTTGTCTGTTTCACATTGCCTTACTTCAGTATCCCCTCCTCTTCTGTCTTAAATCTTCTTCTGTCTTTCTATTATAAGTACTCTTGTCATTGGACTTAGGGCACTCTTGAATAATTAAGGATTACTCCATCTCAAGATTCTTGACTTAACCATATCTGCAAAGACTCTTCTTCCAAATAAAATAATGTTCACAGATTCCAGTAATTTGATGTACCTTTTGGTGGTAGCAGTTTTTCAGACTATCACAATGATTAAAGCCAATCAGATTAAATTCTGAAATGGAGCAAAGCAATGTTTGCAAGGAGGAAGAGAAATGAAAAAATCTTGAGATATACAACTTTGCAGGACTCTGCAGAAATAAAAGTTTATGCCTTTGCTATTTAATTAATTGGGTAATTAGAAATAATTATGGAAAATGTGTATGCCAATGTGTATATTGGGAATCAAGCTCTCCAGTCCCCATTATTAATTATTATATTTTCCTAGGGGAGCAGCTAGCCCCAGAAATCATTAGCACTGCAGAATAGCAGACAGCTTTAGGTCCCACACTGCATAGCACCATTATTATAAACATGAAGGGCCAGGTTGAATATACCAGAAAGTCTTTAAATAAAGATGGATGCAGAAGGCATTTTGAGATATTCTTCTATTACAGAAGTTCTTTCATGTTATAAGTGAGGGTGAAGTACTTTCTTGAGAAGCACACTATGGAAGGAACTTATACCTCAGGGAGGAGACAAACTGAAAATAATTATATTTAATTAAATTACAATGTGGTTAGTGGTACATTTAAGGTAACTATATGATGTGGGTGAGCATCAAGGGTTTTTCAAAGCCAAGGAAACACAATACAACTAAAGTAGCAACAAAGAACACATCATTCAGTGGTGGTGAGAATGGTGAAATGGTGTGAAATAGATTGACAATAAGTGAATTTCGTTGAAGAAGGAAAGGTGGTAAATGATGGAGGTTTTGGATATTCTTCCAGAAATTAGTTAACTGTGTTAAGGCTTTGGTACTTCAGGGAAGCATCCCTAAAGAAGCAAGAGTGATAAAGCTGTGTTTGATATAAAATAGAGCTTCAGAAGAAGGACAATAGCTCTATGCTCACTCTCCTTTCCAAACTGAGAGAAATGATGGTTAGCTCCCTGCTGATGATCAAAATATTTGATTCTGACTATCTTTCCTGTAAATTTGTGAAAGCTCTGTGTTGGTGAATTGGACCCTAGAACTGTGAAGCTCTAGATAATGTCTGGCCCAGGATTTTTTACAGTGCCAAAACAGGAACAGGACAAATTTGACATACAAGCTATGTTGGAACTTTTAAATATCACTTGCCAAACTAACCTATGTCTACCAGTAAGACGACTTGTGATGAGACAAAGTATCCAAATATGGATGCTGTGATCTCACCCTCTCTTACCTCTACCCAAACCTCTTCAAGTGTGGATTTTTCTTTTCATTTTCTGATCAGAGTACAGGTGAAAATGAGAAAATAAATAGAAAATGAAATGATTGGATGACCACGGAGCAGGTTTATTTAGAGTAGAGGAAGAGGGAAGGGAGGAGAAATCAGACAGATGCAGGTTGCTAAGAGTGAGGTCTGGAACTTGAGGATTGAAGAGTTTTGAGAAATTTTCTTATGCTATCTACAGCCTATTTCCACATCAACTTCCCATACAGATAAACATATTGCATCAACAGGAAATTTCAGTAGAGAGCTACACAATTCTTTGGTGCTTTTGGAGTCAGATTATCCTTTACAGAATGCCAACATTTTGTATTTATCTTTTTCCTTCCTTCCTCCCTCCATCCATTCCATCCTTTTCTTCCTCCTCCCCCACCCCCCCTTTTTTTTTTCTATTTCCTGTCTTTCTGTCTTCATACATTTCCATGAACACTTACTGTGTTCTCTCTTTTGGAGTATTTTATATTCTGAAATCTTGTTATTTTTACATTTTAACTTTATAGTTTCTTAATTTCTTTTTTCCTGTCCTTTTTTTTCTTTTACAAAATTATGTCCAAAGTGAATAGACGTTTTTACTTGTTACCTGACAAAATGTTAAAAATATTATGCTTGTTCCTCCGTTAATTTATGTGTTTATATATAAAGTGATATAATTTGTTCTGTAGGGGATCCCTGAGCCACTGGGTAGCTCAGTGGTTTAGCGCCTGCCTTTGGCCCAGGGCGCGATCATGGAGTCCTGGGATCCAGTCCCGCGTCGGGCTCCTGGCATGGAGCCTGCTTCTCCCTCCTCTAGTCTCTCTGCCTCTCTCTCTCTCTCTCTCTCTGTCTATCATAACTGACTAACTAACTAACTAACTAAATAAATAAATCTTAAAAAAAATTATTTGTTCTGTGAAATCCAAATACTATCTCAGGGGGTAAAAAGAATCAGTGAAAATTAAAAAAAAAATTACAAGGTTTGATCAGATTAATCATTCACAGAAAGAACTTTGCAGTGTGGACAGTGGATAAGAGAAGGGATAATAGATGATGGGGAAAATCCTGTGGCTCAGCAAATAAAGTAGGAATTTATGAGTATAGATCAGGGGAATGATAATATAAACTATAAGAGAATAAAAGTGAAGAGGAAAATGTATGCTGAAGGTGAAGTTGCTTTTGCTGTTTTTAGCAGAATAAACAATGTTTGTTGATAAATTAGATATGAATGATAGGAGAAACGAAAAGGTTAGGAGGCTCTGTCTTCAAGCTTACATGGATGAGTGAACAGAATCACCATAATGTAAAATAGGAACAACAGTAGGAAATACACATTTTGAAAAGGAGAGAAAGTAGTGATTATTTTGACAGATTATAGGAGGTCTGTAAAACCACTCAGAAAACATATAAAAACTGGGAAGAATCTCCCAATTACAGAAAACACTAAAACAACAAAAGAAAACACAAAAAAAACTCCCAAACTTAAAATTATCTGAAAAAGTGCTTTATCTAATTTCGGTGCTAAACAGTGTTGGCAGAGATAATACATAGATCTGTGCCTTGATAAACGTGGAGTTTCATTCTTGAATATAAGCCTGAGTTTTCCAACTGCATGCAGTTACTGTGTGTGTGTTTACGCACGCACTATATACTCTGTGTATGTATATATATGTATACATTCCATACACACGTGGTATCCGTATATTTATGTATCTTATAGCCTTGATGAAGTGTGATTTGCTGGAGTATTGAAAAGACTGTAATTCTCTAGTCTCCTAATGTTTTCAGTTTTATTGTGAAACACTTTAATTATTTAATTTATGCTTATCTTCTGAATACACAAGCCAATTTAAACTTTGTTAATTTTTTAATTTATTTTTTTCCACCAAATAGAGTGCATTTGTAAATACAAGTTGCGTTAGTTTTCCGTGGCTTCTGTAACAAATTATCACACATTTATGGCTTGAAACAACACACATTTATTATCCAGTAGTTCTGTAGGTTAACGGTCAACATAGGTTTCGCTGACTAAAAGTTAGGTGCTGGCAGGGCTTCATTCTTTCCTGGAGGGAGACTCTAGGGGAGAATCTATTTCCTCACCTTTCTCCAATCTAGAGAGGCTGTACACGTTCCTCCTCTAGTGGTCCCTTTGCTCTCTCTTTAACATAGCATCTCTTGACCCTAATTCCATTGTCCTATCTCTTCCTCTGACTCTCTTCTTTTACCTCTGTCTTTTATTTTTAGGATTCTGCCCTTGTGCTTACATTGGGCCTGTCCAGATAAACCAGGATAATCACCCTATTTTAAGGTTAGTTGATTACCAAACAGTTTAATCTGAAACCTTAATTCCCTCTGCCATATAATGTGATATTCTCGGGTTCTGTGGATTAGGATGTGGACATCCTTCGGAGGTCATTATTATTCCTACTACATAAATTTACTGGGATTTTAGGTATTTGTCTGGATTCTATGATTTCCTAGAATATTTTAGAGGGTTAAACAAATTCCAAACTCCTTTCATATCTATGAGAAGCTGCCTTTAAAATGGCTTCAAGAAAAAAAAAATAATAAAATGGCCTCAAGATCTCCACATTCCGTTATCCACACCTTTGTGTAATCCCCTTCTCAAGTATGAGCTGAAATTATTAAGTTATTTTTAATCAATAGAGTAGGGCAGATATAATGGGATGCTGCTTCTGAGATTGCATTAGATGGACTGTGGCTTTTATCTTAGTTGCTCTGTCTTGATCTACTGCTTCCTTCTTCACTTGCTTGGATGTCAGCCAGCTGCCATATGAGCTGCCCTCTAGAGAAGACTTTATGACAAGGAATTCAAGTTTCTGGCTAAACATGGTAAATATCTGAAGTCTACCAATGGCTATATAAGTAAGTCTGGAAGTGGAACCATCTTCAGATGGAAGACTTGAGACTATCATCCAGCCTAATACTTTATTGTAGCTTTGGAAGAAACTATTTTTATTTCATAAAAATGACCCCCAACTAGGCCATGCTTAGATTTCCCACCCATGGAAACTGTGGTCACAACAAAACAACAACAACAACGACAATGACAACAATTTAAGCCATTAAGTTTTGGTATACTTGTTATAGGCTAATAGAGAAATAATGCATTTTTTTATATCTAAATGTAGGAATCTGCCTTAATACACACACAATATACATATATACACATATATTGTATACATATATGTATTGCATACAATATATGATATATAGTTATATATTGTTAACAATATATGTTATATATATTGTTATATATATACACACACACACATATATATGTATAAAACTTTGGATATAGGCAATAAGCAAAAGCTATAAAGATTTGAGGAGGGGTTAGAGAAAGCCTAAATTGCACTGGACAGACCATTCATAGAAATACTGACCTTGAGAATTCTGCTGAGGAGGGCTCAAAAGGAAGTAAATAATATCTTATTGGAAACTAGAAGGAGGATCTTTGTTTAGTAGCACAGAAAGCTCTGCACCACTGTTGTCTACAGTAATATGGAAATTAGAAAATGCGCCTAATGAATTTGTTGATCTAGCTAACAGTATTTATGAACAAAGTGTTGAAGATGCAACCATATCTTTTATAGAGAGCTGAATTGAAGGAAGGGCCATGGAAATAAAAGGACTTTATGATTTTGAAAATTCTCAGTTTCTAGATAGCAAAGATGCTGTAATTAAGAAATGACTTCTGAGCAGTTTTCAAATACAGGACATTGCCGGAAAATCTGGCCTGGAGATGAGGATGAGTCTCTGTCTCATAGATTTTTCTCGCTTAAGCAGTATGGCCTATAAGAAACTATATGCATATAGGGAAGAGATTTGTGGGTGTTGTATTTTGCCTAATGGGAGTGATATATTTATAGAAGGTTAGTATATTTATAGAAGGTTCATCACATTAAATACTGCCAGCTTGAAATGAAAGGGGTAGAATTTCACTACAAAATGTAAAGAGGCAAGGATAGTCTCAAATTTCTGTTGGCAGGGAATAGGCTGAGAAAACTATTCATTTGCAAACTTGTACTACCTTTCCTGAATTATGGGATTCCCCAGATGGTGAACCCAAGAGTGAGGACTGTTACCAGGTTAAGAACAGTTATCAAACTTTCGAATTTCAAAAATTATCTTCTCTGCTGATACTGGAGTGGTTCTAATTTTTGAAATACCTATTGCAATATTGTAAAATTATTTTTCCCCATCTTTAATTCTATTACATACTCAGCTATGAGTTGTTTAAAGTATGAATTTTGTTTTCCACCTCTGTGACCTTATTACTTATCAATATCTGGCACTAGATATAGTGCTTGATAAATATATATTGAATGAATGAATGAGAGATCAAATTCATGAATATATGACTTGCTATTAGAAATAGATGTAAAATAACCCCAAACATTCACTGATGTTAATGAAAATTTTTTTACATATGTCCCTAAAGCATAAACATCTTTTATCTTTTTTTGATATGATTAATAATTTTTACTTTTAGGAGAGTTGCTTTTTATTTTATTTTAGCAGCACAGGGACTATTTTATTATTTTATTTTATTTCTTATTTTCTTATATTTCTTTGCTAAGGCTTTTTTTAAAACTTATATTAGAAAATATCTAAGAAATTTTCCTCTTTGCACTACTTTTATTTTTAAAACATACTTTTAGCAAGATTGTCTTTATCATATCTTATAGATGATATCTCAGTTCAACTTTAATTCATTGTTAGAAATCATTTTGGCTTATTGGATTATCTTTAACCTATTTTCAAGTTGTGATTTGCCTTTAAATTTTAAATTTAGTAATCCTACTGGATGTCTGATAAACCTGTCATTTTAAAAATTATACTTTTTTATCTTTCAATTCTGTTTCCTGGATACCCAATGAGGTGAGAGAGGGCAAGGAAACATGACCACTTTGGTGGCTTTTTATTTATCATCTTCTGTGTACCTACTTGTTTCTATTCTGAGCCTCAAGGGGATGTTCTTTGTAACATCTGTCTTATTATTTAGAATGTATTTTTACTAATAAAAACCTAGAATTTAAACATTTCCCCAGTAAATCTTATTTGTTTTCATAAAAGTAGCTTAAAAAATCTCCTTTATGGTAAAATAATTAATTTCAGTCCTATATTGTCATGAGGACTGTCATGCAGTCTTTTAGTATGTGTTTATTCTTCACAGTTTATAATGTAGTGCACCAGAAGAATTTTAATGATAGAAATCTGCTATTTCTGAAAAACTGACCAATTATTTCTTGCTTTCTTGAAATTGGTTTATGATTTTTTAAAAGGATTCTATTTATTTATTCAATCATGAGAAGCACAGAAAGAGAGAGGTAGAAACACAGGCAGAGGGAGAAGCAGGCTCCATGCAGGGATCCTGATGTGGGACTCGATCCCGGGACTCCAAGATCAGGCCCTGGGCCGATGGCAGGCGCTAAACCATTGAGCCACCCAGGGATCCCCGGTTTATGATTTTTACAGTGTTGGTGCTTCTCTTTCGAGTTTGATATGTCTCATCTATTAAGGATATGACTACTGTTCTTAATTATATATTCCTATATTAAAGGCATAATCTTTCTCTTCCTTAATATTAAAATCTTCATAATCTTTAAAATAAGAATATACTCTACATACATTACCATAGTTGTACTTTTTTTTTTTTTTTTGACCATAGTTGTACTTCAATTTAAAAAAATATAGAATGATATGGGTGCCTTGGGAGCTCAGTTGGTTAAACACTGAATCATTGTTTTTGGTTTAGGTCATAATCTCGTGGTCATGATCTCAGGGTTGTGGGGTCGAGCTCTGCTCCAGGTTACATGCTGAACATGGAGCCTGCTTGAGATTCTCTTTCTCTGTCTCGCTCTGTACCCCTCTCCCCAAATATGGAATGATTTAATTACAACATTTTCCATCTGTATTTCCCTCACATGCTCATCTTTTAAGTGAACTGTTACCAAATTAGGAGGTTATATAGAGTAGATGCCTTTTTTATTATTTTTATAGAGTAATTAAATTGTTTGGTAATCATAAGAATAGGATGGAAATATTATTTAAGAAATTTAATTTATGCAGTGTCATTTAGTATTATTTTACTCACAGGTTTCCAAATTGCAGCTAATCTTCAATTAAAATTGGGTATCTGTACTCTATAGATATTCTATGTTTATTATGTATTTGCATGTTAACAGCAAGTAGTTTTTATTTCTTGATATAACAACCTTTTAAGGCTTAATCTTGTCTGTCTCCATGAAATTGCTTATCCAGTTATTCCTCATCATGATTCAGGGCCAATCTTTCAGAGAAGAATCCTGGGGGGCTCTTTTTCTGTGCACAAAGGCAGTTACTCAGATTAACAAAGAGCAGTAGTTCCAGTTTAGGTTTTAGTTTGAGCAATAGCTTCAGGTATAGAATAATGAAATACTTGTAGAACTGCAATAAAGTCCGTCTACTCAGTATAGTAAGTGAAGAGAATGGGGTTAGGTGAATTTAGAGAGGTAGGAAGAGACCAGTTGTAAAAGACTTTTAAAGCCTAATAGGCATTTCAAAAAAATCTCATACTAACAAAGATGGATAATGATTAGACACTTTTAAGCAAGGAAGTGTGTTTGTGCAGAAAATGGTTTGGCAGTGGGATCCTGGGTGTGGGCAGACTCTGGACAATCACAATGGGAAGCAGAGGAGGATTCACCCTGCTGATGCACATGCTGGTCCTGGCTGTTCTGCCATTTAGGTAATAGCCTGACATGCTACGCCTGTACTGAACCAGAAGGTAGTTGCAGTAAGACCACCACTTGTTTGGTTAATCTTGATACATGTCTTTTCACCAAAGCTGAGCCCCCCAAATTTTACCAGCAGTGTTAGAGGTTTGAAGATTGCAATTTCAAGTACATTTCAAAAGCCTTAGGGCTTGACAAGCTAGAGAACCATTACTGCCAGCAGGACCTACGCAGCAGAAATGCTTTTCTTGTGACTCTGCTGCTGGCAGCAGCCTGGACCTTTGTCTCTAAATTAACACCAAGAGGGCTTCTTCTAAACTTTCTTGGTTCTGTGTATTCCTTATTTCCTTTACAGCAGCATTCCTCGTTTTTCACCTAGATCCTGTTGGGAAAGACCAGAAGTAGTAGCTCGAACAACTTGTTTAAGAGAGACTCTGAGAGACTTTGAAGATCAATCCTGTCAGCAGCCAAGACCCATTGGAGGGAAAATAATTTAAGATTGCAGCACCTGTGATTTGAGCTGGATCACATGCTTCTTCCTCTGATTTTTGCAAGACCAACTCTACAGTAACAGCTTGAGTACGTAAGATTCTCTGCATCCCCCAGTTACTTCCCCTCTGATTCCTTGGATGTAGTTATTAAATACTATGATCAGTGCTTTTTGGGGGGACTGGGGCAGGGGATTCTTTTCAACAGCCTCTCACGAAGGCTTTCATCCTTTCCCTTTATGGCCTCCTGCTGCCATACAGGCACAACAAATCTCCCACATGTCAGCTCTCAGTCAGGGCAATGCAGAGTGATCAGAATGACCTTTGTATTCTCAACTGGCAGGTGTCTGGCAGGGAAGGAGGGGAGTTTTCCATATGGCAGGGTGTGGAAACCCCAGGTCTGTCTTCCGAGAGGTAGCAGTGGCTAAAATATGAGTTTTCTTCTGTCCCTTAATTGTGAGTTGGCTTTGCTGTCTTCACTAGAAAAACTTAACAGTGTGTATTAATGATGTATTAAAACTATCCCCCCAACTTTTTTATTGGATTGGTGGAATGTCTTGGCAAACAGTCTGAAAAGAATCAGTGAAGTACACTGAAAAGCTCCCAGAAATGAAATCTATCAATAAGCTGAGTGAAGTTGTGCAGGGTAGTTTTTGTCAGTGCGCTGGAGTTAAGCTACCTGATTACAAACCCTGGGTTTCACATTAATGGGGTTCAGGTTTGATGTAAAGTTGGTCTCTTAACCTCTTTATTCTAGGTCCCATTGGTAAACAGTGACACCTTAGTGCCCATCTTACAAGGTCATTGATAGGACTAAAAGAAATGTATTTTGTTCATTGCTACATTTTCAATAACCTTAATGTATAGAATAAACTGAGCGTATAATAGGACCTCAATAAATATTAAAGTTACTGTTATTATTACTGGAAATTGTCCACTGGTGTCCATTGGTGACTTCAGGAAGAAAGAACATAGTAAAATTTGGGGGGACAGAATTGAGAATAGAGATGCTTGAAAAATGAATGAAAATGAGAAATGAAAAAGAATGTATAATAAATTATTTCAAGAAAGTTTTGTGTTAAAGAATATAGAAACCTAAAACAAGTAGAAGGAGGTATGAGGTAAAGAAAATGTTACTGAAGTATGAGTTAAAGTAGAGGACATTAGAATCATTAAAGAAATGTTCCAGAAATATAAAATGGGGATAGCAGAGTAAAGTTCTTGGAAAGAAAGGGAAGGAGTCCAAAGAGCATATGGAGATGTATTTTGGTAAAAGATGAAGTAGCTCTTTCATTGTAATATTAGGGGAAAGAAGAGAATGAGGCCAGATGAAAATAAAATTTTCAGATTTGAGTACAGGATGATGAAAATGAATTTTTGTTTGTTTGATAGCATCTATTCATACAGTTATTTAATAATTTTTATTGAATGTCTCCCATGTGTCATGTACTATATTAAATAGTATGATATATGAAGGCAGAAAATGAAGTAGAAAAAATTTCCTTCAATTATAGAATATATATTATTTTAGGAGGTGGGGAGACATAGAATACTCCAAATAAATAAATAATCATATAGTATTTTAGGTGATAAAGGCCATGGAAAAAAATAAAGCTGGGAATGGGGATAGAGAACTCTAGAGTGGCTGTGCCTTTGAATAGGATCATCAGGAAAAAAACAAAAAGGTAAAAAGATCTCACAGAGAGGTTGAGATCTGAAGGAGGTAAAGCATAATGTTGATATCTGGGGAATGGCCATTTCCAGAGTGAGAGAAGAGAGAATACATGGTGCCTTATGCGGAAAGTGCCTGGAGTGTTTAGGAGGACTCCGTGCTTCCCACATAGGAAGTAGCTTTTGCTCCAACTGGCACAGGAAGACATTAGACATTAGAAATGTTTGTGCAGAAATCATGTGCAACAACATGATTTCAATTATATTTAACAGAATCTCTCTGGCCACTGTAGCAAAAATAGACCAAAGTAGGCAAGAATGAAATCAATAACACTTAGAAGAAAAGTAGTGGAGTTTGTGGATTAGAGGTACTTATGTCTAAATAATTAAAACGATCCTAGTTTGATCCAAGGTGATAGTAATGAATTTAATAAGAAATGAATCTAGATATATTTTGAGAGTGTATGTAGTGAGATTCTGGATATGTTTTGAAGGCATGCATAGTGAGAAAAAGTAGGAGTCAAGGATGACTCTGAAATTATAAGACTGAATATCTGAAGAATACAGATTTCATTACTGAGATGAAAGATTTTAGGGGTACAGTCAAGAGAGAATGTAAGGATCGTGTATTCTCTTCTCATGTATGAAATATCTTTTAGTTACTCAATTGAAGACATGGAGTGGCCATATTTAAATAGCCATATTTATGGGACACCTGGGTGGCTCATTTGATTGAGTATCCGACTCTTGATTTTGGTATAGGTCATGAGCTCAGGGTCCTGGGATTCAACCTCTATTGGGTTCTGCACTCAGCGGAGAGTCTGGATATGTTTTGAAAGTAGAGCCTGTAAGATTTACCAGCTAATGGATTGTGTGTTGTGAAAAAAAATAGGAGTCAAAGATGACTCTAAAATGTTTAGACTGAAAAAAAAATTTAAAAAAATGTTTAGACTGAACATCTGAATAGAGATTATCTGGGTGTTTTACCGTACTTTTAAAGAATTAAAGTATAGTTGACATACTATGTTATAATTGTTTCAGGTGCACAACATAGTGACTCAGTAAGTCTATATGTTATGCTGTGCTCACCACAAGTGTCACCATACAGTGCTACTTAAATACCACTAACTATATTCTCTAACCTTTTATACCATGACTTATTCATTCCATAACCAGAAGCCTGTATCTCTCACTATTCTTCACCATTTTACCCATCTTCCCATCTCCTTACTCTCTGGCAACCAACAATTTTTCTCTGTATTTATGGGCCTGTTTCTGCTGTTTGTTTGTTTCGCTTTTTTAGATTCCATATATAAGTACAATGATAGAGTATTTATCTTTCTTTGTCTGGCTTATATCACTTCACATAACATCTTCTAGGTCCATCCATAGTGCAAATGGCAAGATTTCATTCCTTTTTATGGCTGAGTGATATTGCATTAAGTGTGTTTATCTATACACCACATCTTTTTCCATTTTCTGTTGATGGACACTTGGGTTGTAGGTTATTCTGAGCCAGGTCTCATACCAAACAGTCTGATTTAATTGGTCTTAGGTGGGACTCAAGGCAGATATTCTAATGTACAGTTAGTGGGAGAATCCCTTTGTGCTGCCGTGCACTGCTCCATTTTCTCCTTCAGATATTTTGTGTTCACATGATTAGAAATGTCATCCAACATTGGGTTAGAAGTCAGATAAGAATTAGTCAGGCTGTTTCTTCCTCCTTCATTGCCTTTCCCATCATTTCTCATGTCTGACCTCTAAACTTAAGAAAGTACTTATTAGCACTGGATGTTATACTATATGTTGGCAAATTGAATTTAAATTAAAAAAAATGTTAACAAAATAAAATTAAATTTAAAAAAGAAAGTGCTTATTAAATATTTGCTGAATGAGTAAATATATAGGTGAATATAAGTCCCATTTAACTATTATAAGTAGTTGGATTTTGGATGAAATTTTATGTATTACTAAATTGCATTAAAATCTAACTACCTGTTTGGCTGTTTTTCAGCTATATGGAACAAAATTGTAGTCAATAAATGCTTGAATTATCTATTTTATGATTGCAATATATTTTAGAGATCCTTATTAGATGGGTTTGGTTAAAATATATATTTTAGCTGACTAAGCTATATATATATATATAGATAGATAGATATATATAGATATGCATCAAGTTCCATAAAAACTGATGGGCCTAAAAACATTCTATCTGTGAAATTAAACAGTTAAATTTTAGTTCAATGGTCAAAATCTAGTTTTGACCATTTTTAGATTTCTGAGTCAACCTTTCTGAGTTGAGAATTCTTAGATAAAAGTAAAATACTGGGATGTCATAACTTTAGTCTCTGTTGTGCTAAGCTACCATTTGTGCAGTCTCTTATGGTAATATCAGCAATAGAAAACTGATATTTTGCTTCTTTAATAGCATCTCTTTTGTCAGTTTCTAATGAAATTTAAAGGGATTTAAAATTACTTAATTCTGGTCAGTGTTTTTTATATTTAGTTTTACCTTTTGAGCCCAAATATCACTATCTCCTTTGTATGTAGACAAGGCCAATATGAAGATGGCAGTGTCAAGAATTAAAGATGAAACCAAATTTACTAGGTTTTGCTTTTAAATTCTGTTTTCAAAACTGCTTAGAGGCCCTTCAGATACACTGCTGTTTACAAGATTACCAAATTGGTGGAAAATATTGAAACATTAAAATGTTGAACTGCTATAGAGCCTCATAAACACATTCATAAAGAAAGGCAGAGCCAATTAAAAAAAATAAATTCCTCATGTGCTGTAAGATAAATCGCTGCAAGCCAACCAGTAAAAATAATAGAGCTGTCAAAACAATATAATTTCTGTGCACAAACCAAAGCATATCCAATATAATAATAGAATGAAGATTTCCTGAATAAATACTTAGGAATGAACTGCCAGGGAAAATACATTTATTTAGGGCTCACTTAGTTCATCGAAACAAATGTCTGCTTATAAGTTTGTAATATTTGACAGGAGGAAGATTATAGCTCAGTCAGGGCCTCCAATAACATAAAATATTTGAGGCTTTAGACCTTGCTCAGTTAAATGAGTTACCCAAATGTTCACCTCTCACAGATTGATAATCTGGATATAGACTAGGACACTTCACTATCTGTGAATTGATGAATGATCAAGGCATTTAACTTGATAGATCAGGGTCTTTTGCTAAATAAATTAAAGTAAATAGGAGTAACTGAGCAGGCTGTTGGATGGTCTAATGGGTATTTGTCAAATTAATCTCAGTCAGTGGTTGTGAAAAGATGTGTTTTAATTCCATCCTGTTCATTAGGGGACAAAGTGTATTCTTGAATTCTGAGTGGTCACACAGCATTTGCTTAGATGAAGTATATAAGATCACACAAAAGCAGAATTCTATGTAAAGCTGCCTTTTACCCATACAAAAGTCTAAATATGGGCTCAAGTAATAAACACCAATATCTGTAATAGGAAATCAGTTGTGGAGGCACAATAACAAAATCATTCATGCAGATCCTTTGATTTGTGAAGACAGGGATGCAGGCACACCTCATTGAGGTACACTCCAAGTAAGGGTTGTTGGGGAATCATTTTTTTTTTTGAGGCATACAGAGACTGCTCAGCAGAGATAACATCTTAACTTCAAATCAGCAGAAATATGTCAGAAAGTTACAATTACTTGGAAGAGAGATTATGAGAATCAATTGTGTCAAGACTTAGTTCTGTAACACAGGAAACCAGATATATTCAGTGATTTGGTGGTGAGAAATAATATTTGTGGAAACTAGGGTTTCTTTTGAAAGCCCAAATATAAATAAGAAAACAAGACTACTAGAAGTCATTATTTGGCACAATTTAGTATGAACAAAATAATTCAAGGTAGTTTACCTCACCATTACTACCTATGTAAGATGTATTTTGTAAGATGTCTTTAACTCACTGATATTTTCTCAATTTTCTATGACCTTATATGATCAGGTAACTCTGGTTCCAGAGTTGCTCACAACTGGAACTAATTCCTGAAACTCATACAATCATAAATATCCTGACTCTGCTTTCTGTTACAAATGGTCTTTATTACTGTTAGAAGATAAATTGAGGCATATTAAATATTTTAAGAGCTTATTGAGCAAAAACAGATTCAAGTTGGGCAGCATCCAATCTAGCAATAGTAGGGAGCTCTGAGGAACTACACAAAATAAAAGACTTTTAAAGACAGAAGATGAATGACAGGAGTCTATCAGGCAGATTACCTAACTAGTGCTCATCAGGTGATTCCTGACTGGTTTAAGATTCCATTTCTGGGGACACCTGGGGGGCTCAGCGGTTGAGCATCTGTCTTCAGCTCAAGGCATGATCCGGGGATCCAGGATAGAGTCTCACATCAGGCTCCCCATAGGGAGCCTGCTTATCTCTCTGCCTATGTCTCTGCTTCTCTCTCTATGTCTCTCATGAATAAGTAAATAAAATCTTTAAAAAAAAGAAAAAAGATTCCATTTCTGAGAGAGCTGAAACTACAACTAAGTTAAGTCTCAGGTTGGTGATATGGGGCTTAACGTAAGCTACTCCATATTTGTTTGTTTATTTTTAATAGTTCCCCTATATTGATAAGACTCTCAGCCTAATTGAGAGAGTCAGAAATTTTAGGCATTTATGCTACTCTCAGCTACTATTCTAGAGTTCTTGGAGTTTTTGCTAAATCTCTGTGTGGTATTCATAGGGCAGTAAATTGGGGTCACATTCTTTTTTTTTTTATTGGGGTCACATTCTTAAAGTTGATCATTTTCTTTGTTCCTTTTTCTATGCTTTATTTTTAGGAAGATCATTCGCCTGGTGGTTAGTGGCTGCAAACTGCACCTAGAGCTTTTGAGAGATTGCAATATATGAGGAAGGCTACCATGACTATTGGAAGTAAGATAAATCCCAATGTCTGGAGTGTACTTTGGAGCTTTGGTCACCAAGACCCAAGCCAATCAGAATCAAATAAGTCCCTGTTGAAGGAATCACTTTCTTAAGCCAACTGGCATTTTCAGTGACCTTAAATAGCTGAGTTTCAACTTTCCTAGAAGCAGCAATTCAAGTGCAGCAAGTGATATTGGCTATAGAAAAACATCTCCTTGCTCAGCTGAAAGGTTATCAACGGCTATTCTATTATCAAGAACGACTTTGGCCAGAGAGTCTAGGGATTGATTGATTGATTGGCAGCTGTTTCTTTAACCACAAAAGCTTTAAGAGTTAAAGAAAGTTTCTTGATCAGAGTCTCATTTGCATTTACTCCTAACCAGGGAAGTAGGGACCTAAGGAAACAAATTGGATCATGAATATCTCCTGGTAATTCCCACTTGAGCGTATGGCTTGGGAGTAAAAAGGTGACAACCACAGAGGCCAGTAAAATTTAAGGGTTTGTAAACCACATAGGTAGTATTATTCTAGTTATCCTAGCCTTGAATTCCTTTCTTTGTACAGAGCTGGGATGCAAGATTCCCTGGGTCTGTTTTTTTTTGTTTGTTTGTTTGTTTTTTAATCTTTTTAAAAAAATTTTAAGTCTGGGAGCCTGCTTCTCCCTCTGCCTGTGTCTCTGCCTCTCTCTTCGCTCTCTCTGAATGAATAAATAAATAAATATTAAAAAAAAATTTTTAAGTCATCTCTTTTAAGATTTTATTTATTTATTTATGAGAGACACACAGAGAGAGGCAGAGACACAGGCAGAGGAAGAAGCAGACTTCCCACAGGGAGCCCGATGTGGGACTCGATCCTGGAACCCTGGGATCACACCCTGAGCCAAAGCCAGACACCCAACCATTGAGCCACCCAGGCGTCCTGAGTCTGGGGTTGTTAAACAGAGACAGGGAAATGGACTCTCAAGTTAGGACTCTGACACAATAGAAAGTCAACTGAGTTTATTCTAGAGGAAATGAAGCATTGAAAATCCAGGAGGAGTTTGTCATAGGCAGGATTATAGGATTACCCCCATAGTAAATATAACAGTTATTTGGTGGTTGGACTAGCCCACTTTGCAATGGCCTTCAAAATGTGAACAATAGCATGATATTTCCATGACAGAGAAAGGCAAAAGATGAACAAAAGAATCATAAAGACTGTCATGGTGTTAGAATTAGGAAAAGGATGGTCAGAGAGGGAAGGAAGAATGGAAAGAAATGTTCTTGATCTGACATCTTGGGAGGAAGCTATCTACCTCAGTATTGGCTACATCTCATCCTAATCAATTTGATTTTGAGGTCTTCAGCATTTACTTAGATGTCAGGTGGAGCCTTCTTTAGTTGTGAAATAATCACCCAAGTTTCAACACCGTATAATTTGGAAGCAGTATCATTGGTCAGGTGTACTTGTTAGTATCCCTTCCATAATCTCACTTTTTTAAAACGTTAGAATAAAATGAGTCTGTAAATGAAAAATGACTTTAAAATTCCCATAGAGAATTGATGATAGTTCATTATGGTGGAATTGATAAAGAAATTTGGTTATTTCTGTGGCATACAACATTAAGATAATAACTGGAATTATGACTGATAACTTTATGCCAGAACATATTAGATTGTTAGAGATTTTATACAATATTTAAAACACTTGTACTAATAACATGCATTCATAAAATATAGTCTAAGAAGGTTTATCACTTATTTGATAATGTTTCTCATGTAATTTAACATATCAAATAAGCCTAATTAGTTTAATACATCTCTTTTACAAGGTGAAAGACAGATTATTTGAGATTTTCTAGGAGACCTCTGGGAAATCTCAGAGTTACTTTGAGGTCAAAAATATTCCAGTTAGAATTTGATTTGGGGAAGCTGCCAAAATCTCAAAAGGTCTGAACATTTGATAAAGAAGATCAAATATCTTTATGAAATAATAATTATCTATTTAACTAAACTGCAACAGAATATCTTAAAGGCAATACAGAAGCTTACATAGCTGTGAACAAAACACATGGAGAAGATTGGGTATCTTAAGTAATCATAAAACTGACAATGGGAAGCAAAGAAATAATTTGTGTAATACCCAAAAAGTTACACGCACGCACACACACACACACCTTTCACAATCTCATCAAAAGCAGGCTGATAGTCCGAGGACTGTCCTTTGAATCAAAAGAAAACCAATTCTAATTTTCACCAGTGTTGATGTTAAAATCCATTCTTTAAAGACTTAAATAAATTTGTTCCAATCTTAGCTTGACCACACATAAAATGTATCTCCCAAGATTCCTTTTCCACAAACCTTTATAACTATTTTATGTACATTAATGTTTTGTGCTATTTTTTCTCATGCTGGAACAACCAGTCATTTTACTTTCTTTCCTACTTTTCATGTATAGTTGTTTCTTTTCACTGTTATTATTCTTAATATTCTTGATTGTGTATGTTGATTAGAATTTTTAACCCTTAGAATCTTTTATTCCTAATGAAAAAAAAATAAAAGAAGTAATCAACTGTGGATTGTCCGTTGTACCAGCATGCTGTATATTGGTAAATTTATAAATACATTTTGTAATTTGTAGAAGTATATTCTTTTTCATGGCAAATTTTTCAGTGTGACATAAGACGTGCTTACTAATAGACAAAGATATCTTTAGTTCATTTGTAATAAGAACACAAAAGTAGGTAAAGTCGAGTTCAATAATTAATATTTCAGTGTTCTGCCTTATTTGGAAATGATCTAGATAGTTAATGAATATCCATCCTTTAACTTTTCTCATCGTAACTTTAAGCTTCCAAGTTACCAAGGGTCTGTAGACTGCACAGGTCGTTTCATTCTAGTTATCTTTGCCCGGTGTCCCTTTCTCAGAGATTGGATACAAGATTCCATGGACTTGGGATTATTAGCCAGGTGCGGAAGAATGGAACTTCAGAGTTAGGGAGTCTGACACAATAGAGAGGGATTGAGTTTATTCCAAGAAAGATTTTGGAAGTTATTTTTAAGTATATATAAGGTATAGTTATTGATGAAAAGTTTATTTGTAAACTTTTATCTTTCTGTTTAATTTACTTGTTCTTAAATAGTTATAGATTACTCATGAAAATTTCATAAGACATGAAACAGCCAACGGTTGCAGGATTTCTTTTCCTTCAGTGCCTGCAGTTCTTGGTCCTGCCACTTCAAAAAATAAATAGATAGACCAGACAGAGTTGGGCAGCAAAGCAAAGTTTATTGAGTGATAGTAAAGTTCACTGAGTGATAGTACAAAGCTCCCAAAGAGGGGAGGGCACTTGAGAGGGTTGCCATCCGAGTTTCTAAGTCTAGAGGTTTCTATGGGCTTGTTGGAGGGCTGTTTTCATCTGATTAACCCTTCTAGCACCTGTCATCCAATCAGGTTTTTGTCATCTATCTATCATGTGGGGAAGGGTAGAGGGATCCTTATGGGGGGTGTAAAATCCTTTTAAGGGTGCTTTCCTCTTATCATGGGGTGGGGGTCTTGTCCTTGCCTGCATTTCTTCCAACTATCCTTCATCACAACTATCATCTTAAATTAACTTTTTTTTGCTGACAAATTCTGTAACAGAGATAATATGCACTTATTTGAGTTTTAGTAAACCTGGGTAGAATAAAAGTATATTTAATGCTGATAACCCTAAAGACTATTTTAATTAAACTGACAAACTTAAACTAGCTTTTATTTACTGAAGAGTATCCTAGATCATGTGAACTTGAAAAAGTTTTGGTTATTTTCTGTATTTCTGATATACTTGATTTATATAGCACTTGTTTGTCTCTAAGCCAATTAAATAGAACTCTTCACTAATTTTGTCAATCCATCCAGAGATAGGAAAAAAAATCATACATCAATAGTATACATATATAGATGTACGTAATTACACAGATAATCACAAACAGAGATCTTAGGGTTTTATATAACCATGGTAAAGCTACAATAATACAGACTTACTAGTTTATAAAACTGATGGATCCAAATTATGTTTCTGGCAGATGGAATAAGTTAACATTATTTGTCCAGATGGGTAAGCTTTTACTAATATTTGTAAAAGAGACATAATATTTTTCATAGGCCTGGTTTTCAAAATAACTTTTTCTTTCTCTCCTCCTCCTTCTTCTTCTCTTCCTCCTTTAGAATTACTTTGTTTCCTAGAAAGAACAGATAGAATATTTACATTTCAAAAAACAGAAAAAGAATGCAAGTTCCACCAAAAGAACTTTTGTTCCCTAATTCCACATCTTTTACAATATCTTCCAAGCCTTTTGAGACAATTAAAGAAGGTTTGGTGATTGGTAAAAAGGAAAGATGGGTTTTGAATTGGTTTTGGAGTTAAATTTCTATTACATGTATAGTTGTTTTCAATTCCCCAAAGAATTGGGCAACCTGAATTATATCCAGGCTCGCCCACCCAACTAACTACATTTTCTTCAATTTACTTCTTAATATCAGGGAGGAGTTCTTCAACTAAGATGAAAATAAAACAATTTTATGTTCTAGATTTACAGCTGTGTGTCTTTGGGATGTTTTAATAAATTCTCTCACAAAGGCTTCAGAATGCCCCACCTCCCTGTCTCGTATATAGTTTCAATTATCTTAGGAAAGAAGACTTTTAAAAAGTTTCTTTCACCCTCTAATATCAACTTCCAGTTGGCTAACTCCTTACTACAGAGTTACTTAAAACAAACCAACAAAAAATCCTTTTGGGGATCTTATTAGATTTGGATATCTTATCAGGATATCTATGGACACAAGAAACATCCTTAAAGAGATTGCAAAAGACACCACCCTTCTGAAATCCAGAGTCATTCCCAAAGATAACCAACAGAAAGAAAGACTTGGACAATTCCCCTGAGAGCTGGCAATAGTGAGTAGAACCCAGGCTATAAATACAGTGCAGTCCATACATCTGTCCAGCTTTACTCTTGGATGCCTAGCCTGACAGTTCCCAAGCCAAGCAGTCAGGACACAAAATGAGACAAGAAGGTAATAGCTCTCCCTAGGAGAGAAAGTACCTACATCTGATGGGTACTTGAAAGTAAATTCATGAATCACAATTCAAAGATCTGATTATTACTTTTTGTTGTTGTCAATCTGAATTTGGAAAGGAATGGACAACACTAAATTTTACATTCCTCTCTTGACCAGGCATCATGGATAGATATCTGGGAGAGCTGACTTTGGTAAGCATTCTCATTTGCTGGCTTCTGCCAGTTTTTCCAGGATCCTGTTTGCAGGCTTTTGAATGAACAGCCAGTCTTATCCTGGTCACCAGATATTGTAGAGGAGGAAAAATAATGTTCCCTCTATGCTTTATCATGAATACTTGACTGAGACCCCTTTTCCTCAGATAAATGGATACGCTTTTCTGAGTTAAAAATTCTCTACTGTGGCCACTATAATTCAAGATTTGATAAGGTTAACCTTCTTGTTCAGGCTTAAAACAAAATTTTAGTCACTGAGGCCTCATACTGGACTCAGTTTGGTTTTTAAATCAGACCCAGTTTGGCCCTGGATCCAATTTAGTTTTGAAGTTGGAACTAATCTGACTCCAGCTTGTTTCCAGATCCAGTATAGAGAATGAAATGCTCAAATAAAGTCATAACACGTAACTCATAACACAAGAGCTACAGAACTAGGATCTCTGAAGGACATACCCACTACCTCAAGGGTCAGTAAGAAAGCAGTGGGCTCAAGGGACTTAACAGGTATCTATACCTGCTTGCTTGTTGCTCCTGGGGACTGTCAGGGGTCTCCAGTTCCCTCTTCTGACATTAGAAGTGTTAAAAGGTAAACTGAGGCATATACAATTTTCTTAGTTTATTCGAGAAAAAAAAAAGCAATCTTAATTGGGCAGCAATCCAGTCTAGCAGATAGAAAGGATCTCAGAGTTGCTATACAAAATAAAAGACTTTTATAGGCAGAAGGGAAAGGGAACAAGGAAGTCTTACTAGGTGAAAGAGTGGGTTGGTTTTTACATGCTTACTGTCCTTTAGTGGAAAATAAGGATCTATCCAACAGGGATCCCTGGGTGGCGCAGCGGTTTGGCACCTGCCTTTGACCCGGGGCGTGATCCTGGAGAACTGGGATCGAATCCCACGTCGGGCTCCCGGTGCATGGAGCCTGCTTCTCCCTCTGCCTGTGTCTCTGCGCCTCTCTCTCTCTCTGTGACTATCATAAATAAATAAAAATTAAAAAAAAAAAAAGGACCTATCCAACAGATTACCTCATTTTGTTGACCAGGCAATTTCTGATTAACTCATTTAAGATTCCATTTCTGAGAGAGCCAAAACTATGAAGTCTCAGTTTCATGACATGGGGCTTAACATAAATGATTTCATTTTGAGTCTGTTGTATTTGTTGTTGTTTGCTTGTTTTTAGCATTAGATAAACCAATCTGTGATAGCTAAGCATCTCCTTACTTATACAGTATTATTTTTGAAAGTAGGTTAAGTGTATCTATTTCTGGAATAATACTTAATCCATGGCTCTACACTAGAAATATCAGATTCACTGGACATTTAACAGGGAAGATATCTGGGGTGAGGAAAGAGTCTTGATATAATGTAAATTTGATCTGCTATCAACTATGTCTACTGTATGCCCTTTTAACATTAATTTGAACTGTAAAATGAAGTCAGAGGTGGGACTACTGATTCAGGAGAGAGTTGGAATGCTGCTCAATTTACCATATTTTCCACTGCTCAGCATCTCCTTCTAATCAGCTCCATGCTGGGAGAGACATTATTACCTCTGAAACTGATAAAAGATAGCCCCACCTCCTGTTGTCTGTTTCCTGTTAAGCAACTTGTTCATATGCAGAGAGGCACAGAGAAAATACTGAACCACCTACAGGTGTCTGCAGACCAAGCTGATCACTTGAGTGAAACATCCTAATGGCTGTTTCCATTCCATTCTGTGTTTCTAATTGGCTCCAATATGCCTGTTACAGCTTTTTTTTTTTTTTTTTCCTATATTTTTCTCCTAACCTTTTGTGAGTTAATTTAGTTTTGTGGTACTTATAAAGAAAGATTGCAGGTACCATGTTTCAAGTCTAAAGAACACCAAGCATATTAGAGCTCGGCTTCTTTGACTTTCCTAAAAGGGCATCTGGAATAATACTTGTTTTCTGGTAAGGCTGATGTTTACTTGGCAATCCTATCACTATGAGATGATTATTCTTCAATAATATTCTCTGGCTAATGACAGCACATATTTTATCTCTGTGCTTGTGCTGATGGTCCTTTACAATTAATTGCTTAATTTTTTTTTTCATAGCTTATTAGAAACTGTTTTTCTCCTCCTAGTAAGTATTGCTATCCTACTATGCATTCAACAAATATGTACTGACCACATTCTAACTGCTAAGAGTGCTAAAAGCCATCCTAGACCCTGGGCTACAATGATAATAAGCAAATGGAGACTCTGTTCCTACCATCATGAGGTTTTCACTAGCTAAACTATTATTTAAAAATGTAAAATATTGGGCGCCTGGGTGGTTCAGTGGTTGAGTGTCCGCTGTCTGCTCAGGTTGTGATCCCAGAGTCCTGGGATTGAGTCCTACATTGGGTTCCCACAGGGAACCTGCTTCTCCCTCTGCCTATGTCTCTGCCTCTCTCTGTGTCTCTCATGAGTAAACAAAATCTTAAAAAAAAAAAAAAAGAAAAAATGTAAAAGAAAATTGTAAAATTATCACCAGCTTTATGTGGATGGGGAAAAGTATATATGGGCAAGTATGCATGACTTACTTGCATAAGTCATGTAAGATTTTACCACACCTGGAGACCAGGCAAGTCTCCACTAAGAAAATGATTATTGTGCTAAACTCTGAAAGCAGAGTAAAAATTAAATAAGAGGGATGAAGGAGGAAAGGGCATTCATAAATACCCTGTCGCAGAATGAAGCATGTACTATTTGAAGAATTTATGAAAGCAAGAGAAGAGCTAAATTTGGAGAGATTGGTAGAAATGAGATCATGAAGAAATCAGCCATGGAGGGATTTATAAACCATATTAAGAATTTGGGGCCTTTCCTCTGAATCATAATAAATCAATGAAGCATTTTGTGTTTAGTTTGGGGAACATAATCACAAGATTGTTTTGCCCGCAGCATAGAGAAAAGGAGAAAGTTTAGGTGCAGGGTGTCCAGTTAAGAAGCTATTACCATGGCACAGAGTAGACATAAAAGTAAATAAGAATAGACTAGTGGGTATAGAACTGATTGGAAAGAAAGAGACAAATTCAAGGAATATATAAAATGTAGTATCAGTACATGTGGAGATGGGTTGGATATAGGTATAAAGGTTATGGTGAGGGAAAGGACAGTATTAAGGATATTGCCCAGTTTTCTGAGCCGAGAGAACACAAGGCTTTGGAGAATAGATCATTAGCTCTGTTTGGGACTATATTGAGTTTGAGATAACTTTAAGAAACCCAAGTTAATATTAACGAGAGAAAAAGTTTGTATGTATTGGTTTCTAATAGAAAGAGAATGTTTAGGACACTAAAAAACAATTGTGAACCATCTGCTTACATGCGGGTGGTTAAATCTATGTTCTTTTGTATTAGTGATTTACAAATATAGATTCATTTAATCTTTGTGACAACTCAATGAAATAAATACCTTATAATCCTCATTTTAAAATAAATGGTAAAACGGAGATAAAAGAGGTCAAGCTCTTGCCATAATTACAAAGCCCATAAGTGTTGGAGGTAAGATTTGAACCCAGGCAGGTTGGAAAATAGAATCATATTCTTAATCATTCTATTATGCCACATGTCATGAATGAGAGTGTTTGAGGAGTAAATACAGATTGATTAAAGAGCCTATGACTGAGCTTTGAGGACTTCCAACATTCAAAGACTAGAAGATGGATCCAAGGAGGAGACTAAGAAGAAGCCTGAAAGGAGGAAGAAAACCAGGAAGGTATGATGTCTTGAAAAATTAGAATCTTGTAAGATGTAGAAAATATCAGATACTCCCAAGAAATCAAGTCAGATCAGATCCAAGGAAAAACCCAAACTTTGGATTTAGAACACTATAGTTTATTGGTAACCTTACTGAGAGCGTCCCTCAGAGCACTAGAGGCTGAACCTAATTTGGAGGGAATCAAGGAGTGAGTGAAAGAGTTTGGAAGAAGAGAGAAGAGACAACTGTTTTTAAACTTTGATTTCAGCGACAAGAGAACTAGGTTTATAACTGGAGTAGATGGGAGGTGTTTGCTTTGTTTTCTTTTAATAGAAGGGTTTGGAATGTGTTTCAAAGTCTAAAGATCTAGTTGATCCCACTCTTCTGGATTTAATACTTCCTCACTCATGACTCCACCTGTTTTTTCTCCTGGCTTCCTCTCAGCTTTTTCTTGTGAAAGTGTCCCAGGGATCAGACTATGAACAGTTCTCTTCTCAGTCTAAATGCATCCCTTGGTGGTTTCATCCAATTTTTCTAATGCATCTAGAACTGAACTCCTGTTTTGTTTTTTTTTTTCTCCAACATGCTCTGCCCATACTCTTCCCTATATCAGTACATGGTTATTACACCCTTCTATTTGTTCAGACCAAAATAGTTGGAGTTATTCTTCACTCTTTTGTCTCCTACCCTTTTCCCAACTCCTTAGTAAATCTGATAGTTCTAGCTTCAAAATGTATCCAGAACTGTTAGAAGTCCTACCGGGTCCACTGATATCACCATAGTCCCAGTTCAGCTATCTCTCATTCAACGTACTACAACAGGCTCCTGTCTCTTGTCTCCATATGCCCTACTAGGCTCAATTTGAACAAAGCTGCCACAGTGATCCTATTAAAAGGTGAGCCAAGTAATGTCACCACTTTTTAGAAAATTGAGGTATATTTTACAGAAAATGAAAAGCACCAACCTTAAGTATAAAATTTGATGGGTTGTAAGAAATACAGCTGTGTAATCTATATCCCTAGGAAGAAGTCAACTAACTATTTCTGTCCTTCATGATTTTTTTCATATGCAGTTCAGTGTTCTGGCACTGATGCAAGGGGACCTGTATCCAGAATTCCAAAACTCCTCTTCTGTACAGATCCCTCTTACCTGTCTTCTCAACTCAGTGAGACCACCTTTCTCTCTGTACCATGGTATATAAAGTGCTTCCAGGCAGAAGGATGGGAAGATAATGGAATTCATCTTACTAGTTTTCCTTCACTCAGTTCTCTGTTGCCTGTTGTGTAACATTTGAAAACATAGTTCCATATATTTTGTTTAAATTTCTCCCCTTAGAGAAGGGAAGAAGGCTAGTCTTGTGTCAGTTACTCTAACATAACTAGAAATGGAAGATACTTCACTGTCAACATGTCAGATTACCTCACCATCTTGTTGTAGGCCACAACAAGTCTTTATACTTATATTACTCAATTACTTTTTAAAATTTTCCTGACTTACACTGGTACTTACTCTGTCATGTGGACTTCTCATAAATAGTATCACTGCCTGTACTTTGAGTCATAGTCCTTCATTTATGCTTGTCTCATGGCATTTTAGCTCATTTGGGTAGCTAGTTATATGTGCTTGCGTTATCCTTCATACAAGACTGTAAACTTTTCAACAGTAGAAAGCAGCATGCTATAAATATTTATAGGATTGAATTGAATATATCAGAGAACCAAGTGAATAAGAATGAATTTTGATGATTATGATTTTATGGTGAACTAACTGTAGGCCCAGGAGATGAAGGTATCTGTTAAATTTTTAATTACTTTTGGGATGTTGTGGGTAACTAATACATATTTATTGGCTGACAGGCAGGACAGGCTCCACAATAAGGAACCCATGACAGTTGAGTTAAATATCCAGAAGTTCTGAGTATTTGCTTGCATTCTATTCCCATATTCACAACTAAAACCTATGCAAATACTCTCCCTTCTAGGGTGTGAGTTGGGATGAAGATGACCCCACTATCTAGCCATGTGTGAATGACCTCTGTCAGGCTAATTTAATGGAAAAACTATTATAAAGAAAACCATTTGTTTTTGTAACTTTTCTTTTGTGTGGAAGCAAAATCCTGTTTGCCATGAAGGGGCTTGTTTGGAAGTTGATAGAATATGCAAGAATAGTCTATTTAAATTGCTTTTTCAAAAGAGGCAATCCCAAACAAAACAAAAACAAAACAAACACATACACTAATGAGAAACAGAATAGAAGGAAATTGATTTTCTGACTGTTGATCCTAACCAGCTACTCATAAATTTAACAAACTGGTCTGTGAGGCCACCTATACAATTGATTCTGTAACTCTGATAGCAGTAATGTAATACATGAAAGAAATCAAATCAATGCTCTGATCGAGTGAGGTGCCACAAAATGAAATTATCAGTTCTGCTGTGATGTGGCCTTTATCTCACGGTAAATTTTGTAGTATTCATGGTTAAACTATTAGGCAATCTCTTAAAAGTTTATGTTACTTCATTTCAAATAGTAAATGCTTATTATTATTATTACTATTTTACAATGCTGGGCAGGCAGATAGAACTGTCATAATAAATGTATCTGCTTCCCAGTCTTAAAGGTTGCTAAGAATTTCTTAGAAATAGATAACAAAGCCTGCTAGATTTGTAAATGAAAGCTTTCTTTTGGGACTGTTTGGGACATCTCGGAAGCAATAAAGTGACAAATAAATATGTTACTATTGGCTATGCACATAAGTTTTTTTTTTTCCCCCATTCTGGTGTGGAAACAAATGAATAAATATTGAAATTGCACTGCTCTAGAAGTGCATTTTATTTACAATGTTCACTACACCTCAGGCCATTGTCATTTAAGAGACAGAATTATACATGATTCTTTTGTGTTTGAGGTTGTAGAGTTATTCCAGGTCTCTGACCCTACTAAAGTACTCACAATTCTTGAAAGATAAGCAGTAGTTTGATCTCTAGAGGAGTAATCTGACATCTAGAATTAGATTAAAAGAAGGGTCATATTTCAGGAAAAAAATGGTGTAATTATGGCTGGATATCCTGAGGTGCTGCTGCTGAGCATATATACTTGAACCTTTCTTAAAGCTAATGTGTTTTGGTTGCATTTCAATTATTATCAGTGCGAGATTCTAAAGGACATTAACTGTTATTTGTGTTGTTTTCTAGACAATTACACAGAAATAGGATCCTTAATAGATATTTTTGTTATTAATGCTATCATAGAACTAACCTAATCTGGTTATACCTTACAAAGGTAGAGAAGCTAATACCCACACAACCAAATGTTGGAAATCTCAAAGGGAAGGGAAAATGAAGAAGCAAAAGTGCTTTCTTAACATAAGAACCTCATTCACATTGAGTAATGATTTCTACAAATTGAGGAAACGACAAGGAACAGATGGAAGGTTGAACAAAATGGAGCCCCTAAAATATCAAATTCTAGCCATGTAAGTCAGTGGTTCACAACACTACAGATGGGAATACTTCAGGAAGATTTTGAAAAATACCTATGCAGCAATCTCATTCCCCACCCCACTCAGTTATGATTTAATTGGTCTAGGTCCAGCTTTGGCATCTAAGGTCTTAAAATCACCCATGGAGATGTTAATGAGCCAACAAGTTTGAGAAGCACTGTTCTAAGTCTCTTTTATGAAAATGATATCATAATACTAAGCTAGAAAATTAGAGAAATATTTTAATGTATTTTAAATATATACATAAATATTTATCATTATAGAAAGCCAGATTAAAAAAAATATCACTTTCCCTTTTCCTAGTTAAAATACTGAGGCAAATTCTGGCCTTCTTTTTTTCTCATTCCCTCTCAGATACATTATGAAAATGAAGGATTGAAATTTCTAGCTTCTATCAATGGATTATAGGCACCATGCCAAGCAAACCCCAAATTACATAGAACTAGGATTTACTGTTTTCATTATAGCTCCTTGTTAATTCTGTCTATATGGTGAAGCTCTTGTGGGAAGGGGGTTGCTCATAATATTGAGATTCATTGTATGGTTCGATAGATCTATGGGATTTCACATTAGTGGAGCCATTATTATTTTTTCATGCATCTGTAATTTGAGGAGGAAAAAAATCTAGCCCACATAATGCAGATTAAGGTGATGGCCTAATAGAATTTTCCAACTTAAGTCTTTTCAAAATAACATCACTGTTAATTGGGCTGATGGTCAGGGATTCATTACATTTATTTCTGTGATAGTTAAAAGTGAAAAAGGAGATTTTTGACTGACATATTGCAAGAAAAATCATCTTCAAGTAGCACATCTATTTTTCTACAGCCTAGGTTTGTCTGTTAATTGTGCTTACTTGGTGAGAATTGCTAGCCTATCATGTTCACTTTAGGCAGGCTTCCTCGCTGATTATACCTCTTTAATGAGCTAATTCTACCTCTATATAGACAAGGAAAAGTTGTCCTGCATCGTTATCAAGTTTACCTTAAAGGCAGTTGGCAGGGGAGAAAGTGAATGTCACCCAATACTGTGTATTACTTGATAGTTATTCATTTGACATGTTTATATTTCTCCCTAGGCATACCAATTAAGAGAGTTCACCTGCTTCTGTTAGAAAATTGAGAATGGGCTGCTAAAACCAACCACAATGCCCAAGGTCATTGTCTAATAGAGTAAATTGTCCAATTATAGAGTCAGTTGCAGAAACAATAGGGAAAACATGATAAAAATACTTTAATTAGTGCTGTCTCAGTAATATACTGGCTCCTTCCCACACTGTCTGGACAGTAAGATTAAGCTAATCTTTTCATTTCTTCAGGGTGAAGTCTTGGCAGGATTATTGTTGTAGGAGGGGCTAACAAATATTTCAAAGCTGCCCATCTCACACCTACAAAATGCTTATGATAGTCAGGAGCTATTCTAAATGCTCGACATTTACTAACAAAATCCTCACAACAATCTGAGAGTGTAGAAATTAATAATGTCCCTATTTTATAGAAGAGGGAACAAAGTTATTGAGAACAGACTAGAAAGAAATGATAATTCAATTGTTTTAGAACTGAACTGAAATGATTTAAGAGCTATTTTTTTCTTCAATAAACATTTATTCTTGTATTGGATTTACTAACTTTCTCAAAAAGATCTGTTTAAGTCCTGAACCCCAGGGCCTATGAATATAACCTTATTGGAAATAGGATCTTTGTGCATGTAATCAAGCTAAGATAAGCCTATATTGGATTAGGGTGGACCTAACATCCAACGACTGGTGTCTATATAAGATAAAGGAGCTGGACATTTGGAAACAGACATAGACACAGAAAGGGAAAATGGCCATATGAAGGTAGAGGCAGAAATTGGAGTGATGTAGCTGTAAGCCAAGGGATACCAAGGGACTGTAGACAACCACAAACTGAAAGAGGCAACAAAGGATTTTTTCCTTAGTCTTCAGACAGATCATGGCCTTGTTGACACCTGGATCTTGGACGTAGAAGTCCAAGCCTCTAAAACTTTGAGAAAATAAATTTCTGTTCTAATCCACCTGGTTTCTTATGGCAAGGCTAGCAAACAAATATACTGCTGCTGTTGTCTAGTGGTATTTTTTACTTTACATGTTTACCAAGATAAGGAATTGCATTGTATATCCATATTCATTACTCTCTCCTTATCATCCTTCCTCTTTTCCTTCTTTCTCTCTCTTTTCGGTTTTGTGATTTTAGAATCAGATAAATTTCCCCTGGAAATCTAAATATACATGCAATTTACTTATTGACTTATTTTATTAACATTCAAGAGCCTCCCTGAGATAAGTGACCTACTGGATATTCAGGGAGCAGTCAGGATATATGTACAGAAGAATAATTTTTTTTAAAGATTTTATTTATTAATGAGAGAGGCAAAGACATAGACAGAGGGAGAAGCAGGCTCCCCGCATGCGGGACTTGATCCTAGGACTGGGATCACGACCTGAGCTGAAGGCAGATGCTCAACCACTGAGCCACCCAGGTGCCACTGTACAGAAGAATAAATTGTTGAGCTACATCTCCCTGGGCTAACAATCAAAATCCAGTAAGGTGAGGACTCCCAGATCAGGAAATCTTAATGTGCAATTACCCTCATGGCTCTGCTGCTCTGACCATGGGAATACAGTACATTTCGTTACCACTGAAACTCAAAATTGATACAATGGGCTAAAAAATGTGGTGCCAGGAGTGGAACTAATAGCAACATCACAACTCCATACCCAGATATTAGATGGAAAGCTATTGTCCAATTTTCCCCTATATCCTTTCTCTTATCTTCTGACTCCAAGTAATCTAATATCATTACAATTAAATTAGGACCTTTGTGCCTATTGCCAAGACAATTTCTTAAGTTCTTTTCCTTTGCTTCTACTTTCACATCTATATTGGTAAATTGTTTTGTTCCTACAGCATTGGTACCCATGTAACCTTTCAATCTGAGGCTTATTATTTCCCTCTAATCCTACAATCAAGGGGCTAGTTGGAGGTGTCCAAATCCTAGTTCTCCACTGCCTTTCTCAGGTCATTGTTTTGCTCCCTCCTATTCCATGCTTGTACCTATACTCCTTCTGGCTTTCAAAAGATTCTCTCCTATAAGCTCAACTACTTAAACTTTAGAAATCATCCTTGCTCAGATTGTCATTTTTTAGAGCATCTTTTCTCACTTTTCAGAAATCTTCCACATGAAGTTCCTTACTTCTAATTTACCTCTCAATACACTTTGTTCTCACGTCCCTTCCCCACCTGACAGTAAAACTGTTCACCAGTACCACTTCCTCATTGTGCTTCATCTCTTACTCTCCTGATAGGATTCCTTTATTTCCTTTGTATTCCTTTCTCTCTCTACCACACATCTGTCCTTACATACAGTGAAACTAAGTTAACAAAATGAGGTATTGTAAAAGAAGAAGGAGCATAAAAGGGATCTTAATTTGGAGACCACAAGAGGAAAGAGAAAGCATTGAAACCTGAGTGCATTTTTCCCTAGTGACCTCAGAAGGAGATCTACTTCAGTGGTCCTAAGGGCATTGGTCAATATACCCATTCCTCATGAGGAGGTGGTAATGGCAAGTTAAATAGAACAGGCACATCTGAAAACCTACCTCTGTCTATTCCACACGTTTCCAGAAGTTTAAAGATTTTGTACCTTCTTCTGCTGTGTGTGTGTGTGTGTGTGTGTGTGCATGTGCTGAGGTGATAACATGAGGGTTTGAGGGTTTTAAATAATGGATTGTACTGCTAGGCTTTGCTAGTACTATACTTTATATTTTAATTCTGAGAGAACTCATGTAACTTTATGCTTTAAACTACCACCTGCAATCTGATAATGCCAAAATACACACCCCTAGCCCACAACACCCTTCTGATTTACCAAAGTAATGGCTTTTTTGATGTGGCAACTTGGCTAGGCTTCTGTACTCAACTAATCTAGTTGTTGCTGTGAAGGGATTTTGCAGATGTAATTAAAGTCCCAAATCAAGTGACTAAGTAAAGGATAATACTCTGGATAATCTGAGTGGGTCTAACTTAATCAGCTAGATAGGAGGTAGAGCCAGATTAGAGGCTTCAGAGAGAGGGGGAGAAAGAAGGAGAAAATAGTGGAAGAAGGAGAGGGAGAGAAAGGAAATTCTATGGGTTTTGGCTGTTCTTTGCCACCTGAATCCTTATAATCATGTAAACCAATTTCTTATAATGTACCTTTCTCTCTCTTCCCCTCCTTCACCATATGTATATCATAATATCCATATTTATTTATATCTATATACAGACACTTATAGATAGATATAGATATGTGACATATACACGATGCAGGTAAATATGATATCCTATAGGATATATTATATTTATATCTCCTACTGGTTCTGCTTCTCTGGTTGAACGACTGATTCACTTACTAAAATCTCCACTTGAATGAATGTTCTACAGGTACCTCAAGCTCAATATATCAGCATTTAGCCTTGCTTCTGGAAAAGAGTACGTGCGTATAAATCTTTGCTGAATTAGATATATTAACAAAAGCCCAACTCTACATCATCATCCTCCCCAGTTCAGTCTTCTTTAGTCCCTACCTCATTATTGGTACCACCATCAGCCAAGGACCCATGCTTCATATTAGAAAACTTTTCTTTTCCAAGCCTCATCATTCAAGCTCCAAGCCCAAAAGAGCTTTTATATTTTTCTTTTTTTTTAATTTATTTTTATTGGTGTTCAATTTACTAACATACAGAATAACCCCCAGTGCCCGTCTATTTTCCATCTCTCTTGCCTTAGATCAGTTTACGCAATAATGCCTTAACTACTTGCTTCTCCAGGAGGACATTTTCTTCCTTGAATTTGAGTGTTGTTTCTCAAATGCAAATCTGATGAGCCTACCTTCACATTTTCAGTGTTAAAATAATTCCACCCATAAGTTATTTGAAAATACAACTTAAACTGCAAATACATTTTGCAATTTGGCTCCTGAGTGCCTCCAATCTTATGTATAAATTCCCCACTCAAGTTCTAAGCTCAGCCTCATAAACAAATTCCATTTTTTTGAATTTTTTGAATTCCTCATGCTGTTTTCTACCTTTGCCTTTGCCTTCAGTCTTGCTGCTTTCTCTACCAATAACACACTTCCCAATTCCTTAATTGCCTACTTAAAGGTTACCCACCCTTAAGATTCAGCTTCAGCTTTCTTTCCAAAGGGAGAATTCCTTCCTTCACTTTTCCCCATGCTGTTGGCGTTTCCTCTCTATGAAGCATCCTGTTCCCACCAACTCTACAGCACTCATCACACAGTTCCCCAATCAGTGCTTTCCTTATCCGTCTTCCCTATTGAAAGGTAAGCACTTAGGAAACATGTGGAATTCAATTTTGTGTTTGGAATTTAATGTTCACAGCATATTTTTTGAATAAATGAATAATTAAAATCTGCATCTTGAAAATCACTCTCTTCGCCTGCCATGCAACACTGTGTTCAGTATTCACTGGGAAAGAATTATCATTTGCTCATCTTCCCTTTCATCCTCCATGGAGCCTCTCTGACTTCACCTTGTCTTAGTAGAAGTATTTCAACTCCTTCTCAAGCTGCTGATTTTCATATTGTCTTTTTTGTTTTCCCCTCTTGTAACATAAATCTCTTCCCCACTGACATTCTGGATCTCAATTTTCAAATATATGGAGATATCCTCTGTCCTCAAAATTAAAATCTCTGACTTGTTTTCTTCTTCCCTTAAGTTGCTTACATCCTTCTTTCCCACTCCCTAAAAGAATGTCATTGAATGAGTTTTCTGCAGCTAACCTCCTATTTCCTCCCATCACTCTCCTTTCTCAACCAACTGCAGTCCAGACCTCTAGTTGATTTGGTCATAGGGCAAACTGACATTTCTAAGATACCTGGTCAAGCCAAAACTGAATGCTAAAAAAAGTCTCCGAGAGTTTTGTGGGCTGTTCCCCACTCCTTTTCACTCCCTTTCTGCATCTTACAGCCTGCTCCCACCTTCCTCTTACTCCTAGTGAGTTCCTCCTAGTCACGTTCCTGGCTTCCTTTCTTTGCCTTTGCTGACCACCTTTCACCAGTAACTCACACTCATGTTCATTATTCTGAAATCTTTTTTTTTTATGATTTTATTTATTTATGAGAGACAGAGAGAGAGAGAGAGAGAGAGAGAGAGAGGGAGGCAGAGACACAGGCAGAGGAAGAAGCAGACTCCATGCAGGAAGCCCGATGTGGGACTTGATCCCGGGACTCCAGCAGCACGCCCTGGGCCAAAGGCAGACGCTAAACCACTAAGCCACCCAGGGATCCCCCATTATTCTGAAATCTTTAACCATGAATTGCTTCTGCTTTCCAGACAACTTTTAAATGCCAACAAGTCATTTTCAATATAATACATATAGGACACTCCAACATCTACACCTAAGACTTAAATTACTATCTTTTCTACCAAGCCTACTTTTTCTCATGTACTCTCTGCCCAGGTAATATACTTCCAACAGGTGAAAAATCCCCAAATACCTTTGAAGTTTTCTTTATATCCACAACTTACAGTTAATCAAGTACTGTTTGTTACCTCACCTCTAAAATGTTATTCAAATGTGGATTTCTTTTTTTAAAGATTGTTTTAAATATAGTTGTATTAAGTAGACTCCACACTCAATGTGGAGACCAAGGTGGGACTTGAATCCATGACCCTGAGAACAAAACCTGAGCTGAGATCAAGAGTTGGATGCATAACCAACTGAGGCACCCAGGCACCCTTCAAATGTGTTTTTCCCTTTTCTTTCTTTCTTTCTTTCTTTCTTTCTTTCTTTCTTTCTTTCTTTCTTTCTTTCTTTCTTTTTTTTCTTTCTTCTTTCTTTTTCTTTCTTCTTTCTTTCTTTCTTTCTTTCTTTCTTTCTTTCTTTCTTTCTTTCTTCTTTCTTCTTTCTTTCTTTCTCACACTTCAAGCTTAAGTCCATACCATTCTCACCTGCACTAGGACGATAATCTTCCTTGATATCTCCTGATATATTTCACCATAACCATATTTGCTTTCTAAAATTAATACCATAATTGGACTCATTTAGAAATATTGCCATTGTTTAATATTTACCTGACAAAACTAATTTTCTTTATAATCTTAGAGCACACAAGGTCAACTCTTTGTAGATGCTCAATAACCATTTATTAAATTGTAGTTGCCCAGATATTAAGTGGGAAAGTAGAAGTTTAGTCTCTAGTTAGTGCAACTCCAAAATTCATTCATTTTTTTATGATACTAACATAAGAAAGTTGTATCAGAGTGTTAGAAAGGAAAATTTTCAGTCTCTGGGAAAGAGTAAATATTTAACCAATTTACAATCTCTTTCACAACCTTAAAGCTCTGTAATGAGAAATGAAGTTCAGAATGGTAACACTGGCATTAATAATAATAGCAAATATTTTGTTAACCCCTACACGGTGAATACTAAACTGTACATTATGCCATTTAACCTGCAATATAGCTTTGTGTGGTAGGTAGCATTAGATTACCTTGTGGCAGAGACTTCTATCTATTCAATAAATCCATTTTCTCTTCTTCCTAGCCACACAGCCAAATAGCATCTCTACATCCCTTACAGTTAGGTGTAGCCACTTAAATTTTAATCAGTGGAAGATGAGCAGAAGTGATATGTGATTGATACAACTTCTACACTTGATTCTGCATTCTCTATTCTTCTCTCATCAGCAGATTAGGCAATATTAGTAGTTACAAATTGGAGACAGCAGAACATTTATTCTTCTATCACTACTAGACCAATTCATATCTCTCCACTTCTCCCTACTACACACTGCTGGCTCACCAAAAGCAGTTACTTTAGCTTTTTACTGAGTCAGAAATAGAAATATAGTCTACACAGTAAAGAGTGAAGTGTTCATTTGAACTGAAATCTACCCAACTCTAGAGTTCACAGGTAGATCATCACTACTGCCTTGACACTCAAAAAAAATGTCAACTAATATATTAGAAATCTTTTTTCAATGTAAGATTTTCAAGCAAATAATTGTGTGTTTAAACTTGTACTAACCAATTCCTTGAAAGAAAACAATCAAAAGAAAAGAGTTCCAGTTTGTCAGTATTTTTCTGAGGTCTTTACATCCTGCTAAATTATCATTCACATGCAGGAATTAACGACATATTCTTTTTTGAAAACAGTGTTTTGCTTGTAATCTTGTCATTGCTAAGTTGCTACATAAGTGTTCGGTAAAATCCCTTTATAAGGAGAAGGCAAACTAAAGTTTATTTTATTTTATAAATAAACCTGTATTATTTTATTTTTCAAATTAATATTTTCCTTTATTGATCTTTCTGGTTATGTTTGTGTTTTAACACAAATTTTCAAGAAAATTTTGTGTTCTTAATGGGGAAAATGTTTGGAGAAAACCCTTGAAAAACATCATGAAGATAGTTATCTCGGTAACCACCTAGCAAATTTACCTAGCTCTTTTGAACCAAGTTTGTATTTGTTTGATCAGGGACAGAACCAAATATTCTAGTGAAGAGATAATAACCAATGCTATTAGATAAAAATTCTTTATCTGTCTAACACACAGAAAAAAATTATCTTTCAGTTGAGCTAGGCCTTCTTTTTGTTTCCACATGTTGTCACTCTTGTTTGACACTCACTTCTTCAGAGGAGTTATTCAGAAGTGAGGTTCAGAGTAGAGAGCATTTTCATTAGTGAATAAAGGATGGAAGTACTTGCTTTGGAGAGTGTTTAGACAAAACTTTATATTATCTTCTACAGACTAGAACTATGTTTCCTCTTACTAGCCCCCTCCCAGCAGAAGAGGTCTTAGATTTGTTCTCTTTGCAGATTGAAGCACCCTTCTAGAGGCAAGTCCAGGCTTGATGGAGAGTCTTAATCAAAATCATGGTGACTTGAATAAATTGTCTTCATTTATTTTCATTAAGATCATCTCATATCTGAAGTCATCTCATCTAGATTCTACTCTCAGATAGAAATGAGGTTTTCTTCTCAAAAACTTGTCCAAAATGATCTGGTTATTTATTTAGGTTGATTGTATTTTGTCAACAATTCAAATTTTAAAAATTTCTTTTTTTATTATTTATTTTTTTTAAGATTTTTTTAAATTCATTTATTCATGAGAGACATGGAGAGGGAAAGAGAGGCAGAGATACAGGCGGAGGGTGAAGCAGGCTCCATGCAGGGAACCCGACATGGGACTCGATCCCGGGACTCCAGGATCACACACCAGGCAGAAGGCAGGTGCCAAACCGTTAAGCCACCCAGGGATCCCCAAATTTCTTTTTTAAAAAAGCTTTGAGAGAGAGAGAATGAGAGAGAGCACCTGTGCAAGAGTAGGTTGGGGAGGGGCGAGGGAGAGAGAGAGAATCTTAAGCAGACACTGCACTGAGCTTTGAGCCCCAGATGGGGCTCCATCTCATGACCCCATGATCATGACCTGAACTTAAACCAAGGATTGGATGCTTAACCGACTATACCACCCAGGTGTCCCTAAAAAAAAATGTTTCAATCATGTTGAATTTCATAGGATATTAGATTGGGACTTGTTATGGAAAATGGAAATGTTGAGGATGTATGAATCTGTTATTACATCTTTCATTTTTTCCACTAAAATACTAGACTAGTATATTTTAAACTATTCCTCTCACGACAGATTCTCAGCTAATGTCATTTGTATTTTTTAGAATATAAATAGTCCCTATATACTATATTTTAAAGACCAAATTGATAATGGTAAAGTATTGTCACTCAGAAGGATTCAGAACTGTTTATATTTTTGTGATTTTCTTCAGTTGTCAGAGACCATATAAACCTTGACAAGATAAATTAAATATAAAACTATTCTTCTAATTTAAAATAAAATGGGATAATGGATAGATGTGGGTATGCAATGGTGTATAAAATTGAAAACAGAGCAAATATTAGTATTTATTGCCTAAGTCATATTAGGAGTACTGTCTTATAATATGTGTTATAAGCCAATAAAGTTTGATATAATTTTGAATGTCCAAGACATTCAGATATTTCTCTCCCCAAGAAAATATGTTTTCATCAAATTATTAAGGCTATAAATTGTTTAATACATGGAGCAAAAAGAATTTCCTCACATCTTGCTCAAAGCATCTAACCTCAGAAATAATGAGGTTTTATATATAAAAGAAAAATGATTCAGTAGTATTTTACCCCAGAATCACTGGTCTGAATTTAAAAACAAAATTTTAACCAACATCAAATGTTAAATAATAGAATTTATATCCTTGCAATTTGATTAATTCGATCAAAGATCTCTAAGGGAGGAGGTAGAAATCACTACATTTTGCATGATAAATACTCTTAAGTAAAAAATGAATATAAAATGTGTTTTAAAGAACTACTCAAATGCACATAAAATTATCTATGTATTTTAAATATTTTTTGTTTAATTTTGTGTGATGTTTATTTACATATAGTCTAGGCAACTTTTTGTGACTTTCAAGTTTGTAATTCCTTTCAATAATTCAGCTCCTCCTCTTAGATCTTTGATTAAAGATTAAAGATATTGGTTTAGAAAGGCTATCATGTAAATAACACTATAATTGGTTTATGGAGAAAGTAGACTTTGAGCTTTCTTTTAGCAAAAATTTTGGAAACCCAAAGAGGAGAAACCAAGAGAAAGTCTCAAGTAGATATGATATAGCATGTATAAAGACTTAGTGCCCATCTTAAGGCTGGTATGACTGGAGAATCCTAAGATGATCACTTTTACTACAGTGAAGAATTTGAGTCAGAGAGAATTTGTATCAAGAACAGGGTTGAATAGTTCAGATAAATCTTACTTATCATATGGAATCATTGTGTTCTTTTCCATTGGACACTGATTAGGAGATGAATGTCATGATCATGACTGGAAGGAAGAAAGGGACAAGTGGGAGTGTGTTGAGTTGCACAGCAGTTGAGATCAGAGATAATGAGGACATCAATGAGATTATGAGAGGAAAATGATATAATACATTATTTAAAAAACAAGTAATTTACTTGGTGACTGACAAAGGGATGAACTGAGGAAAAGTACTATAGACTTTAATGTTTCAAGTCATAAACAAAAGCCAATTACAGCCTGTTGATAATTTCTAATGGAATCCAATTTGTGGGCATATGATTAAGTGCTTGAGATTCGACATACTGTTAAAAGAATGATAATTGTGCCAGAATCCCCTACCACTAAAGCTGTTAATTTCATTTCTCTATTGGAATTTTTTCCTTTGTCCACTGATACCTATTTCCATTGTTAGTGCCACTCAGTGCTTGACTACCTGCATTTTTTACCATTACTGAGATTTTCCCTAAAATTTTCCTCATCTTTTTTTAGACCTCTCCCTGGTCTTGGACACATCCCAGACCACTACACAACTCTAGCCATGGCAGTAGGTATTGTAGCTACCATCCAGATCAGATCTATTTCTCCTAATTCCTTTTCTCAATTTCAGACCTCTTTACTTTTAGTTATTTTGGGGAGTTCTATACCTTACATATATAGGCATGGTAATTAATAATTACCTCTAAATTTTTTAAGTTAAAAGCAATCAACATGTGCTTTACTACACATTAAAAGGAAAGGGACTCCTCTCCACAAAACAAAACAAAACAAAACAAAAGCTCCAAGGATTGATATATTTAAAAAGATAGAGCTATAAATAAGGTAAGTAGATTTTTTCTGACACTCCTTTGATTAGCAAAATTATATGTTAAATTCATGTTATATTGAGGACTTGTATGAAGAGACTTCAACTCCTTCCAACATTTTGAATATGATAATAGGTTGATGGAATGAATGATTCAGAGTTGTTAAAGACTCTCAAAACTAAAGGGTCAGTTTTTTCTTCTCACCCTAAAAGGTCAAAGTTTATTTGCTAATTGAGTGGCTTATTATTAGAATTTAATGAAAATGTACCCCCCAAAGCATTGGCATACTAGTCTGTAGAGTGTTGGCATACTCAATACAGAGGATTTAATTAGCAGTTTTAATCTAGGGTTGAAGAAATAATTGAATCAGATTATATTTGTGTTTGTCCGTAGAACCATCCATCACTGAAACTTTGATTCCTGTTCCACATTATTCCTAGTAAAAGACATTGGTTAGAGGACTTTTGTTAATAATTCTTTATAAATGTATCCCTATATTTCAAACTCAATGAAAAACTATGTTATCAATTGGTAGTGTGATTCTCAGCATTTTAACATAAATGACTACTTCTTTACTTTGCCAAATTTAGAAATGGTATGATATTTAGGGTTAGCATTGATTTCCTGTCTTCTGGCTTACTGAATAGGCTTTACATTTAAGCTGAAAAACTTTCAAATGTTTTTACCATTAACAGGACATCACTATTATTTAATTTCATCTCATCTGGTATATAGACATTCATAGAAAATATGGAAGCAAATTGAATTTTACTTGAGAATTATAGATATGTAGAAAGTGTGATTTGATGCTGCCCAAAGGAATATTCTGTAATGATGGAGTTGTTTTTTATCTGCACTGCCCATTACTGTAGACTGTAACAATGTGGCTATTGACTACTTGAAATATTGGTAGTGTAACTGAGGGGCTGAATCTTTAATCTAATTTAATTTAATTTAAATTATTTTAATTTTTATTTTAAAAGTGGTGACAGTGACTGCCATATTGGACAGTGCAGATAAGAGAATATTCCATCAGCTTTTTAACCTTCCTGTTTTTCTTCATATTTTACTAAAATTATGCAGACATCTTTCTAATTAACATATCAAGCATTACTGAGGAACCTATAACTATCACCACTATGATTTTAAAAAGTGATCAGAGTTTGAATTATTAGCCTGAAAACTTCCCAATACTTCTCTTTTAATATTAGCACAACAAAGTTCTGTTTTCAAACAAGTGACTCAAATAATGATAAGCATAGGAGGACATATATAATTATATTACTAAAAATAAATTTTTCCATAATTGTTTCTTTTTTATGATCACTACTTTCAAATTTTAATGGCATTTCTTTTTTAAATGAATGACTTTTCATAAAGACATCCCTTACACTTTCTAGGATCAATTGACTTCTTGCTGAATGCCTGCTTTTAAAAATAGTTTCCAAGTATTCATTTCAGGGCTTTTAATGATAAAGTCTTCACTTGATTAAAATATATGTTTCACTTGTTGGTATTTTGAGAGTGACAATTTTATATAGACAAAATAATTTATAAAACCTGTCATACAATTGAGACATTTATTATTGTGTATCTAAGGAAGTTCCTATCCTAGGAATTGTCCCAAAAGTGCTTCTGAACTGTGGATAGAGTAACTAACATGCTGTTATTTTGAGCATATTCCCCATATTAGTGATGGATGGCATATCTCAGATCTAATAAAAAGAATTTAAATCTCAGTCTTAGAATATTTATTTATTTATTTATTTATTTATTTATTTATTTAAGATTTTTTATTCATTCATGAGAGACAGAGAGAGAGAGAGAGAGAGAGAGAGAGGCAGAGACACAGGCAAAGGGAGAAGCAGGCTCCATGCAGGGAGCCCTACGTGGGACTCGATCCAGGGTCTCCAGGATCACACTCTGGGCGGAAGGTGGCGCTAAACCGCTGAGCCACCTGGGCTGCCCTCAGTCTTGGAATTTTTAGACTATATTTTCTCTCCCTTGTGGTTTATTATAGTCATGTTATAATGCGCTATTGCTACCTGTTTTACTCTACTGAAAAATTATAAGGCTTCTATTTTTGAAGGGTGGACACACAAGGGAAAGAGAATACACATATTGCCTCAAAGAGAAATCTATGAAGAATCTTTTTTAGTCTTGTTAACGATACTTATTAGATAAGGAATTGCTATTTTTAGTCACATTTTTTATACTTATCACATGATCTTATTTGCCTAGAAGAAATATAAAGAATTGAATCTAACATTGGAATAGTTTATATTTGCTATTTTAAATAATATAATTTTCTATTAGAATAAAAACTTTCTTTTTATACTTTGTTTTTAAATAAAAATTGTATACATGTAAGTATACTTATAATTTGATATACATATACATATTTAAGTTAATACTGTAGTCAAGCTGTATACTTTCAGGCAAACATATAAGTATGTGAACTATTTTATATATGTGTTATTTAGGACATGGATTAGCTGAGAAATATTAAGAAAGCTTGGAAATAAACATACATATAATGTATATAAGAGGCATTAGAAAAACTACATTCTGTACTGTATTATTTCATGCTGTTAGTGTATTTTTAGGTGGGTTAGTAGATTTCTTTTAGCATTCAGGACTAACTCTTCCATGTTTAATTTTAAAATGACAAATACAAGAATTTCTCACTGCCATAAAATGTCATATTTTTACAAAGTTTGATATATTAGCATTAATGAATAGAAAGCAGTCATTGATCCAGAAAAGTAAACCATATTAAGTTGGAGACACACTGATATTTTAAAATAATTATCTGTGTTCATAGGTTTATATTAATTTTTTTCTAATTAAAAACATACAATATGCAATCATAGGGAAAGGTCAGTCATATTTTTAATTATTTTCCTTATGCAATTAGACATTTATTCACTGCAGATTAGAGTTTACAGGATTAAAATACTTATTATTTAAAGGTCATGATTAAATATAAGCAAAGGTCATTATACATTAGATTATATTCTTAATATAGGCCATATATATCTATTTGTGTTATATATAAAAGATGAGAAATGAAAATAAATGCACCACATCTGCTGCCAAAAAATAGACTTTTTAATGTTTGTTTTTTCTCTTCTACTTTTATATATATAAAAAAATAGCATCAAATAAAAGCAGGCAAAGGGGAAATAATCAAACGCCAGGAGTGATATGGTGAAAGACATTTTAATTATATATATATATATATATATATATATACACACACACACACATTAAATACATACACATAGTAATATTATTTACATTAATTATTGAATAATAATTTTATTACATAATATTAATCATTTCTATTATTTTGGTATATATAACACATGTGATTTCAAAGCCAGCCCATCTACACTGGTTACCTGTAGAACCTGAAGTTACATACTTATATATTTACTTTTTACAACTGAAAGATTTATCACAATGTGAAATATGTGTTCATATGGGCAGAATTTACAGTATGATGCCTTATGTTTCTGCAGTGAAGTTTGATTCCTAAATCTAGGATGTTGGATATAGTATATTGTGGAGAATTTTGATTATAATGTAGTTTTAATAAACATATCTTTATCTTTTTGTGTTAAAAGCTAAAACCATTTTATAGATAGCATTCATAGGAAGCAAGGTGTTTTAGAAGCCTGATTATTATTGGACCATGGGAAAAGTAAGTAAAGAGTGGAGGTAGCTAACAAAAGAAGAATCCAGAATCTAAATGATAGAGTAGAAAATTTACCTCATTAGGAGTATACATGGGAATAAGATGGGGAGAAAAGGAAGGTCAACACCTTGGGAGGATAAGATTGGATTGTTGACTTTGATAAATTGGGGAAGTTATGAAAAACAAATGGAACTGACATTCAGTAGGAACAAGTGTAGCATAATGCAATTAAGACAGAGAAAGGAGTTGCATGAGAACAATGAGAAGTAACGTAGATTGCTGTGTGTAACACTCATGGCATTCTCAAGTAGGAAGGCAATGTGAAGGTCATTTTACAGAGGAATAAAGAGACATAGTGAGCCTTCACAACTTATCAAAGTGAAAGAACTAGGAATATTATATCTGTCTGTAGTTTTTTAGCCCAGTGATTTCAACCTCAACACCATATTGTCCCTGAATCCAACAGGGAGTGTTTCAAGGTGTCTGAATTGATTAACGGAACTGACTCCCCACTCTCCAATATCCAATCCATCAGAAAACCTTTCAGCACCACTAAAAATGTATTCTGAATTTCATTACTTCTTTCATTTCTAGTATTTCTGTACTAGTGCAAGGCATCATCACCCCACCCTGCCTTAGCATCCATTTTCTAGATAGCAGACCACGTGACTTCCTCACCTTATGAATCATAACACGCTCCTTGGTTTATAAAACCTACGATGGGTTAATGGCATTGGAACAAAAAGCGAACCTCTGAACACTGCTGATAGTTTTTCATATGATTTTACCCCGTCCTCCACCTCTTTACATTTGCACCAGCTTTCCTTCTTTCTATTGCTAGAACAAGCTCGGTTCATATTTATCTTATGATGATATATTTTCTGTTCCCTAACTTAGAAGTCTTCCAAATAGTGTGAGGAAATATACAGTAAGGCTGAAGAGTCTAATAACATCTTTAAAGTTTTACATATTTTGATGAAAAAATTTTAGGTTTGATGTGTGAAATAATATACCCACATGTTTTTTAAATATTGAAAATTTAAAATAAATTTACAAGAAGGCACATCCCCCTATGTAACTAAGCTAATATATCTGCATGACTGAGAAGAAAGAGTGGTTTCATTCTCCAATATGAATACATCTGTATTCAAGGTCACATTTTGTTTGAGCTTTGTCACTTTTCACATGAAATTAATTTTTCTTTGCTGACTATTGTCATAATAATTGGATATCCACTCCATGGAAAGCAATTCTCTCATGTTCCAGTCAGATCTCTGCATTTAAATAAAAACCTAACAGAGCAGAAAACAGAAGGAAAACATGTACACTGAGGAGGTGCTGTGTGTTGCTCTGACTCTGAGTGAGCATAAGTTCTGCAGAGTAGAGTTAGCTCAGCGATGCCTACCATCCCTTTTGTGTGGTGCCGAAGGTGGCAATTATAGGGAACCATTTACCTTTTCTGCCTCCTACTATTTCTTTGCTCAAACTCTCAAAGCCTTAGAAGCTGCTCAAGATAGCACAGAACTAGGGGAGCTGAGTGATACTCATTATATAACCAAAATAGTTCATTAAATGTAAAGCGACTGGAGGACTGTGGCTGCAGGCAGCTGTCTGGTCATGCTTTGCCACAGCCAGGTTATTTTAAAGTTGGTGCAAATTAAGTATGTTCCTTTTATGGCAGTATCTTCTGGGCTCAGGCATCCTTCGAGAAGACAGGAAAATAATTAATTTTGGACTTGTATATATTCAGTATACCTGTGAGAACTACTTTGGAAGCATTTTAGAAAAAAAAATGTCTATAATTTTCAGTTGGAGGGGTAGGAAGCAGCACTATAGTTCTATAATTTTCAGCAACTGATTTAAACAGATAATTTATATGCATTTTGAAAAAGTACATGAAATCACTACTTAATGGAATATAATAAATATTTTTGGTAATCATACTTATGTGTTATACTGAGAAATGTGTTTTTGTACTAAAAATAAATGTTAAGTAAAATTGGTGAGCAGATGAGTAAGAAAAAAGTTGCAGGGAGAAAACCGTCCTTTTGTTGTTTATGTTACAAGAAAGAAAGTGCTCTCGTTGCTGATTATGCCAGAATATTGCTAAATGTAAAAAAATTGTGCCAAGTTTGTGATGCAAAAATACTGGTGATATAACTTTTCCACTCAGAATGATTTATTTAATAAATTATATATTTTTATAACTAGAAGGGACATACCATTTAGTACATTATTTCCCAAATTGTATTGTGTGAAGTTTCAAAACTCTGAGCAAAAAAATAAACCCAAATTGTCTGTGGTTAAATAGGTTTTGGATATCTGGAATGCAACCACTTACCCTGGTTTATCTAATGCATGATTTCACACAGTATTTAGTACATGATGTTCATTGGATCAGCAGCATTTCCTAAATTGGTTTGGTGCTGACATGAACATCCTTAAGGACCCAACATTTATTGTAAACAAAGATCAGTTAGTAAAATACTGATAAATTGCAAAAACACTTCTAACAGTAAAGAAAAGGCCCCAAGGAGGCTAAATGGCTGTGCCAAAGTCATGTCAGGTCTCTGGTTTCTAGAGCTCTACTCTTTCTATTACACTACTTTACTTTTCATTAGCTGAGATGACCAGCATTTTGCCTTAATATAGATACAGCCTCTTTCCCACTAAACCTGAATATCGTGCTGTAATAGGTAGTAGATGCACCAATGTGAGCCAATCCCTGCAAAGATTTTAATTCGGGCAGCAAAGTGCTTAGCTTATCACCCGCCCCTGGGTGGCAGATTAGATATCTCTCTAGTGAGGAGCTTTTTATATGAGCTCAAAAATAACTTTCAGCTGTCACATAGGTTACTTCTCCAAAAATACAAAGAAAAAATTTATTTACAGAAAAGAATTTAACTTCTCTGGCAATTTCAAAGCACCTCTCCCTATACACTCTGTATTTATATGTGTACAACACATGCACGCACATAAATCTTCTGCAAGAAAGTAGAACATGTAAGTCTCTGAACAAGTGGGACAAGGACAATAAGAAGATTCTACAGGGATGTTCCAGAAATGCTCTTTTATTCTCCTGAAATGCTGATTGTTAGGAACCATATACAAGATTGACCTGTCTGTATTTTCCTGCAAAGGCATATATCAGAGTCAGATTCACTCGTTTTACTGGTATTTTAAACTGTTCATTTGGAGTTAAGAAAATTAAGCATTGTTTTCTTATACCAACAAGATTGTATATGTTGTCCTAGATATGGACACAATTTGTTTGCCAATAATATTAGATGCATTTGTCTATTTGGGGGAACTATTAATACAAGATTCTGGTTAAATGATGACTTCCTAAACTACAAGAGAATATTTAAAAGAGCTATTCATGACTATTTAAATATTCATAGTTCTGTCAAGATAATTTTGAGAAAGTGGTTATATATGGGTCATAGTATCTCAAGGGCTACAGCTTTTTTCATTGCATATATTCTGATACATATTCATTTATTTACCTTTAAAGGGAGTTTTATTTTAAAATTGCTAGAGCAACACATATGAAAGAGGGTAAAATGGTGTAAAAGTGTTATGATGAGAAGCTTAATTATCTCTCTCCTGTCCTCTCCAACCCCCCAGTACCTTGATCTTACAGATATTCTTCTGCTTTCCCAGTGTTGATAGAAAAGCTTGATGTTTAACTGCACAGACTTTCCTGTTTTCTTTCTGCATACTCACATACACATCACTTTACACGAATGGGATCATATCGTATAATAACCAAGGAGTTTTGAACAACTTTATTTTCTATTACGTTTACCTTTTCTCTTCTCTCCAATCAATACTTGCCTGATCACCCAGGAATCATGCACGTTAATAGATTGTTCCATTTTTCTCTCTATGCTTTATATTGTTTTCCCTTCTTTCTTTCTTTCAAAAAGTTTTGACTATTGAGAGAGAATCATACACATATAGTATGTTTATATTATTTTTTATTATTAATATCTTTTTCTAATTTTTCAAATGTTTTAACTTTTTATTTGTGTTATATGGATTTGTTTGTATTCTTTAAATGTATTTCACCAAACTGATAAAGCCAAGTGCTCCAGTGAATATGCTCAGTATCTAGTAAAGTTATAATCAGGGCATTAAACGTCACCTTAATACACAAAAAAACATATGCACGTATAGATAATTGATATTATCTTCATTAAGCATCTCCTTAATACTGATTGTTTTATAATTAATAGAATATCCATACTATCAAATTTGCTGTTGTCTATCTTTGCTTATTTTTAATTGATGTTAAATTCCATATTGTCTGGTATCAAAATTTTAATACTTGCTTTGTATTTATGTTTAGTTAATAACCCTTTGTCTAATCCACTCGTTTTCAGAATTTTAAAAGAAATTGTTTGATTTTCAACTTTTAATGGAGAATTCCGCATAATGACCTATATACTTGGCATTCCTTCTACTTAAATTTATGTTTATGTTTCATTTGACCCTGTTGTGTTTTTTTCTTCTCCATATTTTATAAAGTCTATGGTTTGATCCCCAAAAGCATGACCTAAGCCTAAACCAAGAGTTGTACGCTTAACCAACTAAGCCACCCAGGTGTCCAGGTAGTGTTATTTTCAGCTTTTTGAGATAACTCCATACCGTTTTCTACAATGGCTTCACTCGTTTGCACCCCTATCAGCAGTGTATAAGATACCTTCTTATCTAACACTTGTTGTTTCTTGGGTTGTTAATTTTAGCCATTCTGACACATGTGAGGTAATAACTCATTGTCACTGTGATTTGCATTTCCTTGATGATGAGTGATTTTGAGCATCTTTTCATGTGTCTGTTGGCCATCTGGATGTCTTCTCTGAAGAAATGTCTGTTCATGTCTTCTGCTCATGTTTTAATTGGATTATTTGTTTTCTGTTGTTGTTTTTGTTGTTCTTTATATATTTTGGTTACTAACCCCTTATCAGATAGATAATTTATAAATGTCTTCTCCCATTCAGTATGTTGTCTTTTAGTTTTGTTGATCGTTGCTTTGCTGTACAGAAGCTTTTTACTTTGATATAGTCCCAATAGTTTATTTTTGCTTTGTTTCCCTTCCCTTAGGATACATATGTAAAAAAAATGTTGTTATTACTGGTGTCAGATAAATTACTGCTTGTGCTCTAATCTAAGTTTTTTATGGTTTTAGGTCTCACAGGTCTGTAATCCATTTTGAGTTTATTTTTGTGTATGATGTAAGAAAGTGGTCCAATTTTATTATTTTCATGTTGTCCAGTTTTACCAACATCATTTTTTGAAAAGCATTTTTCTCATTGTATATTCTTGCCTCCTTTGTTGAATATTAATTGACCATATAAGCATGTGTTTATTTCTGGGTTCTCTATTCTGTTCCATTGATCTATGTGTCTATTTTTATGCCATACTATTCTGATAACCAAAGTTTTGTATATATCTTAAAATCTGGGATTGTGATACCTCCAGTTTTGTTCTTCTTTTTCAGAATTCTTTGGCTATTGCTATGGCTATTCTTTAGTGGTTCCATAAAAATTTTAGGATTGTTTTAGTTCTATGAAAAATGCTGCTGGTATTTTGTTAGGGATTACATTAAATCTGTAGATTAATTTTGATGGTATGGACATTTTAACAATATTTGTTTTCTCAATCCATGAGCTTGGAATATCTTACCATTTATTTGTGTCATCACCAATTCCTTTTATCAATGTTTTATAGTTTACAAGTTTTTCATCTCCTTAGTGAAATTTATTCCTACGTACTTTATTACTTTGGTGCAATTATAAATGAGATTGTTTTCTAAATTTCTCTTTCTGCTGCTTCATTATTAGTGTATAGAAATGCAACAGATTTTGTTACTGATTTTATTTCCTATAACATTACTAAATTCATGTATCAGTTTTAGTAGTTTTTTGGTGGAGTTAACAAGATTTTCTACATATAGTATCATGTCATCTGCAAATAGTAAAAGTTTTACTTCTTCCTTACCAATTTGGATGCCTTTTATTTCTTTTTGATGTGTGGTTGCTGTGGCTAGGACTTTCAGTACTATGTTGAATAAAAGCAATGAGAATAGACATCCTTGTTTTGTTCTTGATCTTAGGAGAAAAACTCAGCTTTTTTATCATAAAGGATGATGTTAGCTGTAGGGTTTTCATACATGGCCTTTATTACAATGAGGTATGTTTCCTCTAAACCTACTTTGTTGAGGGTTTTGGAGCTAGTACTTTGCCAAATTCTTGTTCTGAATCTATTGAAATGATCATATGGTTTTTATCCTTTCTTATTGATGTGATAAATCATGTTGATTGATTTGCAAGTACTGAACCACCCTTGGAATAAATCCTACTTCATGTGGTGAATGATTTTTTAAAATGTACTATTGGATTTAGTTTGCTAATATTTTGTTGACCATTTTTACATTTATGTTTATCAGAGATATTGGCCTATAGTTCTCTTTATATTGTGGGGTCTTTATGTGATTTATAAAGGGTAATATTTGCCTCGAAGAATGAATTTGGAAATCTTGCTTCCTCTTCTCTTTTTGGAAGAGTTTGAGAAGAATAAGTATTAACTCTACTATAAGTTTTTGGTAAAACTTACCAGTGAAGCCATTGGCTGGGAGTTTTTTGAATACTGATTCAATTTCCTTGCTGGTAATCTGTCTGTTCAAATTTTCTATTTCTGTTTCAATTTTGGTAGGTTATATGTTTCTAGGAATTTATCTTTTTTCTTCTAGGTTGTCTGATTTCTTGGTATATAATTTTTCATAATATTCTTTTATAATCCTTTATTTTTCTGTGGTGTTCATCGTTATTTCTTTTCTTTCATTTCTGAGTTTGGATCTTCTCTCTCTCTCTTTTCTTTTTGATGAGTTTGTATAAAGGGCTGCTTTAATATATTTATTGAACTTGGGGATCCCTGGGTGGCTCCTGTCTTTGGTGCCTGTCTTTGGCCCAGGGTGCAATCCCGGGATCCAGTCCTGCGGCCGGCTCCCGACATAGAGCCTGCTTCTCCCTCTGCCTGTGTCTCTGCCTGTGTCTCTGTCTCTCTGTCTATCATGAATAAATAAATAAAATATTAAAACACACACACACACACATATATATATATATATACATATATATATTTCTTGAACTTAATATTCCAGATTTTTAATTTGTATTTCCTTCTTCACCAATTTATCAACTGATTTTTTTCAACTTAATAAACTTTTAATTTTGGTAATTTCCATAAGGTTAATTTGAATGTTTTCTGGTCCCTTAAGTGATTTGATTATTGATACAAATTTCCTGTTCTTTTCTGGTCTTTTTCAAAAACTTATTAGCAATGTCTTTTGCATGTTATATTCCTTGCAAATTTCATGGCCTGGGGCATGATCCAGCTCTGGGCTACTTAAATAATAACAGAAATGGTAGAGTTTTATTCTTATTGGGACTAGCAGATGTAGCAAGTCTGTTATCAATATCTTACAGAGATAGCAGAAAGCCCTTATCTTGTTCTTGCTGCCACTTTCCTACCCTTAGTATTAGTTATAATGTAGTTTTGCTTTTAAGGCCTCTTCAGTAATGTGAGACTAGAGAAAAGAGATACATTCATTCCAGCTTTGGTTAACTTCCTTTCAGGGTGTCATTTTAGATAGGTGACCCAACCATTCCCCATTGATCCATTCACAATGTTCCTCAGCATCTCCTCCTGATCAGAAAGGAGTTCAGTAACAATCTTCTCCAGAACTCAGAACTTTGAAGCTTCACTCATATATTCTTGCACTGCCTGCCTTCCAATACCAACCTTAGTTTGGCTCAGAAGAAGCTACTATTTTGATTTAGCAGCAGAAGGATGCTAAAGTGCAATTTTTCCAGAATCTTCTTAAAACTTCTTTTAAATTTATCTATCACTTAGGTAGGTAGGTAAATAGATACATTTATATATCATTTGGTTGTGGAGAACTTCTCATTGATTTTTCTTTATTTAGGATTTCTAACATTTACTGCTTCCCATGTTATTTAAATTGTGTTTGTTTTGTGATTTCTAAATAAAATTTAATTTTTCTATTAGCAATATTATTATTATAATGCAAAATTAAAAAGATATCATTTGTATGGCAAGAAGAGATAATATTGTCATTCTCATTACACCCTTTTGAACCAGCCTTCCATTTGTTTATTTTTTATGGTGCTATATTTTCTCAAGTGTGATGAGAAAAAAATACATTCTTGCCCCTCACATTTTGATAATAACAAATCCTTGATAAAGTTTTTGGGTGTTCATTTTTATTCATACAATAGATAATTAAAATTAACCTGGAAAATAGTGTTTTTATAATAAACATTTTAAAGATTTGTGGTTAGTCTATCTTTATAGGTAATATCTTACTAAAATAATATTTGTTTTGTTAAATACAGATATGTGATCCAAGTAAAACTTCTGATTTCTACCTTATCTTGCAAATTGACAAATTGCTTCGCTGTTATAGTCTAAATATTACCCTTTAACATGTAAATGTACCCTCTCTGAGAAGAATTAATTGGCCATGAGCAACTTTTTTGAAAGTTATAAGGTGAAAACATTTATTAACTTATCTAAAATCAATAAGTGAGTTGAACGATTTCTGACTCTAGTTGCCCCTGAGAAATCATTTTTAGAACCATACATTGGGAAAGACTTTTCTTCTTTTTGAAGTTGAAATTTGTTCAATAGACAATGAGTATTTTTATAATTGATAGTATTTTCCTTTTTCCGTGGTCAACAAGGAGCTAAGCTTGAAATTATGGGTTAATTCTAGCAATCTTGTTGGCCTTTAGGTAAAATAAAGATTTTATTTATTTATTCATGAGAGACACAGAGAAAGGCAGAGACATAGGCAGAGGGAGAAGCAGGGTTCCCACAAGGAGCCCGATGTGGGACTTGATCCTAGACCCCAGGATTATGCCCTGAGCCACCCAGGTGTCCCAATTTTATACATTTCTTGATGTTGGTTTCCATTATGTTGTGGAATTAGAGGCATAAAAGCTAACTAAATAGGTAGGTGAAGTAGGCATTGAGAAGCAAAAATAAAGATAAACTGTAGCTTAGGAAGCATATTTACCTGTAAGTTATACTTTATCTATTACACTTATTAAATGAAACTTCATGGATGTATTAAGAGTTGAAAGCTTTTAGAACACGTAGGGGGAAAAAAAGAATAGGTAGGGGACATTTCATCAATCATTAGTCTTTGCTTATAGATGGCTGTTAGATATCTGTCAGACAAAGAATGCAGGGACTTGCCTGATGATGTGCTATAGATAAAATCTAAAGTCAGCGTGTGAGGTTTTCTGAGAAATTACCACCAAACAAACAAATGGAAAAAAAATCATTGACAATCATTGCATTGTTTTTTTCTGTGAGTATTATTTTCTATTGAGACACACACAGTCATACATCCATGTATTTCTATCTAACAGGCGCACCATAAGAAGATAAATGAAATAAATCATATTCTTCTACATTTTGTTCATCTCAATGCTAGGTAATTCTATCTTCATAGATTCTGACCTACTCTTGACTATTCATCCTTACAGTTAAGAAAGGATGATATTTTAAAATTCAAATTTAAATAATGTAAGTTTTCTGCTTAAAATTATTTATTAAATATTTCCGTATATAACTTAAAACCCAGACTTTGCATAGTACAAAGTCCTTTATTAGTGGGTACTTGCTACCTGTCTGGGTTAATTTCTGAAACTCTCTTCAACAAACCTTGTAATCCAACAATAATAAATTATGTGCCATTCCCAATACACAACACATTCTGTCTTACTTAAAAAAACAGAGAGAAAGTCATATTGTCTTCTGGAAGTGTCTTTTTTTTTTTTTTTTCTGTACAACCTTCTATACTCATCCTTAGCTCATGGGAACAAATTTTTTGAATTTCACAGAAAGTATTAGTTATCTGTGCTTTTCTGCTACCATAACTCTATGTGCATGTTGGTAAAAGGTGATCCAAACATAGTTCACCCTTTATTATAAAAGAACTTTGATCTCCTTCCTTTCATAACTTGTTTGTCTAAGGTTGCAGTGGACATTACTGTATTTTATTATTTTTTTAGCTGCCTTGAATATGGACACATATAAGCCAAACATTATTAGAAAAGAGAAGATAGCCTTGCTTACAAGAGAGCGTAGGGGAGGAGGAGGAATGTGACAGAGAGAGGATGGGTGAGAACATATCCTCCAAACACAAAACATTATATAACAAATTAAGGTATGTGGAAAACTACCCCTATTGCTGTGCCCTCAGAAGACACAGAAAATGAACAGGATACTTGTATAAAATCAGTGGAATCAGAATTAGAGGGACTGGGGATGGAGATGTGCATTTTGACTGCTGTTTTTGTAATATGGGCCACTTATCCTTAAACACAGTGTTGATGCAACAACTTGGAAACAATAACAAATGCCATAGACTCTAACAAGTCTGAATCTAAAAGGATTGAATTTTTCTGTACGTGGAGATGGTTCTATACCTAGGGAAATGCAATAGAGGAGAGACTCAGCTTACCTCTATACTAGTGCTTATCATTTTGTATTAAATTAATAGTTTGCATCTCCCTTTACATAATTCCTTCAGGGAGAGCTCATTGGCTATTTATTTTTATATCCTTAGAATTTTGTGTAATATTGAAATGTTGAAATGTATATATGACTGAGCGCATAAATAATAATTGAATAAATACATTGTGTTGGTAATGGTTTCTGCCAGCAGAGGGAAAAATATTTATGTTTGCTAAGAATTGAAGCACTTGGAGTACTTGATTGCCAGATTGCATTGCAAACGTGATGTGGATCCCATTCAGAGAAGCAGAATTTAACATAGCATAGAATAATCACTAAAATGGCATAAGAATAGATACTTTGTATCTATTCTGATCTTTGTACTATCTGATAGTTTGTATCTATCTGATACTTCTTCATCAGTTGAAATGGTATTCAGGACTTCAGCAGACCTTGAAACATAGCTACTAAGCTACTATTAAAATCCATCCTGTTATCTGGAAAGGAAAATTCAAGTTAAGTGTAAGATGCTGGGTTAATAATATAGTTTCACTATACTGAGTGATGTGCATGAATAAAATTTCTTTCCCTGTCATATACATAAATTGCTTCTGCTAAAAGCACATGAAGAATGTGTTTTTAATTATTGCCTGCATTTATGTTGTTGTAGAATCTCAGAGAATTTTGTCTTTTTTAAACTAGATTATTATTTTTTAATGATCTCTATTGTGGGTATGAATTCAGACCTCTTACTGAAAGTATTGATTTGGAGGACTAAAGTGATGATGTTAAATATGGCATATGCTTAAATCACTTTGTGTAAAGTTGTTCTTTGTAACCACAATATTACCTTTTGGCATAAATGACATCTTTTTCAGTTAGTGCTTTCTTTCTTTCTTCTTTTCTTTTCTTTTTAATACTTAGATTACCAGAATAATTCTCTCACTATTTAACCAATTGTAGACTTTACAGGTTGTCTACTTTAATCTCATGTTTTGATTGTTTTATAAATTATTATTGAAGTATAGTTGACATACAATGCTATATTAATTTCAGGTGTACAGCATAGTTATTTGGAGATTGTATACATTACACAATGCTTTGCCATGATAGGTGCAGGCATCAACTGTTTTTATATACTAAGTAGGGTCATACTAAGACTGGAAAAGTAACCACAGAAAGTGAGAGATGTAGTGTATTAGTTGGAATTATAGGACCTGCCAATCTGTTCACCACTCACATACTAGTAACACTATTTGTTTTTTAAGGATTCTTTCATTAAAGCAAAATTAACATTTTAAAATAAATTTCACAACAAATATTCCTTGATATAAAAAAACTGGAGAAAAGATCCTTTGGCATCTGAGAGATGCATAGAAAAGTACATCTCATTATAGTGTGACTCCTTTCTTTCTTTCTTTCTTTCTTTCTTTCTTTCTTTCTTTCTGAGAGAGAGATAGTATGCATTTGGGAAGTGGAGAGGGGTGGGGGGTGGGGGGTGGTGAGAGAGAATCCCAAACTGGCTCCATGTTCAGTGCAAAGCCCTACTCTCATGACCCAGAGATCATGACCTGAGCTAAAACCCAGGGTCCGACACTCAACCAACTGAACTGCTTAGGCACCCTTAGAGTATGTTTTAAAACAAAGACATTGGCTCATAGTTTTCTTTAAAATCTTAACTATGGGATCCCTGGGTGGCGCAGCGGTTTGGCGCCTGCCTTTGGCCCAGGGCGCGATCCTGGAGACCCGGGATCGAGTCCCACGTCGGGCTCCCTGCATGGAGCCTGCTTCTCCCTCTGCCTGTGTCTCTGCCTCTCTCTCTCTCTGTGTCTATCATAAGTAAATAAATAAAAAATTAAAAAAAATAAAAAATAAAATCTTAACTATGAAATTCAAACACACATTATAGTAGAGAAAATATTTAATAAACATACATATACTTAAACATATTTAACACCTATTAACATTTGGACTTATTTTGCTACTTTTTTGTTGTTATTAATATATTTATAAGTAAAGATATGATGTTTTATCTTTATTTTATTTTATTATTTTTTAGATCTTTTATCTTTAAATATCACTGTATACATCTATAATAAATTCAAAAATTTCCCATATAACCAATACTATTAGCTCATCTAAAAGTTTAAAATATTTTCCTAAAATCATCTACTATCCAGTTCATATTCAGATGTGGGAGATTCAAGTGTGTTTTTATTTTCTCATGGGATTCAATTGTTCATTCCCTCACTCATTTATTTGATGAATTTGTACTGAATTCCTGGACTGGGAATGATTTGTATTATATGACAGTTGTCCCAATCCTCAAGTTGTTTCATGGAATGAATAAACTTGGAAGAGGAATGAGTAAATTTTGAAAGCTCAGAGGATAGTTATAGGAATTCCAACCAGAGAGACCAGAGAAAGTATCTAGCTTTGGTCTAAACTGTTTTGCTCTTTGGATACCACCTCAGTACCTGAGGCCTCAGGAAATATGTGCATCCTGGATTCTACAAAAAAATAAACCCACCAAAAATCCAAGATTGTACTGAAATAGACAGATCTCTGAATAGGGAAGTGAATGCATGGAAATCTATATGAAAGTGAGACTTAGGTTTTTCATTATAAATCCATAATACATATTATTAGCTGAAGTTTCCAAAATAAAAGCAATACTTCAAGAACAGAAGTTTCTGTTTTTAAAAAGGGTTTCATCTTTATAGAAAAAGTGGTATTTGGACCATCTTTTGAAAGCCCCAAACTCAATTAAGAGTCTTGAAATTAACACTGAAGTCTGCCCTGGACAGCTAAAGCCCAAGTTATGGCTGTTACCTGGTATTAGCTGCTACCAGAACCTTAAGCACTTTTCCTGGGAAACTGTAGCCTTCATAGATTTGGCCTCGCACTTATAAAGTCATTAATCAAGGGAGAACATCTTACTCCAGGCAATTAGTTTTGACAATGGAATAGTAAATAGACCTTAATTAATGACTTTTTATAATTATTTTTCCCTATGTGGACATTAACTGGTGTTCAGGCGTTAATTGTGACATCAACATGATTGCCTATCAGTAAAGAGACTATTTTGCAGCTTAATTATGTATTTCAGGAACTCATATATCTTGTGGCTTTCAGAATCATTTTAACTAGACTTTCAGTCTTGAGAAGGACTAAGAAGTCTGAAGGAAGAAGTCTCATTCATTTTTATTTTCTTATGCCACGTCTACCCAACTTGCCTTGCTTCATACCCCTATCCCCACCCTGCAAAGACATATACAGGCACTATTCGATCATGCTGTGCAGTACAGAAGCTAGTAGCCATAGGTTTAAGTTTACATTTCTTAAAATTAAATAAAATTAGAAATTTAAGATTTAGTCAAACTAGCCACATTTTAAGTGCTTAATAACCTTATGTGGCTAGTGGCTAGCTACTGTATCGAAAGTACAGATATAGAGCATTTTCCTTATCAAAGAAAGTTCTACTGGGATGCATAACATATAGAGAAAGCTTCATGAGGGCTAAGTTTTATCTCTTTTGTTCACTGATGTTTTCCTATAGTCTAGAATACTGCCAGGCACAGAGTAAGAGTTCAAGAAATATTTGATTAATTGAATGACTGAATTCTTTCTCTTTTTTTCTCATTTGTTTTAGGATTACCTAGAGACACAAACTTCAGAAATACCTGGAGACACCTAACGAGCACTTGGACAGGGATAGGAATGAGCGATGGAGGCACTTACTCATTTGAGTTCTCCTCAATCTAAAGTACCAGAGAGGGTGCACTAATTAGGTTTGATAAAATGAGTGCTTCCAGAAGGAGATAGTATGTATTATTTTACCAATTATGACAGATTCATGAGAGTAAAAGGGCATAAGATATTGACTATAAAAAAAGCCAGTAGGGATTTTGTTCAATTGTATCAGATTACAGTAATTTTCTGTGTTTTTTTGGAAATGTATTTGACACATAATACTGTAATTTTAAGGTGGACAACATATTAATTTAAATATATATTGTAAGATGATTGCCATTGTAGTGATAATTAGCACCTCTACTGCATTATATCAGAGAACAATTATTTTATCACATCTTAGAAACATTCTTGAGAAAATAAACTTCTTAAAAAAAAGATAAGTTGATAAAAAATAAAGTGATACTTAGAAAGTCAGGGGAATAAAATTGACCAGAATGAGACAGAACCCTCCAGAAATGAAGTCCTAGATGGATATACTTCATACACCACACACACACACACACACACACACACACACACAATGTGAAGATTTTATGGCAAAAAGTTGCGTTTGATCCCTTATCTTAAATGTCAATTGGGAATTATAATAATAGTAATACTAACCATGCATATGATGAAGCAATTAGACTAAAATGGAGGAAGCTGAACATATCTGCAAGTGGCATTTTGCTGATACTAGTTGTCACAATATGATACATAAATATAATAATGAAGTGAAATAGAAGTTTAAATGAATTGAAAATAATTAAGGTAAGATTCATAAAATGATAAAATAATGAGTTATCCAGTTCTCCTGTTCCAACAAGTGTTTGAGAGTATGATTAATAATTTTTTAATAATATCCTTCAAAGCAAAATTATTTATAAATACTATGATCTCTATCAATCAGTCTATACTGTTTATGCTTCAGAGAAAGTTCAAGTCAGATGTTCTTTTTCTATACCACATAAAATTTGTGAAATATTAGTAGGTGATTGATTAACAAAAAAAAAATGGTTTTACTCATACGGGGAATATAAAAATTAGTGAAAGGGATTATAGAAGAAAAGAGGGAAAATGAGTGGGAAAAATCAGAGAGGGTGACAAAACATGAGAGACTCCTAAGTCTGAGAAATGAACAAGGGGTAGTGGAAGAAGAGGCCGGCGGTAGGATGGATGACTGGGTGACGGGCACTGAGGGGGGCACTTGATGGGATGAGCACTTGGTGTTATACTATATGTTGGCAAATCGAACTTCAATAAAAAAAAAAAAAAATAGGGATCCCTGGGTGGCGCAGCGGTTTGGCGCCTGCCTTTGGCCCAGGGCGCGATCCTGGAGACCCGGGATCGAATCCCACGTCAGGCTCCCGGTGCATGGAGCCTGCTTCTCCCTCTGCCTGTGTCTCTGCCTCTCTCTCTCTCTCTCTCTCTCTCTCTCTCTGTGTGACTATCATAAAAAAAAAAAAAAAAAAAAAAAAAAAATACATATAAAAAAGGAAAAAATGTCTAAATGTTAACCAGACCGAATTTAAATGTATAACATTCAAGAAAGGGATTCTCAAAGTTGTGGTTTAAGGGAATATTTAGCTCTGACTTAATACCAGAGTACACAATAGCCCAAAGCTTAGAAGCAGGAGCTAATAGCTATCAGCATAAATGGTCTTGACTTAGGACTATACTAGAAACACAAATTGTCTCTTAGTCCTCTGGTTGGGTGGCTTTCATTTCTCTGTTTAACTTAATTCATCAAAGAGTTATTAGACACTCTTTTGGTTCCAGACACTGTACTATGCACTGGAGGGCCAACATTGTGCAAGTTGAATGTGATGATCTTTGTCCTCAAGGAGCTTGAAATCTATTGAGGAAGATAGATAATTCAACATATTCTTAAGATAATTGTACTACTCTTTCTAAGGGAAATTGGTATGGTCTGACTGGGTGAGTGGGATGGTTGAAGTTATTATTAAGGTAATGAGAACTTACTGCTTATGTAAAATATTTACCTGTGTGTCAGAATCTGCTTAATGATTTCTAACCACTAATTGCTGACATTACAAAATCTGATTTACAGTGGAAGACAAGGTGCCATCTATTAAATGTGACATTGAGATATAAAGATCCCATCTCCAGTGTATATACTTGAATATTTTGAGAAGATAATAAAAATATTCACCCAAGTCCTCCAAATAGAATTATATCTATCAATCATATATTAGATTTTACAATGAAAAATTAACTTGTATTCCATAAGTCTGCTAATTTTTAATATTTAAGAAAAATTCATGTGGACAGAGAATTCTTGCCCCAAACAGAACACATTAGAAGTTAAACTTATTTTTATTGCTGATTAATGTAATGTAAAGTTTCTTATGCTACAATTCACTTAAGCTAATCTTCAATATTTATAGTGTCTGGTCAATGTAGCATAACTGCTAAATTCACTTATATTCTAAGAATGCTCCAGTGGGCTTTGAGGTGAGCAGAAACCTGGTAAGTTCACATTGCATTCCATAGCATTGCTTCTTGAAGCTCTTCCCAATTAATAAACCCAACATGTAACTTTAGGAACATATTGATGTTGTAACACATTAGGGATGAGGTACCCACTATGCTTAAATTAAGAACTGACCTACACCCTTTCCCAAGGTTGTGCCTAACCACCGGGAAAGGTGATTTCACTATTAAAACTTTGCAGACCTAATTAGCTCCTAATTCTAGCCAATGCCAGTGCTGAGTGTCTCCAGAGAAGTCATTCTCCCCTATGCCCACTCAGAGACAAACTAGCTGGACCAGAAAAGTTTTACAATCATACAGAGTTGGTACTTCATGACAAAAGAAAAAAAAAAAAAAACTCTTTGAAAAACTTTGTGAATAATCCTAGAAGAAATTTGACTTTTATCTGAATTATAATAATAATTGCATATGATACCTCAATAGGCAAATAAAACAAATTCTTCAGTTTTTTTTTTCCTAGATACTTAGGGAATTTAGGAAAAATTCATTCTTTGTTGTTAAATTACTCAAATAACATGTGCAACATGTTTTGGCTTCTGTTATCTTGACTAATTCAAAATATCAGTAACTTCAACAACTCAGTGTATGAGTGAACAAAATATCCTGATTTCTGTATCACTTAGTAGACATTTGCTTTGCTTTTTAAAAATTTTGCCTTGGGCAGCCAGGGTGGCTCAGCGGTTTAGCGCCGCCTTCAGCCCAGGACCTGATCCTGGAGACCTGGGATCAAGTCCCACATCGGGCTCCCTGCATGGAGCCTGCTTCTCCCTCTGCCTGTGTCTCTGCCTCTCTTTCTCTGTGTCTCTCGTGAATAAATAAATAAAATCTTAAAAAAAAAAACTATTAAAATTTTTGCCTTGTAGCCCATTAATTAATTTTCTACCCTACTCTATACATGAGTTTTCTGAAAATTTAATATTTCAGGGAAAAGTGGGTATCTGTTTCTCTTGCCTCGTACAGAGCTTACTTTCTCCAGTTTGCTTTGTGAAAACTGTGAGTACTGTGAAAATCTATGAGGTGGGGAACCGGGGTGGCTCAGTGTTTGGACTTCTGCCTTTGGCTCAGGTTGTGATTCCAGAGTCCGGGGATCAAGTCCCACATCAGGCTCCTGGGGGGGGGAGCCTGCTTCTTCCTCTGCCTGTATCTCTGCCTCTCTCTGTGTGTCTCTCATGAATAAATAAATACAATCTTTTAAAAAAAAGAAAATCTGTGAGTAATGTACCCTTAACTCTGGTATCCTTACAAGTCAGGCATATCTCAGAGATATGCGATTTTGGTTCTAGACCATTGCAATAATGCAAATATCACAATAAAGCAAATACCACAATAAAACAAGTCAAATGAATTCCTTGATTTTCCAGTGCAAATAAGGGTTATGTTTACATTATAATGCAGTCTATTATGTGTTTAATAGCATTATATCTGAAATGAAAATGTACGTACCTTAATTAAAAATTACTTTAAAAAGGCCAATCATAATCTGAGATTTCAGTGAGTCACAATCATTGGTCACAGATCAGCATAATAAACCATAATGAAAAAGTCTGAAATATTGTGAGATTTACCAAAAATGTGACACAGATGTGAAGTGAGCAGATGCAGTTGAAAAAATGGCACCAGTAGACTTGCTTAATACAGGGTTGCCACAAAACTTCAATCTATTTAAAAAATGCAATATCTATGAAGTGCAATAAAGTGAAGCACAGTAAAATGAGGTATGGCTGTTTATACTATTACATTGCCCAAATCAAGTGGTTTTCAGATCGCAGGATGCATTTCAAGGTGGTGACTGTATGTAGAAAATTGAACATTAGATAGAGTTGAGAATAAGATAGTATCTTTCAAATTTATCATCTCTCTCAAATTTCAGTTGCTCTAAGGACTAGTAAATGCCCTCCTAGAGCCATGCCTCTATCATCTCCTTGGTAATTATTTGCCTTTGCAACTAAATATTTACTGATTTTTGAATTCCTCTGCCATAGAACTTCAACATACATTCAGTGTGATGTTTAATTTCTGTCGGTTCCCTACTATTCAATACATTGTAAGCTCCATTAACAGGAAGCTTTTAATGAAATTTGCACACCTCACTTCAAATCAGTTCACCAAATCACTTAAGTGCCTGCTGAGTACCAGGTATTAAGAGCCATATTCTTATAACCTCAACAACATGATAGCCAGCATAGAAACTCAGGAAATTGTCACTGAGTGAGTATATTTAACTGAGGTCATTAACATAGCATTAACATGATACATTGAATGTTTATAATAGCTGACATTAACATCATTATTTTTAATTGTTAGAGTTTTTAGTGTAGCAACAAAAATAAATTAAATTGATCAAAATGGATCCACCCATAAAGTCAGATTATCTTCTTTCCCTAGCTAAATCAACACCTCTTGTTCTCCAATGGGATTGGATAGGATAGAGACTGTTTCCAACACAGCCATAAAATTTTGAGTTCTTCTCTTCAAAGTCTACAAGCATATGTGGATGGGCATGTATGACCTTTAGTCTTCCTTGGGGAAAGACAGACCTCAACCTCAACCATGATTATCTTTCCCTTTAAAGCAGCTAAGACAAAGTAGAGAGAGAAGGAGGAATCAAGAGGTGTTTAGGGAGAGAGCAACTCTGCCCTTATAAGCAAGCCTCTGAATTCATTTCATTTTTGTGGTTTTGAGAGACTGCTTTACTTATCATGCAGCCAATGAGTGCCTAAAATCAGGTCAACCCAAATCTTTTTTTTTTTTTTTAAGATTTTATTTATTTATTCATGAGAGACAGAGAGAGAGAGGCAGAGACACAGGCAGAGGGAGAAGCAGGCTCCATGCAGGGAGCCTGACATGAGACTCGATCCTGGGTCTTCAGGATCAGGCCCTGGGCTGAAGACGGCGTCAAACCACTGAGCCACCAGGGCTGCCCAGGTCAACCCAAATCTTATATTGAATATCAAGGCCCTCATTGCTGAAGCCGCTTATTTTAGCTTTGAGGACTCAGCCTCCACAGTTACATTGCAATTTAGCTGGGACTTGGGAACATTGACATCCTTTCTTTCCCAGTGGATAGAAAAGGAAACCACCAGGACACCTTTTCAAGCCTAATTCTTATAACTCAGCTTCTGAACTTTCATTGAAGGATTAGGACAGTGAGAGTCTTACTCCTCAACCTCCTCACCCAGCCAGATCATGGAGAGTCTTCTTGTATACCTACAATTGCCACTGGAGCCCTTAGGTTTCCTTATCCAGTAAACCATGTCTGCTAGAAATTTGTCCTTATTATAAAATTGTGAAGAACTATGAAAGCCCTGAGATTTTAACCTAATAAATTAATAAGCTAATAAGTTAGGCTGTTCCCATTTCATCAGTGCTGGCAAAAGACAAACTCTTAGGTTGGGGATAAAGGAATTTTTATTTCAAGTCAGGCAAACAACATGCACATTGGCATATTTTTGTCATTTTCTCTTCCCTCTAAGTCCTTTGAAGGTGATGCAAAGGTCTTAGATACATGTATATGCAATGGTTCGTGTTATAGGATGGGACTATTGAGCTTCAGGCATCCTGTGATTTGGAAACCCAAATCTTTGATCATGGTGTAAACATGTTCCTTCTTTGCTCTAAAGGAGACACTATTCATAACTTCTCAGATTATTCACTATAGAAACATCATTGAAAATCTAGTCTGGGACAAAGAGCAGAGGTAGGGCCCAAAATTTTTTAAATCTCTTGAAATTTGTATTATATAAATGTATTATGTACTAAAAATAAAAGTTGAAAAAATATATGAAATTAATAATAGCTTTAAAAAGTTCCTGATTTTAGTATTTAATTTTTTTCTGAAAAATTTTATATTCCAGAAATATGATCCCTAAGTGAACAGAATGATGTTTCTCAATGACATTCCAAAAAGATATATTTCCTTTGCTTTTCTTATATCCTAACATATCAGGAAAGAACCTCCTGTATTCTAAAATTATTGTGATAAAAACACACTTGCATAATGATATTTAAAGAAGAACCTACCTATAAATATTTTGCATATGTATTTATTTATGTTTTAATTGTGTAGTAAACTACATTTGTTTTTATGATTTAATGTAGGTTTAATCATCATATATTAGTGTTTTAGCTGTCTCTATAGGTCCTAAAATTTTTTCCTTACTGATATTATTATAGAGAGGTGATTCAATCTCATGGGCCTTAAGTCAGAATGGAAGTAATATTTTAGCATGCAGAATCAGGCCACTAAAGAAAATATGTCTTTTATAGAACACTTCATTAGTCAAGCTTAGTCCTGTCTAAGCTTGTTGCTCATTATATTGTATTTTCTCATATCTCTTATTTAGGAAGCAATGAAAATTTTGCCTCAGGTACAAAAAAAGAAATTAATGTACATAAGGAAGTCTTATTGTTAGAATATGAAATATTTACAATGGCACCTAAAAGTTATGTGACTTCCTATCACTAATAGGATCTATACACCTATCTCAATGCTCAGATGTATTAGAATGATGAAAGTTGTATGAATCATAGTATAATTGGATAATCTGTCTTTTTGTCCCTACTCTATTATATTAAAAGAGGGGCTTTTTCCTAATGCTTTAACAATTCTCTGACAGAGCCTAGCACAATACTTGATTAGATGATTTGTCAAATAATCATACTTATGGCACAGTCACTACTGAGATTAAGGTAAATATTTTTACATAGTCAGTTAATCTCAACAGGCTATAGAACTGAAATCAAATATAGCAAAGATTCCACATAAAATCTTATATTAATGTAAGAAACACTGAAAATGGAATTATTAAAATAGCATTTACATTTCTATATTTTACATAATTTTCATGACGAAATTATTTTGAGAAAAAAATGAAAAATTTGTGGGAAAATATGTTTTTTTTTTAATTATATAAAAGATTTTTTCTTTGTCAATGACATATGTGTAAAACATAAAATGATTCCTTTAAGGATATTATATCAGTTTCTACCTAGAATTGTGACATTTTACCTAGAATTGTAATTATGCAGAACACAAAATAATAAATAAATAAATAAATAAATAAATAAATGATATTGTTTAAAGAAAATAAAATCACCCCAAATTAATTTTTAGCTAAATATTATTTTTAATAGTAAAAATTAGTATATGTTATGCCCTTTTGGATTAGATGAATGTAATTTTATAATTAAATATTTGAACCATGAGATAAAAGGAAAATAAAATCTATCAATGTCTACTTCTTTCACAAGCCATTTCAGTGGTCTATTATGTATTTATGCTTTAAAGAAATCTCTAAAAGAAATTATAACTTAAAACTGCAATCCTGATTTATAAAGATAAACCATATATCATACCTAACGTGATATGTGTCATAAGTCTATGCATCATTCAAGACCTATTCTTCCTAGACATTTGGTTTAGGACAAAGAGATGTGGTATGTAATGGCTCCCTTGACTGAAAAAATGCAAACGGAATATCTAAGCAAAGAAATTACTTCAAACAAAGCTAGATTTTAAGTCTCTCAGAGTGTTTTGAAAACCCAAGATTTCTTTCCCCTCACCTTTTCTCACGTAATCTTTTTTTTTTTTTTTTGCATAACTCCTTAATGTCATTATTCTATAATGTGCATATTTTGCCACCTGAAGCTATACTTCTTCGGCATATTGATAATTTTAGGCTGATTATATTTTAGAAACTGAGGACACAAGAGAGCTCTGAAAATCATGTAGAAGTTACTCTTTTGTAAAAGATACGTACATGTATAAGGGAGATCTCCATTTGTAAGGGTGTCTCCTCAGAGCTGTACCAAGGAAGGGGGAAGGACTTTAAATTTCTAAAAACTTATCAATGGAAAAGGTATGGACTTAAATCTGTATAAAAATCTTACTCTTATTTCCTGTGCTTTTCCTGATAACCTTCCATTACTGACTCCTCACCCCCTACATCTTCTTCTTCTTTTCTTCAATATCTTCTTTTGTTTTTACCTGAAAATGGTATTTAAGATGATGACTTCAGCCATTTGGGAGAATTAATCAGTTTTTCTGGGTCTCTCCCATGTGTACAGTAGTTATACATGTTATTAAAATTTTGTTTGATTTTCTTCTTAATCTGTCTCATGTCAATCTGGGTCTTAGACCACCTAGAAGAAACTTGGATATATAAAAATGCTTCCTACCCAACAGTATCAACCCAGCTTTTTCCACATGTCATCCCTTATAGCTTCAAGCATAAATTCACAGAACTCCCAAACACTGTAGAAAAAGAAATAATTTCTTCCAAGTTACCCAGCTACAATCCTAGGAATATATCTGATTAGACTAACTTGAGTCATGTGACCATCACTGACTTATAGTCAGAAGAGTAGTACTTGTGGGCTGCAAAGGATAGAGTGCACTGCCTTCCTCAGTTAAGACAGCAGGGATGGCCGTTTAAATCACAGTGATGGAGAGCTGGGAATATATAATTCCCTAAGAAAAATATAGGTTCACCCACAAGGTGAAAGGGAAATGGTATTTAAGTTACAAAAACTCAAATGTTTACACTAATTTGTTTCTAAAACAGGAAGTTTAATTAAGAAATTGGAGAAAGCCATCATTAATGGGAGAAACTAGATGAGAAAATATGATGCAACAATTCCTGTGGTACATTTAGGTGATGAAGTATCAAATCAAACTGGATCTGAGAATATTTTTGCTGGGAACAATGATCAGAGTGGCAGAAAATTAGATCAAAGTTTAAGTTTAAGGAAAGCCTGGAAAGCTTTATCTCATCATCACAGAAAAGCTTTGAAAACTTTTGTGCATAAAAGTAAAATAGAGATACTTTTAAATTTTTATTTATTTATGATAGAGAGAGAGAGAGAGAGAGAGAGAGAGAGGCAGAGACACAGGCAGAGGGAGAAGAAGGCTCCATGCACCGGGAGCCCGACGTGGGATTCGATCCCGGGTCTCCAGGATCGCGCCTTGGGCCAAAGGCAGGCACCAAACCGCTGCGCCACCCAGGGATCCCCCCATTATTTTTAATATTACATGCATGAGAGGATTACAGGGGAAAGAAAAAGCAAAATAGCAAAAATATCAAAAAAGGCTGTGGGATATAAGAGCTTATATATTGGCTTTAGAGGAAGGGGTGGGGAATGTAGGTAACTTAGGTGAGTGTAAATTATTTTTAAGAAAGATGAATGGGAATTCATCTTAGAAGAATAGATGGGGAGTATGATAATTTGTGACAATTTGTCTGGGTATGGCGTTGACTTCTTCATTTCCTCTCCTGTGATAAGAGTCAAACTTCCCAGGTCAATGAGATTCTGGGAGGGGATTTATGACAGTTGATTTCCTTTTGGAGGATCCTTCTTTAAGCAGATAAGGAGGGTGTAGAGAAAGCCTCTTCCTCCATTTGTTGTTTTTCAAGTGCCTTCAGATCAATACACCAAAGCATTATGTTTTGAGGTGGTATGTCCTGAAATTTTCTTCAATTGCCAGTAAAAAAAATTATAAACTATACAAGAAGAAACCTCTGGTCTCATTAAATGGATATATAAATGTCTGTGTGATACCAGGCTGGATAAAATAGGTTAGTACTTAATTTATCCATATCTGAGAAATTGATAACTTTAAGTGTCTTCATTTCTGGTGTTATTCTTTGTAATACATTAAGGTAGTCTCCAGGCACTTTAACTGATATATTGAGTGACTTTTCTTTTCCCATTATAATTTTCTTTAGGGGACGAGGCCTTTCTTAGTTTAGAAATAAGATGGAGTTTCAAAAAAATGCTTATGTAATTATTTTAAGATTATTCTTCTTTAGGACTACAAACAGTGAAATTGTTTACATTGACTAATAGCTATAATTTTGGTAGCATGTGAACCAAGACATAAGTAGAGGATAGTAGCATTGGATCTGTCTACAAACCTTTTTTTTGGGGGGGGGGACAATAAAAACAAGTGACATGTAAAATATTTTTTAAATTATTAAAATTGTGAGGATGCTAAATGGGTAGCACTATGAAGATTATATATATACATTACATTGCTTTGTTGTATATTGGATGCACACACACACCACACACATAAATCTAATGGCAGTAGGAGTTCTAAATGTGAGCTTATGAGCCAAGTATTCAGGGCAATAATCAATGGAGAAAACTTGCATTGGAACAGCTACATCAGAATATAGTGAGCAGGCCACACACTATGCCCCTGTACATGTTTTGGTATTGTAGGTACCGAAATATAATGTAAATTTTAAACTATGAATAAAATATGCTAGCAACTAAAAGTGCTATTGTCTTGCATGCATTCCTGAGTATACCCTGGATCAGAGACATATTTCTAGTTGATTACCATATAGCAAATAATAAGTGTTCCACCCTTTTTTTCCCAGACCTTACCTCTAGTAACATGATGAAGCTCAGCTGGATAAATATCTACACAAGGGGCCAGATATTTCATTGGTAAAGGACAAAAACAGGTGTTTTTTATTTCCAGTTTGTATACAAATATATAAATATATACACATATGCACATTTATATCTATATATAATACATACATACATACATGTACATATGTATATATATGCATAAATATTCGGGAATATATATGTACATGTGTGTATGTGTATCTATATCTATATATTCCTGATACATATATTACTGAAAATAGATAGAGATTGCTGAAAGAAGCGAAAACACCTTTTTCCTTTGATGGAAAGTCCTTTGATCTCATACTAAATTTTGGAATGTAAATACATTTTTCCAAGGACTAGAGGAATGCCAGCTGTCTCTGGTTTTCATGATCTAGAGATGTCTCTCAGGTCTGTACTTCATTCTTTGGAAGTGTAAATATCTAGGAAGATAACATTCTAGTGTCCTGGCACTTGAAGGAGCTTAATGTAAGAACCTATTCTGGGCTACAATCACTTAACTCTCTTGGGGAGATAAAAGAATACTTATTATCCTTTCAGATCAGAGCAATTGACCCTATCACTGATGGCATTGTCACAGAGATAAGACAAGTCTTAGGAAAACAAAAAACAAAACCACAATGTTATATTGGTCTTCTTATACTTTCCTGGCCTTTTACTAATTGTTTGTGACTTTATCTGAAATATATATGACCTAGGTTAGTGAATTTGTTTGTCTGTATTATTTGCTTTCAGAGAAAGGCTGTAAGGTTTGTTTTTATTTATATATCTGGGTAATTAATATTAAAATGAGTTTGCCAATGGTTATCTATTGACTTCCTTTCCATATAATCAATCTCTGGATACTTAAGAATTAAAAGGAAGAAAAAAAGGGAAATTTGGTAATAAGTTAAACAATACATTATAATATCAGAAAGTCGTACATCAAATTTCATTGAAAGGAGGAAGTATGTCAATAAATGTATTATAGTAATATTTGTAATCAAATTAGAAATAACACAAACTCATAATTTTTCAAGGGATAATTTTTCATAACTATTGGGCTTCTGGTAACACTTTCCCAGCTAAAGATGATCTGAAATACAACCTCAGTGCCAAGATTTTGGTTTCTACTTCTCTAATGCTATTGTTCACTAAAAGAACTAGGATTCTTAGTGGAATAGCTGATTCGGGATTTGAGAGAGTAAAAACTCAAGGTGAGACTTGCTGGAAGGAAAATATTTTTTCATGGGTACTGAAGATTGTATTAAGTAGGATCAGATAGAAATTTCAACTTACAGAAAAGAAAACGAGAGGCCAAGAGGGATGAATTGAACCTTAAAACAAAACCAAACTCTTGCTTTTAGTTAGGTGTAGTCGGTCTTGGCAGGGCAATGCTTTCTCTGACAACTGCTACAGAGGCCTGGATAAGTTCCAAGAACTGTTTTTAAAACTAAGAGCGGTGGAAGCTGTGGAAGGGAAAATTGTTCCTATGTGAACTGACAACTGGCAGCTATTGTTTTTGTGTGTGTGTGTGAGCCTTGGCTGGTGCTGGGCATGGACTGTAGATAGGACAATGGACCAAGCCAAAGGCCCCTCCTGGATCAAGATCCAAATCACCAAATATTTTAATGGTGGTATGAGTTGTTAAAATGACAGATTTGGAGATTGGAGGGCTTTGAATACAGGGTTAGTTTTTTGTACCAGACATTTTCTGAATCTCAAAGGATGAGTGAAATGAACAGTGTCTCAGGGTTCTTAGAAACAAAGGCCCACCCACTGGGGGGAAGGAGTCTGAGAACAAGAGAAGCCAGAGAATATAGAAGGTAGAGGTGAACTGACACTGGGGATACAAAGTTCATTTCTGCTAGTACACACTTATTTGGGGGCTATTTAGATCCTAAGAACCCAAGATTGGTCCTGGCCAAAAAACCACAGCTGAGGAATAGAGATCCAAGAGATTCTTTGGCCTTCCAATGGGGCTGAAATGGCATATGAGAGACCTCAAACTCTTTCTTTCTTTCTTTCTTTCTTTCTTTCTTTCTTTCTTTCTTTCTTTCTTTCTTTCTTCTTTCTTTCTTTCTTTCTTTCTTTCTTTCTTTCTTTCTTTCTTTCTTCTTTCTTTCTTTCTTTCTCTCTCTTTTTTCTCTTTCTTTCTTTCTTTCTTCTTTCTTTCTTTCTTTCTTTCTTTCTTTTCTTTTTTCTTTTATTTTCTTTTTTCTTTTCTTTTCTTTTCTTTTCTTTTCTTTTCTTTTCTTTTCTTTTCTTTTCTTTTCTTTTCTTTTCTTCTTTCTTTCTTTCCTTAAGAACTTTACCAAACTCTAAAACTGTGAGGTGAAGTGTTGAAGAGCTGAGCTAGAAACCTCTAAAGGGTAAAACTCAGTATCCTGCAATCTTGCAGTGATGAGATAAAGATTCATAAGATGTCAGTTAAAAGCCCAAGAATAAAAGTAATGCTTTAGGAACAAAGGTGCACCAGAAGTTGATGGAGTCTTACAAATAGAGAGGCCTGCCGTAACTCATAACTAAATCTAAAGAAGGGTATGATGGAATGAAAAAGTGTTTGATTCAAAAGGAAGATATTATGCTAAAGATTATATGCTAAATCTGTATGTTGTGTGACTATTATGTCAACATGAAACAGTACTCAGGGGAGTGTCCTAGCAGAATGAGCATTTAAGCAGAATAAGCATTCAGTTAGAATTAAATGTCATCTACTTCTCTAATGCCTCACAGTATTCTGAATTTTCAGCCAGTATTTGTTTTGGCATCCAGAACAATGAAAACAACAACAACAAAGTAGATGGGGGTGGTAATCTTAAAAAAAACCCATTTAGAGAATGATAGTAAGCAAACAAGGACATGGGTGACCATGTCTTTTGTAAAATCACATGTAAGCACAGCTACATAAGCGGCTTGGAAAGTTGAGAAGTAAACATTTATTGATTCCACAGAGGAGTACTAAGAAGTTCCACAGTAGAGGGGAAGAGTTAGAGAGTTTGAAGAAGAAAAGTGGGCATTTTAGCTTAGTTGCTATGGGATGCACTCTTGTTAGTGATGTTTTTTTGAACTGGAGCCATGAACAGGAGAATCTTTTGGATTGGGGAACTTAACTGAGGTTTGGGAGCAAAACGTAGGTGAGGGGTTAGGGATTAGAAGCCTGAAATATACACACGCTTATAATTAAGAAAGAAAACAGTGAGAAGTAAGAAGACGTAGTCATGATTTTGGATTTTAGGGAAACAGAAGTTGAAGCACATTTTCAGTAAACCTTCCTAAGCAGTTACTTCAGGTAAGGACTTAGTTCATAGTATGATAATCGGTAAGTGTGGCAGCCGTGGAAGACGGTGGCTCAGGTGACTGTTCACAGAGGAAAGGGCAATGCTTAGATATTCCTGGGAGGATTGTTGCACACAGGGTTTGAGTTGACATCAAGACCTGAAGTATCCTTATGGCCCTCCTCTTAGAATAGGGCTGTGTGGAGGACAGGTGGTGACACATGGGCACATCCAGCTCACAAGTGTCTAATAATAGCTAAAGTACAGTGGTTGCAGTGGTTCTGTGGACCAATATGGTTTTTGAATATGTAATTGGGATTGATGTATCAGCACACATTTACATACATATGAATATATATTATGAATATGTCTTAGTATTTATATGTATATATATATTTATGTAGAGATACTCATATATATTATTCTTATTTTACACAAAAAGAATGAGGTACAGATAAGCTACCTAATTTTACACGGCTAGTAAGTGACAGAGCTGGAGATTGAATCTAGGCTTGTCAGGCTCAGGTGTCTGAATAGTCAACCCTTATGACGCTACCTATTCTGAAAGTATAATAGAGTATCTGCTTTTGGGTTCACCAAATTGTGGAGTAAGCATTGAACTTAAACCAGAAACACCCATTTCATCTCAATTCTAACATGTATTATATAGTAAAATAAATAAATAATATAACAAAGCAAGTCATTCTGCTTTATAAAATTGCAGCGATTTTTTTCATCATTCAACACATAGTCTGATTCTGGCAAGTTTATTGTGCTGCTGATTTGAGTGCCAACGGCCTCTTGAAGAAAATTGGCTTTTGCAAAATAGTAAGTTTTAAAGCAGTCACATTGCAAACCCCTCCAGCAGAAAGGAGTAAAAATGCTATTACATTTCTTTTGTAATTTCTCTTTGGGTCTGTTCTTCTGGAAAAGATGAAATTGAGCCAAATAGTTTTCACTACATTGGAGGTCACAGAAAAGAATCCTTTTCTTATGGGAACTGCTCCGCATAGACAGCACCCAATGGCATCCAATTAAATTGCTGGAAAGGTTGAGCTGAGTCTGCACGACCACCCCTGTATTGCCACATTGCACTCCCGATGAAGGGAAACAATTTTATGACTCTTCCAACATTATGCTGAATAGTGAAATAAGTGATCAGTTTGCTTCATCCATTTTGTTTCTCTAAGGTGAAACGTTCTCTAAGGAGAAGAATTAGAGATTAAAAAAAAAAAAAAAAGAAGAAGGAGAACTCTGTTGAATAGTACCAGCCCTAATGAACATCCAGGCCAGTAGAACATCCAGACAGAACCATAAACAAAACCATTAAAATAATGTATTAGAAGTACTTTAATAAGATTGTGTACAAGTAGGAGAGGCAGTACTGAGGAGGGAATGATTAACAATCTCTCTTCATATTCTTCCCATTACCTCCAGACTCTTGTAACCCCATCAAAAGAAAGACAAAACATATAAAAAGAAGGAAAATTTAAGTGGAAAGTTTATTAGCAATCTCAAAGAATGTGTACAAAAAAACTGGTAATATCTAAATTTGAATGTAGCTTGGTCATTCATTCCACTTTGTTGATTTCTTCAACTACTATCTCAAGGATCAAATTTTAAAAATTTTAGCTGTGCAAGGGATATATTTCAACACATATATTATTATGTAATCGTTTTTATACATTTTTAGGAATATACTTTGATGTCACAATGTAAAATGATTTCTCAGGATTACTGCCTGATAATTTTATTACTTCCTGAATGAGAGGCTTGGAAACTTTTGTGTTGTTGTATAAACAACTAACTTATGGAATGGCTAAACAGCATCTTCTCAGCTGCGATCTGTAGCTGAGATGGCCAGAAGGCCACCAGTGATGTGACCCTGGGGTTTTTTCTTGTCTTTTCTGAAGCTTAAACTTACCTAGGCTAGTGAAAAAACAGAACAAGAAGATATAATGGACATTTTGTTCTGTTTACTCAGCATCATGTCTTTGGGGATAACAAAATAGGAGATAACCACACACCTTTCCTTTGAGGGAACTGCTGCTTCTTCACCTCAGTTTTGTTTCTGATCTACTTTATTTCAGAAGACCCTGATTAATTGGCCCAGTATGGTGCTGCCGTTCTTCTCACTGTGTCTTTGTGTCACACTATTCTGTATTAAGCTCTTCATTGCACTTTAAATAATTTTTTTTTCTTGATGGTTCTCTGATTCCCCCATTGTAAATCAAAAAACACATAGAAAGAATGACAGACTCAGACAGATAGACAATTTTGTTCGTTCCTTTATACCTAGGCCATGAACATGACCTGAAACATAATAGGTTTTCATATAATATTTGTTGAGTTAATGGGTTGACACATGAAAAAGAATGTATTACAAGACACAATCAAAGTCCTTCACCTGGAGTTTTCCAAGTATAGTTAGTTGGCAGGGAAATCCCTTTTCTCTCAGGTCCTAAAGCTTTGAGAATGTAGTCTCAAAGCCATCAGCTTTTACGTCTCCATGGAAAAGGTTAAATGAGTGAAGGTGACTCAACTAAGAAGCAGAGATGAGATGGGAAGAGGTGGAAAGAGACCTTCTTGAATTAAATATGTGTTTTATTGTCAGTGAGATCTCTAGAAGAGACCTGGTTACTGCAGGGTTTCTTTAACTCAGTGTTACCCCAACATTCTTCCAATAAAGAAGCTTCTTTTAGCAAAACCTAGACTAGAAAATCAAATTTTCATGCCAAACAGTCCTAATTGATCAGGATAGAAGAGGGAAGTAGTGTGATTCACTGAGTCACTGTAGATGGAAGTAAAAACCAGTCAAGTGAATCTCATAATACTTTCCACTTAGGTAGCATCTTTAGTATGTGGAGTTTACACTCTTTCACATAGATAACCTGAGATTCATAATACCTCTGTGAGACCCATTTTCCAGATGAAAGTAGTGATACTCATGTAATACTTAATCATACTAGAATGATAATGAAATCTACCATTTATTGATTACATAGGATACACGCTAAAACTTGCACGAAGCATGTATATCAATTACCTCTTTAATCCTCATGAAAACCATGGAGATAAATTCTATCATGACTCCCATTCAAGAATCAAGAAATTTGTGACATAGAAAGGTTAAGCTTTTTCCAGAAACACACAGCTAGTAGTTAGATGACCACCCAGATTCAGCTAGTTGCTGAGATGGCCAGGACCTGAACTTGTCTATCCTAAAAGCAAGAATTGAGTATTATCTCCTATAATTACTCTAAATACCACAATTTAATTTGGATGTGTTTTGTGGTAACTTTTTTGAAAGAGCTATTTTATGTGACATAATTTATTTCTATCTGAAGTGTATTACTTCTAAGTCTCTGTTCCTAATTTCCTTTCTGATTTATGGAGAAAACTACTTGAACACTGAATAGTTCAGTTAGACTGGAGTGTGGATTGTCTGAAAAGAGGTGTGTGAGAAACACTGGGAAGGGTAGCTACTACATAAGGACAAAGGGATCAATTTGTGAGGGGCCTTAACTATCAGGCCAAGGGTCATGGTCTTTTTTTCCAAGTGAAAGGGTCAATAAGCTTTCTTGCTGGAATTCTGCACTTGCTTATATTTCACAAGATGTGGCTCTAGAATAAATGTTAGCTCTCTAGGACTTTGTAACTTTCTTTCTACTTTAATTTTGCACATTTAATTTTTCATCTTTCCCACATTAGGCTACTATCCTGATCATGTTGTTTTCACAAAATGTCTGTGTCTCCACATGGCCCATAGAATAAAGTCCAGATACTTTTCCCTGGAATTCACTGATTTCAACCTTAAATTTCAGGAGCACTTGACTTATACTGCTGAGTTTTTACTTCTACGGGAGTAGCTTCTCACATGTATTTTTACTGCAGTCATGCTCATGATATGACCTGAATTATTTATTTTTTAAGATTTTATTTATTTAATCATGAGAGATATACAAGGAGGCAGAGACACAGGAAGAGGGAGAAGCAGGCTCCCTGTGGGGAGCCTGATGCGGGACTTGATCCTAGGACCTGGAGATCACAACCTGAGCCAAAGGCAGAGACTCAACCACTGAGGCACCCAGGTACCCCCATGACCTGAATTTTTAAAATCTTGATATTTCTTATACCTTCTGTGGCTTCTGTCCACATTCCTCTACGGGAAAATCTTCTCCATTTTATACCATCCACTTCAAATTGCACTTTTTCTATTATACTTGTTTTCACCTTTCAGTGGAAATTAAATTCTCTAATACATCTTTTCCAATACATATTTTCTTTTCTAATAAATATTTCCAATCGGATAGCTTAACAAAATTTAATCTTGTGAGAGAATTGTGCTCTGTACGAATTAGTTTGTAAAATGTTGGGTTAAGCAAACTCTAATAGATGTTTCTTCCGACGAACCTCCCAGAGGCTTTTATATGATAATGTGGATGTCTCTAGGAATATGCCATCCAATATTTCCCAAACTTATTTAATTATGGTTATGGAACTTAGCTTTTTTTTTTTTTTTTTTTTTTTTTTTTTTGTGGATACTTCTTAACATTTCTTAGGATTACTAGGTTACTATTTGGAAGAAATAGCATTATTTAACACTACTTTGTTACATTTATTATTTGTAATTATTCATGAACTCATTCTTTCCTTCATTGTCAATTCTTTGTTATTTTTTTAAAGATATTTAATTTATTTATTTATTTATTTATTTATTTATTTTAGAGAGAGAAAGAAAGAGAATGAGCACAAGCAGGGGGAGTGGCAAAGGGACAGGGAGATACAGGCTCTCCCCTTATCAGGGAGCCTGACACGGGGCTGGATCCCAGGATCCTGAGATATGACCTGCACTGAAGGCAGATGCTTAATGGACTGAGCCACGCAGGTGCCCTAACTGATTGTCAATTCTTGAGGACAAAAAGTTTATCTTGCTTATACAATTGACCCCTGAACAACACAGATTTGAACTATATAGGTCTATTTATATGCAGATATTTTGGAAAAATGTAATACAGTTTCCTTAATGTATTTTCTTTTCCTTATGACTTTCTTAATAATATTTTCTTTTCCCCAGCTTACTTTATTGTAAAAATACAGTATATAATACATACAACATACAAAATATGTGTTAACTGCTTATGTTATCAGTAAGGCTACTAGTCAATAGTAGGCTATTAGTGGTTAATTTGGGGGGGAATCATAAGTAATAAATGGATTTTGACTACAATGGGGATAGGTCCCCTTAACCCTGCATTACTCAAAGGTCAACCTTACTTGTTTACCTTTAATAACCAGTGAAGTTTTATAGCATATAGTAGCTCTTTGTTAAGTGATAGTTGAATTTAGGAATTTTTACCATACAATTATTGTTTTTAAGAATAAAATACAATTCTTTATTAGTGTATATTTTGTGTTAAATTGTTTTGTACAGGTATCATAGATCATAAATATTTCTTATATACAAAAAAGTTTTCGTTGTATAGTACCAGAGAGAAATGGAATATTTCCCTAAGTCTACCATTTTTACATAAACATTTTGAATAACTAATAGAATATTTGGCTTCTATCCCAGAAATGTTTAAAAACAGGAGATGTTCTTACTTTTCTGAAATGTTGAACAATCTGGGATAACTAGATAGCTCCTTAAAGTATCTTCTTTTAAATAATCTTTAATTATAACTTCAAGTTTATGGTTCGGTCATGAAGATATTTGCTCCTTCACACAATGTGCAAGTGACATACTAGTGTCAATATTAAAAAATTGAATAGGAGGATTACCTTATTCATGCAGAGAGATAGATTTAAGATATGTGGGCAAGTGAACTAAATTGAAACAAACCCCAGAATTTTCTATTTGTTAAATCTCTAGTTTGCAACTTTAATTGTCCTCCTATTCAGTGGTTCTCAATCAAGGGTGATTTGGCCCTGGGGACATTTTGGCAATGTCTAGAGACATTTTTATTTCCTTCAATGGGGGAGAAGTGTTAGTATATTCAGTGGTAAAAGCTAAGAGTGCTGCTAAACATCCTAAAATATACACATTAGCCACCTGCCCCCTTCAAAAAATTATCCAGTTCAAAATATCAGTAGTGCTATGGCTGGGAAATTAGGCTATAAACAGAGAGTTTATCAATTATTACAAATATTGTGATATAATGAAATATTGAAATTTTTGTACTTTTTTTAAAGCATGGAGCCCAACATGGAGCTTGAATTCACAACCCTGAGATCAAGACCTGAGCTGAGATCAAGAGTGGGATACTTGACCAACTACCCCTGTATTTATTTTTCTCTCAAAGATATTTTGACAGGTGGTGCTCAACTTAATTTCTGAACTACAGAGTGAGGTTTATAAGAAAAACTTAGTAATAGCTGCCATAGGCAATTTACCGAGAATTTACTTAAGCCCATATTTCAGGGGCCCTCACTTAATGCTCACACTTCTTGAGATACTGGGAAAGACTCTAGCAATGTGTTCAAGCCTTTATTATTGTTGTTTTGTTATTATTATTATTATTATTATTATTATTATTATTATTATACCATTGCAACAATAAGATGGCTTAGCAGCATTCACCCTTTATTTTGGCCTCTTCTGTATCGTACTTCCTCTCACTATGGTAGCACTAGAATGACCACCGTTGTCACATTTTTAAATTTGTGATTTATTTTATTATTTAGTTAAGTATGTCCTTTCATACTTAATATAGAAGAAGCTATCAGTACCCTTCCTGTAGTCCCTACCCCAACCTTACTCCAGAAGTCAATTCGGGCTCTGCTAGGCAGTTCCTGTATCCTTCCATGGTTGCTACCTCAAGGCCTCTCCTTCCTATGGACTCTCTCTGGTTGTGTGATTGTGCACAGCCCATAGAGAAGGTCCAAAGTGCCAGGGAGTTACTTCCCCTCAGTTATAATTTTCAATCATTGAGGACTAAGAGAGGTATAGACCCCAGTTTCCTTGCCCCTCGAAGTGACATTCTGAGATGTGACCTAAAGTCTCTTCCAGAGAGGGGCATGTAACTGGCCAGTCAGTTGAACATCTAACTCTGGATTCCAACTCAGATCATAATCTCAGGATTGTGAGATGGAGTCTGGTATCATCAGGCTACCCACTCAGTGGGGAGTCTGCTTGAGATGCTCTCTCTCCCTCCTCCTCTGCCCTTCATCCCACTTTCTTGCTCTCTCTCTCTAAAATAAATAATTTTTTTTTTAAAGAAATCTCTTCCAGAGGACACACAGCATGGTTGATCCCCAGCTGCTCAAAGTGATGATGCTATTATTGGTGCTCCATTGGTGCTCCTTCCCTTCTTCATATCATTACCTCACTTCCTCATTGTGATTATTGGGTCATTTCCCCTATAAGCTAATTTTATTCACTTTCTCATTTTGAAATTTGCTTTTGGGACACCCAAACTAAGAGATCTGGTTTTGTATTTGCAAATTGTATTATTTTTCCTTAAAAGGGCCTTCTATATTGTGTAACCTTAAAGCCCTACACAACCTGGATTCTCCTCTCAAGTGGCACACCTGAAAAAGAAAATCCTTAGCCACTTCTGAAAGCTCCTTAGTCACACTGAGCCAACAGGGTAGGCATTATGAATCACTGTTATAGTCACATAATTTTCTTTAAAAAAAAAAAAAAAAGCTGGAACTTTTTCTTTTCTTTTATTTTTACATCATGGGATAATCTGAAGAAAACCCTTTAGTTTTATATAGTAAGAAAAATATTTTAAAACTCTGCCTTCATCATTCCTCGATAACAGTGCTTAGGGATTGAAGCCATGAAATCAGACACCATTTTGACCTGATTCAGTCAACTGCTATGCCCCTAAAGCTACTCTTAAATGAGGGGAGTTAAACCTACAAACCAGACAAAACCAGTAAGTAAATGTCAATTTGGCTTGCATTCCCACAAACAAACGCAAGACTTCTATAAATAAAAGCAAGTCGGAGGAGGATAGTGATGTCTTCAATGGCTCACCAGACCGGTAATGGGATATGTGAAGCCTTTTCTTTCTGGGTCAGCAGTCTGAATCCAGTCCAGGTCAGCTGAATCCAAAAAGTCATTATTATTTCACAGCTGATTTATGCACTCTGTGGAATGAGTCTGGTTTCACTCTGGGTTTTGGAAGGAGACAGGTGTCTCAGCCTGGGCCTCCCCCTGACACAGCTCAGTAATTGGCGCCCTCCTTAGCTGCCTCATGGAAAGGCCAGGGATGAAATGACCGTGGAAACCAAGCTGTCCTGGTGTGGCCGACTCAGGAGCTTCAGTCCACTGGCCAGACAGGATTGCTAGCAAAGTAGTATTTGCCTTTTCCTGCTTTGTCCTGTGTGAATTAAAAGGGAAATTCAGAATACCAGATGTCAGCTTGCTATTTATCCAGGGCACTTACAACATTTTGAAAAGAAAAGGATCTTAGAGGAGCTTATCAAAAATTGCTTTTGGCGTGGAGCTCTGCTTGGCATGCTGCAACATAAGGGTAGAATGCCCGGGCCAAGTTATAACCCCCAAGTACAGAAGTTCATCATCACAATCTTGCAAAACCCTCCCTGAAATAGTTCTCCTTCCAGCACTTGGGTGGAAAGTGGGGCGACGTTCGATTGCCTCCTGATTGTGTGCCAGGTAATAGAGTGGTCATTTTTGAACAGTTCATAAATTAAGAAGTAAAAAATGGATTTTCAATTTCCATAATTTTACTTAGGGGATCTTTTGAAGTGTGTATTATTAGTTTGTCCTCACATAGAACTACCAGCTGAAACTAATCTTCCTAATGAGGTTCATTTGTCCTTTGACAACCCAATAAATAGTTTCCTCAAGAAAAACTTAACTAATAGCGTGGCCAGTACCTTATAATTAATTTTCTTCCCCAATCCTTGAAAGCATGAAAACAAACAGTAAATTTTTCATTTGTTCATCTCTTTAGAACAACTGTTTAGCAGAGATATGCTTGATTAATGGATTTAATTTGTTCCTTTCTTCTGTAGTCAGTTTTCATATTACATTGGTTATCAGAGGATAGGACAATAATGTGGCCATTCTCATCGCAGTCCACTCCATCAGTGTCAGCGCTGGCTTCTAGCTCCAGGTCTGCATCTTTAACCTTTGTCGTCCTGCAGGATCTTTCATCAATCTGTGCTCCAGTCACCTTGGGAAGAAAAAGCAGAACCACTCGGTCAGCACTTACAGGTAGTAAAGTGTGTCATTATTTCTAACAAAATGCTGGCTGTGGTGCACCTTTCATTTCCAACCGAAATATGATTTGTGAGATCAGCAACCTGACTGTTAAAAGAGAAAAATGGAAGGTATACCTGTCTGGTCACTACAAGACCCTCTATAAAAACCAACACAAAATATCTAATGCTTTTCTGCATCCTGAGCCCTTTTGGATGACTGGGACTAGTTTTGCAAATTGAATGCTTTTGTCGGATAATAAATGTTTGTACATAGAGGTCTAATTGCATCCTAAATATATAATTGCAGACTTCATAATATTGACCATTTCATAACAGGAGAGAAAGCGCCATGATTCAAATCTGTAGTTCACCTAACTTTTCAGTGTTGACATAAATTGCTATAAACTCTAGCTTGAGGGGCTTTTATTATTATTTTTAAAAACTATGTGTAATATAGGCTTTGTGGGGAGAGAATGAAAGCTTTAAGAAACTTTAAGGGATGCCTTTTTGGCAATTTTTCACTTTATAAAACTTAAAACTCAAAAGTGTTTAGATATGTCTTGTGGATAAAATATACTTATGTGGTATTTATATAATTTTACCATGGTTGTTGAATATTTGCACACTAACAGATATAGCTCTAAATTAGTATGTTTAAAATTCAGAAAATTATACTAAACACATGCCAGTAGTTTGAAGAAATCTTCACAAAATATTTTGGATACTGAGGTCCATGCTTCAAAAACAGTGACCTTTCTCAAAAGGTACAAACTTCCTGATACCTAAGGAAACTTCACAATTTTAGATATGAATTGATGCAAAGTAAAGATTTGGGTTCTACTACTAGTTTTATCATATACTATTTTCAAGTTGTTAATCTAGACATTAATGTTTGTGAGAATATTATAATTGTTACAAAACTCTGAGGTACACATATGGGAAGCTTTGTTATATTCCTTCCCAATGAAACAACACATTAGTGGCACCTCAGTGGACACTAATGTCATCAGTATTCCTTATTTTGACACAGTGTCCTCCACAATCTAGATTTCTTGACACGTATTACACTGTATACCACATCTCTCCTCTTATTATGTATGTCTACAACCCTCCAGTCCTCCTGAACTTCGTACTTTTTTTTCCCACTCTTCTCCATGTATTGTTATGGTTCTATCTCTGCCTGGGGCGTCCTCACCCATCTTTTCTACATCTCTGCTCTGTAAACTCCTACCAATCTTCACAGCTCAAATAAAATACTACTTTTTCCTTGAAATCTTTACACATTATCCCACTTGAAATTAATTTCTTCCTTCTTACAGTACTTACAGCTTTACAAGTCTCAGAGTACTCTGTTTACCACTCTTCTAATGTATCAACTACAGTTTGATTTGAAATATAGTTGTGGGCATATATACCTGCCTTTACTGAGTCTGGAAGACGTTTCTCTTCTTTAGGGTCCTTCTGGCTGAAGTTAGAATCAAATTCACATGAGACAGATTAATAGGAGAAAACTGAATTTAATAGCATACATACAGGGAATCCACACACACATGGAAATTCCAAAGACGGAATGGCAACATGATGTTTACATGAGTTAAAGATAAGAGTAGGGCCTGAGGATACAAAAGGAAGAAAGACCACTAGCAGGAAGGGTAAAGGAAATGTTTAGAAAAACAAGGTTGCCCTATTATGCATATAATTTCCTAAAGTAAAGGGGAGTTTTTGTTAATATTCTCTTCTTATTATAGGCTCTCCTTTCAACTCTAAATTTAGCCATTGAGGGAGAGGCAGAAAGCTATACCTTCATCTGCTGAGTTTTGATGGCCTTTAACTGGAAATAATCTTTATGCTAAAGTGTCCCACCTTAGAGCAGCCTGGCCTGGGCTCTCCAACTACTAAATTGCAAGGTCCTAAAGTTTAGACTACATGCTCTTCTAATTTCTTCTTACCTTTGTCCTGCCCTACAGGCAGAGCTCAATAAAAAATGTATTGAGTGGATACATAAATAATTGATCCTAAGTTACAAATTTTTTTCTTGTTTTCAAATCATAAATTCATTTTTCCAGATAGTAATATAATGCTAATATGAAAGCCATTCCAATAAGCATGAGGCAGCTCAGTTAATAACTTAGATCAAAATATTGTACCCATTATATACAACTGAATATATTTAATTATTGGGACCAAGGTAAACACTTCTTTAATATCTAAATTTAAATCTAAGAATTATCCCAGGAAAGTGACAATTTTTCTAAGGAAAATAATTTGATATAACAGCTTTCTGTTATTTTATGTTTTAATAGATAACATTTTTTTTCTAAAATAGTTTCATGTAGAAATTATTGCATAAATGTTTAATAAATATACCTATATGCTTGGATTTCTCAAATTTTTCCATGGTCATGATCTCTCATACTCCTGTCCCTCAAGTAGATGTTACTAGTTCCCATTTAAAGTATTTTAAAAATAAAAGTTTGTTTATGCAGCTCAAATATAAGAGAGAGAAGGCAAAAAAAGATCAGCAAAACAATTTATACGTTAATTGTAGCTTCATCTGCTACTAGTAATATGAACTTTCATAGTGGGTAAGAAAACAATTTTAGGGAAAAATTATTAGTAATTGAAGAAAGTTTTCAATAAAGTCTATCTGATTTCAGTCAAGAAAGTCGATGAAATTCCTCCTATAACAGGTCAGCGCACATTTAATAAGCCGTATCTCCAGGCCTTTGTCATAATCTCAAAGATTGTCCTTCAGATTTCAAAAGTTTATGGAAACAAAAGAGGCCCCAAGATAAAGTCTATATTCCCTGCCTCAGGTAAACAGGCTTTCATTCCTCTGAGGTTTCTTCCCTGCTCTGTCATGTCTGGAGAGCCCCCAGTGGTGTTTCAGAGATTTTTTAAAAGTCAACCGTTACTGGTATGCAAATACAAAATGAACATATGTCGAACATATTTTTTTAAAGATTTTATTTGTTTAGTCACGATAGACAGAGAGGCAGAGACACAGGCAGAGGGAGAAACAGGCTCCAGGGTGGAAGCCCCATGCGGGACTCGACCGGGGAGTCCAGGATCACACCCTGGGCCAAAGGCAGGCGCCAAACCACTGAGCTACCCAGGGATCCCCTATGTTGAGTGTTTTTAAACTCATAGTCAATGAGGGAACTAGTAAGAGTTTAAAGTCAGTAAAAGAAAAATTTGAGTCACAAGATTTATGTTCTTTACCAGTTAAACTTCATTTGCATTAACACAAACGAGAAGCATTTTGTGGCTATGAACAAGAAAAATCTGTATTTGCTTTCAGTTTTCTAAAAGTTAACTTTTAAACCTACAGAATTATAAAATAGTTTTGTCAAAGGCATTCAAAGGTCCATATTCTGCAATATCAAAAGATCCCAGACAGTCCACTAGACAATGCCCAGCATTCTATTGAAAGAAAACCTAGTAATCTCTATTACCCATTTCTAAGACTTTCACAATTTTTCCTATTTTCTATGTTAAAAAAATTCCCAAATTACCCATAAGTATTAAATTAATCACAATTTGTTTTCATTTATAAATTCAAATTTTTATTTTTGGGGAAAATATTTTCTTCTGCTTATTTTCAAAGGGCACTTTATCCGTATAGTTCATTCAGTTCCTTTCCTAGCTATTCCATGCTAAACTGTTTAAATATCTAAGACATGTCATATATTCCCTTAAGGAAAACAAAACAAAACAAAACAAAACAACACACTAATAAAAATCACTCAAACTTTGAAATTTACCATAGGTGACCCTTCCATGAAGGAGACCAACTTTGAAAGAGATGACATTGACATGTTCCCAAACTCTAGAGAGTGAAGCATATTTGCAAGGATAGAAATAAGGGCCAGCTCTGAGGGAACAAAAATAATTCAGAACCCTTGAGTTCTCAAGAGGTTTTAAACTCCACTTTGAGAATCAGGGCTATAACTCTTAATCGAAGACACATTAATGTGCAGGTTAAGTTATGGAACCTAAATATGTCTTTGGTATCTAAGAAAGCAAGAGAAGAGGAGGGAAAAAAAGTTTAATTCTGTATTTCTAAGATACTGTCCCTATTTAGTGCAATAGATATTTAATTACTAAGGCTGGTATGAGAAAGGGACACTTTTTAGGACAAAAGGAAGGTTTTTTTTTTTTTTGTTCTGTAGTGGTTACTTTATTTAAATTCAGGTGTGTCCTTCAAGCCATACAAGCATGTGAATGTGTTTGTCAAGCTACTGGTTGTCTGGAAATATACAAAATCAGAATAGTAATAGGGCTTTGCAAAATAGTAGTGTATATATAGCTAGGCTCCTTTACAAAGACATTCAAATCCAGAACAGAAAGGGAAATTGCTAGGAGATAAGCCCTGGGCAGTTAGGCTTTCAATTTGAACTAGTTAGAACTAGAAAGAGTACAACTGAGGATAAAATGCATTGAAATGATGCCTGTAAGTAAGGAGGGTGAATTCAATGAGCTACAAAGAAGGCCAGTTCCTTTTCTAATTTTACTAAAAGTTCATGATGTATAAGCATTAGCAAATAACAAAAATTAAAAAAAGAAATTCAACTGTAAATAAATTTAAAATAGAGTATTTTGAGTCCATTGCTCTAAGTAATTTATATTCTGACACTTGGGGTAAACTATATTAATAAATAGCCATCTTTTTTCTTTCAACTGTGGTATATATTTAAGAACTTGATCTTGCCACCTTTTTATATCCAGCAGCTGAAAGGAAATAATAAGTGAAGAAAAGAAAGGCATGACAAATAGTCCAGGGATATGGTCCAAATCTTATCCACTCAAAATTGTATATAAGTTGAAATTTTCATAATCTTAGGATATGTGGAGATTTAAGAGTTACAGTACTCATTATCATAATGTTTGAATGGCCAATGCATATTTCCATATGATATAAAATGTTAACATCTTCTTTAAGGTTAGTTAGGATAAACCAGATATCTGTTTATGGAACTAGAGTATATTCAGATTAATATATGGTCATTTTTGTAAATATAAATTCCAGTAGATAAATACATTATTTGAGCACATATTATGGAGTTTTTCACTTCTGTGTTAAAATGTTGGACATAAGACATAACCCTCCATGAGCTGACAGAGATAGCTTGAAATTATGTTGAAAATAAACAGTACACAAAGTGTTAGCCAAATGACACTAAAGATGAAAGATTATTCAAGTACCAGTAAAACCCTTAAATAAAATTGATGATTACTCTTGAAAGCATCAAGTATGTCCCTTTTTCTAGGATACAGGCAATTACCCATAGTTTTCTCTATCAGAGAAAAACAAAAAAATTAGAAGAAATTAGAAGACAAGAAAAATGTCATATATGCCCATATAAAAGGAAAGGATTAATTTATAAAACTTGAGAATTGCTTTCTATTTTAATTCTTGTATATATATATATATACATATTCAATATATATATATTCATTCACACATATATATATTTTCACTTTATAGGGATAATTTCTTAATTACTTTGTTGTTTTTTTAACAAAGTTGTATTGGTAGTACTAGTTAGCTTGCAATGTCTTTAATGCTAATTTTGAATGCTTAAAAAAAAAGCCCAATGAAATTCTACAAAAATTAAAAACAGCCAAAAAAGAAAACTAAACTCAATAATAAAAATGAATTCATTCCTATGACTCTGACTTCATAAATTTAACTGAGGGTTACTGCAAATATTTTGTAGATTTGTTATGGTAGTAAAGTAAGTGGTTAAGTTTTGAAGATCACAAAAAGTAAGGACTTTCTGCTTGGGGAAAAGAAAATATACAAATAAGGATTCAAAATCCTCTGAGTTGAAAACAAATTAGGAGTAAAGGTATAGTCTTGTGCACAAGATTGCGAATCTGAGAAACCACCAAGGAGCCGACACTGATGCAAACACACGAGGGTTTATTTACAAGCTCGAGCTTGGGCCCAAGTATACCGGACACAGCTGAGCAGGGACTTGGACCCCCGAAGTGGGTTACAGCTGGGTTTTTTATAGGCTGGTCTAGGGGATTTTCAGAAGGGGTGGAGGAAATTCTCAAGTTCTGTTTACATTTTGATATGGGGTTTTCAAGGGCCTTAAGCTCTGTTCTTATTCTACTAGGGGCTTCCTGCCCTTGGCTTGGGCTCTTCTTACTCTAATATGGGGCTTTCTAGGACATTAAGCTGTAAGCTGTTTTCTTCCTGTAACTGAAGTAATGTAAATTTCAGCTCTTATTCTTAGGGGCCTGGGATGGCTGGACTTGTGCTAACCCTAAACTTGAGGTGGGATGGCCTTGATTTTTCTCGGCCTCCACATTTCCCCCTCTCAGAGGAACCTAAGGAAGGACCCAATCATGGGTCCAAGCTGGTCTCAGAGTGAGCCAGTGGGAATGATTAAATCATGATTCAAACCAACCTTGTGCTGTTCTCGCTCCCGTTGACGTCTAGCCAAACCTTTTCTGACTTTTGCCATAGATTCCCAGACTATTCCTGAGTGGTCAGTAAAGAAGCAACACTCCTCATTTGGGGCAACACATAAACCCCCCCACCCCTTGCTTGCAAAAGCCTCTCTACAGTTAAGATGCTCCCATCTTTTTAACCCTTAAACTACTTTAAAAGCAAGGCTGAATTGGGTGCACATTTTTAAATGGCTAACAGGGAAGCAACATTAATGGGGTAAGTGAGAACGGCACAGTCTTAGCTTTAGGGGATTGTCCTTGTCTGGTTGGCCTTTCCATTCTGGAACAAAGTCCTTGAGAACAGGGTGTGGGTCAGCTGGCCGGACGTGGGTGTAGTGGACCCAGGGAGTAATCCTGTCGACCTTGAGAGCAGTGAGAGTGGTCAGGATCACGATGTAAGATCCCTTCCAGGGAGGTTGAAGTGTCTGGTGTTGGTATCTCCACACGTACACCCAGTAACCCGGCCGGTATCGATGGGGGCCTGGGGGTGGCCCAGTCTCTAGAGGGCCCTCAGCTTAGGCCACACCTGCACATGGGTTTGTTTTAACGTTTGGAGGGAGAAAAGGAGTTGGTGATCAAATTCAGCAAGCACCTCGGGTTTTAAATTGGGAATAATAGGTGGAGGAAAACCATACATGATCTCGTAGGGAGTCAGTCCCATCTTATGGGGAATTCCTCACCCTATATAGGGCGAAGGGGAGGAGAGTCACCCAGTCCCCGCCAGTCTCCAGGGCTAAATTAGTTACGGTCTCCTCTAATGTTCTGCTCATCCTCTCTACCTGTCCTGAGCTCTGGGGCCTATGTGCACAATGTCATTTCCAATCTGCCCCAGGTACTAGGGCCACTCCCCGTGTTACCTTAGAGACGAATCCTGGGCCGTTGTCTGATCCAGTCTTAATAGGAAAACCATACCTCGGTAAGATGTCTTCCAGCAGTTTCTTGGTCACGGTCTGTGCTGTTTCATGTTTGGTGGGAAATGCCTCTGTCCATCCTGGCAGACAGTTTGTGGCTGTGGGATCCTTAAGATGGTTTCCTTCCGTGCATCCGTCAACCATCTTTATCCATCCTTTAATCTGTACCCAAGGTAGCTCACCTCTGCTCTGCAGATCTGGGCTTTTTTAGCTGAGGCCCGATATCCTAGAGCCGCTGTGGTTTGGAGCAAGTCCCTGGTGCTTCGCAGGCATGTGTCCTGGTCCTCCACCGCCAACAGGATATCAAATGAGGGTGCTTGGAACAGAACTCACCCAAGTCTTCGTGTAAGGCCTCATCGAAGATGGTCGGTGAATTTTTGAATCCTTGTGGTAGTCGAGTCCAGGTGAGCTGGCCATTGATGCCTTTCTCAGGGTCCGTCCATTCAAAGGTGAAGAGGTCTTGGCTCTTGGGTGCTAAAGGCAGGCTGAAAAAGGCATCTTTTAAATAGAGGAGGGTGTATGGGTTTGGGACCGTAGGGTGCATATCCTCTACTCACCAGTTGACTTCCCTTAAGTCCTGGACTGGCCTGTAATCGTTAGAATGCGGTTTCTGAACCGGCAGCAAGGGAGTGCTCCATGCCGACTGGCAAGGCCTCAATATGCCAAGTCCAGTAGTCACTGTATGTAGGGTGTGATTCCCCTACACGCTATGAGAGGCATGGGGTATTGGCAGACCCTGACAGGGTCTGCCCCCAGCTTTAGTTCTATGTATATGGCCGGTTGGTGCTGGGCCAGCCCAATTCCTCCAGTTTCTGCCCATGCTTGGGGAAATTCTGCAGCCAAAGGTCAATGTCAGTCATTGGGGCTGAGGGCATTTGGTGGAGACAATATCTGTCTTCTAAACTCAGGACAAACACCTGAATAAGGTGCCCCTCCTTGTTTAGGACTTTTGCCCCTTCGGGGTGGAAACAAATTTGTGCCCCCATCTTGGTGAACAAATCCTAACAACAGGTAGGGACACTCAGGATGACCATGAAGGAATGGGATACTGGGCCCATGCCGAGATCCACAGTTCTTCGGGTAGTACTATTTGGTGCCCGTGGCTCCTTGCACCCATGAAGTCTTGTTTTCCAATTTCCCTTGGGGTTGTAATAAAACCGAATGTTGCGCCCCAGTGTCCACTAGGAATTCAACAGGTTGCCCCTCCACTCTGAGTTACCCTGGACTTGGGGAGGGGTGCTGAACCCTGACTCCCCTAGTCATCCAGGTCCTCCATCTCCAAGATCTTGGCAGGGGCCTTAGGTCTTTTGTTAAGACAGTCTTTCACCCAGTGGCCCTCTTCTTTGCAATAAGCACATTGGTTTTCGTTCAGCTTAGGGCGCTCCCGACGGGGACCAGGGCCATCCTCCTTACCTGTCCCTGAAGCCAGCTTCTTGAGGTGCCTCCGTCTTTCCTGTGGGTCGTCCATGGTTGTGGCCAGCAGGATCTTGGCCAGGTTTCAGGTCTGCTGGTCACTTAGTTTGGTTTGTTGCTAGACTCTTTCTGCTACTATAAGTCCTGCAAGCTCTTCTCTCCTAGTATTCTCTCTAGGAAGGCTGCTGGACTCTCGTCCTTACCCTGTCTTCCATAACCATACCTCGGCCAGATTGGTAGGCTTGTGCACGACAGCCTGGAGACCTGCCATAGAGTCTGGCGGTGGACCCGGAGTCTCTCCTTACCTTTTCCGAGTTGTGCGCTTTGGGGGGTAAAAGTGGTTTTAGCCAAGGAGGGGAATTCTCGATAATGTCCTGCCAGACCAGGATATAGGGCACCTCGTCAGGGTGGCCATACAGTTTGTCCCTGAAGATCATGGCCTTAACCTGTAAGATAATAGGTAGGTGGAAAGTTCCTTCTCGGGGCCATCCCACGTCAGAGGTTGGCCATTCTGACATGCAATAAATTTGGAATCTCTCTCTCTCTCCGTATGTCTATGCTCAGAATACGAGCTCTTTCCCTAACATCCGAGAAGTGGGAGAGCATAAGGGTCAAGGGTGTGGTTTGCATCCCCCATCCACACCAAGGCACAGACAGTTATGACAGTTAACAACACAAACACATAAACAGTTAACAAGAACACGGTAACAGAGACCAGCGTGCAAACAGGTAACACAGATGAGCGTGCAAACAGTTAACACAGATGAGCGTGCAAACAGGTAACAAGAACACAGTAACAGACAAACGTTCCAGTGCAGCCACGGAGACAAAACAAAAAGCAACCCGGAGGGCTGGCAGCCGGCCCTCCTTACATGAGGACCTCCATCCTTCTTTCAGATGAGGACCCTGTCCTGCCGGTGGGGGCAAGGGACGTCTCCTCAAGACCCCCGTGGACAGCCCGCCAGCGCGTCCACCTAAGCCGATGCCGACCCAATACAGACTGGAATCCCTACAGGTAGAGCTCTCAGAGAATATGTGCGCAAAAGGTGGAAAAAGTTGAGTGCACTCACCATGCATGAAACCCTCCGGATAGGGTCCTGGAGGTCTCTCGGATCCCGGACGAGCCCCCAAATATTGTGCCCAAATTGCGAATCCGAGAAACCACCAAGGAGCCGACACCGATGCAAACACACAAGGGTTTATTAGCAAGCTCGAGCTTGGGTCCAAGTGTACCTGACACAGCGGAGCAGGAACTTGGACCCCGAAGTGGGTTACAGCTGGGTTTTTTATAGGCTGGTCTAGGGGATTTTCAGAAGGGGTGGAGGAAATTCTCGAGTTCTGTTTACATTCTGATATGGGGCCTTCAAGGGCATTGAGCTCTGTTCTTATTCTACTAGGGGCTTCCTGCCCTTGGTTTGGGCTCTTCTTATTCTAATATGGGGCTTTCTAGGATGTTAAGCTGTAAACTGTTTTCTTCCTGTAACTGAAGTAAGGTAAATTTCAGCACTTATTCTCAGTGGCCTGGGATGGCTGGACTTGTGCTAATGCTAAACTTGAGGTGGGATGGCCTTGATTTTTCTCGGCCTCCACATAGGATTTAGACAAGTGTATTTCACAACCCACAAAATGTCTCAATGATCACAAAGATATTGATTATATGACACTTTAGGAAAAAATAAATAAATACAATAAGTGGTTGGTGTGGTGCATTAGAAATCGAATCTAAAAATAAAACAAGATTAAAATTGTTTTTATTTTATCATAATTATGTGAATTTTCAAATGACGGTTTTCATGAACAAGAAAACAAATAGGTTAAAAGAACTTAAAAGTAGATGTTCTGGACAAGATTGGCAAATAACAAGTTTAATATGAAATATCAAGGATTTGCAAAGAAGTGTGGAAAGAGGGATCCCTGGGTGGCGCAGCGGTTTGGCGCCTGTCTTTGGCCCAGGGCGTGATCCCGGAGACCCGGGATCGAATCCCACATCGGGCTCCCGGTGCATGGAGCCTGCTTCTCCCTCTGCCTGTGTCTCTGCCTCCCTCTCTCTCTCTCTGTAACTATCATAAATAAATAAAAATTAAAAAAAAAATTAAAAAAAAAAAGAAGTGTGGAAAGAATATTGGCTTCTAGTTAGAAGTCTCATAAACAAACAATATAAACTTTGCAAAGTAATTTCAGATTCTTGAAATGCATCTATAAAATGAAGAGATTAGACTGAATTATCTTGAAGCAACTTTAAAGGAATCAAATAATTTGATTGGATCAGAAAGTGCAAATATGTTTTTGAGTTTATGATTAAATTAATTTTCCAACTGAAATAGCTGTAGTACCTCAGTATAGGACAAAACTTAGAGTAATATTCCTATAATTTGGGAAATACTTTCAGGAATTATAAGACAAAATTTATCCAAATGTATGAACTATACTGATCCTCTGGATGAATCACAATTAAACTTGCTGGACTTCTTTTGTAGACATGAGATCTATCCTGTGATTGTAAATTCAAATGCCTGCTAGAGTCAGGAAGGTGACAGAAACACACAAGTCTGACTCTGTTCTCATCCATAGGGAAGTTGGGCTCTTAAAAAAGTGATAAATAGTTTGTCTAAAAGCATTAAAAAAAATCTGAAAGAATTATGCATACCAAACTAAATATATCTACAAAAGTGAAAAACTCCTGGTCTACACCAACCAGAAAAGTGTCACTTTACTATTGGGAGCTACTATCTATGATCTACTGTTTGTTTTTCCTCATGTCTACGCAACTATAACATTATTTTTTCCATCCTCTCTTAGATAATGATTCACAGAAATACTGCAGAGCCAGAGCATTAGTGAACAGGCCTTGCAATTTTACCTAAGTCATACAGATTGTGTATGTGTAAAGAATGTTATGTGGGGAAAATTTGTAGGAAAGCTACTTCCTGAGAGTTCTTGATTATTATTCCCACTTTCTCTCCCTCTCTTTCTCCCTCTTCCTCTCTCACATTAATTGGAGGAATTCAGACTGTTTAAGATAGCCAGAAAGTCGGGCAGGCTGGGTGGCTCAGCAGTTTAGCACTGCCTTTAGCACAGGGCGTGATCCTGGAGACCTGGGATCAAGTCCCACATTGGGCTCCCTGCATGGAACCTGCTTCTCCCTCTGCCTGTGTCTCTCATGGATAAATAAATAAAATCTTAAAAAAAAAAAAAAAAAAAAAAAAAAAAAGGATAGCCAGAAAGTCCAAACAAAGCATTATTCTTTAATCCAACAACTATACAATATGAAATAGTTCTTGCTACCTGGTTTTAGTGATGAGTTATACATGTCTACCAGTCTTCCAGGCTATTATGTTAGGGAGTACTTCTTAATATCAAAATATACTATTAGGAGAAACAAGGACAACATCTCACCTTGTTTATGGACAAAACTCTGACTAGGAGAGATCTTTGTGGTTGAAGTATCAGAGCACTGAAAGTAAGTAAGAGTGTGATCTCTGACAATGTTTATTATCAGCAAAGGAGAAAATAATATTCAAGTTGAAGAATGACAACAGCAAAATATTTAGAAAGCGTGTACTTCATGTTGTCAATTAGATTCATAGAGAGACCAAAGAGAAGGAGACCAACAAAATTAGAGAAAGTGCTAGCTATCGTGAGGCAAAATAAAATTGAAGATAGATGAGATAAAGAAGGGTAAAAAAACTATAGATGAATAGCATAATTAATATTTACATTAGAAGAAATAAAACACAGATATGTCAATAAAAATCAATGATAGGGAAAAGATACAAATTAAAAATTATGATGGAAGAGATGATAAAGATATCTAAAAGAAATCAGAAATACCAAGTTCTGAATATTAGTATTCATGTCAAAAGAAGAGAGAAGTTGAACAAACTCAGTAGTTAAATATATAGTAAAAGGCAAAATTCCTGTATTTATGTAATGCCAGATTCTAAATATAGAAAGGAATAGCCAAGGATAAGGTAAAATTGAAATTCAGATATAAACTATGAATTTTGAGCATAAATAAAATACAATTGGGATCCCTGGGTGGCGCAGCGGTTTGGCGCCTGCCTTTGGCCCGGGGCGCGATCCTGGAGACCCCGGATCGAATCCCACATCAGGCTACCGGTGCATGGAGCCTGCTTCTCCCTCTGCCTATGTCTCTGCCTCTCTCTCTCTCTCTCTCTCTCTCTCTGTGACTATCATAAATGAATAAATAAAATATAAAAAATAAAATAAAATAAAATAAAATACAATTAAACTGGAATAAACATTTTTTTAATCTGCAAAGGAAGAAGATAAATTAGGCTGGCCTCAACTGTAAACACACAACATTAGAAGCCAGAAAGAGAACAGAGACCAGAAGTTTGGAGATGTGACAGTATAGTTGCAATGTATTATACTCACCTGGTTCATATAAAAAAATACAAGCATATATATATATATATATATATTCTTTGTCAGACAAAGCCTCAGTGGAATGGCATGTTTGGGAAGCCACACCTCTTATCTCCAAAGGATGCCTTCTCTGTGCAAGGTTTCTTTACTTTGTTATGGGGAATACATATTTCTCCAATACTGTGTTATTCTAGATAGAGTAGAACTTTCAAGAGTGTACTTCAAATAGTACATAATATTCTGGTACTGGAAGCCTCTTGGCACCTCTTACGTGAAGTACTTTGTGTCCTTTTATTAACACATTTTAAACATTTTCCTGTTATCTGGCCAATAACATAAGAAACAAAAACTTCTTTTTCATTTCTTGCATGCTGTACTTTTTAGGCTACAAATGCGTGCTACTACATAAAAAAATTTTCATTATGAGCTTATTATATTAATAAAAGGGAAAGATGTAGAGCCCACAAATGTAAATAAAATAAGGTTTAAATGTGAAAGTGTCAGAAGGAAGTCAGCATGGTCAGGAGACACAACAGCATGACCAGAAACATTCTCCAAAGGAGGTGTCAATTTCTGGCCCCCAAAACACATGACCATGAGATACAAGCTGTGGGTCACGGTCTAAGACATTAAGATCACTTCAGGCCATCTGGATGCTCCACTGCTACCATCCAGGTTCAACCTGGTATGCATTAGGTTGATGAAATTCAGCACAGGGATGGATCTATTTTTGTGCCAGGAACTGCCTCAGCTGGTCCAGGTACACCTCATAAATCTTGGTATTATGAGATATACAATAGGACTACAGAGTAGCATGGAGTACAGTGCATGCAGACATGAAGTCAGCCTGCATTTGTCACTCTCAGCTCCCACTGACTAACAAAAGATCCAAAGACTTCCCTGAACTTCACCCAGGACTTAGACAAAAAGATCTGTTATCCAGACATTTTTGGAATTATACTAACAGGCCCCCAGAGCAGCCACAAGTCTTGTTTTACAGCCCCCTTGGATTTACTTAGAAATGACTTACTCTTAATGACTGATTATTAAAACAAAATATTCCACCCTATTAGTTATAAATAATAATTTATAAAGATTATATAATAATATATAATTCTTGTCTTTGTCCCTTCCAAATTTTCTAAAATTAGTATATTTAAATTTTACCATCAGAAAACATATAAAATATATATTAATGAAAATTTAGCTCTCAGAATATATTATAACATGAAATTTGGGCTCTACAAAGGTATTAACCTATTTGATTCGTTTAATGAAATAAATAGAGCTACACAGTTTAGTTAAGAATGAAAAGGCAATCCACTAGCCATTTGTATGATTACTGTATGCTTCCTATAATTATTTCAGTCAACTTAGATTAAATTGTTTTTGTAAAATACTCTGCTAAGGACCTTCAAAATAATAGTGCTAAACAGTTTATGATTTCTTGGTCTGCACTGCTTAGTAACAAAATATGCAGAGAAGCAAGTAGATAGATTGGGTAGTTTTCTACATCATCATGTCAATAAAGTTCAATGTTCGTAGCAATTTGTGTGTAAATGATCTATGGGTTTTAGTTGACCACAGCTCAAAAGTATTAAAAAAAATTCTAAAATATAACACAGAGTGAGACTGCACCAATAATTGTATTGTATTATAGTCACAATTAGGAATGTTTTCATTATATGCTAAGCCAGCCAGAAAAACATTTTGCAAATTGATTTTGATTCAAGATAACACACTTTAGTGGGAAAATGAGCTAATCAAAACAGAAAGCATCCATGGGAAGAAAGGAAAATAGTAGGTAGTCTCAATTTTATTTAAGAGAAGTAGTTGAGGAAATAAGTTTAACTCAGAAGAAGACACAAGAGAAAAGAAATTAGCTGTATCTGACTATATGAGGAGTTGTCAAACATAAGTCAGAAACTACAAGAATGCAGATTTGGAGTCACATACTAGAAATTTCTATGCTCTCCTTATCATTGTCGTGGTCTATAGTGTGAAACTGGGAGCTGCCTCTTGATGATGAAGATTTAAGCTGGCAATCCATCTCCCCAAGGTACGTGTGAAATTGTTGCATTTGTTCCAAGAGTAGACAGGAAGTTCCTTTAACAATAGGTTCTATGGGAATTTAGTGGTTAATAAGTATTGTTTAGTCTTTCTGGACTGAAGCCTGAGTTATGGATTTAAAAAAATCTTCAATGTTAATAACCATGCTCTAGAATGTGAAATCATATCAATTATGTTATTAATTCTACAAGAGCAGTGCTAATGAAAAGATACAAGAGGAGGTATGGTGAAAAGTCATAGCAGAACCAAGAACAAACTCAAACCAGTTTAGCCCCAAAAGAAATTTATAAACTCATTTAGCAGCATAGTTTTGGAATTGAATGGGTAGATTCAGGCCTCACTATATCCAAGTGATCAAGTGATATTAGAAAAATTCCTTTTTGATACATGAATTTCCCCCTTTCTCCATTTCTTATACAGGGTCTTTCGGCTGTTGTGCTACATATGCTTGGAAGTCTCTTCACATACCAAAAATATGACCATAAACATACCCAGAAATACTTAGTTCTTAAATTTCTTGATCTCAGAAAGCATAAAGGTCTAGTTTCTCTAGCATTTAGAGGGATTGTACAATAAGTGTTTTTCATTGGTCCTTTTATTACTTTTTATTTTATTCTTGGAGTAAACACTGTGATTCACTGAGTAAACTTAGATCAAATCCAAGATTTTGTGTTTTAGGATTCAAAGAATTGGAGAGAAAAATCACATGAAATAACTAAGTTCTGAAAAAGAAGACAAGAATGTAATAAATATCTAATACATTTATAATTCAACAGTTAACATAAGGTACATTTCCAGTAGACATGTACACTGAATGGTTACCTGTCCTATTTATTTCTTAATCCTTTTTCCCCAGATCAGATTATAAGGCCCAAACCCTAGCTTTGGGATGGTAGCAAAAACTCTGTGTAAATAGAAAATAACTTAAAGAAAACCTGAACTCTTAAACATGGAAAACTAAGCATGGAAAGTTTTATATACTACTTGTTGTGTGGAGTTTTCAGTATACATACTTTGTCAATATACTGAGCCAGTGGCCATGAAACAACTTAATTTTTAGTTTTTTGTTCATTTATCAAACATTTTTTGAATGCCAGCTACATGTCGGACAGTGTTGCAGGAATAGATATGTAAAGCATGATTCCTATCTGGTAGAACACAGTCATAATGGAAATACATAGCCAAATATGTAATTAGAATCATGGTTATAGTACATCCATGTATTTTAAGATTTATTTATTTTATTTTAGAGAGAGAAAGAGTGAGAGAGCATGAGGGGAGGGGCAGAGGGAAAGAATCTCAAGCAGAATTCCTCCTGAGTGGGTAGCCCTGCACTGGGCTCAATCTCATAACCCTGAGATCAGGACCTAAGCCAAAATCAAGGGTTGGCCAGTTATCCTACTAGCAACCTAGGCACTCCAATATTATATATTGTATATTAATATTGTATATACATATATATAATATTGTCATATTGTGATTGATAATGAGAAATTTATATTTGTTTCTCATCCACTGTTGTTTCTGGTACATAGTTCCTAAAATACCAGGAATTTCCTAGATGATGAGAAGCATAAAAGGGTCTTTTGTTGTATTAGTGAGTTAACTTTAGGAAAGCACTTGATGAAGGGGGTTGGTTGGCAGTGGAGCCAACCGTGTGATTAGATGTTTGGAACTTGCAATCTTATCCCCAACTCTGGGAAGGGGAGAAGGGTAGAGGTTTAGCTAAATTAGCAATGGCCAATGATTTAAATCAGTCTTGACCGTGTAATGAAGCCTCCATAAAAACCCAAAAGGATGTGGTTTGGAGAGCTTCTGGGATGGTGAGCAGGTGAAGGACCTGGGAGAGTGGCTTGCTTGGAGAGGGAATGGAAGTTTCTCTGTGAGCTGTTCTAGCAAATTAATCATACCCTCCAAGTTTATTGGAACCTCCGATCTCTAGCTGATTTGGTCAGAAGCATGAGTGACAATGTGGACTTGCAATTGGCATCTGAAGTAGGGTTGAGGGAACAGTTTTATAAAACTGAGCCCTTAACCTCCAGGTAGTGTCAGAATTGAGCTAGATTGTAGGATATCCATCTGATGTTGGAGAACTATTGGTGGTGTGGGGGAAAACACACACAAATCAGAACTGGTGTCAGAATTGGATGGATATATATCCATATATATATATTTTTTTTAATTATTTTTTGCCCAACACACAATAAAATTGGAAAACATTAGTAATTTATTTGTGTGCATTATAAGGATAATCAGTGCCTTTAGGCAACCATAAATACCCTCAGAGCAGAACTTCAAGGCTTGCTTTCAGGGCTTTTTTTTTTTTTTTTTTTTTTTTTGCATTTTCTCTCATTTTGACATTATTGTTCTTCCTCATCCTAACTTCTAATAAACTCACATTTCCTACTTTAAGTTTGCCTGAATTTAAATGTATAAGGAAGCTAGAAATTTAGAGGTATAGAGCTCTATGCAGCTGCGGCTCAGACTTTCAAGGAAATTAGCTTGTGGTAGCATCTCTGGCTGTATAATGAGGCTGATTTTAGTAGTTTGGGAAGTATTATGGTTAATTTTATGTATCTATTTGACTAGGCTAAGGGATGCCTGGAATGCTGGTAAAACATTACTTCTGGGTGTATCTGCAAGTTTTTGGAAGAGATTTGCATTTGCATCAGTAGACTAAGTAAAGAAGATCTACCATTATCAATGTGGCTGGGCATTACCCAATCCATTGAGGGCCTGAACAAAAACTAGAAAGAAAGGGGAATTCTCTCCATCTTTTCCTGCCCTTGGATATCACAACTCATGGTTCTCAGGCCTTTGAAGTCTGAACTTACACTAGCAATCCTCCAATTCTTAGGGACTTCAGTCTTGGACTAAATTATACCACCAGTTTTTTCTGGTTCTCCATCCAGCAGAGGGTAGATCATGAGATTTTTTGAGAAATTTTAGTCAATACGGGAGATGACCTTTTCAAGACTGTTACGTATAAGGTAAACTATAGTTGACACTAGATTTTTCACTTATTACATATTCTGTAGACTCAGCCATACCTATTTATGTTTACCTCTTTAACCATTATTGTTTACAGTAGCATTCATCTAGATCTAGTTAACTACAGTAGAAGAAAATCCTAAAGTATAAGATCAAGCTTCCCTGTCATCCTTGTGAGGCAACAAAGGCACATCTCTTAACTATTTTCAGACCCATTTTCTTCCTCCATTATCCTAAGAGTTTAGATAATATTCATTAATTTATTTACTTATTCAGCAAACATTCATTGAACTCCTAATATGTATGGGGTTTGTATCACAGTGTGAAATATAAAAATATTTGGATGACATTGAGCTGCCCTCAAGGAACTTAGAGACTAGAGAGGATAAAAATTTTGAAGTGTCCGAAATTATACTGGAAAGATTTCCCGAAGGTACTAAACTCATACTACAAACAATAAAAGAAAAAAAATATCTAAAATTTATACTTGCAAAAAGGCCATAAGCCAAGCTTACAATCATTCATTAAATAGAAACCTTGGAATTATTCTGTTAAAAATACATACAAATATTACAAATATATGCTTAATATAGTTTTAACTCATCATCATTATCTTTAACACAGAAATGTAGTACCAGGGCGATACAGATTGTTGTGATCTTGTGAAAAACAAAATAAATCAAATGTATAAAAAAAGTTGTAGCACATTAGAAGAATTTCACATTTTATATTAGTCATCAAATTTCTAAAGTTATGCATGATATAAAAATACATAAATATATATAATCCAAGATATAGTAATTAAATAGGAACTCTCATGAATGACATATGGTCTAAAATCATACTTTTTTTTAAAAAAGATTTTATTTATTTATTCATGAGAGACACAGGCAGGGGGAGAAGTAGGCTCCATTCAGGGAGTCTGATATGGGACTATATCCCAGAACTCCAGGATCATGCCCTGAGCCAAAAGCAGATGCTCAACTGCTGAGCCACCCAGATGTCCCTAAAAATAGATCACTTAGACTCAGTTTTCACTGTTTCTTTATGTATTACTAATCCTGCCTTAGTTTCTCCGGACTCTTGTAGTCATGACCCTTTTGTGGCTCTCATAGAAGATAGCAGTATTTGATATTATTTTGTCTCTTCTTCAGTTTTTTTGTCTTGGTCATGTGACTTGCTTTGGTCAATAGGAAGATGAGCAGCAATGAGCCATGGCTTATGCATCCTGATCAGAAGATTTTAGAGGGCTTGTGAGTTGTAATGAGCACACTATGAAGGTGCACACGAGCTGTGTCTTTCCACAATGTCATCTTATTTAGTCATAAAGCAAGGTTAACATAGTTATACAGCAGGTTCAAGATTACAAACTCAATAACATTTCACTACATGGTTAACTTGGCTTTTTACACTGCACACAAAGCTGAACACAGGATAAGTCAAACAGGATAACAAACAGGATAACACAGAATGTAGGAAGTTAACGAACCCAACTTAAAGTCAATATGTGGGCGTGCAGTTGAGATAAGGCCGTGGTTTGGTCTGGGTCTACTCTTGGCACTTAACTATTTATTATGTTCAAGCAGTGAAGGATTTGTGTTCTCTTCAGAGATGAATCAGGCAGAGCTTTCTGTGGCAGCTCCCCGTTTGAAGTGGTCAGACTGGTGAGTACCTGAGGAGTCTGACAGTTTGCTGTAAAAATCCTCCTTTATTAAAGGGGTTTAATCAGGTTTGGACTCCTGCAGACCCACTCTGCTTCTGCTAATTACCAGTTCTGGGGTATCATCAGCTGATGCTGGTCTTGGTGATACCTGGTAGTTGCAGTGCTTTTAACTGCTTAGGACCCTGCTTGACATGAGTGATTCCATCTTGCTCTCTACACCTGGCAAAATAAATATCTATATCATATCTCACTTTTTCTGTCATTTAAAGTCTCCCCCAACACCCTGTATTCTTAGACTCTAAAAACTGTAGCCCTATTATTGCTTTCAATTCATGATACTTGTGGATTCTTGGGGGCAGAAAAGAATCTACAGACAGTAGATGGGTGAAATAGGAATAATACAGTAAAATGGTATGAGAATATTCACCTCAAAATATGCTGCTTTGGCATAAGCATTATTTTGAGGAAGAGCAGACACAGGGGAAGCTCTGAAAACAAAGTAGAAGTTATCTGTTGTAGGGAAATTTACATTTACAAAGGAGATCTCCATTTGTAAGGGTATCTCTTTGTAGAGGAAGAGAAGACAACTCTAAATCACAAGAAAATCTTAAGAGTGGAGAAGATTCTGTTTAAGTTTGCATAAGAAATCTTACTCTTACCTTACAAGGAAAATCTGACTTTTCCTGGTAACCTTACTGTAGCTGGCCTCCCCACAACTTTCTTTTGTCTTTAGGTGAAGATGGTACTTAAGCTAGTGTCTTAGGCTGCCTCAGAAAGTTATTCATTTTTCCCAGAGTGTGTCCCATATATACATGAAGTTTACGTGTTAATAAAATTCTGGAAAATGGAGAGATGGCCCACTGTTTTGATAAATTCTGTAATTTTGATATGACAGAGAAATTAAAACAATACATTCAGGTACTTGGCTATATCATTCCTATCATGTAAGTATAACCTCCAGATAGAAAAAGAGTAGACCAAAATTAAGGGTTAAGAGAATCATTACAGATTCCTAGCTATTTTAAATTATTTCAGGTTTTCAAGATCAAATTTAATATAACTCAACATATTTGAAAGAAACTACTAATATAATTAAAGAGGTAAACTATTGCTTAATTATAAGATTCAAAAAAATGTGAATGTCATTTGACATTCACATTTGTTTGCTTTAAACTCTTTTTTTTATAAATGAGAGAACTAAAGCAATGGAGATTTAGGTCTGCGATCATAGATCAGCCTGCTGGGCAAATGGCAAACTGGAACTAGAATCCTTATCTCCTGAACATCAGTTCACTGCTTTTAAGTGACAGCATAACTCCTGAATGATAAATCAAATGACTACACTTGCTTGGGGCCTGTCTTCCAAATTGGCTTACTTTCCAGGATCATAAGAAACTCTAGATTTAGCATCTGTAATGCCTCAGCCTTGTACTAGGTGCTTTATTCACATTAGAACTAACTCTTATGAAAACCCCAAAATGTATTATTAACTTCATTTTATAAGAAAATGAAACTCATTATGATGAATTACTAGCCTAATGTCACATGGTCAATAAGTAGAACAGCTGGTATGCTTCATGTATAAAAATGGTGTTCTGTTCATACCTCCTAATATTATGCCATTACTCTACTATATTTAGGAAATACAATTCCTCTGTTAGCATGTAAACCAGCAATGTATGTGTAGCTTTTCCTATCAGCTTGTTTCATTTTTAAGGTATACTGTAGGCCACTGATTCTCAAAATTTATTGTACATATGAATCTCCTGGGGATCTTATTAAAAATCAGATTCTGACTCAGATGTGGCCTGAGATTCTGCAGTTCTCTCACAATCCCAAGTGTTGCTGATGCTGCTGGTCTACAGATCATGGTTTCTTTATTTTTAAAAAAATTATTTATTTATTTATTCTTAGAGACAGTAAGAGTCAGGGAGAGCATGTGCATGAGTGAAGGGAGGGGCAGAAGGAGTGGGAGAGGGGAAGTGGACTCTGTGCTGGGCAGGGAACCCAATATAGGGCCAATCTCTCCCCATCAGCAGACCATGACCTGAGCCCAAACCAAGAGGCCAGTGCTCAACTACCCAGGTGCTATTTTTAGTAGCTAACGATTAATGATGCTGTAACACTGGGGGACAGGGCCATGGACCTCTAGCAGTCTTGAAACTATTTTTCTTCTATAATGAGATAAGAAACATGTACAGGATATAAATAAATGCCCATCTTCTTTTACGAAGAAAGATGTTAAAAGAATAAAAGGCAAACTAAATAGTGTTCTTAATGACATGATAGATTTATATTCTGACCCAAGCTCCTTACCTTAATTGAGTAACAGACAAGCTACTTTCACAGACAAGCTACTTTCAAAGCACATATTTTGGGCATTAAGAGGGGATGATAATTTTGAATGTGGAGGAGGAAGGAATAAAATAAGTATTGCTGAAAAAAAAATCACCTGTAGAACTAAAAATGGCCATTTGCTATGAGGAGACATGAAGATTGGTTACCTGGATATAGTATTACTAAGGGAAGGTGGGGGGGAAGAGCTTGCAAAAAGTCAAAGATGGACTTGGGACGCCTGGGTGGCTCAGCAGTTGGGCAGCTGCCTTCAGCTCAGGTTGTGATCCTGGGAACCTGGATGAGTCCTGCATCAGGTTCCCTCTGCCTATGTCTTTGTCTCTCCCTCTTATCTCTCTCTCTGTTTCTCATGAATAAATAAATCTTTAAAAAAAATAAATTTACCTTAGGCTGGGAAGAATGTTCTTCCCATAATTCTAGTGTTAGAATCTAGGAAATGGTGACATCAGTAGTTCTCAAGTGAGATTGTACATTAGAACCAATTTTGAGAGTTTTAAAAATGATCTCCATAGAGGCTGTGACTTAATTGTTTTGCATTCAATTGCTTTATCATTAGAATGTTTTAAGGTTCTCAGGGGAGGGATCTTAATACCTAGCAAAACTAAACGTAAAGGTAAGCAAAGGTAGAAAAAATCAACATTTTAGATAATTAGGTCTCTGAAGGCTAAGTTGTGAACTTAAGTATTATTTATAACATTGTTTCTAAGGAAACAATATTATCATCCAATATTTAGTATTATCAATTTGCTAAAGAATTCAGAAGGAATTGATGCAGATTATGGGAGGAGATAGACCAGGGAGTAGTGATTACTAGGATACAACATGAATTCAGTGAGTACTAGTTGGGGAAAACTAGCCTTAATTACTTTTTTGGCAGTTCTTTCATTTAAGACAAATGGAATTTGCATGAAAATAATACTGCTTATCTTTCTTTTAGCTCTTGAGCTCTGTGATATTCACTGCAAGTCTGATTATTAAACAAATAATACATTATTGATCTTATTAAGACTGAATTCCTGATCAGCATGGAGGTTTTGACCTGCTCCATTTTGACCTGGGCTGGTTCACCCCTCCTTAGGCAACCTGGTGGTCTTCCCCTCCTGGGCGGTCACCATATCCATGCCAAATTTAGTGAGGCCACCCTGTCAACATAGTGCCCTGCAGCCCAGAACTCTAGCTATCCTTCTGCCTCAGCCTCCCCAGTAGCTGGGACTACAGGTGCAGGCCACTGTGCTGGGCTGAGTTGGGTAAGCATCTGCCTTTGCTCAGGTCATGATCTTGCAGTCTTGGAATGGAGCTCCATGGCCCACTTCCCACGCAACGAGGAGTCTGCTTCTCCCTTTCCCTCTGCCCCTCCTGGCTGCTCATGTTCCCTTTGTCTGTCTCTCCCTCTCAAATAAATAAGTAAAATCTTAAAAAAAAAAACAACAAAAAACAGACTGAAATCTTGAAATGCTAAGGGACCTGCATTGACATGGCTTACAGACATTACTTTAGTTTTGCTATAAATCTTGGGAGCAGAAAAGCCCTGGTTAAAGCCTTTCATTTCAACTTTTGGACATGATGAAAAGATGTGGGGTAGAATATCAAGAAAATAAGTGGCCTTGTAGATTATTAATATACTTATCCAGAGTGTGTGTATTGATGTTAAGCTTGATAAAGTCCTTAGTGAGAAGATCAGAGTCTGTCCTGTTTCCACACTTTTAAGTATTTATTACTAATGAATGTGATAATGATATGGAAGTTAGGGTTATCAAATACACAAAGCTGAGACTGACAGGTGGTACTCTGCATACCAGAATCCATAGTTAAAATCCAGACACACTACAATAAAAGGTTAACTATAGCAAGATAAAATTTTAATTTTTTTAAAAATTATTAATTTATTTTAGAGAAAGAGAGAGAACACTTATGAGTAGAGGAGGGGCATAGGGAAAGGGAGAAAATCTCAAGCAAACTCCATGCTGAGCATGGTGCCTAATGTGGGGCTTGATACTACAACCCTGAGATCATGACCTGAGCTAAAACCAAGAGTTAGAGGTTTAACCAACTAAGGCACTCAAGCAGCCCAGCAAGATAAAATTTTAAATGCAGATAAAATTTTGCATTTATTTAAAAAAATACCAAGTACATTGAAAGAGAACTTTTTAACTATCTTCAAATATTTGAGGTATTATTATGTAGAAAAGAATTTTGATGTAGTTTGCATAGATCTCAAAGATAGAAATAGAGTGAACAAAAGGTGAAGGTAGTTTGTAGCAGAACATAAGAGGGCTTTTTGACAAAATAGGAACTAACAATTTTAGAAGCTTTGGGGGCTTGGTGTCCTGCTATATTATTCTACTTAATCCTTATAGGTCTGCTGGGAGGAAGGTATGATAAACCCATACTATAAGAATGAAATGGAAATTATGTAGGTTAAGCTTTTATAAAAAGTCTCACTTAGAACATGAAAGCAAGAAATAATTAACAAATTAATACATTTTTCATTACAGGAATCATTCAAATGTGTCAAGGGGACTATTGCCAAAATTTTCCAGAGATAAGTTTCTTAAATGGGCAACTGAAATAGATTAATTCAAATTTCCTAATTTTCTTCTAGTTGTTGGACTTCCTGATACTGTGACTAGGGATTACTTCCTCCTCAATCACATGATTATTGTGTGGGTTAAGATTTTAGTATAATATAATCTGTTCCCCAGCCAGAGCTGGATGCTCCCTGCTTCACTCAAGGCATAGTTAGTTGATTGACCAAAGGATGGGTGGCCATTGGCTTTATACTGACAATGAATTCTATGAGATTTCTATACTAACATGTTATTCATTTAAACACATTATTCAAACTATAAAGTCTAAAAATCAGGAAATGCTAAAAGCCATGTTTTCTTTCTAGTTAGAGGAAGCCTCTAGAGCTAAAGCAGAGGGCATTAGAGATGAGAAAGGATGAGTCGACAACATTCAAGAATAGATTATATATTTGCAAGGCTGAGCTACATTTTGGCCATTGGTTCATTACAGACCCCCCTTTGCCTTGGTTTCAGCTAGTTTGAGTTGGATCTGTCACCATTAAAATGCAGAGTCCCCAGGCACTTTCTTCAGAGAATGCTAATATAAAAACCTGAAGATACAGAGATGTCATAACATATTTAAGGATTAAGTCTCTGCCTATAAAAATCAGAGTAGTAAAGTAATTCCTTTTAATAAATTAAAAGTAAAAAAAATAAAAATAAATTAAAAGTAATTTATTCTTTCATAAAATTATTGCTTCATAATGTAAAGCTTGATATTTATCCTACCCATAACTTTTCTTGAAAAAATGAGTTTTGTGTTCATGTTTAATTTTCACAATAAAGTTTAGATAGCATAGAGTTACAGGAAGCCCAAGTTACTAATAAGGTACATATGACTGACTCTGTGTGTATGGGTGTGTATGAAATCAGAATTCTAATTTAGTTCCTTGTACTACTCTATAAAATTAAACTTCTTATTAAAGAAATAACTTTGACTGAAAAGGTTTTTAATTAGAACATTTAAAGCTGTATTTCCAACACTTTACAGTGGGGCCTCAACATTAACCTTGAAGTTAATGTATTTAATTAGTTATTTTATATATAGCTTATTAAAATTTAGGCTTTTAATATAGTCTCTACTCCATTTTACTCTCAGCATCTTATACCATATTCAGAATGGCGAATTAAATGATGATAAAATAGTTTGTAGCGTGTCTATAACCATTAACCTTTAGTAATGATTTCTAAACAGAGCCATGTATCAGAGGGGTCAATTAATTGATAAGAAGGCACTCTGATGGTTTTTATTCAATAATCTTCTTATAACCATCACTCTTTAATATAGTTCTAGAGTAACATTTGGGATACACATATTATGCCAATATATTTATGCTTTCCTACCATCTTGTTTTCTAAACACAAATGTCATTGTATCGGTTTAGCTGTTGATGTTTTATATGCTTAGTAATAATGAGTTTTAAGTGGATATTACATTATACTATGAAATATAAAGACATTATCTTTTAAGTCTTAATAAAACATGATGATATGAATTCACTCATATGTGGAATTTAAGAAACAAAACAGATAAACATTGGGGAAGGAAAGCAAAAATAAAATAAGCTTAAAACAGAGAGGGAGTCAAAGCATAAGAGACTCTTAACTCTGGAAACAAACTGAGCATTGCTCAAGGGGAGGTTGGTGGGGGAATGGGGTAACTGGGTGATTGGCATTAAGGAAGGTACTTGATATAATGAGCACTGGGTATTATATACAGCTGATGAATCACTCAGTTCTATCCCTGAAACTAATAATATACTATATGTTAACTAAATTGTATTAAAAAAATTAAAAAATAAATAATCTTTGAGAGGTTTATTGATGATAAACCAGGACTTCTAGAATAAGTAGTAATGGTATCAATTTTTTTCTTCCTTATCTAGTTATAGTATGAAAATTATAGAAGGTATTTATGTAATCCCACTGTGATTATGACACCAAAAATATGTGTTTTGATAGTGATTAATTCCATGGTTTGCTCTTTGGACATCACCATTTGACATTGCAATCAATAGCACCGCAATCCTTATGAATCACTCTAAGCTTTCATCAGCTGATCCTGTAACAGGGAAACATTTGTTTTGCAATAATATTGCCAAAATATGTTTGAGTTACTTAATAGTAAATGTATTAATTTATATCACCTCTGATAAATGTATATGAGAGGAGATTAAAATGAAAACAAAGATAATATGTTGTGAAAATTTTAAAGACATAGCACAAAGATTTTCCTTCATGTCAAGAGAAGGTAGGGAAATTAATCTTGTGGTTTTCTTTCATATACATGAAAAATGTGAAATTACTATCTAAAAGCAAAAATTTAAATGCATTTTTTATTATTCCTTACTTTTGATAAAGTTATTTGCAACATCATTTTGAGAAGTGAACCAAACTTATAATCATAGATGTCATGTCTGAAATCTTTCTAAATGGGAGTATATATATATATATATATATGTATATACATATATATATATACAAAATTATACATTACAGATTACTATTTTAAAAGGCTTTCTGTAAACATGTTAATAATCAGCAACACTTGGATTTCTTTTAGTGGTATAGCAACTCTTTCATGGTAGTTATGCCGTTTCTTAGTTCTTTAGTTTTTGATAGCACTGGGGCCATGAGGATGAGAACTGACATGTTATTAAGCCAAATAAAACCTAAATTAATATGACTTTCTCTCTTTAGGATAAGAATCTTAAGTAGAGTGATATTTAATTTTAAAGAACTTGAAAATGAGTACTTCTGTTTATAAATCTCAGAATTCTGTACTTTTGGAGATTTGATTGTATTAAGTTTCCTTATTATTCTGTGAACTATCCAATGACATTGAATATAGTATTTGCATCTCTGTTTTTTCTTCTTACCTATCTATTCCTAAGTAAATGTGAACCTATTCCTATGACTTTTAAATGATTTTTAATTGATAAGAAAAATTTGAAGAGTGTATTTCTAGTATTGAAATAACTAATTTAGTGGTGTTTTAATTGTGGACTTGCTATAAACTGATTGTCTTCTTCCAAAATCTGTATGGGGAAATATAATACCTAATGTGATAGTATTTGGTCATTAGGTCATATGGGTGATTAGGTCATATGGCTGGGGTCCTCATGAATGGAATTAGTGCTTTTATAAAAGAGAAACCAGAGAACTCTCAGCTCCTTGTCATGGCAGTCTACAGCTTAGAAGAGGGCTCTCACCAGAACCTGACCATGCCAGCACCCTGATCATGAATTTCTAGCCCCTATAATTGTGAGAATTAAATTCTGTTGTGGGTAAATCCCTTAGTTTATGGTGTTCTACTATATAGATCTGAACTTATGAGGACAAAGTTCCACATATTTCTTGATATTTTAATAATGTATAGACCAATGTGTGAATGATTTTATAATTAGATTTCCTTTCAATATTTAAAAATATATATAGTATTTTTCACAGGACTAGAACAAACAGTTCTAACATTTGTATAGAACCACAAAAGACCCCAAATAGCCAAAGAAATCTTGAAAGAGAAAAGGAAAGCTGGAAGCATCACAATTCCAGACTTCAAGTTATATTACAAAATTATAAAAATCAAAATAGCATGATACTGTCACAAAAATAGACACATAGATCAATGGAACAGAATAGAAAATCCAGAAATAAAGCCACAATTATATGGTCAATTAATCTTCCAGAAAGCAGGAAGGAATATGAAACTAGAACACTTTCTTACCCCAAACACAAACATAAATTCAAAATGGATTAAAGATCTAAATGTGAGGATGGAAACCATTAAAAAAAACCTAGAAGAGAGCATAAACAATAACTTTTCTGACATTGGCTGTAGCAACTTTTATCTAGATAGATCCCTTGAGGTAAGGAAGACAAAAGCAAAAATAAACTATTGAGACTACATCAAAATTAAAAAAAAAGCAAACTTCTGCACAGTTAAGGAAACAATCAACAAAACTAAGAGGCAACCTACAGAATGGCAGAAGGCAATTGCAGATGATATGTCCAATAAAAGATTAGTATTCAAAATAGAAAAAGAATTTCTAAACCTCAACACCAAAAAACCAAACAATGCAATTAAAATTGGGCAGAAGACATGAACAGACATTTCTCTGAAGAAGACATTCAGATGGCAAACAGACACATGAGAAGTTATTCATCATCACTTATCAGGGAAATGCAAATTGAAAGTATGATGATGAAGTGTCACATCACACCTGTTTGAGTGACTATAATGAACTACACAAGAAATAAGTATTGGCAAGGATGTGGAGAAAGGGAAATCCTCTTGCACTGTTGGTGGGAATGAAAACTTGGTGCAACCACTGTGGAAAACAGTATGGAGTTCCCTCAAAATTTAAAAATACAACTACCCTATGATCCAGCAATTGCACTACTAGGTATTTACCCAAAGAATACAAAAACACTAATTCAGAGGGATACATGCATCCCTGTGTTTATAGCAACATTATTTTTTAATAGCCAAGATATAGAAGCAACCAAAGTGTCCATCAGTTGATGAATGGATAAAGAAGATGGGGTATATATACATATACATATATGTGTACATATATGTTTACGTATATGTATATATGTGTGTGTGTATTTACATATGCATAAGTTTATTTTTATTTTTTTAAAGACTTTATTTATTTATTCATATGAGAGAGAGAGAGAGAGAGAGAGGCAGAGACACAGGCAGAGGGAGAAGGAGGCTCCACGTAGGGAGCCCAATGCAGGACTTGATCCCAGGACTCCAGGACCATGCCCTGGCCAAAGGTAGGCGCTAAACCACTGAGCCATCCAGGGATTCCCATATATGCCTAAGTTTGTATATAAATATATCTGTATATGTATAAATATATATACAAATATCTATATATAGAGAGAGAGAGAGGAAGAGGGAGGGAGAGAGAGAAGATGTGGTATACACACACACACACAATGGAATATTATTCAACCATAAAAAAGAATGAAACTTGCCATTTGCAATGACATTAATGGAACTAGTGAAATGAAATAAGTCAGAGGAAGACAATTACCATATCACTTCACTCATATGTGGAATTTAAGAAACAAAAGAAACAAGCAAAGGGAAAATAAAGAAAGCAAGAAATAGACTACTAACTATAGACAACAAACTGATGGCTACCAGAGGAGGGGTGGGTGGGGTGATGGGTTGCATAGGTGATGGGGATTAAGGAGTATACTTGTCCTGATGAGCAGTGGGTGATGTATAGAATTGCTGAATCATTGTATCATACATCTGAAACTAATACAACACTAAATTAACTAATTGGGATTAAAAACAAAAATATGTTTAAAATGCAATGAATTTTCAGAAATCTTTATGAGAATTTTATGGTGGTATGGAAGATGAAGTTACGGCATGGAGGTTATTTCTGTGGTACCTCTTTACCTAGGGACTTGGAAAAATATTTTATCTTTAATTATAATAACATTATCTGTTTTTGAAAATCTCAAAATGGAGATGTATATTTATTTTTTAATTTTAATTTTAGTTTATTTCTTTTCACTAGTTATATCAAAGTATAATAGGCATACAACACTGTATTGCTTTTAGGTACATAACATGATGATTTTATAAATGTGTATATATATGTACATATATTGTACATATTGAAATGATGATCACAATAAGTTTAGTTAACATTCCATCACCTCACATAGTTAAATTTTTTTTGTGATGGAAACTTTTAAGATTTACTCTCCTAGTAACTTTCAAATATAAAATACGATACTGTCCACCACAGTCACCATGTTGTGCATTACATTCTCAGGACTTCTCTTAAAACCAGAAGTTTGTACCTTTTGACCATCTTCACACATTTCTCCTATTCCCCCACTCTACAAATCTGGCAAATCTGATTGTAGTTTTTATGAGTTTTGTTTTTGTTTTTAGATTTCATATAAAAGTGACATCATATAGACATTTTGTCTTTCTCTGACTTATATCACTTAGCATAATGCTCTCAAGTTTCATCCATTTTGTCACAAATGACAGGATTTCCTTCTCTTCCCTAGCTGTTAATTTTAGCCATTCTGACAGGTGTGAGGTGATATCTCATTGTGGTTTTGATTTGTGTTTCCCTGATGATGAGTGACGTTAAGCATCTTTTCATGTGTCTGTTAGCCAGCCATATATATGTCTTTGGAAAATGTCTGCTTCTGTCTTCTGCCCATTTATTAACTGGATTATTTATTTTTGGGGTGTTGACTTTGATAAATTATTTATATATTTTGTATAGTGACTCTTTATCAGATAGGTTATTTGCAAATATCTTCTGAGAATTGCTGGAGGGGGTTTGGGTGGGGAGGTGGGTTAAATGAGTGATGGGTATTAAGGAGGCCACTCATTGTAATGAGCACTGAGTGTTATATATATATGATGAATCACTAAATTCTAAACCTGAAACTAAAAAATAATGATACTAAAATAACAAAACCCTTGTTTGATAAATCTTGTTATTAAAAAGACAAAATTTTTTGAAAAAGATTTTCTTCTCTTTATGAATGAATAACATTCGTTCACGTTTTCTTTATCCATTCACCTGCCAATGGACATTTAAGTTGCTTCCATTTCTTGGCTATTGCATATAATACTGCAATGAATATGGGCATGCAAATAGCTTTGGGGATAATTATTTTGTATCCTTTAGATATATGTCAAGAACTGGGATTGCTGGATTTTATGGTATTTCTATTTTTAATTTTTAATGGGACAGCTATACTGTTTTCATAATGGCTGTACCAATTACATGCCCAGCAATAGTATACAAAATTTCCTGTTCTCCACATCCTCTTTAGCATTTGTTATCACTTGCCTTTTTTGATAATAGCCATTCAAATAAATGTGAGGTGATATCTCATTGTGATTTGACTTGCATTTCCCCTAATAATTAGTGATACTGACACTTTTTCATGTACTTGTTGGCCATCTGTATGTCTTCTTTGGAAAAATATCTGTATAGGTCCTTTACCCATTTTTATTTGGATGATTACATATTTTTGGATATTATATATATTTATATATTATATATTTTGGATATTAACCCCTTATCACATGTGTGGTTCACAAATATTTTCTCCTTATTCCACAGGTTGCCTCTTCATTTTGTTGATCATTTCCTTTGCCATGTAATAGCTTTCTAGTTTGATATAGTCTCACTTATTTATTTCTTATTTTGTTGCTTGTGCTTTGGATATCATATCCAAAAAATCGTTGCCAAGATCCATGTTAAAAAGTTTTTTCCTTATGTTTTCTTCCAGGATTTAGTTGTTTCTAGTCCTACATTTTAGTCTTTAATCCATTTTGAATTAATTTTTGTGAGTAATACAAGATAGGTATCCAGTTTCATTTTTTTGCATGTGATTGTCCAATCTTCACAGCACTATTTATTGAAAAAACTATCTTTTCTCTATTGGGTATTCTTAGCTTGCTTATTAAATGTTTGTTGACCATATTACATGGATTTTATTTCTGGCTTTCTGTTCTGTTGGTCTGTGTTCTGTTTCTATGCATCATGTTCTATGCATCATACTATTTTGAATACTAACTTTGTAATATACTTGAAATCAGGATGTGTGATGCCTCCAACTTTGTTCTTTTTTTTCAAAATGTCTTTAGCTATTTGAGATCTTTTGTGGTTCTGTAAAAATTTTAGAATTTTTTTTCTGTAAAATATCTCATTGGAATCTTAATAGGGATTGAAATAAATCTACAGATGGCTTAATGAGTATGGGCATTTTAACAATATTAATTCTTCAAGCTTATGAACACAGGAAGTTTTTCCATTTACTTTTGTCTTCTCCAATTTCTTTCATCAGTGTCTTACAGTTTTCATTATAGAGATCTCTTGCCTCTTTGGTTAAATCTATTTCTAAATATTATTTTCTATGCTATTATAAAAAGGATTTTTTTTACATTTTTCTGATAGTTCATGGTTAGTATATAGAAACCTTATTGTTTTTTGTATGTTGATTCTATGTCCTGAAACTTCATTGAACCTGTTAATTAGATCAAATAATTTTTTGGTGGAGTCTTTAGGAGTTCCTATATGCAAATTCATGTCATCAACAAATAGAGATACTTTTTTCCTTTCCAATTTTGTTTTTCTTGCCTGATGCTCTGGCTAGGAGTTACAATGCTGTGCTGAATAGATGTGATGTGAATAGGAATTATTGTCTGAGGAAAAGGTTTAAACCTTTAATGATTGAGTGTGATGTTAACTATGGGCTTGTCATGAATGGCCTTTATTATGTTGAGGTACATTCCTTCTATACCTAATTTGATGAGGCTTTATCATAGATTGATGTTTAATTTTATCAAATACTTTTTTCATCTATTAAGATGATCATATGATTTTTATCTCTTATTTTATTAATGTGACATATCACATTTATTGATTTGGGTATGTAGGACCATCTTTGCATCCCAAAGATGAATTCTCCTTGATTATAGTATATAATCCTTTTATTATGCTACTGAATTAGGTTTGCTAGTTACTTGTTGAGAATTTTTGTTTCTATATCCATCAAGGATATTGACCTGTAGTTTTGTTTACTTTCAATGTCCTTATCTGGATTTAATTCCAAAGTAATTTAGGCCTCATAAAATGAGCTTGAGAGTGTTTCCTCTTCAAGTTTTGGAAGAATTTGTGAAGGATTGACATTAGTTCTTCTTTAAATGTTTAGTAAAATCTATCAGTGAGGCCATCTGGTCTTGGGTTTTTCTTTTCTGGGAGGTTTTTGAATATTGATTCAGTCCCTTTACGTGGCATTTGTCATTCAGATATTCCATTTCTTCCTGATTCAGTTTTGCTAGGTTGTATGTTTCTAGGAATTTATCTATTTCTTGTAGGTTGTCCTAGAAGAAACCTAGGTTTCTAGGTTGTCTAGGTTGACCAGTATGTCTACATGCACTCTTAGGAAATAACATGTTGAAGATTTCCACTGTAGTAATTTTTAAACATTAAATGATATTTAATATACTACTCTTCATCAGGAAGGGGCTAGTTAAATTATGGATCATCATAAAGTAAAATTTATGTACCCGTATAAAAGTATAAAGAATGTGTATATTAATATGCATGCACTATGCATATACCTTTTTATATGACGATGCAGAAGAGTGTTATGGTATGTTATTTTTTATGTAATAGAGTATTAGGTCATATATCCTTTGTCACTTGTGTAAATATAGGTAACATCAAGAAAATAAAGTCTTGGGGATCTCTGGGTGGTGCAGCGGTTTGGCGCCTGCCTTTGGCCCAGGGCGCGATCCTGGAGACCCGGGATCGAATCCCACGTCAGGCTCCCGGTGCATGGAGCCTGCTTCTTCTCCCTCTGCCTATGTCTCTGCCTCTCTCCCTCTTTCTCTGTATGACTATCATAAATCAATAAAAAAAAAAAAGAAAATAAAGTCTTAAAATAGTAATAATCTTTATTTTTGTGTATATGTAGGTTAGATGGAGGTGGAAATGAGATAGATTTTCCATTGTAAAAATATAATGATAATTATGCATAAATATATATTATGTTTAATATCTTTAAATACCATATGTGCAAATGAGTCTATACATGTATATATGTGTATAAGTGCAAATGTAGGCACATATATGCTCATATATATAGTGATACATACATACATACACCCTATGTCACCACATATATGTAATGCTTCCATATACAAACTCCTGAAAATTAAAATTTAATAATTTGCCTGGGTTATATGAAAGTAAGTCATTCACTCTGTTTAAATAATTTTCTCTACACAAAAGTAATATCTATGTAGCCAGCATTCTTTGACTGGATGGTTAAAATGTAGCTTTGTTTTCTACATTTTACTTATCTGATGCCAGTGTTTTGACTGGTTCTTGACAGTGAAAAGATTGCCCTGGGCTGGAGCCCTAGATATGTGTATAAGACAGAGTATTATGGATTCATTCCAGGAGCACTAGGGAAAAAAATCCATCGGCACGATAGAAAGCGTAGACTGGTACATCTATATTTGCACGTTGTGACTCGCCCCAGATTTTTCCTAGTGTTCAGTATGTTTTTTGCATAGTTCATCAGCCATTAAGAAATATATTTGAGCTGGGCTTTTAATAAAGGCTTGTTGAAACAAGGGCATACAGCCTTTTATAAGAATTTATTTCTACAATAAATTGTAATCCTTTCTATCATAAGAACCCACACTCTCTATTTTTGCTTCAAAAAAGAAAATTATATATATTCATTATATGTGAAATTTGTGAAAGATGCCCCAAATAATGATGCTCTGTAATGAGCCACATGATGCATTGACACTGAGAGAATAGCAATGCCAAGTTCTCATAGAAATGTCCCTTGAGCAATATACAATACTTGATAGCATGCTCAGCACATTATATAATTTTTTTCTTTTATGACATACTTGATATAAAGAAAATTTTCTATTATAGTAGGTGCTTTTCAGTGATTGCTGTCATAACAATAATACCTAATATAATGGACTATTTTATAATCCACAAAACACTTTCCTTCATATTATCTCATTTGTTCGTTGTAGAGGTTAATAGCATTTTAAAGAAGACAAAACTAAGTTAAGGAAAGTCTGTTTCTTGTTCAAAGCCAAATACCTAGTGAATATAGATGTAGAAACAAACTAGATTTTGTGGCATCTTATTTTGTACTCTCTCTACTATGTTTTCTTAGATCCTAAAAAAAGGTGCGTTCCAAAATATCCTAAATTTCTTATGAAGGTACTAGATCACTCACAGGGGTGACATACACTGTAAATTGTAACCACTGATGTTACTATGTAAGGAAATTTTTGAAATCTATTATTCTTGGGAATGAGAATATTAATATTTTATTATTATTATTATTATTTCTTAAAGAATCTCCATTCTTACCCTACTTAGCCTGTGACTGTAAGTACCTTAAAATAATTTAAAGGATCCTGAACCTATACTGTCAGAGTCAGCTGTTAAAACTATATATCCTGGGTGGCCCCGGTGGCGCAGCGGTTTAGCGCCGCCTGCAGCCCAGGGTGTGATCCTGGAGACCCTGGATCGAGTCCTGCGTCCCTGCATGGCATCTACTTCTCCCTCTGCCTGTGTCTCTGCCTTTCTCTCTCTCTGTGTGTGTCTCTATGAATAAATAAATACAATCTTTAAAAAAAATAAAAAATAAAACTATATATCCCTTAAGAATTCTGGATATCCTTCCCATTGTCCATTTTAGTTGTAGCCCAAGGAATATTGAAAAGGAAATACCTTCCAGAAAGCAGAGCCAGAGCCTGCCTCAGGACAAGAGTTTATGTTATGCTTACACAGATGTATTTGGTAAAACCATGCACTAGTAATTTATTTGTATGTCTTCTAAATGGGAATTTTTATTGCAGATACATTATTCTATCCCCACCTTTGTACACTCATTATTATTGAGGACAGAGGACTCATCTACTAACTTCAGGTTAGTGGACCATGAGGTATCATCTACCATCTTGGTACAGACATATACACTGGAAGTAAACATCCTGGGCTTTGGTCTGTTTGTACCTGGATGAAATTTGGAATCTGTCCCTTATGAAGAGATTGAATCTTTCAGTATATGGGAATCACTATACCCCTTAATAGCTAGCTTGCCAAAAGGATGGACTCTAAAAAGATTGAAGCTACTGACATAGAAATAGAAACCTAAATTATTGGGGTATGAAGTATCCTCAAACACACACACACACACACACGCACACACACACATTTTTCCCGGACTCCTTTGCAAATAATTTTAGCATTGTGACCATGATCTAATCAAGGAGATTTAAGGAAACATTAGTAGTAGAAGCTCCTAGAAAGTCACCTTTTACCTTCCTTCACTTATAACCTTTGGAATTTGAACATGATGCTCCTCTGACTGACAAGTCAATAAGTAGCAATAAGTTGCCTTTCTCAAACCCTTGTAAAAGGTGACTAGAAATAGCAATGACATCAGCAAGATATGCTTGTCCAGAGGTAACAGGGCTGCTATGTCAGCTCTGTTATCAAAGATGTCCAGTCTTTCCCAACCTCCTGCCACTTTTAGTACCTGACATCTATGTAAAGTAGCTTCACTGCCTAAAAAGACATCTGATAGAAGATATTCTATCTGTGGGGGAAAAAAACTGATATAAAAGGGAACTTTTTTTTTAATCACAAAATTTTGGAAATTAAAAAAAAAAGACATAAGAAGGCTAGAAGATAAATGGTGATAAACATCTTGCAGAAAATAGAACTAACACGTAAATAAATGGAAAACAAAAAATAACAGATATTGATTCAGTAAAGCATATATCCAAGTAACAGAAGCTTCTGAAAGTCATACTGAAATGCTTTTGGGACATTATTAAAGAAAAATGTATGAGGAAATTCATTAAAATTGAAAACCATTAGTTTTCAGATTCTAAGTACAACTTATTCCCTAGTCCAAGGAATTAAAATAAATAATCCCTCCAAAAATATCTATAGGGAAGTCTATACTCATGAAATTTCAAAAATTTGGTGATTAAGCAATCATATGAAAGAGAGTGAGAGCAAGTGAGAGATAAAGAGAGATTAAGGGAGAAATTGAGAGAGAAAGGAGGGGCGATTTCAACATAAACCTATCCTCAGCCTTTTTTAAAAAATCTTTTGTGATGTAAAAAAAATTATAGTTATGCAAAGTCTCAAAAATATTAAATCTTTTACCGAATTGTCTATAGTTATTTCAACCTTGTTCCTTTCACTTGCACACTCTCCTGTGCCTCTCAAAGGATGAAATTGCGATCTATATCTACCCAACTCTCTTGCCAACAGAAATCTGTGTTAATGCTACCAATGAGAGGCTATTACACAGCTTTTGGAAAGAGAGAATGATGGTACAGATACAAGGACAGAGAACATGAGGTTTTCAGTGGATTCTGTGGGAACTGCACCCAAATCCTGCAGGCAACAAACCCCTGCATTGCAGATCTGAAAACCAAGAGCAGTTTTTATTTTGAACTCTAGTTTCTCCCGGCTTCAAAATCTAGATTGCTTTCAGTTTCCTGGTGGAGCTCTAAAATGCCTCCTGTGCATAGGCATAGGCAGATTAAAGGAAGAGAAAAGAAGGAGGAAGGAAGGAAGGAAGGAAGGAAGGAAGGAAGGAAGGAAGGAAGGAAGGAAGGAAGGAAGGAAGGAAGGAAGGAGATTGGAGAGAGAGAGGAGAGAGAGCATGAGGGCATAAGCTGGTCGTCGGGGAAGGGAGAAACCAAAGAGGGGAAAAAAGCAACTGGAAAAAAGCAAGTTACTAGGTGGTGTCTAATTTGTGTTAAAATCAACAGGTAAAGTTCAAAATCTCTATATGTACACATGTAGGTGTCGCAGAGTGCACACTTAATAGTCAATATTGACTCAGACAAGGGGATGGGATTGAAATGGGATAAAGATAGTAAGGAATGGGATGAAAATGATAAAGAAAATAAGTTTTTCTTTATGCATGTTTGTACTACTTACTTTATTGCAGAGATCATGAATTGTTCTTTTAATTACATACTGCAAAATTCAAAGGTGGTTTTGAGAACCTTTCCCCTTGATCCCTAAAAGGATGATATAATTCTTGCCTATTTGGGTCTTTCATCTTCAATTCACTCCATAGTTCTTCCTGATTTCAGAATTGGACAGAGTAAAGCATAGAGTTAACTAGCACGATAGCAATGTTTCTGATGGCCTTTATATAAAAGACTGATAAACTCTGGATTAAAATAATATTTATGTGTATCTATTTGGGAGGAAGTTGGTGGTGGAAGCAGTGGGAGGCAGTTTAAGTTATATAATGTTCTTAAATTAAGCTATCTAATGCAACGACTCTACTTGGGAGGCTTTAAATAGGGTTTATATCAGTTTCCAAACAACGGCATCAAGAAAACACTGCAAGGTTTTCTTTGCTGCACACCTGCAATGTCACGTGGAAACGGAAACAAAGACAACGGAGTTCACTGTCTCCTTGCTGTATGTTGAAAAATGTTTCCATGGCATATACTTCCCTGCTATGCAGATCAGCTTGTACATTTTTAGGTATTTGAAATGTTACACACAAATAGGAAATGTTAGTTGCTCTGATAAGGTTTAATCAAATTATTTCCTCAGAGGTGTCTTTTTTTTTTATTATTGTGAATGAACATGTTGACACAAGGTGTGATAGGAGCAGGAGTAGTTGTGTCTCTGCCTGTGCTGGCAGCCCATTATGTTCACATCATGTTTTTGAATTTCATTTACAGATAAGCACTGTGAGTAATTGTAACATGAAGTGGTAATCTACTGCTGCTATATGAAAATAGGGAAACCTAAATTAAAAACATCATTCAACTGAAATTTTAGACTGCATGGTTGAAGGCTGGGCTTCCAAATAGACAAAGAATACCCACTTGAAAAAATTGTTGTGTTCAAGTCATGTGAAATTTTGTCTTAAATAAATAGAAGCATTTCTACCAATAATAGTTGATTAACATATCATTGCAGATACTATAGATATTTTTACGTTTTGGTACAAAAGATTTCATTATCCAATTAGCAGATGGGTTATGTTTCTAATTTACATTATGCATTAGAATGTTATATTTGGGGTGATATTTGGCTAAAAACGAAGTGTAATGTATTTTGATACTCTTCCTGGTTACATGGCATAGATGAAAAGAAATCATAGTAAATTTAATTGAATGTAAGCAGTTTCGTAAATGAGTTTTAAATGTTAGCATTAAGTAAGTAGTTTTTTTTTTCTAAAGGGATTTTATGACTTAGCTAATCTAGTTTAGTGATTCCCAAACCAAATCTATTCTGATACACTTTTAGAAAATTTCCTGTCCTCGCTGTAATTTAATTAAAGTGATTCTCTGCATTTGGGCCAGGATACCTGATTTTATATATATATATATGTATCTCAGGTGACTGATGACCCTCTTTTTTTTCACATTTCGGATAGAATCCAATTCCTCTTGTGCATAGATGAAAAATTGGAAATCTGGTGAGTTAAGACAAATGTTCAACAGATCAGAGCCTTGTTTAATAGTATGCTACATTGTACACTACCTTAGTCTCTGTGTTCCTGTTGCAAAGAGTACTCACATATTTTGAGGGGTTATCCTTTGAAAAAATAAAAATTAACTTCTAGATGACAGGATATTGGCCTGAAGAGATAACCCATTTTTTTTTTTTTTTTTTTTTTTTTTACTTCAGCAACCATGAGAATCAGAGAAAAGAAGGCCTCATAGTATGTGATTCATCCTTTCCCTAATGTTGCCCATATTGCCTCGGTATAAGAAGGCAGATGAAAATCAATAAAAATAAATGAGTTTAAATCTCTCTGAGATTTCTTTCTAGAATTTTTGTTTACTATTGCAGGAAGCTTCTAACATTTCTACCCATTTTTTAACCTTCTCGATCTGGTGTTGATTTGTGCAGTTTCTTCTGAGAAGGAGTTTAAAAGCACATCACATGGAGATTGCATATTCTGTTAATATTCTAAATATTAACATCTACACTGGTAGAATTATCTTCTGAGTTTATCATAAATTATATGCAGTACATGGAAATCTGTCAGAGAACGTGTGAAACAATCACACAACAAATGAGGAAATTTGTGTAGCTTGATTGGACATTGAGATATGAACTTGGGTACTTCAATTAACCTCTATCTCTCTGTCTTCTCATAATTAAAATGGAATGGTATGTAACTCAGAGGGTTGTTGTGGAGAGTGACAGGTATGGAGTTGAAGTGCTCAGAAGGCCTTCATGAAAACTGATTGTAAGCAAATGCAAAGTTGACTATTGTCTCAGGGTGCCACCTTCCGCATCCATCCTAGCACTTGCACAGAAGCCATCCTTCTCCTGGGATGCTTCCAGCCACTGCCTGACCAGGCCGGGGTTCTGGTGCCACCCACTTCTATAGGAGTTGGGCCTTCACTCACTGTCAGCTTTGATTCAGGGACTGCCACTGACTTGGCAAATCTTTCCTAGAACCATTCTGCGGTGTGAGACTCTTCCTGGAATCATCTTTCCTTCTCCCCCTCCTTTCTCCAGATGTCTTGCCTGCTTTGAAGTCTGAAGCTTCTTTTATACTTTTAGCTCCTCACCTTTATCCAACATGGGTATTACTCCTCATAAATGTCTTTCATATCTCATCCTACCACAGTGCCTTCTTCTTGGAGGACCCCAAATAAGACATGGAGATAAATAATTTAACATCAATAAAAATATTTAGACTATTGCCTACACATAATAAACACTATATAAAGTATTATCATATAAAAATAAATAGGGTGAAGTGGGGAGGGGTCATAAGGTACAAATTTCTGCTTATAAGCTAAATAAGTCCTGGGGATGTAATGTACAGTATGATGATGATGGTTAATAATAACGAATTGCTCATTTGAAAGCTGCTAAGAGAGTAGGTCTTAAAAATTCTCATCAAAAGAAAAAAAATTGTAACTATGTGAGATTAGGGATGTTAATTAAACTTACTGTGGTGATCATTTCTGAATATATACAAATATTGAATCACTATGTCATACAACTGAAACTACCAATGCTTTCTGTCAATTATGTCTCTATTAAAAAAGAAAGAAAGATTTTTAATTAATTCTATGTATACAAAAAATAACAGAGATACAAGAATTATTATTCTCAAACATGACAAAAAATGTCATTATTGGTCATTTTGCTAGCAGTAGTATTATTTTGGCAGTTGTTCCAAGCTCTTGGCATGAAGAGTAAATTGTGAACTTATATATAGAAACAGGAAATTATGTTACAGGTACTTTAATTTCCCTTCAAACCCTTTACCTAGTGTTGAGGAAAAACAACCTAAAGAGCAAACGCAACATTATAATCTCATAGCTTTCTAAGTACTATATATAGTGGCTCAAGTTTATTTAGCTTGGTAGAGCATTAATTGAAAATTTAGCAGCCTAGGCTGAATTAACACTATGATCTGTGTGTGGGTGTGCAAAAATAGTAAGACAAAAGCCTCTGGTTGCTTTGAAGAATTTTCTTTCATTTTGGGTGGGGAAAGGAGAGAATGATTCATAAAGTTTAATAGTTATGTTTACAGAAGACTAAGTGATAATTAAAACATACAACTAAAAAAAAAAAAACATACAACTGCTTGTAGGCAAAATAACTCAAATACAAATATTCATTAATGATAATGTACTTATTAAAGATAATTAGTCTATATGAATATTTAATATTACAAACTACCTCAAAATTATTTTTAGCAGCTTATCTAATTCTTATTAACTTATCAAAATTTGGTCTACAAATTCTATAAAACATTTATTGAATTTTCTTACATAAAACTTGCATAAGAAAGAAAGAAGTTTCTAATTCACCCCAGAGCACTTCCTTTTAGTTTTTTAGAATTTGATTAGTGAGCAAAGACACTTAATTCTTTGAACTAAAGTAAAACGAAAAACCTGGGTTTGAGTATGGCACTGCTGCTTAATAAAATTTGCTATCCATGACTTTTCCAAGCCTAAGCTCATCTATTAGATAATATTCCATGTTTTATATTAGTAATTATGGATATTTTTATTTATGTTTTATATTTCCTGGAAGTACCTGTGTGAATTTTCCTCTATGTGCATTATTTTCCATTTGTTCCCCACTCCTCTCTGCCACCTATTATGAAATTGGTGGTTAATCCATCTAAAGCTGCTTCCAGACTAAAACTCACTGGGCTTAGAGTAATTAATCTTGTGTTGGTTTTTAGCCTCATTACTCAAACTGATGGGACCTTCAGCAGAGTGGCAAACAGGGAATTGTACCGAGCAGCAAGAAAAAGGATTTGGGACAATTTCTTGTTTCACAGGTCTTTATAGTCTCATCAGTGCTCATTCCTCTCGGAGTCCTTCCAGGCCCTCAGGTAGTATGGACCCGATCAGATGTCTCCAGATGACCACAGCTGCAATCTCCTGTCCATTCAGCATCCAGTGGGAACCACCAACAACTAGGAAGTCAATGAAACTAGTGTGCTTCTACTAATTATACCAACACGCAGACACTCTGCTGATCTCCTAAAAGGAACTCATTCATACAGAATATTCAGCAAAGGAGAAAAACGAAAAAGGAAAAACAAATAACTATGGGAGGAATCAATGTTGAGAAAGAGGAAAACTTCCCTTTGCTCACTTCCACTTCAAGTATCTGAGGAGCTCACACCAGCACAATCACATCACTTCCAGTTAGGGCTGCAGATTTCCAGATTTCTACAATGCACTCCCTTACTTTTGATCTCATACTGATAAGAATAATTTCATAAGCATCAGTGACTCAACTTGTTCAGAACTACTCATATGATTATGATTTTCATAAGGGAAAATGGAATAAGAGAATACAAATTTTGAGGTGTCATTTGTGTTTTATAGATGGAAAAGTTGGGGCTAATTACAGTGATGTAAGTTGTCCAAATTCATGCATTTAAGTAGCAGAGTTTTAAGTCCAAATATCTCTCTATTTTGTCACTTGTCAAATATTTTTTAATAATTTACCCCAACTAGGGATCCCTGGGTGGCGCAGCGGTTTGGCGCCTGCCTTTGGCCCAGGGCGCGATCCTGGAGACCCGGAATCGAATCCCACGTCAGGCTCCCGGTGCATGGAGCCTGCTTCTCCCTCTGCCTGTGTCTCTGCCTCTCTCTCTCTCTCTCTCTCTCTCTGTGTGACTATCATAAATAAATAAAAAATTTAAAAAAAAAAGAAAAAAAATAATTTACCCCAATTAGTTCAGGGAAGAAAATGCTTATTTCAGAGCTCTATAAATTCAATCTGAAGGTAAATAGTCTCTCAATTCTGTCTTCTGAAATCTCCGATATTACCATCCCTAACATCCCTCTTTAAATTTCTATTTTTGTTTTTTGTTTTCTATTTTAGAAGAGAGAAATAAACATACAGTGTTTTCCTTATCTTCCTACCACCAGAACTTCCAACCATGGACCTTTGTTTTCATACTCTTTTAGGTTCTCACCTATTTTAGTGAAAAATATCACTGATTCTATTAAATGCCATTCTTGCTTTCTCATGAATTTTACTCCTGATGTGACCATCTGTATTGCTGTCATCAAATGTCTTGCTTTTTTCTGGAACTTGCATTCCAGGTTAAAAAGATGCTCTGGTATCTCCCATCTTATAAAACAAACAAAACAATTAACCAACAAACCAAAAAGTAAACATAAGCTCAAACACTGCATAATTGATTCATCTCTCTGTAATGCAGTTTCTATGTTCTTTTCAGAACAAAACTTCATATATATATATATATTTTTTTTCAGTGTATCATCTTCATTTACATAGTTCCCATCCACTACATATGGGCTCTGTTCCTCCAAAGACTGCCCTTGGCGAGGTCACCAATGGAGTTCACATTGATTAACCCATACAACAAAATACTACTTAATTAAAAGTAAAAAAGTATTGGTATATGCAACAACATTATGAAACCTCAAAATAATAGCGATGAGTGAAGAAGCTACATTAAAAAAAAGAGTATATATTCTATGAGTATATATTCTATGATTCCATTTATATAAAATTCTAGAAATGCAGACTACTCCATAGTCACAGAAAGCAGATCAATTACTGGGTGGTCTGGAGTGGGTGAGATTGATTACAACTGTACACAAAGAAACATCTCAGGTTGATTGAAATGTTCATTTTCCTGATAGTGGTGAGAGTTTCTTGGCTGTATTCATGTATCTAAACACATCAAATTATGCACCTTAAGTATGTGTAGTGTACATCATTTACATCTCAATAAAACTATAAAAAACTAATGCAGATTTTGTGTTCTGTCCCATGTTAGGCCTATTTCCAATATATAAAATTTTAAATTATGTAGTTAAATTATTTACTTGTACTTGAAACAAATAGTATATTCTTTGTGTTAAGTTGGGAAAGAAAATTGTATTCTCCTTATGCCTCTGTATTTATTAGAAATGCATTTCATGTTCAAGGAACTAAAAATTCAGGCAGCACAAAAATGAATAAAATGAAGAATATCTTATATTGTCACCTCTTTCCTATCCCTACTGCTCACAAGTAAACAGTTTTTAGAATTTCTCTTTTTAATAATTGGGATGGATTGTCTCATTATTTTTAATAACATATTCTATATTCCCTGTTATAAATTATATGATTATATTATAATTATATAGTTATAATTATATATTCTATTTTGTTATTTTATAGTATATTATTAAAATTTAAATATAATTGTATAATTGCATAAAATTATAATTATATAATATATGTCAAATAACATTGTAATGCCTGTAATTTTATATTGAATTTTCTAAGCCTTCCTTATTTTTCCTTCCCACGTATGTTGAGAAATTTCTTTACCTGCGTAACAAACCCCCCAATGGTATTTTGCTACCAATATCTATAATGATGTGTGTGTATAATAAAGTTATTGAAAGCTTTATTTACAATTGGAATCATTGAATAAGAAAGGAAAAACAAATAAACCTAGAAAAGGAGCTAAGTCATCATCAGGAATGTCCTTAGAACATCCAGTACCCTAGTAGTGATGTTGCCTTTGTACCTGGCTGGCACGACAATGGGGGTCCACATACACAGCAGTTCCACTAACAGCAGTCCAAATTTTCCCCTAAGGCTTGCCCAGGATAAAGCAAGAGGATAGGAGGAGAGCCTAAACTCTGCTAAAGTAAGTGTATTTAAATACTGCATGGAATTATTAACAGCCTGAACCTCTTCCCCTCATTTTTGATAGTTGCAGATGGATGTAGTAACTGCCATGAGCAAATGCAAAAGGCCTGTTGAATACTATAGCACTTTGCTATCAATACTGATAATGGTTGGTTTTTCCTATGTAACCAATTATCCCCAAAACTCAGTTGGTTTGAAACAACAACCATTTATGTAGCTTACACTTTTGCAGAGCATAGATTTTCTAGTATGGACTGGGCTTAGCCGACACTGGTTTTGGATGGTCTCACTCTAGTGCCTTGCAGCCAAGTGCTTGTCAGCTGGGTCAATGGCATCCAGGGAGCACATGTCCCTCATCAAATACCAGTCTATCCTACTTCATTAACAAGGCAACAGGTTTTTAAGAGGAATTAGAAAAAAAAAAGTCAAATATGCAAGCATTTTCACATGTCTATTTCACATTTGCAACAGTGCTTTTGACCAAAATGCATTACAAAGTTAAGATCAGAGTCAGTGTGAGAGGTTATTGTTTATGTAGGTAGATATAGGGAGATGTGAACAAGTTGCAGGCCTTTCATTCAATCATATAAATGCAGAGTCATACAAAAGCATCTCACCTTCCCTAATTATACTTTGAATCTTTTTGTTAATAATATCATTATTTTTCATTCATTTTTAATTATGTTTATGACTTTTTAAAAAAGATTTTTAATTTATTTATTCATGAGAGACACAGAGAAAGAGGCAGAGACACAGGAAGAGGGAGAAGCAGGCTCCCCACAGGGGAGCCTGATGCAGGACTCAGTCCCAGGATCCCAGGATCATGACCTGAGCCAAAAGCAGATGCTCAACCACCGAGCCACCTAGGGTGCCCATATGCCTTCTTTTTGATGTACCTACTAAACCTCTCATTCTTGTTCCATGAACATTAGACATTATTGTTTGCTTTTGGTTATATGTATGACTAGGTGTAGGCTGGGTTATCCTGTAGTAATCAGGAACATAAAAATCTGTTAATTAAAAAAAAAAAAAAGGTTTCTCTTTATTTATAGCATGAGTCAGCACATGGGGAATGTAAGGAAGGGCTCTTCTCCTGATAGTGTGGGGATGAGAGAGTGAGATTTTTACCTTGTGCCCAGGAGGGGTACAAATACTGAAAGGTTAGTTCTCCAGTATTTGTTTTGTTTTGTTTTCCTTGACTCTAACTTTTATACTTATTAACTTTGTATTAAGTATTTTGCAGTATATGATCATTAAATTTATAAATTTATAAATTTAATTTACTCTTTCAAAGATAGGTGAGCTAATTAGTAACTTCTTATTTGTTTCAACCTTTCACTTGGATTCATTGCTTCACCGATAGAAATGATCTCTTTACCTACTCTATCTGTACAGCTAATACAACATTCCCATGTACCTAATCTTCAAATGATCAATTAGTTAACAATTATGCAAGCATGTGTACAGAAACTATCAAATAATCTTGCCCTGTTAGGGAGATCTATTCACCTATAGAATATCTTTGGGTGGACAAAATTTTTTTTAAAGATTTTATTTATTTATTTGAGAGAGAGAGAGAGAGAGCATGAGGATGTGGGGGAAGAGGGGAAGGAGAGAGAGGGAAAAGCAGACTCTCCACTAAGCAGGGAGCCTGACACCCTGAGACTCAATCCCAGGACTCAGAGATCATGACCTGAGCCAAAAGCAGATAAGCCAGGGACACCCAGGGTGGACAAATTCTTGATTTTTGGAATTTTCTTCCTTCTAGTGAACTGATAAGAAAAATTTAGAATGTTTGATAATCTTTTTTTTTAATTGTTTTATTTATTTATGATAGTCACAGAGAGAGAGAGAGAGAGAGAGAGAGAGAGAGGCAGAGACATAGGCAGAGAGGCAGAGAGAGAAGCAGGCTCCATGCACCGGGAGCCTGACATGGGATTCGATCCCGTCTCCAGGATCGCGCCCTGGGCCAAAGGCAGGCGCCAAACCGCTGCACCACCCAGGGATCCCAGAATGTTTGATAATCTAAACCAGTTTTCTTCTAACTCTCCATAATTTCCTCTGAAATTCTTCTTCTTACTATATGTTCCATAGTTTCTTCCTTACCTTCTCTAGATATCTGTCATGTTAAGGAAATGGTGGACTAGATAATTTGGGAGATTTAATTCATTTTTAATAATTCCACTTTTGTACTTAATATAGAAAGAATCCCTTGATTTTCAAACAGCATTCTAGGGTTGAAAGCAATCTTTCTTAAATCAAGGTAAAAGCCTTTTGGGATTATGTCTTTCAGTTTCTCATGTTACTACTGAAGGTTTAAATCCAACTTTTTAATGTGATGCACCACGAATAAACTCTGATCATAGCAGGGATGCTCCAAAGCCTACCCAAATGTACATGTTAGTGTAGTATTTTTACCTATTTTAAAGAATTATGTGAGTGTTCATGGGTCATGTAAAGGTTTTGTGTTTGCCCCCATCATAATTGAGTAGAAGTACAGCTACTAGTGTGTACTCACTGCATCCCCAGTACATTATAACTGTTCATTTTAAGAAGTAAAGATTATAGTTCCAAATAATTTTCTTACTTGTGTTTATTTATTTAGTTGGAGGTAACTAAAAAAATGTGACATTTGCAGACAAAAGATAAACAAATCCTAAGTTTAGAGCCTTGTGGATTTTCACACAGTGAAACACAACTATGTAATTAGTACTAACTCCAAAAGTATTACTGTCTGTACCCATAAGTCCCCCTTGGGACTAGTTAATACCTCTAGTTAATAGCTCTCCAGGAGCACCATATTGGCATCTAGCATCATATAGTAATAAAACAGTAAAATATTAAAGTTGACAAACAAGCTCAGGAATATTTTGGGAAAAGATTTATTTAATATAAACAAATTATGATATGGATAACTGTATAAAAAAGAATGTGAGAGGAAAGCTGACATAAAGGGCAAGTTGAACTTGAAAAGAACAAAAAGCATTATTTCTATTTATCCTCACTGGGAGGTATATGATGTCAAATGACCAAATTACTTCTGAAAAAGTGGTCCATAGGTTAGGTTATAATAAATGCAGTCTCATTTTTACAATGCCATTTATTTCCTCGGGGTAGTGAAAAACAAGGACAATTTTTAGTAAAAATAATAATGCTTTAGGAACAAATCCTTCCTGTTCAAGCTGTTAGGGGATACAGATGGCATGGTGCAGATAAACACAATTTTAACCTTGTGCTTTTCAAGGTTTTATCAGCTATTATACTCAGCTATGCTTTGGGGGAGTTCATTCTCTGGGAGCATAATAGCAAAGATTTGCCTCCCTAATATTCTGGTCCGCCTAATAGAGAAATTAGAGCCACCATTAGTCTGGAAAGAGCTTTGCAGAGTGAGTCATTTAATGTCTAAAAGCTGTAAAGCCTTTTGCCCAGATGGATGATGGGTATACATGTTGGCTAGCTTTCCAAAGTATGACTGATTAAGCTGAAACTTTTACTGAGTGGTTTTCTTTCTATTTTAAATCTCAGCAGGAAAGTCATGCTCATGGATGAGAGTGTGTAAGCTTAGTGATTCAGGCTATGTATAGAGAATGAGCAGGCACAGGGCAAGATTCTCGGTAATGCTCATTCAGCATCTAACTGGATCAGTGCGGTACTGGGCTCCTTTCCTGAAAATACCTTCAATTACCTGAAGATATTTTAGCAAACTGTGTTGTTGTTAATGCTCAGATATGCACCTCTACTATTGCTTCTGCTGCTGAGGGACAATTTGGACATCACTTCTTGAGTTGGGATTGTTTCTGCCGCTTCTGGCCTGAGTCACACTCTCTAACTTTGGAAGTCATAGAGACAGGAACCTCAAAGTGACCTCCCCATACTGGAATACCAGTAGTTCAATTTGAAAACGTGGAGCTAGCTTTTGCTTTATTCCTTTTACACTCAGCATTTATCTTCTCACCCTTGAATTCCCTATACTAATGCTTTTTTAATTATTTCGTACTTTTGTGCTCTTCTACTATATTATGATTTTCCTTGACACCTGGGGCTTATTCTCAAGGTTTTTGTTGAATGTAAAAGACAATGTGTAAAATGACTCATAGTATGTGTTAAAAATTATTTTTTCTTCATTGCATTTCTTTTTCAACACACAAGTATTTATTGGTTATCCTCTGGATCTATAGGATTTTTTTTATTTTTTTATTTTTTTAAAGCCTAAGATTCTAAATACTCAACAATTATTGACATGAATAAACATTGGAGAATCTCCTTGAAGCAGAGAGGGAGTATTCACATGGTAACATAGGTTTGTGCTGGCTGTCTAAGAATAAAAAGAAAAAGTAAGACAATTCAGAAATTCTAGTCAATACAGGGTTTAACTTGTGAAACTTAATGATCTGTTTATTTCTAATATTTGGTTCCTAGAATTATTCTTGTGACTTATCAAGTCAGAAAGGGTACTATTCAAAACCAGTGTAATTACATCACCAACAGTTTATGTATAAAGCATTGATCAAATTTGTATCTGGACACATTTTTCTCTGGCAACCCTGTTTTAAAAAAGTGTTCTTCCCTGATTTTCACATTACAGACACATGATTATCCATGTCTCAGATGCCCCATTACATTATAAGAAGCCTTATAGGATAGTGGCTAGAGTAGATAATCTGAAGTTATACTGTCTGAATTTGAATCCCGTACTAATATTTACTAGATTCATGCTTCAGGCATTAAGAGCCTTATTGATTTATAGATTCTTATCTATAAATCAATAATAATAAAAATGGCAATAATATTAAGTGACAGGAATATTATGAAAACTAAGTAAAATAATTAAGGCATCTATTTTGTTTAGAACGGTGCTTGACATGTGTTAAGCTCTAGAAAGGTATTTTTATGTATGCTTCCTAATATTGTGTAGAGCTCCATGGTTTTATTGATCTCTTTCTGATCTGGGACTGGATCCAGAATTTTTTTTTAATTTTTTAAATTCTTGTTCATCAGATATATTGATCCTACTTTCTGTTAAGTAAAAAATCGTTAGATTACTCAAAACTTATGTCTCCACACCAAAAAAATAATGCCAGTAAACATAAGCATGTATTTACAAAGGTCTTTTGTAAGTAAATGTGTTCATGAGAATTCACACACCATAACAAGTCAATTTAAGATTGACTTTAAGTTACATGGGCATTTTGGTAACACTCACACTCACTATGTGTTTCTTTAAAAAAAATTATTTACTTATTTCAGAGAGAGAGAGAGAGTACACAAGCATGAGCAGGGATGGGGTGAGGAGGAGAGAAGCAGACTCCTTGAGGAGCAGAGGGCCCAGTGTGGGGCTTGATCCTGGGACCCTGGGATCAGGACCTGAGCCCAACCCAGCCACTTAACAGACTGAGCCATCCAGGCGCCCCTCACTATGTGTTTCTGCTAGTAAGGCACAGGGAAGACCATGAACAGAGTACTTGACCATAAACTCTTTTTAACCAAGTTTTAAATTCCTATTTCCTTTAAATGATCCTGTTAGTTTCAATTAATGATTCAAAAATAATATAACTGAATGGAAATGTGAGTGTTCATCATGAGTTTGAAAACTAAAATATTTATATGCTACACTACAAAAAAATCCCACCATAGAAGGAATACCTGATTGCCATCTCTGATGTGCTTCCAAATTACTACCATTTCCAGCCAAAAATAAGAGAAAAAAGAAGGGCAAGAGGCTCTCTCAACAAGATGATGAGAAACAGACACAACATTACCAGTTGTACACTATTGGAGCCAACTGAGTCAAGAAATTGCATTTTGCTGCTATCAAGTCTGGGACATATAGTTTCCAGCTGTATAAGTGTATCTTCAGTTTAAACTGAGGTGAGGTGGTGGTGAGTAGAATCTATTATTATAAGAAGGGAGGGAGGGTGGGAGAAAAGGAAGGAAAACAAAGAGGAAAGAATAGAAGATATGTACGTGGAGATAACACGCTCCATCACAAATATTTAGATTTACTTGTTATGAGGTTAAACCATATATAAACTGTTATTACTCAAAGCATTATATCCTGTTCTCAGTGATACACGCATGATAACTTTTTTCCAGTGAGGTTTATATGGTTAGAAAAAAGCAACTTGGTGCTACCTCTTGACTCATCAGTCAGATGAGTGGGATGATGAGCCCAGTTTGTTGTCTGTGAAACCATTGGCATGTCATTTAATCTCACTGCATTTCAGTTTGCGCTTCCATAAAATGAAGGCTGGATTCAATTATTGCCATAACACATTTTAAGTTTAGGGTTATATGACTCTAAACACTGTCTCTTTGTAAATACACAGTTGAAGATAGTATGACACTAATTTATAATTCAGTTAAAGATTTGGATATTTCAAGATATGCAGCTATTTATTGACACATATTACAGATAAACATAACTATTTTATTTTCCTATGCTACCCAGTGAAAACAAATGTCGAAGAAAACTGTGACAGCCTGTATTTATGTCAACTGTACTTAGAAACTTTTCTATTGGTTGTTTTATTACGAATAGAGATCAATTGGGGCACCTGAGTGACTCAGTTGGTTAGGCATCCAACTCTTTTTTTAAAAAATTAATTTGTTCATGAGAGACACAGAGAGAGACAGAGACATAGGCAGAGGGAGAAGCAGGCTCCCTGTGGTGAGCCCCAAAAGGGACTCAATCCCAGGACCCTGGGATCAGGGCCTGAGCCAAAGCAGACACTTAACCAGTGAGCCACCCAGGCATCCCAGCATCTAATTCTTGATTTCAGCTCGGGTCATAATCTTAGGGTCCTGGGATCAAGCACCAAGTTGAGCTCTGTGCTCAGCATAGAGTCTGCTGAAGATTCTTTCTTTCCCTCTACCTTTACTCCTCCTCTCACTCACACACACAATCTCTCTCTAAATAAAGTAAAATCTTAAAAAAAAAAATGGAGATCAATTGTTAGAATAAAAATGTGTGTTCATTCACTATTACTATTACGGGGATTACTGTTTCCCACTTTTTTTTTTTTTTTTTTTTTCCTCATTGTCTCTAGAAGTCATACTGTGGGCAGCCCGGGTGGCGCAGCGGTTTAGCGCCTGCCTTCAACCCAGGGTGTGATCCTGGAGACGCAGGATCGGGTCCTGCGTCGGGCTCCCTGCATGGAGCCTGCTTCTCCCTCTGCCTGTGTCTATGCATCTCTCTCTCTCTCTCTCTCTCTCTCTCTCTGTCTCTCATGAATAAATAAAATCTTAAAAAATAAAAATAAAAAAAATAAAAGTCATACTGTTTATCATCTTAATTAGGAAAACACATACAAGAGTATCTCACACATACCATCCTGGATTTCTCTTCCTTTAAATAAATTTCTCTCATTGCCCTAATGGGTCAGTCTTATACTGACATGCAATATATATTTCCATTCAAATAGTTGAAATATATTTACAAACTATGGCCTATGTTTCCATTTTCAATGCCTTTAATTTCATATGGAATCTTAACATATAGACAGTCAACTAAGATGATTTTATATTATGATCAAATAAGGTCTAAAATTATAGATTTTGTAATACCTAGAAAGCAAAAACTGAATAATCAAAAATAAAAAAAACTGAATCTGTCTACTTTGATGACCTCAAGTGATATTTGTCATTTTAAGAGAAACACAACTCCTGTTCTGGGTTGCTTTTTATTTTATTTTATTTTATTTTATTTTATTTTATTTATTTATTTTTTCTCTGGGTTGCTTTTTAGTATTTTGTGAAATGGGTCAGGTTTTCTGAAAATATATCATGTTTGAAATATTAATAAAATGTGTTTCATTTTTCAAAAGCACCTTAAGTACGTGTTGTCATTTTTTTCTATGCGAGGCAGCAAATCATCAAGTGGGATTTTATTTATCATCTAATCATAATACTTAGTGAAAATGGATAGGCAATGCTCAATTTAACATGGCTTTGCAGCTGATCTTTCATAAGAGTATTATGGTATACTTTTAATTCTTTCTAAAGTTAATATTTATTTTAAGGGATTATTCATTAATAACTCTAGAGAATGTAGCCTTCCTTTGGCAAAGTGTCACGACTGAAAGAATATCACAAATGAGAAGTCTATTGAATGTGCATTGTTTTCCCTTTCTGCCATCTACCTCATTCTTCAGCACATGAAATCATTAAAATATCATTTACTCTTCTCAATTCAAATGCAAATTGTATTTTGGACATATGGTATGAGAGCAAATTTGGCAGTTAGTACAGAGATGAAGCACTACGGATTTCAGTTTAAGTGCCTGAAATTTGTGTGGAAGGTCAAATGTTATTAAATTAGGTTTTCTCAAAACAAGTGGATAGTACTGATTAGTAAAATCTAATCAGGGATGCTTCTAGAAAAGAAAAATAAAGATTATAAAAATGTTTTCTTGCCTCTTCATAAAACTGTAAAATGTTTCTTAATATTTAAAATGTAGATAGTTTTGCTTTTTTACCTGCTATTGTTTTTTTAAGATTTGTTTATTCATGAGAGAGAAAGATAGAGAAAGAGAGAGAGAGAGAGAGGCAGAGACAGGCAGAGGGAGAAGTAGGCTCCTGCAAGGAGCCCAATGTGGGACTCGATCTTTGATCCCAGTATTACACTTTGAGCCAAAGGCCGATGCTCAACCGCTGAGCCACCCAGGTCTCCCTATTTTGGATTTTAAAACTGCTTTTAGCAAACTAAATTTTTTGTTAAAAATGTTATTTTCTATATTAACAAGTCGAAAGGTGAGTAGATATTTAAAGTAATTTTGAATACATTAGCTTTAAAACAAATAATGACCTAGGAAATCTTTATTACATGCTAAATAATATTAAGCTTTTTTAAGCTGGAAAGTTAGTAAATCAGAGTACTGAATATTTTCAACTGAATATTTTGCAAATAACAATTTAGTATAATCTTTTACATTTCATATTATATAATAAGGGATAGCTACAAAGTATTTTAAAATTCTCTAGAAATCTGATATAATCACTATGAAACATAATTTAAACACTTAAAAGCTAAATGAATATTTTAATGGCTTCAAAGTTGCAGGAAGTGTCATCATACTGGGAGTTGTGTGCATTAAAAATAAATTTTACGTAAAGGAAAGAAATGACTTTTTAAAATTTTATTAGATATTACCAAATTACCCTCAATAATCTTTTTTGTCTATATAGGATTTATATAGATTTATTCTTTTGCACTTGACATTTTCTGATGTACTAAAAATAGTACATTATTTTAAATTTTATTGTCTATTTATTGATAGAAAAAATATATATATAGTTGATTTTTGTATATTTACTTTCCCTCCATCAAATTTGGTAGATCTAATTATTAATTCAAACAGATCATTTATATATTATTTTGGATTCTTGAGATAACTTAACCTGTGTTCCAGAATGAAGCTACAATAGGGAAAAGGAAAAAAAGCACTAAGCAGCTATTATAGGAAAAATTCTATGCTATGTTGTTATGATTTTATTTTATTATTTTTTAAAAGATTGTATTTATTTATTCATGAGAGATAGAGAGAGGCAGAGACATAGGCAGAGGGAGAAGCAGGCTCCCTGGGGAGCTTGATGCAGAACTCAATCCCAGGATTCTGGGATCATGACCTGAGCCCCAGGCAGATTCTGAACTACTGAGCCACCCAGGTACCCCAGTTGTTATGATTTTAAAAATAAGTCTCCATCTTTCTCCCTCAATTTGTTTATTATTCCCTGCGACCTCCTGGTAATGTATACAAGGTCTTGTCTCCTCTTTCCAGTTGGACATTTAGCATTGGTTTGATGCCTCCAACTTGCTGTCCCCCAAACTCATTAAAATATGTCTGTGTAAGGATGTATTATCTGAGATAAAAGCTCACAAAGATTCATGGGTTGCTATTTCAGAAATTTCCTGTGAAGTTACTATCCTAAGCCTCGTGGATGATTCAAATAGTGAGAGTTACTTTTTCTGAGTAGAATGGTGGGAGAAATTTGGTTGAGGGTACTTGTCTGAGTTTTCTATGATTGTGCCTCTTTAATCACTTTCATCCTTTGCTCCCAGCTATATATCATAAAAACCTAATATTTTAATTTGTATGCTATACCAAATAGAACCCCCACTAAAATTTGGCATAGAAATTGCTGCCAGTCAACTGTATCAAAGAGTTCTGAATATCTTTTACTGATGCCAATGCTTTAGAACAACTTAGAAATCTAAAACCACTAGAGCTTATGTGTATAGAATTTGAAAAATAAATAGCTGTTTCCAGTTAGTATCAATGAATGAACATGATGCACTTACACTTGTAAGGCCTGTCTCCTGTCATTACCTGGTCACCTCATGAATCTTTATACTTTCTCACTCTGTCTTCGGTGTCTTAACTGTGGCTTGACATTTCTTGATAAGAAAACTTATAGGATACAGACAGTTTACTAAATTTCATTGCTCCTTAGCAGACCTTTTACAATAAAATGAAAGAATGACTTTTTCATAAATTATTTTAACCATTGTCACTTAATAGGTTATGTCTTTAGGCATTCTAAAGGGAATTTACCATAGTTTTATAAGCCTAATTTTAAGAAGTCAAGAATAAAAATTTAAATATGACCTGTATTATGCAATTATGTTTTCATTAACATTCAAAAGAAAGAATGAACTAAGCATTTAAAGGCTAGTGTGCTACTTCATTTTGTTCAGCTAGGACTGCAGTTTAGTTTTTATAACTCTTCTTAAAGTTGTAATGATATAAATTAATTTCTTCTGGAGTATCTACAGGGAAAAAATTGTCTTGTTTAGGAAGATAATGTGATAGTCCAGAAATGTATTAAAAAGCTAGAGTCTGGGAAAAGAGGGTAGAACAGAGAAATATCTAAATTGCTTTGGAATCAAAGAGAGGACAGAGAGAAAAATTAAAAAGGACTCAAAAAGATGAGGAGAGTATGAAGTTATCTTGGGTGAGATAAGAACAAGGAAGTAAAAAATTCATAATGGGGGATCCCTGGGTGGCGCAGTGGTTTAGCGCCTGCCTTTGGCCCAGGGCACGATCCTGGAGACCCGGATCGAATCCCACGTTGGGCTCCCGGTGCATGGAGCCTGCTTCTCCCTCTGCCTATGTCTCTGCCTCTCTCTCTCTCTCTCTCTGTGTGACTATCATAATAAAATAAAAGTTAAAAAAAATTCATAATGGTAGGATGGCCAAATTAACTTCAATAGATAGTGAGTCTTATAATTAAGTTGCTATATTTTCTGCACTATAATTATTTTTCTCAACCTGCAGTGATGTCTGAAAAACATCTAGAGCCTTCGAGTGAGAGTGTGTAAATGTACATGGTGTGTGTGAGTTCATATATGCATTTGGGACTATCAGTGCATGTATTAAATAAAAAGGTTACATGACTCCTTTGCTTATATCCCCTAAAGAAAAAAAAAATAGAAAAATATGACTAATACATTCAAGTAAATTAACAGAAGCCTGAACTTTAAGGTTATTAACGAGCTTGTAGGTCATCAAGTGGCATAAAACTCAGGTTTTGAAGAAATCTTAGATGCTATATGACTACAAACAATAAAATGGAAACCAACCAATTTTATCTAGACTTTAAAGGATATAATGACTTTAGTTGACATAAAGTGTTTGATTAACCAACCCCTCAACAATTTACTTACTTTGTTTTGTTTTTCTGTTCATAGTTTATAGATGTTGAATCTGTTAAAATTATCACAGGAAATTTGACATGCATATAAATGAGAAAACCTTTCATATATGAAAACAATTTTGTCTATTAAAAGCAATTTTATCTGGATATCATTGAGGTAGTTGACCCTTGTAGATATAGTGTATCTCCAGATGCTATAACAGATAAACCTTAAGATCTCTGTTATTAATGCAATGGAAGTTTACTTCTTAGCTTACATAAGTTCCAATCACTGTGCATGTGGTGAGTATGGCAGTGTTGGTCATGGTGGTGTATTCTTTCCCACAGTTGTTCAGAACCCCAGACTAATTGAGGCTTTGCCATCTTCAGTGTTTGACTCCAGAGTTAACCAATGTCCATCTAACAGAGAGAATCATTAGTGAAAATTTCTTATAGGCTAAATACTGAAGGGTCTGACATTATGTCCACTCATCTTTTATGGGTTAGAACTCAGTCATAGACTGCATCTAACTGTGAAGAGGCTAAAAAATTAATCTGGTGTAGTGTTCAGGAGAAAGAGAAGATAGATGTGGTGCGAAGATAGCGTTCCTTGGCAGCTGTAGTATAACCTGTGATCCCCAAATAACTGCTTCACTTCTTTCAAACTTAAGAATACGCCCCTTTCCTAATAGAGATGGTCCAATGTTCCAGCAGCTCATTGTTATTTGTGGAAGGAGAGAGCAAAGATAATGTTCATATACTATTTACATTATAGAGCTTTTTAAAAATGTACACAGTCAAGAAAACTCACCAAAGAAGATAGGCAAATGGCAAATAAGCATTAGGAACGATGTTAAAGATCATAGTTATTAGGGAATTACAAAATAAAACAAGAATGTATGGGATCCCTGGGTGGCTCAGTGGTTGAGCGTCTGCCTGTGGCTCAGGGCGTGACCCTGGAGTTCTGGGATCGAGTCCCACACATCGGGCTCCCTGCCTGGAGCCTGCTTCTCCCTCTGCCTGTGTCTCTGCCTCTCTCTCTCTCTCTCTCTCTCTCTGTGTGTCTCTCATGACTAAATAAATAAAATCTTTAAAAAAAATAAAACAAGAATGTAATACTATTATGCACGTATTTAGATGGCTAAAATCTAAGATACTAACACACCAATTGTTGAGGAGAATGTGGAGCAACAAAACTCATTCATCGCTGGTGAGAATACAAAATGCTAGTTACTTTGGAAGGCAGTTTAGTTTATTACAAAGGTTAAACATAGGCATACCCTAAGATCCAGCAGTGGCACTCCTATTTACCCAAACGAATTGAAGGCTTCTCTTTACATAAACATCTGCACATGAATGTTTATAGCAGCTTTAAAATAAAAATTTGTGATAAATTGAAAGAAAGAAAGTTCTTCAACAGGTGAACGGATAAACTGTGGTGCACCCATGCAATCAATGGAATATCCAAAAAAAAAAAAAAAAAGTTATCCAGCCAGGAAACCCTAAATGCATATTGATAAAGAAGTCAATCTAAAAGGATGATAAACTATGTTTCTAAATATTTGGCATTCTGGAATAGCAAAAATATAGGGGCAATAAAAAGAAGTGGTTGCCAGAATTTCAGGGAGAGATGAATAGTTGGAGCACAAGACATTTTTAAGGTGACAAAACTATTCTGTATGATACCCCAATGATGGATACATGACATTCTGCATTTATCAAAACCCACAGAACTGTGCAACAGTGAACCCTGATGTCAGCTATGTACTTTGATTAATAATAAATGTATCAATATAGTTCACTAATGGAAAATATTATAAAGGAAACTATGAATGGTGAGAGAGATGAGAGTATATGAGAATTCTCTCTACTGTCCATGCAACCCAGTTTGCTGTATGGAAGATACTTTTGGGAAATAAGTAAAAACATAGAAAATCCATTCACAAGGTCTTCAACAGAAACTTCTTCATTTTCCCAAAAATCATCAGCTGCTCTAAGTAGCTCTTGTGGTATTGAGGGTTCCCCAACAAAGCCCCCACTTCAAATGAAAATTTCACCACACTTAGTCTCAAACTCTACCTCCTCTCAACAATAAAAAAATACAAATAAATATATACAAACCAAATACAATTAGAGAAATGAAACTATTATCAAGTAAAATGGATATTCTTTGGATTTGCTACTCAGGGATATTTCCTTAGGAATAAGAAATATTTGGCAACCTCATGTAAAATAAGCTTGTCATAAATGGGTGACATTTCTTATAGTTTAGAAATTTCTTGTCAACCAGACTATCAGATTTGGATCTTAATCCTCAGTTATTTTCAGTGTATCTTCTAATCCAAGGATTTAGTAACAAGAGTACTTGAAACAGTAAGAAGAGTAAGAAGTCAGTACATATTTGCAAATAAGTAAAATCTAAATGGGTTAGAGACTCCGCCCTCATGTTAATTTTTGTTTTGCTTTGCACTGTGCATTCTAGATTTTGAAAGCTCTTGATATCGGTTCCCTAACCCCAATCAATGTTCACTGAGTTCTCTCCTGATCGAGACTCTTACATAAGAACCATAACTGCCATATCCCAGATAAGCACTGATTTCCTACCAGTTTTCATGTTATAAATTCAGCAGGAACTTTAAAGAACTCAAGTCTCTTTTTCTAAGTATTTTGTGTAATACATTTACTTTGCAAAGCCATTTCTCTCTAAGACTTAAAAGTTAAATAGTGACATGGTTTCTATTATAAATCAATGAGTATCAATATTTTCACAGATGTGTAGGAGCCCTTGAGAAATTATGACTCAGTTTTCTGGCTTTAAGCAGATAAAAAGTTCCTTTTAAAAAGGAAAATATTTTATTTATTTATTCATGAGACACAGAGAGAGAAAGAGGGAAACAGACATCGGCAGAGAGAGAAGCAGGCTCCATGCAGGGAGCCCGATACGGGACTCAATCCCTGGACTCCAGGATCATGCCCTGGGCTAAAGGCAGACACTTAACCACTGAGCCACCCAGGAGTCCCAGATAAAAAGTTTCAAATGAAAGCTTTCAATTATGACAAAAATTAAAATGGTTTAGGGTATAAAACAGTACTATCATGGAGATGATGAATTGTTTAATTCCTCATATTTTCCTTAATTTGCAGGATTCACACGCACAAAACTTGTGTTATGTTTTCCAATCAGACTTTGAATATCTAGAAAAGACATTGACATATGAAATAGTATTTTAATTAATTCTAGAAACAATTTGAAGTTGTTTTCTAGAAATAAATAATTAAATAAAATGATGACTATAGTGACCAACCAGGGTGAAATACAATTCTTGAAATATGTCTCCTAATTCCTTATGTTATTTTTTTCCTTAAACAGTTTTGTTATTTTTAAACTAAATTTCTGGTTAATGCTACAAATTATCTCTGTCCACATTTTCCACATTTATAAAATAGAAATAATAATAAGAAACTCATAAATTTGTTGTATGAATCAAAATCAGATAAAGGTCCACTTCTGGACAAATTATCTTCCTACTGGAAAAAAGAAATATTGAGAAAATTTATAAAACTTTCGATGAATGGCAGATTATAACATCGTACATCAGGAAAAAATGGACAGTGATTCCTAAAAGATGGGAAACAAATGATGTAAGGACTATGATTGCTCTAGCTTATTTTTTTTTAAGTTTTTTATTTATTTATGATAGTCACAGAGAGAGAAAGAGAGGCAGAGACATAGGCAGAGGGAGAAGCAGGCTCCATGCACCGGGAGCCCAACGTGGGATTCGATCCCGGGTCTCCAGGATCGCGCCCTGGGCCAAAGGCAGGCGCCAAACCGCTGCGCCACCCAGGGATCCCTGCTCTAGCTTATATATCAAGGCAGATCACAGACAAATGCACAGAGTGGGAAATTATCTTGGATTGGAACCCCAGTCATTAACAAATATAAAGAAAACTACACTAACATACTTCATAATTAAATTGGTCAAAATCAATGATAGAAAATCTTAACAGCATCCATGAAAAAGAACATGTGCTCAAAGGAACAATTAAAAGGATTATTGCATATATCACTGGGAGTAATGAAAGCAAAGGAGACTGTAGCAACATCTTTAAACTGTTGAAAAAAGTTTTTCAACATAAAGTTCAATAACGAGCAAGTAGACTTCCAAAAATGAAGACTAAATAAAAATGTTTTGGGGCATACAAGAAGTACAGGAATTTATCACCAGCTGACCTTTACTACAAGAAATATTAAAGGAAGTCCTCTGATTGAAAGCAGCACATCACCAATAACATGTCACTATATGTATCTACACAAAGGAATGAAGAGGATTAGAAATTTCAGGTATTTTTATTTTTTTCTTATTGCTTGATCTATTTAATTGAATACTTAAACAGAAATACTGACAATGTAGTGTGGGATTTATGAACATAATAATAATAATACTTATATAAATTATAAAATATAATTCTAATAGTAATACTGATATAGTGAATATAAAAAATATATGTATAGTGGGAAATATATTAAAGTGAAATATATCCAGGCAACTACACAAAGGCTGAGAGGAGCAAGAGTATTTACTATTGTAATTAAATTAAATTATTATAATATAATACATTTATTGTATGAAATTAAAGAGGAGCACAATAAACTTAAAGTAACAACTAAAGCAACAAAACAAAGAGTTATAAGTAATAAGCCAATCAAAGGAGATAAAAATCTACTGTTATTCTCCTGTAGAATAACAGTAGAAAGTATGGGCAACTGGGAAATAAATAGACCTCCATTTCATTGCGTCTTATTGAAAAGGAATTAGGAAAATGGGTACAGGGTCAAGTACCTGAAAGTAGGTTCAAAGGTGGCTACCTGAACAGTACTTTGATTGTTTCTAATCCTCTTTTGTGCAGAACTCGTGTAGAAATTTAATGGTTAGCCTTGACTCCCCCCACCCCCACCTTGTAACAAGTATTGAAATCTGTTCTGGTTAGTGCAAACTTCTATTCCTTTTCAGTCAAAGTACATGCTTACCTTAGGATGCAAGAAGAGAAAGCCAAGATCTAATATGAATGAAAACAGGTGACTTGTTGGAATTTTGGCTAGTTAACATAGGATATGAAGGAGCAGGACATGTAGGAGTTTTAAGGATGAATGGAAATAGTTGGACCAGTTTACTATTAAGCCTTTCCTATAGTTTATCATATCAATCTTAGATCCATTTGAAGATGATCACAAAAAGTCCCAGGAATTTTTTAGTGGATCCCAGCTGCTATGAGGAAACTTTGGCCTATATGGGGGAGCTATATGTAAGACAAACACCCAACACCATGGGAAACCATAAATGAGGACTTGACTGATGTTCAGGTTCTTTCTGTCTCAGATTGTGTTTACAGTGCTAATGCAGATGATCCATTGAAAAATAAAAAATAGACCTGTGGAGATCTAGATAAATTATAACTGGCAGCCCCACTGTCCTGGAAAACTCATCAAGCCCTTATATTTTAACTGATTGAGAAATTAGAGATTATCTAGAAACAGGGCATCAGTTGTCCAAATTAAAGCAGACCCAAAGAATATATATAACTGTTTTGTGAATCAAGCCTGAGTTAGGCAAAGAGTGCAAATCCATTAGCACAAGAGGAAAGCAGTGTTTCTCTAGCTATTGAATCAAAGATGAAATAAACACTGTCAGCCATGAGAATTTTGTCCAGTTACTAGCTTTTGATAGACTATAAACTTTAGAAGCTCATTTTCTGAGCAACTTCTGTGCCACTTGTACCTGAAAATAAATGTTATTTGATATTAGTGCAGTGCCATTTTCTCCTTTTGTACCTTCTGATCCCTTAATCACCTTCTACCCTGACAGGTGTTGTTTAATTAGAAAATGATTAGGAGTGTGACCCATGATTCTGTCTCCACAGTATCCCAGAGCCATATGCATACATATGAGTATACCAAGAAACTTCAGGGAGAAGAGGGACTCAAAAATGTTATGGATAAATTGGATATACTCTCTCAAGTCACATTGGGCATAATGTGAACTCACTTAAGTTGATGGGGTTTGGCTGAAGTGTGCAGAAAAGATGGAAGTTAATGTGACCTGTTGGGTAGGGACACTATAGTTCACATCAATGTATTTTTACCTCTACATCTGAATTTAGGGTAGAGATAGATGTATTATGTACTTGTATTTCTCTATTTCTTAAGTTTAGAGTAGATTACCATGATTGGGAAGAGCTGCCTATAAAAACATGCTAGTTCCTTTGAAGGCCCATAACCTTAAAATGTCCTGTGACTTATAAATCTCTGTGCTGAGATGCTGTTGAAATACTCAATATTGGTACCAGCTATGAGAAAGCAAAAATGGGCATGATCACTCCATTCATTTGACATGATTCAAGTCTTTTCTCATAGTCAGCCTGTGATACCCCTTGATGAACTTTGTTATGTTTCTACTGATTCTTGGACTTTGTCTGTAGCCTAGCTATTTTCTTTTTGGCTTGAAAAACTTAAAATGCTTCTCTTTGGGAAATATACTCTGAGACATATATTGAATAAAATGAGTCTCTTCTTATATTGATCCAATTAGTCATAGTGGCCAAGAGAGTGGTGTATTGAAAGAATTAGCCAGAAGCCAAAATATGGGGCTGGCTTAGAATGGTGAGGTGAATATTCTGAAATTGCTGTTTGTTCCTTCCCAAATTAATAATTTTAAAAAAGCTATCATAGTCTATATTAAAGTTCTCATAAACTCGTTTTAGGTAGCAAGGTTTTCAGGAGATCCTTTCAATTGATTTTCTTAACGGGAGACATTGCTAGATACTCCTCTTGTAGCAAGTTTAGTTACTCTATCAATGAGAGCAAGAAGCTGGGTTTCAATGTCATAATCTTAATGAATCTAGATAACATCATACTGGTTGCTGCTTCTTTTTAAATGCTTATGAACGATATCATTAAAATCTCTTATAAACTCTCTGCTCCAGTCAAGATTTAGTAAGCAGACTCAAACCTAAGTCCCTCACTGAGTACAATTAAAATCTCCAGACCGAATGCCTGGAGCAGCTACCCGAGACTGAAAAATAAATGGTAGCAAATGGATCATGAAAGGAAAGCATAAGCCCCAAATACCATTGAATCAGCGGTAAATGTCCTTCAGTATTTCCTGTCTTGGATTACAATAGAACCTACAATCTGAAACTTCACACTGAATGCACTCAGCAAGTGCTCCATAAGAACTCTTTATTCCACATGCAAATGGGAATGGTGACCTAGGATGAGGAAGAAATCCTTGCTTTTCTATTTGTTTTCTGTTGTTTCTTCCTCAGATGCTAGAGAACCTGATGGTGTCAGAGATAGCAATGGTGTCTGAGCAGAAGGGATCTCTCTGGCCAGAAGACAGAGCATGGGGAAAGTTCTATGTTGTTGGTTGTTTCTCTCTCTCTCTCTCTCTCTTCTCATCTTCTTGCTGTTTGGTTGCAGAACAGAAATGTTTCAGGAAGTATGGAAATAGGATATAAGGTACTATACTGGGAATGTGGCCACGTTTGGTCCAGAACTCTCTATCTAGTGGAACACTGAAGTTACAGACAAGGTAATTAGTCAAAACCATGGTGATAAAAAATTATGCAGATTTCCAGTTCTATGGTTTTGACCAAGATAGAGAATATTAAGACTTACTAATAAGCAGTGAGACCTAGAAGTCACCTGGGATGGAGCTAAAGGACTAAAGATTATTAGACTTTAAAAACTTTAAGATTAAGTCAACTAACAAACTTATAAACTTTTCTGATCTTTCAACCAATCTTTTTGATCAAGAAAAAGGAGACGTGTTACAAATACAGCAAAAGGAAAAGTTTTTGTGGTAATCAAAGTCTTTGCATCACCATGAGAAGATAGAAGGTCTAAGATAATAATGGCTATGTTTAAAATAAAGGAAGCTATCATTTATCTATCTATCTATCTATCTATCTATCTATCATCTATCTAATCTATTTACCTATCTACATCTATGTAATATAATGCTCTGTGTAATATAACATATTATATAAATCTCTCTATCATTGCCAGAATAACTGAGAAATTGAATACTATCTTATCTTATTGTTTTTCCTTTTAATGCCATTAATTAAAAACTTCTTTCATATAGTAAAATATTCCATTTTTATTAATATAGTTTTGTATTTGTTTCCTCTATTGTTTTGATGCTTCCTTAATAATAAGGAGAGAAGCAGACAGAGAAGAGACAGAGACACAGAGAGAAAGAGAGAGAAAAGAAAATTAAATACTTAATACTGCTTCCTGGCACACTCTCTTTGATAATAATCTCTCATTAAGTATGGGCTGGACCTCGTGACTAGCTTCTAACAAACAGAATATAACATAAGTGATCAGATATCACATATGAGATGAGTTAAAACAAGACTGTAGCACTCATCATTCTACCCTATTGCTCTTTGGCTGATCTATTTGTACCAAGTGAAGCAATTTCCATGTTGTTAAGTGCCCTAAGGAGAAGCCCATTTTAGTGAGCAATTAAAGTCTTTAGTTAACAGTCAAGGAAAAGCAGAGAAGGCCCAAAGTCCATCTCATGAGGAACTAAATACTGCCGCTTGAATGAGCTTGAAAGTGAATCTTTCCCCAGCAGAGCCTCTCAATGAAAATGAAACCCTGAGACTTCTTAATTGCACCCCTTTCAAAAAACTTGATACAGGGGCACCCAACTAAGCTACACTTAAGTTCCTGACCCATGAAAATGTGAGATAATAAATGTTTGTTGTTTTAAACCTCTATGTCTTGGACCAATTTGTATAATGCAGCAAGTAACTAATATGTCAAAGATATGATACATAAATGGAATTATGTGTTTATGAAGTAAACATCACAGTTGTTTAATAAGACCACCAGAGTGTACTTTTGTTCAATACAGATAACTATAATTCATCTGAAAACAGCACCGTTGAATTTATCTTGTCACATCTATTCTGTTCGTTGCACCTATGACTAAAAATGTGTATGTCAAGGAAGCTTAAGCCTAATAAAACATAAAAATTATGACATCAACATTGTAAAATGTTCATCCATCCACATTTTCTAACTAAAATGTATTTTTCTCAAGAAATCTGAACAATTTCCCTTTCATATAGATAAGTACTAAGGGGATTTATATATGCATTCATACATACATTCATATATGAATAAAACATAAAGATACATTCTTAAGAAAAAAGAATAAGAAAATATGAATTTATGTATTTTGTTGTATAAGTGTAATCAGCATCTATATGAAATGAGATGCTTGTCTTTAAAATGTTGTTTCAATTGGAATGGATATATTTATCTTAAAATCACGGTCTTTTAAAATTTTGTGATGAATACCTTTAAGATTTGTTTTCGTAACAGTTTTCAAATATACAGCACATATTTTTATCTATAGTTACCATGTGCATTATACCCCCCAAGATTTATTTATTTTATAAATGAAAGTTTGTACTTTTTGACTGTCCTCTTCCATTTTGCCCATCCCCTACTGTCTGTTTGGTCTTCTCACAGTTGTCTTTTTCAATATTTTTAAAGAGCTTTTTATCTGGATGTCAATGGAAGATAGAGGATATGACTATACAGTGATGTTACTGATATTTTAACAAACATACCAAAATTCAGATATTCAAATGACTGTTTCTTCTTAAAATGTATTCAAATGTGTTGCTATTTCCAGAAATGTATTTTTTGAATTGCCTTCCTTAATCTCTTACTCATAATTTTGAATATCCTAAATGATGGCAAATAATTATGTCTTGAAGGTAGATTTTAAATTAGATAAAAAACAGGTGTCGTTTTAAACATGAGAATAAGATGGGTTACCAAAATGGACAGTACAATTTCTGGTAAAAAAATAAGATCTGAATACATAGTAAGGAGAATGTTTTTCCTCATTTGCTTTATAAATTGGTTCTGAAGGAAGGCATATGAAAACAATTCCAAATATGGCAGCATAGCTAAAGTAAAATACTTGGCCTCCCAAGGTAGTCATTTCAAAGGACAAGATTCATTTGTTGTGTAAATTCTGTTTCTGAATGAAAAACTGTTCTTATCTAGAACCAGAATAGATATCTTACACATGAATCTTGTTATCTTTGTATCAGTGCAACAGTTTGCCTTTTCACTCTCAAAAAGTCTTCATTTGTATTATAAAAATGTGATCACCTATTGATAGATCAAGTAAAATCTGTCAAGATTCATGAATACCTCCTTGGAGAAACTGAGTTGAATATTTAGCAGCTTTTGACAGAGTTAATCAGTTTCCTACTTGATACATTCCTTCTACTTGGCTTCCAAGACAACATCCTCTACCTAAATTGATTTAACAATTTGAAGACTATTGATGGCATTGACAAGAACAATTTAGTATCCTATTAAGACAGACAACTGATTGGAATGGTTTTAAGAAAAATTAGAGATAATGGGTGTGGATTTTTTTTTAAATAAGAAAAGTAGTAGTTTTAAAAACTTTTTAAAAAGCAAAGTTTTATAGAGAATAAATAACAGATGCTACAGGACAGAAAATGAAAAAATTCTTGGGAAAGATGTCATTAAAAGCTAAAGGGAGAATGAGAGATTTTCAATAAGTGAAGGGATTGGCTTTATAAAGGAACATGGATAGTTCTTCTATGATCAAATATAGTAAGACAGGTCTATGGAAAGAGATATTGATAAGTAGGTAGTTATAATGATGGTTCTCTATGGACTTTTGCTTCTGACTTCTTCCATTTCCTAAGTGAAGTTAAAAGCAAAGTCTTCCATTGAGTAAGATGGTGGAGAAACTATTGTAGGTTTGAGGAGAGAGGATAAGGTGTGAAATAATCATTTAGAGCAGTGGTTAACAATGTTATCTGCCACAAAGGCCAATTATGTATTTCAAGATTTTCTAATGTTTAACTCTACATATTTGCTTACGTGTTGTATATAATTTTTCAAGCTATAATGGCAGGATTGAGTAATTACAACTGAATCTATATGGCCTGAAAACTAAAAATATCTACTATCTGGTCCTTTAAGAAAATGTTTACTAATCCCTGTTCTAGAAAAATGAAAGAGTGACTGGAAGAAACATATAGTGTAAATGTACAGAATTGTGATTCATTTAATATTTGGGTCATAAATATAAAGTGAAAGCACTTTATGTGGTTTCTTTCAGCTATATTTATCCACATAAGTACAGATATGGAGTTGTGAACCATTGGACTAAACTTTGGTGTGGTTTGCCAACTGAGAATAACTGCTAAGATAAACAAGAGAATCTAGGATGTACTAAGGGAATGATTATAAGGATTGATTATTCAAGTTGGTTAAGAGGAAGAGGGAGGACATCAAAGGAAAGACGAGTGATTGAAAAATTAATTGGAGATCTCAGTGTGTGAAATGATTGTGGGAAAGGGGTAAAAAATGGCTAGCTCAAAAAATAGGAGTGGAGGTCATTGATAAGTGTGGAATTAACGTTTCAAAGAACCTGTGATTTTTGGTAATAATAAGTTCTAGGGTATGCCACGGTTGGGGGGTGCGGGAGGGAATACCTGAGGAAAGGCAAAGAATAAGACAATTGAAGAAGCAAATTTTAAGGAATTGAGAAGTTAAAATATGGAAAGTGTTGTTTATGTATTTATTTAAATCCCAAAGGAATAAGTGTGAGGAGTTTAAGTAATTGAGAAATGGGAGTAGGTTCACAAATGTTAGCAACTATGTGAGGAAGTGGATGATAAAAGACTGAAGCGGAAGGTTTACAGAAAGAAGGGGAAACTGAATGAAAAGCTAGTAAAAGTGGTACAGAGACGGGGGGGAGGAAAAAGTAAAACCTCCAAGACTCAAAGAGAAGAGCAGAGAAAGCAATATCCTCAGAGAGAATCAGATCTCTACTAGAGCAAGAAGGTGAAGGGAAGAGTAGGAATGAGCTTAGACAAAATGCATTGAATGAATCTATACAACCAAAAGAAAAGCCTCTTAAAAAAATTATAGATAATCAGGAATCTCTTCCCTATTCCTTATAAGGAAAAATTTAAAATAAATGTAAGTTTCTCGGACAATTGTAGATACATGTAATGATTTGAAATGAATTTTGCAATATTGTTATATAAAGTTTCAATTATTGATCCAATTACTTTTGTTTTTTTCCATGAATATTGCATTAATAGGACAACTTATGAAATAAAAATTCAATTTTTAATTTTTTTTAATTTTTAATTTTATGTTTTATTTATATTTTATTTGTTTGTTTGTTTTGAAGTTCTGTTTGCCACCATATAGTATAACACCCAGTGCTCATCCCATGAAGTGCCCTCCTTAGTGACTGTCATCCCGTTACCACAACCCCCAATCAACCTCCTCTTCCACAGTTCTTTGTTTCCCAGAGTTAGGAGTCTCTCATGGTTTGTCTCCCTCTAATTTTTCCCACTCAGTTCCCCTCCTTTCCCTTATAATCCCCTTCACTATTTCTTATAATCCCCTTCACTATTTCTTATATTCCTCATATGAATGAAACCATATGATGACTGTCTTTCTCTGATTGACTTATTTCACTCAGCATAATACCCTCCAGTTACATCCACGTCGAAGCAAATAGTAGGTATTTGTCCTTTCTGATGGCTGAGTAATATCCCATTGGCTATATAGATCACATCTTCATTATCCATTCATCTGTCAATGGACATCCTGGCTCCTTCCACAGTTTGGCTATTGTGGACATTGCTGCTATGAACATTGGGATGCAGGTGTCTTGGTTTTCACTACATCTGTATCTTTGGGGGTAAATCCTCAGCAGTGCAATTGCTGGGTCGTAGGGCAGGTCTATTTTTAACTCTTTGAGGAACCTCCACACAGTTTACCAGAGTGGCTGCACCAGTTCACATTCCCACCAACAGTGCAAGAGGGTTCCCCTTTCTCCAAATCCTCTCCAACATTTGTTGTTTCCTGTCTTGTTAATTTTCACCATTCTCACTGGTGTGAGCTGTATCTCATTGTGGTTTTGATTTGTATTTCCCTGATGGCAAGTGATGCAGAGCATTTTCTCATGTGCTTGTTGGCCATGTGTAGGTCTTCCCTGGTGAAATGTCTGTTCACGTCTTTTGCCCATTTCATGATTGGATTGTTTGTTTCTTTGCTGTTGAGTTTAATAAGTTCTTTATAGATCTTGGGTACTAGCCCTTTATCTGATATGTCATTTGCAATATCTTCTCCCATTCTGTACGTTGTCTTTTAGTTTTGTTGACTATTTCCTTTGCTGTGCAGAAGCTTTTTATCTTGATTATGTCCCAATAGTTCATTTTTGCTTTTGTTTCCTTTCTCTTCATAGATGTATCTAGCAAGAAGCTACTGTAGCCAAGTTCACAAAGGGTGTTGCCTGTTTTCCTCTCTAGGATTTTGATGGATTCTTGTCTCACATTTAGATCTTTCAACTACCTTTTGTGTATCTTTGTGTCTGGTGTAAGAGAATGGTCTAGTTTAATTCTTTTGCATGAAACTGTCCAATTTTTTCAGCACCATTTATTGAAGAGACTGTCCTTTTACCAGGGGATAGTCTTTTCTGCTTTGTCGAATATTAGTTGACCATAGACTTCCTATTTTCTGGGTTGTCTATTCTGTCCCATTGATCTATGTGTCTGTTTTTATGTTAGTACTACACTGTCTTGATGATCACAGCTTTGTAGTACAACCTGAAATCTGGCATTGTGATGCCCCAGCTTTGGATTTCTTTTTCAATATTCCCCTGGCTATTCAGCATCTTTTCTGATTCCATACAAATCTTAATATTATTTGTTCCAACTCTTAAGAAAGTACACCCTGGGTAGCATTGACATTTTCACAATGTTAATTCTTCTAACCCATGAGCATGGAATATTTTTCCATTTTTGTGTCTTCCTCAATTTCTTTCAGAAGTGTTCTGTAGTTTTTAGGGTATAGATCCTTTACCTCTTTGGTTAGGTTTATTCCTAGGTATCTTATTCTTTTGGGTGCAATTGTAATTGGGTCCTAGGTATCTTATTCTTTTGGGTGCAACTGTAATTGGGATGGACTCCTTAATCTCTCTTCCTTCAGTCTCATTGTTAGTGTATAGAAATGCCACTGATTTCTGGGCATTGATTTTGTATCCTGCCACATTGCCAAATTGCTATATGAGTTCTAGCAATCTTGGGGTGGAGTCTTTTGGGTTTTCTATATACAGTATCATGTCATTGGTGAAGAGGGAGAGTTTGACTTCTTCTTTGCCAATTTGAATGCCTTTAATGCCTTTTTGTTGTCTGATTGCTGAGGCTAGGACTTCCAGTACTATGTTGAATAGCAGTGATGAGAGTGGACATCCCTGTCTTGTTCCTGATCTTAGGGGAAAGGCTCCCAGTGCTTCCCCATTGAGAATGATATTTGCTGTGGGCTTTTCATAGATGGCTTTTAAGATGCTGAGGAATGTTCTCACAATCCCTATACTCTGAAGTGTTTTGATCAGGAAGGGATGCTCTATTTTGTCAAATGCTTCCTCTGCATCTATTGAGAGGACATATGGGTCTTGTTTTCTCTCTTGTTCATGTGATCTATCCCATTGATTGTTTTATGAGTGTCGAACCACCATTGCATCTCAAGGATTAATCTAACTTGGTCATGGTGAATAATCTTCATGTCCTGTTGATCCTATTGGCTAGTATATTGGTGAGAATATTTGCATCCATGTTCATCAGGGGTATTAGTCTATAATTCTCTTTGGTGGAGTCTTTGTCTGGTTTTGGAATCAAGGTAATGCTGGCCTCATAAAACAAGTTTGGAAGTATTCTGTCCCTTTCTATCCTTCAGAACAGCTTTAGTAGAATAGGTATTATTTCTTCTTTAAAAGTTTGATAGAATTCCCCTGGGAAGCCATCTGGCCCCAGACTTTTGTGTCTTGGGAGGTTTTTGATGACTGCTTCAATTTCCTCCCTGGTTATTGGCCTATTAAGGTTTTCTATTTCTTCCTGTTCCAGTTTTGATAATTTGTGGTTTTCCAGAAACGCATCCATTTCTTCTAGATTTTCTAATTTATTGGCGTATAGCAGCTCATAATACATTTTTAAAATCGTTTATATTTCCTTGGTATTGGTTGTGATCTCCTCCCTTTCCTTCATTATTTTATTAATTTGAGTCTTTTTTCTTTTTAATAAGGCTGGCTAGGGGTTTATCTATCTTATTTATTCTTTCAAAGAACTAACTCCTGGTTTTGTTGATCTGTTCTACAGTTCTTCTGGTCTCTATTTTATTGAGTTCTGCTCAAATCTTTATTATCTCTCTTTTTCTGCTTGGTGTAGGTTTTACTTGCTATTCTTTCTCCAATTCTTTAGGTGTGAGGTTAGCTTGTGTATTTGAGTTTTTTTTTCAATTTTTTGAGGGAGTATTGTATTGCAATTTATTTCCCCTTAGGATGGCTTTTGGTGTATCCCAAAGATTTTGAATGGTTGTATCTTTATTTTCATTAGTTTCTGTGACTCTTTTTAGTTCTTATCTAATTTCCTTGTTGACCCATTCATCTTTTAGTAGGATGCTCTTAACTTCCATGTGTTTGAGTTTCTTCCAAATTTCTTCTAGTTCTAGTTTCAAAGCATTGTGGTCTGAAAATATGCAGGGGACAATCCCAGTCTTTTGGTATTGGTTGAGACCCGATTTGTGACCCAGTATGTGGTGTATTCTGGAGAAAGTTCAATGTGCACTTGGGAAGAATGTGTATTCAGTTGTGTTCGGATGGAAAGTTCTGTATATATCTGCGAAATCTACTTGGTCAGTGTATCATTTAAGGTCCTTGTTTCTTTGGTGATGTTTTTCTTAGAAGATCTCTCATTTGCTGAAAGTGCTGTGTTGAAGTCTCCTACTATTAGTGTATTATTATCTAAGTATCTCTTTACTTTGGTTAATAATTGATTGATATACTTGGTAGCTCCCACATTAGGGGCATAAATATTCATGAATGTTAGGTCTTCTTGTGGGATAGATCCTTTAAATATGATATAGTGTCCCTCTTCATCCCTTACTACAGACTTTGGGATAAATTTTAAATATCTGATATGAGGATGGCTACCCAGCTTTCTTTTGAGGACCTTTTGAATGGTAAATGGTCTCCACCCCTTCATTTTCAGGCTGGAGGTGTCCTTAGGTCTAAATGAGTCTCTTGTAGACAGCAAATAGATGGGTCTTGCTTTTTTATTCAGTCTGATACCCTGCATCGGTTGATGGGATCACTTAGGCCATTCATGTACAGAATAACTACTGAAAGATATGAATTTAGTGTCATTGTAATACCTATTCCGTCCCTGTTTTTGTGGATTGTTTCTTTGGGCTTCTTCTTTCTTTTACAGGGTCCCCCTTTAATATTTCTTGCAGAGCTGGTTTGGTGGTCACATATTCTTTCAGTTTCTGCCTATCTTGGAAGCTCTTTATCTCTCCTTCTGTTCTGAATGAGAGCCTTGCTGGATAAAGTATTCTTGGCTGCATGTTTTTGTCATTTAGTACCTTGAATATGTCCTGCCAGCGCTTTCTGGCCTGCCAGGTCTCTGTGGAGAGGTCTGCTGTTAATCTATTTCTCCTCATATAAGTTAAGAATCTCTTGTCTTGCATTGCTTTAAGGATTTTCTCTATATCATTGAAATTTGCAAGTTTAACTATTAAATGTCGAGGTGTTGAATGGTTTTTATTGATTTTTTGGGGGGGTCCTCTCTATCTCTTGGATTTGAATGCCAGTTTCCTTCCCCAGGTTAGGGAAGTTCTCAGCTATGCTTTGTTCAAATATACTCTGCGGTCTTCTCTTTCTCTCTCAGTCTTTTCTGGAATCCCAATTATACATATATTCTTCCTTCTCATTTATTTCCCTAAGCCTTTCCTCATGGGCTGTTTCCTCAGCTTCCTTCCTTACCATCAACTTTTCTTCTATGTCATTCACTCTCTCTTCCAATCTCTAGAGTCCTTTATGCCTTTTTTTTCCCCCAGAGCTGCCATTAGCTTTAGAATTGTGCTTCTGAATTGACTTTCTGACAAAGTATTGCAATCCAAATTCTGTAACTCTGTAGCAGAGTACTGTTTCCAGTTCTTTCTTTTGTTGGGAATCCTTCCTTCTAGTCATTTTGTCCAGTGCAGAGTGACTGTATGAGTGGGCTGAGTAAAAAATATCAACCATGACGTAAGTAAAATATACCCTAGATGATTCCAAAGAGGTCAGAGACCAGAAACTAAAAGAAAAAAAAGGAGATCAGAACAAAATAAAAGTACCACTAAAGTGAAAAACAAATTTTAAAACAAAGTAGTAAAAATAGAAAGGCAAAAACCACAAAGAAGAAAAAAAGAGGGAAAAAAAAAGTAAATAAAAAAAGAAAAAGAGAAAAGGGGGAGGGGGATGGTGGTGGTTAAGAAGTGGTAGTGGAGAGAGAATGTAGTGTCCCTGAGGGGTCCTAGAGCGTGATTTTCTTGGTTCTGAGTGTACTAAGTTCTGTATGTTAGAAGCTGAATCCCAAATTTATATAAACCAGCAATACTTGTAGAAAGTTCCAACGCTGACTACAAAAACATGAAGAAGATAAAAGAGGGGGCAGAATGGGAAGGCAGAGAGAATAATCTCACAAGAATGAACCAGCACGGTATCCCACTTGGTTCTGGGTATATGCTGATTGTGTTTTAGAAGTATTAACTTCTGCCATTGTAAAGCAAAATGAGGCAGAAAACAAACAAACAAACAAACAAACAAAAACCCTCATATCTCTTATATATCCCCAAATTAAATTGAATACATTGAAGGGAATCCAGAAGTGAAAAATATTATTTCCCTAGACGTGGAGATTTCCAGCGCTGCTTGGCCAGGAACTTGCCCTTCCCCTGTCCTTCCAGCTCCTCTTCTGAAGGAAGGCCTGCTGTGCGGACTCTCAGGTGTGGGCACCTGGGGAGCTGCCCCCCTCCCATGCTGGGTTCAGTGGGGGCTGTTGAACCATGAGGCCTCTGTCCTCTGGGGCACCCCCTCTCCCAGGCACACAGTGACACAGGAGGAATGACACTACTGGTGGTGGCCAGGTCTCCAGCCTTGGGGTCAGCTAAGCCAGTAACCACCTGCAGCTCCCAGTCCGCACTGGCCTAGGTGCTCCTGGGTGGGGGCGCTGACTGCACAGCTGGGGGTGCCCGGCGGCAGGAGCGTCCTCGCTGTCCTGTGCCCTCCCTGCCTCCGCCTGTCCCGGGGGGACCGCAGGATGGGGGCTGTGTCCCTCAGCGCTGTGGGATCCGGGGCCTGTTGCTGCTGGAATCGCGCTCCCGGGGCCAGTGGCTCCCGAAGGCAGCAGGGCACAGCCCGGCCGGAGCCCCCGCCTGACCCACCGGCTTCTCCCCAGGTCCCGCCAGGTGAGCTCCAGCCCTTGACCTAGATCGGCCGTGGTGTGGGTGTGCTCTCCCCGGTGCCCTCCTCTCCCAGTGACCCCGGGAGACTGGAGGTCCCCCTCCTCCTGCGCTTCTGCCCGTTTCCCTGCTGAGCACTTCCCTCTGGGAAGAATCCGAGCGGATTTTTAAAGTTCCCGCATCTCCAGGGCTGGGCTCTCCTGTCCCGAGGCTCCCCCCGCCCCCCTTAGCCTGCTCCTCATGGGCCCCTCCCCCACTCGATTCTTTTTTATTTTATTTTATTTTTTTCTGCCTTCCTACTTTGTTAGAAGCGAAAACCCTTCTCTCTGTAGCGTCTTGCTGTCTTCTCTTTAAATCTCAGGTTGGATTCGTAGGTGTTCAGGTTGGTTTGGAAGGTATGGGGGGGTGGCTGGCTCTGGGTGAGGGGAGGACCCATTCTTCCCTGTCTTGCCCCTCCTAAAAATTTAAGACTATATTTTATACTTACTACAGAGTCAGGCTAATTTGGCTAGTTATTATATATATATATATATATATATATATATATATATATACAGAAATGGTTGAAGTCATTTTAGGTGGTTCCATGATAAAGCTACTATAGTTGTCCTGAATTATTTAAAAAATAACCATATAGAGGTGGAGTTAACTTATTCTGTTTTTCAGGGAGTCAGGAATAGAATCAATATATGGAAATTATAAGGAGATGGTAGTTAATATTATAAAAGATTTCACAATTCCAAGTATTTAGCAAAGTAAGGAATACTTCTAGAGATAGTAAATAAAATCTTTATCATTTGAAGAATTTAAAGTTTATTTACAAGTGATGCAAAAGAAGGAATTTATGCATTGTGTATTTGTGTTTGAGTACATTGGTTTTGAAATATTCAGATGAACAGTGTAAATTTGTCTAATATGCCTTTCTATTCCATTGATTTTCTTTCCTAGCTTCTTCTGGATGTTTATTACTGCCCATATGGATTTATAGTTTATTCTTGAAGTAGTGTAACATATTTATATTTGTTGTCATCATTCAGAGGTATTTATTTGGGCAAATATACTTAAATCTAGCATTTAAAAAATTTCTCTAGGAAGATTTACCTCTGGAAGTTCTCTCAGTAGCTCTGGCTTTTTAATTCTTGTACATAAATTTTCTATGACAAAAAAATCAAGTTTCAAAGACATTGTCAAATTTGTATCTGGCCCTACAGGAAGATTTCCTGTCTGCTTTCATTAGTTCAATCTGCTAAAGATATTAACTCCTACATAGTAGTTGGTTGTGGTAGAAACAATATTCTGTGTTAAATGAAAGAACTAAATCTAATATTAGTGTGAAAGTGAATCATTAAAGTGAAATAAATAAAATCATAAGCCATGTTAGTGAAACTGAGAAAATTCACTGTAAAAGACATTTGGAATTTTGCTATTAAACGTTGAAATTAAAATTCTTCTGTAACATTAATTTTGTTAAAAAACAAACAAACAAACAAAAACACCAGGGGATCCCTGGGTGACCCAGCAGTTTAGGGCCTGCCTTCAGTCCAGGGTGTGATCCTGGAGACCCAGGATCGAGTCCCGCATCGGGCTCCCTGCATGGAGCCTGCTTCTCCCTCCTCTGCCTGTGTCTCTGCCCACCCCCTCTCTCTGTCTCTGTGTGTGTCTCTCATGAATAAATAAATAAATCTTAAAAAAAAACCACCCAAAACATATTCATGCTATGCTATGCTATGCTATGCTATCATGGTGATTCTGAAAGATAACCAACTTTGGCAGCAAAGAGAGCCTCTCAGTGAAGAAATAAAACTTATAGAGCAAATAGATGGTGAGATTAAGTTAACAAGAAAGTAGTAGATAATATGCTGCCAATTTGAAAGGCTTTTTAAAATACAAGTTTTACTGCTAAGTCTGAAAAACTGGAAGGAACTTTGCTTCCTCCAGTTTCATAAGTGATAACAGAATGAGACTGGTCAGGTAACCTCATTCACTTTGGGAAAGGCAAATATCTATATTCCAGGAATGTTTTGGGCTAGATGGTTGGAGGAACACCTAGGAATAAATGATGTAGTGATCTATCAAATTAAGGCATTTTCATATACTGGGAAACTATAATCTCCCAGATCAGTGTAACTATAAAAGAAAAAAGCTCAGACTTTAACAGAAGTGCTCAGATTTACATCTTTCATAACATTACTTAGTAATTTGTTTCATGTAAAGAGTCAAATATAATTTCATACCCAGAGGAAACACTAAAATTTCTCCTTTTTATGTTTTTTGTAGGTATTTTTAATATTTTCAATCTTTAATAAATTAATATGTTCAACTTTTGCAGTCAGAGAAAAAATATGGCCACAACCCATAAAAACTGTGACACTTGATTGACATGAGATTCAGATCAGTCAACTGATCTAACTTTTCTAAATTTTCATTAACTTTTCTAACTCAATATAGTGAAATTTGCTTTGTAAAAAGAGAAATGCAGTAGTCCCCTTATCTACCAGGGATACATTCTGGGATTTCCTAGTGGATGCCTGAAACTGCAGGTAATTCCAAACCCTTTATCTACCACATTTTTTCCAATACATACATTCCTATGATAAAGCTGAATTTATAAGTAAGAGATTAACAATAATAACTGATAATAAAATAGAATAATTATAATAACATAATAAAACAATGTAATATAAAAATATAATAAAAGCTATGTGAAATACTTTATTGTATTTTACTCACCTTTCTTCTTGTGAGGATGTGAGATGATTAAATGCCTACATGATGAGAAGTGAGGTGGATGGTGTAGGCATCCTTATATGCATTATGCCTTCTGACAGGATTATCTCCTTCTAGATGGCAGTTGACAGCAGGTAGCTGAAGCCATGAAAAGTGAAACCATATATAAGAAAGAATTACTGTAACTGTTTCTAAGAGGTAGATTTATTTTTAGAGGAGTTTTCAGAGAATTGTTGGTTGACTTATGGTCTTCTCAGATACTATGTATAAGGAGTTTCAATGTAAAATCCTGAAAGCCAAAGGTAAACTTGATCTCTATTTTGCTAATTATAAATATATTCTCTAGTATGTGTGACTTGTCCTTAGTTGATGGCTATACAAATAGATAAATATATAAGAAACATTTTTAAAACAATTTTTATATGAACTATTCATATGGAATGAGAAATATATATGGCAGGCAAATAATGCCAAAATCACTGTACTACTGAAAAGGAGAAATGACCTTTTCTGTATTTTAATCTTTCACAATTATTGCAATTTGGTAATTATGTTCATCTAGTTCTTGTGTTTGATATTCCCATAGTTATTTGCTCTTTTCTTTTTGTCCCTTAATTTTTTCTTTTTTAAGTGGAATAATATTTCATTTGGTTTCCATAAGCTTTTTAGTCTCTCCTTTGTAGTTCATTAACAAATATTTTGTAGATCTTGTATTGTTTCCATATGGTTTAGACAGTTTTTTACTTCATGACTCTTGGCATTTAAGTAAATTACAGTTTATCAACTATAATGTATTTCTTTTGACCTATTGCCTATTCATGTCAAACAACCTTTATTAATGAACAAATGAGGATTACTTGATTTACTAGATATTTGCATATTTATTGTCTGATTTAACCATATGAATATCAAACCCAGTTGAAACTTCATGAAACACATTAAATGCATATGTATCTTTTTCCTTTTAAAGATTTCATTTATTATTCATGAGAGACACACACAGAGAGAGGCAGAGACATAGGCAGAGAGAGAAACAGGCTCCATGCAGGGAGCCTGATGTGGGACTCGATCCGAGGACTCCAGGATCATGCCTTGGGCAGAAGGCAGATGCTCAACTGCTGAGCCATCCAGGTGTCCCTGCATATGTATCTTAAATGTATAGATAAATTTATGCATTCTATATTAACTTAAAATATATTATTAATCATTAGATAAATCTCTGAAAAAAGAAAACACTAGATTACTGAATCCTCACTATATACCCATAGCTACTGCAAGTCCACCACAAATATGTAGAGAGAGTATATATTAAACAATTTTCAACTTTTTATTATGTTAGGACTTTATATTCAAAATATATTTTATTTCCAACTCACTAGTTGTACTAAATCTTGAGTACATAATATAATGACTCATGTATAATAGGAAATCAATAATTGATCATTTTTTAATGAAAAAAAAGGTGAATGACCATAGTTGAATTGTTCATATGAGTTGAATAGCTCAATCAGTGGAAGCTCTAACTGTTCTGTGTTCCACCCAGTTCTAATTAGGTATCCTAAGGGCTAGATTGTTTCTTCTCAGGGTGCCTATTTTATCACACCAGCTATATAAGAGAAACTAATCAAAAGAACCTGAAATGGATTATGCCATTTAAAAGTTCTTCCATTAAAGAGCTATAGCTGGAATTAACAGTGAGTCTCAATGATAGAAACTATTCCATTTTCTGGGGGAGGGGATATACTAAGTTAGAGGTAGACCTGAACCCAACAAAAGATTAGAATGTGTCGATACCACCATGATAACATTTTAACTGGCCTCTCTGGGCCATAGAAAATGTTTCCTTCTTTTATCTATCCTTAGGGCCAAGCACAGTTCCAACAAGAGTTTATAGAACATAATAGAAACTTAACAGGTGGTAAATGTCCCAGAATAGTAATAATCCTGTATGTCATCCTTTCTTAGATGTAAAATACTTCACATTTTATCATCTTCAAAATTGAATTGCAACTTACAATCAACAGCATTGTATATTTGCTATTGTATATTGCTATTCTAGATGGCAGTTATGACTTAGTTGTCATTGTCAATGCAAGCATCAATTTGGTCGTAACAGTTCATATTGTAACCATTTCTATTGACTTGTATGCATTGTTGGCATTTCGCATGTTAAGTGTAATTTCCATTTAAATATTACTCAAAAACTATTTAAAAATGAAAAAAAGAAAAAGGACCATTCACTGATTTGACATTGAAACAAAAAAATTATTGAGAATACATAAAGTCATGACACAAAAAAGCAGGATATACATGATATGAATGAGACAAATCAACTATGAAGTGGTTTATGAGACCTAAAAGAGGAAGATACAAAAAGTTGAAACTATGTATATTTTGTTATTGAAATGAAAGTGATGGCATAAGAAATTTCAAGTCTTCCAGAAGAGGGAGGAAATCTGTCAATGAGACTAATGAGACTAAAATATGTCATATTGGACTATTTTAAAATATTAGTGCCATTGTTTATTTATACTTTTTTTGGTGAGATTTAACATCATGTCTTATAAACTAATAGCTTAGATTTAGTGAAATTGAATTTAAAATTTAGTTAAAATGTATTGAGCATTTGGCGTATGCTGAACAGTTTATGACATTTATTTCAGGAAATATTTAATTTCAGGAAAGATTTAAAGGCAACTGTAAACATTACATTTAATCTTTATGCTGTAACTCAAAATAGGCCCCATCCTACCCACTTTAAATTTATGTAGAAAAGGATTCCATGAAGAATTCATATAAAGAGTCTATACAAGAACCAGGAATCAAATCTAGACCTTTTTGGCTCATGAACTCATGTTATTTCTACCATATTCCATTTCCCCCTTGGGGGGAAAAACATACAGTACTTTTGTTTCCATTTAGCTTAATGGCAATATATTACATGTTATTCTACTGGTTAAAGTGTAATATTGAATTTAATTAAAGGCTTTAGATTTTATTTTTTAAGATATAGACATACAAAAATCAATCACACATACAAATATCCCCACACTTCCATTTATACAAGCATTCAACATTTTTCACAATAAAACATAATTTACTTTTGGCATTTCATTGTTTTGAGGTTTTGCATTTCTTTAGTACTTTGGTTATGAAGAATCACTATTGTGAATTTCTTTAATCAATTTAGTAAATTTTAAGAATTTTTAAATTTCCAAAAGACAAGTCCATGACTAAATGATTGTTGAAAATCTCCAAAATGATATTCTTCTTTAATTATGTCAGTGGATTCTAGAAAAGAGCAAGTATCTTCTAAGGACAGCAAAGCGGATCTGATTTGGGTTTGGAAATAGAATACTCATGTTAGATTAAATAAAAGTGCCACTTAGATAACTAGGAGGTTTTGCAGATTCAGCTTTCCTATGAAAGAAACTGATTTTCATAAATTTTCACTTCCGATTAGACACCATTAGAAATCCCTAGGGGCTTCCATCTGAAGTGTGCACACAAATTCCATGAGAGCCCAATGCTAACAATACTCTCAAACAATTGTACTTCTTTTGTAAAACCTACTTCTGTTTCATTAAGAGATGACATCATTTGTCTAAGGGAGTGGTGGAAAAGCTGGTTTAAGACCAAGGAATATAGCTTAGCAGTAGTCCTTCAATACAGAGTTTATGGTTTTAAAATTAAATCATTCTTATTCCCAAATAAATGGCATTAAATATACTTTATTGCATTCTAATTTTATGATTCCATGCTTCCCAAATATACAGGTTTTATTTTGCATACTAGTTCAGGATTTTAGATTAATTAAACTTTGTGGAAGAAAGAACTTTTTTCTTAAGCCATAGACATGAAAGAAGTGATTAGGTATGTGCAGACGGCAATTCGTTCTAATGGTTTATCTTTGTTTCTAACCGTTTTTGCTTGTGTACATTTCCACCTGTTAAATTACTCTGTAATTTACTGTTTCCTGCTATTTGACAAGAAAACATTACAATCACAATAAAAAGTAATTTAAGGCTATTACCAATCAATGAAATATATCTCGGCCTCAAATGAGATTGAAATAATTTATGGGAATTTTACAGTCAAATTAGAATGGAGATTATTCCACAGGGGGGATTCAACTTCTACAAAACTGCAAGCATTATATATTTCCTAATAAGTTCTCACAGCTGAAACATGTCATTATTGGAAGGCGGCTTGGGAAATTCAATGCAATCAAAAGAATCTTACAAATAAATGCTAGCAAAAAAAGGGGTATTTGTGAACTCATAACTCAATAATGGATTTGAAGTTAATGCAAAATGAAGTTAATGCAACATTAAACCTAGGAGGCACATTGAGTTTGGTACTGGTGGATAACTCGCCACACATATTGTTTGTTGACTGACTAACTGACTTATATTCTTAACCCTAGGAAAGCTTCCTAATAGTAGGTAGCAATTTAGCAAAGGTACCACCTCTTCCTACTGCCGTTCAAAACTGAAATGTTGTAAAAAGGAAGCATTTTTGTTTCACTGTTGAAAAGCAATTACAAAAAAAAAAAAAAAAAAAAAAAAAAAAAAAAAAGAAAAGAAAAGCAATTACATTCATTTCCTCTTTTCCTGGCAAATGAAACCTCTGAGTTTGAAGGCTTTATGAGCAATGACAAGATTTGAATGTATTTTCTCAGAATTTTACGCTGAAAGTTCATGCAATTGAATTTTACTTATTTATAAATCAACTCACATTCATCAAAAAAAGTGACAATGTTTGGAAAGGACAACAATTTCAAGAAAATAAATACTTAGGAACTATTGATAACACATGATTGAAAAATGGGCAAATCTATTATACCACCCTTTTGTTTTGCTAATAAACAAACATCAAACACTTATTTATTCTCTATTCACTTTCTCTTTTCCTTCTCTCACTGCTCATCTCCCAAGCTTTACCTGCCTGAATTTTTGTCAGTTATCTAAGTGAGAATAAAAAGTTGAATTCCCCAAGTTAGACAAATGGAAACCAAACTGTTGTGGGTTTGAGAACTACATTAATTAATCATTCCTTTCGTGTGGATTTGCTAAATTCCCTCATCTGTTCAACTTAAAACTAGAATCTTTTTACTTTCCGTAAGGTCTATAAAAATGAGAAATGAACATGAAAGACGTAGGAGAATGATGTGGGGAACAGTATTTCATGACAAAAGGGGTAATACAGCTTTTATGAGAATACAAATTGTATCAAGCATGAAAATATGTTAAGCAATTGTTTTTAAGGTAATCTTAACTCCCGTGAGGAAGTATTGTGATTTAATTATCTTTATGTGAGTTTTAATGAAATACAACAAATTATTTCTGTTCAAAAAATCACTATTGGAATTAAATTTAAATGCATGAGAATAAATTAAATAAATAAATAAATAAATAAATAAATAAATAAATAAATAAATGAGAATGTTGCTCTACATTCCTGTGAGTCATCCAGAATGCTTATCTCATTTAAATTTTGGAAATTTCCAATAATTCCCTGGGATAAGTGAACATTATTCATTCTTTAAATGAGAAGACATTTATTGTGTTACTCAAGTGTAGTAGCTAAAAAGACAAGTAAAGTATGGGCTCAGCTTTCAAAGCAATGATAAAGGGTAAGAAGGCAGTGATGCAACAAGCTTAAGAATGTAAAAGATCTGTTTCATGCTTTCTTATGGCATGATATGTACACTCACTTATTTGTTTGACATTTGAACAAACCTAAATATGGCAGATTATACCTTTGTATCTTCTAATTTATACACTAGGAGCTAAATTGTTGAGTAATGCGTTTGAATAATCACATAGACACAGGCTGTTGGAAAAGATTAGATTTGTCATCAGTTGTTTTTTTTTTTTTTGCAGCTCAGCAAAGTTATTTGTGCAATTATTAGAAGATGAGGATTGCCGTAGTGAATGTAGCTTGAAGCCACTTTCAATTTGCCACAGGACTGGCAAATAGAGCCTCACCTTAATGACTCCAAAGTGCTCCCTAACACCTTGATCGTGAAGAAAATTGATGAAACTCACAGATGCAGAACTGCTGAGGGAGACAGAATTTAACTACAGACTCTGTGACCATAAATGAAGGCTGCCATCTTCCTTTTTTATGAAATAAATAAAAAGAATATTGATTCTTTCAAAGTAAACATCTCAGTCTTACTAGTGGAAAGTGCTATTGCCTATAAAGACAACGTTAATATCTATATTTGATCTGTATCTATAATGTTTACAAAATAATATGTCCTTTTCTAAAATAAATATTTTATTTATTTATTTATGAGACAGAGAGAGAGAGAGAGGCAGAGACACAGGCAGAGGAAAAAGCAGGCTCCATGTAGGGAGCCTGACATGGGACTCCTGGGTCTCCAGGATCAGGCTCTGGGCTGAAGGCGGCGCTAAACCGCTGAGCTATCTGGTCTGCCCATATGTCCTGTTTTTATTTGCCAAAGAATTATGTCTATTTTTCTTTTAATCTTCTTGAAGAACACTGTATTCCCAATTTATGAATGAGAAAAATGAAATAGAGAATTAAGAAAATTGTCCATGATCATTCATTCAATAAAAGGATGAACTAAGGTTTAGTTACAAGCCTGTTTTAGGCTGAATGTTTGTGCACCCCCAAATTCATATTTTGGAATCAAAAACTTTGATGTGATGTAATTAACAGGCAGTGCCTTTAGTAGATAGTTATATCATGAGCATGGAGCCCTCATGAATAGCATTAGTGTCTTTTAAGATAAACAAGAGAGATGATTTCTCAGCCATGTGAAGATACAACAAGAAGGCGGCCCCCTGCAAACCAAGAAATGGGCTCTCACCAGACACCGTAACTGCTCGTGCTTTGATCTTCGCCTTCCCAGCCTCGAGAAATGTGACAAATAAATATTTCTTATTTAAACCACCCAGCCAATATTCTGTTAGAGCAGACAGGGTCTGAATTCCAAAAACAATGTTGTATGCTACCTCATGTTGAATGTTTTATTATCTCACACGTACAATAGGTAGTACTTATGTAGATTAAATACAAACTGTTTTACCTTAAGAGTTTTATAGTTTTCAGATCTTTGAAAGTTTGATTTATATTTATATTCCACATTTAAGTACTTTCTCAGGAGTACACTACCTCTGCAAGAATGTGGTAATGATTCTATAAAGACGCCATCTGCTATACACAAAACTTATCCTATTAATAGGAAACAAAAGAGAGAAAGTAATTTGATTCCTTGTTTTAAAGAAGGTAAAAGTATAATACACTCAAGTGAAAGTGTTGTTTGTGATTGGAGGGAATACAAATTCTCTCTTCCCAATCTACTATGGTTCAAGGTTTGGATTTGTATATTCAATCTGCTATTTACTGTTGGGCAAGTTACCTAATCTTTTTCTGCTTAAATTTCCATATATATTAAATGAGAAAAATGATATCACATATCTCATATGGCATTCTAGTAATTGAGGAAACTCATATGTTTAAATTATTTAGGACAGTGTTATTTAATAAGCTCTCAATAAATGCTCACTGCAACAACTACATTTATTATTCCTGATAGTGCTACTTACTATGTATAATCCAAACCCCCTATTGTTTAATTTTATTTTCTTTTTCTCACAATAGCCTTGTAAAGCTGAGACTCATTAAAATATTTTGGATTTTTACACAACATTAAATAGTCCAGTTGCATTAATTTTTCATTGAATATATAATCATGTTTTTAATGTCTTGAGATCTTTATTTTTCTGACTTTGATAGAGTATAATTTTGAGAAGGTGCTTGAATAAAAGTAAGAAATGAATATATGTTAGTAATATTTTTACTTTTTTGACAACAAAGCTTAATATTCACCATTTTTATATTTATTTACATGCATACATAGCAGTTCTGATTATGTTGAGATATTTATGTCTCACCACTCAAAGTTTAACTTGATATTGAGAAAAAATATATATACTCACCTATACCTTTATAGATTTCCATGATTATTCTGAATTATGTGTCACTGATTGTTTTTTTTTAAATAGAGTCCTTTCCCTATAGACAGTCTTCGTAGTAACAATTTTAACTTTAGTATAATGTAGGACTTAATGAGCATATTATCATTTCTTCTACAGAAATTAATAATAGAAATATTGAATAGCCTTAGTATGTCTGAAATACTTTCAAGTATCTGCAGTTTGCTAGAGATAACTACGTTGTGGTTTAGAGAAAAGTTAACATCAAGTCATTCATTCCCAGGTTTTATTTTAAAACAGAGCAACCTTCACATGATCAAAAGCAATTGTATCTTTTATATACATATATGTATTGTAAGATGTATATTATAAAACATATAAGATAATGTGCAGTAGCCTTTTATTATATGATCATGTTAATAGATTTAAATTCTAAAGATGTGGTTAACTTGCAAAGGAAATCATAGTTGTTGCAACGATATCCTAGTAATAACTATTTATATTTCTTGTTCTTGGATTTGTTTTTAAATTAACTTTTAGGGACCTCTGGGTGGCTCAGCAGTTGAGTGTCTGCCTTTGGCCCAGGGCATGATCCTGGAGTCCTGGGATCGAGTTCCACACTGTGCTCCCCTGGAGCCTGCCTCTCCTGCTGTCTCTGTCTCTGCCTTTCTCTCTGTGTCTCTCATAAATAAATAAATTAAGTATTTAAATAAAAAATAAATTAACTTTGAATATAGTTAATAAGCAAATATTGTTTAACAATAAACTTCAAACTCCAAATTGCCTTATTATGCATGTATTACCACAATATATGAGCAAAATTTCAAGTCACATGATACTTTCTCAGTCTTTGTTTTGTTGATTTGCTTTTAGTAGAATAATTTATAGTAGATTTTAAATATATAAGAGAAGAAGAAAAAATAGTTTTTTATAGTTATACATTTTTACCATTGTTGGCACTCTTCAATCATTTCTGTAGATATAGATTTCTATCCAACAAAATTTACTCAGCCTAAAAATATCTTCCTTCAGTGTTTTGTTTGGTTTTGTTTTGTTTAGTGTAGTCTTTTTTCTCTGGCAAAATTTTCTCTCAAATTTTAACTGAAAATTTAAAAAGTCATTTTGGAAGGATATTTTTTGCTAGACATAGAATTATAGAACAACAGTCCCATTTTATTCTGACCTCATTGGGAAATCAACTGTCATTCTCATCATTATTTCCTGGTATGCAATGTATCTTATTATTTGACATTTTTAGGATTTCCTCTTTATTATTGATTTTTAGCATACCTTGGTCTGGTTTCCTTTATAGTCGTTCTGCTTAGAATTTTTTGAGGTTCTTGAATCTGTTTGATATTTTTAATATAATTTGGAAAATTTTCGGCCAATATCTCTTATTTTTTTAACCCTATTTTGTTTCTCCCTTCCTTCTGGCTCACTTTATATCCATGGGTTACTGATGCTTTGTCCATTTTTTCAATATTTTTGGCTTGGAAAATTTACGTTAACTTATCTCCAAGTTCACTAATCCTTTCTCCTGTTGTTACTGATATGTTAAATCCATTCAATTAATGTTTAATTTTAAATTGTAGGTTTTCATTTTAGGATTTTAACTTGGTTTATTTTAAGACATTTAATGTCTCTCAAACTTTCCCAATTCCTTCCTCAATATTTTTACATTATTTACTATAGATTCTTTAATATATTTGTTATAATTATTTTAAAGTTTCAACCATTTGGATTATCCATTAGACTGTTTCTACTGGCTTTTCCCTCCCATTTTGTATAGGTTATTAGTTATATAATTGCATATAACTGTTATATATAATATTAATTTCTAGTAACTTTTTATTGTAAATTGGCATTGTGGATGATACATGTGGAGAATCTGGATTCTATTAACTTTCTCTATAGAATGTTGTATTGCAATAAATACTTGCAGAAAACATTAACCTTTTAGAAAGTTTTAAGGAAGAGTAGATTTTGATTCTGCCCATATTTCTAGGATGAAAGCCTTAGTCTTAGGATATAGTTCTTACTCCTAGAAAGTGGCATATCCACTGCCACATTTAGGAATGATTAAGCAGACATTTACCTCTTGACTTCTCAAGAATTGAACTCTAAATCTGGATTTCCAATATTAAGCAGCTGCTTAAATCAGATTTTAAACTATCCCTCTGTTCCTTTTCCCCTGAAAGGAATTCTCATAGTTGAACTATGAACTTCTATGCCTTTCAAACTGAGGGTCATGTGCACACAGATTCAGAAGGACAGCTCTGGTTCCCTCTTTGATGGAATACTCCCTCCTCCCCACCCCCCAAATGTTCTGGTAGCCTGAAATTCTGACTTCTGATTCCCCACATAAATAAGGCTGCTTCTTTCTATTAAATTTTATTTTAATATGCCTGAAGCTAAATATTTTCCATGATGTAAAAACCAAATAAATGTGTTAACATCATCCAAGGTGTTCTTTTTCTTAATTTATGGGTTAAGGTCTCCCCAGTTCCTGACTGCTTTTGGTTGCTCTCAGTTGCCTTTAATATTGAATTCTTCATTTTTCTTCTCTCCCACCATCCCCCACTCTGGAACGGTTCTGCATTTCCTGTTTCTTTATCTTTCAATATAAAATTCTGGATAACTTATTAAGAAATATCTTTCAATTCAGTAGATCTCATTTGAGTTTATCTAAAATATATATGATTATTTTAAGGTTTTTTTTAAAGTTTATTTCCAATATACTCAATGTACAGTTATATTAGTTTCAGGCGTATAATTCACAGTTCTACAGAGTATTCAATGCCCATGACAATATGTGTACTCTTTTTTTTAAAGATTTTATTATTTTATTCATGAGAGACACACAGAGAGAGAGGCAGAGGAAGAAGCAGGGAGCCTAGTGTGGGACTAGATCCCAGGACCCCTTGATCACGACCTGAGTCAAAGGCAGATGCTCAACCCAGGTGCCCCCAATATGTGTACTCTTAATCCCTTTCACTTATTTCACCTCTTCCCATACGCACCTCATCAAACCACCAGTTTGTTCTCTATCTTTAAGAGTTTGTTATATTTTTGTTCATCTCTGTTTTCTTTGTTTCTTGTTTCTTAAATTCCACATACAAATGAGATCATATGGTATTTGTGTTTTTCTCACTGACTTATTTATAAATAGTTCCATTCACATAGATAGATTTTTGTTCCCTGGGAAATAACCAAAAGATCAGAAAAAATAGTGAATTATTTACTATTACCATTTACATAGAATATATAGAAAATAATACTAATACTGATACTAATACTACTAATAATAATAAGGTTCAAAGGAGCAGCAAATTGGAAGAATCAAGAATGAATATAAATAATATGTACAGGGAAAGTATATTTCCAAAAAAATCTTTCATATCAGAGGATAATATAATGACATCTTTAAAGAGCTAAGAGTAAAATAGCCAGGGGTCGTACACCTCTTGATTTTGGCTCAGGTCATGATCTCAAGGTTGTGAGATCGAGCCCTGTGTGGAACTCCATGTTCAGCACAGAGTCTATTTAGGTTTCTCTCTCCCTCTCCTTTAGCTTCTCTTTGAGCCTTTTCTAAAATAAATAATTTTTTAAAAAAATTTAAAATGCTTAATCTAGAATGATGCAAGAAAGATGGAAAAGAGAACAAAAACAAATGGGACAAATAATAACAAATAGCAAGATGGTTGGCTTAAGCCTAAATATCTTAATATAATATAAAAATGTAAATTGACTTAATATTTCAAATAAAACTATTATATGTTTGGATAAAAAAAAGTAAGGCTCATCTGTGTGCTTAATTACAAGAGAAAGACTTTAGTATATAAAATGAAAATGAGGGCAACCTGGGTGGCTGAGAAGATTCAGAAGATGGCTTCAGGGCAACCTGAAGGCTCACCTGCCTTCAGCGGTAGGGCATGATCCTGGAGATCTGGGGTTGAGTCCTACATCGGGCTCCCTGCACGGGAGCTTCTGCCTCTGTCTGTGTCTCTGCCTCTCTCTCTGTGTCTCTCATGAATAAATAAATGAAAATTTTAAAATAAAATAAAATGAAAATGATACAAAATATCTCTTGCAAATACTGTTCATAAGAATATTTCTATGTATATATTAGGAAAAGTAGATTCCAAGACAAAGAGTATTTACCAGAGAAAAAGAAATAGCATTTCATAATGATAATAGGGTCAATTTATCATGAAGAGATATCAAGAAAATCCTTAATGTTTAGCCACTAATAACAGAGCTTTAATGTACATAAAAAATAGTTTGACAGAACTGATGAAACAAAACACAAATAAATTTAAAATTTAAACATACACTTTTCACAGTAATTGGAATGAGAAGACAAAGTTCAATAAGAATATAAAAGTTCTGATAACATTATCAACCATTGACCTGAGAGCACTGTATACAATTTTAAAGTACCATACTCAACTTGTGCAAAAGACACTTTATTAATACACATGGTAAACTAAATAGAGATAGATTTTATGGAAGACCCTCAAACAAGTCTCAATACATTTCAAATAAATTAAGTCATACAGAATGTATTCCATGACTATAACTGAATTAAATTTGAAATCAATACAAAAAAGTCAATACAAAAATCTACGTCAGTAGGATTTAGAGTATTCTAAATATGTAGGAATAAAGTCAAGCAATTCTAAATAATCCATATATCCAATAATCAGCAAAGTAAATTTAAAAGGGATCTAAATGGAATGATAATGAAAACACAACATAGCAAAAATTATAGGATATTTGTATCTATTTGTCTAAAACTGTTTAGAAAAAAAAATCATAGTTTAGATTTAAATCTTGTAAGTTAAAATCCTTATGCAACAAAATAAGATTCTAAAATTCCACTTAACATGCTAGAAAAAGAGCAAATTAAACTCAAATAAATTCTAGATAAAAGTCCCTTCTGGAACACCTGGTGGCTCAGTGGTTGAGCTTCTGCCTTCAGCTCAGGGTGTGATCCTGGTGTCTCGGATTTAGTCCCACATTGGGCTCCCTGCATAGAGCTTGCTTTTCTCTCTGCCTGTCTCTCTCTCTCTCTCTCTCTCTGTGTCTCATGGAATAAATAAATAAAATCTTAAAAAGTTTTAAAATAAAAAATTAGTTTAAAAAATAGATATCTGGCATAATATAGTAAGTCTTCGTTGACAACAAATACTTTCAGATCAATGAAAAAATAAAATTTAATATTTTAACTCATGAATATTTTCCATGTAGTATTAAACAATTTTTAATTAATTAATTAATTAATTTTAATAATTTTAATTTAAATCCAAACTTGGATTCAGATGTTTTTGTAATTTACTGTATTCTCTTAAGTAAGGTATCTGTAACAATTTATTTATTATTATTTTTTATCTGTAACAATTTATATAAAATTCTTATAGATTCCTTTGTTTCTAAGGCTATTGGGATAAAATTCCTTGTCTGCAAATAGCTTTCTTAATTATATATATACATATATATATATATTTCTTTTGATAACTATTTCCAATCCCTGGAAGCTGAGATTTCTTTTATATTCCACACTGGTACTCTTAGCTTTTCTCTTCTCTAGACCTGAAATTCCTGCTTGAGTCTAAGCACATTCTCATGCATTCAGACATTTCTAGGGAGAGAAATGCAGTACTTCTGGGGATTATATTATTCTAATTAAGAAAAAAAATGGTTGCAAAAATTTGGTTCAAAGACCAGCGTGAGAAAGGATGATTCTAAATCAGAATTGAATTAGTTATTCAGGGCTTCCTTCCTCTGACCCCTCCCCCCCCATAGATATATGCTGAGTCTTTAAGGCCTGTAATTAACAATTGAGTAAAAGCTCAAACATCTCCTTGGGACATTGAGAGCACAAGGCAGCCATGGTGTCAGTGCCAGCAGCTCCTGAAGCAGTAGAAGGCACTGCCAGCTGCTTTGGCAGCAAAATAAATAACGCCTCAAGGCAGACATCAGCGCTGTCCACATTAAACATTGGCAGCCTCAGAGTTTGGCAAGGGATTAACAGAGTGTGTATTAAGGATATATGGGGTGGGAGTGGAGGCCATTAGCATGCTAACTGGATTCCAATAGGAGTCCTCCAATGAAGAAAGTTAAACTGCCTCCCGAAAAGTTCTAGAATTCACTGGCAGGCATTTGAGACCATGCTAAAGTTACAATTTAACAGAAGGCTTGAACTAGAGGAATATTTCTTGACAATATTATTGAATTCTGTTTTAACTGTCTCGACGCTTAATATGTTCTCACTCCATTGATGTTGTGGCTCAGAAACTATGACTTATTCTAGTCCTCTATCCAGTGATTATATAGCCACGGAATCTTCTTGCTAATCCCAAGGACATAATTACTTGGTCATCCTGGAATAACTCTCTTTTTACCACCAGTAATCTACCTGCTTGGTAATTAATGGCTTATGTTTAATAACAATCTTTTTCTAAAAGATAAGTGTTGCCCTGAATATTTACTCTTTTTCAATATCACCTAATGCACACTCACTATAGGTCTAGGATTGTCAACATACACTATTCTAACAACTCATATGCTATTTTTAATAGCATATTAAAACTTTATTTTAAACTTTATTTAAACTTTAAACTTTATTTTAAACCTTATTTTTCAATCAAAGCAAATTTTTAAAAAACATTATCTAAAATATTTAAAAAGAAAACTCAGAAATTTTTCAGTCATTTTATGATAGCTAGTAAAATCATTCATACCAAATCAGAATCTGACCTTTCAATGAGGACTCATGTCTAATATTTGAGCAAAACAGGGCGTGGAGGCAAGAGTAGAAAAATCTAATGTTATGTCCTATACCAGTGCATCATGTTTACTCATATGCAGCTGTGTTATATTTATGGGCAATGTTTTTCATTTAGACCAGTATGCCCATATTGGAAATGTTTGTTAAGTAGAGGATATTTAAGACATATTTTAATGATATCAATGTTTTTCTGTATCATAATTTTCAGATTGGCCATTTAACAAAGAAAATGGAGTACAGGCAAATGTACTTAAAATATTTTCACAAAAGAGTGGATCGTCTATTTTATGACACATGCATCTGGAAGACAATTTTAATACCTGTTTCTAACACCTCAGGTTTAAAAGAAAGTAATAGTATGGCTTAGAATTTTAAAGGGTTTCTGATATTTCAAAGTCAACTAATACAATTTATACAGAAATTAGGCACATTTACTTCAAATATTAGGTCTCTCTAAGAATACAGGAGTGCAGTACATGGTTAACATGTTTCCCAAGACAACACATAAGCAATACTTTCACAGTTTTGGAAGAAAAAAATTGTGTCCCATAAAGCTCAAAGATTCTTATTTCTGGACTTCTTGTACAATCTTTCAATCATATCGAAGTTCGGAAATAAGAGCCTCCTTTAAACTGAAAATGAAGGGACTCAGATGTATGGAAGACTGACAGAGATGCCTCGTTCTGTGTGTAATCTGAATACTTTTCAATAAAGGTATTTTTCACTTTCTCCTTTTTTTTTTTTTTAAATCTTATGCAAAATGTGTGTTAGGAGTATTCCTTCAATTTTATGCCTCATTGCTGTGGCACTCCAAGGCAAATGTTCCATTTCTCATTGTCTTCAGCAGAATTGCTGTCCTTTGTAAATGGTCCTTACTTGATTCCTGATGGTTGTCACCCCCTTTATGATTGCTAGGGTGATCCAGGACAGCACAGTATTTCCACTTCCCCTCAGGCTAACTCTACTACAGAGGTCCAGATTCTTCATACTCCTCTGATCTCAGCACTGATTCTTGAACAAAAGCTTTTATTAATATTTATGTCTCATCCAGAGAGACACCTTGTTTGGAGAAGTGAATGAAAGATTGTAGTGAATAATCATTATTCATCTGGGTAATGATTCACATTTCTCATCTCTGAAGTGAGAAAAGTTTTGAAGTTTGCCCAGCATATTCAATGTTAGCCTGAGGGATTATATTGACTTTAGATATCCTATCACCTCCAACGTATAACTGAGGCTCTTCTTCTCAAGTAAATCCTATATAAACAACATAACTTTAATTACATATACTTTATAGTTTTGATTTGAGGATGCTATTAAGATGCCATTGATTTGAGGATGCTATTTGTTCACGATTCAAGAATTTACAAGTATGTTGCATGCTGCATAATTTTCTTTACAGTAAATTGTATATGTTTTCTTTTACTTAGTCCTGTAAATTTTACATTATTTGCAGAATAAAACCATGATTTTGCTAGTGTTTGAACATCCTAATCAATTAGTAGCTATGCTATTATAGATGAAAGATGCTTAATTGGCCTTAGATAGGTCATTTCACCTCCCTAGGCTTTATCTCATCTATAAATTAAGCATTAAGTTGGATGTTATTTATTGTTTCTTCACACCTAAAAAGTCTTTTTTTTGTATGTGACAAAGCAGGTAACTAGAGCAACAGATTCACTAATAGAAGTTGTCTTTTCTCTCATTTCTGAATACAATCCTACACACATACCCCGTGTGTCTATGCCAGCTGTATGAACAATGATCTAAACATCACCTATATAATTATGAAAATATATATAATTATACATATAGAAATAAATACAAACATAACAGCTTAGAATTTTATAAATGGTCCTACAATCATCTCTTCCACTATGTTTTGGACATCCTATCTTAATGAACTCTTCTTCATTTAGGAATTCCAGCCACACTATCCTCCTCATTATTATTCCATAATATTGAGCCTTCTCCAGCCTCAGGAATTTTGACCTTGAATTTTCTACTTCCTTAAATATTCTTTCCCCAGATACTTATATTTCTTGTTCTTTCTCCCTCTCTCTCTCTCTTAGTCTCAATTATGATCTTACCTGTCCAAAAAAAAAAAAAAAAGCCAATTCATTTTATATAAAACTACATCCACCTTTTTCATACATACCTATGAATACATAAGAAAAAGAAAAAATAAGTTAAGTAATGTGCAAAATGTATTTCTATACATTGAGGTGAAGCATATAGAATTGAAGATTGCTGTTTGTGTTGTAACTGTACAACCATTGTGCCAACTAAGCATATCCTATTTTGGTGGAAGGAGCATTTAAGTGAAACTTCATTACTTTGATGAGTTCAATTCTATGAAATTCATTATTTTTTAATGAATTTCTCCATCTGCTAAACGATGAAGTGAGAGAAAATATATAAGTGGTAGCTGTAGGGAAAAGCAAGAATAAAACACTAGGTAAAGCTTGGAATGGCAGAAGTCTCTAAGAGGTTTTAGAGACCAGGAGTTTGTGGCTTTCAGGAGAAGAAAACTAGATCTGGCATGAAGAGCTCACCTTGAACTCCCTAAGGTAAACGTTAGTAGCCCTGAAGCCTAGGCACTTGTCTGTAGGAAGTCATTTCAAGTGTTAATTTAAAATCCTAACAGAAAGCTAGTGCAAAGTGCTATAATGTTAACATCAAAGGGGGGAAAAACATTATTAAGAAAGGGAAGTTGATCTTTTTAACCAATGCATTTTTCAATAAACTTTATTGTAAAAGTTGAAGACAATGTGTCTATGTGGAAATGAATCACATCTCAACTGTGGCACCTCACACATCATGATGATATATCCAGGTTGCAGGCTTTCTAAAAGCACATCAGTTGAAATCATGACATAAAAGCAATTTCTCCCAAAAGTCACAGTAAGATTGCCTCGTTTTTAAAACAGTAACTTGTATAGTTTAAAAAATCTCCTTTCCCATATTTCCTTCTGAAGAAATATAAGAAGACTGGCAAGATATAGAAAAGCATTACACATTAAATGTAAACATAGAACAGATATTCTTGATTTAAAACCGTGAATGAGATTTTTAAGGAATCTCGGAGACGTGTGAAAAAAAAATCCAAGTCACAAATCACATTTATCCAAATTTTAACATATATCCAAAGATGGAAGAAAAGTGAATCATGAATCTACACAGGAAATGTACTTTTTTACATATTCATATGTTTATGTTTAGTTATGTATATATGTGCACTCAATCCAAATCAGAGGGATGTTTTTTAAATATACAAAACATAATATCAAACATAAAAGCAAAATATATTTCTCGGATTAATATTTTTGACAATGTGAGCAAGAAATGTGATGATTGAAAGAGACTTGAGTCCATCCTTAATCTCTCTCCTAATTTATCATCCCTTTACCGATGTATGCATGCACATGTACACATATAATCCAAAATTGGCTCCTTCTCTTCACCATCTTTTCTAATACAAACCTGATCTGACATGGGATCATCTATCTCTCTAGGAGACTCCTATAGTAGCATCCTACATAGCACCCCTGATATTAATGATAGCTCATGAGGAAGATACTCTTTTTTTGGTTTAAAGATTTATTTATTCATGAGAGACACAGAGAGAGAGAAAGAGACACAGGCAGAAGTAGGAGACTCCCTGCGGGGATCCCGATGTGAGACTCAATCCTAGGTCCCGGGGATCACGACCTGAGCCAAAGGCAGAGGCTCAACTACTGAGCCACCCAGGCACCCCAGAAGATACTCTTCATAGAGAAATCATTTTAAATGGTCAGATCATATGATGCTGCTTCTCAAAATCTCCAGTGGCTTCGCATTTCAACTCACAGTAATACTCATGAGCTTAGAATTTTATAAATGGTCTTACAATTATCCCTCCCACTTTGTTTTAGATCTCATATCTTAATATTCTCCTTCTCTTTCAGATACTACAGCCACACTGGCTTCCTGGTTGTTATTCCAACACACTGAACCTGCTTCTGTCCCAGGAATTTTGAACTTGAATTTCCCACTTCCTGAAATGTTCTTTCCCCAGATAGCCCTATCGTTTCCCTCCCTATTTTCTTTCAAATGTCCTCTAATCTCACCTTATCTGAAAAGCAATTCTTATTCATCCTTATAAAAAGATATCCATTTCACTGAAACCCTATCCTTATACCCTGTCTTACTTCTCTTCGTAACACCAATCTCCACTTATCATATTATATATTTGTTATTTATTTGTTTAACAACAAGGGCAAGTGCTATATCAGTTGATATCTACTGATGACAGATTGGATATTCAGCAGCATCAGCAGTGAGATAAGGTTGGTTAGGAGGAGCCCAACATGTTTGTCTCTTCTACAATTGATTCACTTTTAAAGGGCTCATCACATAAGCAATGGGAAGGATGAGAATTATTGATCCTTTTTAAAAAATCTTCTAGTCCACTTTGCTGGTTAACTGCTTCTTGTGTAATAGGTGATCTCTGGTAGGCATTAATAGGAGACACAAAAATACACATGTCTTTTGCCTACTTCTGAAGGTCCACTCATATTCCTGTTTCCTGATTTCTGTTTATCAGCTCTTCCAAGGCCCCTGACCAACCATTCAAGTCATCTGTCACTGTCAAGGCATTTATGTGCATGTTTATATATACATGGCTAATCCTTCCAACTATATAAAATAAAATAACCAAAAATATCACTCATAACTCAGAATATCCCTGAGTAGTGTTGTAGAGCAATCCATTTTCAGACCTATCAGTGAGCTGGTATGTTCCAGTCTACCACAGTCCATTAGGATAAGGGTCTTTTTATTTTTATTTATTTATTTATTTTTGATAGGGTCTTTTTTTATTTTATTTTATTATTTTATTTTATTTTTTATTGGTGTTCAATTTACCAACATACAGAATAACCCCCAGTGCCTGTCACCCATTCACTCCCACCCCCCGCCCTCCTCCCCTTCTACCACCCCTAGTTCGTTTCCCAGAGTTAGCAGTCTTTACGTTCTGTCTCCCTTTCTGATATTTCCTACACATTTCTTCTCCCTTCCCTTATATTCCCTTTCACTATTATTTATATTCCCCACATGAATGAGAACATATAATGTTTGTCCTTCTCCGACTGACTTACTTCACTCAGCATAATACCCTCCAGTTCCATCCACGTTGAAGCAAATGGTGGGTATTTGTCGTTTCTAATAGCTGAGGAATATTCCATTGTATGCATAAACCACATCTTCTTTATCCATTCATCTTTTGAAGGACACCGAGGCTCCTTCCACAGTTTGGCTATTGTGGCCATTGCTGCTAGAAACATCGGGGTGCAGGTGCCCCGGCGTTTCATTGCATCTGTATCTTTGGGGTCAATCCCCAGCAGTGCAATTTCTGGGTCGTAGGGCAGGTCTATTTTTAACTCTTTGAGGAACCTCCAGACAGTTTTCCAGAGTGGCTGCACCAGTTCACATTCCCACCAACAATGTAAGAGGGTTCGATAAGGGTCTTTTTAAAACAGTCATGCAGAACTTCTAGCTTTCACAGCATTCCCTAAATTGAACTTGATTGAACTGAATTTGTCACATCTCTTTATTTGTGACTTCTAAAAGAAGTTAACAAAGCAGTTAATAGTTAAAAAGCAATTAACAAAGTTATCAAAATCAGTTAACTAAACAAAGCACAGTCTTCCTGAGGGTGTGCTTGCTAGGGTTACTGCTATTAGTAATATTTTAGGTTGGATTACTCTGAATGCACACCTTGAAACAAGGTCTCACATGAAATTAATTCATTATATTATTCCAGAGAATAGCAGTTGGGTAGTATAGAAAGTGAGATGAAGAAGGAGAAAAAACCCATACATGGGAGAGTTATTCAGGTCATCACCATGAGAGGCTTGTTTCAATTGGGGCCTTTGCAGAAGCACAGAATGCCTCCAAATGCTATTTGCCTTTCCATAAGCTCTTAACTTTAGTTGGTTGAATATTACCCCTAAATGATAACTTTTCCTTATTTCTATGTCACTCCTGCTGCTCTAAGTGTCCACTACATAGTAAAAGTCCTAGAGCTAAAAAATGAAATGGTGGTATGCATGTGAAGTGAGGCCCTGTCAGCTTAAAGTGAATCTTTGCCTGGGAAGACTGCATGATACCATTTACCCAAGCCTTGAATAGAATCAGAGATAAGGTCAGGTTGATGAGCTTGAAGCAAGCATTCTTGCTATTACCTTAGGCCTCATAAATCAGCTACTTAACAATTTGGTCCAAATTTTTGTCACTTATTGAATTCAAACATATAAATGTAGTTTTTGGAATTCACTTCCAGCACTTAATTAATAAAAAATTCCCTAGACAACATATTCTCTCTCCAAACATTTTGCAAGTCAGTGATTTTACATGATCACAAAAAAATTTAGCAGAGATTATAGAAAAAAAACAAGGTAGAAAATTTAAATCATAATCTTAGATTAGGGATCCCTGGGTGGCGCAGTGGTTTAGCGCCTGCCTTTGGCCCAGGGCGCGATCCTGGAGACCCGGGATCGAATCCCACGTCAGGCTCCCGGTGCATGGAGCCTGCTTCTCCCTCTGCCCGTGTCTCTGCCTCTCTCTCTCTCTCTCTGTGACTATCATAAATAAATAAAAATTAAAAAAAAAATCTTAGATTAAAGAAAAGAAATATATTCCAGAAATTAGCTGGGGCATGGATAGTAATTTCCTGAGTCTCAATTCCATTGGTAGACTTTCCCAAAATTGATAAGACTAAGACTCTACTAACTTAATTTCCAACTCTCCTTTCAGAACTATCTTTCTCCTGTTCTGAAGGGGAAAGACATGCTTCTCATTGGTATCTTATTACAACAAAGCTGATACCCATAGAAGTAAAACAAGAGAGATTTGCTAAGATATTCAGAGGAGGTTAGCCTGTGTTGTTTTTTCTTTCCTTTTCTTCCTTCCTTCCTCCCTCCCTCCCTTCCTTCCTTTCTTTCATTCATTCGTTCATTCATTCTTTTTGCTTTCTGCTTTAAAATTAGAAATTTAGAAGGGCGATGTTTCCACAAGATATTTGTTAACCTGTTTTTTTAGAATTAAAAAAAATAAAGCTAGATTGTTCTGAAAGAAATTACTTCTGATTTGATTCATTGGTTTGATGATATTAATGAGCTTTGTCAACTTACCTATATGGCAGATACTTTCCAGAAATGAAAATGAACTAAATATCCAGCTTCAAGGTTTAATGAATATATGAAGTACAATACACTGGGATTAAGCTTTAAAGTTATTTAAATGTATGTGAAAATGCTATATATCAATTAAACTGTGTGAGAAATCAATAATTTTAAAATAGGGGATAAGAATTTAAAAAACTGAGTACAATTAAAGGTAGAAAAGGGTAACTGATTATTACACTTGTATTTGTAAGAATATTATAAATAAATACCTTAGTAATACTGGAGGTTATATTCACCCCCTAAATTACCCAGCATATGTAAATTAAAATATACTTTAGTATCAGGAGCTTATATGGGGGATGAGTTTAGGATGAACCCTGGCTTGATTCCTCTAGTAACTCAGGGAAACAGACCATGGATCAAAGCAAACAACTTATTGATTGAGAAGATCTCCCTTTCTCCATTAGGGAGCAGATGGTTGAAGCTAAGCATTTATCCTCATCAGCCACTTTGTTGCTAGTTTTATACAAGGGTGCACAGTTCAAATTGGATGCTTAGATGGCGATCAGAGCCTGGTTTGGATTTCTTTCTTTTCTTGTAACTTATCCCTGGGAAACAACAACAGCTCATTTCTTTTAACTTTGTTCTTTTCTTCTAAAATCCCTCTCCACTGTTATACTCTCAAGCCTCCAGCTGATTGTATATTCATGAGTTTGCAATAAAGTTGCTGAAGCAGTATGGTCTATATAGCCATTATAGCATCTTTAAAATTTGACATACAGTTCTCTCTCTGCCTCTCTCTCTCACTAGGATATTAAATTATAGATTACATTTTGGGTAAATTAAGATTATTTATTCTTTTGGTGATTGTGAAAACCCTGCCAAATAGCAGCCCTAAAGACAACCCAAAAGTGAAGTCTATTGAAGCTAGGTCTGGACCGTAAAACTAACAAAAACAAATAAGAGAAGATTAAGATGGCCAAGAAAAACAAATTAAAAAAAATGCTTCTGATTTTTTTTAAATCATTCTCCTATATGTATTCTACCTTGTAATCTCATGTATATTGATGATCATCTCTGAGTACAATTTCCAATACATTTCTATATGGAAATAGGTATTAACATGGTGTTAAAACAAAATTTTATTGGTATATATGTGTAAGTAAGTGAAATATCCATTTCGGAAAACATAATACACAGTCCTTTTAACTGCTAAAAGCTGGGAGGAGATGGTAGATACTTATGTCAATCAATGATTATAAGAATGGTTTACTATAACAATAGCTCTTACTATGTGCTAAGTTCTGTGCTAAGCATTCTGCATATGTTATTTACTCTACAATAACCTAATAAGGTGGGTTGTATTAGAATTTTTTTGCACTTCCAGAAACTGAGGATAAGAGGTTAAATCATTACTCCATATCTTAAAATAAATGAAAGAAGAATTTGAATGGGACTCCTTTTTTTTTCTGAAGGTACCCTTATTTATTCTAAAATTTGTGTTATTAACTGCAGTGTTTTATAGTATTTGTTCTGCTGACTTTCATCTTTCATTTGAGGTTCATTCATAAAAATAGCCACTATTGGGGCACCTGGGTGTCTCAGCCAGTTAAGCATCTGCCTTCCATTCAGGTCATGATCCCAGAGTCCTGGGATTGAGCCCCTAGGATCAAGCCCCGGTTGGGCTCTCTGATCAGCGGGGAGCCTGCTTCTCTCTCCCTCTGCCTACCACTCTGCCTTGTGCCCTTTCTCTGTCAAATAAATGAATAAAATCTTTAAAAAAAATAGCCACTGTTATCATTTTCCTTGTTCTTTGAGGATGATCTTCTTTAGCCTGAGAAAGGACAAAAGCAATCCTTTTTCTTTTTCTTTTTTTTCCCCTCTTCTAAGCACTGTTGAGTCTGGATGTTTTCTAAATGAAGTTTCTAAATAGAAAATAAGAAGAAACATACACAAACACATAAGAAGCATTATCCTACCAATCTTATATTGTGTAGATATTCCGGGGTTCAGACTGACTAAAAACTTTTGTCTACTTCTATAATCTATTTGAGCAGATAATTGTACTCTAGATCCAAAAGATGATATATTTTACAAGCTAAATGAATCAGTTTCCTTCCTTCCCAGCTATGCTTTGGATACTTATTCATTTCTTACTACCTGAAAACGATCTCATAAATTTCCTTTCTAATCCTAAAGCAGCCATCGTGAAGAGTGCAGATTTCTCACCATTTTCCTGGCTTTCCTCCTACTTTCTATTTTTGGTTCAAGACACCTGAGGAGTCTACTACGGAAGACCAGTCTGACACAGTCAATAGCTACAGGTTTGTGGGACATCACCCACTTGCACGGGGTGAAGTGGGTATATGGGAAAGATGCCAGAGGATTCTTTATGTGACTAAATATATAAGTACCTTATATATTATGAAAGTACCTTATAACAATGAAAATATGAGAATAATAATTCTCATAAAAGAGTTATGTGCATATAAGAGAGAACTGAAGAAAATGATACATAACAGAGTAACATTTCAATCATGAGTGGACTAGAAGGAAAGGTGGCTGGAAGCTGATGACACACTCTAATATTGCATTCTCTTAGTGTTGGTGACCAAGGGAAGACTTATTATGCATCTGCTAAAGCTGAAATTGTAGCATTTATCTATATATTCAGTTTGTTGTTGTTCTCTAAACCTTACTAGCTGGATATTTTACACTTTCCAAATTGGATTTAGATTTTGTTTTCAGTTATTCAGTTTTATTACATGCATTTAATTTAGTGGTGTGTGTACCACACACACACACACACAGAGAGAGAGAGAGAGAGAGAGAGAGAGAAAGGTGTAAGCGCTTGGAGATACAGTGATGCATTGGTTAATTTATTCATTTAACCAACAATTACTTTGTCGATGGTGTATCATGAGCTAGACCCTGTTCTTATTACTGGATATATATGGATATCATTCATTTTAGAGTCTAAGACTCTAGGATTCAGGGCAAGGAGGAACCTCTAGCATACTTTATACATGGGGGTAGACATATCTGAGCCTCTATAATTTACATTCCAGGGTATTTGGGGCATCTCTGTGCATTCATTGTTGCCACATATAAACTTAATAATTAACAAAACTCTATTATTTTGCTAGCTCTGTACTATATTCAATACTATTTCTGGTCTGACAATCTCTTATAAGATTGTACTATTGATTTAAGCCAGGTTTTGTTTTCTTTTAGTTTCTTGTTATCTGGGGAAGGTTAAGTCAATTAAATAGGTTCCAAATAATTTTCAACTATGTTGAACCACAAATGTGGCTCAAGAATTGTGTTGAAATGCATCTTAGTTTGATTTAAAAAAAAAAAGCCTTTGGTCAACTAACTGTGCCTCCCATATTTGGAAGGTGGAGATTGCAGTGATTCTTGTCTTCCATATTACTGATTTAAGTGATAAGTATATAGAATTCATCATTTATCTTTGCTATCTTATTTAGATGTCTCTCCTCTGCTAACCTGTTCTTCTCCTCTGTTTCAATAATTAGCAAACTGTCAAGTAATTCTTAAGATCTCGAAAATTTAAAACATGAGGGTACCACAGCTCAGAGAATGTTTGCCTTATAATAGAGGCCTATAATTGTAGAAAACTTTAAATGTTTCATGAGTAGGGGATTTTAAAATATCCACAGTGGTGTTTAGCATAGTGATAGCATGACTCTCTCCTGTCATCTGGTGGAGATTTTCCAATTTTTAAAATAAGGCTGTCTTTGTCTCCTTGGACTTATTTTGGTATTCAAAGTTGTCTGATTTCTTACTTGGTTATTTTCAATTTCCTTAATTCCTTAGTGATCTAGATTCTAGCTTTTATTGATATTCTCCAGCTCCTATTATTCTACTAACTATTATTTCTATTAATGCCAGATAGTAACTAGCTCAGTTCTTGGACCAACATGGGTGTCTATTCAACACTTGGTATGAAACGATTGAAAGTTAATACTTTCAGGAGAACAGGAGCTTTCAAAGGTCTGTGAAAATAGACCGCCCAAACAGACTCATACCATTTGAATTCTATTGCTACATAGTTGTTATAATTAGTGTTTATTATAACACATCAAATATACTCCTTATCAGCAATCAATAGAAATGGTTCTAATCCAAGGTATAATTTGTTTCTATAGTTAACTATGGGAGTAACTTCCTTTGGCATCAAAGCAAATGTCAAAAGCACAATTTTAGATATGAGTAGCCTTTCATCCTTCATATGACCTTCATTTCTTTTTTAAATAAAAGAATGACCAGGAAAGAATATTTATTGTGAAGATAGTTTGTTAAACTAAAAGTTTAAATATTAACTTTGTTAGTGAAATCTATAGAAATACCTAGCTAAGTAGGAGACCACTATGGTGTTGATTGAATGAAAGAAAAGAAGCAATAAAGAAGGACAGATTGAATATAGATGTGAAAGAGGTAATATTAAATGAAAGATGGTATCAAAATCACAGATGTAAATTTAGAATCTAACTTTAAATTATTCTGAAATTTCTTTTTATTTTTGAGTTGATTTATCTTTCTCATAGAAGCAGATTTAAAAATAATTTCCTTCTATATACTGACATTATTATAAACTAGCATTTTAATGTATTATGAAATTAATATGCTATTGAATATATATGTATATATTAAAATATTATATATGTTCCCAATAAATATGATTGTTGCTTAGTTTTATGAAAACTTAGGCATTTTACGTTGTTGAATAATGTTGTTTGGGGAAAAGCACAACTTTTTTTAAGTTAAAAATCTTTTCCTTGAGCACATTTTTGTATTAACTTTTGATTGGCCCCTCAGAACCTTTCCCAAGGTTACATTCTTACAGTTGCAAATTTGTGAAAATCTTGTTTCAAGAAACAACTAGGGATATATTGGTTTTATGATCTGGTAATAGAATGTCTAGTTTTACATGCTCAATTTTAATGAAAATGTGGTGAATGTAAAAAGCCTTTCAAACTGTCACTGTGTATGTCAAACACATGCAGTCACTGTTTGTATATTAAAATCCCTTCTGGCCTGACAGCATGCCTACACATTTTTTTTTTTTTTTTAATTAGAGTACTTCACGTCTCTTCCCTCTTTCTCTTTCTGTATCACAAAGGGAATAACACTCAGTTACTATTAACTCCAGCCAGTTCTGGACACTACTAGATCTTTCAAATTAGCTAATTATCAGCAAGATGCTTTCATAGCTATTTTTCTTGCTCCCCTTCAGACTCAGTTGCATGGTCCATAAAGAGGCAATAGAACGGGCATTATCATCTATGTCCACTATAATTCTGAAACGGTGAGGCATTAAGTGGAAGCAGCCGCTGCTTTCCTAATTGTAACTAGTGCAGAGAAAATAAGGAGAATAGTGAGGGAGAGCTTTTAAGGTCCCATTTCCCACATCAGGCACAGAGCATCTGGGCTGAGATTACTTTGCAAGCAATTTGTGATTTCCAACGATAACATTAAGCACCAAAAAGTATATATATAATCACCTTAGGAAGAAGATGCATAACTTTTACTGTTTTAGAGCTTAAGTAAATGAGCATCATTCAGTATGTTTTGAGATGTTACAATTGGCCATTATCTAAAGGCAATGACATGTTTCTCAGGGTCAATTTCATATTACTTGGTGGCTCCTTTAATTCTCAAGAGTAATAAAATGATTGAAATTGTAGAAGTTATTATACTGGTGTGTGGTGAAAATTAGAGCTCATACAGGAAAATGAGTACCATCTTCTGGTTGCAAAACATAGAAATCAGTTCTGACTTAGTTCAGCCTGATAGATATTTATTTTTCTTTCTTTAAAAAAAAAATCAAAGAAGTTTGATATTTTTACCCAAAAAAAATCTAAAAAGGGCATTGACAGATTGGATTCATGTGCTTTTCTTCTAAAGCACTATTTGTGAACTTTCTGGAAGCTAGATTAACATTTTATATGGGTGGAAGTCTTAAATTTTTAGAAAAATAACTACAGACTTTTAAATAAGAGTACAAGAAGTTGACCATGGGAAATTAGATAAATTAAATTCCAAGCTTACTGTGTCTAAATCAGGAAGTCAAAGAAAAAAGTGATCTGGAATCACACGCACAAAGTGTTTTTCAGAAGAGCGAGAAAAGAAGATGAAGTGGGGGAAAAGTGAACATAGGCAGTACATGAAGTTAAAATGCAATAGGATACATAGAATATAGCCACCGTAGAGTGTGGAATAGAATAGTCGGGACTGTGTAATCCTGAAAAAAATCTCTCCAGTCAAAGGTCACAAGCCTCTAGAATTTAGAGCAAGCTATAAAATGGGATACCGAGGTCTGACCAGGTGGTTTTTGAAAACTAGATGGGAGCTAATTATAAGTTGCCCGAAGCTACAAACTCGCATCATAATTTAATGTAGCCATGAAACATAGCTAATGAGATAGTGAAAATATGTCACGCTGGCGAAGAGAAGGAAGAAAAGTCGTATACATGCAGGCATAGCTCTAACAGAGATAGTATTCTAGCTCTACTGATAAAAGGGCAGCATAACACACTTTTTTCATCCAGGGATGGAAAGGAGCACTGAGAGAAGAATAAGCCACCTCTTAAAAAAAAAAAAAAAGCCACCTCTTTCACCTGTAGCACGTTCCAGAAGGGATTTTGATAAATATGATCACCATGGACCCTAAAGACCATCACCAGAGAAAAGAAACATTCCTAAGTGCCAAAGCTTGAGAAAAGATCTCAGGTGAATCGAGTTCATACCAAAAAAAAAAAAAAAAGGTTTATTTTCATATATGAAAGAAATGCTTTTGTTTTATTTATTTATTTATTTATTTATTTATTTATTTATTTACTTACTTATTTATTTTAAGTAGGCTCCACAACCAGCTTGGAGCCCACTATGGGGCTTGAATTCACAAACCTGAGAGGATCAAGACCTGAGCTGAGAGTCAGACACTTAACCTACTGAGACACACAGTCATCCTGCTTTGGTTTATTTTTTATTTGTATTTTTTTTAGCATTGCCAATGCAAGCAACGTGCCCAAGTAAACAACATCAACAAAAACATTCCAGGTGATTCCGAATTGTGTGGACTATATTACGTGACTAAGAGGAAGGCATTTTTAGAAGAATATTTTATATCAAGTCACTAAATAGTCATATAAAATTCTAATAAAAGCAGAGTTAATGTTAGCATTAAAATACATTTCACAAGTGCTTATGATTGCTAAATCATGACATATGTGCTAAATATAACTTTTAGAGTAATTATTTTATAGAATCAGGTGGGCAATTTGAGCCCTAATAAGGATATAAAAAGGCAAGGATATTTTTTAATGTCTCAAGAAGATTAAACTGTATTTTGAGATGTTTTATAAATAATGATGCATCTAGGGCTTTAAAGGTAAAATGTTTTGCACTAATTCAAAAAGATATATGCAACCTTATGTTCAGTGTAGCATTATTTACAGTAGCTAAGATATGGAAGCAACCAAAGTGTCCATCAGTAGATGAATAGATGAAATGTATATACATATATACATATATATATACACATATATGATTATGTATATATATACACATACACTTGGGAAGATTGCTCAGCTATTAAACAAAACAAAACAAAACTTGGGCACCTGGGTGACTCAGCCAGTTATGCTTTTGACTCTTGGTTTCGGCTTGGTTCATGATCTTGGGGTGGTGAGATTGAGCCCCCTGACAGGCTCCATGCTATCTCTCCCTCTGCTTCTCCCTTGACTCTCTCTCTCTCTCTCTCTCTCTCTCTCTCTAAAATGACAACATTTTTAAAGAAAAAGATTGTAATAATGTTGTTTTGTGACAGATGGTGACAACACTTATCATGGTGAGTAGTGAGTACTGAGTAATGTATAGAATTGTTGATTCAATATGTTGTACACCTAAACTAATATAAGATTATATTTTAGTTATACATTAGTAAGAAAATATTTTTAATTTAGAAAAAATAAAATTTTTTGTTTTTAAGTAGTCTATTTTTTGACTAAGTAGACTATTTTTTAGAGTATACTGGAAATGTAGCATGGTTTAAAAATGTACCTATCTTGGCATCCCTGGGTGGCGCAGCGGTTTGGCGCCTGCCTTTGGCCCAGGGCGCGATCCTGGAGACCCGGGATCGAATCCCACGTCGGGCTCCCGGTGCATGGAGCCTGCTTCTCCCTCTGCCTGTGTCTCTGCCTCTCTCTCTCTCTCTCTGACTATCATAAATAAATAAAAATGTTTAAAAAAAAAAAAAAAGATTTAAAAATGTACCTATCTTAAGACCACTGCCTTTTGCATACTCTGGAAAATATCTGGTGCTCTCTTAGATGACTGGATTTATAGACGATAGGCCTATACACACTCACAGTTGATTTAAATCAGATTTGAAGCAAATAGTCATTTTACTTTATCTACAGCTAATTAGTTGTATGTCATTAATGGGATTTGAAGTTTCAGGTTCATGTCCATTCATCTATTGAATCATTTAATACATTTTATTGAAAACCATTATACGCTAGATTTAGGGCTTGGTAAGGCAGATGATAGTGGCCAATTATTTTTTTCTAATACCTAATTTTTAACTAGTTTTATGTGTATTAATCTTTTCTCTCCAAATAATTATAATCTACATAAAGGAAAGAAATGTGTATATATATTTTGATACATTCTTTAGTATTGTGCAAATTTTACAGGAAGCATTTATTAAACTGAATTAAATGAGGTTCTACATTGCTACTGAATGCATCAGATATTTTGTTCAGGTGTGTTGGCTGTCTTCTAATGGAGCTGTGACTAGAATTTAGGATAGATTTTCATGCTTTACTGAATTTATGGATAATTTCCATATTAGAAATAAATATAATCTAAAACCTAAAACTTCAAATGGGCCAATTCTTCATGGATTGCTAGCTTTTATATCTTTGTTTAATTCTAACAATATTCCATAAATGTTCATATACAATGTTATCTACCCAGCTAGATTTTGAGTTCTCAAAGTGGAAGAACAAAGGCTCACAAGTCTATTGTCCTATAATAATCAAGACTTTATTTTTCACATAGCTGGTATTCAGCAAACGTTGATTATGAATGGATTCTCTACAACTTAAGATAATCTAGTGTTTTAGGCCTGAGCCCTTTCACTCCTATATAGATAGCAGTCTAATTAAATTTTAAATTAATACTTCCTGGAAGATTAAATTCTCTACAATTTAGGATGATCTGGTGTTTTAGGCCTGAGCCTTTTCACTCCTATATAGATAGCAGTCTAATTAAACTGTTATTTTCCTACTGAGAGATTCATAATTGACTTTTATTTAGTCTAATAAAAATTTTATATCTACAAATTTCAATGACATTTCCCATGTTTTAGAGAATCTTGTTATTTGATAAATCCTACAGTAGGAATCTATTCATGTTAATATGAACGTTTATTGTTATTCTGAAGCTTAGCCTAGACAACCAAACCTCCCCCATGAAGGAAAAAAAAAAAAAAATAGAATCTGAGGAATGCACCTGGAAATACAGGAAAGAAACAACTATTGGGCCAGAACAAAAACAAAAACAAAACCTTCAAGGTTTTTTTTTTTTTAATTTTTAATTTTTATTTTTTATGGTCCACTTGTTAAAAACATTAGAAGACACAGGAGAAAATGTACCTGAATATTTCCAAAATCATTCAGGTGGAACAGAAAGTGACCTTATTGTAATGCCATAAGGTAAATTCATTACTAACTTTGAACAATTTTGAACAATTCTGAGAGGATTAATTCAGCAAAAATGCTTTTAGGAAACCCCAATAATTGATTTTAAAGACAGCCTCTCAAGGGTGCCGGGACAGCTCAGTGGGTTAAGTATCTGACCTTTGGTCATGATCTCCGGGACCTGGGATAGAACCCCACAATGATGGGCTCCCCCATCAGCAGAGTCTGCTTGGGATTCTTTCCCTTTGCTCCTGATCCCCCAAGCTTTCTCTCTCAAATAAACCAAAAAAAAAAAAAAAAAAAAGAGTCAAAAAAAAATAAAGACTGTCTCTCAAGTATATAATGTTTAGTTATGTCAGATACAAAATCTGATTATGTCTTCCATCATGCTTATAAAACAAAGATGAAAATAAGAGTTCAAAATAAAAGATCAAGTGTTTGGCAGCATTGACAATTATTGACTAAAGTCTCTCATTTTGACAGAAACCAAGGACATCAGAGAGCAAATATTGAGAATTGCACAAAGATGGAAAGATTCATTATTACAGGAAAGCTAACTGTTACTAGTTTTGATTCCTTTTACTTTCTTTTTCTAAAAAAAAAAAAAATATTCTCTTCACTGATCTCTCCCCCTGACCACCAATAATATTAATTGTGATATTAATATTCTGATTATTAATTACTTATCAGGAGATAAGTACTACAATTTTCTGATTATTAATTACTTATCAGGAGAATTGAGCTATATCTGGCAAAATAGGTGTGCTATCATGAGATATTCTTGTGGAAACTATAACACTTATGAAGGAAATGAGAAAGAGAGAACTCAGTCATCAATTTGTGGACAGAAAAGTCAAAAGGATATCAAATATACTGGAGAATATAAAAACTTATGCTACCTTACCTCACTCTTTTGTGCCATTTCCCCACCCTGCAGTCATCACATGAAGCATAAAGTTGCAGTTCAGATTGCAACTAGTTGTTCTAAGAATTTGGTTCATGCTTATAGCTCCCTATTTGACCTACTGTATCTCAGATGAATTATTTAAAAGTGCTTAAGAAAGTTATCTACCAAGATTAAGAAGGGACAGTTGAAAACAATAATGATGTTAAAGATATTTTCTTTCATATTCAAATAACAAGCATTTGTCAAGAGATTATGATATTAAGAATATTTGGATTAGATCAGTGAGGTTATCTCAATCTCAAATGGAAGAACACACACACACACACACACACCTCGAAATGGTAGAGCACAAATAAATATTAATCAAACAATGTACATTCAGAAACTTCAGGAGAAAAAATAGGGGATCAAAAAATGAATGGTATTAAATTGCTGATAAAGATCAGAAGTTACTCTAGTGAGTTTTGAAGACGTCACAGAAATTGTGAGATCTGAGAAAATGTGATCATTACAATAAACAGTGATGAGGAAATTATTACATAAAGCAGAAAGGCACTAGCAAATTAAAGATGATTTGAGAATAGTGCATAGATTGGTTTGAACTAGCAAAGGTCTCTCTCTCCCAATAGCATATGATGAGATAACTGTGATGTTGACGACAGACCTTGAATGTTGAATAGACTTCCTGTGATGTCAGGAAGAGACTTCCATAACTAAGCCAGTTAATGTCATCAGGTTTGTCCTGTAGCAATTCACAGTTTAGGGCTATGTAGAGACCAGAGAAGAGGTAAATATTATATAAGAAAATACCAGTGGCTTTCAGGGATACATTGGATAGGTAAGCAAGGCCTAAGAAATTTATTTTTTATTTATTTTATTTTATTTTATTTTATTTTATTTTATTTTTATTTATTTATTTATTTATTTATTTATTTTTTGCAGTGAAAGCTACATACCTGAGGGAATGGGAAAAGCAAAAGGAAGGTACTGATATTTAAAGTGAAATGTGTTGGAGCAATGGAATTAATCTTGATTAAGCTCAATAAAGAACAATCTTAAGAAAGGGACAGAATATATTTTAACAATTTTAGAAATTGTCATGTGTTCATGGTTTTCCAATCTAACCATACCACTTCTGAAAGTTATAAACTTGGGCAAATAAATTAGTCTTCTATTTCCTCATGGCTACACCAACATAAGAATAATTGTAACTGCCAAAGAGTTTTTACAAAAATTGAAAAAAATATGGAGAAAGTACAGATTGGTGCCCTGCACAGAAGTACTCAGTAAATGCTAGCTTATATAATTATGATTATTAATGAAGTTCATTACATGTAGAAATCAGGATTTGTTTTTGGAATTTGTAGCTTCAGTATTTCTCAGCACAAAAACAGAAGCTTACTTAACATAATAAGGATATTTACTAAATCAGTTTCAATTGTGTTTTTAACCACACTGCATTGCATACTGTTAGTATCTTTCTTTTTTTTTTTTTTTAACATAAAATAAGTAGAGGAGCTGCGCCTACAATTCAAAGGAAAATATTTGTTAGACTTGTTATATCTCTTTTATTTCATTTAGTATCCTGTAGGGCACATCCAAGTAGACTTTGTCGAAAGTTAATTAGGGAAACTGACACTCAATGTTGACAATTTCTTTATGTTGATCTTGCCGTTTCAATGCAATGTTGAAGTTTTTGAGTTAAGCCTTTCATTAAATTATGAATCTCTTTTAGGCTCACTGTGCTAAGAGGTTTGTTAAATAAATATTCCTTTTTTAAAAGTGGAGAAAAAAAGAAAAAAACAATAAGGCAAGTATATTAGTAGCACAAAGTTTTGGTAGGATAAAGGCTCATATCAGATTGCTTGCCCAGAGATGACCAAGGATAAACAGGTGTGAGTGTCACTTGGAAAAGAAATAGAGGACCAAGATTTGATGACTGTTTCAATAGGGAGGGATTAAAGAGTCTTAAGAAAAAATGCCTCAGAGGTATGAAGTCGGGGATGACTAAGCACAAAAGAATTACTACTAAAATGGCAGCATCAGAGAAGTGATCCACTTGGGTCAGTCATGGTAGACAATTTACCAAATGCTTTTTTAAATTCTCTTGGTTCCTTCATTCTGTTAGGAGCAGGGATATTGATTTTACATTTATAATCAGCCCAAGAGACAAACAGGCTGCAAGTTGCACAAACATGCTTAGCTTTTATTCTTTCTAGGTTTTTATTTAAATTCCAGTCAGTTAACATACGGTGTGATATTAGTTTCAGGGTACGATATTGTGATTCAGCACTCCCATACAACACCCAGTGCTCCTCATCACAAGTGCCCTCCTTAATCCCCATGAACTATTTCCCCCATCCCCCCCCTTCAGCCAGCCTTCCTTCAGTAACCATTAGTATGTCCTCTATAATTAGGAGTCTGTTTCTCAGTCAAGCCTAACTTCTAAAGAAGGGGCAATGTAGAAATACTATAAAGTATTTTTATCCAAAGCATAATGAAGGTCTTAGAACTCCCAAGCACATCTCAGTCCTTTAGCACTCCAGATGTTCACAGTCATTCGAGGAGTGCTTAGTATGTATATAAACCTTAGTATGTGTAAATTACCTCAGCTTAGAAGAACCAGCTCCATGGTAGGCAGTAATCTGTGTAGCCACCCTACTATGTACATAAAAATATCCATTCCTTTGTCCTCTGCAGCTCATCAATATTGGTCACACTTTGATCTATAAACACTTTCAACAATAGATAATGGACTTTAATCTACTGTACAGTACTCAGATGGACTCTCATGGAACTAGTAAAATTAATTTCCTAGAAATGTTTTAGTTTAATATTATGAGATATTTAATCAGGATGAAATTCTCAGACTTCTTAAAGATTAGGAAAGGCCACATAAGAAGCCATTTACTTCTTTCTTCTACTAGTTCACTTTCCATTTTCAGGTGCTGAGCAATCATCTTTTGGATTATTTAGATCTTTGCTTAAATACATTAGTTCATCCTGTTAAAGCCAATATATGGACCATATATAGGCTTGTATGTCAGCTCATTGTACCACTAATAGTCTTTGTTTAAACAAACAAGTTTCAGTCTAATGGCTATTCTTACTTTAGATTACTTAGAATGCATTAAGAGCTCTTAATATTTAAAATCAATTTATTTTCTAAGGAGTGTGTGTGAGAGAGAGGGACAGAGACAGAGACAGAGACAGAGGGAGAGAGAAATTCTCTTGAGATATTTATAACCTGTATGATCTCCCCTCTAGATCAGGATGGTTCTGAAGCTTGGATGAAGGAACAAGAGGGTGAACACTAGGCCTGAGGCCTAAGAAATCTCAGTGTGGATAGGAGAGAAAGACAGGATAGCAACCTTTACTTTGAAAGTCTAAAGGGGGGACGCCTGGGTGGCTCAGCAGTTGGGCATCTGCCTTTGGCTCAGGGCTGATCCTGGAGTCCCAGGACAGAATCCCACATCGGGCTCCCTGCATGGAGCCTGCTTCTCTCTCTGCCTGTCTCTGTCTCTGTCTCTGTCTCTGTCTCTCTCTCTCTCTCCATCTTTCATGAATAAATAAATAAAATCTTTAGAAAAAAATGACTAAAGGGCATGAAGCCATTTCCACCAGTGCAGTGGGGTGGACTACAGAGAAGAGCAAGCATTTTCCGGGCACACTAGTGCAGTGATTAGTCCCTGAATGCTTCTTTCCTTCACATCCAGTGAGGAAGGTACAGACATAGCTGCCATTGAACTGGGTGCACATGGTATAGCTGTAATTATTTCTAAAATGTTGTAAGAGGTACTTCCTTGAGGTCCGTAAGCACCTACTACCACTCCTGCCCTTTCCTCCAGGACTGTCACAGTGCTATACACAGTGACCGTTCAGATAGTTTGGTTCTATCATATTTTTCCCTACTTTTATTGAGGTATAACTGACAAATTAAAATTGTATGTATTTAAGATGTACAATGTGATGGATTGGCATATATATATTGTGAAATGATTACCACAATCAAGTTCATCACCTCATAGTTGTGTGTGTGTGTGTGCGTGTGTGTGTGTGTAGTCCCATCGTATTTTTAATATCAGTCTTGTTATGCTTTCAAAAAAGGGATTGCTTTGTAGGATATTGTCTCCCTGACATTTTGTCCCTCCTAACGTTCACTTTCTAATTTAGCTTAACATACTTTAATACTGGTTTCCCCTTCTTGGTTCTAAGTGTCAGACTCTGGTCCTCATGTTTGCCTATTCTTGGTTCTGCTCACATTATTGCTAGACTTTCCTCATCCTAGGTTCTGATTTTTCCGTATCTACTACTAGTAAATGATGGAGGTAGTCTAACCTTAAATTTGTGATAATGTCAGACATAAAAACAATAAGTGTTTAGAAAGAGCAGGGCACATAGAAGGTACTAGTATGACATTTTATACTTATTGGGAATCTATCCATCTGATCTGATTACATCTCAAAAAATAATGAACTAATACACAAGTGAATATTTTTTAAAAAATACCTGGTTATCTACATAAGTCAGGTTGGATTCAGGGGTACAGGGCACTGAATGTTTCTCTTAGATATAACTTTATAAATCTCAGGTGCCATAAACTGCTGTGAGTTAATGCACCTTGATACAGATATAGATGAGTCAGGCTAATTATAAGTCAAGGCAGTTTGCTGCATTCTCTGTAAATAGCAGCATTTACTATAGCATGCTGAATGCCTCCTGTTATCACCTGGGACCGTAGACTCTATAATTTGAGTTGCCTCCAGAATGTTTCCAATTTCATGACCTTTTCTTAAGTTATGTTGGATTTCTCATTTTAAACTGAGCAGGGGAAAATTATTAGGAAGTGTTTCTTTAAGCATCGTTCTTATTGTGTCTCAGTTGTGCCTACAAAGCAGATCTCTTTTAATCTGTGCTCATCCCTGTAATATTGTAAGCTTTCACTGATGGTCTTAATAGTGGTCTCCACATACTAGTTAAAGGAAACTCTAAAAATAAAGTTCTCCTAAGACCCAGCAATTGAACTACTAGGACATTTATTCCAAGGATGCAAGCATAGTGATTTCAAGGGAAACATGCGCCCCAATATTTATAGCAGCAATGTCCACAATTGCTAAAATATGGAATTAGCCCAGATGTCCATTGACAGATGAATGGATAAAGAAGATGTGGTATACATGTACAACAGAATATTACTCAGCCATGGAACTAGAGGGTATTATGCTGAGTGAAGTCAACCACTCAGAGAAAGAAATACCATATGATTTCACTCATATGTGGAAGTTAAACAAAACAGATGAACACAGGGGAAGCGAAGGAAAAATAAGATGAAAACAGAGACAGAGGAAAACCGTGAGAGAGGCTGAACTCTAGGAAATAAACTGAGGGTTGCTGGAGAGGAGGTGAGCGGGGGGAAGGGATAATTGAGTGATGGGCAGTAAGGAGGTCACTTGATGTAATGAGCACTAAGTATTATATGCAAGTGATGAATCACTAAATTCTAACCCTGAAACTAAAAATACACTATATGTTAAATTCATTAAGCTGAATTTAATTAAAGAATTAAAATAAAGAGAGAGAGAACTCCAAGAACAAGAAATCAGATAGATGGGATGGCTATGGGTGGAAACTTGTGTTTTTCAGCTGAATGGGACTTTTTTCCACCTGTCATATTAAAAGGTAAACACCCTGAGGCATCTTCTTTCATCCATTAGGAACCAACTGTAAGAATCTTATGGTTATATAAAAACCTCTTTAAAGAAAACGGAAAAGCCAATGATAACATGGCTCTCGATCTAATAAAATCTGGCCCTCTCTTTTTTTTTTTTTTTAAGATTTTTATTTATTTATTTATTCATGAGAGACAGAGAGAGAGAGAGAGAGAGAGAGAGAGAGGCAGAGACACAGGCAGAGGGAGAAGCAGGCTCCATGCAGGGAGCCCAATGTGGGACTCAATCCCAGGTCTCCAGGATCAGGCCCTGGGCTGAAGACGGTGCTAAACCGCTGAGCCACCCGGGCTGCCCCCTCTCTGTTTTTTATATTCCCACAGTCCCTTGTTAGCTCTGGGACAGCCATTTTTAGGAGTAGTGGCAAGGCTTCCACTGAGACTGGTCTTCATTTGCTGAATTCACTAGCAACACAGCATGCCAGTGTATTAAGCCATCTTACTAAATAACAAAGGAGATTCTAGAGGCTGAGTCTCACTGAGAAAAACATTCCCCTTTCACTTCATCTCCTTGGGGCTCAGTAAAACAACCAAACACCTCACTGGCCTAATTTTTATAATGCTTTGTTTTGTCCTGGATAGAGCAACTGGCTCCTGACTTAATCGGGTTGGAGTCTCTGCACACAGACTGCATCCCAGCTTTGCTTGAGGATGGCGACTTACTCCAGTATTACTTTGCCCCAACTAGTAAAATGTACCGTTGTTTATCCTCAGTGCTAAAAATTACCTTCATGCTTTTTCTGCTTAGCTTCAATTGTATTCTCTTTTCATTAATTAAATAATTAATAACCAATGAAAGCTTTATTGTAGTCAATGTTTCTATTTTTGTTTTATTCTAGGAATTCAAAAACTATTAGATTCAATTCTTTACTTCAAGCAACTTGCAATTCACCTTGATATTCCTTCTTCTTTAATGTTTTAAGTTGATCCTGAGCTTGAGTATAACTTGTGGTTCTTTACCTGAGTGACAATATCTCATTCTATTATCTGCTTCCTTAATTTCATGATAGTTTCTGTAAAATCTCTATATGTGAAGATCAAGTAGCATTGCACATAACTCTAGATTCTTTATCAATGGCTTATTTCCATGTAGTGATGTGTTCAATAAGGTATAAGATAAAAATACAGTAATGGTTATTTTATGGAGGAAAGGCTTCTTGGCCAATATAATGTCAAAGATTTAAGAAGGAACATAGAAGGAGGGGAAGAAAGAAAAAGACAGAAAAAAAGAGATGCAACTGTGATATATTCATAACAAAAAAATTTCAATACTGATTTCTTTTGTTTTTTGATATTTGTAAAACTCTTACTGACTAGAATATCATTCAAAAACTTTACTATTTCTATGATTGTGGAGTTACTGACAAATCATCACTGTTTTCAGGACCTTGTATAAATTCAGTAACAGATACTTCATGCCAGATTACAAAGGTGAAAGGGAACAAACACTGGGATAGGACAAAAATAGAGCTGTGTGAACCCGTAAACTATACCTCTGTATTTGGATATGTGGGTGCTTATATATGTATAAATCCACACACAAAACCACAGAGAGAGGGAAATAAATCATAGCATGCTGTTGCATAGCTGGTGCGTATATCAGTATCTCAGGCTGACTCTTTCCCCCTGGCTTACAGCTCAGCTACTATATACTTCATATTCTCACAATCTAACAGCATGGTCTAATAGATCGGTATTATCCAGGGGAAAAACAGATCATTGTGAATTAAAATATTACTTGACCTACAACAAGGAAACTTCTAGGTCTAGTAGGCAAAAGTTTGACTTACATTGCCCTAATGGTCTCTTTATCTACTTTTCAGATCTAAGACAGTCTGAATGGGAGCCTAGGCCTCCTTGAGAAAGGATGCTACAATATTGACATGAGCGTGCACTGTAATTACTCCTCCAACCTTTCCCCAATGAGAAATATATCTGGAAGATCTCTGCATGAGAAATGAAAACAGCCAATTATTTCAGAGTTTGCTAGACACTGGCTATAAATTAAAGAGACCCCAAATGTCACTTCGGTCTACTAGTCAAAATAGGGATTTCCACGATCCATTTTATCCTTCTACCTTTTCTTCTGCTATTTTCCCATCTACGTCTAATACTACTGCTTGGATATTTCTTTTTTCTTTTCTTTCTTGTAGCTAATACTCAGGCTAAGGCATTCTGTTTAATAGACCTTCCTTTTATATGTTTAATGTTCTTTTGCTTTTAAATCTCTTGAGTTAGTCCCTAATTCCTGTTCCATCAATGCTTAAGAGTCAAAAGTAACTTAGATGCTTAAGATAAAAATTTTAAAAACAAAGCTATTGTGGGCATCCTTTAACTGTTTTCAACTCTTTGTTTTATATTAAAACTTATAGTCTTGATTCTGTCCGTGCTAGATTTTTCCCTTCATGCCATATCATAGACTAGAAATCTTTCAAGGAAGGCTGTTAATTATCTGTAGAAGTCTTTCTTCATGTTTAGCATCTTCATCCTTTCTTTGTGTGGCCTTAGAATCATTATTCTTCATACTGTATTATTTCCTGCTCCTTATCTATCACTCCAGCTTTATCTTAAATCTTGCACTTAATTGTCTAGCTATACTAAATTACCTTTGCTTATGCTCTTCCCGTGCCTAATATCCTCTCTTTCCTTCACATTCCACTGTTCACCCTTCAGCACCTGTCTTCTCCCTGATTGCCTGTGATTCAGTTGGGGACTTTTTATTTTTATTTTATTTTTTAAAAATATTTTATTTATTTATTCATGAGAGAGAGAGAGAGAGAAAGAGAGAGGCAGAGACACAGGCAGAGGGAGAAGCAGGCTCTATGCAGGGAGCCCGACAAGAGACTCGATCCCGGGTCTCCAGCATCACGTCCTGGGCCAAAGGCAGGCACTTAAACTGCTGAGCCACCCAGGCTGCCCAGTTGGGGACTTTTTAAATGTGTTCCATTATCAGATTAAGAATGCCACTGTAGCAGTATCATGTTGTTTCCTAATGTTTGCTTCATCTGTGGCTCTCACTAGAGTACAAGCTCCTAGAGGACAAGTCACTAAACGAATGCCTGATTTTGGATGAATTGATATGTTTATTAATCTGTTCATCAATCAGCAAATCCACATATAGACTCCTTTTACAAATTCCTGAGGCTTTAGGGAGGTTTTCAGAGATCTGAGGTCTAAAAAAAGTTGTAGAACCTCTTCTGAATGTGAAGCCTGTTCTTTAAAAAAATCACTCTCTAGAAGTCTTCTAAGCAAAAAATTCTCTTGCAAGTTCACCAAAGAGAAGAGAGATACAAAATTGCATGAAGTTATATCCACTATCTTAAGATCTAAAGACAATACATATATGCCATTTATGCGGTATACAAAATTGCACCTTTGGTTGTGTATTCTCAGCTACCTCTCATTTTTTTTCTTTTAGAATATCTTGCATCAGTAAAATATGAAAGAGCAGTAAAATATTAAGGACCTGGCTCTATCTTAAATAGTTAAAATGCAATATTTTGTTTACTTCTTACAGTGGCTCTGTGAGATAGGTCCTACTATTCTAATTGCTGTACAGATGGGAAAACAGAGAGGTTCTTTAAAGCTATCTGATAGAAGTGGTAGAATTGGTATTTGGAACCATCCAGTTGGCCCTAGAGCAATTTGCTTAATTAGTAAGTTACACTTCCCCTGTGACTGGGTATTTGAAAAACAAAACAGTCTAATAATGGACTTTTTAATTTATGAATATTCCCAGGTACTGTAACAATTATTTATCAACTGTAAATGCTAACCTCCCAAAAGTTAAAATCATAAGTTTTATCAGAAGAGAGAGAATAGAGGACAGGTGCTATTAAGGGGCAGACCGCTGTCTGAGTGCTGGGCTCATAGGCAAATGACGCTTCCACCCCGATGTGCTCTCTCCTTCTCAGGCTGAATTGGGCCAGTCCATATCTCTAGGTTTGGTTCATGAATAAATCAGCTTCCGGGGCAGGGTAGTTTGCCTTGGCAGTTACTAGAAAATCCATTTACAAACTAGATCAACAGACCATTTTCAGGATAAAGGAGTGAATGGATGAATGAGCAGCATTTTTATTTCTGGTCTACTTCAAAGTTTCTATTAACATATACAGCTTCACCCCCTACAATTCTTCCTGCTGTTCCCTAAAAATGAAATGCCACATTGCCTAAAAGACCATTGCTGAATAAACATGGTAAAGTTAAAAGGAAAAACAAAATATTTCATAGCTTTAGATAATAGTTATTTTAAAATCTTTCGCTGGGACATTTTCTGAAAGAACACATTTCTTTTCAATTATTTATTAGTAAATATTCCATTTTTATTATTCTAAAAATATAATAATTGATAGCAAAGTTTTATCTTTCTAAGACACTTTTAAGTGAAACTACTACTCTGTCCTTACAAATTGGAATAGAACTATGGATATATGAACATTTGTTGTTTTTTATAATCTGTTTTGACTCTTCACTTTGAATGTCCTTCTCTTTCTTTTCTTTATTTGAAATCATTCTGTCCCACAAATTATGGTATTATTTAACAAAACGCAGATTGTTTTTGCTTTAATCATTTTGAAATGTGGGAATTTCTTAGCAGAAGTGAAATTATGACTTTTAGGTTTATTATACTCTGTGGATTGTAACAAGGAAAAGAGATTGCATAATTTCTATATTGGGCCTAGTGCCTCATCTGTAACTGGACATCAGAGCTCTGCCTCATGGTCCAGACTACCTGATACACTTTTAGGACTTATAACCATTTTTATACTGTGGTGAAAATTGAAAGATCACAAAGAAAAATAGTTGTGAAGAAGTAGAATTCATAAAATAACAAGTATTAAACTACTGAATCAAAAAAAAAATAAATAAACTACTGAATCCTGGGTATATTCCCTTTTGAGATTAACTAATAAACCGCTATGTTTCGTACTTTATTTATTAATGACACTTGTCCAACCTCTTTGACATTATTGGAATATTGACAATATATAAAGATGGGTCATAATACTTTTATTTAGCTGGTATTGTATGCATAAGCAAACTACAGTTTCCTCTAAAAGTGTTCCATATTCACTGTTTGATTTACTCTGAATCTTGGAACATATTTTTTTACATTACTGTGTTAGCAATATTTTTCACATTTATTGTGAGCTCTCTTAAATCCATTGAAAGAATTGGGGTGGGGTGGTTTAGCTCTTGAATTATGTTAACATAGTCTGAATATAGAACTATCTAGAGAATTAAAGAAGCTACATGATTTGTAGATGTTAAAATTTTATGTGCTGTATTTTACCCTATTTTAACTCTATGAAAAATGTCCTCAAATGAAGACATAAGATTACAATGACAAAATTATTCTTGAGGTCGATGGAAATATTCTGGCAATATATAGCCCTTAGTTTAAATTATTTATAAAACCACTAAAGATATATTTAGAGTGGAGGTAATTGATTTTATAGGGTGGCTTGTTAACAATCAAGTGTTATCATTTGTAAACCTCAGGCAACATTTCACATTAGCAATGTACCATGCCTTTCGGCTAACAACATAGCCTTTAATAGCATATATTAATACAACCAAGGTAGATGTAGGCTACCTTTTGTCAGGAAAATAGATCCTCTGTATGAAGTCCTGATTATTAATTTTAGTAATGTCACTTTTGTATACCTAAATTATAAATGACCTTTCATTTAGTGATTAATTATCTTATGCTTTGGCATTTTTGTGTTTTGTTTCTATTTTCCTCTGTTACTACTAAATGCTGATGGCTGCCTGCTTTGGTTCAATATTCTTGTAAGAATGTGACAGAAAACAGCCTAGTACAAAGCTAAATGACATATTAGTATCCCGATGAGAATAAGTGGCATATTGGCTAAGGTCTGGGGAACAACAGGATTCTTTGTGATTTCTGCCATTTAGAGTATATGAATTATAGTGAAACAGGGACATCTGCTGTGTAGAATAAGGATGCAAAACTTACAATGGAAACAAGAAAGACCAAGGTACCTTAAAATTATATTCAGGTCACTAAAGATTTATGCATATCACTGCATGTAAATTTGACTCCCTAAAACATTAAACTCCATTTAATATATGCATTCAGAGTATTTGGGAATAGAGTATATGAAATATGATAATTGAACAATGAATAGATAGATATGTCATAAACATATCAAAATTTAATGGTTGTAGATAAAATTATAGGTATATGATATAGTCAATGAGAGTTTCTTTTATTTTTACTGCATGTTTGAGAGTTTTCATAGTAACATATTTGGGAAAAATATAAAAGTCACACTTAGGAATAAAATTAATTTCTGTTGAAATTTAAATAAGTAGTCCAGAACATGAAAACTAGGTATAACTCCATACACAGGGAATGCTTTTTTTTTTTTTAAATAAAAGAGATTGTTTGTGTCTATATATATATATTTTTAAGATTTTATCTATTTTACATGAGAGACACAGAGGGAGAAAGAGAGGCAGAGACACAAGGCAGAGGGGGAAGCAGACCCCACGAAGGGAGCCCGACGTGGGACTCAATCCCGGGTCTCCAGGATCAGGCCCTGGGCTGAAGGCGGTGGTAAACCGCTGAGCCACCCGAGCTGCCCTATTTATGTCTTTTTGTTTTCAATATGAATATAATGTTTTTGTCTTAGCTGTTGCTGTATCTTCTGATATCACATAGTAAACTAAGGTTATGCTATTAATTGCGCACTTTTCTGTCCTTAGTATCCTCTGTGGATTTCTTTTTTCCCTTAGGGAATAGGAGAAATATAAAAGATAGATGAAACTTGTACTTTTTTTTTGTTTCTAAATGAAAAATATATTCGAATTTGAGAATCCTTTGATATTTTAGAATTTACAGTAAATTCTTAAAATGAGTTTAGTTGTTTTGTATATCATGACACAATATAGTTTCAGAAATTATAAACATCTGAAACTTCAAAGATTGGTTTAGTAATGATTTTGTGGTAATATGTAAAACCTGAAATATCTTTACTTAAAGTAAATCCATGCTGAAAAGGCCTAACACTTTATTAAATTTTAATGTAATTTTACTGCTATTATTTTTCCCAAATTCCCATACTTCAGAGAAGACATGAGAAAAACATTGGCTTTAGACAGCTTTCTCTGAGTGATTAAGAAAGTTAAGTTTGTACTTGGCACACTTAAAATAATTTTATATTTTATGTAATCTTTTAGTATCTTTAATATTTAGACCACATCTAAGAAGTATAATATTCAATTTCTAAATTAAAGTGCCCCCTTTCCTACTTCTTTTGTGACCCTACAATATTTTGAGAGTAAAAGTAAATTAATAAAGGCTGCTAGAAAGAGATTCTGAAATTTCATCTGCTTTCTTTATTAAGTGGCAGTCTGTTTAAGATCATCCAAATTGTTCCATAATGGAGAATAGTTTGAAGGTACTACTTTTAATCCTGGTTTCTAAAAGAAAAATACCTGTATTGGTGTGATCAATGATTGAATATTGCATTTGGAAATATATAAAAATTAATGAAGTTGTCATGCTTTATTCCCATAAATGAGACCATTTTTTATAAGAAATAATATGGAGTTCCTTTCATTTATCCAATAACTCTTAAGGTTATAGAATATAAAATCATTCAGCTCTAGATATCTGCTTCAGAACTTTATATTTATGTGCCCACTGAAAGTTATTGAACTTCTCAAATTACTTATTTAGATAATGAATTGAATATAATTTACTGTGTTAGATTATTGTGAAGATCATATAACATGGAACTTAAAATCAAAGATATAATTGCATAGTGTTTAAGAACATGGACTCCAAACCACACTGCTGGATTTAAATATTCACCACTTTTTAGCTATGTGATCCTAGCAATTACTTAATCTCTTTTTTCTTCAATTTTTACAAAATGAGGAGATAATTAGAACACCTATAATTATATAAAATGTATATAAATTTTAGCTCAATTACCTGGCACATAATAAACTGTCAGCATATTGCTATTTTTTCTTGTGATTATGCATTATAAATTTGAATATCTACATCACTATGCCCTTTATAGAGAATTTGGAGTACAAAATCAAATTAAATAAATGTATTTTGCACTATCTTTATATTATTTTTGTCAAAAATGGTGACCCTTGAGGTACACAGTGGTCTGATAGCAGTATCTGAATATATATTGCTTATTGAATATGAATAGATATTTTGTATAGTCAATTTTAAAGAAAAGATATCTCTGGGGAAAATAATGCTTAAAATGAGCGGCTTACAAAGAGCAGAAATAAGCTAGACAAAGTATGATGAGGATTCTTTCTAGCAAGAGAACAGCACACATAGAAGCTCTATGAGTGGAGTTGGGTTTTTAGGTACTTGTTGGCACTTAAAAACTTAAAAATAACCACAATAAAGCCTGACTAGGCAAAACAATCTCAAAAATGAAAAACAAAAACAAAACAAAACTGGAGGCATCACAATTTTGGCTTTAAGTTATATGATAAAGTGGTAGTAATCAAAACAGTGGTCCTGGTGCACAAACAGACACAATCAATGGAACAGAATAGAAAACCCAGAAATGAACCCACAACTACAAGGTCAATCAATCTTTCACAAAAGAGGAGAGAATATCCAATGGGAAAAGACAGTCTCTTCAACAAATGGTATTGAGAAAACTGGAGAGCAACATGTGAAAAAATGAAACTGGACCACTTTCACTAATGTACACAATGACCGGGAGGAATCACCAGAGAATGATGCTGGGTGGGGAAGGAAAATCCCCAAAGTTTATGTACTGTATATTTTCACTTACATAACATTCTTGAGATAACAAATATATATAAATTGAGAACATATTAGTGGTTACTAAAGATTATAATATACACAAAAATAAATTCAAAGAATGGAAGAATGATTTAAATCTGAGACCGGAAACCTAAAAACACCTAGAAGAGGACACAGGAAGCTGTAGCAAACTTCTCTCTAGGTATGTCTCTAAAATAAACTGTTGGAACTACATCAAAATAAAAAGTTTCTGCACAGCAAAAGAAACAGTGAACAAAAGTAAAAGGCAACTTAACGAATGGGAGAAGATATCTGCAAATGACTTACCTGATAAAGCATTAGTATCCAAAATATATAAATAATTTATGCAATTCAACATTCAACACCCCAAAAATGAATAATCAGTTTAAGAAATAGGCGGAAGACATGAATAGATGTTTTTCCAAAGAAGACCTTCAGATTGTCACCAGACATGTGAAAAGATGCTCATCATCACTTAAGATCAGGAAATGCAAATCAAAACTACAATGAGATATCACCTCACAACCATCTGAATGGCTAAAATCAACAACATCAGCAACACAAGAAATGACAGTGTTGATGAGGATGTGGATAAAAATTTTTGCACCATTGGTGGAAGTGCAAACTGTGCAGCCACTGTGCAAAAACATTTCCTCAAAAAGTTAGAAATAGAACTACCCTATGACCTGGAAATTGTACTACTTGGTATTTACCCAAAGAATACAAAAATGTTAATTCAAAGGGATACATGCACCCTCACATCTATAGTAGCTTTATCTCCAATAGCCAAACTATGGAAACAGTCGAAGTGTCCATCAAATGATGAATGGATGAATGGATATATATATATAATTACTCAGCCATAAAAAATAATGGGATCTTGTCATTTGCAACAAAATGGATGGAGCTAGAGAGTATGATGCTAAATGAAATCAGACAAAGATCTCATTCTTATGTAAACAAATGAGCAAAGGAAAAAGAGAAGTGAACCAAGAAACAGACTCTTAACTACAGTAAACAAACTGATGGTTAGCAGAGGGGAGATGGTGGAGGATGGGTTAAATTAGTGATGGGGATTAAGGAGGGCACTAGTGATGAACACCAGGTGTTGTATGGAAGTGTTGAATCACTTCATTGTACACCTGAAAATATTACTCTGTATGTTAACTACGTGGAATTTAAATAAAAACTTAAACCTCCATAGAAATTATTTTAGAAAATCTAATTACACTGAAAATGTTATTATATTGAGATGGAGACTAATATTGTAGAGATGCATATTTCCCTCAAATTATTGTAAAACTCAGTGTAATTCCACTCAATAAGCAAGCAGAATTTTAAAAGGGTGCTGAGAAACTGATTCAGAAGTTAATATGACACAGCAAAATCCATGAATTGTTGGAAACTATCATGGTCCAAAAACAGAAGAGGGAAGCCTGCTCCACCAGGTATTTGAGAAATAAGACAAAGCTGTAGTAATTAAACTATGCACTATTGATGCAGAGACAGGGAGTCTACTGGAACATAATAAAGAGTTCTGAAATCAAGATTTCAGAATCTTGATATGGGTATATCTATGATAACAGATATTAATGGAAAAAAAATGAAGAAAAATAAAATTAGCAGTCTAACTTGAGCCACATGGAAGAGAAGCTCACACTACTTTGACTATGAAAATGAAACAATAACATCAATAGAAAAAGAAAGGAAAACTTTGATCACAAAGCCAAGGGAAATTCTTACACAAGATTCTCAAAACCCACAGTTAATATATATATATATATATATATATATATATAAAATCAAGATGATTTCTCATTAGTGAAATATATTGATAAAATTTATAAGCCAGGAATACATTGGTCAATTCATTGCAATATTGAAAAACAACAATAGCACAAAAGACAATGAAGAATATGAATAAATTCCTTCAAAGGAGACCAAATTAAAAATGGCCAAAAAAGAATAATCAATTTTTATAAATGGAAACTCATATAGTTAAAAAATTATGGAAAGATATACAACCTCATGAGTAGGCAAAGAAATACTATATTAAAGCTTAATAAGATGACCACCTTATACTTAACAATTAGATCATTGAATGTCAATTGTGGTATAATAAGGCAGGGATTTTGCAGAACGACACAACATTATTAGTGAAACTATTTATGGTATTACGTTTTTGCTGCGTCAAAATTAACCTCAAAAATTTCACACACACATGAAATACTTATATATTTTTGTCCATATATCTGCAGCTTTGGTGTAGTTTGATCAAGGCTGGATTTGGTTGGGTCCAACTAATTTCTGACTTCTAGTTGGGTTCATGCCAACTCCACATATTATCATTCTGGAGCTCAGATTGAACAAACAGTTGCTTTCTGAGGCAAGTTTTTCTTTGGGTATATCTTAGGAGCACAAGAGATCAAGAAAAATAGTGTATGCACATTTAAACTGCTGCTTTCATCTTGGCCACTAAAATCTCAATAGGCTTGCTAATTATATGACAAATTCTGATTTTATTTTATTTCATTTTATTTTATTTAATTTATTTATGAGTGACACACACACACACAGAGAGAGAGAGAGAGGCAGAGACACAGGCAGAGGGAGAAGCAGGCCCCATGCAGAGAGCCTGATATATGGGACTCATCTCGGGTCTCCAGGATCAGGCCCCGGGCCGAAGGCGGCGCTAAACCGCTGAGCCACCGGGGCTGTCCCAATTCTAACATCAATAGCGTAAGAAAATATATTCTATTATAATGAAAGGCACTGCAAGGTTGACCATGGGCATAAGTAAATAAATTTATAGCATAGAGGAACAAAAAATTGGATACAATAAGCCAATATTTCCATTCACTGTGTCCATAACCTATCACCTCAATCTGGCAAAAATTCACAAAGAATCATATGTAGAGGTGTCTGTCATAACATATGTCTTTGATTTCTTTCAAAGCCTTCACTTGAATTAAGTTGACTCATTTGGGAGGTGATCCAAGGAATCTGGAGAAAGTGAGTGAGGAGAGTTTGACAGGGAAAGAAGAAAAACCAGTGAAGTATGTTTTATAGAGCTGACTAGAGTTGAGTTCTATTGGTGCCCAACTGAGGAAACATGGAGAATGTACTTCACAGTTGTCCTCTGCTAGCTATGCTCAGGTCACCTGTTTAGTCTTCTGCTTGTTGAGGGTAATTCCAGGTTTTAATTCCCCATGGCTACTGACTGAGCAAGCTTCTTCTGAGCCAAAACAGGAAGAACTTGTCTTTTTTTGTGAAGTGGGCTTTCTGTATTCCTGGTGACTTTCGATGACATCTGAAGCTGAGGCTACACAGGTAGCCCAATGAATGTATCATGTAGCACAAAAAACTTTGGCTACATATTGCTTATAATAATGACATATTGAATACATATTGGTTTTTTATCACTAGTCTGACATAAAAGTAAAACATGTTATCTGAATACAATTGTTTTTCAGCAATTCTGAAGAAATAAAAAACTATATTTGGGAAACTTAGCCTAAAATACATTGAACCAGAAATGACAGACACTATCAAAATTTATATAAATAGCCTCCAAAGAGTAACATATATTTATGTAAGCACATATATCACTGAGATATGAATTCAATAATTCTATGGGAGTGAGTGCCAATGTCAGGAAGAAGAATACAGTTGGAGGAAGAAATTAGAAAGAAAACATTAGAACAATAATGAACAAGATGATGATGATAATGTCCAGTGAATGGAGTCTAAACAACTTAATTCTATCCATCTGAAATTCCTGCACTTGGGATTCCTCCAGATAGATAGATGATAGGTAGGTAGGAAGGTAGATTAATAGATGGACGTGTAGATATGGTGTAGATATGGATAGATATCTGTACTTAGCCCATGTATAGATGGTAGATCTATATATTGAGATATATCTCAATATCTCTGTCTCTATTAATGAATCTACTATCTATTTTTCACCATTTATTGATCTGCATGTTTAGCAACCTACATTTCTCCTAAAGACTGTTTTCTTCCTCCTGAAATAATAGGTTGATTTAGAGTTAGAAGAAACTATAAAAAGAAAATAAATAAGAAATCTACTACTTAGAACAATTCATTGTTTCCAAACTTTCTACAACAGAACAAATAAAACTTCTTCATGGGCTTAGAGAGAGCTCTACAGATCTCCCCTACTTTCAAAATAGAGGCAATGATTTCTGAGTTAAAATGAAACAACCTTCTAAAATAATTTATATCTAAATACAATATGTGGATATCAGTGCTAAAATCAGGAACAAAGCCAGAGCTGCAATAATTTAAATGATACTTTAAAATCAACTTATGTTTTGAGAATATTTGTGCAAAAGCTCTCATATTTAATATTAGTGAAATCCTTTCTGTGTTAGCAAAAACATGAAATTGTAGTTTTTAGTATATGGGACAGGACTAGTATTTTTGCCTGAAAACTTCAGAATTTATTTTTGTGTATGTTTAAAGAAACAATACATATTAAGCATGTAATGCTATATATTAGCTTTGAAAATTCTATAGATAGTATGTTTAATTCTTGGAGTTTAAATGACAGAGTTGTTTAAAGTTTTGTGGACTGGAATCCAACTAACACCTATTTTCAAAAATTTTGAAACAAAATGACAATGGATTTTCATTCTCAGCCTCTTCTCCAAATTCTAGTTCTCTGAATGTTTAAAAAATAGGAAAAAAGGTTGTTATATAGGTAAAATATATGTTAAGTTAACTCTTTTCTACAAGTGGAATATATTGCAACTTACCGTCGCTCTGAGAATCAGTGATGAGTAAATGTTATGATGTACACCAAAAAAATGTCTAGTGCAGTTAGAGTTTATTATACCTTCATGTTAAAAAAATCTGAGCTGTAACTACTTAATAAAATAATGAAGGAGAGTCACAAAACAGTAAATTCATTTGTTACAATAAATATCTTTATAGGTTCAATAATATCTAAGAAAACTAAGATTAAAAAGTATATCATGCAGTACATTTCAAATAAAGAAAACATTTAAAACTCATGTTTGGAAGAGAAAAAGTAATTATGGAAATATATAAGCTATTAAAATATATTCCTTTTCCTTGGCATGACAGAATTTCCACTTTAAATCTTTTTAATACTTCTCATATTTGCATAAAATATCTCTCAAAGGATACACAAGAAACTGGAAACTAAAGTTACTGCTGAAGAGGAAATGTGAAAACTGAGTCTGAGGGAGAAGGGGGAGGTTTACACTTATATCTCCCTTTTTATCTTTTGAAATATATGCTATTACCTTCCCCAAAATAAGCAATATAATTTTTAATCAAAAATTTAAAAACAAAGCAAATTTGTAAAAATCAGTAATTAGTACAGAGAGAGCAATTACGTGAGACTTTATGTTATTGCAATTTAATACTCTTTCTTAATGAAGGAAATCTACTTATTTTTTTAATATTTATTTTAAATCTTTGTGTTCAGATCTCTGAAACTGCTAAGACTAAGGACATGAAAAGAAATTTTAGTCCAGTTTATTCGCTTTCAATGTAACAAAATTTTATTGTAAAATTAAAAAAAAAAAAAAATTTAAGGGCAGCCAGGGTGGCCCAGCGGTTTAGCGCCACCTTCAGCCCAGGGCCTGATCCTGGAGACCACGGATCGAGTCCTGCACCGGGCTCCTTGTGTGCAGCCTGCTTCTCTCTCTGCCTGTGTCTCTGCCTCTCTATCTCTCTCTGTGTGTCTCTCATGAATAAATACATGACATCTTAAAAAAAAAAAAAAAGTTAAACCTAAAGGTCACATATCACTCATAAGTAAATACTGTACATTTCTGTGAATCTGATCTGAAATGTACACTATAAGTTTTGGCCTGTGTGCAAAGAAGAGCTCCTTGCCCATAGTGGAAATGCAAACTTTAAGGGCAGAGAGGCAAAATTAGATTTGTGGTATTTAAGAAAGAATTAAAAACAGCATATTTGTTCATTCTTTCTACTTCTTTGGTATAGCAAGAATATAAAGGAGGCTTTTTTGTTTTTCCCTACTCCCTCAAAAGTTTTATATTGGATAATACAAAATACACCTAATGAAGGAGAGCTAGGTAGGTGGTTGGTAATGTGTATGTGGGAGCTTGTCTTGTTCACGGATTATTTGCCTAGGCTATAACTTTCCTATAAACTTCATTATGGTCTTTGTTTTTGCTATACAATGCATGGCGAATATTAGTTTTATTTTGTCTTTATGAATTATCAATTGGTAAATGTAGGATAAATAATACTTAACAAATAATGTTTCACAGTAGATCCTAATGTTCCCAGTAGCACCTGAACTGCAGTTTCTAGAGGACTTGCAGAAGAAATGCATTCTTTTCATCTTTTTGAACTCAAGAATAAGAACCTTCATGCAAATAATTTCATGGCCAGTCTATGGAAAATTCCAGTTCCAGTTATGACCTTTTGTGCTTTAAAATAGAAAGTTTGTATTTCAGTATTTTACAAAACACAAGATTATACGTGTTCTAAAAGCAGTTTAAATATTACTCACCCATAAAAAGAATGTGATCTTGCCATTTGCAATGGCATGGATGGACCTAGAAGATATTATGCTACACGAAATAAGAGAAAAATAAATACCCTATGATTTTATTTGTATGTGGAATCTAAATGACCCAACACAAGCAAAACAAACAAACAAAACCCCCAAATCAACAAAAAGTAGAAACACACCCATAATAGAGAGAAAAAAAATGTTGGTTGCCAGAGGGTAAGAATGGGCAAAATGGGTGAAGGGAAGTGGGTGATGTAGGCCACTTATGGAAAAAGTGAGTCACGAGGATAAAGGGTGCAGCATAGAGAATGTGATATCATAGTAACTAACATTGTATGGTGACAGATGATAGCTAAACTTGTGGTGAGCACAGTATCCCATATAAACTTGTCTGATCACTGTGTTGTCCACTGAGAACTAATGCGACATTGTGTGTGAATTATACTTCAATAAAAAATAAGATAAAAGTAGTTCATTAAGAATGATAAAATCCAAACACTCCTACATATTTATGATAATCACAGTTGGGTTTAGGAATTCTGTAGTGGGTTTCACATTCAACAAATACTAGTCTCATCTCATTTTATTTTATTTTACTTTTTTTGTAATTTCTGGATTTTGTTTTTGCTTTCAAAGACACAGGAACTCAGAAATCCCCTTTCTATTAACTTTTTCATGAAGTTTACTGCCAGTTTTTCAGTTACTATGAAAGCCTGGTAAGGATTTTGGCATGTCTACAAATATTTAATTCTGTTGGATAATATTAAATAGTTAATGATTTGGTCTAATAGTAAATCAGGACTATATTTTGAGGAAGAGTTAAAGCAGAGAGAAAACCACTGGTTTCATAAGAGTTGTACAGAAGCTAGATACACACACACACAAACACACACGTCTGTTCGTGCAAGTGCTTTTAACTTTATATGTTTTAGTGAATGTACAAACTCAAAATATATTTCACTCTCTATAAATCATTTTTTGGTTTCACATTTCAATTAGATTGTGGAAAGCAAGGCAGGTCAAGGGGAGAGCAATTTAAAAGGTGAAATCTCAGATGTTGAAGGAAGAACAAATAAATGAGCTGGTAATTCAGGCTGTAGGAAAACAAAAACAAAAACAACCCACTCTGGTGATTTAATAGCTCCCACAGCACCCTGGCAGGCTGTATTTTACAACTCACCAATTTTGTACTCTCCCATCAAGACCTGCAATCCATGTTTGTTCATGAGAGAACTTTTGAGGAGAGATTTGAATTGCATTTTTAAAAAGATGTACTTACGCAAAGAAATGGCCTCATACTAAAGTGAGAAGTATAGGCTCAAATCACATGGACTTGAGAGGTAATTATTATTTGAATTTACGTTATTATTTGAAGCATACTGTGTTTTTAAACAATAGGAGAGGATAAATATGAAAATTAACCCAGGCAAAGTTTTTTTCCCCCAGTTAGAAGAAAAAAAACCCTCAAGGAAAACATGTTAATTACATTAATAATTAATTTTCCATAATAATGCATAATTGTATGAATTAAAATACAACTGGACTAGATAGAACAGGGCTGGATGGACCTAGAAGATATTATGCTACAAGAAATAAGCCTTCCAATTTCAAGAGTAGAATTTAGTGATTCATCACTTACATGCAACACCCAGCGCTCCTCCCAGTGCCCTCCTTAATGCCCATCCCCCATCTCGCCCATTCCCCCCACCTCCCCTCCATCAACCCTGTTTGTTCTCTGCAATTACGAATAAGAGAGGGAGGTATGGTTTGCCTCCCTCTCTTATTTTTTCCTTCCCCTATGTCCATCTGTTTTGTTTCTTAAACTCCGCATATGAGTGAGATCATATGATGTTTGTCTTTCTTGGAGCAACATATTTCACTTAGCACAATATACTCTAGCTCCATCCATGTCCTTAAAAATGGCACAATTTCATTCTTTTTGGTGGCTAATACTCCAATGCATACATACATACCACCTCTTCTTTATCCATTCATCGGTTGATGGACATTAGGGCTATCTCCATAATTTGGCTATCGTGGACATTGCTGCTATAAACCTCAGAGTGTATGTGCCCCTTTAAATCAGTATTTTTGTATCCTTTGGATATATACCTCTTAGTGCAATTGCTGGCTCATGGGGTAGCTCTATTTTTAACTTTCTGAGGAACCTGCACACAGTTTTCCAGAGTGGCTGCACCAGTTTGCATTCCCACCAATAGTGTAAGAGGGTCCCCTTTCTCTGCATCCTCACCAACACCTGTTGTTTCCTGTGTTGTTGATTTAAGCCATTCTCTTAGGTGTGGTGCTATCTCATTGCAATTTTGATTTGCATTTCCCTGACGAGTGATGCTGAGCATCTTTTTATGTGTCTGTTGGCCATCTGCATGTCTTCTTTAGAAAAATGTCTATTCATGTCTTCTGCCCATTTCTTAACTGGATTATTTGTTTCCTGGGTGTTGATTTGATGATAAGTTCTTCATATATTTTGGATACTAACCCTTTATTGGGTATATAGTTTGCAAAATCTTCTCCCATTATGTAGGTCACCTTTTAGTTTTGTTGATTGTTTCCTCTGCTGTACAGAAGCTTTTCCCCTTGATAAAGTTTCAGTAGTTCATTTTCCTTTTGTTTCCTTTGCCTCAAGAGACAAATTTAGTAACAATTTGCTACAGCCAATGTCAAAAAGGTTACTGCCCGTGTTCTCCTCTAGAAGTTTAATGGTGTCCTGTCTCACATTTAGGTCTTTCATCCATTTTGAATTTATTTTTGTGTATGGTGTAAAAAAGTGGTTCAGTTTATTCTCTTGCATTTTGCTGTGCAGTTTTCTCAGTCTTTGAAGAACCTGTCTTTTTCCCACTGGATATTCTTTCCTGTTTGTGGAAGATTAATTGACCTTCTAGTTGTGTGTTCATTTCTGGGTTCTCCAATCTGTTCCATTGATCTGTGTGTCTGTTTTTGTGCCAGTATCATACTGTCTTGATGGTCACAGCTTTTTTTTATTTTTTTATTTATTTTTAATTATTATTATTTTTTTTTATGGGCACAGCTTTGTGGTATAGCTTGAAGTCTGGAATTGTGATGCCTTAGGCTTTGTTTTTCTTTTTCAAGATTGCATTGGCTATTTATCTTTTGTGGTTCCATACAAATTTTAGGATTCTTCTAGCTCTGTGAAAAATCCTTGTGGTAGTTTGATAAAGATTGCATTAAAAGTGTAGATTGATTTGGGTAGTAGAGACACTTTAACGATATTTGTTCTTCCAATCAATGAGCATGAAATATTTTTCCATTTCTTTGTGTCATCTTTGATTTCTTTCATAAATGATCTGTAACTTTCAGATTACAGAACTTTTATCTCTTTGGTTAGGTTTATTTCTAAGTATCTTATGTTTTTTGGTGCAATTGTAAATGGGATCTATTCCTTGATTTCTTAAAGTGTGTTCACTAGACCAGCAGCACTAGCGTCACCAAGAAATTTGCTAGAAATATTAAATCTTGGTCTGTGTCTCATATTTACTGAATCTGAAAGATGTGTGAGATCAGCAGTTTTCTTTTAACCAGATACTTTGATGCAACTAAAGTTTGAAAATCACTGGAATAGATGAGGCTAGTGGAATTTTAACCAAAGGGTCAGTCTTGTGGTACATCCAGTTTCCTAGGGGAACATGAAAGACAAAGATGGCATTTTGATGGCTTATTTCTGTCTGTCTTCACTTACTTAAGAGACATGCTTAAGTACAGCTTAAGTAAGCATGCTTCACATGCTTAAGTACAGCTTAAAAGATATTCTTTGATCCCTGATGTTTTAGAACAGAGGTGGTGAAAACTAATGCCTTACCAACTCAAAGATTCAAACCTTTCCTGTTTAATTATGAATGATTTTTAGGCATATTTGAGCTGCCATATTTATTCTAAATATCAGTGAGATAATGATATCATTACAATGATTTTAATTCATCTTTTATAAATTAGAACATTTGAAAGTATTTCTTGATTTATTATGAAGTTAATAGTAATTTTTATACTTTTTATAAAAAGGGGTAATTAATAGTTTAGGATTAAATCATTGGTGTTATCTTTAGACTACCACAGGAAACATGTATTAAAGAATTTAGCAATTTGTAAAAAGCTATGCTTTAGATACTGTATCTTTATAAAAATGATACATTCTAAGGGGCATTTGAAGTCTTGAGATATTTTGGATTTTGCATCATTTAATGCCCCTTAGGAAATTTACCAGATGTCCTGAGTTATTCTTAGTTCATTTATAAAATGGGGATGGACTTCTAGATCCTTTCTATATTAGAAGTGTTAGAAGATCAGAATACCTCCATTTATACAGAGTTCAGCATGGCATTGCCTGGAGGTTGTATTAATGGAGCTGTTTTTATTCCTGGCATTTCTGTGCTCTTCTATACTTGATTTTGTTACATTATCTTTGTATATTGCCAGAACCCCATGTTCCTTACCAGGCAACTCATATGGCTGTTGCCTGTCTCCTGATTTAATACAGCTATTTTAATTCACTTTTCTCAGACTTCATAAAAACTTTGTCAAAGTGTAGATTTGAAGAAAATAAATCAAACGTGTCCATTTAGTATCATTCTGAAAATAAATCCTAAGATTTCCCTGAGGAATTTTCAAATGGCACTTTCTACTCAGCAATTAAAATCACAAGCAAGTTTTATTACTTACAAAAGCTTCATTTAATTTATACTGCTATATTTGGTTTCTGAATTAATTATATGGATGGTATTAAATTCTAAACCCATTACATTTTTATATGTAAATCACAATTCTGAGCCTTATTTGGGCATCTCTTTATTTTTAACTACCCTATCATATATGAACAAGAATTTGAAATACTTTAAATACTTTTGCTTAGAATGTCAGTGTTAACTGAGTTATTCTTGGCAGCTCCATTTTCCTTCCAACATAACTACTGTCAATCTTCTTAGGCTGAGATTCTTTTCCAATATTGTGCCTGACTTGAATTAGCAGGGTTTCTTCTTATAAAGTTATTATTATGACATTTTACTTGTACCAAAAGTTATAGAGATGTGACTTAGGTGACTTTTGAATATTTCCATATTTAAGATATCAACAGTAGTAAATTTTAATACTCATATATTTAAAATAATTAATGTGGAAAGGTTTCATAAACTTAAGAAATAATATAATGAGGGAAGCTTGCGTGGCTCAGCTGTTGAGCATCTGCCTTTGGCCCAGGGCGTGATCCTGGAGTTCTGGATCAAGTCCCATATCAGGCTCCCTGCAGGGAGCCTACTTCTCCCTCTGCCTATGTCTCTGCCTTTCTCTCTGTATGTCTCTCATGAATACCTAAGTAAAAAATCTAAAAAAAAAGAAAAAGAAAAAGAAAAAGAAAAAGAAAAAGAAAGAAATAATAAAATGAAAACTGGCTTTTTCATTGTTATATAATCAGGTAAGCTCATATTGGAATATACAGTCCAACCAACTACTGACTTACTGAATTACGAGCTTTGTGATCATTAACATTCAATTAAGCATGAAATTTTGACCATCTAAAAGCTATATTATTCAACCTATTCAATTAAATGCATTGTGCATTGTAAATAACATGATACAGATTGATAGCCTCAAAAATGTCAGAAATTGTAGAATTTTTTGAATGGAATAATTCTCCATATGTCACCCCTAAAAGTTAATTCTTTATTTGAGGACTCTAAAGCCTTGAATGGATAAGTGACATGGGTAGGGGGATGGGAAAATAGGTGATACGGATCAAGGAGTGCACTTTTCATGATGAGCCCGATGATGTATGGAAGTGTTGAATCATCATATTGTACACCTAAAACTAATATAACACTGTATGTTAACTATACTAGAATTAAAATAAATACTTAATGCAACAACAACAACAACAAAATGAGATCTTGATTCTGTTGCATCTGGTACTTCCAGGATGTATATAACTCTGGGTGAATCATTTAACCATTTGACCACTGAGTGGGTATCTACTTTGTGCTTACTACATGCAAGGCCCTGTACTAGGCCACTTGATGAAGTAACATGTCTGGAATTTAAAAGGTGTCTTTAAGAGTAACACTGATTTTTGCAATAAGGTACCATTTGTCATTTGTGTGAAATATTTGGGTTAATGTGGGACTGTGGTTTAGGTATCCTGAGACACAATTTTTTAAGTTGAAACTTTATTTCAAAAATTTCTGAGAGTTTTGGTTTAAGCTATATTGAATAAATGGAACTAAAATAAAAATAAGAATTACATAAAAAGCAAATTGGTATTATGCACCATAACTTTGAGTCATGGCTGAAAATCTGTCATACCAATGTAATAGTTTGGTTTGCACTCAAGAACGTAATTACAATTAAAAGGATAAAACTTGTTCTTTATTTCCTAATAAATACTGTCTTAACTTTCAAATGTTGCGTAGAATATTATTAAATTTAAATCAATAATATAGTCAAAATATTATACAAGTGAGACAAGTATTTTAATGATATTGACTTGAACAATGCAAAGTAGCCTTACATTATCCACCCAGGTTTAGGTTGATATCAATTAGCAAGCAGAACTCTAATGTTTGTAATCTTCATATGTATTGGGCATTGCAGACATAAATAAAAGATAATTTACTTAGAATTATGAACGTTTGAAATTCCAGGTACCTCTGAAATGAATTATTACAAAAAAGATAAGAGTGTAGATGCTTTAAATTCTTTCTGAATCAAAAAAATGTGCAATGCATTTTTTTATTATAATCCATGTGGACGTTCAAATTCACATTGTGCCCACAGGAAATCAGAATCAGAATTACACATTTGAAATGAATGTTTAAAGGAACATACATCACTTTTTTTTTTATGATAGTCACAGAGAGAGAGAGAGAGAGAGAGAGAGAGAGAGAGGCAGAGACACAGGCAGAGGGAGAAGCAGGCTCCATGCACCGGGAGCCCGACGTGGGATTCGATCCCGGGTCTCCAGGATTGCGCCCTGGGCCTAAGGCAGGCGCCAAACCGCTGCGCCACCCAGGGATCCCCATACATCACTTTTAATGTCATAATAATGTGAAACTATAGTAACTGTATTATTTAAATAAATACTTTCTGACAGGTAAGATGATTGTAAACCAAATGATTTAGTGACTGAAAATACATGCACCATTCCGCAGTACTTTGAAAACCAAGTGTGTTGACAAGCCAGATATAAAAAGAGCATTAAAATAAATAAATAAATAAAAAATAAATAAAAAGAGCATTATAAAATATAGAAAAAATAATGGATCAAGGACGTTCTGGTTTCCATTATTTTAAAGGACTTCGAAATTGTGATTCTTGCTTATAAAAATATTCACTTTCTCCAAATTTGAAAATTAAGAAATTCATCTTCTAATTTTTTATTTTCTTTTTTCATGTTTTGGCTATTGTAAATATTGCTGCAATGAACATGAGGGGAGTGCAGATATCTTCTTGAGTTATTATTTTCATTATCTTCAGATAAATACCCAGAAGTGGAATTGCTGGATCATATGGTAGCTCTATTTTTCATTTTTTGAAATGTTTTTATTTTTTTACTTTAATTTTTGAGTTGTGAAACAATTGACTAAAATTCACTAAAGCCATGTCATTATTAATTCATCTCTGTGCATGTACATGTGAGACATGTGTGTGTGCGTGTGTGCATGTGTGTGTGTTTGTGTGTATGTTTAGGCTGACATCCTGCAAACATAGCAAAGTACTGATTTAGGCAATCTCTTTTCACATAGAACAATATATCAAAGATGTGTTGACTTCTTGATCATATCATTTGGGGCATGAGTTTGCTCATGAACCATTACTAGGGCAAACATTTGAGGCTCCTCCCCTCTTTCTATTTCCCATCCTCATTTCTTCATTATTTGACTATTTGCGTTAGATCCAGATTCACAATGTAGAACACTGGATATAGCCCAACTGAGCTGAAATGAGTATGTTAATAATTTCGTTTGAAATCTGAAGTAATACACTGTAAGACTTTATTAAATTTAGTAATTTTCAGGCTTGGTTTACTACAGCAGAGAGGTGATTCAGAAAGAATACTTGGAGTCTGAAAGTACGGGGCTCTAATCCTTATCCCATAATTTACTGAGTCTGAATCTTGTTCAAGTCACTTTCTCTGATCATAAGGTTGTAGACTCTTCATTTGTAAAATGTCTATTCTAACTACACCAGGAGATAGGTGCTAAATACAAAATTTTATTAGAACTATATTTATAAAATATTACACATGTGTGACTTAGTATTAATAATATGAATGCTAAAGTTGTCATTGGCAGAAAATAATATGAGAATATATTTCATTGACAGATGGAATGGAACTTCAGTTAGAGACTTAATTATATAATCGAGTCTTCATGCCTCTAGTTCTATCCTCCTACTCAGTGTTCTTTCATTGTCCTTATAATCACTGCATAATAAATTAGATCAACAAATGGATGTTAATACAGGATAATATTAGGTGGACAAATTCTTATCTCACCAAAAGGTTGAATAAAACACAAGTTAGGAAAAGTATTTATCATATTCAGTTTATTGTTACAGCCAAGGATAAATAAAGGTGTTCGGAGAACTAAATATATAGACTTCAATATTAGCCAAATGAATGGCTCTTTGAAATCATTATTTGCACACTTTGATAAAACAGAATGATGACAAAAACTAATTGTTGTCTTGTACAAAATTATCTAGGTTATATATGCACACAATTTCCTTTGGGTCCATAATCATTTATCCTTTTCTTTTTCTCTGCCTTAATAAATCCAGGATAATAAAGCTAGACACAAATGGAGAAATGGGTTATCAATCTGAAATCAATGTGTTAGTTTTTGTTCTTGAGGGAGGTTATACTGCTCAAATGTAAATGAGTTTTTATTTTTGTAAATGTAAAATTTGCTACAGCTAATAAGTTGGTCTCTATCTACTGACTATTTACATTGTCCTGAAAGAAATACAGTTTCTTTAATTCCATCATTTGAAGCAAAGGATTTTTTAAAAATGCAAGAATTATAAGAAATTTAATACTTTATATGGTCATATTAGTTTATTTAAATTTAGTAGATAAAATGACACATGCCTAGCTTCTTTTACTAAAAAATATATTACCAAATGCCTTTAAATCCTTGATTTAGAAAGTACACATGGACTAAAGACCCAAATTTTTTTTAAAGACCCAAATTTTAATAAAAATATTGAACTATGAATAAATGCATATCAATGTATATTTTGTATACTGAATTTACTTAAATAAAAGTAAGTTGCGTTTTGTGAAGAAATGCTATTTACATTTTCTCCTCAGTCCATTAAGAAGCACAAATGGTTACTGACCTAAGGAAGAAACTTAAAATTTATAAATGAACAAGAAGTAACTTCAGAACACCTTCAAAATAGAAAATTATGAATATTCATTTTATTGTTTAAATACATTGATTTGAGGTATTTTAATAACATCTCTATTACAATATTACAAGCAGTGTATATTTCCTTTTGTAAAATCCTGTATGCCCTTGTTGATTAGCCAGTATTAAGAATGTGATATGGGACGTCTGCGTGGCTCAGCAGTTGGGCATCTGCCTTCAGCTCAGGGAGTGGTCTTGGAGTCCCGGGATCGAGTCCCACATCAGGCTCCCTGCATGGAGCCTGCTTCTCCCTTTGCCTGTGTCTCTGCCTCTCTCTCTCTCTCTATGTGTCTGTCATGAGTAAATAAATCAAATCATAAAAAAAAAGAATGTGATACGCAGAGATGATGGGAAAAAAATTCCAGTTCTTATAGTACTGTTAAAAATGGGTATTTTGTTGGACTTAAGCCTTCACAATCAATTTTTCCAAGATATCCTACCAAAGCATATCTAAAGCTATAATTTGTTTTTAATAGAAAAATATTTTCGTATGAGGAAATGCATATTAATATTAAAATGACATTTCCCCTCAACTGATAAAGCATTAGTTTCTTTTGCTCTCAGAGGAAGTGTCAAAAAAGTAACTTAGATTTTTAAAGTGTTGTTTTCATAACTTTCTTCAATTTAATATTTTAAGGGAATATCTTCAACATTTTAAAACTATATCCAGCATTTGACTAGAATAAGTAGCAATACTACTCCAGAGATCAATGTGTATTGTTAAAAACGGTAGTGCTAAAAATGAGGAATGTGAAATACAAATCTATTTTTTTAGGTTTGAGGACAAAATTTGTGTTACTGTGAGTCTGGCATATAGGCCTTACAAAACTAATCTTTAAAATTGGGGTATAGTTATAAACGATTTGTCATAATCATCTTTATTTTTTCATAATTAGTGCAACACTACTCAAATCTGACAAACTCAATTTCAAGTTCCTAGTCCGACCTGAATATGTTTTTGCTCTTGGGATATTTACAAACACTTCTTAAATGTCATTTTTTTTCTTCATGAAGTAAATCTAATGCAATCTACCATTTTAGGTGCTACTTTTCTGACTCAATGAAGTAATGCAAATAAAGTGTTTAGCACATGATCGATGTATAATAAATACTTTAACAATATTAAATATCATTATACTGTTTCTATTCTCCCTGCAGTGTGTCCCTCAAAGAGCTCATCATCTCTAAGGTGTCAATTAGAAACAGAATGGGAAAAAAACTATGAACTATGGTCTGAATCAGGTTAGGAGTCACAATTTTAGGTTTTTAAATATGGGTGATATTTTTCATAGCAAGTAACTTTCTGGGCATCTTTTTCTTTGTTGTATTTTGATTGATACTTTGAGAACAACTTTAGACTACTTTACACTTCTGATTCCTTCTTAAAAGATTTATTTATTTTAGAGAGAATGCCTGGGAGAGGAGCAAAGGGAGAAGGAGAGAAAATCTCAAGCAGACTCCCTGTTGAGCAGGGAACCCACTGTGGGGTTTATTCTCACGACCCTGAGATCATGACAGGAGCTGAAATCAGAGTCGGATGCTTAACTGACTGAACTACTCAGGTGCCCCTAAACTTCTGATTCTTATTATGTATATTCAATTATGACTATTTAACTATTTTCTTTTTTTTTAAAGATTTTATTCATGAGAGACACAGAACGAGAGGCAGAAACACAGGCAGAGGTAGAAGCAGGCTCCATGCAGGAAGCCTGACGTGGGACTCGATCCCAGGACTCTGGGACCATGCCTTGAGCTGAAGGCAGATGCTCAACTGCTGAACTACCCAGGTGCCCCCATTTATGTAATTTCTAATTCTGTATTTCCTAATCTTTAAATGCCTCACCGTTTCCTCCATCTTAACCAAAACTAAAGTTGACTGGCTTTATCCACAACACAAGAAAGATGCTGCTCACAGCTCATGATTGACATCCTCATAGCTTTAGCGAACCCAGGAAAAAGATAGCTTCTTTCTTCTAATATCCAAACATGAGTTTTAAGGAAAGAATTTAGTTGTCCTTACTTAAATCATGTGCTCTCTCCATGCTCATTCATCCGATGCATCTAGTTATTGGTTAGATACGTGTAAAATTTTCAACCCAGGACCTGCAAGGGTGTGTATGGGATAAATAATGACACAAAATTATATAAATAGTAAAATATGATGGCAAAGTTACCATTGTTAGGAATCATAGATGGATGAACTAAAAGCAATTTTTATTTCTCTGATGCCATCACATCTACAGCTAATTTGTGACTTCAAAATAGTTCTGAATGACTTGTTACTTTTGATACCAGAGTTACTTTAGGGACGTAGAGAAAAGAAGTCAGATAAATCAAGAAAATTCTGTAAGAACAGCAAGTTTTTATTTCCCAAAAATTCTTAAGTGTTTAAAGCCTCTCATACAGGCACTGACCACTTAAACTTCCTTCCACATACTCATGTGGACATATACATTATCTCTAAAACAATGTGGCAGAAACTTGTGATACATTTCATTGCAGTCTCTAAGCCCACATGATTTCATAAAAACTGTAGCAAACAATTTTATGCCATGTTACCAGTACTCAGTACATAATGTTTCAGATTAAGACACCTTCCTGCTTTATACCTGGAAGCTTTACTAGATACAGAAAAACACCTCAGCCCACCTACAAGCACAACCTGGAAATATAGAGGCATTAATTTGTCTGGGCAGACTGAGTAAATGAGGAATAGAGTCACTGGAAAAGAACCAGCTGTCTGTCCATCAGTGCTGCAATTGTCAACCACTTTTTTACCTGTTTTCTTAGAATTCCAAGCAAGTTTGAGTCACAGTTCTCCACAAGTGAAACTAATTAATTACATTCCTCTTCTCAAGGGCAGATACTTGCAAGAACTCAACTGACTCCACCAAGTGGAATCATGAAGGTTTATATTTAAAGGCAAATGGTACACTGCATGAGGAATGCAGGCAAGCATTGGGGACCTGAGTAACATCCAGGCACAGACTCTACAGTGTTATTTGGCACCTCGATGAGCTCTGTCTCCAGATGGCACCAACAAGAGCTATATGATGAATCTTGGTTTCACAAGAACATATGATCCTGGCCATGTAATCAAGAAAGGTTGTCTACCCAGTTATGCCAGGTAATCATTCATAACCAAATCCATTCCAGGCATCACCAGTGGGTTGTCATAAATCTCATTGCTCTGATCTTTGTCAAATGGTAGAAATCATAGCAAGTTCAATCAGTTTGTAGTATCAATAATAGATGCTGTGATTAATATGATACTTTTATAGGAACCGATGAACAAACTGTGCAGCTATTGATCTGCAATATGTCTTCTTGTCGACAAGGATCAAAAGTTGGTTGCCTTTGACTAATAATAGTGATGACACACATTCTCATTCCATAGATTCTTAAATCTTTTTATTTTTGTCACAGTATAGTTTGCAGAGACTTGATTGACATTCCTTGGAACCTTGTTCTGGTGTACCGTATTGTTGACTCTATGCTATCGGGCCCTGATATGAGGAAATGACAGAAACTCTGGATACACTCCCAAACAAATGTGTGCCAAAGATTGAGGATAAAACAACTCCACAGGGTTTCAGGGTTTTGCTTCAGTGATATTTTATGGTAATCTGGATTAATGGCATGGCATTTCATCTAATACTCAAGGTCATTTATTCTTCCCCGAATTATCTATCACTAAGAAAAAGATGGAAATTATTTGGGCCTATTTTGCCATGTTTTGTATTTCCTTTTGGGGTACTGCTCTAGCCAATTTATCAAGCTACAGGTTTGAGTGAAGACCATAGCCAAAGAGAGCTTTGCACAAGGTTCAGAATATGGTGCAAACTTCCTGTCAACTGAATTATATGACCCAGCAGATCCATGATGCATCAGAGATAAGGGGTTCATCAGAGATAAGGATGTAGTATGGAGCCCACAGCAAGCCCCATGAAGAGATATGCTGTATGCACACTTCAGTTATATAGTGTATCAGTAATTATTATTATTCATCATTCAACAGCTCCTGGAGGCCCACTATGCCTAGTGAAGCCTGAGCACCTGACTGTGGTAACTAAAGTGCAATCAGAACTGCTTCTCATGACTTGGATGCTATTAGGTTAGTCTACTTATAAATTCAGGCAGGCAAAGCAGTAATCATTTACAATGAAAAAAGTGTATTAGCAATTTTATCTGGACAGATCCAGGAGACAAACAGAATCTGAAAACATGGGTGGCTCAGACTTCCATGGAATTTCTACTATACCAACGCTTCTTTCTCAGAGTAAAAATAAAATAATAATAATAATAATGAATTAATGGTGGCTTCCTACAATTATATAATGGAGGAGGAAAAATGTCCTGGGTCATAGATGGGTCTGCATGATACATATGTACAAGTCCCACAGCTCCAATCCAGAATGGCCTTAAAAGATAGTGAGGAGGAGAAATATTTCATTACAGAAGTAAGAACTCTGCTAGATCATAAACCTAATATACAGGAATAAGCAACTTGGTGTAATTATATAAACAGACTACTAGGTAATGAGAATGATTTTTGCTAATTGTTCAGGATCTGAGGAAGACAGTCAAAAATTCAGAAACAAAGGCAGCCTGGGTGGCTCAGCGGTTTAGCACCGCCTTCAGCCCAGGGCGTGATCCTGGAGACTGGGATCCAGTCCCACGTCGGGCTCCCTGCATGGAGCCTGCTTCTCCCTCTGCCTGTGTCTCTGCCTCTTTCTCTCTCTGTCTCTCATGAATAAATAAATTTAAAAAATATTTAAAAAACATTAAAAAAAAAAAAAGAATGTGGCAGGCAAAATAATAGGGATGGGGGCAATGCGTGGTCCCACTGCTAAGGGATTTAACTCACTAGGGTTAATCTAGCTACTGCCAATGTTAGATACCAATTAGTCAACAACAGAAATTGAAGTAGTGTCTTGATAGTGCGCCATCCATTTAAGATCCAGGCCAGTCACTTGATCACAAGTCAATCTCATTGTTTCTTCTCATCCTGAATGGGAAAACAATTTTCCTTACCAGAATTGACACAAAATTGACATATTTTTCACCTTATAGTTTTTTTATTAGTTCCAGAGATAGAATTTAGTGATTCATCAGTTGCATATAATACCCAGTGCTCATTACACCAAGTGCCCTCCTTAATACCTATCACCCCATTCCCCCATGCACTCACCCACTGCCTCTCCAGCAGCCCTCAGTTTGTTTTCCAGAGTTCAGCCTCTTATGATTTGCCTCTCTCTCAGTTATGTCTTATTTTTCCTTCCCTTCCCCTATATTCATCTGTTTTGTTTCTTAAATTCCACATGTGAGTGAGGTCATATGGTATTTGTTTTCCTCTGACTTATTTCACTTAAGATAATACCCTCTACTTCCATCCACATTGTTGCAAATGGCAAGATTTCATTCTTTTTCATGGTTGAGTAATAGTCCATTGTGTGTATGTATCTATTCATTTTCTTTATTCATTCATCTGTAAATGGACATCTGGGCTCTTTCCATAGTTTGACAAATATAGACATTGACGCTATAAACATCCAGGTGCACTTGCCCCTTTGAATCACTATGTTTGTATCCTTTGGATACATACATAGTAGTGCAATTTCTGGGTCATAGAGTAGCCTTTTTGAGAAACCTGTGTACTGTTTTCCATAGTGGCTGTATTAGTTTGCATTGTAAGAGGGTTCCACTTTCTCTGCAACCTCACCAATATTTGTTGTTTCCTGAGTTGTTAATGTTAGCCATTCTGATTAGCATAAGGTGGTATCTCATGGTGATTTTGATTTATCTTTCCCCTGATAGATATTAACAATATCTTTTAACAATATTTGTTCTTCCAATCCATTTGTGTGGAATGTTTTTCTAGTTCTTTTATCATCCTCAATTTCTTTTATTAAGCAGTCTATAGTTTTCAGAGTATAAATCTTTTCCCTCTTTGGTTAGTCTTATTTCTAGGTATCTTATGGGTTTTGGTGCAATTATAAATGAAATCAATTCCTTGATTTCTCTTTCTTTTGCTTCATTGTTAGGGTATAGAAAGGCAACTGATTTCTCTGCATTGACTTCATATTCTGTGTCTCTTCTGAATTACTGTATCAGTTCTAGCAATTTTTTGCTGAAGTCTTTTGGATTTTTGATGTAGAGTATAATGCCATCTGTGGAGAGTGAGGGATTGACTTCTTCTCTGCTGATTTGAGTACCCTTTATTTCTTTTTGTTGTCCAATTGCTGACATGAGGACTTACAAGATTATGTTGAACAACAGTGGTGTTAGTGGACATCCCTGTCATGTTCCTGGCCTTAGGTGAAAATCTCTCTGTTCTTCCCCAGGGAGGATGATATTCATTGTGGGTTTTTTTTTATATGACTTTTATTATATTGAGGTATTTTTGTTCTATCCCTACACCACAGAGAGTTTCTATCGAGAAAGGATGATGTATTTTGTCAAATATGTTTTCTGTATCTATTGAGAGGATCATATGGTTCTAGCCCTTTTATTAATGTGGTGTATCACATTGATTGATTCACAGATGTTGAACCACTCTTGCAGCCCAGAAATAAATCTGACTTGGTCACAGTGAATAATCCTTTGAAAGTACTGTTGGATCCAATTAGCTAGTATCTTGATGAGAATTTTTATATCCATGTTCATCAAGATATTGGTCTGTAATTCCCTTTTTTTGTGGTGTCTTTGTCTGGTTTTGGGATCAAAGTAATGCTGGCCTCATAGAATGAGTTTAGAAGCTTTTCCTTCCTTTTGTTTTTCTGAAATAGCATCAGAAGAATAGGTATTAATTCTTCTTTAAATGTTTAGTAAAATTCCACTGGGAGGCCATCCAGCCTTGGACTCTTGTTTGTTGTGATATTTTTTGTTACCAATTTAATTTCTTTGTTGGTTATGAGTCTCTTCAGGTTTTCTATTTCTCCCTGTTCCACTTGTGTTTTCATTTTCATTTGTTTTCACATATTTTTAAAATTATTCTTTAATTTCCTTTTTGACTCATTCATTCTCTAGTAAGATGCTCTTTAACCTCCATGTATTTGTGTCCCTTCCAAAATTTCTCTTTTTTTTTTAAATTTATTTTTGTATTCATGAGACACACACAGACACACAGAGGCAGAGACACAGGCACCTCACAGGGAGCCTAATGTGGGACTTGATTCTGGATGCCAGGATCATGCCCTGAGCCGAAGGCAGGTGCTCAACCACTGAGCCACCTAGGCATCCGCCAAAATTTCTCTTGTGATTGAGTTCAAGTTTAAAGCATTGTGATCTGAAAGATATTCATGGAATAATCTCAATCATTTTCTATCAGCTGAGAGACCTGATTTGTGACCCATTATGTGATCTATTCTGGAGAATGTTCCATGTGCACTCAAGAAGCATGTGTATTCTTTTGCTTTGGTGTGAAACGCTCTATCTGTTGAGTCCATCTGGTCCAGTGAGTCTTTCAATGCCCTTATTTTCTTTTGATATTCTGCTTAGATGATCTGTTCATTGCTGTGAGTGGAGTATTTAATTCCTCTACTATTATTGTTTATCAATATGTTTCTTATCACCTTATAATTTTGACTTTTTATGCTAGTGAACAAGCAGAACAAAAGAAAAAAAGGAATTGCTACACTGATTGTGGTAATTGATTCTAGTTATAATCAGAACCTAGTAGTGCTGAAACAAAATGAAATGAAAGGAGTAAATACTGAAATTGAGCTACGTATTGGGGCATCTTTTGTCTTTCTTTATGGTGATAACTTTAAGGAAGGAGTTATGAAAACAAGAACTCTCAAAACGTAAGTCCCTCTAAAAATGAATACTTAGATCATCTCACGAGGAAATCAACTAACTGAAGAGCTGGAAAAGTGTGAGAGAAGTTTGGGTTGTAGATAATATGGGATGGTATCTATTAATATTTGCCTTGAGAGTACCCTGAAATAAGGGATTTATGCTTTATTTAACTAAATTTCTTTCATTTATCATCCACCTATTGATCAGTTTGTTTATTTATTTATTTATTTATTTATTTATTTATTTATTATTTATTTCATCTACCTACCTATGAAGAACCATAACCATGAAGAGTAATTGCAGAGTAAGTTTAATAAAAGGCACAAATAGATCTAAGGATATAGGGAGTCAACTAAGCAAATATTTGTCAACAATATCACATTACCTCACACTCTTGGTTTCAGCATAGCTATCGTGGACAATTCCATGTACCTTGCCCACATTCCACACCAGGCATGTCCCTGGACATCCCTAGTATCTGTTACTTTGAGGCTTTCTTTGAAATTGTGTTTATTAATTATCTATTGCTATGCAATAAATTATCCCTTAATTTAATAACTTAAAACAGCACATATTTATTTTTCTTATAGCTCTGTGAGCCAGGAAACTGAAATATGCCTTAGTTGGTTCTTCTGACTTCAGACTTTTCATAAAGATGCAATTAAGGTATGCAATCATCTGAGGGCTTGATTAAGATATGATCCACTTCCAAGATCACTCTCATGGCTATTGAACTTTAAACTGCAGGCTTCAGTTTTCCAATGACTGTTCACCAGAAACTTCCCTCAGTTTTGTTGTTGTTTTTGTCACTGCATTGCTCTCTCTATAGGGAAGCTCACATCATGGCAGCTGATATCTATCACTGATCAAGTAAGAGATCAAAAAAAGTGTACAAAGTGGAAGACAGAGCACTTTTATAAGATAATTTTGCAAATGACATCTTGTTATTTGTGTGTGTGTATGCTACTCATTAGAAGTTAAGTTGCTAGGCCAATAAACTTATATCAACTATAAAATAACTAGCAAAAGTTGAATAATTTGCAAATATGGTATAAGGATAGAGTTAAGATATTTGGAAATTTTATAGTAGTGCCTGTGCACAGAAGAAAAACCACAACAAAATGTACATATATATGTTTATATATAATCTGATGATTAGTCTTCAAATCTCCCTAAATTTGTTTGATGAGAAAACTAGACTGTGACATAAATGGGAAGCACTGTTAAGTCCTTAATGATGGAGTTAACTTCAACGCTTTTTATCTTAATTTATCTGCTTGTATAATCAATATTAGTCATAACTATGTTACTTTATGTAGCTAATTTGTAAAATATTGCATGAATTATAATAGCAAGTTCTAATAACTAAGTATAGTATCATTACTATTTATTTATTTATTTTTATTTTATTTCATTTTATTTTTTTTAAATTTTTATTTATTATTTATGATAGTCACACAGAGAGAGAGAGAGGCAGAGACACAGGCAGAGGGAGAAGCAGGCTCCATGCACCGGGAGCCTGACGTGGGATTCGATCCCGGGTTTCCAGGATCGCACCCTGGGCCAAAGGCAGGCGCCAAACCGCTGCGCCACCCAGGGATCCCTATTTATTTTTATTTTAAAGATTTATTTTAAAGATTATTTATTTGAGAGAGCATGAGCAGGGGAGGGGCGAGGAGAGAAAAAAAGAGGGAGAGAATCTCAAGCACTCTCCACACTGAGTGCAGAGCCTGATGCAGAATAGTCTTTTGACCCATGATTTCATGACCTGAGCTAAAACCTAGAGTTGGACTCTTCATCAATTAAGCTTTCCAAGTGCCCCTATCTTTTATTTCTTTATCTAATTTTAAAATTGAGTCTTTAGGTCTACAAATATTTGTTGTTTATTTTCAGTCTTATAAAACCTATTTATTACAAATGTAATTTCTGAGATTATATAGCCTGATAAATAAGTGTTATGACAAAGTCACTCATTGAATATGAAATACATAAACAAATTATAATTGGTTTCCTATTTCAACATTCACAGAAAGAGTACATACAGCAATTTGATTTTCTGAGACAAAAATTAAGATATATGGTCCAATGCACTGACTCAAAAAAAGTCAGAATATTATAATCAGCATTGTACTGAAAAATCTGACACCTATGCTTGCCCTACGTATATATACAATTTTCTGAAAAATACTTTCTGAGCATTTTTCTTGAGTTATTTTCTTGTATTTACTGTGTCATTTTCTTCCCACTGAAATTGCAGTAAATTTTACTAAACCCAGTGCATTCCTAGGAATAAAAAACAAAGAATCTAAATTTAAAAATCAATAGCTATAGTGCTTCCAAGTTATAACCATGCAGAACTTGTCCTGTTTGACAAGTGTTTGAATTTCAAACTGATGAATTGGGTTGCAAGAACATGAGCTCATAAAAATCATCCTTTTCCTGCTTCCATCTTGTACTACCATGTAATCAACATTTCATCTCCCTTTTTTCCCCTCTATCTTTTCAGTACTTTACAGAAAAGAAGCAAAAGTGTTTGTGTTAATCCTTTTTTCACTGTTCTAGCAGAGCATCTCAGGACATGACTCATTGAGCCAACTGCCCTGGAAAACAGAGAGACTGAATAGAAAATATATTAAGTTTTATAATTAAAAACACAATTATTTCCTCAGTATTGTTGGTTATCTCTCTGCTGTCACTACTGCACTAAAGTCCACCCAGTATTACTATTACCTGAAGTCTGTATACAGTTTCTCTCTTCTGCACATTCTACCAATATTTCTGGTGTAAATATTAAGGGACTTTTCTTCACGCTGCTAGAAGACAGAGAGTTTCACTTACAGCCTTTGGCTGTCTACAACTTGAGACTTCTCATTCCCCTCTTACTATCTCTCAGTGGCTAGGAGCTGTCTGTTCTTCTGTGAGTTTTTGAAGAGGTTGAGAATGGAGAAAATGGCCTCAAAAGCTTATAAGCTGAGTATATTAATTGTATAATTTAAGTATTGTAAGTATATCATAATATACTGGAACTTTGCTAAATTTTGAGAGTGTGTGGTAAATTAGAGGATTTCAGTAATACATAAGAAGCTATAGTGGGTGGTGCTTGGACAGTGTTATACGAGAGGAGTCATTCCTTCCAACAAGAGACCTTTCTGAGACAGCAAGAAGAGGCCACCATTGAGAAGGGTAATAGGATAGTGTAAGGGAACTCCAGGGGGAAAAGAGGAAGTTGGATAGGGGACTCATCTATCTAGGTATAGCTCAGAAGCAAGGTGGGGAGTTGCTGGGTCAGAGAGTTCCAAAGGATGGCAGCAGTTTGAGGTCTTTGTTAACTATAGCATTTGTCTTGCCTATGGTTAGTAAATATTGGGTGTGGCTTTGTGGGGGTATGCCACACAAGCAGGCTCCAAATAGCTAAATATATGTTTAGTTGAACTACATATGAAGCATTTTGTGTGTAAAAATTTGGGTTTTGTGCCATCAGGCTTTGGCTTAACAGTGTAGCGTGCTGTGGAGAAGTAAACAGCATGGAGGCCATTTTAGGCCAATACACAGGGACCAACTTGGGCCCTTTGATAGAACAGAGTATTCCAGCAAAATAAAATGTTCATACCACAGACAAATAAAATGTTCACCACAAAATCTGGAAGGTGAAGGAAATATACTGTATACTTATCTCTGCAATGGGTGAAAAAGAGGGTAGAAAATGAAAATGGATTCTGAGTACTATGACTCTGCTATGAGATTTGGATAAGTTTCATTTTAGATAGTTTGGACTATAAAGGATGAGGTGATTGCAATGGAAACGGAGAGATATGAAGTTTCTTAACACACTCAGCCAAGACACTCAAACTTTAGATTCCCATAAAAATATCTAGAACAAGATACTGTTTATACAGCTTCAGTATTATCTTGCCTCCCTATTCGGTTCTGAATTCCATGTGATCTGCTATTCATTATCTCTATCCCAGGGGCACTGGAACATTTATTGACCATTATCACAACATTATGAAACAAGAAAGGTTAACTTCAGCAAAAGTACAGCTAAAGAACACTACTAAATCACTTGGTTTGGGACTGGACATGACAGAGATCGTTACTGTTATTGACCTCCAAGAAATGGCTTATGAAAGGAAGGTAGAAAGATATTGAGGGAGAAGTGCCAGTATTATAAGTTGACCTGTGTAATTCTGATATAGTGTAGTTCCTAATAATTTTATTTATGAGTAATTTTCCTATGTAACTAAGGAACTTTCTGTACAATGGAGGAAGAGCTAGAAGTATCCATGGCAGATGACACAAAATATGATAATTCAGGAATGGCATGAGAGGAAATCTCCAATTATTTTGAACAAATATTTATTAACATGGCCCCAAGTATACAGGCTTTTAACAAATTTTTTTTTCTGCATATGAAGAGTTACCACCCCCACTTCCCCATCCCCCAGGGAAGGATTTATTTCTTCTGGGTTCCTCTACAAATATCCGCTTCCTAGACCCATAGCTACAGAAGAGTATAGTGGTGGTATTGGTGTTTTCCACCGTCACAATCCAGTGGTATTGTTGACCAATTTTTATGGCTGTGTTGCTACTGATTGCATTGCTCCTGGCTATGTAAATTTACCATTAAGAAGGTAAGATCAATTGAAATCACTTGATAACCCAGTTGATTAATGTAAAAGGTTAAATGCAGAGGACAATAATGCTAAAATGATGGAAGTTCTGACTAAATCAGCATATAATGTTGAGAGCCCATTTATATAGCTCAGAGAGAAAAGGCACTGTGAACCCAAACAACTTGTACTGTGCTGAGTTACCTAGAAATTAATTATATATGTGAGTATTGTTAAAGCCAAACTCTCCTGTTATGTTATGAAAATGTAGTCTGCCCTAGTTACTGGCTTTGTTAGGGTTCTCCAGAGAAATAGAACTAATAGGATTATTTATCTATCTATCTATCATCTATCTATCATCTATCTATCATCTATCTATCTATTTATCTATCTATCATCTATCTATCTATCTATCTATCTATCTATCTATCTATCATCTATCTATCTATCAATCATCTATCTACTATCATCTATCATCTATCTATCATCTATATATAGAGAGAAAGAGAGAGAGAGAGACAAGGAGAGAAGAAAACATTTATTTTAAGGAATTAGTTCACAGACTTGGTGGTGAGGGACGGGGAGGGGGAGGTGTGGGGGTTGCTGCTGAGTTGCAGTTTTCCTTCCTAATTCTGCAGGGCAGCCCAGGCAGGTCGAAAATTTAGGGAAGTCTTCTATGTTGAAGTCGTAAGTTCAGATTCTTTCATTCTAGGGAAACCTCAGTCTTTGTTCTTAAGCCTTCAACTGTTTGAATGAGGCCCACCCACATTACAGAGAGCCATCTACTTTACTCAAAGTCTATTGATTTAAATATTAATCACATAGAAAAATGACTTTACAACAGTATCTAGACTGCCACTGGATTAAACACTAGGCACTATGGCCTGGCGTTAACACTTAAAATTAAGCATCACACCAGCCTACTAGATACCTAGACTCCCAGTACTGGGTTAACAATTTTGTACTACATTATATTGGGATTATGACTCAGCACATTCTACCCCATAGGCTAAAATTACTTATGGACTAACTTGTAGATACCTATGTTTCCAAAAGGAATCATATTTGCATACTACAACCTGTCTAAAAATAACAGAACGTCTTAAATTCTTGAGTATCATACATCAATGAAGATAATATGTGTAATTGTTAGAATCAAAATGCTAGTAATAGTACCCAAAGCTTCTCAAGGTAAACAATTAAATTTAAAGTTTTCCCATCAATTTAATTTTTGAAGGTATCAGATTACAGTTTATTTGCAGAAAGTTATCTATTTCTGTACTGAAATTATCCAGGATAGGATTCATATATTTTTGAGACTTTAGATTACCTCTCAGAAGATCAAACTTCCCTCCTCTGGTAAATATGGCTGGAGACTGACCATTAATGCTTGAGTAAATTTATGATAGCACTGATGATGCCAGAATAAAGTTGAATTCTTTATCATATTTATATAGAAGTATGTCAGTTATCTGCATTTCTTAAGGACTCTAGGAGTAACTATCCTGAGTTTACGAAAGTGTTAGACTGAAGACTTTGACAAATTTCTATGGCCTTTCAATTTGATCTGAAAAAAAAAAAAAGGTGAGTTATAAGCATCAATAATAGAAAAGGGTATTTTAGTCTAGAAATTAAATATTTAAATAAGTCAATCTGTTCAGAGTCATTGTGTCAATATTTGCATACAAATATATGTGTGACTCTACTCATACAAAAACAAGTAAACAGCTAGTAAAATCCATTTATATAAATGACATTTGACTTTATAAAATTAAGCTAGACCCAGGTTACTCTCTTTGTTACTTGACTTTCTATAGTATTGTGTGTTTGAAAAATAGAAAAGCTCTTCAAATATGATGGAGCTAATAAAAAACAGAGAATTCCAAAGATACCTACATATCTAGTATCCTTCCTATTCGAAAGTGGAATACAGCTTTGGTGCTGCTTCACATCTGTCCAGGAAGTGATAAGAATGATTTAGGAGTAAAAGACACATTGGCAGTTTTATTATTCTTAATTTAGGGCCTTATGTGGGAGGACATAAAAAGGAATGTTAGAAGAGATTAGTTACTGATTAAAATTCAAGTACAGGCTCCTGAGAACAAGGGAGGGTCATACTCTTGATCTCCCTGGTTTTTCGATGACAACACAATATTTTAAAATAAACATTGCAGACCGCAACAACAATCATTAACAATTTCAGTTCTTCTCTAGGTGAGGAATCTTAATTTGATTTAAAACCAAGCAGACAAAACAAAAAAGCTCAAATATTACCTCTGTCATGTGAATGTAAATAAAACATATATCATGGCAAGGCAATTACTTGGATAAAAGAAAAAAGAAAATGCTTCTTCAGTACCTCCTATAGGATGGTAGGCTGAATGCTTCATGATCATTTTTCTCTTTAGCTGAGAAAGTATTGGGTAGGTCTTGCTACATAAAGCTGGGTAACACATGACCCTAAAGTCCAGCAGTGGAGCTAGTGCAGCTAGTGCAGCTCTTTTTATCTCAGGTGGACTCAGGTGCATGCCGAAGAGTTGGCTGGGCTCAGCTGACAGAGGGTGATCTTGGCTGGGAAGTTCTGCTTCAAGAGGCAGGCCTAACAGGTGCTGGCTCCTGACCGCTGAAGGCCGTGCTTGGGTCAGTTTCCAGCATTTTCAACTGGAGATTTAAGTATAAAGGAGCAGCAGCTGGCTACTCAGGGAAGTCCTTCTCATGGCAATGGGAGAGGTAGGAGAGAGCAGCTCCACCTTCACAAAAATATTTGAAACCCTTCCTGTTCCGTGTTTGGTAAATAAAGTGGGTTAGCCTACAAGTGAGGAGAGATGGGGGAGGGAGTGAGGGAGGAAAGCACTTTTCCACCGAGAGGTCTGAAGGGGAAAGCAGTGAGTTTTTCTCAGGATGATCTTACCTACTGTGTGCAGACCTCTTTTCCATTCACTTCGTCACCTGCAAAACCCACTGGTCCCATTCCATGACTGCAATTAGGCTTATCCAATGTCAGGATCAGCTTGAAATCCAAGACTTCATGTCTTAGAGTATTTACTTTTTTTTTTTTTTTGAACATTTACTTTTTAAAAAAAATTTATTTACTTGACACAGAGAGAGAGAGAGAGAAAGAGAGAGAGCATAAGCAGGGGGAGTAGGAGAGGGAGAAGCAGGCTCCACACCAAACAGGGAGCCTGATGTGAGGCTTTATCTCAGAACCCTGGGATCAGGACCTTTTGAAGGCAGATGCTTAACTGACTGAGCCACCCAGGAGCCCCGAGCATTCCCTTTTTCAGTGAAGACCTACAATATATAGAAACAAGTTTTATTTGTCTCCTGAACACCTATCATAGAATGCCAAAACAGGAAAAAGATAACAGTAATAGAAACTTCTTTTTGGAGAAAGGAAACATAGTCATTTTCTTATGGCAAGTTCAAAATCTCATGAAGGAAATGTCAGTTCCTTTAAACCTGGTTTTCGGAAACATACCTTGTTTAGGGTGCTTAGTAGTGACTCCGTAGTCTTCTACTTCTCTATGGTCCATTACCCTGCCTTCTGGAAGATTCTTTAATAACTCTGCCTGGTTATTATCTGAAAAGTTTTAAAATAATATTTCCTTATTGGCAACTGGGCTGTTTTCTCAACCCACTTTTGTTATGTAGAAATTTAGGTGACAGAAATCTTTTATCTTAGTCTCCTTATCTTTTATTCCAGGATCTCTCAAATCTGTAAAGTTTAAAGGGCATATTATTTGAATTCATGCAGTAGCCACACAATAACTCTTAGAGACAAGTCTCTCCATATATACTTGATATATGGGTATCTGGGTACATCAGGTGGAACCATGTTCTTAATCTTTTTGCAAGTGATTTTTAGTAGGTAAGAAGTTCTAACAGGGATAACCATAGTTTTTTTTTTTTTTTTTTTTTTTTTTTAAGAGATCTTACTATAGGCAGAATGGCCTGCCCTTGGCTTGGTCAATGGTCAATTACTATGTCCTATTGCCTTTAGTATTTATCTAGGCTACTCTTAATTTGAGAATCTTGTCCTATTTGGAAATACTGGTGTTATGCATTGAATTGTGTCCTCAAAAAAAAAAAAAAAAAAAAGATATGTTGGAGTTCTAGCCTCTCCCACTTCAGAATATGGTCTTATTTGGAAACAGGTCTTATAGAGGTAATTAAGTTAGAATGAAATAATTAAGGTGGACCCTAATCCAATATGACTGAGTCCTTATAAAGAGGTGACATTTGACACACACACAGACATACACAGAGAAAAGACTATGAGAGAGGACACAGAGAGAATGCCAGCTGAAGATTGGAGCTATGCTAGCACATCAGTGAATGTCTGGGGTATGAGACGCAGGAAGAGGCAAAGCAAGACCCTTCCCCTACACGTTTCTTGAAGGATTATGGGTCTACTGACACTTCGATTTCAGACTTCTACTGTCCAGAACTGTGAGGCAATAAATTTCTGTTGTTCTGGGATGCTTGGGTGGCTCAGTGGTTGAGCATCTGCCTTTGGCTCAGGGTATGATCCTAGAATCCTGGGATCGAATCCCACATCAGGCTCCCTGCATGGAGGCTGCTTCTCCCTCTGCCTATGTCTCTGCCTTTCTCTCTGTGTCTCTCATGAATAATTAAAAACTTAAAAAAAATTTTCTGTCGTTCTAAGTCACTTAGTTTATGGTATTTTGTTATGCAAAATAGAAAGCTAATACAATTAGAGATGAGAAAGATTTACTTTTCAACCCCCAAGATCTGAATTCTTCATATTTACTCTCAATTCTATTATTCTATTAGAATATTATGAATATTCTATTCATATTACTCTCAATTCTATTATTATTCATTATTATTCTCAATTCTAATATTATGAATAATATTATTCATATTTACTCTCAATTCTATTAATCCCTCACCACTGGCCAAGTACTTTTTCTAGACCCATCTTTCTTATAGTATGTGATCAGAATGCAGTGTTTTTTTTTTGGGGGGGGGGAAGAAAAGGAATTCATATAATATGATCAAATTCAAATAATGTATTCAATGGTACTCAAAAGCCCCTACTCTAATGTAAGACCTTGAAAATGAGGCTAGAAAATTTCTATAAGCCCTCACAATTTTTCTTTCTTTTTTTTTTTTTTAGTGTATTTCTACCTCTACAAACTATGATCAAAATACTTAAGCCTTATTCTATATAGCTAACACTGCTTGCTAAGTTTGAGATGCAATCTATTATACCAACTAAGAATATAGGCTCTGGTACAAAACTCTACCACTAAATGTGTGGTCATCTCCTAGTTAGTTAGTTCTCTGTGTTTCAGTATCTTCTTTACAACCAAGATAACTGAAGCACCTGGGTGGCTCAGTGGTTGAGCGTCTGCCTTCGGCTCAGGTCGTGATCCTCTGGTCCTGGGATCAAGCTCCGCATCTGCCTCCCCGCATGGAGCCTGCTTCTCCCCCTGCCTGTGTCTCTGCCTCTCTCTCTCTGTGTCTCTCATGAATAAATAAATAAAATCTTAAAAAAAAGATAACTATCTTCCTCATAAGATTATTGCCAACTTAAATGAACATTGACACATTAGGTGTTTACCAACTGTGAAAGGTTATGATTAATATTAGTTATACTGTGTATTCCTACCCTAACTTCAAAAAAGAATAGAAAACACTAGGTATGCAGTTACTAAAAAAAGTTTGATATAAGGGAGTCTATCCTTCCTTCTGCTTTCCCATAAAGGAAGTTTCACTGTATTTTTATTTTATAACCCTTTGAATGTGGACACATTTCTCCTTAAGTTGAAGCTCCTTTTTTATACCAAGTTGCCGTAAAGAATTGTCTCCACTTGTTATTTTCCTTTTCACTCAGCCTCACCCTTCTGGCTTCTTCCTCCGCTCCACCTTTCATTTGAAAAGATTATGCTGCAGTTAATTTTTTTAAGCTCTTCGATACATTTTATTATTTTACGCTTTCCTGTTAATACTCTGTAGGGGCAAGAGAATGCCCCCAGTTTGAGGCTGCAGGCTGAGGATGGACTCAGAGAGTCATAAAAGGAATCTGACCTACATTATACAGTAGTATAGTGTAAAACTCAATTCTTATGGCAGATTTCCTAGAAAAATAAGCAAACAAAAAACATGCATGCTCAGGACTGCCAACTCTTTGAGCCTTTCCACTGAGGGGACTCTGATGGAATTATAATAGCATTTCTCTTCCGACCATCAATACACCCTCACCTCCAATCCTGGTGCCCAGTATAAGAATGGCATTTCAGATCTATGTGCCCTCCTACATGGACTTTTGGCCTTTAAATATATAGTATTTACTGAATAGAGAAAGAGGAGAGCTTTGGCAACCGACACGATTAATTTCTCAATTCTCTTTTGGATTTTAAAGCCCTTGATATTTATTTTTCTACTCTTCTGTTATAGATCCTATTGTACCTGTACCTTAGCTTTAGGCTTTATCTGTTTGTCAGGACAGAATTTCTCTTCTCTTTGCTACTCCATTAGCTTCTTGTTTTCATTGCCCCCTTTTCCCTGCAGCTGATCAACACCATGTTAGGCTGCACACTCTAGCAACCTATCTTTTCTCAGGACTTGCCATTAAAAGAATGAATAAGGGTACTAAATTAGTAACAACATCTTCTTCTCCTTTTCCTCATCAGAAAGCATTTTATTAATTCCTACTGGGGTCTTTTTGCACTGTGGAAGACAAGGCACCATGACAGAGACCCCAACATTTATGTTCATACAAAGAGCTTGTTTCCATTATGTAAACTCAGTCATTCAAGAATTTAAAGAAATAAAGGACAAAAAAAAAAAGGCTGTTCTTATTCATATTTGAACATGACAAAAATAAATTCATTCATTTGCTGAGAGTTCCATGGGCACACAATATAATATATATATATCTGATCAGATAAAGTTAATAAATGAGCAAAACCTTCTGTTCCAGAGCCAAAACAATGATGCCAGTTAAAGCTAGAGAGCTAAAATTACTACTTGTTGTATAGTTAGTAAGCAGAAGGCTATTTTAGTGATAACTATGATATTTTAATGAGAAATCTTGTCATTTTCTCTTCTAAATGCTACCTTTCAACTTAAAAGTTTTAAACCAGGATGTATGGGGCTTTATTTTTCAAACATGCAGAAATATAATGCCAATAGCAAAGCTCACATAATTTCTATTCACTCTACAAACAAATTCTATGTCAAGAGAAGGGGATGTATTTAAAAAGCACTTTCAAGTTTGCAAAATTGCATAACTTATGATCTTATTGTTCTGGAGTAAAATGTTTTTAAATTTAATGCACACCTGACAAACTCTAATTCTGTCACTCTGTAGAGACACTTGTCAGATTGTACTCTGTAAAGAGTATTTATCTTTTCCTTTTAGATGAAAACCAGAGCTAATTGAGGCAAAGGTGATTTAAAGGTGAGGCTTAAGTTTCTTGTTCCTCAAATTCTGATCTTTCTCCATTCAATAAAAATAATAGCTCTATGAAACTTGTGAAAAAGAAGCAGCTCTGAAATTTTATCGGCATGGAGTTTATAGTTATATACTTTTATCTAATATCTACAGCAGTGCTCGCTTCGGCAGCACATATACTAATATCTACAGCAGTAATTTATCTTTATTTTTCCTTAATTTTACTTCATTTATTAATCTGCCTACTACATGGTCTATCTCCTTTTTCCATATAAATCTCTATCTATAGCTGTCTTGGCATGTTTCAGAACTATCCAGAGGTAACTACTTCCTGGCTGTTCTAGCTGCTGCTGCTGCTGCTTCTTTCAAGATTGTTTTATTTATTTATTTATTTATTTATTTATTTATTTATTTATTTATTAGATAGAGAGAGAACATAAGCAGAGGAGAAGGAGAAGCAGGCTCCCTGCCTGCGGAGAGAGCCTGATGTGGGGCTTGATCCCAGGACCCTGAGATCGTGACCTGAGCTGAAAGCAGCCACTTACCTGACTGAGACACCCAGGGACCCCTTGTTCCAGCTTCCAGATCTTAACTAGCTCTCTTTCCCTCTTTTCATTTGATTTTCCTGAAATATATCCTATAGTATCTTTCATAAAAAAAAATGTGAACAAAGATAATCTTTCTGTGTTCTTACATGTCTGAAAATGTTTGCTTCTAGCAATTTGGCTGAGTACAAAGTTTCTCAAGAGAACATTATTTTTCTTCATCCCTTTGAAGGCAACCACTGTTGTATTACTAGTAAGAAATCTGGTAAAAGTACAATTACTAATCCTTGGAAGCAATTTTTTTTTCATTTTTTCGCTCACTTTTGTAAGCAGTTAGCATCCATTTGTCTTTGGAATTCTGATCTTCCCAAGAGCAAGTCTAGTTATTGTCTCTTTGATTTTTCCTGCTTGCCATTTGATAAACATTTTTTTAAGTAATCTCTCTCCATAACATGGGGCTCAAACTCATGACTCCTAGATCTAACGACTGAGCCAGCTGGGCACCCCCATAAGCAAGTTAAGTTTGAAATTCCATTTCTTACTTAAGCTAGAGAAATATTTTTTCTTAAAATTTCTTCAACAATTGTTTTTCTTCTCCATTCTCTCTATGTTTCCCTGGAAACAAATTTCCATGCATATGACTATGTCTGGAATTTCCCATCACTAATCATACTTATTTTTTTTAAGTTTTTATTTATTTATTCATGAGAGACACAGAAGAGAAGCAGGGTCCATGCAGGAAGCCCGATGTGGGACTCGATCCCGGGCCTCCAGGATCACGCCCTGGGCTGAAGACTGCGCTAAACCGCTGAGCCACCCAGGGATCCCCTCGTACTTATTTTGTAGTTTGTATCTGTTTCTATTTTTGTAGTCCATTTTGGGAACACTCAGTTGATCTTTCTGCCAAAAAATGTCCTATTTGGTTAGCTCATTCTGTTAGTCATCATCAATTGAAGATATTATTCTTACAATCAATATTTCTTATCCTAAACATACAAGTTATGCTAGAATACTTGTTTAAGAAAGAAGAACCATATCTCTGCACTGAATACAAAAACAGTTTATTCCTTTCTTACATCGTTCTCCATAGCAAAACAGATGAGCTTTCTGGTTTCACGCAGACACAGGTCATTTCCATTGCTTGGTTCAGCCATTCTTGAGAGTCCTGCAGACTCCTCTGGGCCCTCTGCATCTGTTTGGCAACAACAAAAAAAGAGAGGAGAATATGGAGAATCCCAAAACAGGTTTTAGAGGCCAGATGGAAATGTTGGAGTCATGGGAGAAGAAATGAAGTTTCTGATTAGGAAAAGCCTTCTGTCCTAAGAAATTTGGATTTTTCCTGAAGGCAGTGAATCTTTCAAGGGTGTTAAGATTTTTAGCCAGCACTATCAGTTGTGTGATTTAGAAATATCATTCCCACTGCTCTGTAAATTATAGATCTCGGTTGAACAAAGACAACTTTTAAGGGAATGTTGTCAAAAACTAGGTGATAAATCATGGTGTTTTGAACCATAAACATGAACATGGGTAAGAAGAAAAGTGAGAAACTGCAAAGATGGTATTAAGGAAACAACAGGGCCTGGTGACAACTGGGCGGTGGTGCAGGGGCAAAATAAGTCAACACAGACGAGTTTCTCATTTCACAATGGGGTGGACTACATTTGCTAAGGTAGAGGATTTTGTGAGAAAAGCACATTACAGGAAAAATTTGAGTGTTTTGAGAGATAACTGAAAATGCTCAGGGTGTATTCGGATTTGTGGTTTTGCAGCTCCAGAGACACATAAGAGCAGAAAGAAAGACTTAGAAGGCATCACTTTATTAACTTTGATGATGATAAAAGAATAAATGAGACTCAAATAGATTATCTATTTTCATTTTATTCATAGACCGAGAAAATTATAGCTATCCAATATGTTTTTCTTTTCATAAAACAATATATAAGATAATAGAAATGATATTTATAAGATTTTGAACATTTTAAAATACTGATGAAGAGCTAGTAAAAAGGAAAGATTGTTATTAGAATAAATTAGCTGTTATTTAGCAAATAAGGCAAGTAGGTAGGACTCAAAACAGGAGTCAAGGAATTAGTCTTTGGCAATAAAAATGGAAGTTTCTTTATAGTGATAAAAGAAAAGATACACTTGCATGAAGAACAATAAGGTTTTGAGAATTAATGTAGTTCTTTTCCCACGGATGACATTTTCTGTGTAAAGTTAAATAGAAAATAGTGGGAAGGGATATCTGACAAGTATGAGTTTCAAAAGAACTGCTGTAGGGATTGAGGAGAAGTACTCAATGGGAAGATATACAGAGCAGTCAGTTTTTATTTATGAACAGTGCAAACAGTGTCACAAGAACTGCACTGTGGTGTAATGGGGAAATAGATCTGTCTTAACAGCAAATCAAGAAAGACTAAATGTTATATATAGCTATTGTGAAAGCCTTAAGGAAGAGCAGGATTTCAATATGAAGAAGGTAGGGGAGGTAAAGAATGAGCAAAGATGTACAGGAATAGGCAGGTAGATACATTGCCAAAATGGTGTTATTAGTTTAGGAGCTAGAAGAGGAAGGGAAGCTAGTCAGTTATTTTGAGGCTAAACCATCTAAATGTCAAACATCTAAATGTCCTTCTGAAGAATTTTGATTTTATTCTGTCAGTGCTGATGTCCATAAACAGCAACAATAATGATTTATTCTTTCTGGATTTGAGAGCGAGAAAAGATAAAGCATCTATTCAAAGATGCATTAGAGATTATTTTGGTACAGAGCAACTGGATGGTTCTCCTTCTTGAAGCAAATGTATATAAAATGTGAATCGAGCCCTCCTGTGATACAACATAGGCCCTAGTTATCTATGTGTACAATTGCACATATATTTGTGATTTTGTTTGCTAAAGGGGTAGGGGATGTGGTAGGAAATAGAAGGATCCATTCCTGTAGGATTTATATGCCATAGTCCAATTTGTAAAGAGGAAACTGCCATATTGGTGCTGAGCACGGGCTCTTTCTTCCTCCCTGCCTTTACTTGACACAGTTGCAAGAGGTATTAAAACAGCTAACACTCATAAGTTCTGAATTTGTGCTAGACGCTGTAGGGAGCATCTTCTGTATCATCTCATTAAATGGTGCAACCATCTGAGTAGGTATTGTGATATCTATTCCCTGGTTCTTAACAACCTATGTACAATTTACTACCTTTATTCATTTCACTAAACAAAAATATACTAAATGCCTAGTAGCATTAAACATTATTTTTGATATAGGTGCAAACAAAATAGTAAACAAATTAGATAAAAGCTTCTGTTCTCACAGAAGTGACTTTCTAAGATGAGAAGGCAATAAGCATTTCTCTAATGTGTCAGGTGGTGGGAAGTACCATAAAGAAAGATAAACTGAGGTAATGTGATAAAAGATGATGTATAGTATAAAAGGCAATTTCATAAAGGATGTTGAAAGAGACCTTTGATAAAAAAAAAAAGGTGTTGTTTTTTTTTTTTTATAAAAAAAAAAACAACTTAAAAAATATCTGAATGAATCTGTGGGCCAAACAGGTTGTGAGAGAGCAGTCCAGGCTAGGGAAAAGGAATGACTAAAATTTTTATGTGCTTATCTGAGGAACGTGATGAGACCTACAGATTTGTAGGGAACGAAGGGGAGTCAATAAGAAATAACTTCAACAAAACAGATCTGGGATCACAGCCCTTCAAGCATTATGATCTTGGGTAATTCTTCATCAATAAACATAGATAACAGGAACTACTAGAAGTGAGGGTAAAGAAAATGAGATTATTAAAGCCATTTAAACATTGTAAGTTATGGCAGAAACTGCTATTTTTGAGGTCTACAAAATATATCAAAAGTGATGATATGATTGGATGATATGCTCATTTAATACCATTACCACTGTGGCATGGCTGTCCACATCCTGACAAAAAAAAACATTGAGGAAGCGGAAAAGGACTCATATTTATTTGTTTTGTGGGTGTATGTATATATGTGTATATGTGCATATATATATATAGTCTATATGTGTATATGTAGTTAAAGACAAAAATAATTGAAAGCAAAAGGAAGTAGACACTCCTAAACACTTAAAGCCTGGAGGGAAAACTGGGTTCTCATGTCCCCTTTGCTGTATTCTATGGTGAACGCAGTCATAAGGGCAGCCCAAATTCAAGGGTAGGAGGAAGAGACTCAAACTCTCAAAACAAAGACTATCACAGACTAAGTAGCCATCTTTAACAAATCATAGCTCTCAAATAAATATCGCTTTTTACTCACCACGTTGGCAGAAATTAAGAAATTTGATAATCTGGTGAAGATGGGAAGTAGTAGGAATTTTTATGGTTATACATGCATGCACACATATGTATGCATACATATGTACAATTTTACCAAATTCATTTATTAATTCTAATGTGAAGTGTGTTTGTGTGTGTTTAGTGTTTAGGGTTTTTGCAAGCAGAGATGGTTTTATTTCTTCCTTTCTGAATTGGATGCCTTTGATTGCTTTTCTTGACTCATTGCTCTGACTAGGACTTCAGTTACTATGTTGAATAGAGGTGACATGAATGAGCCTTGTCTTGTTCCCAATTTAGAGGTAAAGCTTTTGGTTTTTCACCATTGAATATGATGTTAGCTGTGGGCTTTCATATATTGGCCTGTATGTCTTTCTATTCCTTGTTTGTTGATAGTCGTTGTTGTTGTTGTTGTTGTTGTTTTCAGCTACTTTGGAAGCCAGTTTGGCAGTTAAAATTAAGCATAATCTTATCACATAATTCACCAATCATGCTCCTGAGTCTTTACTCAAATGAGTTGAAAACTTACGTCCACACGAAAGCCTGCACATAGATATTTATAGAAACTTTATTCATAATTGCCCAAGCTTGATTGAAAGACAACTAAGATTTCTTCAATAGGTGAATGGACAAACAAACTGGAATATCCCTACAATGGAATAATATTCTTTGCTTAAAAAGAAATGGACTAGAGGTGCCTGAGTGGCCCAGTCAGTTAAGCATCTGTCTTCAGATCAGATTTCTCCTTCTCCCTCTGCTATTCCCTCTGCTTGTGCTCTCTCTCTCTCTCTTTCTCTGTCAAATAAATACATAAAGTCTTTAAAAAAAGAAGAAAATTAACTGTTGCGAAGAGAAAAAGAAAGAATGAAGGAAAGAAAGAGAAAGAAAGAAAGAAAGAAAGAAAGAAAGAAAGAAAGAAGAAAGAAAAGAAAGAAAGAAAGAAAGAAGAAAGAAAGAAAGAAAGAAAAGAAAGGAAGAAAGGAAGAAAGAAAGAAGAAAGAAAGAAACTCAAATGTATATTGCTAAGTGAAGGAAGTCAATTTGAAATGGCTACATATGATTTCAATTATATAACATGGGGAAAAAAACAAAATTATACAGATGGTAAAGAAAAAAATATAATTTGTAGAGCCTCAGGGTAGAGAAGGGCAGAGGGAGAAATGCATTGGTGGGGCACAACGAGTATTTAGAGCCCTGGAACTATAATAGTAGGACAGCAGTATAATAGATACATGGCATTATGCGCTGGTCAAAAATCTGTGGTGATTTATAAATCAAAGAACAGGCCCTAATATAAACTGTGGTCTTTAGTTAGTAAAAAATTATCAGTAATGATTCATCAATTGTAACAAACCTCTACCACAGAATAGAGGGACAATGGGGCAAAAGGGTAGGAATGGGGAGAGCCAGATGCATGGATGCATGGAACCTCTACCTTCTTCTGTTTTTTTTTGTTGGTTTTTTTTTTTTTTTTTTTTTTTTGTAAACCTAAGCTTTCTCTAAAACACAAAGTCTATTGATAAAAAATAAAAGTCCATTTATAATATTTAAAAGTAAGCATTTATTGTATTATTCATATTCCTTCAGACACTTTCTAAAACTCTATAACTAGTGACAAGGCTATTTATACATTTATTTAGTGTTTCCCATTTTGCATAGGAAGAGGCCAGCATAAATGAACCATCCCCCATCTGGTCTAAGCTGTTATCCTTTGTGCAGTTTGTCATAACAATGCCAGGAGAAAATGAATAACTTTCAAAATATCATCAATAAGTATCATGACGAAAAGAAGACTTTCTATTCTGAGATCTAAAAGTAAGTCACTCAAATGTTTGGAGACCCTGTTTTGTAATACAATGCAAATAATTATTTGGAATTCAGAGAGTTGAACCAGCTACTGCCTGTGTTAAAACAACAGAGTTATCTTAGCAAAATCTTTTATGTTAGTGAGCTTATTGTCTTCATTTGTATAAAGAGTAGCTTGTATTATCTCTGGGGTCCCCTTCACCTCTACACTCTATTGTCTGATCATATAGTTGTACTTGTTAATGAGGAACTTATGATTTTATGTGCTGAAACCCTTCATGCAAATGAATTCTTAAGAGTCAGAAGCCCTGTTTTCATTCAAATAAACCAAATGATGAAAAATAAAGGAGAGACTTGAAGAAAATTATGAGCAATATTAATTTGCCATCTGTACAAGTCATTTTCTTCATTCTTAAGTCTTTCTCTAAATATGAAAATAAAATTTGAAGGAATAAGCAAACTGAATCCATCATCATAATGACTGAGTCATTTTCAATACCCAAATATGCACTTCAGTATTTAGAAGCATATTTGAAATTACTGAGAGGATTATGAAAAATGGGTAGATTCATCAGACCAAGTCTTTTTGAGAAAGGAGGATTTGGGGTATTTCATTTAGGCAATACCTATTTTGAAAGCTTAACAATTAACGACAGTTAAGCTTTGTTCCTTGTTTAGATTATTGGTATAGATCCTGAAATCTGTTAAAAACTATATTTTACTTTTTTAATTTCATAGAAATAAATGATGAATTATAATTATTTAGTTCCTTTTAGATATAAATATGTGAAAAACTGGCTTTAAAAATTCTCATTTTCATACCATTCCATCCTTAACGTTGATACTTATGATCATATAACTAATTATAGAGGACCAGGGTCAACAAATCATTACAATTAAAATTTTTAAAAAACTGTAACATACTCTAAAATTTTACCTATATTCCTTAATAATCAATGTGTGGTTTTATGTCAGTTACCAAAGAGTTAATACTGAGGCCATTAATTAATAATTTTCCTTTTAAATTTAGTCTGATTATTTGATGGTACATATATTTTGGTACTGAAGCACTTCAATAGTTCATTTAACATAAAAATTGTTTTTGTTAATTCGTGATTTTTCAGAATTCTGTGAGTGTATAGTTATTCTAGGTGTTCCATTTTAAGATTTTTTTATTAACTTAAAGTTATTGTCCAAATGAGGTATAAATCAAGTGAAACAATTTCACTGGAGACTGATTAATGAGGTACAGTGCTTGCTTATTAATGGGCAGTGGGCAATATTGTGTGATTAACTGAAGTGGATCATAAGAAACTCTGTTCTAGTGAGGTTGAGTATATATACTCAGGAAAACAAATGATAGATCAGATCATTAGCTGGAAAGCATTGAATTGGAACAAAGGGAATTTGATGTTCTTTTAAGAAATATTTCTAAAAAAAAAAAGAAATATTTCTATCATGTTGTAGTAAAGAAATGAATTTCCTTTTTCCCCTCTAGAGAGTTTCCTGTCTGAACACTGGGCACAGATCACACAGAATCAGATTATTTCTCTTTTGAATGATGCTAGGAAAACCTAGGTAAATTTTCACTCTATAGCTCTGTTTGGCAACATTCTTTCAATGCAACAAAAAGTTTTCCCCTTAAAAAGTCTCCTGTTGGAGCACCTGGGTGGCTCAGTAAGTTAAGCAGCTGCCTTAGGCTCAGGTCATGATCCCAGGGTTCTGGGATTGAACCCAGAGACAGTTTGGCTACCTGCTCAGTGGGGAGTCTGCTTCTCCCTTTCCTTTTGCCCTTCCCCCCTCATTTGAGGAAAATACTTTAGTTTGATAAACTTCATTTAATATACTATGTGCTTGTATATACTTTTTCATAAATTTTCTATAGAAGAGTAATAGATTTTTCTCTTCACATTTATATCTATTTTTAAAGTTATTTCCTGACCTTACACCTAACATCTGGAGCATTCCTCTTTGTGGCCAGGTTGCCATTTTTCACTAAATTCAAACCTTATACCAGTCCTTGGTGATCTCTCTTGCCTCAGACATGCCCTTACGGTTTATGTCACTCATTTGGCCTTGGCTCATGTCATTAGTCTTTTTAAAGTTTGCATTCGTTGAATTACCAGGGGATTTTAAACTATTGTATAGCAGGGTTCATGCTGATAATGAATTCCGAGGAGGGAGAATGTTGTGGATAAGGATAATAAAGAGAGATTTCACAGTTAAGTCTGTATGTAAACTGAATCTTGGGAGATTTATCTAGGCAGAGAAGAGGAAAGAAGTTGACCTGGATGTTAACACTGATGCAACGGAGGCACAGAGATGGTGACAGAGATCTAGGAATATCACTGCTATCTAATCAACACTTGATGAGCATCTGTAAGTTTAAACAAAAGTGACGATATCAGTAATGAAAATCAAGGGATATGCAACATTTAATTTAGAATTTAATCAGAGTGAAAATGCAACATTTAATTTAGAATTTAATCAGAGTGAAAATCTGTTAAAGAAATTCTTTTGTACGGGAAAGTTTGAAGCTCTTAATGTCTATCTTATAGTTCAATTTTTAGATTCTATATTCCAGATTTTTGACTACTCATCAAACGTCAGAGGTATTGCCAAAATGAGGTATGAATTATGTATACTGAATTCAAAGGAGACTGATTAATAAACTAGAATCCCTGCTTATTAGCATAATGGTAGATTATTGAATCTAAATAATACAGCACTATTAACTGGAATCAGACACCTATCCTGGGGGGTTGCATATGTCTACACAGGCAAACAAACAATAGTTTAATGGTAACTTTAACCTCAATTGCAACTTTTTCTGTGTGCTCCTTGACCTTAAACTTGAAGATTGAAAATAATTTTTGGATTAGTTTTAATGTACACATTTAGATATGTATTTGCATTTAAAATACCCTGTACCTGAGAGATTCAAGAGAAGTTGGGAATGGGAAAGGAGATAATAGTTTTCATCACGGTATATTTCATCAAGGAATACTATTTAATTCCTGGTTATTTTTAACTTTTAACTTGGCTGAGCAGTTGCCATTTGAAAAGCAAAGTTACTATTTTTGAAAAATGATTCTATGAGTTTAGATCAATAAACACTGGCAGCTCTCTATGTGTTACTAAGGCATACACTTAGTAAAGAGTTTCCCTTCATTGGAAGTCACCAGTGCACACGAGCAGAATGTGTGGGCTGCGTTGCTGAGGATTTTACTGGCTAAGATAGCCTTTTGGTAGCATGATTTCAAAAGAATTCTTACCTAAATGTATCACTTCTAGTTTTCTTTTTCCGTAACACATCTCTGGGAATTTGATTCTTCATTTTGTTTTCTACCCATTGAAGTCTTAAACAAATTGTTATATGGAAAATTGATATAGTGTTAGGTCTAAAGAATAGTTTTCTGACTATTTTTAAGGGGTGTTTTATCATTCCAACCCATATGCTAGACTATTGAAGCACATAACCCTAGTAATAGGGAGTAGCTCAATTCCAGGTACTAGTGAGGGCATAGAATTTTAAATTTGAATTCCATCCTGTACCTACTAAAGTTTCAGCTAGAGAAACTAGTGTCTGGGGTATGTCAGACAAAGATCCTTGCTTCATCTTGGAAAAATATACAAAAAGAGAAACACATTTTTTTCATCAGAAATTTAGGAGACTTCATCAACCATTGCTTCCTGAAGGCATTTTGGGAGACAAACATCAAGATGCTTTAAATGTCTTTGAAAAAGACATATTTTGACTAAGGTCTATGGTGTCTAAGACAATACACCTTCTTGCATGCAACACTTTGCCTAATTATTTCCATTTTCCATAACAACATTATAACCTTCCACAATGGTACGATTGGAATAGGAGAGCAGAATAAAGAGGTGTGCATGTGTGTATTTTTGTATATGGGGAAAGGGCTAGTGTTATATATATTGTTGGAAATAATCTTATTAAGAAAGAACATCACCACTGGTTTCCAATAGTCTTGGCTTTTACCTCTCTGAGCTCAGGTTGATATTTTGCTTTTGTAGACCATGTTTCACATAACAAATATTAAAAGATTCAGGCAAGAAAGATACAGGCAATCAGCACAGATACTCCAAGTCATTAAATTAGAAGAACTGTGAATAGAAGTTTGTATGAAAATAGCTCACCAATCACACTACTATTCTATATTAAGGTATTTATAAGCTGATGAAGAAAAAAAGTGCCTGGCATCCTTATAATTAACATTAGGCCTTTGATTATTGATAATTTATTCCAATATCTAGGTTATATAAAGTCTTCCAAATATATAAATAGAATTTTTAAAGGATATTTGTTATTCTATAAGTACAAAAACAGATTTTTATTTATACTGATAATCAGAGACATTAATATTTAAAATAGAATATTAGACACTGTAAAACTGCTTTTATTTGTACTTTGGACTGTTGCCATCTGAAAAAAAGTTTCAAAAGAACCTGTGAAATTCTTGGCTGTAATTACTGTGAAAGTGTCATTATTTGTTCTATTATGATTGCTCTTTTACCCACTTATGTTGGAAATTTCAAATATCCAATAGTAGACTTAAATTAGAAAACCCTAAATATCTGTCATTCAGTGTCAATCAATCTAACTAATGACAAATCTCATTCCATTTATAACTTCCTTTTTCCTTTTTCCCCTGTTGAATTATTTTTAAAGGGTATCTCAGGCATTGTTTTAATTTTACCCATACATATATCTGTATGTGTTTCTAAAATTAAGCACATATTCTCTAATATAGCCACAATTCCACTACAATACAAAAATGACAAACTTTTCTTTTTTTTAATAATAAATTTATTTTTATGGTGTTCAATTTGCCAACATACAGAATAACCCCCAGTGCTCATCCCGTCAAGTGCCCCCCTCAGTGCCCATCACCCATTCACCCCCACCCCCCGCCCTCCTCCCCTTCCACCACCCCTAGTTCTGTTTCCCAGACTTAGGAGTCTTCATGTTCTGTCTCCCTTTCTGGTATTTCCTACCCATTTCTTCTCCCTTTCCTTCTATTCCCTTTCACTATTATTTATATTCCCCAAATGAATGAGAACATACACTGTTTGTCCTTCTCCGATTGACTTACTTCACTCAGCATAATACCCTCCAGTTCCATCCACGTTGAAGCAAATAGGGGTATTTGTCATTTCTAAAGGCTGAGGAATATTCCATTGTATACATAGACCACATCTTCTTTATCCACTCATCTTTCGATGGACACCGAGGCTCCTTCCACAGTTTGGCTATTGTGGCCATTGCTGCTAGAAACATCGGGGTGCAGGTGTCCTGGCATTTCATTGCATCTGTATCTTTGGGGTAAATCCCCAGTAGTGCAATTGCTGGGTCAGGGAAGATCTATTTTTAACTCTTTGAGGAACACAGTTTTCCAGAGTGGCTGCACCAATTCACATTCCCACCAACAGTGCAAGAGGGTTCCCTTTTCTCCGCATCCTCTCCAACATTTGTGGTTTCCTGCCTTGTTAATTTTCCCCATTCTCACTTGTGTGAGGTGGGATCTCATTGTGGTTTTGATTTGTATTTCCCTGATGTCAAGTGATGCAGAGCATTTTCTCATGTGCATGTTGGCCATGTCTATGTCTTCCTCTGTGAGATTTCTGTTCATGTCTTTTGCCCATTTCATAATCGGATTGTTTGTTTCTTTGCTGTTGAGTTTAATAAGTTCTTTATAGATCTTGGAAACTAGCCCTCTATCTGATACGTCATTTGCAAATATCTTCTCCCATTCTGTAGGTTGTCTTTTAGTTTTGTTGACTGTATTCTTTGCTGTGCAAAAGCTTCTTATTTTGATGAAGTCCCAATAGTTCATTTTTGCTTTTGTTTCTTTTGCCTTCGTGGATGTATCTTGCAAGAAGTTTCAAAAAGGGTGTTGCCTGTGTTCTCCTCTAGGATTTTGATGGAATCTTGTTTCACATTAAGATCTTTCATCTATTTTGAGTTTGTCTTTGTGTATGGTGCAAGAGAATGGTCCAGTTTCATTCTTCTGCATGTGGATGTCCAATTTTCCCAGCACCATTTATTGAAGGGACTGTCTTTCTTCCAGTGGATAGTCTTTCCTCCTTTATGGAATATTAGTTGACCATAAAGTTGAGGGTCCACTTCTGGGTTCTCTATTCTGTTCCACTGATCTATGTGTCTGTTTTTGTGCCAGTACCACACTGTCTTGATGACCACAGCTTTGTAGTACAACCTGAAATCTGGCATTGTGATGCCCCCAGCTATGGTTTTCTTTTTTAAAATTCCCCTGGATATTCAGGGTCTTTTCTGATGCCTCACAAATCTTAAAATAATTTGTTCTAACTCTCTGAAGAAAGTCCATGGTATTTTGATAGGGATTGCATTAAACATGTATATTGCCCTGGGTAACACTGACATTTTCACAATATTAATTCTGCCAATCCATGAGCATGGAATATTTTTCCATCTCTTTGTGTCTTCCTCAATTTCTTTCAGAAGTGTTCTATAGTTTTGAGGGTAGAGATCCTTTACCTCTTTGGTTAGGTTTATCCCTAGGTATCTTATACTTTTGGGTGCACTTGTAAATGGGATTGACTCCTTAATTTCTCTTTCTTCAGTCTCATTGTTAGTGTATAGAAATGCCACTGATTTCTGGGCATTGATTTTGTATTCTGCCACACTGTCAAATTGCTGTATGAGTTCTAGCAATCTTGGGGTGGAGACTTTTGGGTTTTCTAGGTAGAGTATCATGTCATCAGTGAAGAGAGAGAGTTTGACTTCTTCTTTGCCAATTTGAATGCCTTTAATGTCTTTTTGTTGTCTGATTGCTGAGGCTAGGACTTCCAGTACTATGTTGAATAGCAGTGGTGAGAGTGGACATCTCTGTCTTGTTCCTGCTCTTAGGGGAAAGGCTCCCAGTGCTTCCCCATTGAGAATGATATTTGCTGTGGGCTTTTCATAGATGGCTTTTAAGATGTTGAGGAATGTTCCCTCTATCCCTACACTCTGAAGAATTTTGATCAGGAATGGATGCTGTATTTTGTCAAATGCTTTCTCTGCATCTATTGAGAGGATCATATGGTTCTTGGTTTTTCTCTTGCTGATATGATGAATCACATTGATTGTTTTACGGGTGTTGAACCAGCCTTGTGTCCCGGGAATAAATCCTACTTGGGCATGGTGAATAGTTTTCTTAATGTACTGTTGGATCCTATTGGCTAGTATCTTGTTGAGAATTTTTGCATCCATGTTCATCAGGGATATTGGTCTGTAATTCTCCTTTTTGGTGGGGTCTTTGTCTGGTTTTGGAATTAAGGTGATGCTGGCCTCATAGAATGGATTTGGAAGTACTCCATCTCTTTCTATCTTTCCAAACAGCTTTAGTAGAATAGGTATGATTTCTTCTTTAAATGTTTGATAAAATTCCCCAGGGAAGCCATCTGGCCCTGGACTCTTGTGTCTTGGGAGGTTTTTGATGACTGCTTCAATTTCCTCCCTGGTTATTGGCCTGTTCATGTTTTCTATTTCTTCCTGATCCAGTTTTGGTACTTTGTGGCTTTCCAGGAATGCGTCCATTTCTTCTAGATTGCCTAATTTATTGGCGTACAGCTGTTCATAATATGTTTTTAAAATCATTTGTATTTCCTTGGTGTTGGTAGTGATCTCTCCTTTCTCATTCATGATTTTATTGAGTCTTCTCTCTCTTCTTTTTAATAAGGCTGGCTAATGGTTTATCTATCGTATTAATTCGTTCAAAGAACCAACTCCTGGTTCTGTTGATCTGTTCCACAGTTCTTCTGGTCTCGATTTCGTTGAGTTCTGCTCGAAGCTTTATTAATTCTCTTCTTCTGCTGGGTGTAGGATCTATTTGCTGTTTTTTCTCTAGCTCCTTTATGTGTAAGGTTAGCTTTTGTATTTGAGTTCTTTCCAGTTTTTGGATGGATGCTTGTATTGCGATGTATTTCCCCCTCAGGACTGCTTTTGCTGCATCCCAAAGATTTTGAATGGTTGTATCTTCATTCTCATTAGTTTCCATGAATCTTTTTAATTCTTCCTTAATTTCCTGGTTGACCCTTTCATCTTTTAGCAAGATGGTCCTTAACCTCCATGTGTTTGAGGTCCTTCCAAACTTCTTGTTGTGATTTAGTTCTAATTTCAAGGCATTATGGTCTGAGAATATGCAGAGGATGATCCCAATCTTTTGGTATTGGTTAAGACCTGATTTGTGACCCAGTATGTGGTCTATTCTGGAGAAAGTTCCATGTGCACTTGAGAAGAATGTGTATTCAGTTGAGTTTGGATGTAAAGTTCTGTAGATATCTGTGAAATCCATCTGGTCCAGTGTATCATTTAAAGCTCTTGTTTCTTTGGAGATGTTGTGTTTAGAAGACCTATCGAGTGTAGAAACTGCTAGATTGAAGTCACCAAGTATAAGTGTATTATTATCTAAGTATGTCTTAATTTTGGTTATTAATTGATATATTTGGCAGCTCCCACATTCGGGGCATATATATTGATGATTGTTAAGTCCTCTTTTCGGATAGATCCTTTAAGTATGATATAGTGCCCCTCTTCATCTCTCACTACAGTTTTCGGGGTAAGTTTTAGTTTATCTGATATAAGGATGGCTACCCCTGCTTTCTTTTGAGGACCATTTGAATGGTAAATGGTTCTCCAACCTTTTATTTTCAGGCTGTAGGTGTCCTTCTGTCTAAAATGAGTCTCTTGTAGACAGCAAATAGATGGGTCCTGCTTTTTTATCCAGTCTGAAACCCTGCGCCTTTTGATGGGGTCATTAAGCCCATTCACGTTCAGAGTTACTATTGAAAGATGTGAGTTTAGTGTCATCGTGATATTTATTCAGTCCCTGTTTTTGTGGATTGTTCCACTGAACTTCTTCTTAAAAGGGAATTTTAAGAGTCCCCCTTAAAATTTCTTGCAGAGCTGGTTTGGAGGTCACATATTCTTTCAGTTCCTGCCTGTCTTGGAAGCTCTTTATCTCTCCTTCCATTCTGAATGAGAGCCTTGCTGGATAAAGTATTCTTGGTTGCATGTTCTTCTCATTTAGGACCCTGAATATATCCTGCCAGCCCTTTCTGGCCTGCCAGGTCTCTGTGGAGAGGTCTGCTGTTACCCTAATACTCCTCCCCATAAAAGTCAGGGATTTCTTATCTCTTGCTGCTTTAAGGATCTTCTCTTTATCTTTGGAATTTGCAAGCTTAACTATTAAATGTCGAGGTGTTGAACGGTTTGTATTGATTTTAGGGGGGAATCTCTCTATTTCCTGGATCTGTTTCCCTTCCCAGATTAGGAAAGTTTTCAGCTAGAATTTGTTCAAATACATATTCTGGACCTCTGTCCCTTTCGGTGCCCTTGGGAACACCGAATTAAACGTAGGTTTTTCTTCCTCAGGCTGTCACTTATTTCCCTTAATCTATCCTCATGATCTTTTGTTTGTCTCTTTTTTCCTCAGTTTCCCTCTTTGCCATCAACTTGTTTTCTATGTCACTCAGTCGTTCTTCCACCTCGTTAACCCTCGTTGTTAGGACTTCTAGTTTGGATTGCATTTCATTCAATTGATTTTTAATTTCTGCCTGATTAGATCTAACTTTTGCAGTCATGAAGTCTCTTGAGTCCTTTATGCTTTTTTCTAGAGCCACCAGTAACTGTATAATAGTGCTTCTGAATTGGCTTTCTGACATTGAATTGTAATCTAAATTTTGTAACTCCGTGGAAGAGAGGACTGTTTCTGATTCTTTCTTTTGAGGTGAGGTTTTCTTTCTAATCATTTTGCTCAGTGCAGAGTGGCCAAAAACAAGTTGTATTGGGAAAAGGAGAAAAAGAGAGGAGAGAAAGAAGGAAAGAAAAGATAAAAAGAAAAAAGAATAAAGGAAGAAAAAAAAAGAAAAAACAGAAGAAAAAGAGAAAGAAAAAGAAAGAAAGGGAAAAAAGGGGTGGGGGAAGCTAACAGAAATCAAAAACCAAAAAAAAAAAAAAAAAAAAAAAAACCATGGGGGAGTATCCTCTGAATCTGTATACATCTGTATACAGTAAGTCCCTTGGCTTCCCCTGGAACTTGTCCGTCCAGCTGGTCTTCTGGGGGAGGGGCCTGCTGTGCTGATTCTCAGGTGTGAGCACTTGGGGGAGCTGCTCTGCCCCTGCCTGGTGCAGGGCTCAGTGGGGGTTTTTCACCCCGTGAAGCCCCAGGAGGAACAACCGCAGTGGCGGGGCCAGCTCTGCAGCCCTGGAGTCAGCCCCCGCAGTAGCTCCGCAGCTCTCCGTCTGCAGGGCCTGGAGGCTCCGGGGCGGGGCCGCTGATCTGCTCAGCTGGGGCAGGAGCGTCCTCGCTGTCCTGGGCCCTCCCGGCCTCTGCCTGTCCCGGGGGAGGCGGGATCCTGGGCTGTGTCCCGGCGCCCTGTGCTCCAGAGCCTGCGCTGTTGGATTCGCGCTCCCGGGCCGCGCAACCCTCTCCGCGGAGCTGCAGCCCAAGCCCCTCCGAGCTGCTCCTGGAACCGCGCAGCCCCCTCTGCACGGAGCCTCTTCCTCTGCCCGAGCCCCTCCGAGCTGCTCCCGCCGCGCAGCCCCCTCCGCGGAGCCGCCCCCGAGCCCCTCCGAGCTGCTCCGGGTCCCGCCGGGTCCCCCGTGCGCGCTGCAGCCCTTAGGGAGCTCGGCGCACTCCCCCGGGGCGCAGGTGTCTGTTAGTGTCCCCGGAGCCCGAGGGCATCCCCGCCCTCCTGGGTCCTGCTCCACCTCCCCGCGAGCCCCTTTCCGCCCGGGAAGGTCGGTGCAGCTCCTGCTCCTCCGGGTCGGGGCTCTCCTGTCCTGGGGACACTCGCCCCGGCCTCAGCCCGGCTCCTCGCGGGCCCCTCCCCCTTGGAGGCCTTTTGTGTCTTTATTTCTTTTTCCCCGTCTTCCTAGCTGATAGAAGCACGAACTCTTCTCACTGTAGCATTCCAGCTGGTCTCTCTTTAAATCTCAGGCCGAATTCAAGATTTTCAGGATGATTTGAAGGTTATCTAGGTACTTTGGTGGGGACAGGTGACTTGGGGACCCTACTCTTCTGCATCTTGCCCCTCCCTCGACAAACTTTTCTTAATATAAAAAATATCTAATGGTCAGTTTTCTGTTGTTTCCCTATATTATATTTTGATATAGATTATATGTTAATATATGATATCAATATTAATAATATGTACATATGCGCAGATATATAATTCTATCATTATTCATCTATCTAAATGATACATATATGCTTTTGGATTTCCAGGATCCAAAAATATTTACAAATTATATTTGCTTTAGAGATCTTCTGAATATCTTTCAGTCTATAGATTCTATAACCCACTTTTATTCCTTTGAATTTATTTGTGGAAGAAATAGATGGTCCTCCAGAGTACCTCTGTATTTTAAATATTGCTTTAGTGCATTCTAGTAGTCTAACATGATCTTTAAATTGTGTATTTCCTGTAATCTGATAGCTACATCTAGAAATTAGTTTATATAAAGGTTCTATCTTTTGGCAAAAAAAAAATAATTGATGGTGCTTGTTTTTTTCAACAAAAGGTTCTTAATATGCAATTGAGGTGTTTTTTTTATTATTATACTTTCAGCTGTCACTGAGGATCATTGATAGATCCATTATTTTTCAGGAGTTTGCATTTTTAGTTGTATTTGTAAGTTTTCTAAGTGACAAAGAATCTATTATTGATTTCAGCCTTTTCACTGTGGTTTAATTTTACATGAAAAGAAGTATAGGGATCCCTGGGTGGCGCAGTGGTTTGGCGCCTGACTTTGGCCCAGGGCGTGATCCTGGAGACCCGGGATCGAGTCCCACATCGGGCTCCCGGTGCATGGAGCCTGCTTCTCCCTCTGCCTATGTCTCTGCCTCTCTCTCTCTCTCTCTGTGTGACTATCATAAAAAAAAAAAAAAAAAAAAAAAAGTGCAGGGCAGCCTGGGTGGCTCAGCGGTTTAGCCCCGCCTTCAGCCCAGGGCATGATCCTGGAGACCCGGGATGGAGTCCCCCATCGGGCTCCCTGCATGGAGCCTGCTTCTCCCTCTGCCAGGTCTCTCTCTCTCTCTCTCTGTGTGTCTCTCATGAATGAATAATTTTTTTAAAAAATCATCTTCCAGTCTGTTAAAAAAAAAAAAAAAGAGAAGTGCAAAGAACAGTACACTGCATTTTGACAAATGTTTATATCCATGGAACTGAAACCATAATCAATATTTTTGCTTCCGGTTCCTACCTCTATCTTTGGAAAAAGGCAGACTTAAAATTTTTATTATTGAAAATAAGCTTTAACTCTTCTTGAATTTCATATAAGAAGAATCTAAGTCTGATTTCATTTGTTTAGCATAATGTTTTGAAGATGCACCTGTATTATGTATCATTAGTTTATTTCCTTTTATTTATTAGGTAAATCCCATAGTGTGAGTATAATAAAAGATAAACTGAAGTATATTAAAATTTAAAGAGTTTATTTGAGCAAAAATGGATTTGAATCAGGCAGCACTCAACCAGGAGTGGTTAGGAGCACTACCCAGATCAGGAGCCAGGAGAGAGGCTTTTATAGAGAAAGTGCAGAATCAATAGAAGGAAATAAGTTGATTGGCTATAACTTAAAACCTAGCTAACTGCAGTTTGGTGTCTTCGATGTTTTGTTTTCATAACCTTGAGCAACTAACAGGCTTTGATTTTGGTTTGTTTATGTAGGCTGCCGCAGAGTTAGAGCCACCTCAGTCTATTAGCTTCCTTGTTTAATTAATTTAACACTATGATTTATTTTTTGATACTCCAGTTGATGAATAATTTTCAAATATTACCTACTCCTGAAAATTTCCTATGAACATTCTTGCAGAATAATTTTTGTGAATATAGACTTTTAAATTTATTGGCTACATAGGAAGGAGTGCAATGAGAGTCTGGATCACATGTTAAGTTGTATACTTAATTTTCTAAGAAACTACCATGGGTTTTCTAGCATGGAACCACTATGCATTCCCAGAAGAAATATATGACCGTCCAGATTATTCCATATCCATGTCAACACTGGGCCTTATAAATCTTCTTTTATTTTTTTTTAAAGTTTAGCCATCTAGGGTATGTAGTGGTAACCTATTGTGATTTACTTTCAATCTAACAATTGATAAGCATACGTTTTCATACGCTTCTTGGACATTCAGTATGTCTGTTGATGTTTCCCCATTTTTTAGAGAATTTGGCTGTTTGCCTTCTCATTATTGAGTTGTAAGAGTTCTTTATATATCTATCCTACATATAAATCCTTCGGCAGATATATGAATTACAAACATTCTCTCCCAGTCTTTTTTTTTATCTTAACAGGATTTTTTATAAACAGTAATTTTCATTTTAATGAATTGTCATGTTATTGTAGAACGTGTCCTTTATATCCTATGTAAGGAATCTTTGTCCACATGAAGAAAATGGAGATAGTCTCTTTCTTCTGAAAGCTTTATAGTTTTTCACTTAAATTAGATCTACTGTCTATCTCCAATTACATTTTGTATATTATGAGATTGGGTTTGTTTCTAACCATAAAGGTGTCTAGTTGTTAGCATGGTTTAGGGAAAATATTTTTTTTGAAAAATTTTTTTAATAATTGTATTGCACTGGCTTTTTGTCAATAAATGCTTGATTGACTGTATACATGTGAACCTATTTCTTTGCTCTCAACTATGTTCCATATCTTAAGGGAAGGACATGCCCCTCTGTTGTCTTCCTCCCACAAACCCTAACACCAGCCTTGGTATGATAAAAATCACCAGACAACCTCAAATTGCAGAAATTCTACAAAATACCTGATTAGTACTCCTCAACACTGTCAAGGTCATGAAAAACAAGGAAAGTCTAAGAATCTTTCTGAGCCAAGAGGATCCTAAGGATACATGATAACTAAATATAATGTAATATCTTGGATAGGATTCTGGACTAATAAAAGGTATTAGGGGAAAACTCATGAAATCTGAATAATGTTTAGAATTTAATGAATAATAATGGACTAATGTTGGTTCCTTATTTGTGACAAATGTACCATAGAAATATGTTAGCCACGTGGCAATCTAGGTGTGGGGTTAATGGGAACTCTGTACTAATCTTCCAATGTTTTCATGAATCTAAAACTACACAAAAATAGAACATTTATTTACAATATGCTCCATTTTTGAATTTTGAAACCAGACAGTGCAAATTCTCCGACTTTATTCTTTCTCTCCCCTTCTTTTCCTCCTTTCTCATACACACACAATTCCTTCCTCTCCTTCTCTCAATACCCTTTACATTCTACGTATTTTTAATTTCCATTGAAAATTTAAAATTTATTTGTCCATTTCTACAAAAAGAGTTGGCATTGTTGAGATACAATATGAATATAATTTATATTACAATAATGCTGAATATTCCAGTTAATTGTTATATATTTTCCTTTTAAATTTTCACTAATCTCTTTCAGCAATATGTTCTAGCACTCAGTAAAAACATCTTGCACTATTTTTATTTGTGAATTTTGTTGAATTTATAATTATTAAATTTATCATTCAAGTAAATATTTATTGTCACTGTAAATAATATTTTTTCAGCTTTATTGAAAAATAATTTACATACATTATTGTACAAGTTTAAGGCATTTGCATAAGGGTTTGGTTTATATATAGTAAAATGATTATAAGAATAGGTTCAGCTAACATCAATCTTCTCATATACTGACAGTGAAAAAGGAAAGAAAGAAAAAATGTTCTCTTTGTGATAACTCTTAAGAGATATTCTTAACTTTGTGATATTCTTAAGAGATATTCTTAACTTTGTGATAACTCTTAAGAGATATTCTAACAAATTTCTTATATATCATATATCAGTGTTAGCTGTAGCTATAAAGCATATTTTAAAATTTAATTTTCCAGATATTTGCTGCTAGCATATATATATTAAATTGAATATTGATCTTGTACCTTGAGATCTTGCTAAATTCATGTATTATTTCAGGCTACTTGTCTGTAGATTCTTTTGGAATTTTTATGTTGATAATCATGTCATCAGCAGAAAGAAGTCATATCTCTTTCCAAAGTTTATACCTTTTATTTCTTTAAAAAAATTTTTTTCTTTGGCCTCACTGCATTTAACTAGAACCTAAATTGTAATGTTGAATAGAAGTACTAAAATAAAGCATCCTGCCTTGATCCTGATTTCAGGAAACAATATTTCATTAGTAAGTATGATGTTAACAATATGTCTTAGGTTTAAATCCTTTATTAGATTGAAAGTTTGTTTTCTATTTCCAAATTATTGAAGTTAAAATGTCAATATTGTAACCCTGTCATTTTTTCTGTACTTTTACATAGAGTACTTTCTCAAGAGAAATTCTCCTTCATCAGTCAATGGTTAGCTTGAAGGAAAATTATACTAGAAATCAGAATAAATGTCTTGTTATTTACTTTTGTTCTAATTATAAAAATTACACATTGTTCACTTTATTTTTGAATATCAATTAGCAATTTTCTTTCTTTAATATTATATTTATGATCTCATTGATTTTGATACCTTTGATCTGATTAACATATGTGATTATTCTTAACTGATACTTGATAAAATGTTAGCATTTTTTACTAGCTTCATAGCTGTCTGATAAGACATTATTATAGGCTCATCATGTAGCATGAACATTTCTTTTTCCATAGCTACCACCAACTATTTCTCTAAAGTATGTTGGCTATTCTTATTTAGAGACCAAAATTTTAATTTTGGTCTAAATAAAAGCTATAGGTGTTTTTTACTATTGTATATCCCCCTTTTTTCTAGGCTATTGAAACAGTAAAAAAAAAAGTTTTTTTAAAATTAATATTGAATTTATTGCAAGTTTATAAGTTTATAATTATATTTTGAATTCAACTTTAGGAATCCTAGAGAACAAACTGAGGGTTGTTGGAGGGATGTGGGTTGGAGATGGGCTAAATGGATGATGATTATTATTAAGGAGGGTGTTTGTTGTGTTGAGCACTGGGTTTTATTTGTAAGTGATGAACCTACAAAATTGTATTCCTGAAGCCAATATCATACTAAATATTAACTAACTACAATGTAAATAAAAATTTGTTACAAAAAAGAATTATAGAGTCACATATATTATTTGAGTACATATGCAAATATACATTAAACATACTTTTTTCCATTTTAAACATCATAATATTAGCATGATTATTCTTTGCTTTATTCTACACTGTATATATTAACAGTTCCAAATTTATATTCCCATGTTACGATCAAGACTACAATTATTGAAAATAGAGTCTTTTTTTTGGCATATATCACCTAGTAAGAATTTATTTAAGATATCTGAAGGAGCGTAAGAGTAAAGTCTGCCTTCCAGTGGTTAAGAGGCTTGACAAAGAGTACTGGAGAACGAACGTGCAAGCGATAGTGATGGCTCTGGAGTTGGAAAACGGGTTACACAAGCTCCTGCAAGACCTGCAGAACTTGGCTTCTCAGAAGAATGAAACTGATCTCTTAGAATTCCTGAAAAGGTTCGTGGGTAAACAGAAGAGGAACATAAAATATCTGGAATACCAGCATAGCTATCAGAAGGAATTAGAAAGGCTGACTTCGAAGGAAGGCATCTCGGAACAGTTTGGTGAAGCATCAGGCAGACAGGCTTAACATCCGAAGGCAACACAGCAAGTCTTCCATCATAGTAGTTTCCAAAAGCAGCTACTTAAAAATCTGGATCTCTATTTGACAGAAGACTGCTTTACTTTTAATAGTATCCCAATCTTCATTGTCGTACATGGAAATAAATTGGTTTTGCATTACAAAAAAAAAATTTTTTTGCATTTTAAATTTATTTGAAATGATTCCTTTTTGTGTAGTTATGCCATCAGTTTTGCCAAATATATTATTAGTGAAAAGACTTTTGGAATTATTTTATTTTTGTCCTTATCAATAAGGAAAAGATTAACAAGCATATTATTTAAACATTTTTTACATTTTTTAAACTTAGATTTAAAAGGGTTTTTTTACTTTGTTAGAAAATGAATAAGGATAAAGACAATTATTAAAATATTAAACCTTTAATTTTAAAGCTTTTTAAAAATATTTTTTTATAAATAGGTAGGGTATGGTTATTACATGCAGTAATAAAATATATAATAAAGCAAACATGAAAAGATATTTACACTTATTCTACCAAAAGAGAGTGGTGTAGGCAATTTAGTGCATAGACTGCCATATATATTTTATATGTAGTCTATTTATCTAGATTTTAGATTCCATATCAATATGTAAATTCAAAAACAGTAAATAAAACTGTTTCTAACTAGCTTGATATTTCCTAAAGTCATATCATGAATGCATTACATTTGCATAATAAAATTTAGTGGCTGCACAATATGAAGAAGAAGAGGGAGAAGACAGTTAACATTAATTTAATTAGGGTTTGCCATGTTCCAGGCACTATTCAAAATACTTGAGTTGCATTAATACAGCAAATCTTCACAACTATCCTATAACAGAAGGATTACTATTATTTTGCTCATTTACAACTACAGGAACTGAATCACAAATAACCTGCCGAAAGCCATTCTACTAGTAACTGGTTCCTTAGTTCATGCTCTGAAACTTTCTCATACCATTCTAACATTGCTCCATAGCTTATTTAACTGTTCCATTGGAAGTGGAATATTTTTGTTGTGCCCTGTGTTAAGCTATTTGCAAATTGTCTGCAATAATAATCTTCTATGTCTTTTAACATTTAATTATTTTCTTAACATAAATCCTTAGAAGTGTTTTTTGCACAATGCTTTGACAATTCGATGATAACGTGAACAATGCCTGTCAATGAGGCTGGTTTTGCAATTCCAAGCATATCTTGCATTATTATACTTAACTATGCTTCATAGATACTGTGTTGTTTTTGGTTTTGTTTTTGTTTTTTTACAAATTGAAAGGCTGTGGCAATCCTGCATCCAATAAATCTATTGATGCCATTTTTCAAACAGAATTTGCTTACTTTGTATCTCTATGTCACATTCTAGTAATTCTTAAAATATTTCAAACCTTTTCATTATTATATTTGTTATCATGTGTGATCAGTGATCTTTTGTGTTACTATTGTAATTGTTTTGGGGCACCACAAACTGTGCCTATATGAGACATTGAACTTAGTTGATGTGTTCTGACTAAACCACTCACTGCTGTTCCCCATATTTCTCCCCACCCACCCATTAAGCCTCCCTATTCCCTGAGACACAACAATATTGAAATTAGGCTGGTTAATAAATTTACAATTGCCTCTAAGTGTTCAGGTGACAGCAAGAGTCACACATCTCTCACTTTAAATAAAAGCTAGAAATGGTTAAGCTTTAGTGAGAAAGGCATGTCAAAAAATTGAAGTAGGCTAAAAGTGAGGCTTCTTGTGCCAGCTACTAGGCTGTGAATGCAAAGGAAAATTTCTCGAAAGAAATAAAAAATGCTATTACAGTCAACATATAAATGATAAAGAAAGCAAAATAGTCTTATACCTGGCATGGAGAAAGATTTCGTGATCTGGGTAAAAGATCAATTCAACTGCAACATTCCCTTAAATCAAAGCCTAATCCAGAGTGAGGCCCTAACTCTCCTCAATTCTGTGAAGACAGAGAGTGAGGAAGCTGCAGAAGGAAACTTGGAAGCTAGCAGAGGTTGGTTCATGAGGTTTCAGGAAACATGGCATCTATATAACATAAACATATAAAGTGAAGCAGCAAGTTATCCAGATCTAGCTAAGATAATCAATGCAGGTGGCTACTGTAAACAAAAGATTTTCAATGTAGATGGAACAGCCTTACATTGGAAAAAGATATCATCTAAGACTTTCATAGCTAGAGAGAAGAAGTTAATGCCTGGCTTCAAAGGTTGACTCTTGTCAGGCTAATGCAGCTGATGACTTTAAGTTGAAGCTGATGCTTATTCTGAAAATCCTAGGACCCTTAAGAAGTATGCTCAATCTACTCTGCCTGTGCTCCAGAAATGGAACAACAAAGCCTGGATGACAGCACATATGTGTCCATCGTAGTTTATTGAATATTTTAACCCCACTGTTGAGAACTGCTCAGAGGAAAGAAAAAAAAAATGATTCCTTTCAAAATATGACTGCTCATTTGCAATGTGCCTGGTCATCGAAGAGCTCTGATGGGGACATACAGTGAGCTGACTGTTGTTGATAAGACAACTTCCATCCTGCAGTCTATGGATCAAGGAGTAATTTCAACTTTCCGTTCTTATGATTGAGGAAATAAATACATTCCATAAGCCTATAGCTGACCAGGTAGTGATTCCTCTGATGGATCTGGGCAAAGCAAATTGAAAACATTCAGGAAAGAATTTACTGATCTAGATACCATTAAGAACATTCATGATTCATGTAAAAAGTCCAAAATATCACTCACAGAAGTTTGGTTGAGTTGATTCCCACCCTCATGGATGACTTTGAGGGGTTCACAACTTCAGTGCAGGAAGTAACTGAAGATGTAGTGGAAACAGCAGGAAAACTAGAATTAGAAGTAGAGCTTGAAGATATGACTGCATTGCTGCAATCTAGTGATAAGATTTTAATGGATAAATTTACTTCTTTTGGGTGTGTAAAGAAAGTGGCTTCTGGAGATGGAATCTACTCCTGATGAAGATGCTGTGAAGGTTGCTGAAATGATAACAAAGAATTTAGAATATTACATAACTTAGTTTATAAAGCAGTAGCAGGTGTGAGAGGATTGACCACAGTTTTGAAATAAATTCTGCTGTGAGTAAAATACTATATCAAACAACATCATATGCTACAGAAAAATCATTTATGAAAGTCATTTGATGCAACAAACTTCCCTATTGTCTTATTTTTAAAAATTGCCACAGGGATCCCTGGGTGGCGCAGCGGTTTAGCGCCTGCCTTTGGCCCAGGGCGCGATCCTGGAGACCCGGGATCGAATCCCACATCAGGCTCCCGGTGCATGGAGCCTGCTTCTCCCTCTGCCTGTGTCTCTGCCTCTCTCTCTCTCTCTCTCTCTCTCTCTCTCTGTGACTATCATAAATAAATAAAAATTTAAAAAAAAATTGCCACAATCACCTTAACACTCAGTATGCACTGGGAAATCCCCCAAAATGGTCTTACTGGCTTTATTATGATGTTTACTTTATTATAATGGTTGGGAACTAAACCTGTAATATATTTGAGTATACTCGTACAGTTTTCAGAAACCCCATGCCTAAGATCACAAAGAATACTATAAAAGGATGAATTAGAGCTTTGAGCTAAGAGGCATAAAATAAAATATATTGTTTATTAAACTAAATATAAATTGACAGAATTTTCTTCTTAAAAAAAACAGAAACATTGTGTGTTTATTTACTTATTTATTTTAAGAGCCCAACAACAACTAGTTTCTAGAGAGAGAGATCCTCTATTCCTATTATTTTATAAGATTTTCTTGGTAGTCCTATTGAATGTTATTACACAGTAAAATGTGAACATCAAGAATCAAAATAAGAGTCATCTTAGAAAGAGAATCTTGCAGGAAACAAAATGTAGAAAAGAAAAGATTGAGTTAGAGGTGAGTAGTAAACTATAACTAGGAAGGTTAAAGGAGAATCTACATGTGATTAAAATCTATGGAAATTTAAAAAAATTTGGAAGCTACAATGAGAAAGAACGCCAACCACAACTGAAGATCTAGTGCTTCCAAAGGTAGGAGGGAAAATAAACCCAACACATAAAAAAATAAATAAATAAAAAAAAATAAACCCAACACTTGAGGCCTACAAGGGAAGCAGTATTCTCTAGGAAAGTCAGTTTTAAGTTGGAGCAAGAAAGACAATGAGAACATTTAGCAAGCGTTTGAGGACAGAGGGATTTTGCTTATAAAAATCCTCCAGTTTCAGAGTCAGGTGTAGAGATTCAGAAACTCAGAAGGCCTGAGAGATCAGATCAGAATGGACAATACCCATAGCGATACAGGGACTAAAGTGGGAGATGAGGAGTGATCCTGACCAAGACGTCTTGCAGTGAACAGGATAAATGGGGATAAAAGGTTTACTCACAATGTTCTTATGGTAGAGATTGAAGGTGAAGGATTTGGGGAAAATGAGAAGGGTATGCTCCTTCTTACATGATTCCCTTTATCTTTTTTTTTTTAAAGATTTATTTATTTATTCATGAGAGACACAGAGAGAGAGGCAGAGGCAGAGGCCGAGGGAGAAGCAGGCTCCATGCAGGAAGCCTGATGTGGGACTTGATCCTAGATCCCAGCATCACACCCTGAGCCAAAGGCAGAAGCCCAACTGCTGAGCCCCACAGGCATCACCTCACTTTATCTTTAAACATAGAAGTAGGACAAATAGTTTTTAGCCAGTTAGGGATGTGAAGGATTTGTGTGTGTGTTTTAAAGACAAAAGGAACCACATGGGAAGGAGCAATAAGAATCAGTCTAGGACACCTTAAAAAGAAAATTGAAAGGACATTTTCCAAGAACTTGCCCAGGGCCATATAACTAGTAAATGATAAGGTTGGGGTAAAATGCTAGGCATTCCCTCTCTGGATATTGTTTCTGACTCACCTGAATGAATTGCAATTGGTCACAGGTTTATCCGGTTTCCCTTCAATTTAACAGACAAAAGTTTTTATAAAACAAAATTATTTTATGTGCTCTTCACATGGCTAAATGACTCAAAAGTATTCATCCTGCTTCCATGCTTAATAAACAAGCAATATTTCATCATTCAAGATTTAATGTATACGGGATCCCTGGGTGGCGCAGCGGTTTGGCGCCTGCCTTTGGCCCAGGGCGCGATCCTGGAGACCCGGGATCGAATCCCACGTCGGGCTCCCGGTGCATGGAGCCTGCTTCTCCCTCTGCCTGTGTCTCTCTCTGCCTCTCTCTCTCTCTCCGTGTGACTATCATGAATAAATAAATTTAAAAAAAAAAAAAAAAAAAAAAAAAAAAAGATTTAATGTATAAATTATAAAGCAATTATTAAATTTCATCTAAATTTCAGTTAATTATTAAGCAAACTGGTCATCTCTTGAATGTTAATTAAATATCTGTTAAGTACTCATCCAATGAGAAAATGAAATGCTACACAAATACCCTTAACTGCAAATTACACTTATTTGAGAATCTTTTATAACTGAGACTGGTGTAATTTATGGTCAACTTGTCCTCCACCTAAGACTTTAATAATTTATGTATAAATTATACATCTGTAAATATATCATTTCTTATTTGTTGCTTTAACATTCTACTACCTATAATATAGCAATTTTATTAATTGTTTTTGATAACTAAATCTATAAATCATAGTTTATAACATTTATACATTCATTAAATACTAAGAAAATTAATTTTATGGTAGACAGAATTCTAAGTTGGTCTCTAATATTTATGGCTGCTGGTGATTCATACTGTATCATCTCCCTAACCCCCTTGAGTTCAGGCCCATAAGCTATGAAATTATATCCATGGCCTAAGCTGTGAAATTATATCCATGGTAGCCATATCCATGATAATTCCTGTGTTAGGTTATGTTATATGAAATAGTTAATCATGAGAGAGAGAGAGAGAATCATTGATGAGACTGGACTAATCAGGTGATTTTTAAAAAAATTAGAAGACGATTTTTTTAAAGATCTTATTTTTAAGTTATTTCTATACCTAATGTGTGATTCGAACCCATATCTCTGAAATTAGAGTTGCATGTTCTACCTACTGAGTCAGTCATGTGCCCCTGAGAGGATTTGATATGAAGGAGAATGAAGGATATGCTCTATAGTTGGCTTTGAAGATAAAGGAAATCATGTGGGAAGGAATGAGAATGGCTTATGGAGCCTGAGAAGGGCTCGTAACAGATAGCTGGCAAGGAAAGAACTTCAGTTTATTAAGCAATTATTGGGTGAGAGAAAAGGTCAAAATATAGCCTTATATGGAGTTAAATTCTATACCTGTTCTCCAGTGACTCTCAAGGTACCATAGTACCTGTTTCTTAGCTGTATCAATTTAAGTGTCTCAAAATAATAAACCTTTTGTTTTAGATTAAAATTGCTTCCTATTTTGTTTTTATATTTATTTTATATTTTACATATTATTTTATATTTTTGTATTTATATTTTGTTATTTTATGTGTTTTTAATATAATGCTAGCCTGAGGGAGCCTAACTTAATAAATATCAGTACTTTAGCAATTCTCAATGGAATATTTAATAACCATTGTATGTAGCTCTGCTGTTACATAAAAGTAGATTCATCTTTATCTCATTGCATACTAGATTTGTTAACCTGAACAAGTTCACCGAAGCATAATTCTTATGCCTCAGTTTTCATCTTTATGAAATAATAATAATAGTAGCACCTACTTCCTAGACTTAGGTGTAATTATTTTAGATGGATAGATAGGTGAATAGATAGATGATGATGAGGATGATGATGATAGATGGTATGATAATGATGATAGATAGGTATAGATAGATTGATGATAGACACATATATACTGCTTAATACGGCATCTGCCAAAAGCTAAGCACTTAATATAAATTTATGATTATTAATAATTGTGACTATGTGGTCTGATCTTCACTAATTGCAGTTACAGAAATTATACCAGTAGTTATGATGGACATTAAAGTGCATAAAGAAAACAAAAGCAAACCTTTTCTTTCTCTTCATTTACAAATTCAAAATTTATTAAAATAAACCACTTCTGATCATTACTAAATAATTATTATATTGACATTCTATCATTCAGAACAAGGCATTTCAAATGAACAAGCTTAGATAATTCTTCTTAGGCTATATTTGGCTTTAACCCTCTAAACTTGTGAGGATCTAACCTTTTTTTTTTTAATCTTGATTTATGCCTTAGAGAACAAAGTATAAGCCAAGGATAATTCATTGACCTGACAAAAACTACAGCAAAAAGAGAAAAAAGTCAATGGGACTTGGTGATAGTTTATCACTCACAGTGACTGGGTTTATCTCTGGGCCAAAATCAATAATGTTAAGGAATAAAAACTTAGATGGAAGAATGCACTGAATGTCTTACTAGTTAATATGTCTATTTGCTTTTTTTTTTACTTCCTTTTTTAACCCAACACATTATTCTTATGAAAGCACTAATATATTAATCTATGAAGAATGCAGTTTACCTTTGAATGATGACAGAATTAAAACTAAAGTCAGTTTCCCACAAAGTCTTCCATACACTTAGTCACATTTGTATTAGTTAGTAAAGCTGACAAGATATTTAATTATATTAAATAATATTTAATCTCAGAATTATAGATTTGTTGTACATTGTCCACAAAATCGTACACCAATTGAATTTTAATAAAAATTTGCATTACTATTTTTCTGATGATACATAATCAAAATAATAAGCGTAAAAATTGTGTGCTGTGTGTCTTGGATATATAGCCAACAAGGTCCTGTTTAATCTCTATAACAAACAAACGAACAAAAATAGAAAGAAGAAAGAAAAGAAAGAAAAGGAAAGAAAGAAAGAAAGAAAGAAAGAAAGAAAGAAAGAAAGAAAGAAAGAAGAAAGAGAGAGAGAGAAAGAAGAAAGAAAGAAAGAAAGAAAGAAAGAAAGAAAGAAAGAAAGAAAGAAAGAAAGAGAAAGAAAGAATAATGGAAGAGTAAGAGACTGAAAGTAGTAGTCCCAATAATCAGATTATAATCTTAAATACTGCGATGGGTGAGATATTTCACCCTATTTGCAAGCTGACAATTTAGCCTTCCATAGTTCTATAGAAGCGTAGCAGACAGGAGACTTGTGGGTCAAAGATAAAGACAGTTTATTACTCACACAAATAGTGGTAGCTGGAGTATCAGAATTTGGGGGGCAATTATTCAAGTCCCAATTTGCATAGGGTGACAGCAAGAAAGTCAGGTGATACACACAAGGTGTATTACAGATAAGTAACTTTGAGTTTAGGAAATCTAAATTTTGTTTGCTTTTAGTTTTCCTTAGTTTTTATTTTTTAAATTTTATTTACATCCAATTAATTAAAATATGATGTATTATCGGTTTCAGAGGTAGAGGTCAGTGATTTATTAGTCTTATATAATACCCAGTGCTCTTTACATCATTTGCCCTCCTTCATGTCCATCACTCAGTTACCTCATCCCCTCACCACCCAGTTACCTCATCCCCTCACCACCCTCCCCTCCAGCAACCTTCAGTTTGTTTCCTATGATTAATAGTCCCTTATGGTTTGTCTCCTTCTCTGATTTCATCTTTTTTTTTTTTCTTTTTCCTCTCTTCCTCTATGGTCCTCTGTTTTGTTTCCTAAATTTCACATATGAGCGAAATCATATGATAATTGTCTTTCTCTGATGGACTTATTTTGTTTAGTCTAATATCTTCCAGTTCCATCCAAATTGTTGCAAAAGGAAAGATTTCTTTCTTTTTTTTTTTTTTTTTTTTTTTGATGGCTGAGTAAATCTCAATTTTTTTATGATGGGTACCAAACAGATCTACCCTTTGGTTTGGAAGGATAAATACCTTTATCTTTAAAGGCTGTTTTCTATAGAAATGCCTTTGAAAGTTTAACCCAATACAAAGAGCAATCAGTACTTTTGTTTTCAGATTGTATAAAAATGTGAGATTCATGGGAAATTGTTTCCCAAGAATCCCTTACTAGTTCTCAAACATGAGCCAATTTTGGATTTGGAACCCACTGCCTAAAATGCCAGTCAAGTCTCTGGGAGAAAACTTCCTGCAACATTATGGTGAATAAAATGATAATGAAATGAAATGAAAATGATAATGATAATGAAATAATTATATTGATGATTTTCATTATCATTTCATTATATAAGATGATTTTCAGAGTCCTCAAAGAGACTTATAACTATTTATTGAGATTAGCTAATGGTGAAAAGGGATATTTCTAGGTCCCAAATTTTTCTACCACTAATAAGTTAATATTGAAACCCAAGGAATCTTGGTCTGACTGTTAAAGTAGGGGCCTAGAGAAGTGAGGTAAAAAATAGGATCCTCGCTAATATTTGGGTTCACAGATTCTGCAGGTTTATCTAGTAGTCTCTATCAGTGAGTGCATAATTTGAACTAATATACTGAGCATGTGAAGGAAGCTCCAAACTGGTCTGTATATAAGAGTTATCACAGTGAAAAAAGGACAATAGAAAATCTCTGAAAATATCATGCACCACCATCAGTACTGCATGTCCAATGGGGTTGGGCAGATTAGTGCCACTTACAGAAAGATTCTGGAGAATTATGGTAGCCTACCAAAAACTTACATATATAGTTGCCCCAACCACAACTGACGTGCCAAATGTGGTCTCTTTGTTACAGTAGATTATTAAATCCATTGATTAACTTTGAGTGTGACATTGATTCAGCAAATATATTATTTTCCATTCCAATTAAAATAAGGGATCAGAAACAGTTCTTGTTTATCTAGAGTGAATGATAATAGTAATTTATAGTTTTGCCTTAGGAATATGTTAACTATCTTTTCCTGTGTCCTAATATAATCCAGAGATCTGGACTTTTGGATATTCCATGAAATATCACCCTGATTCATTATTTCAACAACATTATGATGCTCTGATGATGAGGCAGAATGATTAAGGAGTGGCTGGAGGTACATTGGTGGTCGCATGATGCATTTGCTGCTAAAACATAAAAGACTCGTAACTATAGAGAACGAACTGAGCGTTAATAGCCGGAAGGTGGGTGCGGGATGTGCTAAGTGGATGATGTGTATTAAGGAGGGCATTTGTTTTGAGTTATGGGTGTTCTATGTAGGCGAAGAATCACAAATTCTATTCCTGAAACCAATATTATACTGTATGTTAACTAACTGGAATGTAAATAAGGATTTGAAAAAAAGAAAAATATGTGTATGTGCTGCTGGGAATGGGAGATAAACCTTATGTAGTCTTAGAGACTGGCCACTATAGTAAAGTTTTAGTAGTAGCCCCACATCAGGCTCCTTGCTCAGTGGGGAGTCTGCTTGGGATTCTCTCCCTCTGTCCCTCCCCTCCACTCTCTGTCTCACAAATAAATAAATCTTAAAAAAAAGTAAAGAGAAGAGCAAATTACACATACAAAAAAATGAACAAAAAGCAATAGAGAAATTTGATATAATACCAAACTGTTTTTAAGTTAAGGCAAGTCTTAGAAATTTATAGCATCCAAATAAAAGGTCAGGTTAATTAACTGATAAAGTTGTTCAACTTTTTTATAAATAAGTTGAATTTCTGTCTATTTTGATTATAGTTATTGAGATTAGAGTGTTGAAATGTTCAATCTCAATTAAGAATTTGCTCACTTCTTTTTCTAGCTCTACCAGTTTTTGTTTCATTTCTTTTGAAACACTTCTATTAGGTTCATGAATATTCAGAATTGTTTTGTTGTCTTGTTAAATTGACTCTTTTATGATCTAAGCAACATCTCTATCACCAATAGTTGTTGCTCTACAGATTGCTTTATCTGATCTTAATATAATCAATCAAACTTCTTTTTATTATAGATAGCAAGATAGAGTTTTTCCTATCCATTTCCTTTTAATCTATTGGTGACATATTTACTGTATGTTTCTTATAGACAGCATGCAAGTATTCACATCCTTTTAATCCAATATAACAATCCCTGCCTTATAATTGGATTATTTAGACAATATTTAATATGGTTTTTGATGTTTGGGTTTGAATTATCCATCTTGCTAATCAAGGGAAGGGAGGGACAGAGAGATTGGGAGAGAATCTTAAGCAGATTCCAGGCTCAGTATAGAACCTGATATGGAGCTAGATCTCACAATCTATGATCATGACCCAAGACAAATTGAGAGTTGGACATTTAACCAACTGAGCCACCCAAGTGCCCCTGTCCTATATGTTCTTTATTTCTTTTCCCATCCTTTCCTCCTATCTTTTGGTCTCCTTTGCATTAATTATAGATTTTTATTCCACTTTTTTACCTTTGTTGGTTTAATGCCTTTAATTCTTCATTATCTTCTTTTAATGTCTAATTTAAAATTTAAGTTTACATTTTTATCTTATCATGGTCTAAATTCAAGTAATATTATCTCATCTCATATGTGTTATAATAACCTCGTAACAGTATACTTTTATTCTCCTCACCTGGCCCTTGTGTCACTTTTGTCATATATTTTATTTCCACATAGGTTATAAACCTCAATTACATTGTCATTACTTTGTCTATAAATTTCAAATTTAAAGAGATATTAAAATAAGAATATAATTAGTTTATGCTTGTTCACATGATTACCATTGTCAGTGACCTTTATTCCTTTGAGTGAAACCACGTTTCTACCTGATATTTTTTTTCTTTTTCTAAATGACTTCCATTAACATTTTCTGTACTGCTAGACTGCCAGTGACAAATCAATCCAAGATTTACAAAATAACTTTGCAAAAGTTATTTTTCCTTCATTTTTTAAAGAAATTTTTACTGAGTAGAGATTTCTGGAATGACTATTTTTCCTCCTTTCAATATTTTAAATATTTTGCTTTATGGTCTTCTAGTCTTTTATTCTGTCTAGAATCCTTTTGTCATTCTCTATAATTCTCTATAATAAACATTACTTATTTTGACTCTGGTTGTTCTTAAAATTTCCTCTTTGCCACTAGTGTTAAGTGATTTGATTATGATATGCAGCTGTTTTTTGTTGTTGTTGTTTGTTTCTTATGCTTTGAATCCAGGGGCTTCTTGGAACTGTGGATTATTAATTTTTATCAAGTTTGGAAAATTATCAGCTATTATTAAATATTCCTTTTTCTTCAAACTTTCATTAGGGAATCCCATTATACTTTATTTGGCAGATTGAACTGATCCAGAGTTCATTCATGTTCTATTCTTTTATTTTAAAAAAATTTAGAAAGGTATAATTTTCTTACAATAAAAGTGGTGGTCTTTAAATGTATGATCAAGAATTTTAATGAATTTATAGAATTGTGAAACCATTACCACAATCCAATTCATATTTAGAATATCTCTTTCATACTTTCAAGGACCCTTACATACATCTGCAGTCACTTCCATTCTTACCCCTAGCACCAGGTACCAACAGTTGATTTTATATCTCTATAGGTTTTCTTTTTCTGGATATTTCATGTAAATGAAATCATCAAATATGTGGAGATTTTGTATGTTTGTTTTTTTCATTTGAAATGTTTTTGAGGTTCTTACATGTTATAATATGTATTAGTACTTTCTTCTCTTGCATTGCTTTAATAATGCTCCATTGTACAAATATATCATATTTTGTTTATCCATTTATCAATTTATAAACATTGGATTGTTTCTACTTTTGTCTATTATAAATTATTTTGCTACAAACATTCATATACAACTACTTATGTGGATATTTGTTTTCATTTTGGGGGATAAATACCTAGATGTGGACCTGTGATAAATAAAAATATATGTTTCATGATAAATATGTTTTTAAACATTTTAAAACTGCCAAATCATTTTCTGAACTGGCTGCAACATTTTATAGATCTAATAGCAATTTATGAGGGTTCTAATTTGTCCACATTCTCATTGACACTTGTTATTGCCTTTTTTTCTTTTTAGTCTATTCATCAGAGCTGTCATTCTATCAGGTGTGATGTAGCATTTCATTATAGTTGTGATTTACATTTTACAAATAACTAATTTTGAACATCATATGCTTTTTGGATATCATATATCTTTACTGAAATGAATTTTCCAACCCATAGAAATTCAATGTGGCTTCAATTATCTAGATTTTTGGAAAATTTATCTTAGTGACATTTTGTAGTTTCTGTTGTACATGATTTCACATCTTTTGTTAAATTTATTCTGCAGCCCAGGTGGCTCAGCGGTTTAGCCCTGCCTTCCGCCCAAGTTGTGATCCTGGAGCCCAAGGATCGAGGCCCACGTCGGACTCCCTGCATGGAGCCTGCTTCTCCCTCTGGCTGTGTCTCTGCCTCTCTCTCTCTCTCTCTCTCTCTCTCTCTCTCTCTCGCTCTGTGTCTCTCATGAATAAATAAATAAAATCTTAAAAAAAATTATTCCTCATTGTTTGTTCTTTTTGATGTTACTAATTCTTTAATTTTTAATGTTTTTTGATGTTACTAATTCTTTAATTTTTAATGTTTACTGCTACTATAGAGAAATATAATATCAGTGCTGACATCATAGCTTCTGACCTTGATTAAATTGTTAATTCTAATCGATTGAACATTGTATATATAACTATTTATATGTTGCTGGATTTAGTTTGCTAGTATTTTATTGATAATTTTGCATCTATAGTCAGAAGAGATTGGTATTTTAATTTTCTTGAGATTTCTTTTTCTGCCTTTGGTATCAGGGTAATACTTTTGTCAGAGAATGAATTTTTGTTCATTTTTGTGGTAGACCCTTTTCTGATACTTTATAAAAAAGTTTTTTCAGTCATTTTCATATCTTCTATGTTTCTACTTAACATGCTTACAAATTTCTATACCTTCTTCAACAGGTGGAATTAACTAACATCTCTCAATATTCTTGCCTACTAATTCTATTATCTAATTCCTTTATGTGTCTGTTTCTATTTTTTTTTTTCTCCTCATTAGGGGTAGTATTTTTCTTCTTCTTTTCATGCCTCATAATTTTTGTTGGATGACTGGTATTGTGAATTTTACCTTGTTGGTGCTGAATAATTTTGTATTATTTTAAATATTTTTAAGCTTAACTGGGGCATGGTAAGTTACTTGAAAATGACATGATTCTCAGAAGCTTGGAAGTCAATGTTGTTAGGCAGGACCAGAGCAGCCTTGGTCAGGGCTAAATTTTCATAGCTACTGAGGCAATAACTTTCTAAATACTCAGTGTTCTGTAAATTTTGAAGAATTTCCCCTTTTTACTAGTGGGATCACAAAGTATTCTCAACTCTTGTGAAAGTTGGGATTGTGCTTTCTTCTTTCATGGGGGTTTCTCCCTGACCTCATGTAATTTCCTCATATGCATGCACAAGTGGCTCAACTGAGGACTGCGGATCTGTGTACAGCTCTCTCCTCTTGGGTGTCATCTCAAGCAAGCTCCAGCTATCTGGGCCTTCCCAGACCACCAATTCCATTTCCTCAGCTCAAGGACATTGCCAAGTTCCCTCCAGGCTTCCCTGTACTTTTGTGACAGTTTCAACTCTCAATAGACAGTGAACAGTGGCACTTATAGTGCTCCTCTTGATTGTTTCCCCTTCATCAGGTTACTACTATCCTTTACTGCCTAACGTCCTAAGTCTGCATACTGTTACCACTTATATTTTGCTTAGGTATTAGTTATTTCAGGAGGGGGGTAAATCTGTTCTCTTCCACACATTTTGAAATTTAGCAATTTCTCACACTCATTGTGTTCCTACCAACACCATAGAAAAACACTGGAGAATATTTTTTTCCTTAAAAATGTGTAGAACACTTACCATTATTCTAGTACATTTATAAATGGAAATGCATAAGAGATAATAGGTGACATGCTCAAGTCTCCAAATATTGTTGGTGATAGAGATGAGACACTAACAAAGCATTTAAGAGAATTTACAATTCTCTGCACAATTAATAGAGGAATCAAATGAAATTCAACTGACTTTCTAATACAGTTTTAGTATAATTTGGTCTAAATTAAATGCATTTATGGGAAAAATTCATGAAGACTTTTTTATTCTTTTTTTTTAAGATTTTATTTATTTATTCATGAGAGACACAAAGCGAGAGTGAGAGAGAGAGAGAGGCAGAGGGAGAAGCAGGCTCCATGCAGGGAACCAACGTGGGACTCGATCCCAGGTCACGAGGATCAGGCTCTGGGTTGAAGGTGGCACTAAACCGCTGAGCCACCCGGGCTGCCCAAGACTTTTCTATTCTAAAAACAAAATTTTCAATCCTCATAAATATTAAGTTAAATAATACTAGAATTTTTGACTTAATAAGTAATATGTTTTGGAAAAATATTTAGAAAATCACATTTTTAAGAAAATTTCTTGATTAGTACTATCAATGTCAAAATATTAGAGAAGTGAAGGAAAAGGAAAGTAAAATGAAGTATTTGTTTTACAATCTCCCAAATCAACCCTCTGAAGTACCCAAATGCAAAAGGATATCAGAAATAAAAACCATGCTTTTAAGTAGCAATCATCTCATAAATAATTATGATATACTTATTGCCTTGATATACTTATAAGTGGTGTGAAGCCACTTAGCCTATGTATTGGACAAAATAATTAGTATCATGATAAACTTCCACATGTTAAAGAGAATTCTCGTAGAGTTTAAAAAAATGATTTCAGTTAGGCTTAAAAAATATGTGTTATGCAGGGAGGCAGATCAGATGAATGTGTTGTAGCAGACAAAATTTTTAAATGGTGTTAGACTTGAATTCATCCAGTTATTGTTTGAATGAGGGTGGGTGGGTAGAAGGATAACAAAATTACTGTTAGTGTTTCTTTCCTTAAGGAAAATGATGTGAATCCCAGCCTTATTTCAGGAAAGCCTTTGAAGCTATGATGGACATAAGTCTAAATTAAATGTATGTATGTTTCATTATATTGCTCTTAAGACTACTGAGGTGGCAGTTTAATTCTTAAAAACAATAAAATGGAAGCATAAATACTAAAAAAAAAAAAAGGCAAACAAAAGGAACAAAAGCAAAAATAAACTATTGGGACAACACCAAAATAAAAAAAAACTTTTGCACAGAAAAAAACCCAAGAAAATATTATATATATTACTCAGTCATAAAAAAGAGAGAGATCTTGCCATTTGTGACAACATGGATGGACCTAGAAGGTATAATTTTAAGTGAAATAAGTCAGACAGAAACAAAATATATACCACGTGATTCTACTTTTATGTGGAATCTAAAAAAGGAACCAAACAAACAAACAAATAAATTCATAAATAAAAGACAACAAACTGGTAGTTGCCAAAGGGGAGAGAAATGAGGGAATAGGTAAAATAGGAGAAGGGAATTAAGAGACATAGACTTCCAGCTATTTTTTTAAAAAATAGTGAATCTCATCTTTAGCCAACAGGTGTTTAAAATAGTTTCCAGTCATTTACAGATAATTAAAAGTATTTCTTTATATCACAGTATTATAGTCCTTTAGTTATTGTTCTGATAATAATACATTATTTGAACCAAACCAATCCTGATATTTTAAAGTTAACAATTTTGAAAAAAAAATTTAAAGTAAGCTCACAGTTTAGAATATTCTACCTTTATTTAATTCTTATATGATCATGATTTCTTGTTCATGGATTTGGGAAACTCCTCTTTTAAGATTAGTCTTTTTAATGAAGTTTCATATGGACCTAATAAGAAATCATTAAATATTTTTATTTTTCTACTAGAATAAGAAATCGTAGTGAGCATGATATCTTAAACCAGAAGAACTTCAGGAAAATATAATAAATAGGTCTGATAATGTGGGTAGTCCCGTACAGCTGTGGATAATATGCAAACTAAGTTACTGACTTTAGCTTGATTTGCCCTTAGATGTCATTTTAATCCCAGCACATGGGACTATATGTTTTAGTTATACAAATAGTTGTTATAGTAACATGACTTCTAGCTCTTATGAAAGTCGCTTGCTTCTCTTCAGAATATTAATTTGTTTCTTGGTCTATTGAGATTAATCACGATGAAAACATTTAGAAGAAATAACAGCCACAAATAATATATCTGCTTCTCCTAAAAAAATTACTGTAAGCTAGTGGTCAGTTATTTTAATAACTGAAATAAATTATGAGATAAATTATTTACTGGTGCCCCAAAAGCTAAGAGGTTAATGTGAGAGTAAAGGAGTAAGATTTATATATATACACACACACATATATTTGTTGTTGTTGTTGTTGTTGTTGTTGTGGTTTTTTTCTGTGCAAAAGTTTTTTATTTTGGTGTTGTCCTAATAGTTTATTTTTGCTTTTGTTCCTCTTGCCTGAGGAGATATATCCATAACTATACTGCTAAGGCTGATGTCGGAGAGATTACTGCCTTTCTTTTCTTATAGGAGTTTTATGGTTTCAGGTCTCACATTTAGACCTTTAATCCATTTAGCTTTTGTCTTCTGTGTACAGTGTAAAAAAAGTAACTCAGTTTAGATACTCACTTCTTAATAAGCCACAAATGATTTATTTTTTTCATGAAGAACCAGTCAAATATTCAAGGACAAGGGACAAACATCAATCATAGTCATTTTTCAACAAAGGCCAACTTACTTTCTACTCAAGAATGTATTAATTTATAATTTCAGGTTACTCTACGTGGGAGATTTTTTTTCAAAATTTTCAAAACTCTGAACAATGAAGAATCCCCTCCTACTGTCTTAGGAAGGACAAATAATCTAAAGTTTATCGACAAACCTCATGTACAAGATACAGTCATTGTTTCCCTAAGAGTGAGGTGACTTGGCAGTCTTTTTCTTTTTCTTTCTTTCTTCTTTCTTTCTTTCTTTCTTTCTTTCTTTCTTTCTTTCTTTCTTTCTTTCTTTCTCTTTCTTTCTTTTTCTTTCTTTCTTTCTTTCTTTCTTTCTTTCTTTCTTTCTTTCTCTCTCTCTCTCTCTCTCTCTTTCTTTCTTTCTTTCTTTCTTTCTTTCTTTCTTTCTTTCTTTCTTTTTCTTTTTTTTTGCAATCCTTCTTTATAACCAAACTGAATGACAGGGAATCTATTACAGCTTTTCCTTTCTCATTTTGGTTTCTGTGGTTGTGTTACAGACAAAAACAGTTTCCCCAATGTCCATTCAAATTATTGTGAAGTAGCAAGTATGCACAATCTATCATGACAGACAGGATAGAAATAGTTTATAGATATGTCGTGCTTCCTATTGTGTCATATTAATTATCTTTTTGGGATCCACTAGCCCAAGCTTTGTGGTGTTATGTTCCCCAAGTTCCAGTTTATGTTTTCTTCTTGGCTGAGCTTACATTTCTATGGTCATGTCATGGAAAATGTCCAGGAGCCTCCCTCACACACCTGAGATAGCACTGCCCAAGTTTCCCCAGCACAGAAAAATAAATATGCTTTTAGTAAATAATAATTTTAATGTTTAAGGTTATGCAGTACTTTATTATCTTCTTAATCATCATAATAGTTCTGGGAACAGGGATCTCTTTTTCAAATACTGTTTTAGTTTAGAAAATGCTACTATTGTTCCAAAGTAGCATCTTCTCCTAAATGTTAGGCAGTTGAGACACTCTAGAATATTTGGCACAGGTGTCATGTTAGCATCCAGATCAAATAAAATTGTGGTCACATATCCTTTATAGGATATGTTTATGTGATTATGAATCAGGCACTAGGAACCTACAAGAGCCACCATCTAACTTTGTGAGCATTCAATTATTAGAATAATGCTGACAACTTATTATTATCCTCTATGATCCTTTAGGGCCTTTTCAAATATTCAGGAAATGTTTTAGACTTGCATATACATCAGCCCATGATGAGCTACCTATTTTGTTAAATATTTAAGGAAAGATATTTTCATGAAAATATCCTGGCATATGGTATAACTACTGAATCCATCACAGTGCCACTTTTCATATTGTTTTATGAGCAGTGAAACAAGGCACATTATGACTGCAGGGAACAATAATTCTCCAGAGGTTCTGTTTTTTACTTAGCCTGCACACTAAATTATGAAGGCAGATTGTTTCTTGGTGTTTGCTGAAATTTATGGCATGTACATATTTTTCTGTAAATGTCCTTTCAAATGGAAGATGTTACACAAAATTCAGGGGAGTTCTTCTTGGGTGATGGGTGGGGGAAGGGTGATAAATAATGTATATAGAATTCTGACTGATGTTGTTTTAAACAGTTATAGAAAGTGTTTTAACCTGGATTCAACAAATGTGCCAATGAAAATAAATATGATTGGCATAGGTAGAGCACAGGCAGCTTGCATAACATAAATTTAAAGTCTCTGAGATGTTCCCTTACCTCACTAAATCCTCTCCATTCTGTACACTCATCTTCAGAGTTTTTAACTGAGCATCAATCTTCAGTATTATTTTTTTTCATTTTTAAAAAAGATTTTATTTATTTATTCATGAGAGACACACCGAGAGAGAGGCAGAGACACAGGCAGAGGGAGAAGCAGGCTCCATTCAGGGAGCCCAATGTGGGACTCAATCCCAGGACCCCAGGATCACAACTTGAGCCAAAGGCAGATGCTTAACCGCTGAGCCACCCAGGCATCCCTCTTTTCATTCTTTAAAAAATTATAAGCTATAATATGCAAACACACTCCCAGGAAAGGCATATTTACACTTAATTTCATGTTAGTCTGTAAATGTATGATAACATATCATATTCTAACTGATTACTGATAAGACTTTGCCTACCTTATAAAATCTAAACACTGGTAAGTATATCCCAAGTAGTAGTGATCAATGTTAGTAGAAGTTTCACTGATCATACACTCTGCATTTAGATTATCGAGAGAAGTGAATTAGGTATCAAATTTTCAGATGAAGACAGGCAAAAAGGAAAAAAGGTTAGAGCTTCAATTTTACTCCTTGATGATTCTTCCAATGCCTTTACCAAACTGATTTCCTCTTTACTCAAATATACTCTCCAAAAATCCATTTAACTAATAACTGTAATAGAATGTGCATCTAAGATACATAGAATCACTTTGAAGAAATTCCTGGTTTACCCACCTTCCATTAAGCAAATACAATGTTTCTCCTTACTGCATTACACTTCCTTGATTTCTTACTCCCAGTGGAAATAAACTAAGCTGTTAAAAAGTGATCTACGATGATGGGTATAGAGCACATTCTTGAATTTTAGAAAAAAATCTACAGAGGAGTAAGAAAAAAATGCAAATCTTTAGCCCTAGTATTTTTCAATCAAAAATTAAAACTTGAGTATACACTAAAATTTATGCATTAGAAGACCACAACATCTGCCCCAGCCTGTGTTGTTGTTAATCCTGAAGCAACAGAGACCATTGAAGGAAAATGACCTAATTAAAATCGCTTGTTTGTAAAGAAAGTATTTATTGGGGGACCACATCTAGAAAATGCAAAATTAAAGAGAAAGAAAAAACATGGGATGCCTGGGTTGCTCAGTGGTTGGGAGCCTGCCTTTGGCTCAGGTTGTTGATCCCAGGATCTGGAATCAAGTTCTGCATCAAGCTCCCTGCGAGGAGCCTGCTTCTCCCTCTGCCTATGTCTCTGCCTCTCTCTCATGAGAGTCTGTGTCTTTCATGAATAAATAAATAAATCTTAAAAAAACAAGAAAGAAAAAACAAAAGTAAATCATCTAAGAAAGCATGATTTAGGCTGTTGTATAGTATTAGCTGTTGTTTTCCAGAACATTGACACAAAACTACATTTCTGAGGTCTTGTTTACCATGTGTATTTTAAGAGAACTATGGTGTCTTTAACTGAGGAAAGATTATATTGTATATTTAGATTCAATTTATAGAAAAAATATTCTTAGACACGTGAGAGGGTATGCTGCATGTCCAGTGTTGCATAGAAAGTAAAGTTGAATCAAGTAGAACTCACATCTTGTATTTCTAAGTTCCTTGATTAGAAGTTCTCTTGATACACAAAACTGATTGATTTTTGTAAGACAACTATAATAAACATTGTTAATGTTAAATGATCCATTAATATCAAATATGCTAAGCTATAGTATGACTTTCTTCCTACTGCTGAAAACAGTAATCCAAAGAAATGGCACAACAAACTACTATGCACTAGAAAACTGATTTTAGGAATGCCTGGGTGGCTTAGCAGTTGAGTGTCTGCCTTGGGCCCAGGGAGTGATCCTGGAGTCATGGGATTGAGTCCCACATTGGGCTCCCTGCATGGAGCCTGCTTCTCCCTCTGCCTCTGTCTCTGCCTCTCTCTCTCTCCGTATCTCTCATGAATAAATAAATAAAAATCTTAAAAAAAGAAAAAAGAAAAATCATTTTATTATTTTCTCCTTTATTTCACAGTACTATGGGGAAATAATAAGGTAATCCAAAGATTTTCTAGCTCTACTTATATAAACTATCCTTTCCCTCAGGAAAAAATAAAATAAAACAATAAAATATTCCAAAGAAATGATTGCTTAGATGACTGGGTTTGCTTTCTTGTTTTGATATTATTTTCCAGTGAATGTGTTAGAAAAATAAAATGGGATTTATGGCAGGATTATTCTGCAGGATTTTATAATATATTTTTTAAACATTATTAACTATGCAAAAGCAGCTACCTCTCTTGCCCAAATATATAAAATGTACTCAGAATTGTTTTTAGACTTTTACCAAATGCTTAACATAGGTAGTACTATTAGAAGCTTAGGGAAATTCATAACAAAATTATTTCACATTTAAAAAAGAAGTTTCTTTAGTAGTAGTTATTTAAATAAAAGCAGCAAATGAATCGCTAATTTTAGGTATTTGGCCCATTTGTTAACATATTTGCATTTATGTTTAATGTTAATTGTTTCACTAAAGTTAATCTTGGCCTAGTTTTCAAAAAGAAGAGTCATTTAACCCTGTGTGAGAAGGAATCTGAACTGTATGTAGTTACTGATCACTGAGCATGATATAATGTATACAGTGATATTTTTAATTCCGAGTGAACCTGATATGGTCAAATCTATTACTTATGCTTTATATTTTCAATCTCATTTTCTGAAAAGAATAATTGTTAAAATTTACTACTGAAGAGTTGGCATTTATCTTTTTCTTTTACTGAATATTAATGGAATGTAAATGGCTCATTTTCATTAAATATACTATCATTTGTTGTCATGACTTGTATTCTATGAGCATGAGATCTCTGATTCTACTTGTAAAATATAAAAACCCAACATTTCCATTTTAAGAAAAATTTATGTAATCTTGATTCCAACTTGTAAGCTTTAACATTTCTTTACTATGGGATTTATCCTATTTTATGATTCTATTTTACATTTAGTATTAATCAGAATGCCTGAAATATTGGCCTTCGTTTAACTTTTACAGAGATCCAAACATGCTTACTTTTACCATTTTTAAGTTAGACTATTAAGGTACTGTTGATGATGTACAGAAAATTTGCCTTTTGGATGCATAGATCTATGATTTTTGACAAATATATAGTAGATTCATTAAACCAAAATTGCATAGAATGTTTCTATTATGGGAAAAAAATTTTGCTTTTGACCCTTTAACCAAGAATTCTCCTTTCCCCCAACCTTTGGCAACCACTGGTCTGTTTGCTTTTCTAAAATGGTATATATAGGAAATCATTCGATCATAGTCTTTTATTGGCTTCTTTCACTTAACGTAAATGTATTGGAGAATCATTTATGTTATTACTTATGTTAATAATTTATTCCTTCTTGTTGTTGAACAATGTTTCATTGTATAAATATGCCACAGTTAGTATAGCCATTGCTTGTTGAAGAACATTTGTATTATTTCTAATTTTGGCAAGTATGAATATAGTTGCTATATACATTTATATGCATGGTTTTGCATGAAAATAAATTCTTATTTTTTAGGGTAAATATCATAGAGTAGATTGGTTCTACAATAAGTGATTATTATGTAATAAGCTACCAAATTCTTCTCCAAAATGGCTGTAACGTTTTGTGTTTTTAACCAACATTTTATGAGAGTTTTAGTTACTGCACATCATTATCTGCACTTGGAATTTTCAAGTTTTTTGTTTTGTATTCATCTTTTTGTTTGTTCTTATGGTGTAGTGGAATTTCATTGTAGTTTCCATTTGTATTTTCCTAATGACTAATAATGTAGAACTTTTTATCAATGTCTTATTTGCCATTGTATCTCTGGTAGAAATATTTTGCCAATTTTAATTGGATTGTTTATGTTTTCTTACTAATTTTTAGGGTTCTTCACATATTCTGGATACATCCTTTATCAGATTGATATGCTTATAGTTTTTTCCCTAGTCTGTGGCTCATCTTCTCAATTTTTAACATGTCTTTCAAAGAGTAGAAATATGTATTTTTATATATGTACATATATATGTTCGATTTATTTAGTATACAGGTATCTGATTGTTTTTACACTATTATTTAAAAAGACCATCCTTTCTACAATGAATTTTATTTCCAGCTTTGATAAAAATCAACTATGTTTAAGGTTGGGGCTGGCTTGCCACATAGTCTCTCTCAATGCTCCTGCTTCACCTTCAACTTTCTATCTACCCTGTGTGCCTATCATTCGGATGTGATCTCTTCCCATATTCTTGCCCTTTCTTCAGTAACTGATTCTATTGCTTATTAATTAGTGCTGGAGTGTGTAGGTGTGCATTTTAGGCATGGGGAAGCCTGTTCCCTCTTATCCTTGTTCAATATCAGATTTAGGCTGTCTTTGTCTCTGTATCTTTTTTTTTTTTAAGGTTTTATTTATTCACAAGAGACACAGATAGCGGCAGAGACATAGGCAGAGGGAGAAGCAGGCTCTCCATGAAGAATCCGATGCAGGACTTGAACCCAGGACCTCGGGATCATGACCTGAGCCAAAGGCAGATGCTCAACTACTGAGCAACCCAGGTGCCCTTTGTCTCTATATCTTAAGATCACTCTTTCAATGACTCTGCCCATCATCAAACAATGCTTTGAATCTTTGGTAAATTCTATCAGAGAGAGAATTATCTACTTTCCTACCAACAGAAGGACTTTTTTGAGTCTGTCTGGGCCTCACATAGCTTTACCCCTTTCCTAAACCACACTGCACCTCTATGTATGTCTCTGAGGAGAGAGGATAAAGGTACTATTTCCTCACCTGCTTAAGGTAGAATTGTCTGGGAAGGACTTTTTCCCTTTTCATTGGTGGGACCACCCACTTTCTCTGGGACTTCATGGCCGCCAGGAGCTTTCTTTTTTCTCCCACCCTGTGTCCAGTCTTTTTTATGAATAACCAATGATTTTTGTGGAGAAGAGCATAAGAGTGATTATGAACTTCCCTTACGTCTGTAGTTCCTATGGTTTTCTGTACTCTCAGATTAGACTGCTCTAGCAATTTGTTAAATTTAGCTGCTGGTATGTCACCCAGAATCTCTTTTTTACTTTGTCACACATGTGCCAATGCCTGCATCTTGTCTTACCTTACAAGGCTCCATTTTTCCTTGAATTCCAAGCTACTTTTTTCTAGAGTGAGAGCAGAGCTCGTTCCAGTTTTATGCATCCTGGATGGAAGTAGAGCTCCTCCTAGGGTGAGATAGATCTAAAATAGATCTTATAAGCTTTTACATAAACATTAGTCTGGCTTTCTCTGAGAACTAAGGCCACTTTTGGGGTGGAGAGGTTGTTCCTGGGCTAGTTTGCAACAGAAGGGAGTAGAGCAGGCACTGTCTAGACTTGTTTCTAGTATGTGTGATACTACCAAATAAGAAAGGAAAAATATATGCCTATACATGAAGTATCTTGTAGAGATTGGCAAAGGTTCTGGCCTTCAAACAACTACCCTAATCCTAGCCCAACTCTTTGTCATTGAAAGATTTTGAATCAATGCACTGATTATGTGAATTTTTGACCAATCTGAACTTGATCTATCCTTTTACAGCTGTACATTATGGGTTTATTATATTACCTACAATGCCTGACAAAATACATCTCAGATATATTTTTGTTTAATTTTCAAGTGACTAAAAGGCAAATATAGAGTACTATGTAAAAAATATGCAATCAATGAAATATTACCAGCTTTATGAAAGTATTATAATTTGAGTTCATATTGAATGAAGAAACTACTTCTTTCTGTATAGATTTGTACTATTTTCTAGTTTATGTTAGAATAAAATTTAAGATTGTATTACATCCATGAACAAAGCTAAGAGGCAACAATCTTATATCAGGGAAAAAATATAAAGGGACAAAATCATAATTGCTGAAATAGAACGACATCAGTGACCTTGATCATACATTAGACATTATAGAAACAAGTTTGGTAAAGGAAAAGTCCAACTTGGCACATTCTAGTCAAACTAAGAAAATGAGGAAGTGAATAAAAAATGAAAAATAACTGTTCAGCAGTCCAAACATCCAAATTTTATATAAGAAATTTCTAGATGAAAGATGAAAATCCAATGGACAAAACAGTGAACAAAACCAAAGTATAATATAAACTAACTTTTCTAAGCAAAAGAAAGATGTGAATCTGAAATTCAAAAAGGCAAGCCGTATACCCAACAACTATTTTTTTCTATAGACAAAGGGAATCATTCTATAAGTCACCAAAAAAGAGTTCAGAATGCAATAGAGGCTAGCAGATAATCCTTTCTAATAATGAAATAATACTGATTCCAGTATGTTACTGTCTTACAGATGTAAACATTATGATCCTACAAAGTTTGTTCTACATATATTTTGATTTTGTTGCAGAAGAGTCAAGACTAAATTTGTGACAAATCTGTAGTAACTATTTAGGATTTTATGGAAAGTATACCCATTTATTTTCTGACCTTATTTTTGCCACAAAATGAAGTCAGAAAATAAAAATAGTTTACATCATACAGAATTCGAAATAAATTAATTATTAAAAATTGGATATTCATACCATAATAAATAACAGAAAATTATGGTATAGAATCTATTTTGAGGATTATTATGGAAACTGAGATCTCTATAATAGTAAAAATGTCTATATATATATATATATATGTAGTCAAATGAAAGATGCATTAAGATTTTCTAGGAGTCTTTAACCAGTTAATGCACTACTTTTGAATGATATATTAATGAGTAACAAATATTAGTCACCTGGGAAATCTCAGTGACCTAAGATAATATAGAAAAATTAATTTAAAAAGTCAGTATAGAACTAATATAATAATAACAAAGCTGGAGTATAAAAACCACAGTAGTTATCTATTGTTGCAAAATGAATTGGCCCAACATTCAATGACTTAAAACAACACACATTAATTATTTTTCTCTTCCTATGGGTCAAGAACTGAACATGTTTTAGATGGAGATTGAACTTTAGGATCTCTCATGGCCAGCATTCAAGATATCAACTGGGCTGTTGTCATCTCAATATTCACGTGGACACAGCCTATTTCTAAGCTTATGTGGTTGCTGTCAGAATTTAGTTTCTCATCATGTGTTAGACTGAGGGCCTCAGTTCCTTATTGGCTGATGGCAATAAGGAACTGAGTGTCCTTACTCTCAGTGTCTTGCGATGTGGCTTTTCCAACAGGGCAGCTTGCTTCATCAAAGTGTGAAAGCTGACTTGACAATAGATAACGTCTGGTAACTTGATGGAGGTCACAGTTTTTATAACCTAACCAAAGAAATTACTTCCTTCATTTTTGCTATATTCTATTGGTAAGAAGTAAGTCATTAAGATCAGCCCTCTTTACAGGACTGGGAAGAACAAAATGGCATGAATACCAAGAGGTGGGGATCATTAAGGACCGTTTTAGAACCTACCACAAAAACTGATGCTAAGCTAGTTTCACTAAAATATAATATTTCTTATTGAATTGTGAATATCATCATAAAACAAGCAATGGACAAGTCAAAATACTTCTTAAATATGAAGGCATATGCTATAGAAGAATAGTCATTTAGTCATAGACATAATCTGGGGATCCCTGGGTGGCTCAGCGGTTTGGCGCCTGCCTTTGGCCCAGGGCATGATCCTGGAGTCCCACGTTGAGCTCCTGACATGGAGCCTGCTTCTCCCTCTGCCTGTGTCTCTGCCTCTCTCTCTCTCTCTCTCTCAATCTGTCTATCATGAAAAAATAAATAAATCTTTTTAAAAAAATAATAGACATAATCTAAGTTACATGATTATTACTATAGGCACTTGGGACATTTGAACATAAATGTATACAATATGTTTTATTTTGTATGGAAGAAAGAAAGAAAATAGAAAGATGATTAATTTTTTTATTTTCATTGATAATTTTTAAATTAGGTATCAAAAGCTTTTTGTACTTTTACTAAATAATCTACAAAGTGTTTTTTAAGAGTTCACAATTAGAAACAATCAGTATATAGAGAGAAAACTGAATAGTGAAATAGGATTTCATAGCACTTTTTGGTTGATATTTACTTTGCAGATATTATCTCAAATCTGAGTTAAATTATGATGTACTGATGACTAAAATGGAGCTTGGAGAATGTGAAATTGTCTTGCATCACAAATTAGCCATTGGCAAATCCAGGACCAGAAACTTGGTTTTCTAAATATTAAAGCCCTTTCATTTTCTATTAATCCACATTAAACATTACATCAAAGAGGGTAAACAGGGATAAAACTTATAGGTAAATAGAATTAGTGTTACAATGTCTTTACTGAATCTTAGTGATTAGGTTTGCAAGGATAAATATTTTCAATATATGTTGTTTTTATAATTCTTCCATGCTGATTAGAGTCTGCTACTCTAAAATGAATTTGAAGCAGGATTCTGATACAGTATTCCTTTGATAATAATTATTGAGACTTTAGACTTTACTATTTGCATTTGTATTTTTCACACTATTCAATGAGAAGCTTTACAAGCTGTAACATCTCATACTCTTGTAACACAAATGTGGGTCAAGCTCATTCAAGGTTCCTGTGGCAGACATACATTACCATTTGATGCTGATACATTTGATTTGATAGTGATTGATTAACAAATGCACAACTGGTGTCATTTTAATTCTTTTAGAACAAAATCTCAATTACAAACATAATGAAATAGTATGAACTTTAAGGTAGTTTAAAATATTAAAAATAATCCCCTTATTATAATCTTTATTATATGAAATAGAATTATATTCATAATCTCTTTCTAAAATAGGTGATACATATGCAAATATTAATAAAGTGTATTTAAACTTCTTACATATTTTCATAGTTTCTCTTATACTGCTGGAGAACAGGATGTAAACATATAAAATTAAAGAATTATGTTTTATCCTGGATATGTGAATACCTAAGAAGATTTTGTTCTTCTAATGAGAAAGATATAAATATTATAACTACCATCTTTTCTAAGAATACTGAGATGGAATTTAGAAGATATGGGGTTTTCTAGAATATTTTGTTTAACCTATTTTCTTTTTTGTAAATTTTTATTTAAAATCCAGTTAGTTAAAATACAGTGTAATATTAGTTTCAGGTGTACAATATAGTGATTCATCACTTACAACACCTATTTTTCAAGGAGATAACTGATTCCACGTGCCCATCGTAAATGGCTTATCTGGCCCAATTCAACTTCAAAAAAAGATCTTTTCCCCGAACACATAACAATATCCTATTAAAAAGAATTAATAGAATATGTATAGTAATTTAATTCTCTTGTGAAGAGAAACTTTATAAGTTTCTCTTTCTCTCAAAATGACATAAAAATACCAACTTAGTTCAAGTCATAGGGACTTGATATTTCAATCAACTATCATTTATATGATTCTCTGAACAACCTCAGGCTTAAACAGTCATTTAGAAAAAAAAATGAGTTTGTATTTAGTGTAATGGGTCGCAAATTTTTATAGGAATCATTGAAGTGTATAGTATCCAGTGTTACTTGTATTGATACATTGCCTTACAGAACCTTCATATACTTTCAATATGATAAAGAGTCAACATGAGTCTGTCTCAGATGTGTTGGCTCTGCATTTTTGAAAATAGACCCAAGGTTGGTATTGAATTGGCCACATTTTAGCTGTTTTCCCTCTTTTGTACCTCCTATAGTTGTATGGATGACCCATATTTAACTGCTATTTGAACAAGTCACACTACCCTTCCTGGGAATCATTTGTCTTACAAAATTCCCATTATAGGAATATACTCTGATACTTTGTCACCAGTAGAAAACTTACCCATATTAATCTTTTCTTCCATTAAGCTATTCCTGATGCTCAAGTATTGTTATTATTGTCATTATTTTATTCTCAATGCTGGCTTCATACAATGATATAAGCAAGTATATTTTAAGTGCACAGCTAATAAGCATTTAAAATACACTTGCTTATGTTATTGTAACACACATGTATGTCAGATTCTCTCACTTGACTATGAGATTTTTGAATGCATAAACCAAAGACTTTTTAAATTCATAGTGATATTCACAGCACTCTGCATGTAAGGAGAAAATATAAAGGTGTCTGTTAAAATAAAACATTTTCCAAATTATTAATTAAGCTCTTTGAACAGAGTCAATTCAATCATCCTTATTTAACAGAAAGTGAACCATTTTAAATAGTTTCCCCACAAAATATACCAAGATACTAGTGAGACAGAATTTATGAGTGAAAGACTTAATTAAAAATTCAAAAGTATATATTATTTTTTTCAACCAATTAAAAGTTTATATAAATATGTAGAATGAGGCAGAAATCACCTTCCTAAAGTGGCAGGCCAAATATTTTCTTTTTACTAGGATGACAGAGAAAAGTACTGCATCTTTGAACAAGGGTGATGCTTCCTGAATATCCAATCTCAAAAGGAGACTTAAAGGGAAAAAGGACAGTTGAGAGAAAAGATAGACTGTGGGATTCCATGGACTATGTTCTTGCCATGTAGATATAGACTAGCCTGAAAAACACACCAAATATCCTTACAGACCATCCTTCTCCAGCCCCCTTTTGAGCTAGTTTACACCTGCTGCTGTGTCATTAAAAATTAAATGCATTCATTCACCATATATCATAGTTAGCCAGCTTTAGTGCCCTCTTTAAGAATCTCACAACTCCTGGGTACATTGCATTTACTAGGTGACCAATAAATACTTAATGGAAAATTAATACAAGCAGTGGGAAGATCCAATAAGAAATTTGAAGAGGAATGCCATCACTTCTCTGATAAAAGATCCCTCTTTAAATTTCAGTGTGTTAAAAAATGATTCAAGACAGGAAATAACACAAATATAGATGAAGTGTTTTACATTAACATTTATATTAACAACCCAAAGAGAGACCAAAAAAAAAAAATCAGTATAACAAAACTTTTTTTTCTGATAATTGCAAGAAAGATATTTCAACCTTAGTTTGATTTGCTTATTAAACCAGTAAGTAAAGCTAGTTTCTTTATTTTTCACATATCAAGTTGTTGATAAATGACAATTTTTTAACCTCCTACTTTCTATCCAAAGCAAAAAGATTCATTTATATTTTATAGTTTAGATCATGTGAATGTGACTTACAGATATAGCTGCTTTCATTAAATAATAATGCTTCATATTTTTCTTCCAAAAAATTCAAACTGTTTAACTGACAATTACTATATCATTATCTTCACTTTCCACATGACACTTTCCTCTTTTTTTCCTTTTTAACATTACTTTACCTTGCAAAGATGCTAAGATGCAAAAATGCCTCGTAGAATATAAATTAACAGATGGAGATGAAAGAACAGAGAGGTAAAATTGTTTGTCCCAAATCACATAAGTAATCAGGGGGAAGCTTGATAAGTGTTCAATGTTTTCCTCTTGGGTTTAGAAATGTTACTCTTAATTCATATAGTTAATGCTAAAGATATAGTTTAGCAATTTTGGCTACACTATAAATCTTGTATTTGTCTCTATGAGCTCTTCAAAATGAAATCATAAGATTTTCTGATGAGATGTCCTATGGAAAGCAAAAAAATTGTCGTGGTAAGATAAAAAAAATAACAGATACAGTTACCATTCTAAACCTTAGTTTATAGTAATGTGGCAAATTATGACTCACATATATAAGTGTTAAGATCACTAGGAATGATAGGAAAAGAAATATGCTACCCCAACATCTTACTGACCACCTTCTTGTAAATTTGGAGCTATTATCTTTGTATTAATCTCAAGGTCACTATGGAGATATTTCTTAAGTCTTCCTATTTCGTATTTCTCAAAGAATAAAAGTGTAGATAGTTCAAAATATGGAAGCCGGAATCATTGGAGTTAATTCAAGATGTTATAAAACCAAAATTTTCAAAAAGACTATTGAATTGTCATCAACATGTCTATAAACCAATTCCTAAAATTTACCTTTTGTATTTGACAAATAACAGTATTTATTCAGGCTTTCAAGATTTTAGGAGCAGCCCTTAATATTCTGAATTTTCATTAAGTTTCACCTTCATTTTTGATTAAAGTAAGGCTGACATTTGGACAAAAAGAAAACCTAATTTATATTTGGTTCTGCATTAACCAAAATTGGCTAAGATGGATAAAATTTACCTTAATTGTGTGGCGCAGATAAATATAATTCTTCTCTGAAGATGATATATTATCTCCCTTCAGGATATTCTCTTGAATTATCTTTATTTTTTATGACTTTTTTATAATCATAATTTGAAATATATTCAGTCAGTTTCCCTGAAGCCAATAATAAATTAATTCCCATCAAGGAAGACATGCAAAAATGGTTCTTTGGAGTAAAAAACCTAAGTTGTCTACTTTAAGATATTATTTGTTCTCAGATCTACTTATAAATTAGACATTGTCTCTCTGCTATTCTTTGGTCACTTAATTTCTAAGAAGTGTATCCCTTTGCTCAGTATCTTTTGATTTTGTGTACCTATTTTCCTAAGAAATCTTCCATATAAGGTGATAGCATACGACATCCAATATTCAGAAAAAAATGAATTAAAAAATGATCATTTATAGCTCTTCGCATTGATACCCGCTACTAAATACAAATGCTCCCTGGAGCACAGAATTTTGCCTTGTATATCCCAGCACATTACACATTGGCTACATAGTGTCTAGGAAACAATAGATTCAATAAATGTCTACATATTGACTACACTGCCAAATTTAGGATTCTAAAGTTTACTAAAATGGACAGGAGAGCATATAATATTGTGCCTCTCGTACCTGATAATAAATGTGTTAGGATTCTTGTTTTATTTGCCCTAAAAATTAAAAACAGAGATGTGTTCAACTATGTTATGTTCTAGGGCAAATGATATGAAAAGGTAGCATGGTGTCCTGAAAAAAGCCAACATATTAAAAAAAAAAAAAAGGCAACACAGAAATCTAAAGTTTAGTCAAGGTGCTAGCACTCATTAACTCTGCCTTTTTTGCAAGTTTACTTACCTTCTTGGAATCACTCTTATTGCATTTATAAAGTAAGGATAATCATTATGCTATTTACTACACTGTATGTGTGAGAGAGACAGAGACAGAGAAGGAGACAGAGAAAGGAAAAGAGAGAGATACTAAATGAGATCATGGATATGAAAACCATTTTAAACAACAGACTCAAAAGAGAATGGAAGCTACTCTGAAAAGATTTCACAGTAGATATATGGGTTTGTTATCAAAACAGAACACAGAAACTGGCATCTGTTATAAATTTAACCACTGTAGCTATATTGATGTTATCTTTTATTCATGGCATAGAAAATATACCTGAAAGAGTTGTTACAACTTGTACACCATTTTGTTGTTATTTTGTTGTTGTAAGGTTAGAGTGGAAAATCGCACAATGGTTTAGAGATTTCCACAATGTCACAGAGAAATTTACATGGGAAACTGGTTTTAGAAATTAGATGCTCTGATTTCCAATTTCTCTAATTTTCAATTAGAGAACATTCAATTTTCAATGTTTGCCACTCTTAACGCTATAATTTTTATAATACATAATTAAATTATGTTAAGCAATCATAGCTTATCAAAAGTAATCCCAGTCATTCTAATTTTTCTGTGAGTAGTACCGCCTGAATTAATATCATGAATATTTGAATGAAGAACTCTTACTTCAAAATATTGTCTAGATCAGTTATCAGATTAAGGGATGAGAGATTCATCCTTTTTAATCATTGTAGTTTTGTTGGTCTTAAATACCACATTCTAGCACCATATATATAGGTCTTAATATAACTTGAGAAATAATTGTTTTTTAAGTTTATTTATTTAAGTAATCTCTATGCCCAATGTGAGACTTGAACTTATAACCCTGAGATCAAGAGCTGCATGCTCTTCTGACTGAGCCAGCCAGGCGCCCCTGGAGAAATAATTATTTAACTAGCAAACATGTTAGGAAACATTAATTAGAAATTAAGTAGGGCAGTCACAGCACTGAAGAAAAAAATTGGTGAATACAGAATTATGGAAGTGCTCTGAGGTCAAGTAGGGCAGGGAAGTTTAATAAAATGAAATTTCTCACTTTGCTTCAATGTATTTCTATTCTAATACTAAACTTACTAAAATGCATATAGTGCTTTCTATATGCCACACACTCTTCTAAACCCTCTTCTCATTTTTGTTCTATACATATAAATTTTATCCCTCAAAACAACTTGCAAGTTTGCACTATAATTGGTATATTACATATTAGGAGACTAAAACACATCAAATTTAAGTAGTTTGAATAAGTTTTCACAATTAATATGTAGCATATTGGGTTTTGAGCTCAAGAAGTCCAATTCTAAGATTTGTGTTCTTAAACAGTAGGATTTTATTATCTCTGCACTACATTATGTGATAGAAGTCTAAGATGACACCAAAGATTTCCACCTCTGGACTATATATAGCTTTCTAAAATCCTCTTCCATTACAAATATGATGAAATATCATTCTCATGATTAGACTATCAATCAGTTGACTTTGAATCAATCAAAAGAGATTATCTGGCTAACCTATCAGGGGACCCCTTAAAAGAATGGGCCGTGCCTGAAGTCGATTTGATAGTAGGAACATTCTCCATTGCTAGCTTTAAAGATCTAGGGGTCCATGTATCAAGGACTAAAGAAAACTCCTTAGTTGCTTAGAGCAATCTTTGGCTATTAGCCAACAAGAACACAGGACTCCGATCCTACAGCTGCAAGGAACTGAATGTTGCCATTCATCTGAATGCTTTTGGAAGAGGACTCCAAGACCAGATGAAAATGCAAGCTGGGTAACATCCTGATTTCAGCATCAGTAGACCCTCAGCCGACAATAGTTAACCATTGCCTGTACTTCTGAACTATAGAAACCTCAGGGTCGCAAAATGATATTGGTGTTTAACCATTTGATTCATGGTAACTTGTTTTTGGCACTAATAAACTAACACAATATTCAACTGTGATGTGTGGAACAATCAATACTAGCTTTATTTAAACATCATCTTCCTTGTGACGTGCTGCCCATATAGTTCAGTCCATTTGGAGAAACAAGATCTCAGTATGAAAGCATCCTCGGCCCACTTCATATGAGTAGCTCTCTTACAATACCTGAGTAACCAATTAGAGAATTAAAAGAAAAACAAGAGACCTATTATGAGCTGGAAAAGTCATTTATCATTAACTCTGCATTCTTCTAAATATTTTGTGTTCTATTAAAGTTGGGCTCCTTTGTTTTTTCTATGACCGTTGAAAGCCTGTAGTACCATAATAAAATAGTACAGATTGGGGTGCTTATTTTTTTACAGTTCTAGAGGCTAAAAATTAAGATAAAGTGGTTCACAGATGTGGTTTCTTCTGAGGCTTCTTTCCTTGTCTTGAAGATGGTTACCTTCTCACTGTGTGTCTTCATGGTCATCTGTATTAGTCAAGATTCTCCAAAGAGACAGATAACACATTCAATAGATTATATTTATCTATGAAGCATGAATACATATAAGAATATATATACCACATATATTATATATATATATATTTTATTTTTATATGCACTACCCACTATTTGGGTAGCCCCCAAATTCCTATGTGGAAATTCTAATGCCCAATGTGATGGTGTTAGGAGATGGGGCTTTTGGGAGGTGCTCAGGTCATGAAGGTTGAGTCCTCAAATGAGATCAGTTCTTTTATAAAAGGACCACACAGAGCTCTGCAGCCCATTACGGACATGATGAGAAGTCTGCAACTTGGAAGAGGGCTGTCGCTTGACCCTGCTGGCACTCTGATATTTTCTCAGCCTATGGAACTTGAGAAATAAGGGTGTGTTGTGTATAAGCTATTCAGCCTAGGGTATTTTGTCATAGCAACCCAAGTAGACATAGAGAGAAAGTTGGTACCAAAAAGTAAGAGTGCTGCTGTAACAGGGATCTATAAATGTGGAAGTGGTTTTGGAACTGGGTAGAGACTGGAAAAATTTAGAGGTGCATGATAGAAAAGCCCCATATTGCCATGAAGAGAGATTGACTGATTGGTTAATTGAATATTTTATTGATTTATTCATGATAGACACAGAGAGAGAGAGAGAGAGAGACATAGGTAGAGGGTGAACCAGGCTCCATGCAGGCAGCCCGGGACTCCAGGATCACGCCCTGGGCTGAAGGCAGACACTTAACCGTTGAGCCATCCAGGCGTCCCAGAAGGGACTTTTTTTTTTTTAAATAAATTTATTTTTTTATTGGTGTTCAATTTACCAGCATACAGAATAATACCCAGTGCTCATCCCGTCAAGTGCCCCCCTCAGTGCCCGTCACCCATTCACCTCCACCCCCCGCCCTCCTCCCCTTCCACCACCCCTAGTTCGTTTCCCAGAGTTAGGAGTCTTTATGTTCTGGCTCCCTTCTGATATTTCCCACACATTTCTTCTCCCCAGAAGGGACTTTTAAAGAGAATTCTGGTGAGGGCTTAGAAAGAAAAGAAACATGTTATTGGACATGGAGAAAAGAACATCTTTGTTTAAAGTGGCTGAGAACTTGGCTGAATTGTGTTTGTACCAAGTGTTTATGGAAGGTAGAACTTGTGAGCAATGAAATTAGATGCGTGGCTGAAGCTATTTCTAAGTAGTGTCAAAGACGCAGCTTGCCTCTGTTGAATGCGGGATGTCCTGGTGTGTTCAGGAGGTGGGACCTCCACCTCACTAGGCCTGGCTGGCAGAGAACTGAGTTAAAGATTATTCTGGAGATTTAAGGTGTGATAGTACTTGCCTTTTTGGATTTTGTACTTCGCTGGAAATTATCACTGCTTTCTTTCCTATTTCTGCCTTTTGAAATGGGAATGTGTGTCTCTGCTTATAACACTATTGTAATTGGGAAATATAGAACATCCTTGATTTCACAGATTCCCAGGAGAGCAATTTGCCTCAGAATGAATTGTACCTTGAGTGTCATCCATACCTGATCTAGATGATATTTTTAAAAATATTTTTTATTTATTTGAAAGAGAGAGCATAAGTGGGGGAAGGGGCAAGGGGAGAGGGAGAAGCAGGTCCCCTCTGAACAGGGAGCCTGATGTTGGGCTTCACCCCAAGACCCTGAGATCATGACCTGAGCTGGAGGCAGATGCTTAACCGACTGAGCCACCCAGGCACCTCTGATTTAGATGATATTTAAATGAGACTTTGGACTTAAACATTTTTTTAATATTTTATTTATTTATTCATGAGAGACAGAGAGAGAGAGAGAGAGAGAGAGAGAGAGGGGCAGAGACACAGAGGGAGAAGCAGGCTCCATTCAGGAAGCCCGACATGGGACTCGATCCCAGGTCTCCAGGATCAGGCCCTGGGCTAAAGGCGGCACTAAACCATTGAGTCACCCCGGCTGCCCAACATTTGTGTTTTTAAGATGGCAATGCCAGAGGTCTGTTTGTATTTATTTATTTATTCATTCATTCATTTGTTTATTTATATTTATATTTTATTCTTAAACTTTTGAGATGCTGCTGGAATGAATTAAGATTTGGGGCTTGTTGGGATGTAATGAAATTATTCTGCAGGTGACAAGGATATGAAATTTGGGGATATAGGGGATAGAATACTGTGGTCTGAATATTTGTGTTTCCTCAAAATTTGTATGTTGAAATGTTAATGCTCCACGTTACGGTAGTTAGAGGCTGTTCCTTAGATGGTGCTTAGGTCATACGGAGGATTCCTCATGAATGGGGTAGAGCTCTTATAAAAGAGACCCCCCAAAATTCCCTTGCCTCCTTCACATTGTGAGATTAAAACAAGAAGTCTAAGACCTGGAAAAGCTCTCTGGATCTCAGACAGCAAATAAATTTTTGTTGTTTACAGGCTACCCAGAGTATGGCATTTTGCTATACCAGCCCAAATGGAAGAAGAAGAATATATACAGTTGACCCTGGAACAACAAGAATTTGAACTGTGTGGGCCTACTTATATGTGTTTCTGTTTTGTTTCTAAGAGTTGACAGCAAACACGACGAGGCATGTGTTTGCAATTGCCCACCTTGGTCTCCCTGAGACTAAATTTAAAGTGACTGGCGCAGAGGTCATGCTTGCTTCCCACTGAGAGCTCAGGGAGACCCTTCGAGGTTGTCAGAAGGCCCTGGGGAGCTCTGAAACCCTCCAGGGCTGCAGGTTACACCATGTGCAGATGGGATGGTTAACCATCTGAGGCTGGTGGCCAGGAGGCTGGGCTGAAGTGTAGGATGTGTAATTGTAAGAACTCTGTGTGGAGGAGAGCCCTGGGCCTCTGGCGCCTTCCCCCTCCAGGCCCCAGTGCCCTGCGGGGTTCCCGAGGTCCTAGGGTCCCTCCAGGTCCGGGCATGGACTCCTTTCCCTAGTGACACCCTGGCTCTTCAGTCTCCTGGAGGCCAGCTCGCTCTCATGTGACTACATGTGCCACAGGCCGCAGGTTGGTAGTGTGCCTCCCAGCTGCCATCAGGGCCCGCAGGCTCAGCTGGCAGCTGCCACCGTTAAGCCAAGGCTGCCAGGCTGCAGAACATGGCCATCCTGGGGCCAGGAGGCCACCACAACACTGTCCCAGGAGCCCAGCCTGTCTCTACATGGACTTTTCTAAATAAATATATGCATAGTACTGTAAATGCATTTTGTCTTATGATTTTCTTAATAACTTTTTCTTTTATCTTATTACTTCATTGTGGGAATAAAGTGTATATCACAAGATACCAACGTAGTAATCCACTGTTTATGTTATTGGCCATGCTTCCTGTCAGCCGTAGGCTATTAGAAATTAAAGTTTTTACAGAGTCAAAGCATATGTGAAGATTTTTGACTGCATGGGGATTTGGTACCTTTAACCCTTGTGTTGTTCAAAGGTTAACCCTTGCATTGTTCAAGGATAAAATATATTTATAAGGAACTATTTATAAGGAAAATATTTAAAAGGAAAGAAAGAGATTTATAAGGAATTTGTTCACGCAATTATGGAGACTAAGGAATTCTATGATCTACTGTCAAAAAACTGGAGACCCAAGAGAGCCAATGTTATAAATTCCAGTCTGAATGCAGGAGAAAACATGTCTCAGCTAAAAACAAAAAAACACACAGAGAGTGAATTTTCCCTTATTCTACCTTTTGTTTTATTCTGGCCTCCAACAGATTGGATGAAGCATGCTCACATTGGAATGGACAATTTGCTTTAGTCAGCTTACCAATTCAAATGTTAATCTCAACCAGAAACCTCCTCACAACATACCTAAAATAATGTTTAATCAAATATCTGAGCAGTAGTCCATTAAATTGACAAATAAAATTAAACCATGGGCATCTGGATCACTTCTTCATGTAACTTATTTGTGTCTTTTGGGCCTCCTCAGGCTTGAAAATACCACTCAGTCAAGTAAATACCACTTCCATTTAATGATGGAGTGCTGTTGTTCATGACCGATTTTATGACTTAACCAGATAACACCCAATTCATAATGGACGGCTCAAGCAACATGGTAACTTTATGACAAGGAAATTTGAGGAAAAGGGAAGGACTGCTCTAAGTGTGACTCCACACAAAACTGGGAGTTGATGTGAAGGAGAAAATTTAGTTGTGGAATTTTGGGTAGGAACAATTTGGCTCATTGAAATTGAATGAGAGACATTAGCATGACATATGTTTATATAATATTTGACACTGTGTAATGGAAAAACAAATAAGTGCAAAGTTGAAGGTCAATTGATCATACTAGAGCTTGGCAAACGACAGTTCTATTAGATTTTGTCACATTTGATTGTGAGTGGGTAGTTGAAGCTGTGCCAGAGAACAGAAATGTGTATAAATTCTTTAGGATTTAGGTCTTCCATTCTACAAAAATCTAACCACTGAAGCTATTAGCAAAACATTGGAGATTATCTACAGCATTTAAATTACAGGAAAAGATGTTTTAAAATTATGATCTGATAATCAGCTAAGTGACTGATAATCAGGCAAGTGATTTCTGTGCATCAATTTCATCGCATATAGAATGGGATTGAACAACACATTAACCTCTAGCAGATACTCTGATGAGATAATGGAAAAATATATGATTATATGTGAATAATATACATGTTCAGATTATTCTTTTTTATGTGACTCTAAGTATCTGTGTGGTATATGTATTTTCACAGCATTATTGATTTTGTATTTAACCTAATGGTTGACATAATAATAAAATAATTGTGACCATAGCTGTTGTATGTAAGTGATGAATTACTAGATTCTATGCCTGAAACTAATGTTACACTGTATGTTACCTAACTGGAATTTAAATAAAAACTTTAAAAAAGGAATACAAAGTTTAAAAATTACACATTGGAAAATAAAAAAAAAAAAAAGAATATGGTTACTTTTTAAAAATCATTGTGATAGTAGACAACCAGTGGAAATCAATGTCCATCATTTTGCTTCAGAAAGTAAATGAAATCCCTAATAAACAGAAGCAATAGAATGAAAGACTGTCGCAGATTGGAGGGGACTTAGGAGACAAAGCTAAAAATAGTGTGGGATTCTGGACTGTACCCTTGAAATTACACTAGAGGAGAAATGAGTAACATTTAAATCAGATCTGTAGTTTAGTTCATAATAGTGACTCAAGTTAAGTTCCTGATTTTAAAAAATGTACTATGATTTTTATGTATGTATGTATGTATATGTATATATGCATGTAGGTATATATCTGTATATGTACATATGCATGTATGTGATATACATATACAAAATAATATATGTAAATGCTTTTGTATATATATACACAAAGTATATAATAGTAATATTTCTGGAATTTAGGTATACAGGAAACTTCTGCACTTTTCCCAACTTTTCTCTAAATGTAAATAGAAATTTTTTTGAAGTATTAACAAAAGATTGCTTTTCAGGGAAGTTATTTTAGAATTTAAACTATATCTGTTTGTTAAAGCAACAGGACTCAGGAGATTCCTAAACTTTTATTTGATTCTAAGTGATATTTTTCCTATATTAAAATTTTAAAGATAATTCTAGGAATAGATTTCTATGATGTGTTGGGAAAATGACTGGTGTGTTCCTGGTAATACATAATTAACTTCGAATAATGTGTGGGAAAAACAATGTATGGGAAAAACAATGTATGGGAAAAACAATGACTATGATGAATAAGTATGGTTATTATTTGAGCTAAAATATAAAATAAGTGATATAGGGTCTTGCAAGGTCTTTGTGAATTCTGAGAATTATTTTACCTAACAAAGCATTACTGACAAGCTGGGAATTTTTTATTAAAAGTTTTGTAATTTCTGTGTTAACTACACTTAATTTTATGTCTTGCTGAAAGCAATCATATATCTAAGTGATTGAGATATTTTAAATTTTTTCTTAGGTAGAATTGTTGAGCGTTTTTCAGATCTTAATATGTTTCACTCCACCTTTATCTTTGCATTTGCGTCTGTACTTGCATTTGGTATGCATCTCTGTGTGTAGTTAGGCTAAGAACTAAAATGAGGAAATGCTGCAACCACCACTTTTTGGGCTGTGTCTCCCCCCAGAGGCCCATAGAGAGGAATCTTTTTGAACATTATTCCTAGTGAGTTTTGTGAAGAATAAAAGCATAGATAGACATAATGTTTATAGCCTTTACAGATTCATAATGTGATTGGTCAGTAGATAGAGATGCCCCCAAGATATTTGGATCCTAGGCATTGCAGAATTTGAAGGACTTTCCTGAAGAAAAATCATAACATAAATCAACAAAATGTACTAGAGCTTCTGGTATGTACTTGACAATGCCCAAAGCATAATCTTTATTAATTTCAGAGTATATTACCATGATTTTTGCTTTTGCATTTTTGGCAGTTTTATATTAATTTGAAGACAAAAACTGAAGACAAGACACATGGAACTTGTAGAATTTGGGACAAACTATTTCTGAAAATAAACATTTCTAGAATCATAGTGCACTAGTATCAAATGTTTTTTTAAGTTGGCTACTCTTTACATAATTCCAATCTTCTAATGCTGTAGCTAGAAAAGTTACCATTTTTAATAAACCCATCTCTAATCATTACTATCAATTAATGGTTACTTTATTAAGGAAAAGCTTTCTTTGAAAGACTTCTGTGGGGCTATATTCTGCGTTTAACAACAGTTGGATGAGGATTTTGGGTCAACAGTCTTTGCCATGTATTGAGTGCTGACTCACCTCTTGGCGAAACATAACTTGACATTTCTCTTTATTAGTTTTTCACCACTGCGCCCTCACACCTGCCAAATACCTAGCAAGGAGGCCAGCCCATCAGTTCTTCCACTTCAGAAACTTTTAGGCATTTTTGAAAGCAGCACTGGGAAAAGAGCAAATCAGGTAGTACTTTCAATTTTGTACCAAGTAAATTGCTTTTTAGAGGGGGACCAGATAGTCCTTGGGATATGTAATGGGATGCAGAGCCTCTAACCTCCAGGTCGGCCTTTGTACCTACCCTGGGTTGGTGGTGACAGAAAGCCATTAGCCTTTGATTGCTGTTTGCTGACCTGTGTGAAATGAGTTGATGGCTCCCATTCAGTTTCTAGTGGACAAGTGCATGGATCACATTTGGCAGCCTTGTTGGTAGTTCCAGAAAAATAGAGATGGATTGAGTAGGCTGTAAGGTTAAAGTACTGACCTGCTAGATTAGGGTTGACTTTCTTTGGAGGGGAACTTTGCTCTTTCTTGGCCCATACTCCATACCTACTCAGTAGGAAGACTAATGAAGCACTTAAAATAGTAGGGAGTTCAAACCACTACCTTGAATATGCTCTAATTGTACTTAATACCATGACATGAAAACTTGATCTTATTTTTCAGAGTGCTTCTCTTGCTGCATGAAGCTTTAGAATTAACCTAAAAATGTATAGGTATTAATGTAGTCACTTATTAATCAACAAACATAAATATTGAAATGAGAATGACAAGTTTTATTATTATCTACAATTTTTGTTTTCTCTAGTGACTGTAATCTGAATTGCCCCTTTTCCTTAGAGACAGGATTCACAATTCCTCTCTCTAGTTTGGTTCATGGTTTTCCCCCCCCCCTAACTATAGTGCTTTCTCCTCTTTCTGACTTCTGGATCCATTTCCTGACATCAGTACATAATTCAAGTCCAATTTTCATAATAAAGGCATCTCAGAATACTGCAATCCACCCAAATTTAATTCTCCTTTGACCACTATCTAAATCACATAATTGAACAATACATCATAGTTTTTCTGATCTTGTTTTCTTATCCATTATTTTCTATTTTATGCTTAAGTTTCCTAATAGACAATAAATACATTGAAAGCAAAGGATAATGCTTTTTATTCATTTTGTATTTCCTAGATGATCTAGCTGAGTAAAACTTAGAGACTCATTGGATGAAATTTTATGCCTTTTTCCTGGAGCATTTATTTCTCACATATTTGCAGAAGTATAAAGTATTATGGCTTTTATTGGTGTCACCTTTCATTAAATAAATAAATGTAGTCATAAGCATTATCTTTAGTGTAAAAGGCCCTAGTGAGGATCTAGAGTGGGAGATTGTACTTCTTTGGTTTTGTTTCATAGAAGCCTAATAAACTGGGGAAAATCAGTAATCTCTCTGAATATCAGTTGTTTCGCCTATAAAATGTAGATAAAATTTAAGTAGTTTTTTTTTTAGTTGCTTTTCCCTTTATTGAAGAGACATGACTCCTGAAAAAAATTTTTTACCCAAGTCCACAAACTTATCACACCAGGTGGTTATGAGAAAAATAAATAAGACAATGTATGGGAAAGAGTTTGCTTATTTTTATATAGTTACATTAATTTTAAGATTTTACTAAGTAATGTTTTAAGTAAATATTGGGTAAGTACTTATTTATTTAATAATGCATGTGCTGTGGGTTGAATTGTATTCCTGAAAAATTCATATGTTGAAGTTCTGATCCCAAGTACTTCAAAATGTGTCTTTACTTGCAATTAGGGTCGCTGTCATTGTAATTAGTTAAGTCTAGATGAAGATATACTAGAATAAGAAGGGCCTCCTTTCTAATGTAACGATGTACTTATGACAAGGGGAAATTTGGACACAGGCACACATTCAGGGAGAACACCATGTGAAGATGAAAGCAGAGATTGGAATAATGCTTTTACAAGACCCAAATGCTAAATATTGCCAGCAAAGCACCAGAAACTTGGTGAGAGGCATAGAATAGATTGTTCCTCACAGTTGTCAGAAAGAACCAACCCTCAGACATCTGGATTTTGGACTTCTAGCCTCCAGAACTGTGAAATAGTAGTTTTTTTTGTTGTTGTTGTTGGTTAAGCCACCAATGTTGCTGTACTTTGCCATGGCAGCCCTGGCAATTGACTACAGCATCTTATGAGTTATTTACAGACAATAAACAGAATAACCACTAAGGAAAATTACTTTACAACCTTTGTGCTTCAAAGAACATGATCCGGAAAATGAAAAGACAAATCACAAAATGTAGAAACATATTTGCAAATCATATATCAGATAAAGAATTCATATCTAGAATATATAAGGACACTTGCAACTCAATGAGTAAAAGACAAATAACCCTATTTAAAAAAAGGGCAACTGATCCGAATAGACATTTCTCTTATGGAAATATACAAATGACCAATGGTACATAAAAGGAGGCTCAAGGTTGTCATTTACCAACCAAGTATAAAAATAACCACATTTAAATATTTTTTTCCACATTTAAATATTATTTCGTATCCACTAAGATAGTTAAAATGATGAAAAAACAGAAACAGGTAATAATAAGGTGAAGGTGTGGAAAAATAAAAAAACTCATACACTACTGGTGGAAATAGAAAATGATGCAACTATTTTGGCAGATAAGGTGGCATTTTCTCAAATGATTAAATATAAAGTTTCAGTGTGACCCAGCAGTTCCACTCCTAAGTATATGCCAAAAACAAATGAAAATATATATCCAAAAAAAGAATCACTTGTGCATAAAAGTTTATAGCAGTATTATTCATAATAGGCAAAAAAGTAGAAACAAATGTCCATCAACTGATGAATGGATAAAAAATATTGCACATATGTACAATGGAATATTATTCTGCTGCAAAAAGGAATAAGACATCGGTACATGCTAGAACGTTGATGAAACTTGAACATGTTATGCTAAATGAAAGAAATCAGTTACAAAAGATATTACATTAGTTCATTAAATACAATGTCCAGAACAGTAGATCTTTAGAGACAGAAAGTAGATTAGTGATTGCTTAGTCCTTGAGGAGGGTAGTATAGTTGGTTGATAGCTAAAGGTTACATATAATGTTTCTTTTTCAGGTGATATAAATGCTCTAAAACTGACTGTGCTAATGTCATCACTTATCTGTTGTGAAGTGATTTTTATCCAAAATGGAACTAAAGAGGCACCTGGGTGGTTGGTTAAGCGTCCAAATCTTGGTTTCAGCTCAAGTCATGATCTCACGGGTCGTGAGATCAAGCCCTGAATCAGGCTTCACACTCAGCAGAGTCAGCTTGAAGAGTCTCTCTTACTCTGCCCCTCTCCCCACTTATGTGTGTGCTCATGCTCTCTCTAAAATAAATAAATAAATCTTAAAAAAAAATAAATACAATGGAACTAGTGGATATATAGAGAGAACCACACACATTTGCCCTCAGGAAAAGGAAATCGAAAAGCTGATACACTAATTTTTCACAAATGCCTGATTTATAGAAAACTGAAACTTACCCCTTGACTGATGAACACCCACCAAGAATGTCTCTGTCCTCAACCATATGATCTCGCTGCTTGGACTCTTAGCTGCCTAAACTCCAATTTTTGCACTGCACTCCCTGCTCATAAATATAGCCACTCCAAACGTTAATGGATTTGCCTTTAGCTTGATACAGTTTATATGTCTCAAATGCAATTTCCCTGCTATTTCTGAATAAGCTCAATTTCTGATAATTTGAGTTTACCTTAGTATTCCTCTTTATTTAGGTTGGCTCTGTGGATATAATAACAATCATTGAGCTGGACACTTAAAAAACATAAAAACAAAAAAGCAATTAAAACAAGATATACTCAAATAAATTAAGATACTTTCCATTTGCCCAATTAAAAGTGTGAGATTATATCTCATTTATTCATCTGGCTTACTCCCCCTAAGTTTTTCCCAGTTTCCTCAAGTTACATTGTCTTATTCTACCTACTTAACTACCCACTTAACTAATGCCAATCCTGTCCATTAATTATTTTTATGCTATCCTGTCTTAGAATGTATTACATGTGGTTAATGTGGTATTTCAAGCTTCTCACCTTTGCAGTGTAGAGTTTTTGTAAATGTGTGCATTGATGGATGTTTGGATTCTTTGTTTTTGACTTTGTATATTAACACTTGAATAAAGATTAGTATTTTGACCCTAAGGAAGCTTTCAGATGCTACTAGTTGAATTTACTCAATTGTTTAACAATTGAGTAACAATTGTTACTCAATTGTTTAACAGAATAGGGCCTACTGAATTAAGAAAATAAACTTATCTCACGGAAAGTAGCCATTGGCAGGCTTGATTCCCGCTAGACACACACACACATATGCTGCTGTTGTGAGGAAATGATCTTTAAAGAGGAAAATAAAATAAGAGAGAGGAATTTGGAAACTGTACCTCATTGCAGAAGGTGTTATGGTTACATTTTTGTGGAGAGAGAAACTGGCAAAGGGCACTAACTCCTTAATGTCATTCATTAACTAAGTGAAGTTGGGGTTTAAACCAAAGAGGTATGGCATTAGAGCATTTAATATTAACCACTATACTTACTTACCTTTCAACATCGACTTATAAAAAGCAATACATTTCTTGTAAATCAGCAATAACAATATAGAAATATGACACAAAATAATTGTCATTATTTAACAACAAATTAAATCTTAGAGATCTTATTAATATACCTAAAGGGGAAAAAAAGGGTGAAAAGACTAGATGAGGGGCTCCTGGCTGGCTTAGTCAGAAGAACATGTGACTTGATCTTGGGGTTGTAAGTTTAAGTCCAATGTTGGGTATAGAAATTACTTAAAAATTAAAAATAAATAAATAATTATTTTTTTAAAAAGCTAGGCAAAAATGAAACCAAACTATGCAAAAATATATAATGAAGGGAAAATATATCATATTGCTGGATGGGAATGATCAATATTGTATGGATATAATTTATTCCAAATTAATTTTCTATAGTAGGTTGAATCATAATAAAGTATTGTTCCTCTAGGTATATAAAGGGGAATGATTAGCAATTTCAGGTGCTTTAATCTAAGTAATAATATTTTATATTATTTTCTTTTCACAACCATGAAGTATTTTTAAATTTAATGAGGAAAACTAATCTTTAGATCACCCACAAGAGAAAATATACAGAAAAAGCCAAGAAAATTGTCAAAAAATAAATTTAAATACATATATACATACTACATACAATCAAAACCAATGACTTAGGACTTGATTGTCATGTAGTCAAACATTTTTTTTAAAGCTACAGAAATGAGAACTATGTGATTTTGGTGCAGAAATACAAAAGTAGATTAGCAGAAAAAATACAAGAAATGAATCAATCTATACATGTCAATTTAATATATGAAGTAGATGATATTTCAAACTCATGCAGAAATTAGTTAATAAAAAAATAGTTAATAAAAACTATATTGTGGCAATTGCAAAGATGATTAAAATCCATAGAAAATATTTTTGTTTAGAAAATACACATACAAAACTTGCAAATGAAAGATACAAAAATCAATACTATATATATAATGATAAGACTTACTCATGATCAGCATGAAGCCTTAAGTAGGACACAAAATCCAGAATTCATGAATGAACAGGTTATTGCAATGTGTAGATTTAAAATCTTGTTAAAAAAAAAAAGCATAAGCATTTGATGTGGAGAAAGCATTCAAAATATAGTGATACATAGGATCACTTGTTCACAAATTTCTTTCTTTTCCACTTTTTCATGACTGAACATGGCTATAATAAGACTGCTTTGATCAGGGTATGTGAAGGAATATAATGCATATGTTTTCCAAACAGATTTTAAATGTGCTTATGTGGTCACAGTTGTTCTCTTGCACTTTTGTCATCAGTATGAGAAAAACATGTCCAGAGAACCTTATACCCGAGTAGCTAGTGTTTTCTGGAATAAGGCATGCAAAGGATGCCTTCACTTGAATGACTTCCAGAATGGAATCAAGCCTAGTTATGACCAGGCAAAATTGGCCAAAACCTAGCTAATGTTTATATATATAATAAAAAAAAAGCAAATGGCTATTTTTGTAACCCATTAAAATTCAGGGCTTGTTTTTTTATTAAGCATTATAATAGCAGAAACCTGAATATTACAATATGTCATCATATATTCGTTTATATATATATATATATATATATATATATATATATATATATATATAAGATGCTGTGGGACTGTAAAATTATATGAGCTTTTGAGATTGCAACTTAACAGATTCTGTTAAAGTATCAAATATGCATATTATTTTACCCAGAAACTTTCTAAGTATCTAGAATTCAGGAATATATACATAGATGGGCAAATATATACCTTAATATACATTTGTAGTTCTTGCTGCTTCTACTATACAAAAAAAAAAAAAAAAGGAAATGTTCATACATAAAATAGAGTATGAGGTAGATTTTTGTGAAATTACATGGAAGATTTTTTCAGAGATTTTTGTCATCTGGAGAAAAAGGCTTTCACAAAAATATGTCTACTATGACACAGCTTCTATGATTGATTTTAATATGGAACTATATAAAATATAAATGTTAGAAACAAATTGGGAAGGTATACAATAAGTATTCGAGTGTTTCCTTCAGAGAAAGCAGAGGACTTAGAAAATTGAATAGGGGTCATAAATTTGTGCTCTATATTCTAAGGTGATTTTTTTTCTTCCTACAAACATGAAGGAAATATTAATATGTAAGTTATTTAAAATGTAAGTTAGAAAAGAATAAAAATAGGAAGTCATGTTCTCAAAGTCATTTCTTCCTGTAGTCATTAAAGTGATATTTAACACATACTGATTTTATGACAGCATTAGAATAAAAATATTAAACCTTAGAAGTTCTCATATTCTAATTCATTTAGAATTATTAAACATTTTTAAAGCTGAACAATTCCAAATAGGGAAGCCATCAATTCTGAATGGTCAGACTGCAGATCATTTGTTTAAAGTAATCAGTCATGGTATTACAAAGACAAAATCAAAGCAGGCTTCTTACTGTGGAAATTTCATTCCTGAGAGTTCTGTAGGGTAGCTCTGGGTGCAGAGCCATTATGAAAATTGGCTTTTTGCTAATCTTGCCAACTAGACTGTGAAATTATTGACACAATGGTGGATATATCTTCTTAAATGCCATCTGTTTTTCAGTTTGCAAAAAGGAGGCCAGCAGATAGAAACACAATAACGTATATTCTGATATGTTGTATACAACCCTATAATAGAGTCTTAAAGAATACATATGTCTTTGATATTTTAACTCCTTGAATCACATGTTAAAATTTACTGTGGTTTCCTTCATAACTTTCTTTTCTTTTCTTTTCTTTTTTTTTTTATTTATGATAGTCACAGAGAGAGATAAAGAGAGAGAGGCAGAGACACAGGCAGAGGGAGAAGCAGGCTTCTTGCACCGGGAGCCCGATGTGGGATTCGATCCCGGGTCTCCAGGATCGCGCCCTGGGCCAAAGGCAGGCGCCAAACCGCTGCACCACCCAGGGATCCCCCTTCATAATTTTCAAATATTTTTTAATCTTTCCTCATAAAATGACTTTGATCATAAAATCTTGATGCCTATATCAGTGTCTAGGGAAGTTGCTAGACTGTCTCTAATTTATGCTTTCTGGGAAAAAATAAACCTTTCTGTATTTTATCTATAGCATTTAATATATTTCAAAATTACACAGATTCTTGTAAACCATATTTCATACAATGGATTGGTCACATACCCTCAGTTTCATTCAAATTAATAGTGTATTTAATTTTTCAATTGTTGGAATGTTTATGGTTCAAACTGTAAGGATTTATTTTTGTAACTTTATGCCTTGATTTCTAACATCATAGATATGATTTCTCTATTTCCTAAGTGTCTTCCACAGCTCTGTCTCTATTCCTGTGTACTTAAAAAAAAAAAAAAAAAAAAGATAAACTCATTGAAATAGCAATGAACAAAATTTTTTAACCCATTTGTATCATCTTTGACAGTATATCTTCTCTGAAAATTATTTAGGAGAATATAAAATTGCTTTTGTATTTTGATGAAAACATTTGAATGAAGAAATATGTAAAAATCCCTTTTCCTATGGTTTGTGACAGTATATGTTAATTTTGGAACACATAGCATTTCTCAATGTCAACAGTGTGTCTTTCTGAAACAAATATAGAGATTTCAACCAGGTTTGTAAATGTCATCAATTGTTCATCTCTCATTATTTTACTGACTTTCTCTAATATAGAACATTTAACACTTCAATTCTCAGGGATTGTTTCTCCCAAAACTGTAAATTATTCATTTATTATTTTTATAAATTTCATATTTCCATACTATAATTAAATAATACTTTTTTGTTTTGTTATAGTTCTTTTAAAATATGATTTGCGATTATGCCTAGAATATCATATGTACAAGGATATCTTAGAGATTTCTTTGATTCTCCTCCTTTTTTAAATATAGTTGACACACAATGTTACATTAGCTGCAGGTGTACAACTTAGTGATTTGACAAGTTTATACATTATGCTATGTTCACAAGCGTAGCTACCATCTGTCTGGTTACATCGCTATTACAATGTCATCGACTGTATTCCTTATGCTGTGCTTTTATCCACTTGACTTATCCATTTCATTAATGGAAGCCTGTATGTCTCCCTCCTCCACCTATTTTGCCTAGCCTCCACCCACTCCCCACTGGAACCATCAGAGGTCTGTATTTATAGGTCTGACTCTGCTCTTTGTTCATATATTCTTTTTTTTCGATTCCACTTATGAGTGGGATCATATAGTATTTGTCTTTTTTAGTCAGACTTGTTTCACTTAAGATAATACCCTCTAAGTTCATCCATGTTGTCTCAAATGGCATAATCTCATCCCTCTTTTATTGCTGTGTAATATGCCATGTGTACACATACATACATGCACACACACATATGTGTGTCACATTTTCTTTATCCATTTTCTTTTGATGGACACTCAGATTGCTTCCATATCTTGGCTATTGTAAATTAACATAGGGGTGCATATATCCTTTCAAATTAGTGCTTTCATTTTCTCTGGGTCAATACCCAATTGCTGAACTATTGGATTATGTGGTATTTCTATTTTGAATTTTTTGAAAACCCCTATACTCTTTTCCACAGTGGTTGTGCTAGTTTACATTCCTACCTACAGTGCACAGGGGTTCCTTTTTCTCACATGCTCACCAACACCTGTTATTTCTTATCATTTTGATTTTAGTTATTTTAACTGGTGTGAGGTGATATCTCATTGTGGCTTTGATTTGCATTTCCCTGATGATGAGTGATGTTGAACATCTGACTATGTGTCCAGAAGTAGGAGAAATTGAACATTTGTGAGCAGTGTTGGTGACAACTACGGGAAGATAAATCTATAAAGACTACCAGGAAGTTAGGGAATTACTGATGGTGATAGAGAGCAGTTGAAGTTTATATTTCAATAAAATCGGTTTATTTTTATTTCTTTTGGCAAATTTAACAATTTGTTCCCAGATGTCTTATGTAAAGGCTGTCCTTTCCAATAAAGACTCCTAAATATTTTTTTTCTTAGAGTTTAGAGTAATTGTATAAGATTTCTTTAAAAAGCCATCTAATACAATACCAGCTGCAGAACTACACCATACTGAGAATCACATGAGGAATCAGAGAGATCTGCCTTCATACACTACCTCTCCAACTTTCCAGTTCAGTGAGACTTTCCTAAGTATAATGAGTCCACTCTTCCTCAACCATAAAAAAACACATCGATTGTCAGCTTGGACTTCTCAACTCCCTTGAAGTCAGAAAGACTTTTTCGAAGAAAAAAAAAATGCATCTTGTAGAGCAGGTCCTGTTCATTAATATGCGTATGTTTTATAGCTCCAAACTGTTGTGCTAGAAAATATATAGCTCCACAACTCTCTCTGGAGTGGCGTTACTATTTGTTAAAACTATTTGCTTTAAAACTATTTGTTTTAAAAATTATCCATCGCCATAGATTTCTGTAATCATTTTAGGCTGAATATAAAAAATGACTTTACAATCAAAATATAGACATAGGATGGCAAGACCAATAATTATTTGAAGATCGTTCTTTTGTAAGAATATCCCTATATACTTCTGTCAGTATAGAATGACCAAAGAATTGACTGCATGACCAAATATCCTCTTAGGTGTGTTTCGTTATCTGCAGTGAGGTCTAAAACTAGAAATAAATTTCACTTGAAAGAGCCACAGACAAAATAAACTGTGTTAGAAAATATATAGAGCTAGTAGATAAGATCTGATATAGGGAAAGTGAGTCACATTCTAATGTATTAGGTTTGTGAATTTATCTCTTGGCTCAAGGATAATGTAGATTTTTTTTTTCTTTGCAATACAACATCTGCTGCTTTATGCACCTTAAAAGTACTGTCTTCTCAGCTAGGTTTCATTGTCACACAAGCACTGAAATAAAAGCCTTTCCAGAACAGCCTGTTAGTGCCCTCTATTGATGTTTTCAGTTTCAGATCATTTTGGAAAAAGAAACCAGAAGGATTTTTTTTAAATGTCTCTGAATTTTCTGCAAAAGAAATGGCAATAAATTTACTATTTTCAGGATATACATTTTCACCCATTAAAATGTGTTTAAATATGTTACTATAACACCAGCTTTCCTTTCCTTGGCTGTATGAACGTTCCAAAAAAAAAAAAAAAAACAGACTAAGTTAAGATGATTGAGATATGCAAACTCAATATGAAATTTCATAGATTAGTGCACAAACAATAGATTGAATAAATAGCTGGGGAAATTCTAGTCAGTGTTTGCAGTCTGCAGTACAATCAAATGCTAACTTAATCTTTTACAGTGATGCTTTGAAATTATTTTCTGGTATGTTAACAAAACCCTGCAAAAAAAGGTGTGCCTGAACACTTAATCAGATACCACATTGATCATTAGTTACCTTTAGTTTTTGTTTTTGTTTTCCCCAAGCATTTCATGCTTCAAAAAGTTAAGTTTGAACTGTTTATTTCACTATACCATAGTATTTCATTGATTGTTTAAAATACATGTGCTGTCTCTTTAATCTAAAAGTGACTGAATTACAGACTGCAAAATGACTTATTTTATTTGCATTTTATTTTCAATCCCCCCTCCATTTTTTAACCTCTCTGCCTTTATTCCAGTTGGAAGCTCTCAAGCTTTTAAATAATAGTTTGGAGGGAATGCAGTTTAACTTTATTAAAGATTTTGCCATTGTGTAGGAAATGAGCAATCTTCTTCATAATGTAATTAGGTAAATACGGATGATGAATAGGAGTGAAGACAGAATACATACATTTCTAATGCCTCCTGAGTCATCTTTTCCTTTTGGTCTTTCTTTTTTATACTTGAAAAGATAATTTAGACACTAGAAATATTCATTTAAATGAACCAAAACAAACAAATAAAATATACCAAGAGCCAAATACAAATTATCTGAAGAATTTTCTTCCTGTTGCTTATGAGATAAAAAAAGCACCAGCTCTCTGATCATATTTGCTAATGTAATCATCTGAAATTATAATCCTAGCTCTTCTGGATGATTCCATAGGTAATTAATGAATTCAGTCCTTCATAGAGACAAAATTCCCATGGGTTGTTCTCTACACTTTCTACAATTTCTGTCCATTGGGTGAGTTGTATATTATAGTTATTTTTGTAAACTAGTACTAGCTACTAAATTAATTCCAAACTCTAGAGGTTTTGGTCAAAGAAATTTGTGCAAATTTTATATTTTATTTATAATCCTTATTTTTCTATGTCTCTGAGAAAACTAATCCTGGAATAGAAAAAGAAGTATGAAGGGAATATAAGCTTTTCTTTCTCTTTTACTTTTTTTTACTAAGAAAAGATCTGTTTGGATTTTAAAAGCTCTATTCTTTTAATCATGTCAAAAATTCAATAGTGTCTGAACTAATTATTTCTAACCAAGGAAGGCACATTCAATTTTAAGTGGATCACGTGAAAGGAAAGCAAAATGTTGTCTGCTGCAAAACTCTGATATCTTTTTTTAATGTAGTTACAGAGACAAGAAATGGCATCTAAAAACTCTTTTGAACCTGGCATTATGAAAACTTACCTGACCCTTATTGTGATGAATTGTTAACCATAACTCAAAGAAATAAATATATAAATGAGTAAGAGTTTTTGGAACATGTTTAGTACAATGTTTGATGGAAGAGTGAGGTGTTTAGAAGTTTTATCAGAGTTGATTCAGGAAAAGTAATACATATGTGCACACACACATACACACAGAAATCTTTTTCTAATCCATCTATGTTTCTTCAACTGCAGTATTCCATTTTCATAATGGTGAAGAAAAGACAGAAGATGAGAAAATTACATGCAAATTAAATCCTTGTTGATTGTATTCTATGTTATGCATTCACAAATATCTTAAATCACAACTATAAATCAAAATATATTACAGACACAGTAATGAATGGAATAGTCTATAAATGACAGAAACTGACTATATATATTCTTATATAGATGAAACTGCAAATAGAATTGAAATTTCAAATGAATCAGAAAAAATGAGTAACATATTTTTGGACTGAAAAGAATTGTTGGATCTGAAATTTTTAGGTAAAAATAAAATGAGGTCCTAATTTAAAAAAATCAAAATAAATTCCATAAGTGTTCACACTTTGTTATAATGCATGAAATCATGAGTTACTAAAAAAAGTGTGAATGATTACTTATGTAATTCTGGAAAATGGGAGGCTTTGGATTCCATGTGTGAACACCATAAAAAATAATTTGATATATTTGACTACATGAATTCAAAAGTGTTTTATAGCAGAAAAAAGTGAAGATAAATACAATCTGATTTTTTTCAAAATATATGTAATATGCAAATATATTTCATATGGAAAGAGCTTTTATAAGTAAACTAAATAAAATTAATGCTCTAAGATAAAGTTGCACCAAATTACACAATAAGTAATACAAAATAATCTCATCAGTTATTAAAAATTAAAAAAGAAAAAACACAATACTCACAGTTTTATCATTGGGAAAAAAGAATGTCTTATATTAGATGAAATATAGAGAAATTAAATATTCTAGATGTACATTTTTGTTTAGAATATAAATCAATACATATATTCTGATTAGTGATATAGTACACAAAATGTAGTCTTTATCTTTTGAATCACAGAGTCCTCTTTAGGTTTTCTGAAAGGAAATGATAAAAGATTTGTAAGAAATTATTCCAAATATTATTATTTACATATTATTATAAGATTGATTAATATGAAATACTTTAAATATTTAGTATAACAATTTAATATATAAATATAAATCAGATGCATGCCTGTATCATATATTACATTACTAGGTAATCTACAGAGATATTTATAAAATCTAGTTACAAAGTACAATGTACACTATCTTCTTGTGCTTTTAACATATATGTATGTATGTATATATTTCTGTGTGTGTGTGTACCCACAAATAGTACACATGCATGGAAAATATTGAAAGGATATACACTGGAAGATTAATGGTACTTGTGTCTGGATCACTAAATGATTTTTGATAGTCCATCTAAATGTTTCCTTTTCCTTTATTGGTATTTTCTAAATTTTCTGAAATTAATATTTATTTTTTTGAAAAGTTTTGTTTTTAAAAAGTATTTGATATTCATCTCTTTTTATTCTTGCTATTCAGCACTAGGTTTACTTTTTTTTAAGATTTTATTTATTTATTCATGAGAGACAGAGAGAGAGAGAGAGAGAGAGGCAGAGACACAGGCAGAGGGAGAACAGCTTCGATGCAGGAAGCCCAACTCGATCCTGGGACTCCAGGATCACACCCTGGGCCGAAGGCAGAGGCTAAACCGCTGAACCACCCAGGGATCCTCAGGTTTACTTTTTAGTACCTTTATAAAGTAATTTATTTTTCATCTGCTGATAAAAAGAATAATTTCAAGCAGGAAAAATGGTAAAAAAAAAAGTATTTTATTTTACTTTATTATTTCACATTCATAAAGTAAGCTCAAAGGCATACTAAGTTGAAAGGCATCAAGAGCTTTGCAACGCAATACTTTTGGTTGCGGATTATGCTGAAGGTTTATGTCCTACAATATAACATAAATAAGATATCTCAACATAACTTATTTCAGTAGGATTTCTTTCTAAAGAAAACTGAGGCAATTTTTTTTTTTTATAAACCATCTGCATAAGCAGTCAGGGATGATGCAAACATACCTGAAGACAGAGGTTGTATTTCTTTTGACTTTATGCATGACAAAATATCAAAATTGGTAAAATTTTCCTTATGCTTTTTCTAGGCCATCTTGTTTTAATGAAGGTACTTTGGGATGTTTACGAAAATAAGTCAATTGAGAAAATGTAGGGGTTTTGCTTTTCTCTTTCTTTCTTCTTTCTTTCTTTCTTTCTTTCTTTCTTTCTTTCTTTCTTTCTTTCTCTTTCTTTCTTCTTCTTTTGATACATAAACTTTGTATGGGAATTCAGAAGATGGTAAAAATAGGATCATACAGTATAGAGACAATAGTGGTCTAGGTATGGGCTACTTTCTGCTTGACTATTCTCTCATTACTTTTTATCCTCTTATTTGAAATTCTTGTTAGTGAATCTATTTACTCAAGGTTATCTTTTTGAGTCAAGTCATAAGTTACTACTAGCCTATAAATAAACCAATTTTGGTTTATCATCCAGGGCTTTTGGATTTGAGGAGAATTTAGTGCTATGAAGATTGAATTCCCACACAGAAGGAATTTGGGATGTGAGTTCTCTCAGAAAGAAGTGAAGAGAAAAAGACACCTGAAATACTTCTAATGTGGGGGCACCTGAGTGGCTCAGTTGGTTAAGCATCAGTCTTTAGCTTAGGTCATGATCCTGGGATCCTGGATGAAGCCCAGCATCAGGCTCCCTGCTCAGTGGGGAGTCTGCTTCTCCCTCTCCTTCTGCCCCTCCCCCTGTTCATGCTCCCTCTCTCTCTACCAAATAAATAGGTAAAATCTTTTAAAAAGTCTCTAATGTGATTTTTATTATAATACCAGTATTTATAAATTTATTTCATTTTAGTATCAGCCTACCACATTTAATAAAGTAAATGAAGAAATATTATCTTCCCATCAATGGATTTCAGTCATTTCTTGTAGGCTTATATGTATTAAACAATATTCTTTCATCTATAAAAATGGCAATTTCATATGACTCCTCCTACTACTAAGAACTAATGCAATCCTTTATTACAGAGATTGCTCTTTTAGTATTGCTCTTTATTCTTTCCAAGGTAAAAAGTAACTTCATTAAAAAAGGGCTAATCTGTTAAAAACTCTTATTTGGAACAGGGGGCAGTGAATAATTGATACTTCTTTATACTGAATCTCCTCACCATTTCTCCATTTTTGAGCAACTTTTTCAGTTTCCATAGCTCTACAATCATGTAAAATTATTTCTATAACTACCAGTAACTGAAAGTGAAACTGATCCATCTGTTTTGTTCTTTTTACCCTGAGGTCAAAGGCCATTAAAACATTCATAGGCTATATTTATACGCATGTAACAATATGCCTGCAAAATAAAGGAAGAAACGGACAAATCTCCAACCATCCCTGGAGGCTTCACACATGGCTCTCAAGCTAACAGCCAGAACACTCAGGAAAACCCATTTGCCAAGGAGAGACTGACCCTGGACTCTATAGATCCAATGCTACATACAGTAACTCAGAATATACATTTTTTTTGGCATTTCAGATGGAATGATCAACAAAACAGAGTGTATGCTGGATGATAAACCAAGTCTCAACAGATAGTAAAAGACTGACCTCACACTGACTATGACCCTAAAAACTGGGTTTCAGTGGGAAATCCACAACATGGTAACAACTGGGAAATCCCTTGCTGCTGAGGCAGGAAGCAACACACTTGCACATGAGCCATGGGTCGAGGAACACATCACAGTAAGACTCAGAAAATATTCCAAACTGAATGTAATGAAAACACAATTTTGTGTGGGATGTAGATTAGAGGGACAAACAGACTTTCACGTGTCTATATTAGAGAAGAGGAAATGCTGAAGATCTGGTAAAGAGGCTTCTCCTTTAAGAAGCCAAAGAAGAATAGCAAATAGAACAGAAGAGAGTAGAAGCAACTACATTACAAAAATAAAAGCAGAACTTCATTAAAAGAAAGCAGATGCATGCTGGGGAATATCATAAAGTTAAATGGTAGTGGCCCGAAAAACTCAGATAAATGTGATTGGAAAAATAAATGCTTAGGGCACAGAAAAGGGAAGCACTGGAGACATGATGATGGAGAACAACAAAGTGCTGGGACAGGCCGCTCTGCCCAGAGTGTCAGCATCACCAGCCAAGTGCACAGTTGCAGCAGGTAGCCCAGTGTGCCTTGTGTTGCTTATTAGGGATTCCCCTGGCCTTTGCCTCACAGCCAGCAAGGGTGCCACATATCCAGACTTCCCTGCCACAGCAGATTTAAATGGTTGTTCCCTCAGACCCTGTAAGACCCTCCTGTAGGCTTTGTACATTGTTCTGCTGCTCAGACCGTCTCAATCATGAAATGTTCCACTTTGCCTCAGGCAGGAATTCTTCACTTCAAGTCAGCTTTGGCTTATATGAATAGAGCTCCACTGCTTTCTATGGTTTGTGTCTGTGAGGTGTTCATTTTCTCATCCTTTTATTTTAGACTTTGTGTCTTGAGTCTGCATATGCTACCTGTCAACAGCAAAGACTTTGGGCAGTTGTAATGATAGTCCACCAGTGTTTGCTGGAATGTGCTGCTTGTTACTCTACTTATATTCCATGGAAGCCCTGATGCACAATCATACTTACATTCTACGCTTGGTGTTTTGTGTCACCATTCTGCCCCTGCCTCTTTATCCCTCTTTCTGCTTTATGGTTTGATGAATTATTTTTCATTATTCCATTTTAATTTTAATTATTCCATTTTCTCCATTAGAGATTCAGCTTTCTTTCTTTCTTTTTTTTTTTTTGATTAATTATCTTCAACGATGTTACTTCTCCTTGCTAACTTTCTAGTTCTGCATATGTGTATACATTTATATGTGTTTCTATGTCAGTGTGCGTGGATATACAGCATTATTTCAAGTCAGGTACAGTGGGGCCCTGCACAAGGAAGTCATTTCCAAATGAACTTCACAACACCCATCCCTGGAGTCAAACACCTCCACCTCCCAGGGCGGCTCGCCCAGGCTTCATCCTCAGACACTGCAGGAGCCTCACCAGGACCCCTAACAGGCGAGGTCAGGCACGGCTGCCAGAAACCCCGGGGTCTGTCTGTAAAGGGGGTCGTCCCCAAGCGATGCAAGCTGGCTTCAGGACCCCTCCCTGGGAACCTCTGTGCCCTGATGCAACCGCTTCTCCACCACACGGTCAACAGAGGGTCCCTCGGATGTCAACCTCACACTACGCAAAGGAAAACACTTACTAAGATTTAAAATAGTGAAAGGGAATAAAGGGGAAAGGAGAGAAAATGAGTGAAAATATCACTGAGGATGACAGAACATGAGAGACTCTAAACTCTGGGAAACTAACAAGGGGTAATGGAAAGGGAGGTGGGCGGGGGGTGGGGGTGACTGGGTGACGGGCACTGCGGGGGCACTTGATGGGATGAGCACTGGGTGATATGCCATATGTTGGCAAACTGAACTCCAATAAAAAAATAAAAATACATAAAATAAATAAATAAACATTCATAGGGACACGTGGGGGGAGGGGGTTCAGCGGTTAAGCATCTGCCTTTGGCGATCCTGGAGTCCCAGGATCGAGTCCCACATCAGGATCCCTGCATGGAGCCTGCTTCTCCCTCTGCCTGTGTCTCTGCCTCTCTCTCTGTGTGTGTCTCTCTCTCTCTCCGTATCTCTCATGAATAAATAAATCAAATCTTTTTTAAAAAAAGAGAAAACATTCATAAAATTGGTGGATAAATTAAAAAATTTTAAATATCAACATTTAAACATTTACAATTTTTTCTCACTAATATTTTCACTCTGGATTCCTAATCAAAATGGAGGTTGATGTTCATCAAGTGGTGAATGAATAAATAAAATATACTATACCATACAAAGTAATATTATCTGGTAATAAAAAGATATGGAGTACTGATACATTCTACAATATATATGACCGTTTTGCCATGTCAAAAAAGCCAGTTACAAAGGACCACATAATGTAGAAATGCATTCATTTGAAATGTCTAGAACATGCAAATCTAATATAGACAAAGAGTAAATCAGTAGTTATTTATGGCTAGGGAGGATATTAAGCAAGAAGCTAATATGTTCTTCAAGAAGACTAAAATGTAAAATATTCAGAAAGGCATGTATTTTTTAATATATTGTAATCGAGTGAATGACAAATTACTTCCTTTCTAAGTTAAAGTTGCACTCATAGGGATGGAGAGGAAAGATACTGTGTGAATTGTTAGGAATTAGCAATTGGTAGATGAGATGGTCAATAAAGAGATACAAAGTAAGTTATTTGGAGATTTCCATGACAAAGGAGATAGTGGAGCTTTTTTATCAACAAGTACAAATTTGGTGATGGTGGTGGTATATATGCCTGCGTGTGTGTGTGTGTGTGTGTGTGTGTGTGTGTGAAGAGAGCGAGAGAAGACATAATTAAGTGAGACATCTAGAATAACTTTTCAGAATATTTATAATGGATATTTCAATGGGAAATGCAGGGGTAACATAGGAGAATAGAAGGTTAGGCATATAGAAATGGAAGTAATTCACAAAAATGGGAGTGTTTACGTTCTGCTATGAGATTATATGTCCCAGAAGAAAGAAAAGAACGTTGAGAATTCATCCCTTGGGAATTCTTTGGTTGACTGGATGTAAAGAAGGAAAAAAATGATCTAGTAAATAATTTTGAGGTAACAGTAAAAAATGTAGAAGACCTTTCAAGAGATTCTAGTGTTAGTGGATCTCAAAGTAGATAACTGAGCAGGCTCAAGGACTACTAGGTCCAGGGCTGTGAGACCTCGTCATATATTTTTATGTACATGAGATCCAATAATTCACTGAATGAATACTTATACATTGTGTTTTCCTCTCCTTCTTGTTGAGAGCATCTGATAAAAACATAATCAGTGTTTCTAGTCACTTTCTCAACTGAGGAGGCCCATGTGTGCTAATGAATATAATGATAGTGACAGAAGAGGGTGCCAGAGCGTGAGAGGGATAGAATGGCACAAAGAATCTGTGGAGAAACTATAAACAGCACAAGAAAATGAAAAGATTATTTTCCATTTGTCTCAGCTCAGCTAGGAACTAGACACGTGTCCCTTTAGCTGATCTTTACTACCTTTTCCTCATCTGTAAAAACATGCCATTTGAACTTGTCCTCTAGGGTTCAGCTAGAGACTTACAATCATTTAATCTTCAACATAAGAGTTTCCAAAGTAGAAAGATAGACTTTAAAATACTTTGGAAACTTTAAAAAAGTAGAGAATTTACTTAGCACCTCAAGACTAAGAAAAAATTGCTTCCTCCCAGAAAATATATAAAAGGACAAAGACAAGACAATTGAGACAACTATCAAATGCAAATTTGATTTTTTCCCTCAAAGTAACCTTTGTAATAACTACACACAAGGCAGAGTACAGAAGAATTTATCTAAAGTCTCTTTTAATTGCATGTTAGATACATGTCGGTTTTCCTTATGATTCACTCCTATAATTTCTAAACACTAGGTAGCTTACCATAGAAAGTATAAAACATTTGAAGGCTTGACTTGATGTAGGTTCATTGAAGGTAAACTATATTAAGAAACTGTTAAAGAAATAATGTACACCTAAGTACCACCAGCAACATTTATATGAAAACATAGGTAGCTTTTCTTACCCATATATAAAAAGTTTTAAAATTTTCCATTCCAAACAATATTCAGAAACAAATATATGGTTTTCTATATATCATTTTTGCTCATGACAAGAAATTTTCAACAAATAATGATAATATAGAAATTTGAAAGAGGGATCCCTGGGTGGCGCAGCGGTTTGGCGCCTGCCTTTGGCCCAGGGCGCGATCCTGGAGACCCGGGATCGAATCCCAGGTCGGGCTCCCGGTGCATGGAGCCTGCTTCTCCCTCTGCCTGTGTCTCTGCCTCTCTCTCTCTCTCTCTCTGTGACTGTCATAAATAAATAAAAATTAAAAAAAAAAAGAAATTTGAAAGATTTTTCCTCACATTTATATGCTTCATGTATGGCTACTTTGTTACATAGGATGGTGGCTTAACAGAACCTTATATAATGCCTGCATTGTACTAAGAGCACAAATTAGAATGTAATTTTCTACAAACAGGAAATTTTTCTATCCACAAAAATTATTTTTATGTGAGACATTTCAAGGTGGTTTTTATTATGAGATAGTGATTTAATAATAGAGGCCTAAGTGCTAACTAATCTGAAGTTTGATATCAAGGGAAAACATTTCTGATTCTCTTACATATTTTCCAAATACTATCTCTCCAGAAAATAGAGGGAAGTTTCAGGAAAAAAAAATAGCCAAAATGTATATGATATGGAATGTATATGGTATGGAATGTCTAATTCGAGAAACAAAATATATACTTTAAATGTTTTATTATTTAAAAAGTGGTACATACCCTATTATCACTCTCCCACTCCTGACACAAAACAAGTTTAATGGCAACACAACCAAAAACCTCAATGACAGTTCTGGAGAGTGACATGGCAATAAATTTACCCATGCTCAGAAGAACAGGTCCTTATGGGATCTCAAGATACCTTCCTCAAGATACAGTCTGTTCACTAAACATGTAGAACCTCTCTCTGCTAGGAAGTGGACAACACTAACTACTTTCTGTTTCTATGATAAAAAAAAAAAAAGAATCTAAATAGTAAGCCACATGCTTATCATTATTTGTTTAAGGCTTAGAATTGTTAGAGATGCTCATTACCTAGGCCAACAATTCATGTACTGATCCATATAATTGGCACTATATAGGATACATCTGGATGAAGACTAGGCTGAAATAGGCAGTGATCTGTGTTGACTTGGATGGATAGAAGAACTAGGTAACAAAAACTTAAAGGAAAGAGGCCAAAATGAACATCATACCTACAGGTCCCAGAAAACATTCAGAGTTCACTTTATCTGTAGCCTGAAAAGCCGCCTGTACCCAGTCATACAGTCTTATAAAATCACAGTGCTTTCCTATGAGTCACCTACAATAAGGTAGGTTAGATTAATATTCAGAAAATAATATTTCAGGATGCCTGGGTGGCTCAGTGGTTGGGTGTCTGCCTTTGGCTCAGGACGTGATCCCGGAGTCTTAGGATCAAGTCCCACATGGGGGAATGGAGCCTGCTTCTCTTTCTGCCAATGTCTGTGCCTCTCTCTGTGTGTCTTTCATGGATAAATAAATAAATACTTAAAAAAAAAGAAAATAATCTTTCCCTTTCCCTCTCTTACCTTCTTCTCTATAGGGAAGTATAGTCCTTCTGATAATGTTTTGTCATAAGGCATGATTTGGTCAATGGAGAGGGCAATATATGGTAATGCAAGCATAGGTAGTATCATGTATTTCATCTTCCTGTGTGTTGCTTCCTATATCTACAATGAGTAGATGTCCCATGTAAATTCCATCCATTAAGTCTGGTCCCAGAAGGAAACACACATGAAGCAGACTCACAACCTGAAGCAAAGCTGCTCCAGGTAACCTGCATAATTGTTTTTGTTTATCCTGTTGAGACTTTTACACGTGTTTTTTGTTCTTATAATTAAGAGTAATAGTTAAACAAAGCACCCAGATGTATCAGCCTTATAGCATTTTTCTTATGTTTGACCAAAGACAAAGAGTGATGTGAGAAGTCAAGGAATACCACTCAGCTGTAGAATGCCACTCTTCTACATTGTCCTGCTGTAGACTGATGTTTTCTGGTGCCAGGGTCAGAACTTCTCACTCATCTAGGGTGGTCACTCCAGAACCTACACCTGACTTTATGTTTCTGATATTGTAATGATTGCTTCAGCAGCACTTATTTAGCACAGGATTTTAAGTTAATAATAAAAGTAGTTTCCCAGAGCCTACCTGAAGACAGGAGATTCCAGAGAAGAGATGAGATCATCATTTTTTTCTGAATACAGTATGATATTTTGATTGAGAATTATTTCAGGAAAAGGAGCTAAAAGTTCTCCTAATAGCCTGAGCAGAGAATTTAATTTCTATGTAATAATCCAAGTTAGTGTTAACTCCTAAGCACCTCATATACCTGAGAGAGCCAAATGCAACCTATGGGAGAATCTTAATTGGCCCAACTATAAGGGTTTTACTTAAGTCATGATATTCTCCTGATTAAAACCTTTAAATGACTTTCTTTTTTAAGTATTTATTTATTTATTATTTATTTATTATTATTTATTTATTATTATTTATGATAGTCACATACAGAGAGAGAGAGAGAGGGGCAGAGACACAGGCAGAGGGAGAAGCAGGCTCCATGCACCGGGAGCCCGACGTGGGATTCGATCCCGGGTCTCCAGGATCGCGCCCTGGGCCAAAGGCAGGCGCCAAACCGCTGCGCCACCCAGAGATCCCCGACTTTCAATTGTTTAAAAAGTGAGCCCCTTTTCTTGGCTGAAAGAGTCCTACAACATCTGCTAGCCTTTCCTACTCATCACTAACCAACCATTTGTCCCATTTCTTATTATGCCTCAACTTGTCTTTCTATTTCTTAGATATCATAAGATTTTTCTTACATCTGGGATGTTATCCTATTGCTCCATTTGTCTCACTGGATCTTTACCCAGATCTTCATATGACTAGCTCATTCCTATTCTTTAAAACCAATTTAAATATTATCTCTTCAGAGAACCTTTCTTACTCACACCTACCAAAGCCTCTAATTACTCCTTGTCTTTTACCTTATTTGTTCTCTCCTAGTGTATAGAGAGTCTGTAATTATTTTGTTCATTTTAAAATTTGCTATCTTGTTTCCCTTATTAGAATATAATCTTTAAAATTCCAGAAATTATCTGTTTTATTTGTTTTCCAGCATTTAAGGTCCAGTAGGGAGAAATCTAAAGTCATATATTTGAACTTAAAATTAAGAAATTTCTTAATCGAGATGTCTCATATCCATGGATTCCCTTTTGATGGATATGTTAAACTGCTGACTAGGTGCTATATTCAAGGTATTAGTGATCTATTGCGGCATAAAAATCATCCCTAAATTTAGTGATTGACAATAAGACATTTATTATGTCATGGTTTCTGTGGGTCATTTTAGAGCAACTCCAGTGGTTCTGACTCTGTCTCTCGCTTGCAGCCAGACTTACAGGTAGGGCTTTATCATCTCAAGATTGGAAATAGGCTGGGGTTCCTGGGTGGCTCAGTCAGTTAAGCATCTGCCTTCGGCTTAGGTCGTAGTATCAGGATCCTGGGATTGGACCCTCCCCCCCCCCTCTACCCCTCCCCTACTGCCAAGCTCCCTGCTGAGTCTGCTTTTCCCTCTCCTTCTGACCCTCCTCCCCACTCATGCTCTCTCTCTCCTCTCTCTCTCTCTCAATAAATAAATAAATAAATAAATAAATAAATAAATAAATAAATAAATAAAATCTTTAAAAAAAAAAGACCGGAGGGATCCCTGGGTGGCGCAGCGGTTTGGCGCCTGCCTTTGGCCCAGGGCGCGATCCTGGAGACCCAGGATCGAATCCCACATCAGGCTCCCGGTGCATGGAGCCTGCTTCTCCCTCTGCCTGTGTCTCTGCCTCTCTCTCTCTCTCTCTGTGACTATCATAAATAAATAAAAATTAAAAAAAAAAAAAAAAAAAAAAAAAAAAAAAAGACCGGAAAGAGGCTTAACCTCTCCATAGACTACTCACAACATGGTGGATTATTTCTCAAAGTCTGAGAGTGTGTGTGTATGTTAGAGAGAGAGAGACATTAAGAGAGGGAGATTGAGAGATTCTTTTTATAACCTAACTCTAACTGATATTCCATCACTTTTGCTGAATTGCAAGGAGTACTAGGTCCATTGCATACTGAGAGGGAGGATATTACATAGGAACATCAATGCCAAAACACTGGGATTGCTTAGAATCCATCTACTACAGAGTTATTGTAAAAAGTGTTCTAGAATCGGTTAGCAGTTTATATTGGCTCATGGGTAAATTTAAGTGCTAGTACTTTTTATTAAATTTGTCATTGAAATAGGACATGGAAAAGGTTTTTAATTATATTTAAGACACATTTTCAGAATAACCCGTATCCTAGTAGGGTCATTTGCATCCAGAAAGACTCAACAATTTGAGTATGCCAGTTACATTCCTTTCTTCTTTCCTTCTTTCATTCATTCAGCAAATACTTGCTGAGTACCTACCATGCTAAATGTTAAGTAATGAAAATATATTGAAGAAGAAAAAGATGGAAGTGTCCAGATTCATGGAAGTTAATAATAGTGGGAGAGAATCACATTAATCAAATGTTTAATTGCATTTAGACTTTTCTGGATAAACCCATTGGAACCTTCTTCTGCTCCTGCTGTGGCTGCTGCTGCAGCTTCTCTAATTCCACAGATTCAGATACACCAAGGGGTTAAATTGTGTCTTTAAAACATATTGATAATGCAGCGTGAAATCACATCTAAACTTGGTTAGTTTATAAGTGAATGATAGATGCTTTTCTTGGACATTCACATTATTAAGATGTTACATTGTATCATAGTATGTATTTATTGCACTGGTAAATGAACAACAAAACAAGCTGTGGTAGATAACATTTACTCCATATTGGTTTGTGACTAAATGTTTTTGATGGGCTATGAGTCTCAGTTCATGGATTCAAAGTATAGCAACATCAAATAGCCTTGAGGCTCATATAAAGCATCATCAAAATTCATGGTAAACATAGCAGGAGAGACTGTAGATATGTTTAAACTCATTGTCAAAAAAGTATTGCCATCTTGCCTGAAATTGATAAGACTCGTATAAGCAGATCAAGGAAAAGCTCTTTCCATTTGCTTCATTTATTTATTTTATTTATTTTATTTTTTTTTAAAGCTTACAGCATATGTGGGGGAATAAATCTTCAGATACAAAGAAGTGTGAATAGCTGATAGTTATTCAGCAGGCATCCTATGACTTATAACTTACAGCTTTGTAAATTTCAGAGTATGTTATTTCTTATCATCATTGCTTGTGTTGTCTTTTCCCTTGGCCAATTTTCTAGCATATTCCCAGTGGAATCGATGAAACTAGCCTGCTTGAACTTTTTCTGTGATGTGTTTGACAGAAACTTTTGTCTTTCAAAGAAAAGTAAACAATTGTGGAGGGATTGATCATATTTCCAGGCTCATTACCATGCATATTATGGACTGAAAGAATGACCTAAGAGGTCTTTCAATTGCTTATATTTTTAATAAAAGGGGTCTTCATTTTTTAAAATGTTTAATGACTTGGGATTTCATTTACACCAAATAATGAGAGCCTGTGTGAGACTGCAAATTGTATTTTGGGTGTTGTCATGCACTGCTGCACTTGATAGATAATTTATTCAGAGGCCTGGAAGAGAGCTTCTTAGAAATAACTGACTTTGAGGATGCCAATAAACATTGATGCCATGCATGTGCCAGCTGTGAAGTCATTAGTAGGTGAAACACCCTACAGTGCTTACAGCTTCAAACCGATTTGAAGAGGGATATATTTTAGCCAAAAGCATAAATGAATTCATAAATTTGTCTTGCTTTTAGTTCCCTATCTCAGTTCTGTCTTTTAAAAATTATATTTATTCTTTTTTGTTGTTGGCATAGGTTGCTGGATAAAGCAGAGTGTTCTATTCTTTCATATTTCTTAACAGATGATTGTTATTAGTCTATTAATGAAAGATTAACATTAGAAATCTGCCTTTCTATCTAGGTGGTAAATGAGAAGGCTGGTTGGAATATTGCTTAAAACTTTTTATTAAGACAAGATGAGATTATAGGAAGCCATTCCTACATATTGGTACTAGTTTGTTATGAGAAATATACACACACGTATTATTTCATTTCTGCTATAATTAACCATGAGGAAGGAAAAGAATGAACTTGGTCTACATATCTGCAAGGATGAAAACAAGACCTAGGGAAACAAAGTAAAATATCTCAGATTTTGAATAACAAAATATTTCTAAAAATTTATCTGACCAAAGGGTTTCCATAACCAGTGAATTTCCTGTCCCTGAAATATTCCAATATATGCTGGATAGCCACTTGGTAGCAATGCTGTACTGGGAATGTACATTTCCAATAGCAAGGATATTTTGCCAGATGACTTTAGTATACTTCCCAACTTTGATTTTTATCATGTTTCCACACAGAAAATTTCCTCCAGGCGAATTTTAGCTCTATAGTTTTGGATGAAGTAAAATAAAATATTATGGCAGACAGAAATGCAAAATAGAATTCTCCACACTGTAATTGATGGTACTTAATTTAGTTTCTTTATATTCTATAACAAAATCTGCCAGAAAAAAGGAAAGAATACTGAGAAAACAACTATGAATACTGGATTATTCTTGCAGTTAAGAACAGTGCCCACTCAACATGTCATTTATTTTAATTAATTATGATTTCTATTCCTTCTCTTATTTTCCATTTCTTTTCAGAAGTGCCCAAATAAGCAAATGATAATTTTTAAGATTCATGTTTGTGGAACCACAATATTATCAGCTAAATGCAACCAATTTCACAGTTAATAGTACACTAATTAGCATTTGATTATATTAAGCATTTTAAAACATTTAATACTGCAAGTGAGGCCAGGAAATGTAGAGAAGTATTTGGCTGTTGTTCAGTGAGCTGTGAATATATCTCCTGAAAGTACACAGATACTGAGAAATGAAGCCTGAAGATCCATATGTAAAAATGTCTGTAGAGGAAGCACTGTTTCTGTAAGTTGAAAGGCCGATGTGATTATGATGGAGGCAAAGCATCCATTTAAAAATAAAATCTGAATTTATAAATATGCACTTGGTACAATATAAAAAATATTAAACTTGTCATGAATATTCTATATTGTACTTGACATTCCAGAGCATACTCCAAAATGAGACTTGAGCATTCTTATCTTCAGTTTCAGTATTTGTTTAAAAAAGAATGATAATTAGTATTTCAATTATGGAAATGTAATTCACCATAAAAAGATAAATATTGTGAATATATAATGATTCTATATAAAATTAATTTTAGGAACAATTTTTGCAGTACTTAGTTGCTCTATTATTATCTGAGCAAAAATAATATCAGGTTAGGAACAAAACTTGTGAAACTGGAAAGAACATAGTGGTAGGAGCTATTTTATTAAAAATCAATGTTGTATGTGACAAATAACTTCCCAAAATTTCAGAGTCTAAACACATATCTAATTTTTAAAACCCAAAGTGAACATTTCCATTTGAAATATTCTAAGTTTAGTAAGTACTAGGAGAGATAACTATTTTTATTAAGGTTGTAATAACACATTGGAAAGAATTCTAGATCTATGATTTAAAAAGATCACAAGAAAACAACAAGGCCATTAAAACTATGTCTGAGAAAAAAAATAAAATAAAATAAAACTATGTCTGAGGAATAGAACATTCACGCATTGCTCTGATTTCATAGAAAAATCAAAGTGTTTTAGAACAAAAATTGGACGTTGGAGAAAAATTATAGCAATCCAATTTCATTCTATATTTAGAGAAGTGAATTGCAAATAAATAATCTTTGGAGAAACCATAGAGAATATTGTATCATCAAATGTAAGGCATAAGATGGCATTTCTATATCTTAGTAACTGAGATTTTTAAAATATTTCACCTGATGAAAAATGTGCTTTGTTTAAAACAGAAATTAAGCAAAAAATACAGAGTTATATGTAAGCATACATTCCCCAATTATGAAACATTTCTTAAACAATGTTATTGTATATATAAATAGTTGTCTTCTTTGATTTTTCCTCAGGGAAAACTTTTTTACATAGATAGAGATATATATTTGTGCCTTACATACAAGTTATTTTTAAGTGGTCTTTTGAATTATAAAGAATGTCATCTATTGACAGTTTATATCAATTTTGCAGTGCTGGATTTTTGCAACAAATTTATCAGACTATTACTTTTAAGAGAACGTATGCATGCCAGTGTAAATGCAAAGGGCTTTTTAATTGTGTCTTTTTGTTTTGTTTTTTACTTTTATTATTTATTTATTTATTTATTTTAATTTTTATACATATATATTTTTTATTGGAGTTCGATTTGCCAACTTATAGCATAATAGCCAGTGCTTATCCTGCCTAGTGCCCTTCTCAGTGCCCATCATCCAGTCACCCCAACTCCCCGCCCACCTCCCCTTCCACTACTTCTTGTTCATTTCCTAGAGTTAGGAGTCTCTCATGTTTTGTCACCCTCTCTCATCTTTCCTCACTCATTTTCTCTCCTTTCCCCTATAATCCCTTTCACTATTTCTTATATTCCCTGTATGAGTGAAACCATATAATGATCGTCTTTCTCCACCTGACTTACTTCCTCAACATAATACCCTCCAGTTCCATCCACGTCGAAGCAAATGGTGGGTATTCGTCGTTTCTAATGGCTGAGTAATATTCCATTGTATATATATATACACCACATCTTCCCTATCCATTCATCTGTCAAAGGACATCCTGAGCTCCTTCCACAGTTTGGCTATTGTTGACATTGCTGCTATGAACATTGGGGTGCAGGTGTCCTGCCGTTTCACTACATCTGTATCTTTGGGGTAAATCCTCAGCAGTGCAATTGCTGGGTAGCTCTATTTTTAACTCTTTGAGGAGCTTCCACACAGTTTTCCAGAGTGGCTGCATCAGTTTATATTCCCACCAACAGTGCAAGAGGATTCCCCTTTCTCCACAACCTCTCCAACATTTGTTGTTTCCTGTCTTGTTAATTTTTACCATTCTCACTGGTGTGAATTGTATCTCATTGTGGTCTTGATTTGTATTTCCCTGATGGTAAGTGATGTGGACCATTTTCTCGTGTGCTTGCTGGCCATGTGTATGTCTTCTTTGGTGAAATGTCTGTTCAGGTCTTCTGCCCATTTCATGATTGGATTGTTTGTTTTTTGGGTGTTGAGTTTAATAAGTTCTTTATAGATCTTGGATACTAGCCCATTATCTGATAGGTCATTTGCAAATATCTTCTCCCATTCTGTACGTTGTCTTATAGTTTTGTTGACTGTTTCCTTTGCTGTGCAGAAGCTTTTTATCTTGATTAAGTCTCAATAACTCATTTTTGTTTTTGTTTCCCTTGCCTTCACAGATATATCTTGCAAGAAGTTGCTGTGGCCAAGTTTTAAAAAGGTGTGCCTATGTTTTCCTCTAGGATTATGATGGATTCTGCCTCACATTTAGATCTTTCATCCAAGATCCATATGATCCTCTCAATAGATGCAGAGAAAGCATTTGACAAAATATGGCATCCATTCCTGATCAATACTCTTCAGAGTGTTGGGATAGAGGGAATATTCCTCAGCATCTTAAAAGCCATCTATGAAAGCCCACAGCAAATATCATTCTCAATGAGGAAACACTGGAAGCCTTTCCCCTAAGATCAGGAACAAGACAGGGATGTCCACTCTTACCACTGCTATTCAACATTAGTTCTAGAAGTCCTACCCCCAGCAATCGACAACAAAAAGAAATAAAAGGCATTCAAATTGGCAAAGAAGAAATCAAACTCTCCCCCCTAACAGATGACATGATGCTGTACATAGAAAACCCAAAAGCCTCCACCCCAAGATTACTAGAACTCATATAGCAATTTGGCAATGTGGCTGGATACAAAATCAATGCCCAGAAATCAGTGGCATTTCTATACACTGACAATGAGACTGAAGGAAAAGAAATTAAGGAGTCCATCCCATTTACAATTGCACCCAAAAGCATAAGATACCTAGGAATAAACCTAACCAAAGAGGTAAGGGATCTATACCCTAAAAACTACAGAACACTTCTGAAAGAAATTGAGGAAGACACAAAGAGACAGAAAAATATTCCATGCTCATGGATTGGAAGAATTAATATTGTTAAAATGTCTATGCTACCCAGGGTGATTTACATATTCAATGCAATCCCTATCAAAATACCATGGACTTTCTTCAGGCAGCTGGAACAAATAATCTCAAGATTTGTGTGGAGTCCGAAAAGGCCCAGAATAGCCAGGGGAATATTGAAAAAACAAATCCAGAGCCAGGGCATTACAATGCTGAATTTCAAGCCATACTACAAAGCTGAGATCATCAAGACAGTGTGGTACTGGCACAAAAATAGACACATAGGTCAATGGAACAGAATAGAGAACCCAGAAATGGGCCCTCAACTCTATGGTCAACTAATATTTGACAAAACAGGAAAGACTATTCACTGGTAAAAGAACAGTCTCTTCAATAAATGGTGCTGGGAAAATTGGACAGCCACATGCAGAAGAATGAAACTGGACCATTCTCTTACACCAGACACAAAGATAATTGTGTCTTGATTAAACTAGAGAATGTGTTTCCCATAACCCCCTTTCTTACATAGTTCTGAGTTAGACTTGGCCACAATAACATCTCGTGAGAGAGTATAAATTTAGTGCTCAAGTCTAGTATGATTTCTACCCCAAATTGCACCTCTTTGCAGTAATTTCCAAGGATAATGATAACCAGAAAGACTCTGGTATATGGACTCTGAATTAATCCATGTAGTTGAATCCAGACTCTACTACCTGTCTGTGGTAGTCAGAATAATACCTCCAAAGATATGCATATCTTAATTCCCAGAACTTGTGAATAAATTATATGGCAAAATGAACTTTGAAGATGTAACCAAGTTAAGGATTTTGAGATGGGAAGATTATCCTGAATTATTCAGGTGAGCCCAATAAAATCAAAAGGAATCTCATAAGAGAATGAGGGAGGCAACAGTGTCAGAATCAGTCAGAAAAGGAGTTGTGCTTCATGTAAAATTATCCGATGGCTTCCCATCCCGCTAAAATAAACCCCACCCATTTACCCTAATATATCTGGGTCTCTTCTGACTCTCCTAGTCTTTTTTTTTTTTAAGATTTTATTTATTTATTCATGAGAATACACAGAGAGGAGAAAGAGTCAGAGACACAGGCAGAGGGAGAAGCAGGCTCCGTGCAGGGAGCCTGATGTGGGACTCGATCCCGGGTCTCCAGGATCACGCCCTGGGCTGAAGGTGGTGTAAACCGCTGAACTCCCTGGCCTGCCCTCACAGTCTTTTTAATACCACTCCTTTCTGAAGAATCACACTGTAGGCACACCAGTCTTCTTCATGCTCCTGAATCCATTGAGTTTATTCCTACTTAGGTTCCTTGTATTTCTCTCCCTCTCTATTGAAAGGTCTTTTCTCATTTTCTAAAGGTATAGCTTCTTTTTTTTAGTCATTCATTTCTCAGCTTAAATATTCCTCTTTTATATATCTGAATATTTGTAATCCCACCTAGGTTCATTGGCTATCTGAGGGCAATGCTCTGAGGAGGGAAGAGGGTGACTTCCCCTCTATTTCTTTAGACAAACATTTTCTCCATTCCTGTGGCTGAGGATCCTCAAATTCTGGCAATGTTCCTGGATTTTTTTTCCTACCAACAAACAGCCCTTCCTCATCTTCTCTGATTTAAAATTTGTTTTTTCCATGTGAAATGTATTCCTGAGGGTAGACTATGTATGGGAATCACCCTTCCTTTATGGCTATGGCATAGAAATCTTGTATTTTCTAGGTCATCGTATACACACTGTCTTTCTCAAAGATATTCTACTCTTTTGTTTCCCCTTTTCCAATTATTGATCACCATCTCATATTTTCTTTGTATGTTAACTTAACTATCATCCTTGCTCTGTCACAATAATGTAAGCTCCAGGAAGCAAAGGCATGATCTTTCTTATTTACTGTTGTGTTCTGTGTGCCTGATACAAGAGATAGAGCATTAAGTGTTTGTTAAATAAATAAGTGTGCATGTCAATTTAGTTGATTAGACCTCTTCTGAATCAAGTTGCATAAGGATATTATAGCTGAGAGAGGATGACAAAGTTGTTTAGCCTGAGGATAGTTCATTAAAAAAAAAAACACAAAAGCAAAAACAAAAAAAACAAATAGCCAAGCTTCGCAGAACTTGTGTACAATCTCTAGAGAGAGAAGACGCTTCATGAAGAAAATGAATACATTATAGGGGTGGCAGGCTGTCAGTTGTGATCTCTCAGATATGGGAGCAAAACAGTGTTAACTTGGTGCACGATTTGACATAAAAGTAGGAATAGGTGTTCTCCTTGGATATAAAGTTGAATGACTGTAATGGCTGCTCTGTGGGTAAAATCTGGAGAGATGACACTTTCAGTGAATGCCAGTATTGTCACTAATGAGAATTTATCACGGCAGAATGCAACTCTACCTAAAGGTCATGTGAGGAGTAAGGGAATACAGGTGAAAGTGAATGAGAGGGCCACACAACACTGCATGTGAAAAGAATGCTAACTGAAAAGCACTGATGTGACAACGTGTTTAAAATCTACATTTAACTCTGATTTGTGCTCTTGCTTTCAATACATTTGAATAAAGAGAATAATGGTCTTTTTTCCTTGATGCCATCACTCTAAGTTCCAAATTACTTTGTGTGGTGTGGTAACATATTTCAATATCTAAGATGTTTGAATAGATGATATAAAGTTAATTGTTGATTCTTATTAATTTTCTGTCACTGCAGGATGCTTTTATGCCTCTTCATGTAAATGATTGACTTTCATAATTGCTTGTGTGTCCAAGTACTGCTTTTAGAGAGATGACATCAATGAATTTTAAGATTTTATTTGAGATTGCCTTTCAAAATGATTTCAAATACCGTTTTATATATAATTATTCTGCTTATGCTGAACAAAAGTGGGCAAAATTTATGCTAAGAATTATGACACTTTATTTCTTTGACAATGTATACTACTATAAAGAATTTCTTTTTTGTATCTAGCTTTCTATCATAATTTTCTTTAGGGGGAACAAATGCATTATTCTATTCACTTACTAATCTATTCATCCACCTACCCACCCACCCACCCATTTATTCAGCCATAAGTTTTGGAGAATTATCTTTGTAGCAGACACTGAGGTTTGCATGGTGATTCCAATTATGAATAACACATGGTCTCTTCTTTGGAGAGGTCAGAGGTAGTGAAGATGTGAGAGACAGATAAATAATTTGAAAACAATATGATAATTATTATAAACTATATTATACACACAGTCCTCTGCCCAGTTCTTTGGTTTTTCTTAATGCTTGTAAAGCTTTATGCAAAATGAGGTGCCCTCGATATTGGACATTAATTGGACACTCTGGAAGTCTAGGGGACGTTAGATAATTAAAGGAAAATAAAACACATGTGTATGTATTTATTAAAACGGCTATTAACATTTCGGAGAAAAAATCTTGAAGTTTATTATCATGCTCACCACTCTTATAAAGCTTCATAAAATATGCTCTACTATCTAAGACCATTATAATGAGAGAGAGAGAGGGAAGATTAGTTAAAGGAAGGGAAGAAATTTGATAGTAAAATGTATATTAAAAAGAAAATGCAACTGAATATAGATGAACTCTATCAGTACAAGAAAATGATAGCTTTCCACCATAATTTACTTTGGCAAACACTTGCATGTATGCAATGGGAATATAATCTAAACACCTTATTAGAATATGTATCTCTTTGCTGCAGCTTGCTTTATCATACGAACAGATATATAATGCTTCCAGGAATAATTTGTCGGTAAATGTGTTTTGTTAGCTGTTACTAAGAAAACTGAAGGGAGAAATACATTTGCCAAAGTACTTAGAATATGATTTCTTAAAAAAATACTCATATTTAGGAGACCCACATTGATAATTTACATTACTAATTTTCTATCAGCATCATATGTGATGAAAGCAAATTAATGATTTCTACAACAAAAAAAGATTAAATAATAGCTTTAATCAAGATACTTTTGTTGAATGCATTAGTCCCATTAGAAAGTAGTCAATGACATACATATGCAAACAGAAATTGTGTGACTATGACCCTTCGTCATATAGGTAATACAGTTAAAATTATACTATGTTCTTAATATTATCTAAGATGGAAAAAAATTGATGAAAACAATTCTGCATTTCTCATTAGGACAGTACGTTCTAATAAAATAATGTAGCAGTCATTTCTTTTATACAAAATTTCTAGATTTTGGATTTCTGTGTTTTAAAAACAGTTTCTTTGACATAAATATTCATGTGAAATTCAATGACAAAGAGAGGCAGCCTTTAAAATGAATGCATTATATTTCTCTTGTCATTTCTCTGCCATCCTGTTCTCATCAGGGTGATCAGCTATCTATCCATCTCTATTTATTTTAGCACTCCTGTAGGGTCACTTCTCTATGGACCACATTCTTAAACTCTACTCCTTGCCAGTCATTTTACATGTATTTTATGAGTTAATGAATATCTATCTTTAGTCATTACCATCAGCAAGGTCCTCCAGTACCTTGTCAGTGACTGGAGGTAAAAAAAGAAATACTTTGATGGGAGATTTTGTCCAATATGTAGAGTTCACAGCCTGGAAGCATTTCAGGATTCATGTTGATTTATAGTTTGCATTATAAACAATGAGATTCTGCTAATTTGGAAAATGTTACATAGTAACAATAATTTCATTTTGGAAATCAACCAAATTAGTTGGAACAGAGTTTCTCAAGCTAGAGTCTACATAGAGTTTGGAAACTGTGGTGTTAATGTTACTTGCAATGGTATATGTTTTGTAGATTTATATGTGATTTACATGTTTGACTTAGCTTGCTAATTGTGTAACAGTAAATATATCGAACTATACCAGATAAACTAGTTACACCTAGTTTCATATATCTAAATATTTGCATTACATTATTATAAGAATAGATATTCTAGGTGTCCAGGGTAATCTATGCATTTCAGATTTTGAATTAAGAAAATGCTTCTAGGATGCCTGGGTGGCTCAGTGGTTGAGCATCTGCCTTAAGCTCAGGATGTGATCCTGGAGTTCCAGATAGAGTCCCGCATTGGGCTCCTGATGGATCCTACTTCTCCTCCCTCTGCCTATGTCTCTGTCTCTCTCTGTGTCTCTCGTGAATAAGTAAATAAAATCTTAAAAAAAAAAAAAAGAAAAGAAAAGAAAATGCTTCAGGAGCAGCTGGGTGGCTCACTGGTTGAACATCTGCCTTTGATTCAGGTTATGATCCCAGGATCCCAAATGGAGTCCCACATCAGGCTCCTTGCAGGGAGTCTGCTTCTCCTTCTGCCTATGTCCCTGCTACTCTCTCTGTGTCTCTCGTGAATAAACAAATAAAATCTTTTGCTTAATTTATATCAAAAAGCAATTATCACTTATTGTTTACTTTCAAAATTTGACCCTTTAATATGTATCAACAAGAATAGACTATTTTTAAAATCACACACACCTTAGAAATTTGGTTTCAGAATCACTTTGTTGTTGCTAGCAAGATTTGTTTGTTTGTTCTTAATACTGTTTTTGTTGTTTGTTTGTTTGTTTGTTTGTTTTAGAGCAGCTTTAGGTTCTCAGAAAAATTGAGAGGAAGGGACATCTACCCTCTATGTAAACCCACATATCCCCTGCTTCCATGCATGCAAAGCCTCCTCCCTTTATCAACATCATTCACCAAACAGGTATACTTATTATAGTTGTTGAACCTACACTGACAAGTTATAAACACTCCAAGTCCATAGTTCACATTATAGTTCCATCTTGTGGTGCACATTCTTTGGGGTTGGACAAACTTGCTCACAATTTTTTGAGTTCATAATTCAGGGAAGGTTTGGCTGGATGGGTTTTGTCTAATTTATGCATCATAAACTTGAATGCCTTAAAGTAAAAGGTCCATTTTCATTATTATTTCTTCCTTTACATATCTAGTGCTTTGGTGAACATGACTGAAAGGTTGAACTGAGCTGGACAACTTTCTTTGTCAATGTCCTTTTCAGGTTTTTCCATATTTTCTCTTACATGGTAGATAAGGTCTCCAAGATCCCAATGCTGAAGCTACTAGTCCTTTTCAAAACTAGCCTGCAATTGATATGGTGTCTTTGTCACCAAACTATTAAATATAACAGTTAGGGGAAGATCACCTTTATTCATAGAAGTAGTGGCAAAGAATTTGTGGCTATCAGTAGAAAAATCTCAATTTTTATTTCAAGTTATAAAGTTTGGTAGATATTCTGTTGAATAAAATAAGATAAAATGTATATAAAATCTAAATATAGTTAAAAGAATTTATCCTGTGCTATGATTAGAGATAACTTTATTATCCAGAAAGTTAACCTCATTTATAATTTTTTTTCTCTTTTATTTTAACTTAATAATGTCATTGGAAAGATTTATCTCATGGTGTTTACCAGAGACTGCATTCACATACCTATGGTGTTGTCATGGCCACTTATACATGCTTATCAATAGTCACACAGACAGGCAAAGTACAGAGGGAACATTTTGCCTCATTATAAATATATCTAAAAATAAATTCATTAAAATATTTCAGAATATGTCAAAGTTTTGATGTCAAAACAGTTATAAAATTATAGATTCCGAAGTTCAAGGAAATTTAGAATTATTTTAGTAAAAGATAGGCTGCCTCATTATCTTTAAAGAATTTAGGCATTGCTTTTTTTAAGTAAATAATAATACATTAGGATTTGGACTATTATTTCCCCAAAACTTAGATATTAAATATAACACATTTTATTAATCACCAATAACAAGTAATTGATCATTGTAAGATTATTTAAGTCATTCATACATAGCAACAATTAATTGAATGGTATTATGTACCAGGTACTCAAATATGTACGCTACATACATTATCTTATTTAGCCCTTTTACTCTATAAGATATGCATCATTTTCTTCTTTATTAATACATTTTGAAATCACTAAGATTAGCTTAAAGTTGCTGCTAGAAAGTAATTTCTCTGTTTAAACAAGAAAGTATGTGGTTCCTAACCATGGAGGAAAATAAATTATATTCGTACTGGAGGGAAATGTAAAACATGAAAACCCAATAGCACTGTGCAATTATTTTTTTCTGTCTTTCAACCCGGAAGGACTTTCTTAAAACACCAAATAACAATAACAAAAAAGATAAAGACTAAATTATAAAGGAAAATATGGGTAGATTCTACTGCCATATAATAAAAATCCTACAGACAATAGAGACCAGAACAAATATAACTAAAAACAAAACAAAACAAACTTAAGGAAACACACTAAATGCAAAGAACAGGAAAAACAAAAACAAAAAGTTGAATATACCATTCTCACCCCCCATTCCTCCCCTCCTACCCATACAAATGCTGAAGCTTAGGGACATAGTAACACCTAAACAGGGACTTTAGGTGTGTACAAATGTCCAAACAGTTAGGCAGAGCAAAAATATATTTTGATTTCGGTTTTAACTGATACCAAATCCATTGTTCTTTCTAATTAGAGCTCAATGCTTCTCTAATATGCAGCTCTCTCTATGTCTAGCCCATCTGTTTGAATATTGATTCAATAGTGATAAATGGCTACATTTTGAAAGTTCTTTAGTATTCAGTCATTTTTCTTTCCTAAAGTTTTCATTTTATTACTTTTCTCCCCCAGTAAAGGAAAACTTGCTAAGATACGGAGGAGGCAGTAGAGAGAGGGACAACAAACATAAATATAATCATGATGATGATGATGATGATGATGATGATGATAGTCTTAAGTTTACTCACCCACTCATGATATTTTATCTTTCCAGAGATTATTGTGAGTGTATGCATATGTGATGCTGTAATACTGCTTAACGATTTTTTTACTTGATATTATATCATAAATGTATTTACAAATATTAAAGATTTAATTGTCATCTATACCTATCTATATATATTAATTATTAGGAAGTTCCTCTGCATACCCTTTATTTTGTTTCTTTTGTCTTATTGAATTGGAAAAGCTATTTACATATGAAAGCTTTATCATGTTACCTGCCATATCTTTTGCAATTATCTGTATTCAGTTTGTAATTTTCATCTTTAATATTATTTCATGGTATTTAAAATTTTATGAACAAAAATATGAGTTTTTATAAGGTATATCAACTTTTTCCTTTATTCCTTTGGTACTATTTCTCCAGCTACTCAATGTGTAATAAGGGTGATAGTACTAAAATGAAATCAAATGCACATGAATGCATTTAGCATAAGGATTTAGTGCTTCTAGTTACATGTAAACTCAGGGAGTGATTCTTAACTGCACTTATTTTGGTTTGTGGATTGATCCTGAATTGGCAGTGATAATCTTGCAATATGACCTTTCTTTTCTTTTCCCTTCCTTCCACACATATTTATTGATAACTTTCTGCATAGTAAGCATTTATAAAATCAGAAGATAAATGGGACATATCCTCTAAATTTAATGAACATACAATATTAAATTGGTATTATATTATCACTCTTCCTTTTGATGTCAAAGTATGATGGCACTGAATGACAGTTATTTATTTATTTATTTATGTATTTATTTATTTATGATTTATTTATTCATGAGAGACACAGAGAGGCAGAGACACAAGCAGGGGGAGAAGCAGGCTCCCATGCAGGAAGCCTGATGTGGGACTTGATCCCGGACTCCAGGATCACACCCTGGGCGGAAGGCAGGCACTCAACCACTGAGCCACCCAGGGATCCCCTGAATGGCAGTTTTAAATTATATGTGTCTGCTAAATATATTGAGTTCTAGTTGACTATTCTGGAAAAAGTTATAGATGACATCAAATACCCTGACTGGGTATTTGACTCTTGGTCGGGCTTTTAACTTCTGTGTATCTACTTACAAATTTGGAAAATATGAGGATTCTTTATATTTTAAATCACTACAACTAAATTTTACAGTGCTTAGACTACTATGAAGTAGTAGCTGGCACAGCATACTCTTATTAGACTGAAATACAATATCTCTTCATGTTTTCTATTAATCATTCAGTCATCACCATATAATCTTGTTAGAAGTCCTCACAATGAAAATTATCTAAAAATACCAGAACTTACTTTGATGATGGTCTTAGTCTAGCATCTAATTTCCAAATGTAGAGAGTAAAGTTTTATTAATATCCTTGGTCCTGGTTTTAGATGCTTTCATATTTATGGTACTCTCATTTTTGTTGTTGAAAACTTGGTACTAACAACCTCTGACTCATCTCTGTTCTTTTCCCTCCTTATTCTTGCTCAGACCTTAGGGATCCCAAGGTTTGAAGTGTTCTTAATTTACACACTCATGCTCAGCATGTATTCCCAAACCTTTAACTCAGTGACAGTATATCTGGATGTTGAAGGTGTTCTACCTCAACCTCTGTGGGCTGGATCTAGCTCTTTCCTATAGACCTCTAAGCTTGGAATCTTGTTTTATTTTATTTTATTTCATTTATTTTATTTTAATTCAATTTGCCAACATATAACACCCAGTGCTCCTCTCATCACATGACCTCCTTAGTGCTCAACACCAGTTACCCCACCTCCCCTTTTGTAACTCTTTGTTTCCTAGAGTTAGGAGTCTCTCATGGTTTGTTTTCCTCTCTAGTTTGCCCATTCAGTTCCCCTCCCCTTTATAGTCCCTTTCACTATTTCTTTATAGTCCATATATGAGTGAAACCATATAATGATTGTCCTTCTCTGATTGACTTATTTCATTCAGCGAAATAGCCTCCAGTTCTATCCACATCAATGTAAATGGTAGGTATTCATCCTTTCTGATGGCCTAATAATATCCCATTGTATAATAGACCACATCATCTTTATCCATTTATCTGTCAAAGGACACTGTGGCTTCTTCCACATTTTGGCTATTGTGAACATTACTACTATGAACATTGGGGTGCAGGTGTCCCGTCATTTCACTACATATGTATGTAAATGACGGTAAATTATGATTTACCGGTGTATGATTTCGGGTAAATCCCCAGCAGTGCAATTGCTGAGTCATAGGGTAGCTCTATTTTTAACTCCTTGTGGATGGAATCCTGTTTAAAGTCAGTATACATAATTTTCTTTCTTGGTATGCCCTGTTTGAGATTTTTTAATTCTTTCTTGCTAATACTCACCAGTTGGAACCACTTCAATTCATCTGAGTCTGCAGTAGTAATATTAAAGCTTAAAAAGGAAATGATTTTAATTATTCCTCGGAGACAACTCCAAGTTTGGCTGCCTCCAAACTGTGCCCCTCTCCTTCTCAGTGAACAGTCAGCATATAATTTATAATTGCTAACTCCACAAGAAGTTATGATAGCCTTTTCTTCAGGAATGCTATGACGACTACTGTGCTTACCTTTGCAAGATTAAAAGTTGCTTTTCAGAGAACTCTAAAGGAAAATTCTAGAGAAAGCTTGTCTACATAAACAAAAGTACATCTGGAAGTAACTTTGGGGAAAAATGACTTCTCTGGGACTCCAGCTACATACAGAAGGTGAAATTGTTTCATATGAAATTGTCTCATATTTCATATGATTTTAAAAGCACATACATGCAATTTGCATCTTCATACACACTAATTTTTTTCATGAATTAGTAAGTATAAATTAAACAAAATTATTCTTCTGTTTGTGTAAATTTTTCTCTCCACTTGTACGAGGAAATTTTATAATTTATATGCATAATTAAAAATTGTGATTAAATTGTTCTTTAGAGTTGGTACATAAAAGAACTGAAAAAAAAATCTACATGAAACTGGGAGCTGATATATGACTTTGGTTCTGAGGATTTTAAATTTTATACTCTATCATCATGTACTGATATTTTCCTCATTTAAATTGTTTCTTACCTGTGATTACTGCCTCTATCAATCCCAGTCACCCTCAGCTTTACATCAGCAGAGCACCTAGGTATAACTGTAAAATTAAAGTTTTTATGTGAATTATTAAACTATGATTTCCCAGCTCTAAATGTATCTTTCTAAACTCTGCTTTGTCATGCTGGCACTGGCATCTACAAATGCCATCTCTTAGCAGTTGGCTTCCTACTAGGGTCTGCGGTCAAGGAGGAAGATTGAGGTCAAAGAGGGAGATTGGAGGCTGAAAAAGTGTCTCTGACTCTGTTGTCATTGCCCTAGTGAAAACCTTCTCCCTGACAGCAGTACTTTGCCCTAGTGTTGTTTCTTTTCATTCTAACAGAGCTAGTCAGTGACCTGCATTCCCAGAGGCACCAAGAGCATCACTGCAGTGTTGCCATCTAGATGCCTAAGTTCCAGTTTGGGAACCCCTTCCTCCAAACTCCACAGGTAGCCACACAGCACCCTTCAGAGATTTGATTTGCAACATACAGGTCTCTTTCTCCAGTCTTCTAGATTCAAATACCACAACCCTATCTCCTTTGTGCTCTTGAACTTATGGGAAATGGACCTTTGGGAAATGGCTACTTTTTTGCAGTTACTACTTCTATAAATTCAGTCTTTTGCCTTTTTCAATTCTCCATGTCCTGCTTAATAAATTTCTATTTTTATATTCTCTTAATTGAAAAAACTATAGTAGTTTATTTCTCCCCCATGGAAGCCTGATCAAATACTTTTTACTGTAAATCTCATTAATAGCTGTATTCCCTGTCACAGAGAGAGATAAACCTTGGTAACCTTGTGTGCATGGGGCAGCAAAGTCATGTGGTTAGCCATAAATTAGTCCCAAGACTCTATAAAATCTTCCACGAACATGAATTGGTCATAAAGAGGAAATATTCTTGGACAGCTTTAACTTTTTCTGTGAGAATTGGCTCTCTGCTCTATTACTTTTCCTTCTCTTTGTTGGGAAGTATTATGTAAATTATTTCAGAAATTGGCAGGAGATTGTTTATTAATATTTCATGTAGAAAACAAAAGTTTGGAGTTAATTGAATCCTAAATTGATGAGCTTTAAGATTTTATCATTTTGATTGCATGATAAACTAGAATAATTTTAAAGTAAATTTTATCAATTAAAAAAGTGTTTTTTCCCCATTTTAAGACGAATAAGGCAATAATCCTGTTATATTTTAAAATGCTTAATTCATCCAGCTATTCTAATGGGGCCTGGCAATTTCCTGATTATGCTTATGTAGACTTCATGCCAACCACAGATTGGATTAGAAAGAGATCAACAATTCAGATCAATATTTTTTTTATTCTATAACAAGAGATTGAATGTGAATGATGAGGTTTGATAGTAATTGCCTGATAATTTTAAGGCACTAAAACCCCTGCCATAACCATTTTATAAAACATAGATTTGCCTTGTATTGTGCACTATAATAGGCAATAAAGAAAAAAATACATGAAGAATAGATACTCTCACTGAGAGTTTAAAATATATTCAGAGAAACAAAAAAAATGCAAAGTGTGTTTAAAATGGCAATATTATGATATTGCTAATAATAACTGTCACTGAGGATTTAATAAAATTAAAAGAATGGATAAGAGTACTAAAAGATAAAGCAAAATAACTGAAATAATAAGACACATGACAAAATATCTATTGTGTTATTTTTTTTAACCTATAAAAACTCCCAAGGAAGGATTGCAGAAAAATGTTGTAAGTGATGAAGAAAAACATGAAAACTATTTGAGGGCAGAATTGTGAAATATGAGGGTGGTGAACAGTATGAATTGTTGGGGAAAGGTTTGTTAAAATAAAGAGTGAACCAAGGTCAATGGAATGTGATTTTGAAAGTTTATTAATCATAAAACATCTCAAGTTGAGATAGTTACCAATGATGAGAAACATCTGGGGTGGACTTTGGTATGTTGAAATCAGAAAGTTTCAAATTAATATGCCATTTAGAAATAAGATCTCTAAAAAAAAAATGCAAGTTTGTGAGAAAATGACCTACCAATGGGAATTTTTTCCTTGGTGTCTGTGACAAAATGTGAGCCAAGTAAAAAAATACAGATTATGGATATAAATTGTCTATATAGGTATAGTAGAGGACAAAATTATTTTCTATTATGACTCTTTCTTCTAGGGTATCTATATAAGCATATAAGCAGTTAACATGATTTAAAAATAAAATATCAAGTTCTAATATCCAATATTACATTTAACTTTTTATATTTACACTCACAAAATATTGGAATTGATGAGACTTGTGAGCACAGATATAAGCAAAAATTATGTATATGTATATGCACATATATAAACATATATAGCATACACATGTATATGAGATTATATATATATACACATGTGGACTTTATAGTTTACACACACAGGCACACAATCACATAAAATAACCTGTAAGCAAGCATTAAATTTAAAAAAAGATGATAAATAACAGGTAGCACAGGAAAAGGAAACACTAGATGATCCAGATTGTTTTTGCAAGTAAATACAAAACATATTTTAGATATCCCTAGCTGCCAAATGCAAAATAATTCTAATAATTTGTAACAAAAGATGCATAAACTAATTAAATAGACCTATAAATTTAGCTTTGAAATACTTTTCTACTTTTGTGCAGATAATATAATTAAAATTCTAATTTTGTACATTAAATTCTATTATAAAATACACATAAAGAAAAGCAAAATCAGAGTGACTGGGGAAAATGAAATTACTTTATTAATATTTTTATATTAATTCTAAGCACATTTTTTAAATACCAAACTAAATTGTACCGAATGCAGGGGGAACTGACATGTTACATTACAGGTATATAAATTTCTGATGCCCTTATTTGATACAGCAATTATGGATGAAACTCTAGAGAAATTAAATGAAAGCATTTTCACTTATATAAGTTTAATATAAGTCGTTTCAGTCAAGCTGAGGGGTGTTATTAGGTAATACAGAATTCCAAACAGGTGATTGAAAGCAAAGGTGTTTGCTTTACACATTAGCCACATGGTTGACCAAGTTATCATTTTTCTGTATAATTAAGGTTTCAAATACCATTCAAAATGAAAATTAATATACAGTGGTCTCATAAAACAAAGTATAAAGCCTTAAAAACATAAAATTGAACAAATACTTTTTCTGCACCTATTGAGAAGATCATATGGTTATTTCCCTTTATTTTATTACTGTAGTGTATCACAGCATCCTTTCTGGATTATAACTCTTCACAGTGTACAGATAGAGGGAACATACCTCAATATCATAAGAGCCATATATGAAAACCCCACAGCAAATATCATTCTCAGTTGGGAAAAACTGAGAGCTTTTCCCCTAAGGTCAGGAATACCACAGTGATGTCCACTATCAACACTGTTGTTCAACATAGTACTAGAAGTCTTAGCTTCAGCAGACAACAAAAAGAAATAAAAGGCTTCTGAATAAGAGAAACAAAAAACTCTCTTCATAGACATCATGATACTTTATGTTGAAAACCCTAAAGAGTCCACCTCATAATTGTTAGAACTCGTACAGAATTCAACAAAGTAGCAGGATATAAAGTCAACGGACAGAAATCAGTTGCATTTCTATACACTAACGATGAAGCAGAAGAAAGAGAAATTAATGAGTCCATCCCATTTTTACAATTGCACCAAAAACCATAAGATACCTAGAAATAAACCTAAGCAAAGAGGCAAAGGACCTGTACTCAGAAAACTATAAAAAAAAAAAACTCATGAAAGAAATTGAGAAAGACACAAAGAAATGGAAAAATATTCCATGTTTATGGATTGGAAGAACAAATGTTGTTAAAGTGTCTATGGTCCCTAGAGCAATCTATACATTCGATGAAATCCCTATCAAAATACCATCAACTTATTTCACAGAGCTGGGACAAAGAATCCTAAAATTTGTATGGAACCAGAAAAGACCCCAAAGAGTCAAAGTGATGTTGAAAAAGAAAATCAAAACTGGTGGCATCACAATCCTGGACTCCAAGCTCTATTACACAACTGTAATAATCAATGCAGTATGGTACTGGCACAAAAACAAACACATAGATCAATGGAACAGAATAGAGAACCCACGAACAGACCCTCAATTCTATGACCAACTAATCTTCAACAAAGTAGGAAAGAATGTCTAATAGAAAAAAGTCTCTTCAACAAATGATGTTGGGAAAATTGGACAGTAACATGCAGAAGAATGAAAGTGGACCATTTCCTTACACCATATGCAAAAATAGACTAAAAATGAATGAAAGATATAAATGTAAGACAGAAATCTATCAAAATCCTAGAGAAGAACACAGGCAGCAACTTCTATGACCTTGGCCACAGCCACTTCTTGCTAGAAACGCCTCCAAAGGCAAGAAAACAGAGGCAAAAATGAACTATTGGGACTTCAACAAGATAAAAAGCTTTTGCACAGCAATGGAAACAGTTGACAAAATCAAAAGACAACTGACAGAATGGGAGAAGATATTTCCAAATGTCTTGTCAGATAAAGGACTACTATCTAAAGTCTTTAGAGAACTTATCAAACGCATCACCCAAAAAACAAAGAATCCAATCAAGAAATAGGCAGAAGACATGAACAGACGTTTCTCCAAGGAAGATATACAAACGGCCAAGACACATGAAAAAATGCTCAACATCACTCAGCATCAGGGAAATCAAATCATAACTACGAGATGCCACTTCACACCAGTCAGAATGGCTAACATTACAAGTCAGGAAATGACAGATGTTGGCAAGGATCCTGATAAAGGGGAAACCTCTTGCACTATTGGTGGGAATGCAAGCTTGTGCAGCCACTCTGGAAAATAGTAGGAAGGTTCCTCAGAAACTTGAAAGTAGTGCTACACTATGACCCAGCAATTGCACTACTAGGAATTTACCCCAGTGCTACAAATGTGGTGATCCAAAGGGGAACCTGCACCCCAAAGTTTATAGCAGCAATGTCCACAATTGTTAAACTATGGAAAAAGCCCAGATGCCCATTGGCAGATGAATTGATAAAGAAGATGTGGTATATATATACAATGGAACACCACTCAGCCATCAAAAAGAAAAGAAAAAGAAATTTGCCTTTTGCAATTATGTGGATGTAACTAGAGGGTATTGTTAAGTGAAATAAGTCATTCAGAAAAAGACAATTATCATGTTATCTCACTCTTATGTGGAATTTAAGAAATAAAACAAAGCAGCTTAGGAGAAAGAGAAAAAGATAAGACAAAATCGGGAGAGAGACAAATCATGAGACTCTTAATCATAGGAGATAGAGAGTTGCTACAGGGGAGAGGAGGGAGGGGATAGGGTAACTAGATGATGGATATTATGGAGGCCACATGATGTAATGAACACTAGTGCTATATAAGACGATGAATCACTGACCTCTACCTCTGAAACTAACAATACATCATATGTCAAATAATAGAATTTATTTTTTTAAGATTTTATTTATTTATTCATGAGAGACACAGAGAGAGAGAGGCAGAGACACAGGCAGAGGGAGAAGCAGGCTCCATGCAGGGAGCTGGCGTGGGACTTGATCCCGGGACTCCAGGATCACTCCATGGGCCAGAGGCAGGCGCTAAACCGCTGAGCCACCCAGGGATCCTAAATAATTGAATTTAAATACAAAAAGAAGAATAAATTAAAAAAAAATAAAGTTGAACAAATAAAACACCTTCTAATACAAACCATATGTGTCCACTTATATAAAGTTTCCAAAACAAGTAAAATTATATGTAGTATTAAGAAATGTAAACATGGATGCTATTTAAGAAAAAAGAAATAATGATACTCATAAAACCAGGACAATGCCTATTTTTAGGGTGGTGAAAAGGAACTGTCGCTGGGAAAAATATTGAGAGTCCTTTGGGATCTTGGGAAAGTGCTATTCCAGACTTAAATGATAGATAACACCAGTGTGTACAATTATTTTTAATCATTTTTGCATTATATTTACACCATTTAACAAATAAAAAAGTTTTAATTGTATTCTCTGCACAAAAAAACATAACCATTTCAAAGCAAAGCCAAAGCTTTTGTGATCTATTTAAGTTTTGGAACATATACTCAAACAAAACTTCAGAATCTGTTTCAGAAAGTATAGAGGAGAAAATTCCAGTGCCATTTGATGCCAATGCTTAGGTAGAGATGCTAAAAATAATTTTAATATGATGTTAAGTAATAATGTAAAAATAATGTAATGTGCATAACTTTTTGCGCACAAATTGATCTGTACTTTAAAATTTATATATTAACTTCATGAAATGTGTTAACAATGAGCAAATTGGATGTTGCAGCAAATCAGTAAGAGCAGTGACATATACTTCAGCAATGCTACTATTAAGCTCTTCTACTTGGTACTGTTTGACCAAAACAAACAATTTGTTTCCTGAAGGCAACTATAGAATACAACCATAAAACTTACCACAATAGATGGGCGCCTCTGTGGCTTAGCTGGTTGAGCATCTGACTCTTGATTTCTACACTCAAGTCATGATCTCATGGTCATGGGATCAAGCCCCAAGTTGGGCTCTGCTTAGCAGAGACTCTGTTTGAGATTCTCTCTCTCCTCTCCCTGTGTCCCTCCTGCTCGCACCCACCCTCCCCCTCAAATAAAGAAATAAATCTTTAAAAATAAAAAAAAAATAAAATATACCACACTAGAGGATTTTTTTCTTGTTCTCCCATTTCATGCAAGAATGTGGAAAAAATGAGACCCTAGTTTACCTAAATTCTGAGACTATCTTTGAGCATAGGTCTTTGTACTTCTTGTCATTTAATAGTGAAAAATCTTTTCTTAAGAATCCTGGTGACCCACTTACTTTATCAAGATGTTACAGGAAAAAAAAATCCTGAAAAAACATTTAAAGCTTTGGCTTTACATATCTGCACAATGCATTCTGCCCATAAGTGTTACAATCTGAGAAATCATAAAAAAATCCAATAAATGCTGTAAAGAGTTTAAAATTGTTCTAATAGGGTTTTTAATTAGATGAAACTGAGCATAGCCATAGTCAATTAGAAAAAAACCTGCAACTAGAACTGCCTGTTCCTCATAGAGTTATTGGAGACTCAGCCATGCAGTTTATTGAGGAAAGGAAGCAAGGTGATTTGAATGGATATAGATTATTTGAAACTCTTTATTATGTGTGTGAGAGCAAGTATACACTTGGAAAAATATTAATATTAAATTGACTTTGTATCTCTCAACCCCTAAAATTTTGTTAAAAGCATGACATTTATTTGTAAGAAAAAATAAATAGTAATGTAAATGATTTATTTTCTTTCATGAAATGTGAATGTTGTTTATGCTAAGTTGCTTTGGAAAAGTAGGTATTATCTGTTAGTTATTTATTCCTCAAATAAGGTCTAATTTACTGTTTGGTAATATTGATATGTGATGTTTTAGAAAACTCCTTCTTAAAAATATATTTAAAACCTAAGTTTCTACTCTTATTTTTTTAAAGATTTATTCATTTATTTTAGAGAGGGAGAGAGAGAGAGTGAGAGAGAGCATGCAAGCATGGGGTGGGGGGTGCGAAGGGATAGAGAGAATCTCAAGCATACTAACTCCTAATGAAGAGCCTGACTCCGGGCTCAGTCTCATGACCCTTGAAACCATGAGTCATAAATCATGAGCCTAAATCAAGAGTCAGACACTTAACCGAATGAACCACCTAGGCACCCACCCCTCTTTTCTTATTTTTATTACAGGAAAAATAAATTATTTATAACAATTCATAATTCTTAAGGGGTCATTGTTTTAACCACTTGACTTTTGAATTCACTTATACTCATCGTGATTGTATGTTTCACATTTTTTCTATAATTTTTAATGAAATAAAATCATTACATACATACTTTTGGTAACTTTCAACTTTCATTCAACATTAAAATATATATATGATATATATATGTATCTTACTTCCATCTATTTAAAGCTTATTTTTTCATATGTTCCCTCACTGGATAGATTTTGAAATTATTGTTAGGTACTACATATATTATTGAACATACTGCTAACACACTTAAAATTCAGCATTCTTTAGTGATTGTTATTTGGAGGAGTCTATCATAAATTACTCCTGAAATAAGTACTCTTCACGTTTGATTGCACTATATGAGCATGTGTTAAGTTTCATTGGCTTTAAATAATCATCAGATGAATGAAGTTTCTGAATAAATAACTCCAGGTATCATAAGAGTATGATGATTTTATAATACTGCTTGAAATTGAAATCCAAATAAAATCTGTGTGAACTATATGTTACTTTAATTGAACTACACAATGCAGGGTGAATGTGAAGCTAAGTGGAACCCTATGCTTCTCCTCTGACAACTTTACCTCAATGTTCTTTGTCCTTTTATAGAATCTCTAGGTTACTACTAAAGAAAGGTGGAAGCAGTTAAAAGATAATTGTAATATTTACTTTAATCACTGGATTTAGTAATCATACATCAACCTGATATTGATGTTGTTTGTACAAGTTGTACATATTTACAATATATAGGGCTCAATTAAGGAAACAAAAGCCATTCTAAGTACTTCTAGTAGAGAGAGATTTAATACAGCATAGGGAATGAGAGGAATACTCAAGAGTTGGAAGGGTTCTGGAAAAAAAATATCAGGAGGCACTTTTAGGAGATTCCTAAGTCCAAGCGTTGCCAGAAAGCTTCCACCACGGTCTACAATAGAAAATCTGCAGCCAATTTTCAGAGGACTCCATGGCTGGAAGCAACAGTCAACGATCTTAGCTACCTGCTGAAAATGAATTAATGCATTATCCTTCTCTTCTAACTTCCAAATTGTGTGCAATTTTCCAGATGGCAACACCTAACCAGGAAGGATAGAATTAAAGGGATTTCTGGGAAATATAATTCAAAGTTCTCGCCTGAAATAAGGAGAAAAAATTTATAAGGGACAAAAAGTACAAAATAGAAAATACAGATCAGCTTTCAAATATTGTAAATCTAAAATGATTATTTTTTTCCTGGAGGTACATTTTTATTGCATCTTAAAGTTGATTAATTGGGATTACTGCTTAATTCAGCAGCTGAAAATAAAATTGTATAATGTTTAAGCATGTAACAGGGACACTTCTTCCATAGCAACATTTTAAAAGATAATAAAAAATGATGTGAGAGTGACATATTACATAATTGCTGTATATATATATATATATGTGTGTGTGTGTGTGCGTGTATTTTAATTATTTGTAGCTGAATATAAGTCACTGACATAATGTTCTTAGAAGAGTATATACTTGTATTGAATTTTACTGTGATATGAGATAGATGAATGTATCCTGTTCATTTTCTCGTGGAATTAAAAGATGTGATGTTTTACTGGTGAACAAAAAAATTTATTTTAATTTAGTCAGCATAAATGAATTTTTTATGAACCTGAAGTAATCCTCTGATTTCAAGATGGTGAACTAAGTATATATTGCAGTCTTTCTGCTTTACGTCACATCCTAGAAATTACATAAAATAAATAAAAAATAAAGAAATGGATACACTAGAAATAAAAAAAGAAGCTTTTAAAAGCCAGAAATTGTGAGTCATTCTTAAAAGGCCATTTTAAAACTGACCATTTGTAATAGAAACCATAGGACAGGGCAAACATTTTAGTTTTCTGCCACATAATGTAGGTTCAACAGCAAGGGAGTTCTGACTGTGGAGGTGATGAAACATAAAATCAGGATGGGTGGAAAAAAATTAAAAAGCCCAATAAGTTACTTAGTTTGGTTACAGTAATGGGAGGCATTAATAAAAAGGAAGGAGGTCTGTCACCACACACAAACAGTGACAAGGAGGTTGGTTGAAAGAACTAGAATGAAGCTAACAGGTGACTGGTAACACATTTCTTTTTATGAAATTGAGATAGGGGATGTCTTCTTAGCAAGATAATTGAAATTGTGGACTTGTGGGCATGGATATTTGTGCTTTTCCCCCACTGGGATTGTCAGTGAATTCCATACAGTCTAACAATTGATCTTAAAATTTCAAAAGCAAGAGGCACAAACTCATAAGAAAAAGTTAATACTGTGAAAAACAGAACAGGCTCAAAAATTGAAGGGTACACTTTAGAAACAGAAATAATAAACAATCAGAAGAGAACATAAAAATAAATTATTATCAGAAAGAGATAAAGATATATTGCACATATCACAGAATAATAGATGCATAAGAAATAAAGGATATATATATGTATATAATATATGAAACTAGATATCATAGGCATTGTATATACAATTTATAAAATAGATACAGCTAAAGTAGAGATCAAAGGTTAGGTGGAATAATTCACTTAGAAAGCAATACTAAAAGGAAAAAATAAGAAAATGTTTTAAAAGGGAGTTAACAGACAAATATTTGGCATCTTTAAGGTTGTCCAATAATCAGTTTCCCTTTTCTCTCTCTCTGAATACAAAACAATTGAGAAATGAAACTAGGAATAAAGTTGATGAAGGCCATGTGTTTACCTTTTTCACTGATAATAACTGGGATGGATATGGAATTTAATGTGCAAGCCAGCTGTAATTGCTATGAGAACATTAGAGTCAGGCCTCTTATGCACCCAGACACAGGGGACACTGACTGCTGGCCATCTCCTGTAACCTCAGCTTCGTTGACAGTTTATGGTACCTTGAGAGTATCAAAGAACATGTTTTCTGCAGTCAGATTAAATGCCAAGTAGAAAGAGAAGAGATTACCAGGTCTTTTCTAAAACTAACATATCAGGTAAACTGCTCCTGAGAGAAGTGTTGAAGGTGTCCAGGCACATCCCAAAAATTTAGTCCCTTCAACATGGCAATATATATCAAAGTTTTGGAGAAATATCTTCTCCAATCAATATAGTCTAGATATTTAAAAACAGCAATCTTATAGGACTTCCAGAGAAGACAATATACAGAATAGATGAAAAGTAATATTTGAATAAGTATAGCCAAGTATATTCTGGGCCCCAAAAACAAGCAGTAGTACAGATAAATGCAAATATAGACATCCACATGCATGTGTGTGTGACGATGTGTATATATATACATATATATATATGTATATATACACATACATATACATATGCATGAGTATATACAAACTCACGTGCATATAAATCCTAAATATCCTAAATATATCCCACATGCATATATATATGTCCTATGTACACACATACACACACAAGCATTCGTTGACACCCACAGTAAATGATAGTTCAATTTCAGATCATCAGGAAAGAAAGCAAAATGTTAAAAATTGCCAGGGGAATGCATGTGGGGGAAGATTGCCTACAAACATATGATGGCTTCATTATCAATGAATAACACAAGGTGAGAATGAAATAGCATCTTTAAAGTTGAGGGGAAATTATTTTGAACATAGGTTACTAAATTTAAAAAAGCAATCACTGCAACAAGAGGACAAAATAATCATTTTTTATAGAAATTAGGAAATCAAAGAGCATTACCTGAAATCTTTGTTTGAAAGAATTATTGTGAATGTTCTCCAGCCAGAAGAAAAAATAACCCGAAAAATCTTTCCAAATATGGTATTGAGACAGATAATTTCTTTGAAGTTCATCTCTAGTCTTCCTAAGTGGTACAAAAATCTCAGGCTAGAGGCTTTCAGAATATTCTTACTACCTTGGTCTCTATATTTCTAGGAGTATGATTTGCCTTATAAATTTAATTTTAAATAGAATTTTCTGTTAAGTGTTAGCAATCACATACTCTCTCATAAATAGGATTGTACTGATTCTGCATCATTGTATTTAGATTAATGCATTGTTGTTAGTGCTTAGTATTAAAACTGTGTGCAAGAAAATATATTGCGAAATACAAATTCATATCCTAAATAAGATATTTTTTAATATCTGGCAAAATAAGCCATTAGTGGATAGCAGGGGAAAGTAATGATATAGAAATGTTACCTTTTTTCTTATTTGAGGACTTATCATTTAAATATTCACATGGCCATTCATATTTTATCAATATTGTGTTGAGGTCCAATGCCACACAATGGTTAGACCATTGCTTTAGTGGTAGCTATATCTGAGTTCTAGTCAGATTTATAATTTCCTTGGACTAGTGACTTAACCTTGCTGAATTCAATGCTTTTTCCTAAGAAAGATATTTCAGATATGCATCCCTCAGTCTTATCCCAAGTTATCATTATTCTTTTACCTTGCTTTATTCTTCTTCTTAGTAATTTTGACCAGACACTTTAGGAAACACTTGTCACTTTGCTTATTGTTTCTCTCTCTAGAATGTAAATTCCATGGGACAAGGACTTTGTCTTGCTCATTTCTGTATCCTGGGACCAATTAGTAGCTGAAGCATAGAAATCACTCACTCATTATTTAGCAAAGGGGTGTATGCATTCATAAATATTCCAAAAAAGGGGTTAAAAGAAATCATTTCTCCTGTTCCTAGAAACAGATAAATGCAAACATACAAAGATTGATCATTTCTTTTTTGTGGAACTTGAAGAAAATTCCTCTATACAAAAATAACACATTACACTTTTGAATTGGTCTCGTTACATGTTTTAGTTAATATAAACCCTTCACACAGGATCTGAGGCAGAAAGCGATTATGTGTTTTACTTTGTAAAAACTGATTCTCAGAAAAGTAAAATAGGGGTATGTGTGCATGTGTGAGAGTATATGTGTCTGCATCTATGTTTAGAGATAAATACATAGAGACATGGGTAAAGATACAGATATTCAGGAGGAGTTCAACCCAGAAGTGAATACCAGGACCCTTTAATCTGAGCATATATTCCTCCTTTAAGTTATCTTTAAAATAAAATTTGTTTTCTTTCTACATTGCTTAATTGTAAAAATTGAAACATAAGATAGTTTTGCCAGGCAACAGCTGAAGCCATGGCAGGAGGAGCATTATCTTAATTATACCACTGGTCTGACTGGTAGAGACCAGTGGTGGCCAGAGTCATAGGAACATTTGGTTATGCCATCTTCCCAGGCCATCTGTATCCTAATGAGGGTGGTGATGCCAGCACCAGGCTAATGGCAATCAGAGTTCTGCAAGTAATAACGCTTTGGGCTGATCTTTTGGGTAGAGTTATTTACAGAATATGCAAATCATAAAGTCCTTAATTAGCATTCTTGAATTCTCTTTTCTCCTCTCTATGTAATCCTTCAGCATCATTGTTCCCTCTTGAATATTCACATGTAATTCTTCCAATATTTTTTCCCCAAAACAACTCTCGGAAGTAATTCATATTTAGGGTTCTTAATCACGGAAGGATTTTATTTTTGTGTGATTGCAGGGATGACACCAACAGGGCAGACTCTCTAAAGCAACTACTTTCAAACAGCTACAACTCAGCAGGACATAGGGTGAATACATTTGATAATGAAAGATTTTGTAATTTACAAATCATTTGTTAAATTGACAATCTCTAAGAGGTTTTCTATTGCCACTCTTCACTCCTTCTCCTCATTTTATTATTTTAGCAATTAACCTTATTTTGTTAAATTTAAAGGAAAGAAAATCAACCTGCATGTTTCTCATGTTTCTATTCTTGAGAGAGGGGATGGATTTTGAAATATTTGGTTCCTACAACAATAGAGATTTGTCCTGGCTATGCTTCTGAAAGGTACATTCGAGAAACATAAAAATTATGATACAATGATTATCTTACTAACATAAATTTGTGACCCGTGTTCAGTCCCATGTTAAATAGAGACAAAAAAAAAAAAAAGGAATAGAAGACATTGGATAAGAGAGACTAAAAGCAGTAATTTTGAACCTATGATCATTTAAATGTATTGAGTATGGCCTCATAATAATTAAAATCATTTTATATACAATGGATTATTTAAAATTTTAATTTATATTTCAAAGTTCAAATTAATTTTTACTGGAATGAATATCATACTATACTCTCATACAGCCATAAAATTGTGTTTTTGCAGTAAGCTAAGAAAATTTTTTTCAAGCCATAAAGGAGACATTTAGTAAAGAAACAAATTTACCTATTTTATTTTATTCTGTAGAATATTTTATTTATTTATTCATGAGAGAAACAGAGAAAGGCAGAGACATAGGCAGAGGGAGAAGCAGGTTTCCTGTGGGGAGCCAGATGTGCTTGATCCGGGGACACGAGGATTACGCCCTGAGCTGAAGGCAGATACTCAACCACTGAGCCACCCAGGCATCCCAAAATTTATCTATTTTAGAAACAATTTTTTTTTAAGATTTTGTGTATTTAGTCATGAGAAACGCAGAAAGAGGCAGAGACATAGGCTGAGGGAGAAGCAAGCTCCCCACAAGGAGCCTGATGTGGGACTCGAGCCCAGGATTGTGGGATCACAACCTGAGCCAATGGCAGATGCTAAACCATGGAGTCACCCAGCATCCCTAGAAGCAAAATTGTTTACAGGTAAAATTATTTGTAAATTCTTTGCAAATTATATCCTCTCTCTTTGTGATTTTAGCCATCATACATAAACAGACAAATACTTAATATCAGTAGTTTCCAGAAATGCAACAACCTATTTATTAATGCCATAATAAACTTAACAAATAAATAAATAAACAAATAAACTACTTTTTCTGTAACTTGCCCCTAATGGGCATCCATGCTCTCTTCACAATTTTCTGAATATCAGTTGTTTTTATCAGCCACCATCAGAGTCTGATGATGAAGTTGTTTGTTTGTTTGTTTGTTTCTTTTAGTAACAATTTCAGCCTTACTCCAAGGATCATATGTCAAAAGATGTTTTGTGGTAAGTATGTGGTATTTTTGTAAAGTGGATAATAACTCTGTTCTGATTTTTAAGCAACTGAATTTTCTAATATTGGATTTTTATTGTAGGTTACTCTTCACAAGATAGTAGTTTAATGTCACATGTTGACACAGACTTGAGGCACATATTTTAAACTCTTCTTTTCACTTCGAATATTAAATAAGTTATATTCCTTCTTTTTCAAATCTATCATTGTAAACCACACATATTCCCTTTCTTCTATTTGTTCTATGAAAATAAGGTCCAAAAAAGTCCTTATTTTTTATATTTGGAGAATATTAGTATAATTTTGCAAGTTTCTTTTAGAATTTATGGCTTATAGGGGTGCCTGGGTGGCTCAGTTGGTTAGGTGTCTGCCTTCAGCTCAGGTCATGATTCCAGGGTCCTGGGATTAAGCCTCGTGTCCATCTCTGTCCAGATAGGGATCCTGCTTCTCCTTCTCCCTCTGCCTGCTGCTCCACTTGCTTGTGTCAAACAAATAAATACAAAACCTTAAAAACAAAAATATTTTATGATGTATAAAAAACTAAATTTCAAGTAATGAATATACTCATATAAAAAAACACATACTATTCTATGCAAAGATGTCTTATACTATTCTATGTCAAGATATATATGTACACCATTACCTGGATTGAACCAAGGTATTGGTTCATTTAGAAATATTCTCAGGCTACCATCATCTCCTTCAACATGGTTCACACTAAGAATATCATTAGTAAACTGTAGTATCATGCTTCATTCTGTTGTATTAAATACGTTGGTCAACATGAATAATCATCTCATACAATTGTAGGGAAAAGAGTCACGAACAGCAAACATTTCATAGTTTTCATACTTGTCTTTCATTTGAAAAGTTTGTGACAGTATATAAGAAAATCTGAATATTTCCTCCTGTACATTACCTGTAGAATCCGCAGTGAATGTTGTTGACCTTGAAAAAAAAAGCAGAAACTAGTGATCATGAATGTAGCATAAACCTGTCATCAGATAACACTAAGGGAATTTAAGAAAGAAAACAGATGAATATATGGGAAGGGAGGAAAGAAAAAAGAGAGAGGGAAATAGGTCATAAGTGACTCTTAAGGACAGAAAACAAACTGAGGGTTGATGGAGGGAGATGGGTAGGGGGTGGGCTAGATAGGTGATGGGTATTAAGGAGCACACTTATTATGATGAACACTGGGGGTTGTATGTAAGTAATGAATCGCTGAATTCTACTCCAGAAACCAATATTGCACTGTATGTCAACCACCTAAAATTTAAATTAAAAAAATAATGAAAAAACCCACTAAAGGCATCCAGTTTCATAAATGAATGACTTATAATCAATAGCATTGCCTGATGCAAAATGGATTCTATATGCTCTTTAGAGGTTTGTTTTCCAAACTCCTCTTAACTAAAAACTACATTGTTAAACACTGTCTTCACAGGCTTTATCAGAGTGCCTCAAAGAGGATATATGTAGATAGTTAATGAATATAAGTTGTTGATGGTATTGGAAAAGTCCATTCAAATCATCCCCACTTTCCCCTTCCCCCAACCATGTAAAAATATTTGGTCTGATTTATTTATAGGATGAATTAATTTCTGTATTTCTGTTTAGAATTATAGTTAATTCTATTTGTTTAGTAAATTCATTTGCAGGTTCTTAGGGGAGGATCTTTTCAGCTCTGTAGAATTTGTAAGTAATTTTAGTGTATTATGATTTAAGGTAATAGTCATTTTGTATTGAGCCACTTTATTTAAAAAATTTTTTTAAGAATCCTTTTTTTAATATTTATTTATTTATTTATTCATGAGAGATAGATAGAGAGAGAGAGACGCAGAGACACAGGCAGAGGGAGAAGCAGGCTCCACTCAGGAAGCCTGACATGGGACTCGATTATGGGTCTCCAGGATCATGCCCTGGGCTGAAGGCAGGCGCTAAACTGCTGAGCCACCCAGGGATCCCCTACTTAAAATTTTGAAGTCAAAATATTTTTACCTGCACAAGAAAAATTTAGGAATGGTGATAAATAATTTTAACAGCTTCTATATTAACACTTCTAAATTCCCATAATTATATGCTAATACAAAAAATTAAATAGATATTTTAGGTACTTCCAGATAAGGAAGTAAAATTATAATGATATAAATTGTTGAATTTTAAATCATAAGGGATGCTAGCATTTTGCTAAATAGATATTAAGTCATAGATTTTGACAATTAAAAATATTTATGCTAGGAGTACCTGAGTGACTCAGTCAGATAAATGTCTGACTCTTGGTTTTTGGCTCAGGTCATGATCTCAGGGTCATAGGATAGAGCCTGGTGTCAGGCTTCATGCTCAGCTTGGAGTCTGCTTGGGATTCTCTGCCTCTCCCTCTGCTCTTCCCCTCACTTGCACTCTCTCTCTCAAATATTTTTTTTTTAAAGAAAAATATTTATGCTACCTGGAATGAGTAAGTTAACATTCAAATCCTATTTGAGATTATAAGCAGAGAGAAATTGTGTACTAATCTAACTAGTGCTGCAAGATGCATTACATTTGATAATGTGATTTTTCTTCTTTAGTGAAGATGAGCTTTATTCATGAAAATATATGTATTACTTCCAGATAGCTCCAAACTTGAAAACTGGTTTAGGTATTCAAGTTAAATTAATATAGGAATTAATGTATTTCAATATACTATATGCACAGAACATATTTTAGGTCAAAATTTGTTCCACAGAATACCAACATCAGAAACATTTTTGATTCTTCTTTAAAAAGCAAATTCTTGGAAATTTTCCCAGAAATAATTAACAAAATCTATATATGAGGGCCCAGGAAACATTTTAAATGTTTCCCTACATTTTTTTAAATAAAGTTTAAAAATTTCTGACCCCTTTTGTTTTTTGGTTATTCTTTATATTCTTTCAATTTTACACATATATGTACTTAGGCATAGTTGTTTTTTATTTACATGAAAGCAAGTAAAATTATGACTACATTCATTAATCAGAAATAATTATAACAGTTGTTATTAGGTGTCTAACTGAGCTTAATATTCTATATACATTATCTTAAATGTCCATAGCAATTTTAAAGAGGTTAAAAGGGTTAACAAACAGAGCCCAGGGTCACATGGAAATACAGTGGTGAACCAAATCCCCAACAGATCCATTAATGTAGATGGTGAGTACTCCTCAAACCTATAATATGAAATGTAAAAATGTCCTCTCCCAACATTCCATAATATGCTATTTCTCAATTTCAATCTTTTTCATAATTTTAGTAAGGACATATTTTCTTCAATATAACACTGATACCTTCTTGTCTCAATATAACTTGGAATTTAACTACATAAAACCCTCATCAGTTTGGATCTTTTAATAAACAGGTGCCAAGTTGTCATTAAACAAACACAATATTTATTGGTAGAATTGGTTTTGAAAAATAAAGGGGAGGAGACAGAGTGAGTCAGGTAAGACTTCAGACAGTGATGTATGGAGGAAAGGAAAAATGAAGGAGAAAATGTTAAAAGTAATCTTACTCTGTTAGGCAGCTCCGTGGGATTTCTTCCCAGGTCCATGGGAAGCCCCAGAAAAAAAAGATTTCCAGTTACATGATTCCTGCATTCAGCAGACATAACCCAGTTCTGTTAACCCACCATCCTTGTTCATTGGCTGGGGCATCCATGGAAGACTATGGCCTTAAAATGAAGCATAGTGGATCCAACGGTCCTACTAGCTGGAGAGTACATGCCAACTTACACACCACATAGCAGATTCTCTTGATGAGAAGGATGTGTGGTACACCTCCATGACCTCCTCAATAGCATTCTGGAAAACCCTTGACTTCATTACACTTTGGCATATTCAAGAGCATGGGTGAAATACTATTTTCTTTGCATATCCAAATCCTACGAGATGTGATGAATAGAGTTCACAAATACATGTTTATTGGCAAACACATATTTCTAGAAAGAGGATTTGAAATAGAAAGGATATCTTCATTTTTTAAGGCAGGTTTGATTTAAACTACATGGTGCATAAATTAAAATTAGAGGGAAATAATCAGAAAATATTACTTGATTTTAAAAAGAAAGGAATCTAAAAATATGAAGATGACTTAATTTCTCATTTTATGATGTATTTGGAAGTAAAGAAAGTATTTTAAAAGATCCTTTATTATTGAGATTATTGATGTATTCTTCCAACAAGAATAAGAGAATAAATAAGGTCACCTCTAAAGAAGAATCATCACTAGTTAAAAGAATATAAATCTAGTATCTACCACTAGAATTAAGTTTTAAATGATCACAATTCTGAAACAATGTTCCTATTATGAATAACACTAGAGACATGGATAAAACAATATAATTGCATAATTTAAATTTTCATGAGTCAGCAGTTTCTGGAATTCTGACCCATAGCCTAAACCACTGCCAATTTCTTCCTTTGTATCCTGATCATTTTATGTTTGACATGTTCAAAAAATATTTTTTTGACACATGAATAGCGCTTAGCAGTAGGTAACCAAAATGAGGTTATAAGGCTTCTTTAATGCAATAAAACTCAGTGGAGAAATAACCAAAGAGCAGGAATGAAACCATTATTCTGTTACTGTGAGCATAAAAACAAATTAAAAGTTTGAAGCACCAGTAACTTTCAAATTCTCTTAGTATAACACCATATGCTCATATCTCAAAAATATAATCTGGAATATAATTGGGCATGTAAGAAAATCTACACATATATATTATTATAAAAAAAAGATTTGCTTTCATTGAAGTTCACAGCGTTATAGTCAATGTTATAAATTCTATTTACAAAAATATTTATTAAGTAGGTATTAAAAATATCCAATTGAGGTAATTTACAGAAAAATGAGTTCTATGGAGAATTGAAAATTGAAATAATTTAATACTGAAAAATACTAATTTATAAAAATGTGACTATTCACCTAGCATGCTATAGTACATGGAAATAAGTAGCAAGCTTTATCATATGCTTTGTTGTTAAGTCTCTCCAGAGCTAAGACATATTTTAACTTTAATAATAAGTTATATTTCTGTAGAAGAATGAACAGCATTGTCATTCTGTACATCTTCCCTTCTATTTTAGAAATAAATAAATCAGAAGTATGGTCTTTACTGGGATACTTTTTTTTTAAACTATGGCAATTACGTATATAATAATGGCCATATATCATATATTTTCACATACATATATGATAAAACATATATTATACTAATAAGATCTGAAGACCTAAGTGTTTCATATTTATTTTTACATCGACCCATGCATTAAAAAAATTGTATTTTGGATACCTTAAAACATAATGAAGAGCAACGCTTATTACCCTTGTTTCAAAATTGCCAGAAATTCCCAGAAAGGAAGAAGAAGAGAGAAAATTAGTAAATTTGATATTTATATTTGTCTGATAATGCCTACCTAACTGCTGGTAACTCCTTTTTTTTTTTTTTTTGGTACTGCTGGTAACTCTATACAAATATATCTATCACATTTCTAGTCCTGGCAGAGGAGAACTATGTTAATGAGTGTTCCCAGAGAAACAGAATCAATAAAAGTCATATACATATATATGCCCTCTCTCTAGACTGAGAGAATGAGAGAGGGAGAAAGGGAAAGAGAGAGACAGCAAAGAAGAGAGAGGAGTGAAAGAGAGAGAATGAATACAAATATTAGGTCATTCCATTATGGAGCCTGAGAAGTCCCATGATTTGCTTTCTGCAAGCTGGAGACTCAGTAAGGCTGTGGTGTAGTTCAAAAGCTGGAGAGCAAGGGTATTGATGACGTAGATTCCAGTCAGATTCTGAAGGTTGAGAACCAGAAGTGCTGAGGACAGGAAAAGATGGATGTCCCCACTAAACCAGCCAGGCAGAGAGAGAGTGAATTCTCCCTTCCTCTACTCTTTTGTTCTATTTCGGTCCTCAAAGGATTGAATAATACCCACCCATACTGGGAAGGCAATCTGCTCTCCTTCAGGCTCCTAATTCAAATACCAATGTCTTCCAGAGACATCTCGCAGATACACCAGAAATAACATTTAACAAAGTATCTAGGCATCTTGTAATTCACTCAAGTTGGCATATAAAATAAAGGAAAAATGAGCTGAAGTTATGGGAGGATTTTTTTTCTAAAACATCTATGAAAAAGACTCACAAAAATGAGATTGTGTTAGCTAAAATCCATACAAATAGTTAACTGGTCATCAATGGCTCATATTCTATATCTATAAAGCAGAGGATTGGATATACACCTACATCTTTGCTTCCTCTAACTAAAATGAAAAAAATGCAAATTATAAGTATTATAAACCCACAAGGAAAGATAAAATGAGCTATTATTATAGCAAATAAAAGGTGTCAGTAAAATGTTGGGAGCAAGCAAGCAAGTACTTTAGCAGGGAAGAGAAAGTTGAAAGCAAATTGCTTGCAATAAAAAAACGAGCTTATTTACACAAAGCAATAGAATGTCTCAGCAAATAGAACTCCTAAGTACTTCTAAAGGGAGAGGATATGAAATTAAAAAGATTGGTTGAAAGTTTACTTAAACATCATTTAAAATGCCAAATTTCGCACTTTCCCCATGTAGGCGGTCCTTTTACCACACTGGCAAGATAAAGAAACTATCTCCTCTGACCTAGCTTAAGCAGGCAGCCTTCATATGTAGGGAGAGAACATAGGAGGGTGGGAGTAATGTAGGAACAGTTGATTAAAAATCAAAATGCAGTAGTGATATTCTTCCAAACTTCATGTCCCACACTGGGTTTCTAGGCACTGACACTTAATCTTGTACTCGCAGGCAGGCTCATATCCTCACGCTTTTAATTGATTGCTAAACTTTATCGATAAAGCACAGAGATGCACCTAAGTAGCCATATAAGAGAAATCTATGTGGCTGGGAGTATTTTTAACAGTATAGAATAAGTTATTTGAGATAATCTTTCAAGCTACATGGGGGATCCCTGGATGGCTCAGCGGTTTAGCACCTGCCTTTGGCCCAGGGTGTGGTCCTGGAGTCCCGGATGGAGTCCCGGATGGAGTCCCAGATCGAGTCCCGCATGAGGCTCCCTGCATGGGGCCTGCTTCTCCCTCTGCTCTGTCTCTCATGAATAAATAAATACAATCTTTAAAAAAATATATTTCAAACTACAGAGGAGGTAATTTTGGAGGCAGTTCATTTCTTCTGTGCATTGATTATTCATCTGTTAATTTAAACGACACTTATCTTTCATCTATCATTGCAGACATAATTATTTCAGCCTTTAAAGTTGGGACCTAATAATTATAAGGCACTATAATGAAAAATCAAATAGGATTTTGTGTAAAATGCAATTGGAGCAAACATCTCCCTAGATAGTCAGGGACTGTAAGTCTTGGGTTTTTACTATTGAATACAGACTGCCCTCAAGCCACATAGGAGTAAGATATAATGTTTTAAAAAAATGAGAATAATTAAATGAGATGAAAGTTGAGTTGACGTCTTTAAGCAATGTAGATAAAATTTGACATTTCATGACCACAGAATCCAAGGCCTTTCAGATTTATTATCATATAGACAATCTCATTATGATTAGTAAGAACCAATTTCGTTAAGGATAGAGTCACAGATGCATTTGGGAAACAAAAGTGTGAAGACAAAGAAACAATTAGAAATTGAGGTCAGATAAACAACTTTGAATGAGAAATAGGATAGCCTAGGGAGGACTCTAAACTGAGTCTGGCTGCTGAGCTATAGCTAGACACATGGGAGAGGAGAGTTATGAGACTAGTGGAAGTGTCTAGATACATTCTATGACAGATTGGGAACTAGAACAAGAAATCTTCATTGGAGAAGCGAGAGTATACAACCTGTACTACGCAGCTAGCAGTGCTACGCTCAAGTGACTGCTTATTGGGTCTAGTCCTCACAATTCCTGATGGCATCAAAAGGTATTGAACTTCTATATATCTTTTAAGAATATTGTCACAGAGGTAACATGATAAGAAATTGTTTATAGAGATTCATGGTCTGAACCCTAAATGGAAAAAATACACTGTTTTATCCCCTATGAGTAAATTCTCCTTATCATTCGTTTTTCTTTCAAAATATGCTTTTTCTTTTTCATTTAGAGCACTCTCTTATTTGTTAATTTGTTTATTGCCTTTTCACTAGAATTTAAAATCCATATAGGTAGGGATTTTTTGTTTTAACCATATCTGTATAGGGAGCATCTGGAATAGGAGCCAAATATATATGTTAAATGGAATGAATAAGTATGTATTGAGTAAACTGTGGAGATAAATATTCACTTAAGGAGTATTATTTAGCATTGTTTTTCATTTCTAGAAGGCTAGTTCTATAATAACAATCTGTTACTGTGTTTTGTTTAGCGTTGTTTAACCAGAGCTTATCAGAGGCCCAGAAACATTATAGATGATGTTTTCATTATGAAATGCATCATTGCTTGGAAATCTAATGTGTTTAAACATTTTTGTTAGGACCTAGAAAAGATTATGTATTCATGAAAGATTATGATACTCTGGGCTTAAACAGTAAAGCTCTGGAGCTTAGGAGAGAAATTGTGACACAGACCGGAGAGGAGGCAAATTTCTAGTCCTCCACATCCCAGTCTCAGAACAGTTTTCCTATTTTGAGAATTTAGAGTTATGTTCCCTGACACAGTAATTATTTTCCAGTTGGCCTGGTCAGAAGAAACACTGGTGGAAGACTTGAACAATAAACCGAAGTGGAGGCTCTTCTGGCTAGTTCTTCCCAGAGATGGATGAAACACCGCAAAGGTCCCAAACAGAAATTTGGAAAAAAGTTTGAATTGGAGGCCTGGAGAGCTTATATTCCTACAGTTACATAGTATCAGAAAGAACAGTTTTAGCTGTTAGAACCTAGAGGATACTAGAGTTACCTATAAGATAGGCTCAGATCAAGTCCAAGGGACTACAATAGGATTTTTTTCTTAAGCATGACAACTCACAATTCATTAATAATAATAATAATTATTATTATTATAAAGTAGAGATATATGGAAGAAATTCAAGTAGAAATATATTGTCCGTGTAGCAAAAGAAAGCAACTCATTTACCATGGAGAGTTCTCAACTGAGCACTTCCACAAATCCCCATCAAGTATTCCCAATATTTACTGCAGATGACTAATGTTTTGTGATGCTGTCAAACCCAAATTAGTCCATATCAAACATGTTTATTTTGTTTCTATCCCAACCCAAAGGCCTCCTTCAGCTATTTTCCTTTAATCCTATTAACACCAAACTAGTCAACACATTTGGGAAACGTTACTGCCTCCTTCTACTTTCTAATTTCTCATATCTAATATTTCAGAAAGTCCTTGGGTTCTACCACCTATTTCCAATTTAAATAAATCTCCTCAGTTGATTCAATCATCCATATCCTTTTCACAAATTAAAGGTCTGATAAGAAAAACACTAATTAATAATGGCTAACATATATTAAGTGCTTATTCTGTGTTCGAAGATTTACATAAAATACATCATAGCAGTTCCTGAGTTTACAAAAATGGGAACTGAGCTTCAGAAAGGTATTTTTGTTTGCTTATTTGTTTGTTTGTCTTTTTTTAATGTTCACAGTCACAGCTAGTAAACATTATAGCTAGGATTCTGAGGCAGGCAGTCTGAGAACGATATTACTGTAGTACCAATGATGTCGAGTTTGTATGTAAAATTTGCCATAACTCCCCACAATTGGGAAGCTACAGTTGTCTCTCCCAGGACAGCTCCTTGACTTCAAGACATTGAGAATGTAGAAGTGGGCAGGGGGAATAAGTATGGAGGTCAGGCCAGAGCTCTGTGTGTCTGTCCTGAGACAACTGGTTATTAACAGTTACTCAAAAGGTCCTTTATTTTCATTTTGCATTTAAATAAACACTAGAGAGGCCTCTGCTTCCCAAGGACACTGCCTCACTGTCTTACTTAAATTTCACCCTGTTGTTTTGGCTGATAGGGATTCTTGGGTAGTCATCTTGATCACTAGCCCCCCAAGACTGCTAGAAATCCGAAGGCAGGCCAAAAAAAAAACAAAAACAAACAAACAAAAAAAAAACACCACCACCAACAACAAAAAAACACCAAAGACCTAAATGAAAACTAAAGAATTTGCTTAAATGGTAGTTATATTTGGAAATAGTGACACAAGAGATTGTGAAATGAATATATTAAGCAAAATTTCTTACTTTTTCTTACACGAAGCCTAATATTGTGTAAGCCATTATATATTAACTTTTTAAGAAAATATAAGAGATATGGGCTCCTGAGTGGCTCAGTGGTTGAGCATCTTCCTTTGGCTCTGGGCTTGATCCTGAAGTCCTGGAATGGAGTCCCTTATCTGGCTCCCTGCAGGAAGCTTGCTTCTTCCTCTGCCTACTTCTATGCCTTTCTTTCTGTGTCTCTCATGAATAAATAAAATCTTCTATATATATATATATATATATATATATATATATATATATATATATGATAATAGCAATTGGAATTGTGCTCTACTTCTAGCTCCTACCATCATAGAAAGTAATTACTATAGGCATGAGCTATTACGTTAAGGTAGTATTTCTTTAAAGGACCTTATTTTGCAAAAATAAAATAATTGTTAGAAATGCAAAAAAAATCATTTTCTGTTCTTTTTGATTAACGTTCAAGGCACAGAGTTTATCTAAGTACCAATAAAAAGTTGTATGACAAATATTTTTTTAATGTATTTTCTTATTGGAGTTCGATTGCCAACATACAGTATAACACCTGGTGCTCATCCCATCAAGTGCCCCCCTCAGTGCCCGTCACCCAGCACCCCATCCCATGCCCACCTCCCCTTCCACAACCCTTGTTCGTTTCCCAGAGCTAAGAGTCTCTCATGTTTTGTCACCCTCTCTCATTTTTCCCCACTCGTTTTCTCTCCTTTTCTTCTATAATCCCTTTCACTATTTCTTATATTCCCCATATGAGTGAAACCATATAATGATTTTCCTTCTCCAACTGACTTACTTCACTCAGCATAATACCCTCCAGTTCTTTTTTTTTTAATTTTTATTTATTTATGATAGTCACACACAGAGAGAGAGAGAGAGGCAGAGATATAGGCAGAGGGAGAAGCAGACTCCATGCACCGGGAGCCCGACGTGGGATTCGATCCCGGGTCTCCAGGATCGCACCCTGGGCCAAAGGCAGGCACCAAACCACTGCGCCACCCAGGGATCCCAATACCCTCCAGTTCTATCAATGGCAGGTAGTCCTCATTTCTGATGGCGGAGTAATATTCCACTATATATATAGACCACATCTTCTTTATCCATTCATCTTTTGATGGACACCGAGGCTCCCTAAAAGCAACTTAACAAGGGAAACGAAGATAAATTATTATTTTACACCATAAGCTATATTAGTGTGACCACATCAAATAATATCAAGAAGTTAAATGAAGAGTATTACCATCTTAAACACTTACACACACAATTATCTTTCTCAGAGAACCCTTTGGGGAATTATAAAATCTCTATCAAAGGCACAATTTTAATTCTACAGGTATAATGGGACATCATTCAAATATGCCTTTTTTCTTAAAAAATATTTTTCAAACATGATGAGGTCATCTCTGGATTTTCACTGTTTGGAATTTTTGAGGCATATATCTTTTTGCCAGTCGTTTATCATTATTTCTGCTGCTGGAACACACTAGTATCTTATCAGAAAAAAACTAACTTCTCTCCACTGCTACTCAAATATCTTTTTTAAATAATTCTTGTTTGAAATATTTTAACTCACAGTCCATAATTCTTATATGAATTATTCGCAGCATGAAACCAGGGTTTTGGATCTAATATATCTCAAGACATAATTAGTACATCAAAATAAATGAGCAGTGACTTTTGAAGACCCCTTTCTTAGGACATACAAAAAAGAAGACAGATGAGTAAGATCATGTTGGAAACAGTTTCTTCTGGTTTAGAGAAATATGTCTTAGCAAATATCTCAAAAATGAAAGATTATTAAAGATACATCTGTTAGGTTTAATTATTTGAATGTATGACAAATCATTTTAGATCAGTAATGGGAGAAGACTATTTCTTCCTAACTTGTATATTAAATATACAAGTATTGTATATTAAATACAACATTGAAAAAGATTCATATTATTTAATCTTATGGATTAATACTATGACAATCAATATATTATCTTTTGTTGTTTTGAATTTCTGGATTCTTGGTAGAACGTTATATTCAAACATAATTTTTCTGTCTCTATATATACACATATATATGCATATCTATGTATCCATATGTCTTTAGATGGAATGTAGGTAATTTGAGGGACAAAAAAAAAGAAAATTTTTGGAATAAACCTTCTGAAAAAATTCTAATTTTTTACATACAGTGACTGGTAATAGTTGAAGTAGTATAGATAAACTTTATGATAACTGCTCACTGAAGCCAGGTTAATTACTTGTGGTTTATGCTTAAGTTTAGCAAAGTAATTAGGCCATAGAGAGGTATTAATAGTTTTTAAATGAATACATAAGTATCTGGAAAAAAAAGGGTAATTACAAGGAGAAAAGTGTTTTAAATGTATCCAAATATTTTTATGATAATTTTCAGTAAATGTAAGCATTTATTGACCTATTATATTTCCTTATCTATAATATATTTTGAAGGTAATAGAAAATCTGAGTGTAAATTGTGAAATCTGAAAATTAAATGATGAGAAAAAGGTTTTCATTATGTTTTATAATCGATTGTTTAACATCCACATTTAACATTCACATTGCTTTATTAAAAACACTTTTGTATGGTTAGGGAAAGAGGAAAAATGGAAAAAATCAGTCGAATAATATCTCTTTATTTTAATAAACTATTCGACAAAAATACTCTATGTTCTATGTAATATTTAGGGTGCTGATCATAGTGGAAAATTAAGAATTCTTTAAAAAATTAATCCAATGACCATTTAAAAAAATTCTTTTTTTTCATTTTTTCACTTTTTCATTTATTTTAAGTTTGTACTTGTGCCTTCTTTGCCTACTATCATGTAAATATCAACATACATCAACTGTCTCTCCATCAACTTCTTCAATCTCTCTCCCTCACATTTATTAATACCAAGTCTTGTTTTTGGAAATTAAATATTTATAGATTTGATAAGTTTTATAATAAATTACATAATTAAATATTGCACTGTATATGTTACATATACATATTATATGTCATGCCATTCCATGGTACAAGGATGAATTTTTAGTTTTCAGTATTTACAGAGATAGCAGGAAAATACAGTCTAAAATAATCTACAAATTGACAGCAGAGGGCACCCATTTCCTGCTATGAAGAAAAACTGAACTAATTCCCTGTGTACATTTTTCCATAGTCATATGTTGCTTTGTCAGTTTATTTAGAAACGAAAAAAGAAATGGTATGTGCTTTTTCCCCCAAAACAGAAACTGAACTGAAAAATATCTGAAGTGGAAGCAATTATGAAAGAAAAACACTCAAAGTGATCAGTTTTTAAAGAAAATACATGTACAAGAAAATATATGTACAAAATCTGTCTTCCTATCATCCAGCTAGCTAGCTCTCTATCATCTGTCTAGCTATCTAGCAATCATTTATCCATCATCTAAAATTTATCAATCACATTTTCTCTATATGTATATTTATATGTGTAGAATTAGTTACTTTTATCACAATTAATATAATCTGTCTATAATTATTGATAATAGTCTTTGAAAATATGTAGCACAACTGAATAAAAATGACTTGTTTTAACTTTGACAATTATACTTATTTATTGTGCATAAATGCATAGCTAAAACTGTGTATGTCCTCATGAGTGTGTGTGAGAGAGACAGAGGGGGGAAGGAGGAGAGAATTTTACAACTATAAACCATTTTTGATGGATTGATGTTACTGGACTTTTCTTAAAATATATTTAAAGGAAAAGAATGGAGACTTTAATGCAAATGATGATTTTTTAGCACATCACTAAAATCAAGATTTTGGATCTAATATGGAATTACAGCTTTGTACCTTTAAGTTTAAATAACTGCCTTCAATTTACATTATATATGTGTATATTTTCAAGTGTCTAAGCCAAGAGCATTTTATTTTTGTATATCAGCATTTTTTTAAGTTTTAATTCCAGAATAGTTAACATACAGTGTTCTGTGAGTTTCAAGTGTACAATACAGTGACTCAACACTTCCATACATCACACCTGGTGCACATCACCGACAAGTACACTCCTTAATCCCCATCCCCTGTTTCACCCGTTCCCCCATCCACCCCACCCCTGTGAGATCAGTTTGTTCTCTATAGTTAAGACTCTATTTTTTTATTTGTCTCTCTTTTTCTTTGTTTTGTTTCTTAAGTTCTACATATGAGTGAAATCCTATGGTATGCATCATATTCTATTTGTATTTATCTAATAAAGAATAGAAATGAATATTACTGATCTGATACCCATAAGGCTTCTATCATGTAAATCATTTCAGTCTCTCAGGGTTTTGGAATTGCCGTTATCTTTTTATAATAAAACTGTGTGCCTTCATTGGTGAGCATAGAAAATATTATTTCAATAAATATTTAATGAAAAAGGTGTTTTATCTATTCATTAGGCTTCATAGTAATATATGTTCATCAGAAGAAAATAAATAAGAATATTTAATGTTCTTTGTTTACAACAGATCACATGAAAGAATATATGAATAATTAGATTGTGATCTTTATACTTTGCCAGTTTTAGCAACAATGTAAGTAATCTTCTAATACTCAATTCTACATTTCATTCTGATTTTTAAATAAAGGAAATAAATTCACCTTTAATGATAATGATACATAATCTATAACTAAAAATATCAATGTTTGAAAATGTTTTTCCTTAAAACTTAAAATTTAAGGTTTAAAAATATATTAATTAAGAATAAATTTTATAAGTGCTATAATCTATAATGTGATGTTTTTGAGGTATTGAATTGATACAAAAAGTTCTCTATAGAATAACCAGTATCAATTTTAATAGAAAATTTCTTTAAGATATAATTTTTAATTTAGAAATTGAATTTAGTTTCATGAGAAAAATAGAAAAGGAAAAAAATACATGAATTTAAGTAGAAATCAATAGTTAATATTTAGTTAATATTGTATACCAAAATTTTATTTTATTCATTTTCATTAATTTTTATAGTTTGAGTATTTTAATTTTTCAAATTAGTATTTTTTAAGATTTATTTATTTATATTAGAAAGGCAGAGTAGGCAAGTGAGTGAGGGAAGGGGCAAAGGGAGAGGGAGAGAGAATCTTTCAAGCAGACTCCCCACTGAGCTCAGAGCCTAACAGAGTGGCATTCAGGACCCATGAGATCATGACCTGAACTGAAACCAAGAGTAGGACACCCAATAGAGCTCCTTTTTCAAGTTATTATTTAATAAAATCTATGTTATCAGTAATATGTGTTCTCTAGTTCTCAGCTACAACTATAACATTTATTTATTATAGCATTTAATATAGTAATAGTATATATGGGTTTTGTTTACTTAAAATATTGATGATTAAGTAGCTTTGGACAGTTTTCAAACAGAGAACTTTTTCACAAACATCTGAAAAATCCAGAACATTTAATTATCTAGTTAATTTGTTTGTCTATATGCAAAAGAGTTGCTGATAAGTCAATCAAAACATTTATGGAAATATTGCTTTAGAAGTAAGGAAGAGAACGATTTAGCATTTGGATTGTTCAAAAAAATAGAAATGGGTTAAAATCAAAGGAAATAATTTGCATTGTTGATTGAAATATCTGGTTATTTTAAAGATGTTGGAGGCAACACTTAAGGTATACATATTTTCACATTGCTGTTCTCAGAGGTAGATATTTTTCTCTGAGTAGTGAACCAACAGTTCCCACATCCTCAATAAAAATTAATAATGTCACTCTAGTCCCACTGCTCACACAACAGTTTTTTTTAAATGAAGTTGATAAACTAAAAAATTCCTTCACAGATGTATTATTATTTCTCACAAATACACAGTAGAGGAAACCAAGATATGAGCTCAAGTTTTCTGAAAAATTAGTTTTGAACTTTAGAATCTTATCATAAGAAAAATTATTTTCTGCATACTAGAATTGAGGCAAACACACACAGTTTTTGGTAGAACATGATCTTAAAAAGCAAAAAAGATACAAACTCAACTGCAATATTTTCCTCATCAATTTTATATTTGAGGTTTCATAATTGACAGGTCTTATCTGTACACATTTCATGAATATTTTCTGTTAGCTCTACAGTTCTAAATACCTTTCATTGCTATTATCTGTCCACATATTTTCAAAGCTATCGTTTTAAACATGTTCAAGTTCCTTGAGCAGTACCATAGGTTTAGCAATAAAAGTATGTTTAGTTGTCATGGTAATGTTGGTAAAGTAGTGGTATTATTTTTCTTGTTCATAGATCTCTTTTTCCTTCCCTCATTTGGCTTTTGTTTTCCTTTTGCCCTCTATTTAAAAGAAAGTTGATTTTAATCATAGAGGTTTTGGCAATGGTTTTTAATGCAAAATGACAGTTTATTCAAATTGTCAGCATTCTTACCGATCAATGCAGATGGCTACATCATTGATCCAGTTATTGCAATCAGTATAGATTTTCAACAAAGCATCAGCTGTGCTGCAATCTATTTGGCCCCAGAAACTGCATCTTTTTTTCTAGGTCCTACCTTTTAGAAAGGGAGGTGTTAGATTGCATACAAATTCACAAAAAGTCATTTAATCAATAGAGCAGAAGGCGATGAATGACAAGTAAACCTGTGGGGACAGAAGCAAGCCAACTGCTCTCTAGGTAAAAGTGGGACAAGATATCAGAGGGTTTTAATAAAAGAAATTGCATCTTAGAATAGAATAACTCAGTTAATTGGGAGAAATTAGCAAAATCTAAATGAAGACAGTCACTGTATGGTTAAGAACTAGCAATGCAAACTATTTGAAGAACAGGTATAGATCTTTAGTTCTATGTTTAGTTTAATGCCTTATCACCCATTTGCCTTGCAAGTTTTTCTGTTCCTGTTAATAACTCAATTAGAATGGAAACTTCAGTCACATTCAGTTTATTCTTTTGCCTCTCCCATTCATTTAATCACCCATTAGATACTCTACTACTATCTTCACCATCCACCTCTAAAAGACGTTGTACATTTTTCACACTCATCTCATTTTATTTCCCCAAGTCTATGAGGTAGCTCCTATTATTAGTTCTTGGTCTCAGAGAGGAAATGAAATTTGGAGGTCACATGAACAATAAATGAAAAGCAAGGCCCTGAATGCTGACCTTTCTGCCTCCAAGTTGGTTTGAACCATTGTGCAATACGGTACTGGGGCAGCAGGGTGGGGGTTCCTACCAAAACTGTTCTCCTCCATTTATAGGGCTTCTCCATTCTTTTTTCATCACTAACTTAATCCATTGTGTATCGCATTTTGAAATTGTTTATCAATCTCTAGTTTCTATTAAACTTTAATCCATCTTACTAAATGCTGTCAAAACAGTCTTTATGTGTCATATCTCTGTTCAATAATCTTTAAGAATTGTCCTTCTATATGGAGTGACGCACAAATTTGTCTCAGGAGCTATCTTCAATCAGATGCATCCTGATTCCACATCATATACCCTGGGATTCTACTCAAATACAATTGAACCATTTAACTTTCCCTGAATTTGACCTTTGTCCCCCTCACCTTTATTGCTTTTCTTGACTCAACTTTTCTTTTTGGAAGTTGTCTCCCTTTCACTTTTGTTTATAAGAATACTTTATACCCTCTAAACCCCAATTCAAATGCCCTCTCATCCATGAAACATATCAGAAATCTCCTAGAGGTGTATGACTTTCATATATGTATATATATATATATATTGCATATATTTAGTATGTATCTTCCATATTTTATCTCTCCTATCAAATAAATGTATATTTAAAAAATATTTCTCAATATTATACTCACAGTAGATACATACTTCTTATCATATATGAATAACTATGTAAATGTGCCAAAAACAAATTATTTTCATAAAACTCTAATGGCACCCGGGTGGCTCAGTCAATTGAGCATCTGCCTTCAGCTCCGGTCACGATCCCAGGGTCCTGTGATGGACCCCTGTATGGGGCTCCCTCAGCAGGGAGCCTGCTTCTTCCTCTCCCTCTGCCTGCTGTTCCCCCAACTCATTCTTTCTCTCTATCAAATAAATAAATAAAATCTTTTAAAAATAAATAATATAACTTTTCCAAGGGCAGATGTATTCTCATTTTTGTATTTCTAGTACAACATAGCTGAACAACGAATGCAAAGGTTCATTCAATGATAAGCAATGATGATTTATTCACAGATGAACTATGAATGAAAAATAATGCATAATTTACGTTTTCTGCTACTATAATCTCTTTGAGTTAAGGTAAAGGATCATTACTTCATCTCTGTTTTCTATAGCATCTAATAGAGTGTCAAAATAATAGCTTGTACTTTAGTAACTTTTACATGCTTAAAACTAATGATCACTAATAATATTAGAGCTATTGATAGTCACACAAAAATTAAATAAAACTTCCTTTAAAACTATCAGTTTTCCATTTTTAGAAAATAAATATTATCAGAGTGATATTTTAGAGTTAATATCTAAAGCAAGTACTTTCTCTCTTATAAGATACTTAAATGTATTCATACTTTTTTTCTGAACTGGGTTTAAGTTATAGTAAAAATTTTATAATGTTTTAAAATGAGGACTTCTTTGTCAGAATGACATAAAAGATAGAGAACAAAAGAGGAAATGTAGCTCTCTAATCTGGCATTTGAAACAAAACAACCAAAAATGCCACATCATTTATATTATATTCAAACCAGATTTTACATGATATGAAATTTTCTGTTAAGAAAACCGTTTGCTATAAATAAGCTTAAAACAATTCAGCTTTTATGTTTATTAAGTAATTATCAAAATACCAACATTTTTTAAATAGCCCTCTATTGCAGGACAAACTAGAGAAGTTATTTACTCTCTTGTCGTGGTATTTTAGATAGTTTAGGCAAAATAATTTCATATATTATCATTATGAAAGTGAGTATTTTCTCTGTAAGTTTATACATCCTATAAACTTGGAAAATAATTGGGCATTGTCAAAATTTCACTTCATTTGGTGCTGTGTGAAATGGGCTTTCATAAGAATAATACCATAATTTGAATAAGTGGACTGTGACATTTGAATTAGAAAAGACTACATATTAAAATATCAAATCACCAATCAGCACTGTCTAATGCAAATATAATCCTCTTTGAAAGTATCTGAAAGGTTTCATAATAATAAGAAGAAAGCTAATTTGACTTTTAATTGATGCCAAGTCCATCTGTCAAAATGTCATTAGTACTTCTTGAGCAGTGAAAACACACAATGGTACATTTGGGTTTTTAATTAAGTCAAGTGTACATGCTATTTAAATTTGAATTATTCTTAAATTAGATGTATAAATTGTATCTATTCTTATAATAGGAATAAGTGAAAAGTAATTTTTAATTTTATTTTTAATAACAAGTAATGTTTTAAACTCATTTAAGATCTTAAGCATACAGCTAAATATTAACTGTGACTTATTTTTAATCCTTTTGAATACCTACTCATGTTTAAAATAATACATATTTACTCTATTTTTTTATTTTTTAAAAATATTTTATTTATTTATTCGTGAGAGACACAGAGAGAGAGAGAGAGAGGCAGAGACACAGGCAGAGGAAGAAGCAGGGTGCATCCAGGGAGCCTGATGTGGGACTCAGTCCCGGGACTCTAGGATCGTGCCCTGAGCTGAAGGCAGATGCTTAACCACTGAGCCACCCAGGTGTCCCTACTCTATTTTTTTTATTGATTAAGTCTGTAGGTATATCTGTATAGTCAAGTGAAATAATGATACCCCAGAAACTATTTGTGAACATAATCTAAAATAATATTTATCGAGTGCCTAAATATGTGCCAAGCTCAGGACCATGTGCTTTATATATGATGTCATATCTTAAAAACAACTGAATTAAGTAAATGTGACTATTGTACAGGTGTGGTTGCTTAGAGAGATAAATTTCTTTAATTTTGCGACACTTATAAGTGAGAGAAATGATATGTATTAAGTCTGTCAGTCTGTGTTCAAACACCAGACTATATAATGTGTTACACTTCTATTAACAAACAACCTCATCTAAAACATATAAAAAGCTTAATAAATGCTTTTAACACATTTTTACTGTTTTAACCAAAGGTGATCTACCCCTAGACTAATAGGCCAAATTCTGTCCACTGCTTGAGTTTTCTTTTAAATAAAGTTTTATTCGAACACATCTCTGCCCACTTAACATATTGCCTATGGCTGCTTTCAGTATAGTAACAGAGTTGAGTAGTTACAACACAAAGCCTAACATAATTACTTTACAGAAAGAGTTTGCAAACCCCTGATGTAAGCTATATTGTGCTATATAAGATTCTGTGTATAAAGGGACTGGGTGACTTTACATCTACAAAAGGGAAATGGCCACTTAGAATTTATGATTTTAGGGATTACACATAATCTAACAACCTTTCTAAAATATTTCCCTATAGGGTCAATAATGTCCCCCCAAAATATCCACATCCCAATCCTCAGAATCTATTAATGCTACTTATATGACAAAAAATACATTGAAATTGTGATTCAATGAAGGATCTTGAGATGGGAGAAATTATCTTAGATTATTCAGGTAGGCCCTTGAAGTAATTACAAGTGTCCTTATAAGAGAGAGACAGAAGATCAGAGTGGATCATGAGAGAGAGGATGACAGAAACAAAGGACTTAAGTGATGTATTTTGAAGATGAAGGAAAGAGCCATAAGCCAAGAACTATAAGTAAATCTCTAGAAGCTAAAAAAAGCAAAGAAATATATTTCCTCTGGAGCCTCGAGAAAAAACTAACCTAGCTAGCACCATGACTTTTGCTCAGTAAAACAGATTTCAGATGACTAGCCCCTAGAATTATATGAGGATAAATCTGTTTGGTTTTAAGCCACTAAGTTTATGGTAATTTGTTATAGCAGCAATAGGAAACTCACATATCCTTCTGACTGAGATCTGAAATCTTTTTAATTTGTCAGATACATATGCAATAAGATAATTCTTAAACTTTTGAGGACCAGTGATCACTCCTCTGATCAACCTGATAGGAACGATGGACATTCAGATTAAAAAATTCTGAACATGCATATATACACAAATTTTTGCATTTGGTTTCAGAGGTTAACACACCCCCAAGCATACTGGAGGTATGCTTTACCTGGAGGGACTTCCTGGAGTTCAGTGGACTTTAGATGCTGTTTCCTGAGATCATGGGATTGTTGTGTGTGTGTGTGTGCGCGTGTGTGTGTATGTATGCGTATCAGTCAATATGTGGCACCCAGAACATTGTCTGGAACTTAGTAGATATTTAATAGGTCTTTGGGGAAAGGAAGAAAGAATAGATATATTGGTGAGCAAAAAAAGAGTTGTTTTTGGACTTTTTTGATAAATTTTGAAAATTCTTAGAAAATTATTAAGAAAGGAATGAGAATGAGCTGAGCTGCTTAGTATTTTATAAAGATAACTTTGAGGGTAGAGAACAAAACATATGAAAGGCGCAATGATAGGATATAAGTTAGGTAGTAAAAAAATAGATGAAAAAAAATTAAAAACTGTTAGGGTCCTAGGCAATGAAAATTTAGTTATTTGCTTACTAGGACCTTTCCCTCTGCTTCAGCTCTTTAAAAAAGCCTCAAATTGAAGATTTCCAGAGAGTGCTAATAAATATCTTATCTGGGAAGCTTTTAAAAGATGAAAATCCTTTCAGTTCCTTCAGCAGATACTCTGTAACAAGGTTCCCAAATCTGTGTTTTAAAATTTTAGCAGGTGATTCTCAATGAACAGGCAGATTTGAGAAGCAATATTCATAATCCCTTCTCATCCAACACATTACTAATTATTAGCAATCAAAGCAACCACCAAAAAGTAATCATTATGTATTTATATTCCTTAGAAAAATATTTCCCAAATTACTCTGAGTGTAAGACTTATCTGGAGAAATTATTACAAATACAGAATCACAATTCCTTCTTGAAAATTTTCATTCAATAACCTGAAATTGAGCACAGAAATAAAGAATTTTAGTAGAAATCTTAGGAATTTATAATTACCCATAAACTTTGGTCATTATACTCCAAATAGCATTTTTAAATGATATAGTTGGAATATATAACTATGCTCCTCATTTTGTCTAGATAGTAGATAAAATACAAAGCAAGGCGTGTCTTTTTTAAATTTTAAGACCATAGTGGCTGAATGTTTTCAGCTAAATTATTGTTTCTAAGTAACAAAATCTGCAACTTCCCACTAATAGCAATTGAATGTGAAGTGGTTTTATTGTGCACACAAGAGCACAGGCACACACACACACACACACCTTCACATCTTTTTCTTTTTTTAAATCAAGGCTTTATTCTTTTCTTAAATAACAATGTTTAAAAGGGCAATTATTTAGAGTTACCAGCCTCTTAGGCAAGTATGAAAAAACTGTAGCTTCTATTTTTAAAAAATGAAAATTGTTTAGGTTGCTTGTAAGGCATATTCTTATATATCCCTCTTATACTTTTTTATATAGAGTTTTATTCAAAAATGACCTCAAGATCTACTTCTATTGTGCCTTTGCTACTTTCACTAGTAATTTTTACATTTTATATACTTCTCTATACATCTTCTTCTACTAATATATGAATTTTCATAGTGTAGGACATAATCTTTTAATATTTCGATTTTCAGTCACTAATACAAAGAGTCTGATTTTAAGAGGAGATTTAAAAAAGTGTTTATGGGATATATGGACTCATTCCTGATTGCAATTCTTTACCTCTATCATCTATTCAGGATATTGACCAGCACTATAGAATTTAAAACTTTATATTCTCAGTACCAAGTGTTGGGAAATAATCATTAATTATTTGTTCTCGCAGAACTAACTTCCTAATATTTTAAGTTCTCTCTCTCTGTTTTCTTTCTCCATTATAATGGACCATCTTTGAAAATGATGCTATTAAATATATGATGAACAAACAGTGAAGTCACTAGAGTACAGCATCTTAGCCTATAAAGAACAGATAGTTGTTAAGGTAACTTCATTTAATGTGAGTTTATTGAGGATGGTAAGCAGAAAACTACCTGCCCTGCCAGCCTGCCAGCACTTAAGAGTAGAGGTTGTTCTTAATGGAACAGTGATGTATGTCATATTCTAGAAGCTCAGTGGCCGTACTGCAACTGTAGAGATTTTCCTCAGAAGATACTTCCCCTCTTTTCTGCAGTGTTCCTCCTTGAGATAATTAAGCAATATATGTCTTTGCTCACTGTTGTGGATCCTTCCTTTCTACCTTAGGGTTGTACTTACTTCAGGATTCCTGTACCCTGCACTTCTGCTTCCAGCATTCTCCACTTTCATACCACTCAGCCATGAGGCTGGGTACCAGCCTTCATCACAGGAGCTAGAGTAGGAAGCTGTGGTCAGGATGGTGGTGTATTGATGTTGAAAGAATAGGAAGCTCTGCAGGAACAATCCCTCAAGAATCAGCCTATAAGCATGATCAGCTCCTGCATTTTCTCAGATGGATAAACATAAGTAGTAAAACTGCTACATAGTTTCTCCAGAGCATTTAGTATAATCTCTCTATTTTTCTTGTAAAAAGTATGCCACTGGGTAAATGATTGAAATATTTTTACAAAAGCTCTAATGCAGAAATCACATCTGCATGCATACTACATGAAGTGATATTTTACTGAGATGAAGAGGTCATATCATATTAGTGATCAACTTAATGATTAGAAGTGGACATGTAATCTCTCCTCTCATAATCTAATAAAATATAGAAAATCACCATAAGCTTCCTTGAAAAAAAATCAATAAGATATTTTGGGAAAAAGTGCTTAAAAAAGGAACAAGTGTAATGTAAGGCAACTGTACTACATGTGGCCCTCTGAGATATATATATATATATTATATATATATATATATATATATATATATCTTTGGAAGATTCTACTTGGAAGTCTTTGGAGATTCTACTTGCCAGAGAAAGGCTAAATTGTCAGTGATTTAATTGCTCCAGGGATTGCAAAGGTGATCTTGTAGTTTGCCTCCAGTGACAGGTGCTATCCCTTTATTATAATTTGAACCCCTGGGTGTTAAAACATTCATGGCTTTTCTATTAGGAAATCTGCATACTCCTCCAGTCATGTTTATTCATAATCCTGTGATGAGTTGTAGACAAGCTCATAGAGAACTTAAGGCTTTCACGTTTTAGTCAGAAATTACTACCCTCACACATAAACAAAAAAAAAAATATTAGTCTAATTTGCATTTATGTTTTTAAAATTCATTAAATATCTTATGTTAGTATTTTGGGTCTTTTGGAGTTAAATATGTTGTGAATTGTTATATTTACTAATGGAAATTTTTAGCAATTAGTGCTTAGAGAATATATATGAAGAATAAGTATTAGACTGTTTTTAAAACATATGCACACCAGAGGGCATCATAGCTTTTACTCAAATCTAGAAATTTCCTTTAAAGTGAATTTTATTTTTTAAACTTTTTTCCCTTAATAATTATCACTCATCTTCTGCTTTCGTATTTATGAAACATGTTTAAACAATACTATTTATCCAACTGTGTTGAGCAAACAGATGCATTTTAATTAAATGAGAAAATTAAAGAAAGTGAACCATTTTAATGAATTTTTACTAGTACCTTAGATTCCTTCATATTTTTTGGTCTTCTTTTTTTCCTACCTCAGGACAGTCACTGTTATATATATTTTTTCTATGTTCTTTCTCAAAATAATGTATAAATCGTTTCCTTGACTACTCTTGATTGTTTTTTAACCTCCTTTGTACAGGATAAATTCTCCTCCTTGTAAAAGAGCTCCATTTGATTGATCCATTCAGAAAACATTTATTGAATGTCAGAGGTAAAAGACTCAGATTTAGCCTTCCAGGAACTCATTTTCTAGTAGGGAGAAAATGGAAATACTTATGATGTCCGTTTATTGTGGTAAGTACTGTGGTCCTGAGTGCTGAGAGAACTCAGATGAGTCCCTACCACCTCTGGAGGATGGGGTGATACGGACAGATGGTTAAAGCTGAGCTAGGGAGTACAGAACAATTAGAAAGTTAATCAAGTACTATGAAAAACTCTATTTTAAAAATTACTTTAAAATGAAATATGGGGCAGCCCAAGTGGCTCACCGGTTTAGTGCCACCTTCAGCCCAGGGCCTGATCCTGAGGATCCAGGATCAAGTCCCGCATCCGGGTCTCTGCATGGAGCCTGCTTCTCTCTCTGCCTGTGTCTCTACGTCTATCTCTGTCTCTGTGTCTCTCATGAATAAATAAAAATTTTAAAAAATCTTAAAAAAAATAAAATGAAATATGGGGCCATTAAGATATAAGGACAGATAATCAGAGATAAAGGAAGGGTTATTTCTTTTAAGTTGGTTAAATGATAGTGGTGTAAAAATCAGTATGATCAAACAAAAGGCTAGAAAATCTCCTGAAACCAAGCAATTTTATTATTCATTTTTTTAAAAAAGATTTTATTTATTTATTCATGAGAGAGACACAGAGAGAGAGAGGCAGAGACACAGGCAGAGGGAGAAGCAGGATCCATGTGGGGACCCCGATGTGGGACTCGATCCAGGGTCTCCAGGATCACTCCCTGGGCTGAAGGCAGACACTAAACTGCTGAGCCACCTGGGCTGCCCTATTCATTTTTATAATGTTTTCATAACATGATGGGATTGTGGCTTTTATTTTATTTTATTTATTTTTTAATGATAGGCACGCAGTGAGAGAGAGAGAGAGAGAGAGGCAGAGACATAGGCAGAGGGAGAAGCAGGCTCCATGCACCGGGAGCCTGACGTGGGATTCGATCCCGGGTCTCCAGGATCGCGCCCTGGGCCAAAAGCAGGCGCCAAACCGCTCGCCACCCAGGGATCCCTGATTGTAGCACACTGAAACTCCTAGGTGATTATATCTTCATCCAGAAATAAAGTACTTACAGCAACAACAAAGAGGTGTGAGGGGTAGTGTGAGTGGTAGCACAGCAGTATCAACCTAACATGTTCTTAGGAGGAAGTGTAAGCAGCCCAATGAGCTATAATAAGCTTTCGTCAAAGAGAATATAAATCCATTTAAAAAATACTTCTCAGTAATAAATCATCTAGGAATCTTTTTCAATGGCCTTTAACTAAAAGTGATCTTTCCTCTTACAGAATGCTGTGCCTATTTTATAATCATCTTATATTCTTATTCTTTCCTATTAAGTGATAAGGTCTATGAGAGTGCTGATTTCTGAGTGTATCTCCCCCAGTGTTTAGGTCAATGCTTTGAACAGAAGAGGGGCTCAATAAATATGCATAGTGCTTAACATGAAAAATAGAGATAGATATGAATAGGAGAATTAAACATACTTCTATTTAAAATGACAAATTTCAAAACGCTAGAAGCAGTACTTCTAATCCATTTTGTTGTTAATTAGATTTGTTACTTTAATCAAGTAATCTGGCATTACTATGCCTTACTTTACCTGTGAAATAATGGAGTTGAACTTGTTAATAACAGATTTGGTCATTTAATTTGACCCAGGCTCTGGTATAAGGAATTTGTATGCATTATTTAATTTACTCTTCATAACAACCCTTATGAGACGGTGTGGTAATTATCCGAATTTATTCCAAGAGCCCTAAAGTTACTTGAATCATACTGTCAAATAATTTACCAGACATCACACTTGTAGTATCTGATGGAATCACCACCAAGGTTGCATCTCAGTTCTTATCGGAAAGCCCACTCTCGTCCTCTAATGTCTGAAATTTATATATATAATCTTGCCATTGCTCAATAAAAAGTAATTCAATTATCCTGCAGTATGTTTCTCCTTCCCTCTGTATATAATGTTTTCTCTGTTATTAATTTTGGACAATGAGACCTTACTTCTTGAAATCTCAACTATTGAAGTTTAACATTTAACTAGCCTAGAATTTTAAAAAAAGGAAAAATGCTTTCATCATTTACACTATGAAAGTTGAATAGAAAAAGTATTCATAAATAACCTCCATATTGGACTAGCAAGTGCTTTATCTTAAAGGTTTTCTTGTTACAATCAAGAAAAGAACAAGAGTATCTCCTTGCTGATTCAGTTTGCAGAGCGAAAGTCGTTGCCCTTCACAAAGAGGGAAAAAGATGTATAAAAAAAGCCATGAACACTATTCAAATTCATTGCCTCTTCCAGGTGTGGGTAATTGAGTTGCCTCAAGATCAATATGAAACTGCCTAGGATACAGAAAGTCAATAGCTACTTCCAAAGGCAGTCCGTCTAGTTTAGGTATCTATAAAAGTAAAACCTCCAGCTGCTGCTTCAGAGCGCATCTAAATCTGCATTAACGAAACTTGGAAGTGAATTCCATAGAGCAGGCGTTCCCTAAGTATCTTAGTTTGAAACAAATAAGTTTTGGAAGAACCCTGTTGATTATATAACTTTCCTTTGATATTTGTCAGACCCTGGAGTGACATTGAATGAGCCACGTATTCGTTTTAGATAATTCCATCTAAAATCTGATTTAAAATACAAGGTCTCTATCCAAGGTTATCATCCCTCAGCTTCTAAAAAATACCTTAAAGTATCATCTTTTACAGAAAAATTAGTGCAAAGGTACCAAGCTTGTTTGTTAAAATACTTTTATCTTACTATAAGCCTGGAAATGTTGCACAATGATGGCTCTTTCGCTAATAAAGAGTTGGGATTGACTGAGGTAAAAGCATATCTTAAAACAAAACAAAATAAAATTAATTTTCTGAAACTCTGGTCTTCCAGAGAGCACTGGTTATTTTTAGCAGTAAAAGACGCCACCACCTTCCTTACCCACACCGAAGGGTTCCCAAATTTGCCAGTGAAAGAACTCCTTGTTGAATCATTGCTGAGATTCACAAAACTAACTCTAATTCCAAACCATCTTCTCCCCAGGACCTCTCACTGATTGCCCCTGCAACCCCATATTGACATTGTCCAGTGTGGGAAGTGTTGGCATGAGCACTGCTTCCTCTCTAAAGCTCCAAACCTGCATCCACAGAACCAGTCTTGATTACACACAGCCTGATGAAGAAAGGTGAAGAAATCAAAACAAGCAATACACAGTTAGAATATCATGTAATAATAGTATAATTAATAGTATAATATTGCCCCTAATATTCTCTACCATACTTCTGAAGCCCATGGACACATCTTTCTCTAATTCCTCATCTGCAATTATAGGATATTGACAGAATATCACTTCGATTTTTTGAAAGAGGCTCTGAAAGCGTAAGAGTTAAAATACCATTACCCCACTTTCCATTCCCTGCGTTTTTAAATGATTCACAGTGACATTTCCTCATCTTGCAGGCTCCCCTCAATTCTCCTCAGAATGGTCCAGAGTTTGAAGTTATTGTGAGGCTTTTTGTATATTTCTCTGCGGGGCGATATGGGTATGGAGTGTAGGATGCAGCAGAGATGAGATCCCTCAATAAAAAACAGCAAATGTCCATGCAATGATCTTACAGTTGCTACAATTTCGTGATTCATTTTAAGAGGCAGCTAGTCAATTAACTCTTAACAATAAAATCTATAAACAATGCTTCCTGAAAGCAGAGGAACATTTTTTTAAAAGATTTTATTTATTTATTCATGAGAGACACAGAGAGAGAGAGAGAGGCAGAGACACAGGCAGAGGGAGAAGCAGGCTCCACACAGGGAGCCCGATGGGGGACTCGATCCCGGGGCTCCAGGATAGCTCTCTGGGCCGAAGGCAGGCGCCAAACTGCTGGGCCACCCAGGGATCGCCACATTTTTTTTTTTTTTTGATGTATAGTCTTGGGCAAAAAAAAAATACAAAGAAACAACCATCTTATTCATGAAATTTCCCTTAAATCACCTTGAGCAACTATCTCTGCTCTTCAGATTCAGAGCACATACTTTGTACACTGTGGGTTCTTCGGGTCAGATACACTAGTTTGCTATTTTGAGTAGCCTCTCTTATTTCTTAGGTACATAGTCAGTTCCTACAAAACAGGACAAAGCCTTATGTTTATAAACCCCTCGCTATCTCTATCAGTGTTTCTTGGGAATAAGAAAAATTATGGTGGAGAATTCATCAGCTCTGGCATAGACTTCCCACTGAATCTTGGCTCCACACACCAATTCATTATATTGGCAAGTGAGACATGCCTGAGTCTTAGTTTCCTCATCTATGAAATTAGAAAACTAACGACCTCACTGGTTTGTTGTGAGGCTTGAAAATGATAACACCAAATGCTTGGCTCAGTGTCTGGAACAAAATAGATGATGAATAACCATTTTTGAATAAATACAATGAAAGGAATATATCAAAACGGCATTTTATGATCTCTTCTGCTTATAACATTTCCATTCTTTAGTTGATGTTTATGATGATTTCCTCCTTTGTGTGTGAATTTCATGTTCGGAAGAAATCAGATTATTATTTTTTTAACACTTGCCTTTTTTTATTAGTTAAAAAATATTATAACACATCTCTAATAAGGTTTACAGGACTCTTCACATTCTTTTATCACATGGAGATAAAGAAACTGCATGAGATGTTCTGAGAGATCTTCCTGCTTTATAAGGCTAAAATCAAGAACCAAACTCTATTTTTTTTTTTCTTCATCAGAGAGAATGAAGACAAATGTGGGTGGTGGAGGTGTCTGGTTTTGTTTCTAGGCATGCATCTACATCTTGAATCAAAAGTAAAATTCTGAAAGATTATTCATTTTCTTAGTTGGGTTGAAATTTCTTAATGGAATAATTTGACTCTTGGGTTTTTCTTGTAATAAAAAGGATTTTTTTTTTTAAACCAGCAGGGCTGGTTTTAGGAACTGCATTTCTAATGGGAATAAAGAAGATCTTTTAATGAAGAATTTTAAAACATCAGGATTTATTGTATGTATACAATAAAAAACTGATTATCTTTTTATTACCTTGCTAAAACCATATATTTGGCATTTCATTATGGAATATTCTGTAACCACAACTTCATTTAAGGAATAGTGCTTACCACAACTACCTCTGAATTGGTAGAATTACATGTCCACATGTTACACTGCAAACCTATTTAGTATGAAACAAAAGTGTGTGTGTATATATATTTAAGAATATAATATGAGGGAATCCCTGGGTGGCTCAGCGGTTGAGCATCTGCCTTCGGCTCAGGACGTGATCGTGGAGTCCCCGGATCAAGTCCCACATCGGGCTCCCTGCATAGAGCCTGCTTCTTTCTCTGCCTGTGTCTCTGCCTCTCTCTCTCTCTCTCTCTCTCTCTGTGTGTGTGTGTGTGTGTGTCTCTCATGAATAAATAAATAAAATCTTAAAAAAAAAAAAAAGAATATAATATGGACAGGGCACCTGGGTGGCTCAGTGGTTGAGCATCTGCCTTTGGCTCAGGTCACGATCCTGAGTCTCGCACCTGGCTCCCCCCCCCAGGGAGCTTGCTTCTCCCTCTGCCTATGTCTCTGCCTCTCTTTCTGTGTCTCTTATAAATAAATAAAAAAACCCATATATATATATATATATATATATATATATATATATATATATATAAAACATATATATGTATATATATATATGTGTGTGATGCAGACAAATATATGGAAAGGGCCAATGAAGAAGAGTAGATTTGTAAGTCATTTGTGAGACAGCACCATTGACCATGAATAATGACGATATCTATTGAAAATGGATCTCCAGGTTCCCTTTGTATTCCAGAACACAGTGAGATGAATTGTCAGCAAAGACTGGTATTTTAATATAATAGAAATAATTAAAAACTTGTCATTAAATAAATTTTCATTCATTATATTAATATATAGACTGCATCTGTCTTTATTTTTCAAAAGAATTCTTCCATTTTCTAATTTAAATCATTTAATTTTTAAATTATTAGTTTTAACAAATATCTGCAAATACAAAGAGAACTACCTTCCTCGATATTATTTTTTATTCTTATTTTCCTTCTTTTTCAACAACAACAACAATACCCTGGAGTTTAAATGATCTTAATTAGATGCAATTAAGATAGATTGCTTTATCTGGTAATTAGCAAACCTGGGATTTAGCAATAGGGCAAAAAGCATAATGTCTCTTCTATGAGAAGGTGTTACAGCTTTTTACATTATTTATATAAATCTCAGTTACTATGAATCCCCCTGAATTTCAACCTATTCTTTGATTCTAATCCACATCTCACTAAAAATGGATAGAGGATCAGTCATAGACTCTTCATCCTCAAATGAAAGTTGGCATTGTACCAAATCATCTACTTTAGAAGATGCTTTGAGAAAATACTAAATGCAGGTATGGTGCATGCACCCCACCTTTCCTAAATAGTTTGAATGTGAACAATATCCCAATGACTTGGATTGCAGTTTCGGTAAGTAATCTGTCAGGAATCTATGCTAGCACTTTTCAATTTGGGTCTTAGAGCTAGTACACCTTTCCTTATCCTTCATTCCTTGTCAAAGTTTATGTCATTGATCTGATATAGGCCACACAGGACCCCAGGACTCCAGCAACAGCAGGACCCCAGGGGTGCCAATGAAAAATAACTTCAGCATTATGTAAAGAATTGTGTACCTCATAGCTTTTTCTCCTATATCTCCATTTGTGTTTCGTTATAGAGCTTTTCTGATTTGATTTATTAGATTTATGCTGAAAATAGTTGAGCATTTTTAAAGCATATGATAAAATTTTTACCTTGAAGCCATTTATTGACTTTTTTAGTGAAATAATGCTTACATGCACAGTCCTTAGGGGATATTCCAGTCTTTTCGCAGATCTTGTTGCTACCTTTCTCTCATTGCCTGAATCCTTTCTATAGTCTTCCCACAAAATTTATCTCCTTAAATACACCTTTCTTACTGCTGTTCCTCTCTTTAAAAACCTTCAGTCATTCTACAGATCCTAGAACAGTTACTTCCTGGAGTGTTACAGGAATTGTAAATCCACATAGACACCACATACTGGATAGTGCAGTAAATAAATATCTCACACTAAGAGGTACTTGTATTTTCCAAATGTATATTGCTGTTAATTAAATAGTAATTTCAGGGCAGCCCGGGTGGCTCAGTGGTTTAGCCCCACCTTCAGCCCAGGGCTTGATTCTGGAGACCCAGGATCAAGTCCCACGTCAGGTTCCCTGCATGGAGCCTGCTTCTCCTTCTACCTGTGTCTCCGCCTTTCTCTCTCTCTCTCTGTGCCTCTCATGAATAAATAAATAAAATCTTTAAAAAATATATTAATTAAATACTAATTTCAAATGCTATTACACTTTTCAGTTTCAGAGATTATACATATTTCTCAAGAAACTGCAGTTCTATTTTTGAGCTTTTATTTTGTGCCAGTCAGATATAGATTAATCTCATTTGTTTCTGGGGCACATGCACACGTACACATATGCCCACCGAAGCACGTGCACACACTGACCTACAAACACACAGAAAATGAAACATAGAATTGCCACCTTCAATTTTCAGCTGAGAAGGTGAACTGAAAAGAAGTTAAATAACATATACAGTCTTATAAGTAGTGTCTTCTAAGTAGTACATTAGGATCTCAAACTCAGAAACTTCAACTCAGCTATGAATACTTTTAATTATATAATTAATAGTTATGTGGTGCAGCTAATATTTAATGGGGATCCATGAAACTTTTTGTTATTAAAAAATTCTCATGCCCAAAAGTTTGGAAGCCAATGTCGTAGACAATTAAGCACTATGTATTGAGAGTTATGCTACAAGTATTTCCTGAATTGAGTTCCAAAGAGTTCCACTTCAGTTAATAAAGATGCATAGAGTTGTTTTGTGGCCATTAAATTTAGGAAAAACTGAAAATTGTATCTCCATGGTGGAGATTCACACTGTATATCAGTATATTAAATTATCTGAGAAACTCAGCACAGAGTTGTTCACCATTTCCCTATTTTAAGATTTCCTACAATCATTTGAGCTTAGAACTCTAGGTTTTTTTTTTTAAGATTTTATTCATCCATTCATGTGAGACACTGAGAGAGAGAAAGAGTCAGAGACACAGGCAGAGGGAGAAACAGGTTCCATGCAGGGAGCCCAACGTGGGACTTGATCCCGGGCCTCCAGGATCACACCCTAGGCCAAAGGCAAATGCTAAACTGCTGAGCCACCCAGGCTGCCCAAGAACTCTAATTAGAACTCTAATTATGAACTACATTTATGTGTGGAATAGTGCTCTATAGTAAAACACTGGGGAAATAAACACCCACAAGATTGAGTTTTCCATCTTATATCCAACCACCATCCCAAAGAATCTCCAAGTTAAATCTTAATCATACCTCCTTCTTCATGTACATTTTGTGTAATTTAAATTATTACTCTAATTCTTAGCACACAACACGCACCAAAATATGTACTTTTGTATTGGTGAATTGGTGAATGCAGCCAATTTCTATTTTGGTATTAAGACAATACAATTTGTGTGACTAGGGAAAATAAGGACTTTTAAATAAAAAGTGTTCTCTTTGGCTGTTTCAGTCAATCTATGCCAAGATCATAAGATCACAAGAACCCTAAGTCTCAAGGACTTCCAACAGAGAAGTTTGTCTATCTTGAGTAAGTGGTGATTCCACTACAGTTCATTACTATTTGGAGGTTGAACCTAAAGGAACATCTCCTACCTGGGATATTGCCTATATCACATCTCAGGAAAGTGAGAACTTTTTGGAACTAAAGAATGAATCTGAGGACTTCTGCTTAAAATTGACATATCACTACAGATCACATTTTGTGACTAATTCTGACATCAGTGAGTTCATGAATATAAGAAAGGCTATTTCAAAAATACTACGATACTACTATAGCCTAGTTTAGATCCTAAGTGTTGTCTTCTAATGTTTATTTTTTGAAACAAGTAAGTTGAATGGAAATATTTTTCTGTTTAATAAATGGTGCTTATAAAAGCCCAATAGAACTTTATTTCCAAAGTTATTTAATTCAAAACATGGAAAATTATTGATGGAAATAAATTGGTACAGAGGATAAGACCATTTTTGTTTACAAGCTTTCTTTTAAGCTCATTAGTAGTTTAAAAATAAGTCAGGATTGGAACACCTGGCTGGATGGCTCAGTTTGTTAAGTGGCCAACTCTCGATGTCCACTCAGGTCATAATCTCAGGATTGTGAGTTCGAGCCCTGCATCGGGCTTGTCCTGGGAATGCAGCCTGTTTCAGATTCTCTCTCTCTCCCTCTCCCTCTGCTCCACCCTGGCCTCTCTCCCTCTCTAAAATTAAAACAAACAATAAGCCAATATTTGTCCCTGCTCTGTGTCCATTACTGTGATAGGTCACACATGATAGAATTTAAAATATTAGAATCAGAATCTATCTTCAGATGAAGTATGTGAAGTATACGTCCCTGGTAGGATTAAGGGTGAGAATATTTCATATAAAAATAAAATAACAAATTGTTTGGAGTTTCATTGTTTGGAGTAAAACATTTAAATAAAATTTAAAAGATATTGGTTAGTAGAGCATTCTGTGGAAAACCCACAGCCACTTTTTCATAACTTAGTGTAAATGGATACAGGTACACACACTCATAGTCAAGATATATTTGTGATCCAGTTATATTGAACCTGGAAGTACACGTTGGTGCTACTTCTAGTGATTTCTATTTTGTAAAGAAAATAAATTAAGAATTTCAGAGGGACACCAAAATAATGGTACTGGAGGAGAGTGAAGAGGTTGGGCTTAAACATGTGTTTCTTCTTATATACAGAATAGTATAAAAAAAGACTGTGGAAATAGTTATATAGGTCAGTGATAGATCAAGTGCCTTGGTTGGATACTGATCATCCTATAGACTAATTAAAAAACAGCTCAGGTGGGGAAGAGAGGACGGAATAGTATGACGATGCAACTGGAATTTCCTGAATCTCACGAAAAATGCAATTGCATTTCTTCAAGTATTTCCAGGGATGACTTCTTTGCTAGAGAAATCACTATGAACTCTTTATATGTTAAAAATTGATGTATGGGTAATTTGAAAAATTAGCAGTAGTCACTAGGTAGCTGTGTAACTACGCATATCATTGTACCTCAGGCATCTCATGTATGAAATGAGAATAATAATTTACCTTGAAGTATTGCTAATATGGATTACTACACATACTTAATATTATTATGCTTTTTATTACATGCAAGTATCCAATAGTAATTTTATAAATATTATGATCTCTCAATATATTTTATGCATAAAATCACAAAGTGTCCAGTTTTTTTTAAAAAGCAACAGTACTTCATACTCATGAATTTGAATAGAAATTCATAATTTGATTACTTTTTAAAGTATTTTGTGTGTTGATATGTTGGCAATGTTTTTATGAAGACAATTTTAAATTATTTGTAAAATTAGACATCAAAAAACTTATCCTATTTTAAAATAAAGTTATTAAATATTGAGTTTCTACAATGACTATATCAGTAATAGATGTAAAATCCTCTACACTAAACTAGCTGGCAATAGACATATTCATTCCAATCATAAATGATGTTAAATATGTCAGATGGGTAAGGACTTCTCAAAAATATTAACTAATAACGATAAAAACAATACATGCTTAATTACATGAATTTCATGAGAAACTTTAAAATCAAAGTTTCTCTTTTAGCTATGAATTCAATGTCACCAGCATTTTTCCTGTTTCATTTGTCTTACTGCCTGAACTCTTTTGACTTTAGTGATGGAAATCAAACTCTATTGGAAATGACAATCAACCTGATAAGAGTGTATATCAATCTAGAAAATGTGAAAAAAGCTTGACATTTTTGTTGCTTAATTGAGTGATCTATAGTTTGGGTTTTTTTTTTTCTTTTTACTTTTTGCTTCAAAACAATTTTTGCCCACCCACATTTATGGAGTGTTTTTGAGTAAACTTATAGTATTTTTTTTTCTTAAGCAAACATACTTAAATGCCTTTGAGGACTTTTTTCCTTGTTGTTTCAATGTTTATAGGGTACAGTATGCTCATATTGAAATCTTAATATTTAAATAAAAGTAGATGCAATAATGACCACTTCCATTTTCTGATTAATAACAGGACTTTGAATCAGAAAGAAATTGCCACCCACATATACTATTATCCTTTGCCTGTAGCCTAATCACTCACTTGCGTTGTCTTTCTTGATTGATTTGTCATTTGGTGGCAGGGGAACTGTATGTTTGAAGATCTTTTGTATAGATTTAATCAGGAGATGGAAATCTACATCTTTGATTGACACTAATAATTTATAATCATTTCCTCAAGCTAGAACAGCTGCATATCTCTATGTCCGGGGGTGGGGAGAACCCTTTTACATTACCTTTTCCTTTTAATTTCTGATCATTCAGGTAGGATGTCATGGGGGAAGAACTGCTAATTTGGAATAATGTATATTGCACTATGAATTTTTTTTAATAGGAAGAAAACCATTTCCCTGTTTTTGTATAAATATATCCTAAATAATTCCATTAAAATGTTTATAGTAAAATCCAGAAAGATGGTAATGAAATGCACATTGCTAAAGAAGTCTTGCCTTGATAAAATGAATATAGCATAATTTTAAACTATTCTAAAAATAAAGAACATCACTTATTATAGTTACTTTAAATAAGGGTAGTTTTATTTAATTTGCTTTTTTAATAAGATGCAGATGTAATGTAGACAGACTCCCTCCCCAAACTATCAAAGGTTAATATGTAAGTACCATAGATTTTGACACCGTGTGTAATGAGACTTTCTGGTAGTTGTTTTGCCTTAGGACTTTTTCTTTGTTTAGTTATTATAAAGTCACCTTTAATTGTTTACTCCTTTTTAAATATAGACATATTTGTAGGTTGTACAACAAATATATTTTTATTGCATACTTTAACTGCATTAGATCACTGCATGTGTATCTGTGCATTTAGAAAAGTATATATACCTGCATATATTGCATATATTTTTATACTAATTACACATTTGAGGCCATAGACCTTTAAATTTATCTATCTGAGAAACCACTAAAGAGAATTCTGTGCAAATGTCTTCCTAAGATTTCCTCCAAACCTAATTGTTTTTGATAATTTGAGGCCAAATTCACATGAAATTTTATTATTATTAATATTAAAGATATTATTTATTTGAGAGACAGAGAAAGCAAAGACAGAGCAAGGGGGGGATGGGCGTGGGGAGGAAGGGCAGACTCCTCGCTGAGCCAGGAGCCCTGAGCTCAATCACAGGAACCTGTGATCATGACCTGAGCCGAAGGCAGACACTTAATCAACTGAGCCACTCAGGTGCTTCTCAAATATTATTTTTAAAATAAATTAATCTCTTCCTAAAGTACATCTAGTGTTCTGCTCCTTAGGGATCAAGTGCCTGTCTGATTTATTTTTGTCTCTTTGGCATAACATAACACCCTGCTCTGAGCAAATAAATATTTGCTTAACAAATGATGGCATAAATAAATCAGTAACTACATGAAGGTAGTAATCCTTCAAGATTCCTCTAGAATTGCGCAGTAGCAAAATGGCTGAAATCATTAGAAAATCTACTGTAATAAAGAAAATATTATCTGAGTGAATCATCTCTCAGATCATAGAAGCTGTCTCCCCAAGTAGGAGGAAAGGCATTATAAAACATATTTTTCATATTTATTTGGTTATTTGAAGATATTAGTAGACACATGCTGCATGTTCCCCTAATATGGAAATTTAAGACCTTTGATTGTTCAGTTTTTGGTATTAAAGAGCTGGATGAGGGGTTCCTGGCTGGCTCAGTCAGTAGAGTGTGTGACTCTTGATCTCAGAATTGTGAGTTTGAGCCCCATTCTGGTTGTAGAGATTACTTAAGATCTGGATGATTATCTTCTGAGTAATCATGGGGCATAAAAAGTTTGGTGTGGGGGGGAGGGTCAAAGCTTATTCAGATTACTAAATTACTTGTACTTTTCAATAAAAATATAAAAAAAGATAAGTCATATTTTTACAATAATCCATGCATTCATCTATTGTCAATTTTATAATAAAACAGTTTTACTTAAAACATTACAGAGTAGGGCAGCCCGGGTGGCTCAGCGGTTTAGTGCCACCTTCAGTCCAGGGCATGATCCTGGAGACCCCGGATCGAGTCCCACATCGAGCTCCCTGCATGGAGCCTGCTTCTCCCTCTGCCTGTGTCTTTGCCTCTGTGTGTGTGTGTGTGTGTCTCCCATGAGTAAATTAAAAAAATATTTTAAAAAATTACAGAGTATATGAGACAGTTATTAATTTCAACATTTTTTCAGTGTCCTTTCTAGGTCTCCATCTGTATTTTTCATCTAGATATGCTTTATTCTTTCAAAATAGCTTTTTCGCTGGAGAGGCAAAGAAAGTCAGAGTTCATGTTTGGTTCATAGAATTGCCTCGATTTCAACAAATGTTTGGACTTATGAAAAATTACACTTACGTCCCCAGACATTTCTTTCTCAGGGATTTGGGATGGCATTTTCAAGCTTTTGGTGGAAAATCAATAGCTTTTGCAGTTTCGTGCCCAAATTCAGAAAGATCTTTAATTCACCAATAGAGGATGTTTGAGGATGTTCAGTTGATATCATGAAGATATAAAGTAAAAACATAAAAATAAAATGAAACAATTCATGAAAACATGGAGGTAAATTGTATCTATCACTCCATCCAATTATCATGAAACATTCAGTTTTAAGAAATAATACTGAGATTTCCTGTGTTTCTCTTATGCAGTTTCCCCCAGTGGTACCATCTTGCAAAATTATAGTACAATATTAGAACTTTGCAACAGTGTAAATATAGGATAGTTCTATCCTCACAAGGATCTCTCCTGCCTCAGTTTCACAGACACATCTACCTCCCCTTCCTCATCTCTAATGCTTGGCAACCACTAGTTTTTGTTTTTTTTCCATTTCTAAAATTAAATCATTTTGATAATGTAAAATTTTGATAATGATAAATTGAATCATATAGTAGTAAGTAACCTCTGGGATTGACTTTTTCTACCAAGTATAATTTCCTAAAGATTCATCTAAGTTGCTGCATGTATCATAGTTTGTTCTTTTTCTATTACTAAGTATAGTATGGATATACCAGTTATAAACAATTCATCCATTGAAGGATATCTGGTTTGTTTTCAGATTTTGGCTATGAGTGAAGGTTTCTCTTCTTGCTTTTTATGGGTTATTAGACAATATGGGGGCAATTCTGTCATTATAGTTACATAGTTTCTTTAGTGGTTGTATTTTGCATTGCACTCTACACAAGCCGTTAATCACAATCATTTTATCACTTGGAGTGGAATGTGGAAATCTTATTTCCATTTAGGTCTATTTATTCTTCCCACTATTAAATACAATTATCTGGTGTATTGGGTAGTGTTATAGTTTTGTTTCAATCATCACATATTTTTTAAAAGAATTAGTATTAGTCTATTGTAATAACCAATAGTTCTGCTCTTTCAATTATATTTTCTTTTTTATCTGATGTCCCATGACTCCATTTATCATTTCCTTTCAGTTTTAGGAAGTCTCTCATTAGTTATTCATCAAGGTTAGGTTGACTACAGACAAATTCTTTTAGTTTTACTTCATCTGAGGATGTCATTCTTTCCCCTCAAATCTTCCTGAAGCATAGTTTCGCCAGTATAGAATCTGAGATTGATAGTTCTTTTCTATTCAACACTGAAAATATTATGCTGCTTTCTTCTGGTTTTAAATGAGAAGTCTGCTGTCATTAGAATTGATTTTCTCTGATAAGTAATATTCCATTTCTCTACGGCTCCTTCAAAATGTTTTTCTTTGTTTTTGTCTTGGAAGTTCAATTATGATATATCTTGGTTTGTATTTCTCTGGGTTAATTTTGTTTTAGATTTACTCACCTTGTTGCATATATGAGGTTTGTATTTTTCACCAAATTGAGAAGTTTCCATTATTTATTTATTTATTTATTTGATAATTTAGTATCCAATTCTTTCTCCTTTCCTTCTGGAATTATTATGGCATGAATGTTGAAAATTTGTTATTATTCTGTAGGTCCTTGAGGCTCTGTTCCTATTTTTTCAGTCTATTTCTAATCTGTTGTTCAGATTGAATAAATTTTATTGATCTGTTCAAAAGTTCATTGATTTTTATCCTCTGTCACCTCCACTCTATTAAGCCCATACAACATATTAAAAAATCTATATTTTTCAGTTCTATATGTTAAATCTGGGTTCTTTCTATAATTTATATTTCCTTCTTAAGATTTCTGTTTGTTTCAAGAGAATTTTTGACTGTTGAAATATTTTTATAATGTCTATTTTAAAACTGCTCTCAGTTAATTCCATTTCTGAGTTTCAGTTGATTATCTTATTCAACTCCAGTTAATTTTTTTTTCTAACTCAGGTTGTAATTTTCTTAGTGCTTAGTATAATAGATGATTTTCAGCTTTATCCTAGACATGGTGGCTATTATGTTAGAGGCATCTTATTTAATTATTTTTTTAAATGTATTATTATTTTTAGCAGGCTATTAACTTATTTATCATGTAGATCCTGGACCACTTTTGAGGATCTGTGGTTCCTTTGACAATCTAATTTTTAGAATTTAGTAATGCTATTTTGATCTGCATGGCTTATCTCCTGCATATGGTGCTTCTACTCCTTCCTGCACTGGGGACCAAAAGTAGAGAGGGCCTTTTTTCCTCAGCCAACTCAGTAAAGGGGAATTATGCTATAGCAAGTGCCCCTGTTCCAGGAACCATCTTCTTGTGCCTCTGCTTGGGAGGAGACTGACACTCTCTATCCTTACCCAGGCAGCAGGAGAAACCATCAGGTTGATCCTGGGAAAGCTCTTCATCTTCGTGGGATGGAGACACTCTTGTCCAAACCAGAGACAGGAATGGGATTTCGTTCTTTATTTGAATCTCTAGAATCTAACACTTTATGAGTTATATATCATTACTAATATTACTTATATTCTTTGTTTCCTTATTTGTGTTTAGAGGTTTTGTTGGTGGAGGGGGAGATGGTGAGTTGATACTTGGAATTGAAAATAAGATGAGGAGACAGATTTTTTTTTTTTTTGTAGAAAGTTTACCTACATGATAAACTGACATAAATTTATTAGTTTTCTCTTTGCAGATGTGGAGGAAACGTCTTCTTGTTTCCCCAAAAAAGGAAAGGATATTTTTAAAAAAGGATTTAAATATGAAGCTGGTGGCAGGAGGATAGCAGACCTGGACTAATAGTAATTCTCTGGATTACAAGGGAAGTAAAGGGAGTGAGACACTCAAGGAAGCAAAGGTGCCTAAAGACAAAATGAATAGGATAGAACATTTTTAAAAAATTAAGTCTTTATGTGTTTACCTGGCCACTTTAAGCTCTTCATGCCAGTAGCTATGGAGAAAAGAATCACTTTCAGATGAGAGTCATGGTTGTCTGGGATTTTACTACTCCTGCTTTGGGAAATGCAATCTAATTATTGATTCCTGAAATAATTATAACTTAAATGTTTCTCCTTAAAGTAATTTTTGTGTATTTTGTGATGATTTACATAATCCATTCCCATTCTAGTCATTTCAACTACCTCTTATGGGAAACATTCAAATGGTAATTCTCTTGTACACTCAGAAATGTAGACTGATCACATCACATCCCCCTACTCAGGACAACCCTTGCCTTCTCTTAGTTTCTTGCATACTAGAAACCAAGAGAGTAGTTTTTTGTGTAGCATTTGTTTCAGTTCCACATTCTCTTTTTATGCCCTCTTGTCACTTTTTGGATGGAATAAGCATAAGTGTCAACCTAATATTATTTTTTTCGCACTACTTTTGCCTTCTTTGGGCTGTAGGACATGTTCCCTGGGCTACTGAAATATGTATGCTTCAGGGGGCTGTTTTGATAGACAATTTGTAATTCCAGTTATATTATTGTATTTGCCATAGATTCTATGATAGGCATTATGTTGAGGTGCCTTTCAAGGTTTCCTTCCCTGCCTCTATTTGCCCTGTGTAATCCCTGGGACTGTGAATATGATGAATGTTGCTCTCATGATTAGGTTGTATGGCTCAATTGACTTTAAGAAAGGGAGATTATCTGGCTGGTCTGGACTTAATTATATAAGACTTTAAGAGCACAGAGATTTCGCCGTTGCAGAAAGAAGTCAGAAAGAAGTCAGAAAGATACTTTCTTCATTGCTGAGATGAAGAGGACCCTGCACAAGGACTGACAAACTGGAAGAGTCCCAGGCCCACAGCTATAAGATAATAGGGATATCCATCCTGCAACTGCCAGGAAATGGATTCTGCCAACAGCCTGAAGGAGATTTCCTAATTCAGCTTCACTGGCCATTACCTGAAAATAAGAAGAAATAGTGAACATAGCTGAGGCAGCTCTGTGAAAGTGTGCTGTATTCTTTCCCATGGAAAAGTAGGTTTCCCTAACTGTCCTGTATGAAAAAGATGGAAAGGAAGCTGTCAGTAAATGCCAATATAAATAAACAAACAAACAAATAAATAAACAAACAAATAAAGCCATTGTCCTTGAGTTTGCTAAAATTTATTTTTCTACTGTGGAAGTTACCCTTTAGGATGGCCACCCAAACTTGGGTTTGTTTGTTATATAGCAATAGATAACCATAATTCGGTAATTGATGAGAAGACCAGGATTTCCTCACTAGGTATCCAGGAAGAGAAATAAGGTCATATACCTGGGTCCTCTCCCATGGAAAATGAGTTGAGCTTATTGACTGCGTAGTAGGGAATACAACAGAAGTGTTAGTTGTCCCTGGAGCAAACTGATTGTTGACTCATAGAAAACAATATAGAAAATGTTGGTTGCTTTAAGTTGCTAAATTTTGAGTAATTCCTTATACAACAAAAAATAATCAATATAAGCAAAATCATCGTATCTGAAGAAATGGCTATTGTTCTCTTCTGTAACTTCTTCCCATTGTCCTTGGTTACCAGCTAACCCAGGTTATAATACAAGAATACTGCAGTAACCATTTCTTTGATAGTTTTGTATATGTATATGTGTATATAAATATATGATATTTATATATTATATATATGTATGTATGTATACAGCTTCATCTAGGTTTATACTAGGTAGGGTAAAGTTAGCTTTTATCTTAACTACTATGTTTTTATCTTATTTAGCTTTTACTCTTAAAAAATACTGATTATAAAATATAGTAGCTTCACTAATGTAGTAGATACTTCTCTGACCTAATAGTCTGGAAGTTCATACCTCTGTTTGGCAAGTCCACTCAAACTCACAAAGACTTTTAGGGTCCCGGTTTTATCTCATCATATCACCCAACAGTCTCCTAGCATATAGACATTATTTTCTATATACATATCTATGTGTACCCACAAATGGAGAAAAAAGGAAAGAAGAGCGCTCATGTGTTATGGCCAAGACTCAGATACCTTATATAAAGGAAGCTGGAAACTGTAGTCCATGAGATTATATGTCCAGCATTCAAATATTATATAAGAGTGGAAAACAGATACTGCAGAACAATTAGTAGTCTGCTATAGTGTTTTGCATTTTCCACAGTCTGCATCTTTGATACATTCCCACTCAGGAGAACCAACTAAGTAAAGGCAAAAGAGAAATACATAACCTATTCATTTAGGTAGAAGTTGTGATACTTTTCATTCATTTATTATGTACACATCAATAGTATTCTATTGAAATAACAGCATTGTTTAGATGTTCACAGTTGTTGTATGGATTGCTTTCTTTTGCCCTCTGTTGACAATTCTCCTTATGTAATCACAAGAGTCTTATCACAGTGGCTGAGAATAACTGTAATAGCCTCAATATACAGAATCCCAAGGGAAGAACACCTTCCACTCCTAACTCGACTTACTGAGGACCCAGGTATATGACCTTATTTCTCTTCCTGGATACCTAGTGAGGAAATCCTGGTCTTCCCATCAATTATAGAATTATGTTTATCTATTGCTATATAACAAACAAACCCAAGTTTTGTGACTTAAAAATAAATGTAATGCATACACACCTTGTTTTATTGCACTTCACTTTATTGTGCTTTGCAGAGGTTTTTGTTTGTCTGTTTTTTACAAATTGAAGTTCTGTGGCAACCCTTCCTTGAGCAAGTCTATTGGTGCCATTTTTCCAACAGCATTGGCTTGCTTCATATCTCTGTGTGTCACATCTTGGTAATTCTCACAATATTTCAAAATTTTAAAAAATTATTTTTATGGTCATTTGTGATAAGTGATTATGACTCACTGAAAGCTCAGATGACAGCAATTTTTAGCAATAAATTATTTTTAATTAAGGAATATACTTTGTTTTTTTAGACATAATGCTACTGCACACTTAAGAGAATATAGGATAGTGTCAACAAGGCTTTTCCGTGCACTAAGAAACCAAAAAATGCATTTGACTCACTTTATTGTGATAATTCCTTTATTGTGGTGGTCTGGAACCTAACCTACAACATCTCTGAGGTATGCCTTTATCATTTTTTTCATTTTTCTGTGGACTGACTGAACTCAGTACAGTATCTCTTATGGTGTTTGTTCTAAGATGGTGTAGGATGTGTTTACTATAAGATGCTGGCTAAAGCTGCAGTCATCTGAAGGTTCCACTTAGCCAGGTAGAAAGATAGCTTGCATACTAACATAGATGCAGTTGTCTCTCAGATGGTAGGTTAGATGAAATACTCCTCCTCCCTGGGGTCAAGGGGAAGTCTGTACTCTAACTGTCCCTGGAACATGTAAATATATGAGAAAGGGGGCTTTGCAGATATGATTAACTTAAAGATCATGAGATGGAAGAGAGTATTCTGGATGACCTGGGTGGATTAGATGTTATCACAGGGGTCCTTAAGAGACAGAGGCAAGAAAGTAGAGAAAAAAGGAGATGTGACAAGGAAGCAGAAGTCAAAGCATTGTCAGGAGATGGCCAGGAGCCAAGGAATGCACATGGACTTTAGATAATATAAAAGTCAAGGAAACAGATTATCACTTCAGAGATTCTAGAAGGAACCAGATCTATCAACACTTTGACTTTAGACTACTGCTACTAATTTTTACTTTTGATTTTAAAAACCATAAGATAATAAATCATGTTGTTTCAAGCCATTTGTTTATGGTAATTTGTTATAGGAGCAATAAGAAACTAGTATCAATGTGATAGATGGATAATTAAGGTTTGGCTCAGTCTCTCTCTCCCTCTATGGGGCCATTTCATGTGGCAATCTTCAGTTCTCTTACAGAACACAGTTCTTAGGTTAGCAGAACTTCTTATCCTGCTGTTGGCTACCTCCAGAACATGTGTTCTAAGACAGGAAACAGATAATTCTTCTCACTTTAATTGCTAAAACTGGAACTAACATAGCGTCACTTCTGACACTTTCTACTAGTTAAACAACCACATGTCCAGACCAGATTCAGCTCTTGGTGGAGAGAGTAACCTAAAATGTCTGTTGATCTCTAATTTATCCTCTGGACATATGTTATTTTTATTTCTCACAAATTCAAAATATACTCACTCCCTCCTAAAATTCTCAAAATTCACCCTGTTATGATGGAATCAAGAACAGTTTTTAGTTTTAAGATCATGTAAATCAGCTCCAGGTACAAGTAAGACTCTTTGGGTGCAATTGATTGGATTTGGAATTTTAAGTATTATTCCTGTTGACCTGAAGACTTTGAACTAAGGGACAATTAGCTGTCTTCACTCTTGACATACAAAGGAGACAGTCATAGGATAACCATAGTTAACACTTGTTCCAAATTAAGGAGAGCACAGAAGGCATGGGCAGTCAGGGGTCCAGCAATTCTGAAATTCAGTCAATAACATGTCATTGATCCTTGATTAGAATCCATTCCTGCTCTGTGGGAGTGGTTTTCTGTTATCTTGACTCTTGCTAAGTTCTCGGCTCCATTTTCCAAGTCATTTCTTCTTGCATAAAAAACAGTCTTTCCTTTAGCCCTTCCTTTCTTACTTTATTACTTTCTTTTTCTTTTTTTTTCTTTTCCTTTTTTTTCTTCTTCTTCTTCTTCTTCTTCTTCTTCTTCTTCTTCTTCTTCTTCTTCTTCTTCTTCTTCTTTTCTTCCTCTTCTTCCTTTTAAAGTGATGAGTTTACAGAGCCTAGTCCCTGTGCACAGAAAGGTGAGGGCCTAAATATTTCTTTACACTTTGAAGTCTCTCTTCCTTTCAGTCTAAGTAGCTAAAATTACTTTAAAAGCCTATGGACTTTAATTTATAGCTCACTTCACTACACAGGGCACCTCCACGAGTTTCTTCTAAACTTTGAGCTAAGAGTCAAAGAATATAGAGGATGTTTAGCTGAGAGGATTTATAAACCACTTCCTTACATGTTTCTGAGAGTTTCTGAGAGTTCAGAAGGTCTCACTTGAAAATATGACCTGCATCCTGAATTAATTCATTGCTCTGAGAAAATTTCTTACTTTCAGAGTATATTCCTGGGAGAGTTTTGGGATGAGAAATTGCTTCATTTTTGAACACTGCAAATCCTGCCTCAAAAAGTATCCTCTAGATTCTACTTCAAGACCAAACAGTCCTCTCTTTAAATTTTTCTCTGTCTAAACATTATCATGTAGAGCTAAAAGAAATTAAACAGTCATTATAAAGTTCTGTCTGGAAATACCCTTAGCCAAATCCACAAGTGTAATAAAATTATGTTCTATTCCACTTTACCACACATGAGGATATGGCCAATAATCACCACTTAAAAGCATATTTCTTCTTTTTCTTTGAAGATTTTATTTATTTATTTCCAAGAGCAATTGCACACACAAGCAAGGAGGGGCAAAGGGGCGGGGAGAGGAAGAGGGAGAAAGAATCTGAAGCTGACTCTGCACTAAGTGTGGAGCTGGATATATACAGGGCTTAATCCCAGAACAGGAAGACCATGACCTGAGATGAAACCAGAAGTTGGATGCTTAGCCGACTGAGCCACCCTGGCACCCCCAAAGCACATTTCTTTAAAAAAAAAAAGAATCATAATAAATTCCTACCTGTCATTTCCACATTCACTTAACAGTCTCCCAAAGGCCTTCTGACATCTACCCGCTGCCAAATCCCAAATCAATCAATCTTACGTTTTCATTTTTTTATGGGAATTTTATGGCATCAATTTGCTCTCACAAGTTGTGATTTTGTGATTTATATGAAATATACATGTGATCTTCTAGCATTTCTCCTCAGAGATCCTAAACTATTTGGAGTTTCCTAAATTATGAGTGATAAACAGTGTTTTTTCTAATGATGAATTGACTTTTAGAAAGCCCCTAAATCACCTTAGAATGGAGACTAGTTGCCGGGGAACCAACCCTGTGATTTGAGTGTTAAAATTTTCAATCCCACCACCCTAGCCTCTGGGTGGGGGTAGAGCTAGAGTGTGAATTCATTGCTAATGGTAACTGATTTAATCAACCCTGACTGTGTAATGAATCCTCCATAAAACCCCAAAAGGAAGGGGTTTCTGAGATGTTCCAGGTTGATGAACAAGTGGGGATTTGGGGAGATTGGGGTACTCAGAGAGTATGGGAGCTCCATACCCCTTTCCCTATGTGTCCTTCCTCTCTAGCTGGTCTTGAGTTTTATCCCTTTATAATGAACTGGTTATCTAAGTAAAAAGGTTTCTCTGACTTCTGTGAGCCACTCCAGCAAATTAACTAAACCCAAGGAAAGGGTCCGTCGAACCTTTGATCTATAGTCAGTTCATCAGAAGGGCAGGCAACAACCTGGGCCTGAGACCAATAGGTATGTGAGGGATATAGTCTTGTAGGACTGTGAGATCTGATGCCACCTCCAGGTTGATGGTGTCAAATTTGAGTTGAATGATAGGACACCCATCTGGTGTCAAAGAATTGCTTGCAGATGTGGGGTGGACGGGAGGTGGGGGGAAGGTTGTAAATGGTATAACAAAATTTTACAGATCAGTTTTTTATGATTATTTACCGTGAGGTAACAACCCCTCATGGCTCAAAACAACAATTTCTTATCTCTCATATTTCTGATGGTTTATTTGCCCAGCTGGATACTTTGTGCCGTGATCTCTCATGTGGCTGCAGATGGATGGCAGCTGGTTTTGGGGTAATTAGTAATATTGTCTGAGCTGGATCTGCAAGATGTGGTCTTTACTTACATGATTTGAACTTCAGATTTGAAATCTAGAACATCTGGGATCTAGCATCTCTCCCTCTTTCTCCCGATCTCTCCCTCCCTCATTCTCTGTCTCTCTTCTTTCCTCCCTGGGGTCTCTCCATGGCTAGCTTAGACTTTCTCAAGGCATGCTAGTCTCAGGGTATTCAAATTCCTTCTATCAAAGCTGTTTCTCCCAGAGCACGTATGCCAAAGCAGAGGAATCAGCGACTGCCAGTCTCCTTCTAAATTCCCATGGTGTCAATTCTATTAAGCTCTATTGGTTAAACAATCACAGGGCCACTCCACATCGAAGTGAAAGGGAAATAAACCTTGTGTCTCAATGGGAAATGTGGCAAAATTTGTACTAGTTTTAGGCTAGGGCATGAAATTTGCATCCTTTTCCCAAAGAAAGTTCTCATGGACAAAGAAGGATTAAATTCTACTTCTTTAATTAGCATTTGCACTTATGTACCTTTTGCTCTCTCTTTTATTTTAATATTTGATTTATTTATTTAAGAGAGTGAGCAAGAGAGAAAGAAGAAGCATAGGGAGTGGGAGAGGGAGAAGCTGACTTCCTGCTGAGCAGAGAGGCCAATACAGGACTCCATCACATGACCTGAGCCAAAGGCAGAGGCTTAACCAACTGAGCCACCAGGTGCCCCTGGTACCTTTCTATTGTATCTCATTTATTAATTATTTAAGACCAGAGTAGACTATGTGAATTGGACCATGGCATCATTGCAGTTGGATTTTCTTTATTCAGTCTTATATGATAATCTTGCAAGAAAAGATTTTTACACCATTCTGCATTTCATAAGTCATTGGGTAACTCAATTCTGTTTCAATGTTTTTCTCCAACTCCACATTACCTTCATTCTATGCAAAGACATGCTTTACCTTTATTTTTCTTACTGGCTATTTTTTGTTCCAAGCCACCCAGTCACAGATGAGTGCACTGAAAGGGATGTATAAGAACCCAACAATTTGAAGACCATAAAATAACCGGGTCTGAATTTAGGGAAAGATCATGCCATTATCCACTCATTTTTTAAAAAGATTAATTCTAGTATATTTGCTACTTGCAAATATCAAAAAATTCAAAATATACCCCCAAAAGTGTATAAATAAGGTTTTGCATTTTTGCTCAGTCCAAGAAATTCCTGTTCTGTGAAGAACAAAACTAATGTCACCAACTTATTTTGTATTTTGTTAGATATATATGCACATATACCCACAGACACAATAAGCAATTAAATATGTGTGTGAACGTATATACATTTTTGTATGTGTGGAAGTGTGTGTGCATGTTTTATGTGTATCTTTATTTTACAGAATGTACACTGTAGCACATTTTGTTTTTACTTGATGACAATATTCCTTGGAGATTGTTCCATATTAGTTTTAAGAGTTTTATCTTTCTGGGATGCCTGGGTGGCTCAGCAATGGCGTCTGCCTTTGGCCCAGGGTGTGATCCTGGATTTCCAGGATCAAGTCTGACATTGAGCTCCCTGCATGGAGCCTGCCTCTCCGTCTGCCTGTGTCTCTGCCTCTCTCTCTGTGGCTTTCATGAATAAATGAATAAAATCCTTAAAAAAGAAAAGAGTTTCATCTTTCTGATTCATTTGATTGTTTTTTAGTTTACTTATAGCTATAAGGTATGTTATTGTTTATCAACAAATGATTAATAATCATTTTAATTGCTTCAAATACTTTTCTATTAGAAACAGTACAGTGTTATGGGCACCTGATAGGCTCAGTTGGTTAACCATCTGCCTTTGGCTCAAGTCATGATCCTGGAGTCCTGGGGTCAGCTCCTGCTCAGAGAAGAGTCGGCATTTCCCTCTGCTCCTCCCCCTGCTCCTTCTCTCTCTCTGGCTCATTCTCTCTCTCTCTCTTTCTCAAATAAGTAAATAAAATCTTTTTTAAAAATAGAAAAGAAATAAAAACAATGTTAGAATGAATAATGCTATATATACATAATCATTTCACAAATTTGAATATAATCATAGGATATACAGTTTTGAGTCAAAAGATATGGATATTTTTAATTTGGAAGATGCATCCAAATTGCCCTTCATAGAGAAAATACCAATGTATACAGTCAATTTTAGTACTTCTTACTTCAATATCTTGAATATATGGAATACTATCAAATATTTAATATTTGTCTTCTTGACAGGTAAAAAATAGTGTTTAATTACATTTTAAGTTTCATTTATTGTATAAGTGACATTGAACATCTTCCACGTGAATAAAACACTAATATTTCATTTTCTATCATTGATTATGATTCTTTGTTCATTTTTATTGTAATTTATTGTTATTTTTATTCATTTTTACTGTGTTGGTCTTCTTCTTATGAATTATATAAGCTTTTTATATAGCAGAAACTTATGTTCTGTAACATCACTTAAGTTACATAATATTTTATCTAATTTCTTATATATCTTTTTATTTGAATATTTACCCTAGACTTTGTTTTAATATAGTCAGATTTATCAGTCTTTCATGGTGTTAAAATTTTCTTTTATACTTAAACAAGTCACTTTTCATGTCATTAAATTAAAATTTTCTCCTTTTTTTACTTCGAGAGAGAAATTTTAAAAACATGAAAGCATAAGCAAGGGGGGTGAGGGGCAGAGGGAGAGAGAGAAGCAGATTCTATGCTGAGTAGGTAGTCTGATGCAGGGCTCGATCCTAGGATCCTGAGATCATGACCTGAGTTGAAGGCAGATACAACCAGCTAAGCTACCCAGGTGCCCCTTCTCTCCTTTTTACATGATTTTTAAGCTATGATACAGCTTAAATTTATTTATTTATTATTTTTTTGATTTTATTTTTATATAGAGTATGATATCTGTATCTAATTTGTCCAGATATCTACCTAGTTGTCTAAATATTAGTTATTGTATAATCTATTTTCCTATAATTTTGAGATGACTCTTTTACCAAGTAGTGTGTGTGTGTGTGTGTGCATGTGTGTGCATGGAATTTCCCTTAATCTCTATTCTTTCTGAAATCAAGGTGTGCACAGAGCCATGCTCCCTCAGAAACTTGTAGAAGAATCCTCCTTGCCTCCTCCTAGGTTCTGGTGGTTCATTGGCGACCTTTGTCATTATTTGCCTTGCAGCTGCAGAATTTCACCTCTAACTTTATTGCCATGTGGAGTTCTCACTATATATCTCTGTCTTCCATTGCCACATGGCCATCTTTTTTATAATGATGCCAGACATTTTGGATTAGAGGAGCATCCCATTCTACAGTGACCTCATCTTAGCTCTTTATATTAGCAATGGCCCTATTTCTAAGATTGCATCTCTAAGTAATCTGTACACCCAGCATGGAGCTCAAACTCACAATTAAAATCAAGAGTTGCATGCTCTTCTGGCTGACACAGCCAGATGCCCCTTATGGCCCTATTTCTAAATAAAGTCACATTTTAAAGTACCAAGTATTAGGATTTCAACATAACTTTTTTGTATTAGGGGAAAGACACAACTTAACCTATAATAATCCCTGGAGTTTGTACCTCTCCTGGATGGTATTTCTGGTCCTCTGCTCATCATCCTGGTTCCATTGAACTTCTTCTGTAACTCCTGGATATATAATTTGTATATGATTATGTAAGATGTTTCCATCTAGAAATAATCCATCTAGAAATCTATGCCTACTATGAACATTTGCCAGAAATATGATTATATAACAGATGATTTGAATTATCTTAGAGAAATAATTCAAAATAATTTATAACATATTTATATAAGCAATATATTTACATTTTACTTTATGTATTATATTATTTTTTATACAAAGCATAATCACCAAATTTTACTGTACTACAATGAATGAGCGTTTGGAAATATCAGTTATTTCTATTTTCTTTTTTTATACATAGACTATCCTGTAGTCACTATTATGGCCTCAATCCTGCCATGGTTTCCATGATAAAGTAAAAGCCAAATTCCTTTCATTGTTGTTAGCCCCTGCACCCACCTCCTACCCCTCTATCACATCTCCACCTCTATTCAATTTGCTAACTCTGCTTCAACATTTCTACATCAACCTTATATTTTGTAATCACAATATATTAACCTTAAAAAGGAAACCACAGTGAATCATCACTTGCTAAGTAGGAACTTATGTATAAATTACTTTTTCTTCTATAGGTAAATATCTATACTTGTTAATGATTACCAGTGCATCACATTCTTGGGCTTTGTAGATCACTAGATTGAAATTGTATTGCGAAGTTACTCTCTAAAGAATCTCAACATATTCTTGATCATGTCTCTGGTCAATACAAGTCTCAATTTTAGAGAAATGTGATGTTTTAGTTATATTTGGATTTTGTCATATAGATTAGCTCTTTGTTCATTTCAAGTAATCCTTGCTTAGCTGGTTGTATCAAACACAGTCTAAAAAAGGAGTACCTTTAGACAACAGGGATAATAAGCTTGGGTTTCACAAAAAGGAAACCACAGATCAAAATGTGGCACTGACATCTAAGTGTACTCAAAGAAGGACTCAGAATCTGCCAGACACATGTTCTGACAATCAGAGTTATTTATGAATAGCTCAGCAGGTAACCACCATCTGTATGAGATGTCTTTCAGCACTCTCTGATTCTATGTTTACAAACCAACATTGTGAAGAAAAATTCTGACTCCAAAGTCTATTGATCTCAGAAAGTAAAAGTCCTCAATTTCAACCACAAGAAATCCGATTATTAGAAAGCTCTATATCTTCTTTTCATATCCAGACCAAAAATATTTTAGATTACCTGAATAAGTGAGGAACAAATGACATTTCTGGATCTGCATAATATTAAGTTTTGGAATTTGAATCATGGTCATGATGCCAGGGAGGGAAGTATATTTTGATGCATGATGACCACACCAACAAGTTGACCCCAATATATTAGGTCCTTGGCGCCAGTAACTGGCCTTTCAAGCCACCACCTTTAACTTGTCATTTGCAAGCTGCAGTGACTTAGCATTTAATAACTTGGCATATTTAAATCAGTACAATCATGGAAATAACAGAGAAGGTGGCCTAAAATAAATGAAAATGGTAGAGGAGAGTTAAATTCTGTTACTGGCTGATATTCAAATTTAAATTTGTAATTTATAAGAGTTTGAAATATATAAGAATTGTGTGCGTCTTTTAATAGGAAAAAAATATTGAGTTAATTTTTACCTATTTGAAAGGGACCAATTCGTTTTGTATTACATTAACTGAAGTGGAAAATTAGCATGAGGTTATAAAAAGAAATTTTAAAAAACCTCATTGTGAACTGGAATGAAAGGAAAAGTAATTAATTGGTACACTTTCAACTGCTTCTAAGAAAGACAATGTGCTAAAGAAAAAAAGAGAATTAACACTGGAAAATAATCTAAACAACAAAGGTCAAAAGTACAGATTTAACTGAGAGCAATGCTTTAAATCATGTGATTTGGAACAATGCAGTGATCTTTAAGTTATGCAAATTTGGATATAGAATTTGATTTCCTTTCTTTAAAGTGTCTTTACAAATTCTAAAATAAATGTGCTTTAAGAGCACTTCTAAATTAAATAAAAGATCAATAGATAATATTGTACTGTCACTCAGGTGACAGGCAATGATACTTGATAAGCCACAGCTGTTATTCCCTTTGTTCTTGAACTGTCAATAAAGTAACACTTGATCACTGTAATGGTTAATTTTATGTGTCAACTCGTCTAGACCACCGTGCCCAGATATTTGGTCAAACATTATTCTGAGTGTCTCTGTGAGGTGCCTTAGGATGAGACTTACATTTAAATAGGTGGACTTTGAATAAAGTCAATTGCACTTGATATTGTGAATGGACTTCATCCAATCAGTTGAAAACCTGGGTAAAACAAAAGACTAACCACATTTAACCAGTTCTCCAGCATGCTGCCTTTGTACTTAATTGCAACTCTTTCCTACATCTACAGTCTGTCAGCCACCCTCATCAGATTTTGGATTTGCCAAGCCTCTACAATTGCATGAGTCAGTTTCTTAAAACATGTCAATATATAGATAAAAATATAAATAGAAATGTAGATAGGTATCTTCTAATGGTTCTGTTTCTCTTGAGAACTCTAATATAGTCACTAAAAATATTTACCATTATTCTCTTTCTTGGCTGGCTTAAACATTTGTTTCAGATACTAGACTGAGAGGGGCACCTGGGTGGCACAGCCAGTTAAGTGTGCAACTCTTAATCTCTGCTCAGGTCATGATCTCAGGTATGGGTATGCAGTCTGTTTAAGATTGACTCTCTCTTTCTCCCTCTGCCCTGACAAACTCCCCTCCCACTCTTCTTTCTCTCCCAAAAGAAAAGAGAGAAAGAGAGAGAGAGAGAGAGAGAGATACTAAATTCAAAGAGTATTTGGAAATTTGAAGAAATTCTCATTTCCCAACTATCTTGTTGGAGGTTCACTGATCTTTGACATGTCATGACCCTTTCTGATTATGGCTTTTAAAATTGCAGAAAGAGATAACAGCAAGCATTAGTTCTATCAAAATATTTTAATGTTGAGAATTTGCTCAATGCACACACTAGAATCTTCCTTAAAAGGTAAACCAAAATGCACACTAATGCAACTTTGAGAAATAAAAGACATTAAGAAAACTTAAATTAGTAAAGACTATTTGTTAAAAGTTGAAATTCACATCTAGTTATTACATCCAACCCTTAATTTTTATATTATGTATGGATCCCACTTTATTTTTTTTTAAGATTTTATGTATTTATTCATGAGAGACACACAGAACAAGAGAGAGGCAGAGACACAGGCAGAGGGAGAAGCAGGCTCCATGCAGGGAGCCTGACGTGGGACTCCATCCCGGGTCTCCAAGATTACGCCCTGGGCTGAAGGCGACCCTAAACTGCTGAGCCACCCCGACTGCCCTGGATCCCACTTTAGATGGCGTATTTCTCTTCTGTCTTGGGAACTCAGTCAGGGAGTACAAACAAATGAGCACCATCAAGTCTTCAGAACTGCTCATCAGTTGGGAGATCACTCTTGATCTTGATAGAAGAAAAAAATCCTGCACCTGCATGTTAGTTTTCTATTGCTGCTTAACAAACCTGCACAAATACAGTGGCTTAAAAGCAACATAAATTCATTACCTTACAGATCTGTAGATTAGAAATCTTACATGGATCGCACTGGGCGAAAATCATCATTGACCGGCTATATGGACACACACCAAAGTATTAAAAGTGGTCATTACCATCTGTGTTTGTGATCTAAAGATATAAGTGATGTGTTCCTTATTTTTACAAATATATATTTTCTAGTTTTAACTGAACTTACTAATACTGATTCAGAAAGCGAAATAGAAAAGCAAAACTCTGGAAAGAGAATTCATGTATATTGAATTAATTAATTAACAAGCATAAATATTTAAACAAAAGGAACTAATATCCAGTTGGATTCCAGTGTTAATTTCTAACTTTATCTCAGTAGAAATTGTACAAAATTCTGGATAAAATGAACCTCTTTGAAATACATAATATTAAATTTATTGGTATAATAATTATTATTAAAATCTCCTTTATTGCAATTCATTAGTGTCTAAGTGTATCGACAGATAACAAAGAAATATTCAGAAACCTGTTTAAATCCTACGCGAGGAATAATGGGCTCTTCAGATTGAAATATAGGAGGATGCATTATTTTAAGAGATTTATGTTACTTGGGACAAATAGCCTGATACATAAAGTCATTTATTTGTTGTTCTTCCTAAAGTAGTCCCATGAGGGGATTATGTGCAGGCATTTAATGACTTCTTACTTCTTTATCTCTTACACCATGGCCAAAAGCTTTTGACTCTGTTGTTCTCAACTCTTTGTCCAGAAATACTTATTTCTCCTTGACCTCTCAATAGTATTCAATGTTGTTGGCCACAAAGGAGACATAAAGACCTCTACATATAGATGATTTGAGGCTAGATTGTGAGAGCTCAATTTGTTAACAGTTAGTAAACCCCATCTCCAGATTATTTCAATCATAGCAGAATTTAAGAGAGCTGTTTAGAAACGTTGGTGATTTTTGTTGTCTATTCTCTCATCCAAAATAAAATGGGCCCAATTGAAGGAACTTAATAGGTGTGCACTTACAGATTTTCCTGCAGCTACTGGATAATTTTACATTTAGTCAAAGATTGGTGTTTTCCATTATTAAATTAATTAATTTTGGATAAATAAATTAAGCAGCATTTGGAAAGTTGATGTTCCTGAGTACTACAAAATGTAAAAAATATAAAAAGTGCTGAAATCCTATATATCTTAATATGCAACTGTAAGTCACATTTTGCTTTTATAATGTACATTTCTATTTAGAGTAACAAACTTTCAATGTTTCTGCATTTCATGAAGTCAATTTTTAAAAGAATTCTGTAAGTTACAAAGCAGAAAAACTATGAACACAGAAATGCAAATTATATTTTTATTTCTTTTTAAATAGCTTTAGCGAGATATAATTCACAGCATGAAATTCACCCATTTAAAGTGTGCAATTCAATAACATTTTGCATATTCTCAGAGTTGTGTAAACATTACCCAAGATTTTGAACATTTGTAACCACTCCAAAAAGAAATTTCATATCAATTAGTCTCTCCTATATCCTTTGACCTCACTTTCCCAAAAGCTAGGCAACCAAAATCAAATTTCTATATCTACAGATTTGACTTTCCTCATGCGTTTCATGTTAATGGATTTATTTAATATCATAGTCTTTTGTGAGTAGCCTTTGTTTGTTATAATATTTTATGCTAACTTAATTTCAGTGAAATATAGAAAAATTACCTCTACAAAGTTCTATTCCTATTTCCCCTTGTTGTGCTGCTTTTGTTATATACAATATGAATAAAAATTATACTGTACATATATTAAAACCAAACAATACATGGTTAAAATTAGACAAGTATGGTATACTTATATAATTTATATAATGTTATGTCTTTAACAAAACTGAGAGGAAAGTGGATTTATAATTTTTAACATAATTTTTTTTATTTATAATTTCTTGTTCTCTCCATTTTTCCCATGGATTCAAATTATCTAGTGCCATTTCCTTACTATAGTATATTCCTATCTATATCCTATTCCTGTTCCTATCTATATCGTTGTGCTTGTGCTAGTAACAAAATATATTGTGTTTCTAAATATAATTGATCTAACAGTATAATTATATACCTATTATATTATACAATTGCTTTAAAAAAATCTTATTTATTCATGAGAGACACAGAGAGAGGCAGAGACACAGGCAGAAGGAAGAAGGAGGTTCCATGCAGGGAGCCCGATGTGGGACTCCATACCCAGACCCCAGGATCACGCCCACAATTGCTTTTTAAATCAGTTCTAGGGCACCCGGGATGGCTCAGTGATTTAGCGCTGCCTTCAGCCTAGGGTGGAGCCTTGGATGGAGTCCAACCCGGGCTCCCTGTATAGAGCTTGTGTCTCTGCCTCTCTCTTTCTTTGTGTCTTTCATGAATAAATTTAAAAAAAAAATAAAAAAAAAATCAGTTCTAGAAGAAAAGAGGGCAAATTCACAATTACAATGTCTTTTATATTTACCTAAATTATTACCTTTACCAGTGCTCTCTATTTTTTTATGTGGATTTTAATCTGGCATTATGTACTTTCAATCTGAAGAACTTTAGCTTCTTGAAAGATAGGGTTGCTAAAAACGTCTTTGTTTTGTTTTTGCACTTTGAATATGTTATCCCACTGTCTTCAGGCTTCCAGTGTTTTTGATAAGAATAAGTTTTTAATCTTACTGTGGTTCCATTGTATGTGACAATCTTTTCCTCTCCTTTCTTTCAAGATTTTCTCTTTGTCTTTCAATATTTTGACTTTTTCCTAGCTGGATCCACAGGACCCCTTTGTATTTATACTACTTGGAGTTTGTTGAGCTTCTTGGCTTAGTAAAGCAATATTTTGCATCAAAATCCTGAAATTTTCAGCCATTATTCAAATGTATTTCTACACCGTCTATCTCCCCTGTCCTGTGGTACTCCCTTCATGCAAAGGATGCTGTGTGTAATGGAATCTCCCATTTCTCTAAGGCTGTGTTCTTTTTTCTTCATTTTTTTCCTTTCTTCTCCTTAGATTGCATAGTCTTTATCAAATTGTCTTCAGATTTACTAATTCTTTCTTCTGCCAGTTCAAACTGGCAGTTGAGCTGCTGTAGTAAAGTTTTCATCTCAAATATTACTTTTCAACTCAAGAATTTCCGTTTCATTTTTGTTATAATTTTAATCTCTTTTTAAGTATTCTTAATCTGATGAAATATTGTCGTCTTGCTTTTTTTTATGTATTTCTTGAAAGCATGGTTTTCCTTGGTTCTTTGAACGTATTTACAATAGTTATTTTAAGCCAGTGTCTGCTAAATTGACAGTTAGGTTTTCTTTCAATGATCGGCGGAGAAAATTAAAGACAGCAGAGCCAGGCGGTCGGCTGGAGAGTGCTTAATGGGGAGCGCTCCCGGGGAGGTTCCGGGACTCGGAGAGGAGGCCCCAGCCAGGGAAGTCGCACCCAGGCAAACCGCAGGGGGGTCGATAAAGAGTTTTCCGGGAGAAGATGGGGGCAGGGCGGCATTCCGACTAGGGGAAGGGTTACAGGGCGTTGTAAGCTAAGTTAGGGTAGGGCGGCAAGGCGGCGTTTTGGGAGGTTGCTGGCCTGGGGTCGGCCATTTTGGGGAGGTTGCCGGCCCGGGTCGGCCATTTTGGGGAGGTTGCCGGCCCGGGGTCGGCCATTTTGGGGAGGTTGCCGGCCTGGGGTCGGCCGTTTGGGGGAGGTTGCCGGCCTCTGGTCCGCCATTTTGAGGCCCCCAGTCTCTCCAGGCCAACAGACACCTTGCCTTTCCTCAAAAGAAATTTCTGTTGCCCGCTTTTTTCCCCATGTGTGGAATACACTTTCCTGTTTTCTTTCAGTGTTTCATGTTGTTAAAGAATAGACAATTCAGATTATATATTTAAGCAATAGTTAAATCTAAAGCCACTTTAAACTCTGAACCTACTTTTGGAGCTTGTTGTAATTGCTGTTCTGTTTGCTGGTGACTTGCTGGAATATTTCAGTGACGTCTACTGTAGCCCTGATGTCTCTCCTCAGAGTGCAAACTTGGACAGTCACTCTGGGATGGCGGTGGCTCAGCAGGACTCCCTGGGCTGCGTCCTTCTCGGATGTAAAGGATCTACTAAAGTATCACAGTCAGCTGTTAGCCTTCAGTATTTTCCCATTGAAGAGTTTGCTGTTTTTGTCCATGTCCAGGGCATAAGTTACCCTACAGTCTGATCCAATTAAATTGAGGCCCCTTACAGGAGTAGTTTTCGAGTCTAGTCTCATAACTGACTCCGTGAAGGGCTTAGCTCTTTCTTTCCCTGGTTCTCTATTTTAACGTCTAACTGGTTAATGGTTTAGCTTGTTGCTAGCATGAAGCTACCAGACTCCACAAAACGTCCATGGTTCTTGACAGTGCTCTTAAGCTAGGTTTCTTAAAGAGAAACTCACTCCCTTTATAGAAAGCAGTGAAAGTGCATTCTGTCGGGGTATAATCTGTTCTGCAATTGGAGGCAGAAAGAATAGTTTACTTCTCTCTGAGTGGTGGCCTTTATGTTTGGGTCGCCGGTGGGGATAATAGTCCCTAGTCTTCTCCCACTTGCTTCTACCATTATACAACCCATGCCCTATGAGCAAGCTGTACCAGGGGTAATTGGGGTCCAGGGTTTTTGTCTTGCTGGAGTAGACATTCCACCCTACAAGGGGTCTGGATTGAGAAGGGAGCCACTACCTTTCACCTGCTTTTACCTGGAATGGAGCCTCTATGATATGGGAACTGGACAGGCAAAAGTAAGACAGGAAACATAGGTAGCCTTTCCATTCTGGAGGGACATGGCTTTAGACTGAGACCTGGGGGAAAAGGGAACTCTTTACTCTTGATTACACATGGCAGGAGTAGAAATTACCATTTCCTGAGCTGGGGCAAGGGGAAGGAGGGAAGAAGAACAGATTACAGCACAAAAATGGGAGACTTTCACTCTCTTTACTGAGATTTAGGAGATTTTCTGGAACAAATATTTTGGGTTTTTGCTGTATATACCCTAAGGGCATTTAATAGATATTTTAATTTTTTAATAAAATTTTCAACAATTATGGCTGTTTTGCTAGAGAAAAATTCAGAATACATTGGAAAAATAAAGAAGTCTGAGACATCCAGGCATAGCTTTGCTCAGTTACAGAAGAAGCACTTTATTTCTGGGTCACAAACCACCAAAAATTGTCAAGATATCCCAATTTCAGATAAACAAAGGCACAGATATATTGAAATGTTTTATATCCCTTTTGTCACATAGCCCAAAACAGATGCAGATGTAGAAATATAGTTTATGCATTTTCAATATAAACAGGCTGGTACAAGGAATGCCTCATGGGGTTTCAGGACTTTAAGTAGAATTTTATAAGTCAATGTTAATACATTTTGTTGATATCTTGGCCAATAATCAACACCAGAGTTCCATACACCCTTAGAAATAATCAAAGAACTACCTCAAATCAGCTGCAAGTTAATAGTAACCTTACATATCCTATTATATACAGAGAACTGTTAGAGGTAATGTACTCCTATTTTATTAGAAATAGGATTGGTGTATATGCATATACATATTGATGTATCATTTTATTTCTTTTCATTTTTCATAAAATTAATGCATTACTCTTTCTAACTGAAGTTGAAAGAAGGGAAGTAGATTAGAAAGAAACATCAAGAAATTCTCAAATTTGGTAATGGCTTATATCAGTGGCTTAACAAGTTAAATGTTTGGTGTCATTCCTTTGAATTAAAAATAATGCCGGGAATTCTATCAAACGTTTAAAGAAGAAATCATACCTATTCTCCTAAAGCTGTTTGGAAAGATAGAAAGAGATGGAGTACTTCCAAATTCGTTCTATGAGGCCAGCATCACCTTAATTCCAAAACCAGACAAAGACCCCACCAAAAAGGAGAATTACAGACCAATATCCCTGATGAACATGGATGCAAAAATTCTCAACAAGATACTGGCCAATAGGATCCAACAGTACATTAAAAAAATTATTCACCATGACCAAGTAGGATTTATCCCTGGGACACAAGGCTGGTTCAACACCCGTAAAACAATCAATGTGATTCATCATATCAGCAAGAGAAAAACCAAGAACCATATGATCCTCTCATTGGATGCAGAGAAAGCATTTGACAAAATACAGCATCCATTCCTGATCAAAACTCTTCAGAGTGTAGGGATAGAGGGAACATTCCTCGACATCTTAAAAGCCATCTATGAAAAGCCCACAGCAAATATCATTCTCAATGGGGAAGCACTGGGAGCCTTTCCCCTAAGATCAGGAACAAGACAGGGATGTCCACTCTCACCACTGCTGTTCAACATAGTACTGGAAGTCCTAGCCTCAGCAATCAGACAACAAAAAGACATTAAAGGCATTCAAATTGGCAAAGAAGAAGTCAAACTCTCCCTCTTCGCCGATGACATGATACTCTACATAGAAAACCCAAAAGTCTCCACCCCAAGATTGCTAGAACTCATACAGCAATTCGGTAGCGTGGCAGGATACAAAATCAATGCCCAGAAGTCAGTGGCATTTCTATACACTAACAATGAGACTGAAGAAAGAGAAATTAAGGAGTCAATCCCATTTACAATTGCACCCAAAAGCATAAGATAGGAATAAACCTAACCAAAGATGTAAAGGATCTATACCCTCAAAACTATAGAACACTTCTGAAAGAAATTGAGGAAGACACAAAGAGATGGAAAAATATTCCATGCTCATGGATTGGCAGAATTAATATTGTGAAAATGTCAATGTTACCCAGGGCAATATACACGTTTAATGCAATCCCTATCAAAATACCATGGACTTTCTTCAGAGAGTTAGAACAAATTATTTTAAGATTTGTGTGGAATCAGAAAAGACCCCCAATAGCCAGGGGAATTTTAAAAAAGAAAACCATATCTGGGGGCATCACAATGCCAGATTTCAGGTTGTACTACAAAGCTGTGGTCATCAAGACAGTGTGGTACTGGCACAAAAACAGACACATAGATCAGTGGAACAGAATAGAGAATCCAGAAGTGGACCCTGAACTTTATGGGCAACTAATATTCGATAAAGGAGGAAAGACTATCCATTGGAAGAAAGACAGTCTCTTCAATAAATGGTGCTGGGAAAATTGGACATCCACATGCAGAAGAATGAAACTAGACCACTCTCTTTCACCATACACAAAGATAAACTCAAAATGGATAAAAGATCTAAATGTGAGACAAGATTCCATCAAAATCCTAGAGAAGAACACAGGCAACACCCTTTTTGAACTCGGCCACAGTAACTTCTTGCAAGATACATCCACGAAGGCAAAAGAAACAAAAGCAAAAATGAACTATTGGGACTTAATCAAGATAAGACGCTTTTGCACAGCAAAGGATACAGTCAACAAAACTAAAAGACAACCTACAGAATGGGAGAAGATATTTGCAAATGACATATCAGATAAAGGGCTAGTTTCCAAGATCTATAAAGAACTTATTAAACTCAACACCAAAGAAACAAACAATCCAATCATGAAATGGGCAAAAGACATGAACAGAAATCTCACAGAGGAAGACATAGACATGGCCAACATGCACATGAGAAAATGCTCTGCATCACTTGCCATCAGGGAAATACAAATCAAAACCACAATGAGATACCACCTCACACCAGTGAGAATGGGGAAAATTAACAAGGCAGGAAACAACAAATGTTGGAGAGGATGTGGAGAAAAGGGAACCCTCTTACACTGTTGGTGGGAATGTGACCTGGTGCAGTCACTCTGGAAAACTGTGTGGAGGTTCCTCAAAGAGTTAAAAATAGACCTGCCCTACGACCCAGCAATTGCACTGTTGGGGATTTACCCCAAAGATACAGATGCAGTGAAATGCCGGGACACCTGCACCCCGATGTTTATAGCAGCAATGGCCACGATAGCCAAACTGTGGAAGGAGCCTTGGTGTCCAACGAAAGATGAATGGATAAAGAAGATGTGGTTTATGTATACAATGGAATATTCCTCAGCTATTAGAAATGACAAATACCCACCATTTGCTTCAACGTGGATGGAACTGGAGGGTATTATGCTGAGTGAAGTAAGCCAGTCGGAGAAGGACAAACATTATATGTTCTCATTCATTTGGGGAATATAAATAATAGTGAAAGGGAATATAAGGGAAGGGGGAAGAAATGTGTGGGAAATATCAGAAAGGGAGACAGAACGTAAAGACTGCTAACTCAGGGAAACGAACTAGGGGTGGTGGAAGGGGAGGAGGGCGGGGGGTGGGAGTGAATGGGTGACGGGCACTGGGGGTTATTCTGTATGTTAGTAAATTGAACACCAATAAAAATAAATAAATAAAAATAATGCCATGATGGTCTGAGAGTTTCTTGCCAGCTGTAATTTTTATTGTGTTTTAAATAATAAACAACATTCTTTCAAGCCTTTCAAAATTAGATTTATTTTTATTTTCTATTATTTCAAATGTATTTTTAGCATTTTACATGGATTTATAGATTAATGCTTATACTAAGTGCATATTTCCCATAATCCTACAAAGATGATGTTGAAGGGCTTTTAAAGATTAACACATACATTTTAGTATCAATAAATTTTGGTGATAATTGAGGATTCTTGTATATTAGTTATTAGCACATACACAATTATCCCATTCAATTAACTAGGATAATTATACTAGAAACAGTGAAAAAAAATAGCTGTTTTTTTCAAATTGCAATAGAACGTGTGATATTTCTTTAAGGATATTTAGTTAATTTATTAAATATACAGAGAATAAGTTTTAAAGTATATATTAATTTGTCTAACCTTTCCACTGTTTATCTAAGCATGTTATTATTTCTATATGTACTAAAACAGATATAAGTGTGCCTCATTTTATTGTGCTTGTCTCAATTGGGCTTTGCAGATACTGCATTTTTTTTTTAACAAATTGAAGGTTTGTGCAACCCTGACTAGAGCAAATCTATTGGCACCATTTTACTAACAGCATTTGTTCACTTTATGTTTCTATGTGTCATATTTTGGTAATTCTCACAGTATATTAAACCTTTTATTAGTATCATATTTGTTATGGTGATTTCTGATCATTGATCACAACTCACTGAAAGTTCAAATGATGGTTAGCATTTCTTAGCAAACTATTTTCTAATTAAAGTATGTGCATTTTTAGACATAATGTTTGTGCACTGAATATACTTTGGTGTGAACATAACTTATATGCATTGTGGAATGAAAAAAAATAATTTGACTCACCTTATTGTGATATTCCCATCTTTTTGGTGGTCTCCAACTGAGCCTGCAGTATTTCTGAGGTAAGTCTATACTCAATAATTTTATTTTAATAAAAAACAGATAATCACTTGAAGGACTGTTCATTTAAATGCAAATCAATTCTATTGAGATTAAAAACATTCAACAATTAAAAACTACTTCCTGAGAAGGACCATATTCAGACATAATTAATTCACCACACATTAGGGGTATTATGTGGCTCTAGTAGCCAGAGTTAATAGAAAAGTTTAAAAAGGCATTAACTTTATGTTTGTTATCAAGTATGCGATTTTCATTTACTTTGAATCTAAGAAAAAAATGGAAAAAATTAAGTTATATTTTTCCTGCTAGTATTTAATTTTCTCAATCAGCATTAAATAGCAATCCCACTCAAAGTAGTATTCATTTTTAAATTAATTTTTGCAGTCCCTTGAAGAGTTCTCCCCAGTGGTGTATAATTTTGTGGCAAAACCAAACCAACAAGCGACAAGTGACAAGGAAGGCCCAAGATAGCCTTCCTCAGGACCAGATTGAGAAGTGAGCCCAGGCCGTTTGCTGTGTCACTATTCTCCACAGTACTTTCCTCAAACCACCATCTTGCTCTCTTTATTCTTATGCTGCTTCATTCTGTCCTGGCTCTGACTTCAATCCTTGGACTGGATCACTGGGTCTTAAGGCAACAAATAAGTATTTAAATAAAGTTATGCCTGCTAAGAAAAATGTTGCTGCAGATGCTGAATGAGTATTTTAAACACTGTACATACTACATGAACTAACTAAAAATCACTCTGTGGACTGGAGGTTTGAAATTGGTCAGAACCTCCAAATATTTTTTAAATGAAAATCTATCTGTTCTCATCTTTGCCAATAAGGTCAACCTTCATAAACCAAAGAATGAGATTCTGTTAAATCACAACTGACCAAGTAAAACAAGCTCTAAAGCTGCTTTTTAAATAATGTCCTCCTTATTACTTAGAGGATTTGCCAAAGTGTGTTCCTAAATTCGTTAGTTATAATATGACAAATGTGTATGCATAGGCCTGGATTAAGGAAACTGCAATGATACATAAAAATCTGAGACCACTGCCTTAATATAGAACAATTTCTCTTTATGTACCTGGAGGCAAAGAGGATCAGTGACCAAAATTACCTATTGATCTTTCAAAAAATGCATCCTTTTTTATTATAATAAGTTTCTCTCTCCTTTCTGGGTGTTAGTGCATTGGAAACCCATTTAAAGAATATAATAGCTAACTAGAGACTTCAATATGATTTTGACTCCCCATGGTTAAGATAAGAATATACTTTCAAGTGTTTTACTTTTTTTGAATGTTAGATACTATTACAATCTACATATTAAATTGAGACTTTTTTCATGACTTACTTAGGTTGGATTTGTAAGACAAGCCTTACAGCCAAGTCTTATTTCCACTTAATGCCAAGATTAGATTAGTTTATTAGGTGCTCTCGCTTATCTTTTGCTCTTGCTCATTTTCTCTATATACTCTGTCATGTGTCAGTTCAGTGTTTCTGTATCACTGCCCTGAAGTCAGATCCCTCAAAAAGAACCAGAGGAAACCTTAGACTTGGGACAATGTAATTTATGTGTGAATGCGTGTGTGCAAGTGTGGGCATGCATATTTTTCAGGAGAAAAACATAGGTTGAAATGATGTATGATAAGTATCAATTGTGTATTTATACCATAAATTTACTAATCACTTATAAAGAGCTTTTTATATGTCTATTATACACTTACATTTCATTTTTATTTTATATTATCTTATAACAGCAAACTAATTTATTAAGTTTTAGGGTTGTCATTCATTTATAACATCCTAATATTAAATGAGCATTTACTACTCTTAAGCTCCTAGATCTTCCCTTTCTTATACCCTTGACCATTTTTTTCTGCCTTCATTACACCCTTGTATTTCATTCCATATTGATAAATGTTCAGAAAGACTATTCATATTAATTCATGTGAAAACATATATTTATGTATGTGTGGGCAATTGATATCTCAAATGAGTTTTATGTGTTACTTATTATTTATATGGCTTAATTGGCCTTTGTAAGAATGATATATTTATTCTGTGACTGGATTATAATTTACAGAATTCCATAAACTCTAGATCCTAAATATATATATTTTGAAACCAAAACAGTGGAATTTGTGTGCCACACAGGTTTCCCAAATACAAACTTGTGAGATCTTTCATTATTCTACTAATTATGCATTCAGTAATTTGAAGATCTAGAAGTCAAAAATTTTGAAAATGGCACTTCTTTATTTAGATATATTGTGGAAGATTTAAAGTTTTTTTCATGATTCTTGTCTTTATTCTTGTTTATAAATACATTTGACAAAGTTTCCATTGACATTGCCAATTGCTTTCAATATCTGGGTATGACTGCCATTCATGCAGGGATTTCTGAGAAGTGGAATCCTGTGGTAACATCAATAAAGCTAGATTGGCTCAAAGTAGTAGAGTGTGAGATAGAGATTGTGAATGGTGATGACATCCAGCCCAGCTTGAATCTGGCAAGACAATGCCCAGGTTTATGCATGAAGTAAGGATCAAAAAGAGCAAGTTTGAGAACACTGAGATAAAAGGAAGGAATGTTAAAAAATGAGTCAGTATAAACAGTTAAGAACTATTGTAAATTATCTTCAACAGACCCACTTTAATTATGGTTTTTGGTTACAGAAGATCAGAGGTAGTTGGCTAAATGAAGCATAAAGTTAAGAAAAAAATTTTAATTCCAGTATATGAGACAATATAAATATGAATATCCTTTCATTTTAATAGCTTTTGCTGTAGAAAATTGTTAAAAAGAGTTTAAAATTGAAGTTATAGTCACTGATTGTCCTTAATTTAAATAATGCTGGAACACAGGGGTGCGTGCACCCCTTTGAATGACTGTTTTTGTATTTGGGAGGTAAATACCTAGTAGTGTCATTACTGGGTCATATGGTAGTCATATTTTAACTTTTGCATCACTATATTGTACACCTGAAACTAATATAACAGTGTATGTTAACTATAGTGGAATTAAAATTTTAAAAACCAAATAACAGAAAAAATGATGGAAAATTTAATGATTACCTTAGAAGAAAGAATAATGTATTGTTTTTATTTAAATATATGTGATGATGTCTATGATGAGCCAACTGGATGGCTCAATTGGCTAGCATCTGCCTTCTGCTGGGGTCATAATGCCAGGATCCTTCATGATCTGAGGGTCCTGGGATGGAGCCCCACATTGAGTTCTCTGTTCAGTGCTCAGTGGGGAGTCTGCTTCTCCCTCTCCCTGTGCCCAATCACCCCGCTGATGGGTGAACTAGCAGAATGAGTAATGTAAACAAATAGCCTACCATTACTTTCTGTGCAAGTTCAGAAAAAAAAATTAAAGATAAATTTTTCAATTTAGATGATTAAAATGTCTACTTTGATACAATAAATACAATAAATACAATAACTCGATAATTTAATAAGTTCAAGTAAATTTCATATAAGAACAAAAATGAGTTGACATGTTTGTTTTTAGTTGAAGTATTACAGTGTGCTTGCAATTAATTAGTTTGGGATTTTAAATTTGTCAATTTAAGCATATTAGAATATTAATATGTGGGATATTGAAAGTTTTTCAGTACATATTTGGGTATATAGCAAAATAAAATGTAGTATTTAGACTCTTAGACATAGTTTGGTGATATTTGTGTACTCCTGAGCTTTTTTCTCTAGATCCACATACTTCATTTTCAATTTAATGTTTATTAAATATATGTGTATATATATATGTTTATATGCTATTTTGTAAAAAGCAAACCTTCACTGCTTTTAACACAGTAAAATTATAATACATCACATAATAGTTACACAAAACTAGATGATTATACAGTATAAACGTAGATGTTTCCAGGTTTACCCTCCTCTTTTCTCTAATTAGTTAGGAAGGACTTCTGAATCCCTGTTAAATCTGGCTCTCGATGTTTCTGGGAAAGTCTGAGGTGTCTCATATTGGGTCATAAAAATGTTTGTTTCTACCAAAATTCCCAATATATCACCAATCAAAAGTGGCTCTACTATTCACTGTGGGGCACTCAAATCTCTGTTGTGGAGCGCCTGGCAAGGTGAGGATTTGTTCTGTATTCTGCATCCAGCTGTTGCTCCATGAACGTGCATAGGCCTGTTGCTTCTTCTCTAAGTTCTCACATCTCTGAGAAGATGTGTGTGTGGTGGGAAGGCATCCTTTTTATTTTAAAACCAGGGGTGCCTCCATGCTCTTCCATACGGTTGGTTTGATATTTACTTATTTTCCTTCTGGTTTTTCTTAATGTCTTTCTTCTCACAAACAAATAAATCAATACAATTAAGAAATATCCTGATAGTATCTTACTGACATACATTTTAATCATAATGAAGGTAAACAAACTTAAATATTTGTCACAGAAAAAAATATACATCATAATTTATAGATTATTTAAGTATTCCACATCAACGTCACAGACTCAACAATAAAAGAAACTCCTTCCTTCGTGTATAAAAGCATTGGAGGTCCCAAGTTAAATAGCCTATGCTTTGGCAAGTTACCATGAGCCATGTGCTTTGTATTTATCTAATTTTCCATTCGCTACTTAATTGAATGAAACAACTAATATTGTTCCAGGAAAGATTATAGCTTCTTCAAGGTCACATATCTATTAAGTTGTGAAGCCAAAATTTAAACATAGGTCTGCCAGATTTCAATCTTTCACCTTGCCGCGATGATAGACTTCCTTTCAGAAAACAAACCTCATGGCCAAACTCCCGCAACATCCATATTTGATTTAATTACAAAAAGAATTACTCATATTTCAAAAAACAGAGATGCAATGTTTTCATAGTAGAAACAAATTAAAGTGGTACTTCTATGGGAAATAACGTTAGCCACACTGCAAAGAAAAATAGTTATTAAAATATGTATAATGGAGAGTTTAGCAACAAATTGTTCTCTTTAGTAACAAGCATATTAGAAAATGTCACTTGGATATTGGCAACCTCTTTGTCAGATTTACCTTATATAATCACAGATTGTGAAAAATATTGTTTGGTGTGGGAGAACACTGAATGAAAATTTATAAAAACATTTTTATCTTTGCTTAAACCCTCATCCATTTGAAAAAATATCTTTAATTGTGTCATTAAATCACAAAAATGGAAATTGCGCTGTCAGCAGGGTGTTATCTTTTATTGAGGGCAAACAGCAGGGTTGCTGCTAATGAGAACATCATCAACTTATCAGCAAAAGGTCAGCCTAAAGAGCTCTTTACCCAACTTCTCCCTAAGTAGACTTTTGTTTCCCTTTGATGGCATATTGCACTGACAAGTTAGAATCATGTGACTACGTTATTATGAATCAGTCTCTCTTATGACAAGAAATGTATAATTGCAAGATACACATTGAGATAGGTACACATTATTCAGAAGTTAATTCCTTTTTCTGAAAAGGATATTAGGTTTATTTTGGTTATTTGTTGTTGTTGTTCATTTGTTTTGAACATTTTGGTATTATATTTAAGTGAATTCTCCATTCAAGATTCTGGAAGGTTATAAGAGCATGGACTTGGATAAAAATGAGCTTTGTAAAGACTGAGCTGGTTCTCATCCCTATTTTATTGCTTGCTCGCTCTATGAACAGAAAGATCAAGTAGTAATCAAAATTACAATATCATTATATTGTGAGCTTATTTCACTGGTCCAAATGTTTTATAAGCATCTTTTAATTTTTATATTCATAGGAAGTCTGTTATTATTACAATGATTCACTTCTGTTTGCTTTTTTGCAGATTTTTGAAGATAGTCTTGTAACTCTAGTTCACCAAGTATTTGGTTAGAATTACTTTACTAGGGATGCCTGGGTGGCTCAGGGGTTGAGTCTCTGCCTCTTTGTGTGTCTCATGAATAAGCAAATAAAGTCTTTTTTTTTTTTAAAGGAACTGCTTTACTAATGATATTTATTAGGCTCAAACATTTGAAATGTAGGGCATGGCAAACTGTTGATTATATCACCTGAGGCCTGCTTTATCAACAAAATATAGCAAAGAATTATTCTAATTAATAATAACACAACAACAAAAATAAATTTAACCACTAATTCTCCAAGGGCAGGGACTAAGGGAAAGGGATTCATTCTGGGCATTTCATTTTTTCCAACTGGATTTCTTTTTTGCGTATGTTTTGAAATTAATGAACCTAAAGAATTGGTCAAGGGGCTAATGGAGACAGGAAAATTAATTCAGGCCTCACTTTAAACTTCACTTTTCTTTCTTTCTTTTTTTTTTTTTTTTAAGATTTTATTTACTTATTCATGAGCGACAAAGAGAGGCAGAGACATAGGCAGAGGGAGAAGCAGGCTTCCTGCCAGGAGCCTGATGTAGGACTCCATCCTGGAACTCCAGGATCACAACCTGAGCCAAAGGCAGATGCTCAACCACTGAGGTATCCCTAAACTTCACTTTTCTAGTGTTGTGATGGTTAATTTTATGTGTAAACTTGGGTAAGCCATAGTACTCAGATACTAGTATTTGACTAGTTGATATGTAACTCTGAGATACTTTTTAGAAGAAATTACTTTCAATTTAGTGTATTTTTACTAAACCAGATTTTCCAGCATAAAGTGGATGGACCTTATCCAATCAGTTGAAGGACTCAAAAAGACTGATGTCTCTCAAGGGAGAGGGAATTATGCTAGCAGGCTGCCTTCACACTTGAGCTGCAGCATTAACTCTGCTCTGGGTCTCCAGTCTGTTGGTCAATTTTGAAAATTGTGCACTTGCCAGCCTATACAATCATGTGAACCACTTCCTTAAAATCTCTCTCCTAACCTCTCTTTCTCTCTCTTTGTATATAAACACACACACCCTACTGATTATTTTCCTCTGGAGAACCTTGACTAATACAAATATGTAACACAAATTTGTAGTAAGTAAAGAGTATTAAAAAAAAAACCTCTGGTGAAATGGGCACAGCATAATCATATCCTTACTCCTTAAGATAATCACTTGTGAATTTAGGTGTATCTTAAAAAAAAAAAGATACTTGTAAAAGTCTCAAGCATAGATGTCTTTCATAATATGTGACTATTTTGATGACCATGTATAAATGACATGTTTAATTTAGAATGAATTTTAATTTTTTCTAATTTTAACCATTAAATATGTCTTAATAAGCTTAGAGTCATATATTTTAAGAATCGAATAATGAATGAATAGATATTTAGTCCACCAGTTTCTTTTACAGAAGTTGGGTCTGTGTTTCTCAGCAAAAGGTTTGACTAAAGCAAAGTTAACATAACCATAAAGCATGCTGTTAACATTTATCTATTCTTACCACTGTTGCAAAAATAGAAATGGATGCATGTACCTATAATTCAAAAAAGGGCAAAATGCTTTGTCAAGATTGTGAATTAATCTAAGTATCTGATGATCAAGGCTTAGGAAGGCTCATACTGCAAGTATCAGAAAACTGGAGTTTCTCTTCTCTCATTTAGTATTTTGAGAAGGTTCATCACTACCATTCGGTGTTGCTTAATCTTGGCCATGCATTGGAAACACCTGGAGATCTTTTCGCTATGCTCATACTTCAAACAAAAGCAGTGAAAATAGACTATCTGGGGATGTTGCCCAATATCACCATTCAAAAAAAAAGACAACTCTTCATATGACTGTAATGTTTGTCAAGATTGAGAACTGCTGCCCTGAGTAGCAAGTCTAGGGCCATGACAATAATTCACTTCCTTTGGCTTAGATCCTTAGGATAAACTAGTTGGAAAACATTCATTTGGAGGATTAAGTTCTCACAGCCTTAACAGCTGGGATTTTAAGATGTCTAGAGAGCATTTGTGTTCAACAATGCAGCAAAAGGCTTTTTTGGTTGTTTATTTTCCCTCTTGGTTATCATATATATAGTTGCTTCTTTTCATATTTAGTAATGTTCCATTATATGCTAAATACATATTAAAATGAAAACAGGTCTCCACTTGTCAACTGCAGATTGTAGGGTTTTTCAGCCTTCATAAATATGTAAGTCAGCTCTCTCTATCTGTCTCTCTCTCTCTCCTCTGTGTACACACACACGTACTTACACACTTACGCATATACCGTTGGTACGATTTCTCTGGAGAACTCTGATTAACACGGTTGGGAAATATGCTATTGAAACTGAAAACATTTTTTCTTATTTTTTTCAAATGTGTATCTACACATCCTATAACATTTGGATACCTTTTCCACAACTGCTTGATAATATTTGAGTCTTTCTTTTTAATGAAGTTAAAATGTTTTTTACTTTGCTTTTAAAAAAATAATGGGCAGTTTTCAAGCATTTTAGGAAGAGATTAGTATACAGTCCATATAATCTTCTGGCATGTACCTAAGCATGTAATTCTATGCATGCATTTTTATTTGTCTCCTATTACTTTTCTTTTTTTGATAGTTATTAAATAAGATAAGAAAATAGGTATAGGAGTATTTTTAGTGAGTTACAGACCAGTAGAGAGGGTATACAGACGATGTTTCTACAACTGTGACATGACATTACACTTTTGATAGGCACATAGATATATATTTGACACATAAAACTTGTGGATAGAAGAGCCAGAGGAGACTAGAAGATGGAAGTGATATTTAGGAAGATATCTGGAAGATGTGCAGTAATGTCGATAATACCATTTATATGTCTTAATCATTATTCTGTTTTACATGTGTTAATTTAATCATCACATGAACAGAAGAAAGAAAGAAAATATTATGCACTTTTAAAATCAGAGGGGTACCTGGGTGGCTCAGGGGTTGAGCATCTGCCTTTGGCTCAGGTGGTGATTCTGGGGTCCTGAGATCCAGTGTGCATCAGGCTCCCCACTGGGAGCCTGCTTCTCCCTCTGCCTGTGTCTCTGCTTCTTTCTGTCTGTGTCTTTCATGAATCAATCAACAAAAATATTTTGAAAGAAAGAAAGAAAGAAAGAAAGAAAGAAAGAAAGAAAGAAAGAAAGAAAGAAAGAAAGAAAGAAAAATAAAAATCAGATATTCAGAAGTGATTAGAATCAAAAGGAATAGAAGAGATGAGGTCAAGGAAAAAAGTGTGCTTGACAATGGGATCTGCCTGGATAAAACTGCACAGAGCAGAGACAGTGAGCAAAGCAAATGAATGCACTTAATGTGACCTCATTCGTTATAGTGTGTGTGTGTGTGTGTGTGTGTGTGTGTGTACGCGCACGCATGTGCACGCTATGCATGCTTTGCAGACTAGGGAAGCAAGGAAAAGTAAAGGTTAAGTAATGAGTCTAGATTATTGGGCAGGGTTCACATTGTTTAGATTTTGGGCTTTATAATAAATTTGATTTTTTTATATAATATATAAGGCTTTCTTCTTTGTATTTTGTATTTTATTTGTTAGAGATTGCATAGTACTTTTTCACAAAATGTTATAGTAATCTTTTTTATGTTATTAAGCATCTTTTTCTAAATAATCATATTTAATTTAAATTCATTTAAATTGCTTAACATAGTTACTAATATTTCACCAGAAAATTAGTTTTCTTACCCTCCCTCTCTTCAGTATCCCATATGTAGTTTCAAAGAAAGAATATATAATATTTTGGCTCCAATCATACATTGACTGATACATTACGGTATTACAAATCTTATTCTGTATGTGAGGTGCTTTTTATGTAAGCTAAATGAGGACTCTACTAATACATGCATAATAATATGTATTACACTGATACCTAATCTCATTCATTTATTTTAATTCTCTGTCTCAATTTCTTAACTAAATGAAAGAATAACTGGCCTTCTCTATGTTCAAAAAATTTGGTAAAAATGTATAAAGCAATGTTAGAATTCAGTTTTTCTACTAAAAAGTACTATAATATACACATTTTTGGAATAATTCACTTAACATGCTTTTGTGTGAATGTTGAGTCTCTTCCTCTGTATAATTTCAGAATTGATGGATGCAAGCTTTATGAGTAAGCCTCAACTAGCATTATTCGGAATATCAATTCAAGGAAACTTACTTTCTGGGAAAAATATTTTCTTTTCTACAAACACATTAAATAATATATTAGTTGAACTGTTTCTTTAACTTTGTTCGAGGTCTTAGGATGATGTTAATATTGATGACTACATCACATAGGAGTTAGCAAATGTCATAGTCTTTGCGTCAGAGATCTTAGTTCTGGAGTACATATCAAAGAGGATTTCAGCTTAATAGATATTTAACCATTTAGAGGTTACTATCTACATGTAGAGATTCAAAAAACTGAGCATGTCCTAGAGCCTCCTGCCACACATTCTCCTAGAAATAAGTAAGATTACAAAATTAAATATAATCATTAAACTTTGATAAAGTGAAAATTGTCATTACATTTTTCTACACAGAAGCTTATTAAATCAATAACCTAATGATTTAATCTTTATCTGAATCCCCTTTGCACTAATGATAATGTTTATATTAGCACATTTCTAAGTACTTAATAGCCTCTAATAGCTTATTCATGTGACTGAAAAAAAGGATTTATAGCCAATAACTCTTAAAGCAATTAAAATGGAAAAGTTTATTCTATATAATCTATTATATTCCTAATGTAGATGTCTTAGTCTGTTTGGGCTATTCTAATAGAATCCTACAGTCTGATGGCTTATGAACAACAGGAATTTATTTCTAACACTTCCAAAGCCTAGAAATCCAAGATCAGGGTATCCGCATGGCTGGGTGAGGGCACTCTTACATATGGAAGACTTTTTGTAGTGTCCTCACATGATGGAAGAGGCTGGAGATTCTGTGGAGCTTCTTTCATAAGGGCAGTAATTTTATTCACAAGGGCTCTACCCTCATGCTCTAAGCACCTTCCAAAAGCTATACTTCCTCATGCCATCACACTGATCATTAGGATTTTAACATTATTTATTTGTGGGGTGGGTACAAACATCCAGGCTGTAGCAATAGGTGTAATTCTAAGGTAGGTATTAAGATTTATGCATCTGAGAGTAAGAGACCTAAACTCTCTGAAGATGCTTCCTGACCTAACTCATGTTAACATTGTGAAAAATAATATATTTCTGGAGAAAGTTATAGGAAGAAATGTTCAAAGCACTGATAAACCTAATTTCTTTCGTCTTCCAGGTATGTATACATACTTTTCGCCTAAGTAAATGGCAGTATCCGTAAATGGCAGTATCCTTCCTTCATGAGCAGAGTGACCTTCTTTATCTCTTTGCTCTGGGTTTGGACATATGTGCATCCACACATATGCTCAAGAGACTGAAGCAGAAGTACAAATTCCAAACCGAGACTTCAAGAGATTTTTTTTTGTGTTGAGGTTTCCACTTGCAATTTTGTGCTTCTGGCATCACCTTGGGAGAATGCTTAAGCTATTCTACTGTCCTGGAGAAGAATGTAAGATCCCTAGGCAAGAACTCAATGGAGCTGATTTCCTACTCTAGGTCAGCTGAGCAAAATAAGTTAATTTTTCCCATGCGGTTTATTTTCCAATTCACAAAAAAGGTCCTCTGTAGAAATGCTTTGTGCCTGTAGTAGATGTAGTCAAGTCACTGGTTTATACAACTGTGACGCATATGGACCTAACTAAACAATAAGGACTGTATTTATATATGCAAGCCAACATAAACAGATAATGTCACACGTTTGATCTGTTCCTCTTCTTTGCCTACAGGAAGGATTATAATCAACTTTCTTTGTTCCAAAGTGACTGCTTAAAAAATAAATAAAAAGAAGAATGAGTAATATTTGGCAAAGCTCTATTATTACCAGCAGAGATTAGATAGTAGGACTCCGTCCATCTTCACATCACACATTAGTCAGATGTGCTTTGTAGAAGAGTGTTTTGATCTCTAGCTAGGATTTCAGGCAGTCTTTCAAAGAAATATAGCTCTTTATAATCTTTGTGTAAACATCATTATCTTTTTTACTTATGGGAAGACCTTTTCCCCTTCATGATGAATAAAAAGGAAAGCAAACATTTAAACTTCCTACCTAAGGCAATAATTGCTACCTGCAAAGTGTCAACTCATTCATGAGCTGTTTTATGCACTTGCCAAAATTATTAAGTTATTTATAATGCCTAGAAAGGCTCTAGAGATGATTCTTCATAATCCTGCTCAATTGTCCACTAAAGCAGGCTTAATATATTGATACTGACTTTTCCTTTTTTCCCCGATTTTTGTATTAAAAGGAAATTTTTTACTGTAATTTAGATTAGACTTCAAATAATATTTTGCTGAATAAAACATGTGTTTATTCTGTGTGTGTGATATAATTAACACCAGATGCTCATTTTAATTAGAAACTATAATACTGTTTCTATTTATATTTTCTTTAGCAATTTTGACTATATATGCTATGGATAAAAAAACAGCAGCTCACTAAAAACAAATTCTGAACAACCAAAATATAACTCAATCCCAAAAATACATATTGAACACCTACTATCTGTTTCAGGCCCACAGTAAATAGAACAAAGCCTCTCCTTTCCTGAAAATTACATTCTGGTGGAAATTTTCAACACTTACCATATAATTGTTTTGTAATTAACTCATTCATTCATCAAAGACTTAACACATATTCTGTGTGAGGTGTGTTTTGACACTGGAGTACAGCATGAACAGAGAGAATACATGTCCACACCGAGCACATTGATTTGAGTTTTGCAAAACAGAGACAGTAAACAAATAACAATTACACAAGGCATTGTTATGGATTCTGATCAGTGGAGGTCAAGTTTCCAGGGAAATGAGAAAGTAATTAGGAGAAATCACATAGAAGATGATCTCTGATGGCTTATCTGAAAGTGATGCCATTTGTGCTAAGAACTAATACATGAAAATGAGCAAGACATGCAGAAACTTGGAAGAACATTCCAGCAGACTCATAGCATAAAAAACACAAATGAACTATAAATATATGAAACGATTTCCAACACAATAGCAATCAGGAAGTGCGAATTAAGCAATAATTATGTATGATTTTATCCATTAGCTTGGCAGACATTTTGAAGTCTGACAATTTCTAGGGAAGTGGAAAGTCTCATACACTGCTTGAGAAATTCAGCATAAAATGAAGATCAGTTAAGACATATTTACCAGAAATAATGACTTCGTATCCTGTGGTGTAGCAGTTTGCCTTCTGTATACATTGTAAAAAATGTTTTGCATTGATGGTGAGAGTTACACAGGATTTAATTCTATACAATCACAAGACTCCAAATGACAATGCTGACCTATATAGTTCACTGTAGGAAAAGGATACAAGGCAGCAGTAACATTAAAATAAAGGTATCTAGCAGCATCATGTTTGACATGAATGAAATGCAACATGTTGAAGGAAACGGGAGAGAAGTGGGTGAATGTTCATGAGGAACCTAGAATGATACACAGAGCAAGATCTTCCTGGATCCTCAAAGCACTGTGAAGAAATACATTTTTCTTTATCCTGAAGGCAATGTAGAGCCATTTAATATTTTAACTAGACCCCACTGATAAGATTTATATGGTGCCAGAGACAGAGATACTCCAAGAGGAAGTAGGTAATACAGTACTCTCCCCTTCCTATTGGGAAAAATACTGCACATACTCTTATTTGAGTAGAGACAAGCAAGTAGTTTTGCTTAAGTAGTTTTGCTTAACAGCCAATTTGCTAGAAGCAAACAGAGAAAACTTTAAAAACTTCCTAGTTTGAAACTTTTGGAAAACTATTTAAACTTTCTGAACTTCAAATTCTTGTACAACAAAATTCTTTGTAAAATGATATGAACCACACACAGTAGGAAGAAGATTGAATGTAATAATTTATACAAAATACTTAAGCATGCTACAGTATAGTAACAGTACACTTAATAAATGATATTATGATGATTTATTATTAATAGGAGGGAGTGTAGGTATTCTCATCACTGGTGCAGTAGTAGTACTAGGATTTATATTTTACATTTATTTATTTATTTATTTATTTATTTATTTATTTATTTATTTATTTATGATAGTCACACAGGGAGAGAGAGAGAGGCAGAGACATAGGCAGAGGGAGAAGCAGGCTCCATGCACCGGGAACCGACGTGGGATTCGATCCTGGATCTCCAGGATCGCGCCCTGGGCCAAAGGCAGGTGCTAAACCACTGCGCCACCCAGGGATCCCTATTTATTTATTTTTTAAAGATTTTATGTATTCATTTGACACAGAGAGCTCAAGCACAGAGAGCAGCAGGCAGAGGGAGAAGGACAAACAGACTCCTCACTGAGCAGGAAGCCCAATGCGGGGTTAATCCCAGGACCCAAGATCATGACCTGAGCCAAATAAGTCATGCAGGCCCCCCTGGGATTTACATTTTAAAGAGCATTCTGAGGGCAACCCGGGTAGCTCAGTGGTTTAGCGCCGCCTTCAGCCCAGGGCCTGATCCTGGAAATCCAGGATGAGTCCCACATCAGGCTCCCTGCATGGAGCCTGCTTCTCCCTCTGCCTGTGTCTCTGCCTCTCTCTCTCTCTCAGGAATAAATAAATAAAATCTTAAAAAAAAAAGCATTCTGAGGTTTAAATTAAACTCCACGATATACATATAAGTAACTGAATCCCAGATATTGGAGGCAAAATAGTTGTAGGTTATGGGTGTGATTAGTGACCACAGGATGTAGAGCTTGGGTGTCAAGAGTGACCACTGCACTCACTATACGGCCCCGTGAAAGGAGTTTTCCTTTTTGTATTCACATTGACTTATCTGAAATAATGTTTTATTTTGTATTTTTTAAATATTTTATTTATTTATTCATGAGAGACACAGAGAGAGGCAGAGACACAGGCAGAAGGAGAAGCAGGTTCCCTGCAGGGAGCCGATGTGGGACTTGATCCCCGGATTCCGGGATCACGCCCTGAGTAGAAGGCAGATGCTCAACTGAGCCACCCAGGCATCTAAGAAATTTCTTAGATTACATTTGATTAGGAGTTTTCACATAGATGAATTCGATATTAGAGATGAGGGTTTACAACCTGTGGATCAAGCATATATTCAATAATGGCAGACTGCTAGAGCACCTGGGTGGCTCAGTTTTTTTTAACATGTTATTTTTATAGTCTGGCTCTAGTTTTGCCATTTTTACTATTGTTGTTAATACACTTCAAAATTACATTTTTAAAATCACTTAGTATTCTTTTGGTACTCAGATTACTACCTTTTCAACAACCAAACGCCCTTTAAAATTTCTCTGTAAAGCAAATAGGAGTTTTAATATGCTTTATATTACTTTGTAGTTTTCTATAGTACTATTTTGTTGTTTTGAGAGCTCGGAGGCATTTTTTTCGAATTTACAATTTTGTGCTTCCTTTCCTGAGTCTTTATATAGAGGTCTTTTATATGGAAGGAAACTGATTGGGTATCAATTGTGTTTCTGTTCTTTGACCATGAAAAACTTACACAGCTTCCTTTGCATTGACTTTCTTACTTGTAAATTGGAAAAAATTTGTCTTGTATATTATCTGTTTGTCTTTTTCTCTAACCTGGATTCATTTTCTTGGGAGGACTTACCTATATTTGCTGTAATTATATGTTTTTCTTTTTAAATTAGGATTCTAAATATAACTTTAGCATAATTTATCATACTTTACATTATTTTCTTTTGAATTATCACTTGCCTATAAAATGAATATCTGCCTATATGTATAACTCTGTCTATATCTGTTCATATATATGCATATATGTGTGACAGAAAAATAGAAAGATTTGAATTAATTAACTTTGGCTTTTAAATATTAATTCAATATTTTTTTGAAAATGAACAAATAACTTAATAGCTATAATGTATTTAAAACAACAATACCTGCTTTATATTAACTGTCTAGTAAATTATTATTGATTATAATATTTAAACCTGCAGGGATCCCTGGGTGGCACAGCGGTTTGGCGCCTGCCTTTGGCCCAGGGCGCTATCCTGGAGACCCGGGATCGAATCCCACGTCGGGCTCCCGGTGCATGGAGCCTGCTTCTCCCTCTGCCTACGTCTCTGCCTCTCTCTCTCTCTGTGACTATCATAAATAAATAAAAATTAAAAAAAAAAGAAAATCTCATTTAAAAAATAAAAATAAAAAATAAACCTGCAGAGATTTTTCATATGGCTTTATTTGTGTTCTTGCTGTGTGCTCAAATTTATAGAAGGAGGTGTTTTTTGTTTGATAATGGAAGCCAAGGAAGACTCCTTCAATGATTGTATAAATCTTTCATACTTTATTCAGTATCAGAGAAAAAGCAGTAGGAAAGAGATTACATGCATTGTGATTTTCAACATCCTAGAGACTCCATCATTTATGTGGAGAAGAGATAAAATTGTAAGCAGATGATAGGGCTAGGGATTTCACTTATATTCAGGCTCACCCTAATTTTGGCTGCCTTTACAGGCTGAGTCCAGGAAGCAAAAGGACCTTCTTTCAAACCAGCCTTAGGGGACAGTGCTACTGGCCTTATTACTGTTAGCCTTTCCTCACCAAGGCATCCTTTATTCCTGCAGCCTTGACCACTTACTAGCTAGTGTTTCATTTTCATGCTCCCTACAGGTTCCAACATAGTCTGGCTATTGATTTTCGGGAGGCATTTCCCAAATCAAGGATGTATTAATAAGTCTGTGCTGTGAGTGTGTGAGTGTGTGAGTGTGAATGAAAGAGAAAGAAGGAGACAAAGACAGAGGGAGAGATGGGGAGAGAGAGAAACAGAGAAAGTTACAAAACTAATCTCTTTTACTTTCCCCCTTTTCCCTTTTTGTTTTTCAATTATGAGACTTATGGCTGATCAGTGGAGTCACTCCGGTGCATTCTACAATAATATTTTATAATCAAACTCCTCCATTTTGCACATATTTGTCTGGGAATCACTCCCCTGGTCTTCAGTGATAATTTGAAAATTCCTTTTTACACTAAGCAACTCATGTAGGTAAGAAGGAAAAGTTAAACAAGTTTAGAATGACATCCACATAATATGGTTAATATAATATAGTTTCTTGGGTTTATTTTAATTCAGCAAGGAACTCACTAAGACTATGAAATTATACAAAATACATAAATAAATGTAGTACTTGATAAAGAATTTATGCATAATTATTGTTTTCACAGTGAAATAACTTGAACTTCTTCTAGCAAATTCCCAGAAGTATTTTAATTAATTACTTACAGATAGATTTAATTTAATTTTTATTTTTTAATTAAATTTCATTTTGAAAGTATTTGCTACTCAGTACAATTTTCTTTATCTATCTATTAAAATATTAATAGGTAAAACAGCAGTACCTTCATCTTCTATCCACTTGTTATCAAGAGATTTGTGTTCTCTTTGAAGTGTTCACTTTGAATACTTACACTTTTGAAAGTCCTTAATGATGATCTTCTCATTTATTCATTCATTCAGTTCATTCAATAAATATTTATTTGGCCCCCATGTGCCAGGAACTTTCCTAGATGCTGCAAATGGGGCTGAGAAATAAATCCATGCTGTCATGCAGCCAACATTCAACTGAGGGCAAACAGAACATTAAAAAGGTTATTACATAATATGTTAATGGTGGGTGGTTCAGTGGTTGAGCATCTGCCTTTGGCTCAGGGCATGATCCCGGGGTCCTGGGATCGAGTTCCACATCAGGCTCCATCTGCCTATGTCTCTGCCTCTCTCTCTGTGTCTCTCATGAATAAATAAAATAAAATCTTTAAAAAAATATATTAATGGCAATAAGAGCTATGAAGAAGAAAGCCACTTAATGGCATGGAATATAGTGAGGGTGGATCAGGGTACTATTTTAGATAAGAAAGTGTTTGAGCAGAGATCTAAATGAAGTAATGAAAAATTCAAATATATTAAGAAAAAATTCAAACCATAGGAAATACACATGTAAATGCAGTGAATTGGAAGCATGATTGGCAAATTCAAGGCTGTGAAAGGGAACCAGTGATTGAAACCCAGTTAATGAAGAGAGGAGAGGTAGGTCAACGAGGTAGCCCTAAGTACAGTCATTCAGGACCTTGCAGGCCAGAGTAAGGGCCTGAGTGAATTTTGGACTTGTGGGAGAGTTTTTATCAGGAGGGTGATATGATTTTAATGTATGTCTCTATTTCAGAATGATTACTGCTATGCTGAAAATGAACTTGAAAAAATTGGTAATTGAGAAGTCTAATTCTAAAATAACACATTGGTACTTTGTCCAATATATGCTCCATATCAAATCTGTTCAGCAGAAAGCTGGATAATATTAATCACCTTCCACCCATCTTCTTTAATTATTGTTAACAAATAATTTATTTATATTTGACTTTTATAACTTATTAAAAGAAAATAAAGGACTATAGGTAGAATATATTTTTTTATTTTTTCTTAAGTTTAAATGACAGACATTTACTAATTTTTTGAATTACTATAAAATAATCAATATAACCAAAGCATCTTCTATCTCTGGAAAATATATTTTTTTATACATTGAACAACTTTCTGAAATATAAGAGCAGTGTTGTGACTTCTTTTCAGTTCATATTTTCCAATATAATTTTCCTTTTTCCTTTTTTAAAAACTCTCTGTACTTAATCTATTTTATGGCTTTAGTTTTAGTTTTCCTAATTGATTTTAGTTGTACCAAAATGAAAATAAATAGGCACATAACTTGGACACAAGGCTGTCAGCTATGCTTACCAGGTACAAAGTATTAAGTAGAACATAATCTCTGTCTTCAACATACTGATGTTTAATAGAAAAGAAAATTCATAATACATAATGCAGACTTATCATAACAATACGTAAACAGTGAAAAATGTGAGATGACTCCTTTGCCTAATTGGTTATGGACTTACTGAGATGGTCCTCTCCTTTAAGTAGAAATGTAATTTTTAGAATTATTCGATAATATTCTTTTTTATTTTTTCCTAAAGATAAGGATATTTCTTCAGAAAGAATATATACACACACATCACACATGCATGTTTTCAAAATGCAAATATATTAGAAATATGCTCTTTAACTAGACATATCTGTTAGTAAAACTATGTGAAATGTTTGTTTTATTGGCATAATTCCAGGTTGTTTTAAATGTCCATTATTCTAGGCAACTGAGCTCCAACATGAAAGACAAATAATAACCTCAATACATTTCTATCTGAATAGTGAAAGGTATTGCCTGTCCACGAAAAAATGTCTTAGAGAAAATTCCCAATAATAGTGAGGTGATTTAATGAATGAAATGCAAAAGGAAGACCTACAAAAGCAGCCTTCTGCAACAAATTGAATTGCTTGGAATATTATTTATTCTATTTTTTTAAAGATTTTATTTATTTATTCATGAGAGACAGAGAGAGAGAGAGAGAGAGAGAGAGGTAGAGATACAGGCAGAGGGAGAAGCAGGATTCACACAAGTAGCCTGACATGGGACTCAATCCCAGGTCTCCAGGATCAGGCCCTGGGCTGAAAGCAGCACTAAACTGCTGAGCCACCCAGGCTGCCTTTTTTTTTTTTTTTTAATATTATTTATTCTAAATCACACTTGTAAAGATAACCACGATCAATAAATATAATTAAATAACTCAGAGAAGTTTCGTAGGATTTTCAACTTAAATTCTTTGGGGCTTGTACTCTCTTGAAAATTGATTCTGTGATTTTTGTTTTGTTTTTTAATGTGTGCGTGGTTGACTGGTTTTATTGTATTGTTTTGTTTTGTTTTTTAAAGCAAACCTTAGACCCTGCTATTGCAGAGTCAACAGTGCTTTGTGCCTATGTATTCATTTGTTTTTACTTAGTGCTATTTCTCCAAAGAAGAATATAACGTAATAAATAAAATAAATCTAAGGGTAATAGGACTCTCTGAGGGCCAGCAGTCCTCCTCCTGATGTTCCTCAGCGTCCACAAGGCCTTTGTCATAGAGACCTTCATCCACCTCTGTTCCCTTGGCAGCTGGACAGCACTGCTGGCCCAGGCAGTGGTGACAGGGCTGCTGGCTCTCAGCACCCTGGCCCTCTACGTAGCACCCTGGCCCTCTACGTCACCCTGGCTCTCAGCACCCTGGCCCTCTACGTCAACATGCACTCCTAGGCTTGGGGCCCCCCGGACGTTCACATACCCTTTCCCTGCCTCCAGGTTTCAGTGAAGTAAACAGTATTTGGAACGTTAAAAAAAAAGAAAAAAAAAAGATACGATCACGTTTGAGTGTGTTGGTGTGTGTGTGTGTTTATTTTGAAAGATGCATTTGTCTACTTGCTTTTATTTGCATAAGAGTTTGTTTCTTCTATTTCACCTCTTATTTACATGGCTTCTTAAGACTGCATGGAAGAGAGACATAGCTATCCCACACTTTGCATGTTATTTTAGAGATAAGCAACATAGTAGGAGAGGAATATATACTATTTCTCTATCTATCCAGGGGAGTTGGGTTACAGTCTTTTCCAAACTGAAATGTTAATAAGAGTGAGCACTTATTGGCAGTTGATTATGATTTAAGCATTGGGCTAAACATTTACATGCTTGAAATTAATAATATTTTTAAACATCTCAAAAATTCATCGTTTTCATTTTACCAATAGGAAAATTGAGACTCAAAGAAAATGTGTAATTTTAAAGATCATACGACTCTTAAGGGGTCTGCATTCTATATTATTAGCTGTGTTTGCCTCTTTGTGGAAGTACAGCTGTTTATCATTTGGTTATTATTTATTTTTGAAAAAAAATTTAAGGTGCCAGCAGGATGATGCAAACAGGAGGGAAAAAAATGTAAGCATTGAGTTTTAGGAATTTGGTCACAAACCCAACCATTATTTTGTAATAGGGATTACGAAGAATCTTTCAAGAAACGATGCCTAATCTAGGGAATCTGTGATTATCAGTTAAGGGAAAGAACAGGTGGGAACCAAATATTTAAAAATTCAGTTCAAAATACAAAATATCTGTATAATCCATGATGTGAAACTGATCAGAAGAGAATGTAACAAGAAAGGAATAATAATCATTGTGAATGATGTCGAAAAGTCAAGTAAAATGACATGTAAACTTATCCTTTGCCTGTAGCAAAAGTAATAGATGATCTTAGTGAAAACTGTAGTGACCTGTGCAAACATGAAGTGAAGTAAGTTGGAGGTGAGGGTATGGTGATAATAGTTACAGAAAATGCTTTACAGATTTAACAAGTGAGAAAAAGGCCAAGTGTGTAGCTGAGAAGGAATGAGGGATTACCAAGTTTTTATTTATAAATTCAATTAATTATTTAATGGGAGAAGTTTGACCATATTTAAAAGAACACAGAATTTATTCACTGTTAAATGGGAAAAATTGGCGAAAGCTTCATTCAATATAATAAATTCTTATAAATCTTAAAATGTTACAAAATGTACCATATTTTTACGGGTATATGCAAACTTATTTTAAAAATAAGAATGTAAGCCTTAAATGTAGTTGCATGCTCTTTTTTGAGGATAGAGAGAAAAGTAATTTGGTAGGGACAAAAAGGTGGCTTTAGTTCTATTTGGAATCACTTATTTTTTAAATTCTGTATATTTACAGAATTAATATGCTATTGGACTGGTAATGATCCACTACAGTGGAAATGTTTGCATATGAAATTAGACAGTCCATGAGAGAGATTTTGAGTTGTGAATAAAAATGTGATGGAGAAAATCTAGGTATAGCATTTTCCTTTATCATCTACAGAAACTACATTCACACTTCTCTGAGGGGTGCTGGGGGACCGTTGGGGACTAGATATCTAAGCATGGATTTCCATGTTATGCTTGACAAGTCTACATGATCATATTATAGAATATGACCTAAAATAGTTAAATAAGAGAGCCAAGCTATACAATGTTGATGTTTTATTTGCGATTTCTTTGGGTATGCTGAAACTATTCTTTTATTACTTTGAAAATGGCCTTTTCAAAAGAGCTGCCTATTACTGCATTAATTTATCTGAGTAACTCTAGAAAAAAATGATGCATTTAAAAAATAATAATCAATTCTAGGCCTAGTAAGTAAAAAATTTTATAATGAAGGCTTGACATCTGGGACATCGTGATATTTAAAAAAATACTTAAAACTATGGGGTTAAACATCTGACTTCATTTTGGCTCAGGTCATGATCTCAGAGCTATGAAATCGAGCCCCACATTGGGCTCCAAACTGGGTGTGGAGCCTGCTTGGGATTCTCTCTCTCCCTCTCCCTCTGCCTCTCCCCTCTAAATGAATGAATGAAAAATAAATAAATAAATAAATAAATAAATAAATAAATAAATAAATGCCATTTAAAACACAGATAGTTCATGAATTTGAACTGCCTTCAGAAGGCAGGAGAAATTTTTCTCTCTCTTATTTTTTCCTTCTTTTTGTTGAATCACAGGAAGTTTGAAGGGAAAATAGAAATTAGTTTGATGAATTCCTACCTCATTGACTTAGTTTCATTGAAACAAATTTGGACACATAATTTTCTCATAATCAAATCAAACAATAGCAATAATTTTTAGAGGGAGTATTAGGACAATGTGTTCTTTAATTAGACTGCTTTAAAATCATAGCTCTGTAACTTCATAGCTCAGTACCCTTAAAAGGTTTGCTTCTTCTACCTGTGACTTGATTTTCCTATCTGGAGAATGGAGACAATAATGCCAACTTGATAGGGGTATCGTGAGAAACAAAGAGGTCATAAATAATTTAAATAATGTTTGGCATACAGCAAAAACTAACATTGTTTTACTAGAAATATTTCTCTTTCACACATTCCACATTCACTTTATCATTTTATCTTCACAATAACTTTCTGACGTAGGTGCACTAATGTGCCAGTTTGTTTCTCCCAGCCCTTTCTCCTTCCCTACGCCCTCTCATACAACCCCTTTTCTTCCTTGCTTTTGCTCCTTCTATCAGCACATGAAGAGCAAGACACTATGTCAAGCCCCAGGGCTACAAAGATAAATAGGACATAAAACTGCCTTGGAGTTCATCAAAATCTAGGAGGAAAGAAAGACACAATGTTTGAGAACATTGAACAGAGTCCTCTATTGCTGCATTTTAAGGTCATATGGCTAGCAAGCACGAAAGAGGTGCAGAGTTCATGGGCTGTAACTTTTCAGCCTTAGGCCCTTGGAAACCTCAAATATAGGTTACTCAGGGCTTTGGGTTTGTTTGTTTTGTTTTGTTTTATTCTTGCTTCCCTAGCCCCTATTAATCAGGATACTTCTGTTATCTCTCTGAGCAATAGCTGGTGTGGAGGTTAGATTACATTAAAGTCATTTTTAATTCTTAACACATTTGAGAAATATTTTTTAGCACATTGAAATTTGGATGCTATACTACCTTCTAGAGTTTGGAGTAAAGTGTGAGCTGAATTCCATTTGCTTGAAAAGATAACTTATTCTGCTCTTTAAGATTCATCTTTCCAAGCATCTTTTATTCAGTTCAACTGAAGGACAGGATGGAATGAAACAGATAATGAGCTAGCAGCGTATAAGACTAACCTTTTTGAATAATAAAAAAAAAGTACATTTGCTCCCTTAGGTTATGTTTCAACAGAAAAGACATGTATCTATCTCGTCAAAAGGAATTAAGGGGTCTCTAAACATCAAAATGAAAGATTCAAAAGCACATTATTATTATTATAGAGGAAAAATGTCTGGCTAATGTATCGGTAGGAGAGAACTGTATTACAAAATAAATAGGAAAACCGGGTGTTACAGAGGTTTTAATGAATTTAGGAATTACCATGAGGAAAAAATGCAGCAATTAATTGATGATCTGACAATTTTTAACAGTTTTTTCCTAAGACTATATAGGAATTGATCAAATTATTGAGATGAAAAAGAACAGTTTATGGGCTACAGCCAAAAATAGTAAATTCCTTATACAACAACACCCCCAACAGGGATATGTTTAAATTTCAATTGAATATGTAAAGGATTAGTATAGTAGATTGTCATAAACCTTTTAAGACAAAAATCTAGAATTATCTATAAAAGAATTATTTAACTGGCATAAAAAAAAAAACATGATATTTTAAGAGTGGCAGCCAATTTTCCCCTAACTGCCACATCCCTATATTTTTCATTATGTAGGGTTATTAAGTTGCAGTAATATATCATTCTATCAATGTATTTAAGAACTAATTGAGTCCTAAACTTTTAATATTTCTAATAAGTTGTATTTTCTTACCATAACAGATTGACAGTATGAATATTCTTAATACTTAGTTGTGCCATAACAAAATAAAACCTGAAAAAGTGACTTAAAAATATATCTCTTTAACATACTCAGTGTTGTAATTTTTAATTCTTATGGAATGATTCTATGGAAGGGAGATTCCCTTCATCGAAGGTGAAATGATCACTAAAAATATTAAAGGAAAGTACCAGTCATCATTTTGCTGCCTCTTGATAACACTCTTTGTTCATGTTTCTTTTTGTGACTATGAATGTGAATAATTTATAAATTTATAACTAGGGAAAATTCACAAAGAACAATAATGTCTCCTGAACTTAAATTAGAAAACAGCTGAGTTGATTGTGTCACTATCCTGAAACAATTAAAGCAGTGTTCTATGAAACTGCTTTTCATTTGAGAATGTCTAGAATGGAAGGAAAATTGAAACAGATATGAAATCTTAAGTAACTCAATTTTATGTAAATTTATGTATGAAACAAAAAGGCAGCATTGCAATGAAATCTTCTGGGCTTTAATTTGATTCAAGGTCTGATACATATTTTGACCATCTTTTCTTCATGCAAAAAGGAAAATACTCCAGATAGAACAAGTCATTGACTGCCTAATGTACATCAATCAAACTTGCTAACTTATGATGTTTCTCAAGGGTATTGAGTCTTTGGTAGTCGTCAGAAATATAAATGGACAACGTGGTGTGGGTATACTGTGCAATGGAGCAGAGAGGCATGGTATTCAATGTGCCATATCCCTTCACTTCAAACAACTAATTAATGGTCTGCTATATATCCTGTTTCTCAGGGGTCAAAGGTATTGTTAAGAATCCTCAATGTTGCCTGTTTAAATTAAAAGAGATGACAGATAGATTCATCTAGGGTGTTAAAAAAAAAAAAAAAAGGGAAGATAAAATCCTGTCTCTCTAAAAAGCTTATGCCAAAGAATACAAGCAAAGGAATCCAAAAGATTTAGTTCCCTTTGGTAAATTTCATTATTAAAATTCCAACCCCTAAGGAAGAAAAATTAAAGGTAGTTCATTCTGAGAAAATAATTAATTTGATATATTTTGTCTGTGGAGCCAATTCCCTGAATCAATTTCTTGATTAAACCACCTGTAGTATAATCAACAGAATACTTTAAAAAGAAATCATATTTTTTGAGAATCGTATCATCAGTTGTAGAATTTGCTTCTCTCTTTTGCAAAGCAAAATATATTATTACAGTGAAAATTGAGGTTCATTTAAATACTGAATTTATAGTTTAGGGCATAATCAGGTGAAAAGAAAAGATCAACATTGGTGAGCAAGTGTGGATTAAATAGGGCAAAATTCACACTAATCTCAAATTTCCCAGACAAAAATATAATTTTGATATTCAGAGAAATCAACTTTTGATTGAGCTCATTTTAATCATTTTTCTTCCTTCCTGGATTACAAGCACTAATAAAAATGGGATGCATTTTTTTCCCTTATGTATACTCAGTCATTCAAGCTGAGCTATCTGGTAGAAAATGGAATTCAACGCAAAATTAATGCTACACATATCTCTCTTCTACATGCCGGGCATTCCTCTAAGTACTGGATTTACTGATGCATCATGAAGCTTATATTACTATAGGACTGACATATGTAAACACAAATGTAAGTAAAAACTTGGGCAATTACAGATGGTATTAAACCACATAATTGAGATATAAAGTTTGCATTGATAGTAATTGCAAGAGGTCAGTCTAAGCAGGGTTATTGGAAAGCTTCTTGAGAAGAGACAATTTAACTCAGACCTAAAGGATGACAGTGCATCCACTGGACTAAGAATCATGGATGGAGCTTTCCAAGCAAGACATGTTCAAAGGCCCAGGAGAAAGAAGTATGTCTAGGAAAAGGAAGAAAGCCACTGTAGCTGGAAAACAAGGAGCAAGGAGACAAAATCTGACAAAAAGTTTAATCTTCAAGATAAATGTAAGTCATAAAGAGGTTTTTCTGTGTTTTGTTTTGTTTTGTTTTGTTTTGTTTTGTGGTTGTGGCTGTTTTCCTGAACACTGGAGCAGCTCCAAAGAGTATATGAGATCCGGATGTGAGGGTGATCTGGCTGCAGTACTTGTCACGCCATTGATTACCAGGGTTTATTCAGCTGATCTGGCTGGCTAGGCGGGTATCCCTTTCCTCCCTCACCACTCCAATATGTGTCCCTCCTGAAGCTGTGCCCTGGTCCAGGAGGATGACCTTCCCCATGGAGGAGAACTGTTCTTCTGCAGTCAAGGATATACGAGAAGCTATTCCCACCTCCTAGAACCTCCAAACAAGCTCTCAAGGTCCATTTGTAGGAGAACATAGGGTAGTCAAGCTTCCAAGACTCCAGAAACATCCAAATGAGGCACTGCATATGACAGTCTGCTGCTTTCCTTATAAAAAAGAAAAATCAAGATGGGGGCATGCTTGATTTTATTTTTAAAAGTTCACTCTGCTTTGTGGAAAGCTGCATTGTACATGTGTTTCAATATATGATGGGCAGGAGAATGTGGAGGTGGAAGTAAATAGCAAACATAGAGGCAGGGAATTGATTGGTGAAGTTCTTGAATTATTTGTAATCAATTGACATTATATCTTTGAAAATTTATGTTGAATTCTCATTTCAATTTTCTCTCTCCCTTTTTATTTTTGCCATTTTGAACAAAATAATCAGCTTGAAATTTCCTTGAAAGGCTTTGGATTTTTGTCTCTTTGCAAGATTGTGGCTTGATATTCACTTACCTATTCTATTTGCTTGTTTATTTCTATTTATTTGGTTCCATTAAATGTCATATTGTGAGCAGGTGTGTTTGTGCATTTTTTCTCATTTAATGCCTGCAAATAAACCAGCAAAGTATGGTTTGTCACCATTTCAACAGATGATTCAAAATGTTTAGTTTTCTTAATCTAGACTACAATGCAAAGCTGTAAAAAAAATCTTATAAGAAACTGCAAACATTGCTCTAGAGTTGGCTATACCAATTCATAGTTAATAATTATTTGTTTACTTCATAATATATATAGATATCTTTTATTTTATTTTAGCTCTTAACATAAAGAGAGAGAAAGAGAGAAAGGGGAAGGAGAACGAGAGGGAGAGAGAGAACTTTAAGCAGGCTCCATGCCCAGCACAGAGCCTGAGGCAGGCTCCGTCTCACAACCCTGAGATCATGACCTGAGCTGATATCAAGAGTTGAATGCTCAACCTACTGAGCCACCCAGGCAACCCTAAATATCTTATTTTAGAAAAAATAGCGATTCCTAAGTAGCTCAGTTGGTTAAGTGTCTGCCATGACCTCAGATCAGAGTCTGTTTCTCCCTCTCCCCGCTGCTTGAGCTCTCTCTCTCGATCTTTCTCTCAAATAAATAGATAAAATCATTAAAAAAAAGAAGTTACTGATTCTGTTATAAACATGATTTTCACAAAAGTTCTATTGAAAATGTCAAATGAGGGATCCCTGGGTGGCGCAGCGGTTTGGTGCCTGCCTTTGGCCCAGGGCGCGATCCTGGAGACTCGGGATCGAATCCCACATTGGGCTCCCGGTGCATGGAGCCTGCTTCTCCCTCTGCCTCTCTCTCTCTCTCTCTCTGTGACTATCATAAATAAATTTTAAAAAAATTAAAAAAAAAAGAAAATGTCAAATGAGACAAATATTTTTGAGTCATTGTAATTCTTTGATTTTTTTTAATTCTTTGATTTTTTAAAATCAAATTTACTTTAGCAAAGCTTCTACAGAGGCAGTGAAGATTGACAATGATAAAAAGATCTTTAAACAATACTGAGATTCAGAAATAAACCATGAATTTGTATTAGGTTGAACATTGCAATGAACTGGTAACATATGGGTACATACAACTAGCTTAGCAATTATTGCAAAGATTTTAGTTTTTGTTACTTTTAGGAATGCCACTAAATTTCTCATGATGTGGAACGCTATGCATTTTCAATAATCAAAAGGACTTACAAATAGAATGCATATAATTTTAATGTATTTTCATGTTTTATAATATTCTATAGGTGGACTGGTAATATCTATCTAGCTTAATTGTAATTGATAACTCATGACTCTAATTACAGTGTCAAGACATTCAAAGATACAAATGAGAAAAAGAAGTCATCCATGACCTTATTGCTGAGACTACAGTATCCCTTCCTTAGATTATGTCTACTATATGATCTTTTCAAGATTGAAAAAGCAAACAAGGAATTACAAACTTTTCATTAAACACAAGGTAGAAGTACCAGTGCTCTGTACATTTAATATTACATTCATCTTGTGAGGCCCTATTCAGAACAGAGATAAAGTGAGTCATATTAAATTTGCGGTGAGCTCGACTCCCCACCAGTCTGACATTCCTCATTTTACCAACAAATGAAGGAGCAAAAATTGTAACATTTTTGATTGTTCTATCATTGTCAACTGCAAACAAAATAATTTATTTTGAGTAGGTTTTTTCAAAACTATCATTTATTGTACTTTTTATCTTACATATTAATACCTAGCTGCAATAATGTTTTCTGATATTAGAGCCTTGTATCAAGTGGGAAAGTACATTTGTATTTTAATTAGATTTTATATTCTTGAACTCATTTCCCCCACAGAATAAAATAAAATTAATCATGGATATTATCCAGTTTTTATTTGAATTGTTACTTGTAGTTCTTTATCTAATGATACAAAATGACCTTACTATATTATAGGTGGATAAGCCACTTATGAAAGTAGTTATGAAACTGTAGGGAATAAAACTTCTACATAAAATGATCTTGTGGCTAAACATTTAGTTCATTTTCCAGCTCTTATTTAAAATCAATACAATAAAAAGAAATTTCAGTCATTAAAATTTTACTATAATGATTTTGAAGAAAGGCTTAAAAGATAGTTCAATGAACTTAAGCATTTAAGAAAGAGGTTTTCTTTCTTGTATTAATATCAGAAATTCTTCTGCTGTTTAAAATTTTTTTTAAGATTTTATTTTTTTATTTATTCACGAGAGACAGAGAGAGAGAGAGAGAGAGGGGGGCAGAGACACAGGCAGAGGGAGAAGCAGGTTCCATGCAGGGAGCCCGATGTGAGACTCGATCCCGCGTCTCCAGGATCAGGCCCTGGGCTGAAGGCAGTGCTAAACCGCTGAGCCACCCGGGCTGCCCTAAAATGTTTTTAATTCAATTTTTATACCATACACAGGCTAAAAAGTTGCGGGGGGATCCACCTAGGTATACAAGTAAGGCAGATAGAAATATATCTAAATTTATCTGTTGGAAGGTTTGAACAAAAACTTTCCTAATGGGATTTTCTGAGAATATAGAGATCCTTGTTCATGCCAATGGAATTTTGATAAATGTGGACTCTATGTGTTCAATGTTTCTCTCTCTCTTTTCTCTTTTATATTTCTTTTTAACAGATATTTAATCAAATACTTTTATCTGTGTATCTTTTATTGTGGTAAGAACATTTAACATGAAATCTATCCTTAATAAATTTTTGAATGTACAACACAGTATTATTACCCATAGGCACAATGTTGAACTGCAGATATTTAGGACATATTTGTCTTGTATGACAGAAAATCTATACTCATAACAAAGCAACTCCCTGTGGCATATATAAACAAATATATTTAATTATATAATATATGACATATGTGTTACATAAAGTTAAAGTGTTTTGTAACATATCCATTGTTGGATCATAGAGTAGTTCTATTTTTTGAATTTTTTGAGGAACCTCCATACTTTTTTCCATAGTGGCTGTACTAACTTAAATTCCTTCCAACAGAAAACCAGGATCCCCTTTTCTCTGCATCTTCACCAACACTTGTTATCTTTTTTGCTTAATAATAACCATCCTAATGGGTGTGAGTTTATATCTCTGTGTGTTTTTTATTCCTTTTTTTAAAGATTTTATTTATTCATTTTAGAGAGAGATGAGTGAACAGGGGAGGGGCAGAGAAAGGAGAGAGAGAATCCTAAGCAGACTCTGTGCTGAGTGACCTGAGCCAAAATCCAGTCAGATGCTTAACTGACTGAGCCACCAGGTGCACCTCATTGTGGTTCTGATTTGTATTTCCCTGATGATGAGTGATGTTGAGTACCTTCTTATGGACCTCTTGGCCACTGAATATCTTTAGGAAAATGTTTTTTAGTCCTTTGTCCATTTTTTAATCCTTTTTTTTTTTTTTTTGCTATTGAGTTGTAGAATATTTTGGATATTACTCTCTTATCAGACCTGTGGTTTGTTATTATTTTGCCCCATTATACAGGTTGTCTTTTCATTTTATTGTTTACTTTGTTTCTCAGACATCCTTTTTTATTTTCTTAAGTTTAATATAGTACCACTTGTTTGTTTTTGTATGTGTTGCCTGTGCTTTGGTATTAACTTCAAAAATCATTGTCAAGACCAATGTCTAGACCAATGTCTTCTACAAGTTTTACAGGTTTAGGTCTTCTAATTCAGTTTAGTCTACTCTGACTTAATGTTTGTAAGTGGCATAAGGTAGGAATCCGATTTCATTATTTTGAGTGTGAATATCCAGTTTGCCCAATATTACTTAATTATCCCCCATTGTGTAGTTTTGGTGGCCTTGTCAAATGCCAGTGACTATATATGCATGTACTTATTTTTGGCTCTTGATTCTAATTTGTTGGTCTTTGTGTCTATATTTAGTACAGTACCATACTGTTTTGATTACTACAGCTTTGTAATGTGGTTTAAAATTAAGAAGTGTGATGCCTCCAGCTTTGTTTATTCTCAAGATAACTTTGGCTATACGGGGTCTTTTGTGGTTCCATACAAATTTAGGATATCTTTTATATTTCTGTAAAAAAATGTCATTGGAATTTTTATATGGATTTAATGAAATCCATATAAAATTTGTGGGTAGTATGGACATTTTAACCATATTAATTCTTTCAACCCATGTGCCCATACAATTGATCCCGTCTTCTCATTCATACATATATTTCATTCCTGTGGAAACTGATTCATTCAATTGTTTTCATTATTGTTAAATCATTCATGATGTTGTTTTGACATGACCAAACTGTCTCTTTTTTTCCTTAATAAATACTTAATGGTATTTATGGTATTTCTTTTCATAATATAATTTTTAGAATAATTTTTTCCAAGTTCCAAAGAAAATTCCACTGGTATTTTATTTTAAATTCACATAAACTATGAATTAATTTAAGCAACCAGTATATTTATAACATTTTTTCATATGCAGTAGTACATGTTTATCTATTTATTAACATATTTTAAATATCCTATATATTATTTTAATATTCAAAAGTAGTCTGCTGGTGAAGGCAGGCATGTACAGCCTGCTGACCCTTTCATGGCTGCAAATGAGCTGGCCTGGGGCTGGAACATTGCCTTACATGAAGATAAGGAGCTCTCATATAGACTGTGTTGGGCACAGACTTGGGCACATACTTGTTTGATAATATCTTTTCCTGTTGTGAGCTTTATGTGTACTTTCTGGTTCTACTAAAAGCAAGTGCATTATATTGCACCCAACCAATCCCACTGTTGTATCTGTTCCTAGAGAGGAAGAAATGAAGTTATATGCTTGCAGCACAAAAGGAGTATATGCAGACCATCTCCCAGTATCAGTTGTGTAAGACCTACTGGACACAGAGGACCAATACTCCCTATTGAAGCTGATATTTCTCTGTCTCCTCTCTACTAAATAATGCCTTGTTCCATCCAGTGTCTGCACGAGTTGTATTTTCTTGGCAAGCCTAACACCTACAAACCCATACAGTAGGTTGATATCCTGGGACTCCTGCTCCTGGATGCAGGCATTGTCATTCTCTTTGCTATCCTCCATAGAATGAAATTTCTTTCCTGGAGGTGGGAATATGTGTATCTTGCTAGACAAAGCCTATATAGTATATTATTATATCTATTTTACAGATGAAGAGAGAATTGCTTGCTTTAACAGCTGTCTAATAGCTAAAGCTTTTAAAACTAATAGCCTAAAGCTAATAAGAAGTGATTTTGGCTTCAAATCCATTTCCTTTTGACTCCAAACTTTATTCTTACAGTCATCGAATTTCCGTTTTTACTTCTATAGTCACTGTAAACATTCTATTCATTTTATCTTTCTATAATGTTTTGTGGCTACTGTATGTATAGAATCTATATCTTTTTAATGAAAGGCATGTCAATTTACAAGATATCAGTAGGTAGAGATATCAAGGAGAATAGATACAACTATCGCTGAGAGAAGCTAAAAAGCAGCAATTAATATTCTATTTTCTGAACAACTATTAAGCATTAGAATTTTGATATTTAGTAGATAGAAGAGCTTGATTGGGTTACACTTAAAATAAGATTACTTGAATTAGTTCAGACAGATTTCTAAGACACCTGCCTTTTTTTAATCCTTGCACAAATAAAATTGGATTACTCATCAAATTGCTCCTGTCTTATAAAAAATTATTAATATCCAATCTAAGAAGAATGATTTATGTAAGTAAAGCAGTTTAAAAGAGAATAAAATATGAACAGGAGATAAAATGAAGTCTAGAATTGTGCACATGGTTTTGCAGAAAAATCAAAATCAAAAGGAACCTTCTGATAGGACACTAAGATCACCACAGTAATGTCCTCTAATCTGTAAACTATAATTTCACAACAATGTCATAACAGGATATCATATGATTCACTAATAAAAGAATTGTTGGAATTAATCATTTAAAAATAAAAAGTTTTTATTGAATGGGATTTCAAATGAACTATTCTCTTCATTTTGTCTAAGTGGTCTATCCCATTTCTAATTAATTTATCAGTACATTCAAAAGATGCTTAACCCCGCAAAAATATAAACAATAACATTTCAAAGAGGTGACACACACAGCTCAGAAAAGATCTATAAGGTACTTTCATGCCATGTCATAAAACGACTACTACATGATCAAGAATCAGTGATTTGTTATTTTCACACTTCATCTCAAATTTATATTGGTGAATAATCAATATTTTGTTTTAAAACAAGTCTTGATTTCCAATAACTTTTGAGTTAATCAACCCTTGGTTCTTTTGTTCATGTACTACATTCATAATGTACCTATGAGCAGAAAATAAGGTTTTTAATGTATATGAATCCAATAAGTGAAATAGAGTGAAAAGAATTGATACCATATTCAGAATTAAGCATCTACTCTGTGTACCATTTTAACAACAATTTAATTCAGTAAAATATTGACATTGAGGAGAAATTAAAGACAATATATTATGAGGATTAAGACCATACCTGTACAATTTTTTTGCAAGTTAAACATCTCTAAGCTCTTATCTTTTCATCCTTAAAATATTAATAATATTAATAATAATAATATGTATTCAAAAGGTTGATTAAAACCAATAAATGGTGCATGGCATATGAAGTTTAACAGATTAGAATTATTCATTAACTATGGGTTATTGATTTAAAACTTTAGGGGCATTAAGTAAATACATCCTCCATTATTGATACTATCAATTCATCTGTAGATAAGATGCTTACAAAATATGTGCAAGAAGAAAAAAAAATTAATGATCTTTTTTTGGTGCATATTGAATATTCTGATTGTATCTTATATTCATTGAAGACCTTTATTCAAAAATTTCAGCACAAGCTCTGAGACTAGACTCATATCACAAAATTCATGGCCTTGAAAAAATATCAGTTAGGATTCTTTGGCCAGTCTGAAATTTATCCTTAGGCTAACTTTTTTTTATGAACTTTTGTTTTTAAGATTGTATTTATTTATTCATAAGAGACACAGAGAGAGAGGCAGAGACATATGCAGAGGGAGAAGCAGGCTCCATGGAGGGAGTCAGACGTGGGACTCGATCCTGGGACTCCCGGATCATGACCTGAGCCAAAGGCAGATCCTCAACTGCTGAGCCACCCAGGTGTCCCAAGGTTAACTTTTTTAAATAGAAAAATTACTAAGTGAAATAAGTCAGTCAGAGAAAGACAAATACCATACGACCTCACTCATATGTGGAATTTAAGAAACAAAACAGATGAACATGGGGAAGGGAAAAAAATAGGGAAGCAAAGCATAAGAGACTCCTAACTATAAAGAACAAACTGAGGATTGCTGGAGGAGAGATGAGGAGAGACTGTACTAAAAGGGTGATGGGCATTAAGGAAGGTATTGTGATGAGCACTGAATGTTATATGTAAGCGATGAATCACTAAATTTTACTCCTGAAACCAATTTTACACTATATGTTAACTGACCAGAATTTAAATAAAAATTTGAAAAAAAACTAACAAAGCTTCCAGAACAAATGAAAATAAATAGATGATAGATAAGTAGATGATAGATGATAGATAGATAGATTAGATAGATAGATAGATAGATAGATAGATAGATAGATAAATAGATAGATAGATGATAGATAGATGATAGATAGATGATAGAAAATTTTAATCCTAATAGTTTGGGTGGAAACACTAGATCCCAAATTGAGGGGGAAAATCTGATAGAAAAATGACTTTGGTAAAGGACAAACTGTTCTATAACCCAGTGCATTAGCATGCAAACTTAGTTAGTGCCAGGAATAAGTGAGGCAGAGAGTCACAGTTGGATAACCTAAGAATAATATGAAGGCTATCTAAGAGTTTTACTGGGATCAGGCTGGGGATAAGTGACAAAATCCCTAATCATGAAATTTTACTGCCATTTTCCAATCCTTTTCATCTTTGTTCTTTTCTAAATTACCACATCACCAACAGAAAATTTAACTGACTCTTCCCACATTATAATTCAGTTTGAGAAATAATTGGGCAGCAATTTATGTATGATTATGTTTAGAACAGCATTTCTTAAAAAAAAAAAAAAAAACCAAAAACTGAAACATAACTGTGTTATGTATCAAAATTAAAAATCCCTTTGTGTTATGTGTCAAAAAACATCATGTGAAGTTAGGGTAAATTCACATCTCGAGCAGTTGAGATTGCTATTTTATTCAAAATTTTACTCAGGATGTTGGATAAGGAAAGGTTAAATAACCTCTAGGTATTTATAACGCATTAGTTGTGGTCACTTGTCTTTACTTTATGGATGTAAAGCAAATAATAAAGTTTGGGAAAAGTATCCATATGCATAAAATAAATATAGCCACATTCCTATTGGCACCAACAAACCTTTAAACAAACTTGCTTTCATAGTGAAAAAATACATTTCAGGCTTTATGTTATCTATAGCGTCATGCTATACTAATTTAATTCACCCGCCAATATATAGATTTCATACTTCAGTTTATTTACATAGCCATATTCTAAATTATAGAACTTTTTTTTACAAGATATCAATTACCTAATTTTTTACCTTTAATTTATTATACTATGGTTTATTTCAAATTGAAATGGATAAAGTACCACTCTCTTCAAATAACTATTGCCTTTTACCTAATGATCCAATAAATTAATGCTTTTTTGATGGGTGTGTACACTGCTTTTCCAAACTCAATAGGAAGTTGTGAGTGCTTTTATGAAGAGGTAATATTTTCTCTTGTTCTGAATTTCTCAAAGGATCAGCAGTCAATATAGTATTTTCTGTAACAATTAAATTAAAGTGCTGGAGATTTGTTTCTCCATATGTTCAATTTTTTTGATTAAGTAATGCCTTAAAGGACAATTTTAATATGGTAAGTGCTCTACCTGCATGAGCCAGACTTCATTTGTTAAATGATGAGTGGCTTCTTGCCATTACATCTTCATGCAAAATGATGGTTATATAAACCTTATGAAGTAGGGAAAATATATTCATCTGTGAAGGCCAATACCGAGATTTTATTGTCATACAGAAAAAATAGATAAATTAAAATTATAGATAACAAAGCGTGCTATTAACCTATAGAAAATAAATTGGCATCATTTATGAAAGTAAAAATAAACCAAAATACATTTAATGTACCTGAAATAAAAGTCAGCATAATGTGGCACTCATTTGTGATTTCATATTTTATCAGAAATTGAGGAGATTCCATAAACCAAAGTATGGGCAGTAGCCACTTCACTACAATATGTGAGACTAACTTTGAAATCAAGGCAGACCTTTATGGTTAAGCAAAGACTTTCCATACACTCACACATTCTTTAGAGAAAATTATAAAAGAGGGGGTCAAATTCTTATGGATAGCAAATATTTAAAAGTCGTCTACTTGTGGATGTGATGGAGTTATTTGCACCACATCTGTGTCCTATGAACAACTTAGAAACTGGAAAAATGCATTTTTCAAAATTCAATTTATTTAAGCCTCAATCAATAGGCAAAACATAACTATAATCCCTCAGGAAAATAGATCCACTTATGATCGCTGCTAAGCCTTATAATTTCCTTCTGCCAAGAAGTAGTTCCTAGGTAACAGGACAAGATAGCAGCCTCTATACAATGAGGAAACAATCAGAGGTTGAGAAAGCAGATGCTACTATAGTTTGCTAGTAGTGTGCTAGAGAGGAGGAAGGTATACAGAAAACAAAAACAAAAAACAAAATTTCTAAAACTAGATGGGTTTCTCCTTGGATCTGTTGTACAATAATAAGCTGAAGATGAGTAGGATAAAATCCCATTTTGATAGGAAAAGAAGGACTTTAGAGATACAAGTTGAACAATTCTCAGAGTTCATTCTTGGTTGAGAGATACTCTAGTGCTGCCTACTCAGGGTAGAGAAACACCTGGTGCATTTAGTGGACACATGACAAGAATCATGCCTTAGAGTAAACCTGAATTATTCCTAGAAAGAAGCCTGTTCTTAACTCATAGTAATGAGCCTCAAAAGGATCCAGATAATTGATAAATATAATTACCAAAAAAAAAAAAAAATTCAAACAGACAACCTTCTATCCTCTTTAAAGAACACAATACTCAGAACTCAATAATATACAATTTACAATGTCTGAGCTCTAGTTGACTAGAAATAGCTACTAGATACTATAAGTTCTGCGTTAGCTTAGAATGTGGAAAGCCACAAGACAAGGTTATTTTCCCCCTACCGGTGAGAGAAATCTGAACAATCTACAAAAGCATATGTTTTGAACAAAAGAAACACTTTGGTTGCAAGACAACAGGCAGACTCAACTCTGAAGGGTGATGAGCCACTCTGAGGCCAGGGGTATGATTTTGGTAGATCATAGAAGAAGGAGGTGGCAGTCACAAAAAGTACATAAGAAAAAAAAAACCTGAAAATACAGAAAGCTCTTGGTGGACTAGCACGAGAGTTTAAACTGATCGAAGTCCTTTATACAAAGAGGGTTCATCAACCACTCCCTAGCCCTTTTCAGTGAGCCTCCAACAAGTACTCATAAGAAAGTTGAGAACATGGGGTACCTGGGTGGCTCAGTCCCTTGTTAAATGTATGCCATCGACTCAGGTCATGATATTCAGGTCCTGAGATCAATCCCCATACCAGGCTCTCTGCTCAACAGGCAGTCTGCTTCTCCCTCTCCCTACTCATGCTCTCTCTCTCTCCCCTTCTCAAATAAATTTTAAAAATCTGAAGAAAGAAAGGAGAAAGAAAGAAGAAGAAAAGAAGAAAGAAAGAAAGAAAGAAAGAAAGAAAGAAAGAAAGAAAGAAAGAAAGGAAGAAAGAAAAGAAAAAGAAGAAAGAAGAAAGAAAGAAAGAAAGAAAGAAAGAAGAAAGAAAGAAGATAGAAGAAAGAAGAAAGAAAGAAAGAAAGAAAGAAAGAAAGAAAGAAAGAAAGAAAAGAAAGAAAGAAAGAAAAGAAGAAGAAAGAAAAGAAAAGAAAGAAAGAAAGAAAGAAAGAAAGAAAGAAAGAAAGAAAGAAAGAGAGAAAGAAAGAAAGGGAGAAAGAGGGATCCCTGGGTGGCGCAGCGGTTTGGCGCCTGCCTTTGGCCCAGGGCGCGATCCTGGAGACCCAGGATCGAATCCCACATCGGGCTCCCGGTGCATGGAGCCTGCTTCTCCCTCTGCCTGTGTCTCTGCCTCTCTCTCTCTCTGTAACTATCATAAATAAATAAAAATTAAAAAAAAAAAAGAAAGGGAGAAAGAAAGGAAGAAAGAAAGAAAAGAAAGAAGAAAGAAAGAAAGAAAGAAAGAAAGAAAGAAAGAAAGAAAGAAAGAAAGAAAGAAAGAAAGAAAAAGAAAAATTAATTTTGGGAGCAGGAGAGTCAGTCTGAGAGAGCCCCTTGCTGGCCTAGGCATCCTGGGCCACTGAGTCCTGAGATTGGAACAGAAGTATTAAGCAGAGCTCAGTCGTGTGCCGTACCCTGCCTAAAACAGAGTAGAGATCATCTAGGAGTAGGTACAAAATGTGTCAGCACCATGAGCCTTCAATGGGAAGCAAATTCTGACTGTTATGGGGGGACGAGCAGTATAGATCAGAGCCTCCTCTGACCTGAGGGAGAGTGAGGGTTCTAAAGCAAGTTGGTCTATGGAGCAGCAGATTGGCAAGACCTGCTGAAAACTGAAAGTGGAATAAGCATACTAAGAAACACCACATCAAAAACAAGTTAGTGGCTGTCAAGCGCTGCAGGGATTTGAAGCCTATGGCACCCTGAAAGTAGATGCTACAACAATAAACTCAAACCAAGCTCAATTACTATCCAGACTGGATCAACACCTCCTCCCAGAGACCTGAAAGAAGAGGCATATGTGAAATAATACATATTATTTAACTCAGTGTCTACAATCCTTTTGCGCATATATTGTCAAAAAAACTGTGAAACACAAAATAAGCAATACAATAAAATATATAATGAAAACTTAAACAAAATTAGCAATAATACTATCCATTATGAAGAGATAAAGTAGTCAACATAACCAGAAACAGATAAGCCCAGATGATGGAACTATCAAACATGGTCTTTGAAGTAACTATAATTAATATGTTAAAAGACATAGTGGAAAAAGTGGATGAACATGTGAGCAATTTCATCAAACTATTAAAACTATTAAAATTTTAAATTAAAATGCTAAAAATTGAAAACATGATATCAGAAATGAAGAATTCCTTTAGTAGAGTTTTCAGCAAACTAGATGTACCAGAGCAAAGAAAGTAAACTTGAGCATAAGTCAGTGAAATTATAATACTGAACTATAATGAGAAAATCAGAGAGAAAACAAAACAGACCAGAGAAAATAAGAGTATCACACCAAATATGTAACATAGATATAATTTTTGTTTCAGAAGGATAATAGAGAATGAGATAGAAGAGATACAGGAAAGATAATGGGTAAATTCTCCCAAATTCATGAAAAAAAAAAAAAAAAAAAACAAATTTCAGATCCAAGAAGCTAAGAGAATCCCAAGCAAAATAATTATAAAGAAAAATTCACCAAAGCATATCAGAGTGAGACCATTGTAAACCAAAGATAAATTTTTATTTTATCTTTTTTAGCCAACAAGAGTCATTACATATGGAGGAAAAATGAAAATAATAGACTCCTTTTGCTGCTCAAGACAGAATAGTGACCAGATTTACCCCACTATTTTTTAAACAACTATATGAAACAAAGATATTCAAGACATTAGACTTTAGGGAACAAGAAGAATGTTAATCCTTGGAAGACAGGTAAGCCTTGCAATTGCCTTAGTTTACTATCTGGAAAGATTCTTCGATACATACCATGCTAAGAATACTTTATTTGCAATCAGCTTTGATTATCTCGGAAATGTAAGAAGCAAAATTGCTGAATCATGTTATATATATTTTCAAGGCTTTTGAAACCATTTAAAAAATTTCTCTTCAGATCCATCAAACCAGCACATATACACATCATCAGTATCTGAATGGATTCTTTTCAAATTTTTATAATTGCCTTATCTTTGTTTGCTTCTAACATTTCTTGCAAGGGAGAATTCTATCTTATTATTTATTATCCCAAAGCCTAGCCCAACCCCTAAAATGTGCAGGAGCTGGCATTCAATAGGCTTTATAACTTAGTACATGTATGATAGGCATTACCTACAAATGCAAATTTATACCACATGACCTCTAAACACAGTATATCTTTGAGCCCAGAAAGAATACATGCATCTTCATTATAAGGTAAGTAAGAAGTATCTGAAAAGATGGCATAAAATCTAGGTGTTTTAGGAGGGAGGACATCAGTAACAGTAATCAAGGCACATCAGTTAATAAAGGGAGGTGCCAGAAAGTTGTTATCACTTGAGTTTGCCCTTGAATGAACATGAAATTTCAGCATGCACAATGAATCTTCCAAAGCCTGGAAGGTATAATATTGCTTTGAGAAGAATTATTGCATGGGTAGGAATTGGGGAGTAGCTGTGAAGATGGCTGAAACGTAGGTTAGGGAACGAATGTATAGGTGTGAAACCAAACCAGAGTTGAGACTAGTTTTGTGCTTACTGTTTTTTTTTTATTATTATTATTATTATTTGTTGGTTGATGGTGATGGTGTTTTTGTTTAAGTAGCCAAGAGAATAACTTCGTGTTTGTTTATTTTATTAATGTTGATTAACTTGTTAACACTGTGAAGAATATATTGGCTATGAATGGTATGAAAGTCGATGGATATTAGAAGCCTACTAAATGATTTACATAAAATGTTGTACAAGCCTACACTAACTTATAGCATAAATAGACTAGCAGAGAATTGAAAGTCAGGCATCCAAACAGATTTCTCTAGTTTTTCTTTTAACAATAATAACATATGTTCTCTTGGGTCTTCTGATATTTTTTAAAGATTTTATTTATTTATTCATGAGAGACATAGAGAGTGGCAGATAAAGAGGCAGAGACAGAAGAGATAGGCTCCTTGCGAGGAACCCAATATGGAATTCGATCTTGGGACTCCAGGATCCCGCCCTGAGCAGAAGACAGACGCTCAACCACTGAGTCACACAGGTGTCCCTGTTTTTTTTTTTTTTTTAAGATTTTATTAATTTATTTGAGAGAGAAAGTGAGCACAGGAGCAGGGTGAGGGGCAGAGGGCAAGGGAGAAGCAGACTCCCTCCTGAGCAGGAAGCTGAAGGTGGGGCTCCATCCCAGGACCCAGGGATCATGAATGACCTCAGCCAAAGACAGATGCTTAACCAAGTGAGCGACCCAGGTCCACTTTGACTCTTCTAGTTCTTAAAGATTAATTCCAACTGCTCATAATTCCTTAGCTATGGTAAAATATCATTTATTATTTATGAGATTTGACTCTGTGGTTTTGTGCTAGACTAAGAATTTTCTATATGCTGGTTTGAGTCTCCTAGCAAATAAGTAATGCTATATTAGGACAACGTTGTTAACATTAAAAGATCAGTGATGCATATAATTGAAGAAAAGAAAATAAAGCAATCTTGGTTGTGTTTTTATAACCCAAGACAGTAAAGTTGATCATTGCTGCAATTATATGGGTCCTAAGTCAAATAAGTAACTACACTATTAACAGAAAGATTGTTTAGGGGAAATACACAGATCAATTAGCCACTGAGTCAGAAGTAATAGGAAAACAGGACCCTTTGATGCTTTATTCTTCATAGAGAAATAATTTAGATGGTGTGGGGAATACAGAGAAAATTAGTAAACCAAATTATTCTGATTGAAATCAGAAGTGGAGTGAAAGAAGGAAACATCTTTATTTTTTCTCTCAGTTTATTTTTTTGACTTTTTTAAGTTTTAATTTAAATCCCAGTTAGTTAACATACATTGTAATATCAGATGAATAACTTAGTGACTCATAGTTTCCATACAAGACCTGGTGCTCATCACAAGTGCCCTCTTTAATCTATTTAGCCTATCCCTCCACCAACCTCTCCTCTAGTAATCATCAGTTTGTTTTTTAGAGTTAAGAGTCCGTTTCTTGGTTTGAATCCTTCTCTTTTTTTCCCCTATGCTTGTTTGTTTTATTTCTTAAATTCCACATATATGTGAAATCATATTGATATGGGAGAGCTTGGTTCTTGTCTCAGGGAGTGGAAGAATGAATCTCATGGACAAAGGAGAGTGAGTAAAGCGATAGAAGTTTATTAAGTAAAGATACAGAGAAAGGTCTCAGGAGTGAGATGGGTCCAAACAGGGTTGCCACTGGGGGCTTGTACGGTCGGTTTTTTATTGAAAGCCAACCAGGGAACCTAAATCTTTTAAAGTATCTATTGATACCACCATTGAGTAAGGACTAGTGATAACATCTTTAATGGCGTATTTCCTTTTTAAAAGGGTCCAGTAATTCTTTGTTGGTCACAAGTAGCTGATATAACAAGATCCCACCTCTGGCACCTGGGACAGAATGGTCTGGTTTATCTCTGGTTTCGTTTCATCTCCACATTTTGGGATTTTTATGAGCCTGATTCTGTGGTCCCCTTCCTAGCCCTGCCTAGACCCATTTGTCCCTAACTCAATATGGTATTTGTCTATTTCTGAATGACTTATTTCTAAATTTTTTTTTAATTTTTATTTATTTATGATAGTCACAGAGAGAGAGAGAGAGAGAGAGAGAGAGGCAGAGGGAGAAGCAGGCTCCGTGCACCGGGAGCCCGACATGGGATTCGACCCCGGGTCTCCAGGATCGCGCCCTGGGCCAAAGGCAGGCGCCAAACTGCTGCGCCACCCAGGGATCCCTCAATGGCTTATTTCATTTAGCGACATGGTCTCTAGCTCCATCCATGTTGTTGTAAATGACAAGATTTGAATGAAACATGTCTTTAACTAATAATATAATTTTATTTTTTCCCTTAGATACCTCTTTATTATACTTAGTTGGAAGTATATCAACATTAGTCAAATTTATTCAAACTTATATAAAATGCTATATTGGTAATACATTAATAAATCTGTTTCATAGAAGAATTGGACAATTTACAATCTCTCATTAGACATTATCAAGCAAATTATGCAATAAAAATTACATTTTTCATTCTAAACACAGCACACAAAAAAAGTATTAGATGTTTGGCTCCACAGGAATTAAAATACTAATTTTGTTAAAGTAACTAACTAACCAGCTTTTTATTGTGCCTGTGTGTGTATAATGCTTGTTGAGCAATCGTTCGTTAATGTGAATCCTATGTTTCATTTAACCTAAGAAAAGAAATGAGAAGTAAAAAATAATTAAGAAGTTAGGGTTTCCAAATTCAAAGAATTTAAGTCCACTTTTAAAGAGACTATCAGGGTTATAATTCCGTTTCAAAGAGATTATCAAATTAAAAGTTTTTAGAATTTCTTTTGGATTTAAATTTTACATAAAGTATAATTTACTTACAATAATTTTTATTCTTGAATGCTTAGGGTTCACAATATAATGCTAAGTAAAAATAATACATGCAATTTTATGTAACATATTCCCCAAATTAAGAATTTTTTATCACTTATTTATTATTTATATAATCAAATAGACTGTAAAAATTTCCATACTCCTTCTCAACTTCTTCCTCTTCCCCCTCTTCCTCTTCTTCCTCATAATTATTATTTCTGGGAGTAAAACCAAGCATTTATTCAATAATTTATTAATTTCTACATTTTTAACTTAATGGTTTATGTAAAAATATCAATATGACATTTAAAAATACATTTAACAGTTAATTTCTTTTTGCAATCAAACATAGAAGATAGGCAGATTTTTAACTGCGTCAACTTTAAAAAATATATCATAATAGTATGGATAGTGAAAATAGCACTCACATATCCTGAAACCTTTCCAGAAACAATTTTGATATAAGTATAACCTATAGCCAATACCTTAATAAAACTTTCCAGTGAAATAGTAATTTCTATATAGATAGTATTAGGTCTTCATTCCTAAAAGATAATCTTTTTTTCTACCTAAATCAAATTAAAATGAAATCCATTAGTAAAATTCTGGACTAGCTCGAGAATATAGAATGGTATAAAAAAATAAACTCTTTGAAGTGCAGGGACTCTAGAATCCTTGAAGTATGAGTACTGTCTGAATTATATTATTCCAAATAATTTTCTCAGCAATGAGAGTCCCTGGCCATTTCAGGGTGATATTTTTGCAGATTTATGACAAAGTGAAGTATGTAAAAGACTCTTTCTTATAACGTCTTTGGTTTGGAAAACTAGGGAATTATTTTAGCAGGCCTGATTAAGGTAATGTATGTATTATCAATGAATCAATCACTCTGACTAGGAGTAAAGGTGGTGATGATAGAGCTCATGTGAAGAGATTGTCACCCCCTTTTAGAAAGAATCCATTCTCCAAAATGAAAGGTTACTTCAGGAGGGGAGATTGTGTTAGCTTAGAGATTAATTAATTCCCACTTACAGACTTGAACTAAATAAATGTCACATACATGTAACTATGGTATTGAACTATATTACTATTACTTTTTTTTTTTTTTTTAAGATTTTACTTATTTATTTGAGAGAAAGTGAGATGGGAGGGGCAAAGGGAGAGGGAGAAGCAGACTCCCTGGACCTGTGTCTTGATTCCAGGACCTTGAGATCATGACCTGAGCCTAAGGCAGGCTCTTAAACAACTGAGCCAACCATGTGCCCCCACTATTACTTTTTAATAAATGAAGAATTGATTGAGAAAACTTCTTAAATCACATGATTTTATGTAATAATGAGATGAAACAAATATATATGAATTCTAATGAAACAAAAATATACTTAGATGAATAAGGTCAAATATTTGACTTGAATTCTATAATCTAAGAATCAACAATATACCCTGGCCTATAAACTTGAAAATTTTTGTTTGCATTTTCATATACATTTAAAATAAATGATATTATACAACATGCAACAGACTATGATTTAACATGAGAGAAATTATCCAGTATTATAAAATGGAGGGTTTCATCTTAATGCTTACAGAACATTTCATACATGGAAGTAATAAAAATATTTAAGCAATGTATTAATTTTGGAGACTCTTCTTATTTCCAAAATAAAATACTATTTTTTAATGAACACCCTTGTGTATATACCTTTGTTTCTATTAATGATTATACGATTACTACCATATTTCTAGGATTAACATTGCATTGTTGTTTAGATGTGGTTTACTGAAACATTTGAAAAACTTTCTGCAAATCATCCTCTAGATGATGTTAAAAACGTTTAACATTTCTACCAACCTGTGAGCTGCCAAACATCATTGGAGTAAATGAGACAACAGGGAAGATTGGTCCACTACAAATTCAAAACCATCAGCTTCAAATCAGCTTTCAATATCACACGGTGATGTTATCATGATAGCCTGACTCCTTCACTAGTCCCACCTGTGCAAACAATGTTTCATATCTTCTCAAATCTCTAAATTTCCTTTTTCTCCATCTGTCCAGCGGATAAACTCATCTACTTCCCCAAAAATGTCTATAAATAGTGACTCCATTATTTGCAGCTTGAATAGTCAATCATTTCAGGCTAGCTTTGGATCACCTTATTTTGTAGGGACAGTTTTAGCAGAAGTCCCCATTGATCTTCCTGCTACTAAATCCAAAGGTCATTACTCACATTTACCTTACTCTCATATGTGAGCACAGCTGACCATGCCTCCCCCCCCCCCTTTTTTTCCCTTGGCTTTCATGACATCCTGCTCTCTCTCCTGTTCTTCCTCCTATACCTCGAGCCCCCTCACAGCCTCCTTTGTGAGTCTCTATAACAAGATATTTAAATGATAAGATTAACTACACAGATCCTGACATAATATCTTTATCTTTTACCTTAATATATGAAAATATCAGGGCTCACTGGGTAACTGGGTAACTCAGTAGGTTAAGATCCAACTCTTGATTTCAGCTCAGGTCATGATCTCAGGGTTGTGGGACTGAGTCCAGCTTCCGACTCCATGCTGGGCATGGAGTCTGGTTAAAATTCTGTTTCTTCCTCTCCCTTTGCCCCTCCCACCTTTTTGCTCCTATGCGCATATATGTTCTCACTCCTTAAAAAAACAACAAACAAACAAACAAACAAAAAAACTACAGCACAACTTATCCCTATCTAAGGGAGTTTATGGGATAAAAACTCCTAATTACTAGTCATCTTAATCAATGCAATCTTTCTTATTAATTTATATTAATTTTAATATACCATTAGCATTAATTTATATAGCAATAAACCTGAAAGGATTAAAAGTATAAAAACTTGTTTTCCTTTATATACTAAGTATATACTTAGCACTTTCTATAATATGGGAATTTTGCCAGTGAGCTAGATGCCTGTTGTAAAAAATGACCCAAGTCTCCAATATTAAAGAAGGTCATCTAACTGAGGAAATAATTTGTGACCATCAAAAAGAATCAATTTCTCACCTTCCAATCTAAGCCAAGGCTATTTGTTATTATCCAAAATTCCATCCTCTCAATATTTAATGCATTTTTATTGTTAAGAAATCTCCCATATACCCTTATTTCCCTTTCTCATATTCTGCCCCGTATTCCTTTACAACAACTCTAAGGTCTAATACTAATTTCAGATGATTTGTTGAGCGAATTACCTAATTAATGTATGAATATAAAAGAAAATATGTTAGGCATGTTACCTAATGGACTTAACCCTCTATAAATCAAAGAAAACATTGCATATTCTATGCATCCCAAACTTTAACATTTATAATATAATTACCTGTATAACTCATTAAAATCAGTAATCTACCTCACTAAATCTGGGGTGGAACTTGAGATTCAGTGTTTCTAGCTCACATTTAGTTGTCGTTGATGCCAGTGGAGAATGTCAGTGTGATATCCATCTTATACTATCGCCAAAGCACCATGAATCCTGAGGTCTTTTTGGGTCCCTGGACCAGAAATATCATCATATTCTACAGTTTAAGGCCCCAGTCCTGTAGAACTGCTCCCCACCTACACTTTAGATGCCAGTCCCAAGTCCAGATTATTACCTGTGCTTCTGACCAATTGGCTGCAGGCTGGAGATTTCCACAACCTCCTCCTTGGACTTCAGGTTAGAGTGGAAACACCAGATTGTCACCTGTACTTCTGATTGACCATCTGTAAAATAGAAATTCCAAGGAACTCCTGTTCATGTTTGACTAATTTTCTAGAATGGCTAACAACTGATAAACATCTTACTGGTTTATTATAAAAGGATATGATTCAGGAGTACTGGTTTATTATATAAAAAAATATAAGGAACAAGCACACAGAAGAGTTGCATAGGGCAAGATCTGGATAAAGGGCATGGATTTCCAATGATTTAATAACCATTCCCTTCTAAAATGTATTTTAAAAATTATAAATGGGAAAGAAAAAATATACCAAATTTAACACATGCATAATGAAAAAGATTCTACAAAACAAGTATAACTTTTTTACTAACTGAATTTGTGATACTATTGCCATCTTAAATCATTTATTTGTACTTATTTTTATTTTAGCTTGAAGTTATGTAGGACATTCTGTGTAAGCACATACTCATCATTTGTTAAACTTGTTATAGATAATCATATTTGCTTCACTTTATCTCTGCAGAATAATCATATTATAATCCTTTCAAGGGCTTATCACCTTGAATCCATTTTGTATTGTTTGGATATTCATCATGAGGTTGAATAGCAATATTGTTCTCTAAAATTAGGAATGGATTGAATAATATTATATTAAAAAACATAAAATTGTATACATTGTGCCATAAATGCAGCATACTCATATTTATTTATTATTTATTTATGGTTTTAAACTATTTAAGAATAGAATTAGTCAAAACTTATTTTCCTCTTTTTTAATTTTAATTTTTTTCTTTTTTTTAGAGAGAGAGAGTTAGGGTTAGGTGGGGAGGGGCAGAGGGAGAGAAAGAATCTTAAGAAGGCTCCACACCCAGCACAGAAACCAACCTGGGGCTCAATCTCATGACCGTGAGATCGTGATCTGTGCCAAAATCAAGAGTTGGACACTTAAACAACTGAGCTGCCTATGTGCTCCTCATTTTCCTTTTTTAATTGACATAATAGAATTTTAAAAAGATATTTTGAAGCTAAAGATAATTTTAAATTCATTTTTTAGCTAAGTCTCATTTACCTGAGCTGTGTTTATATTTTCTATATAAAATGCAAACTATAGAACCTACCTTGTGTGTGTAATAGTAAATTAATGAATTCAATGCTAGCAAAGTATTTAATACATTGTATAGTGTACTCAAATACTACATATGTGATGGTCTATATTCTTCTTATGTCTTTGGGGCTGCTGATAGAAAGAGTGGGAAAAAATAGAGCCCTAATGAACATTTTATTGGAAAATTTTAAGGACAAAATCCTCTTTATTTTTACACCAACTTATTCAATATAATTTTAAAATTGTTATCTTATCCTATACATTTGAAAGATTGTAATGTCCAAATGTTGATTAATCTGATAAACTGATTCAAGTTAACATGTTAATGAACAAAAATCTCAGGTAGCACATTTGCATTTTAACTAGTATTTTCAAAATATTATCTTATGAGCATTATAGAAAAACCTAGGCAAGTTTATAAAGAATAAAATCAAAATAATAATCTTTCAACTCCCTACATAGTTGCCTGTACTTCTTAAAGAACTATCTACTACCTTTTTATTTTTAATTTAATTTTTAATTTTTTCAAGATTTTATTTATTTGAGGGCAAGCGAGCAAGCACAAGTGCTTGTGTGAAAACACAAGAATGGGGAAGGGGCAGAGGAAGAGGGAGAAGCAGGCTCCCTGCTGAGCAGGAACTGGGATATGGGCTTGATCCCAGGACCCTGGGATCATGACCTGAGCCAAAGGCAGTTGCCTAACCATCTGAGCCTCCCAGGTGCCCCTACTGCTTTTTCTAAATAAGATCATCCCACAACAGATGTTTAAACTTCACACTTCACCCAGAAAAGCATTAGATAATTTATCTCTGTATTAATTTGAAGTACAAAAAGTAATACTCTTCTTAGGGGAAGAGTGTGGTGTAAATCTAATATTTTCCCAGTTCTCAACCATGAGGTGTAGAACATTTCTTTTCATGGATTGATTCATTATTGAAAGGCCTAGGTATCCATTCTACATATTTCCAGATTATAGTCACTCAGAATACATTAATTATAATAAAGAGTAGACACTGTAAAATTTATCTCTATTGGTAAGTTCAATAAAATAAAACTCCCTCATTCTACAAGTATAAACACCTTTGGGAAAATCTTGCTTTCCAGTACAATATATACTCAAATTTTCTGATCCGTACATATTCAAACAACATTTATTTAGGTCAAATGTATAATAATCAGAGTTGAGATTTCAGAGGGGGGGAAAACATAATTCTTACCGACCTGAACATGCTAATTTTAAGGATAAAAGATTACCTACAAGGAACAATTGAAAAATATAATTAATAAAGAATGGTTTGCATGATCTATATCTTACTATTTTAAAATTTATTATATTTTACTTTTTATCCTTTTAATATTATTGAAATATTTCAAAATAAGAAGTACAAAGAAAACTCCATGCTTACATTCTGTTTGTATTATTACAGAAGATAATGGTTGGATGGATGTATGGATGTATGGATGGATTTGCTTTGAAATAACTAGCCTTTAGCTTCCACAGCATATTTTTTAATTATTTGAAGTTTCACCATATAGCTGGATTAAAAATTTTTTATCCAAACTCCTGTTGCTGAATTTGAACTTGTTTTTGAAATTTTTCTTTTATACAAATGCTATGAAATCATCCTTTTCTGAATATTTGATGCGCCTTTAATAATTTCTTTAAAATTAATTTATAAAGTGGAATTGCTGGGATATGCACACCGTTTAAGGCTACTGGATGATATTACTTGATACACCTACATGCAATAATCATCTGATATTTTGGCCAAATATTATACTAAGGGCTAAGAATAAAAGTAATTAAATTACATGCACACAAATAAGCAATGCTTTAACTGATCAAAACTATGCTGTAAAAGACAGAGAGATATTAAAAACATAGTGCTTAATTACAGACAGATATGCATTCACATGATACCATGTGACAAAGCAACTTAATTTTGTTAGGGAGTCTGCTCTGAAAAAATACCATCTGCATTTTCAGATCTTGAGTTGAATAAGAGTTAGTTTGTGATGAAATGAAAATGTGAGGGAATGAAAAATGCTGTGTTTTTGCAGAAAACAGCATGTGCAAATAAATGCAGGAGCCTAGATGGAAAATGGCCCCATAGAGAAAAAGAAAATACACACACACACACACACACACACACACACACACACACTTAGAACACATTAAATGGAGAGAGGTGACATGAGCCTGGACAAATAGACCAATGTCACTCCATGTAGCCCAACATAACACTTTTTTTTTTTCAACATAACACATTTTAGGGACTTTGATGCTTGTTTTTGTTTTTGTTTTCCTTAGGAGTATTGGGAAGGCATTGAAAGATTTTTAATTAAAGAGATGGTATAATCATTTCAACATCTTTCAAAGGTCAAACTGCAGATGAGCTTTAAAAACCTACTATTCTGAAAACCCCATCTGAAAAGATTATCAATACCAGTCAACTTCTGCTATTATGGCAAAGGAAAAAAAGAAAAAGGAGAATACTTGTGACTCAGAATCCTATGAAAATGTTCATTTAGGGACAGTTGATCAATTGTATAGGTCCATTTAATTAAATTAATGTACAGGGGAAAGAACTAACCTAAAAATTTAATTTTTCCCTGGGCATAAGATAGATTCATTTATTTATTTTCTTTCCTTGATATTAACACAGTGAGAGAATTACATAGAGATATAAAATGACCTCCCATTCCTTTTTCTCTTGCGCTATTGGCCGAAGCATTTCAAACAGTTTATTTTTGACTTAGTTGACAACTTATCAGCATTTAACACCATTATCACTTGTGTGTACAAAGGAATCTTTAAAAATCCCATATACGCCTGATTTTAAGCTAGATTTTCAGAGCTCCAAATGCTAGTAGTTAGAAAATTCCTTCCCTGGTTAACACATTTTACAGCTAATTATAAAGGATGCCCATAGATCTTAAGTTTTCTTCTATCTGACCTTCACTCAGCCAAATCACAACAGGTCCAGCTCCACAAGTTTTAGAATATGGATCCACAAAAATAGGTCCCCTTCTCCTAAGAGATGGTAAGAAACAGTTCCACCAGCTTTCCATACTTCTTTAGGTCAGTATCTTAAATCTAAACTCTTTAATCATCCAATATCACCCAGTCTTTTATCTCTTGTGCTTTTTATACTTCACATTTTATTCAAAATTCCATTCCTTTTTTACTACCATTACATTTTCCACTGTGTTCTCTGAACCTTATCATGTATCCTCAAGCAAAATCATATTCTAATTCAGTACTTGCCTGTGAAAATGCTACTTCCTCTGGTGTCCTGGAGTGTAGACTCTTGTTCCTTTTTATCTATCTAAAGAAACCTGCCTTTTAAAAGTTTTCCCATCAATCCATCTACTCTCTAGCCTTACATGTTGAAGAAAATTTCAAACCTTCAATCCCAATTGATTTACTAAACAATTTATAATCCAGTCTCTCTCTACATTGCTAATTTCATTATTGACAGAATCATCTAGTTTAAGCATTAAAAAAATTTTAAATCCCATATTAGTTATTTTGGTAATTTAACAAAATCAATACAGATTTAACAATCAATACAGATTGTTACTGTATTTTGACTCTGATATACATAAACTGTTATCTTGCACTTAATCTACTGATTGAAATTAGGAAAAGGAACTACACGTAGGGAAAACTGAATTAGCAAAATATCAAAATACATCAAAATAAGAGATTACATATTGGGCTCAATGGAATTTTGATTGGAGACTATAAAAATGAAAATATGAACTAGACATATTAATAGAAAATGATGAGATATTATTGTGGACATTTTCTTCAAACAGTGCAGGTACGTCCAACTGAAGCCTGTGGTAAAGGGTTTAGTGTGAAAAATATCATTTTCTGCTACTCATAAAAGAATATAGGAGGAAATAAGAATATTAGTGTGATGCTTACAAGTGTATGCTCTACTTAATTTGGAAATTCATATTCTAAATGAAGTCAGGGAAATAACTGTAATATTTTAAAAAATCACTCCTCCATTTCTAATTATTTAACTTCTCATTTTTTCTATTGTATATGAAAAGATCCAAGAATGGACTTGACCTATTAGAATGATATGAGGAGAATAAAGAGGAAGATGTGCCATAAACTAAGGTTTAAATACACTTTAAAAATATATAAATCAGATATTTACCCTTTTATTATTATCTATTTTTATTAATTAGACGGATTATTTATTATTATCTATTTGTTATTATTATTAAAACTAATAACTCTTCATAAAGAGATATCAAAAGACAAGAAAGATGCATTCAGGTCAGATTTTGAAATGTCCATGTGTTTTGAATGGGGAGATTGCACTAATGAAGGAATATTAAAATAAACAGGATATGAAGGGGCCCCTGGTGGCTTAGTTAGTTGAGTGTCTGAGTCTTGATTTAAGACTCTGGTCATGATCTCAGATTCCTTGGATGAAGTCCTGAGTTAGGCTCACCACTGAGTTGGGAGTCTTGTTTCCTTCTCACTGCTGCCTCTTCCCCACTTGCATGTGCACATGCACACACTACTTCTCACTCTCTCTCAAATAAATAAATGATTTTTTTAATAAACAAGGTATGGAAAAATATAGAGCAACTAAGGAAAGAAAAGGGGTTTGTAGAATATTTTGTTTATAGGTAACGTAACAAGGATTCAATAAAGGCCATTGGAAGTGCTAAGGGAAAGGAAGAGTCATGAAGGAGAAAAATTCATTCTACTGATGATAAAAACAGAAAAATAAGGTGGAAGTAAAAATATAACTCAATAAAATAGTCTGACTTTTGACAAAGAAAATGACAATGCTTAAAATATAAATAAGACTAGATAATTTACAAAATTTGGAAAGTATAATATTCTACTTAAGAGTGAACTGTATTTATTCATAGAATAAAATGGCCTAATTTTCAAATTTAGTCATATAGGAATATCATGGCCTCTTGAATTATTTTGAAAATTGTAAATTAAGAATGGGCTGAACGATATGGATTTGCTTCTTCCTTGTATATTCTTATTCAATGCATTTGTGATGATATGAGAAAACTATGATAAGTAATATGGGCAATAAACAACACTTTATTTTTCTTTAAGCTATACTTGAGTAGTAACAGTCAATAAAATTGGAATGAGTGGAAAATAGCATAGTTATTTAACATTCTTTGAATTACTCATATGTATTAAATTATTTAGCATTTAATGAAATGTGCATGTTAACAGGTCAAGATTATGTGGCTCTTTACTGAACTTGATACACCAAGGATGTTATTTTTACAGAATAAATATTTTATATTTTTGCTACAACCTATTTTTCACAAGGGCAATTGATTCATACTACCAAGAATCCAATAAGTCCATGTTCGTATTCATAATTTTATCTAGTTAAACACAAATGTCAGAAGCATTGCTTATACAGAGATACATTTATGTTTATATGTTGATTAAGTATTGAACATTATTTACATTTTGCAGCTAATTTTTTTTTTCAAATCAAAAGTAACAAGCTCAGAAATTTAAAAGGTTGCACAAATTCAGAGAGAGACTTTATGTTAGTTTTGTTTGGTAAATATACAAAAAAAATTATACTCAAAGTGAATTTTATAAAATTAGCATTTTTGCAATAGAGCAGTAAATAGCAATTCACATAAAGATAATGAGATTCTTATGAATCCATTGTGTGATGATACAGATATGATTTAGTGAGATTAAAGGGATTTTTTTGTAGGTGGCATTTTGATTATCTTGTCTTCATTTTCACATGAAGTGAGAGTTGTAATCCTAAAAAAAGTAAATTTTCTGTGTTTTGATAATGAAGTTAATTCAAAGTATCAATGAGAAGAGTAAGTTACCAAAATAATATACCTACTGAAAATAGCAATCATAGAATATTGAATAAATACATTTATTTATTTTTTTAAAAGATTTTATTTATTTATTCATGATAGAGAGAGAGAGGCAGAGACACAGGCAGAGGGAGAAGCAGACTCCATGAACCGGGACCCTGACGTGGGAGTCGATCCCAGGACTCCAGGATCATGCCCTGGGCCAAAGGCAGGGGCTGAATCGCTGAGCCACTCAGGGATCCCCTGAATACATGACTTTAAATATTATCTAGCTTAACCATCTTTGTAGATGGAAGGAAAAAGAAAGGTAATGACCAGTTCCATTAATGTTAAAATCTAAATAATATCATCTAGTTGGGAGAACAAAAATAAGCAAAAAATAACAAGGTTAATAGATATATACAGCATATGAGAAGGTAGGAAGTTCTATGGGAAAAAAAAAATAAACTGAGGAAATGGTAATGGTAACTGACTTTCCTGGAAGTTGTGTTGCTTTAAATGAGGGTAAGCCTTCCTGAAGAGGTGATAAGCAATGATGATCTATAAATGGTGAGGAAGCAAGCTGTGGGTGATAATTATAAGCAGAGGGATTTCAGTGTCCTAAAATGAGAGTGTTACTGGCAATGTACAAAGGAGAGCACTATAGAAGGGCAGTGTTCTGGCTGAGTGAGCCACTGAGGAGGAATTCATAGGAGATGAAGTCAATAATATCTGTGCTGTCTAAAATGCCCTGATTTTACTCTGGATGAGATATTTTATAAGCAGAGGAAATGATTCAACTATTTTGGCAACTATTTTGAGAAGTAATTATAGGAGAACAATGGCAGACAAAGGGACAGAAAGCTATCACAGGTGTTATTGAAACTGCTAGATATCCAAGTCTGGAATTCAAAAGAGAGGTCTCCAAGGGAAATAGCACTTAGGAACAATTATCAGAGAATTTTTATAACCATGAAATTGAATAAGATCAATAGAAAAGAGGAAACTGTAGATAGTGAAAGAAGAGGACTGCAAATTGAGTTTAGGATGTACCAACCTCTGGACTGAGAGAAATCCAGAACATTTAACAAAATCGATCATAAAGGAGTTTTCATAGAGAAGAGTATGTTGTATTGAAAACCAAGTAAAAAAGATATGAGTGATCACCTGTGTCAAATGATGTTGATAATTCAAATGTTATGAAGCCTGAAGATTGATTATTGGATTTAACAACCTGGAGGTTTTGTTGGCCTTTCCTAGAGCTGTTTTTGCTGCTAAAGATGAGGCTTTGACATTGCCTTATTGACTCAACCCCTCCCACCCTTACTTTATCTGTTAAAATCCATTGCTATAGTTACATTAAAGAGATGAAGAAGAAAGAAAGAAAGAAAGAAGAAAGAAAGAAAGAAAGAAAGAAAGAAGAAAGAAAGAAAGAAAGAAAGAAAGAAGAAAGAAAGAAAGAAAGAAAGAAAGAAAGAAAGAAAGAAAGAAAGACAAAGAAAGAAAGAAAGAAAGAAGAAGAAAGAAAGAAAGAAAAGAAGAAGAAGAAGAAGAAGAAGAAGAAGAAGAAGAAGAAGAAGAAGAAGAAGAAGAAGAAGAAGAAGAAGAAGAAGAAGAAGAAGAAGAAGAAGAAGAAGAAGGAGGAGGAGAAAGAGGAGGAGGAGGAGGAGGAGGAGGAGGAGGAGGAAATGGTGATAATGAACTTTCATTTCACTCAAGGATTGAACAAAGTTGAGAAGACACAAACAATGGAGGAGGCAGAATATAGCCCACCTAGACTGGGTCCTCAGTGATTTGAAAAAGGAATAGAAAATAAGCCAAAGGAAAAAGAAATCTGAACTAGAGTTGGGTCGAATAAGGAAGTGAGATTTTCTATCCCTGCTTTTCCCTTGAACACGGCCATTAACATTGGAGACAATTGTACAGCAGAAATCTTACCACCATCACTGAATTCTAAAAAAGCTATTTCTAGATTTTTGGAGATCCAATTCTGAGAAATAGGAGCACAATGCAGGTGGGGGTGGCTTTGGGGGGGAGACCTGACACTTACCCTTTGGTGGCACATTTTAACTTGAATTGTATTACACATACTACTATAAAGTCCAAAAGAATATTATATGAAGTTAAATAGTAGCAAAGTCCCCACCACAGTCATAGTTTCCTAATCACTGTAAAATATTTTTCTAGTATACCAATCTATCATTTTGCCTAGGTTATTTTATATTTCATTTTATTTATTGCTTATCTCATAATATTTGAAAGACTTCAGTTTGCCCGTATTCTATCTAGCACCATTTCTTCCAAGCTTGATGATACAAGAAACTATGCTCACACTCAAGAACATATTTTATTCTTAATTGTTTTATACATTTTTTTCTTTTAACTAATGTGTATTTATTGATTACTTTTTATGGCTCATACTCTTACTTAGACATGAGGGATAAAACAATGATCTAAGTCTGAATATAAAAGAAATTGTAATTGCTGAAAGCAGAGGGATCAGATTGTACAAAGACTTTCTATGCAGGAGGAGGCATAACACATTTAAGTAATTAAAAGCAAGCTGGCGTGCCTGGAGTGTTGACAGGAAGAGGAAACATTGTGAGGAAGTCCAAAAAATTAACAGCATTGCAAGGTATTTAGGTTCTACATTGCATATGATTTTATTTTTCTTTTAGGTACAATGGAAAGTTATTGAAATATTGATGCATTCATTTATTTGACATATACTAATTGACTATCTGCTATGTCCCAAGCAGGATGCTAAATATAGAGGAATATCAAAGATAAATAAAAATACGGTCCTTGCTTTCAGGAAACTTAAAATATTATGAAAAGGGAGAAAAACATTAATAACTAACAAAATACCAAAAAAACAAATTTTGGCTATGTTACCTATTCTGAGTAAAAGGCCTATGGCACTAGGAGATGATACTACTTAAATCTTCAGTTTGTAGATAGTAGCTGAAGTATGAAGAGAGAATAAGATCATCTAAAGAGAAAGAATAAAATATACAGTATGTAACATGGACACAGAAGTGAGAAGGTATTAAAAATCTAATATTATATTGCATATATATATATTCACTAATTCCTATATATTTCTTTGTACATATATTGTGCATGCAGAGATCATGTGAAAACTATCTTACTACCTGAAGAGACTGAAGATAAAAAGGCATATTCCAGTAAGGGGTAAGAAATGAGTTTTATTGAGTGTTTTGTCCATAGAGGTTTCCATTTAGATCAATACAGCCCCCTTCAAATGCATCTCTTGTTCCTGGCAAAATTATAAAGATTTATCTATTTGTTTCTTTTTTTCTTTAGGACAACCACCACCTATCCTTGATCGGTTCAGTAAAATGTTGCCAACCTCCTACTATCAGTGTAGTAATTTTTTTTTTTTAATTCACTGTGTTCATGGTTTCAACTATGCTATTTTTTTCAATCACCTTATTTTCCACTCCCAATCAACTTTATTTTACAATCAGTAGAACAAATGGTCAAATTCACTGAGAGCTAACGAGTAGGTAACTAATCTCTAAGACAGCCAAGACCAAAAATAATATATTTAACACATTTAAGAAACGGAAGTCATTCAAGCTGCCTGTGATACTGTGATATAATCAGACAATATATATTTGTTTTTTATTATGTCCCTGAATCCTGGCAAAAAGCTCTTAAAATCCTTGTAATTTCCTGAGTGTGGTGATGAAAGGAGCATCTTTTGTTAACACAATAAGCCCCTTTCAACCTTACCTGTGTTAATGCTAATGAAGGGACCCTTGGACTTCTCAGTAGCTTTGGTTGCCAGAAGAAACAACCACATGATTAGACAGTTCTAACCTTCATCTCCACCCCTTGATCTCCAAGGAAGGGGGGAGGGCTGGAGCATGAATTAATAATCAACCATTCCTACATAATGGAAGCTCCATAGATACCCTAAACAATGGAGTTCAGGCAGCTTCTTCCAAAAGAATATATCCCCAGGTCAGGAGCATGGTACACTCTACTGGGGAGAGAAGTTGCTGTCTCAACATCCTTCTGCACCTATCCCTATGTACCTCATAATCTGGCAGTTTATTCTTATACTTTTTAATATCCTTTATAACAAACCAGTAGTAGTAAGTAAGCTGTTTTCCCTGAGTTCTGTGAATCATTCTAGCAAACTATAAAACGTTGAGGGAACACCTGATTTATAGGCAATGGACCAGAAAAATGTGAGGCCTGAGATTTGCGATTTTCATCTGGAGCAGTGATAGTCTTGTGGGACTTAATCCCTTAACCAGTCTGGATGGTTACTGTAGGACTTGTAGGACAACCAGTTGATATATGGAGAGAACTGGAGAATTTCTTGGTGTAGAAAATCCACATATTTGGTGTCAGAAGTGTTGAAGGTACAAACAGATCTTACTGTCCCAAAGTTTATTGGGTTTAAATCACAATTACAGAAATATTGTAAAGTCTTGGCCTGCAGCAGGACTAGCTGAGACTTATTCAAATAAGCAAAGCAGATGGGGTGTCGAGATAAGAATTATAGAGCATTACTAAATGCTCAGCACTCTGGTATGTGTTTACCATATATTATCTATTTTGTCCTTGAAATAACTATATGAGAGATATTTTATGCATGAAAAATATTTAGTGAATAACTCACGCAAGTCACTAGCAATTTGAAAACAGAGACAGACCAAACCAATGATGAGGCGCTGCAGAAAAAAATTTAAAGGATAAGATTCTTGGACTGAATGTAAATATCATTAACAAGAAATCTAAACAAAAATAAATAAGCAAATAAATAAATAAACAAACAAACAAACACACTGGCTATATGGATAGGTAAGCATATTATTTTGCAAGCACTTGTAGAATGCCTACATGGTGCCAGGAACTGTTTAAGCACTTAAAACTATTAACTCACTGAATCACCATAACAACCCAAAGAGATTAGGCATGCTTATTAACATCATGTTGTTTCAGGAGAGGAAATGTATGCACAGAGAGGATAATCAAGCAAATAATCCAAGGTCCAATATGTAGCAAGCGATTCAAATCTTGTCAGTGTTGTTGCAGAACGTATTTCAAGCCCCAGGCCACAAGCAACAGTTTTGAGTTCCATTGGAGATTATAGGATTCGTTGCAAGATAAAGTTGGCATATTTACTTTGTATATTTTTTAAGATTTTATTTATTTATTCATGAGAGGCACAGAGAGAGAGAGAGAGAGAGAGAGAGAGAGAGAGAGAGGGGCAGAGACCAGGCAGAGGGAGAAGCAGGCTCCATGCAGGGAGCCCAATGTGGGACTCGATTCCGGGTCTCCAGGATCACGCCCTGGACTGAAGGCGGCGCTAAACCGCTGAGCCTGCAGAGCTGCCCATGGCATATTATTAAATCCCAGTGTTTGCACAGCTCAAAATTCAGGGGCAGGACATTCATTCTATGGGAGAATTAGGTACCAAAAAGATTTGAGTGTAAGATGGAAAGGGAAAAAGATGCAGGTCATAGGGTAAAAAAGAAGCTTGAACTTCATTATGAAAAACTGATATACCAAGATAAAAATTAGTAGTAACTCTGGTCAGAAATGAGTTATTAATTTGTTGACAAAGAGACATATACAATAAAAGAGACAAAGCACTGAAGCCTTCTGCTACTGTAAGAAGCATGGAATCTAAGAGGAGCATGACAAAAAGATAATGACCTTAACAAACCACAGTAAAAGAAACCTAGTGGATTTTTCTTTTTTTTTGTTCTAGTATAGTAATCTTAACCAATTTTTACACATTGACCATTTTTAAAAATTCAATTAAATATTATATAATTTTATATTTATGATAAAATTCCCTGAATAAAGAGAATAGATATCAAACTATGTCTTCATTTCAGACATGTACAGGATTTGTGATAGCTGTGTTACTAAAAGAATAAACTCCCTAAAACAATCCTCACAGAATTTTAATGAACATATTCCACATAAGCTACTTAGATGATTTTGATCCCTGGATAAGATGAAGAGTCAGAGGCTACTGCACAAATTGGATACCATTAGAGTATCAAAATGGTTTTATTATTTTCCAGCATGTATGTGACTTCTTATATATATATTACCAAGAATATTAATCAAAATGTCAGTGGAGTGCAGGTGAAGCCAAACAAACAAGTTGTAGATCCAGTTCATACATCATTGATCAATGAATGTTATCAATTTTCACACAGCCCAGGACCCTGATAACTTTCCTGTTGAGTGCATAGCATAAATTTTAAATGACCTAGGGCTCAGCATGAGGAGAATTACTAAAAGGCACTCTCAATGTTCTAATAATATTCTGAATTACTACTTCACATAATGGAAAAAATAAACTTTTAATGTAATCCTTAAGAGTCACCTAAAATAAATAGAAATGTATTTCTTTACATTTAAATCCTCTAAAGATCAGCTTCCAAATAAATGTCATAATAATATAGGAAACAAAAATACTAATTTTTTCATAGTTGATTACTTCCGCAGCTCAAAAATATATTAAATGCAGACTAAACCAAAATAAGAATAACTGAAAACTCCAGTTACCCCAAATCACATTTTTTTTTAAAATTTTTATTTATTTACGATAGTCACACAGAGAGAAAGAGAGAGAGGCAGAGACACAGGCAGAGGGAGAAGCAGGCTCCATGCACTGGGAGCCCGATGTGGGATTCGATCCCGGGTCTCCAGGATCACGCCCTGGGCCAAAGGCAGGCGCCAAACCGCTGCGCCACCCAGGGATCCCCCAAATCACATTTTTATATTCTTATTATGAATTTAGAAGATACAAATAGTCTTTAAGAAAATATTGGCCTGTCCCATTCCATCAATTCAAGAACACTTGGAGTACGGACATGGAGTTTACTACATCAAAATTGGCTGTCCCATTGCAGATTATTGACATGATGCTATCAGGAATGTGTCTTCCTATGCCCTCCCCACCTCCACCTCTTCTCCATAACATGAAGGATCATATGATGATTATTTGCTTCTTATCACAGATCACTGCTGCATTAATTGCAGCTCTCAGTAACCAAGGAAGTAAAAGAAACATCAGGCCCACACTACAGCTATATGGATTCTTTTACAAGGTAGAAGAATCTATATCCTCCGGAATTAGTGGGGTGACATTTTCTTTACGTTCCTACCCTGTTTGTTTGTTTTTTTCTTATATCTGACAAAAGTAGAAATTTCTTTCCTGTATCTTTCCAAAGTAGGCATGTCTTTCACTTCCTGGCATGCATTTAACTTCTTTGTTCTTCTCTAAAATGCTTTTCTCTTTTTTGTTCCAAACCCTAGGAACTCCTATTCTGGAAATCCTATTCTATGGTCAGCAACTTCCTCTATATGCTTAAAATCTTCTTTTGGAGAGCTTCTTTATTCTCTCATCCTACACATATTCTTTGTCTTTGTTCCTAACCACTGAACTTTTAAAAATCCTACTGTTTAAAGACTCCTAAAACTGGCATATATGACTTGCTCCCTTCTTATGAAATAAGAAGACTTGCTCCTTTCATATGATATACTGAGCTCCCATTATACCCTCTCATTAATTGAAGATCTTGGTACCTGACTCAGTCTTACTTTTTATGGACACACTTTCCAAGCACCAGTATGATTTCATCACCATCTCAGATGACTCATTTAACATGCTGCTCTTTCAGTCTCTGGTAGCTTAACTGTTTTTTCTATCATTTTTCTAGTAAAAAGTCCTAAAATTATACACTGGAACTTACTATTAGCCAAGGGGTATCCATCTCTGAAGATAATAACTTAAAAGATATTTACTAAAACAAGATACCAGTTACCCTCAACCCAATTTTACTCTGACTCTATCAAGAATTATAGCTTGATTTCCTTTCTTAATTTATTATTTATGTATGCTTCCTCACCCATTACCATTGGATTTTTTACCCTTTTAAACTACCATTACCATAGTAATGTATAAATGATCCCTTACTTCTATTATTCTCTTTGTAATAACTCATTATTTTTCTCCTAACCTCTGTATCAGCAGAAGACATTAGCATCTAGTTGGGAATTTACTTCTTTTAGTTATGAGTGATCCTGGACTTTACATTCTCTTTGCCCTCATATCCTGTAAATCATCCAGTTGCATGGATGCTGTCTTTTTTTTAAGATATATTTATCTTAGAGAGAGAGAGAGAGAGAGAGAGAGAGAGGTGGGCAAAGGCAGAGGGAGAAAAAGAGTAATTCTCAAGCAGACTCCATACTGAGTGGGCAGCCTGACACAGGGCTCAATCTCAGGACCCTGAGATCCTGACCTGCGCTGAAACAAAGAGTTGGTCACTCAACCGACTGCACCACCTAGTCATCCCTGGATTCTGTCCTCTAAATATGCTATGGTTTGATTTATTTCTCCCTATTTGCACTGCCATCCTAATGTTATGTGCCAACATCACCTCCCACCTAAAAAACATAAACCACACACTAAAGGTACAACATACAGAATGAATAAAATATAGTTCAGTATTGGGGGACATAGTGAGACTCTTTTTAAACTGTCCCTTTTTATTCTTAGGTTTATTTTGTGTTTTTATTTTTATAATAATATAATAATCGAGGGAACACATCTTGTATGTCACTGATGATGCATACAGGTAATAGCCTTCTTATAGCATTATACTGATTTGATATTGGGAAATAATTACAAAGTACAATTAGTTTCTTCATGCATCATTTTTTAAATTCTAAATTTTTTGTCACTCTGTAGCAAGAGTGATCTTTTTCTTCTTAATTATTCAACTTTATATTTTTAGAGAGGTTTTTGGCTTACAGGAATATTGAGCAGAAAATATAGTTTCCATATTACCCTTCTCCCATCCATCATGCACAGTTCCTCCATTGTTAATATTTTGCAGTAGTGTGATATATTTATTACAATTGATAAACCAATACTGATGTTATTAGTAAAGTCCATAGTTTACATTAGATTTCACTCTGTGTTGTACATTCTATTGGCTTTAACAAATGCATAATAACATGATTCCACCATTACATTATCATACAGGATAGTTTCACCACCCTAAAATTCTCCTGTGCCGCCTATTTATCCTTCCAATCTCCCCCCTGGACTCCTAACAACCACTGCTCTTTTTATCTTTTCCAAAATGTCATATAGTTGGAATCATACAATAGGCAGACTTCTCAGACAGGCTTCTTTTACTTAGCAATTGCATTTAAGTTTCCTTCAAGTCCTTTCATAGAATTATCATTTAAAAATAAAAATCACATCATGTCAGTATCCTGCTTACAATGCCATGATGCCTTCTTTCTCATTGTCCTAAAATATTGTCTAAAATCTTTAACAAAATATAAAACTCTGTTATTCAAAGTGTAGTTTTTATGGAAGAAGAGACATTTTCACTTAAGAGTTTATTCTAAATATAGATTCTCAGGTGCCACCCTGGTATTACTGAGTGTTAGTGGACATACTAGCAAGTTACAAGGTGATTTAGATGCTCACCGAAATTTGAAAACACACTTATGTTTTTCTGCAGTGATCTTTGCTGTGTACTATCTTTCCAGCCCTACTGTGGATCATTTTTCCATCTAAAAAGCCACTTAATAACAAAGAATTCCAATGTACTAAAAATAAAGCCCTTTAGTTATCTCCAGAAGAACAAAAATGTTATACAGGATTTTAATTTAAGTAATATAAAGATAATAAAATAGTAATAATAAACAAAAGTTCTACTTTTAGAGTCAGAAATACTCTCAGTAGCAAATTACCTGTGTTTTATTTTTTAAAAATACTTAAATGTTTTAACCATTTGCATTCTTTTTTTTTTTTTGAGGTATAAATAAGAATTTTATTTTTTAAGGAAGTGGGAATAACAGACTTTTTATAACCCTCCAACCTTTACATGAATTCATTTGACTTTTAAACATTTTTCAGGAATTCTTCACGTACAAAAAAAATTACCTGTACACAAAGAGGTATAATACGTCTACAGGCATAATGCCACTTAGTACACTAGAGTCTAGCTAAAATTAATCTGCTCCACATCTTTTTCTTTGCTACTGAAATATGATTTGCATGTATCAAAATTTTTTAAATTAATACTCCTAAATGGATAAATTATAAAACAAAGCATGATTCTCAAAAGCACAAGATCTTTTTCCTTCACTAAGAAATTTGTTTAAATTAAAATGCAAACAAGTCTATTAGTTTGACTACTGAATACTGTTAATATTTAAAAGCAAAACGTGGAAAATAATAGCTTTGCTCTACATACATCTTACACTTACAAACTACTGCATTTACTATTAAGCAACCAAGAGTAACATACAGAAACGTGGAGCTTAAGAATTAAATGTAAACTAAGCCACCTAGTACTTTTACATATTTATCTCAGAATTATCCTATGTTTTTTAAAAAAAAATTACATTTATTTATCTATTTTCCATGTTACCTCGCACAGAGAGCTAGAAATATAGTAGCACTCAGCAAATACATTCTGAGTAATGTAAAATATTCCTGCCTTGGTGTTCTGACTGCTGAGGCCAGGTGATGCCTCACTCTACTGGTCGCCAGCATCTCTGCCTTTCAATTACAGATTTTCAGACTGAATGCCTGTTTCAATTTCAATAGTTTCTATCTTTCCTGTTTGCTTGTTTTCTAAGCCATGAAAAAAAATTACCCAGTTCTTACTGATGGGGAGAAGTAAAGTCATCAGCTAAATCATGATGTCTATTTTGTCTATTCTCTAAATCTACTTCTTACTGTATATTTCTAACTGAGCTATGGTTATATTATCAGTTCTTTATTTCATAGATAGGATCACCATATATAGCCCAAACTCGGACACTTATGAAAATAAAAGGAAACTCTATTAACAAGCATAAACCAGTACTGTACAAGACAAACCAGGGCATACGGTCACCCTATTTACAGGCAGTGTAACAAAATAAAAATTATAGTACAAATTGATGGTCAAGCATTCCACCAGTTTAAATTTGTCCTGACTTTCCCCTTTAATAACTGATTCTTCATTGTCTGGGTTAGACGTGTCTATGTTCAGTACGTGCTAGTATGAAATGTATCTAGATTTATCTAAGATCTGAAAATTGGTATTATACGCATGGCATCACTAGTAAAAATCTGCATAGGACTATCCTTAGTCATGACAGTTACCACAGCAATATTTTGACACTTTCATATTCAAATGCTGTGATAAGGAGTTACATTTATCAAAATGCAAGTAATTTGAGAAAAAAATGGCAAAAAAGTAGCATCACTCTCCAATACCCTATATAAAATTAGTAAATGTTTTCTGAGGTTCAATACCAAGAAACCAAGTTATCCCAATTGACTAGGCAGGATAGTACGAACTAATGGAAAAATCCATTCTCTGAGTGTAATCAGTAATTTTAAGAAGTTAAAGAAAAAAAAATATGGACCAGAAAGACTTATCTACAAGTGATGGGAAATAAGAGCAGAGCTTTTAGGTAAAGTAGGTCTTTTGAAGAAGTACTAAATAGGAGATTTTTTATTAAGAAAGTGATCCTCCTAAGGATAAGAAGGAGGTGATGATTAAAGTTGTAGCACTAAAAATATGTTTTATTATTCAACCCACCCAACTCTCTCCCCTCCATACACACATCTTCTCTTCCTTGGCTTTAGCTAAGTGCTGCTCTCTTTTTCCATTCCCCAGTTTTGTTAATGCTGTTGCATTTGCATTAAAAATAAATTCAGGGGGCACCGGTTGGTTCAGTAGTTGACTGTCTGCCTCCGGCTCAGATTGTGATCCTGGGGTCTTGGGATCGAGTCCTGCATCAGGCTCCCTACAGGGAGTTTGCTTCTTCTTTGGCCTGTGTCTCTCCCTCTCTCTCTGTGTCTCTAATGAATAAATAAAGTTCAGTTATAAACTCAGGGTTTATAAAGCTGAGGTTGGTTAAATGGCCTTCAAGTTTAGAAGACTCATGTGAATTTAAGGCTGGAGTGGTCTTAGTGACGAGTACAGCTCTTTTTTCATCTTTTTCAAGTGCTTTTCTCTTCCCCATTTTGGAAATATTCTCTGCACACACTACACCACCATTCAATACGACCTTCGCCCTCACAAGTTTTTGCCCAATGGTCATCTGCCAAATCTTTCATTGCAACAGCGTATTCAGAGTGTTTCCTCATCCTCACGATGTTCTTGCCAGATCTTATCAAAATCTCCCACTTCCTGGTACTTCTTGCGGAGCCGCGGGTGGATGCTCTTCACCACTGGAGAGCTGCTCCCACTCCAGCTTCTGCTCCTGCTCCCGAGGCGGTGGGGTGCTCGGGGGCCCAGCCCCAGCCCCAGCCCCAGGCCCAGGCCCAGCCCCAGGCCCAGCCCCAGGCCCAGGCCCAGGCCCAGGCCCAGCCCCAGCCCCAGCCCCAGGCCCAGCCCCAGCCCCAGGCCCAGCCCCAGCCCCAGCCCCAGGCCCAGCCCCAGCCCCAGGCCCAGCCCCAGGCCCAGCCTCAGCCCCAGCCCCAGGCCCAGCCCCAGGCCCAGACCCAGGCCCAGCCCCAGCCCCAGCCCCAGCCCCAGGCCCAGCCCCAGGCCCAGGCCCAGGCCCAGCCCCAGGCCAGCCCCAGCCCTAGGCCCAGCCCCAGGCCTGCGAGCACAGCCTCGGCCCCCGCCTCGGGCCCCGCAGACACCTGCCTGACGAAGGAGGAGGTGGAGAAGGAGGAGGCAGCAGCAGCGGAGGCAGCAGCCGGGGGAGGCCGGGGGAGGACAGGGGAGCCGAAGCGTCGGCCTCGGAGGTGGCCCCTCGCCCAGGCACCCGAGCCGATTCAACCATGTGCATTTTATAAAAAAATCTATGCAAAGAGTGTGAATGTGCATTGAAATTTTTTGCCTTTATTCTTCTCTTTAAGGTAATCTAAAATATTTGAATGTCAATATACATTTAGCCTTTGAGTAATATTTATATTTCTTTATATCTTTGCCATATTTTCTCGATGAAGAACAGAGCTAATGCAGCCAGAAAAAAAAAAAAAAAAAAACAGAAAATCATGTTTCAATAAGAACAAAAGGGCATAATAACTTAGTCATCTCAAAACTCACCTGGCTAACTTCTATCCACCCTTCATGTAATAGCTTAAAAGATAATTTCCTCCGGGAAGCCTACCTTGGACTCATCAGCCAAAGCTAGATCCTTCTATTATATCCTTCACTGCCCCATAGTATCCTTTGTAATGTAACCTTTCATTTCTTTTTGGTATGTCAGTATCCCCACTAGATTGCAAATCCCATTAGCAATTTAAAATAGAGACCATGTCTGTCTTATTTTCTGCAGCATCTTCAAGATCCAGGACACTGCTTAAATCATAGATGATGAATTTGATAAATATTTTTCAGTAAATATAAATGCAATTGCTGTGTGATGTCAGTGAATATTCTTAAAATATTTTTTTTTTTTTTTTTTTATTTTTATTTTTTTATTTATTTATGATAGTCACAGAGAGAGAGAGAGGCAGAGACACAGGCAGAGGGAGAAGCAGGCTCCATGCACCGGGAGCCCGATGTGGGAATCGATCCCGGGTCTCCAGGATCGCGCCCTGGGCCAAAGGCAGGCGCCAAACCGCTGCGCCACCCACGGATCCCATGTCAGTGAATATTCTTACTCAATCTCTGTAAGTTTAACATGTATGTCTACTATCTTGTGCAAGAAAAATTGATTTCCAGAAGCAAAAACTCTCAATTACTTTAAAAGAAAGAGTAGAAAATATGTTTCTTTCTAAAAAGATAATAAAATATATCTGTGGTTGCTTTCTTCTTTATGTTTAGCTTAAAATTTAAATGTTCCTTTTTTTTTAACCAAAGTTAAATAAAATCTACAAATTAATTTGCAAATTAATTACAAAACAGGTATATTTTTAGCAGACATATTGATCATTTTTGATCCTTCTTTTTGGGACAAGTACTGAGGGTTGTTGTTGTTGTTATATTTTTCTTTGTTTGGTCATTTGCCATTTGATAGCAAGCATGTACCAGTTGCTCAATAAAAATTAATTTCATTTCATTTCCCCTATATGTCATATGCCTTTTAGAATTTATCTTATAAACTTTCTAACAGTTCTTGTTTCTAGAAATGACTGTTTTCTTTCTTGTGTATGAGTATGTTGGAATGAAATGGTAGGTTCATATCACACAATAAAAAAAAAAGATGAAATAAAATGTAGGTTTCCATAATCCTGGCTCACAACTCCCATCACAGCACCAAATTTCTTTATGGAATAATAATGGGACCCTGCACTCTAACTTAGAAGCCAACAATAACCAAGATCATAATCAGGTGCATAGCTCCAAAGAAAAATGCCTACCATGTCAGCAATAAAGACCAGATAGATCCCTGAAATTCTGCTTTCCTTGGGATTCAGAATTTATATTCAAAACATTGCAGTTGCTGTGAGACACCACAATAACACTTCTATAGCACAGTTTCAAAGGTCTAATAAATTAGATTCTTCCTTGGCTCAGTCAAAAATACTGTGTTCAGCAGTTTCAACAATGGAAGCTTCATCTAATTAAATTAAGTGCTGTAGAGGCTCATGCCAGCAATACTACCTCGAGCTGATAGACCCAGGTTCGCAATATTGCTAATCTGGCATGCAGCCACCAGCAGGATGATCATAGACACTGAGCCAACGTTTTGATTTCAAGTAACTGAAATACAAAAAAGAAGCAATTTTCCTTTTAATGCTGCAGCAGTCCTAACATGAAAATTTATGTCACATCACTACCATATATCTAGAACACTTTTGGAAGGTCCACTTGTTATTAAATTAGACATTTAATCCTAAAAAAGACTGTGAGCTCATAACTCTTTTAATATGGTAGCTAATTTTCCTCCAAAACCATTTGTACTGAGAATGGCAAATTTGCTTGAAAACAGTTTTTTCATATAAACAGTTCTCATAGTATATTGAAGATTTAGTACTTTTTGTGAGTTTGCTTTTTTCTTTTACTTTTTTACTTGTTTATGATAGTTGGAAAAATGAAATTCAAAGTAAAACTTGCCACTAAGACAATGCCAAGTTAGAAAAGTAACTTAATTACCATATTTTTAAATCTGAAGGAACATTATATTTTTATAATTTAGGACACTGTTTTTTTTTCAGTAAAAAATATATTTACATAATTTTGTTTACTAAAACTCATAATATAAAATTGCCATAATTTCATTATTATCAGATTATTGATATGATTCATAATTGAATTAAGACTGATCACAGAGTACTTGTGTAATCACTAATAAATACTTTATTATAATTATTCATTTTAATCAGGGCCTCACCAAACTGTCAGGGTATATAAATGAGAGGAAACAAAAGGCATAATGTATATTAGCCTCACCAGGCATATTGATCATTTTTGGTCCTTCCTGTTAGACATAATCTGTTTTTAAGAAACTCTTCTAAGAATTTCACTCTTTTCAGAAACAGTAAATAAGAATATTAAACTGTAAATATACCAATATAGGAAAATAGAGTAAGATCTAATTATCACTGCAGAAGAATTAATATTACAATATCTTTCTGTGACTTTTGAAACACACAAAAGATTGTAAGTTTTATAATGGGGTGAGGAGAGATCACACAATTTGGGAAATGTAGGAATGGAAAGATCTGTCAAAGCTATGGAAGACTTTAAATGTCAGAGCAAAAGACTAAAGCTATAAAAGTAGCTCTCATTCAGACTCTGAGATACCAGGGAATACACAAAAAATGGCATTTTGATTTGCTATATATATATAAAATGACTCTAAGGAAAATGGATGAGATTTAGCATAGCATGATAGTAAGTGGCTTATAAGGATACTGGGCTGAAAATGTCAAATGTTAATTTATAAGAAAAGCAGATGGTATGCATCTGTTTAAAAAGATCTTATTTATTTATTCATGAGAGACACAGAGAGAGAGAGGCAGAGGGAGAAGCAGACTCCTCACAAGGAGCCTGATGTGGGATCGGGACTCCCTAACCGGGATCAACCCATGAGCCACCCAGGAGTCCCTAGATAGTATGTATTCTTAAAAAAATGTTAATACAAGATGCAGTTTAGCAAGGTTTACAAGTGATTGGTATAAAAGCTAAAGTTCGGAAAACATGGGATTATGCAACGTTTCCTTGGAGTTGGTAGGCTATGAAGTCCCTGAGGATAACATTACTAACAGGTTGACTTTTATATTAATTAATTAATTAATCACCTCAATAAATTAATCCCCTCAATAAATACCCTGAATTTAGTATTATATCTATCAGGTGTTCTAAGAAGATGCAGGACAGAGTTTGAGAGGAAAAAAAAAAAAAAAAGGAGGTATGGGAGATTAACAGTAACGAATACACTGACATTTTTTTTTTTCTAATCACAGTTTAAGACTTCATTATCCCATTTTATTGAGGCTGGTTATATAATTATATAATTTATGTGCTGCACTCTACTGAGCTGAGTCATTAGGCTGGTTTTTAGTTTAATATGTCACCCTCTTTAAATAGCAGAGCTTTAAATGAGTCTTCAGGTATTTACTTAGGATGATAATGGAAATTTCCAATCTATGTGGTTTGATGGTTATAAGTTACTATTAATATTCTGCTAGAATGCCATATTATCCAACCTTTACTAAATAGTTTACAAAGATTTATCTGTTGAAAACTAGGTCCAAGGCCAGGATTACCATTTAGCTACCCTTGCTATTCAAGGAAATATTTACTCGCTGATATTTTTTTCAATGTCAAATGGTAGATTATTACAGACATTTAATAAATTTGTAGCATAAAAATCTTTTTGTTTTCAGATCATCTACACATTATCAAGTATGAAGAGGTATTCTTCAGATAATTGGGATCAGACATGTATGGTATGGCTTATACAATCCTCTAGGCTCAACTTTTGTACCAACCACTGTTGCAGCAAAGGAGTGCTGCACAGGCTTAGACCAGTTTAGCACAAAGGCAGCTCTCCCCTAATGCAAAGTAAATCTTTGTTTCTGCTCCAGGGCCCCTAAGAATCTGTGGTCTGAGGCCCCAAGGGAATCAGCTCAGCACTCTTCTATATACAACCCAAATGCCTGGGGTTTAAAATCAAGGGGCCACTTTTATTCATGGGGGAAATGAAGCCAAGGGATAAGTGCTTTCCATTTTTGCCTCCTAGGCTAACTGTTCTGAAATACATCTTACAAGTCTTCTCAGACTAAAAAAAAGTTTGAATTCAACTATATTTTTGCAAGCTCTTTCATATATAGGCTTATATATGGAAGAAATGAAAATATTGTGTCAGTCAAAAAGACTTTCAGTTCCCCAGTAAGTATTATACAATTATTAGAAGTATACTTCTGGAGTTTCCTGGCTGTGCTGTTGTGTTTGGTTTTGTTTTTTGGGTTTTTGTTTTGTTTTGTTGCTCAGTTGCTGAGTTTTCCTGGGTGTGACTCTTCTTTGACAGATCATCAGATAAACCATCAAAGAAATCTTGTGGCTGTCATGAAAAAGCTTTTCTTTCATTATCAAATTTAAACCTTCTCACTTTAAGACCTTTTTATAAATAGTGGAGAGCAGTGACTGTAATCAATAAACCCCTCAATCAAGCTATGAAAGAACACCATATCATCAGACAGATGTAATGGGGTTGAAAAGGGTCAGGAAAGGGTGGCCAGAATGATGAAGGGGATGAAGTAGCTTTCCTGTGAGTTTAAACTAACTCATCTGATCATATTGTGACTTAGATTTAACTTTTTCTCGAGTCAAAAGTCTATATAAAGTCACAGAGTCTTGGGATCCCTGGGTGGCGCAGCGGTTTGGCGCCTGCCTTTGGCCCAGGGCATGATCCTGGAGACTCAGGATCGAATCCCATGTCGGGCTCCCTGCGTGGAGCCTGCTTCTCCCTCTGCCTGTGTCTCTGCCTCTCTCTCCCTCTCTCTGTGTGACTATCATAAATAAATAAAAATTTAAAAAAAAAAAAAAAGTCACAGAGTCTTGAAGAGGGTATATTCTCCAATTTTCACAATATTAGAACCATGATGCATGATTCAATTACTAGCCTGTGCTTTTTAAAGACACATTATTAAAAGCACCCCTTAAACCTATGCTTTGTGGAGTTATTATTACCCACGAGGAGCTATCCATAGAAAATATTGATAGGATCACACACACACACACACACACACACAAAAACTATGAATGAGATATTCCTAAGTGTTCACTATAAGAATCTGGCACATGGAAGAACATATCTTGACCTCCTAAGGTGGTTTTCATGATAGACAGAACCGCTGCATATGTGTTCCTGGCAGGGAATGAATTTGAGAATACCGTATTGAATTGGTAGGCCATGCTCTGACAGGGAAAAATATGTATCAGATGTCTAATTTATGCCTTTATTGACTCAGAGTCATAATCATAGTTATAAAATTTTCTCTATATTTCATTTATCCATTTTACTTCTGCAATGGGGTTTTTACCCCATGGGTTGATTATCACCCATGCAACTGTTTTTTACCTAGAGAAAATCAGAATGGTCCAAAAAGAAGTAATTACCTCTTGTGTTTTAAATCCCATTGACCTTTAGACTTTTAACTTCAAGCATAAGTGTTGAAACACAGTGACCTATGAAGAAGGAAAGACAAGATCTTAGTTTAATTTTTATATAATGTTTTTACTTACTGAATCTTGAGTGTTTGGTAAATCTAATTATCACTTGCTGAGATCAGCCATATATCCATCCTTTTAAGATGAAGCAGATACTGTTTATACCTATACCTCACTAATATTTTCAAGACCATTTTAAGAAGGATAAATAGATAGACACATTTAATGAGGTCCTCTAACAGCAATTGCAAATGATTTCTTAAATGGGAAGTGCACATCTCTGGAGAATGCTTTATTTTTATCGTGATCAGCTATAACATTCTGTAAATCTAATTCTTATTTACAGCTAGTGCATTCACTTGTTTTTGTCTCTGGAAACAACCAAATAACATTTTTTTATATCTTCCAGATATATTCTATGCATGAGTAACAAACTATGTTTGCTTTATTTGTGGATATTTCTTATGATAATTTAAAGATGTAATTTTAGTCCACTGACAACTTTTGAAATATAAGTGTTCAAGAGTTTTCTGTTTTTTGTTTTTAAATTTTACTTATTTATTTGAAAGGGAAGAGAGAGAGAGAGAGAGTGAGCAGGAGTAGAAGAGCAGGGGGAGGGAGAAGCAGACTCCACACTGAGCAGGGAGCCCACTATAGGGCTCATCCCAGAACCCTGAGATCATGATCTGAGCTGAAGGCAGATGCTTAACCAACTGAGCCACCCAAACACCTCTCTATCTTTTAAAAAATATTTAGTGATTGATTGATTGATTGATTGATTGGTTTCAGAGGTAGGGGAAGGAGAGGGCAGAGAGAGAGAGGAATTCTTTTAAGCAGACTCTGTGCTGAGCACAGTCTGATGCCAGGCTTGACCCCTCAATCCCAAGATCACCACCCTAGCTGAAATCAAGAGTTGGGTGCTTAACTGACTGCGCCACCCAGGCACCCCAAGAGATTTCTATCTTTAACATAGTTTATTCATTAGCTTGAGCAGCAAGAAACAAGAAACAATATGTATAATTTTCCCCTCCTCTTTTTACCTACAAATTTTATTGGTCTGTTTTTTTGTTCATGATGTCGACATTGGTAATACTATAATTCAAGAAAGTTTAAGCTACGTAATGCAACACAGATTCATTTCTCACACACATAAAGATTGATGGGAGTTGGGAAGCCTCATTCCATCTGGTAGTGACACCATCTGGAACATGTGGCCTCCAAGGACACCATGGCAGCACAATAGAAAGGTGGAAGAAGACAGTAGCTCCTAAGAGCCTCAGCCCAGAAGTGACACATGCTACTTTTGCTCACTGTCTTTTCTGTTCATAAGTCTCAAAATTAACTGCAAGGCAGGCTGGGAAAAGTAGAGGAGAACAGGGAATACTTAGTGGATGCAAACTGCCTCTGCAACATGTTTACTAAGCTAAATATGATAACACTTTATTGTTTAATGTAGCAACTTCTGATCATTTGATCAGAGGGTAAAATGCACAGAACATAAATGCACCTTGAATGATTATCACCCATCAAGCCCACCTATAATCCCCACAGATCTGGAAATAGGGCAAGATCAGCTCTCCAGAAGTCTTTGGTACTCGTTTTGGATCACTGCTCACTTTCCTCCTAAAGGGACCAATATCCTAATGCCAAATGCTCTATTTTAACTTTGCTTATTTGGGAATTTATGTAAACTGATCACCCGATTTGTGCATTTTTATGAGTGACTTTTTCTTTTTTTGTCTCAACATTATGTATGTGAGATTTATTCAAATTGTGAGATCAAGAAAGTGGATCATAGATACAAAACCCTCATCCTGAGCAGTAAGGATATAACAGGACTTAATTGGGGAAAGCTTACAATTAGAGAAGTGGAAGAGACACCTACAGTCTCATGAACTCTTTCTTGGCAGTGTAGGCAAACATATATGTTCTGTGTACACTGTGGCCAAAACATGAGCAGCTTGGGGCAGTGGCCCACCAGCAGGTTGGGCGTTCAGCCAACACACTGTAAGAAAGAATGACAAAGAACACCTCACACCACCTTGTATTTTGATAGGTTAGCCTAAAATGCAGTAGGGAACACCAAGCTTCTCTAAGTAGCGTAAAATATATAGAGGGGGTCCTCAGGCCCGGGGTCACCACTAGGGCATTGTACACAGGGAGGAGCAAGGTCTGCATACCAAGGGGCCACTGGAGGCCACGGTCTCAAATGTCAGTAATGTTGAAATCAATTTTACTTTCTCTTGATTCAGTGCAGCTAAGCCAACTCTGCTAAGCTACCAAAGGGGGAAGGAAAAGAGCCTTTAAGGCCATCTTTTATGTTGCACAAAGATGAGTTCATATATTTTAATTATTATATAGTATTTAGTTGATTAATATTCTATGCTTTATTTGTTTACTCTGGGTTTTTTTTTTTAAGATTTATTCACTCATTAGAGACAGAGAGAGAGAGAGAGAGGCAGAGACACAGGCAGAGGGAGAAGCAGGTTCCCCGCAGGGAGCCCAACGTGGGACTCGATCCCGGGACTCCAGGATCAGCCCTGGGCAGAAGGCAGGCGCTAAACCGCTGAGCCATCCAGGTGTCCCCATTTATTCTGTTCTTAATAAGCACTTAGGTAGCTTCCAGATTTGGGCTGGTAAGAATGACGCTGAGGGGCACCAGTTAGTTGAACATCAAACTTTGTTTGGGCTCAGGTCATGATTTCAAGATCCTGAGATGCAACTCCGCCTAGGGATCCATGCTCAGCAGAATCTGTTTGCGATTACCTTTCTGCCCCTGTCCCTACCCCTGCTTGCTAGTGTGCTGTCTCTCAATATAAATAAATAATAAATACATGCATACATACATACATACACACTAAAAAAAGAAAAAAAAGAATGAAGTTGATCTGAGTTTTTTTGCACATGTCTCTCAGTGTACATATGCAGATATGTCTTAGGTCTAAATCTATTAGACCTTAGGTATTTCTGGGTTCTTAGAGATGTGTTTGCACACTTTTAGTAGAAAATGCTTATGGTTTGTGGTGAAAGGAATGGGAAAAGGGATGTATACTAATTTCCTTGTGTAACATAATTTCTTATTACTCAGGGTAATGAATAAAAATATATTAAAATAGGAAATGTTTAATTATATTTTAAGTGTTGCGGCATAAAAAAATGTCTTTAGCATTTAAACTCACATTTGAAGACCTTCCTCTTCCATGTACTGTTACCAACAGTGGGTATTTTAAAATTTCTTCATCAGCTATTCTAGTAAGGGCATATAAGAATTTATTGTGGTTTTAGGTTCCCTTTTCCTGATCAGCAAAAGGGTTGAGTACATTTTCATACATATTTCATCTTGTAGAAATTTTCTCATGTATCTTGCCAACCTTTTTTCTTGAATTGCTGGTCTTATATATTCATAGGAGTTATATATTTGAGATGAGTCTTTTTTGAACATATCTGTTATAAATATCTTTTTTTCGCAGGTGACTTGTCTTTTTGCTATTTTAGTGGGAGGCCTATGTTATTAGTTTACATTCTGATTTTTAATTGTTATGGCTTCCTGTTGAGCTGAATCTTTCATGATGGTGAAAGTGCTCTTTGAATTCTGGAACATTTCGATTCCACTTATCCTTCTCTTGATTCATGATCGTTGCCATCACGTATTTTTGATCAACTATAAATCAATGAATAAGATGTTAATATTATTCATGACAAGCAACATAATTCATATTTCCTTAGATACTTAGAATTTTCATTGTTTTTCTTTCCTTGATGCATCACTGAACTTGCGGCTGGAATTGGCTTTATTCCACCCAAACAAGAACTTGTAGTATTTTCATTGGAACAAGACCACTGGTGACACATTCTGTTTTTGTAAATGTATGAAAAATGTCATTTTGCATATATTCTTGTGAATATTTTCACTGGTTTCAGAAGTCTAGGTTGCCACTTATTGATTTTCTACTCATGGAATATATTTTGCCATTATTTTCTGGATTCCGTTGTTCTCATTGTTGTCGAGAAGCTTGCTATCACTCTGTTGTTCCCTTGAGTACTGTCCATCCTTTTATCCATAATCTTAATATTTTTTTCTTTATTTCCTTTTTTTGATTCTTTATCTAAATGCCTCAAATACATCTAGATGTTTCTCTTTACCTATCCTGATTAAGTTGGAGGGCTTCTGAAATATGGGGCTTAAAATCTCCCAGCAGTTTGGCGACTTTCTCAGTTATTGCATTAAGTACAGCTTCTGTCATGTGTTCTGTCTCCTGAGATTTTCTAGCTCCATATCCCATACATCTTACCCTGGTTTCTGAACCTCTCAGGCTTTTTCTCTCTGGACATAGTTCTGGACATTTTATTCTGACATACTTTCTAGCTCACTGATTCTGTTTTCAACAGTTCTTTATCTACTGTTACACGAATCTAGCTTAGTTCTTACTTTGTTTATTGATTTTTAAAACCAGAATTTCCATTTACTTTTTATGTCTATCTATTTATCCATCTATTGACTCAATCTCTCTCTCTCTTACCAAAGACCTAAGTCTTGACTTTTACTTATTTTATTCTATTTGGAATTGTTAACTTAAAAATCTGTGTGATAGCTCTCTTATCTATTTATCTATGTCTCCATTTCTATTTGTTTTTCTCTTAGTTCCTTACTCAGTCTTGTGTCTTCCTGGGCTTTATTTTTTAATTGTATATTAAATGTTGCAAATAAAAAAAAAAGACGATGTAAAAAAATTAAGGCTTAGGGTTATTTTCTCCCACTTCAGAGTGAGTTTGTTTAGCTATGATTCTAGTTCAATTTTTGCTTTATTTCTGATTTGTTCTTTCTTGAAGAGTGTAGCACTTTGAAATCATAGCTCAATGCCTGAACAACTCATCAATGATCTTCATTTTTGTCACCTTATTTAGAAAGAACCAGTAGTGAACCAACAGAATAAAGAGCCCTAAATCTTGGATTGATCTCTCTGTATTTCTTTTTGTTTTCTTCTCTCTCGTTAGTCCCAGACTTGTTCCTCATTGCCTTAATATCTCTAAGATATATAAGTATATATACATATCAAATATTCTAACTTTATATACATTATTCATGCCATTTATATATATACATATCTGTCATATACATACACATATGTACATACGTAGCATATATATATATGTATATGTAAGATATTCCAAGTTGTCTAGTGTTTTCAGCAGATTTGGTTTCAGTTTCTTAGTCTGTACATATTCCAAAAGGAGTAAATCTTTTCTCTCTCTTTATGACTTTTCTCTCACTTTTAGTGGAGACTTAGATGAGCAGATTTTATAACAAAGTCTTTTATAGTTAGTCATTTTATTTTACATAGGCCTTTATGATTACTCATTTTCCTGCGTTATTTATGAAATAATTTCCTGTCCATTTGGCCAAGGACATATTTTGCTAATTACATTCTATAATTTTTATCATTTTTCTGTTCATAGTTACAACAGTAATCCACTTAAAATCAATTTATGTTTATGATGTGATATAGGGGCTATTTTATATCATGATTCAGATTGTTCAGTGCTGCATATTAAATAGTTCTTGCTCCACTCATCAACAATGTCATTTTTCATAAAGCAAGTGTATGTATGCATGCATGTACATATGACTGTGTGTATTTATATGAAAATGTCCCATGTAGATATAAGTTTAAATATATATAAACCAAGACGGCACAAGAATCTCAAGGTCATGGGCTACCTGACTAGGCTCACAGAAACCCCAGATGTAGAGAAATATTTTGGAGGAGATATTAACCTGGGAGAAGGGAACACCTTGTTTGGGCTCCTGATATTTACAAAAGCATCTTTTTTGTTACCATGATAGTTACAAGTCCACCCGTTTGTTCTAAATTTCCACCCAGATATTGACAAGAAATTTACCAAGTTCCCTGGTCAGGTTCCCATAAAAGGCAGACCATAACCCATCCCCCCCATGTCGACCCTGTTGGGACCCCTCTCACTTCTGAGAGCTTTCTCTGTATTTCTGCTTAATAAACTGCTCTTGCTTTGGTCACTCTGTTGTCTGTGAGATTCATTCTTCGACTCTGTGAGACAAGAACCAAGCTTTCCTGTATCAATACCACATGATGCTGTAAGTTGGAGTAGGAAAAAACGCATTCAGGTAGTAGAATAGGTACCATGAGTGTTTTAATGCCTTTTTGTGCAATTCACTGGTGCCTTTTGGGCAAATGTTGGTTGTGTCTCATATACATCATTTCGATTCTACAATGGATGATAGTGTTTGTGTCAGTTTTATGTTTTGGTGGATCAATAATTTCCACTTAGCAATCCCATTTGGTGTACCTCAGTCAGAATTTTTGTCATTCCAAGAGCCTACTGGTAAATTGGAAGTTGGTTTTGCAATAAAAATATCTGTTATAGTAAATGAACATGGCAGGAAAGTAGAATTCTAGATGTTTTCTGTGGATTCTCACTTGGGGGCTTGACAGAGGGCACACAGAACATCCTTGTCAGCAAGAAAACATTTCTGGAAAAACTCGGTCTATTAGGTGAGACATAGAACATGTGGTAGAATAACTAGCACTGAAGCAAAAAAAGATGAAAACTTTTTCTCTTTCAATACACCTTGTAAAGGTGACAGCTTTACAGGTTATTCCAAATGTGATATATGTTGCCATCAGAATCCAAAAAGAGACTCTTTTTCATGGTGGGCAGTGCAAGATTCATCAACTTGTCTCTCACTTTAGAAGTAATATCGCAACATACTACAAACTGCTGGAACCTTGGCAACTTAATTAATGTGTCAAGTGGCTGTGGTTCCCTGGGGATACTCTTTGATCCTCTGTCAGACATGTATTTTAGTTGAAATGTTTTCTACTTCCTGCTCACTAGGAATTAGCATAATTCCATCTATGAAATAGACTTGTATCATTTTCTGTGGAATATCATGATAATCTAGATCCCTTTGGGCTCTACAGGGAAAAGACTTGATATACCTTTGAGACAAATATTTAAAGGCATCCTATTGTCCTCATCATATTAAAACAAAGCACTTCTGATTTTCTTCGCTAATAGTGATTTAAAGAAACTGGGTTGATAATTACATTCAGAGGCCAAAGTGTGCTTTGCTTTACTCTAGTAAACACGACACCTCTGCAACTGCAGGTTAAAATGGTGACACCAAATGAAGTTGTTGTGATGATTATCAAATAGATTATCAATAAATAGACTTCCTCCCCAACTTACATGTTTTTGCTTTAGCAAAATAGTTATATTAAATAGATACTTGGTGGTATTGACCACTCCTGCAATGTTCAAGAATTTCATGATAGTACTGAACTGTGCAACCACCCTCTGGAATGTAGAATTGAGAGGAACATTTCTTTGGGCTTTTACTTACCCCTTTCCACCATTCCTGAGGTCAGGGAATCGATCCAGGGATTCTAACAGTTACTAAATAAACAGTTACTAAATTACTGTGAATGAAAAATCATCATCAGATAAATCCGTGGCCTCAGAATAGAGGAGACACCTTTAGGTCTACACGCCCTTTAAAACCTGAATTCAGGGCAGCCCTGGTGGCTTAGTGGTTAAGCACTGCCTTCAGCCCAGGGTGTGATCTTGGAGTCCCAGGATCGAGTCCTGCCTCAGGCTCCCTGCATGGAGCCTGCTTCTCCCCCTGCCTGTGTCTCTGCTTCTCTCTGTCTCTCTGTGTCTCTCAAGAATAAATAAATAAATAGAGTCTTTAAAAATAAAAAGGCTTGTTTAAAAAATAAAAATAAAATAAAACCTGAATTCAATAAATTCTTCTTTAGTAGACTACAGTGATTTTTCAGGGCACCAAGAATTAGAGTCAGTCAAAGCCAGTAACTCAAAACTCTTGAACATTTTAGGTGTTTCCTGTTTCTGTGCAAAATTACTCTGGTAACTAGATCACTGATCCTCTGGAGTAATTCTGGAATAATATTCATCGTATATTACTGTCACTGGCATGTAGAATCCTTCCTCAAAGGAACTGTGAACTGTCTGTGCATGGTTATGAATAGTTTTCCACCCAGCTAATCACTTTTTTTTTCTTTTGCCTAAAATTACATTTTAGTGTTCTGCCAACAATTTCATTCCCAAGGGCTCTTTGATCCATTATGTATACCAAATATACACCCCCTGTTTTTTTCAACTATTTTTTTTAATTTTGAGATAATTGTAGATTCATATGTTTCTATACTAAATAATAGAGTTCTCTGTGTACCCATTCAAATGCAGCCAGTACTAATGTCTTATGACACTACACTGCAATATTACAAATTTGAGTATTGACATTGGCCAAGTCAAGATTTCATCAGTACAAAGATTTCTAATGTCGCCTATTTTCATCAGTACAAAGATTTCTAATGTTGCCTTTTATAGTCTTACCCTTATGTCTCCCACCATGCCCACCATTTAATTTTGTTATTCCAAGAATGTTATATAAATAGTATCAAATGATATGTATCTTGGAGGGGTTGGTTTTTTTTTACTCAACATAATTCTCTGGGGATTGCTTCAAGTTGGTGGTTATGTCAATAATCAGTTCCTTTTTTACTGCTGAGTAGTATTCTGTGCTATGGATATCCCACAGGTTTTGGAGGTTTGTTTCCCATTTTTTACTATTATGGATAAAGCTGTTACAAACATAATGTGAACAAGTTTCTATGTGAACATAAGACTTTCTTGATTACCGTACATATATAATAAGTCTTGGACTCAGTGTACACTGATTCCTCTCTATTCTTTTTGGATGTTGTAGCTGCTTTAGTTCTTTTGCTTTTCCATATAAATTTCAAAAATATATTGTCAATATCTACAAAAGTCTTCCTGTGATAGGAATTCTGTTTAATTTGTATGCCAATTTGAGGAGAATTGGCATCTTTTCTATTGAGCCTTCTAATGTATGAACACAGTATATTGCTCCATTTACTTAGGTCTTGATTTTTTCATCAGAATTGTGTAGATTTCAACATAAAACTTCTACATCTGTTTTATTAGGTTTACACCAAAGTATTTCACTTTTGAGTGATTACAAATGATGTTCTACTATAATTTCTATATTTATGTTTTATTAATACTATGTGAAAATATAATTGATTTTTAAAACATTTATCTTACAGCCTGCAATTTTGCTGAATTCACTTGTTATTTCTAAGACGTTTTGTGGATTCCTTGGGGTATTCTACATATTTAATGATGTCATTTACAAACAGAGGCAGTTATATTTCTTGCTTTTTGATCCCTATGTTTTTTTATTTCCTTTTCGTGACTTATTTCACTGGCTATAACTTATAACACTCTGTCAAATAAATGTGGGGATAGCAGAAAATCTTGCCCCTTCTTTTGAATTTTTAAGGGAAAGCATTAAGTCTTTTATTTGCAGGTTATTTACAGATCCTATCAAGTTGAGAAAATACCTCTCTATTCCTATTTTTCTAAGAGTTTTTTCATGAATCCATGTTGAATTTCAACATTCTTTTTGGCATCAATTGGTGTAATCATATTATTTTTCTCTTTTAACCTATTAATAGGTTGAGTTACAGTGATTATTTTTCAGATAATTAAAAATGTTTGCATCTCTGGAATAAGCATATGTAGTCATTTGCTAATATTTTGTTAAGGATTTTTGTATATCTATGTTAATGAGAAATATTTGTCTATAGCTTTTTTTAAAAAAAAAGTATTGTCTTTTGTTTTGTAATGAGGGTAATACTAGCTTTAAAAAAGTTAAGTCTCTTAACTTTTGGTGTGAACTCTTCTTTACAAATTCTCCAGAGAAACCATATAGGCATGATGATTTCTTTTTGAGAGTTTTTAAATTAAGTATTCTATTTCCTTAGTGGTTATAGGCCTATTCAATTTACCTATTTGGAAATATTCCAAGTTGAGTGAAACAAAGATAAACCCTTTTTCCCAGTCCTTAAGGGAGCTTCCAAACAGGTAGCGGTACACAGCTATGGTTCTTTGCAAACACTACGTGTGTTGCACTGTCTGGCACTCAGCCTCACCAGGAGCTTAGACTGCTGGTTCCATGGCTGCAGTCCATCTGGGGAGAGGAAGATGCCACACAGGTATTTTTAAATGCTACAGAGCTCTTACTCCACAATGTAGCAAGTCCTTGTTTTCTTAAGCTTTTCTCTTAGCTGTTGTAATTTCTGATTAGAGTACAGCATCTGCAAAAGTTGATTCTGAGAATTTTTGCTAACTATTTGGCTGTTTCTGAGAGGGGCAGAGCTCTAGAGCTCCTGACTCTGTCATTTCCAATGATCAATCCAGTGCTCACGTTTATATTCTAATTGCAGCAAGCAGATTGTTTTATTCTTAAAGAAACATCATTTCTGTTGTTTTTAATGTATTGTCATATTAAGTATTTCATTTTATTTTCCAATTATGATTCATGCATTTACTGTTGCTATCCACTTTAGGAAGTAAAACAGAAGACCATTACAATGGGAAATCATGTTTTTGCATCAGCCAACAAAAAATAATGTTATATAATGGTAAATAAACAGAATCTATAATTCAAAATAAGATAAAATGAAACTAAACTGCTCTTGGTGACTTCATCAGCAAAACATAATTCAAAAGATTTCATTATATGGTACATTTAGCCTATAAAGATTCAGGCATTCCCTGTGCTTGGGTCTTGAGTATTTTGTCAACTGACATGCAATTTCCCTGAGGTAACTTCATATTAGAAAACGTCTTAAAAATTAGTACTGATTTTTCTGTGAAGCATTATGCTTCTGTGTACAGAAATTATGACCTACTTGTAATATTGATATCAATGTGGAATTAAGAGGAGTGTGATGTGGAAGGAAGCTTGTTTAAGATTTATTTATTTACCCTTCTAATAATTCTCATTATTTGTTTTTGCAACATTTGCTCTTCTAGAAGTGCTAAATATGCATAAATTCAGAGAAAATGAAAGTTTTGTTTTAAAATTCAATTCCTTGGGATGCCTGGGTGGCTCAGTTGAGTTAAGTGGTTGTGTTCAGCTCAGGTCATATCCCCAGGGTCCTGGAATCAAACCCCTCATCTGGATCCCTGCTGGGAGCCTGTTTCTCCCTCTCCTCCCTGCTCCTTCTCTCTCTTATTGTTTTTGTTTCTCTTTCTCAAATAAATAAATAAAATCTTTAAAATAAAATAAAATAATAATTACTTTTTGTAAAACGTAAACCTATGCAATAACTTCTCCAATGAGAACTCAAAACCACAATTTGTTATTACTGTCGTTTTGTTTTTCTAGGAAAGGGGTATGTTATAGGGCATGAATATTTTTAGTAAGTTAAATTTCTTAATATTGAAATCCTAAACTAAACTTATCCTAAACAAAAGGATTTTGTTAAATCCTAAACAAAACTAAACTTATAGTGACATATTGTCTTGGTAAGTTCAATTAAATATAAAAGCATACTTTCTTACCACTTCAGTATATAAGAGAAGAGAATAACTATTTATAGCAAATTAACAAATAATATTGTTTTAAGATTTTATTTATTTATTCATGAGAGGCACAGAGAGAGAGAGAGAGGCAGAGACACAAGCCGAGGGAGAAGCAGGCTCCATGCAGGGAGCCTGACCTGGGACTCAATCCCGGGTCTCCAGAATCATGCCTGGGCTGAAGGTGGCGCTAAACCACTGAGCCACCTGGGCTGCCCAACAATATTGTTTCTAAAATATGACACAGTCCTACTAGGTGACATTTTTTATGATAATTACTTTCTTAATAATATTTTTCTTTCTAAATAAAGGAAAATTACAAGCTGATAATATAACAAAAAGTTTTCCTAGATTAGTAGTGTCCCATGAAATCTAACACTACCTCTCAAAGGTCTCAAAGAATTCCCACAGATGCTCCTTTAGCATGGATATCTCACCAAGATTCACCAGTCTGCACCACTGAACTGCATTCTACCTGAGATAACACAGTATCTACCTTTGAGCCCAGATCAATTTCCCTGGCTCTGGAGAAATTCATAAGTTGATCCTAAAATTCACATGGAAATGCAAGGCACCCAGATTAGATAAAACAATCATAGGAAGAACAAAATTGGAGGACTCTTCCCAATTTCAAATCTTAGTACACTTTGCAAATTCAGATCTTACTATAAAGATACAGTAATCAGTCTTGTGTTGAACTGAAATAAAATTAGACTTATAGACCATAGAATTGAGAGTTTAGAAATTTAAAAAATCCCAGATAGTTTATGCTTGTCACACATACTCTCAAAATCCAATATTACAAGTTTTGTAGTTTCTGCTTCAAGTGTAATGAAATAACTACCTATCAGATGACACTCACGCAAAATGAACTATAAAACCTGGATATAATATGAAGAAACAACTACCAGAAAAAAAGCTAAAAGGCAAAGGAAGCAGACCAACCCAATTGGGAGAGTATGTGATTCCATGGAGGAGAAATGAGGGATTATAGTATTTTCCAGTCTCTGGGCAGTATGTATAGCTTCAGGGGAAGAACACGTGGAAAGCCCACTATCTGGTCTGGGAACCTGAAGATTGAAAAGTGGAACAGTTTACAGATAGTACCCTCTCTTTATCAGGATGCTTGCTTTTATAACCAAACATCATGTAAGGAATTCCAAGCCACATGCAGAGGTTGTGAGTTGATGATTTTGCCAACAGCTAATATGCCAACGGATAGGCAGCATCAGCCACCAGAAATGTGAATGAAGAAACCTTCAGATAATTCCAGCTCCCAGGCTTCAGATCAATCCAGATGAAACCAAGAGGAGCAGAGATAGACTATTCTCACTGAAAACTGCCCAAGTTAAAGATCTGTTTTCAAAGTAAATGTTGTTTTAAGTCACCAAGTTTTGGGGTGAACTTTTTTACTCCATAAGGGATAATTAGAATGTTAGACAAAAAAAAAATAGACTTTCTGGGAAAGTATATTCTGGGGCTCCATAATTCAAACTACATAATTTCACTAAAAAATTACAAAGTGATATTATCTCATTACAATCCATATAATACATATTCAATATGTATTATGTCCAAATGCACAACTATAGTGGGACACTTAACATATCACTTTCATTAGTCGATTGCTTAAGTAGATTTTAAAAAGAACAGTTAGGGAGCACCTGGGTAGCTCAGTCTGTTAAGACTCTTGTTTTTGGGTCGGGTCATGATCTCATGGGTCATGGATTGAGCCCTAGATGGAGATCTGTGCTCAGCAAGGAGTCTGCTTGGAGCTCCTCCCCCAACTCTCTCTCTCTCTCTCTCTCTTTCTCAAATAAATAAATCTTTAAAAAGAACAGTTAAAAATACAAAAGACTTAATCTACAAATTAGGAAAAATAGTAAGAATATAGAACATTCAACCCACACACTTTAAGTTAAACGGATATATATATATATATATAACAAATATAAAATGAATTTTCTTCTCAACGACACATGAAATACCAAAAATGATGATGTATAAGGCTATAAAGTTGTTTTGAGGAAATTTAAATAAATTATATGTGATACAGACCACAATCTCCAGCCTTAAGTAATAATTTGTAAATCACTACAAGACAAATTTTAACAAATCCAGCTTTTCTTGAAAGTTAAAACAGAAGAGTCACAATTTAAATGCTCATAAGTAAAGATGAGATCATGATGCAAATTATAACACATTTAGAACAATAATGAAAATGCTTTATTGTTCATTTGTGAATTGTAGGCCATTAGGTACTTACAAGGAAATGTAAAACCTCAAATGCTAATCTAGGGAAAGACTTTTTTTTAAAGATTTTATTTATTTATTCATAAGAGACACAGAGAGAGACATAGGCAGAGGGAGAAGCACACTCCTTGAAAGGAGCCCAGGGAAGGACTGTTCCTGGACCTTGGGATCACACCCTGAGCCGAAGGCAGATAGATGCTCCACCGTTGAGGCAGCCAGGCGTCCCATAGGAAAAGACATTTTAAATTTAAAAAGTTTTTAAAAGTCTGGATAACTAGCCCAATAATATAGGCAGAAGGAATTGATTAAAAGGGCAAGGATTAATGAAATAAAAAGAAGACAACAAATAAGCCAGCAGTTCAATGCTAAAAATTTGATGAATACTAAAATAAACCAAATCTGAATGGATTTATAAATAATAGAGAATGAAAAAATAACGAATACTGTATTTAGACTGGAAAAAGTGAGTATAATTGGAGATATAGCAGAGCCTTTTTGATAAAAATAAAAATAATGGGAATCTTTTTTGCCAATTATTTGCAAATTGGAATAAAATGGAACTTTTTATGAAAATATAACCAGGAAACATAAGTATGTTTAAATTTTTTAGGTATTTTATTCATCAATTTTTAGAAAATTTACTCATACATACACCACCAGACCCAGGTAACTTTATTGAAATATTCTGCCAAATAGGAAACATGAAATATAATGATAATTGACACGGTATGGAAATCTGTGAAAATCTTAGCATGAAGTTTGTTGGAAAAGTTAGTCCTTTGTTTGTGGTCTCTTGCCTCTACTGTGATGCATAAGAATGGGCCTTGCACTAGGAAACTAGGAACACTTCCTTATTAAAAGATAAAGAGCCCACACCATCTGTGCTGCACTTATCATCCTGTGTGTGAATATCTTTTCCTGTTTCGGGTTCATGGATACTCTTTTGTCTCTGCCTGAAGTGAGTGTGTCCCCCTACGGTCCCTGGCCAACCCCACTGTTGTATCTGCTCTCTGCACGGAAGGGACAGGCTCCTTCCACTGTCACACAAGAAGGGTATATGTAGGGCAGACCAATTGCCATGGGGGACCCGCACACACCACTGAAGCTCTCCTGCTCTGTCTCTTGTCCAAGTAAGTAAAGCATTGTTCCATCGACTGCTTGACTGTGTGTGTGGTTTCCCTGGGGACTGTGATACCAAGATGCCATGGGCTAAGGTGTTTAGAGTTCTGCCTTGAGATTCATTAACTGGTACACACTAGTCTGCTTGACAATAGAACTCCATAAATAAAATTTAAGGACATTTTTATTAATGTGGTGGCTCTTATTCTTCTCTCTTAACTGGTCTTACTTTCAAAAATTCCACAAATGAACATATTTTAACTCTTAAGTAGTTCTCCTGAAATATATAAGCCTCCACGATCACTTGTAAGTTAATTACTTTCAAGGTGCAGAATATCACAATCTGAATCTTTTTACTTAGAGGTCATGTTATAATACTCTGAACTTCAGTTTTACCTTTTATGGTTTACATATTATATTCCATAGAATAGCCAAACATATTTTAAAAAGTAAAGCTTTCTGCCATTGTCACCCAAGTCCACGTTGTAGGCAATCTAATATTCCTTTCATATGGCAGAACCAGTCCAGCATCTCTCAGAAGTGGAAAACCAGTTGCCAGAGGGAAGAGGTCAGAATGCTTTCAGCATGATGATATGTACTGTTTGTCTGACCCTTTTACCAAATGGAAGAAAAAAAAAAGAAAAGAAAAGAAAGAAAAAAGAAAAAAAGGGTGGGGGGGAGAATGCCTTTTATATGTGTTTATATTTCTAATGAAAACGTGCCTTTGGCCTTCATAAATTCAACATGGCCACTTAGTATTAAAACACTGTTTGGGGCAGCCCGGGTGGCTCAGCAGTTGAGCGCTGCCTTCATTCCAGGGTGTGATCCTGGAGACCTGGAATTGAGTCCCACGTCCGGCTCCCTGCATGGAGACTGCTTTTCCCTCTGCCTATGTCTCTGCCTCTCTCTCTCTGTGTCTCTCATGAAGAAATAAAATCTTAAAAAAAAAAAAATCCCAGTTTTAATTTTGTTTTGTTTTATTCCAGAACCACATAAAAGGGTTTTACTTTTTTACTTTTGATTTATTTAGAAATAATCACCATTCTAATATTTTCATGGGCATGAAGGAAAACATACCTTTATGATACTCTCCTACATTGGTAGTATATCGAATAATATAATCTCATACATCAAACTGAATGATGAGCAGAGGTCTTAAATTTGACGAGGAAAACAATAAGGAAAATTACCAATGAGAATTTTGGAAGGGAAGTTTGCTAAATACATTTCTCTCTGTCATTTGGCTTTAAATGAAATGATGGCTATTTTTAACACTGCTGATATGGTGGTCTTTTTTTTTCATTTGATTTTATCATAAGATATTGCAATTGCTCTCCCATTTTCTCCTCTCCCTTTACAAATAAAATCATTGCCTTAGGAAAGAATTAGCTTAATATAACTATTTATAATATAAATAATTTTCTCTTAATGCATACAAGGAGATATAGACAGAGTTCTGCATTCTTTCCTAAATCATATTGTATAGTCAAGCTTATAAAAAGCATAAAATCAAATTGAAGGAATTTCTTTTTGACACAGAAGACTAAACCATTATTTCCAAATTAAACAAAACAGCTCAGGTGATGAGTGTATCAAGTTTTGGAGACCTGTGTGTCTGTATAATGCTATATCTAAAAAACTCCAATCAATTACATCAAAATGTTTTAAAGAAATGAGAATTTTTAGTAGAAAATACCAGAAATTGTTTATAAGTTGATTGAAAGGAACTATACAAGTTGTTGAAAACCTCTTTCAACTATTTAACTAATGATTTTCAGTTTTCAAGCTCATTTTCATTATTTGGTTTATTTACCAGTTATTTTCACTCACATCGTATGCCGGATTCTTTCATTTTAGATCTGACTTACCCAAAGCATTAATATTATCCTTTTAAAAATCTGTAATTTGTGGCATTTCCTGTATATGTTCTTTAGATATTGCAATAAAAAAAATCAAAGCTATACCATTTTTGAGTACTTGTCATGTAAAAAGTTCTGAGTTCATTTCTGTTCTGTTCTTAAATATGAGTATTAGCATAATATTATATGTATTTGCAAACATTGTATCACCCAGAATTCTGATCATTTGATTTGAAAAAAATGAATTGGTATTTAAATAATAAATGAAGCAGAGGTTTCTCAGATTTGAAAATCTTTTCATGAAGAAAAAGAAAAATTATGATTTATTATTGCTTTCCAATAATGGTACAACATATTCAAAAGATGAATTGGAAGAAATAGTATAGTTTACTAGTAAACATCATTCAATATAAAAGTAATTCTTTTTGACCTGCATTTATTCTAAACTTGGCTTGTGCTCAAGTTAAACTGTGAGGTTCTACACTTGCTAGAAACTATCAACAATGATGGGTGCTATATAATTGTGTGATTAAAAGAAAATCAAAACTTAAAAATATGAAATTAAATTGTCCATATAGAAAATGCAGATCAACTGGAAATCTCTTGCATCGTTTGTGGAATTGTAAACTGGAGCAACTGCTGTGAAAACATAAACTTTTAGAAGTTTTTCTTAAGTATAAGTTTACTTAAAAATCTTTGTTTATGTCTTAGATTGCCGCCTTGAAGTCAGGAGACTGGAGAGCAAAAGGAATGTTTCAAATACCAAACCAAGCTAAGCAGCAGCACATGGGCGACATCTGCTACCTGAAGCTGGAATTATGAAAAACCCTAGAAGCAAAATGTCATTATTGGAAAGAAAAGATGAACTGAAAGAAACAACTGAGTGACTTGTAGCTGCATAAACAATGTACAGTGTACTGTTCTGATGCGAGCCTCATAAGCCTGAATCTGAACTTTGGGATTGTATCTAATGGAGCAACCTCAAAATCCTCAGATAGGATTTTGACTAGGGGGCTCAGTCAGATAAGTGTCCGACTCTTGATTTCAGATCAGGTCTTGATCTCAGGGTCCTGAGATTCAACCTTGCATGGGGCTCCATGCTGGGCATGGAGCCTGCTTAAGATTTTCTCTGATTCTCTCTTTCTTTTTCTCTCTCTGCATGATCCACACACCCCCTCCCCCCCCCATCACACACTCTTTCTCTTAAAAAAAAAAAATCCTTAGATAGGAAGAGTGATATTGAAGAATACATAAGCCAGGCTGGAAAGTGTAGTATTTTGTTGTGTTTCTTTTCTTTTTCTCCTTTATCTATTTTCCCCTGGGTATATTTCTGCCAACACAAATCAGACTATCACTATGTCTGTCATCTGTACACTTGCTGTGGGAAGATACTATTATAGGCACTTTATGAATATTAAGTCATTCAATCCTTTAATAAATCCTCTGTGGTAGTGGTTACAAATATGGGCATGAGTAGGGCTGAATTTATGATCTCTTGGACTACCACCCATTCACTTATTTTTTTTTTACTGACTTTGTGTAAAAATAATTTTAAAATGATTAAAAAGAAAAATGATATTTATAAATTATATAAGTTTTTTTTTTTTTTTGCCTTTTGGTGCTCAGTATACAATGGGAGAAAAAATAATATATTTCGTTTATCTAGGATCTAGCTGTTTGCTGAATTGGTAGAAGGCAAATTCTCCAAATAATGATTTGTATGTGTTGGCAAGCAAGAGGACTGTTTAGACTGGCAAAAGAAAAAAAAAAAAAAAAAGGAAAAGAAGAGAAAATTTTTATTATTTTTTTATTTTTTTATTTTTTTTGAGAAGAGAAAACTTTAAAAATGTTTTTAGTTGTTTAAGATTTTTTTAAATCTGTTTGAATGTGTGTGTGTGTGTGTGTGTGTATCCAGAACTCTTGAGAAGAAAGATAGACAAGGAAGTGAAGAGCGTGATATTACTGACAGTTTTTGATATGAGGCTCTTTTTGTTTTGTTTTTTGAACCACATTGTAGAGGTTGGAGGTATGACAGCTGGTTTAATGAGTAAACTTGTGAATCTAAGATGAGTACATTTGAAAGTAAAGGCATAGTTGTTCATTTGAGTGCTGATTGACAAGAGCCGGGACTGGGACCATTCCCTTCCATTGCCCTGTTCAGGCCTGCTCTGGGTGTAGGCAGTGCTGTGGAAGAGCTATAGCTTCGGGTAAATAGAAGTGAGTAATTATGGCCATCAGAGGACTGACATATTTTTTAAGAGCATTAGGAGCCGCAGAAGCGAAGCAGATCACTCAGGAGGGAAGCAAATCTTCAATGAGAATATTGAGACTGAACGTCATGACATCTCTAGTTACACACAAAAATAATTAGGGATAGTTTAGAAATAAAGTTGCTAAGGTCCAGGACGTGCCAAGCGCAAGGAGGGAACAGAATTTGTTTGTAAAATTAATATTATCCTTTACCTAATAAATATAAGAAAGAGTGTGGATATTAGGATTATAGGCCCAAGAATTCAATAATGAACAGTTACACACATAGCATCCTATATACTGTGTAGCGCGGTCTGTGCCCTCTGGGCACGTTTCTCGGCCTCAGCCTAACTCCATGCCTGCCAATCCTGGGCTGCTCCACCTGCCCGTCCCTATGGCAGACAGGGCAACCCACTGCCCTCTTCCCTCCTGTGGCCTTTGGGAGCTGCTGAGAGCCTCTGAGGGCTCATTAGGTACCCAGGGACAGCAGGTGTGACCTCTGTTCCGGTCGACTGCTCCTGGGTCCCAGGAGACTGGGATGCGCCGTTGCAATACAGGCCTTGTGGCTGTGGCAGTGAACTCTTTTAAAAATATGCACAAAGAGGACATGCATCTTCAAACCTGTGCTGTTCAAGGGTCGGCTGTATTAAGAAATCCAATACTAGCCTGCTAAATATGTGAGTGCTCTTCTCACAACCCAATGATTTTCATTGTCTTTTGCATATATTGCAAACGATGTGCTATGTCTTCTCCAATTTTCAGGAGGAGGAACTCCATACATTACAGCTAATATTTTAAATTGTGCTTTACACTTTGCACTCTATTCTGTAAGGGTTTGTACATTGATTCCTTTATTGGAATATTTCCAGTAAAATTGAAGGTGTTCTTTTTGTAGGTTTTTTTTGAGAAGGAGACAGTAGACTTTAATATAATTGGCTATATTATCCTTCTTTAGAATTTATCAATGCAAGGATGCTGGGTGGCTTAGTGAATTAAGTGTTTGACTCTTGATTTCAGCTCAGGTCATGACCTCAGGGTTGTGAGATGGAGCCTCTCATCAGGCTCAGCAGGGAGTCTATTTGAGGATTCTCTCCTTCACTTTCCCTCTGCCCTTTCCCTGCCACCCATGTGGCATGCTCTCTCTATATCTATATCTATAGATATCATATCTATAGATATCTAATCTATAGATATAGATATATTTAAAAAAAGAATTTATCAATGCATCACTTGATGAAATTGACCATAACTCAGCAATAAATTTTCTTAACACTTTAAATCATTGTAGATCTTGAAAAGGAAAGCAATAAATATATATATATCTAGGTAGACTATATTAAAACTCACTTTAGTTCCTCTTCTTTTATAATGTTAATGCAAGCTGATAAGTATAGAGGCAGCAGGAAATTTATAGTATTTAACAATTTCAACGGATTTATTTATTTTTATTCTCTTAGTTTATGAAAAATGTGTTCTGGAAGACATTTTCTTTGGATATATGTACGTATGTATATATATTCTTAGTCTTTTGTTTCTTCGTTTCTCTACTTTAGTAAGTTTGCTTTTTTTTTTTAGTAAGTTACAACATAAAATAGAGTGAATTTAACTGCAATTTTTCTAAGAAATGCAACAGCGATGAAAGAAGACCCTTAAGGGGTATTGGCAAAACCAATTCTCTTCCTTCATTCATTCATCAAATGTTTATTGAGTACCTCTGAATGCAAAGTACTGTGCTAAGCACATAGGGGTTGCAAAGATAAATTAACCATTACCTCAAACCTCAAAGACTTCAGTTTAATAGGCAGAGTTAGACACAAAAATCACTATAATAAAATGTGATATGCAAAATTCTATGAAAACACATAGGAAAGGGTAATTTATTATGTTATGAACAAGGCAGAAAGAGTTTACAGTAGAGCAACAATGAGGGATGAATAGGAGGCAAGTAGGCAGAAGGGAATAGAGAGGGGCATTTCTGCCATAAAGAAAGGAAGGAGAAAGACACAAGATTCTGAAGGTTAAGCCATGTGTTTGGGAGATAAAGGCAGCGGAAGTTGGCAAGGAATATTTATTCAGAGATTGTCAAAACCCTTGCATGCTAGGGTCTACCTCCACAAATTTTAACTTCCGAAACAAATTTATTCATGTTAGTCTCTCTTATCATCATTGAACTTTTTTCTCTTAAAACTATTTACTTTCAATACTCCTCAAACTTTATATACTACATGAAATCTGATCCCTTTAAATAGAGAAAATAATTTCCTCCATTGTATCAACAGTCCTACCTGGTTTACATTTTAAGGCTCTCATAACATAGCCCCCCCTGCTTTTCTTATAACCAGTGTGATTCCAGTATTCCGGACTGCTATATAGATTGAAGAAAAATAGCCAGTACATTGAGCATAATAGGCACTCAATAAATATCTGTAAAGTGAAGTGATTTCCACTAATTTAGATGTCACGGCCACTCAAGTAATTTTGCAGAGGAGCACAAATTGAAATGCCTAAGCCGTGATACTCATACTCAAACCCTGCTTCTCGGAGTCACTGGCTCAGCGCTTGCCCCAGGCTCAAGGCTGCCTCTTTAAGCCCAGCCTGGCTTCTTTCTGCTGTCTTTTTTTCCATGGCATCTCTATTCCTGTCTGCTTTTTAGTGAGGTTATCTCCAGCTGCTACTCCAAGCTGCATTTATGGGGCTGAGGAAGCTAAGCTTTCAAGCTCCTCACTTTAGCCAGTTCCTTTCTAGGCTCTGAGAGGAGTTCCAGCAGGGAACGTACTTTCATGGTCATATATTTTTGTAAAATCGTGCAAAAGTAAGATGATATTTGCAGACTTCCCTTCTGTTTTGAAGCTTCTATTGTATGTCTATACCACATCTTCTTTATTCATTCATTCACTTATGGACATTTAGGTTGTTTCTATATCTTGGTTGTAGTGCATGATGGTCCAATGAACATGGGGGTCCAAATATCATTCCAAGATCCTGACTTCAATTCCTTTGAATCAACACCCAGAAAATGGGATTGCTGGATCATAGAGTGGTTCTATTCTTAATTTTTTGAGGAACCTCCTCACTATTTTCCACACTGCTGTACCAATTTACTTTCCTGCCAAAAAAATTCCAGGGTTCCTTTTGCTCTACATTGTCACTAATATTTTATTTTTTTAAATAACAGTCATCCTAACAGGTATGAGATATCTCATTATGATTTTCATTTGTATTTCCTAATGATTAGGGATACTGATCATTGCTCCACATCCTTGTCCATTTATTTGTCTTCTTTGGAAAAAAGACTAAGCAGTTCCTTATTTTTTGAGTTACTCATTTTGTTTTGCTTTGCTACTGAGCTGTAGGAATTCTTTATGTTTTTAAAATATTAATATCTTACCAATATATGGTTTGCTAATATTTTCTCCCATTCTGTAGATTGTCTTTTCATTTTGGTGATTGAGTCCTTGTGCAGAAGCTTTTTAGTTGACTTTTAGTCAACTAAACTAAAGCTTTTAGTTGACTGTGCTAACTTGCTTTTGCTTTTGTTGACTGTGCTTTTGGTGTTATATCAAAAAAGATCATTGTTAAAATCAGTGTCAAAGAGTTTTTTCTTTATGTTTTCTTCCAGATATTTTATGGTTTTAGGGCTTATATTTATATCTTTAATCAATTTTTAGTTGATTTTTTAAAAGATTTTATCTATTTATTCATGAGAGACACAGAGACAGAGAGAGAGGCAGATACACAGGCAGAGGGAGAACCAGGCTCCATGCAGGGAACCTGACATAGGACTCCATCCAGGGTCTCCAGGATCATACCTTGGGCTGAAGATGGCATTAAACCGCTGAGCCATCTGGGCTGCCCTGAGTTGATTTTTCTATGTCATGAAGATGTGATTCCAGTTTCCCTCCCTCCCTCCCTTCTCTCTCTTTCTTTCTTTCTTTCTTTCTTTCTTTCTTTCTTTCTTTCTTTCTTTCTTTCTTTCTTTCTTTCTTTTTTTTCTTTCTTTCTTCTTTCTTTCTTTCTTTCTTTCTTTCTTCTTTTCTTTCTTTCTTTTCTTTCTTTCTTTCTTTCTTTCTTTCTTTCTTTCTTTTCTTTTCTTTCTTTTCCTTTCGCCTGTGGAAATCAATTTTTCTCAGCACCATTTATTAATTCTCCATTTCTTGGGGCCCTTGTTGAAGATTAGTTGACCATATACATGTGGGATCATTTCGTGTCTCTCAAATCTGTTTTATTGGTTTATTCATCTGTTTTTATGCAAGTACCATACTGTTTTGATTATATAGGTTGTAATATAATTTGAAATCAGAAAAGTGATGCCTTCCGTTTTGATCTTCTTGTTCAATTATTGCTTTGGCTATTTTGAGTCTTTTGTAGTTCCATATGAATTTGAGGATTTTTCTCTATTTCTGTGAAAATGACATTGGAACAAAACTTCCTACAATATCTTGAGGATATTCAACATAGTTCATAGTGCAACATAGTTCAGCCCATGAGAAGTACTACATCTTCTGTTATCCTAGATATTATTTGAATTTAATATTTCCTATTAATTGAATATATATATATATATATATATATATATATATATATATATATTTCATTATGAGGGGCACCTGGGTGGCCCAATCTGTTAAGCATCTGTCTTTGGCTTGGTCATGATCTTGGGGTCCTGGGATTGAGGTCAGCAGGGAGTATGCTTCTCTCTCTCTCTCTCTCTGCCCCTCTCCCCACTCATGCTCTCTCTTTCTCTCAAATAAATAAATAAAATCTTTAAGAAAAAGCACATTACGGCCAACAAGCACATGAGAAAATGCTCTGCATCACTTGCCTACAGGGAAATACAAATCAAAACCACAATGAGATACCACCTCACACCAGTGAGAATGGGGAAAATTAACAAGGCAGGAAACCACAAATGTTGGAGAGGATGTGGAGAAAGGGGAACCCTCCTGCACTGTTGGTGGGAATGTGAACTGGTTCAGCCACTCTGGTAAACTGTGTGGAGTTCCTCAAAGAGTTAAAAATAGACCTGCCCTACGACCCAGCAATTGCACTGTTGGAGATTTACCCCAAAGATGCAGTGAAACGCTGGGACACCTGCACCCGGATGTTTCTAGCAGCAATGTCCACAATAGCCAAACTGTGGAAGGAGCCTCGGTGTCCATCGAAAGATGAATGGATAAAGAAGATGTGGTCTATGTATACAATGGAGTATTACTCAGCCATTAGAAACGACAGATACCCACCATTTGCTTTGACGTGGATGGAACTGGACGGTATTATGCTGAGTGAAGTAAGTCAATCAGAGAAAGACAAACATTATATGGTCTCATTCATCTGGGGAATATAATAAATAGTGAAAGGGAATAAAGGGGAAAGGAGAAAAAAATGAGTGGGAAGTATCAGAAAGGGAGACAGAACATGAGATACTCCTAACTCTGGGAAAGGAACAAGGGGTGATGGAAAGGGAGGTGGGTGGGGGATGGGTGTGACTGGATGACAGGCACTGAAGGGGGCACTTGATGGGATGAGCACTGGGTGTTATGCTATAAGTTGGCAAATTGAACTCCAATAAAAAAAAATGGAGATAAGTGTATCAAAAATAGGTCAAATGTTAGAGAAAGACAAGTATATGATATCAGTCACTTGTGGAATTTAAGAAACAAAACAGATGAACAAAGGGAGGAAAAAAAGAGAGACACACAAACCAGGAAAAAAACACTTAACTATAGAGAACAATCTGGTGGTGGCCAGAGGAGAGATGGGTGAGGAATCAGAGAAATAGATGATGGGAATTAAGGAGAGTACTTGTGATGAGCACTGGATGTTGTATGGGTGTTGAATCACTGTGTTGTATACCTAAAACTAATATCACACTGTGTGTTAATTCATTGGAATTTAAATAAAAACATAAAAAAGGAAAAAAGAAAAAAGAAAAAGCACATTACGAGAGCAATACAAGAAGAGGAAAAAAATCTACAAAGTCAAATACAGCATGTTTCTATTAAATAAGCTGGGCTAAAAACAAAAAAAAATAAAAAGTAAGAGGTATGCTAAATGCAAAGGTAACTTTCTTTGAAAACACACAAAAGACAATTCAAACAATATGGATCTTTTAAAACAGGATTGTAGGGAATTCTGTGCTGATGAACATTCTTAGCAATAAATGTGTTCGGGAAATTGGTTCAGAATATCCCAAATAATATATTCTAAGTAGATCATGAAGTAGAAAAAATAGAATTAAATATTAGACTAAAAAGACATTTTATGTCAGAGTCATGCCACAGGGATTCCTGAGTGCCTTTCTAAAGTATTTATTAAATGTTTCCTTTCCTTTTGACACATATGTGTGTGTGTGTATAGAGTGTGTGTGTATATATATGTGTGTATTGTGTATATATGTGTGTATATATATATATATAGAGAGAGAGAGAGAGAGAGAGAGAAAGAGTTCACACTAATCTACCAGAAGTCTGTTTTTCTACTCTTTATTACACATCTTTATAAGCTAAAGATACAACTGAACAATTGTTTGGCATTTTTATACATTATTTTTGTTCTCAAGTGGGGTTGCAGTGATGATTTCCTTAATGTTTGGGATTTGGGGAAATTTGCATGTATTCACTGTACATATGAATGATGTTTCTAGATCATTAGCAGCGGAAACTTCTTATCTCCATCCCAAATGAAGTTTAAATAATATTTCCGTATGCAAAATTATTATCCTAATATCTGGCAGACTGGGAAATATGTAGCATTGAATTGCATCTCATTGTGAAATTAATCAGTGCAACCATAACTTTGGCTTCCCTGATCACATGAAGACTTGCTCCTATCTGTTGCCCCTTGCATTTGCCCATCCAGGTATATATCACAGTCAGAATCCCCACAGTTCAGTATATTGTTATTTTTTTTCTTTTTTAGCATATTGTTATTGTTGAAGTAAAATCACAGGTTTTATTCTCGTTTTTAGCAATTACTCAGAAAAATAAAATGGTAAATAGAAGAGAAGGATGGTAACTTGTATATTTACATGGTGCATGCATGGTGAATGTTTTGAATGAATAAAATCTTTAAATTAAAGACAAGTTATTTTCTACAATTAATCCTTCTTAAGACATTGTTTGTGAATGAAAGAAACAAGTACATTTTTATTGCTACATTTGAGTATAATTACATTTATTATTTGGTGAGAAAATAACAAATAAATTTAACTTTGAGTCTGATGAAGGAATTAATGACAGGTAGACGCCATTCTGGTTTCTCCATGCAATTACATGACGGACAGAAAAAGGGAATTGAAACCTGATATTTAATTCAACAGAACCCAAAAGTAACTTAGGGTGATATATGGAAAGTTGTGAAATCCCCTGAGGAAAAAAAAATGAGCAGTTAATTATGCACCCAATGCCTCAGGTTGTAGTCATTTGATTAAAAAATGCAATAAGGGTATACTATATAGAAATATAATTAACATTCTAAAGTACTTTAGTTAATTAAGAAAATTAGTGGCTTACTGTCATTCTTTCTTTATATTTTAAAAAGAACAGTTTATTTCTCAGATTATTATGATGATTTTTATGTACCAAAATTATTATTCTAGTAAAAGTACACTAAACAATGCAAAAACTAAAATTACTTAGTTGCTTTTTTCCCTTTTTCTATGGAAATACAATAAAATATTTTTAATAATTATTATATTAAAAAAACAGAAAATGGATAACATTTTACAAATTTTTGTACTAAAAATTTATCTATGAAATGCCTGCTCTTCTTTCTTAATCTGTTAAGATGTTAATAAACCAAATATCAAAACAAAGCAAAACTACTTTCATTTATAAATTACTCTTCTATAGAGCTTGTCTTATAAGGTATGTACTCCCATTTTTAATTCATCCTTTACTAACTGCTGTAATTTATTTATCCATGTTCTAGAGTCTTCATAACTCTTAAACCACTCCTTTTTTTTAAGATTTTTTTTTAAATTATTACTAGAGGCAATTTTTTTTAATTTATTTATGATAGTCACAGAGAGAGAGAGAGAGAGGCAGAGACACAGGCAGAGGGAGAAGCAGGCTCCATGCAGGGATCCTGAAGTGGGACTCGATCCCAGGTCTCCAGGATCACACCCTGGGCTGCAGGCGGCGCTAAACCGCTGAGCCACCGGGCCTGCCCTAAACCACTCCTTTTAACTGGACTCTGTTGACAGGCTCTACCTTCTTGGGTGAATTTTGCTCAGACACCAAATTAATATGTATAAAACACAATCTAGATCATTTTTTCTGCTGCCCAAAATCTAGCTGTAGCATACTATTTTCCAGCCTAAAGGACCACATAACACAATGTGCACTTTAGGTAGATTGTTTACTTAATTTTTACTTAAGAAAACTCTTTCTCACCATTTTTTATTATGGCTAATGAAAATTTTCTCTTCTCTTTTTAAAAATCTTCTCTTTTTTTACTTACAGTATTTTAATGTGTCTGTTTTTGCATTTTCAATATTTAATTCTTATACTTAAAATAATAGAACTAGGGACGCCTGGGTGGCTCAGCGGTTGTGTGTCTGCCTTCAGCCCAGGGCGTGATCCTGGTGACCCAGATTGAGTCCTGGATCGGGCTCCCTGCATGGAGCCTGCTTCTCCCTCTGCCTGTGTCTCTGCTTCTCTCTCTCTCTCGCTCTTTGTGTCTCTCATGAATAAATAAATAAAATATTTTTTAAAAATAATAGAACTGAATTACACTAGGCTTTTAAAAATCATTTTAATTTAGTTTTATCGTATTTGCAGAAAGTATAGCACATTTTCAGCATCCATTCAACATTCAAGATTCATTTGGTAATTCAAAGACAACTATTAGACAAATTGGACAAATGTTATGCTAATTTTTAAGAATAAGTCTCTCTCTCTATAGACTAATTTTTTAAAAGCCCACATTCTAATAATGCAGTCTGACATTTAAACATCTAATCAGGGACACCTGGGTGGCTCACCCAGTTAAGCGTCTGCCTCTGGCTCTGGTCATGATCCCAGAGTCCTGGGATGGAGCCCAGTGTACGGCTTCCTGCTTAGCAGAAAGTCTGTTTCTTCTTCTCCCTCTGCCCCTTCCCCCTCTTCCCTCTCCCCCACCCAAGCCCCACCCTCCGTGCCCTGCTCATGCTCCTGCTAGCTCGCTCTTTCTCTCTCTTATTCTCTCTTGCACTCTTATGCACAAATAAATAAAATCTTAAAAATATATATATATAGGGCAGCCCTGGTGGCGCAGCGGTTTGACCCCACCTGCAGCCCGGGCGTGATCCTGGAGACCCGGGATCGAGTCCCACGTCGGGCTCCCTGCATGGAGCCTGCTTCTCCCTCTGCCTGTGTCTCTGCCTCTCTCTCGCTCGCTCGCTCTCTCTCTCTCTCTGTGTTGCTCATGAATAAATAAATAAAATCTTTAAAAATAAATAAATAAATATATAATCATACTACATTATGATATATGCTCTGATAGAAGACATAAAAGGTTATTTTGTTCATATTAAATCAAAATGTATCAATGTATAAAAACACACAAAGAGCAGGATTGAAGAGTGATTTGCCAGACAGACAAAAGTGGGGTATGGAATTTGGGGCTGAAATACTAACATGAACAATATATTGAGATAGATAAATGGCCGCCAACTTAAATTTTCCTCAATGTATGGGAATTACAAATTATTAATTTACAAGTATAAAGAGAACACATGGAGTCATTTTAGATCAGCAGATTGCCTGGTACATCTAAATTTATTTAAAAAGTGTTACTAATTGAATTGCTCACAGTACATTCATGCTTGTCTAGGTTCAAGGCTTCTGACATCAGTAGCTTCTCTTCTGAAAAAGCAGTGAGATCAGAATTTCCAAACTTCTGGTTGTCAACTGAAAAAAAAAAAAAAAAAAAAAAGCCAACCTCAGAGTAAGTTAGTAAATGCTTTATTCACGGTCTGAGTGCTATAGCCCAGGGACAGTATTTCAGATTGCTGTGAAAGAAGCCAAAACGTGTCAGTTTATAGGGGATTTTACGCAAAAAAGGAGAAGGGGTATATTGCTTGCAAGTATAACCATGTATCATAAGGCACCATTTGTTTATAGAAATTAACATTTACTGATTTCCACATAGACAAAGAAAGACCCTTAGGCCATCTTAATATATTATATGTTTTTATCATATCTGATTGTTCAATAATATTGTCTAAATGCTTCCACTTAAGTGCTTTTCCAGTTCTTTATTTCTCCTTAAAGTCACTTGCTGCAGTTTTAGTGCACATGGTATTGCTTTGACAAGCTGGTACAATTGTGACCTTAATGTTACTTCTGCCAACTAGAGGTTTTATCCCAAGAAGCAACCACTGCAGCTTTATAGCCTTGAAATGACATGTTGACAATCTCTTTCTGGCTGGTTCTCCCCTTTCTGCTGATTGGCATTGTAATAATGAAGATAAGGGAGAGAGATAGAAGTATATACCTAAGTGAATAAGAAATGCCAGGATAGATAAAATTGTCTTCAGTCAAACCATCATTAATGCTACATTGCTCTTTTCAGCACTGAATAATCAAATAAATAGCTTTTGTGTACTTTTGTCTCCAAAACACCCAGATAGGGTAGAGTGCAAATTTTGATAAGTTAAAAGCAAAGCAAAACAAAACTATATAATAACCCTTCTCCACAAAAGATAACTTTCATATTACACCTGATTTCTCTAGTAGTCTAATTATTTTAAATAATGAAGTTATATCAAAATTATGTCTTTGTAAATAAAAATAAATATTACTAAATGAAGACAACATTGGACCAAGTTAGTAAAAAAATTGGCCATGGATATGTAAAAGTGCTATATATTTACTTTTCAGATGAGTAAACTAGGACAGATGTGTATTATTTACAAGAGAACGAAGGGAGTTTTTGTCAATGACCTCATACTTCACAACAGGCCTTTTTCATGTAGTTAGTCCATCAGCCATTCCACCAGCTATTAAATTCATGTTAATAAAACAAACGGCAATATGAATAATTATCACTATTTACTAGCATGAAGTAGGTATGTGTTTTTACTAAAAGGCTATTCGATGCTTTCGTGATGAAAGGCTCCTGTGATTAGCAGTAGAAACATGTAGACAAGTGGAATTATATCATAATTGAAGTGTATAAAGAAAGATGAATGGGCACACAGGTCCCACAGTGCCCTGACCACTTTATCAAGTAAGCTCCACACTCAATGTGGGGCTTGAATTCAGGACCCTGGGAACAAAAGTCACATGTTCTACTGACTGAGCCAGCCAGTTGCCCTTTAAGCTAAGTGTTTTATCAGCATATGCTGTACAGAGCAATTCCCTGAATCATACTCAGTGTGAACAGATGCTAGTAATCTCTGATTATGTTGATTTAGAAAAGCATTTCATATTTTATTATATAATTCCTTTATGCAAAGACAATATTAGGATTCATTAAAAATAAAATATTAAAGGGATATGCAAATAAAATTTAGCCATGTATTGTTATGTATTTTGTCTAAATAATACGGTATCTAAGTTACTTTGAGAATTTTTTTTTAATTAATAGTCTCAAAAGAAAATAAATTTCCCCTTGAGATAGCACTGAAAATTTTTATTATTCTAAATGAAACTCAGGAACATCCATAGTGGTTCACATATTTGACAAATAAAAAATGATAATACATAGAAGTACATTTTCCCATGCAATCTATGATATTTTACAAAAAAAAAAAAAAGGAAGAAGAAGAAAGAGTTCTGGGTAGCATTTCTTTTTTACAATATTATGATAGCAGTTTGAATTCTGTGGGGATTTTATGTTGTTGTTTTGATTTTTGGGGGTTTTGTTTTTGTTTTGGAGTTTTTGGGTTTTTTTTTTTTTTGGTTTAAAACAGCTGGAAAATTTGAGAATAAACATACAAAAACAAGAAGTGTTTTAAAGATTTTATAATACTGGGTTGGTTTAAAAATGGTAATTCTTACTTTTATGGTCAAAGGTGAGATAAATTATATGAACTTAATGTTATTTTGAGATATTAAAGAATCAAAGATTAGAATGGCATAGCCTTTACAAAAAAAATGTTCAAGAAATATTTTTACATGTTGCACTTAACACTTTTCAGTAACAAAATAAATAAATAAAAACAAAAACAGTAACAAAAATTGCTCATCTTCCACAGACTCAGTAGCAATAACAAAATAGTTTATCCTCACCACTGTGCTAGCTGCTTGCCTGTACAGTTATTTGGGTCACGACGAATATAGCCCAGCAAGTTAGTATCCCTAAAGAAATAAATTGATACCATTGTAAAACTCATATTTCTAGAATGTCAATTAGAAAGAAGCTTTTTAAATATTTTTTAAGATTTATTTATTTATTTGAGGGAGCATGAGCAGAAGAAGTAGAGGGAGAAGGAGAGAATCCCAAGGAGACTCTGCTCTGAGAGCAGAGCCTGATGTCGGGCTCCAACTCATGACCTTGACATCAGGACCTGACCCAAAACCAAAAGTCAGGCACTTAACTTACTGCACCACCCAGATGCCCTGGAAAGAAGTTTCTTTAAATCAAATTTCAAAAACAGGAATTTATTCTAAAGACATAAGAGAACATGTTACAAGAAATTCCTCTTACATGATAGTCCCCTTTGTAACCCACTCTTTATAGTCGCGTTTCCCCTCTAGAATCCATTTGATGATTTATTTAGATTCTCGGTTTTGTTTGTGTCTACTCCTCGAATTTTACCTCAGAGCAGGTAAATTGACGTGCACTGTTTTCTGTTTTAACAAATAAATAGGTGAGAATGCAAAGGACTTGGAATAGACTATAGCTAATATATTGTCATCTTGGTGGCAACAGAGCTAGACACAAGAGTTATCTATCTTTCAAATGTCTATGTGATGCAGTTTTAGAATATAGGTGAGGTTTGGTTGGGTGAGGTCCAGACCAAGAAAGAATTCTTGATGAAGCAGGAGAACTTGGTTCTTGTCTCAGGGAGTCAAAGAATTAATCTCTCGGACACAGGAGAGTGAGTAAAGCGATAGAAGTTTATTAAACAAAGATACAGAAAAAGCTCTCAGGAGTGAGAGGGGTCCTGACAGGGTTTCCACTGAGGCTATGGGTGGCAGTCTTTTATTGAGAACTGACTGGGAAGCTTGTGGCCTTGAAATTCTTATGCTTTCTTGATTTTGAGTAAGGACTGGTGATAATGTCTTCTTTGGGGTCTGGTTATTCTTTGTCGGTCACAGTTGACTATCCTAAAAAAGACACCCTCCCCACCCACACCTAGGGCAGGGTGGTCTGGCTTGTTCCCTTACCTCCGGTTTCCTTACACCTCACCATTCTTGGGATTTCTATGAGCCTCATCCCGTAGCTCCCCGATCTATCTCTCTCTATTTAGTCCTGCGTATCCCTTACTCATTGAGGTGTCTTTGGTGCAAAAAGATAATTTTATTAAAGCTCAGGGACAGGACCCTTGGGCTGAAAGAGCTGCTGCCCTGGGGTTGTAAGGGGTGGCTGATTATATACTTGGGAGTTGGGGGAGATAAGGAAGAGGGAGGTTTCAAAAGGATTTTCATATATTTAAGAAGATCCTCAGGATACTAGAGGCCTTGCCATTGTCAAGTTAAAGTTGGTTTTTCCCTCCAGCAAGGCATTGACAGTAAGATAGTTGGGAACTTCCTGGAGAAATGTCACACACTTCCCACCCTGGAATGGGGCTGGGCAGGTGCAGGGTGTGAGCTTGTGCTTTGTCCTCAGCTAGCCTTCTGTTCCCTCATCATACCTACTAGACTTCTTGGGTGAGTAGCTGAATCAACACAGAAAATGAGCAAGAATGTACCTGCTGTGATGACAGATGATAGCTGTTATGATTGATTCTGTCCTGTTATTTCAGTTATATTGTGCTCAGAAATGTTTCTACTATGACCACAGAGTTACCAAAGCTTAGACTTGAGCCTCCAAAGCCTGTATTAGGCATTGTGCTAGAAAGAGGGGAAGAGTTAAGAGAAACTGAACAGGGATAAAACCGTGTTTGTTTGCCTCCTTCTATCTCTTAAGGGAGTAAAGGAATCTTCTATCCGGGATGGCTTTCCACTAGTGGTCAGCAGGCTTCCCAGAAAACCCAAAGAAATGTATGGGTAAAGGAAAGACTGGACTTGGGGTGGAGTTAGTAAAGTGCTTACAAAGACAGAGAGAGAATTAACTTTCCATTCATGGGTCACTGTTTTCCTTTGAATGGCAAGTATTGGAGAAACTGAGGTGAGGATTCAGAAACCAAGAGGTAGTAAGAAAAGAGGCAGCCAGGGTCTTGACAAATTCAGCTTTGAGAAATTGAGAGATATGAAGAAGATAGAATGTCTAGAAAGAGAGATGTGTGTGAACATGTGGTTGTGTGTGTTCACATGTTTTCATATAAATGTGAAGCCTTTAGGGAAAATGAGAGCTCATATTTGGAGCTGTTTGACGATAGCCAAGAAAGAAGGGAAAGAAAAATAAGCAGTTCATGTAATAAATGGAATAATAGAGTGGGCAAAGTACAAAGGAAATTGAATGGGAAAGGATAATAAACAAAACGGGTACTTTTATGAAAGAATGCATATTTGAGTAAAGATTGGTGCCATCCCTAGAAGCATATAGGCTAAGGCAATTCAAACACTACAGGAGCTCAACTGACATCCTTGAACAAAGCCCTCATTTTCAACCTGTTCATACATCTCTTGAAAATATCCCTAAACATGAAATTTTAATAGGTTCTTTACCTTATGTGGTTAAGGAACAAATAAAGATAGAGTGTCTTGAGAAATTTAGCTCTGAGAGATTTATGGATGGATGTAAGGAAGTAGTTTGTACAGATGAGTAAGGGACAGGCAAGGCTAGGTAGGGAGAGATAGATAGGGGGCTACAGGATCAGGCTCACAGAAATCCCCAAAATTCTGAGAGGTAAGGAAACCAGAGATAGGGGAACAAACCAGACTGCCCTACCCTAGGTATGGGTGAAGAGGGTCTCTTTCTTATGACAGTCATTTGTGACCGACAAAGAATAACCAGACTGTAAAAAGAAGTAAACCATTAAAGATGTTATCACCAGTCCTTACTCCAACCAGGATGTCACAAGCACGGTAAGGCCACAGCTACCACGGTCAGTTATAAATAAAAGGCTGTAGGGATCCCTGGGTGGCGCAGCGGTTTGGCGCCTGCCTTTGGCCCAGGGCGCGATCCTGGAGACCCGGGATCGAATCCCACGTCGGGCTCCCGGTGCATGGAGCCTGCTTCTCCCTCTGCCTATGTCTCTGCCTCTCTCTCTCTCTCTCTCTCTCTCTCTCTGTGACTATCATAAATAAAGAAAGAAAAAATATTAAAAAAAAAAAAAGGCTGTCAGTGGAGCCCACCACATTGGCAACCTTGTCAGGACCCCTCTCACTTCTGAGAGCTTTTTCTGTGTCTCTGCTTAATGAACTTCTATAACTTTATGCACTCTCCTTTGTCTGCAAGATTCATTCTTCAACTCCATGTGACAAGAACCAAGCTCTCCCACTTCACAGACAGCAGAATGTGTGTCTGTGGGGGGGGTGGGGGGAGAAGTGGAAAGGAATGAAGCATACAGTCCCATGGCCTCTCCCACTACAAGGATGATCTGCCGTTACAAGATGTGTGTGATCTGTGAGTATGTAGTATAATAATTGCTACAAGAAAAATTCCCAGGTGGAGACTATAGAACTTGGGGACATTACACAAAATATCTTAAATGTCTTCTGTGAAAAAAAGAGGAGAACCATTTGGTGATGACTTGATTGCTCAGCTCACTCTGGAAAGTGAGCTTGTAGAGCACGTGCCCTGGGGCCCCACTTCCTCTCCACATTGTCTCTGTTTATTTTTTCCAAGTTAGGCCTAGCCTTGTGTTATTGAGAACTATATTTTCCCCTCAGCATTTTTCTCCAATGTAGTAAACTGTGAATTTTTCAGTTATCTCTGGGGTGATCCTTATTTATCCCAAAGTTTAAAAGGAAATAACAGTATAAATGATTCATTATCTAGAGATCTGTGTCAAGTTTTAAAATGGCTGTAGAAACAGCAGCAAGACATCTTTTAGGGCATTAGGGAAACAATTGTGCCTGTCTCTGAAATTTCACTGTTTTTTTACTTACCATTTAAAATGATAAATGAGGGATCCCTGGGTGACTCAGCAGTTAAGTGCCTGCCTTGGGCCCAGTGCGTGCGTGATCCTGGAGACCCGGGATCGAATCCCACATCGGGCTCCCGGTGCATGGAGCCTGCTTCTCCCTCTGCCTGTGTCTCTGCCTCTCTCTCTCTCTCTATGTGTATGTGTGTGTGTGTGTGTGTGTGTGTGTGTGTGTGTGTGTGTGTCTCATGAATAAATAAATAAAATCTTTTAAAAAATAAAGTGATAGGGATCCCTGGGTGGCGCAGCGGTTTGGCGCCTGCCTTTGGCCCAGGGCGCGATCCTGGAGACCCGGGATCGAATCCCACGTCAGGCTCCCGGTGCATGGAGCCTGCTTCTCCCTCTGCCTGTGTCTCTGCCTCTCTCTTTCTCTCTCTGTGACTATCATAAATAAAATAAAAAAAATAAATAAAAATAAAGTGATAAATGAAATATGAATATTTATACGAAATTCAAATAAAGCTTTATCTCTGGCTCGAGACAGAGAGTTAGAGACATTTATATAAATGTAAATTACAGAAAAGCAATTGTAATAAGGATTCCAGTTTTCAAAACTCACATTTCCAGAAGTGTAGTTCCAAACTTTGAGTTACATGGTAAATTACTATGATTTTTTTTTTCATAGTATGTTCTAAAATTTGGAAAAAGGAAAAAGACCTGGAAGTAGTTTGTATTCTAGCCTAGTTCTCTGTTATCAAGCTGATCTAAACAATGTCTGTCCTGATCTTTAAGATTAGCAATAATAGGGAGTCTGAAATCTCCTTAAAGGAGATTTTAAAAATCTTAGTCTAAATTTCACTTGCTTCCACCTAAATCATTTCTATTTATTATAATCTTGGTGAAGATGGAAAACGTACCTTCAATATGAATGAGGACCAAACATTTTTTCTCTTCTTTTCATCCTCATGTATCCTGCCTGTACATGAACACTGGCCCAAATTCTTTGGTATTTGTGAACATGCTGTGCCCTTTCTCTCCTCTTTTTCTCTTTCTAGAGGGTGCTTTCTCTACCTTGCCATTAGTAAAAAGCTTGCTCAACTTTAATGACTGAAACTAAAGGTCATGTCTGTGAAAACATTTCTATCTTATATTGAGAATCTTTCCCTTGTTCTTGCTCATGCAGCAGGAGTACCATGTTGCATTGGAATTGTTTGTTTAGCTGTCAATATCCTCCACTGGCCATGACAATGGCAAGGGCATATTTCTCTACCTAGAATCTAGCACTGAGCCTTACACAATTATGAGAAATAAATAAATAAATAAATAAATAAATAAATAAACACATTCTTCCTAAACAATGACTTTTCAGCTCCTGCTACATCTGTAACTTTTTTCCTACACACATAAGTACTATAAGATTGAAAAAAGAGAGTATTTTGAACTTTCAATTGAAATATAGCAAATAAAATAATGGTAGAAATCCTGTGACTTTTTAAATATTGTATCTCTGTTAGTTTGTTTAATCATTTAAAATTATTACCAATCAGCACTTTGGTGGTGGGCTCCGGGTGGCCAGGAATAAACAAAACCAAACCCTGACTTTCAGAAGTTTAAATTCTAGTGGAGGAGACACACCAGAGATAAGTGAGCAGTAATTATAGGCTAGAAGCACAATAAAGGAATCAAACAGTGAAGTGAAATAAAGAATCATGGAATGGGACCTATTTAGAGTCTGTGTTTGGAGGTTGTGTTTTAGCTGAGATCCCTCATGGCTCTGCACCATTTTCTTACTTTACGTTTTAAAATTATTTTACACATACACACACATACAAATATATCTCAAAAGTATGGTTAAACTATTGAATATTTGCTAATATACTCCTTAGGAATTATCCCTTGCTGCCCTTCCTTTTGCTGTGTTGATTTATTTCCTTTGGTGTAACATCATTTTCTTTTCTTTTCTTTTCTTTTCTTTTCTTTTCTTTTCTTTTCTTTTCTTTCTTTCTTTCTTTCTTTCTTCTTTCTTTCTTCTTTTTCTTTCTTTTCTTCCTTTCTTCCTTCCTTTCTTTCTTTCTTTCTTTCTTCTTTTCTTTCTTTTCTCTTTTCTTTTTCTTTTCTTTTTCTCTTTCTTTCTTTCTTTCTTTCTTTCTTTCTTTCTTTCTTTCTTTCTTTCCATCTGGAAAATGGTATTTAGTCACTTAAATAAATTTTGAGTGGTTGAGGGGCAAGACGGCAGAAGAGTAGGGTCTCCAAATCACCTGTCTCCACCAAATTACCTAGAAAACCTTCAAATCATCCTGAAAATCTACGAATTCGGCCTGAGATTTAAAGAGAGACCAGCTGGAGTGCTACAGTGAGAAGAGTTCGTTCATCTATCAAGGTAGGAAGACGGGGAAAAAGAAATAAAGACACAAAAGGCCTCCAAGGGGGAGGGGCCCGCAAGGAGCCGGGCTGAGGCCGGGGCGAGTGTCCCCAGGACAGGAGAGCCCCGTCCCGGAGGAGCAGGAGCTGCACCGACCTTCCCGGGGGAAAGGGGCTCGCGGGGAGGTGGAGCAGGACCCGGGAGGGCGGGGATGCCCTCAGGCTCCGGGGACACTAACAGACACCTGCGCCCCGGGAGAGGGCGCCGAGCTCCCTAAGGGCTGCAGCGCGCACGGGGGACCCGGAGCAGCTCGGGGGGGCTCGAGGGGGCTCCGCGGAGGGGGCTGCGGGGCGGGAGCAGCTCGGGGGCGCTCGGGGGCGGCTCCGCGGAGGGGGCTGCGGGGCGGGAGCAGCTCGGGGGGGGGCTCGGGGGCGGCTCCGCAGAGGGGGCTGCGGGGGGGAGCGCGAATCCAACAGCGCAGGCTCCGGAGCCCAGGGCGCCGGGACACAGCCCAGGATCCCGCCTCCCCCGGGACAGGCAGAGGCCGGGAGGGCCCAGGACAGCGAGGACGCTCCTGCCCCAGCTGAGCAGATCAGCGGCCCCGCCCCGGAGCCTCCAGGCCCTGCAGACGGAGAGCTGCGGAGCTACTGCGGGGGCTGACTCCAGGGCTGCAGAGCTGGCCCCGCCACTGCGGCTGTTCCTCCTGGGGCCTCACGGGGTGAACAACCCCCACTGAGCCCTGCACCAGGCAGGGGCAGAGCAGCTCCCCCAAGTGCTCACACCTGAGAATCAGCACAGCAGGCCCCTCCCCCAGAAGACCAGCTAGACGGACAAGTTCCAGGGGAAGTCAAGGGACTTAAAGTACACAGAATCAGAAGATACTCCCCCGTGGTTCATTTTTTCTTTTTCTTTTTTTCTTTTTTGTTGTTTTGTTTTGTTTTGTTTTGCTTTTTGATTTGTTTCCTTCCCCCACCCTTTTTTTCCTTTCTTTTTCTTTTTTTCTTCTTCTTTTTTTTTCTTCCCTTTTTTTCCCTCTTTCTCTTTTCTTTCTTTCTTTCTCTCCTCTCTTTTTCTCCTTTTCCCAATACAACTTGCATTTAGCCACTCTGCACTGAGCAAAATGACTAGAAGGAAAACCTCACCTCAAAAGAAAGAATCAGAAACAGTCCTCTCTCCCACAGAGTTACAAAATCTGGATTACAATTCAATGTCAGAAAGCCAATTCAGAAGCACTATTATACAGCTACTGGTGGCTCTAGAAAAAAAGCATAAAGGACTCAAGAGACTTCATGACTGCAGAATTTAGAGCTAATCAGGCAGAAATTAATAATCAATTGAATGAGATGTAATCCAAACTAGAAGTCCTAACGACGAGGGTTAACGAGGTGGAAGAATAACTGAGTGACACAGAAGACAAGTTGATAGCAAAGAGGGAAACTGAGGAAAAAAGAGACAAACAATTAAAAAGACCATGAAGATAGATTAAGGGAAATAAACGACAGCCTGAGGAAGAAAAAACTACATTTAATTGGTGTTCCCGAGGGCGCCAAAAAGGACAGAGGGCCAGAATATGTATTTGAACAAATCCTAGCTGAAAACTTTCCTAATCTGGGAAGGGAAGAAAACAGGCATTCAGATCCAGGAAATAGAGAGATCCCCCCCCCCAAAATCAATAAAAACCGTTCAACACCTCGACATTTAATTGTGAAGCTTGCAAATTCCAAAGATAAAGAGAAGATCCTTAAAGCAGCAAGAGACAAGAAATCCCTGACTTTTATGGGGAGGAGTATTAGGGTAACAGAAGACCTCTCCACAGAGACCTGGCAGGCCAGAAAGGGCTGGCAGGATATATTCAGGGTCCTAAATGAGAAGAACATGTAACCAAGAATACTTTATCCAGCAAGGCTCTCATTCAAAATGGAAGGAGAGATAAAGAGCTTCCAAGACAGGCAGGAACTGAAAGAATATGTGACCTCCAAACCAGCTCTGCAAGAAAAATTAAGGGGGACTCTGAAAATTCCCCTTTAAGAAGAAGGTCAGTGGAACAATCCACAAAAACAAGGACTGAATAGATATCATGATGACACTAAACTCCTATCTCTCAATAGTAACTCTGAACGTGAACGGGCTTAATGACCCCATCAAAAGGCGCAGGGTTTCAGACTGGATAAAAAAGCAGGACCCATCTATTTGCTGTCTACAAGAGACTCATTTTAGACAGAAGGACACCTACAGCCTGGAAATAAAAGGTTGGAGAACCATTACCATTCGAATGGTCCTCAAAAGAAATCAGGGGTAGCCATCCTTATATCATCCTTATAGATGAAGAGGGACACTATATCATACTTAAAGGATCTATCCAACAAGAGGACTTAACAATCCTCAATATATATGCCCCAAATGTGGGAGCTGCCAAATATATAAATCAATTAATAACCAAAGTGAAGAAATACTTAGATAATAATACACTTACACTTGGTGACTTCAATCTAGTGCTTTCTATACTCGATAGGTCTTCTAAGCACAACATCTCCAAAGAAATGAGAGCTTTAAATGATACACTGGACCAGATGGATTTCACAGATATCTACAGAACTTTACATCCAAACTCAACTGAATACACATTCTTCTCAAGTGCACATGGAACTTTCTCCAGAATAGACCACATACTGGGTCACAAATCGGGTCTGAACCGATACCAAAAGACTGGGATCGTCCCCTGCATATTCTCAGACCATAATGCCTTGAAATTAGAACTAAATCACAATAAGAAGTTTGGAAGGACTTCAAACACTTGGAGGTTAAGGACCATCCTGCTAAAAGATGAAAGGGTCAACCAGGAAATTAAGGAAGAATTAAAAAGATTGAAGGAAACTAATGTGAATGAAGATACAACTGTTCAAAATCTTTGGGATGCAGCAAAAGCAGTCCTAAGGGGGAAATACATCGCAATACAAGCATCCATTCAAAAACTGGAAAGAACTCAAATACAAAAGCTAACCTTACACATAAAGGAGCTAGAGAAAAAACAACAAATAGATCCTACACCCAGGAGAAGAAGAGAGTTAATAAAGATTCGAGCAGAACTCAACGAAATCGAGACCAGAAGAACTGTGGAACAGATCAACAGAACCAGGAGTTGGTTCTTTGAAAGAATTAATAAGATAGATAAACCATTAGCCAGCCTTATTAAAAAGAAGAGAGAGAAGACTCAAATTAATAAAATCATGAATGAGAAAGGAGGAATCACTACCAACACCAAGGAAATACAAACGTTTTTAAAGAGACTCATTTTAGACAGAAGGACACCTACAGCCTGGAAATAAAAGGTTGGAGAACCATTTACCATTCGAATGGTCCTCAAAAGAAAGCAGGGGTAGCCATCTTATATTAGATGAACTAAAATTTAAAATATGTTAAAAAACATATTATGAACAGCCATACGCCAATAAATTAGGCAATCTAGAAGAAATAGACGCATTCCTGGAAGGCCACAAACTACCAAAACTGGAACAGGAAGAAATAGAAAACCTGAACAGGCCAATAACCACGGAGGAAATTGAAGCAGTCATCAAAAACCTCCCAAGACAGAAGAGTCCAGGGCCAGATGGCTTCCCAGGGGAATTCTATCAAATGTTTAAAGAAGAAATCATACCTATTCTACTAAAGTTGTTTGGAAAGATAGAAAGAGATGGAGTACTTCCAAATTCGTTCTATGAGGCCAGCATCACTTTAATTCCAAAACCAGACAAAGACCCCACCAAAAAGGAGAATTACAGACCAATATCCCTGATGAACATGGATGCAAAAATTCTCAACAAGATACTGGCCAATGGGATCCAACAGTACATTAAGAAAATTATTCACCATGACCAAGTAGGATTTATCCCTGGGACACAAGGCTGGTTCAACACTCGTAAAACAATCAATGTGATTCATCATATCAGCAAGAGAAAAACCAAGAACCATATGATCCTCTCATTAGATGCAGAGAAAGCATTTGACAAAATACAGCATCCATTTCTGATCAAAACTCTTCAGGGTGTAGGGATAGAGGGAACATTCCTCAACATCTTAAAAGCCATCTACGAAAAGCCCACAGCAAATATCATTCTCAATGGGGAAGCACTGGGAGCCTTTCCCCTAAGATCAGGAACAAGACAGGGATGTCCACTCTCACCACTGCTATTCAACATAGTACTGGAAGTCCTAGCCTCAGCAATCAGACAACAAAAAGACATTAAAGGCATTCAAATTGGCAAAGAAGAAGTCAAACTCTCCTTCTTCGCCGATGACATGATACTCTACATAGAAAACCCAAAAGTCTCCACCCCAAGATTGCTAGAACTCATACAGCAATTCGGTAGCGTGGCAGGATACAAAATCAATGCCCAGAAATCAGTGGCATTTCTCTACACTAACAATGAGACTGAAGAAAGAGAAATTAAGGAGTCAATCCCATTTACAATTGCACCCAAAAGCATAAGATACCTAGGAATAAACCTAACCAAAGAGGTAAAGGATCTCTACCCTCAAAACTATAGAACACTTCTGAAAGAAATTGAGGAAGACACAAAGAGATGGAAAAATATTCCATGCTCATGGATTGGCAGAATTAATATTGTGAAAATGTCAATATTACCCAGGGCAATATACACGTTTAATGCAATCCCTATCAAAATACCATGGACTTTCTTCAGAGAGTTAGAACAAATTATTTTAAGATTTGTGTGGAATCAGAAAAGACCCCCAATAGCCAGGGGAATTTTAAAAAAGAAAACCATATCTGGGGGCATCACAATGCCAGATTTCAGGTTGTACTACAAAGCTGTGGTCATCAAGACAGTGTGGTACTGGCACAAAAACAGACACATAGATCAATGGAACAGAATAGAGAACCCAGAAGTGGACCCTGAACTTTATGGTCAACTAATATTCGATAAAGGAGGAAAGACTATCCATTGGAAGAAAGACAGTCTCTTCAATAAATGGTGCTGGGACAATTGGACATCCACATGCAGAAGAATGAAACTAGACCACTCTCTTGCACCATACACAAAGATAAACTCAAAATGGATGAAAGATCTAAATGTGAGACAAGATTCCATCAAAATCCTAGAGAAGAACACAGGCAACACCCTTTCTGAACTCGGCCACAGTAACTTCTTGCAAGATACATCCACGAAGGCAAAAGAAACAAAAGCAAAAATGAACTATTGGGACTTCATCAAGATGAGAAGCTTTTGCACAGCAAAGGATACAGTCAACAAAACTCAAAGACAACCTACAGAATGGGAGAAGATACTTGCAAATGATGTATCAGATAAAGGGCTAGTTTCCAAAATCTATAAAGAACTTATTAAACTCAACACCAAAGAAACAATCCAATCATGAAATAGGAAGAAGACATGAAGAGAAATCTCACAGAGGAAGACATAGACATGGCCAACACGCACATGAGAAAATGCTCTGCATCACTTGCCATCAGGGAAATACAAATCAAAACCACAATGAGATACCACCTCACACCTGAGAAAATGGGGCAAATTAACAAGGCAGGAAACCACAAATGTTGGAGAGGATGCGGAGAAAAGGGAACCCTCTTACACTGTTGGTGGGAATGTGAACTGGTGCAGCCACTCTGGAAAACTGTGTGCAGGTTCCTCAAAGAGTTAAAAATAGACCTGCCCTACGACCCAGCAATTGCACTGTTGGGGATTTACCCCAAAGATACAGATGCAATGAAACGCCGGGACACCTGCACCCCGATGTTTATAGCAGGAATGTCCACAATAGCCAAACTGTGGAAGGAGCCTCGGTGTTCATCGAAAGATGAATGGATAAAGAAGATGTGGTCTATGTATACAATGGAATATTACTCAGCTATTAGAAATGACAAATACCCACCATTTGCTTCGACGTGGATGGAACTGGAGGGTATTATGCTGAGTGAAGTAAGTCGGTCAGAGAAGGACAAACATTATATGTTCTCATTCATGTGGGGAATATAAATAATAGTGAAAGGGAATATAAGGGAAGGGAGAAGAAATGTGTGGGAAATATCAGAAAGGGAGACAGAACGTAAAGACTGCTAACTCTGGGAAACGAAGTAGGGGTGGTGGAAGGGGAGGAGGGCGGGGGGTGGGAGTGAATGGGTGATGGACACTGGGGGTTATTCTGAATGTTGGTAAATTGAACACCAATAAAAAATAAATTTTTAAAAAAAAGGATGGAAAATACAAAAACAATTTTTGAGTGGTTCCTTAAAAAAATGAATAAAAATGATATGAGAAGGAATCTGCCACTGAGGATATAATAAAGTTGAGAAAACATGCATAGACATTTAAGCATTCTCAGTGTGTGTGTGTGTGTGTGTGTGTGTGTGTTGGGAAGGGAGGTACTTTTGGTCTGGATAAATCCATGAAAGGAAAGATTAATTAGCTAAACAAAATGAAGCTGAGTATAACCAGGTGGAAAATTGCCCATGAGCAGTATACACACCCTACTGCTACCCTGTGATTCACTAGAAATTCCCCTGTGTTTTAGAATAAGGAGTAACAACAATAGAAATGTCACTGTTCAGTCTATTGTGCAGAGGTCATAAATCTCATTCTCCCAGCTCAGAGAGGGAATCTTAAAGCATTCCTTGGATATTTTAGTCCTATGGACTTTATGTTTGGAGGTTTGTCTGCTGAGAATGCATATAGAGCTTCTCAAAAGCCTGGTGGGAGAAGAATTGTGCCAAATTGCATGCTACCAAATTCCCATGCTACTATAACTTGGGGATGTGTTCATAATAAAATGAAATGGACTCTGAATCAGCAGTCTCCATGGCATACACCCTTAGAGTAGAATAATACTACCTGTATTTCTTAGTTACAATAGCATGTTTGTGAAGACTAAAGTGGTCTATTTCTCTATGACATGTGTCATCTATGGCATGTTATTTTTTCAAGATTTTTTAATTTAAATTAAAATAATTAACATATAATGCATTTTGGTTTCAGAGGTACAGGTCAGTGATTCACCAGTCTAATATAATACCCAGTACTCATTACGTCACAGGCCCTCATTAACGTCCATAACCCAGTTACCCCATCTCCTCATTCACCTTCCCTCCAGCGACCCTCAGTTTGTTTCCTATGATTAAAAGTCTTTTGGGATCCCTGGGTGGCGCAGCGGTTTAGCGCCTGCCTTTGGCCCAGGGCGCGATCCTGGAGACCCGGGATCGAATCCCACGTCGGGCTCCCGGTGCATGGAGCCTGCTTCTCCCTCTGCCTGTGTCTCTGCCTCTCTCTCACTCACTGTGTGCCTATCATAAATAAATAAAAATTAAAAAAAAATAAATAAAAATAAAAGTCTTTTATGGTTTGTCTCCCCCTCTTATCTCACCTTATTTTATTTTTTTTCTCTTTCCCTATGATCCTCTGTTTTGTTTCTTAAATTCCACATATGAGTGAGCACGTTATTGATGCTGATTACATAATTATAAATGAATGAAGAATTTGGAATGTCTCATAAGTGTCAATTGATGACATTAATTCTCCTGTCTAGTCAGGTATGTAAATAAATATTTTTCTACTTACTTAGAAAGGCATTCATCCAAATAAATCAATAAGACCAACTGTTGCAGAGATCCTAACATTTAGGTGAAAATACAAACCAGATAGGCCTGTCTTGCTTTATTCCTTGCAAGATATATCATTCTGCAATTATTTCTCCATCTGTGTAACTGAAGCTTTATGAACCTTCACTTTAATAGTGATGTTTGTCCTCTTTATAAAAAAAGTGTCAATCTTTATGACATTATTTATTCTACACATGGCTCAGAAATAATATTAAATGATTTGTTGATAGCAAATATTGTATGAGATTTTAAAGATATATTTTGTAGATTCTTTGGAGAATGAAAATCCATCAAGTGCTCCTAATCATGATGGAGTGAGGGAATGGAAGAGAACCAGATAACATACTCATTCTCTTTGCTTTTCCCTTCCTGCTCCCTTCTTACTTCCACTGACACCGACCCCATCTTTGCATTTGCTTTGTAAAGCTGTTGACACAAATTTAAATGACTTATACGTTGGACCATCTTAAGGGAATTTGTAATCAAAGAAAATAGTTCATTTACTCAAATTGGACCCCTGATTGATTAAATATATAAAGAGACATTGTGGACAGTGTCATGTTTTTGCCTAGTCCACACAAAGTATTTATTTTCTCATGTTTGGCAGCGCCTACCTAGTCTGCTAGAGAATAAATATAAAGAAATCAGTTTTGATTATCACCCACAACTACTTTTATCAAGCACAAATTTTTGTTAGGTCCATCTCTCATTCAACGTATATTTATTGGGCTCCTACTATCCACTATGCATAAGGACAACTCTGGGAACACAGACAGATGATTCTCTCTTCTCATGGAGCTTGTGCATATCCTCAGTCTCTCATTCCATCCTCATAAAGCCCCTCTGAAGTACATGGGTCATTATTTTTATACTATCCTCATTCAGAGCTCTCAAAAGGCATGCTTAGGTAATAAAAAGCAAGAAAGTAATGAATTTCAGTTAGACTTTGTACGTGATTGTTCCATCAACATTTTGACCTGATTATGTACACCAAAATTAATATATTCTAGCCCTAACCCCAAGTACATCAGAATAAACTGTATTAGGAGATGGAGATACAGTCCATAAAGGTGAAATGGTATCATAGAATAGACTCTGATCCAATATGACTGGTGTCTCTTAAGGAGAGGAAATTTGCACACAGACACAAAGGAAAGACAACACTAAGATATAAAGAAAACTTGGCCATCTACAAGCCAAGGAGAGAAGCCTCTGAAGAAACTAATCCTTTTTACACTCTGATCTCTGATTTTTAGTCTCCAGAACTGTAAGGAAATACATTTCTGTTGTTTAAGCTACCCAATCTGAAGTACTTTGTTATGACAGCCATATAGTTGCCCTCAAGAAGAGATTTCAATGTCCTATTCCCCAGAATCTGAATGTGACTTTATTTGGAATAGGATCTTTGCAGATGTAATTTAATTGAGAATCTTAATAGAAAAAAATTCTGGATTATCCACATGATCCCTAAATGTAATATGTGTCTTTTAAAAAGGAGAGACACCCAAGGAAAGGGAGGAGAAAGCCATGTGAAGACAGAGATGGGGTTTGGAGTTATGCTGCCATAGGCCAAGGAACTCCTGGAGCTCTTGGAAGCTGGAAGAGGTAAGGAAGATTCCTAGAGACTTCAGAGGGAATTTGGCCCTGAAGATAACTTGATGTAGGACTTTTGGACTCCAGAACTGTAAAAGAACAATTTTATGTTATGTTAAGCCACCTTGTGTGTAGTAATTTGTGAGTGAGTTAAAACCATTTCTGATTGTATGAATAGTCTTTTCTTTAGTATTCTTAATTTCTTCCACAACTTTGCCTTACCAACTCAAATATAACTTTATACCATGACATTAATTATAATCAACTATAAAACAAAATATTTCTGATAGATCCTAAATCTAGAGAGGAGATCTTAGGAACAAAGATATGGAATATGAGAGAGATGTGAAGAGGCACCCACATGAAGTTCTTTGATCACTTTTTTAATGCTCTGAAGAGAAATAAGACAGAAATAAAGAAGAAAAATCTATCATGCTGATACCTTAGCTCTTTCTCTGCACCCTGAAGATGAGAATGCTGATGCTCAGAGAGGTTAAATGATTAGTCATTGATTGCAAAGCTCTAGATGGAAAATCAGCTTCTGGAACCCAGTCCTTCCTGGGAAGGAAACTAGGACCTCAAAAGTTAGAGATTAGCAAGCAGATAAAAGACAGTGGACAGTGGACAGTGTCAGTGAACTCTGGTCCAACTGTTTGGTTGGGGTTTTGTGGAGTTGCTTCGTATGATTCAGGGAGGGCAATCAGCATCTAGACCTTGCTTACAACACTCCTCTCTCACAGGTCTGCTTTCAGATGGGCTAGTTTAGTCGGGATCTTGCTTTATTGGAATGGGTAAGGTAAAGAAAGAAACAAGTTACAAGCTTTCAGATAATATTAAAAGTCAGCCCCTAAGTCAAAATCCAGGGAGAGTTAGCTGTTTATTTGATCTTAAGCAAAATGAGTAGGATATAGGTAGTGTAGAAAACAGCACAAATTTTATAGACAAGAAGATACAAACTATAAGTCAGCTTTTCCACAGACTAGGTTTGTAACTATGGGCTATTTTTCTGAGCCTCAAATCACTCAATAATACCTACTTTGAGAGATTTATATAAGGAGTAGAGATATTCTGAAACTCAAGCAGAATGTCTATACATATGCAATGTTATATCATTTTTTTTAATTTCATAATCTAATTAAGTATTTGCCTAGTGAATAAGCCACTCTTATAGTATTAAACTCATGAAGAAACTAACAGGTGGCAGTGGCTAGACTTGAATTTACCACTCCAAGTTTTTAAAGAGGTAAAATATGGATGGTGATAAAAGATATCCTGACTCCAGCTAATCTTCTCATAATGACATCTTATATACCTTGTGAGATTTTTCTGAGGTAATGGAAGGCACACATAATCAAAATCAAACTGGGCTTGCCATAGTTTCAATTAATTGGCTACCAATTGCAATGTCAATGAATAGAAAAGTCAACAGGAGTACATGCAATCCAAGACTTCCACATTAATTATATGAAGTGTCCTTTTACATTAGAACTCAAGAAATGATATTTCCAGAAACTGACAGCACTGAGGCAAGAAACTGGCCCTAGCAAGTTTCCTGGAGTATGTTAGGATAAGAGAAAAGATCTGAACAGAAAGCAGGTCATGTAACTGCCCCATGTACTCATTAGCTTAAACTAGGATATCACCTAGGATTATTGCAGAATTATCAGTCATTATCAACTTTAAGCATAGATCAATGAAGTTTGTTCCTATCATTGTTCGATCAATTTTCAAAAATCTTGAGAATTTTTTATATGCTGAGATTCTGATTTCTCTATGATTTAGTAGACCGTGACTCTGCATTTATCTGTGGGTTCATGTTGAACACACATGATAGGACAAGATCTAGAAAGAGCAACTTGAGGAAAATAAATAGGTATAATATTGACATGATGTAAAAATCAACTTCAATTTATTATTTTTTTAAAGATTTTATTTATTTATTCATGAGAGACAGAGAGAGAGAGAGAGAGAGAGGCAGAGACACAGGCAGAAGGAGAAGCAGGCTCCATGCAGAGAGCCTGACATGGGACTCTATCCTGGGTCTCCAGGATCAGGCCCTGGGCTGAAGGTGGCGCTAAACCGCTGAGCCACCTGCGCTGCCCTCAACTTCAATTTAATCCTTCACTTTTACTTTTGATAAAACAGGATTTAGAAAGATAAAATGGCAGTTATGACAGAAACATGGTGACTCTGAGCTTCAGTGTTTGTTGTGCCAGCCAACAGTTGACTCGTGACCAAATTTATTCCACTGAGGCTCTCAACTAATTACAGAAAATATAATTCCTTATTCTTATGAAGTCCTGTCTTTAAGTATTATTTATGCCCATTCCTACAAATCTTGGAAAATCTTCAGAAATTAAAAATTATTCAAAATTCAAAATGTAAGACAACAATCTTTTGTAGTCCCATCAACTAAAACAACTATGACAACTTGGAATAACTTATACTAGTATGCATTTTCTTACTGTTATGTATTAGTTTTTTTTAAGTGTGTTCCTTTTAAAAAATTTTATTTTCTTTAGAAAGAGAGAAAGAGAGAGAGAGAGCATGCCAGCAGGGGGAGGAGCAGAGAAAGGAAGAGAGAATCTTAAGCAAACTCCCCAGCTGAGTAGAGAGTCTGATGTGGGACTGATTCTCATAACCCTGAAATCATGACCTGAGCCGAAATCAAGAGTTGAATGTTTAACTAAGCCACCCAGGTGCTCCTGTATTTGTTTTTTTAATAACTGAAATATAAACTGCAATCATAAAATGCCATCAATTTAGAATTTTTTAATGTAAATATATCTCTTTGTAAGAAAATCTGTAAAGTTATTTAGAGAGGCAAACATGAAACTTAAGTTTAATCTTATTAAATTTTCACAGCTTGATAGGACAGATACTTTGTTTTTGTATTGTTGCCTGGGTACCCTTTGCCAACACTGTATGGAAAAAAAAAAACAAAAAAACGTTATTTCAACAGAATTAAAACAAAGCAGTTATAAGGTTAGAAAAAATATTTACATGTAATTTCACATTTACCTTTGGTCAAAAGTAGCAGTGATTGGAATGCTGAAATTCATGCAAAATTTCAGCAGCCATTTATGCTAAAATGGAAAATATAAATAAGACTGCTACATGAATATGAATGAAAATTTTTATAAACAATTTGTCAAAAAAAGAAACTGTGAACTCTGAAAATTTTAATTTATGTCATAAATTATCTTTAAAGCTCATGTAATGATTTTTAAGTATAAATGAATTTGGAAGCTGAACATTTTTCTCCTGTAACTACTTTGCTTCAAATAGTGATCATACAATGAGCCAGTAGACCAGAATCACAGGGAGAATTGAAAATGATCATGACATGAAGAAAATACTACTCTTATTGTTTCTGCTTGTAAACCTAGAAATAAATCTCAGTAGAATGTCAAGAGATAAAAGAAAGAAGGAGTCTCAGTGGGAATATAAAATATATGTTTTCTGTTGAAAATAAATTTGCAAGACAAGGAATATTTGAGTAAGGACTACAAAAAAGCATAAATGAAAATCTGTACTTTTTCTTATTTTTACATCTTCAGTGTTCCAGAGTTCCCTGGTCTCTGTAATTTTTATTGCTGTTGTTTTTGCCACAAGGTGTTTTGGCCTCATTTAAGTGATTTCCTGATTGACGGACTTATCTGTGATTTGGAGAACACTGCACAGCACAAGAGCATTAGGGGATTCAGTGAGCAGGTGTTAAACCTACTGCAGAGAATATTTCTCTTTATCAACCTCTAATCTTCTGACTTCAGAATTTTTAAACAGATGTTTTAGACAGATTTTCTCTACTTTTTGTGTTTCCATGGGATCGTCTTTCACCTGCTTAATTGCTTCTTTGCCAAATAAAATAACACAAAAGGAACACGAAATACACATTTCACTTCCCCCGTGTGAAGAAAATTTCCTATTTGGGTTTCTACACTTTTGTTAATTTTCCTTTGAAAGGTGGAGACTTAGTAAAAGAACTGAAATAAATTTCTCTACTGAATTTTAAGACACAACTATATTGACTATTTCTCCCCTCCCCAAGTTTGGAATTTTCTTTTTCAGTTTCCTGAATACCAAAGGTCTTTAGCCAATGCCTTTTCCTTGTATAGACGATGACTATAAGGTTTCTTTCTGATCCAAGTGTAACAAAAGACTAGAAACAAGAATAGTTAGTATAAATATACAAGGATGCTGAAAGTCTAGATTTAAGAAGTTGATAGGAACAAGTGAATGGAATACATATGAGGACAAAAGGGGTTATAAGTCATGTGTATTTGGGTTGTTGGTATATTACATAGAAATTACTTTTCTATGAACACCTGCACACTGATGGAGTAGACTTACAAGAATTTAATGTATATACATTAACTTTGATATGCTTCCTGGGGCAGTTATTTAATTTAAAAAAAATAAGATTTCATTTATGAGACATAGAGAAAGAGAGAGAGAGAAAGAGAACATGTGAGCATCATAAGGAGCACAGGGAGAGGGATAATTTCAAGCAGATGCAGCACTGAACGTGGAGCCCAATGATCTCACTATTCTGAGATCATGACCTGAGCCAAAATCAAGAGTCATATGCTTAATTGACTGCGCTACCTAGGCATAGGGCAATTATTTTAAGGCAGGAAGAAGCTAAGTAAAATGAGCTTGTGTGCACAAGAAAGCCCTAGACATAGAAGTGAAGTAATGAGCCTGAATGTACCATGGTACCATCACCAACCTACATTCCTTGGCTCAACTACAAGGAAACAGGTTCTTTAATGTTTCTCAGTTGGAACCTAAGAAGGAATGTCTGTGAAAGATGATCTTTTCAGATACCAAATACTGAAACAAATACATTTCTTTGAGACTTCTTTACTGTAAAGCTTGTTACCATAAAGGCTTTTATGCATGTATATCACCAGCAAGTAGGAAAGAAGCATTACCAGCAGGAAGAATTTAGACTACCTGGGTGAAAGTAAACCTGTCAGATGGAGCACTTATATAAATACCTTTGGGGGATATTGATAGTTAATTTTATGTGTTAACTTGACTGAATTGTAAAGCATATCTGGGACGTCTATGAGGGTGTCTCTGGAATGAATTAGCATTTGCATCAGTTGACTGAGTAAAGAAGATGGCATCCAAATGCGGGTGGGCATTATCCAATCCATGGATAGAGCAAAAAAGCTCTTCTTGAGCTGAGACATTCACTTTCTTCTGTTCTTGGACATCAGTGTTTTTGGTTCTTGAGCTCTCAGATCCATACTGGGACTTACACTATACCCCCCTCTCCCCACCACTGCCACTGGGCTTTAAGATGCAGACTCAATTACCTTACCAGCTTTCCAGTTTCTTTAGCTGCAAATAAGATTGTAGGATCTAGTCCTCCACAACTGTGTGCACTAGTTTCTATAATAAGTCACTTCCTATATATCCTGTTGGTTCTATTTTTCTGGAGCATCCTAACACAGGGATCTTGTAGAATGTTAGAAATCTAAACTCACAATTGAGGGTGAGAGTTATTGAAATTTATATTGCATCATCCAGTTGTCCAGTATCAATGCCAACTTCCTTCTAATATCTCTTCTCTGGGTAGGCAGGGATACTAAATGCTAACTTTCTTTTTTTTTAAGATTTTATTTATTTATTCATGAGAGAGAGAAAGAGAGAGAGAGAGAAAAGCAGGCTCCATGCAGGAAGCCTGACGTTGGACTTGATTCCAGGTCTCCAGGATCATGCCCTGGGCTGAAGGCGGTACTAAACTGCTGAGCTACCCGGGGTTCCCAAAATGGTAGCTTTCTTGGTTTCCTTTGTCCCTGAATTTATAAATGTAATTTTGATTCCATAGTCAAGTACAGTGAGATGAGAAATGGAATGTGGGTAGAACTGACCTGGTTATAAAACCAACACTGGTGGTCTTATTTTCCTGGATGAGCTGAGGATTTGTAATTATTACAGAAAGAGCAATGCTATTTCTGTCCAATTTTGCAAAGTGGCCTTGGTAGTATGCTTATTGTGACCTCATCTTTTAATTCATGTCTACCTTTCTCATTATTTTATAATACAATTAATACCCTGAAAAATCACTTTTCACTTAACACTAGTCATAGAGATAACAATTCTTTGAAACTGAACTCTGACCAATATCATCAGTAGATGTAACTGCATTGCTTCCTACAAGTTGCTGAGGGATGAGAAAAATTAGATTCCATATGGCAGAGGGAAACCAAAGTGGATTGACTTGTCACAATGAGGTGGTTATAAAGAAGTCACATTGAGAACAGGCGTGGGTCACAAGGAGAACTTGCACATACACCAAATATCTCATCTGTTTCTCAGTAGAATATTGTCTGTGGATATTTGGATCCTTCAAATATTTCTCCTGGCCTCACGGGAGGGCACTGACATCACCAGCATCCGTCTTTGGTAATGTCAACAAGCATACTTAGCCTCTTCCTCAATATTCTTTTTTTTTTTAATGTTTTATTTATTTATTCATGAGAGACACAGAGGGAGAGAAGCAGAGACATAGGCAGAGGGAGAAGTAGACTCCCCATGGGGAGTCCGAGGCAGGACTCAATCCCAGGACACCAGGATCACGACTGAGCCAAAGGCAGACATTCAACCACTGAGCCACGCAGGTGTCCCTCATGCTTCTAACTTTAGAGAAACTTTTCTTCTCTCTATACCATGACCAATTCTCATCACCCATCAGAAACACTTCAGTTTAAAATACAGTGTCTCTTTTTCTCACAGTAATTCCTTACATATGTTAAACCTTATCTTTAACAACAGTACCATTTTTATTTTTGTTTTTCTCTCCCTGTTCCCAAAGTTCACAGGCTATAATTCCTTGCTGACTTAACGTGTCTTACTTTTCAGTGTACATCAGATAATCAGTTATCCTAACTGTGCCCTTTCCTATAAGGGATTATAGCATGATTTAGGTCATGAAACTAAGGTTATATTTTGTAATTTTAATTAAAAGAGTGATATGGGCATTTTCAATTTGTTGACAACAAATCGACCTATCAAATGTTGAATGAGCCCTCATTATCAATCTATATTTGACTTCTCTTATATTTGAAATACACTTCAATGCTCTATTTTATTCTTTACCAGTCCAAGAAAATCCACTAATGTTCTCTTCACTCCTAAGAGATTATAAACCTATCTCCTCAAGATCAGAATATTTGATGTGAGCTTCTCCCCTTCCTTTCTATAATAACATCTATATCACACATTCTCTCCTGTCTAAAGCTAATTTCCCATCAGAGTTCATGATCATTTCTTCTTCCTTTTCCTCTGGAATCTTCTTACCTTTATCACTTTTCTCATTTATAATTTCAACTGCTCTAATTCTATTGGTTTTCTCCCCTTTGTATATATAAATATGCCCAAGCCTTCATTTTCTTAAAAACAAATGAAAAAAAAAAAAAGAGAGAGAGAAAACAGAAGGATACATTCCACTCTCAGTTTTATAATAGTGATGTGACAATCCTGAAAGTTTACTCTGTTAGCAAGCAGCAAGTACAGGAGATGAAAGAGGATTGTCAATGATACCTGAAAGGTATTTAGGGCTCTAGTAAAAGGCATTTGGAGTAGTGGCTAGGGCCGGAGTGTGCAGGCAGATGTGAATGAGAAAATAAAGAGAAAATTTAAAAATGCTCAGTGTAGAAGCAACAGGATAGTAGAGCTAGAGTGTGGAAAGGCACTGGATTTGATGCTGTGTGAAGCCAAACATTGGAGGGAAAGAAAGGAAAAGAGGTTTTTAAAGAAAGTTTTCTATTTTTTTGTGTGAGATAATTTCTTTCTAATTAAACCTTTACATAAGGCCACAGTAAGTATCTCTGCATATTTTTTCCTATTGGACAAGACTTATATTTTAGACTGGTAACAAGTTCTATTATATTAGAGTTTCAAATACATTATATTTCACACTAACACACTAACACAAGGGATTTTATATAACAATAATTTGGGGAGACTGGATTGATGATATCTCAGAAATTAGCCTAATTCTAATGTAATTAAAAGCAATTAATTTTCTGATTAAGTCAGACATTTCTATAAAAATTAACCAATGTAGGCATTTTGTAAACAAAAGTGTCATAATTTCGGTGAGGATAGGGATATGGATGATAGATGCCTCTTGTCTGTATTACTTGGCTATAAAACAGCATGTTTTTATATTTCCATAGGATCATTGTACAAAGCTGCTGCATCAAAATGGCTGCTTTGTGTCCCAATTCATCAGTTATATGTTTTAGGAGGAAATAAATCCATGAAACTCTAGTACCAGAAGCATGGCCGATCTTTAATAAAATTTAATGACTCCAAAAAAATAGCATAATATAGGTCATGAAACTGGGGCTATATTATGCAATTTTAATTAAAGGAGTAATTTGCATAGGCAAAGAGTAATCATGGAAGTTGAAATTCAGTCAAGCCATTAAGGTCAGCTGAAAGTGCTAACCTTAATATATATTTACAAACTAAAATGCTAAGTGACTTTTTCTTGCAGTATCCAAAATAGCATGTGTAAATTCATATTTGATGTGAACAATATGTAAGAGAATGAAAATCAGATTAGTGCTATTTCTCAGAAAATCTTCCAATTTAAGTGTTATATGACATTTCCTTGAGAATGGTATTACTAATTAAAATAAATCAATAAATAAGATTTTATCAAAAGGAGTTGTTACTAAGTCATTTTGATGATATGAGACATGATGACATGAAAGAGAAGAGATAGGTAGTAAGATATATGGAATTTGCTTTTGTTTGTGTCTAGGAACTAAAAGTATTTCTTCCTTGCAAGAAGGAATAGATACAACATCTTAAAGATGTTGTTATCATATCTCAAAAGCCTTTAAAACTGTTTTATTTACATATTTTGCTTTGTGTAAAATGGCTATCAATGTTTAAAATGATTTCCCATGTCAGTATTGGGTAATCTTAAGAATGGGTTAATGGAGGTTAGAATGCAAAACTCAGATCTAATTTCATGTAAGTAAATGAAGATTTTCTTTATCTAAAGCCTTTTTAACCCAGAATAATGAGCACAGCAGTTGAGATGGGTTATGAATGAAAATGTAATCAGCTGGCAGCTGAGTTCAGGATATAATTATGTTACTTGTATAAACATGTTATGGTGCCCTAATGTAAACCAGGCTCTGACAAGATAGGTAGTTTATCCAGAAGGCAATTCAGTATTAAAATGCCATAGCAGTTGTAAAAATTATTGTAGAGAACTGTCACTTTTCTTAATTGCAAAGGAAAATTTTCCTAGAATATTATTTGAACTTAGAATTGATTTGATTGTAGGGCATTATTAAATTACTGACATTGGAAAATGTGTATATAACCTAAATGGGCTGGCTGGACCGATGTAAATGGTACAATAGAGTCACCACAGTATTAACAAATTGAAACTTTCTAGCTTGCTCTTGTAATCAGCATCATTTGCTTCAAGACCAGAGACAGAGGTTGACATCTTTTGTATAACACTTTAAACATACATAGAAGAAAGTAATTTCTCAAAATAACAAAGCTGAAAAATGATTAACAATTATAATTTAAGAATAGATACGCGGGACACCTGGATGGCTCAGTGGTTGGGCGCCTGCCTTCCGCTCAGGTCGTGATCCAGGTTTTGGGATTGAGTCCCCCATCGGGGTTCCTGCGAGGAGCCTGCTTCTCCCTCTGCCTTGTCTCTGCCTCTCTCTCTCTCAGTCTGTGTCTCTCATGAATAAATAAATAAACCTCTAAAAAAAAAAAAAGAATAGATACGCTACTCCATAAACTATTAAATACCATCTTTAAATCATCAAATAAACTAATAGAAAGTAAATTGTCTCCAGTGGCAATTTTTGGGCTTAGCTCACTTTTGCTGTTGAATCACACTGTTCCCATTCTATTGGAAACCTGCCCCTACTGTGTGCTACTCTTTTAGAAGGCCATAAAGTGGTGCTACCTGGGGCTTTCTTTCTTTCAGAGATTTTAATCCTATGAACTTTTAATTTTTCTTAATTACTGCCTATTCCTACTGAGTACTTGGCTAAAAAGCAATCTAGTAATTCATGCAATGCCCAATCTAATAATCCATGCAATGACGTACCTCAAGTTATCCTTTTGCTCTGTTCACTGATCCATGTGCCAGATCAGTTTCCCTGTTCCATCGAAATGAATGACTCCCTACCCAGGTGTCTAGAAATTTGAAGAACATCCTACATGTTTTAATTTTAGGGAGAATTGGTTTTACATTCTCCTACCACATTAATGTGTTCAACCATTTTCTACTCCAAAACACATCCTCTTTCATTCTCTGAAACTGCCCCCCCACACCCAATAATTATTTAGATTTAGACTCTCATAATTTTATTTGATATTTAATAGGAAAACAGTCACAGCCCAAAGTGCAAATGAGCATCCAAAATACAGTAAAAAGGGATCCCTGGGTGGCGCAGCGGTTTAGCGCCTGCCTCTGACCCAGGGCGCGATCCTGGAAACCCGGGATCGAATCCCACGTCAGGCTCCCGGTGCATGGAGCCTGCTTCTCCCTCTGCCTATGTCTCTGCCTCTCTCTCTCTCTCTCTCTGTGTGACTATCATGAATAATAAAAATTTAAAAAAAAATACAGTAAAAAGTTTCCACTCATTATTTTGTTTTTTTCCATATATGTTAATAGTGGAATTCTCAGCTTCTTTAAATAGTAAAATTGCTTATTTCTTTTAGTCAGAAAATACTTATCATTTCTTGACAACTGATCCATAGTGATAAGATTCCATTTTAACTTGAAGATAACAAATATCAAAATAATTCTTGAGAATTTTCCTAAAATAGGTTAATTTATTTTCTTATGGTGTGCGCACGGTACTTATACGGCATTTTTTCTTAACTCTGTGAATCTAGACTTTTCACAACTGAACACGTTTCTAACACTAAAGACAAACAATGTCAAATATGTCTGATCAACTATAAATGCAGTATTATATATCAAATTGTACTGGGTCACAAGCCAGGGAGAATTGGGTTCTAGTCATTTCAGTTCTCTGGGTCTCATGAACTCATTGTGACTGTCCTTGAGAATAACAATCTATTTTTACCAAGTTCTTTAGATGGTTAGCAAAGGCCATCATGAATCATATGGATTAGTATGCAGATATACATGAGGTAAGAAACTAAATATCAAAAGGCAACAAATGTGAAAAATAAATAATTATAACTTATTTGGTTTATTAATATTTGCATTCCTTTTCTAGGGCTACTATAACAGAGTACCACAGACTTGGTGGCTTAAATAACAGAGATTTATTTTCTCATGATTCTGAAAGTTATAGTCAGAGATTGAGGTGTCAGCAGGGTTGGTTTCTTCTGAGGCCTCCCTCCTTGGCTTGTAGATAACAGTCTTTGCCTGCTTATCTTTACTTGATCTTCCCTTTGCATCTATCCCAGTTCTAACCCTTCTTTTTACATAGATGTCAATCATATGGGTGAAGGCCCACTCTAATGACCTCATTTTAACCTTATTACCTTTTTAAGACTGCCTCCAAATTCACATTCTGAGGTACTGAGAACTAGCATTTCAGCCTATGAATTTTGGGGGTCATAATTCTGTCCATTACAATACTAAATTAAAGAAGACATTCAAATTGATGTATGAAAGTACAGTGGAATATATATAGCAATTATAGCCAATACATGCTTGAAAAATGATTGGTAAAGTGTGAATCCAGAAGACTGGGCTAAAATGTACATTTACTTCATTTCTGCCATTGAGCTTACATATGATCTAAAATGCATAATCTCGGCCATCCATGCACTTCTCTCCAGAGCCCTAGAACACAACTCTCAGGTCTATGCTGCAGACCATAATGTCATCAAAGGACAGCCACAATTCATAGCAGTATCTGTTTCAAGGGCAAAGATAAAAAGTTGATATCTTTGTTGTGACATTTTAAGCATGCATGAAAGAAAGAAATTTCTAGAAATAGCAAAGCCAAAAAGTGATTTTTTAAAAAGATTTAATTACTTTATTCATGAGAGACACACAAACACACAGAGAGACAGAGACATAGGCAGAAGGAGAAGCACGCTCCACGCAGGAAGCCTGATGTGGGACTCCAGCCTGGGACTCCAGGATCACGCCCTGAGCTGAAGGCAGATGCTCAACCGCGGAGCCACTCAGGCATCCCTGAACAGTGATTATCAATTATAATGGAGGAATATTTCTACCCTTCCATAAACTATTGAAGACATCTTTATTTTATATTTTTGAACAACATCTTTATATCATTTGTAAGCTAATAGAAAGAAAAATGTCCATAGGTGGAAGTTTTAAAATTTAATCTCAGGAAGAAATACAGTATATTTTAGATGATAAATTGCAAATGAAAAATGTTGCCCTGACTTTACAGTGTCTATAATGGTAATATGATTATTTTCAAATATCCTTTATTATGATTACCTACATGCTGCTAAGTTTGTGATGTAATTTTATTCTTTTTCTTTGATCATCCCATATATCTGTTATATATATTTCTCTATTTTTCATTAGTTGCTTCATTTGAGAAATTTAGATTCATTTAATTGTATTGAAGAAAAGCTTAGTTGCATAATGCTTTATGCCTTGCAATATGTTCTATAAATGTAACATTTCATTAAATAATCAAAACAACTTATAAAAATAGCACTTATAATTTAAACAAGAGCATTAATGTCTGGGAAACAACAGCATTGACTATCAAAGAATGGCGGCATTCTTAGTTACAAAACAGATTTTTGAGCCTAGATTTGAGAAAAAATTATTCTCATTCTACTTTCAAAATAAAAAATAATCTTACTTGTCCGAGGTTAGAAGCAATTTAATTACAGAGGAGCAGATCAAGGATTTTGGATTAATATGGGCATAGATCCAGGGTATTGCTTCCTTGTTCCTGATGGGATAAAGACTAACTACAATAGCCATATAGTGGACAAAATATTTTAGAGCATTTGTCTTTTTTTGTGATAGAAAAATAGAATATCAGAAAAAATTGTTGAATTTTAAGTGAAGAGGTGAGTGAAACCAAAGTTAATAAAATCTCATCAAGTCATAAAGACAAAAACATTTTGTATTTTTAATAATTACCTTCAAATAAATGTAACACCAAGTCTGTAAGATCTAATATGAATTGAAAAAAATTAATTTTCTTCTTGCAGAGGTACTTTATTTGTCCTTTCTTTGCAAAGTCAGTTCCTGTTAAATTTTAATTTACTTTTCAAGTATAATCTTACCCCAGAAGCACTTTTTTTTCCATCCACAGAATTAAATAAATCTAGTATATCACAAAAAAATACAATTTTCTAGGAATTATGAGAGAGTAAAAAGCTTCCATAGTAACACTAATGTTTCAGTTCTCTTTTCTATGATATTTCAAAAATATCCCTCCATTATTAATACATAAGGATTTAACAACAAAGCAAAAAGACTAGACTTCATATAAAACTCAAAGTCAGTTTCCAATACCTAAGCTTTCATTTGTGTAAATGCAAAAAGGGCTAAGTATTCAGCAGAAGAATAAAATCATTCATATTTTGGATCAAATTATGATAGGGTTAAGTAAAATTAAAATGCATATCCTTGGTAAACATATTAATTCAAATCTAGCCATGCAATTAGAATGCTGAATTATTAGATGGAGATTAGATGAGTTTTTCTTGCGTGAATGAATATTCACTATATATATATCCCAAGACACATTCCAATTTCATCAACATTCTAAATGTACTCTTCTGTTACCACTGTGCTCTCCTGATTTATAGTATTTTCCTTATCCACAATTCCTATATTTAAAAAAAAAACTTTATATCTATCATTAGTATATTGAATGTGATGCATTAAGATCAACTTTTTTAATAGATAATTTTAGTCTATATAACACCCCTTGCTTCAATAACTGACAAAGGAGTTGCTATCCAAGTGTTTTAAATATGAGTATGTTGGAATATTCAACTAAAATCAATTGTGCAATTACTTCCTTTCAAAATTATTCAGAAAAGTTCTAAAAAACTGTTTACAATATTTAAACAGAATAACAGAATGATTTAATGAAAATCCACTAAACAATGCTATTAAAAAGTGAAGAGAATCCTGCATATGTGGCAAATTTATAAACATGTTCAGATATGCAATTAACACTGGCTTAAAACCACTCGTACAATTTACTAACTTTATTTTTTTTAAGATTTTATTTATTTATTCATGAAAGACCGAGAGACTGGCGGAGACATAGGCAGACGGAGAAGCAGGCTCTCTGCGGGCAGCCTGATGGGGGACTCTGATCCCAGGACCTCAAGATCATTCCCTGAGCCACCCAGCTGCCCCAATTTACTAACCTTAGAGTAAGTAGTTATATTTATGTATTTTAATACATGAATGCCAAGTATCTTATTGCAACTTAGAAAATAATATATTAGGAGAAAAGTAGAATACTAAGGTGATCAAAATGAAGACAACAACAACAAAATGTTAAAATTTTGTTATCACAGTATGTTAACTGTGAGTGAATGCATAAGTACAAACTATACGCAGAGCTATTCCGTCCAAAAGTCATTATGTCAAAACAGATATACATCATAATGACAGGCGTGTCACTTCTCTCAGAGTCTGCACATCTCTTTACGCAGTTGCATTGCTTCTTTGTCTCAGTAATAACCTTACATGATATGGTATGAATACTCAAGAAAATAAATTGACTGAAAAGTAAAAGTGAGCAAAGAGACAAAAAAAGATAGCTCTGGTAGTAAAGCTTGAATGTAAATGGAGTTATGGAAGAAAGAGCTGACCATTGGAATTTGACACTGCTGTAATTTGTAGGACTGGACACAGAAAAACTCAGTGAAGGCAAACTTATAGACATAAATGAGGGAAGTAGTTGTAATGAAAAGGATAAAGATATCCCAGTAGAAGTGACACCAGTAAAAACTCACATTAAAGACAGTCTGGAAGATATTATACAACATTGAAACACACAAAAAAAATCAAAGTTGGAAGTTGATCCAAATTTAGAAAAAGTGTATTTGGCCAAGGCAGAGGAAAGTTCCTCACTTCAGAGCCATAGTGTATCAAACAGTAAAGAAAATACTAAATTATAAGTGGTTTTGTAAAGAAATAAAATACTTCTCAAATGTGTCTAATGTTTTATTTAAATAATAGTGGATTAAATATTAGTTTTACCACTTTTACTCCATATACCTTTATAACAAACACTAATACAACTTTAATATTCTGGTTAAATTTTTTAAAGATCATGAAATAATCATAATTTTTCCAATTAAGATCACTTTGCATGCTTCAGCCTGCATGGTCTTTCATATAGTCTTGCAACACCACGACAAGTGAGAACTTCCTTTCTTAATATTCGTTATTCGTGAGTAAAGAATTGACACAAAGTAGCATGGAAAGAAATCATGGCAAAGGAAGTCCTCAAGAGAATTAAAACTGGTGATGATTCCCCTCCTGGCAGATGGAAGTGTGAACAGATACAGATATTAGATCAGTTAGTATTTATTTCATTTGAGCTGCTTTGATAAAATACTATAGACTGGGTGGCTTATAAAAAGTAAAATTCATTTTTTTACAGTTCTACAGGCCTGGGAATTACAAGATCAAGGTGATGGCAGATTCTGTGTCTGGTGAGTGTTAACTTCCTGGTTCATGCATTCTGTCTCCTTGCCTTGTCTTCACTTGTGGTTGGGGTAAGAGATTTCTGTGGACTCTTTCTTATAAGGATGCTAATCCCACTTATTAGAGCTCCACCCTGATGACCTAATCATGTCCCAAAGACCCTACTTTCTAATAAGAATACCTTAGGGGTTATGATTTCCACATAGGAATTTTGGGGGGATATAAACATTCAGATCATAACAAGGGAATATCCAGATTTTGGAGCACAAAGATTATAGTTTTGAGGTTCTTCCTATAAGAACATGAATATGACATTTAAAATACAAACTTAATTCAGTGGGAGATGATTAATTTATAATGAGAAACAAATCACTGGAAGTTATATATGAAAAATGAACAGAACCCATAAATACCACAAATTTAGAAATATAAAATGCTATTTTTCTTGACCCCCTGACACTTCTAATTTTCAACAGATTAATTCTGGATTCTGACAATTCAAACTTTGCTTCTCCTCTACCACTTACATATATATATATACACACACACACATATAAATATACATATATATTTATTTTTTTACTTCTTACATATTTCTAATGTCAGTTGCCACTGAACACTTTACTGTGATTATTTGACTTCTGGCCTGCACTTTCATCTCACAGCACTAGATAAGTAAGCCCATTGCCAAGTAAGAATAGTTCTAGAAGACAAACCTTAAATGCATATGTGAGGACAGCCTCGGTGGCTCAGCAGCTTAGGCCGCCTTCAGCCCAGGGCATGATCCTGGGGACCCGGGATCGAATTTCACATCAGGCTCCCTGCATGGAGCCTGGTTATCCCGCTGCCTGTGTCTCTGTCTGTCTCTCTCTCTCTCTCTTTCTCTCTCTCTCTGTCTCTCATGAATAAATAAGTAAAATCTTTAAAAAAAAATGCATATGTGAATCATCTTGCTTGGCCAGATCCTAAAAAGTCAGTCACTCAAATACCACCTTATTTGAGGGAACGTGTTTTCCAGACTCTCCTTCTAGAGTTATTATTTCCATGTATGAAGGGCTGATAAATCCATATTGGAGACAATGTACATATGAAATAAGAAGAAAAGATGGACAAGAATAAAATATATTTTATTTATCCCCTTTATCTCCACACAGTCACAGTTCTGTTAGGTTTTAGAGGGTTTCAAAGGAATAAAATGTAATTGGAGATGTGATGGTGAAGTACACGAACCAGTGGGCATCAAGACTGTTGACAAGTGATATCCCCTCAAAAAAAACAAAACACTAAAGTACAAAAATCTATATTCTGGAGCATGGGTTGAGAACATGAGCGGCAAAGAAAAAAAAAAGTGATATTTGTGGAAAATTATAAAATTTGGTGAGACTTTGATAGGGCAGAATGTGGAATTCAACATCAGATCTTAAATGTAGAGATGTTATTTTGACATTGGTAATTTTAGAGTCATATGACAATAGCTCCCTCCTGAAGCCCTACCTGAAATTATGTGACCTTGAACTGCCCATGTAAGGGGTGATGAAACTCTTCTCTACCTTGGTGGTGGTAGTGGTTACATGTCTGTATGCGTTTATCAAATCTACAGAATTGGGCAGCCCCAGTGGTGCAGCGGTTTAGCGCTGCCTTCAGCCCAGGGCGTGATCCTGGAGACCCCAGATCGAGTCCCCTGTCAGGCTACCTGCATGGAGCCTGCTTCTCCCTCTGTCCCTCTCTTTCTCTCTGTGTGTGTGTCTCTCTCTCTCTGTCTCTCATGAGTAACTAAATAAAACCTTTAAAAAAATCTACAGAATTTTACACTAAAAAGAGTTAATTTAATTCCATGTAAATAATATCTTAACAAATATATTTTTAAAACCCTTTTGGCAGTAGTAATAATAATAGCAACAACAAAGTAAATGAAAAACAGAGGAAAAGTATTTTCAATTTAAATTATACAGAGCTAAGAGTTACCTAAAATGCTTCAAAAATTTGAAAAGAAAAAAAATCTGATAATAACCGAACAAAAACTATAAACAGACATATAACAAAAAATAGAAACACAAAAGGCCCTTTAAAATATAAAAAGAGGGATCCGTGGGTGGCGCAGCGGTTTGGCGCCTGCCTTTGGCCCAGGGCGCGATCCTGGAGACCCAGGATCGAGTCCCACGTCGGGCTCCCGGTGCATGGAGCCTGCTTCTCTCTCTGCCTCTCTCTCTCTCACTGTGTGCCTATCATGAATAAATAAAAATTAAAAAAATAAATAAAATAAAATATAAAAAGATGTTTTACTCATGAAAGAAATGCAACTTTATTTTTTTTTTTAAGATTTTATTTATTTATTCAGGAGAGACACAGAGAGAGAAGAGAGGACACAGGCAGAGAGAGAAGCACAAGTAGCCAGATGTGGGACTCGATCCCGGGAGCCTGGGATCAGGCCCTGGGCCAAAGGCAGATGCTCAACACTTAGCCACCCAGGCGTCCAATGCAATGCAACTTTAAACGGATTGTGTCTAATCAATTATTTTGTTTAAAAATCTTATTTGTGATGACATACTTTACTGGCAAAGCCCTAGGTAAACAAGCTCCCTCATAAATTCCTGATGAATGTGTAATATTCTAAAATACTTAAGGAGAAACTGAGACACAGGATTAGAAGTGTTTCTACGCAAGATATGATGGCCATATTCACCAGAGAGCCCTCACCAGAAAAGCAACATTAAAATGTAGATATTGAAGAGCTCAAAAAGAACATATAAAGATTGTAATATACAGAATGGGTGACTATGGAGGGCTTCCAGCATTTCAAATTTCTAAATTTTGAAGAAAGCAATAGTACACCAAATGCATTTTTGCAATAGTACACCAAATGCAATTTTTCTAAAAAAAAAAAAAAAGGGCATAGCATAGACAGATACTTTTCCTTCCCACCCTATTCTCCTACTCAAGTCCTGGTAAATGCACAACAACAAAATTTGCTGAGAGATTTCTCCTAAATAAGTTTAAGCACACAGGTTAGGTCATGCATTCTGGACGAATAAAAAGCATCCTGGTGAAACAATAATTAAAATTAGAACTGGATTCTGAGAAAAATAATTTCCCTTGAGATATCTGCCTTAGAACATGGAGACTTTTGTTTTCCTAAATGCGAGTGTGGAGATCTATGTATTAATAATTTCATGTGTCTAAGAAACTCATCCCAGTCCTTAAATGTGAGACCCACTAGGGATTTTTTTTATTGGGATAGCACTTGTTCTGAGAATCTGAGAAATGATTGCACTTCTTGTAAGAGAAGCCCTCTCTTATAAGAGAGCCCTCTATCTGTAACTGCTGTTCCTTCATCAAGAACTCCTCTAACTCAGTTTCAAAAAAAGTTGAATAGGTGAGGATGAATTTTATAATGTAATTTATTTAGATTATAACTGACAAAAGTCACTTTTATTTTGGACTTTAATTCCTTTGAAAATTAACATCATTGGATTTGAATTTCAATGGCATTTGATGGTTGACATTTAATTTTTCCCTAAAACTCTGGTGAAAAGGAGAGGGTTTGTATTGCATATGAACAAATGAATGAATTTTCAGTCTTAGGCACAAAGAGGCCTTTGATTTAGTTCAGTTAATGCACTGTTTGACTTTATAAAGGTAGAAGCAAAATTGTCCTACAGATAGAAGGCATTGTTCTGTCCCTATTTATGACAATAAACCAAATATTTCCAAAGGGAAATAACTGAGTAATGTAAGGGGATCTCGTCTCTTTATTCCTGATTTTTCATTCCATACAAAGGGAGATCAGATAGTTTGAGATGACTGCCCTCTCTCTGTCCCTTTCTGTTCAGAGTATTTTGAATGTCATCTGATTCCCTATTTAAGGGAGTAAATTGAACTTTCTTTGCTCAGTTTCTGTATTTTTTCCTATTGGGAATAACAAACTACTGAGAGCATGGATTCTCTTCTGTTATTCAGGCCATAAATCTTGGCAAAATGCCTGCATGAAGTATAAATGTGTGTTTTGTGTGTTTGTAGTTGTTCTGAGTACATAATATGAGTAAACATGCACAATCCTGGCAATTTGGTTGTATAAAACAAGCCTTTGCTCACATAAAATTTAAAGCTTCAAATATATTCTTTTTTTCAAGCCAAACCGATAATTTGGCCTCCACTTGCTACAACTTAGTTTTATTTCTCAATTTAATCAAAACTCAGGTCATTTAGAACACTGCTGCTTATTGAGACTTCACAAAGACCCTTATAACAACTTTTGATAATCCTGGGATATAGACCTCAATCATAGATTCAGCTACAGAATTCAGTAAGAGAAATGTACTGTTTTTCCTCCATCTTAATCCAACATAAGTGAATTAAAAGCTTAAAATATTATTACGTAGCATGTTACTTTTTTACTTTTCTTGTGTTATTTGCATATTGTATCACTATTTTTAGATGATATACATATAACATATGCTATATGACATATCATATATGTAATATATATTATATTTAAATTTATTATTTTTTGTAACTCTAAGAGTTGTTAGACATCATGCCTATTCTATATTTCTAATACTCAATGGAGTTGAGCAATAAAATGTCAGTGGAAGCTCTATTCCATGGAAATAAATTGCCAGAAATCCTTTGGAATAAAGGCATTTATATTTATTCAAAATAAGTTAAATATTGCTTAAATATTGATGATGTACCCTAAATATTCCAGGACATAGGAATATAATAGTGAACTAGATAGATAACATTTCTCATATTATAAAGCTTGTATTATATTGAGGAATTTCAGTCAATAAACAGAGTAAAGTAAATATATACATAAATAATAATTGTTGCATTTCAAGATAGTAATTGCTTTCATGAAGAAAATTTTAAAACTACATAGTGTATATCAATTATATACTGTTATACATCATACCAACTTAAATCATAGGGGGTTAAAATTACTCTTATTCCTTGCCATGATTTTCTGGATTGATAATTGTCTCATCTGTGGTCACTGATGCAACTATACTCAGGTAGTAGTTTGAGGCTGAAAGTTCAAGATGGCTTCATTCACATGTCTAGAAGTTACTGATGGCTCTTGAAAGGTCCTCCCCAATAAGTTTGTCAGTTCTTCTTTGCAAGGTGGTCACAATGTAAAAATAGGACAAGCCCTAGTGTGCAGTACTTTCTTGGTGTCAGAATTGCTGATGCATTATTGGCTTATGCAAGTTACATGATGAAGCTTAGAGTCAATATGGGAGAAGGCTACACAAGGGCATTGTTAGCAGGCGTTGTGTTGATCCAGGGCCATTAATGTAGCATGCTCCAAAGAGAGTTACTAGGATGCATGTGTGTATGTTGTGTTTGTGTAAAAGAGTTGGGAACTTCCACCAACTTCAGTAACTATGGAAGCCTTCAATAGCAAGTAACATTTGAGCTCAGAGCTCAATGTTGAGAAGCAATCACCCTTGCATTATAGCCAAATAATAAATGGATGAAGTTGTCAATGTATATAATGTCTCTTTTCATTTCATAGGAAAAACAGATAGATATACTGCAAATTAAGAAGAAAACAATAACAAAATAGTAACAAAATTGACTCTAAATATTCCCATAACATCCTTTATTAAATTATGTCTAAACCTTTATTTTTATGCTAGTATACATGATTTCACTTAATAGATTTCCTTTTTAAAGCTTTGCTGCTAGCATATTGAAATTTAATTGATTTTAGGACACTGAATGGTTATCTTGCAATCTTATTCTATTGGCTTATTAGATCTAATTTCTGCTTTATAGATTACTTAAGACTTTCTAAGTACATAATAGTGTTTTCTATAAATATGTTTACTTTTTCTTTTCTAATCTGTATGCTTTATATTTTTATTTTCATACCATATTTCAATGACGATTGAAGTGATGGACATTCTTGCTATTTTTTTGAATCTCATGGTTTTTTTTCCCTTTTTTTCAGAATTTACTTCAATAATAGGGGTGAAGGGCTTCATGGGAATATGATTCTAAAGGGGATAGATAGATGATAGATAGATAGATAGATAGATAGATAGATAGATAGATAGATGTTTTCCTTTACTCAGCGTAAAGAGAGACAGATTGTCTTTGTGTTTTCTTCTAATGTACCTGGATTAATCCCTCATTCTTTCTTACATTAAATATGTATCTCCCAGAATCTGTTTTATGCAGTATTTCGTATTTGTTCAAATGCTTTCTTCTAGATCTATATGGTTGGCCAGAGTTCTTCTAATATTTATCAGCCTTTTCCCTGAGATTCTCCTGATAGTATTAAAGAATGTAAGAAGAAGTGCCAGGAGAAATCTGAGCTGTAAAAGGGCATCTGACTCATTATCCGCCAGACCTTCAGTCAGACCTCTTCTTTTATGGATATTCTAAGATGAATCTAATATACTGTTACAGAATCCGAATCTTGAACTGCCTATGTTATTGTCATACAAGCATACTGACAGTGATTACAGCTAAAAAAGAAAGTAGGAAGAAGCAACTACAAATAGTTATCATCTCAGGATACTCAATATGCAACAAATTAAACCACTTTCTGATGTCTGGGGGTTCAGAATCAGTGTCAATTAAAATACCAAATGACTCTTAAAAAAATCTAGTTGTCCTACTAGATTCCTCAGCTTGTACATCCCTAGATTTTATTCTCCTTTTCCAAATCAGTCATCAACAGAAGCCTAATATATCCAAGTTTCAGTGAAAATCCTCAGGCTGAGAATTATGTTTGGCACATGTGTTTGTCTTCTAGTATTGCCAGTTTGATTTCATTTGGGGGGAAGGATATATCCTTACTTCCAGCCCATCTCATTGATATATTTAAAAAGATGTTTTGAAATTATACTAGTCATTACTTTTCTCTATACAGTCAGAATGTATAATGTCTTAGGGAGGGAAAAGGCTCTTGAAAACATAAATTCAAGGTTATTCTTTAGAGGAACTGAGATCCCTTTGCTGATCTCACAGGATTTGGAGTATAATTAAATATGTCAATATATTTAAAGTAATTAGATCAGTGCCTTGTACTTAGAAAGTGCTGTATAGCTATTAGTTGTTTTGTTATGCATGGAAATTACTCATAGCATGGCTTTAAAGACAATTTTATGCTATTAGGTAGCAAATCATGAGCATACATTACCATAAAAGGTCAATACATTTAGTCATTATTAAATAAACTCATGTTGTGTGAATAGATATTTATAGACTAACTTTGTTCTGTGATACTAGTTGGAAAGATGGTATTTGGAAAATTTGAATTCAGCTGTGAGATAAAAATGGGATAAAGAATATGGAAGAATGGACGCTACTTGGGAAAGGAGACCTGGACAGCCAACCCAAAGGCTGTAGTGAAGAGGATGAAGAGGAAGCCTACATTTGCTGAGCATTTGGTGTGTGAGGTAAAATCTACACCCATGTAAGTTCTAGCTATAAATCTTTCAATGAAAACGATAACATACAGTTCAACTAAAGAGATAAAAATCAATAGAAGATTTTAAATTTCAGGATGCCTGGGTAGCTCAGTGGTTGAGTGTTTGCCTTGGCTCAGGTTGTGATCCTTTGGCTCAGGTTGTGAGCCCAATGCTGGGATCAAGTCCCGCATCAGGCTCCCCGCAGAGAGCCTGCTTCTCCCTCTGCCTGTGTCTCTGCCTCTCTCTCTCTCTCTCTCTCTCTCTCTCTGTGTCTCATGAATAAATAAATAAAATCTTTAAAAAAAGGTTTTTAAATTTCATAACAAAAGTGTATATTATATATATGGAAGTTTGCATATACTAGAGTAGAAGCCTCTATTGTCCTTTAAGAAAATGATGGCTATTGTAAAAATATGTAGGTATGGATAGAGATCCAGATAGGGCCTACCTAAGTGAGAAAATAGCTTTCTATGTTCTATTTTTACTTGAGCTTGTTTCAACAATATTCATGAGTTTATGTAGAGGAATAATGAAATACATATGTTTAGTAGCATCTTTAGCAGCAGTATCTACTGAATATGGTGCTGGGCTTTTTTTTTTTTTTTTTTTTTTTTTTTTTTTTTTTTTAGTTCAGGACAGGCTAACTGGTGTAACAAAAATCTCAGTGTCTTAACACAATAAAGATGAATGCATTCATGTTAGGTTTATACAAGTTTGTAGGGAGCTTTGTTTTGGGCAATCATTGAAAATTCAATTACTGGTTCATCCAGTGGGCTGCCATTGCCTGGGATCTCAGAGCCCCTCACTGCCACTCTATATCTCAGCAGGGAAATCAACAGTAAGCATGGAGGACGGTAAGTCAAATTACATGTGTTGAGATGGAAAATTGGAAAACGTACTTCTTTGTCAACACATTCCCATGGCCAGAACTCATGACATGACCATACCTAAATATAATATGTATTGCCTAATTGTACTCCCCCAGGGAGAATGAGAAGACTTTGATGAATAATTGGTCAGAATAGGGGCACCTGGGTGGCTCAGTTGTTGAGTATCCAATTCTTGATTTTAGTTCTGGTCATGATCCCATGATCATGGGTTATGGGTTCAAGCCCAGCTTCAGGCTCTATGCTCAGCAGGGAGTCTTCTTGAGATTCTCTCTCTCACTCTATCTCTTCCCCCACTGTGCCCTCTCTCTCTAAAATAAATAAATCCTAAAGAAAAATTTCTGATCAGAAAAGGTTACAACATTTAAAAACAGTGTAGAATGGTGTAATCTGCTTCACACCATTATTCTCATTTGACTGTATCTCAGATAGTAGGACCAACAAGTATAGGATTGCTGAAACTAGAATCAGAAGCCATGAAGTTTAGCTACAGAATATAAAATGAGAAACATATGGAAGGAAAAGGGCTTCATATAAAATTTTATGGACTCAGTGCATCTTTAAAAAGTGCATCTTTGCAAGTTAGGTGGAATATACAGTTTAAGTCTAGCTTCAAAATCTACTTTCTCATGCAGTCATTCATAGTTATTGAGTGATCGTTACATAGAAAGCAAATAGTTACACATACATGTTATGAAAGCAATTTTCAGTTTGGGAGAAATTAGGGAAGAAAATACTCTAGAGTCAAAGAAATAGATGAGAAATACATGTGGTACAGATGGTATATATCTATACCATTTTTCATCTATTTCCTTTCTTATGCCAAATATCTAAGAGCCTGAATTTCAATGGTGCCATGTGGAGGGAGAAAGACAAACAAATTGGAAATATTTTAGAGATAAAATAGAAAAGATGTGACAACTTATTCAATAAAGAAGAGTTATACTCTAGAATATAAATTTAAAAATTAGATAAGTCATTAATTAAACATAGCCACCTATGAAATGTGTCGGTATAACTGGAATTATTTCCTAAACATCAGGAAAATAAGTTGAAATAACTATGAAAAGGCTATGTTACAAGAGCATGTAAATAAAAGGAAAGAGTGACATGATTGCTAATGGTTACCATTAGCTCTTGGCTGTAAGTGTAGTTGATAAAATTTTGGGAAAAAATACATTTACCCATGCCTGTATTTAATGATATAATGTTAAGCATAGTATCATCTGTTAATATTAATTTTTGAGTATGTTGTTATGGATTAAATATCTCTTAAAATCTATACCAGCTTAAAATTGTGCAGGTAGACTGACCTATAACTATAGCATCATGTAGAATTAAATAAATGTCCTTTAGAGTTGATTGTGTGCTTGTGAAACATCTTACGTGAGAGAAAATAATTGTTGGAATTTGCTCCATTTGTTTAATCAGTTGTTTGACAATGTTTGAAAATATAGATTTCGTGGTAAGCTTATCTTTTTCATGTTTTGCAATACGGACTTCAGAAAAATAATTAAAATTGAATAACTGATAATAGTCATTTAGAATTTTAAAAATTGGGCTTCAATGTACAGCTAAAGATCTAGAGAAAAGATAATTTCATTTTATAAAATAAATTTTATGAAATGCTTTTTTTATGAAATGCTTTTGTGTTCTAAATGGACATTCTAATATTTCTATGATAATTAATCTATTGTCTCTTAAACAGTGATCTTTATTTCAAAAGACAGGACTTCAAAATATCTTTAGAACATTTTTCTTTCTTTCAAATGCACACTTCTACAGAAACAAGTGTTCCCTGACAGTTCTCACCAGTTAGTTTTATTTATTTATTTATTTATTTATTTATTTATTTATTGCTGACAATGTAACTGCTCACTTTCAATGAATGTATAACTTCTCAGGGCAGAGAAGTGCAGTTTTCTGTTGCTGCCTGCAGGCCAATGTCTACATAGAAGACCTTTTTGGAAAGGCATAGGTCATTCACACTTGTACTTTATAACAAATTCACTTGACTTAGCAAACAGGCAAGTCATGTTCTTAAAAATATTTTCTACTTGTGCTTTCCAATCTCCAGAAAATATTATGGTATCATAAGGAATATTTCTGGGCGTCTTCTTGAATTTAATTTTTAAACAGAGAAAAGAAAATGTTCCCCATGTCTATCTAGAAGATAGCTCTATTTTTTAAATTATTATTTGTTTTTTTAGATAGAGTGAGAGCACAAGTGTGTATGAGCATGGGGATCGCCTGGTGGGGGTGGGCAAGGACAGAAGGAGAAGGAGAGAACTTTAGGTAGGCTCCACACCCAGGATAGAGCCTGATGGGGGACTAAATCTCAAGACCCTGAGATCATGACCTCAGCTGAAACTTAGAGTGGGATATTTAACCACTTGAGCCACCCAGGTGCCCCTGGATGGCTTTAAACCAATATAGTAAGTTTCAACTCAGGGATGATTAAAATGAGTTATAGACATCTCACTTATTGGATTTATAATGAAATGATGATAGACCATTAAGTATAACAGCTATTAAAAGCAAGTTCAAAATTTTTAATGATAGTATTTTTAATGATAGTATTTCTAATATTCAAGGGTTTCCTCCGTATGTCATACTTAGTTATTAAAATCTTAACTATAATGCTTATAAGAATTTTTTTAAAAGAGGAGGAAAAATGATGGAAGTTCTCAGAACATGGCATTGGACCCGATTATCAATTAGAAATAAATAATTCATTATTGCTAATTCTATTGCATTTATTTTCTTTGGGGTTGAATGAGTATGCATAAAGATTTCTGGAATAACTGTTCATGGATTCAATTCCAGTAATAAAGCCTACTGGGATAGAAATGGACAAATCTTGAGTGAGAAGTATGAGCTGATATTTTTTTATGATCTTTAAAACATTTCTAGCTTGAGATCAAAGAGAAATGAAGTTCCTCTAAAATGACTGGTTTCCTAAATAAGTAAATGTATTTTTTCAGACATCCACAACGTAAGCATTTATATATACTCAACAAAAGTAGCAGGGATAGATACAAACAATTGCTTTTCCATTACTTAATGGGATTTATGTGCAATTCTCAGAGAATAGAATCAGAGTCTTAGGAGCCAGCAGGGCAACTTCCTTCATTTTAAAGGTGAGGAAAATATGGTTCAGAAATGAAGAGTTATATTCAAAAGACCTCTAACTAGTGTGCTTTCAATTGGATGTCCCTGAAACTCCACAAGAAAGAATAAAAAAGAAAATGCCTGAGAGCTTATAATATTATGTGACTTTATTAATCCATGTAAAGAAAGCATTTTAAGGTTTAAGGTTTATAAGCATCATTTCACAAGCCATATAGAAAAGCTGAGTACTTTTCATTTCTCTTTCTTCTTTTATTATTTATTTCTTTTGTTAGTACTATTTTGCCTCTCAAGAAAAGTTTGATCAGCTGTTTGACTAGATTTATTATTGCTAGTTGTATAAAACAGTATCAGTTAGGACTCCCCAGGGAAACTGAACTAACAGGATAGATAGATATGTCAACAGACAGAAGTGGAGATTCAAGATAGAGAAACAGAAATAGAGACAGACACAGAGATAGATAGAGATTTCTAAGTTATAGTCTTAACACAGAATTCCTTCTTTATCAGGGAAGTTTAGTTTTTTTTTTTTAAATGAATATTTTTTATTGAGGTAAATTTGTGTATAGCATTATATTAGCTTCTGGTGTATAACATTATATATAACAAACAATATAATAATTTGATACTTGTATGTGCTACAAAGTCATCATCAGAATAAGTCTAGTTACCATGCATTACCAGACAGTTGACCCCCTTCACCTATTTCACCAACACCCCACAGCCCCCTTCCTTCCCTTCTGATAGCCACCAATCTATTCTCTGTATCTATGAGTTTTGTCTTGTTTGCTCGTTTGTTTTATATTTTAGATTTGATATAAGTGAAATCATAAGAAATTTATCTTTCTCTGTCAAGCGTTTCATTTGGTCTAATACCCTCAAGGTCCATGCTGTCACAAATGGTAAGATTTCATCCTTTTTTATGGCTGAGTAGTATTCCTGTGTGTGTGTGTGTGTGTGTGTGTGTGTGTGTGTACCACAATTTCTTTACCATTCATTGATCAATAGGGCACTTAGGTTATTTCCATATCTTGGCTATTGTGAATAGTGCTGCATAAACACAAAGGTGCATGTATCATTTCAAATAATAATCTCAAATTATTTTTTCAAATTATTTTCTTTGGATAAATACCAAGATATGGACTAGATGGATCATCTGGTAGTTCTATTTTTAAGTTTTTGAGGTACCTCCACAGTTGTCTATAGTGGCCACCCCAATTTACATTCCCACCAATAATGTACAAAGGTTTTCTCTTCTTCATATCCTCTCCAAGACTTATTATTTCTTTTCTTTTTGATATTATCCATTCTGATGGGTATGAGGTGATATTTCATTATGGTTTTACTTGCATGTCCCTGAAAATTTGTGATGTTGAACATCTTTTCATGTGCCTGTTAGTCATCTATATGTCTTCCTTGGAAAAATGCCTATTTGGATCCTCTGCCCATTTTTTGTTGTTGTTGTTGTTGTTGATGGTTTGGGGGCTCTATTTTTTTTAATTTATTTTTTATTGGTGTTCAATTTACCAACATACAAAATAACCCCCAGGGCCCGTCACCCATTCACTCCCACCCCCTGCCCTCCTCCCCTTCTACCACCCCTAGTTCATTTCCCAGAGTTAGCAGTCTACGTTCTGTCTCCCTTTCTGATATTTCCCACACATTTCTTCTCCATTCCCTTATATTCCCTTTCACTATTATTTATATTCCCCACATGAATGAGAACATATAATGTTTGTCCTTCTCCGACTGACTTACTTCACTCAGCATAATACCCTCCAGTTCCATCCACGTTGAAGCAAATGGTGGGTATTTGTCATTTCTAATAGCTGAGTAATATTCCATTGTATACATAAACCACATCTTCTTTATCCACTCATCTTTCGATGGACACCGAGGCTCCTTCCACAGTTTGGCTATTGTGGCCATTGCTGCTATAAACATCGGAGTCCTAGAGAAGAACACAGGCAACACCCTTTTTGAACTCGGCCACAGTAACTTCTTGCAAGATACATCCATGAAGGCAAAAGAAACAAAAGCAAAAATGAACTATTGGGACTTCATCAAGATAAGAAGCTTTTGCACAGCAAAGGATACAGTCAACAAAACTCAAAGACAACCTACAGAATAGGAGAAGATATTTGCAAATGACGTATCAGATAAAGGGCTAGTTTCCAAGATCTATAAAGAACTTATTAAACTCAACACCAAAGAAACAAACAATCCGATCATGAAATGGGCAAAAGACATGAACAGAAATCTCACAGAGGAAGACATAGACATGGCCAACATGCACATGAGAAAATGCTCTGCATCACTTGCCATCAGGGAAATACAAATCAAAACCACAATGAGATACCACCTCACACCAGTGAGAATGGGGCAAATTAACAAGGCAGGAAACAACAAATGTTGGAGAGGATGTGGAGAAAAGGGAACCCTCTTACACTGTTGGTGGGAATGTGAACTGGTGCAGCCACTCTGGAAAACTGTGTGGAGGTTCCTCAAAGAGTTAAAAATAGACCTGCCCTAAGACCCAGCAATTGCACTGTTGGGGATTTACCCCAAAGATACAGATGCAATGAAACACGGGGACACCTGCACCCCGATGTTTATAGCAGCAATGGGAAGTTTAGTTTTTGCTCTTAAGGCTTTAAACTGACTTGAATGAGGTCCACCCACATTATAGAGAATAATCTGCTTTAATTAAAGTAATCTAATTATAAATGTTAATCACATCTACAAAATACCTTCACAGCAATATCTAGAATAGTGTTTTACCAAAAATCTAGGGTAACGTTGTCTAGCCAAGTTGATGCATAAAATTAACCATGGTGACGACTAAAGGAAAGTGCAAAATATTTATGTTAAGCAAAACTGAATGCTCAGAGAAGTTAACTCAATAAAACCATTCTCTCACTGTTTATTAGGGCTGTAACTTTTGTGAGTTTCCAGTTTTAGTCAATTTCCATCAATAGGTAAAGTAGAATTGTAGGGAGAGATTCTATTATTTTTATATAAAATACCATTCATGCTTTTTTCCATCAAGTCAGCAATATGATCATGGCTAGAACAAATAAATAAAATTCCAAGCCAAGAGGTCTAAAAAGCACTGCAAATGATTCCCAGTTTAAATGCATGCACAGTACGTGTTGAGAATCAGGCCTTTATAGAAGGTTTAGTGAGAGGCTAAAAACAGGGAACTCAGATTAGACTATGTGAGATTAAATCCTGATTTCATCCTTTAGTGACTCTTTTACTTTGGGAAAGTATAAAACTTCTTGATATAGCAATATTTTTACCTATAAAATGAGATTTCTAGCTAAAATATTTGCAATTAGAATTCAATGGAATAATTTTTGCAAGGCCTTTAACCTTATTTCTGACATTTAGTGGCTATTCAATAAACTCTAGCTGTAATTAAAACATACAAATTATTTACTTATTTATTTTTAAGAGTGGTAGGATTGGCTTCATTTCATAAATGAAAAAGTGAGACTTATAGAGGATAAGTAATTCGGAGAAAGTCACAACATTGGAGACATTTGGGTATTAATATCAGAAAATAGAAGAGGAAATATTTTACATTCAAATTGAAGAATATCTAACAGTATCCGTAAGATGGAAAAACATTGCTCCATCATAGAAAATAATCTGAGATAGAGTCGGTTTTTGGTGACACTGAAGCCATGAAACATAATCGCAATAGTCTTAGAATAATAAGCTTTCACATATGCAATATGAAAAGGACAAGGCTATTAAAATAAATTTTAGGATTTGTCCTGTAACTCAGCACAACATATATACTTGAAAAAGTTTCAATAAGATAATACATTTTCATGCAGAACAAAATGAAATAATCAGCACCTCATCAATCAGATTGCCGTTGTCAACATTTTTGTGCACATACACCTTTTGTTACTTTTTTTTAACCAAGCAAGTTATTCCCCTGTTTTTCTGACCTCATTCTAAGAAGCATAATAATTAAGAATTATAAGTATTATAAATATCACAGAAATAACCATTACATTACAAAGGAATTACATTTATCTTGTTGTTCCCAATTTGGTAATGTAAGCTGGTAGTTCATTGTAATTCAATCTAATTTTGTGCTTCTTAGATTTTAAGGGAGATTGTATATTTTTCTTATTTATTGATCGTGTATCTCTTATCTTGTGGATAGGCTGTTCAGATGTTTTAGTTCCAATCAAACTCAAATAATTACAAGTCATACTTTTACCTTACAAGGAAATAAATACAAATACAACTGCATGTTGGAGTAAACTTAATTTAAATGGCCTGTATTTTTCTATTATAAATGTAACTGATTACACTGTAGAAAATTAAGAGAATGTAGAATAGAATTAAAAAAGAAAGCCTGGGTGCTCAGGCAGTTAAGCATCCAGGCTTTGATTTGGGCTCAGGTCATGATCTCATGGATCATTAGATTGAGCCCCCCTATCTGGTTTCAGGCTCAATGGGGAATCTGCTCAAGATTCTTTCCTTCTTTCTCTGCCCTTACCCCTGCACTGACATGCTTGCCCTTGAGCACACTCTCGCTAATAAATAAATATATATTTTAAAATTAATACCAGTTGTCATGTATGGGTATACCACATTTTGTTTATCCATCCACCTATTATTGGAGAGTTGGTGTTATCTTTTCAAATCTATAATTTCATGTTTTGAAATATATTTTAAGGAAATCACCAGCTATGTATACCAAGTTTTATAAATAAATACATTGATTTATTTTTAACAGCTATTTATTGTTTGCTATATGCCAAAAACTGCATTAGCTAGAGAAATTAAAACAATGAAAGGCACTGAAAAAATCTCTAACTTCACCTTGATTATACTGTAGTAGAAATGACAGTCAATAAGAAACTATAATTTAATATGATTTAATACATATAATTTATACACATTATATATACATATAATTTATAAAAAATATATAGCTATGTCAAATGTGTACTGAATGTATTTATATATAATATACACAAATACAAGAAAAATGAATCTATATCATAAATGGACCTCAAAATTATTGTACTGAGTGAAAGTAGCCAGACAAAGAAAATATTTCTTATGGCATCACTTTTATAAAATTATAAAAGTTACAATTTAATCTGTAGAGATAAGGAATAGATTAGGAGTCACCATTGGCTGGAGAGGAAAGAATAGGTAAATTGGAAAAGATTCAAGAAAACTTTTGGTTTCCTATTTTGCAATATACTAACTGAAACCATGTGTATATTGTATTATTTTAATTTTTTCCTTTTTGGTATTCATAGGAATGAAAATATTTTTGTCATTTGTAAATAATTCATAACAATTATCTTTGCCCATATTCTTTTTATTTCAACTGAAGTGCTGATTTTTTTCTTGTTGATTTGCAAAGACATCCTCAGATAAAAAAAGTAAATTTCTCTAATATATATTGGAAGTATTTTACTAAATTATCTCCTACTTTATGTTATTTACAATCTCACTGATATAAAGAAGTTTTACATTTATAGATAATACACTCATTTCAATTCAACTCAAGTCAATTTAATTTTTTTCATCCATTTGACAAAAATTTACAAAGTATCTGTTGGAAAGTGAATGAATATATTATTAACTTTTTAAAGAACCTTAGTTCTGCTAAAAGATAAACCAAGGCACATTAAACATTTTAAGAGTATAGTTGAGCAAAAAATCAACTCCAAGAGGACAATGCCAAACCAGAAGTGATTAGTGGAAAGCTCTACCCACAGATATTGAGGGAAAGACTTTTATAGAAAAGAGATGGAAGCAAAACAAAGAAATTATTTGATTGGCTATAACATATAGGTTACCTTATTTGGACAAGTCTTGTTGGTTTCCCTTAAGTTTTGATTTCTTTACAACATTGCAGGCTTAGGTTTAGGTGTCCTTGTTTGGCTAGGTGTTTGTTTAGGTGTCCTTGTTTGGCTAGGTGTTAGAATAGACCAATGGCCTTTTTGTTTAATTAATTTATAGTTCCAAATGATATGATCTTGCCTTTTAAAGAAAATATATCGATTCTAATTAAAGACTGTGTTCTATTTTTATATAGTTTATTAAAAGTCCATAAAAGATTCTTTAAAAAAAAAAAAGATTCTTTGATAGTCTATTCCAGGAGAAGTGAAAAAATAAAAGCCAAATGTATACTACATTTCAACTATTGGAATTTATCACAATAGTTGTCAAACCATTTTAATTTTTAAATAAATATTTTTGTTATTATACCTTTGGTTAAAGTAAGTTTTTACCCTCCTTCTGTTCTGTCTTGGAATTATATTTAAAATCGCACATAGACTTCTATAAAAAGTGGAAGGTATATATAATTGGATTCTACTTGAAAGTCACCAGAGACAAGAGTTCCATTTTGAATTATTTTAGAATTGTCAGAGTGTACACAGACTTCTGAGTAGTGTATAGCTTTTCGAATGCTCACTTGCCTAAGAGTTAGGAAATTTGTAAGTAAATGAACAATCATCTCTCTGTAAATTACCCTTGTGTTCCACCAGCTGAGTGACCAAGAAGAATCAATTTGTATCTGAGATTGTTCTTAGTTTCCCAGCAAAAACAGATGGTAATGTTTGAACAAATTCACCAAATTATAAAAAGGACTTGCTATAATTTCAGTCTTCACTTGTTAATCAACATCTATATACTCAAATTTCAAAATTCGTCATCTATTTTTATTATGCTAAAATAGAACAAATGAATTATGTGTTTAGGACATAATCATGCAAAGCCAGGGAAAATGACATCAAACTTGGCTCAGTGTCAAATCTGATACCATTGCAACTGAGTGCTAGATTCAAAAATGCTATGAACACAATAATCAATAATGATAAAGTGTAAAATAATTAATGTGAATTAGTTGTGCCTCCTAGATTAACTTTTATCATTTTTTTGGTCAGGTTAAAATATGTGCTCACTTTTTCATGTCCAAAAATTATTATAGCATTTGCTACTAAGTTATTGCAGAGATGGACACTCCTCAATTTGAAAAAAAAAAGATTATCAAACATATTTTTTTGCTCAACATGTTAATTTCACAGTTTAACACCTCACAATATTTTCATCTATTTTAGCTTTTCCTTTTTGGACTCCTAACAAGATCCTCAACAACACACACACACACACACACACACACACACACACACACACAGTTAGAAAATGTATCTATCTATTTAAAAAATATAATGAGTTAGTTTAGGGGCAGATTGAGTTATATGAGAATCATCAAACTAATTTCTTAGTGAAAGATTGAGAGCTTTAGTCTGACTAAATCAGATGAGGCAAAATTATTACTCTTTAGAAAATATTAGTATAAATAGTTTACATAAAAGGACACAGAAAAATTGAGAAATTTTAGTTCTATCAAGTGACAGACATCTTTTAGAAGGTCATATATTCATTTATTCTTTCAGAATATGTTTCTTAAGCATCTTGTTTTCCAGCTGTCTTGTCCTCTATTAATATCATATGTCGGCACTTTAAAATTGATACCATTCTTGGAAAACTTTTAGGTTATTTTGGAACATTTTGAGTATTTTAATCTAATTTTTCAAATAAGTTTTATAAAACCTAAGTAGGAATTATTTTTCTATGAAAACTACATCTCAATTAAAATGTGCTGTGAATATAAAATACACACTAGATTTCAAAGATTAAATACAATAATAATATAAAATATCACAATGGTGGCTTATGTAGTAATTAAATATTAAAATAGTAATTTGTATTTTTAATTTAAATAAAATATATTCTTAAAACAAATTTTACCCGTTTTATTTTTATCATCTTGATGTATCTCCCAGATGTGAAAGGCGGAGAATTAAAAGAGTTAATGTTGGTAAAGTACTTAACATTCCCATCACATAGTTAATTCTTACTAATATTCATTATTTTCACCAGAATCCATCTTATATCATAGGTAAAATGATACGATGATCACTTATATAGTGTGAGGGCTACCAGTGAAAAACCTGCTTGAAAGTATTCTTTAGGAAAAAAAAAAAAAAGAAAGTATTCTTTAGGGATCCCTGGGTGGCGCAGTGCTTTGGCGCCTGCCTTTGGCCCAGGGCGTGATCCTGGAGACCCGGGATCGAATCCCACGTCAGGCTCCCAGTGCATGGAGCCTGCTTCTCCCTCTGCCTATGTCTCTGCCTCTCTCTCTCTCTCTGTGACTATCATAAATAAATAAATAAAAATTAAAAAAAAAAAAAAGAAAGTATTCTTTATACTGACCTGGTCTGGGACCTATTTTTATTTTTAGGAGTGCCTTTAGATAAAAGTGACAATCTCCCATTAAAATGCATATCCAGAATTACTGTATCAAGTGATTTCAAACTTAGCTAAAAAGAATGTTACTAAATGCATTTCCGGTAATATCTTATATAATTCTTACCAATCAAAGTAGTAGGTGTCATTAATAACTCCACTTGCTTTCCAAGAGAAAGGAAGTAATTAACATGCCCAAAGGACACATGTGGAGTCATTCAACTAATGTCTTTTGAGTATTTCTGGTGTGCGCGGGCTGCTTAAAGCACATGAATATCACCAATGAACAAAAATAATACAGACCCATGTCTTTCTGGAGTTTATTTTCTAGGTAGAGAATAGAGATTTAATGGCATTATCTGCCTTCATTAAATTATACTACTAACATTACTTTGGTGACTTTGGACTAGTTATTTAATCCTTTTTATCTTTATTTTGTATCTAAAAACGGATTAGTAACAAAAATAATAATAAAACAAAAACAAGTGTGCAGGATTGGGTGTTAATAAAGTATCACATGTGAACACTGCTTCACCAACTGTATCTCCCATCCATTTACTTTTTTAATGCTCATATTACTTTAAAACTATTCACAATATGTCACAGCATATTTTCAATACACTGACTCTCAGATTTTATGAATTTTACATCTTAGGCCTCAGCATATTATCTGTTATTATGAAATTAGTAGCGTATCCTTGAATTATTTTTTAGTTTTTACGTGAAATAGTAGTGTTTCTCATTTTCTTCCATTTGAACCTGTTCAAGACTCCAAATTCATGAGGACTTTTGATTAAAACTACATAATGTTATCCAAAATAAATGTTAGAATTTTTCCAAGTCTCTGGGATGCCTGAAAGGCAAACCACCAGAGACTTCATACAAATAAGTGCTGCAAAGTAATATTCATTCAATCTGAATCTTTGAAGTGAAATTTAATAGATTCATTAAAAATATTGTTTTGATTTTTTATCAGAAATGTTTAATCACTTATCCTAATGTGTGTATAGTTATATCAGAGCATTTGTATTATTAATTTATATAAATCTCCAATTTATGACACCAAAATATGGAAATACAGAAAGAAAGCATAAATTTTTACCTATGAAAGATAATATGGAAAACAGTATAAATTTTAAAGCTTAAAGTAATAAGGATTTCATTGGAAAATTCAGAAATTTTTATTTTCATTTGGGAAGTCGGAAGCACTTTAATTAATTTGCTCTCACATATCATCTAATAAATTCCTTTGGATTTCTATTAAATCAGACATCAAACAAAAATATGTCATACAAGGCTTTCTAAAGTAATAGTAGTTAGTGGAGTGTCTAAGTGGCTTAGCTGGTTAAAAATCTGACTCGATTTTGGTTCAGGTCATAATCTCAGGGTTGTGAGATTGAGCCCTTCCTCTAATCTCCACACTAGGCATGGAGCCTGCTTAAGATCCTCTCTCTCCCTCTCCCTCTGCTCCTCCCCTCCCTTTCTCTCTTTCTCTAAAAAAATAAAATAAAATAAATTAATTGCAGTTAGGGTAACTTTTCAGCAAAAACACTGTGCTATTGAACTTCTTGTTTTTAACTGAGAAGCTTTGAATGGGTTTAAAATATGTATAAAATAACTCCTTGGGAATTTTGCAAGAGAAAATTAATAATGAAATTTTGAGTACCGCTTACCATTTAATTGTCAAATACCAAATATTAATGAGCTCACCAATATAGTGTGAACATAAAATGAATGTTTTTACTAACAATAATATTGGGTTTGGGCTTAGTTGCTGACTAAAATATTAAGTAATGGTCAGAATTCAGCTATTCTAATACTTCAGAAAATAAGATTGAGAACAAGTGATTCACAACACCTCCAATAAATGACATTATAAAAGTGATAATTCAAAAAATAAGACACATTGTTTGTCTATTAGTTGAATTCCCAGATTGATTTAGTCTGATCTTATTTGGCCAAAAACAAAGCAAAATAAAACATTTGGCAGATCTGTGGCTAAAATGAAACTGAGTATGGCTATACAGAACAATCATATTACTTCAGGCAGTGACCTGTGATAATTTGTTAAAGATGAAGAAATGAAAAGAAAGGAGTTGCTTTAAGGGCTTTGATATTTTATTGAAACTGGTGTTTTTTCGTAAGAAACAAATGGCTCAGAACAATGAGCCATTAAAAATTGCTACCAATTATTCTATAGAGATTTATCTTGCACACAATTATGCACAGATATCAGAAAATATTATTAATATCTCTGGGAATTTTTTCATCATAACTTCAATAAAAGTGATATATCCACAAGCTTAATTTTCTATCTGGCTCCCAGAGTTACACATCGGATATCTGTGCAGTTCATTAGGTGTACTAAGCCTTAGCATATCAACTAACATGAGATATGCAAACTATTGAAAAACAAAAGAGAAGACTACAAATACAAAAATACAAAAAAAAAAAAAAAGGAAGCATAAAAGGAAAACACTTCTTTCCACAGAGAACAAATTTCTGCCATTCAAACGAAATCTGAAACCACTGTCTAAAAAAACTTGATCACTTTATTACAAATGAAAGCTTATTTTGTTAAAAACAAGATTTCTAGGGATATTGAAATCAGCATCCACCTCAGATAACTGCATAGGGAATGGTGAAACTTAGGCATTTGCTGGCTAGGTGTGCATAGAATTTCCCAGACCATAAAATTAATTTGTCAGAGGTTAACATTGTTTCTTTAAAGTCTGCCCTGATGCCAAAGATAAAACACAAGGGGATAAAATTGGTATACAATTAACTAGAAAAGAAGCAGAATTCCCAGAGAAGTGATCTTAAACTGTCTTTTCATATGTAAAAATGAATATTCAATAAAGCACAGTGAATTAGAGATGTTGCAGGAGCTCTGAATTATTACCAATTTCAAATATGAAATCATTAAACAACTGAGGTATGAATAAGGTTGATGTTTTAAATTATCCAAAGAATATGTATGAATTAAAGGAAAAAAAAAACCTTTGTGTTTCTGAATATTTGAACTAGAGTGGAAGGAAAAAATGGGAACAGAAGAAGAAAAATAGAAAATTGAAATTATATTTTATATTGGAGCATATATAAATTGGAATTGGAATCATATAATTAGAATTATGTATTATATAAAATATATAAATTATAGAAATATGTAATGTAATATATATAAATTAGAATTATATATTAAAGTTATAATTTTAAAAAGTTTATTAGAAGTCAAAAATTAACTACAGTAGGTGTATTTATAAAGCTACACATCCTATAAGAAAGTTAAAGAGATCACCAATATTTTAATCATTTCTGGGGATAATCTGGAAGGTTAAATGACTTCTCAGAGCTGAATGCCCATTGGTAGGGGAGCAAGGATGGAAATGCAGGTGTTGTAATCAAAGTCTTTGCTCTTTTCATCACATCATCTCCACTGATACACTATTCCGTTAAGGTACTCAAGCAATCTCTTAAGGATTTTGAACTTCAGTTGCCTGGTGAGAGAACATGGAATGTGATTTGGGTGACAGAGCCCCTCTGGAAAATTTTGCTTAGCAAACTGGAATGCACCATTACATCTGAATGTTTGCCTCATTTATCTAGCCCTACGGCATGCTCCATTCAAGCTGTGTCTGATGCAAGCAAAAACTTAAGGTAAGCAAATGGCTATCAGGTTTTTATACCTATTTAACCTGAGGAAAATATTGCATTATAATTGGTTTTTCCCTCATGAATTAAAGACTTGTTATTCATGAAGATAAGTAGTAAAAACATAATTGATCTATTAATAATCAATCTAAAATTTACTTTAGCTTTAACTAACCTAAAACATAGATACCTTGGGTGAGGTTAAAGTAATACTTATTCAGCTAGATCCATTTCAAATCTTTGCGATTCAAAAACAAAATAAAGTAGAAGATTATGTCAAAATTAAGAACAAGCTAAAATGTTCATTCAAATTATTGGGTGATAAACTCATCAACTTTTCAAACAAGTTATTTTGTAAGTTTCATTTATTTGTGTTTTTTTTAATTTTTTTAAAAATTTATTTATTTATGATAGTCACACAGAGAGAGAGAGAAAGGCAGAGACACAGGCAGAGGGAGAAGCAGGCTCCATGCACCGGGAGCCCGACGTGTGAATCGATCCCGGGTCTCCAGGATCGCGCCCTGGGCCAAAGGCAGGCGCCAAACCGCTGCGCCACCCAGGGATCCCCTATTTGTGTTAATAAAAGGGAAAAAAATTTTAAAGTTTTCAGTTTTTAAGATGGCCAAGGGAAGAAAGGGCCACTCTGATTTACAGTTGCCACAATATGCAGTGACTAATGCTATGTACATCCTTTATTCAGGAAGTTGTGGAATTCCTGAGGAAGTTGGATATGTGTTTTCATGCTTAAATGTTTTCATACATATGTTTTCATACTTCATATCCATACCATTTGACATAGTATATCTGAAATAGAGTAGATGCTCAAAAAACTTTATTATAGAGAAAGGGATTGGAATTTGGTTGGAAATTTTGAGGCACACATATACTTGGAAAACTTATACAGAAAATGTCTCTATGTTTTAACAGTTTTTCTTTACATTCCAGTTAACATACAGTGTAATATTAGTTTCAGGTGTGCAATATAGTGATTCAACACTTCCATACTATATCCAGGGTTCATCACAAGTGCCCTCCTTAATCCCCATCCCCCATTTAATCCATCCCTCCACCTACCTCCCCTCTGGTAACCAAGTTTGTTCTCTATAGTTAGGAGTCTGTTTCTTGGTTTGCCTCATTCTCTCTCTTTTTCTTTTTTCCCTTTGCTCATTTGTTTTGTTTCTTAAATTCCATATATGAATGAGATCATATGGTATTTGTCTTTTTCTGACTGACTTATTTTGCTTAGCATAATACTCTATAGCTTCATCCATGTTGTTGCAAATAGCAAGACTTTGTTCTTTTTTATGGCTGAGTAATATTCTACTGTGTATATATACCACATCTTCTTTATCTGTTCACCAGTCACAGTGGAAAACAGTATGGAGATTTCTCAAAAAGTTAAAAATAGAACTACTCTGTGATCCAGCCATTGCACCACTAAGTATTTACCCAAATAATATAAAAATGCTAATTCAAAGGGCTACATGTACCCTAATGTTTATAGTAGTATTATCTATAATAGCCAAATTGCGGAAACAACCCAAGTGTCTGACTGTCTTTATTTTTAAGGAATTGAATATCTAGCTTAAATATATATTGAAGACAAAGTCATTGTTAAAACCCATTAATCATACCATTCTAATAAGCAGCTAAGTACTAGTTCACTTGAATTTAAAAACTGAATCATAGGCTCCATCTGCCTTCAGCTCAAGTCATGATCCCAGGGTCTTGGGATTAAACCCTATGTTGGGCTCCCTGCTCAGCAGGGAGTTGGCTTCTCCCCATCCTCTGCCATTCCCCTATTTGTCTTCTCTCTCTCTCTCTCCCTTTCTCTCTCTCTCTCTCTCTCTCTCTCTCTTTCTGGCAAAGAAACAAATAAAATCTTAAGTAAGTAAATAGATACAGAATCATAAAATGAACTTATCTTTAAAGTTCTTAGCACCACCTCTCAAATCCCAACATTGATATATTCTGTTATTAGTAATCTTTCCTCTATGCCTAAGAACTTGTAGAAAAGCATTTGAGATGTATGATACCCAGAAACTTGAGCTGTTGTAAATTATGATCTCTGTTATGCTATATTTGGCTGCATGAGACTGCTTTTGTTTGTTGTCTATTTTCTCCTTCCTTGTAACATACTTATGTACTCACTCTTCAATTTATGGGATATCTTATTTCGTCCTGTCACTGATATTTTTCCAAACTACTTTTTGTAAGAAAAAGACAAATAGTCTTTATGATGATAATAATTAAGAAGTTTGGGATAAAATACTTATAAAGAACCAATATAATTATATCAAAATATGTGACCACTTCCTCTGGTGCTAAGAAAAAAGCAACTCATCAATATAAATAGAAATATTTGGATATGTCTTTTTTTTTGAGATATCTTTTTATCTGTCCATTTTTATCAACATCTGACTATAAAGTGTTATTAAATACGGTGTACATGAAATATAGAATATATTTCTTCTTTCTCTTTACAATTATTATTTCTAACAACAATATCAGTTAGCAAATAAAAATCAACATTAGTTGGAAATGCCAAATGCCAGATGGATTTTGACTGTGCATCTCTGGTTTCTGTTTCTGTTGTCATTTCTGAATCAGGATTTACCTGTCAGTTAGCATTCAAGATGCATTAGAATTCCTATTGGCATTTCAGATGTTCCTTGAGGCACTCACTGTTAGTTACCTCCTTGTAATCTTTCTTGTGTTTCTTCAACAAAGAGCTTTCTGATTTGAGGGTGCTTTGGGTCTAACAAGCTGCATTATGAATTTCCCTTTACTGTTATTAAATCAAATCACTTCATGTAACTTGGATGTTTAAAATACACTTTCAGAATAAAAATTCTCATTTATACAGTAAACAGCATTACAAATTTACAAAAAAAAAATAACGATAAAATGCCCTATTAAATCTTAAGTGAATGTCCTTGTATTTATTTCCATTTTAAAAAACTTTATGTGATGCCAATTCTATCCCACTAAAAATATAATATTGAAAGGTACTAACCCTGACCAAAAAAGAGCTCATTCTGTCATGGAGACAGGAAAAAAAAATTACCACACAGTATGGTAAATTGTATTTTATAGCTACTGGTTGTAATTGGTAATGGGAAATTCAAAGAGCAATGCCTGATTTGATCTGAAAAGGTTAGAAATAAACTGCACAGAGAAGGTGATAGCTGAGCCTTTGAAAAAGCAGTGAGTTTGACCAAAATACAAAACATTGGAGATTAGAAATTCCAAGATGGAATAGCCACTATCAAGTTTAGGAGGTATAAAAATGTATGGTGTGCTTTTGGAATTATAAGCAATTCTACTCAACTTGATTACCACCTCTTGTTTGCAGCCTTCCCTGCTCTGCTCAGCCAGAATAAATCTTTTCTCCAAGTACCCTGTTGTCACCTTTCATGTGGTGCAATTTGATTTCTGTCTTATGATTATCTAGGGAATATGTTTGTTGAAGACGTAGATTAAGGTAACTGCATTACAAAATTATAAATTCATTAAATACTTACTTAGAATTACAAAACAGAAAAAAAGAAAAAATCTATTTTTAGACCAGTTATATCACTGAATCAAATGAAGCTAACCTCTGATATTCTTAATGAAAATTAATTAACATAAATTGAGAATATGATATAATATTCTGAAGATAAAAGGAGAAACATATTGGAATTTTTGGTTATAACGAGATACACAAAATGTATATGTTATTAATCTTTCTGATTCCTAACATGTGTGGAAGGTTCCATTTTTACATAGATTTTCTGTATTTTCAAATACCACCTTTCCCTTTCCCTTATAAAATTCTTTTGTTGTGAAAGAAGTAGAATAATCTGCCAATCAATAGACTAATATTGAAAAGGTCAAAATTTTTTTTCCGTGAAAACATTCAGTCATTATGTCCTTTATTCCTCAGATTCTTTTGAGAAACAATTAATTCAATTAAACCAACTCTAAAGCTGTGGATTGTCATAGATCATAACCTTTCAAAGTGTCTTTGTGTTCCTTTTCAAATTTACTTAGCATATTTTAATGGTATCACACAAAGGAATATTAACAATTCTTGGTGTTAAAAAATGCCCTGCCCCTGTCAGTTGCATTATAAGGAGAAATAGAGCAATGGTATTTCAAGACAAACAGACATCAGCACAATGAATCACATAGAAAAGACCAAGAATGATAGGAATAAATATACAAAGTGACATATCAACCTTAAACATTTATCATGTTGGCATTATGGTTCACCTTTACCTCTTGAGTTATACTCAGAATGAAAGGAATAATGGTGGGAAAATCTAAATGCTATATAATTGTTGTGAACATGAGGGAGAAATATTATTGGGATTTTCACATTCAAAATGGGTAAATTTTCTTAGTGGCGTATTTTTCACTGATAATGCCATTTTTTCACTCCATTAATGGATCCAGTTTGCTGCATTAAATGTACACTACATATCCTGAAATAACTAGTTTCAGAGCAAGACTGAAATATTTTGAATACAATGTTACTTTTCTGAGATCTATAGTACTTTATGTTGAATATATCATTTATAACAAATGTTGATGCAGAAGTTTCATTTATCCAATTTCTTGGTTACAAAATTTTATAGGCCTATGAAATATATACTTGAATTAAATTTTTTTCTAATCACATAAATTATAACCCAATGCTAGAGAAATTTTGGAAATATGAGAAGAGATATATGATTTTTAAGTAATACCCAAAACTCTAGTTCTGTATATTACTTCCCCAAATTTTACAATGGCTTGTATATGTTTTGATATGCAAAACAGAGTAGGTATGTCATATTGCTTTATGATACCTTTGTTTTAGATTATTTCAGGTTTTCACTATGATGATAACTCCACAACAAACATATCTTCTTATAGCTTTTTTCTCATATTTTGAATTATTTGCTTATTGATTCTCAGAAGTAAGATTTGACAGCAACTGATGTATAGGAAGGCATATTAAAACATTTAAAAGGGGGCAATTAGTTTATTTCCTTTTGTACTGGTGTATCTGTGATGACATTTGAATTATTATATTTTTGTTTTGTAACCATTTATCTTGCCTATCAGACTAGAAGTTACAAGAGATAATGTCCATATCACCATTCATTTTATTGAGCATACTTAATATACATAGCTTAATCTCAATAACTTTGCAAAATGAAAATTATGTTCAACAAAATGGCACAGAAATCAGCCAATCTTCATAGCTTTGGGTTGACAAATCAGAAATGTTTACTTATACTTTTATGAAAACATTAACTATTATTGAAAAATCCCTAAAGAAAATGCTTTTAATTTGAATAAAATGTATAAGTCAACTTAATAGTCAAAAGCACCTTAACTCCTGTGTATTTGGAAACTTGGTACATAGGTAGAGACTGAGCTGTTTCTAATACAGGTAAATATTATTGCTTAATTCCAAATAATAAGCCACATTCTGTTTCTATAAAGAGAAATAGCTTTGTAAATAGGGTGGTTATGGGTTGAATTTTATGCCCCCCAAAAGATATGTTGACATTGTAATTCTCATGATAATGAGAGTTCATGATGTGAACTTACTTGGAATAGGGTCATTACAGATGTAATTAATAGAGTCATACATATTGGAGGACAGTAGTGTCTTTATGAGAAGAGAAGAAATACAGAGACAGACACACAAAGGTAGAACACCAAGTAACATCAGAGGCAGAAACTGAAATTAATATGTTGAAATCTAACCTCCAAGGTTACGGTATTGGGAAGTGAGAATTTTGGGAAATGACTAGCTCACATAGGCAGATCTCTCATAAATAGGTTTAATAGGCTGCAGTGAAGAGACAGCTATCTATAGACCAGAAAGCAGGTCCTCACCAGACACAGATGTCAAACAAGCTGGCACCCTGATCTTGAACTTCCAGCCTCAAGAACTGTAAGAAATAAATTTCTGGTGTTATAAGCTACCCAGGCTATAGTATTTTTTTAAGCAGCCTAAATGGAGTAAGAGAGTAATGTTAGGAGATTAAGGTAAAGGTTGTCTCTTGTAGCAAATAAAAAATACAAGATGCCCAGTTAAATTTGAACTTCACAAAACCAATGACTATATTTTAAGTATAAATAGGTTCCAATTATTGCATGCATGTGGCAGCCCTATTTAAAAAAGAAGTCTAAGACTTAAGACTAAAAAAGCCTGCAGATAGTGTGATAATATTTTCTGAGGAATATTCATGTCTGACTTATCAACAATGTGAAAAAGTTATTCTATTCAGCTTTCCGAGTTGCCCCCAGCATCCCTTTAAAGAATAATGAAGCAATAACCCAAATTCTTAATTGATATGCTACAAAGCACTTATCACAGATTTAGAAATATTTGTGGACTAAGGGGATTGCCAACACTAGTAAGATCATAAACAACATTGACCTGGAGGAAAATGAAAATAATTTGTAGAAAAAATATAATAATTATTTAAAAAATGAAACGGTTTATTTATAATATTAATATAATGGTAAGAGAACATTAAATCTCTGGCTATAAGGACACTTGAAATGACAGTCTCATACGGTCCCCTTACTTGGTATAGGGAAAATAAAGAAATAGTTTCATGGAACACTAATGGGAGGTACTGTTATCTCCAAACTTTTTCAGGGCTCTTTAAGTGAAGGTCTAGGAAATCTAGGTTTCCATTTGCCCAGGTGAAAGTTTAGTTGAGAATTAGAGCCAGAGTGCTTGCTCCTCACAGCAGATGGCCATAGCCTGAGGCATGATGTGATCTGTTGGAAGATATACCATAACCCCCAGAAAGCGAGATGCATAGAAGACAAATGTGTGCATTGAATCCAAATAGTCGCCAAACTTCCACGCTAACACTCGGTATCATCAAGGTGAAATACTCTCTTCTTACGAAAAACAGTCACCTAAATGAACCTCCCCAATCCTCCATAGATGGAGGACACTCAGGACTTAAGACAGATGGATCATCTTTGGAAAACTGAGATGGTATCTTGATTTGTACTGCAGCTGCATATCAAAACATGAATTGACTTGAGGAATGATGGGATTGAGGTAAGAAAAAAAAAAAACTAGATTGAAGTCTATTTAATTTTTTCCTACTGAGGTTTTCTAAGCTTTGTACAGGAAAATATAAAGTTTCAGGTCCACAATGGTGATTTATCCGGATCACAGTAATTATGCAATAATTTCCAACATACTAGATAATAGCCATGACTGCTCACAGAAGCGATATGTCTTAAATCCAATGGAAGACTATCTCTTTTTTCCTATATTTCTGATATTTCTGAGAAGGTACATTAATGCATAACAGAAGCTACCAAGAGGCCTACTTCTCAGCTGACAGTTCTCTTTCCACTGTCTCTTTTCCAATTTTGATCTAAAATTAACTTTTTTTTTTTGAGAAGCTGCAATTTTTGTTTAGTGGAAAAAGTGACTTGTCTTCTAGAATGCCTTATTCAAGTTATTCCCTCTTCAATAACCATAGAAAAACAAAGCACTTTCTAATAATTGAGATATTCACTTTAAGGAAAAAAGCCGAATCTTCATCTTTAAGTATTTTCCAAAATTAAGCTGAAAAGAATGCTCCAAAATTGTTTTGTAACCGTATTCATTTTCTAGAAGGAAAACCATCACATTTCATTCCTGAATCTCATTTGTACCTTCTGGAACACCTTCAAATTTTGTTGGAAACACCTGAATGCCTTTTTTTTCTAGATTAATATTAAATCAATGATTATGCTTTTTTGAAAGTCTTAATCACAAAATTAATAAATATACTGTTTAAGGTTTGCTATATTCCTTTGTAACTTTACACATACACATAAAATACAGTTGTCCCTGGTTGCCAAATATCAATCTTTCCAAAACAAATCTAATAACACTTCAACAATATACTTCTCCCTGTCCTTTGAGACACTGAATAAACACTATTAATGTAAATTTGATCAAATAATCACCTTTAGTACTTATCAGATTCTATACTTTGAATTATAGGATATAAAACAAAACAAAAATATTATAGCTAATTTAAGAGTAATTAATTCAAATATTAATAAAAATTTACCAATAGGATGTTTTTTTCAATGATGGATTATTTATCAAAATCTGTTTAAAATATCTCTTATACAGTTGTAGAAAATACTTTGTGGTGTGGGCAATGCTCAGTATTTTTGTCTCAGGAGCATTTGTTTTGAGTCTTTCTCTGTTATCTGTGTTATATACTCTCTTAGATAAATGGACAAAGTTCTCTTATTCTAAATTGAATGTTAATCTGCTTTCATTGGAAATAGATTCTAGTTTCTCCAATTTATTATAGCAGTTCAGATTAACAATGACAATGGCTATATATATCTAAATGAGAAAATATTACTTTAATGTATTTGAGCCCTTTCACTCATGGTTTTGTTTTTAAATTTCTACTTTATTTCTACACAGTGTTTATTATTAACTGACCTTAAATCTATATGAGTATATATGTTGATTTGCATAGAAAACTATATGGATGGCCCACCACAAAATATAATTATTCCTCAATCATCTATGTTGTGTGAAAAGATAGTTTTCAAATCAAAACTGCTTTCCTTCTATAACAACAAAAAGAAATGTCTAAGAAGCAACGATAAGCTATTTCCTTTCATAAATATAAAACTCACTCTTATGTTGACTTCATAAAGTCAAGGATAACATTTTTTTCAAAAAAATATTTTTTTGAAAACCTGAATTTTCAGGTTATTTTCAAAAACCTGAATTTAAAAAAAATGAATTTTTAGATACATGAGATATATCAATATAACAGCATGTAAGGGAGAAGTTAGAGGAAAATTATAGTCTCCAATTATCATCCAATATACATGGGAATTAAATAGGAAGAGGTTCAGTTTCAATGATAAACATTTTATTTCCTCCTTCCCCAAGAAAAACTAATTTTACCTTCATTCTCTTTTCATCTGCTTTAGTGTTTATAGGCATTCATTATTTTGTAACTTTGCACATAAACATATACGCAAGTCAGATGTAAGGCAGTAACCACCTCACGTTGATCATTTTGAGTTGTTTTCTTGGCTTCAAGTTCTTGAAATAAAAATATTTTAATTCAAGGCATCATCTGATAACAACGTAAGCATACTGAATTTTCGTGTAGAAGATTTAGTGGTTGGTCTTGGAAATGTACGGTCCATGCATGTATTCAGTGATATGTATAAAGTAAACTGCCAGGAAGGTAGGAGCTTATGTAATGGCAATTTGAAACAGGTCATTTAGTATGGTGAAAATATTTGTAAATGCAGAGACTTGTGTGTGATGCTTTTGTTGTGCATATGTCTGATGCTGTTCTGGAATATGTGAACATGACTAATGAGCTAGCCATGTCCCCTGTGTGTGGAAAGTAGTGAAGTGTGACAACCAATGTGCTATTTTAGCCTTATTCTGTTCATCCTTGTTAACAGCATCTAATTGCATTGCTGGTTTCTACCATTCCAGCGCAGTAAGACTCAATGGCTGTGATGTCTTTTCCATTTCCCACCAAACAATTGTTGGGGAACTTGATTTTATTTGTATTAACCCCAAAGATCTCTCCATTTGTTTAGTTCTCCCAAACTATACTCAACTTTCAAAATCCAACAAAATTGATGGCACATAGACCTATACAATACACTTCTTTGTAAAATCCCCTTAAAAGCTTCAGCACTTAAAAAAAATCAATAGTACTTGATGTGGTTTTGTGGCTTTCAGTCTCTTGAACACTAAATTCAATTTGATCCATTGTTATTAGTAGCTTAGAGTTGCAGTTCAGCCATCTAGAAAGGTGAAGGCCTTTGGCCCATCATCTGCCATAGATTCGTCCACATTGACGAAGTTGAGTTTTAGCTTTGTATCTTTCTTTTAAAAATAAATGATAAATATAAAAGTAATGATCTATTTTATGTAACCACAACATCATGTAGTAGAATGCTAGTTTTGATGTATTGCTAAATCATTTATTAACAAATTCCCGTTTAAATGTAAGTGGAATTTAAACAAGTCTGGACATGGTAAATTTATGTCATGGGCTGACCATTAATACATCTGGATAGAAACTGAAGACTCTTCTGACAGGACACCAACATGCATCTTTGAGGGTTTAGATATAGCTGGACCTATCACATAGAAGTCATATGGCATGAGACCAAGAAATTTTCTATTGTAGTAACTGTTTATTCAAAAGGAAGAAAAATCCAGGAGTTATTGTCATAATTCAAAAATTAAGCCCCTAATAAATATTTTTTTTCAGAAGAGGGGTAAATCTTCAGAGTATAATGTGTTGGACACATGCCTACATTCTAAAAAGGGGAAGTTTATTTTCAGAAACCTGGTACAAAAATTTAATCTCCCTTCGTGGTCCCATTGGTATAAAAGAAATTGAAGCAAGGAACTATAAAAGAAATTGAGGCAAGAGATTACTCTTGACTGTATTGTTGCGGGCATAATAAGACTTTAAAAGCCTCTAGAATATTACTTTAGGAAGATATTTCTTTAGAAGGAAATCTGTATTATTATAGAAGCTATTGTTGTTGAAGAAGTTATCAATTGCCCACATTTACTGACCTCTTTACTGTGTTGGGCTCCTTTTAACTAACACTTGTATAAAAGGAAGGGCAACAGTTTCTCCAGCTTCATCACTATCTAAACTCCCTGATTAAATAAATAAATAAATAAATAAATAAATAAATAAATAAACTCCCTGATAGCGTGGTGTGCAAGTCTCATTGCCCAGTAGAATAGGTGCAGAGGCAAGGCCATGCAGAATAAAAGCAAGACCAAACAAAAGAATGTTGGTTCCTCAGCCCCACTATGGAGCAGGAACAAATTCATTAATAATCACGTTACTTCTGGAGTATATTATATAACACCACAAAATCTAATTATAATTAAACATGGAAAGTACAAAAAATCAATAATTTATTTATCTAATAGAATACAATCACTAATATGAATGAAGTAGCTCTATCTATACATATATATGTTCAAGATATTTGGTGGATTGAGCAAAATCATTGACTTGACTGAAAATTGAGATGTCAATATCAATGTCTTGCCATCTGTATCCAAATTTTCTGAAGTCTGGAAAAATCAAGTTATGCATTCAAACTATTTTACCTCTCTGACTCTTGGCTTTCAGGTAGCCATGTTATATTCAGAGCTTTGGAGGAATGCTAGTGTTGTATTAGGAAAAAGGCAATGTTTAGACCAAAAAAATGTGTATATATAATTCAAAATGTATGCTTTGTTTTGAGAAACAACACAAATAAGGTTATTATATACTTTGTGTATAAACTTTGAAATTATAAAATAATAGAAAAACATCTGTCAAGATCATTTCAATTTTAAGGCAATGTTTATAGAATTCAATCTTGGCAGTGACAAATAAATAAAGAATTAGTTTCACATTATTTAAATTCTGAAAGCCAGATTTCAAAATGTTTGGCAAAGCAAGGACGATTAATTAATTCATTTGCTGGACAATATTTTGGTAAAATAAGGGGTAATTATGTCTTACTTAAACAGTTCCAGAATATTTAATAAGTTTATGGTTCAAAGGATTTAGAAATACAGTTTTTAAGAACTTGTTTAAGTAGTTCTAAGTTTAAGAAAATTAACTTTTAATAGAGTATGACTTTTGTAACTAAACACAGGTTCTTAATATGAACTGTAATAGCAATATATATAGCTAAATAGATTATAAGATAGCACTGTGGTTGCACTGCCATTTGTATTGATTACCAGATATACATCGCATTAATAATCTTCACTGTGGCATTCGTGAAATAAAAACAATACAAATTTGAAATCTGAGTTCTCCATCTTTTGTTTCTAAGGATGTTTATCTTTGAGTATCTTACTTAACTGCTTTGACTGTCAATAAGTTAATCTGTAAAAAATAGGTAAAATATTTCCTTCCATGTTTATCTCAGACCTTAAATGGTGAAAGTCAAGTGTTTTGAAAAACTGAAGGGTTTTAATGATTACAATTTTTTACCCCGAGTAAGAACAGTAATATTTTTCTGTGCATACTAACATTATTATGTATTATGTAGACAACTACATATGTATGTATCAACCGTTCTTTAAACTCTTCAGACATATTAATTCATTTGATCCTCACAACAATCCAGTGTTGTGAATACAATTTATTCCTTCAAATTATAGGTGAGAAAGCTAAGCATCGAAGATTTTGCAGAATAAACAGATGTCCAGTTACTTTTTTCAGGAAACAACAGAACCCGGATTCAATCCCACTTATTCACTTAAACGGTATGAAGTCATTGAAGCAGGAAGTGATTTCTCAACAATGTCCCTACAGATATATGACTTTGAAATACTCTGTTTTTTTGGAATTCATTCCTTTAAAAATAAACCCTATATAATAGCCTAAGCTACTGATTTTTTTAAATAAACTATTATTTAAAAAAAATATTTACTGAAGACCCACTAGGATGACATTAGACTATATGTTGGAAAATAAAATAAATAATCAATAGCATGTTCTCATAAACTATACAACCTTATGATCATTAGTACTGTTACTCAACCAACAAATTGTTGGTTTTCTCAAGAGCTTTAGAATAACAATGTAGAATTGCTTATATTATTACATATTGTTTTAAAGGTATAATCAAGAAAGCACTTATCTAATACTTTTATCGGTTTTCTTTTTTTATAGGTTTTCTTAATTAGCTCCAAGAAATTTATATAAGAATTCTACTGATCAGAAAGTCCAATGCAAAAAAGAACTGTGACTCTTATTAACTCAGGTAATTTATTTAAAATAATATATAAATATGTTATTTTTGAAAAGCAATATTTTTGAGTCCTTGGTCATAAAGAAATATAAGAGAAAAATAACAAAAAGTGGAAAATTATTTTGTCATTTTTTAAAAGTTAGCTACAATTATGAATGTCAGATCCTACTTCTTGACATATATTAGGTCTGATCTTTATTTAAGAAACTGAATTTTTAAAAAATGAAGAAAATAATTAACAGCTATTCTACTTATAAGGTTCATTCAGATTCCCTAGAAAATTGATAAATATTAGGCAATCTATGATTTAACCTAGGAATACAAAGCATCTTAAAATCAGGAGCATGTTTATACTTGCGTACATTTATTTTTAATACAAATATTGCCTTTGCTTAATATTTTTTTCGAATTTGTCTATTATTTTAGTCTGATTAATTTAGACATCCTTTATATAAAATTTCAAAATGTTAATTTGGCTGCTATTACTGAGATAGAGCATGAAAGTGCTAATTTGCAAGAAAAGGAGAAAATAGAACACATAGAGCTGCATTTCTGGACTGTCTTACTACATGAGCACATTACAGTTACTGTATGATAGCATTTTATTCACCCTTAAAGTTTTCATTACTTGCTGTTTTCTTAAATTCTCTTTTTTGACATATCCTTATTTCTGCTTATTCAAATATATGCTAAATCTAATTGATTTGAACACTTTTTCACATATTTCATTTAACATATTGCTAAGTATAAGTTTTAAGAAAGAAATCTAACATGGTTTCTAGTGTTAAATTATAAATAATCATCTGTTTATAAGTATAAAAATTTTAACCTTTATTTATAAGCCACATTATTTGATTTTTGATAATTTCAGAAAGCACAAAATCAGTATGGTCAAATGAATCTTATTATATGATCACAGACTTTCATAGATAGTCTCCATTTATAAGACTCTACAATTAAACACAATGTTTCTGATATAGACATTTAATATTTCCACATTTTGGAGATTTGAATTGCTTTATTGCTGGACATTCTACAGTAGTAAAGAATGACTTTAAAAATTTTCCCTTCATCTTTTTACACGCAACATATACTATGGGAAGAATAGAGATTGAAAATAACTACAAAACATCAGGAAAAGTCTTTTTGTAACAAGTTCATTTATCCTTTATACAATAACCAAAATTATGGTGATGGCAATCATTTATTGGACTTCTCAAAAATGACTTGTCTGTGGAAGAATGACAGTGTTTTTCATGCAATCCCCAAACTTGGAAAGAAAATTAAGTCAAATAGTCATAAGTGCCAACTTCAAAGCAAATTTGCCATGGTAACTGTACCTTGAAAGCCTGTTGTTGCAGATTTTTGCCAATTAGCAACTCCAAAGGGTGCTATTAGTTCCTTCAAAAACATAAGGGCCATTGTTTTCATCTGTGATTGCTATTCCTCTTTTACAACATGCCATGATAAAAGATGGAATACACAAGGGTGTGCCATTTAGTTCTTATAATCATACAATTAGTTCATAAAGAGAACGATGCATGATGCATATTACAGTATACCTTTGCTATAAAGAGTAATTGCCCTTGCTGAGTCATTATCACTAACCTCAAAATCATTGATTTAAACAAATTCTTCCATGCTAATGGCAAAACATCTAAACCACATAAAATATCTAGACTATATATACTTTTTATGATGTCTATCTTCTAGATTGGGAGCTAGAGAATGGATGACAAATATATAATGAGAAGTTTTACTACTATGAATATGCAACTGGAAATAGTCTAAGAATAATATTCTTCATGAGTAAACATCAACTATATACTTGGATTGCTGTTCCAAGAATATTAAATTTTCAGTACATTTTTCATTTCTATTTTCTTTCCTGAAGTCTTGTGAGAGTTTCTCTCTTACAAGAGAAATGCTCTGAAATGCTCTTTGAGAAATGCTCAAATGATGCTCTGTATTTTTAAGAAAGTCAATCAGGACTTTCTTATAAATAAAATTATTATTATCCTGATTCTTATCTTGATAACTACCTTGATCTACATTATTATCGATAATTATAACAAATTGCAACCAAACATAATGAAAGTTAAAAACATTTTTTTTTAATTTTTATTTATTTATGATAGTCACACAGAGAGAGAAAGAGAGAGAGAGAGAGGCAGAGACACAGGCAGAGGGAGAAGCAGGCTCCATGCACCGGGAGCCCGACGTGGGATTCGATTCCGGGTCTCCAGGATCGCGCCCTGGGCCAAAGGCAGGCGCCAAACCGCTGCGCCACCCAGGGATCCCAACATTTTTTTATTAGAAGCAAAAATTAAAGGCAGTTTTCTTATCATTGGCAAAATATTTCTATCCATCTACAGTAGTGAAAAAAGTATAATACTATCATAGGCATAGTATTTTTCATTTTGAGATATACTTTAAATGGTTTGAGCAAATCCACATAATTGTCAAGTAAGCATTGAGAAAATTGACGTTTATTAAAATGATGGCTTCTTATTATGCAGCTCTAAAACTATGAATGTTAAGTTTTTTATATAATATTATCAACTGCAAATAAAACTTCCTAAGGAAAAAAAATCTCCAAATATTTTATTTAAATTCTTCTTCAAAAATTAGACTTTTATTCTTTAACCAGATTTGTTGTTTTATTTAACTGCTCCATAAACTTAGAAAAATTGAACTGAATACTAATTATGATGAAGCTGTCTTAAATGAATTGTCAATCCAACAAACTGTCACAAATGAAATAGCAAAAAATGCCTGGTAGTTTTCATATTCAGCCTTAATTTAAGTAGCAATTAAATAACATCCAAGATAAGAAAAAAATTCAGGAGGGGTGATTTTATTGACCGCTTTGCCTTAACACTATATATATATATTATATAAGTTAAGGCAAGTTATATATATTATATAAATTAAGGCAAAGTACATATATATATATATATATATATATATAGTATTTACCATCTCCACTTTCTTAGAAAAGTATAATGTTATGTTATATTTAACTTTTCTTAGATTGTCCCCCCATATATATAAACAGAAAGCACATAAATAACTCTGAAGTAAGACAAACAAAAAAATATGCTAAAAAGATAAAAGAAACCCATGGAAAATAAAATTCCAAGGAAATATCAAGTGTCAAAAAGGAAAGTAAATGCTGATTATGATAGGAAATATTATTATTTTGGAATAACTATTGCTGAAGTTGTAAAATATGAAACATATGTTTTATTTTAAAAATACGTTTTATATTTAAAGATTCTTGATGTTTTGAAAGTTTTCTTTGTTCTGCCTTTGACCTTTGAAGGACAGAGTATAGCTTTAAGAGAGTACTTCTGTCTGAAGACAGTAAACGTTTATAAAAGTAGAAAATACATTAGTATCTGCCACTATCAGGTTCATATCTATCACCTTAAATAATAAAAATAAAGAGGTAATAGGACCTTATGCTTGCCTCATCCTTCAAACACAGCTAGATAATTAGCAAATCATTCTGAACACTCAGGAAATCGGAGGACTAAGTGAACAAAGTGCACAATGAGAGGGAGAAAAGAGGCCACATCATGGAAGGCAGTAGGTGTGGAGATGTGGTGGGGAGAAAAGAATCAAGTGCTGCAGAGGGGAGTGAGCCTTGATCACAGTTAGAGGCAAGAGAAAGAGAAAGAGAGAAAGCAGCACGTGGGGGATTGCACAAGAAAAACACTTCCCCCAAACCACTGACTGGGAAAACAAGAAGGGCTGACTGCTGCAAGGTTTTATAAGTAAGATAGTGAAAGTCTGACATTTTAGAAGTACGTGCCAGGGATGCCTGGGTGGCTCAGCGGTTGAGTATCTGCCTTTGGCTCAGGGCGTGGTCCCAGAGTCCTGGGATCGAGTCCCACATCAGGCTCCTTGCATGGAGGCTGCTCCTCTCTCTGCCTATGTCTCCCTCTGATTCTCTCTGTGTCTCTCATGAATAAATAAATAAAGTCTTTTAAAAAAAAAAAAGAAGTCTGTGCCATCACATGGTTGAGACTGGCAGGTGTAGAGGTGCTCCTGTGGGGAAGGGAGGCCTGGGGGGCCTGGGACAGACAACAGACACTGTGCTCTGAGGATCCCTTGGGTCACATGCTGGGAGAGATAGTTTCCCTTTTAGAGTGCATTTGCAAGAGTTGGTACTGTCTTTCAGGGGACAAAAAGAGCTGCTGGGTGTCATTGAGCTGCTCCATTCATCAGCATATGAGCAGAAATGCCTGCTGAGGACAGCTAACCTAGATGTTGGCTTTTTGCTGTGCTTTACCATGAATTCCAAGCCACTGCATGGTTATGTGAGCATAACCGGACAAAATTGTTCATAACTAACCATTAGTTAGTCCTCACTAACCTCACTCACACCAGGGAGACACTCCCCTAGAGGATCAACAAGGTTCCATACTGTACCAGTTCCCTAAAAAGTGGAGTTTTTAAACCTAGCAGCGCACCTGAGATGAATCATGGGAGCACCGTTCTGCAAGGTAGGCAGGTGGCTCAGACATAGACAGGGTGAAGGCAGGGATCTGACAGGAGCCTGGAACACATGAGAGGACCAACATAAACTCCCTGCATGCACCAGGACTACTGATTGTAGATCACTGCAAAACTTCAGCTCTAGTGGAAATAGAACCAGGCACAGGCTTTCCTAATACACAAAAGACAAAGTCTTAGACAAAATGCCAAGATGGAGGAATTCATCCCCAAAAAAGAACAAGAAGAATTCATGGCCAGGGAGCTAATCAAAATAGTTATAAGTAATATGCCTGAACCAGAATGTAAAAGAATAATCATAAAGATACAGCTAGTATCTTGGACTTGAGAAAAGCATAGAAGAATCCAGAGACCCTTACTGCAGAGATAAAACACTACTATACCCAAAATGGAAAACCAACTGATGTAATGACCACAAGGATGAAAGAAGCAGAAAAATGAGTAAGTGATATAGAAGATAGAATTAAGGAAAACAATGAAGCTGAAAAGAAGAGGGAAAGAAAAATATTAGATCATGAACATAGTCTAAGGGGACTCAGCAACTCCAAAGAACTTAAAAACATTAATATCATAGGAGTCCCAGGAGAAGAAGAGAGGGAAAAAGGAGTAGAAGTTTTATTTGAGCAAATTATAGCTGAAAACTTCCCAAATCTGGGGGAAAGAAATAGACATCCAAATCCAAGAGTCACAGAGAACCCCCACCAAAATCAACAAATACCAGTCAACACCAGGGCATAACATAGTAAAATCTGCAAAATACGGAGATAGGTAATAATTCTGTAAGAAGCAAGAGATAAGAAATCCCTAACCTACAAAGGAAGATAAATCAGATTAGCAGAAGCTCAGCTCCACAGAACCTGCCAGGTCAGAAGAGACTGGCATGATATATTCAATGTACTGAATGGGAAAAACATGTAGTCCAAAAATACTTTATCCAGCAAAGCTATCATTCAGAATAGGAGACAGAAAGAATCTCCCAAACAAATAAAAACTAAAGGAGTGTGTGACTACTAAACCAGCCCTGCAAGAAATATTAAAGGGGACTCTATTGGGAAAGAGACACCAAAAGCAACAAAGACTAAAAATGAACACAGAAAATCTGCAGAAACAAACAAACAAACAAACAAAAACAAGACTCATCTATATGCTGTCTACAAGAAATTCATTGTAGACCTCAAGACACCTACAGATTGAAAATGATGGGATGGAAAACCATCTATCATGCTAAGGGACATCAAAATAAGCCAGAGTAACCATACTTAAATCTGATAACTACATTTTAACCAAAGGCTGTAACAAGAGATGAAGAAGGGCATTATATCATAATTAAGAGGCCTATCCATCAGAAAGATCTAACAATTGTAAATATTTATGCCCACAGCTAGGGTGCAACCAAATATATAAATCAATAGCAAACATAGAGAAACTCATTGATAAGGCTGTAGTAATAGCAGGGGACCTGAATAGTCCACTTACAGCAGTGGACAGGTCATGTAAGCAGCAGATCAGTAAGGAAACAATGGCTTTGAATGACATACTGGACCAGATGGACTTAACAGATATATTCAGAATATTTCATCTTTTTTTTTCCCCAGAACATTTCATCCTGAAGCAGCAGGATAAACATCCTTTTCAAGTGCACATGGGACATTTTCCAGAATAGACCACATACTGGGTCATAAATCATGCCTCAAACAGTACAAAAAGATTGAGATCATGCAATGTTTATTTTGAGACCACAACGCTATGAAACTTGAAATCATTCACAAGAAAAAAATTGGAAAGATCATAAATAAAGCAAGGTTAAAGAACATTCTCCTAAAGAATGAATGGGTTAGTCAGGATATTAAATTAAAAAAAAATACATGGAAGCGAATGAAAATGAAAACATGACAGTCCAGAATGTTTGGATTGCAGCAACGGCGGTCATAAGAGGGAAGTATATAGCAATATAGGCCTACGTTAAAAAAATAGATAGGCCTACCTTTAGAAGCAAGAAAAGTCCCAATACACAACCTAATATCACAATTAAAGGAGCTGGAAAAGAGCAGCAAATAAAGCCAAAAGCCTGAAGAAGGAAAATAATAAAGATTAAAGCAGAAATAAATGAGATAGAAACAATGACAATATAAAAAAACAGGATAGATCAACAAAACTAAGAGCTGTTTGTTTGAAAGAATTAATGAAATTGATAAATCCTAGCCAAACTTTATCAAAAAGAAAATAGAAAGGACCCAAATCAATAAAATCATGAATCAAAGAGGAGAGAGCACAACGAACACCACAGAAATACAAACAGTTGTAAGGGAATATTATGAAAAAATACATGCCAACAAATTGGGCAATCTGAAAGAAATGGATAAATTCCTAGAAACATACAAATTAAGAAGAAGAAATAGAAAATTTGAATAGGCTCATAACCAGCAAAGAAATTGAATCAGTAACCAAAAATCTCCCAACAAACAAAAGCCCAGGGCCAGATCGCTTCCTGGGGAATGCTACCAGATATTTAATGAAAAATTAATACCTGTTCTTCTCAAACTGTTCCAAAAAATAAAATGGAAGGAAAACTTCCAAGCTCATTCTATCTGGCCAGCATTACTTTGATCCCCAAACCAGACACAGACCTGACTAAAAAGGACAATTATAGGCCAATATCTCTGATGAACATGAATGCAAAAATTCTCAACAGGATACTACCTAACTGAATTCAACAGTACATTAAAAGGATTATTCACAATGGTCAAATGGGATTTATTCCTGGGCTGCAAAGGTAGTCCAGTATTTATAAATCAATGTGATACATCACATTAATAAAATAAAGGACAATAACCATATGATCCTTTCAATAGATGCAGAAAAAGCATTTGACAAGGTACGGTGTCCATTCTTGATAAAAACCCTCAACAAAAATAGAGATAGAGGGAACATACCTCAACATCATAAAGGCCATGTATGAAGGACCTACAGCAAATATCCGCAATGGGTAGACACTGAGAGGTCAGGAACAAGACAGGGATGTCCACTCTCACCATTGTTATTTAACATAGTTCAGGAAGTCCTAGCCTTAGGAATCAGAAAACAGAAAGAAATAAAAGGCATCCAAATCGACAGGAAGAAGTCAAACTTTCACTATTCACAGACAACATAATATTCTATGTAAAAAGACTCCACCAAAAAATTGCTAGAACTGATACTTGAGTTCAGCAAAGTTACAGGATATCAAGTCAACATACAGAAATCTGTTGCATTTCTATACACCAATAATAACGTAGCAGAAAGAGAAATCAAGGAATTGATACCATTTATAATTGCATCAAAACCCATAAAATACCTAGGAATAATTCTAGCCAGAGGTAAAAGATCTACATGCTGAAAACTTTAGAACACTTGTGAGAAAAATAGAAGATGACACAAAGAAATGGAAAAATAACCCATGCTCATGATTTGCAAGAAGAAATATTGTTAAAACATCTATACTACCCAAACCAACTTGCACATTTAATGCAATCCCTAACAAAATACCACCAGCATCTTTCCAAGAGCTAGAACAAATAATTCTAAAATTTGTATAGAACCACAAAAGACCTTAGTCAAAGCAATACTGAAAAAGAAAAACAAAGCTGGTGCCATTACAGTTTTGGACTTCACACTGTAGTCATCAAGACAGTATTGTACTGGCACAAAAATAGGCACATAGATCAATGGAACAGAAGAGAAAATCCAGAAATTAACCCACTCTATGTCAACTAACTTCCACAAAACAGGAAAAAATATTCAATTAAACAAAGACAATCTCTTCAAAAAATTGTTACTGGGTAGTAGCATGCAGAAGAACTAAATGTGAGATAAGAAACTATCAAAATTGTAGGGGAGAACCAAACAGCAACCTCTTTGATCTCACCTGTAGCAACTTCTTACTAGATTTGTCTTCTAAGGCAAGGGAAATAAAAATCAAAAATGAACTACTGGGATCTCATCAATATAAAAAACTTCTGCAGAATGAAGGAAACATTCAGCAAAACTAGAAGGGAAGAAGATATTTGCAAATGACATCTGATAAAATGTGAGCATCCAAAATCTATAAGGAACTTACCTAATTCAACACCCAAAAAACCAAATGATCCAGTTAAGAAATGGGCAGAAGATATAAATAGACATTTTTCCAAGGAGAGCATGTAGATGGCTAACAGACACATAAAAAGAAGCTCAACATCACACATCATCAGGGAAATATAAGTCAAAACTATAATGAGATATTACCTCACACCTGTCAGAAAGGTTAAAATTAACAGCATGAGAAACAAACAGATGTTAGTGAGGTTGTAGAGAAAGGGAAATCTCTCACACTCTTCATGGGTATGCATATTAGTACAGCCACTCTGGAAAACTGTATGGAGGTTCCTCAGAGTTAAAAAAGAGCTACCCTACGACCAGCAATTTCACTACTAGGTATTTACCCAAAACACACGAAAATGCCAATTCGAAGAGGTGCATGCATCCCAATGTTTATAGCAGCATTAATAACAATAGCCAAATAATGGAAAGAACCCAAATGTCCACTGACTGATGAATGGATAAAGAAAAGGTGGTATATATAAATACGTATTTACACATATATGTGTGTGTATACATATATAAAAGAATATTATTCAGCCATCAAAAATAATGAAATTTTGCCTTTGCGGAGATGTGGATTGAGCTAGAGTGTATTGTACTAATCAAAATAAGTTAGAGAAAGACAAATACCATGTGATTTCACTCATATGTGGAACTTAAAAAATAAAACAGATAAATGTAGGGGACGGTGAAAAAAAAGAGAGGGAAACAAACCATAGGAACAATGGTTCCATCAATAGGGTTGATGGAGGGGAGGTATGCAGAGAGTAAGCTAAATTGTTGATGGGTATTAAGGAGGGGACTTGCTGTATTGTGCACTGGATATTCTATGTAAGTTATGAATCACTAATAGTAACCCTATATTTATCAATTTGAGAATATACCAAACTGTTTTCCATAAAAAGGATGAAGTTCTTATACATGCTACAATATGAATGAACCTTGAAAGCATTATACTAAATGAAAGAAGCCCAACAAAATGAGTACATACTGCAAGAATCTATTCATATGAAATGTCCAGAAGAGATAAATCTATAAAAACAGAAAGTAGATTAGTGGTCGCTTAAGGCTGGGTTGGGGATCGGAAGGAATGGGGAGTGACTACTAGGGTGCGCAAACTTATTTGGGAGATGACAAAAATGTTCTAAACTTAGCAGTGATGATTGCACAACAACACCAAAGAAATTAAACTGTATACTTTAAATGGGTGAATGTTTACTATGTGGATGATAACTCAATATCAAGGGCTTAAAAAATTAAGAGGAGGAAAAGGGGTAGGGGAAAGAAGGAGAAGAAAAGAAGGTGAGGTGGAGTTTAGGAGAGAGTTCAGGAGTCTGGGCTCTAATGCTCTAATGTATATTGAATGAATCATTTACTTTCCTTTCATTCTCTCCTCTGAAAATTGAGACAATACGTGATATCTCACAGTGTTCTTTTTCAAGGATTGGAAGAGATGATGTTTACAGAACACTTTACTTAGTCTTTGATATATCTTAATGACTGTCCAATTTTTATTGGACTAACTTATCAAAGGATTGACTCAAATCTAATTTATTGATATGGACAATAGGGATAATCACCTACCTAATTGAGCTTTTGTGAGGTTAATGAGGTAGCTAAGTTCAGCCTCAACTTTATTTCAACCCAGGCATATTACAAGCTTAGTAATATACCTAAAATAGTGTCTAGTAACAATATACTTATTGCAATTTTATCAGGTGCCAGTGTCTGTGCTAAACACGTGGGATTACTAACCATCTTTATGGCAAAATACCATTAGTCACTACAGCAGCTGTGTGCTGCTGAGGACCAAACCAAAAACTTACCACCAAACAAAAAACAATTTTTACAAGTCACAAATAATCACATGTGGACCGAAGGTGAGGAATAACAACAACAAAAGAAAAAAATAGAGGAAAACATTGCCCTTTATACCATGCAAAGCTTTAATAGTTTATAGGCAGTCTACTCCTTGGAAATATTTGCAATTGCATAAAAATAACCCAGATTTAAAAACAAAAATATATGGCTTTATATCATTACTTTACCTATTGGTCATTACTTCTTTTTTTTCAAGCATTTTTTTAAATTTCATTTATTTATTCATGAGACACAGAGAGAGAGAGAGAGAGAGAGAGAGAAAGAGAGAGAGGTAGACACACAGGCAGAGAGAGAAGCAGGCTCCAGGCAGGGTGCCTGATGTGAGACTGGATCCCCGGTCTCCAGGACCACGACCTGGGCCGAAGGCGGCACTAAACCGCTGAGCTACCCAGGCTGCCCTGGTCATTACTTCTTGAACCTCCATTTCCTCACTGCTAAGTTGAGGCTCATAATAAGAGCTTTGGCCATATTATAAAGTGATGATAAGACTATGTGCTTGGCAAATTGCTATCCTACACAATGTAGTAGTAGCAGTAATCATAGTAGTTCGTGTTTTGTAAAACTATAGTAATAATAACAGACAAAGTTCAAATAAGATTTAAAATGAAAATAAAAACCAAAATCTAAAGCTTATGGATGGGGAAGACGAACACAAAAACTCACAGTATATTCAGTTTAGTCCTTAGATCCCTGGAAACCAAAAAGTAAGGAAAGAAGGTAGGGAAGGAAAGGAGGAGGAAGGAAGAAAAAGTGATTCTCACTGACATTAAAATAAAAATAAGAAACCATTTTCTGATGCTAAACTCAAAAAAGGTTAATCACGGATCATTAACCTGGAATTACTGAATGCACAACATAATGTACATTGTTTTTGACCATAGTTTTCAGAAGGTAAAGAATTCTTATAATAACTTTTTATGAAAATCCTTGATAAAAATTTATATCAAAGCATCAAAACATTGCTTAATGAAAGCATTCTCTGGGGACTAACCTACTGAGGACTAGGATATAATTTTCTAGAGATGAAAGTCACAGTGTCTTTTTTTTTTTTTTGAGCTCCCATGTGTACCAAAAATGGGGAAAGCATATTGTATGCATTATCTCTAATTTTCATTACACCCTTTAAAGTGTTATTATCACCTTTTACTATAGTTAGGGGATGACAGAACCATCACTACTTTTCCATTAAAACCGGCAATCTTAAACTGGGTATACAGATTAGTTTGGATGACCAGCATGCTCTCTAGCCTGTCATAGTCACAGATGAATGATCTAAGTGAGGCTTTGGTGAGAAACTGGACAACATGCAGTTCAAGGCTCCACCGACTGGTGCATGCGCAAGGTTTAGATACTTTTCCCTGACTGAAAGGTTTTACAGCTTCTTTTTCAATCTTATCTTTCATTTTCTGCAGCATTTAATGATAAGGACTATACATTTTGTTACAGAAAGAAAGTTTAATTGTATTTAATAAAAATCACTCGTGTTTTTTAAGTGAGTATTTAAATCTCTGCAATTGTTAAATGTCTTTACCCCACCCCCAGAATGACGTAGAATACTCTAGCTCCCTGGACCATAAGAAAGCTCAGAAACTCACAGAGACAAGGAACGGCTGTGGGGTGGAGTTCCTAGACCAAATTGACATCTTCCTAGATTTCTCCACCCTGCCTGTCTGATAAATCCGTGGATCCATGTTTCACCATTGGGAGACTGTATTTCTTCTCAAATACCCATCTCCAAGAACAAAATGGGGAGAGGTAGGCTAATGACTTTATTTGGGTACTCTGAGCTGCAAATTCCCAATGCCTTACAATGCATTAACTACAAGTGTGTTTTTATCTAAAGTTCTCTGAATTATGTTTATTAATTCTTCTTATGGGTTAAAGTTCTCACTTTTCTACCTAAGGTTGATACCTTTTCTTCTAAGAAGAGCTATGCTAACTCGACTCTCATTACTTCTCTTGAGAAAATTTGATCTTTTTTAACACAGAATCTACTTTGGGCTGGGATAAGGAGCACACAGCCCCATTAAATAACAAGGAGTACACACCTCTTTTTTCCTTCATGGTAGAAGGTAACTAAAACTAGGACCCCAACCAAACTGTTCAAACATGGATTCTCCTTCCAAAGAGCTGCTAGACTTTAGACTTCTCTATAAGGCTAGGAAAATGATGCTGGTAAAATGTCAACCTTGTATAGTCCCATAGCGTCTCCTCAGATTCCTGAGGTGTCCTAATTCTTACTTTATACTTCTGTGTTATAATTTGTGGTGGTTTTGTGGGTGTGGCTCATTTCGAGCTGTTTATTTTCTCTAATATCAAGTGAAAAAGGAACTTGAAATGCTCCCAACTCTTAAATAATGTCTTGATTTGTTCTATGTGTAGAGTCATACGGGATGTTCCAAGACCTTCAAGTTTGGTGTCAGCAGAGCTGAGTGAAAATCAAAATTATATATTTCTTTTTCAGAAATTTAAAATTTCAAGATGATAGCAGGACATTAAGGACCTATGAGACTGCACAGGTTACATGCATATGCAGCGAACCCTGGAGGCATCTCTTAGTTGAGTCTCCTTAAGGTAAAACCATGCCTGGGAATCATATTCAAGCAATTTAATTGTGAGTGTCCTCCAGAAAGAGAGGAAATAATATGAGATGGGGGAAAGCTAAGCAAGAACGTGGCCTCAGCTGAATACTAAGTTATGTTTAATCTCACAGGGATCATGTATCTGATCATGGGCAATTCTTTGGAAAAAGGGTAACAATTCTTAGAAGCTGGGGATAGACTACAAATGCTGGTAAATGAGATCTAGTTGGTGCAACAACATTCTTCAATACAGTCTCTCCATCCAATTTTATGGTACTCTGTAAGTCTTTTTGGTTGATGAATCTACGTCACACCGAAGTGCAGCACATCAAGAAATGCCACAGCTTTGGGGTGCCTAGGTAGCTCAGTCAGTTAGGCATCCAACTCTTGGTTTCATCTCAGGTCATGATCTCAGGGTCATGAGATCGAGCCCCGCATTGGATTCCAAACTCAGCGTGGAGTCTGCCTGCCTCTCCCCACCATGCCCTGCTCAAGTGCTCTCCCTCTGTCTCTCTCTCAAATAAATAAATAAAATCTTTGAAAAGTGCCACAGTTTGGCAATGTATGGATAGCTCTGCATTGGTGATTTGAGCAGATTCTGAGAATATTACCCTATAGGAGGAGTATAGGTTCTCACTAAAATTCAGTTTTTTTATATAATGTGTCTTAGTTCATTCAGGCTTCTATAATAATACCATGTACCAAGCATTTTATAAACAACAAAACTTTATTTCTCACAGTTGTAATGTTGAAAAAGTCCAAGATCAAGGTGCCAGCTAATTCAGTGTCTGGTGAGAGCCTGCTTTCTGGTTCTTTGTAGGCCGTCTGCTCATCATACCCCCACATGGCAGAAAGGGCAAGAGGGTGTCTCTTATAAGGGCACTAATCTCATTAATGAGAGCTTTACTTTAATAACCTGATTGACTCCTAAAGTCCCCACATCCTTATATCACACTGGAGATTAGGTTTCAACACATGAATTTTGGGGAGACACAAACATTCAATCTATAACATAGTGATTTTAAAAATCACATCTTTCATCCCTTCTTGTTATTTCCTATTATCTGACTCTAGAAGTCAGATGATTTAAAGCTGTCAATGCATTAACCAAGTTGCATTTGCCTTTTTTTTTTCAATTTTTTATTTATTTATGATAGTCACAGAGAGAGAGAGAGAGGCAGAGACACAGGCAGAGGGAGAAGCAGGCTCCATGCACCGGGAGCCCGATGTGGGATTCGATCCCGGGTCTCCAGGATCGCGCCCTGGGCCAAAGGCAGGCGCCAAACCGCTGCGCCACCCAGGGATCCCTGCATTTGCCTTTTCTTTCTTCCCTTTATCTACTGCCTGAATCATAAATAGTTTATAGCTCTCTGTAGTACTCCATCACACTGAGGCTCAGTACAGTCTACCAGTATTCTTAAAATCACAAATGACTTCTGAAAATGCACCTCTTCTCTGCACATCACCTTTTTTAAAAGGTTATACCCTTGTTTCAAGGCGAATTGCCTTTATTTCAAGTACTGGGCTTTCATAAGGCCACTGTTGCAGTTACATACTATAAAAGAATTCTCTGAAAGTTCAGAAGGACCCCAAATATTACTTGGTTATGACTATCAATCAATCAGAGTGTAAGGAATATAGTTCATTTTATCTTTTAAAGATAAAACTTAATTTCTATTGGCAGCTACAGGTTTACTAAATGGACAAAAATTAATTTTAGTCGATTCTCAGAAAACTTTGCTAAAGCAACTGCATTCCCTTTAATAACTATCCCAAATGGAGGGAAACAGGCTTTGGGGTAAATTCTATCTACAGTGTTAAGCAGTGAGAATCCCCGGTTTTCAGTGGCTGGTTCTAAGTAGATCATTGCTATATCTACCTCTTTCTAAATATAAGGCATCTTTCAGGGAACCTTTATATGAGATCTCTCCAGTGTCACCTTTTCAAAAACAGATGTGCACTGTGGCAACTTCCCTTCCAAGTTCTCACTTTCTACCACTCACCCGTCCTCTCTCCTTTCTCTCCTATTCTGATTTGGGCTTTCTTCAAAACCATGAGTTTGCACATCTTAAGAGAGTCTATGATAACTGAATTCTCGAATTTCCCAGAGACAATAATCAACAAACGAGGATCAGGAGCCAACATATAAATGCCAGTTTCTTCTCTTTCAGAGGGGTAATTCTGAGGTACATTCTACTAGGTTATTCAGGGTATTTCTAGGACAATTGAGCAGAATTTCTTAAACCAAGATCAGAGGACCTCAGTGATCTTTTGACATATCTTTTCCAAGGCCTGAAAGCATTAAGCTTTGGGGACTTTCTTCATCATCTCTGTCATTTGGCCTAGTGAGGGGAAAAAAAAAAAAGGAGAACTCTATTCGGCCTTGGCAGGTGGTAGGATACAATGTAGAAGACAACTACTAATAAGGATAACACTGCTTTCTGAATTATGGGAATGATTGATCCCAGGCTAGGAAAATGTATTAATTTCCAGGTTCAGATAGAGGTCTGAATGAACAACCAGCAAGAATCAAGCATGATATGGGAACTAGAAAATCCCATTGTAAGAATTCTAAATTTTAACCATCTGACATTTCTTTCTCAATATGATTAAAAACATCAAATGGAATAGGTTCCAGGGAGATAAGTCACCCCAAATCAGCGGCAAATACCCTACAGGCACTTTAAATTCATGTACGTCAGAATTTTGTTTATATATAGTTTAATGCATTAGTTTTATAATCATGCTTAGAAACCAAAAGATTCTAACTAGTTTAATCAGAACAAATTGTCCTCTTCATGGTAAGTAGTTGTTTTTGTTTTTTCCTAAAAACTTGATTTCTTTTATAACTTAAGTTTGAAAAAAAATATATGCTGTATATGCCATTGCATAAATATGTCAGGAAAATTAATGTTACCTGCTATAGCACGCCCTTAAATTTTGGTGACTTTATATAGTAAAAGTTTGGAATGCCTGGGTAGCTCAGTGGTTGAGCATCTGCCTTCAGCCCAGGGAGTGATCCTGGAGTCCCCGGATCGAGTCCCACATCGGGCTCTCTGCATGGAGCCTCTGCCTCTCTCTCCCTCTTTCTCTCTGTCTCTCATGAATAAATAAATAAAAATAAAAAAAAATAAAATAAAGCATATATCGTAAAAGTTTATTTTTCACTCGTTGGACTCAGTTGCTTTATCCCAAGTGATGATTCGTAGATCCTGGTTCCCTTCATGCCATCTTCTGCATGTGACTTTAAGATTCCCCTGGCATCATCCTGCTAATAGATGTTGATAGGTGGAGAGGAGATAAATTTGAAAGACCGCAAAGGAGGTTTAACACATCATGACTGAAAGTGGCAAATATCTTTACAATGCAAATGTCATTGCTCTGAATTGAATCACAGGGCCTACCTAACTGCAGAGGAGGCTGGACAACATAGCTGAGCTGTTTACCCAAGACAAAAATAAAATACATTTGGTAACCACAAATCTTTTTACCACAGCCTACGAATTCAAGCAGCCCATTCTGTGTCTACAATCCTACCCAGAGAATTCCTCAGGGTAAAAATCCTATATGTACATGTTCAAGAAAGTACAGCACCCTCTTGCTCCTAGCCACAGCTGATTGCATAAGATGCACACGACTCCTTTTGCTGAAGTCTCTGGAGCTGCCTTGAATCCACAATGGCCTTCTGGTAATTGTTCCGTAGAGTCCTGTTGGTTGGAACTTTCTTGGATGCTCATTAGAATATCTTTCTTTATAATGAAGACACACAATTTGTAGTAGATTAAGTGAATCCCCATTCTTTGTTAAAATATCTAATTATAGTTCTACATCAGTTCTCATCTCCCCCTCTGGACACTTCAACTCTAAGTATCATGAGCCCTTTAAACACAACACATCTAAACTGAATTCATTTCTTTTTCTCACTTAGCCTAACTCTTTTTGTAGCTTTTACTATTTTTCAGTTACAAAATCTTCTAAACTCTTTGGACCAGAGACTAAAGTCAAATTTTTTATCTTCTTCTTTGAAAATTATAATTTATATATATATTGTATAATTATATATATCTTTTTTGTTTGTTTGTTTGTTTCTCACCCAATCTTTAGCTTCCATTTGCTAAACCATACCTCTACTTATGGTGCTTATCTCTGTGGAAATCATCACCCATCTCAACTTCTTACAAATCCATTTTACAAACACTGTTGATCTGACTCTAGTAATGTCACCCTCAAGTGAAAATGTAAAACTTCCTATCCAGTGCTTATGTAAAAATGCCCATAATGATTAGAATTAAAAATCACTCACAATAAAATTGTGACCTGTCATTTCTATTTTTTCTGTTCTCCTAAATTAATTCCATGTTCCCTATAAATTGGTATATGCCTCTGTTGGCATCTTATTGTAAATCTAAATTACATATTACCTGCTACAAGGCAAAAGAACTTGATTGATGCTTTAAAGACAAAGTAGATGCTAAAAAGAAAAGAAATATATTACTTTACATGTGTTGAATGAATGATTTTAATAATCACTCTGCTGATGAAATAAATAATTTCAGAAAGAAGAAAGTTACATAATTTTCAGTAGTAAATGCTTGCTTGAAACAGAATTTCTGCTACAGGTATTTTAATTAATTTCACGTTGATGCCATTTTTTTTTTTCTGTTGGGAAAAAATATATCATCTTAACATCCATCATTTATCCCTCCTTTACAATCTCAATCAAATCATTATTGCTCAAACATCCTTCACAATGAAAATGAAGCCAATATGACCTAAATTATGGTTTATAAATTATAGAAATAATACAGTGTATCATATCAAATATTTTTAAAGGGAAATGAAGCATAGTAAAACTCTGGCACCCTCAATATTTACATCAATTGAAAGTACATAAGAAACTTTTAAAACATTCTATAAAAATTGTTTTTTTTCTAATTATACTCTCTCCTTTTAGGTTATCTGTATTTATTTATTATTATTATTTTGTCTGTTGACTTGTGTTTTTCTTCCTTTTTAAAAATGATTTCTTTGAGAGATAGAGTGAGTGAGAGAGCACAAGTAGAAGAGAGGAACACAATGAAAGGGAGAAACCGGCTCCCACTGAGCAAGGAGTCCTCCAAGCTGGGCTCAATCCCAGGACCCTGATCTGAGCCAAAGTAGATTCTTAACTGACTGAGCCACCTGGGCAGCCCCTGTGTTCTTCCTTCTTGAGTATTTATTTTGTAACAGTATTGTCTCACTGTTTCATTGCAAAAATTACTCACTTTGGAGTCATTATCTGCTCAGAAGGCTTTGACAGGTAAACCTGAAAAACTATTCTTTATTCTGACAATTTTGCCAATATAAAAATGCATTATGAATTCAAAATATTGATTTTCAAATAAATGTTGGAAATACAATTTTTTGTGAGTAGTGTTAAAAGAATAAACTGAGGCATATTAAAAATTTTTGAGAGTTTTTTTGAGAAAAATATCTATTCTATATGGGCAAAGGCAAACTTAAAGTGGTTAGGGAGGCTCCTGGACAGGAGCCAAGGGAAGACTTATATAGAGAAGATATGCAAACAATGAAAAGAAATGTTTTGATTGGCTAAAGCTTAAAGGTTCGTTGGCTCTTTGTGATTGGTTGTCTTTAGTATTTTGATTTTATAACCTTGAGGCATTTACAGGCTTAGATTTTGATATGTTTAGCTAAGGTGCCACAGAATTAGAACCACATCAGTCTAATGGCCTCCTTATTTAATTAATTTAACAGTGGCAATCCTCAATATTGTCTTCAGCTTATCAGGAATATTTGCAGCATTTGGTAAGTAGTCTAGGCTTCATAAAAATAGTAGTTGTATAAATGTGAAGAATGTTAATAGAGCAAGTTTATTCATGCATGTTTATCATATGGGAATTTAAACTATCCACATGTTCAAATGCAAAACAAATTGTTACTAAACAAAAACAAATTTACTTTGTAGTCTAGATGTGCACAGTCTCTTTAATAAAATAGTGCATTCTTCCTTAGTTTACAATAGATAGAAGAGTGTTTAAAATGAAAACAAAAATAGTTGAATTGTCTAATGATTTAATTATAATATTAAACAGAGCCTAACATTTTAATCTCTTCATCATCTTCATAATTATAATATCCTTAAAAAGTCATTAATCAATTTTCTGGTTTTGATAATGTTACCATAGTCATGTGAGATATTATTAGAAGGGGAAATGGGTGACTGGCAAAGAGCATCCCCCTGTACTTACAATTTCCTGAGTATAGTTGTTTGAAGTAAAAAGTTTTTTAAAAAGTCATTCATGAAACAATTGTGTTATTCTCTACAATTTTTTGGTATCAGTTAGTTGCTATGAAACAACTTTCTACATATACACCACATAACAAAAGCTTATGATTTGAAGAGAATTTAAAAATGAAAGGACTGGATATTTTAGTGAAAGAGAGGGCAATGATCAGTTACTATTTTCAGTTTATTAATTTCTTGGCATAGTCTCCTTTCTTTTCCAAAGCCTGTATATCCTGACATCATCTTTGACAGAGCTCCTGAGCGGTTGGAGATGCATGCCAGATTTGAAAACAGAAATGCCATTTTCCTTCATCCTATCCTTCTTACTCATGCTGCACATAATTCACCTCTCTTGTTTGAGGCAGAGGTTACATGCTGTGTAAGTGACAAGGGAAAATGACCCTTAGGGTGAATTACATAATATGTCCCCAGATGTCTTGGTTCTCATCTAGAAGAACACTCCTCTAGGTCAGAAGTGATGAATTTTCTACATCATCTCAAATGTTACTAATGCTTCTTGACTTTACTTTTCACATCTTGAAGAATAGATATACTAGAAAACATGCTATAGGCAGTTATTAAAACATACACATTCACATCGGCAAATAACATTAAATATAAAATTGGTTTATAGAGTGTAAAATACCTATTGATCTTAGCAACTTTAATCATGCATGGCTTTTACAGACCTCCAACCAATAGACCTAATTGTAGCTGCTATTATTGCTCTAAGTGAGAGTTAAAGATTCTAATCATCACATTGTAAAGCAAACATTTTAAAATAAATTTTTAAAGATATGAAAAGTAAAAGAGGAGTAGAAATGAAAATTCAATTTTAATCGAAAATTTAATTCAGAAGGATCATTGCTCAGAATTATACGCAGACTTTTAAGCTTTATCCTAATCTGGAAAAAAAAAAACATAACCCAATTGCTTCATAATGACTGTTTTTATTTGGCTCCTGTCACATAAGAAATAATAACTATGGGTCAGATAGCACGAACTATATATCAAAAATAGATGTTCTGTGCATCGGTTACCTTAATAATCTCTCCAAAATCCCATATTTGAATTGGTGGCTATCTCCTAGAATTATCAGGAGGACTGATTAATCTTTAATTGTGTTAATTTATTGTGTTAATAAGGTAAGAGTTAGATGTCTAATGTGGAAGCTCAGTGAGTTTACTCAGAGTGTACTCTTTACTACTCAGAGTTCAGTGAATGACAATTCGGTTGAATTCTCAGTGCCTATCCAGATTACACAGTGATTATGCTAATTTAGATCAGGTACGTTAGCATATTGGAATATTTATCATTAAACTCAAGTGTAGAACTAACCCTGGAGAATATTATGGAGGGAAATATAAGCTAGTGACTCCTCTGTGCCTGACTAATGTCTTCTTCTTTGTTGTTACCCTGGTTTCGGTTGTGCTGTTGTTTGTTTTTCAGCCATCAGAAACCATTGAGTCTTATGCTTTAGCCGTGAGTATATTAGAACTTTTAACTTTTAATTTTTAATTTATTTTGTAGCAAATTCACCTGCCTTAGGGACTGTGGCTTCCAAAACTTATGCAAATCTTCCAGAAAGAGAGATTGAGTTGAAGAAATTGATAGACACCGCTCAAAGATTTTGCATAGAGTGCTTGCAATATTATTACTGATTGATGTACTTGGGAAACCATCAGGAAGCTGTCATTTTACCTTTTCTTGTCTGAGACGTAGAATAAATATGGGCTGGTTGCCTTTATAACAAATAAATGTATATAACTCACTATCTGAAGAAAATTCAATGTATAATCAACATCATGATCATAGAATTTGTGTGTGTGTGTGTGTGTGCGTGTGTGATCTCTACTTTGGGGAAAATGTTTCTGGTTTTTATTTATGAGTGTTAAATCCATGTTTCCCTTTAATGCAGGTTCTAATGAAATATTAATAGATAGTGTGCATGGTGATTATATTTTAACAGTTTAAAGTCTAATTAACATAATGAAGTTATCCATGAAATTACAAATGCATACTTTCCATTATTAATGTTTAGATAAAATTAGAAAGCGCATCACCATCTACTGTAAAAGTCATTTCAGTAGACTGGAAGTGAATTATACTGTACATCCCCCCTTTTTTAATTTACTGTAGATTTAGTCATAAGAGCTAATCATTTAGTATTTATTGTTTTCAGGTTCTATCCAAGTATCTTGTGTGTATTAATTGTCACAAAAACCTAATAAAGTTGGTACTATTATGGTTTTCTAAAAATGAGGATCTGAGACTAAATAACTTGCCCAAGGTTATTCATCTGGGAAAGGACACAGTGGGGCTTTCATCTAAACAGGTGGCTCCAGGATCTGTGTACTTAATCTGCTGATAACCCTGATAATCATAGTAATTGCTTATATAGGTGATATTTACTGATTTACTATGTAGAAGAATCACTGCCCAGATTTATGCACAGATTTTCTCACTTCAACTTCACTACAAATTGATGAAATAGATCCAGTTATACTCATTTTACAGTTAAGGAAATTGAAGATTGAAGATTGCAGAAATTATATAATTTGTGCAGGGTCTCATTGCCTTTAACTACCCACTTTGCTTTACCATCAGTATTTATCTACGTTCAGGCCATGCTGTAGTGCTTCCATATGATTATAAACTAATTCATGAATGCAGCCATCTCATATTATATATATATATATATATATATATATATATGTTATACAATGAGAATACAGTAATGAAGAAATGAGAATTCCCAATGCAGATGTGTGTTCATCTTCTCCGTCACATTCTTTTTATAATTAGTGCAATAGAGAAATGAATGTGCTCTGGAAGAACAAAGGAGTGATTTGTTCTGCTAAAGAAATCATGAAGTTCTCTGAGAGATTAGAGCTGATCTGGATTTTATAGTGTGCATTTCATGAGTGAGAGGATGGATTTGTTAGTAAATGGCAGTTCAGGTAATGAGCGGGTGTGATGGAGGGTCAGGGACTAACAGTGCGTGGGTATTTGGATAATGCTGTATGAAGTGAGGAGGTATGTGATGAGAATTAAGCTAGAAAGGGACAAGGGCCAACCTGTGCACAGCATTTCAGCTCTGACAGGCAATAGTGAATTTTCTGGGATAGGCAACATGACACATACACAGCTTCTATTTTTTTTTTTTAATGGAGCTGAGTAATGCAATCCCAATTGTCATACCTTTGTCAGTCTTAGAGATAAATATACGCAACATCATGGGATCATGGGATCAGTGGCAAAAAGGAGTAGAATAAGTTATGTTGAAATCAGATTACTCTTGAAAACTACCTGACACAAATATATAGAGGAGTTCATGGGAATTTTTACTACACTGGGTTTTTTTTTTGTTGTTGTTGTTGTTGTTATTTTATTAAAGTTTGAGGATTATTACCTAGAAACTCTATAACCTAGAGATGCGACATTCTAAAGTTAGCCTACATTCATATTCTTAGAAAATAAGACAGAAAAGGGAATAGGCAAAAAAGTGGTTATACTCAAATATATAATTAGCAAATAAGAAAAAATACACATATCTACTTAAATGCTTGTTTCTGTGACTGATCATGAGAACTTAATTGAAATACTTAAATTCCTTTTCTATTAACCATGCCATGCATCTTTTCCCTCAGCCATCACTTCGGCTAGTTGAGTGTCATCACTGAGTAAGGGTAAATCTGTAAATGCTCAGTGACCTTACTTTCTCCAATTGTGATAGGATTCCTTTAAATTTTACTATTGAAATTAAATTTTTAAGAGAATCCCCCAGACAATTCTATGGATTACTCACAGGTCCGTCATCTTCGGTAGCAACAATCTGATTTTCTTTCCTCATAATCAGGATTAATTATGCCATAAATTCTCTGCTTTATTTGGTGTTTCAGTGGTATACAAAGACTTACATGGCCAGGTAGTACTCCTAACTTGCACTTCAGGGGGATAATTATTCAGACTCAAACTGTGGAAATTTGGTATCCTATAGAGAAAAATCGGTTCCATGGAATTTCCTTATCTCCTGAACCAATGTATTCTGGTTTAGGCAAAACACCATAAAATAAGAACACATCATGTAGGACAATATCCTCATCATAATACATTATTAGTAGGAGATTCCAGCATTTTATCAGGCCAGCTGTTTTTGGTTGATGAGGTACATGGTAAGACCAAAAACACCATTGCCTGTACTTTTTTCATGTCCCATTTTGGATATAAAAATGAATTATTTGGTAGAAGAAATGTAGTTTGTTATACTGTGATAATGGATAAGGAATTTAAGTAATTATTGAGGATGAGTAGGAAAAACGTCTCATTAAAGGAAAGCAAGTCAATATCCTGAATTACTATTTATTCAATTGAGAATCCGCTGATGTTTTCTCCCTGATAAAATGTTCCTCTACAATCAGTCTACCAGCGGTTTGCCCAGGTAATGGTACCATATTAATGGTTCAGGAATGGCCTCTGGTATTGGTGATTTGTGTGTAATCAACACTTCTGAAACCAGTTGTGTGGAGGGTTGATATCATAGGCTGTACATAACATCTTCCTATGGTGCCCTGACAAATTTTTATGTGAAAGCATTGACCAAACACTGCAGTGCCTGGTAAAAGAGCCTGGGTGGTGGATGTCTATATAATTAGTGACACCCTGTCAGGAGTGGATTTCTTTAATGAGCATTTATATGGGACACAAAAGCTTCAACTACCTGCCCCTTCCAGAGGCCATATTCTTCTTCATCACTTTTGTCATCAATTCTCCAATCTTCTTTTCATTAGTCCTTGACTAAGTCCTTGGCCATTTCTCATTAGCGGGCATACATCTATAGCATTGGCCATCTCCACATTGATAAAATAAGCAGCCACATCCACTGCTTAAAATTCTGGCCACTAAGAAGGTTTTCATGTTCCACTGTTGACTTCCTCTCTCTAGCTATGAAAATCCTAGATAGAATCTTCCAGTAGATGGCTGTTTCATCTACATTGAAAATCTGTTATTTGGAGTAGCCACCTTGCTAATTATCTTAGCTAGATGTAGGTAACTTAATGGGGCTTCTACATTAGCACTTGCTGTTTCACCTTGCACTTCTATGTTATAGCTATGACTTCTTTCCTTAAACTTCTACTAGTTCCCAACTTTTCTTCTGCAGCTTCCTTACCTCTCTCAGCCTTCATAGAATCATATAATTGAAGAAACTTAGGGCCTTGCTCTAAATTAACTTTGGTTAAGAGATTGTTATAGCCGGTTTGATCTTCTATCCAGACCACATGAAACTTTCTCCATATTAGCAATAAGGCTGCTTCACTTTTTTATTTATGTGTCCTTTGGAATGATACTTTTAATTTCTTTCAAGAGCTTTTCCTTTGCATTCACAAGTTGGCTAACTAGTGCAAGAAGCCTCACTTTTAGCCTATCTCAGCTTTTGACATGCCTTTCTCAATAAGCTTAATCATTTCTAGCTTTTGATTTAAAGTGAGTGATGCGTGACTCTTCCGTTCACTTTAACACTTCAAAGGCATTGTAGGGTTATTAATTGGCCTAATTTCAATATTGGTGTGTCTCAGGGAATAGAGAGCCCCAAGACTAATCAGGGGAGCAGTCAGATACACACATTTGTCGATTAAGTTCACAATCTTATATGAATGTAGTTCATGATGCTGCAAAACAACTACAATACTAGCATTAGGGATCCCTGGGTGGCGCAGCGGTTTGGCGCCTGCCTTTGGCCCAGGGCGCGATCCTGGAGACCCGGGATCGAGTCCCACGTCGGGCTTCCGATGCATGGAGCCTGCTTCTCTCTCTGCCTGTGTCTCTGCCCCCCTCTCTCTCTCTGTGACTATCATGAATAAATAAATAAAATCTTTAAAAAAAATACTAGCATTAAAGATAATTGATCACAGTTCACTACAACAAATATAATAATGAAAAGTTTGAAATACTGTGAAAATTGTCCAGATGTGACACAGAGGTAGTCTGTCCTCATGTTATGCACCTTTTGGTCGCAGAAGTCATGTTTATTTGTTTATGTCCTTCAGTGGGAAAACTGATCCTCTTTGTCTTCAATGATTCCATATTTTATTTTTTTTCCTCTCTTCCCAACTTACTAGCCAATGTTAGTCATATTTCATTGCTATATACTCTTAATCCATTGAGAAGTTACTCAAGGATGCTAGGCGCATTTCTTTACATAAAAGATTCTTCTGAGTGATAGTTGCTTTTCTCATGGCTTTAAATATTATCTAAATATCGGGCATATGGATGGCTCAGTCAGTTATGCATCTGACTCAATTTCAATTTAGGTCTTAATCTCAGAGTCATGAGTTCAAGCCCAACACTGGCCTCAATGCTGGGTGTTGAGCCTACTTAAAATAAAATTAAGGAGGTTGTGTGATAGAGCACTGGTTGTTAGATGTAATTGATGAATCACTGAACTCTATCTCTGAAACTAATAATACACTGTGTGTTAATTGAATTTAAATAAAAATAATAAAAATTAAAAAAATTAAATCAAACAAAAATTATTTAAATGTCTTTTCTGAGGTCCAGGTATGTGCATTAAATATTTTAATTTTCATGTATCATAATCTAAAACTGAGATCAAATCCATATATCGACCTTGAGCGTATATTTTGACTCTCCTCACTTATTTGTGTTCTCTGTCACCATTCTTAACCAAGCCTCAGTCACCTTTTGTCTGAAATAATATAATAACCTCCTCATGGTCATTCCTCATCTATTCTTCCAACTGTTTCTTATTTAAAAGAGGAAGATTATTCATTTGTAAATCAGATTATGCCACTTTCCTCCCACACAGATACCCATTGCTCTTTTTTTTTTTTTTTTTTTTTTTATTCATGAGAGACACAGAGAGAGAGAGAGGCAGAGACACAGGCAGAGGGAGAAGCAGGCTCCATGCAGGGAGCCCGACGTGGGACTCGATCCCGGGTCTCCAGCATCAGGCCCTGGGCTGAAGTGGTGCTAAACCGCTGAGCCACCCGGGCTGCCCACCCATTGCTCTTAAAATAAGATGTAAACTCATTTATTGGCCTCAAAATCTATGAATGGTCTTTATACATCCATGTCCTTCTTTCATTATATTCATGTCACACGTGACTTATTGCAGTTTCTCAGGCAAGCCATTCCACCTGTCCACTTCTAGGATTATTTTATTTCTTCTGTCTGAACACTCTGCCCCTCCTTCCTTTGTTGTTCTCATGATGAGCTCTTTCTCATCCTTTAGGTCTCAGTCCTCAGAAAGTTGTGTCTTTTAAAAGCCATGTAACACTAGTCCATCTGAGGTAGATTTTTCCCTACATTATTATCTGTCTTAGCAGCCTGTCTGTTTCTGCCTGCAACACACTTATATTTGCAATTATTTTTATGTCTTGTTTATTTTGTTATCTGCTGCTGTGCTGGAAAGAAAAATTTATAAGTAGTGAGAGTGTATATATTTATCCTAACATCCACAACAGCAATGTGGCAGACACATCATTAGGTGATCCCCCACCCCATGAGTCATACTCTTGTATAATCCCTTTGCCTCTTGATTAGGAGCAGAGCCTTGGGCTTGATTCTTATTAATAGAATATAAAAAAGGTGTGGATGTCAGTCTTATGATTATTATATATTATATTATATTATATTATATTATATTAGGCTCTGTCTTGGCAGCCTGGAAGAAGAGATACTCTTGTTGGTCTTGAAGACAGAAACTGCCTATGGAGGGATGCCTGGGTGGCTCAGCAGTTCAGTGTCCGCCTTTGGCTCAGGGCATGATTCCAGGGTCCTGGGATCGAGTCCTGCATTGGGCTTCCTGCATGGAGCCTGCTTCTCCCTCTACTTATGTCTCTGCCTCCCTCTCTCTGTCTCTCATGAATAAATAAATAAAATCTTAAAAAAAAAACTGCCTATGGAGAGAGCCATGATGTAGGGCAGTGTGGGAATTCCCTCCACAATCTGAGATTAACCTCCAGTCAATAGCCAGTAAAATGGAGTGGTCCTTAGTCATACAGCCACTTTTCACAAGGAAATAAATTTGCCAACTCCCCATATGAGCTTGGGAGGGAATTCTTTCCTTGTTGAGTCTCTAGATGAGAATGCAGCCCAGATGAGACTCTCGTTATAGCCTCATGAAATGCTGAGAAGATGGTCTGCTTCATAGATACAGTAAGATAATAGACAAGTATTTTAAGCTGCTAAATTTTTAGTAATTTGCTATATAGCAGTAGAAAACTCATTTTGTGTAACATTGCACTTTATAAATAATTTACCAATATCTGTAGAATAAAAACGTCAGAACATTAGGAAAGTAGCTGGAATTATATCATTATGTAATCACTTAATTTTTTATCAATATGATACTTGGTGCCAAATGATAACTGAGGAATTCTTGGAGAAAACAATATTGTATAAAATAAAATAAAAATCCTAGTATATGGCACCAACTCTTCCAATGCAGTTTAGAATCAAATAGTAGAATAGAAATGCCTGATTAATGACCACATGCTACAGGGCAAAGAACCTGTGTACTGAATCAGGAAATACTCACATAGCTTAGCCCTTCTTGGCTATGACTTCTACCAATTCTCTAGAATGTAGAAATCACTCAATATCTGAATCACATAGCACCATCTGTTCTGGTTTCAATTATGTGCTTTGATGAAAATTACTTCATTCTCACCTGGCAAACAGAGGAATTCTATAGAAACCTCTTGGTTAATATGCTATCTTTTTACAATGTGTTATTATTTGAAGTAATCAGAAGCAACTTGTCTCACAATTAAAGGAGATGCTTTGTGATGTATAGAAATCTTCATGTAAAAGGCTGAAAACCAGTGAAGAAGAAAAAGAATTTGACCTAAGCAACTTTTGAAAATGTATTTTGATAGGAAATTGTAGAGATAAAGACAAAAGGAACTGTGCATAACACTGTAGAGTCAATGACAAATTTTATTACAGGAGTTTGAGTTAGCAATTCTGACCCTGATTTGGAGCTGAGAATGAACCAATGAGTAAATGAATGGGAAATGTGAGGGACAGATTTGTTTCTGTCAGAGAGGGAAGTTATAGATAAGCAAGAAGGGAAGACTGAAATGAAATGGTGGTATGGGACTAAAGGTGGAGACTTCAATATGAACATTTATCTACCTATCTCTACCATCTATCTACAATTTTTTTTTATTTTTTTAATTTTTATTTATTTATGATAGTCACAGAGAGAGAGAGAGAGGCAGAGACACAGGCAGAGGGAGAAGCAGGCTCCATGCACCGGGAGCCCGATGTGGGATTCGATCCCGGGTCTCCAGGATCGCGCCCTGGGCCAAAGGCAGGCGCCAAACCGCTGCGCCACCCAGGGATCCCCCATCTATCTACAATTAAAGAAATGCAAGTATACAAGGATAGTATATATACATATACTTGCTAGATATGTATGCTTATTGGGCCTGGAATCAGTGATAGCCCAGTAGCAATGAACATACCCAGACCTCATATATCTTGATTTTGAGTTCAGCTCTTAAACAAAATAAAGAGCTTTTAGAGAAATGGCTGGGACAGGGGAAATGTAATGATTTTGGACTGCTTTGTAACACAAAGGCATCCAGGAGCCAACTGAAAAAGCTCCCAAAGACTAAACTGTAATAAACAAAATAGTATTGGAGTATAAAAAAAGTATAAAATAAATATGTATACATCCATACTGATCAAAATAAATGATCGGATAAATAAATAAATAAATGAATAAATAAGCAAACAAATAAGACTAGATGGGTTGTCTGCATAGGACATTTTAAAAAATAATTTATTTAGTTACTGCCAGCAAGAAGGTAAAAAATACCTCCCATCCCTTTAAGTCTGTTACACAGTGACTTTCTTCCTAAGGGTACAGTATGGACCTGGGGAAAGAAACAGTAACTTTACAATGAAGAGACTTCACAAACTGTACTTCAATTGAGTAATCAAGAATAAGTCATTTTGATAGCACGTACTTCTGATATTATGAGGTGAGCATAGCACCTTATTTCTATGGTCTTCTGGCAAAACAAAACACACACACACACACACACACACACACACACAAAACTAACCCTAGTCTAGTTAAAGGAACACATCAGGCAAATTCAAATTGAGGGCACTATAAAAATAACTGGCTAGAGTATCAAGGTCATTGAAAACAGGATACACTGAGAAATGATCACAGACCACAGGAGACTAATAAACATGACAAATAAATTCAATGTGATATCCTGAATTGGATCTTGGAACTTAAAAAGGTGATTAGTTGAAAGACTGCTGAAATCTGAGGGAAGATTTTAATTTAGCTGATAGTAACATACCAATATTGGTTTCTTAATTTGACAAATATAACATCGTGATATAAGAATATTATAAAAAATGTGTAAGAGGTATATAATAACCCTTGGTTTTATCTCTGTAACTTTTGTTAATTTGAAATTATTTTAAAATCAATATTTATTTTTAAAATCTAGAGTACTGTCTTTTATTGGAAGTAGTGGCTTTTTGAGCATCTTTAAGAAGCACAGCGGTTCCATTATGCTAAGCTGTTTTCTGAAGCTATGATTGAAAGTGATAAAATCCCCAGCACCCCTTTTAGTATATTCCGCTTCTGAAAATATCTTTATCAGAAGTGAATGCTTTCCAGGGTCTACACAAATGAGGAAGCACGTGTCCAAAGTTAAAAGCTGTAAGAAGTTGGGAACTTGTGATGCTAGGTACAATAGGTGGCAAAGATTAAATGGTGTTATATTTTTATTATGATTCTTTATGTTTTTTTGTAGTCCTCTAGTTACAAAGTTATATATCTTTGGAATGGTGATCCCAAACCTATTTTTTTATTATTTTTTCAAGATAAATCATATTTCAATCCAGTGTTGTTCTATTATTATTGAAGTATAATTAATATACAGTGTTATATTATTTTCAGGTGTACAATAGAATGTTTCAGCAATTCTATACATTAGTCAGTGCTCATCACAAAAAATGTACTTAATTTCCTTTTATCTATTTTACCCGTTCCCCTATTAATCTTCTCTCTGGCAGTGACCAGGTTGTTCTCTGCACTTGTCTGGGGTTTTTATTTGTTATTGTCTCTTTTTTCTTGTTTATCCATTGTTTTTTTTCTTAAATTCCACATATGAGTGAAATCATACGGTATTTGTCTTTATCTGTTGGACTTATTTCATTTAGCATTGTACTCTCTAGGTCCATCCATGTTGTTGCAAATGGTAAGACTTAATTAATTTCTATGGTTGAGTAATATTTATATATATATAAATATACTTATATATAAATAAACTTATACTTATTTATAAGTATATCACATCTCCTTTAGTCATATAATCTGTGGACACTTGTGTTGCTTCCATATCTGGACTATTGTAAATAATGCTGCAATAAGCATAGGGGTGCATATATCTTTTGAATCAGTATTTTTATTTTCTTTGGGCAAATACTCAGTAGTGGAATTACTAGATACTATGATAATTCTATTTTTAAATTTTTGGGGAAATTCCATACTGTTTTCCACAGTGGTTGCACCAATATGCATTCCCACCAGAAAGTAGACAAGGGTTCCTTTTCCTTCGCATCCTGCCAAGACTTGTTATTTCTTATCTTTTTTATTCTAGCCATTCTGACATGGGTAGGATGATGTCTCATCATGGATTTGATCTGCATTTCCCAGAGGATTAGTGATATTGAGCATCTTTTAAGGTATCTATTGGCCATCTGTATGTCTTCTTTGGAAAAATGTTTATTCAGGTCCTCTGTCCATTTTTAATTGTATTATTTGTTTTTTCTGATACAAAATAAATATTTTGCATTATATTATACCCTTGCTGATAATTTAATCTTTGAGGAATGTCTAAATTAACATTTAATTGAAAAGAAAATGACAAAAGAGGTTTTATAAATTACCATGAGAATCTGAAGTTCAGTCTTATACGTTTTTTTAGATTTATTTATTTATTTTTATTTATGATAGACACAGAGAGAGAGAGAGAGAGAGGCAGAGACACAGGCAGAGGGAGAAGCAGGCTCCATGCAGGGAGCCCGAGGTGGGACTCGATCTCGGGACTCCAGGATCGCACACTGGGCCAAAGGCAGGCGCCAAACCGCTGCGCCACCCAGGGATCCCCAAAGTCTTATTATTTCTATGTAGTCAATTTGTTTCTTGATAAAATATAGATTTGCTTCTCCGAAGAAAATTTATTTTGCAGTGTCTGTGTGAATTTATTGATTTCAAAGGAAATGTAGAATCTCTAGTGCTGTGGCATAATAACACATTCCTAACAAATACATTTATTCTTAAATTAAAAAGATTATTTTAAAATTACATCTCTAAAACTAAAAGTTCATATAGTAAATATAATAAATAAATAAATAAATAAATACTTGGTTAGGTTGTTTTTTTTAATATATAGTCTTTTTAAAATAGTTATTTATTTATTTATTTATTTATTTATTTATTTATTTATTTATTATAGACACAGAGAGAGAGAGAGGCAGAGACGCAGGATGAGGGAGAAGCAGGCTCCATGCTGGGAGCCCAACACAGAACTCGATTCCTGGACTCCAGGTTGCGCCCTGGGCCAAAGGCAGGCGCCAAACCGCCGAGCCACCCAGGGATCCCTGGTTAGGTTGTTTTTAATTTTCAACTTCCCAAACTTTTATTGACCTAGGATAACATGATTTAAAAGTAAATTAATCACATCAAACTCAATAGTAAGAAACTTGAACTTTCTCCACTAAGATTAGGTACAAGGCAAGGATGTCCTCTTTTACCACTTCTTCTCCATATCATACTGGATATTCTTGCTAATGCAGTAAAATATGAAAAAGGAACACAGTTAGATAGATTGAGAAGGAAAAATATTAAGCCATCTTTATTTCTAGATAACATAATCACCTATGTAGAAAATCTAAAAATGACAAAATAACTCTTGAAACTAATAAGACATTATAGCAAGTTTGCAGAATCTATCATCTATCTATCATCTATCTATCTATCTATCATCTATCATCTATCTAAACTACAAAATTCTCACAAAAGAATTAGAAGAGCTAAATGCAGAGAGAAATATTCCGTATTCATGGATTGGAAGATTCATTATTGTTAAGACATAAGACATTATCTTCCCAGTTCAATCTATAGATTCAATTCAATTCTAATTGAAATCCCAGCCAGTTACCTTTTTCATTATTGGCAAACTGATTCTAAAGTTTAAATGAAAAAACACAAGACTCAGAATGGAAAATGCAATATTTAAGGAAGAAAAATAAAGAGAAAAACAAATTTAAAGGACTGATTCTACTAGACTTCAAGAATTAACTATAAAGTTACAATTACTAAGATGAGCAAGTATTGGTTAAAAAACTAGACATAGCAGTGGAACAGATCCCAAAATAGAGAATCCAGAAATAGATTCACGTGAACATAGTGAATTGATCTTTGACAAAAGAATAGAGTAATAAAAATGGAGTAAAGATCTTTTTTTGACAAATGGTATAGGAACAACTGGATATTTACATTTAAAAAAATATGGACTCAGATTTTATGGCCTCTGCCAAAATTAACTCTAAGTGGATCATAGAAAAATTTTAAAAGGCAAAACTAAAAAATACCTGGAAGATTGGAAGATACACACAGGAGGAAACCTAGATGGCTTTTGGTATAGTAACATCTTATTAGATGCATCACCAAAGAAACAATTCATAAAAGAGATCATTAATGAGCTAGTCTTCACTAAAATTAAAATCATACACTCTAAAGGCAATGCCAAAAGAATGAGAAAAGAGGCCACAGACTGGGAGAACATATTTGTAAAACACACATGTGAAAAAAGACTGTTATCCAGAACACACAAAAAACTCTTAAAAGTCGACAGTAAGGAAACAAAAGACCTGATTAAAAAATGAGCCAAAGATCTTAACAGACACCTCTCAAAAAAAGATGCACAGATGGCAAATAAGCATGTGAAAAGATGCTTCACATGCATCATCAAGTAAATGCAAATTAAAACACGAGATACCAATACCCACACCTATTAGAATGGCCAGAATCTGAAACTCTGACACATCAAATACTGGCTAGGTAGTGGAGCAACAGGAACTCTCATGCATTGCTGGGGTAAAATGCAAAACAGTGCAACCACTTTGAAAGACAGTTCAGTGGTTTCCTACCAAACTGAACATACTCTCACCATACAATTTCAGCAATGCTGCTTCTTGGTATTTACCCAAAGGAGTTGAAAATTTATGTTTACACACACACATACACAAAAAACCATGCACATAGATGTTTATATCAACTTTATTCAAAACTGCCAGAACTTGGAAGCAGTCAAGATATCCTTTAGTAGATGAATAGATATATAAGCTTTTGTATATCTAAGCAATGGAGTATTATTCAATGCACAAAAGAAGTGAATTATCAAGCCATGAAAATACATGGAGGAATCTGAAATGCATGTGAAATGCATTAAGTGTGAAAGATAGCCAATCTGAAAAGGCTACATACTGCATGATTTCAACTATGTGATGTTTGGGAAAAGGTAGAACTATAGAGACAACAAAAAGAGAAGTAGTTGCCAGGTTTGGGGGAAGGGAGGATGAATAAATAGGTGGAGAAAAGAGCACTTTTAAGGCAGTGAAAATACTCTGTAATTTACTGTAATGAAGGTACATGTCATTATACATCTGCCCAAAGCCATAGAATGCACCAGACCAAGAGTGAAGCCTAATGTAAACTGTGGACTTCAGGTGATTATGATGTGTCAATGTAGTTTCATCAATTATAATACGTGAACCACTCTGGTGGGTGATAATGATAGTGGAGGGGGCTATTCATGTGTGGGAGCTGGCAGTACATGGGAGATCTCTGTACCTTCTCAATTTTGCTGTAAATCTAAAACTGCTTTTTAAATAAAGTCTTGATTTAAAAAAATAAGTTAAATAAAATAGTATTTTAAAATAATATTTCAGAACAACTAATCAGATAGAGTATTAAGATCAGTGATTGATCATCTGCATTCAATGGAATAAGCATTTGTCTCTCCAAAGTAACTGTTCTTATATTGGAACATTCAAGATGAAAAGCAGATTTCCAAATTGACACTTAGGATTCAGCTCATCAACAACCAAGAGGTACAAAGTGAAATAGAAAATGAGAACAAGTGAAGGATGGCTTCTACTGATCTCACAGAGCATATTATATTGGCTGCCTAAGCTTTGAAATTCCAGTAAAAATTGATTTCATTACTCTTGTTGTGGTCAAATAGAGAGATGGTTAAAATATTTAAAAAAAATCTTGACTGAAGATTTCTTTTATCTTGATATATCTATAACATTAAACTTGTATAAAAAAGAAACCACAAAAAGGAACTTTGAATATATAAGAAAGAGAGAAAGACAGAGAGACAGAGAAGCTGCATATGTGTAAATTCGATTTCCAGAAAGCCTAAGAACATAACATAAAAGACAGTTTTCTATTAAGATGAAGGCATTGTTGTCATTAATATGAAAAGATGGCTGTTTTTATTTATGAGTTCACATTAAAAGATATATATGTATATATCTATATAAAATCTTATATTGCATTGGTGTCATGGAGAAAATGTAGAATAAGGAAATATAACATTTATATTATCAAACTTTCTAGCCCTTCCTTCAAATAACCCTTTTTCCCTAGCTTTCTAATTCTTTTGTTTGCAAGATTTTTGTGACTATCTCTTTTGCTTCAAATGCAATCTTGTGTGAGAACTCAATATGTAAACCAGGAAAAACATGACTGCTTTGGTTGAAATATCAGTGCCCAAATGAAGTGACTGTCAGCAGCCTCTGTTTCCAAAGTGACCTTTGGAATATTAAAAGAATGTGGTATATTTTGAATACAGTAATCCTGGAGGGCTTTTATCTATCCTCAATTTTTAGCAATAAATTGTTTTCTCTTCGTATTAGTTCTGTTTCCCCAATTTGATTGTGAATTTCCAACAACAGGAACTGAGTCTTCATGTGCAATCCCCAGGAAATCTGAATTCTGAATGAAACATTCTTCCAGAGGCCTGATAGTACTTCCACATGAATGTGACATCTCAAACCTAGAAATGGTGCATATAGAGGATGAAATAACATTGTGCTTTGTGCAAATTGGAATCATCAAACTGATTAAATATATTTGTTGCCATCCTTAACTTACTCCCTTTCTTGACTTCCTCGATCTTCCTCATCTCCGTGACCCACAATCATCACCACCCATGATACAATACCTCGGAGCACAAATTTTTCAATGTACATATCACCTTTTCCATTCATTGCCTGATCTCTAGATGACCCCCTCTCATACTTTCATCATATATATAATAATGTATTGGTCAAGAAGCCATTAATTTAATTAAACAAAAGTTTGGGGGAAACAATTTAAATTTTTTAAATGAGAAGGTTGTATTTGATAATTTCAAAGATACTTCTCTAAGATTCTAATTTTATATTAAGTTCTAAGTTATTACTTTAAATGCAAGTATATTAAAGCAGTATCATACATTCCCAAAATATGATATTGTTGTCAGAAAAATAAATGACCACAGCTGTTGCAACAATGTTGAAATGATGTTGACATGTTGAGGATGATGCGCACAGAAAGAGAGAAATGGATTCTTATTCTTAATGATGTCATTGAGCTGCTAAATTAACTCCCATCCTATCTCAGAGCTTTTAGTACTATGACAATTGTTTCCTGAATTTTTGAATTTGATAAGTTAGGGATTTCTGTTTTATATAGATGAAACCATCCTAATGTATTAAAATCTAACAAGTATATTTTTTAAAAAATTGGACACAAACATGAATGCTTCTGCTCAGATCAAGAGAAACCGATGCACTATATATTTTAATACCAGCAAACCTGAAATTCTTTAGTTTGTCAAGTCATTACTTTGATAATATAGAAAGTATATCGGGATGCCTGGGTGGCTCAGTGGTTAGGCATCTGCCTTAGGCTCAGGGTGTGATCCTGGAGTACCAGGATCAAGTCCCACATCAGGCTCCCTGCATGGAGCCTGCTTCTCCTGCCTATGTCTCTGCCTCTCTCTCTCTCTCTCTCTCTCTCTGTGTGTGTCTCATGAATAAGTAAACAAAATCTTTTTTTAAAGATTTTTATTTATTTATTCATGAGAGATACAGAAAGAGAGAAAGGCAAAGAACACAGGCAGAGGGAGAAGCAGGTTCCCCACAAGAAGCCTGACGTGGGACTCGATCCAGAACTTTGGGATCACGCCCTGAGCCAAAGGTAGACGCTCAACCACTGAGCCACTCAGGCATTCCAAGTAAACAAAATCTTTAAAAAAAAAAAAAAATATATATATATATATATATATAGAAAGTATACCATTTTGTTTCTAAGAAACATAAAACAAATAAAGGACCTCAAGGAAAATATATTTATTTCAAGGATACTTTGTATCACACAAAATTCAAGGAAAAATTTATAGATCAGTCCCAAGAAGATCATAATCACATGCTGTTCCAAGAATTTAATATAAGACATTTGAAGAACATTCATTTTTACTTCTACCACTTATAGGACTCAGGTATCCACCACAGTCATTAAGATTAGGAGTTTAAATGCCATGTGAAAGAGCATACAATTCACCCACATCAAATCAGCTTTCTTTCCCAGCTCCAATTATTGTGACCAAGGATTCATGGTCAATCAGCCTTACTTGAATTCTACAAAGATATACAGTGACAATGATGTAACCCTGTCATGAAAAAACTAAGACATCCAAGGTTAAATGACTAAAACCTTCCTTATGGGATTTTCTCAACCCAACAAATGTACTATAAAACACAATGAAGATAATTGCTTTTATGAAAGAAAAGAAAAGGGGAAATAGAAAAGCATATCAGGGAAAATAGTGTATAAAATACACTATCGTATAAAGTTTTATGATTTTCATAGTATATAACATATTTTTAAGTTAAATGAAACTGCGAAGTTATAAGAGTATATTTAATAATTTAAAGAAACAAAAAGAATGTAATTGATTTTTTTTCTTATAATCTATTTTGTACACTATACCCAGGGGGATCTTTCTTTCTTTCTTTTTTTTTTTTTTTTTTCAGGGGGATCTTTCTAAAGTCTTAGAAATCTGAATCTAAAGAGTGATGTCTCCTCTCTAACTAAAGTCCTTCAGTGACTTCCTACTTTTCTCAAAGTGTGAAGGGCAAATTCCTCCCCCGAGACTGAGGGACATTTCCTGCTTTGCAATTGCTTTCCTCTTTAGCTTCATCTTTTGCTACCATGCCTCTTGCACTTCACATTGAAGCACAGAAAGCACCTTCCAGTCTCTTTCATATTCCATCTTTCTGATTTTTCACTTATTTTTGTGTTTTTTATTGATCTCCTCCTCTGTGTTCCCATAGCACCTTGAGAACCTGACAACATAATGATTTCACATGGTGTAACTGCATATCTGTATTCAGCAGTGGGCTGGTCACATCACATATGTTTGATTCTCAGAGTTCTCTCAGTAATAGCAGAAACCCTGTTATATAGTAGGTCTTCAAGATATATTTATAGAATGAATGATAAACACTATATTTTAATAATTTGACAAACAACATAATCAAAAAGTTTTTTGATTGACCAAAGATTATTGTAGTATTGTTTGTATGATAGGTCATCTCATGTGAACTCAGATATACACTCTAGAAGATTTTGATAGAATCCTCATTGTTAGTCCTCACTAGGATCATAATGGGCATGACTAAAAAAGATTTCATATAAAAGAAAGGCTCAGGAAATGAATACTGTCATAGTCCTTATATATATTATACATAAACACATATATACATATGTGTCATATATCACTATAATATCACTATATTTAAGATATCACTATAATGGCACTATAGTGGCACTATTTTAAGATAAATAATATAGAATTGTTAAGGATTTGTGGTTAAGATAAAATAAGCAACTTAAGGTTCGATATCTAATATAGGGAGTTATTTTTGAGTGATTACTAATGGAGATAAGTCAATTACATAATGTTTATTATGATAATATAATTTGCTCTTTGATGACTTATTAAGTGTAAATTAGTATGAATTAACCTTGGCAACCTCATTCTTTCTCATCACTTTATTTGGAATATCAGTTATCACTAATCTACATTGTAATTTCTCTATCTTTCAAGAAGCCTACATAGTTAGAAGTAGGCTAATCAGTGCTAGTCAAAGAAAAAAATTAAAAAAGGCTACTGATTATTCCAAATGGTTCATTACTCAGATAAAACAGGCTCTGAGTGACATAGTGAAGATATTTTCATAAACATAAAAAATAAATTTAATTGGATGTCATTCTTTCAGATAATTAGTGTTAACCACAAAACTTATTGGTGATGAAATTACAAGAGTTTGATTTTGTTCAGAATGCAAAAGTCATTGGGACTATTATAATTTCTTAATTTTAGGACTGGGTATATAACACTCAAAGTACCTCTTACCGTTTCTCAACCCAGGGAGTTTTCCTCCAAAGAACACTTGAAAAATAGAAGGGGGCAATTTCAATTGACACACTAGTGTGTGGATCTGATTGGTGGCTCTGTTGACTACGTGCCCACAACGTGCTGGAAAGAACCTTTTAACTGCTTCAAATGCCAACTGAAAACCCCTAAATTTAGAGAACAGGGAATCAGTGATAAAGACAAATTGGTGGTTGAACAAGATTGGAATTATCTTTAGATTGTAACTCTGGATGTAGCAAGAACAAAACAAAAACAAAAAACAAAACAAAACAAAACAAAGAAACAAACAAAAAACCACCTAATTCAATGGTTTGGGAAAACCATCATAAAAGAACTGCCAAGCAAGTAATTGCCGAAAATGTTATATGTGAAGAGACAAAGAAAACAAACAAACAAAAAATTCAATGTTAACTGTTCTTAAGAGGTAGGTATATATATCATACAAAACATATAGATAAATGATAACTGATAGATACACAGGTAGATAATGTTTTATGTATGTGCTATGAACCAAATTATGCCTCCCCAAAATTCAACATTGTGTCAGGATCTGGAGATGGGGCCTTTATGAGGTAATTAAGGTTAAATGAGATCATGAAGGTAAGGCCCTAATCAAATAGGACTATAGATTTATAAAAAGAGATCTCTCTCTCTCATTCTCTCTCTCTCTCTTTCTGCCATGTGTGGACACAAGACAACAGTCATCTATAAGCTAGGAATAGAGACCTCACCAGAAGTGAAACCTGCCAGGACCTTGATCTAGAACTTCCTAGGCCACAAAACTGTGAAAAAATAAATTCCTGTTGTTAAGCCATGTAGTCTACAGTGTTTTGTATGGCAGCCTGAGCAAGGATAGAAATATATATAATATATATATACATATTGTATGTGTATGAACATAAGTTTGTTTTCCTTGGCTGAATACTTAGAAGTGAAATTGCTGGGTCATAAGTGCATACTTAAGTTTATATGAAGTGTTGACAATTTCTGATTCTGAGTAAGATAGGGTAAGTATACTCTGTTCTCTCGCTCCCATTGAAAGCAGGTAGAAAACTGGAATAGAACACAAGAGGCAAGGATCTGGAAAAGTAAATAGTAGCAGGCTGGTTGTAGAAGAACAGAATGCAAAGTTTCACAGAATAGGCATTAAGTTAACCCCTTTATCCCCCTTTGTCTTCCAGTAGCAGTAGTCTTCAAAGGCAGAGAGAACTCCAGGGTAATTACCTTAATTTTGTTTCTAGGAGCAGGAAAGTGATTTCTTGGCAGTGATTCATGGCAGTAGAGACCACGCAAGTTACTTTAGCTCTGTGGGAGGGGCACCTTCCTCTCTGATTGAACAAGTTATGGTCCCTAAATTTATGGGGCGAACCCGTCTTGTTTTGTTTTCTCTTTCTGACTTCTTGAGTCTTAGTCTTGAGTGTAGGTACAAATGCAGAAGAAAGGTTTAAATAAAGTTCTTTTATTTCTCTCTGGTGGAACAAAAAAGAAAAGCCCCAGAGAACCAGAAAATACTAGAGATATAGTAGAGAGGGAGAATGTCCTGACAATTATGCATTTAAAAAAAAATAAGCTTCTATACTTAGTCCTGAGGCCTACATAAATGGATCTGATATTATGCAGCATACAACATACAGTGAAAACTGAACTAGCAATAAACCATTACCTTGATTCCAAACTAGATAAGTAAATACAGAACAGATCAGAATAGCGCTGCAAAGACTTTAAAAGTAGAATAAATATTGAAATGATAACTGGAATATCTGGTAGGAACTTGAGGCATAAATGCAACCAGGCCAATTGTCTTCTAAATCAAAAATATCATTTTCTTCTATAGGATTTAAAGAACACCAGAATCTCATCACATAATATTAAAAACACAATGCAAAATACAATATTAAAAACACAGTACAAAACAACAAGATTCACTTTCTTTTTAATTGCATGTGATATTCTCTAAGATAGACTATGCTGTGTATCATAACCCAAACTTGTTTTTTTTAATTGAAATCATACAAAGGTGTGTTCTCTGGTCATAATGGAATTAACATAAAGATAACAGGAAAATCTCCAAACATTTTGAAATAAAAGAGCATACTTCTAAATAATTCATAGGTTACTATGGATAATTAGAAAGTATTTTTAAACTGAACAAAAATAGAATTATAAGATATCAAAAGGTATGAGATATATAGCTAAAGCAGTTGAAATTTATATCATTTAGTGCTTTTATTAGAAAAGGAGAAAGGACTCAAATCAATCATCCCAGCTTTTCCCTTATAAAACTAGTATAGAAGAACAAAACAAATCTGAGTATGCAGTGAAAAGGATATTTTGAAGGAATGAAAGAATAATGAAGACAAGAGCAGAAATAAAGTACATTGAAACAGGAAAATAATAGAAGAAATCAAGGATACATAAAGCTGGCTCTTTGTAATAAAAATCAATGAAATGGCTGAACCTTAGCAAAACAGAAAGAAAACCAAATGACATAGATTAACCATAAGAGGAATGAAAGAAAATTACTACAGACTTTCTAGGCATCACAAGTCTACTAAGGTAAATGAACTAACTCTCAAAACACACACACACACACACACACACACACACACACACAATCACAATTCACTCAACATTAAATGAATAACCCGATCAGCACTTGATCTGGTAATGAAGTTGAATTTGTCATTTAAAATCTTCCCATAAGCAGCCCCAGTGGTGCAGCGATTTAGCGCCGCCTGCAGCCCGGGGTGTGATCCTGGAGTCCTGGGATCCAGTCCCACGTCGGGCTCCCTGCATGGAGCCTGCTTCTCCCTCTGCCTGTGTCTCTGCCTCTGTGTGTGTGTGTGTGTGTGTGTGTGTGTGTGTGTGTGTGTGTATGAATAAATAAATTAAAATCTTAAAAAAAAAAAAAGAAAAATAAAGAAAATCTTCCATAAAACAATCCGCAGAACTATTTTCCTGGATGTTGTACCACTTAGTCCTTTTGGGTGTGGGCTCAGTATATAATCATGCTCCTCCCCAAGAAGTCAATTGGTTTTTTTGGTGTGTTTGTTTGCTTCAATGTTTGTTTTTCCCTTGTTCTCTTGACCTATCTGCAACAATGTGTAAGGTGAGTAGCACTTGTTACCCTTTCCCCACACATTAAGCCTTCTGTTTTGTAGAGAAGACAAGGAGAAAGTTACCAATGGCATTTCTTACGCTGCCCCATGACTATAGCTCCGAGTCTGTACCACAATTAGCATTATTGGGCTTCTTCTAAGCTTTTTAGTGTCTCTAGAAGGCTCCTGGAGAAAGTGTGTTTGAAAGGCTATAGATTCCCCCCAATTTCTGCAACATCTATGGTATTATTTGCTCTGCCAGCCCACATTCAGTCTTCACTCATGTGTCAAAATTTACCTCTTTTTTAAGAGTTTTAGAGAGAGATAAAGAGAGAGAGCATGAGAGCACAAGCAGGGCGAGAAGCAGGGGAAGAGGAAGAGAAGCAGACTCCCCACTGAGCGAGGAGCCCAACCAGGTACTGATCCCAGAAGCCTGAGGTCATGACCTGAGCCAAAAGCAAGAGGCCAATGCTTAACCGACTGAGCCACCAAGGCGCCTCTCATGTTCTATCTCAACGCATACGTTCTTTCTGTAGGCACCATCTCTCTTCAGATTTTGAGCCAGTTACTCTGTAAACTCAGATCTCTGAGGGATTGGAAAAAAAGTTGTGAATTTAAAGTTGTTCTAGCTCTCTCATCAATGTGGGAAAGACTGTTTCCAGCAATCTATGTCCTGGGGCAAATGCCTAAGGGTGAACCTCTTTATTACCATATTTTGTAGATCTTTCTCTACCTGCAAACATAAATCTATTTCATGTTGCAGTGCTATAGAACATTTTTTTTCTTTTCTTTTCTTTACTTTATTTTTCTTTCTTTCTTTTTTTTTTTTTTTTTTTTAGGATTTTAGTTACTTGCAAGAGAGGGAGAGGAAAGAGAGGAAAGAGAGAGAGAACATGAGCAAGGGTAGGGACAGAAGGAGAGGGAGAAGTAGACTCCCCACTGAGCAGGGAGCCCAACCTGGGGCTTCCTGGGGCTTGATCCTGGGACCTTGAGATCATGACCTGCGCTGAAGGCAGACACTTAACCAACTCAGCTACCCAGGTGTCCCTAGAATATTTCTTAATATGGATATATAGTATATTATGTATTATGATAGTCACAAATTATTCTGTTTTTCAATCAAGCATTGTTTCTATGGAAGCCTTTGAAAATATATCTGTGTGATTATTTCAAGAGGGTAAATGTATGGACTTGAGGTTGTGGTACAATCTGAGTTGTTACATTCTAAACACAAGTCTAATTATATGTCTCCCACATTATAGTCCTTTAATCTCCCCCATAGTTAAATTAAAATACCTTTACTCTATTATTTACTTATAAATGACCTTTTTAGCATTTCTATTTCCTATTCTAACTCCAGGTTTACCTTGCCAGGAATATGAAGTTATTCAATGGGTCTTTCTCACAGCAAATACTCTTCAAGACTATGATGTAATAAAATTTTAATTCCAGAGATTCCCTCACAGAAATTTGATTCTGCACTATCCTTATTGTTTTTATTATGCATAGACATAGAAAACAACCAGATGAGAAATCAGTCCAATATATTGTGGAACGGCATTAAAGGAATGTCCATTGGTTGTTTAAAAAATTTACATAATGAATTTCTCTTTACATTTAGAGCCAGGACATGTTTCTTTTACCACTCCTTATGAATTTATTTACCTTCTTTTATTAGATAATGAAAGCATTATAACTGACTGTTCTACATTTCTGTTTTGACTTACAGGAAGCCTTAGTCAAAACCTGTGTTCCAAGTTACATTGCCAGCCTAGATTTTATTGATACCTTTTTCTATAAGATTATTGCTCAATTATAAATTGATGGCTGTGTATTAATTGTAGCACATGTAAAAGAAAACATGTTTTGTTCTTGAGTTTACTTGTAGCTAATTTAGAAATTTTTAAAAAATGAGTAAAAATTCCAAGCACTGGAATACAACATAATGCATTGGAGTTCAGAAAAATGGATTGCTATGACCTGGAAGGTGTTTTAAAAATGTTAGAAGTTTCCATGTTTCACAGTATTATGGTTAGGAATAAAAAATATAAGGATATGAGTACCTGCAACGTATTTTTGAAAGACAGTGAGAAAGCTTTCATTCTTATAAACAGAAATTTAAGAAAAAAATATGATTCAGCTTTGGATAAAATTAATGCAAATTGTTTGGCATGGTAAGACTTTAAGACCAGTATTTTATAAAGTCAAATGTGAATTATCTAAGCACAAGACTAAAAATTATCTGTAGGATAATGTAGAGAGAGTTGTGGAAGATTTATATTCTCGTGATTATGAGAGAACATTATGATAGAGCAAGGAAAAATGAATATGGTAAAAAGATTTCAAGTTAAATATCTAAGATTCTGATTATCTTAAATAAGGAAAAGCAAGAGGCTCTCTACTCTCTAAAGTCCTTCCTAAATTATTCAATGCAAATCATTACTTGGAATGATTTTTCAATTATTAAACAAAAATATTCATGTAATCTTGGAATCTAAACCAATCTAGAGACATGGAAAATATATTTGCTCTTTTAGTTTACCGAATGAGTATGTTTGATATGGGAAAGGTAATTTGTGAATCAAATAATGAATATGTTAAATCCGATCTTTTGCATAGTTAAGTATGAAGATCTTAAATTAATTAGGAAATTCAGATTCCTTAAGTCCCCTTGTAGGTTGTATGTAAGAGAGTGCTTTGCAGACTCAAAACACGAAGGCAATGATGGGGAGCAAAATACGCCACCCTGAAGAATGCCCCTTGGGCAAGTGGATTATTTCTAGCTGAGGATACCTGGGACCCAGCCGACTCAGGAAAACCTTTATCTCTCCATAACTATCTAATATAATCTAGCCCAGTAAGAGAGCCATTACCAGAGATAATTCTTTTGTCTGGAAGACTCAAGTGCATGGTGGGGGAGGGAGGGCATCTGATTACCATACAGCTGCTTTTATTATTTTCCTGTGAATTGCTTTCCTCCCTTTTGAAACCCTAGACTCCTATCTCATTCTTTAGCTCAGTTGGCGTATAAGCCTCAATTACTTGACTATCTTGAGTCTCATATTTTTATAGGCCTCCTGTATGTATGAAATGTTTTTCTCCTATTAATCTATCTTACGTCAATGTAACCATTATTTTTTTTTAAGATTTTATTTATTTATTCATGAGAGACACACAGAGAGAGAGGCAGAGACACAGGCAGAGGGAGAAGCAGGCTCCATGCAGGGAGCCCAATGTGGGACTCGATCCCGAGACTCCAGGATCACGCCCTGGGCCGAAGGTGGGCGCCAAACCGCTGAGCCACCCAGGGATCCCCAATGTAACCATTAGACTAGCCAAAGAACCTAGGAGGAAAGAAGGAAACATTTTTCCACCCCTACAACAACACACATTGATTGATTGATTGCTCCAAATTATGAAGTATGAAGAAATGCATAAATGGGAATTAGGTGACTAGGGTTAGAACCCCAGAATAAGACACATTGGATTTCTTTCACTGGCAGTTGAAAGTGAGAGCATGTTTAAGCTGAGTTATGATGTTGGTAACTAAAGATACATCTTCACTATCTTCTTTTTTCAATATTTTATTTAAATTCTGGTTAGCTAACATATAGTGTAATATTGGTTTCAGGAATAGAAGTTAGTGATTCATCACTTACATGTAACACCCAGTGCTCATCACAAGTGCCCTCCTTAATATAACTTTACTATCTTAACATGAACTCCTAAGAGGATGATTAGGTTTAGATATGAGCTAAAAAGACTTTAAATATGAGAAGTGGCATAATAAAAATAAATGAAGAAAGAATTGTGATACATATATCATGAGTGAGATATGAACTAATTAATGTAACATCTGGTTTCTCATGAAAAATTAGGATATCCAAAAGTACACATCCTCTGTGCAAAAATTTTCCAAAAGTGAGTAGTAGCTGCCACTTTAGAACTATAAAATAATGTTATTTGGCCATAGTCCCTACCATTGCCTATTGCATATGAGGCTAATTTCATTCATTGACCTTATTCTCTTTTAATTATACTAGTTTTCCTTGTCCCTTTGGGGAATGACTTCAATGTCTCTGGCTTAAAGTCATCCTTGTGGATATTAAAAAAAAAAAAAAAATCATCCCGGTGTCAAAGTGACACAGTCTATTACATATATTCAGAATGGAACATGCACAATAAAGTCCTCTAAAAGAAATAATCTATAGGGCACAAATGTAGATTTTCTTAAATTATAAGTGTACAAACTGTTACCTAACCTAGATTTTACATTATAGATTAAGATGCTCAACATTTCTGAAACATCTACCTTGACATAGGTGCTAGACTAGATGTGTATATGTATATATATGAAACAAATTCTCAGACTGTGATGGTTTGTGGGGCCATTGCCGAAAGGAGCTCATGCAAACATAACATAAGGCTATAATAGCACAATATTATGGATGCTCGGAGGAGAAAGCAGCCCATTAGGCATTAGTGAGCATGTGGTTTGGGGGCAGGGATTTAGGTGGGAGTGTTCAGAAACTGAAGCTTCACAAAGAAAGTTTTACTAGAACTATATTCAAGAACTATAATTTTTAAAAATACAAGAAAGAAAAAAGAAGTTTGGCCAAAGAGAATGCTAGCATTCATTCATGTATTGGTGTTCAACCCACAATGATAAAACGATTGTAGTGGTATTTGCACCTCACACAAATTAAGATTGTTGAAAAATAAAATTAACAATCTGCAAACTGTCCTATTAACTACAAAACAGCAACAAGACTGCTTTAAATGTTTATTTTCCCTGAATATTAATTTATGATTCTAATTAGTTTTCTTGATGATTTTTAAGATTATTTAAGCCCATTTGTATGGTCTCTTAAAAAGAATCAGTAATACACTCTTACTAAATAAATACAAACCAAACATCTTCCTCTCTACTTTCTTCTGAGCTTCCTAAACAACAGCGTTGTCTTGCCTTTATTCAGAAGTGTATGCTTCTAACACCATTGCATAAATAACATTTTCAATTTTTAATAAGATTCTTATTCAAAATAGAAGACATGATAGGAGAGAAAAATATTTTCCAACATATTATAAAATCTATTTTACCTTCATTTATCATATACCTTTGAATATTAGTACATGCTTCCACTTGCAAAACCTTCATTCTAGAGTTCTCTGAACTTTCTTCCTTAAAAGTAAGTCACAAAGGAAAAACCTCAAACTGAAGCTTTTTGTACCAAGTTTTTGAACTGCAATTTCTTTCTTTTACTTAACATTCACTAAAGTAATTCTGCTAACGGATTTGGCAGAGTTAACATCAGGCTTTAATTTATCAGGATAAGTTTTATAAAGAATCTCTCTGTTCGTTGGCTAAGAATTAACATTTTATGTATGATTAAAAGTTAACGTGCTTTAGTTTGGAATGAGAACTATTAAGCATATTGTGTGGAAACAGACTTATGGCATAAAATGTTTTGAATGAATAAAAAGTGGTGGTGTCATGCTTCTTTTTCTTAGTGTTTTGATTTTGATTTTCTTTCTGGTACTTGCTCCTTCTCTCTCTCTCTCTCTCTCTCTCTCTTTCTCTCCCTCCCTCAATGTAAATACTTAAATAGGATAAATTCAATTACCTTTTATTCATTGAAGCAAATATATTTATATAAGAATAGTAAATATATAAGTGTTTTAAGGATTAACTGAGGTGAACCTAGGGATGACAGTAGCATAAAATGTTTAGGCAGAAGCAACATTTGAATAATAAGTTCTATTTATTCACTTACAGCATTTGTCGAATTCTTACTCTATGGGAGACACAGGCCCAGAGTCTAGAAACATAATCAGGCATAATCCTTGGACTCACAGAGTATATGATCCAATGGAAGAGACTTAATGAAAAAAAAAAAAAGTAGACATCTGGCCACTCCCTGGTTTTATAATGAAGCACAAAGCTACTCTATCCCAGTGAGTAGATCCATTGAAATAACTACAGAAGACATAGGCCTCAGGAACTGAGGCCAGCATGGAGTTGTTTTAAAGGTTGGGCATTTGTGATTTTGTTTATAAAGATTTTTATTTATTTACTTGAGAGAGAGATAGAGAACATAAGCAGGGAGAAGAACAGAGTGAGAGGGAGAAGCAGGCTCCCCGCTGAGCAGAGAGCCCCATATGAGGCTCTGTCCCAGAACCTCAGGAACATCACCTGAATCGAAGGCAGACCCTGAATAGACTGAGCCTCCCTGGTATCTGTGATATTTATAAAATGATATCAAATCTCCCTCGCCTAAGGGAGCCCAGACCGCAGAACACCAAAGCCCAGCTATGGTGGTTGTTTCGGATGATTTTTTGTGACGTCTTCCTAGGAAAATGGTGAATTCATCCACTTCTTAATGTATAATTGTCAGTTTTGATGAATTTATAAAGTAAACTTATAGAGAACAATTATATTATATATAGAGAAACCTAATCTAATTAGAATTACAGTGAAGGCTCCTGAGATAACAGTACTTGATCTAAGTCTTACAGAATGAAGAAGAATGAAGATAAATGGGAAAGAAGTCATGTCAAGAAGAAATTAACCTAGAGAAGACTCTGAGTTAAGTGGAATACTGTGTTTGGAAGAACTGATAGAAGACCATACAAATGGAAGAGTCAGAGAAAGAGAAAGTCAGAGAAAGAAAGAGTCAGAGAAGGGATCCCTGGGTGGCGCAGCGGTTTGGTGCCTGCCTTTGGCCCAGGGCGCGATCCTGGAGACCCGGGATCGAATCCCACGTCGGGCTCCCGGTGCATGGAGCCTGCTTCTCCCTCTGCCTGTGTCTCTGCCTCTCTCTCTCTCTCTCTGTGTGTGTGTGACTATCATAAATTAATTAATTAATTAATTTAAATAAATAAATAAATAATATTTAAAAAAAAGAGTCAGAAATACACAGCAAACAGGTAACAGGTCATGGTGTGTATGTCTGTGTCTGTGTGTGCACATTTGTGTATATTTTAAAAATAGGTAAAGGAAGATGCTAAAGATTTGAAGCACTGTCATGAGATGATCACGTTTGCGTTGTGAACAAATCTCCTGCTTGCTGTTTCGAGGACTAGATTAGGAGAGCTTAGAGTAGATGTGGGGAAAATAAGAAAGGAAACTGTGGATAATAATCACTTAACCTGAAGAGAATTAGATGGATACAAAATACATTCAAAAAGTAAAAATGATAGATTTTGATGATGATTGCACAGGAGACAGAAGGAGGTCACTGTCAGGGATTTTATTTATAAATCAAATAAAAATTAGAATTTTTGTAATATAATCTAGAGGAATAAATAAAGTCCCATTGTAAATTTTGCCTAACACAATTCTCACTTTAATGAAAATATCAAACCAAGTAAACCTCAAAATTAAAATAAAAATGTGGTTCTCAGTCACTATAACGTAACAAGTGCCTGGAAATGACCTGGGTATGTTGCCTAATTATGAAGGTGAATACACTATGTGTCCCTGCCTCTCTCTCTCTGTGTTTCTCATGAATAAATAAATAAAATCTTATTAAGAAAAAAACTCCTCTAAAATCTAGCACCATTTTGTCCAGCCAGTCATAAATCCTCGAGACCTCCAGCACATACTACAACATCCTGAAATCACACAGTGTTCATATCTACTCTATGCTTGCAATGTTCATCCTTCCCCAGTCTTACCTTCTTTGTAGAGGTTAGGGATTTATGTCAGTAACTCCCTGCCAGAAGACACTGAAAGAAGTAAAATCTTGATGAATAAAATGAAGTCTTCCACAGCTGCTCAATAGTGTCTGACATCTCTGCCCTTAAAGATCTAAAGTATACTTTAAATCTAATGACATAAAATCTTATGACATGAATTTTTCACATCAGGAACCATGTCTTATAGCATTTATCTTTTTTTGGAGAGAGAAGACAGTTTAATACATCTGTATACCTTATTTCACCTACCACAGTTGTTGAATGTTTTTTCATAAATTGCTATTGATCAACATTTAGAATATGGTTATGACTTTAAGATATGCAATCCAATACCATTATCTTCTCTGTACCTGGTAGTGTGCTAAACTCTGAGATAAATTAAAATGTAAAAATATCCTCCCTTTGTTCATAGAAAATTTGTTTCATTGGAAAGATTAAAAATATAGAAGAGAAATAAATGATTACAGAGACTAACATAAAAGTCTTTATTTTTTTAGTACTTTCAATATACTTAGAAAACATTCTCAGGAGTATTATTGGCTTTAATTGACAAAACCACCTTAACATAAATCATTTTATTTTACAAATTAAAAGTTTTTAAAGTTAAGCATCTTTATTAATTTTACAAAGTATTTCTCATTTTTTTTAGTATTTCTAATTTAAAGGGAGTTTTTTTTTCCCTCTGCTAAATGAACTATATTTCTTGGAGGATAAATTTGCACTAAACTTTTGCTTTAAATACAAATAACTTAGGAACATATTTTTTCATTTTCCAGGAAAAGAAATCTACAATCTGCAGGATAACTTGCTTGAGTAATTAATTCTCATCATGATTAAACATTTTTTTATTCCTCATGTATAATTAGTGGTATTGCAGCAAGTTATGATAATTTTATCTTAGTCATGACCTTTATAAATTTAGAAAAATATGGTCAACATGATTCTTATAATCAAGCTTAGTACACTTGAAAATAGGTATCAGTTATCCTCTTAACCTTCTATTTTCTAATCTAAATATATGTTTATGACTGCTCTACCTTTTTTCATGGGACCATTTTTTCTATTTTTAATTATCTTGATAATTTTCTTACTCATATTGGAGTGAGAAATGTATTACTGAGATAAATACAGAATATATTAGAAACTTGTATTTTCTAATGTTAAGAAAACTCTGTAAAGAAAACTTTATGTTACACTTCTTTTTACAATATATGTATTTTATTAAAGTTTTTAGAACTAAATAAACAAAAATCAGACCTAAAATCAAGAGTCTACCATGCAGAAGACATTATCCTATGTGTTATGATGTTGCAAGACAGACTTTTACTTTAAGTATTTGTATTTTGGTTACGGTCAAATCTCAGAAAGAAATAAAAATGTGCTTACAAAGATTAAAAACAACAGGGCAGCCCAGGTGGCTCAGCAGTTTAGCACCACCTTCAGCCCAGGGCCTGATCTTGGAGACCTGGGATCGAGTCCCACGTCAGGCTCCCTGCATGGAGCCTGCTTCTCCCTCTGCCTGTGTCTCTGACTCTTTCTCTCTCTCTCTCTCTGTCTCTCATGAATAAATAAAATTCTTTAAAAAAACATAGAAAGATAGAAATGAATGAAAGGAGAAAGGGAGGGAGAGAGGGAGGGAGGGAGAGGAAGAAGAGAAGGAAAGAAGGAGAGGGAATAAGACAAAAAGAAACACCTTGAAGACAGTGTAGATTTCTTGCCAAATCAGTGAACTTGGCAGAGGAATTGAAACAGTCCAGAGTAAAGGGTTTTAATCTAGAGAGTTATAAAACTTTTTTTGTTTTGTTTTAGATTGATTTTTTCATTTATTGATTTAAAGACCTATTTTTTTTAAAGCAGTTTTACATTCATAGCAAAATTAGGGAGAGGGTACCGAGATAATAGTCTACCCCATTATCAACATCCTCCACTAGTGGTACGTTTATTTATTGCAGTTGTTGAGCCTACATCAACACATTATGATTCCCTGAAGTCCATAATTTACATTAGGCTTCACTCTTGGTGTTGTACATTTTATGGGTTCAGATAAATGCATAATGTCATGTATCCATCTATCCAGGATATTTTTACTCTACCCCTAAATCTTCTATGCTCTGCCTATTCAACTCTCCTTTGCACCTGAACCCCTGGAAATCAATGATCTTTTTACTGTCTCCCTAGTTTTGTCTTTTCGAAGATGTCATATAGTTGAAATCATAACTTTTCAGATTGGTTTTTTTCACTAGTAATATGCACTTAAGTTTCCTTTATGCCTTCTTATGGCATAATAGCTCATTTATTTCTAGCATGAAATAATATTCTATTGTCTGAATGTATCCATAGTTTATATGTCCATTTACTTCCTGAAGGATATCTTGGTTAGTTCCAAGTTTTGGCAATTATGAATAAAACTGCTGTAAATACCTATGTGCAGATTCTTCATATGGACATTAGTTTTCAACTCCTTAGGGTAAATACCAAGGAGCACCACTGCTGGGATTGTATAGTTAAGGGTGTGTGTAGTTTTGTAAGAAACTACTAAACTGTCTTTAAAAGTAGCTTTACCATTTTGCATTCCCAACAGCAATTATAAGATTCTGTTGATCCACTACCTTGCTAAGATTTGGTGTTGTCAATATTCCTGATTTGGGGCTTTTAATTTGCATTTCCCTGATGATAGATAAAGTGGAGTCTCCTTTCATGTTTACTTTCCATATGCATATCTTCTTTGGTAAAACATCTGTTAAGGTCTTTGGCCCTTTTTTAAAAAGGATTTTTTATTCAACTATTCTGTTTTCCTGATTACTCAAGATGCACCTATTTAGTGAAGCCTTTCTTAACTAATCTTTTGCAGACCTCATTCTAGTTCCACCCTTTTTTCCATACCCACTATGTCACCCACATTAACCTTTTCTCCCATGCAGATATACAATTGTCAACCCTGCCTTAACTTTTTTTTTTAAGATGTTATTTATTTATTCATGAGAGACACACAGAGAGAGAGAGAGAGAGGCAGAGACACAGGCACAGGGAGAAGCAGGCTGCATGCAGGGAACCTGATGTGGGACTCGATTTCAGGACTCCACGATTATGCCCCGGGCCAAAGGCAGGCGCTAAACCACTGAGCCACCCAGGGATCCCCAACCCTGCCTTAATTTTGCATATACTTTCAACCACGTCTAGGACTCAATTGTTCTAAATCTTCATTAATTCATCACTCTTGTCATCCCAGTTTCCAATCAGATTTCATCTCCTCAGAATCCTTTCATTAACCATTCTAGTTTATTCTTACCACTTTTATTCTTTTATGATTTTTAATGAATTAAAGAAAAGCCACAATAGTATTTTGAAATTTTATTTTTAAAATAAACTTAAATCAACTTACAATAAAATTGACTATTTATTTTCTTTTGGTGTACATTCTACGGACTTTCAACCCTGCTTACTTATAGTTATGAGTGTACTCATAACTATAATCAGTATACTAGAATGTTCCAAAAATCCCAAAAATAACCCCTTGTGCTATTCCTTTGTAGTCACACACTCCACCCACTATGAACCATGGGCATTCACTGATCTATTCTCTACCATTATTGTTTGATTTCTGCAATTTCATATAAGTGAATCGAATAATATAAAATGTTTTGGGACTGGTTTATTTTGTTTAGCATAATATCTTTGATATTCATCCAAGTTCTTATTTGTATCAATACATTTCCTTTGTGTTTGTGACTAATATCCATTGCATGGATGTATTGCTACTTTTATATTATTTACTTTTTTAAGGACACTTGAGTTATTTCCAGTTTTTTTTTTCAAATTCGAATAGAACCATTATAAATATTTGTGTGCAGGTATTTGAGTGAATAAAAGTTTTCATTTCCTTAGCATAAATTTCCGAATATGGGACAACATCGGTTATATAGTATGTTTAAATTTTCAGAGTAGCTTTATCATTTGGCATTCCCACAAGTAATGTATGAGAGTTTGAATTGCTCTGCATTCTTACTATTATTTGGTGTTGTCAGTATTTTGTTTAAGGTACTCTGATATATGTCTGGTGGAATCTCATTGGGGTTGTAATTTGCATCTCCCCAGACACTGATAATGTTGAGCATCTTCCTTGTGCTACCCTCATATTCTTTGATAATGTGTCTGTTCATGCATTTTGTACATTTTAAAACTGTTGCTTTTGTCCTCATCCTCTGGGATAAATTCTTACATATTCTAAATAAATCCTTTATTGAATACATACTTTGAAAGTATTTTCTTTTAGGATGTAGCCTGTCTTTCCACTTTCTTGAAAGTTATTTTCTCTTACATTCTCTATTTTTTCTGCATAAGAGTTCATTCTTTCTGCAATTGTCTTATTTATGGGATAACTTATTTACAGTCTATACTCCACAAAGCAGCTTTAATGCTTGCAGAAAGATTCTGTATCGCCAAAATGATAGGACACTGATAGAATTATTAGCATAAGATGGTTAACAAAAATATAAAAATATGAATTCAGGAATGTACTGTATTAGTTTCCCATGGCTGCTGTTACACAGACTTGGTAGCCTAAAACAATACATATTAATTCTCTTACATTCTGAGGTCAGAAGTCCAAAATCAGTTTCATAGGATCAAAATCAAGCTTTTGGCAGAGCTGTACTTTGGAAGATTTGGGGAGAACCAGTCTTTTTGCTTTTCAGTTTCTGGAGGCTGTCCTCATTCCTCGGTTCATGGTTCATTGACTCTATGCACTCCTCCCTTCACTTTCATCTTCACATTCTTCTATCATAGTCAAATCTTCCTCTACCTCCCTCATAATGTGATTACATTTAGGGCCAGCAAAGATAATCCAGAATAAACCAGCCATTCTAATACATTTAATTTAATTACATCTACAAAGTTCCGTTTACCATGTAAGATAACATTCACAAATTCCAGGGATTAAGACCAGGATGTTTTGGGGGGTCATTACCAAATCGATTATGTGTCCCAAATTATGCTGATCCTACTCTTATCTAAATTCCTGCACTCTCTCCTGAACCTCAGAAAACTGCAAATGATGATTTATTTTGATAATTTATAATCTAGGTCTTATATATGTTTTAATTTTTTTTTCCCCTCTGCAACCATACTGTGTCTTACAAATCAGGACTATGGCTTTTACTTTATTACTATTCAACAAGTAAATTATTATTGAATTCCTACATTCTTAACTAGATGATGGACCAACGGATTGTTAGTCTAGTCTGTGAGCACCAACATCTGAATCATTAGTAATGCCAGTTTTTATCTAGGACTATGAATTATCCAAGGATCCAAACTCCTGGGTTGAATCAAGTTTTTCAATAATTTTGTTTTCAGGGCAGTCGGGGTGGCTCAGTGGTTTAGCACTGCATTCAGCCCAGGGTGTGATCCTGGAGACCCAGAATCAAGTCCCACGTCAGGCTTCCTGCATGGAGCCTGTTTCTCCCTCTGCCTGTGTCTGTGCCTCTGTGTGTGTGTGTGTGTGTGTGTCATGAATAAATAAAATCTTAAATTTTTTTTGATTGAACACCAATAAAAAATAAATTTATTATTAATTTTTTTTTGTTTTCATGCCAACACTAACCTCACCTAAAGACTTCTTTCTCTCTCTCCATTTATCTTTGTCTCTGTGTCTGTCTCTGTCTTTGTGTGTGTCTCCATCTTCTTCATTCTCCTTTGTGTCTTCTTTGTCATTTTTTTTCTTTGCCTTTTTTATTTCCCTCCAAAACATGATCTCTATAAAGACAAATTCTGACCACTATTGTATATTTCCTTGGTTAAAATTGATTTATTTTATTCCTCTGACAAAAAAAAGCAAACAATTTAAGAAGGATATATGTGCTTTCTTTTTCCCAAGAAAATTGGATTTCAACATATCAAGTATCCTACTGTTTCTATATAATAAAATGTGAGAAAAAAACAATACTTAGTTTATACCTTTCATCATTTTAGCTATTTTTTTACAGGTTTCACAGAGGATATATTAAGAACACAAGCTCACATAAATATTATGTAGCTTATCCATCTGTGTCATTTTCTAGACTTTCTTGATATTGGTGGTAGATGTGTTGTAGGAAAATAATATAATGTTTAAAATGACTATATCTTTCATATATCTTCAGTATAGCTATAAGTTCATGCTTTTTACTTCAATAACATATGAATCTGCCTTTCACTTTTATGTCAGTGGTTGCACCTGTCTAAATAAATATAAGTGAATTAAATGTAAAGCATAGTTAGAGTTTCATCTTTTTTAAAAATTGACTTTCTTGTAAATTCACTTTTAAAAGCAATAAAGTGAATATAATTGGTTTCTGTTATTGCTAACATCACATGAAGACTTTTATATATATTATATATATATATGTTTAAATCAGAATCTTCTACAACCTACAAATCTTTGAGTGAACTAAAAAAAAAATATGTTAAATTTGAAGAGTTATCCTAAAGTATTTCCATCCCAGATAGGTTCATAAATGCCAGGAATGCTTTATTCTATATTCCATGAAAATAAAAAAGCAAAAATGAAACAAAAAGCTAGATAAAGAGTGATCATAGGTTTTTGATAGATGCTTTTTCTAGCGTAGTATTTTCTTAAATATTTGAACACATGGTTTTAAGTGCCTTGATTATATAATCTAAAATGCACAAATGTGAAATTCCGTATTTTTTCTACAACAAACAGGAATCCACAAAACTTTACCTCATAGTAATAAATTCACATACTTGAAAGCTTCATTTGAATAATTCTTTCCAGATGTTATTCCTAGTTTGGGAAATTGTCTTATTAAAAATTTATAGAACTGACTTGTTTAGTAATGAAGACAGTCATTTCAGCAGATGAAACAGCAAATAAAATTTGACTTTCTCAAAAATTGCTTTACACATGATGTCTGACAGTTTTTATTACCCTTTTTTTTAATACATGGAGTTGAAAAGTGGATTTATATACTTAGGTTGGAACCCTGAACCTTAAACACAAAGGAAAATTTAAAATATGCAAAGGATTTCCTTAAGAAAAAAGAATTATTGGTCATTAGTTCCGATTAGTATAACAATATTTGAGTTTTCTTATGGAGAATATTAGTAATGGTGAAGTAGAAAACCTTATTTTTTTAAAGATTTTATTTATTTATTTATTCTTGAGTGACATAGAGTCAGAGACACAGGCAGAGGGAGAAGCAGGCTCCATGCAGAAAGCCTGATGTGGGACTTGATTCCAGGTCTCCAGGATCACGCCCTGGGTCCAAGGTGGCGCTAAACCACTGAGCCACCCAGGCTGCCCAAAAACCTTATTTTTAATTAATTTATTAAGCATCACATATACTTATTTTAGAAATATGTACATTTATTTTTAAAGAATGTCAACATTTGGGGTCATTGTTATAATTAAGCATATGATGAAATGAGTAATAGTAATTAAAGACAGCTAAGACTGAGGTAGTGCAGTGATTTCATTTAGCTTTATATTACAATGGTACATTGTATTATTGCATAGTGAGAATATCATAAACAGCATTAAATAGTAAATGGTGTTCAGTTAGTGAGAACCAGACAAATACGGCCAGGACGGGATGTGACAGAGCTTACAGAAATTAATAGTCCCTAAACTGAAGTTAGAGAAGACTAGGAAATTGATTTTTCTTAAGATTGTCATTTTTCTTAGGATGGTCATAAAGAAATCTTTACTTCCAATAGCAGTTGACAGAAGACTTATAAGTCAAGTGTTAAGGAGACAGATAGATTGGGCATCCCCATAACAGTTAATAGGCAATGTAAATTCAAAGGATTGGCACTTGTCTTTTCAGTCTTGCATCTCCAGTATCTCTCCTAGCAGAGAAGGGAGTATGGAAAATGAGGAGACTTGCTTATTGGGAGATTGGGATTCAGAAGCAGGAATTGGTCCTTTCAGAGAAACTTCATCTACAGGCCTGAGATTCAATCTCTGAAGATGAAAGAAACAGGAACCCAGAGATTTGGTGTTGATTTTTCAGTTACTAGAATGTAGCTACTAACACAGTCAAGACAAACCTGCACCAAGGCAAGGTTTAATGTTGATTTAATAAATTACAATCCTCAAGATAGTTTATTCCTGGTGAGTCGGATCCAAATTGATCACTTAGACTAAGAATAAGGCTTAATCTACAGTTGGTATTGACCTCAATGGACAAATAAATTTATCAGCAGGGAAACAGTCAAGAAAACATTAAATAAAGAACCACAGTGTGGTGAGCAAAAGCAAGCTTCGAAATCCAATAGCAATGTGTGTGTGTCAGAGCACACAAATGAATGGTTGACTTTGAGTAAATTATTGATATTCTCTCTGAATCTGTCTCATTCATAAAAACAAGGTAAAGGATAGATGTAGTACAGAACCCTTTCAGGACAAATAGTTATATTCAATCTAGCTTAATAAAAATAATACAAAATGGTGATTATGGGACTGGGTAGGTGAAATTAAAATAATCTGGTAAAACTCTTGGAGAAGAGAAATGTATATAATTCCTATGAACAAGAAAATGAAACATTCTAGGGCCATCAGTTGAAATGCCTTTTCTTATTTTCCTTCAGTATAAATATTGACATTTTAGTAATATACTTAAAATTCAAATATGTCAATGCAAAAGCAATGGAGCAAAGCAATCAAATTATCCTTTTTTTCCTTCCCTCCCCTTCCATAACAATGGGAAGGACTAGCTATATGAACTGAGAATGCTTTCTGAAAATAAATATTTTAAAATTCAAAGCATAACCAAAAACAGAACATATCTAACAGAAGTTAAAGAAATTGTACTTTCCTATAGTACAAAATGCTTCATAAATCCTAGTTTTGCTGTCCCAAGGTACAAAAAGATTCAAAAGAAAATTACTTTCACACATGATAAAATCAAAGAAGCTTGCTTTGAGTGATTTTTTTAAATCTATTTCAAGATAATGTAATAAAAAATAAGGTACTTCTCGGCTTTTTCAGAAAAATGTTTCTATAGTACATCTTTTTAAAAAGAATAACAATTTATCAAATAAAAAGTTTTGTTGTTAAAGTTCATGTTGTGTTATAAAATATTCAGGGACACTTCACAACAATCTATAAGCCACCTTTTCATTTTCACTTTGTCAGAAGACGTGCATAGAAGTGTTTTGAGGGTTTGTGTGTGTGCACACATGTGCATATGGAGAAAGAGAAGACGATCAGGGAGAGAAAGAGAAAGAGCTGAGCAAGCATGTGAGGACCGGAAAAGAAGTAGGTTGGGAGAAGACAAAATAAATATATTTATGAAGAAACAAGGCAATCAATTAAAACTTAAGAAGCCCAGTACTAGAAATGAATTAAATACTTTTGATTGTAATGAGATTTGATTAAAATTATTACTGAAATCTTGGAAATAAAATGCTTAATGTACAAAGCTGTAGTGATGAATTTTTATAGAAATGATACTTTCAGAGATATAGAATATTTATACATAGTATTTTCAGATTAGTTAACACTGTGAGATGAGCAATTTGCCTTCTGTGAAGAAAAAAAACTAGACAAAGTTAAGCATTTGCAAAGTGAGAGAGATTAAAGTCCACACTATTAGGTTGAATACCTCCTTCTCAGTAAAGCAGGGATGAAGACACAGAGAAAAGCAGATATTAAACAATAAGTTTAAATAATGTATGAGTGTAAAGCTAAAATCTCAAAAAATTTAAAAAATAGATAATATGAATATATGGTATCTATTAAGAGGATTGAATCAATAGTAAACTTCCATATAAGAAATCACCCAAACCAAATGTTTTCACTGATTAATTCTACCCAAAATTAAGAAATAAATGATACTAATTTTTTATAAATTCTTCCAAAATATAGAAACATTCTATGAAACAAATACAAAAACCAGATGAAGACATTATAATAAAAAGATAAGCCAATGTCTCTCAGAAATATAGACTCAAATATCCTCAATAAAATATCAATAAATTGAATCCAGCAATGTATATGTATTATTATATACTATGACCAAGTGGATTTATTCCAGATATACATAACTGATTTAATATTTGAACATTAATTACCATATCAATAGGCTAAAGAAGAAAAATCTTATTATAGTAGCAATAGTTTCAGAAAAAGCACCTGACAAGCTTCCAAACCTATTTATGATCAAAATTCTTAATTCTTATTAAGACAAAACACCTGGGTGGCTCAGTGGTTGAGCACCTGCCTTCAGTTCAGGGCGCGATCCCGGGGTCCTGTGAGGAGGCTGCTTCTCCCTCTGCCTATGTTTCTGCCTCTCTGTGTCTCTCATGAATAAATAAATAAAATATTATTTTAAAAAAAGACTAGAGGGTAACTTCCTCAACTATATAAACATCTACCAAAAAACCCATAGTTAATATCACAAGTAATAGTGAAAAAATAGAAAGGATGTCTTCTTTCCCTACTCCTATTCAACGTCATACTGGAAGTCCTAATTGATACAGTAAGAAAACAAACTACAAATATACAGGTTGGGAAGGAAAATTAAACCATCTACAGTTGCAAATGACATGATTATGTATGTAGAAAGTTCCAAAGAATTGACCAAAAAAAGCCTCCTGAAATGAATGTCATTATCCAAGGCATAGGATGGAAAGTTAATATATGAGTGGAGAGTATAAAACTAAAGACAAAATAAATTGTACATAAGCATGGCATTCTAGTGGATAAAGTAGTACCCTACAGGAATAGGAGTTAACAATTTTGATACTTCTGTATATGTATCCTGGAATGACTGGTTGCCGTTTGTTTCCTCACTTAAAATTTACATACAAAGCAAGGGTGGAGACTAGGATGATATACATGGTAACAGATTAAGGTAATATGTGAACTCATGTTTAATTAAATGTAGATATAATTGGTTACATATAGAAATATCTAGATTAGGTATTAGGTAGACTGACAAGCAGGTAGGCAGAGAGAGAAACAGACAAGTGTACATACATGGATTTGCATGCATACATATATTTCCTTGCTCTCTAAGCAAATTATTGCGATTTCAGTCATGATGAGCACATTCAGTGCCTGTTATGATTTTAATACAATTCTCTAATAAGAAAAACCAGAGATCCTTAGAAAAGTAGCTGATACTATGGCAAATAGGAAATAGACAAGATAATCCTGGAGTATCTCCTAGTGCCAGAAAGTAAGAAATGTTTTAAAAAAACAAAAATGCAATGATTGTGATACATACAATCAATGCAGAGGTGGATAAAAGAGCTCTTAATAACCAATACTGAAACAACCTGAGCAACAAAACAAAAAAAAGAGAATCATATTTTCAATCGACTTATAAAATACTCATGAATTCATACTAATATAAATAAACTAGTAAATAAACAAATGAGGTTTAATAGACAAATTTCCCATGCAGAAGTGTTCCTAATAATTTATGTAGATACTTCACCCTCAAGGAAAATGAGCATAGCTCCCCAGTCCTTAAATATAAGCTATACACAATGACTTTCTTTCAAAGCATACAGAATGAAGGGGATGTGTAGAGGGGATGAGGGGATGAGAGAGGACCAACTTTGAAGTGGAAAAATCTGACAAACACTTCAACTCAACCCAGAGACAAAGGTCTATTTCATCAGCAATGTTATATTGATAGTATGTACCCTTGATATGATATGATGATAGTTGTAGTTTACCTCTGTAGTCTTCCCACTAAAAACCTATAACCCTTATCCAATTTGTCAAAATGTAAAAAAAAAAAAAAAAAAAGTGCAGTTGAGGGACAAAAACTTTACTGGTATTCTATAAAATTGTCCAGATTATCAGAAACAAAGAAAACTGAGAAACTTTTAACAGAAGCCTAAGAGAATATGACTACTAAATGGAATGTCATATTCAAGGTGAGATCCTGGAACAGAAAAAAATAATAATAATGCAAAACCTAAGGAAATCTGAATAAAATATGGACGACTCACAAATAATAATATATTAATATTGGTTCAATAATTATAAAAAATGTGTCATAATTATATGTTTTCAATAATAGAGGAAATTGTGTGCTGGTAAATAGGACTGTCTGTATTGTCCTTTCCATTTTTCTGTAAATCAAAAACTTTTCAAAAATGTACATTTTATTTTTTAAAAATTACATGAGGATTTCCAATGTCACTCCAGCATCATCATGTTACTTTTTAGCCCCTCAATATTCCATTTTTGTGACCCTAAAGCATTGCTTCTATACTTCTGTTTAAAATTTTTTCATCACCTTTTTGGCCATTCTTCTATCTTTTCATAGCTAATCACAACCTTAATAGAAACAAAATATTTTAAAGAGCTTTCATAAAATCCTATATGTTAAATAGATACACACAACCAGAAATACTGGCTAAGGTTACATAGGTTATATATATTTTAGCCAAAAGAATCTAAATAAAGCAGAAGTAGGACAATAATAATTTGTTAGTATTCCTGGGGAAATAATACAATATTTAAATAAGACCAAAGACCACTAGCATGTTCCATGGTGCCTTGTCTTAATTTCAGCATGAGCAGAGTCTGAGAAGTTATTCGAAATGTGCTATTTAAAGAAAAATGATGGTTAATGAAAACTGTGTATTTACCTTTAAAAATAACAAATTAACTAGATGCTTTATTCTGTCTTTTTTTTTTTACAGTAGGAATTGCTTCAGCTCAATATGAAATGCTAGTAATTTTTTATCTTTTTTAATTTTTTTAAAGATTTTATTTATTTGTTCATAAAAGACACAGAGAGAGAAAGGCAGAGACAGAGGTAGAGGGAGAGTCAGGCTCCAGGCAAGGAGCCTGATGTGGGACTTGATCCTGAGACCACGGGATCATGTCCTGAGCCAGGGGCGGGTCTCAATCACTGAGCCATGCCGGGGTCCCGTAATTATTTTTATTAATGGCAAATTCTAATGGTCAGTTTCTATGCATTTGATTAATTACAAAATAAATTGTACATAAAAATGAAGTTTGATTGAATTACAGGATTCATCAGGGAAATTAGAATTCTCTTTGGTAGTAGGATGGTTTATAACAAAGAGTAGCAGAGCCTAAAATAAGAAGATCATCAAAAATCTGTTAAATGAGCTTTGGGCTGGTTTTAGAAACATTATTTTAGGACAATTATTCTGAGACTATTAAATATCTAGCAATGTGCTAAGGGTTTAAGAGGGAATAAAAATCAGTGAGATACAATCCTTAACTTCCTAGAACTTGATAGCTTAATGGCAAGGGCAGGGGTGGCAAAGAGATAAAAATAAGAAAAAACATAACTATAAAGTAACCATAGTGAATGTCATAAAACTAGCAGCATCTAGGGGAGGAAAGAGTAGAAACTCTCCATAGACCAAGAGGTATCAGTTATAAAACTGATATAAAGGCAGAAATGGAAAAGGGAGGATGCCATTGAGAATGAATGGACAAACACAATTCTTGCCCTTGAGATTCTAATTATCAAGGAAGGAAATGGGAAGAAGAGGGCAGATAAATTGCAATAAAGTATGAGAAGTCCTAGAAAACAACATGCAGAGTATAAATCAGCAGACTGATTGCTTGGGAAAGTCAGGAAGCAGGCTTGAATGAAGAGACAATACTTTTGGTAGGATTTGCAGGATGCTTTGCAGTTTGTCAAAGAATTTAATATTCCAGGCGGAGGAACAAGAAGCATTTGCAGTGTCCCCAGAATGTAGAGAATCTCACATAGAATGTGTTAGAGACATTGTAGAGATAACACTGTAAAGTTAAGCTGGGGTGAGGTTTTGAAAGTCTGTGAGTAGGTCTCTGTGAAAATTAATCTGGTTCCAACAACAACAATAAATGAGGCTTGAGAATGGAAATTCAGGATTAGTTTGCTCTAACAGTTTTAGTTGCTCTCAATTTACTTAACAAAATCTAATTAGCAGACCAAACAAAGTATAGTCACAAGCTCAAGGGTGGAAGTAAGTCATTAAGGCACCTTTTATTTTTTTATTTTCTTTTTTTTTTTCTTTTTTCTTTTTCTTCTTTTTTTCTCAAATAGGAAATGATCAATGGAGGATTCCATGAGGCTGGGTGTTGGGCCCTGTCAACCATAAAGAGTCTAAGTAATTACCATATCGTATTTTACTCATTGTGCAATGATTATATTTGTTTTAGTTTTTGTTTTGTTTCTTAATGTACCATTGGGACTAATATGGTAGGCCTGACCACACTCCCCCACAAGCCATGATGCCAATTTGAGGCATAGAAATATTCAAAATCCTGTCCTCTCAACAAAATGGTTTGAACAGTTCCAGACATACTGACATGGTGAACATTATCTTTGATAAGCCAATGTAGGCAGTATGATGATTGATTAACTGGAAATGGGATGAACGAAGATATTGATCAGGGGAATGGGATGCCGTTGCGGTCACCAAAATAGAGCACTGCAAGTTCCAGAATTAAAGCTGTGGAGGTAGGAATGGAGTGGTTAGATGCTAAAGTCATATGTAATGAAAAATTATGGCATTTATTAAATTTGAATAATAAGGGAAGAGAATAAAAATTCTATTTTGAGTGAACATGTTACTGACTAGTAAGAGACATGTTTATCTGGAAAATAACTTTTTTGTTAAGTGGAGAAAACATCCATGAAATACAGTAGCTGGAGTATTACTGCCTAGGTTAAAACCCTGGCTCCATCATTTTCCTATGTGGCCTTGAAAAAGTTACTCAACTTCCTCACATCTCTGTTTGCTTATCTGAAATTAGAGAATAATAATAGCACTAGTCACAAGTTGTTATGAAGATTAAATGAGATAATATAATTGTAAGACTTAAACCAGTGTGAGAAGCTCAAGACAGGGGAAACATCATTTTGAGATTCATGAATTAATAAATGTGGAAATAAGATCACTAGCAGTAGTATGGGAAATTAGAAGAGAAAATGAACAACTGGCAAAACCTGTAGAATCTTAATATTTAAGAATTTCAAAATAGAAAGAAATATATCAAATTAAAAAGGAAATAGAGAAGTAGGAAGAGAACCAGAATAGAGAGGTGCAAAACATGCCAATAGAGAGTACGGGTCTTGAAAAATGCAGAAAAAAATTATTGGTTTTGTAAGAGGAGAGGAGTATAAATATATTGTGTTAAAAATTTGGAACCATACTATAATATGCAATCATAAATTATGTAAATTATGTATTAGTGAAAAGGGCATAGGTTGAAAGTTAGGAACTAGATCTGCAGTAAAAACTTAGTTTGCCATATTGGTAAGCTTAATAATAGGACATGTCTGTGGTAGCATAATCAAAATAAGGAAACACAATTAATTATAGGAAAAAGATGTAAATAAATTTGGTTGGCTTTGGGAACCCTTCATATACTAGAGACATTATAGCTTGCATTTCATAGATGGAGAAAGATACACATGGGTATTAAATAAATCACATAAAAAATAAATAAAAAATAAATCACATAAGCTAAAAGTAACAATCATTAGAAAATACAAGATTTTTTTAAGAGATTTGGGGACATACATTTAGTATTTTGAATACAATATAATTTGGATAAATGATTCAGAAAACACATATATGTTTGATTTTTGGTTATATAACAAAACTGGTACTATACAGCTTAATTATAGTAAATGCTAAAACCTTTCTACATCCCAAACTAAAAGTTAATATTTGGTCCACTTTCCTCTAATATCTTCTTAATTAGCCTTAATTAATAATGCTTGATTTTTTAAATTTTTTTATAGTTTCAAAATAAACAACCCTATTAAGATCATTGCACTGAAAATCTTTAAAAAATAATCACATCATTAAGAATATTCAGGTATTCATGAAGTTTTGAAATATGGATAATGACTTGAGCATGTCACTAAAATGATCATCTGTCCCCAATTAATACTGATATATTGCAGCTGGGAGGTCTTTTAACGATCACATTACTGGGAAATTATTGCTACTCATATAATTTGTCCTTATAATCATGTATTTATCAAAGATAGAAAAGACAAGCCTCCCAGGGGACTTATTAAAATCCTTATTCTCTTGATTTCTAATTGGTAAAGGAGATAGTTTGTCCTTTTTTATTTTATTTTTTCTGGAAGATCAACTGGGTTTTCATCAACAGAAGTATCATTTAAAACTATGAAATTGTCATATACATAAATCTCCATTTTTAAAGGGCAGAAAATAATATGCCAAAATGAATAATCACTTTACAGCACTCTTTCTGCTCAATGAAGTCATAATCAAATCAAATCAAAGTTGTTTATTGAACATCTACAGATGCAAAAAATCTTGTAACCACTGAACTTAAATAGCATCAAAATGATAAGGTAAATGTATATAATACTAGGAAAAAATTATATGTGGATCCTTTAATTTGCTTCAGAATTGTTTTCACAAAATTTTATACATTTAAGAAAGTCTGCATTATCATTTTTAAATTATATATTTCTAAATCCAAAAATTATGGTTCACTTTTTAAAAACGTGGTGATGTGTCTTGCAAGACAGGACTTTATAATACAATCTCTTTCTAAGTCATTTTTAGTCACCCATTCTCACTTTGAATGTCCTGGTTTATCCTGTAACTGAGCATGCCAACAGGTTTGAGAATATACTCAGAATAAATTTCAGATACTACTATATAAGTTGGTAGAATAAGTATTCAAAATAACAAAGGATTTCTGACTTGTTGACCTTACTCACCTGTGGAGCTTTCTCTCTGTAAAGTTACTCCTGCCCTCTTTTCTCCCTCCTTACCTTTCTTTCTACACCATATACCTTGGAAGTCACTGCCCAGCCAGTACGATGGAATGAAAATTATATTTCCCCGCTTTGAGGGTAGGGCATCTACATAAATTATTTGGAATACTTCTGCATGAAAGATTTGTCTCTTCTCCCTTATAATTCATTAATTTATCAATGTATCCAATCATTTATATTCTTAAGAATTTATGGATATTTATATTATATTTTGCATTATGCTATTTTAAGATAGTCCAAATTATTTCAGCTTTGGCTCAATATTAGAGAGTCATTCAGTTGGCTCCTGTACTTCTTTGACATACCTCCCTATCACTGAAGATGGTTCTGTGTGTGTGTGTGTGTGTGTGTGTGTGTGTGTGTATGTGCATTTGGAAACAGGGAGAACTGGTTCCTTTTATCAGTGAATAGTATTAAAAAAATGAGATCTGGACACTAAATTTGCTCATTGTTACTAGAGTATTTTTATTCTTTTCAGTTTTATGGCACTTCTTTTGCCTTTTAGGCTAACAGTAAAATCATTTGTATTTGTACAAACCTGTTTATATACACATATCTATAAATATTTCTATATGTAAGCATTTATAACTATACTAAGATAAACTTGAGTTTATCGGATGTCTCCAACCCATCCTCATATACATCATTCTAGCTTCCTCCTCTTGCTTATCTGTATATCCTCACTAAATAGTGGGAAGTCTGGTTCTCACCATCTATCATCCATTTATTTAATTATTCTATATAGATACATACAGCAACATCGAGTCATAAATCACGTTGATAATACATATGCTTGATATGTTATAATGACAAGGTTCCTCGCAGCAATAGTCTTGCCATGAAAAATCATCAAATCCCAATTGAAGACCTTTCTACAAAATACCTGAGTACTATTCAAAACATTTAAAGTTATGAAGAGCAAGAAAAGTGAAAAAGTGTGATAGCCAGGAGTCTAAAGAGATGTGACAACTAAATGTAATGTGATACTCCAGATGGGATTCTGCAAATAAAAAGGGACATTAAGTAAAAACCAATAAAATCTAGAGATTTATTTATTTATTTATTTATTTATTTATTTATTTATTTATTTGAGACACACAGAGAGAAGCAGAGACACAGGCAGAAGGAGAAGCAGACTTCCGCAAAGAGCCCAATGTGGGACTTGATCCCCAGACCCGGGATCATGCCCTGAGCCAAAGGCATATGCTCAACCGCTGATCCACCCAGGTGTCCCTCATTCATTTATTGTAACAAATGCATCATACATGCATTTGTTAATAATGCATTATTTGTTAATGCATTATTTGTTAATGCATTATTAATAATAGGGAAACCAGGAACTTTTTGTATTGTCGTCTCCATTATTTTAGGAAATCTATAACTGTTCTAAAGAGTAAAGTTTGATAAAAATATTTTTAAAAGGACAAATACAATATGGTTTCACTTATATGTTAAATCTAAAATAATTAATGAACTCAAACAAAAACTAAAATCAAACCTATAAACACAGGGAATAAACGGATGGTTGCCAGAGGGAAGGGGGCAGGGAGAAAGAAAATTAAAGGGAAGGAGAAATATAAGTTTCCAGTTATGGTATGAATGAGTCACAGGAATAAAAGACACAGTCTAGGGAATATAGTCAATAACACTGTAATAGCATTGTATGGTGACAGATGGTAGCTACATTTGTGAGTACAGAAGAACTGTATAGAGTTGTTAAATTACTATATCACACACCAAAAAAATAATGTAACATTGTGTGTCAACTATACTAAAAAAATTTTTTAAAGATCTTAATGTGCTTCAGAGTATGTGTACATATATACATAATGATAATTAAATTGTGGTTTGTGATAAGAAGTAAATAAAGAATAATTGCTATTTAAAAATATCATATATGACAATTGTACCAGGAAAAATGTACTTTTTTTTCAAACCTTTCTTAGTAATAAATCATTAACAGATAAATTTTGGCCCTGTGGTAGGTTTTATATTTAATAGTTGTAAAAAAAAAAAAAACTAATAGTAGAATGGAAGAACTTGGGAAATCAAGATCTTCAATTTATAAAGAGACTATATGTTTACACTATATAAAACAATTAAATTAAATGCCAGGTATAGTTTTAGTATGATCAAGAACATCATAGTGTCAGTCAAAGGTTTCAGTATCCTGATGTAGAGCTGATATAATAATATGTATGGGGCTTTTTTGAAGATTTTATTTATTTATTCATAAATAAATAAAGAGGCAGAGACACAGAGGAAGAAGCAGGCTCCTCACAGGGAGCCTAATGTGGGACTTGATCCCCAGACCAGGATCACACCCTGAGCCAAAGGCAGACACTCAACCGCTGAGCCACCCAGGGGTCCCATTAATGTGTATGTTTTCACTGTCTAGCAATGCAACAAATTATCACAAACTTTGCCATTTTAACTAACATATATTTGTTAACTCATGGTTTCTGTGGATTAAGAACCTGGGCAGAGTTTAGCTAGGTCTTCCATTCAGCATCTCCCAATGATGCCATCAAGCATGGACTAAGCTTTGTTTCTCTCTGGAGTTTAGACTCTTTTTCCAAGCTCATACTGTTGTTAGAAGAATTTAGTTCTTCTCAGTAATAGGAGCAAATTCCATATTTCCTTGTTGTCTGCTGTAGGTCACTTTCAGACCCTAGAGTCCACTGCGTTTCTTGCCATATGATCATCTCACAAGTTTTTGTGTAATGTGACAATTCACTTCTTCAGAGGCAGCAGAAGAATTTCTCTTCTCATGAATGGCTCAGTCCTTCTTTAAAGATTCATATGACTAAATCAGGACCAGTAAGGAAATCTATTTTCCAGATTAACGCAATTATCAATTGATATGGGACCTTAATACATTTGCAAAATCTTTATTCTTGCCATACAGTGTAACCCACTCATGGGAGTGATATCCAACCATATGTAAGGCCCTCTTAACACTCAAGAGGAGGGAATTATAAAGGATTTATATATCATGGGGAGGGAATTTGGGGGCCATCTTGAAATCCTGCCTGCCACACATGTATTTACTGCTTCCTGTGGTAGTTGTCAGTCTATGTTCATATTTTAGAGCCTCATTTTAATTTATAATGATTGTGATGTTGTGGGGTTCAAAGACTTAGGTAATAAGATCCACGTTTTGAAAATTAACAACCTAGGGGCACCTGGGTGGCTCAGTCAGTTAAGTGTCTGCCTTTGGCTAAGGTCATGATCCCAAGGTCCTGGGATGGAGCCCCACATGGGGCTCCTAGGTCAACAGGCAGCCTACTTCTCCCTCTCCCTCTGCTGCTCTCCTGGCTTGCACTCTCTTGCTCTCTCTGTCAAATAAATAAACAAAATCTTAAAAAAAAAAAGAAAATCAACAACTTAAATGTAAATAGATTTAATAATTTATCCATGGATACACAGCTAGAAGGTGGTATAGTGAGGATTTGAAATCAATCGCTGAACCTAGGCTCAGATCACTAATCTCTGTGATATCAAATAATTACTTATTTAGTTATCTACCATTTATTACTGTAGAAGCAAAAGATGGAAAATATGGTGCTACATACATCTAAAAGAATTGTACATTTTCTAATAATAAGTGACTTGGTAAAGTTATTTAATATGCAAAGTAGGTAAAGTTGACTCAATTTAAAATGAAAGAATTAAGATAGGCAAAATTATTATAGTTAAAAATGTTACAATAGAAATGTATTTTTAGTGTTTTATTTAAAGTAATTGCAGATTTAATAAAATTCTGTGAGAATAATCCTAGTCTACTAATTTAGGTAAAGGGTAGATTTCCAAAATGTATTACTAGTGTATGCCTCCTAGAAAATCAGGACAATCTCATGTATAATCATAAAATTATCAAAAGCAGGAAATTAATTAATATTTACATATTACTTTGGATTTTGGAATGTCCTCTGAATTTCCTTCATATCAAAAGAAAATCCAGGTCAGGTGTTCCATTCATTTGTCAACTATTTTCTTTAATCTCAAGCAGTTCTTCAATCTTTCTTTGTCTTTCATGACATTAACATTTTGAGCCATTTATTTCATAAAATATCCCTCAGTAGTGGTTTGTGTATTATCCTTCATGATTAAATTCAAGGATTGCATTTATAGATTGAATAGTTCGGAAGAGATGCTGAGTTTTGCTCAGTGCACCCTAATCAAGGCACTCATGATGCCTGTTTGTCCTACTATTATAGACCTTAGTTTTAAGCACTAAGTTAAGGTGATGACAGCCAGGTTTCTCCACTGTAAAATTATTGTTTTCCACAATGTCATCAATAAGTATCCTAGGGTGATATACTTTGATATTATTGCAAATAAGCAACTAATCATAACACTTCCAAATGCTAATTTTAGCACTAATTAATGATCCTTGTCCGAGTCCATTACTATTTTTATGGTTGTCAAATGAAAATTTTTATAATTTAATCATTTTCTATATATTTTAGCTGTCTTTCTACTGTAGGGAAGAACTTTCTCTTCTTATTTATGAGTTTACATTTATTAATTTGTATCAGTATGGGGTCATGGATTCTTATTGTGTTCACTGTGTTACGGTTATTTACTTATAATATTTATTTGATATGCAAATTGTCATTAGCTTTCCAGTAAGGACTCCTTCACATCGACTCCTATATATTTTAAAAATATCTGCATCGTTCTTTAAGTACTTCCTGACTCGTTGGCACAAAAAGGCATTCTTGGTTCACCTAGAATTAGTTGATCTAGTCTTGGCATCAGCCATTTCATGAAGGATCTCTAGTTCCTTTTCAGTAGAGACTTTATATATGGAAACCAAAATCTGGATATTCATAGTACACAGTGCTACTGAAAAGCTCATGGCTTTTCTGCATCAGAGGACACAGCTAGGAAATAAATGAATGTATATACATACATTCACACATGTCTATAAACATCTCTTTTATTGCAATATCTACCTATCTACAACCTATCTGCCAGTTGCAATTCAACACCACATAGTTAATTCTAGTCTTCCCAAAGGCTGCATTTTAATTCAAAACATAAACTCCTAAAAGGGTAATTTTGAGTCATATTTCAATTCATCTCCAAAGGGTTCTACTGATTGGAAATTGCACCAGAAATGTATGAAAGCCAGTTTTCCCACAGCTGAACTAACACACTTATGGCATTTTAAAACCAGCAAAAAGCTTGAAGATGACTTGTTCCAACATCTTTATTTTTCAGATGAGGTAAAGAATGCAGTGCTGATGGCTGCATTACTCTTGTTTAGTTTTATAGTGTCAGTTAGTATTCTGATATTTTTCATTAAAGGAAAATAAGGTATGGCACAGAATGAAAATCACTAGACTTAAAGTTACAAAACCTAATTCTGTTTCTGAAGAATTGATGAAAACTGAAATTTTTATTTCTTGAACATTGATACCTCTATAATGACGAGCAAAGCATACCACTTTGTTAAGCCTAATTTCCAAATGAAGAAAGGGCTATCCACCTCAGGTTAAAGATAACCTCATTATGTAGTGTAGTTTCTAAATATTTTCCCAAATTTCCTAAAGGCATGTTTAAAAAACATTCTTATGTCATTTAAAATGGTGTTTTAAAAGTAAGATGTACTGCATACTGAAGAAAAATAGAAAGAAAATATCACTTTCTTTTCTGATGGGGAAAAACAGATTTTATTCCCCAAGGATTGTATGTAGGCTATATATATTGCAACTCTATTAATTCCAATAATACCTTATCAAAATCTGGTCTTTAATTTTTCCACGTAGATTTATGGGCTCAGAGATGATACACAACCTCTGAGCATAATCAGTATACTCTGCTCTGCAAAATAAGCCTCTATGTCTGATTTCCTTGCCTGAATGCTTCTGCAAACACATTATGACCTGTCTTGTGCTATACATTACTATTAGTAAATGAAATATTGATGTTGTTTGGATATACTCATTATTGTAGCCAACATTCCAGATTTATTCCATGATATGCATATAATTCAGTTTAGTAAGCACGCAATCCTGATTTATTTGGCTACTAGGAACCACAAACATCTTCAGAAGGATTCCTTTTTCTCCCTAATGCAACATCTGAAGCATTACATTCTCATTCCTGCTATAAATGCAATATGTATGTCACCTTTAATTTCACATATCCTTTTAGGCCAAGCTTTGACTTTTCCATGGTAAAAAAACACAGATCTAATCTGATGTGGATATTTGATAATAAATAAATGAAAACTTCAGACAAAAATGGCACTAAGTTAACTAGAAACAATTGCTAACTTTAGCCTTTTAATTTCTGGTTTCAGTAACATCATGGATACATTATTTGAAATGGTAAACAAAACATCTGGTATGCCAAAATAATAACTCAAATATTTATTAAATTAGTAGCATCTTCAATTTTTAATGATAATTTCTAATATCTAAATTCTTTATTTATTCTTGCTTATTCTGAGAGCTAAGAACACCATTTTTACATATTTTTTGACTATTGATATCCTTTCAGTAGAAAGAAAACATATAACACATTGTTTAAGAATTTTTATATATTATATGACTATTCAAGCAATATCTCCTATGATTATTTTTGTCTTTTCTTTCTGCCTTATTTTGCTTCTCTCTCCTATTCTTTTCTCACTTTGATTGCTTTATTAGAAAGATAATACAAATGGACACATTTATGGAAGAGTCATTATTTTATTTTTTGTTGTTTTTTTGTCATTATTTTAGATTTTAAAAATCATATCTGTTTTCCAAAGTATAGCTTTATACACATTACATTTTCTAGGGTTTTATTCTTTAAAATGATTGAAGATTAAAAGATCCATCATATAATTAAAAATTACCATGTAATAAATACATTTTGCTATAAAATCATTATCAGGATAAATAGGATACTTTGTTTGCCCATAGCATTCATGAATAGTCTAGACAGATACAGACACACACACAACATACATGTGTTAAGAATGAAAGTATTAAGAATATTTAAGTATTAAGAATAAAATGGTCACTATCTTTTTCAAGTTCACAAAAAAAAATAACAAGCACAAATAATTTATCTTTTCATAGTAAAAATGATTATTATACAACATATTAAAGGGCAAGCACTATATAAGATTTAACTATCTTATTTTAGTTTATTTAACTGGAAAGCTTATTTTAGTTTATTTAACTAAAATAATCATTGTTATTGAGTCATAAGATTTTGTATTTGCTTGTATTCATCTTTTTGTAATGCTAGAACTAAAGAGAAATATTTTTATATTGAATATATGAATATATATACAAATATATGTACACACACAGAAATATATACACACATATATACACATATAGAATTGACTTTGTTGTATTGTGTTTTGTTCTCACCATCTGACTGCCACTTAACTTTTAGGGAATTTATACTCAGTGCTTACACTATGTTGTGAGGCTTAATTCACTGATAACTCAATCCTTGATAATTGGACTAATGTACATTTTTGGGACACCATATATTTCTTTATATTATTTTATATAAGTTGTAAAATAAATAAGTATAAAATAAATATCATTTATAAAATAACAAATTACATATATTACTATTCTTTTTTTTTTTCTGTGTACAATTATTGTTTATTGCTTCATACAATTAACACTTCAGTGCTCTTAGTGCTCTGTTTAAAAGATTTGAATGCAAAGATTATGATTCCATCAGAAATATATTATGAGTGTAAAAGAAATTGTATTACTATCTCTAAAGTGGAAAGTTGATTTCGGACTACATTACAGAGCTATATAAATCAAAACAGTAAGATACTAGCATAAAAAGGACACATAGACCAATGGAACAGAATTGAGAGTCCGGAAATACACTCATGCATTAACCCACGTTAACTAATATTTGACAAGGGAGCCAAAAATATTCAGTGGAGAAAAGAAAATTTCTTCAATAAAAGGTATTTGGAAAATTAAATATTCACATGCAAAGAAATTAAACTAGACCCATTTCTTACCCCACTCACAAAAATTAACCTGAAGTAAATTAAAGATTTATTTTTTTTTAATTTTTATTTATTTATGATAGTCACAGAGAGAGAGAGAGAGGCAGAGACATAGGCAGAGGGAGAAGCAGGCTCCATGCACTGGGAGCCAGACTTGGGATTCGATCCCGGGTCTCCAGAATCGCGCCCTGGGCCAAAGGCAGGCGCCAAACCGCTGCGCCACCCAGGGATCCCAATTTAAAGATTTAAATGTAAGATCTGACACATAAAACTGGAAGATAAACACAGGAAAAACTGTTTTGTCATGGATCTTGACAACTATTTTTTTAATATAACACCTAAGGCATAAGCACAAAATTAAAACAAAAATGAGACCATATCAAGCTAAAATCTGTACACAGCAAAAGAAATGAACAAAATAAAAAGGAAACATGCCCAGTGGGAAAAAAGTATTTTCAAACCACCTACCTGATAAGAAGTTAATATCTAAAATACATAAAGATGCATAAATATTCATGATTGTTAGGTCCTCTAGTTGGATAAAGAAGATGTGGTCTATGTATACAATGGAATATTCCTCAGCCATTAGAAACGACAAATACCCACCATTTGCTTCAACGTGGATGGAACTGGAGGGTATTATGCTGAGTGAAGTAAGTCAGTCGGAGAAGGACAAACATTATATGGTCTTATCTGTTTGGGGAATATAAGAAATAATGAAAGGGAATTAAGGGGAAAGGAGAGAAAATGAGTGGGAAATATCAGCGAGGATGAAAGAACATGAGAGACTCCTAACTCTGGGAAACCAACAAGAGGTGGTGGAAAGGGAGGTGGGTGGGGGGTTGGGGTGACTGGGTGATGGACACTCGGTGGGGGCACTTGATGGGATGAGCACTGGGTGATATGCTATATGTTGGCAAATTGAATTCTAATAAAAAATATACCAAAAAAAGTAAAATATAAATAAATAAACAAAATTAAAGAATTTGTACAACTCAATAACAAAACAAACAGTCCAATGAAAAATGGGCAAAGGACCTGCGTAGACATTTTTCCATAGAAGATATTCAACTGCCACGTACATGAAAAGGTGCCCAATGTCACTAATCATGAGGGAAACACAAATCAAAACCACAATGAAATATTAGCTTACAACTGTTATGATGGCCATTATCAAAAAGACAAAAGATAACTAATGTTGCTGAGGACGTGGAGAAACGTTAACCTTTGAGCACTCCTGTGGAAATGTAAATTGATATAGCGACTATGAAAAACAGTATGAAGTTTCCTCAAAATATTAAAAATAGAGCTACTATGTGATCCTGCAATTCCACTTCTGGGAATATATCTGAAATAAACAAATCAATCCTAATGAGATATCTGCACCACTATGTTTATTGCAGCATTATTTACAACAGCCATGATATAGAAATAATTGTTAATAGCTGAATGGGTAAAGAAAGTGTCACACACACACACAGAAAATGGAATAGTGTTCAACCATAAAAATAAAATAAACACTGTCATTTGTGACAACCTAGATGAAGCTTGAGGGCATTAAGTGATATAAGTCAGTCAGAAAAAGACAAATACTCTGATCTGATTTATAAGTGGAACCTAGAAAACAAAACAAACTCATAGAAACAGAGATCAGATTTGTGATTGTCAGAGATGGGGAGGGTGACAGATAAGGAATCGGGTGAAACGGTTTAAAAGGTACAGACTTTGTTATAAAATAAACATGTTTGGGTTCTGGTGTCATACCATACAATGTGATGACCATAGTTAACAATACTGCCTTGTACGTTTAAAAGTTGCTAAGAGAATAGATCTTAAAAGTTCTCATCACAAGGGAAAATAAATTTATAACTTTGTGAGGTGATAGATGTTAAGGAAATTTATTCTTGTGATCATTTTGCAATTTAGATGCTTATCAAATCATTAGGTTGTGCACCTTAAACTTCTACAATGTTCTGAAGCAATTATATGTCAATAAAATTAGAAAAAAAAAATAAAATGAAAAGATACAACTTTGTAACACTTTATTTTCTTCTTAGTTTCTATATCCCATGCTTGTGGTTTAACATACATATTTCTAAAGAAGCATAGGCTTGAATGTAATTTAAAATGGCATAACAAAATAGTCCTAAAAATATTGGTTTTAGAATAGAAAGCATTTCTGAAATGTAATGCATTGCTAAATGTTCTTCATTTCATAACGTTTTTCCCCACATCCACTAGTTAAATTTATATTTTGGTGTCAAGAAAATATGCTATCTGAAAAACTTCAAAAACAAAAACAAAAACAAAATCATGCTTTAGAGGTTCAAATTTATATGTATGTGATTTTAAAATACAATAACACTTAGGATTTATATTAGACATTAACTATTTTAAAAAGGAGGTGCTCTCTTTTGCCCCTTCTCTCAGGAAAATTTTAGATATTAAGTCCCTTTAGCACATATTCAGGTAATGATTTGACAGTCTTCATGTTCTTTAGGGTTGTTCTTAAGGACACTTGCTTAGGAAATAAGCCATTGTAGTTAAGATATTAAGAAGACAGAAATGTACCTTTTCATAAATCAAGTAAAAAGAAAGCAACTTTTTTAATCTCAGAAGTAAATTCAGGCAGTAAACATTGTGACAAAGTTCACTATAGCCATAATTTTCTTGTGATAGGCTCTATTAGCCACTATAATGTAGTACAATTCCTATATAAGACTGTGACAGAATGGGGGATATATAAATCTATTTATTAAAACCCAATATTGGGGATCCCTGGGTGGCTCAGCGGTTTAGCGCCTGCCTTTGACCCAGGGTGTGATCCTGGGGTCCCGGGGAGTCCAGTTGTGCCCAAGATCGCGAATCCGAGAAACCACCGAGGAGCCGACACCGATGCAAACACACGAGGGTTGATTCACAAGCTGGAGCCTGGGTCCAAGTGCACCCGACGCAGCGGAGCAGGGACTTGGACCCCGAGGCTAAGAGGCAGCAGCTTTATAGGGGCCCGTGGCCCGTGGGATGCGCAGAAAGTTGCACAGTCACGCTGGTCCACTCGCAGGTGGCAGATTGAATTACATTTTACCTTAAAGTATCCATCTGAACTGGCCTATCCCTGAGCCGGATTTCCGGGTAGGGTGTGCCCTGGTCCTGACTAAGAAGCAGGTCAGCGCCAGGCGGGCGCAGCCCAAAATAGAGTCAGTCCTGCTCTGCTTGGCCAGGGGTGGGGGATTTTGTTCAATTTCCTGGGTCCCACAGCCCCACCTCGGGCTCCCTGCATGGAGCCTGCTTCTCCCTCTGCCTGTGTCTCTGCCTCACTCTGTCCCTGTGTCTCTCATGAATAAATAAATGAAATCTTAATAAATAAATAAAACCCAGTATTATTTTTTTCATGTTAAAGTTGTGAGCATGTTTTGTAACAATGTAGCATTTTCCCTTGGTAAATTCAGATTCTCATAAAGAGCCAATATTACATGAACATATGCTATTAAATTGACAAGTGGATCATTTAGAATTTTAAGTAAAAATAAAAAACACATTAGTGACATCTGATTCATGCATGTTTTTATCTTAGATCATATTCTCAGGTATACATATCCATATCTATCTCCTTATAACATTTAGCATTTCAACAATTTTTTGAAAATATGTTAAGCCTTGGGAACCCTGGGTGGCGCAGCGGTTTAGCGCCTGCCTTTGGCCCAGGATGCGATCCTGGAGACCCTGGAGACCCGAGATCGAATCCCACGTCGGGTTCCCTGCATGGAGCCTGCTTCTTCCTCGGCCTATGTCTCTGCCTCTCTCTCTCTCTCTCTCTCTCTGTGACTATCATAAATAAATAAAAATTTTAAAAAATTCTTAAAAAAAAAGAAAAGAAAATATGTTAAGCCTTAATATATGCAGTTTATTGGTGATCCCTGGGTGGCTCAGCAGTTAAGTGCCTGCCTCTCGGACCTGGGCGTGATTCTGGAGTCCCGGAATCGAGTCCCGTGTCAGGCTCCCTGCAAGGAGCCTGCTTCTCCCTCTGCGTGTGTCTCTGCCTCTCTCTTTATCTCTCTGTGTCTCTCATGAGTGACTAAAAAAAAAAAAAAAAATATATATATATATATATATATATATATATGCAGTTTATTGTGTCAATCATAGCTCAATAAAAACTTAAAAATTAATAATAAAAAAAAAACTTAAAAATCAGGGTTCCTGGCTGACTCGGTCAGTAGAACACTACTTGATCTCAGAGTTGTAAGTTTAAGCTCCACATTGGTGTAAGGCTATTTAAAAATAAAATCTTAAAAAAAAAACCGTAAAAATCATTATAACAATATTTCCTAAGTATTCATCCTACACACAGCTTCTTTCTACAAGTCCTTTGGGGAGGAGAAAAAAAAATAATTGAGCCTTTTGCTTTTTTAAAGTAATTTCATGATCTGGTCCGTTAGGGAAGATTGATGAACAAAAAATAAAACTATTTGTATAATTAAATGAGTTTTATTTCTCATCTGGGTGAATCAAGAAAGCAGAGCTTTTGGAGGATCCAGGAAGAAACATGTCAGGAATTTAGTTGGTGGCCAGATAAGCAGTAAGAGACATTTGACTAAAGTTCTTATGAAACAATGATGACTAATACTGTGTTTTAAGCTGTTGGGTTTTTGTTTTTTTTTTTTCGGTTTACTTTAGTAATTCTGGTGACAAGCTATAAACCTTAAATCAAACTTTTGCTATTTGATTAAACTAAGTATTGGCATTGTTTTAATACTGCTTTTAAATAGGACTATAGGCATATCTTGATCCTTCATTTTCACATTTTAAGTGATGATACCATTATCTCAAAAACAGAAAAGTAGGTTATAGGATAATCAGAGGTGATGTGCAGAGAAGACAGGGGCAACCTGCGGCAAAGCAGCAACTGGAAAATTAGTGGTTTTGCTTTTCTCTTCAGAAATGCAAGGGGAGAGCAATGAAGTTCCTAAGATCTGGCTGAGATGAGGGCTTGAATCTTTTAATTTGTATATTTAATATACAAAAGCTAAAGCTAGAAATCTAGATAATTTGCAGACCATCGGTTATGTAGGCATTGCATCGGATTAAGTGGATAATACATAGATAATGATTACTTGAAAAGCACAAATTTCCTAGACTTTTTCAGGATCTTTTGATTTCTTCTGACAATGTTACCATTTCTCTTTGCTACTTATATAAAGCAGGAAAAAAATTGTTTTTCTATGTGCCTCTTGCTTTTCTAAAATCACAAGATTCCTCTATATTATTTATTGAAATCTTTCAATGTGTATTAACAGTTTTGTTGATAGAACAGTTACCAAGCTAGCTGCAAAAACATTGAACACTCCTACTCTTTTTCATTCCTGGATATGGACATTTAAGAAATAGAAGCATAGTTCAGTATGCCTGAAAATGCTTTAGATTAAAAATCTGATGGGATAAGTAGCAAGATACTAAAATGGTGAAAAATCTGGCTCTTGAACTCGACTGTCCAGATGTGTCCTGTCTTTAGGACTTCATATTTGAAGTTTGACAAGTTACTTAAACTTTCTGGGCCTCAGGTTCTTCAACACTAAGAGATGTCTAAACAATATAACTTGCTTTATAAAATTGTTGCAAGGATTCCATAAAGCAGTACACACAAAACATCATTACTATCCTCTGGAATATAGCAAGCATTCAATGGATATGAATTATTATTATTGATATATGCCTTGGATTACTTCATTAAAAGCAAATTGAGTGGTGCCTGGATGGCTTAAGTCATGATCTTGGGGTCCTGGGATGGAGCCCCATTGACAGGCTTCCCGCTCAGTGGGGAATCTGCTTCTTCCTCTTTCTCTGCCCCTCCCCCACTCATGCTCGCTATCACTTTGTTTCTCGATTAAATAAATAAAATCTTTTAAAAAATAAAAAGAAAAGCAAATTAACATTTGGGCATCAACTATAAACATGAAAACTTGACCAGGTCATTCTTTTTCTCACATGTCCAAGTTAACAAGGAATAGATTACAAACCTGCTGGTCCTCCCCCCCACCCCCACCCCCACCCCGGTGCTCCAAAGTGGACATACTCTTAAGATTATATCAAAAACAACAAAAATAAGCAAACAAAAACCAAAACAAAATCTCTTGAATTGATAAATAGATAGAAGGAGAAAGAAAGAAGTTGTTTTCCTATCTTGGTTCACAAATTGGGATAATGTGAAATCTAGGATCATTGGTGGTGAATTTTCCTTAATGTCCTGAAGTAAAGCAATCCTTAGTATGCCTACAGACAGAGGGAGGAAGACACAGGGGAGGGAACATAACAAAAAGACTTTGGATTAACCTTTGGATTAACCTGAAATACTTGGATTTCCATATAAAGTATGTAATAATAACTCTTTTGTTTAATCTAGTTTGAGTTTCAATTTTTGTTACTTGCTGTACAAGGATTTCTGCATGTAATTTAAAATTAAAATTAAAATAACTAAAAATAACTTCTCTTCACCACCAAAGAAAAATTGTAAACCTCTTGCTGAAGAAGGAAATAGTCAAAATAGGATAATATGTATCATGCAGCATGTTCTATTTATTTGATAAAAGTGTGTTGCTAATCATGGACTCAATTCACCATAGTACTTAATCTATATGAGATTTCCAGAAAGCAATGGAAGAAATAAGAATTATAATTAATTCATGAAGATAGAAGTGGAAAATATAGAACTGATATATCTCAAGGAATATTGAGACATTGAAATAATAACACGGAAATGCAAAAATACATATTTAGACAAATTTTAAAAATTAAATTAAAATTCATACTAGCGACCATTCTGTATCAAAATGAAAAACCAAATCAAAAACTGAGCTGAAGTTTGATCTTGTTGCCTTTATATGTTAGAACTACGCAGATCAGAATTAGTCAACTGTTAAAAAAAAAAAAAAACATGAAAATAACAAATAGAAGGACATGACTAATTAAAACATCAAACAGAGATTTTCAAGAAAATACTGTTTTTCAAAAACTAAACTTCTTTGGATATCTAAATCAAATTCATTTTTACCAAATCCTATTTAAAACGTTATATCTTTAGTTAAATTCCAGTTGAATGTAATCTCAAAACCTCTACTAACATGATTATTAATTTGGAAACATACTTCTAATAGTTTGAATAAAAGTCAGAAAAATCTCTTTAAAAATTTTAGTTTCAAGATTTTATACTATTTCAAAATCCTCAAGTGTCTAGGAATTTAGAAAAATTAGAAAAATAAAGTTATATAAGTAATTATCCACTTGTCTATATTGACAAAACAAGCAATGGCAAATGGCCAAAAATTATCAAATTATTTTTATTTTTAAAGTGTTCCAATTGTAACGTCAAAAATAAGTGAATACAAGATTTTATCTACACAGGGAAAATGTCTAATTTATAGGTCTCTACAGATACTTGGTCTGGATCTTCAGACCGTAGAGTCAGTATGAATTTTTAATAAGCAATTATTTTTGAAGTCATGCACACACACACACCTTATATTATGACAATCTCAGTTCAATTGTTACATGAGTTTGAGAGAGAGAGGAATATCATTTCACTCTGAGCTTTCAGAGAACACTATATTTTTCCCTTGAGCAGATTTTTTTTAACTAAATGCTCTTTACTCAGTTTTAATTGGTTGGATTGGTTCCAAGTGTTTCTTCTTCTTTCCTCTAGCATCTCATCATGCTGCTACATTGTTTCAAGTTCACTTTGTTGTGACTAACAAAGAAAAAAACTTTGTCTGAGGCCTATAGCCAGAATCTCATAACACATGGCAGCAACAGCTGGTATTTCTGGAATCTAAAATGCACAAGGGAAACTGTTTATGTTTTTTTTTTAAGTATAAATATCTATTTCTTAAATAATTAAAACTCTAGAAATATTAGTGTTTTATTAAAAATGAATTTTAAAAAATTAGGAAAACAAGAATGGCATAATTTGCTAAATTTTTGCTACAATAAGGGATTTAATTTAAATTGGAATAATAAAACAGATATCTAAAGTAGATAATAGATATGTAATGTAGATGATGATCCATTACTCATACTTTGCTGTTCACTAAAATGAATGAAAAATAATTTTAGGTCAGTTGGACCTACAATTAAGGTTTGCCTTTAGTTCCTCTTTTAAGAATAACTACAGGGCAGCCCAGGTGGCACAGCGGTTTAGCGCCGCCTGCAGCCCAGGGTGTGATCCTGGAGACCTGGGATCGAGTCCCACTTCAGGATCCCTGCATGGAGCCTGCTTCTCCCTCTGCCTGTGTCTCTGCCTCTCTTTCGCTCTCTCTGAATAAGTAAATAAATAAATCTTTAAAAAAAAAAAAAAAGAATAACTACATACTTGTGAGAAGTCTTTGGTCTCCCTTGGCTCTCAAGAACCAAGGATTAATGCTTGGATGTGGTTTATTATTTTACCTTCTTAGGTGGCACTTCTATGTTTTATCTGGTTACTCTTTCTAGACCCTTATCAAAAATGAGTATGAATACAAAGGCCAAGAGAAAAATGCTTTTGAAGTAGAATCACATTTCTACATCCCTGAAACTACTGTATGTAGGTGACTGCTTATTCAATTTAAACTAAAAACAACACCCAACCAGGTGTTTTAGGTATGAAAAATATTAGAATATTTTAAAAGGCTTTGAATACAGGTATGTGCTGACATAATCCTGAGGAGCTTAAGTATAAAAAGTAAACTAAGACTTGGAAACATGTGACTAGTGGACAGACGGAAAAGAAAAGGGTATCAAGGTGGCACAGAAAACTGATCCACATACATAATCAAAGACTATGCAAAGGTAGTCAGAAATCCATAAGTAAGTACCCAAAGGAATAGTCACATCACTGATTTAGGTAATCATTTTAGGTGGTCAAATGTAGGAGGGATAGGCAAGTGATTAAATCAGAAGTTGAACAAGTTATGAACAATAGAATATTTATTTATGGAGAGAGTTGCCCATATGAGAAAGACAGAATATGGGTATCAATAAACAAAACTGGAGAAAGAAGTCAGCTAAGAATTGGAAATAGCCATCAATTGGGGTTCTGAGAAGAGCTCTGATCTCATATTTTAGATGAGTCTAGGGAAGTAAATGGAGAGTCTACTTAGTGAAAAATCAAACTAAAATCAGTCTCTTCTGATAGGACCAGCAATATTGGAGGAATAGAGCTAGCTAGTTTCACAGGTATTTCAAAATCATCTAGACCAGATATAACAATTATTAAGACATGACACAAGGTTGTTTAGATACACATCTTTTTCTATATTGATGTCTTATTATTCACTTATTCAACAAATATTATTCATTCATAGACAGTCTTCCAGGTTCTGAACACCTTAGCAACCATGAGAGACAAAGTATCATTCCTTTGAGAAGCTTACAAGAAAAGTGAAAAGAAAAAAATAAAATGAATAGATAATAAAGTCAGATTATGATAAGTGTTTTGAATCGAATATAGACAAAATGTTTAAAAGTATTAGAAGAATAATTGTTATTTTATGGGCTACTAAAGAAAGACCACTCAGTGTGTGAGTCAAAAAAAAGTGTGTTTCAGGCCATGGAAAAGTAAGTGCAGAAACTCAGGAATGGGAAAGAATTTGGATGATGTAGAAGAAAAGACCAGTTAGTGTGTGTATAAGATGTTCACTGCAAAGTGTGATAAAAATCTTTCTGGTTGTTCAGTGAAAATTAACTTGTAAAGAAAGAAGAAAAACAAAGAAGCTAACTGGAGAAATATTTTCAGTAGTTTAGATTGCTAGGGTTTATGTGATGGCATTAGCGATAAAAGAAATAGAAATTGATAGGAAACTAATAATATTTGTTGAAATTCTGTGTGGATAATAATGAAAGAAGGGATAATAAAAATGCCACTTAGATCTTTGGTTTTAGGAACTGGGTAGATAATGTAACAAATACATTCAGCCAGAAGAGACTAGAGAAGGTACTTTTTGATAGCATATTGAACATTAATTTTATTTCAGGTCATATTAATTATGAGATGCCAATTAGACACCTAATCTTTTATCCAGTAGTTAATCCTATGTGATTTAAGCTCGGGAGAGATCATGAGTCTGGAGAAGTAAGTGGGAATAAGCCTATAGGTGGTAAGTGATGTCAGAGGACTGGGTGAACTCAACAGAGAGTGAAGAAAGTAAAGAGAAATCTGTACATATTTAATTTTATAAAAGAGGAAGATAAACCAAAAAGAAGATTGTTAGGGAAGACTATAAAAGTGTAATGTCACTAAATCTCTAAAGGAAATAAGAAGAGGGAAAGCAATCGGATTCAATAAGAAGGGAGACATTGTTAGTTCCATGGAGATAATTGGTCAAATTGAAAGAGGGTATACTAGAGACTTCTGGGGAAGAGAAGGAGGACCCTAAGCTCACTTCCTCCCATGGATACCACTAGATAATACCCACATCAGTGTTAATAATCCAAATAATACCCGCAGAGGACAGGCAGAACAGATTTTCCACAGCTGAATGCAGGGAAGAGGCCTCAAGGAAGAGGGCAGGAAGGGCAGAGACATTGGGAGATAAATGGGAGACATTGGGAGATAAATGGATCCGTGGGACTGTTTGGGGAGGAAGAGATGCTTGGGGCACAGAAAGGGAAGAGAGACACGCCCTCACACAAGCACTAGGTATGCAGATCCTGCACAAGGAGACTACTCCCCATAAAATTTGGATTTGAAAACCAGAGGGGCTCAATCTCACAGGCTCATTCAACAGGGCTTGACAACTGTAACTTTAAAAATCATCAGACACAGTTCTAGGAGAGTCAAGAAGGTGAAAGGAAACTGACTCTCTACTCTTAAAGAGACAGCACAACAAACAGCCCTGTAGAGATATAGCATAGAAGCAGCAGTTTGAACAAGACCTGAGGTTTATGGAAGGGAAATGTGTTTACTAATCTCACAACATGTGCTGGAGTGGCAGGGATTATTGGGAGACTTCTCTAGGAACAAAGGAGCTATTGGGTGTCATTCTCCTCCCACCAAGGCTAGATACATGGCACCTCTGGAAACTAGCTCAGTGCCTACACTCACTACCTGGCTTGTCAACAGCATGCTCCACCTGTATGTTCTACTGCAGACATATCCTCTCCATCCAGGCTTTAGCTCCAGGTCCCCTCCCACAGCAGACCTTGCAGACCTTGCAAACATGGCACACCCTGTCCCTCCACCCCAATCTTTTGCAGATCTGTAGTCTCCAAGACTTCCTTGGCCAAATTCCATCCAAAGTGGTACCACAAGTCTGGAAGTGTGCAAACAGACATAATAGGGCTGATAAAACTCCAAAGTGACTCCTGCCCAATGGAAAGAGGAGGATAACCAAACACACCAGTCTGACTGTGATCCCAGCAGTGGGCTGAGGGCGGACATCCATTCTGAATGTAGTCCCTGCCCACCAGTGAAAGCCTCTCAGGTGACAAAATGAGAATGTGCCCTGTTATTTGGTACTACTGCATCTCTGGAAAACACCTGGTCTGACTCAAGCCCAAGGCAGCTCCAGACTGGCCCACAAACAACACAGGAACAAAATCCTGCCCACAACAGGCAAAGAAGGCCATTGCAGACAACTGGGCTCAAGGCAAAAGAGGCTCAACCACAAAACCAGGGTATATCAACAAACAGAGGAGATACCACTTAAGCACCAGTTTCTGGTGAACAGAGGACACTGCTGGCAGGGTACCTACTATATGACCTCTTCTTAAGACCACTATCTTCAAGAGCAGGAGACATAGTTGACTTTCTTAACATAGAGCAGGAGACATAGTTGACTTTCTTAACATAGAATTGCTCTTCTTAACATAGAGCTATAGAAGAGACTTAGACAAAATGAGAAGACCAATAAATATGTTACAAAAGAAAGAACAGGACAAAAATCACAGCAGAACTGAGAAAAGTGGAGGATCTCAGTGAGACCCTTAACAAAGAGATAGAAAATATAAAAAAAGAACCAGAGATGAAGAACTTAATAACTGAAATTAAACATACACTAGACAGAATAAAATGTTAGACTAGAGCAAACAGAGGAATGGATTAGTGACCTGGAGGACAGAATAATGGAAAGCCATCAATTTGAACAGAAAAGAGAAAAAATATAATTAAAAGTGAAAATAGACATAGGAACACAGAGACACCATCAAGTGTAATAATATTCAAATTATAGGGATCCCAGAAGGAGAAGAGAGGGAAAAGTGGGAAGAAAATTTATTTGAAGAATGATGACTTCAAACTTCCTGAATCTGGGAAACAAAACAAAAATCCAGATTCAGGAATCTGAGAGAGCCTCCAACAAAATCAACCTACTTAAGGAGGTCCACACCAAGACACACAGTAACTAAAAAGTAGTGATGAAGAGAGAATTTTAAAAGCAGAAAATGAAAATTAAGGCAGTTACATATAAGGGAAATCTAAAAGGCTATCAGCTGATTTTTCAGAAGGAACTTTACTGGCCAGAAGGGAGTGGCATGATATATTCAAAACGCTGAAAGAAAAAAACCTGTAGCCAAGAATATTCTATCCACCAAGACCATAATTCAGAATACAAAGAGAGGTAAAGAGTTTCCAAACAAAAATTAAAGAAATTTATGACCACTAAATGAACCCCATAAGAAATGTTCAAGGATACTCTTTGAGTGGAAAGGAAAGACCATAAATAACAAACAGTAAGAAAAGTAGGAAGCAACAGCTGCAATATTATCCATAAAAATTGGTCAAGGGATTCACAAAACAAAAGAATGTAAAGTAGGACATCGTATACATAAAACTTAGGGGGAGAGGAGTAGTGAATGGGTTCAAGCTTAAGCAACTAACAATTTTATACAGTGCTATATGCATAGGATGCCATATACAAACTTAATGGTAACCACAAATCAAACACCAGTAATAGAGATGCAAAAAGTAAACGGAAAAGAATCCAAGTGTATTACTGAAGAAAGCCAGTGAACTGAGATAAGACAAGAGAAGAAAAGAACAGAGAACTATAAAAAACAACCGTAAAACAAGTAACAAAATGGCAATAAGTATATACCTATCAAAATATACACAATGAAATATTATTCAGCAATTAAAAAAAGAATGAAATCTGGTCATTTTCAACAACATGGATGGGTCTAGAGGACATAAGTGAAATAAGTCAGTAAGAGAAAAATACCATATGATTTCACTCATATGTGAAATTTTAAAAACAAAACAAATGAACAAAGAATAAAAGGAGACAAACAAAAAAACATCCTCTTAACTATGGAGAACAAACTGATAGTTACCAGAGGGGAGGCAAGTGGGGAGCATGGGTGGAGTAGATGAAGGGAACGAAGAGTACACTTCTCATAATGAGCATACACCTGATACTAATATAACACTATATGCTGACTAACTGGAATTAATATTACAAAGAATAGAAAAAAAATAAAGAGGATATATTAACAATCAAAAATTTGTTAGTGTGTAAAGAAAGCTCAAGTTAAAATTTTGCATAATCTCAAGGAGTAAGCAAGACGTGTAGTAATAGAAGGAAGATGTTATGGATGACATACACAGAGAACATGATTTTAAAAAAGAGAGAGGAATGTTAAGAGAAAGAAAAAGAAATGGTTGGATAGCAGAGATGGAAAACAGAAAGGATATTATCGCTCTGTTCAAAAATAAGGTGAATAGAATAAGGTCATAGAAATGACCAAAAAAAAAAAAAAAAAAGGAATTTCCAATTGAAGCATCTACAGATTAGGGAGCAATCTCAGGAAGCATCCAAGGGTCAGTTAAAACAAAGAGGTAAAGAATTTTTCAGAGAAAAATAGAAAATTTGGTAAATGCCGATTTATGGCTCCAGGGAAAGGACTTAAGAGGACAGGCAAAAGGAGGATCAGGTTAGATTGAGATGCATGAACCAATAAGAAAGCAAAAGCCTTGCTGATGATGGATGAGATGGCTACTGGTGGTGACATTGGTAAACTGGTACTTCAGAATGATATGATTATATCTGATAGTCTAATGAAGGACGGTTGGCAAAAACAAACCTGTGTACTTAGTTTCATGGTATGAATGAGATGGCTTTAAGTAGCTTGTCTCCAGTGGATTAGGCAGCTTGGGAAAGAGCACTTTTATGGAAAAACAACACAATAAAAATTCAGGGCATCTTATCTATTGTGCAATTTGAGATAAAGCCAATAATCCTTTTTAAGGTATATATTATTATCCAAACCCTAAAGATAAGGGTGTTAAATCACAAAAATGGTTAAATGCTTTCTTCAATGAAAAACAACTAACAGCTTATATGCTCTGAGCATATTAGAGTAGCTGGGACTGGAGTATCACTGTCTCAAAAAAAAAAAAAAAATAGAAGCCTGGAGAAAAATATGAGACCACAGCCTTTGGATACTGGACAATAAGTAGCTCAGAACGGTGATCCCTGGGAAAACAAAAACAAAGCAGGTGAACTCTACCATTGCTCAGGCTCTTTGCTTGAAAACACTTTCTAGATTATGTTACATTGAGATGGAACTCAAGCAGAGCATGTCTTTCACACTGAGGTGAAAAGACACTGTTCGGAAGAGCTGAGGTGAGTGAAATTTGTGCATAGTATTAGTGGAGTGTTGTATTGAGAAAACAGTTCCAGTAATGTGATAAAGCTTTCCTTGAATTTGTGACTGACAACTAATCTACATATGTGTAGCATGAAATTCTATGAGGGTGGGCAAAAATCAAACTCTATTGTAGGAAAATAAAAAGTCTCCAGAGCTCACACAGAGTTAGGATATGTTTGAGTACTATTCAATGTAATGGTGGACCTATGGTTCAAAGCAATGGTGAATCTACTCACTAAACCTACTGTGCTCCAATAGAGAACTCCATAGAGAGTATGCCTCACTATAAGACTATACTAGCAATACTGCAACAGGTAAAGGACTATAAAACTTTTTCTTAAAAGTTAAAAAATACATATCAGACAATCTAGATAATCTATTCATATCTGATGTGCCAGCCCAAACAAAGATTTTCAATTTTTAAAGAAGTACAATAAATCCAGTATTTAGCAATATGTAATATACAGCAATATACAGAAAATTATTAAAACTCAATAAATATGTTTTAAAAAGTAAAATATAATTGATAAGTAGTAGAACAATTAGTCAATAGAGAGTCTAAAAATACAGCAATGATTTAAAAAGGGTAATGAAGGCTTGAAAACAGTTCTAAATATAATAAATATTTTTGAGGATTTAAAAGAAACCATGAACATAAGAGAAATGAAATGGAAGATAAAGATTAGAATCAAATGGAACGTTTAATGATGAAAATAAAACATGCAAAATAAAAATTTCACTGGGTCAAATTAATAGGAGATGAGAAATGTCAGAAGAATAGATTAGTGAAATGGAACTGAGGGCAACCAAAATGACAGACACACAAACATAAAGAAAGGCTCAGAAAAAAAGGAAGAATTTCAGAAACCTCCAGGGCAATATAAAAAGATTAAGGGTATATTTATTAACTCCAAGAAATAGAAGAGTAGAAGGCGAAAGGGAAAGACAGAAAATAAATTTGAATAAATAATCATGAACATTTTCCAAATTATATGACAAATTATATGACAACTATAAACATTATATGACAACTATAAACATAAAAGATTTAAGAAACTCAATTTTTTTCATAAAAATATGAAACCAAGAAAACACAATAGACCATATAATTAAATTACTAAAACAAATAAACAAACAAAAAACAGAGATATGTAGAAAAATGACTGACTGCAGACCAAAAAACAAGACAAATAACTGTAGACTTACTATCAGAGAAAATGTAAGCAAGAATAAAGTAGGAAAATCTTTAAAGTATTTAGGGGGAGGGATTGTCAGTCTAGCATTCAACCCAGTGAAAATATATTTCAAAAGTAATGTGAGATGTCTGCTTCTGCTCATGAAGAATTAACTTCTTTGTCAATTGTCTTCCTGCCAGAAACAACTAGAAAATTGGACAAAATAAATAAAACCAACTCTCCTCAGTCCCTGAATCAGGGAAGCTCAGGATTGCAATTTCTGAGAAAATGGAACCAAATGAAGTGAGTTCTTTAATTGCCCAGCTTGTTGCTCAAAAATAATAGTTAGTCTATAGCACAAAGGGATCTCAAACAGAGCTTAGGAGTATACTGAATTGGGAGGACAGAGGATTGAAGTGCCTAGAATTAGCAGAGTATAAAATCAGAAAAAAGGGAGCTGGATAGAAAGAAATCACACCAAATATTGGCTGAATACTGATCTGTGTGTGCATGTTGCACTGCCAATGAAGCCAGGGGAAAATTATTGGAAAAGCAATTTTTAAAAAGGGGAAAGAGTTGAAGAATTCATTAGAGTCTGTGAATAGTTCTTATTTCTCTAGCCAGCATGGAAAGATTTAGGTGGTGACAATTGTGTTGGGGATAAGATGTTAGAAATATTTATCGATGGAAAAATAGTAATATTTATTTGAATAATTGTATAGGAACAATAATTAGAAACGGAAAAATAAAAGATGACACATCAAACTGATTTGAGGAACTATTGGATAATATTATGAGTATCCAAAGGATGAAACAGTTTTTAAAAGAGGGTGTCTATTAAGAACTGTGAGTTGGGGCACCTGGATGGCTCAGTTGGGTAAGGAGTCCATTCTTGGTTTCAGCTTAGGTCATGATCTCACCATCCTGAGATCAAGCTCTGCATTGGGCTCTGCACTCATCACAAAATCTGCTTCAGATTCTCTCTCTTTCCCATTGGCTCTCTCTTAAATAAATAAATAAATAAATCTTAAAAAAAAAAGAACTCTCATTCATAGTATATTTGAAATGCCTATTAGGTATATTCAGGAAATGTGATTAAGTTATAGGTAATCTAATGAGATTTATCAAATATTAAATAGTAGACATCATTATAGAAACTAGATATATGAAAAGGATAATAAAGAAGGATAATTAAAATTAATTGATTACAAACATATACATCCAAGCCCACTCATGAAGAACTAAATAATCTAAATAGCTGTTTATCTTTTAAAAATTGAAATCAAAAAAATAAATAAATAAAAAATAAAAAAATAAATAAAAAATAAAAATTGAAATCATGGCTAATAAACCTTCCATGAACAAAACAAAATACGCACACAAAAAAACAAATGACAAGATCAAATAACTTAAAAATGTCATTCTACAAAACATTTAAAGAAGAAATAATTAATTGTACATAAAATATAAGAGAAAACACTTTCTATCTCATTTTTAGGAGACATTTTAGGAGACATTTTCTATCTCATTTTAGGAGACAGCATTAAGCTAATATTAAGCTTTGCTAAGCTAAGCAAAGACATTACAAGAATATTAAAGCAACATACAAAAACTGTAAAGACCACTATCCTTCATGAACACAGGTACAAAAATTCAACAAAACCCTAATAAATCAAATCGAATAATAGGCATAACTAATAGGACATCAGAACCAGGTGAGGATAATTCCAGTAATGCAAGTGTGATTTCCATATTTGAAAAATCAGTGAATGTAACTTACTATGTAATCAGATTAAAATGGAATAAAACACATGATCTTCCAATGAGATACAGTAAAACATTTAACAAAATCCAAGACTCATTTTTGATCAATATTTTAAGAGTACTGGATATCAGAGAATCCAACTTAAATAAGAAAAATCAGCATGAAACCTAAATCCAGCATCATCTAGTGAAAGGCTGAATAATTTCTCTCTGTGTTGGAAAACTAATCAAGGACCTTTACTCTTATCACTTCTGTTCAATATTGTACTGGAAGACATGGTCAGTGCCACAAAGCAATAAAAACAAATATAATACATACAGTTTAAAAGAGGTAAAAATGTCTTCAATCACAGATGACATGATTGCATACATAGAAAACACTTGAAAGCCTACCAAAGGGGGGCAGGGGGGAAGCTACTTGAACTAGTAAGTAAACGTGACAAATGACAAAGATCAACAAATAAAATTGAATCACCAAATAACTTGCAATGAACAATGGGAAAATGTAATTTAAACATTCAAGACAAGTGGCACACAAAAATAAAGTATTAGGAATGAATTAGATAAGATATATAAAAGCCCTTTCCCATAAAAACTTCATAGCATGGATAAGAAAATTATATAAATGCTAAATAAATAAAGAAGCATGTCTCAGAGATATTCTTAGATAGGAAAAGTTAATTTTATTAATATTCCAATTATCCTCAAATTAATATATAGATTCTATGGAACCCAAATCAAAATCCCAGAAGGCTTTTACTTTTTTAAAAATTGTATTGTGTAAAAATTGCCAAGATGAAATACAGAGGAAGTAAGAAGAGCACATTTGGAGGATTTTACTACATGATATCAAGATTTATAATAAACCTGAAGTACTAAGAACAGTGTGGTTCTCACATAAGGGTAATCATATAGCTTGGTGGAATATAATAGTCAAGACATAGATTCACATATATGATCCATTTGCCAAAGCAATAAATGTCTTTTAAATAAATAAATGCCTTTTAAGTAAATGGTGCTAGAAACATTACATATACATGAAAAATTTTTCCTCACACCAATAAAATTTTACTTGAAATAGATCACATACTAGATATAATAAATAAATTATAAAACTCATCAAAGAAAAAGTAGAGATAATCTTTACAAACTTTGAAACAGACAATGGTTTCTTAGTGAAAATTAAAAATAAAGTATAAAAGAAAAAAATGATAAGTTAGACTTCATCAAACTAAAAATATCTGTTCTTCAATAAACACATTACAATAAAAAGCAAACTCTATTGTGGCATAAAATATTCACAAACACATATATAAGGGAGGACTTTGTCCAGAATTTATGAAGAACTACTTCGACTCAATGACAAAAGACAAATAAGAAATGGACAATATATTTTAACAGATACATCCCAAAATTACATAAATATATGACAAAGAATTTATCAACTGATGACATCAAAAATTATCAGTGAAATGCAAGTAAAACCATAATGAAATGCCACTTACAGTCATTAAAATTGCTAAATTGTAAACAAATTGTTGAGTATTTATATTGATCATAACTATCACATGTTTCTGTGGAATATAAAATGGTCAAACCCTTTGGAAAGCAAGTTGATGATAACAATTTGATAATTTATCTGACCATTCCTTATAGAGTTACACATACCTTTCTCAAATGATACAGCAATTCCACCCTTAGGTATTTATGCAAGAGAAATAAACATACATATCCACATAAATAATCTGTGTATGAATATTTGTAGCAGCTTTATTTAAAGTAGAAACCACTCCAAAACTGGAAAACAAGCTAAAACCCAGGAAACAACTTCAAAGCCAGAAACAATCTAAATATCCTTTAACAGGTAACGAATAAACAAAGTGTACTTTATCCACACAAAGGAATGCTACTTGGCACTGAAAAGGTACAAACTACTCATATACTCCAAAGCAAGGATTTATCTCAAAAGCATTTTCCTAGTATTAAAAAAAATAGTAAAGATGAAAGAGCACATATTGTGTGATTTAGCTTACATGAAGTTCTAGGAAAAGCAAATTTAATCTTTAGTGACATAAATAGATGTTCCAGCTTAAACCCCGGGATAGGGTGAGGAATAGATAGAATGAGTATCATGATAGTGGTAGCATCGGTATATATATTTGCCAGTGCTACTGAATTTCACACCTCAAGTGTATATGAACCAACTTTAAAGACAAAAGAAGCAGCTAATAATTAGCATAGATGGATTTAGAACTAAATTATGATTCAAGAGTTAAGCCTGTAGACACAGAAGGACTTGCAGGTGTTCAGGATAATCACTCCCAATGCAAGTGAAGAAAGACACGGTCTCTGTCTCCCTCACCCCTTTCTCAATCCCCCTTGTCCTATTTTCTCTCTCATACACAGATACTATAAATGTATATTTGCAAAACAAAGGTGCAATTTGCTAAATAAGGCATTTAGAGAGAACATTGGAAAATTTTCAAAAGTTCTTTTCTATTGTAAAAATATATTTAAAAGTAAAAATAGTAATTCATTTGAGTTGACTACTTCTGAGTTGATAAGGTAGGAACATAGTTTAATTTTAGTCTAATTTTACTTAATTGATTCATAAGAGGATATAATAATGGGTTATTGCTATTTTCCTCCAAAGTATATAATTAAATAATTATAATGTTTCATATAAGCCTTAAATTATGATACATTTTTAAATTTCAAACTACTTTCATATTTTCCTTTAAGATTATTTGAGTTAGCAAAACTATAAGGAATCTTAGGAGATCCCTGGGTGGCTCAGCGGTTTGGCGCCTGCCTTTGGCTTAGGGTGTGGTCCTGGAGTCCTGGGATCGAGTTGCGCCTCGGGCTCCCGGCATGGAGCTTACTTCTCCCTCTGCCTGTGTCTCTGCCTCTCTCTCTCTCTCTCTCTCTCTATGTCTATCATGAATAAATAAATAAAATCTCAAAAAAAAAAAAAAGAATCTTACATTTGTGGAGAGGTAGCTAACAATTATGAACCTAAACGGAATCATTTCATTTATTTTTTAACAGATTGCTAATCTACATAATCTGACTCTTTACCAGATTTTTTATTTTTTTTACCAGATTAAGTGACAAATTTTTACCTTCTGAATCTCTACATATCTTACACATTCATGTATGTCTTTCACATCAAATATTTCTTGTCTATTTATATTTCTTTCTTTTATAAATTGAAAAACACACTCTTTCCTTCTATTTTTTGATGTATTCTTATATCAAAAGAGATTATTATTATAACCCAGAACTTTGGAAATTCACCAACACTTCATGACATCTTTTATAGTGAGGATCTATGTAGTTAATGATTCTGAGGGGGAAAAAAAAAAAACATGGGCACAGGGAGTTATTTGTGGCATAAAAACTTAATAGTCATAAACTTCATATGCTAGGGTCAATTGAATTCTGGTACATTTTGTTGTTGCTCCTTGTTTGCTGTTGTTTATGTTGAGTGATTCTGTAGGGTACCGTGGTATTGGTAGGATCTCTAGTGTGTATAAATATAAATGACAGCAGTTGTTTTCACATTATCACACAGGTTGAGATCAACAGGGAGTTTGAGTTAATACCATTTTTTTCCCACAGGCATGCCCCTGGAGCTTTAAAATAATTTTTAAAAATTATTCTCAATAATTTTGAAAAAATTTTAGTAGTTAAATTCTGTAACTTTGAGACACTCTTTTTCTGTTTGTCTTGGGGGAAAAACAGTACATGGTTGGAACCTACCAGAAAATTGGTTCACTAGCAAATAACAATAATAAGAGCAGGAGCAGAAGTGTCAGTAATAGTAATAATAATAGTAAATGAAAAATCAAGTATTCACTTGGATATTTTGACACTTCTCTTATAGAATAAAGAACAACCATGCTTGATAACAGTATCTAAACTGTACACTATCAGAATACTGAGAAGCTTTATTCAATGATGAAGGTATATGCTTGAAATAGTCGTAGATAGAGCAGCACTCACTGAAGTCCCAGTGCTAGATATAGGACCATGATCAGTCTGAAAGAACCAGTTTTTCACAACTTTGCATGTTGGCACCACCCAAAATCCAGGGTAACATGAATCACAAGTAGAATAGCTTTCAAGAAACCTGACCACTGAAAGAAAAGAAAAAGCACCACAATATAGGAAAGGGGAAAGTGTCAAGGGGGATCTAAATTCCTCTCATATCATGGAATGACTGCTTCACATGAAATTTTGACATTACTCACATGCATTGCAAGATAACAGATTTATTTATTTTAGCCATACTTGAATTATATAAAGTATAATAAAAAACACTTCTTTATAATCCCCTGCAATTATCCCTCTTTTTATCACCAAAGGCTGTCTAACTTCTAATTTGTTTCATGAATAACATTAGCACCTTGACACTGCACTCCATAATCTGAAGTGGATCTCAATCCGCTACTCAATGACAGCAATGATTCAGACGCCACTTAATATTTGTCTCTTGGACTCATGAATTTCATCATAGCTGTCTTATGTTTCTTTTTTTTTCTAAGGACTAATATTTTTATTGCATTTATTGTTACATGTTTTTATTGTTAATTCAAGATTAAGCTCCTTGATTAGAACAATTAAAAATGACTGCAAATTTTGTCATAGATAGAGATACATAAATAAAATTATCTTTGTGTAATACATACTTAAGATATTCGACTTCAAAAATGTATTCAACAGGGCAGCCCAGGTGGCTCAGCAGTTTAGCACCGCTTTCAGCCCAGGGCATGATCCTGGAGACCTGGGATCGAGTCCCATGTCAGGCTCCCTGCATGGAGCCTGCTTCTCCCTCTGCCTGTGTCTGTGCATCAGTCTCTCTCTCTCTCTCTCTCTGTCTATCATGAATAAATAAATAAATAAATCTTTTAAAATGTATTCAATATCTTTATTCATTAGTATGCTTGTGATAAAATTTTGTACAAGCATATTGCATTTTTGCAAAAGTAGGAGAAAAATACACACTATCCATGAAATTATTTTCACTGAATATTATTAAAGATAATTTACATTATTGTTTCTATCAAGTTTTTATATGAAAAAAACAAATCTTTTCTTGGAAACCATCCTATGGAAAACTGTATAGATGTAAGAAAAAATATATGTGCAAAGATGCTCATTGTATATAATTAGTAAAAGGATAATTGAAAATAACCTCAATTAGGGGATTAGCTACATTATACAGATATGTAAAAAAAAAAACCTGTTCGTATAAGAAATATGCACATCTACTTATATAAAAGGAAAGAATCAATAAAGAAGCAGCATAGGGAAGGAGTTAAGATGACAGAGTAGTAGGCAGACATGAACTTGCCTCTTCACTTGAACATAGTTAGATCGACATCAAATTGTTTTGGACAACTAGGAAATGAGTCTGAAGGTTAAGAAAACAATATAAAACAATATGCACAATTGAAGGAAGAGAATGTTCATGGAACATGGCACATGGAAGGTTCAGAGTCAAGAACTGAGGAGAAGGGAATACCTGGGTTGCTCAGTGGTTTAGCTCCTGCTTTCGGCCCTGTGATCCAGGAGTCCCGGGATCGTGTCCCACATCAGAGTGGGAGCCTGCTTCTCCTTCTGCCTGTGTCTCTGCCTCTATCTCTTTCTCTCTCTGTGTCTCTCATGAATAAATAAAATCTTTAAAGAGAGAGAGAGAGAGAGTTGGAGGAGAGGTAAGCCATGCCATGGAGGGGAGGAAGCCCTTTTCAAAAAGAGAAGTCAGGAAGAGAGGGAGAGAGTGGGAGACAGAGAAGCATGTAGGATTTGTGCAAGATGCTGTGCTGTGCTGATCCGTCACACTGGGAGAGAACACTCTCCTTCTTGGAGTACATTTTAAAGAGGGTATATTGCCAGGTGCCTTTGAGTGGTTGTTCAACAGCAGGGGACAGAGGGGTGCAGAAGACAACCTGGTAGCAGCTTCTCACTGTGCTTCACCAGAGATTCCAGGTACCTGTGCAGGTGTGTAACTGCTTTTTCTTTCTTTCTTTCTTTCTTTTTTTTTTTAATTTATTTATTCATGAGACAGAGAGAGAGAGAGGCAGAGACACAGGCAGAGGGAGAAGCAGGCTCCATGCAGGGAGCCCGACATCGGACTGTAGCCCGACGTCGGATTCGATCCCGGGTCTCCAGGATCAGGCCCTGGGCCAAAGGCAGGCGCTCAACCGCTGAGATACTCAGGGATCCCTGTAACTGCTTTTATGCAGCAGAATGGTACCCAGGGCAGTGTGGTGAGGGTCTCTTCTAAGGGGTGGGGCAGGGGGGTGTCTATGCCTTGCTGAGTTCTTTAAGATTTAGAGTTTTTAATCCCAGCTGCTGGCCAGAGACAAAACACAGGACAACTGTAATACCAGGCATGCTGACCTCTGGGACACAGAAAGGTTGAAGACAGGGATCTGATAAAAGCCTGGGACACTGTTAGAGAGATTGTTCACTTTTCTGGGAGGGCCTATACTGAAAAGCCACAGCCATGTGTTCTCTTCCCCAGGGACAAGAGGGCAGGGGTGATGCTATCTTCCGTCCTCTCCCATGCCTACCAGCACAGTCAGACTTCAGAAAGAAACAAGCTCCTCCAGTGAAGGCTGTGGTCGCTTGTATCAAACACACCACCCCTCACCCCAGCAGGGACATTTTCACTAGCGCAGGTCTGACTGTAAGTCAGTGCAGCAGGCCTCTCCCTCAAAAGACCAACACAGGCCCCCTGCATATAACAAATCTACTGATCATAGAGTGCTCCAAAGCATTAGTTTCAGTTCCAGTGGAAATAAGACTAGGCTTACTTTTAAAAAACTTTTTAAATTAATTAATTCATTTTTTTGTTTTATTTTATTTTACTTTATTTTATTTTTAATTTTGGGAGGTCAGACTCCTTGTTTTTCTTTTACTTTGGAATCAGGTTTATGGGTTTCTTTGTCTGTTTGCTCTTTTATTCCTTTTCTTTTTCTCTTTTCTTGGATCAGGGTTTTTATAAAGATTTTATTTATTTTTTCATGAAAGATGCAGAGAGAGAGACAGAGACATAGGCAGAGGGAGAAGCAGACTCCCTGCAGGGAGCCCAATGCAAGACTCAAACCCAGGACCCTAGGATCACAACCTGAACCAAAGGCAGACACTCAACCATTGAGCCACCCAGGTGACCCCCCACCCTTTTTTTTAAAATCAGGCTTATCTATAGAGGGCTGACCTGTGGGAAATTGCAGCCAAAACATAATAGCAGAGTGCACATAGCATACACCAGAAATACTTCGTAAAATGCTAGGCCGTGGACAGTGTATGACCACTTCTTAATGTAGTATTACTCTCAGAAGCAGGAAGCTTAGCAAGCTTTCATAACATGCAAAAGACAAAAAACTTATGCATAATGAATGACAAGACAGAGAAATTCTCCCCAAAAGAAAGATCTAGAAATTAAAACAAACAATAGTATAGATTAATGAAACTAGGAGCTGGTTCTTTGAAAGAATTGATAGAATTGGTAAACCCTTAGTCAGACTTACCAAAAGAAAAGAGAAAGGATCCAAATCAATAAAATTACAAATGAAAGAGGAGAGATCACAACCAGAACCACAGAACAACAAACAACTATAAGAGAATATTATGAGCAATTATATGCCAACAAATTGAGCAATCTGAAAGAAATGGATAAATTCCTAGAAACATATAAAGTACCAAAACTAAAACAGAAAAAACAGAAAAAACATAAAAATTGTACAGACCCATAACCAGCAAAGAAATTGAATCAACAACTTAAAATCTCCCAACAAGAGCTCAGGGTCAGATCACTTCTTAGGGTAATTCTACCAAACAGTTAATGAAGATTTACTACATATTCTTCTCAAACTGTTCCAAAACTTAGAAATGAAGGAAAACTTCCAAACTCATTCCATGGGGCCAGAATTACGTTGATCCCAAAATTAAAGACCTCACTTAAAAGGAGAATTACAAGTAAATATTCTTGATGAACATGGATGCAAAATTCTCAACAAGATATTACCCAATTGAATCCAACAGTACATTAAAAGAGTTATTTACCATGATTAAGTGGGATTGATCCCTTGGCTGCAGGGGTGGTTCAATATCCACAAATCAATCTATGTGATACACCATATTAATAAAAGAAAGAATAAGAGCCATAAGATCTAATAGAAAAAAAGGCAGTCTCTTCAACAAATGGTGTTGGGAAAATTGGGCAGCAACATGCAGAAAAGCTGGACCACTTTCTTGCACCATACACAAAGATAAATTCAAAATGGAAGCAAGACCTAAATGTAAGACACAAATCCATCAAAATCCTAGAGGAGAACACAGGCAGCAGCCTATGTGACTCTCGCCACAGCAAATTCTTGCTAGACACATCTCCAAAGGCAAGAATTAACTATTGAGATTTCATCAAGACAAAAAGCTTTTGTACAAAGGAAAGGACTAACAGAACTAAAAGGCAACCCCCAGAATGGAAGAAGATATTTGCAAATGACTTACCAGATAAAGGGCTAGTATGCAGAAGCCATAAAAAATTCATCAAAATCAACACCCAAAACATAAATAATGCAGTTAAAAATGGGCAGAGGACATGAACAGACATGTTTCCAAAGAAGACATACAAATAGCTAACAGAAATGTGAAAAAAAGCTCAATATCACTCATCATCAGGGAAATACCAATCAAAAGCCAAAATGAAATACCTCTGGTACCTATCAGAAAGGCTAAAATTAACAAATCAGGAAACAACAGATGTTGGTGAGGATGCAGAGAAAGAGGAACTCTTGTATTTTGGGTGGGAATCCAAACTAGTGCAGTCACTCTGGAAAACAGTATGGAGGTGCCTCAAAAAATTAAAAATAGAATTTCCCCACAACCCAGCAATTGCAGTACTAGGTATGTATCTAAAGATACAAAAATGCTGATTTTAAAGAGCACTTGCACCCCAATGTTTATAGCAGCACCGTTAACAGTAGCCAAATTATGGAAAGAGCCCAAATGTCCACTGACTGATAAATAGATAAAGAAATGTGGGGTAGGAGGAGGGGAAGACGGAGGAAGAGTAGGGTCCCCAATCACCTGTCCCCACCAAATTACCTAGATAACCTTCAAATCATCCTGAAAATCTACGAATTCGGCCTGAGATTTAAAGAGAGACCAGCTGGAATGCTGCAGTGAGAAGAGTTCACGCTTCTATCAGGTAGGAAGACGGGGAAAAAGAAATAAAGACACAAAAGGCCTCCAAGGGGGAGGGGCCCGCGAGGAGCCGGGCTGAGGCCGGGGCGAGTGTCCCCAGGACAGAAGAGCCCCGTCCCGGAGGAGCAGGAGCTGCACCGACCTTCCCGGGGGAAAGGGGCTCGCGGGGAGGTGGAGCAGGACCCGGGAGGGCGGGGATGCCCTCGGGCTCCGGGGACACTAACAGGCACCTGCGCCCCGGGAGAGTGCGCCGAGCTCCCTAAGGGCTGCAGCGCGCACGGGGGACCCGGAGCAGCTCGGGGGGCTCGGGGGCGGCTCCGCCGAGGGGGCTGCGGGGCGGGAGCAGCTCGGGGGGCTCGGGGGCAGCTCCGCGGAGGGGGCTGCGGGGGGGGAGCAGCTCGGGGGGCTCGGGGGCGGCTCCGCGGAGGGGGCTGCGGGGCGGGAGCGAGAATCCAACAGCGCAGGCTCCGCAGCACAGGGCGCCTGGACACAGCCCAGGATCCGGCCTCCCCGGGACAGGCAGAGGCCGGAAGGGCCCAGGACAGCGAGGACGCTCCTGCCCCAGCTGAGCAGATCAGCGGCCCCGCCCGGACCCTCCAGGCCCTGCAGACGGAGAGCTGCGGAGCTACTGCGGGGGCTGACTCCAGGGCTGCAGAGCTGGCCCCGCCACTGCGGTTGTTCCTCCTGGGGCCTCACGGGGTGAACAACCCCACTGAGCCCTGCACCAGGCAGGGGCAGAGCAGCTCCCCCAAGTGCAAACACCTGAAAATCAGCACAGCAGGCCCCTCCCCCAGAAGACCAGCTGGACGGACAAGTTCCAGGGGAAGTCAAGGGACTTAAAGTACACAGAATCAGAGGATACTCCCCCGTGGTTTTTTTTTTCTTTCTGATTTGTTTGCTTCCCCCACCCCATTTTTTTCCTTTCTTTTTCTTTTCTTTTTTCTTCTCTTTTTTCTTTTTTCTTTTCCTTTTTTCTTTTTTCTTTTTCTCTTTTCTTTCCTTCTTTCTCTCCTCTCTTTTTCACCTTTTCCCAGTACAACTTGTTTTTGGCCACTCTGCATTGAGCAAAATGACTAGAAGGAAAACTCACCTCAAAAGAAAGAATCAGAAACAGTCCTCTCTTCCACAGAGTTACAAAATCTGGATTACAATTCAATGTCAGAAAGCCAATTCAGAAGCACTATTATATAGCTACTGGTGGCTCTAGAAAAAAGCATAAAGGACTCAAGAAACTTCATGACTGCAGAATTTAGATCCAATCAGGCAGAAATTAAAAATCAATTGAATGAGATGCAATCCAAACTAGAGGTCCTAACGATGAGGGTTAACCAGGTGGAAGAACGAGTGAGTGACATAGAAGACAAGTTGATGGCAAAGAGTGAAACTGAGGAAAAAAGAGACAAACAATTAAAAGACTATGAGGATAGATTAAGGGAAATAAGTGACAGCCTGAGGAAGAAAAACCTACGTTTAATTGTGGTTCCCAAGGGCGCCGAAAAGGACAGAAGGCAAACAAATCCTAGCTGAAGACTTTCCTAATCTGGGAAGGGAAACAGGCATTCAGATCCAGGGAATAGAGAGATCCCCCCCTAAAATCAATAAAAACCGTTCAACACCTGACATTTAATAGTGAAGCTTGCAAATTCCAAAGATAAAGAGAAGATCCTTAAAGCAGCAAGAGACAAGAAATCCCTGAGTTTTATGGGGAGGAGTATTAGGGTAACAGCAGACCTCTCCACAGAGACCTGGCAGGCCAGAAAGGACTGGCAGGATATATTCAGGGTCCTAAATGAGAAGAACATGCAACCAAGAATACTTTATCCAGCAAGGCTCTCATTCAAAATGGAAGGAGAGATAAAGAGCTTCCAAGACAGGCAGGAACTGAAAGAATATATGACCTCCAAACCAGCTCTGCAAGAAATTTTAAGGGGGACTCTGAAAATTCCCCTTTAAGAAGAAGTTCAGTGGAACAATCCACAAAAACAAGGACTGAATAGATATCATGATGACATTAAACTCATATCTCTCAATAGTAACTCTGAACGTGAATGGGCTTAATGACCCCATCAAAAGGCGCAGGGTTTCAGACTGGATAAAAAAGCAGGACCCATCTATTTGTTGTCTACAAGAGACTCATTTTAGACAGAAGGACACCTACAGCCTGAAGATAAAAGGTTGGAGAACCATTTACCATTCGAATGGTCCTCAAAAGAAAGCAGGAGTAGCCATCCTTATATCAGATAAACTAAAATTTACCCCAAAGACTGTAGTGAGAGATGAAGAGGGACACTATATCATACTTAAAGGATCTATTCAACAAGAAGACTTAACAATCCTCAATATATATGCCCCGAATGTGGGAGCTGCCAAATATATAAATCAATTATTAACCAAAGTGAAGAAATACTTAGATAATAATACAATTATACTTGGTGACTTCAATCTAGCAGTTTCTACACTCGATAGGTCTTCTAAGCACAACATCTCCAAAGAAATGAGAGCTTTAAATGATACACTGGACCAGATGGATTTCACAGATATCTACAGAACTCTACATCCAAATTCAACTGAATACACATTCTTCTCAAGTGCACAAGGAACTTTCTCCAGAATAGACCACATACTGGGTCACAAATCGGGTCTGAACTGATACCAAAATATTGGGATCGTCCCCTGCATATTCTCAGACCATAATGCCTTGAAATTAGAACTAATCACAACAAGAAGTTTGGAAGGACCTCAAATACATGGCGGTTAAGGACCATCCTGCTAAAAGATGAAAGGGTCAACCAGGAAATTAAGGAAGAATTAAAAAGATTCATGGAAACTAATGAGAATGAAGATACAACCGTTCAAAATCTTTGGGATACAGCAAAAGCAGTCCTAAGGGGGAAATACATCGCAAAACAAGCATCCATTCAAAAACCGGAAAGAACTCAAATACAAAAGCTAACCTTACACATAAAGGAGCTAGAGAAAAACAGCAAATAGATCCTACACCCAGGAGAAGAAGAGAGTTAATAAAGATTCGAGCAGAACTCAACAAAATCGAGACCAGAAGAACTGTGGAACAGATCAACAGAACCAGGAGTTGGTTCTTTGAAACAATTAATAAGATAGATAAACCATTAGCCAGCCTTATTAAAAAGAAGAGAGAGAAGACTCAAATTAATAAAATCATGAATGAGAAAGGAGAGATCACTACCAACACCAAGGAAATACAAACGATTTTAAAAACATATTATGAACAGTTATAGGCCAATAAATTAGGCAATCTAGAAGAAATGGACGCATTCCTGGAAAGCCACAAACTACCAAAACTGGAACAGGAAGAAATAGAAAACCTGAACAGGCCAATAACCAGGGAGGAAATTGAAGCAGTCATCAAAAACCTCCCAAGACACAAGAGTCCAGGGCCAGATGGCTTCCCAGGGGAATTCTATCAAACGTTTAAATAAGAAATCATACCTATTCTACTAAAGCTGTTTGGAAAGATAGAAAGAGATGGAGTACTTCCAAATTCGTTCTATGAGGCCAGCATCACTTTAATTCCAAAACCAGACAAAGACCCCACCAAAAAGGAGAATTACAGACCAATATCCCTGATGTACATGGATGCAAAAATTCTCAACAAGATACTAGCCAATAGGATCCAGCAATACATTAAGAAAATTATTCACCATGACCAAGTAGGATTTATCCCCGGGACACAAGGCTGGTTCAACACTCGTAAAACAATCAATGTGATTCATCATATCAGCAAGAGAAAAACCAAGAACCATATGATCCTCTCATTAGATGCAGAGAAAGCATTTGACAAAATACAGCATCCATTCCTGATCAAAACTCTTCAGAGTGTAGGGATAGAGGGAACATTCCTCAGCATCTTAAAAGCCATCTACGAAAAGCCCACAGCAAATATCATTCTCAATGGGGAAGCACTGGGAGCCTTTCCCCTAAGATCAGGAACAAGACAGGGATGTCCACTCTCACCACTGCTGTTCAACATAGTACTGGAAGTCCTAGCCTCAGCAATCAGACAACAAAAAGACATTAAAGGCATTCAAATTGGCAAAGAAGAAGTCAAACTCTCCCTCTTCGCCGATGACATGATACTCTACATAGAAAACCCAAAAGCCTCCACCGCAAGATTGCTAGAACTCATACAGCAATTTGGTAGCGTGGCAGGATACAAAATCAGTGCCCAGAAATCAGTGGCATTTCTATACACTAACAATGAGACTGAAGAAAGAGAAATTAAGGAGTCAATCCCATTTACAAGTGCACCCAAAAGCATAAGATACCTAAGAATAAACCTAACCAAAGAGGTAAAGGATCTCTACCCTCAAAACTATAGAACACTTCTGAAAGAAACTGAGGAAGACACAAAGAGATGGAAAAATATTCCATGCTCATGGATTGGCAGAATTAATATTGTGAAAATGTCAATGTTACCCAGGGCAATATACACGTTTAATGCAATCCCTATCAAAATACCATGGACTTTCTTCAGAGACTTAGAACAAATTATTTTAAGATTTGTATGGAATCAGAAAAGACCCCGAATAGCCAGGGGAATTTTAAAAAAGAAAACCATAGCTGGGGGCACCACAATGCCAGATTTCAGGTTGTACTACAAAGCTGTGGTCATCAAGACAGTGTGATACTGGCACAAAAACAGACACATAGATCAATGGAACAGAATAGAGAACCCAGAAGTGGACCCTGAACTTTATGGTCAACTAATATTCGATAAAGGAGGAAAGACTATCCATTGGAAGAAAGACAGTCTCTTCAATAAATGGTGCTGGGAAAATTGGACATCCACATGCAGAAGAATGAAACTAGACCACTCTCTTGCACCAGACACAAAGATAAACTCAAAATGGATGAAAGATCTAAATGTGAGACAAGATTCCATCAAAATCCTAGAGGAGAACACAGGCAACACCCTTTTTGAACTTGGCCACAGTAACTTCTTGCAAGATACATCCACGAAGGCAAAAGAAACAAAAGCAAAAATGAACTATTGGGACTTCATCAAGATAAGAAGCTTTTGCAAAGCAAAAGGAATAGTCAACAAAACTCAAAGACAACCTACAGAATGGGAGAAGATATTTGCAAATGACGTATCAAATAAAGGGCTAGTTTCCAAGATCTATAAAGAACTTATTAAACTCAATAGCAAAGAAACAAACAATCCAATCATGAAATGGGAAAAAGACATGAAGAGAAATCTCACAGAGGAAGACATAGACATGGCCAACATGCACATGAGAAAATGCTCTGCCTCACTTGCCATCAGGGAAATACAAATCCAAACCACAATGAGATACCACCTCACACCAGTGAGAATGGGGAAAATTAACAAGGCAGGAAACCACAAATGTTGGAGAGGATGCGGAGAAAAGGGAACCCTCTTACACTGTTGGTGGGAATGTGAACTGGTGCAGCCACTCTGGAAAACTGTGTGCAGGTTCCTCAAAGAGTTAAAAATAGACCTGCCCTACGACCCAGCAATTGCACTGTTGGGGATTTACCCCAAAGATACAGATGCAATGAAACACGGGGACACCAGCACCCCGATGTTTCTAGCAGCAATGGCCACTATAGCCAAACTGTGGAAGGAGCCTTGGTGTCCATGGAAAGATGAATGGATAAAGAAGATGTGGTTTATGTATACAATGGAATATTACTCAGCTATTAGAAATGACAAATACCCACCATTTGCTTCAACGTGGATGGAACTGGAGGGTATTATGCTGAGTGAAGTAAGGCAATCGGAGAAAGACAAACATTATATGTTCTCATTCATTTGGGGAATATAAATAATAGTGAAAGGGAATATAAGGGAAAGGAGAAGAAATGTGTGGGAAATATCAGAAAGGGAGACAGAACATAAAGACTCCTAACTCTGGGAAATGAAGTAGGGGTGGTGGAAGGGGAGGAGGGCGGGGGGTGGGGGTGATTGGGCACTGAGGGGGGCAGTTGACGGGATGAGCACTGGGTGTTATTCTGTATGTTGGTAAATTGAACACCAATAAAAAATAAATTTATTAAAAAAAAGAATGTAGGGTATATATTTTTATATATAATATAAATTATATTCTTATATTTTATATAAATATATATTCCATACAATTATATATGTATATAAATATATAAAAATTATATAAAATATATAAATGTATATTTTATAATCTATATAATTATATGTAATATATATAATATTAATTATATGGAATATAGAATATATAAAGTATTCCATATATATATATAAAACACTCAGCCATATATGTCTTATGTGTATGGGAGTAATATTCCATTATATACATATATTTATATACTCAGCCATAGGAAAGAGCGAAATCTTTCCTTTTGCAACAACTGAATGGAACTAGAGTATATCAGCTAAAAGATCAGAAAAAGACAAATGTCATATGTATATGATCTCACTCATGTGGAGTTTAAGAAACAGATGAACATAGGTGAAGGAAAGGAAAAAATAAGATAAAATAAGATAAAAACAGAGAGGGAGGCAAACCATAAGAGACTTAAGGATGAAGAACAAACTGAGGGCTGCTGGAGGGGAAGAGGGTGGGGGAGTTTCACTAAATGGGTGATGGGCATTAATGAGGGCACTTGTTAGGATGAGCACTGGATGTTATATGTAAGTGATGAATCACTAAACTCTATTCTTGAAACAAATACTACCTTATATGTTAAATAACTTGAATTTAATTTTTTTTAAATAGCATAATTAGATTATTTTTCCTAATACATGGCTTGGAAATTTCTACCAGTTAACTTTGTTACACTTGAAACTTTTGTAGGCAGCATGCATGATTTTTAAAATTCAATTGCTATACAAATTAGGATAAACAGTTAAGTGGTCATATCCAATGACCAATTTTTCATTTTTAACAATTTATTAATTTTAATTCAACCATTATTATAACCCTAAGTTTTATAATGAGAATGTTCATTTATTTTAAAGAAACACTAATAATTTGCTTTTAATAAAATAAATGCAGAGCAGGGAGTGAAATAATTTGCTTTTAATAAAATAAATGCAGAGCAGGGAGTGAAAGTAATATTAGGTTAAATACCACTAAGTTTTTATCAGTTATGATTCACAGAGGATTATTAACTAGTTCAGATACTTCTTTTTTTGCTAGTTTATTTTAATGAATCTTAATATCACAGAGAAAGTTAAATTAACTCAGAAGCGTAATCAAATAAGTATTTAAAAATTAATTAATAGATATTTTACTGAATCACCAAATGTCTTAAAATTTTATAAAGTTTTCTGAAAATAATGAAAAACATGTAATATGTACTTTATGGACATAGATGTCATTTATATTTATATCACAGTTCTAGAAAGAACAGAAACACAGAAAAAGGAAACACAGATATGAGTCTACATTCAAAGAATCAAATTCTTTATATTTTTCATTTTATTTAACGGAAACCTATCCTTGTTACCATGGAAGTACAAATATGAACATACAGTTTGAATAGTTTAGAATCCAAGAAAGTGTCCATAGCTGCTCTCACAATCTTAACTGGGGGACTATTGTGTCTATAGATACTTTAGTTTCCAAGACAACATGATATGCATTCATGGGACTCTATGGAAACCACAAACTTGTAATTGATGTTCAACCCTTATGCTAGACAAACTCTGTTGGGTTCTCGATATAAATGCTAATGGAAGGAAGGTGGGTAGGTCTCTTCCTCTGTGTTTCAAAATTGTACATCCAAGTCTCAATTTACCTTGGCATCCCCTAGATGAAAATTCTGTGTATATATAATATTATATTAGTATTTATGCCATACATAAGCTATGACTTGATTTTTAGTGGCAAAGTTATTTCTAAGTGTTTATCAGAAGAAAGCACATTTTATCCCTATTCCTAATCTATTAGGATTTTTTTCTGGACCAAGTAATGTTTTAGGAATAATTCTCTCAAAAAATTAAAAGTAAGAACTTTTAACAGATATTATTCATTCTGAATTGCCAGACTGGATATCTTTAAACTAAATTTCTTGACATTTTTATGTTCACTAATTCTGTTTAGCAAAGTTCAGTCCATGTAGTAAATAGATACTGAAAAGCTTCAAAAAAAAAGTGCAAATGGTATGCTAATTATCTTTGATACACCATCTCCTAATTTCCCTTAAAATCTTCACAAGGTATATGAATATTTTCCAGAAATCTAAAATTTTTAAATAGTTAAAATAATTATAAAATTTGTGACATTTTTTTACTAATTGCATGAATATTAATGTGGCAAAACATGGTCGTTAGGAATGAAACTACATGGAGAATTTAGCTCCCATTAATAATTTCACAAAATTAGATCCATAGGATTTGTGTAGATGAAAGCAGGCAAGGGGCAGCCCGGGTGGCTCAGCGGTTTAGCGCCGCCTTCAGCCCAGGGCGTGATCCTGAAGACCGAGGATCCAGTCCACATCAGGTTCCCTGCATGGAGCCTGCTTCTCCCTCTGCCTATGTCTCTGTCTCTGTCTCTCTCTCTCTCTCTCTCTCTGTGTCTCTCATGAATAAATAAATAAAATATTTTTAAAAAATGAAAGCAGGCAAGCATTGGCTATATTGATTATGTTCAATTATAGGAAGAAACTAGATCCAGTTCCTCTTATTTCTTCCTTAATCAGTGCTCACCAGACAAATTAAAGAATGCTATGAATTGTAACCTTGGAAAAAGGATAGAATTTGCAAAAATAAAGTTGTGACAAGGGTGAATAACTAGTTATAACATCTATAAATGCAGAGGATGTTCAGTCTCCCAAATTAGCTATGGCATATCAACCATTTTAATCCAAATACTAATGGGAATGAGATGTTTTGCTGAAGTGGCAGTGACGGCTTGTGATCAAAGGAATCTTAAACAATTTCACTTACTGGCAACATTTTATTTTTCAGAATCACAATATGTTATTTTCATCTGAGTATCTGTTAATTAATTAGTAAGTAACTGATCAGTAAATAATTAATACCTTCCTGAAAAGATTTCCTAAAAGCTCTTGTAGTGTTACCAAGAAAGTACAATATTTATTTTTCCCTGTACGTTTTAAGAAGTTCACAGAATTAAAAATCATAAATAGAAAAAGAAATAATCCCTTTTACTTCATTCTCCAACTTCAGGTTTACCACATGAGAATAGAAAGCAGATCAATCTCCCCCTACATGAAATAGAAGGATGCCTGCCTATTCCTTACTTTGCAGAAACAATATCTATCCCTAGTTGGCATGTAGCTAATATGTTGAATGAAAGAATAGTTCAAAAATTGAATGAAAGAATAAATTATTATTTATTCTAAGGACTTTGTTGACAAAAATATCCTTTATATCATCAAAGTGTCAATGATTTTGACGTCTATCTTACCAGGTCTTCACAACTTTTATTCAGGATATGGTGAAACTAAACTCTTAAGTACCTTGAATAAATAATCTTCAATCATCACATTTCATGAATTGCAACACAAAATTGAAAAATGATTGATTTCTGGCTAGAATGCCATATGTTAAGAAACATCTCTCCCTAATATTTAAGAGAAGTTTAAAGGCTTATAAGAATAGAATATAAATAAGAAATATAAACTAATGTCTGAATTCCAGAGAAATTTCACTAACAATTGTGCAAATGTAAATAAACTGAGTAATCATTAGTTTATACTTCCACAGTATAAGTGAAGATAGAAAGATGATACATCCTTTCCTCATTAACTAGCTTGCAAATTAGAGGTTCTCAGTCTATATCAACCAGAAAACCAGGCAGGCAGCCTTCCATTTCATGTATGTCGAGATTTATCTTTTTCATATTCTCATTCAATAAGCCTAAGTAAGGTTGGAGAATAAAACAAAAGGGGATAAAATCTTTGTATCTTTGTAATTTTTAATTCTGTGAACTCCTCAAAATGTATAAGGAAAATAGTTATTCTTTCCTGGTAAAACTATAATAAGAACTTCTAGGAATTGTTTTTGAGAAGGTATTAGCTAAAAATAATTTTGTGATCAAGAATCAATTTTGGTGTTAAAACTTCCATATTGTATTCCAGGATGTGTATCTGAAGTATATCACATGTACCTATAATTTTAAAGGACAGAAGTCACTAAGGTCTTTTTAAAGAGGTCTGCAAAGGGCATTGCCTGGCTATGTTGTTCATTTATACTAAATTTGAATATATTCCAATGTATAATATTCTCTTGTAGAAATTACAGTTTTGAAAATATGGATACTGGAAAACACTGTATCTATAATTCAATAGAATTTGAGGTATTGGTGGAAAGGAAATTTGTCTTGTGGATTTAATAAAAATAACTTCAGGAAATCCTAAAGTTTTTAACACTCCATCATTACTTATGAGAAAACCAAGATCCAAAGATTAGAGACTAGCCCGCATTCAAATGATCTGTTAGTTTAAAAGCCAAAGTGATGCAAAATTGTAAGTTAGACTCAGAGACAAATACCATATGATTTCACTCACATGTGGAGTCTAAAATACAAAACAAATGAATAAACAAACAAAAAACAAAATCAGACTTGTAAGTATAGAAAACAAACTGATGGTTGCCAGAAAGAACGGGGTGAGAGGATGATGAAAGTGGGTGAAGAGAAGTGGGAGATACAGGTTTTCGGTTATAGAATGAATAAGTCATGGGAACAAAAGGCAAAGCATAAGGAATATAGTCAATGATATTGTAATAGTGTTGTATGGTGACAGATGGTAGCTATATTTGTGGTGAGCACAGCATAATACATGGAGCAGTTGAATCACTATGTTGTACATCTGAAACTAATTTAACATTGTGTGTCAACTATACTCATTTTTTTAATTCACTGCATAATTTTCTTGTACAATCACACTCAGATAAATTACTATTTATTATAAAGGGAAACCTTAAGACCCTGTCTATTCTTTGTAAGTTTAGTAATAGATGATTTGCTATAAAAATTTCTAAGTACCTGTGCCAAAATAGTTATCCATAAAAAGAACAAGGATAGATATAGTCATCTAAATAAAGCTCTTTTTACAGTAATAGCATCACCTTCTCAGGGGTGTATCTCAGGAACACACTGATGTTATTTTGTCCCTTTACATACAAACATCCACAAAAAGAAAAAAAAAAGGATCCTAACTTGATATCATATTGTATAGCGCGCACACACACACACACACACACACACACGAAAACTTTACCATGCCTTATAGAAATGAAGATTACTGGGGAATTCTGATTCAAGATGGTGATTTAGGAAGACTCTGAACTAGTCTCCTCCATAGACCACACCAAATTACATCTATTAATAGGACAATTCCTCCTGAGGAAGATCTGGGGCTGACTGAATAGCTACTGAACAACCAAAGACAGAGAGAACAGCAAGAAAATAGCAAGAGAAAGGCATTTGTGTGACTCAGTTGGTTAGGTGTCTGACTCTTAATTTCATCTCAGGTCATGATCTCAAAGTCATGAGTTCAAGCCCTGCTTAGGCTCTGTGTTAGGCATGGAGCCTGCTTAAGATTCTCTCCTTCCCTCTGCCTTTGCCCCTCCCCTCCATGTGTACACACTCTCTCTCTAAAAAAGAAAGAAAGAAAAAAGAAAACAACAAAAGGAATAGTTTAAAAGAGTAACTTAGCATATACAGCCACAGCTCCAGCCTGCCAGCAAAAGTCACCAGTTTGCATAAGAGCCACCATACACAAGACCACTCCTTCAACTTTAGGAGAAGTAGTCATTTTGCCTATGCATAGAAACAAACACAGAAAATCAAGCAAAATATATTCCAAAAGAAATAGCAAGAAAAAACCTTAGTAAAGAATTAAATGAAACAAAGATAAACAATATGCCTGACAAAGAATTTAAAGTAGTGATCATAAATATACTCACTGGTCTGGAGAAGAGAAAGGAAGAATAAAGAGATAGGAAAAATTAAAAAGAATCAATAAGAGCAGAAGAATACAATAACCGAATTAAAAAGCATACTAGAAGGAATCAATAGTAGATTAGAGAATGCAGAAATGCATATCAGCAATCTGGAAGATAGAATAAAGGAAAGCACACAGTCAGTCAAACAGGAAAAATAGAAAATACTTTTTTTTTAATGAGAATACATTAAGAGATCTCTTGGACATCAAGTGAACAAATATTTGCATTAATTATAGGGGTCCCAGAAGAAGATGAGAAACAAAAACATGTAGAAAATTTATTTGAAGAAATAATAATTGAAACTTCCATAACCTAAGGAAGGAAACAGATCTCCAATCCAAGAAGGACAGAGAGTTCCAACAAGATGAGCCCAAGAAGCTCTACACCACAGCACATAATAATTAAAATGTCAAAGGTTAAAGGTATGGAGAGAATCCTAAAGGTAGCAAGAGAGAAACAAAGCATTGTTTAGGGCAGTCCCGGTGGCTCAGCGGTTTAGTGCCGCCCTTGGCCCAGGGCCTGATCCTGGAGACCCAGGATCGAGTTCCACATTGAGTTACCTTCATGGAGCCTGCTTCTCCCTCTGCCTGTGTCTCTGCCTCTCTCACTCTCTCTCTCTCTCTCTCTCTCTCTGTGTGTGTCTGTCATGAATAAATAAATAAAATCTTAAAAAAAAAAAGGAGTTGTTTAAATCGAGAACCTATTATGCACGAAATGTAGAGAAGGGAGTAAAAAAGGAAGAAAAGAGGAAAAAGAAAAAAGATATTTTTTTTCTTTTTCCTTTTTTGGAATGTGTTTGAACTTAAATGACCATCAAATTGATATGAACTGCTATTAGGATGTTATACACAAATCTCATGGTAACCACAAACTCAAAACCCAAACCTATGATAGACACACACAAAAAATAGAAAGAAAGCTAAACAAAACACTATAGATACTCATCAGTCGGAAGGAAAGAGAACAAGAGAAGAAAGGAATAAAGAAAAGCTACAAAAACAACCAGAAAACAATTTTTTAAATGATAGTAAGTGCATACTCCTCAATAATAACTTTAAATGTAAATGTCCTAAATGTTCTAATAAAAAAGACACAAAATGGCAGAATGGACAAAAAACAAGACCCATCAATATGCTGCTTACCTCAGAATTACAGGCACATACAAAATGAACGTGAAAATATGGAAAAACACAAATGGAAGTGAAGAAAACCCCAGGGTAGCAATACTTATATCAGACAAAATAGACTTTAAGATAAAGACTATAACAAGAGACAAAGAAGGACATAATGATAAAGGGCTAGATCCAACAAGAGGTTATAACAATTATAAATGTCTATGCACCCAGCACTGGAGCACCTACAGACCTCAAGCAAATATTAATGAACATATAGAGAGAATTGATGATATACAGTAATAATAGGAGACTTTATTTAATGCTTCCCTTACATCAATGGCTGATCATCCAGACAGAAAATCAATAAAGAAACAATATGTTTGAATGACATATTAGACCAGTGGACATAATAGATATATACAGAATATCCCATCCAAAACAACAGAATACACCTTCTTTTCAAGTGCACATGGAACATTTTCCAGAATAAACAACATGATACTAAACAACTGGTGGATAAATGAAGCAATCAAAGAAAAAATTTAAAAAAATACATAGAGACAATGAAAATGAAAAGATGACATTCTAAAAATTCTAAAAATTTCACACAGTGAAAGCAGTTCTAAGAGGGAAATATATATCAATATAGGCCCACCTCAAGAGACCAGAAAAACCTCAAATAAGCAATCTAACCTTATATCTAAAGGAATTAGAAAAAGAAGAACAAGCAAAGTCCAAGCTGTGTAGAAGAAAGAAAATAATAAAGATCAGTGCACAAAGAAATGGCATAGAAACAAAAAACAACAGAAAAAAATGATGTAACCAAGAGTTTGCTCTTTGAAAAGACAAATGAAATTGACAAATCCTTATTGAGAGTCATCAAGAAAAAAAAGACCCAAGTAAAATCAGGAACAAGACAGAAGTAACAACCGATACCACAGAAATACAAAGAATTATAAAAGAATACTATGATATATACCAAAAAAATGGACAACCTAGAAGAAATGGGTAAATTCCCAGAAACATACAACATTCCAAAACGGAACCAGGAGGAAATGGAAAATCTGAATGGATGGATTACAAGTAATGAAATTGAATCAGTAATCAAAACCTACCAAAAATTTAAAGTGCAGGACTAGATAAATTCACAAGCGAATTTCTATCAGACATTTAAAGAAGATTTAATACATATTCTCCTCAAACTATCTCAAAAAAATAGGAAAGGAAGGAAAGCTTCCAAATACATCCTATAATGCCAGCTTACTCCGATACCAAATCCAAAAACATTACAAAAAAGAAAACTACAGCCCAATGTCCCTGATGAACATGGATGCAAAAATCCTCAACAAAATTTTAGCAAAGTGCATTCAATACATTAAAAAGATCACTCAGTACAATCAGGTGGAATTTATTCCTGGGATGAAAGGAAGGTTCAATATATACAAATCAATCAATGTTATGCACCACATCAACAAAGTGAAGGATAAAAATCATATAATCATCTCAAAGATGCAAGAAAAGCATTTGACATGAATCAACATCCATTCATGATAAAAAATTATAACAAAATGAGGTCAGAGGGACCATACCTCAAAAATGAAGATTACTCTACCCACCCAACATCAGTGTTGCTGCATGTTTTTTTCTGTTTTAACCTTTCTGCAGTATTAGTTTCAATTGCAGTTGAAGAACCATTGGTGGAACTTTATTTTTTTTAAGAAAACAATATATAAATTAATGCCGCACAGTATAACATACAATGTTTGAATTTTTCTAACATTAGGAATTATTTTAGAATTTATGTAAAACTGTTTTCCTCTTTTCCCACTTTTTTGAACCTACACTGTAATTGGGAGATTAATTAAGACTCTTAAATAAGACAGAGTTGCCCAGGCTTTGAGATTTTTCCAGATCTTGAATGAAATTTGAAGCTCCTTTCCTGTGCTCAATTGACAATTAGAAGTTTGTGGATGAGCAATAACCCAAGATTATGAGATCTGACTGCACCCAAGATATTGCCATTGATTGGAACTCTTCTCATTCCGTAATTTAATTTTGTGAGGCTTTTGGAGACCTCCATTAGATCTACTCATTTACTTGTTCTTATTGTAATATAAGTCCTGCTAAGAAATCCTGTCTTTGTGTTTCACCAATCAAGACATAATGAAACTTACCAGACTTTTAAGAGTTAGAGTTCCCTGAAATTATAAAAGCCAGAAAGAAGCTAAGATCTATTACTCAAAGCAATGAGTCTTCCCTGAAAAATTCTATATTCTAGATGAATGGTGCAGTTTTTAAGAGCAAGTTTATTCTTCTCTTTTTAAGTCTTTCACATTTTCACTATCAAAATACATAGTTCGAACTAGCAAATGATAATTGTAACTAGGTAGGAAAGTACGATTGGTTAAAACCACTTGAAGGCTTTCAGAGACATCATGCCAAATTTCTATGAGTGTAAATTGAACGTGCTGTTAGTGATGTAATGAATGGGAAGTTCTGTCATAGGTCCGAGGCCTCTGTATAACTCTACTGAATGTTAGTAAAAGAAAAGTTAAGGAACTCGCTAAACTAGGGTCTTTACGTGGCTGGAAATAAGTTACTTTACATAGTTTAACCTTACAAAAATGAGATAAAACATTTGACTTTTGGAATAAGGCCAGTGCAGTGATTTCATAATTCCACACAATTTCATCTCTTTAGATATATTCTCTGCTGAGTTGTCATGACATATCTGTCTGACTTAGTAGTATAAACTCCTAACTCTAGGTTAACCCTTAACCTCTGCAAGTTAAAAACAAAATGAGTTTATTATAATGAAGGCCACTATTAAATAGGGATGTTTTTCATTGTGGAAGAGAGTTGGAGAGTTAGAGGTGATAGGTCTTTGATATTATAGCAGTAGTTCAGTTATCCTGAATTAATTTATCCCATAAATTTAGTTGATGCTTTGCAAAAATAAATAAATAAACAAATGAAACCTTAAGGAATGAGTAGCAGTAGCTTCCTTTTCGGGGGACAAGTAGGAAACACTTAGGTGGAGGTATTGTACTTGGTTACAAAAGGAAAACACTGAGCACATACATATTAAGCTGCCTGAGCAATGAAGCTTAAATGAAAGAATGTAAAAGCCAACAAAAGTCTTCATTACATTTTTTAATTCAAAGGATTAAACACACTTTTTTTAAGTCAAGGGATTTGGAAATTACAAGTATTTATATCTTATAGTTCACAATCTAAGTTAGACTCTTCAGTACTTAGGATTTATTATCACAAAACTACAGAAAATAGACAAATTTTCAGATACGGTCCTTTTCTCCAATATTTCCTAATCTGGCACACTAGAAAAATGAGTTTATTGATCTCAGAGATAAGTAAACCTATATTTTGGCTTACCTGTTCTAAGAAATAAAGGGTGCTGTCTTGGGGTTAGGAGATTTATAACAACATGTTATTAGCATTTATTTCTTTTACTTTTACTGTGTGCTTTTTTTCCTTAACTTTTGGATGCATTTAAGATTACAACCCTGCCTATAAATCAGTCAGGCAGTATTTATTAACTGCTTACTCTTTGGTTCCAAGTTTAATAATTCAGCTCTACATTCAATCATATCTATAATTTATCAACACATCTAATATTCCATGTCTATATGAGGAAATACTAGGCATATTTCTTGATAGATTTTCACTTTTAATCCTACAAGCAGTACCACTAAGATTATGATACACTTATGAATACATTAAAATGTTATTTTAGAATTCTCTGTGACTTCTTTTTCATTGTCTTATTGAATAGGCTCATAAAATCGTCTCGAGGATTCATTTTCTAGTTAATGTGAAACCTAACATTTGCAATAAGGACACACTTTAGAAAATTAGTAAATTAAAAGTGCCTACCTTGCACCTGTATTGCACTGGATAATCATCTAACTAGACTTCTTTCAATTTATTTTTTAAAATTAAGTAATTTTTTGTTTGGCTTTGGTAACTGGAGTCCCTTTGTCAAATTCTACATACTAATAAAAACAAGCACCTATTATTTTTTTCTGTTTTTGTATATATTCCTTTATTGGAAATGAGAGTGTAACAAAGACCAGAATCAAAATCCACTGTAAACAATGGGGAACTGAACAAAATACATATATTAATGATAGTTTTCAGACATTAAACAATAGGCAGAGCAAAACTAGGATCTGAGAAAAAGAAACAAGCAATGCAAGCCCAATGACCACCCTAACTTATACATGGATAAAGTATTTAAAGGAGGGAGCAGAGAAGGAAAATTGTAAAGAACCTAGAGACTTTGCTTGGTTAAGAGAACAGAGATTGTGGTTAGAGAATAGGGGATGCTAACACAACTGGAAGCTGTGGGACAGAATTCAACAAAGGAGGGAGATACAGGAATAGGTACAGATATTTAAATTTAGTTATTTAAATAAGATTCTTTTCTGCTACTTGACCATTCAGCTATAGTGAGAAACTCAACAAGGCCAAGCAAAGAACCACAAGGAATTTGTAAGATGAACAACTTCCAGAGTTGAAGCAAAAGAGGGATACATTCAAACTCTAGCCAGGCAGAAAGGGGGAACACCTAGAGGTGAAAAAGGTCATATAATTAGAGATCACAAAGAATCTGTAGAATTGAATTATTCCTGAAGTGAAGACTAATCTAGACCCTCCATAGTAATGCTTAAAACTGGGCCTCAAAGCAATCAAATTAATCTACAAGTAACTGCAGTTTAAAATAAGCCCCACACTCTTTAAAGGAGATATCTAAATCCAGACAGTAAATCCATAAAATTTACATTTTCCATTACCCTATCAAAACAAGAATTAGATGTACAAAGCAGCAGATACAAAATATACTAGCTATATTAGCTATTACTAGATGTTAGTACTAGATATACTAGCTATTACAATAAGATATGCTAACTATTTCAATAAGACAAAACAAGCAAACAAAAAACCTGTCTATAGGGATGCCTGGGTGGCTCAGTGGTTGAGTGCCTGCCTTCAGCCCCGGGCGTGACCATGGAGTCCCAGGATTGAGTCCCACATCGGGCTCCCTGTATGGAGCCTGCTTCTCCCTCTGCCTGTGTCTCTGCCTCTCTCTGTGTGTTTCTCATGAATAAGTAAGTAAAATCTTTAAAAAAAATAAAATAAAATAAACCTATCTATGTTCACAGATGACACTTGTGTGTATATAGAACCTCACAGAAAACACAAAAATATTGCTGGAAGAATAAGTGGGTTAAGCAATATTGCAAAATATTAAGTTAATATATAAATTTTACCATATATCTTTGTATAATCAATAAATACATAGCATTGAAATTTTAATATGCTACTTATGAGAGATTTTAAAAATACAATATTAAAAAATAGTCATATACAATAGAGTACATAATGTATGATGCCATTTGTGTGAATTTCTAAAGTCAACCAAACACTAAAAATAAGCAAGTGTAATGTGTAGTGGAGAAAGCTGGTCTGTCATTTGCTGAGATAGAAGAATGGTATGGGGCATTAATTGGGATGAGATATAAGGTAAAATTTTTGAAGAAGTGTAATAGTCTATAAATTCATTGTTCTGGACATAAATACAGGGATACATACATTTAAAAATTTTTTTGTATATGTATATTTAATATTGTTGCATTTGGTTTTATTTATAGGCTATATAAACAGAATTTATTAAAAGTAGATGAAGAGGAATTAAAAGTAGATGAAGGGATAACTATATGTTATTTTAATAATCAAAATTGCTTAATTTAAAAATGAACTGATGTAAGAAACAAAATATACTTTAAATACTTTTAAAAAATTTTAAATGACAATTATTTGAAAAGAAACCATATACCAAAGTAATAATCAGAAAATAGTCATTTTAGAGGTTGAGCTAAGAATGGCCAATCAGCCCAATCAGACAGTAGATGTTTTCTTCTGAGACTAGTAAGGAATAAAAAACAGACATCAACTTTAGAGTATTTGCTGGTTAGAAACTTCGTCCCAGTCCAAAATTGATTCTAATATATCAGAGCTTTCTTTTCTTAAAAGAAAGAAAAATTAAGACAACTCTCCCTAGCTAGTATACAGATAAAAGCAGAGTTGAACTAGAAAGTGAACCAGTTATCTCAGGTAATTAGACCTGTGAGGTGAACAGAAGAAATAGTGAAATTGGTTTTTATAGTTTTGTTTTTATGTCAATATTTTTTATTTTTCAAGTTGGTTAATATGAAGTAAATTTCAAATATTCTAAATAGTGGTGGAAGAAACAGGTAGTTGGCTTGCCTCAAAGAATGATTTCTTTTTTTTTTTTTTTTTTAAGATTTTACTTATGTATTCATGAGAGACACACGAGAGAGCAGAGACATAGGTAGAAGAAGAAGCAGGATCAATGCGGGGAGCAGGATGTGGGACTCAATCCCAGGACTCCGGGGTCACGACCTGAGCCAAAGACAGATACTCAACCACTGAGCCACCCAGGCGTCTCTCAAAGAATGAGTTCTAAAGTAGTATGTTCAAGGCATTGTCTAGAGAGAAAAAAACATATACAGCTTCCAGTTTGATTAAATATGATGGAATTTTTATGATTGCTTCTTTAAATGACAGAAACATAAGTTCATTTGGAAGATATTCCAGACATAAATGTTAAAATTGTACAGTGCGTAAATGTCCTGAAAATCTCTTTAGTGTTTCTGATAAATCTAGTAGAAGAATGAGGACTGGTTTCAGAGCAAGCCCCCAAGGCAGCTGCCCAGAGCGGCAGGGCTTGCTGAAAGCAGAGTTTGGTGTGCTAGACCTTTCAGTTCTAATCATCATTAAAGCTCACTTTTGAATTGTTTTTATTTAACAATATTTCCAGCTTAACAAAAATGACTATCATACAGTCTGTATCATGTAATTACTTTGGGCTAGACTCACAAGTATTATTTATCTTGGGCCTAGATTGCTTTAGGGCTGTCTCACAGAAGATCCATAATGATTTTGAGTAAAATCTCTGTTCCAGCCCTTGGCTTTGCTATTTCCATAGATAGTGATGATGGCCAGCCAGGTCAGAAAGCCTATTAGAATAGCAGAATGATGAATATTATATAGGTATGGAAGCACTATGTAATTATTAAAATACTATGCAATTTTGGATAATTTTGATGTTAAATATTTTTAACAAATAATTGACTCATTTAAAATGATCTGGCTTATGGGCTGATCCTGCATATAACAGTTATATTTCAAGGTTTTGGAAAGATAACTATAACTTTGCTGATAAGCATGGTTATGTTTTATGATCTGTAACTATGATAGCATATTAACCATCAAATAGTGGTGCATTGTATAATGTAGATGACTCCTAAGAGAGCTTCTATTTGTACTCTTGATTTATGCTCCTAAAGCCAAGATAAATGTCCTGTTTAAACATTTTATTACAGTTATACTCATGTATGATCTTGTCTAAGGAAGCTATAAGAATTATGAAAAAAGGTGTATAGGACACATAATTTCATGCTCTACTGATACAGAAGGTCAACATCTACTTTGGTGAGTCTGGCAGTATCTTGACTTTAGGTTTCAACTGTCGTAATGTAACTATTTTCCTGTGACAAATGCTTATCAGTTAGATATTGTTTTCTATTCCATTTCCTAAGCAAACCTCCTCTAATGTTACATGGTGGTAAATTAAATTTTGACAATATGTTCCCGAAAAGTTTACAATAAATAACTTTCATTTATCCTTCTACATACTGAATTTCTACTTATCCTTATGAATTTTGGAGGGTTATGGTTTTCCTCTCCCCACTTTGCCTCTTCTCTTTTTCCTTTTCCTCTAGCAACTAGATTCTTCTTGTCATGTAAAGCCATAAACTGGCTCACACCAGTCATTATTAAATGTAACCTAACATTGTATTGCTTTTTTTTTTTTTTTTTTTTTTTTGATTTTTTCTGATGCCTGATTCTGGGATTGTCACTTTGATTGTGTGTAGTTGCCTATCTGTATTTTACCAAACTTACTTAAACTGAGTTTTCCCTCTCTTAATTGTTTTCACATGTGCTTTCTTTTTTTTTTTTTTTAAGATTTTATTTATTTATTCATGAGAGACACAGAGAGAAAGAGAGGCAGACAAAGGCAGAGGGAGACCAGGTTCCATGCAGGAAGCCCAAGGTGGGACTACATCCCGGGTCTCCAGGATCACACCCTGGGCTGAAGGCAGGGGCCACCCGGGCTGCCCTTCACACGTGCTTTCTTTAAGTCATATTCACTCTGTACTTATAGTTTAGGGGATTCCTATTTGTTTTTATCTGTGTATATTCTAATGGCTCTTTATCATGAATTATTTTTTAAAAATATTTTAGCTATTCTGGGTAAGTCCACAGTATATATGATTTATCATTCTACAATGACATGGGTTCAAATTCTCAATGTCTATCTACTTTTACTTAAAGAATTATTAATACATAATACAGATATATACACATTTACATACATAGACATATATCCAACAAATATGTAAACCTATATGATGAAAATGTAGAGAGAATATTGATATATATGCTACATAGCAAAAGAACATTACCAGCAGCATTAGAATATCTTGTTTATGCCTCCTTATATTGGCTCATTCATCACACCCAAAGATAATCATTCTAAAATTTGTGTTTGTTGTTCCTGTGCTTACAGTCTGTAACTAATATACACTGTCTAGTTTTGCATGTTTTTGAAGTTTCATTACATGAAATTTAACTGGATGTGATATTTCGCAACTTGCTCTTTCGCTCAATATTACCCTCCTGAGAATCACATGGATTTGCACAGCTCCAGTTCACTTGCTCTTTGCCAGTATTTAATAGTTCATCCTATGCATGCTCCATTATTCATTTTTCTTTTCTTTGTGGATAGACATTTCGTCATTCTAGGCTTTTTGTATTATAAATGTTGCTATAGATATTTTGAGCCATATCTCCATGTATATTTGAACAAAAATTTCTTTAAGGACATTGAAGGAGATTCCTGCTTCCATTTTACCTGATTACTTCAAATCACTTACACGTTGATTTTGCCCACCACATTGCCACGGTAAGAGTCTAAAGTCTTTATCTTCACTAACTCTTAATATGTCAAATACTTTAAATTTCATCTGTTTGGTAAGTTTAAATTAGTATTTCTTTGTGGTTTTAATTTACATTTTCCTCTTAAGAATAAGATTAAGTAAAATTAATTTTATTTTCATTTAAATTCATTTGAGGGCAGCCCAGGTGGCTCAGCAGTTTAGCGCCGCCTTTAGCCTGGGGCATGATCCTGGAGTCCAGGGATTGAGTCCCATGTCAGGCTCCCTGCATGGAGCCTGCTTCTCCCTCTGCCTGTGTCTCTGCCTCTCTCTGTGTCTCTCATGAATAAATAAATAAATAAATAAAATCTTTAAATAAATAAATTCATTTGAGCAAAAATTAATTTTATTTCAGTTTCTAAAAGTAGCTTTTAATATCTACTATATTAGTAAAATATTCCATTTGAGAAACAAATTAGTTCATGATTCAAAAATGAAGAATGAAATAATATCATCTTTTTTATTTTTGTTAAAAAAAGAGTGAACTGGGATGCCTGGGTGGCTCAGGGGTTGAGCGTCTGCCTTCGGCTCAGGGCGTGATCCCGGAGTCCCGAGATCGAGTCCCATATTGGGCTTCCTGCTTGGAGCCTGCTTCTCTCACTGCCTATGTCTCTGCCTCTTTCTGTCTCTGTGTCTCTCATGAATAAATAAAATCCTTAAAAAAAAAAAAAAGAGTTAATTGTTCAAACTTTTTTGCAAATAATTAGTTGGGTGTTTTATAACTGAAACATAACTGAAAATGTAATTCGTATTTTATTATGTCTCAAAATATATAGTGCAAAAACACCCACTAATTTTCATCCAATTAATAGAGAAAACCAAGTTATTTTATCTTAATTTTAGCAGAAAACCTGAACCCAGAAAAGGCACTATTTTTATGAATATACTGGAAAAGTCCATTAGTATTTAGTAAATAACATCATAGCAAAAGTGAAGATATGGCTATTTTCAATTAGAAAGATTTTATAGACTTTTTTGGATTACTTTATAAATTCTCTGTTTTTTCCTTTATCTTTTCAAAAAGTCTTATGGGTTCATTCCTTTAAAACAAAGACATTCATAGAAACTCCATTAAATCTTGCATATTTAATAAGTAAGCATTTATAATGTCAAGAGTAATGAGATTGCCAATCAATGAAACATGTGTATTAAAATGTGCAAATGAGGGACATTTGGGTGGCTCAGTTGGTTAAATGTCCAACTCTTGATTTTGACTGAGGTCATGATCTCAGGGTCATGAGATCCGACTCTTTGTTGGGCTCCATACTTAGTGTGGAGTCTGTTTTAGATTCTCTCTCTCCCTCTCTTTCTGCTCCTTCCCCTGCTCACATGCCCCCCCTTTCTCTCTTTAAAATAAATAAATAAATAAAATCTTAAAAATAAATAAATTAGAATGTGTGATTGAAGTAGGACTATCAGTGAAAATGTCACAGCCTTGGGAATTTTGACTGAAACAACCCAGCTTTCACAAATGAAAATTTAAGAAAAAGAAATATGTTTGAAAATGTTAATAATCCAGAAGTGTTACATCATGTATGTTAAGTAAAGTAAATTCTATATTCAGAGTTAATATATTGTTAGAGAATCTGAGAAATAACACATCTCTGTATACAGAATTTTAAATTTTTATAAAAGGATTACCTCATGATTATATAAACAATAATAATAATTTTAAATACTACTACTTACTAGTTATGTATATTTCATATCCAGTTACCTCAAAATTTAGTGGATTAAAACAACAATTAATATTTATTTTTCACAGTTCCTGCAAGTCAGTTCAGAGGTGAATGAACAAGGTAGTTCTGGTTCAAAGTCTTCACAAGTTTCAGATAGATTTCAGCCATTGTTACAGTTGTTTTAAGGATTGACTATGCCTAGAAGATCTGCTCCCAACTTTACCACTCAGATAGCTTTGCTAGCAACTTGGTGCTGGCTGTAGTTATGGGTGTCAGTTTTTTTCAACATACACTTACTCATCAGGCTGTTTGCATGTCCTCACAAATGGGCAATTGACTTCGTTCAAAGTTAGCGATGCATAGAAAGCATCCTAGAACCAGCAACATTTCTTATAACCAAGCTTCAAAACTCATATGCCTTCACTTATGCCATATTATATTGGTCACAAAGTTCAGCTTTGACATAATATGGGAGGAATCTTCATAAAGATTTGAATAACAAGAGGTGAGGTTCATTGACAGTTAGCTTCGAGGCTACTACATTCCTTTTCAAACCATGTATTCTTTTCATTTACCTCTCTTCCTCTAGTGTTAGTTAAGAAACAAACATAGCAAAATAAAAAATGAAACCTAAAAATAACCTCTATTAAGAGTTTATGTTACTTAATGATTCTCTATTATAATTAACTAGGGTAGTTTCAGTGATTCAGGGAGCTTCATGTTAAAATTTTATGTTACTGTGGAATAATAAACTGTACTAATATCAATATTTTTTATGCTCAGACTAGCATGAACTAATGATATAACCTAAACATTTGATAATAAAAGATCAAATCATCAAAATCATCAAAATGGCAGAAATATTTGCCTTAAAAGATGCAGTATGGGGGATCCCTGGGTGGCTCAGCGGTTTAGCACCTGCCTTTGGCCCGGGGCGCAATCCTTTAGGCCTGGGATCGAGTCCCACGTCGGGCTCCTGGCATGGAGCCTGCTTCTCCCTCCTCCTGTGTCTCTGCCTCTCTCTCTCTCTATGTCTATCATAAATAGATAAATAAATCTTTTTTAAAAAAAAGATGCAGTATGAAGGAGCACCTGGGTGGCTCAGTCAGTTAAGAATCTGATTCTTGATTTCAGCTCAGGTCATGATCTCAGGGTCAGGAGATCAACCCTGCCCAGCTCTGCATAGGACTCCACACTTAGCAAGAAGTCTGCTTGAAATTTTCTTCCTCTCCCTCTGCACCCCTCTCTAAAATTGTAAATAGATGATAGATAGATAGATAGATAGATAGATAGATAGATAGATAGATATATGATAAATCTTTTTTTAGAAAGGATGTGGTATGAAAACTAAGAAAAATAAATACTGGAACATTTGAACTATATTTTATAAATTTACTTAGGCCAATTTACATGCTATATTATCAAATTTATATAAAGGGATTCACAATTAGAAATACTGAATGTCTCAAGCTTAATTTTAACATTTCAGAAAGTGTGGTTAATGGGCAGATATCTTTGTACTGGTGTATTTAGAATCCCACAACTATACCAAATATTTATAAATGCATTATTACAGACCAATGTGTTAGAATTTTAACCAAAAAATAATAATCCCAAATAAAATAACAGTAGAAAAGAAAAAAATGATGTCTGATATTATGTACTCTACCTCTTTGACCCACTAAGCTACATTGATTTAACTGACTAAATGAACTTCAACTTATTTTAACCAACTGAGCTTTGGAATCAGCATGCTAACAATATTTTACTTTTGTCTTGTGACTTAAAATCTAAAACTTGTTTTGAGGACTTCAAGGATCATTACTACTACTTTTGAGGTATAAGTTGTTATTCTCTCTTTATCAATGAGGACATGAAGATCTGAATGGTTACAGGGTTTGCTCAAAGTCTCTAAGGGCCTAACTGGTAAGTTTTATATTTAACATTTTCTTTTTTTATTCCAAAATAAAGTTTTATCTATGACACCAGGTTATTTCTTATGTTAAAATGTATTATAAAACAGTATGTCCTGAACTTATTCTTTTGAAATTCTTATTATTAATAAAAATACTTGGAATCATAAAGAAAAGAACTAATCATTGACTATTAGTATAATCATACCATCATTTTAAATGGAATAGTATTTCTTTTTCAAAGAACATCATTCAACAACTAAATATAAAAGCATATCATTGTGCTTTTGCCTATCAAATGATGTCTTCGTGACTCATAATTTACAAAATGGGATACAAATGTATAATCTATTATGTTCAACTGTGTTCTTATACTATGATGATGATGATGATGATGATGATGATGATGATGATAATGATGATTACTACATGGACTATAGTCTAGGGTGCCTGGAGCATGAACATAAACATGTTATGTTTGAAGCCTAATTTCTGTTCTCTGTGAGAATGTATTCATTTCACTGTGACGTAATTCAGAATAAGACATATTTTTATCATCTGCTTGGTTTCATATTCATATCTATGAAAATGTAAAATTGATTAATGTTTTCATAGTGATAGAAGAGTTGTGAATTTCCTTGATGTTTTTGAAGTACTGAGGAAGTGTTATTCAATTCATACCCACTTTATTCTCAATTATTCAGAGTAATAGAGAAAAAGTATGGAATGGCATTTCTCACATCAGAGCTAGCTGACACAATATACAATTAGGCTTGATTCATAGCATTTATTAAAATTTCCATTTAATTGCTAATTAGTCTGTATAGATTTGTAAATGTAGGAACTGGCACTTGTATAATTTTTTTTTTTTCCTAATGCTCAGCACAGCAGAGAGCATTGCAATTTCTGTAGAGTAAAATCACAGTGATTCTTCATTTTGCCCTGTGGTAGTCATAAAAATAATTATGGATTCACTAGTCCATTTATTTTCTTAACATTCTTTGTGTCAATCTCTTACTATCCATCCCCCACATTCAACAGAATATGTGGAAAAAAATCATAGATTTTATACTAGAAATGGAAACATAATGTAAGTCAATATCCTTGTTTTATGCAGTAGGAAATCAATATCCAGAGAAACTATTCCACACACCACACATCTCAGTCATCAACAAAATTCTAACTGAAATGAGTCTGGATTCCATTTTAAGGTTGTTATTGTTAATAAATTAATTCTAATTTATTTTCTCTTTGATCCTAGTTAATTGGACAACAAACACAATTCAGGATATCTCAACATAGTTCAAAAGATAGACATTGACACATTTAAATTTTTCCTTTCCTTCCTTCCTTTCTTTCTCCTCAGTCCTCTTTCCTTCCCTACTTCCTTTGCTTCTTTTTGAAATTTCAAAATTGTTTAAGGATTGAATTCTATCATCTGGTCCTTCCAATTTAAAATCTTTGGTTTATTATAGAATAAAGATAAACTCCCCAAGATACCTAAATTTCATGGCCAAACACTGAATGACTAAAAATTGACAATTTTTAGGTTGAGTGTTACATGGAAAATGTTTCAGATGACTTAGCCATTTTTTTTCAGTGCAGCCAAGAAATGAAATGTGATTAAGACCATGGGTTTTTGGGTTGAAACAACAGGGAAATGTTACTGGCTTTCCCCTCACCACTTAGGGTCTGGAGTAAATTATTGAATCTCTGTATGCCTCAGTTTACTTATCTATAAATAAGGGAAACCAGTAGTGTTTTTGTCATTAAATTGTTATGATATTTAACTAAAATAGTTATGTAAAACCTTAGCATACTATATGGAACTTTGTCACAATTCTATAAATATTAGCTATCAGCTTTTATGAAATTGGAATTATAATTATTTCTTTTCAGGAGCTATTTGATTCCTCAAATCTCTGTATGTATGTGTGTATGTGTGTATGTGTCTGTCTATCATTTGTGAAACCATCTATGCATTTGCTTATGCTTTTACATGTGTAGGATTTATACCAGGGTTGATCAATACAAAGAACCACAAAATCTGATATACTGCTATTGTGTGTTTAAATTGGAAAGAGCTCTCTATAAGCCAAATTGGCTCTATCTAGTAAAGTCACAGAAGCACGTATCTATGAAACAAGTTCTATTCCCAGGAATATCTTCACATGTCTTATATATGTGAATAAGGAGATGCATAACAAGGTTGTATGTATTAGTGCATATGTAAAAAATGGGAAATACTCTATATGTTTACCAAAGGACATTATCAGTTTCCAAAATGAGATAATTTCCAAGTACTGACTTTCTACTTCTTAACCATCTTTCCCTACCCTCCACTGAAAATAACAGTTTTAGCCTAGTCTGCAAGCAGAAGCTGCATATAGGATTAGAGTTTATCCTTACTTGTGTTATAAACTGAATGGAATACTGTAAATTAGTTAAATGCAATAAATGCATTAAAGTGCTTTTCAACATGGATGAAAAAATAAAGCTGCAAATCAATAAATATAGTGCTATGTAATATAAAAAAATTCAAAAACATAGAAATCAAATAATACTTTTCATAAAGATGAATATATAGATTAACTATAGAATTCCAGTGGTAGTTCTACAAGGTATAAGAAGAGAAGTGGATGGTTTTTTTTTTCTGTCATCACATGAAGAATTAGTAGACCATTTAAATATTCTTTTCTCTAAGTACCCCTAATTATAAAGTAATTTACTGAGTAATCTCTCAGATTTCCTCTAGCTTTGTATTTAACATATCTACATTTTCCTGAAGGAATTACAGACTTGATTTTGAAAGAAAAATGTGTGTATTGGAACAAAATCATTTGTATCCAATAATACTTCTTGTAGCGTAATGGTTTAAATTGTGTAGGGGAGGGGAGTACCTGAGGGGCTTAGGCAGTTGGGCAATCAACTCTTGGTTTCAGCTCATGTCATGATCTCACGGGGATCTGACTCTGGGGTTGGGCTCTAGGCTCTGAGAGGAGTCTGTTTGAGGTTCTCTCCCACTGCCCCTCCCACCCTTATAAAATAAATAAGTAAATCTTTAAAGTAAATCTTTAAAATAAATTGCATAGGGGAGGCAAAGAGAGAGAGATTTCAAAATTACCATTTAACCCATATTGGTTACAACCATTGAAGAGGAGATAGAATGAATACTTAGGAATGGGATAGTTGGATCAGGTAGTCAGTGAATGATTAATTTCTAAGAGACTGGCAAACAGCTTTCCAAAATTATGCATTTTAAATCCACCAGCAATATATGAGAGCTCTGGCTCTTCCACATCCTTACCATCATATGATATGTTTATATTTCTTAATTTTAGTCATTTTAGTAGGTGAGTAGTAATCTTTCATTGTGTTTTAAATTATATTTTCTTAATGATCAGTACATTTGAGAAACTTTGCATATACTTCTTTGCCATCCATACATTTTTCCAAGGGAGGTGCTTATTCAAATCATTTGTCTATCTTTTAAAAATATACTGTTGAATTTAAAATACTTTTGGATTTACATAAAAGTTGAAAGTATGATAAAAGAATACCCATATACCTCATATGAAGTTTCTATTTTCAATAGCTTACATTTATAGCATAAATTTTCTCAATTATGAGCCAGTATCAATAGATGATCATTATCTAAAGTCCATAGTTTATTCACATGTTCTCAGTTTTAACAAAACCCATTTCTGTTCCAGAATCTCACCTATCATGTTAAATTACAGTTAGTTGTTATATCGCTATGGCTCCTTTTGCCTGTGAAAGTTTTTTAGACTTTTCTTGTTTTTAAGAACAGTAACCATTTTTGAAACATACTGGTCAGGCACTTTATAGACTGTCCCTCAATTTAGGTTTGTGTTATTTTTTTTTTCTTCTGATTAGAGTTATATTGTTGTTGCTTTTCTTCTGATAGGAAGATCACAGAGAAAACGTGCCATTTTCATCATATTATATCAAGGATTCACACTATTCATGACATCACTATTGAGCTTTGTTCACCTGGCTAGGGCAGTGTTTCACAGGTTTCTTCACGTAAATTTATCTGACCCCTTACATTCTATACTCATTGGCAGAAGTCACAATGCACTCCCCCAGCCTGGAGAGTGGGGAATTATATTCTATTTATTTAGGGCAGTATTTACATAAATTATTTGGAAGTTTTCTACAAAAGAGATTCATCTTGTCTCACCTATTTAGATATTCAATTATTTATTTATAGCAGTATGTTCTCATGGATGTTTATTTTATACTGTGGGTTATGATCCAACACTGTTTTATTTCTGTACATTTTTCTAGCTGTGGCCATTGAGGGCTCTTTTAGTTGTCACCTGTGTCTCTTCTCTCTTCTCTATATTTTTTAGCACTTCCTTACTTTCTGGCACTAGAAGATGTTCCAAGTTTGCCTTGTACACTTTCTGTCCCAGCCCTAAAATATGCTATTTCTTCAATATCCTGTATCTTCTTTTCTTAGAGAATGGTGGAAAACAGTATCTGGATGTAAAGAATGTTTACTGCTACACGGTATCAGAACTTCTCAGTTGACAGAACAAGAACATACATGTGTGTGCTGAACTGTTTGTATTCACCTGTCTATTAATATTTCCCTGTGTGTCTTCTGTATTTATATTGAACCAGCATGTCTTTATATTGATGTCTCCAACCCTAATTAATACCATGTGGATCATTTCAGCCTTCTCCCTTTGTTTTTAATCCCCTACTCTAATAGTGAGGAACCTGGTCTTATCATATACTATCCATTTACTTAAACATTCATTTCCAGAGTACATGTAGTGGGTTTCAGAATCAAAAACCCATATCTATTATAGATCGAAATTTTTCAACTAGAATACAGTGCTTATGTACAGTTCTTACTTTTAGTCTTCCAGGCTATACTCATTTCCAAAATTACTTGGGTCAACTATTCCTCCCTCAGCTTTTATGAGGCTATTTCATACATTTATAACACAATTTGATTTTTTTTTCAGAGTTTGATTTCCATCCTAGTTTCATCTGATCTCCTAAATTATTTATTTTTAAAATGTTTGTACATTAAGGTTTACTCTTGGTGTTTAAAATTTAATGTTTTGATAAATGCATACTGTCAACATGTATCCACCAATACAATATCATACAGAATCATTTAACTTCTCTAAAAAAATCTTCTGTACTTCACTTATTCCCTACTTCTCTCCTCCCTAAAATCTTCTGTACTTCATTTATTCACTACTTCTCTCCTCCCTAAACTTCTGTCTTCCATTGATTTCTTTACTAACTCTGCATCTTTGCATTTTTTTCAAAATACCATATAAGTGTAATAAAGAATGCAACATTTTCAGCCTGGTTTTTCCACTTAGTAATATGCATTTAAGATTCATGTGTGCTTTTCATGATTTGATTTGATATTTCATTGATTTTTTTTAGATGACTATTATTACATTGTAGCGATGTACTGTGGTTCATTTATTCATCAGAGAATATTTGCTAGGTTCCCATTTTTTTCAGTTATTAAGCAAGCTGCTATAAACTATCTCATGCAGGTTTTTCTGCAGACATAGGTCTTTAAGCAAGTTTGCATATACCTTGAAGCACAATTTCTGGATGAATATTAAGACTATGTTGAACTTTTTAAGAAACTTTCAAAAATGTCTTTCAAGGAATTGGTTCACTTCATCCAAGTTATCAAGTCTGTGATCATGGAGTTGTTTATAGCATTTCCATTTTATCTTTTTAATGTCTACTGAACCAATAGAAATCACTTCTCATAGATTTCTGATATCGACAATTTATGTACTTTCTCTTTTTTCTATGTTATTTTTTGCTAGAGATTTATCAATGTTATTAGTCTTTTCAAAGACCCAACTTTTGGTTTTGTTGATTTTTCTCTATTGATTTCCTGTTTCAATTTCACTCATTCTACATTTAATATGTTCATCTTTCTGTAATTTTATATGATGGAAATCTAAGTTTTTAATTTTTCTTCCTTTCTTATATATAGATCAGTCATAAGTTTCTCTTAATCACTATTTCACTGCATCCTACAAATATTAATAAGCCTTATTTTAAATTTTAATTTAGTTTTAAATATTATTTAATAGCCCTAGAGATTTCTTTGATCAATGGTATATTTCACAATGTGTTTTTTAATTCCTAAATATCTGGGGACTTTCCTTTAAGTTACGTACTTCTTATTTAATTCTCTTCTGGTCTCAACACATACTTTGTATGCTTTTTATTCTTTAAATTTATCAGGATGTGTTTTATGGCCCAGAATGAGCTCTGTCTTGGTGGATGTTCCATGTGAGCTTGATAAGAGTGTGAGTTCTGCTATTATTGGATAGAATATTTTATAAAAATCAATTCATAATATTACTGAAGTAATTAGGTTTTTGGTATGAAGGTTTTCATTAATCTAGTTAAAAGCTGAACTGTATTTAATATTTGCTCTTTTTAGGTGCCAGATGTTAAAATTCCTCTGGAGTTCTAGCTTAGAATTTTGTGGGTTTTGTTCCCCCTCTCCTCTTGGCTTGTGGGCTTCTTAGGTATTGCTCTTCAGAGAGATTCTGTGTCTTGCATTTTTTTCACTTTAGTCCAATGTTATTCCACTGGAGCTTTATGAGGTGGTGGCAATGCATAGGGAAGGAGAATATTAATCTTATAAATAAAAACTGCCAGTGATTGAGGTGCCTGGGTGGCTCAGTTTGTTAACCCTCTGATGTGATTTCATCTCAGGTCATGATCTCAGCATTGTGAAATGGAACCTCATGTTGGGCTCCACACTGGATGTCATGAGCCTGCTCAAGATTCTCTCTCCTCTCTCTTCCCCTTCTCTGCTCTCCCTGTCTCAAAATTAAAACAAAAATCTTCCAGTTATTTTACCAGCAAAAGATGGCTTTATACAGGGATTAAAGAGAATTGCAATATGGGACAAACAAGTTGCAGCAAAATCAGAGTCAAGCTAGGGAATGAAGAAAAGATACACTTTAATAAGAAAAAGTGTAAGTTGGGAAAGCTATTATAAATTAAACGTCCATTGGAGTAAACTGGGAAATTGGAGTATAGTGGCTTTCCATTAGTTAAAGTGTTGCCCAGAGGGAGTGGGGAGTGGGAGGGAGGTAAGGAAAGAATCTCTTTCTTCAGCTGGAATAGTAGAGTAGTATCCATGTGCAAGGTCAACTTCCTGTTGGTTCTGCAACTGACTACAAGGGGAAGATGCGAGAGTTCCCCTTGCTGAAACCACCATTTCAGTGAGCTTTCCCATTATTCATTTTTACAGGAAGTATTCTATAATCTTTCAATTAAATGTCACTCTTTCAGTGAGTATTTCAAGACTGTACCCCTCTCTAGTGTTTCTGACCTTCCTCTAGTTGTATAAATATTTGTTATTTTATCTGTCCTTTACTAACTTTCCCTGGCTGCAGACTATTATCTTAAAGCCCTGTCTCCTGCTAACTATGCTCCTGCCCCTATCTTCAGGCAACTCAGGAAATTTAGGGAGGATTTGAATGGGGAAGGAAATCTTTTCCCAATTAGGATATGGTTTCAGCATTGGGTTCTTGGTAAGTCCCATTAACAGAAAGAGTGCACTTTTCATACGAAGAAGCCTCTAATGTATATTTAATAATGGTCAGTCTTCCCTGTCCCTGTTGGGTCCAGGAAGGAATCTTGCTCAGTCTTTACCATCAGAAACTGATGGAGCTCAACTAAGGAAAGCTCACAAGTGTGTGTGTGTGTGTGTGTTTGTGTGTGTGTGTGTAGGCAGGGATGCTGAGACTGCAGCCCCTGGGGGTTTCTCACTTTCACACAGGTCCACACTCAGCCTCCAGCATTTGATCAAAATTGCATGAATGTTCCTACCTGTTTATGGCTCCAGTGGTTTCTGTTTCACATGAGCAAATCTCAGTTACAACTCTCTAGTGATGTCTGACTCTCCAAATTTTGATTTGGCAGTTTGTGCTGTGATCTCAGTTCTCTGATGGGCCCATTAACTATAGTACAACTCTTTTAAGAGGTTATTTGTTTACTACATTTAATGATGTATAAGGAACATTTGACAATTTGTATAATGTTATTGGCTATTTCAAGCAATATGAAAATAATTATTTAATATATAGACTATTAAACTTACATTTCCATTTAGAATCTGTGGTATAGGTAGGAAAATGTAGTAGTTAATATTAGGAACATTAGAGTAAAAAAGACCTGAGTTTCAATCTTGAATCAAAACTTTGGGAAGATTGCTTATTGTAAAACAGAAATAATAGTAAGGATTTTATAGGATTTTTGTAAAGGGTAAAAGAGATAATATATAAATATTTACCAGTGTATCTAGCTTTATTTTCAATAATTTATAACTGTTACTATAATTACTGCTTTAGAGATAAGAAACTGAGGATTGATGTGGTGAAAAGACTTGTTTATATCTCTTTTTAAAAAAAGAATATAATGTCTTTCTTAGAGGCAATAAAAACAGGCAAGTAGGGAACAACAACAAGGAAATTTTAAAAAAAGTATTAAAAGTTTCAAAATGATTATACAGAAAACTGCCTTAGGGAGAGATGAGTAAAAATGTGTCACATTGTGTTGGGGTGAAGTAAGGACAGTCTGTTTGAATCAATGGCATTTGAATAGGCTTTGAGGAAGTTGTAGAATTTTCACAGATTAACACAGGATAGCTATGTAAAGGAAGCTGAAATCAATGGATTTTATAAACAAAAACAGCACATAATACAGGGTATCTAGAAAAAAGCATTCATGCTGATGATTATGGAGAATATAAACAAAAAGTTTCACTTCCTGTGAGAAATAAAGTGCTTGAACTTAATTCAGTAGTCCTTTTTTTTTTAATGGGAAAGTGATCAAATAAAATGCACAAGCGTATTTAATATATCCATTTTATTTTTATTGCACAGATTTAATGCAATATTTAATCATCCATGGAGATGAAGGAGCAAACAATCTGGAAAAGGGGTTATAAGAGTAAAGAATCCAAGAAAGGGGTTACTGAGGCTGGAAGGACAAAAACACAGCAGTTAACTTCAAGACAAGCCAAACACATAAATAAATTGGTGAGGAGTTACAAGAAAACAAGAATAAACGTTACCAAAGTAGATATATTTCAACTCAAAAAATGAGGAGTATCCTACTTCTGGATGGCCTATTTTAATTTCTCTTGTAAAATAGTTTGTGATTAGTGGTGGAACCAAAGATAGATACAAATTTCAAAGCAACTAATAGTACTTGCTCTGTTTGAATTTTACATTATTATGTAACCAAATATTTACAAAAAATCATAATGTATCATGCTGTCTATTTCTTGACAAGATACAAATTAAAAGTTGTTTTCAGGGATCCCTGGGTGGCGCAGCGGTTTGGCGCCTGCCTTTGGCCCGGGGCGCGATCCTGGAGACCCGGGATCGAATCCCACGTCGGGCTCCCGGTGCATGGAGCCTGCTTCTCCCTCTGCCTGTGTCTCTTCCTCTCTCGCTCTCTCTGTGTGTGACTATCATAAAAAAATAAAAATAATTAAAAAAAAAGTTGTTTTCAGATAACAAAATTGAACTTTTTTTTAACTTAATATTCCTGGTTTTCAATGTTCATAAATTGATTCTTGGAAACAAAATACTATAGACAACATGAGGACATAATGGGAAATACCCATGGTAGCCATTAGGCATTTCAATATTACCTAAGAAAAAATGTAAAAGGCAGTGGAGTTTTGAAGATAGATTTGACTATTCCTCACTTAATGATTCATATAGATTATTTTTTCATGAGATTAAAGCCCTCTAAAAAATGTTTTTTCTCAAGCCTGTCTCCTATTTTTCATTATACATTCAATTCTTACTTAAAATAATAAACTGGAACAAAATACAATTCAAAAATGTCCTGATTTTCAATAGATTATGATTATCTACTTATACATAGAAAGGATGTCAAAATGATAAGAAAATGGCCATTATCCCAGCCATATGAGGCCTTTTTAGCAATGTCTATTTTATGACCCATTTATACACTATGTGAATAGATTCAATCTCCCCATTAATGATGAGTGATGCATGATTTGTCCATAGCATTTAAAATAACTTCTAGTGACATTTTTGATGAGACACATATATTTTAGGCAAAACCAAAAGAGTAAATAATGATGTTTCTTTTTTCCTTTTTTTCTTTTCTTTTTAATTTTAGAGAGAGAGTGTGTGAGTGGGATGGAGGGTCTGAGGGAAAGAGAGAGAGAGAATCTCAAGCAGACTTCCCATTGAGTGTGGAGCCTGGGGCAGGACTGATCTCACCACCCTGAGCCGAAATCCAACAGTGGGACTGGCTTAACTGACTGAGCCACCCAGGTGCCCCAACCATAAGTTTCTTAAATGCATTGAGGTTTCATTTCTTCAAATGGTATCCAGAGATAACTTTTTTTTAAGATTTTATTTATTTATTCATGGAAGACACAGAGAGAGAGAGAGAGAGAGAGGGGCAGAGACACAGAGGGAGAAGCAGGCTCCATGCAGGGAGCCCGACGTGGGACTCCATCCCCAATCTCCAGGATCACGCCCTGGGCTAAAGGCAGCGCTAAACCGCTGAGTCACCCAGGCTGCCCAAGAGATAAATATTTTCTAAACTAAAAGTTGTTGTGAAAATTAGTAAGGGGAAACTTCATTTAAACTGGAGTCACAAATCCCTGAAGAGGGAGCTCTCATGCACAAACTTTCCATAGAAGCATATTTTGTGTTCCCAGCCAGGAGGAAGTTTACTGTACCTCCCCAGCAAAAGAAAGGAAGATTTTCTTCTAGCCCAGCAACAGCCCATCAATAGCCCAAGTCACTGAAAAACTGCCACAAGCCAGCCAATACAAAACTATTACCACCTTGAACTCTCGCTTTCCTCCACCAAACTTGATTGTAAGCCCCTCCCAACGTTCTCCTTTTTCCCTATAAAATAAAATTCCTCTTTTTTGTTCTCTAGACTTGCCTGTGGTTTGTCATAGTTGGCATGCCCTGAATTGTAATTCCTCCACAATCCAGATACATTCATTTTCCTGGTCAAAATTGTTTTAAATATAACTTAATTTTTTTTTTAGGCCTACCATATTTGTGAAAGAAACAAGAATATGTGATTCTTTAGTTGTAAATGCAGGGGTTAAAGGAGAATTACCAAATGGATTCCTAAAGAGGCTACTTTCACCACAGCTCAGTAAACATGATGGCTTGCTGTCCGGGCCAAAGATTCATTTTGTTTTTACTCTGGCTTTCTTTGCCAATGGGGAAATCTAAGTAATGCTGCTGTCTTTTCAGTCATCCTTATCATAAACGATCACTGTGTGGCATGTGTTAATTATTCCAGTCATCCCTTTTTCTGTCTATTAGATTAATAGTTGCCAATTATGATTCCTCTCTCCTGCACTGCTATTGTGTACACATTTCCTAATTCTCTTCATTACACCAGTGAGTATGTATAATTATGTTCTAAGTTACCCATTTATCTTTTCAAGGACAGTGAGCAATGTAATGCTGTTAAGGCCTGGAGAGTGTGTGTGTGTTTGTGTGAAAGAGAGAGGGAGACACAAACATCTTGAATAAATATAAACTATATACATGGATATAATACACATATATACATATATATATAATTGATTTATTTTTTTAAAAAAATAAAATAGCCAAAAATAAATCAATAAAATTCTGGTCTTATTGTAATCACTTAGTCTAATCACTGAGCCAGTATATCACATTGCAGCTCAAATATCTTTTCCTATCTACTGTGGCTCTATACCCTTCATTCTATTTGGACATTTGGATAATTCATATCCCATAACTATTGACAAGGCTAAACCACAAAGAGATATAATATCATATCAAGTAAAATTCACAACATGATGAGGAATTTCAAAATGTTCAATGGCAATTTTGAGGGGGAAGGGCAATTGAGAGAAAGGATTTGAACAATTTAAAGTAAAGAACTAGTCACCTTCCAGAGAAAATGACAGAAAACGGTTGTGAGGGCTTGAAGATATCCATTTCTTGCCCTCAGAAATGATTTGGTAGTTAAGTTTAAGAATAACACAATGATTAGAAGGCAGAGCAAAATTAAAGAAGCAAGAAAAAAATCTTGATTTTTTTTTTTCTAAAAACAAAAAAGCAGCTTTGATGCAAACTGGACAAAGTCCCAATTTTCAGGTCAAAAACCGGTGTATTTGCATGCGTGAGGCTGTGGCTGATATTTCCTTACTTTCCCTTTCTTCTATGTGAGAAGAGTACCAGGGAGCTGCCCAACCCAGTGATGGTGGGTTGTCCAATACACTTGTCAGACCCTTTGCCAGTGAAGTTTCTGATCTTTGTCTTCTTAAGAAGGGGGAAAAAATCATCTCTCTCAATATCTTCAATCTGTGAATTTCCCCTTTTCATGTATATCCTCATTTCTACAATGCTTTAGGTGACCCAAACAACCAGGAAATTGGCCCACTTAATTCTGCATTCTCATCTTTAATTTATCTATTAGTACTTAATAAGTGGTAAATGCTTGCTTATGCATATCTAATTCTATTTTTAGACAATAAATTTTAGTGATCAGAGTCCTATTGAATCTATATATAGCCTCAGTTTGTATCACATGTCCTAGATCATAACCGTTGTTCAGTAAGTGTTTCCTAACTAAACTGTATAAATGCATCTTTTTTGAGGTCAATAATTTAGAAAGTATTTTCTGTCTTTACCCACCAGGTACTATGTCACTGCTGTGCTACAGTTACAATCACAAGAGAGAGCCACTACCTCAGTCTAGAAGTAAGAAAAAGAACAACAACAACAAAAAGACAAAAACAAAACAACCAAATGCACACCCCCCACGCACATACATATCATGTCTACTACATAATGTGTAAGAAAACATAATGTGCATACATATGTGATGTACACATATATATGTGGATTAAAGCAATGACATATGTAATATATATGCATGTGTGTGTGTGTGTGTAAACTTACCTCTCAATATTGCAAATATAGTTTTGTAATATTGTCCCTTAAGTGGCTTCTGACTAGTTTTGTTAAGGGTATAACATTCTCATTATTACAGGTATGCAATGAAATATTAGTATTTGCATCTTTTAAAAAATCAATCTTTCGGCAGCCCTGGTGGCTCAGCAGTTAGTGCCACCTTCAGCCCAGGACATGATCCTGGAGACCCGGGATCAAGTCCCACGTCGGGCTCCCTGCGTGGAGCCTGCTTCTACCTCTGCCTGCGTCTCTGCCTCTCTCTCTCTCTCTCTGTGTGTGTGTGTGTGTGTGTGTCTCAGAAATAAATAAATAAAATCTTTAAAAAATGAATCTTCTATCTGTACATGATATTATCTGGACTGAACTAAAAAAACTTTACCACATATTGAAAACACTTTCAGATATTTATTGAGTACACACTATATGTTTTGTATTGGACAAAAGAGTATATATGTTCACAGTTATATTGGTTTTTTTATTCCCATGTAACACATTACCACAGATTCTGTAGCTTAAAACACACACAGTTCTTATATCACAGTCATTGTGGTTCAGGTGTTTGAGTTTTGGTTAGCTGATCCTACACTTGGGATCTCACAAGACTGTAATCAAGGTATTAGCAAGGCTGTACTCTCACCTGGAGGTTGACTAGAAAAGACTTTTCTTCCAAGCTTATTCAGTCTGATGACAGTTTTTCCCTATGCATTTGTAAGACTGAGAACCCAAGCTTCATGTGAGTGGCTCTCAGCTTCTAGAGGCCTGAATTCCTAAAAGCCATCCTTGCTTTGTGGGTCTACTAACATGACTACCTGATTCTTTAAAGTCTGCAAAGGAGTAATTCTCTGCAGAGATCTTATCTTGTAGGAATTACATGTCTATATACATGTAATTGTATGTATGTATATACATGAAATGATATCTCATCACCTTTGCCATGTTCTATTGGTTAGAAGCAAATCACAGATTCTGCCCACACACCAGGAGAGGTAATTACACAAAGATATGAACACCGGGAGTTGGATACCACAGAGGATGACTTTTAGAGTTTGTCCACTACACAGCCTATGAATAGATCCACATTTTATGATGAGAATACTATGGACATCAGATGTGGTATCTTGCCTGAAGCTGGGGGTGGCAGAGCCGAGGTTCTAACCTAAGTCCCCTGGTTCTAGAGTATATACTTTTAATCTGTATGTATTCTACTTCACTTTATCATAAAATTTCAGAATGAAAAGCTTTACAGAATCCAACTATCCATTCTAACTTCTAAAAAGGGTGAAGATCTTTCAGTCTTAGATGGAGTCTCAGATGGAGTAGGATGGAACACATAGCTTAAGGTTTTAGAATGATTTGGAGAATGATTGTCTTGCAATATCCAGCTTTGGTTTCAGCTATGGTATGCATTTGGCCAATGTTTATCTACTTTTTGGAGGGCACAAGGACATTAACATTATTGACTAGAATCACAAAGATTCTTAAAATGAGGTAACAGAATGTAGTACATAAAAAAAGTGCTAACTTTGAATGTTGGAAGATTTAAGGTCCTCTGGATGAAGTAAAACTTAAATTTGCTGTACTCAATAGAGTTAGGAGATGAGACAATGAGTTTACATAAAGCATTTACTCTCTGTCTACTCTAGAGACAAATCAGACTTGGAAGAGACAGATGATCCACTTCTGACCTGCTAATGAAAATCAGTAACTTAGGAGTGCCTGGGTGGCTTAGTCATCTAAGCATCCAACTCTTGATTTCAGCTCAGGTCATGATCTCAAGGTCTTATGATAAAGCCCCGAGTTGGCTCCATGCTTAAATGGAGTCCGCTTGAGATTCCCTGTCTCTGTCTCTTTCTCTCTCTTTTCTCTCTCAAAATAAATAAAAACTTTAAAAAAGAAAATCACTGCTTTAAAAATCATCACTTGAACTGAGAATAACTTGATAGATTGGTGAGAGTAAGTCAGTTGTTCCCATAAATTTAGGCGTGAGCATTACCTATGGATCAGTGATATATCATCTCAGAGGAAAAGAAAACAGATAGCAAAAAAACAAAGGCAAATATTTGGAATAAAGTTGACATTAGTTGACCGTTAATGGATTAATAATTATAATAAAATAACAAAGATAGTTATTAAACTTGTAGGTACTTATAGGTATTTTCTGATTGGCTAATTTAATTTAAAAAGAAAAACAGGAACAGGACTTGGGATATATAAATTTTTATCTTACAAATAGCATTTATTTTTAATTGACTTACAGAAACCACTCAAGTTTTTTTCTGTTTCATGTTCCCTTACTGGCAAAAATGATATGATAATAATACTTTTCCCAGGATTGGCTCCAGGAGTAAAAACATGTAATAATTATGAAGACTCGTTAAAATGACCATTGATGGTAGATGATGCACATTTCTATCCACTTCTTTAGTAGTTGTTTATATATCAAATACCATTAGTTTATGGATAAGCTTACTTTAAAAAGTCTGGCCTTAGTTTATATATCCTTATGATATATATCTAATATATCTAGATTTAATATAATCTAGATTTTCAACTATATACAAAACATTGCAGACAAATCAGCAATTATAGATTGCCAATTATTTTAAAAAGAAAATTTGGGTCATATTGCTGAAGGCATCTCAAGTCATTCTTAAAATGGGCCATTTCCTCATTTAACTTAATGGGAAAGATTATGACATTTTACTTTCCAGGTGTGATTTGATGCCTTCAGACATCTCTCTGTTAACATTAAATTAAATTGTTCCTATGGATGCAATTAACTCATTTGGTTAATAGCAAGGAACTCATTATTACATAGATAGACTAAGAATCCAGTTTCCTTTCCCTTCTTCCTATGATTTCTTTTTACTTTCCAAACGTTAATCCCAATGAGCATGAAAAGTCATTCACTTTCCTAGGAAAAGTTTGTTCTGCAAGGCTATCAATTGCACGTGTGCAGAGCTTGAAGTACAGCATGAATGAAATGCTTAAAAGCATTTAAACCTGTTCTTTTCTAATGCAGAAAAAAAAGTATGAAAAGAATATAAAGTGAATAAATAAAGGGAATAAGTTGAGGCAACTCCTTGTCAAGATAGAGACCTGTAGAAGCACTTACATGGGGGATTTAGGTTCCCTGCCAAGGTCACTCAGCAAATCAGTACTAACCCTTCTTTAAGATCTTAGAATGAGACAGTATTATTCTTTCAGTATTTTACATAGCCATCACTCACACTGCTGCACAATGCAAACAAAGAAATTTCTTTAGTATATACTGAGAGATAACTTCTTGTTTCTCAGCTGCCCATCCCACCCCCTATGGAGATGGACTGCAAGGTATTCTACCTATCATGTTATTATTATTCGTGGCAATTCCTTGAATCATATCACACAGGCATAGAGAAGCTTTAACGCAATATAGTTGCTATTTAGAATGCTGAAACTTTGGCCAAAAGACATGTAACTCTCTCCAGGTTCTTGAGCTGAGTTTAGAAGAAAGAATTTCACTTACTCTATCGTTCAATTTCTTTTTCCTATTTCCAATTTTATGTGGCAGTTAAGTTGACTTAACTTTAACTTTTATTAAGTCAAAATAAACAAAAGAGGAAGTCAAGATATTTGGTTTTGAATCTCAGGCAAATGAGTAACATAATTCAGGGGGATATTGAACAATGTCTCTATGTTTCAGTACCCTTTGACATCATACATGATGTACTTAAATTGCAGCAATTTTGCGAGGCCTCTATCTATTGTAACAACACATTTAACAGTTAGATCTCCTAATGTTAAAAAAAAGGGGGGGGGTATGATTTTCTGATGAAGATGGCTTTCTTTAGATTTTTAAGCTTTAAATAATTATGCTGCTGCTCCAGAAATTTACTAGAGTTGCTGCACCAGTAAATGCATATAAAAATGGGGGAAAAATTAAAGTCATTAAAAAAAATAAAAATCTTTAGGGATCACAAACATTTTGAAGCAACAACAAAATTTGTAGCTATTTTCCTCTTTTTAAAAAAAGTGGAGTGACAAGAAATACTTACTGTTTGTAGTTGATGGAATAGGAAGTGGAGTTCTAAGTGTATTTAAAGTTACAGAAGCTGAGTGGGAGAAGATATTTGCAAATGCTATGTCTGATGAAGGGTTAGTATCCAAACTATATAAAGAACTTGTGCAAATCTACACCAAAAAACAAATAACCCAATTTTTAAAAATGGGCAGATGACATGAACAGACAGCTCTCCCAAGAAGACATCCAGATGGCCAACAGACACATGAAAAGATGTTCAGCATTATTCAGCATCAGGCAAATGCAAATCAAAACCATGATGAGATATCACCTCATACCTGTCAGAATGGCTAAAATCAAGAACACGAGAAACAATAAGTGTTGGCAAGAATATGGAGAATATGGAAAAAAGAATATGGAGAAAACCCTCGTACTCTATTGGTGGGAATGCAAACTGGTGCAGTCACTATGGAAAACAGTATGGAGTTTTCTCAAAAAAATAAAAAAAAAAATAGAACTGCCTTATGACCTAGGAATCACACTACTGGGTATTTACCCCAAAAATATAAAAACGCTAATTCAATGGAATACCCACATAAGGGATGCAGGTGGGGGATGGGTGAAATAGGTGATGGAGATTAAGGAGTGTGTTTGTTGTGATGAGCACTGGGTGATATATGGAATTGTTGAATCACTATACTGTATACCTGAAAATAATATAACACTGTATGTTAACTATATTGGAACTAAATTTTTTTAAGTGTCTGTAAAATAAATAAATAAAGTTACAGAAGCCATCATAAAACTTTAGTTAAAATTGTAGTATAAGTATCTAAAATCTGGAGAATTAGAGGAAGAAGTTTGCATAAATAAGATATTTTCTCTTTTTTTCATGAATATGTAGTACACAGGAGATGAATTAGCAATATAAGTATGAGGACATTTAGTGGAATTATGGATATAGCCAGTAACAAAAATAAAATCTAGAAGGTAAGACTTAAGGTAAATAAGATTGTGCTTTCATACTACTTATTTCTTCATAAGTCCTTTATACTATTTGATGAATTACTATATATATGTACTACTTTAATAAACATAAATATAAGGGAGTCTATAAGGACATCATTATTCTTGAGCAGAACTTAACTTTTTCCCCTTCTGACAGCTGTGAAAGATATGGACAAACTTCTAAGCTTGACTGCTTTTGCCCTTTATGAGACTGAGAACAAAACTTTGATAGGCAAAAAAGACTGGGTCAACCAGCAGAGTGACTGTTGCATTTACATTTGTACATTTCTGAGTAAATAGAAAGTCACAAAATATGCAATAATTTTATTATGACAGTAGCATCACTGTAATATACACATAAAGATGCTTTATTTTTCTTTTTATAATGTATTTGTTTTTAAGCACATCCCTAAATAAAAATTTTGATCTGTTTGATGCCAGTCTCTCCCATAAACATCATTGCTCTAATTCTTTTATGGAGCACACTGATTTCCTTAATGTGCTTTGTTCCTACAGTGCACATCACAAGCAGTTCATATTTGTTTTGTTTATTCTAATTAAAGGAAAGATATAGAGGAACATCACAACCCACACCACAGGGGTGGCAGGAGTTGGCATCCTTCTGCAATTGGGATGATCTTGACCACGTAGGAGCTTGCTGGCATTTTCTGGCTCTCTAGCTTATTGAGCTTCCAAGGTCAATAAGGATTTTTGTTAAGCATTACCCCCCACCCCCCCAAAGGTACCATCCAGTATCACAAATTATATGTCCTTACATCTATATCAAATCATGGATGAATAGAGGAAATTGCAAAGTTTGCATTTACATACTTATTTAGGATTAATGTGTTTTACTTTTCCATTTTCATCCATTAAAACTGCCATGTACAGATCATGCTGACAATTCATGCTTATTGACAAATGTTTCATCCTTATTATGGCTGCAAGAGAAAAGAAAATCATGAGACCTTTTTTACTTTTTTCTCCTGATTTGTGTTAATACAAGTTTTAAAGTAATGGGCTGGTGGCTACCAAGTAAACTATCCTGTAAGAATAATCAGAAAATGATCCCTGGGTGGCTCATAGGTTTAGAGCCTGCCTTTGGCCCAGGGCGTGATCCTGGTGTCCCGGCATCAAGTCCCAGCATCGAGTCCCGCATCAGGCTCCATGGAGCCTGCTTCTCCCTCTGCCTGTGTCTCTGCCTCTCCCTCTCTCTCTCTCTCTCTCTCCCCCTCCTGAATAAATAATAAAAAACAAAATAAAATATTTACAAAAAAAGAATAATCAGAGATTGCTTTTGCCCTATAAATCAGAGATATTTTTGTAACATTGATAATTAATACTCCTATCACTTTAATATAAGTGAAAGAATTAAATACAGTTAACTGCAATGTACGCAGGATGGGCTCCCTTGTTCAGAGCTGATGTTACCTATTGACATAGCTAGCTACTTACATTCTTGTCCAGTAATGTGTAAATACACTCATTCGTGTAAAATGACACAAGATAATTCTGTAAGAACTTAAATGGTTGATATGGTGTTCCTTTCTTATAACGCAAGTTGTGGTTCATAGAGAATATGAACAGAGCCTAATGTGCTGTCACAGTGGAGGATTGAAAAGTAACCACTATTCCTAAGAGTATTTAAGCAAAAAAAAAAAAAAAAAAAGACTTTTAAGTCATGAAGTGAATCTCATTCTATATATCCTATGTACACCTACAAATGTACCTGTTGACCATAATAGTTGCTGAATAAATATTTGTTCAATGTATGACTGAATTTATGCACAGAAAATAATAAGGCATTAGTATGTCAAATCCTAAAGTTTTATGTAATACTAATATATAACTTCAAAACTATTACCATCATCTTCTGAAGCAATGATAGGAAGCTCAGAACTGGCAGTCCATATTTTGGGCTTGTACTATAGCAGCACGACCTATTGAGAAAGTAAGAGGTCTCTGTCTCAGCTTCTTTCTTCTTATACTAGAAGAGGGGGCACCTGAGTGGCTCAGTCAGTTAAGTGTCCAACTCTTGATTTCAGCTCAGGTCATAATCTCAGGGTCGTGAGATGGAGCCCTGCATCTGGCTCGTGCTGAGCGTGAAGTCTGCTGGGGATTCTCTTTCTCATCCTCTCCCTCTGCCCCACCTCCTCTTCAAATAAATAAATGTTAAAAAAAAAAAAATACTGGAAATGTATTGGGAAAGAGGTCAGTTTGTCCAGGCTTAGTCACGTGCATGCTTTTAAATCAATCACTATGACCAGGGAGGCAGATTGTATAAGACAGTACCTTCCATTTATATTTCCAGGTAAGTGAGGGTAGAAGAAGGAGCTTTTTCAAGGGTAACTTTGTAAGTTTAGAAACGGTCTCTGGGAAAGTTAGCAGGAGCCAGGCAGCAGCCTTAGTTTTTTCGAATGTATAGATTAAAAGTTTTTATACTTTAATCATGTTGGGAATTTATTTTTCCTGCCTTTACTTTTCATTCATATAGAAAAAGCCAGTATAATATTGATGCCTAAAAGGATCACACAAGAAAGAATATAACCTTTATCTGTACAGTAAGGCAAATTTTAGGTAATTTTACACTTTACTATTTCTCTTCTCCCATTTTCCATACATAATTCAAAAATAAAGCCTTCTTCATATTATTTCTTTTTCCAGGTTAAATTCAATGATTCATAGTGAGTTGAAAGGAAGGCTTCTTGTATTGACCCCAAGGCTATATGAGAATGCCTACGTATTTACAATGTGAACATGTCTCCAAATTCTTCCTGGTATTTTCCTCTCTCAAACACTGTTAACATCCATGTTTCAACCCAAGGTGAGCTCCTACTGCTTTTCCAAAACATGCTTATTGACAAAAGGGGTCACTGTCATATGTCCTACTTATGGGACACCTGTCAATTACTGTAGTATATACAGCAGTGCCTTGTCCACTAGATTGGGAACTCCCGAGAAGCAGGGTGCATATGTTATCAGGCCTGTTGTTCCTGAAGCCTGACATAGTCACTCAATTAACCCTTTAACGTCCAGTATCTATCTCTACCCAAGAAACCTTTATAATTACTCCGGTCTATTGTAATTCATATCATAATTGTAAAGTGAACATTCTCAAATACTTTCACATGGTAGCTTTCTTGCAAAATTAGAGTTAACTTTCAGGGTAGTATCCATAAAAATTAGCTTTTATTAATTTCAGATTAATCGATGCTAGTAGATAGGAAGGAAAAGGGTAGAAAGACTACATACCACTGGGAAAAAAATGAGCATAAGGTTCTGTGAAATAAAACTCCCTCTAGCAAAAACATTTGCATATTTCATAAAGTTTAAACATTTATGCACCAAGTTAAGCTTCTTTACTATCTGGCTCAATAGACTTTCAAACATATCTGCTGTATGAAATTTCTCCTGCAGTTCTATTGGCCTAAACAAGCTATGAATATTCCACTTCTGTGTCTTTGTTTCTGTTATAGCTACTCTCTGCAACACCTTCCCAGATCCCAATAACTTTCTAAATGTTATTCATTGTTAAAGCCCTTTCCACAGCAACCTTAAAATTTCCTTGACCATTCTAGATTTCTTCTTTCTTTCTTTCTTTCTTTCTTTCTTTCTTTCTTTCTTCTTTCTTTCTTTCTTTCTTTTCTTCTTTCTTTTTCTTTCTTCTTTCTTTCTTTCTTTCCTTCTTTCTTTCTTTCTTTCTTTCTTCTTTCTTTCTTTCTTCTTTCTTTCTTTCTTTCTTTCTTTCTTCTTTCTTCTTTTCTTTTCTTTTTTTCTTTCTTTTCTTTTCTTTCTTTTTCTTCTTTTTTTAAGATTTTATTTATTTATTCATGAAAAGCACAGAGAGAGAGCCAGGGATATAGGCAGAGGGAGAAGTAGGCTCTGCGAAGAGGGCCTGATGTGGGACTTGATCCTAGGACCCCGGGATCACGCCCTGAAGCAAAGGCAGACACTCAGTCACTGAGCCACCCAGGTGCCACACAGGCATCTTTCTAACATCATGACAGTGTTTTTGTGAGGACCACTCATTTGACATTGAACAAATTATTCTCTTATGAAAATTTTTGAAAAAAATGTCAATGTTATTTTACATTTTGTGCACAAGTTGTTTCCTCCTCAAATATATGTAAATTACTTGGCAGCTAAGTTAATGTTTTTGTATCCCCAAGTGGTTAACACCTAGCTACAGAGTAGGCGCTTAGTAAATGATTATTGACTAAATAGTTATGCAACAATAGAAGCAGCACAAATGTTTCATATCATAAATATTCTACCAAAGCCTTGTTCAAAAGGCTTTCCTTTTCTATCTAACTTCAGGATACATATCTCTTTTATTTATAAAATGAGTGTCTTTATTATCATTATAATATGTAGAAGAGACTTTCATGATCAAAACATCTGAATCTATGTATTTAGTAAGTTTATGAAATGATTTATGAAAATGAAACATCTCAGTTTTTATGCAAAGTCGTACTGACATTTTCTTACTTAATTTGAATCTTAGTGTTTTGCACATGAGAATGCATCCTTCTGACCATGATTCTTCCTCATTTGAACTAAGGATGCCAATTAAAAAGAAAATTGATCACTTTGAAATATATGATAGACTGTCACTAGTGTGATAAAGGACAAGAAGGGAGAGAGAAAAATCTATACATATAGCACTACATTTAATTTCACGTAAAAATGAAAATTTGGTATGTTTCTATAAAAAAAAATACCTTTGTAAAATCTGATGAAAGAGTCACTATATATTAGACTTTATTAAGTTGGAACTATGTGGATGCATTAAAATAAAAAAAAACTTCTTAAGTCTAGAATTATTTGAGATGTTCATATTGGTACAATTTTTTTATTGGCACACAAGAAATCCAATTTCCAGGTTCATTACCCAAAACAACACAGGAATTTGAAACAAGAAAATATCTTGGGCTTGAACTATAGATCAAACTATAATTCATACACCACATTCCCTTATGGACTCTTAGGATAAGAGGAAAGAAGAAGAAAAAAGGCAATTTTTCTGCCCACTTGATCGATGTTCCATTTGACCTCTGCAATGCCCTCCTGCCATAACCTTTTAAATACCATCTGCTCTTTTTGTGAAGAGTGTGATGGGAAGGAGTCACTTCCAGACAGCAATTGATTATAAAAGCATTAATCAAGGGCATGGATTATCTGTAGCATGACACTGTGTGCTGTAGTTAAGCAATCTGGCCTTCAGTGTGATTGGAAAGGCTAATCCTTATGTGGAAGCTTAAAATGGGCTTAGCAACACATGTTTAAGGAGAGCAGAGCAAATAATGCATGAACATTTATTGGAATTTATGATAAATTTCAGCCATTTTAGGGCTAATTTGTTTACCCAGTGTAATGGGATTAGATTGATTATAATACGCTCTCATAAAATGCTATACATAGCTCAGATGTTTATTCTAATCACAGAGAACCAAAAAAAAAAGGGGGGGGGGTGCTATGCAGCTTGTGCTGAGGATTTTAAAATATGGCATTTTTAGTATAATTTGAATAAAGCACAATCTGATTTTTCTATTTACTTTTCAGAATTAATACATTCTAGAGTAGGCTTTAGCTCATATGAAAAGTCAACAAATATTATATGTATATAAGTAGAAGAAATTATTTTTACTTTAATTATAGATATGAATACTTAGAAAACAAGCTTTTCAAACATCCACATATTTTTCTAGATGCATAAAATTTGTTGTATAACAGTCTAAATTAGTGTTCAATATTATACAAAAAGTCTGAATTAAAAAGCAATGGAATGGATTACAAAGAAATGCTGAAGGGGTGTGTGTGTATGCATGTGTGTGTGTGTGTGTGTGTGTGTGTGTAGGATAGAAAGAGAGAGGAAGTGGGGAGAGAGGGAAGAAAAAGGGAGGGAGGAAGAAAGAAGGAAATTAAGAAAGAGAGAGATTATTTAAATCTAAATACTTTAATCATTTCATTCCTGCCTTATCATGCCTACCCAGAGCAGAGGAATTTGTTATTTATACAAAAACCAACTTCTAGGGAAAAAAATCACATTACCACTGAAAAAGACAAGGCAAGTTATCTCAGCAGATAAAACAAGAAGAAATGGGGATCCCTGGGTGGCGCAGCGGTTTAGCGCCTGCCTTTGGCCCAGGGTGCGATCCTGGAGACCCGGGATCGAATCCCACGTCAGGCTCCTGGTGCATGGAGCCTGCTTCTCCCTCTGCCTGTGTCTCTGCCCCTCTCTCTCTCTCTCTCTGTGACTACCATAAATAAATAAAAAATATTAAAAAAAAAAGTTAAAAAAAAACAAGAAGAAATGTTAGTTAGAACAGGATTGTTTTTTTAAAAGAATGAGCATTTAAATCCAGAGTGGGGGGAAAAAAAGAAAGAAAAAAGAAATTAAAAAATATTCTATAATATCATCTAAAATTATATTTATTTATTTAAATAGTTTAATAAATAAATACTAATTGTTAATGATTATAATATTTTAGACCTCATACAAGCGCCAGATGCATAGATGCTTCAAAAATGACCACTGCCTAAACCTATGCCTCTCTCTGCAAAATGAATAGTAGACAAGTTATTTTCTACTTGGGGGGACAAATTTCCAACTCCCTACCATTTTGCTATAAATAAGGTCTTTCTCCAGGGTAATTCTTCTTCTTCTTCTTCTTCTTTTTTTTTCATTTAAAATTACTACACACACATAGTTAAAAGCCAAATAGTACTAAAAGGGTAATAAATTGTATGATTCATTGATCTCAGTTACAAGGAAGAAAAACAAATCTAGCTAACCTAAGCAGAACAGAAATTTATGAGAAGGGTCCTAGGAAGCTCACTGCATTGTTGTGAAAGCTGGTGAGCCAGATTAGAAGAAATGCAGGAGTAAGAGAAGACAGAAAAAGGAAACACAAAAAGGTCATGAAGCAGGGGTCAAGTTAGACTAACATCATGGCTTTCCACCACATGGTCATTGCTAACGGTGGGCAGGACTCCTGCTACAGCCCTCAATCCATTTGCTCCTTTATTTTCTCTTTCTTTTATCTGAAATTTTTATTAGGCTATTATTAAACTGTCTTGGGTGATGTTCTAAGTATTTTTTTTTTCCATTCTTGTTTCTATTCTATTTTCCTGGGAAATTTCATTGTTTGTATTATAATTTATTTTAGATTTTGTACGTACTTAAGAATTAAAAAAAAAACTATTCTAAAGGATTTTTGTTGTTGTTGCTGTTCTTTAGCTGGTCAACTTTCAAATTATTCCATTATTGTTGGTGTTTATCTCATCCTCTAACATGGTCAATGACATTCCGTGTGTTAAGAATGAGGCTAGGGATCCCTGGGTGGCGCAGTGGTTTAGCGCCTGCCTTTGGCCCAGGGCGCGATCCTGGAGACCCGGGATCGAATCCCACGTCGGGCTCCCGGTGCATGGAGCCTGCTTCTCCCTCTGCCTGTGTCTCTGCCTCTCTCTCTCTCTCTCTCCCTGTGTGACTATCATAAATAAATAAACATTTGAAAAAAAAAAAAAGAATGAGGCTATTTGAATCTCATAGATAAGCAGGTAATGGGAAGGCCATTTTGTTGGAAAAGACCTAAAATGTCGGTATATACTGGTCTTTAACATAGGTGCAGTCTTTCAAGATGAATTCTGCAATTTTCAACACTGTTAGGGCTTTAGGATCAGGGCAAGGCTGGTTGTCTGAGTAACTATTTCCTGAGAAAACAAAACTACAGCCTTTGACTCCTGCCCTCTTTTTTATGTTCCCAGGAATTCAGAATGTTGCCCAGTCAATGTTTCTAAAACAAAACAAAACAAAACAAAACAAAACAAACAAACAAACAAAACCCTCAATTGTTCTTCCTGGAAGGAAGCAGTTAATGTAGTAATGTATTATGCAGGTGTTTACTCAACACATCTATTTTCAAATGGTCGCTTCACCTTCATCTTTCATGGTCCATGGTTCCCATGTTCCTCCAAGTTACTCAGGAATTCTTCAAGAGTATTTTTCTTGTTTCACATGGTTGTCTCTTCCTGAAACTCCTTTAGATTTTTGCTTCCTACTTACTACCAATCTAACTACCAATTCTACATTGGCTCACAGTCTTCTAAAAGAGCTTTTTTTTTTTTACTGATACCCTTTCTCCAATATTTTTGTGGGACTGTCAGTATCCTTGCACTCTCAAAATGGATTGTTTATAAGGATTTTATTTGTATATGTGTGGTCAGAGTTAAGGAAAACATCAAGGGATGCTGTAGTATTTTAGGGCTCACAACAGCTGAGGATGGTTGGATCAATCACTCTAGAATAGTGGGGGTAGAAAAAAGGATCCTAAAAGATATCCACATTGTAATCCTTGGAAACTTTTATCTTACACAGTGAAAGGGGCTTTGCCGATGTGATTAATATAAGGACTCTCTCAAATGGTGAGATTATCTTGCATTACCCAAGTGGGTTCAATCTCCTTTATAGCAGAGAAACTTCAATGGCTATAGTAAGAGGGAGAAATGATTATGCCAAAACATTGTTGGCTTTTGAAACAGAAGGAGGGGCTATAAGCCTCTAGGAACTGTAAAAGAAAATGATATGGAATGCAGCCTTGTTGATTCCATGATTTTAACCTTCTCAAACCTGATCTGCAGTATAGTAAGACAACACATTTGTGTCATTTGAAGCTTCTAAGTTTATGGTATTTTATTACACCAGGAAAAAAAGTTGCCAGAACCCAGAGAAAATACCTGGGTTTTGCAGAGAACTTCCCAATAGGAGCTGTGACCTTTAATGATCTTGTTAATACATAGTGATATATCACGAATGAGGTTAGAGAAATAATACTCAACTTCACTTTTCTCCCTTCTACTTTTTTTGTCCTTCCAGGGACAAAAATAAATAAAAATAAAGATAAAAGAAAATTGAAGGCCAAAGGATGTGTTTTATAAAAAGTATAGAGGAGTAGAGTGTAAATATGGAAGGACAAATTGAAAATACTTGGCATATCTTTCTGTACTTATTATCATTATTATTTTTAATGTGGTCTCATAAAGAAGACTGGATCAACACTAGTCAATATTACATTTGATATTATAAACAATGCCTATAGCCTGAAAACTGGTAAACAAATGCCTTAATCTAAAATATATACTTATAAGAAAACAAGAGCTAACACTTATTGAATGCTTATATACTTGCAAGACATATGTGTAAGCACTTTGCATTTAATAATTCACTTAATTTTTTAACACAGACTTTGAAGGGTTTTGTTTTATTATCCCCCCCCCCTTTTTAAATTTGATTTTGTTTTGGAAAAGGAAACTCAGGCAGAGAAAGTAAAGTAACTTACTAATAACGGTTTAGTCCGGATTTTAGATGAAGCAGTTTCCAGAATGCTTACGTGTTGCATTGTGTGCTTTAGGCCAAAATGATACATTCCTTTTTTTTTTTTAAATGATACATTCCTAACCTATATTAAATAAATAGTGATTCTTGATGATTGGTTTTTAAAAAAGTATTTTATGTTTCATAATAGAAAAAAATTAAAGATCTTTTCCAATGATCTGCAATAAATATTGGAGAAAAGTCTTTACCTTCATTCTTTGCCTTAACAATGTAAGTTTTTTTTCCGCGTTTTTTTTTTTTTTTTTTTGCCTTGCCTTTTAGCATTTGCTTTGTGTGGGTGTGTTTGTAATTACTGAAGGTAATTATTTTACCTAAAGCTGTTAAGCAAAGAGTCAGTCAGGAATACTTATTGACTTCCCCTGGGTGTAAAGCACTGTACCAGAAACTATGAGATTAGTGAAAGAGAAAAGTCCTCACAGATAAGTAAACAAACAATTACAAAGAAGGGTGATAAACATAATGAGCACAGGGACTTCCAGGAAGAAAGAAAAAAGATGCTTTACTCACCTGAAAGTATGGGTAGTTAGGTTCATTTTCAGAAAATGGTCACTGTAGGTGTAAGTGTCTGGAGGAAAGGATTAGGAAGGGGAGTTCTATAAATGGAGAATATCACATTAAAAGAGAAAGGGATTGGGATTCCTGGGTGGCGCAGCGGGTTGGCGCCTGCCTTTGGCCCAGGAGACCCGGATTGAATCCCACGTCGGGCTCCCGGTGCATGGAGCCTGCTTCTCCCTCTGCCTGTGACTCTGCCTCTTTCTCTCTCTCTCTCTCTCTCTCCCTCTGTGACTATCATAAATAAATAAAAATTAAAAAAAATAAAATAAAAGAGAAAGGGATGAATAAATAAACTGTGGTACATCTAGACAATGGAATATTATTTAGCACCTGAAAGAAATGAACTATTAAGTCATAGAAAGATGTGGAAGAAACTTACATGCATAATACTAAGTAAAAGAAGTCATTCTGAAAAGGCTACGTACTGTATGATTCCAACTACACGGCATTCTGGAAAAGGCAAAACTATGGACACAGTAAAAAAGAACAATGGTAGGAACACTTATGTGGCTCATTTGTTTAAGCATTCAACTCTTGGTTTCAGTTCAGGTCATAATCCCAGGATCGTGAGATCAAGCCCTGTTGGGCTCTATGCTCAGCGCAGGGTGATGGGTGGGGAGGTGTCTGCGCGGGATTCTTTCTCTCCCTCTCCTTCTGTCCCTGCCCACTCTCCCCCTCTCTCACACACAAATAAATCTTAAAAAAGAAAAAGAAGAACAGTAGTTGCCAGAGGGAGATTGGGAGTGGGTTGGGGAGGGATGAATAGGTAGAAAACAGGATTTTTTAGGGCAGTGAAAGTACTCTGTATGATACCGTAATGATGGATACACATCATTACAGGTCTGTCCAAATCTGTAGAATGTACAATATCAAGAATGAACTATAATGCATACTATAGACTTAAATGATTATGATGTGTTAGTGTGAGTTCATTGATTGTAACAAATGTACTACACTCATGGGGGATATTGATAATGAGAGAGGCTGTACTTGGGTGGGGGCACAGAGTATATGGAAAATCTCTGTACTGTTTCCTCTACTTTGCTTTCTAAAAAAAATTGTCTTAACAAAACCAAGAAAAGGACCAAAAATGACTATGTAAATAGGGACTTGTAATATTTCCATTTTCCTGAAGCAAAGAGTAAGATGTTAAAACGCTGAAAGTTAAGGGACTTGGCATTCAGTGATGTTCACAATCTTCCAAAGTCTGACAAGCAACCTGATATTTTCTTTTCTTTTCTTTTTTTTTTTTTTATTAGAGAGAGAGAGAGAGAGAGAGGCAGAGACACAGGCAGAGGGAGAAGCAGGCTCTGGGCGGGGAGCCCAACATGGGACTTGATCCCGGGTCTCCAGGATCATGCCCTGGGCTGACGGCGGTGCTAAACTGCTAAGCCACTGGGGCTGCCCTGATGTTTTCAATCATTCCCAACATAAACCTAGATCCAATCTGTATTAGCATTATACTGAGCTTGATGTATATTCTATCTCTATTTCTATTGCATTTTTCTCAACTCAGTCTTTATACCTTGGCATATCATTTCCTTCCTGTTCTTGGTAACTTGCATTTGAACATTTTTAAAAGAAAAATAAGATAATAGTGATCAGTGCTGTTTTGTGGAAGACTCACATTGCTCTAGAATTGAACTAAGTCAGGCTTTACATATATTATTTATTTCCATGTCTTTTATCCTCTTAAGCTCTCTGGAACTATTAACATTAACACAACTGAATGCAATTGAATAGTTGACACATCATAGAGTTATATTTAGTTGTTCATTCTCATTAACTCTCTTAGATTAATTTTCCAGTTGTCTGCATGAGTTCACACTTGTCTTGTTAGCAGGAAGTTCAAGAGTCACCCATCTCTTGAAGACCTTGTTGGAACTATATTAACATTCTAGGGATTTCTTCAGTATTCAAATGGTCATTCTAGTGTTTGACTTAGAGAGAACTTGGTATGAGCAGTCCACTATTACTACTTCTGCTTCTAAGTAGTGTCACTCTTTTAAGTCTATGTAGAGCCATTGCCAAGAACTGAAGGAATGTTCTTGCTAGTGTGATTTCTATCAGCCTGTAGAGGATCCCAACACTCAGAAAAGTCAAACTTATATTCACTTATATTAAGATGCATACCTGTTGATTCCCAAAGCACCACCACTTTGTTAGGCTAGGTCCAACAGCTTTCCTTCCTACAAATTTCCCAAATTCTAGTTCAAAGTATGAGCTACTAATACAGGCAAAACTTAAAAAGAAAGTGCAATTCTCATTCAAATTGGCTTAATACTTTTACTGAAGATAGGCATAAAAAAGATCACCTTTGATCATATGTATGTCAGGCATTCTGATATCTCTCTAGAGTGGGGGTGCTCAGTTATGTGCTATTGACATTTAGGGCTGGATAATTTTGTTTGGAAGTTGTCTTGTGCATCATAGGATGTTTTGCAGTATTGCTGGCCTCCACCCACAAGATGCCAATAGTATCTTGTTAAAGAAAAATTATTCTGACGGTTGTTACAATTTGTTTTTTGCTATGAAAATTTGTTAAAGATCATGGGAAGAGCTTTATTCAAGTATATTACAATAGAGGTTGACTATTGCCATAAAAAAGGGAGATTGAACTCAAGTTTGAATAGAACAAAAACAGCTGAGGATTATAGCTAAAGAACATAGTGAGATCAGTAGAAGAAATTTATTGAAAGGGAGGTGCCTAGGTGGCTCAGTTGGTTAAGCATCCAACTGCACCTCAGCTCAAGTTGTGACCTCAGGTTGTGAGTTCAAACATCACATTGGATTCCATGCTGGGAGTGGAGGCTACTTTCAAAAGAACCCAAATATTAGTAAAAGGAACTTCATTAAATACCACAGAAAAGGGAATACTTGCTAAACTGGCTTTAAAAGATTCTTGCTAAAGGCAGGCTAAGGAATTAGAAATCAAGAGTGAGGGTGGAGAATTTGTTCAAACATCAAGGGTTCAGTGGTGGAGTTCTTGATAAAAACTAACTTATCAGGGGATCCCTAGGTGGCGCAGCAGTTTAGCGCCTGCCTTTGGCCCAGGGCGCGATCCTGGAGACCTGGGGTCGAATCCCACGTCGGGCTCCCGGTGCATGGAGCCTGCTTCTCCCTCTGCCTATGTCTCTGCCTCTCTCTCTTTCTCTGTGTGACTATCATAAATAAATAAATAAAAATTAAAAAAAAAAACTAACTTATCAGGATTCTTTATTAAGCTAGGCTCAGCAAGCCAAGGATGAAGAACACCAAGATAGAGGTCTAGTTGAGAAGACTTAAAGAAGCCTTACTAAAGTATGATCAAAGAAGTAGTCTTTGTCAGTTTGCCTCCCCCCACAAGCGGTGAAAATAAAAATTATTTCCAAACATCAACAAATGTCCCTGGTAGGGGACAAAATCAGAGGTCATTGAACAATTGTTCTAGGTGATCGTGTTGGATAATTTTGTGCCCTATAATTTTACTGCCTTAGAGCTAGGATCTTTTTTTTTTTTTCATTAAAATTGTTTTAGCCAATTTTAATTGGCTTGTTTTGTGAATGATCTCTTTCTCTCTCCTATGCTCTCTCTCTCTCAAATACATAAATAAAATCTTTCTTAAAAAATTTGGTCAATCATGAAAATGGACTCTTAAAGTTATGAAGTGAGGAACAAAAAAAAAAAAGTAGTACAACCTGTTTGACATGCCCCCATCACCATTTCATACCAGAGATTTTGGAGATTTTTGTGTGTATGTGTTTTGTTTTGTTTTGTTTTTTTCTTTTTGTTGTTTAAGTGATTTTCTATAATAGACAATGTTACTGGTTATTTTGTCATTTATTTTCTTGATAAGTTTTGTCTTCTCTTCCAATAGCAGCAAAAACTTAAAAGAGTTTGGAAAAATAGGTAAAAATAATTTATAAATTATATTGATTAAAAACTACTCCCTTTCCAAAGAAACATTATATTTATACCCTTTATATTTCTTTGGTGAGTATGTTGAATAGATTCTTAGGTGGTACAAATGAGTGGGAAAATATCTGATGTGACTGTTAAAATTTTCACATTACAGTTGTTAATACAAGTTATTTATTTTAATGATCCAGTGCTTCTGTTCTAATATATTGTACTTTTTTCCTCTGTTCAGAGCATATTAAGATTCATCAATTCTGATAGGATAGCCATGGCTTGCTATAGCTTCTGCAATTACTATTTCAAGAAAAGAAATATGTTAACATATAAAATACACTTCTATTAACAAGCACTGTAATTAGATATTGAATACACCAGAAACATATATATCATATAAGCAGATTTATAAACAGGATAATTAGAGTGTTAATTTAAAAGCAGAAGCATTGAGCAGTCACATAAAGAATTGCAAACTCATTCATCTATTTTTTTTCAGTCCTCATTTACATCTCACATCCAATAATATGCTCTGCAGCTTTCTTTGGTTTAAATGGCTGCTTTAGTTTTTATATTATTGTCAATGTAAACTGAAGATACATTAATTTGAAGAGGATAATTTACTTTGGTTTATACTATGTACTGCAATTTGAAGTTGTATCTGACAGCAACTTATATTACACATAATTTCATCCCAGTTAATTATCATATATTTGAATGGGGAATATAGATTAATTTTAGACGGTAATTAAAAAACTTGAGATTAAAAACAAGATGAAACAAAACTCATGATGTGAATTTATAGAAGTCTTCCAAAAGAACATTCTCAAATACCAGGTAATCATATCTTTGATGCATGGCAAAACCAATTCCAAAAAATGATGTTTTTAAGAGACAAACAAAAAATGGATTTTGAAAAAGCCTATTTATGAACAACTGGTGTGACTTATTAAAATGAATGAAAGGTTTTATTAAGGAAGCAAGATTATTCTCATTTTAAGATATTTAATGATCATGTTTCCAATTTAGTAATATTAATTTGATTCTCCATTAGATTTTCCTACACTTTAATTTCCTATTTGGAAGTAATAAACAGGATTCAAGATGAGTGTGGCTTTGTATTATCCAAAAGTTAAACACTGTACTTCTGTCTGATGACTGGACACAACACACTCACAGCAGAAATTGCACTTTTAGAGCAGTCCAAAAATAATAGTTATACCACCTAGTCCATGAAACAGAAGAAAACATAATTTTTTCTAGCTATAAAAATTACTGGAGTTAATTTTGTATTTCTGTACTCTTTTCCAGTAATACAAGAATGGAGTCACAAAATATTACAATTTTGCTAGTTAAAATACTTATTATTTTAGGGGTGAGACCTACTCTCACTACATATATATTTCCTTTTAGCATGTATTCTGCAGAGATTTCATATGTAATTACCTTAAAGAACTATTTTTCCTAATAAGGAGCTTTCTATAATTTTTGCATTATTTCCAACTACCTTACCCTAAAATAGATTTAGTAGCTTTTAGATGACGTAGATTGTCTAAAAAGTCACCAGCATTGCAATGATGACAGAGATAGAACAGCACTGACACATGAAGAACAATTATTTCAACAGATCCTTAAAAATTTAAATCTTAAACGATGACTAATGATAGTGGCAAAGTTTTATTGTTGGTGAGGTTTTTTGTTTTGTTTTATTTTAATAATTCAATAGGATTATCACAAGTTCCAATTTTAGTTGAAGCAGACATAGTGACATTATTTTGTCACATGTCAGAGACACATAGCTGGGTAGGATTACAGAACATTGTTGTTCTTTATCCCTCAGAATATAGCCATTATTAAAAATTATTCTATGAATGTCATTTTTCTCAATTGACTTAAGAAAAGATTCTTAATAAGGAATTAGTTTGTGAGCCTAGAAATATTTGTTCAGGTAGTTCATCTATTGTATTTAGTATTTTTTTATTAATTTATTCACAATTTTTTAAAATATGTAATACATTTCAATGATCCAAAACCCCAAAATAGGGCAGCCCGGGTGGCTCAGCGGTTTGGCGCCTGCCTTCAGCCAAGGGCCTGATCCTGGAGACCGGGGATGGAGTCCCCACATCGGGCTCCCTGCATGGAGCCTGCTTAAGAAGCACTTCCTCTGCCTGTGTCTCTAGCTCTCTCTCTGTGTCTCTCATGAATAAATAAATAAAATCTTAAAAACAAACAAACAGGGCAGCCCTGGTGGCTCAGCGGTTTAGCGCCGCCTATAACCCAGGGCCTGATCCTGGAGACCCAGGATCGAGTCCCATGTCGGGCTCCCTGCATGGAGCCTGCTTCTCCCTCTGCCTGTGTCTCTGCTTCTCTCTCTCCTCTCTGTGTATTCTCATGAATAAATAAATTAAATCTTAAAACAAACAAAAAAAGAAACCAAAATACCCAAGAAAGGTACAGAGTGAAAATATTTCTTCTACTATCTCGCCCATTTTTCACTTTCCCAATCTATATCTTTGCCTCAAAATAACTCCTGTTAGTGATTGCTTTCTCTTATGGAAATTTATTTTATTTATTTATTTTTTTTTTAATTTTTTTATTTATTTATGATAGTCACACAGAGAGAGAGAGAGAGAGAGAGAGAGAGAGGCAGAGACACAGGCAGAGGGAGAAGCAGGCTCCATGCACCGGGAGCCCGACGTGGGATTCGATCCCGGGTCTCCAGGATCGCGCCCTGGGCCAAAGGCAGGCGCTAAACCGCAGCGCCACCCAGGGATCCCTATTTTATTTATTTTTATTTGTTTTTTAATTCAATTAATTAACTTACAATGTATTGTTGGTTTCAGAAGTAGAGGTCAGTGATTCATCAGTCTTATATAATACCCTGTGCTCAATACTTCATGTGCCCTCCTTAATGTCCATCACCCACTTACTCCACCTCCTCACCCCTCTACCCTCCAGCAGCCCTCACTTTGTTTCCTATGATTCAGAATCTCTTATGGTTTGTCTCCCTCTCTGATTTCATCTTGTTTTATTTTTTCCTCTCTTCTCCTTTGATCCTCTGATTTATTTCTTAAGTTCCAAATATGAGTGAGATCATATGATAATTGTCTTCCTCTGTTTGACTTATTGCACCTCGCGTAATGCACACTAATTCCATCCATGTCATTGCAAATGCCAAGATTGATTGATTGATTGATTGATTGATTGATTGATTGATTTTTAAGGCTGGGTAGTATTCCATGTATAGATATTATAGATATGCCACATCCTTATCCATTCATCTGTCGATAGCCATCTGGGCTCTTTCCAGGGTTTGGCTATTGTGGACATTGTTGCTATAACATTAGGGTGCAGGTGCCCCTTTGGATCATTGCTTTTGTATCTTTGGGATAAATACTCAGAAGTGCAATCAAGGGGTCATAGGGTAGCTCTATTTTCAATGTTTCGAGGAACCTCCATACTCTTTTCTAGAGTGGATGCACCCTTGCCAACATCTGTCATTTCTTGACTTCTTAATTTTAGCCATTCTCACAGGTGTGAGGTGGTTTCTTATTGTGGTTTTGATTTGTACTTCCTTGTTGCTGAGGATGTTGAGCATTTTTTTCATGTCTTTTGGCCATTTGTATATTTTCTTTGGAGAAATGTCTGTTCATGTCTTCTGCCCAGTTCTTGATTGGATTACTTGTTCTTTGGATGTTGATTTTGATAAGTTCTTTATAGATATTGGAAACTAGCCCTTTATCTGATAAGACATTTGTAAATATCTTCTCCAATCCTGTAAGTTGTCTTTTGGTTTTGCCAACTGTTTCCTTTGCCATGCAAAAGCTTTTTTTCTTGATGAAGTCCAAATGGTTCATTTTTGCCTTTTTTTCCTTGCCTTTGGAGACATGTCTAGCAAGAAGTTGCTGCAGCCAAGGTCACATGCGCTACTGCTTGTGTTCGCTCTAGGATTTTGTTGGATTCGTATCTTACATTTAGGTCTTTCATTCATTTTGAGTCTATTTTTATGTATGGTGTAAGGACATGGTCATTTCATTCTTCTGCATGTGGCTGTTCAATTTTTCCCAACACCAGTTGTTGAAGAGATTGCCTTTTTTCCACTGGATATTCTTTCCTGCTTTATCCAAGATTAGCTGACCATAGAGTTGAGGGTTCATTTCTGGGTTCTCTATTCTGTTCCATTTATCTATGTATCTATTTTTGTGCCAGGACCATACTGTCTTGATGATTACAGCTTTGTAATAGATTTGAAGTCTGGGATTGTGATGCCTCCTGCTTTGATTTTCTTTTTCAACATTACTTTGGCTATTCAGCGTCTTTTCTTATTCCATATAAGTTTTAGGATTATTTGTTCCTGCTCTGTGAAATAAGTTGATGGTATTTTGATAGGGATTGCATTGAATATATAGATTCTCTAGGAAGCATAGACATTTTAATTATGTTAAATCCATGAGCATAGATTGTTTTTCTGTTTCTTTGTGTCTTCCTCAATTTCTTTCATAAGTATTTTGTAGTTTTTAGAGTATAGATCCTTTATCTCTTTGGTTAGGTCTATTCCTAGGTATTTTAGATTTTTGGTGCAATTGTAAATGGGATCGACTCAATTTCTCTTCCTTCTGTCTCATTGTTAGTGTATAGAAATGCAACTGATTTCTGTGCATTGATTTTATATCCTGTGACTTTGATGAATTCCTGTATAAGTTCTAACAGTTTTGGGGTGGGGCTTTTTGGATTTTCCACATAGAGTATCATGTCATCTGCAGAGTGAGGGTTTGACTTCTTTGTCAATTCAAATGCCCTTTATTTCTCTTTGTTGTCTACTTGCTGAGGCCAGGACTTCTAGTACTATATTGAACAACAGTGCTGAGAGTGGACATTGCTGCCATGTTTCTGACCTTAGGGGAAAAGCTCGCAGCTTTTCCCCATTGAGAATGATATTCACTGTGGGATTTTCATATATGGTTTTTATGATATTGAGGCATGTTCCCTCTATCCCTACACTGTGAAGATTTTTAATCAAGAAACGATGCTGTACTCTGTCAAATGCTTTTTCTGAATTTATTGAGAGGATAATATAGTTCATGTCCTTTCTTTTATTTATGTAGTGTATCATATTGATTGAATTATGGATGTTGAATCAGGCTTGCAGTCCAGGAATAAATCCTACTTCGTCATGTTGAATAATCCTTTTAATGTACTCTTGGATCCTATTGGCTAGGATCTTGGAGAGAATTTTGGCATCCATATTCATCAGGAATATTTGTCTATAATTCTTTTTGGTTGGGTCTTTGTCTGGTTTGGGGATCAAGGTAATGCTGGCCTTATAGAACAAGTTTGGAAGTGTTCCTTCAATTCCTACTTTTTTTTTTTTAATTCTTCTCTAAATGTTTGGTAGAGGGGTGCCAGGGTGCTTAGTCACTTAAGCATCTGCCTTCAGCTCAGATCATGATCCCAGGGTCCTGGGATTGAACCCCACATCAAGCTTCTTGCTCTGCAAGGAGCCTGCTTCTCCTTTTCCTCATCTCCCTATCTCTATCTCTCAAAAAAAAAAAAAAAAATCTTTAAAATAAACAAAAAAACAAACAAATAAATAAATAAATAAATAAATAAATAAATATTTCCTAGCATTTCCCTGGGAAGCCATCCAGCCCTGGACTCTTGTTTGTTGGGAGATTTTTTATTACTATTACTATTTCCATTCCTTGTTGGTTATGGGTCTGTTAAGGTTTTCTATTTCTTCCTGTTTCAGTTTTAGTAGTTTATACATCTCTAGGAAAGCATCCATTTCTTCCAGATTGACTAATTTGTTGGCATATATCTGCTCATAATATGTTCTTATAATTGTTTATATTTCCCGGGTGTTGGTGGTAAACTCTCCTCTTTCATTCATGATTTTCACTTTTTGGAGTCCTTTCTCTTTTCTTTTTGATAAGTTGGTCCAGGTTTTGTCTATCTTATTCTTTCAAAAAAAAAAAAAAAGCAGCTCCTACTTATATTGATCTGTTCTACTGGGATATTTTTGGTTTCTATTTCATTGATTTCTGCTCTAATATTTATTAATTCTCTTCTGCTGGGTTTAGTCTTTATTTTCTGTTCTTTCCTCAGGTCCTCTAGGTGTAAGTTTACGTTGTATGTTAGAGACCCTTCTTGTTTCTTGAGAAAGGCTTGTATTATTATATACTTCCCTCTTAGGACTGACTTTGCTGAATCCCCAAGGTTTTCAACAGTCGTGTTTTCATTTTCATTTGTACCCATGAATTCTTAAAATTCTTCTTTAATTTCCTGGTTGACTCACTCATTCTTTAGTAGCATGCCTCTATGTATTTGAGTTATTTCCAAATTTCCTCCTGTGATTGAGTTTCAGTTTTTTTTTTTAAGATTTTATTTATTCATTATTTATGAGAGACCCAGAGAGTGAGGCAGAGACATAGAGAGAGGGAGAAGCAGGCTCCCTATAGGGAGCCCAATGCAGGACTCAATTCTGGAATCCTGGGATCATGCCCTGAGCCAAAGGCGGACACTCAACCACTGAGCCACCCATGTGTCCCACATTCCAGTTTCAAAGCATTGTAATCTGAAAATATGCAGGGAATGATCCCAGGCTTTTGGTACCTATTGAGACCTGATCTGTGACCCAGTATGTGATCTATTCTGGAAATGTTCCATGTGTACTTGAGAAGAATGGGTATTCTGTTGCTTTAGGATGAACTGCTCTGAATATAACTGTGAAATCCACCTGGTCAGTATGTTTCCTTGTTGATCTTCTGCTTAGATTATCTGTCCACTGCAGTGAATGGGTTGTTAAAGTCCCCCACTATTATTCTACTATTGTTTAAAACCTAATTTGTTTGAAATAAGGATTGCTGACCCAGCTTTTTTTTTTTTTTTTTATGTTCATTGGCTTGATAAACTATTTTCACCCCCTTATTTTTAAATCTGGAGGTCTCTTTAGGTCTAAAATGAGACTTTTGCAGATAGCATATCTATGGGTCTTGCTTTTTTATCCAATCTGATACTCTGTGTCTTTTGATTGGGGCATTTAGCCCATTTACATTCAGAGTAACTATTGAAAGATACAAATTCAGTGCTATTTTATTACTTGTAAAGTCACTGTTTCTTTATATTGTTTCTGTTCCTTTCTGGTCTGTGTTACTTTTGGGCTCTCTCTTCTCTTAAAGGATCCCCTTTAATATTTCTTGCAGGGCTGGTTTAATGATCACAGGCTCTTAGTTTCTGTCTGTCCTGGAAGCTTTTATCTCTCCATTTGCAATGACAGTGTAGCTGGATAAAGTAGTCTTGACTATGTATTTTTTCCCATTTAGCACCTTGAATATATGATGACAGTCTTTTCTGGCTTGTCAGAAAGGTCTCTGTGGATAGGTCTGCTGTCAGGATAAATGTTTCTACTCTCATAGGTTTCCAACCTCTTGTCCTAAGCTGCTTTTGGGATTTTCTCTTTTCTCTTGAGATTTTCAAGTTTCACTGTTATATATATAAGGGGTGTTGACCTATTTGTACTGATTTTGAGGAGAGTTCTCTGTGTCTCCTGAACTTGAATACCTGTTTCCTTCCCCAGATTAAGGAAGTTCTCTGCTATAATTTTCTCCAATATACTTTCTTCCCTCTCCCTCTTTCCTCTTCTTCTAGGATCCCAATTTTTCTAATATTGTTTTGCTTTATGCTACCACTTATCTCTTGAATCCATCTTTCGTGATCCAGTAGTTTATCTCTCTTTTTCTCAGTTTCTTTTTTCTCCATTATTTTGTCTTTTAAATCACCAACTCTCTCTATTGCCTCATTTATCCTAGTAGTTAGAGCCTCTAGTTTTCACTGCATCTCATTCATAGCCTTTTTTATTTTGACTTAATTAGATTTTAGTTCTTTGTTTCTACAGAAAGGGATTCTGTAGTGAACAAAAGAACAAAATACTAAAATGTCAATAACAACTTCAGAGAAATATACATTAAACAAATCAGAAGAGATCTGAAACCAAAAAATATTTTTTAAAAAGAGTATTATCAGACGTGTAAACAGAATAGAGCAATACACCGTATCCTGTGTGTATTTCAGTCTGTTAGAAAACTAAATCCCAAAACTTTGAAGAAAGAAAAACTTATACACGTACAAAAATAAAATTAAATACAATAAAAGGACAGAGTGTAGGGATCCCTGGGTGGCGCAGCGGTTTAGCGCCTGCCTTTGGCTCAGGGCGCGATCCTGGAGACCCGGGATCGAATCCCACGTCGGGCTCCCGGTGCATGGAGCCTGCTTCTCCCTCTGCCTATGTCTCTGCCTCTCTCTCTCTCTCTCTGACTATCATAAATAAATAAAAAATTAAAAAAAAATAAAAGGACAGAGTGTAACTATAAAAATTAAAATTAAAAGAGAAAAAAGCAAAAATAAAAAAGAAGGAATATAAACAGAAAAGTGAACAGAACAATACACTATACATATCCTGAGTGTATTTTGGTCTGTTTGTTAGAAGAAACTACATATCAAAGAAAAACTTACATATATGAAAAAATAACATTAAATACATTGAAAGGATAGAATTTAACTGTAAAGATAAAAATTTTAAAAGATTTTAAGAAACAAAGAAGAAGAACTAAAAAGAGAGAAAAATATGATCAGACGAGTGAAGAGAACAAAGCCATATACTACATTCTGGGCGTATTTTGGTCTGTTTGTTAGAAGAAACTGCATCCCAAAATTGTAATGAAAGAAAAACTTATACATATATAAAATAAAATTAAATACAATGAAAGGATAGAATGTAACTGTAAGAATGAAAAATTTTTTAAATTTTTTTAAAGATTTGATAAAATAAGAAATTGAAAAAGAAAAGAGAAAAAAATTAAAATTGAAAAACTAAAGAATTATGGGGAACAAAAACCTACAAATTCTATACACTATCTTCCCCCTAGAGCTGGACTTGTGCAGTTCTGTGTGGTAAACGTGCTGTTGGTCGGATGCACTTGCTCATCTTCTGGGGGAGGAGCCTGTTATTTGATTCTCAAACGTCTTTTCCCGGGCGAAATTGCAGGGTCCTTGCCAGGAGCCCAGGTGAGGTGATCTGCCCTGATTGCTCTAGGTGGCTTTTGTTCCCAGAAGGCTTTCTGTGCAGCTTTAGAGGATAAGGATGAAAATGGTGGCCTCCCAGAGCCAAAAGCTTGGGGCTCCACTCCTCAGTGCACCCCCAGGGAAAAGCAACCACTCTTATCTCCTTGGTCTCTGTCCACACTCTGTGGACAGCCTGTGACCGAGTGTTTCAATATCAGTCATGTGATCCCATTTAGAGTCTCCAAACCCTGCAGACTCCTCTCCTGCGCATGCTTGCCACTGCTCCCCAGGGAGGGGACCAATCACCTAACCACTGTGGTTGGCAGTTCATGGCAACTCTAGGCTGAGAGCTCACTCCTGGGCTCGCTGATTGTACCCAGCTTCCCTGCCCTGATGCCTGTGAACTCTGCCACACTCAGCAACCCTCAGTCCTCCTGTGACCCCAAGGTCCTGAGACCATATGGTCCCATCTAGGATTCCACCCCACTGCACTGCCTGAGTACCTTTCAGGCAGGGACATCCTCACAGGATCAGACTTCTAGAATTTCTGATTTTGTGCTCTGCTGCTATATTAATTTCCAGTGCCCAAGTTACAGAGGCTCCCTTCCCCCACTCTGCAGTTTATCTTCCCAAATATTGTCTCAGATTCATTACTCTGCACCTTCTACCTTGCAGAAAGTTTGCTTTTCTATTTGTAGAGTTTCAGTTTTTCTTTTCTTAGCTCTCTGATTGAGTTCATAGATGTTAGAATGATTTGAGAGCTATCTAGCTGAATTCCTGGGACCAGGTGAAACTAAGATCTACTATTCTTCCACCATCTTGGGCTCCAACCCACTGCTGTTAGTGATTTCTTATGTTTCTTTATAATAAGGATTTTTTAACGTAGATAGATACAGACAGAAAAAAATAAATATTTTATTTTTCCATCGTTTTGTTTGTTTACCTGTATCATACTGTCCACACTGCTCAGAACTTTTTCATTTAACAATGTATTCTGGAGATCTTTCTATATAAGCTCTATTCTATGTCAGTAAATAAATTCCTCACATGCTTATATCACTATGTGGATATAAATAGTTTATGTATTTAAGTTGTTTCCAAAATTAATGTATTACAATGAGCTGAATAAATAGAAAATATGTCATTTCACACATAAATAAGTATGCCACAAGGATAAATTCTGAGAAGTGAGATTGCTCTGTCAAAGTATATGTTTTGAATCTGGTCAGTGTTAGCAATTGACTCTTAAAAGGTTTGTACTAGTTAAAATTTTCACCATCAGTGTGAATATCTATCTCCCCAAAGCCTCATTAACAGAATATGTTACCATCTGTAGAGATTTCTTTCTTTTTCTTCTTCTTTTGAGACTTTCTGTTGAAAGTCTGACTGAATATCAAGTCTCGGGTGATATTTTCTTTCCTTGAGGCTATCTCTTCTAGGTATTGGTCCACATTCTGACACTGAATATCATTGTGAAAGAAATCTGAATCTCAATTGAATTAATTTCTCCCTCTCAATGAGATGATATTTCATTTTTTAGACAAATGCTGTTTCCTTTCATATGCAGATATTAATTTATTCTAACGGTGCAGATTCATTATTATCACATTTTAAAATTATACTCCATTCCATTATTTTGTCTTTAAAGACTCTATATATATATATATATATAATCTTTCTGCCTGTTTTCTAAATCTTTTATTTATTCTGTTATCTCATTTAACACTGGTTTTATTACCATTCCCTTGTCCTTATTTTTAACCCTCCATGTCTATTACTGTGATATCTATAGGTCTTTTTATTTGTGTCTCATTCAAGCTTGCCTTCATTTCTGTGATGCTGTGGTTAATTTTTCCTACTTCCTTCTTAAACCCTGTCCATGTTCCCATTTTGTCTCCCCCATCTTTCTTATCCTTTAGTCCTTAACTTTTGTTTTGTTTTGTTTTGTTTCTGTGTTGTTGTCTTCCTTCATCAATGTTATTTGTTTACTAAGTTTGTTTTCTAATTAATGGGAACATACATGGCCAAAATTTATATTTTGTCTGTGGTAGTACTTTTTTTCATCACTTTGTTGCTTGGTAGATTTATCTTTTCTTTTCCTTCTTGTTTTACTAATAATGTTTTTATAACAATAGCATATTATTTCTTCTACTATACTTTTCACCATGAGCTATGTTACATATACTTGGTCTATCTGTTTTTATTAATTTCCTGTATATAGAAAGTGGTCCAGGTAATCTACCAGGCAAGAAAATTACTATACACCAATGAATAATTCTACCTCTGTTGCCATAGAATCAGATTACATTCTTTTTGATTCATGGTGCAGTTCTAAATCCTGAACCCATTGGGCCCCTGGGTGGCTCCTGGGTGGCTCAGGGGTTGAACGTCTGCCCTTAGCTCAAGTTGTGATCCTGTGGTCCTGGGATCAAGTCCTGCATCAGGCTCCCTGCAGGAAGCCTGCTTCTCCCTCTCCCTATGTGTCTGCTGCTCTCTCTGTGTCTCTTATGAATAAATAAATAAAATCTTAAAAAAAAAAACTGAGCTCAATCACTTGCAGAAGAGCTTCTTCTGTCTTCCTTAACTATTATAGTTCCCACACAAGATAAACATTGATAAGATGTCTTTTCCCTGGAATTTTCTGAAATAAACTTTCCTAGTGTTACCATTATCCACACCTTATCTCCCTATTCTCTCACCATTTGCCCAATTTTAGATCATTTACACATAATTTGGAGTCTGTGGATCACATCTGCTTTCTAGTTTCCCATGAAATTGAGTTTGTAAGGTGTTTTTATTTATTATCTCAAGTGATTGTTGTTTTTGTTTAAAATAATTTTCATGAGGAAAAGGAGGTACATGCTATGTCCATGCTTGAAATCCCACCTAAGTTTCTATTTTAGAATTTTTCTATTCTTGTCAGATTTGTAACTGCCTCTTTCTCACATTACCTGGGCTCAGTCTCAGTAGATACCTTCAAAGCCGACTTCATAAAGAAAATTGAAACCATAAGACTAGATACATACACATTCTAGTTACTATACCCTGGTAACAAAATACTCAGACCTAAGTTTTCACAATCACCGTTTAAGGACAATAACTCCTGCTCTTCTACCTTGAATACACCCAGCCTTCTTGATCAAGAAATTCATTTTTAATTCTTTGCGTTGTGTATCCATTCTTTCCTTTTCTACTGCAGTCTTTCACTTAGCATTTAATTGTATTTCCCCTCCAGCAATTGTCCTATCATCCAGCTTTTTCTGTTTATCTTTAAAGCCAAATTCCCAAAGGAATTTTCTACATTGCGTAATTTCATATTTCCAGAGAAACAGAAATAGATATAACAGAAATACATTGATAGATATAGTGATTTCAAGGAACTGGCTCATGTAATTGTGGGCGCTGGTAAGTAAAACTTTTGTGGGACAGTCAGGCAAGTCCACACCTCTGGAGCAGGGCTTGGTGTTGTATATTGGGGTGGAAGTCCAACTGACCATCATCTCTCACATGCCCTATCGCTGCAAAGACTAACAATCTAAAATTGTATAAATTATCTGAGTCCCACCTCCCCTTCTAGAAACAACTATCACTACTCTCCCAACTTGCCCTTTGTTCCCTAATCACATCACATTATTTCTTCACCTAACTCTGTATTCACTTTCCTCAGGCTTTCCGCACTTTACCTCTGACTTTCAGGCTCTCCACCTTCATCACTACCTTGAAACTGCTACCGTACAATCTTTTTTTTTTTTTTAAGATTTATTTATTTATTTATTTATTTATTTATTTGAGAGAAAGCATGTGTGTATGTGTGCATGCATGGTGGGGGAGGAAATTTGGAGAGGCTGAGGAAGAGGGAGTAGCCGACTCCTTGCTGAGGCAAGGGTCTTTCATTACCACAGTAAGAACATAAAACTTCCTCACAGTTGTTTTAGCCATATTACGCTGTCAGAGAATCCTTACCATAAATTAAAAAGAGTATTCTTTTACTATCTAAGAGTGTTAAATATGAGTTAACAAGTAACGTCGTCTTAAAGCTGTAGAGCTTATGTTTTAGGATTAAATCATCTTAATAAAATTTACATAGAAAAAATAAAATAATGTCTAGATATTTTATACCAGGGCATATAATTTTGTGGACAAAAATAATATTTGGTGCCTAAATTGCTAATTCTCCCATTTCCTAAATATATTTATTCATTTTATGTGGATGAAAGTATTATTCTTTGGACTAAAAAAATGTATATATGTTCATTATATTAGGCTTATATAAACATTATTTAGGATAATACTAATTTTATGTGGAATAAAAATAATTATTTTATGTTATATAAACATAACATGTTTTCATGTAGGAAGAAAAACGTAAACGCTTAAATGTGTCTCAAAATGCAATGGGTATGAGTGGTAATTCTATTGTAATTTAATCTTCACCTGGGGGAGATACTTTCAGTTCCAAACTTTTAGGATCAGAGATTTCTTAGTGCAATAATCACAGCTAGATATACTGAATCAGTCTTACATGAATTGTTTCACAGTTAAGCACTTCGGAAAGTTAAATTAGCTCTTTCAGGCTGTTAGAGACCATTTAGAAAATCACCACTTTTTTGCAATAATGGCAAAGTGTAAATGAAATGAGTCTATTAGGTCTCCAGGTCTGTGCTTGGAGTGACTGGAAAGAGTGACAGGAGCATTCATTAAAAGAATGCTGGCCCTTCTGAGAAATCAAAGTCAAAAACACTAATGAATCAGATTAGATTGTGGGCAGTCAGTTTAGGTTGGATTAATGCATTTTTTAAAATGAAGGAACAAGTCCTATACTCTACTAGCACCTAAGTAAGAAAGCAAACCAAAAATAAACCCCCACCAGAGCAGAAAGAGAAACACGGAGAAAGCACTAAACCAAAGTACATATTAATTGATAACTGATTATAGAAGTATTGATACATAACTTGTACCTATATTTATATTCATGTGTACACAGTAAAAGAAAGTAGCAATAAAAATGAGAGGAGAAATATTAATCTTTCAGCCTGAGGTATTTTTTATAAATATAATTAAAATTTTACATCAGCAAAATAGAGAATGTGGGGTTGATGTCTCATTTAGAAAGACAGAAAAGTTTAAGAAAGTTTGAAAACAATCAAATGTAGTTTTCAAATTAGTTGTCAACCATCAGATGACCTTTTTGCAGAATCTGACAGCCATTGTTTAGCTTTTTTTTCTTCACAAGGTATCAGAAAATCTAACTCATGGTTTGTTTGTTTTTAATTTCAATTTGACCCAAATCCGGCTGTTTTCAGAACTCAGATCTTTAGTTAATCGATTATTGTCTTTTGTACATCCTTTTTGTGTACAGTGTTTTTTCCCACTGTATTTTATGGGTAATTATAGCATATCCTTCATATATTAGCAGTATCACTTCTCCAAAAAAAAAAAAAAAAAGGAAAGAAGAAGAAAAGAAAAGAAAAAGAAAAAAAGAAAAGAAAAAATAAAGAAAATAAAAGAAAGGAAAAGAAAAGAAAAGAAAAGAAAGAAAAGAAAAGAAAAGAAAAGAAAAGAAAAGAAAAGAAAAGAAAAAAAAGAAAAATCTCTGAATGCCAAATTTGGTTTAGGCCTTTCTGTACTAATTTCTCATCCCAATCTTGACTTTTTCTTTGGTTCTTATTATAATTGTATTCATACATACATGGTATATGCTCACCACCTAAGTGAATTAAAGAATAGAGAGGGGCAGTCCAGTGGTGCAGCGGTTTAGCGCCGCCTGCAGCCTGCAGCCTGGGGCGTGATCCTGGAGACCCGGGATAGAGGTGTCTCTGCCTCTCTCTCTGTGTGTGTCTGTGAAGAAAGAAAGAAAGAAAGAAAGAAAGAAAGAAAGAAGAAAGAAAGAAAGAAAGAAAGAAGAAAGAAAGAAAGAAAGAATAGAGAGGTCTAATATCATGCAGAAAATGGTACATTAGAGGATGGACATTTTCTTCCCAGAATTTATCATGCAACTGTTAAGCAATATTTCCTTGGAAGGAAGTTATTGACATTTGATAGACGTTAAGCATTCACTGTTTACATATGCTTCCTACTTTGTGTTTATAAAAATCATTAAATCATAAGGCTACTTTTTCATTATAATAACTGATAAATTATTTTGATATATATATTTCTGTTTTTGTTGCTTCATACTAGAAGGTATTTGCCAAATTAATCACCTTATATTGATTTATTCCATGATGAACAAATAACTGGTAATATTCTGACACATATTTCAGTTTCAAAAATGTGAGGGAAAACCACCAACATAGAATGCATTAATGTTATTCACAAATTTTTTATAACTTAACTAAAATTTTAAGTTGGAGTTGGATATGCCTCTTCACAATGCCTTTGCTTTTTTGAGAAGGCATTAAATTTTAGTCAAACAATTATGTGCTATTAAGTAAAGAATGAATTAGAAAGAAAATTGTACATTAGTAAAATTTAAGTTCTTAGTTTCACATAATAAATAATGATAACCTTTTTACTATGGCATTGAAATTTAACATTAGAGAAGTCTCATTTATAGCAAAAATGGATTTTAGTTATGTTCTTTCTTATTGCCTCTAATAATGCTTTAATTTTAGCTATGGTTCTGAGAAAAATAATAAAGAATACTTAAGCAAATGTTAAGATAGAAGTTTCAGAATAAATTTTAAAAATTTATTCTTATAAATAAGGGATATAAGTCATTTTTGTAAAAAAAATGGAAACTAAAAATATGTATATATGTTTTAAAATGTGTTATGTGTTGGAGTCTTACATAGTTTTGTTACTACCCAAAAATTGCCTCATATAATTCAGCTAATTAACCTTTGCCTTTTTTAATCGGTTTGTCTTAAACTGAGCATTACATCCAGCTCGTCTTATCTTTCTCTCTGTATACAAAGCTCAAAGGCAGGACCATTGGTATCTTCATATTGAAGATGGATAATAGGACAAGCATTGATGGTTAAAGGGCACCTGGGTGGCTCAGTTGTTGAGCATCTGCCTTTGGCTCAGGGTGTGATCCCAGCATCCTGGGATCGAGTCCCACATCGGGCTCCCTGCGTGGAGCCTGCTTCTCCCTCTGCCTATGTCTCTGCCTCTCAGTGTCTCTCATGAATAAATAAATAAAATCCTAAAAAAAAAAAAAAAAAAAAGAATTGAAAGAAGGGTAAGTAAATGAGAGAGGAGATAAAAATAATCTTCAGGAGGGATGGCTCTGTGGCTGTCAGTGAAGCACCCAGCACTTGGTCTCAGTTAAGATTGTGATCTATGTGTGAGTTTGAGCCCCATGTTGGGTTCCATGCTGAGCATGGAGCCTACTTAAAATCATCATCAATCATCATCATCATCATCACCATATTCTGGAAAATCACTAAAGTCAATTTAAAAATTGATAAGTTTTTCTTTGCTTGTTGTTTCTTAGCAATATCTCAAGATTATAAATATGGCTATTTAATTCTTAAATTTCAATTTCAATGTAGATTATTTAGATAAAAATATTTATCAAATATCAGAGATGTAAACTTTGAGATAAAATTAAAAAAAATAAAAAAGAACTGCAGACCATTATAGATAATTAGTAAAACAGACAGCTAATATTGGTATATCACTATTCAAATTTTTTCTGGCTTTATGCTCCCTAGACTCTACTCCATAAAGCCACTTATCAATATATTGCTTGCTATGAATTACAATAATGCAAGGTAAGTATTTAGCAGTAATATCAACCAGGGAACAATGTTGACAATTACTCACGTTGTTTGTTTACAGAGGGGACTTGGAGGCTTCTTACACCAAAAGCTCTTTCTGAATTTCTAACCAGTTTTCTGATTGTGATGTGCCATGCTAATAAGTGACAAATTTCTAATCAATTTGCAATTAGAACTAAAGGGAAAGACGATTATGCATTTCTATCTAGTTTGTCAATTAGCAAAACAGTAGAAAGAAGTAGGGTGAAAGATTCTCCCCTTCCCTCACTTTTCACCGATTGGGGCATTAAATGAAGCGATTAGTGATCATGGTGTTTCAAAACCAGTAGTGTTTTAAAAAAGAAATCTCCCTTCTATTAAGTAGAATACTGGATATGAAAAGAGATAAGCAAGAGACATTTTTACAAAGTCCAGAGATATAACAAGAGAAGTATATTACAAACACAATATGAGGTTGGGGGATTGTATATTAAAGTAGTTTTAGACATAGCAATAGTTTTTAATCCTGGATGGACATTAGAATCACCTGGGGGAGCTTTTAAAAATACTGAAGCATGAACCTTGTCTCAGAACAATTAAATCAAATTGTTCATGGACATGTGGATATTAAGCACCAGTATTTAAGCCCTCCCTCCATAATTGTAAAGTTTGCTCCATGCTGAGAATCACTGAAATATAATAGAGTCAAAAGGTGGTTTGCCCTACATATGAAGAAAATAATAATGTCTATTCCAGTTGCTTTTATTGTTGAGCATTCTTTGTTTAGAGCATAATTACATTAGGTTCTGGTTCATTCCAAACTTGCATTTAAATATTATTCAAACATAAATTAAAAGAGTGTTTTACTGTTTCTAGAAAGTGCATAGCAGTTAAGTTTATGATATCTAGGAATTATAGTTTGGGAAAGCATTTTGGAGCCCTCCTGTCTTAAAAGAAGAGCTAAAAACAGGGAAATCAAGAACGAAGCATTATGTCTATAATTAGTGTTTATTTTGTAACATTTATTAGGGGTCAAATCTGTAACTGAACAATGAAGACAGAAAGCCATCTCATTCATTTAGCATATGTGCATCCTCAAAACTGAAAAAGAGCCAAATTGAGCATCTAGATTAACATATGTGCATCTAGTATTACTAACAGCACTATAAGAATAGATATATCCCAGAGCAATCATAGATGAGTCTTAGTTTTCAAATATTAAAAGCATGGTTCCATTTCTAGTCTAATACCTTGCAAGGGTTACAAAACAAAGGGATTCTAAACAATGCCAGCCTCTGCGTTTTCATGATTAGCATTGTTCTCCTTTGGGAGCAGAAAATATAATTCAGTCACACTTCAGGGCCCAGATGCTTTGCTGATACCAGGCATCCCAGACCACCTGTTTTCACAGACTCATATGCACTTTAGTCTGTCATTCACGGATGCCCCATGCACATATTTGGCAGTGTGCTTGCCCACTGCTTTGGCAGTTTTCCAAAGACGAGTAAGTACATGGCACTTTACAATTTCTACGTGTAATGCTTTCCAAATTCAGTTAAGTTATCCACCATCTCTGTAAGTATTAAAGAGGCATTATAACCACAGCAAATTGCATAGGCCAAAATAATTCTACCTAAAAACTATTAATCCAAGGATTTTAAAAGGGATTACATATGATTTTAACAAAGACCTCCTATCAACTGCATATTCACAAAAAATTTTTAAAAATAGATAACTTACTGTTTAGGTGCTCTTCAATTCTGGGAGCCAGAAAATATAGGAACAAAGTAGTGACAATGAATTTTCTGTAAATTTTTAATTCTATTATTTTGTTAAATCCTCAATACCAGTTAAGAATACATTAGAATATAGAGTGAACAAATAGCAATCTTAAAGAATTAACCTGTTTTTTTTTTTTCACTTCAAGGGCTGTGACTACGTCTGGAATTCTTGATGAAAGCTGGCATTTCTTTTCAGGAACATATATATTTGAGCTGTGCTACTTTTATAGAGAGAAAAATAGAGCCCATATGCAAAATCCATTTTAAAATAAAATGCCTGTTGTGAATAATTTATTTTTCAAGAAAGCGTTCAATTTTGTAATATAATGGCATCTTAAGTCTTAGCAAAATAAACAAATAAACCAAGAATCATTGCAGTTGAAGTAATTGGATAAAAAAGGTGTGGTTTTAGAAGTTATAAATCTTAGAGTCATTTAGAAAATCTCCAAAGCACTCAACACTGTAGTTTCCCAGGTGGCTTAGGCAGCAAGCTATTAGGGGAATGTTCACATGCTGAACATTCACAGTTACAACTTGCAAAACATTGGCTAGGCAACTAACGTGGATGAAGTCCAATAAGAGCAAGAAAAGTGAAGAGCTCATGTCTGGTGGTGAAATGCATGTATGTCCCCCACATCTCACTCCACTGCCACGCACTACATTTGTGACAAGAACGTGAAAAGAGTATATTGGAAAAAAAAAAGAAAAAAGAAAAAAACACTATTCTAATTGAAGGGAAGGTGTTGCACAACTCAGAAATAACTAGCTCTTTTATTTTGGAAAACACTGTTTTAGGCCTTTTTAATGAGTAGAATGTCCTCCCCCTTTGCCCATCTGTCTACTGGGAATAGGATGGGAATATTTCCCACACACTTCCAAATTGCACTGCTTGAATAATAAATTAACTAGACATTTCATTTTCTCCATGAATGATAGAAGACACAAGGCGTTCTGGGTAATCCGGAATAGGGGGAGAGGCAGCGTTGGGATGGAAAATCTGGGGGAGGCAGTTGGATGCTCAGCTGCTTGACAGCATACTGGGTTAAAGGAGGTACACAGCAAGTGAGAAATGTCTCATGGCAGAGGCAACCGAAGAACTGTTAAAAATGACAATGTCTCATATTTATTTTTCAATTATCGCCTATGCTTTTCTGGAATATGTCTCTCTTTCTCCCAACTTCAGAGACACAATAGTCATGATTCCATGATTTGCAAAATTCAAGAGAAAGCACTTGGTGTCTGATGAAGTAGTAAAGAGAAGAAACAGCAGCTGAGGATTCGAGGACAAAAGGTAGGACAATGGAGAAGAAAGCTGTTCTGCAGGCAGACTCAGAGAAGACATGAGATAGTCCCTAAAGACGTCAACAGAAGCTATATTTGGAGGAAGGCTGCTAAGAGTCTGGTGCCAAAGTGAGCTACATAGAGAGGAGCTGGCCAAAAATTCCAGAGAAGGCACTGGACCTCTTACAATATGCAGAATGAGGACTTACATTATTTAAATTTGAAGGATTATTAGTATCTCGGATATTAAAATATATGTTCTCTGATAAGGGCTATCACAGAGTACAAAGTGTACTGAGGCAGCAGAAAAAAATGCAGCTGTTTATAAATGGAGAGGGATCTAACCACATCAGCAGCTATATCCTACCTCCTCCATTTATAAGCCATGTGGTATCAGGGAAGTGAATGACCCTTTCTGGGACATGTTTTTCACCTATTAAATAAGATTAATAACACCAACTTCATTGGATAGGTGTGTACAATAAATGTCTTTACAGCACCTGGCATATCATAGACATGGAATAAATCTTAGTCCCCTTTCCTAATTGTCCTATCCATCCTACTCTCCAATAAGGACTCTAGGAGACAGAGGCATTGATTCCAATTAGAAGTCAAAAAGTTTTGTGGAAAAATTGGCTTTGAATTGTGCCTCAAAACATAGGTATGTAAAAGATATAATGGAGAGGGGTTAATAATATAATTAAAAGGGAATTTAATAGTATATGTAAGGATATCCTTAAATGAAGAAGTTCTCATAGAAGAGAAAGTAAGGTAGTATAGCTAAAAATTGATATGTCTAATGTGTCTTAGTCAGGGTTTGGGCCCTGTAATCTTTTCACACTGGGGTTAGGGCTCTGCAAATGATACTTTAAAGGACAAGGAAGAAGGCAGAAGAGTTCCTCATAGACAATGTGTAAGAAGTACTTGACTCACAATTAAAGGCTTTGAAAATGGAAGAAGGGAGCCATGAGCCAAAAAATGCAAGAAGCTTCTAGAAGCTGGAAGCACCTCTCAACTCACAGCCAGCAACAAAACAGAGGCCTCAATCTTACAACCACAAGGAACCGAATTTTGCCTCAGAGAATCCAGAAATGAATGCAGCTTGCAGACACCTTGATTTGAGCCTGCTTAGAATAATGTAAGACTTCTGACATACAGAACCATAACAGACTATTGTTTCGAGGCAATAAATTTGTAGTGATTTCTGAAGCAACAGTAGAAAACCAATAAAAGATGTGAGAGGGGGATAACAGAATGGAATGGTATAGAGATATTGAATGCAAGTTGTTTCCTGGTGCTAGTGGAGATGAGAGAATCATGTTGCATTGCAGTGCCCTTTTGTCTTTTCCCCCTCATGAGAGCATATAGAAGGGAATAAAGCAAGTTCTGTTTATAGTTTCTGGTTACGTAATTTAGTTATGATCACAATGTGATATTCATTAAATGGTATAAGTATCCCAGGTATAGCTTAACACACTACAAAAGTCAAAGGGCTGATACCGTACAAAAACACTCAAAATCCAGTAGCATAAATATGGAAAAGATTCTTACTAAATGACATGCTTCCATTTACTTTTCTTGCTCAGTATACACTGGCTTTTCTGTCATGATAAGGAAGGAGGAAATTGGTCCTAAATTAAAACTCCCATTCAATGTCTACTACTAACAATGTGATCTTTCGCAAGTCACGTTGCCCTCGTATTGTGGGTGGCACAGGATATTTGCAAAAGAGCAGAACAACACATTTAAATTTCAAAACAAAAAATTTTACAATTATTCCCTATGACCAGTGAGATCTTTGAAAAAGATTCCGGTATCTTTCATAAGTATTGGGTGGCTTTCTAGAAATACAAATTTTCTGGCCAGCGCTGCGCTGTTTTTTATATTAATATGCTTATAACCATTCTAAGGTAATTTGAGGATGGGTTATAAGATTTAATCTTGAAAATCATGAATGTAGGCTAATAAATGAAAACCACAAGGCGCCACGGGGACTGCAATTCATGTTTTCCTCTTTAATGTAGAACAATTTGTGACACAAAACCATTGGATATGGTTTGTTTGGGACTGGTGAATCAAAGATGCACAAGGGGTATCTGAGTGGCTCAGTCAGTTAAGTGTCTGACTCAGTATTGGCTTGGGTCGTGATCTTAGGGTCATGAGATCAAGCCCTGTGTAGAGTTCTGTCTTGATGGGAAGTCTGAGATTTCCTCCCTCTCCCTTCCCTCCACCTCTGTCCCTCCCACAGCTCCCATGCACTCTCTCTCTTTCTCTCTCTAAAATAAATAAATAAATCTTCAAAGATGCACAAAAGCTCAAACACGTGGGCTTGCTTCAATTTATATTTTTTGAGATTAATTAAAACTTTTCTCATTTCTCTTTATTTTTCTATATAATACTGAGTAAAAGAAGGCAGATAAATTGCCCTGTGTCTTCCATAATCTAACCTAGATTCTATCATTTTTGAAGAGATCACAGTGGGTCAGGCTATAGCAAGAACTCTGGTGGGTGTCCATGGAATTCATTTTATAACATTTCATCCTTAGACTAACTTTGTAGGTGTCACAGAGATTGGTTTCCATTCTGAGTTCTCTAACATCTTTCTATTTTACTCCAATCTCTCTCTAAATGTGTTCTCTTGGACATCTCCTAAAAACAGCTGCTTGTAAACGTGCTTCTCCATTGCTGTTTTTCTTCTACTCTGGTTCAAGTTCTGGCCTTTCCATCCTGTTACCATTTTGGTAGTATATCAAAATGCACTAGTTCATCATTTCAGTATTGCAAAATTGTCTCTTTCTGCTTTGTTTCAAACTACATGATCCTAAATCCCATTCTGTTACTAAAGTGATCTTCCTAAAATCCAAATTTATAGTGTTATTCTTGAATGAAACCCCACTACATAATGAATTAACTGTCAAGTCTTTGTACAGGATACAAGGACACCTATACACTTGGTCTTTTTGCTCTTTGATCTTATCCCCCATATAAGTCCCTAAAACCATGCCTCTGGAGGTGTAGTCATATCAACTTTAAAAGTTTCCAAAGGCAATAGGGCTTTCCTGTTCTTCTCTGCATTCACAGAAATATTTTTTTTTCTGGCCACAAAATCAACCTTTCTTTTCTCTCAAATTACATAAATCATATGCTTTTTCTAAAAAAAAAAAAAATGACTAGAAAAGAGAAAGAAAGAAAGAAAGAAAGAAAGAGAAAGAAAGAAAGAAAAAGAAAGAAGAAAGAAAGAAAGAAAGAGAAGAAAGAAAGAAAGAAGAAAAAGAAGAAAGAAGAAAGAAAGAAAGAAAGAAAGAAAGAAAGAAAGAGAAAGAAAGAAAGAAAAAGAAAGAAGAAAGAAAGAAAGAGAAGAAAGAAAGAAAGAAGAAAAGAAAGAAAGAAAGAAAGAAAGAAAGAAAGAAAGAAAGAAAGAAAGAAAGAAAGAAAGAAAGAAAACTTGTTTGCTGATATGTTATCACTTCTGGAAAGCCATCCTTGGATTTCTTTCTGTGTACTCAAGGTCCCCGTTGCTTTTGTTGCTTTTAGCACATATCAGACTTCATTATAATGGAAAGTCTTCCACACTTCAGTTTTCTGAGGCCAGAGACTCCTTTTCAACAATCTTATCTCAATTTTGAGCATGGGTCCTAAAAGACTTGTACTCAAATGAATTAGTCAATGGATTAACAAAATGAATTAAAACTATGACATCATTCTTTGCGAAAGATTGACATGAGACATGACCTGTGGAACATGGTCTACAATACTTGTAAAATGTATGTTTTCCACCAGATTAAGAGCAATTTCATACTGGTCCTGATAAACTGCCATGTTCCCTTACATAAGAAAAGAACAAAAAAGGAGAAAGAGGTTATAAATTCCATAATAGTCTTCTTTAACTTGGATCCTGGGAAATTTAGAGCTACTTTTTTGCTGTTGTTGACCTCAAATTTTTAGTCACCTTTTTTTTGCTAGATGTTTGTGTGTAGAGGCAAACAAAGGATGGATTTTTTTTTTCTCTTTTGGGAGGGCAGGTGGTTCTTAGAAAACTCATTCTACTATCCTGCTCCAAGCAATTCACACATTTAATGCAATCCCTATCAAAATATCACCAGCATTTCTCACAGAGCTAGAACAAACAAGCTTAAAATTTATATGGAACCAGAAAAGACCCCAAATATCCAAAGCAATCTTGAGAAAGAAAAACAAAGCTGGAGACATCACGATTCTGGACCTCAAGTTACACTGCAAAGCTATAGTGATCAAGACCGTATGGTACTGGTACAGAAAAAACTCATAGAAAAGTGGAACAGAATAAAAAAATCCAGAATGGACCCACAACTCTATGGTCAACTAATCTTTCACAAAGCAGGAAAGGATATCCAATGGAAAAAAAGACAGTCTCTTCAATAAATGGTGTTGGGAAAACTGGGCAGCAACATGCAAAAGAATGAAAATGAACAACTTTCTTACATCATACCCACAAATAAATTCAAAATGGATGAAAGACCTAAAGGTAAGACAGGAAACCACCAAAATCCTAAAGGAGAACACAGGCAGCAACCTCTTTGACATCAGCCATAGCAGCAACCTCTTTGACATTCTTACTAGATATGTCTCTGGAGGCAAGGGAGATAAAAGCAAAAATGAATTATTGGGACTTCATCAAGATAAAAACATGCACAGTGAAGGAAACAAATGAGCAAAACTAAAAGGCAATCTTCAGAATGGGAAAAAATATTTGCAAATGACATATCTGATAAGGGATGAGAGTCCAAAATCTATATAGAACTCATCAAACTCAACACCCAAAAAACAAATAATGCAGTTAAGAAATGCGCAGAAGACATGGATAGATGTTTTTCTAAAGACATACAGATGGCTAACACATGAAAACATGCTCATCATCACTTATCATCAAGGAAATTAGAATCAGAGCTACAATATCACCTTACACCTGTCAGATTGGCTAAAACGAACAACACAGGTAACAATAGGTATTGGTGAGGATGCAGAGAAAGAGGAATCTCTTGCACTGTTGATGGCAATGCAAATTGGTGCAGCCACTCTGGAAAACACTGTGGAGGTTCCTCAAAAAGTTAAAAATAGAACTACCCTATGATACAGTAACTGCACTAGCAGATATTTACCCAAAGGATACAAAATATTGATTCAAAGGGATGTATGAGCCCTGACGTTTACAGCAGCATTATCGACAATAGCTAAATTATGAAAAGAGCCCAAATATCCATCGACTGATGAATTGATAAAGAAGAGTTTGTAAAAAAGAATGAAATCTTGTCAGTTGCAACGATGTGGATGGAGCTAGAGTGTATTATAATAAGTAAAATAAGTCAGTCAGAGAAAGACAAATACCATATGATTTCATGCATACCTGGAATTTAGGAAATGAAACAGGTAAACATGGGGGAAAAAGAGAGAGGCAAACCATAAAACAGACTCTCAGCTATAGAGAACTAACAGGGTTGCTGGAGTGGTGGTTGTAGGGGGAATGAGCTAAAAGGGTGATGGATATTAAGGAGGGCAATTGTTATAATGAGCACAGGGTGTTATATGTAAGTGGAGAATCACAAAATTCTACTACTGAAACTAATATTGCACTATATGTTAACTAATTGGAATTTAGATAAAAAAATTTAAAAAGAGGGATGCCTGGGTGGCTAAGTCAATTGAGGGTCTGGATCAGATCATGATTCTAAGATTCTGGGATTGAGCTCCGCATCAGGCTCCCTACTCAGTGGGGAGTCCGCTTCTCCCTCTGCCCCTCCCCCTCCACTCCCACTCTCTCAAATAAATAAATAAAATCTTTTTTAAAAAAATTAAAAAATAAAGGAAATATTTGGTATATTGGAGATACAAATTTAGAATTCTTACTTCAAAATTAATTAGATAAAACTGTGGTTAAATTAATTTTTCATTTGACTTTCTTTCTAGAATTACTTTTTGCTATTTGATTTAAAAAAAACCCTTAATTACATATTTGATTTATTTATTCAATTAATGAAGCATTGCATTTCCATCTTGTCTCAATCATATTATATGGTGCCTAAGGCAAGCTTCAAATTTTTTTTAGGATTTTATTTATTTATTCATGAGAGACACAGAGAGAGAGAGAGGCAGAGACACCGGCAGAGGGAGAAGCAGGCTCCAAGCAAGGAGCCTGATGTGGGACTCCATCTTGGGACTACAGGATCACATGCTGAGCCACCCAGGCATCCCTATCTTCAATTTCTTTAAGGTTAGACCGTATTGCGTTGGTCCATATCTCTAGTCATGGTGGATGATAAGAAACTAGGGCTCAGCAAAAACAAAAATTGTAGGAAATGTTACATTTCCCTGCAATATTTACTTGAATGTCATCTACTCCTTACTACCTTAAGATTTAAAATATCCCAGATCATCTAAAAATATTCACTTCAGATATTGCTTTTCAAAGAGGTGGCTGAAAACATTTATTATTGTCTAGAATAGAATAGAATCTAAAATATCTATTGTCACATAATTTTATATTGTTTTAAAGATTTATTTATTTATTTCAGAGAGGGAGAGTGTGTGAGCAGGATGAGAGACAGAGGGAGGGAGATACAAAGAGAAGCATAGTCCCTGTTGAGCAGGAGCTCCATATGGGGCTCCCTCTTATGACCCTTAGATCATGACCTGGGATAAAATCAAGAGTCCAACCCTTAACCAACTGAGCCACCCAGGTGCCCGTTACATAATTTTAATCTTAGTGGTATAATATAGTTGCATTTTGACTAGTTTTGTTAAGTTTTGAGTAAAATCACTCTTGTTCATTTTTTTAAAGACTTTATTTATTTATTCATGAGAGACACATAGAGAGAGAGGCAGAGACATAGGCAGAGGGAGAAACAGGCTCCATGCAGGGAGCCCGATCTGGGACTCGATTCCCGGTCTCCAGGATCATGCCCTGGGCTGAAGGCCGCATCAAACCGCTGAGCCACCCAGGCTGCCCCTATTCATTTTAAAGCAGTTCAGAATCCATGTCTCTTGTATATGAACATATCAATATGGAAAATATTATCATGTCCAATGTCAAATATAAATACGCATATGCCTGAATTTGGATATCTGCTTGTTCCTCTTCCTTCCCCTCTGCTCCTCCTCGCTGCTTGCACAATTTCTGTCTCTCTCTCTCAAATAATTTTTTTTAAGTTAACCTAATTCAATTTAGTATCTATGGTAGAAAAATAAACTTCCTTTGTCTTTTACAGTGTTAGATTCAGACTGTAAAATGTTCTGCTTTATTAGAATTTTATATTTAGTTTTTATTTAAATTCAGTTGTCTACAACTTTTACTTCTGATCATGCTGCAGAGGCACCTTACTTACCTTCACATAGTAATCAACTATAAAACTGGAGAAATTATACAAAATATTTGTTTTCAGACATTGTACAACAGTGAAGATCAGTGATTTCTGTGAAAGGGACATATACCAGATAAGCTTTATAATTATCCTAGTTTTCTATCTGGAATAATATTCCAGACCTCAGTGAAAAATTTTCTATAGGGTCTTCCTGAATTGAGAATACAGATATCAGAGTTTGAGAAATCTAGGCAACTGGAAGTTACAGTATAGAGCTTCAGGGAGAAGGAACCTATACAGAAAAAGAGCCCCAGAAATCTGCATTGGGATTGTCTTCAGTTTTTGCTAGATACAGCTTGCTGAAGATCCCCAAATGTGAGGAGAAGCTCCATGAGACTAAATAGACTAATATTAGCTCCACGAGACTAAATGACCAATATTAGCTCCAAGCCAAACAATTCTGAGAGCTCGGATAAGATAGGATATTTCTGTGTTCTGATTAGCAAAAATAGAAGGTTCTCTTTAATGGTATGGGTAATTCAGTAGAAACGTCAAAAAGTTCTCACCTTAATAATACATCTAAACTTTCCCTAGTTTCAAGCTGCTCTATACTAAACTGTAGCACTGGTTAGTAACTAAAAACAAGATAAAGTTGATACTCAATTAAGTTAACTATTTGCTAGAACAAAGCACAGTGCCCTTTAAAAGTAGAAAACAAAAATTCATATTCTCAGCATTAGAATACCTAGCCTCCAATCAAAAATTACTTGGCACGCCAAGAAGCCAAAAAGTGTAACCCAAAGTCCAGAGAAAAATCCGTCAAAAGAAATAGAACAAGCAGTTATATAGATGTAAGAATTAGGAGATAAGAGCTTTTAAAATTAAAGAAAAATGGACCATGGACTGAATTGTGTCCTTTCAAAACTGAAGTTCAGCTGTAAAACCCAAATGTGACTATAGATGGAGATGGGACCTTTAAAGAAGTAATTAAGGTAAAATGAGGTCATAATTATGGTCTCCTAACGGAATAAGACAGGTGTCTTTATAGGAAGAAGAAGGGATACCAGAAGTGCACACACATAGAGAAAAGGCCATGTGAAGACCCAGTGAGAAGACAGTGGTCTGCAAGTTAAGGAGAGTTCTCACCAGAAACTATAATACTGTTCTCACCAGAAACTAGTATCTTGATTTTGAACTTCCAGCCTCTATGAGAAAACACATTTCTGTTGTGGCTTAAACCACTACCCACTTTGTATAATTTGGTATGGAAGCCCTAGAAGACTAATAGAAATCCTACAAAATACAAATGGGTAGAAGTGTGTCAATTAGATGCAGGAATTTGAGACATTTCCAGATTTCTACATGTTATTGATTTCTTTTTTTTTTTTAATTTTTATTTATTTATGATAGTCACACAGAGAGAGAGAGAGAGAGGCAGAGACACAGGCAGAGGGAGAAGCAGGCTCCATGCACCAGGAGCCCGACGTGGGATTCGATCCCGGGTCTCCAGGATCGCGCCCTGGGCCAAAGGCAGGCGCTAAACTGCTGTGCCACCCAGGGATCCCTGATTTCTAATGTGATTTCTAACGTGATTCCTTGCAATCAAAAAAATATACTCTAGCTCAGTCAGTAGGATGTGTGACTCTGATCTCAGGATCATGAATTCAAGCACCACAATGGCATGGAGCTTACTTTAAATAAATATATAAATAAATATAATATTTATATAAATATATATATTCTTTGTGAATAGAGTTTTTGTAAATGAATTGAAACACGTTTTGTGTTCAGCATATATCGTGTTGGTAAATGTTGCATGGGTACTTAACAGAATGCATGGTTTGGTGGCGGTGCATGAATTATACAGTATATGTTTCTTAGGTCAGTTTGGTTGATAATGTTACTCAAAACTTCTGTCTTTACTGAGATTCTACTTGTTCCATATAATAATGTGGATTCTTCAAGTAAAATTTTAATTTGCCTATTTTTCTGTTCAGCTGTCAATTTTTACATTGTTTATTTTGAAACTGTCTTATTGAATGCATACACAGGTAGATTGTACAAAAAAAGAGAAAATTAGGCCTGTAAAAATATAATCTATAGATAACTCATTAGAAACAATAAGATAATTTATTTAGATGTTCCAATCTGACATAAATATGAAAAATCAAATTATGTCTTTATAAACCTATAATAAGAAGTTAGAAAACTTATTTCAAAATGTTTCATTTGTAACATCAACCAAAATGTAAGTTAAATAAGAACATATCAAACAAAAGATATTTAAAGCACATATGAAAAAAAAATAAAAAAAATAAAACACATATGGGAAATTTTTAAAGTAATTGAAATAAAGTCCTAAATAAAGGGAGATATAAACCATGTGTGTTATAAGGAGAACTGTATGTGATAAAAATTCCAATTCCTCTCATATTAATCTATGATTTTAAAGTAATTACTAACCATATTTTTGCCCCCAAGGAAATGGATAAAATCTTATCTCTAAAATGTAAATTTAGGCCAGGGCACCTGAGTAACTCAGTTGGTTAAGCTTTCAACCCTTGATTTCGGCTAAGGTCATGATCTTAAGGTCATATGATTCAGTCCCATGTAGGGTTCTGCACAGGGGCGGGGTTTAGAGCCTGCTATGAAACTCTATCTCTCTGCCTCTCTCTCTCCTCCTCTCCCACCTAAAAAGTTTTTTTCTAATGTAAATTTAGGAGCCAAAATCAAAATAGCCAAGATACCTTTAAGGACAAAGAATGTGGAATGCCTGGGTGGCTCAGAGGTTGAGCAGCTGCCTTTGGCTCAGGATGTGACCCTAGGGTCCTGGGATCAAGTCCCACATAGGGTTCCCTGCAAGAAGCCCGCTTCTCCCTCTGCCTATGTCTCTGCCTCTCTCTCTCTATGTCTCTCATGAATAAATAAAAATAAAATCTTAAAAAAAAAAAAAAGGACAAAAAAATGTGAAGAGGAGCAGGATAAGAAAATGGAAAAAGTAGGACAGGAGGCAGAAAAATAGCAAAATGGGCTTGTTCTACCACAGATCAAGAATTATAAAGGCCTATCACTTCTCAGCCTTTTGGCTAAGAATTATAAAGGCCTAATAACGAAATCATAGAGATTTGGCACAGGGATAGAAAAATTCAACCTGTGGAACCAAGTGGAGAAACACTGCCCAAAATACACATGAACATTAAAAGTCAGAGCTGGTTTTGAAGCTCTTTGGGAAAAAAAAAAAAAACGGACTGTTAAATGAGTGGTAGTGGGACAATTACTTGTCCAGATGAAGAAAAGTTGATTATGGATAATAGATAAAATATGCCAAAAATAAATAAAATAAATAGACCACACACAAAAAAGAAAATTATATATGGGTAAATTAGATTCACATTTCAAAGGCAGAAAATTTAAACCTTTCAGGAGCATATAGTAGCAACACAGAGAAAGGAAAGATGAAAGTGTATCTTTATTACACACAAAGGTGTCAATCACAAAAAAATGTTGACAATTATGACAACATTAAATCAAAACCATTTCTTTATCAAAGGCCACTTTTTAAAAATGAAAAAGGAAAACCAGGACTAGGGGGACATCTTTATACAAATCATTTATGTATATTGACCAGAAATACAGTCTGTCCTGTAAAAAATTCCAAAAATTAGGAAATGCATTTCACAAATTGAACACATTCGGAATGACTCAGAAACCTACAAAAAGAGGATTAAGCTGACTAATAATTAGGGAAGTACAAATTATGACTATAATAAAGTACCACTTTATACTCTCTAAATCTGTAAAATTAAGAAATCCTACATAAAATCTATAAAATTAAGAAATCCTATATACTCAGCCATCCAAAAGGATGAAATCTTGCCATTTGCAAAAACATGGTTGGAAGTAAAGTGTATGATGCTAAGTGAAATAAGGCAGAGAAAGACAAATACCATATTTCACTCCTATGTTGAATTTAAGCAGCAAAATAGATGAACAGAGTGGGGAGAAAAGAGGGAGAGGCAAACCATAACATGGACTCTTAACTATAGAGAACAAACTGAGGGTTGATGGAAGGGGGGTGGGCAGAGAGTGGGCTAGATGGGTGATGGACATTAAAAAAGGCACTTGTGATAAGCGCTGGGTGTTATATGTAAGCGATGAATTGCTAAATCCTCCACCTGAAAGTAACATTAAACTATATGTTAGCTAACTGGAATTTAAATAAAAACTTGGAAGAACAAAAAAGAAATTCAGTGTCCAGTCGAGAGCATGGGGGAAGGAGAGATATCACATACTATTGTGAGTTTATAAATTGATTTGAACAATGCGTTCATACTGTCAGGAGATGTTTCTCCATAAACCTCTCACATCTTCTGAGAAAATCCATCAACAGCTTTTGTTTTGACTGTCTTTTTATCTTTCGTTTTTGTTTTTGTTTTTTTGTTTTTTCCTCCCCAAAGATGTTTGGATAGTAAATACCCTTGAAAGAAGAGTAATTCCCTCTGGAGCAGAGGACAAATCTCAATGCTGTCCAAGAGAGTTCAGACAATGTCTTCTAGGAAAAGGTAGGATTTGATTTGCTAGAGGTCCCTTACAAAAGATTAGGGTTTCCTAAACTTGGTTTCCTCTCCTGCAATGTACCCCACAGTGCATGCAGCTATCATTTAGCTCCCATAGGTCATACTGTGGGAAATCAGAACAAGTGATGTTACTCTGGCTACTGTTTTTGTTGTAACAAACTGGTCTTTATCTTTGAGCCAACAGGTTTGTTTTCCTACCAATATTCATGGAACTGTGGCAGGCTAACTTGTTAGCTTGTGGGCAGGGTAAATTCTTAGACTCTGCAATTCTGATTACAAGGACCTGATAGTGACATAGACATGTCTTTCTGGAAAAGAAAGATAAAGACCTTTCTGCAGGCTGATTAATGGAAAGTCCTCGGGAAGTCCTCAGGAATATGTAGTGGACTTATTGAACAAACCGTAGTCTTTCAGGCAGTAAATACTCCTCCACTACCCTGCCTGTTAATGAGGAGATGGTTACAGACTGAGCACCGGGAAGTAAATTCGCAGAGCTGCCTACCTGCTGTTTGTGGTGGTTCACTCTCCTCTGGGTGGGTAGGAGAGGGGGCACCAGAGACAGGCAGTAAAGAAACCCAAAGCCAAAATGTTTATAAATGTATCATCTACTGGTATGTGCTTGCCAAAAATAATACACTGTATTATTAAAAAAGAGCTCTGAGGGTGAACATTGAAGGACATTTGCAAGAATTTCTTTTTAGATTTCGTACTTTATACAATAGACAGAGAACTTTAAGCAGTGGAATGACCAGATTTTTTAAACTATAACTCTACTGTGCATTGTAGGAAGAAACTGAAAAAGGAGAGATCATTTAGGGGTTATTGCTCCAAGAAAAGGAAGACAATAGAACATAAAGAGTTGAATCAGATAAATGGAATGAGAAGATCTGGCCCCAGTAAAAACTCTATGGGAAGTAACAAAGTATCCTGAAAAGGGTAAATGTGGTCAATATTTTCAATTTTGTCTTCCATGGCCATGGATAATATAAAGTATATGAAGATATAATTGAAGATATTGATATTCTGTGTGTTGACATACTATAAATTACAAGGATCATTAATAGGAAATTGTTCTTTCAATATAATAACTGTTAAAAAAGTGATTCAGTATCATCTCTCCTAAGTTAATGTTTAATCTTGACTGGCATCTCTCAACATTAAATGTATCATTTAACTACATAATATAATTAATTTACCTAATTACTTGTCTATTATTACTTTTTTTTTTTTTTTTGACTATGACACTTAGAATCAAATTTGGGTCTCAACTCAAACAACTACATCTTTCCTGTTAGTATCTGCTACTTCTATTTTACTTAATTCTTTTATTCGATTCTGGCTCATATTTTTCCAACTCCAAGTTTATATTTTTCATTGATATTTTGTTTTTCATTGGGTGTATTTTTATAAGGTTATCTATTAGTTTCTATTGAACAAAATATTATGAAATTTTTAGCAAATAAATAGGAGTATATAAATAGAAATTCTATTCCTAAATTTTCTGTAACAACAACAAAATGATAGTATTCCTTATAGCAACGTGTTTCAGAGAATCCTGATTCAATTGACTAAAGTAAACATAAATAAATAACAAAGAGGGGCCTCTGAAATTCCCAAGAAGGAGCGACAATGAGTAACAGGGATGTCAGAAGGGAAATCAACTTCATTAAAGGACACAGATAACTTTCAAAATATTGCCAAAAGTTGCCACTTTCGCATTTTAGATTTTAAAAATGATACATGATCAGTCTTTCTCATCTCAGTTCTAGAACCAAAATCACAAAAGCATAGGATACAATAGGGAGAAAGATTGTGTTTTATTCAGTGGTATGAGTGAATACAGGTAAATGAGAACTAAGGAAAGGGACATTAACAATCATTTACTGAGCTCCTGATTCTGAGAGTAAGTTTAGGTTGGTTTCAGCTAGGTAATTTTCTGCTCCTTTAAGCTGGCCTCACTCATCCATCTGTGTTCAGTTCCTAGTCAGCTCAACAGATCTGTTTCAGGAGGTTGACGGGATGACAGATGGATAACAAGGACCACTGGAGCACATGCCCTTTCTCATAGAGCAGTCTAATCTAGAATAATTTACATGATGACAAAATGTTCCCAAATCAGCAAGTACAAATGCTCTTCAAGTTGATGCATGCTTCATGACTGCCAGTTTCCCATTGGCTAAGGTCGGTCACGTGGCTACTGCAGATTCAAGGTGTGAAGGAGACCCCATCCCTTACTGAAAGAGGAAAATTGTGATGATTTTTGCAATTGCTCATATTCTTCTTTCTGTTAATAATCATTCACATCCCTTTCACATAGAAATTATATCCATTATTCTAAGACTTAAAATTCTCAACCAGGCTTGGAGTCCAGGATCAAACGATGCCCATCAAGTCCTGATACAGTTCTCTTCACCTAAGAGTGCTTCCTACTCTCTAAATATGTTAAAATCTCTCCCATCCCTGAAAATTCTATGCTTTTCTTTTTTACTAGCCATGGTGCATTTTTAGCTTTTTATTTGAGTGTCCGCTTTCATTCTAAAATAAGTTTAAGGGTAGAGTCAGTATTTCATATATTTCTGCATAGCAACCCCAATTATTACTTTTGTATGGCCATGTTCCTTTAATTTCTTTTAAAAATTTGAATGAAGAATGATAAAAGTTAACTGCCTGATGATGCAAGAATAGTATTCTTTGTATAATCTGAAGTAAGCTATTTTTTTGCAAGGGTAATATCCAAAATTGAGTTTTTATAGAATCACAATGAGGTAAAAGCTCAACAGGACAATATCTGAATGAAGCTCTAATTAGTGTGTATCAAACCATTTTTGACTTTTGCTGGCACTCTATGCTAATGCTAACTCAGGAATTACAAATCCGTATGCATAAGCAGAAAGAATTGGTCAACTCAGAAAATATCAAAGATTCTACTTGTAACCTCTGATTTCCAAAGATTTTTGTTATCACTCTTACCATTTTGCCCACCTGCTTTTACATACATAGAGTCTAAACAAATGCAAATGAGTAACACAGTAAATCATTTTATCTTTATATCCCTATCATTTTAAACCAGAAGAGTCAGGAAAATTCAGATTTATTTGAAAATATGAAAAGAGATTCAGAATTTAAAAACAACACTACAAAGGTATTTTCAATATAGACCATTGATGGGCATGCCTTTGCGTGTTGGTGAATGTTTACAGCTGGGACCAATGTTTTATCTGTATAGGAGCACCTATATAAGTGGACACATTTGTATTACTGCATTACTATATTATCTAAGTATTTTTATGGCCATAATAGAACTAGGTATAAATCTATGCATAACAGAATTTAAATATCTATGTGTACATTGCTTGTGTGTACACTTGTTTATTGGATCTTATAAAGGCGTGTCAAAGGACTGTGAAGGGGGAGAGACACATGCATGTGAGGTGCTGTTCAGGATGCTTTACCTAAAGCACACAATGTATCCCTCACAGACATCCTATGTTATCTGTATTATGAGGTTTCTGTTACATTGGAGAAGACTTTCTCAGGAAGCAACTTTTTATGATCACAATTTAATAATTTTTGGAGTCAAAAATCAATTCAGACCTCCTCTCTCTCCTCATCCCTGTGAGAAGAGAGCAATTATAATAAATGGTGATTAATCAAACATGTATCATGTTACAGAAATATTTCTTGAAACTGAAGGTAGGGATAGAGTGAGCCCTTGAGAAGAAACAAGACTTTGGAAATGGAATGCTGAAAGAAAAATAGGTTATTCTCTGCTTTCCTTTTTGTTTGTTTTGTCTCTGCTGCTTTTCTATGGCATTCTTTTGATTTTTTTTTTTTTTTCTGTTAACTTCAGCTTGCCTGGCTTCTCTAGCCACAAAGTAGGAGATTCCCACCTCACCACAGCTCAGATCATAGACCTTTTGCTTCTAGGAGTCAGCTTAATTTAAAGGAAAGAGAATTTGGTAAGAGTAACTAAGATCAATTTATTTATCACTCCAACCAACTGTGGCCCAAAAGCCTGGGTTCTGGGTGTAAATACTGCTTCCGCAGGGCTAAAACCCTAAAAAGGTTTTTCTTGTTTTGTTTCTTGTTGCTTTGGTTGGTTTTACTTGTTTATAAAAGGGAGTTTAAAAGGAAGAAGAAAGGATAAAAGGGAAGAGTATGAATTTTCTTTTTCCAATGTTCCAAACATTACCCCAAGGATAGTTGGGTAATAAAAAGTGTTTTAGTGTCTGGTTAATTCCTTAGAGAACTTTTCCTGTGAGAATTCACATAGAAGACAGAAAATTTGGGAGCAGTTACAATAATATTTGCACTGACACTCTAATCCAATTGGTTTTGTGTTGCCAAATAATTTCTCAAAATTGCCAGACCATTTTCTAGCCAAGAAGCAATGCATAGTTATAAAAATTTGGAGATTAACATACATATATCCTTTTCTTTTGCTTCTCAAGAAAAAAAAATTCTAAAAAAAAAGTTGCAGAAAACAAAAAAATCATAGATTTAAAGATGAGAAAAAATAATGATCGATGTTGGACAATATACACAACTAAATTTCTTAGCTGAGTAATACTATTAAGGGAACACCACCATGTTTCCCATATTTTACTACTTAAAATTCAATAAGTATATATGGAAGTAAATATATAGGCTGACTTGGTATTCTAAGAAGACAAAATCTTGATGATGCAACATTTTATTGCTAAAGCCACATTTTGAGTCAGAGTTTTGCAGAACAATTATTTTGGTGGATTTCTCTTATTTCAGAATTGAATAGATTTCCTGCTGTCAAAGTTGAAAAACCCTGCAGATGCAGGTTATTTCTTTATTTCTGATCAGAAATATCTTTAGCAACTCATCCCAGTTGGGTTCCAGAGTTGTGAATTGGTATTGTCCTTTCTTTTCTAACCACTTCACACTCTACCACAGGGATAGGCAATATAGAGGAAAAAGGTCAGAGCTTATACAGAGAGAAAGTCATTGAGTGTATAGGTATATTTCGTGTAAAGAATATTTGATTCTGGACTCCCATTTGAAATTAATAGTTGCATCATTTTGTAGAAATTCTGAGTTTCTACATTTTTATTTCATATTAGCAAGAGATACACATTTTTAAAAATTCATTATATTTTCTAATCATGAATCAAATAATTCATATATATATAAAAATTAGATGAATTATATTTTTATGAAATTACATCCTCGGTAGAAGAAATCTTTTGTATAGCTTATTAGAAAATATTTTCAAGATGACTTTACAATATTAATTTGATATAAATATAAGTAAAAATAAATAAATAAATAAATAACAAATAAATAAATAATAAAATAAGTAAAACAGTGTCCTTTTTGGCCAAAATGCTATTATGGCCAAATTAATGATTAAAATACAATTATGTTACATATTTATTTGTTACATTTACTTATGTATGTGCAAAGAACGTATCTGCCTCAAAAAGTTTTGAATTGCATCTTTCCATCATTTAAGTTTCAGATTGCCTCCAGCTTCCAAAAAGTTTGCATCTGGAAATTAAAGAGGTTTAACAATAAAAGAAATGCAAGAAAATACTTGAAGTTAATAGAAACCTATCCTTCTTTTTTTTTAAGAGAGAAATCTACAAACCAAAGTAGTTAAATAATGAATATTATGGGGCATCCTTTCTCTCTTGAACTTTTAAAATTAAGATGTACCTCCTGTTGTTATTGATTAGAATCCCATGATGGATATGGAGTATCCATGCTTTCTATGACTCATAATCTTGATTTGGAAATTGGTGTACTGGGTTGCTAGGCCTTTCCAATTATACTACATGTAGCAGAACCTCCAGAGATTTCCAAGAGAATATTATTTTTCATTATCACTCCTGTTACATCTCGAGGCTTATTGACAATCATCCTTAAACTACTCAGGTTCTCTTCCCCCACACTGGCAAAGCACACAATGAAAAAGCCAAATATAAAATGAAATATTGTCACAATAATGTATGTAAGTTATGGTATATTTTGTCTTTGATGTATGGTGTAGAAAATGGTTCTTCCATACTTTTTCCCCCCTCAAGCTAGCAACAAAATTACCCTGTAATGAGGATCCTTTCTAAGAAACTTGTTTGGTTCATGCACACTTTTTTCATGGATGCCAACTGTAACTTAGCAGACACAACTGTAAAAATCATATGACTCCAGCACAATTCTCACATTTTAAATGGATCATATTTGAGAAAATGCTTTGACCTTTTTCTCATATTTGAGAAAATGTATTGACCCAATCACTGTATTTTTATATATGGATATATTTCGCACTAGTCAAAATACCTTTTCCCAGCAGAAGTCACCTTGCATAAACCAATTTTCACCTGTTTAATTATTACCTTAAGCTGATTTTATCAGCTGGACCTTGTCTGGCCTTCAATCATCATTGTTTCTTCTTCATCATAAGTACTAATGTAAAATTTGAGAGCTTACTGCACAGAAGTAGATTTTACCAGAGTTGACACAGAATAAGAAATTTATGTTTTAGTTGAATGTGAAATGTGATTTTTCTCTTCATTTGTTCATTTAACAAATACTTATTAAATACTGGCTCTATTCATAGTATTTGTAGGCACTTTGCTATTTTTCCTTAAAAAGTAAAGAAAAATTAGAAAAAAACCTGTAAGTGGTTATTTCAGACAGCATGCTATTTTTGAATATATTATGCTCTGTTAGTATTATTCGAGTGGAAAATACACAGAATATTATTCAGTTCAAGTATAATCTAGTTGTGACATCAATCACTGCCTGTCCCTGAGGATTGATTCTCATCTTACATATAGAGGAAGGTTTCTCATTCCTCCTCCACGACTCTGTATGTGACATTTACAAATATTTGTTCTCATTTAGGGAATACAATTTTTCAGATAGAGGATGATTTATTTTTGAACATTAGTATGGAGAAGAAAATTCACAGAATACATGAGAGGTTTTTTTTAAATAATCAAGAAAGACACAAGCCAAGAATAGGGGTACAGGTAAATAGTTTTGCAAGCAAATCTCTAAAAAAATTCCCAGTCAAAAAATTCCTTTACAGAGTCTTATAATTCTGGAAAAATGGAGCAAGAATATAATGAGATTTAAATTTTAACAGATGTCAATGCAGGTAAACTGAACAATCTTTGTAGCCATAAAATTTAAAGTTCTAAAACATTGTAAGAGTTTATTTACTATACACATTTTTATATTTCCTTGTTTTTATTAATTTTTCTTTTCAAAACACTTGACATACATTGTGTGTGTGTGAGACTAATCAGTTTCACAATTAATACCACTGGGGAAATACTGGGAGAGAGGAAACATATTCTTTTTAATATTATATAGATCAATATTTTAGCAATTGTATTATTTTTCATATTTCTTGGGTATAAGGTCTTTTCCTGGATGTGGAAAAAGCTAGTAAAAAGAATCAAGTTTTTATTAATTCACTGTCATTAAAAGTGAGTATTTTCTTCCCCTTTTGCTTATGTCTTGTAACAAATCTGTACTTCTAACACATAAAGCTAGTGGCTTATGCTTAGAACATTGTCAGAATGAGTAATTCCTATAGGAAATAGTTTTCTGATACATTTTGTGAAAAATTAACAGTATTACATTACAGAGATTATTCAGTTCTATTCTGAATTTTCATTCTAATGTATGAAATATTACTGAAATAAAGCATTGGGGTTTGTAGTTCTTTCTCCAAGAAGATGAGCCTGTGCCAAGAATTCAGGTGCAAATGATATATTTATTTTTTTTAATTTTTATTTATTTATTTGAGAGAGAGGATACACAAGAGAGAGAGAAAGAGAGAGAGAGAGATGTGGAGAGAGAGGGAGAAGCAGATTGCCTGCTGAGCAGGGAACCCTATGCAGGACTCAATCTCAGGACCCTGGGATCATGACCCGAGCCGAAGACAGATGCTTAACCAACTGAACCACCCAAGTGCCCACAGATGATATATTTAGACAGTGCAGTCTATCAATATGATAGAAATAATTATCTAAAATCGCTATCTCCAGTTCTCTGTCCCCTGTTTTTTTCTTCTACCAATATATTCTATTTAGGCATAAACCTCTAGCAGTCCCCAGAGATCTCTTTTATCAAGATTGATAGACACCAATATCTGGTATAATTCAATGGTCCTTTCTCAATCTCAGTTTATTCAAATTTCTGCAGGATTTAATACAGCTGCTTACTTCCTCCTTTTAAAAAGCGTTTTCTTCATTTTGCTTCTGAAACAATATGCCCACTAGAGGCTTTTCATCTTGTTTTGTTATTTTCTGCCTGTCCTTTTTTCCAGCTTTATTGAAATATTATTGACATGTAACAATGCCTAAGTTTTACGGTGTTTACTGTGATGATCTGCTACACATATATATGGTCGAATGATTACCGTGGTAAGATTAGTGAGCACATTCATCATTTCACATGATTACCTTTTTTTTTATTTTGTGGTGAGAGTACTTAAGGCTGACTTTCTTCGCAACTTTCATGTATTTAATACAATATTGTCAACTATAATCACCATGCTGCACATCAGAACTCCTTATTCATCCTATAACTGGAAGTTTATACCTTTGACCAATCTACCAGTTTCTCCCATCCCCCAGCCCCTGCCAATCACCAATCTACTCTCCATCAATATGAATTTAGCTTTCTTGGATTCTACATATAAGTGATATCATAGAGTATTTGTCTCCGACTTATTTCACTTAGCATTGTGCTCTCAAGTTTCACTTTTATTGCTACAAATGACAGAAATTCTTTCTTATTTATGGATGAATAATATTCCATTCCATACACACATCACGTTTTTTTTTATTCATTCATCTATTGATGGACACTTTGACTATTTCAGTGTTTTGGCTATTTTAATAATGCTGCAAAAAAATATAGTGCTATCTAGGTGATTTCAATACACACTGACTGTCTTAATGCTACTTTTTCTCAGAGTCCTTTGCTGGCTCTTCTTTCTCTTCCCAAATCTCTAAATAATGGAACATCAAGGGCTCAAGCCCATCACATACTCTTGCCACCTTCTTTTCTTTCCTAGATGACTCTTTTAGTCTCATGCTTTACAATGCCAGCTATAAATCTTACATTAATAGGCAATATTAATAAATAAACTCCACATTAATATCTTAAGCAGATTTTTTCCTGGAATTCAGCTTTATTTTTTCCAATTTTCTATTCAACACTGGTTTAGCGCCCAATAGGCATATCAAACATATAACAAAAACAGACTCAGAAGCTATCTTCCCCATTTTTAAACTGTTTTCTTTGAGCAAAATAAAAGAAGCATTCATGTTTCTCATCATCACCTCACATCCCACATCCCACATCCAATCCATTTAATCCATTGAGTATAAGTTTCAAGAGAGACATTGAATTCAACTATTTCTTAATCATTTCTAATGCCTTAACTCATGCAGACCAAGTCACTTCTGTTTCTCTCCTGAGTAATCCAAAAGTCTAAAAAAGATCTTCGGACTTCACTCTTTCCTTTTCAAGCCTATTTTGACCGTAATAACTAGAGTTGACTCATGTCTTCATCAAAAGGTATCCTCCACAGAGAGCTTTCCTATGTCCATACTACTGAAAGTAGAATCATCTCAACATTGTTCACTTAAAGTGCTGATTTTGTCATTGCACTAAACAAAGTTTCCATTTTTTCACATACTTTGTGTATCATCTTGGCACTAGTATTTTCAATTTTATGTATTTAAAAGTACATTTTCTGTCTTTCTCGTAAGTCTGTGAACTCTGGATGACAGGACTTTGTTTGTCTGGTCCCCAGTACCTACAACAGCTCCTGGCTCTTAGTAGGTCTTGATTGAAAAAATGTATTAAATAAATAATTGAATGAATGAAACAAAGTACACAATGATCATGAAGACTTTAGTAGTTAGGATCCTTAATAATACATATCTAACATACACAAATTCAACTTTTGAGATGGTCATAAACAAATATACACACACTACAAAACAAAACAAGGAAAAACTAAACAAAAACAGATTACACGAGAGAGCAAGTTAAATAGTTGATGGTTTCCAGCAAACCTTCTGCTTAATAAATTTATGCCCAAAAGTGAGCTGAAAAGGAAGAAGTTAATCTGTTTCCATCACTGCCAACTTTGGCTTTCATGTATCATAGGATAGCATCTAATTTTGCTAAAGCTATAATTTCAATGAATTGTTTTACACTTTTTTCCTGGTAAATACTAGACAACCATTTCCTTTGGAACTCAATAAAAGATAAGATGATTAATTCCAGTACTGGAAGAAATGTTGGTTTTTGAGAGCTAATGAGAAAGAATATTTGACTCCCAACATGGCAAATTTAAGGGTTTTATTTAAAACATAGTTTAATCCACTTATTAAGTAATTAAACAAGTACTTATAGAATTGTGGGCGACCACGAACTAGCTGGAGTAACTGAACCAAACCAGGCCCGGACTTGCGTCCCTCATTCACTCAAAAGGCTCTAGAGCCTAAAGGGTGAATAGTTGGTAGACGCTTGAGAAAGGGCTTGAGCAATGGTCCTCAGGGCTCGCTTGTACGTGATCGCCCACATAACACAATAGATACAACTTATTCTGACCTGGGCATAAGTGTAAATAAGGGTCTGTCTGTCCTTGCTGGTCTGTTTACCATACCTAATATTCCTGTGAAGTATGTACATCTGGAGCAACAAGCTTATCTATTTACCAAGGTCTTCTGGCACCCGTGAGTCTGTCTTGCATGCTGAGAAAGGGGAACTTTGGAGGGTTTCACAAACCTGCTAAAAATAAACACCTTGGTTTTGTTTTGCTCATGCTATAAAATGTTGTAAAACCTTGAATAAAGCTGGCACTGCTTGGACATCATCCACTGTGTCTCGCCTGTCCCCATCTCTTTTCTTTTATTTTCCTCATCCCCTTATCCTCGGGACCCTGATCGTGTTGCCGCAGCGCGCACAACATAGAATACCTACCGCTTAATGGGTACACAGGATGCCAAGGTTAGAGCAATGAATTAAACAAAGTCCCCATCCTCAGGGAGCTTACATTCTAAAGGGAGAGTACAGACACTTATTATATGTAGTAACAAATTTCTTACAGAAAATGAAGCACGTGGACTTTCTAAGAAATGAAGAGCTTAGACCAAATCAGACTACTTGAGCATTCTTTAGAAATGTCTTCATATGAGATTTAACATTATACATGTGGAAAAATACCTTCCATTTTATGTAAATAACTTCTAAAGGCTTTTCTATATGATAGAGTCGTCTCAATATAATAATTATTATTACTAATCATAATTATTATTACTTAGTTTTGGAGGTCCAGAATGAAGCTATTTTAACCAACTCTATTGAGACATAATTTGCATTTGATAGCCTTCATCAATGTAAAGTGTGCCAATCACTGAACTTTAAAGATATACAAACCTGTGAAACCACTACCATGATCAAGATACAGATATTTCCACGCAGGCAGAAATTTTCTTGGAGCCGAATTCTTTGCTCAATATAATAACAAGAGTGACCATGAGTTTTCTGATAAATTTTCTTCTCCATTCTGACCTGTCCTGTTATGTATGTGTGTAAAGTAAAATATTTACTATGTTAGAACAAAATGGAATAGGATAGAAATCCCACTACTCATTTTGTCCTTTGTTTTTCTGAATCCGTTTCAATCCTGTTAGATAACAGCTTTTCTGTGTGTATGTGTGTTTTTATGGTTATCTTTGCGCAAATACAAGCAAACGTAAATATATTTACATTTTTACTTATTTATATTTTTATATAAATATTTTTAAATAAATATATTTCATTTTACTTATTTATATTTTATGTTTTTATATTTACTTATTTTTCTTTTTTATATAAAATTAACATATTGCATATGCTTTCCTATGCCTTGTTTTTCATTTCCCAATGTAAACTATACATTTATTTTCCCTACAAGTAAATAGAATCCTTTCTCATTCTTCTTTAGTACTTCCCAATATTATTTCCTATTGATGTGCTATAATGTATTTAAGCAATCTTTGGCTGATAGACATTTGGGTTGTTTCCAATCCTTTGCTATTATAAACAATGCTCCACTAAGTGACTTTCAGCATTTGTCTTTTGCGTGTGTGCCAAGAGTATCTGAAGGGTAAGTTCCCAGAAGTGAAATTGCTGGTATAGAGTATATGAATTTGCTATATGGATAGATATTGCCAAATATCTCTCCTTAGGGAATGAGCCAATTTATAGTGCCACCAGGGATAAATGAACATACTTTTTTTCTCCCTAGTCTTGCCAACAGAATGTATTATCAAATTTTGGGATTTTTCTAAATGATAGATACAGCATAGTAGTCCAGTGTAGTTGTTATTTGCATTTTTATTTTATGAATGAGAGTGAAGAAGAGTATTAGTAACAACATACAAAATTAGAAAAACTAACCTTTCCTTACCGGGTGATTTAAGAATGCCCGTCCCTTTGCACATATTGCTCATACCTGAGCAAGATAGTCCATGATCAATGCAATATACTTAAGTCATTAAACCTCAATTAGTATTTTTAATTCAAAAAAGAAAAATAAATAAATTCAAGAAGATATACTTATTAATTTTCTCAAATATTAGAAATAAACTTTAGAATTAGGAAGCTACAGCCAATACTTCACCATCTAATAAAATGGAGATTAACAAACATTGAAGGAAGACATCTTTAAAGAGAATGGAATTGAAATGTAGAGATAAATACAGAAACAAAATGTAAGGCAACAGGTAATAAGTTGGTCAAAATTGCTAGCACTAATATAAATATATATTTTATTCTCTAAATGATAAAATGCAGAAACATAACAGAGGAAAAATGAAAATAAAATTGAAGAAAAGCATTTCAGGTGTCTTTAGCATCCTTTAAGATGTGGCCTCAATGTGGTAGAGATTCTTATCTGGCTAGAGCAATGAAAATTTAAAATGCATCAATCACACAATTAGCAATTAAAGTACAGTTCATAATTTCCCCTTGCCCTATGAATTTGTGACATGGAACAGTCAGTTGAATTAAAGAAGTTTTCTCCCTGTCTACATCTGTCATAACTCTCTCAAACTCAAAATAATGTCACCTGTAGTTTCTTGCCATAGATAGATAACTATATGGATATCTTTTAGAGCATAGGCTTTCTGTATTTATTTACCTGTATTAGATAATTAGTCAAGCTAAAAGTCTTCTATAGAAAAATTAAAATTTCATATCCCAAGAGAAGAGAAAAGCCAAGAATACAGATAAAATTGTAGTAGGTCGATGCTTTTGAACCTGTATGACAACAAACAGAACAGATGGGAAAACATCAGTCTGCTCCACCACATGGGCACAAGCTGGCAGCTCTGATTCATTCAGGAGCAGAGGTGAACACAGCAATCAACCTCCAAAGGCAACAGTCTCTTGAGTTTGTCTTCAAGAAATTCTTGTATTGAGAACATTACAGAACTCAGGGTTCTGATGCATTGTCCTTGTGTGATAATAATTATGTTTACCTAGAAAGGACTGAAGGCAGGCTATAAAAGCTAGTTTAACCCTAAAGCCAATCCTCAAGTGTTGTTTTTTTTTTTTATCCTTGCCTTTATTATCTTCTAAAACATCTCTTAATTGAAGTTATTTTAAATACAAATTATAACAAATACATAATTGCTTTTAGGATAAAATCAATATTTGTATATACTTTTCTGCTTTTATAATATTGCTCTCTAACTCCCTGGATCATATCCTGAGCTATGCAGAAAAAGAAACTTCCATCCGAAGAGACTTCCCTGAGCATATGGGCCTGACGCTGCATGCTTCCTGACTGCTGGGCAGTTGTGAGTTGTGGGAGCTTTGGGTGTCACACTGGGCTGACCCAAACCTGTCGTGATTTGTTTCATGATTTCTGAGAGAGGAAGGAAGAGGGAAAATTCTTCAATCTGGCTAATTAAGAAGCTGTAACAAAGGGAAAATCCCTTTTTGTCCCAGCACAAGCCACCAGCACTGGTATTGCAGAAAGAAAATGAGATCCAGATTGCTGGAGACCAAAAGGTGAAACGTCAGAGGCAACTCACGGTCAGAGGGGCAAAGGCAGTTGTAATAAGGAGTTCCAGGTGGGGGAATAAAGAGCAATCTCAGAAGGTCACAACAGAAAACTCTAAGTGGCTCTCAAGGAAAATAGGCCTGCTGTCCACAATGTTCCCAAGAAAATGGCGGGTGGTTATGGGGCTTGAATGTCGGTTGACTCTCAATAAGGCTCAAGGCCAAAGCTTATTGTCCTTTCCAGTGGGACTGTTACTCAGGATTGTTTTAGCACTCTGCTGTGTGCTAGGGGAAGGCTAATGACACAGAGATGAAAGCAGTGTTCAGAATTTGCTAAAAATCCATACTTTATCAGATAGGATCATTTGCATTTCTCTGAAGAATTTAAAACTCCTGTATGGCTTTCTGTGCAAGCCAGTTTTATTTGGCTCCTCAAAGGTGTAAGGTGCCAAATACAGGTAATGAAGTTCTGGTGGCAATCATTTATTCCTTTCTGGTCCTAAAATCTGATCTGAGCCTTAGTTGTTTTTGCGTACTTAAAATTTTCTTTTGTGCGTCCCATAATGGTTAGTACTGTCTAAAGACGGTCCATAAAGGCGAATCCCAGGCAAATAGAATAAATGTGTACTTGGACTGCTTTCAGTAATATGGAGTGATAGACATGAGGCAAACAAACAGATATTTAAAATATTTAAGTGCAGGGTCCTTTCTTAGGCTCAATTCAGGTTTTTTTTTTTTTTTTCCTTTACTACTACTAGCCATAGGGACTACTCCCAATTTTCTCCCATTTTGGCAGCTGCCCGCATGTAATTGACCATTGGGAAAGCTTTATTCCTCTCAAATCTGGCTGGAAAGTGGAAAGATTATTCTATCATGTATTTCATTTTTAGAGCTAGCAGAGACAAACACACAGGGCATTTCAATTTAAGGCTGTTGTTGCCCATAATTAGGGGAAATATGATAGGATATTTAAAAAGAAATTACAGAAACGGAGAAGCCACACAATTATAAACACTTGGAGTTAGGAGTGTTGTTTGGCACTTTCTGAATTTCTTCTCAGGTGGGAAATGGACCTCACTGCAGACACCATACCTGAGTATACAGTCTGCAGCCCCCTTTCCACCCATCCCTTCTCATCCTGAGGCTAAGCTTGTAATTCAAACAGGATGAAAGAGGCAGAGATTTTCTCACTAACACTGGTGATTTTTACCTGAAAGCATTCACATTGAGTCATAGGCAGGTTATAAGCTCTTTACCCAGTTCTAAGATTTAGTATGCAAGCACGCATGCATGCACAGCACACACGTGCACACACACATGCATTCATACACTCTCCTTCCCCCATTCCAACACACAGAACAAACTCTCTTATTTTTTCTGTACATTAATTGACTGCAGTTCATTTTGATGCAAATATTCCTCTCATTGATGAGATAAAATTCCAGCCAGCTGAGCAAGTGTAAGGAAAAACTACCATTTGGCTTTGCATATTCACCATTATGTCACTAGTACCTGAGGACAGTTTTGATAACTCAGAGCTACTTTCTGGACTTCCCATCATGATATACTTTTAATACTGATCACTACACTTCCATTACAATGATTAGCCAATTAATGACGCTGCATTTCCTAAGCATTCTATTTTACATTTCCTTAATGAAATATATCATGAATTTGCAAAATTAATTAACAGATCCTATTTTAAATGTGCTGCTTCTAAATTAACCTTTATGATTACTTTTCCTGCTCAGTTTGGGCAGGATTGACTGACAGATTGTGAGATTACTAAAAGGCCATTTTTCTAACCATGCTTAAAATGCATACTGCGTTTAAATAGTGTCTTGAAAATGCTCTATTTGATTGCCCTAGTTGAGTAAATGAACAAAAATATGATCCAACGAAACATTGTTATCAAATGTATTTGTTCATTAAGTAAGGACTGTTAAACAAGGCTGGGACACGTTCATTAAAAGATAAGGATCCTTGCTGTCCAAGAGCCTAACCTGAGAAGGACAAATAAGAACCACTAGGTAAGTTATGTAGTATGTTTTAGGTTGACAAACACTATAGAAAGAAAACCAAGTTAGATGCAGGGGATTTATTGGGGGGGGGGGGGGGCGGTGCCAGTTTGCAGTATTCACAAAATTGGCCGTGGTAGGCATCATTAGAAAGGTAAGAATTATAGACAGACATAGGAACTGAAGGAGTTAGCCAGTCTTTTTTTCATCCTTTAAAAATTCACACTTTAAACATATAACTAGCAGAAATCTAGAGTTAACAGAAGATCTGTTTATTTTATAAGTTGCATTTAGAATAAAATTATAACAAGTATATGGAATTAAACATGTATGTTTAGTTATAAAAATAAAATGCACTTTGAAAAATCATACTAAATCAATGGAAAGAGAAAATATAAGACTCTATTATCTATTACTTCTCCTGTTCCAAACCTAAAAAAATCTTAATGTGATGTGAAATGTAATCAAATTATTCCCTTTAATTTCATGGTTGCCTAATTACTCTGAGCAGAAACCAAGCAACAGTTTAAAGTGCATGAATATATTTAAATTAGTTCCTATTTATGAAGTAACAAAATGCTTCTGCTTTCTATTATTAATTGGGATATTTATAGTTCTAATTATAATTTGTTGGGAAATAAATTTAGTGTATTGCTTTACTAATTTATTACTGTATCAGGTAATATACATATGTGACTTTATAAATCATATCCTATTGAATATTGTATATACTGATTTTTTGGTATGACTCGTTGAAATGAAGCATATAAATACTTTTATTTGCAATCAAATTTACTATTATAAGCCTTACTAAGTCATCAATAGAAAATTAGAGTATCTTTATTTCTTAATATACAAGATAAATTTCATTTATAGCCATATAAACTTTTTCCTATATGATTTTAAGAGATGTTAGATTCTTTTTAAAAATTAATGTAACAATATATTTAACCCCCTTCGACTGTAATTTTTTGCTTCATTAGTATGGGACAAGCAAAAATACATTATCAAGATCTGTGAATCACTTAGAAGGTGATATTTATTCTAATTCCCAAAATAGCTTAAGGAAGTAGAAGTTCTGGATTTTTATTTTGTAGATAAAATGATGACAACACATGCTGATTACATGGAAAGTAAAATGAGGATAAAAACCATCCATTGGAAATGGGAACATGAGGTCATTGGTATTAGTGACAACTTTTGACACTTTAATGTTTTTTGTTAATTTTATAGTCCTATGTTTTTTCCTCAGCTGCTAAATATGTTTACAAATTATAAATACAATGATATTTCATTTCTCATTTTCAAATAAAAATGAAAAACACTTTAACTCTATTGTAGGCTTGAACATGTTTTAAAATTTGATTCAATATTTTTCCCATTTTAAAAAATTATTTATTTAAAGAGAAAATGAGAGAAAGTGTGCACATGAGTTGGGGGGGAGATAGGGAGAGAATCTTCAAGCAGTGTGCCCACTGAGCACAGAGGCTCAACGCAGGGCTCAATCTCACAACCCATGAGATCATGACTTGAGCCAAAATGAAAAGTTGGACACTTAACTGACTGAGCCACTTAGGTACCCCATGGCTTGATTTTTTCTAATGAAATTTTTTAATTTAGCCACAAAAAACAAAAATGTAATAATCAGTATTCATGTTTTCTAGGAAGTTTACTTTGTTGTTTCCTTCAAGGAACACTCTGTGGACTGACTTCATTTTCTCATAAAACACATACAGCTGTCACATGTAAAAGGCAGACATATGATCAGCTTGTCTTATGTAATATAAGATTTACCTATGGATATATGGGAATGAGGAAAAAAGCAGAAAACTGTCTTAGCTGTGCAGGTAGGAATTCGAAGACAGACCAGACCCCTCTGGCCATCTCTTTTCTTCATTTTCTTAATACTACAAGCAAGAGCCTGTGTCTTTCCCCAGTTCTCTGCCATTTTGGTGATTGAATTCCTCTAAGTAACTGCTTCTACTGCTTTTTTATTTTCTTTTTTAAGAGATTCTTTTTTTTTTTTTTTTAAGATTTTATTTATTTATTCATGAGAGACACAGACAGAGAGAGAGGCAGAGACACAGGCAGAGGGAGAAGCAGGCTCCATGCACCGGGAGCCCAACGTGGGACTCAATCCTGGGTCTCCAGGATCATGCCCTGGGCTGCAGGCGGCGCTAAACCGCTGCGCCACCGGGGCTGCCCTGCTTTTTTATTTTCACAGCACCACTTAAAGATGCCTTTCATTCCCTTCATATCCCATGTTCAAACTCCCAGAGGAGGCACTAAGTGAGCCAGCAAAACATGATCCAAAACACACCTTCTCTGTTAGTCCTGTTCTTGAAAACAGCCTCACAGTCTGGTGCCTAAACACTGACACCTGCTTCCTTCCACTGTGAGAAGCTTGGTGAAGACATTGTGCACAACACACAGTGATCTCCTCTTGAGTTGCCCCTGAATAACTTTGCTGGGAAAGAGGCTGTGGGCAAAAGGTTCACTGAATGCTCAAGGATTCTTCTTTAAAGTACCATTGAATCAGGGTGCTTAGGTGGCTTGGTCGGTTAAGTGTCCAACTGTTGATTTCAGCTGAGATCATGATCTCAGGGTCATGAGATCAAGCCCCACATTGAGCTCTGTGGTGGGCATGGAGCCTGCTTAAGATTCTCTGTTGTGCAATCTCCTCTGACCCTCCCCAGTTCATGTTAGGCAAGCTCTGGTGCGCTTGCTGGCTCTCTCTCTCTCTCTCTCTCTCACACACACACACACACACACACACACACACACACAAGTACCCTTGAATTACATCCTCTGGTTCCAGGCATTTTTCCAGACTATAGACACCTATTTCCTGCCACCATCTAGGAATTACCAACGGTATGGAGAAATAACTCATTTTTAATTTATTTATTTATTTATTTACATTTTCCTTGATTTTACTGAGAAGATACATTGTGCCTTTGGTCCTATTCCTGAAAGAGTGACATTTCCTAGGCAGCAAAATGAGGAAAGGGAATTATGACCAGATGGGACAGCATGTGTGCCTTTTGGAGGGAGGCAGAAAAGTTCTGCATGGCTCAGACATGAGTGATGTGCAGTGACAGGGAGGGTATGAGATTTCCTAGGGAGAGCCTATATGGAATGTTCAGCAAAGATAGTTTTAATTCTCTGGAACTCTTCATTATCTTTATGTAAAATGAGTTGCTTGGACAAGTTGTTTTCTGAGACTCATTCTCTAATTGAGATTCCTTCAATCATTTCAAGTCATCATTGAGTGGAGGCCTCTTTCAACTGTTCAGATCCAGCTTATCATCATCTCAAACAGAAAAGAACATCATGAGCTGTTTTCAGGTAATCTTCAAGGACTCAGTCTAACAAGAGCACTCATCCTCTAAGACAGCCTCTAACCCCACCAGCAGCAATTTATAAATAAGAGTTTTGCCAAAGAACTACATTCCTCCCATATCCCTCAGTCCCTGCACCGTCAAAGACTCTGACCCACACAAATCTCTAGGCCAAGAAACTTTCAGTCTCTTTCTTCACAATCATATTCTCTTATGAGTACTTCCTATGTTATTTCAAAAATATGTGACTGTGTTTTCCTTGAATTGGTCAAACATTCGGTATTGAAGTCAGGCAGACGTGATGATAGCCCGATTACTCCATTGAAAATATTTGTGACTAGATCAAGTAATGGAGCTGTTCTGGATGTCATCCACGAAACAGAAGTAGTAATATGTGTGCAGAGCTGTGTAAGGATTGGGCATGATGCATACAAAGGGCCTTACAAAAACTATAGCTAGCCCTTCTGCAGTTAATACATAATTTCAGAAATCCTTCATGAAATTCTAGCCCTGCATCTGGATTTCTATACAAATCTTGTGTTGCCAAAGTTTTAGAATAATTTACAGCCCTCAAAATGTATATGGTTAAAATATTTGCCTTGTATGAATTACCGCAGGACAGTTTATATATACATGAAATATTATATATACATACACCTATAATGTGTATATATATGCATGTAATGTGTGTGTGTGTGTATATATAATGCATATGTATTTAATTCCAGTTGGATCCTGGGGATACATCCAAATATTGAATTTATAAAATGCCAGAAACAAAGTCTAATTTTGAATTTCTTGCCAGGCACCACAATCTAGCAATCTGTGTGTGTGTGCTTGCACACACACACATGCATATGTATGTAGATATATAACATTAAAATTAGATGTCAAACTTTGCAAAAGGTGAAATAGCATTTGGGCCACTGTGGTAGAAGCTCACTATGGTCAGCAGCCTGAATTTGATTTGCTTCCTTTTAGCAAGGGAACTCCTCTTTCAGGGTATCAACTCATGCTCCTCTTATATTCTTTCAAGAAAAGAATTACACCGATGTGGAGTACTGGAGAAATTTCCTAGTGCACAGTTCCTACATTGGAGACTTAGCATGCCAGATCACTTCGCTAGGGGTAAAGCACAGGTTTGCCATGTTAAGGGGAGTCAAGGTGGTCAAAAAAACAGGTAGGAATGTAAACAAACAAACAAAGGGCTTCCTGGCAATATTGGTGCCATTTTTTGTAATGGCAGGTCAAAGCTTTGTAAGCATACACTCAGAATATTTCAATGTTTTGATTCTTTAAAAAAAAAAAGCTAATTAAAGAAAGAAATTGGATTTGCTTCCTAAATTTAGGAACAGTTGATGTGGGGGGAATGATCTTATGGGACTAACTGATTGGAAACCTGTTTTGTTTTGTTTCTGATTTTCCAACTCAGTTATTACTGTTCTCTTTCAAGCTGAAAATACTGCAGCCAGATATTACAGTGAGGTTTATGAATTCATTAATAATAAGTAGTTCAACCTCAACTGCCCATGTGATTTTTAATTTTGAGCAGCTTTTATGAGCACCTGACAATTTCAAGCCATTTTTTTTTATTACTCCTAGATTTCAAAGTAGCATTTCCAGGATGTGGCCATCATGACTTCTGCTCAAAATTGCCTGTTTAGGGGTTTACTATGTATTTTCTACACAGGCCACTGGAAATCGAAACAATGAAGAAAAGATTTGCTTTCCTGCAGCAATGACTTTGAAATTTTAAAAATCACTCACCATAAATTTAAAACTGAACAAATTTCATCTGCATTTTTTTCTGGCGTTGGTGTTGCCAGCATGCAAATGCTCCTTCGATATTTGTTTGTTTTCTTTACATTTTACACTACAGAATGATCTCTTGCTGGTCTTTGTTAGTAAGTCAATCTTTCTTCCAGACATCAAGGGGTGACCTTTATGACCCAAAGATTTATCAAGTCAGCAATCTATTCCCTGGGGCCAGCATCTTCAGCCTCTTCCTCTGCCAGTCACGTCTGTGGAGGACTTTGCCAAACCCCATGAGAAAATGGACTAATCTACTTGTTTCAAAGAACAAGAATGACATCTTTACCCGCTGTACTTTGTCTATAGAGGAAAAAAGCTAATAAAGGATGAAATACTTTACCCAATTGTGAGGGATCCGATGCAATGTTTTTATAATAAAGGACACAGAGAGTAGCAGTTAGTAAGCAGCTAGTCTGAGAAGATAAGGCTTCATTACTAGAAAAAAAAGGAGAGAAACTTATTACAAGGAGTTCAGTGAGACAAATATGTTTTAAAGGCACATTCCTTTTTTGTCAGTTCATTTCTTTTTCTTGGTACGATAATGTGGCTATGACATTCTGTAATAATTGAGCCACAATTGGTTTCTGGCCTCTTGTTTTGTTATCATAAAGGTCCAAGTGCACCTGCAATTAAGTCCAATTATTTGTGAATTGTGAGGTCGTCTCTGTAAATGACGACTAGTGGAAACATTACAGAGGCGGCATGTCAAAGACTCCTTGAAAAACTAAGTGGTCTAAAAACCGGGCAATTATCATCAATGCTAGTTTTTAGATGGGAGAAGACAGCTACAGCCACAGCAGTAGCATTCAAAATAAGCTCCCAAGTAAGAATGAATAAAAGTAATCCTGAGAGTTAACCAGATTTACAAAGGATGCCACTAGGTTACCTAATGAGGGACAGCTTGGATATGACACTTTTGCCTTGGAGCTTAAATAAGCTTCTTAATTTTCTTTCTTTCTTCTTCTTCTTCTTCTTCTTCTTCTTCTTCTTCTTCTTCTTCTTCTTCTTCTTCTTCTTCTTCTTCTTCTTCTCCTTCTCCTCCTCCTCCTCCTCCTCCTCCTCCTCCTTCTTCTTCTTCTTCTTCTTCTTCTTCTTCTTCTTTTTTTTTTTTTTTAGTTCTTCAGGCCAGTGAAATAAATACAACTTCTGGACTCTCTCATGGCTGTGTATTAACCAGTTTTCATTGTTCTTTTCTTATGCTTTTGAAAAATAGTGCTTTTTTTTTTTTGTACTGTTAAGTCTTGGAATATCCTGGATATCTTGTATTTTATGGTACAGTATAGTACAACAAGGAGTAATATTCACTCCTAGTAATACTCACTATTTTTAATTATTATTTATTTTGTAAATTTTATGTGGTCCTGTATGAGGTTTATAAGTGCATGCTTATATACAAATAGAGAGCTAAGCTTTCTAAAACACAGCCAGTAACAACCAAATGTGATCCACTAATAAGTGAAATCATTGTATCTGATAAGGTACCAATGTGTAATATATAAATTTACAACATTTAATAGGTGGAATCTAAAAGAAAAAAAAACTAACAAAACTCATACATAAAACAGGTTGGTGTTGACAAAGGTGGTGGGTGGAAGGGTAGACAAAATCACTAAAACCATCAAAATGTACAAACTTCCAGCTATAAAGTAAGTAAGTCCTAGGAATGAAATGTACAGCATAGTACTGGAGTTATTAGTACTATATTGTGTATTTGAAAGTTGCTATAAGAGTAGATCTTTTTTTAAAAAAAAATTAAAGTAGGGGCACCTGGGTGGCTTAGTTGGTTAAGTGTCCAACTCTTGATCTCAGCTCAGGTTTTGATCTCAGGATTATGAGTTCAAGCTCCAAACTGGAGTCCACACTGGGCATAGAGCCTACTTAAAAATAATATTTTAAGAATATTTGACTCACAATGTTACATCAGTTTCAGGTATACAGAATAGTGATTTCACAACTCTATAGGTTAAGCTACACTCCCCACAAGGGTAGATACCATCTGTCACCATACAGCGCTATTACAATACTGAGTATATTCCCTATGCTGGACCTTTAATCCTCATGACATTTATTGCATAACTGGAAGCCTATATTTCCCTCAACCCATGCTCCTTTTTGCCCATCCCCACTCTTACGTCCCCTCTGGAAATTACTAGTTGTCTGTATTTATGGGTCTGTTACTGCTTTTTCACTTATTTATTCATTTATCTTGTTTTTCAGATTCCATATAGAAGTGAAGTTATATGTTATTTTTATTCTTCTGTCTGACTTACTTCACTCAGTATAATATGCTTCAATTCCATCCATGTCACAAATGGCAGTCTTATTCTTTTTTATAGTTGAGTAATAGATCATGGTAAATATATATATTATATAACTATATACATTATAACTAAATTAAATAAATATATATAACTAAATAAACTAAATATATAAATAACTAAAACTATACACACACACACACACACACACACACACATATATATCCTCTTCTTTATCTATCAATGGACATTTAGATTGCTTCAATATCTTGACTATTGTGAATAATGCAACAATAAAAAGGGGGTGCATACACCTTTTCAAACTAACATTTTTGTTTTCCTTAGGTAAATACTCGGTAGTGAAATTACTGAGTCTTATGCTATTTTTATTTTATAATTTTTTTAAGGAAACTCTGTACTATTTTCCATAGTGTCTGCACCAACTTACTTTCGCACCAATAGTGCACAAGGGCTCCTTTTTCTCCACATCCTCTCTAAACCTTATTTCTTATCTTTTTGATACTAGTCAATCTGGCAAGTAGAAGGTGACATCTCATGATGGTTTTGCTTTGCATTTATCTAATGATTAGTGATGTTCAACATCTTTTCATGTACCTGTTGGCCATCTATGTATCTTCTTTGGGAAAATGTCTACTCAGGTCCCCTGTTCATTTTCTAATTGAATTATTTGGGTTTTTTAAATGTTGTGTTAATAAAAAAAAAAAAGGGATCCCTGGGTGGTGCAGTGGTTTAGCGCCTGCCTTTGGCCCAGGGTGCGATCCTGGACCCAGGATCGAATCCCACGTCGGGCTCCGGGTGCATGGAACCTGCTTCTCCCTCTGCCTGTGTCTCTGCCTCTCTCTCTCTCTGTGTGTGACTATCATAAATAAATTAAAAAAAATAAATAAATGTTGTATTATGTAAGTTCTTTATATATTTTGGATATTAAACACTTATGGGGGAAATCATTTGCAAATATATTCCCCGTTTCACTAGGTTGCCTTTTCATTTTATTGATGGTTTCCTTCACTGTGTGAAAACTTTTTATTTTGGTTTAGTCCCGACAGTTTATTTTTCATTTGTTTTTCTTGCCTGAAGAGACATGAAAAATGTTGCTACGGTTGATGTCAAAGAGATTACTGCCTCTGTTTTCTTCTGGGAGTTGTATGGTTCAAGTTTCACATTTAAGTCTAAGAAAAGATCTTAAAAATCTCTCATCACAAGAAAAAATATAACTATGGGAGGTGATAGATATTACATAGCTTTACTGTGATGATCATTTCACAATATATACATATCAAATCATTATGCTGTACACCTGAAACAAATATGTTATATGTCCGTTATATCTCAATAAAAATGTATAAAAATTAAATGATAAAGAATTTTAAAATATTAATTTTTAGGGACGTCTGGGTGGCTCAGTGGTTGAGCATCTGTCTTAGGCTCAGGTTGTGATCCTGGAGTTCCGAGATCGAGTCCCATGTCAGGTTCCCTGCATGGAGCCTGCTTCTCCCTCTGTCTATGTCTCTGCCTCTCTCTTTCTGTGTCTATCATGAATAAATAAGTAAAATCTTTAAAAATGTATTAAATTTTAAAATCATAACTCTATTAAATAATCTACAGAGTAGGCATAAAAATACAAAATTCTGTGTTAATTTTACCAACACTTTTTCTGTGCCAAATATAGTAAAATCACTAATGATAAACAATATTTTCAAAATTCAGGGGCATCTGGGTGGCTCAGTCGGGTAAGTGTCTGCCTTGGGTTCAGGTCATGATCCCATGGTCCTGGGAGGGAGCCCCACATCAGGCTGCCTGCTCAGTGGGGAGGCTGCTTCTCCCTCTCCTCCCCACTCGTGCTCTCACTTGCTGTCTCTGCCTCTCTCTCTTTCTCTCTCCCTCTCTCTCAAATAAATAAATAAAATATTTTAAAAATACATTGTCACAATTCACCATGTAACACCAATACCCTTAAAAATTATGTCATTTCCTTTGGATAAGAGTATTAAATTTAACAATAAAACTTTTCTGAATGCAGAGTAATTAAAACCCTATGTAAGGCATAAATCCTGTTTATTTTCTGCTTTAGATGCCAGTTATAATACATATTTTAGTTTTACCATCTGACTGGAACATCTGTTACCTGTTTTGTTCTGGATTCTGAAAGCTTCCTTTTTAGTGTGACTGATCCCCACTATGTGTTTTATGATGTACAAGTGGCATAACAATACATAGCAGATGTTCCTTACCATTGATCTACATGCCTTTTCGTTGACCCAGGCTGCAAATCTTCCTTTAATTCACAAAGTAACATAAGGATTCTTCAATAATCTAGTTTTAACACCTCTAAGCCATACACAGAAAGACTTTGTGTTGCAAGCACATAAGGAAGAGCATATTTACAACACTTGTTTTTACAATAAGAACCCATGCTTCTAACCAGTTTTTCAATGTATTACTATTTGGGCTTGAAGAACAGGAAGACAATATTGCATGAGGAAGGCAATAGCAACATGGTTCATCGTAATTTTGTTATTGTGAAAAGAGTGCAAAATCAGGGTTTTTTTTTAGTATCAGCCAGGGGCCATATTGCTTTGCATATCTAAGGAAGGAAGCAAAGATCAAAGAAATGAGGCAAGGTATGTCAAATCACTCATTTAGTAAATGCAGTCTACGGTTCCCTTTGATAAACTCATATTCTTCCCCTCCTTCATGTCATTGGATTTATATTATTGTCATTTAGAGAAGCGACAAATATGAGAAAAGAACAAAGGATGGCTAATATCAACTATCATCAATTCTTTTCCACTGTGTATGAATATTATTTATGTTCAAGCCAGTATATTCCCCCAACCCCTTGAATTCCAACTGGTCCTGGCACATTGTTTGATCAGAGAGTGTAGTGAAAATGACTTCAGAAATTGAATGAAAAAAGCCTTGTATTGTCTCTCGATGTGTCTCAGAAGACTCACGAAAGAGACAGCTGTTGTGGGGAAAGTTTGACCATCTTGACAATACTATGTGGTGAGAAAGCCCAAGTTAGCTGTGTGAGAAGGCCTTAAGAGAGATGCCCAACCAGGCTGTTCCACATAGTCCAGCCCAGGCACCATAATATGAATGAAGAAACAATCTTGAACATTCTTGCTTCAGCAGACAACATATAAAGAAAAAAAACAAAGGCTTCTGATAACAAGTATAACTTTTAACTTTGAAATAAAATGGCCAGTTACTTCACCAGCAAAGTGAATTTATTAGGAAATAGCAAAGGAATTGTAGTTCAGGACAAACAAATTATAGCAAACCATAGGCAAGTCCAAACAGACAAAGGGAAAGTCAACTTTTATTAGGTTTTAGGAGGAACTTGGAGAGGGTCGTTTTGAATAAAAGTTCTTTGGAGAAGGAGGTTGTGTGGTTGTGGCAGTTTCTGGGCTGCAAGCAGTGGTTAGTGCATAGTTGCAGGGGCAAGGAGGGATCATCCCTCTTTTTCTTAAAAGCAGGAAATAAAATTCCTATGAAGAAAAAGTGTCCTCCCTTGTCAAGATAATTCTTATCTTCCTTCTTCCTGCTGGTTGTGCGCGCTGCAGGCTGGTACGTGCATGAGAGCTCCCCCTTTAGGGCTTCTGTTTTAAATAAAGTTTCCTTAATTTATTTTCACAAACTGAAGCCCTAGATTTTAGGGACACAGCCAAGGCATCTGAGCTATCTGTAACCATATGAACCACCTCAGCTAAACCTTTCTCAAATCTAATATAAACTTTACAAAATTGTAAATCAAACTATCATGTTGTATGCCTTAAACTTTTACATTAATGTATGTTCATTATTTCTCAATAAAACTGAAAAAAAGTTTATTTTTGAAAAACATGCTCTTATAAGCTCAGCAAGAAGGAATAAAGAAACAGCATGTATCTGAGGGGAGGAAGGATGTAAAATTTTAAAAACTATTGTAAGGGTAGAAGTCACAGTAGTCACCTCCAAGGAAATGATTTTTAAAATATTTTTTAATAAAATTCAATTTGCTCTCTTGTCATTTTCATCTCTCAGGTTATCTCTTGAAAAGCACTTCCAAAACGTACATACTGAGACATACACATGATATATAGAAACCATACCTGATTTAGTAGAAATTAAAATGAGCAATACCTCCTTTCACTATTGTCTGTATCTAAAGAAAGCATTGACTCCTAGAGACTCATTTTTTTCATTTTTATTTGTTCCCCAGACTGTCAAAAATGTTCAGGAATTCTAATCCACACATTTTGATTAGGTTCTAAACCATATGACTTCAGGCAGAAAGATATTTCAACCCAATTGGAGGCCCTTAGGGAGAGGAACACGACTGCTCAGCCTGATTTATTCCATATGCGTAGCCACAGGAGCGTAATATCTCAATGAATAAATGCATCTATTTAATGATTCTTACGCTGGTTTTAGTAGGCACAAAAGGTGCTATATTTACAGGAATAGCAACTATAGTTCTTTTTTCCCCCTTTGCAGAATTAAGTACATGTTAAGTGCAAGAAACATAAAAATTGTAACAACTAGGGCTTTTAGCTAAAGCCTCCTCCACTCACGTGGGAAATCAGGTCTTTGGGAATTTGGATGGAGGGTAGAGACCATCTGTGAATGATTTTAGAAGCAGACGAAATTCTCTATGGGAATTAAAATGTGGTTCAATCTTTGCTCTATATGCTCTAGTTGTAATAGTCACCACTTAAAAGACTATTTTGGAGGAAGGAAGGGACACAGGAGTTTGATGTCAGGAGACTCAGGTGTGCTTGATTTGATCAGTTGAAAGCTCTTTCTTTCTTTCCTTCTTTCTTTCAACATATGGTCTTCTGACTTATGTCTAATGATTTTTAATGACTGTTATGAAAGCAGAGGCACTGTAGTTGCAGGACATAATGAGGTGTTTAGATCCTTCCTCTTCATACCATAAAGATATGTTTCACTTGAAATAACTCATCATAAAACCAGACTATCACTCCACTGTCTAGATCAGAGATCCACAAACCTTTTCTGTGAAGAGTCAGATAGCAATCATTTTAGGCTTTAGAGGGTCATAAATTGAAACTTTCTGCCTTTGTAGTGAGAGCAGCACAGACAAGATGTAAACTCACAGACATGGCTATGTTCCAACACAGGCTGCAATTTCATCTTCATTCTGGAGGTTTCTGGAAGCTATATCTGATTTTACTGGGGAAGGCATCCCATATCCAAGAGACCAATTCGAGAAGATCCAGTTGCAAAGCCTAATGATTAGAAATTAGTACCTAAGAAAGACAAGAAACAAGTAAAGCCCCAGGGGAGGAACAAGAAATTAATATATGATGGAGGACAGCATGCCTATTAGGCTAGTGGATGAAGGAGAACTCACATGGAGACACTACCACTCTAGATACAAACAGAATATATGAAAGCTTTAAGGTAGAAACACTCCTCAGAAAGGTATATCATGACTACCCTGTTTCAAAAAACCAGGCACCTGAGGCCAAATTGCTGAAGTGAATTTCATAAGGTCACAGGGCTAGTTAGACATGGAGCCTGTGGTTAAAGCCAGATACACTTTTCACTCAAAGCTATCCTCCTTTTATATAACTAGTTGTCCTTTAGCATTTCTCAAATCTTTCAGTAAAAGTGGGTTCCAAAGCTGTGATATATAGATGACAGCCTCAGGTAGGGACAGGGTGTAATTAACCATATGCTCATGTACATTTACCTTAAAGCCCACTAATGCAGAACGAGACCCTAATGATGGCTTTTAAATACCATCACGTCATAAAAGTATGTCCAGTGTGATATTGCTAATAATCTACCCCCCTCCACACTGTTCCTCACAGTGTTTTCCAACATACATAAGTATCACTCAGAGTATCCCTTGGGGCAATTCTCTTTGAGGCTCAGACTTGTGAGTAGGCTAAATAAATGCCCATTCTAATTTCCTTGCAAAATATATTTCCATGTTTTACCTTGTCAGTTTTAACTCAGGAATTTCTTGTGAGGTAGCAGCATCCATTATAAGTCAACTTGGAAAAATTGAAATCGTGGCAGTAGTTATCAGAAGAATATCACAGTGCTTAGAGTGGCACTGGTATAATAGGATAGAGTAGAGCAGAGGGGAAGAGAGAGAAGACAGAAGAGAAGAGAGAGAAAGAGAGAGAAGAGAAGAGAAGAGAAGAGAAGAGAAGAGAAGAGAAAGAAAAGAAAGAAGAGAAGAGAATAATGTACTTGTGTATACATATATAATATCACTTATTTATATATGTATTTTTAATGATTATAAATATTCTGGATTTATGTCATAAAATTGTATATTGTACTTGCAAAACAATATTCTATATTGGCATGATGTTTTTATGTATTTATACAATACTTAAAATCAGACTAATTCTGGCAGCTAATAGAAATTGTAGTATATAGAGCTACACAGGTGCACTAACAAGAAATATTTGAGATTACAAAGGCAAAAATCTAGAGAAGGGACAGAATAAAAAGCAAGACTTGTATGCAAAGCATGCATGAGTTTATGTGCCTGGAGAAAAGGATTCTAAAATAACAAATTTAAGCAAAAGTTGCAGTTTCAAAATCAGATTTTTTTCTTTTATTTGAAAAAGATAAATCCCTACACAGTTAAACTGATACCTTTCATAAAATTAAATTCACATAACTATCATGGAAGATGCATGTGCTCTCTCTGTCCAAATAATTGAAAGTGCCAAAAGAAATATATACCAAAATAAGCAAGTCTCAATGGGTTTACATATACAAACTGACATTACAATACTGCCAAGATGACTAAATTCTAGTGTTATCAGAATTCATGAAATGCAGCTTGTCTCAAGCTCCAGAGAACTCCTTCTGCAGTCCCAAATTAGATTCTACTATTTTATGTAGTTGCTTTATTGGGTGAAATCTAAATTTAAATTTTATCCAATTTATAACAGTTTTCTTCTAAAAAAAATGTATTGCTAACCTATTCTTACATCTTATTGAAAATATTACATTACCTTTTTTATTAATTTAAAATCAATGTGATGGAAAAGACTAAAAATATTGCAGAAGTTAATTGGGCTTGGGCTTCTATAATCTAATTCTGCTCAGCAATATAATATGCATCAAATAGAGGATTTTCGAGAGAACTAATAAATCTAAATTTAAGTTCTCAGGTTATCCTTATTTGCATTAGTCTGCACACAAAATGTTTAAGCTCTCTAAAAAAAATTTAGACACCCACAATATCGATAAAGATGTCATACATGCATGGAACACCTCAGATACATAATACAGCTGGCATTTCAGCCAGAAAGACAATTTTCCTTGGGGGCTCTTTCATTGCTTTAACACTAATCTGTGACAAAAAGGTCTTGTCAGACTCTTATTGCATTTAAGAAGCTTTTGGTGAGATTTGTATTGATCTGGAATAAAGCAACTGACAACATTGCAATAAATTTTTACTACTTAGTACTGATCAATATGTGTTTTTCCCCTCAAACTTTTTTCAGTAAATTGCCTTGAATTTTCTCAGCTATGGCCAAGATACCACTAGATTAATATTTTATTCAAAAGGTTACACACAGTTAATGAATAGGGGAGAATCCATTATAGTAAGATCTGCATTTCTAAGGAATCAATTATATTGAATATGATGTATATAAAATATACACACAGAGAGAACACACACACAAATACACACAGATAACATAAGGATTACAGACAGCCAAGGATTTGTATGTACTATTTTCAATCTTGCAAATAACAAACAATAATTGTCCTGTTTTATATAAATTACATGTAAACCTTTTAATAAAATTCTCTATAAAATAATATTAGACAATTAAAATCTCAGTAGAAGAAAGGGCTATCAAATACATTTTACTTGTTCAGAACATATAAATATTTAGGCTGTAGAGTTTAATAAATGTGTTCCCAATTCCATTTATGTCCTGAAAAAAAGTATTTTTATCTGGTATATTTCATATAAACCTGAAATACTAATGGGAACATTTTAATCACACACCTTTAAAAAATGGTACTATATCACATATACCTTTCATCTGTAGACTATTTCAGTAAGTTTCCAGGGAAAATCTTCAATTTATAAAATTTCCCATTTTCTAATGCAACTCTGTTACTCTGATAGATAATTAATTGTCTGTCCATTTTGTTTTGATGGGAGCAATGGTCTTGCATTCAAGTTGGATGCCATATCTGTGAATACTCTTGTTCTCAGTATCACATTTATTAACTCTAAGGAATACCACAGGGCAAGAACCAACACAGCATATAGAGCTACAGCACAGCAGTGATCTCATGGCTAGCCGGCACAAATTCTGATGTCCAAGTCCCTCCACTATTGGGTCATGTACAGTCAAAAAATATGATGCTAATTTGACACATGCCATTATAATTCAGGGAAACTATTGGCTCTTGCATCTTCGTAACAATGGCTTGAGTTAATGTTGCAAGAAAGAGTCAAACAAGATTCATGGCATCTGACCTATTTGAGTCTACAGGAAAGACCTGTAAAATCAGCATCTAACCTATTCTTCCATTTAGAAACTCAATTTAAGTATCCTAATTGCTACAATAAGTAACAGTGTTGACTCTCTGAAATACTATACTGCTTATGATAATTATACTGTAATAATAAATGTTTCTTTACATTATTTTATTTGCAGTTGATTTTCCATATTTTTGTTTTAGAATTAAATAAACGAAGCTATAAATATAATTTGTAGGCCCTTTTCTTGAAAGTTATTTTGATTCTATTTCTGTGTAAAGTAGGCTATGATAATATCTTGGATTTGTGTAATACCTTTCTTTCAAAAGTCTTACACTCTGCTAAAGAAAGTTCATTTAATTAAATGCTTAAGAATAATTTACACATTACTATTCAAATAGAGCTGTATTCAACTAAGGCAAGATGGAAGGGCTTGAAACTGTTTCTTAATGTTCTGTCAAAACTATGTATAGTGCATCAAAAATGCTATTGAAAATATGTTTTAAATCATACTAAAGATCATAGCCTAACTGACGAAAAAGTATAAAAATTCAATAAAGAATAGAAAAAAAATAACATCAGAGTGTGAATCTACAGAATTAAGGGAAGGCTAATGATGGAATTTGCCCTGGGTTAACTGCCAGTCTTGCTGGCTCATAGCCTGGATTTTAATGGGCCACATGTCAGGAACAGGAGGCAATTCCTGATGCCCTTGAAGGGTGAGAAATAGGATTTGAGAATCTAAAGAAAGACAGAACCCTTAAAATAAGACATATTAAGTATGAATCAGGGGGAAAAACAAGTCACCCAATAGAGAAGGACAGTGAAGAAACTTTCTGGGCTTGGCCTTAGTTCTAGAGAAATGTAAGGTAAAGAAAATATAGCAACTTAACTTCACAATTTTCTTGGGATGATGAGGAAGGGTGAGAATGGTAGGAGGCACACTATGTGCACTAAAATTAGCACATATGCTCAATTACACTCTATTTCTTATTGGCCAGCCTCTCCTAAATGCCATCTATCTAGCCATTTTAAAAACTGTCTAGTCTTTCTGATCTGTAGTATATTGCACTCTAGGAAAACTTAAAGCTATCCTAACATTAAATTATCTTGAATGTGGTTCTTTTTGGTGTTAAAATATGTTCCTAAAAAAAATATGTTCCTTTTATTAGAAATATAATTAGCATACATCTTATGGCTATACGATATTATGAAATTCTTGAGTGACGTGATAGGAGTACGCTGGATCTGAAAGTGTAAATCTCACCATTTTTATCAATCTTGTATATCTAAACATAAACCAAAATGCACACACATATTACATTGTTTTTTTATTTTTATTTTTTTAATTTTGTCTTCCAACCCTTATGTTCCCTACCATGGGCAGAGACGATATAACTGAGTTTAAAAACATCACAAAAGAGTGCTACTGTCTTGACTAAAAATATATTTTATTTTCTAAAAAGCATACTCCTATCTTCTGTTAAGTAGAGTTTTTATTTTTTATTTGTCATCATCATCGTGAAGATAAGCACAGTATATCTTTTAGAATGGTGGCTGACATTTATTACAGAATTTGCATTTAATGTCATCTTTAATTTCAAGTTTACATTCATGGTTTGAATATATTTTCCTCTCAAGATAAAAGGAAGTATGCAAAGAATAGCTACCTGGTCTGAATGTTTGAAGTGGGTAGGAATCTTTCATAGAAAAATTGAATACTCTTAATAGTGACAAAATCTGAATAAGATTTGTTGATGTCTTTAGAAGTGAAAAAAAAATGTATATGAACAATCCACTCAGGAATAAATTAGTTGCAAAATAAGTATATTGGAACAAATACTATCCTGCAAAACAATTCTAAATAAATGATGAGCTCTTTCAGGGCAGGGGCCTGTTGAATATGTTCTAAATTTTACAAAGTATTTAGAACAATTTCCTGATTGGTAGTTGCTCTACAACTGATTATTGATTAATAAGTGATTCAACAAGTTCTAAAATCCTGCTAATAGACACTCATGTTTCATACTATCAATCACATATAAAAGCACATTCAAATTAATGGAAGTTATATATATAAAATAATTTATCCCACAATTAATTCCAGAAGGGCATTATACCAAATGAAAATAGGCATTTTTTTAAGATTTTTATTTATTTATTCATGAGAAACAGAGAGACAGAGAGAGAGAGAGAGGCAGAGACGTAAGCAGAGATGTAGGCAGAGAGAGAGGCAGACTCCATGCAGGGAGCCTGATGTGGGACTCCATCCTGGGACTCCAGGATCATGCCCTGGGCTAAAGGCAGGTGCTTAACCGCTGAGCCACCTAGACGTCCTGGCATATTTTTTAATGCTTCTTAAATTTCTATATTATTTTTCTTCAAATAACATAATGTATGATTTACTATTTAGCATTTAGACTAATTCATAGGTTTTGAAGTGAATTGTAAATGAATAAAAATAAAATATTGTAGGTAAAGGTCACAGTGCGATACAAAAGGTCAGAGATGCATTCATGTCACCACAGTGGTAACAGTAAAGAAATATAAATTAAGGATGGCCAAGATTATAGGAGATGAAAACCTAGACTGTAAATTTGGTATGAGATCACTTTTTATAGTTTTGCCAGGGGTAAAATAAAATATTCCAGTGGAAAAAAATATCCCAGTGAGTATGTATATTACTATTCAAGTTTACAAAACAGACTTAGAAGATAATATTGAAAAGTTATTTTAATAGCAAATAAAAACAAAAAATATTAATCATTATTCATAGCTCAATGGCCAATAATGGTGTGATATTTTAAGGCATTCGTTATGGGGATCCCTTCTTCACCACATTCCTTTTGGTCTCCCTAGAGTCGTTGTTTAAAGTGGTAAAGACTTACAACATTTTGATTTATAGAATATTAGGTGTTATTGATCTTATGCTATAAGTCAGCAACCAGAGGTCAAGTAATGATCCAGAGTAAAGCAAGACTTTAAAATCTGAGTAGTATCAGTGTATATTTAAGTTAAAATAGCTATCATAAGACCATTCAAGTCCATGACTGCTAAAACAACCCACATTTTATTATAACAGTAGAGGTCAGTATAAAGGAAGGGGAAAGGATCAGCTTTGACACATCCCTTTGGAGTTTCAACAGGAAATGATTTCTTCTTCTCCTTTGTAGTATCTTATGATACACATCAGCCCCCTTCTGAATTCAAAATTTCTTAAGGTGGCACTTAGATATATTTTTTACAATATTCCTCACCCATACGTGACAGATGAAGCTCTCCCTTACCAATTACTAATTCTGATTTTGTTTAAGCAGTTGCTGATCATAATCACCCATGGCTCAGTGCTTATTGGTTGATTATAAATATGAATAATATAAAACCTGCAGTGTTGGGTAGCCTGGGTGGCGCAGCGGTTTAGCCCCTGCCTTCAGCCCAGGGCGTGATCCTGGAGTCCCAGGATCGAGTCCCACTTTGGGCTCCCTGCATGGAGCCTGCTTCTCCCTCTGCCTGTGTCTCTGCCTCTCTCTCTCTCTCTCTCTCTCTCTCTTTGTCTCTGTCTCTCATGCATAAATACATAAAATCTTTAAAATAAAACCTGCAGTATCATTTGACTCATAATTTTGAAATATAAAATAAGTGCCATGCCTGTATTCATCATTTTTCCTGAGTCAGTAGATTTGTGGATTATCTAAAAATTAAGATGATGTGCTTGGAAATGTTTATATGCATCTTTGCAAGATGGTTCTCAAGAGTATAAGGATATATTATAAGGATATAATTCAAACACAGGTTTTATCACTAAATCCATGGAGTCCTTATGCTTCCGTCACTAGTTTAGTGACTGGAGATTTCGAGAATGACATTGTAAGATATTTAAACAATACGATAGACTCTGTCTGAGGGTTGAAATTGTTAGGTATTTAAGGATCAACACTTTTTTCTCCACTTAAATTAACTAAATTGTGTGAGTCTATTATGATGTACAGTATTCTTATAAATGTTAATGGGTGCTTTATTCTTTTATTAAAGAATTGTTTTGGAGGAATAATGGAATCAATTTTCCATTCTTAGAAATCCATATAGATTATTGGCACTTATTTTTAAAAGCCTCAGGAATTATGTTGCTAGAAGTTGAACTGAATCTGTTCAGTACAGCAAACAATTAACAATAACAGCAAAATTCACTTTTTTCCCCATAGCATGAAAATTAATATCTCAAAAAACAAAAAGGTTCTGAGGAACACTGATGGAAGCATGCAAGACAGATTTTTCCCCCCTTGGGACACCAACAAAAGATGGAGTTGAAGCATAGCTTATGGAAAGTAGAAACTGTGTTTTTCTCTTCCTTCATTCATTCTGATTTTCAGTCTCTTCCCCTCGCCTGTGTTGGTTTTATCTCCACTTTGATGGAACAACAAAGCATGTGGTAGCATTAGAGCTGACCAAAATTTTTTATATTAGACATTTGGAATAAAAGCAGTTATCTTTAACAAAAGAAACAAAAATATTACTATTGTCAATAGAATATATATGTATATAGGATACTTATTATATAAAATATAATACAAAGAGCCTATTTCATCAAATTTGTTTCTTATTGCTTTGAAAATAAGAGAAAGGAAATGCACTAGTAGACTTTTCATTTTATTAGTGGCAAATTATCATGATAACCCCTATAATTATTCCAAGACTTCATTAAAGTACTCTTCCATGACCATATATTTTGCCTTATGATATTTTTATGTCATTTATAGAAGAAATTAAATTAATGTTTTTAATAACACCTTAACCTCCCTTGAGTTATTTCTGTTTGATAAACAATATAATAACTATATTTAAAAGCATCTTTTAATTGGCCATCACACTAATTATTTTGTAGGGTAATAAATTGGGCAAGCCATTCCTATTATTTGTCTTGTGTACACTGCAATTACATTTTCAGCATGTTTGAAAAAGAATATTAATGCAGACTTAAATTAGCATTGTTACACTAAATTAATTGCAAAATACCTAACCACAAATGCCTGGCTCTGATACTGCACTTTTAATTCAATTCTGTGCTCTCACCATGGGCATACAGTACTATGTAGAACTTTTAGAGGGGGCAAGTCCTCTAGTTGGATAATGGATAATGAAATGCATGGGATGTAAAACTAAAAAGAAAAAAAATCCATAATGCATGAATGCTAGATAATGATATGTTTACTTGGAAATTTGACAACCTTTTCTGCTGAAATTATTTTAGCAGTTTAGGACAGAGACAGACATTTAAATTTCTTACATTTCAGTAAATTACGAAGAGTTATATTTTTAACTGCATGTATAAGGATTAAAGTTAATTAACAAAATAGGCATAATGCTTTTTGCAATCAATCAGAGAGCCTGACACAGATAATGATACAACTTCCAATTATGAAAACTGAAAGGCCACCATTCTATTTCCTCAAGGAATTTAGAAAGTAGAAGTAGTGAGATGGGGTGACCAGTAGAAATTGAAACAATCAAATCAATTAAAAGCAGAAAAATTTACATATGAATTTGGATAGCTAAGGCATATTAAAATGTTCTTTTGGGATCCCTGGGTGGCGCAGCGGTTTAGCGCCTGCCTTTGGCCCAGGGCGCGATCCTGGAGACCTGGAATCGAATCCCACATCGGGCTCCCAGTGCATGGAGCCTGCTTCTCCCTCTGCCTATGTCTCTGCCTCTCTCTCTCTCTCTCTCTCTCTCTCTCTCTCTGTGTGACTGTCATAAATAAATAAAAATTAAAAAAAAAAAGACCTTTAAAAAAAAATGTTCTTTTGTTGAAAAGTATAGTATAGGGAACACAGAACAGTAGAATAGTAAATATTAAATGAAATTATGCTAAGATACTTTTTTTCTTGGGGTCAGGTTGAAATATGTATATAAAATCAAAACCAAGCTCTGAGGAAGAATACACTCTATTGTTTCAGATAATACAAAAATATGTCACCTATTTTTTGGTGGGATAAATTTGTAGAAAATGTATATTAATAATACTAAATCAATTGTAGAGAAAGATTGTTTCACAATTTCAATAGTAGAATGTGTCACTACTATAAAAGGATATATATCTCATAAATAAAAAGATGCACTTTTTTTCAATTTTAACATATTTTAAAGATATGTGTTACAACAGATGACATATTAGGATAAAAGCTATGGAACTTGAAATGTAAGTTACTAGGAATAATAAAGTGAATTATCATGTATCTACTGCCCATGTCAAGCAATAGAACATTATCCATACTGTGGATCCTTTAGTGCATTCAGTGGCAGTGACTTCCCTCTCACTCATTAGACCAAAGTTATCTAAGAAGTTTAGGATGGACTTCATATTCTCCTTCTTCTGTTATAGTTTTAATATACATATCTGTAAATATCTCAAAAACATAGTGGTTTGCATTGCATGTATTTTGGCTTATGAAATTTTTTCAGCATTTTTGCAACTGTTTTTACTTCATATTCTGCTTCTAAATTCCATCTATGTATATGCCTATGCCTGTAGTTGCTATGATCTGAATTGTGTCCCACAAAGCTCATTTGTAAAGCCTGAACCCCCAAGGTGATTATTTTGAAGATAACGCCTTTTAGGGGATAATTAAGGTTAAATGAGGTCATAAGAGTGGAGTCCTAATCCAATAGGACTGGTATTCTTGTAAGAGGAAAAGACACAAGAACTCTGCCAATAAATCCTATAGGAAAAATCAATAGAACATCTAGTTTTGGAGAACTCCAAAAATCTGTAAGTTCTAAACCCTGATTACATTTTTAAGCAGCTTTATTCAGTAAAGTTGCAGGATAGAGAATCAGGGTACAGAGATCTATTGCATTTCTATACCCCAATAATGAAGCAGCAGAATGGGAAATTAAGGGATCAATCCTACTTATAATTGCACCCAAAACAATAAGATACCTAAGAATAAACTTAACTAAAGAGATGAAAGATCTGTACTTGGAAACTATAAAACACTGATGAAAGAAATAGAAGATGACAAAAAGAAATGGATAAATATCCCATGCTTATGAATTGGAAGAACAAATATTGTTAAAATATCTATACTACTCAAAGAAACTTACTCATTTAATGCAATTCCAAACAAAATACCACCAGAATTTTTCACAATGCTAGAACAAATAATCCTAAAATTTGTATGGAACCACACAAGCTCCCAAATAGCCAAAGCAACCTTGAAAAGGGAAAGCAAAATTGGAGGCATCACAATTCCAGACTTCAAGTTACACTACCAAGCTGTAGTGATCAAGACAATATGATACTGGCACCAAAATGGACACGTATAGAACAGAAGACCCAGAAAGAAACCCACAGCTTTATGGCCAATTAATCCTCACAAAGCAGGAAAGAACATCTAATGGGAAAAAGTCTCTTCAATGATGGTGTTGGGAAAACTGGACAGCAACATGCAAATGAATGAAACTGGGCCACTTTCTTAGTACAAAAAATAAATTCAAAATGGATGAAAGATCTAAATGTGAGGTAGGAAACCATCAAAATCCTAGAGGAGAACACAGGCAGTAACCTCTTTGACATTGGCCATAGCAACTTCTTACAAGATATGTCTGCTGAGGCAAGGAAAACAAAAGCAAAAATGAACTATTGAGACTTCATCAAAATGAAAAGCTTCACACAGTGAAGGAAACAAGTAATAAAACTGAAGGTGACCTACAGAATGGGAGAAATTACTTGCAAATGACATGTCTGATAAAGGGTTAGTATCCAAAATCTATAAAGAACTTATCAAAAAAAAAAAAAAAAGAACTTGAACTCAACACCCAAAAAACAAATAATCCATTAAAAACTGGGCAGATGACATGAATAGACATTTTTCCACAAAGACATATAAATGGCCAACAGACACTTGAAAAGATGCTAAACATCAATAGGCCTCAGGGAAATACAAGTCAAAACTATAATGAGATATCACCTCACATCTGTCAGATGGCTAAAATCAACAACAGGAAACAACATGTATTGGCAAAGATGTGGAGAAAGAAGAACTCTCTTGCTCTATTGGTGGGAATGCACACTGGTGCAGCCTCTCTGGAAAACAATATGGAGCTTCCTCAAAAAGCTAAAAATATAACTACTCTATGATCCAGTAATTGCACTACTAAGTATTTATCCAAAGAACACAAAAATACTAATTTAAAGAGGCACACATACCTCAATATTTATGGCAACATTATCTATTATATCCAAAATATGGAAACAGCCCAAATGTTTATTGACTGATGAATGGATAAAGAAGTAGCATACACACACACACACACACACACACACATAATGGAATATTGCTCAGCAATAAAAAAATGAAATCTTGCCATTTGCAACGACAAGGATAGAGTATTATGCTAATAATAATAATAAGCCATCATAGAAAGATAAGTAAATAAGTTAAATAAGTAGTCAAAGAAAGAGAAATACCATATGATTTCACTTTTATTTGGAATTTAAAAACAATACAAAGGTGCAAAGGGAAAAAGAGAGAGAGAGAGAGATAAGAAATAAACCCTTAACTCTGGAGAACAAAACTGATGATTACCAGAGGGGAGAAGTGTAGGGGATGGGTTAAATAGGTGATGAAAATAAGGAGTGCACTCGGTGTGATGAGCACTGATTATTATATGGAAGTGTTAAATCACTATATTGTACACTTGAAATTAATCTAACACTGCATGTTAGCTAACTGGGATACAAATAAAAATTTAAAAAAAAAGAAAAGCAAAAATGGTTATGTGCTAATTTGAACCTAACTTGTACAAGAATTAACAATTCCCTTTTTGATGTCCTTCAAGACTTGGGTTTCATTCAGATTGTTCTTTCTTCAGACTTCTACCTTGATATTGAAGTTGAGTAGAAATATGGCTTATAGTTTCCTCCAAATCATTATTGGGCTCCAGAGAAAGGGCTGGACCTTTGCACTAATGATCATGTTATTGGTGAAAGTACCTCTTAAATCAGGAGGCTTTTCCACGGTATACAGGAAGGAGCTGTTCCACTTCCCACTCTTTCCAGAAATTTGACCCTAGACAGACCAGTGAATATCATAAGATAGATGAATATGCCATCATGATAACTTATGTTCCCTGTAAAAAGTAGTTGAATTCCTCAAGGATGGTCATGAGATGCTGAAGCCCCCTGCAATGCTGGATTTGCAGAAGTATAGGTCTTGTCATATTCTCTAATCAATAAGTTCTTTTGAACTAAAACACATTCCAAGTGGGCCTTTGTTCTTTAGCGTTCAAAAGGCACCTGAGCCCGGGATGCCTGGGTGGCTTAGCGGTTGAGCGCCTGGCTACAGCTCAGGGTGTAATCCTGGGATCCATGATGGAGACCCATATCAGGCTCCCTACAGGGAGCCTGCTTCTCCCTCTGCCTGTGTCTCTGCCTCTCTCTGTGTCTCTCATGAATAAATAAATAAAATCTTTAAAAAAAAAGTCACCTGAGCCCTGCAGACAGGATGACATTCTGTTAGTACTGGGTTATTTGGCAAATGTTATATTTTCTGGAAGGATTGATTACTCTTGAAGGAACTAAATCCTCTAATAATACTGTCCTATTCACTTTTGGAGAGCTGGGTAAATGTTTTGAGAAAGACTAATTCTGGCACTTTTCTGAATCTCAGTAATGTTTTGAATGACTGGGTATCACTATTTTATAGGTCAACTTACAAAGGAGAAATAAAATTAAACAATAATATAGCAATATAATCATAATTATATAATGATAAATTTAAATGGGAACAGAAATTTTACATAGATAAATAATTTCAAGACTTTTAAAGTAGTTAATATTAATAAGTCAACTATCTAAAAAGAAAATGTTCAAAAAATTTCAGTGGAAATAGAGCTAAAATAAACTATAGGTATGTAAAATTCAGAAACCCAGAATAAATGTTATTTAAAATGATTAAAACATTAACATACATATATTAAACTTTATAGCTAAGAAATTAAGATGAAAATTAAATGAATATAAAGACTGAGAACATAAGAAAAGAACTTACTCAGAAATAAAAATTAATATGAACACGATCATGATAAGAGTTTAAAAGGAAAGCTAAGTTCATCAAAAGAAACCTTAATGCGAAGAGAGTAAAAAGATATATTCTCAAAATAGAGGAGGAAAAGAAAAAAATATTTCATCTACAAGCTGGCAGAAAAGTCCTTTTTAGAAAGGAATTTCTACATTAGAAATACATTTCAAATAGTTTGAGTTATTTCATAGGTAGTGGACTCCAGAAATAAAAAATAAAGGATTTATTCCTATTTTATCCTAAGAGCTAGATACTTTTGCTTCCAGCTTCCAGTTTTTGGGTGTTTTGTTTTGTTTTGTTTTGTTTTGTTTTGTTTTGTTTTAACAGAACTTGTTTCTAAGCTTCCTAAGTGTAAATATAGATAATCTTTATTTTGGGAGTAATTAACTCTGCTTGTAAAGTAGGACCACTCTGGAGTCTCTGTTAAATGCTGTAAGTGTTCAATGAGGTCACTGGCTCAGATGTCTCAAACCCCTATGAGCTCCCTTGTAGTTGTTCTTTCCTTGTTTTTGTTATTTACTTAGAAGCTTGTTCTTTGCTTGGACTCATGAAGTCTGTACCTGTGAATGTACAGCTTAGCGGGTAATGGGAGTAGAGATCACAGTGAAAAACAAACAAAAACTACATGAAGCCTACTGCTTCATTCTAAAGCCACTCATGCCTGAACTGCTTGTTTGCTTTTCTGGAAGTACACCACCCCTACCCAACTTCACCCAGCTTAGAGACAGAACAGAATGTAAAAGAACATCTGAGCCTCACTAACAGACAGCAGAAGAGATAGCTATCAGAATTTACAGATGTAGAAAAAGATGAAATTTGCATGACAGAATGGAAAAGGAGAACTAGAGAAAAATCACAGAAATTTGCATATGGTCCATTTAAGTCTTTGACCCCATATTAAACATAAGGAAGGAAAAATGACTTTTCTTCTACCCTTCTAGGTTTTGGCAGAGGTCTCTGTGTTACAAAACATGGAAGAAAATGAAAAGCAATATTAAATATATATATATATATACTTATATATAAATTAAATATAAATATAATTAAATATAAATATATATAAACTATACACACACACACACACACACATATATATATATATATATATATATATATATATATAGAGAGAGAGAGAGAGAGAGAGAGAGAGAGAGAATCCCACAAAGATCTGAGGCTCAAAAGTCTGCCAGACTATTGAGGCTTATATATACTATCCTCAGCTAAGGAAAGAGATAGGAGCCTTCAAAAGCAGGAAGGCAATTCACAAGAAGGTAAGAAGAGGAAATGTTTGGCAAACAAATGCTGTCTTGCTCTGTAGATAGATCTCTCAGGAGAATAGTCTATCCCTGGTAATAGCTATCTTACTAGCCTAGGCCCCTTTCTAATGAAAATTTCCCTTAGAAGTAGCTAACTTCTACTCTGTTTTCAGAATTCCCCCTGTGTCTGCAGTTTCTCAAAATAATCAGTTCAAAATAATCTTGGGCCCAGGGACATATTTTGGGGTGACATATTCTTCTACCCTACAAAAATTATGCAACAATAGTGAAGTAACCTCATGGAACATCTAGGAGAGTTAATAGACTCCATAAAGGCCTCATTTTGAGAGCAAGGCTAACTACTCTCAGAATAAAGTTTATATGTACAATAAGAAAGCTTAGAAACAAGTTTTGAAAGGAGCAAGCTGAACTATAATTAAATTAACTACCTGTCAGAACACTCAACGTCCCTTAAAGAATGACTTAAAAAAAAAAAAAACTAGACTCTCAAAAACGTAGCATCTACAATCTACAACAAACAGTAAAATTTAATTGACATGCAGATAATCAAGGAAATTTATCAATACAATAGAAACAGAACCAGAAATGACAGATGATAAAACTAGCAGACAAAACTTTTTAAGAGCTATTATTAATATGTTTTAAGGAGTTAAAAGAATATGTACTCCAAATCAAAATCCAAAGAGGCTGTTCGTAGAAAAAGGCACAATGTTCTAAAGTTTATATGAAAACTCAAAGTACTTAGGAGAGCCAAGAGTTTTTTGATAAAAAGGATGAATATTTATGCCTATGAATACAAAGTTTCAAAATGTATTATAAAACATTATTTTTTAAAACCACTGTGAAAGCAAGAGAAAGAGGAAGAGGAAGGGAAGGAAAGGTAAAGGAGACAAATACTAGAAAATAATATTTTCAGTACATGTATCTGATAAAGGACTTATATCCTAATATTTAAAGAATCCTTACAAATAAGGATGCCTGGATGGCTCAGCAGTTAAGCGCTGCGTGATCCTGGAGAACCAAGACCGAGTCCCATATCAGGCTCCCTGCATGGAGCCTGCTTCTCCCTCTGCCTGTGTCTCTGCCTCTCTCTTTCTGTGTCTCTCATAAATAAATAAATAAAATCTTTAAAAGAAAGTCTTAAATTAATCCTTACAAATAATAAGAAATAGGAAACAAGTGATTAATAATAATACAGTAATACAAATAGTAGGAAAACAAATGATCAAATAAAAATAGCTGTACAGATACTTAACAAAATGTACACATGGCCAATAAGCACATTAAAACATATTTACTCTCATTGGTCATTAAGAAACGCAAATTAAAACTATAATCAGATACCACAATGAACATTAAGGATACAATTAAAAAGATGACAGATGTTGATTAGAGTCTGGAGCAACTAGAACTCTCATACACTGTGGTAAGGATATAAATCAGTGCCTCTGATCAAATTAATCATAGGTTTGCCATACAGCCTAGCAAATCTACTCCTAGATATTTATCCAAGGGAAGTGAAAACATGTGCCCACATAACAACTTGTGTAAGAATTTTGATCAGTTTTCATATTTCCAAACTGAAAACCATCCAAATGCCCAACAGCGGGAATAGTAAAACAAATGTTGGTATATTCAAAAAATGTACCCAGTTACAAAAATGAATGAACTACTAATAGATACAACAGCAGGGCTTGATTTTTTTTAAATCAATACTGAACAAAAAATCCAGACATACAAAAAAAAATCTGCTAAGTAATTCTATGTATATTAAACTCTAGAAGAGAAAAAAGCATAGTGATAGAATACAGGTGAGTGGCTGCCTGAACCACTAATTTAGAAGAGGTGGAGATTTGCTGCATAAAGGGAAAAGGAAAGTTTTTGGGGAGATGGAAATATTCTATACCTTGATTCGGGTACATTATATATTTGCCAAAACTCATGAAACTATATATTCAAAGTGGTGGCATTTTATTCTATTTAAATTATACGTCTAAAGTTGATTATTTAAAAGGATTGAGCCTATAGGCAGAGAGTTTGCATATAGTAAATACTTAAAGATTTAAAGTTATTATTGATTCCATAAAAATGCATTGAGCAATTTCTCTAGTCTCTGCTCGCTATTGACCATACATATATGAAATAGACTGAAGAAGGACCTAATCAAACTCGTTTTCTACCAAGAGGAAACATGAGAGATATTCATTGTGCTAAAAATAAATAAATAACAATTTCTAGCCGATCTGATGTTAGCCTTAGAATTTCTAAATTTTTATTGACATGCCTCTACATTTTATCTCCAAGTTATGCTCAAGCTTAAGAGATTTGATTTTTAAAGAGTATGATTTTTCTGGTGTTGTTTGGTATTACCTATGCCTATTTTCTCCCATTAACAAAAACTCTTCTTTTTTGGTAGCATCCTTTAAAGAAAAATCATTCTTCAGACAAAGAATGCTACAAAATGTTAATTTTCTTTGACATTATGTATACACTAAGAATTAATCACAGTCAAGTTTAGTTTTTTCTTAATGTCATTGCTTTGGTTCTATGGAGGGTGTCACTGAAATCGTTATTTTTCTCTGAAGACTTAAAATGTTTACAAAGGAAATCATACAACCCAAGCCATTTTTATGAAACTCGACAGCATATGTAAAGAAAAAAAGAAAAAAGAAAAGAAAAAGCAGCCTAGCTTTAGGCAAATTTTCTTCCAGCATGTTTTTTGTTACTAGAGAACTCACCTACAACATAGTCATGGGGTTTGTCTCCAGATTGTACATTTTGTTTTATTTCAGAGCAGGAGCTCTTAAATCTGGGCAGCTGTTTTATAAATGTCTGTCTCTCCCTAGTCACAGGAGGATCTTGTGACCATATGGACAGATAAGCCAAACCCTTTCACTATTGAGAAAACAAGCAGTTGAACATGGCCTAGAGATGGTAATGTCTGGTTTATGCAGGACATCACAAGAATATTTATGAATAGCACATGGTCTGTGATGCGTGTTTGTATGTGAGGTTAGACAGAAGGGAGGGGAGGTAAGGGCTGTTTTGTATGGACAGTACGTGAACCACATACCTATGAGGTCGGTCCAGATATCATTCTTGAAACCGGTGGTACATCAAGCCGCACAATAGAAATGCTGGGGAAAGCTATCCTAAGAATTGCAAAAACAAGATGAGTATTTGCACAAAGCAGGTGGAGGTTACACAGCCAGGGAGGTTATTCAGGTTCATTGCAAAGGGGCCAAGTTCACGTCAAGAGGAACGGAAAAGAGGGCCAGTTTTAAAGAATGAGTTGTGGACCACAGTGAAGTCATATGTCTTGGAGGACCTGAAACAAAGAGTGATAAAGTACGTGAAAGAATCTGTGATGAGACAAAGATTTAGAACTATGATAATAAATAGGAAATTGTACAATAGACTTCCCTTTTGGAGAAAGCATTGCAGAGTTTGTTTAGGAGCATGGTCACTGAAAGAAGTTATACAAGTCTGGACAAATGTTAACAGAACCATATAATAAGAGACATAGGAAACGATTTTTGTAAATAGGCTCTACAGCTGTCACTATACTATAAAGAAAAAGAGGGGCAGCAGAAGTTTTCCTTTACCTTAAGAGTGGGTGCATTCAATGAAAAAGCAACTTATCCTAAAAGGAAGAGGCATATGCCTCAGCTCTGTTCAGCAACATCAGCTGGTTCTCAGCAGATATCCGAGGATGACACTGAGTGTGCTGCCCCAGCTGGCCCTGCAAAAGGACTCTTATGTATACCTCGGGAAATGCTATCCTCAAAGGGCCAATTAAATGAAGGGGTTGGTCAACCGAACTAGCATTTGACTAACGATATTATGATAAACCAGGAGCACAAATTTATTTGTAGTCCAATAACATAAGGTTAACCTTAGTGAGAGAAGCACCTTGCTCTCATGTCAGCATGGTGCATCACTCTGAAGAACGATCATTAGGACTGTGCAGAGAAGTGACATAAACAGAAACAACTGTTTCATAAACATAAACAACAACAGCCATAGACGGATGTTAAATCGGGGGCTACACCAGGGAGTCTTATCAGGAGTGGAAAGACATGTCATTTTCATACTTAATTTATACAATTTTATGTTTACAAAATCTCTTTATTTTTTTATTTATGTAATGGTAGCTGCTGCAAAATCATATTTCGAATGTGTACTTTTTATTATGGATACATGAATTGCAGAATATATTTTACATTTTACTACCCAGGGTTTTATACTCTATAGTCATGATTAAAATTATACTTTGAGGAGGGGTTAAGGAATTTTTAAAGATAACACTTACGAAAGAAGTGGGTTTTTTTTCCCCAATCTCTAATCTTAAGATCCAACACTTGCAAAACAACCTCGACGTAATGAGAAAGAGATTCCAGAAACCCAGCCTACAATTAAGGAAAGTATAGAGAATGGCACACACACACTTTTGCAGAGTATTGAGAATATTTAAATTACTTGGGGGTCTCCTGGGCTGAGGTTACAGTGATTAGACTAGTGATCCACCTAATAATATTTCACCAAACTTTTATCATTCTCTGATTCAATGTATATCCACTGAGTACATATCATGCGCTAAACCATTCCAGTGGCTGGAAATACAATATTACTCTGCATCCTTGAATGGAAGTATATATTAAATAAAACAAACATCAAATAACAAGAAGTATCATGATGCAAAATACAGCAGAGATAGGCAGCATAATTGGCCAGAGAAAGCTTTCTCAGGAGATCACATCTGAGCTATCTGAATGAAGTGAAGAAATGAGACATCTAACTATCTCTAGAAAAAGGTATTTTAAGCAGAAGAGGCAACAAAAATAAACTCAAAGCAACAATAAGACCTGTGTGGTCTTAGCAAGATGAATTAAAAGCAGATGGGCAGACACTGGATTCAGGGGGAGTCAGAGGCCAGATTGTAAACAGCCATGTAGTCCCCGTCACTGGTAGGGGTTGAATCATGTCTGTGTCTGCCTAGCCCCCTCCTCCACTCAAAGTAAATAAATGTTGTACCCCTAACCCCAGCACCACAAATGTAACCTTAATTTAGAAATAGGGTCATTGCCAGCGTAATAGGTTGTGATGATACCATACTAAAATAGTGTGGTCCCGTAATCCATTATGACTGGTGCCCTTAGAAGACATCCCTATGAAGACAGAGACATAGTGGTGCACACCCTGTGATGACAGAGGCAGAGATTAGTTATATGGCTGTAAGTCACAGAACACGAAAGACTTTAAGCAAACCACCCAAAGCAAAAAAGGGGCAAGGAAGTATTCACCTACAGATTTCAGTGGGGAGTACAGCCCTGCCAAGCCCTGATTTCAGCCTTCTAGCTTCCAGACCCCTGAGGCAACACATTTCTCCTGTTTTAAGTTACCGAGTGGTGGCACTTTGTTACAGCATTCCTAGGAAACCAACATAGCACATTTTTTAATTTTTAATAAACTGTATATCTTAGGTTTGAGGTTCGCAGTAAAATTGGGAAGAAAGTACAGAGAGTTCCTACATATCCTCTGCCCCACATACCACAGTCCCCTACACTAATATTGTCTACTAGAGAGGCACATTTGTTAAAATTAACAACCTCCAGCGACAACACATCATTATTATCCAAAGTCCATGATTACCTTAGGTGTCGCTCTTGATATGGAACATGCTATGGGTTTTGTGTCTCTAACATTATAGTATCATACAGAATAGTTTCACTGCCTAAAAATCCTTTGTGTTCTATTCATCCTTTCTTCCTCTCTAATTGCTGGAAACCTTTGATCTTTATAATCTCCATAGTTTTGCCTTTTTCGGAGTATCAAATAGTTGGAATTGTAAATAATTGCAGCTGCTATAGTCTGAATTGTGATTCCCCTGCCCCAAATTTAATTTTTGAAGTCCTGACCCCCACTGTGACTCCATTTGGAGATAGGAGGTAATTGAGGTGAAATGAAGTCATAAGGATGGGGAGTTAAACCAAAAAGACTCAGTGTCCTTCTAAGAAGAGAAAGAGACACCAGAGATAAGCGGGCACAGGGAAAAAACCATGTGCTGACAGTGAGAAGGGAGCTGTCTCCAAGCCAATGGGAGAGGCCTTAGGAGAAAGGAGCTTTTTTATACCTTGATCTTGGATTTCCAACCTCCAGAAGTGTGAAATAAATTGATGTTCAAGCCATCCAGTCTGTGGTATTTTGTCATGGCAGCTCTAGCAGGCAGATACGATGTAGCCTTTACAGATTGGCTTCTTACACTTAAGATGCATTTAAGGTTCCTCCATGCTTCCCATGGCAGGACAGCTCATTTCTTTTTAGGGTCGAATTACATTCCATTGTCTGGAAGTGCCACAGTTTATTTACCCATTCCCTTACAAAAGGACATTTTGGTTGTTTCCAGGTTTTGACAATTATTAACTAAGCTGCTGCAAAGATTCCTGTGCTGGCTTTTTGTGTGAACAGAAGTTTCAACTCATCTGGGTAAATTCCAAGGAATATGATTGTTGGATTGTATAGTAAGAATATGTTTAGGTTTGGAAAACAGGCCCACTGTACTCCAGAGTGACTGGACCATTTTGTGCCTCCACCAACAATGAATGAGAGTTCCTGTTGCTCCACAATCTGACTAGGCGGCTGTCAGTGATTTGGATTTTGATCATTGTTGTCAAAGTATAGTGGTATCTTGCTGTTGTTTTGACCTGCCATCCTCTAATGTATATTATGTTAAGCATATTTTCATATGTTTATTTGTCTTTTGTACATCTTTGGTGAGGTGTTACCTTTGCCTTTTTTATGTTCTATATCATGGGAACATGGAGAGGTTTGGGAAAGGAGAAGCATGATCTTACATCTGTCTTAAGAATGTAATTTTGACTAATACATGGCAAAATGACCTGAGGAGAAGATAAGAAGTAGTAAGAGAAGCAGCACAGAAATTAGTTTGTCAATCTGGAAGCTATTACTGTAGCCATGGCTTGCTCTAAAACAATAAAACTGGAAATAAGGAAAAGTAGTCAGCTTATATACAAACACAAATATATATTTTTCCTATAAAACCCGATTACTTGAATCTATTTTGTACATGCACTATGGATTTCCTATTGGATGAGATGTGTTAGGTGAGAGGAAGAAAGCAACAAAAGGTAATGAATGGATGACTAAAATTTGGTCTATACAAGTTGTGAATTGTTGGTGCTATTTGTTGTATTGTAAAGCAATGTCATAGGAGCAGTTTTAGGAGTAAAAATCAACATGAATTATTTGAGGTTCAACCTAATTCTTAATTTTTACCTCCAGATTGGTGTTACTTGGAAAACATAGGTTATCGATGTACTTGTTTAACATTAATGGGAATTAGAGAATAAGTTATGAAAATTTATGTAAATAATTTTTCATACTGGTTTATAATTCAAGGCATTATCGTATGGAGTATATTCACCAACAGCAAGATTATCAATATTCTTGGCTGAATAAATAAAAGTTCATTCATAACACATTTCCATAATAGGAATCATCCACAATGGCACTTTTGACATTTTGAGCTGGATAATTACTGTTGTAGGGAGCTGTCTTATGCATTGTTGGGTGTTTAGCAGCATCTCTGCCCTCTACTTTCTAAAGGCCAGAGGAACACTTCACCACAGTTGTGACAATCAAAATTATCTCCAGACATAATCAAGTGTCCCCAGGGTGAAGGCAAAATTTTCCTGTTTGAGTTCCTGCTATATAATAAGCATGGAATGATTTCAAGGTTATTATAAAGCTATGGTTTTCAATTTGTGTTACAAGGGATTCTAAAACACTGAAGAAATTTTACTTGAAAATGTTTCATAGCTAAAACATTAAACAGGGGGAAAAATATGAAAAAATAATGTAAGACAAAAAATAATATATGAATCATATAACTTACTTTATATCCACCCACACACACACGCACGCACGCACACACATACACACACCAGATTCCAAGGAGGGAAACACAAATATAACTAAATTAACTGATATATACTTAACATAGTGGAAGAGAATGAAATTTTTTTAATTCTCCATAACGTTTCAGTATTATATCAGTTTGTGGGTAGAAAACCACAATGAAAGAAGGAATGCAAATTTTTCTGCCTTAAGGGTTAATATGAAAATGTTAGTTATATAAATGGCATCATCATAACAGAAATTACATTTGTTCCAGAAAAGAGATCATCAGTTGAAAATAGAAATGGTCTTACTCAGGTGACATCTCTAAGATATAAAAAATATTACTGAAGTATCTAGAGATTTTGATAATAGTGAAAGAAATTACTTTTGAGAGCTACTTTAAAAAATGTAGTGAAATTTGAAATGAAATCTTAGGATTTGAATAAGTTCAGAAAAATTTTAAAGGATAAAAAACTTAAAGCAGTATATATAGACAGCATCTAGGGGATATAGAGCAAAAAGTGTATTTTCAAAGTTACTTTAGGAGAACAGAATTGATTAACATATGAAAAAAATAATTTTGATAATCACATACAGGCACACCTTGGAGCCATTGCAGGTTTGGTTCCAACTATGGCAATAAAATAAATATCACAATTAAGTAAATCCAATGGATTTTTGGTTTCCTAATGCACATAAAAGTTATATTTACAGTACACTGTAGCCTATTAAGTTTGCAACAGCATTATATCAAAAAAATAAGTATGTGCACCTTAATTTAAACAGACTTTATTGTTTAAAAGTGCATCATCTGGGGATCCCTGGGTGGCTCAGTGGTTTAGCACCTGCCTTCGGCCCAGGGAGTGAGCCTGGAGTCCTGGGATCGAGTAACATATCAGACTTCCTACATGGAACCTGCTTCTCCCTCTGCCTGAGTCTCTGCGTCTCTCTCCCTCTGTGTCTCTCATAAATAAATAAATAAATAAATAAATAAATAAATAAATAATTAATTAATTTAAAAAAAATGCTAGCATCTGAGTTATTAATCAATCATAATCCTTTTATTGGTGGAAGGTCTTGCCTCGATGTTGGTATCTGCTGACTGATCGGGGTGTTGGGTGTTGAAGTGTGGGGTAGCAGTGGCAATTTTTAAAAATAGGCTATAATGAAGTTTGATGCATCAGTTGATTCTTCTTTTCAAAAACACCTCTCTGTAGCATGAGATGTCGTTTGATAGCATTTTACCCAGATTAGAATTTCTTTCAAAATTGGAGCCGTCTTCTCAAATCCTGCTGCTGCTTTATTAACTAAGGTTATATAATATTCTATATCCTTTATTGTCATTTCAACAGTCTCTGTAGCATCTTCACCAGGAGTAGATTCCATCTAAAGAAACCACTCTCTTTGCTCATTTGGAGGAAGTAAATCCTCATGCATTCCAGTTTTATTGTGAGATTGCAGCAATGCAGTCACATCCTCAAGCTCTACTTCTAATTCTAGTTCTCCTGCTATTTCCACCACATCTGCAGTTACTTCCTTCACTCAAGTCATGAACCCCTCAAAGTCATCCATGAGGGTTGGAATCAAATTCTTCCAATTCCTGTCAATGTTCAAATTTTGACCTTTTCATGAAACATGACTGTTATTAATGGCATCTAGAATGGTGAATCCTTTCCAGAAGGTTTTCAATTTACTTTGCTCAGATCCATCAAAAGAATCACTATCCATGGCGGCTATAGCCTTATGAAAGTATTTCTAAAACTTAAGATGTGAAAGTCAAAATCACTGCTTGATACATGAACTAAAGAATAGATGTTGGGCTAACAGCCATGAAAACAACATTCATCCCATTTTATGTCTCCATCAGAGCTCTTGGGTAATCAGGTACATTGGCAATGAGTGATAATATGTTGAAAGGAATGTTTGTTTTTGATCTTTTTTTTTCCAGGCAGTAGGTCTCAACAGAGGGATTAAAATATTCAGTAAGCAAAAATAAAATATAAATAAAATAAAATAAAAATAAAAATAAAAAATAAAATATTCAGTAAGCCATGTTGTAAAGAGATGTGCTGTCATCCGGGCTTTGTTGTTCCATTTATAGAGCACAGGCAGATAGATTTAGCAAAGTTCTTAAGGGCCCCAGGATTTGGGGGATGGTAAATGAGCACTGGCTTCAACTTCAAGTGACCAGACACATTAGCCTCGAACAAAGAGTCAGACTGTCCTTTGAAGGTTTGAAGCCAGGCATTGACTCCTCCTTTCTGGCTATGAAAGTCCTAGGTGGCATCTTCTTCCAATAGAAGGTTGTTTCATGTACGCTGAGAAGCTGTTGTTTAGTGTGGCCATCTTCATTAATTATCTTAGCTAGATCTTCTGGATAATTTGCTGCAGTTTCCACGTCATCACTTGCTGATTCACCTTCATATTTATGTTATGGACATGGCTATATTCTGAAACCTGTGAACCAATATGTGCTAGCTTTAAACTTTTTTTTTTCCTATAGCTTTCTAAACTTTCTCAGCCTTTATAGAATTGAGGAGGATTAGGCCTTTGCTCTTGATTAGGCTTTCTGTCAATGGAACGTTGTGGCTGGTTTGATGTCTCCAGGTACTAAAATTTTCTCCATTTCAGAATAAAACTGTTTGGCTTTCTTATTATTAGTGTGTTCACTGAAGTAGCACTTTTAATTTCTTTTAAGAATTTTTCTTTTGCATTCATAACTGTTTGGTACAAAAGGCCTAGCTCTCGGCCCATCTCAGCTTTCAACATGCCTTCCTCACTAAACCTACTCATTTCTAGTTTTTGATTTAAAGTGAGAGACATACTACTCTTCCTTTCACATGAACATTTAAAGGCCATTGTGGGGGTTATTACTTGGCCTAAGTTCAGTTTTATTATGACTCAGGGAATAGGAAGGCCCAAAAAGAGGGAGAGACATGGGGGAATGGCTGGTTGGTGGAGCAATGAGACCACATATATTTATTAAGTTCACCATCTTACATGGGTACATTTCGTGGCATCCCAAAACAAGTACAATAATAACATCAATGATCACTGATCACAGATCAATGTAACAAATATAGTAATGATGAAAAAGTTTGAAATATTTTGAGAATTGTTAAAGTGACACAGAGACATACAGTGAACAAATGCCATTGGAAAAATGACACCAAATGACTTGCTTAAAGCAGGGTGGCCACCAAAGTTCATTTCATAAAGAATGCAGTATTTGTGAAGGATAATACAGTGAAGTGCAATAAGATAAGGTAAACCTATAATTCTATTTTAAAATGCATAGGGGCAGGAACTACTTTATTTATCTGATTCATTAATATATGTTCTTTCTATATGGACACAATTAAGTACCCGTAGATATAACATTGAACAAAACAAACAAAAATTCTTGCATGAGAGATAGCTAATAAATGAAGTAAATAAGGGATGGAGCGATCCTTGCAGACATCTAGGGGTAGAGAGGCTGCAAAAGCAAGGGCACCAGGGTGGTGGCATTCCTGGCTTGTCTGAAAAGTAATAAAAAAGGCCAGTGTGGCCAAAGTGGAGTGAATGAGAAAAAAGCCATTAGAAGGTGAGTGCTGAGAGGTGATAGAGAAGTCAATTATACTGAACCACGTGGGGAAAGTTCCTACTTCATATGGGAAGTCAAGTCCTTAAAGGTTTTCAAGAGGATTCATAATCTGATATTACTTATTTTTTAAGGGTTACTCTGCATGCTATGTCAAAATATATTCAATGTCAGGAAATAAAATTTAATATAAAAACGGAAAATACTGTCACTGTGATGATTTGAATTAGCAATGGAATACTTAGAGAATAGTTAAAGGTAGAATAAAGTCAGTAGTGAAACATATGTAGTGCAGCCCTAAAACTGAAAGGATCATTATAAATAGTATTGATTTCCTTAGGTTGAATTGAAAAATCAATTTCATTCTATTATTTTATGAGTTACCATTTGAAATAGCCTAGATGTAACCAGACTGACTGAATCAGGATATCTGGGGTAGGGCCTGGACCTAAGTATATGTTTTTAGAAACTGCTCTACAGGTGTTTCTGACAAACAGTACTTATTCAGAACCATTGGAACAAATTTATAACAAGAATTAGCTGGAGTTATTCAGTGGCAAAATTTCCCTGTGACAATATTCTCATGCCAGCTAACTTTTTGAAAAGCACATGAAAATTTTTGATATAAACTTGTAAAATTCTTTGCTGAATTCAAGATCTTATGATTTCTATACCCGTGGGTCTAACTGACACAAGGGTAATGGAAATAAAATTATTTTGGTATGATTTGCACAATGTGAATTCATGTTGGTGCCTAGTGATCAACACTTTAATTGTGAAATGCTCACAAACCATCTGCTGCATAAATCTGTTTTAGGATTGTGCCAAAGACACATGTCAAGTTTATTGGCTAATTGGTATGTAGTTTCAAAATCCCCTATTTCCCATTTTGGAAAATTGCAATAATATTTGCCTCATTATTTTGGATGTGGGCCGTTGTCCGTGGTTTCTCTCATTGACTATTGTTCTGAACGTACATGTGCAAGAGCCTTCTATACTTCTCATTTATAGACGTGAAATCTCTCATAAATATTAGATTATTTTCATGTGTTGCTTTATTCCCTACCTGTGTATCCATATTTGAATGTTATTACTTTTTTCAAATGTTTTTGGTTCATTGTTTGCAGTTTGATTACAATACCTTCTGGAGATAACAAAAACAGATTACGGAGAAGCAAGAGTATGCTCTTGGTCATCAAGTGATACTTCATTACTTCTTTATTCAATAGGATCTATTTGCTTGCTATGAAAAGTTTATTTCATTCTTTTTTAACTTTTGCCTTGTCAATCCCAGTCATGCCCGTGTAGAAATGCCCAATTCATATTTTGCTCTCCCCGATTTTTCTCAAATTACTTAAATTATGATATCTTAGATTTCAAATTCTCCTACTACTAAAAGATTGCCGTTTTTATTGACGATTATGTTCCTGTTTCAAATTCTAATGGGAACATAATCGTCAACAAAAACGGCAATCTTTTAGTAGTAGAAGTCCTAGCCTCAGCAATCAGACAACAAAAAGAAATAAAAGGCATTCAAATTGGCAAAGAAGAAGACAAACTCTCCCTCTTCGCCGATGACATGATACTCTATATAGAAAACCCAAAAGATTGCTAGAACACATACAGCAATTTGGCAGTGTGGCAGGATACAAAATCAATGCCCAGAAGTCAGCGGCATTTCTATACACCCACAATGAGACTGAAGAAAGAGAATCTAAGGAGTCAATCCCATTTACAATTGCACCCAAAAGCAGAAGATACCTAGGAATAAACCTAACCAAAGAGGTACAGGATCTCTACCCTAAAAACTACAGAACACTTCTGAAAGAAATTGAGGAAGACGCAAAGAGACAGAAAAATATTTCATGCTCATGGATTGGAAGAATTAATATTGTTAAAATGTCAATGCAACCCAGGGCAATTTACACGTTTAATGCAATCCCTATCAAAATACCATGGACTTTCTTCAGAGAGTTAGAACAAATTATTTTAAGATTTGTGTGGAATCAGAAAAGACCCCGAATAGCCAGGGGAATTTTAAAAAAGAAAACCATATCTGGGGGCATCACAATGCCAGATTTCAGGTTGTACTACAAAGCTGTGGTCATCAAGACAGTGTGGTACTGGCACAAAAACAGACACATAGATCAATGGAACAGAATAGAGAACCCAGAAGTGGACCCTGAACTTTATGGTCAACTAATATTTGATAAAGGAGGAAAGACTATTCACTGGGAAAAAAGACAGTCTCTTCAATAAATGGTGCTGGGAAAATTGGACATCCACATGCAGAAGAATGAAACTAGACCACTCTCTTTCACCATACACAAAGATAAACTCAAAATGGATGAAAGATCTAAATGTGAGACAAGATTCCATCAAAATCCTAGAGGAGAACACAGGCAACACCCTTTTTGAACTCGGCCACAGTAACTTCTTGCAAGATACATCCACGAAAGCAAGAGAAACAAAAGCAAAAATGAACTATTGGGACTTCATCAAGATAAGAAGCTTTTGCACAGCAAAGGATACAGTCAACAAAACTAAAAGACAACCTACAGAATGGGAGAAGATATTTGCAAATGACATATCAGATAGAGGGCTAGTTTCCAAGATCTACAAAGAACTTATTAAACTCAACAGCAAAGAAACAAACAATCCAATCATGAAATGGGCAAAGACATGAAGAGAAATCTCAGAGGAAGACATAGACATGGCCAACACACATATGAGAAAATGTTCCGCATCAGTTGCCATCAGGGAAATACAAATCAAAACCACAATGAGATCCCACTTCACACCGGTGAGAATGGGGAAAATTAACAAGGCAGGAAACCACAAATGTTGGAAAGGATGCGGAGAAAAGGGAACCCTCTTACACTGTTGGTGGGAATGTGAACTGGTGCAGCCACTCTGGAAAACTGTGTGCAGGTTCCTCAAAGAGTTACAAATAGATCTGCCCTACGACCCAGCAATTGCCCTGCTGGAGATTTACCCCAAAGACACAGATGCAATGAAACGCTGGGACACCTGCATCCCGATGTTATAGCAGCAATGTCCCCAATAGCCAAACTGTGGAAGGAGCCTCGGTGTCCATCGAAAGATGAATGGATAAAGAAGATGTGGTTTATGTATACAATGGAATATTACTCAGCCTTTAGAAACGACAAATACCCACCTTTTGCTTCGACGTGGATAGAACTGGAGGGTATTATGCTGAGTGAACTAAATCAATCGGAGAAGGACAAACATTATATGGTCTCATTCATTTGGGGAATATAAAAAATAGTGAAAGGGAATAAAGAAGAAAGGAGGAAAAATGAGTGGGAAATATCAGAGAGGGTGACAAAACATGAGAGACTCCTAATTCTGGGAAACGAACTAGGGGTGGTGGAAGGGGAGGTGAGGGGGGGACTGGGTGACCGGCACTGGGGGGGCACTTGATGGGATGAGCACTAGGTGTTATTCTATATGTTGGCAAATTGAACACCAATAAAAAATAAATTTATAAAAAAAACGGCAATCTTTTAAAAAATAAATTTATAAAAAAAACGGCAATCTTTTATTGATGGTTACTAGATGCCAGGTATATATTTAGCATATATATATATTTATATATATCTCATTTAATATTCATGAGATTGGAACTACTTTAGCATATTATATATATTTCCTAGAGCTGTGCAGGTAAAAGATATAGAATTGATATTTTTCTGTTTTGTTTTGTTTTTCAATTGATAGACTTATTTTTAGTGTATTTTGGTTTCAGGGAAAAAGTAACCAGGAAGTAGGAAGAGTTCCCACATACCCTTTCCTGTTACCTCAGGAACAAGAAAGGGTATATGGGATTTAGCAAGACCTCAGCTCCCCTATCATTGAAATCCTCCGTTAATGTGGTACATTTGTTACAATGATGAGTCAAAATTGAATCCTTATTAAGTAAATTTTATAGTTTGCATTAGGGTTTACTCTTTGCACTGTACATTTTATGGATTTTAAAGAAGGCATGATGATATATATCCACCATTACACTGTCATAAAGAACAGTTTTACTGCCCTAAAATATCCCCTGTGACTCACATATTCATCCACTCCTCTCTCCCCTTGAACCCCTAGTAACTATCTTTTTACTGTCTCAGTAGTTTTGCCTTTTCCAGAATGTCATGAAGTTGGAATAACAGAGTACGTAGCATTTTCATTTGGCTTCTTTCACTAAGCAATATGGATTTAAGGTTCCTCCACGTCCTTTCATGGCATGGTAGCTTGTTTCTTTTTGTGCTAAATAATATGCCATTGTATGGATATACAGGATTTACTCATTATTCCACTGAAGGGCATCTTGATTGCTTCAAATTTTAGTGATTATGAATAAAGCTGCCATAAACACTCATGATATACAGGTTTTTGTGTAGATGTAAGTTTTCTACTCATTTGGATAAATACCAAGGAGCATGATTGCTGAATTGTATAGTGAGAGTATGTTTAGCTTTGTAAGAAACTGCCAGACTCTGTTCCAAGGTGGCTATACCATTTTTTATTTCCACCAGCAATGAATGAGAGTTCCTGTGGCTTCTTATCCTTGCCAATATTTGGAATTTTCTGTGTTTGGGATTTTGGCCACTGTGTTGGGATTTTGTGTAGTGGTATCTCTGTTTTGATTTTGAATCCTCTAATAACATATCATGTTGAATATTTTTTCATGCACTTATTTGTCATTTGTATATCTTTTCTAAGGTGTCTGTTCAGATCTTTTGCCCACTTTTTACTTGTTTCACTTGTCTCATTATTATTAAATTTTAAGAGTTCCTTGCACTGGCTATTCTGGGTACTAGGTACTCTTGTACACACTTTCCATATACAATCTGAATTACTTGAAGTTTTAATATTTTTTAAATTAATACTTACCAATCTAATTTAGAATTGTATTAATAAATGAAGTGAGTGGCTTTACTCTTAGCAAGTTCTCAAGTCAATTATTGGAGATAATTTTGCCATCTTTTTATATATATTTTCTTTCTCAGGTAAGACTCTTATAAAATCTTCTTTCTATTAAAATCACTGTAAAAGAATACCAAATAAAATACTAGATTAAGGAATACTTTCAAAGAAATATACTTGTCATTCAAGTTAGTGTAACATTATACCAAGCAGCAATCCTTATCAAATCAACAAATATTTCTTGAGAATCTTATAAATGTGAAATAATATATATTTTTTTTATTTATATATATATATAAAATATATATATATATTGTAAAACTTTGTCTTCTTTCAAAGATCTGAGGCTATAGGGCATGAAGAAATACAACTACTTGGTAAATATCATAGATATTTTTCCTTTAAAAGTGGTTTCATCCTGGAAATATTTTTTCCCCTCAGATTAAATTACCTTCTTCTGCTTTATTATTTTTCCCATGGTAACCTCAAAAATACCCTTCAACCTGAAGCCAACTAAAAATTTAATGAATTTTGTGTTCATAAAGTATAAAATAAACTTTCTCAAATACGATGTTTTCTGTGGGAAAAAAAAATAATCTGTGAGACAAATAACTGTTAAGTAAACCTGAAGGAAAAAATCTGTTAAATACGTGTGTGCATATTTATTTATTGATTGATTGATTGATGTGATTTGATTTTTAAAATTTTGAATCTTAGTTTCATTTCTTGACTAATTGTAAAAAACATTATACCAGGCTCAAACAATAAAATCAATGATACTAAATAGTTACCTAACATCAGTTGTGAGTCATACTTCTTATAACATTATTTATTTTCCCTAGAACAGCTTTCTTATCTGTAGTAAATAATATTGCTAAAATCAATAAGGTACAACTTTGCTTTATTAAACTGATGCATATAAATATTTTAGCTATAATCGTGTCAGTTAAACAGTACAGTAAAAGATATACAAAAGTTTCTGCCTAAATAAAACTGTTTTCTTCTCACCTTCTCCAGTTCTTGCCAAAATCCACATGAGATTTAGCAGGAAAAACCTGCAGAACACTTGTCAAAATAGAGAGTTAATGTTGGTTTTCCTAATACAACTTGAGTATCCACTGGTAGACAGTATCTCTGGTCCATCTTCCTTTTGCTTTAAGTGCCATTTTCATGCTGACAACTCTTAAATGTATATCCTGACTTGGGGCATACGCTCTAACGTCCAAACTCATATATCAGCTGCTATGAGATCCTGTTGGACATCTTCCTGGTAAATTGAACTCAACTTTGTTTCTCTGCTTCCACCTGCCTACAACCTGTTTTTATTCCAGTCTATTTCACTTCCACCCTACTTTGTTCATCACCTCCTATAAACATACCATGAGAATTTTTTCCCTCTATATTCAAAATATATCTTGAATCTTCCCAATTATCAACTTTCAATTTTGCTTTCTAAAATTTTATCACCAGGGTTCCTGGTGACATTTTTTACAATGTTCTGTCATCATGCTGCTTTAAACCTTCTGGTAGACATCTATGGCAACTGAAGTTTACCATGGTTTACAGATGGATTCTTTTAGGTTCTAACCCTATAAGATTAATCTTCTAGCAGTCATTTTCTTGCTTGGTGGATTGTATACTGGTTCTTTTCAAAGTGTCGTTCCTGCCAAGCTCATTCCAGCATTTAGGCTTTTCACATAGCTCAGTCTTCAAAGCAGTTGTATGCAGCTATGTTTGAATGATAAAAGTTGGGTACCTTATGGATTAAGAAGATAGGATTTGCAAATGACGACAAACTTTAGGAAAGCAAATTATAAAACTATACAAATGTTATAATGTTAACCTAATTTTACCTGTCATGGAACTGTATTTGTCCTCTGTGTACTATACCGGGATATTCAAAAGTTGCTTTACATTTTTGCAACTTATGAAATTCTGTGGGCCACCTGGCTCCCTAAGTTGCTTAAGCTTCCGACTCTCCATTTTGGCTCAGGTCATGATCTCAGGGTTGTGAGATCAAGATCTTATCACCCAGTGTGAAGCTTGCTTGGGATTCTGTCTCCCTCTCCCTCCGCCCCTTCCCCCTCTGAATTATTAAATAAATAATAAATAAACAAACTTATGAAATTCTACCTTGCATTAAATCATTTCTAATATTCAAATAAATTAATTATGAATTTTAGATTATTTGAGACATAATTTTGCTTACATCTCTCTTATATTCTAAAAATAGTATATACTTTCTTTAAAAAGCATGATTAAAAAAATAATAGTAAATAATAAATAAAGCATGATTATTAGCAGCAATAATAACAGTATTCTTCTGTTAGTAGTTTAAGAGACACAATTTACTTATTTCATTATATCTCATAGCCATACCTTTGATGGGCATATCTAACTATGTATTATGTAAAATCAATACCACTTAGTGAATTAGCCTTCTTTCGCTTCTTTTAAATGTACATCTTTCTAATAACAAATAAGTGGAGAAAATGGTGATTAAATGCTTATCTGAAACATCTGAAATCATCATCATCTCTACCATCATGTCTGAATAGGTAAATTTAACACACTGAGGTCATGAACATTATGTTATCATTATCCTTAATGTATTCTGGATATCGACTAAGGGTAGGAGTCTTCATAGCTGTCTGCTTTAAGATACTTTCCCATCACGCTTAAATGTAATCCCCTGGAGTGATTATGTGTGAATAATTCAGAAAATTGCACCATGCCTGGGGTTTTAAAGTCACACACTGAAATCCAATACAAGCTTCACACTATAGAAGCCAATGGACTACCTCTACTTTAGCTATACTCCTCAAAAGTATAGATCTAGTGAGGAATTCACATTTCTTGCTTATGTTTTGAGTGTCAGGCAAATAGAAAACCATGTGAGAAATTTAAATATCATACATGGATTATGTACCCAGACAGTCAGCAGAAACAAAATTAAATTTAGAATAACACAGAAGCCTATGTTAGTATAAATATATCACTGGTACCAAATTAACTAGCAAACTGATATGTGCACTTGGATATGTATGTGCATACATACACAGACACACATATATATGCATAAATGTTTATGTACACACACATATTTACACTTAGGTGCATGTATATTAAAGCATTTCTGTTGATTGATGTTTCAAGGATATAATGTGTCATGCTAGAGTAAAATATCAATGTTTAAGAAAACGGTTGTTTGAATATATTAATCATTATCTGATGTGACATATTTTTATACTTCCCCCTCCCAAGAAGTATTCTTTTGAAAAGAAAAAAAAATTCTCAAGATTTAAAAATTCCATTTGTTAAAAAAGCTCATGATTGTGTTCCTTAATATCATAACCCTGAGGAATCTCATCACACAGTTGGGCTGAACATAGATAAACATTGATCAAGTGTCCAGTTCACAAACCTTCCAACTAGAACAGTATTTCATTCAGAAATTGTAAGCTTGAAATTGCTGCATAAGATTGAGAAAGGCAATTTACCACTTAGAATTTGGTGGATTGTACAATTTCTGCTTCTTTGTAAGTGAATTTTTATTGGAACACAGCCACCTTCACACTCTTTTGTTTATGTATTTTCTATGGCTGCTTTTACACTACAATAGCAGCGTTAAATAATTGCACAGAAACCGTATGGCCCTGCTATCCGACCCCATATGGAAAAAAGCTTGCCAAGCCCTGGTTTAGTTGAATAGATTATATTGTGCTAATAATAAGCATAATATAATTGAACTGAATTATGTTTTTGTACCTCGTATATATCATTAGCTTTTTAATTTTCCCATGTAATTATAGCTATCTACATGTATATATTCCAGAGTTTATATTAAATATTTCAAGTTTCAAAATAAATTTAAAGTGCCTTGAAAAATTCTGGTTATTGACAGCTTGAAAATGCTACATGCAGTCCTATCAAGATATAGAATATGGAGGATAAGACTTTCCTTTGACATTAAATTCAATTTATAGGCACAGATTCTAATATTCTGGTATTCACTCCAGGGAAGTCATTGGTAAAACTGCCCACTTCAAGTGCAGAAAACACTATTGCTTGAAACAGTTTGGGGGTACGTGTTCAACTTTTTTCCTTTTTTTTTTTTCAACTTTTTTCCTTTAATGAAGGAAACATGTTTCAGTATTCTCAGCTTTATATCAATTTACAAAGATATATAGTAAAAATATAGCAATTGTCATTATGTCAATTAGCTTTTTTAAAATGAGCGTTTTTTACTCTAGATAGACTTTCAACTTCTTTGACAATGTGTTTTATTAGATCTTTAAACAACCTTGTAATTATTAATATTTTAAGTGTTTTAGCAAGCTAAGGTAAAAATCTTGCCAGAAACATAATTAGCATAGAATTTAAGCTAATGAGCAACAGAGAACATTGTCTTTGGAATATGGAGAGCAAAGTTCTCTTACTAAAGTTGGACTAGATATTTCTTAATAATTCAAATGTTTTGGAATTACATATTTTAAAAATCAGTAATTGAAATATACTTATAAATGACTCAACCTGGGATGCCTGGGTGGCTCAGCAGTTGAGCGTCTGCCTTTGGCTCATGGCATGATCCTAGAATCCCGGGATAGAGTGCCACATCAGGCTCTCTGCATGGAGCCTGCTTCTCCTCCCTCTGCCTATGTCTCTGTCTCTCGTGAATAAATAAATAAAATCTTTTTAAAAAATAAATAAAACATAAAATTTGCATAAGAAGAAATGAAAATAAATGAATTTTGTAGGACCACTATAGACCATTTATGTTTTGTATTACATACAATCTCTCTATATAAACCATCTATATTTTATATATTATACTAAACCCTCAGCAAAAAGAACAAAATTACTTTAAATTATCTTTTTAAAAAGTGATCACAGTTCCACATTTTTATCCTAAGGAATCTTCTTCAGATAACACACATAGATAAAAACTTTTGGTATTTAAAAATCAACACTGAAATTTGTAAATAGTATCCCTATAATTTTCCAACTAGATTTAGCAAAATACTTTATGAGTTTGTAATACAGTTCTGTTTAATAACTAAATGGAACTCAAAGTGACATTTGTCTTGTTATGTATCAACCATCAATTAATTTAGGTAGCATCAGAAAATCCCGGAGATATATTATATTAAAGTAATAAAATAGGATATCCATAAAAGCCAACTTTAGCTCTAATGTCTTCTTACACAAATGGTAGGAATTATTGTTGGAACTTGGGAAATTTATTTAAAAAGCTCAACTTGATAAAGATCTATGGTATTTTCAAATATCTGAAAGCAACAACAATGACAAAACTGTATGACCATTAGCTTTAAATTGAGGGGGAGGATGGTGCCTGAAGAAGACAGTATTAAAAGGTAGAAAGGTTTTAGTGACAAGCCTCATTGGAACAACCTTTCATAAGAAAAAGATTGGAGATTAAACCAATTGTAAAATCTTTTATGGCATGATTTTAAAGCCTTCAAATAGCACTAACAGCATTGTAAATTACAATGAGGAATCAGGAAAATCCATAAGCACTGAGAAGTTGGAAATATGTTAACTTATGTGGACCTTGTGTTTCAGAAAAGAGGAAGGATATTGCTTTATTTGCTGCTCCATAGCTATTGCCTTTCTCTAATCTTGAGTAAAGTATGATTCTGTCAGTGAAAACAATACATAATCTACTCACTTTGAGTAAAGAAAATGTTGCAAATATTAGCCATAAACTGACACTGAAATAAACAAATTTCACAATGACTAAATAACCATTGAGAAAATGAGTTTTTCTGCTATTGCTTTAAATAAAAGCAAATTTTCCATGGAAAAAAGTGAAGAAAGACACATTCTGATTTCTTATCTAACCCCAGCCATCAAGAATAGCTTCACGTTAATTCCTAGTTAATATGTGAATTAGCTGCTAAAGAATTTAAGCATATTTTCAGTTTTATGAAGGTAATTATGTTTATCAACAAAATAAAACATGTTAATCTACAGTTATAATTATAGACACTTGTGAAAAAAGACAACAAAAACCTTTAAAAATCTGTCACCATTGTTTATATCAGGGAAATATCTTGTGTCACAGCTTTAACATTAAGAAATCAAGGAGAGCCTGGGCGGCTCAGTGGTTTAGCGCCTGCCTTCAGCCCAGGGTGTGATCCTGGAATCCGGGGATTGAATCCCACGTTGGGTTCCCTGCATGAAGCCTGTTTCTCCCTCTGCCTGTGTCTGTGCCTCTGTGTGTGTGTGTCTGTCATGAATAAATAAATAAAATATTTTAAAAAAAAGAAAGAAATCAAGACTACAGGGAACTTTGTGAAGGGTGGAAATTAATATTTACAGCATGGTTATTTTATATTCTTGCATCTTATATACTACTAAAACTCTGAGACTATCAGTGCAGGATCATTCACATTTCACCTGAGAAAACTAAGGTCCACATAGAAGTTCAGGAACTTGTGACCCAAACACAAACATTTGTGTTTGATTAAAGCCATGCATGCTTGAATCTCAGGTTTCTCCCTTTCATTTAAAAGTTTCCCCTTGGTTAGTTGATCTGGTTGTCCCATGTGGAGTATGATCTTTTAATGGGTTTTCTCCAGATCACCTGCTTAAGAAACATTTTGACAATTTATTGCCACTGTTAAATTGGGTACAAATAGTATGAATATCAGATAAACTATGTTAACATTTCCTTTATTCTTATATAAAGTCAGAAAAATATGGGGAAAATAGTGAAAAAGAGTGTCAGAAATAAGTTACACTCACAGAACCCTCAAAAGAATGGATTACAACATCATAAATCTAGGAAAAGTGAAATGTTCTTGATTTTCTTTCAAGAATGACAGGATGAATGGCCTGATTTGGATCTTAGCCAAATAGTCTCAGACTCTAAAGTGGTCATTGATATGTCAAGTGCCTCCAGAGATCTTCAAGCAACAAAATGACTTTTTCTTACATCTTCTTTCCCTTTCAAATATAGAATACACACACACAGCAAGTATTGGTAGAGCATATATCACATTTTCCTAGTTGTCTAAGTAAAATCGATTAGCACTAAATCATGCCCAAAAAACTGGAAGAGCTCCAAAATGAAAACATTTGCAAAAATCAGGATGATAAAGATGCTCATGTTTGTAAAGGCAGCTGTTAATTAGTTCATTTTCATCTAGGTTAATTATAAGCAGTGTCACTTTTACTCATGAGATAAAATAGAGGAAATTTTTTTCATGTTTTTGTTTAAATTTGAAAAAAAATTTCTAGGAATAATCACTCAGATAAGACCTTCTAAATATAAAATATATCATTACCCCCAGTAATGAAGATGTGTTCATTTTTTAAAAGTCTTATATTTCCTGCAAAATAGAATCCCTCTCACCCAAGAATAAACTGTGTTAACAATCCTATATCAAGATTATCTCAATTAAATTACTAAGTCAGATGGTCCTTCTAAGCATAACTGTGTCAAGAGATTTGTTAAAATGGACATACACAAGAAATTAGAACAAGATCAGAAACCGATAGTCTTGATTTTGTCAATCCAATGGCATGAAGGTCCTAACATTTAAAGGTCTGCTTACATAGGCTCATTTTTGGTGAAGCATTACAAAAACAGTAAACTTTTCTTTCTTTCTGGATTACTCTCAGAACATATTTCTCTGTGTCCTCCACATGGCAGGGACAACAAGCCAACACTTCCTTACAATGTGGTGAGATGAACTAATCTCAATATTATGAGCATTGTGTAGCACTCAAGGATGTCAAGTCTACAAGTGGTCAGCACAATATTTAAAAGAAACTGCTTGTCTCCAATTTCTGTACATTTTGAGGGATATTTTATATCATCTGACTGACCAGGTATTAGCATAGGCGGAGAAAAGATTGACAAAGTAAAAAGAGGTCTTTACACATAGTCATAATTCAACAATTAAAAAGGGGGGGGGATTTAAACTGAACTGGTATAATTTGAAACTTAAAAACTCAATTATTATAAAAAATTGAAGTCATATTTCAATAAGAAGATGATATAAGATCCACATCCAGCAGATTTTCAAATGTATCACCCTTCTTGGCACCCCTCATCCCTTGTCTGGCTCCCAATAAATCATTCCTTTTTAAAGAATAGTGAACAACAAAACCTATCTGCCTGCATCACTACTTTGAGGAAATTAAATCCATGAATTTGCCTCCATGGGAAATTTTTGAAAGTTGGTATTTTTTACTAATTAATGCTGGTAAGTAATGCTAGTGAAAATCTCTAATGCCTGTGCATTGTTAATATGATATTAAACACAGTCTGCAATTACCCTAAAGACCAAAGAGCCCAACTGTGTAAATTTCATGTTATTTTTCTACCTCAAAACTTTCATGCACACTTCCTGATTCCAGCAGGGTAGAGTTTGTTGTTGCTGCTGTTCATGTTTAACCTTTCATTATTTTTGTTCACATCTTGTCACATCTTACTAGATTCAGGCCTTCGATCTGTGTATTACCAGATCATCCTCACTCTGCTACTTTACTCCTAAAAAAGCCTGGAGCTCAGCTCTCCTGGGCAGATTTAATATCTTCATGCAAACCTTCCTTGAAAGATTATGGTAGTAAACGTTGCTTGTGGCAACTTTTGTTGCCTCTAGTGTTCACCACCCTCCCACACTTTTCTCCACTTCATGTTTCTTTTTTTTTAATTTACTTTGTTTTGTTTTGTTCCCCCCACTGATTTTCAATCTTCTATTTTATTCTATACCCTCCAGCCTGCTATCTCAATATCCTTTATTTCCCTGCTGTCTATTCCACTATGAATTGAGAGTGGTACAGTATAACTTTGAAACCCAGCAGCAGAAGACCTTTGAGGCTAAAATGTGGAAGTAAAAAAATTCAAGATACAACTAAATTTCGTATTTACAAATAGAGAATGATTATTTCTTTCTATAGTCATGTGTAAATAAGTATGCATGTGATATGCATATATACAAGTTGTGTGTGTTTATATGTATATCTTCACATATAGATTTGTATACACTTTATACATACATACACACACAAATTGTAAATGGAGATAAACAAAAGAGTTGCACATCTTCCAAGTGGCAGAAGTCTGTGAAAGAGCAACATGACAGCCTAAGAGTTGCTATCAAGAAGTAGTTCATTTTCCTAGAGTAGTACTAATATTGATTTAGAGATTGCTTTTAAATTGTCTTACGGTATACTAACTGAGAAAAACTATTCAGTGGTTGATACAGCAAGTACTGAGCTCCTATTCATACTCTCACAATAGCTAAATTTTAGCCTTGAATCAAAACAAAAATGAATTCTAAGGGCACAAAGATAGAATTAATTAGAAGTAAGAATTCAAAAATGTAGAGTATTAATATATATTTGTTGAATTAAATTTAATCTGTAACTTCACTCAATACAGTAAACACAAAAATTATTCAGCATAAAGAAGTTTAGGTTCTATTTAGTGGCTATATGAATTGAATTGTTTATTATCTGTTATTATTTCCTATTAAAATATTATGTTTTAACGACTCTTCGCTATAAAGAACAAACGGATTGTTACCAGAGAAGAGATAGGTGGGGAGATAGGCTCAATAGATGATGGTGTTTAAGGATAGGCACCTCCATTTGTATGGAAGTGTTGAATCATTCAGTATTGCACACCTGAAACTAATATTACACTGTGTTAACTAACTGGAACTTAAATAAATACTTTAAAAAACAAAGTAAAAAAATTAAAAATATATTATGTTTTAAAAACAACATATATTTTTATTAGCCTTCTCTGCTTTTAGAATGTAAACTTATCAAGTCATAATAATGTTTATTCTGACAATAATAAAAAATACCGGACTTGCTCACATTACCAGGCGAAGTTGAAGAATCTCATGAAATATTTCAAAATCTTAAACGTTCAATAAAAGCATGACTTTCAAAAATTGTTTGCAAATTTATCTGAAATATAATCCAAATATGATTATGTGAGTGCTCACAAAGTTATTTATTGAGACAAGTCAACCATTGGAACAAAGAGAGAGAGTTTAGAAGCCTCATTAATCCACTTATATTAAAATGGGTAGCTAGTTATTTGGTTATATTAACACTTTGGTGAGACAGTTAATTTTGGTTAAAAATTGAGAATATGCGGACTTTTTAAAAGTAGGAAGCAATGTTCCAGTTTTAATATGGATATAAACAGAGAGAGAATACTGGAAAAATAAACAGAAAACCACACCTTATATATGTTTCATAATGTATATGCAATGCCACATAATAAGAGTTTAGTTAGGGAAAAATAAATAAGTAATAAATTAATAAATAAAATGTAAAAAGTTTAGTTTGTGGAGACAATTGCTTGTCTTTGATTCCACCTTGCCTTCTTACAGACCATATGATTTTGACCTACCTATACAAAATCTCTGTTTTCATTTTGCTCATTTGTAAAATAAAAGTGATAATAGTGATCATTACATAAATATTTATATGAGTGAGTCAATTCACAAAGTGCTGAGAACAGACTTAAGCAATAGTGAATGTGGTTAATACAAATGAAGCTCTAAAGTCCAAAGAGAATAAAAGAGTTGCCTGTATCAAAATATTAATTTAAATATAGAATTCATGTCTTATTATTTCAACTCTAGCATACTTTTTATTTTACTATAAAAGATATGATATGCATCTTTTGGACAAGCTCTCCATACATATGGATATGCACACACACACACATAGATTTCAAGTGTATATAATACTGGATAATATAAATACATAAAACTGGATAATATGTACCCATAAACAAGGACAAATATAAACTTATCTATGAGTATTTTGAAACATTTATATATAATTTTAAAGGGATATAAATATTAGATTATGTAAAAATATGTACATAGATACAGTAGTTTATCCAAATAATTTCATGAAGACACTCCTTTCAGAAAACCTTGGTTTTATTTTTAAATTATCTTTTGAATTTGGGACAAAATATCTAAACTCTTCAGATTGAAGCCTAATCTGAAATATGAGAGAATGGAAGTAGGTGAAATCTGTGGTTGCTTTCAATTCTGTCAAAAGTGATGACTTTGGGAAAAGTAGTATATATATAAATAAATACATGTGTGTATATGTGTACATATATGTGCATGAACACATATATATTAGTATATATGCACTCACATAAATTTATATAAATATAAAGTTATATATACACTAGTTTCAATTATTATTAATATCTAATATTTTTAAAACACATATTATTAATTAAGAAATATAACACTCTTCCTCAACAGCTGCTGCGACCATCAAACAAATAGAATAAGTGAGGATATAGAATATCTACAACTCTATCAACCAACTTGACCTAACTGATATTAATAGAACACCACAGCCAAACATTTGGAACATTACTCAAGATAGAAAAGATAAGACTATATGCTAAGCCATAAAATAATTCTCAATGCATCTCAGAAGACTAGAAAGTAATACAGAATAAACTATAGGATACGAGAACTATTATACATCTCTTTCAAAATTTTACCACCTATTCCTAGAGATGGATCATTTTTTATAGTTGTGAGTATAGAGTGGTAAATTAAAGCAATAAATCAAAATATCATAAAATATTAATCAAAATATTGAACTACTCAAATTATTTAAGTGAAAGGATGGTTTTATTTTTTGCTTAGGTCACTTTTTATTTTATTTAGTTTCTACAAACCTAAACATATTGAAAAGCTCTGAGTAATAATAAGCAAACATTTAAATCACTGTGATCTGGGAAAGTATTTAAATACCTTTATAATAAAGAACTATATAGTTTTATTAAATTTAACACTAAGACTAGTAGCCTTGGAGACTATTTTCACTTTTAATGTTTACAAGTGTACTTTATGATACCTCTTTGAACACATTTATCTATAAATTATAGAAAATTTAAACTGTATATTGACTATACAGAAAGGGGTTATGCTTTCAGTCTGCATCAACCAATTTTTGTAATTATCTTCCTTCCCAATGGTTAGCATTGAAGAAGTCATAGATTAAACAGTCTTAAATTTTTAAAATTTGAGAAAGATTATTTTGGCTAACTGGAAAAAAAAATTTTTAAGCTTGTATTTATTTATTCATGAGAGACACAGAGAGAGAGGCAGAAACATAGGCAGAGGGAATAGCAGGCTCCCTGCGGGGATCCCAATGGAGACTCCAGGACCCTGGGATCACAACCTAAGTGAAAGACAGATGCTCAACCACTGAGCCACCAAGGTGCCCCTGGAAAAAATTTTTGAATATGGATGGCAAATATTTCATTAAAATCTGTTAATTTAGCAATATTTAAAAACTGAGAAGTTTCCAGGGAAAAAATCATTTTCTATTGGGCAATTTGTCAAAAGTATTTTGTTTAAATTCCATGGTCCTTTTCCCAGTCTTCAACAGGAAGCCTATGACATTTAAACAGAAAATAAACTTAGCTAAAATTCTAGTGAAGGGGCACCTGAGTGGCTCAGTCATTTAAGTGTCCGACTCTTGGTTTCAGCTCAGGTCATGATCCTAGGGTCATGAGCTCCAGCCCCACATCAAGCTCCACACTCAGTGCAGAGGCTGCTTGAGATTCTATTTTTACTCCTCTCCCTCCCCTCTGCACCTCCCCTCACTCAGGTTCTCTCTCTCCCATAAATAAATAAAGCCTTAACAGTAAAATAAAATAAAATTCTGGTGAAGATATACAATTTCCTAATAATCAGATTAATTGTTAATTATTTCTATTTATTCATTCTGCTGTTTTATACACTAAAATTCAACCATGATTTTAATGTATTTTTGCTGAGGACACATTTGTGTTTTCTTTCCCTGTGTTATTTATATTCATCAGGAATTGATTAGAAAAGATCATTTTGGACCTTACCCAGGTGAGTACATTGCTTTCTTATCTTACTATATGAAGATCTATTCCTTAAGAGAAAAAAAAACAAGTTTTGTTCAATTACATCACAAAATTGCATCAGATATTTTTGTCACAAAGCTTTTTTTCCTCAAGAATTTATCTTGAGTATGGTTGTTTATGTATAATGTATTTATCTATTTCCATATAATTCTAGTATTTTTAGTGTAAGTAGATGTCTTTAGGGGTAGTATCTGGCCAAGGTAGTCTTTGCTAAAGAAAACATTCACAACTGAGCAAGTATGAAAAGAACACAAGAAAAATCAAATGGCAACCTCTGATATTAGACAAGTGACTTAAACAATGTCCTCAGCTTTGAAACAAGCCTATGTATGGCCCTTAAAGTATCTAATTTGAAGCAGACATTATTCATGTGCATTTGCATATTGTGCTGCAGGCAGAACAAGAAAAAAGAAACAAGTGATAGATTCTTAATGTTTTTTCAGGTTTTAATTGAAATATGTAATTTCATATTTCAGTGTAAATGATTATTTAGTTCTGTACATTAAGGTAATTAAAATTAATGCATGTGTTTCTGTTAACTGGGAAAAATAAATTGTACTATTTAGAATATAAATGCAAAATTTGGGGATATTTTCTTTGCTAAAATTCCACTATATACTACATACATATATATTTGTATATATTTTTCTATTCATGTGTATTATATATTTATATATATATATTTGAAAGTTTTTGTAAAAATCACATAATATAGAATTGAAGTTAAAATGTATAAACTATATTTTTTTATTATTGAAATATAGTTGAATACAATGTTCTATTGGCTTTAGGTGTATGACAAAGTGCTTCAACAGTTCTGTATATTACCCAATGCTCACTCTAAAAGCATAATATATAGTATTAATTATGCAGTTATGGAGAAAGACCTGACTTAAATATCATATCCTCTTTGGTCACTTAAATGAGTAAAAAATAGAATATTTCTCCTTCATTTTCATAAAATAAGCAATTGCTCATACTACTTAATCCAAACTTACACATTTTAGGTGACACCAGAAGAGATTTCTGCTCAAAAAAAAAAAAAAAAAAACAATGATTTTGCTATAAATAACTATGCTTTCTCCTCTCTAAATACTGTTCCAAGGTAATAGAAATATATTTGCTGTAAACTCTATTATCTTGATAGTTTTGAGCTAAATGAAAGGGAAGCACAAATTGTCTTTGGTTACTAAAATGATAGCAACTATGTTTGCATATCAGAAATGTATACATCACATAAAATTATTTAAGGAGAGTTAAAATCCTAAAATAGTGTTCAGATGAGATTATATAAAAGATAAAAGAGATCAACTAATACTGTGGTTTACCTAAACTTGTTGAGCGACACATGCCATTTTCTATGGGTTATCTTTGTACTATAGCTGTATATTTAAATTTCTGCTTCATGGACAGATATTAAAAACATTATGGCATCATTATATCCATTTTTATATTCACCACCACCTCCATTTTTAGATTTCTAATCACTACACAATTATTTGGACAAATCTTTTGCATAAAAAAATTCCGGAGAATAGCAAGCAAAGAGCCTTATTGACCTGGTTACTAGAGCAAGTTCATAGTTTTCTAGTGTGCATTCTTTAAGAGGAAAGAAAATACCAGTGAAGTAAGGACACTTAAAGAATAGAGAATAGAGTAGAAATGCAGAAAATATTCAGCTCACATTTAATCTTGTCCCGAAGCACTGGAGGTTATCAAATTCACTGTGTTTTATTAGCAAGCTGTATGTAGTTTTACAAGGAGCATGTTCCAGAAGGCATTAGCAGAGCTCATTTAGTTGGAACTATTTTGTATAGATCACCAATATAAAAGGGAAAGTAGGGCTGAAAATAGAAATACCACTGATAATTGCTGAGTAATTAAAAGTCAAAACAAAGGTGTATACATTGAAGCACTTGAAGAATTGAGAAGTAACATTTTGATATAAAATACTGACCAGAAAAATGGATGTCAGGTTGGGATGGAAAAAATAAAATTAAAATTTAGCAGAATCAGAGGACTCAAAAGACAGTCTCGAATATTCAGAACTATTGTTTTAGCAATTCCTGGCTATTGATTTCACCAATGTGTCAGCTATTTTTAAGATTTTTTTTCTAAGAAAAAGTTTTAAGATTTTTGTAGTAGATTTCCACAGAAAGGAGTCATCTCATCTTTGTCTTTTAATATTCCAGGGCCTTTAAAAAAATAGGATATATTTACATACAGTAAATTGTACTCTTTGAATAATTCAGTTCTATGTGGTGTATTAAAAGTATGATGTCAGATAAATACAATCAATGTCAATTTATATCACCCCTCAAATTTGCCTTGTCTCCCTTTGTAGTCAGTGGATGATAAAGACTTCACAACAACCCAGAAAAATCACCATAATTACTGTGCTCTAATTTGTCTCAATGAAACATTTGCTATGTTAAAACTAATGGATGGATAATTAAATTGTCTCCAAACTATTGGTCCACACCTCTTGTGTTTTCTCATACTTTCTATACTAATTTTCTTCAACTTCTTTATACATTTGGAAAACTAAAGTGTGCCTTGTGTAATATATTTTTAAAAGATTAGTGAGATAAATAATTTTACCGTATTTTTTTAAGATTTTATTTATTTATTCATGAGAGACAGAGAGAGAGAGAGAGAGAGGCAGAGACACAGGCAGAGGGAGAAGCAGGCTCCATGCAAGGAGCCAGATATGGGACTTGATCCCGGGACTCCAGGAGCATGCCCTGGGCCGAAAGCAGGCGCTAAACTGCTGAGCCACCCAGGGACCCCCGATTTTACCATATTTCTAAGTAAAATGTTATGTTGATATAATGAGATTCTGCACTTAAATAATATTGGAGATACATAATATACACACATATATTAAACACAGATGCTTTGAATTGACTTAACTGTAAAAATCAATTTAACATTTATTGAAATCCTATGAATTAGTAAAATCTGTAAGTAATAATGAGCTTAATATTTGTTTTAACTTAAGAGCTATGTATATCTCCCACTTTCATGTATGTCTGTGAATCAGAACAATAACCACTACCTAAAGAATGATGCTGATTGTCTTGTCAAAACAAATACAAATGTTCTCTGGTCATAACTGTGATAATCGTTTTTACCTGCTGAATCTATTATAAACAGATAAAGTTGTGCCTAGTTTATTGAAACTTACATTATAAGTGTACTACTGCCAAAACTAGTAACATTTTATTCAATCCTAACCATTTTAAGTGATTTTCATGTATTATCTCATTCAATCATCACTACAATTCTGTGTAACAAGGGCTGTTATTATGCCAATTTTATAAATTAGAATCTGAGGCAGAAAGTGTTTAAATAACTTGGCCACGGCATGTAGTTAATAATTAGGACAGTTTAATTTGAAGGCAGATTGATTCTGGAGCCCATACTCTTCACTGCTCAGCTTGAATACACTCCTCTAAAAATTTGATAATATTTTAAAATTTCCTTCAATAATCAAGTTTAAAAGTTTCTACGTTGTTGGGGCATCTAGATGACTCAGTCATTTAAGCAACCAACTCTTGGTTTCAGCTCAAGCCCCGCATTGGGGTAATGAGATCAAGGCCCCTCACTGGGTTCCACAGTCAGCTCAGAGTTGGCTTGAGGTTTCTGTCTCTCCTCTGTCTGCCCCACCCCCTGCTCAAGCTCGCTCCCTCAATCTCTAAAATAAATAAATATATCTTTAAAAAAATGTTTCTACATTGTTATTTCTGTATTCGTGCTTGCCTCTAATGCACTCACCATTTTTTAACATCACAAGATATATTGATCTTCCACTATTTTATATACATTGTGTCTAGCATTTACATGACTTGTTTAAAACAAATCAATAACAGAAAATAAGCTTGCATCAGATGGAGCTTAAAGCATAAAGCTTTAGATGGGTTGACGTATATTATCTATCCATTGATAATTGTTAATTATATTTGAGTAAACAGAGTTTGATATCATTGCCAATAAAGGCATTTTAAATAACCATGCTTATTTTGCAATAGTCAGTACTCTTTAACTGATGATTAGTATTTCTATCCAACAAAAATGATCTGTCTCATCTCAGTATTTGTTTTATTTATATTTAACAAGTTACTTTTTATTTTTATTCAAATATAGTCATTTTCCAGATGATCTTTGAAGAGATTAAACAATGGCAATGACAAATACATCTAATAGTGAATTGCATCAAAAATTTGCTTCTTGATTTGCAAACAGAATTTCATTATTAAATAAAATGTTAAGAAAAAAATTTTTAAAGATTTTATCTATTTGACAGAGAGAAAAAGCACAAGCAGAGGAAGGGGCAGGAGGAGAGGGAGAAACAGGCTTTTGGCTGAGCAGGCAGCCCAAGGTGAGGCTCAATCCCAGAACCCCGGGATCATGACCCCAGCTGAAGACAAATGCTTAACCTACTGAGCCACCCAGGAGCTCCTTAAAGTCACAATTATAAAAATTTCAAAAAATCTAGAGCAAACTATATGTGAGGTTGCATTCACTTTAACACTAAGAGTGTAGCAAAATGTGTTATTTTCCAAATTCATGAACAAAAATTATAATACTCATTTCATTCATTGAACAGATTGTTATTGAGTATCAATTCTATATAATTATGTGATTCTGAATATATTGTTATTAACTTCATAAAAGTGTATAAGACAATACTTTATATGATGTAATTATGGAAATTACTGTTGCTGATAATTATTCTTTAATTATTTGAGGAATGAGACCAATGGAGATAATAGGACACTTAGATTATCTCATTTGACAAAATCATCAGATGGTGCAATGAAATTAAGCTATATATGATAATGTCATTAATATACAATAGTAGTTGAGGAAGAACAGAATATGCCACCCCAAATATACCACTTTGGCATATTGATTATTTTGAACTAAGGCTACTTGAGAAACAGGCAATGTAAGAAGGATACTCTGAGCCCTGTCTGTCCTCCTGAAAACAGCAAATCAATCTCACATGAAAATATCTTCCCTATAGCAAGAGGGTGGAAGGCATTATTGTCAGAGATAGGAAATTAGGGCCAAGAGTGATGTATAAACAAATCTTCCTCACTAATTTACTAACTCAAGCCCAAACTTCTTTGTCCCATCAATTCTCTACAAACTTGTTTCTTAGTCTAAATTGTATAAAAGTCTCTTGCTTCAGGGGATCCCTGAGTGGCTCAGCGGTTTAGCACCTGCCTTCAGCCCAGGGCATGATCCTGAAGTCCCAGGATTGAGCCCCAAATCAGACTCCCTGCATGGAGCCTGCTTCTCCCTCTGCCTCTCTTTCCGTGTCTCAATAATAAATAAATAAAATTTTTTTTAAAAAAAGTTTCCTGCTTTAGTCACTTTGAGCCTTTGGGGCTCCTGTACACACAAAATAAAATTTGTTATCTTATTAATCTGTCGTACGTCAGTTTAATTATTAGACCAGCCAAAGAACCTAGAGAAGAAGAAGCAAAAAGTTTTCTTTCTCTACATAGTACATGTCCTTATCCTTGTCCTATCATCAATATGTTTCCAACCTCTTCCCTAAAAACATGGTCTTCATGGGTCTGAACTCTTAGAAGCTTTTGTTCTCTATTTTCTTCAGTCTGAACAAATATGAACAATTAAACAAATGAAAATATCTATTAAGACAGTCTAACATTGTTGCATCAATAGCTAAGTAAGCAAGTAGAACATCACAAAGATTGTATATCCTTGCATATACTGAGATTTGGTATAGGACAGAGAATACACTGCATGTAAGTGGGTAAAATAAATATTTCTAAATAAATGGTGCTAGAAAAGAATATATCCATATGGAAATTAAATGGATCTTATTTATATCTCAAACTACCTGAGAAAATTATTTCCAAATCTATTGCATAGCTAAATTTAATGTCAAAGTTGCAATATTTTATAAGATTATATGAATTATATTTTCACAACTTAGTGTAGTGTGTGTATGCATACATACATTTTTTAAAGATTTTATTTATTTATTTGTTTGTTTATTTATTTAGAGAGTGCATGAGTAGGGGGGTGGGACAGAGGGAGAAGGGAGAGAACATCTCAAGCCGACTCTGCACTGAGCTGGAGCCCAACATGGGGCTTGATCTCATGATCCTAAAATCATGACCTGAGCCAAAATCAAGACTGGGTCACTCAGCCAACTGAGCCACTCAGGCACCCCTACCTAGATATTTTAAACAAGAAAATAAAATGCACCAAAACAACTCAGCCTCTCAATTAAAGACAGAAACTGGGGTGCCTAGGTGGCTCAGTAGGTAGAGTGTCTGCCTTCAGCTTGGGTCATTATCTCAAGGTCCTGGGATTGATGCTCCCTGCTCAGCAGGGAATCTACTTCTTTCTCTCCTCCTGCTCATTCTCTCTCTCTCTCCCTCTCTCATTCTCTCTCTCTCAAATAAATAAATAAAATCCCTTTTTAAAAAAATAAAAATAATTCTTCAAGGCACTTTAGGCAATCTCTATCTAGTCATTAGATGGCTGAAATCACTGAGCATGTACTTCAGTGGCTTCAAAGAACAGAGAATACGGACCCATACAGAATTAGTCTAGAAAAGTAACTGAACCACAAAAAAAACAATAAAAACAAACTTGAGAGGAAGAGAATCTAACAAATTGTATGAACTTAGTTAAAGGGCATGAGCAATGCATTTAATAAATATGTATTAAGTAAATAAATTAATAACTGAAAATACATGTCCTCACCTTATAACTAACCATCACAACTCTCTGCCTTTGATTTTCTTACATTTCTCCTTTAATTGTCACATATTTGTTTAATGAGATTCTGTAAACTCAAACATTGCATGGCTTTGCATTCAATAGTACTTTTACAGTCAATGAAAAAGTGATTTTTGATTTTGAAGTTAAAAATCAGCTTTAAATCAAATCAATGAAGACTTAATTTCACCTACAACAAGTACTCTTGCTATGAACTATGACAATGTAAAAATAATAATATGTTAGTCAAGAGAAAGTAGATGAAATTTTCATATGATCAGAGTGGCATATATATCTTGGTTTGTCTGGGTCTGTACTGGTTTATTCCTCCTGTCCCAATGTCGTGCAGTGTAGCACTTGCTGGAATTTTATATTTTTAATGATGCAGTTTTACTAATTATTTTATTATAGTAAACATAATAGTTTTGGCAGACTTCCCCTACATGGTAAGCCCAATGATGAAATGAAGTGCACTCAGACTCCAGTAGTTGGGATGATGAACCCTTGTGACTCCTGGGTGCTAGTGAAAGGAATATCAATCTGTAACTCCATAGGGCATTTAGTGTTCTAGCCAAGTTTGCTGTGGTCTATAATCATGAGAAATTACAAGTTAGACCTAAGTGAAATATACTGGGAAGTTCTACCTTATAGGAAATATTATGAACTCCTTTATTATAATAGTTTGGTCCTTTGTTTTATGAACTGATTCTATAATTATTTATTAACTCCATTCTTTGTTGACATTTTTTTAGTTTTTCCATAAAGTCTTCAGAAGCAATGAGCATAATCTACCAATAAAGTTTATACATTTCCTTTCCCCAAAAATGGTGAAATATAATATGCACAAATGTTAACATTGACACTTGATGATTAGATCTCTGTTGATATCTAAAATCACATGTGAACCACATGATGCAAATCTGCTAGGAATGTAGTAATTCTTCAAAAGTTAGTAATTATTTAGGAAGATGTTTGCCTGAAGACCAAAATGTGACACATGCATCTGTAGAACAGTATTTACATATTATTCTGTGAAATATGACTTTTCTTTTGAACAAAGTAACTATTTTTCTAAACTAATGTGACCCATTTCTAGAGTTTCTCCAAATTTGGCACATACATAAAGTGAAGTGAAGATCGTGAATTTTTCAATTTTATAAGATGGTTATATTGAGGCAGTTTTATATTATGTGCTTCAAATAGAAAATGAGTTTCATGAATTCCACTAATAGACCTTTTTAAAATTCAATTCATGAAATCAATGTTTAGATTTTGGAAGCTCATTCTGTTGAAGGTGAAACATCAAGTACTCCTATGAATGCTTTATAAACAAGCATTGTTATCCTGCCATTAATATGACTACAAATTTAGATGGAGTACAGCATTGTTGTAAAGAACAATGTTCTTACTAAATTTAGAAAACTATGGAACAGAAATATATTTAGAAGTGATTGTGGTGCATACATTATTCATAATTGCATCTGAACTGTCTGAGATATTCTGCTAACCCAAGATAAGCAGCTGACAGGAATTATAAAAATTAAGATATATATCTTCATATATATGCATAGATAGATATGTATTCAAAGGAATTAAACTATAAATCATTTGTAGAAATGCTTATTTTGAATTAAAACTTTGTTGGATGCTCATCATTAGTCAGATTTTTTAAATGTTTAAAAGTTTAAAAATTAAATCAATTCAAATTAAGTGTTCAAAAATGATTTTGATATTTTTGTAACTGTTCTCTAAATTTTATTATATTTTATTCAAAATTATTTGATAGCTTTCAAAATATTCAATAAACGAAGCACCAATAATCTTCATTTTTTAAAGTTCTTAGTAAATTGTAGTTCTTGAAAACATACATTAAAGACAGGAGAGTATATATCTCCCAACAAAATCAGAGGAAAAAAATTTAAAAGTTCAAAAAATGCCCAAGATTTAATTTTCATATTCTATAATATTATTTCAAATGTCTAGACTTTTGAGAATGATCAGTTGAAGATACTGCTAGAATGGGAACAGAAATTAAGGAAGAACTGCAATTTTGCAAAATCTAAATTTGGCCCAATATTTAAGAATAATAACGTTTGTCTTATAAAGTATTTTCCAAAGAAAGATATTTTGAATGGAGAAGAAGATATGAAAATTTTGAGTCTGAAATATATATCTTTTGTAATACAAAAACAAAAGCTAAATTGAGGATATCCTAACAACTGACAAGTGAATTTAACAAGTACCTCAACACCCTTATGGCAGATGATTTTCTCAACTAAAATATTATAGTCCACAAAGAATCATTTGAATTTGTCAACATTTTAAACTTATAAAAGGTAAAATATAACCACTGTTTATGTCATTTGTTTTCTTTTACAAAAATACCACCATCATTACCAGTATCAGGAAAGAAAGAGAAGCTATCTTGAAACCCCTAGACATAAAAAAAAGATAAGAGATTACTACAAATGACTCTATGGACAAAATTTGCTAAAATATATGAAGTAAACATTCCTTGTAAAACACAACCCATAGCCTAGCAAATATCATTCAAGAGGAAACAGATTATCTGAATAGCACTCTATGAATTAAATAAATTAAATCAATAGTTAAACCTTAACAGAAAAAAAAAAATTGAAGCCCATTTGCTTCACTAGACAATGCCACCCAACAATTAAGGAAGAAATAACACAAATACTTCATAAACTCAAAAATTTAAAGAGGGAATGCTTACAATACATATTAGCAGACCAACATTACTCTGATACCATAATGAAAGACAGTACAGGAAAAGAGACCAGCAATTTTGCCAAAATACATCAGCATACTGGGGTGCCTGGGTGGCTCAGTCAGTGAAGCATCTGTCTTCCACTCAGGTTCTGGTCCTGGAATCTCAGGATCAAACCCTGCATTGGGCTCCCTGCTTGGAGGGGAGCCTGCCTCTCTGTCCCTCTGTGTCTCCCCCAGCTCCTGCTCTCTCTCAAATAAATAAAGTCTTTAAAAAAACACATCAGCATATGGAATCCAGTGATATATACATGTATATAATGAAAAAGTGAAAAATATACAACATAATTTATAAATATTTTAAAATAATAATATATGGGCACCCAGGTGGCTCAGTTAAGCTCATGCTTTTGGCTCAGGTCATGGGATTCAGCCCTACATTATGGGGCTCCCTTCTCAACACGGAGCCTGCTTCTCCCTCGCCCTCTTCCTGTTGCTTCCTCAGCTTGTGCTCTCTTCCTGTCAAATAAATAAATAAAAATCATTTTAATAAATAGATAAACAAATATAATAATATATAACAACTAAGTGGTATTTATCCTGAAACACAAGAATTCATTTTCAAATTGAATCAATGTAATCTTCATATTGACACTGTAAAGAAGGAAAGCCACATGATCATATTAATTGATACAGTAAAAGCATTTAACAAAGTTCAATGTCTATTCATTACAAAAAAAATTGTCATCACATTGGGAATAAAAAAGAATGTCCTTAAATTGATAAAGGGTAGCTACAAAGATACCACTGATAACATTACACTTCTTAGTGAAAGATTGAATGCTTTCCAGTAAGTCTGAGAACAGACTGCCACTTCTGTTCAGATTGTACTGGAAATGATAGCCAGTGCAATAATAATAATAATGGTGATGAAAGAAAAATGCAGACTGGAAAGGGAAAAAAAATAGAAGTGTCTCTATTCATAGATGAACTGATTATCTTTGTAGATAATTCCAAAGAATCCACCAATAAACCTCTAGAACTAAGAAACGATATTACCAGGGTCACAGGATATGAATTCAATACACAGCAATCACATTTTAATGTAAAAATCAACAATTGGAGGGCAGCACCAGTGGCCCAGCAGTTTAGGACCGCCTTCAGCCCGGGGTGTGATCCAGGAGACCTGGGATGGAGTCCCATGTCAGGCTCCCTGCATGGAGCCTGCTTCTCCCTCTGCCTGTGTCTCTGCCTCTGTCTCTCTCTCTCCCTCTCTCTCCCTCTGTCATGAATAAATAAAATCTTTTAAAAAAAATCAACAATTGGAAACTAAAATTAAAAAAAAAAACTACTTGTAATAGCACCATAAAAGAAAATACATAGGCATAAATCCAACAAAACATATACAGGATCAGTGTGTAAAACTAAAAATCTATGCTCACATACTGAAAAAGTTAATATAGTTACAATGACTATTCTAAGTGATCTGTAATTGAGAATAATTCTAATTAAAATTTAAGCAGTAATTTTGTTTAGAGATAGAAAAGCTGGCTCTAAAATTTATATGGAAGAATGAAGTAAAATGGCCAAAATAATTTTGAAAAATAAAAACATAAAGTCCTTACACTATTCAACTTTAACACTATGATCATCTACAGTATAGTACTGACAAAAGAACAGATGCATACAGCATGGAACAAAATTTAAGGTCCAGGAATAGGCCTACAATTGGTCGTTTTTTACCAAAGCTCAAAAACAATTCAATGGAGAAAGAAAGAAGTCTTCCCTTCTTTTTTTTTCCTTTTCCTAAGCCTGTTTTTTAATTTTTTTCAGCTTTATTGAGATTTAATTGATATGCAAAATTGTAAGGTATTTTAAGCACACATCATGGTGCATCTATATATGTGAACATGTGAAAGCATGCCACCCAAATAGTTAATTAACACATCCATCACCTCATGTATTTAGCCCTTCCTTCCTCCCTCCCTCCCTCCCTCCCTCCCTCCCTCCTTCCTTCCTGCCTTCCTGCCTTCCTGCCTTCCTGCCTTCCTGCCTTCCTGCCTTCCTGCCTTCCAGCCTTCCTGCCTTCCTGCCTTCCTGCCTTCCTGCCTTGCTGCCTTCCTTTCTTCCTTCCTTTCTTTGTTTGTCTCTGGTGAGAACATTAAAGTTCTACTCACTTAGTAAATTTCAATTATGGACTACAGTGTTATCAACTATACTTGCTGTGTTTTCTGTTAGATTCTCAGATCTCATCTTATAACTATGACCTTTTAGGCCTTTTACCAACCTCTTTCTAGTTCCCCCACTTCCAGCCTCTAGCTAGCACTTTTTACTCTGTTTCTGACTTTGACTTTTTTTTTCTTTTAAGAACCCACATATAGGTGATTCGTAGCAGTATTTTTTTCTCTCCCTGGGAGTCTTTCAACAAATGAAATTCTAGACCTCACAGGCAAGAAAAAAAACTTGTATTTTATACCATATTTTATATAATATTAACACAAAATGGATAATGGATTGAATTTTAAAGAGTAAACCTATAAAAATTCTAGAAGAGACCATATCAGAAAACCTTTTTGACCTTGGGTTCAGCAAAATGGTCTTAATATGGTTAAAAAAATGCAATCCATAAGAGGAATTTATCCTTGACATGCCTGTGTTTACTTGCTCAGGCAGTCCTGTTTTTTTCTGATTTAATTTTGGGAAATGAAAATTTGTATAGCTGAGAAACTACAAACATTTTTAAAAAGCAGTTTGGGAACAACAGGAATACTGGAAAGATGGAAAGATATTTTATACAAGTGCAGGAAGGAAGCGTTAAAATTATACAAGGGAACTGTATTAGATACTTTACAAAGATCAGAATATTTAATTATCCTACTCTATATCTTACAGCCATTGTTTCTATGACACATAAATGTCTCTTTCATCTTGAGACATTTTGAACTTTGTAAACTTAATGTTTTCTTCAGGAATGCAATCTTTCAATTCTGAAAACCTTGTATTCTTATTGTTTATAATCTGTCATTTTTTACAAATGGTGTAATAAACTCTGAAATACAAAACACATGTGTGATTCTGTTGCACATGAAATTATATAACACAATGATGTCCAATTTTTCTTCTTTGAACAAAAAATAAATTAGTGTATCAATGACTCTAGTAAACTTATCCTCAAAATTATATGTCTGAAAGATTGTGTGTGCATAGTACTTTAAAAATTACATTATTGGCATCCCTGGGTGGCGCAGCGGTTTGGCGCCTGCCTTTGGCCCAGGGCGCGATTCTGGAGACCCAGGATCGAATCCCACATCGGGCTCCTGGTGCATGGAGCCTGCTTCTCCCTCTGCCTATGTCTCTGCCTCTCTCTCTCTCTCTCTCTCTGTGACTATCATAAATAAATAAAAATTTTTAAAAAAGTACATTATTATTTCTTATTGCTCTCTTGTTTTTTGTTTGTTGTTTTAAAATTGCAGACATACAATGTGCATATTGATGAGGAAGGTCTGTATTTGGGAAATAGCATTTTGCCTATCTTCCCGTACTGAATCCTATTTTATTGGCAGGCTGGAGAGTAGAATTGAAAGGCTTTTATACCATCTTAGCATTTCAGGTTTGTTTATTTGCTGTTTCCATTAGCAGAGCAGTGGTGAGTTATCATTTATTTTCATTACAGTTTTATGGTTCTGATTCTTATCATGAATTTCTATTTTCTATAATATACTGGTTATTGGAGACTCACAGAAATACACATAATAGATTGTAGAAGAAATGTTTTATTAATCTCAATGCCTACATTTAATAAAATAAAACTACGACCTCTTACATTTAATTTATATTTTTGAAAACTACTTTGTCCAAAAGGGTTTGAACAAATCCTGGTGTCTTTAAAAAGAATATAATTTCATTAAAATTGAGAAGAAATTAAGCTGACACATTTTAAATTAAACTGACGTATTAACCAAAATTGAATTTCCGTAATTCTGAATAGGAATATATTGAAATGATATTTTTCTAAACTACAACAGCTTTTCTACTAATGCTAATTGGATTATATCTTTGGCTTACTGTCTTGTTATTGCAACATATTTAATTATAAAAGCACATTAGCAGCATTACAGTTGTATAAAATATAAAGAATATGCTAATTTAAATTTGCTATATTTGCTTCCAATAACGATCAGAGAGGCATCAAATTAAAGATTCCAAAGGCATAGTGTACTTTTTAATACATGTTATCCCCTCATCATACAGTTTTGTAGATATCCTGAAATTTAAAATAGAAAGAAAGGGATTAGATACTTGTATAGGATCTTCCTAATTGTTCCTTCTCCTCAACAAACACACACACACACACACACACAAACACACACACACACACATGCTATTTCATTGATATATATATTGGTAGACTGTCACATATGGTGTTTTAATTAGTTAATTAATTTGGAAAACTGCCACAAATATTATGTATCTATGTTTACAATTTTTGAAATGTAGTTTATAAATCAGGTTTTAAAAATAACAATTGGAGTAAGCAGAAGAAATCAGAATGCTAGACTAATGCACATGAACTAAACATAAAATATCATATATAAGATGGCAGATAATCTTTTACCAGATATTCTCTCATTAAAAAGTATAAATAATAGAATTTACCTAAAAGAATGTAAATTGTCAAAAGTACAATAAATAAGATTAATTGTACCAGTTAAATTAATCTGACAACAGTTTCTCTCTTTCTTTTTTTTTTTTTTTTTAGTTTATCTCTTTCTGTTGATTTTCTGCCTCAATTATTCATTTCTACTCTGAGTGAAATAATGTGCCTGCAGTAATGGCAGTTATATTAAGTAACAGGTAGATAAGATGTTTATCGATTGACAAAACAAAATTTCTACTGAGATGGATCAAAATCTTTATCAGATTTTCTTTCCAAATATATAAAAATTATTCAGAAGTAGTGCCAAAATAATTACACATATAATAGAAATCATGCATAAAATAAGTTGTCACTCTATAGCTGTGCCGCTGGGCTCACTACTGCTTGTATCACAAATACTACAATATAAAGATGTTGTTTCACTCAGGACGTTTACATGCCAAAAACAAACTCCACTCTGTCTAGTTGGGGGAAAAAAGATTTTTAAAAAAATATTAGGCAATTCAAGACTCTCCCTAAGGACAGAGATCACGCTTGATGGATATGCACCTGGTGACATTGCCCAACCTTGTCCTCAAGTTGCGTAAAACCCACTGACACCAGAGCTCAGTGCTAAACTTCAGTCGCTGGTGTCCCTGTCACCTCCAAATCTTGGAATCCGCATGCTACCTGTTTTGTACATTGCTCTGTTCTGAATCAAAAAGTTACTTGAGTGTTCTGAGTGCCTGAATTACCTGCTTATGTCCTATTTTCAAAGGATGCTGGGAAAGAATAACACTAGTTTGTAGTCAGGGGAGAGCCATCCTTCCCAATAAGATGTGAGAGGACTCCAGGCATAACAAACACCCTCCAGAGTCCAACATCCCTGTACACCCTTCTTGCATATTAAATTTCTAAACAGTAGTAAGAACAAGAGCAACAAAAACAAAAAATGTTTTGGCCTTACACATTATAAAATCGCTTGTAAATAGGAAAAAAAATTTGGATTTTCTAGGCCATCACATAGAACATGACTTAAACAGTGTTCTCCAGTCATATTTTCTTCTATGTGGTAACATTTCCATATACTAAAATATGAAGAATACCATGTCAATTTATGTAATTCCGTGTTCTTGGTCATTCACTTCTCAAAAGTGGAGCAACACAAATCCCATCATATTCTAATTCAGAACCAACTTCTAGATTTTATTTCTCAAAATGTCTAAGTAGTATCCATTTTTCCTCTCCTTCCATCCTAATTCTATCTTTATATTATTCTATATACAAATTTTAAAATATATACCACTAAAGTATCTAAAATAGCTAAGAAGGAGACTGAGGGACAGGAAAATTATTTAAAATTTATATATAAATATATGATACTACAAGGGAAGTATATGAGTATGAGTATATGAATTGAGTTCTTAGCTTTATAACTGGTCACAAGACTATAATTGGTATTTATGGTTCTTCCTCCTCTAAAATGTCTATATTCTCTCTGTTCACAGGCAGCACTTTAACTGATTAAAGTTTGCTATTTGATGGGGCAATCCAAACCTTCATTCCTAAAGTAGGTCAGTTCATGCTGGTCCTTCTCATAGACTTTTACTTAGTCTTCCAAACATTTTCATTATTTAGTTCCAAGTATACTCTCTTTTCCTTCATTATGTGGCATCATATTTGTAAGAGGTAGAATTCCCTAATTCAACACTGGAAATGCTCATTTTACCAGTTTTAACTGTGGCATCTAAGGCCCAAATTGAAAGATACTATTACAGCTTTTATTTCAGTGGGACCAGTGTTGCATTCCCTGGCAAGCACTTTTAATACATTCCTACTGCAATCTAAACTAGAGGTAGGCAAACTCTTTCTGTAATGGGGCAGATAGTAAATGTCGCATGCTTGGTAAGCCATATGGTATCTTTTACAATCACTCAGTTCTACATTACTGCACAAATGCAGCCATAGACAACATATAAACAAATAGGCTTGGCTATGTTCTAAAAAAATTTACAAAAGCAGGTGGTGACTAGGTTTGGCTTATAGGTGATAGATCGAAGACTCCTTCCCTAAACTGTCCCAGTATAAGTCATGGAAACAAGAAACAAATGTGGAAGTGAAATATTAAACTTTATAGTAAAAAATGCCACTTCCTTTTCTACATTCTGAGTGCTCAAACCTGTGCATTTTGGCTCTTAGACAGGATAATGCATCAGTTTCCAACTCAAGACATATAACACATTCAGTAAGATAGAAATCCAACTTTCCAAGCTAGCATGTGGGACCTAACTAATGGTTTTAAAAGATCTTACTATTCTTGTGGATGAGTTAGACAGTAATACCAAAAATGTAGTTAGGTTCAATGGCTTTAATTAACTAATTAATTACCTTAATCCCTTTGCTGTACATGGTCAGAAGCAACGTTATATAGAAGTAATGGTAATTAGAGTATATAGAAGTAATGGTAATTAGAGTATATAAAGTAATGGTAATTAGAGTATTCAGCAATCTCACAGATAGTTTCATTGGCAGAGACATCTATTCAAGAAAATCAAACAAAACCCAGAATATAATTTAAATGACATTAAATTTCTGTCCCTTAATAATTTAAGGATATTACAATGTTCTCAACCTGCCACTAAGTGGCTAGTTGGTCCTCCATGAATATGGTAACCTACAGGGACTGGCTGTTGAACTTTCTGGCAGATTGGACACTTTAGGATTGGCATAAGCAAAAATAAATAAATAAATAAATAAATAAATAAATAAATAAATATAAATTAATTAAAAAAAGGATTGGCTGGCATAAGCAAGGTCAACTTTGGTGAAGAGAATTCTATTATTGATATTAAGTGTAATTTCAAAATCCAATGCCATGGCATATGGCCATACTTTTATTTTTGCATACTTATGAACATACGTTGGGATCACTGAGATTTGAGGCTAAACTCATGAATATGATTATTGCAGTATATGGTTATTACCCTTTCCTCAATACTCTATGGTAAATAAGCACATGTCCCTTTCGGAAAAAAATAGAAGAAAACACTTATGACACAACTTTAGGTTTTTCAGAGTCTTTTCAGAGTCTTTTTCAAATTTTCCCATCCTAACCTTTAATCAGAGGACCTTGGCTCTGTGATATGATGCAACAGGCTCAAGAATTATATGAGGATCATTAATGTATACTTTGAGGCTCCGTCAAGCCTATTTTCTGCAGATGTAATCTTTTTTAAATTATACACATCAAGTAAGACTTTAATTATCTATGATGTATTTTGGTCCTAAGAACTCTGACATATGTTTTGCTATGATTAAAGTGTGGGTCAGTCAAATTTTTATAATAATCCACACCTTTCAGCAGGGCACTTAAAGAAAAGTTAGTGATAAAACTGATAAAAGTAATGGAAATATCAAAAGGGGTAAGAATCTCTTGCATGTATTGTGTTCAAGATTTTCCCCTATTTGAGAATGTATGTATTTTGAATGACAAGAATGTCTTCTAATAAGTAGAATCTATTTGAAGCTAAGACTTAACTCTACATTAAACTTGCTTTGTAAGGAAAAACTTAAAAGCATCAGTAAAGACTAAAGATAGAAACATTTACCAAAGGACTGCTCGAAAATAAGCAAATAGCACCCATTACTAAGTAACAAATGTTATCTTCTGTACACAGCTGAAATTTGGCCTCTGGAGAAGTAATGAATGACAGGAGCTATTTTATGAAGATACACACAAAATAACCATGATTTCAATGAGTCATTATCATAAAAGACCAGGCAAATTATGAATTATGCATTAGATAATCTAGTTGATTGAGAACACTGAATATGTGTGTTTATGCCTATTATTGGATGATTATTACAAAAAGGCAAAAATTAAGTCCCTATGCCCAGAAAAGAAAGTCACAGTATCTCTGTAGGTGGGCTTGAACCAAAATACGTAAAATAGAAACTAGTTCAATCATAAAATAAAGGGAAAGGATCTATCTTACTTAAATACTTATTTTTTTTTAATTAAATACTTATATATACAAAGTAAACTTCTAATAATAGTGTCAAATGGCCAAGTGGTGTGGTGGTTAAGCACAGGCACCCTGGATTCAAATATTCTATGTTTCACACCTAGTACCAGGTTATAATCTTGCCACTCCTGTTTACTAAAGTGTGACTTTGAATAAATTACTTCACCTCCTTTTTTCTCAGTTTCTTCATCTGTAAAATGCATATGAGGAGAATAGAATCTATAGTGTCATTCATTTTCAGTAGATTCATATGCAAAGTGCTTAGAATTTCCTCAATTGGGATTAAGTCTACACTATTTGTTGGTTATTTTCAAATGGAATATTTATTATATTTAAATGGAATAATATGCTTATAAATTTTGAATGAAATAAAGCCAAGATTCTTTAATGAAAAAAGCAGATTTATTAGTGGTATTCACTGTTCTAAGTTCAGTATATTTCATTGTGTTGGTTAATGCCTAAAAATGAAATAAATGATAAAACAAGTTGATGTAATAGGAATTAGACTAGTTGGCTACCTGCTTTTATTTTGGAAGCTACAAAATTAGCAAAAGAACTTTTAATGATTATAAATTCTAGCATGATACTATTGATTCCTATTCTCACAAACCACACAGATTATGAACGACTTTGGGGGAACTATTTGGATGCTGTGAACTGACAGTATGTCAGAAGAACACTGAGAGTATCAACTTCACAAATTTGAGAAGTCCTAACAACAACAAACTAGTATTGCTGCTTTTACATATCTGAAGGCTCTTTTGAAATCCCACAATCTATGCAACATACTTTGTTTGGCCAGGATGTAGCTAACAATATATCAAGAGTTTTACCTCCACTTTGAAATACTGAAAGACAAAACATAAAGTAAAATATTTCAAATTTTAGTACATGTATTTTTTTAAGTGAGAGTAACTTTCTATATGTATAAAGACTGATTTGTTAATAGATGCCATACACATGTTCCTGGCAGCCTTCTGTGAATCACTTATGAATCTCAATAAAAAATAAATGAAAACATCATCAATATGAGATGAAACAAGCCACGCAGGAGCAATTCAGTCTGGTATTATGCTTAAAATGTGAAAATGATACCCACATCCCTAGGGAACTTCAGACAGAAACCTGCTAACTATGAATCAAAACAGTAGGAAGATTGAAGTCTCTGTCATTAAATGTGGATTGATAATTCATATAAATATATGTAATATTTGCTGTGTCCCCTTACTTAAACTACAAGTTTTTATTAAGCAATGATCCTGTTTTGTTTATATTTGCATCCTACTCTGGCCCTTATGTAATGTTCACAAGACTTTATATCACAATGAACTTCTGCCAAACCTAGAAAATACTTTATACAACAACTGTTGTTTCCATTTTCTTCTGGCCCCTGGCCCCAATATACTCCTAGAACTGTTTGTGCATTGACAATCTGCAAGCTGATGTAGGAAACTTTTCCTATGGGCATTTCTCTGGCATTTCCAAGTTGTGACATAGAGTCTTTATAACCTTAAAATGGTAGTCAATGTCGTAGGCATAAAAGAGGAGTACAGTTCAATGCAAGCATTCAATGACAAGTTAACTTGATATGGTTTAAATATGCTGCTCTGAGGATTTGATTAAATGTGGGCTACCTACAGAACAAAATGGACTGCATCTCCTTTGGGCAATTCTCAATAAATATTCAGAGAATCTCAGAGTAATTTATCTAAGGGTTATACTTTTCTGACAAGCACTCGGTGTATTAACATTCTATGTTGTCAATTAAGGACAGAGTCATATTGTATAACTTCCAGGAGCCAGGATTGATATCTTCTTAAAAACATTGATAAGCCATTCAGGATAGCTTAATATAAGAGCATCTGACTTCATTCAGTCTGTACTTTTTCCATAAGAAACAATTCTAAGTCTTTCCTAACACTGGAGTTAGCGGATGAATATGGTCAAGGGTTATTTCTACATGGTTCCATTTATTTGAGTCAATTAATTAAATTATTCAAATATGCAACATACATATTTATATGAATATTTATATTAAATGGTTATTATTATGTGATTGGCACTATGTACAATAGCCTTCATAATTTTACCTTAATGAAAATTTAAAGCAGCTTTTACCAATTTCCTATCATGAGTATTAAAAAAGTCACAACACATTGCCTATTAAACTCTAAATGTGAGTAGAGTAATATTCTAATATAAAGACTTCTAGATAAGTAAATGAATTGACCTATTCTTTATACGGAGAAATCATTTAGATATGTAGAAACATCTGTCAAAGATAATTATTTTAATTTTAGAATGGTTCATCTAAGTTTTTTTAAATCAGTTACACACAAAAAAAAAAATCAGTTACACAACTCTTGCTAGCTCTTGCTAGACAGTATTAACGTTAGACAATTGCTTAACCTTTTGACTAGGGAACTAATTATTCTAGTAATTCAATTTTTTTATACCTTATTTTCTTCTTTCTTTCATCTGTAACTCTTAAGATAAACAGTAAGAATGAACTTAGTTATCCTAAATAAACAACTGCTAGTTAATAGAAGAAAGAATTACAGAGCATACTGTGAGAGTCATGGATAGTTCCTCTAAATTTGATTCATTTTACTATTTAATTCCCCATTTTCATCTTTGATAATAATGTAAGATTTTTTTTTTATCACATGGATGTTTCATGTAACTACATAATTATATGCACTTATAATAATTATGGATCATAATTAGAACAGGTAATTACTATGTGAGCACATTTAATTACATAGTTGAACATTTAATGCATGCAAATCTACTTTACATTTGAGAGTAATATATGCTGCACAATAAGTAATTTTTCTGGAGCGCTTATCAAGTCAAACTCCTGAAATCAATAAAAATAGTCGAAATAAATTCAAATTTTAATAAACCTGGCTTGGAACCAAACTTAGGAAGGACTAAAGTATCTTTCAAAGGAACCAAAATGTATTTATTCAAGTTTAATCTAGAATTCCCAATCTATGAAGTGATATTTAATATGCAAAATGTAAAGCTTAGGAGTTTTAAGTTAAATCTCAGTAGTTTGGATATTTTAAATTCTTGATATTGAAATAAAAGCTTTTGTATAACTGTTGTCTAAGCCAATATTGAATATAGCCAAATATTTATATCCAAACAATATTTTTGTATGTGAATAAACAGTGGACAAAGAACAACTGGAAAACTTTATGACTCCAAGATTCAATAGCATCTATTTTCCCGTGTACATATACCCAATATTTCATAAATCTATTAACTCCAGATATAGCCTAATTATTCTTCATTGGGTTGTTAGACTTCTAAAACTTGTTCCTAATTTAGAATAAGTACTCTATAAAGGTTGGAATTAGCAAAATTCATTTTATACCCATTATTTTCCCCACTGGATATATAAGTTTTTTTTATATTCCTAAAGTCTGGCCTCTAACTATCCTATTCAAAATTTATATTGATTACTATCAATTGCTTGTTTTTTGGCAAAGACAATGAAATTTTTTCAATCTGCTTTTTAAGTAACCTTACTAATATTTTTTGTTTCTTTAGTTTCAGGTTTTTCTTTTTTTTAACTTCCTGAGTTTTCCTTTCTAGGATTTTTCCACCTGGATCAGAAAATTATATATAATTTGAGATGCATTTGTGCATAGGCATTGAAGGGTAAAAGAGGCAGCCAAATAATAATTACACCTTTTAATAAGTCTGCACATGGTTGAGGGCTTGTTTTTAAGATTTTACTTATTTAGTCATGAGAGACACACAGAGACAGAGACATAGGGAGAGGGAGAAGCAGGCTCCCTGCAGGGAGCCCAATGTGGAACTCGATCCCAGGACCCCAGGATCATGATCTGAGCCAAAGGCAGACACTCAGCCACTGAGCCACCCACGTGTCCCAGAGTTGAGCTTTTAAATCTTAATTTCTTTCTCTTGATCTGTAAATGCAAAATTTACATTTGGATACTAATATTGCCTACTAACAACATACTGTCTAGATTAACTAAAATATGCCTGAAATGTTGAGGTTTCAATAAATAGAATACGTAAGAAGATAATAACTAATATTATAGAACACATCTTATATGAGGCATCTTTCTAGAAGTAAATTAACTTACTCTGTAACAATCCTATGAGGACAGATTTAGTTGTCATACCCATTTTATATATGACAAAGTGAAAAGAGTGACTTTTTGGTACTAAGACATTAATGGCACAATGTATCATCCATGTGAAATAAAATTTAAAATGGCACAGGTTAGTAGAAAAAGAAACAAAAACTTAAATCCAAGGAATAGACTTTAAAAAAAATTGGTAATAGTGTGTAGTCAGAATTGGGAACATTTTTACAAGCTGAAGGATACAATACTTCCAAAAGAGTGAGATCCATCCAACTGGTTTTTTTGTGGTTACATGTAAGGCTGACTGTAGCCACTATTTCACACCACTACTCCTTAATTTAACTACTTAAATTAAAATAAAATATTTTGAATTTCAAATAAATATAATTCATTCAAATAAGGTAGACATACAAAACATTTATAAAATAATGGTATTTTTAGTGATTGTACTTTACATGTGTTCTCTGAAGTGTCCTGATGCAAATTGTCACCTGTAGTTTCACTTCTATAGGAAATATCTTTTCTGTGTTACTATCCTTTGGTTTTACCTGTGGGTACTCCATGCACCCTAAAAGATGATCACCAATTCTATTTCAGGAATAATATGCTGTAAAACTATTTACAATGTCATATTTCATAAGTTAAAATACCGCCTATAACTCTTTCAGAAACAAAAATTACATAGAATATTGTGCTCTAAGTACAATATTGAGAAAATACTCTTCCATGGGGTATGTTATATTACATTATATATTACAACGGGCTTATAAATGTCCACATTTTGTTTTGCCTTGTTTTGCTTGTTTTGTTGTTGTTTTTCATCAATGAGTCATTTCTTAGCTTGCATCTTGTTCTGTGAAACTAATTTAAGAATAAAATTCTCTTAGAAACAAATGTGTTATCCTCCAAACAATAAGTAACTATGTAGCAAAGGGGGAAAAGGTAAAAAGACCTGTTCTCTTATATATTTTGTTAAAAGTTGAAGGGAAATTATTCCATCCCATCATGTAAGACTCTTTTAGATTACTGTAGTAGTTATAGTAGCAATCACTAGAAAATGAAGTGATAAATAAATTTGTATCTTATACTCTTAATTCAGTCCGATCTAGAACTAAGACTTTATAGAAGCTACATTTCTAAAGGAAAAATTTTTAGATTCCTTCAGAATTCAGACTTAGGGAGTTCAACAAAATAATGGAAACACAACCCTTCCTTCCTATAGCCATAAGGATATTAAATATAGAAATCTCCAACATTTCTTTTCCATTCCATGTTAGAGCCACTCAAATGATGCTTTTATTATAATCTTCTTAAAACTTATATCATCAATATTCCCAATGACTTTATGATGAAAAATTATTAAATTTCCTTACTACCTAAAGCCCATTGACAAATCCTTGAAAGACAGAGTGACATTCCTCCAGGGACTCAACTGCTTTGACGTTAATACTTTGCTAAAAGCAAAAGGCAACCATAGCCTGACCCGCAGGATCCTATAAGTCTATTTTAACATATAAAAATTCCTTTGGAAACTTTCTTTATCTCTATTCACCCCTCAAGATATGTCTTGGCAATCATCCCCCAAGCATATGGCCTACCGATATACGTCTGTGGGGTCTCATGACTAGGGTTTTATTAGATGGTAATAAATGACTTTTTCCAACAATAACTAGTTCCCTCAAGGTCCTGGAAACATTGCTTCCAAAATTCCTTAGAGACTTAAACTATCCCTGACACCCTCCCAACTTGAAAGTATATGATGGTCTACTCCTCATGACCCCAGTGCGGCTGTTTCTACCCACAGATGCTGTCCCATGCTTCAATAAAATCACATTTTTGCAGCAAAGACATTTCAAGAATTCTTTCTTGGCCATGGGCTTAGAACCCTAATGTCTTTCCTACATGAGTAATCCTTCCCTCTCCTGTTAGCAACATGGGACACTGATAAAACTATCCTTGTTCCTGGAAGATTTTCTTTATCTCACCAAAAAGACATCACACTCCCTTGATTATGGCCATGCCACTTTGTTTTTTCCTTTGATTTTTAATGGGTTTTGGGAGTTTTGTTTGTTTGTTTTGCTTTTCCTATCCTGTCTCCTAGAACTAAATGTTACAGTGTTGGTGCCCAAAAATATCAGAAAAAAAGCATTTTTTTAAAAAAGGGTACTCAGAAAAATTATCAAAAGTAATAATTTGCTAAAAAAAGTAATAATTTGCTGATTCTTGAAGCAGATCAGAATGTATTTCAAAATATTAAAATCATACGGAGAACTTCTCTATTCAGAGTGAAATTAAATTAAAAATTAAGCACAGGGATCCCTGGGTGGCGCAGCAGTTTGGCGCCTGCCTTTGGCCCAGGGCGCAATCCGGGAGACCCTGGACTGAATCCCACCTCGGGCTCCCGGTGCATGGAGCCTGTTTCTCCCTCTGCCTGTGTCTCTGCCTCTCTCTCTCTCTGTGTGTGTGACTATCATAAATAAATAAAAAATTTAAAAAAAAATTAAGCACAAAAAAGATTAGTAAATAATCCATATATGTTTCTAAATAAAGCAATTTCCTTCTAAAGAAACCATGGATCATGTCTTTTATGTTAAAACACTTGTTAAATTGTTATGCATTTGATAGCATTTGAACACAATAAAAATGCAAATATCAGCATACTAATAAATGTTTTTATAAAAATTGTAAACAAGGTGAGACATCAAGAAAAATGATTTACCCATATGTTGGAAAACATGGGTTGAAGTATGGGTAAAGATTACTTGCTTAGATAAAAGTCTTAATAAAATGTAGTTTATGTCCAAGTCGATTGTGCTTTTATCTGGCGATTCTTAGATTAGAATCAGTTCTAATAATAAAAAGTAAAATGCTGATCATTTTTCCTGTTATTTTTTAAGGAGCTCTAGTAAATTAAGTGCTCACATGCATAGATTTGTTTGATATGCTTACTTCTTAAGCTTTTAACCTTTATTCTTCTCTTTCTTAGATATTTTGCTGTGATTCAAATACTCTTCATGAATTTTCTAACTATGAATATGTATTTTCCTATCTTCTTTCTTCCACGAGGGCACTTTCCATTATATTTACCATTCTAAAGAGGATATAGACTTTTCCTTCCTCTCAGCATGATCACTCACTTTTTTACCATGATATCATCTGCCTAATAGGCTTTGCTCTTTGAGATTACCATTGTAGATTCTTCTGTACATCCCCAGAGACTGTGATCCATGTTTTCTCATCATTAATGAAAATCCTTCTCATTTGAAGCAGATTTTAGCAACAAGTTTTTCTGCATGCTCTTATAAAATTTACATACAGAACAGTATGCTCATTTTCCATTCCTCTGGCATTAACATATATTGAGGACATAGGATTTTGTTCCCCCACCTAATTCACACTTGTAGCTTTCTATAGGATTAAAGGATTAGTGAATATTAGCATAAACTCTAAGAAAACAAGGTGTTGTGGTATGAGTGGATATTAATCAAATAAAAAGTTGCTAATCTTCGATCAGTAATTTTTAAAAGAAATGTACTAAGTCTTCAGGAAAATAGTGTTTTAAACGCCATTTTCACAAACACAACTATATTACAGTAATAACATTGTAACTTTAAATAGGAATGGAGGGAAATTGCATTTTGGCACTTAAATCCAGTGATGATCGGCACTGGCATATTCTTAGAACATGTGAAGAATTCCTCTTTAAACTGAAGCAGGGCATTTTGCATCCATTAATAATCTTCCATTGCATTTAGAATTGAGACCCCGAGTTTGGCAATAACTAGCAAATCTTTCTTAATCCCTAGTTCCCTTTATCTGAAATTCGAATAAAGGTAGATTTACTTTATGTAACTTTTCAGCCTTTTGTGCCCTGAGACACTCTAACATTTGGAGGTCTGATAGAGAAATGATTGCAGTAGAAAGAAAACTTCATATATAACCCCTTAAACTGGTGTTCTTATCAAAAGCAATATTAAAAGCACTACACCATTTTGATGAAAAGATGTTACCAAGAGATAGGGATTTTAATTCTGGTTCTGGCAGTAATGGTGACTTTAGTTTCTCAGAATCTTAACTGGCTCTTATAAGGGGACAATATAGGATAATTTTAAAGGTCTCTTAAAGCTCTTTTAAAAAATCAATCATTCTATGTTACAGTGTGATATATACTGTATTAGCAAAAAAAAAAAAAAAAAAGAGAGTCCCAGACAAGAAGGATAGACATAAAAATCCAGGATATTTTTAAATTTACTTCTGAAATTACTGGAGTTCTCTTTGATGATTCTGATAAACAAATTTTTCAAACTGATCATTGTATCAGAGAATGTAGATATTTCATTTGGACAAATACAGCAGTGGAGGTCCCCTTCTGTGGTAAATATGGTGATTTCTTTCATCCTTACTTAATGGCACAGGAATTTTGAGCAATACTATATACAATATTCCTTACGTTCGTAATTTTATTTCTAGTAACCCAGGCTCAGCATAATTAAGGGAAGGGACATTCTTTATCAGGGATCAAAAAAAAAATCTCAAATCAATAGTGTGTCAGCTTGAGTCTTCTGGGAAGTAGATGCCAAGATAGAATTAGAAGAGCAAAAAATATATTGAGGGAAATACCTGAGAATGCTTAGCAGGGTGAGGAGCAGGGATAGGTAGAGGGAGCCTTCTGATCCTTTTGCAGAGCTGACACTTGTGAAAGGAGTGAATTAAGGGAGGAGGAAGCTTCACACTCCAGTATTGCTCTGAAAAAGTCTCTGCCAGGCAGTCATCATAATTACTGGCTTGAGGTGCCCACATGGAGTGGAAGTTGTCCAAGTCTCTTATGCCCCAACTCTGTTCATTATGTCTCTGGGAGCGCCCAGAAGTGGCATGTGTACTTCAGCGAAACCAGAAGATGCAGCAGGTGGAATGTGTGAGCTCACTCAACCTCTCACAGTAGATTTTCTCTTGACAGGAAAGAGCTGAGTGGCACACCTCTATGGCCACCACAACTAGTGTAATTTCTCTCTCTGCAATTTCACATGCTATATTAATTGTGCCTAATGCATATAAAATATGTAACTCTCAAGAAAAAGAATGGAAACACTTAAAAATGGAACAAAAACAAGTTCCTTCTTTGTTACATTTAAAGTAGATAATCCTAAAAAAATAAAAAATAAAGTAGATAATCCTTTGAGAAGAATTTTATCCTGAACAGTTTCCTTTATAGTAAATATCTATTAATGCTTGTAATACTAAGTAGCTGGCTACTTTTTTATGAATTAATTAAGGTAATTTATTTGGAAGTAGAAAACTTATTGAGCATGAACTATGGCAATCTATTTTATATTTTACATAAATTATTTAATTTAATCTTCCAATAGTCTAGTGACATTTTAGTTCAATAAATGGAAAACTAAAATCATTGGTAGGAACAGTGTGAACTAACTATCAGCCCATTAAGGCATACCTGTGGAGAGCCTCCAAGGAAATTTTATATTTGATGAGATACGTTGAATTTACTAAGGGTTGTCTTTCATCAAAGTAAAATGGTAGCAAATCATTCTTGTTCTAGAAATCAGGAACTTTTTCCAGGTCCTCAATGTAAATCCAAGTTCAGATACCATATCCAAATATGTATGGGGAGTTCACCTTGAAGGACTTTATTCTAAAGTCACTTTTCATGATTTCTGCTGGGTTTATTAGCGTTACTGTCTAGCAGAACCCAAGTAAGTAAAAGAGAAAATATGTCTTTGGAGTTAAGATTTTTTAAAATTATTCAGTATGTTCTGAAGATTTCAAATCTGTAATTGGATAAGCCAACTTTTAATATTGTGATTATTTTATTATTTTGATTAAGGATTTTATTAGTTTTCAGTTTTGATCTTCTTTTTTAATTTCCTTCTTGTGGTTTATCTGGATTTTTCAATTGCCCCCCCCCCCCTTCTTGGTTTCCTCTCTTAGCTTCTTTCAGTTTCATATGTTCTTACTCCATATGTCTTCACATGCAGTTGCTGACATTTTTTGCCAGTGCCTGTTCTCATCTGCATCCCTAAATCTCTTAGTGATCGCTTGTTATATTAGGCTCTTCTAAAAGTTTTATATATAAAAATAGGTTGGAATAAACATTAAATATACCTTACTATATATTTTCTTATACAATTTCTGTCCTCCAGCCTCTTATTTACTTTTTTAGGTATATTTCCAATCTTCTCCATTGGATTATAAGTACATTGAAGACACAGTGATGCTTTGTCATCGCTTCTCAGCCTTTTGGCTAAGATCAAGTGTAAAAATGATGCTTTGTCAATATGCATTTCTTAATGCTGAAAAGTTATGTGAAGACAACATAGGGTGCTTACCAAAAAAAAAGGCTAGGATTACCTATGCTCAAATCGGACTAGGCTGCCATTTTTGGGAAAGGCAGTTAAACTGTGTGGGTTCCAGTTTATTTACCTGCAAAATGAGGGAAAACATGATACTGAAGTCATATGACTGCTATGGGAATAAAATTTCAGAATATGCAAAAGTACTTATAGGGTACTACTGTAGTAAATAAATGGTAAATTCTGGTTTTAATTATGACTGGGCACATACTTAGGAAGTGTTGTCTGATAAAGTAGATGTCATAAGATTACTTTTATTTAAGATGGAAAGTTATACTAATATTTTCAATCATATTATACTAAATAATTCAAATCTGAAAAGAAAATAAAGGATATATTTTCATCAAATTATTGCATTTTACCACAGACTAGAATGAAATTGTCTCTAGTTCTAGATGAAGCATCATTTGTACAACAGAAAAAAATGTCAAAATGATTTCTTCCTTCATGATGCAACTAATTTTTATTTTCAGAAAACAATGATTTATTATAAATTAGATGATTTTGAAAGAGTGTTATCACAATTGGTGGAATTTTTATTCATCTCTAAAAAGTTTCTTATTCTTCTACTATCGTTTGTCCTCATCATCAGATTTACAAACTTAATGTAAAAAGAATTGTATTGTCATTTTTTTACTGCTCTCAAATATCTTTTTTTAGCTTGTCAACAACATTATTCTTACATAAGGTTGAAAGATTTTTTTTCCTCCCAAGATCACACTGAAAAGATATAGAGTGAGCAAGGATTAGAATGTGAAGATTTGAATGTATTTACTTTTATTCCAGGTATTTATTGACTTACAAAATTCTACTTTTTGATACTTATTTTCAGTAGCTGTATGCAGAATAAGATTTACTCGTCATATAAACTAACTCATTCACCTCAAAGTGATTTTCAGAAATCCATTACCTTATAGTCTTTCCCCACAATAGTGCTTATCTATATACTAGAAAGAAAGAAAGAAAGAAAGAAAGAAAGAAAGAAAGAAAGAAAGAAAGAAAAAAAGAAAGAAAGAAAGAAGAAAAACAGAAGAAAGGAAGATGTGTTCTTCATTTGAACACAGTTTTGTTTTAATCACTTGTATGATAATTTAATGCCAAAAGACATCTTTCTTTTTTTTTTAAGATTTTATTTATTTATTCATGAGAAACACAGAGAAAGGCAGAGACATAGACAGAGGGAGAAGCAGGCTCCCTCTGGGGACCCTGATGTAGGACTTGATCCTAGGACCCCAGGATTATGACCTGAGCCAAATGCATATAGATGCTCAACCACTGAGTCACCCAGGTGCTCCAAAAGATATATTTCTAACTTCTTTTACAGACATAATAAAAAAAATCATTTGGAAATAGTAACAGTGATACAGAAGGATACAATCTGAAAATTCTCTTTCCTATAATCCCTTCCAAGTAATATAACTTCATATGAGATAATACTGCGAAACTTTTAAATATCTAAGTTCCCAAAGCTTTGACTAAGCTTTTATGAAAAGTAAATTCAGACCAGGGGCCATAAATTTCACTATCACAAAACTAGACAGAATGGGAGACTTTGAGTTGTAGGGAATGATCCTTTGAGATTATCATAAAGGACTGAGATACCTAACATTAGACAATTTCTTGTACAATGAAGAAGGTAACAGCAAGTTTTTATGTTCATTTCCTTATATACACTGAAAGCAATAAACAGTAACAAGATTTGTTCAAAAGATTGTGTGCCATGTTTCTACTTAATCTTACTTTGTCACTATCATGATAATCATGATTAAATTCTGATATATTGTTAAGGAAATTACCTTATGAGTTTTTACTTTAACAAGTTTATTCTAATACAATTCTCAGTCTTGATAGAATGATGTTTATAGTTCACCAATAAACTTGGATTTGGAAATTGAATTTGAACTTTCTCACCAACCTTGTAATATTTAATTCAATGAAGAAGCTGTCACAGATCTTGATGTAGATAATGGTAGTGTGTATTGTTCTTATTTACCTGGAGTTAGAAAAAAACCTAAAATCTAAGTTAATTCCTTGCAATAATTTCAGTGCAGATCAAAACTAATATTGCAGGTGGGAAAATAATTTAGTGGATAAACCTTAGTATCTAGAGTCATTCCTCACATTAACAGTTCCTTGTGTATCCATCCAGAAACCTACTCTTTCCAGTCATGTATTTTATATGGGCAATCTATTCTCCAATTTGCTTTATGGATATCAACATATCTTGAATATTGAATTGTCAGTAAAACCTGAAGTGTCAAACAGACACAAGATTTATAGATCTTACCCAATCTGACTGCAATTCAGCATCAGTATCTGGGAAGCCCCCAAAACCATCAGACTTAGCTTCTTATTAATCTCCTCCCTAACACTGGGAGACATTTGGGTTCTGGAATGACAGTCAAGCACCTTTTGCAATACAAGTCAGTCTAGTGGTAAATGGCTTATTTTCAGGATTTATCTTGTTAATCTTGCTTTAAAAAATCACTGATAAAAATTGAGGGTGTCCTAACAGCCCCAAGGTTATCTCCCAGCTAGAAAACTCTATCAGAAAATACACAGGAAAAAAAAAAAAAGAAAATACACAGGAGGAGGGCAAGTGAGGTCGAAATTGCCTAAAGCATTGTGAGGATGGAAGAACTTTACAGACTTGCTGTTTTTACACAGTCTTTCCTGGATATCCTCCCCCACCGGTATGCAGAAGTCTTCCTCCTTCCTTGTAAAGGGAGAGTTGTCTACTACTAAATAGATATTCCATATTTTTTAAATTTTTTAACCAGAACTTTATTAATGAATTCTATATTTACCTCAATTCTGTATAAATGATGCTGGGGTTTTACTTTATTTTACTGTTTTATTTTATTTTTTACTAAGAAAAATAGGAGAATGGCTATTGGCAGACAACTAGAAGTCTCTGAGTTTGAACATCTTTTCATGAGTTTAAAAAACATTTGCATATCAATTTTTCCTCTGTAATTCATATTCACACTAATGACAAATTTTCTGTTTCTCATTATGTTGGTTTTAAGAGCCCTTTCCTTTTTTTTTTTTTTTTTTTTTTTTTTTTTTTTAAGATTTTAGTCATGAGACACAGAAAGAGGCAGAGACATAGGCAGAAGGAGAAGCAGGCTCCATGCATAGAGCCCGATGTGGGACTCGATCCCCGGACCCCAAGATCACACCCTGAGTTGAAGGCTGACGCTTAACCACTGAGCCACCCAGGCTCCCATTAAGAGCCCTTTCTATATTCAGCTATCAAAACCTTTGTCAAGTATCTGAGCTGCAGTTATATTTTTTCCTAGTTTTTCATTTTTCTTTTGATTTACTTTCTAGTAGGTTGCTTTTAGACTCTATATAGTTGAACTTTTCATGGAGCCTGGGCTCCCCACTCAGTAGGGAGTCTGCTTCTCTCCCTCTACCCCTCCCCCTGTTTGTGTGCTCTCTCACTATCCCTTCTTTCTAAAATTAAATATATATATATATATATATATATATATATATATATAAAGGTAAGGGAGATTACATTCAGGACTATTATAATAAGGAAGTGAGATCAGGTTCAACTCAAACTATGAGGATAAGGAGAATTTATAGCCAGGGAGCAGGGCAAGAAGCTCAGTGGATGGAAAATACTAAGAAGAGCCATCAAGAGTAGGGAAATTCGTGCTCAATTCACTTAACAGGATTCTTGCTGCAAGCAGATTAGGGTGATCAGATATCAAGAGTGGACGGATTGCCATTAAACGGAGTTGGCAAGATTCTTGCTACCGTTGGCCCAGGCAGGCTGAAGACCTGGCCCAAAGATGAAGCCTTGTCCAAAAACAGGCTCCAGGGAGTCTAACTGAAATTTCATAAAAGGGTCTTCGTCAATAATTTTAAGGTAAAAGGAACAAGGCAAAATGAAACCTCCTTTATTTTGACTTCCAACTTAGTCAGATTATCCTGGGTTATTAAATATCCCTTGATAATAAAATAAATCAGTATATAAGCATTAAAAAAATGCTGTAAAAGAGAAAGTGGGATAAGAACAAAATATAATCTATATAGCTGTTATTTGGGATATATAATATCCACGTATCAGGAAGAATGTTGAAGGATTTTTAAAAATACATATATATGTATATAGGCATATATATAAAAGATATATGTGTAAATAGCAGTAATAAATTGTTAAATATAATATATTTTGCATTCATAAACAATAACCTATAATTTGTAAGGTATATGCAATCCATAAACAAAATAAAATATTTTAAGACCAGAAAGTTATAACAATTTGAGCTTTATATGCTTTGTGAAATCTTTCAAATTAAAAAAAATGGATGAAATTAAAACCAAAGAAATTTGACTTCATTATTATTTTAAGCTAACAGTTTATGACTTAATTTGGAAAAACAAAAAGATATATTTTGTTAGTGAAGAAAAAAGACACCAATGTACTTGTTCTTATACATCACCTGAGATGTCAAAAGAAAATTACAAACAAATCATGATTTTATTATACAATATAAAAAATATATACATATATTTGTCAACCTTTTATTTATTATTTTGGTGATTGTTATGTAATATGTAGAAATAAATTCACTAAAAGCAAAATATTCATATTTTTAAGGTGTGCTAATTAATACAGTAGAAAAAATATGCATATAAAATATATACACATGCATAGTAATAAAATTATTACAACATTTTTGTCTGAAAAAATATTCACAGGTAACTCAAAAACTAAACATAATAATATGTCATCATATTTTGCATTACAAACTTTTTATGACAGCAATTTCTTTCTAGCTCGGTTATTTTTAATAAAAATGTGAAAGCATATCCAGAAACCAATGTCACTGCCATTATATAGAGAAGAATAAAGGATGACTGAGTCTGAGTCTCTGTAAAAACCACAAAGCTATAATATGGACATTTTAAAAATTTCTGATGAATGAAATGAAGCACTCATTACATTGCATAAATTACTTGGTAACCACATAATCCACATAATTCCAATGAAATCACAATGAATTTTGTGGAATTAACAGCTCCAGACTATCTTGCAATTATGTTAGCAGCACTGTTTCTCACATAAAAATGTCATAGAAAATAAATGATGTTAATATTTACCCTATGAACAACAGCTTCATAGTCCACATGATGAGTTAAACCACTAATGGCTAATCAGAAATGATATAATAGTGATGCCAAGGAAATATAACTCACTATAAGAAAAGAATTGCTATGGATTAATAAAGTAAATCCTACATAGAAAACAAGTAACAAATCCCAAATAAACTATTTAAATTAATAGAAGCTGCTGTTTTCTTAAGACATTATGTATCATAATCAGATTTAGAGAGTTATACAGACCAATACCCACAATTTCATATCCATGAACAGAGTCTGAAAGAGAAATTCCATTTTATAAATAAAACATTGTGTATATCTCTGCCTTTTATGTTAATGTTTGCTTCATTGGAAATATGTTTTCTTTTCCAATTATATAAAAATGTATACTCTTTATATTTTTATAAAGGTTGTCAGATTAAATATTTTTCAATTATGTCTCTTGTTTTAGAAGTTGATGTTAGTTTTACATATATGTCCCATGGGCACTTGGCAAATATTTATTATAATCATGTTAAACCTAATAATTCAAAGTAGTTAGAAAATAAAAATTGACTTTCTTTCTCTTAAAATGTCTTTATCAAATATTCTTAAAATATAAACAAAGACAAATTCTCAAATAGCACAAACACGCATATACATACATATCACACAGAGACACACACACACACGAGTAATTTTTTTCTTCAGGGCATGTTGATATGGTTAAATGTAAGTCATATTGGCAAGTAAATCTGACTTTCTCACAGGATATTCTTTTCAAGTTTGCTGAGCTGAATATTCTTGGTAGGTTACTCTTTAGCAAGGCTCTAACAAATTTCATCAGAATTTCATCTATATCCGTAAAGATAACAAGGATTTTGTCTTGTGGGACAATCAACTCGGAATAATTGGTAGATTGTTGTGTTGAAAAGGCTATTAACATTGTATATAAGTTTAGCAAGAAAGATCTTTAAGATCACTTTTTGCCCATTCTTTTACTCAGTACAACTGAAAACTTGGCATTGAAGGGTCATCTTAGAAAACCAACTGGTTTGTTCATGGCCATTTATCAAGAAAAACTATTTTCCCTATCTTCTGCACACTTGTAGGTTTCATACATATTGTAACTCATTAAATAGACATTATCACAATATTTAATTATTTTAAAAGTCATTCTCTAATGGTGTAGAAACTTCTCTATGGCATTATTATCTCTTAGTACATGCTCAATAAATGTTCATTTCATGAATAAATGAATGAACAGGTGGGGTTATTTTGAGGTTTAGACATTAATATTTTCTTAGTGGAAGCAGCCCAAAAGCAACTCTTGAAGATATAATTTAGTCCTAAGGCCAAATACATGATCCATGTATTAAATCAAGTTGGCATGATCTATATTTCCTATTCTAATGGACTGCATAATTTAATTCATCAAAAAAGATCTCTGCTCTGCCAAAGGCAGCTCTTTCATTTAACTTGATCACATGGTTTGGAAAGAGCTTTCTTTGTTTCTTGAATGAGTTTAGCTTGATTTTTTCTGAAAGCAGCCAAATTTGAGAGAATGGCAAAGATATAGATGGCAGAGAAAGAATGTAACCATGAGCATCTACAAAATAATTATTAATTCAGAAGTCTATTGAATACTAGACACTATTGGAAAAGAGCTTTGTAATGCCATATGAAATGAAAAATGGCACACAACCCTGAAAGCAATGCATTTCTGAAATCTCAAAAAATACCTACTTTAACAAGAGATGTGCAAAGTAGATGTCATCTTTGGCCTTTAACTATAAAAGTTCATGTATACTTTCATCTATCCACCTGCTCATTTATTTACACAGTATATTATGTGCTCTTTTGGTGTGTCATTGACTCTTCAAGACACTGAGGATTCAAAGAAAAATAATATAGAAAACTTCCCTGGAGACCATCTGATTCACTTGGCTGGGTTGTTAAGAATGAGGTAAATATGGGTTTACGCTGTCCAAGTATGGTGTTGTGTTCAAAGAATGAACTGATGCTGGGATCTCTTAATGTATACTGTTTAGAAGATACATAGTAAAATATACTTCTTTATACTGAAAACACTGCAAACTATTTTTTGCAAGCCAACATTTATTTGATTCTGTTATTTTATGAAGAAGAAGAGCTTTTGAAAGTCATGGAATTTTCTTCAGTAATTTATAATTAATATTAATAGTACAGATAGCACATCAAAAACACTGTTCCTCATTTCCTCATTAAAAAAAAAATCAGCATTTTGTGCCAAGACTTGGATTATAAAAATGAAAATATCATACCCTGTGCCCTTGATAAACTCCTATTTTATTGAATTTTTCTGATATATGCTAAACATAAGCTAATCAAATGCTTGTTTCACCATGAGGGTATTCAGAGAAAGCTTAGCTGAAAAGTGGAGGAGTTAAAATAAGAATGGAGAAAGCTATCCCAGTAGAGAGGACAGTAAAGGTAATAGAAAAACAGCATCATGATATGTTGGCAAATGATGCTTTACTATAAAGAGCATGGATCATTTGCAGGCAAGGGGTCAGAGAGATGAGCTTTGTGCTTTTTACAATACCATGGGCTGAGCCTATGGGAACCTCCTTGTCTTTCAAACCATAGAAATGCAACCTAAAAAAAAGAAAAGAAAAAGAAAAAGAAGGAAAGATGAGTTTGAAAAACCAGTGAAATGTCTTGGCATCTCTTGGTTTGTAGCTGTATCACTTTAATCTCTGTATTCTTTATCTCATGGCCTTCCTTCTGTGTGTCTGTGTGTCTTTCAACCTCCTTAAAAGGGCACCAGTCATCGAATTTATGAAATTACTCTGAAATCCAGTATGACCTCATTTTAATTTATTACATCTTCAAATAGTCTTTTTCCAAATAAATTTATATTTGCAGGTACCAGGGCTGGATCTTCAACATATTTCTTTTGGGGAGAAGGGGAAGGAAGGCATAATTTAAACCACAAAGGAGATTAGGAATTTTCATGATATTTCATGGCACAAGATCTGCATCATATATATGTGAAGAGCCCAAATTTATATTACCTGTCTAGTGAAAGAATTGCCAATGAATGTGAGTGATTAACATAAAAAGTAATTTCAAACTGGTTGAATTCCCAGAGCTTTTAAAAAGGCAAATGAAAAATTCTTTCCTAGCGGCATTCATACAACCCAATATGAGAGACTACTACAGAAAAACAAAACCAAAATCAAACAAACCACAGTCATTAAAAATCACATCATGAAATGAACCACCATTTGGAACAATCAGCTGACACAATGAACAAACAGGATGCAAGAGGAATATGTCTAGATTCAGCACATCTGTTCATTACTGCAGTTCCCAGAGATCCACTTATACCATGAATGCAGGTGGCCACCTCAAGCAAGTGCATCAGAAAAACTACTCAATGGTTCTAATCATCATTTGATCTTGGAGTAGACATCAGCCAATCCTACTTTAATACAACACTCAAAATCTCATAGTGATTTCTATAGGACAACACCTCATATGGTAATACTTTTAGGTCAATTTTCCACTGTCTTCCTACATGACTATATGATCGGGTCATTGACTACTTACTGCCATGAGTCAGTAAACCTCAAGTACTGGGGAAGACAGCATGGAATTTTATCCCACCACACTGATGTGTTGTTATCTTCTTCAGTCACAGTGCTAGACTTCCAAACAGCATGCTATCTATTCACGTAGGAATTCCTATCCATAAACCAACCAGCTCTTAGTTGGCCAACCAAAAGCTATTTATAGAGTACCACCCAAACAGCAACAGTTCAGGTGTTAGTCCTTGGAAAAGAGAGTCTACCTGCCTGTGTAGGTATTGAGTACCTCTTTGTCTTCTTTCATGTGTCACGTGTTCCCACACAAACCATTTTTATCTTATTATGGAACACTTCTGGACACTATCCTTCCCTGTTTCTCTGCTATCGCCCAGGAAATTATGGATATTTCAATTTCAAGATTATTTTATGGCATTCCCTCATAGAAGCAGTTTTACTTAACGACTGATGGCAAACTAGTAATTGTCCTCATATAGAAATGCTCTATCCAAAATCCCGTCAGTTACTACTGGGGGGTGCTCACAGGCTTTCACCAGGAGCTCTTGTTTGCATGAGATCTTTATGACTCCTTCCAAGTAGTTATAAGAGTTTAGCAATATTTCCAAATGTGAAGTATACATCTCCCCAAATCCAGCTAAAGCAACCAGATGATGATATTCTAAAGCATTTTGTAGAAAAGATATTTTTAAATTAACATTCTGCTTGGGCTCTGATACTCTTTTATTTTAATAAAGATTTTTTTTATTTATTTATTTATTTATTTATTTATTTATTTATTTATTTATTCATGAGAGGCACAGAGAGAGAGAAGCAGGGACATAAGAAGCAGGGACATAGGCAGAGGCTCCTTGCATGGGACTCCATCCAGGACTCCGGGATCATGCCCTGAGCCAAAGGCAGACACTCAACCACTGAGTGTCCCTGGGCTCTGATACTCGTATTGGTTTTCATTTAGCATGTTAAATCAAGACTAGCCTGAAAGTAGATTTGTATGCCTTCTGTTTTATAATACTGAGTAGTGAAAACATTCTCCAGTTATACATAATACCGATTCCTATAGTACATGCAAATAAAAAGATACAATTGTTTTGCATAGAGCCTGTATATACATGTCAATTTTCATCCAAACTTTAATTCTATCATTTTTTGCATCCCTGGATCCTCTCAGCCTGTAGGCCTCACTAAGATTTTATCAACAGATTTTGAAAACAATGCATGGGACTCATGGAGTTCCAGAAGCTTCCATTTTCCACTTCCTGATCATTTTACTCACTCAAGTACATACAGCCTTTGGTACTCAGCTGGGCATCTGGCCAAGGGACACTAGCCCTGTCATTAGTCCTTATATCGCTTATAATGTGGGACTATAACCCTACATTGAGAATGGGTTTCTCCTTGCTTTTGAGGTGTTTTTATTTTCCCCTCATTTGTTTAGGGGCTCTTTAAAGTTGGAGGTCCAGCAGGGGGTCCCATCAGTCCACCCAGATTTCAAGAGTGTATAGCACTATGATTTGTGTTTGGATCCTATCAATGTGTGCTTTATTTATCCCATTTCTTAATAACGGTTTGGTTATTTCCATATTATGGGAGAAATGTCTTGACTCTCTCTTCTCTTTTTTCCGATTGTTTTGCTCCTTCTTGTTATGAATTATTTCAACTTTTTGCAATCTTATTTCAGCATAACATTTCCCTTTGGAAGAGGGTATGAGGATAGGGGCTGTACCATAGCCAATAGGATCCAGGGTTGGCCTTGTCAATATCTGTCCCATCACTCTCTCTTACTTCATTTTAACTATCACAGGTAACAAGAACCAAGGGAAGGCACACTCTACCTTTTCAGTGAGTCAGGGTCAGATGTCTAAGTGCCTTGTGTCTTTTGTAGAACTTAAGATGTCTGTACTATAAACTGACAGCAATGCACTGGAGTTGAGAGGAAAGAAAAAAATAGTAATTAAAAAAAAATCAAGATAGTGATATAATCAAATTTGCATTTCTAAATGACTCTTAGAGAGCCTAAATTCAAAATGATAAAGTTGGAATTAGGGAATTCATAGTCAGGCTCTTTCAGTAATCCAGGTATGAATGTTATGCCCAAGATTAGGTATCTGAGAAACCACTGAGGAGCCGACACTGATGCAAACACACGAGGGTCTCAAGCTTGGGTCCAAGTATACCCAACACAGTGGAGCAGGGACTTGGACTCCGAGGTGGGTTCCAGCTTATTTATGGGCTGATCTAGGGGACCTGAAGAAGGGGTGGAGGAATTTCTCAAGGTCTGTTTACACTCTGATATGGGGCTTTCAAGGGCATTAAGCTCTGTTCTCATTCTAATATGGGGCTTAACTGAAGTAAGGTAAAGTTCAGCTCTTATTCACAGGGGCCTGAGATGGCTGTACTTGTGCTAACACTGAACTTAAGGTGGAATGGCCTTAATTTTCTCGGCCTCCACAATGAACACAAAAAAAGTCCTTAAACTCAAAGTGGGGCACCTGGCTGTCTCAGTCAGAAGAGAATGTGACTCTTGATCTCAGGGTTGTGAGTTCAAGCCTTCCATTGGGTGCAGAAATTACTAAAATAAATAAACTTTGAAAAATGAAAATTAAATAAATAAACTTAAATGAAAATTATGCAAAGAGAAAATGATTTGTATTAAAATTTTAAAAGTTATAATGGAAAACTGATTGGTCAATTGAATGTGGCAAGTAAAATAAAAGACATGATGTAGCTAACTGGATTTTGCCTTTGAAGATAATAAATTTTCATATCATTGATTGCTTTAAAGTAGAAGTTGTGTTGAGGTGCCTGGGGTGGCTCAGTCAGTTGAGTGATTGACTCTTGGTTCTGGCTCAGGTCATGATCTCAGGGGCTGAGATTGAGCCCTGCTTTGGGTTCTGCACCCCCACTTCCTCCTCCTCCTCTGTTTCTCCTTCTGCTCATGTGCTTTCTCTCTCTAAAATAAATAAACAAATAAAAAATTTAAAGTAGAAGTAGTGTTGGCTTTGGGATTCCTGTTAGGAAGCAGCAATGTCTAGTTGATAGAATTTTTTAGATAAATCAGAATTAGTGTCATGACTGGTGATTCATCAGAAAGTAACTCATGAAATGGGATTCAAGAGGAAGAAAAGAAAAGGCTTAAAGAACAAAATCTTAAAATTACCCATATTTAAAGTCCAGGAGGGGGGTAGGAAGAGGAGATGAAGAACCAGAATAGACTATGATTGGTAAAGCTAAAGAAAGAAACACTTCTGGAGTAAGTCATTAATAGAGTCAAATGTTCTGGGAAGATAAGAACTAAAGAGGACCTTAGAACTTTTTACAATATTTTTGTTTAATGTGGTAATAAAGTAGCATGTAATTTACTACATTGAGTAAGGAAGAGGCAGGGCTAGGTAAGGAGAGATAGGTAGGGGGGCCATGGAATCAGGGTCACAAAAATCCCAAAAATGTGGAGTTGAAAGGAAAGGAAACGAGAGATAAAGAAACAAACCAGACCATCTTGTCCTAGGTGTCAGAGGTTGGGTCTTGTCATAACAGCTACTTGTAACCAACAAAGAATTGCCAGATCCTAAAAAGGAATTAAGCCACTGAAGGTGTTATCACTAGTCCTTACTCAATGGTGATAGCAATAGACATGTTAAAAAGATTTAGTTTCCCTGGTTGACTTTCAATAAAATACCAACCCTACAAGCCCCCAGTGGCAACCCTCTCACTCTTGAGAGCTTTTTCTGTATACTTACTTAATAAACTTCTATTGCTTTACTCACTCTCCTTTGTCCTCAAGATTCATTCTTCGACTCTGTGAGACAAGAGCTCTCCCACTTCAACATCATACCTTTTTGATAATAGCATGTCTTCAGAATTGGCTTTCTTTATAATGCTATAGTTTTTACTTGTACATTTGAAACATTATTCTGGAAAAAACAAACATTAATCTGTATTAGCTTGCTAAGGCTGCCATAACAAAGTACCACATACATGGTGTCTTTACTATCTCAATTCTGGAGGTTAGAAGTCTGAAATCAAAATTAGCAGGGTTGGTTCCTTCTGAGGACTGTGAAGAAGATTCTGCTCTGTGTCTCTCCCATAGCTTCTGGTGGTTTGCTGGCAATCTTTGGCTTTTCCCAATTGACATCTTTATTTCCACATGGCATAGACCTCTGTGCTTGTCTCTGTGTCAGAATTATCCCTTTTGATACACCAGTCATGGTGGCTTAGAGCCCACACTGATGACCTCATCTTAAGTGACCTCTGTACAATGACCCAATTTCCAAATACAGTCACATTCTGAGGTACTTGGAGTTAGGACATCAACATTTTTTTTTTAATTTCAATCTATAAAAGGCCCTTACAATCTCAGAGACTATGTAGTAAATCAGAACTCTTCAAAAAAATAAGTTAACAACATATGTAATTTTTCAATATCTATAGCCACATTTTAAAAATGTTTTAAAAACAGGAAAAACTACTTTTCTAAGTTACCCAGGGCTTTCTGATATTGAACTTCATGGATGAGGGTGGGAGGCTGGCTTTTTATCTAGTTGTTTAGTAGTAGCTGGCATATAGCTGACAATTCGTTTATTCAAGATGGCTCTCTTTGAAATGGTTGCCTTGGCAATCGAAAGCTTAATGTCAGACACAACACAATGGTCTATTATATGCAAAATTTTATTATGAGAATGTGTAATCAAAAATTACTGAGACTTCTTTTCCTGCTTAAGCCTTTGATATCAGGCAATTGATAACACATCTTGATCCAAACTAACCATATATAAAGTCCTCAGTAACAACATCTTGCTAGTGACTACCTTATTGGATAGAACAGCTCTGGAACATGAGTTCTTAACTTTTTTATTTTGTTTTGTTCTGTTTTCCCATGAATTCCTTCTTAGTCTTAAAAAATGGTATCATAGCTTAGTAAATTTATTTATATTTTAAACACTTATCACAGAACTTGACAAATCATTTGAGAAGTATTTAAAACTGGATGAAGAGGAGTAAATGTGAGATGACCATCTTTGAGAGCCATTCATTATTCAGCCTACAGTGTGGGGAATCCAGAGTGGGTGGAGGCTGGATGTGCAGGCAGAGAAAGAATTCTTCCAAGGCAGAACAAAGGAGAGAGAAGTTTATTGAGTACACTAGAAGGGAGTAGCAGACAGGAGAGCAAAGGAGACACCTCCTGCAATGAGGCTGTGTGTGGCGGGGGTGGTCATAGAGGCTGTAGGGAGGGAATATGGGGACATATTGGGGTTTTTTTGGTAATATGAGGAACTGTGCTTGCTTGTAAGTAGCCTACTGGTCAGTTCCGGCCTATGGCTTAATGAGCCTGTTTGCCTCAGCTTAGTGGTCTCTGTGGACCCTTCTGCCTTGTTCAACTTCCCATTGTTCAATCCTATTGCCTAAAAGCAGCCTCTACATACAACATTTACCTATTTGAGACTTTATTTGCTGCAAAGTATGTATAATTTTTTTTAATATTTGTAAAATATAAACATCAATAAGTATTTATTTGTTAATTTATTAAATGTTCATGAGATACAGATTATATGTAAATTTTTTTCAGTTTCCACAATTTTATTTTTTTCAAAATGTGCCTGTAAAATATATACACAAAAAGGATTAGGTAAATTGATAGTGGGGTGATACGAAGGAAAAATCACACATTCTTGGAATTGTACATGTGAGAGAGTTCTATTCCTTTATATTAGCATTTAGAGTTAATTTGTGTTTATGATAGCAGAAGGTTTAATAGTATTTTAATTAAAACTATGTGGATCATAAATTTTAATCATTAATTTAATACCAAAAGGCATGTGAGTAGCATAGAAATCATCTTTCTGTGTTTTATTTTTGTTTTTTTTTTTTGTTTTTTTTTGTCCGATTGCCATCTCAAGGTAAGGAAAAAAATGTATCACTTTATTTTTCCGACAAAGCCCTGTTTAATTCTTGCCACCCTCTTTTCACCTATCCAGTAAGCACAGACTTTTCAGAGCTAGTAGAATAAAGCACAATGGCAAAGTGTTGTCAACAAACACCGTGGCTGACATTAAGTATTTTATAACTCAGCAGGAGATAATGGTTAATGAAATTGATAAGATGGAAACACTTCAAATAATTTTTCACAATTATAATTCCACCATGCACTCCTTCAGCGCTATTTAATACATCAGCATAATCAAACTTGCCCAATAACATTTATTAAAAGAGCAGACTTGTTCTTATTAATATAAACACTGTACCTGGGATTTAAATGCTATTTCATTATTGAAAATTATATTTTTTCAAGTTTGCCAGTAAGAGGGAAAAAAGTCTTTTATAATAATATAACAAAATCTAATGATAATAATAAATAGTTTTTAATATCATAATACTATGAGTAAATGACTGGAATCATTATCTCTCCCTCTCCCTCTGCCCCTCATCCCTTCTCTCCGTCTCTTTGTCCCTCAAATAAATAAATGAATCTTTAAAATAAATAAATATATGATTTCTCTTAAATCTACCAATAATAAAGAAATACTTTCAGAATATAAATTACAAATAACAGGAAATCTGACTATATCATTCCTTATAGGTTGTGTTTTTGTTTTAAGATTTTATTTATTCATGAGAGACACAAAGAGAAAGAGGCAGAGACACAAGCAGAGGGAGAAGCAGGCTCCAGGCAGGGAGCCCAATGTGGGACTCGATCCTGGGACCCCAGGATCATGCCCTGAGCCAAAAGGCAGACGCTCAACTGCTGAGCCACCCAAGCGTCCCCATTCATTATAGTTTTGATTTATGACTTATGTTCTATCTAGCTACAATTTACCTAAAACATACCTAGGAAGTGCTATTTGAATAGTATCTATTACTAATCAATAGGCTATTTTGGCAAAATCATAACTGTGCTTATTGATAGCACAATAATGTAGCAATATTTTATCAGACTACTACTAAAGAAATTATCCTATTAATAATTTTACTTTTTAAAAAGTACAAACTGATATTATTAAACAAAATTTTATCAAATTCTCTAAAAGAAAATGTCTTTTGCTTTTATGTCAGAAAGAATCATTTGAAAGGCAAGATAGTGGTTAGGGACTTATTTAGGTTTGAATCCTGATTCCACTTATGTGACCTTGGACAGATCAGTTTTCTCACAGAAATTGAGAATAATAATAGTCCCTACATCATAGTATTATTGTGAGAAATAAATGAATTTATAAATGTGTAATACTTGGAAGATTTCAAGTGATCAGTAAATGTTAGCTGCCATCATGTCTCCAGTATTAAAAGACAATGATAGTAATTTTGACAAATCACTATAATTGTGTAAAGAAAATGGAAAAGAAAATCAGAAATTTGCTGGTCATATTTTAAGATGCATTGAATTGTATAATTTCAAAATTTATCCCAGGGCACAGAACATGCCTACTATGTTATAAAAGCCCAAGACATACAATAATTATTTCTATTGTTAGTGGTACCAGTAAGTGATTGAAACTATGATAATTCTGATCCAAAACTGATAAGGACAGTGCAAAAATGAAATTGTACAGGTCAATTTGCCTATGAAGCTGAATTAAATTTTTAATTAAACTATTAGCTAGGGGATCCCTGGGTGGCTCAGCGGTTTAGCGCCTGCCATTGGCCCAGGGCGCGATCCTGGAGTCCCGGGATCGAGTCCCACGTCAGGCTCCTGGCATGGAGCCTGCTTCTCCCTCCTCCTGTGTCTCTGCCTCTCTCTCTCTCTCCCTCCCTCTCTCTCTCTCTCCCTCTCTCCTTGTCTATCATAGATAAATAAATAAATAAATAAATAAATAAATAAATAAATAAATAAATCTTTAAAAAAATAAACTATTAGCTAAATGTTTCCAGTGTTGTATTAATATAATAAATCATTACCAAAAAAGGTTTATCCCAGGAATAAATGTATAGTTTATCATCAGAAAAGTCTATCCCTGTAAAATGCTGCACAAATAAAATATAACAGAAAATCATACTGTATAAAGCATTTGATACATTCAACAACTATTTATTGTTAAAGGTATTAAGAAAAGAGAAAAAAACAACTCTCTCAATCTCATAAAGGTTAGCTATGAAAAACTTATGAAATATACATGAAGGAAAAGATTTGAAGCATTTGACTTATAATTAAGAACAAAATTAAGATTTATACTATTTAGGGATAACATTCAAAATATTTTAAAACTAGTCCAGAATCAATACCAAACACTTTAGATCTGATATAGTCAAGTCCCACTGGAGTTAACAGCTGATTTCCATTTTTGCTACAAATTTGTTACAAATATTAGATTTAAGGACAGAGGCAATGCAATAAGACAGAAAATGCAGAGTATGGCATTTTACATAGAAAACCTAATATAATCCACAAATTGTTAGAAATACTGAGTTTAGGGGTGCCTAGGTGTCTCAGTCGGTTAATGGTCTCTTGGTTTTGGCTCAGGTCACGATCTCGAGAGAGTTGTGAGATCAAGTCCCACATTGGGCTCTGCTCAGCATGGAGTCTGCTTCAGATTCTCTCTCTCCCTCTCCCTCTGCCCCTCCCATTCGTGGTTTTTCTCTCTAAAAAATAAATAAATCTTTAAAAAAAAGAAATACTGAGTTTAGCAAAGTAGTTAAGTATTTAATCAACGGTAGAAATTAGCACCGATACTCTATTTATGTTTAATAAAACTATAAATTAAGCATTTTCCTAAAAATAAATAAAATTATTATGAAACATTTAAAAATATAGAGTCATAGATAAGATTTAACATTGTAAAGATATCAATTATCATTGAATTGGACTATAAATTTCTATTCTATCATAATCTCAGCAGGATTTTGTGTAGACACATACAAAATTATTCTAAAATATATAAGAAAGAACAAAGTTGCATATGGAACTTCTTTAAAAGAAAATAACAAAGGAGAGACTTTCCTCTTAAAGTATTAAGACTTTCCTCTTAAAGTATTAAGACACATTACAAATACATCATAAATAAAACTGATGGCACTAACATATTTACAGACAAGTACAGCAATGGAATAAACTAGAGAAAGAAACCATTTATATCATGGGAACTTATAAATGATACCCAGACCAATCAGTTAGGGAAGAATGAATTGCTCATTGGGGATGGGAATAATATATTAAATTATAAAATTATCTCACAAAAATAAATATAAGTGTGAAAACAAATTTATAGGACATTGAGATATAAATTTAAAAATATCTATTTAGGATAATATGGGAAAGATGTTCTTATTTAAAAGGCAAAAATATGCAACAATAAACAAAAAATGTGATTTTGACCACATGGACATTAATAGTTTATTTTCTTTAATGGAAACCACAGTAAACACAGATTTGGAGAAGATAGGTGCAACAAAGCACAGTAACATAAGACTAAGTCATTTTTAAATCTATGCAAATTAACATAATTTGACAGGCAACTCACAAAAGAAATAATTAAAATGGCTAATAAACATATAAGTGATATCTGAGCTCATTCCTAACTAGAGGAATACATATTAATACAATAATTAGAAATGACTTTTTTATCCACCAGAAAGACAAGAATGCAATTTTAATAACATAAATTGGTAGTGAGACTGGAGAAAATGATGCCTTCGTGCATTAGTGCTAGGAACATGAATTTGCCCAGCCATTCTGGACAGCATTTAGGAAATGTTTTAAATGATTCAACAATTTCAGTTCGGGTGTATATACCTTAAAGAAACTTTTGCAAAGCTACAGAAATACAAATACCAGAGAATACATTACAGCTTAAATGTCCTTCAATTAAAAAATCGATAAGTAAAAGTTGATTATAAGTAAATGGTGGAATAAAATAAAGTAGTCAATAAGAATTATCTAAATCTGTGTGTGTCATCAAGAACAGAACTCAAAAATAAAATATTCAGTGAAGAACAATAAGAAAGAAGCACACAAAGCTACATAGCAAATATCATGCATGTAAAATTTTCAAAATGGCTACATTTGAGGTGAAGTTGTGTGAGAAGTTTAGTGCAGAATAGAATAAGACATAATTAAATAAAGGAAAATGGAAAGAAAAAATCTATGTATGTTATACATTGAAAATTTAGATTATTGCCACTGTCTATGACTGACTGTTAATAAGAAAAAACAAGCTAGATATCCCATATTCTTACTCAATTAACTCTTGTCCAGAAACCAAGTTGAACTTTTTTTTTCCAAGTCGAACTTTTATTTAGAGATTCTTATAAAGAGTATTAATCTAACAAACAAGTTAAAGCATGATTTAATTCTAATGACCAAAACTTATATCTAGGCATTATTATCGAAAACTTATAAATATTTTAAAGGGCTATAAAGAAAGGAATTCTCTAATAGTTTGCTGATGGTTTAATTTTCCATTTAACTTCCTAGGTATAAAACACACAGGAATAATCTATCCTTAGTTGAGATTTTCAGCTAATCCATTTGTCTGTAGCATGAATTTTTATTCTTGTGGAAATTTTATTTTATTATAAAACAAGTAATAATTAGGAAAGAGAAGATAAAGAGAAATATAGTTAACAAGAAAACTTGCCATATACTGCAAGAATTCAAATTTGATAAATAATATCACATCAGCATATGGGGACTTAATTACTATGTATGTGCTATAAAATTTTCATGGATTTAGTATCTTTAATATAAATCTATCTTGCATTAAAAATAAATGCATATTTTCTATCCTTTCTTGCCACTTACCCATATTTTTTTAAGAATGTTTTATTACCCACAGAAAAATATTTTCCATTACAACTAATTAAAATATATGCTTTGGTTCTATGAGAAGATAGATATGCATGCCATAGTTCTGGAAACAAATTTATATAATTTTACATAGAATCACAGCTTTTTCTGAAACTCATAAAGCCACTGATCTCAAAGTAAAGAATAAAATATGCCATTTTCAAGGGATGAAAATATGAAAGAGGTAATACTCCCTAGACCATGGGAAGCTGTAGTGGGTGGTTTAGGCAGCTGATGATTTTCAAGAGAACAAAGAGGATATGAAAAGTTTTTCTAGAAAGCTGGACCTGAGTCATGAAGTACCATGATCACTAGGTTTAGAAATTAATTCTACTCATCTTAGGAAGACAAAATTCGAGCCACATGTAAAGGTACCCCTTTAATCAGTAGCTGAAGGCATACTGAACATGACCAGTGGTAGCAGCTGAAGTGGTTAAAATCTGAGGCCAGAGTTCAGTAATAAATGAAAACACTTGAGATTTAACGATGAAAGTTTTATGAGATAGCAAAACCTGAAACCTGACCACCATTTGAATCTGCTCACCTATATTTTAAGTTTTTTTTTTGTTTGTTTGTTTGTTTGTTTAATGTGCTTAATTAAGTGTATATATCTGGTACATTTTAAACTTTCGGTAGAAATTTTTTTGAATATATGCTAATAAAACATACTAACAAAACATTGATGATATACTTAGATGAGCATTTACTTTAATGTACGTAAACAACTAAGAAGGAAGAAAATGAATTAGTGTTGAAATTTCTATCTTGAGTGTTTGAAAACTTTAACATATTTTATAACTATTTATGAAATGGAGAAACATTAAAAAATAAAATTACCCCTCCTTTAAGGGAGTGTATTTCACAGCACAGACGGTGCCCATTCATGGATGGCACTCCATAGATCTCTCTGCTGGATCTATGTCAAGTCAACAATAATTATTATTCTAAAACAAACTCAGAGAGCATCAAGCCTGGCTCAGGCAGATTGCACTTCAGCCAAAAACAGGGGTAACTGCCATCTCTGTCATTCTTCTGGCTTTCAGAAATATGAGGAAAAGAGTAGGAAGAGCTGTTTACAAACTCTCAAATATGCCCCTGTGGATGAGGACTCTGTAAATCATCCTTCCGACATATAAAGGCCAGAAAGCGAGTGCAGATGTATAAAAGGTGTAGCTACCATTCTGTAGCTCATTCTTAGTACATTTGAAAAAGTAAGATTGAAATTCAGAAAATCAATACCTATCACAATAGTTTGGTCAGTATCTTCATATAGGTTACCAGACCCTGACTCAATGAGTACAAGTAGTTCATTTTGAACATGATTAAGGGAAACTTCCATAGTGGGATAGGAAATGAGACAAGGATGGAAAAGGCATTCATTTCCTAGGGCTATTGTGACAAATTATCATGAGCCAGGTGACTTAAAACAACTGAAATTTATTATTTCACAGCTCTGGAAATCAGAAATATGAAATCAAGGTGTTATTACAGCCACACTCATTCTAAATCTCTATGATTTAATCCTCCTGCCTTGTCTTTTCCAGGTTTTGATGACCCCTAGCACTCCTTGGTTTGTGGCAGCATACCTTGTCTGTCACATGGCTTTCTTTCCTCTATGCGTCTGCCTTTTTCTAACTATGGTAAGAACACCGTCATTGAATCTAGGGCCCACTCTACTTCAGTACAATCTTATCTCAAGATTCTTAATTAATTATATATGCAAAGACCCAATTTCCAAGTAAGGTCACATTCTGAGTTCCCAGGTGGCCATAAAATTCATGGCCAAAATTCAGGAGGGGACACTATTCAAAAGGCAGCCAATTACCCTATTAGGTAACTAGACTTCAATCCAATGGTAAATTCTGGAAATCGGTGGAGATTGGAAGTCCCAGACATCCATAGGGAATTAACACCAATTTTTTGTCAGTAATTGGATGAAGCTGTTGGGGGTGAGAGGAAGGAGGTGGCTGAGGACAAGAGAAAGCAGGAGGTCCTGCTCTTCATATATGAGGCAGAATGGGTTCTATCTTTCAAAGAAATTCCAGAGAAAAGAGATGAAAATGTTACCAGTTGGAAGTCCTCTGGTGAGGACTACAGTGTTAAAACCTGAAGCAATATGGATAGAGCACCAACAACTTTTGCTACGGATAGTTAATAACAGAAGTATCAATTACATCGCATCAGAAATTTTATTCTAGGGATCCCTGGGTGGCGCAGCGGTTTAGCGCCTGCCTTTGGCCCAGGGCGCGATCCTGGAGATCCGGGATCGAATCCCACATCGGGATCCCGGTGCATGGAGCCTGCTTCTCCCTCTGCCTGTGTCTCTGCCTCTCTCTCTCTCTCTCTGTGACTATCATAAATAAAAATAAAAATTAAAAAAAAAAAAAAAAAGAAATTTTATTCTATCGGTAAATTTCAGTAACTGAGTCAACAATCAGTGCACAAATAATCTGTATGGAAATACCATATAATAGAAAAATTCATTTCCATCTTTTAAATTAACTTTAAAAGGAGCCATACATAAGAATGGGCAATAAAAGAAGTGAAATTTGGGGTTACCAATATCCTTGGTTTTGAACATTAGAACATTGGGGTATATATGAAATAAATTAATGATTGACATGTTGATTTGGAAGTGCTTCCCTGACATATTCCTTCACCTATACATGAATTATTACATGATGGTGCCACTTTTACTAAGGAGAATAGGCCATATCTAGCAAAGGTACGGAGGCAGAAAAAGGATCAGAACTCCTAACCTACAGTGATTTTCTTCTTATGTACAAATCCAGACATTGAAGCAGTTATTTGTTTTGTTCTTTTTAAACAATAGACAAAGATCCTATGATCTGAAAGAAGAAACTAACCAGGGAGACCGAGTTATAACTAAAGAGACCCTTTGTTCATAGGTGACCTGTAGTAGATGTTGCTTGGTGCCAATAGAAATTCTTATATAATATATAGTATAGTACAACATTCAGATGTTTTATGATTTACCATATTTTGTTTATTTTTACATATACATGGTTACCAATTACAAAATTCTAATTATCACCTTTCAATTGGGGAAAACAATTGGTGTTCTTTGCCTGCCATTACGCCATTTTCTAGAAAAAGTGCCTTGAATTCTGAATTTCCTTTAGGAAATATTACCAACAGTTTTGCAGTGGCTTAACCATCATCTGCTCAGAAGTCCTAGTCACAAAGCAAAAAATCTTGTGAGGAAGGAAAATTAGTCATCTGCACAGCTGTGACTGATTCAAGGGAAGAAACTTAACAGATTTGCCAGTCAGTGTGTGCAAATCCATCTACTCACATGTAGTAACTGGCATAGGGATTGTATGTCATCCCTATATGTCAAGGCTGGTTGACATGTAGCCTTGTTAATCCAAAGGCAAGTTGATTCAAACACAGTGAATCATAGCATAAGTTTTAAGTGATCAGAAAACTACCCCTTTTGGTAGTTGTGATGATTAATTTTTTGTAGCAACTTGACAGGCCACAGTGCACCCAGACATTTGGTCTAGGATTTTGTGTGTGTCTGTGAGAATGTTTCTAGATGACATTAACATTGAATCAGTGAACTGAGTAAAATAGATTGATCATCCTCTCTAATATGAGTAAATTTCATCCAGTCAATTGAGGGCCTGAATAGAATTTAAAAATCTTACCCTCTCAAGGATATGATGGAACTCTTCTTGTCTGGCTGCCTTGAGCTGAGGCATTGGTTCTTTCACGCTTGCAGACCGAAACCGAAACACCAAGCTGTCTGCAGCTTGCCAGCATTTGGACTGCAACTGGAGAATAGGCTTTTCTGGGTCTCTAACTTGCCGACTGCACATCTTGAGACTTGTCTGCTTTCATAATTATGCAAGCAAATTCCTTATATCTCTATCTACCTATATCTACAACTACATTTACATTTGAATCTACATCTATATTTAGATTGGTTCAGCCATAAATTTCCCCTGACTTGATGTCTCCTCTTTAAGTTTCATCTAACAACTCCCATGCTCCTTGGCTTTACACCCTACTGTCCTTACTGTATTTAGGAGGGATTGCAGTTCTATACTGGGGTCTCTTGCCCCTGGCCCAATTTTATTCAGGAATAAAATTTGCCTTTATCATTTTAACTTTTGTCTGGCTCTAGTTTTGTTTGCATCTCTCTCTCTCTCTCTCTCTCTCTCTCTCTTTCTCTTTCTTTTTCTCTCTCTCTTGCTTATTGGTTCTGTTTTTCTAGAGAACCCTAAGAGATTATGATACTGAGAAATGGAGTACTAGCACACCTAAAAATCTGGAGGTCGATTTGGAACTGGGTGATGAGTAGTGCCTGGAAATGTTTGGAAGTATGTGCTTTAAAAAGCCATGATTGCCGTGAAGAAACGATTGCTATAAATGTGAACTTTAAAGGCTACTCTGCTGAGGTCTCAGATGGACATGAAAAGCAGGTTGTTGGAAACTGAAGAAAGGTGAACCTTATTATAAAAGTGGCAAAGAACTCGGCTGAATTATATTCTAGTGTTTTGTGCAAGATAAAACTTGGGAGACCTGAAACTGGATATTTGGTTAAGGATATTTCTAAGCAAAATATTGAAGATGCAATCTGCATCCTCCTAGCTGCTTACAGTAAAAAGTGAAAGGAGAGGGGCACCTGGGTGACTCAGCGGTTGAGCGTCTGCCTTTGGCTCAGGTCATGATCTTGAGCTCCTGGGATCGAGTTCCGCATCAGGCTCCTCACAGGAAGCCTGCTTCTCCCTCTGCCTGTCTCTGCCACACTCTCTCTGTGTCTCTCATGAATAAATAAAATCTTGGAGGGAAAAAAAAAGTGAAAGGAGAAACATGAATTGAAGAAGGAATTGTTAAGCAAAATGGAACCAGAACTTGGTGATTCGGAAAATTCTCAGCTTACTTATCTTGCACAAAATGAGAGCTTATTCTGAAGAGAATGCTAAGGGTGTTGCCAAACAGCCATTTGAGAAGGAAATTCGTATGGGTATGAAGGACAAATTTAATCAGCCCTCATGCAGCAAGTGCCAGGAATAGAAATAGGATTATATGAGTGGAAACACTGCCAAATGGAAGTAAAGGAAGAAAAAGAAAATAAGATGGAATGAAAGAAGGCTACTAGCACATGTTATCCTTTAAGAAAAGGCAAGAATGACCCCTGGGGCAATTTAGGGATCATGAGGGCTGCCACCCTTACCAAAGGCAAGAGGGCCCCTGGTTTCAGAGGGCAAGGCCCTTACAGAGAGCTGAGGGGTGACTATTCTGCAGAACCCTGGGGTGATACTGTCATTGTAGTGACCCCAGAGGACAGAACACTGAGCCAAAAATGGGTATTCTTGAACCTTAAGATCTAGTGGAATTTTTCTTGCTATGTTTGGGACTTGTTTGGATCCTGTCACCCCTTCCTTTTTTTTTTTTTTTTTTTCCTATTTCTTCCTTTGGAATCAGAAGGCCAATCTGCTGCCAGTTCACCATTGTATTTTAGAAGCACATCACTTGTCTAGTCTCAGCCAGAGAAGAATTTTGCTTCAGGATGACTCATATCTCAAGTCATGTCGGGTTTAAAAGATATTTAGATAAGACTCTGGACTTTAGACTTTATAGGTGATACTGGAATTTGTTAAGAGTCTGAGGCTATCAGGTTGGAATTAATGTATGTGCATGTGAGAAGGACATGAATTCGGGGAGCCCAGAGGCTGAATGTCTGTGTCCTCTCAAAATTTGTATGCTGAATCCCTAACCCCCAATGTGACTATATTTGGAGATAGAGTTTTGAGGAAGTGATAAGGGTTAATTGAGGTCATAAGGTTAATACTGGCACCCATCTGATAGGACTGGTCCTCTTACAAGACACCAGAGCTCTCTCTTCCCACTGTGTGAGATAATAGAAAGAAGGCAACAGTGTGCAAGCCAGGAAGAGCTCTCACCAGAAACTAACCATGCTGGCGTCTAGACCTTAGATTTCCGATCTCCGGAACTGTGAGAAGATAAATGCCTCTTGTTTAAGCCTGCTAGTCCATGCTATTTTGTTATGGCCTACTGAGCAGACTGAGATAATAGACTTCATGCCATTGTTTATAAGTCTATCAATAAAACCAACATGAAGAAAAATATAGTTAAAATACTAGAACCAAATCTGTTTGAAAGTATATGAGCCTCTGAATCACATCAAGCCTGAGGTCAAATTATTCCTTGACTATTCAAATATATAACCTCTATAATTTTTTTTCTTTTTATGCTAGAGTTTTCTAGAACTTGGAAACAAGAGATAACTGACAGATTAAAATTAACATTCTTCGAAAATGTGACTCTGCCTGTACTCTCTGTATTTCCAAAGAACAAGCTGTTCTAAAGAACAATATGCAATATTGTTCTCTCTCTTTACTTAATGTCCCAGGTGGTTACCTTAAATTGAACTTTTTCTGTAGTGATCCTATTATCTTCAAGAAGCTAAAAGAAAAAGATTTAAATATGTGATGAGTAACTATTATTGTTATCTTGTTAGTTTGGGAGGCTAGACCAAAAATACCACACACCTGTAGAGTTAAATAACAAACATCATTTCTAATAATTCTGGAAGCTGGTAAGTCTAAGATCAGGGTACCAACAGAACAGTGCATGATGCAAGCCTTCTTCCTGGTTTTCAGATGGCTATCTTCTTGGATATCGTCACACAGCTGAGATAGAGATCATCTCTCTGGTGTCTCTTCTTATAAGGTCACTGTCCTATTCAGGAGGGCTCCTCATTCAGAATCTGATTACCCCTCAAAGTCTCCACTCCAAATACAATCATATAAGAAGTTGAGGTTTTAATGTATGAATTTTGGAGGGACACAAACATCTGTTCATAACAATTGTATGCAAATACTAGTTTTAAAAGGCAAAGCTTTTAAAGCATTAGCATGTTTCTTCTGGAAAGTTATTATATATTTCAATCTTGGTATATCTATCTCTATCTCTGTGTATTCAGGTATAGAATCATCATTCTATTTTTTCTATATCATTTTTTATAAAATAGAATATATATTTCTAAGGTACAAGTAAACCATTAGAATTCAAATCCCAGAGTCCCCTTGAGAAAAATATGTAAATCAGAATGTTTTCAGTGCTATTTTTCTTTGCTAATTTGTTTTTCCTAGATATTGCTCAGGATAGTTTCCTGGGTCATTTTGTTTTGCTCTTTTGAATATCACCTATTTCCTATTATCTTATGAAACTAATTGCATATGGAGCTATTCCTCACATGGTTACATATATTATAAATAAAAATGAGTTACTTTTCATGGAAAGCCTCTAAGATGTGAAAGATCAAAAAAAAATTTTTTTAAGATTCTATTTATTTGTGTGTGTGAGACAGAGAGGCAGAGACACAGGCAGAGGGAGAAACAGGCTACAGGCAAGAAGCCCAGTGTGGGACTCCATCCCCTCACCCAGGATCAGGCCCTGAGCCAAAGGCAGACACTCAACCACTGAGCCACCCAGGCGTCCCGACAGATGAAACTTCTAAGGCAAGTCTTCAGGACTATTGGCATTCTTTCATGGAGGTGTTTGTATACGTCTATAGAACTACATTTTACTGAGAGAAAGGTTCATAAATTTCATCAGATCCTATTGAAGGCCCATGATTCAAATCAAGTTAAAACTCTCTGCCCCAATAGTGAAATGGCAATCTGACATGTTACTGGGAGAAAGACACACTTCCTACTCCAAATATCACACTAAAATATTTATGTCTGTCCTATTAAGGATGAGCATTCTTTCTATTTTCTCTTTGGTGGCTATTTTCTCTTTACAGAAAGACCATGAGCAAGGTAAAAAATAATGGATTTTACCAAATTCAAATTTTTGACAAATATGTCAGCCATTAGAGAGTTAACTTCTTGAAGCAACTGAAATGTGGCTTAAAGAGTCCCAAAGGAATTTAAATTAATTCCCTCTGTAAGCAGCTGTCAAGGTTTTGGCAAAATGCTCATATGACCTCCCCTTAGACTGCATCTGTTTCTTTAGAAATGTCCTGGGAGCATTTCTTTAAATATTGAGAAGCAGGATTATCCTATTATATGCACCTACTTTTGAATTTATTTTAAATATGTTCAGGGCAAAAGTCAGTGTAAATAGATCATGTGAGGTCATCCACCTAACTCTGACTCCGACTAAATTACAGAAATTCTTCCTTGAACAATTTCATTAAACAATGTTATTACATTTTTTAAAGTAAAATTAGAAAAAAATGGGACCCAACCTCCCTTTCTACCCCGAGAGTCTACAAATCTGATATATCAGCAAGTTTCTGGGACTCTATTACCTATAGAGAAGAAACTTATTAAATCCTACAAATACTAGGATCATTGGTCCCAACAAATCTGGTCGTGTTGTTGTTCTTTTAAAAATGCTAATAAACAGGGGGTGCCTGAGTGGCTCAGTCATTTAAGCTCTGACTCTTGATCTCAGCTCAGGTCTTGATCTCAAGGTTGTGAGTTTAAACTCTGTGTTGGGCTCATGACCAGCATGGAGCCTACTTTTAAAAAAAATGGTGAAAATATACAGTGGCTACTTCAAACTTGCCATGGTGCTTCCGAAATATTAGCTCTCCTTCTTATTAATTTTTCAACTAGATTAATTAATTAGTGAGAGATAAAAAGAGAAAGAGACTGAGGTAAGTAGAGTACACATATGCATTAGCTTGCTAGGGCTGTCATAACAAAATATCACAAACTGGGTGGCAAAAACAACAAAAATTTATATTCTTTGAATTCTGGAGGCCAGAAATCCAAGATCAAGATTTTGGCCAGTTGATTTCTTCTGAGGTCTCTCTCCTTGGTTTGTAGATAACTGTTATCATGCTGTGTTCTCATCTGTCTTTCCTCTGTGCCCACACATTCCTGGATCTTTGTGTGTTCAAATTTCCTCTTATGAAGACATCAGTCAAACTGGATTTGGGCTCATTAAAACTTACCCACTTCTTTAAAGACTGTAATTCCAAACCCAGCCACATTTTAAGGTACTGGAGGTTAGGGTTTCAATATATGAACTTGGAGGGAACACTATTCAGCCCGTTAGAGTATATACATTATTATACAGATTAAGATGCTTTTGAGAGTCAAAGAGAGAACTATTGACAATTACACAGTAGCAATATTAATTAAACAGAACTTTCCTAGGCAGATAGTCTGGTCATCTTTGCATTTAGAGACCCTTATGAAATGTTTTTACAAATCAAAACTCCAGTTATTCAATGAACCCCTTATTATCTCCATTGAAACTTAGGAAATTTCTTGGTCTAAAGAGCCCTCCAGTAGTGAAGAATCTACTTTGTCAGGGAGGCCAAGAATCCCAGAGTTTCTGCCTTTTCTTTCATTTCAGGATGAAAGTAGGAAGCATATCTGTTCTCACAGACTGACTCTAAGGCATTTCTTGTTCTTTTTATTATATACTGAAGTGTCCAGTTTCTTACTTCATCATTGGTCCTCCTCGAAGTTGCAAGAAGTCTCATTACAGCCATGTTTGCAAAGTGCTACTTTGTGTTTTCTACAAAGCTATGTTCTATCAAATGTTTGAAGGAAAAATGTCCCCTATAGACACGTTATTTTTTAAATTGAAAGAGGTACAGATGAGGTCTGGAATATATAACCTTCCAGATTTTAACAAGATAGAAGCATTCTTGTATCATGTATTATATAACACTACCAATACAATCTGAGGAGTTCTTCATAAAAAAAAAAAAAAAAAAAAAAAAAAAAAACAAAAAAGAACATTAACATTTATGAAACAAAATCTACTCTCACTTTAGACAAAAAGAATAAAAATTATCCATACACACACAGACATATACGCACACAAATATATCCATATAGCATATACGCTCAGTTAGGTCAAGTTTTGCTACCAAAACAGTTTGACACACATACATTCAGACTATGTATTGCTTGATTGGTACTGTGAACTCTTATAAGTTTCTCTCCTTGGTGAATGCCCCACATTAAATAGGACTTAATTTCTCAAATTTAATTGTGTTTTCCCCTCCTTTTCCTTTGTTCACAAGCTCTCTAAGATGTCCACCCTAGATATCTATGCTTCTTTCTTTTTCATTTATTCACTTATAAATCCACTTTATTCTGTCTACTTTTATTTCTTGATTCCTATGGAACAAGCAGGGCATGAATATCATGTGGGTGAAGATCAGGAATCTTGGGGGTGGGGAAACGTAAATTCAAAGTATCAAGGATTTTATTTTTTAATTCATGTTATTATTGGTTAAAGGCCTTAATTAGATTGAACAGTCTATGCGATTATGTGTGTCTCTTAGAATTCTGTGTCCCTATCATCTGTTACAATGACTGGCATGCAATAGGAAGAAAAAAACTTATAAAAGGAAAAAGCAAGTCTTTATAAGGAAACTTCTAAAAAACCTACAAAAGCTTATAAGTGGAAAAACTTATTTTAAAAAACTTCTAAAAAATGATACCAGATAGAATTAAGTGATAAAATCATGGAGGAGTAAAATATCTCCAAAGTTTTAAAACTTTCAGCTTAATAGAAAAGTAAAGAAGGATGAAATGTCAAAGCAAGAATGAAAAACTGCATTCAAATAGATTATGTTAGAGATTAAAACAAAATATTTTTTAAAATGTCTATTCATTTCCCAGGGTTGCCAAAATAAATTATCACAATTTTGGTGACTTAAAACAACAGAAATTTATTTTTTCTCACTCTGGAGTCCAGAAGTCCTAAATCAAGTTGTTTGTGAGTTTGTGGTACAGAGGCTTTGGGGGAAAATCTAACTTTGCCTTTCTTAGCTTCTGGTGGTCCCAGGCATTCCTTGGCTCATGGCTTCATATCTTCAGTGTCTTCCTGCATCATCCCATGGTCTTCTTTTTCATGTGTGTCTCTTATGAAGGAACTTGTCCTTGGATTTAGGGTCTACTTTGATAATCCAATATGTATGCCATCTCCAGATCCTTAATTACATCAACAAAACCTCTTTTTCCAAAAGTTTATGCTAATAGGTTCTGGGTTTTGAATATAGATATATCGTTTGGAGTGTTCATCATTAAGTTCACTACAATTTTCCAATCAGGATTTGGATCTACAATTCAGAAGACAGTTCAGAGCTTGGGCTATCAATTTTGGAGTTATAAATTTATTCTTCTTCAAGTACTAAAATGCACAAGAAATAAATCATAACACTTATTTCTGAAATAGAACTAAACAAAGTGCTCAGCTAAGACAAGCAGCAGGGGTAGGTGTACAGATGTAGTCAATGTATTTAGTCTATGTTTTACTGGATGGGATTACTTTCCATACACTATTATAAATGTTATATACCTAAGCCAATATTTTGATGAATTGGATCTCTTAAGTACTCATTTGGGAACACAAAGTCCAGAGATATTTAGGAATGTATCACTAGTAGATTTGAAAAACTCCTTTAGCAACCAAACTGAGTAATAAAATCATAATGTATCCCATTGCAGCAGAGGATATAGTGGAAAAAACCATGAATTTTGAGGCAAACAAGCTTGGGTTTGAATCTAGGCTGCAATATTTATCATCTCTCACACCCTTTTTTTCCTTTTTTAAAAAAAATATTTTATTTAAATTCAATTTGCCAACATCTAATGCACCCAGTGCATCTCTCATACCCTGACAAATTACTAAATACTGTGAGTTCCCCTCCTTTCAAATTGTAGTATCCATATCTCATGAGATTGCTATAAATTATAAATGGTTAGGATATGTTGGCATACATTATTTCATCTTATACATATTCAGTATCAATAAGAGTGAGTTGTAACGGTTATATAAAAGAAGCACAAACACAATTAGCAGAACATGTAAGTGCATCCTAGAAGAGAAACATATATGGGATGTGATTAAGAATTTCTTAGCAAAATTGCAAAGGAAGTAAAATGGCTCTTCATTTGTCCTGATTCAAAAATTTCACTGTTCATCACATTCCCTCTGCTTCCAGGGCACCTCTAGACTGGTCTTATTAAACTAAATCTTGGCCAGTCATAGTAAATCCATCCTTAAGGTACAGTAGTACAATTTGCGAAAACCTTACCAAAGATGCTTTGTAAAGAGTAATTCTGAAACTAGAAAAATGTAATAAAAGAATTTTAGTTAGCTACCAATTGTGTATGTTCAAGGAAGATGATCTGTACATAAAACCTATAATATATTATACTATAATATGCTAACTTTTAGATATAATGTTAATTTCCATACAAACAAACTCCTTGGTCATCAACACAGGCTAATCTGATCAATTTCAGAAAAAAATGCACTTCTTAAAGAATATTTGGTAGCTCACCAAATCTCTGGGGGATACAGACTTAAGCACAGACCAAGGTCTATGTCCAAGATCAATGTCCAAACCACATCAGTACCCTACACCTCAGTCACTACTAATCAATTTCCTTAGTGTGGATGCCATATGTCTCTCTTAATGCCTGGCCCCCTTACATTGTTGTCTCTGAAAGTTGTCTCCCCTAGCATTCCCAGAAGAAAATTTTCACACATCATCTGCTTCTTGCATTGGTCTTCCAATAAACAATCTAGTGTGGATTCATGATGGCCTAAGTCACATGATTATACCAGAACCACAAAGAAGATTGAGAGAGAACAGAAATGCATAAATATAATTGAATGTACTTAAAATAGGAGTTGTTCTAGGTTTGTCACCTCCAAATATAGGCAGATGTTTTGCTTAGTAAAAGCCTTAGAGGGTCCTAAATTATAGAAAAAATTACTTTCCTAACCTTAATATTAACTGAATAGGAAGTGGTAAATATTTTACTTTAAGATTAAGGGCGTAAAAAATAAAAATAAAACAAACAAGACAGTTTTATTACCCCCTAACAATTGTATCTATTTTTTAAGAATTCTTTTATAACAGACTGGAATTTTTCCAGATTTTATATCTGCCCTTACTAAACCTTTATGTTTTAAGCAATAAAAATAAAATGCATGTAGGGGTATATTTTGCTCTTGTGTTACCATGTAAATTATCATCTGCCAATAGTGGTCTTCTCAATAAACAAATTCATCTGAATAATCAGTGGTCAGATGCTAGGAAAAACAGTTTATATCACCTAATGATTTCACCATATCTCATAGTCACCTATTATAATTCTGATTATTTACTATTCAGCAGAAGAGTTGTAATCTATGGAGATTACAACAAACAGCTTCAGGGCTTCTGATAAGAGCACTTAAATGGATTATCCATTATCCATTAGCTTGAATAGGTTATCCAACAGAAATAATCAGAATCCTTCAGGGTAAATTCCTTCCAGATTAATCTAAACTGATTTTTTAAACTCATTTTTTTTTCCTGAACCCTGTTAGAATTTGATTTTTATCATGTTCCATTCCCAATAAAATATGTAATAATTGACAATGTCCCACATCAGAATTAAAACACATGCTCCTGCAATATCCCTTGGAAGACTAAAAATTGACCATCAAATCCTCTAGCTGCGCAATTGTTGAACATGCATTTATTTAAAAAAATATATAGTCTAAAACAGCAAGAAACAGTTAATAGAGTGTACTAGTTGGGAAAATTCAAATAGCATAAGAAATGAATATTCAGTTTTATAGTTTAATGTGATAAATAAAATCATAAATACTCATGATAACAGTTTTCAAAAGTTTTGATAATAAATTATATGTCTCTCTACACAAATAATTAAATTTAAAAATATGCACATAGTTTGGTGCAAGTTTTATTCTTTGGACATTTTCCAGGCACAGTTTTCCATTTGTACTAATAATCTGCCTGACATTAAAATACACTTTGAGCAGCAAATTTTTACAAGCCATTGGTAATTAAACAGGAATCATTCCTTGTGATATGGGACTTCGAATGTGTTTAAGATGCAAGGGAAAGCCTTTAATTAACTCCTTATAAATTTATGATGTGACAAGATATTGTCTGTTTCTTTTTCACAGGAGACCTCCCAGAGCCATGAGCGGCCCAGCTCGAGCTATTAGTTACCTTTCAATGGCAGCAGAGCTACTGGAGAGTTAAATGGAACCTGCACTATCATGCTGCACATAAAAACAACTGCATAAAATATTAATCATTGCAGCTCCTCATGTGAAATGTTACAAAGGAGAAAGTCAAAGAGTAAGGGAGGAAAAAATCACCACGGGGTGCCATACATTAGCATCAACAAACCATTGGTAATGGCTAAAGCAAAATGTGGCAGCCCCAGTCCCACATGCTAATAATTTTCAAACTTTTGTCATAGTTAAATAATGACCTAGCCACAGTGGGATGCCCTAATATAAAAGGAAGGAGCTCTGTCCTAATAGGAAAAGGAAAACAGCCATAGTGCCAATATGACAATTGAGACTATTCATAAAAAACAAACCAAAATGTGAAACTGAGTCTGATGTGTTCCTAAAGCTGGTTTTGAATGATAGTACTCTTCTTGGAATATCCTAATGATGTTAGCTCTTATTTTAAACCAACTCATCTCATTTATTCCATATACCAAGTCAAAAAGGTTGGTAGTATCATCCCCAATTTTCAAAGTAAACATGCCACAGGTTTCTAGGTGGGAATCCTGAGATTCAAGTCCTGGTATGTGTATAACTCTAACCCATAAGCTGTTAGGCAGTTGAGGGAAGAATTAGCTATACCTTATTTTTTTTCTTCAAGGAGGTTAAATACCATTTTGTCCTTATGAAGATTATGTTTGCTTTAAATGTCATAGTCTATAACAAATATTATTTTTTAAATTTTATTTAAATTCATTTAACTAACATAAAATGTATTATTGGTTTCAGAGGCAGAGGTCACTGATTCATCAGTCTTACATAATACACTGTACTTATCACATGCCCTCCTTAATGTCCATCACCCAGTTACTCCATCTGCCCACACCCCTTCCCCTCCAGTGACCCTCAGTTTGTAACAAATGTTATTATAAAGGGTCCAGAAACACTCCTGTAGGAATGAGCAGTCAAAGTACATCTAATCACTATTATATACTAACAATGTTTTTTGTAAAAAAAAAATGAAAGAATTAAGTCTTATAACAAAATTAAATATCGCTGAAAAGAAAATTTGTTAGCATCAAATTTATCTATTACAACTATATATGTAATGTATACATTTCAAATAGATATTACATTATGTATTTTTAGGTTCTGAAGTATTTACGCATAAAAATCCTTGTAATGTGAGACAACAATGACTAAAAAAAAATGAGGGAGGATCTTTAAGTCATTAATCAGTTTACAAATATATCCTGACTTCTGGTGAAGTTGCAAAATTGAGAGAAGAGTAAATAGAATGGTAAATAAAAAGAGTATTCCATATACAAAGGTATCTTCCTAGGCACATTAATGTAAACAAAAGTGATTTGAAATTGGAAAGTTAAGAGGGGTGGGGAGGTAAAGAAATATTCTTCAGGGTGTTTAAGAATCAGGTTAATGACTGACAGCCGAGGAGCCTGCTTTAGCAAGACACGACGGAATAAGAAAGAAGAGTTAACTTCAGCTCACAAAACTATCAAACCCAAAGCTCCTTTACTGGAGTTGAAGCATCTTCTCTTCTGAGAATACAGGACGGCTAGATTGTTGACTCAATCTACTTAGATACTAAAAAAAAAAAAAAAAAAAAAAAAAAAAAAAAAAAAAGATCTTCAACTAAAAGCTTTCCTTTATTTAAGTTAAAGGTTATGTTTGTGTTGTGACCAAGATTGCGAATCCAAGAAACCACCAAGGAGCCGACACTGATGCAAACACACCAGGGTTTATTTACAAGTTTGAGCTTGGGTCCAAGTATACCCCACACAGCGGAGCAGGGGCTTGGACCCCGAGATGGGCTTTAGCTTAGTTTTTTATAGGCTGGTCTAGGGGATTTTCAGAAGGGGTGGAGGAATTTCTCAAGTTCTGTTTACATTCTGATATGGGGCTTTCAAGGGCATTGAGCTCTGTTCTCATTCTAATAGGGGCTTCCTGCCCTTGGCTTGGGCTCTTCTTACTCTAATATGGGGCTTTCTAGGACATTAAGCTGTAAGCTGTTTTCTTCCTGTAACTGAAGTAATGTAAATTTCAGCTCTTATTCTCAGGGGCCTGGGATGGCTGGACTTGTGCTAACCCTAAACTTGAGGTGGGATGGCCTTGATTTTTCTCGGCCTCCACATTTCCCCCTCTCAGAGGAACCTAAGGAAGGACCCAATCATGGGTCCAGGTTGGTCTCAGAGTGAGCCAGTGGGAATGATTAAATCATGATTCAAACCAACCTTGTGCTGTTCTCGCTCCCGTTGACGTCTAGCCAAACCTTTTCTGACTTTTGCCATAGATTCCCAGACTATTCCTGAGTGGTCAGTAAAGAAGCAACACTCCTTATCTGGGGCAACACATAACCCCCCCAACCCCTTGCTTGCAAAAGCCTCTCTACAGTTAAGATGCTCCCATCTTTTTAACCCTTAAACTACTTTAAAAGCAAGGCTGAATTGGGTGCACATTTTTAAATGGCTAACGGGGAAGCAACATTAATGGGGTAAGTGAGAACGGCACAGTCTTAGCTTTAGGGGATTGTCCTTGTCTGGTTGGCCTTTCCATTCTGGAACAAAGTCCTTGAGAACAGGGTGTGGGTCAGCTGGCCGGACGTGGGTGTAGTGGACCCAGGGAGTAATCTCGTCGACCTTGAGACCCCTGGGAGTGGTCAGGATGACGATGTAGGGGCCCTTCCAGCGAGGTTGAAGTGTCTGGTGTTGGTATCTCTGCACATACACCCAGTCACCTGGCCGGTATCGATGGGGGCCTGGGGGTGGCCCAGTCTCATAGAGGGCCCTCAGCTTAGGCCACACCTGCTCATGGGTTTGTTTTAACGTTTGGAAGGAGAAAAGGAGTTGGTGATCATCAAATTCAGCAAGCACCTCGGGTTTTAAATTGGGGATAATAGGTGGAGGAAGACTGAACATCCTCTCATAGGGAGTCAGTCCCATCTTATATGGGGAGTTCCTTACCCTATATAGGGCAAAGGGGAGGAGAGTCACCCAGTCCCCACCAGTCTCCAGGGCTAAATTAGTTAAGGTCTCCTTTAATGTTCTGCTCATCCTCTCTACCTGTCCTGAGCTCTGGGGCCTATGTGCACAATGTCATTTCCAATCTGCCCCAAGTACTAGGGCCACTCCCCGTGTTACCTTAGAGACGAATCCTGGGCCGTTGTCTGACCCAATCTTAATAGGAAAACCATACCTCAGTAAGATGTCTTCCAGCAGTTTCTTGGTCATGGTCTGTGCTGTTTCATGTTTGGTGGGAAATGCCTCTGTCCATCTGCGGAGGCCAAGAAAAAGCAAGTCCATTCCACTTTAAGTTCAGCGTTAGCACAAATACAAGCATCCCAGGCCCCTGGGAAGAAGAGCTGAAATTTACCTTACTTCAGTTACAGGAAGAAAACAGCTTCCAGCTTAACGCCCTAGAAAGCCCCATATTAGAATGAGAACAGAGCTCAATGCCCTTGAAAGCCCCATATCAGAATGTAAACAGAACTTGAGAAATTCCTCCACCCCTTCTGGAGGTCCCCTAGACCAGCCTATAAAAAACCCAGCTGTAACCCACCTTGGGGTCCAAGTCCCTGCTCCGCTGTGTGGGGTATACTTGGACCCAAGCTCGAGTTTGTAAATAAACCCTCGTGTGCTTGCATCTGTGTGGGCTCCTTGGTGGTTTCTCGGATTTGCGATCTTGGGCACAACACATCCCAGCGGACAGTTTGTGGCTGTGGGATACTTTAGACGGTTTCCTTCTGTGCATCCGTCAACCATATTTGTCCATCCTTTAATTTGTACCCAAGGTAGCTCACCTCTGCTCTGCAGATCTGGGCTTTTTTCTATCTGAGGCCCAATATCCTAGAGCCGCTAGCTACGGTTTGGAGCAAGTCCCTGGTGCTTCGCAGGCATGTGTTGTGCCCTGGTCCTCTGCCGCCAGCAGGATATCAAATGAGGGTGCTCGGAACAGAACTCACCCAAGTCTTCATGTAAGGCCTCATCGAAGATGGTCGGTGAATTTTTGAATCCTTGTGGTAGTCGAGTCCAGGTGAGCTGGCCATTGATGCCTTTCTCAGGGTCCGTCCATTCAAAGGTGAAGAGGTCTTGGCTCTTGGGTGCTAAAGGCAGGCTGAAAAAGGCATCTTTTAAATAGAGGAGGGTGTATGGGTTTGGACCATAGGGTGCATATCCTCTACTCACCAGTTGACTTCCCTTAAGTCCTGGACTGGCCTGTAATCGTTAGAATGCGGTTTCCGAACCGGCAGCAAGGGAGTGTTCCATGCCGACTAGCAAGGCCTCAATATGCCCAAGTCCAGTAGTCACTGTATGTGGGGTGTGATTCCCCTACACGCTATAAGAGGCATGGGGTATTGGCAGACCCTGACAGGGTCGGCCCCCGGCTTTAGTTCTATGTATATGGTCGGTCGGTGCTGGGCCAGCACAATTCCTCCAGTTTCTGCCCACGCTTAGGGAAATTCCCGCAGCCAACGGTCAATGTCAGTCATTGGGGCTGAGGGCATTTGGTGAAGACAATATCCATCTTCTAAACTCAGGAGAAGTACCTGAATAGGGTGCCTCTCCTTGTTTAGGACTTTTGCCCCTTCGGGGTGGAAACAAATTTGTGCCCCCATCTTGGTGAGCAAATCCCGACCTAACAACGGGTAGGGACACTCAGGGATGACCATGAAGGAATGGGATACTGGGCCCATGCCGAGATCCACAGTTCTTCGGGTAGTCCATGAAGAACACCACTGTTTGGTGCCCGTGGCCCCTTGCACCCATGAAGTCTTGTTTGCCAAGTTCCCTTGGGGTTGTAATAAAACCGAATGTTGTGCCCCAGTGTCCACTAGGAATTCAACAGGTTGCCCCTCCACTCTGAGTTACCCTGGACTTGGGGAGGGGTGCTGAACCCCGACTCCCCTAGTCGTCCAGGTCCTCCATCTCCAAGATCTTGGCAGGGGCCTTAGGTCTTTTGTTAAGACAGTCTTTCACCCAGTGGCCCTCTTCTTTGCAATAAGCACATTGGTTTTTGTTCAGCTTAGGGCACTCCCGACGGGGACCAGGGCCATCCTCCTTACCTATCCCTGAAGCCAGCTTCTTGAGGTGCCTCCGTCTTTCCTATGGGTCATCCATGGTTGTGGCCAGCAGGATCTTGGCCAGGTTTCAGGTCTGCTGGTCACTTAGTTTGGTTTGTTGCTAGACTCTTTCCGCTACTATAAGTCCTGCAAGCTCTTCTCTCCTAGTATTCTCTCTAGGAAGGCTGCTGGACTCTCGTCCTTACCCTGTTTTCCATAACCATACCTCGGCCAGATTGGTAGGCTTGTGCACGACAGCCTGGAGACCTGCCATAGAGTCTGGCGGTGGACCCGGAGTCTCTCCTTACCTTTTCCGAGTTGTGCGCTTTGGGGGGTAAAAGTGGTTTTAGCCAAGGAGGGGAATTCTCGATAATGTCCTGCCAGACCAGGATGTTGGGCACCTGCTCAGGGTGGCCGTCTGGTTTTTCCCTGAAGATCACGGCCTTAACCTGTAAGACAGTAGGTAGGTGGAAAGTTCCTTCTCGGGGCCATCCCACGCCAAAGGTTGGCCATTCTGACATGCAGTAAGTTTGAAATTTCCTTCTCCTTATGTAAACAGTTATGACAATGAACAAAGACACAGTAATACAGACAAATGCACAGTTAACAAGGACATAGTAACACAGACAAACGTTCCCGTGCGGCCGCAGAGACAAGACAAGAAGTAACCCGAAGGGCTGGCAGCCAGCCCTCCTTACAGATAATGACCCCCTTCCTTACAGATGAGGACCCCAGTCCCCCTTATAGATGAGGACCTCCATCCCCCTTACAGATGGGGACCTCCATCCTCCTTACAAATGAGGACTCCCGTCCTCCTTGCAGATGAGGACCCCCATCCTCCTTGCAGATGAGGACCCCATCCTCCAGGCAGGGGCAAGGGATGTCTCCTCAAGACCCCTGGTCGACGGCCCGCAAGCGTGTCCGCCTAAGCCAATGCCGACCCAATACAGATTGGAATTCCTACAGGTAAAAGTATAGTTTAGAGCTCTCAGAGAATATGTGCACAAAAGGTGGAAAAAGTTGAGTGCACTCACCACGCATGAAAACCTCCAGATGGGGTCCTGAAGATCTCTCAGATCCCGGACGAGCCGCCATATGTTGTGCCCAAGATTGCGAATCCAAGAAACCACCAAGGAGCCAAAACCGATGCAATCCCACGAGGGTTTATTAGGAAGCTTGAGCTTGGGTCCAAGTGCACCCGACACAGCAGAGCAGGGATTGGATCCCGAGGTGGGTTACAGCTGGGTTTTTTTATAGGCTGGTCTAGGGGATTTTTAGAAGAGGTGGAGGAATTTCTCAAGTTCTGTTTACATTCTGATATGGGGCTTTCAAGGGCATTGAGCTCTGTTCTCATTCTAATATGGGACTTTCTACCACAGGTGTGGGCTCTGTTGTCTTTCTGATATGGGATTCTCTGCTGAGGGCAATTCTGCACTCTGTAGTCTTTCTGAAATGGGATTCCCTGCGAGGACATTGAGGACATTCTGCAGTTTTTCCTATAAAGTTCAGCTCTTATTCACAGGGGCCTAAGATGGCTGTACTTGTGCTAATGCTAATCTTGAAGTGGAATGGCCTTGATTTTTCTCGGCCTCCACATTTATGAGGTTGGGAAATGTTATTCTCAAAAAGAAAAGCCAAAATTTCATAAATACACTTTTTATACAGTTAAATAGTGATTTTTAAAAAATTGGAACTCACAGTGAATTAAGGGAAAGGAATCTTATTTTAGGGGGTTAGGAATTAAAATGATTGAAAACCCAACTGGTACTTTTTTATATTCTAGAATCCAGAAAATGACATTGAAATTTCATACTTGATTTTTATATTGGTATCAAAATGTACTTTCTATGACATTAAAGGCATGCAAGTTTGAGCCATATGCAGTTGCCTATTGTATTCAACCTGTTTGGTCTACAAAAAGAGGTCATTTTATATATTTAATATATGTCACAAAGGTCTTGCCTCATGATGTAGTAGAGAAACTTTGGGACATATGAATTAGATTAAAGTTAGACTGTGGTTTGGTTTTACTGATTTCTTGATAATAAGCTGATTCCTAAAAAAGACTTATGGTTAATACATAAGCCTGTAGCCTCACCACGTTAGAATTATTTTAGCGCTTGTCACCATGAAACCCTCTGTTTACTGACTGGAGCACAGTGACAGTGAACTTCCTGCTTACAGTGCACACAGGGAGCTGATTTGTGGGCAGCTTTCCTCCACTCAAACATCCATGAATCTGGCAATTTCATCTTCATTTCTGCTGCCACCAAGGCCACATCATCATCTGGCCAGAAGAAGAGGGTAAAGATCATAGCATAACAAACATACTTCTCAAAAACATTGACTTAGAAGTGATCCATGTCACAGGGCTCACATTCTCTTGATAAGAACTAGGCAAGAAGCCACATTCAAATGCTAAAGAAACTGGAAGATGCACTTTGGCTGAGCGCCTTGGAGGAGAAAATGGGGCCTGCAGAGAAGCTAGAAGGATCTACCACATCCAGGTAAAGCAGTTACATTGTCTATTTATAACGTGGAATATTTTTAAAGCATTACCAAAAGTAACAAAATTGGTTCCCACTGACTGAGAATTGTCAGAGTTTCCTCATTCACATTGCTATTTCATCTCCCTCTTAATTTACTAGTGGAACTGGTTCTCTTTTCAGCAAAACCTGTGAAGAAGAATTAAGAGCACTATCTTTTGCTAATAAATTTCATTGGCTAAATTGTAATGTGTAGAACTTTTAAAAATAGGTTATAAAATATTATATTAATATTCAATATAATGTTGAATTGATATTCAATCATATCAAGGTCAGTACATTTGAAAAAGTATTTTGTTATTTACAATCACCATTTCATAATAAGCAGATTTAGATGCTTAATGAAATATAGAACATAATAATCCAGTTGTCAATCTAGAGGATAAACTGAGAATACCAAATGATAAAAATTAAATCATAAAATACAATTCAACAGAAAAAGAAATGTATAGATAAAATCTTTTTTATAAAAGATTTTACTTATTTATTTGATAAAGAGAGCACAAACAGAGGGAGCGGCTGGATCCCAGAGACCCCAGGATCATGACCTGAGCCGAAAGCAGATGCTCAACCAACTGAGCCACCCAGGTACCACTAACATATTTAAATTAAAAACTACATAAAATACTACAAACTACTGTAATCCTCATTCTGCTTTCTACCTCTACTATTACAAAGCATGGCAGTTTCATCTTATTTTATATGAAGCATGCAAGTATAGTGACATTTCTGTTTTTTTTTTTTTTTAATATTCTCTTCAGATTAGTCTAAATAATCTAACACCTAAATGACTCAAAAAATTTGCTGCAGAAAATAGACACATGCATTTCTATTGTTAAGGGCCATCTCTTCCCTTCCTTCCTAGCATTTGTTGTCTCCATAGCTGCTTTGTTGTTGTTTTCTCATTTGCTTTGAACTAGAACCAGTTGTTTTTATTTCTTGCAGCTAGGTTCTTTTTCTTCTATTTACCCACTTACTCTTCTTCCACATTTAGTAGAGATGAACAGAAAATACCATTCCCATTTACAAAGAGCATCTGTTGAGCTTGAGTGTTTCATATCCTGACACATGAAGTCTCATCTTTCTGTAGTCTTCTGAGAGGATTGTCAAACAAAAGAGTGGCAAAGAAGGCAGAAAAAAAATGTATGGACCTCAAGAAAAGGCACTAAAATCTTATTCTAAACTATGTGTTTTGAAGGCATAGATAAAGCTCAGTCAATTTTTCTCCTCAACCAAGCATACTTGCTAGTACTTAATAAGCAACATAATAAATGTAGGTAGAAAAGAATGAATGATTTGACTCTGGATAATTGATATTTAAGTGATAGTAGAATATAGGAAAGGAATTGACTCATGTAGAAATATTCTGACAACTCTCTTTTTTCAGATAACCTACCTGAGACATTTCCATCACTGTGAAATATGCATAAAGAAAAATTATGGGCAGTCCTGGTGGCTCAGCGGTTTAGCGCCGCCGTCATCCCAGGGTGTAATCCTGAAGACCCAGGATGGAGTCCCACATCAGGCTCCCTGCATGGAGCCTGCTTCTTCCTCTGCCTGTGTCTCTGCCTCGTTCTCTCTCTCTCTCTCTGCGTCTCTCATGAATAAATAAAATCTTTAAAAAAAAAGAAAAATTATATATTTTACCTTTTGAAGTTATTAAGAAAGGTGAGAAAAATTTCATAGCCTTTAAATAAGAGGCTATATATTCTATTAAGTAAATTTTGTAAATATCTCTTATTTAGCTACAGTATACAAAAATAACTTTGCTAGAAATTTTTTTAAAGATTTTATGTATTTATTCATGAGAGACACACAGAGAGAGGCAGAGATACGGGAAGAGGGAGAACCAGTCTCCATGCAGGGAGCCCGACAGAGGACTCGAATCTGGGACTCCATCCCGGGTCTCCAGGATCACGCCCTGGGCGAAGACAGGTGGCACTAAACCACTGAGCCACCCAGGGGTCCCCATAGAAATTTTTAACTATGTAGATTTCCTAAAAAAAAATGCTTTCTTAATTCGATAATATTTTCCTACAAATGAATAAATTAATCAAGCCATTGCTCATGTTTCAGGAGAAAGTAAAAGATAAAAATTTTAGGACTTTTAATGATAGTTTTTAAAATTTGTCACCAATTAAAATTTAAACACAAAAAAATCACTAAGAAATTAAGACATTGACCTTTATAAAGAGAAACCGAATTGTCTCTATTTATGGAGGTGTATGTTTGTGTGTATGATTTTGTTTACTATCTGAAAGTCTTTTTAATCTGCTCATTATTCCTCCTGTGATAAGGATTCTACTATATCCTAGCTCTGCTTCCCATTTTCTTGAGATATGCCTAGCATTTTGTCATATAAAGAATTCTCCACAGATTAATGATAATGTAAGAAAAGTCTGCTTTAGTAGTGTTACAAAAATCAATTATTTTCATTAAGAATGGTTATCATTAGCAAGAAATTTCTCCTGCTTCTGATCATGTGAAATCATTTCATTCTGTTTCATAGTCTTCATCAATCTATAATCAATAATAAAATTAAATTACTTTCTCCAGAAACTGATCATATTATAACGGAATGATCAATATTCAGTTAAATATATAATTTATTAAGAAAAGAATAGATATACATTATATATAATACATGGTTTATATGACAGCATATGTACTTTAAGTACATTCTTAACACTCAAATTCTTATTACCTTTTCACCTGTAAATTGTTTTTTTTTTTTTGAGATATTTTAAATATTCCAGTTTTCCCTTCCCAAGCTCATCAAAGTAGTGTAAATTACCTCACCCATAGATAACAGTACAAACTGCTAGAGGATATACATTGTTTTGTTAATATCAATTTCCTCTATTCTCTCATATTACTTTTCTTAATTTTTTGTTTTGTTTTTTTTTTTGTGATTCATCTTAACAAAAGACAGTCTGTTAGTGGAAAGAGTCTTGCAATTTTAATAGAAATTAATTTCACCACTGAAAGAAAATTTTTTCACTGCATATTGGTGTGTTGCCAGAATTTTTTTCAATGAAATGAATGAACTATATCAGATGCACAATGCATTTATTCCTGCCTCAATGGGCTGGGATTTTTCTTTCTTTTCTATTTCTCTGTATGAAATGTAGATAAGGACGGCTGTAATAGGGCCCGGGCAAAATTCAAGGTGTTTGCCAAAAACACATGTCTGTCCAACACACGAGGGAGATGATAGCTTTTATCTTTAAACTCCAAAAATTACCAGCGTTTTATTACAATCTTATTTCATCCTTATTCAATTATAATTGCATATTTAAAAAAATAATAATAAATCGTATATCCGCCGCCCAGCAATTACTCTTATTTCACAGCCCTAACTTGATATATCCAAAGAATGGTTGTTAAGGTTTTATTTGGTTTGGCTTTGTCTTGTATTCTTCTTTAAAATATATTAAACAATACACTTCCAAAGCTTGAGTTAATTATTTGCCAAAAGCAATCTCTTCAGCCAATGATAGTCTTGGAAAGAGATCTATAATTTTCGGCTGCGCTCTATTTTTTTATCTTCTACAATTTTTTGAGAAGGATGCTTTTAGTTCTATACTTTAGATTCTTGAAAATGCATTTGAGCAATTTTTGCCTCAGGCTTTGCAGCCAAAGGCACACATCTAGAAGCTAATTTAGAAAGAAAATAACCCTGCTACTAGTACATCATGATTCATCATTATGAATCAAAAAGCAAAATTAAGGTATAAATGTAGGAATGCTGCAATACATTTGCTAAATTAACTAAGAGAAGATTGAACATATAAACTAGTAATAATAATAATAATAATGACAAAATAATATTTTTTAAACAGTTACTAGGGACAGATAATTTTCTCTATCCTCATTTAATATATTTAATCTCAAAAACCACCTTACGAGGTGAATACAATGGGGCAGCCCGGGGGGGCCCAGCGGTTTAGCACCGCCTTCAGCCCAGGGTGTGATCCTGGAGACCCAGAATCAAGGCCCCCTGCATGGAGCCTGCTTCTCCCTCTGTCTGTGTCTCTGTCCCTCTCTCTCTCTCTGTCTCTCTCTCTCTCTCTCTCTGTCTTTCATGAGTAAATAAATAAAACTCTTTTAAAAGATTTAAAGAGAAAAAGAGGTGGATACAATGACTATATTCCTGGGGAAAACAATTACAGAGAATTAAAGTAACATGTTACAGGTCTTGGCCTTTAATGAAATTGAACTAGGTAGTTTGATGAAATTTCACTTTTATTTCAGTCACATTTCAAGTTTCCATGCTAAACCTAGTATTAGTAAACTGTGATCAGATGGTAATCAACAACAACAAAAAAATCAATGCAGATACTGGTGGGAGATGTTAAACTGATCTAGCAAACTTGGGGCAGGATCTTACTTTGTGGCTGCATAGCTTGTCTCAAGTACTTTTTCAGCTAAACATAGAGCTGTGAGGAGAGAGAAAAGTGACTAATATTGAGAACAGAGCTGGTTCATTCACAGAAGTTCTGTAGATATGCCTAATCACTTTTCAATTTTCTATTCTGTCTGGCATCCACCCAGGTATTGACGTGTACGGAAGCAGCAAAATATCGATAGCCACATAACAGGAGAGACATTTGCTAGTAATTGCAGAAAGCATTTTATTTCAGATATAGGAAATGTTCCAGATACTGTTTTATAGGAAATTGGTGCAAACGATGTAGATTGTCAATTTGTTGTACATGATGGAATACAGTAGAATTATACCAGGAACCTATAGTTTATGTGGCCACTTTGATGACTCCTAAATTCAATCTGATTCATGGCCACTCATGTTCTCAGAAGTGGTGAAGCAACATGAAGAATGAGGAGACAGGTGACAAATATTAAAATTGTCTCTGTATATTGGCTGGTTCAGTAAATGTAAGAATGACCTTTCCAGGGTTCTCCCAAAATAAACTGCCAGGAATGAGAGACTTCTGTACATGTGTAATCAACTGTGCTACAGCGACTCTCACTAGCTATCTGACATTGCATGTGATATGCAGGCATTTGGAAACAGATACTAGCTGAGATGCTTATCTTACCCAAAGCTTTTAGGGTACTAATCCCTTTATGAAAAGAAACTGCATCTGATGGAAGGAGAGAAAAATGTATAACTAGGTATAAGTTTTCCATAAGCTCTTTACTGCTCTTCTGTTCTAATCTCAGACCGTCTCTTTCCAAGACTATCATTGACTGGAGAGATTGCTTTTGGCAAATAATTAACTCAAGCTTTGGAAGTGTATTGTTTAATCTATTTTACAAAAGAATACAAGACAAAGCTAAACCAAATTGTAATATTAAAACTTTTTGATAAAGAGTGGGTTATATCAACTCAGCCCTCTTGCACAATCCAACATAGAAGTCATGTGACGATCAAGGAGAGTCAGTGGCGATCAAGAAATAGGTAAAGCCTTGGGCAACTGGGAATCTGGTAGTTCAACACTATATTCTTCACAGTATTATGATGTTCTTTGCCATTTTTGTCATGTTGACTTTGGTATGGATATAAAAGTACGGGCACTCTAGGAACCAAAAAGGCAGCACTAAGTCATAATAAAAATCATCGAATTCTTCACCAACACTCACAGAGCTAAACAACAACAACAACAACAACAAAATTCAGTTTGGTTTAAAAATATACTTGATGAAGCAGTAAAATTTTTTGAATATTGAGTCTTGAGTAAGCACCTTTTTAATATTCTTTATGGTAAAATAGGAAGCATACGGAAAGCGTTTCTGATGTATGCTCAAGTACAAAGATTGTCTCAAGGAAAACAACTTGGGTGATTGAGTTGAAATAGTTGCTTTTTTTTTTTTAATAGAACACTATTTTATTTCATAATAACTGTTCAACTATGTATATTGGGACTTGACAGCTACCTTGTCAAAAATGAACGGAGTGAATCCACCTATCACTTCAAGGTAAAAAGCCAGAGAAGTATTAACTTCAAGCATTTGGAATTTTGGAAATTTTGTCCTGACCACTATGATATTAAACATTTCCCATTATTTAAAGACTTTTTTCTTTTCTTTTTTTAACATTTTATGAATAACAAAATTTATATTAACTAATATCTATATGTGTATATATATATATATATATATATATATGTATTTTACACATTTCTTTCACTTTCCTCCCCCTGCCACACCTCTCACAACACCAATCTGTATCTATGAGCCTAATTTTGGAGGTTTTATAGTTTTTTTCCTTTAGATTTCACATAGCATCATGCCCTTGAGGTCCATCCATGTTGTCCTAAATGGCAAGATTTTATTCTTTTTTTATGCCTGAACAATATTCTACTGTATACATATACCACAATTTCTTTATCCATTTATCCAATGATGGACACTTAGATTATTTCCATATCTTAGCTGTTATAAACAATGCTGCAATGGACATGGAGGTGCACATATTTTTTTTTTTTTCAAATTAATGTTTTTATTTTCTTTGAATACATACATAGAGGTGGAATGCTGGTTTATATGGTAGTTTCATTTTTAATTTTTTGAAGAACCCTCATACCATTTCCAATAGTGGTTGCACCAATTTACATTCCCGCCAACAGTGCACAAGGATTACCTTTCCTCAATGTCCTCACTCACACTTGTTATTTTTTGGCTTTGTGAATAGCCATTCTAACAGATATGGAGTGATATCTACTTGTGATTTTGATTTGCATTTCTCTGATGAGTTATGATGTAGAACATCCTTCCATAGACTTATAGGCCATCTGTATGTCTTCACTGGAAAAATGTCTGTTCATATCTCCTGCCCATTTTTTTAAATTGGATTTTTTTGCCATTGAGTTGTATGAGCATTTTATAAATTTTGTATATTAACCCCTTATCAGATGTATGATTCACAAATATTTTTTTCCCATTCAGTAGTTTGCCTTTTCATTTTGTTGATGGTTTCCTTTGCTGTACAGATGCTTTTTAGTTTAATGTAATCTTACTTAGTTATTTTTGCTTTTGGTGTTAGATTTTAAAAATCATCTCCAAGACCTGTGTCAAGGAGTTTACTGCCTATTTTTCTTCTAGAAATTTAATTAATTAATTAATTAATTTCTTACAGATTTTTATTTTTTCGTGAGAGACAGAGAGAGGCAGAGACATAGGCAGAGGGAGAAGCACGCTCCCTATGGGAAGCCCGATGTGTTTATCAAACCCAGGACTCCAGGATCACCACCTGAGTGGAAGCCAGACACTCGACCACTGTGCCACCCAGGCATCCCTCTTCTAGGAATTTTATAATTTCAAGTCTCACATTAAAGTCTTTAACCCATTTTGAGTTAACCTTTGTGTATGGTGTAAGATAGTGGCCCAGTTTCATTCTCTGGCCTGTGACTGTCCCAATTTCCTTAGACCATTAATTAAAAAGACTATTCATCCCTCATTATGTATTCTTTGCTCCTTTGTCATAAGTTAATCAAGCATGTATGAGTGGGTTTATTTCTGTGTTCTCCATTTTGTTCCATTGATCTATATGTCTGTTTTTATGTCAATACTACATTTTTTTAAATTACTGTAACTTTAAAATATAGTTTGAAATCAGAGAGAACGATGGCTGCAGGTTTGCTCTTCTTTCTCAAGATTCCTATGACTATTCAGGGTCTTTGTGGTTCCATGTACATTTTAGGATAATTTGTTCTATTTCTATGAAAAAAATCATTGAACTTTTGATAGGAATTAAATTGTATCTGGAGATTGTTTGGGGCAGTAAAGATATTTTTAATATATTAATTTCTCCAATCTATAAGCATGAAGTAACTTTCTATTGGTGTTGTCTTCAATTTCTTTCAATGTCTTTTAGTTTTCCATATATAAGTCTCTCATCCCCTTGCTTAAATTTATTTTTAACTATTTTATTATTTTTGAGCAATTGTAAATAGGATTGCTTTTTTCTTTGAAGATTTATTTATTCTAGAGACAGAGAAAGGTGGGGGGAGGGCAGAGGGAAAGGGAGAGAATTCTCAAGGAGAGTCCCTGCTTAGTGGAGAGCCTGACATGGAGCTTGATCCCAGGACCCTAAGGTCATAACTTGAGCTGAAATCAAGAGGCTGCCACCCAACCAACTGAGCCAAACGGGCTCCCCAACAGAATTGTTTTCTTAATTTCTCTTTTGGATAGTTGGTGGTTATTTCTGTAAAGAAACACAATAGATTTTTTGTTTGTTTGTTTTTCACAATAGATTTTTGTGTATTGATTTTGTGTCCTACAATTTTACTGAATTTGTTTATTAGTTCTAACAGTTTTTGATGACTCTTGGGTTTTCTATATATAATACAATGCCATCAGTAAATACTGACAGTTTTATTTCTTCCTTTCCAATTTATGTATCTTTATTTTTCTTACTTCATTGCTGTGGTTAGGACCTCCGATTCTATGTTGAATAATAGTGGTGAAAGTGGACATCATTGTCTTGCTCCTAATCTTAGAGGAAACACTTTTAGCTTTCCATTATTGGGTATGATGTTAGCTGTGGGTTTGTCATATATGGTCTTTATTATGTTGAGGTATGTTCCCTCTCTACCCACTTTTTGAGAGGTTTTATCATAATGTATGTTGAACTTTGATGTTTGGTGTTTTTCCTGCAGCTACTGAGTTGCAGGAAGATTGTATTATTTTTATCCTTCATATTGTTAATATGATGTGTCATGTTGATTGATTAGTGGATGTTGAATCATCCCTGAATCCCTGGAGTAAATCACACCTGATCATGGTGTATGATCCTTGTAATGTATTCTTTTTTTAATTTGGTTTGCTAATATTTTGCTGAGGAATTTTGCATCAATACTCATCAGAGATATTGGATTATAATTTTATTCTGTGATACCCTTATATGATTTTGATATAAGCTAATAGTGGATTTGTAAAATATATTTGAAAGAGCTCTGTGCCCAACTTATTTTTGGAAGAGTTTGAGAAGGATAGGTATTAATTTATCTTTGAATGTTTAGTATAATTCACTAATGAAACCATCTTGTTCTGGACTTTGGTTTGTTGAGAGGTTTTTGATTACTGATTCAGTCTCCTTACTAGTGGTTAGTCTGTTCAGATTTTCTTTCATAATGATTGTCTTGGCACATTGTGTGTTTATAGGAATTTATCCCTTTCTTCCAGTGTACAATTTTTTGGTCCATAATTGTTCATAGTGGCCCCTTATGATGCTTTGTATTCCTAGGGCATCACCTTCTCTTTTACTTATGATTTTATTCATTTGACTTCTCTTTTTTTCTTGATGAGTCTAGCTAAAACTTTATCAATCTTATTTATCTTTTCAAAGAACTAGCTCTTAATTTCCTTGATATCTTTCCCATTATCTGATTTTTAAAATTTTTTAAAAAGATTTTATTTATTTACTTGAGAGAGAGAGACAGAGACAGAGATAGCAAGAGAGAGCAGGAGTGCTGAGGAGAGGGAGAAGCAGACTCCCCACTGAGCAGGGAGCCTGATGTGGGGCTCCATCCCAGGACCCTGGGGTTATGATCTTCATTTTCTAGTTCCTTGAAGTCTTAAGTTAGATTGTTTATTTGAGACTGCTTTTGTTTCTTGAGGTAGACATTTATTACTATGAAATTCTTTCTTAGGACTGCTTTCACTGCATCCCATAAATATTAGTATGTTACATTTCTATTTTCATATGTCTGCAACTATTTTTTGTTTCTCTTTTGATTTCTTCTTTGATCCATTGCTTGTTCAGTAGCAAGTTAATTTCACATATTTGCAAATTTTCCAGTTTCCTTTATACAATTAATTTCTATTTTCAACTATTGTGGTCAGAAAAGATGCTTAATATGATTTCAATACTCTTAAATTTACTAATGCTTCTTTTGTTACCTACTACATGATCTTCTTGTGCCCAAGATCACAAATCCAAGAAACCACCAAGGAGCCGACACCGATGCAAACACACGAGGGTTTATTTACAAGCTCGAGCTTGGGTCCAAGTGTACCCGACACAGCAGAGCAGGGACTTGGACCCCGAGGGGGTTCCAGCTTAGTTTTATGGCTGGTCTCGGGGACCTCCAGAAGGGGTGGAGGAATTTCTCATGTTCTGTTTACATTCTGATATGGGGCTTTCAAGGGCATTGAGCTCTGTTCTCATTCTAATATGGGGCTTAACTGAAGGTCAAGTTCAGCTCTTATTCACAGGGGCCTGAGATGGCTGTACTTGTGCTAATGCTGAATTTAAGGTGGAATGGCCTTAATTTTCTCAGCCTCCACAATCTACCTTAGAAAATGTTCCACAGGCACTTGAGGAGAATGTGTATTCTGTCGTTTTGGGATGTAATGTTCTGCAAATTATCTATTAGTCCATCTAGTCTAATATATCCTTTAACGCTGATGTTTCTTTACTGATTCTCTGTCTGGACTATTTATCCATTTATGTGAATAGGGTATCAAGGTCCACTACTATTATTTTATTGCTGTTTATTTTTTCCCTTTATGTCTATCAAGGTCCACTACTATTATTTTATTGCTGTTTGTTTTTTCCCTTTATGTCTGTTAGTATTTGCTTTGTGTATTTAGGTACTCCTATATATAAACGAAATAAATCCCACAATCAAAAGACAGAATGGTTAATAAATTAAAAAAAAACCAAGATCCATCTGTATGTTTCCTTTAAAATACACACTTTAGATGTAAGGGCACATGGACTGAAAGTGTAGGTATGGAAGAAAAGATTTCAAGCAAATGGTAATCAAAAGAAAGGTAGAGCATTTTACTCATATCAGGCAAAATAGACTGAGGAAAAAAGACTGTAATAAGAGACAAAGAAGGGTGTTAGTTAATGATAAAGGGGATAATCCAACAAGAGGATATAACATTTGTAAATATTTAAAGACTTTTTTCATGTGATTGGTGGTGATCATAACAAATGCAATTTTATCTGGTATTTTTATAATGAAAATACCAACATTCACTAAGCCATATATAACTCAGTGAATCAGTATTTTCCAAATGACCAATATAAGATGTTATAAAGTCATATATAGATAAAATAGCCATGGAAACTATAAGATATATCAATGGATTTTATTGAACTAGAGCATGAGAAACTCATTGATATGATTTCAAATTCCACATTGAAATTAACTTAAGAAACAACTGCTTGTTGAGTTTTGGTATAGTATCAACAAAGAATATTCATAATTATCTGAAAAGATTTTTAAAATACTAGTTTTCCAATTACATATCTGCATGAGGCCATATTTATATACTTCAACCTAAGCAACACATTGCGATATATAGATTGTGGAACCCAGATAGATTCTATGTCACCTAAAATTAAAGTTGTAAAAATGTAAAAAACTCCTCACATATTTTTTTGGTTTGAAAAAGAGTTGCCTTTTATAAATATACTTTCTATTACATATTAAGAATTCCTACTGTTATCTTAAAATGAATTAATAAATATTGTATAATATTAATTTTAATTACTAATAAGATATATATATATATATAGAAAGATGATATCAATATATGGGCATATAGATACAGATATAGATTTAGATGTAGCTGTAGTCATCGGTGTAGGCACATAGACATAGATATGACTCAGATAAACAAAAGCCTTTTAAGATCGTCAGTAATTTTAAGTGTGTAGGGTCTTAAGATCATTATGTTTGAGAAATGTGATATGTTTATATTTCTTCATGTATTGTGTCATATCTGTCTCCCTGGTAGATTTACTTCTGATCTATATTTCCCTATTAAAATAAGTTTCCTAAAATAACCATATCATTATGTTGGATCTCCTTGGCTTTGTTTTATTATTCAGAGTAACATTTATCACTATTCAGAATTTCATATTTTCATTTATGATTACTGTTCATCTGTTTATTTCCTGAGTCTCTTGCTGGAATGTAGGTTCCATAAGGATAAGACTTTTGTTTGTTTACCACTATATTCCCAGTGTCTGAAACAGTGCCTCATTAATAACTGCTGCATGAATGAATGAAAGAAAATGAGTAAGATGGCAACATCCTCCCAAATATATTATTGTACTCAAGATATTTATTCCTTAGTTATACATTTGGTGATGTCCCTCCAGGGCTTAGACTTTCATTGTTTTTCTGTCAGAATCAAATGTCTTAGCAAAATATCCAAGGACCTCCATAATTCTACAGACTTAAGTCTCCATAAATACTCCTTTGTAATGTATGCTCTAGTAACTTGGAACTATGTGTTGTCACCCAGATATCAAATGTTTACTGGTTACAATTTCTATTTTTTTTTAAGATTTTATTTATTTATTCATAGACACAAAGAGAGAGGCAGAGACACAGGCAGAGGGAGAAGCAGGCTCCATGCAGGGAGCCCGACGTGAGACTCCATCCCGGGTCTCCAGGATCACACCCCAGGCTGCAGGCGGCGCCAAACCGCTGCGCCACTGGGGCTGCCCAATTTCTATTGTTTATAAAGCTTCTTTAATTATCCCCTAAACAAAAATGAATAAAATAGTTCTATGAATAGATAAACAAAAACTTTACCTTTAATAAATAAATACCTCCTGAAAGAGTTTTATTTATACTCTAATCACAATTGGAAAACATAAGAGAAGTTTAAGGAAAGACTTTATTTACACATAAAATTTGGAGGACCAGGTAAAAGAAATGTGTTAATTATGTACTCTATGTAATGTATTTGTTTATACTGAGCCCAAAGGATGTGGCCAGAATCACAGATTTCCTTTTTGTATGTTAAAACATAATAATACATGCATAATGAGTATACAGACTTAATATAGTTGATATGAATAATATTCACTTAGGAGAGCAACGATTCATAAATAAGTCTGTTAAACCTCTTCTGAAAGCATTCCAACCAGGTATGAAACACTTCTAAATTCTAACATATCTCATTGTTCATATATCACATATGAAAAGATTATATAAAATGGTATAGTATATATATATATATATATACATATATATGTATATATATATATGGTGTGTGTGTGTGTGTGTGTGTGAAAACACAAACAGTGGGAATCAAGTTGTTTACAGGATAAACTATTTAGATAATTTTGCATTTTCCTTGATACTATATCTACATTTAAGGTCTGTACAGAGGCATTTTTTAAAAGAATTTTTTGTAGCCTCAGAAATACAAATATTTATACTTATGAATTCTAATAAAATTGTATTCCCAAAACTCATAGAGACTTAAATGAGAAATATGTGTGCTTTCATACATGAGGAGCCACCACTGACCCCCAGTGAGCTATACGTTTTCATCTCACTTCTCATTGACGTTCACTAATATATCCTTGAGACCAAAAGTGTCTCAATTATCAAGAAGAAAACATGTGCTAAGTATTCCCTGATAAGAACTCTAGGATCCCCTTTGATCTGCTGTCCTTTTTGACCTTTCACACTTTGGACTAGTTTCAGGAATTGTTAGCTGCTGTCACCACTACTCAAGTGCCATCCTGAAATGAAGGTTTTCTGTGAGGTGTATTATTCCACCCTGAGAAGTCGGACACTGGTTACATCAACTCTGGAGTCTCTACTAGTGGGTACTCTCTCATTTCCCATTGCCGTATCTAATTTTGGGCAGATTTGAATATTTATTTTAAGAGTTTGGAAATGTTCCCATTAAGAATTCCATTCTTGTTTTGGTTTTGTCTCTTCAAGTTGGGGAAGGAGAACTCTGCTTAAACTCTTTATACATTCATCTTACTGGTGCACTGCAAAAATTCTATATAGTTTGATTCACCCTAGATCTAACGTTTGATATTAAAACCAAATTTTGGGGATCTTCCTGAAGTATTTCTTCTCTCAAGAGTCTAGATCTCTCATTTCAAAATAGTTTTTGCTTATAAGCTTAAAAACAAACAATAAAAAAGCATCTTTAAAACAATTTTTTTTTCTATTGTAGATCTATTTTCTTGATAAAAGAGTAATGGCCAATAATTTAATGGGTGTAGTATCTCAAGCAATGTTGAATAATCATTAGTATCATTATATGAAAATAAGAGCATGCATTTATAAGGAGAAACTTTAAGTCTAGAATTAGAAATAGAATTAAAAAATAATGCAAATCTTTAAGGGAACATTGATTGATAATTGAAAATAATTTGGAAATACAGTGAAGAAAAATATTGAATGTAGTACAAATCTCCACTACATTAACTACTCACTACCTAAATAAAATAAGAGAGCATTTCAGAAATTTATACTCCTGGGAGGTTTTTCAAATCTCACACATTTTATATTAGAAAATGCAATGACTATAGTAAATGTTAAGTAAAACTAATAGGAATCCATGTTCTGAGATTTACTTTCTATTAATAAGAGAAAATTTCAATGTTAATGATGTAATACATATTTTAAATATAAAACATAATTACTTTTATATTAGAATAAAAATACACTGAAAAATATATGAATAAAAATAATGAGCATTATTTCTATAATGCAATAAAATATGATGAATCTTTTTATCATCAGAATTTTATATATTGCTAACTGTTTAAAGCTAGTAAGAGATCACCATTATGAACAGTGATAAAACTTGTCACTCTTTAATGCAGATGGTTCATTTTTACAGAAGCATCCATCAATTTCTTGTTCTTCATAAAACTTTTTCCTTGCCTTATGAATATTTCAGTTTTCATGAACCTTTATATACCAATTATAAATGTAAATGTTTTTGACAGAGGATATTATGTAAAATGGCACCCTATTAAAAACTCATATTTTTTAAAGAGACCTTGACATTCAATACCAATAGCAAAAAGTGTTTGTAATATTCAATGTCACTAGCATGTCATCTATCATTTAGATGCATATTTATTTGTTTTTTTTTAGATGCATATTTATTTGTATACATGGTCATAGATTCTGTGTTATTTTCTCAGCCATGTACTCCATGTAGAATTATTTCTATATTTGGAAGCACATGATATTTTAGTAAAAATTAACATAGAATATGCATATGCAAAGATATCTTTTATATTCTCCAATGTTAAATGGTAGTAGATCAATCAGTTTTCATCCCCCAATTTTTAAAATATCTCTTAGCTATTCATGGTCTAGAGTAGTGTTTCTCAAATACAACTTTATCAGAATCACTTAAGATTTTGTAAAAACAAAGTATTCATCATCCTTTAATAAGAATTTCTAGTGGAAGATTCAGGATCTGAGAATGTGTATTTCATAATAATTTCTTTATTATTACATAGAGTAAGTTTTGAATGCCATTGTCCTAGAGGATTAAAATAATGTACTTTGGGTTAGTACACAAATCTGTTTATTTAGCCTCCAGCCTTAGCTCTTCAGCACATCAATCCCATGCTTTCCATGTACCAACTACCCAGCCTTACACAAGCTATAATATTCCATAATTCTCAACTCTCAACAGATATTTATGTTCCACCCAAATTCCTCATGTATTTCAATGAAGAAGTGACTAAAAAGCATTCTTTCTGACAAAGTGAAGGCCAGAAACTCTGTCTTAGTTATATGCTTTGAAGTATATGCAATCTTCAATTTATTAAAAACATAAAATAAAAATGAATGATGTGCACAGCATTGAGGAATTTTACAGAAAATCTCTTTTCATGCTTCTGGGAAATTCTGTTTCTTACTTGGTTACAAACTGGAAAGCATTCATTTAATGCCTTTTGAGAAGGATTTTCTGAAATATATTAAAACTAGATGTCAGGGGCTCCTCGGCTGCTCAGTTGGTTAAGCATCTGACTCTTGATTTTGGCTCAGGTCCTGATGTCTGGGTCCTGGAATTGAGCCCTGCATCAGGCTCCCTGCTCAGCAGGGAGTCTGTGCATCTCCTTCTCCCTTTGTGCCTCCCTCTGCTCTCTCTCTCTCTCTCCCTCTCTCTAGAAATAAATAATTAAATCTTTAAAAAATAAAATTAAAAATAAAACTAGATGTCAGATTCACTTATGGTTATGCTGGTTACATGTATGAAATCATAACCTTGAATTCATTTATAAATCTTTAGTTAATTCTGATTGTGTACTTTTAAGCTGATCTATATGTATTAATTTTAGAATAAGATCATCTAATTTTAAATGTGTTTGAGAATATTTGGTTGAATAGACTCAATAAATTTTTAGAGGTTAGGTTAAAATTATAAATAAAAACTTCATAAAATAAAAATAAGGTATTACTAATTACATAAACAAGAAAATAAAATCTGATTTAATTTCCTGTGGAGTTATTTTTTTATTAGGATAGTTAATATGTAACATTATGTTGTTAAGATGTACAACATAATGATATATTAAGTGTATATACTGTGAAATGATCACCACAGTGAGTCTGATTAACATCCATCATCATACATATATGTGAAATTTTTTTTCTTGTAGTGAGAATTTTTAAGATCTAGTCTCTTAGTAACTTTCAAATATGCAATATACATACACTATATTTACAGTATTATTAACCATACAGTACTAATAATCATAATCACAATGCTGTACTTTTCCCCCCCCAAGACATTTATTTTATAATTGGACACTTGTTCCTCTAATGGAATTCTTTTCAATATTTACTTTTAAGATGCTTCTTAACATTGAGTATTTGAATTTTCTGCAAGAATTTTGGTCAATAATCTTTTGCTGTTATTCAATGTGTCATCATATCAAGAAATATTTTTCCAACATTGTCTGGACGTATTTCAAAGTAAGAAATTTAAAATGGCATTAGGTGATTGCATACATGGCAAGTATCTATGTTTACAAACAAAATCCCATGAACCCAACAAATCTCCATCACGAAGATGCTCCAGAATGTGTACTTCCACAAAAAGATTCATCATGTTAACCTAATTAATATCATTGTCTTTGGGACATTTTTGAAAATAAAGTAATATGTAGAATCACAATATTATTGTTATTCATTTTTTTGTCATCTGATTCTACACCAAAGACATGAAAAGTAGTATCAAGGATGTGGAATGGAGGATTAGTAAATTGGAGAATAAGGAAAGTGGTTGTGGCATGAAAGCGAAGGCAATTCCACACATTCAATCTGGAGAGAAAGGAAATATCAAAAACATACTGCAAAAGCATTTACATTTTGCTTGACATTAGGCTAGATTATGAACATGGATGCTCAGTATTACGGAGCCCATATTTATATTATATTATATTTATTATATTATTATTATAGTAAAAGAAAGCCATTAAAATGTTTAAGAAGATAAGTAATGCTATTAGATTTGTATTTTAAAGTAATTAATCTGGTTTCAATGAAAGAAGTTTTTTAAATGTATTTTAGAGTGTTTTTTTTTTATCTCATTTAGGGAAATATGGAAGTGGTTCTGATAAGAGATGATTCCATTTTTAATTGATAAGGTAGAAAATGGTAAAGAATAGTAGATTGAAAAGGGTCAAAAATCCAAAAGATTTGGTGATATTTCCAAAATGGAACAAAGAGGATTCAATATGCTAAATAAAAGTCTATCTATAGCATCTATTTTTATCAGAAGAAAAGTTTTTGAATAATTCATATAAGAGCTATATTTCTTCTTATGGTACATTATGCATTTATGAAAAAATGGTTTTTTTATTTTATTTTTCCTGGAATGATATAACTGCATTGATTTTCCTTCTGGATGTCTTAAGCCTATTGAGTGATTAAATCATTCTAAAGTAACTTGAATGTCAAAGTATCACAAGCTGTCTGGAAAACTTTTTAAAAGACATATAAACTAACAGTACAACCAACTTACAGCCATTACTTCCTTATAGTGGTCTAATTATTCATTTAAAAAGATGATTTTGATGAAATTTCTCAATATTTTCTTTTCCCCAAGTTATTTTTTTTTAGTGCAGGCAAAGCTATGTACCATTCCTTATAAAGCCTTATATTTAATAAAAATCATATCCTACAAAATATATACATATAGACATTATGGAAGATTAAAAAGAAGTGTGTGATAAAATAGAACATGAAAAGGGAATTAAGAAAAAAAACTGATTCCATTTAAATGTGTATTCTTTTTCATCTTAGATCCAAAGTTATTGGGGTATTAAGCCCCTTAAAATTAATATAGAAGTAGACTGAAGCAGATTTAAAACATAGGCTTTAAAGTTATTTGTGTATTAGTGCATACCCAGAAAAATCAAATGTACAAAAGACATGAGTTACACAAGATAGGATATTTTCAAGGATAGAAGAGCTTTTGTTTTTTTAAATCTATATAACTTATAATTTTCCATGAGGTTAAAAATGCCATAGAAATATGACTTCTCAGTAAAGTGGATAATTTGATTTAGTTTTTTATTTGAGATTTGCAAATATGGTTATAGCCTTGATTAATCATTATTCATCCACTATGAGTTGAATCATATCCTTTAAAAGAGATATGTTGAAGTCCTAATCTACAGTACTGCAGAATGTAACCTTATTATGTGCTTTATATGTACCATATATGTGACTTTAGGGTTTTTGTAAAGACCCTATTTAATCAAGTTAAAATAAAATCATTAGGGTGGTGCCTAAGCCAATATGACAGGTGTCCTTCCAAAAAGGGGAAGTTTTAAAAAATGAATAAACAAAAGCAGAATCAGAACTATAAATACAAAGGACAAACTGATGATTGCCAGAGGGGAGAGGAGTGGGCAGTTGGGCAAAAATGGTGAAAGGGAGTGAGAGATACAGCCCTCCAGCTGGGGAAGGAGCAAGTCACCAGAATAAAAAGCAGAGCATATGGAATACAGTCAACAATACTGTAATAATGATCTAATGGGACAGATGGTACCTACACTTGTGGTGAACACAGTGTAACATGTAAACCTGTCAAATCACTAAGCTTTACACCTGCAACTAATGTTAACATTGTGTGTCAATTATACTCAAATTAAAAAAAAAAAAATAGAGGGTGGATTTGGATACAGAGAAAGGCCTGTCCAGAGAGAAGACTATGTGAAAACACTGGAAAATGCTGTGTGAAAGTTAAGGCGGAGACTGGAGAGACACCTTTACAAGTCAAGGAATGCAGAAGATGCCAGTCAACACCCAGAAGCTAGGAGAGAGGCCTGGAAAAGATATTGGTTCCTTTAAACCATGCAGCTTGGGATACTTTATTATGTAGCAAACTTAGGAAACTACTATATCATTTGAGTAAAATAAATTTACTTCAGAATATTGACAGATTGAAGAAACACTTTCTTAACACTCATGTGATATTTCATCCTAATTGAGCATTATTATTTAAAATACCATTAATTACAGTAAATATTACTATAAAATATAGCCATCTGGCCACCAGTCAAAGCTTTACCCACATACTTAGCATCATAGAGAAGGTATGATAACTGAATTCACTCTGGCTTTATTACTAAAAGAATTATGCTAGTACTGAAGAATTACACTACAAACTTAATCATGTTTAAGGTAGTATATAAACTCTGAATTTATTTGGGAATCTTTTCTCAAAACCAGTACTGCATCTGACATGTTATATTTAATAAATATTTGTTCAGTGTGTCAAAGGAGAGAAACAAACAAGGATACAAGTATGTCATTCTTAAGTTTTAGAAAGTAGAATACTAAAATAGAATTAAATCTTTCTTTCTCTAGTTTGAATTATATAAGAAACAGAAACATAAAGCAGACCTACTAAGTTACTGTTTTCAGAAATGATTGCATTTCTTGTCTTAAAAAACATACGGAGGTGTATTTTGTGGCAAAATCTGACACTTTTTTTTTTTTTAAAGATTTTATTTATTTATTCATGAAAGACATACAGCGAGAGAGAGGCAGAGACACAGGCAGAGGGAGAAGCAGGCTTCATGCAGGGAGCCTGATGTGGGACTCAATCCCTGGTCTCCAGGATCAGGACCTGGACTGAAAGTGGCGCTAAACCACTCAGCACCCGCCCCCCCAACCCATGCTGCCCCAAAATCTGACACTTCTTATGTTTGGAAAGGTTTAATCAGATAAGAGTTGTATGCTGAATATTTTATATTACTTTACATTTAAATCACAAATCTCAGTCCTTTTAAAATTAAAATAATAATAATAATAACAATAATAATAATAACTAGCTTCTCTCCTTGACCCTGACTTAGGTTTACATGCCCATGCTTATCATGAAGTCAAGTTGAGCCTCACTTGATAGGTAGACAATAGTCATTTTTGCCTTAGCCCAAAATTCCTTTACTTTGTTTCACCACTGAGATTCCTTCAGTCAATGGAACAGGTGGACTATAAAATTGAGGAAGTCTGTTAAATCATGAAAAATGAGACAAAAATTTAAGAAACTTTTAGAATCACTCCAGAACATTAACATCTATCTACTAGCAATTTTAAGGAAAGAAAAAGTAAAATAAAGGGATAAAAAAATAATAATGGAAGAAAATTCTTCAAGGATGAATAAAGGCTAATAAAATAATTAAATAACAAACAAAACAAACAAAAACAAGTCCCTTCAAAGAAAACCCTTAAGACCTTCCAGAGATAAGAAATAAAAGGAAAAGACATTAATTATTTGGCCATGAATACAGAAAATGGCTAAGGCCACACAATATTTGTCAGAATTTTCATTGATTATAAATCCTAAGAAAATGTCTTCAAATTGTTAGAAAAGATGATTTAAGACAAAAATGTAATAGCAAGCTAAGCAAATATGCTAGCAGGGAAGCAGAATAGAGATACACAAAAATTTAGAGTATTTCTAAAAAACATCATTTGTAGAGCCCCTGGGTGGCTTAGTCAATTAAGTGTCCAACTCTTGGTTTCAGCTCAGGTCATGATCTCATGGGTCATGAGATCGAGCACCACTATGGGGTCCTGGCTCAGCAGGGAATCTGCTTGAGGATTCTCTCCCTCCCTCCACTTGATATCTCTTTCTCTCGCTCTCTCTCTCTCTCTCATAAATGAATGAATCTTAAGAAAAAAAACATTTGATAAATTCCAGGAATCCAGGAAAGGACTAAAATAAAAAGAAAGATATAATAGAAAACTTTGAAAGTAATTCAAAAGTCAACAACAACAACAAAAAGAATGCCCCAGGATAGCAGCTATGTAGCAGTCGAAAGCAATCAATCTAATGTGGAATATAAAGTCAAAAGATTCTGAGAAGAATGTCTTTAATAATACAGTGGATTGTATTGCCCAAATTGTATGATTAATGTGGTGAAGGCAGTGCTTCTCTAGTGAATGGGAAGAGAGGAAAACAACCCGAAAAGAGACAGGAAAAAGCTATACAATAAAGTCATAGTCCAAATACAAAATAAAATAAAATATGAAATGATCTTGAGTATTTGGTGGAATAAACAAAACCAAAAAAGGATTTCCTTTTGAGACACTCTTCAAGTACCCAAAATTTACTGACATTTTTCTATGAGTCTGGTCACAGCACCTCCTCCCTAGTGTATATTTATATTACTTAAGATTTGAAACACTTTATAATGTATGTTCAGGTATAGATTTCCTCTGGTTGCTTGTAAGGAATTGCCACAAATAACAAATTACTTGTAATCTGTTACAAGCAACCACAGTTTCCTGTGGCTAAAACAACAGGATTAAAACAACAGACATGTGGCTTAAAACAACAGACCTATTCCTGTGGCTTTAAACAGCAGACATGAGTTCTGTCACAGTTATAAGGGCCAGAAGACTTAAATCAAGGTGTTGATGGGGCCACACTCCCTCCCAGGACTCTCGGGGAGAATCCTCCTTTGACCCCTCTAGTTTCTGCTAGTCGTTGGCATTTCTTGGTTTATAGTTCCATTATCCAATCTCTGCTTCCATCTCCACATTGCCTTCTCTTTGTATGCCCATCTGAATTCCCTCTGCCTCTCTTTCACAAAGATACATGACTGCATTTAGACACACCCGGCTAACCCAACTTAAACTCCTCCTCTCAAGAGCCTTATCTTAATCACATCTTTTGATGTATAAGGTAATGTGCACTCGTTTTCCATACGGTCATGTTCACAAGTTTCAGAGATTAGGAAATTAATGCATCTTTGGGGGGACACCTTTCCTGCCCTCCACACTCACAAAAAAAGTGGCTGATTGATGGTGAATGTTTGGAAGAAATTCTGCATTCTACTTTACTCATCTTTCATTAGATGTTCTGCTTGAAGTTACTGGAACTAGAAATGGAAATTTAATTATATTTAAAGTCATAAGAGTAAGTGCTAGAAAAGCTCAAAGAAAATATCATTAGAAAATTTAAAGAAAAGATTTGATCAGCACATGGGAATAATGTAAGAGGCTAAAACTCTCAGCACTTTGTAAAGGGGAGTCAATGGTTTAAATGTTATATCTAGATAAAAAGTTGAATGCCCGTTGTTGAACATTATAAAACAACAGGGTAGGACAGTGTAAAGTGACTTTGGTGGATGCTGCTGGTAGTAGGGTTGGATGGAATTAGACCATTTATTTTACATTTTTGCCCTTTTATATTTACATTCTAAAGACCATGATTACTATGTGAATGTGGGTAATAAAGACATTTACACTAATGTTCAAAGTAATTTTATTCTTAATAACAAAAGAAAAGGAAGACAAGTAGACATAACCTCTTTTTCTTTTTTTTTTTTAATTTTTATTTATTTATGATAGTCACAGAGAGAGAGAGAGAGAGAGAGAGGCAGAGACACAGGCAGAGGGAGAAGCAGGCTCCATGCACGGGGAGCCCGACGTGGGATTCGATCCCGGGTCTCCAGGATTGCGCCCTGGGCCAAAGGCAGGCGCCAAACCGCTGCGCCACCCAGGGATCCCCATAACCTCTTTTTCAATCCCACTTGTTTTTTGGCCATCAGCTTCTGCTCATAAATTTAAACATACAAAAACCATGTATCTCTTATAGAAAAATAAAAGTACTTAAAAGCCAGTTTCTTTTTTAATTCCAGAGAAACTGACTTTAAGAAAGAGACAAAAAGCATATTCACTCCATCATCTTCTTGCTGACTGAGTTTCTTTACTTGCAACTAGAACACTAATCCCAAAGGAGATCCTATGTTTTTATCTGTTATAGGAATGTTGGCTTCTCAACATAAAAATCTGACAGAATTGATCTAATTCATAACACCTATTCTTGTGCATATGTGTCAGCAATCATTTCGTCTGATAAATTATACATGACTATTAATCAATGACTGACAATCTCAGCTCTGAAATATTAGTAGCAATGACATTGTTCTCGAATTCATTATTAAGAAAATGCACTTTGAATCTTTGCCTCTCTCAAATTTATCATACAGGTGGGAATGAGACGGCACATTATGGGTTCTCACAAATTACCATTTTTAATGTTTCATCTAATTTAGTTGGGCTTTAAGAGAACAATTCAGTGTCTAATCCCAACTATTTGGAGAAATAGAATATCTTAATCTTATTTATTGTTTTGTGCAATTATTATCACAAAACTTTTTCAACATTTTAATTAAACGGGCTTCATCACTACCCTTTGCTTATTTTAAATAGCTCTAGCTTTGCACAATTTATGTCATAGTTGAAATGTTATGCTTTAGCTAGGTCAGCCTATAAAAACTCCAAGAATACTGCAAGCATCTGCAATTATAAATCATTCTACGAGAATGAATGTATATGGAGTATTATGTTCAGTTCTTTAGTCAGAAGGCCAGTGAAAGTATGGTGCTCAGCAAAAAGGTCCATGGCAGCAGTGTGTTTGTACATGGTGTGTGGGTGCATGTGTGCACGTAATATCTTGAAGGGGTAAATAAATGATGAAGAGGAACTTTGACTAGCAGAATACTAGGGGATTTTACTAGAATTAAAATAAATTGAATGCCATGAAATGCTGATGAGGAACAAAAAAAATTCTCTCAGATGTGCCATTCATAGTTGGGAACTTGAAATTTTATTACTGTAAATTCTTTAAAGACAATGTACCAACTTCATCACTTGGCTCATGGAAAAGTTGAATAAAAGGACAATGAAGACCATATATAGTTTTTAAAAATATATCTATTTTACATATAAAATATATAAATATAAGATAAAATACTGTGTTATGCTTCTCATTTCTCTAATTGTCATCATTCTCTTTGAGGTATTTAATGATTTGGTATCCCTGGAAAATGTAACGAACATAATCACACACATAACAGAATCACACACATAACAGAATCCCAGATCTAGTAGAATTAGATTAAGATTTAGTGGATAGGAATGTGGATCAGATGTCCTGCAACTAGGCTTTTCTTAAGCCTTAAAGTATATATAACAAGGAAGTCCTAAGTCTACAGGGATAGCAAGTTTGGGAGAAAATATTATGGATTTGACCTCGTGAATACTTAATTTGCAATACTTATGAAAATGGAATAGGAGCTTGGAAGAAGGATTGAGAATAAAGGTATATAATATCTTATAAATAAAGAAGCCCAATGTTATGAAGTTCACCATCGTTTGATGGTTCTTCTTATCATCAAATGTATATAACTGAATAGAATTACTATTACAGTCTGGATTTTTTTTAAAAGATTTTTAATTTATTCATGAGAGACACAGAGAGAGAGAGAGAGAGAGAGAGGCAGAGACACAGGCAGAGGGAGAAGCAGGCTCCATGCAGGGAGCCCAATGTAGGACTCGATCCCAGTCTCCAGAATCAGACCCTGGGCTGAAGGCGGCACTAAACTGCTGAGCCACCCAGGCTGCCCTACATTCTAGATTTTTAAGGAGATTAAACTCATGTTGATGGTTTAGATAAATGACCCAAATGACCACTGTCTTTTTAGACATTGATTAAAGTATAAAAACAGTTGTTGCATTGTTTCATATTACCTGATTTGGTTTTTCTGGCAAAACCATATTCCATTCAATATAAATGCTACCTAAGCTCATTTTTAAAAAAAAAATTTTTTAAAGATTTTATTTATTTATTCATGAGAGATTCAGAGAAGAAGGCAGAGACATAGGCAGAAGGAGATGCTGGCTCCCTGTGGGGAACCCAATGTGAGACTTGATCCCAGGACCCCAGGATCATGACTTAAGCCAAAGGCAGACATTCAACCACTGAGTCACCCGGGTGCCTCCAGGACTAGACTTTCAAGGTAGGTAACTAATAACTTTCATGTTGGTAAATCTAATGACCTTTTCAGGGTCTTCATTCTCCACAATAATTGTCATTTTTGTTTCTACTGTCCAACTCATACTGGGTACTTTGTTCCCTTCTATGTTACTTCACACTTATGCCTTCATACTTCATACTTTATACTATGTTACTTCATACTTAGTCCTTCCTACCTCCAGTGTCACTAAGTTTTGGCTCTCTTAACCCTGCTCACTTTCTAAATGCAAACGTCTTCCCAAATTTTGTTTTGTTTTAAAAAGATTTGATTTATTTATTTGGGAGGGAGAGAGTGAGGAGAGGGGCAGAAAAGGAGGCAGAAAAGGGGAGAAAATGCCAAGCAGACTCTGCACTGAGGTGGAATCCAACCTGGGGCTCAATCTCACAACCTTGAGATCATGACCTGACCGAAAAGCAAGAATTGGATGCTTAACCGACTAAGCCACCGAGGTGCCCGCTTCCCAAATTCTAACCTTTGTCTTCTTATGTCACACTCTCATTTGGTCATTTACTCCATAGAGGAGTTTGTAGAGTCATTAAGAGTCAAATTTAAGTGTATGATTCCCCAGGACACACCTTTATTCTAACCTCTGTCCTTTTCCATTAATAGATGTGTCCTAAGATATTTTAGTTCTATTTGCTTATTTGCCACAGAGATCTTTTGTCATTCATTTTATCCACCCAATGTCTAAATCTCCATACGGTGTTTCAAGAATCCTCCAACTAATGAAATATACCCAGTCTCATGTAGAAGCCAAATATACTGAATCCTTGCTTTCTCAGTCCTTTATGACTAAAGTAGTAACACCTACTTTTCTGCTGATAATACATTGACTCTAAAATAGAAGCTAGAGACATAAAGAAGGAACATAATAAAATGCTATCTGGTGACAGGTGTCTGAGATGACTGCAGCTAAATCCAGAGGCCAATCTCAGCAGTGATTACATTACTAGAGGCAGTTTCTATGACTTGGTCTCAGAGGTTTCCTTAGGGCAAACAAGCATCATCTGGTTCCCAGAGGCAGGGGAAGTTGTGTCTTTGGTTGACCAGATCTGCACAACGACTTGAAAACTGTTTCTGGCTACGTCACCTCCAAGATCCTATGAGCTGTCCAGTATCTTTCCAATGGATTTGTTTTTTAGAAACATTATCCAGAATCAGTTCCTCTTTTTTCTACTATGAACTCTTGGAATTAACTCTACCTGTGTGAGCAGTTGGGGCCTCAACATTTTATATGATTTATAAATTATTTTGCTTTATTCATTTATAACATAAATTCATGTTCTCTGGCTATATATTCAAACTGAAATCCATTATTGATTTTGTTTATTTTGTGTGACTTCCTCTCCATTTACTAATTTTTTATTCTATAATACTCCATAGTTGAAGAAAAATAAAACAGCTGTAATTACATGATGTCTTTTCCTTCTCTCCTACTGTATTCACTCCACAGGCATCATTTGCTACTCTAATTCTCATCCCATCTTGGTTAGTCATCATTATTGACTTAGAATAGTGCTGCGCTATGTAATATATCTCTGCCACAAAAATCATCCTTCTTCGTTAAATCCTCTTACCCACAGCTGCCTGGTGAGCTTCCCTCTCTACCAAGATGCAGACGCTGCATTTTCTCTGATTGTATTTGTGGCACACTCATGAATGCTTCTTGGGGACAAAATCATTCTAAACCAATAAATCAAATCAATAAATAAGTCAATAAATCTCTTTTGCTTTACAAACATCATCAATCTTTAGCAGAATGAATCACTAGTCCTTGTCCCTACCTTTTGGACCTTTTGAAATGATTTCATATACTATTAGAGTCTCTTTTGGTCCTGTGTTAATGCTTACATTAGATAACATGCTTGACCTTGTATGAGATCCGGAGACATTTGACCCTAGGAGTCAATTTCAATGAACTTTTTTTTTTTCTAAGAGATTTTCACAGGGAATAGAGTATGTTGAAGAAAGTAATTTAAACAAAACTCATTTATATTCACATATACATATTTATATATATAATTATTAGTATATTTATATTATATATGTACATATGTGTGTATCTATACTGTATCAAACACTTAAATTGTGATATATGTGTATATATATTTATATATATATACATATATATATATATACACACAGTTAATATTCTAAGAATTAAATTTTACATTTTATACCTATGGTAAAATGTATGGTTAGTTCCAGTCTTTGTGTAATCTTACTGTAGAGTGGAAGTTGGTATGAAGCTCTCCATCTCAAGCATTAATCAAGACATTTAATGGCTCAACTATTTAAGAGTCTGAAAAGGTAATTCTAGTTGGACTGAAAACATTTATTCTCATCTCTAATCTCCACTCGCTCATTCTCCCTTGTCCTTACACATGCATTTATTCTCAGCCACCTCTGCTCTATTTCATGTCCCAAAGAGACTGGTTCCTACAAGCATCACCCAAGCTCCCTTGCCCTCCGGTATCCAATTGGATTTGAGCCAAGGGAGGCTCAGACCAAAGATCTGAGAGTATGAGGACAGAGTTCAAATATTTTCAAATATTTCATCTTCATTCTCTCCCTTCATCAGCCCTTCCTCATTTCTCCCGTTTTTTTTTTTTTTTCTTTTTTTTTCTTGCAGTAGTCACATTTCTCTAAATTGACTATAGCTCCTGTCAATCAAGTCCAACTCTATGATCTAGCTCTCAACCACTTCTGGTGACACAGTTTTCTCCCTTTGCCCCTTCTGGCCGGTAGGTGGCTTCTTGCTACTACTAGTCTCTGGATGTCTTTTTAGGTGAATGTATGGATAGATTAGATAGGAAGATAAATAGATGATAGATTAGATAGATAGATAGATAGATAGATAGATAGATAGATAGATAGATAGATAGTAGATACAGAAATAGGTACAGAAATGTTATATTATTAACTTCTCATCAAAATCATAGCTAAGTGTATTTCTTGCCAGGACTTTCGTTGATGCAGACTGTACTTATTTTAAGAAACAAAAATGAGGATTAAAAGAATGGTCAGTGGTTTAATATTTCGTCATAGTCTCAGGTCTCAATGACTATGAATTCAGCTCCCAGAAATTCCTGGCTGACTGAATAATTCACCTCTTCTACCATGATTGTGTGTAATCTGTGAATTATTTCTGAGAATCCCTTCAGTCTTCTTTTAATTTTAGTGTCCATAGTATTCCTTTCCTGCTCTGTGACTTGCTTCTGATTTCCCAGGTGTCAATGATCGGCAAATGTACTCAAAAATTTCTTCTAACAGATACTGATTGGCTCTTGCCTTGTGGAGTATAATTTCTCTAACAAGCAATTTTCCACCTCTCCCACAAAAGTCCAAAAGCACTATCCACCCAACCAAGGGTTTTTCTTATAGTATAGCTATTAGTTTTCTAGGCTGAGTCACAAGAATTTTAGCTTATTTAACTTATCATGCCTTATCATAAAGTTTATCTGCCTCAAACATTGCTCCAGTTTTTGAATAAGGCTTGACAATGTAAAATTACTTTGCAATATGACCAAAGACACATCACCCTCAGATAATTTTACAAAGAAAGTAGTCTCATGACTAGCTTGAATTTGAAAACCAAGATGTGACTACCTGACAATGGTATTCCTGACACCAAACATAATTTGCTCATATAAGTGTAAGGCATACAGTTTTTAAATCACCAAATCAGGAAACTGAGACCCAGAGAGACAAATCACTTAGGCAGACAGAAAGCTGAAACTATATTTCATATCTCTAAGTTCTAATTCTATAAAACCACATTATAAAAAAGACATTTTACCTACAAATAAATTAACTTAGGTGTATTACTCTGAAATTAAAAAAAAATGTAGACTTGTAAATTTATTTTCTTCAATGAAGCTTTTCCAAATATTTTTGTTTGAATGTTTTATAGCTTAATGAAGGCCAAGTTCAGGTAATTTCTCAATAAAGTAGGTAGTAGTATTGAACAAAATATACATACATATTTCATACATATTTCAAATATAATATGTCAAATATTGTGTATTAAAGAACCAGCAGGCTTGCTCACACTATACTTAACTGAATATCCTGTATCATATGTTTTAGTTTTGTAATGTACAAAACATATTTGCCTAATGCCCAGAAGAGATGTATTTATTAAATATAGTTGCTGGCATGATTATTCATTTAATAACTGTAGCTCTATACATTGCAGTATGAACAAACGATATTTAAAATAGCAATAAATGAACTCTTGCAATTGAAATATCTTTAATTTTCCATTATTTTGAGTGTCTGAAGCTAATGGAAGTTTCAGAGGTCATAGGAAAAAAGAGATTCATGTTTTATTTTCTGTTTTTAGCCCTGGGGTAGTTAAAATCCTTGGACAGTTCTGCTTGTGCAAACATTAGCACAGTTTTTATTCTGTTATTGTTGCTGTGGGTTTATCAAGTATTCATGATGTTCACAGATATGGTGGGCTGATGTGTTCAGGGACTGAGCATAAACCTTTGTCTATAGCTGGCAGTAAAGGTGAGAGATTTTGTTACATGTTTAATTTTAGTTCCCTTTTGCTCTTTACAATATCTCAGCTATTTTTATAGCTAAGAAATCCTTAAGAAATCATGCTTTAATTAGTTTCATAATTTTTTCCCATTAGGAACATATTTTGCAGCTATTTGTAAGAAAAATTGTAAAGAAACCCAACAGGAAAAAAAATAGAATTATAAAATGTAAAATATCAAACACTATATCATGAAAATGTTTCCGTTGAATGACACTTGGAGTCTGGGACTCATGCCAGGAAATAAAAGCATTTTGGCTATGCAGTTTCAAGATCAAAAGATCAAATGTTTTTCATAATCTATCATGCAGAAGTTATTTGTTTGATTTATAGCATGTTTCTTTCATTCTCAGAGGGGGAAAATAGATGAATATAAAAATACAGAAAATATTAAGGGATATGACTTATTTGTATTATGAAAGTGTGAAGATTTGGTACTTATTTGGAGAACTCGATATCTCTGAAATTATGAAGTGTATGTTGTGCTTTGTCTAATCCATACTCTAAATACATTTTCATATTTACAGTTCCTAGGTAAGGTAAGCAAAAAGCATCGTTTATTTTAAACATATTTTAGTGCTTTATACATCCTTTAAAATTAGCACTGAGTTGGCATTAAATATTTTTTATGAGTTTTTATGTTAAAAATAGAACACAAAGCTCTAGGACTGCATTTTTACATTTCAATATTTTTTAATTCCTTTTCAGATTACAGAGAAAATCATCACAATGGCAAACATAAATTAAAGATGAAAGATTATTAAAAGAAACCACTTGTATTCTGCTACTGTTTTTTAGTCTTCTCCTATTTCCACACCTTATTAATTAATAGATTTTTTTAAATTACTCTGAACCTGGTATGTGGATAGAAGTTTTACAGCCTCCTATTAAAAATGTGTATATATTATATGGTATAGTATATTATAAACAACAGATTAATTTTTCTAACAGTTTTTTTAAAAGATTTATTTATTTATTTTAGAGAGAGGTGGGGGTAGAGGGGCTGAGGGAGATGGAGAGAATCCCAAGTAGACTCCCTGCTGAATGTGGAGCCCAATGTGGTGCTCGATCCCATGACCCTAAGATCACGCCCTGAGCTGAAATCAAGAGTCAGACATTTAACTGACTGTACCACCCAGATGCCCCAAATTTCCTTAATTTTTAAATGTTTTATTCACATGGCATGTTCTATTTATATACAAAAGTAATAAAGTCCATCATGTTCTTCACTGATATAACCGCATAACTTGTCAGATTTTGAAATCGTCTATGTTTAGAATAACAATAATTTGCCCAGAATATAACTGTGCACTGACATCTTCTGCAATGATGATACTTTCTCTTGTCAACTTAACTACAGTACCACCTTACCAGAATAGATCATGGTTTGACCAGGTAGCTATATATGCCTTGGTATAGTTGAATAGTTATGCCTTGGTAAGTGTTGAACTAATGTGGTGAAATAAGATTGAATGCAATTGAACAGGCATGGAAACAAGCTTTTTAATTTTATTGTAATTAGAAGTAAAATACTATCAATATTTTAGATATACTCAACAGACATGTAAATTTTACATGGGACTCAGTGTTTAATAACAGTACAGGGGATTAGGCCCCTGTTACATTAATCTAGTTAAGTAGAATTAAATTTATTAAATGATTTAAACACTATAAATTAAAACTTAAAAAGAATAAATATTATCAGTGTATTAATACAGTTGCACTATGGTTTTTATCATAACTGTGCCAAGTCCGAAGAAAACTGTCTGCAAAGTTTTGCCTAAGGACTTTTGGACTCCAACTGATTGTTTACTATGCTGGACATTGTTAAAAACACTTTATAGGCAGGGAGCCTGGGTGGCTCAGCGGTTTAGCGCCGCCTTCAGTCCAGGGTGTGATCCTGGAGTCCTGGGATCAAGTCCCAAGTCCCATGTCTGGCTCCCTGCATGGAGCCTGCTTCTCCCTCTGCCTTGTGTCTCTGCCTCTCTCTTTATCTATGTCTCTCATGAATAAATAAATAAAATCTTTTAAAAAATGAATAAATAAAATTAAAAACAACACTTTATAGGCTTTTACTCATTTTAGTTCTCTTAGTAAATACTATTATATCTTTCCTGCCAATGGGAAAATAGAAGCAACAATATTTTCAAAGTCATATACCTTGTGAGTAACCATTCTGAAGAGAATTCTATTGGAACTCTAGACAGTTTAGATTGTTATAAAAAGAATTTCATAAATAAAAATGTGGACAGTGCCATCCTTGAGTCACACCTCTTGCTACTTGGCTTTCAAAATTTCTGTGGTTTAACTCATAAATTATTTACTTGGTTGGAGTTCCTTTGGAGTTGCCCACAAATAACAAAAAAGTTCATGTGTATTAAGGCTATAGTGGTGTCTCAGAACATGGTAGCAAGATTACAGTCTAAAACCAGATTGGAAAGCCATAGGGATTCCAGGGAGATGTTTTTCTCAGTTTCTTATTTCTTCTTCTTTCTATGTGTCTGCTTCCTTTTGCATATTTAGATAGAAGATGTGGTTTATGTATACAATGGAATATTACTCAGCTATTAGAAATGACAAATACCCACCATTTGCTTCAACGTGGATGGAACTGGAGGGTATTATGCTGAGTGAAGTAAGTCAGTCGGAGAAGATCTTTGCTACTTCTTTCATAGTTAAAAACAGTGGCCAGACATGTACATGAGCAGATGTGTACATGAGCAGCCCCATGGACCCATTACCCTATGAAACAATTATAATTGGGGAAGATTATACAAACAACCACTATTTAGAGTCTCTGGAAATTGTTGAGAGAGCATACAGCAAACAAGAACACTTATTCAAGAGAATCTACTAAATTTCAGTAAGAACAGCAAGAGTCTGTTACATTTAAGGTACAACCCATTTCTTTCCACCCCTCAGCTCAGCTTGATAAAGTGTCACATCAAGTAAGTGCTGCCAAAATGGATCTTTTCTCTCTATGGCTCAAACTTTCAGTCAAGAAAAATGATACCTGCAAATACTGTGATTTATAATAAGAAATACATATTTGGTCTTCATCCTTGTTCCCAGCACAGAGCTCCTAAAACCTTTGGAAATTCCTAAGTGATGAAAGTGACAAAAGTGTCATTTGTTATGTAAAGGAGGTGACTTTTGAACTCTTGCCAAGAATGAAGGCTGGTTATCAGTGGAGCCAAACAAATGATTGCAGGGTTGGAATTTTCAATTCCCACTTGCATCAGGCTCCAAGGCAAGAGGGGTTGTAAGTTAAGTTCAATCACCAATGGCCAATGATTTAGTCAACAATGCCTATGTAATGAAGCCTTCATAAAAACCCAAGAGGACAGGGATTGGTGAAAAAACACTTGGAGATTTTGGGAAACTGGCACAACTAGAGAGGACAATGAACCTCCATTCCCCTTCCTTGTACCTTGCCCTGAGGATCTCTTCCTTTAGGCTGTTTCTATAACCCTTTATAAAAAGCCAGTCTTCAAAAAAAAAAAAAAAAAAAAAAAAAAAAAAGCCAGTCTTCTCATAAGCAAAATGGGTACTATGAGCAGCTCTAGCAAATTAATCAAACCCAAGGAATGGATGGTTCAATCTATATCAATGAAAAGATAGAAAATTAAAAAAAAAATAACTTAATGATAATTCTAGCATTAAAATTGAAATAAAAATTTTACTGGAGAGGCTCAACAAGAGATTTAAATTGACAGAAGAAAAAACTAGCAAACTTAGATTACTAGACATTAGGCAATCCAAGGTACAGAAGAAAAAAGAATTATGAAGAAAAGTGAACAAGTTCTGAGAGCAATGAGACACCAGGCATATAATCATACATGTCATGTGAATATCAGGCAAGGAGAGAAAGGAGTAAAAAAATTATGAATTAATGGCTGGAAACTTCCCAAATTTGGTGAAAAATATTAATCTTCACAACCAAGAAATACAGCCATCTCCAATATGGTAAACACAAGATATTCACACTCAGACACATCAAATCAAGACCAAAACAAAAACAAAAGCAAAAACTTGAAAGCAGCAAGACAAAAATGGCACATCATGCGAAAGGACTGCAGTTAGAAAATAACTGATTTCTTTTTTTCTTTTAATTTGGAAATAACTGATTTCTTATCAGCAATAATAAAGGTAAGAAGGCAGTGAGATGATATAGTTCAAGGGCTGGAAAAAACACTGTCTACCAAGAATCCTGTACTTGTCAAAATTATCCTACAAAAATGAAATCAAAATAAGATTCCCAGACAACAACTGAGATGGGGCACCTGGTTGGCTCAGTCAGTAAAGCAAATAATTCTTGAACTCAGGGGTGTGAGTTCGAGCCTCATGTTAGGTGTAGACATTACCTAGAAAAATAAAATTTTTTAAAAAGATGAGAGAATTTGTTGTTGGAGATCTACCATGAAAGAAATACTAAAGGAAGTTCTTCAGTTTAAAAACAAATGACTCCTGAAAACCAGACACAAAAATGGCAAAGAACATCAATAAAGATGATTGTGTAATTATAAAAGATAGTGCAAATGCACACTTCTTTCTTTTCTGAACTTATTTTACAATCCATTGCATAAAACAATATGTATGTAATTGCGATGTTAGGACTAACACATGTCAAAAAGTAATATATCTGATAATAATAGTACAACACAGTTGCCTGGAATCAAAACTATATTGGAATAAGAAAATTCTACCAGGTGGTAATTCAAATCCATAGTAAAAATAAAGAGAACCAGATAGGGTAAGTAGGAAGGTTAATATAGCAAGCTGTAAAAATATACATGCCCTCCACCCCCAATTTAAAAAACAACAACAACAACAACAAAACGTAGTAGCCAAAATCACTTGATTTAGAGATTAGAGATACAGCCAGAGCAAAATAAATGAATAAACAAATAAAAGGGAAAAATGTTAATTATATTTTTTGGTACCCCCAAACCCCATTCATGGAGAAAGGACTTACTGACTTGGCTAATTCCAGATTCCAACCCACCTCTTGTACCAGCCCAAGCAGGAATGACTGTGGAGATTGGCTCGTGTTTGCTATAACTAGTGTTGATCAAAGCATAGCCACTGAAGTCCGGGGGAGAGGCATTCTACCCACAGAGGGAAAATTGTTCCTTTGGGACTTTTCTGACCAACTGGGATGCCCAGAAATGTGAAGACAGCCTTGAACCTTATGAATATTTCCTCAAAGTAAAATTTCTTCTGGCACACTATTTTCACACCTCAAACCCCGTGGGTGCTTCTGTGCACACAGAACAAGGGCAACTATCTCTGCCTTGATGAGGGCTGGAATGCTTCCCAGACAAGATGACACAGGAGTCAAGTGTTGAAGGGTGCACAGGAGCCAAGCAGGATGGAGATACTTTTTCCAGGCACAGAAAGCATAATGGGTGAAAACGTCAGAGGCGTGAAGGCACATGTACAAGAGATAGAATCAGACACTGGCAGGCTAGTTTGTCTTTGCTCCTCAAGTTTAGAACACCAGCCCCAAATTAATGGTACTTTGAGATAGAGACAGACATTATCAGCTTGAGATTATAGGCATCCTACAAACAGCATCCCAGAGCATAAAAGGATGACAGCAGAGGAAATCATTCAGGTTGTAACAGGGATCCCAGTGCCTTGGTGCAGACTCCCAAATCTCCATCCTGTGTGCAGGCATGAGCCTGCAAGTGTCTATCCTGAGCTCACCATCTCCAGGGGCTAGGAAACGCACTGAGCCTGAGATACAAATGCAAATAAATCTTCATTTTGTGAAGTTTATATGTCCCATGTTATGTAAGTTTTATAGCATATATTTTTCCTGCTGAACATTTAGTACTACAAGAAAAAATAAATATTATTTTATTTTTAATTACTAATTATTAGGCTTCAACTATTTTATATTTAAATCAAACCTATTAAAAAGAAATCTGGGTGATTTAAGAAAAAAAATACACTTACCACAATTACTACAAGGAGAACAAAAATTTATCTTGAGGAGTAATTTTAGTCATCTCTATGAGAAATAGCTCCAGACTCACCAGAAAGTTTTAACATGTTTGAGTCCTTTATGTGCTTCACCTGCCTCCTTAGCTACTGAGAATTATGTAAATGATTCTTACTGGTTGATGGAATGATTTTAGCCTAAATAAATTCAGATATAGAAATAGAGTGGACTTGTAATTTTCTCTTTTTCCCCACGTAACAAAAAAAACCCAGAAATATGCAAATCTTTGTTAAAAAATGAAAACAAATATTCAAATATTTGTATAAAATGTTGGTAGTACTGGGATGGCTGCATAGCTCAGTGGTTGAGCATCTGCCTTTGGCTCAGGTTGTGATCCCGGGGTCCTGGGATTGAGTTCTGCATTGGGTTCCCCACAGGGAACCTGCTTCTCCCTCTACCTATGTCTCTGTCTCTCTCTGTGTCTCTCATGAATAAATAAATAAAATCTTTAAGAAAATGTTGGTAGGGGATCCCTGGGTGGCGCAGCGGTTTGGCGCCTGCCTTTGGCCCAGGGCGCGATCCTGGAGACCCAGGATCGAATCCCACGTCGGGCTCCCAGTGCATGGAGCCTGCTTCTCCCTCTGCCTGTGTCTCTGCCTCTCTCTCTCTCTCTCTCTCTGTGACTATCATAAATAATAAATAAAAATTAAAAAAAAAAGAAAATGTTGGTAGTACATGTAAAATAATGTTGATAATACAATTCTTATATATAACAATCTGCGAGAAGAGTTGATACACTAGAGAAGTATGTTTTATAACCTTTAAAAATGTCTGCCTGAGGCTGATTTCAGGTTTCTTTTTTTGTTATAGTGTAAATATTTGGGGACAAAACATCGTAGTGTAAATATTTTGGGACAAAACTCATAAATTCCTTGTATTCTTTAATTCTGAGAAAACAATGAATGTACTCATTGTAAAATGTGTCACAAATGAAAACATTGTAATTTTTATAATTTCCAATAAAAACTCTTGTAACATATTATCATGAATTTACTACTGTTTCATTAAATGACTATTTACATGTAGACATTAAGATACCACTAAAATGTTAATATCTGTCTAAATTTTAAAGTCCATATTAAATCTTTTGTTGAATCTTGCTATGAAAACACATAAAGATGAACTATTATACAGTACGTTATAAAATAGAGTAGGTCATAAAATTTGAAGGTGAGTACATATAGTAAAGAGCTATACAAATCACAATTAGAAAGTCAGGTTCAATTTGTCTATTGAATAAAATAATGAGGTAATAATTCAAATTACATAGACTTTTATTCCAAAAAACAAAAGGAATTTTTTTCAAGTGGAAGCAAAATGTGTTTTTAAACATAGTCTTAAGAATTTAAACATAGTCTTAAGAAAATATTGCAAAAAATTGGTTAAATATTAATGTAATTAGGGAGCATTTTTTAAACTTTATAAATACAAAAGGACACCTATTTCACCAAAGGAAGTTTACTGTGTTAAGTTTAAGGAATACTTGGGTAAATAGAGTATGTGTGCTAAGTAGAGTTTATTGGTCCTTGATATCCAATCTCACTTGATTTTTTGTAACTCGATGTACCACAATCATTGTAAAGTTTACAACTACATACCCATTGGCCCTTGTAGTTAGAGTGCCATGCGAGAATTATTTGGAAGGTGTCAAGGAGAGTTCATCCGCTTGCTATTATTGCTAGTGCCATCCAAGGCCAAAGAGATGCTCTTGCTTGAGGCCTGTTTCAGGATTTCAGAGTAGTCGCCAGCTCTTGGCTACAAGTGACAGTGGTGATAGGAGCACGCAGCAGCCTCTGGATTCCAGCTCTATCAGTTTTCTATTGCTGCTGTGACAATTTACCATACAACTGGTGTCTTTGAATAACATAAAATTTATGGGACGCCTGGCTGGCTGAGCGGTTAAGCGGCTGCCTTCGGCAGAGGGCCTGATCCTGGAGTCTCAGGATTGAGTCCCACATCGGGCTCCCTGCAAGGAGCCTTCTTCTCCCTCTGCCTATGTCTCTGCCTCTCTCTCCCTCTGTGTTTCTCATGAATAAATAAAATAAAATAAAATAAAATTTATTATCTAACAGCTTTGTAGACAAGAAGTCCAAAGTGGGTCAACAGAGCTGCATTCTTTCTGGGGCTCTAGGGAGAAGATCTGTTTCCTTGTCCTTTTTAAGCCAACACCCCATGGCTCTTAGTTCCACAGTCCTGGCCACATTCCCTAATACCATCCTGTCACCTTCGTTGGCTCTGATCTTCCTTCCTTCCTCTTCTAAGGGCCCTTGTGATCATATTGGACCAACTCAGATAATCCAAGATAATCCTCCTCAATCCCTTTTGCTTTTAAAATAATTTATTATCTGGTTCCAGGGATTAAGATGTGGACATTTTTTTAAGGAGGAATTTTTCAGTCTATAGCACCAAGTAGGCTTGGGTGCCCTTCAAATCACCAGTGCAGTGCTGTCTTTTGACTCCTATGTCCATAGGCCTTCCAGTAATCTTCGAAATACCATATTAATTCTCTGTATACTTGAAATTCCTAGAGTTTCTATTTCCTATACAAAATCCAAGTTGACATCTTTCATATAGTCAGCTGATTTTGCAGATATTGATTTAGTTAGCATTTATCTGCTTTAATTACATGATCCTTGAATGTCAAGGTACCATATTAGTGCTTTGGATCAAAGCACTTAGTGTTTGGATGGCACCGGAACTGAGCAGACTTGGAAGTTAATGTTGGCTTTTCCAATCCCGAGCCTCAGTTTTCCTGTGTAAAATGAAGTTACTAATATCTACTATAGGATAATTGTAAGAATTAAATCAGAAAATCTGGCTTCCACTTCAATACAGTTCATGGTGCATAAAAGGAACTAAAATAACGAGAGCTATTATCTTGAGTCTTCATTTTCTTTTCTTTTTTCTTTTGGTGAGAGAATAGATCAAGATAAGCATTGTTTATTCTTTCAGTTAATGAAAGAGGTGAGAATACCAACAAATTTATACTGCTGGTCTGCTATTTCATAGAAAATCAATGATCTGGGATCCCTGGGTGGTGCAGTGGTTTGGTGCCTGCCTTTGGCCCAGGGCACGATCCTGGAGACCCGGGATCGAATCCCACGTCAGGCTCCCTGCATGGAGCCTGCTTCTCCCTCTGCCTGTGTCTCTGCCTCTCTCTCTCTCAGTCTGTGACTATGATGAATAAATAAATAAAATTTAAAAAAAAAAGAAAAGAAAATCAATGATCTGTGTTATGGTAACACGCCCTTTTCCTTTTTGCTTTGTTATGGAAAATCTCAAATATATACAAAAATATCTGGACTAGAACAGTGAACTTCTATAAACCTATCATCTCACTCAAAAAGTTATCAACCCCTGCTCAATATAATTTCATCCATTTTCCTATTTTGTCCCTTCCTCTTCTTATTAGTTTTCAACAAATCCCAAACCATTATTCTTCAAGTATTTCATTGTGTATCTCTAAAATAGAAGGGTATTGTACTAATAATACCATTATCACATCTAAAGAATTTAACCAAAAAAAAAAAAAAGATTTTAACCATTATTTTTAATTACATCAAATATCAAGTTAGTATTACAAATTTTAAGTGTCTCACAAATCTTAAAACATCTTAATGATTATTTTAATCAAGGTTCAAATAAAGTCACACACTATGGCAGGTTGGTAAGTCTCATCTTTTTTTTATTTTAGAAGTCTTTGGTTCCATCTCTTTTATTTAATTGCAATTTATCTGTTAAAATATATATAATACTTAATTATATATATATATGTCTATTAAATGTCCAATTTACCATGTGCTAAATCTCTTCAAGAGGTTTCTTGCTATAAAAATTTGTTGTTAAGATTTTTGGAAGGAGTAAAGTTATAACATATCTGATGATAAAGGGATTAGAAAGTAACAATAGTGTATACATTTTTCAAAACTCTTTCACATCTACTCTTTTATTTGATCAGAGACATTAATTATACTTTTTGTTCAATGTAAATAATATTTGAAACAATTCCAAAAATAATTGTAAATAAATTAGATTTTGTAACAAATTTTAGATTTTTCTTCCCTTTCATTATGTACTTCAGAAAGTTTTATTGATTACCTAGAAAAAGGCTTTTCATAAAGATTATCTTTCTTAAGTTATATTTATGAAATGTTTCACTTAGTTCTATTCTATGGCCTGAAGTAGCATGACCTGAACTAATTTGTTAAATCTATAGTATTCAATATAATTCACTAGTATAATTATTATTAAAATTGCTTTGGGAAATGGCATAACTGAAATCAGCAACGGTCAAGTAGGCAAAGCCTTATTCTCATGGTATGAATTTTCATAGATACAATTATATTTGTTTAAAGATTTCTCAAGGGCTAGTTTCATGTATTCCCAAATTATGATTTGCTCAGAAAATGAGGAAGCCATGATAACCGTGACATATTTAAACAAGAATGGTCACATTTTTTGCTTCATTCAGTACAAGGTTTTATGTATTGATCTCTTCGGACAAGAAAGAAAAAGAAAGAAGAAAGAAAAAGAAAGAAGAAAGAAGAAAGAAGAAAGAAAGAAAGAAAGAAAGAAAGAAAGAAAAGAAAGAAAGAAAGAGAGAAAGAGAGAAAGAGAGAGAGGGAGAGAGAAAGAAAGAAAGAAAGAAAGAAAGAAAGAAAGAAAGAAAGAAAGAAAGAAAGAAGAAAGAAAGAGAGAAAGAAAGAAAGAAAGAAAGAAAGAAAGAAAGAAAGAAAGAAAGAAAGAAAAGAAAGAAATAGAGAACAAAGAAACAAAGAAAGAAACAAAGAAACAGAAAGAAAGGAGGGAGGGGGAATACAGACTGCAAACCTTTATTAAACTAACAAATATCCATCTATTAATAATAACTGATATTTTTAAATTGATATATTATAAAGAGAATAAAGAAATATTTGAGAAAACTTGAACCTATCATATGAATGAATTTTAAATAAATAGTACTACACAGCTATCATAAACCTATGTGTATAGATAGACAATAGGAATTGTTAATTTATTCCAATGTGTAACCGATTAAAGCAACATTCACTTCTAATTACCATATTATTAGATTATTCTTTTCATCATAATCTAGAGACAAGGAAAGGATAAACTGCCATTCCCATGAACCAAAAAGTTGAAGTGAAGTACTTTTTTTTTAAATTTGTTTTTGAAGGGAAGTACTTACTTTGAATTAACTAACATGGGTCATAAATTGTAAAAGAAATATGTAATATTTGTTCATTATAAAAGAAGAAGAATAACTGCAGTGGGTCATGAAGACTCTAACTCCTCTCTAGAATGCTTAGATAAATGATCTATCCATTTTCTAAGCCCCTACATTGGTTCTACTAACTATACTTTCTCAGCTTAGAGTGGCTGGATAGTGACTTTGTTGTGATTCTAATTAGAACGTCTTCTTTCACTCTTCTGACTGTATCCTGCTTGCTTCTATAACTTCTACAGTCCACACCAGATTTTTCACATTCTTGGACTAGTTCTTTTTTGTTGTTGTTGTTGTTGAATTTTTATTTAGTTATTCATGAGAGACACACAGAAAGAGAGGCAGAGACATAGGCAGAGAGGAGCCTGATGCAGGACTCAATCCCAGAAGCCTGGGAGCAGGATCCGAGCCCAAGGCAGACACTCAACCACTGAGCCAGATGCCCCTTGGACTAGTTCTAAGGCAGTGATTATGAAGGATACCCTGCATGCATATTATGCAACAGACATTGGGTCTACTGGGCACTCATCCTACACAGGTCTCAGCTCAGACCCACTTTCTGCAGCATGCTTTCTCCTCCAGGAAGACTGAAGCAGATGGCCTTCCTCCAAGTTTCTGTGACAACCTATACTTAATCCCATCTAATCCCAGGTCACAGTGTCTAGTGACCATAACCATACTCCATTGTTGTATCCTCACTGACAAGGCTGGTGTATTTTATCATTACATAGCTAGTGACTTGCACAGTATATAGACTGGAGCAGATCTGAACAAATGTTTGTGGATGATTTCATGAATAAAGCATAATAACACAACCACTAATCTCCAATTGCTTAGCCTTTAGAATTGACACATAAGAAAATCAAGAAAAATGCCAGTGTAAATATGCACAAGTAGGAGCAGAGAGACCAGCCAGCTAACTCAGTCTGGGGGACTACAGAAAACTTCCCAGAGGAGAAAAGACGAGAGCTGAATCTTGAAGGATGAATAAGAGTTATGCAGTCTGAAAAATTAGAAAATAGACTCCAGGTAGAAGGAGCAATACATGTACATGCATGGAAGATGACAGACCCAGAAAGTAGGCAGATAGGAAAGTTTAAGTATGCCTTTGCCTCACATTAAGGAGTTTGAATATTGCCCTTTAATGGAGGAGGGGAGGGAGTCATCATGTTATTTTAGTTACAGAATGCTCTTATCAGGTTTTCTGTTAATTATTTTTAGTTAAATGTATTTAACCAGCAAGGGGTCAGTCTGGGTTGGAAGAAGGATGAGATGAGGATGGAGTGATTGCACCTCAAGCAGGTGCCATAGGCTAAGTGGGAAATAATCATATGATGGCATTGCCAATGGTTGGTTGATATTAAAATGGAATCAAATGGTAGCATTAGGAATCATACATTAAAATAGACTAACTTATATTAATCTAAGATTAGATGTGCAATAACTACAAGTATGAAGATCTATCCACCACTGAGATTCGTGGAGCTTGGGCCAAGAGTACAAAGGGAGAGCTGTATACCCACCCTATGTGTAAGTATTTGTATGTTTTACATCAAGGTACAGTACTATTAAATACCATATATCCCTCCTTCTGTCCTGGAAGTATACCTTCATAATGACCTGGAAGACCAGGTTAAAGATTGAAATATTAGTAAATTTTGGCGTTCCGTGCTGGGACTTGACAACTCAAGGAGATCTTATTCTACATTTGGTTCCATCCTACACAGTGTAACACTTCAAGCATTCCCGTATGGAGTCCAAACTCTAACGAATCTACTTTCCCCAGGAAAAGGCCCCTTTGGGTTATCCCTTGGGACTTGGAGGTCTACCCCATGGAGGACTGAACTGGGAAACAGGCTTGCACAAGCCCTGAAAACAGACTCAGGGCCAAAAGAGTAGGCATTTTGAGATTCCAGGTACTGAGCACATGGTATACAACAGAGCTACCATCTCTATAGGGTCACATCTCTTTGATCCTACAAACCTCTTGTCCTGCCCCAGCACACCTCTTGTGGGATGATCTTGGAATTGGTCCAAATGTAGTGTTTTGACATTGAAAAATACTCAATAGTATTACTGAGATTTCAGAGACTACATTCCTCTTTCTGGTTGTTCACCATCTTATTATGTCCTAATAAATGCTGGAGGTGAGTCTAAGTATTCTTTTTGAATGTGTTTTCTCTCCTGATGCTTTCTACAAAATTCTTTAAATAAAAAGATTGCATCTCCTTGGAAAGACTGCCACCATTGCAGTGAAAAGGAGGAGAAAACCAGCCTATTTTAAGCAGGTAAATATGATAGTGCAGTCTGCTTTTGTTATTCCTGAGATTCACTATCAAAGGCCACAGCTGCATAAACTGGGGTTAAAAGCCCTCTGCTTGCTTTATCATTGTGTTTTTCCTGGTTAACTATCTTCTAGCCAATTACATGTATGTTACTTTAGCCTAAAGATTTGTGTTTCTATTCTAGTCCCTACCATTAATTATCTGGATGACCTTGGACAAGTTACTTAATTACTCTGTTTCTACCTTGTTGTCTTATTATTTGCTTTAATCGTTTCAAAGCGTTACTATACTAGGAGAAAGTGAGGTATAAAACCTTACTTTTAGAAGTTTTATGAGGTTTGTACAAATGCTGTGAAAACTATATGTTATGAGCAAAAATATTTTTAAAAAGTTATTTCTTTTGTAAAGAATGTTACTTTGCTAGTTTTTAATAAGTCCTTTTGCCATACTGAAATGGGGGATTCATATACATCATGGGATTAAAGCCAATAATATTATCCTTTCTTCCCAACACGAGTGGCTGTAATAGATTAATACATTACTTCAAACCAAATAATGATTGTCATTGTCAATAATATAGACATGACTTAATTAATTTCTTCTTTTACTAAAATTAAACTCTACATAAAAGTATTTATTTTTTTAAAGATTTTATTTATATATTTATTTATTCATGAGAGACATAGAGAGGGGCAGAAACACAGGCAAAAGGAGAAGCAGGCTCCCTTTGGGGAATCCAATGCAGGACTCAATCCCGAGACCCCAGGATCAGGCCCTGAACCAAAGGCAGATTGCTCAACCGCTGAGCCACCTAGGTGTCTCACATTAAAGTATTTAGATTTCACAGGAATTTCTCTCCTATTAAGCGGATACAAAAGTGTATTTATTGAAATAATTTTAAAAGATTCATAATTATGTTCAATTAACATAAAATTCTAAAATATATGCATTTTAATAGTTCTAGAAATTGTAAAATCAAAATTGATGTTCCATATTTTGTATTAATTTCAAAAACATGTTCTAGGGAACTTTTTGTTTTTAAAGATTTATTTATTTATTCATGAGAGAGAGGGCCAGAAACACAAGCAGAGGGAGAAGCAAGCTGCCCGTAGGGAGCCCGATGTAGGACTCGATCCCAGGATCCCGGGATCACAACCTGAGCCAAAGGCAGACACACAAACCACTGAGCCACCCAAGTACCCCTCTAGGGAACTTTATATAGTAACTTGTTAAACTATTTCATCAGTATTGATTCAAGTGATCAAAAAACTAAGTATGAACCATCATGGAAAATTATAATTGTCCTAATCTATCTAAAAATATAAAGACACTGTAGATCCATAACAGTTGTGATGTCACTTAAATTTTGCTTATGCTATCTCTTCTCCCTTCCCTAAAATATCTTCAAGTTTCTAAAATTTTTGCTATTAGAGATTTAATATTCAGTTTGCAGTTAAAGGGAAGAGTCATGAAATGGATGTAGCTCCACTTGTTTGATAGAGTTGGGACAAAGGATGAAGCAGTAGGTCCGAGGTGTAAGTCTCAAACACGTCAAAAATCAAGATCACATTTTGTCAAGGAAAAAAAACTTGCACTGATATGACTCATGATAGTATTTGTACTTTTAATATTCATTGACTGAAACAAGAAAAGAGAGAAGCAAAACGATATTTTTGTGGGATCTGAATTTAACACAGTGACTAAGATCTACCATATATAATTAAATGAAAAAAATAAAATAATTAAAGAGTTTTTTTTTTTTTACCTGTAATTAATCTTATCTCATTTTATCCACAAGTTCCCCTGCTAGAATAAAACAGGTTGGAAAATTTGTTATTGTTTTCCTTTAGGGTAAGTGCTCACATTCTTTTAATGATTTCTTTTAAACAGACTTCTTTTTTATTTTTCCTTGCCTGACATCTTGGTATAGTGAGAAGTTTATACAAATTCAAGGTGGCGTTGAAGGAATACCTGGTCTATATGTTGTCTCCTGCCTCTTCCCTGGAGAGTGGTGAGGAAAGCTCATCTCATCTTGCTTTGGGCATTGGTCCTGTCCTATGAGCATCTGTTAGGAGGTGCCTGTGGCTGTCATATTGATTGTTCTCTTAGAAGGAGAAACACCATGATTACTCACAAGGAACTTGACCATCACCCCCTGCTGACTCTACTTATTTAATAAGTACACATACATAAGCTTCTCAGGTACCAGATACTATTCTAAATGGTTATAGTTACAACTGATTTAGTTATATTAATAAAGGTACTATTAATACCTATTAATAGTATATTAATAATCTCATATAGATGGAAGGAAGGAAGGTACTATTAATAATCTCATATAGATAATGAAATGAAAGTTCAGTGAAGTTCAGTAATCTGCCCAAAGTCACACAGTCACCAAGAGGCATGGTTGGATTAAAGCCATGCAGTCACTGTCTTGAATGCATGCAGTTAATACTCTGCTATGATGCTTTTAGGCTTTTTTCACACCCTTCTGGTGCTGCTGAAACCAGAGACTCTCCTGTGTTCTTCCTCTGACTATGGCTTAGATCTGCCCCAACAGGTTGCGGTCTCACAGGGACACCTCTACTAAGCCTTCAGCCGAACCTTAAACGGGTCCACCCTCTCAATTCTCAGCTATTTAAAAGTGACACAAAAATTGAGATGTTTATTCATCTCAATATGGAAATAGGACCCTTGTCTCAGATCTTCTTCCTGCCTACACATTTTATTCTCACTACTGTTTTAATACACCTTCATGAGCTCCAACAATACAAATGAGACAAAAATTTCTCTCTACCGAGCTTCCTTTTCAACATATATTAGAGGGGCAGGGGTAGTTGGTTTTTTTAAGCCCTTTCCTTATAGAGATTCAGTAGAGCCTTCACCTAGTATCATCTCCTCCAATCCTGTCATGTAGGCTCATCTTTCAAGAGCCATAAGAACACCATGCTCCTTCCTATGGGGAGGAAACATTTGTTACATCCATACCCTTCAAACAATGACTTATGATAAGCTTTTTTCTTAAAGATTTTGAAATTAAAAAATTTTCTTTCCATGATTATTTCTATTATTTCTCAATTGACTCAAGAAATCTAATTAAAATTCAAAGATGAGAAATTCTGCAAAACCAACTATTTACAATGGTATTACTAACTGAGTGGGGGAAAAGTAGGATTGTTTGTGAAAAATAATGTATTGGTTTTATAGCAAATATCTCTGTAGCATTATTGTATATTAGGTATCTCTTTTAAATGTAGTTATTTATTATTTTTCACAAAAACGTATTCTTGTGATTGAGAAGGTTTGGTATTAAATAAAATATTGTTCCTTTAGTATAAGGTCAATATTTGGTAGGCACAGATATTGGAAGATTTATGATAACAACCTATGGCCACCTAGTTTGCTCAGAAAGCATGGGAACCAGGTATGGAAAACTAGTAATGTGTGGTCCTGTATGTCACAAGGCAGTTTCACACTGTGGGGAATTTTGGCCTCCTGTAACAAAGAGGATAAAATGAGGGCAAATTATTGTATCTTTAAAGAAAAGGTGGAAGGATAATGGACTAAAGTTTGCTTTTTTCCACAATTAGGAAGCCATATTTTTGGATCAGGTGTTCTAAGACTGGTGAATACACACATTAGAAAACTAATTGATTTGGCTAAGAAAGAGTATAGAAATCATAGTTTCATATTGTCAAAAGGACCCTGGTAAGTGACAGCAGAGACAATAGCAGCAACAATTTGATGGCAGTTCTCCAAAGAGAACTTGTTTTCCTGTTTAGAGCTCTCAAAAGGCTCCCAATGGTATGAATGCTTTATTAACATTTAGACCTCATGAGGTGGCTTCTGTCTGTGGATAAAAAAACAAAGGCACTCAGGGATTCCAGTTCCACTCACATCTGTAGCTTCTGCTTTTGTCTAAATTTGATATTTTTGACAATACACCCTTCAGTAAAAAGCTTCAACAGCTTGTGTAATTATTAACGTGAGTGCTGCAAACCTTTTGTACTGTACTTAAGAGTTGCCAACCTTCACTGTCAGGAAAATCATGGAAAATTAAATTAGGACAATAGATGAAATAATGGATGTGAGGGAGTGAAATCCCTAAGTGCTTTGGTCATGCTGCTAATGAAGAAAGACTCCCCCCACTCCCTTTCTCTGTTGTGAATATCAGATCTTAGACATAAAAGTCTACTTTATATGCGATTTTCTTTCTTATATAAGCTGCTAATGATTTCTTGAGTGGCTCCTTTAAAGGGGTCTTTTTTAATACAGTGTTTCAAAACCACTGTTGCATTAACAGAACTGCTTTAAAATAGGCCAACTTTCAAATTACAAAAGAAGAGAGAGAGAAATAGAGAAAAAGAGGAAGATGGAAAGGAAGTTATCAGATCTGGCATGTCTTTAGAGTATGTGTCTAAAAGCATTTTTATATGGGCCTCTATTAAAAATTACACAGAGTGACCCAAACACAATTATGTTCCTACAAGACCCTATTGCATGAGGCAATATATTACTGATTTGGTCAAGAATAGAAACAGAGCTTCTCACAGAAACACCGAAGGAAATAATTCATGTAATATTAAACATGATGATCAGGGAAACTGTATCTCTCCTAGAGCTTACTTCATTTATTTTTCTAATTTTATGTGAACCTTCATATCAAGTTTATCAATTTCTAATTAATTGTGAAACAGTATAAACAGAAGGGGAAATTGTATCATGTTATAATTGTGAGTCATCAATGAGAGACAAATGAATTCAGCTGTTTGTTGATGTTAATAAAAAAAGTCAGATACATAATTGGAGAATTCAAAGAAAATAATGTGGGGAAAATGATTGAAAAAAGGGATAATAATTCAGGCTTGGGGAAAAGAGACCTATCCTGCCTAACACTAACTTAAATTGAGTTAACAAAACATTCTATTAAGTGTCTTGGCTAGCACTTTCAGAGAACTAGTACAACTTGAAGAGCATTCAGCAATCCATTTTTAGGGGGGGTGGCACAGAGACAGGAGAGAGTGGTGAGGATGGTAGCAGAGTAGATCATATTGCTTTGCCAAACATGCAACCATCTAGGAAAATAGTTGTCAAGTATCTCAGAACCAAAGTCCCCCTTTTAATAGCAAATATTTCATAACACCTCATTTACCCACATACATAATTTTCAAACACAATATTCGAACTTCAGTATAAAGGAGAGAAAACATAAAGTAATTTATAACAAAACAGTTTTATTTATATATGCTTAAGTATGAGCACACTAGAAGACCTAAGGAATTATGTCTACACATACACACCCATACACACACACACACACGCACACATATGCATATAGTAATGAATCCAGCTACAGATGCATAGTGGCAGAGGAATGTTTACTGAGAACATAAGTACCATGATTTTTTGACATCAAAAATTAAATTTCTTGAAAGGAATGAACACTAATTATTGGTAGTTTTAAAAATTAACAACAACAAAATATATCTTTTAAAGTGTATATTGCATATTTTGTATTATCCTACCCTGGACATTTCTTTTTTCTTTTCTTTTTTTTTTTTGAGATTTTATTTATTTGAGAGAGACAGAGAGCAGGAGAGCAGAGGAGAGGGGCAGAGGGAGAAGCAGACTCTCAGCTGAGCAGGGAGCCTGTCTGGGTGGGGGTGCTGGGTGCTGGATCCCAGGACCTGGGGATCATGAACCCACTGAGACATTTTAGTACATCTTTAACATTTGGGAAAAAATACCTTATGTTTGAATATAGAGAATATTTTGTATCACATAAGATTTAAATAGCTGAGGATTTTAAATTTTGTGAAGTTTGCAGAATAATTCCTCATTGTGAAGGCTGTCCCAACATTTCAGAATGTCTAACATACTTTACCTCTTCCCATTAAATGCCGTTAGCACCTGACACCTCTCCCCCAAGTCACTGTGACCAGCAGAACACCCCTTATAAATTACCATAATGTTCTTTAGGGGCTGGTAACTTCCTTGTCAAGACTTAAGGCTCAGAAAATATTGAAAAATGCTTTCATTGGATTCCAGTTCTATATTTCAAACCATAAGAAATCTGCAGTAGAGATTCTAGAGCCTTTCAGCAGGTTCTCTTGGTAGATGATGGACACAATGTGCCACACCTTAAGCTCCAATCCAAGTCTCTGGACTGCACCTAATGCACTGTTCAGCATTTCAATGGATTTCCAATGCATGCCTGCCTGGGATCTCAAATTCGATAGGAAGACCTGATCTCTGCCTGCTGTTTATAATACCACACCTAAGAATTCTAGTCTCTGTTGTGCGGCACTGCTGGCTCTTCAGATATAATCCACAGTAAAGTCTCCTCCAATTAGAGGGACCAATTAATACTACCCAAGAGCTTCCTTTCCCTTTTCCCTGCTTCCTTTCTCTGACTGCTGGGAATTAGTGAAACAAATGCTGCGTGTACTTAGGAACATGTCAGCTATGACATACCAGATCCTGTTCTTTTCTTTCCCAGCTTCTATTTTTGCACACCAATATATAAATGAGAAGCATGGTTGAAAAATATACCCCAGGCTATTAGAGAAGTGGCACATTGAAAACCGAAAATGGTTTCAGTTGTTTCCCTGAGGCTGGACACACAACACATGTAACCATTATTTGTGACAACACAGCAGATTTCAGGGTCAACATACGTACAGAAGTATAACACCATTTAGATGATTTGAAGCAAAGGATGTTTCCCATTGAATGACCAAATAAGAGCAGGTGTGTGTGGTCTCAACATTCTCAGGTTTCAGGAAGTGGGGGTAAGCAAAAGAGACACTGTTTATACCTTCTTCCCACACCTAGACTTGCAGCTTTTTCCATAATTTTGAGACATTTCCTTACAAAGATGCAACACTATTCTTTCTGCATCGGTATGGAAATACAGGATGCTTTTTCTAAGGATCCCCATGTACTCCAAAGGTAAGGCTTATATTTCAATTCCTTATTGGCTTTTAAAAGACTGATCTGCTCTCCAAGGTAACGTCTCTTACAAGGGTGCTCATTAGTGTCCTTATCCTAGTTCTTTCTGAATCTTTTGATTTTCAGATAAATTCAGCTTGCTCTTCCCTTGGTAAAAGTATTTAAATCCATAGGGAAACTAATTCATTATAAATTAATTACTCTGGCAAAATGATGAATGAAATCTTGAATTCCAACTCATTACCACTTACCATTTCAAAGTCAAGTTCACCCCTATGTGTCTTAGTGTCCAAGATATTCCTATCTTACTACATTTGACATTATCCCAACAAAAATTCAAATTCCTCTTCCCTTGGCAATGGTCTAAGCTCCTTAAAATACTAATTATCATTTATTGAAGAGACTGTCTTTTATCCATTGGATATTCTTTCCTGCTTTGTCAAAGATCAGTTGACCATAGCATTGAGGGTCCATTTCTGGGTTCTCTATTTCGTTCCATTGATCTGTGTGTCTGTTTTTGTGCCGGCACCATACTGCCTTGATGATTATAGCTTTGTAATAGAGCTTAACATCCAGAACTGTGATGCCACCAGTTTTGGTTTTCTTTTTTCAACATCATCATGGGAAAATTGGACAGCCACTTGCAAAAGAATGAAACTGGACCATTTTCTTAAACCATATACACACACAAAAAGACTCAAAATGGATGAAAGACCTAAATGTGAGACAGGAAACCATCAAAATCCTAGAGGAGAACACAGGCAGCAACCTCTGTCACCTCAGCAACAGCGACTTCTGGCTAGACTTTTCTCCAAACGCAAGGGAAACAAAGGCAAAAATGAACTATTGGGACTTCATCTAGATAAAAAGCCTTTGCACAGGAAAGGAAACAGATGACAAAACCAAAGACAATCAACAGAATGGGAGAAGATATTTGCAAATGTCTTATCAGATAAAGGGCTGGTATCCAAAATCTATAAAGAACTTAGCAAACTCAACACCCCAAAAAGTAAAAAATACGGTCAAGAAATGGGCAGAAGACATGGAAGACATTTCTCCAAAGAAAAAATACAAATGGCTAACAGATCCATGAAAAAATCCTCAACATCACTTGGCATCAGGGAAATACAAATCAAAACCAAAATGAGATATCATCTCACACCAGTCAGAATGACTAAGATTAACGTCAGGAAAGGACAGATGTTGGCAAAAATGCAGAGAAAGGGGAGCCCTCTTACACTGTTGGTGGGAATGCAAGCTGGTGCATCCATTCTGGAAAACAGTGTAGAGGTTCCCCAGGGAGTTGAAAATAGAGCTACCTTCCAACCCAGCAATTGCACTACTGGGTATTTGCCCCAAAGATGCAAATGTAGTGATCTGAAGGGGCACTTACACCCCATTGTTTATTGCAGCAGTGTCCACAATAGCCAAAGTATTGAAAAAGCCCAAATGTCCATCAACAAATGAATGGATTAAGAAGATGTAGTATAAAATTACAATGGAATACTACTCAGCCATCGGAAAAACATGAAATCTTACCATTTGCAATGATGTGGATGGAACTAGAGGGTAATATGCTAAGCAAAATAAGTCAGTCAAAGAAAGACAATTATCATATGATTTCACTCATATTTGGAATTTAAGAAACAAAACAAGATCAAACAAGGGGAAGAGAGGGAAAAATAAAACAAGACAAAATCAGAGAGGGAGACAAACCACAAGAAACTCTCAATCATAAGAAACAAACTGAAGGTTGCTGGAAGGGGGTATGTGGGGAGATGGGGGAACTGGGTGATGGACATTAAGGAGGACATGTGACATAATGACACTGGGTATTATATAAGATTGATGAATAACTGAACTCTACCTCTGAAACTAATAATACACTATTTGTTAACTAATTGAATTCAAATAAAATAAAACATTTAAAAAAATAAAATAAAATAATACTCATTATAAATCCCCAACAAGGATTGTATCATTTGTCTTATCACCTGCCTAAGGCCATCTGTAATTTGGGTAATGAGCTTGCGGTCACATTTAAGACTTTTTGGATTATCTTATCACCTCTTCTCTTTTGCTCAGTTGTCTGCCTGTCATTTCTGCAGCTATTTAACTACCTATTAAATTCTGGAACCCATGGAATTGGCATACCTACTGGCCATCTTATCCTAGTATGTGCATTGGGAAGTTGTCTGTAAAACTTAACCATGTTACATTACCAGATCTCTGGTTAAAATTCATGTTTTTGAATGTTAGGTAATTTATATTCCATGATAAAGAAACTTTAATTTAGTTCTATGGCACCATTTGATTCAGGCACAGCCAGAATGATAATGAGATAAGAATGCTTACTTTTTTTTCTTAAACTGAAACCAATATGTCTATTTCTAGATGAAGGCAGGGAAATGGTACAGTCAAGTTCTTAGTTACTTCACCAAGTATCAACACCAAGTTTTGAAGGATGTGCAAGAGTTCTTATGTAACAGTCTTCCTTGTATTTCACCCCTGTAGAGCCTTCACGTGATAAGAAATTATAGGTAGTACTTGAACCCAATTCTACTAGAATCCTTAGGTCTTTAGACCCTAGGCAGTCTATGAAACTATGTCTCCAACACAATTAAAATCTCCCCTATTTGAGTCAGTTCAACATTCTTGCCCTTCTCCAGGCTATTCAGTTTATTTTTCACTTCCAGTCATGATAGACACTTTGCAAATTGTCTGAAATATTACTCACCAGGTTACAAGTTAATGTGCTACAGTTTACAAATACTGAGAGTAGACACCGGATTCCTGGATCAGAGACAAAGGACTTGATTACTCATGGCACAAATTCCATACTAATGTTTGTTCCCATGACTCCAAGTCTCAGGGCCCAATGTGGAGGCACCTCATAGGCCTATGGTCTGGAAAGAGACTATCTTTATTACACTGGACAATAAAGATAGTTGGTGCTTCCTCTGGATGTAGTTACTACAAACATCTTTGAAAACGTAGTCCAGAACAAAGGCCATCAAGGCGTCTGCTAGCAAGATATGTAGAAATATTAAAGACCCAAGGACACTCATCTCCCAGTAGATCCTCCTTGCCCACACCCTTCAATACTGCTGGCCACAGCCCTTCCCCTGCTTGAAGATGCAGAAACACCTTGGATTCCATAAGTAACAGATATCGACTCTGTGCAAATTCCATGCTTATTGGTTTGTCCCTATTTGATGTTACCCTAAAAAAGTTTCTCAGCCTTAAGTAATAACAAATAATTTTGTAATTTTGGAAATGTTTTACATATATCAAGTAAAGTAATAATTACTACTGCAGTACATACTCTTTAATTTTAATCTTTCCTGATTAATTCCTCCAAGTAGAACAAGTTGTCTCTGCTTTGAACTTACATAATATTTTTAATCTGTATCTCTTTTTATACATATTGCTTCTACTTTGTATTATTATCTTTATATATTTTCAATAGAGTCATATACTATAATATATATTAAAATATATTTTACAATGTGTAATATAATAATATTACATATATTTTATATATACACATATATAGTCTATGTTCTGTGTCCTTTCTAATCAGGTAAAAGTGTCTAGAAAACAGGTTCTATAACCTATACATCTTAAGATCAACTTTCACATCATAAGGATTCACTTTGATGGGCAAATGCATGAGAGAATAATGAATAAATGGGATGGAATTGACTCTAAGTTCTTAGAAAGCAAGATATTCCTTATGATCAAATCATAACTTCTAACAAAGGGCTTCAACACTGAAAAAAAACAAACTGGCGAGGGAAAAAATAAAACAAAACAAAATCAGAGAGGGAAACAAACCATAAGAGACTCAAATTTTAGGAAACAAACTGAGGGTTGCTGGAGGGGAGTATGTGGGGGGATGGGGTAACTGGGTGATGAACATTAAGGAAGACATGTGACATAATGACACTGGGTATCATATAAGATTTCTTAAGTATATTCACAATTCTAAACTTGCTTTTTGTTTTTGTTTTTTTTTTCATTGTGATTTATTTTCCTAAATGCCAAACCAGGTAGATAATAAAATTATACTTCCTTAATTAAAATAAACTTTTAGAGGGCAGCCCCAGTGGCTCAGTGGTTTAGCGCCGCCTTCAGCCCAGGGCATGATCCTGGAGACTGGGCATCTAGTCCCACGTCAGGCTCCCTGCATAGAGCCTGCTTCTCGCTCTGCCTGTGTTTCTGCCTCTCTCTCTCTCTCTCTCTCATGAATGAATGAATGAATAAATAAATAAATAAATAATAAATAAATAAAAGCTTTAATTTTTTATTTTTTTAAAAAAACTTTTAAAATAAACTTTTAGGGCAGCCTGGGTGGCTCAGCGGTTTAGCACCTGCCTTCCGCCCAGGGCATGATCCTGGAGTCCCGGAATCGAGTCCCACATCCAGCTCCCTGCATGGAGCCTGCTTCTGCCTCTGCCTATGTCTCTGCTCTCTCTCTCTCTGTCTTTCATGAATAAATAAATAAATCTTTTTTTTTAAATGACAAAACTCCATGTCATTTCACAAGTTCTAAAATTAAGTTTTAATGTTACTTATTTCTAAGAAATTTTAATTTCCACTATGATTAGTTTTTCCAATTTATAGAAGGATTTTGTCTTGTTTGCTAACTAATTTTTTATTGCTCTATAATTTAATTGTATTATAGTCACTAACTGTGTTCTGTATAACACTGATTTTTCAAATATTCATTGAGATTGTGTTAAATAAAGCACACCAGGCAAATGCCACCAAAAAGCACATTTATGTTCAGCTAAGTTAAAAGTGTCAGTTTGATACAGCAAAGGAGAACACATACAATTTTATATTTTTGTAAATATATAATTTTGGGGATCAACGGTAGTTTATTGTACATATTAAACCAATATATAAATCTCAACATTTTGAATCATTGGAAATTAACCCCACTATTGTGCTAACTAGAATATTGTTTGCATAAATTTCACATGATGGTAAGATGGGGGAGAGTTACAGAGCTGTTTTTAAACTAAGACTGAATTTGTCAAGATGGCCTTCTCTTTATCAAGAATATTCTATAAGCTCATTTTTAAATAAGGAAATTGTACAGAATCATGCCAAAAGCTCTGAGTGCCTTGCTTTTCTTATCTTGTAACCTAGCAACAAAGGCCATTAATTAAACTCATAGATAAACTTTTTTTTCCTTCTCAGTTGCAGTTTGCCAAGAAAAATATTGAAAAGACAACACATATAAAGAACTAGATTTTATGTTTCTTTAGCTAAAATAGGGCAATTAGTTGCCCACTTTCCCATGCCTAAGAAGTCACAAAGGAAATTAGAAAACGTTTTTAACTTAACATTTTTAATATTTTAAGTGATAATGACAACACAATTTTTCAAAATGTAATGTAGCTAAATCAGCATGTAAAAGAAAGTGTCTAGCTTTAAATATACATATGAGAAATGGAGAAAGATTTAATATTGGTATTCTACAGTGACACCTTCAAAGAAAGCAAATTAAATACAACAGTAGTAGAAGAAAAATAATAATTATAGTGTATGAATGAAACATTTATGTAGAACAGAGAAAAACAATAGAGAAAATAATGAAGTAAAAATTGGTTCTATGATCAGATTAGTAGAATTGATAAGCCCAGAGAAAGAATGATCAAGAAAAAATAAAACAAACTGCCAATATCAGGAGCAAGTTACTACAGATCGAAAAAGGATAACAAGAAGATATAAGAAACATTATTTCAATAAATTCAACTTTAATCGAAAAATACAATTTACCAAAAAGTACTGAAACAAATTACTTAAGCAGGAAGAGATGATCTGAATATCAAATTTAATTCCTAGTCAAAAACATTTGCACAAAAAAATTCAAAGTCCAGATGAATTAATCAATGAAATCCTTCAAACATTAAAGAAATAAATAATACCAATTCAGGAGAGACCATTTCAGAAAATAAAAAAGGAGGCTATAAAGGGTTAGGTCCCAGGTTAATCTTGAGACCACAGAATGATGACAGAGAAATAAGATATTATAAGAGACAGAGAGAGAAAGATAATGAGTCATGATCAAGTGGGGGTTTTTCCAGGAATTCAAGATAAGTTTATTATTTGACAATCAATTAATAAAATTCATCACAGTAAGAGAGTAAAAGATAAGTATTATCTTAGTAATGCAGTGAAAGTTATTAACAAATTCTTACCCTTATATGGTAAAAACTCTCAGCAAGGGCAGCCTGGGTGGCCCAGCGGTTTAGCGCTGCCTTCAGCCCAGGACGTGATCCTGGAGACCGGGATGGAGTCCCACATCCGGCTCCCTGCGTGGACCTGTTTCTCTCTGCCTGTGTCTCTGCCTCTTTCTCTGTGTCTCTCATGAGTAAATAAATAAAATCTTTAAAAAAAAAAAAAAAAAAACCTCTCAGCAAACTTATAAGAGAACTTTCTTAATTAGTTAAAAACTATTTACAAAAGACCACCTACAGCCAATATCATACTTAGTGGTACAATATTAACACAAGGAGAGGATATTTGCTCTCACTAATTCTATTCAAAATTGCATTAAAGTTACTTGCAGATACAATAATGCCAGAACAAAAAGTTAATTATATAAAGATTATAGTGGTAAAATTTAAATGATATGATTATTATTTTGAAAATCCTAAGGAGTCTACCAAGAAAATTACCAAGGAAGCCAATATATTCATGTTACTGAAGACAAGTTAAGACATAAATTTACAATAGCCAAAAGTTTTTAACAACCCAAATGTCAAAGAACAGTAATTGAAGACAATGAAGCTGAAGCTGTTTTACTCATAGGAACGGAATAACAAATGGACTAGAGACACAATAAGATGGATGAAACTCAAAAATATAATGTTAAACAAAAGAAGACAGACATTAAAGAACACATTCTAAGTAATTCCAGTAATATGAAGTCACAGTCAGGCAAAATTAATCTATGGGAATAGAAATTGGAAAGTGATTGCCCCAGATAGTGGAATGGTGGTAGGAAGTGACTAGAAAGGAGAATGGAGGAGTTTTCTTGGGTGATGGAATAGTTTGAGTAATGGTTACAAATTGTATGAAATTTCCAAAACTCATTGGACTGAACACTTAATATTCAGGCATTTTATTTAAGATACTTTTTTTTTTTTTTTTTTTTTAATGGGATAGTGGGGCAGAGGAGAGAGAGGCTGCGCCACCCAGGGATCCCTGAGAGAGAGAATCTTAAGCAGGCTCCAGGGCCAGTGCAGGGGCCAATGTGGGGTTCGAATTCATGACCATGAGATCATGACCTGAGCAGAAATCAAGAGTTGGATGCTTAGGACACCTGTGTGGCTCAGTGGTTGAGCATCTGTCTACAGCTCAGGTCCTGGAATTGAGTCCTGTATCGGAGTCCCCACAGGGAGCCTGCTTCTCCCTCTAACTATGTCTCTGCTTCTATTTCTGTGTGTCTCTCATGAATAAATAAACTCTTTTTTAAAAAAGAGTCAGATACTTAAGCAACTGAGCCACCTGGGTACCCCTAAAGTAAATTTAAGCTCATTTAAAAATAATTTAAAATTATAAAGAATAAATCTCTGAGCTAGAGAGACTTTAAGTGACTCTCTCAGTGCCACAACGATATTCTATCATTTCGACTCTAGAACAGTTTGAACAACTATGAATTTACTATGCTCATTACTCTGGGGTTTTAAATGTGACATATTAACACATATATTAAATGGCAATTCATGCAAATGAAGTTGAGTGGCTGTATTTGATTACTTGTCAAGTAAGGAGATAAATGTTGTGATTTCAGAATGAGAGAAGTCACTATAGGATGAGAAAATCTGGGAAAGCTTCATACTGGAACAAGACCTTAACTTGAACTTTTAAAAGTTAAGTATGCATTTGAATTGTTATTCAGCTTTATAATTATTATTACTCATATATGTGTTTCACTTTCCATAAGTAGGTTTTCCATTTAAATTGGTCAAAAATAAGGAAATTTTAGTTCACCCCTCTGTCATAGAAATTCAATAAATAACAATCAGATATTTTTGGAAGATATCTGAAATAAAAATGTTTGTTCTCAACACTGACATTGTCTGCAGGTGATGCCAATACAGTGTCTACTAACATCAATGAAAGGAATCACGAGTAACAGTGTAGAACATACTGCAGGTACCCAGAAATAACTTGACTTTCTCAATAGCTAAATAAAGAAAACAGATAAGACAAACAATAGCCCAGATATGAACACCTTCGATTCATTCAGATGCAAAACCCTACATGAGATATCAGTATTTCTCTTTTCCTAACATCTGAATGTTATTATGGTATTAAATTTAACAACTGACTAAACTCAACACTCACAAAGCTGATGGATGATAGGTAGTAATTGTTGAAGCAAAGCTTCAGAACAACATGTTTTACAGGGTACAGTATCCAATTTCCCGAAGTGACAGTTCTCAGTATCTTAATAGCTAACGGATAGTAAATTGTTCACTTCATGAGCATTTTTGGCACAAACTTTTAGAAGCAATTTCCAAGGGAGTCATCTAGGATGAATGATATGGTACTTAGTGCAGCACCGAGTACAACATTAAACAATTGCCGTGTGCAGAATATGACACGATATGACCCTAATTGCAACTTGTGTGCAAGGAGAGCAAGAGACGATCTTGTTACATGACATATGTTTTCTCCCTGTAACAAGAGAAAAGAACTTCCAGCCACTGAACACTTCTGAATGATAAGGCTGCTATTTACTGAAAAGTTTGACTTCCTATGACGGCAGTTTTTAAATTACTTTTTTATGGCTAAGCAAAGCTTTGTGCCATGGAAAAGTATAGGTGCAATACTTTGCTACTGAGATGAGTCTCCATTCGCATATATGCCTTTAACTCAGCAGTGGGGCCATGCTGGAGGAGTCATTTCTCCTAGTCTCCCTGGGAAGTTCTTCTCCCCTCAAACAGCTTCACCCTCCAGGGAGAATTTGTTTGAAAAAGCGTAAATTGCTTGAAGTTGCCCTACTGGGTATTTACCCCAAAGATACAAAAGTATTGGTCTGAAAGGGCACCTGAACCCCAATGTTTATGTAGCAATGTCCACAATAGCTAAACTATGGGAAGAGCTGAGATGTCCATCAACAGATGAATGGATAAAGAAGATACGATATCTGTATAACAATAAAATATTACTCATCCATTAGAAAGGATGAATATATATCATTTACATAGACATGGATGGAACTGAAGGGTAATATGCTGAGTGAAATTAACCAATCAGAGAAAGACAATTAATCACATGGTTTCACTCATACATGGAATATAAGACACAGCACAGAGGATCATAGGGGAAGAGAGGGAAAACAGAATGAGAAGAAATCAGAGAGGGATACAAATCATGAAAGATGTACTATATGTTGGCTAAGTGAATTTAAATAAAAAAAAAATAAAATGTGTAAATTGCAGAGCATACACCCATCTCAGATAATAAAATATGTAACTAAGAGTGAAGGGGTTCAATCTTTTCTTTGAACTAAAAAGACAGTATATTAATACTTGCCCATAGACTCTTTTACTTAACTTCCAGTTTCTTCATTATAGAAAAGTAACTCCCTTGCAACATTACTTTCTATGCATCATGAACTACTTTGAGAAATATACGTATTACGTATGGTAATCTTTGGAAGGAGGTAATATGAGTGGTTAAGAATTGGGAGTCTGGAGTCGTATGCCTGACTTTAAATCCTACATCTGCCATATGTTATGTCTGGGATTTTGAGCAAGCTTATTTAACCATGCTGTGCCTTCATTTCCTCATTTGTAAAATTAAAATATTATTGATATGTATGTCGTCAGCTACTAAAAAAGATTGAATATATTAGCACATGTAAAATATTTCAAATGAGATGATCACATAGGAAAAAGTCAATAGATATTTGCTATTATTGACTATCATTTTAGTCTTTCCTCTTGTGTGCTGCATCAGACAGGTTGTGGAAACCAAAATGTAAGAAATCGTGTAGATAATGGTACTTAATTTTAGTGTGTTGAATCCTAGGTTGATGTTAATAATATGATATATTCAAATTGAAAAAATTTAAGTGAGATACTGTTGATCATTGATCCTAAAATTCTAAAATTAGTTTTGAAACAAGTTAAGTTACAAATTATGACAGAGAATGGGGTAGGGAGGGGGGCCAAAATTCTTATCACTTGGAACCCCTCACCCAGTGAGAGTCTAAAAAGTGTCAAGAGAATCTCTACAGACATTTCTTGAGGGACTGCTAAAGCTTTTCACTTACTCATAGAAAAAAAAAAGGGGAGGTACTAGGCGAAAAAACATCAAGAAAACTCCCTTGGACAGCTCATGTGAGTCCCTCTAAAATTACCAGCATGTACTGGATGCATTAGAAGGGTCATCTAAAGAATCTCAAGATATGAGGATGTGGCTATCAGCCGGAGACAGCTGGGCAGAGAAAGACAGAGACTTATATTTGGAAAGTAACTTCCCTTCCACAAATGGCAAGGTAAAACATGCAAGTCTGCCTCTCACATATGAGCCAAACATGGAAGTCAATCTAGGCTCATTCCAAATAGGATTGAAACCAAGACAATTTCTGTCAGAGGGTATAAAGAAAAGAGAAGAAGCAGCTAAGGAAGACCAGAGAGCTGGTGAAAGGGAAGAAATTCCCTATCCTATTGGTGTTATAGTCAGAGACATCCTCCAAGAGACCTCTGAAGATTTTATGACATTACCAAAGACCAGAGTGAGCTTCAAATATTTGCCAAAGAGCCAAAGCCATCTTAAGATAGTTTCAGTTACGTGAGAACATTCCCTTTGCTCCCTTCAGGTACTTCAACACTGGAGGGATGGATCAGTCATGGCATTGAGCAAATGGGTGAGTATGGGACAAAGGAAGCCAACCACATACCTTCCAAAAAGTCAAGCAGTCCACCAGCAACCTAGATAGAAAGGAGGTGTTGGGAAAGACTTGCTTTTGAAGAAAAACTGGATTAAGTACATTGGATCCAATAATCTCCTTTTGAAATCAAGACTTCATTTTTTTCATAAGATAGCCCTGGGATTCTTTATTATCTACAAGTGACAGAAAAATTATGAGGCTTCCCAGAGTTGTCATTTAGTGGTAGAAGAAAAATGTTTCCCTAACTGAGGGGCGGGGAGAGACAAAATTATAGTTGCATTTTTATTATATTGCTTGCATTTGTTCAAATCTACCAGTCCCACTAATATTACTACTATTGCTTGTCATGGACATGTGTTCCCTGGCTCTCTCCCTTTTCCTCTTCTCTCACCCACATGACCCTATTGTTGCGGGGGTTTTTTTTGGGGGGGGGGGTGGGGATTTGTGCCTCTCTCATCTTTATACATGTTATTACCGTGAAAATTATTCTATTTTCAGCTCCAAGAATGTACCATGATTGTCTTAGGTCCATCAACATATTACATATTTCCTGTCCTGGAAAAACAGGACATTATTGGAGTTTTCAGGAGATGCACGTATGCCACTGGTGTTGCAGTTAGACCAAGCTCTTGCCTCCAGCTAATGGATTACATGAAAGAATGTTGAGTGTGAAACTGCTGTCGTCACTCAGGTAACACACTGAAGAGACCTTAGCTGGGTATCATGAGATGTGACATAAAGCTGATCAAAAAAGGCAGACATCTTTTAAGCTACTAGATGGAGATTAAGTGAAGCTAAATCTCTTGACTCATTGAAGCAATAAATTTCACTTCTTGAGTTATTCCGTGTCATTTGTGACATAAAACATCCTGTTAAATAATCTGAGATTTTTTTGTGGTGACTCAATATGAACCTAATATTTTTTCATAACAAATATATTCTAACAAGTCAAGTTTTTTTCCCAACCAAATTAATACTATTAAAATAAGGGCTTCATCTCACAACGTATCTCCATTCAAATGTATACATCTTGAATTATCTATTTCAATGCAAATATTTTCTATTATAGTAAAGTAATACTTTTTACATAAATTTTCAAGAATTAACACAAGAGGAACATTATGATGTTAGCTTTACCAATAATTTTTCATGAATCAATTCTCTGAGGAAGAGTGAGAAAAACAGTCATGTTTATAATAAACTAAAATTTAACTCATATGTTAAACTAATACAAATAAAAAGACAACAAATTATAGAGATAAAATATATCTATAAAATCTTTGAAGGGAAAATCTACTTTAATTAACATTCCTCCAATTCTCTGGATATTATACAGTTATTAGATTTGTCACATTTGGCCTCTAGTCATTTATTTCTTCTTCATTGCAAATTAAAGTCATTACTAAATGTTTTTCAATTTTGAATATATTACTTGATATTTAAAATTATTTTCTCAGTCATAATATGCAACAAATTAATATTAATCCTCAGAAATAGCACTGGATTTCTTTGTTTACTTTTCAGATGTATTCCTGACTCACAGATCCTACAGCTTCTGAAAACTAACAGTTTTTATTTTGCTCTGATAGTTGTTTTGTTCTGCTCTGCTTTTTAGAGCAAATATTAGGCTGTAGCTTATGGTCCTTGAGGGGTAACTTTTTTCCAATCTAGTGTTTGAATAAATAATGATGTATAGAGAATTCTAGCCTTTTTTAAGATTAATATGTATATAGGCTCTCATTTCAATGGAAAGTTATGAAGAATATAGCAACCCCCCCACTAGTTTAATGAATCCATAAAAATGGCAATATTATTTTTCTTAGGCTAGCAAGGTGTAAATAACAGTAGTTGAGAGAGCATATTCTTCGGTTATTTACAAGGATTCTTATTTATCAGGAAACTGAAATTCATTCGGACTTGTAAACCAAAATGACCTATGCGTACCAATATCATTAGCCTAGAAAAATAGTATAGTGAGTTATTTCCCTGTCAGAGCCCAAGAACTAGGTCTGATTAGAGACTGCTCGAGGAAAGTATTTGTGAAATTACCTTTGTATAAAACAATATAGATATTTGAACAGAAGGTTTAAAAATGTACTGTTACAATTTTTATCTCTCTAAACATTTTGAAACTTAGACATGAATATAAATCTAACACATGGCTAAATTAAATATTGGGGAACTCTACTCTCCCTCCTTGAAGTCAAACCTAGACCAGGTTCATGATTAAAGAATAGGCTGGTGGAAGCCAAAATTTTAGCTGCTCTAGAAAGTGACAAGTGATCCTGGGGGCCCTGATGTCAATATAGCTTTTAGGACCATACAAAACTGGCTGCCTCTACATACAGATTCTACAACTGATGTCACAAAATCTAATTTTTGAAATTTCTAACAAATAATATTTCAATCAACTGTCATATGCAATGTTCTCCATAAAAATAAATAGATAGCTTATCAAATAATTGGTTATAATACTTTTATTAATCAAATAACATTTCCTATTTTCCTACTGAAACATTAAAAATGAAAAATGTTAAGTCATTAAAAGTAAATTAAATCAAATAAATTAATCAAGAGCACACTTATTTTGATTAGCACCAAGCAATGTATAGACTAGTTGAATCATTATATTGTACATGTGAAACTAATCAAACTAATTATACTGTATGTTAATTAAGCTTCAATTTAAAAAATTAATGAAATCTAATGTCCTCAATGTTTATGCATGTTGTACCATGTTACAAGAATCCCTTCCTTTTAAAAACTAAATAATATTCTAGTACATGTATATATACATATAAATGCACACATACACATATACTTATATGTGTATATACACACCACATTTTGTTTATCCATGTAAATATACATAACACTAAAGGCATGCTTTGAAGATATTGCAGATTTGGTTCCAGACCACTGCAATAATGCTAATATCACAGTAACCTGAGTCAAACAAATAATTTTTTTGCTTTCCCAGTAAATATAAAAGATATGTTAACACTATATGGTAGTTATTTAGTGTGCTATAGCATTAGGTCTAAAAATATATATGTACCTTAATTTTAAAAATACTTTATTTTCATGTTGATGGCTGCTGAATGATCAGGGTGGTAGATGCTAAAGATTGGGATCATGGTGGCAATTTTTCATAAAGGGACTATAATGAAGTCTGATGCATCGACCTACTCTTCCCTTCACAATCTCTCTGTGGCAAGTGATTCTCTTTGATAGCATTTTACCCACAGTAAAACTTCTTTGAAAACTGGAGTCTGCTCTCAAATCCTCCTGCTGCTTTGTTAACCTATTTGTATACCATCCTAAATCCTTTATTGTCATTTCAACAATCTCTGCAGCATCTTCACCAGGGGTATACTCCATTTAAAGAAACCACTTTCTTTGCTCATCCAGAAGAAGCAACTCCTCATCCATTCCGGTTTTATCATGAGATTGCAGCAGTGCAGTCACATCTTCAGACACTACCTCTAATTCTAGTTCTCTTGCTGTATCTACCAAATATCCAGTTGGTTCCTCCACTGGAGTCATGAACACCTCAAAGTCAACCAAGAAGGCTGAAGTTAACTTCTAAATTTCTGTCAATATTGATATTTTAACCTCTTTACATGAATCACAAATTTTCTTAATGCCATCTAGAATGGTGAATTTTTTTCCGGGTTTTCAATTTACTTTGCCCAGATCTATCAGAATAATTTCTATCTCTGGCAGTTACAGCCTAACAAAATGTATTTATTAAATAATAAGACTTGAAAGTCAAAATTACTGTTTGACCCAAGACTACAGAATGAATATTTTGGTAGCAGCCATGAAAACAAAGTTATCCTGTTGTATTATCTTTTATCAGAGTTCTTGGGTAACCAAGGGCATTATCAATGAGCAATAATATGTTGAAGGGAATCTTTTTTATTTTTTATTTTTTTTCCTGAGCAGTAGGTCTCAACAGTGGGATTGAAATAGCCAGTAAGCCATGTTGTAAAGAGATGTGCTGTCACCCAGGCTTTATTGTTCCATTCACAGAACACATGCTGAGTAGATTTAGCATAATTCTTAAGGACCCCAGGATTTTCAAATGGCAAATGAGCATTGGCTTCAAGTCCACCAGCTGCATTAACCCCAAACAAGAGAGTCAGTCTATCTTTTGAAGCTTTGAACCAGAAATCTTTGAAGCTTCTTCTCTAGCTTTGGAAGTACAAGGGGGCATCTTCCAATATGAAAGTATTTCATTAACATTTAAAATCTGTTGTTTAGTGTGACCATCTTCATTAATGGTCTTCACTGGATGTTTTGGAGAACTTGATGTAACTTCCACATCAATACTTGCTTCTTCACCTTGCACATTTATGTAATACAGATGGCTTCTTTCCTTAAAACTCATGAACCAACCTGTGCTAGCCTCAGACTTTCCTTCTGCAGCTTCCTCAGCTCTCTCAGCCTTCACAACTGAAGAGAGTTAGGGCTTTGCTCTGGACTAGGCTTTGATGTAAGGGATGTTATGACTGGATTGATCTTCTATCCAGACCACCAAAACATTCCCCGTATCAGTAAAGAGGCTGCCTCACTTTCTTATCATTTAGCACTTTGCATTTTCTTCAAAAACTCTTCCTTTCCATTCACAACTTGGCTATCTGTTCTGTGCAGGAGGTTAGCTTTCAGCCTATCACAGCTTTTAGCATGCCTTTCTCACTAAGCTCAATCATCTCTAGCTTTTGACTTAAAGGGAGAGACATGCAACACTTCCCCTACTTGATAATTAAAGGCCATTGTGGAGTTATTAACTGGCCTAATTTTAATATTATTGTGCCTCAGGGAACAGAGAGTCCTGAGGAGGAGAGAGACAAGGGATGATTGGCTGGTGGGTGGAGCCATCAGGACACACATTTATTGAGAGGGGGAGGGCCACATGGTGCAGGAGCAGGGTCCTCACCTCACCCGGCCCCACCCACTCCCCCGGATAACTTCCAAACCATCCTGAACACCTAGGAATCCGACCTGAGATTTATTTTTTTTTTAATTTTTATTTATTTATGATAGTCACAGAGAGAGAGAGAGAGAGAGAGAGAGAGAGAGAGAGAGGCAGAGACATAGGCAGAGGGAGAAGCAGGCTCCATGCACCGGGAGCCCGACGTGGGATTCGATCCCGGGTCTCCAGGATCGCGCCCTGGGCCAAAGGCAGGCGCCAAACCGCTGCGCCACCCAGGGATCCCCCGACCTGAGATTTAAAGAGAGGACAGCCAGACGCTACAGAGAGAAGGGTTTTAGCTTCTAACAAGGTAGGAAGGTGGAAAATTTTTTTTAAAAAATCGAGTAGGGAAGGGGCCCCAAGAGGAGCCTGGCTCAGGGGGGCGGCGGGAGCCTTGGGACAGGAGAGCCTCACCCTGGAGACCCGAGAATTTTAGAAATCTGCTCAGATTCTTCCCCGAGGGAAAGTGCTCAGCCGGGAAATCTGGCAGAAGCGCAGGAGGGGGCAGGACACCTCCAGTCTCCCGGGGTCACTGGGAGAGGAGGGCGCCGGGGAGAGCGCACCCACACCGCGGCCGATCTAGGTCAAGGGCTGGAGCTCACCTGGTGGGGCCTCGGGAGAAGCCGGTGGGTCAGGTGAGGGCTCTGGGCGGGGGGGGGGAGGGGGGCAGCGCCCTGCTTCCTTCAGGAGCTGTGCCCCAGGAGCGTGATTCTAGCAGTGCAGGCCCCGGATCCCACAGCGCTGAGGGACACAGCCCCCACCCTGCGGTCCCCCCGGACAGGCGGAGGCGGGGAGGGCACGGGACAGCGAGGACGCTCCTGCCGCCGGGCGCCCCTAGCTGTGCAGGTAAGCGCCCCCACCCAGGAGCACCTAGGCCAGTGCGGACTGGGAGCTGTGGAGGTTACTGGGGGAGCTGACCCCAGGGCTGGGGACCTGGCCACTGCCAGTGGTGGTGTTCCTCTTTGTTTCACCTTGCACTTGGGAGAGGCGGGGCCCCCCGGGGGACAGAGGTCTCACGGGGTCAACAGCTCCCACTGAGCCTTGCACCTGGCAGAGGGCAGGATCTCCCCAGGTGCACACACCTGAGAGTCAGCACAACAGGCCCCTCCCCCAAACACCAGCTGGAAGGACAGGGGAAGAGCAAGTTTTTGACTGAGCAGCGCGGGAAAGCTCAAGGGGAAGTCGAGGGATTTACAATATATAGAATTAGAGGGTACCCCTCCTTTTTTTTCTTCCTTTTTCCATTACAACACGTTTTTATATCAGACTGTAGATTTCCAATTTTTTTTTCTCTTTTCCCACCATAACTATAATATTTTACCACCTCTTCATTTTTAAGATGCTTCCTTTTTTACCTTCATATTTCTACAATTACAGGTCCTAGATATATTTTCCACTTCTTGATTCCCTTCAACATACTCAACTTAAGTTTGGGAGATATACAAGATATTTTTGTTTTGTTTTGTTTTGTGTTTTTTGTTTTCTCTGCCTCATTTTGTTCTATAATGGTGGAAGTTAATACCTTCTAAGACATGACCACCATGCACCCGGGACCAAGTGGTATGCCGTGCTGGTTCATTCTGTGAGATTCGTCATTCTCATTCTGCCCCTCTCTTTTATCTCATTAATGTTTTGGTGATCAATGTTGGGACCCTCTACAATTATTGCTGGTTTATATAAATTTGGGACTGAGCATCTGCTAACATACAGAACTTAATATACTCAGAAACAAGAGAATCAACCTCTAGGACCCCTCAGGTAGATTATATTCTCCCTCCACTACAACTAACTTCGTCACCACCACCATCTCCCAGTCCCCTGTTGTTATCTTCTTTTTTTTTTTCTTTTTTCTTTTCTTTTCCTTTCCTTTCCTTTTTTTTTTTTTTTTTTTTTTCCTCTCCTTTAGGATTCCTGGCCTTTTATTTTTTACTACTTTGTTTTAAAATTTGTTTTTCACTTTAGTGGTCCTTTTGTTTTATTTTGTTCTGATCTTTGTTTTCAGTTTCTGGTCTCTGACCTCAGCAGAATCATCTAGGGTGAAATTTACTTAGGTCATGGTTGATATTCTTGACGCAACCCACTCATACAGCCACTCTGCACTGAGCAAAATGACTAGAAAGAAGAACTCACCACAAAAGAAAGAATCAGAAACAGTACTCTCTAGCACAGAAATACAGAATTTGGATTACAATTCAATGTCAGACAGCCATTTCAGAAGCACAATTATAAACCTGCTGGTGGCTCTGGAAAAAAGCATAAAGGAATCAAGAGACTTCATGACTACAGAATTTAAATCCAATCAGGCTGAAATTAAACATCAATTAAATGAAATGCAATCCAAACTGGAGGTCCTAATGACAAGGGTTAATGAGGTGGAAGAAAGAGTGAGTGACAAAGAAGACAAGTTGATGGCATGGTAGGAAGCTGAAGAAAAAAAGATAAAAACAATGAAAAGACCATGAGGAAAAGTTAAGGGAAATAAATGACAGCCTCAAAAGGAAAAATCTATGTATAACTGGGGTTCTAGAGGTCGCCAACAGGGACAGAGGGCCAGAAAGCATATTTGAACAAATCATAGCTGAGAACTTCCCTAATTGGGGGAGGGAAACAGGCATTCAGATCCAAGAGATAGAGAGTTCCCCCCTCAAATCAATAAAAACCATTAAACACCTCAACATTTAGTAGTAAAACTTGCAAATTCCAAAGATAAAGAGAAAATCCTTAAAGCAGCAAGAGACAAAAGATCCCTAGCTTATATGGGGAGAAATATTATATTAATAGCAGACCTCTCCACAGAAACCTGGCAGGCCAGAAATGGCTAAGGATATATTCAGGGTACTAAATGAGAAGAACATGGAGCCAAGAATACTTTATCCAGCAAGGCTCTCATTCAGAATAGGAGAGATAAAGAGCTTCTAAGATAGACAGAAACTGAAAGAATATGTGACCACCAAACCCGCTCTGCAAGAAATACTAAGGGGGACTCTGTAAAAGAAAAAGGAATCCCAAAAAAATAATCCACTAAAACAGGGACTGAATAAGTATTACAATGACACTAAATGCACATCATTCAATAGTAACTCTGAATGTGAATGGGCTAAATGATCCCATCAAAAGATGCAGGGTTTCAGACTGGATAAAAAAGCAAAACCCATCTATTTGCTGTCTACAAGAAACTCTTTTTTTTTTTTTTTTTTTTTTTAAGAGACTCATTTTAGACCTAAGGACACCTACAGCCTGAAAATGAAAGGTTGGAGAACCATTACCATTCAAATGGTCCTCAAAAGAAAGCAGGGGTAGCAATCTTCATATCAGAAAAATTAAAGTTTATCCCATAGACTGTAGTAAGTGATGAAGAGAGACACTATATCATTCCTAAAGGATCTATCCAACAAGAGGACCTAATAATCATGAATATTTATGCCCCTAATGTGGGAGCTACCAAGTATATCAATGAATAACATAGTGTAAAGACATACTTAGATAATAATACACTACTGCTGGGAGACTTCAACACGGCACTTTCTGCAAATGACATATTTTCTAAGCACAACATCTCCAAAGAAACAAGAGCTTTAAATGATACACTGGACCAGATGGATTTCACAGATATTTACAGAACTTTACATCCGAACCCAAATGAATGCACATTCTTCTCAAGTGCACATGGAACTTTCCCCAGAATAGACCACATACTGCGTCACAAATCAGGTCTCAACCAATACCAAAAGATTGGGATTGTCCCCTGCATATTTTCAATCCATAATGCTTTGAAACTTGAACTCAATAACAAGGAGAAATTTGGAAGAAACTCAAACACATGGAGATTAAAGAGCATCCTGCTAAAAGATGAAAGGGTCACCCAGGAAATTAGAGAAGGATTACAAAGATTCATGGAAATTAATGAAAATGAAGATACAACCATTCAAGATCTTTGAGATACAGCCAAAGCAGTCCTAAGAGGGAAACACATTGCAATACAAGCATCCCTCAAAAAATTGGAAAAACTCAAATACACAAGCTAACCTTGCACCTAAAGGAACTGGAGAAATGAGAGCAAATAAAACCTATACCAAGCAGAAGAAAAGAGTTAATAAAGATCTGAGCAGGACTCAATGAAATAGAGCCCAGAAGAACTGTGGAAAAAATCACCAAACCTGGAGTTGGTTCTTTGAAAGAATTAATACGATAGATAAACCATTAGCCAGCCTTATTAAAAAGAAGAGAGAGAAGACTCAAATTAATAAAATTATGAATGAAAAAGGAGAGATCACAACCATTACCAAGGAAATACAAACAGTTTTAAAAATATATTATGAGCAGCTATTTGGCAATAAATTTGGCAATCTAGAAGAAATGGGCACATTTCTGGAAAACCACAAACTACCAAAACTGGAACAGGAAGAAATAGAAAACCTGAACAGGCCAATAACCAGGGAGGAAATTGAAGCAGTCATCAAAAACCTCCCAAGACACAAAAGTGCAGGGCCAGATGGCTTCCCAGGAGAATTCTATCAAACGTTTAAAGAGGAAGCAATACCTATTCTACTAAAGCTGTTCCAAAAGATAAAAAGGGATGGAATACTTCCAAACTCATTTTATGAGGACTGCATCACCTTAATTCCCAAACCAGACAAAGACCCCACCAAAAAGGAGAATTACAGACCAATATCCCTGATGAACACAGATGCAAACATTCTCAACATGATACTAGCCAATAGGATCCAACAGTACATTAAGAGGATTATTCACCATGACCAAGTGGGATTTATCCCTGGGATGCAAGGCTAGTTCAACACTCGTAAAGCAATCAACGTGATAGATCATAACAAGAGAAAAAACAAGAACTATATGATCCTCTCAATAGATGCAGGGAAAGCATTTGACAAAATACATCATCCATTCCTGATCAAAACTCTTCAGAGTGTAGGGATAGAGGGAACATTCCTCAGCATCATGAAAGCAATCTACAAAAAGCCCACAGCAAATATTCTCAATGGGGAATCACTGGGAGCCTTTCCCCTAAGATCAGGAACACGACAAGGATGTCCACTCTCACCACTGCTATTCAACATAGTACTAGAAGTCCTAGCCTCAGCAATCAGGCAACAAAAAGAAAAAAAAGGCATTCAAATTAGCAAAGAAGAAGTCAAACTCTCCCTCTTGGCAGATGACATGATACTGTACTTAGAAAACCCAAAAGCCTCCACCCCAAAATTGCTAGAACTCATACAGCAATTTGACAGTGTGGCAGGATACAAAATCAATGCCCAGAAGTCAGTGGAATTTCTATACACTAACAATGAGACTGAAGAAAGAGAAATTAAGGAGTCAATCCTATTTATAATTGTACCCAAAAGCAGAAGATACCTAGGAATAAACCTAACCAAAGAGGTAAAGGATCTATACCCTAAAAACTATGGAACACTCCTGAAAAAAATTGAGTAAGACACAAAGAGATGAAAAATATTCCATGCTCATGGACTGGAAGAATTAATATTGTGAAAATGTCAATGCTACTCAGCACAATTTACACGTTCAGTGCAATCCCTATCAAAATACCACATACTTTCTTCAGAGAGGTAGAACAAATCATCTTAAGATTTGTGTGGAATCAGAAAAGACCCCAAATAGCCAGGGGAATATTGAAAAAAGAAAACCAGAGCCGGGACATCAAAATGTCGGATTTCAGGTTGTACTACAAAGCTGTGATCATCAAGACAGTGTGGTACTGGCACAAAAACAGACACATAGATCAATGCAACAGAATAGAGAACCCAGAAATGGGCCTTCAACTCTATGGTCAACTAATATTCAACAAAGCAGGAAAGACTGTCCCCTGGAAAAAGGACAGTCTCTTCAATAAATGGTGCTAGGAAAATTGGACAGCCTTGTGCAGAAGAATGAAACTAGACCATTCTCTTACACCAGACACAAAGATGAACTCAAAATGGATGAAAGATCTTAATGTGAGACAAGAAACCATCAAAATCCCAGAGGAGAACACAGGCAACATCTTTTTGATCTTGGCCACAGCAACTTCTTGCAAGATATACCTATGAAGGCAAAGGAAACAAAAGCAAAAATGAACTATTGGGACTTCATCAAGATAGAAAGCTTCTGGACAGCAAAAGAAACAGTCAACAAAACTCAAAGACAACCTACAGAATGGGAAAAGATATTTACATATCAGATAAAGGGCTAGTATCTAAGATCTACAGAGAATTTATTAAACTCAACACCCAAGAAACAAACAATCCACTCATGAAACGGGCAGAAGACAAGAACAGAAATTTCACCAAAGACATACACATGGCCAACAAGCACATGAGAAAATGTTCCGTATCACTTGCCATCAGGGAAATACAAATCAAAACCACAATGAGATACCACCTCACACCAGTGAGAATGGATGGCTCAGCAGTTGAGCATCTGCCTTTGGTGTAGGGTGTGAGTCTTGGGATCGAGTCCCACGTTGGGCTCTCTGCATGGAACCTGCTTCTCCCATTTCTGCCTCTCTCTGTGTCTCTCATGAATAAATAAATAAAATCTTTAAAAAAAAGAACTAATAAAACTTGTAGGAAAATGTTCATTACTATTGCATTTATGTTATTAAAAACTTTAGAAGATAGAATTATATCCTATTAGGAATAAGAAGCTTTTATTTCACCTATATACAGCTAATGCAATCGACCTGTCCAATAATCATATATGATTATTGATAAAATAATGAACTTGTAATATATTCATATTTAATAATGTTGGTCACAGTGTTTTGATCTTATAATTTCTTAACATCAAAAACAACTTACTAAAATTATATTGAATATAATTTAATACAAAAATAAGGAGAAAAGCAACTAAATGAAATCTAGCATCAGTTAAATGTAGATGACAGATTATGGAAGATTTATTTTCTAGATGGTTAGAAATGTTCAATATTTTAAAAAGGAACATGAGTTTGTTACTTTGATATTCAAAAGACAAATAATTACCTAGATATACATGGGATATTTATAATTACTTGATTATGATCTTTTAAACTCCAACACTGAAAAGCTTAGGGTTATTAGAGATATCCTTTCATTTTAATCTAAATAATTATTTAATAAAGTTTTGATTCTGATTATATTATCATTATTTAAAGGGTTAGTACTGTGCTATGCTTTTTCTTAAGGAAAATTTTTAAAAATTCATTGATTTTTCATTGAAAATTTTCAAAAACTCACTGATTTTGTTTCTTTATAAAATCATTATCATTTTTCAAATCATGTTGGTTGTTTTTAATAGAATGGGCACTTTCATATTCATGCATTCACCATTTATTGATTACCTTTGTATTAGAAGTTCCTCAAGGCATGTTATCAATTAAGATCTCAGTAAAGTCAAGAAAATTCATGAATAAATTGGCAAATATGTCAGGAGTGTTATAATATAGGTATAGTATACTTGGGAAATTCAGAGTAATTATTACTTAGCCTAAACTGAGTGAGAGGGGTTATGAGTTTTTAATAGAAACTGGTTGGACATGAGGCATACTCTAAAATATTGAACATTTTAGGAAAAGAAAGGTGAAAAAACAACCCAGACAGAGGCAAGAAGAAATTGTATATATCACAAACTATATATGTGAATTATATATGTGTATACCTGTATAATTCAATGAAATACAATGTTATTTCCAGTGAAGAGTAGGGCCAGTGTGACAAGAATATAAAGTATGTACAATTAACCCTTGAATGATGCAGGGACAAGGGGCACAGACTTTCCGTGAGGTCAGAAACCTGCATATAGTATTTTTTAAAGATTTATTTACTTTTAGAGAAAAACAAAGAGAGTGCATGAGCAAGGGGAAGGGCAGAGGGATTAAATCTTTCAAGCAAACTCCCCACAAATCAGGATCCTGATGTAGAGCTTAATCCCACAACCCATGATATTGTGACCTGATCCTAAACCACCAAAAGGTGAATGCTTAACTGACTGAGCCATCCAGTCTCCCCAGAAATGCATATAATTTTTGAATCCCCCCAAATGTAATTACTAATAGTCTATTGTTGACCAGAATCTTCACCAATAGCATAAACAGTTGATTAACACATAGTTTGCATGTTGTTTGTATTATAAAATATATTTTTATAATAAAATAAGGTAGAGAAAAGAAAACACTATTAAAAAATCATAAAGAAGAGAAAATACATTCATGCTACTGTATTGATCAAAACATATCTGCATATAAATGGACCCGCACAATACAAACTCATGTGTTCAAGAGTCAGTTATAGTTGGAAAAGATGATGGATGGATGCTGTGGTAACAGATGGATTTGGACTAAGTTGATGGAAATCAGAAAATAACGTTTTTTTGCATGGAATGCTTATAACTCTAGATATTATCTTGTATGCAAACATTATTCAACAATACAACATATGCTTTTTGTTTCTTTCAAGTTTTTATTTAAATTCCAGTTAGTTAAAATATAGCATATTATTAGTTCCAGGAATAGAATACTGATTCATCACTTCCATATTACATCCAAGGCTCATCACAACTACCCTCCTTAATACCCATCACCCATTTAACTCATCCCTCAGCTCACCTCACCTCCAGCAATCCTCAGTTCATTCGCTATAGTTAAGAATCTTTTTTATGGTTTGTCTCTCTCCTTTTTTCTCCCTATGTCATGTTTCTTAAATTCCACATATGAGTGAAAGCATATGGTATCTGTCTTTCACTGACTTTTTTCATTTAGCATAATACAATCATGTTCTATCCATGTCCTTGCAAATGTCAAGATTTCATTCTTTTTCATGGTTGAGTAATATTCTAATATATATATAATATGTGGTTGAGTAATATTCTATTCTAATATATATAATATTATATATATATATATATATATATATATATATATATATATATATACACACACACTCACCTCTTCTTTATCCACTCATCAGTCAATGGACATTTGAGCTCTTTCCATAATTGGCTATTATTGATAATGCTACTATAACATTGGGGTTTATGTACCCTTTCAAATCTGTACTTTTGTATCCTCTGGGTAAATACATGGTAGTATAATTGTGGGTCATAAGGTAATTCTATTTTTAACTTTTAGAGGAACCTCCACACTTTTTTCCAGAGTGGCTACCCCAATTTGCATTCCCACCACCAGTGTAAGAGGGTTCTCCTTTCTCTGCATCTTCCCCAATATCTGTTGTTTCCTGTGTTGTTAATTTTAGCCATTCTGACAGGTGTAAGGTGATACCTCATTGTAGTTCTAATTTTTATTCACCTGATGATGAGTGACGTTGGGCATCTATTCATGTACTGTTGGCCATTTGGATGACTCCTTTGGAAAAAATGCCAATTCATGTCCTCTGCCCATTTCTTAACTGGGTTATTGGTTTTCTGGGTGTTGAGTTTGATAAATTCTTTGTAGATTTTGGATTCTAGCCCTTTATCAGATGTGCCATTTGCAAATATCTGCCATTTTGAAGGTTGCCTTTTGTTTTTGTTGATTGTTTCCTTCCCTCCACAAAAGTTTTTTATCTTGATACAGTAGTGATAGTTCATTTTTGCTTTTGTTTCCCTTGCTTCCAGCAATGTGTCTAGCAAGAAGTTGCTGTGGCCAAGATAAAAGAGATTGCTGCCTGTGTTCTCCTCTAGGATTTTGATGGTTTCCTGTTTCATATTTAGTTCTTCCATCAATTTTGAATTTTTGTGTATGGTGTAAGAAAGTAGGCCATTTTCATTCCTTTGCTTGTTGCTGTGCAGTTTTCCCAACACCATTTGTTGAAGAGACTGTCATTTCCCCATTGGATATTCCTTGCTGCTTTGTCAAAGATTAGTTGATATAGTTATGGGTCTATTTCTGGGTTTTCTATTCTCTTCCATTGATCTATGGGTCTGTTTTTGTGACAGTGCCATATTGTTTGATCACTTCAGCTTTGTAATAAAACTTGAAATCTGGAATTGTGATGCCTCCAGCTTTGCCTTTCTTTTCAAGATTGCTTTGGCTATTCAAAGTCTTTTATGGTTCCATACACATTTTAGGATTGTTTTTTCTAGCACTGTGAAAAGGGTTGTTAGTATTTTGAAAGGGATTGCATGAAATATGTAGATTGCTTTGAATAGTATAGACATTTTAACAATATGTGCTTTTTTAAAAAATTAGAAAATTTGGTTAATGATGAAAAATTAAAGACTGATGTGGAGATTAAAAGAAATTGGAAGCACAGATACCATTTGGGAGGCAGCTCTGATAGCTGCAATATATGTATGTAATATCCTGGACCAAATTATATAGGCAGACATAGAATGAAGAGGGTGTTTCTAAAGCATATAGGGCTCACTCTCTGACTTTCTATAGGTAATAAGAGAGATAGAAAAAAAAACAAAAATGGCTCCTCAGATATCTAAACCTATCATAAGTGATTGGGTGGTATCATAAGTGATTGGGTGAATGGATGATTGTGTTTACATATTAGGAATGAAATATTAGATGAAGATTATTTTTTGTGTTGCTCTCTATAATGATAGAGAGAGAGAGAAACTATCAAGTTTACTTTCTGATAAATACATTCATAACTAGAATATATAATTGTTGCTCAGACTTAAAACCTTTACTATATTCTCCTAGACATTGTTTATATCTGATAAGTAAAAAAAAAAAAATAGCTGATATTCAAAATTGAGAACTAAAAGGGGGAAATAATGAATTAATTACATATCCAAAGATAGTACTGAGATTTATATTATTTTATTTTTTTAAGATTATTTATTTATTTATTCATAAAGACACAGAGAGAGAGAGAGAGGCAGAGACACAGGCAGAGGGAGAAGCAGGCTCCACACAGGAAGCCCAACGCAGGACTCGATCCCCAGTCTCCAGGATCACACCCCAGGCTGCAGGCGGTACTAAACCGCTGCACCACTGGGGCTGCCCAGTACTGAGATTTATATTTAAAAACAGGATGACCATTTCCCACTTGCCCAATTTGAGTGGAGGTTTATTATGTAAAACTGGGTTGGAAATATGGAGAGAATAAAGAATCCTAATACTTAGGCAATAGATTAGAACGATAAGATTTTAAGGCATAATTTAACATTTTGTATTTGCTGATGCAAAGTATTTCCTTTGATTTTAAGATTTAGTTTTCTGACCAAGCCATTAAGTATTGAAATGAGAATAATAAGCTACCCAGAATAAAACTTGAATAAATGTTTATCTATAGAACAACTTCTCATTTTTATAACTATTATTTCAATTCTTCCACTTCTGGTGGTTTGTTTGTGATCCATGAGAAATGGTTATAAACAAATGAAGCAAATTCTCTTTTTAACTGGCACAAGTATATTTAATCAAGAGTGTGCATGAAGGACAAATGAGACATGCAGATGTGAAATAAATTTTGAGACTACATTGGCATAGCACTTTATAAATTAAATGGGCTTCTTAGAAATCTTACTGAAGAAGATCTATTAAGAAAAGACTTAATTTATGAATAAGGAATAAAAATCTTGCCAAGCTTGAGTATTTTAAGAAATTGGGTGTATACATTCGACTACAAAATGCACATTATTAAAAGTAAAATAGTAGTCCACACTTAAGAGCTGGGATGGTCTAGGCAGAGTGAAGGAGGAAAAGAAATGTTGACCTTGAAGCTAAGGGTCAAACTCTATTTTCAGAAGGCACATTGGATTTTACTTTCTTTATGCACAATTTAATTGAAATAGCTATGTAATATTGTTTTAATACTCATGAAATAATTAACATTCATCTAGACTTAATAATAGTGGACCATTACCATTTTTAAATGATTTAAAATCTCAGTACAATAAGAAATAATTTGAGGTGCCACAAAAATAATTTCTTCTTTACTTAGAATGGTTGTAAAGTCTCTTTCCTTTAAACTTATAGCAATTTCTAACTCATACTACATGAACTCGTTGTCACTTTCCCAAAGATAATACTTCCTTATATAAGGAAAAATTCATAATGATACATATTTTAAAAGCATTGTTAGAAAATGGGGACAAGCACTGAGATGATTTTTATATTATCCAACCAATGAGGAAAAATTGTGCAGAAATATATGGAAATGCTGTTCTGAATCAGTTTGTCAGCAATATTTGAGACTACTTGCTGAGACACCACAGCACTGGGATAGAAACAAAGATGTCAGTGAAGGGAATCAAGTTTTCTTCTTACATGAGTTTCTAGGATTGTTTTTATTTTAAGCTACAGAACATATATATATTTTTTAAAATATCAAAATCTTTACAAAAAAAGTTCAATTAAACAAAAAATTGCCAATCCAGTATAACTTAATACTCTGAAATGTACAAATAGGGACAATTGAATACATATTCCCAAAGTAATGAAATGTTTAAATAAAAGATACTCATAAAGAAAAAGATACTTATAAAGAATACAACCTTACTCTGTCCAATTAGTTATAATATTTCAAACTACACGTAGAGTTGCCTAATGGATTAGATTAAATTAGGTACAGACATTGTGTCTAATTAGCATACAATTATTTTCAAACTGATCCTAAAACTCTTAAAGATACTTGTGTTTTGTTTTGTTTTGTTTTTTCAGACTTCACACACAGACACTTTATTAGTTTCCTCTACAAGAGACCGTAACATCAGTCTTTTTAACAGAAATCTCAGGTCATTGGAGAGGCCAAATAGATGGCAGAAAGATGAAATATTTAAATTAATCAAAAGGCACTACAACTCCACCTAAAACCTATAACCACAGCAGTAGTGGGCTAAGGAAGATTATGCTATGGCAAAAAATAATCCCGTGCCGATGTGAGAGATTACGGAGCAGGAAGCTGAGTTTGCTTTCCAGAAGACTGTGGTAGGAGGAACATTTGTGCCCCAGAGGACATATGGCCAGGGGAAGGGCAAGATGGCTGAAGGTCAAGCCAAATGGAAAGGAACAGGTACAAAGGAAAATCCAGGCAACACAGTCCCCAAGCTGGAGGGGATGAAGGATCAGGCTTTTTCCTCCCAAGAAGCATCCACTGCCCTGTGTGCTGCCTACCCCCAGGCACCCCCCACCCCTACTCCAGAGATCTGCTCAGGCTGTAAACTGCCCACTGGCTCCAGATTTACAGGACTGAGCAGCCTGAGCTGGGCTGGGGCTGCCTAGGGTTCATTTCGCAGGCTTTGGAGAACTTGTCACAGGTTGGGGGTAGAGGGGGAAAGGGGGCTGGGCTTTGTTGCCAGTAGTTCTGAACCAAGGAAACCCTGAAGTATTCACATGCTAAGTAGTGTGTGCTTTCCCCTCCCCAGGGGAACATTCAAACACCCCTCTACAACACCTTCCAAAGCCTGAAATCTTGCTGCAGGCTCAGCTGTCGTTAAAGCCTCAAGCCTCACAGCATCAAGCTAGAATGAGACAAGGCAGACGCAGGCCAGGCGGGGGAATCTCAGCAGCTAATCTCAATCTTTCTCTAAATTTAGGAGAAATGCTAATATACCCTGATGAGGGGTGTAGAAAGCGTCGGGGGAGCAAGCCGGGCCTTCTGCTGAATCTGTCCTCAAATACCAAGGGGGAAAACAATGGGGTGGGGTTCACTTTATTTGTAAAAAGCCTCAGCACTCACTGTACTGTAAAGGGACATGGCTGAACAGGCAGGAAACTGATTCCCCGTTGTGAGTTCTCCTGATGGCTTCTGCCAGGATCGCGGAGATGTCGATCACCTGTATTTTGGAGCAATGCTTCGTCTTATCCTCCTGAGGTATGGTATTGGTGACCACGACTGCTTCAAAGCATGCGCTGTTAATGCGAGAGATGGCCGGGCCAGAGAGGATTCCATGAGTCAAGACAGCATACACCCTGGAGTCTCCAGCTGAGAGGAGTTTGTCGGCCGCGAGGCAGATCGTGTCACAGGTATCGGCCATGTCATCCACCAGGATGGCCACTCGATCCTTCACGTCTCCCACCAGCACCATGCGGTCTACTTCGTCGGCCTTCTTCCGTCCTCTGTGAACCGGAGCAAAGTGCACGTTCAACCAGTCGGCGATGGAGGCCACTCTCTTAGCTCCTCCAGCGTCGGGTGAGACAATAGTACAGTCCCTCCACTCGGAGACGCTCTCCCGTATCCACTGCAGGACGGCTGGCGCTGCATACAAATTGTCCACTGGGACATCAAAAAAGCCCTGGATCTGAGAAGCCTGCAGGTCCACGGTGATAATACGATGCGCGCCTGCCACCGTGAGCATATCTGCCACAAGCTTGGCCGAGATGGGAGCCGGGCTCTTCTCCTTCTTATCCTGCCGGGCATACGGGAAGCATGGGATGACCGCGGTAACCCGGCTGGCCGAGGCAATCTTGCAGGCATTATTCATGATCAAAAGCTCCATTAGATTGTCACTGATTTCGCCACAACCACTCTGAACAATGTAGACATCCTCTCCACGTACGCCCTCTCCAATCTCCACGCAGGTCTCTTGATTGCTGAATTTCTTGGTCACCACCTTGCCTAGCTCCAGGCCCAGGCGGTCAGCAATTTTCTGGGATAAGTCCTGGTGGGAGCTGCCGCTGAAGATCTTCATATTCGGCATCTTGGCTGCCTACCGTAGGCAGTCTGCGCTCAGCGATCACCGCTGCTGCTGAGACGGGACCTGAAGTCGGCCAAGAGACTCAGCGCTAACTGCTTCGCGTTGCTGCGCCGCCATCTTACCTCCCCGCCGCCATCTTACCTCCCCGCCGCCATCTTACCTTCCCGCCTCCAGATACTTGAAACGTATTTTCTTTTATGATTCAAATACCCCTCACCCACAAAATATCTACTCAGACTCTTAATTCACTTAGCAGACCCTTTCTTAATATGGAAAAGAAGCTAAACAACATTCCAGCCTTTATCCAAGTTAGGAAAAAGCGAATCTTAATGCTCAAATATATGATATTTTATATGAGGATTTAAGGTAATGACTAATGGATTTAAGGTAATTACTAATAAAATGCAGAGAAAAGGGGCACTTATCCTGAAGCATGTTGTATTCAGGGACAGCTTCGGCAGGCAGTGAGTTTAAATCAGGTTTCTGAGGATATTGCTGTGATAAACGAGCATTGCTCCTAAGATCTGGGGGAGGACCGAAAAAGAAAAAGAACCAAGGAAATGGAGAGTTCGAGTTTTGTAGGTCAGCATCTCACAACTCTTCTTATAATGGCAGTTCTCGAATCTATTATAACAGCTAAGGCAAGTATTGCAGTTCTTTTGAAATCTCTCAGAATCCATGCTCAAAGATAAGTTTATATTCACTTGAATGTCAATGTAAATGCTCAAATCCCAATGAAAGAAGGGGAAAAAAATACAAAATGACACATTTAAGGTAAACTTAAAATAGTGAAATAATTTGGGTTCCCTAGATAATGACTGAAAAAGAGAAAATGAAAGAGCCACCATTCCACTAGCACCTTCTAAATCCCAAGTACCCTGCAGGTGTTTTTGTGTATACTGTGGTATTTACTCCTTGTGACAATTACCAAGGCTCACAGGATTGATTTCATTATACAGAAGACATTGAAGTTTAAAGATCAAATAAGCTTCCCAAACTAAACTAAAGAAGGTGAATTGGGGTACTCTGTTTCGTGAAGTTTGTTACTTCCTCTTCATTAGTTTCTGTAAATACAGCAGTTTACATTTTGCCTTGTTTAATTTCATTGTAACTTTCTACATGGAAAAGGATTAGCCGTTCTATTGATACCATTTATGTATAGTGATTTATAGTATAACATGTGATTTCTACTAGAAATTTTATTTGGTATTTCTATTTAAAATTCGAAGAATCTGGAGCACCTGTGTGGCTCAGTCCATTAAGCATCTGCCTTAGGCTCAGGTCGTGATCCTGGGGTCCTCGGATCAAGCCCTGCTCAGCAGGGAGCGTGCTTGTCCATCTCCCTCTGACCCCCACTTGTACCTGTGCTGTCTCTCTCTCTCTCTCATAAATAAATAAAATATTTTAAAAATATATCTAAAATTTTAAAAATAAAAATAAATAAAATTCCAAGAATCTTATAATAAACATTTCTTTGGGACAGAATGTCCATAAACAGGAGTAAACATGATACATTATTAACAAAAAAACATAATTATGTCTCATACCTTTTACTTCACATATTTTGAAATAATGAAATTATTCAATCACTTTGAAAACATCGATGAAATAAAAAATTACTCCCAATCTGCAATTTACAACTGTGTCCCCTGATCAGTTAGGGAAGGTCAGAAGGGCTAATGCATTCACAAAGTACAGGAACCTGCAGACTGAAGGGGATGTACTTAATCCTCAGAGCCAAATAATCATTAGCAGTGGTGATGGATAAAGTCGAATATGCAATAGCTACAGGGTCAGTGTTACATTTATTCAGATTCATAAATGAAAGTAAGGAGTAATCAGGCTCTGAGATGGTAACTCATTCATTTTATCCTACACGAAGGATAAAACGCCCTAATCCCATAAACTCTGACAATCATGGTGCAATTACATACTGACTTTCTGTTATGTAATTCTAGTTTTAGGGCTTTAATGTTGCTGTTCAGCATTGATCATTCATTTGAAACAACACTTAGATGAAATATTTTCAATGAGGAATTAGATATACTTTCACTCAACAAATGTTTATCGAGTACATTCTATGGACATATGAAGTTTGAAACAGTATTGGTGCTAGATTAGCCTTAAAAAATTCCATGTATTGTATACAAAATCTAGTTTTGCGATTTTGTAACATGATATACAAATATAAAATTCACAAAGTATACTGATCTCTTAAGACTGAAGAGTCATAAACAGTACTACTTAAAAATTGTTGATGGACTGCAATTAAAAAATACTAGTGTCACAATAAATTCTCTTTAAAGTTCTTTGAAAGACAAAATACATTTTTGTTCCTCTTTTTAAGTCTTTTTAAAAATCTAATGTGTATCATATTGTATAATGAAATTATCTCTGGTTTGAATTGTATAAATGGCCATTAAATCTTCTCTTCCAGACAATGTGTAAATATTTAATAACATAAAGATGGTCAATAATTTAAATTCAAAGAGATTTGTACATTGATCTTTCAGATAAAATGCTATTAAGCCAAACGATTTCCCACAGGTTCAGTTTTCTCTCTGACCCTGCATGTTCCGTATTATATTTACAACAACAACTAAGGAACCCATCTTGTTCAGTAGGTGAAGCAAATTAACTGAATGTTATAGATTACTGCTAGTGCAGCAATGAGGGAACATACTTACTGCTACTTGAGGTCGAGCCCTGCCTTAGGCAAAATCATGAAATAAGCCCAGGTAATCACTGTCCTTCTCTGCTCCTACGCTCCCTGACCTATCTCATTGACCTCTGTTTTCATTTCCCCTGGGTAGATAGCTCTTTCTTGCTACATTTTGGGTGCACAGTGTTTAGCCAGGGGAACCTACTTTGAGCAGTGGTTTCATGCTTCAAGCTTTTTACTCTCTCCTTTGTCAAGTTATGCTGTGTGTTGGATACTAGTTGTCAGCTGGAATGCAAGTCGATTACTAAATAATAATAATAAAAGTATTAAATGGTTGTAAAATGATGGGGTTTCTTCCTCTGTGGGTATTTATGAACTAGCTGCAAACACTTTTTAGAATCCAAAAAAATCACTCTTGAGCAGTGAAATGTCAAGTGACAGTATTTATCTTCAGAAAGGTGAGCCTTTCTCTGTGCCTCTAGGTCATAAGAGCTATACATTGGTCCATTCAAAATTATATTCAATTAGTATTCTCCAAAGTTCAGCATGATATTTAATCCTTAGGTGTCTTGACACTGAAATAATTAGATTACATAATGAGACTCAGCAGCTGTATCATCTTACATGTATTTATCTCATCTCATGTAACTTTTAAAATTTGGCTTCCAAATTAGGAATAAGATCAAATTCTTGTGTCTCAGTGCTAATTTTTACAAAATGTTTTCAGTTTTCTTAAGAAATCATTGACCAATAACATTGTATTAGTTTAATCTGTACAATGGCATGATTTGATATCATATACATTTGTATGTATTATGAAATTATTACCAGAATAAGCTTAGTTAACATATCTATCCCCTCACATATAGTTGTTTTTTTTGTTGTGATTAGAACTTTTAAGACCTACTCTCTTGGCAACTTCCAAATATGTACTATATAATGCATAAAATTATATGCATATTAATGCACTATAACATGCATTAACTACGGTCACCATACTGTATATTACATCTCCAGAATTTTTTTTTTCCTTATAGCTGGGTCTTGGTTATTTTAAATCATTTTCTAGGTCATTGGCATTAAGACAATGAACATAATACAAGGGATCCAGATAGCTCAATATGTGCATAGGTGATTTTATAAATACAAATAAATCATAAAATAATTAGGCCTGAAATTTGTATTTTATAAAAATGGTATTGCTAAGATAATATATTATATTATTAGAAAATGTATTCTTTTTATTACTAATTTCTAGGAACATAGTGTGAGGGTGAGGGTTGAGAAATATATTTTACAGAGGTCAGCATTATATGAATTAGTATTTCCTTACATCTGAGGTTAGGAAAATACACAATTAAGTTTCTCACAATAATTGTAACTTAATTATATCCTGTGTTTGTCCTGCTTCTTCTCTCATTATCCTCAATATGTAAATAAAATTGAGACCAAACAGGTATCTTTTAATCAATACAGTGAGACCTTTTGTTGTTTTTAGGAAAACAAATCAGTAAAAGCATAATAGTTCATTATATAAATCTTGAATATTGTTAATTTTAAAACTAGAAATGGTTGCATCAAATAGACCCTTCCTTTATTCTGGTCTTAAAAACCTAGTAACTAAGGTGTTAAACATTTCCTCTTCACTGTTGAGACTGTACACTATTCCATAGTATACGCCCTCAATCTTCACTTGTCAAGATAAGGATAATCAATCTCAATTCCCCATAAAATGTAATTTCCATTAGAGACAAGCAATAAACACTACCAATTTCTTGGTTGCATTGAACTTCTACAAAATAATCCCCTTTAAAAGAGAGCAGGGAAAAATACTTTATTTTACCACCAAGATATTGGTATGTAGACACAGAAAAGTCAATTCATCTTCTTATCTTACTGAGATGCCTATAATTAATGTTTTTTTAGGTTTTTGTTTTTTTTTTTCTTTTTAAAGGCCAAAATAGAAGTCTGTGAAACTGATTGTTGCTGAAGAAAATGAGCAGGAGCATCCACAGAGAAGAAACTATTTCCTGTTAAGCTTACATTCCATGTAATCTGGCCTGCAACCTAACAATCTCAAACACAGCAGAAACTGTCTATGAATTCAAAGCCTGGTCATTAATATCTCATTATGTAAAAAACTCTATGTGGGATAAAAGTTATAGTCCCCATCCTTCAGAAGCTTATTTTTTACTAAGGTGTGGAAAACACTGCAATTCAGGACAATATATTTTTCTTTAACTAATAATTTTTCTTTATTCCATTTCTAGTTTCTAGTTTCTTTATATTTTTCTTTATTCATCCAACAAGCAAGATGTACTTCCTACAAAGAATTCAAAGGCTGCTAACGCAGTATATTGGCCTGTACAAATGCTCACTATGTTTATTACTCAGCAGTAATAAACTTTTCTAGAACATATATGTTTGGTTATCACTTTCTGCAATCTCTGGGACGTCCTGCATTCTTTTCAGGATAAACAGTCAAGGATGATACAAAATGACCTTCACTTAAACACTCCTTTAATTTTAGCACCACTCTAATTCCAGTCTCCTCCTCCCCTTTATTCTGGATCTACAGATGCATTACCCTCCCTCATTGCTCTGTCTCCTCTCCCCAACACTGTTCTTTCTCCTTATTAACTAATATGTGTCCTTCAGGACTCATCTTAAATATATCTTCCACCAGATTGATTTGTCTTTTCCAGAGTTCCTCCACTGTATGCTTTATATTGTGCCATGGAGTATTTCAGAAGCCTGTATGTTGACAATCGCTCCTATTATCTTGTAGACTCTTTGATAACAAGGCTGTATTTTAACCATTATCATGTTACCCAATGTCTGCATGACACTGCAAATTTGCATGCAATACATTTATGCTTACTGAATGAAACTTGGAAAAGCTTTATAGAAACGCCCCAAAAAACACATTAACAACAAATAGAATTAAAACATTGTGTCAGGAAAAAAAAAAAAAAAACTTTGTGTCAGATATTAACATTGGTATTATTTGAGATTTTTAAAATATTTATCACATACGTTATTTACTGTGTTTTGATTTTTACCCATTTGTTCCAATATTCTAATTTTAAATGAATTACATTGTTATCAAAATGGTACCACTTTTGTTAAAATGTGTAATATCAAAATAAATTGAGGCAAACACATGGGTGAAAATATATCCATTAATAGGGTATGTATATGTAATGTAAATAATTATATGCCTGAGTGGCTCAGTCACTTGAGCATCTGACTCTTGATTTTGGCTCAGGTCACAATCTCAAGATCCTAAGTTGGAGCTCTACATTAGACTCCATGCTCAGTGGGGAATATGCTTGAGATTCTCTCCCTCTCCCTGTGCCCCTGCTCCACTCACACTGTCTCTCAATAAATAAAAATATTCAAAAAATATATTAGATTTTATTTATCTGAGAAAGAGACAAAGAAAGCACACACACACATGTGGAAGGGGGGAGGTAGAGAGAAAGAATCTGAAGCAGACTCCACACTGAGCATGGAGGCTGACATGAGACTCGATTACACAACTCTGAGATCATGACCTGAGCTGAAACCAAAAGTCAGATGTTTAACTAACTGAGCCACCCATGTGCCCCTAGTCTTCAATTATTTCTATATTAATCCAGCATTTGCCAACAACATTGCAAAAGGCCAAAAAAAAAAAAAAGGGCAAGATCATGTATCATAAACCAATTAGTACTGAGTATTATAGAAATGGTGAAAAGCAAAATGGTTTCAGATTTCTGAAGTAGAATATATAACAAAATGCTTAGAAAAAATCAATTACTGAGTTCCCATAGAACAACATGCACAGTTCAATTATTTCTTCTTACAGTGATCTATTGAAAGTGTATACCCTTTAATGTCTTAAGCCTGGTATCTTTTTCAATCTTTCCTATCCCTAAGACAACATTGTGTAAGCAGTGGGTCCTCATATAGTGTTAACAGTATTAATCAAAATTCCATTTTATCAGCACAATTATATATATAAAATATAAATACAAGGAAAAATATAAGAAAAATTCATTTGAATTGTGGAAATAAAAACAATAATTTTAATATATTCATATTATAAAAGAGAACTCAGATATCAAAAGCTTGAAGACTAAGCTCACCCCAACAGTTTGCATTATTCAATATTTATAAATACTTTTCAAGTTCATTAAATATTTCAAATGTTCACTGAAGAAAATTTATTCTGAAAAACCTTGTGTAACATTAAATTATTCTGAAGGCTTTTAAACAAAGATAACTTTGTTCCCTTCTGGTAATTTTCTTAATAAGTAAGGATGTCATTTCCTAATTTGTAATATCAAATTATGACCCAAAATGCATTTTTAAAGGAAAGCAATAGCTTTTTAAAAAGGTCACCCAAATCAAATTTCATTATTTCACATCTAAAACAATATCCTTTCAATACCATTTAAATAATCATATAATAATTTGTCATCTTAATAACAAAACTACTAATGAATATTCTTATTAGAAGTAGGAAATGCAATTTAATAGATTATTCTTTTATAATAATAAATTGCTGTGGCATAGAAAAATTTAAAAACACACAGACATATGCATATATTTTAACATAGTTTTATAATATTTATACTAATATTGCATAGTAGTATCCTATACACACAGATAACAGGTTGTGTGTGGGTGTGAGAGAACAAGAGAAGAGAGGGGGAGATGCCATACAAGCAACGTTCACATCACTAAAATATAAAGCTGAAGAATGTCTTTTCCTTATGAAGTATAAAAATATGCTAAGGGATATTTTCAGTATTTTTACCTTCTGAAGTTTGTTTGCTTTTTAGAGAGAGAGCACCCACATGTGCACATGTACATGTGCAAGAAGGAAGGAGGGACAGAAGAAGAGAGAGTATATTAAGCAGGCTCCATGCTCATCACAGGACCCCGAGATCATGACCTGAGCCAAAATCAAGAGTTGGATGCTTAAAGATTGAGCCACCCAGGCACCCCCTGAAGTTTTTTCAGTTTAGGATTTTTTACATAAGAGTTCTATAAGTCTACAAAGAGATTGTACTTTAAAAATAACTTAGATTATAAAAACAGTCTTAAAAATCCTTACTGTCTTATTTCCACAGTGCAAAATACAGATCTGGCTTATTTTCTACATTAGAACAGGCACTCTTGGTTTAGTTAAGAGGAGGGTACACATTTCTTAGAAATTCTTGCCAGACTTTCAGGAAATAAGCTCTTCAATATCATGGCATATGATCTGTGGCATTTCCTTCAGGGAAGTTTACTCTTATAATACAACAAACCTGTCTTAAAGATAACTTTTTATATTAAAGCTAACATTTCTTCAAAGAGCCATAAAGTTTAGAAGATCAGAAAAAATAAAGATGTTCTTCTTTTGAAGGCAATATTGAATGTTCATGTCAAGTGGGTTAAGTGTATTTTGTTAATCATTAAATGTTACAAAGACTTTTAAGGTAGTTCAATTATATATTGCCAAATTATCACTATAATTTTCTACATTTTTTTTCTTCTACATAATCAAGTGACTAATGATACTGTAAGATTCCACAGGACAAATTTCTAGTTCACTAAAACGGTACTAAGTCAAAAGTAAAACATTGTATGGGGAATTCCTTAAATCAATATAGCAGCTGTTCTGTATATTATTGCTTATTTTATGTCTCCTTTTTCCAATTACTGGGTCTCCCCTCCCTCTCTCCAATCTTCCACCCCTCCCTCTTCTCTTTTTCTTTCAACCCACCACTTGAATGAAATTAATTTACAGTGAAATTCAAATGTTAATATGTAATTTCTCCTTCACAATTTTGTGGGGCACCTGGGTGGCTCAGTTGATTAAGCATCTGACTCTTCATTTTGGCTCAGGTCATGATTTCAGGATGGTGGGATCAAGTTCCATACTTAGCAGGGAATCTGTTTGACATTTCTCACCCTCTTCCTCACCCTCACCCTCTACCCATCTCCCCACTCATGGATGCTTACTCTCTCTCTCTCAAATACATAAATCTTTAAAAAAATATTGTTTTATTGTGTGAATTTAAATTCTACTCACTACACTTCTGAAATTGACCCTAGTCATGGCTACTACTTACAACACTTTATAATCTTGTATTAAGTCAAATATGATATTTTCTAAAGAAATCATACTAATATTTATTGAATATTTTTACTGTTAGGCTTTAACATCTTTTTTATTGTTATTCTTCAACATCATACTCATAATCATCAATCAACCACTATTCCTTTAGCACCTACCACAGTTCAAGACTTTCATTCAGTGATTCACAAACGGTATAAATATTACTTTATTCAATTCAAAGAAGCAAGTAATATGAATAGAATTGTCCTGGGAAGGTAAATTAGTATCAAAAGATTAACTAATCTGATTAATTAATCCCCAAATTAAATGATGAGTTAATATTTGAATATATATTTGTATATCTTCAAGGTTGATATTTTCCCACTATTCCATTCTGAAACAAAGCATTTGGAAGGCCCATCAAAAACATGTCCTTTAAATGTTTTAATCAATTATATTTATTAATTCAAACATGATACTTCTGTCAATGACAAATACTTCATTATACTTCAAAAGAAAAAATAAGAGCATTTATTTTCTCTAGATTTCCAGTGCAATATCATTCATACATATGTTCTAAAATTTGATAAGCTATTACCTTATAATGTTTTTCTGGTATCCTGGATGACTCTGCAAGACGAGAACATCAGTATATAAATGTGACCCAGCAGAGAATTGCCAAAAATGTTCTCTTGAGTGCTGGTGTGACTCTTCCCCCATAGAAAAGGCTCTGGCTCTGGGCCCCTTCGAACTTTATTTCCTGAATTGAGTTGATCAGTCACTTTGCTCAAGTCTTTGTAGACAATCTGGGAAGCATTGGAAAGCTACATATACCCATTTAGCACTTCCCTAGTTCACACTTAGATAACTGAATAGATCTTAAATATTTCAAAGCGTGGACCAGATAGTTTTCATCTTTCTTGACTTTTTTTTTCTATTTTTTAATGTTACCTTCTTTAACCAATCCATCCTCCACTTAACCAAGTCAATGTATGTACTAATTACAAAATTTGGCACACAGCAGTTATTTCCTGATGGACTAATTGAATTCAACATAAGTAGCAGTAGGCAGTAGAAGTGAGCTACAGGTTGTATGTTGGTCCATTTTACAATGGACCATTTGATGTGTATTAATCAATAAACCAAATTTGGTTTCAAATTAAGTGCCAATTCAATCCGTTAAGAACTTTAAATCAGATGCTGTATGTTGTCCAGCAGTATGGTCTAATAATTATTTCCTGAAAGTGAAAATATGAATGAAAAAATGAATGTTTTCATTTTACTATGCTTAAGCAATGTACTTAATTTTCACTGTATCTGCAATACATATGATCACTGTGCTGATATTGAAAGTAGAAATCCTTGTCTGTATTCCAGCCATCAACATTATACATTTTATTTCAGTAATTGTTGAATCAGAAAAAGGGAAATGAACATATTTACCTTAAAAATAAGAGAAAATGGAAAAGACACTGTAAATGAAGCATAATAAAAAAGAATCACCAAAGCATGTAAGGAGCAGTAAGAAATAGCTTTTCAGGAAAAACTGTATACAGAAATACATTCAAAATATCAGGTAAGTATTGACAGTGGGCTTAACCATCTGATATATTTCTAATTTGATTGTTAAGTGTTCGATATTCTTTAGTAGGAGAATAACATAAAGAAGACAACGTCTGTATAATAGTTCATAAAGTATGCACAAGAGGAGTAGAAGAAAAGATTGAGGGCAGAGTTGTTTGTCAGTACTTCGTAGGAATCCATCACTGGTGCTGATGACATAGACTTGACTATATTAAATGAGACATGAGGAACCCAAAGCTAGTTTAGTGGCATCATCAAATTTAATTTGTTTTCACTCTTTTTTTCATATATTTTTTGTTTACTCTTCTAACATAATAACCTTTTTTCTGGATAGAATTGCAAGAAGAATGAATAATAGATTGATTTTCATTGCATATATTCATTCAAAGTCTGTACTTACATAGGATTTTTTTTCATAAATTATTTAGAAGATAAGAATTTTTGTGCTGTTACATAAGACTTAAGTCTAGCATTCAGACGGTGAAAATGTTTAAGAAAGATAAAAGTCTTCACTCCCTGTCTATATTTCAAATAACTACAGCACTTCAGAAATCACATCTTCTCTGTTTCCTAAGTTTTGCGTACATGATGATCAATAGAGCTATCTTTAGAAATTCTTATCAATGTATGAAGTGATTGTGATGAAAATTACCTAGCGCTGATGATATACCAACAAAACATTCAATGAGCTAAAGTTACAAAGAGATAATAGTGATGGCAAATATATGCACAAAAAAAAACTGTTACAACAATAAAATCTGTAACATATTCAGCCTCAGAATATAGGGATTAGTGATGAATACTGCTGATCATACCAAAATAAATATGGTTTTCCTGAAGAGCATAGTTCATATCTGCAAATGAGAAAAATCCTCTGTCTAAAACTGAAGAACTTACAACTCAGGCTGAACGTATGATATGTGGGCCTGGGCTGCATTCATGTCTCCTTCCCTAGGATACTTCTTGCTTGCCTCCTAGCATGGCTCTCATACTTCGATGTCAGAGATAGTGTTTGTTCCAGCAACATTGCCATTTCATTTAAAAAGAGGATTAGGTTCTTGTTTCACAAGGGTGGTTACAAAACTATATCTAAATATAAGTTGAATATGTAGGAGGCTGTTTTCTGGGAATTAAAATGAAATGAATCGGGCAGCTCACCGGTGTAGCCCCGCCAAGGGTGTGTTCCTGGAGACCATGGATAGAGTCCCACGTCAGGCTCCCTGCATGGAGCCTGCTTCTCCCTCTGCCTGTGTCTCTGCTTCTCTCTCTCTCTCTCTCTCTCTCACATGTCTCTCATGAATAAATAAATAAAATCTTTTTTAAAAATAAAATAAAAATGAAATGAATCAAAAGTGTGATCATTTCAATCTCCTTGAACTGCAGACTCTAATATTTTACATTAGTTAGAATAGAGTAGACAATAGGGGGGGGAAAGGCATTATTTGATCTTGGAAACAAGTGTGTGTGTGTGTGTGTACCTATAATGACAATATGGGCAAAAACACCGAACACATCTACACACCTGTGTGACATGAGACAAGAGTCAAGGCTCCATTATTAGTAATACTTACCCCACTGGCTTACTTTGTTGTCAACTTCCTTTTTGATTGAGTCCATCTGCCACCTATATAACTTTTCCTTCCTTCCTTTCTGTCTTACTCTCTCTCTCTCTTTCTCCCTCTCTCTCTTTCTCTCTTTCTTGATGAGTAAGTAGATAGATAAGTAGATAGGTAGATTGATAGAAAGAGAGGCAAATAGAAGATACCCATGAATATGAGGATGGAGCAGGGGGAAAGCTTATCCTTTCTGCTTCAAACATGGGCATATAAAAAGCAATTGATTTCACTAGAACTCTTAAAATCAGAGATTCTCTTAGGGGGAATGTCGAGTAACACGTGACTCTTGGAAGCACCCACAATTTCAGCTTAAATATTTAATATTAAATATTTCTCTCCACTAGTAACTTTTCTTGATCCCTAGACTATATTGTTTCTCCACATTTATTTCCTACAATGCTATATATATTTTTTAACATTAGAATATTCATCACAATATTTGTGCAGTCATTTATTTAATGTATGTCTTTACTAATAAAATATAAAATCTCTTGGGACAAAAACATTTAGTTTTTGCTTTACTGCTATATTCCAGTACATAATAAAGATTCCAGTACATATGAGGCGCTCAACTAATAATTGATGATAACAACACCATACTACAATTCAATTCATCCTTAATCAGAAGTAAGTGCCACATATCACTTGAAAACAAAAAGTCTAGCAACTGATGTTTTCTTTCTCTTCAATAGCTATTACAAAGCCCTTGATTCAGCATTTTCCCCATAAAAATAAATGATGTCTCTGTTGTCTCAATTCTCTTTACAATTTCTCTGTTGTTTCTAGGAAGATTTATCATTTGAAGGTTGCTTCTCATTCTCAACTACAGACATCTTTATATTTAATTAATTTTTGGACTTTCAAAACCTCTTGGAAGTTAAGATTGTGTACATCTACTTTCACAGAACATTTTTATTTATCAGCATATGATATTAGCGGAGAATATCAAACTTTAGAATCATTCTATAGTAAAAATTAATAAGCTTTGAAATCATGCAATCATAGTGTGCTAGTCACTTTTCATCTATGTGACTTGATGTAAGTTCCTGATCTCTCTGGGCCACTTCTCTCATATGTAAAGTGTGGTCCAATAAATTCGTACATAAAGCACTAAACTATGTCTGGCACATTATAGGAACTCAGCTTGTGCATATGTGTGTGTGTGTGCATGTGAACATATACATATATTAATTCATGTTTGTACTTTTAAAAGGAAATCAAAGTCCCAAATTGGCATTACTAAGGTTAAAGTCCCGAGTCAGTAAACCAAGACTTAATACCTAACCTGATTACAGGTAAAATTCCCCAGAAATGAAACAATTAGCCAGTCAATGTGGAAATTTCCAGGTCGGCACTAGGAAATTACTCATGACTTCTTCCATTTTTGGTAAGAGGGCAATCTTGCCTAAAACAATGGATTCTTTGCTAATATTTTTTCCCACTCCCTCTCTACCTTTAAAAACATTTCCCTCTCTATAACCCTATGCAGCTTCCCTTTACATGCTAGATGGGATGCTGCCTAATTCATGAATTGATTAATAAAGCCAATTAGATCTTTAAAATTTACTTGATTGAATTTCTGTTGTTTAATACTATACATACATTTAAAATAGTGTATAGCCTGAAATCCTTTTTAAAGAATTTAACATCTAAAATCAATTTATTAGCTCAAGTCTAGTCTATTCTTTCATTCATTTATGTATTCATTCACCCACTTATTCATTTATATGTTTATTCTATAAACATACGTTGATTGCCTATTATCTTCCTTAGTTACTATACATACAACAATAAATTGGTCACTTTTTGTATTGAGAAGCTCAGTTTTGAATGTAGTCAGACATGTTGGCAAATAATTATATCATGATATTGTGTTAGAATAGAAATACAACTGAGGACTATGGGAGTGTGAATCTGGAAGAAATAGTATTATACCAGTTCAAATTGTGAACTTTGAGCATCTACATTTGGGGTTCAAAGCAGTAGCACCAAGCCAATATTTATTGAAAAAAATGATTGTATAATCACATATTTTCCTAGTTCTTAAACTGTCTCCTGGTTGTAGGCAAATAGTTAATTTAAATTAATGTTGATCTTTATTTAGGATAAATGGTTACTGAGTGTGTATAGGATGCTATATAACACTGGCAACTCTCTCATCAGGAGGAAAAATATCAAAGGTGTTAGCAACATGAATGTATGTTGGAAACATACCTATTTATATTTACAGAGTCCTTATGAAATGGATGTTCCTTCACATGTGTGTGTCTATCAACAACATGAAGAACTTCAGCTGCCCTAAGACACCTCCAAACATGTGGGTATTACCTAAACCTGGAGATATGCCCTCAAATTTTCACACATTGTTCAGGAGTCACAACGGGGAAGAGCCCTTCTGTCCCAACTACTTGAACTTAAATCTATATATCTGGGTGGTGCTGGGGAGATCATGGATCATTTCCAGGGTCCAGATGCTCAGCCTGAAGCAAGACCTCAAAAAATCATTCTAGTCAATAATTGTGCTAAGAATTCTAATGATGCTTCATTAGAGTGCTAAGCAGCCTTTATGAAACAAAAAGTTTAAAAATGATTTTAGGCACTTAAAATAAACCCTTAACTTTTAGCCTCTGTGTAATAAGACAGTGAACATGATTAAAACTCCAGAAGCACAAACATAGGAGAAGCTATTTTTTCTATGATTTTTTTTTCACATTTTCCAAAATAACTTTTTCTGATGTTATACATCCACCTCGGGAGAGCATAGCTGGGTTACCCTATAGCACATACTTACAGGAAGAAAATTTTCAAGATTCAGATTTTTTTAGATAATGTGTTTATTATCAGACGAAGCATGAATTAGGGCCTGCCATTACGTTAAGTGTTGAATATAAAGAGACTGAGGAAGCTCTAAGTGCATTCGGGGATGCTGACAAACATACAGGATGCTGGGAAAATTTTGAGAGTTTTCTAGCAATAAATATATTCAGAATTGGGTATTAGAAAGAATTCTGGCATGCAGATAAGTCCTTGAAATAATATTAAAATAAGACAAAAAGAAAAAAACTAAAGCATAGGAAGATCACACTAACCCAAAAAAGGAAAACATGGAAAAGCTGGAGGCGGCTCACCAGGTGACCAGCTCAGTTAGGGTTCCCTGGGCTGAAGCAGCAGCAGAGACACTGCACGCTTGCAGAGCCTGGTGACTCGGAAGGGGGGTGGAGGTGCAGTGTAAGGGAGAGTAAATGTAGCCTCTTGGATCTCCTTTCTGTATCTTGGGTGTGAGGAGGAGGAGAGGAGCGTGCAAGGGAAGGAGACCAGCAAAGAATCCCAGAGAATACCAGTTACTCATAGGAGTTCTGAATCTACCAGACACGCAGCACTGCTCCTCCTGCCCTGTATTCCATCTCATGACATCCTCATGACATCCTTCCTCAGGCCACGGCTAGCTTTACTGTCTGTCAGGACAGCTGAACTCACGATAACAACTGTAGCACCCACTCCTGAGGAATGAAGAAAGGCTTAGGCTAAAATCGAGTGCTGTTTTATGAACATGAAGAAAAGTAAAGAAGGCAGGGAAAAGACCCAGCAACCACAATGCCAGATCCTCCACAGAATCAGAAATCTATTCTCTGCCTTTAAGAATAGAAAAATAAATGTTGAATCTATTCCCACGCAGCCCTGCCACAGTGTCATTTTGGGCTGCTGTTGACCCTCCACCAAAGAAAGGCCCTATGCACACTTGTCCATTTTGGGTTCCGAGGGCTGCTTCCTCCCTGACAACTTCTGGCCCAGACTGGGAACAGCCCCCAAGGAAACAGATTCTCTTTTCGTTTCCCTTTCCCCTATTCTCATCCTTTTGAAAAATTCTCATCCTTTTATTAAATTCCAATGATTCCAATGATTCCAAAGCTTTGCCAGATATCTAAGGGAAATATGGGAGCATATGATTTCAGGACCTTCATGTGGGGAACTAGCTGCCAGCTTATCCAAGAACTCAATCTCTAATCCTCGGCACACTGGGGATACTGAGGCCCTGAGTGGGCACTCTGACCCTTGGACACATCTCCACTGCCCCTCCTTGAGTCAACAGCCTATTCTTTCACCTTTGAAGTCAACAAAAACAGCAGAAGTTTTTTTCCGCTTCCCAAAGTTAATCATTCCCATAGCTAATCTGCTGGCTCTCTTAATAAAAGCTGGAGGAGACAAAGCCTGGGGTGGAGTCGGAATCCGAGCCTTGGTCCCCTTGTCCCCCAGGTTAAAATTCAGTGAGACTCTTGAGTCTTTCTTCATATTGTCGCCGCTGACTATCCCGGCCCCTGGCAAGTGACACTGGAGCAGGGACGAGAAATGGGTAATGGGGAGTACTGCAGCAGCACCTGTGGCTTGGGTCCCGCCACCAGCAGAGGCTGGACTGGGTTTCAGGCAGGGTAACCATGGGGCGGAATTCGTCTAGCTTAACCCACTCTGTTTCTCTTCTAAAATGTTTGCTTAGGGGATCCCTGGGTGGCTCAGTGGTTTGCGCCTGCCTTTGGCCCCGGGCGTGATCCTGGAGACCCGAGATCGAGTACCACGTCGGGCTTCCCGCATGGAGCCTACTTCTGCCTCTCTCTCTCTCTCTTTCTCTCTATCATGAATAAATAAAATCCTTAAAATTAAAATAAATAAAATAAAATAAAATAAAATGTTTGCTTAAACAAGCTGGGGCACATGTATCCACCGAACATTTGCAGGCCCCTTTGACTCAAACTATATTGGAGGCCATGGCTCATATGTGGCTCGGTCCTTGGGATTGGCTTCAAATAGCAAAGGCCTCCTTAACAGGGAGTATGTGTTTACGATGGAAATCTGTTTTTTGGAGACTTTGCTTGGGAACAGGCCCATAGCAACAGGCGTGCTAATATCCCTGTTACTTTCAACTTGTTTGTTGGGACTGGAAATTTTCAAACTCTCCATAATCAATTGATATATGCTTCCCAAGCCTGAGAGCAAATTTCCCCAGCTGCCCAAAGGGCTTGGGCCATAAGGTTGCTTACAAAATGGGTGGAGGGGCCTTCAGAAAATTATGCTGATTTCATCGATGGCCTTACTAAAGTGGTGTGGGGGCAGGTCACCCATGCTCAGGCTGCAGATGTCCTAGTCAAGCAGCTGGCTATGAAAATGCTAATGCCGACTGCCAAAGAGTCATTGCCCCTATAAGACATAAGGGCTCTATTTCAGATTATTGGAGAGGAAGCCAAAATGCGAGTACCCATGAACATCAACAGTTCTGGCAGCAGCTTTAAAAAAAGCCCCAAAACCTCAAAAGGCAGAGAATTGTTTCAAAAGTTCAAAGGGAATGCCATTCTGGTACATTTAAAAGTAATGGGAATGATCCTACCCATTAGGATCATTAGGTCACTGCATCTGTATCTTTGAGGGAAATACCCAGCAGTGCAATTGCTGGGTCATAGGGTAGCTCTATTTTTAACTTCTTGTGGAACCTCCACACTGTTTTCCAGAGTGGCTGTACTTGATATGGGTGCTGATGCAACTGTTATAGCCCATCATGAGTGGTCAACATTTTGGCCTTTAAAACAGCCCTCCGCATCCCTCACAGGATTGGAAACCCCCAGATGGATGGGACAAAGCTCTAGCATTCTCACTTGGAAAGGCCCTGAGGGGGCCTCAGGAACTAAGTCATTCCCTATGTGGCCTCTATTCCTATCAACATATGGGGTGGAGATATCATGAAGCACATGAAGGTTATCATTGCCACTAAACCTAAGGGTTTTCAGATAATGGAACAAATGGACTATAAAGAAGGACAAGGGTTAGGAAAATATGGGCAAGGAATCAAAGAACCATCACCCCCTCCTCGTAGATTGGAAGACATGGATTAGGTTATAAGCAAAATTTTTAACTGTGGTCACTGCTGAAGAATCCCCAGGCCATGCCATGTCTCTAACATGGCTTATAGATACTCCTTTATGGGTAGAGCAGTGGCCTATAACTGGGAAAATTTACAAAATTTACAGGAACTTGTTAAGCAACAATTGGAGGTGGGACATACTGAGCTTTCTCACTGTCCTTGGGATACCTGTCTTTGTAATTCCTAAAAAATATGGGAAATAGCATTTGACTCAAGACTAATAAGCAGTTAACAAAGTCATGCAACCTATGGGAGCTTTCCAGCCAGTACTCCCCTCGCCTTCTGCAATACCTCTTGATTGGCCTTTAATAATCACTGATTTAAAAAATTGCCTTTTTACTATTCCATTGGCTACTCAAGATAAAAAAACAATTTACTTTCTCTGTCCCTTCCATCAATAACATTGAACCAATTCAGAGATACCAATGGAAAGTCCTTCCACAGGGCATGGCTAGTAGTCCTACCAAATGTTAACATTATATGGCTCTTGCTTTATGTTGACCCCGAGAAACCTTCCCGAAAGCCTATATATCCACTATATGGATGACATACTACTGGCCTCAGTCACATGATCAGACCTTGATACCCTTTTCTTACAAGTAGAGCAATATCTAATTGAATGGAATTTACAAGTAGCCCCTGAAAAAATTCAACATACCCCTCCTTTCCAATATTTGAGCTACCTTATGGATAAACCTACCATTAGGCCACAAAAGATTTCTATCAGAAAAACAAACCTCCAAACTTTAAATGACTTTAATTGGAGACATTGAAACATCAATTGGGAGACATCAATTGGATTCACCCTTTATTGGGCATCCCTGCACATCCCCTATCACATTTGTTCAATACTCTACAAGGTAACACTGCCCTTAATTCTTCTCGTCACCTGAGCCCCCAAACTGAAAAGGAATTGGAAGCTACACAGCTAGCTGTTAACCACTTGCAAGCTCATTGAGTTAATCCACAATTTCCTGTAAAATTACAACTCACTTGGTCAGATATATCCCCCATTGGGGTGCTCATACAGTTTACACCTGACCTAGTCATCCTAGAATGGATCCATTTATCCAATCAGGAATCTCAATCCCTAACCCCATATTGGACTCTAACTTGCAAAACAATTACCAAGGGGGATTCTAGATGTGTACAATTATTAGGAAAAGAGCCTCCTCAAATAATGTTACTTTTTACCCAAGGACAACAAAAGGCACCCTGGCTCTCTATGGCAGAGAATAGAATGCTTGGAATGGCAGATAGCCCTTGCTATTTGGGAGAAGTTTCCAATCAGTCACCTTCCAAAAAACCATTACAATTCATTACCTCCACTTCCTTTGTTATTCCCACTATTATTCAAAATTCATCCATCCTAATGCTCTCACTAGGAGCAAGCGTTTTTACAGATGGATCCAGTGATAGCAAAGCTGCATATTGGACCTCTGAAGCCTCCTATGCAGAAATCACCTCCTATACCTCTTCTCAGCGAGTTGAAGTTTTCACTGTTATTTTGGCTTTACAAGCTTTCTCTCAACCTCTCAACATTGTTTCCGACTTCCATTACATTGTAGGATCAGTCCATGATATTGAAAATGCAAAAATCAAGCACATACCCTCTAAGAACCTTAGCTCCCTTTTCCAAACTTTACAACAATTGTTCACTCTCACCATCACACCCTTTACATAACTCACATTTGATCACATTCTAAACTCCCAGCACCCCTGGCCCTGGCAATGCTGCTGCCAATTCAATAATATGTTCTATATTTCACCAAACACAGGCTCCTCATGCTCTTCTTCACCAGTCTACCCATAGCCTTTGAAAATTATTCTCTTAATGTTTCGTGATGACTTGCTCAACAGATCGTACACTCCTGTCCATTCTGTCAATGATCACTTTTCTGGGTGACAAATTTGGGAGTTAACCCTCGTGTCCTTACTCCCAATGAACTTTGGCAAATGGATGTGACTCATGTAAAACAATTTGGCTGCTTGTCTTGCATGCATGTGTCTGTAGACCCCTTTTCTCATATGGTTTGAGCTACTCTGCTCTCTGGGGAAGCTGTAACCCATGTATGCCAACATTGCCTTGAGGTTTTTGCAGTCATGGGACTTCCAAAACCCATTAAAACTGACAATGGCCCAGCCTACACTAGTAAAGATTTTGCTCAGTTTTGCTCCACATGAGGAATCACCCACATCTTTGATATTCCCTATAACCCATGAGACCAAGCTATCATGGAATGCATGAATACTGCTCTTAAAACAAAATTGACAAAACAAAAAAGGGAGACTAGGAGACAGTTATCCCCCATGAACATTACTACACCTTTCCCTTATTGCCCTCAATTTTTTTCTCTTTTTTGGATGTTGGCTACTCTGAGGCAGAATGCCATGCAGGGCTGTCATCAATATCATGCCATGGAGAGGTCCTGGTTAGATAGAGACACTTGGAAATGGGGCAGTTGAAAGGGCCAGAACCTCCTATAACATGGGGAAGAGGTTATGCTTGTATAAAAGGGGATAATAAAACTTGCATTTGGGCTCCAGGTGGCTGGGTGAAACCTTACCATGGACACAGAGGAGATGATGCCCCAACATGAAGGGACAAAGGCTGACCCATTGCTCCAGAGACAATAGGCTCCAATGATGACTTTAGGGCAAGTGAAAAAGACTACAGATGAGGCCCAGAGACACCTCCGTGCATTAGGCCAACCAGAAAATCCCACTAATCTGTTTCTCATGATGGTAGTCATCATTAGTAATTCCTCTGTCAGATCAAAATAAGATGTTTAAACCAACAAGAAAAACTGGTCTGGAAGCTGGTCATGATTACTTTACTTAAAAAAAGGGGGGGGGGATATGTGGGGAACCAGATGCAGAGCTTATCTGAGAATTGAATCTCGTGGTCCTCAGCACGCTGGGAATATATGGGGTCCTGAATGGGCACACTGACCCTTGACCACATTGCTCTCCAGACACAGCTCCTCTGCTCCCCTTCCTTGAGTCAATAGCCTATTCTTTCACCTTTTGAAGTAAACATGTTTTTCTCTGATTCCCAAAGTTAATCATTCTTAAAGCTAATCTGCTAGCTCTCTTAATAAAAGCTGAATGAGGAGCAGCCCAGGTGGCTCAGTGGTTTAGCGCCACCTTCGGCCCAGGGCCTGATCCTGGAGGCTTGGAATCAAGTCCCCCGTCGGGCTCCCTGTATGGAGCCTGCTTCTCCCTCTGCCTGTGTCTCTTCCTCTCTCTCTCTCTCTCTCTCTCTGTGTGTGTGAATAAAAAAAAAATCTAAAAAAAAAAAAAAAAAAGCTGTATGAGACAAAGCCTCAGAATCGAGTCCAAGTCAAGTCCCAGTCCCCTTGCCCCCCAGATTAAAATTCAGTGAGATCCAAGTCTTTCTTCCTATCATTGCCTCTGACTATTCTGGCTCCATGCACCTTCATGTAAGCTTTAGTAAACATAATTCCATTCTCCTCTGCTTTACATATCAGGTTTATGAGGAGTTCCAAGACTACTATTAATAAGTGAATAGTATGTAGGATATTTTAGAGCAAGCATCAGGTGGCAGTCATATATAGATCCTAATACACTCTTTAATGTATATACATTTGACTGAACTACATTATAATCTCCTTGAGACTAGGTACTGAGTCTTACCCACAGTTAGTACAATGGAACTCAAATATCTGTGCTGTAAATGAATAAAATAATAGGTGAAACAATTGATGAATTTCCTAAAAGTTAATTTTTCCAAGGCAAAAGATTTCCTAAAGGTCAAAAGATCTGTTTTTTAAGGATAATAGATACTTAAAAAAGAATTTACAGAATTTTTAACAGGTCTTGTTAAAAAGAATTTACTAATTATCCATTTCCACTAAAATTTTATGCTTGCATCTTTGGCTTTTGTTCTGCTTAAGTAAAATTTCTGTATTTCAACATCTAGGGGAAACCACTAATTGGGTTGGGTTTGGGTTTTTTTGTTTTGCTTTGCTTTTTTCTTTTTTTAAATTTTCCTTTTCCTTTGCCCTAGCTTTTTTTTTTTTTTTAACTAGTCCACACCTCTGTGAGAGAAGAATAATCAACCTATTTTGGAATCAGAATTTGCATTGACTGTAATGAATATTCTGGTCAAGTCTCAAATTGAGGTCTGAGCAAGGGCACCATATTGAGGCTTCTCTATTTCATTGCTCGATTGTATTGTTATTGATGTCCTTTAAATAACATGAAACATCAGGTCTGATTAAGGAACACTTTAATCAGAAGAACGTTTCATTAAAAAGGAAAAAAAAGATACTTAGCTGGGAGAGAGACACCATACTCACGAAGGTGGTCTTCCCAGGGCCAGGCTTATCCATTGCACTCTGGATGGGCTGCCCACTGTGATTTCCCCAAATGCAGGAAACTCGGAAGCATAAATGTGGTAGTGGGACACAGCGTTTGTACTTTCCCCTGATATTTTTGGTTCAAGAATGTCACACTCTGTAATTTGCTGCCAAGTATTTGCAAGTTATTTTTGGCTCTGTTTTTGCATGTAGACATTTCCAGGGTAGTAACTTTGCAGTGTTACTATGCTGTGCTAATTATGATAATGTTTTGTTCTCCTTCCAAGTTTCTGGTAGTTCTTATACTTATACTTACATTGGTGGGACTTATACTTACATTGGTGTCTACCTCTTGTGTTTTATTTTGACTTGGCAGGGTTTATCCTTTTCCCCAGTGTTGTTGGTATCTTTTAAAAGGCTTCCTTCCTGCTTTGTGAGGTGGTAAAATCATCTCCCAAAATCCGGTTCTGTGTTTTGAACCCCACCCAAAGACTCCTTTCTCAACACAATTCACAATTCCCGCCTATGCCTCTTTACTGCTGAATTTTTTTCAAGGACTGATCATGTTGCTTACTGTGGTCCTTGACCAGCAACTTCAGCATCACCCGGCACCATGGGAGAGTGTGAAGAATGCAGCATCTTGGGACACTGGTGGCTCAGTGGTTGAGCATCTGCCTTCCGCTCAAACCCCATCCCAGTGTCCTGGGATCAAGTCCCACATCAGGCAGCACGTAGGGAGCCTGTTTCTCCCTCTGCTTGTGTCTCTGCCTCTCTCTGTGTCACTCATGAGGAAATAAATAAAATCCTTTTTTTAAAGATTTTTTATTTATTTATTCATGAGAGACATGGAGAGAGAGAGAGGCAGAGACACAGCAGATGGAGAAGCAGGCTCCTTGCAGAAAACCTGATGTAGGACTCGATCCTGGGTCCCCAGGATCAGGCCCTGGGCTGAAGGCAGCGCTAAACCACTGAGCCACCCGGGCTGCCCAATAAATAAAATCTTAAAAAAAAAAAAAAAAAAAAAAGAATGCAGCATCTTAGGTCTAAGCTTTTCAAAATCTTCCAAATTAGAATTAGCAGTTCAACAAGATTCCCAGGTGATTCTATACACATTAAAGTTTGAGGGGAACAAAAAAGGAAAAAAAAAAAACATTAATACAGAAATATCTTACTCGTGTTATGATTGAAATAAGTTCTTGTGTGTCTGTGGACAAAATCTCATTTTTTAAAAATAATTACTTTCTACTTCTCTATCCTTATTATATCATGTTTAAATGGCTTTTATTAAAATTCATTTTCTACTTTTCCTAGACTGCTAGCACCTTGAGGGGTTGACAAAGGACTACATAACTCACAAAGCAATGGGTAGAGAGTTAACTTCAAAAGATTACGAGAGGAAATGTGGGTTGCCCTTGGGAGTATGAAGAAATTGAAGAAAACCTTTTGCATTTCAATAACTCTCTGGCTGTAATCCACCTCACTAGTGGAATGGTGATTCTCAGGGAGAGGTAGAGAGAAAAGGAGCCTGTTTTTGATAAGAGGAAATGATTCTCATAGGGTAGAAATCTATCTTGAGTTCTTTTCTGCTCTCTGCCTTGGTTTCTGCTAAAGGTAAGTGGTAGCAGGAAACTCAGACACAGGAAATTGAAGAAGCAATCCCATAATAATGGCTTTGATTGGGGATGACAAAAGCACAGAAAGAGCAGGATTTTGAGCTGTAAATGAATCTAGAGAGACTTGAATAGATGCCACAGCCTCAGAGCAAAGTGCATGTATCTCAGGATGACTTATTAAAGAGCATATATATCAAAGCTGATGTGGAACAAGTCGGTTCTAATGTTAGAAAGATAAGGGGACTAAGTAATATTTTAAGGGTTTTTTAAAAATCATTTTATGATCAGTGAACCAATATTTATTGTTAGAGGTATCAGGTATACATATTTTTTAATTAAAGAAAAGGTTTTGTACACTGTTTTTGTCTAACACCTAATTAAGAAAAGCATTTGGTTTAAACCTGTGAGTTTAGTTTGTGCATTTTAAACACATTGCCTTAACTATCTTTTTTAGAATGCCATAAAAATCTTATTATATATTAAATGACAATAATATTCTTCAGTTTTCCCTCTTCAACCTACACCACTAAAATCATAACAATAATTTCATACTTATAAAGGTATCTGTTAAGGCAGTTGAAATAATTCATTATATATAACTAAAAATACTATATACAAATATAGCTATTTTTATAATATTTGAAGAATACAATTATTTTGCATTTATAATATTCTTAAAATAATTTACCTGTAAAGAAAACAACTCACAAGATACTCAATCATTAAAAATAAATACATGAATTTTTGCATACAGTAGGTGGGGCTAATTCAAAAATATCTTACAATTTCCTCTCAAACTATCTTACTCAACATATTGCTCTTTTGTACCATGAAATATAAGGATTCCTTGTTCTAAATTATGATTAAAGGAAAAGTAAATAAATAAATTATGATTAAAGAAACCTTGAATTAGAAAGGGTAAACAATTTCAGTTGCAAAAAGTTGATGATGCAAAACATGGCTGTTAGCAGGATAGGGCTTAAATTTGCTAGCTAATATCTCAAAGAGAATTTGTGTTCTTCTGCTATTGTGATCTATGGAGTACTTTTCCTTCCTTTACATGACTTCACTATTCCTCCAACATATAATTAGTGTTTTTTCTTTCGCTGAGCTCCTGAGTAGCTGCAACCGCAAAGGACTCTAATGCAAATACCACGAAGGCTCCTCGTAGGCAGATGAGGGCTCAGTCAAAGACAGTGGTGGAATGCCAGCTTGTCTCACATGAGCCTCAAGGCCACAAATTACTCATTTTGAACTAAAAAGATAATGCTATTTTTGTTGGAAAATAAGACTCATATTACAATTCTAAGCAGCACAATACTACTTGCAAAGCATTATTTCCTAGTCAATTCCATGCATTTATTATTCTGAGATTTACTTCTGAGCAAACAGTTTAGATATATTGCCTGTGATTAGGCCTACAAAGATTCATCTCCAGGAACAATAGTCAGCATCTGTTCTAGAAAAGCCCTTATCAAAGTATGGATCTAGAGGCCAGTAATATTTTAACACAACAACAATAAAAATTAGACAGACCCAGAGATGGTGGCTATTTTACTTATCAATATTACTTCAGTTTATTTTTCCAAATAAAAACATTGGAACACTGCCATCTTTTTTCTCCATCAATTTTTTTTTTTTTTAATGGAAGGACAATATTAACTTACAAATTTAGTGATAGGGGATCCCTGGGTGGCTTAGCAGTTTAGCGCCTGCCTTTGGCCCAGGGCGCGATCCTGGAGTCCCAGGATCAAGTCCCATGTCAGGCTCCCGGCATGGAGCCTGCTTCTCCCTCCTCCTGTGTCTCTGCCTCTCTCTCTCTCTATGTCTATCATAAATAAATAAATAAATCTTTAAAAAAAAATAAAAATACAAATTTAGTGATAAAATAATCCTAATTATTCTTATTAACATGGTTTTAGACTCTTACTTCATTGTTTTTATGTTTATGGTGACTATCGTATCTCTGTCAGGTAATGTGATCTTAAATCTTATGATATCAGGAAGTGAAGACTAGGAAAAGCACTAGGGGTTTTCTGAGACTGCAGAGAGCCTCTAGTTTCTGTTACAAGATCCTGAAACCATCAATACAGCTAAAAAATCAAGTGATAGAACAAATTTCAGCAAAAGAGTACTTCTACATTTAGCTATTGTTGTAATATTTAAAAGGACAGTCAAAATGCACTTATGTATTTAGTGTATTATATTTGAGAAAGAAAGCTAAACCATAGAAGATGCACAATGATTAAAGAATGAATAGATGAGCAAATACAAGAAACAGCAGGGGTGGGAGAGAATGTGAAGAAAAAAGAACCCTCATGCACTGTTGGTGGGAATGCAAACTGGTGTAGCCACTGTAGAAAACAGTATGGAAGTTCCTCAAAAAATTAAAAATAGAACCACTCTATGATCCAGGAATCATGCTACTGGGTATTTAACAAAAAAATATGTAAACACTAACTGAAAGAGATACATGCATCCCTATGTTTACTGCAGCATTATTTACAATAGCCAAACTATGGTAGCAGCCCAGGTATTCATTGATAGATGAATGGGTAAAGAAGATGTGGTATATATATGTACAAGGAAATATTATTTAACCATAAAAAAAGAATGAAACCTTGCCATTTGCAACAACATGAATGGAGCTAGGGACTATAATGTTAAGCGAAATAAGTCAGAAGAAAGATAAATACCACATGATCTCACTTATATGTGGAATTGAAGAAAAAAAACAAATTAGCAAAGGTTAAAAGAGAGAGAGGAGGCAAACCAAAAAATGGACTCTTAGCTATAGAGAACAAACTGCTGATTACCAGAGGGGAGAGGGTGTAAGGATGGGAGAAACAGGGGGTGGGGATTAAGGAGTACATTTATCATGGTGAGATAAAATAAAATGATTTTTTAAAAAGAAAAAATTAAAATGATAACAAAATATTTTTAACTGTTAAAAAAAGGAGCAATAGACACTATTACTCAGGAAATTCCAAGGGACTTAGGAACTCAGAGTCTGGGATCAAAAACAAAATATTAGAACAGAAGTATTTTGATCACTTAGATATCCACAAGGGTTTTAGGAGCTCTATGCCAAGAACTGGGGAAGAGACAATAGATATATTTTCTATTTGCTATTAACTCACAATGGCACATCTCAGGGAGAGGCTTAGGTAGTAGTTTCCAAAGAAGAAGAAGGAGAAGGAGAAGGAGAAGGAGAAGGAGAAGGAGAAGGAGAAGGAGAAGGAGAAGGAAGAAGAAGAAAAAGAAAAGAAGAAGAAGAAGAAGAAGAAGAAGAAGAAGAAGAAGAAGAAGAAGAAGAAGAAAAGAAAAAGAAAGAAGAAGGAAGAAGGAAGAAGGAAGAAGAAGAAGAAGAAGAAGAAGAGGAGGAGGAGGAGGAGGAGGAGGGGAGAGGGAGGGGGAGGGGGATAGGAAAAAGGAGAGAAGAGAAGAAGAAGAATCATCACTATATGAGCAATGTTGGACGGATCTAGGCAGTCAGTGGGGGAAATCTTGCCATCATGACAGACCACAACAAAAGGCAAGTGCCCTATGATTTAGCAGTGAAGGAGCTGATGGAGCAGGAGCAACAAATGTATTACAGAAGCCTAAAATCTAGGGAGGCACTTAATTCAGAATTCTAGAAGTGCTTCCTCGTAAGTCTTGAAGGAAGAAATAGTTTAGGCTCCCCCTAAAATGTGAAGTAAAATGAATTCCAGAAGGGAGAGACATTAGTAAGTGCCCGAAGCTATGGAAAAGCAACGTATATTTGAGGAAAGTAGATGCAGTGTTTCATAATCTCTCCTAGAAATTAAAATTTTTATAACCAAAAGGCCTTTAAGAGAACTTGGAAGATTAACCTGAAAGCTGGACACTTTAGGTGGTCCATTCCAGTCACTGCCAGGTCAGGCCAGCACCTCTGTACTTGATTACCTGTCACGTTTTCCTTTCTCGACTTGGGGGGTGGTGGTGGTGTATGTTTTAGCCTCATCACAACAAACTGTAAGAAGTGTAATTAAAATTAATTATTTAACCATGATATTAAGAAAAAAAAACTAATGAGCCCTAATAGATTACAGAAACAACTTGCAGGAACCTCTGACTTCTCTTTCTTTATAGACACTCTCATAAACCACAGTTTATCAGTAAATTGTACTCAATTCTGGATTCCAGCATGAAAAAGAAATTATGGAAAACATAGATGAACACATAATAAGTAAGTATTTAAGAACTAGAGGCATACATATTTGAGGAAAGACCTTAGGGAAAAAAATAGTTTACAAATATTTCTTCCTTTCTCATGTCTCAAAAATTATTTCTTTTCAGTTGACACCACTTAGGAGCAGAGTATCACTGAGATGCTTGGTCACAGCAAGAGGGAGGATCAGCATTCTCCTGGGAGCACCTTCTAACTGATGACATTATGTATATAGGATAGCACATCTTAACTTCCATGATCCTTTCTGTTGTGTCTATACATTGTGAGATGCCCTTCATGGGGAGGTGGCACATGAGTAAAGGTCAACATGGAGTTATTTACTACATAGGAATGACATAGAAGGAATAAAAATGACATTGACATAAACAAGGGGTGTGTAATTCTGTAAAAGGATTAGATCAGCTAACTCCATTAGTAACACGAAAAAAAACAGGCAAACTGCAAAGTTAGGTGTTCTGCTCACCTTAAATAGTATTTGCTTGGCTTTAAGTTTCATGTAAAAAAAAAAAAAAGTTGCTCTAAAAATAATGAGAAATTCTCCCCAATTTGTAAATGTTTTGCCAGCTTGAAAATTTAAAGGTAAAAAGAAATAAGCTAAATGATTTCAAACATTCACATTAAACTGTGAAAGCCCTTTTAAGAAACCTTGAATATATCATCCCAATTATATAGTTTTTTTTTTATACCAAGTATCTCTGTAGGTAGATTTGTTATGAGTTTGTGAATATGTATGCCTGCCTATTGACTATCTATCTATGTAGAAGATTCTATTACAATTATGGATTGATGTCACACAAAAAAATTCCCTTTTACATTTAATGTAAAATAGAGATTCTTGTTTGTTTCCCTCTTCTCCTTTTTATTGATTCATTTTATGGTTAAATCCTCAAAAGGACAATAAATGACAACCAAATTGATTTTTAGTTTCAAATCTGTTAAATAAAACATCTGGCACTGTGTACAGCTGCCAGTGTTTTGGGAAATTTCTACTGTTTTAGAGGTCATTGTAGGTACCATGTAACATATTAAACCAAGCTTATGGAAAATTTTAAGTACGTTATATATTTTCCTCTGGATTTCTTTTTTGAATACAGCTTGCTTCAGGTCTTGTTTTGTTTTCCTTCTTCTCCCACAGCCCCAAGGAGCTTGTGCTTCAATCAAAACACTCAAGCTCTGGCCCTGAGCTTCTTCCTTAGCTAATTAAGGGGACTTAGCAAATAATGTCAACAAAAGAAAGTGACTAAAATATGGAAAAGACAAAATAATTGCTGCTTTGTGATGTATCTTACACCTAATTACATGAGACTATTAAAACTTGATAACAGGATTCACGCCATCAACATCTGTAGTCACATTATCTTCGTAACAGAATAGAATGTCACATAACCGAGGTTCATGATAATGATCCCAAGTCATCAAGAAAGCATTAAATTATATTGTTTTCTCTGTTGAAGATGCAAGGAATCATAAAGTGCAAGTGATACTTTTTTTTTCTTTGGGCTTGTATTTTTGTACTTCACTCTGTGTCATGAGATGTAAATATTTTCCAGTGTTATGTATTATTAAGATAGCATTATATTATTAAGCCATTGTATGCGCAGGTTTTTGGAGATATTTGGTAAAACTTTATGATTAATAGTATTTTGAAAGATATTTGCAAATTCTGTGTAATTTGTATAATTACCAGTGGAATTTCTAACATCTCAGAATTTTTAAAGATATGAATATCCCTAGTTACTATCTTGAAAAGTTTCCCCCTTTTAGATAATAGTAGATAAGCTGCATTTGCTCCTGCGTTCCGCAAAAAATTTATTGAGTATCCTTTATGTACTAGAAACTAAAAATAATAGGTTTTAAAGACAAGTAACTCAGAGTTTGTCTTGCATGAACAATGCTCCAATCCCTGGAACGGTGGTAGAAGAAGGTGTTAACAAGGAAACACACATTTAAAATAAATATGAAAAGAGCTCAGGAACATTCATAAGGAAAACGTGAAAACTGTAAACTATTAAGTCCAATGCTACTTTAAAATTTTTCGCAGATGCATTAAATCTGATTGGAAAGAACTGGTCTTTGATAAACCAGAATAGTAAACACTTCTATTTCTCAATTACATATCCTTTTCCTCTATTGTCCTACTCACCTCTGCAGTTACTAAGATTAAAATCTATGACATAACTCTAAATTTAAAATATTGTATGTTGGGGTTCCTGGGTGGGGTTCCTGGGTTAAGCATCTGTCTTTGGCTCAGATTGTGATGTCCTGGGATTGAGTCCAGCATCGGGCTGCCTGCATGGAGCCTGCTTCTCCCTCTGCCTATGTCTCTGCCTCTTTCTCTGTGTCCCTCATGAATAAATAAATAAAATCTTTTAAAAAAAGATGTTATATGGGGATCCCTGGGTGCGCAGCGTTTTGGCGCCTGTCTTTGGCCCAGGGCGCGATCCTGGAGACCTGGGATCGAATCCCACGTCGGGCTCCCGGTGCATGGAGCCTGCTTCTCCCTCTGCCTGTGTCTCTGCCTCTCTCTCTCTCTCTCTCTCTGTGACTATCATAAATAAAATTTAAAAAAAAAGATATTATATGTCATTTTCTAATATTTCAATATGATTGACAATACCATTATAACATTATATTTAAAATTTTTGTTATGTAAATTTATGGCTGAAATCTCAAATAAGGTGTTCAAGAAAATATTTTCATTTTTTATTTGTTAATTTATTTTGTCAATACTAAATATTTTCCATATTAACAAATGACAATCATTATAGCACACCATCCATCAGACAATTTCCCAGTTATGGAAAAGCAGATATGGTACTCAGAAATCACTTAATTCTTTAAGAATTGGCATTAATTTAGATGATGTTTTCATATACAACCTTTTCTGGTCCCACTTATTAAAGTTTAATTTATATACAAGAATACTCATAATAATACTCATTCCACATTTCTACTATTGTTTAAATATTTTTTTTTAGAATATTCATTACTGAAAGCATATTTGGTAATATTTCCTTTGGAGACATTGTTATGTAGAATAACACTTCTTAAACTACTTTACACACACACATATATATATATATATATATATATATATATATATATATATATAAACTTTAAAAGCACACTGAAAGTTAATCATAGGTCAAATAACTTCGTTTAATTGCTAATTAAAACTTGGAATGGAAACTAAAAAGCTTCATTTCGTGCTGCTTTCCAATAATTACCATTAATATGATTATATCCTTGTTTAAAGCTTATCTAAATTAGCTCATTAGCCAGCATGGTTACTTATAAACCAAAAAGAATGAAAAAAATCAATTTCATCACATTTTTATACTGATCTCAGGGAACATGGCTGGTATATTCATTACCATCTGTGTCCATAGCCCTGTACAGTATGGCATATGTGTCAAACCAATTACTATGCAAATCCCAAGATCATCCCAGCATTAATTCCCCAGTGATATTGAAATCTTGGCTAGTTTAAATAACCACAAAGAAAAATTTTATTCTTGAAATTAGTAATACAGATTTTGCTCAAGTTGGGATTCATAGGCACCAAATAGTTTCTTTCTTTAAAATAGATACATTTCAAATATGACAGTTCCTTTTAGCTTCCTCAAAATTAAGCAATATAAAAATATAGAAAATGTACTAGGTGATCTACTATATTAAATATGCAAAAAGTCAAAAAACATTAGAGAGGTACTTACCATAGTAACTAAGGAAATGGTGCTATAAAAATATTATTGTCAGTATTCTCTCAGAGTGGACTAGAAGTTACCTAATTGAATCATATGCAGTTTCATTTTATATTGATAATGTTAGTAAAGATAACTTAAAGACGACTTGATACTTTCCCTTTTTAATACTGAGTAAAGAGAGACTCTCATTTGCCTAGTTTGATTTACTCTTTTTTTTTTTTTAAGATTTATTTATTTAGGGATCCCTGGGGGGCACAGCGGTTTGGCGCCTGCCTTTGGCCCGGGGCGCGATCCTGGAGACCCGGGACCGAATCCCACGTCGGGCTCCCTGCATGGAGCCGCTTCTCCCTCTGCCTGTGTCTCTGCCTCTCTGTCTCTCTCTGTGTGGCTATCATGAATAAATAAATAAAATCTTTAAAAAAAAAAAAAGATTTATTTATTTATTTGAGACAGAGAAAGAGGGAGCAGTAATGGGAGGGGGAGAGGGAGAGAAAATCTCAAGTATACTCCACAATGAGTGTTCACCCTGATGTGAGGCTTGATCTTATGACTCTGAGATCACAATCTGAGCCAAAACCAAGAGTCACTGCTCAACTGACTATGCCACCCGGACGCCCCTCATTTACTCTTCTTATCTTATGTTCTTGTTGATTTTTCACTCCTTTCACTTAATTTTCTGGTATCTATACTGCAACATGTTTCTTCAGCCTGTTATTTTCTCAATTTATTTTGTCCTTAAAACAAATTTCCTTTGAGTTCAAAAAATATTTTGAGTTGGAACACCTGGGTGTCCTGAATGGCTGGCTGGCTCTTGATTTCGGCTTATGATCAGGTTCCTGAGATCAAGCCCCACATTTCTCCCTCTTCCTCTGCCCCTCTCCCTCCTAAAAAAAAAAGAAGCTGATTTGTGGCATGTTCCTGCTAACTCTAATTTTTCTTTAGGTTATCTATAGAAGATGCCTTTCTTTATTTGTAAAGTGCTATGCAAACTAGGTGCTTTGTACATAAATAAGACAGATCCAATCAGTCCTTTAGGAATTGAAATTTTATAGTGCAAATAGACAAACATTCCAGTATAGTACAACTGCCATTTTATCTATGAAATTTCTGTCATCAGAACACCTGGGTGGCTTAGTGGTTGAGTGTCTGCCTTTAGCTCAGGGTGTGATCCTAGGGTCGTGGGATAAAGTCCTGCATTGGGCTCCCTGAAGGAAGCCTGCTTTTACCTCTGCCTATGTCTCTGCCTCTCTCTCTCTCTCTCTCTCATGAATAAAAAAATAAAATCTTAAACAAAATGCAATTTCTGTCATCAACATACCAAAATTGCATTTCAACTGCTGAGATTCATTAATTCAGTCATTCAACATTTAAGGAGCACCACTCTAGCCATCTAGAATATAACGCTGAAAAAGAGACACAAAATCCCTTCACTCATAAAGCTAACATTTTAATGGTAAAACAGATAAACCTAAACAATAAATAAATAAATAAATATATAGACTCAAATGGAGTGACAGTAGTACTATGAAAAAAAGTTAAGCAGTAAAAGATTTTTATAGGTGAAGATCTTTTAGATCAGATAGATAATTGGAGAAGGCCTCATTCACTACACACAAATGTTTGATCACATTACAAGGCAAAAAAAAAATATGGGTTATTATTTTTTCCTTGCCTCTGTGAATTTCTTTATTATTAATAAAAATCAAACTTTTTAAATAACTTGCATGTTTTTCAGTTTTCTTTGTAAATTCTATAGTGAATTAAAATATAGGTCCAATATAAACTATTATTCCACAACTTTAGGAATAAATTTGAAAGTCTTTACCATGGCCTACAGGGACCAACATGATGTCCATCCTCCTCAATCCTTATTTCCTTCCACTGCACACACCACATAAACACTTGTTCAACCATAATAACTACTAGATGTTCGTGCAGATACACCACATATGCTACCCCTCCTGTTTCAAGATTTCTGCACTTGCTTTCTTGATTTACCCAGAATGCCTTTCTTCTGAGTATTTGAATGATTCTCTTCCAACATCCACCCCACTCTGTTTCAGGTCTCGGTGACTGTTATGACATTACACCTAAAATAACAGTCTTGTAGATTGAGCACCAAGTTGGGTTCTGCGCAGAGTGGGGAGTCGGCTTGAGGTCTCTCTCTCTGCCTCTGCCTCTCCCTCCACTCGTGGGCACATGCATACTGTCTCTCTAAAAATAAACAAATAAATCTTTTTAAAAAATTAGCAGTGTTTCACACTCTAAGACAATACATTACTATATATCTCTCTTTTTTTTTTTTTTTGTAGCACTTAAGGCTACCTGATATTACATATCTATTGTTACCCCTTCTGTTAAGATACACACTCTGCTGAGCCAGGATCATAGCCTTATTTATTGCTATTTCTCACTGCTTAGCACATATGTATGTAATGAAAATTTGCTGAATAAAGGAATTGAGGAATAAAGAGAAATGACTTTAGTAACCACTCTCATTATTCCTTTTCTCTTCTGCTATAGTCTTAGGTGCCCACTTTAAATCTCCCTTTCTACCCGTCAGCTCAGGCTTTCATAACAAGTTTCCACAGATCGAATGGCTTAAATAACCAATGTTTATTTTCTCATGGTTCTGGAAGTCTGAGATCAGAGTTCCTGCATGGTTGAGTTTTGGCTGTGTCCTCCCATGGTGGAAAGGAACTCTCTAGTATCTCTTTAATTTTAATGACACGAATCCTTTAAAGGCCCCACCCTTACGCCTTCATTTAGCTTTAATTTTCTCCTTATAGGTCCTATCTCCAGACACAGTCACTGGATTGTAGAGTGTCAACAAATAAATCTGGAGGGGTGGGCACAGACAAGTCAGTCTGCAGAACACTTTAGTATATTATTTAGGCTGAAAATACCCCCATATGATCATCATCAGTAATTTAAAGAAGTTCCTTCAAATAGTAATTAGAAGCTACTAGATTTAAACAAAATTTTAAAAAATCAAAAACCCATTTTTATGTTATTTTTGAAGCAATTACTGACAAATTTAACTGATTCTTTCCTAAAAAATAACTTCACAATCTGTGATGGAAAAAAAACAGTGTGAAATGATCTACTCTTTTCATAAACACAAGCTGAAAAGTTCAGATAACTGTTTGCATGTAAATTATAGATGATGTAGGTTTTCAACTCTACAATATATTTTTAAAAAATTATGAATAGATGGGTGGCTCAGTCAGTTAAGTGTCTGCCTTTGGCTCAGGTCATGACATCAGGGTCCTGGGATCAAGCCCTGAATCAGGCTCCCCACTCAGCAAGGACTCTGCTTATGTCTCTTCCGCTCCCTCTGCCCCTCTACCCCACACTCATGCTCTCTCTTTCTCAAATAAAGAAAGAATAGATGGTGATATCTATTCTTTATAAATTCAGTTTTCTATAAACTATAAGAAAATATCTTTCTCTTAAAATACAATAGAAGGAAATATTTTGCATATTTTATTTTGAAATATATCTAAAATTAAAACAAACAAAATAGCTAATAATATTGAACCAATTGAATACTCAACCACGACTATTGAAATAAGACAAGGCTAATTTGAAATGTCTGACCCATAAGGTTCCATTGGGCATTGATCTGGTATAAAAAAAATCTGTTTTCAACTAAATCCATTAATAATAGCATTAAAATAAAAAAAAAGATGCAATGGATTATGTTTCCAATACTATATTACCTGCTTTTAAGGTTGGAGATTTTCCTCTAATTTAGTAGTTTTTTTCTCATGCCATTCAAAAGAAATCAAATTCTATTAAATTATTAATCATTCACAGTCACAAATGTTATACATATATTCCTTCAAGCTCAGGTAGTGGAAATCTGTATTTTTAGTCAGCATAACTCAACCTTGCATTACTTCAGAAATGTCACTCCCTTGACACTTCATCATGTCAAAACAGTAGAATGTATGTCACGTCTTCCGCATAGCAAAGGTTCCTACAGAAACGACATGGAACCATTGTGACATTTTTCTAATTATCGATCATTTCATGTCTATGTAGTTGAAGAGTATTTGTTAAACCTGAACATTCAGATCACTTTTGGTATTCTAGGTTGACTGTGCTACTAGAAAAATTTATGTTGTATGTTTTTACACTTATTTCCTACTAACATCTAAATTGATCACTGTATCTGCATTTAGTGTCATTAAAGACTATATGTGTGTTGGAAGAGAACAGGAGACTATAAACTCTGTGAGCACAGCGTTTTTTCTTTGTGTCCAAATTTCTATCCCCTAGGGCAGATACACAGTAAATGCTTAGTGAATATTACTGAATAAATATATAAATGGATATAACCCATCCCATCCCAGTCTTTAAACTTACTGATACAGTTCATTACATGAGTTTTATGGACTATTCTCTTTCCTATTTTATTTGAATAAGACTCAAAACTATCAATATGAATTTTGGGAAAGGAATGGAAGAGTTCTGGGTCAAGATCAACTAAGTCAATAAGATTGTAGTTAGGGAAAATTTGGAAGGGACCATAAAAGGACAGTTTTATCTATACTATGTATTTATCTATACTATGATGGGCTAATGAAGCATACCTTGTTTATTGACCTGTATCTGGTTAGAATATATGCTTTTGAATAACAGAAATCCAATCCAAACAGGCTAGAACAGTAAAAGGAAATTTTTGGCATATGTACAAAATAGTTTAAATAAAGAGTTACCCTGTAGCACAGTTTACCAATTTTGTTTATGTTTTGCTTCTAAAATATATAACCTTGATTTTCCCAACATTGACATGACTTCACCAGCTTCAAAGGGCTTCCTTGTTCCCCTTAGGACAATTTCTGTTTCTTCAGGTGACTTCTGCAAAAGAAAGGAATTTTTCTCGCCCAGAAGCTTTCACTTAATATCACATTATCTGGATTTGTGTCATGAGCATCTACAAACTATTCAGTTTCATGGGAAAAAGCCGTCACCTATTGCTTTAAGGCTCACACCTCGAGTTGTAAGAAACAGAGCAAGCTCCAAGCTTGAGGTGAACACTTGAATGAAAAATCAGGGTGCTTTGGCCAAAGAAAAGGGAAAATGAATGACTAAGGCCAAAACCAGAACATGTCCATTAATGCTTTTGAATGATATTCATGTTTAAAATTCACATTGTAAAAGTGCAAACCCAAACAACCTTTGCTCAAAGGATGAATTACCCATTTTGAAGTATTAAACCTCTTTTTACCTCACTTAATTACACCCATAAATAGGGATAATAATAGGATACACAACAAAGTTTTATTGTGAATTTTAACTTAGATAACAAATGCAAACTGCTTAGCAAATTGCCTGACACAGAGCAAATGTGTAATAGAAGTTCACCGCAATGATAACTCCAATGATAGTTGTTATTGTCATCACACGTATATACTTTTCTATAATAGGCATTTATTACCTTTATATGTAGCAAAATAAACATCATAATACCCATGTCTAAGAGTATCAGGGTCAGGATTGAACTCAGTAATAATCTACATGTTTATTTCCATTATAACCCTTGTTTCAAAGAATTGTAGTCATTTATTTCCTTGACAGCAGATAGTTTACTAAAGTTCTTTGAAGACAACATCTCGATCCTATTTACCCATAAAGCCCCAATGGTCATGGTGATATTCATTATACGGTAGATCTTGATTAAGTTTTTACTGAAAACAAGAAGAAAAAGAAATGAGAAGGGACAGAGGGAGGGAAGGTTGAGGAAGGGTATTGAAAGAAAGGGTTGAAGGACATGAGGATGGAGATGATCATCTTGAGGTGGCAGGCTCGGAAAGGTCACGAGAGGGGCCTGCGTGCAAGGTTATGAGAAGGGTCTGCATGCAAGGTCATGCATCCAGGCTCTGTCCTGTCACGCGACTACAGATCTTTGTGCGCAAGGAAGGCAGCACTTGTAAGGAACTAAAGGCAGAAATTGCAGGTAAACGGTTATGTCTCAACATGAAAACAAACAAATGAAACGAAACAACAGCCACCAAAAGCAAAGTGACAAAGTTAAGAGCTACGGACCAGAGAATGGGCAGCTTTGTTACCACCTACTTAGAAACCTGGGAACTGCTGAGAGAAACGTCCATGAAGGAGTTTGGTTCATTAGGAAATGCTTTGTTTTGATAAGGATTAAGGTGCTCTTGAACTGTGAGATTACGTGGGACCTATCGCTTGTTATATTTGGAAATTAAATATTAAACACTACTAATCTTTAAGTGCAATATCCTCTAACATAAAGCACCAGCGTCTGTTTTCTGGTATTTATACTGGGCCTCTGCACTACACATCGCGCCGCCACAGCTCAGGTGGTGCAAATTTAAATCAGGTTTGTGGACGTCAGCTCCGCATATTCGAATGTGATAAAAATGCACTTTTAAGTTTTTATTGCATAAAAATCCTTTTTGAGAGAGAAAAATATTTAAATACAACCCCTAAAAACCCAAACCAAATTCATTTTCTTCAGGACCAACCATGGCTTTTAAAATTGTTTAAAATGCTGGAAATGACTTATCGTAAAATAAAACGCAAAAATGTTGGATGCTTGCTTTCTCATTTTTTAAAAAAAATAAAGGATCGCTAATCCAAGAATTCTGCGCCTTCTCTCTGAATTTGAGGAACAAAGGCTACATTTCACATTTGCTCTACATGAGGCAATGAATAAAAGATCACAGATAAAAGAAAACCAGTAAATCATCATTTGCATTGTATTGATGTTTACTGAGGTATAAAATCCCCTAGAATTTAGATGTGCTATCACATTGTTATGGAGAAGGTGCTCTCTTCAAATAACATAGGATTCAAAACACACATTTGTGTGTGAGAATTGATCTTAGATGAGTGCTCTGACAAATTCCCGAAAAAACCCTCTGAGTTCTATTATATCAATGAAAGGTCGAATTTCCTGTATTTTAAGACTTTGTTTTTTATTCTTAATATTTTTAGAATTCACATATACCAATAAACAAGGACTGATTTCTAAGAATATCGATTAAATAGTAAAATGTGAAAATAAACAGACAACGCTTCTTGATTTATTAGGCAATTAAATATATAGATTTAATACTTTTTAAAAAATAAATTGCAATTAAAAAATAAACTATTCCCCAATAAAATTTTTTCAGATATTCATCTTGAAACCTCAATAAAACGTGATCAAAAATTGAAATCAGAGTCAATAAATATAAAAGTGGACTACGAACATATCATCAATATAGGATTTGTATCTTCTAATGCTCTTCTCTCAAGCCAACTAGAAAAGCAGTTTACAATTGATGTGTGACATTGCTACCTTAATCTGTTTAATTATAAAGATTTATTGCAGGAAGAAAAAGAGAAAATCAAGATAAAGTTGAGAGTGGAGGGATGGGAATTTTGAGGGCATAAACTGTGAGTCGAATTATTCATCTGATAAGTATTAGGGAATTGCCAGGCATGAGAATAATTAATAATGACACGGAAGCAGGTGAAGCAAGGAATACTATGCAGACATAGAGAAAGAAAATAGAATATGCGAGCAATTAGAGGTTTCATAGCCTCATAGAATTTTAGATTTGAGAGAGGTCACAGAGATATTATTGCATCATTATTGTTATTACCCCATTTATTGAAGTATAACACAACAGGAGTAATATAACATATGAGTGCACCTGTGATGAACTTTTATAAATATATAGAACTGAGAAATCGTCACTAGGATCAAGATAGGAACATTACAAACCTTTCAGAATCCTTCCTGCTCCCCCATTAGTCACTAACTTTCCCCATATGTAACCCTTATTCTAAATTCTATCACCTTAGATTATTTTAACTGGTTTTTAAATTTCATAATTTTATTTTACTCAACAGTATCTTTGATATTCATCCATGTTGTTTTAGTAGCATAATTTCTTCCTTCTCATTGTTGTATAATAATCCATTTTAAGCCAATATACTATTTATACATTCTTCATTTTATGACCATTTCAGTTGTTGGAAGTTTTTCTTTATCACATTAAAAGTTGATGTTTAATTGAATGTTTAATTGAAGAGCTGAATGTTTAATTCTTATTATTAGACATAAACTCTCATCTGCCGTTGGTATATACCTGAGAGTTGGAATGGTTGGATCATAGGGTAGCTATCCATTTAGCCTTACTAAAACTGCTAACAGTTTTTTATTACTGTTTGTGACAATTTCTACTCTCATCAACATTGTGGTTACTTTAGTGGCTCTGATTTTTGCCACTGTTGGTTATTACTGTTCTTTAGTGGTTTTGCTTTTATAATATATCATGTGGTTTAAATTACCATTTTCCTGATGACCAATGATGCTGAATACCTTTTCCTACATTTATTGATCATTTTGTTATACTCACAGGTGAAGTGGCTGTTCAGGAATTTTTTTCTGTTTCAAAAGTAATCTTCCTTTTTTGTTTTTTCTTATTGACTTACAGAAGTTCTTTATGCAACTTTTTTTTTTTTATGGTAAATAACTGAAGGCTATACATGTTGGTTGCCTTGGAGAAATTACAGATGTGAAAATGGAAGAACCAAAATTGTGGCAGTTATTCGGCTTTGCAATACTTTGCCTCTTCCAATAAACAACTTTGGGGAAAAAATGAAAGTTTATAGTACCAAATATATTTCCAAAGACTATCACTGCTCTATTTTGAATATATCACAGGCCTAAACACAATCTTAATCACTTTAACTATTTTTTTTTCTCCCTAGGGGAATTCTGTCTCTAAAAACACACCAAACATTAAAATGAAAGTCAATAGGAAAATAGTTTCTTTCAAAAAGATATTTTTCTGTTAAAATGATCTAAAGCGATGAAAAGAACCCCAAATTAGTAAGGCATTAATATATATCATGAGTTCAAATAGACAAGATGAGTTTTTAAAAATAAACATTTTGCTTGTCAGAGGACAAGGAAGACAAGAAAACAAAAGGATATTGTCTCATGTTAGTAATTTAGAATTTTTGGTGGACAGAGGGTATAAGGAAGCAGAGTTGAATAGTGGTGAAATAAAAACATATAAGGAGATGAAGCTAGAAAAATGGGGCATGCATATTGGAAAAAAAATGTCTTACTGGAATGCAGAAATACATGTCTATGATAGTCTATTGGAAATTATAAGGAGTAGGCAATATTTACCATTTGAGTAGGAGGCAGAGAAATGAATTTTAATTCCTTCTAATTGGAACCTATAAACTGTGGACTACAATCACATTCTTTAGGAAAAATTTGGTTAACAACAGAAAATATTTCCATTTAAATACAAATTGATATTTGTTATTTTTAATATTATTACACATTCATTAAGAGTAAACCAAAGCAGATTTATATTTTCTGGTGTTAGTTGCTGAGTAAAACAAAATATTATTGTAAAAATATTGCTTTGCTCTATGCCCTTTTGAAATCAACTTTTTCATTAAGTTTCTTGAGTTAAAAATAACTAACCTGTTTAAAGAAAAGAAAAATGGTAGATTTAAATAGAATGCCTCTATTTGTAGGTTTTCTTTGGTGCTTTAAAGAAGTACTATGAAATGTGAAATTAAAACTAACATTAACAGTAATTATTGCATATCTATTTAATTTCCTTAGATATGTATCTTGCCTGAAGACTGATTAATACAGACAAGGAGACCACAGTTAACCATTGATATTTATCAACTGTGTACCTTATCAGCATATTAGCAGTTCCTTTGATTATGCTATAAAATAGTAAAAAAAGATGCATTCCCTTAATCTCTGAAGTGCAATTATAAAGCAGATAGTACTTGAACATTTAAATATTTTCCTGTTTATATATATTATAAAACAAGCATTATTTATTGGTCACAAGTAATCAGAGAGGTATCTTTCACAGATATTAAAGAGTGCTTGCCACCAAATTCCTTAAACATAGAAATTAGAGAAGATATAATTCCTTTTCATTCTCATTACTTAGTAAAACATGACATAGTGAAGATGTCTTAATACCTAGCAAATGAAAATAACCCTCACTACCTATTAGTATGACTATTATAAAAACAAAGCAACAAATACAAAATAACAAGTGTTGGCAAGGATGTGGCAAAAGTAGAACCTGTTTTTCCATAGTACTGTCTTTCCCATGAAAATGTAAAATGATGTGGCCACTGTGACAAATGGTATAGTGATTCCTAAAACCATTAAACATAGAATTAACATGATCCATCAATTTCACTTCTGGAAACAATCCCAAAAAAACTGAAAGCAGTAATTCAAGCAGATATTCATACCTGTTTATAGCAGTATTGTTCACATTTCCCAAAAGATGGAAGTTACTCAAATGTTCAGAGGCTGATTAATAGATAAAATGTGGTCTGTATGTGTGCTTGAATGTCATTTAGCCTTACAAGGGAAGGAAATTTTGGCATATGCTACAGAAAGGATATATCTGGAAGACACTATATTAAGTGAAATAAGTTATTCACAAAAGAAAAGATACCATGTGATTCGACTAACATGAAGTTCCTAGAGTAGTCAAATTATAGAGACAGAAAGTAAAATGGTAATTGTCAGTGGTTGGAAGGGGGAAGGCTAGGGAGTTAGCGTTTTATAGATAAGAAGTTTTAGTTGGGGAAAATGAAAAATTCTGTAGACAAGTGGTGATGATGGTTGCACGGTAATGTGAATGTGCTTAATATCTCAGAACTGAATACTTGAAAATGATTAAAATGGTAAATTTTGTGTTATGTATGTTTCATCACAAGTTTTACAAAAAGAAAAAAATTGAATTTACTGCTCCAAAAATTGTCATCTACTTTTAATCATGATTAGCTGAGAAAATACATTATCATTTTAAAGGCCCTTTAGGGACGCCTCGGTGGCTCAGCGGTTGAGCATCTGCCTTTGGCTCAAGGCATGATCCTGGGGTCCAGGATTGAGTTCCACATTGGGCTCCCTGCATGGAGCCTGCTTCTCCCTCTGCCTCTGTCTCTGCCTCTCTTCTCTGTGTCTCTCATGAATAAATAAATAAAATCTTTTTTAAAAATAAAAAAATAAAGGCCCTTTATTGTTGATTTGCCCCAATTATTCACATTAAATGCAAGTTATTTGTACTGAATGAAGAAAGGTATGCCAGATGTTTTAAATCTTAATAAAATGTATATACTAGAAAAAAATATCTGATTGTAATGAGCAGTATAATAAAAACTATTCAGCAGAGTATGCCATTGAGTAATTAGGTATTATTTGTTGCCTCTGGTTCCCAAAGTGGAGATATTTTAATACAAACGCTATTTCCCTTTTCTCTCGGTGGGAAAGATGTCCATCAAAGACTTCCACTAAGAAAATGTCCCTGTACATTTCAGGCAAATGTCATCTCAATCTCTGATGAAAATTCTCTTGTTATTCTTGACTGCATGAATCATAAATGTTTTACAACACATTTCCATGTACATCATGTGATTAAGGGAATTAGATTTTATTTCTTGCTTAGTCGGTTGGTTATTTCTAGTTTTGCTTTTTTGATCAGCTCTATTTTTTTTTTTTTTTCATGTCAAGGCTTGGTTTTGCACATCTTTGTAATCAATTGGGTGTCTGATACAATTGAAATTTAAATGAATTGATTGATAAGTGAATTTATAAACTTACTAATTGAGAGAAAATTGTAATAGCCAAAAAGATTTCCTCATGAGAGACTTTTATAAAGAGGTTGGTGGAAACTGTATGAGAAAAAGCCTTCATTTGTTTGATGACTGATAGATTTTAATATCTATATTTATATCCTGAAAACAGAGTTTTTGGAGCAGAGATCAGAATTACTGTTACTTATATTAATAACAGGATTGGTTCTCCATTACCCAATGTTTCTCTTTTATTACTTGATGCTATGAGACTCTGTATTTACACAGAAAGGAATTCAGCCATCACAGGTGAGGAGCCAGAAAAATATGAATCTGGGAACTCACATACATGTTGCCCCACTCTTGAAGAGAGGAAAGAAACTCTTCTTACTGTAAATAGATTCTTCTCAGGAAGAGAAAGGGAGTGCTCTAAGTTCTGCCACTTTGGAATATAGATAAGAGACTTTAGGAGGCAGATGAGTGTCTCTAGATTTGCAACCCCTACAATGTCTCCATGGCTTCAGTTTCCCTCCATTTTATTTTATTTTATTTTATTTTATTTTATTTTATTTTATTTTAACGATTTTATTTATTTATTCATAAGACACACAGAAAGAGGGCCAGAGATATAGGCAGAAGGAGAAGCAGGCGCCCCATGGGGAGCCCGATGAGGCACTCGATCCCAGAGCCCTGGGATCACACCCTGAGCCAAAGGCAGGCTCAACCACTCAGCCACCCAGGCATCCCTTCCCTCCATTTTAATACATAATAACACATCTTTAGGAAGTTCAATCTTTCCAAAGTTCTCACTGTCCCTTTAGTCATCTTTATACTCAAGTTTGTCCCTTAACCCAAGTTCCTGTAAAATTTGCTCAGAACATTCTGACCATGCAATATTTTCTCTTTTTGAGCCTGAATATTTCTCATCCTCTAGACTGAGACTTCTGTATTTTATTACCCTTCCAAATGTTGATGTACTCTTTTGCCAACTACTAATTCCAATGTTAAAGAGAGAAAATATTTTCAAGAATGTGTAAACCAATAAGTTCTGCGATTTCATTATACTTTTCTTGAGCTCTGAGTCAGTTGAATTCTTCTCCCCTTACCACAAACCTTTAGACAGGATAACACCTGACTATGTTTGTCTTTTTATTTATAAACAACTGTTGTATTATAAGTCACACGTGGCTCTTTTGGTTGAATTGCATACCTCTGTGGCATCTTTGTCCAATTATCTCTTGAATACTCATTATATATGAAAAGAAGGCAAAAAGGGTAGCAGCATGACTAAGCAATACAAAAGTAATTGCCAAGACAATTTTAGTGTAGTATTCCATTTTCACTGTATTAATTCATATTTTTATCTGTTTTATTGTTATTAAAGCAAATTGAAGTTTATCTTTACTTTGAATAGTTAGAGTAGGGAGAGTGTGTTTTAAAGATATTTCATGGGAAATAACTCTTTTGGTGGGAAATCTATTTCATTAAGTTGTTTTATTTAAATGTAAGCAATGCAAACTAAAATCCACTCATGCATTAAACATTTTTAGCTTCCTAGTATTTGCAGCACTGTGGTTGTTGTGAGATAATGTGAGAAAACTCAACCACCAGAAGTCACACATAATTAGAGCATTATACAATTTGAGAGCCAGAAGGCATCTTAGTGATTATCTTATCCAACACTCATATTCTACTGATGTGAAATTGAGTTTTCAGAGAATTTAAGTTATACAAGTTAAGGTATGATCTTAATAGCAATATTCTGTGTATTACTTATTGAAATAAGCCAGCATTTCCCCAAGAATTACCTCTACATTTAGGATCCATTAAATTTCTCAATAGTTTAAAACTTTATGGATGGGGTAGGCACATAAAGCAGAAAATCATTTGATATCTAAAAGGTGTTTTGTTTGTTTTTGACCTTCCAGTATTCCCATAGAAAGATTTCAGCAGAATTACAGGCTTGACTTCTGGTTATTCAATGATGGTAGTATTTATGTGTTAGGCCACATTGCTCTTCATCCCCATTTGAGAAATTTCCTTTTATTGACCAGCATGGGCAAGGTTAGAAATCTCAAGCCAGGCCTCAAAAGAGCCCTTCACTAGCAGGCGAATCTTCAATTCATTTGTCCAGAGTAAATAGAGCAGGCCTAACCTCATTATCTCTGTCCTAAATCATGAGGCAGATTTTTCTTTAGGGCAACCTTTCCTACGCCATCTCAGTTGTGTGCCTGTGTGTAGGTATGATTGTTTCCTGGCTTCTGGAAGAAAGTCCCCAATTTCTGGAAGAAAGTGCCCAGCTCACCACTTCTCCCATTCCCAGCTGAGGGCTGCACAATCTGATCTTTTGCAAAGAAACCTTACTTAGGACTCTAGCTAAATTTAAATCTTTGTGCTAGGGCCACAAAGCCAACTTGTAAATGGCCTCCATATATACAAAACTGCTTTCACTATCATGCAAAGCTCATGACCCTACCTGAGGCCTCTGCCTCACAGTTTACTTTGGAAAATAACCACGATGTCATTTGTTGCCTTTCAGCAGCTGGCAGGAAGAATCATCTCCTCTGACAGGACTTCTTATTGTCTTAATTCTTCTCCACTTAATGTTCTCCTTCCTGTTTAAGTCATTTTCAAGTCATAACACTGTTGATTCCATAATCAAAGGCTATTAAATACATTTGTTTACAAAGTCCTTAATTTAACTCACCTCAGCTATTCTCTCTCATGCAGTGTTTACCTGAATCTCTAAGCTTCCTTCTATTCATGGATTCATTGATACATTCTTAATAATTTGCAAGAGAAGAAAAAAATCCACTTTAAAACTGGAAATAATATAAGTCACAATAATACAAAATAAATAACATGACCTAAAATAAGTGGAGAGAAAAGTTGGACAAAAAAAGAGATGAGACAAAGTAAAGATAGGAATACAGTTAATACAAAAAAAAATTGTTTCTGAAAAAAACAAAAAAACAAACTATCCATGTACCATATAGATTATCTGTACATTTGTTTCAACATTTTAACCCCAACTTAAAGAGGAGGACATAATTCATGGTCTTCATAAGAAAAACACAAGACAGTTCAGAAACTAAATTCTTTCAGGTAGGAACCTGAAAGTAATATTTTACTTTCTTATTTGTCTTCACAAAAAGAACACTATAATCCAGCTAATAACATTCGAACAACATACTTATGATGAGTAAAAATATGTACAACAACAGTTTTAGAGACATCTCTTTTAATGGAAGCCAATATCATAACATCACTCTGAAATATGAAAAAGAATTCTGTAAAGGAAACAGAACCAAACAGTTTAGTTAAGAAGCTTCAAAAATCTGGTCTAATGCAGGAGATGTGGGATGCATGCCATTTCCACTCCTCACTGATGCTATCTCCCATGCTGATGGTACATTTCATTAGCTGATTGTTAAATCCTTCTGCCTGGCCTCATATGTGGCCCCAGGGAGCCACTGGCAATCTATTGGGCATGGAATCTGAGAGAAGCCTAGATACTATCAATTTACTCAAAGCATGGAGGTTCTGCAGACTCTTTAGGTAGTACCACATAACATCACTTTTTTCATCACTTTTTTTTTCTACTGACCTGTATATGTAATAAGAAGTGACAAATCACTTTACTGCAGCTCTTCTAGATTGCTTTTGGCAAGGATTCAAAAGTTTTACCAGTCTTATGTAAATGAAAATAGGTTTCTCTTTTTAAAATATGGTAGCCTAAGTGATAAGATGTATGCCCTACTAAGCCACTCCAACAGTGCTCCCAGATGCAATAAGGATGTACTTTCAATACAATACCTTAAAATCTCTTAAAATTTTTTTGCTTTTGTTTTAGTTTTGGTTTCGGTAATGAGGGGTGGAAGACATTAACAAACTCTAAAATTTTTATGTAAATGAAAACTACAGAATCAATCAACAAAGAAAATTTTAAAGAAGATAAAGAAGAAAGTTGGAGGAATAATATTCTTTGCTTATAGAAACAAAGGTCTAAAATAAAGTTATATTAAGTCAGTATGATATGGATACAATAATTTTAAAATTGATCAATGGAATAGCTTGGAGACTCTAGTCCTCATGTATATGATAATTTATGATGAAAGTAATTGAAGAATAGTGATAAAAGACAGTATGACTATCCATATAGAAAAAAATAGTCTTGACTTTTACTTTGAAATGTACACAGAAGTTATTTCCAGATGGGTCTAAGTAGAAAAGTAAAGCATAAAGCTCTTAGTAAAAAATATAGGATAATATTTACCACACCTTGGAGTTGTCAAATATATCTCAGACTGGATACTAGCCTACAGAGGGAGAAATGATAACTTATATTGCATTTACATTAAGAACTAGTCTATTCATTGAAAGCCACCATTAAGGAAATAAAAGGTAAGTTAAGAGTGGAAGAAAATATTCATTATACATATATATGTGACAAAAGACACATTCAGAATATATAAAGAATTCATAAAATTCAATTAGGAAAAGATAAACAATTCAGTTAAAAATGTGCAAGAGTTGAACAAGCACTTCAAAAAAAAGGATATTCAAATAAGCGATGAATAAATTATTCATCAGAAACTTCATTTTTCATTAAGAAAATGTGAGGTCAGCACTAGGCTGTAGCTGGTGAAATGTCTTGGGTAAAAATTTAAGGAGACAATAGCTTTCTGTCAAAGAAATGTCAAGTAAAAATTGATGCAACCACTTTTGATGGGGCATCTTGGTGTCTCAGTGGTTGATCATCTGCCTTTGGCTGAGGGCATGGTCCCCAGGGTCTTGGGATCTGAGTCTTGCATTGGGCTCCTTCCAATAAGCAGGCTTCTCCCTCTGCCTAGTCTATGCCTGTCTGTCTCCCATGAATAAATAATCTTAAAAAATCTTTAAAAAAATCTTAAAATCTTAAAAAAAATCTTAAAATCTTAAAAAAAAAGAAGAAACTATTTTTATACCTACCAATGCATAACCGCTGAGCCAGCAGCTCTCCTAGCTCCCAAGAACAACAAAAAAGTATTCACCAAGAGACAAGTACATGAATGTTTATGGGAGCATTATTTGTGATAACCAGGACTCCTCATATCTCTGTAGACAAAGAATATATAAAGAAATTATGATATATTGATAAAATGGAATACCATATAGCAGTGAGAATCTTGAACTTTAACTATATATGGCAAACATGAGTGAACCTTACAATGTAGATTGATGGAAGCCTGACACAGAGAAAAACATAGTGAATTATTATACTGACATACATTTCAAAAGCAGGTAAAACTAATCTACAGTCAAGCTATTGGTCACTGTTGGAAAGGGATATTGCTGGAAGGGGCCAGAGTGAGTTCTGGGATGCTTCTAAATAATATTTTATCCAATGATATGAGTGCTGATTACACAGGTGTGCTCTCTTACTGTGGAAATTCATTGGCCTATATACGTATCTTTAATGTACTTTTTAGTACATATTTCAATTAAAATTTCATACCAAATAAACAAATAAATCATGTTAGAAGGAATTAAATAGAAACTAAACTGATGGAGTTTCTGAAATCCTAAAAGTTGTAAACATCTAGAGCGTTTCTACACAAGATATCTTAACCAGTAAGGTTTAATGGCACCAGATGCATTCATATGATATTCAAATAGTCTCATACTTTGTACACATTCACATAGCATTCATACCTCTTCCAAAGCGATCCTTGTCACCAAATTGTCAAACTTGATCCTTCAAAGTTTCTAACCATCCTAAAATGACAATAAATAATCCAAAAAATTAGTAGCTTAAGAAACTTGACTACTATGTACTGTTTCTTTATAGTCAGTTTAGTTTTTATTTAATTATATACTTTGTTATCAAAGCATCCAATTTAAAAATCATAGTCAGATGTTTAATATGAAAGGAGCAAAATCATGTGTGTAAAATTCACTGTAAAATATAAAAGAACTGGTTTATACCAAAAATAGAACCAAAACTATAAAGTCAGTAGAAAAATAGACATGCTAGTTTAAAACCAGCTGCTTTCTAAACAATATAATAGAAAATAAGCATATGATATTTTGCATAATAGTCAATGCAGAAGCAACTTATGGCTTACTTCAATTTAGATAAAATTCACTTAGAATAGGGATTATCATTGGGAACCACTCGCCATGAAACAAACAAGGTAGCCTGGAATCCTAAAGCACTCCTTTATTATTGGCATGATAATTTAAAGTAAATGAATAAGACAAATTTGCATATAGAAAAAGGAGATGCTGATTCTTTAGATGTAATGAGCAAAACCAACAGAAGTACGAGATAAAATACGGACTCAGCCAAACAGAGAACAAAGATTGAGGGAGTTTATGTCATGTATAAATTATGTAAATCAAAGCATGCATATTTGAGAAAATCAAGTCATCTCTTCCCTAGAAATGACCAGTTTCCTGAAACCCTTAATGAATCAGGAAATAAACTCAGTGTTGAGGAGTTTAAGTTGTATTATCTTCTCTACCTATTGGTTATTTCTGTTAGCCCTGATTCTACAATAAGAATATGGGATAGTGCAGTTCTTCAGCAAGGCTTTGGAGTTGAATTAGGTTGCAATATTAAGACAGCCTACCAATATAACAGAATATTCCCCTCTTTTTTATGCAACCAAGGAGATTGAATCCATTTGATATAAAAGATAAGAACATTGTCATGACAGACAGCTGGACTTGTGCAAATCAAACAAACCATGAGGTCTTGGTTTTGGTAAGAAACTACAAGACTCCCAAAAGACAGGTTACTTGAACAAAATCAGTGCCCAGAAGTGAGTTTCCATAATTGAAGGATTATATAGAAGTAAATATTTCATATAATATTTTATGACATTTACCTTCCAAAATAAAAGATTCTTTGTCTTATCTTATCCTTTGTCTTTTTCTGGAAGTTTATACTTTACTGTAATTGGTCACAGTGAGTTTCAAAGGCTAAGGTTAATTCTGTTGTATTCTCTGTATAGCCTATTACCTGGCATATAGTTGGCACTAAATAAACATTTAATAAATATTTTGAATATTGAAAAATCTTATAGTTTGAATAATTTATTATATTTTTATAACAACAATTTCCAAGGAAATTCATTCTGTTAGTTGCTATTCATGTACTTAATATAGGCTCTAGTGAAAAAAACTAATCAATATTTATGATTAAGTTGCCTTCAGTAGGGAGATAAAATTTATTTTATTTTATTCCAGAAGAAGGGATAAATTTCTGTTTATACATTTAGATAAATGATAGCTAGTTGGCTAGCTAACTATCTTCCATTTAATCACATGGAGGTTTTTTTTTAATTAGAAAACTTTACAGGTGTTTTAATGTTCATATACAAATATCAGTATGCACACCTCGTATGACTCTTCATGCAGGTAAATTTAAAATGAGGAAATGCTTACAATAGTGCCAATAACTAAAGTCCTGCTGCAACAAATTCACATTCCAAAGATCAGGCTGTAAAACTCCTTTTGACTTCAATGACTAATGCTTGTTATTGGGCAGATGACCCGAAGCATTAAGTAGAGAAAGCAAGAGGGGTTCACAGGATTTGTGTCATTGCCGGGAGAGGCATTCTGATCCTTACATTTCTATGTGCCGTTCAATTTGACTTGAATTCTCTCCAGCCTTTGCAAGTGATGTTGCCTTTTATTGTTCCTTCTGAGAATTGTCTGAAGGGCTTTCCCTTCCTCAAAATGTTAGCCGTAGTGGTGGAAAAGCTGCAAAGCCATGACATTCTTAATAGTGACAAGACACATCTCTTTTACCACTTTCTGCCTGATAAGTTCTTAACATTTCCTATGGGCAAAAATCACAAGAAAATGTGTGAGCAGAAAAATTATTTTACTGTTATTTTGTTTTCATATGAATGGAAAATTCTTTACTAGCCCATTTATATTCAGACCATCTCAGGCCAGAATTTCCTGGGCTAATTATTTTGTTCTTGCATGAACAATAGACATTAGAATTTTTTAGTATGCAGTGAATAAACTGTTCAACGGTTACAAAATATATACTTGACCTATCCTTAATTGTTTCAAGTATGCATTTCATTGCTTCCAAGAACTAAGTGAGGTGGAGATGGGGGGTAGAATGGAATTATACTCAGGGAGGCATGACAATTCTGGCTTAACACACTGGATCCAGTCCACAGATCAAGGAACAAAACAGACTAAACATTTTAGAGAGGAAAATTTATTATTATAAAATGAAGGCAACTGCCCGGCAAGTAAGCAAACCTCATGTGCCAGCTGGTTGTAAGGAAGAGATGGTGGTTATATGAGCCTCAGGGTTTTTGTTTCTCTTTGACTAACACAGGCTGACAGGACCCAGAACCTTCTCAAAGAAACACAGCTTCTGCGGTGGCAGAAGCATATGCTATGGGCAACTCTGAAGAGCATGATACCATCAGTATAAATCCATCATCCCAGAGAGCAGAACTCTATACATCCTCTTTTTTATGGTGAGCCCCAACTAACATCCTTTGTCTTTGTACACAGCATTATTTTTAGTTATATAAGTCACGGTAGTGAAGAAAGTAACACAATTTACCTGAAAAGGTTAATGGTTTTCTTGGACACCTAATTTAAAACTTTCATCTCTCTGGGAGATACTGTGGCTGTAAAGAGTTAGTATAAAAGCTCAAGTTATAGCTCAAAAGTTCAATAAGCTTCTAAGAACACTTAATGCCCAAATAGACTAAAAGTGTTTTTATGGAGATCGATGGGCATTTCACTCCTCAGTCACATTTTATTTTCCTATGACGTGGAATGGCAGTATAGTTTCCCATAATATTTAAGACACATTAAAGCCTTGGTTAAATCTACATACGGAGCAAATCTTACAACATTTAATGTGTATACAGTGGGCGCAGGTTGATATAGGTGGTTATAAAAGTGGTTGGGCATTTGATGTCTCTGATGAACCCAAATAAAATGAAATTTAATTCATCCCAGCAAATTTCAAAAAAACCCAAAAAAACAAAAAAACAACACACATTTAAGGGGTAGGGAAGGAAAGGGTGTCTTTCCTTAAGAGCTCTTCACTTGGCAGGGATCCCATGTCTAGGACATGATACTCCAATTTTTAGAAATGTGATTGTTTGTACACCCTGAACCAGTCAGTCTATAGGAGATAAAGTCAAGCTAACCAGTCACAAGACTCTAACTTACAAGACAACCAAGCGAGACCTAATTATTATTAAATAAAACATACAGCTATCAAGAGAACTGAATACTTCTATTTACTGATCAGCATATTCCTTCCCTACAGGCAAGTTAAATTATAATTATATGATTTCACAGTCAACATGGGAATAAAGCAAGAACAGTTAATTGGATATTTTATTGCCTAATGTCATCAAGCATTGAGAGCGTGAAGTATTCGTCTCAACACAGAGACGCAACAACAACGGCCAGTTGCTCCTGGGTGGAAGCTAGGGTTCAGCTGAAACGTCCCTGACAGTTTTGCAAAGATACAGAGGTATAAATAAGTTAGTAGTATTCGGCATACTGGGTTATGCATCTTGTCAAATTGAAAGTGCTCAGCTATGTGTCGCATCAATAAATATCACCTATGCTTAGCACACCTCTTTGGACAGATCTGTAGAAAGTTTCTATTTATCTAGAGGCTTTTGAGTCTGTCACAACTTCATGAGGCATCTGCCAATCCACAGAGCAGCAGTTCTCAACATTTTTGGTCTCAGGGTCCCTTTATACTCCTAAAAAATATTGAAAGCCCCAAAGCGTTACTGTTTATTTTTTATTAAATCAATCCATATTTACTGATTAACAACTAAAACCGAAACAAGATCCATTTGTCTATGAATTTTAAAATGATAATAATAATAATAAACTTCCACTTAACAGAAAACACATTAAAACTTCCATTTTTAAAAAATTGGTGATGTATTATTTATATTTTTACAAGCATTGTTAATGCCTGGCTTAATAGAAGACAGCTCTATTCATCTTTCGGCTTCTGCTTTCCATCTATTGATATCGCATATCATGCAGCCACTGAAAAAACATAATGCACAGTCATGAGACAATAATGGTGAAAAAAGGCAAATGACCTCATGCAACTACTATTTAAATGGTTTTCATCTCAGGGACACACTGACAAGGTTTCAAAGACCCCCAAAGATTCACAGATCGCTCTCTTTTGTTTTTTCCCTTACATCTAACCTTCCAACTGCTCTAACAGTAGTTCTCATTTCTGGCTGCACAAGAGGATCCTGTGAAACTTGAAAAATATGCAACTCATGATTATGCACAGGTAATTCTTTGGTAACTGCTACCCTAGAGCATTAGGACTTCTCCACTTGCTACAGTGACAAGTTTCTTTAGCTTGTTGACTGTCTCTTCTCTGCCTTCCTCCTCACCTCGCAAACTGTCTCCTTAAAGCTGAGTAAACCGTTGCTCCCTGGTGTTTGACAACTGGGTGGACGCCATCATTTGCTGCCATCCAGGGAGCCTGCCATATACATAACAATATGAGGTCATTCAACCAAAATTGTTGACTGGCACAGCGGAGGAAGTCAGTAATCCAAGAGGGTAAACAAGGGAGAAACAGCGGATATATTCCGAAGGAAGGATATAAATTGAGGAGAAATCACAGGAGAATAAAACAATTCTGAGATAGATTGTTAGATCAGGAGAAATATCTTGAGATGTGAAGACCTGGGGGAGAAGGAAATCCAATTAAGTTATCTACAGGTTTTCAAATATTGCATGGTGGGATTGAGCCCCACTCCCACATTCTGGAGCTCGGCTTGGTCACATTCCTGCTAGTTGACACTGGATTAGTTGTCTGTGTCTTAATCCCAGCTTTAAAAAATCATCTTTCTTTTTCTCAAAGTCCTTTTTTTTTTCTGTACGAAATATCCTCAGATTTCCTATCTGTGCTAACATTCTTTGGGTTTTTTCATGTTTTAATTTTTTAATATTGTTTGTAATTCTCTTTTCCTAGCAATCCGATTAGAATCTTGCCCCTCAGCTAGGTAAAGAATAAAATATTACAGTGCTGACTAGTTAACCACCTGGCCACCTGCCACCGTGCGCCTCTTAGCAACACTTTGCCGCTTTCTTGAGGTATCTCACTGTATATTCTAGCTCATTACTAATCTCAGATTTGCCAATGCCCCACTGATAACAAATTAAGAACCTGGAGACTGCACTTTTCCAACAGAAGGACTCATGTGTTCTGCCACCTGGTTTCAAGTCCAGCTCCTCCTTGTCCATTTTAAGTAATGGCATTATATGCAGCAGAGTCTTGAAGTGAGTTCCAGAATGGGTGAGTGTGCCATTAACATACAAATTCATTGAGAAAACTTTTTTTTTTCAGTATGACTGGACAGATAGAGCCATTTGAAACATTCCATCTAGAATAACTTGGCTTTAAATTTTCTGTTATATTACCTTAGGGTCCATCAGAGCTCTAAGGTAATATAATAGGAAAGTGATGAAAGGAACAATAATTCTTCTCAGGTCCCTGATACCTCAGAGGATGTTGTGCTTCAATATTTGTGCTTCTGCCATTTAAAGTCTCGATGGTAATACTCTAGAGTGAGCTGAGCCCTCCTATTTCCTACCTACTAATGCCAAAACAATAAGTGTCTCTCTAAAATGATTTGTATCATTTTACTCATCAAACGGGATTCACATTTAATTCACCTTCAGGAGAGGTTCCAACTGACACATAATGTAGAAAAATGTAAAGATTGATTTTTTTTCACTTGTAATTCATGATTTAAATTCATGATGTTAAAAATGGTGCTTTGCTGGGTGATATGAAGTAACATTAAGCACTGGGGGGTCTATACCAGAATTCCCCAGGTACTCTACATTTAAGTGTGTCTATTTCACAGTAAAGGAATTTCTGCTGTATTTTTAAATTAAATTACTATTTATATGCTTTACATTTTATTTGGCAGTGGAATCAAAGTATTTGTTTTCCATTGTATGTTTTCTTTTCTCAATTACTCTTGATACAAAAACATTTCAGAGAGATTTTCATCTGTATTACATGTGAGTAAAGTTTCTATAAACTGATTCAATAGGCTGAATAAAGTCTAACAGATTGTACCATTGAGTAGAGTTTTTCTAGCACTGATTCCTTGGAATGTTTGAACATATCAGTATTTTCCAGTGTTGAGCTATAGGAGAAATGTTTCTGAGTGTGTAGCTGACTTTTGTTGTTCCTGGCCTCGCAGCTTCCATGACCTGTTCATAAAAACCCCTGAGTTCCTTCTGGGACATCTCTGCTCCCACATTCTGTGCCCTGGAGGTAGTGGGAAGGTAAATCGAGATGTTGTTTACTCCCACCATAGATATCAAAGGAATGTCTAGAAGCTCCTGACATCAGATTCTTTCTCTAAATATTAATTTCCTGTTGAACTTGAAGCCTTCCAAGTGATGGCTTTTAAGTGACTGGCTATCTGTATGATCACCTTCATTCCTAGCTTGGTTCTTAGTTTTTTTTCTTTAATTTTATTTTTAGTTGTTGTTAACCCTGTATGCAATCTTATCCTTCCAAAAATTCCATTTCTTTCTTTTTTCCTTTTTTTTTTTCTTTTGAGAGAGAGAGAGAGTGCAAGGGGCAGAGGGAGAGGGAGAGAGAATCTCAAGCAGGCTCCAAGTCCAGCACAGAGCCCAACATGGTGCTCAATCTTACAACCCTGAGATCATTACCTGAGCCAAAATCAAGAGTCAGCCACTTAACCAAATAAGTCACCCAGATGCTCCCCTAAATTCCATTTCTGTCAGTCTGTTAGGATCATTTTCCATTATCTGCAACTGAAGTAACTTGAATGACATTTGGGAAAGATCAAGAACAAGGTTTTTGTATTTTAAATTTTATTTTTTGGTATTTTGAGTCCACTTCAGAGTTAAAAAGCATAATTAGACCCAATATTTCTGAACTTTATACTGTGTTTAATTTTTCCCTTCCTAGTGTTTTAGCAGAGGTTCAAAGTTGAAAATAATGCAGCAATTTCCAAGTACATAGAACAAGGTGCTAAATCATTTATGCAGCTAGTGCCATATTGTAGAGGTGACTCTGTCTGCATTACTCAGTACCCACTTCCAGGCTATGAAGCAAGTTGAACATGGGGAGTCTCAGCTATTTTGGAGAAAATTGTCAGTATTTTGTGAATTGAACACACCACACACACACACACAAGAAAGATGCTAATTTTTTTCCCTCTATCACCTCAAGCAAACTGAAGCTTTAAAAACAGTTCTTGTAGAGTTTAAGAGATATTCTCTGAAATTTGTAGGACAGAAAGATTGAACTATCTATCTATCTATCTATCTATCTATCTATCTATCATCTATCTATCATCTACCTATCTATCCATCTATTTACAAAGAGAAAGAAAAAGAGAGAGAAAGCAAATAAACTGGAAATGTCTACATATGTCTATATATCTAGAAATCTGAGATTGGGTAATTAAGTATTCTATATCCATATAAAGGAACATGTTTAGTTATTAAAATGTTGGCACCTTTGGGACCCCAAGGTGGTGCAGTTGGTTGAACATCTGACTTGAAAAAAAAAAAAAAGAACATCTGACTTGGTTTCTGCTCAGGTCATGATCTTGGGGTCCTGAAATCGATCCCCACCTCAGGCTCCAAGCTGAATGCAGAGTTTGCTTGAGATTCTCTCTCCCTCTCCCACTGCACCTCCTGCTCATGCTCTCTCTCTCTCTCTAAAGTAAATAAATAAATACTTTAAAAAGATAAATAAAATGATAGCACCTTTATATTTATTCACACAAAAATATTCATAAAATACTTGTGAAGGGCACCTGGGTGGCACAATGGTTGAGCATCTATCTGCCTTTGGCTCAGATCCTGATCCAGGGTCCTGGGATCGAGTCCCACATCAGGCTCCCTGCTTCTCCTTCTGCCTATGTCTCTGCCTCTCTCTGTGTGTCTCTCATAAATAGATAAATAAAGTCTTTAAAAAATACTTGTAAGTGAAAATCTACTATCAAATATCCTTGCTGTATATTCATAATATATGTATACAATAATTTTTACAGCAAAATAGTGGAAGAAAATGAATGAAAATGGTATTGCAAATTATCTCAATATTTTTCTAAGGTCATTATCCTCTTTTAATTTTGGCTTACACAAATTTTTAACCTTTCTACATAATAAATTTTATGTGTAAAAATATGTATGCTTACTTTTTAAGGCACTTGACATTTTTAACATAGTCAATTTATAGTTTTAGCAGCAGCCCCAAAGTATGTCAGTAAAAAAAAAAAAAAAATGATTAGAGCTTTCTGAATACTGTTTGGAGGAATAAAATCACAATCATGGTGTCTGTGAAACTTTGGAGTTAAACAGCCTTGATTTGGTTTGGTTTCTGGTTCTTGGTTTCTAACAATATATCCCTGAGCGAGTGTCTTAACCTCTCTAGGTTAAGACAGATTCGTTATCTGTCAAATGAGCATGTTAAGGAAGGCTGCTGTGCAGAACTGCTGCATGCATGAAGTGAAGCAATGAACATACAGTGTTAACATGGTGCTCATGATAAGATCATCCAATAACATGATGACAGTGATGACAATGTCTTCATGATGATGCTCACCACTTTTGCCTTATGAAAACATGGTGATCTAGATCCCCAAAGCAATTTCTAGAGGTAATTTTGCTTCCTTCTATCTCTCTAGGGTTCAAAACATCTTCTGTTGCAATCACTTGGCACACTGTTCATGACCTGAGGCGCTCCATGGCAATTCCCAGAATATCACTTTAAAGTACTTTTAGTGAAGGAAAAATAGAATGAATCTAACGTTTTTTAAGTTGGATCAGTTTTATAGTCCTTCATGATGTTTTCATTAACCAGAGGTATGCTAATTGTTGTATTAGGAAGAAAAACCTTTGTAAATGAATATATTTGGATAAACTCTTTAAAAATTCTACATCTCCTGAGCACCTTTAATAATTTAATGTAGGGCATATGTCTCTGTGAATGAAAGTTAATCCTTCAGTATTTCCCAAACCTATCTTTTTTTAAACATCTGAAAGGAGCATGAGAAATACCAACGTAGGGTTTCACATAAATGTTTTAGAACTTTTATAATTCACACAAAAATATTTTATCCCTCAATAACTACTTGACTTTGAAAAATATAATTGTCATCCTAAATGATTGAAATATTGACCCGTTTGAAAAACATTTGCACATATGAAGATAATGTTGAGCAAGCTAACTTGGGACTAGGTTCTTTAAATCTTCAATGAAGAAATAATAAAAAGGTGAAAATATAGTCTATACTGCATTACTGTCTATACAGCTTTAATTGAATTCTGTAATAAACCCAAAATAACCAGGCTATTTATTCCACTTAAATATCTGTTAATTTTTTTTAAGTAATGGTTGGTCTTAATTAGTTGCTTAATACTACCTTTTTTGATAAAACAAAGCATGTGACTAGCTAAAATTAAATATGACAATTCATTTTGAGTCTCTCAGTTTTCTCAACTGGAAACTTTTAATTACTTTTAATGATAAATTTTAAGAATTTAAAAGCATTCTAAAATCACAATTGGTTTCTTCCTATTTCTAAACTATATTGATTTGTTTCATATTCCTTAGAGATACAAATCATCTCATTAATATTTTCTGTTTATTTTTGAAGATGAGTTGATGTGTATTCAGATTGCAGCTTTTCCCTAGATACAAACAGCAAGGGCACCAATTAGGTTGGTGTTTTCAGTGAGGCAGGCAGTTCTTCATGAAGAACTGGAATAAAACCAGCCGGTCTCACTAGGAGACACCACTGGGTCTGGCCTCTGCCTCAGGCTACATTCAAAATTAAACTCAAGTATAATAACCACAAACCCAAGTTACTGGCATTTGACAAAAGACAGAGGTGATTTCATAGCTTTGGAAATAATAAGAGTGAAACAGTTCATATGAAGATCAAGAAATACTTATATATGAAAATTCTAGACACACAATGAAAATATCACATGCCATACTTATGTTATTCCTAAAGAATAAGATGACACACTACTAACAAGATACAAATGATTTTCATCAAAATGGCTAGGACTGATATGACATTTTACATGCAAATACTAAAAAGCCACAATCAGGCATTATGCACAAATAATCAAACTTTAATATGCCTTCATGCGCAAACTAGAAAATTTGATTATAATCACTATTTTTTTCTCTAAGTTTTTGGTGTTTTCTTGCCCAATATTTTACTGAATTCTAAACTCACTCTGGGTACTTACAGATATTGAAATTTCTTCAGTTACGAAATATTTCAAATATACAGAGAAGTGTGAAAACTTTCTAATGGACATATATGTATTTCCCACCCAAATTTAACTACCTTCATGTTGTGTGATAATTGTTTCAGATATTTTTTAAACAAGCAAAACATTAGCCATATAATAAGAGTTCAATTCCATTTTCTTCCTTTCCCTTCATTCCGCAGATAGTTTTGAATACTTTAGTGCTGGACAGTATATTAGATGCGAAGGATTCACAGCGTGAATAGGTTTTATAGGCCACGTCCCAGATCTCATGTTGCTTTCTCAGAAAATGTAATTACATATAAATTATTGTTCGGTGCTATGACAAAAGGAATTGTTGTATAAAGCCAGAGTTTAAGAGAAGATTTCTTTTAGGATTTGGATTTGTTGTTGTCTTAAATCAACTTCTAAATTTTAATTTGAGACTGTCAATGACCACAGAAAAATTACAGGTATTTTGCACTTCCAAAGTCTTATATTTTAGGAATCAATTAGTACCTCCTTTCTTATCCTGATCAATAAAATATAACCTTTTAAAAATAAACTTTATTTTTAAAATGGATTTATATTCACACATAAAAAAATTTGAGCAGAAAGTACAGTCACCATATATCCTCTTCCCAACATCTGCACAGCTTCCGCCACTATCAACCCTTATAACTCATGAACCTGTAATGACACACCATTATGGACCCAGAGTCCATAGTTTACATTAGAGTTTTCTCTTGGTGTTGTATATTCTATAGATTTTGACAAGTATACAGTGGCACATATCCACCATTATAGTATCATACAGAATGTTTCACTGCTCTAAAAAATACTCTATACTCAGTCTATTCATCTTTCTTTCCTCCCAGTGCATGGAAACCACTGATATTTTTACTGTCTTCATAGTTTTACCTTTTATAGAATATCGTATAATTGGAATCACATAGTATAGTATATATATAGTCTTTTCAGATTGGCTGCTTGCACTTAATAAACATTTAAGTTTCTTCCATGTCTTTATGGCTTGATAGCTCATTAATTTGGGCCACTGAATAATATTTCATTATCTGAATGTACCACAGTTTATTTATTCATTCATATTCTGAGGGAAATCTCTGTTGTTTCCAAGTTTTGGAATTATTAATAAAGCTGCTATAAAAATCTGTGTGCACTTTTTGTGTAGACATAAGCTTTCAATTCCTTTGAGTGATACCAAGGAACTCAACTGCTGGATCATGTGAAAACAGTTTTTGGGCAGCTATACATTGTTCATTCCCATCAGCAATGAATGAACATTTCTATGCTTCACACTATGGCCACCACTTGGTATTTCTAGTGTTTGAGGTTTTTGCTATTTTAATAGGCCTATAGTAGCATTCTATTATTGTTTCAGCTTGCATTTCCCTAATGATATTTGATTTTGAACCTCTTTTTACACTTTGTTCCCATCTGTATATCTTTCTCAGTGAGATGTTTGTTCAGATCTTTTGTCTATTTTTTTTTCATCAGGTTGTTTGTTTTCTTATTGTTGAGTTTTAAGAGTTCTTTATATATTTTGGGTAACAGTTGTTTATCAAATATATCTTCTAAACTATTTTTTCCAGTCTGTGGCTTATCTTCTAATTCTCTTAACAATGTCTTTCATAAAGTAAAGGTTTTAATCTTAATGAAGTATAGCTTCATTAGCAATTATTTTGTCATTAATTTTAATGAAGTGTAGCTTATCAATTATGTGGTGTTTTTTCTAAAAAGTCATCACCATATCCAATATTGTTTAGGTTTTTCTCTATGTTACCTTCTGAGATATTTACATTTTTACATTTTACACCTCAGCCTATAATCTATTTTTATTATTTTTGTAAAGGGTGTAAGAGCTATGTCTAGATTTATTTTATTTTATTTTTTTGCATGCAGATGTCTACTTGTTCTAGCACTATTGTTAAAAAGGCTGTCAATACGACATTGTATTGCCTTTACTCTTTTGTCAAAGACAGTTGAGTATAATTGTGTGAACCTATTTCTAGACTCTTTGTTCTGTTCAATTAATATATTTGTCTATTATTTGTCAATGCCACATTGTCTTGATTACCTTAGATTCGTAGTAAATTTTGAAGTCACGTAAGGAATTTTTTTTTAAGAGTATGGTTGGTTAAATCTCTCTTGCGAAGTGATATCTGGAAAAAGAGGAAAGTAGCAAACCATGCAGATATTTTGGGACCAAGTATTTCAAGTGGAGGAAACTGCAAGTGCAAATATCTGAAAAGAATAATGCTTGAAAGAAAAGCAAGATTACCTGTGCAGCTGGGAAAGTGATCCTGAGAAAGAATGGAAAGTAATAAAGCAGGAGTAGTAGCAAGCACTAAGTCAGATGGGGCAGTGTAAACCCTGTTTAAGGCCTTGGGTTATATATTTAAGGATAATAGAACCCATTAGAAGATTTGAACAGGCAGTGAGTTATACTATCTTATTTATATTTTTAAAGAATCATCTGGCTGTTTATGGATAATGAATATTTTGTTTTATGTGGGAATAGAATAGAATAGAAATAGAAAAGGATAGAATATATATAAGTAGAGACACCATTTAGAGTACCGTTGTGGCAGTCTAGGAGAGTTAACACACAGAATAGGATGACAGCCATGGAGGTTTGGAGAAGGAATTGCATTCTGGATGTACTCTGAAAATAATGCAGAGAAGATGGATCAATGTCAGAAGATGGGATATAAAAGAAGAAGCCAGAATGACATTGTAAATTTTGGTCTAAACACTTAATGAATGTAGGTATTATTGAAATAAGCAGGAAGCTTTTAGGAAAGAACAGGTTTGCTGAAAAATATGAAGTCCTGTTTTGACCATGTTAAGTTTCATAGTTTATTAGAAATTCAAGTGGAAATGTAAGTAAGCATTTGGCTATAGAAGTCAGCATAGAGATACGTATTATAGAGTTGTCACCACATAGATGATATTTAAAGCTGATAAGAGTCTGGATCTACCCATCTACCATTTGGAAGGAGTAAAGTGACCCACTAATATTTCCCAAGTTTGAAAATTAGTACCTTAGTAAACTAGCAACTTAGTATCAGTCCATTACTATGTTATAGGGTAATTACCTGTATCATAGGAGAACTCAGATTTCTCTTTAAGCATATCCTGTGCCCTTGACTTTATCTTTCAAATCTTCATAATATATCTTAGCATTCCATCACCTCTTACAGTGATTTTCTGTTTATCCTTGTTTTATCTTCTCTGTGACTCTTAAAAAAAGTAGAGATATCATTTGGAAAGACAACATAAAGGCTAAATTGGAATCAATACTGGAGATGGAAATGAGGATATAGATTCAAGGAACTGTATAAAAGCAAAATGGAAGGATCACTTAGTTTTCTAGGCCTGCTGTAAGAAAGTACCAGAACTGGGTGGCAAAAAAATTTTTTTTCTCACACATTTCCAGAGCAAGAAGTCTGAATAAGGTATCGAGAGGATCGTGCTGCCTCCAAAAGCTCTAGGAAAAATCTTTCCTTGCCTCTTCCTAGGTTCTGGTGGTATCTGGCCATCCTTGGCTTTTCCTTGTATCATAACTGTATCATTACAATCTCTGTTTCCTTGGTTACATGACCTTCATCTCTGCCTGTGTGTCTTCTGGGTCACTAACCATTGGATTTAGGGCCTACTCTACTCCAGCATGACATCATCTTAACATAACTCCACCTTTGGAGACCCTTTTCCTAAGTAAGTTCACATTTACAAGTCTTCAGGATTAAAACTTTAACATATCTTTGGGGGGGAAATACAATTCAAGGTATAACACAGTTGAATGTGAGAGGTAAAGCAGATAGACAAGGGGGCAAGGAGAGATGGAGTAAAAGAGGAAAGAGTCATATATTATTCCCAGGATCCTACCTAAGTGACAGGCTACTTTGTGTTAGACAAACAAGGTTGGAAAAGTGAGAGATAATGCCAAGTTTGAGTGTCTAGGGGAAGTTTAGACTCAGATATCTACAAGAGCTGGCTATATGTGTCTGAAGCTTGGTATACTTCCAGACAATAAATAGAGTCCTCCTCAGCATATGAGTAGTATTGGAAACCATAAATGTATAGATAACATAACTAAATCATAGTTAACATGTATTAAGCACTTACTGTGTCTTAGCCACTATACCAGGCACTTACTGTGTATTCACTCATATGATCCTTATAACAACCTTACAAATTCAGTACAATTATTATCCCCATTTTACAGATTTGGAAACTGAGTTATAGGAACATTAAATAACTGGCTTAGTTGATAACTTGCTAAGAAAGAATTCAATTCCAGGCAGTTTGAGTAGAAAGCCTGTATGAAGAACCACTGAAGTTTTTTGATGTATCAAAAGAGAACAACCATAAGCTGAGAAATACATGCCCATATATAGAGTCATTGAAGGATTGATAGCTTTTTGATCTAAACATGAGATTCTCCTACTCTGAGGAATTTAGCCTCTTCTCAATTTAAGGACAGAATTATGGTCAATGTGTAGCAGTGAAGTAAGTCTAACATAAAATCAAAGCTATCTGAAATGCAATGTCAAATATTAAGACAAGATAGTCTCCTTCCCTTTAGGAGACTGGCCCCCAGAAAAATTTTAACAAATGTTATGTTATTGAAATGGTGTTAGGAAGACTTTTGAAGGATTTTATGAAGAAATGCAAGAATACTTGGCCATGAAGAGGCATTCCAACTATGAGATTCCATATTATATGTGATTGAAAATACTGTTTTTAAGTTTTTTATGGTTATCCAAATTAGCTAATTTTGAAAACAGATTTTAAAAAGTTATACTTGTAAGAAAAAATATTTATTGCTAAAAGTACAAGATTTAAACAATCGTTGCAACATGAGAATCAAAATTTATATTTACATAGTTGCATTTACAAAGCATTTTGATAAAGTCTCTTTATAGAGGTAATTAAGACCATGGCATTTTTAGGCCTGGAACTATGGAACTATTTTTTTGTTTTTGTATATTTTTTTTATTGGAGTTCGATTTGCCAGCATATAGTATAACACCCAGTGCTCATCCCAAGTGCCCCCCTCAGTGCCCGTCACCCAGTCACCCCAACCCCCCACTCACCTCCCTTTCCACTACCCCTTGTTTGTTTCCCAGAGTTAGGAGTCTCTCATGTTCTGTCACCCTCAATGATATTTCCCACTCATTTTCTCTCCTTTCCCCTTTAATCCCTTTCACTATTTCTTATATTCCCCTAATGAATGAGACTGTATAATGTTTGTCCTTCTCCAATTGACTTACTTCACTCAGCATAATTCCCTCCAGTTTCATCCACGTCGAAGCAAATGGTGGGTATTTGTCATTTCTAATGGCTGAGTAATATTCCATTGTATACATAAACCACATCTTCTTTATCTGTCTATGGACACCAAGGCTCTTTCTGCAGTTTGGCTATTGTGGACATTGCTACTATAAACATTGGGGTGCAGGTGTACTGTCGTTTCAATGAATCTGTATTTTGGGGGTAAATCCCCAGCAGTGCAATTGCTGGGTTGTAGGGTAGCTCTATTTGTAACTCTTTGAGGAACCTCCACACAGTTTTCCAGAGTGGCTGCACCACTTCACATTCCCACCAATAGTGCAAAAGGGTTCCCCTTTCTCCACATCCTCTCCAACATTTGTTGTTTCCTGCCTTGTTACTTTTCACCATTCTCACTGGTGTGAGGTGGCATCTCATTGTGGTATTGATTTGTATTTCCCTGATGGCAAGTGGTGCAGAGCATTTTCTTATGTGCTTGTTGGCCATGTGTATGTCTTCTTTGGTGAAATTCCTGTTCATGTCTTTTGCCCATTTCATGATTGGATTGTTTGTTTTGGGGTGTTGAGTTTAATAAATTCTCTGTAGATCTTGGATACTAGCCCTTTATCTGATAGGTCATTTGCAAATATCTTCTCCCATTCTGTGGGTTGTCTTTTAGTTTTGTTGACTGTTTCCTTTGTTGTGCAGAAGCTTTTTATCTTGATTAAGTCCCAATAGTTCATTTTTGCTTTTGTTTCCTTTGCCTTCATAGATGTATGTTGCAAAAAGTTGCTGTGGCCAAGTTCAAAAAGGCCTGTGTTCTCCTCTAAGATTTTGATGGAATCTTGTCTCACATTTAGATCTTTCATCCATTTTGAGTTCATCTTTGTGTATGGTGTAAGAGAATGGTCTAGTTTCATTCTTCTGCACAAGGCTGTCCAATTTTCCCAGCACCATTTATTGAAGAGACAGTCCTTTTTCCAGTGGATATTTTTTTCCTCCTTTATTGAATATTAGTTAACCATAGAGTTGAGGGCCCATTTCTGGGTTCTCTATTCTGTTGCATTGATCTATGTGTCTGTTTTTGTGCCGGTACCATACTGTATGATGATCACAGCTTTGAGGTACAACCTGAAATTCGGCATTGTGAATCTCCCGGCTCTGGTTTTCTTTTTCAATATTCCCCTGGCTATTCGGGGTCTTTTCTGACTCCACACAAATCTTAAGATGATTTGTTCTAACTCTCTGAAGAAAGTATGTGGTATTTTGATAGGGATTGCGTTGAATGTGTAAATTGTGCTGGGTAGCATTGACATTTTCACAATATTAATTTTTCCAGTCCATGAACATGGAATATTTTTCATCTCTTTGTTTCTTCCTCAATTTCTTTCAGAAGTGTCCTGTAGTTTTAAGGTATAGATCCTTTACCTCTTTGGTTAGGCTTATTCCTAGGTATCTTCTGCTTTTGGGTACAATTGTAAATGGGATTGACTCCTTAATTTCTCTTTCTTCAGTCTCATTGTTAGTGTATAGAAATTCCACTGACTTCTGGGCATTGATTTTGTATCCTGCCACACTGCCGAATTGCTGCATGAGTTCTAGCAATCTTGAGGGGGAGTCTTTTGGGTTTTCTAAGTACAGTATCATGTCATCTGCAAGGGGGGAGAGTTTGACTTCTTCTTTGCCAGTTTGAATGTCTTATATTTCTTTTTGTTGTCTGATTGCTGAGACTATGACTTTTAGTACTATGTTGAATAGTGGTAGTGAGAGTGGACATCCCTGTCATGTTCCTGATCTTAGGGGAAGGTTAGTTTTTCCCCATTGAGAATGATGTTTGCGGTGGGCTTTTTGTAGATGGCTTTTATGATGCTGAGGAATGTTCCCTCTATCCCTAAACTCTGAAGAGTTTTGATCAGGAATGGATGCTGTATTTTGTCAAATGCTTTCCCTGCATCTATTGAGAAGATCATATGGTTCTTGTTTTATCTCTTGCTGATATTATCTATCACGTTGGTTTTTTAAATTTGTTGAACCAGCTTTGCACCCTGGGGCTAAATCCCACTTAGTCATGGTGAATTATCCTTTTAATGTACTGTTGGATTCTATTGGTTAGTACCTTGGTGAGAATGTTTGCATCGTGTTCATCAGAGGTATTGGTTTATAATTCTCCTTTTTGGTGGGGACTTTGTCTGGTTTGGAAATTAAGGTGATGCTGGCCCCATAAAATGAGTTTGGAAGTATTCCATCTCTTTCTATCTTTCCAAACAGCTTTAGTAGAATAGGTATTGCTTCTTCTTTAAATGTTTGATAGAATTCCCCAGGGAAGCCATCTGGCCCTGGACTTTTGTGTCTTGGGAGGTTTTTGATGACTCCTTCAATTTCCTCCCTGGTTATTGGCCTGTTCAGGTTTTCTATTTCTTCTTGTTCCAGTTTTGGTACTTTGTGGTTTTCCAGAAATGCGCCCATTTCTTCTCGATTGCCTAATTTATTGGCTTATAGCTGTTCATAATATATTTTTTAAATTGTTTGTATTTCCTTGGTATGGGTTGTGATCTCTCCTTTTTCATTCGTAATTTTATTAATTTGAGACTTTTCTCTTTTGTTTTTAATAAGGTTGGCTATGGTTTATCTATCTTATTAATTCTTTCAAAGAACCAACTCCTGGTTTTGTTGATCTGTTCTACAGTTCTTCTGGTCTCCATTTCATTGAGTTCTGCTTGAATATTTATTAACTCTCTTCTTCTGCTTGGTATAAGTTTTATTTGCTCTCATTTCTCCAGTTCCTTTAGGTGCAAGGTTAGCTTGTGTATTTGAGTTTTTTCCAATTTTTTGAGGGATGCGGGTATTGCAATGTATTTCCCTCTTAGCACTGCTTTGTATCCCAAAGATTTTGAATGGCTGTATCTTTATTTTCATTAGTTTCCATGAATCTTTGTAATCCTTCTCTAATTTCCTGGTTGACCCTTTCAACTTTTAGCAGGATGTTCCTTAACCTCCACGTGTTTGAGCTTCTTCCAAATTTCTCCTTTTGATTGAGTTTAAGTTTCAAAACATTATGGTCTGAAAATATGCAGGGGACAATCCCAGTCTTTTGGTATTGGTTGAGACCTGATTTGTGACCCAGTATGTGGTCTATTCTGGAGAAAGTTCCATGTGCACTTGTGAAGAATGTGTATTTAATTGCGTTCAGATGTAAAGTTCTGTAAATATCTGTGAAATCCATCTGGTCCAGTGTATCATTTAAAGTTCTTGTTTCTTTGGAGATATTGTGCTTAGAAAATCTGTCATTTTCAGAAAGTGCTGTGTGAAGTCTCCCAGCAGTAATGTATTCTTATCTAAGTATGTCTTTACTTTGGTTAATAATTGATTGATATACTTAGCAGCTCCCACATTCAGGGCATAATAGGCCTGGAACTATTTGCAACTCCAGTTCTGTAACTGATGAATGCATGAGAAATATTGATTAGAGAAAATTTTCCCCTGATATACTATTGTTGCTGACTGGTAAACAGTGACGTGCCTTTAAAAAAAGGTGGGGTTTTTTTGTAGTAGAAATTGCTTAATCAAACATATATTTCACTGAAGAACTGATACTAGATCCAGGATTTTCAGACTACAGATATAATTAAGAAATAAAGACAAAATAAGATAATCTGTTAGAAACCTCAATGGTTTTGCAAAAAACATCCTGAACTATGGAATTGAATATATTCAGATTTTACTAAAAAGAGATAAGATCCAGAATGTATAATAAGAGATTTTATCTGGGCAAGGAGGCTTATTTTATGAAGAATGTTTTTAATGATATTAGCTTTTAACTGTCAATTCTAAGCAATGAATGTAAATTAGATGATGCTTAATAGTTATCATTTAGTTATTAGAAGTAAATCACACTGAATCGTAGTTGTAGGTCCTTTAATTCATAAACAGAATTTTTAAAAACAATTTATAATAGAATCCTCTGTGTGTGTGTATTATGAAAATAAAAGGCACATTTGTAGATGAAACTTTGTATGGGATGGGAGGTTTTATCTTCTCTTTCAAAGCTATTTTATATTAAATTAAATTAACACAGGCTCAATTTTTAGACCCTCCGACCAGAGAATCCTATAAGCAAACATGTGCATAACCATGCATTTTCAGAGTGTTTATAGCCATAGTCAGTTAAAGTACCAGATCTGACTACATATGTTACATAGAATCATCATATATTATTTGTTGTCTCAACTGCATTTAAATACTGTGTTCTAGTGCTATCTATAGTTACATGTCGTTTCTTATTCATTTAATCTAAGAATCTATATTTGAAAATATGTAATTGAAAGTATGAGAGATAATAGTAGATAATAAATGTGTTTTATTAGATTGCACAATAGAAACGGAAATGTGAACTTAAGTAAATAGATCATTATCATTAAAATTATATCTTTGATTATAAAACAGTTATATTTAAAGTAGATAACCAAACTATGTAGGTTTTTTGCTGAAGATTTTTAGTGGGTTGTTTTTTGATTAATTTTATTATAATTCTCATTCTGCATTATTATTCCAAGGCAGTAAGACCAGATAATTAAATTACCTGTGACTTTGCAACTAATTTTCAGATTTTTCAGAATATATGCTATTTTCCATACTCTAATTTATTCAAACTTTGACCTGGCAGTTTTTTCCCCCCTCCAAATTAACTTAAGGATCAGTTTCACAGAATAATAGCATTTTAATAAAACTGAATAGCATTGTATGGATTAGCATAAATGAAGTGGACTTTTTTTTTTTAATTATAAATATTCCTGAAAATCTGGAGAGGCAGATTTGAAATGACAGGACACCAGACAAAAATTCCCTTTTTATTCAGTGAATTCACCCTTAGGTAATGTTTGTTATCTGAGGAGTCAGGTTTTTGTTCTTTAGGGCATAAATTTTCCACACCAACATCTTTACAATCGGGTCCTTTTCCAATAAGGGATCACGTTTGTCTGCCTATAACAGAAACTTGTCTCAAGGCTTAAACACATACGGGTTAATTTTGTCACATAGCAGGAACATCCACAGCAAATAATAAAGTGGCTTTTCTGAGTTATTGGAGTCCAGGCTTCTAGATTTCTGTTTAGAGCTCCTTAACCAAAGGCCTTAATTTTGATCTTCAAAAGTTGGCTTTTATGTATCCAGATACTGCATCCATTTTTGCTCCAGCTAGTTAAAAGGTCAAGGGCAAAGGATAAGGGCTACACCAGCTAAGTCAGTTCTCTTTAAACAAATAAACAAACCACAAGAACAGACCTTTCCAGGAATACCCACCTGGCTATTTCCATTTCTATTCCAATGGCAACAGGTATATTCGAGAGCCACTCATTGATATAAGAGTTGGCTGAGAGTACATATAACTGGAAATATTGTCATATGCCATTCTCTTAGAAAGGAAAAATGGGAAAACGAATATTATTAGGCAGCAAGGAGAGTCTGTTATAGAACCCATATCTGGTATATTCAAAAATTCCTCAATCAGAAGACATACAAATGGCTAACAGACACATGAAAAATGCTCATTACTCATCACCAGGGAAATTCAAATCAAAAGTACAATGCAATACCACCTCACATTATCAGAATGGCTAAAATTAACAACTCAGGAAACAATGGATGTTGGTGAGGCTGCAGATTAAGGGGAACCCTCTTACACTATTGCCTGGAATGCAAATTGGTGAAGGCACCTGGAAAACAGCATGGAGGTTCAACAAAAAGTTAAAAATAGATCTACCCTATGATCAATTGCACTACTAGGTATTTATCCATAGGACACAAAAATAGCGATCTGAAGTGGCAACTGCACCCCAATCTTTATAGCAATCATATCCACAGTAGCCAAATACGGAAAGAGTCCAGATGTCCATTGGCAGATGAATGGATAAAGAAGATGTGGTGTATATATAATGGAATATAATTCAGCTATCAAAAAGAATAAAATCTTGCTATTTGAAACAATATTGGTGGAACTAGAGGGTGTTATGATAAGGGAAATAAGTCAGTTAGAGAAACAAAAGTATTACTTGATTTCACTCATATGTGGAATTTAAGAAACAAAACAGATGAACATAGGGGAAGGGGAAAAAATAAAATAAGATAAAAACAGAGAGAGCCAAACATAAAAGACCCTTAACTTAGGGAACAAAGTGAGGATTGCTGAAAGGGAGGGGGCCAGGGGGATGGGGTAACTGGGAGATGGGCATTAAGATGTAATGAGCACTGGTGTTATATGCAACTGATTAATCACTCTACTCTGAAACTACTAATACACTGTACGTTAGCTAACTTGAATTTAAATTAAAAAAAAAATTCCTCAACCTAACCTCTGCTTATTAGTGGTGTGAATTTTTCTACCTTTAACCTACCTAACCAAATTTCAGGTACTTAATCACTGCTAGTCAAAAATGTTGCTTTGAGGGCACCTGGGTAGCTCAGCAGTTGAGCATCTGCCTTTGACTCAGGGCATGATCCTGGAGTCCCCAGATCGAGTCCCATATCTGGCTCCCTGCATGGAGCCTGCTTCTCCCTCTGCCTGTGTCTCTCCATCTCTCTTTGTATCTCTCATGAATAAATAAGTAAAATATTTTTTTTAAAAAAAAGAATGTTGCTTTGAAAAACAACCCTAAAATTTTTACATGCCCTTTATTCCACTGACCTCTCAATTGCCCAGTGATCTCCATTTCATCATATTTCCTATCCCCTTATTTTCTACTGAATTCAATCTCTGCCTTCTTTGTGATTTGTAGGCTTTCAAACTTCTCCCAAGTCTGATGAAAAATCAGTTTCCTTCTAAATTTATTTGCCAACCTCCTTCTCCTGTCCTCACATTCCTATATCACTGACCTGGCCATCAGCACTTTCACCAGTGCCCTCAATTATTCTCAAGGTTCTCTCATGAACTTTGCACACAATGTCTACCACTAAGACCCACAATACATGAGTGTCTAGATGGTTCCGTACACCCTCCGCTACTCTGGTTCCCAGAAAGTAGGAATTAAAGGGTTGGGAGCCGTTAATTTTATCCCACCACCATTCTGCTAAGTGCGTGAGGCACACCCTCTTCATATTTGGGGATCATGGGAATCTGGCGAGTGTGGTCCAAGCAAGAACTAACGGTCTTTGGGGCAAAGGTTTAGGGACAACAGAGTGGAGCAAAAGAGACAGATTCTATCTGTCCTTCTCCAATATTTTCAGCTAGTTGTGTGTTCTTTATGTCTTCTTTCAAGGAACTACAGACAGTAAAACTGCTTTTCACACCATCAGAATATTTTCTTTTCTTTTTTTTTTTAAGATTTTATTTATTTATTCATAAGAGAGGGAGAGACAGAGGGGGCGGGGCAGAGACCAGGCAGAGGGAGAAGCAGGCTCCTGGTAGGGAGCCCAATACAGGACTTGATCCCGGGACCCCAGGATCACGCCCTGAGCCAAAGGCAGACACTCAACCCCTGAGCCACCCAGGGATCCCCATCAGAATACTTGCTTAAAGCAATGAGCCCCTAAAAGCCTACATTTATGAAAGGATAGGGATCAAACTGACAGAAAGAAGACAGAAATTCCCAGGGTTGATTAGTACCTTAAAATAACATCCTACCACCCCATATTAACAAAGAAGCCATCTTCTATCATTAGGCTCTGGCTCCCCAGAGTTAATATTTTCTGATCTCAGAAAAAAACAAATATATGAGGGACTCCTGGGTGGCTCAGTGGTTGAGCGTCTGCCTTCAGCTCACGATGAGATCTTGGGGTCCTGGGATCAAGTCCTGCATCGGGCTCCCTGCAAGGAACCTGCTTCTCCCTCTGCTTATGTCTCTGCCTGTGTCTCTGTGTCTCTCATGAATAAATAAAATAAAATAACAAATATTTGATATGCAATGTCTACCTGCTTATTATAATATAGTAATACAACTATAGAAGGATACATTTTATGAAATATTAGCAATGCACAGTCTTTCCACTCCCTAAGACCACCAATATTTTCAATACCCCCCTTCCTGGACCTCCTAGATCTGTAGAAAGTGAAATATTATAGCAAAAAAAAAAAAATGTTTGATGCTGAGCATCAAGTAGTTCACCTCTAAGTCTCACACAAAAAAAGTGAGCAATTTCTCAACAAAATCACAGGAAGCAAAGAATTCAAAATAAAGAATAAACTTTTGGCAATTAAAAAATCACTATAACTTTTGAAGATGAAAACTTGATACAGTCACTTGGTGCCAGGGAATTCATTCTCACCAGGCCTACAGGATTCTGTTAACATAGGCCACCAGCCAGCACTTACATGAACTTTTCTTTATGGTGAACTTTTTATTGCAATGGTGTGTGTAGGAGGGATTTGACCTGTATATGCCCCAAGAATTCTTTTCCAGAATATAATTCACTTTGACAAGGCATTTAGAAACGCAGTATACTTTAAATAAGAGTATCTCCAGGCTTCAGAATCCTATGCTTCTAAAATTACAACCACTTAAAGGAATAATTGGCTTCAAAACAAAATAATTTAGGGATCTGCCTAGTAATTTTATTTTAAATATTAATAATAATTATTAATAATACGTAGTATTTACTGGATATGATACCAAAATCTGATTTCAAGATCTCTTGGTACAAACATTATTTGAAAAAATAAATATTTTTGTATATATTCTGTGTATTTACTTTCAGATGCTTGTGAAGTATGACCACAGGGCTATTTAATTCTATGAGCTAATGGTTCTAAATTTGGACCTAACAGGACAAACTTTCAAATAAAACTCCTTCAATATTGTATTTAAGTTCTAGTTAAGTTTGGCAGTAACTAGTATATGAAATCTAAATGTGATCTGTATTATTAATAAAAGTGAATGAAAGCTTACTGATTGCCACCAACTGTGTGCAGAATGTTGTTCTAGAGTTTCTTTTATTGAGCTAGGGGTGAGATGTTATATGTATGTATGTTTATATATGTATATTTGAAAATATATATGAATATACATATGAATATATATACAATTATAACTCAAAACGTGAAAAGCATCACAAAATAGCACAGGAGATTCATTTGTAATTTCTTGTTAGTTCTCAAGTTGCTCAAGTATACATTGCATTTGTCATAAAATTGGCAACAAGGTTTTCATCTGCATTAAAACTCTTCCAACAATAAAATCATTATCAGTATGTCACATAAAAAATTGACTCTCTTTGCCCTTCCCACTCCCTACCCCCAACATATGCATATGTTTTTGTAAAAGTGAGAAACCGTAAAAGATCTTTATATACTGTTTCTAATGTCCTTTGGAAAGAAATTGGTTTAGCAAGCAATCACTGGTACTATTGGTCAAATACTCTCAGTTCTCTTCTTTCAGGCACATGAATGGTTATGCTTCTTTTCCCTTGGAATTCTCTACTCTGGGAATTAAGTATAGCTTTATTAGTTGTGTTGGCCAATCAATCTTGAGAAGTGCTGTTAGTCACTGTCTGGAGAAGTTTTTAAAGCTAATATGTAATTCATTATTCTCTCTCCTTGGCATGGCAACAGGCAACTGTCGGAACACCAGCATACCAGGACACTGGTGTGCCATCAGCTTGGGTATTTTACTGATCAAAATGAGCAGGGACCCCTGCCAACCATGATAAACATAAGGCGTAAGTAAGAAAAAAAATAACCTTCATTGCTTTAAGCCACAAGACTTTCAGGTTTTACACTGTTTCTTAAAAGTTAGTCTATCCTCACCAATACAAGTGGAAAAATCAACTTTCTGGTGTGATATTAAACTGTCATCTAAAACTGAATAAATAAAAAAATAAATAAAAAAAATAAAAAATATAAATAAAACTGAATAAATAATCATAGTGATGTGTTACTTTAAGAGTACAATTCCTTGTGTTTATTCATTCATTAAGGGATCATGGGAGGGTGAGAATGGTGTTGATAATTTTGCTGGACCTGAGGGTATCAAGATGAGTTAGGGGTGGCCTTTGGCTTAAGAAATCTTGCATTCTAATACAGATTTCTGACATGTATCAGATAAATATGAGGAAATCTATCCGATAGGAGGCGTACTTTAGTTTTTCTTTGTAGTTTGTCAAGCATTTTATGAGAACCATGAATATAAGAGCCTCTTCCCAAGCTGAGAAAAGTGTGTGCAAAAAAAAAAAGAAAGAAAGAAATTATATAGTTTTTTAGGTTATGTCGAAAAGCTCACTGTACCTGAGGCACTTTTCTGTACCTTAAGTTAGTCATAACATGTATACCCAAAGAAAAAGAGGAACTGCAAATGGACTTTTATATTCTTTTTTTCTCTGCTTACTATGAGTTAGCAACATAACAATATATTTGGAGGTGGTGTTCAGTAACATCAGGGTTATCCAAAGATATATCTTATATTGAAACAGGATTTCTATAAAAATAATTCAAAAGCATATTTTCCTTTCTTCTATTCAATTTATTTTGATTTCAAAAGAATCAGGATATGTTTGGTTGCACAACTTTGCAGTTCAATATATTGGATATTTTGAATATTTGAAATACGGTCATCGATTTTCTATTCAGCTGTGAAAAATGTATTTAGCATTCTGTATAAATCTTTCAACAACAACAACAAAAATCCTTCTTTATTCTATGCTACCACTAACAAAGTCCATATAGGAATTCTTTATTTTAACAGTTGGCCTGTTGGCTAGGAAAATTCATTTTCAAGAATAAAGATTGTCAAGAAAAATTGCAGCATGTTTATTAGGTAGCTTTGTTAAAGTTCTATATTCTTTTTCTTTAAAATGTGTTTTTAGTAAATAAATCAGAATATACTTGTAGGTATCTTTTTGCTTCTCATATATGTAAAGCCCTCAGCCACATTACCTGAATGAAATCCCTGTTGATATTCTTGCTCTTATAAAGTTGGTATGTTGGCTGCTTAAACTCTTATCACTTCTGACAGCCTGTTAAAATCTACATGCAAAAGAGTCCATCTCTGGACTAACTTTTGGCATCTGTTTAATTTTATTTTTTATGTTTTAGGAAATTTGAGGTTTGTTATTTTCCATTTTGGTAGGAAATAGAACACTTGATTTCACAGTGTCCTTTCTCTTCATACACTATATAAAAATTGTGATAGAGGCAGAAATTGAATCACTTATAGGCTAAAGCTAGAGCCAACTCCCCCTTCTTCAGCAATCATAGCAATATGTTACAAACTTCCCATATGTGATATCAAACACTCAATTTTGGATGTCTTTGTGATTATCACTTCTCTTTGCATCTAAGGTAACCTTTCAGTTCCTAGTTATTCACTTCACTTAAAATTGTTTTTCACATATCCAGATCCATATACTGAAATCTATGCAATTACCACAGGGGACATCGTACTCTGTATAGTCTTGATTCTGTTTGTATATAGTTCACCAGCTCTTGTCTACAAATCTTTCTTAAAACACTCCATTTTCCTACCTGCTCCATATTCAGTTGGTCCATTTGACACATTTCAAGTCCTTCTTAATAGTCTTCATTTTCAAGAGCATTTTATGACTAACCTTACTTGGATATGAAGATCTTGAACTTTAAGGTAGTACTTATTTAAAAGAAAAATCTCCTCATGTTAAGCTAGTGCATTTCAAACTTTAATACACATGCAAACCAACTAGGATTTTGTTAAAATTCAGATTCTACAAAACTAACAAGCTCCCAGGTCTAAAATCACATTTTGAGTAGCAAGGTGTTAATCCATCAATAACTGACATCATCTGGGAATGATACAATCAATTATTCAAAAGATTTACAGAACATCAACTAACACTGAAACATCAAACATTTCACCATACCAGATTCTAGTGATTAACTGGTGGGCCAAAAAAAAAAAAAAAAAATCAAGGTCTCACATTCATGGGATTTATATTCCAGGGGAGAAAACAAACAGAAAGTAAATGAATAATATCTTAATTCTTTTGGATAAGAACCATTGAGGAAACAAACATGATCTGTCCCACAGAGTAAATGAAGAATTTTTAGCTCATATGGGATGTTTAGGGAAGAACTGAGGAAGTAGCAATGAAACAGGGAATCGAAGAAAGTAAAGGAGTCAGTTATGAAGACTGAAAGAAAAAAACCTCCAGAGAAATCAGGAAATACAAAATCTTGTCTAGTAACATCTGTAGAATTTGAAGTTGACAAAACAGGCCAATACAGCTCAAATGTAGTAAGCCTTTGGAGCAGATGTAGGCTGGAGGAGGACCGTACAATGCTTTACATTTTAGTCAGAATTTTAGATTTTGGAGTTTTTGTTTTGATTCTCAGAGCAATAAAAAAAAATTCAATATAGGAGCATTTGTCTATGTAAATAAAAAATGGGCATGGCTCTGTGTGTGTGTGTATATATATATGTGTAGAACACAGGCAGAGAGCAAAAGTGGAGATATATAAACAATTTAGAAAGCAAATGTAGGAATCTATGTAGTAGTAGCAATAGTAGTGGTACTGGCAGCTGTAGTAGCAGCACCAGCCATAGTAACAGCAGCACTAACAGTAGTAGCAGCAGCAGCAATGGTAGTAGGAGCAGCAGCAGTAGTAGAGTCAGCAGCAGCAACAGTAGTAGCAGCAGCAGGACTAAGAGCAGCAGCAGCAGTAGTAGAGTCAGTAGCAGCAGCAGCAGCAGCAGCAGTAGTAGTCAGAGATGTTTAGAAATGAAATCCGCGAGCTGACATTGAATCTAGAGTTGGAGACGTAGAGATGCGTTTCTGAGATAGGATGGACTTCTGATAAAAAGAACAGTAGAGAAGAACACCCACGGTTTACTTTGAGGAAGCAAGTGGTTAACAGCACCGTTTATGAATGCTCAAAGCACAGAACTAAAACAGGTTTGAGAAAAAGGACCATTTGAATTTTAGACCTGTAGAGAGAATAAGTAGCCATTTAGGTGTACAAGTTCCCACCTCAAGATAGGGCCAAGCTACTGATAGAATCTTAGAAGTCATTAACCACGTGGGCTTTTGTGTCACTTAGGGAGAAGGACTAGAATAAATAGAGAAGAGTCAGCCCTGGGGTACTCAAAATTTAGATATTCAGAGATATCTACGACATCTCCTGCAAAAAATACCTAGAAGGATAAAATGGAGGAGAAACTTGGTTTGGTTTGGTTTGGTATGGTTTTCTTTGATAGGACAGAAGTACAGCTTGCATTTTAATAAAAGAAAAAAAAACAAAGAATATGGGGGAAAGTGCAGGTGGGTTTATTGATTTAACGGAGGGCATCAGTCCTCTGATGGTGTCTATGTGTCAGATGTTCCATCAGTGAGGAAGAAGGAGCAGGAAACTGTAAGGATCAAAAATGAGTAGGGTGGGAGGATGGGAAAGCTGTGTTCTGTCAAATGCTGATAAATATAAAGGTAAACAACTGTCTTTTTTCAAAAAGAGTATCATTTACATTTAGACCTACAAACTGTCTACAGTAACATTTTTCTCAAATACTATGAAATTGGGGTCAATATACATTATGTTTTCTGTGAAAAACCAATTAGTCCTGCACCATTTATTCAAATCACCACCTTTTCCCTGCTATAATGCAGTGTCACCTTGTCAATTATGATTTAAGTTTATATGTTAGGCCTGCTTTCAAACACTGTACTCTATTGATCAGCCTAAAAGCCTTTGTTTTTCCCCAAAGTTTTCTTTTTGTAGAATCAAGGTTCAAGTAAAACCTGTTGGTTACTCTTAAAACTATTAGGAATTCTACAAAGTTTGAGTATCAATACTTATGAATGATATTGAATACCCACCCGTTATCTTCTCCAAATGCGAAGTAGATAGTAACAAATATGGTGTGATAAAATGGATACATACAAATGAACCTGTTATCAGGAGAAGGAATATGTGGAAATCTTCAATTACAGAAATAACAATGTCACTAATCCTTTCAATACCCTATTGCAAATGCACAAACAGAAATACCAGAAGTAAGGCTTTCTCAAACAGTGGGATCAGCAAAGTAAATATCCACTAAATTACCAAATTTCTGAGTTTAAAGCCATTAGTAAAATACATAATAAAGTATGACACACATTTTGCACAAAACTTTCAGTAGTAAAAAAAATCCCCATCCTCCTGTTTGTTTTTAATCTATACAGTAAGGACAGTCCTTTATTATTCTCTCACAGTTGGAAATCTGTCAAGTATTACTGGGATAATTCTAAGGGTAATGCAAATGCATTTTGAGAACAATTTAGTCAAATTGACAGAGTGCCCTGAGGTGCCCTAATGATTCTATATATATCATATTCAGACTGTTGATTATTTCCCTTCATATTCAAATTCTAGCTCATGTTGTTCTTATCTTTATAAATGACTCTGCAAAATATATTGCACTAAAGATCTGATCTGAAAACAAAGAGATAAAGTCCTGTACAGTCAAATAAAGACTGTGGAGAACAGGGTTTTTTGTTTTGTTTTGTTTTGTTTTTATTGTTTTAAACAGGGATGGAAAGGGAATTGCAAGACAGTTACAACAAACTTTTAGTTCAAAAACATGATCGTATTAAATGGAACATTTATTTGAGATGGAGAAATCAAATCTTCTGACAAGATGAAGTAGAGTTGTTTTCTGTTTAGTCTACCTTGCTAGAGATGATATAAAGGGCAATAGAACTTTATGAGGATCCATCTCCTTCTCAAAGATTCTGGCCCCAAAGCAAGTGGAGTTCCTCATATATCCATAATTTCTATTACCCTGCATTCCATTTCAGTGTAGTATTAGACAATTGCCCGTCAAACCATTGATTTTGAAATATTAACCGCATTTTAAAACATGATCTTAATTTTACTCTGGGCAACAATTTTCCTTTTAACTTTGGTTTTAAAATAAAATTAAGCCTGACAGTAAACCTGAGAATAAAATGATCAACTCTTATTTTGATAAATAAAATCCCCTTTTGCTGAATACCAAATTTCTTTCTTCTTGAATCAGAGGCTAACTACTAAATATTTTAAATATACAGTCTACTTGTATACTTCTCTATCACATCAATATTTTAAATATTTGAAATATATGTACTTCAGGTAAGAATATAAAGAAAAAGAACAGATAATGATCTCTTTTCTGACTTCCTGTCAACATAGGATTTCCTGTATTTCCTACGTCTGCCTGTGCACTGAGCACTCAAATCACCTGAATTAGACATTCTGAGCATGACTGTCATTCAAAAAACATGTATTAAGAGTTTCCTTAACCTCCAGAGGTCACTTGACTTCTGGCCTCATAAATGGAGACTGGGAGTCAGGGATCTTCCTTGTAAGCCCAGCTTTCTAGCATCCCCGTCATTCCAATTGCTTTAATAGAAACTCATTTGCTCAGAAAACCTGGCTTTCTGGCTTCCTAACAAATTCAGAAACTTACACCCAATGATATGAGATAGTAAAATGCCAAGATTTCTCCCTTTCTTCAGAAGCAAAAAATGCATCTATGCTTGGTCCTCCAGGTAAAATACCACTGATGGTTAATATGTCAGTTTATCTAGTCCAAAGTACCCAGTAATTTGGTCTAACACCAGTCTAGATGGTGTATTATTTTGATGTAAATAACATTTAAATCGGTAGACTTTGAATGAAACAGATTAAGTTCCATAATTAATATCATCTGATCAGTTGAAGGACTTAAGAGAAAATAATGAGGTTTCTAGAAGGAATTTTCAAGACAAAATATAACAAGTCTGCCAGAGTGTCAAGTCTACTGCCCTGAAAAATTTGGAATCAAGATTGCAAGATCAACTCTTATCTGAATTTCCAGCCTGCCAGCTTACCTTACAGATTTCATACTTTTTTATCACCTGTGATCTTGTGAGCCAATTACTTACAAGAAAGCAATAAATCTTTCTCTACAGATGATAGATGATTAGATAGATAGATAGATGATAGATAGATAGATAGATAGATAGATAGATAGATAGATAGATAGACAATAGGAATAACTGTAAGAGATTTAGGACACAGAGACATGAAAAAGATTTTGAGACTGAGTCTGAGGTATTGGTTCTAAAACTGGCCACAAACACCACCTACTATGATTCTCAACATAATTGCAGAAGTTCACAGAATAAGTGTTTTTAGAAAAACTACATGCAATAACAACAACAATAAAACAATGTATTAGTTACATAACTTTTGTGGTTTATTTATTTTTATTTTTTTAATATTCAGCAAAGGATATTTGAATTTAAAGAGAAAGAATATACCAGTACCTTTGTTTCAGCTGCTGCTTTTCAATAGCATGTTAGCCCTGGTCTCAAGAATCCATCATAAGAAACAAAGTTGAATTAGAAGATGAGCAATCTCATTCCTTTCTTTCAGAAATCATATATAGAGTAAATCACTCAACTATGATCCATTAATAACTATCTACTAAACGCTATCTTAGGAAGTAGGAATAAAATCATGACTACTATACATACTATACTGATCAGGTCATTTTGTCACAGGTATAGTTCTGAAGGAAGTAAGCACTGAGAAAGTGTTGGCAGTTTAGACATTTTACAAAGAAGTTAAGACTTGTGAAAGAAAAGGGAAGGAAGTAGAATTGGGCAAGGGAAGACTCAGACCATGATCAAGTCTCTGCCAGAAAGTTTTGGAGAAAGTGGGCCCCCTTAGAGGAATCCTTTATTGGGCAGAAATGGTCAGGCCCTTATCTCATTATCTTGCTCAGCCACTGCCTAGAGCTTTCCCAAGAAATGCGTGCTCTCATCTAACACTATTTTGTTCTATCTTTGGCTGAGGTCATCCCCAGAAGAACATGACCTCAGCTCAAAAACCAGCATGAGTCTTGAGGGAGTTGACAGCTGGAGGCTTTCAGCTGAACACACTCCTCACAGCTGAGCGGCAAGTCCTTTCTTGAAGGGGGATTTGACAGGTCTATCCATTATTCTATCCCAATTCATTTTTCTAGGTAAGTTTAGGAAGAAGCTCCTCCATAGTTTCTGTGAGAATCTCTTCCAAAGGGGAAAATGAGAAATGGGAAAAAGATCGAATCAGAGCCACAACTGGTACTCATTGCTCCCTCTTTCACTATTTGTTCTAAATTCTTCCCACCCTTAGCCATCCGTTTTGCTGGTCACAGTGATCTATCAGGTGAGGCAAACCTCTTTCCTGAAATGTCTGAAGCCCTCTTCAGACTGGAAATGCTGCACTTGTTTGTTAACAGTTACAAGTAGGCAAGAGAGTATTATGAGTCACCCAACTGAATCACCCAACTGAGCCAACCTCCATATATATTCCTCCCTGTCCCCATTTTAGAACAACAGCACCACCTCCTAATTATCAGATTCAATTATCCCTGAAAGATGATGACTCATTTTCTTTTCTGCTGATTCCTAAAGTGCCCAAGTAGCATTGAATTGATAATATTTGAGACTCTTGCTATGCTCCAGGCAAGCAATGTGGAGCCACTTCTGCTTCTACACCTTGGTTGTTGAATTTTTTCTTCCTCTTGGGAGCATGGTGCCACATAGTAGTGACAGTTTTAATAATTATACTGCATCCTAGAAAGTGATACCTCCTCCTTTCAGGACATTGCCTCTAGGCTATCACAGAGGCTTCCCCATGATCAGGTCATTTATGTGCTTGTACTGTTTGGATGGTGAACAATATAATACAAACAGTGGATCTCATGGAGATGGTTCCATCCCCATAGTTCTTTTACTTTCTGGTTGTTATTCGATTGGAAGCTGTGTTATGTGGAATTCCATGCCTATGGATCAGGTTTTCTGTAAGCCCCTGGATTGTGGAACTGGAGGTTCATCAGACAGGAAAGACAAACTCTATCGTAAAATAAGTGTTTCTTCCTAGAGAACAACCAGTGACCCTTCCAGTACAGAAGGGGCAAATGTAGTTAACAGGTTACCTAGTTGTAGGTTTGTTTCTCTGAGGAAGAGTGTCATAGAGCTATCATGCCATGGAAAGGCTGGAAACAGTGGCAGCAGGGCTAGATGGGCCCTGGTAAGTGAGAATCTATGCTGTGAAGCTCTTGCATTGCCTCCATATCTTCCACCGTGGCCACTGAATTTATATGCCCACAGCACTCGGATGAATTTAGCAAATTCCTGCCTGAGACTAACAGACTGAGTCATTTTGTCTCCTTGGATTTGTAGTGCTTCTCCTACGGTGGATGTTTCCTAGTGAGAATGAACATGTGATAGAAAGGTCTTCACTTCATACCCACTCTTACATACCCATGCCTATGTCTCTATCACAGATCAATTTGTTCTTCATCTTCCAATATTTTTCCTGCCATGTCAGCTATCCAGAAATTTTTATACTTTTTATCAGTGCATATATATTCTAAATTTATGCTACTTCTCCTTCCACACAGAGTGGATAACTAGATGGACCACCTGAATCTCTGCCCATTAGGACAATTTTTTCTCCATGTTGCCTTTTAAGGCCACTTCTGAGTGAGGTGGCATCGCAACTGCCATCCATTCTTGGATTGTTTCCTCATATCAAGTTCATGCAACCATAAAACAAGCTGTACCTTTTTCTTCATTCTATGTCAATCATACAGAACCCTCCTTAGATCAGTGTGTGTGAGCTGAGGGAGAAATGTTGATTACATGGGAATCGGGGACAACTGCATGTGCAGCTTGCTTGTGCCTTCTGACTAGGACCTTGTTTTTGATTGCAGAAATATCATTTCCAGTGAATGATCGATGAGTTCTACAAACGCTTTATGATTGTGAGTCCAAAATAACCCAGCCTGTGATGGCAGTTTCAGATGCAGTCACTTGTTTCCTATGGCTGAGACTTTTTTCTCTAGCAGAGTTCAGTCAAACTACAAAAGCCGTCTTTCAAAGGTGTACAGTTCTCAATGGCAGATAGAATGGCCTTGCTCCAAAACCTCAAGAGTCCATGTTGCATACTTCTAATTGCATCTACTCTAAATTGCATACTGCATCTTTTCTCACTACTGGCACCCAGACATTGTAAGGTCTGCAGATTATTATGGCCCGAGCAGCATAACTGCTTGCTATGCTTCCTGGATCTCTTCTTTCCTGCTTCAGGCCCTGCTCAAAGTTATTAGCCTTCCTTGTCATGCAGTATAAAAATAAGAACATTATTCCAAGGTATGGAATGTATTATCTCTAGAACCCAAAGAGGCCTATACCCTTCTGTTTTTTTGTTTTGTTTGTATGTGGGGAATACTAGTTGCATCAATTTACTTTAGAAAAGCTGTTCTGTCTGCCCCAGATCACTGGACCCCTAACATTTTACGGAAGTGGCAAAGCCTGTTGCTTACCTTTTGGAACACATATGTCTTACAGGGCCTCCAGCATGCTAGCCACTCTTCCTCCTTTTGTCTGATTAGCATGATGCCATCGATGTAATGGATCTATCTGATGTTCTGTAGGATATACAGATGGTCCACATCTCTTTGGATTGTATCATGGCAAAGGATGAGAGGGTTCACATAGCTCTGGAGAAAAAATAAACACATATGTTGTTGTGAACGTAAATTGTTTATGATCTTCTTCCTGACTGGAATATACAAGGACACATTTATTTATTCAGTGGACACATGCCAGATACCAGAGACCATATTAACCTGCTCTAAGCTATCTCTTCTAGCAAGCAACTGTGATCAGGACTACTAGAAGTTGGAGCTTGTAGTAACCCACAGCCATGCTCCAGGATCTCCCTGGCTTTCTGTAAAGCCAGACTGGAAAAATGAAGGATGATATGTTTATAGACCATCATCCTTGCAACCTTCAGATTTTTCAGATTGGTATTAATCTCTGCCATTCTCCTCTTCTAATGTAATATTGTTTTTATTCATTCCCTTTGCCAAGTATTAGTTTCAGAGATTGCCACTTGTTTTTCCCCCTGATGATAGAATGTGAGAGTTACTCCAAATGCCAAGTACGTCTATCCCCATTATGTATTCAGGGGCCAGTGAATTGATCACCAGGCAAATCTACAAACACACTGAAAACCAGAATTCAGTTGGGAGTTCACCTGCTCTTGGCCCTCATATACCCTCTAATTGAGGAAACATGGGAATGCTTCATTTTCCCAGTATCAGTGTCCGCTCAGAGTTGGTGTCCAACAGTAAAATAGGTGGGCATTCTCTTTCTCTCATTGTATGATTACTTAAATTAATGACCATAGATGTCTCCTGGGGAAGGACTGAGGAAATCCTTTACAGTGCATACTGGCTGTAATAGTGCCCAATTCTTTTCCATCTGGAAACAGCTTGCTTTCTTTCTTTCTTTCTTTCTTTCTTTCTTTCTTTCTTTCTTTCTTTCTCTTTCTTCCTTCCTTCCTTCCTTCCTTCCTTCCTTCCTTCCTTCCTTCCTTCCTTCTTTTTTCTTTTTTCTTTATTTTTTTTCTGTAGGTTTGGTGCCTCAAAATGTTCCAGAAAGTAATCAGGGGATTTTAAACTTTCTATTAGCACCACTGCCTTCAACTTCTCTTGATCCAATATTGCTCTTTTTTCATAACAATGTTAAAAAGTTTCTCTGTTTGCTTCTCATCCTTTCTGTTCCTAGGAATGCTGTGGTTTATTAGCCATCCCTATAACTCTATCTGGGTCAATACCTTTAGCTACACACTTGAATTTTCTCAGGCATTATAATAATTATCTCACATGCCTAGCTTCTGGTGACTAAGGGCTGCTACCTGGCCTCTACTCTTTCAAGGATTTGAAAATATCCACTATCAGCCAGTGCAATTCTGTTCAGAGGAGAAGCGTCACTGACCTTCTTAATGATGCTGGTGTCTTTTCATTCACTAGCTCCTTCCTGATGTTCTTAGCAACATGGTATCCTTTGTAATTTCCCACAGAATGTAATTCTCTGGTGGGACTTCCCATGTTTCTAACATATCTATCCCAGCTTGCTCATTTCCATGAGCTTTTAACCTCTTATTCTTTCCCACTTAGGCATTTCCACCTTGCTCAGTGTGAGCAATCCCTTTTTGAACATTCCTAGGAATCATCCTAATTTTGAATTTATATTTACATTTTGTCCAGGCCAAGGAGTGCAATCCATATATCCCCAAAGAGCTTTCCTAAATCAGTAAACTCTCCCTAGATGGGTCTTATTCTCTGGTTTCCTTAATGGAGCACCTTCAGTATCAATCTAGTTGCATGGATGGTTCCAAGGCCCTGCAAGTATATGTTAGTTAGATTTCACTCCTTTGAATTTATAGTCCCTCTCTTCCCTAATCAGGTCCAGCACATCTCTAGATGGATTATGTGTGCCTTGATCAGCAGGTAGCTGATGATAATCAGCCAGCAAGGGAAGGTGCGGGTCAGCTAAAGACTGGAGTACCTATTTCCTTGGGGAAGAAAGGCCTAAGTATCTTCCAGACTAGAGAGTGGCTGGGGTCCTGATGAGAAAGGATGGGCCACTACTGCAACCTCAAAAGTTTCAAAGAAGTCTGGGAATTTTAAATCTTCAAGGGAATCTAAACAGATAACCCAATCCCACAGATGAAGCTTCAGGTTAATACAAATAGGCTCTTGTCTTGTTGAATACTTTTTAATCTATTATTTCAATAATTCTTGATACAATTGGGTAATGAAAGTAAAAAGTAATTTAAATTCTTATAATTCTACTTACTTTGTAATAAAAGAGATTTTTCTAAACTTTCTAATATTTGGACTGTCCTGATATTAACCAATACTTTTGACATTTATTCTCTAATATTCAATGTCATATTTATCATCTTTGATACTCCATCCAGAATACAAATGGCTTATTGTTATTAAGAGTCTTGGGATCTGATGGGGGAACTAAGTTTTATTGTGAATATTAAAGGTTCTGATCACATTTCTGATGTGTGCGTCAAGGTGAGAGGGTTCCCACAGTAACAAGCAATTCTTCAGACACCAACTGGGTGCCCTACGATTCTACACAACTCTGACAGTACTTAGCCAGAGATGGCATCAGATCCCTCAGGTTAAGGGTTCAGTACAACAAGATTGCCCACCTTTCCCCACCACTTCAGACACCAATGAAGTCCTGGCTGAGTGCTGACGTTTAGTGTGTCTGTAGATTTGCCTGATGATTATGCAGTGACTCTGAATATATAATGGGAATGGACATAATTGGCATTTGGAGTAACATTCACATTCTAACATCATGGGGAAAAGTAAGTGGAAATCTTTAAAACTAATATTTGGCAAAGGGAATAAATAAAAACAGTATTACATTGGAAGGGGGAAATGGCAGATTAATTTGATTAGTTTGCTAGAGCAGCTTGCAGAACTCAGAGAAACATTTCACTTAATTGTCAGTTTATTACAAAATGACATAATTCAGGAATGGCCAGATAGAGGTGATGTACCAGGCAGCATATGGGGAAAGGGCATGAAGCTTCCAAGATCTCTCTATGAATACACCACTCTCCCCAAATCTCCACATGTTCCAGAAACTCTCTGAACCTCATGCTTTTTGGTTCTTATAGAGGCTCCATGCTTACTTAGGCATGATTGATTAAATCATTGGCCACAGATGATTGGTTCAATCTCCAGCTCCTCTACCCCTTCCAGAGATAAAGTAGGGACTGAAAGTTCCCACCCTCTAGTGATATGATTGGTTCTTCAGACAACCAGCCTCAATCCCTAGGTGTTTTCTTACATTTATCAAAAGAAATTACATTGGGGTGGACAAAGAAAGAGTTCTCTGTGAACCTGGTCTCCCAGAGAGATTAACAGATTCAAATATATAAGCTAAATATGAGGACAGGGGATATTTGGAAATACTGAAAATGGAAGAAATTTTATAATATATTACTATGAAAACACTTCTACAAAAGATATACATATTCACTATAGGAATGTACCAATACTAGCTGATGACCAATACTAGTCCTGGCATCTGTTGTAGAAATACTTATCCACAGACTGTTTTGTTTACTGGAATAAAAACAAATCATAACAAAAGCCTTCCAAATGCTTAGAAATGCATACCTATTCATCATTCAATATAATAGTTTGAATTGAACAATATGTATTGTAAAAAAAAAAAGAGAATAAAACATTTGAATGTCTTATGTCATTTGCACAGAAATTAAAAAATTAGAACATAGTAATTATTTAGATAGAGGGTAAAGACAAAAGATAACAAAGGTTAACTCATTTTTTGATATTTCAATGCAAAATATTTTAAGTTCTGAAAAGATCTACTGATTTCTAACTGATTTCTTTATTTTCCTTGGGTATAACTGAACCTTGTCAGATAAGTAGACATCTCACGAGGTGTATAAAGAATTGAGTTATGGGGGGATCCCTGGGTGGCTTCAGCAGTTTAGCGTCTGCCTTTGGCCCAGGGCATGATCCTGGAGTCCTGGGATTGAGTGCCGCATTGGGCTCTTTGCATGGGGCCTGCTTCTCCCTCTGCCTGTGTCTCTGCTTCTCTCTCTCTCTCTCTCTGTATCTCTCATGAATAAATAATTTTTTAAAAAGGAAAAAAGAATTGAGTTATGGTTAATTCTTAAGAAGATATTTTATTCCTTTAGAAATCAAAATATTTTATGATGTCAAATTATCTTACAATACATTACATTAGGCAGGTAGTACTGTTATTGTGTTGCCAAGGTCATTAAGCCCTTGAATTTCCTAAGAAAAAAGGACTATTGCATAATTAAAAGATGCCTGAGGGTAACTCATTTATATATCATGTCTGTATTTATGCATGTTGAGAATCACTTGTCTGCTGGCTATTTCTTTTCATAAAACTTCATTTCCCTTTTTAAGAAATTGATATTTAGAATTACATGATCAATTATGTAAATTAGCTTTACAATAACCCAGGAAAATATTTATTACCTATCAAACCAGCATGCATTTAATACTAAACACAGGCATGCTTATTTACATTTAAGTACAGAGAACTAATTCTAAATGGGGAAAAGTGTCATAAGTTAAATTAATATTCCTAGGTAGTTTAATAATTTCCTTATTGGATTGACCTTCAACACGCTATAGGACAAATTGAAATTAGTGATTTCATTTTAAGTCTTCCTTTATATGGAAAAATCTTGATGTCCTAGAACATGCCACCTTAATAGTTCTTGAAGAAAATATTATTTAGCATTTTAATAAGATTATTGCAGCCACTATGTCACATGTCTATTCTGTAATTATACTTAAGCTAGAAAAAATTTTCAATAGATTTTTTAAAGATTTTATTTATTTTTTGACAGAGAGAGAGAGGGAGAGAGCACAAGCAGGGAGAGTGGCAGAGGGAGAGGGAGAAGGAGGCTCTCCGCTAAACAAGAAGCCCAATTCCGGTTTCACCGATCCCAGAACCCTGGGCTCATGACCTGAGCGGAAGGCAGATGCTTAACTGACTGAGTGACCCATGTGCCCCAAGCTAGAAAATTTTTAATTGCTTTTTATGGAGATTTAAGTTATGTTGCCTAGGATTATATGATTGGTTCTACATGGCAATTATTACAACATTTTCTGTATTGTGTCCCATGAATATATTTTTAAAATATGTTGGGTGGGATCTCACTCTGAAATAACACAGTGCACAACTTATCTCATTGTTTTCATATGTGAGATATTGAGAAATCTCACATTTATAAAGCAAATTCCCTCATTTCAAATATGTGCATGTCACTATATATCTCTTTCTGAATGCAGGCATATTAATCATAGCCTATAAAACATGCAGTCTAGAGATACTTTTATAAAATACCCTGATGTGAATGAGTTTAAAATTCTCCAACATGTTACTGTCACTGAACTGTCTTTTAGGATCTGAAGCAAAATTTACACAAAAGCTGTATAATTTCGGGAAAGAATATATGCATTGTATTTTAGGGAAAAAGTCCCCATTTTCTCTAAGACAAACTAATAAACTGGCATTTGGTATTTAGAATCAGAATGGAAGGAAGGTTATGAAGAATAATTTTCTGTTCCATTTCCCTTCCTCTATGTGAGACCACATGTAAACAAAAATAAATGCGGAAACAGAATAAAACCCTCTAAAACATTACCTTTTATATTCTAGGACATCTTTTTTTAGTGTTTTTTAAAGATTTTTATTTTTTCAATAATCTGAACACCCAACATGAGGCTCAAACTTACAACCCCAAGATCAAGAGACACATGCTCTATTGACTGAGCCAGCTAGGCACCCCTTTAGGATGTCGTCTAACAGCTTGCCTACATCTATTCCTCTGTTTATATATAATATTATTTCACTGGACACAATGAAAAACAGAATAACTACCTTGTTTGCTGTGCTCTTATAAAATAACTCCAAAGGATCTCTGATTTACCCACCTCACCTCTACCCACCAAAGCCACGTGGCCTCCAGCTGCCACCCTGTTACAGGTGAAAATGGTAGTTTGACTTCAACTCCTCTTCTAATTAATGCTCTAGCTCTCCAGTTCTCTTCACCATTAAACTTCTTTAACAAGTTGTCCTACCTCACAGCCTCCTTGTCCTTGCCTGCCAGGAACTTTTCAACCAACTATAATCTGTCTCTTGCTCTTATTACCCCAAAGAAATGTCTCTTGCTGAGGACAAAATTGGTTTCTGTGTCACTAAAGCCAATGTACATTTAATAGCTCTCATTTACTTGACCTTTCTGTAGCAGTTAATACTTTTGACATTGGCCTTCTACTGGAAGCACTCTCTTTGTCTTTTCCATGACCCCACACTCTGCTGATGTTTTCCTGACATGACAGGCAATTGTTATCAGTGTACTTTTTCAAACTAGAAAATATAACTTGAGATTCTTTAAAATTTGATCTGGAGCATGTTTCCTTGTTGCTGTGTTCTTTCTCTAGGCAATATTGACCACACTCATGGATTCAATGATTATTTATCCATACCCTACATTTATAGCCTATACCTTTCTCTGAGTTTCAAACCATAAATAGCCAACTCTATACCCAAACAGCCTATTGAATATTGCATAAGAACCTGAAATGTATTATTTCCAAAACAGAACTCATGATCTTAACTCTCTTTTTTTTTTTCCAAATTTTTATTTATCTCTTCATGAGAGACACACAGAGAGAGGCAGAGACATAGGCAGAGGGAGAAGCAGACTCCCTGCAGGGAACCCTGTGCAGGACTCAATCCTAGGACCCGGGGATCATAGCCTGAGCCAAAGGCAGATGCTCAACCACTGAGCCATCCAGGTGTCCCTCATGATCTTTAGTCTTATAACTAACTCCTTCAATATTTTCTATATCAAGGAAATGGCCAGAAAATCAAGTACCCAAGTGAAAAACCTGCAAATCATCTTTGACATTGTCCTTTTTTGTCTTCCTCTCTGCAATATAGTTTATTAATAACATTGATAGATTTTACTTTATGACCACATTTATACTTCATTAAAAGTCTCTCTAAATTTTCTACTTTCCCTATATCTTTTTATAAATCTGATCTTTTTAAATCTCCTATAACCTAGCCATCAGCAGTAGTCCACTAGTTGATCTACTTCTCTCTTTCAACTGATTCTCCCTTTCACAGCTCAGCTGGAGTGGTTTTTTCCAACTAAAAAGCTAATAATGTCTATACCACCCACCCACACTCCATGCATACAAAATAAAGTCCTTTATTGGCTTCTTACAACCTTTCAAATAATGACCACAACTTTCGCACAAACATAAGGCGCTTCATAAGCATAGTCCTTTGAAATATCTTTCTTTATATCTTCCAAATATCTCCCTACTCATTTTTATTTGCAGGCCTCAACTCTATAAGCCTTAGTTCAATTTATCAAATGCTCACTGTTTGTTTCAGTCACTTTGTTACTGCATATGTTGTCTCCTTTGTCTGGAATGTTCTTTTCACTGAGTTAAATTCTTATTCATTTCAAAATCAACTCAAATTTCTTGATAAATGTTTTCCTTAATCCCTCATACTAGGTACATCATTATGACATATGTCCGGTTAGTTCTCTGAACATAATATTTATACTGTGTGTGATAGTTTCTGTGGCTGAGATTTTCATAGCCTCTCCACTAGGATATAAGTTACATAGTGGCAAAGTGGGATCTATATTTCCTATGCCTAGAATCATGCCTAGAATTACTGAGCACAGTGGATACTCAGTAATATTGAATATTAATATTTCTTTTGCCCCAAATAAAGAAATAAATGATCTTCTGAATAAGGCAATGCTTATAGCAGAGCTTATTGTCAAGGAAACAATAAATAAGATTGACTTGTAGCTGGGTTTTTCCTAAGAATGGTAGAAATTGTCAAATTGTTGAAATAGTGCAACGTACACCCAGGGTAATGATAATAAAGTCCTTCGCATCTGGTTTATTAAAGGTCATCCTGGTCCTTCTAATTCAGTGGGAAAACTACTAGAGAGAAAGATCTTTTAAGTGTTCACTACAAATTGCAAAACTCTATTGATTGCATGATGAAATGTTTGTTTTTTTTTTAAATTTTATTTATTTATTCATGAGAGACACAGAAAGAGAGGCAGAGGCACAGGCAGAGGGAGAAGCAGGCTCTATGCAGGGAGCCCGATGTGGGACTCGATTCCAGATCCTGGAATCATGTCCTGAGCCAAAGGCAGAAGCTCAACCACTGAGCCACCCAGGTGTCCCAAATGTTATTCTTATAATAAACAGATGATCATGCATGAGGGGTTATACTGTTATTCCAGAAGTCAGAGCCACAATTATTTTTTAGAACCCATAGCCTAGCCTGAAATACCATACTCATAGTACTTCAGACTCTGTTATCAACTCATAGCTCTATAAAGCGTTGTGAAAATATGCACATTAAGCAAATGATTAGGAATAGTAGTTGAAAAGAAAACTCTTATTCTATGACAATTTTTCATTAAACATATAATAAATGCCTATCATACAATGTTCTCTATATGGGAAGTATAAAAAAAAATTCAAACACCTAAAGAATATTTTACTGTCCTTAAAGGACTTATAAATTGTCAAATTTTTGGACTCAACCTCCCAAAACCAATTTGTTCTCCACTGGTCCAAGATGCAGAAACATAGCAAAAAGTATATATATACACATAGATACATATACTTATATACATATGTGTATATGCATATGTATAAGTATATATGTGTGTGTATATTTACATATATATTTTTTGAAATTATATATATTTAAATTTTGAATATTTATCATTTATTTTAAAGATTTTATTTATTTATTCATGAGAGACACAGGCAGAGGCAGGAGCAGGCTCCATTCAGGGAGCCCGATGTGGGATCGGATCCTGGGTCTCCAGGATCATGTCCTGGGCTGAAGGCAGACACTTAACGGCTGAGCCACCCAGGTGTCCCTGAATATTTATTTTAATCACATAGATTTACACTTATTTTCTCTAATTCATTTACAAACATATTTACTAAACACATAAAGTATTGTTGTGGCCAAGATTGCGAATCCGAGAAACCACCAAGGAGCCGATACCGATGCAAACGCACGAGGGTTTATTAACAAGCTCGAGCTTGGGTCCAAGTATGCCCCACACAGCTGGGCAGGAACTTGGACCCCGAGGTAGGTTCCAGCTGAGTTGTATGGGGTGGTCTAGGGGACCTCCAGAAAGGGGGGGGGGAGGAATTTCTCAAGTTCTGTTTACATTCTGGTATGGGGCTTTCAAGGGCATTAAGCTCTGTTCTCATTCTGATATGGGGCTTCCTGCCACTGGCGTTGAGCTGTTCTCATTCTAATATGGGGCTTTCTAGGGTGTTAAGCTGTTTTTTTTTTCCTGTAACTGAAGTAAGGTAGAGTTCAGCTCTTATTCTCAGGGGCCTGAGATGGCTGTACTTGTGCTAACGCTGAACTTAAGGTTGAATGGCCTTAATTTTCTCTGTCTCCACAGTATCAAGGTCCACAACCAACCAGAAAGATCATGGTACCAAGGCTTAAGAAAGAGAAGGTATTTAAATGTTTAATGTAAGACACTAGAGATTTGATATACATATACTTATATATCTGGGCAATTGATTTATTTAAATCCCACAAAACTTATGAGATGTATTTCACAAATGAAGAATCTGAAGCATAGAGAAATCACGTAACTCATGTAGCTTATGTATTTAAGATATATATATATAATAGATAGATATATGATATATATATTTGCTATGTATACTATATATATATACATATATATATAGTATTAGGAGAGGAATGCAGGGCAATATTATTTCAACAAATGTTAAAACATTTTTAGATTACAAATTGTTAAATTGGTAAGAGGGACACAGATTGTGTGTGTGCATATGCATAATGAGAAAATAATTGGAAATAGGAAAGAAAATTTGAGAACCTAGTTCCAGTCCCCTTCATGTTACAGAAGGGAAAGATAAAGTAAACAAGTTGCAGATATTATTCTCTCTTTGTGTGCCTGGTTTAGCCTACTGTTGTGACTGTGAATGGGTGACTTTTCATTGTGAGTCTCTGAATAAAACTCCTGAAAGTTAATTCTCTAGAATAAGTGTCAGTCCTAAAAGAGCCAAAGCCATCGGTAGAAGAGGCAGAAAAATTGAAAGAGTACATAATTAATTGATTCCCTTTTCTCTGGTTGTCCAGTGAGCAAAAATCAAAGGGAAATGATCAGATCAGGAAAGAGGAATATGTTTAATAGAATCCTTGGCATGAGTTACAAAAACACTTTGGAGTCTATCTTGTAAGACCCAAGAATAGATCCTATGGTATTTTAAAATGAAGTGTAAGCACCACCTAAAACTGTCCTTGTTCCGTATAACTGCTCCCTACTAAACATAAACACATGAGTAAATGAGTGCAGGAAAATCATAACTCAGTTACCTTGCTACAGATCATGTTCTTGCTTTGCCCTCTTGCCTCTTTCTCTGCTTTGTTCCAAATTCCTTTCCCAGGAAGAGAGTTCTAACTCTATTACTTTTATTGTTATTTATTTATGTACCCATTTACTTTCAAGTACACCAATCTTTTCCTTGCAACTAGCTAGGGAGGTCTATTGTTTTGTGTGAGAGAATTACCAAAAAGAAAAGTAATCAGGAAAAATCTAAGAAATGTCTATTACAAAGAAGTTAGTGAGACAGTCTGATGAAGGCATGTCCTTTTATAATAGAAAACAGATCAGACATAAGTTAGTCTGTAAGATTTTTCTACATAATGAGAAAGAGTGAGAGAGAGAGAGAGATCAAGTAATTAGGCCCACATGCTCACTAGTTTTATTAGGTGACTAGAAAATTGGAAAGAAACAGACATACCCTCAGCTACTTAGCAATGAAATATGCTTGTGGTCAATATTTTCATGGATATCAATATATCTATATGTATCTGTATATATCTATATCTATATATCTATATCTCTATCTATCTATCTATCTATCTATCTATCTATCTATCTATATACTCACAGGCCTGGTTACATATTTGTGGCAGATATGACAAACTGTGGCTTGACTCTATATTACAAAAATACTCTGTATTCCTATTTGATACTGCCCTGTTGTGCTTTCTTGCTTGTGGAGGTTTTTTCCTTTCTATTTTCACAACAAAGTGACCTGTGAAAGCTGAATATATCCTAAGGAATGAAGGATTTTTTTTATTTTTGAAGCCTAGGCTATGCAGTAGAGTAAGAGTAGCCTTTGCAGCAAAGGGAGAGCCTGACTATCCTACTTGGAGAAATGAGAAGATAATGATCCAACTAGTTTTGAGAGTAAAATAAAACCCTGGGAAAGGGTGCTGAGGAGATGGTAACAGTTATGGATTCCATCTTCTTCACAGCGTTACAGTGGACAGGATGCCACCTCACATCATGTCTACAACACACATAGCCAAACACACCCTGAAACTGAAATAAGTCTATTTAGTTAAAGTTCTGGCTTGAATTTGTAGACTGCCAGGGATTAGGATTGAAGATAATCATATTTTTCTAATTTCCCCAAGACACTAAAGAACAGAGAAATAAGCAATCTTGCTAGGGTCAGCAAATATGATCGTTCATTCTCCCATGTGTACTAACATCACCTTGATCCCCAAACCAGGAGCCAACATACAAAAGGTTACAACTCAAAAAACTGGACCAGGAGAAAGTAAAAAAATCAGTTAAAAGGTAGTCAGAAAGATAAACAGAATGATATCCATTTTAGAAAGTTTAATTGATACAATTAAAAGTTAGAAAATACACGAGACAGCAAAATGTTATTTGCCCAAAGACTCAATATGCCAAATGTATCATTAACACTTCTACACTCTTCAAGCAGCTAGAGAAATGATATTCTTTACCAGATAATATACCTCCTATTTACACTCACACAGTCTTATCAGTGATTATGACAAAATATTGGTTCATCCTTTTTGAGCAAGGGATGTGTCCTTTACTTCTTCCCTAGTCCCCAGAATACCAGGTACATAGCCTGTGTTTAATAAATCCTTTCTGATTGACAGGTTTAGATGACTCTATCAGCGTGGACCTATAGATTATGTGGCAGACTACATAGCCATTTGAGAATACAGTTAAGGGAGGTTGAAAAATCAATAGGAAAACTAGTACTTCCATTAGGAAATAAACAAACAAATAAAAAATACTGCTAAGCTCTTTCAGAATTGAAGTCCAAAACTATAGCATCCTGGGAAATTATTTTTGGTTTGTTTACCAAAGAGATTACGTTATTGAGGATGCTGTCAGCATGTGGTTTGCTTAGGTTTTGTTTTGCTTTCTTTCTCTTTCAAGGCCCATTGATAACACATGAACTCTATCTCAGGATAACTGAGAGAAAAGAAAAAGAAAAAGTAAAAAACTCAGAAATTTCCTAATATCCCCTTCATTAACCGAAACTTTTAAATGACTTGGGTTGTGATTAAAACCTGTGGGTCTTGAATTTTTTATGCATAGCTTGAAGGAACAAAGAAGACAAAGGACAAGGATCCTCTGTTCTTACTGAGTTGGCCACAGCATGCACTGCTCACTTGTACTTGTGCTGGCTTTTGCTGCCTGTGAATATTCAAAAATATTTTCAGGTCTTACAGCTGAGAGATTTACTGTTGGTTTCCATATTAGTTTTCAGATCTCCATGAACATCAATAAGCCCCTGGTGCTATTGGCCTGGCTCTATGGGCCCTTCTTTACATCCTGCATTGTGGTCCCCTAACGTAGCCCTTGGTTCATCTACTGCCACTGAAGAAGCTCAGAAAACGATGGCCCCTCCCACATGATTTTTAAGAAAGGAATCTTCTACCCAACAAATTAAAAACTCCAAAGTTGGCTGATTTTGTTGGTCTCTTCCCAGAGCAGGGAATACCAATGCAGTTGGATCTCTTGGCAGCAATCAACACAGTACACATTCCAGATCAGACCCTGGGTGCCTTCTCTTTATCTGTTCTATGTTGCTGAAGATTAGAATGATCATATCTAAACCATCATGATTTCTCCTAGGAAATTATCATCAGGTGTATTTTTTTCTAATAAGTCTTTAAAATAATCATTTTTATTGGTGTTTTTATTCAAATATTAGTTACCCAAGTATTTAAATCCAAAGAATTAATTAAAAAGCAATTTTCCTCATATAGAGCTTTTCAATAATATTTTTCAATGATACACAAGTTTTTTCTGTCTAACCCTGTCCTCATCCCTAATCCTAATATTGACCCTACACAGGGATCATACGGTCTGGCAGTAGTAGGCTGGCAGTCTCTTTTTTTGGATACGTAAAATCTGTATTGCAATTGAATTAATATTAAGAGTTCTCTCTGTTATAAGTTGGTTATACAGAATGTATTAGATAGACATAGTTTTTCTCCTCTAAGAACATGTGATTTATAAAGATCTGTGGTATTGTGAAAAAAGAAAAGAACTTTAAAACCCTACATTTTAATTTCTAGCTATCTTTTATTTTTTTTTAATTTTTTTTAAACTTTTATTTATTTATGATAGGCACACAGTGAGAGAGAGAGAGAGACAGAGACACAGGCAGAGGGAGAAGCAGGCTCCATGCACCGGGAGCCCCACGTGGGATTCGATCCCGGGTCTCCAGGATCGTGCCCTGGGCCAAAGGCAGGCGCCAAACCGCTGCGCCACCCAGGGATCCCTCTAGCTATCTTTTAAACAATGTTTTCTCCATCCTAAGCAGTACCAGAACTCCCTCCATTACTATTTCCATGTCTTCTTACTGTATAATGATAAATACTTCATAGGAATATAAAAAATGCAATTTTAAAATTCAAAATAAAATCAGATTGTTATATTTGAGGAATGCTTGAAGCCAAATGAAAATTAATTTGTATTCATTAGTTTATCATAAACATTTTCAACAGTTGTGGCCAAATCATAATGGAAATACTAGTGCACAAGATATTTGCTATTAATCTTGCTGTACTTTTGCACACAACTTTGTCATAACTATTGAGAACAGCAGAAAAGTCTTCAAGGTGATGGATTAATGAATAATGAAAGAGCTAAATGAATAAAATAATGTAGTCAGTAAGAGGAATAAAAGATCTGCTTTGCAAGTTGGATATACAACTCTTAGATAATAAAGGACTGACTGTAATTGTTAGATGGAGTTTAGATATATGCTAAATCCATTTAACAATTATATTAGAAAGTGTAATTTCCAAATTATAGTGCTATCAGTTCAAGGTCATAGTCTATTTAATTATAACAATCCTTGTTTTAAGTGCTAATTCAATAAATAAAAGTGTGTAAAGCTGGAGAATTGTACTGCCAAAAGTATGATTAAATATAAACTACTAAAATAATGTAATTGAAAATGATAACCATTTCTTTCATTTAACCAAGAGGACTCATCAGAGCCTGAATGACCTATGTATGTTCAGAGATGGTTAGAGTGATAAATTCACACAATGGGGTACCTAATTTTCTCCTTTGTCCCATCTCATTCAGCTAGTATCAGCTAGTAGCCGACCCGCAGGAACTAACACTGAAACCTACTTAGAGCTCTCATAACTCAGCAGTGGAGTGCCCAGGTCACCCAAAGAAAAGTTCATGGAACACTATAGTTACATTTCACTAAAAACCAAAGAAATATTTTTTGTTTTGGGTTTCCTGTCATGCGATTCTTCAAAATCTTCATCTTACATCCTTCCTTCTGGCATTTCCCCCAACTCAAAGTATTGAAATTTCAGTGAATTCAAGATAGCTCTTATATTTTTATCTCAGTAGTTCACTCGTGTGTGTGTGTGTGTGTGTGTGTGTGTGTATGTTGGCCCCCACGTGTGTGTGCGTGCACATGTAAAGTGTGAAATGTAAAGTGAGTACCCATTCTTCTAAAGTCCTGGTGGATACTTCGCCCAAACTTCTGCTGTCTTGTATGGTCCTATAATTGCCCAAAATGCATTTTTTGGCAGGATTTTTCGTGACCTGCTTTTGCCCTCTTGCCCGTCTCTTCTCAGTTTCCAGATTCTCTCAAGTATGAACATTTCATTTACCTCTTTTTTTAGAATCACAGTCCTCCAGGGCCCTAATATGTTCCTGTGTTCTATGAACATATTAGGCTTCCTTGCCAAACTAACTGCCTTCCTCTTCACATATGATGAAGTGTCTTGTGTTGCCCTAGGTTTGTGTGATATCAGCTCACTTACATATTAAAATGTAAATTTAAGGTTATTATGCATAAGACTTGAAATAACACAGTATATGAAATAGCCTAAAGCCCATTTCTTAAGTAAAATGTGTTTGTTTTGAAATTAATTAGATTGTAATTAACTTTACAAAATCAGGGGGAAAGTCATATATTTAGTAAGAAAGCAAAATTTAATTTGGGAATTTTAAGAATTTGCAGGCCAAATGTAATTTTTTTCATTACACATTTTCTGTTTTATCTAGAGTTGTGAGTTAAGAGTTAGTACCACCATACTTTTTTGGCACCAAAATTTTCTTTTATCCTTTAGATCCTACCTATCATTTTAAAAAACACACTTACTATAACCTTTATCTTGGCTCACTTCCCAGACCCATGTATCCTCTCTACATTACCATAGTTAATTACTTATGTTTTTTATTTGATGGTTATCTCTGCCAACTCCATTACTTATTGCTAATTCTGAAAAGCTGTGGTATAAAGCACACATGTCACTTTCCCCAAGGTCACTGCTAGTATTGTATCTATTTGGTCAATAATCTATCTGGTAATTTTGGTGACGTTTTCATGTTATTGAGATTTTATTTGGATAAACTTTGTCATTCAATTTATGCTGCCTCTTTTGAATGTGTCATTATTTTATACAATTATGCTAAGAATTTCAACTCTTTGAAACATACCAAATTGAGAACAAAATAAAATAGTGTTTGCCCTAAGAATCATAGCTGTGATTTTCCCCAATACTTTTGCTACTTACCATTAGTATTTATTGCATATGTCCCCTCTTTTTTGTAATTTACAGAAAGCAATAATTATGTTTACCATCATTACAATATTACATTTTATGCACTAGTGGTTTTCTTCAACTTTCCATTTTAGTCATCTAAAGATACAGTAGTTGGATAACAGAGCTTTCCCCTGGGACAAGCTAATTCAGGTTTTTAAAGGTTAGATACATACTGTCAAAATCATTTTAGCTAGTTACATGTAAAAGCTATTTTGGGTGATCCATAATCGAGATTGAGCATTCTAGGGACAAAGAAAATCTCCAAGTTCACCCCATCCCCATCCATACTTTCATGCTGTCAAGTTATGCCTCTATTTGCAACACAGAAGTGTTAGTATCTACATACATATGTATGTATGCATGTACCCATGTGTGTATGATGTGTGTAAGTATCTGAAGGTGAAAAGATGACTCATAAGCTCATTGGAAAAGACGAAAGTGATGAGGACAATCAAAGAAAAAGCATGGCACCCGAATTCTGGACACTCAGTGCTCTTGTTTTGAATACCAATGGCAAAAAAAAAAAATGTTTTCATGAGAGTTCTTATGAGATTAACAATCTGCTTTAAGCCTCAGGTAACTACTTTGGACTGAATATTTGTGTCCCGACCCCCTGCATATTTTGACACTCCAAACCCCATGTGACTATATTCAGAGACAGAGCGTTTATCGATGTAATTATAGTTAATGATGTCATAAGGATGAGGCCTTGATCTGATGAGACCTGTGTTCTTATAAGAAGAGAAATCAGAAGCCTTGCTTGCTCTCTGTCTTGACACCAGGTGAGGGCACAGAAAGAGATTGCTGGTCTTCTCCAAACCAGGAAGGAGATTTTCATCAAGAACTAAAACAGCAGCCCCTTGATCTTAGACTTCCTGGCTCCAGGACTGTGAGAAATAAATTTCTGTTAAGCCACATAGTCTATGGTATTTTTGTTACAGCGCCCTGAGCTGACTGAGACAGTAACAGATTAGAGAATGCATTTAGGAAATGGGATCCTGATTTTATTTCTGGAATGGATCACAGTTTGAGCCCAGGGCAGAAGACTGAAAGGGTACAGTGATATCTGACACTCCAGGGGTCACAGTGGGGTCACAGGAGCAAGCAGCACAGGCAAAGAGGCAGTGCTCTTTTCATCTAGGGCGCTGACAAGTCTCACTCTGCTCTGTACGTTGGAGGAAGCGAAACTTAATGGGTGTGCCAGGGCAGGAGAAGTACAGTTGACACACTTCCCTCTCCAAAGGCTGCTTAGAGATGGTGAGGGAAAAGTCCCTGAAGCCATGGAATTATGAGATGAGAAGTTCCCCATATGTGAGAATTAATTCACTTATGGTCACATTACTTCTAATAATGTCTGAATGAAATTTAATTCTACAGTGTTCTTAATTTACCCCTTAAAAATGTATAGTTGATTGACATTTATAACATCTTTCAAGGTTATTAGATAAAGAGTTCATCTAGTTATTCACTTTTTTAATCATTTGGACTTTAAAACTGTGGTCAAATCAATTTACTGGTAGACTAAAATCTCCTCCACCTCTGAGATTCAATAGCTGACACTCTGGAGAAATGGCAATAAAGTTTTAATTTAGATGCACTTGAAATTGAGTATTGATAATTTTAAGATAATTTAAAACAATGTTTAATATAAAGCATACTGGGGCATTCTAAACATATTTTGCATAATTTGTTAAATAAATGCTCAGGTAATTTTCTTTTTAAAGAACACAGAATTGTTTATTTCTTTGCTCACCCCCTTTCATTTTACCTCCCCCTTGTCTTCAACCCATCTAAACTTTTCCAACTACCTCTTAGGTATACTTTCATATTATTTTTTTCCAAGCCTATATAATTGTACACAAATATATAGGCACACATTTATATAGCATATATACATACCATGTATATATTGTGTGAATATCATGAGTATATAAGATTCCATACATAAAAATCTGGATATTTTTCCTTTTAAAATGAGAACACACTTGTATAAGCTCTATTAAAAATAGTTTTTTCTATTTAACAATGCTTATAGATATGTGTGATTTAATGGAGGTTTCAAAGTTACTATTTTTAAAATGGTTTCATAATATGACAGTTTATAGCTTTATCATAATTTTTTCAATTATTCACATGCTTTGGACATTCCAAGTTTTGCATTTTTTTTCAAATTGTCAGAAAAACTGAGCACAAAAACAATTCTGCAGTAAACACCCTTGAATTTATATACCTTTCTAGTTTTGTTTTTCTGTGAGTGGTGGTTTATTAGAAAAGGGTTTGCTTTGTTAAAGGATTTTGTAATTTTAATTTTATGGGTAATGATGAATGAATGTTTTTCAGAAACTATTGTTAGTAGCACCAGTGATATGTAAGAGTGTTGTTTTCTCTAAGCCATGGTGGAAATAGGATATATTGAGTCTTCTTTTATTTTTTGGAAAAAAATATATAACATAATTAATAGTGAAGTTGGTCATAGTTTTACATCTCTTTATTGTGTTTTGATTTAATTTTCTGTGGAAAGCTTTATCATAAGCATTGATCATCTTTCTATTAGATTGTTGTGCTTCTCTTATCAACTTATAAGAGCTCATTGCTAATTAAAAGTATGAACCTTCTCTGACAATATTTTTATAGATTATTAAAACTAAATATATATGCATATTACATTTTACAATACTGTATTTGTAAGACAGAACCTGAAACATTTCAACACGTTAAATGAAAATAATTAGCATATTTTCTGATAGCTACAATCAATCTAATTAAATTTTAGTATGGGTTAAGTAAAATTTAAGAAAATCATAGGGTGTGTTTACTTCTGTCCTTCTTGTAAAGTTACCAAATTGTCAGAAAAACTGAGCCATTACTGGCCATTAATGCATGAATCTTCTCTTTTATGATTTTACTCTTCCTGGGGGAAAAATAATAACAAACAGAATATTTCATTGGTATGTCTATCTAGATGGATGCTTGGGTTGCTTCCACATCTTGGCTATTGTAAATGATGCTGCAATAAACATAAGGGTGCATATATCTTTTCAAATAGAAATTAAATAAGAAACATACCATATGATCCAATATGGATCCAATCCAAAGAAGATGAAAACACTAATTCTGAAAGATACATGGATAAAACTATTTAAAGAAAATATTTAAAATTCTTTGCTGAGTTGGCAAGAAAGAAGGGAAATTTTCAGAGATCTAACAGAAGAAAGCCAGGGTTCAAAACAGTGAGTGGTCAGGCAAGTAGCTGTCACTTCCCGGTAACTTAAGCTTTAGAATGTAACAGAACACTATTGGGGAACTAGACAAAGGCTGAGGAACCCAAAAGTTGGCAACTTAAATCAGAGAGCTCTTGAATAAAAGGAACTCTAAATTTGACAAAAACAGTTTAAAATAGGGAGAAAAATCTGCTTTGTCAAGGTAGAAGAAATTTTGTTTAACTGGATCTCAGCTCTGGATGGTGGGGGGGGAAAGGTTTGCCTTGAAAATTCTTATCCATGGGGCACCTGGGTGGCTCAGTGGTCGAAGGTCAGACACCTTTGGCTCAGGTTGTGATCCTGGGGTCCTGGGATCGAGTCCCACATCGGGCTCCCTGCATGGAGCCTGCTTCTCCCTCTGCCTATGTCTCTGCCTCTCTCTTTGTGTCCCTCATAAATAAATAAATAAACTCTTTAAAAAGAAATTCTTATCCAAAAGATGATAACCGGGCAGCCCGGGTGGCTCAGCGGTTTAGCACTGCCTTCAGCCCCAGGCGTGATCCTGGAGACCTGGGATCAAGTCCCACACTGGGCTCCCTGCGTGGAGCCTGCTTCTTCCTCTGCCTGTGTCTCTGCCTCTCTCTGTGTGTCTTTCACGAATAAATAAATAAAATCTTAAAAAAAAAAAAAAAAAAAGATTTCCATGGAAAAAAAGTAAAAAACCAATTTTTTAGAAATTTAAAAAAAACCTTGCATTTGAAGTCAGGATATTTAATATTAAATCATGTGGTTATGTAGTGTGATTTTAGGCTTGCTTCAAAATACCCACAAGTCTCAGGTTACTCATCTCTCACATAAGAAAAATACTATCTTGTTCACTAGCTAATTTCAAATTACAAAGAAGCTATTTACTTCAAGTCACAAGCAAGATATTACAGATACAACGCTGAATCTACAGCAGACTATTCAAGTGTAAAATTATATGAGTATTCGTACAATATACCTTTAATAAGAATCACTGACCATTTCTATTTTTAGCCCATGGTAGTTATGCCTGTAGTTTTTATAACTTTTATATAATCTCAAACTTAGAGAAAATTCACAAGACCAGCACAAAGAACGCTGGTATATTTCTCACTGGGACTGACCACTAGTTGTATTTTGGTCCATTTAAGTATCTGTGTCTCTCTCCCTCTATCTCCTATCCTCTCCTCCCTCATTCTCATTCTCATTATCAAAATTCTGAAAATTTAGACCCAACATGATGCTCTCACCTAATCCAGAGTTCAAGGTAAATTTTTTCAATTGTATTAAATAGCTATTTTGTCCCAGTCCAGAATGCAATCCAGGATAACATCACATTTAAGAACCATGTTGCTTTAGTGCACTTTAATTTGGATTACTATATGTATATAATATATATTATATTCATATATATCATACATATTTGTATTGATAGTTTAAGAGAGTTCAGCCAGATTTTGTAGAATAATTCTTCAATTTAAGTTTGTCTTTTGTTTCATCATGATTAGGTTCAGGTTATCAATTTTAAAGCAAATGCCACAGAAGTGATGTTGTAGCTTTTCTGTGCATCAAACACATCAGGACAATATGTAATTCTAGCTTGTTCTAGTATTGATAATGTTAACATTAATATCTCCTATGCCTGTTTCCTCTCTGTAATTAATAATTTGTAGGGAGATGCTTTGAAACCATGAAAATATTCTGTTCCTCACCATATTTTCACTCATTAATATTAGCATCTGTTGCTTATTCCTGCCAGTATCAATTAGTATTGAAATGATAATAAAAGATATCTTCTAACTCCATTATTTCACTTAAAATGTATTAATTATCCTGTTACTATAATGTTTTGCTCATTCCCCCATTCATTTATGTATCCATTTCTTTACTTATGTCGGTACAAACAATAAGATTCTTATTTTATTTTGTTCAATGGGTTATAGCATGCTATCATTACATAATTGTTCAAGTGAGCCCACATTTGGCTAGTGAGAACCCATTCAACCAGATTCTATGTCCTTTGACATGTTGCCACCACTTTTTGAGCACTTTGTATTTTCTGGCATAATTGCAGCATATACTACTTCAGGCTCATCTTATATTTTTCCTGCTTTAGTCCAGGATTCACCCAATTCCCCTAGAAGCTCTCATTGCATTAAGTAACTGGGTGTTATATTATATGTTGGCAAATCAAACTCTACTAAAAAAAAATACATTAAAAAAAGTGAACATTAGGTGTACTCAGTGCTATTGGTATATTATTGTTTTCAGCCTTTTAAGTGAGGAGGACTTGGAAATTATTCACATACATCAATATTAGGTAGATACAGATATAGATTATATAGATATGGGTAAATATATACTATGAGTTCATAAATTCATCTTATCACCTCCAATTCCAATCCAGTGGCACCAGATTAATTCTAGCCTTCCCTCTTTGTAAATTCTTCCTCAGCAAGGAGAAATTTGGCTTCCATCATTCTCAACACATTTTAGTTATGTACTGATGTGCTCAATTATAGAATATATACAAGAATTACGTTATGAAAATTGCTAACCCTCACCAGTACAAAATTAAAAAATTGTCTTCATAATTTACTTAGATTAGTTCTGCTTTGTCCCCATCAGTGTGGTAATGATTTATTGAAAATTAAACCAAAATAATCATCTTACTATGGTTTGGAAATTTGGAAATCATTTTAGTTTTTACACCCATAGTTGTTGGTTTTACTTCATTTCTTGAAGAGTAAAAATTTGAAGAATGCTTAATGTATTAGAGCTATTAGCTTTTTACCTAAGCATATATGCAAGTATTTTTTCTTTTTTCCTTTTTTTGCCTGCTGATGATGCTTCACTGCCATGCAAAACATTATTATTTTCATCTTTAATATTATTATGATATAGTTAAAATATCAATCCTTACTTGTATTGCATCTGGATTTGAGTCATTAGAAAACCTTTCCAGTACACAGGTTATGGAGTTAATTCACTAATTTTTCTTCTAGTGCTTGTACAATGTTATTCTTTGCATGTAGTTAGCTGATCATTTTGAGGTTTATTCTTAGGTATGGTGTTGGATATTGAATCTAATTTTATTGTTTCCTAAACTGCTATTCAGTTGTCTCTGCATCAATTCTTAAGATATTCATTTTTCCCTTATCATAGGAATGCCATTTTGATTATATACTAAATTTCTCTTGTATGACTGTATTTCTGAACTTTCTTTTGTATTCCAGTAGTCTATATGTCCATATCTGTGCTAGTAGCATACTGTTTAATAACACACGCTTGCCGCACCAGGATAGCTCAATCAGTTAAACATCTGCCTTCAGTTCAAGCGGTGATCTCAGGGTCCTGGGTCCTGGGATCCAGTCCCATGTCCATCCAGGCCCCTGCTCAGCAGGGAGTCTGCTTCTCCCTTTCCCTCAGCCCTCCCCCTGCTCATGTTTTCTCCCTCTTGCTCATGCTTTTCCCTCTCCCTTGTGCTCTCTCTCTCAAATAAATAAATACAATCTTTAAAAAAAAAAATAACACAGGCTTTATGTTATGTTCTGATATTTAGTAAGTTTAGTCTCTCCCAGTAGCTTTTATTGTTTAGTGTCTTTCTAGTTATTCTTGAATATTCATTTGTCTGTAGTACCAAATCCATGAAAAAGATCCTCAGTATAGTGGCACCGATAAAGCTTCAAGCCCCTGGAAAGTAGATTTAATATTCAAGTATATGTTTAGGAAAACAGCCCTAATCCCACAGCAGGAGTCTTGGAATCCACATGGTCTAGAAGCCTTTGTGTTGGGCAGGGAAGGTCACTGAGCATGCTACAGGTACAGGTTATGATGCAGATGCATAAAGTCTCCTCCACCCATGTATATGTGCATCTGCTCACATGCATGTGCTTAGCACTCTTCTTTCTGTCCACTGAGCTAAGGAAACAGTTGAGAGTGAGTGACAAGTAGCTTGGCAGAAAGTGGCTAGTGATACCAGTTTTGGAGTGTAATATTGTGTCACAAGATTTCACTTAAGATCTATTTTCATGCAGGAACAAGGAAAAACCGGAAACCTCTCTCTTGTCCTTTCAACAGAAACACTCCAAGCAACACAGTTATGTTTAAAAAAGAGTCTCACCTCAAAACACTGGCTTTAGCCTTCTGCTAAGTTGCAATATGGGGGAAACATAGATAAGATCTCTTGTTACAGATCAAGCTCTAGTCTGTCAGCAAGTATCTGACAGGAAAAAATATCTCAAATTGAGATGCAAAAAGCTGTATGATAAAGAATCTAGCATTTCAAGGACTTCCATGAATCAGCAAAATTCCTCTTCAGACCTCTCAGATGAGGATAGTAGGGTCTTTTTCTTCTTTCAGTACACTTCACTTTAGACCTTGACCATGTCCATCTGGTGAAAGTTCTTTAGGATACTCATCATGTCCACAAAGCTCAGCAGGGCTGACCTATCAAAGAAAGGGGTCTGGCACAAGTCCAGACACTATGTAGATCTCTTCTATGATGTTGCCAGCGATAAAACTGTAGAATAAAATTAGGATCCAAAGCAAGGGAGAGGAAACATTTGAACCTCTTTGCTTTTATTCCCTCAGCAGGCTGGCTGTGTAGGTGGCTCTGTCCCTCCTACAAGTCTGACATTTGGCTTAACACTGGTAGGCCTGGCTTCTTCAGGGCAAGTCCTCTCCTCGGCCTATACAAGTTGGGCACCAACATATTGCTCTGCAAAATAAAGAGGCTGTTCTTCTAGGTGTTCTTAGGTGGGATGTTTCCCTGTTGACCCAGGCAGAGTTCTCCTGTTCATCTACATCATCCTATGCAATACCAGACCTCTGTCTACTCTTAGGGTCTAGGAGATGAGGGGTGCATGTCACTCAGATTCAGCTCAGATGTGTTGGGCACAGTACCAAAAGACATGTGCACATGGCTTTAAAGAACATACGTTCTAACTCATTTTGCTTGTTTTCCTGTATTGGGATGATCACAAGGTCTTTCGTCCACAATCTTTCTCTCAATATTTGGACTTGAAGAACCAGAAGTCATAGCACAAGTCCTGGAGGTGGGAAGCATAACTTCCTCATCTCAGGTCTTGAAGGGAACACCAGTTCCCTTTCTTCCTTGAGCACTATTGAAGATCTTATAAGATTTTTTAAAAATTCATTTTGATTTTTACTCACTGTGCTAAGTTCACATTTATTTATTTTTTAAATTTTATTTAAGTTCAGTTAATTAACATATGATGTATTATTAGTTTCAGAGGTAGAGTTCAGTGATTCATCATCAGTCTTACATAGTATCCAGTGCTCATTACATCACATGCACCCTTAATGTTCATCACCCAGTTACTATGTCCCCCCACCCACCTCCCCTCCAGCAACTCTCAGTTTGTTTCCTATGATTAAGAGTCTCTTAAGGTTTGTCTCCCTATCTGATTTCATCTTGTTTTATTTTTTTCCTCTCTTCCTCTATGATCCTCTGTTTTATTTCTTAAATTCCACATATGAGTGGGATTATATAATAATCTTTCTTTAGTTGACTTATCTCACTTGGCATAAGGTATTTTAAAATCATTGTCATCTTTCTCTCTAATTGTCATCTAGGTAAATGAATATTTAAAACATTTTGGTCTTAAGTACTCAAAACTATTCTTAAAAAATTGACTGAGAAAGTGCCTTATTAAGCGACCTTGTTCACTTTACCTCTGCACTGTCTCTTTTCTTAAAAATGGAGAATATATAAGATTTATTATTTACCAGTGTTTTCTAACTATTCATTTATATTTTGTCTTTATTTTTTAGGAAACAGATACATAACCAATTAAGCAATAAAAAATTACTCTAATAGCAACCCATCATAGCTACTGGACCCTTTAACATTCTATTAATCTATCTGTTAGTTACAGTTCCATTTCACTTAGGTATTAAGAATGTTAATGCCTGTCATAAAATCATTCAGACATTTATTTTCTACCTCGTAGTTATTATATCTTTACAATGGTATGAAATTTTCTCCTCTGTTGTAGACAGGCTGCCAGGGACATTGAACTAGCAATTATTTTAAAGATCAGTCCTATCCTGGAAATTCAGATGGAGTAGGATTTTTTTAAAAAATTGCAAAAGTTTTTTTTTTAATGTCATTATTTCCACTATCCTCTTTTTCTCTTCTAAAGCAAGTAGTATTTTCTTATCATCCACATTGGCTTTTTAAAATTTTAATAGTTTAAAAGATTTATTAAATTACTATGAGATATTAGTGACCATATATTCACAAACATGAAGCAGCAACCCAGCAAACAATTAATTTACTAAGCAAGACTTATTTCATTATCATATAAACTGGGTACATTCTGAGGTACAGAAGACCAAGCAATACTAACTAAAATTAGAACATTGTGGACCAAATAATTGTTTAATTGTACTTTTAAAACAGTTATCACATTTCACCATATCTAGAACCATATAGGTTCAATGGGTAAATTTCTTGAAAACAAGATTCATATCTAGTTCTTCTAAAAATGTGTTTAAATTGTGTTTTGGTCTCCAGTTTCTTCAATACAGTGTGGCAAATGCAGTAAGCAACAAATGAAAGATTCTCAATTCCTTGAATCAAATTCTACCACAGTAGGTAACTTTAAAAAAAAAATTATTTTAGAAAGAAAGCATGAGCTTTCTCATGCTCATGAGGGAGGGGGAGAGGAAGAGAGAGAATCCAAGCAGACACTCTGCTGAGTGCAGAGCCCTATGTGGGGCACATTCCTCATTCTCACTACTCTCAAATGACCACCTAAGCCAAAAATGAGCACAAAGCTTAACCAACAGAGCCACACAGGCACCCCCACAGTAGGTAACTTTTTATCTGCATAGACTTGAACACAATGTTTTCTTTGATTTTGAACAATGGTGATATACTAGGAAATATTTTATGATGGCAGTATAGTTGTGTTGCAAATTGATCTGGGAACACCAGCATCCTCCAAAATGTGAATGGGTATTATGTGACCACAAAAATATTAAGTCCATTTAAATATTTTTTTAAAGCTCTTGCTGTTTATTTTTATTTTTTAATTTTTTAAAATTTATTTATGATAGTCACAGAGAGAGAGAGAGAGAGAGAGAGAGGCAGAGACACAGGCAGAGGGAGAAGCAGGCTCCATGCACCGGGAGCCCGACGTGGGATTTGATCCCGGGTCTCCAGGATCGCGCCCTGGGCCAAAGGCAGGCACTAAACCGCTGCACCACCCAGGGATCCCCTATTTAAATATTAAAATAAGGAAGCTTCTGAGGCCTGTAAAGAAGAAACCACCATATGTAACACTGATTCTCTAAACTTATTTCAATAAAAAGTTATTGAAACCCCTTAGAACAAGACCATTTCAGAACAAAATTTGGGAAATGAAATTAGTAATTATTCTAATAATAAATATTATAATTAGATTTTTTTTTAATTAAGTGTACTAACAAGCTTCCCCTGCAATGTTAAAGAAATAGTCATGGTAAACCAAGATCAACTGTTAATTTGGAAAATCCCCAGAATAAGAGTAGCCAGAGCTACATATATTCACAACTGATCTAAGAAATAGTTAATCTATAAGGAATCAGTAAAACAAAATACAAAAATTGAGACAATCCTCCAATTCTGCTAAGTATCTACATTATTTCAAATTTTTCACCATGACAGCTGATCATACAACCTATAGCTTGTGGCTATAACATTTCTTGAACTTAAATGGAGAAGATACCAAATAAAAGAAGAGGAGAGAAAAGTAAAAGTAAATAAAGAAAGGAAAAAGATAGATAATAGGAATGCAACACTGGCCCTGAAGAAATCGATGATGTAACTGTTGAAAATGGAATCAGATTCTGAAAACAGAAAGGAAGAGGCAAGAGGGAGAACAAGGACCACCTGAGCAGTAAACAGGCTTGATGGTAATAAATGTTCTCTGGTTTTGAAAATGTGTGTATACAAATAAATAAATGGAGATAAGACATGAAACAGAGAAGCCAATGGTATATACTATTCTGGATTGTTCCTCCCATTTACTCTGCAAAGCATAATTCAGTGGGAAAATAAGTATTTCAACTGCAATTCTGGATCTGACTGTAGGCTTCCTCATGGTGGCATGACTTTGAGCCAAATGCAAAAATGCTTGAAGCCTTATTTCTTCATCTGAAAAAAAGGGATTAATAATAGCATCTTCTATAAAAATTTTAAAATGCAGTAATTAAATGCAATAATTTGTTAAATACCAACCGTGTGTCTGCTAAATCATGTAAATTGTTTTCTCTTATGGTTACTACAAAATATTTTATTTTTATCAAATATCGAACATTATTATAAAAAACTTGAGCATAAAGTTGTTATTAAGATTTTATTCATTTATTCATGAGAAACAGAGAGAGGCAGAAACATAGGTAGAGGGAGAAGCTGGCTCCCTGTGGGGAGCCTGATGCAGGACTTGATCCCAGGACCCTGGGATTACAACCTGAGCCAAAGGCAGAGGCTCAACCACTGAGCCACCCAGGTGTCCCAAGTGTAAAATTTTTAGTTGACAACTGACGATCTTTTTTTTTTTTTTTTTTAAGATTTTATTTATTTATTTAAGAGAGAGAGAGAACAGGGGGATGAACTGAGGGAAAGGGACAAGCAGAATCCACGCTGGGTCCCACAGGGGGCTCCATCCCAGGGCCCTGAGAGCATAACCTGATCAGAAACCAGGAGTCAAATGCTTTACTAACTGAGCCCAGTTGCCCCACCAACTGACAATCTTAATCTACAGAAATGAAGTACTTCTTTTTAGTGACAGATTTGGAGAAAACAAAAATAAGCAAAAGGGCTACAAAAGGTTGATAACCAGGGAATGACAATTATGAGAGTCAACCAGCAGAAAAGATAGATGAGCTGAGAAATTGACCAGGAATTGGTTGTACAGAGTAACAAGTGAGCTAGCTGCTGCTCTTCTATTCAAGACTCCCATTGACTGTCATTCCCACACGGACCCGTCTTCAAGCTGTGTACTCTGTTTTTAGGTCTTTGTGGAAGAGGCCCAGGATCAAGCAGAGAATGATTCAGCACAGGCTTCAAATTCACACAAATCTGTTTCAGTGCCCATTTCCTCATCAACTGTATGACCCTTTACATCTCTGATCTTTAATTCTTTCTCCTTTCGACCTCCATTTTTTAAATGGGGATGATAATGACATATTTCATTGAAATTTTAGGAGTATTAAGTTGACTTTTGCATGTGTAATGCCTAATAGTACCTGGCTGTAGGTAGGTATCTAATTAATGCTATTTATTATTTTTTGGTTTATTTATATATTTTTTACATTATTCTTTAAATAAATGTTTTCACTAATTATTTAATTGGATATTTCACATGTAGGAGAGAAAATTGGTTATTTGAGAATTAATTGGCTGGAAGTATTATGTAACATGTACATATAAATGGAATATATATGCATATATACATAATGCATATTCATACATATACGTGCATGTTATATATACATATGTGTGTGTGTCTTCCACTATGCATCATGAGTACATTTCTTACACTTAAACTCTGTATGTTTTGTGAACTTCTTAGCCAAAGAATCAGTATATTTCAACAAATATGCATTGAAAAATTAATCTACAAAAATGTTGGCATAAAAATACATAAAACCAAACCTTTTAGAAATTCAAAGAGAAGCTGGCAAAAAAAAAAATCAATCATAGTGGGAAAAGATGATATAAAGATTTTTATCTGGCGGCACATGGCTCTAATTTGGCCCACAACCATCTTTGCTATAGCTGCCTTACATTACCTTTCACACTGTTTTATTTTATTTTAAATTTGATTGGATGCCAATATTTTAAAATATGTGCAAAATTTCACTGGGCAACAATGAACATTGCTGTGGGAACTAATAACCTCAAAAATGTAATGGCTTCAAACAACACAGATTTATTTATTTATTTTTTATTTTACTTTAAGATTTTATTTATTTATTCATGAACGACAGAGAGACAGAGACAGAGACATAGGCAGAAGAAGAAGCAGGCTCCATGCAGGGAGCCTGATGTGGGACTCGATCCTGGGTCTCCAGGATCATGCCCTGGGCCGAAGGCAGGTGCTCAACTGCTGAGCCACCCAGGCCGCCCAAGAACACAGATTTATATCTTTTTCATGCCACTTAGCCAGCAAGAGTTGGCAAGAGACTCAGCTTATTGTAGTCACGCAAAGATTGAGTTAAAGGAGGTTCAAACTTTTCTGTGCTTTCAAGATCACTATATTCAAGAGAAATATAGGAGTCAAGTTTTAGCAATTAAATTTTTCACTGCAAAATGCAAAATTTTTCACTGCATAGCACTTTCTCTAATATTTTACTGTTCAAAAAAAATCACTTGGGGTCTTCTAATGATAAGTGAATAGGAAAGGGCAATCTCAATTTATGCCCAAAATAAGGATAATCCAATTGCTGTCATGCATCTCTATCAGAATGCAAAATAGTCTATTAAATAAAATACAAATAAAGGCACAAAGATTGGAATTAAGCAGTAAAATCTAGGTAAATCTATAGGCAAATTTGTATGCAAATTAGAAAGTACATGTTTATAGAAAGTCTATGTACTGTACATTTACAAAATCTGATAAGATAATATACTATAAAGAAAATTCAAGCAATTTTAATAGAAACATTACAAGCCATATTCTCTGATCTTATCACCAAAATATTAAAAATAAGTAATAAAAATAAAACCAAAATTTAAACAACTTAGAAATGCAAAAATAAGAGACAGCACTCTTCTAAATATCTTTCGAACCACAGAAGAAATTGAAGCAAAATGACAAAAAATAATTTGTGAGAATTAAATGCAAACATCATTCTAAGTCATGAAAATATAAAGTATATTATTAAAAACAAGTTCACATACAAATGATAGTTATGGTTTAAACAATTTTTTAACTAAAAAGGAAACCAAATTATATGCAAAAGGTTTAAATATTAATGACAACAGGTGTACTATTGCCAATAACTATTGGAAGTAACCAACATGATAAGGAAAAAAGCCCAAATATTAAGTCTATTTATCTTAAATAAAAAATTAACCCAAAGCATTGTGTTGAAACAGCTAGAAAAATAAATAAGAACTATAAGTTGAAAGAATAAATATAAAACATGTTTACTGTATAAAGGAATTAGAATCAATTCATTAATGAGAAAAGAAGAAGAATAAAGAATTTGTGAATTTACACAAGAACTAGTTGAACGGACCAGTGCAATAGGTAGACTTCCAGCTTAAGGTGATCAAGAGCTATAAAAACAAAAATACAGACAGTAATAATATGCATGGTATTCTTTTAAATAAATTTAAAATGGCCAAAATGTAGTGGATAAAGTTTGAATTATCTAACAAATAAATTCAACAAATAAGTAATTAACTAAAATTAATAAACTAAATAAATATTCAATAAATTAATACAACTGGCAATATTTTTTAAATCAGCCTCCTACTTCACAACATATACCAAAATACATTCAGATTAAGTAAATGTTCAAAAATGTATTATACAACAGCAACAATATATAATTACAAAACCACAAAACTTATAAGTGAATATTTCCATAGCATATTGATGAGGAAGCATCTGATAAACATTTACATTAGTGACACAAATCCTAAAGAATAATGTTTTATAGATTTGAATGCATATACTTTTTAAGCTTCTAAGTCGTGGATGCACCATTCACACAAAAAATAAATGTCCCCAAATATTGGCCTTAACAATAAAATAGTGCAAATTGAACCAAATGAATTACCAAAAGTAACAGTTCAGATAGTTAAGCAAATACCACCCCACTTTCTCCAGCAGGTAGATTTTCCTTTCCTACCAGTGTTGGACCTTATTCACATGACTCATTTTGCCCAGCAGGATATTGGCAAAAGCAACAGCATTTCAATCACTTCAGGGTCAAGGCCTCACAGCATTTTATACTGCTGTTTATCTACATGCAATCTAGTGGGCACCATGAGAACATGCTCAGGTAAAATCTGGCCAAAGGAGAATGAAGAGACATGTGAAGCGGACCTAGCTGATACCAGCCTGAAGCTGCAGCCTGCCTTACCAAGCCACAGTCAAATCAGTGACGTGAGAGAAAAACAAGAGGAATGTTGTTATTATGCAACAAAAATCATGAAGATGTAAATGCACTTTGGTCTTGAAATTATCTTCTCAATATTTTTCTAAAGAAATCATGATATAGACAAAATAGTTACCTTGTTTACACTATCTTTTTTTATAGTTACAAACACCAATTTGTAACACTTGGATAAAATAATTATTTCATGCACATCCAAATAGCATACCATAAACCGTTGAGAAAGAGGCTATATAAACTGTCTTTTCCAAACATGGAAATATGATTAAGTATGTTAAATTTAAAATAGGAGTCTGAAATTGCATATTTAACACAAAAGTGGTAGGGGGATTCAGAATTGGTTATTGCAAAATATTAAAAGTGTTTATCTCCATTTCTCTTTTTTCCAAAATAAACATGCTTCCATTATTTGAAAAAATATATTTTCAGTATAAGATTTTAAAATTTATTGATAATTGTAATAAAAAAGTAAGTAAGTGTAATGTGCCTTGGAGAGATCATTTGAAGAAGTATTCTAATAATTTTTAAAGAAATTGTTTAATATTATTATGCTAAAAATTGTGTGGTGGTAGCTAAAATAGCTTCTTAATGTCAAATTATGTGATATTTGAAATATATATAGTAAATTTGTTTTTCTCACTAATTACAGGATATAATTAAATTTTTAAAAATCTAATAATCTTATACATATAGGTTATACTGGATATTCTATCATACTTGTAATTCAAAGTTATTTGGAAATTTTTTGTCAGTACTTTCTGAGAAGAGGCATTCATTTAATGTTTCTAAGGATAATGGATAGTGCTATAGATGTTTGTTCCAATTTTTTAATTTTTAAAAATTTGAGTATAGTTAAAACACAATGTTACATTAGTTCATTTTATTTTTTTTTTTTTTTTTTTTTTTTTTTACATTAGTTCATTTTAAATGGGAAGTTTTCCAAAATGAATCTGGATAGAGAACATTTAATCAGATTTAACATGTTAATGTGTTTGCTTTAAAGCTATGCTTAAAAATGACTTCTGAATCTTCCCAGTTTATACAAGCCACACCTAGTTAAGGTCTGAGTTTAATGTGGGTTTTTTTGGTATATTTTTTATTGGAGTTCGATTTGCCAACATATAGTATAACACCCAGTGCCCATCAAGTGTCCCCCTCAACCAGTCACCCTGTCCCCCAACCCACCTCCCCTTCCACTACTCCTTATTCATTTCCCAGAGTTAGGAGTCTCTCATGTTCTGTGTGTTTAGACATGGTTTACATTTCAATTCAACCTCAGAATGAAACTTCCATAAAAGTGCCATTCATATGACCCTCTATTTTCATCTTCTGACTTTGCATTAAGCCCTATTAAATAATAAATGCAATATAAATAAATTTGTGAAATAGCCACTGCATGTTAATATTCAATGTTATTCAATAGTAAAATGGACAGCAATAGGCTAAGCCCTGACTCTACTTCCTATACTATTATTTTAAAACAATTATTCCAAAATCAACCAATCACTTGGTCTTCTCTACCTCCTGAAGTATTTAGGACTGTTGATAGCCTTCTCTGAAGGTGTTTCCTCTTTCGTCCTCTGACATATTGAAACCACATCTCCTTGGTCCCTTTCCATCTCTCTGAAAACTCTTTGTAACTGTTCCTGGGTTCTCTTTAATCCTGTTCCCTATAGGAAGGCCTTACCAAACATACAGATTGATGATCCAATAAAGTGGTTAGACTTATATCTAGGAGATTTCATCCTTCTAACTCTTTGACATTTTGTGAAATTTTATGAGCTCAACTACTTCCTTTCAATAATTAGTTATGGAGTACTTAAAGACCAAAAACTAAATCATCATATTCTGGAAATATGGTACTGGTAATTTTTTATTTCTCCTAGTTACTGTACCAGAAAAACAGAAAGTAGAAGAACAAATAAATAATAAAATGAAAATAAACCATACATAATATCTACAATACTAGGGGATAAAGGATTTTAAGTGTCTTCAAATCTGTAACAAAAACCAACTTATCCACTGAGACTGGGACATGCTTGGAATACTTAGTAATTAGAATTGAGGACAATATGGACAGAGTGAGTTGGTAAGAATAATAAGAGCTGAGGTCTATGAATTAGAGGGATTGAGCAGGCTGGTCATATAGGAACTAACAGAATAGTAAGGACTTGTACTATAAGATAGTCAAAGCAATTGGAGAGTTTTGCCAAGAAAAGTAACATAAGGTCAGAAATGGAAAGGGAATGGGGAAGAACTGAGGCAAGGAACCAGTCAGGAATCTTAAAATAGGAATTCTATTAATAATTACAAAAATCTCTGACCTAACTACATCATGACAATAAAATCTTGGAAACATATGCAAATGCACATAATAAATGGTTCCTTGGTATTTCATTACAATATATGTTCTATTCATGTGTTGTTCCATTGAATCAACCTACACTTCTAACATATCCCACAAGATATACATATGGTGATTTAATCTTTAAATATTCATAAGTATTATGATAATTAAATATAATAATTATGTTAGTATAGTAGTACTATATATTTTTCTATGATTTCTGATTTGTAGTCCACTGTGCTACAGCTTTCTCTGGTTGTATCTTGTTTTTTTTGTGTTTTGTTTGCTTTAGTATTTAATTTGAAACTAAATTACATATAAAAGTTAAAAAGAATCCTTTGAAGTTCGTAACTAATTGAAATAAATGAATTTGGATCGTTGGAGGAATGGATAGAGAGATAGATGGAATTATCTTGTAATCTTTAATGGGACTTATAAACTGCAACACAAATTTATTTACTTTTCTTTTGGAAAGAAATCATATTTTCTAATTGTACACTGAAAGGGACTAGAAAAAAGAGATTTAGTACCAATAAGAACTCCTAGTACTTAGGGGGGCCTGGGTGGTTCAGTTGGTTAAGTATCTGCTTTTGACCAAGGTCATGATCCCAGCATACTGGGATTGAGCCCTGCATGGAGCCAGGCATTGGGCTCCTTGCTCCATGGGGAGCCTGCTTCTCTGTCTCCCTCTGTCTGCTGCTCCCCCTGCTTGTGCTCTCTCTCTGTCAAATAGATAGATATTTTTTTTTAAAAAGAATTTCTAGCACTTATATCATGGACTCTAAGTAAAATTCCCACTAAAATAAAATAGACCAGTAGTTATTAAAAAAAAAATATATATATATATCATTCCAGAAAATAGGGAAGCTGTCAAATACTATTGAAGACTATTGAAGACGAGTTAAAGGACCTGGGAGTCAACTGGGAGAAGCTGTCTTTGGCCAAAGATAATTTAAGCACCATAAAGAAAGTGCATTGGATTTTAAAATATCATCAACTAAATTTAAAAAAAAACCATGAATTTATATGCTAAAAAAATACCATTGGTCAATTTTGAAGGCTGTTACATATGAACTCGATTCTGAAAATTAGTAAAGAAAAGGAAAGAATAAAAAATTTGTCATGATCTTCCTGTTTGTCCTGAATTTTACAGTGCCCAAATAGTCCATGAGTGAACATCTTTCTTTAGAGAATTCCAAGTAAATGTGGAAGTAATGGTAGAACTAAGAACAGAACAGAACAAGAAACAGTGTTGTGAAATAATGATTAGGCAATATCTTCAAAGGAAAATAAAACCATTAGATGAAAGACTGTTGGGGAATCTTATGTTGGATGGAACCGGCAGATGAGAACTCGCTCTCTGATCAGTTTCACATCAAGTGAAATAAAGCATCCAGATATAAAAGCAGAACATCCAGGAATTATATAACTCTTACTGTGAAGGAATATAAAGCACAAAGCTCATCTGTAAAGTAAAAATCTTGTAAAAGAAAGAGGGAGAGATAGAGGAGGAGGAGAACCTTAATCCTCTAGATCTAACTACCTTCTATAGTACGCTTAAGGATTAAAAAAAAGAAATGATGGTTTCTTACAGAGATGTAATTTGCCAAATCCAGATGTGGGAAATTCTCTAAAACAAATGACACTACACAAAAAATTAAAATAAAAAAGATTTTAAAAAATTAAAAAATTTTAAAAATAAAATAAAATAAAATAAAAAAGATCAACAAAGAAAAAAAACAGTTCTCTGTTTCACTAGCCTTTGAAATAGAGCAATCTGTTCCCTCATCTTTATCTCTCCTTCCTCTTGATTTGTTACACTGTTTTGTGTATACCCGAAGTTGAAAACAGGAAATTATTTTTAATTGATTCCTTCTTTTTACCATCTACATGCAACCATCAATTGGATGCTAATCTCCACATGTAAGATCGATCCCATCCTTCCTATTCCATGCTATCAAATTAGTGCAGGACTGACTATTTCTTACCTGTGCTGAAATAACCTTCTTACCAGAATCCCTCTATTTAATCTCTCCCTAGTCTAATTCATGCTATATGCAGCAGTCAGATAAATTTCAATTATGATGAAGTGTGTAAAGTCTTTGAAAGATTACATATAAGCATGAATTAAACACAGGGTCCTTATTTAAACATCAAGGCTTAAACAATTAAGTTAAGCCTGTTTTCCCAGCATCCTTGATCATGCCTACCCTTTTTCTCTCCTTTGCGTAAGTAAAATGCATAACTTCTTCATGAATATGACATATTTTCTCATCGTAATACCACTATTTTCCCATGCGGTTCTCTCTAATCTTATTTTCACTACCTGAAATACAACCCAGTCCTCAAACTATATGCCAAATGACTCATTTTTACTATTTTTTCCCCTGATCCCCTAATATGGGTCTACTCTTAGAGTGACTTGAATACATATCTAATTCTTCCTATTATAGTATTCTTTTTAGTTGGAGAAATCTGATAAATTTATAGTTATTTTTACCTGAAGATCAACCCCATTATCAATATCATAAACAGTACTCTCTGCCTGACAGTCATACTATAAGCATAAAAACAGTAAAAGAACTATTTGAAATTTAAAAATTAAACTTATAAATAATGAAAGAACAATTCCAATGAGACATATCAATAATCATAATTAATTTCACCATAGAAATAAGAAAACCGATTTTTGTAATAAAATTATGATTTGTAATTTGTAATTATCAACATCAAAATAAAAGTATTTAGATTTTTGTTGGGTTAAAGAAAAATTAAGTTTTTTTAAAATCTGAAGATAAGCTTAGATAACATTAGGGTACAAATCCATTGATAGAGTAAATCCATTTATTGAATTACAGCCTTATTCTTTTTTGTATAATGACGCATATATTTTTCTTTTAAAAAAATCAAGCAGTGATGAAAAGTAAAGAAAAAAAATAAAACATTTACAATCCTTCCTACACACCCATAAATAACTTCTTACACACAGACATACACACCATTTGTATACTTGGGGGGAATAATTTCATTAAGATGATCATATTTACATATCTTTGATTAGTTTTAATGCTATCTGAATTTAATAGAGAAAAGAAATTTAATATAAAATATTTCTCATGTTAAGCTGAGAAATTTCTAAAATTCAGATATACATTTCTCCTCACTATATGAGGTCCTAAGATTAAGAAAGGTTTATAAAATCCATCGGAAGCTTGGAATCATTAGATATTTTTTAATTGATTGCTTCCTTGTTTTGAAAGATTAAATAGCACACTAACATTTGTTACATTTTTCTCTGACTTCTTGATATTTGTTATATATATTGTTTCTGATATTTATAGCCTTTATTTATTGTTATTATCAATAATATTGATATTTTGTTTTATTATTGTTTTATTTATTTATTTATTGTTATCATTATTATCGAATTATTATTATAATTGAATTATTGAATTATTGAATTCAATATATTGAATTATTGAATATAATTGAATTATTATTATTGAATAAATTATTCATTTTATTATTATTATTATTGCTGTTATTATCATTGTTATTATCATTATTATTTTGATCCTCCACAATCTAATATTAGTTACTTATAGAATATTTCAGCTATCTTTGTCAGCTTTGAGTCTCTTAATTGTTGTAGTTCGGTACCTAAGTGGATTCAGTGATTTTCAGCATTAGCTTTTCCATAACTTGCTCACTTATTTTTAAAAATTAATGATCAATTACAACTTGACCAGTATATCACATAATACACAATAATCAATTTCAAGTGGGTTGCAGATTTAGATGAATAAGGCACAGAACCAAACTTTTAGAAGAAAAATAGGAGAACTTCATGTGGTAGTAGGCAAAGGTTTCCAAACAGGACATAAAAAACACTGATCATAAAGATGAAAAAAATTACTAAACTGCACTGCACTAGATTGATAACTTCCAATCATCCAAAGACTTTATGAAGAGAGTGAAAAAAATAAGTTACAGACTAAGAAAATATATATACAATACTACATCCAACACAAAACTCCTTCTAATCTAAAGATTACAAAGCTATATTAGATCTGCTTTGGTGTTATGTCCAGAAACTAAGAGAAGAGAGGAGAGAGAGAAAGAGATGACTTATACATCAATATATAAAAATACCTGAATAAATATTTTATGATGCTGTAAATGGGAGTTATTGATTGAAATACCAAGGAAGTTTTTTGAAACTACATTTGTTGGGGCCCATTCAAGATCACAATTCTGGTGAGACCCTGGCATCTGTTTATTTAATGGGTGTCCCAGGTATGGCTATTGTAAACTCTAGATAAAAACCACTAGTATAGCAAGCTTCTCTTAAGTTTTAATTCTTATCGTGTGCACCTTTTGCTTATTAATTATCCTTTAAAATAGTTTACAGAAAAGGAACACACCTAGATATATTTTTTTAATTAAATGAGATTAATTTATTGCAAATTCTGTATGTATGCTATCCATAGAGTTGGCATTACTTGGATCCCTTGGAATCTATACTTCTTCAGGGGTGCCCCACAGTAATAAATATTATTGAACATGCACAAAAAATGCATACTTATTTATAAATTATACAGGTACAATTATATTAATATATTATTTATGTTACATTAAATTTTTAAAGGATGGGATTAAAATATCATAAGCAATATTTTTAAAATATCTTGTTAGTTGTTATAACTTCATACCAGTGTTAAGTGTGAGAATAAGTGAGATTCATTAGAATGAAGATTCATCATTTAGTATTAGCATGAAATTCATCATTTGCCATAAGGCATGTAACTTCCTGTTTCAAATTGTCCTTTTGAAAATTTTTACTATTCCAAATCATTTGCCAGTATGTTTTGATCATTTTAAGGTTTTATTTTTGCCTTTTTACTATGGCTGAAGGATGAATTATACTAGTAGTAAAGGTGTCAATTTTGCCATTGTTGTTTTCTTGTGCTCTTGTAATTGGTATTAACCTGCATTCTCTATATAGCATTTTTTTCAAAAGCTAAATGTCCATTTTTAATTTTAAGTTACTTAAAGGTAGATAGTATTATTTACAAATATAGTTAAAATATTATAAGAAAAATGCAATATGTTACACTATGCTGAAAGCAGATGAATGCATTAAGGATACTACTATCAATTCTCATCCTTCCAGAATCACACACTTTCCTCAAGATGAATCATTTGGAGATACATGGTACTTACCATGCAGGCTAAATCAGGGAAGCCAATGCCAACCTCTTTAATATATATTTGGAATCTTGATTTTCATTTTATTCATTTAATATATAATCATAACTATCTTGCTTACCCTATGGGATGTGTTCATGCAACTCTTTCTAGGATCACTGATCAGAAGGTGTTTTTACTGAGCATGAAGACAGAAGAGAAAGTTTCAACACTACTTAAGCAAAAGAGTTTTGTGTAGTATTTTGCAGATATATTTAGCGACTGTCTTAGGCTTTTAGTAAAGAATTTGTTGAGTATGTAACTTTAGATCAAACCATGTAAATGGGCAAGTCTGAGCATCAGGGGGCTGATAGGGAACCACAGACCTACTCATTCTTTTTATGCATTTCTTTAAAATCCATGTTTTCATGATGAGGCTGCTTCTCTTCACCTTCCACAAGAGCAAAAATAAAGAAACGGTATCTCTGGAGGCTTGTTTGAAGACAGAATCTGCAGAAATATTTTCCTACAGCAAGACTTATAATAAAAATACTCATCACAGTATTTTCAAAAATTGCTTCCAAAATGAAGTAACATGATATCATATTTCTACTGCTGTACTACACACCTCTATCTTTGACTCATTGGAGACAGAACCAGTAATCTTTTTTCTGGAAGTTACAAAATCAAAATTTGAGTTAGCTTTGAAAAAAGGGAGAATTTTGATCCATATAATCACAAAGGGCATCAATAAAGTACAGACTGCCAAAAATTTAAAATTTTCCACTCTCACTCTGCCCATTGTCTTGAAAATCTTTGCATGTCAGTTTCTTCCTCCACCACTACAGACTGGCTTTTCCCAGAAGACTAAGACTAGCATACCTTGGTACTCTTGGGCTTACATATTCTCAACTTTTCCTCCAGAGAGAAGCAGTCTCTTCCCTTATCTCTGAATCTAAAAATTTAATAGGATGGTTTAGTTCAAATGATCTTCCCTTGACCAATCATTGTACTTAGTAATGTAAGTATATTTAAGAACAGGGTGATCCTTGTTTGGTATTGGACATGTTCAGATGCTAGAGTGAAAGAGAATGAGCTATTCCATGAAAAAATTAGGAATACATACTATTCCTAAGATAAAAAGGAGGTATTGGTGGGGGGTGCATCTTGGTGGCTCAGTCAGTAAAGCAGCTGTCTTTGGCTCAGGTTATGATCCCAGGGTACTGGAATTGAGCCCCACTTAAGGCTCCCTGCTCAGTGGAGGAGCCTACTTCTTGCTCTTGCTCTGTCCCTCCCTCTGCTTGTGCTCATGCTCTCTCTCTCTCTCTCTCAGATAAATAAATAAAATCTTTTTTTAAAAAAAGAAGAGGGAGTTATTGGGAGAAAAAAAGAAAACGATGTCCAAGGTCAGGGCTATGTGTTCAGCAAAATGTTTCTGTGGTGAGTACATCCTTGCAAATGAATTAAGTCTGTTAGCAAATACCATGTCTCAGTACCATACTCTCAAGATGGATAAAGAGACTCACGTATATCATCCTTACACTAACTCATTATTTGGATTGAATTGTGTGTTCCCAAAATTGAAAAGTTGGAGCTCTAGTACCCAGTATCTTGGAATGTGACTGTATTTGGGAATAGAGACTTTTAAAAGATAATTAAGTTATAAAGGGTTTGGTAGGGTGGCCCTAATCTAAAAGGCTGATGTCCTTATAAAGAGAGGAGTTTTAGACACATAGACAAACACAGAAGGGGAACCATGTGAAGACATGGAGAAGATGGATGTCTGCAAGCCAAGGAACGGCCTCCAAAGAGCCAATCTTGCTGTACCCTTGATCTTGGACTTTTAGCCTGTGAAAAATAAATGTCTATTGTTTAAGTCACCTGGTCTGTGGTATTTTGTTATAGCAACCCTAGCAAACTAATACACTACTTCATCCTTATGTATTTCCTTAGCAGTCTATATTAATATTAGACAAATTTTAGGATTGATTTAAATAGTGACATATCCTTTTTTTTTACTCGATACTTCCTTTTTGTCTCAAATAGTTGTGATTTTCTTTAGTGAGGTCTAAATTCGAAAGATTTTTCCTTTTCCGATGTTGCTATTTCTCTGAAGTCAGTGACTTTGTTATTCATTTCTTTAAATAAGCTTATGTTGGCAATAAAATCAAGAAGTAGAAATCTAAATTGTCATGCGATGCCCCTAGGAGTATCTAAATCAGTTGTGAAACAATCAAATTTCTTTTTTTGCAAGACTGAGAATAAGATTTGTTGCTTGAAATGTTAGAGTTCCAAGTAATGTTGGAAAGAAACAATTTTATTCTGTATTAGGGTTCTTTGCTTTAAAGCAGAACTCTTATTTCTTTAAGATAATTCATTTAATCGGTATAGCAAAGGAAATACATCACAGAGTTTTCAACATGACATTAAACAGCTAATCAATAGTTTGAGACAATAAAATAAAATGTTTTCAGCTTTATTAAACTTCGGGGACATGTGGAGAACAACTGAAAAGTAAAATAGCATTAAAAGTCAGTTAACATAGCTATTATTGTGAAGTGTATCTGAGTCACCACTTAGCATGGGGCCTCCGTGGTTATTCAGGCAAAATTAGACTGAAAAACAACCACAGAAAAACAGAAAATAGAACTAGTTGAAATACCCAATTCCTCAATTTCCAAAAAATCAGTAGCAATTTAGTTTTGTATAAAAATGCCACATATCAGAGTTTAGGACTCAATTTAGTGTTTTTTACTTTATTTAAAAGAATTTACCTCTTTTACACTTAAAAAATGTTTAAGTATAAACCATTCGAGGCTAATAAATATAATCAAAAGAGCAACTGAAATTTAGGTTGAAATATAGGCAATTAAAATACCTTTATATATAAGAGAGTTTATTTAGTATGGTCTATGCATTAATTTATTTATTCTTATAGCAATCTTGCTTGGGTTATTTAAAACTGAGGAAAATGAGACAGACTTCAATCGGTGTCCCTCCTCCCCATTATTCCAGGAAATGAGAGTGAGGCTGGGACCAGTACTGTTTCTGCTGCTGGTCCACCTAAAGAACCCAAACACTTCAGGGCTCTTGGGTTCTGGATAAGGGAAGTACTATAATCAAACACCAGTTATGGTATTGACTGAACAGAAAAATTTCAGGTCATTACCCAAAAGATAGCATCCCAAGAGGAACAGTTTTCAAAAGATGCTCTCTGCTTATAGCTATGGGTTATTATAAAAATACACATGAATGCCATGATAGTTTGTGCTACTATTAGCAAGGTTAAGTTTTTTAGTGTTTTGAAGTGATGGGTAATTTTAAAAAGATAAAAGACATCTGTATACAACAGGTAAAATATTCTTTCTGTTCTAATTTTGCTTCATAAACACTGCTAACATATAAAAATACGATATATTGTCTTCAATTAAACAATGTACAGATATAAGCTATTCTTTCTAGAAACATAACTAGATATTCATATACCTATTATCTCAGTGAAAATAGAGAGAAATAATTATAATAATTAGTATTCTCTTTCGCTAGTCTGGGCAGATTTGAAGCAATGTAATAGAGTGGGAAAAACATGGACCTGGACAGAGATATGCCTAAGTTTGAATCACACTTCTCTCACTTGCTAGTCAATTGAATGTGGCTGATTACTGAACCTATCTAAGCCTTCTTTCCACATCTGATGAAAGTAGATGTTAACATTTACCTCAAATGCATGTTGGGAATATTAAATGAAGTAATGGGTAATTCAAGTGCATATGGCAATATCTAAAACATGACAGGTGATTAATAAATGCATGTCATTGATATTAGGAGGAGAATCACCTCAGAAACAGGAGGAGAAACATGAGTCATTGCCGCTCCTACTGGTATTCCAGCCAGTTCTTTGCTGTCAAGATTTCACAGCATATTTTCTCTCTAGACCACAACAATATTCCTTGAAACTCCCATTTTGGAAATACACTGTTTGCTGACTTTGGGGGTGACCTCAGGGAGGCAGCTAATGAGGAATGGGGCGGTAACTAACATTAATATTAGTGCTAATAGCTAATACGAAAAAACAAGAAGGTTTAGACACTACCCACACCCCAAACACTCAAGCACAAAAAGCCTTTAGATCTTCCTACCACGTAACCCAGCAACCAGCCATGCTGCAACTTATTTTTCCCCTCAAGGTTGCATTATTTTTTATATCAGCCTGATTTCACTTAAATAAGAACCATGCACCATGTTATATTACTGTGTCCAAAGTTTTTTTCCAGTCTTAAGAAAATTTCTAGGTCCTTCCAACAGAAATAAGCATTCTAACCAGGCAGATGATAGTAGAATCTCTTTATCATCAATTAGTCAGAAAATTGAATTAATAAACTTTTTTTTTTTTTTTTTTTTTTTTGTAGCTGGCTGGAAGCCTGCTCAAAACAATACCTTTAGAACAGAGTGAAAATTAGTTTTATTTCTTTGAGTACTGCTGGAAAATTCAAGATGACCACATCTCTAAAAGCTCTACCTGAGGGGTGCCTGGGTGGCTCAGTTAGTTAGGTGTCTGACTATTGATTTTAGCTCAAGGTCATGATCTCAGAGTTGTGACACTGAGCCCCGTTTCAGGCTCTGCACTGGATGCGGAGCCTACTTGAGATTCTCTTTCTCCTCCTCTCTCTCTGCCCCTCTCCCCTCCTCTCTCTCTCTCTTTCTCTCTCTCTCTCTCTCTTTCCCTCCTCTAAAAGAAAAAAAAAAGGCTACCTGAAAAACTAAATCACATAACTCCTTTCAACAGAGCACTACTAACGAGATGTCCTCAGTGTGTTTTTATCTAACTTTACATTTTCACAAACCAAGTCTTATCTCCTGGAAAATTGCTACTGAACATAACAGAACACTTTTATTTTATTGGTGACAATGAAAACTTCGGTGGCTGGTCATCCATCATCCCCATCAGAATCCTATGTCCTTTGGTGCTTGCCATCATCCGAAGCCATTCTATCTGGGGGATGGGGGGGTAAATGTCAAAGAAAACCTGTCACATAATTTGAGATTGCTTTCCTCAGCCTTCTAAAACTTTTAGGTCTTAAGTCACACAATATAGTATATACCCCCTGGATTCCTGAGACAGCAAATTCCTCTGGTTCCTTTATCCCCAGTGCCTAATACTAGACCTGACATAAAGGCTTACCATTTGTTTAGATGAATTAATAGTAAATGTTTGAAATCATTGACAAAAATTTTAGACAGCAAGGTAATTTCTGGAGGTAGCAAGAGGCTAAAGAAAGAGAAATTCCAGAGTCTTTCAATTCCCTGGACATCAATAGTATCAAGTCACCCTTATTAACTTTCTTAAAATGGATAAATTTTTAGAGATGGATTAGACCTTGATGTCCAGATAGCTCAACCAAAAGGAAAATACCATTTTCCCCCCAGGATTCCCTGCCTGCCTTGGCATGTTGAGAGCATGTGCATGTTGAGAGTAACTGCAGTTGAGGAGCTTTATATGCCACTGTTGATGACAGCAAACAGAACTAGGACAGAAGTCTTACTCCCACCCTCCCTTTCCAGTGTGTTCACAAGAGCTAGACCCAGGGAAAAGAAAAAGGAGTCTGAGAGTCTGTGTAGGGAACCCCTGAAGACAGGATCGGGGATGCCTCTTATGGTGTTCAAGGGATTGGACTCAAAGACAGATATTCCCCTTTTTCCTCTTCTGGAGTTGGAATTTATCATTTAAAATTTAAATTTTAGGAGTGTCATGAAGGAACCATAGGGATTGCAGTGGCTTGAGATGTAATCACTTTCTATCAGTAAATCCTTCTATGTTTTCTCTATATTTCTACATTTTGCTATTACTGAAACATTTATTTTGGGCTGTTGCAGCAGGAAAGCATCATAAATCAGAATAAAGAGTTCATGCAGGAAGACGTATAAAATAGTAGACAATGCAGTGGTCTTTGTAATCATTCCCAGGTTTCAATCTTATCTCTAAGATCTCCACTAGCTGTAAGAAACTCAGTTTATTCATCTGCAATATAGGTTTGTAAAAATTCCTAGTTCATAAGATGTGAAAATTAATTTATTTAATTCTAATGTGTTGTGTGCTACATAAATTGTAGCTATTTGTTTTTACTCTGCCTAATTCCAAAATTATCTGAGGAGTGATATATATTATTTTCCTTATTATTGTTACCATTATCACTGTCGTTATTAGACAAACGCAGTGAAGATTAGTACATAGACAATAGTGCCAGAGAGACTATGCATGAATAAATAAAACCTTAGGTAGGTATGATCTGACATTCAACTCTATCTGGAAAGCTTGGAGTACATCTTATTGATTAAGTATTATAATTCTTTGTAATGATGCTGTTGACCCACACCTGACTGACTAAATGTTTTAAAGCATTTTATTTTTTTCAACGTTGACCATCATAGGCATAGACTTTATGGAGGTTTTCACATTACTTCTGTTTGTCCCTCTGTGAGAGACTCCTAAACTTCTTGATGGGCCTGTACTCCAAGATCATGGAACAAACCAAGTAAGCCCATAACCCTGCTCTTATTAGCATCATGGTCAGTATAAGTAACTGTTGCAGAGACATCTTATTTACATATAATATTAGTCTAAAACTATGATTTTTTAGGGTTAATTATCTTTCTGACCAGCAATTCATTGTGCTTAAACTAAATTGGCAGCTGACCATACCACATAATTTCTTTTATATGATGCATGTTTTCTACCTGACATCCAGCCTTTCTCTTATTCAGTTCACTCTGCACATTGGTGTCAGATGAATCTTGCTAAAATGTTATTTTTACCTTCTAAACGTCAGCCAGATGTCACCTCTTCTGACAGCCTTGTTGTACCTCCTCTTGTTTGGCCGTGCATATTTATACATATCTATTATTGTACCTTACAGGCTGTTTTGTAATAGCTAATTCTAGACTATTCTTTTACATTGACTGGCAAGGTCTGTCCAAGAAATGTTTATAGATAATTTGTACAAATCTCTCAAATAGTCAATATCCTCCACCTCTTAGAATGTGAAATCTATAATTTTTTACTACCTGGCAAATCAATAAAATTCTGACCCAATTTATCCCACTCAGCCTAAACTCATCTTTGCTTCCAATTTTACCATGTTAACCTGGTAAGAAATTTTGTTTTTGCCTCAGGTTTTCTAGTCTTGTTAATATTATCCAAATTCAGACTCTTCTTTGAGGCCTAGATCAAGTGCCACATATGGCATGAAACTTTTCCTGACTATTCTACCATATATTCATGTCTCTTCTCTAGACTTTTATAGCTATAGTTCAGTGCATGGAAGCTTAGATGCTGTAGTAAGTCTGTAGCACTGAGTTAAAGGCTCTGGGATCAGGGTAAGCTTATCAATATGTTTTGATCCTGTCTTCATAGATTTAATGAAGAGTAAGAGGAGAGCTCATCTCATAGGGTTTCTTTGATAAAGAAGATAAAACACTCAATAAAAATTAACTATTGTCACTGTACAGAGTATAGGAATTTAACATATAAAAACAGAATACTACCTCATTCTAACCCTTAATGTTTTTACTTTTTTTCCTAGTAAGATTGTATTTCAAGGACAAGAAAAAAAAAAAAAGGACAAGAATTTACACTTTCTTTGCATACTGCACAATATGGAAAAAAATTCTTTTACTCAGCATTTTTAAAAAAGATTTAAATTAGAATGCTTTATAAAGTAACTGCTTAATCCTTTTACATTGTAAAAGTTATTTGTAAAGTCATTGCTTTACTCATTCACCATGTATTTGCCAAGATAGACTCTTTAAAGTCATTCATTTGGATTCTTTTCTAAGAGAGATTGTTACACCATTTGTAAGGCTAGGTCACTTTCTTTCCACAGAAGCGTACCTTCTAATTGCATTCATCACTGCAATTTCAAGAGGCATAAGTGTCCTAAGATAGCTCAAACCAATGTTCATATCTCTTGACTTTTTCAGTCATAATCACAGAGAGTCCCAGTGAAAGGTTTTAAAAATTAATTTCTATATAGTGTTTGAGGCAAGCTGCAAACATGCAAACATGGATCAACATGGAAACTGTAGGTGCTTTATTAGGAATGGTACTTTAGTAACATGTACAAAGTAAAGAAATTGAAATAAGAAAAAAGTTGTTGATAACCTTTTTTTTAAGTATCACCTCAGATGATTTTCTATATTGTAACAGCATACTATTACTCAGAAAACAACCCCCAAAAAGTCAATCCAATATCTCTTTACAGGTAGTCAAATATTAAGGGGATTCCTTCTTACTGAATGTTATAATTAGAAAGAATCTTGAAATATATATATATATATAACATTATATATATATAATGTCCAAATTATTGATTTCCAATTTTTTATTTTATTATTTTTCAATTATACTCAAATGTCATTCAGAGGCTTGTTTGCCACAATTTGTTTTGTATTGTTACACATATTGCCTCAGTAGAAATTCAACGAAAACCTCAAACTGGAATTCATACCCAAGCTTAGAGTTTCAAATTGAAATTCTAAGCACAATCAAGGTCATTTAATGTACTGTTTTGGAAGAAATCCAGAAAAGCATGTGTCCTTTAGATTTCCTGGAAAATACCAACTGTTACTGAAGAGGTAAAGCAAATAGGTTTAGAACTATAGAATAATTGTAATCTTGTTTATAAACCCAGATCATTAAGACATATTCAGAAATAAATTTTTTAACATCTAAGATAAATATAATAAAGTTTTATTATTTGTAAGAGTGATTAATTTTTAAAACAAGCTACACTTCACCTAAAAATGAATCATTTGGGATAAATGTAAGTCAATCATGAAAACAGCATCAACATTTAATGTCATTGTCCTTAACATAGCTTTGGAATTCCCTGAAAACGTATTAGATCATTCACAGTTATTATTTTTTCTTCTACCTTGCCTTCTCAAAAATTTTTTAAAAGATTTTATTTATTTACTCATGAGAGACACAGAGAGAGAGAGAGAGACAGAGAGAGGCAGAGACACAGGCAGAGGGCAAAGCAAGCTCCATGCAGGGAGCCCAATGTGGGACTGGATCCCGGGTCTCCAGGATCATGCCCTGGGTTGAAGGCAGCGCTAAACCGCTGAGCCTCCAGGGCTGCCCACCTTCTCAAATTTAACGTAACTATAAATAATGTAATGATTATTTATATTGAGAATAGTTAATACAGTCCACAGCTAGTGTGAAAATAGTTGTCTCTGTTATAAGTAGCCTTGATCATCATTTCTGACTGAACTATATAGGTCTCAATTCTTAATTCTTACATTTTCATTATTAGCCTATAAGATAAATATACCCATATCCTTCATGGATAAAGCATTGATTCTATTTACAATGATGTCTAGATAGTGGAAACAGCCCTCCAAACCAGGATGAAGGAAGCTGGATAATGAAGAGGCAAAGAGTAGAAGAAATTAGGGTACCTGTGTGGCTCAATTGGTTAAGTGTCTGTCTTTGGCTCAGGTCATGATCCTGGGGTCCTGGGATTGAGCCCTGCATGGGGCTCCCTGCTCAGCCAGAAGCTTGCTTCTCTCTCCCCCACCCCATCCTTCGTCTTACCTTCCCCCCACTCCTGCTCTCTTTTGCTGTCTCTCTCAAATGAATAAATAAAATCTTTTTTTAAAGAAAGGAATAGAAGAATGTCAGATCAAACAAGATAACCAAAGAGAATAAGGAAATTGAGCTTGAGGACAGAGTTGAAAGTGGACAGCTAGAATGAAATTCGCGATCACATAGAAGTAAATGCATGCAGACAGAAATTTATAAGTTGTATGGAAAGAAAACCAGAAGTCTGAGACCAGAAGACTTTACAATTAAAAAGTATCTTCTCTCAAACACCATGTTTCATTTTCCTCATCTAAACGCTGTGATGCATCTATCAATAACTACAATACATTCATATTCCAAAATTATTAAAACAAATATCATCTTCCAAGAACTAAAACAGTGTGCTATTTCCATGAATCTGCTCTTTGAAAGTCTGTGACTGTTAAAGAAGTACCCCCCACACATGGTTTTACTCGTCACTCGTGGGCAGTTGTGGTCTGGAAGCAGATGAGTTTTCTTCAGACTTATCAGGGAGTCAACAGTAGCCTAACGTGAGATTACTAAGCGTATGTCATTCACTTTACTTCATCTCATCATGTAGGCATTATCATCACAAGAAGAAGAGTGAGTACAGTTCAGTAAGATCTTTTGAGAGAGAGAGAGAAAGAGACCATATTCACATAACTTTTATTATAGTATACTATTTTAAGTGTTTTATTTTGTAGCTAATTATCGTTGCGAATATCTTACTGAGCCTAATTTGTAAATTAAACTTCATCATAAGTAGGTATGTATAGGGGAAAAAACATAGTATACGCAGAGTTTGGTACTATCCATGGTTTCAGGCATCCTCCAGAGGTCTTGGGATGTATCCCTTGCAGATAAGGGAAGGGAAGACTACTGTAATTCCATTTCATCTAATTTAACTATGGATCCTAAAGTCACCCACAGAATAAATCGTGGCACAAACTTTCATCACCCACAGGGGTAAACCTTTATATGAACATACAGACCAAGTGGATGAGTAAGCTAAAAATTCTTTGCCTGTGGCTTAGAAATCTCAGAATTCTATTAGGGATATAATACCCTCACCTTGTCTTCTGTGTCCTCCCAGAAAAACAGTCTGAGGCTTTTTAAGGCCGAGATACAGAGCTTCTGCTAGTAATGTTATTTAGATGATTTCATTTATATAAAAAGTTTAACTGGATCCTTTGGAAAGTTTCTTTTTTGCATTTATAATTCTGCATGGAAAATGGTTCTTGCCACTCATCTGTTTTCATTTTTTGTCTATATTTCATTTCTTCTTAAAAATCATTTTATGTAAATAAAAAAGGAGATTCTGGCCTGTGAAAGCAGGTGTGATGGTATCTAGAACCTAGAAAAGATATTTAATAACTTCTTTTTTATCCCAGGTAACTCTACAGGATTTCTTTAAGGTTCCTGAGTTTTGTCATTCTGGCACCAGTTAATCTTCTTGACTCTAAAGTCAGCTTCTAGGACAGAGTGACAGCCTCATATCTATAATCACAGTTTCTGGTAATTCAGCAGAGTCACAGGCCAAAATTCTTTCCCAGGAGAGCCATGGGCCCAGACCCAAAGACAGCTCAGGAGATCGATTGTAATCAAGCTACTACTTCTTTTTTTTGAAACTATTCATTCTTAAATAAGGAAATGTTTGAACTAAAATTCATGGTCCGTAAGACATACAACTTCCTAACTTTTTTTCCAATCTTTCTGGACAGTCTATGGTACAGGATGAGAAGAAACCGAATAGGAAAAATTTTAAAAATAGCTTAATAAGTAACCATTGAATAAATAGATGAATGGACGAGTGAATGGAAGGCTTACCCAAGGATCATCACCTAATGCAATTATTCAAACTTAATTCGGGTGAAAAATCAAATGTATCTTAAGATCCTAAATAATTCAGAAGAAGGAAGCTCAATAGAAAAATTTTAAAAATGGTATAATTGTATTCCATTTATTTTGTCTGCTTATCAACTGAGAAAACATGTTTATTTTCTACTGAAGCAAATTTTTATCAGTGTGAAGCTCTCTCTGTTCAGCTCTCTCTTTTTTATTATTAACACTGAGCAAATATGCTGTATCAGAATGGGGTTCTCTAAAATAAGATTCTGAGTATTAGTGGGATTTAGTCTTATAATGTTTCTTTTTTATTTGGTGTCTTTATGATAACCAGGCTTATTTAGAAACTGCAAGTCACTTGAAAACAGGACATCAACATACATCCTCATCATTAGAAATCTTATCTTATAGAAGCAAATTGAAACATGGCACTGCTATCCCTGGACACTGGGACTAGAAGATATGGAAATAGTACAACATCAAAGGGTAAGTAGGAGACTAAGAGTGATTTTATTTTTAACTTTACATCATTTAGACTATGGTCATTTACCCTATGGGTATTTTTATACTGAAAGTTTAATGCTATACCCAGATCCAAAAGGATAACACTCATCTAAGGGATATGTGGCTTTGCTTATGCATAAGTTGAATCTTCTTTCTGAAGCAATGATATGATATACTTCCTTCCAATCACTGGCTCATGCCAGATATGGCCATCAGAATATACTGGCCATTGGTGACTATGATTCTAGGAGGATGTGTGCTAGGTAGCTAATGGTGTTAAACACACATGCACACACATACACATAGGAAGTAAGGGCTCATCACAATGTAAAGAACTTAGTTAACATTATACAGTGCCTCTAGAGCAAGGTCCATGGTCATTATGGACCATGTCACTGAATTCATGACTGAAAATACTTTTGCCCATTTATTCACTGTGGTATGTATTTGGATGAATCTTGCCCATTTCACAACATGCCAGAGATTAGTGATACTCTGCCTATTTTAGTCATTTATTCAATATACATCAGTTGTATGATTATTTGGTGCCAGTCAAACTAGGTCTTGGACAATGACCTTGACCTTGGCCAAGATAAAAATATGATTGCTGTTCTGTCTCTTTAAGAGATTTTATACTTTCATGGACTGATATCGCACACAGCCTCTCAATGAATAGCTTAATTTATGACCTAGATAATGATTTTTACTCCCTTTGCCCATAATTTCCTCGTGCGTGGGCTGCTAACTTTCATGATAGGCTTCAGCATTTTAATAAGTCAAACTATAATTTTACAAAATAGGGTCACTTGAATGGCTCAGTAGATTAAGCGTTTCACTCTGAATTTCAGGTCAAGTCATGATCTCAAGGTCATGAGATCTTCTGGCCTCTGTGCTCAGCTGGGAGTCTGCTTGACACGCTCTTTCCCTTTCCCTCTGCCCCTCCTCCAAGATCTCTGTCTCTCTGTCTCTCTGTCTCTCTCTCTCAAAAAAAAATTTTACAAAATAAATGCATTGACTTCTAGAAGCTCTAAAATATCTCTGAGCCTAGAATATTAAAATTGTTAATTTTCGTACATCCATTTCATTATTTCCTTTCCATCCTTCAAGTACAAAAGAACCTTGTAAACATTAAATACCTTAATCATAGAAGGTGTGATTAGACTTCCATTCTCTTTCTTGCCAATTTGACTATAAGATTCTCATGGCCCAATATTCATTCAACAAGTGAAATGAAAGACTCCATAGTTTAAGAAAACTATGATAACATATATTCATGAGAATTTTCATATCTGCTAACTGGAAGTTTGCAAGCTTTCTCCTAATACTTCCTTATGAAGTCAGCCATCTGCAACCAATAAAAGAAAGCGCATGTTCCCTCAGCTTGGCAGATCATAATCCTAGTCCAGGAAGTTTGGTCCTTCTAAGAATATGAAAAACCTAATAGGAAGATAATGAAGCCTAGAAAGTAGTCTAAAAATACCTTTCTGGGGTTTTATTCCATCATCAGCTAAGCAATCTAGTCAGGTGAGAAGTATCTTTTCTACCTAATATAGAATGTGAAGGCTTGTGAAGGAATTACTAGGATTATTTGGTCTTTTTTTTTAAGATTTTTTTATCTTATTGTGTTTATTTATATTTGAGAGAGAGAGTGTGTGAGTCTGAAAGAGAGAGAATGAGTAGGGGAGAGGGGTAGAGGGAAAAGTAGGCTCCTTGCTGAGCTGAGAGCCCAATGAGGGGCTTGGTCCCAGGACACAGAGATCATGACCTGAGCCAAGCAGATTCTTAACTGAGCCACCCACACATCCAGGATTATTTGGTCTTTTTTTTTTTTTTTTTTTTTTTTTTTTTGGATTATTTGGTCTTAAAAAACAATTGAGTGTAGGGCATCCAGACACAGGCCGGGGACTTTTGCATGGCACTGTGGCTCCATGTGGGGTGACAGAGAATTAGCAGGATGAGGACAGTATCTACAGAGAAGGGGGATAGGGCAGCAGAATTAAGGGAGATTTGTTACATATAAGAGGATTGATTTCTCTCTATTCATACGTATATTTACAAGCAGAGAAACACACAAACATATATCTACATTTATGGAAACATCATGTGATAATGGGAGGCTCTTTTGAAGAAAAGATTGATTTTGATGGCTGGGACAGGGAACATGTAAGGTCAGGCTAAAAGATCTTCGTTTCCAGAAGCAAGGAAATACTCAAAGAATGATGGAGATATGCCCGTGCACATTTACATTTAAATCTGTCAGTATTTACATAATTTCAAGGTACCTCCCTACAAAATCATATTAATTACAAAAGGGAAAGGACTAACTTTACAGTTTAGAAACCTGGCAGGCACAACCCTAATTAAACAATCAAGGTGAACATCAGTAAAGGGACAAGTCAAAACCATGTGCCATCTGCTAGTCACTCTCAAATGTTCTAGAGATAGGGAAAGTCTTTGACACACCTATAACTTTGTGTTCGATTTGAGAGGGTTTCCAAACAAAAGTCTTTAAGAAGACAAATACTGAGTACACAAGGACAGAGAACTAATTCTACACCTAGAAAATATAAAACTGAAAAGCCTTAGCAGACCTTTTTGTAAGTTCCACAGAGGTCAAATTGAACCTTCCCAGGGAACTTGCCCAGGTACAGTCCTATACTCATCTAACTTCACTTCGTTGTCTTTTATATGGAGCTCTTTTTTCTCCACCTATTTTTCCTTCCTGTGTTAAGCTTCTCCTCTTGACTTTTAACCATAACACACATTGCCTGCACGAACCCATTATCTCCCCATCCATAATTAAGTTTCTTGGAGAGCTAAGATGAATGGGTCCACCAGGTCAGATCCCTTGCCTATCCTTGCATATTTTCCCGCTTTGATATCCTTTTTGCACACATGAGTAAGTTCTAGATCCTAATCACAACTCCTTTGAGGGAAATTATATAGAAGAGAGAAGTTTCATCTTCTCCAGTGCTGGGGAAGATTTTGCCTTCAAAGAGTGCTGTTCTCTCTGAATGTGTGCTTTCACAGCAAAGAAACCAGTACTTAGCAAAGGTCAAGTAAGTCAAAGTTGGCATATATTTTTGATGATTTTGTCAATATCAAATATCTTGAGACGGGTAAGTTAATATTGCTGTGGTTCCCATAGTATGCCAATGGAAATGTAGCCTAATGTGTGGTTTATAGGAATGTATTGCATTGTAAAAATGGACATACATATGCGATGACAACTGGATCCATCTTATCGATGTATTCCCTGGGGATTCAAACACTTACAAAAATATGTCATTTGTATTTCTACTGTTTGGAAAAAATGAAACCTTTCAGGAAAATAACTTGTAATTGTGATATACATTCTTGCCCAAAGTCTTTCTGTGTATATATGGGTCTACTTAAAATTTAATGGATAAATGGAGATTATAAATACCCAATAATAACCACTTTCCATGAGGACGACAGAACAGACATAGAAATGTCCGTGATACTTAGTATTTTCTCTCTTAGGGTGGCTTCCATGGTTGTCAGCCTCTAGTATATCTGACTTGTCCATTGCCTATATATATTTTTATATTCCTGAAATGTTTTTCATGTACCGGACAGTATTATTTATAACTGTTATTGCGAATAGTAATAGTAATATCACAATGCTAATAATAATTTTATAGAGCTATATATTTGCATCAAGCTCTGCTTTGGTTAATTATGAAAAAATACAAAAATACAACATAATGTCTAGGTAACATACAAGAAAGAGAGAAATAATAACAAAAAACTGAACAAACATACTCATTAATCATCTTAAGAGAGAGTAGATCACTAATTACCTTGTAAATCCCAGAGATTCCATCCTCAAATTCATCTTCTTTCCTAATCCCTCTCCTGCCAAATTCTACCATGTGTTTTGCTTTTACCATCACCTCGGGCTTTTTAAAAAATAGTTTGCATTTCTGTTTAATTATATATAAAATATTTAGTTTTTCACATATAAAACATTATATGAATGGAATTAAACTGTATGTGTGTGTATGTATGTATTCTATGATACACTGTAATTATTTTCTTTCATTCAAAGTGCACTTAAAAATTCTATCCATGTTAATACAAGAATCTCTAACTCATTAATTTGTACTTAAATAGAATATTTCATTGAATGTATATGAACAAAATTCATTGATTCATGCATTTATTCTTTCAAAAATACTTATCAGGGTAATTTGCAGATTGTTTTTCTATTATAAGAAATAAGTAAGGCTAGGGACGTGTTTGTATATTTCTCTTGGTTCACACGTGCAAAATGCATCTTTACAGTGTATAATTAGAACTGATGCATAGTAGGATTTATCTTCAACCTATCTATAAAATTCAGATTTGTTTTTCAAAATGTTTTTACCAAAAAATAAATAATAATAGTTTTTTTTTGGTTTTTTTTTTGGTTTTTTTTTTTTTTTTTTTTCTTGCGAAGTTTAACCGTCCGCTGAAAAAGTGTAAGGCTTCTCAGGGCTTCTCATCCATGATAGCATTTGGTTTTGTCCGATTATTAAATTTTTGTCAATCTGGATGTGAAATGGTATCTCATTATACTTTTAATTTACATTTAATTTGCATTTCTCTGAGGGGCTGTCAAACAGGAGGGACAGATTTGGAGGAAGTAGGAGACACAGCTGCTGTGAAAGAATCCCCCAAAAGTGGATAGATGGATGAAGTACCTCGTCTTTTCAGCTCCTCACACCCTCCAGTATTCTGTGAGTGCCTCCAATTGGAAAAATCTCCCTGGAACCGTGAGATTAAGGAAGCCCTAAGGGTGTAATTGCCTGATATGCAGAGCGTGCCAGAGAAGAGCAGAAAATGAATCTGAACCAAATACAAAAATGGCTCACACAGCTATACAATATTTAACTTGTTATTGAATAAGTTGTTATTCCAGTAGCATACAAGCTTCAAGAAAAGATGCATTTTTCTTTATTGTTCCTTTTGCTTAGAAGATTTCCCACCACATAACAAGTGCTCAGTAAATATTGAATGAATGAATGAATGAATGAATGATCAAGACCTAGGCCAGTCATAGCCTTTCACATATTTTAAATATTACTTTTAGAAAAATGAATTATTAAGCAAATTGTTATAATTTAATTTTTAAGACTTGATTTTTTTTAGAACAGTTTTAGGTTTGTAACAAAGTTGAGGGTAAGATACAGAGAGTTCTCATGTAGTCCCAGCCCCACGCACACATAACCTTCTGCATATTCAACATCCCCCACCAGACTGGTACATTTGTTAGGGTCAGTGAACCTACACTGGCACATCATTATTACCCAAAGTCTATTCTTTACCTATGGTTCACTAATGGTGTTGCATATTCTAGGAGTTTTGACAAATATGCAATGATATGTATCCACCACTGTAGGATCACACTAAATAGTTTCACTGCCTTAAAAATTCTTTATGCTCTGCCTATTTATCCTCTCTTCCCCAACCCCTGACAGTATGTTTACTGTCTCCACAGTTTTCCCTCTTCCAGAATGTTGTATAGTTGAAATCATGCGGTGTGTAGCCTTTTCAAATTGGCTCCTTTTTACTTAGTAATGTGCCTTTTTAAGTTTCCTCTGTGTCTTTTCATGATTTGATAGCTCATTTCATCTTAATGTTGAATAATATTCCCCTCTCTGAATGTATCGCAGTTTATCCATTTACCTACTAAAAGACATCACGGTTGGTTCCAAGTTTTGGCAATTATGAATAAAGCTTCCTCAAACATTGTGTGCAGGTTTTTATGAATATACTGAATATGGGAAGTAGTAGGAAATGATGTCTCTAAAGTCCCTGTATCACTGAGATAATTTTCTGAGATTTAGTATTATTTTTAAATTCACTTTTCTCCTACCTTTAGCATAGATAGCAGGAATAATTCACTCACTCCATGCCTCCATGCTGACTTCTGCCTCCGATAAAATAACAAGCACCTGTCCATACTTTACCACCATCTCTCTTTTCCCCACCTTGTGTAGATTCATTCACCTCACCTGTTGCTATTTTTCCCCTGTGTTTTCTAAATCACTCTTCCTCTTCTATCAACTCTGTACCTGAGTTGTGGTTCTTCTAGTTCTGTATGTGGCTGACTTATTTTTTTATAAGATATTCACTTAAATGTGGCCTCCTCAAACAATGTTTTTCTGCTCACCTGTATACTGTGGCCTTTTTTCTCTTGGTCATTCATCTGTGTATTATTTTTCACAACAGTCTTCATGGTCTGTAGTTACCCTGCATTCAATTTGTTTTCTTATTCATGTTTCACCCCACTAGAATAGAAGCCCAGGGGGGCAGGCAGTTTGTAGGTTTTCTTCATGCTATATCTGCAAAACTAACATAGTACTGGCAACTTCATAAATTTATGAGTCTTTTTTGCCAGTTTCTGCCAGTTTTTGCCCAGAGAGATGGATTAGTTTAAAAATAAAAACAAATATTATTTTCACTAATATATGACTATCATATTGAATCTGTAGATAGTGGATAATGTCGCACAAGTATGTACCCTCATGCTAGGGGGACAGAATAAATCTGACCTTGCCTTGTCATGCAGCTCTTTGCACTGATACATTATTTTATCCAGGATACTAATCATATTAAAGGCGAAAGTAGCTTGTTGGCTATCAAAAATTATCTGACTCTACTTTTTGCACTATAAACATTCCCAATTTCTTCAGTATTTTAAGCATATAATATTATTTTGGCTCTCCTTACCCTTGGAGTCATTCTTCTCTGGAAGTACCCCAGGTTATTATATTCTTCTTAAAGTGCCAAGTCTGGAAATTGACAGTGGTAGAAGAAGTGCAGAGGAGAGCAAGAATATAAACTCAATCACTTGCTGCCTTTGAAAAGTATAAATCCCTAAGCTGATGGGAAATTGACATTGATTCTTTCATGTTTTTAGTACCTAACAAAAAAAATACAGATAGATATTGGCCTCACTCATTCCATACACCGAAAATGTAAATACATCATTAAAATAAAAATTTAAAGAATATTTTTACAGAAATTGCTTAATATTCATTATAAATTACTATTTGTTTAACCATTAAACAACTCCTATCATCTAGTGAATTACTTTACTTTGTTGGACAAGTGAGGAAGTTTTCAAGCTTATTGGATAGCTTTTCAGAGCTAGAGAAAGCTTTAAACACAAAATTGCAAAGATAAAATTAGATACATGGGGTTTTTAAATAATTTCACATTTGAAAACTATGCCATTATAGTTTGGGATCAGATTTTAGAGTTGAATAATATTGTTAAACTCTAGGTAACTCAATATGGATAGTAGAGGAAACCGAGACAAAATTCACTGACTTACCCAAAATCTTACAAATTGCAACAAAACTAAGCATAGAATTCCAAACTTCTGATTTACAGTCTGTTTCTTCTTTAGTTATACCATGTTGCTTCATACTCAGGAAGAATGATCCTACAAACTGAAAATGAAACATTTGTTTAAAAAAGTTTATTGCCTATTTTAGTATGAGAGACCAAATAATGCAGTGTAAAGATAACCAGTGTTTAAAGCCCAAGGGCATGATATCAGCATCCTATTGTGGCCTCAAATGAGTGATGCTGGGCAAGTCATTTATTTCGTTGAGTTGGAATGTACCTAGAGAGTAATGGTGAAGATGAAACAAGATAATATTCAAGTGGCTCAGCGGTTTAGCTCTGCCTTCAGCCCAGGGTGTGATCCTGGAGAGCTGGGATCGAGTCCCACGTCAGGCTCCCTGCATGGAGCCTGCTTCTTCCTCTGCCTCTGTATGTGTGTGTGCGTGTGTGTGTGTGTGCGCACGTGTGTGATAAATAAATAAATAAATAAATAACCTTTAAAATCCTGAATAATCCAGTCAAGAAATGGGCAGAAGACATGAATAGACCTTTCTCCAATGAAGACACAAATGGCCAACAGACACATGAAAAAAATGCTCCACATCACATGGCATCAGGGAAATACAAATCAAAACCACAAGGCGATACCACCTCACACCAGTTAGAATGGCTAAAATTAACAAGGCAGGAAACAAAAAATGTTGGCAAGGATGTGGAGAAAGGGGAACCCTCTTGCACTGTTGGTGGGAATGTGGAACTGGTACAGCCACTCTGGAAAACAGTGTGGAGGTGCCTCAAGAAGTTAAAAATAGACCTGCCCTATGACCCAGCAATTGCACCACTGGATATTTACCCCAAAGATACAAATGTAGTGATCAGATAAGGGGCATCTGCACCCCAATGTTTAGTAACTAAGTCCACAATAGCCGAACTGTGGAAAGAGCTGAGATGTCCTTTGACAGATCAATGGATAAAGAAGATGTGGTATACATATATACAATGGAGTATTACTCAGCCATCAGAAAGGATAAATACCATTTACATCGATGTGGATAGAACTGGAGGGTATTATGCTATGAAATAAGTCAATCAGAAAAAGACTCTTATCATATGGTTTAACTCATATGTGGAATATAAGAAACAGCACAAACAGCACAGAGGATCATAGAGTGAAGGAAGGAAAACTGATGGTGAAGTCACCAGAGAGGATAAAAACCATGAGAGATTCTACTATAGGAAACGAACTGAGGGTTGCTGGAGGGGAGGTGGGTGGAGGGATGCAGTACTTGTGTGATGGGGATTAAGCAAGGCATGAGATGTGACGAGCACTGGATGTTATAAGCAACTGATGAATTATTATCTGAAACTAATAATGTACTATACGTTGGCTAATTGAATTTAAATTAAAACAAAAACCTAGGGCAGCCTGGGTGGCTCAGTGGTTTAGCACCACCTTCAGCCCAGGGCCTGGTCCTAGAGACCTGGGATCGAGTCCCACATTGGGCTCCCTGCATGGAGCCTGCTTCTCCCTCTGCCTGTGTCTCTGACTCTCTCTCTCTCTCTCTGTGTCTCTCATGAATAAATAAATAACATCTTAAAAAATAACAATAAAAAATAAAATAATAAATTAAAAAAACCCTAAAGTATTATCAACTACTTTTAGCAGTTCAGTTCTATTTTACTCCATACATAATGTCAGATAAATCCTCTTGTGCTCTTGGATAAAAGCCCTCATGATGAAAAAAGTCTTGTTTGTCTAACACAGTTAGCACTACCTTGTTTTAGATTTTCAATTTTTAAAGTTTATGGTTAATGTTCATTGAATACATAGATCCCTCCCCTTTTAAATTAGACTGAATACACTAGAATAAACCGAAATATACAATGCTGTTAATGAAATGATTTCGAATATATCTTAAAATATATGCATCACTTAATCATTGTCATGACTATCAGTTTAATGGGATTGCATATAAAGACAATTTTACATGCTAAATCTTTTTTTTTTTTTTTTTTTTACCACCACCAAGCAATATGGAACCTTTATTTTTAAGGTAATTTCTGTACAACTGGAGCATAAGAGTAATCCTTTTACTAATGGAACTGATTACTAGAATAAATGACGACAAAACCAAACTGGCATTTTATGTGAATCCACAGGAGTTTAAGCTTCAAATCCAGCCAAGAAGTTTGTTACAATCTCTTTCAGCTTAGCATCTGACTGTTCTGAGATCTTTCCATCGGTCCTTATATTGCCCAAGAGGGCTTGGTGCTGGCTGAAAACATGAGCCAAGAAGGCATGCTCAAACTTTGTAATCTTGCTGGGCTCCAATTTATTAAGATATCCTCTTACACCAGCATAAATAACAGCCACTTGTTCTTCAAAAGCCATGGGAGAATACTGTCCTTGCTTCCGCAACTCAGTCAATCGCACGCCACGACTCAAGAGTTGTTGAGTGGCAGCATCAAGGTCAGAACTGAACTGGGCAAAAGCAGCAACCTCACGATACTGAGCCAATTCCAGCTTCATGGTACCTGCCACCTGCTTCATGGCCCTGGTTTGGGCAGCAGATCCAACACGGGACACAGACAAACCGACGTTAATGGCAGGGCAGATACCTTTGTAGAACAATTCTGTTTCCAAGAAAATCTGTCCATCAGTGATGGAAATGACATTTGTTGGAACGTAAGCAGACACATCACCAGCTTGCATTTCTATGACTGGTAAAGCAGTCAAGGAGCCACCACCAAAAGAATCGTTCATTTTGGCTGCTCTCTCTAGCAGACGGGAGTGTAGGTAGAACACATCACCAGGATAGGCTTCACGACCAGGGGGCCGGCAGAGCAGCAGAGACATCTGACGATAAGCAACAGCCTGTTTGGATAAGTCATCATAGATGATCAAAGCATGTGTGCCATTATCTCTAAAATATTCTCCCATAGAACAGCCAGAATAAGGGGCCAGGTACTGAAGTGGAGCAGCATCAGAAGCAGTAGCTGACACCACAATGGTGTACTTCATGGCATCTGCATCTGTAAGTCTCTTCACCAACTGGGCAACCATAGATCTCTTCTGACCAATAGCAACGTAGATACAGTATAGCTTCTTCTTTCATCAGTTCCATCATTGAAACGTTTCTGATTAATGATTGTGTCAATAGCAATTGACGTTTTGCCAGTTTGCAGGTCACCAATAATCAGCTCACGCTGACCACGACCAATTGGCACCAAGCTATCCACACCCTTGATGCCAGTCTGCATGGGTTCAGGAACAGAGATTTGAGGAATCATCCCAGGGGCTTTCAGGCCAACTCACCTACGGGTCTTGGAACCAACTGGATCCTTTCCATTGATGGCATTACCAAGGGCATGTACAACAAGGCCAATAGCTCCTCGCCAACTGGAACATCCACAATGGCTCCTGTTCTTTTCACGATATCTCCTTCCTTAATTAGTTTATCATTTCCAAACACGACAACAGCAACATTGTCAGGTTCCAAGTTCAGAGACATACTCTTTAAGCCTGAAGAAAACTCTACCATTTCTTCTGCCTGAACATTTCTCAGCCCATGTACACGGGCAACACCATCACCAGTGCTTAGGACACACCCAGTCTCTTCAAGGGCGACAGAGCTATCAGCTCCAAGAATACGCTCCTCAAGAATAGAGGACACTTCGGCAGTGCCAGTCTTCTGAAGACGCGTATTAGAGGCATGGAGGTTCCTTGCAGCAATGAAGGATGATCCCAAAGCATTTTTGGAGACCGGTGGGGCCCGGCCGCGGGGACGCGCACGGGCAGCATCTCTGCAGTTTCTCTTCGGGTGGTTCCTCTGCAGCTGCAGCCTCCAGACTGACTGGGTTATATGCTAAATCTTTCAGTTGCTTAAATGTTAAATAAATCACAGCTTTACTATGATTATAGGATATCTTTTTATGATTATAAGATATCTTAAAAATAATATCAAACCAAAGGGATAAAAGTAATTTTTATTGAGTTCTAGTCAGTTAGGAGACCTATGAAATGTGTCACTAAGATTTGTGTATTGTAAACCAACATTTATTTGGTTTATTTGAATATCCCTCTTGCTAAAGGAATTTTAATTCACTGACACTAATATAGTAAAAAATATGAAAACAGGAAAGTGATTCAGTTACAAAAGCCATCAAAGTAGTATATGGAAGAAGTCCATTTCCAAGGTTCCTGTTCAATGTTCTATCAGCTTTTCCTAAAATGAGAAAATGCAAAAGCTGGAAGCCGAAGAATTATATGCATTAGAGACTTTTTGTGCTGGCAGGATAGGGGCTATTAGATCATAATGTCCATAATTTTGTGAATATAGAATTGTTTCCTATACCATTACCCACTTCTTTGTCTGGTCTACATAAATGGCTCAAGCAAAGGGGCTTTTTACTGCGTCCCTTAGGAAACAATTCCTTGGCCTAATAGACCTAACAAGGCTGCCTTTTCTGTGATAGTCACTCAAAAATTTCCTATACTCAATTTCATCCCATTACTTCTAGTTATTTTCTCTTGTCTAACCTAAAATTTGTTCCTTCTCCACTCTTTTTTACCCTTCGGATGCTTTCAAGTGATTGAATTTCCCATTAGTCTTTTTACCAAATTAAACAGATACTGTCTTTTAATCTCTGTCCATTAATCATTTCATTTATACCCTTAATCATTTTTATTGTTCCTTCCTGAAGTTTCATTTGTTTGCATTTTTCTCACATTGGGAAATCTGTATTTCTTCTCTGTATCATGGGCAGTTTTTATAGAAATTGAACTGGTCCTATTTCTGCCTAGCTTAATCTCACCTCCAAGAAATGATTCTTTTTTTGTTGTCCTCAATAGTATTTGTGCTTCGGCTGCACTTTATTAACTGTATAATTAATTATGTACCCTATAGTTTTTGGGGTGTTTTTGTATACTTTAGCTTAATAGGATAGATTGTTTTTCCTCCTTTTTGCAGTCCATAGTGTTCATCAAACTGCGATGTATAGTTAATTTTAAAAAGCAAACTGGGTCAGCAACTTTAGCCAGGAACTGCACTAACATAAGCTCCAAAAGAAATACTGTACCCCATACTGAAGAACGGAGCCCTGGACTGGTTTTACCTATCTAAATTCTTCCCATGGCAATCATCTCCCGGCCTCCTACTCCGTATGCTCAGGCTTTCCAACCTGAAGCAACTTCAAGGGAGAATAAAATATACTTAGCCATAATATCTAGTGTTTCGCATCCTATTGTTGCTTAAATGAGAGAACCTTTGCAGCTGATGAGATAAAACAATTACAGATAAAATGCAAATCTTTTGAAGTACACAGAAAACATGAAATGTTCTCACATGAACTATTTTAGCTCTCAATGAAGAGTTCACAACTCATGATAAGAATGAGATACAGAGTAGGGTATTTGTTAAAGCAGATTGAAAGGAGATGTAGCAGATCTAGAAAGCTCTTTTTCCAAGCAGGAAAAGATAGTAGCCAAGATTAGATTCTTCAGCAGAGAGACTCTGCACAGTCCAGGACAAAGTCGGTTACTATAAGAGTCTGGAGGGCTTGGAAAATGCTGTAAAGATAGACTGACAAGCAATGTCTTTTTCCTTTTAGCATATGCTTCTGCCTCAATTTTCTATAAGTCTTTATTTTTCTTAGGCATAGAAACACTGAAAATCATGGGCAAGAATAAATACCAAAAGATAGGACCCAGATTGAAATATCTTAAGGCCTTTTTATGTTCTCTGCTGCACTTTCTGTATACCAGCCATAGAGCAAATGATTTTATTTTGAATATGATCTATAGTAATGTTGACAGTGTTGAAAAGCCAACCTGGAGTAGAACCACATGATGAACCACATCCTCCCTGGATCATGTAAGAAGATGGGGAAATGGTTCTTCCTATGGTGTTTTAGTATCTCTTTGGAAAGCAGAATTCCCTCTAAGGGAAATCATAGGATGGATCCAAAAGCTATTAATCATAGTGGGATTTCAAAGTAGTCATTTGTTTTAAGGGTCAATTATTCACTTCAGAGTGCCATATAACGAATAAGAGATAATATAATTTAGCATATGGGAGTTAAACTACTACAGTTGACATTAAGCTTAATGTTACTTATTTTCTGAAAGCAAATGTTTTCAAAATTTGCTGAGAGATTCTACATTGCTTCTCCTGAGGATCATGACAAAATCATAGATTTCTTTTATTTACATACCTTTCCCTAATTACTGTTAAAATACATATACCCAATCAAAAAGCAAGTCATTAAAATTTGCAAATTTAAGCAATGTGCTGTTTATGTTCTATACTAGTTAATGAATCATCTTCACTGAAATGGAATCTATTATCAATTTTTGTAGCATCCTCCCGAGTACCATATTTCTGTAAGACACATGATCTCATGATTTTCTATAACTTTTGTTTAAGTTGTAATCAATTATCAAACACATGACAACACATGCTATCACATGTGATAATCACAATTATCAAACACAGTAACACTTATCTACACTTCGGGATATGAATTATTTATTTGGTTGTGTCTACTAACCATTGTGTTTTAAATTTTATAATACAAAGTAATTAGTGGTTCTATTTTGGCAAGATGTATTATTCATAAGCTGCATCTATTTCTAGTCTATGGATCCCATTATTTTTTACATGCATTATAGTTTATTTTTAATCCTTCATAGTACCTCTATCATTTTCCCCTGTTTTGAGTAGATTGGATTTAGTGATTTATTAATGGGACATTAATCAATCTATAATTCTATAACCTGAAGAATTTGGTTTTCATATAAATTGTTAATTTGAAAGGAGCTTAATTTTATTTTTAATATCAGTAATTCTATTCTTAAGTTTCTGATTCTTTTAAAGCAAATATTCAGTAATAGTCTATAAAATTATTGGTGGGAATTTCATCCTGTATTTAACAGCAAAATATTATGGTTCTCGGATTACCAGAGTTTTATAATCAGTTGAATGTACTTCTATTTCCTCTGCCTTCTACACTTTTGGTTTGAAAATTCAAATCCAAGATGAGCTCAGATTCAGTAGCAAGATCCCTAAATTACTGTTTCTATTATATATATCATCCTTTAAATAAAGGTCATAAATGGAAATTTCAAGTGCCTTAAATTTTGAAAGGACTTAAAAGAAGATTTAAGGCTATTTAATATTTAAGGCTATTTTTGTTTTAGAGCTGTTTTGTTGTCTTTATAGCTGTGCAGATAAAGCCATGGGGACAATATATGTCAACTATTTTCAAAAATGGTTCCTGAGAATCTAGAGAATTCTAGAAACTAGATTCTAGTTTCTAGTTCCTATATGACTGTATACAGAAAATAATTAATAGAAGATAGTTTCTTCAGTTCTACTGAATTAGTTAGGATTTCTAGATTATGCTGCAATAACTAATGCTTTCCAAATCTCAGGTGCTTACCATAATAAATGTTTCTTTTTCACAGACATGGTATGTCTTTTGTGAGTTATATGTGACTTTATTCCTTGTCACCATCACTGGAACCTAGCTGGACTAAGAAGCTCCTAATGGAAACACAACCCATCATTTGGTAAGGGGGACAAAAAAAAATCATAAGTCATGTGGTGGCTCTTAAAAATTCTGCTAAAATTTCATAGATCATAGCTATTCACATTGGGATGTGTGGTCTTATTGAAAGGAGAGAACTTCGAGGAGGGACTCTTGATTATTTGTAAAACATTAATATACTCTATTACACACAGCAAAATTATTTTCCATTGTTTAGTAGGTGCCTAGACTACTTGTTTTCTTTCCATGCCAAAGGATACCAGATGTTCAAACAGAGAGAGGTATCAATGTAAGGATACTGCATCCTGTAACACACACACACACACACACACACACACACACACACACACACACAGTATTTGTGTCCTAGAACAACTATATCTGTGCACATTCTTGTTGTAACTCTTGTGTTATCTATTCTTTTAAAAAATTATTTAGTGAACTAAAATTTAAAAATAGTATTCATTCTAGAGAGTATTCACCTGACATTCTGCTTATTGAGATTTTCTTCTACCTGTGTTTGATAAACAATTTTATAAGCAAAGGTATTTATCCCATCTTCCTTCACTTTAACCATTTGTTTTATTTTTCTTGATAAACATATGACTCTTACACACATTAGTAATGGTTTTTATGATTAAAATATTTAATTATTTACAAGTTATGATTGTAAATGAAAGCTTTACTACCTCTAGTAAGCCTAGTATACTAGTATTTCAGCATGTGTTATATATTGTTTATCTTTCCTTGAATTTGTTCTGATGTTTTGGAATAATTTAAATTTTGGAATCCATTCTTTTTCAATGGAGGGTTTTTTGTTTCTTTGTTTTTAATATTTTTTTTGAGAGGAGAGAGGGGTAAAGGGAGAGGGAAAGAGAGAGAATCTTAAGCAGGCTTCACCCAACACTCAATCTCCAAATCCTGAGATCACGACCTGAGCTGAAATCAAGAGTCAGATGCTTAACCAGCTGAGTCACCTGGGTGCCCCTTCAGTGGAGATCTTTAATATTTAGTTTATTAGAAAATGTGATAGACATTCAATTGGACATATCTATACCATAAAATAGCATTGTCTTTTACATTTTTTCCATGTAACCATAATTTAATTTTTTATTCTGTATTCATAGTTATAGAGTGTGTTAATTAAATAGTTTCCAAGCATGACTTTTCTTCTCAGTTTGTAAAACATAGGTGCATGAAGAAATACACACTAACTTTTTAAAAATTAGACATTATTCTGGTTAGGAAGTAATAAATCATTTGTTTAATTTGGCAAAGTATACCCAAATTATCTCAGTGAAATACTTTATTTTTTAAAAAATAAATCTTCTTAGAATTACTGTTTTGTGCCAAGAATTTACAGAGTTTTATCATAATTCATGCCATCACCATTAACTTTCTGGCAAAAGAATACAGTTAACTTATTTTGCATGTTTTTGTTGAATGATACAGTTAACATTATAATTTACTCATATCATGCTTTTTATCTTTATTGTCTTTCCCCCTTCTCTTTTTCTGGGCAGCTTTTTCCACATTTATGTGCATAATTGGAATTGAGAAGTTCTCATAAATGTATCAGGGAGACTCAGCTTAATTTAAACAAGCAACTTTTGTTCTAATATACCTTATATTTTGTAACCCTTGCTGGAATCTGAAGACTACTTAGGTTCAAAGCTCATATTATAGTCAATATATGAATGTCCTTGGTCAGAATCTTTTTCGTATACATGTATATATATCCATTGGCCAATGTATTTTTTTTATAGAAATAAGAACCCCAGAATTTTATACTCAAAGAGCATCAGAATACGTATTGTCTGTGTCTCACCATCTTTTCTTTATGATAGCTCTACAAAAGAAGTCAGTAATCATAATTACTAAAAATCCTTTCCCTGGGTTAGGTATCTTTATTTTCCTATTTTTTTTCCCATATGCTAATGTCAGATCCACACTATCTTAGTTTATAATCTGTTTTTTTTTCATTATATGGTCTCATTCATTTGGGGAATATAAAAATTAGTGAAAGGGAATAAAGGGGAAAGGAGAAAAAATGAGTGGGAAATATCAGAAAGGGAGACAGAACATGAGAGACTCCTAACTCTGGGAAAGGAACTAAGGGTGGTGGAAGGGGAGGTGGGCGGGGAGTGGGGGTGACTGGGTGACGGGCACTGAGGGGGGCACTTGATGGGATGAGCACTGGGTGTTGTTCTATATGTTGGCAAATTGAACACCAATAAAAAAAATAAATTTAATTAAAAAAATAATGTTTTTTATTCTTTCTTTTTCTTTCTTTGTTGATTTCTTTCTTTCTTCTTTCTCTTTTTCTTTCTTTCCTTGTTAGTTCTAACATCATACAATTAGCTTCTATTGAGCTTATAGTTGGTTTAACCTCATGGGTGGTTTCTCATTGTTCTCAACTTAATTTTTAAATACTTTATTCTTCGATGTTATATTTCAGCTTTTATGTGGGTTTATCTATTTTTTGGTGAATTTTGAATGTCCACTTTCATATTCAGTTAGTTTTTCAATATGTTAGTTCTTCTTTTCAGCTATACCTCAGCTGTGTATTTGAGGATATCTTCACTGATAATATATATGCTACACCTCACAGGATCAAGTACACAGGCTTATGGGTAGGACATTTGAGGATCCCCCAAAGTTAACATTGACAAAATACAGGAAGTTCACTTGTTCAATTAGCTGCAAATGCACCTAAATGTACTATCATCCAGCCAGTTTTCGAGTTTTTCTCTACTTTGTATATAATGAAATGACAAACCCCTTGTCAAATGCTTATCTGGAATCCAGGTAAACTGCTTTTAAGTCACTCTCATGATCTAAAAGCTAACTTAGGAAATGTAAAAAATAAGTTTTGCCACATATGATTCCTTCTTAATAAACCCATGCCCTTTCTCTGTGCCCTAAAATGCCCTAATTCTTTACAAGATATTTTGATAAGCCCATTCTTGAAATTACCCAGGCATTTTCTTATTATTCACTGTTTTAGTCCGCATTTCCTTATTTTAGAAAAGAGGTCCATTTTTGTATCTTCTTAAAAGATTTTTAAAAAGTATTAAAGAGAACTTTGGTGATCATACTTACAACTCATAGTAAGGTATGTAATCTTCCTGATACTAAATAGTTGAATGAAGTTTAAAATAGCTAGATGTTCTCTTAATTCCAATCAACATTATTTTAAAAATGTAAAGTTTACAAAACCTTATAATATATGTATTTTCACAATGATAAGACTTTAATTTTACATGTGAAGGCAGTGGTCTGAGGTTAAAAAGGCTAGTGACCTTCCTAAGGTACAGAAATAATAAGAGATAAGCTGAAATATGTGTTTATTTGATTTAATATTAAAATTTCCTTTTAAATTTACTTCATTAAAAACTAGTACATGTGCCTTTTGCAACATTAAACAAACAAAAAACAGAAAAAGCAAAAAGCCACCTATTCTCACAACACACAGATATTAATAGTTTTAAATATGTTCAAACTCTTCTTAATCATGAATATTATATTTCCTTTGAATCTGGAACTGTTTTACCTCCATGACTAGATGAAAAGAAAACTTAGGCTCCAAGTAGCTCCCAATTTCTATTTACTTATTCACCTTATATCACTTTTCAGGAAGTAGGGTATGACTGCTTTATCTTCTTTTTCAAGTCACTTCCAGATGTAGGCCTGTCCCAAATTATTTTTTTCAGTCAGTCGGAGCCAATCTTTATTTTAAAAATTAGTTGTTCTTACTCTATTTTTAATTTTTTATGTTTATTTGCTTGCTTGTCAAAACTGAATTATTGGATCTGTGCCCTTCAGAACCCACGTTCCATTTTAAAGTCTCTTGGGTATATATATTTGGGTGTTTATATTTATACATATTTATTAACATTTAGCATTATTTCAAATTATACTTAATGCAATTATATTATCAAAATCACCATGGCCATTTCCACCATCACTTCCAGAGCCAAAATCTACTCTTAATCTACTCTCTCAGTTATTTCTCTAATGCTGTCATCTATTCCCATCAATCTATCCATTCATCTATTCTTTAATCTTGGGAAACTATTATTTTGCAAGTGAGTCATACAATTGAAGAATAAGATGTCTTTACTACACTAGGAAAAGAAACCACCATGAAAACTGACTTATGGGCCAAAGGATTGTACGGATATTTAAACCGAAAGCCGTTAAAATTTAGTTTTCTGCTTCTAAACAGTGCATGCTGATTATCTATATTTACATGCTGCTTAGGAAAAGTAGCATTCTGAGCATTCTGGCAGATACGGCATGAAAAATTATTTTAAAAGTAAAGCCTTCTTTTAAGTAGATTTTCTGTTACTAACCTCTAGCATAGGAAACTCAAAGTACTATATTTAACATTACTATTAATTAACATGAAAATTTATATTCTGCAACCTGTCCTTCCTTAGAAAATGATGTTGTCATATTCATTTCTCTTAGCTTTTACATAAAAATAAGAGTTGCTCTTAATTTATGTTGTACTATTTTCTACTTTTACATATCCAACACAGTACCGATGAGAAGTAGATTTAATAATCACTAAATGAGCAAGTGACTCAAATTTAATATTATTTTTATTCAGGCAGAGTTTGGTCTAAGACAAAAGCAAATAGTATTACATCAATTTAATCATCTAAGAACTATGGTATATGAATAACAACATAGTTTAAAATAATTGCTGTTTTAGTATGCTTTTAAGTAAGTCCTAAAGGATCCCTTAAAATAGGCGAACAAGTGGCTTTTAAATATGTTGGAGTTTGGTTGGTACAGAATTCCTTCTAAATACATAACCATTTTGTGTCTTTTGAAAGGCAAACGGCAGGCTCTGACTATTAGCCATGATATAATGAGCATACAGAAAATCGATTGTATGTTTAGCCCCCTATTGGAAATAGTGGTTATGTAGTATTTTACATATTTATACTTACATCCATTTGTTTCTTTGCTGTGACTAAATATTATCTCACATTTTATGAACATTTTTAGATAGGTTGACATGTGTTTGTCTCTTTTTCACAAAAATACTTATAGTTCTTACTCACAGATTTTCTAGGATTAACATGTAGCAATATTCTTAAGACCTTAGTATTTGAATTAAAACTATTAATGCTTACTCTATTCTAAATATGCTATAAAAGATATGTGCCCCATTTCTCTTTTGTTTTGTTGTTTGTTCTTTTGTGTTTTGCCAAAGTATTTCACTTCTACATTTTTGTCAACTTTTATCTTGCTTGCTCTACAATCCTATTTCATAGACAGTAAAATGTCCCCCTCCATGCCTCTTCTCCTTGCCAATTTTTGCTAGAATTCTAAATATTATGAGCATTCCATTCATGGTGATCATCTTACCAAAATCACTGCACTATGAACTTCTCATCTCGTCTAGTGTCAAGTTTAGCTCATCGTTTTGAGTTCCATATTTCTCCACAAACTTACTATCTTACACAGGTTTATTTTTAACTTTTGAGTTGTACTTTTTTCACCTTGTTTAGTGATTCACCAAATTAATTTATAAGCCATGTATTTATAATATTTTGCAACTTTCTACAGTATTTAGAAGACCTTTTATTTTTTTATTTTAAAAAATTTTTAGAAGACCATTTAGTGAATTATTTAATATATCATAGTATCCTAGTTAGCAATTGGTATGACTATTACTGCTTACTTATTACTGATTTACTACTGAAAAAAAATGTCCATTTGATCACATCCTTAATTTTATATTTCTACTTTCAGAGTATAATTTATGTCTGCTAATTTCCTTTTCATCTGCCAAAACTCAAGCACGAATAAATTTTCTACTTAAAGTAGACAAATGGATTAATGTCTATAGCTTTGAAATTTTTTAACCTATGCATATTTTAAAATTATTGAAGACAGAGAATTTTAAAAATAGCTTGGGTAGTAACTGAATGTCATTAGCGTTTATTAAATTATTACCAAATGATATGCTATTACATGTTTACCAATTTAAATTTAGAAAGAAAGTTGATTACAGTGATTGAATACAGGGATATGCCAGGTATGTTTTCCCTTCCAACTTTTATAGATGTTCACATTAGCTACAATAAGGCATTGTCATCATGATCCAAGGGCATAATGGAAATCAGTTTCTGACAGAGCATATATTGCCCTTGAAAACTGTACTGATGAAATGAGGAGTCCGAGAATACCTCCAGTAGTAAAGAATAGATCAAGGATACTTCTACAGGTTGAGAAATGATGAACACTATTATGGTTTTAATAGTATTTGTTTGAAAAATGTTTTACCCCTGTATCCAAGTAATTTTAAATATTCATAAATATATATGTATGATATGCCATATATCTCATAATATATGAGCATAATTTGGATAAACACAAGTAACTCATTGAAGAGATGTGGAAGATCTTTTTTTCTGGAAAAATAAATAAGTTGAATTTATACTTCTGATTAGCTTGCCGTATGTTTGCCTGGGCCTTTTATGCAGGAAGTGAGTGAAATTGATCAAACAAGCGTATGCTAAATGTGTTAATAGGGCCTTTTATGTATTTATTCTTGTTTGTTCACTATCATAGTTGTCCACTATTCAAATTCCCTATTAAATTGTAGTCATAGATAAATCACATTAATTTTGTATGAACTTGGCCTGCATAAAACACATCTTCCCTCAGTTGTAAAACGATATTCATTAAATGCACAACTTTCAATTTGCACTTAGAAGAAGTGATTATTTTTTCAAGTCTACTTGTAGCAGAAAGTTGAAAGGCCAATAATACACTTGTTTTAAAAAAGAATTGAGTATCAGTCTTCTCCATTCAACTTTGCATGGTCATTATCCTTTTCTTACTCTACCAAATAATAGCTTCTTCTTTTTTTTTCTTTTACAGACAATGAGTCCTTCACAGTCTTATACTGAACATAGTAATATCTTGATACTTTTATGTTAACTTTATTGTAAATTGAAAAATTCTGAACCTAGCCTTAAAGTGATTGTAATCATCCTGAATAAAAGACATTCCAAAAGGCTGTTCCAGAAACACAATAGCAGCGGGGAAGTGGAGCAAATTGGCTCTGATATAATGACGATTGATCATGTCTTTTCACTCCAAATTAGTGGTCATGGATGTCTCAAGGATGTATATTTGATGAAAGAAATTGACATACACCTAAGAATGCTCAGTCTTCTAACCCTGAAGGCAGCTCTCTTCTTTTCCACCTCAATCATGTAAGAGTTAATTCTGTATCCTACAAGGATGTAATCTCTAAGTTAGGTCTGGAAAGCAGCAAAGGCAACCCGGACTCAAAGTAACACTTCTGTTGTCAAGGGTTACTGATGGGGGAAGGGAAAGGGCTGGAAGGGGAAGGAGTTATGGAAATGAAGGATTGTAGCGCACGCTACATAAATTCAAATGCTACACATATATTTGGAATGGGGTCTCAATTCTGTTGTATTTTTGCCTTTTGCGTTTTCATTTATTTGGTTTACACATGGATGGTGAATTTATGAGTTGGTTGTTGCTGACCTTATTCAGTGTATCACTGTCTAACAGGCATTCGGCTGTAAATTACAGACATCATAATTTTGTAATTAAATTTACATTACTATTACATCTCAAACACAATAAAATCATGCTATTTCCTAAGCTGTAATATCAGCAAATAATCTTCGATGGAACTTGGTGGAGAGTCTGTGTCATTTCAGTTTACACGAGAATTTCTCTTTTCCTCCACAAAATTAAAGGTCAAGGGAAAACCATGCTTAAGGGTTTTCAGGTCACATGTAAAGACTGAGCTATTAATATTCTAACTTTTAAGACAGATACATTTAATGATGACCTACCGAAGTGTTTTTGCTCAATGTTAAAGTATTTCAAATCGCTGGTCATCACAGGCCTGCCTCCCTTGAAATCCCCTTGTTGCGCCAATTTGCATTGCTATTGGGTTTGCTAAAGGAGAAACTGTAAAAAAGAAAATGTGGTAATTAAGGGTAAACACTTGAAATCTTGTGACGTTAGCCAACATCTTCATGTTGACCTTTATTTCTGTTATCAGTATTCACAGATAAAATATTTCTGAATTAATTTTGCGTAATAAAAATGATGTCCATGGCATTGTCATCGATGCATTCTCCGTATCATTTAAAATATATATCAAATGTACTAATAATCCTCGCATTCCTATTTCAGCTTCTAGCATTTTAACCTACTTCGGAGCAGCCATGCATTTCCTAGAATAAAATCAAGTATTATTTCACATGGGTGAAGTGCAGTAGTATCTGACTACATACACATTTCCTGGATTTCTATCCAAATAACTCATGCGAGGGAGCAGAAAAGAGGCTTTTTCCGCCAAAAGTATCCGTGAATCTTCTTCAGAAAATGTTCTTTTAAGACCCTTTGTATTGCCAAAGCCACTCTGCACAGACAATTAAAAGCCAAAATGAAATGATAGATCACATGACAGGAGTTTCAATGTGAGGGTCCCCCCCCCCCCGCCCCCCGGTTAAACATCGCAGCAGGCATCACAATACCCGAGGTAACGAATCAATTAAATCCACCTCCCCTGGGCGCCTCCGAGTTGGCGCCGAGCAGTAGGACCCAGGGGCCTCCGCAGCCACCAATAGAAGCGCACACTCGGGCCATTTGCATGCGCCGCGTCCGCTCCGCGCTGCTCTAGGAACCCGGGAGCGGGGCTCCGAGACGGCTCCGCCGAAGCGGGATCGGGTCTTCCCAGGGAGCCGACGGCGGGAAGAAACCCGACTGGCCCCCGGCCCGGATTCCCTCGCCCTCGCGTTTGAGAGTCGCGCGCGGCCTCGGCGGTGGCTCCCGACCCGGGGGGCTCTGCGGTCCGCAAAGTCGCGGCCCGGGGCTTGGACGCCGTCTCGTGGAGGGTGAGTCCCCCGCGCGGCGGCCGAGGCAGCGCCCGCAGGCTCGGGAGCGGTCGCGGGGACGCGCTGCGCTCGCTCGGTGGCTGCCCGCGCGCCGGGTGCGCCCCGACCCCGCGGGGTGCCCGGAGATTGCCGCGACCGGTGGCGCTGGGGCCTCGCGGGGGTGGACTCCGGAGCCCTCAGGCCACGTCGAGAGTGCCGCCTGCGCCCGGGCGGGACTCCACAGGTCTCCCTGCGGGGATGCGGGTTTCTGGGTCGGCGGCTCTTCGGAATCCCTTGCGAGTTGTTCCGAGCGTCCGTTCCGGGCGGGCCGCCCGCTTCACAGAGAAGTTTCGGGGCTGGGGTCTGCGGCGCGCGGCCGGGTTGCCCGCGAGCGCGGATGCGGGGCGTCCTGGGGCCCGGGGGGCACCGCCTCCGAGGATGCTCCGGGCGCCGCCGCGGGGCAGGTGGGCAGGAGGCGCCCCGACTTTGAAAGCCTCCGTCTCAAGGGGGGCGCCAGGGGGCTTTGGAGGACGCGCCGCTAGAGGACCCCGAGGAACCCGCAGGGAGACGGGCGGCGAAGTCTCCCGAGACCCGCGTCTGCAACCTGCGGCTTCTGCCCGGACGGCAGCGCGGCCGCGGGAAGGCGGGGGCCGAGGCCACGACGGAGGGGCTGTACCTGGGGAGCGGGCAGGACGGGAGACCGGTGAATGACCGGCGGCGCCCCGTTCTCCCCGCACAAAACCACGCGCGCGGGACGTGCGGGGAAGCGCTCCAGGCTGGCGTTTAGCTGGAAAAGGTACTGGCGGGAGGTGCGGGCGCCTCTGCACCGGCGACCACTGCCCCTGCCGGGCCCTCGGCCCCCGCGCTCCTCCCGCTCGTGCGGCTCGACCCCGCAGCGCTGCGGACACAATGCGGGAGGCCCCGCGCCGCGCCGCGCCATCCCCGGGGGCCCCGCGCAGGAGACGCCCCCAGGCCCGCAGGGGTCCCGGGCGGTCCGGGTACGGGCAGGTGCGGGGGCGGGGGCGTGCGAGGCACCCCCTCCGGGTCTTCGGTCCGGAGCTGCTCCCGCCCCCGAAAAGCCCTGGGGTGCGCCCCCAACGCCCTCGAGGAGGCGCAGGAGAGGGGACGACAGCGGGGAACGTTGATGAGCCTGCAAGAGAATGGCCGCAGGTGATTCGGGGCAGTGCGGTCCTCAGCCAGGCTTTCCTTGGCGCTTTTAAGTGCGCTGCTCTGAGATGCGGCTTTGAAATGCGCGTCCGCGGCCTCTCTGCGGCTGGACGGGGCAGGCCTCCAGACCCGGGCTCGCTGGAGACCCTTCTGCATCTGCAGGCGGGAGGCTGCAGGGCCGGGGCCTTCATTTCGCGGCGTCATTTACCCCTGACCTCAGCACCTCCCACCCTTTCACGCCCTCACCAGGGAGTGCCCTGACCTTGCAAACTCCTCTGGGTCATCTGCCCCGTTTCTTTTTAAGTGATTGTGTCAGGCTGTGCCTTACAAAGGCCTGTGAAGAAATGGTTTGTGTATTTCAAGTAGTGGTGGGAGATGGTTTAATTTGGAGGTGGATCTTCAGCGCCCGGGAGCATTTGGAGGAAGGGGCAGAGATGAAGGACTCTAGAATGGCCCACACGGGGTGTTGGTTGCTTGAAGGAGAACTTTCAGAGGAAATATACGTCTTTGAGCACATGGGGGGCGGGGGGGGGGGCGGGCGGGGGTTGGTGGTGATGGAGACAATATCATTGCATTCTTTTCCCACTTAGAATTTCTCCTTCATTACGGTTGTTTGGGAACTAGGATGTAATACTAAATAGAAAATACTTTGAGAATCCATCTGTTTATGAGGAGGCCAGCTAGAAGTGTGGTAGTTAGGCTTGGGCCCAAACTTGGATGCTCCTCAGACCTATTATTTTGAGAGATTCAGTTTGCTACTCTGAATCCTGTGTCTCTTCTGTATCTTTTGAAAGCTTTCTGAAAGGCATGCAGCATGTTGATTTCATTAATGGCTTTATTAAAGGGTTAGTGGGTGTTCCATCAGTCCCTTCCTTTCCTCCCCCAAAAGGAAAACAAAACAAAACGAAACATCAGCAACAGCATCTAAGAACACACACCAGTGGGGTGAGGACTTTGTGTGTGTGTGTCTTAGGAACCTATCTTCCTCTCACAGGAGGGGAGGGTAAAACTGAGGATGCAGGAGTAAGGAGTGAGGGCATGCACCTCATATCGTTACTATGGATTTTGGACTTCCTTTAACCCTTCTCCACCCATCTTCCTGCATGCGTCTTCCAATTTAGCCCTGTATGATCTGCAGAATTGAAGCACAATGACACAGCTACAGATCCCTGATGAAGGCTGGCTTCAGAACACAGCTGTTAATCACATGTTGGGTGGATTTTTCCACATACTTCCTTTTACTTCCCTTTTCTTCACGTCCCCTGTCCTTGAACCAGCATAGTGTTACCATCTTCTAGGCTATATTCTGCAAGGGGTTAGTGATTTCTAGTGGCAAAGCACTGTCTGGGTATGGGAGGAGGACAGAGATTCAACAGCTGCCCTGGAGTCCCATAGGTTTAAAGCTGACTTTCTCTTACTGTGTACTGCACAGAATAAAGAAAAATATCCTGATATCTCCCCAAAGAGAATTATATTGGCCTGTATAATTGTCTTTATTTTATTGCATAGTGGAATCAATTCAGAAACAAAATAACATTGGTCAGAAATGAAAGGGAAGCTATATGCTCACTTGCAATATTTGGAAACTAATGTACTCAGCTGTGAGAACTCACCTTTTGGCATCCATCTATACTTGATATATTAGGAGCTATTTTTATTCAAGCAAGATTTACTATGTTACTTTCATTATGAGGCAGAGCAACTTAAGACACTGCAGAGGTGTGAGTTTTAAAAGAAGAAGAAGAAAAAAACCAAAACAAAACAGGGCAGCAAAGCAAGCCCTTGGCAGCTTGATGAATGAGCAGGAGCAATGCACCATTTGAAATGTAACTTGAGGTGAGGTTCCATCCAGTCCACTAGAGAATGAGTTCCTCCTTATAGTCCAGAAAACTCAACTGATTTCCTCTCTCTCTCTCTTTCTCTCTCCCCCCGCACCTTTCTCTCTCATTCTCTCTCGCTCTCTCGCTCTCTGATCTCTGAGTTCAGAAACATAACCATAATAACATACAATAGACTAGACTTACTACCTGGTCACATAATAATTTATGTCTAAATTTGCTATTGAAGTGAGTGAGCAATATTCCTGTTAATGCATTCATGGTAATATCTAAAACATATTAGTGTCCTATGAACTGGCCAAGTCTCCAATGCTATAGGAAATAGAGGTGTTAGAAGAGTAGCTGACTTACCCTAGGCCACATAGGAGAAAACTGTAGACATAGCATTAGGCATCTTACCTGCGATAGATATTTCATTCAATTTTCACATCATTCTTTTGAGGTAAGAATCTTCTTTAGATTTCTTTAATATATGAAGAAACTGAAGCTCAGAGAGGTTAAGCAAAATATACACAGTCATTCAGCAAATAGGGGAAGATCCACAATTGGAAACAAGTTCTTGCTCATGACAGAGTACATGCTTCTCCAGTTTCCATGGGACTGTATTTCCCTCTCGTATTTAGAGAAGTTTCATTATTTTTAAAAATTTTGTTTCAGCACTCATAATTTTTTGATCTCAGTATCCTTTTCATGTCCAAACCATTCTTGGCACCACCCTCAGACCAGTCTTCTCTAAACAGTGACTTTGCAAGGATGTCATAGTCAGAGAAAACTTCTTTAGTAAGAAAGCCCACCTCTCTAATCATTGCCCCAACTGTACCATCATCTCTGGAAGTTAAAGAAGAAGCATAAAAATTAGAGTCTTCATCATTTACTTCAAAATTTGCACAAATATGGCCAAGGAATCTGGAAGAGTCCATTACGTCATTCTGAGACAGAAATTGTACACCTCCACCTTCATATTTCCACACACATGGCTTCTATGATCTGCATGTTTCCCCACTTTAACTTAGCCAAATCCTACGCATTTTTAAGGGTGGTTCATGTTTCTCCTCCACCATGTAATCTCTGAGCATTCCAACCTTCATGTTTCTCCTCTACCATGTAATCTCTATTTCCAACCCTTCTAGTTTTATACATCTCTGAAATTTCCAATAGATTACAATTTCTGCCATTTTATTTGGTCTTTATTTGGAGTTAGGAGGAGTAAGCTGACATTTCTGGAGCACTCTATATCATATCTTTTTACATAAATTACCTGTCAGATTCAGCTTTCTATTTGTTCATTATATTTCTGCATTTAACCCTCATGCTCCTCAGTCACCCCAGATGGTGTCTAGAGTTTCACTAATGAAATCCAAATTTTATGTCTCTAGTCCACATAGTGCTCCTGATTGCTACTCCTGTATTTCCAAAAATCTACTTGATATCTCCAGCTAGAGATGTATTGCAAAAATTTGTAAGGAAAATATAGTAAAGGAAATTACTCAAAGGTACATGTATCATTTTTCCTACCATACTTGACCTTCTACTTGGTTTTCTAAGTCCTAAGTAAGTCCATCATGCATCAGGACAAAATCACCTATGACATGTCCCTCTCCTTCATCCACTACACTCAAGTAACAACAACAACAAAAAAATACACACACACACATATATATTTACTAATGCTTTTATTTTTCTTGAACCTAGCTTCTTTTCTCCATAGACAGCCTTGCCCCCAGTTCCCACTTTTAATTCTTGGGATTAGCCTTCTAAACTAACAACTCACCTCCGTTCTTGCTCCATTTAAATCCATACATCATATCTGCAAGAGTCCTCTTTCTAGAGCACAAGTGATGAAGGTTATCTTGTTACTGAAGGTGCTCTATCATTTGGACTCAGAATTCCTCTCTTCAGTTTTTAGCTTTATCAATTACTATGAAAATCTACTTGCATTTTCTCAAATACTGAGGCTATATCATTCCTCTCTGCTTTTGTGTGTTAGAACTTTGGCTCATAATGGTTCTCACTTTTCTTGATCTTTGGATCTTTGGAAACACAAAGCAGCTGTTACCCTTCTGTGAAGACCTTCATGTTAAGCAAATAGATTTAAATATACCTCCTTTAATGCTTTCTTAATAACATCTCTGAAATTCTGTTGTATATATTTATTCATTTTTATCAAGAGACTGAATTCCTCAAAGCAGTATTTTCCAAACTTTGGCCACTGAACCAAGGAAACCTCTTAATCAAGAAAAATAACACTGAAATAACACTCCCTTGACCCCCGATCAGATTGAATACGTTAAAATATGTGCAGATAGGACTCTGGAATCCATATTCCAACAAGCATTTCAGATGTAACTAGGCACATGGAATTTATCACAACAGTTGCTCCCCAAATCAGCTAGGTCAGTTTGGCGCTCAATTTGGCAGTTTGGGAGAAGCCATCAGTGTAGCTTTTTAGATCTCACTGAGGACTATGGGCATGTCTTCTTGGATTACTGTGCTTCAAAGAAATACTTGATCACAGAGCATAGTGTGTCAAATCATGTGATTCATTTTTTTTTTAATTTTTTTTTTTTTTAAATTTATGATAGTCACAGAGAGAGAGAGAGAGAGGCAGAGACACAGGCAGAGGGAGAAGCAGGCTCCATGCACTGGGAGCCCGACGTGGGATTCGATCCTGGGTCTCCAGGATCGCGCCCTGGGCCAAAGGCAGGCGCCAAACTGCTGCGCCACCCAGGGATCCCCATGTGATTCTTTTTTAATGAAGCAAGAGACTCCTGCATCAGAAGGACATACTGGTTAAGAGCACAATTTCAATAATCACATAAGAAGATGGCCTGTAGAGTTGAGATGCTATAATGTAGAGTATTTGGAACTTTACTGACTCTGACTTTGTGATATGACATGTTTGGCAGAGATGGAGAAAATAGAGAAGCAAATGTCTGTAAATTACCACTTGGATTATGTAAAAACATAGTAAACAAAATTTAAACCTTTTGTGCACAGATTACATCTCCCTCCAAGAGGTAACTTAATAGTAAATTTGTTATTTTCATCCCCATGTATTAACTTTTGATACATGTACACCCTTCATGTATAGTATTGTATTAAATAACTATATTATTTAAATAAGTTGTAACATACCATGTGCATTCTCAGGAATATTGATTTTTGTGATTTAAGTCAATGCAGGAAGACTTGATTCATTCATTTTCATTGCTGTATAGTATTCCATTTTTTAAATCTACCACAATTAGGCACTTCCAATTTCTATAACAGTGTAGCAATGATTTGCATGTGCATGTGCATGCATCACTGGGAATGTATACAATTCTTTTTTTCATGGATATGCCTAAGAATGAAATTGTTTGATTATCTGGAATTTACTGATTTCCTGTATTCAGGTATTGCCCAAATCCCACACAACACATGTAGCATTTATACTTACCAAGCACATTTGTGAGAACTACCATTCTGTCTACACTTGGCAAAATTTAATATTGTCAATTTTACCAATTGAATAGTTTTCATTTTTCTTTCCTGATTGTGCAGTGAACATCTTTTCATTGAGAATTCAGCTGTCTTCACTGTGAATTACTCAAAAAATATTTTACCTTTTTTTTTTTTTTTTTACTGCAATATTTATCTTTTTCTTGTAGATTTATAGAAGTCCTTTATATATCCTACATCCAAACTCATTTTTGGTTAAACTATTTGGTTGAAAATATTTTTCCCTGGGCTGCATCTTACTTTTTCTGGGTTTTTTAGTGTGTCTTATTTTTTTAAGTATATTTTGTTTCATTAAAAGTAATAAAACTTTTACATTATGTTTTCTCTTTTTTATGTCTTGTTTTAGAAACCATTCCTTATGGTGAAGTCATAAAATATTCTCATATATTTTTAAGTTTTCAAATTTTGCTTTTTACATTCAGCTCTTTGATCTATCTAGAATTGATTTTAGTTTTCATGTGCTGAGAACTGTGGTTGTCACGTATGAATGTTCCATATGTGGTTGGATTCCTTTTTTGCCTACAAGGCTACTTGGCATCTGTCCGCATTTGAGACACATTTTTTTCTGGTCATTGTCTGCCAGGTTGGTATGTGGACCATTATCTTGAGGAAACATCACAATGTTAATGAACCAGAGTAAAATCATTAATTAAGATTTCAACCCAAATAGGTTTATATTCAGTTAGAATTAAAGACCAGTGCTTTTTATGACAAACTGTATAATCTCTTTAAATGGTTTGTGAATTGTTCATGCGTAATGAGTCCTTTAGCTATGCCTAGCATAATTTAGTTCAGTTTTAGTTCTTACAGAGAATATTAATGAATATCCCAAAGACACACTTTCCTTGTTTGTAAGACTAGCAAAGTAGATCAAAGGCAGAATCATGATTCACTCAGGAATGAAGCGTGATTGACCATTTGCCAGGTGTATTATATAACCCATAGGAGGAACGATATTTTAGCACAACAGCCAATAGCTTCTGATTGATGCATATCCCTTGAATAAGCACTTAAAATATTAAAACAATGGCAAAAAGTTTAGATAGGAAATTATTGCAGTGCGCTGTACATATTACATTTTACCTTGGAATGAGGAACTAGGGGGACTGTAAAAAACCACTTTACCTGCTTATATATAGTGATAGCCAGTTTCTGTAAGAATTTGCTTTTTATCCTATAATGGACAAGAAAATACCACACAACTGTGGTTGGCGCTAAGCCAAGGCTTGGATTATTTAAATATTGGGTATTAATTTAAGAGATTTTTGTATTAATTTAAGAGAGTTTAAGAATGGTCCAGTTTGGCCAATGAAAGAATCTTCTATTTATAAGCTTCTCTGAAAAAAAGGCAAAAACATTTAAAGAAAAGCCTCTGCCTACACTACAAATTACACCCAGCCCGTTAATTCCAGTTTTTCCAATTAATGTTTTGGTCATAACTTGGAGCAAGGAAAGGAACTACTTAGGAAAAGAGCAAAGTCACAGTTTACCTTTTCTTATTCATTTCTTTTGTTGCCACTTTCTGGACTCTGCCCTTCACGCTCAGATCTGGGACTATTATTCTAACTTCTTTCCATTTTTCTCACTTCCCCGCTAGGCATAGTGTCTCTTTCACTGTACCACACACTTACTGTCCCTCAACACAGCACTTGGTTTCCAGCTAATTGCCTTTGCCTTTCTATCCTCTTAAAATACCCTTCTCCTCTATTTAGTGAGGTCATATTCATCTTTCAAGATATAATTTAATGGTTACCTCCATTTTGAGGCATTTCCTAATTTTCCCCTAGGAAGCTCATCTCTCTTCTCTTTGTGTTTTAGTGGAAATTAGCACCTACCTATACTCTACTTCTTATTAAATATTTTATTTATTTATTTATTTGAGAGAGAGAGCACACAAGTGGAGGGGGCAGAGCAGAGGGAGAAGCAGATTCCCCTCTTGAGCAGGGAGCCCGATGTGGGGCTCCATTCTAGGACCCTGGGATCATGGCCTGAGCCAAAGGCAGACGCTTAACTGACTGAGCCACCCAGGCGCACCTGTACTCCTCTTTATTACAAGTGGTACTCATGTGCCATTTTTAATGACCATACTAACTGGGATAAAGATGATGAACAGATTCTTAGTGTATTTGTCTAAACCTGCTATTAAAGTATCATTGAATATATTCCCTATGCTGTGCCTATTAATCTCGTGACTTACTCAGTTGAAATAGTCACATTGTACATAGTCAATAGCCACATGTGGCTAATGGCTAATATAATGGATCAAGCAGATATGGAATAGTCCATCATCTCAGAAACTTCAATTACACTGTGCTGGGAAGAATAAACTCATGGTAAAATTTGGAACAAATGAATGAATGAATGGAGATACTAATGGCCTTTGATTTTCAGTGAATAAGTGCCACTAAGTTGGATTGTCAAACATTATCATATCGGTGAGGGTAATTTCGCAACTTACAGATGTTAGCATCTCTTGGAAATAAACACATGATCTCAGCCTAACCAGGAAGGTAATAACAATATGAAACTCCAAAGAAACCAAAGGGAAGGGCACCCGGGGCTCAGTCAGAAGAAACTAAGGGAGAGTTAAAGTTAATCTTTGATGATCTCCTTACATACCATCTCTTTAAGATTTAGATTCCTTCACAGGTGGAAGTAAATTCACTCACTCTCAAATATCAAATAGAGATCAACTAGAATGGCTATTACCAAAAAAAAAAAAAAAAGTGGGATGCCTGGGTGGCTCAGTGGTTGAGCGTCTGCCTTCAGCTGAGGGCATGATCCTGGGGTCCCGGGATCAAGTCCTACATTGGGCTCCCTGCATGGAGGGAGCCTGCTTTTCCCTCTGCCTGTGTCTCTGCCTCTCTCTCTGTGTCTCTCATGAATAAATAAATAAAATCTTAAAAAAAAGAGTAGAAAACACCAGTTGTTGGCAAGGATGTGGAAAAATTGGAACTGTTGTGCACTGATGGTGAAAATGTAAAATGGTGCAGCCACTAAGGAAAATGGTATGGTATCGTGGTTCCTCAAAAAGTTAGGCAGAATACCATATGATATAACAATTCTGCTTCTAGGTGTATGTCCTTAAATATTGGAAGCAGAGACTGGAATAGATGTTTGCTCCCATGTTCATAGAAGCTTTATGTACAACTGCCAAAGTAGAAACGACCAAAATGTCCATCAGTGGGTAAATTGATAAATGAGATGTTCTATATACTTACAGTTAATTATTATTTCAGCCTTAAAAAGGAATGAAATTCTGATACACACTACAGCATGGATCAACCTTGAAAAAATTATCTTAAGTGACAGAAGTCAGACAAAAAAGTTAAATACCGTATGGTTCCACTTGTATGCAGTACCTACAATAGTAAGATTCATAGGGACAATAAGGAGAATGGTGATTGTCAGTTGTTAGGGCTGAGGGGAGCAGGGAAAGGGCACTATTATTTAGTGAGTATAGACTTTCACTTGTGGATGATGTAAAAGTTCTGGAAATGGGGACGCCTGGGTGACTCAGCGGTTTAGCATCTGCCTTCAGCCCAGGATGTGATCCTGGAGGCCTGGGATCAAGCCCCACCTCAGGCTCCCTGCATGAAGCTTGCTTCTCCCTCTGCCTGTGTCTCTGCCTCTCTCTCTCTCTCTCTCTCTCTCTCTCTCTCTGTGTCTCATGAATAAATAAATAAAATCTAAAAAAAAAAAAAGTTCTGGAAATGGATAGTAGTGATGGTTATACAACAATGTCAGTATACTTAATGCCACTGAATTGTATACTTTAAAAAGGTTAATACCATATGTTTTATGTTATACGTAGTTTACCACATCAAAATTATTTTGACAAATATTTATTAAGCCCATTTGTGGTTGGGCACCCTCACCCCTTAGAAAAGATTTTTCATTCCAATGTGGCTTCTCAGTGTTCTTTAAATGCTCATTTTCAACACAGCACCATAGAATAGTCTCTCTGCCTATTAATATTAAGAAAAAGGCAGTGAGCCAGAAGAGAGTTCATGGGAAATGAACATAAATGCAACGGATCTATCTGCTCTATGGGGTGTACTTTATTAAACAAGTACACTTAATGGAGAAAAAAACACCCCCCCTTAACAATGAGTACTGTGCTTCTGGGTAAGACAGCTGGTGGGGTATGCTGGCGGTTTTGGAATGAAATGACTGCGTAACTGGATGCAGTGAAGTAGTCGTGAACCCCCAGGAGGACGTTGTGTTGGGGTGATGCAAAGTGGCCAGTAAGAGAGTGCCTTAGTCACCTGCACATGCAAACTGCTAGATGAAAGAGTAATATGATCAAATGGGATTACTCTGTGACACAAATGTATGCGGGTATAGTGAATTGCAGATTATGGAGCATCTGCTCCTCTGCTGACTCCTTGGGGGGCAGGATGTGTACAAGGAAGGGGCTTTGTGGGGATGGTGAGAACACCAATTGCTCTTGGTGCTGGAAATAGAGCAACAGTCTCACTCTCTCCTTTCATGTTTTCTTTCCTTAGTGTAAGGATTCACCTCCTGCCATAATCCGCCCTCTGATTACCCTTACATTTTCTAGGTAGGTACGGTTTGACATCTTCTGATAACTCTTTTTCATGGATGATGGTCTGGCATGCTTAAAAAGCGCCCTGAAATTTGCTGCCCTTCGTACAGCACACAGAAGTAAGGCTTTTCCTGTATTGTGCAGGAGGCATGAGCTGCGAATTGTTTTTCCAGGAGGGTAAGGCCTTGGGCTGATTCTGTCATGTTCTTTTGCCCGATGCTGTTGATTACAGGTGTTTTTCTGTCAAATTAAATTCAGCTTAGTAAACTTGAGAGCATGGAAAGAAGATCCTGATTTTATTAGCTTATTAGAATGATATTCCGACTAGACAAGTTAATCAGTTTCATTCTGAGCATTGGGGATATGAAAACTATTATTAAAGTGGCATTAGAGAATGAGAGCTTGGACAGAGGTAGGGGAAAATACCAAGGAAGGACTTGTCCTTTTTTGAGAGCTGTAGCAATAGTTAATGTATTAGTGAATATATTTATTTTGCCCTGGTTGCTGGTGCCAAAGCAGCAAAGAAATGGGGGTCATAGCTCTTCAATTTGCCTCTTCCATATCGCTTCAACTTTCCATAACTGCCTTCTTTTACTTATTTTTATAATTATTTCCACTTTAGGATAAAAGGTCTTTCAAAGTTTCAGAATCCTTTCTCCTTAAGTAACCCCCTTGTATCCTCTCCCTTCCTTTTAAAAATTAAACTTCTGGAAATAGTAGCCTTCTCTTGCCTTCCTAAGCTGTCTCTGGTTCTGCACCCCTACTCCGCAACCACCTGTAGGTCTGTGCAGCCCTAATGTGATCACTTTGAGACTTTATACATTTAGAATTTGCCAAATCAGTGGCCGAGCTTCAGACTCATCCTACTTCAGATTTTCGTGAAGTTTAACATAGATCAACTAAATTTCAGGGCACCACTCTCTTTTAGGTCTCCATACATTTGGCTCTTCTACATCTTGCTCTGTTGGTCTCTGTCTCCTCTACTAGTCTCTTAAATGCTTCCTGTTCCCCAGATTCTGCCCATAGAACTTTTTCTTGGGGTTCTGCATATTTTCCCTCCATGATTTCCTTCACTGCCCAACTTCAAACTTACATAATGGAGAATAAGATGATGGTATATGAATAATAATAACTGGTGATGATTCTTACAGATGATATTTATAGAGCATCCTGAGAAGCACCTTTCTACTTTTCTTGCACGTAATCCTACAAATCAAAGAGTAGTGGTTGCAGGCAAGGAGTCCGTGACTTTCACGTGCAGGGTTTCATGGCCAACTGGCAGAGCTTCCTTGTAAGCATGGCTCTGTTTGGTTCAAAGTCCAGGCTCTTACCATTAAAAGACCTCCTGCAATTATGTCTCTCCACGGCAGAGGTCCTCAGCTCGGCTGCACGTTAGATCCCCTGGGAAATTTTGATTTTCTTTTCGTTTTTGTTTTTGTTATGTTGTTGTTTAGTATTTTTAAATCTCCATGTCCTGTAGCCCAAATTAGTTACATCAGAATTGTTTGGGAAACAGGCTTTGATTTTCTTTTTAAAAGTGATTTAGGTGTTTCTAATGGGCAGCAGTAATGAGAACAACTGCTTTATAGTAAATATTTTGATGATATTCAAGTATATTGCTCTAGCACAGATCTCTCTTCTCAGATGTAAATTTCTACTTTCAGGGTTTACTGTATCTCTTCATCTTTCTGTCCTCACTCTTCCTCCACCACGGAAATTCTCATGTTCCAAATGAACTCCCCATCATTTATTGTTGTTGTTGTTTTTAAAGATTTTTAAAATTTATTTGGGATGGTGAGAGAGAGAGACAGAGACAGAGAGAGAGAGAGAGAGCGCTGGGGGAGTGAGGCAGAGGGAGAGGGAGAAGTAGACTCTGCAGAGCAAGGAGTCCAATGCAGGGCTCCATCCCAGGACCCTGGGATCATGACCTGAGCTAAAGGCAAACACTTAACTGACTGAGCCACCCAGATGACCCCAAAAAGAGCCTTATCACAGTTAAAATACCTGTCTCCCTCAGATGGTCAGCACCAGGAGGGAAGGATGGCCCTCTGTTTTTCAGTGTTTCTCCAATTGCTAAGAGAGTGCTTTGCATAGAGGAGCTATTCAAAAGACATGTGTTGAATGTATATAAGGGCTCTATGCAGAAACTCCTATCTCTGTCCTTTCACACGTTTTTCTCTGAGTGGAATCACCAGATACCCTTTCTCTCTCTCTGCCTCTCTCTCTGACCTGGTAAACCATCTTTGATGTGACATACACGTATGAAATTTTCTGGACTTCACCAGACAGAAATAATAGCTTTCTTTTGGCTTTACAATACACTGTTGCTGCAACTGTAATAGGGGTTATATCAAATAGCACTGCATCGGGGCGTCTGGGGGGCTCAGTTTGTTCAGCATCTGCCTTCAGCTCAGTTCATGATCCCAGCGTCCTGGGATTGAGCCCCACATTGGGCTCCCTGCTCAGCAGGGAGCCTGCTTCTCCCTCTCTTTGCCCGTTGCTCCTTTTGTTCTTGTGTTCTTTCTTTCTATGTCAAATAAATAAATAAAATCTTTAAAAACTAGCATTGCATCATCTTTGTTTCCTGTCTAAATTAAGAACATCAAAGAACTAGATAGAGGTATATGTTGTTTCTATTTGTTACCTCTGTACATATTATAGTGCCTTGCACCCAGTGATACTTAAATTCTTATTTTTGATGAATGGATGGCTGGTTTTATATATAGTGTATTCAAGGACTCTGGCAGTGGTTTTCCAGCTACTCTGTTTTAATGTTAGGTTGTGCAACTTTTTCTCTAGGAAAAAGAAGTGGAAAAATATACTGGTATCTAACATTATGTCATCATTTGTTAATGATCCTATGAGTAAGAAAAAATTGTTTTATTTGTATTCTGAATAATCAGACTTTTCACTGCTTTGTAAGCCTATGTTCATAATATAATAGACAAAAATTATAACATAAAGTGTGACCACTATTCTTAAATATTTTTTAAAAAAGTCTCTGACTTCCTTAGTGAGAGATAAATGATTTTTAGCCTTCATTTATACCTTTAATAGTGTGTAATAGTCCATTTACAGACCCCAGGGTCCTGTAGATATATATTTGGCTTAATGGCCCAAACTGAGTATCTTCAGTTTTGCCATCCTACCATAGATCATATACACAGCTTTTTGCTCTTTTGCATGTAGTTTCGACTTTGTCTGCATAATAACACTTAGCTAAATTATCAAACACACATTAGGACTTTTAACTATTAAATTTTATTAATACCATTCCTTCAATTCAATGGGATTATATCGAAAAACTGAATTTTAATATTTCTAGTAGATAATACATTAATTATTCTACATTTAGATTGCAGTGTTAATGTGCAGACATCTTTGCCTTTAATAGTGAAATGTAATGGTATAATAACTTAATTTCCATTTATTTGTGTAATGGGAAGAGAATGGGAAGCGATGTAAATAACAAATAGTCTATAAAATTTATATTTATGGAGAATTAATGACCAATTCAGTTTCCCCTTGTGTACAAAGGTATAGGATACTGAATAAATTCAGGAAAAATATGAAATTATTAAACTTTAATAGCAAGAGAAAATTTTAATTCACAAAATTATAACACTAGCATACTACCTTAGGTTTAAGCATATTTTATTGACTTTTCCTTTCATACATGAAGAGTAAAACCATCCCTACACTTGTGTTCTCCACCCTCACTGTCAACATTGTTTCCTAGTGAAAAGAATAATACATTCCCAAGCTAATGCTCAACAGATTTAGACCACATACCTACATGGGAGAACTCATTAAAAAACTTATTTCTCAGGGAACTTTAGAACAGCTAAGTATATTGCAAAATGAATTGCTTAAGTCATATAATTTTTGGTGTGGCATGCAGAGTTTCATAATGCTTACATGTTAGAGTAGCCCTAACTACCACACACACACACACACACACGAAAAAAAAAAAAAAGAGAGAGAGAGAGAGAGAGAGAAAGAAAGATAATTTAAGAAAACAGAAAAGACCTGAAAAAAATGTAGGGCTTTGCCATTTGGGACCATATCTATTATTTCCAATGAAAATTTTGGAATTACACAAATTAAATTTAAACAACATGGCTTAAACATCCATGCAGATCCATACTAATAATACAATTCCACATGTAAAGACTACAAATGTTCTATAATCATTCTCTTCCATCTGCTATAAAGATAATAGAATTGTGCTTTTTATGATATAATCGAAATTTATTTTTACAAATATTTTAAGTATATCACAAATTTTCCTTTTGTTGAACTACTGCCTCATAAGCTCTGAATCTGAATATCCAAATCAGCATTTTGTTAGTCTCTAATTCGCTATAGACAACTGATTGTTTCTTAAATTCATGTTAATGTAATGTGCGGATCTATTTGAATTTCTACCACTGTCATTTGAAATAATTTATATATAAAGGTATGTGTAAAACTCATAAAGTCGTTTTAAAATTGGAAGTATCAATATGCCTGAATCCATCAAAATCTGCAATCATATAGTTTTCATGGTTACTGAACAGCTGTCTATTTTATGACCAGAAACCCAGGTCATAAAAGGAAAGAAAAATATGAGGACAATTTTACCAACCATATTATCACTAATTTTACATATTCATATATTTACTTATATTAACAACTCTTTATAGTGATGTTATTTGATCATTTATTCTGTCCCATTCTTGTCCCATTATCTGCTATTATGGATTTCCTCTAACTGGTAGATATATTTTTCTGAAGCCCATTGCATATTTGTTCTGCACGTTTCTCAAATATTAGTCCCATCCTCCATTTAGTTATTTGATCACCCTGTTTTTCTTGGCTATCTTTTGGGTTGTGAGGTAACCATAAATAAATAGAATGTTCCATCTGTGACTGTGCAGAACACCATACTCAGAGGAACTATGATTTCTGACTAAAATCTGTGTAGGAGTCCCAGTATCCTATATAAGTCTAGATAATCAAACATATTTCCAAAATAAATGAAAATAAAGGACAGAATGCTCCAAGATTCCCACAGATTGTGTTTCTAGGTCCCAGTCTCTTCAATTAAACATTAAAAACTAGAAATATATCTGCAAGTAAAATATACTTGTGTTTTAAAAAAAGAAAATCCAGTTTGTAGAATGTGAATTCACATTCCCTGCTTGGAACTGTATGATTTAGGGGCTGGAATACACCCTTGTATAAAGAAAATAATGTTGAATAAATAACTTAGAAATTAAGTAGCAATTTGGATTTAGCTTCCTTTTTTAACAGAGTATAACTGGTGGAATGAAAATAATATTGAGGTAATACATATATTAGAAATTACATAATTTATACTAGGATTCAGTATATTTATCAACCAAGTCTATTTTATTTTATTATTTTATTTTATTTTAGTTATTTTATTTTATTTTATTTTTATTTATGATAGTCACAGAGAGAGAGAGAGAGAGAGAGAGAGAGGCAGAGACATAGGCAGAGGGAGAAGCAGGCTCCATGCACTGGGAGCCCGACTTGGGATTCGATCCCAGGTCTCCAGGATCGCGCCCTCTGCCAAAGGCAGGTGCTAAACCGCTGCGCCACCCAGGGATCCCTATCAACCAAGTCTTATGCAAATATGAGTTATCACTGAAATACATGTGTATATTTATTGAAATTATTACTTTAAGTAATACCTGTTTTTAAAAGCTGGGCTCAGGGCACCTGGGTGGCTCAGCAGTTGAGTGTCTGCTTCAGCTCAGGTTGTGATCCTGGGGTCCTGGGATCGAGTCCCACATCGGGCTCCTTGCAGGTAGCCTGCTTCTCCCTCTGCTTGTGTCTCTGCCTCTCTCTCTCTGTGTCTCTCATGAATAAATAAATAAAATCTAAAAAAAAAAAAAAAGTTGAGCAGTATTGTAGGTTCAATGATGGCTGTGAGTTGTTTTGAGGAATAAAGAATGCAAATTAAAAATGTAGTAGGTATAATATCCCAGATTATTAGAGATTGTAGAGAATCTGGAGTGTATTCCTAATCCTCTTACTTTATAGATGAGAAACCAGGGACCCAGAAGTAGAAAGTGACATCAAGAGAGGAAAATTGAGGTAGAAATTGAGATAATATAAATAAGAAATCATATTATAGATTGATGATTGAAATAATGCTTGCTTTGAAAATACTTTCTATACACGTTTTAGAAGAAGATGTTGGAAAAATTCCAAGTTAGAACATGGACTTTAAAAATTTATGTTTTAAGTACTAACATGGCAAAGTGGCAAGAAATTTATGCATAGAGTGCTTGTATCACAATTTACTTATTCGTGTCTTTCAGTAAGTCTTCTTAAATAGCAGCCTATTTCTTTGCAGAAATTAATGTAGATGTTTCTAATCTTTGATTTCCAAAATTTTGGTGTTTTTTAAGGATCAAGGAAAATATGTTAATCACATCCATGCTATACAAAAGTGTACCATTTCCTTTCTGGATGGATATATGAAAAGAATAGATTTGAAAAATTTTTCCATAAAGTTAGTCTATGGTAAATCATGAATAGGATGAATCCAACTAAATATCCCACTATCTTTAGAAGTAGAGGGAAGGGTATATAGATTGATTTAATTTTTTACTTTCTTTTTTTAACCTTGGCTATAAAGTTCCAAATCATATTTTTGTATGCTGTTGCCACTGTATCCATAAAGTAGCACCATAGCAAAGCTGATGCAATTTGCAGTATTGTACCCTTATATGAAATACACCTATATGAAGAACATATAGTTATATGAAGAAAAACATGGATTCACAGTGAGGAGGATTTTCAAGAAGAAAAAGAAAAGAAGTCATGGATGAAGACAAAAGAATAAACTGACATGGCCTTAAGCCAATTAAGTCCTTAAGGGACTAATTTATTTCCTTATAATTGTAATGATATCCTAATTAACTAAACTTTAGTATTGTGTTCCAAAAAAGGAGAAAACACATGGCATATGTTCAATCTTTGCTATCTTTTTTGTGCAAGCATTTTTACCTGATTATTTAATCTTTTCCCAAGCTTGTAGAATTGGTATTACACCATTCATTTTGAAATATAAAGAAACAAAGGCCTAAAGACACAGTCTGTAAGAAGCACAGGTAGACCTTGTCTCTCCCTCTGGCCCCAAATTCTCTGTCATACTGCCTTGCATAGCTTCCGTTACATTAAATGTAAATGAATCTTCTTACAGCCTGCTCTGATACATTTATTTGGCAATCATCAAAAATTGTTATAAGAACGAAGAAATTACAGTAATTGACCTTTTTTTCTTTTTTAAAAAAGCAAGAACTGGATTTTATTTTTTCAGAGTTAGTTAACTGCTAATAACATACATTAGCGATTTGACAAAGTTCTTTCCCTTTTTTGGAAAACACCTTGTAAGTATTATTCTATTTAGGTGTTCTGTCTCATAGATACCAGTGTTGTGATTGAAGAATTTGTTCTCAGCTAGAATATTTCAGGGCGGAGCAGGGTCAACCAATGACGATATGGCAATAAGCCGTATCTCTGTCACTGGTTGGAATAATGGATGTAAGCTGTACTTAAAGCAAAAACACTCTGAATGCTTGCAGGGCCACCTTTTATCCTTCCAAACTATAAGGGCACTTAACTAGCACACTTCTAGCTGAAATAGAAAGTTTGAATAGGAATAATCATTGGGTACAGTTTTTATCCTGGATTATAGACATGTGGGCATTTGAGGCATTCATCTGAGAGGGATTATATATGTATAATCAAGAAGATAGATAAATAGATAATTGTAGTCAATAATGATATGTTTCTTTTTTCTTTTTCATCATTTCAAAAAGTTAGGAGTTTTAAAATGTAGTCATTGTGTAAATTTTTAATAAAGGGCTCCCTACTAATACTTATTTTTCTCCATATGTAGCTTTTTTTTTATAATGGAAGTAGAGAGTTTTCCTTGACAATAGGGTTTATTTCTTATCAGTCTTTGAAATAACACTTCATATAGATACCTGCTCCTACATTAGCAATTTGTATATTATATGGTTAAACAAATGCCACTCAGATGCCATTGGATGGTAGCAAAGAAATGGAGGTCTACTTCAGGAAGAGACAGTTGGTTTTGGCCAGATCTTTGCAATAAACATGAAACAAAACAGACAAAGAGACTTTAAGTACTGTGAACTACCTTCTTGGCTCTGTTTGCCCCCTCAGAGTATCATTGTCCAGCTAAAGGTACTTAGCCCTCTCTTAAGCACTAATACCCAAACCCAGTAATGTCTGAATGATTTTTCCATCACCAGTGCTTGGGGCAGAAAGCATTTCATCAAGCACATTTGCTTTTGAAGGAAACTCCTGTAAATACAACTGCTCATGTTGCAAAAATAATTAGAGAAGGTAGTAGCAAAGGAATCATAGAAATATCTTCTGAATTTAGTGGGAAGCAGTCAGTCTAGTTTGGGACAGAAGCTAAAAAAAAAATTTCTAATGAGAGACCCAGAGTTAGACTTCATAAATATAATGAAATAGCAGATCCAGATAGAGAAGTGCCAGGAGAAACACACCTCTATAGCAGTACCGAACTAAGTGTGTTTACCATTTACTGGAGTAAATGTGCCTGGCAGTTAACACCAGAACTACCAAATGGCTAACAGGTGACTGGGGGACAGGACTTAGCTGAGATGCCTTGTCTGCACCTCAAAGGATCTTTCATCTTCCAGCAGGTAGCCCAAACTCTTCACATGCTTCAAAGTGCAGCAAGACAGCAAGCCCGAGCACAAACTGTTCGAGGTTCACTTGTAACCTGATCTAATGTTTTCTTGGCCAAACCATTTCACATAGCAACCCAAATTTAAAATTTCAGGAAACAGACTCCACTTCTTACTTAGAGAATCTGCACTATCTCATTGGAAAGGTGTGGATTTAAAAGAAGGGAGTAATTTGCCACCCTTTTTATGTTCTTCTGCATAGTCCTTTTATATCTATCTAGCAATTATATAATTTGATAGGTATCAATATAGTCAATCCTGCTGTGATGTACAAAATGTTAATTGGTAGCGTGAAACATAATTTTAACTTTTGTGCATAAAAGTAAGTTCTCCATATAAGATATTCAATACTGTTTTCCAGTAAAAATTAAAAATTAAGAAAATAACAGATGAAATGCACTGACATTTACTTAATGGATTCCTACATGCAATACCACTTGTTTATAGGCGTATTTGTATATATTACTTAAAATTTGAGAATTCAGCAGGGTATACAATTCAATATATATGCTTCTTATAAATCAGAGGATGTAATAAAGAGATTACCAGGTCTGAAAGAGTGCCTTAAATGAATATAGTGGGATTTCATGAAGTGCAATTTTAAAATTGGTACAATTTACTACTTTTATGTCAAAGTTAATGATTAGAACTTTTATGCATTTTAGAGATGGTTTGTCATAAAATGGAGTAATCATATTAATGATTTGAGATTGTCAGAATGAAACAGGTCTTAGAGTTGTTGATGCTGTCATTCAAAACTGGATCATTCCCTGCCCTCCCAATGCATGAAGATAAGTTGTCTCAGAATTATGAACTTGAAATCATTAAAATCAATTGTCTATGATAATATTCATGATTTGATTATTGATATATTGCTTTAGCAGAGTATTCTAGGGAAAGTATTCACATATAGCAAGCTGTGAGCATCCTATTGGTGGAAACAGTGGACTCTAGGTGCTCCATCCACAGTGTTTTGAAGAAGGACTGGTTCTAAGAATACACTCCAGAAAGGTTTCTTGAACATCTTCCAAAAAAAAACCTCACAAAACTTTCCTCAGTTTTTTTTTTCTTTTATCACTTACGTCTCTTTATTAAAAAAAGATTTTATTTTTTTATTTTAGGGAGAGAGAGAAAAAGAGAGCACGTGAGTGGGAGGAGGGGCAGCGGGAGAGAGAGAATCCCAAGCAGACTCCCTGCTGAGCATAGAGCCTGACCTGGTGCTCAGTCTCATGACCCTGAGGTGATGACCTGAGCCGAAGTCAAGTGTCTGACACTTAACCTACTGAGCCACTCGGGGGCCCCCGAAAAAGTAAATGTGGAGAGACCTCAGTTACCAGTTGACATTCTATTTTTAATTTTTTGCAATTTAGTATTTTATCATCATTCACATATTGTATCTATTAAATGGAATATAATTTCTTTGAGGTCACTAAACTCCCTCTTAAGGAATCAACGCAAACACAGACCATATGAAAGGACAAGCTGACATGGAAGGAGTATTTCCAGAATGAGCTCCAGGGTCACCATGTTTAAAAAAAAAAAAAAAAAAAAGTTTTGTTCTTTATTTCATGCCTCTATCTCCCCTATCAACCTTTGAATATTTTCCAGATATCCTTCTTATTAGCCCCTCTAGATTTGGGCTCACTGCAAATTGTCTGTCTAAGCATTTCTTGACTTTAAAAGTCTCTTGATCATGTCACACCTGTACCAGAGATAAAGATGAATGATTTAAAACTTCAGGAAATGATTAATAGCTTTTATCCTTTATATACAACCTTATATTTTCCTGCCTCAATTCTATAAAACTTCAGACACTAACATATCCTGTTAACAAACATAAATCCATCTGCGTGCATTTCTTTTCCTAAACTCTGGGTGATTGTTAGAAAATCAGAAACAGTTTGTATGCTACCCAGTAAGCCGCCAGATGTTTCTAGTCCTATGCACTTGCACAGACATCCTAAGTCAGCTGGGACAGAATTAATAGTTTTCTCTACCGTGTTCTAGTGGCAATCAGCACACATCATTCTGTGATACGTATGGCAATGTGCTGGCCTCATCTATCTTGGGAGTCTGTCTCTTCCAGTAGACCATGAGTAACTTGTAGGCAGGAAACTAATTCCTCAGGATGCATTCTGCCTGGGATTGTTGACAAGCAAATGAATGATATGAATGAAGATTCTAAATGAATACACAAGACAATAGCCCTACTATTTTATTACAAAAACTCTGGCAAAATCTCAGGTCACATTTCCTTTGAAAATATCTTTTCATTTTTACTCAAGACAGTGAAATACAATTAGTCAAACTCATTGTGAATGGATATCCTGCAAATCACAAACTTCTTTTTCATAACTCTGAAGAAAATGATTGCAGTTCTCACACCTATACGTTTCCCTCTGAGTGTAAATACACCTGCAGACCTTTTATTATTTTCTAACTGGAGGGCTGGTGAATAAGCTCAGCATGGCTGAGCAGAAAATGTTGGAAGATAATTGGATCTGCAGGCTCAGGTGATGGGAATGTTAAAGACTTTATGTGCAAGATTTATTTGTTTCAAGTCTACATTATATTTGAGAAAATTCAGATTTTATTTTGTCCTTTCCATTCTGGACTTTAAACCACTAGTTAATGTTTAATGCCTTTTTGGAGACTCTTCTACCTCACAATGTGTTTAAATCTCAGTAAAATGTTTCTTGTCTTCATGGGAAAATCACTTATTGTAGATACTGGGATTATAAAATAGTCTACTACTGAATTGAAAGGAGAAACCACCTCATCATTTAATTTGTGTTAAATTTACTCAATTATTCTAGAGACTCTTCTGAAAAAATAAAATTGGCCCTGTGAATCTTGAGCATTCTCCAGGATGAACAGTACCCTCTGGCTTATTTGAAGAAATAAATTACCAATCCTCAAAGGGATCCTAGGTCAGTCTTTGAAGTAGATGGTGAAGAGGCTGGTTTCTAGTGGGAGTGTGGAAGTTGGAGGGAATAAGATGTGCAGATAGGTGGCAAAAGGAAAAACTAATTCAAGTCAAACAAAGGGTGGGGGTTGTGGGGCAGAGAGAAGACTGCCTTAGGATTGAAGAAAGACTCTAGGGAGAAATAATTAAAGCAGGTGTATTCCTTACACCATTCATCATTTGGTGAGCTGGAAAGCTCTGACAGCCTTGTCATGTGTCTTTTGTGTGCTTAGCTCTGTCAGGTGATTTTATGAGTCACTTATTTTCTGACAGACCTGTTCAAAAAGCTGTACAGTATCCCACAGGTGGAATTTGTTGATAGAACAAAGAACATCTGTTATATTTTTACATTTCTAACTTTAAACAATGAATGGGGGGCGGGCAGGAATGCCTTATTTATCTATTGACTGCCTCCCTGCCTCCCCTGTTCTAGGGAAGTTCAGCTCTAGGAAATTTTTTCTCTTGCTCATTTCTGTATTTCCAGTTACTATTTTCTAGTATGTGGTAGATGCTAAGTAATATTTGTGAAATTAATTAGCACATGAATTGATTAGTCTTTGATCTCTTGCCTTGACGTAGGTAGGCTTAGATTAAGTATTAGCCATTTGACTAGTTGAGAGTTCTTACATATGCATTTAGAAAATATTGATGGTGCCATAATCTCTTTCAATTCTGGTATTGTTTACTTTCTTCTTTGAGTCCTTTGTCATACTTTTTTACTTCCCAGTTAGGACCTTTCTTTCTATAGAATGCTTTCCTTAAACTTTGGTGTGTCATATATGCTCCTAAAACTGTGTGTGCATTTACTGTCCTCTATTAGGATCATCTGTCTATATTTTGGGTGTATTCTCTTAGCAAACAGTAAGATCTGCGAAGATACCCATGTGTGTTATCTTGACCAGTGAGTTGAGTTTTCCCTAGTATTTAGTATGGTACCTGGATATAATAGCAAATTAATAAGTGTTTAATTTTTATGTATTTATTTATTTTTTGAGAGAGAGAGAGTGAGAGTGTACAAGTGGGGGAAGCAGCAGAAGGAGAGAGAGAAAGAATTTTAAGCAGGCTCCAAACTCAGCATGCAGAGCCCCTTTTGGGGGGCTCTCTGTCTCAGGACCCTGAAATCATGACCTGAGTCAAAATTAAGTCAGTCACTTAACAGAGTGAGCCAACCAGATGTCTCAAATTAATAAATGGTTTTGAATGAATGAACAGTATACACGATATTTTTAAAACTGAAATTTTTTTAGAGACTAGGAACAGAAAACTGAAATACATTCAGCCAACAATGACAACTAACTTAAGCAACTCTCCACATTACTTGTGAATGAAATCAATTAATAATTCAAGGACACTGCCACTGACTAAGTGCCTGCTGAGGCATGGAGACTGAACTATATATTTAAGGAAAACTTTGGAGCTCACTTCTAAATCATCTCGAAGTTATTAGTACATGATTATAAGTGTGTCTTTTTTAAAAATTATTTATTTGAGAGAAGGAGCTCAAAGGTGCAGTGAGCAGGAGGAGGAGCAAAGGGGGAGGGAGAGGGAGAATTTTGAGTAGACTCCATGCTGAGTGCAGAGCCCTATGTGGGGGCTTGACCTCAGGACCATGAGATCACCACCACCCAAGCCCAAACCAAGAGTTTGGCGCTTAACCGACTAAGCCACCCAGGTTGCCTCTATAAGTCTGTCTTTATAGTAGTTTCTCATAACCAGATAATGGAATGGAAACTTGGATGACTCCAAGAGCAGTAAGACCTGTTGGACAGTGAGGCATTTGACATTTTGAGGAGGTGCACCCAGGAAGCACAGAGTGAATGGCACATACTGCAAGTTAGATATTTTGTTGGTCTAAGTTATCACCATCGCTCACTTGTGTTGCTGTAAGTCATAACCTAGTAACCGGCCTTAGGGTTTCCATTTCAGCCCCTCCCTGCTATAGTCAATTTTCTTCACAGCAGCCAGAACAATTTCTTAATAATGAAATCACGATCATATCTTAATTGAAAATTCCCATGTCTCCCCTTTGCAATTAGGATGAAATGCAAACTCCTTGCCATTTTCACTGAAACCCCAAATGACATGAGCCTCTGCTAACCCTCCAGCATCATTGCCACCATGTTTTTCTCTCATTTGCTGTATGTCAGCTTCGGTAACCTGCAGTTTGCCTGGGACACACCACAGTCACTCATGCTCCAGGCTTTGTGGTTGCTCTGACCTCTACCCAGAATACTTCTCAGATTTTCACAGGAGTGATATTTTCCCCCTACTATTTAGATCACAAAGAGAGCTTTATTTGATTTCCCTTTGTAAAGTAGCCCCCTTTTACTTAGTTCATTTTAGAGACACACACACACATGCACACACACACCAGAATGGAAACTCTATAGAAAACGTTTTCTTTGTAACTTCTTTATTTTCTTAGCTATAATATTAAATGCTCAAGGAACACTTGTTAGATAAATAAATACCTGAATGAATCTATGGGCCTTCAATTAGGAGAAATGTACATTTTTACAAAAAGTCTCATTTAAATTCACAACCGTGACTTCCTTGAGGATCTGTTCACTTTAAACTTAAGGGAAAGTAATGTGTAGGAGTTGGGTGATTTCCACAGTATAATAAAGCAGAGCAATTAATTTGAACTCAGGTCTGTCTGACTTGAACAAATGTGCTCTTTCTGCTCTATCAGGTGGCCTCCAGATTGTCTATTTCAGTAGGAATCAGCATGAATTGTAACAAGGAAGAGGAGAATTTGCATAAATATATTGGACATGTTAAGAGTAGGAGAGCCTGTGTTAAGTGAATGGAGGTCTCGGTTCTTGGATTCCCCATGAAAAGATGTATGTGAGGATCCATGCTCAAATAAAGACAGCCAGAAGGAAAATAGTGAGCACAAAACAGTTGATTAAAGCAAAAGTACACTCTCAAGGTGCGAGAAGATAAGTTCCTCAAGGTGGAACCTGGTCCCAGATTGTTTGGGCACTGAATATTATTGAGCCTTTCTGGGCTTGGAGGAGTTGTGATCTACAGGGGGCTGGCCTCTAATGGAGGTGCTTCCAGTCTTTGGGGAGAACTTCTCCTGCACATTGGGAGGGAGAGTTTTTGAACTATAAGTTTTGTACCAGAACCATCATGGCAGCCTTCTTCCATAGGGAAGGGGGCTGTACTTGCAATGCAGATGAATTATAATGAGTCCAGGGGTTACCCTGGGGCAGAAGTAGAAGAGGAGAGTGCATACTTTGCATGTATGCCTCTTGGTCTGTTACCCCTAAGGTCTTGGAACCCACAAGGTCAGAAAGTTGTACCACCAGGCTTCTATGAATCTATTTATCATTGTCCTTGCCTCTGTCATTCCCCACTGAAGGATTTGGGACTCTGCCTCAGGATATTCCTTCCATTGCTCACTTAGCTTCTACCCAACATTCCCCCCTAAAAAATTGGGACCCAAATTGTTGGGAAAAGGGGCGATGACCACTCTGGCTGTTTCAGGTTGAAGGAGGGAGTCAGAGAGTTTGGGTCCACTATTCTTGCTGAACATCAAGTGGGAGGAACTCCCAGGTGTGATGTCCATCCAGGGGTCCCATGGAGATGGAGGTGTCTTAAGTAGAGATGGTCTGGTAGCCTCAGTGTAGTACCATTTGGAGTTCTATCGCTTCTAGTCTGGAGAAAACAAATTTTGTAAGTAAATTATATAAGGGTGGTCCTGCAAGAAGAAGAGCTATTGTGGAAATTAGGGGCCCCAGAAAAGGAAATAGCCACGATAGCCAGGACCAGGTATTTTCCCAATTTGACTATCCTTGGTTAGCTTGATTATGAAGCTTCCTAGCATTTTCTAGGATGGCTTTAATATGCTGTTGTACCTGGACTCTTCGATTAACCCCCAAAATAACATTCTTCTAGCGATGCACAGGTTCCCCCACTTCTGGCTGTAAGGATATCAAGGGCCCAACAGTTCTGTAAGACCAGAGCCTCCAAGGAATCAGTTTGTGCTTGGGTATCAGAGAAGGCAATTGCAACATCCTCATTTATCTTGGCCAGGTACGTAGATTATAATAACTTTGGTGAGGGGCATGGATGCCATAGTTTCCCATGGCCCCTTCTGCAACACCGATGAGAGATGAGATTCCTAGTGTGTTTAATATTTCTCCTCCCACTAGGGGACAAGAACACCTCGGCATAGCCAGGAGGGAGTGGGAAAAGGCGTAACCTTCCCATAGGCAACATAAGAGAGGGGGAAAGATTTACTTCTGAGTTTGCCTCATATTACATCACTTAGCAGGAGTCTTGGCAGAAGGGTCTAGAGAAGGATCAGAGTAGGTGGCCGCAGTAACCTGAGGTCCTCTGGTCTCAGGGGGCAGTAGCCACCCAGTGTCCCATGTGCTAACAGGGATCCTTACTAGGACATTCTCACACTCAGTGGCCAATCCTCCTGCAGATCAGGCATTTTCCTGATCCCTCTTTCAGGACAGAGTTGGGCATTTTTGGAGTGGGCTTAGCCCTAGAGGGCCACTGCCGTGCCTCTCCTGAGCCTTGCCCTCTTCTTCCTGGCCCCAGTTCTAAATTTTTTTTTAAAATTTATTTATGATAGTCACAGAGAGAGAGAGAGAGAGAGGCAGAGACACAGGCAGAGGGAGAAGCAGGCTCCATGCACTGGGAGCCCGACGTGGGATTCGATCCCGGGTCTCCAGGATCGGGCCCTGGGCTAAAGGCAGGCGCTAAACCGCTGCGCCACCCAGGGATCCCCCTGGCCCCAGTTCTAAAAGACAGTAGTTGCTGCTGAAAGGAGTTCTTCTGTAGTGGTGCCCGGGTCTCCTGCCAGCTTCTACAGCTTCCACCTGATATCTGGACCTGATGGAGAGAGGAATTTGTCTTTTAGCATAACCTGTTCCTTAAAAGACTGCAGATCAAGGTTAGGAGAATTAGTTATAACCTCTTTGGGTGTTTTTAAAAGACGCTTGGGCTCTCATTTGGCCCCTGGCTGACGATAACCACCTTAGAGTAGCTGATGGACTTCCATCAGGTGGCTTTTAACCCTGCCTCAACATAGTTGAGAAAGTGGTCTCCTTTCCTTCGCTGTAAAAGTTTATTATAATCCCATCCCAGATCCATGAGAGGGACAGCAGTCTCTCCTATTGGGTATTTGGTATCAGAAAGGTGAAGATTATTAGCCTATGCCCTGCCTTCCTGAATAACCCTTTCCTTTTTGGTCTCTGAGTCTATCCTAAGATGATCATCACATCTTTCCAAGAGAGATAATAGGCCAAGGTCAGATCCTGGAAGGCCCCTGACGTCATGTCTGGGTTAATCAGAAGACTTTTCCAGGTCTTGTTTAGTCTGTTTACACTCTATTAAAAAGGAGGGCTTATGTGTCCAGATTCCCTGGCTACTGTGTCCAGGAGGCACAGCTGAGGGTGGGAAGCCCTGGATATGGAGACAGTGAAAGAAGAGGGTCACAGGTGGGGACAGGTGGATACAAACCAGCTGGCCTGGGAGGAGGGGCAGGGGGGCAGGAGTACAGGGTGGGGAAGGTGGCTTGGGTAGTGCCAGAGCTCTTTTAAGGTTCCTTCTCAAGGAGGGACTGAGATTCTCTTGCTAGGGGGGTTCTCTTGTTTGACAACTGCAAGGAGAGCCAAGTCAGTCTTACAGGTTTTACAGAGACCCTCCATGTTCCTCAAGTTAAAGAACACCTGGACACAGGGAATTTCAATCTATTTTCCCAGCTGTCTACAAAAGCTAGCTTAGTACCTTGTGGTTGTGGTTGTGGTTAAGCTCTCATTTAAAGGCCACACCTCTCTGCCATCCAACTTATACTGGGGCCACACAGTGTTGCAGAAGAAGATGGGACTCTTCTCTTTAAGGTCTCAGGGTTGAAGAGTAACCAGTGGGCTAGGAGGCCACCCAGGGTGGGGACTCAGGACGAATTGTAGGCCTTTACTCATCCATCGGTAAGAGACACAACTGGAGAGTTAGAGAGCTTGGTGTCCTGAGGTCTAAGCTCACAAGGTCAAAAGAGGAGGGGTACCATTCCACTTGAACTAGGAAGACTGTTGGTTAGGGCCCTACCAGTGGGTCCTCTGAGACTCAGCCTTTGGTTTTAGGCAGTCCTGAGACGGTCTCGGTGGACTCCTTTGTCCTGCATATTTTTTGTGCGTATGGCCAGTGGCCTGTGGTGATGCATGCAGGGTTGGGGTGGAGTCCCCTACTGGCCCCACCTAACCACAGATAGGCCACCTCTAAGTCACAGGTGGCCTTTTGGTTTTGGTGGAGGCCTTGGATGAGAGTTAGAGAGGCCAGACTTTCTAGTGTGGTAAAGAGAGAGGCTAGGAAAAAGCTGTGTGCCAGCATTTGCCCAACCCATCCTCCGCTTTGACCAAGTCCAGGTGGGGCTGTGGCCGGGGCCTCATAGGAAGCCCTGTGGCACTGGACACCTTGTGTGACAGGCCAGGCCAGAGGCGAGGTCAGACGGCTGGGGTGAGCGGCTGGAGAAGAAAGGACTATAGTGAAGCTGGTGCAGGCCGCAGAGGTGCAAGGAAGCTGCGGCCGGAGGCCTGGGCCGGGAAGTGAGGCCCTGGCCAACTGCTGGTCCCCGACAGTCTAAAGAGGAGGCGCAGAGTAAGGACGAGTCAAGACGCGCTGGCCGAGGCGCAGGCTCAGTGACTGGGGAGGTGAGACCACGTTCCTTGAAGGCTTCCCCCGCGGAGATTCACGGTTGGGTCCTCGCTGCAGTAGCGGCAGCCGGGGGGGTGGGTGGGGTGGGGGGGCTCAAGCCCGAGGTTGATTGGGGCGCGGTGCCCTCCGCGGGAGGCTGCCGCCAGTCCTTAGGGAAAGTCCTCCCGCAGGTGGGGGGTAGTTGTGCAGCGCAGGTCAGTGCCCAGCCCTGGGGGCCGCCGTTCTCTCCTGCACCTGTGCCTTCGGACCCCACACGCCCGACGTCTTGGGAGCCACAAGGTCAGGATATCGTGCTCCCCCTCGCCCACCCCACCCCATCCTGCTTCTCAGGTGTAACCTATTTATGAGCGTCTTTGCCTGCCGCTCGAGCCTCAGTCATCCCCGCCCAAGGACCTGGGGCTGTGCCTCGGGGTGGTCCTTCCACTGTTCATGGCCAGCTTCTACCTAACACACAAGGCTGGATGAAACTAGTAAAAAATGCGTTATTAGGGATCCCTGGGTGGCTCAGCGGTTTGGCGCCTGCCTTTGGCCCAGGGGCGATCCTGGAGACCCGGGATCGAATCCCACGTCGGGCTCCCGGTGCATGGAGCCTGCTTTTCCCTCTGCCTGTGTCTCTGCCTCTCTCTCTCTCTCTCTCTCTCTCTCTCTTTGTGACTATCATAAATAAAGAAAAAATATTTTTAAAAAATGCGTTATTAGCCTCCTGAAGCTATTGCCCTCTAGCTTATTCATCTTTGATATTTTATTTTATTTTTTTAAAAGATTTTATTTATTTATTCATGAGCTACAGAGAGAGAGAGAAAGAGAGGGAGAGACACAGGCAGAGGGAGAAGCAGGGTCCATGCAGGGAGCCTGATGTGGGACTTGATCCCGGGTCTCCAGGATCACACCCCGGGCTGCAGGTGGTGCTAAACCACTGCGCCACCAGGGCCACCTTCATCTTTGATATTTTAAATGTCTATCTAAATACTTCCAGTTACATGATTAAAAAAATCCTGGTGATGATGTAATGTGCAGCATGGTGACTATAGTTAACAATACTGTATTGTATATTTTATTTTTTAAAAGATTTTATTTATTTATTCATGAAAGAGAGAGAGAGAGAGAGAAAGAGAGAGACAGAAAGGCAGAGACACAGGCAGAGGGAGAAGCAGGGTCCATGCAGGGAGCCCGACGCGGGACTCTATCCTGTGTGTCCAGGATCACACCCTGGGCTGAAGGTGGTGCTAAATTGCTGAGCCACTCAGGCTGCCCTGTACTGTATATTTTAAAGTTGCTAAGAGAATAGATCTTAAAACATGAGACTCCTGACTCTGGGAAACAAAGGGTAGCAGAAGGGGAGGTAGGTGGGAGGATGGGGTAACTGGGTGACTGGCACTAAGGAGGGCACTTGATGGGATGAGCACTTGATTTTTTTTTTTTTTTTTTTTTTTAGTGCCTCCCTTTGGCCTAGGGTGTAATCCTAGGGTCCCGGGATCGAGTCCCACGTCCGGCTCCATGATAATAAAGTGCTTCCTTCTTCCTCTGCCTGTGTCTCTGCCTCTCTCTCTCTCTCTGTGAGTCTCTCATGAATAAATAAATAAAATCTTAAAAAAATAAAAGTTCTCAACCTAAGAAAAAATTGTAACTATGTGTGACGATGCATGTTAACTAAACTTACTGTGGGAATCATTTTGTAACATATACATATATCAAGTCATTATTTTGTATCCCTAAAACTAATATGATGGTATATGTTAATTGTATCTCAATAAAAATTTCATAAAAAAGAAATGTCTATTTGAGATAATAAAGAGCTTTCATTCACTGCTTCTCAAATTTAATATGCACACAAATTACCTAAGGATCTTGTTAAAAATACAATCTTTTTTTCAGGCAATGCAGGTGGTGTGGGGCCACCCTCTTTGCTTTTTGAGAAATAAGGGCTATCTGGGCCTTAGTCCACACATAATACACATAGTCTATTCTGTGGTGAGGAAGACCTTAGTGGAGGAAGAAGTTGTGAGGTACAACAGTGGTTTTCAAGCTTTGCTGCATTAAGAATCACCTGGGAAGCAATGAAAACTCGCTGTAACCAGGTTGCACCCAAACCAATTATATCGGTCTCCAAGGGTGTGAGGATTGCTATTTTTAAAGCTGCCTAGTTATTCCAACGTGACTGCAGAGACTTGCTAGTCTCAGCGTGGCTCACAGACCAGCAACACTGGCGTGGGAGCTTGTTAGAAAGGCGAAGTCTCCCCAGCACAGACCTGTTGAAGTAATGGTCGTATATCAACAAGACCCTAGGTGATGTGTGTATACTTTAAAATTTGAGAAGTACTGATTTACAGCAAGAGATTTGATTTCTTTCTTTTCCTTCCTTCCTTCCTTCCTTCCTTCCTTCCTTCCTTCCTTCCTTCCTTCCTTCCTTCCTTCTTTCTTTTCTCCTCCTCCTTCTCCTCCTTCTCCTCCTCCTTCTCCTCCTCCTCCTCCTTCTCCTTCTTTTTTTTTTTTTTTTTCCTTCTCCTTCTTTTAAACTAAGCTCTAGTCTCAGGTACAAGTAGGAAGGCAGGAATCCTGTGGCGCCACTCAGTACAATCTGTGAAAGAGGTTCAAGGACAGTAAAGTACTGCATTTAAATGCTCACTACATTTGCAATAGCAACTTGTGACTTTTTGCGTAATGTTTCAGTGTTGGAAAGAAGGGGGAAGTAAAATTACAGCCAGACAAATATTCAATGTAAAACAAACAATAAATGAGAGATAACCAATATAGTAAAAATTTCGTGAAGCTTAGCAAGTTGGTGGTACAGAGGGGCACTGGATTGTATGTGTTTCATGTTGTTTGTATGTTTTTTTTTTTAATGAGAGAGATGTGCATATTTCTAAACTAAGAATAAGGAGTCAGAACAAGGTCATTAAAAATAAAATAGAAGAAGGATTAAAGAAGGTGATGATAGTGGATCTGACCATAAGGTGATGAGGTAAAGTAGAGTTATGGAGTGGGGTGGCATGGGGAACCTGGAAATTAAGCAACAGGTAAGTATAGTTACAGTTTCTGTTTTCAAGGGAATTCTGCAATACCGGAAGACATGGGAAAATAGGCAGGGTACCCAAAGCAGTGTGATAAATAACATAATAGAGTTAATGCAAAGAATAGGATAGTATAGAAAAAGTCCTATACCATGATTGGGGTTGGTTAAGGAGAGTGTCCAGAAGAACTGATGTCTAAACCTATACCTGATGTGAAGTGGATGATGAGAGGAGGGATCCAGCGAGGGGAGTACAAAAGGAAATTATCTGGAGTTGAGAAGGAACAAAGTACACTCCAGGTTTTGAATCCAATACAGCCTGCTTTTAGCAAAGAGTGAGTGCTTCTGTGGGAGGGAAAGCAAGGGAAAGGAAATGCAGAAGGGGAGACGAGGTGGGTGTGGTGAAAAAGTAATCTGAAAAGAGATGAGTTTATGGAGAATTCTTCAAGGTAACCAGGTATTTGGGTGTTTCTCTTCAGGGCAAACTGAATCATATCTCCCCCCTGACAAGAACATCTTAATAGTGGTGGAAAGGAGATGTTTGTGTAAGAGAAAGTTTTTCTAAATGTAAGGTTAAAGGTTTTTCAAAATACAAGGTTAAGTTAGTGGAAATAAAATTCTATTTGAATAGGAGTTTTTCTAAATGTAGGGTTAAAGGTACAGTCTAAATGTAGACGATAAGGAGATAATTGGGTTCTTGCAGTACTTTGGGCAGATAATGAAGTGGTGGAAGCATGGGGAGATGGCGAAAATTTCAGAATTTTAGGACATAGAAACGGTAGTTCTTGCAGATTGATGGGATTGGGGATGGGGAAGAATGACACTCTGGTGTCTGAATCAAGCTGCTTCATGGAAGATGTCATTCATGGAATAGGGCACACAAATCTTTTGGTTTGTTTTTTTAATTATTTGGGGGGCTGATAAGGTGGTGCAGATGATGGTTTTGTTTTTGGAGATAATGGTGTTCAGTGGACACTAATCTGTATGGGTCTGAAGCTCATCATGGAGACATGGGAAAGAGGCACAGATTGAGAGTCGAATAGAGTGTCAGCTCTTTCTGAAACGTGAAATAAGACAGATGAGCAAAAGTGGCTATTGCACTTTTACAAATAAGGAAAAGTTCCTGACCATAGATGGAGATTTTCACTGAGCAATGAGGGAGCAGAGAAGATGGAGACGGGTTTGAATCTGTGACTGACTAATCATAAGAGTAGAAAACTTTTTAATGTGTGTAGGTGAGAATGGGGAGAGAGAGCTGAAATTTGGAAGGGTATGTATTAGTCACAGCAGAATATTTATATGAAAATCTTTCCTGATGTCTGTGTGTGTGTGTGTGTGCGCGCGCGCGCGCATGCACACGTTTGAGGACCTGCTTTGGTCCCTTTTTTGAGGAATAGTTCTATTTCCTTATCGCAGAACAACCATTTCCTTATAAGTAACAATTTTAAATAAGGAATATTGACATCTTTATTTTTGTCAATGTAATTTTGTATAATTTTTAAATATAGGTTGTATTTTATATTTGAACAGCTGATGTTGTCTCACATTTTAAATATTTGTTTTGATTTCTCTTTACTTTTTCCTAAGGGATTTCCTAAGATTAAAAATATTTTGTTTCATTGGCATATTTTCTTTCTAAGCAGTTGAACAGTTATGCTTTATACAGTATCAAAGCTGAATTTTATTAACATACACATTAGAAACCCTGTAGGCAGAAGTTGTAATTGCTCTGTCCTTTGAGTGTGGTAGGTGCTCTATCAACATTATATCCTTTCGTAACAGTTTGGAAAATTTGTACATCAATGAGCTTATAGAGCAGGCCTGGCTGATATTTAGGCCTACTGAATAGATAGTGGCTTTTATTGTTTCTTGTTTGCTTTGGTTTTTGCAAGTGGCAGGGATTACAGACTTTGCAGCCATTAGGATGCTTCAGAGTGGCAAGTGTTGGGTAATTTTATTTGCTTCACCTCTCCTTCACTTTAATACAGTGGCTTCTAACCAGGGGTCAGCATCCAGATCACCTAGTCAGGCTTTTAAAAATTTAAATACCCAGAGCTTATCCAAACTCTGAATTCCAGTTAATAGGTCTTAATGAGCCCAGGGACCTATTTTTGATGCTCTTTACAGATGATACTGATGCATATATTTTGTTGCAAAAGACAAAGATCCCTTAAAATAACATATAATTAATTGCCTTCTATCTTTCTAAGCATATGAGTGTAGAATAGCAGGAATCATAGGCATTTAAACATTGCTCATTGTCCTTCCCACACAGACTATTTAAAATATTATTTTCTTTTGTTAATATCTGATGTCACAATTTTGCTTCACAAGAGACAGAAACATTGAAAATGGAGAAATATGTAAGAGGGATATCACTGTTGTTTTAAAAGTCACCCTTATAGAGTGTTTTCTGACTATAAAATGTGGAAGAGGAAGTGACCTAACTTTGAATATAGGAAACATATATTTCCACAGTGATTACAAATCATAGTTTCAATTGCTGGTCTTTGGAAGAACAGAATGTTTGATACATGCTTCTGCCAGATGTTAGAGATTTGCTCATTTCTGTTCACTTTAAGGAAAGTGTGTTTTGAAAAATACATTCTCAGGTCAAATATATCCATCTCGTAGTTCTTCTTGGACCAATCTATATATTCCAGGTTAAATTTCCCTATTGGCCATTATTGGGGTGCAGGTGGTGGGAGTTGGGTAGTAAAACTTCCTTTGTAGATATCACAAAATGGACAAAAATGAATACCAAATTATGAGTGATCAATAATTTTGACTCTATACATCATTTTTTTTTTTTTCCACATTAGAATGAATGATTAATGGCTGACAATAGAATTGCATAGTAAGTACATGTCCATGATTTTGGCAAAGTGAGTAACCTCTATTGTTGATTCTTGATCATCACTTTTAATAGAATATTAAAACAGCAAAGATAATTGAGAAGGAGATACTCTTTATTTTTTTTTAATATTTGTTTATTTATTCAGAGAGAGAGAGAGGGGCAGAGACACAGAGGCAGAAGCAGGCTCCATGCAGGAAGCCTGACGTGGGACTCGATCCGGGGTCTCCAGGATCATGCCCTAGGCTGTAGGCGGCACTAAACTGCTGCGCCACGGGGGCTTCCCAGGAGATACTCTTTAAATCCTATCTCTCCTTCCCTCATTTAGGTGATATGAATGTAAGAAAACACCTATGTTTACATATATCCTAGAAGAGGAAGTATGAAATTTCCTGGATTATAGGAAATATAATATATAATTTCCATATTATATGATAATATGGATAGATATAGATATATATATAGCTATAGATATAGATAAGGAAGACTTCTCAGAATCATGATGGTTAGGGGAGGATACTTGACACCTACTAGGTGAAAGAAAACTGTAAACTTTGGATCAACTAGAGAATCATCTATGTGGATAATACGCAGGTGAATGCTTGTTAATTTGCTATCTAATTGTCTCTCTAATGAATTTAGCAAAGTATAACATTATGTAAAGGGTAATGGTTAGCAAGCTCTTTCATAGAGAAATCATGGGTCATAAAATATGTTTCTGGGAGGTACTGCCACTTTATTAATTTCAATCACTATAATTAAATCTACATATGCAGCAGTAAAATCTACCAAATCATCAACTGATGCATATTTAGCCCCTGGACTCAGTGACATTTAATTAGTTAGCAGACAGCCAAATGCCAACCTTTCTTTTCCTGTAGCAGACGTTTGTGCACATAGTTTCTTCTCCACAATGTCTGTCTCTCATATAATGAAACTTGACCTAATCTCAACAAGGATGCAACACAAATTGAAAAGCAAATTACAAGTAAAAATTTTGGGTCACTGAAAATGAGAAAAATACTGAGATTAAATATGGATATAAATATAAAATAGCCCTCTGAGTTTGTTCTAATTTACTGAAACAATGTTCTTGCAAGGATTGGAAGGGGTCAGGATCAAACTAATAAGACATTTTTCTCTAAGCAGGACTGTTTTTTCTCAAAGAGACGTGTACTAACAAGTCTTAATTGTGCCCTTTTATCTCATATGGGAATTTTAATTAGCTTTATAGGAATTTCCATACACTCCAATTCATGAAGAGCTCATTTGAGCCAGGAAATTGTGTGTCAGAGTATGGGCTTTGATGCTGGCCCTCACTCATAACCTCTACCTTTCTCTCAGCTACAAGTTGACTTAATCCCCTAGAGCAAGGACAAGCAGTACTGTTAGAATAACACAGTGGATGGACAGAACAGTTTGACTCTCTGATAAAAGGAAGTTGTAACAAAATAAAAGTACTGATATTTCTTTAAGAATTGGTAAAAAAAAATTGGAAATAACACATAACAATAACATAATACAGTATCAGTATTAGTATTGAAAACTAAGAGTAATATATGTATTATTCGTTAAGAATTACATTTCATCCCAGACAAAATGGACTGTGTAAGAAGTGTGATGGAAATTGGAATATATATAATCCAGAAACTGTTGTAGTTTTAATATAGCCATCATTTGATGATATATATCTTATGTACTTTAGCGTTTTATTCAGTTTGATAAATAAAAAAAAAACAGATGACAGTATTTTGTATTACTCATATAACTTATGAAGCTTTTCAGTCAGAAATAAAGGAAATCATGCCAAATTACAGTGCTTTATTGGAAGCAAACTTGCTATGTAAAGATTTTTCACCAAATGGCTTAATATAGAATATAAGAAGAAAAAATCAGTTAAATCATGATTTTTAACCACAATTTCAAGTGACTAAAATTGAGTTTTTTTTTTTTAAAAAGCCCATGCTATTGAAATTAGATAAGAGAAATGATTATATAAATATGTAGAAATTTTGTGTAAACAAATTTTACGCCAAAATGAGGAAATAGTCATATTCTAGAGGCAATATAACTTGGATATGTTTTAAAATATTAAAATTTGTCTTCTTTTTAAATACTCATAAATATTTTACCTTTTTAATGAAAATTTTCACCTTTTTTAGTCCCCCTCAGTTAATAATAAAGGCTAATATTAGGGCCTGAGAGGTTATAATGAAATTAATATAAATATGAAGATAGACGAAAATAACTTAGAATTGTCAAAGCTGTGACACTAGCTATACATGTATTCCTTATTAAGTGATAACCCAGTATTGGTATATAATCTGCTTCTGACATAGCTAAATCCTCCTAACTGTAGCTGTGATAAGCACTTGGGGTGTGATGATTCTTTTTAACTTTGAAGTTAGTGAAAGAAACACTAGTCCAGCGGTGACTCAGCAATTGTAAAATATGTGTACAACTAAAAGCATGTTATAATAAATTGATTTTTGCTTTATGGAGAAATATATTACTAATTTTTGTAGTTAATATGTGTTGTCTTTCAAAATCTGCTTTGAAAATGTGTTTTATTCTCTTTGTAATAGGATCTGTTATGACACATTAGTCATGTTAGTAGGGAGAATCATACTTAATATTTTATGTCTCTACTGAAATATGCCAAACATGGGGCCAGGCAATTTAAGGGACTAATTAATCCCCAGTGTGAAGGATTAATATATATAAGATTTTCTTTTATGAAAGAGATCTTGCAGATCTAGACGGGTTGTAGAAAATTGTCTTACCTGTATAGTTTTTTTTTTTTTTTTAATAGCAAAATGGCTGAAATCCAGCACAGATATAGAAACACTTATGGTATCATTTTACAAAGTAGGTACTTAATAAATATGTGGGTTTTGATGAATAATATTATATACTGGTTAAATTAGAATTTTAGTTGTCTAAGTGGTTCCTGGCTAAATATGAGACACTTGGGAAAATCCTGTTTAAAAACCACATCTTTGAATTGCAATTTTAGTATTATTACTTTTTGTTTGAAAATTACACAGGAACTAGTTATATTCACTTCACTGATATAATTAAAACCTCAAAACTAATATTCCACATATTTTATGTAAAAATATATCCGGAGGTAGTTGGCAATTAATGCAGCTGCAATTCCCAGCTTTTCTACCTGGTTTATTGATTGGCTTCAATTAATGTTTGCCAGCAAGTAAATTAACATAGCACCTGAGGCATAATTCTCTAGTGGATCATGGACACTGAGTTCCTCTCATCCTTGCTGGTTTAACTCCTCCTGAGCAGATTGCTAGTAGGTACGTTTTAATTCAGTCTAGACATGAACATTATCCGTGGCTTTAATGACAGGTCATTTACAGCAAACTCATGTTTCACTGCAGAGATGTCTCTTTAAGTGACATCTTATCAATGGCAATTCAATTAGTCAACCCTAAGACTATGAGATGGAGTTTACACTGTGTCACAAAGAGCCCTTTGAATTTGCATTTGAAATATTCTTATTAGTCTTCTCCCTCCTCCCCGCATATAAAACATAAGTACTCAAGTTTTAATTTTAGACATTCCTTGTATGGATTTTACTCCCTGTGTATCCATCATTCTCATGGGATTAGATATCTGTCCTTTGCAAGAAATATGAGCACAGATATATTTGACTTAATTAAAAACACCATCAAAGCCTTGATGTTGGCGAATAGAAGGGAACATTGTGAAAGGCCATTTTTTTTCAGACATAATATCAACAAACTAAAGGCAAAATACATAAGAACAGTAAGATACTAAATTCGTGTATAATGAAATTGGTTTATCATTTCTTATTTAGAGAAAGTTTAGAACTTGGGCTATGCCATAATCATAGTGGACTAATGTACAAGCTGGGCTTTTTTCATCTTTTAATATTGAGCACTCATTAAAATCCTAATATATGTCAGTCATTATAATATACATTAGAATCTGTATATGTCATTACAAAAAGATACTTTGGGGGAAGATGGTTTGATTAAAAAATATTATTTAAGTCTGATCCTGAGGGCAGAGGGTCAGGAATGTTCCAGTGTTGCAGGTTTTGTTGGAGAAAAATAGACCATGTGGAAGGTCGGGGAGGGGGGAGCAAGTGTAGCTGAAGAAGTATGGGATTAGCAACCAGAACATCCTTTCACAACTGGTGTCCCAGGAGAGATTTAAGTCCAAATGCCTTAAGGCACCCCTTGTCTATAATGAATTAACTTCTCTCTTAGAATGGCAATTGTGCAATGCTTATGTACCATCTGCAGAATTGATAAAATAGTCATTCACATCACATATTGTGCTCTGAAATTCAGATGAGGACCCAGTTGAGAAAGGCTGCCAGATTCTTGTTTTAGTTCAGCCTTCTATTCCTGAGTTGATTACATGAGATTCTCTTAAAGTTCCAGAGTTGTAAGTTGAGATCAAATAGTGCTAGGTATGATAATTTTTTTTTTTAATTTGCAAAACAGGTATCTCTATGTAAGCTCAAGTGTATTAAGTGAGCAGTGCTGCAAAGGAGACTCAGTCTGTCCTGAGACATGAACAAAAACTACATACGTTTACTATCAGTTAAATGTCCTACATTTTAAGCAAGTGTCAGTAAGGATGCTCTTAACCATAGTTTACAGAAGACCCATATAAAATTAGCTTAATTGTGCCACATAAAAGACCGGTGGCAGGGTAATTCTAGGATGATTTAATTTAGTTACATTATAACATCACATCAGAAGTATCACATTAATCTTTTTTCTACCACTCTTAAGATGGCAATAGCTCTCTTTCTGGTTGCATGATAGCTGTATCACCTGCGGACGTAAGTAAGAAGAGAGTATTTCTTCCACTGTATCTTTTTCATTGTAATGGCAAACCATTTCTGTAAACTCTCTGGTAGACTTATGCTCAGTTTACATTGGCAAGGCCTGGGCCATATACCCATGATTTGTCACTGGCAAGGAAAAACAGTCTACGATGTGATTATTTTGGGTTAATAGTGGTTCAACTCCAGGGTGCTAGAAAAGGAATTATCTTTCTAGAGTTTATGAGGTAATGATAAAGCAAAATTAGAATATGGGATAGCAAGGAAGGAGGGTAAAGATTGACATCAAAAGGGTTCTACTAACTCAGTGTTGGATGGTAGAAATACTCTAGGTTTTAGAACAATCTCAGGAAATGTAAAGGTAAATAAAGTCTAGTGAAGTGTATTTTTATCTACTGATGGATCCCAAAACTTAGTGGCTGAAAACACATTTATTTGACTCACTCTCTGAGGATCAGGGATTCAGGCTGACTTAGTTGGTCTTTGGTTTCTTGGTCTCTTCTCAGGCTGCAATCAAGTTGTCTGCTGGCACTGAGGTCTTATCTGAAACCTCAATTTCTAAGCCAATTCACATGGTTTTTGACAGGTATGTTGGACTGAGGGCCTTAGTTTCTCATTGGCTGTAATTAGAGGCTACACTAATATATAGGTCCCCTAACATGGCTGATTGCCTCACTAGGTATATAAGCCAAGAAGGCAATAAAAAGAACTGCTGGCAAGATACAAGTCCCAATCTTTTGTAACCTGGTCACAGATACGCCATCACCTCAGCCTGTCATATTTAGTTGATTGGAAGCAAGTTATTCAAGGGGAAGGAATTACACAAGCTCATGAACACCAGGTGGCAGTGATTATTGGAGGCCATTTCAGATACTGCATGCTGTAGGTGGAAACAGATAATAGTTCAGAAGTACAGAAATACAAGACCTATTAAATATACTTAAAGTAAAATGAGTTTTGGCTCTCTTGATTGCCTGTAGTTCAGTCTATTAACTGTGCAAATAAAATAAAAACTTTAAAGGGATTTTTCATAGTTCAAAGGTTCTTTGCCCTAACTAGAGTCAAGAAGGTGAAATAAAAGAATTGTTAAATATTGATATAAAAAGCATAGAGATCTGGAATTAAGCTTTAAAAATAGTATCAAATGTTAGTGATATGCATAAAAAGCCAAACAAATGAGAATTGTAAAAGATGACCATAGATCTAGAACAATTAACATTTTAAACCAAGATCCTTTATTAATACAATTCATTAGGATAACATAGACATTACTAGAGAGATCTTATTAAAATACTTTTAATCTATAAAAGGTAGTTCAATGCTTTGCTTCTGTACATCTGTTACTATTAAAGTATTTTAAATAATATTTCCCATATAATAATTGATTTCTTAACTGAATTTGGTTCATACTACCATATAGCTAGTATAAAAAGGTTAAACTTCAATTTCTGTCGTGAAAAATAAACTTTTGGGAAAAAAACTTAAAAAGTAATTTTAAGTTGTAATTACATTTCGTATTACTGAGAACAGTTTTCCTTTGATTTTTGCTGTGTAAAATAAAATTGTTCTTCATGTGATCTTGATGGAATATTGCTACCATACAGAGATGCCAAAGTTTCAAAATATCTAAAACAATGAGGCTCAATATGACTATTATATTATCTAAATATGAAATCCATGAAGTATTAAAGCATGTGTACTCGACAGTAGGTCCAATTCCCTTAAGAAAGTTGGAAAGACTGATTTTTAGCAAAGGGAGACTAATTACATTCGCCTAGAAATTTATCTTAAGGATCTGGTAAGTATTATCATATGCATTTGGTCGTCTGTTGCCTAAAAAATATTGTCATTTTGTTTTGCTATTTCAGGATTCTTTTTTTTTTGTAATTGAAGTGAATTTGATTAAAGCCCAGTCTCGAGGGAGCATCAGCTCACATTTCAAAACCATCATATAATTCAGCAGAAATGTGGCAGAGTTCATAGACTATGCCTCGGGACCAAGAGTTAGCATGGAAAATAACTTCACCTTTGATCCCAAGGGAAAGAAGGATGCCTTTAAGGGAAAGAAGGATGCCTTTAGGTCATAAATAAGGGCATCTCATAACACATTCCATTGTTTAATCCCTATATGTCTCATCATTGCCAGGAGAATGGTGGGGGTCAGGTATTAGTGTAGAATGGCCTTTCTTTTGAATAGGAAAACTAATAATACTAATCACATTTCCCCCCAAATAGCTATGGATGGTGGTTAAAAGTATTAAACATTATCCATCAAGTATCACTGTCTTTTAAGAATAAATTAATTATGTGTCAAATGCAGTGTCGTGCTCAGTACCCATGATGATTATAAACAGAGCTGCGGGCACTTGTTCTCCAGACTCAGGGCATAGGTGACCTTTACAGGCATCCGTGGTAATCCAGATCATTGACTGTGCTGCATGTATATTCACTTGTATATGCTGTTTTTCAAGCACTGCGGTAACTATATTAGCCATCAAAAATGCTATGTGACAAAAGACAGCGGAAATGAAAAGATAAAATGATGGGTAGAAAAGGAGATCACACATACTTAATGATAAAAAAAAATCACCTGCTGGTTAAATGACTGCAGTATGTTTGTTAATATTGCTTCTGAAAATTATAGGAGATGATCTCTGACCAAGTAGATTCAGGGCTTTCAGTATACAGCAGGAGTTTTTTCTGAAGATGGTGATAATTAACTTGAATGACCAGCCACTCAAAGAAGCAAAATGTTGGCTAAAAGCAATGGTTGGCAATTGAACCAATGATGTCTCCATTAATGCCTGTGGAACTCAAGAGAAAATCGCTAGGAAAATTTATTTAGTAAAACCCTTTTGTGCAAGAGACATCATTGCTTTTAGCTCTGCATTGTGTGTGGTCAATTGGAAATGAAACATTTAATAAAATGGTAGTTCAGAAACTTGGAAATTGGGGGAAGATAGAAGAGAATGAATTGAATTCTTTGACAACAAAATTAGATTTTGGAAAAGGCATGGAAGCCAATTTATTTTGCAGTTCTCCCTTAGATATTTGAGCTTCTGATATATATATGAATAGGTGAGCTGAATCTTTCATTGGTAGCTTTTAACATTTTAAATTAGTTTTCCAAAGATGTCATATTCTCTAGGTTCTTTGAAATAGTCTGTAATGTTACTTTATAAAAAGCTTCCTGTAGTTCACCATCCTTTTTTTTTTTGTAGTTCACCATCCTAATGAATAATAATAGAAAAATAAGTTTCTTTTCTTGCCCATTGATTTAATCTTGTCTTGAAAAAATTTTCTTTTCTGTAAAGATTATCAATTTATAGGTGTTTGTAAAGGTTATAGAAAGAACATTATAATCACTGTTGTTGACTAACAGTCTATTTTCAATTCAATCTTAAACTAGCTTTACCTTGATAAATTTTCTTGGCAGTGGGCTTTAATTTTCATATTTTTAAACGATGGGAATTCTGTGAAAAGTTCCACCCCTCCCCTTCCAATACACATGGAAATTATTGATGGTTCATTTTGTTATTTTTCCCTGGGAACCTGATCTAGTCTTCAAATCCTTAACATATGTTTCCAGGTTTATACCACTAATCAGATTCAGCATTCAAAATGAACTGTATTTGTCATTGGGTGTATAAACTGTGTAGGGAAAGAAAGGTTAAATGTGGGGAATAGTGGTGAAGATACTGTGTCATTTAATATTTTCAGGGATATATTTTAGTAAAATTTGAAAGTGGGCTTGGAAAAAAGCATAGATGCATGGTAACGATAGGAATTTTTGTTATTAAGTTTGGTGACAATAATATGCCAACCTGCAACTTTTGATACTTGCCTATTTTTAAAATTAATATTTGAATTGCTGATCAATTAAATATTCCTTAGCTTTTGAGGAGGAATTCATCATTAGAGATTGTTTTTAGGTTTCTTTAAAATCATAAACACTAGTCTCATAGTTTTCTTCAAATTTCAATCAGCTCTACTGCAATTATTTTGTTATTTAAGAAAACAATGCTTATTAATAAGAGTAGTTCTCTTCAAATTATGGCATCACAAAGTAATGGTTTAGGGTAGGCATTCTTAATTTGGAGTCCCCAGTCATGCTTCAAATTCAAGAGAATCCGTAAACTTAAGTAAGGGAAAAAAGGTTGATCTTTATTTCTACAAAGTTCTAACTAAATTTTTCATTTCCTTCATTATTTATGTGAACAATAATCCAGAAAACTGTATGGCAGTATTGGTGACTTTAGCTTTAACGGAAATCCTCAATATTTCTAAAGAACACTGTAGATGTAATCAAAATCCAGAATATACTCTATGCTCACCACTGATTGAAAATCACGGAGTCATTAGCCACTGCATGATCTTGTTACTTAATGCGTTCAGAGAAACATTTCTCCAGTTATGTATGGCTGTCTAATAAATCACCCAAGAGCTTAGTAGCTTAAAACAAACTGCTCAATTCAGTAGTTTGACAGAACTGAGTGGTTCTGGGGGTATCTCATGAGGTCCCAGTCAGATGTGAGCTGGGACCCCAGGTACCTGAGGGCTCACGTGGACTGCTTGTTCAAGGTGACTCACTGTCAGAATGACAGTTAATATTGGCAACAGGTGGCTTGTCTGGGGCTGACAACCAGAGCACCTACATATAGTTTCTCTCTGCCCTACATATAGTTTCTCTCTGCCCTGTGGTCACTAAGCTCTGAGAGGGAGTGTTCCAAGAAATCCCTGGCTTCACAAGAAAAAGGCAAAAGCTACAAAGCTCTGCATGACCTGACATTATTTTCACCAGGCTGGATTCAACATGAGAGGAGTCCGTATGAGGCTGTGAATATTGGAAAGTCTGATTCATTGAGGGCCTTCTTTGCAGAATAGCTAGTACCGATCATATTAGTATAACATAGTTTTTTTTAAGATTTATTTTTTTATTTTAGAGAGAGGAAGAGGGGTGAGGAAGGGGCAGAAGGAGAGGGAGAGAGAACAAGAGAACCAGGCTCCCTGCTGATGGCAGAGCCCACCTCCAGGTTCAATCCCATGACCCGGTCATGACCTGAGCTGAAACCAAGATCAGTTGCCCAACCGACTGAGCCACCCAGGCACCCCTGACATAACACAATTTTAAAAAATATTTGGAAAACCGTATTTTGATCTACTTTTCTTCACAATGTTATTTCTGAAGAATACACATTTATAAACTTTATTCTAAGAAGGGCCCCCAGTCTACCCAGTCACTGAAGGGTCTCTCCTCTCCTCCAAATATGAAGAAACCCTGATTTAGCAGCAATATATTGTAATAGCACAATGGTGATTTTTTCTGAGATACACATCAGAAAAGCTCATATAAAAATAATTTTAGGGCCACCTGAGTGGCTTAGTGGTTGAGTGTGCATTCAGCTCAGGTTGTGATCCGAGAGTGCTGGGATCAAGTTCTGTATCACGCTTCCCACAGGGAACCTGCTTCTCCCTCTGCCTGTCTCTACCTCTCTTTCTGTGTCTCTCATGAATAAATAAAAATAAAAAAATTTAAAATAATAATAATTTCAGTAATTTTTGACATACCACAGAAGTATGTATATATTTTACTCTATATAAACTTATTGAAAACATAATTTGTATAAGGCATTTGGCAAATGTTAATTATGCTGCTGTTTTCCCTTTTGAAAGAACCGTACAAGTTCTTAGCATTAGAATTGATGCATTTTTTTGTCTCTCCACATGATTTCATGTGTTTTTGTAATATGATATGAAAGCTACATAACCTCAAAACTTCATATTTCCTTTATTAGTTTGGCTGCCAGAAAGGTTAGAACTAAATTTTGTGGTTGACTGCAGTACCATTTCCCCATTTATGATGGATAATGCTTCTGTTTTAGCATTATATGAAGACTGTCATACTTACATATTTTTTATAGAAAGCTTATTCCTTCATGGAAGTTTTATTATTGAAGGTTGCATTAATAAAAACAGACTGTCTTTTGACATTTATTGCATGACCTAAATATTTCAGAAAACTTTTTTTCTGAATCAGAGAGATTTAATCATTGTAGTCTATTATGTCAAGGGTACATCATTTAACTTTACTTTTCCCAAAATAGTTTTCATAAAAAATAAACATTTAATAAAATGTAGCTAAATTGATGTCATTGATATAGTAGGCTGCTTAGGCATAGTTATGCATGTGCATAATTCTCATTAAAAGGAAGCAGAATTTTTCTACCTAGCTTTTATCATGTTGCCCCAACTAAGTCATTTTACAAGAGTTCCTTAGAACTCTACTTAAATTCTTAAAGAAGCCCGTAAATCATCTCTTTTGACTATTCTTGCCAAAAACCATTCCGAACCTGCCATTGAGTGTAAATAATGTCTTTATTTTCTACATACATTCAGCAAGACCCTCTTATTTATGCTTGCTGCAGTAGCTATCAATATTTTTCCTTGTGCAGATACCTTCTGCTTCAGCATTTCCTTTAGTTCAACAAGTGACCAATACAAAATTAATGGATATCCAGCTACAGAATCTTTTAGCTGAAATTAATTTTAGAGAAATGTTAACAGCAGATTGGAGTTTTAGCCATAAATATAAAATTTCATTAGCTCTTTCCTGAAATGCAACATTATTATTTATTTAAGAGTAATGCCATTATTTTCCTTGTATGGTTTAATAAAAGTATCTCTAAATTTTACATTTAACCTTTTTCAGTAATATTCTGTTGACACGCCTACCTTATATTGGTGGTAGCAGCAGGTTATTTAGCATCTTTAACATGTAAAATTTATTTGTTTCTTTTATTCTTTAGACACAGTGTGGAGAAAGATAAATAATTACACAATAGTTTATCACTGTGACCAATAGATGATTATAACACCACAATAGTATAATTAATGGAAAGAAAAATCAAAGAATGGAAACACATCCTATTATAGCTTGTTAGAACATTCTTTCTTGGACGCTACTTATGGTTATTTATTCCCTGGCACAATTTAATACCCCTCATGTCACAGTTAAGTGCAGGAAATTGTTTTTCATGCTTTTCTAAAAATTTTCTGCTGATAGATGTAGTTTATCTCTGGTCACAGAGAAAGAAAAATTTCCACGGTTTCTCTGGTAGTTCTCTCATTTAGCAGAGGTTAAAATGTCATAGAACTGGATACATTTTAGGAGGGCCATACATTGTTGGAAAATATTCTATTTCAATGCTTAACTTGTTTAAATGTTGACAGAAATTTGGAAGATATCTGTACTTAATAGTAAATGGGTATTTTTTGCCTTTAGGTTCTAATCATATTATGGATAACAAAAATTTAATGCATGTAAGATGAAGGCAATTTTAAAAAAATATATTTATTTTTAGAGGTGGGGGGAGAAAAGGGAAGAGGGAGAGGGAAAGAAGCAGACTCCCTGCTGAGCATGGAGCCCAGAGGGGAGGATTGGGGGAGGGCTGAATCCCATGACCCCAAGATCATGACCTGAGCAAGAATCAAGAGATCAAGAGTCAGGTGCTCAACCAACTGAGCCACCCAGGTACCCTGAAGGCAGTTTTTTGAATATCAGAATTTCCTTTTATACACTAACTTGAAATTAGTAATTAAAGTGATGCTATCAGCAGATCTTTGTAAACAGTTCAAATTTGTTGGTTTTCCCCATCTCCCTTTTGTCTGCCTTCCTCCCATTCCCTGATCCTCTTTGACCTTTTTACTTCCACTCCCAATTTATTCTATTCTTTTTCTCTCCCTTTTTGATGTTTGACTTTATCCTATAGCTCTTTTAAGAATTGGCAGAAGGGCCCAAAAGTCAAAAGGCATTGACTTTCATTCCATTCTCCTTTGGTTTTTCTCCGTTAAATTTAACCTATAAGACAGACAAACATACAGAAACACCCCAAGAATGCATGCACCCGATCTAGTATAATTATTTGTGGTTACTCTTTCACTAAATTTGCAATATGGCTATAAGGTAAGAAAAGATTGAGCACGCATCTCTAACATCAGGAGTGCCAGGGTGGCTCAGTCCACCAAATGTCTGACTCTTGATCTTGGCTTAGATCTGGATCTCAGGGTCCTGAGTTCGAACCCTGTGGGTGTGGAGTCTCTTTCAAAAACAAAGAAACACACAATAGCAGTTGACAGGAAATTTTGTATTACAGATTGTAACTTTGCCACAGATGCAACCATTGATTTGAATATAGAGTTGTATCAAGCATTTAAGAAAGAAATAGTATTTTCTCAAATTCTTTTATAATTAGTTTTTGAATATATGCATTTTCATTTCAAGCAATGAGAGTTCAGAAGTGACACCGTAAAATATGCATGCCTGGTTAATGCTTTTTTTTTTGTAATATGTGTTCCTCCTAGCTCATTGAGATTGTTCAAATTTTACAGTTTTAAAGATTTTCAGCTTAAAATGAATTTGTCTGGCATTTAATCATTCTAGGAGGAACAGATTGTTTATTTTCTCAGTGCCTTTTAGAAGACTCAGAATACCAACATAAGTAGATTGAGATGCTGTCTATAAAATTGTGTATACTTAGGAGAAAGCAAAACAGGTAAATTATTTCAACTACCCTTAGCTGTAAATCCTGCAGCCAGAAGTTTTATTCAGAAGATTTCCACTAAAATAGCTAACATTTAAAAAAGGAGCAATATATGCTTTCTAAAGGAAAATATTTGGGAGAACTCTAACACTATTATTTTGAAGATAAGAAGGAATCAAAATTTATAGCCTCCTTTCCTCAGGCTTCTTGATTGATATTAGCTGTCACCCTTTTCATAAATGGTTCTCTGCATGATGAATTGATTAATTGTAAACTGAATCCAACTTAGAATTTCTATAATTAGGTATCCACACGCTTCTTTGTCCTTAATTCTAAGCCATATGTTTTGCTGATAGTATTTACAATTTTTATTACATACAATTAGAATTTTTGTCCCACTTTATTCTTCTTCCATCCAAACTCACAAAATATTGTTGAATCTTCTTTAAATTGCCGTGAGACTTCAGACCTCTCTTAATAACTAGTCAATTTTAGACCTGAATACCCTTATATTGGCATGCTGGGTTATTAAATTATTTGTGGTTTATCAGTTTCACCTGCTGTTTTTCAGTTCTTGTGCAGCTGGTGTTATTGGCTGAGAACCAGGTCAACTGAATTCATATTTGCTACATCTTCATGTTTGCTATTAACAGATTGACTCCTTTAATTTTCTCTGCCACAGTGAAAACATTATCTAAAACTGGCTTCAGTTATGGTCAGGAAGTTTGGGAGTTTGTTTTTGTTTGCTTGTTAATAAAACAAACTAATGGAAAAAAATATATTTATTTAGTTGTAAAGCCCCACTGATAAAAATGATAATATGACATACTAATGCTTTATTGTATTGAGACTGAAATGCAAAAATCTATTTGAGAGTTGTAGAACTCACTGTTCATCACATCTATATCACATGCTGAAATTATTTCTGGATATATTGTATAATATTCCATAATGCATCTATTATTCATATATTTACCTAAACTGTTTCCATATTGTGTATACAGTCTAGGTACCTATTAAATTAAAACATTTATATGCTTTTTCTTATCATGTAATATGATACAATAATGCCGTATTTATCTTAGCATTAATAACCAATCATAGAATAATTTGATCATGATTGAATTTTCCAGAAACTCAAAATTGGCCAATAAACCTTGATTATTTTTATTGACACTTTAATACACTATAATATACTTTGTTAGTCTGCTACCTTGTTAACTTTTTCTGGAAGGAAATTTACTGAACACATCTTGTGGTTCTATGTATAACTTTTGAAAAAAATAAATAAGTTTATGTTTATGTTCTGTTTTACTTCAAAGAAAAAATAGTGAATTTACACAAAGATTCTATAAATATTATTTTCATGTTAATTGTATTAGGAAGAATTGGGAAAATACCCCTATCTAGTAGAATAGCAGTTAACTACAGTATGGCTCTTCCATTTTAGTGCAATATTGTCTAACCATTTAAAAAGAATGTAGGCTGAGAAATTTTAAGATTGTGGTGTATTTCTCATAATAGAATGAAAAGTAAGAAAGCAGAGCACAAATATGTGATAAATAGCATATAATAGATGATTATAATAAATTCCAACACTGAGGACACCTGAGTGGCTCAGTGACTGAATGTCTGCCTTTGGCTCAGGGAATGATCCCAGAGTCCTGGGATTGAGTCCCCCTTGGGGAGCCTGCTTCTCCCTCTGCCTGTCTCCACCTCTCTCCACCTCTCTCTCTGTGTTTCTCATGAATAAAATAAATAAAATCCTTAAAAGTAAATAAATAAATTCTAACACTGTGTATAAAAGTGTGTGTTGTAAAAAAAAAAAAAAAGTGTGTTGTGCATGGTAGTAGCAGTAGTACCAACACATGGAAATAAATCGACCATAATATTATCAATATTACTAACAATTATCAGTATTTACTTGGATGTCAGATGAATTTTAAATTTCCCATTTTTATACTTACTTGATTTAAAATTTTTCTTCTGTAATTACTTTTCTCATCAGAGTACAAACAAAAAATATCTAAATATGATTAAAAAATGATTTCTCAGATAAAAGTATGTTACACATAATCTGTGTATAATAATAATGCTTTACTTAATATCTTTAGTATTTTTATAACTTCCTAAACTTCTTCATATACTTTGGTGTTTTTCATAATTACAACTTTATGAATAGTATAGGTCAACTGTTACCCTGTATTACACATAGGAAACTGAGACAGAGGGATGTGAAATGACTTCCAGAGCAGAACTATGCGTGGATCTAGATCTACAGAGGGCAAGCTGAATGCAGGATTCACTATGCCACTTCACTACTAATAAATTACAAACATTCCTTACTTTATATAAAAAGTAAATGAAACAATCTTATTCTTTATGTTTTTATAAATTACTGAATTGTGTGATAGTATAGAAATGGCTCACTGTTCACTCATTAATTCAGTGAGTCTTGTTTCCAACCCATTACCAAGTACCATACTCAGGGTTAATGATTCAAAGGTCTCTTTTATACCCAGTCTGCCTTCACCAAATTCAGAGTCCAGAAGAGGAAAGGTTGATCTATTATCTATTATAGAGATGATACTTGTACTACGTTCAGAGGATCCACTCAAAAAATTATTAAACATATAAATACAGAGGAGTAGGTCCATTTGCTTCTACAGCAAATCTCTACTTTTCACTATACATTTTAGCACACTCCACCCCAAACTGTATGCTAATGTTATCTAGTTTTTAATTCTGTGCTCTTTGAACACTTAACCATTAGATATCATTATGTTAAGTATTTTATATGGACAATATTTCTTTAGTTTTATTTACATATTACATAATATTGTTCCTTTTTCTTTGCTTCCTCCCCACTACTTGTGATTTCTTGTTTGATTTAAATCATTTTGACAGATGTAAGATGCTATCTCATCATGGGTTTTTTGGGGGGAGCAGAGGAAGACAGAGAGAGAATCTTAAGTAGGCTCCATGCCCAGTGTGGAGCCCAATGCAGGGCTTGATCTCATGACCCTGTGATCATGACCTGAGGCAAAATCAAGAGTCAGACACTTAATTGAGCCACCCAGGTGCCTCTCTCATTGTGGCTTTGATTTGCATCTTCCTGATGATTAATTATATTGAGGATCCTTTCATGTTACTGTTGGCCATCTGCATGTCTTCTCTGGAGAAATGTCTACTCAGGTCCTCTTCCTGTTTTTCAAAGTATTTGTTTTTTTTAGGGGAGGTGTTGGGTTGTATCAGTCTTTATACGTTTTGGATATTATCACTTCTCAGATAGATCATTTGCAAGTATCTCTTTGCATTCAGTAAGTTGCCTTTTTGTTTTATTGATGGTTTGTCTTGCCCTGCAACAGCTTTATATTTTGATGTAGTCCCAATAGTTTATTTTTACTTTTCTTTCCCTTGCCTTAGGGGACATGACCAGAAAAATGTTTCTATGGCTGATGTGATGAAAGTTACTACCTGTGTTCTCTTCTGGGATTTTATGGTTTCAGGTCTCACATTAGGTCTTTAATACGTTTTGAATTTATTTTTGTATGGTGTTAGAACATGGTCCAGTGCCATTCTTTTCCATTTAGCTGTCCAGTTTTCCTGGCTCCATGTCTTGTCTTTTCCCTACTGTGTATTCTTGTGTCCTTTGTCATGGGTTTTTAAAAGTGAGTGTTTCTCGAACAATTGAGAGAGATTGTATTAGCAATACGCATACTAAATGATGCTTGGTTCTTTATTATAATGAGCTATTTAAAATTATAGTAATGATGAGTAGTTTTTTTTCTTAAATAATGTTTGATATTTTTCTAGAAACATTATATATTTTTTAAAGATTTTATTCATTTATTCATGAGAGGCAGAGACATAGGCAGAAGGAGAAGCAGGCTCCCCGCAGGGGCCCGGTGCAGGACTTAATCCCAGGACCCCAAGATAACACCCTGAGCTGAAGGTACGTGGTCAACCACTGAGACATGCAGACGTCCTGAGAAACACTTTATTTTTGATACAAAATGTGGATAATTTCTACTTTTTTCTATCCTCGACATTAATAAAAATATTTTGCATTATGTTAAGAGATTCAAGATTATTTAAAATATGTATCAGATACGCATTGAACTGAAGGTGGTATTTAAAAAGAGAGATAAACTTTCTAGTATTTTAAAGAAATTAATTACAATTAAGTTTTTTTTAAAAAACGAAGAATGCATTCCATTGTAAAATATGGAGCTCATTTATGATAGGAATCAAACTTTTAAGATATTTTCAAAATAGGACACACTACGTGGATTTGGTCCCTTTAAAATTTTACATTAGTCCTTTAAGATGTATTTTTATCTTCTTTACTTTTTCTCTACTTTTTCTTAATGCTAAATGCTAAGTTTCTAAGATCACATGCTTCATTATTTATATGTAGAGGAACAGAATGTCACCTTGTTGCCAGGAAATTTCTGAGAACACCTTAGTTGACCTGACTTTGGCCACACTCTTAATATTGAAAGAGTTATTGAGATCAGAAACCAAAGGTAGGCTTCTTTTCAAGAGTGGACTCTATTGTCTAAGATCCACAGAGATTCCAAAATACATTTGAACTTTTGGCTAAAAAACAAAATGGAGAATGGATCCTAATTACTAACAGAAATAATTAGTAAGTGGCGTCTATGTCAGAGACAGTAGACCATAAAATATTAAGTGCTTGAGATTTGAGCCACTGTACCTGGGTTGAAATCTGACTCTTTATTTCCTAGCTGTATGAACTTGGGGGGATTTTTTAGTTTTTTTCTGCTTTGATTTCCTTCCATTTAAAATAGATGATGATGATAACAATAATACCTATCTCTTAGGTTTGTGTGAAGACTAATAGAAAGATCAATACCAAGAACTGAAGGAAGAGGAGGAGATGGTTATTAGATCCCTCGGCAAGTAGCTGGGCATACAGGGGACAACTGTGTGAAACAATTGACTTTACTAGGTCAGGAAAGATACAGTGTATGCTTAAGTTTGAAAAATAGGAAGCACTTAGGATAAAGAAAATGTAGTGTGTGTGTGTGTGTGTGTGTGTGTTTGTGTGTGTGTACACGATGGAATGGTAATCAGCCCTAAAAAGGAAGAAAATTCTGCAATATGCAAAATATGGATAAAACTGAGGATTATGCTAAGTGAAATGAACTAGTCACAAAAGACAAATACCACATATTTCATTTATATGAGGTATCTAGAATAGTCACATTCATAGAATCAAAGACTGGAAGGGTAGTTGCTAGGGGAAGAAGGAAATGGTGAATTACTAATCAATGGGCATAAAGTTTCAGTTAAACAAAATGAGTAAGCTCTGGAGATCTGCTATACAACATTGTAGCTGTAGTCAACAATACTATATTATACACTTAACTTTAAGAGAGTAGATTTCATAGTATGTTCTTACTATGATAAATTTTTAAAAAGTAAGAAACAAGTATACATTTTTGCCAGAATTAACTTAACACAAAAATGGGTTAACCCAGAACTTTTTAAAAAAATCTCTTGACCGTGTCATCTCTTAGCATCTTTATTTCTGTCCACCTGAGCAAACCATATCCATCCATTCTACCTTGACATTGTCATTACTTAAAATTTTACCAACCCAGAAAGCTTATTCTCTCAGCTTCTATTCTCTGACCATTCGATCTGTATCTCATTCTACAGATATACACATTCTTAGAATCATCCCCAATCCTTTTGATTTGGGCCATTTTCTAATTGGTTAAAGTTATTTTTTTTATGTTGCTCATTTCATTCCTGCCGACATTTACCAGCATACCCCATCTGCATCCTTTGCCACATAATAGAGGTGGTGTGGTCTGACAAAAAGAGGCTGTGCTCCACTAGTCTACTTTGTAACACCGAAAATAGCTCTGCTCAATAGAAATACAATGTAAGCCTTACAAAATTACATTTTTCTGGTAATCACATTTAAAAAGTAAAAAAAAAAAAAAAGCCACAAAACCTTATACATTAGTTGAATTTGATTTTTGAAGTATACTTAACATACCCAAAATATTATTATATTATTATATTATTATGTTGTATATTTCACATTTATAATATGTCTTAGTTCGAATTACACATATTTCAAGCACTCAGTGGTCACATGTGGCTGGTGGCTACCATATTGAGTAGTGTATCTCCTGAGGCACGTGGCATGTTGCAAGTTTGTCTTCTTATCTATAAAATAATAGAATTATATTTGGCAGTTAAGTTTCACCAACCTAAAATAACCATGGTTGTTGAAAGGCAGAAATTTATTTCTCTCTTTTAAATGTCTAGATATATGAGGTTAGGTTGTCTTGGCTCCACAAATTCCTCAGGGATCCAGGTCCCTTATAGCTCTCTATAGACGGTTCTTCTGTCTAGGAAGAACCATGTCTAAAATAGCGACAGCTAATTCCAGATGGGAAGATACAGAAAGGAAAGCCTAAGAACGGGGAAAGGCAAACAGCATCTTTCAAAGAATGTTCTCAGAAGCTGCTGCTTTTCACTTCCATTAATATCCCACTGGCCTGCCCTTAGTTTCAGAAAATTTGTCTTTTGTAGTCAACCAGTTGGTCAGCTATAATTCTGAAAGAAAGGAAGACATATGTTTGAATAGATAGCAGCCCCTACGTTAGACTTTCTCTGAGGTCCCACCATGGACTCAGGTAGTTGCAGGATTTGTACTCCTGGTACATATGCCCTTGGAAGAGTCTGTGAGAGAATCCAAGGTGTCTCAACAACTCAGTATGTTGCTTTCTTCAGAAAAATTCATAGTTAAGAGGGATTAATGTTTCAGTTTGTTTTGGAATGTTATTGTATTTATTGCAATTCAAGATTTTGAGATTGTCAGAGAAATCTGGATGGCACACAAATCATGCTGTGTTGCTGAGGAGAGGACTCTCTATGGTAGCATTCTGCTGTTTAGTAATTCCAAGGTATACTATAGAATCCCAGAGAATTTCCGTACTATAATTTAATTACATTCAGGCTTCAGGAAAAATGGTCATGAAATAGTCATTCTATTAAAACTTTTCAAATCTGAGCCACTGGCATCCTTTAAAAATATATTTGTTCACTATAACTTAATAAATTCTTTAGATTCTGTTACATTTCATGCCCTACCTGTAAACAAATTATATATAGTGTATGTGTGTGCATGTGTGTATATGTATGTATATAGTCTTCTTAGTAATAAGTTATCTTATTAATAAGGCTATCTAATGTTCTTTCTTTGAAAAAGAATATGACTAGGCTTTATGCATAGTCCATAACTGATGGGGTTTTCTTGTTTTTTGTTCTTATGAACAGAAAGATATGCTCTAAATTTACAGACACTTCATGAACTTTCATTTTGTTATCAGATATGGCAACTCTTTAGAGAGGTCAAAAATGTATTATTTTGAAGCTAATTAGCACTCTCAACATCTCCTTAGCAAGTTTCTTGATTTATTCTGTAGTAGTTGGGAGTCACCTCGTTTGGCTTTATGTGCTGACTTACTTTATAAATTATTAATGTCCTCACTGCCTGGCTAAACACTTCAGTTCCTCAAAAAAATTTTGATCATGTTAGCAATACTTTCTGTTAGTACTGTTTCCCTTTAGGAATACTTTTAGATTGAATTAAGTAACTTCTTAATGGTGGTTTAGCAACAAATCTACCTCTTTGTTAACTAAATGGAAAATAATTCAGGAGGGAAATGCAGACAAAATCAACTATTGACCCTCTAGGATTTTCTCAATAAAAGCAAATTCTGGAAAAGCTAAACCATATTAAGAACAATCTGTAATTCAATTTTTATGAAATTTTTATCTATTGTATGTGTTTACCTATGTGAGAAAAACCAAATTAAAAGGAGGTAAATTTATCCATCTTACCCATCCATCTGCCTTAGCTATCTATTTGCTTGTGATTGTTTATTTAGCCAGTAATAAAGGCAGAATAGGCACATGAAACAATGTATGAAAGAACAAATTAATGATTAACTAAATACATCTCACAATCATAATTTTGAGTTATTTCTCTGTTGGACATTAATATTAATAGTTTTAAATAGTTGTAGTCAGAACCTATGTATTTTGGAATGCTGTTTTAAGTGTGCGTCAAACAATATTTGTGCCACATTGGTTTTCAAAGTCCCCATATTTAATTAAGCTGCACAGTATTCACTGGAGAAGGGAAGGAGTAAAAATGAATTATTTCCTAATGGATAGAAATTCAAGTGACTCTTAATTTTTGATATTTAAATAATGCTACAGAGAACATCTTCATTTAATAATATTTGGATTACTTTATTAAGATAGAGATTTTTCCATTTTAGGAAGTGAGTATATATTTAGTTCTTTTATATTACCCAATTTGGTTCTTAGTAAAATGTTGATAATATTTGTGGTGAGGCTTCCACAAAATCAGACTAATTATTTATAAATTTTAGGAATTAATCCATAATATGCTGGCATGTTATTAAGGGAATACTTTTTTGTTCTCAATTAAAATTTTCTGTCTCTCAGTTATATTTCCTTGTATGGACTTACATCTAATCATCCACAAGACTCTTAATACTTTTATTATTAAGCTATAGCTCTTTATAGGTCTTACTATGGCATAAAATTTTACAGGTATTTTTCATACTGTACTTTGGCCATTTTTTTGTTTTTTGTTTTGTATTTGTTTTAGCATATGAAAGTCCTTTAATTTTAAGCAATAACATATCTATATCTTTTTTGTCATTCCTTATAGTTTATAAGTTTGGCATTTATTCTCCCTTTTAGATGATTCAAAACGATTGAATTGATTCTGCTTAAAATATCTTAACCTTTTGTCATACATATCAATAAAGTATACATCTACATCTTCTTTTAACGGTGTGATTCTTTAATTATTATTGCTAAACTGAAAAATAGTTGGTGAATTGATTTATCTATCCACCCATCCATTTATCTATTCATTCTTTTTTAACAGATATTTTTTGAATGACTAAACTGTCTTTTACACAATGTGAATTCTTTGTCATTTTGAATCACTCTTACTCACTTGGATGGAAACAGCCCAAGTCAACCTATCTGCCCAACACCAGTTACAACTAGTTGTATGGTCAGAATCAAGGAAATCTACATGGACCATGCTGAGAGCTTCCAGAAAGCTATTATCTTTCTAGACATTTACCTTTCTGCCTTCCTCCTACTTCTGGTACTTATCTGTCACTAAGCACGTTGGTTCTTTGCCCAACGAACTGAATCCATTATCCCTTTTGAGACAATGTATTTGTGACTTTTTTATTTTCTAAGGAAGGGTTAGAATAATTTTTGGAAAATGATAAAACAATATTTATCATCTCCTTATTCAAACACTAGAAGGTAGTGATGACTTTATATAATCTCAATCTGAAGATCTCTCTGAGACTACCACAGGTGCCTCTTTTACACTGTTGCCTTAACATTTAAGCAGTGTATAAGTGGGTGACTTAGAAAGACTTAATGAGGAAGTCGATTATCTAAGCACCATTTTATTCTACTGCTACTTCATCTTTGGAGATCAGTTTAGTTAAAAGTGTTCAGATATCAGAATACTGTGTTTTTATTCATCTCAGTTATAACTGATGAGAAAACAATACAAATGCTGAGATGCAGATTCTTGCCATGGATGTCCTTTTTACCCCCCTTCTACCCTCTGTTTATACAGCTCATTCACATAAGTTATAGTTCAATCCCCAAATATATCTTACTATAATAAGATTTATTGTTTATATCTTATATGCAATGAAATAGGCTTTCCATTTAGTACTACACAGATGACATTCTTCTTAGTACAAATGAACAGTTAGGAAAAGTAGTAATACCCAGAAATGGGAGAGACCAAACATCCTAGGCCTTGGGAATTGGCTAGAGGGATTGCTCCAATTGATCTTTTGAGACATGTCAAAGAAATGTACAGTTGAATATTTTAGCATATAAATTATCACCATATCACAAATATATAAATGTATACACTAACATTTCATCGGGCAGAGAAATGAAATCTCTGCCATTTTCTCATTTTCATTCTAATATCCAGGAAAGTAGGTAATGTCTGTTTTAACACACAAATGTCTCCTCAAATGATGCAATGATGGTATATATTTTTTTTGTTTTAGAGAGAGCAAAGCTACAACTATATCCACTTAAATTTTAGTGAGACTAAAGACTAAAATTATTTACCCACTAGTGTTTTAGGTTGTAAACACAATGAACAATGGAAAACGTCTTACACAGTTTTTGTATGCTGAGTTCTTCTCTCCAGATAGTACATTTAGGAATGAGACATTTCACTATGTAATTTCTTATAATTTCTAAAAACACTTAGTGTTGTTCACTAGTCATATTCAGGCTGCTGGAATTTCCTGCACTCTCCATTCACAAGATTTCTTACTCTATTCTAGATTTTTGTTGTTGTTAATAAAATAAAAGAATGCTAGAAAGCCAGCACTGTTTCAGAGGGGTATATAAAATTGGTATTCAATCATACACATTGGATTTTTTTTAAAGATTTTATTTATTTATTCATGAGAGACACACAGAGAGAGAGGCAGAGACACAGGCAGAGGGAGAAGCAGGCTCCATGCTGGGAGCCCCATGTGGGACTCGATCCCGGGACTTCAGGATCACGCCCTGGGCCGAAGGCAGGTGCTAAACCGCTGAGCCACCCAGGGATCCCCACATTGGATTAAGTATAATTAAATTGGAATTCCAAGTAAAATTCTTATAATTATGAATCAAACAAGGCAAGGCAAAGCTGGTTTACTGAATGCCTTACATATTCAGTGGGTTTGTTTAATGCTGTATTGATTTGTTATATACTTTATAAAGCTGAAGTCTTTCATTGGCCTTATTTTAAATATGTTTACTTTTTATAAAAAAGACAACAGATCCTATTAATCAGTTGTTCATATGTTAGCTCATATGCTTCAGATCTCTGAACAAAACATAACAAATGGTTCACATGCCTCAGATTCCATCTCCCTCCTCTTCCCCCAGAGATAATTAGTATAGAAGGTCCTACAGTTTTAAAAACTGCATTTTTCTTCCTTTTGTGTTGATTTTCTTTCAAGAAGTGGGGAAATTAGAGAAAAGTATATTTTTATTGTAATTATTTTCATAAGATAGAATCCTAGAAGCAGGTGTTTTGAAGGCTATGCCTCATCCTGTCTAAGTACACTAATCCACCAGTCAGACTACTAAACAATTGGTTGTCCAGCTTACCATCTCAACTTGCTAGTTTCATCAATACCATTCTCCAACTCAAGCCAAGGTAGAGAATCAAATTTGATCATTTTACTTATAGACTTTTTTCTCTCCTCCATAGTGTCTCCATTCTATGAGGAATAATAAGCATGGCCTTATGGAGCCTGTGCAGTTTGATCTATACCAACTCTCAGCTTTGCCTCTGGACACTGTCTGCTTTGCATTGTATACTCAAAAAATCATTGCTCCTTTTATTTCTCCTAAACATGACACTGCATCTCTTCCCCCATCCTGAGATATTGTTGCTCTCTATGTCAATAATTATTTCTCTTCCCATCCTTGTCTTTCTCTGGATAATTCTTGCTTTTCTTCCGGTATAAGCTATATGTAGCCCTATCCACCTGGATGTTTTCTCCAACTCTAGAAAAGCAGCATGGAATTTTATATAAAATAAATTATGCCTGTTTCCAACACTAGAAGGTAGGATGAAGTCAAGATTCAAAACTCTTTTGCTCTCTCCTATATTCTCTGGCTAAAACAACACTAAGCACAAAAATATTTTTCATGAATAAGCAATCAGATAAATGATTCATAAGTTGGTTTTTTGAAAAAGAAACATCAGATCCATAAAAATTACTTTATACATATAGTTAAATATCTTAACATGACCCTTATAACCTTTGAAGTCATGATAATGCCAGTTCTTGACTAGAAATCAACTTTGTGCTTTTTATACAAGGAAACTTACAAAGAAGCTTATCAAGTAGAAAAAATTAGTGAGAAACTGGTTAACATAATTTTAAAAATCCAAATATTTGAATTCATATTAGCTACACGGTTTTAAGAATAGAAAACAAGTCTTAATTTTATGGTTTGATTTGTACTCCTTTCTTGACACTTTTATCTGAAATAGTAGTGATACATTTTTCCATGCTCAAATTATACCCTATTGCAGAACAGATAGATAAATCTTTCTATCTATAACTGTTCTGTAGAAAACTATATATTCCATATAAATATGCCTATTCTGTGTTTTTTGTTATATAATGGATAATGTATCATATCTTATCTATTATTGTCACATACTATTGTTTCTTTCATAAATTTTGAAGAGTTGGCCTTTTTTCCTTTTCTCCTTTGGGACCTGGAACATTGAGATTATGTAGTGACTCTGTGAAGGGCAGAGGTAATGATACAGATTTCCCTGAAATTCTATTCTATGGCTGTGAGTATCTGGCCTTAGATTCAGTGAGGTAGCTATTTCCTTGCATTAGGGACCATCCCATTAACACAAAATGTTATATACAGCGTAAGATTTTTTCTCAAGTGAGTTGGGGATTTACAGATTTGAGTTTCAATCCTCTTACTGGATAAGGGAAAATTGTATTTGTTAAAGCCACAATTGTTATACCTCAAAGATGTTTATAATAATAACTATCTTGCAATTGACTGTGAAAATAGGGAATACTAATAGAAAGTGTTTGGAACATAATAAGCATCCTGTAAACAGTTGCTGTTTTTAAAATACTTCTATCAGATGTTGCCTTTTCATTCATTTATCTTAATAACTGATAACTGGGTATGTACTTAGGATATTTTGGATGCAATGGGATAAATGGAAAAGTATGTCAAAGATCTAGCATCTGCAACCTGTCTGATCTGTGGAATATTTATTAAATAAATACATGACTAGTGTGGAGACATTGAGGTCCGAAGTGCTATGGAGCTGGAAGTCAGTAGAACAGTACCGGGTACCAGTGTACTTCCAACTTCGGACATGACTAGTGGAAGATCAATCTGTATTCATTTTCTATTGCTGCTGTGACAAATTACCACAAATTTAATGGCCTAAAGCAATGCAAATTTATTATCTTAGAGTTCTGTAGGTCAGAAATCTGATACTGTCTTACCTCACTAAGATCAAAGCGTGGGTAGGGCTGTTCTTATCTGGAGGCTGCAGTAAAAAGTTGCCTCCTTGCCTTTCCTTACTTTTGACATCTCTGTTCCTCCATCTTCAAAGCTGGCAGCAGCAGGTGAGTCCTTTTCACACTGCCCTCTGTCAGGTGCCTCTGTCAGGTACATTGCTTGCTTTGAACTCAGCTGGGAAGAATTCTCTGCTTTTAAGGATTTATGTGTTTATATTAGGCCCACCTAGATAATCCAGGAAACTCCCCATCTCAAAGTCTGTAGCCCTAATCATGTCTACACAGTCCCTTTATCAACATAAGGTAGCATTTTTACAGGTTCAAAGGATGAAGATGCAGACATCTCTGGGCAGGGCACTAGGGACTTTATGATAATATTTGGGAATGACCAAAACAAATAGGCAGTGTTAAAATTTAGCCAGAATCCAAAAAAACCTCTATTAACAGCAAGTGATGTTTATGATTCACATCAATTTGGTTTGTCAAGAGCCTCACAAAACAATCACTTCACTGCTCTTCCTACAACTGAAGAAAGGAAACATTATTTTATAATTCAGAGTTATGTTTAAGTAACACAGACTGTCTTTTACCCAATTCTGAATTGACAGACCTTAAGTTTGGAATTTTATTTTGAAATTTTTTTTCAAAATTTGTTATTCCCATTTAGCCATTTTGCCACCAAGTTATGTTTTAAACCAGAAATACATGGATCTAGTCTTTATAACTTCATAAATGTAAGGATAATATTACTTTGGAGGGAAAAATGTTAACGTGTTGTCTTACAGTAAACTGGATATAGAATGATAGGAAGAAAAGGCAAGAAAGATACTTTCCTAGAATCACTCCTGAACTAATTGTAGTCTCTCTTGCTTCATCTCTTTTTTCACTTTATTTGATTAGCAGCTGTTGTTGCAGTTGGCTCTTTCCGTCTTTGTCAGATGGGCCTCACGGGGAGAATTTAATGGTGATTAATGTTTAGGATGCTCATGTATTGGGCCATGTATCTCACTTCATTCTTACAGGAATTTCCTGTAGCAAGTCTTTTATTCCTCCTTAAAACTGGAAGCAACACTTAGGGAAAGGAGTTCACCCAATATCTGAAGAGATAGGTGATGTAGCTGGCATTCATCTCATGCCAGGTTCTGAAGCCTTGGCTTCCCAGTAAGTTACAGCATCTCATTATTTCACAACGTAACACTTTTTTGTCTTGTCCATGATGCCAAATCACATTTCCCAGGAACATTTGTTAACTTTTAAGTGATTAAATATAGATACCTAAAAATCAAAGCTTTGAGATCTATATTAAGTTCGAAGAGTGTTTTGCAGGTTTCATTTACTGCTTCCTAATTTCATCCAAGTTAATTCAATCTTTTGATGATCACGCATTAAAGATAAACTTTAAGTCAAAGGTGATAAAGTGGGGAAATTGAAACATGACATTGTTGAATAATCAAATAGATAACTCAGAAGAGAGATTAATAATTATAAAATAAAGAGGGCATTACAAAATTATAGGGAAATTAAGAATACATTAAATGTTGATAGATGTTTTGTTTTATTCTTTCACACAAATACATTATATATATATATATATATATGTAAGTAATGACGCCAGTCACTTTTCAGATGTACCATAGTTAAATGCAAAAAGCAAGTTATAAATAGAAGAAAATATTAGGATTCTTGGAGAATTTTTAATCATAAAAATACTATGGGTAACAAAGAAATGATAATTTTGACTTAAATACATTGTGATTTTTTTTTAATACATTGTGATTTTGAATTAAATCGAATATAAACCTCTGCATGTACGTATACTTAAGGGTTACATTTAAAATGTTTAACCCACATATAACCAATGTTCCCATGCTTATAAACTGGTGCTTTCAAAGCTAGGATCCTAGGAAGTGGGAATGGTGAAGTAAGCAAAAACCCACTCCTCCTCTAAAAGCAGTTACAACACTGGCAAATAATATCAGATTCCCAATTTTCAGAATTCTGAATATTAATCCAAGATTAAAAATAGCCATAGTGTTTTTCAAGACAAATGGGTGAATTTCAGAGAGAAGGAGATTTGTAGTAGCTTAAGTAGCCCTATTTCCATCTCCCCCACCCAGCTCCACAGTAAGTAACCTTAAAAACCATCTGACACAAATCACAGTCACTGTGAAAACCAGCAGCCTTGCAGCCACTGAAGTGGGCATAATGGGTTCATAACTCACTAAGACTTATCCCCGGGGAATTGTCATTATTTGACGTATTTGGTAGTTTTCTGGAAACCTGCACTCACACAGCTTTTTTTTTTTTTTTTTTTTAACCTAACTTAGAACTTGCTCTTTACAAACAGTTTAATCCACAGTATGTTTGTGAAACTATCAGAGGCAGTTGTTTAACATCACATCTGCCCGAGGCAGTGATAGCAGTTGGGACGAGTAGTTGACTTAAAAAAAACTTAAAAGTTAGGTATCGAGTTGTCCTTTAGGAACTATGGAAAGCTCCAGTATATTCCTGTGAATTCAGAGAACTGCACTCATATTCAGAGTTGCGCACTTGTCCAAAATGACCTGAGAACTGCCCTAAACTCTCACCCCTGCCTGGCCTTGACCTCTTAAAATTAGGAAATGAAAGTTAAAGTAGAATTGTACACCATCTGTTGGAGCATCAATTAAATATAATTATCAACTCAAAAAGATATACACTATAATCAAACTATGGAAAGCCAAAACCAAAGAAAGAATCAAGCAAGCAGCAAGAGAAGATTGCTCATCACATACAAGGATCTTCATTAATGTTAACTGTTGTAATCAAAATAGTATGGTGCTGGCATAGAATAGACATATACATCAGTGGAATAGAATTGGGAGTCCACAAATAAATACACACATTTATGGTCAGTTTATTTTCCATATATATACCAAGACTGTTCAGTGGGGAATGAAATTTTTTCAACAAATGTGTCAGGATAACTGGATAACAATATGCAAAAGAATTAAGTTAAATAATATTCCTCTGTGTGTATTTATGTATGTATACATGTATGTATGTATGAATATATCTCATATCTTGATCCATTTATCCATTAATAAAATCTGAGGCTGTTTCCATATCTTGGGTATTGTGAATAATGCTTCAGTAAACATGGGAATGCAAAAATCTCAATATCCTATTTTCCTTTCCTTTGGAAGTATACCCAGAAGTAGGATTGCTGGATCACTAAAGCCGAAATAAAAAAAATTAAGTTGAACCCTAACTTACATGATACATAAAGATTAACTAAAAATGTATCCAACAGCCAAATGTAATAGCTAAAACTGTGAAAGTCTTAAAAGAAAATATTGGCATAAATTTTTATGACCTTGGATTAGACAGACATTTCTTAGATATGTCATGAAAAACACAAGTAACAGAAGATAAAATAGATAAATAAGACTTCACCAAAAGGAAAAGAAAAAAACATTAAGCTTTACAGGACATCCAGAAACTGAAAAGACAATACATGGAATGAGAGAAAATAGTTTCTAATTAAATATGTGATAAGGGATTTGCATCCAGAATATATAAAAACACTGTGACTCAACAATAAAAAGAAATTTAATGCAGTTAAAAAGGGGAAAATAATTTGAATGGATATTTATTCAAGAAAGACATACCAGTGCTTAATAAACACATGAAAATATGTTTAACATCCGTAGTCTTTAGGAGAGTGCAAATCAAAACAAGATGCAATTTCACATGCATGAAGTTGACTATAATCAAAAAGATGGGCAGTATTGGTGAGGAGTGGAGTAATTGGAACCCTTATGCATTGCTATTTATTGCTAAAATAAGATGCCACAGCCGCTTTGGAAAACAAGTCAGCAGTTCCTCAATATGTTAAACATAGAGTTACTATATGATGAAGCAGTTCTCCTCCTGAGAATATACCCAAGAGAAGTGAGAACTTATGTTCACACAAAAATGTGTACATGGCTATTCATAGCATTATTTATAATGGTCAAAAATTAGAACAACACAGATGTACATTACTTTATTAATGGATACACAAATTATGGTATAGCCATAGGGTGGAACATTATTCAGCCATAAAAATGAATGGAGCATTGATACAAACGTAATACAACATGGATAAATCTTGAAAACATGTTAAAAGAAAGAGGGCCAACACATAAGGCCACATATTTCATGATTCCATTTATATGAAATATCCAGAATAGGCACATCCATAGAGACAAAATAGATTAGTGATTTCTAGGGGCTGCAGTTTGGAGTGTATGGAGAGTGAATGGCTGCAATTGAGCACGTGTTTCTTTTGTGATGATGAAAATGTTTTGTAATAACATCATGATGGCAATCTAGTTTCATGAATATATGAAAAATGAGCTGTAAATTTTAAAAGGGTGAATTCAAATTGTGTTGGGAATACCTTCACAGTGAATAATATTCTGATTATCAGCTTGATTTCACATGTAATATCATTTTTTTGCATATTCTGATTGCTAGGATTAAAATCTTGTTACACAGTTTTCTTTTTTCAATTTTATAAAATAAGCGACTGTCAAACACTTTTTAAAAAATCCATTATGTTGGAATCTTATAAGAGGGGAAAGGAAGAAGGAGAGGGACAGGAACAAAGAAATCTTGCCAAATGTCTCAATTATCACATGGATAAGGAATGTAATTCACATTGAATTTGGAAGTGTCAAACTGTCATGTTCTGTCCACTTGAAATGTGAGGGTTTGTTAGTTTACCGAGGATAGAAAGAATCAATCACACCAAATTATACTTTCATGTCAAATTGGTAGACAAATAAATGAAACAGGACTACATGGTATATTTTAAAACATAACCATGGCCAGTATGGTAAAAAATAGTTCTAAAATTATTAGTATATCCTATGTATGTATCCATTATTTACATGTTTTGAGTAAGATCATGACTGATTCTTGATTTTCTGATTCACTTTCTTCAAGATAATCACCTTACAGCAACTTTGAAGCCACTCTGAACTTAGAATTATGTGACTGGGCTTTATTTACACTTCTTTTATTGGCTAACTTCAAAAAATCTGAGATATCACTATATTCTTTAAAAGCCAAAAGAAAAAAAAGACATGTAAGAAATACAGTTCTCTCCATGTTACAGGCAGTATGTAGTAAGCTAGTTCTATTACTCTTGTTTGCTGTTCAGAAATACTCATTGTAATCTTGTGTGTGTGTGTGTGTGTGTGTGTGTGTATGTACATGAGCAGGTGGACTATCTTTGTGATGTGTACTTTTCTTAAGTTGAAAATTGATCTTAGAAGAAATAACAGAATTTTCTGTACAAATTACTGTTCATTTATTCCCATATTGGCTATTGCTAGGTGGATCTGATATACGACCCCAGAAATCTGTGAGGCAGAGTTGTGTCCAGAGCCTGGCCCCGTTAATGTTCACTTCCTATGAGCCATTTCTTGGTGTTAAAATCAGTAAGAGAAGAAATTGGAGAAAGCCAGTGCTTTTATTGAAAATCGTATGCTTGTTATTCATGTTTCATGTTAGGTTAGCCACTGCCATTTTTCAAAGGCTGGGCTTTTTAACTTTTTTAATTCCACAGAGTATATGAGCTGTGTCAATTTTTGAGCTAAAAATGCTAATGATTAGGGTATGGGAATTAGTACATTGGATTTTTTCCCCACCATAGAAAATAAGTTTCTGAAGAGTAATGTTATCTATTTGAGATGCCCTATAGGAATTCGCCTGTTTAATTGAAGATATAGTATTAGTTTATTATTTATTGGATGGAAACTCTAGCAGGATATTCAATGCCTGAAGCAGAGATTTACTTTTAAAGAAGAAAATTACATTTTCTTTGATTGGTCCATGTTCTGCTAAATGCTTAGAATATTAAAGCCCCTAAGTTTGAATTTTAAAATGCTGTTAGGATAAAAGTGATTTATATGTGCAGTAACAATATAATAGAAGAACAAACTATTCATGTTTTACTCCCAGCAGGCACGCAGATATAATTAAATAAAAATACTTCATAATATAACATACTGGTCTTGATAAAGTGAAGATCTGTTTTCATGATTTTTAATGATATCCTTTGTCTTTTATTGTCTGTGAAAAACACCATCCTCCCAAAAGTTTCCCTATATTTGAAAGAATCTGGCAACAGCCTGATGCCCGTGGAATAAGCCTCCATGTCTCTTCTGGAAGGGATCTAGGCTCTAAATATGCACTTTTCCTTTCTCTCCACCTTGCTATCAGTATCTGCCACATGACTAGCAGAATAGCTTTTATCCTTTTTGTTGCCAGTAACACCCAGATTCCACATCTGTTTATTTTTCACTTTTTAACTATCTTGTGACTCCACATTTTCCTATTCTACTACTATCTCCCACTCATTTCCAACTTCTGGATTCCTTTCACATGGCCTCTAGTACTTATTTCCCATTGTCAACAATATTTTTTATATACTCAAGTGTTTCTCTGAAAGGTCGTTTAACTTTTTAGCTGTGATTGAAATCTAGCTATTCTGAGGTCTTGAAAAGGGGCTGCCCTAAACTTCTCCTGCCACTGAGTTTGAAAGTGGGGTAGGGGTCCTTTTTGCTATTCTTTGGCACTTTTAAAAACATTCCTATCGGTATCTTGGGATCACATGTATTCATACCAGCTACCAGACCTTTATCAGTTATCCATCCATCCTCCTTCTTTCTTGAAGATTTTGGCACCTTCTCATTGCCAATCCCTCTTGCCCTGGCCCCATCTCTAACCTTGGTGATTTTGGTATCCACAGAAGTAAGAGACTCTTCTAATACACTGTCCTCTCAATTTCTCAAATTCATTTCCTGCAAAGATCTTGCTCATGCTGTACGCAACCACTTTCTTCCATATATTACCAATCAACTAATTCAGTAACCTTGACTTCAAGCATCTTACTTTCTGACCTCCAGTTTTACCATTTCCATCTCCCTTTCTCTGGTATCTCAACTCCATAAATTTCTTTGACCCTCAAGCACCTCATAATCTTTCTTTCAAAAACATTCACTCTTTTTATCATCATGCATTTCTTCCCCACTTTGCCAAGGTATTCTCTATGGTCTGTGATTATAAAACCTACACTCTCAACTCTTGTGCCTCTTTCTTATACACTACCTTGGAAAAATGGCAACACTTGTTAAATACAGTTGTTTCACTCTTTGTGCTAGCTGAATGTGACTGGGAGAAACACAATCCAGTGAATTGTGTCCCGTTTTAATTTATGGCTATTAATAGCAAGTAGGTACTTTATGTTGACCCCAAATCATAATTATTTCTCTAGTTCATTTACCCCATTTTTTGTGTTCTACTCCATGTTTTCTGTATTATCCAGTACTTCATGCCTCTTCTTCAATCTCAGCGGGTAATCTTGTTTCTTATGAAGCTATCAGGAGACAATTTCTGCTAGCACTCACTAGCATTATCTATGTATGTCTCAGTATCTGTTTCTTCATTCTTTGACATTCTTCCAGGTAAATTGCACAATCTACCCCTGCATGGTAGTCATTAATACTGTTTTCCCAGAATTCAGGTTATTTCATTCTCTGTACACATGGTGACATTGCATGATCCCTTAGGGTTGGGTTGGTCCACGAGTTAATTCTGGTCAAAGAACTGAGAATGAAAATGGTATGTGTTACTTGTAGACCAGACCACTTAATGACAACAGAGACTCTTAGAGATTTTTTCCTTGAGACTTGGAGAGGGGTAACATTCTTGGTAATGGCTGTTCTGTGAGTAGAGATAAAGACAGAATATCTAGCTAATTAGTATTGAACTTATAGTATAAACAGGAAAAACTTTTTTTCATTCTAAGTCACTAGAATTTTGGAGTTGTTTGAAGTGTAACCTCTGTTGAACTGATATGCCATGATTTTTTTCTAATGATATTTTAGGTCCCATTCTGTTATGCTCAAGAACATTGGCAGTGTTCTCCCTTGATATTCTGCATTATCTTTTTACCTTTCCTTACTGGTGGATTATTCCCATGAAAGTTGGATTTTATATTAGGAAAATGTTTTTGTTCCTCATTCTTGAGAGATCTTTCCACTGGGTGTAGAATTCTAGGTTGATCGTTGATGTTTTCTCAGCTTATTGAAAATAGGATTCCACTTTCATCTGACTTTCTTTCCTGCCACTGTTGATATCAACAGTCTCTGAAGATAACCTCTCTTTTGCCTCTGGCATCTGCTAAGAATTATTTGACTTTGGTATGTCGAGGTATCACCATGATATGGTTACATTTGGTTACTTTTTATTAGTTGGGAATTAGTTGTATTTTTGGAAAATACATTTCTGGGAAATTTCAAGTCATTCCACTTTAAAACAATACCTCAGTTCAAATTTCCATTTCCTTTTGGTTGGAACTTCAAGTAGATTTGCCGTAAACTTCCTTATTCTGACTATCCTGTTGACATTTATTTGTGTCTTCTAAATCTTTGTCTTTTGTTTTGCTCTTTGGATAATGTATAATGCACTTTGGTAGTTATTTCTTTTGCTATGTATTTTACTTGTTTGCAGATGTGTTTTTTTATTTTAATGACCTTATTTTTTGTAACTTCTAGAAGTTCTGGGGTGGGGGTTAAATAAATCTGCTTATTAATTATGTATTTTAAGATACTGTTTAGTCATATTTTTAATAACTTTTATTTCTTAAAATATATTAAAATCTTATGATTTCAGTATCTGGTATTTCTGGTCATTTTAAGTCAAGGCCTTCATTCTCAATTGTGCCTTCTTTAAATTGTGTGTGTGTGTGTGTGTGTGTGTGTGTGTGAATGTGTGTGTTTTAGAACTGTTTGCTTTAATTTATTTAAAATTTTCTGTGGAAATTCTTTGTAATGTTTGTTTCTGCCACATACTGATGGGGATTGAAAGTTCAGAAAGACTTAAACCAATTTATATGCTGAGGTTTTTTTCTATCTTGGTATTGTTTGTTTGGATTAAGCATGCTCATGATACTCCCTTGTATCATGTGATTATGGAATCTCATGAAATGTTTCTTTCTCATTCAGCACTAAGTTTGAAAAATAAAATTTTCTTTCAGGTCCCTTTCAAGGTGGTAGAATATTTTCCTTTTGATATGCTGTTTCTTCTTCACTATCCTTTTCTTCTTATTTTTGCTATCTTGATCTTGTTTTCTTAATGTATTTGTTGTTTTTGTCTTAATTGTTTGAACACCCTGAATACTATTTCTATTTATATAAAGTTGCATTTTTAGATTTAACAAACGTATATGTTGAATCTATTATATCAATTCAAATTAATCAGTATCTATAATAAATGTCTAAACGTGACAAAGTTTTACCATTCTTTAACTTTTTTCTCCCTTCATATCTCCTACTACCATCACCCAAATGTGTAATTATTTCTCATTAATTTATAATTTTTAAAAAAGATTTTATTTATTTATTCATGAGAGACACAGAGAGAGAGAGAGAGAGGCAGAGACACAGGAAGAGGGAGAAGCAGGCTCCATACAGGGAGCCCGATGTGGGACTCGATCCTGGGTCTCCAGGATCACGCCCTGGGCCAAAGGCAGGTGCTCAACTGCTGAGCCACCAGGTGTACCCAATTTATAATTTTTAAAAAATTTATCAAGTCACAGTGAAAAGATCTCCACTTAAGTGCTTTTAGTAAATATTCTAAGGATTAACAATTTCTTTCTTCCAAGTTTTCAGTGTCAGAAATATCTGCAAAATTTCCATGTTAATGTTTGTAGGATTCTCTTTACATAGAAATTTGATTGTTAGCTGTGCCACGTAAGACACTGCATCTGTAAGATTCTTTTTACCATGACAAGAATCATAATTTTGTGTTATTGCCAAAAGAAAGATATTTGTAATAGGTGATAATTTAACTTTGTTAATTAGTGTTAATCACAGTGGGGATGGAAATTAATAAATCTTTGGCTCCTCTCATTGCTGAATTGTGGATTACAATACAGTACGAATACTATGTCTATCAACTGCTTTGTGAGTATACAAAAGCTGTGTATTCTTTAGTAGACATTTCTACATTTCTAGAATTAAAGACTATATTTGTCATTTATTATTTAATTAACATTACCCCATGCACTGGAATCAAGTGCCTTTTGTAACATTACCTAATACTTCAGAGAAATCAAAGAAACTACTATTAAGACACTGAAGATATAAGCTTTTTTATTTGTGTCCCTAAAGAGTTGTAAAATTTTTTAAGGAACTCCTCCCATCAGAAACAAGCATTGGAGATTTTTAATTACCTTATACTTTTTAAATACTTACTAATATTCCTTGAAGTATCTTCGAATTATTTCAAATAACAATTTATCTAATACTTTAGTAGAAAAGATTAAGAAAGCAAAAGATGAAAGGAAGACCTACTTGAACAGCTCCAACAAATCTGTGTCCGTGTAACAGTATTAATTTTAACATTTATTGGGACTTTGTATGTGAATGAGATTGTTCTAGTGATATACATTATTAACTCACTAAATACTCATGTCTAACTCTATGTGATACATAATGCTTTTATTCCTATTATACACATGGAAAACCAGGGCTTAGAGAAGTTATTAAACCACTCTTTAATAGCCAGTAAATAGTAGAGCCAGGTTTTTTAATTCAGGAACTAGCTCTAGAATCTTCTCTCTGAACCCTGACATTATGCTGCCTCTGTAAGAAAAATACCAAGAGTTAATATTTACTAATTTTTACTATGAGAAGTCTCTGTGTAAAGAACTTTGAATTGTCACGCTTATTTATTGCCATATAACAAACTACCACAAACTTAACCATTTAAAACAATACACATATATTATGTCAACATTTCTGTAGCTCAGGAGTCTGGTGGCTTACCTGGATCTTCTTTTTAGAATCTCACAAAGCAGCAAAGTGTTGGCCTTGTTACGTTCTAACCCAGAGGTTTAACTAGGGATGAATTCGCTCTCAAGTTCATACAGTACATTCTCAGAGTTTATTTCTTTGGTTGTAGGACTGAGGGCTTGGCCACTCTCAGATCCTACAGGCCGGGCACAGTCACTAGAGGGCTCCTGCACTAATAGTAAAGACCATGTAGATTTCTTAACATGACTGCTTTCTTTATCAAACCATCAAGGAGAGTCTTTAAAACAAGTTGGCTCAGAAGAAAGGTGTAATATAATATAACATAACATAACATAACATAACATAACATAACATAACATAATATAATGATGGAAGTGACATCCCTTCACCTTTGCTGTATTGTATTGGTTAGAGTCAAGTAAAAGATTCTGGTCATACTCAGGGGAAAGTGGACTACACAAATATGTGATCTTCAGAAGCTGCGAATCATGGATGGGCCACCTTGGATTCTATTCACCCCTGTCCAGTCTGCCCTCTAGACCAAAATGATACACATCTTTCATATGTACATTATATTCACCACTTCCCAAGGTCCCCAAGAGTCTCATCCCTTTACAGTATTTGCTCAAAGTCCAAAAATCTCAACATCAAATCAGGTCAAGGTATATGGATGAGGTCCTTTAGGTGTAGTTCCTCTTGATCTGTGGTGGTCAGAAGCTGACTTGACCCTCATCATCCCTGCCTCCTGGTGTTCGTACCTTGTGTAATGCCTACATCCCCTCCCCTCCTGGTATAAGCAGGACCTGTACCTGTAAGTTGCTTCTCAACAATAAAATACGGCAAAAGTAATGATATGTTATTAAGAAGATTGTATTACATGACATAAGACCATCTGGCTGGTGGACTTGCTATAGGGATTTTTTTTTTTTTTTGCTTGCTGCATTTGAAGAAAGAGGCCATGTTGAGAGATCTTTGTGGCAAGATGCTGAGGACAGACACACAATAGCCAACTGAAGGCAGTCTTCTGACAAGAGGTAGCATGAACCTAGGGCCCTCAGGGAAACAAACTTTGCCAACAACCTGAGTCAACTTTCTCAGTTGAGCCTCCAGATTGGAATACGGCCTGTCAGACACTCAGATTGCAGCCTTGGAAGACCCTAAGCAGAGGACCCAACTAAGCCATGCCTGGACTCCAGAGTCCTAGGGGCTCTGAGATAATAAAATGCTTGCTTTAAGCTGCTAAATTTGTGGTGATTTATGACATAGCATGAGATACAAATATGCATTAGCTTCATTAATTCTCACAACAACCCTATAAGGTAAGAATTATATTTAGACCTATTTTATAGTTGTGATAACAGAAGTATAGGAAACATTGAGCTACTTTCCCACAGTAACCTGGGCAGTTGTGACAAAATGGGGATTTCAACCTATTTAGTCTATATTTGGAGTTTGCATTCTTCCCCATAACACCACACAAGATTTTGGGTTTTTGTTGTTGTTAGTGTGTGTGTGTGTGTGTGTGTGTGTATTTTATTTCATACACATTCCAAAGATTGAGTTAATGTGTTCTACTGGTTGGTATCAGTCACCTGTGACTTAAATTCTATAAGATTAAATATGCTTCATCCTCATTTGCTCAATGGTCAAGTGGAATGATTTTTAAAATATTAATTACAAGTTATCCCTATATTTTCCTCGTCAGCTCCTTCTCTGTTAGGCACTGCTGATTACTCATATATAGATTGTTCAGATCACCTTGGTATTTCTCTTTACCCTCCAGCTACCTGCCATTTTGTCATTTGTCTTCTCCCTTGGAAGCTGTCCAAGTTCGTGGAGAGGAGGGGAAACTCAAACCAATCTTAATAGCAGCTCTTCTAACTGCAGCTGTGAGGGAAGAGTGAGCAACTATTGTCTGACATCTTTATCATCTGTGAATTTCAATTATCTATATGATTCCCACCTCCCATTAAATTGAATAATTGACAGTTGGATTCAATGCATTTTAGAGATATTTTTGCATTCTTTAACACTTAACACTAACTAATAGAATCAAAAGTATGTAAAATTTTAAAATGAAAGCAAACAGATAAATCAAAGAGAATAGTCATTTTCTTTTGTTTCATTCCAATTCCTGTGGGATATACAGGCTCATACACACATACTGTAGTATTCTAATGACCAAATGCACTTTTAATGTTCTTCTCCATAGTCACTTGAAAATTTGGCTCAAGCCTGAGATCATTAAATAGCTGTAATAATATCAGCAGAGGCACCATGCTCAACTACATGCAAACATAATTAAAATTTAAATGCTATTTTCATTTCCTGTTATATAATTAAGAGTGTTATAACATCAAAATTACATACATACTATATCTGTGTGAATTACCAGTTTTTTTTCAACTAAAAGTATTGCTTTGATTGATTAATGTTTCTTCTTTTCCGTAAATACATTTAAATGAATGTGGACAGAGAGAATAACGTGTATTTCTGATACAGCTTCAGAATGCAGTGCAGAATTGTTACCTTGTACAATGAATAAAAGGAGTGGATATTCTTTAAAACACTCTCTGGGAGCTAAAATAATTATATATAGACAAAGTGAATTCCAATTTCATTTTGCTCTGTGCAAAAACTGTAAGTTTTATAATTATAAGAGATTATATTCAGATTGAAGGAGGTCAGGGAAGGATAGGAAAAGACTATGTAACACATGAAAAGATACCTTTTTCCTCATCTCCGTGTAATACAATTATGCATTGTTTTACTTTCTATTTTTTGTATTTTTCTATTTTCCAGAGTTTTTGAAATGAAGATATATTAATTTCTAAGCCAAAAAATACTATTTTAAAAGAACACTATGAGGGTGTAAGTGGCTTAATACAAGTGCTTACCTATACCTATATTGAGAACAGTCAAGTGTTGGATTTAGTGTGAAATACTTACAGACATTGCACCATTTCCATTCTCTCTGCAATTCTGTGTGATTACTGTCATTTTCAGATGAGGAAACTGAGGCCTAAAAATAGTTTCAGTGACCTGTTAAGTTCCCACAGCTGAGTGTCTCAACTGCATTTTCTTAGTTACTCTGAATTCTTGGTAGAAACTTTAGCCACTTGCTCGTTTCTTAAGAGGTGGATTATTCTCATGCGATTTTTATTATTCACCGAAAGGATTTTCTGAGGTTTTTGATTTGTAACTACTCATTTCTTTTGAAGAAAATTTTAATTTAATTGGTAATAAAGCTGCCCCTGAGGGAAGTTGAAAATAAGAAGGTCTTGCATCTGTCTCTCTTTACAACTGAGTTTACAGTATCCGGTGGCTGGTGTACAGCCCATAGAATGCAGTAGAATCAGTGTCTGTCTTCAGTCAGTAAAAGAGACTTTACTTACTGAGAAAACTATAAATATCTTCTAATGCAGAAAATGAGATTGCTGTTAGCACAAAATTTTGGTTCAAAAATAGTTGAAAGAAAAACCAAGATGCCTCAGACCAGGAAACGTTAAATTCATTCGTGCTCTTTACAAATAAAGAGCCAAATTTTCGATCTACTATAATTTCCAGAAACAAAGCCCATTCATCCCTTTTTCTAAACACCACTATTTTGCCTCCAAAACAGGAACTTGGAGCTCAAAGGAAACTTGTCTGGTTCTTCAGCTCAAACAAATGGAACCTATATTGATACTAGCCACATTCATTATCATTCAGCTTGAATTGAGTCTGTATCTATTATTTGATCATAATACCTGACCTGTGTAAGCCAGTTCTAGAACATCAAATCTCATCAAATACATTTCTTTATGTATTAGTTACAGCCTAAAAATTTTTACATACACTCACCCCCCCCCACACCCACACACATATAAAATATTCATATTTTATCCTCAAGGGAATTTTTGATGAAACTACAGAAATTATTACTGCATAATTAAAACAACATTATCACTAATTGTTAAGCCTACCATTTAACAAAAATATCAAATAAGCAATTGAAATGAATCGTTACATAACACAACAAATACTAATGTCTTTGTTTTTGAAAATAGTCCTGTCCTTTTTTTTTCTTTATGTAGAGTGACTAGCTTTCAGGCAGATTGGAAATAGGAATAGAGGAGAAAATATTCTTTGATGTTATGAATGCCCACAAGCATCAGCAGCTGTGAAGACTAGTAATGAAGCATTTGGCCCTCATTTGGCATTGCTTGCTCTTGAGAGGATTTTCTTACAAAAGATCAGCTATTTGATGAGTTCCACAGGCTATCACTTTGACTTCCACATATTGGCATCTACATGCTGTTGCAATTGACGTTCTCCCTTCTGCATGGCACAGTGCCCTTCTCACAGATGGACTCAGGTGTTGGCAGAATGCAGAGAAAATATTGTCATTACGTTCAAGGGTTAGGTCCTACATTTCTTTCCTTGAGTGTCAAATTGCAATTTTTGAGGTTACTTTATTCTCCCTGAGGCATTATTCAGGATGTCTTACCTGAATTGAAGTATATGGTGGGCGACACCTGCAGAATTACTAATAAGATGCATTGTTTTTTCCCCTAAAAGTTAATGTATGATAGTAGAATGGATCATCCCATAGTCAGTCTTCCAGTTACAAAAAGGAGAAAGGACTTAAATGGAATCTGAAATTCGTCCTATGTGCTTTAGTTTCGTTTCATTAGAAGGCACGTCTTCCTTGAGTTAAATGAAATAGAAGAAATGAACTTATTGGATGAGTTATGAAGCCTCGGGTGTGTTCAAACGCCGTCTAAAGGTGGAGGGAGGTACTTAAACTGCTTTTCCAAATGAAGACTGTAACTTTACCTCTAATCATCTTCAAAGGTTGATAGGGATGACATTATCCTAAGTCTTTTTACATTATGAGTGAAGAATGCCCCAGCTGTGTCACTGGTGAGGTTAAAAGGTGTTACCGTGTGTGCCTTTTAAATGAGCATAGTAAGTGAAAGTGAACAATTGGTCCCAAAATTTGGCTTACTGTCTGTGCATGCTGGGCCTTAATGTGGTGTCGCCAGCTCCTCCGAATGAAAATACAAGGGCAAATTAAGCAGCTTTATGAACTCACAGGGGGAACAGTTGTTCTAGTGGCTTTCATACAAATGTCTAATTAATTCTTGAAGTAACCCAAATTGTCTTTTGTGATCTATGAATGAGAATCTAAGAGAAAACCTGTGCTGAAGAAACTGAGTGAAAGGGGAAGGGGGATTTTGTGATTAGCTTGCAGTTCACAGTTTTGGGTACCACTGCAGTTTAGTTATTTTCCTCATTAATATTACATTAGTAAGCTAATGAAACATTTGGGTGAATACATTATAAGTAATAAAGGCATTAATTTTATTTTTCTGAACACTCAATTATGCTAATTGGCATCTGCTATTGTTTACTGTATATATTTATCTGTGAGAATTAAGAACAAATATAGAACACGCAGATGATTTTACATATTACCAATACAGTAAATTTCAGTACTTTGTATCCTTTTTTATACTTTTTATATTGTAACCAATATAAGAGACTTAATCATATTTAAGCTATCGTTCCATTCAAATTCAACTTCTTTTCTAGTTCTGAATATATATATTTTTATTCTAACATTACCAAAAGTCTCTGTTAGAGATAAACACTACAGTTTTCTGGACCAATTCAATAGAAACTGGGTAGTACACTTGTAAGGTATTTCTTTTTTTCTTTTTTTTTTATTATTCATTTATGATAGTCACAGAGAGAGAGAGAGAGAGGCAGAGACACAGGCAGAGGGAGAAGCAGGCTCCATGCACCGGGAGCCCGACGTGGGATTCGATCCCGGGTCTCCAGGATCGTGCCCTGGGCCAAAGGCAGGCGCTAAACCGCTGCACCACCCAGGGATCCCTCATGTAAAGTATTTCTAAGCACGAGCTCTGTCAATTTGTCAAACACTGGACCAGTTTAGGCTTTTAAAATTTATCCTATTTTTAGATGCTCAATGGGAGAAAAAAATGTTCCCTTGTAAATTTTATCAAAGATTCTTACAGGATACGTATTTGTTGTCAGGAAATCTAGTTTTTACTCTCTTTCACAGTTAAGAGTGCTTCACTTCAATGTGGAAGATTTCTATCTTTTTGAAGGACAATTCATTTCTCCAATATTTTCCTTGGTTCCCTTACTGTAATATTTTATCACATTCATACCAAATTGAAAGACATATAATTTAAACTTTTTCTTCTAAAATGTTGCATGCAGTTCATTTTTATAATAATAATTTATGCAATTAGCTGTCACCAGATGAGAATGAGTTATAGGTGATAAGTCTACAACAGTATATATGAGTATCTCATTTCTGTACCTGTCAATGTGTTGACTATTTTAATTCCATATACCTGCTAATTGTTTTTTTTTTTTTAACCTGCTAATTGTTAATTAGCAATCAGCTCCGCATCAACTCCTCTCGTGGTATAAACACACATGATATAAGATGAAGCATAGAAAGCTAATCAAACATTCTGAGTGAGTGAGTTGGTTGTCAAAACCAAACCACGTAACTAAAGCAGTTAGAGTTTTTTCCTAGTGAATTATAGAATCAGTATCATTGAAATATTTCAGTAAATTGATACCCAAATCCACTCCAGGGACTTGAATCCTAAATAACTTTCTAACATTTTCGGTAGCCTTTTAATCTATTCTTTATATTTATCTGACTGGACTAAGTGCCCATATGTGGCTTTCTGTCCTAATTCTATCCAAACCACTTCAGTTTGAATGGCGAAGCCTGTACTTCCTACGTACTATGCTTCTTAAGTCTTCATTGAAAAATGTCAGTGTTCACCTGAAAGGTTGGCTTATTAAGTGGGTGTGTGCATGTTTTTTTTGATTTTGTCAGAAAATGGAGAACAGAAGATCACCCTGATAGCTATGTTTGACCAGTTCTGCCATGAAGTCCATAAAGTTGTCTGGGTCAGGGTGTTAGAGGGAAAGGTTAGAGTATGAGTTGAGGGACCATTTGGGATGTTACCGTGAATCATCAGTTAACTGTTATCCTCATCTGAATTACAGTTTAAGACACTGTTTTGTTGCACGCAAAGAATATTTTGCTTAAAATGCTGCTGCTCATTCTCATGTGAAGGATCATTAACCATAGTTCTCCTTATTTCACTGTATTTCTGGCAGATTTAAATCTATTTTATGTACTTATGTGGGGTATAAAAGGCATACATTTGTGAAAATTTCCTAAAGTCAACTGAGTGTGAACTATGACTTATTTTAAATTACTTAGCTATAAGTAAAATGTATTTCATGAAAATATCCTGTATCTTACTTACAGCATTGATAATAATTGAATTGATAATAATTAAACATATCTCCATACTGAAACTCATACCAGTGTAGAAAATAAGGCTTTGCAGGTACTCTGTTTTGAAGATTTTTATTATAACTTGTGTTTTTTTTAAAGTTTGTCAGTATCATCAGCTTGTTCACAATCCATTATGTTGTATAAGCATCATTTTGCCATCAATCAGAACAATTGGCTGTGCTGTATATGCAAATATATCAAATCATTATATGTTGCACACCTTAAATGAGCACAATGTTATATCTGAATTATATCTAAATAAAACTGGGGGGGAAAAGAACAGTTGGCTTTGTCCATTCTGAAGGTGCTCTAGAAGTAACTCCTATGTTTGTTTTGTTTCTTAAATTCCGTATATAAATGAAATCATATGGTATAGGGGAAGGGAAGAAAAAGAGACTCTCAACTACAGAGGATAAACTGAGAGTTGTTGGAGGGGAGGTGAGTAGGGCATGGGCTAAATGGGGGATGGGTATTAAGGAGGGCACTTGAGATGAGCACTGGGTATTCTATGTGAGTGATGAATCACTGAATGCTACTCCTGAAACCAATATTACATTATATGTTAACTAACTAGAATTTAAATAAAAACTTGAAACAAGCAAAAGGAAGTAACTCCCAGTCATAACTGAGAGTGCCAATAGCTAAAAGGCATAATATCATAAATCCTAATGCACATTTTTCTCCTTGTTAGGAAATATGGGTTCTTTTCAGTTTCTAAATAATAAGAACCTCTTCTTTGGAGGAATATAATTTTTAAAAATAAAATTCAGTGATTTTAAGGAAATTGGAAATTTTTACTTAAAACTCAAGTAAAAACATAAGGACTGAAAATACAGATCAAGCCAGCCTAAGAAGTTTCAAAACATGACCTAACAGCTTCCTTATGACATTTCTGATATCATTATGTGATCAGCCATCTTAATTATATCAAGCTATCTCTGGAACCTTGTAGGCCCTACATAAGTAAAACATGTTTATCTTGTTTCACTAAAAATGTTCAAAGGTAAAATGTTTTTATGTCTTTCAAATAGTCTTAGGATTCTTTAAAATGATGTTGTTCAGAGTTAGTGCTTGAGGCTATGTTAGTGTTCCTTCAGACAACCCTTTTACAACCTAAATCTTTGTGAATCCTTCTTACTCAAATATTCCAAAGTCTCAAAGAATTTAATTTAGTTATAATGCACAATAATATGTTTTACCCCCAGGAAACAACTGCTTTAGCAACAGATCAGATTAGATGAAAACCACATTCACTGGATTCTCATTATATTATTCTGAGCTTGCCATGATATGGGAAGAGGTAGTATGGTGTATCTGCAGAAATGGTGTCGTATGGACATTTTCTAAAAATGCAATAAAACATTCTAAACTTTCTAAAATGTTGGTGTCTCTTTTAAAAATAAAATAGAATTTTGTTCTGTGGCATATTGACGTGAAATGGGAAAGAAAGCTACAAAACGTGTCATTTATCAGACTAACACATGTAATCTAATAACTGGCTGAATACAAAGGGCTTATAATCAATGGGGTTATTTCATTATGTTTATATCATTTTAGATAAAGTTTGGTCAAAAATTTAGTAATATTATTATTAGAATTGTCAAAATGGCCATTTATTTTTATTTTAATCTTTTTTTAAAATGACCATTTAAAGAAACTGAATATACAGAAAATAGATTTGAGGGCGTAAAGTTTTCATTCATGTCTTACTCAGTGATGGAATTCTCACCAAATCAATATAAGTAACTGAAATTTTAAAGGGATTTTTTTAAAAGAAGGATTTTTAATTCAAAGTTCTAAAATGAAAGTTAGTGATATTATAGAAATTAAGGTGAAATAAAAGCCAGATGAGAGAAGGGAAATGAATGGCTACTAAACTAGAAATAATAAATGAAATAAGAAATGAAAGACAATTCAACTCCTACCACAGGAAAATGTGGTCGAATATATTTAGGCAAATGTTTAAGTACTTCTGCTCTAGGTTCACTAGATTGACCACTGGCAAGGATGAGTTCTTTATTTTGCTTTCTACTTTCAGCTAGATTTTTATAAATTAAGTTTGAATTGGCCATTCTTAGAGAGGATTCCCCATCAATATTATACCAGGGATTATAAAATAGATTTTTTGCAATTTCAAAGTTTATCTCTATGAGATTGGATCATTTTATTCATAAGCATGCCATATATATATTATAATTTTAATGTTTTTATTTTGTATATATTTTTTTAATTTTTTAAAATTTATTTATGATAGTCACACACAGAGAGAGAGAGAGACAGAGACATAGGCAGAAGGAGAAGCAGGCTCCATGCACTGGGAGCCCGACGTGGGACTCGATCCCGGGTCTCCAGGATCGTGCCCTGGGCCAAAGGCAGGCGCTAAACCGCTGCGCCACCCAGGGATCCCTGTATATTTTTTCTTGATCTTTCTTCCTTCCTTTTGTCCTTCCTTCCTTCCCTTTCTCAGCTTTATTGAAGTATAATTGACAAAACTATGACATATTATACAATGTGATGATTTGGTATTTGTATATATTGTGAAAAAATTTCCATAATTATTTGAATGAACACATCTATCACCTGATATTTACCACTTTTGTGCGTGTGTGTTTGTGTGTGTGTTTATGAGAATACTTAAGTCCTACTTTTATCAAATTTCAGTTAGACAGTACTTATTATCAAGTGCAGTCATTTGATACATTAGGTCCTCAGACCTCATTAATTTTATAACTGAAAGTTTATACTCTTTTACTAAACCTAAATCAAATTAGTCTTATTAGAAAAAGATTTTGTACTTTTTTTAGACATTTATTTGAGAGAGAGAGAGAGAGAGAGTTCGTGAGCAGTGGAAGGGACAGAGGGAGAGGGAAGGAGAGAATCTCAAGCAGACTCCACACTGAGCGCAGAATAGTACTTGGGGCTTGATCTCAAGATTCTGGGATCATGACCTGAGCAGAAATCAAGAGTAAGACACTCAACTGACTGAGCTACCTGGGCACCTCTGTCCTCTTTTGATTTTTAAAAAGCATTCCAAATAGCCACAAACCAAGGGGAGTATCATCTTTCACTGCTCCAACAGTGAAGCTTTCTTCTGACTACGTCTCTGAGTTGCTAAGTGACTAATGTCTTTTTAAAGCTTGTATTTAAGATCCTTTCCTGCAATTTCAAGGACTTCACAGTTTCCTCTGTCTTTATCCCTGGTACCTTTTTTTTCAACTGTTCTCTTATTAAGTCTCTTCTTTTTGCTTGATTTTAGAAAAACTGCTCTCATTTTGTAAGCATCCCTCCTTTCTTCTTTCAAATCTACTCTTATGTCAAAATTTTTCTTCAGACTTTGAGTTGGTGATCTCTATAAGGGTTAGAGTTACTCCTGCTCCATCATGTTTATAACCTCAAAGGTTGTTCTTGACTATCTGATTTACATTAAGACCTTAAAGATATTGTAACACAATTCAGCGTTAATATTTTAAATGTTATTTAAAGAAGAGGTAGCAAGCAACCAAAGAATATTTTAGCTTCCAGTATTTTTCCCACAATATATCTGAATGATTATTGCTCATAGAAATGAGAAAATGTTTTTATGAAAATGCTGGATATGCAGTTAATATTTAGTAATAAAATGGGACCACAAATATAAATGAAATAAGAGAATTGGTGTTGAGGGGATTGTTTTAAATAAAATGCCACAGCAAACAAAGTATTAAATGGAGACAGTAACAGTATATGAAAGTGTATACTTATTATATGAACTCTTTGACTTTATAAATACACACAGCTATTCTAGACTTGTGTTGTATTTCAAAATCTTATAAAATGTCTGTAAAATAAATAGCCATATTATATGTGCTGGTAATTTTATTTTAAACAGATTATTTTCCACAAACATTCTTAAACTATATTTGTAATGAAAGGAAAACTTACTAGAGCAAAAAATTCAAATTCATCATATTTCATTATGTAGCTTGATTTAATATTTTTTAGAAAGTCCAAGTAATTTTAATATATGTGTAAAAATAATGACAATACTTAAGATATTTATTATGCTTCCCTTATTTCTTATATGACTTAACCTAGAAGGCATCTAGTATTCTTCATTGGAATAGATATACAATCTGTTGGTCAAACATGCTTATCATTATGTCACCTTTAATTTTTAGAAAAACTGCTTACAATACTAGAAGGCATTGAATGTTTATTTTTGTTAGTCTTTTGCCTGTGAGTTTTGTGTCCCTGGAAAATTTATAGCAGAGGAGTCAAAGATAGGAGTAAAGGGGATATAATGGTCCAACAAGGTACTTCAACACCATAACATCACAACACACACCAAGAAAGAATAGTATCGTATTTTCTCTAGTATCATATTGTACTGACAGTATAATCAAAGGAATGTGCCCTGATGGAGCCAGAAATTATATTTTCAAATAGTGGAGAAGAAATGGTGCCTTATTAGGGCGAAAAAAAGGAAAATTAACTTAGTCTTACAGAATAATGTTAGCTGGAATGAGACACTACAAAATGCACGTGTCATTAAGTGAGGAGAAGATGTAGAGCTCCCTATAGGAACAAGGACAGGAGCAACCTGCTTCCTCAAATGACAGAGGTAGAAACCAGACTGTCTTCTTCAGGGGGCTGGATTCAGGAGGAGCCATCATCAGTACTCTAGGATATCAGGTCGACTTCCTTCCAAATACTTCAGCTCTCAACACAAGATGTTTTCTGAACAACTGGCTAAGTTTCATCTCTGTGAGAGTAGAGATTGTATCTGTAATTGCACATTATTAATCTTGAGTATCTAGGAATGTGACTGGCACACGTAAGGCATGCAATGGTCTATGCAATGCATGAACATATAGAAAGGGCAACAGTTATTGCCAAAGAAACTCACATGATACATTTGCCCGGTAGAATCTGTAGTACATAGAGCTTAAAAGGGTGAAAATAACAAAGTAGGAGTTCATGTGGATGTAGGCAACACAATTCATCTAGTACTGATTGTCTAATAATTGCAAGGCATTACACTTACTGATTCAAAGATAAAACAAGCATTCCTGCCCCCCATTGCTTATAATCATTGGAATTTAAAAAAAAAAAAAAACAAACTACTAAAATGTAATTTTCACCACTCCTTGCCGATTTTCAGACTAATGAAAGAAGATATACATAGTTTTAATTCGTTATGATTCTAGAGGCACCTGTAGCATACCTACAAAGTAGTAGGAGTTAAAAAAATTGAATGATTCAAAGCAAACTTTCAATTTTCTACAGAAAAGTAATTCAAAGGGGCACCTGGGTGGCTAAGACAGTTAAGCGTCTGACTCTTGATTATAGTTCAGGTCATGATCTCAGGGTTATAAGATCCGGCCCTACATCAGGCTCTGCACTAAGCATGGAGTCTGCTTGAGATTCTCTCTCCCTCTCCTTCTGCCCCCACCCCATGCACACAAGTGGGCTCTCTCCCCATCTCTCTGTCTCTAAAATAAAAATATAAATAAATAAATAAATAAATAAATAAATAAAATCTTTAAAAACATATCTAAAATGATCAGCTTGAGTGATCAAAGAGAACAAAGAGAAGGAGCATCTATGTAGAGAATGTACTGATTTGGAACCTATCTTAGGGTATTTAAGTATTTAGTGTAAGACAGCATTGTTATATATTGAGGAGATTAGAATATAAGATCAGGATTCTGGAAAGCAGCAACATTTAAGGGGCCAACTGAGAAAGATGTAGGAATAGAACCATGGGATAGATGGTTTCTGGGACTGAGCAATCAATAGTGTCATCATCTATAAAATGACACAACGAGACAGATTATAGCAAGTGCTCTAGAAATTCAGGAAAGAGCTATGAAGGTATAAAAGAGGAAAGATTGTGTGTTAAGAATTCTCTGTGAGCATGTAGTACAACTGATCAGATGATAAGTTAATATAAAAGAAAGACTAGAAAGAAAATGACAGAAATAACTAGTTGGAAAAAAATTTTAAAAGTTTTATAGATAGGAAATTCAAAGCACCATGGTATATGTCCATATCAATATAGAATTGCAAGCCTTGCCTTCTGACTAGAATATAATCAAATAAATACCTTAATTTTTTTTCTATTTTATCATTACATTTTTATGGAATATTTCTGTAATAATCAGTGGCATTGCTTTTTCATATAAGCAATGTGAGAATTATCAGTGTCGCTATGGAGTAAATAAAATTGCAAAAACTCTGGAATTCAGTAAGTGATGCCCTATAGCATGAAACAGATATGTCCACATTAGCAGATATTTATTAATAAAGAAAATGGCTATATTTATTGGTTCCCACTTGTCAGAATTGTAACTTTTGAGTTTGAACATCATATATATATATGTGTGTGTGTGTGTGTGTGTGTTTCTCTCTCTCTCTCTCTCTATATATACACATATATACACACACACACATACATATTTGTTTCCAGCAGTCAATGAGAAGTACCATCTTATATGCCCTGATGATTTTATATAATTTGGTTTATCTTGCAGTTCAGCCAAAACGCTATGTCATTTTCTTGGACTCAAGTCTTCCTTTCAGATTCTCCCACAGGGCTCTATGTGACAGTCTTATAAAGACACTCATTCCTTCCACAGCTGCATGGCAGCTTTAAGACATAGTTTGTACCTCTGTTCCTATCCCTGCCATTGTCAATCAACCTTACTAGCTGAGCAAATGATGATGGTGGGGGGCTCGCTGGGAATCTAGGAGGCTGAGGGAAAAGGCCAGACAAAAAGATACATAAAATGGTGATGTTTATGAAGTCTTTGATCCTCTGATTCTTATTATTCTAATTCTTATTATTACCTGGCTGGTGCCTTCTGAATATTAGCAGAAACCAGCTTCTTTACAAGGGTGAGACTTTGGCAAACACTAATTAAAATATGACTGAATCTGCACTTTTGGTCTCCTTTTGAGATTTGATTTTTTTAAATGAATTTTGATAGTCAAGAATGGTAGTTTAATGGTATGAAAGGGAAAAAAAACTTCATTAACAGGTATTGATTAAGACAGTCAAATTACCTATAATGTAGAAGACTTGCAAGAGAGAGTGAATCATTTTGGAGGTTGCAGTTTGGCATGAAAAGCGTTGGGGATCTCAATTCTGAAGAATAATCTCAAGTTCATTTTGCCACTTGCTTTGATGGTTTTTCAATGTGAAGTTAAATCTTTCAAAGCTGCTAATTCTCATTCAAAGTGCAGAGGAGTTCCAGAGAATTTAAATCACATCTGTAAGTGTGTGTAATAGCATTCATGGTTATTTCACAGTAATTTAGAAGGCCACTTTCAGGATGAGTGACTCATTCTAAGTATTATCATAGAAAACCTGTAAAAAAAAAAAAGGGACTGCTCTTTGCATTTTAAACTTCAGAGGCATTGCTCAGATTTTAGCAGTTTTCAGGGGGAAGAGGATTATTACTGCTAGGCATTGAAAGAGACAAAAAGAAAAAAATATGAACAAAGTACAATAAAAAATGCAGTAAAAAATCATTCTGCATTGTCTCTTTACTGGAGTATTTGCTATATTCCCCACTGTTAACCAGCTGACAGCATCTAAGTTATTTTCAAAGACATGAAATTTCAATATGTAAAATGTGATATAGAAGACACATTGCTTTGGAACAAGGAATTTTTTTACAGGCAAAATAGGTGTCTAGGCAATTTTATGGTAGAATATTTTGTTGCACTGGAAAATATCTAAATGTAGACTTGTTTCTGTAAAGATTTAAACTCTAAGAAGATAAAAGAAAGAGAGAGAAAGGGAGGATGGAATAAAGAACGTAGGAAAGACTGTTCATTGAATGAACAAAGAAAAACACTAGGAAGGATGGGAAAAAAGAAAAGGATAAAAAGGATGGGAACAAAACCCAGGAGAGACTGTTAAATTGAATGATTGAATCAGTAGAACTCTTGGATTGCCATCAGAAGAAAACACTTTAATGAGACTAAAATAATCCATGATACAGTGGTCACACAGTCATTGCATACCGCTTTTTGTGGCAGGTGGACTCTGAATCAGATTGTGGCATGTTTGAGGTTTCTTAAGGTGTGCTTCTCAGATAAACACTGACAAAGACAAGGGACAAAGAGGACCTGATTATAGGATAGAAGTTCAGAACCTTTGGGCTGCCCCAGCCAAGTGCATGCCACCGAGTGAAGTGGATTTTTGAAGTTAGGTAATCCGTGAGGATTGACAGCTGAAAGCTGTCTTTTGACACACTTTCAGGGGGTAGGACAAAAAAAAGTCTTTTGGGGAAGGACCATGTGGATAGTGAGTGCCTCAAAGTGCCCACTAAAGTCTATCCCTTGTTCCATTCTCTCAACTTCTTCTTTTTTTTTTTTTGTAAATTTTTATTTATTTATGATAGTCACACAGAGAGAGAGAGAGAGAGAGGCAGAGACATAGGGAGAAGCAGGCTCCATGCACCAGGAGCCCGACGTGGGATTCGATCCCGGGTCTCCAGGATCGCGCCCTGGGCCAAAGGCAGGGGCTAAACTGCTGCGCCACCCAGGGATCCGCATTCTCTCAACTTCTTAATGCACATTCTTATAGCAGATCTCTCAGGATAGCTGAAAGGCCATCTTCTCTAGAGAAAATTAGAAAAGGAACGGTAAGGTGATGAACTATAGCCCCTAATGCTGAAGCCTGTCTTGGATCACAACTGATAAGGTTTTTTGCTTTCTATTTTACTCTTTATTCTAGATTTCCTTCATGCTCAGCCAACACCTCAGATGGTCTTGGTGATTACCTGGTGGCAAGGCAAAGAGCCTCATCTCTGTGAGGTCTGAATCTCAACTCATTTTGCTTCTTTAAGGGTGAAGTCGCTGACATGTCTGCTTGAGATTGGAGTACCAAAAAGGCACTCAGGTGCATCGCCTAGGTGCTAAACCTCTTTCTCCCTGCCCCTGTGTGTTAGAGCAGACTTTTGATATTCTGACAATCATAGTCAATTATCCTTGCCAGGTGGAGGTTTATCTTCTTGCCAACTAATACCTTAGCAAAGGTAATCTAAGGTTCTAGGTGACACAGATAACTTATAACTGTATTAGACACTTGTTCTGTGAAATTGTTTCTGCTTTACAGATCAGGACAGTTTTACTGTCAGAGCCTAAATTTGATGAAAGAGGAGGCAAAACTTCCCAAGGGGGTCATGAGACTGATTGCAGTGCTCCCACTTCCGGGTTCCATCCCTTGATTTTCTGATTCATATGTTTTACCTTTTGAGACAACATCATATAAGAGTCTGATTCCAAGTGTGTACTACTTCTGGGAATATGGTATCTCATCCTCTAATGTGTAGTCTTCAGTCTGGCACTTGAGAACAGCCTGCAGAAGACATAGTTAAAGATCTCTTGGGCCTGCAGCTTCTGGGTACTGTGGAACATGATTCTGTGTTTTGGGACCTACTCTTACACCTTTCTGTTATGAAGTAGGTTCTTGGTCTGATGCACCACAATGCGGGATTCTGTGGCGGTATACACCATTTGGTAAGCTCCGGGATAGTGATGCAAGCTGAGGCCCATTGGCAAAAAGAGAAACTCACATCTGATGAAGTATCTCCTCCTGCCAGAATGCAATCTTGCCCAATATAATCAACTTCCCACTAAGTGACCATGTGGTCTCTTTGAGGCATGTGCCATATTGGGAACTGAACATTGGTCTCTGTTTCTGGCAGCTTGGGCCCTTGGCAGCATTTGCTCGATCAGTTTTGATAGATGTGTTTGTGTTCCTGGGCTTATGCATAACCTCAGTCCCTGCGACCACTCCCTTTGCTCATATATGCATTGTGCCAGCACTGAGGTGGCCAGTGACAGAGGCTAGAGATCACTTGGCCATTTCATTCTATTTGGTGGTTTAGTGCCTCTTTCATGGTGGGTGCTTGATGGTAGAAATGAACATGAGAAACAGAGGTCATTGCACTTTATGCCCACTCCCATGCCTATCCATTGGATATGATGTTAATTTTAATTTACTTAGCACATAAGTGGCACAACATGCAAGCTGCTATTACTCTTATTTATTCTGTTATCCAACAGTAGTGACTAGTTATTTTTGGTGAGGTCCATGAAACCAAAAAGCATGTTTCCTTCTGAACCCTAAATCTATAGTACATTGTAATTTTTGATGCATGCCCTGTGATGCAGCTCAGGTTTAATTGTTTATGGAAAGTAGGCCTCATAGGCCTTATCAAATTTCATGAAAAAGTCTTGTGAAAGTTATCTGATGATTATTTGGGGTGAGTGATTCAAAGAGAAACCAATACCTACACAAGTAAATTCTAACCTTCTTTATATTTAATTTGAATTTTTAAAGTCATTAAATCGAAGTCCTGAGAATCTGTTTATTGCATTGCATTTTAATTAAAGTCTGTAATTTCACTGACAGTTCCATGGCTAAGTTACTGCATCTGGAAACAAGTTTTTATGGTGCCTGTGTTATAAAATTTTGATACTCAAGAAATCTCTAGTAATTTTAAACATCATGATTTATATGTTAACATTTTAACATATAAGTACATTTTGAATAATCTGGGTGGCTAATATAAATAAATTCTACAAGATTTCATTTCTTAAATTTGTTGCTTTTATTATATGCAGATGTGGAAGTGAACACTTGTTAATGCTATTTTAATTAACAACATTTAAAAAAACAGCGTCCCTGGAAACATAATAAATGCATTCATGGCAAGTGAAGTCTAAAGAATATCATGGTATTCTGTACTGGAAAGCACAAATTTAGAGGTAGAAGTTAATAATATTTTTGTCAGAGAAAATAAAGATATTTGAAGTTATCAGAAGCTTAGAAAAATAATTACATGCTTATATTTTTGCAGCAATCTCATCATTAGAAATATCCCCACTGGATCCCTGGGTGGCGCAGTGGTTTGGCGCCTGCCTTTGGCCCAGGGCGCGATCCTGGAGACCCGGGATCGAATCCCACGTCGGGCTCCCGGTGCGTGGAGCCTGCTTCTCCCTCTGCCTGTGTCTCTGCCTCTCTCTCTCTCTCTCTGTGACTATCATAAATAAATAAAAATTAAAAAAAAAAAAAAAAAAAAAAGAAATATCCCCACTGTTATTATGAAGAAATAGTTAACCATTCCTTCTCTGACAGCAGGGACATTGTAGTCTGAAGAATTATGGTCTTAAAGTACAGTCATTCTATCATTGACATATGGGTACTCCATCAAGTCATCTACAATTATTATATGAGGTGCTCATTATTCAAGCTGTCAAATTTGATCTAAACATTATCTTTAGGATGTAAGATTTTCTCTTTTTCAATCAAAGAAAGTAAATTACGATGGCTGAATGTATATATTTTTACTTTGACTATCATTTTAAGTAATCCTCTTCCTTACCTGCAATTGTTTGCCTATACTGTCATTACCATATATCTTTTTCCTGTATTCAGCCACCTGACATTACATACAATTTTTCCATCATTGCCTGCCATCATTGATAGATTTCTTTTATGATTCCCTCAAGTCATAGAAGGTAGATTGACTTACTAATTCCATCAATGGCATATGGCTGCCTGGAGCAGTGTTTCAATATATAAGCTTCAAACTAGGTTCCAAGCAGCAAAATACCAAATTAATTCCATCAGCATTTGGATTCACTTAGAAGCTAGACATGATTCCCTTTATCTTGGAGAATATAAATTATATAGAAAAATAGGCAGAAAATTACATCTTCAAGTTAATTTTAAACTCAAGAATTTTTTTTTTCATATAGGAATCCTCTACAAGATATCTTAAACATTCATAGATGATGTCATCATTCTATCCTTTTATCAGTCAGCTTTATTCTCATTCAATATGATCTCTTTTTCCTTTGAAGTTAACAAATTATAAAAATGAAGTACGCTGTTATTGTAGAAATTTGTTTTTTAGTTATGCTTTCTATTCACAGAGGAGATTAGAAAGTGGAATTAACTATCCTAACATTTTTAAAGCATTTCCTAATGCTTCTTTTTTATCCTAGAACTTCTTTTTTTCCAGTTTTGCATATCTTAATGAGTAGGATGTTCACCATTATTATTTCAAAAAACAAATCCACTTTTACCAGACTTACTTGTTTATTGTACTTACAAAAACAAAAACCAGAACATCACTTTTCCTTTGCAGTATTTAACCACATGTGATAAAAACTAATGTGAAGTCATTGTAGGTGATGGAAAATGATATTTTATATACTTCTTATTTAGCAGTTATGCTAGGAGTTGTTGCTATCTTTACTTTACAAATAAAAAAGTTGAAAAATAGTTAACTGACTTATTAATGAATATACTTTAGTGATTCAGTTGGGATCTTGCCCCTCTTCCACCAAAACTTCATATTCCCACCCTTATGTGTATTATCATTTTATTGATACATCAATTAATAACCCTAACAGCTTAAAAGGACTACTGCTAGAATGTCTGGATCAGTATTCAGAATACTCTAGTGGACATAACACTGCTAAGCATAATTCTTTGTTTTGAGACACATCCCTTAATTCACTTGCCTGCTTTGTGAAATATAGGTTTTTATCTAAAAAATCTTTAGGCTCCAAATCAGCCTTCCTATTCTACTATTTCTTAATTATTGGAAATAAAGGCCCTTATTCCCCAAAAAGGACTATATAGAGTCTTTCTATTATAGCTATTATATGTTTCTTAGAGATCCTGTGTAAGTTCCTAGTGTATCCTACAAATACTGACTATTCTGTTGAAGTTACCCTTGGTTTTACCGAACTGACACTTAAGAAGAGGAGATGGTGATGGTAAGGTTGCTATAGGAAGTGGAATCAAAACACTCTTGATTATTTAACAGAGGTTAATATCTACTAATGGGCCCGATCTTTCTGTCTCTCTTCACTCTTCCCAATTCCAAGAAACAAAAAATTTTAAATTGAGGTCAGTAGCATAATGAGATAAACAACATACATGTTCATTGTGTCATTCAGAATTTATCAAAAGTAAATATAGATTTCTTGTGTCCCTATTTTGTAAAATGTGACATTGTACCTGTTTTAATATTAGCCAGAGCAAAGTCACCCTTCCGTCAACCAATGGAAAGACTGTTAAGTGCACAAATATAATCACAAACATCTATGTATAATTATATACATTGTGTGTGTGTGTGTATATATATAATTATGCATGTATAATGTATATACAATGTTTATATATAATGCCATCCCACAGGTACCAGATAGAAACTTTGTTTTCTGATCTTCATATTTGTTGTTTCCTGGCTTCTGTAGATTAAATCTCAAACATTTTATGTAGCTCTTGTAGCATTTTAAAATTGGAGAGATTGACATTTCTTCTTGTTCCAAAGAAAGAGGGTAGAAAAGCCTACTTAAATCCATTATACATATAAAATTCAGAATTAGCTATATCTATTGATTGATTGTTTTCACAATATGTGATGGAAGACTGACTCGCTTGTGTTTATTTGAGTGACTGAAATTTTATGTCATTTAGTAATTCTGTACAAGAAAAGGGAAACTATGACTACATTTTATGTATTTTTACTATATTATTATGAGTTAAAATTCCTATTTGTGTCTTACAATATAAATGGTATTGTATGAAAAGATATTTCCAAACGACACATCAGATAAAGGGCTAGTACTGAAGATCTATGAAGAACTTACTTTTTTTTTAACATTTTATTTATTTATTCATGAGAGACACACAGAGAAAGAGAGAGAGCGAGGCAGAGACACAGGCAGAGGGAGAAGCAGGCTCCATGCAGGGAGCCCAACATAGGACTCGATCCCGGGTCTCCAGGATCCCGTCCTGGGCCGAAGGCAGACGCTAAACCGCTGAGCCACCCGGGCTGCCCCTATAAAGAACTTATTAAACTCAACAGCAAAGAAACAAACAATCCAATCATGAAATGGGCAAAAGACATGAACCGAAATTTCACCAAGGAAGACATAGACATTGCCAACATGCACATGAGAAAATGCTCTGCATCACTTGCCATCAGGGAAATACAAATCATAACCACAATGAGATCCCACCTCACACCAGTGAGAATGGGGAACATTAACAAGGCAGGAAACCACAAATGTTGGAGAGGATGCGGAGAAAAGGGAACCCTCTTGCACTGTTGGTGGGAATGTGAACTGGTGCAGCCACTCAGGAAAACTGTGTGAAGGTTCCTCAAAGAGTTAAAAATAGACCTGCCCTACGACCCAGCAATTGCACTGTTGGGATTTACCCCAAAGATACAGGTGCAATGAAACGCTGGGACACCTGCACCCCGATGTTTCTAGCAGCAATGTCCACAATAGCCAAACTGTGGAAGGAGCCTCGGTGTCCATCGAAAGATGAATGGATAAAGAAGATGTGGTCTATGTATACAATGGAATATTACTGAGCCATTAGAAAGGACAAATACCCACCATTTGCTTCGACGTGGATGGAACTGGAGGGTATTATGCTGAGTGAAGTAAGTCAATCGGAGAAGGACAAACATTATATGTTCTCCTTCATTTGGGGAATATAAAAAAATAGTGAAAGGGAATAAAGGGGAAAGAAGAGAAAATGAGTGGGAAATAGCAGTGAGGGAGACAGAACATGAGGGACTCCTAACTCTGGGAAATGAACAAGGGGTAGTGGAAGGGGAGGTGGGCAGGGGGATAGTGTGACTGGGTGATGGGGCACTGAGGGGGGCACTTGACGGGATGAGCACTGGGTGTTATGCTCTATGTTGGCAAATCGAACTCCAATAAAAACATATACAAAAGAGCAGCCCCGGTGGTGCAGCGGTTTAGCTCCGCCTGCAGCCCGGGGCGTGATCCTGGGGACCCGGAATCGAGTCCCACATCGGGCTCTCTGTATTTTGCCTGCTTCTCCCTCTGCCTGTGTCTCTGCCTCTCTCTCTCTGTCTCTGTGAATAAATAAATAAAATCTTAAAAATAACATATACAAAAAATAAAGATACTGATGTAAAAGGAGGGAATAATTTCAATAGAATGATAAACAGTTACGTGAAATTAAATTGTCAAAAATCTTAGTTTTTCTTGAATAAATAAAATTTCAATATAAAAATATATTTATTTGTGGTATTGGTAATTACCAATTTGTGGTAATGGTGGTGTAATTCATATTAAACAGTCTAAAATCCTACTACATTATAAAATATAACTTTTTAAAAAAGATTTTATTTATGTATTTGAGAGAAAAAGAAAGTAAGAGAGAGCACAAATGGTGCAGAGGTGCAGAGGGAGAGGGAGAAGCAGATTTCCCCCTGAACAGGGACCCTGATGTGGGGTTCGATTCTAGGATCAGATTCTGAGCCAAAGGCAGACACTTCACCAACTGAGCCACCTGGGTGCCCCTAAAATGTAAATTTTATGTACTCTATCCTAACTAGATGAAAAACCTGTCTTTTATGCCCTCTGCTGAAATTTATTTTTCTAAAAATATTTATTGACCAAACAATTTATGCTGGTTGATGTTCTAGGCTTTGAAGAAGCAACAATGAACAGATTAATGCCTTCCCTATATGTTCTTATATGTGCCAAGAAGGATAATGTCATTGTTTTAGTATTTCGCAAACCCAGACTCCCCCAAATGAATATCCCGCTTACTAACATTTTTATAAAAATATAAAGTATAGATCTTATATGTTATATTTGCTCTACCAACAATCACTTTGTGCTTTTAGATTTCACTAGTTTTAAAATGAAAATAAAGGAGGATATGCCTTGATATAACATAAAAATCTGAAGGGACAATGGAGGACATAACAATTAGCTACTATATTTGCGTACTGTGTTTGTGTATTTTGTATTAATTGTGATTCTATTTTCCTTTTAATTCTATAAGTGTAGGCCTATTTAATAATTAACCCATTTGGTAGACTTAGCAAACAAAAAAAACACTCTTAACTATAGAGAACAAACAGATGGGTGCGAGAAGGGTGGTGGGGATGGGTTAAATAGGTGATGGAGATGAAGGAGGGCGCTTATGATGAGAACCGGGTGTTGAATCGCTATATTATACACCCAAAACTAGTATCACATTGTGTGTTAACCAACTGGAAATAAAAATAAAAAAGAAAACTAAAGTCCAAAAACTTACTTTCCAAGATTGCACTGCTAATAAGGGAAAACATGTGGAATGAGATTCTCAGATAGGTCTCTGGAGCCAGTGTGCCTGTCCTTCTCACAGTCCCTCTCTGCTCCCTCTTACATGGACAAAGACCTGAGAAAAGCCAGGAAAGTAGGTGTTTTGGAATGGAGACATTGCAAATATTCTATTTAGTCCAATTTACCAGGATATTGTGACCAGAGCCATACAAAAGAAACAAAAAGTTTCTGCACAGCAAAAGAAAGATTCATAAAATACAAAGTTTCTGCACAGCAAAAGAAAGATTCATAAAACACAAAGGCATTGGAACTGGAGAAAATATTTGCAAATCATATATTTGGTAAGAGGTTAATTTCCAGATATATGAAGAACTCTTCATGGAACTGAATAGAAAAAGAAACCCCATTAAAAAGTCAAAGGAATAAATTTTTTCTTTCTTTTTTAGTTTTTTTTAAATTATAGTTAGTTACCATGTAGTGTGATATTAATTTCAGGTGTTCAATATAGTGACTCAAAACTTCCATACAACACCTGGTGATCATCACAAGCGCACTATTGGCGGTGCCTGGGTGGCTTAATTGGTTGAGCGTCTGAGTCTTGATTTTGGCTTAGGTTATGATCTCAGAGTCTGAGCTGGAGCCCCACATGGGGTTCCATGCTCTGTGCAGAATCTACTTGTCCCACTGCTCCTCCCTCCACTCAAGCTCTCTCTTTCCAGAAATACTTAGATAATAATACACTTATACTTGGTGACTTCAATCTAGCTCTTTCTATACTCGATAGGTCTTCTAAGCACAACATCTCCAAAGAAACGAGAGCTTTAAATGATACACTGGACCAGATGGATTTCACAGATATCTACAGAACTTTACATCCAAACTCAACTGAATACACATTCTTCTCAAGTGCACATGGAACTTTCTCCAGAATAGACCACATGTTGGGTCACAAATCGGGTCTGAACCAATACCAAAAGATTGGGATCGTCCCCTGCATATTCTCAGACCATAATGCCTTGAAATTAGAACTAAATCACAACAAGAAGTTTGGAAGGACCTCAAACACGTGGAGGTTAAGGACCATCTTGCTAAAAGATGAAAGGGTCAACCAGGAAATTAAGGAAGAATTAAAAAGATTCATGGAAACTAATGAGAATGAAGATACAACCATCCAAAATCTTTGGGATGCAGCAAAAGCAGTCCTAAGGAGGAAATACATCGCAATACAAGCATCCATTCAAACACTGGAAAGAACTCAAATACAAAAGCTAACCTTACACATAAAGGAGCTAGAGAAAAAACAGCAAATAGATCCTACACCTAAGAGAAGAAGAGAGTTAATAAAGATTCGAGCAGAACAGAATAAATAGTCTCTAACAACAACAACAACAACAACAAAACAAGTGCACTACTTAATCCCCATCTACTATTTAACCCATCCCCTCACCCACCTCCCATTCTGGTAACCAGTAGTTTGTTCAATGTAGTTAAAGAATCTGTTTCTTGGTTTGCCTCCCTTTTTCTTTTTTCACTATTACTCATTGTTGTGTTCCTTAAATTCCATATATGAATGAAATCATATAGTATTTGTCTTTCTCTGTCTTATTTCACTTAGCATAATACATTCTAGTTCCATCCATGTCATTGCAAATGGCAGGATTTCATTCTTTTTTATAGCTAATATTCCATGTATCTATATTCCACCTTTTTTTAATCCATTCATCAGTGGATGGATAGTTGGGCTATTTCCACAATTTGGCTATTGTAGATAATGTGGCTATAAACATTGGGATACGTGTATCCCTTTGAATTACTATTTTTGTATTCTTTGGATAAATATTTAGCAGTGCAATTGCTGGATCCTAGGATAGTTCTATTTTTAACTTTTTGAGACACTTCCGTACTGTTTTCCACAGTGCTTATTCCAGTTTGAATTCCCAACAATAGTGCAAGAGGGCTCTCCTTTCTCCACATCTTTGCCAGCACCTGTTGTCTCTTGTATTGTTGACTTAGTCATTCTGACAAGTGTAAGGTGACATCTCATTGTAGCTTTGATTGGTATTTTCTTGATGATCAGTGTTGTTGAGCATCTTTTCAGGTGTCTTTTGGCTGTCTGTGTGTCTTCTTTAGAAAAATGTTTGTTGATGTCTTCTGCCCATTTTTTTGTTTTTTGGGTGTTGAGTTGTATCAGTTATTTATAGATTTTAGATACTAATCCTTTATAAAATATGTTATTTACAAATATCTTCTCTCATTCCATAGGATGCCTTTTAGATTTGTTGATTGATTTCTGGGTTTGCTATTCTGTTACATTGATTTATGTGTTTATTTTTTTTGCCAGTACCATACTGTTTTGATTGCTACAGCTTTGTAATATAACTTGAGTCCAGAATTGTGATGCCTCCATCTTTGCTTTTCTTTTTCAAGGTTTCTTTAGCTATTTGGGGTCTTTTGTGGTTCCATATGAATTTTAGGATTATTTATTCTACTTATGTGAAAAATAATGTTGGGATTTTGATAGAGATTTGATTGGGATTGCATTAAATGTATAGATTGCTTTGGGTGGTATAGATATTTTAACAATATTTTGACAATATTTCTTCTTCCAATCCATAAGCATGGAATATCTTTTCATTTATTTGTGTCACTTTCAGTCTCTTTCATCAGCCTTTTATAGTTTTTACAGTATGGATCTTTCACCTTCTTGGTTAGAATTATTCCTAGGTATCTTATTGTTTGTGATGAAGTTGTAAATGAGATTGATTCCTTAATTTCTCTTTATGCTGCTTCATTATCAGTGTATAGAAATACAACAGATGTCTGTACATTGATTTTGTATCCTGTGACTTTATTGAATATGTGTATCAGTTCTAGCTGGTGGAGTCTTATGAGTTTTCTATATGAAGTATCTTGTTATCTGCAGATAGTGAAAGTTTCACTTCTTCCTTGACAGTTTGGATGCCTTTTATTTATTTTTGTTGTCTGATTGCTGTGGCTAGGGCTTCAAGTACTATGTTGAAAACAGTGTTGAGAGTGGACATCTCTGTCTTATTCCTGATCATGGAGGAAAAGATCTCAGGTTTTCCCCTTTGAGGATGATATTAGCTGTGGATTTTTTATATACAGGTTTTAAGTTCCAGTATGTTCCTCTAAACATATTTTGTCGTGAGTTTTTATCATGAATGAATGATGTACTTTGTCAAATACTTTCTGCATCTATTGAAATGACCATATGGCTCTTTTATTAATGCATCAAATTGATTAATTTATAAATAGTGAACCACCCTTGCAAACCAGGAATAAATCACACTTGATTGGGGTGAATTATTTTTTTAATGTATTGTTGAATTTGGTTTGCTAATATTTTATTGAGAAATTTTGCATCCATGTTCATCAGAGATATTGGCCCATAGACCTCTTTCTTTTAGCGGATAATTTATCCAGTTTTAGTATCAGAGTAATGCTGGCCTCATAAAGTGAATTGGGAACGTTTCCTTCCTTTTCTATTTTTTGGAATAGTTTGAGAAGAATAGGTATTTTACTGTTCTTTAAAATTTTGATTAATTTGCCTGTGAAGCCTTCTGACCCTGGACTTTGGTTTGTTGGGAGTTTTTTGATTTCCAATTCAGTTTCTTTCCTGATTGTCACTTTTTTAAGTTTTCAGTTTCTTCCTGTTTCAGTTTTGGAAGTTTGTATGTTTCCAGGAGTTTATGCATTTCTTCTAGGTGGTCTAATTTGTTGGCAAATATTTTTTTATAATATTCTCTTACAGTTGTTTATATTTCTTTGATGTTGGTTGTTATTACTCCCTTCTTGTTTGTGATTTTATTTGTGGTTATTAATTGTGAAGAAGACATAACAGATGGCCACCAGGTACATTAAAAGATGCTCAAAAAAAAAAATAAAAAAAAATAAAAAAAAAGATGCTCAACATCACTAATCATCAGATAAATGCAAATCAAAAGTACAATGAAATAATTGCTTTACACTTGTTAGAATGACTGTCTTCAAAAAGGCAAGAGATAGTAAGAGTTGACAAAGATATGGAGAAAAGGGTACTCTTATGCATTGTTGGGGGAAATGTATATTGATACAGCCATTGTGGAAAACATTAAGGAGGTTTTAAAAAAACATTTAAAAATATATAACTATTATATGATCTAACAGTCCCACATCTTTTAACATCAAGGTCTTGAAGAGATATCTGAACTTCTGTATTCATTGTTGAATGAATTATTATTCATAATAGCCAAGATATGGAAATGAGATAAGTCCTTGTTAACAGATGAATGTTTAAAGAATTTGTGGCATATATATCTAATAGAGTATTATTCAGCCACGAGAAAAGAGGAAATCCTGCCATTTTTTGACAACATGGATGGACCTTGAGGGCATTATGCTAGGCAAAGTAAGACAGAGAAAATAAAAATACTGTATGATATGACTTATGTGAAGTATCAAAAAAAAAAAAAAAGCCCCAAATCATAAAATCTGAGAGTTTGGAGATTTTAGAATGGTGGTTTCTAGAAAATGGAGGATAGGATAAATAAGGAGATGTTGGTCAAAGAGTACAAACTTTCAGTGATAAAATGAATAAATTTTATGGGTATAATATACAAAATGGTGATTATTGCTAATAATATTGTATTATATACTTGACAGATGCTAAGACAGTAAATCTGAAATGTTCTTACCACACAGAAAAATGATGGTTATATGAAGTGATAAAGTTTATTTTGCCATAAATAAGTATATGAAAGTAATATGTTGTCTGCCTTACACTTAGACAATGTTATATGTCAATTATATCTTAATATAGCTGGAAAAAAAACAAAATGAACATAAGGCTTTAATCTAGATTCTAGGATAATAAGACAATTGACCTGAGTAAATTTACTAGCTAATCAAACCTATTATTTGAGAGAAGAGGGATTTTTATCATTATTTTTTCTATTTTAAGAATTTATTTAAAAAAATTCTTTGCTTTCATACTTCAGTCTAAAGATGAAGTATAATGAGCCTAATGTAACCTTTAAATTGTATTTTTTAAAGCATCACAACGATAGTACTGTTTTTTTTTTTCCTGCAACAAATTACCACAATACAAATTATTTTACAATCCTATAGAACAGAAATCTGACATGGGTCTCATTTGGCTAAAATCAGTTGTCAGCAGAGCTCTGTTCCTTTTTCAGAGACTCTAGAGAAGAATCTGTTTTCTTGCCTTGTCCAGCTTCCAGAGGCCCACATGCATTTCTTTGCCCCTGACTCCCTGCCTCCATCTTTAAAACCAGTAATGTTGAATTTCTGTGTCATACTCCTATTTCATCTGGTTGCCATTATTCAGCAATCTCAGATTGTGGATTTCAGAAAAGTTTTCTCCTTCTAGGGACTAGGTTGCACTCACTCAGATATAATAATTATATTAATGATTAATGTAAGTATAGAATTATATTCTCGGATAGTTCAGGATATAATATACAGGATATAATCCAGGGTGATTTCTCTATCTAAAGGTCCTTGACCTTAATCAGATCTTCAATTACCTTTTTCAAATCAGGTAACATATTCAGAGATTTTAGGGATTAGGATGTGAACACCTTTGGGTGGGGGGAACCACAATTATCAGTTAATCAGCTATTTTGTAAATATAAATGCCTTTGTGCAATATTGGAATAGCTTAGGTGTTTTTAGGTTTTCATAGTTTGATCACCTGCTATAAAAGACTTCTTAAGTCCATCTCAAAACTCTTTTTAGATTTTCAAGAGTTGTTTGGCTTAGCTGCCTTATTGCAGAAGATAATTGCTGCAACCACTAAGCCTCCTTCCTGAAGGATGTGTTTCTTTTCTTTCTTTTTTTTTTTTTTTTTTTTTTTTTTTTAGATTTCATTTATTTATTCATGAGAGACACAGAGAGAGGCACAGGGAAGAGAAGCAAGCTCCATGCAAGGAGCCTGTTGTGGGACTCGATCCAGGAACTCCAGGATCACGCCGAGACAAAGGCAGACACTCAACCACTGTGCCACCCAGGCATCCCAGGATGTATGTTTCTATACGGTTTCTCCTAACCATTGCGGAATACTGCAACTGAAATCTACACATAGATGTGTAGAGTGAACTCCAAAATAAAAGATTTTAGGAAATGAATTTATTATCAAGATGAAGTTTTTAACACTCTATATAGTTTAATACCATGGACTTCCACTTTTTCATTTAATAAGTTTTACACTGAGGGGAATCCCTGGACGGCTCAGTGGTTTAGTGGCTGTCTTCGGCCCAGGGCCTGGTCCTGGAGTCCCGGGATCAAGTCCCACATCAGGCTCCCTGCATGGAGCCTGCTTCTCCCTCTCCCTGTGTCTCTGCCTCTCTCTCTCTCTCTCTCTCTCTCTCTGTGTCTCTCATGAATAAATAAATAAAATATTAAAAAAGAAGTTTTACACTGAAAAATAAGAGAAAATCAAACATTATTGACAAGAATATTTTGTTGGGCATATACAAAGTCCAGAGCTGTGAAGACCTTTTAGGATATTGAGTGCAAGGAAAAGAGGGAACAGCAGGAGTTGAATAGAGAATGCACAGGAGAAAAAGAGTAATACCCTGGACTGATGGCTGGAAATCAAAGAACAAGTCAAAATAGAGAAAGTTAAGTCTTGAGAATATGGTGTGTTATATCCCTTTCTTATCTGAGGCATTAAGACAGAGGTAGAGTGATTTTATCCAGAGAACGGAGCTTGAAAACAGACTACAAAGGTAAAGACAAAAGAATGAAAAATCAGGCAAACTAGCATGATGAATATGAAAACTAAATTGAAGAATATAAAAAACATATACCAACATGTACCTTCCAGAAATAGAGATGTAAGGATACATCCCTATTTGTTTGACCTCACCCATGAGTGTACAAGGCTTAGTTAGGAGACTTGGGTGGGAGACTTTGGGTAGGCAGAAGCATATTAGTCTGGGGAAGGCAGTGGGTGATGTTAACAAAGTCACAGGGCAAATGCAGGAGTAAGCATGAGGCTGCAGTTGTTGGGTCTATGGAATTCACCTGAGGATCTGACAGATGGAGAAACCTAAGAAGGCATATATGTATGTTTGTGGGGAAGCCATCCATAATTTTGAACAAGGCAATGAGGAATTGCTCTGTTGGGAAAATAGTATGTGAAGAGTTAAGGGAAGGAGTCATACAACTATCTGGAGAAAGAATTTTTTTTTTTAAAGAGAGACGGATTGATTGATTGATTGATTGATTGATTTATGAGACAGAAACAGAGAGGGGAAGGCACAGAGGGAGAGAATCTCAAGTAGACTCCCTGCTGAGCACAGAGCCCCGTGAGGGCAGAATCATGACCTGAGCCAAAACCAAAAGTTTGATGCTTAACCGACTGAGCCACCCAGGTGCCCCCAAGAAAGTCTCGTTAGGAGAGAAGAACAAGACTAAAAATCCTGAGCTAAGAACATGATGTCTTTATGTCTTGGAGAACATAAAGGAAGCCATAGTCACTAGAGCAAATATGGAAGGAGAATGAAAGGTTACAGAAGTAACAAGCATTCTGGACATACAGAGCCTTTGTGATTTCAGCTTTTACTTTAAAATAGGAAGTACTGGAGGGCTTTGAACACAGGATGTAATGATCTCATTTATGTATTAAAGAGAACACTCAGGGTTGCCTGGGTGGCTCAGTTGTTTAAGTGACCAACTCTTGGTTTCAGTTCAGTTCATGATCCCAGGGTCTGTGAGATTAAGGCCCATGTTGGGCTCTGTGCCGAGGGTGGAATCTTTTGCCTGAGATTTTCTCTCTCTTCCTCTGCTTCTCCCCCACACTTGCTCAGCTTGCGCTCTCTTTTTCAAAAACACCCCAAAAAACAAAAGACAAAAAAAGGAACATTCACTTAGCTACTGCTGTATTACAAACCAGAAACCTGAATGGGGGTAAGGCAAGAAAAGAATAAGGAGAATAGTTAGAAAGCTATTGAAACAAACCAGGTGAGAGATCATAGTGCTTTGGACAGCAGTGGCCAAATGATAAATGGCTGGATTGTGGATCTATGTCGAATAGTAAATCTATCAAATTTGTGCATAGATTAATATAGGTTTTGATAAAAAGAAAGAAGTTAGGGATTATACAAAGTCATCAATAAATGACTACAACATGGTTCCATCTTTCTCAGCTGCAAAATTTTTATCAAGTAGGTCAGGGTACTTTTGTTGAAAGTAAGTGTTAACTCTGAGGAGCACCTAGGTGACTGTTAGTTAAGCTTGCAACTCTTGATTTCAGCTTAGGTCATCTCAGGGTTGTGAGATCGAGCCCCACATCACTACTCATTTTCTCATTGCAGAGTCTGCTTGTCCCTCTCTGTCTGCTCATTAACCCCCCCCACTCTCTTTCTCTGTCATAAATAAATAAATAAATAAATAAATAAATAAATAAATAAAATCTTTAAAAAGAAAAGAAATCAAATGTTAACTCTGAACCCCACTGATAGCTGAATGAAAGCAAACGAGGTGCCTGCCTACTAGGATTCTGTGGTTTTGGAGAGAGGGTGATCCAGCTGCTAATCTGGAGAACATCAAGAATTTGTCTGAATTTGGAAACAAGCACAGACAACAGTTATATTTTACAAAAGAACAAATTTTGTTGAATTTTAAAAATTTAGGAATTAAATGAGGTAAGAAACTCTTTGTCAGTACAGACTGCTATAACCAGTACCATAGACTGGGTGGCTTGAACAACATTTATTTCTCACAGTACTAGAGGCTGGGAAGTCTAAGATCAAGGTGCCATACTATTGGGTATCTGGTGATAACCTTCTTACTGGTTTGTAAACATCTACCTTCTTGCTGTGTATTCACATGGAGGAGAGAAAGAGAGCTCTTGTCTCAATTTCTTTTCTTATAAGGACACTAATTCCATCATAGGTGCTCCACCCTCATGATGTCATCTAAACCTAATCATGTCCCAGAAACCCCCACCTCCAAGTGCCATCACACTGGGAGTTAGGGCTTCAGTGCATGAATTTTTTGGAACACCTACATTCAGTCCATCCAAGGACTCTAAGAATCTTGGAGACACAGTGTTTGAGTGGGTGGATAGATAGTATTAGATCACCTTGGAACAAAAAGAGAAGGAGGGATTAACTCTGCATGTGAAGTTTGAAAAAGCAGCCCAGGTGATTCCAGCATTTCCTTTCCTTACTTCTCACTTCTTGTATCTTCTTGCCTACCCCCTAGAATTATAACTCTACATGGATTGTTTTTGTTGTGTATTTTTGGATCAGTGGACATACTCCCTTTTTTACTCTGATAAGTCTTGACAAAGGTTAAAAAAAATGACCTATGCAATAGTTAGAAGCAGTTTTATGTTACATTTAAGAAATTTCAGGTTGTCTGAATTGCAAAGTCTATGTTGTAAATGGGAGAGTGATAGAGAATGAGCCAATAAAGTAAGGTAAAATTAAAGTTCCTGTGTGGGAAAGTCAACATTTTAGTTAACATACAGTGTTATATTAGTTTCAGGTGTACAACAACATACTGATTCAACAATTCCATATAACACTGGGTGCTCCTCATGACAATTGTCCTCATTTCTCAGCATTTACTTTATGTATTTATGTATGTATGTATGCTTGAATGTGTTTTTTATTTCCTTTTTTCTTGCATTATAGAGATTAGGTATAGGTTCCAGGTTAGGGTTATATTTTAAGCATGGATAATGGAGCAGAATACCTAAGTTTGAGTCTTAACTATACAATTTGTTGTTATGTTCATGGATAAGTTATTTAATTCCAGTGATTTATTTTCTACTACTATGTTTATCTCAAACCGTTCCTGAGAAGTTTACATTTAATATATATTTAAAGTTGTGATACATGTTAAACACTCAAGTATTACCTATTTTCTCCTTTGTTCTCAACTGTGTTCTGGATAATTGATGTTGGTAGACAAGTGATCTTAAGATAAGTGAGGTAGTAAGGTATGTATCTGCCTTTATTTTTTTAATCTCCTGCTTTTATTTGTTTTAGATTTTATTTATTTATTCATGACAGACACAGACAGAGAGGCAGACACATAGGCAGAGGAAGAAGCAGGCTCCCTGATGCAGGACTTGATCCCGGGACTCCAGAATCATGCCCTGAGCTGAAGGCAGGCGCTAAACCACTGAGCCACCCAGGCATCCCAGTATCTGCCTTTAATGTTGTTCAGAACTCAATTGAACATTTCATCAGAGCTCTGAAAATTGATTGATTGATTTTTATACTCCATTATGCATTTCTTAGGCTGAAAACTTTGCTAATTGTCCATGTCAGGGCAGTAGATGCTTTGTAACTTTCTTTTGAAGATACATTGATGTTTTCTCTATTCCCTTGTGTCAGAAAAATGTTCAGTTAGAACAGTATTTATGTTTACCTATGGTCTGCCATTTATACTAGCGAAGTCTCTGTTGATACTATCAGAGAAGATGAGGTTAGATTGGGTAAATTTTAATAGATAGCATTTGTGATTAAGATGGTATGATAGCTATAACATTGGGTGTGTCAACTGTATTAAAAAATTTTTTTTTAAAGATGAAATGGTGGTTGACAGTTTATGTTGTATTTTTAAATTTCTTTCCAAAAGGGTATGTTTAATTAATTCCCATTCCTCCAAATCATTGTATCTTCACTGGGCTGATGCTAAAAGTAAGAAGCTTATGGTGCCCAGCCTTCAAGATGGCTCACAAGGATTCCCACCTCCTGCTATTTATACTATTTTGTAATCCCCTTTCACATTGTACCAGGGTTACTCTCTGTGACCAAAAATATGTAGCAGAAATGATACTGTGTGACTTTAAGATTAGTTTATAACAAAGATTCTTTGCTTGACTGAACTTCAGTTAGGATCCTAAAACTTCTAGGCCAATCTTTGTACTTCCTTGTAAAATCCATTTTTGCCAACAATGCTTCTAAGGCAGGAACCTCCTTCACCCCCTTACTCAGTACCTGATCTCCCTGGATATCTGATCAGATTCCTAATTCTCCACTATCCCCCAGAATGTGTGATCATCCTGGCCTGTTTTCAGCAGGAAGCCTGTTAGGTGGACTTAGCCAGAACCCTGACCCCTGATGTTTCTGCTTAGCAACTTTCTATCCACTAACACCCCCACCTGCTTCTTGGCTATAGATTCCTACCTGCCTGTCCTGTGTTTGGAATTGATCCCTGTTCTTTCCTGAGGTTTCTTTTTTCCTCATTGCAGTAGTCCTGAATAAAATCTGGGTTAACGTCTTTCATGGAGGCGGGTAGGAGATCGTATGATAGCCAAACCAGATAAACTTATGTCAGTTATATTTTTGGTTGTGAATATTCAGTAATGCCCTGGGGTTCACTTTGTATAGTTTGGTGATAAAATGTCTAAGAGTAATTATTCATATTTTTTAAGTAATTCGTTTGTTATTTAAGGAAAGGGAGGAGATACTTCTGTAGAAGGACAATTATGCTCAAATTTCCTGTGACAGTTGACAGTTTATAAGGCAGTGTGATATTAATGTGACTTCTGTGGGCTTCCTAACTAACATAATACCAGTCTCCCTCCTCACATTATACTTTGGGATTGAACCATAAAGGGGAAAAAATGAAGGCACTGCATACCTCATTACACAGACCTAAGAGGTGGTGTGGTGTAGCAAAGGCTACAAAATTACTATGGATCATCAGAGTCAAACAGAAGCAGATGAAATAGGAATAGTTTATCAGAACCAGTCAATCCAAGAAAGCCAAGGATTTAAATCAAAATGATAATAGAGAGGCTAAAAGAAAATGTGCCCTGTATGAGCAATGGAGGAAAAATATATTGTTATAAAAGGAAGACCTAGACAGATGGAATTCATATGTTAATGATTTTATGAAATTAGAAAGATAGTCTGAATTGTGTAAATCTAAGAATTTTATTTTCATGTGCATCTTTTAAAAGGAAGTTGAATAGGCATAACAAAGTTATTTTTAATGTAAATTTTAACATATCTTTCCTAAACATAAGGAATGCAATTTCTACTTTTCATTATAGTTGTTTTATGGGTAAAACAAAAAAAAAAATCATTTTATGTTATATTGAAAACGCAAGTCACTTATTTTCTCTGACATTCAATTTTCTCTTATGTAAAACGACAGCTTTGCAATAGATACCCATCATATTTGCTTCTGGGTTCAGATTAGCATGATTCCATGAAAAACAGTTTTCCACTGGAGTGAGATACCTTTCCATCCTTCCCAACTATAGTCATATAAGCGTTTTATTTTGAAAATTTTCAGAACTTTTATTAACATTTGTTTGTGAAGCTCTATTAGATTTCTCATTCCTCTCTGGTGATTAATTACATGTGAACTGCCTTTATTTTTTTAAAGATTTTATTTATTTATTCCTGAGAGACACAGAGAGAGAGAGGCAGAGACATAGGCAGAGGGAGAAGCTGGCCCTATGCAGGGAGGCTGATGTAGGACTCGATCCCAGGACTCCAGGATCATGCCCTGAGCTGAAGGCAGGCGCTAAACCACTGAGCCACCCATGGATTCCCGTGAATTGTCTTTAAATCTCGAATTGTATCCACAAGCCCAAGACATCTGCTCATAAGTACATGGATTACTTTATCCACGCTTGTAATAAATATTTTATCAGTGTGTTTTTCACTTATTTGTAGGCCCATGTCTGTGCCTAATAACTGATATATAAGGCAAAATTCAAATTCAATCTTTGATTTGTCATGCTGTTTTTAAACTCAGAAATTTATAGCTTCAGTTTTTCAGTGGGGAAGCTTTGTGAATATTACATAGCAAAATATATTGTTCCTAACCTTCCTTTGTGGAAATTTAGGGAAATGTACCCCTACTCCCACTTAAAATATGCAAACTTAAATTATCATATTGATATAGTTATCAGCTGTCCCCTTTGATAATACCATATAGATGAATAGAAACAGAAGATTCATTTCATTTGTGTCAACATTAGCAGAAAATAATATGACAGAGTGCAAGACTCAAGGGATTCATCTGACATTATTGAACAACCTCTTACCCTAGGAATTGCTTCTTCCCGGGGGCCTTCTCCAGACACATTACACAAAAGATCTTCTGATGGCCTTTGAACAATCCGAGACACTGATCTAAGCATTTTAGAAAAGATGCCCTAATGGGAATGCAAATAATTTTATCCTGAAATCTTAGTCAAAAGCCTGAAAAATATTTCTTTTGTATGGTTCTTTGAAGGATCTTTTACAATGACCATTTGCATCAATGCCAAATCCTTTGGGGGGATGGGGACCTTGACATAAAATCATAAAATACAAATTAACATTTTATTATTCAATTTAAATGACAGTGAAATATGAGAGAGGTTTTGGCTTCCTGGGAAATGAACATGAACAAGAGAAGCAAAATGTGTCCCACTCTTAGATACGAGTCGTTAGCTTCTAAAGATACGGTTTCTTTGTTAAGAGTTACATTTGACAGGACAGTTTTCTGTATGAAAATTATTATTATTTAGTGAATTTATTTCTTTTTTTCATGAGATAATATTAAAATAGTAATAATATCTATATGTGGGTAATATAGAGACATATGTATAATAATTTATATATAATAACCATCCAGTAAGTTATTGTATGATGTAGAATTGCGTTTTTAGAAATTATATAATAAAATTCATAATTCTTCAGGGACAGTTTTAGGGGTCTATTTGGCTCCATAATGAGCAAATATACTTAGTATTTATTGGGATGATATGCAAGCCTCCTTTGGTAGCACAAACAGAATGCTTTGGTGACAGCTAAGCTTTATTATTTTCTTTAATAAGGACTATCTGTTCCTTAAAATAAAGTTATCCACTTTATTTTTTTACAGGACACCATCCCTTTCTTTTTTTTTTTGTTTTTTTAATTTATTTATTCATGAGAGACACACAGAGAGAGAGAGAGAGAGAGGCAGAGACATAGGCAGAGGGAGAAGCAGGCTCCATGCCAGGAGCCCAACTTGGGACTTAAACCCGGGTCTCCAGGATCAGGCCCTGGGCTGAAGGCGGCGCTAAACCGCTGGGCCACCCGGGCTGCCCCACAGCTATCCGCTTTATTTATTTATTTATTTATTTATTTAATTTTTATTTATTTATGATAGTCATCACAGAGAGAGAGAGAGAGAGAGGCAGAGACACAGGCAGAGTGAGAAGCAGGCTCCATGCACCGGGAGCCCGACGTGGGATTTGATCCCGGGTCTCCAGGATCGCGCCCTGGGCCAAAGACAGGCGCCAAACCGCTGCGCCACCCAGGGATCCCAGCTATCCGCTTTAAAACAGAGTAGTTGAAAGAGGACTTTTAGAATAATAGCAAATTTGGAAAATAAAACAACAAAAATCGTTTCCTGTGGGGCAGTTTGTTTCACAATTTGCCTTCTGTTATTAGCATCCCGTTACTATGAAAGCAGTAACAATCGTGCTTTGCTCCACCATCACCCCCACGAGCTACCACTGTGCATTCCACCACCACCACAGCTGCTTTCAAATGCAACATTTGTTGCATAGAAAACATGTGCCAGACCTGGAGCTAAGTAAATAACCTATATGGACTACCTTGTTGAGGCTTCATAGAGGTCATGTGTAGTAGAACTCCACTGTTAATCCTGTACTTAAAGCAATTGCGACTGTACAAAACCAAAACCAATTCCCGAGGGTCCCAGATCGTCTGAGTGCTTTTAAGCTCCATAATATTCTTTTTTTTTTTTTTTAAGCACCATAATATTCTAATTCTGCATGAGGGTTACATATCCAAGATGACTCTGGTGGCAACTCTCACTAGCAAATATTAGAATGATAACAAGCCTACAAAAAGTAGGAGGATGGGAAAGAGTTTTAAGAGAAGGGGGACAAGGGAGATGAAGTGACATGCTCCAGTAATTTACAGGAGCTTATTACGAGCTCAGTCACCTCAAAGAGGACTTATGTAGTTCTGCTTCAAATTCCCCCTAAAGAATCCCAGCAATTTCACTTGGATGACAAGGATAATTGTTTGATCCTAAGAACTAGTGTGATACATTAAAAAATTACAGGAAAAATCAGCTTGAGAATAAAAGAATAAAATAATAAATCATTCATATACGGAATGTGACACTTGAGGGCTTCCGCTTCACTCGCATGTATAACTTTACATGTGAAATTAATATCTGGAAAGTTGAGCATTTGCTTTCTGTAAAAATTTGGCCTTGCAAAGTATAAGTTGAACTGTACTGTGACCTAGACTTCAATCATAATGCCATAAGAGAAGAAAAATGCCGGTGAATTATGGTAAAATAAATTTTATTCTGAGCAATATTAGTTTCTTTTCAGTGGTCTTTTTTGACATTTAATAGATTTTTCAGTCATGCACACATAGAAGAAGAATGGAAGTGGAATGAAAATATAATACTTTTTGGCACCAAATGAAACATTAAACCAAGCCAAGGAGAGAGCCTCTGGATGTGTCCATTTCACCCATGAACGCTTCGGGCTCTGCAGACCTAGTGTGGAGGGAAGCGGTGCCTGGCTGGCCTCCTGGGGCGTTCGCACTGCAGACGGGGGCCGAAAGGTGGCCGACTACACAATGCACCGCTGACTTCTGCAAATAAATCAGTTGACTTCAGTTTCAGGAAGAAGAATTTTGACCTGCCGGCTTGTGAAGTAAATCGGAACAACCATATTTATATAGATGATGCCGCTCCAGAATTAACTTACACATAGTTTTAGTGATAGGTGTTTTTTTTTTTTTTTTTTTTAAATAGCAGTATTGTTGTTGTTTTTTAATATTGGAAAGCATCGTAAGCTATAAAAGTGCACGGAAATAAATAAGAGCTATTCATGTGCTACCAGCCAGTTCCATCAAAATTAGTATTTTCCCATCATTTTATAATTTCTGAAAATTTTAGAAGTAATAAATGATGAGGGATACAGTTGAAAATACCTTCAAACCCCTCCCTGCAATTTCCTTTTCCTTCTAACCTCTGAGAGATAATGATCATCTCAAGTTTGGATGTGATATGCAATTCCGTATTTCTGTTAAATATATGTTTGATTAAAAATGGACACACATAAATGTATAGTTTCAGTGTTACCAAATAATTTCTAACAATGTCATGGTATACATGTCTGTCTTCATATTCTTTTACTCAGTTACTGCTTTGAGATCCCTGCCTGTTTATACACATGGCTTTACTTTCACTATATAATTCTATTATTAGCATGTATCTAAATTTATTCATTCTCCTATTATTACATAATTAAGTTTGTTCTAGTTTTTCACTACAAAACACAGTGCTACAATTAACTTTATCATACATTTATCCTGAGTGTGTATCTGGGAGTTTATATATATATATATATGATATAAATCACATGTAAATGTAAAATCACCAAATTAAATATCATACTATATCCTTCTGAATTACATATTGATAAAATTCTTTCCAAGTTTATTTGAAAATTTATACTCCCATCAGCAGCCTATGGAAGATTCCATGATTCAAGATCCTTGTCAAAATTTAGTATTGTGACAAGAATTAGTTCTTATAGATTGATGACTGAGAAACATATTTGCTTATAGCTTAATTTCATTTTCCCAATTCCTAGTGAAATTTAGCCTATTTTAATGTTATATTAGCCATTTATATTTTCACCTCAATATTCCTATTGAATAGGCTTTGCTTACTCTCCCATAATTTGCTTGTCTTTGGCTTACAGATTTAGAGATTTCTTTATATCCTTTTATCTTCTTTATATTGGCTTGTCTCTTTGTTTCTATTGTTTTTCTTAATGTACTCAAACTTCACGTTTTTTCCTTCTGTATTTTCAAATAAAGATTTAAAATTTTTACACCTAAAATTTCTTTTTTATATGGTTTGAGAAACTAATTTTTTTTTCATTATGTAGAACCAGTGATCTCAGCACCAACATTATATAGTTTTACATTGTATTATACATTTCCTGGTCTTCAGTCCAGTTGGAACCTATTGACATTTTTTCTGCATTCTTCCTAATTTTTACAAAAACCCTACACTTAATTTTAGATGCCCTCTCTATTATTTATCTTCACTTTTTATGATCATCTTAGCTAATTTCCTACTAATTTCATTGGTTATGTTTACTTTGTTTCTCTTCCAAAGAGAAGAGAAATCCAAAAATTTTTAAAGATTTTATTTATTTATTCATGGAGACACAGAGGAAGAACCAGGCTCCATGCAGGGAGCCCGATGTGGGACTCAATCCCAGGAACCCTGGATCATGACGTGAACCAAAGACAGATGCTCAACCACTGAGCCACCCAGGTGCCCTGGAAAGATATATTATCAATATTTCTCTATTTGCTTTTTCTCAAGTAAAACTTCTGAAATTCTAAAATTCTCTTTAAATATCTAAGTGTAAACATAAATAAATAAATAAATACCTAAGTGTATCCCACATTTTTTGATAAATAGTATTTCCATTATCATTCTAACTTACTTTATTTTTTTATGATTTTATTGATTTATGACTTCAGATATTTGCTTCTGAAATTCTCAAATATGTGCATTTAAGTCTCATATTTAGACTTAATATTTGAATTATTATAGTTAGGAAATGTGGTCTATAAAACATATTTATACTTTGAATTTTTTTAGACTTTGAATTATTATATTACAGTTGGAAGACATGGCCAGCCTTTATTTTCATTTAATATTTACATCCTGACATAAATATATCTTGTATTTACATAAATAAATAAATAAATATATATATATATATATATATATATATACACACACACACTTGCATATGTGAAGACAAAGAACATATATTTTGTTATTGGTATTATTATTATATATTCAACAATTTACTTGCCAATTTCTTGCTTCTACCGTTGGTTTTAATTGCCTTCCTGTTATAATTCTTGTTAACTGATGGTTCTCAACCAAGTTGCATATTGAAATTATCTACAGAACTTTAAAAACAGACAAACTGGTGACTCAGCCCCACTCCCAGAGATCCTAATTTAATAAACCTGAGTTGTGGTTTGATAACTGAAAATTTCAAAATCCTCCCAGGTGTTTTTAACTGGTTAGTCAGAGTTAAAAACAAGCTTGTATAGTCCTTTTAGCAAAAAACTTTTGGAAAGCTTATTTCAAATTTCCTTTGGAAATATTTTTAGGCTCTCAAGACAGAAGGCCAGGTTGGCAGTTACTTTCTTGCTGCACTTGGAAGACGCTGCATTGTCTTCTGCTTTCTAGTATTGTGGTTGAGAAACTTGCAGTTGGGATAATTGTTCTTTTCTGGACATTCTTCTTTACTTCCCTAGTTGATTTTAAGATTTTCTATCTGCTTTTGATCCTCTGCAATTTCACTACAGTGTCTCTTGATATGTGATTATTTGTATTTGTCTTTCTCAGGACTAGCACAGTACTTAAATCTAAGAATTCATGTATTTTACCAAAAGTAAATAAAATTCATCCATATACTCTGAATATCACCCAACCCATTTTTGCCCAAGTTAATTTTTAAAAATAGTGCCACTTTCTTTTATTTCCCAATCCTAGTTTATATATTTTTTAACTATTTTAAGTGTATCTATTTGAAAAACAAGGACAAAAAAAAAATAAAAAAAAAAAACCCTGTTCTCTTAAGTGCTGAAGGACTGAATCCTGTTGTATTATATGTGAATTTTTGATCTTGGTGTATTTTATAGTTTAGATTATGAGTTTATCTTTAGTGAGCCCTTACATACATCTTTGTGAAAAGTCCTTTTCCCACTGCTCTTTGCATTTGCTTCTGTTGGAATCCTAAGTGTTTTACCACAACAAAGTAAATTTTATGGCTGGAAGTTATTTGAGATCTCATAATAGAAGATGCCTAAAATGGAAACATGCCCCAGGGCAGATTATGGCTACAAATGTTCAGGGCCAGGTCAAAACACACAAATTTCCTTTTGCCTGAATAGTGGGCTCTCCGTTTCCCTTAGAGCTAGCCCTGGAGAAGTCCTGATGTTGGAACATAAAGTATATCTGCTTTAACTCCCTAGATCTTATTAGCCCAATTACCTGCTCTTGCATCCTCACTTGGGAGTTAGCATCTAAGCTACAAGAGCAGGATTTCTCCACATCAACACTATTGACAACTTGTGATGGATAATTATTTAGTGGTGGTAGTGGTGGGTAAGGGTGGGGGACTTATATCCTGTGCATTATAGGAAGCTTACTAGTAAACCTATCCTCTACTGACAAGATGCCAGTAGTATATACCTCTCCTCAGTTGTTACAACCAAAATGTCTCTATCCATTTACAAATGTCCCCATGAGGGCAAAATTGCTCCCACTTAAGAACCACTGTCATAGATTATTGAGATCAGCAAGCTCTTCAGAGCAACCTCATGATTAAATTAGGTCATGTACCTAATGGTCTATTGCTTCTTATTTATACCTCCTAGAAATTTCCTTTACTCTCCTGTCAGATCAGTTACATATTTAATGGGGGAGGGGTCTGTCTCATATTTGTAGAGAAATTTTTATAGCAAGAGAATTTTGAAGTATTTAATTTTTCTCTATTGCTAAAACTGAGATTCTGAGTTATTTTTTAAAGTCTGCAATAATGTGACAAGAAGATATATTTGACCATGGGTTAATTAATGATGTAAGTAATTCTGATGTAGAATTTGGATAAGCATGAATAGACACAACACCTGTGTTCATTTGTTTTCAGTACAGCAAATGCTGTCTCCAGTGGTCAGGCATAGCCTGTGAATTGGATAACCTGGCTTCCGAATGTTGGCTTTGCCACCAACTAGCTTTGTGACTACAATCAAGTAAATAGCTCCGTTCTTCTATTTTTTACTTTATACTATGATTTTATTTCTTGTTTACTAATTACTACCTGTCCCTTATCTGGGACAGGTATGGTTGCAGTATACTAAATCAGACTCATAATTTGTCAATTTATGAATACTAAATTAATAGTATCTATGAAATATATACTGGTTGTTGATTTATCTCCCTTACATGGCTATTGTGTTATGATACATTATGAACTTCGATTCATATAAATATTTTCAGTCATTTACTATATGTTTTTAATGTTTCCCATCTGATTTAAGTATAAAAAACAGTGCCTACTGTTTCACTGTAATAGAAATTACAAAGCAGATATATTTTTTAAAGATTTATTTATTTAAGAGAGAGAGGGAGAGTATGCATGAGTAGGGGGAGAGGCAGAGGGAGAGGGAAAGAGAGAATCCCAAGCAGACTCCCTGTTGAACATGGAGCCTGATGCAGTCTCCATCTCAGCAACTCCGAGAGCGTGACCTGAACCAAAATCTAGAGTTGGATGCTTAAATAACTGAGCCACCGAGGCACCCCACAAAGGAGATATTTTTTAAAATAAAAACATTTACAAGTGTGAAAAGTTTTACACATTTGAACTATTTTAAGTAATTTAAGGAGAAAGGGATAAGTAGGGGAGGTTGATGAGTAATGGTTTAGTTAAAGTGATACCAATCAAATTCTGTCTTAAAACATGACCTAGGTTTTGATTAGTAAAAGTGGAGAATGAAAAGAGCAGCACATTCTGAGCAGAACATTTCAGGAAGAAAAATATCAATCGGATGCCTTCGCTTATTATTCTTGGGCAGAGAAAATTCAAGGAGACCATTTCCAGTTATTCCATGATTAGATCCACCACACCACTGTCACTACTGACCTCCTTTGCTCCTGTGGCATAAGGCTACTCTTAAAAATCCCATGTGGATGGGAGATAGATGGGAGAAATAAGCCTTCTCTATATCCACTCAAGCTGAACAAGAGCAAAGGCAGGCTTACTTTTAGTTAGAGAATAGTTTCAGATATCTCAGTAAAGAAAGCTCAAGGAATGCAAAAGCCAAGGAGGTAAAATTCAAGTTTGTATTCTCTGGAAGTTCAGTTGAGGGTATAGCCTGCAAAATTATAGTGAGCCCAGGTGTTAATGTTTCTCGACTTTTGACATTGATGTTTCCTAGGGGGGAGATTCCACAGTGGCATTGATCCAGACAATTTCAACATAACTATAATCCAGTAGAGAATTGCAATATTTACAGAAATAACCAGAAAACAAAATAGCATATGCTCAATGCTACAACAGTACTGCAAAGTAGCATGGTAGTTGAGTCAAGATAGAACACTAAAAACTCCTTGAAGTTGAAGCATATGAGTTAGACGTTGAAGAATGATTAGTATTTGAAATGAGTGAACATTGATATCAAAATTGAATTGGATTCTGTGTGAAAGCAAACTAAAACTCATGGGCTGGAAAAGGTATATAATAAAAGCAGAAGTGTCATCAGATAAGACATAAGTGGTGGTGTAGTTCCAGGTGATGTAGAAACTTGAAATATTTTTAAACTGGTTATCAGTCTGTTTGAAGTGCCATCATAACGATTTATCACCTTGCTTGGACAAGTATCTCCATTTAAAAAAATATCTCACTTGGGATAAGATCCAGAGTAAATGATTCAGAATCCTAGGAAATTCAACCTAAAGCATTCACTTACTTCTATATGATGAACAGTTTTCTTTAAGATAAAAGATTCTAAATGCAAATGTCAGAGCCCACTGTAATAATGCTTTATTGATTATCTTTCTGTTGAGAACCTCTAAGCCCTTTGATGACCTTGTCTTACACACCTTTGGGAGGGCTAAGGACAATTTAGAGGAGTTTAGCAGAATCTTTTTTTATATATATATATCATGTGCCTTGTCTGCATTTCATTCAATTCCCAAGTGAAAGTGATAACAATAAAGATTGGAGGATAAATGAAGGGGGAGAAAATAAAATCATAAAGAATCTAAAAATATTCTTTTTTTTTTTTTTTTTAGATTTTACTTATCTAAAAATATTCTTTTTTTTTTTTTTTTTTAGATTTTACTTATTTAGAAAAAGAGAGCACAAGAAGGGGAGGGGCAGAGGGGGAGCAAGAATTTCAAGCTGACTACGACCTGAGGTTGGTGCCTGATGTGGGGCTTGATCTCATGAGCCTGAGATCAGGACATGAACCGAAGTCAAGGAGTTGGACAGTTAGCTCACTGAGCCACCAGGTGCCCCAGAATCTGAAAATATTTGAGATTAAGAAGATACCATTTTTCTCTTTCCCACTCATAGGCTTGAACCATTCTTGATTTCATTTTTTACAACCATAAAAATACTTTTGTGTTTAGGGTGTTTTTAAGCTAACTAACACTTTACATTTGAACATAAGAAGGGAAGAAATTTCTCCTTTTAATCTTGTGCTTTTAAAAATACAACTTAGCTACTTTACCTTTATTTTGATTGAAGATGCGTCAAATAAAACGAGTAATTTCCAATAATTCTAAAGAAAACAATCTTATGAATACACCAAATGAAAATGAGTATTTAATAACTTTTAAGGCAAGGCTATCATGAGCACGCTGAAAAATGAAGATATACTTCTCCAATGCATATATCAAATATGTATTCTCCCAAATTATCATTTTTTTCCCTCACAGTGCCTCAACCTAACTTTCTCTTAATTTTTAAATAATCTGAAAGAGAACAAGAGAGAAAGGGAAAATTGGTAGACTTAATTCATAGTGTTATTCCTGGAATGGTAATGTTATTAAAACTGCTGACTGAACACCCATTTTTTATACTCTCTCTTTCTCTCTCTCTCTCTCCCCCCCTCTGATGGAACAAAGACAACTTTCGTATGCACATACTTAAAAGACAAAAATTCATTTTAAGTCTTAAAAGCTACTGATGCAGATACTCAGTAAAAGTAAATATTAAGGAATCAAACCATTGAAACCTCTGGAAGCATGGATGATAATCTTATAAAAATATATTAATTCAGTAATTTAGGAGAAATTAGAAATGATCTCAAACAGCTGAGGCATAATAATAAGAGCACTAGCTAGAGGTCCCATTGTAATACCCAGGCTAGCTTTTCATTCCTGAAAAATTTACCTTTACTGTATTGATAAATATCATAAAATGATAGTTAAATCTTCAGTGCAGACATCAAATCAGTGGATTCCCTTTTCTGTAGTTCACATAATAAAACAATATAGTAACTTGTGGCATCATCTTTAACTAGTAGCCTTATATAAGAAAATGCTAGACATTTCTATGGTAGTATGAATTAAAGAAAATTCTTGCCATTTTCTTATGAATATTTGTTTCCAACCTAGTTTTATCTAATGTGAAATGCCACTAATTTATGCCTCTCTGGAAAGTATTGTTTCTTCTTATAGTCTACTTAATTACTGTGAACACAATACTTTTTTAAAAAGATTTTATTTATTCATGAGAGACCCACACAGAGAGGCAGAGACATAGGCAGAGGGAGCCTGATGTAGGACTCGATCCCAGGACTGCAGCATCACGCCCTGAGCGGAACACAGATGCTCAACCACTGAGCCACCCAGGCATTCCCGTAATACTCACTTTAAAGTGGATATATACTACAGAGTCCTTCAGAAAGGAAAGTTTCTTCTACTTTGAGGAAAAAAACCGAAATGAATGAATTGAGATCCGTTTGGAAAATACATTCCTTGGGGTGCCTGGAGGGCTCACTGGGTTATACATCTTGATTTCAGCTCAGGTCACTATCTCAGGGTTGTGAGATTGAGGCCCACATTGGTGTTGTGCCCGAGATTGCGAATCCGAGAAACCACCAAGGAGCCGACACCAATGCAAACACACGAGGGTTTATTTAAAAGCTGGAGCTTGGGTCCAAGTGCACCCGACACAGCGGAGCAGGGACTTGGACCCCGAGGCTAAGAGGCGTAGCAGCTTTATAGGGGCCCGTGGCCGGTGGGATTGCAACACACACAGCAAGTTGCACAGTCATGTTGGTCCACATGCAGGTGGCCAATTGAATCACATTTTACCCTATAGTATCTATTTGAGCTGGCCTATTATTTTGGTCAGAATTGGTGCACAGTTTGGGTGGGCACAAGGCAGGGTTACATTGTTATGAGCCGATTTCCCATAAGGGTGTGCCCAGCAGCCTGACTAGGGTGGGGCAGCGCCTTAAGCAATAAGCAGGTCATGTGGGGGTCATACAGGAGGTGGCAGGTGCTGCACAAAATGGAGTTAGTCCTGCTCTGCTTGTCCAGGGCTAGGGGATTTTTGTTAAATTTCCTGGGTCCCACAACTGGGTTCTGTGCTCAGGGCAGAGTCTGCTTGAAATTTATTCTGTCTTCCTCTGCCCCTTTTCCCACTTGCACTCTCTCTGATAGATAAAATCTTAAAAAAATGTACGTTCCTCATACAGATATCCAGAAACACTGCATAAAACCTTTTATTTTTGCTGCGCCATCTTTAAACTATGGGATAATTCAAGAATATCATTTAATTGTGTATTCTATTGAAGTATCTATAAATGTTACCTGTACGATTATTAATGTAATCTGAAACTGAGCTTATCATTGCCAGATAAAATTTCCTTCGAAGCTCTCCATTGGATAACATTGACTTGATGCCAGTGAAAAATATTTACTTTTTCTATTCATTCACTGTATCTTCTTCCATTTTATATTATCAGGCTTTTTAAGGTTAAATTTAACGAAGATAAATTCACAAGATGTGTTACAGTGGTGGTTCTTGATATTCTGAAAGTAAGGAATGTTTCTCTTGAAACTTAGGGCCTTAAGCACATGGTTCTTTCCATGGTACCAATATTGTTTTATGTTGGACCAGATTGGGAGGTAGATTGGAAGAGAACCAAAAGGCACCTTTTTCTTCTTTAGTGAGTGGGTTTTCCAGCCTGTTGAGGAAGCGGGGTGGTATTTTTTAGCATTAGTCAAGCTCTGAAATTGAAAAAGCTTCTCCTTTCTCTTAAAGAATCTTTAATTCTGTTCCTTTACTCTTTCTTGGAAATCTAATGAGACTTATCTCCTTATACAGGAATTATCTATCTGCTTGCCAGGTTCTCCCAAATCAGACCATGATATAATTAAGAAGATACGTATGGCTGTATTTTGGCAAGTTAGAAACTGAGATTCACACTAAATAAATTAGAATTACTGTAGGGAAAATCAGACTGCTTTTTCCTGCCTTTGTAAGTGTAATGTGGCAGATGAGGCTTATCTGATACTGGATATTTTACTAAATATGGCTGTTTTTCTTTTAAATGGTGTTAAATAGCACTAATACTCTGTTATATGGCCTATGTTGATTTCAGTGGCTGCCCTTCCAGTGTTTTAATCTTTCTTTCTTAATAAAGTAGCCTGAGTCAATTGAGCTTTCTGAAGCTTTAGGTCAAAATTAGAAAATACCTTATCTGTTTGTATTTGATCCTGTTTTGCTGGTGATTATTTCCTTCCTTTTAATTTGTTCTTACAAGGAAATAATTCAGAGGAAATTCAACATTCTTCTCATTTTAGCCATATATAGATCAAGAAAAAAGATGAAAATAGGCTCATGAAAAATCTTTTTAAAAAAGAAGGCTAAAGGAGTGCTATACTGTTTATGGAATAAACAGAGTGCTTTTTATTGCCTCATTTGGAATTGCTGGTATAACTCAAAGACAGCCCTATCACCTGTGAGAAATGGAGTCATTTTCAAGTCATGCTATAATAATAAAGCATTGTAATATGTGTTAAACCATCCACAGGATCACAGTCCAGTCCCCTTTATACAGATTTTATACAGTATAAAATAGCAAGCATAACTAAAGGTATCTGAAAATGAGATTGTACATCAGCTCTAAAGTTGTAAATGCAAATGAGACCAAAGCGCCCTACAGTATTACTTGCTTGTGCTGTATTCAACATACTATATTTTAAAACTTTTCATAACAGTGCATATTAAAAGTTGGAAGAGCCCTGAGAGACCATTTTTTTCTAGTATAAAACTCAATCAGTCCTAAGTCGCTTCTCTAAGAAGGGCTTGGGGCTGGGAGTTTGGGAAGGAGGGTCACATTTTAAGGTTTGTTTTTTGCTACTTACACAATGAAGGTATAATACATTTGGAAGTGGTGGGAAACATAGCATAAAAGTTTAGAATATAAATGTTTCAAAAGTATGTGTTTCTTCCTTAAAATCTTTTTTTTTTTTTTTTAAGATTTTATTTATTTATGCATGAGACACAGAGAGAGAGAGGCAGAGACACAGGCAGAGGAAGAAGCAGGCTCCTGCAGGGAAGGAGCAGGAAGACTGACATGGGACTCCATCCTGGGTCTCCAGGATCACACCCTGGGCTGAAGGTGGCACTAAACCTTTGAGCCACCCGGGCTGCCCTTCCCTCAAATCTTAATAATGTTTTATCAGAATATTATGTTTTAAAAAGTATTTTTTTTTTCATTCTGTAGCACTCAATTACTAAGTATCTCTGACTCTCCTGTGATCTTTTAGATTTTTTAAAAATCTTACTTATTTATTCATGAGAGACACAGAAGGAAAGGCAGAGACATAGATAGGCAGAGGGAGAAGCAGGTTCCCCACAGGGAGCCTCATGCAAGACTGAATCCAGGGCCCCAGGATCATGACCTGAGTCAAAGGCCAATGCTCACCCACTGAGCCACTTAAATGCCCCAATCTTTTAGATTGTCTTTATAAATAAGTGCATATATATTTGCAAGATTGCTACATAAAACCTGAAAAATTGCCATTTCATATTAGTTCTTCTTGATCAAGACTGTCCAGTAGATTTTTCTTTAAAAAAAAAAAAAAAGGCTATTTATTTGAGAGAGAAAGAGGGAGACCCCAGGGACAGGGTGGGGAGAGAGGAAGAGAGAATCTTAAGCAAACTCCCCACTGGGCAGATAGCTGGACAATGCAGGGCTGGATCTCACTCCTGAGATTAGGACTGGAGACAAATCCAAAGTTGGATGCTTAACAAACCTAGCCACCCAGAGACCCTCCAGTGGAACTTTCCTCAATGATGGAAATGTTCACAATGGTGTTCAATACCACAGCCTATAGCCACATGTGGTTATTGAGCTCTTGAAATTAGTGTGATTGAGTTTTTAGTTTTATTTCATTACAGTCTTTCATGAGTTCACTTTTAATATGTTCAACAGAGCTAACCCTCTTCTTCTTAGCTTTCAAACAGAGAGCAATTTTTACCCATATTTTTTCAGATAAGAATTTTTTATATTTGTGAAAAAGCAGGGTGGGTGTATAATTAAAATAAAATCTCCTACAAATCGTTTGGATTTTTACTACATAGTTAACGTGTTTCAGTCATTCCTGTAAATCCTAGTCATGTAAAGTTGTTTCAGTAGCATCCTTGCTGTCACCTCATATCCTTCTTTGAAGCCAGCGAGAGTGCCTGCAATACTTATGTCAGAGGCAAGCCATTTGTTGTTGCCTGTGTTATCCAGCGCGCTTTCAATCCTCAAAATAGGCTTTTATAGGATAGGGATAAAAAGTGTATGCGAAGGGAGCCTTGTTCTGTCAATGTCCTGAACCAGAAACACCTCACCAATAATGCAGTGAGAAAAAGTAAGAAGCTGTCCTAGGAAGCTTCAGAAGAACCGCTTTCTGACAGGATACTGTGATGGGCATTGTGACTGCCTTGGGGATTGTACTGTAAAGATAGGGGAGAAGCAAACCTGTAGTAAGTCAATTTATGCAGGAACTTTGAGATGAATACCTAATAAGTGGCTTATTAAAATTCATATAAACACAAATTTTTTTCCAGATGCAACATAAATTCAAGAGATTTTGCCCCAGTTTTTGGTTGTTATTTCTCTAGCACATTCACCCTTATGAATATATTCAAGGGTAGAACTTTTGTAGTTGATGAAATGATGAACTTGACAGCCCCTAACATCACTTTCAATGTTCATATCAAGATCTCCAGGTTTAAGAGAAAGCCAAAGTACAAAGTGTGGAAATTATTCTGTACTGAAATCCTGCTTTAATTCTTCCCAGCACCCATCAGTGGAATACTTCAGTTATAGTATATAATTTGTTCTAAAGGATCTCCATATTTAAATTAGTTAAGATTTCAATTAGATAAAAATTAAATGATGGGGGCTAGGGGTTACTGCTGGCCTAATGAACAAATAGAAATGGTAAAAGTAAGTGAAAGAAAAATCTCTGGGAACAAAATGATTAAGGAAGATATGTGCATACCTCTCAATTGGCATTTATATGCTGCTAATTTCCCTTAGTTACAGGAAACTATGGTTTGTTTAAGAATAAGTGCAGTAATGAAGAACCCGGTATATCCCAACTTCATCTCTGCCTTATATTCCTTCACATTCCACTTCTTTTGGTCTGTACCTCCCTGTATTATGGCTTAACATCTGGTTTGTGTGATTGTGTGCCTGTTTGAATTTAACAACTTTTATTGCCAATTGACTTTATTAACAAAGTTATAATAACCCTGTAGAATATTAGGAAGGAAAGTAGTTCCCATGGAACTGAAACAAAAATACAATTCTAAAAATATTCTACAAAAAATAAAAATTAAAAAAATTAAAAAAAAATTCTACACTTTCAGAATAAATATTTTCTTTAAGTAGTTCAGGAAGATGATGTTTAATCCTTATTCCATATAGAAGTCCAAAACTTGCCATCCAAAAATAAAGGCTATCATTTTCCCTTTTCTGGTAAGAAAGAGAAGATGTCAGCCATATGCACTAGCAATAATGAGAGACCTGTGGGCTTTGGAGTAGAAAATTACCATTTGGGCAGCCTTGGTGGCCCAGCGGTTTAGTACCGCCTTCAGCCGGAGTCGTGATCCCGGAGACCCAGGATCGAGTTCCACATCAGGCTCCCTGCATGGAGCCTGCTTCTCCCTCTACCTGTGTCTCTGCCTCTCTCTGTGTGTGTGTGTGTGTCTATGAATAAATAAATAAATAAACAAATAAATAAATAAATAAATAAAATCTTTAAAAAAAAGAAAATTATAAATCTATGTAGACAGTTTTATATAATATATTGGAAATCAAAGTTTTGATTTTTTTTTTTCAAACTTATAGAATTGGGAAACTGTTTGGTTTACTATTCGCATTCATTGTGTAAGCATCATGCATGTAGCAGGGGAGTATGATCCAAAGGCCAACTACAAATTACTAATGACAAAGGGACTAAAATACAGGTCAGCTAAATGTACCAAGATGAAAATGGGGCTAGTTGTATTTAAGTCCATACTCAAGCATCTGCATCTAAAACTTGAAATAGACCATCCAGGAAGTCTGGCACTTTGTTTATCCTCAAACAATCCCATCTGTTGTTATAGCATAGTGTTGTTATAAAGATAAAAGGATTGAATATATGTGAGGTGTTTAGAAGAGTGCCTGATACATATTAAGTGCCATAGCATTTAATTGTTATCATTTTCTTTGGAACTGAGCTAGAAGGCTTCATACAAATGGTTTCTATTTTGATATTCCTATTCTCCTACCAGATGGGAAAACATGATTAAATTATAGCTGCATTGCAAATATTGAAGGTACAAAAATAACACTTTTTTTTCAGTCCAATAGGTAATGTAATGTATAAGAAATTAAGTGACTTCTGCACTTTTTTCAATCTGTTCATAGTTATAAATTAATTTATAAATTATTGATGAATTTTAATGGGTTAGGTAAAAGCCATGCTGTGTCTATTGATGTTTTAAATGTTAAGCCAAAATAAAAGTGTACCTAAGCGGACTGATATTTTATAAAAATGAATAGAGGATATGAAAATAGATGTGCAAAAGCAGTCATTAATTTTCTCCCAACCCTTTCTTTTCTGATTATAGAAAAATTGACTTGATGCTTGATTCCTCGACTTATGATGGGGCTATGTCCTAATAATAACCCCATCATAAGTTGAAAATATTGTTAAATCAAAAATGTATTTGATATACCTAACATACTGAACATTATAGCATGGACTAGCCTATTTTAAACATGTTCAGAACATAGAGTTGGGCAAAATAATCCAACACAAAGCCTGTTTTATAATAAACTGTTGAATATCCTAATGCAATTTATGACTGCTACCAAAAGCACGAAACAGAATGGTTGTATGAGTACAGAAGAGTTGTAAGTCTATCCATTCTTTATCCTTGTGATCCTGTGACTGCCTGGGAACTGCAGCTCACTGCCATTGCCCAACATCATGGATCAGAACGAGGATCAGACACATATCACTAGTCCAAAAAGACAGCAAATCTCAAAATTCAAAGCACTATTTCCACTGAATGTATATTGGTTTTGCACCATCATTTGGTCAAAGAATTATAAGACAAACCATCATAAGTCTGTGATGGTATAACATTGTGTTTTAATCTATATTTCCCTTATGGCTCATAATGTTGATCCTTTTTTCCCTTTTGATTTTTTTGCTGTCTGTATCTCTTCTTCAATAATGTGTTCAAAATGTTTTCTTACCATTTTGGGGGGATTTTATTTGGTTTCTTATTATTGAGTTGGAAGAATTCTTTATATATTCAGGATCCAAGACCTTTATGAGAATCTATTTTACAAATATCTTCTCATCTGAAGCTTATCTTTTCATTTTTTTCAATGTTGTCTTTGAAAGAACAAGAGATTTTCATTTTGAGGGAGTTTATTTATTTTCTAAATGTCTGCTAGTATACATATGGTATTAGGTTTTATGTTTATTTCTATGATCATTTAAGATTAATATTTTATATGGTAAATGTCAAGATTCATTTCATGCTGATACTGTCCATTTCCCATTGAATTACTTTGGCATTTATGCCTATTGACTATCTGTATATTTATGGGTCTATATGTGTTTGGTCTACTGCAGGACTCTCTAACTAATCTATTTCTTTGATTTGCATGTTTATCAAACTGTTAACTTTGGAATCATGAAATCAGCTAGTGTGACTCTTCTGATTTTGTTCTTTTTAGAACTGTATTAATCTAGTTACTTACCTTTAGCATTGAATGTGAATTTTTCAAACCAGTATCTTTGTTTCTATAAAAGAAAGAAAATGTGATTATAACTGGAATTGCATTGACATTGTTAATAATTTGAGAAAAATTGACCTAATAACATTGAGTATTTTGATTTTTGGAATTATAGTTCATTTGTGGTGATATGCTTTCATTTCCTCAACAATTTAAAGTTTGCTGCATAAAAATCTTGCACCTATTTTGTTAAATGTATTTTTAAGCATTTCAAGATTTTTTGCTTTAATAAAAAGTAGGTATTTTTATATTTTAATTTCCAGGTGTTTATTACTAAACTCTATAAAACAATTGATTTTTATACATTGACCTTTAATCCTGGGGCATTGCTAAATCTGCATATTTTCTTAATGCTTTAAATTTCAAATTTGCAGAAGGAGATGATCCATCACTACATCTATATACCGTTAGTTAAAATGGAATCACCAAGCACACTAATTTGAATTTATCGAGGAATACATGTGTAGCATAAATGAAAACTATCCAGATGCCCTTATTTTATTTCCTTTGTTCAAAATTTAGTGAAAATAGAACAGTGATCATGGGGTATCAGAATATTTCCTTTGAGAATGCTTTACTTTTCAAATCAAATAGTGTGGCTCAATGAGGAAAACATTCTTATTACTACTACTACTTGACTGTCTTTCAAGCTCCTCTTTCTGTTCTGTTTATAGTTTTATTTCAGTGTTTCTCCAGCTAAGAACATACGTTTTATGTTGTAATACTTTTATGTATCATATGCTATAATATAGTGATTGTTTCTTAATAGTGTGAATTTCTGTTATTTTCTAAAATTACAGATTATGCTGACAGCATAATCTGAAAAAACAAATCTTAGAAGTGTGTACTACTGTGTGACTTTCGTGTTTCAATTTTTAAGAGTACGGCTTCAATCATTATACAACAGTATGAAAGTAATGGAGGCAGACCTAATTTAGAAATTATAAATGAAAAAAATCCCCAGTTCTTTTAAGTATTGATCATGAGGAATTTAATAATGACATAAATTAGCAACATATTATTAAAATAACCTAATTTATATTTTAGCCATTAATGAATCAATTGATTTATATATCCTAAATTATGGTAACATACACTTAATATAAAATTAATCATTTTAACCATCTTTAAGTGTACAGTTCAATGACATCAAGTACATTAATATCATTGTGCAAGCATTTCTACCATTTATCTCAACTTTTTTTCACCTTGCAAAACTGAAACTATATACGCATTAAATAATAAGTCCCCATTCACTCCTCCTGCCGGCCCCTCATAACCCCCATTTTACTTTATGTCTCTGTGAATTTGGTTATTCCAAGTACCTCATGTAAGGGGGATAATACAATATTTGTCCTTTTGTGACTGGCTTATTTCACTTAGTATGATGCCTTCACACTTCTTCCAGATTGTATCATGTGTCAGAATTTCCTTCCTCTTTAAGTCTAAATAATATTCCATTATATATGTACCACATTTTGTTTACTCACTCATCCGCCTCAATAAGATACCTAGGTGGCTTCCATCTTTTGCCTATTTTAAATAATGCCACTGTGAACACGGATGTAGAGATAAATGTTCAAGGCTTTGCTTTCAGTTCTTTTAAGTATGTATCTAGAAGTGGAATCGCTAGGTTATATGGTAAATCTTTTTTTTTCTTTTTTTAAGGAATAACCATACTGTTTTCTATTGTGGGTGTATCGTTTTATATTTATTCTAGCAATGCAAAAGAATTCCAATTTCTCTACATCCTCCTTGAAACTGGTTATTTTCTGTTTCTTTGATAATAGCCATTCTAATGGATGTGAAATGGTAGTCCTTTCTTTTTCTCACTTTTTCCCCCAAGTAAATTGCTAGCAGGCAAAACAATTCTATTTGAAGAAGATAATAGCAACAGTTTGAAATGTGAGGTGAGCCTTTTTTTTAGTAGTAAAATCTACCACAGGGTAACAGTGGCATATAAGGGAACAAATGAAATGCTTTAAACCCATAGAGATTTGGAATCATAAAGAAAATTGCTACTTTGTCCAATTTGATCATTTATTTGAGTGTGGCTCTATTTACATGCTGCCAAAACAGCAGGTAAACCTGCTTTTATTCAGTAAAAATGCTCGTTAATTAAATGGAGAAAAAAAATCTAATGAAGTCTATTTAGGTAAATATCATAAGAATTGCTTATTCAGTGTAACCTTACATATAAATACTCTCTGCCAATACATTTACACCCAACTGAAACCACCATCCTTCATGTCATTCACTGCTGGAATGTGAGTCTCTTCTCGTACCCATGGCAATGCTTTCACACCTCATTTCAGGCTCTTTTTTAGTATATGAGAGAGAGAGAGAGAGAGAGAGAGAGAGAGAAGACAGAATTCCAAATAATCACATCTCGAAAAAGATAAGGCTTAATTAACATTAAAGTCCTTCAGAACCAAAAGATTTCAGTGCCTTGAACCAGTGTAGGAATTTGAATAAACATAGTATCAAAGAAGGGTAAAGAGCTTATAGTTATTACAGCCACATTTTGGGTTTAAGAGGCTTTTGTGGGCCACACAATAAATCTAATCATAATTTCTGCAAGAAAATACAACCCCCCCCCAAAAAAGAAAAGAAAATACAACGCAAGTTTCCAAATGATCAACTTGTGAGCATGTTCATGAAACATAGTTTCGTTATATATAAAGAAGAGCTCATACTTGACAACAGGTATATTTATATTTAAATTTTGAAAAGAATACAACTAACAAAGTTATTTGGTGAAATTAGACTAATTCATCAGTATAGTACCACATACATACAGCATAAATGTGATTTAGCTTCAAGATTCGGTCTAGTTTTAAATCCTCTGAGAGTTTTATCACACAGCCACTTCTATAATGACTGTAAATATTCAACATCCTGGGTATGACAAACATGTCTTAGGGCTGTAAAATATCATGTTCAATTAGATGTTCCTCTCCTGGGAAGGCAGTGCATGTGAGTCGGCATTTGAACAGATCGCCTGAGTGAGGAAGAATTAATTCTAGAAATTAAAAGCTATTTAAAATATTTCCAGGTTTACAGCTTTTTAAATTGCCATGTTTATTTAAATTCAGCTTTGACAATAAACAATTAATTTCAAGAAGTAAGGGAAAATAAAAAATGGCTGCAGCTGAACTGATTGCCCAGCCAGAAAATGAAAATATCTTGGAAAACACAAATGTCAAGGTTTCGATTAAAGATAATTTTGTAATACAATGAATGAAAAATAAATATATTGGAAATTTCCTTTTAAGAGTAGGCAATTCTTTAATGTCAATATGTTTTAAAATACTTAACCCTTACATTTATCTTATTTTTCCTGATCTTTTAAACTTAAATTAACAGTCCATCAAACGAAGAAAACATTAAAAACAAAGATGAAGAAAACATTGATATTTAATGGGTAACTTAAAATCAACAGGTTTGTCAAATGTAGGTGTTTTCACTCACTGAAATACTTAATAATAGTAGAATTGTGAATAGATATTTTTTAATAATGTTCTCGTGAGAATAAAAGTTTCTATTAAGAAACTTAAAAGATATTATTCTTAAGAAATCTAGAGAAAGGAAGAAAGGAAATCTTTGTTTCCACATAGCAAAATCATACCAGTTTTCAGTGTTTTTAGCAGGTAAGTGTTTTTAACTTCCACTGCATATTTTTATAGCATTTGCTGAGAAATAGAAAAGTAATGATTAAATTAAGTATGCAAATATTCTGAATTATATGTCAAGGAAATTGCTATCTGGAATCACAGTGAGGACAAGCATGGGATTCTGAGTACATATAGTAGTGACTTTTTATATAAACATTCTTGCTGTATTTTCATTGATGGTGCTGTGGTAAAAGTACAGTTAGTAAAACAATAACTGATTTTCAAAAAAAAGTCAGCATATTTCAGAAATGCATTCTTTTTTATTCTTCATTAATAACATTTTTCCTTGAAATGGTTGAGTTGTAAATATTTATTACATCTTGAAACAGAATAATACTGATATGAATAAAAACAGGAGTGTTAATTGCTCAAAAAGATAGAAATCTGTCAGGCATGAGATCAAAAGTGACCATTGGTCTAGTAATATGTCCCCAGTGGATAGGAGGTGAATAAGGCAGTCCAGGGGTCACAGGGCTGACATGTCAGGGATATGATAGGATCACAGGTTAAGAAGTCCATTAGTGCAAAAAAAAAGAAGAAAAAAAAAAACCCAAAACGAAGTCCATTCAATGCAGACCAGGTGGATTTCACAGATGGTGGGACTGACATGAGGAGAGGGGGAATTAATAATCAATCTATGCAAAAATGACTTAGATTCACGAATCACAGTGTTCAAAAGAGATTATTTTATGAATGAGAACACAGGAAGAAGCTGAAGCATTAGAAGAAAACTGTGGCTTAATAAATGCTAACCAGAGAAGGTCCAAAGTTCAAAGTTTGTTTAGAGTATTAGAAAATAAGCTGATAATAGTTTACTTATGCTTAATATTTCAATGAGAATATACAGAGGAAGTCTCCAGGAACTCATGAAATAATTGTTGAGTATGAGGTAGTGGTGATCCTGAGGAGGTGATGGTAGATGACACTCATAATTCTAGGTGAAGAACCCATATCTACCCTGTTTACAAAATTCTGTTGAGAGAAAAGTGGCCATTGGAACAGATTGCCCTTAAGTGTGCCTAGTCAGTCAAGCCTGAACAGTTACTGTGTTCTCACTTATGGTCACACTGCTCAGTGGACTCACCACTTCTTTCTATGGTATGACTTTTTTTTCCTTAACATCACTTTTATTTCATATGTACTACATGCACCTGATACAGGGAGGGGTAAAATTTCTGAATCCATGCCTTAAGGACAAGACAGACTGGCACTATTGCCAATCATGCACTAATTCAACTGGGATGTCATTCAAAGTTCTATATACTTAATGATTTCCTTTAAAAGAAGTGCAGGAGCAAAAGTATGGACACACCCCAAAACATCCTCTTAAATTTGATTTCTGGTGCTGTCTTTGCATTCTTTCTTTGGCCTTTTCTACTTGTGATATTAACTGCTCATGTTCTGCTAAAGTCTTCAATAATTCTATGATGAAAGGCAGATAACTGAATTTCCTTCTGATAGTTTCCTCTGACTGAATAGCACTTAACATTTTATTACCCTGATCTGTATCCACAGAGCCCTCTGCAAGTTGTCTTTGTAACTGTGCTATCTTCTGTTCATATATCTTTTTTTTTTTTTTTTTTTGATAGACACAGTGGTCATTGTGGTCTTTTATCTCAGCTCCTCAGCATAAGATCTCGGACTTATACCACCATGTCTTGCTTTCTGTTCCTACTTTTTAAAAAATACAAAGATGAAGAACATGTGCTAAATCACAAAGTGATGCCATGTTAATTGATGCAGTTTTCAGGACTACTTGAAACGATACTGATGTGTAATCTCAAAATTAAGATGCCTGTCAGAATGTGATGAAATGACAGACTTGACTGGGAGAATTCTCAAACGTTAGAAGAAGTATTCATATGGTTTGGTCTTATTGTCTTGCTTTTCTAGTTGAATAATTGTTAAATAGGAAACAGGAAGAGCAGAAAATAAAATACTCAATGGTGGTTTTGCCCAGGTAGGTCAGAGGAAATTCCTCAAAGCAAATGTTGCTTGAGTAAGACACTAAGGAGAGTTGAAATATAGCATAACTTGAATAGGCAAAGAGGGGATGCACCGGGTATCCCAGAGGAAAAGAAGAGTTGGAGAAAAGAAATACTGTTGGATACAATAAGGGAAAAAAGAGGTGACTGAAGGGGGAAAAAGACTGGTCTGATGAGTGAAGGATCCATATGGAAGAGTAGTGGCAAATAAACATGAGTGGGTACACCTTTTGGTTACTGAGTCCTTTGAACCTCCAAGTTTAGATCTAATGGGATGAACATTTAAAGGCCAATGTAAAACTTTTTTGGAGAGGAAATAACTTATTGAAATCAAACTTTTAAGATTTCCCTGAATTTATAAGACAGATATATTTTATTTATGTTGTAACAGATAAGGCCATGAAAGAGCCCATCTAAAATATAATCTTATATAATTCATATATAAGAATTGCTGAATGAACTGTATTCATAAGTCAATAACATAGAAAAAATCCAAATGCTTATTACAAGGAAAAGGGATAAATTAATTTTAGTAGATTCATATAATGGGATATTATTTAGTAATAAAAATGTACCAAACTACCGCTGCCAAAATCATCCTGGATGAATCCCATAGACATTATACAGTGACACATAAATCATATATTAGAATATATGACTTAGTTTTATGAAATTCAAAATAAAACTAATTGATTATGAGAGAAGTCAAAATTGTGATGTCCTCAGATGGCGAAGGTGAGAATTGACTGGAAAAGGAACATGGAGGAAATACCGTATGTCTTGATAACAGTAACAGCTACATGTACATATACACATGTAAATGCTTATTGATCTGTGTACTTAAGATCAGTGGACTTTATGCATATTTAATATAGTTTACTCAAAAACTTAAAAAAACTCATTGTTTTAGAGAATGAATAAATGGAAACTTAGGTAATTTTCACATCCAGATAAGAGATGACATGATTTTTGCTAACAGTGGATATATTGAAGATGGATGGAAATTAGAAGATTTGATAAACAATTCAGAGATAGAAACAATAGGACTTGGTGATGGTTTGGCTATGGGAAGTATGAAGAAGGATGATGAAATTCAAGTTTCTCTGACAACCTGGGTAAATTCAATAGAGAATAGCAATGATGGGATATGGAAATATGGCATGAGGACCTGGATGGATGAGTTGGGAAATACTGGAGAATAAATATATTTAGACTAGAGATGGGGGCAGGAGGGACTTGATTAAGAGTTCAGTTTTGAACATGTTCTTGAGTCAGACAAGTGAATATATATCAAACAGTCATTTGGATACATTGGCCTGGACTTCATGATAGAGGGCTAGGCTGGAGAAATGCCAGCACATAGAAAAGATTTATCAATGAGATTTTCTAAAAAAGGGGCCTAGGAAGAGAGGAGGGCCTAGGGTATCTTTCTAATGACTTCATTATTTAAAAGTGAGGTAGAGAAAGAGGAAAAAGATCCCAAAAAGCCCTCTAAAATGTACGGGCCAGAGGATAAAAGGAAAACCAAGAATGTGTAGCAAAACAGAGGCCAAAAAAAGAGATTTCCAAAATAACAAGCAGCAATTGTGCTAAATATTTGTGACAGTTCTTATTTAAAGTGAAGAAAACATTGGCTACTTTAAGAAAAAGTCCAGGAAAAAAAAAATTAGCACTGTGATGGAGCAGAAATCAGATTGGAGTGGTAAGAAAAGTGAAGGAAAATTAAGGCAATAGAGACGGTTAACACAGCCAACTCTAGAGGAACTTAATAGTGTAAGGGCCATGATTAGATAAGGCCATAACTGGAATGGGTCAAGAACAATTACTTTTCATTGTTGTTATTGTTTTTGTATTGTGCTTGAAGTTATAAGATAATAGAACATGTTTGAACTTTGGTGGAAATAGTTGAGACAAAAAGATAAAAAACAGAGGGGATATGATTGGCTTGAATAAAGCAAAAAAGAAAATAATTGTTATTGGGGTGGAATTTTCTAGAAAAAAAATAAATCAACCACATCATGTTTTATTCAGATGTTATTTTACCATGCAAAAGACAAAGTAAGTGGAAAGTAATAACTTCTCTTTAGTACTGGGAATGGTATTACCTACACCATAAATTTTAATCTTTGATTTAATTTATCAGGAAAGGATCATAATTTTACAAATTCTATTTAACTGTGTTAAATCTGTTTTCCAACAACAGCAAAATACTCCTTATACCTTGAACCTCAAATCATTTTATAAATTTAAAAGCTACTAAAATGGTATAATCAATAACCAAATACCTACTTTTCCTATGATCATGTTATTGGTAAAATTGACTATATTACCTTTGATTGCTTTGTAATTTTTCACTATGTTAAAGGCTGAAGAACTTTCAAGTGCTTTATTTTAATATATAGATGTGGAGACGTGCAGTAAGTACCTTCAAATAATTATCATACACCAATTTTAACAGAGAAACATATACTATGCACTTTTCTTCTACTTCCTATAGCTACTTTTTTTCCCCTCCTCTATCCTGATCAGGCTTTTTGCAAGAAGTTGCTGCAGCCAAGGTCACATGCGTTACTGCTTGTGTTCTCTCTAGGATTTTGATGGATTCCTGTCTTATATTTAGGTCTTTCATCCATTTTGAGTCTATTTTTATGTATGGTGTAAGGACATTGTCAATTCATTCTTCTGCATGTGACTGTTTCGTTTTCCCAACACCAGTTGTTGAATAGATTGTCCTTTTTCCAGTGGATAGTCTTTCCTGCTTTGTCAAATATAAGTTGACCATAGAGGTGAGGGCCCATTTCTGGGTTCTCTATTCTGTTCCATTGATCTATGTGTCTGTTTTTGTGCCAGTACCACACTGTCTTCATGATCACTGCTTTGTAGTAAGGCTTGAAGTCTGGACATGTGATGCCACTAGCTTGGTTGTCCTTTTCAACACTCCTTTGGCTATTCGGAGTCTTCTCTGGTTCCATACAAATTTTAGGATTCTTTGTTCCAGCTCTGTGAAAAAGGTTGATGGTATTTTGATAGGAATTGCATTGAATGTATAGATTGCTCTAGGAGCATAGACATTTTAATAATATTTGTTCTTTCAATCCATGAGCATGGGACATTTTTCAATTTCTTTGTATCTTCCTCAGTTTCTTTCATGAATGTTCTATAGTTTTTTGAGTACAGTTCCTATGCCTCTTTGGTAAGGTTTATTCCTAGGTATCTTATGGGTTTTGGTGCAATTGTAAAGGGGATCAACTCCTTAATTTCTCTTTCTTTTGTCTCATTGTTAGTGTATAGAAATGCCACTTATATTTTATATCCTGCCACTTAGCTAAATTCCTGAGAGTTCCTGAAATTTTGGGATGGAGTCTTTTGGATTTTCCACCTAGAGTATCATGTCATCTGTGTAGAGTGAGAGTTTCACTCTGCTGTGGGCTTTTTTTGTAGATGACTTTTGTGATATTGAGCTATGTTCCCTCTATCCCTACACTGTGATGAATTTTATCAAGAAATGATGCTGTACTTTGTTAAATGCTTTTTCTGCATCTATTGAGAGGATAATGTAGTTCTTGCCCTTTTATGTATGTAGTGTATCATATTGATTGATTTGTGGATATTAAACCACCCTGGTATCCCAGAAGGGTATCCCACTTGGTTGTGGTGAATAATCCTTTTAACATCCTGTTGGAGCATCTTGGCTAGTATCTTGTTGAGAATTTTTACCTCTATGTTTCAGGGATGTTAGTCTGTGATTCTCCTTTTTGGTGGGGTCTTTGTCTGGTTTTGGGATCAAGGTAATGCTGGCCTCACAGAAAGAGTTTGGAGGTTTTCCTTCCATTTCTATTCTTTGAAACAGCTTCAGAAGAATATGTATCAATTATTCTTTCAGTGTTTGGTAGAACGGCCCTGGAATACCGTCTGGCCCTAGACTCTAGCTTGTTGGGAGATTTTTGATTACTGTTTCAATTTCCTTGCTGTTTATGGGTCTTTTCAGTTTTGGTAGTTTATACATCTCTAGGAATGCATCCATCTTCCAGATTGCCAAATTTTTTGGCATATAGTTGCTCATAATATTTTATAATTGTTTTTATTTCTTGAATGTTGGTTGTAATCTCTCCTCTTCATTTATGATTTTATTTTTTGGAATCCTTTCTCTTTTCTTTATGGTAAGTCAGGCCAGGGGTTTTTCAATCTTACTAATTTTTTCAAAAAACCAGCTCATAGTTTTGTTTATCTGTCCTACTGTTCTTTTGATTTCTATTTCATTGATTTCTGCTCTACTATTTATTAATTCTCTTCTCCTACCAGGTTTAGACTTCATTTGCTGTTCTTTCTCCAGTTCCTTTAGGTATAAGGTTAGGCTGTATATTTGAGACCTTTCTTATTTCTTGAGAAAGGCTTGTATTGCTATATACTTCCCTCTTAGGACTGACTTTGCTGCATTCCAAAGGTTTTGAACAATTGTGTTTTCATTTTCATTTGTTTCCATGAATTTTTTAATTCTTTTTTAATTTCCTGGTTGACCCATTCATTCTTTAGTAGGATGCTCTTTGGCCTTCAAGTATTTGAGTTCTTTACAAATTTCCTCTTGTGATTAAAATCCAGTTTCAAAGCGTTGTGGTCTGAAAATATGCATGGAATGATCCCAATCTTTCGGTACCAGTTGAAACCTGATTTGTGACCCAGGATGTGATCTATTCTGGAGAATGTTCCATGTGCACTGGAGAAGAATGCGTACTTTGTTGCTTTAGGATGGAATGTTCCGCATATATCTATGAAATCCATCTGATCCACTGTGTCATTCAAAGACTTTATTTGCTTGTTGATCTTCTGCTTAGATGATCTGGCCATGGTAGTGAGTGGGGTGTTTAAGTCCCCTACTGTTATTGTATTATTATCAATGTGTTTTTTAATTTTGTTATTAATTGGTTTATATAATTGGCTCCTCCCATGTTAGGGGCATAAATATTGGGGTATTTAGCCCATTTACATTCAGAGTAACTACTGAAAGATATGACTTTAGTGTCAGTGTATTACCTGTAAAGTCACTGTTTCTGTACATTTTCTCTATTCTTTTCTGGTCTGTGTTACTAATGGGCTCTCTCTTTGCATAAAGGATCCCCTTTAATATTTCTTGCAGGGCTGATTTAGTGATCCCAGAATCTTTTAGTTTCTCTTTGTCCTGGAAGCTTTTTATCTCTCCTATTTTGAATGACAGCCTAGCTGGATAAAGTAGTCTTGGCTATGTATTTTTCCCATTTAGCATCTTGAATATATCATGGCAGTCTTTTCTGGCCTGTCAGGTTTGTGTGGATGGGTCTGCTGTCAGGATAATGTTTCTACCCTTGTAGATTTCCAGTCTCTTGTCCTGAGCTGTTTTCAGGTTTTTCTCTTCTCAGAGATTTGCAGTTTTCATTCTTATATGTCAAAATGTTAACCTATTTTTACTGATTTTGAGGGCAATTCTCTGTGCCTTCTGGAATTGAATACCTGTTTCCTTCACCAGATTAGGGAAGTTCTCCACTATAACTTGCTCCAGTATATCTTCTGCTACTCTCTCCCTCTCTCTTTCTTCTTCTTCTGGGATCACAATTATTCTAATATTGTTTTGCTTTGTGGAATTCCTCCCACTGATCCAGTAATTGCTTATCTCTTTCTCAATTTCTTTATTCCCCATCATTTTGTCTTGTATATCACTAATTCTCTTGTCTGCCTCATTTATCCTAGTAGTTAGAGCCTCCATTTTTGACTGCATCTCATTAATAGCCTTTTTTTTATTTCAACTTGATTAGATTTTAGTTCTTTTATTTCTCTAGAAAGGGATTCTCTAGTGTTTTTGTAATAATTATTTTGAACTTTCGTTCCAACATCTTAATTATCTCTGTACTGATTAGGTAAGTACTGCCTTTTGTTCTTTTTTGAGGTGAGTTTTTCTGTCTTGTCATTCTGTCCAGAGAAGAATAGATGAATGAGAGAACAAAATACTGTAATGGCAACAACAACCGCAGAGACATACATGCCAAATAAATAGAAGAGACTCAAAATCTAAAAAAAAAAAAAAAAAGAGAGAGAGAGAGAGAGTGAGAAAGAGAGAGAGAGAGAGAATATGGTCAGACAGGTGAACAGAACAGAGCCATATGCTGGATCCTATGTATATTTTGGTCTGTTTGTTAGAAAACTAGATCACAAAATTGTAAAGAGAGAAAAACTTAAAAATGTACAAAAGTAAAATACAATGAAAGGATAGAATGTAACTGTACAAATGAAAATTAAAAGACAAGAACAATTTTTAAAAAAGAAGGAATATAAACAGGTAAACAGAACAGACCAATAACACTATATCCCAGGTGTATTTTGGTCTGATCCTTAGAAGAAATGACATCCAAAAATTTTAAAGAAAAACTTATATATGTATACAAAAATAAAATTAAATACATCAAAAGGATAGAATATAACTGTAAAGTGAAAATTTATTTATTTTTAAGATGAAAATTTAATAGACTCAAAAGAAAAGAAAAAAGAAAGAAATTCTCTTTTTCAAAAGAAAAGAAAAGAATATGATCAGAAAGGTAAAGAGAACAGAGCAACACAATAGATTCTGAGTGCATTTTGATCTGTTAGAAGAAACTGCATCCCAAAATTATAAAGAAAAAAACCCTTATGTATGTACAAAAATAAAATTAAATACAATGAAAAGACAATGTAACTGTAAAAACGAAAATTAAAAAAGGCTTAATAAAAGCATTGATAAAGTAAGAAATTGGTTGAAAAAGGAACACGGGACGCCTGGGTGGCTCAGGGGTTGAGCGTCTGCCTTCTGCCCAGGGCCTGATCCTGGAGTTTCAGGATCAAGTCCCATGTCGGGCTCCCTACATGGAGCCTGCTTCTGCCTCTGCCTGTCTCTGCCTCTCTCTATGTCATGAATAAAAAAAAAATAAAATTCTTAAGAAAAAGGACCGCAAAAAAAAAAATTAAAATTGAAAGACTAATGAGTCATAGGGAAAAACAAAACAAAACCCTGAGTTCTGCATACTGTTTCCCCCTAGTGCTAGAGTTTTGCGATTGTGTGATCCGTAAACTTGGTGTTAGCAGATGTTTTTGCTGATCTTCCGACGGGTGGAATTGCAGGGTCCTTGCCAGGGCCCAGGCTGAGTGATCTGCCCTGATTACTCTAGGTGGCTTTTGTTCCCTGAGGCTTTCTGTGCAGCGTTAGAGGATGAGGATAGAAATGCAGCCTCAGCCTCCAGGCCGGGAGCTGAAAGCTTGGGGCCCCACCCCTCAGTGCGCCCCCAGGGAGAAGCAGTCCATCACTTCTGTGACCCCTGACTCTGTCTGCACCCTATGCTCACCCCACCTATGACCAAGCATTTCTGTCTCAGGCACGTGACCCCCTTTCAAGTCTCTAAACTCTGCAGCCGCCTGAGGCACACCTGTGCTGCTCCACCCCAGGGAGGAAGGGGGATGTCGGGTTCTGCTGCTTGCCGGGCCCCTGCTCCGCAGTCTTGGCAGCCCCAGTTTCCAGTTCAGGGCAGAACATTGATGAGAACCCACTCCTGGGCTCACTGATTACAGCCAGTTTCCTCTTCTGATGCCTGGGAACTCTAGGTACCCCCAGTCCTCCTGTGACCCCCGAGGATCCTGAGACTACACGGTACCACCCAGGATTCCACCCAAAGCTTCACTGCTTGAGTGTCTTTCAGGCAAGACTCCTTAAAATGCTGATTTTGTGCTCCACTGCTCTGTCACTTTCTGGTAGCCAGTTGCCAGAGGCTACCCACCCCCTTAGCCCCCCGTCTGTCTTCCCATATATCCCCTCGCATTCACTTCTCCGCACCTCCTACCTTGCAAAAATTGGTCACTTTCTATTTCTAGAGTTGCAGCGATTCTTTTCTTAGATCTCTGGTTGAGTTTGTAGGTATTCAGAATGATTTGATAGCTATCTAGCTGAATTCCTGGGACCACACAAAACTAAGTTCTCCTACTCCTCTGCCATTTGGGGGGAAAAAGAGTTAATTGGCTTGTTTAAATAAATTTCTTGGGCAGGCTGTGTAATGAAACCTATACTCATAGAGAAATAAGAACTGTGTCTTGTCCCTTTGTGAGAGTGTTTTGCTAGAGGATCTTACCCACAGGAGTGGAATGGAGAGGCAAATGAAGTTAGGCCATTTAAAAAGAAGAAATATTTTGGGGGGGGGGGTGCGGAGCCTGACATGGGACTCAGTACCAGGACCCCAAGACCATGACCCAAGCTCAAACCAAGAGTAGGAAGCCCAACTGATTGCGCCACTCAGGCCATTTGAGACTATCCCAATTTCACAGGTGTCAAGACAGAAAAAAATGTTGGATCTTAATTTTATGCCTTATAATATATATGACAACATGGAATAGTGAGGGATGGCCATGAATATGATAGGAATCACAATCAGAAGTAGTTAAGAGTCCAGCTAAGTGTTCATCCACATATGTTTAAAGATGAATAGTCCTGCACTTCTGATTGTATCATTTAAAAAATATTTATTTATTCATGAGACACAGAGGAAGAGAGAGAGAGAGGCAGAGACACAGGCAGAGGGAGAAGCAGGCTCCTTACAGCGAGTCTGACATGGGACTCGATCCTGGGTCTCCAGGATCAGGTCCTGGGCTGAAGGCGGAGCTAAACCTCTGAGCCACTTGGGCTGCCCTGGTTATATCATTATTAAAAGAGTTGAACCAAATTCAAACCCCCAGAAATATTAAGATTTTTCTTTTTGCAGTATAACAACCTAGCATCAGTAGGATTGTACAAGGCCTGCCCCAAAAAAATAACCCAAATTCCAACTGCAACTATTTTTATTTTCAGAAGATTGTTTTGGATGGGTTGTGGTAAGAAGTTATTTATGTGACTATGATTGATTTTATGTTGAAATTTCTGCTCTTTTGTTAACATAATAAATTATTTGTTTAAAATAGGATAGTTGGTAAGATTTCATTAGCCAAATAAATGAAATTAATTTACAGTCCAACTGCATTTCCCTCCTGATATACTGAATGGCCAGGTCTTTCTGGGTAACTTGCATACCAGCCCAGCTATATAGCTCTAAAATCACTTGGTTAGTAATTAGGTGTTTATCAGATTCTTGCTGAAAAGGCATGAGACAGTTATCTGACACAATTATCTTTGAAAATTGAATCCTCCATTTCTGGTCCTGCTGAGGACATTCACATGAACACTGAGTGGTTTAAAGCTAAATGCCTTTCAAAAACCCTTGCCTTCTAGAATGCATGCAACATGGTTAGTTGCCAATCACAGAATTTTCCCCATCTTTCACCTATTGCCTTTTGTGGGTGAATCTTTTTGTTATAAGCCTTTGTGTATGTTAACATATTAAAATTACCCCTGACCTGCTCTTCTGCTACTTTGTCTTTCTTACTATAACATTACTAATAGCCAGTCTGAAATTTAATGCTGGCTCCTTTTGTTCCTTCTCCATTGCTGTATCTTCATAAACTAACCCAACCAAAGTGAAGACAATTGCTCAAATTAACTAGACTATATGTGCATTTGGGGTAATGATATTTCTAGAGCTATTTGCTCTTGAGCAGTCTAAAAATTTTGCAGCTCACTTAAGTTTTAATGTGTAATCTACTCCCAGTTTGGAAATTAATATCAAGCTTTAATATGAATACTTGTAAAAAACACAGTTATTCAGGCACTTAAAAATTCAAACCTGAAGTAATAGATTTTAATTTAAATGTCACATCCATTTAAGAATGATGCTGTGACTCATCTCCCAATAGAATTGAACCAATTTTAGGATTCCATACACATTCGAGGCAGTGCATTTGAAATTTATTTGTTTAGAAAATAAAAGCAAATAACAAAAAATGACTACATTTTGCTCTGGTTAAGTTTTATGTTAAGTATAATGTTTCTATAAGCATTTTCTGTCTTTAGCCACCATGATTTCTTGCCTGATGTATGGCAGTTTTCATAGATGGACTTTATGAATGTAATAGCTTTTATGTTTGTATTTACAACCTCTCTGTAAGTACATTAGTTTAGGTGCATATCATTGTGTTCATATTACTGTGTGCATTCATCTATCCATTTATTCAACAAATATTTAGTGTCTGCTAAATGGCAGACTTTGCCATGGTGCTAGAATTGTAGACCATTGCAACGGTGACGTATATACCTCATGATCTTCAGATTTGCTTGCTTCATGCCTGTGATTTCCAGAGTTTTTATCCTATACCACATTTATTCAATTCTTTCTTCTACTTAAATGTCTTTTTGCACACAGAGCTCTTTACATTATGGCTTCATTCTGTATTTTCAATTTCCTCTCCAACCACAGCCCCACATGTATGTGTCACCTGAAATCCCATCCAAATACAATCATTTATTGTTTTTTAAAACACACAGACCTCTATGCCTCTGTGCAGTTGGTTCTTTTGTTTAGAATTCTTTTCCTCTGCAGTCTTAAAAATTTCTGGCTTGATGAACAACTACCATTCCTTCAAATCCATTGAAATGTTTACTTCTGTGGTGAACATTTTCCAATTTGCCAGAAACCTTATTGCTTCAATTTCACAAAACAGTACTCTGTTGAACTCTTTGATAGAAACAACCATCCTCTATGTAACTTACCTGGGTCTACCTCTCCCTGCCATACTACAAGCTCTTTCTGGGCAAACACTGTGTGGTATTCATTTTTGAATCTTAGGATGGCACATAAAGGTTCTCAAAGAAATATTATTCAATAAATGAAGCATAGGTTCACAGCTATGGTCATTTTAGTATCCTTTTTTGGTACATTCTTGCTTTCTTTGTTTTTAAAGAAAGTCATCTAATAGTGACATCATATTCCATTAAATACACTTTTAAAACCTTATCTGGTATTTGTATTTATTGAAGCTTAATAGTAGCACAGCTTGTGCTGTTTACCTTTAACTTGCGAATAGCTGAGTTTAATTGAAGTCTTGGTCTCTAAAGTGAAAAAATGAGTCACCAGCATTCCTTTTCAATTAGATTAAACAGAGAGAAGAGAATGATCATGGCAGCACTTGAAAGGTGAGGATGTTCAGAAGATAACTAACTTCACTGTTATACAATAGGTTTGTTGTTACTCCCAGGAACTGCCACTAGAACATGCTTGCTAAATCAACTGTTCAGTTTCTCTTATTTTCTCTCATCTTTTTGCTTTCTCCCCTTCTCTCCTCTCTACTGCTCTGCATTTCTCCCTCTCAACATAAGTGTCAAGCCAGACCAGCTTCATATTTAACTTTTCTTTGAACAAACCAATGCCCATAAAATTTCCTCTATTTCTGTTATCAGTGCTAAGATAAATCTAACTTATCGGAGGCGACACTCATTTTTAGAATAGTGAGGCCATTGATGCTTATTTCCACGTTATGTTACTTGAAAGATGATATTGTCCAGAAAAATATGTCTGCAAGTGGATTTACTTTTAGCTGGGATGACCAAACATCATGTGTCCCACTAATTTTCATCAGAATGATGAAATGAAAAATATGATTGAAGGTCAAGTGGGCATAGAATTCATCTGATGGAGCTAGCGTGAGCAGAGCACTTTGAAAATTGCTTTTGTTTGAAAATTGCTTTCTTTTTGTCTTTGTGTACATGAGTATTCTTTTAAGGGATCATCTTTGTGAATTTGAACATTGATTTTGAAGAGTGCCTGATGTAGACAGTTATCATTTTAGCTGCAAATAAGAAAAAGGAAAAAAAAAAAAAACTCTGGTAGATATTCTTTATATTAAATCTTTAAATTCTATCTGCATCTTTATATGCAGCATTTATTTACATTAAATCATCTTTTAAATGTCTTTATTCTTAATATAATTCCACTAGTAGATAAACACAATCTTTTTTTTTTTAAACAAGTCTGAAAATTAGGTTGCCTAAAGCAACCCTATGATTAAAGCAAAAATAAGATAAAAATCTCCATTTTGCTGTCTTTACCTTTGCCTTTATGTTAGCAATACTAATGAACTTCACTATGTTTAGGGTGAAAAATTGATTTGAACCTTTCTGCAGTTACTGCTGTGCTTTTTTTCCTCCTTCTCTCCCTAAGGATTTGTGCAGTTTAATTTGGCATTGATTCTTTAATGATTACAGTAGCTATAGTAGAGAGACTGGTGTTTATCTTCATCATGCCCTGTAGATAGCACATTACATTTATTTTTATACATAACTGTAGTTCCATAATTTAGATAAGATACTCTAGCCAGTGGTTGACAGCCATCTTACTGCCTTTATTGATTTTATATTTTGATCTTGAAATGCATATATGAATTCTTGCCATTCGCTGTGTTAAGGTATCTAACTCAAAAGTCATGCTAGTGTTGCTTTAAAACCAATGCTGAAGTGCTGGCTTCCACATGCTGAAAGGAGACCAAATATTAAGTAGAACTTTTGGTGATTGTTAATTTAACTGTCTTCAGGCTGTTCATAGTACTGTGTGAAGATGTCAATCAGCATTTTGAATATGCCATGTGCGATGCTTTAAGAACTAGCTAATGCTTCAGATATCATTTTGTAGCAATAAAACAATTATCTGTCCTTTCTTTGTGATGATTCTCTTAGAACTGTAACATGTAATCATCTTAGAACAATACCTCAAGGGAGGGTGAAGTTCAGTTTTACTATTAGTTGAGATTATTTCTTTTGATGTCTTCTTTTAAATAATATTAGCAATCAGCTTCATTGCCACGTCTTTAAACACCTTAATCAGTGAAATGTATGGAACAATCAGAAGTTGAGTATTTTGGAAGTCTTTAGGAGTATAGCAGATACTTTACATTATGGCGAATTGCTTACTGTCTTAAACCTTTAGGGCTGCTGTAACAAAATACCTTAGACTACATGGATAGTTAGCAACAGAAATTTATTTCTCATGATTCTGGAGGTTAGGAAGTTCAGGATCAAGTCCCTGGCAGGTCTGGTTTAGGGTGAGGGCTGATTCCTGATTTATAGACAGCAGGCTTCCCGTCTCTGTGACTATTGGGGCTCCCTTATAAGGAAGGGAACTACTATCATTTGTGAGGAGTCCATCCTCATGACCTAATCACCTCTCAAGCACTCCACCTCCTAAAGTCATCCGATTGGGGATGTGATGATTAAGTTTCAACAAATGAATTTTGACCAGACAGAAACATTGTCCATCCATGGCATTAAAAAAAAAAAATTAGTATAGGTTGAAGAGTAACAATTCTAAAAGAATGTATGTCACAGATTACTTTATCTTCTGATTATTAATTCATGGTAACATATCTGACTACATGGTACTAATAGATGGACATGTTAAGTAAATTGACCAAGTAAATAAAAAGTTAGTTTCTTTGACTCTTTGTTCTGACTTGGTAACATATTTCAGTTTATTTTGGAATCAGAATAAAGAATCTCAACTCATCTCATGCTTTATATACAGCCTGAGGTTTATTGCCGTGAGTTTTCTCACAGTATGTTTAAAATGGTGTGTTTTCTGGAAATGTAATGAGAATTAATTAGTCTTTATGAAATGAATGGAGGCATAATTGGATATAAGGTCCATGATCCATCCAAATAAAGCTGAAGTGTGAATAGTAATATGGCTCTGCCTACATGTTCAGGAACTTTAAGAAATTAGGCAAACCAGTGAAAATCTCACTAATTCCCTTACTTCTGCTATTCCTGATTAACTCTATGCTGTTTTCCATGTACTCCTTAATCTTGCCTTCATTTCTATATTTTCCAGTCATGTATTTTATTTTCAGTATTGATTTCAAACTCATTTTCCAAAGAGTCTTTTGTTTTTTAGTTTCTTTTCTTTCCTCTTCTTTCTTTACAAAATCTGTATATATAAATGAAGTCAGAAAGTTAATGATGACACTTTAAACCTAGGATATTAATAATTTGAGGTTTAGGATAACGTAAACATCTGACAAAATGTATAGTACCTGTATCCTTCTAAGAAGGAAGAGTTCCCTAGGTGTATGAGAAGCCGAAGGTATTAAGGTGTATGTATATGTGTGTGTATAAATGTTTTAGGTCTAAACCCTAAATGTGTGCTTTTAAGTATTCTGCTTTTTGTTTATTTCTTTGTTTCAAGTTTTTATTTAAATTCTAGTTGGTCAACATATAGGGTAATACTGGTTTCAGGAGTAGAATTTAGTGATTCATCACTTGCATGTAACACCCAGTGCTCATCACAAGTGTCTTCCTTAATACCCATTACTCATTTAAGTGCCCTGCTTGTATACGTAGTATGCTATTTTCCAATAGTATACTTTTTATAAGAGATGTGACATTAACAAGAATTTGATAATAAATTGTCCAGTTTAACTTGTCTATGTGAAAGCACTAAATCAGCTTTTTAGAAGGTACTATATACTTTTTATTATTATTTCAAATGTAAAGCACCCCCACCTAAATAGAAGTAATAATAAATTCTAGGCAGAGTTCCCTACAGACTTATATATAGATTATTATTGTAGAGAACTCTAAAGTAAGACTAAATTAGCTAGTCATTTAAGAAAATTATACATACACACACATTTCTTTTAAGTCTTCCAGTTAACTAGGTGGATAATTTGAAAACGGCAGCACATATTTCCTTTTTTTTTTTTTTTTCTTTTTGGGTTCTAGAGTCATGTGCTTCACCAAATTCTATTGCCTTTCCTTTGCAGTGTCTTAATATTTATACTTTCTTTTTATCCCACTAAGTAGACCTTTATAGACTATCTTACTCACCAATCATTTTAGAATATACTAATAGTCCTTTACATGGTTCTTTTGTCTTGATTTGCTTTCTTTTCCAAGTTATATAATTGTTACCTAGTTTTATCTTCCCATATGCCATCACGCTGTGATAAGAAAAAAAAAACATGAATTAGCCTTGCATTCAGGATGCTGCGTTTCTCTGACATCTTAATTTCATGGAAAGAAAAATTAAATAGAGTTGATTTGAGTTAACTTATATGAATTGATTTCAGTTCACGTATATGTGCTAACTACATACATTCATGCAGACAACTCTCGTGGAGATTCTGAACTCATGTTGTCATGTGGAAAATGACTATGTATTATTTTCCTGATGTGATTAAATCAGATGGGCCAATAAATAAGTAAACTGTGAGGTGCTGCATATAGATTATGTCTTATTTATTTTTCTTTTTTACACATCTCTTCCATTCCAGCCACACTTACCTACACATTGGTTGTCTCTCCCACTGAGTGTCTTGTCCTGGTTTCTGCAGTTATGTGACTTCAACACATCCTGTGAAGCCTAGGCCAGCCCAATCCCCTTCCCACCTTCAGTTTCTCCAGTGCCCACTTTGCCCTTTGTGTCTTTGTCACTCATACATAATTATCTGCTCTAACTTGAAGAGTGTAGATTTATTTTGTATCTAGATGAATCTCCACTGCCTGGCACAGAGTTCTCCATGTATTCACTATGAAAAAGTATTTATGAATTATTTGTTTATTTATAGCTCTTTCATCAAACCTGATTTTGGATTCTTAATTTCTGTTTTAACTTCCAAAATTTTCCAGACTATTTTGGGTAGAGACCTTTAATTTTTCATGATTGATTTTCCTTTCAGTGTTTTAAGAGGTTAGTCCCATGTGAGTAGACCAAATTTCATCTATCTCATTTGTAAAGAGGGAGACTATCTCCTTACTGTGTGTAGATTGCCAAGTGATTCATCTATTATATACGAATCCAAAAGGAACCTGGCCTTTTTTCTGGTCATTGATTTCACAAGGACAGCCAGGTTTCGGGGTCACCTATTATCCACCGGACTCCAGAAATTGTTTTGGTTTCATTTGAAAAGGAAAAAATAAGAGGGTAGTGTAGCTTAAAGAAGAACAAATTTTGGTTAGTAACAAGGAAGGCTTTGGTAAATATAGTTTCTGTCCTAAATATGAGCAAGAGAGAGAGCTACCTACCTATGCTGAAGAGTTTCAGAAGAAACTGAAATCTACTCATCGTGATAACACTGATATGCTAAGGAAATGTTTGTGTTCTTAAGTAATCCAAAATGTGTGCACAAATAAGTATTTTTGACTTTGTTGTACCGTGCATTTACCTAAATTAATTTCTTATGGAACTTTTATACTTTTTAAGAAATTTCATTATTAGTCAGCAGAACAGACTTTTCCCAAAATATGTATTTTAAAAACTCTCTTTAAGGCAATCCTCCTCCTAAAAGCAGGCAAGCAATGCATTTATTTTTATATGAAAATGTACAATAGCAGCACAAATACATGCAAAGTATATGTATATAACATATTACCTTTTAACACCAAGGGCCCTATGGAAAGTATCTATATCATCATTGGGGTGGTCAGTACTTAGCTCTATATGTTTATTAAATTTAAACCTATACTGTAAATGGGTTCATTTTAACATATATAAATTTAACTTAATAAAAAGTTCATTAAACTAAATCAAAACCCCTAAAGTCTTACAAGTTAAACCTAAAGCAGACACTATTCAAATGTGAAGCAACATGTAAATACAGATCTAAGACTGGTTCCATCATCACCCTGGAGGAACCCCACTGGATGCTATTTGAAGTTGGGAGTCATGATGATATTAACATTATTAGATATCAGGTGATGAAACAGACACTCTTTTAGACACCCCATACATATTATCTTACCCAATGATGTAGCTGTTATTGTTATTATTCAGATTTTATATTTGAGAAAGATGAGACTAAGAGAGCTTAATTTTTTTTGCCCAAAGTCAACATCTGAGTGGTGGAGCTGAGCATCATACCCAAAAATTTAGTATTGCCATCTATGCTTTTAAAATAGTGCACTATATTACATCCATAGATTTATTATTCCCCCAAAATAATATAAATATATATATGTATGTTACATTTTAAAGATTTTTTGTATTTATTTGAAAGACAGGCATGAGCAAGGGGTGCAGAGGGAGAGGGAGTGAGAAAATCCCAAGCAGACTCCATGCTGAGAATTGAACCCAATGCAGGGCTTGATCTCACAACCCTGAGCCAAAACCAAGAGTCAGATACTTAACCAACTGCACCATTCAGGCACTCCAGCCACCAAAATTATAATTTTAAAGCATTATATTACACTAAATAATTCTGTAACCTCATAACCAGCCTAATATTTCACAGCAGAAAAGGATATTACATTTTTTTCTCTTTTCTCATGTCATAGTAGTTTCTTTAATTCAAAACTGTATGAATATACATTCTTAGTACTTTGCTGGGAGGCCTTACTTATATATATAGCTATGGAGAAAAGCGTTCATGGGGTTGTGTTTGTGGTTGTTGAATTTACTGTATTTTAATACTCAGCCTCCAAATGCAGTTATATCACATTCTTCACTAAAATCAGTTGTCTTATTATTAATATATCAAAGATGTGATTTTACATAAGGGGTTAATTTTAGGGTACGTTCATTTTTAGACAGGCCTCTTGAAGATTAAAATTCCAAACTATTATGATTTGTGTACATAGCAAATAAGGTAGTTGCCACTTCTGATTTGTGGATTGTACCTTAAAATCATGCTATGGTACTAGCCACTCACCATATAAAGTCACAGAATTGTCCTTAACTAATAAAATTTGGTTTTATGAATATACTAAAACATCCTTGAAGTTTGAAATATCTGCTTGTTAATATACCTGGCAGGAGTTCAACCAGTTATAAAAAATAATTTTCCTTCCAGGTTTATTTTCTTATGATTATTGCATTTATTGCATTGGTTTTACATTGTTTTTTAAAAGCTGTTTTTTTGTTTTTTGTTTTTTGTTTTTTTTTGAGAGAGAGAGAGAGCACACACACGAGTGGGATGAAAGGGCGGAGGGAGAGAATCTCAAGCAAACTCCCTGCTGAGCACAGAGCTGGACATAGGGCTCCATCTCACTACCCATGAGATCATGACCTGAGCTGAAATCACAAGTCAGAGGCTTCACCAACTGAGCCACTGAGGCAACCCTATTTCACTGATTTTAAAAGAAGAATGCACATATTTGATACAGGCCTTTATTTTATCGATGGCTACTGGCAGCTAGTAAGTTATGGAATTATTAATAAAATTGTTAGGGGATCCCTGGGTGGCGCAGCGGTTTGGCGCCTGCCTTTGGCCCGGGGCGCGATCCTGGAGACCCGGGATCGAGTCCCGCGTCGGGCTCCCGGTGCATGGAGCCTGCTTCTCCCTCTGCCTGTGTCTCTGCCTCTCTCTCTCTCTCTCTGTGTGACTATCATAAATAAATTTAAAAAAATTAAAATTGTTAGAATATAACCAACCACAGATATGAAAATCTTAGTTTCAATAATTATCCTTTAAGTATCATTTACCTACTATAATAATTCTAAATGTTCAAATAATAAGCAAATTATAAACAGCTTCTAGATTCATATTTTCTTTTATTTACATCAAAAGCTGAGGCAAAACTACTCAGGTACATATAAAGAATACAAGATCTATGGGCAGCCCAGGTGGCTCAGTGGTTTGGTGCCACCTTCGGCCCAGGGTGTGATCCTGGAGACCAGGGATCGGGTGCCACGTCGGCTCCCTGCATGGAGCCTGTTTCTCCCTCTGCCTGTGTCTCTGCTTCTGTCTCTCTCTCTCTCTCTCTCTCTAATGAATAAATAAATAAAATCTTAAAAAAATAGAATACAAGATCTAGGGTTTATCTCAAAACAGGGACTCTGATGCCTAGTTAGACGCACATAATAATCAAACGTTAGAGTGAGGAGGAATATGAAACTATCCCTAGGCAAACAGAAGCCAAGATGACAGGGTGACTGTTATATGGAAACCCAGTCAAGCAGAAGTTACTAGGATGCAGTGTATTTGTACATTTTCTCTGGAAGAACTAATCATCTATATATCACTGAAAAATGTGACTATAAGCAAACACTAATGGATTACTCTGAGAAGGAGCCTTTTTATATGGTAACAACTACATAGTATGGATTGAAGAGTGGAACTGTTCATGTAGGTTTGTGATTATCTGAAATCTAATCTACCTTCTACTCTCATTTGACACTTAAAACAGATAATACATGGAAGATAATGTTGTGGACATATGATGTCATTTATGAGTACTATACCAGGGTAAGGAGGGTTACAAAGGCATTGGCTCCAAGACAAGGAAAAAGGATAACAAATATGGACCTACAGTAGCAAGGGTATTTCTCTGTAGGCAAGGTTCTAGCCCAGACAAGAGTGGTTTGCAGAATTCTTAAAGAGAAGAAATAATCCTCAAATATCTTATATGTTCAGTGATTGTAGGTGTCTGGCAGGAGGATTAGGAGGCTCTGCTAAAGGAAGACTTGGCAATTAACTGTACAGTGATAAGTAATAAAGTAAGGACAGCTCAGCTCAACTGGACAAATTGATAATAGCTTTGTGTAGATAAACCTACAGAATCAATTAGGTCATCCTTTTCTCCAGCTGGCACTCTGAGTGTCACAAAATGACTGATAGAACTTTCTTTTTCTTTGGCAACAAATTACATTTTTTATTGTGCTAGATTTATTTATGTATTTTTGAGTAAGTGAACACATGTTTATCTACCTCCTATCTCCTAAATCTAACTTAAATGCCATGTATCTTTAGTGTAAGTTTGGTTGGTTCTCTGAAGCAAAACTGATTGGTCTTCCACCTGAATTCCTGTAGTTTTTTTCTGCCATCTGTGAAAGTCATCATCTACAAGGCACTATTTTATATTTCTTTGGTCCTTCATGACTCATACAGCATACTTTGTTCAAAATAGAACATGTACAAAAAATTTTAATGTGTTTATAAATTGATATAAAATATCCTCAAATTGTTTATCTACTTGAATAAAGAGAGAATATTTAGTCTTGTCTTCTGTTCTATCTTCAAAGTAGCATGGTTGACTGGCTCATTATAAGCTGTCTGTAAATATTTACTTAGAGAATGAATAACCATAATATTTTCTAGACCTGATGAAATCACTAAATTGGTGAGAAAATAGAAACATTTATCTGGCATTGCCTAAATGATATAGAAAACCAATGAATTATTTGCTAATTATGTCTGATTGAAAATGCAATTTCAAAATTAATAAATACTATATTTGTTCAAAATATATAGCCTAAGATATATTCAGTGTAATTTGTGTTTTATCATCTTGAAAAAATGGTATTTCAAATGCATTTGACCTGTAATTTTTCACAAAATATTTTTAATACTGTCTTTATCTCAATATAGATAAAGACTATCTGTAGTCAATTATTTGCTAACTATTAACAAATAATTTGCTATTTATTTTTTCTTCCAGATAAAGCCTATCTGTCACTGGCTGGGTGTAATGCAAGGAAGGGACAAAGATGAAATGGAAACATGTTCCTTTTTTGGTCATAATATCACTCCTCAGCTTGTCCAAAGATCACCTGTTCCTGGCGCAGCTTATTCCCGGTAAGTGCCATGCATTTGTTTTATCAAATCATGACCACTGCACTTTCTTTTGCTTTAAATTTGTTTTTCACTGTATGTCTTTAAGTCAAATTTGTTCATTTGCTTTCAAACTTGTAAGTCTGTGTGAATGGTTTCTTAAGTGTGTATGCTGATATGTTTCAGGGATCAAATATGCTTGAATACAGAGCACTTTATTAATTCCCTAGAGAAAGTGAGGAACTTGACAAATATTCACTATAACTGCAACATGTAAAGAGTTATTATATTAACTTAGTGAATTGGAGTGGTAGAAGAGCAATTATAGCAGGGGAGAAATGTGTGACACAAAAAGAAAAGCAGTTACAACTCACGTTAGTACTGTAGAAAAGGACCATCAAAACAAGTGAAGTATTTAAACCTGAAAAGCCTTTAGAGGAGTGACATGTTAATTAACAGGCTGAACAATGTCAGAATAAAAAAAGCAACATGCTGCCATAGTTACTATTGTTTTCCGTGAAGTTAGAAACTGGTTTCCTTGAAGTCATACTTTTATTAATGATGCTAGAATAACATAGCGGCAAAAAGCTTTACTTAACCTCTTTTATGGGAAATTAACTAAACCCAATGCTATGGTACAGGAAAATAGAAAAAATATCGATCCAAGAATGAAAAGATGTCAACTTTCCTCTAGTTAAATCTATGGGAATGAATTGTAGTTCATTTAGATAGGTTTAATTGGTCATCATAATTTAGACCAGTTATTCATAAAAGAGTGGCATATGGTGTTTCATTAAATTAAACCTTGAAGTTTGATTTTTATTTATTTTACTGTCATATTTCAATATCTGGCAACTGTATGTAATTATCATTTGTATCCACACATGAAATGGAATTCTTAAAACATCTATGGGCTTGACTTTTTTTCCCTTGCTGGGTTAAAATGGATACATTGACTTGGCAGGTAAGGGAGCTGTGAAAAAAGGAATGGAATTATATCTGTTAAAAGCATTTCCATAAGGTGAAAGTATACAGAAAATTTAGTCTGGTGTAGCAAAGTACATTTAGCTACTTTGTACTTAATACACTACTGAAATTACTAAAGTTTTTTTTTTTTTTTTTTAAATCTGTTGCTACAGTCCCTTCTCTTGCCAGAACTCTGTTGAGTATTGATTAAAATTAGTGAATGGACCAAATGTCAAAGATTGACAATATGAAAAATATGCATTTTTAAAAAATGCAAATTAAGTACAAAATAACCCGTTTTTCAAATTGTTAGGGTAAAGAGGGCATTTGTATGAAAATGTTTTGAAAACCATGACTGTTGACACATACAGGTAGACATACAGCTTAAATATTCTTAAACTGTTTATCTGGCCAGCCAGTACCTGTTGCAAGTCAACAAATTTAATCCGTGATCTAGTTATCCAGCAGGTGGTCAGATCTCAAAATGAGCAGGAGTGTCTTGAATCATCTTTACCTAGATACCTGGAAGAAGGAATACATCCATTAATGTATGTGGTGGAAAGAAGTAAGGTTTATGTATGAAATATAAAGTTACCTTTCCATTCAAGAGGATATTGTGTCATTCCAAAGTAGACCAATCAATGTAAACATTTAGGCCTAAAATTTGTCGAGACTCTGCAATTACTATCCTATAGCTAAGCATTTTTAAAACTAAAAGAGAGCTTAAAATAAATGAATTTATTGTTTCATACAATATATAGATTGGTTTCAGAGGTGATCAGTTATCAATTAGTTAATAATATGTCAGACAGATTAGTAACTCAGGGCCTGTTTTGGAACAACACCTTAAAAAGAAATACGAGTATTGAAAGGGGTTGCATAAAATTATCCATCTTGCTCTGTACCACAGATTTCAAGAATTATTTCAAAGTAATTTACCTGCCAGAGGAAATATACTGTTAGCATTTCAAAAGGAACACCTGCAGAGGGGAAGCCATTTTCATAACTCCTGCCCCCAGGATGGTTGGTTTCAGGCTAAGGAGATTATAAACCTCCTGAAAGGAGTTGTAAGCCTCAGGTTCGCACCCCCGCCCCCCCCCCCCCCCAGTCATCTTAGAATGAACTGAGGCCCTGATTCCTTTTGCTGTTGTGCTTTTAGCTTTCTCATGTTTAGTAGAGACCTGGACCTGGAGTGAGGCTAGTGGAGTTTAGAGTGAGCAGAGATGGGAAGATCCATCTCAGTGATTTTTGAAGAAACAGTTTCTCATTCACCTGATTTACTTTCACTCTTCACCTTGACGAAAGAATATTCTCCTTCACAAGAAATTGATTTCAAAGGCAGATAGATGAAAAAACGTTAATAAGTTTTGAAAAACTGAGAAGTAAGCAGTCTCTAGAACTTAACTTGATGACTTACCACATGAACAGAAGTGTGTACAGGGACAGGTGTATATAGCCTCAGGGCACAAAGTAAAAAACAATGCAAATAACCATCATAATGCAAATTATTTTATTACCACAATAATAAAGAGGTGTTTGGTAAAGCTGTGACTTAGTTACTTGGTGTAATTAAATATTAAAATATTATTTGAATATAATGCTTGGCTTGATGGATTACCCAGCTCTCGTGTTTTTTTTTTAATTTTCTTTTTTGTCTCTCTAGATAATGCTTTTTAAAAACTGCTTATGTTTTATCATATTTACATTTTTGTGTATTTACAATATTGTATGGGAAGTGGTTGGTGTGTCAGCGAGGTGCCTAGAAATTACTTACCATTTTAAATCAAGAAATACTTTTGCTTGAAAGTAAATCATTTTTTTTTAGTAAATCAATTTTAAAAGAAAGAAGTAATTAAAAGGTGTATTCTAGGAATGATTAGGCCACTCGAACAATTTCCAGAGGTTGCCCTTCATTGCGTGTAGAGCCTCTGAAAACCTGCCCCTGAATGAAAAACACTGCTAGATGTTTCTCTTGTCAATTTACCTCATCTCTTATTTACATATAAAGTACTCTTAAGCCAACAGTGGTTATCTCCTATATAGGCTATAGAAATAGCCTGCTGTATCTGGGCTATGCCACATCTTTATTTAATCTCTCCTACAAAGGAATCTGACAGATTCCCATCTTTACATTTTAAACATCCACCTCTGATTGCAACAGATGTCAGAAGACAATGAAAGACAAATGCTAAATGATATGTTTTAAAAGTCTACATTTCGCATATAGTGGGTTGAATTGAAACTTTGAAGAACACCAAGGTTAAAAATAAAAAACGATGTTGAATTCTGGGTGTGTATTGAAAGATTTTAAGTGGAAATATATGAGGAGGAGAAAACACACAAGGTTGTATTTCTATTTGAATAAATCCGACAGCCCACTTTCAAGTTAAACGTGATTTATTTTTTCCTCTCTCTTCTCTACACGTGCAGCAGCATTTTCCCTCATTAAAGATGCAGGTGCTGACAGGGTTATTTCCTTTGCCCTGCCTCATGTCAACAAGGCTTGAGTGTGAAATTGTCTGAAATGATTTACTGCTTCCCCTCCCCACCTACCCATCCACCATCACTTCATTACCTTGCTGTTTTACCCAGAGGAAGGTAATTGCAAGGAGCTACGTATTATTTGGATTTGAATCATCTATAGAGAAATTATAAATTTTAAATAAAGAATTCTTCATATAAAATCTAGACGTAATATATATAATTATATATATAACGATTCCCATATATACTTATTTTTGTGTTTTATTTTTCACATGCCCAACAGGTTTTTAAATAGATTTGAGGAATTATTTCAGATCTTAAAACTTTCCTTTGAAATGTAAAAAAATAAAATAGAAAGTGTATTTCTGAAACGGAAATGTGATAGAATCTTCAAACGATTCCTTTGGAGTATACTATTTAATTAATAATGTTGCATGTACACATCCTCCAAAGATTTTTATCTACAAGCATGATTTTTCCAATGGTTGTTATTAGTTTCTAGAGCACAGTATCCATGGGCAGTGATAAGGAAAATACATATGATTTTTCAGTCTATAAAGATTACTTGTTCATAGGCAGTTTGATTTTTTTTTTTAGCTGGATTGACTATTCAGAAATTAATTAATTTTAAAAACTTAAAAAGTCTCTTCTATTAGAATATAGCATTTAAACTACAAAGTAAAAAAAAAGTAAACTACAAAGTACTTTAACAGGTTACTTAGCTCTTTCAACTATACATTAATAGAGGTGTTACTATAAACAAAAGTAAAAAAAAATGTGTATATAAAAGAGTAAATAAAAGTGATATGACTTTATATGTTACTTGACAAATCTGTGTGATTATAGAATTATTTCTTAATGTATTTCCCATAGATTATTTTTTCAGAAGCACTTTAAATGTTTAGTGAAAGTAAAGTTTTCTAGGCCTCTGGCAGAATCACTGAAACAGAGAGAGCCTGGATCTGTAGCCTCAAAACCTGAAGTTTTATAAATACCCCAAATCAATCTAATGCACAGAAAATTTGAGAAACACTGCTTTTGACAAAATTTAAGTTGCTAAATAGTTGAGTACATTAAAAAAACGTTAATTCTCTGAGGAAGGTGTCTCATGAGAGAGGGATAAAAGTATTTGAAGATAATTCTTTTCGATATTTCAAGGATTTGGGGGAGCATATTTGAGACCATTGCTGGTTTCCTTTTTTACCTCTGTTTCTTGCTATTTTTATTTCATAGTAATATTAGAGACTCAGAAATATGATTGTTCACACTGGAGGAAGGTATTATACTAATAGGTCAGTGAAAATTAACCTATGTAATTTAAAATTACTTTATAAAATACATTTAGTTTTGCCTAATTAGTACAAATTCTCCTAAATTTTGACCATGCCTTAATGAAATGTTTATTCAGACATTAAGTGTCTGGGCATTTGTGTCCAAATTAGAATAATATATTAATGATGCACATTTTCTGTAACTAATGGGAGCCCAATCCCTAAATATGGTTGTAGCAGGACAATAACTACAGATGCAATTGAGGGAAAACAGACCTGTAATCAAGGGTGAGATCCTACAATAAGATCTTTGCCAAATGCCCTTCAGGCAACTTGAAAACCTCACAGAATTCACAGAGCAGACCAACAAAATAAGAATCTATTGGAAAGCTAACACCTGTTAAGCACTTACTGTAAGCTACGTACTTTAGTTTTACAAGTTTTGGAGAGGGATGAGTGGGAGAGAAAATCCCAGGCTCATGCCAGGAGACAGAGTTATGAAGATCAGAAGAAGGACTCTGGTATGATTTGGTTGAAAGAAAAGTGCATATTAAGGGATGTTTGGAGATGAGTCCGGAGAGATTGAAGTTCAAATCTTGAGGAGCCTTTATACTACACCAAGAAGCTTTAAATGTAAAAATGTAAATGTAGGAAAAAATTGTCTTTCTGGAGCAGATAAAATAATGAAAAATCTATTATTATTCTAATTTGCTAGTTATAAGAAGCTATCGTTATGATAGAATACAGGAAAACACTCCTAGAATTTTTCAAAAGTATTTTCAATACCAAAAAGAATAGTATGTAGAAATTATTCATTCAATGTTCATTGATAAATGGATAAGTAATTGCAGGAAGAGATTACAGGAAAAAAAAGGCAGAATCCTGGGTAGAGATCAGGCAACAGAGAAGGAAATGAAATTTGCAAAACATGGATAGAGAGTCAGAAAAACTGAGGGATGGCGGGAAGGGAAGGGAAGGGAAGAGAAGAGTCAAGAATTGACCCTAAGATTCATTGTTGGAAGATGGTCAAATGAAAGTGTTATTAATGAAATTGAGGTGGACATAGAGTGCTACACTATGATTTGATTTAATGCATATTTATTGTTAAATGATTTACAATATATAATTATTTTAAGAGATCAAGTAAAAAATATATGAGTGTGGTAGTATATGTCATTTTTTTGGACTTAAGCTCAAAATGGTTATCTATAATGCTATTTAGAGTCATTCATACACACATACGTGTGTGTATGTATATATGCATATATATGAATGTATATCTATTTACGAGTATATAAACATATATACATATATATGAATGAATGTATATAGGTATTATTATATAGACTATTGTCTCTTGTGTATATATGAACACTACTAGAATTTTTCTGGACAATTTGCCAAGTTAAATTTAGCACTCAGAAGATGAATAGGAGTACTATAACCAAACTGTAGAGTACGTGGTTATTAACAAATCTGGTATATAACATTTATTCTCTCAGTGTCATTGTGTTTATCGGGATTTTCCTTTATATTACTACTGACAAAAACGCATTTTTAAAATTCTTTGATTGTTAAATCAGTTGACATTGTGATGTAACCTTGTTTTTTGTTCTAAGTTTTTGTGTGTTTGTGGGTCTTAAATAGGATTAGAAAATCTATGGCTAGGTGTGTCGGGTCTTGAAAGGGAACAAATATTTAAAAAAAAATAAAATGCATTCCTTACTTTCTAGAGACCACCACTCAGTAGAAGATGAGATCTTAATAACTGGAGAAATTGCCAGCTGTACTCAATTCCATGGCTCTTTATTAGCCTTGGACTACTAGTGTGAGGCTTTATCTAATTGTTTAAGTAGATGGAGGCAAACTAACAGACACAGTCAGTGACAAGACACTCAATGAAGAAACTCCTATTTGTAATCTAGCTGTAGAGCCCATGACTACTCTGCTTTGATGACGCGGCCTTTGTGATTAACCTGGCTTGTAAAACCTCATGTGCCACACTATCCACCTAATTAAGCCATCCGAATGCATTGCAGCAAACAGAGTGCCTCATATGGGCTGGTATAAATAATTTTTGCTCCTCTATTGCTTGGTTAATAGAAAGAGGCACTTTTCCAGATTATGAGTGATAGAGGCTATATGGTACAGCTTTTGTAATTGTGCCTGAGGCTAGAGAAAGCCTTTTGTAAAAAATTCTGTTTGCCTGAGAGGCTGTCATTACTTCATTCAAATCTTTACCCTAGATTTCCTAGTGAGCATTCATTTATTCTTTCTCTTTACTTGTGGATTTCTTCTGTCTACATGCCTGTGTCCTTTGTTGTATAAACAGACCCAGCCTCTGCCATGTTTTCACATGGGAGAATGGCTTTGAAAATCATTTCTTACATTTAAATAACTAATAAGCAAAATGAGTATTTTGAACTATTAAAATACAAAGAAAATGTAAATACTTCAACATGAAAAGTTGAATGCATGCGTGAACCTTGAAAGCATAAAAACTGAACTTCTCTCCAATCCACTGTGTAAATTTTGAAAATGAAGATATGACATTATATACATATACATGAATTTGTGTCATGATATGCATCTTATGTGTGCTTACATAAGCATATATAACACTTGTATGTAAATACATAAATTTAAATATGTATTTATATATGTGTGTATACAAAAGTATTTGTGTGTATTCTAAATTATTCATATAGGTCTGATTAATATATCCAGACTGACATAGAGGTTAATTTTTTAATCCTCATAAAAGATAAGAATTATGATATTTTTACCATCGATATCAACAGTCATTCTCTAGTTAGAATACTATATATATAGTATACTATATATATACTATAGTATAATACTACATATATACTATGTATATATACAGATGACTGAATTCCTTGCATATGAAAATCATTCTACAGAAATATATAATTTCTCATTTTTCTATGGAAATGGACCTTCACTTTTATTTTAATGTTGACTCTGTAAAGTTCCATTGCATGACATGGAATTAAATTAGAGGCATGAGCCTGGTATAACTCTTACTATAAGCTGAGGGTAGGTGCCCAGAATCCTGTGCTGCCATCCTTGTTGGTATGTCATTGCCTACTGGGTTGTACATTTTCCATGGAACCTGTGACAGTAGTAAATTCTTATCTCTTCCATTGTACATATATTTTTTTATTTTCTTGGATTCTTATTTTTTAATATGATGAGAAAATTGTGGTTTTTAAATAGTTGTAGAATAAAAAGTGTTTTATAGCTGATTTCATGTTCTTTAAAGAAACTGAATGTCACCAACAGTAAGGTGACAATGATCGTAAGATATGCCATAATGTATGGCTAAGGAAAAATATAACTAGCACTTAAGCCTTGAGCAATGTCTTAAGTATAGTTTTGTGTGATGCATTAATAAGACCAGCCTCTTAATGCTTTAAAGTTCTTTTTTACATCCCTCCTAGAGGAACAATATCTTTTGCATTTAATTTGGTGGGTGAAAGCAATCTTTTTGAAATTTCTCAGAAAGTAGACATATTCTATTTAGACATATTGTATCCTCTTTTCTCTAGTAGCTTAATTTTTGCTTCACAAAAAAATGTAGATCTGCAAGGATTCCTCCAACAATAAATATTTCCTTTAATAATATCAAATCTATTTCTGAAATTTTGTTTCTAAGCTTCAAGTAACAGTTATAGTTACTGACAATGGTCAATTATAGTGTACTTGTGGAAGACATTTAAAATGATAATTAAACTCGTGGTCCCCCATAATGCATAGAACTCAATCGAAATGACAACAGTACAAACAGTTATCAACAAGTAATCACATCATGGGCAATGACTGCTGTCTGGCTCATAACGATTGTGAGATGCCATGAACTATAAGAATTCAGAGTCAGAATATGGGAGAAAAAGTATCTTTGAATCAATGAAATAGGATATATGGAAAGAAATTGAGCTTGACAGATTCCTCATGTTCCTCAAAGCTATTTTATGTAAAGGCACCAGTATTCACTGGCAACCAATATTCTTAATAGATCATTATTTTAAAGCCACACACTTGGTGAATGAGAAGAAATAAGTAAGAATACAAATGCAATTAAAATATATCCATTTAAAGGCTCATTTCTTTCCTCCCGGTAGAAGTGTCTTTCTTAGGTTTAGAAATCTTTTAACAGAAAACTCAGCATGTATACCTAGGTCTTACTACCACTAAGATAGCTGAAATTCCTAACCAGTATGCACAGCGCTGAAATTAATAATGCATTATTTTTTTTTTTTTGAAATTTAGTGTATAGTTTGTTTTTTTTTTTCTTTTTTCACAGAAGTTCCTAGGTAGACAGAAGTAGCTTCAGGAGAAACTGTGCTCTTTTTCCATAAGTGTTTGCTGGATTCTAGATAATGCCAATGTAATAACAAGAACTGACTTTGTAATACTTTTACTTTGAAAAGTATACTAAAAGTTAATTATGTACAGAAAGTAGTAGTTGCTAAGTAGTGATTAAATGGTAGATATAATAAAAATTGGCTCATCCTGATTAGAAAGTAATATAGTACTCCTTAACCAACCTGTAACTAGTGTATTGTTATATTCACTGAATCAGTTTGTCAATGAAATGAAACATATTATTGAATCTTATTTTTGGCATCTTTCGCTCAAAACTATAGTTTCATTATATTTTTCTAACCAAGAACATTTATGGTAAAACTAATAAGTTTTAGCCTCTTAAAAAACTCCCAAATAGGGATCCCTGGGTGGCGCAACGGTTTGGCGCCTGCCTTTGGCCCAGGGCGCGATCCTGGAGACCCGGGATCGAATCCCAAGTCTGGCTCCCGGTACATGGAGCCTGCTTCTCCCTCTGCCTGTGTCTCTGCCTCTCTCTCTCTCTCTCTCTGCCTCTCATGAATAAATAAAATCTTTTTTTTAAAAAAAAAAAACTCCCAAATATTATATGTACCATTTTTGCTTTCCTACTAGTAATGAACAAGGTTCCTATTCGTCATTCTTGCTAACTTTTGGTTCTGTCAGTATTTTGCATCTTAGCCATCCAATAGTTGTGTAATGATAACTCGTTGTTTTCTTTTATTTTTTTATAATAAATTTATTTTTTATTGGTGTTCAATTCACCAACATTCAGAATAACACCCAGTGCTCATCCCGTCAAGTGCCCCCCTCAGTGCCCGCCACCCATTCACCCCCACCCCCCGCCCTCCTCCCCTTCCACCCTCCCCCAGTTCATTTCCCAGAGTTAGGAGTCTTTATGTTCTGTCTCCCTTTCTGATATTTCCCACACATTTCTTCTCCCTTCCCTTATATTCCCTTTCACTATTATTTATATTCCCCAAATGAATGAGAACATATAATGTTTGTCCTTCTCCGATTGACTTACTTCACTCAGCATAATACCCTCCAGTTCCATCCACGTCGAAGCAAATGGTGGGTATTTGTCGTTTCTAATGGCTCAGTAATATTCCTTGGATTCCAATATTCCAATATTCCATTGTATACATAAACCACATCTTCTTTATCCATTCATCTTTCGATGGACACTGAGGCTCCTTCCACAGTATGGCTATTGTGGACATTGCTGCTAGAAACATCGGGGTGCAGGTGTCCCGACGTTTCATTGCATCTGTATCTTTGGGGTAAATCCCCAACAGTGCAATTGCTGGGTCGTAGGGCAGGTCTATTTTTAACTCTTTGAGGAACCTCCACACAGTTTTCCAGAGTGGCTGCACCAGTTCACATTCCCACCAACAGTGTAAGAGGGTTCCCCTTTTCTCTGCATCCTCTCCAACATTTGTGGTTTCCTGCCTTGTTAATTTGCCCCATTCTCACTGGTGTGAGGTGGTATCTCATTGTGGTTTGGATTTGTATTTCCCTGATGGCAAGTGATGCAGAGCATTTTCTCATGTGCATGTTGGCCATGTCTATGTCTTCCTCTGTGAGATTTCTCTTCATGTCTTCTGCCCATTTCATGATTGGATTGTTTGTTTCTTTGCTGTTGAGTTTAATAAGTTCTTTATAGACCTTGGAAACTAGCCCTTTATCTGATACGTCCTTTGCAAATATCTTCTCCCATTCTATAGGTTGTCTTTTAGTTTTGTTGACTGTATCCTTTGCTGTGCAAAAGCTTCTTATCTTGATGAAGTCCCAATAGTTCATTTTTGCTGTTGTTTCTTTTGCCTTCATGGATGTATCTTGCAAGAAGTTACTGTGGCCAAGTTCAAAAAGGGTGTTGCCTGTGTTCTCCTCTAGGATTTTGATGGAATCTTGTCTCACATTTACATCTTTCATCCAAGATCATGATCATGTTTCATGTTTCATGATCATGTTTTTTTTTTTCCTAATGCAATACAATTACCCTTTCATCCATCCATTTTGAGTTTATCTTTGTGTATGGTGTAAGAGAGTGGTCTAGTTTCATTCTTCTGCACGTGGATGTCCAATTTTCCCAGCACCATTTATTGAAGAGACTTTCTTTCTTCCAATGGATAGTCTTTCCTCCTTTATTGAATATTAGTTGACCATAAAGTTCAGGGTCCACCTCTGGGTTCTCTATTTCCATTGATCTATGTGTCTGTTTTTGTGCAAGTACCACACTGTCTTGATTACCACAGCTTTATAGTACAACCTGAAATCTAGCATTGTGATGCCCCCAGATACGGTTTTCTTTTTTAAAATTCCCCTGGCTATTCGGGGTCTTTTCTGATTCCACACAAATCTTAAAATAATTTGTTTTAAGTCTCTGAAGAAAGTCCATGGTATTTTGATAGGGATTGCATTAAACGTGTATATTGCCCTGGGTAACATTGACATTTTCACAATATTAATTCTGCCAATCCATGAGCATGGAATATTTTTAATTTGTAGTTCTCTAGAAACATATGACATCATTCTTGCTAACTTTTGGTTCTGTCAGTATTTTGCATCTTAGCCATCCAATAGTTGTGTAATGATAACTGATTGTTGTTTTAATTTGTAGTTCTCGGGATCCCTGGGTGGCGCAGCGGTTTGGTGCCTGCCTTTGGCCCAGGGCGCGATCCTGGAGACCCGGGATTGAATCCCACGTGGGGCTCCCGGTGCATGGAGCCTGCTTCTCCCTCTGCCTGTGTCTCTGCCTCTCTCTCTCTCTCTCTGTGTGTGTGTGACTATCATAAATAAATAAAAATTTTTAAAAAAATATTTTGTAGTTCTCTAGAAACATATGACATTGAACACATTTTCAAGTTTATTTGACATTTGTATTCTTCTCAGGCGAAGTGTCTATTCAGATTTTTCACCTAATTTGTATTGGATGGTTTGTTTCATTTTTTTGAGTTTTTAGACTTCTTCGTATATGTCGAGTGTAAGTTCTTTTTTTTTTTTTTTCCAGAAAATCTGACTTTTCTTAATCATATATATATTGTTCAAATATTTTCTCCTAGTCTTTGGCTTATTGTTCATTTTCTTAACAGTGTCTTTTGCAGGGCAGGTTTTTAATAAAGTCCAACTTATCAAATCTTTTTTTCATGATCATGTTTTTTTTTTTTCTAATGCAATACAATTACCCTTAGAAACATCTTTTATACATGTGACCCTGCATAGTGTATTCCATATATCACACACTGGTGAATACATTCATTCGATAAAATATCACTGTAGTAATTCACATACACAGTTAATTAACATTCTTAGAAAATCTTTTACACGTATATTTCTTCAAGGTGTATTAAAGCAACATATTGTGTGAACACAGTTATCCACTTTAATAACACTTTGTGTTCATGTATACAGCCACCATTCCTAGAAATGTCTTTTATTTACGTGCCTTTGCAGAATGGTTTAAATACAGCACAATGTGGTAAACACATTCATTCCCCGGATAACACTTTAGTTATTCACATACAAATTACCATTCTTAGAACTACCTTTTGTACATAATAACTTTTTAAAGTATACTAAATGAAACACCATTGTGTGAACATATTCTCACTGAAAGAAATATCAGTGTACTTATTCACACATAAAACTGGCATTAGAATTTTAAATATGTGACATTGTCTTCATTTACATAAGATACCTTAATTATGTAGAATAATAGTTTCCTGTAAGACTTCAGTGCAAAGAAATGATACTGGAAAGAACATATCTTATGGCACTGATATATAAAAACAATCAAATGTGAAAAGGGTAATAATAATACCATTTTTGCCAATGTTAAGGATGAAACTTACTGTTTACTGAGCATTATATGGAAATGATTGTCTAATCACAAAGCCAATTTTTGGTATCTAAAAATATTGAATGTAGCTGAAAAGGAGACAGATAAAATTAAAATTGAAAAAGAAGACCAGGGGCAGCCTGGGTGGCTCAGCGGTTTAGTGCCGCCTATGGCCAACGGTGTGATCCTGGAGACCCGGGATTGAGTCCCGCATCGGGCTTCCTGCATGGAGCCTGCTTCTCCTTCTACCTGTGTCTCTGCCTCTCTCTCTCTTTGTGTCTCTCATGAATAAATAAATAAAATCTTAAAAAAAAAAAAAAAAGAAGAAAGAAAAAGAAGACCAGAGACAGTTTCTATGAAAAGAGATGCCAATTGTTAAGAAACCAATAGTTTAGTGGGGATAAGAGGAACAATTCAGAAGTGTTATTTGGGCAAAACAAATTCATGTGGGTCAAGTGTCTAATGTGCTCTGGAGACACACAGAAGCAGCTTCACACTCTGGGAGAACTGGAAGTTGAATTTTTATGATCAAGATGTAGGTGGTTTATTCAAGTTTTAACTATAATATTAGAGTTAACCTTTCTTTCAATTTTCTCTCTGTGTCATGCTCTCTCTTTAAAGATGTGCTATCTTTTTTTTGATATTTCATTTTTATGAATGAAGCTTTAATTAAGTGTGGCTAGGAATCAGTCACTTTCCCAGATTGATAGGTTTATAGTGAATAGGCTGGAAGATATAAACAAAGCACTGGCTTTAGTGACAAAATTACCTGGATTCTGTATGAAATGTATGGGCTTGAGCAACTTGCAAAAAGTTTTTTTTTTGGTTTGTTTCCTTTGTTGGTTTCTTTAAAAAAGATGATACGTTGTGGTTGTAAACATTACAGAAAGACTTACATAAAGTATCTAATACATTGCCTTATTTATGGAAAGCGCTCAATAAACAGTAGCTACTATTCTTTGAAAAATAGGTATTGCTAGAGGTGCTTAGGTGGTTCAGTCGGTTAAGCATCTGACTTGGGCTCAGGTCATGATCTCATGATCCCAGGGTCCTGGGATCCAGCCCCAAGTCGAGTGGGACTCCATGCTCAGTGGGTAGTCTACTTCTCCCTCTCTCTCTCCACCTCCCTCTGATCTGGCTTTGTCTATCTCAAATAAGATTTTCTCAAATAAAAAGATTTTATTTATTTATTCAGAGACACTGAGAGAGGCAGAGACAAAGGCAGAGTGGGAAGCAGGCTTCCTGCAGGGAGCCTGATGTGGGACTAGATCCCAAGACCCCAGGATCATGACCTGAGCCAAAGGCAGATGCTCAACCGCTGAGTCATCCAGGGGCCCCTACACAAATAAAATCTTTAAAAAAAATAGTCAGTTTTTGTAATTATGAAGGGGACAGGAAGTATATGTAGATTAGGGCAAGGTTATCAGGCTCTGATGATGATGTCATGACTGGAGCTAAGAATATTTGGAAAAGAGAGTTGCTCCAGATTAAGGGAGGAGTTAGAAAACAATGTAACATAAAAGAGTTGGATTTTATGGTGAGTTTATAGATGTGAGAATAATTAGTTACTCTACTTCAGAAAAGTAGATTTTACGCAGTGCCTCGAACCCCCTCCGCAAGTCCCAACAGATTATTTATTGTGTAAAGTCACAGTATTTATTGAACAGAAAATACTAAGCAATGTAGAGAAGTTTTCATTTGTTATGAAAAACAGACATGATGCAACTTCACTACAACCTTCAATCAAAGAAAAGAATGCAAATTTAATGGAATATATTGGAATTAAAGTATGTAAGAATGTTAAGTCACAACTGTTAGACAGTTCTACTTAGTAACATAATGCTTCAGGGCAAACAAGGGAAACGTGATAATTGTGAATGCTTTTCATAGACACTGTGACATATTTTGAGACTACTGTGTTTGATTTCCTTATAATTATTGCTAGATTGTTTAGCATAAGTATTTTAAAGCTCTCAAATATGTTACCCAGAATTTCGGTTTTTGAAAGCAAACAGAAGGATGCCTACAAGTTAACTTTTATTTTCTGAAGCATCATGGTGATAGAAGGACTTTCATGTTATTGTTTTGTCTTCTTGTTTGTTTGTTTTAATGAAGTACTTTGCAAAAATTAAGCTAATGGCAATAAACTATTTCTTTGTATCTTAGTTAAAAAAAAACACAAAACAGAAATTATATACTGATTATAGAAGATGTATGAAAGTCATTAAAGAAACTATAGAAGTATATAACCAGAAATTGAAATGTTGACTAGAATTGGCCAAGGGAAAATTTAGTCATTTGCTGTCTGGTAGGAAGTAAGTTTTCAGTTTTACCTTGTGTGTTTATCCGTGTGTACTTGTATTTGTGTTGAATCTATTGTGACTTTTGGCGGAGTTCAATTACTGAAATAAAATTTGATTCACTATTATGGTATATCATAATAGACTTTTATTTCAACAGTTGGAAAATATAATTTTTCAATAGTGGCACTTTTTTCAGTTAAATTTATTATGTGATAGACTGGGATGGGCTGACTTGATGTAAATGTCACAGATCCATCAATCTCAACTAAAATATTAATAGAAAGGAACAAAACATAGTAGTAGAGGAATTCAATCAGTCTGATTGATTAAAGTAGATGATAAAGACAAAAGTGAAGATGATTACAATAATTATTTGATAAGTAGAATTGCTACTGACTTAATTGAATTTTTATTACACTATTAGTATTAAGAATTGGATAATAAATTCATAGTATGGTTTAATTGAATGACCACTAAGAAAAAGAAGAAAACAAAATTTAAAGCAAAGAGATTATTGAGAATTAGAATAACTAGTTAAAATGAGTTGTCACAATTTCAATAAAGGCTGAAGAAAAGGTTTGGCAAAGAATGAAAATAGGAACCTGAACAACCAAAATGTATCTAAATGCATGAATCAACTGGAAAATTGGAATCAGTAGAATCAGTGTGATCAATTCAGTTAAAATATAGAAAATACTCTATTAAAATCATGAAATGTTGACTTAGAAATGTCTGGCACTGTCTGATATTGTATGTGAATGTATCACATTACATGAGAAGTCATGTAATAACAAAATTTATGAGACCTGATTCCACATAACCACTCTTCCACAAAAAAGAAGAAAGGAAGGAAGGAAGGAAGGAAGGAAGGAAGGAAGGAAGGAAGGAAGGAAGGAAGAATAGAAAAGAAATGAAAAAAGAAAAAAAAAAGAAAAAGGCTGATCTATTATACACTTCTTTTGGTACATAAAATCTGTGGACTCAATGGAAACAAGCAATCATGTATCTCATGTTTCCTTGGATAGTTCCATTTAATGCTTAGTCTTTCTGCATATTATATATTTATATAATTATAAATATATATAATAGTGTGTGATATATAAATATAATTATATAATTATATATTTTATTACATTATATGTCTATAATATAGGTATTATATCACCCTTTATGTATTTTTTCCACTATAAGTCAGTCAAACACAGCCAAATTCCATAGCATATTTGGATAACGTGTTGTTCTTCATCTGGTCTTTATTCACAATCTACTGTAAGATATCTGTTTAATTATTGTTTCTTAGGTTTTTGATGGATAGCAAGAAGTATTTTACAGATTGTATTTTGAGGATTTGAGGTAGTAATTTTATTGAGGTAACTAAGATTATTCGGGAGGTCTGCAGAAATAAAAATACCTATTTTCAATGGAAGCAAAAAACTAAAGCTTATTGTGTTGGTAATTTGTCATATTCTTTTCACTGTGGATAATTTCACATTTGTAATTTAAAAGACAACTTTGCAGAATTTTTGCATAAGAATATTTTCATGAACAATCGATCTTCACTGTTGCAATGCTTAACTATCAACAATTGAGAACCAATTTTATTAACAAATATTATTAGTTAATAATAATGTAATTAAAGACTGTAATATATCTAGTTACTGTATCTTTAATTTCTGGGTAAGAAATAATACATTTACCATCAATGGATAGCATTCCTGGAGCCCTCACTGTTTGTTTTCTCTGCGCTGATCTCATTTAATCCTTGAAAAATCGTTGTGAAAAAAATAATTATTATTTCCCATTTAACCTTAACAGAGCCAGAATTTAAACTCACTTTGAATTATCTGACTCCAAAACCAATGTTGATATTGCTTACACCATGCCAGTCCATTCTGCGACATGATAGGAATTGGCCTACATATTATATTAGAAAAGTTGGAAGACTAAAAACTCACTGAATCAAATCCATCTCTTTCTTGCCAGAAAAAAAATCATATTTAATATTTTAACTAATTTTCTTGATTTTTGGCCTTTCTCTATTTTACTAGCTAAGAAACCTACTTTTGTGTTTCTAACTTTTACACCTTTGTTATACTACTTTTTTAGCTTGATAGTGGGTTTTATAATTGAGAATATCATATACACATGCTATAAAGACTTATGATTGATTTAAATTACATTTTATCATTTCAGAATACCATGATTTTCCTCTCTGATGCCATGTCATAACTTAGCTTTAAAAATAAGATCAGCATAGTTTTAACTAAATTTCATACATGGGTAATCCATTTTCATCAGATACATTTTCATTACCTAATCATAAATTTTCTGCCGTTTTAGTTCAACCATCGTGATGTTGAGACATGTATCGTACAGCTATAACTTAACATTGCTAGAATTATATGTCATGAATATTTACTTCATTATTTATAATTATATTCATCAAATTAAGATGTTTCATCTAATCAGAAAAGGGTTGTGTTATATTTATAAATGCACATACTGACAGACAATAAGATTTTTCACTGAATATTTCATATTTAGTCTTTTTGAGGTATCACTTTATTTCTTTTAATAAAGAGTTTTAATGTTAAATATGTGGTATTAACAATTTTAAAATAATTTTCCCTTTCTTTAGAATGACTTTAAAATGAGAGTAGCGTGTTTTATTTTATAACTTTACTGCCATGTTAAAATGTGTTTCAATTCCACTAATTTTTTTTCTTTGATTTGCAAAAAGCTCTATTGAGACGTTTAATCTCTGGTAGTAATACAAAGGCTCAGAGGTGTATGTTACATTTAGAAAGCCTAGAAAAATACTCCGTAGTTTTTTAGAATATTCAATGAATTGTCCGTTAGTAGATCTCATACAGACCCAAGTTAAATAGACCCCTTCCCCTGAGGGTTAATCCCCTGAGCATATATCATATAGACATGTGTATTAATTATAATTTAAGATAGTCGAATGTGCAATGACCCAATTTAAACTAAAGTTTACACTGAATCAAAACATGTAGAGAGCATATATATCACTTTATGTTAAAAAAATTCAATGTCCTATTTATTTTCACAAATGAAGAAATAGTAATATATTTTTAATTAACTGTTTACTTAATTTTTGTGTTTTTAGAAAACTTTTCCTTTGTAAGTTTACTAGTTGAATCTGAATCACACTAAATGGTGTATTTAAAATTTGACTTTATTACGTTTGTTTTCACCTTTAGCTTAAAAATGTGTTTATCTTCAAAAAAAATTCTACAGGTTTTTAACTTCCTATGTGCTATGAAAAACTGGGAATATATATAATATCTGTGTAGTAATGGCCCCAAGAACTTATTACATGATTTGTTCTCAAAACTATGTTTTATTTTAACATCTGACTTTTAGTAACTTAGGTTTCATCTGGAGTGCTAGATATGTGATGGTTTTACCCTGGAATTACTTTTAGCCTTTGGAAGGTCACTCGTTTACAAGTTTCGGCTTCTCATAAATTGACCTAATCTTCTGAATAATGGCTGGACATGCTGATGATCAATATTTTATTGCTTCTACATCTTAAAACACACCATGAATTACAGTCGAAATCGTTATTGCCCAGGACTGCAGACATAACAGTAATATACATGTGATATGACTCCTCAGCCTGTGGTACTGTTTGTGAAACAAGACTCTGCTTGAATGATTTTATTTCAGCACTATTACAACCCTCTTTAATTTATAGGTACAAATGCCACTGACAGTTATCATTCAGATAGTTCTATTCAAGGCCACAGAAGTAACTCATTATGGTTTTCCATGACAATAATCATATCTGAATTTTCCTTTGATTCGAATTCTTCTAAGGATGAATCACTTTATTCTATTTTCAAAGAGCAGTGAATTAGTTAATTACTAGCATAATTTCAGAATCATAGGTATAAACTAATTCTAATAATTTATATCAACTAGATCATAAACTAATAAAATACAGCTGTTGATTTTTATTCTAATTATTTAACTGTTACCATGTAATCGGACTTCCTTAATCAAAAATTGTGTGATGCAAATTCTATGCATCTTAGCTTTCTTACTATCACATTGAAGATTTTTTAAAAAATCATTTTCAAATATGAATCCACTTCTGTGAGATTTTCTTCCCTTAGTTTTCTTTAGTTTTATACACAGATGCTCTGATCTCTTAGTCACATTCTCTTGTCCATGCTTCAGCTGGCAGTCAGTTTCAACATTTGCTTTTTTGATGCATGTTATGACAATCAATATTTGACAATGTGAGTTCTTCCAGTAATCCAGAGTTTAATTAGCATCATGATTCTGATCGAAAAAATGGAAACTTTTTCTCTTGGGAAACTAAGTATGGACTTAAAAATAACTGCAATAGAAAATAGTTTTTGTTATTATGATCCTAATCCTGTTATCTGCAATTTTCAATCAGTTTCACCCTCACTGGTGTGTGTATGCACACATACACACTTGAGTAATTTGGTTTCCTAGAGGTAATAGGGAATTACTCATCTGTTTAAACACAATCTACTTAGGCAGTTACACAGTTGAGGTGTGTGCTTGCCATCATTTTTGCCTGCTTCCTTAGCTTTCAGCTTACCACAGAGAAATCCGGTGAGCCAAAGCTTCAGGAAGTATCTATCCCATAAGATCATTCAGATGAGTTTGTTTAGTCCTATTAATATTTACCAGTTCTATTACTGATTTCATTGACCTATTTCATTTTTAACTGACCCGGCTTATGAATGTGTTCAGTATTGGGTAAAATATTATACCTGTAAACACTGGAACATGTACATTTAAATGACTGAAGAGTGCATACAGCAACTGTGAACTCACTGTAGAGAATTAAGAAGATAATTTTAAGTAATGAAAAATATGACTGAAGACTATAGTATAGATTGAATTATTATCCTCTGAGAATTTTATTTTATTATTTATGATAGTCACAGAGAGAGAGAGAGAGAGAGAGAGAGAGAGAGAGAGGCAGAGACACAAGCAGGCTCCATGCACCGGGAGCCCGCTGTGGGATTCGATCCCGGGTCTCCAGGATCGCGCCTTGGGCCAAAGGCAGGCGCCAAACTGCTGCGCCACCCAGGGATCCCATCCTCTGAGAATTTTAATGGCTTAATCACATTGTCAGCATAAATATAAAAAGCTATTAATAGCACTTTTGTATTTTTTAGCTTGAGTTTCAAACTTTTATGTTAGTTCCTAGTTTTAATAAACATGCTTTTGGCGTGGCATTAGTTTCATTCGTTTGAGGAAATGAACCTTTAATAATTTGTCACCAAAGGAAATCAATATGTTTAAAGGTTTGGGAGGCTTTGGTTGAACAAATAGTCCAAAGAAACTAAACTATAGAATTAAAATTCATGACCAAAAGGTTGCCAACTGACCCACCATTCATTTCTTCTTTCAAAAAAAAACTGTGTGTGTGTGTGTGTGTGTGTGTGTGTGTGTGTGTGTGTGTGTCTAGGGAAGCATAGAAAGGTATACCCTAGTTAATAAGGAAGATAAGAGTTTGGATCACCAAACAGAAACATATTGAGTACAAATTTAAAATATGGTACTCTGTTCTTGTAAGTTTTTAGGTAAGCATGCAGTCCATCTGCCTCCCCTTAGCATGTTATATTATCCAAAGAGTTGAGTTAAATATATTACCTAAAATAAAAGTATAACAAAAGTATAAGTAGATTGTAAACCCCTTTTCTAAGGTGTAGCTGGATTTTCTTTTTTAAAAATATCTTAAAATAATGGTAATATACTATATTCATAAGTGTTTTTAAACAGAGTATAAAATAATGGTAATATAACATAATATTCATATATAGTTTTTAAAACTCAGAGTATACAATAATGGAAATATATATATATTTTAAAACTCAGTATAAAATAATGGTAATATACTATATTCGTAACAATTTTACTTAAGAAGTAATTCTCTATTTGGGATTATTTAGAATTATTTTGCACTATGAATTGCAAGAAATTTTAACCAAATAGGGTGTAAACTTTTGGGCAGAGAGTGATTCTGCTTAAATTCTAGAAACTATGTTTTTTTTCTCCCAGAACAAAAGACATGCAGGCATAAATATATAAAATTTTGCATATAATTTTAGGAAGATGAGGGATGCCCGAAAGTTGATTTATAGACTTCATATTTAGTCAATGATTAGAGAGAGAAAGCAGGAGTCAAGATTAGAAAAAATATTCAGTCTTTCTTTTTCATGTAGAAAATAGAAAGGAAAAAACTTTATGGATTAGTCAAGGCTGAAATTGAAGTTCAGGCATCAACAATCACCAAATTCAACTTTTTCAGTTTCTAATTTTTGAATACTTGAACATGGAGAGAGATGATTTGGTCATGGTCCATTAAAACACTCAAATCAATTTTCCTTTTGCCCCTTCATAAGTATATGATCTATTGGTCTCTACTTTGGTGATTGACAAGTAAGGTTCCCTAGAAAATGATTTATATTTGCATTAGTTTTTAGCATAAATTATTTACAAATTTTATCTTTTGTTTAACTGGTTTTGCTGGTTTCTTTTTTAAAACAGTAACAAAAATATCAGAGTTGATCTGTCTACTTTCTAAAGTGCATGTATAAAGAGAGATGGGATTGCCAATACTTCATAATGAGGAATGAGCCTTATGTTCACTGCACCAGACTTTACCTTTACCAAAGAATAATTGTTTTTTTTTTATTAGCTGTGACAGAAATCATGGGCCACTTAAATCTTAAAATATGTTTAAACAGAGTGATATGGATAAAAAGCATAATATTCTAGGAAGAAATATCTGGTGAGTCTCTTAATTTGAAAATCCTGAATGGAACATACCTGGAGGGGAGTATAACAAGTGACTTTACCCCACTTCCTCAAGAAGTTACAATAATTCATGTATGTACTGAAAACAATTTAAGTCAAGGCAGGACCAAAATAACCATTTTAATTGGTCAGTACATTTTAAAGTGGCAAGAATGCCAGTTATCATATCACTCAATGATGCTTGTATTTGCAGGAATTATCATATGGGTACGGTTAATTCCTTTTGAATATTCAGACCTTACAAATTAGTGTTAAAGAAAAATAGTATAAAAGTGACAGTATTGGATGGGATATTTTGGATAATAGACAGAGTTAATAGTACCAGAAAGGATATGTGGATATTGGCCATGTATGAATAGACATCAAAACAGTAGGTTAGTTTTCACGGAGTCTCATAGAATACCATTTGCACTTTTGAGAGCCTAATAAATTGTGCACATCACTATTCTGTTTTCTTTTTTAAATACTCAGATGACTGAGTTTGTATCATTGCCTTTTAAAATGCTCCAAGATAGAACAACTATGTCCCAAATATAACTGCAATATCCCCTTACAGGTATTGTGACATCGAAATATTTATTTACATCAAGATTAAATGGTTTTCCTCTTTTGATGATAATATTTTGTGCGTAAAGCTTTGCAGGTCATTGCCAATCTGTTTAAACCAAATCCTTTTTGTTGTACTACATTCAATTAAATCCTATCTGACAAATGTATTTACTCGTTTTATTAGTAAACCAGATAAAGATGAACTGAAAAACTAATAAAAATTATAATTTCTGGGATCCCTGGGTGGCTCAGCAGTTTGGCGCCTGCCTTCAGCCCAGGGCGTGATCCTGAAGTCCCGGGATCGAGTTCCACATCGGGCTCTCTGCATGGAGCCTGTCTCTCTCTCTGCCTTTCTCTCTCTCTCTCTCTCTCTCTCTGTCTCTCGTGAATAAATAAATAATAACTTTTTTAAAAATTATAATTTCTTCTGCTTTCCTCTTTATTTATACAGGGTAAACTTATGAATTATATCCCATAAGCTTCGCTTGCAAATTGGATGCCTTTTGAAGATATTCTTTTTCTATATCCAAAGCTAATATCACTTGATAAATTTCTTTAATTGTAAGCATGAGGTTTTCAGATAGCTTAATAATTTATCAGTGTTATCAAAATCTCCAAAATGTATTTTTAATGAATTAGCTCTCATATACAAAGCAGCAAATTTATTTCCAAAAAAAAAAAATCTAAAACTTTCTTGCAAAGGCAGCTAGCTAGCTTAACATGTGTCCACTAAACGCATGTATTATAATCACAAAATTATAATAGAAATAATTTTGATTTAATCTTTGCCACTTTGCAGTTAAATTGGCTAGTATTCAATATATAGACGATCACCTTGGTGATAAATTTATGTTTGACTTCAGCCTTCCATACTCCATTACATACTTTCTTTGGCTGAAAATTTCTGACAAACAAATTTATGGTGGAAATGACCTCTCAACTTTATTTATGAAACCAGTAGCAGAACACAGCAGTAGATCACAGAATGACATATGATTACTGTTTCCTGAAATGCGTAAAGGATCATGCAGTGCAGTGAACCATGCTGGATACTGAAAGTCCATATGCTGTGGGTTGCACCATGGAAGGCCTACACAGTTTGGTAGTGAATGGATAATTGGCAAAACCATTTCACCACAAAACCTACAGTTTTACCATAAGTGTTCTTTTATATGTGAATAAATACAGGAAAAAGTACAATATTTTCAATGTACTTTATCCCTTTCTACCTAAAATTTCTAATTACATATTACAACAATATTCCATTTAAATAAGTATGTTTACTGTGGAATTGTAGTCTTTGCAAAATCTTCTCCACCTTCCATTATGTTTTCTATTTCACCATCTACTTATAGATTGACATACTACTATATAATTTTGATTTCAAAATTCAGTATTAATGACCTGAGATCTGTATGATAGAATGAATCTGCATAAACTAAATCTTAATTTTAAAAATGTCACATCAAAATAAACTTAATTTCACTTGTTATGCATTTTGTAACAAAAATCTTAATATTTCAACTACTATTTACAGCAGGAAAGAATAATAAATGTTACTAAATCACTTTTAAGGTCTAGTTTTTCACACACAAAAATTACATGTAAGCTTAACTCCCATGTTTTACTTTGATGTGAAAAATTTTTAGGTAAAATTGTTCAAATTTGGCTCCCTGATATACTGTGCAATATATGAAATTTAAGTGATTTTATAAGATGAACAAAATGATTTCTCTTTCTACAATGAATCTTTTAGGTTCCATAATTAAGCTCCAAGCTGTAAACAAATACTTTTCTTTTATTGGATATTTTAACAGATTATTACTGATGACTACTGCTGTTTTTTTACCACTGTTAATTAATTTGCATTATATTTAGAGTCTATGCCGAGCATAGCAATTTTATTGGAATGAAGATTGTAAAAAGCCATGTGGCATGAAGATACTTATCACCAAAGTGACCTTTCAATGCCAAAAGAATAAGACTAGTAATAAAGATATAAGCAATAAATGCTGAAGGAAAGGCAAAGCAATAGGCATAAATAAATGGACTTCCTATTTGGAGCTCTTTCTCATTACATTACACCATTTATAGATAAAGTTTGTCCATTTTGTTTAGAAACCATCATCTAATTATGTACAGAATTTGTAGGGTGCCAATTTTATTTAGCTCATTTTATACATTTCCAAATCAGGTTTGTATAGAAGGGAGTAGAAGGGAGCTGCAGTAGAACAAAACAAGAAATACCAAAGGGAAAAGAATATAAAATGCCCAGTCACAGTGTTTTAGCTTACAGATGATCACACTCGGACCCTTAACTGTAGTTCATGCTAGTCATATATGCATTCCCAGGGGAAATGTCAGAAGCATTCTGATGAAATAAATTGGATACTGGGAATGCAATCTCAAACACTTTTATAACCTTGTTAGTTTTAAACTGAATATCTTCAAATATGTCAACGTCTTTTTATTTGTCACCAGACTGCTTCAAATATTTGTATAAAAATAAAATGTTGAGGAATATGAGGAGGACAAAATCCACTGGAGGTTTTATTTTTTGTTTGATCTTCTTTTAGAAATGAAAACCTTGTGTTAGTAGGGAAACTTGGGTGAAAATCTGGAAGTGTTTACCACCTTGTATTGAAAAAATCAATGGGAAATATGTGAGACAAGTTAAAAACCAATTTAGTAGTACCATGTATATCATTGAGCCCTATGCTCAATGAAACAGCATGTTGTTGTTTTGATTGAATAACTCTTTTGGTTGCATCTTATTACTGTTTATGCTGAACATTCTTTGAATATATGCATCTCTCAACTCAGGAAAGCATCCATCTAGTCTTAAATTTGTTGTCTTCGGACATTTTTCAACTTAGACCTCACTTGAACATCAGGATAGAAGTTATAAATACCCTTTGCCAGATGATTTTTAAATGATATACAGAAAGAAATAAGTCAGTATTCAAATCTTTGTGTTTTCTGCCATTCTATTCTTTCTCTTTCTTTCTTTCTCTTTCTTTTTCCCTTTTCTTTTCTTTTCTTTTCTTTTCATGTGTGTGCATATTCATGTGTATGTGCAATGTTTGCCATATTCAAGATGGGAATGATTTTAGGAAAAACAAAGTGGCCAAAGTAGCTTTTATTTATGGTTAAGTGATATCTTATGACCATAATGCGTGACACAGTTTATAGACTATATTCCAATAGAACATTTTGGCCTTTGACCTTCACTGTTGAACCTCCTGACAAGAGGTAGCCATTTGTCAAAGGATAAAGATTAATTGCTGAGTTTATCTATGGAGGCCACATGTATAAAGCTTTAGACTGGGATTAAGAAGTAAAGCCAGTTGTCACCTGGGGGTTATTAATTCTAATCATATAGAAATGACATTTGTCCTCAGGAGATCAAAAACCCTAAGATGATAGGAATCATCTGTGTACTCTCTCTCGTCTCCCTCTTTCTTCTTACCTCAGGCATTTTATGTCTAATAGACCAGGAGAATTCTTCTAAACCCAGCCATTTGTATTCTGTGGTCTCACTGCAGTCTTCCTCTAGTGATTGTGGAACATAATGGTTATCTATCCACATCTCTTCGTCCACCATGACATTCATTTGTTTTATTCCTTCATCATTTTTTATTTGAAATTTGCAGCAACCTGCCACCTGTCTTGTTTCACTTCAGCTCATTCTCCAACAATGTCATGGGTAGTGTTCTAAAACAATAAATCTGACTAAGTTACTTCCCTGGTTAAAAATACCTACCGGTTTCTCAGAACCTTAGTGATAAAATTCACAGTCTACAGCATGGCTTACAGTGTCCATTGTGACCTGATCTATGTTTAAATCTACATCTTCACCTCTTTCTTTTAATCCAAGCTCCAAGGGCACTGCAAAGCCATTGTTTGAAAGCCCTCAAACCCTACTTAATGTTTCCCACTCTAGGGCTTCACGTATGCAGATACTCTGCACAGAAAACCTAGCCCATGCCTCCAGTGTCACAAGACTCAGCTCAGACATCTCCCAACCTTATGCCTCTTTTCCGAGGCCCACATGGCTAAGTATTTCCCTGCAATACTTTGAAATCTATCTGCTCAAAACCTGCTTTCCTCTTTTTTTCCCCTGTTGAAATATAATTGGCATATAACAGTGTGTAAGGTTAAGGTGTAAAAGTGTTGATTTGGTACATTTATGTGTTGAAATATGATTACTACCATAGCATTAGCCAATATCTCCATCATGTCACAAAATTATCTTTGTGTGTGTGTGTCTTTGTGAGTGTGTGTGTGTGGTGAGAACATTTAAGATCTAGTCTCTTAGCACCTTTGATGTATATAATTAGTATTGTTAGCTATAATTCATGTTCAAAACTTCTTGGGAGCAAGGGTCATTTTTACTTCAAGTAAGACAGTACTTGAGTAGAAAGTCTCAGGAGAAATTTAGAGTCCAAGTCAAGAAATGGATGGGGAGAACATAATTTCCTTCTCTGGTGTAGAAATCTTACAAACTCTGGCAAGAGGACTATAGCCGCAGTGCAAAGTCCAACAATCCCCTCCCACCTTCAAAAAGTCAGATTGCCTGGTTAAAAAGTCCTGCTTTACACAAAAGGGCTGGCTAGTCAAATACCAGTTGGAGGGGAGGGGAACAGGTAAAAGTAATTCTAAAAAATGTTGAAAGCATCTGGAAGCCCGAAGCAGAGCCAGTGAATGATATATACAGTTCATACTGATTATTAATATTTTTTCTTGTCTGGCAACTTAGATGATCGGCTAATGTTTATTGATTACAGTCCATGTGATAACAAAGGATTTGACTTCGTAATTTTGCACATCATAAAAGACACATGAGAGATACACGATATTCTTTGCTGTATTTCTTGCTGATGATAAGAGGTTAGATGTAATTTTACAATCCTAAGCCTTAACTGTGAGGTCATGGTGGGAAGATGACATGGACCTCTAGACCTAGAATGACTGATTCACTGCCACAACTTAATGGTGTATCTGTGGCAAACATCTCTGAGTCCTGGCATTCCTTCCCTAATGCTGTAGAAATCCTCTTATTAATCACCTGAATGGCAGGATAAAAGCGACTTGCTATTACTAACAAGACTAGTAGCGTTCTATTTAACATTAGGTAAAGAAAGTATCTTCTTCTATGAGTATCTCAGCGTACATTAATTTTGGTGTACATTTTTGACTTATTGAATTATTAAGATGAGAGAGATTTCATGTTAATTCTTTCAGCAAATATTTTTTTAAAATTGGCAGTGGGCAATTTGCTGTCCTGGGAGCTATGTTTATAGTGAAGACATAGGTCTTGCCCTTTTGATCTTCACAAGAAATCTAGAATAGAATGAACAAGCGTTTCTACCTCCAAATTACGGATCACAGAACTATGGTACAGCAAGAATTAAGCTTGGTCTTCTGAATCCTAATCCAAGAGCATTCCACTTCATATTCTTTCTGCCTTATAGCAAATTTTCATAGAAGGTATATTAAAATTATTTGAAATTATTTGTAAATTAAATATTTACAATATAATATAATCAACAGGCATATTGATGGTTTATAATTATATCAAGCTCCTGTGTGTGTGCCAAACAAATGTTTCACTCAAGGGGGAATAAGTATTTGTAAAGATTTATTATTTTGCTATATTAAGAGATTGCTGTATTTTTTCTTCAGCACCTGCTATGCTAATGTAATCATATCTTATTTTAAAATTATATTGAAGTAGCTATATTATAGAGTTTTAACTTAACTCAAGACAATGTTTGTAACAGAAAAGCATAATTATATAATTTTGAAGCATTATTTTTATATACCCACTGTAGTCCAGATCTTAAAATCTAACTTTATCTCCAAGCACCAGTTTACTTAGAGCTAATACTAGAATACATTAGCTCCTATCCACTAAAACATTTCATAACTTGGACAGTCTTTTCTATTAATGCTCATTATTACACAATAACTAAACAACAATGAATCAAACATTGATTGCATGCTTGAATGCACCACTCAAGGTCTGTTAATCTTTATAGATTCAAAGCATGAGCCCTATGGACTACTTATCAAAGATGAGATTTAACAGGCCTCTGTATCTTTTCCTCATTTGTCATGCTGTCTTTGGCTTGAGAGCTCTGGAAAAGCAGTTTTTTATAGAAAAAAACCTATGCTGTCTTTCCAAATCTAATAGGAAAATACAGACCAGAGATGTAAGAAAATTATGTTGCTTTTTAAAGATTTTATAGTCCTTAATTCATATCTGAGTAATAAATCCAAAGTTGAAGTTAATGAAGACTATAGTGGTTATGCATTTAAAAAATCTACCTGATTTTCTCTATATACACACAAATAAATAGATTAGACAGTAGGCCAAACATTAGTTGGAAAGATCATCAAATAGTTTAATAACTGGAAACATAAAGATACTCCTCAAAAATTCAGTTGCTTCATTTCTCTTCTCACATTAAGGTTTATATATATATATAATTTTCAGAATAAAAAATACATTTTATCTTTTTGGAACAAAAAAAAATTCCTATTGAAGTTAGTGGTTTTCTTAATTAAAACTTTTTAAAAGTTAGAGTTGAGAGACGCCTGGGTGGCTGCCTTTGGCTCAGGGCATGGTTCTTGGAGTCCCGGGATCGAGTCCCTTGTTGGGCTTGCATGGAGCCTGCCTCTCCCTCTGCCTATGTCTCTGCCTCTCTCTCTGTGTGTCTCTCATGAATAAATAAATAGATATCTAAAAAAAGATTAGAGTTGAAGCTAAAATTCCCTGACCAAAATATTTGATATCACACAGATATGATAACAGATGTTAGGGCAGGCTAAAACTCTACCTAGAATAAAACAGTTTAAATTCAATTATGGGAAATTTATTCATCCTCTAAAAAGGCATTGGAAGTAGTATATCATTGGAACTCTGAGTTAAAAGTCATGGATGGTGGGGCACCTGGGTGACTCAGTCACTTATGCATCCAACTTTTGATTTCAGCTCAGGTCATAATCTCAGACTCCTGAGATTGAGCCTTGCATCAGGAGCTTGCTTAAGATTCTCTCCTTTTACCTCTCCTCCTCTCTCTTATTCATGTGCTCTCTCTCGCGTGTGCTCTTCTCTCTCAAAAAAAAAAAAAAAAAAAAAAAACTTAAAAAACATCATGGACAGTGAGCAAAGAGTTGCAGGATGGGTGAAATGACAAAATTCTTGTATGAAAAATAATAATTTTCTCTATGAGACGGAGATAACTAAAATTTGTAGAGGTGCAAAACTGATATAAACAATTTCCTCTTTAAAAATAAAAATCGAAAAAAAAATAAAAATAAAAATAAAAATCGCAGGGGCACCTGGGTGGTTCAGTTGGTTCAGTGTCTGACTGGGGCTCAAGTCATGATTTCACAGATGGAGCCCCAACTTGGGCTTCCTGCTCAGTGGGGAATTTGCATCTCCCTTTTCCCCTGCCTCTCCCCGAGCTTTGCTCTGTCTCTCTCTCAAATAAAATCTTTAAAAAAAAAAAAAAAAGATAAAAATAAAAACTTCATTGAGTATACCTGTAGAAGAAAATGTTGCTAAAAGTTATGTGTATGGAGCAAAGTGAGAAGTCAATTGTCAATTTAGTTAAATTTCAAATATATTTTCTAAATTTTACTCATTAGAATGTGAATAATCTGACACAAATGCTATCAACAGAAGTGGGAAGGAATATTCCATTTAGTGATAGGAATGATAGTGTTTTATTACTTTTATATAATATATATATTGTATTTATGTATTTATAAACTTATGTATATACGAAGTGAAATATAAAAGTCTATTGAATAGATAGGCAGATTAATACAACTTAATTTATTGGAATAAGTTATAAAAAATGTATCTTTTTGGATTGTGCAGATTTCATACAATTTTATGCAATACAGTGGGTGAAAATTACATCGGATTATGGTTGAGGAGACTCCAGTTTGAGTCATGATTCTCAAGAGCAAGAAAACCAGGCAGTTCTCTATGATGGTTACTTTTTAATCATCATCAAAGTAAAAATATTGACAGCTAGATGATTTATTTGCACACTTTTTCTACAATTCTAAGGTGCATATTTTTTCACATATTAACATATCTGAAATCAAATGATTTTATTTATTTATTTATTTATTTATTTATTTTGAAATCAAATGATTTAAAAAAAATTTTTTTTTATTTATTTATGATAGTCACAGAGAGAGAGAGAGAGAGAGGCAGAGACACAGGCAGAGGGAGAAGCAGGCTCCATGCACCGGGAGCCTGATGTGGGATTCGATCCCGGGTCTCCAGGATCGCGCCCTGGGCCAAAGGCACGCTGCACCACCCAGGGATCCCTCAAATGATTTTTATAGTCAAGCTTGGCAGTGTTAATTTTGGGGAGGACATACGTAAATGATATATCTTACAAATGATGATAACTTAGATTTGATGAAATCTAAAAATCCCTTTAAGGATTGAAGTTTTCTGATTCCTATACATTCCAGGAATAAAGATAATGATTTATAGATATGTTTTAGAAACTGAAGGAGACTTTGGTATGTGAATTTATGAAAGCAAATGTAGAACATATCATCTTGCATGAATTCACTAAACAACCAGGTTAATTCTTAGAGAACTATGTAACAAAGAAGCCACATATTTTGATCTGCTTCAACACACATGACAAATCACATTAGCATGCATGGCATACTCTGGTGGATCTGCCCATTGATTGGATAAATTGCAGGTTATACACGATTTCTGGTATATGACTTTACATCACCATTCTGTCACTCGAGATAGCATAATAGAATGGATTTCATCTAGAGGTTTATAATTTTGCTATTGCCAAGGCTCTTTTGCTAAGGACAATTTTCAAGTTATATGAAATCTTTAAGGTTTTACTGGAAAAAGAAAGGCAATGAAGACTGGAATTCTAACCATGTAACCATACCTGATAGAAAACCAGGAGATGCCCTGTAACAAGCAGGAATCTCAGTTCTTTTTGCTGATGGGCCTAATGAGAATGCAATTCAGAAACTGAGAGATCGGTCTGGCTTGGGTCCAACACGTTGCCCTGCTGCCAGAATTTAATTCATCTCTATTTGACTGCACATTAATGTAAATCCTCAACTTTCTGTTCTGTTTTTTTCCTCTGTGTCATTCTGCTATTTTTCCCTCTATCAGCTAACAGATTCTGTATTTCAATTGGAAATGAATAGAAATTGCCTAACCGGTTTAAGTAATCATTCTTCCTGTAATTTGATGGCCCAAGAGTCAGTTGTCTTCCTGGTTCAGATAGCTTTGGCCACAGTCACCAACAATGGGCAACCTTGGTATTTGTTCCAACTGAGGTTCTGAGTTCAGCTAGCATTCTGAGACTGGACTGAACAATAAGAGGCAAAATGAGGGGTAATCTCAGATACACTCTAATTTATATTTTCAGAATACGTAAAACATTGCAAATGACAAAATATTGAACGTAATTAATAAAAAATTGTCTACTCAAAACTGAACATGAAACTGTAGTGACTAACAGTCTCTGTAGACACACAGTGGCAGTTTTTTTAAATTTTCTTTTGCGTGTGTAATGCCAAAACGTAGGAACAGTGTACCTTGGGATTTGACCAATAAACCCAAATTCAGGCATCACACGCACTAGGCCAGTTTGGCTGTTCTGTATTTTTGGAACAAAGATGTATCTTCTGTGCGTGCTCATTGTTAGAATATCTGGTCTTTATTCTCTCAGTTACTTCTCCTAGTAAGTCCTGAGTTAGATATTGATTGCTCTGCATTACAGACCAGAACTGTGAAGTTCAAAAGTGTAAGAGGCTTGTCCAGATCTTCGTGCCAATTGAAGTGTACATCTTCTGGCAAGAGCAGTGCTCTTTCCACCATGTCAAACAACCCACCCAAATCTCTCCTTTTTTGACTCTCTGGCCTTATGAATAAGTTAAGTCTTACAGCTTCACTCCATTTTTGTACAGATTTGCTCAACATATCTTTTCCAATTTATCATGTATCTTAAGTTTTGGATACACATAATTACCCACATATGTATCGTGTCTTTCTTTGTCCATGGTTTTGCCAGTGCCACTTCCACTTCCACTCCCTGGGATAAGCTTCTGCACATACTGTTATGTATACATATGAACCATCCTTTAATACAGTGTTTAAATGTTCACTTTCCTCCCAATCCCTCTTGGATTAACATAACCAAGTAGTAATATTTCTTTCTGCAGTTCCAAAGCATTTTTAATGTGCAATGCTTAGGGTACTTAATACTATATTACTTAGAAAGAATTATTGTTTTTATAGTTGCTAGTTATTACACATTGAAATGTAAGCAGTTTGGGTACCAATTTTATTCCCCCTTTCTAGGTCCTGTGATATCTAGCCTAGTATCATGAAATTATAGAGAACTAATAAGTGCATATGGGATAGACAATGTGTTATCAGAAATTAAATGTATGTATTGAGACATTTTGAGCTAATGATATCCTGATTATTTAATTTCCCAAAGTAGTGATTAGAGTGAAGCTAATCTTAAAATCTATTGGTAGAATGACATAATCATTATTATTATTTATCTGTGAAACCCAAAATGCTCAAAGGCACGGAGTTTATTGATTTCTCACTCATCAGTTCACTGTTTATTTATTAGCTCAACATAAAATTTTATAACAAGTGATAGAATCAATATTTCCTTTTGTGCTTTGTAATTGCATGCAGTAAGAACTAATTTATACTGAAATAGCCAAAAAGCAACAGCCTAGGCCCTCCTCAACACAAGGAAAAGAACAATAGCATGCTTATGTCACAGATGCTTTCTGCATTGTTTGAGATCTTCACTGGGATTAATATTATAATATGTAAAACTAGGTTGACTGTATATGTTATTAGGAAGCCGTAGTTCTTTATTTTTTAACATTCAAAAAGACATCATGCTTTTAAAATGATAGTATTTAGTAATGGTTTAGGATTTAATAAAATTTTGAATAGTAATTACTTTCTTATTGAAGACCCTATTTACATCATCAATTGTACTGTTCAAAAGATGACATTTGGTGCATACCTGATATACAGGATTGTGTGACCACAGAATGAAAGACTTTCCTCTCTCCTACATTTCTGTTATTTGATATCAAGATTTGTTTTTGAATGAGAATTTTATGCATAGTCTAATGGGAAAAGCTTATATTATTACCTTCTCAGGGTGAAATCACATTAAATGATAAACCTAAATCCTGTGTATTTATGTGGCATGATATAAATTTGGTATCTGTCAGAATACTGCAATGGAAATCTGATCAGAGTAGAATTATTGAAAGATAGTGTTTTAGAAGTGGAAATTTGGTTATGACAAGACAGGGCTGAAATCACGCCAGCTAGCTGTGGAATAAGCACAATTAGAGTTTGTTCAAATTTAAAACCCACTCCCTGACAACAAATAAATGGAGGTGTCGAAACTCCTTTAGATCACATGCAGTAATGACCTTGAGTGCATGCAAATGTGAGATTTACTCAATGGGGCTCTGTGACAACTCCACGATTCAACTGTGAAATTAGAGTAGCTTGTACCTAAAGTAGAATTTCACACCGACTGAACGAATAGTCTGTTTCTTTAGTTATGGAGGTTAGAAAAATAATGCAGAGGTTGTATTTCCATTTGTTTATGTGATCCCTGATAGCCTTACTCATTGGCGAATGTTCAATATATATGTATTTAATACCCTAATCACTTGTTATATCCTGGGAACTAAGTACTGACTGTAGCAGTAATAAATACCTGAGCCCCTAGGGAATTGTAGTATGTAAGTTCACAAAATGCATATATTGAACACTGCTGCATTTTCTTGGGACTTAACACATCCAGGCAGGCAGGAGTTGAAGCCTAACAAACAGAAATAGTCTGCTTCTTATTCTCTATATAAACTGCCAACTACCTGCCAATGCCAAGCTAATGATTGGGTAACTTGAACTATTAAATTGGAAAATGATTTTTATTGGTTCAGAGAATTCAGTTGGCAATGAATATTAGAATGTTTCCACATGGCTATACTTCACATATTTGAAATGCATCCATATTTTTCTTTCTCTTAAATTTATGAATTTACCATTTCAGAAGAGAAAGGGATTACTTCTATGAAATTCTGTATCATGACAGCCTTCTTTTAAGTCTTCGTTCAATTTAAAAAAGATAAAATGCATTAAGAACCGAACTGAGAGTGAAGAGATGAATGCTTTTATTGCACAAGTCATAGAAAGGAAAAAATCACCACCTTAATTTATGTAAATGTTACTTGCATGTAACATGTGAAACTAAAAATACCTTGAATCACATCAGGAAATATGGGTGTATTTTTTGCATCTTTAATACGTTAATATTCACAATGAATGTTTGTGAAACATCGATCGTATCATTGTCCAAGCGTATTTGACCAGAGGTCTAGCATATGTATGTGTGCAGATTTAAAGGGATTATTATTCTGCCCAACACATTTTGGGTAACACTTGTCTAATAAATTTTCCATTGCAGCAGGCAAGCTTTTAAGTGATAGTATAGTTTTAAGATGAAAGAAGATTCTTCTTTTCACCTTTAGGAAAATAATCTCAGACTTTTCCCTTGCTCTGTAAAGGGATCACAGTACATGAGAGGTACTGTGTAAAAAGAGGGAAAAATCCTTAAATTCGTGAATTCCCTCAGTTTACTCGCCTATAAAATGGGCTGATTTTATATTATGTGCATGAAGGGAGAAATCGTCTTTTGAAAGACCTTACTCTTGAGTTACATAAAATTCTGCATTTATTTTGTCACGTAAATGACAGGATGTTGGGAGTACGATCCCAGGGACATCATAGTCACTGGGAACCAGCTCTTCTGCCAGCAGTTACCACATGAATGGGACATAGGAGCTTTTTTTCCCCTAGATTAATATATTTCTCCAGCCCATCCCAAGCTTTGTTTGTTTTGATGGCCAAAAGGGTCTGCACTTTTCCATTCTTGACTAAAAGTAGAGAATAAGGAAAACTTAGCAACAGCTTTTTATTTTATAAAACTTAGAGTAGTATAAATCCAAGAAGGGTTTTCACTCCCTAACTGCAAAGTAAATGTATTTCTTGTTAAGAGAACCTCCTCTTTGCCACCCTATCTCCAAATTCTACTTCCTGTGCAGAAGTCATTTGTATGTTATCAACCCCTTTAGAAAGTTTCTCTAATTTCACTGATTCTTATTTCAAGGGTATTAGTGTATTAGGGTATAAAGTGACTGGACTATTTGTTCAGCTCTTTACCAATCCTGGGAATTATATTCCCCAATATTTCAGAATGGGGCAACAGAGTTTTCAAATTTTCTAAGCCTATATTGAAGCTAAGCCATAATCTTAGGAGGACAGTGGTTGCTGTCCACTTTACTCAATCAAATCTGTTCATATTACACAGATTCAAACTTGGCTATTGAATAAATTTAAGATGTTTCACATTGAAAATGGTATCTTATAACTTGTAGAAAGCCATTTAGTAAAGTGTTTCTCATCCTCGTTAGACTGTGGAAGAGCTCTATGAAAGCCATGCTTGGGATATACTTTGACTTAGCAACCCTCCTGATTCAGAGTGATAGCTCTTTAGTGAAGTCAGGTCAGCATTAAAAAGATGTTAGTGTTAACTGAGGAGTATGCTTCTTACATATAAGAGATGAGGAGAACTCCTCACATATCTTTGACTTTGATAGCCTTTATTTTGGAAGATAAAGAATAAGGAAGCTACTTTATTACAAATTTTCATTTTTCCATTTCCTGTGGAACTACTTTCCCAATCTCTGTAATATGAACTATGTTTTCTAACTATTCTAGTGCTCTTATTTATGTTTCCCTGTGTATGTGCATCATCTATTGTGTCCAATATAAAAAATTATAAATCATAAGCTCCTTGAAGGCAATATGTTTTTTCTGTTCTTATCTCCATCCTTTTTTTTAAAAGATTTTATTTATTTATTCATGGGAGACAGAGAGAGAGGCAGAGACATAGGCAGAGGGAGAAGCAGGATCCATGTGGGGAGCCTGAAACAGGAGTCGATCCTGGCACTCCAGGATCATGCTCTGAGCCAAATGCAGACTCTCAACCCCTGAGCCACCCAGGCGTCCCACCATCTCTGTTGTTTTCATGTCCAAAATATAAATGGTGTTCAGTTTATATACAGTGAATTAGTGAATTTCATACAAATAACATTTATCCGCTCAAAATTACTTTGCTTGAAATACTGAGTTTTTCCCTCCCAAGCACACTTATTTGGATAGAACCTTTTTGTTGTTATAAGATTTCTCAGCCAATGAGAAAGCAAAGCAAAAACCTTCCCTTGAAAGAACAATTCAGTTACTAACGCTGAGGGCAGAAGTCTGTCCCTGAATCCACTGATAATGACCTCAGCTTCTCGACCAAACAGGTGGAGAGCATCACACAAGCCCCTACAGGCATTTTGTTCTATCCTTGCACGACCACTACTCTTAGTGCGCTGATGGCTTGCCACAAAATGGTGGAGGCAGACAAAAATTCAACATCCTGCTATCTCCAAGACAATATTGAAATCTAACTCGCCCCCCACCCCCAAATCAGGGAGTAGCACAAAATCATACTCAGGAATGGCATATTGGAATTGGAGGATCTGCTTTTTTTCTGCAGAATCGAGTGCTGGTAGATGTGCCTACAAATAATTGAGTCCTCTTCTTTTTTAAAAACATTTTTTTAAAAAAACTTTTTTTAAAATGAGTCCTCTTCACATCAAATGCATTTATATAATAAACAAGTGCTTGTTTTACTCAGATCAGTGCCATATTCCTCATCCAAACCGTTCATTCAACAGCATGGTTCTACTTCTGTTATCTAATTTTATGTAAACCATGTTGGTAGGTTTTTCATACCCAGAGAGACTCCTAAATACATGTTCTATGATGAGTAGTCAATGCTTCATGAGCCATGGGAATCCCATTGCCCAGTATGGTGCTTCTCTTTTAAAAATATACACAATCCAGAAATTGTTTAAGAGCTTTAATGAAAGGAAAGTAGATCAGGACAAAGATGAAAAGTACATCATAGGGAATATAGTCAATGGTATGGTAGTAGTGTGGTATAGTGACAGATGGTAGCTACCCTTGTGGTGAGCACTGCATCATATATAGACTTATTGAATCACTATGCTGTACACCTGAAACTACTGTAACATTATGTGCCAGCTATGCTTCATTTTAAAAAACATCAGTGGTGTACTTGATGCCTGAGTCTCAGTCTCAGTGTCAGGGGCCTCTGAGGATCAGGACAGGGGAGGTAAACAGTCTTTCTCTTACTGAGAGAGAAAGGTGATTGTTTCTATCTCCTAATGAGTGCTTTGCTCTCAGATGACTGGCTGGACACCCTTTGGGCATTTTACTAGTGATTCAACTATAAGTGACATTGAATATGTGAATTGCTTTGCATGCAACCAAAATCTGTCTCCCATATGTCCTCAATATCAGTGAAACTGCTGTGCTTTTTTCCTCTAGAAATCTCCATCTCTCTGGAAAAGCAGAAGGGAAGGAAAGTTGTCACACCATGGGGCATTTATTTTCTTGAATTTTTAGATATTAATCCTTATCATTGAGTTTCATCTCTGTTAAAACACCTGTAGAACCCTGGGAGGGCACAGTGGGGCATGCCCTTTTATTAAAAAGCATTAATTGAGGAAAGAATAAAAGACAAATTCCCATTTCCTTGGACTTCTGGTACCTTAGAAAAGATTTTTTTCTTCTTGACATCTTAATATGTTTATGGAGTATTCCCAGAATCCTTCAAAATCATTAAGGATTATACAATATCTTCAATATGTAACATGCTCTTTATATTCATGTCTGTATAAATTTCCCTCACACCTAAACATCACTTCATAACATTTTATGTGTTGGGAGCTTAAAAAATAGCACAGTATAGAACGCATCTTTACAGTCAGGCTAAATTAAATATACTGGAAAAAATCTTAACACTTTGTAATCATGCTTTCATCATTTCCAAGGTAAAATTAAAATGAACTAATTCAGAATGAAATTAAATATGGGAACCTGTGGAAGGACCCATATTAACGCCCAATGAACTTAGTTCTCATTTCCCCCACATGTTTATATAAACACCACAAACTCCTGCAAATCTATTTCGAGTCCCACTCTCAATGATTGTTCTCTGCTTTTTAAACCTCCATTGGTATCTGTGATAGTTACCTGCTTGTGTTTCTTACTTGAAATTCTAAAACAGCTTTGGCTTTCATCACAACTGGTTTGGTATTTTCTACACCGCATCATAAAATCTTGCTAAGATTACAGTTAATTCAATTATTTCACTTTAAGAATCAGCACTTTTCTATTGTAATTGCACTTGGTAAGTATTTCTAAACATAGCTGTTCTAACTAGAGCACGCTGAGTGTAACCTGTTCTTGATGACTGGAGGCCATAGTTAAATAATCTGGTACGGTGATCTGCGGTTGATGGAGTAGGATGTGATGCTATGTGGACGTGGTCTGTAATAGTAGTTGTCCTGGAATTTGCTTCCAAAGAAACGTTCCCTATTATCAGCAAGGTTTTCTGTCATTTTCCTTTTCCCAGGAAAAGTGGAGTATGCTCTGCATAAAATCACAAGACTCCTCTTAATCATGGAACAGCAAAATTTCCAAATTCTTTTTTGTAAGATTTTATTTATTTATTCATGAGATACACAAAGAGAGAGGCAGAGACATAGACATAGACAGAGGGAGAAGCAAGCTCTGTGTGAGGAGCCTGATACAGTACTTGATCCCAGCACCCTGGGATCATGATGTGAGCTGAAGGCATACACTCAATCACTGAGCCCCAGGCATCTCAGACTTTGAAAATTCTTGTCTAGTTTTGACTCTTATAAATCATGTGCTTATAAATCATGTGCAAATATTCATTTTGAGAAACAAAGAAAACCTTTTTTTTTGCTCTCCAACTCTTGTCCTTTTTTTTTTTTTTTTTTTTCTATAGAGGACTGGGCTTCCTGGCTGTATATAGTCCTAGGACCATTCTGTCACATGCTTTGCTTTCTCTTTGCCAGACCTCGTACTCAAACCATTACATAGGCCTTATTATCAGACTGTGTTTGGGTATAGTGAATCCAGATCTTTTTTCAAAGTAGGGTAATAAACTTACAAGCAACCTCATTTTATTTATTTATTTTTACCTACAACCTTTAAGAATTGAAAGGATAATTTATCTTGAAGGTTAAACATGTACATTTTTTTTCATTGAAGTATAACTGACACATGATGTTACTTAGTTTCAGGTGTTCAACATAGTAATTCAACAAGTCTATACCTTCTACTGTGCTCACCAGAAGTGTAGCTACCATCCGTCACCCTACAGCACTATTATAATACCACTGACTGTATTTGCTATGCTGTGCCTTTTATCCTGGTGACTTACTCATTTGTATCTCCAGCTCCCCCTTACTTATTTTGTCCATCCCCACCTTGCTCCCCTCTGGAAACCACCAGTTTGTTCTCTGTACTTACAGGTCTGATTCTGCCTTCTTTATTTATTTGTTTATTTATTTATTTGTCTTGTATTTTAGTGAGTTTTTATTGGAGTTTTTACAACTTCATTTGAATATCTGCAGCAGTAGTATAATTGCTATAAAGAAACCTGTCATGTTAAATATTGTCTTGTAAGGCTTGCCTATCTCCCTTTTACCCATGAATTGACTAAATAGTGTGAAACATAGTAATCACTTACTGAATACTACAAAATATTGGACTTAAAATTCATTAAGATAGCTGCACTCCCCCAACCCCCAAGATAAAACCGCCATTTCTCAGATGACATTTGTTCAGGAAGATTAAGTGACGTGTAAGTGGCTGAGTTGGGACTGAAGCCAATGCTGTCTGACTCTGGAGCCATGATCTTTCCTTGTTGTCATGTGGTGTCTTCTACCAAGAGCAGCAAGAATGGCCATGTTGAGGTTCCAAGACCAAGCCCTCTAACGCCTCTCTCCCACTCTCAGGGTTTAACCTTTCTCTGCCCTCACATTTTTCTTCCCAGGCATAGGAACCTAGAAGTCAACACCAACCCATTCCAGTCATCCCCAGCACTAAGAGAAGTGCTCTCTTTTTGTCCATGTTCTGCTGCTTTTTCTTTACATTTCGTCACCTGCCCCTTCCCTTATTCTCTTCCACTTTCACAAGAAAAGGCTCTGTTTAAAAGTATTTGCCAATAAGAAGATTAATTTCCTTTTTCGTAGTAAATGAGCCTTCACAAAGTATACTGATGTCATTCTGTTTTAATTTTTTTTTCTCTGCTGTGCTTGTTGTGGCTGAAAGCATAGGAACTGCTTCTTTATTACCTAGCTTTTTTCAGTGGAGGTAGAAAAGAAGTCACGTGTACACTGAGAGGCAGCTTCAAATTCTAAGATTCAGAATGTTATTGTTTTTACGCCATAAGTAAATTTTCATTTACTAACCCCTTCAGTAAATATTTTTTGAGTGATTACTGTATGCTAGGCATTAGATGAAAAGCAGGGGACAGGGCAGAGAAGTAGACTGCTCTCAGGGAATTTTTATATTCCATGGGAGACATAGACAAAAAAACATCAGCAAATCAAAGTACAGAGTAGCTAGTGTTAGATACTGATAAATGCTCTAAAGCACCAAATCAGGACAGCGTGGTAGGAGAGAGGCTGGAGGAGATTGGAGTCAGCAAGACTTCTGAATGAGGCTGTTTCACTAGAAAACCAAATGAAGAGGAGAGACCAGATAAACATAGGCAGGGAAAGAGTTGTAGGATGAGGGAAAACACTTGCAGAGGTGCCAAGGCAGGAAAGAGACACTTGCTCTTGTGTTTTAGAATGACAACAACAACAAAAGGCCAAAGAAGCTTGAATCTACAGGCAAAAATTAGAGCAGTACATCATGAAGAATTTGGAGTCTATATCCTATAGGGTTGATCAGTTGAATTGTGTTCCCCTGCCCCAAGTTCATATGTATATGACTTAAATAGAGATGGAATTTGGGACCATAATTTAGTTTAAATGAGGTCATGAAGATGGAGCTCTTAGTGGCCTCATAAGAAGAGGAATAGATACAAGACCCTGTCTCTGCCCATGTGAGGCCAGAGTGAGAAGTAAAACATCTGCAAACCAGGAAGAGGGCTCTGTGCTGGCACCCTCAGCTCAGACTTGCAGCCTCCAGAACTGTGTGCAAGAAATGTATATTGTTGGGATGGGATGCCTGGATGGCTCAGTGGTTGAGCATCTGCCTTTGGCTCAGGTCGTGATCCTGGAGTCCCCAGATTGAGTCCCGCATTGGGCTCTAGGCAGGGAATCTGCTTCTCCCTCTGCCTGTATCTCTGTCTCTGTCTCTGTATCTCTCTGTTTCTCTGTTTCTCTATCTCTCATGAATAAATAAATAAAATTAAAAAAAAATAAGAAATGTATGTTAAGGCCACCTGGGCTATGGCATTTTGTTAGAACAGCCTAAGCAGTTAGACAAGGGCCATAGAAACCACATTAAAGGCATTTGTATTTTATTATAAGTAACAAAGAAGGCAGTGAATTCATCCTCCAATCCTCCGATCCTCCAGGGTAGGCTTCTGGCTTAATATTAATAACCTTATACACTGTAGCACTTGTAAGCAAATGGGGAGCATAGACTGAGATAATAGGCAAATATATTATTGAGTCTCTACATTTTCAGTAAAAATTCGACAGCATTTGTTATGTTGTTATTATTATTACTTTATTATTGCTCAGATACTTGCTGGAAAAGTGTCTGTTTTTTTTCATTAAAAATATGTCCTTCCATATTTGTTAAATTAAAGCAAACGTTATTTAGTTCTTAATTTACATCGCAAATGGATGAACATTCCAAAAGAAAGAAAAATTACAGCGTACAAAATTGAACACTTTCATAAAGTTGTCTTTATTCCATGAGTCCTCATAAATTAAACATGCCATTCAAAATTTAGATTGAATTGTTCTGTTCCTTAATAATCAATCCCATGGAAATATAGAACCATTGTTCTATTGGGGACATAAAAAATTATACTGGTAGATGTCTGTGTGTTGTTTTGATTGCTAATAAGAAAATGTGATTATTTTAAAGTTCTCTTGTGTTGTGAAACAATGGTCATTAACTGTAATTTCCATTGTTAGGTATAACTTTTTATTAGGCAATGGAGTAAGCTTTGTCAGTTCTCTCCCTTTCAGTCCAAAGCCCGATCTTTCCTACCTCAGACATGTTCATAGGATGTTCCCATCAATTCCTCATTCTCAGAATCTATGATTTAGAATCCTCCTCCACGGCTTTTCCTCCTCCCTTTACCCACCCCCAAAACTAGCTTATCACTGAGGTATTCAGGAGACAGACAAATTCCTCATTTAGTCTGATCCCAAATATTGCTATTCATGAAATCAGGTTAAAGTTATACAATGCAAAGATTCGGACAAAAGATAGTAGCAACAGATCAAGGGGTTAGATGATGTCTACTTGCTGTCTAATCTGTACAGGCCATGTACTTGGGAGAAAATAGGAAATGACATTCCCATGCAGACTGGTTTAGTGGTTGAGAAGGCAATTACAGATTGGGAGAGGATATGTATATGATTTTCAGGACTCGATGACTTTTACTTAGTGTGTGCTTCTCACCATCCATCACTTCTTTTCAATAACCATTGCATTCTTTGAGGTACGAGGGAGTTCTTTAAGTGGCCACAAGCAATTTCCTTGGAACTTTGCAGCTTGTTTTATTTCTGTTCACATGCTACTCACTGAATAACATTCCCCTTAATCTATCCATTTTTACAGAAATGCTGTTTCGGTATATATATAAGGCAGGAAAATAGTAAACATAAATTTCTAAGAAATCATCCTCAAATAGCATTTCAGAGATTAGAAAATGCATTAACACATGTTATCTCATTTCCTTTGTTTCAGAAAAAGCCTGTTAGGTAAATTGGACAGATATTTTATCACTTTAGAGATAAAAGACTCTTGGAGGTCATGCTAAGTAACTATGCAAAGTCCAAAGCTAAGTAATTAGCTCATGATTCCTATCTTAATGTTCATTCTGTACCCTAATATGAATGGTTATTTAGATGCATGCTTTTGACCAAGAAAATGCAGTTTGCAGTAAGATATGAATGTTTTTAGGTTAATATTTCTGCAAACTTGAATGTATATTGCTTTTTTATCAGGAAAAAAAGATTTAAAAAAAGTTAGAAAGCATACAGCCTATAATTCGTATCCAGTATAAGAAATGTATAGTATTTTAAATATTTCCAAGGACATATACAAAAGTTTTGTGAATATTCCTATTTCTGTATTTATCTTAATATCTTCAATGCCATTCAAAGGTAGAATACTTTTTTATTTGAGACATTCTATCTGATTAATTAGTTTCAAATTAATTTTGAAGACAAAATAATCTATAACTGTAGGTTAAAATGGTCTAAATTTTTAAAAAATTTTCTCTGGATAGAGTATTCAAATAATTGCAGTAAACAGTCAAATTTTGTGGAGACTAAAATACAAAATGACTAAAAACATAAAAACGTTACTACATATTAAAACCAGACAGTGAGATATAAAATATTTCTCCTAAAAAATATATTATTTATCTAGATAAGGGGTTCTGAAAAAGAATATGATAGCCAAAATTACTCTTCCCCACTTAAAAGTAGCCTTTAAGTAGTCTAAAGAAAAAACAAGTTTTGTGTTAAATATGAAAATCTGTTTTATTCCTTTGATTTACTAATGTTGCATGTATTTTTCAGTCTTCAACTGGGTAAGCCTAATGAAAACTTGGGTGAATAGTGTGTATGCTGAATCAAGTATTCTTCAATGCAGGCTGGACCCAAGGATCTTTATGTGTGAGATTCCCATGTTTTCTGGGATCATTTCTCATTTTTTTTTCCTTTTAGGCCATATATTTTGGCTTACTCCTGTTTCCATCAAGCTTAAAAGGAAAGACAACAAATATAAAGAGGGAATAGGTGATGAAACTGAAAAATACACCACATTTGCATACACATTACTATCTTGGATCCTAGAGTGTATTTCCACAACTGCACTTAGAAAATCTCCCAGGGTCTCCAGAGGAATAGAATAAGGACAAGATGAGTTCTCTTTTTGAATCTGAGTTCTTTAGAGTGAAAGATTTCATGAGTCAGATCTGAACAGAGCTAATGAAAAGACCTGCTTCTGTTGGGAGACAGAATATATATGCATGCTTTTGTATGGATTAAGTCCAGATTTATTATGCTGAACTCTTCACCCAGCATTAATCATAAATCAATTTAGTGTCAACTTAAAACTATAAGAAAATTTTATATGTAGCTTGAATAATCCATTTAACAGGTCAAATCAATGGTTTTGCTCTGCGTTTTCTTTCTGCTGGGTTTCCAGTGATGCATTATCTCTTTACCAATTTTATTCTCCCAGACAATCAGGAGCAGGAGGGTACCCCACCGTGATTTGATGCCTCTGTGTCAGGGAACACAAATGAACTTGAAAGGAAGAGTATGGCTGGTTTAATGCCATATTTTATGCAGAACAAGAGAAATGACAGTTAATAAGACTCAAAGTGTTGAATAAAGTAAATCTGCAAAATATCACCCTTTAGGAATGCTTAGCTGTTTCATATACATTTGTCTATTTTTCTCCTAGAAATATATTCCCCCAAAGTGATTCCAAGCATGTCCTCCAGTTTATAATTACTTGGGAAAATGACAACTAATGAATAGCTTCTCTCCCTCCTGCATGTGCGATGAACAAATATTCTCCAAGAAAGTCAGACACAGTATTCAGTTCATTATATGTAATAAATCCGCAGAGGGATTGGTGTTTTAATAAAGCAAATATCAAAAACTTTTAGTCTCTTTTTACATTATTATGAAGTGTAATCTGTTTTACATTGTCATGTCCTATAATGTGATGTAATCCTGTGAAATTCCATTATGCTTACGTATATTTTATTTAATTAAAGTATATTGATATATTAAAGGGGAAAGTAAAATAAATAAATAAATGAATAAAATAAAGGGGAAAGTAACAATTTAGGTAGACTGTCTAAAGTACACCCCTATAACAGCCTTCCTGACTACTGCAAAATGAAGCAATGGGGAAGATGCAAGCTGTGGAAACAGGACAGTGTTGGAATCTTGGCTCATCAGTTCATTGGCTGAGTGATCAGAAACTGAATCACTTTAAGTCTCAGTAACCGCATCTATGAATGCAAATAATAAAGCTTTGTGAGGGTTAAATGAGATGTTCCCCTTAAGAAGCAGACATTTTAATTTGTTAATCAAAATCATTCATTATTACTAGTAATATTTATTTCTAAAACATAAATCCATTTTAAACCTCTGAATATATATTACATATTGAAGATGTAGGTGAACTTTGAAAGAATTTCTGTTAATGTTAATTATCTAAAGTTAGCTTAAAATAAAATTTTTCAAAAGCCAGTGTGTTCTGCATATCTGATAAATACCTTTATTCAGAAAGTTGTAGTGAGACTTTTTCTTGCCACAGTTATTAATCTGAAAAAGCAGATTAGAAATATGTGGTAGTACATTTGCCATGACAGAGAAAAATACCTGAAGTTTGAGAATGTTTTAAGCTTCTAAATTAGGCGAATTTGTGAGCAAATAATAATAGTACAGACTCATACACTGAAGCAGAAAATTAGAATCTGTGATTTTAGACACTTTAATAATAAATCCTGTTAATTGCTACCGACAGTCCTTTAGAGATGAAAGATCATTTTATTTTCAGGTTTGGCCCAATGGCTGTGGAAAAATATTATTCCTCACCAGTGGATGATCTAATTTAACTGAAGAGTAAACCCTATAAAATCAGACTTGATAACCTGGTGGATTAATGTGCTTAGTAATTCTATTAGAGTAAAATGTAATTTGGGAATCCAGCTAATAAATACCACCATTCTCTTGGTTAAATTATTTTTTAATTGGAAAATTTATATATATATGTTTATATATAAATAAATTTATATATAGTGACATAATATTTAAATTTTTGTATCTTATAAATATGAGACACATATAATGATATATTTCCCCTACAGAATGCACACCTAAATTTTGGGGGAGCCGCAGAAAGTGGACAGATTTTAACAAAGTATTTTGGTGGGTTTTTAAATTCAATTTTCAAAGCTTGATAAGAAACATTGTTCAGGGAGGCATATATTATATGCATGTATACAGCTGCACCATTTTACTTTCCTTAAATAAGTACTATATCTGTCCTAAAACTGTGGAGTAATTAATATGTCCCTATCATTACCCACTTTCCCCCCCAAAAAAATCCCTCTGAATTTCTACCCTGCTCTGTGTCAGAGAAGCCAATGGGTGGGAAGCCATGTTAACACTGTGTCAACACATTGGCTGTTGTGGGTAATTTCAGTCAAAATCAAGTAGCAGAAACAAGATCAAATCAGTTGCTTGAATTGACCTGTCACTTCACTTAAATTACAACAAGCAGTTCAATAACCCTATGAACCAGGTAGTGAAATGTGGGTGAATGAATGTATATGGATTAACATCACTGGAATTTGTAGGTGGGATTGCTGATACTGTTTTTAGATTTAATATGATTCCCAGACATAAACTTTAAAGTGAAACAAATATGCATATTTTATAACCAATATGAAGTTGGTAACTGTTTCAGAATTTTATTTTATCCAGGACACTGGGATGAACAATAGTAACATATTTACCAGAAATGTATTCAAATAGGGGAATGTTTTACCCACTAAATCTAACAGAGAAATGTAGTGGAAAATTTAATATACATGATTATGCAAGATATAATAAATACTGCATTATTAAGGATTTGTCACAGTTTCATTCAAACATGCTTCAGCCCTAAGAGTTATACACAGAATGTAAAAATATTTAGAAAGATGATCTTCAAAAAAAAAAAAAAAAGAAAGAAAGATGATCTTCATGGCTGTAAGTAACCGCTACCTAATATGATCATATAGGTGCCTGCAAAAAGTATGATTTAAAAGATGATGAAATTACTTCAAAATGCTGCGAGGACAGATTAAAGAGGGAGTTTGGTTTTCAGGTCACACTTCTCAAGGAAGATTAAAGTGAAACTAGACAGTGAAGGAGTCTGCTGAGCTGAGAGTAAAGAACTGGGATGTTATAAGCACTTGAGGCAGAGAAATTAGTGTAAGGAAAGGCTGAAATGCATGTGTTTATCAAACAGAGAGTAGATTATTATGACTGGAGCATGGGTATCCCATGGTGGGAGGTGGAGGGTACGTACATTTGATTAGATAAAAATTATTGATGTTGGGTGATGGATCATGAGGATATATTTTATAGTCCTCTTGACTTTTTGAAATTTTTATATTTTACACACACACACACACACACACACACATTCATGGGGACCAGGGAACCAGATGTAGGTATTGTCTATGTTTAGCTGGTACACAATTACTAGTGACTCTTATCAGTAATATGTTTAGACTGAGAGACAGATAAGACAAGAACACCTCGTTGGTAAATCAGACTACATTTACACATAGAAAAAGTACAGAAGTATGTTCAAGAAATCGTATCAGCACAATATTATTGCAGACCAGATCTTCTGAAAGTTAAACTAGCCCCTACTTCCAAGCCCAGGCTTATGGAAGCAAGTCTGGACGTGCTGGTGCCCACAAAACCTACATCAGGTGAAGCTCATCAATATTGGTAGAATCTAAAAACAGCATGACTAGAGAGTGCAGGACATTATAGTTGGTTAGGAATAAAGTCCTCACTGTTGATCCTCAGCCTTTCTGGGTCAGCATGATCTAAGATCAAGAAAAACTAGCTGGGTCTAGGAACTTACCTAATTTTATTGTTGAAGAAGTAGAAAAAATAAGTGATCTTACACAGGCATTCTAGAAATCATACTAACATGTACATATGTTCTCTGTAGGACCTGGAGTGAGTTGAAATTGAAAATATAGAATTACATACAATTACACAATCAGCGAGGTTAGAAGATACCAAAGACCCAGGAAAACCTTCATCTTTAGTACAGTTATAATGCAGTCTGTAAAATAAAGGATAATTTCAGCATATACTCGATGATACTGTAATAGTGTTATATAATGGCAGATGGTAGCTACACTTGCAGTGAGCCCAACATAACATATAGAGAGGTTGAATCACTATGCTGTATACCTGAAACTAATGTAACATTATGTGGCAACTAAAATAAAAAAAAATAATAAATTATAAAAGATAGTTTAAGTTAAGGAGTATTTTATCAACTGAACCTCTAAGACAGTCTTCGGACAACTCTGAATTTACAGTCAGCAAATAGAACCCTCTAAATTCAGGGCAATAAATTAAATCATACTTTTTGAAAATATTGCAGAGTACTGGTGAACGTTTCCACAATCTTTTAGGATACAAGTAAGATAGCAGTGTTTGAACTGCTATGTTGTAACTTTATCAGCTGTTGTAATAGTAAGATTGGAAAATCTTTTGTAAAATGTGCCAAATTTCATTGCCCTGAAATACATCATTTCTGCAACTTATCAAACAATGTTGACTCATGTATTAGAATTACAGTAACCTCTAGGGAATTATGAAAAATAATCATATTAGTGAAAGAATTATTACAAGTTTCTAAGCCTAGACTCAAGTCCAACTTGGTGCCACATGTAAAATTAATCTTTGGATCTTTACAGAATTCCTCTGGGCAACAGTCTACATCGTAAAATGAAACATAATGATGAATAGACACTTTTTACTCTGAAGAAGTCCAGGAAATAAAATTTCATTGCACGATTGGGCATATATGTTATGGAGGATTTTATCTTCTTCTTAAGCATGAAAAATTGTCCACTATGTGGTATTGGACTAAAAAGATTAATAGTTTGGTCCACTATGCAAGTCTTAATATAAAGCTCAAAGGTATAGCATTTTTATAAACAGCCCTGACTTTTTCAAGCACCATATCAATTAAGCAAAGACTTAGTACTAAAAATATCAAAATGCACGTTTTATTTTCATTTTTTTCCATATTTATATTTCAAAACATATACTTTAAAATGCAAAGAATATCACAGCATGATTCTATAGCAAAAGACCTAAAGTGATATTAAATTATTCCACAGCTATTCTGGACATGGCCTATGCATTCTAAGTCTTAAAAGAAAATAGATCATATATCTTTCCTAAAACAACTAATACATATATGAACTTAAAAATTATTCTTGAGCTATTTTCTATTTATCTACCTTAAAATGCAAAAGGTATTGAAAAATGTTTTTAGAACAAAATATCTGACAATTTCATTTTGTAAAACTTGCAAAATGTGCACCATTGCTTTGAAAAAATTACATGATCTGGGCAGCCCCGGTGGCCCAGCAGTTTGGCGCTGCCTTCGTCCGGGGTATGGTCCTGGAGACCTGGGATCGAGTCCTGCGTTGGGCTCCCTGCATGGAGCCTGCTTCTTTCCCTCTCCCTCCGCCTGTGTCTCTGCCTCTCTCTCTCTCTCTCTCTCTCTCTCCCCCTGTCATGAATAAATAAATAAAATCTTAAAAAAATTACACGATCCAAAAATATATATTGGTATTCAGCTCTAAAGATATATTTCAATTGGTGAAAATTTTTATTTCCATGATTTACATGTTATGCTAAACTATTTGCCAAACTATGGGATTCTTTCTTTCTTTCTTCTTTCTTTCTTTCTTTCTTTCTTTCTTTCTTTCTTTCTTTCTTTCTTTCTCTCTCTCTCTCTCTCTCTCTCTCTCTCTCTCTTTCTTTCTTTCTTTCTTCTTCTTTTTTTTTTTTTTTGAGAAAGAATTATCATAGACACAGAATATTGGAGCACATCTTTTACCACCACTCCACCGCTGTCATCTGGTAGGGCCTTTTAAAATTATAATCAATGTAGTCTGCCTTGTGTACAAACACTAGCCTCTCCTATTTGATATGCACAGATATTCAATCAGATGTTTAATTACTTCTTAACGTGAGTTCCAAACAGCTGGCTAATTCCCTTGTTTCTGATTAAAGAGATTATGAAAAAATAAAATTTAACATGGCATTTACATACAATTCTAAAAGGAAACATTATTAATAAGATTCAGGCATTGAAGAGATGCAAGATTTGTATTTATTATTATTACTGGGAACAACAGTTTCTAAAACAATAAAGCACTTTGACCAAATGGCAGGGAAAGGGACACAGTCATTTGAAATGTTAGTAGCTTGAAAGGGCAGATCCTAAAAAGTTATCAGATAAAGATTGGCTAATATTGTGTATAGCTTTGCTGTCTTTGATGTGCCAAGATCAATAATGTACATTTTGGGTTGAAGATGACCAGCAGTGAATACATTGGAAGCTTGGAGGCAACTACCTAAGTTGAGGACAACTGACATGACTGGATAATTGGGGGCATGGATTTTTGTAATAGTATCAATTATAACATACCCTACCTTTTCATATAGACAAATCTGAGAGGTTTTTTTAGCACCATCAAATGAAATATTCTTTTTATGTCTCCTTTTAGTGAGGTATGTTTTCATCGGCTTAAACTTTAACATCTTCAAAATATAGGAATTCTTTTATGGTTTGTGTTTTAAAGATCTTATTTATTTACTTGACAGAGAGAGAGCATAAGCTGGGGGAGCAGCAGGCAGAGGGGGAGAGAGAAGCAGGCTGTGCTCTCAGGACCTAATTACTTTGCAAAATCCTCATTCTAATACCACCACATTGAGGGTCAGGATTTCAACATATGACTTTTGGAGGGACATAGTCTGTAGCACCCCCATACTGGTAAAAGGAGTGAGGTTGAGAGAGGAAATTAATGGCATTTTCCTCGTGGTCCCAGATGATTGCCACAGCTCCAGATATCACACCCTTAAATGTCAACATACTTATAAGGAATGACAGGGAATAAATCTGCTAAATCTCTTTTACTACGCAAAAAATATCTATCCATCTATATATATTGTTTGGTCATATTATATGTAATATATATGTTATTATGTTATATATGTTGTATAATATATGTAATCTGTTTTTGAGAAGTCTTTAGCACAATTTTCCTAAAATCTCATTGATTAATATTTGTATCATGCATGTGACTTTGCTGCAAAAGAGAAAGCAGCAAAGCAAATAGTTGAGAATTTGGACCTTTGTCATCACAGACAAGCTCTATTACCAAGAAGGAAGGAATAGCAAATAATTACTGCATAGACCACCAACAGTGTGTGCCACCTTTCTTTACTCTTACATACACATTGTCAGGAAGAAGTACAACAGTTTTTTATTTCCTCCATACGAACTCAGTAACTCATCTTGAATTATGGTGTCCTAAATAACAGTGGTGCATACACTTTCAGGGAGGAATATCTGCAGCCTATTGTAAGGAACCTGATACCAAGCTCTACTATAATATTTTTATTACAATTCTCATGAAAATGTACTGATTTGTTTAAACATCCCAGGATTCCTAAAGCGGATATCAATTAGATTCTCTGAGAGTTTGGTTGTTGATGGTGGGTACTTCCCTAAATATTCTGAATGAGGATTGAAGACTTCTGGATAAATGTTCACTAACCCTTTCTTAATTCTGGAATAGAGTAGTGGACTTCTTAGGGCAAAAGGTTTGGGAGTTAGTCCTACAAAGTGTTTTCTAGCCAAGACTGGGTAAAAGATTATTTATTTTAACGTTAAACTAAGGAAAGCACAAACGATGCTGAACAGATCATAAGAACCAGAAGATAAATCCAGCGGAGGACTGACTAAAGCTGCAGTCATTACTATGCATCCTGGGGGAGTCAGATGCAGAGAAAGTAAGAAACCCCTGATAGCGGTTCAAGGGGAGGTCAGGTGAGTGCCTGCAGGATCACATTCAGATTCTATTTGGAGACAGGAAATCTAGGAGGCTTAATTTTTAGAATAGCCTTAATAAATCTGTCAATAGTTTGATGAGGGAACAACAGCCCCCAAGGCTGAGGACTGAGCCAGGAATTTGCTATACATTTAGTTCTTTTGAAAACCATCCAGAAGAAAAGCAATTATGTGAAAGGAGAACTTAAGATTTCCTTGTTTGGAGAAAGCACCAAGAAATAAAAATATCTTCTTCCTTTCTTTAAATTAGAGTTACAGAGATTTTTAGGCTCTACCTATGTAGAGAATGTAATAATATACTCATGAGGACTTGCCTTAGCTGATATTAGCAGAGAAATGGAGTCATTTCTACTAGAACCATGAAAATAATAAACCAGAGAGGAAACTAGGAAGGACATGTAGGAACTTACTGCAGTGAGCTAGCTAGACAGTGCCAACTACAGAAGCTATGAGAATTCCTTTGTGCTCTATGTAGAGGTGGTGGTATATTAGGTTTCTATTACTTGTCAAAAATCGCCAAAAACTTACAGGCTTAAGACAACACAAAAGTATGATCTTACAGTTAGTTCTGTAGGTGGGAAGTCCAACACAGCTCTCGCTGGAGTAAAATCAAGGTATCAGTACAGCTATGTTCCTTTCTGGAGGATCCATTTTCGTGCCTTTTCTAGAGGCTGCCCATATGCCTACATCTTTTTTTTTTTAAGGATTTTATTTATTTATTCATGAGAAACACAGAGAGAGAGAGAGAGAGAGAGGCAGAGACACAGGCAGAGGGAGAGGCAGGCTCCCTGCGGGGAGCCCGATGGCAGGACTCGATCCCGGGAACCTGAGATCACACCCTGAGCCAAGGTAGATGCTCAACCACTGAGCCACCCAAGTGTATCATGGGCCTACATTTCATCTTCAAATCCAGCTAGGGTGTTTGAGTCTTTCTCGCATCCTGAAACTCTGACTTTCACTCTTTTCCTCCTCCTTCCACATTTAAGGATCTGTTGAGTATACCGAACTCAACCAGATAACCCAAAATAGTATTCCTGATTTAAAGTCAGCTGAATAGCAAACTTAATTTCACTTGCTACCTTAATTTCCATTTTCCATGCACTATAACATGTTTATAGGTTTTTTGAATTAGGATTTGAATGCCTTTCTGCTGACTACAGTGGAAAAACTGCCAAGGTATGAAAGTCCCTATGACACATTGTTTCAAAGCATCTATAGAAGATAGTAAATATACTAGAGTCCTAATACTTAAAACACATTCCTGAATTTCAGAGGAGCATACAAATTGCTTAAAACATGTTAATTAGGGTCAAAGGCAAAATATATTAAGCTAATACATACTGAGGGGCTAATATATCTTCAGAATCATGGTATACACTTAAGAGCAAGAAAGGAAGTTTAGATTTGACCCAGTCCCTAGCCTCACTTTTAGAGCCTAGAAAAGTATCATACAATTCCATACATTGGATCCATACATTGGATCTATGGAAATCCAATACAAAAAAAAAATCCAATACAAAAAGAACAGTAAGAATATTAATCCCACGAGTTAAATATTTATTAGTAATTTGATGTAATTTCAACTATTGACTTGCTAGAGGAAGATAAAAGGTAAGAAAAATTAAATAGTCTTATCCCATCAAGTCATCTTATTGAATTAGGAATTACATGAAAAGTTAAGTAACTATGGGATAAATGTTTAAATGTAGTTTTACAAAGCAAGCAAAAAGAAAGCACTCGGTACAACATAATTAATGATCAAAGTGATGACATAGAAAATATTTTAAGTGTTCGCAAGGATAATTCATCATTGTAACCTCAAAGATGTAAATCGTAGAGTCCATATTTTATTTCCTTCCGTTCCTTTCTGTGCTTTTTGCAGTATCACCGGGCCTGCTCCCTGCATAAGCCCTTGGCATGGCCCAGGCCTACCCAAGCAGCGGCAAATATTCTACACTACAAGAAAAATGTCCCTATTATTTATTTTTTATTACTTACTTTCCCCCAATCCTTTTCAAATAATTAAGACATTTTATTTATTTATATTTTTGAGTGAGTACAAGTGGGCAGGAGGGGTCAGAAGGAGAGGGAGAAAGAATCTTTTTTTTAAGATTTATTTATTTATTTATTCATGAGAGACACATAGAGGCAGAGACATAAGCAGAGGGAGAAGCAGGCTCCCCATGGAAGCCTGATGTGGGGCTCGATCCCAGGACCCGGGATCACGACCCGAGCCAAAGATAGACACTTAACCACTGAGCCACCCAGGTGCCCCAGAGTGAGAGAATCTTAAGCAGGCTCCATGCCCAGCACAGAACCCAACATGGGGCTCGATCTCAACAACCTGAGGTCATGACCGGATCCCAAATCAAGAGTTCCACACTTAACCAGCTGAGCCATGCAGGCGCCCCCGATGAAGACATTTTTAAAAATGCAGTTTGTTTAATGTAACTATGACTAATGAGGACTAAGTGATAGCCCCATAGGTGTAATTAATACGAAAGGATTAGGGCAGCCCGGGTGGCTCAGCAGTTTAGTGCTGCCTTTGGCCCAGGGCATGAGCTTGGAGACCTGAGATTGAGTCCCACATCCGGCTCCCTGCATGGAGCCTGCTTCTCCCTCTGCCTGTGTCTCTGCCTCTCTCTCTCTCTCTGTCTCTCATGAATAAATTAAAAAAATATATGAAAGGATTAATCTAAGTGAAACCACAAACAATAGAATTCCTAACAATGTAGGAGCCAACCCTTTTCTGGACTTTTCCTGATTTTTGCTTCCTTGTTTCCTTTATTGCCGAAGCTATAGATTCTTGGAAAGTTCCAAATTTTGTTGAAAAAAAATTAAAAATAAAATAAAAATTAAAAAAAAAAAGTTTTGTTGATCATACTGACACAGATTCCAGTAGTTGAGGAGATAGAGATTAGAGCTGTGCACTTGTATTTGAATATGTTAGTGCAGTCTACGAGATAATACCAGTGGTTTAAACATTGGACCTGATGGTCTTACCCTTTTCCAGCTCTATAGTTTGAGAAATACTGGATTCAAATTGACCTTTTTTTTATATTCAATAGCACAATCATGCCTGACCTATTTAACCAAATTTTGGACTCATTTTTCTAGTTATTGGCTATTGGAGTTCCAATTGATGCCTTACTGTTTTATTACACATCTATAATTGAACTTATCTCTCTTTAAGTTTTATCTGGAAAAATACAGAAAGCATAAAACTGTGAGGTCAGTATGTGTGTTAAAGCATGAGTAGATGTAGTCTGCTTTTCTTTTGGTTCTAATATCTTCCAGTTACCCTTCCTCTTCATTCCCACTGCTATTCTGTAACTACTATCACTTCCCATGGAATTATTGTGATAGTCTGATGTCAATTTCTCTCTTATCTAATTTGTGCTGTCATAACCAAAAAGCCCTGAAAATCTCTCACTGCCTTTAGAACCCAGTGAAACTATATCACTCAAACTCGTCTCCAGAGTCAACTAGCAGCATCTCCTAACCTTAGTGCTGCTCAGAATCTATTCACACACCATCTACATTGACTGAAAGTTCAAGGCCAATCAAGGGTGCCTGGGTGGCTCAGCTGGTTAAGCATCTGACTCTTCGTTACAGCTCAGGTCATGATCTCAGGATTGTGAGATGGAGACCTGCTTTGGGCCACAAGTGGGCCTTGTGCTGGGAGTGGAGCCTGCTTAAGATTCTCTTTTTCCCTCTCCCTCTGCCTCTTCCATCCCACCCCCACAAACTGCATGCAAGTGTGCATGCTCGCTCTCTCCCTCTCTCTCTAAAAATAAATAAATAGGGACCCCTAGGTGGCTCAGTGGTTGAGTGTCTGCCTTCAGCTCAGGGCATGTTCCTGGGGTCCTGGGATGGAGTCCCCCATTGTGTTTCCAGCAGGGAGCCTGCTTCTCTCTCTGCCTATGTCTCTGCCCCTCTCTCTGTGTCTCTCATGAATAAATAAATACAATCTTTTAAAAAAAATAAGTAGAATTAAAAAATAAATAAATCAATGGTCAATGTCGTCTGACTTCAAGTTTCAGGACATATGTTAAAGATTTTGACTTCAGCATATATATTCTCAAGTTCTAATGATCTCTGTTCTCTCTCACTTTTCCTGTTCCTATGGTCTATATGATTCATTTGATGATAATTCAGATCCTTCCTAATAATAATTTTTACTTATGCTTTGAAACTCATACTGTGACTAATATTTCATCCTTATGGTCTGATTTTCCTAGTTCAATATGCTATCCTAAGGCAAATACCATGTTTATACTAGTGTGTTTACATATTGAATGAATGGGTGTCTAATTCTACCATCCTACTGAACCCAGCACTAGGATTACAAATTCCTGTAGAAAACACAAAAGAAATCAAGGATAAATTTGTTATATTTCTCAGAATTTCCAGTATAGTACCTTAACATTCATGTTTTGTGTGTACATTTAAATATTAAGACATAGGGGAAAGTTCACCCTATTTCAATTTAATTATTATAATTCGATGTGGCAAGCATTTATATTGCTGGTAGATCGAGCTATTGAGCACCTGCTATGACTACTATTGGTTCCTATTCTTAAGGAGTTTAAGATCTGTGGGAAAATGGTAATTAATCAACAGCTCCTACAAATTGATGTCAAACGTAAGTATAATAAATACTATGAGGAAGAGTAGCTTACTCCATTTGGGCTGCTATAAAAAAAGTACCATAGGTCACCTAAATCACACACATTTCTTTCTTATAAAGGAAAGAAGTCCAAGATCAAGTTGCCAGCAGATTCGGTGTTTGGCTTGGGTCCAACTCCTGGTTCATAGATAGTCATCTTCTTGCTGTATTTTCACACAGGAAAAGAAGAGAGAGCTCTCTGGGATCTCTTTTATAAAGGTGCCAATACCATTCATTAGGGTTTCATCCTCAAAGGCCCCACTTCCTAATCTATCACATTGGAGGTTGAAATTTCAGCATATGGTCATTGGTCCATTGCAGAGCATGTCTGCTGACATGTAATTAGAAAACAAAATACACCAACCAACGTAGAGAGGTTAAGGAAGGGTTTTCTAAAGAAATGAAGTCTGGGGACACCTGGGTAGCTCAGCGGTTGAATGTCTGCCTTCAGCTCAGAGCATGATCCTGGATTGAGTCCCACATGGTCCCAGGATTGAGTCCCACATCGGGCTCCTTGCATGGAGCCTGCTTTTCCCTCTGCTTATGTCTCTCCACCCGCCCTCTCTCTCTCATGGATAAATAAAATCTTAAAAAAAAAAAAAAAAAAAAAAAAAAGAATTGAAGTCTGACCTGGAGAATGAAATTTGGGATGAGTGCTAGGGGAAGGATTTCCGGGCAAAGGAAAATATTTGCACAGATAATATTTAGCTGGATGCAGAATGATGCATTTAAGAAAGTGAAAGTTGGCAGGTGTGGCTGAGCACAGAATAAGGGGCTATATCCTGCAAGATGTTCTGCTAGAAAGTGAAGACATACCATGTAAGATCTGTTAGTGATGGAAAGGACTTCTGTCTTCAGTCTAGGAACACTGAGAATCCATGGAAGGATTTGTGTGTGTATGTTGCTGAAGGACATGAGCATGGGTGACTTAGACATTTCCAATTCTGAACGGTCATTCTGGCTACTTGATAGGGAACTAGAGTAGAGGGCAAGTTGGCTAGGAAGCTATAATCAAGGCTGCGTTTTGACCAGAGTAGTCCTGGCAGGATTCTTTAAGAATGCATGAATTTGAAAGGTGCCTGGAAGGCAAAATCAACCAGAGAAGGACAAAGAAGGAAGTGTTAGGATGACTTGAAGGTTTCTACCTATGTTTTGGGTAGATGATAATGCCATTCTTTCAGTGTTTTGACAGAGGATCATAAACTTGGTTTGGATATGTTGAATTAAGAATGTCAAATCCAATTATCAGTGTCAAACAGGAAAATGGGAAATATCTCTCCTTGGAACTCAGAAGAGAACTCTGCTGATGATATATATTTGAGTGTCATTGTTTGTAGGTAGAACCTCATTTCATACCTATTGCTGCAGTAGGACCTGGGAGGGAATGTAAAATTAGAAGAAAAATATGATGGGCACCTGGATGGCTCAGTGGTTTAGCGTCGCATGGAGCCTGCTTCTCCCTCTGCCTGTGTCTCTGCCTCTCTGTGACTCATGAATAAATAAATAAAATCTTTAAAAAAAAAGAAGAAAAATATTAGTGCTATGAGTGCCATGGTTGTAATAAAATGAAATATTAAAATAGTTCTAATAGTTTTAGAAAAGGTTTGCAGTTAGAATCAGAAATACTATTTCATTTTAAAGCTATTTTTTATGTTGTAATGTTATTTTATACTATTATATTAGAGCAAATTATAATGTGAGAGCTTTAACTCATATCAACAAATATATCTAGTATGTTAGGATGGCGGGAAAGGGAGGATTCTCCAAATATCCATCTAATGTCTTTAATTATTTTACTTTAAAATGGTGCAGGCTTCTTAGATCTATATATTAAAGTCTATTATTGGGATATTTTGAAACATTGTTTTTCAGTTAATGCAGTTTCAGTACTTTGATTCAATATTTATAGAAATTTTGAAAGTTAACTCATTGTGATCCAATACTGTTTCTCTTAAATCCTGACCAAATCAGGCACTCCCGGTGGCGCAGCAATGTAGCGCCGCCTGCAGCCCGGAGTCTGATCCTGGAGACGGAGGATCGAGTCCCGCGTCAGGCTCCCTGCGTGGAGCCCGCTTCTCCCTCTGCCTGTGTCTCTGCCTCTCAGTCTCTCTCTCTCCGAATAAGTAAATTAAAAACAAAAAATGCTTAAAAAAAATCCTGACCAAATCTTTAAGTCTTTATTTTTAAATTACATCCCTAATAAGGATTGACCTTTCTGAAACCATTTTTAGACAGGAAATTATTAATATCTAACAAGCATACTTGTTGCTATATATGAAATATAAATGGAAACTACAGAATACTAGCTGAGTAGTAAATAAAAGTATTGCAGGGCATTATCGTAAAACCAACAAAAAGTGTTATGACATTGACATTACTGTCAGATTTCAAGTAGTTGTTGCTGAAATAATTTCATGCATTTATATGGCATCTTGGAGGCATTAATGTGTCTATAAATACACAAGGTATAAGGAAGGCTTATCATAAACTGTTTCTTTTTAAATGGAATATTCCAGAAAGATGGTCAAGTTTTTCTTCTTTATGATACCAGAGTATTTCCCCAACATTTCTATGCTTGGGGCATTCAACTGTATCACTGACAATATTCTAAAAGATACTGAATTCTATCAGGAAAAATGTGAGGCTTTTTCTATTAACTGATTTTTAAATTACATGATTGTAAATGAGCATCATTTTAAACCTTGTCATTTGGTCTAAGAAGCGATCTAGGAGCAGAAACCTCCTTTATTTCAATGGATGATAATGGTTGCAATGATTCAAATATTGTGTAGGGACTAGTAAATACTAATATTTGGGTTTCAAATTCCCATTAAAAACTTGAAAGATTCTCAGTGCTGAGACAAGGATTTAGCTGTTTTGCTGTAATAACCAAAGCAGTTTCAATGTTTGTGTAATATTTTGATAAAATCATATCTATTTGTGTATGCATATTTATTTTGCTATCTACCTAAGGTATTCCGAACAGCGAAAAATGTAGATGAAGGAAATACAATAGTGTTTTATATTGCCAGGAACATGGTTTAATACATTTTTCATCTGAATTTATTTAATACAAATCTCATTACAATGTTATGAAAACAAAAGCTTGTAGGATTATCCAGAAAGTATTTTCCACAAAAATAAATCAATGAAAACAAAAGAAAAAGAAAAGAAAAGGAGAAAGCAGGTCAATAAGATCTCTTGTTACTAAGCAGTAAACAAATGAGCTTTGTAATTTTGCATAATTGATTTGTTGGTTTTCATTCATTTTAATATAATTGATAAAATCCTTTTTTAGGTGTTTTATTAACTTGCTGTAAAATATAAATAATTAGACCTACATTCATATGTTGTGATAGAAAGATCCGTATAATCTAATCTTCCACCCAGTCATCAACCAAAAAGCTGAGAAACAAGATCTGATTCTTCATATTCAGACAATTATTTTTATATTTTTGACAGTAAGATATCTTTTCATTTTCATTGTTGAGATTCACAGTTGACATATAACTTCTTTTCTAGCCACGTATAGGAGTGCCCCATTAATATATTTGCTCATAACTGTGTATGTCTGGCACACCTTCCAGCCAGAATCACTGGCCTTCCTGTTGTGATTTTGCTGAATGCAAAGCAAGCTCCTACATTCTCAACTCCGTGCCTTTGTTATAAGAGATTGAGGACAAGCCTAAGAGAGTTCATGTTAAGGCTCCCTTTTGCCTTCCTTTGAAGTATCTTTCCCAAAACTTTGTAACATATGATGTACTTCCTTGAGATAATTTTACAAATTTGTGTTATCTCTAAATGAGAAAAATGTTGATGCATGGGATGGATTTTACTTTGCTCTCTATTTCCCTCTTGTGAAAAAAAAATAGGGACAGGAAAAAAATGGTTAGATTTTCATTTTCATCCCCTATATTATATTCTCATTTCTTCTTGACTCCAGCTAAGAGGGGATAAGTATCTTCTCTTTGAGTTAGCTAGATTATTCTAAACTAAATTCTCCAGGATATTCTCCGACTCTGTTGAATAAGATAAGGAAATGTAACAAGTCCTCTCACTAAAAAACAAAGATTATCTTTAAGATTATTTTCTTTTTAAGAGGTATGGTAGCCATTCTCTCCTATTCCAGGATGGTAAGTCTCATGGATCTATTTTGGAGGAAAGAATTTGCAGCATGCACAACTGAATAGGAGAAATCAGATAGCATTAACCCACTTACCTATGATACAGTAGTCCTCTGTGTTGTCTGTTTCCCTTGTTTTCTTTTGGCATAGGGCAGGATATTGGGTAGAAACCACTTAATCCATCCACACTGAGCCCCTTTATGACAGAACTCTATGATAGTGAGTCTGACATTGTTTAGTAGATCAGGGGATGGATATGTCCAAGGCATAAACAGGGAAGACTCTCCTTTCTGCTGTACCCACTGCATTTAGTGCTAGCATTTGTGAACTAGAACATCCCACAGCTTTATATTCAAGCAGTTTAATGAAAATGGATATTTGCATTAAATTGGCATAATATCCTTCCAGGGGCTCCATCAGCAGTTTATGAAAGGCCAGATTTAAAGCAAGAGAGATGACTTAATCTTACATGTGCTCATATTAGTCATCCCCGAATATATAGGAACATTTAGCTGTTTAATGCAATTTGTATGTATTTTACTGAAATGAGCAAATCCAATTGTCCTTCTTTTGAAGCATTTAGTTTGAGGGTTGATAATGTTTCTATAAATGTCATTAATCCTCTTGCTGAGTTTAGCTGTCCAAAAGGACCTTGATAATCTCAAAGAGACTGTAATTCTCTCTTTTTGTCATTGAAATAATCGATAACTCCTTGAAAAGTGAACTGAATAAATAAGAAAGGAAATTTTTTTCCTTTTCTCTATATTGACATGTTAAAGTACTGTTGTAAATCTCATTGTTTAATAAATAGTATTAGTTATTAAGAAATTCTGGAAAATTTGATTAAGCAGTAATGTTAGCAAACTAGTTAACAGCTGAATTATTTTGGTCATCCTAGTAACAACTCTGCATCATATTTTAATAACAGGTTTCATAGTGCTTTAAGTAAAATGCTCTTTTTAATTTTTGGTTAAGACTTTGCAAAATTTATTGAAAATTTAATCATGTTAAATTAGAAAATCAAGTGATGAAATCAACATTGAGCTTTACAGACCTCAGTTTATCTGTTAGAAAAAAATGTGCTTCTTGTTTGAATGGATTTGCTTGAGTAAAATTAAATAATTTAATATCTATTCAAATTGGTTTTGGAATATATTCCCAGGCATCTATAAAGCTGATTTTTTCAGATAATTACCATTAGTTTCATGTAAGTTATGCATGGAAATCTCCTGTGGATTTAGCAGAAAATTGATTTCACTGTGTAGAAACAGTGATAAACCCCAGTTTATACTATCAGAGGGTAAAATTTCTGTCCTAGCATGGACAACCTGTTAGAATGCAACGTGGCCAGGGGAGGAAGTGAGTTCATACATTTTTAACACCTGGATGTGTTTTTATCTTCTGGATTTATCCCAGTTCTTTAGAATCATAATTGCAAAAAGTTATTGAATTGAACCCTCTTATTTTACAAATGGAAGCCCTTAAAGGAGAAAAAAACTACTTAAGTCACAAGATTCAGTGAATAGCTAGACAAAAATTGAGTCCTTGAGGACTGCAGAGGAGTTAGTGACATGGGCTCTATATCACAAAGTCTTAGATTTGAAGTCTATGTCCAGCTGTGTTGAGATATAAATAAGCCACCATTTCTGAAATTTTGTTTCTTCATAGAATTGTAGAAATCAAATGATATATGTATGATGGTAATAAAAAACATATGATGTGTGGTACGGTTTTAAAAAATATCTACTACCTGGTAAGCACTGTGCTATGAGCTTTACTTATGTTCTTTTTGAACTAACAACTCTACCAACCTGGCAAGTATCATTGCACCTAATAGTTGACATTAGTCAAGTGTCAGTTACTGCATAAGGAACCTCCCAGGTGGTCACAAAACTGGTGACAGAGCCAGCTTTTTGGACCCATGTATAACTTTCCCCTGCCTTATTTCCCAATAGCATAGGAACTCTTAAGGGATATTTACTCCCCTTCCTGTTTGGCTGTTTCTGCAGTACACTTGCTAACATTAATGTGAGTTTTAAGTATTTAAAACTTAATATTTAGTATTTAACTTAATATTTAGTATTTTTACTAAATAGTATTTTTTTTTAATTTAAAGAAACTATAAGATTCAGAATACTTTAAAACATTTTGCACTTACGTAAGTTCTTCCAATTAGAAGATATGAGTAGCTGGCCTTTTAAGTTTCTGGCATTTGCAGGTATCTAGGGGATTTCATTAGGATAATACAAAAAATCTGGAGGCAATTTATGAGCGGTAACATACTTTAAGAAAGAAAATTAACTTAGAAAATAAAAGCTTTGGGGATCCCTGGGTGGCGCAGCGGTTTAGCGCCTGCCTTTGGCCCGGGGCGCGATCCTGGAGACCCAGGATCAAATCCCACGTCAGGCTCCCGGTGCATGGAGCCTGCTTCTCCCTCTGCCTGTGTCTCTGCCTCTCTCTCTCTCACTGTGTGCCTATCATAAATAAATAAAAATTTAAAAAAAAAAAAAAAAAAAAAGCTTTGAAAGAAACAGGAAATTCTAAAGAAACTAAACACGAAAAACCTTATTTTTTAGTAAAAATATTATCTCAAGTAAATTGATAAAAAATAAATGTTAAAATTGTTGATAAAATATGTATGTAAAATGAAATTACCTAAGTAGAAAATTGTCAAAGAATTTACATACCTAAAGGTGTAAATATTGTGTTCACATGATAGCATTTGTAAAGTTGTATTATTTCTCACAGCAGCTTTAATTAAATTTTAAAATTATTTAAATTATTGTTTTGTAAGAACCATTTGCTGTAGTGTATGTACTGGGGTTTAAAATATTTAAACACTACCTTCTTCTGGTGAACATTTTAATAAAACATTTCTACATTAATTGCTCTCTCCAATTTTCTATTATACTGACATATATTTATGATAAAAATAGCAAGAATAACAGACCTTTTTCATGGAGGAAATTGTGATTATAGAGGCAGAAAGTGAAAAATAGAAGGTAGAGAAATATATTGTTCTGTTCGTTGCAACAAAGTTCTGTTAAATAAGAATTTTTATGACGGGTTTCTTGGTAGCTTAGTTGGTTGTCTGCCTTCAGCTCAGGACATGATCCCGGGGTCCTGGGATTGAGCCCAGTGTTGGGCTCCCTGCTCTGCGGGGAGCCTGCTTCTCCCTCTCCCTCTGACCCCTTACTTGTGTGCGCTCTCTCTCTCTCTCTCTCTCAAATAAATAAATAAACAAATAAAATCTTTTAAAAATAGGGAATATGTCATTCATTTTGTATCATAATGAATAAGATAAAAGATATATTTTTAACTGAATCAACATAAAATTTGTTACTTCACTAATATAAAGGTACAAAGTTCTATTATTTCTCTGGTTATATGTATTATATATTTATGGAGGTTTCAAATAAGTATCTACTAAGCATCTGCAATCTGTCATGAGAGCATGAGTGGGGTGAGGGGCGAAGGGAGAGGCAGAGGCATACTCCCGCCTGAGCAGGGGGCCCAATGTGAGACTCGATCCTGGGATTCTAAGATCATGACCTGAGCTGAAGGCGGAGGCTTAACCAACTGAACCACCCAGGCACCCCAACGTATTCTCCATTTTTGAAGATGATTCAAGCCTGATTTGGAAGGTACAAACAAATATGCATATATCAATTCAATAAAATATACTTAAGGTGGGTCCAGTTTCTTCTTTGCTTTTTTCTCAGTTTTAAACAATTTAGGCAAATACTGTTCATTGCCTTTAAAAAAAAAAAAAGTACTGGAAAACTCTTAGAAGTTACTTGATTGTTTCCTGAGCAGCTATGTTTTCTATTTTTGACACAGAAAATAATTCACCATTAACAAGGCATAGCTACACAGCTATTCAGACTTTGTTTTTATAATAGTGTTGTATCTGATACAAGTAGGAACTATCAACTCTACGTTTTTCTGCATACACCCAGTCACTTATTAAAAATTACAGGATAGCTTATTTTCACTGCTTTAGATGTTTATATATGGAGAGTGTTAAATTTTATAAAGTGTACCTTCTAAATGGGATTTTATTTATTTATTTGAGAGAGAGTGAGCATGTGCGTGTAGTGGGGAAGGGGTAGAGGGAGGGAGAAAGAGAGTCTCAAGCAGACTCCACACTGAGTATGGAGCCTAGAGTACTCCATCCCATCATCCTGAAATCACGACCTAAGCAGAAACCAAGAGTGGTAAGCTCAACCAGCTGCACCACCTTTGTGCCCCTAAATGGAATTTCAAAATTCTATTTAAGAAATTTGTAGTTCACATTTAATATTACATTTTCATTTATTATAGAAAAAAAGTCTAGATAATGGCTGATACGTACATCAAATGGAGGAGAGTAAGTGGGGGTATTTGAGCCTACTCTGACCAAAGTTCTTTGAATTGATCACAAGCTCCTTTCCCATTAGGTACCTTTAGGAGATTCTTTCTTCTTGCCATCAAAACTTATTTTCAGGCAAGAAACCAATGCCATTGATGGTGTAAATTACCTTGTCAAAATGTTAATCTCCTACCCCCCATATAAGAATATCAAACCACATATCCCCAAATACAGCAAAAGCTTATGAGAGTCATAGTTTTTATGGACAATAGAGTCTACTGCATCATTTGGAAGTAATCCTAAATGATTTTCTGATTGTATAAAATCAGTGTTCTACCATTCTCTTAGGAGAATCTCTTCTCTGGGGTGTATTTGGCATGAAGAATGGAAGTCCTCTATTTTCAATTATTTTAGAATGGATGTTATTTTGATGTTTTTTCACTAAAGGATTAAGAATTCTATCAATGTGTACTAATTTAGTTGGAGACATGTATACACACATATATATATGTGCATATATAATGTAGTACTTGCCTTTTATGAGACCCCTCAAAATGTCAAGTTGAGACTGTTTCAAGAACTTAGTTTTTTTTTTAAACAACTAGATCAAGTACCTTCCATAAGTATAAAATACCATCTATTTGATATAAGACGAACCTAACATAGTACCTTTAACATTTAATGCATTTAATAAGTGTTTACTTATTTGAAATATTAAGAAACTGTTGAAATTTTGTACTTAGGAGCAATAGTTTCCTAAGGATTTGTTTAAATTACAATTTTAATATGCTGCTGAATCCTTACAGATGTTTGACTTCACAGAGACTGTGAAAGTTGAAGCATAATGGCCCTGGTGGTTTGTGCTCCATGACTTAAACAGAATTTGAAGGTTTTTCTGAATTTAATCTAAAAATAAATCAACTAAAGATAAACTTTTAAAAGCATACTCATCTTTGAATATAAATGTCATTTTCCAATAGAAATGATACGTTGAAGATACATTAACCTATGCACTGCATGAATTTATGGGGGTGATTGACTCCTTCCTTCCTTTACCGAAGGGCTTATTGAGTGCCCCTTCTGTTTAAACCTCCCAGTAGGCATTAGATGCACAAAGGTGATGAAATAAGGCTTCTCTCCCCAGCAGACAAAACTGTCCAAAGCCAAGTAGAATTAAATAATCAATATGATGAAAACAGGAACTGTGATTCTAAGATTTCAGAAAAGGAAATGATTGTGTATTTCTGATTTCAAGGCAGAATTCAGGAGACATTTTAGAGAGAGATCTTTGAGTCATTTCTTGAAGGAGAAATGGCAGCTTGCCAGTTGTAGAAACCGAGGAAAAGAGGGAACCCTAAGAAATCAGTTTTGGCAAAGGCAGTGGTGTACAAGACATGGTTTGTCTGGATGAATGTAGAGAACTAGCACAGGAACCACAGATAACGAAGCATCTCAAATGCCATTTGAAGAAGTTTGGATTTCGTTTTAGCAATACATTTACCAACATGGTTTTAAAATACAGAAGTCAGTATTTATTACACCAAAACAGGTATTGGTGTACCCTTGCCTCAGATGAACTGAAATATCATGTTGATAGGTGACAGCTTGAATGTTTTACTGTTACTGTTGTGCACTTCATATATTTGTATTGGAGTTCAGGACCAAGGAGTTTCTTTTAATATGACAGTGTTACTTCCTTTGGATTAGTTTGCAAAGGCAACCGTACATTTTATGTCTTCACAAACAGGATCATGTTGGGGAGGAGGATGAAAAGTAAGTGCCTCTCTACTGGCACAGATGTTTAAGACATGTTTAAGGTACCCTTCTTTGTTTGTTTGAAGTTTTTATTTAGATTCCAGTTCCTTAACACCTGGTGCAATATTTCAGGGGTAGAATTTAGCAATTTGTCACTTACAACACCCTGTGCTCATCACAAGTGCCCTCCTTAATCCCCATCATCAGTGGAGCCCATCCCTCGGTCCATCTCCCCTTCGGTAACTCTCAGTTTGTTGTCAATCATTAAGAATCCGTTTTCTGCTAAAATACCTTTAGTGATGCCTCACCAGGTACCTTCTGTGTGATTTTGGGAACAGACAATGGAAAGAACTCCCCTCTGGGTTCACCATGCGGGGCCAACTATGGTCACAGTGCTTTGAAAAAATTGCGAAGAAAGACTTTATTTGAAACCAACTTGCATGTTAATAGAAACCAACTTAAGAATAACTTTTCAAGGAGTACGTCCATCGGTTAAGCATCTGCCTTCAACTCAGGTCCTGATTCCGGGGTTCTGGGGGTCCTGGGATGGAGCTCTGCACCTGGCTCCCTGCTCAGTGGTGAGTCTGCTTCTCCCTCGGCCCCCCTCCTGCCCCGTGCTTTCTCAAGTGCGTGCTCTCTCTCTCTCTCAAATAAATAAATAAAATCTTTAAAAAAATAGATTTGTCTTAAAGATATGACAAAATTATTAGGTCGTTTTAGCTTCTTTCAAAAGCTCTTCCTTGTATAGACTCCTGTCTTACAAATGTATTTAGGTTCACAAAGGCACATAGTACAATTATATAAGCATCTTTCATCTTAATTTGGTAAAGCTGGGTGTCTGAAGTTACTTGAGCCATCTGGAAAAGGCCCCTAGAGCTCCTGGCTTATTCTGCCATCGTGTGGTTGAAGCAGCAAATTTTTATTACACCAATAATCTAACAGGCACTCGACTTCAGGGAAATAATTTCCAGAGTTTAATAAATAGGAATCCCTAAGGGCATATTTTAAAATATATTTTCTGGATAAATATGAAGATTTTTAAAAAGATTTTTATTTATTCATGAGAGACACACACAGAGAGAGGCAGAGACACAGGCAGAGGGAGAAACAGTCTCCTCACAGGGAGCCCGATGTGTGACTCGATCCCAGGTCTCCAGGATCAGGCCCTGGGCAGAAGGCGGCCGTAAACCGCCGAGCCACCTGGGCTGCCCAAGTATGAAGATATTTAAGGCTATACAGTGCTTGCTTTTAATTGCTTAATGTTTGTTAAAAGCAAGGGACAGAAAACAATCAAATCTTATTTGGCTGGGACACATTTAAGGTTAGAGAACTGGTATAATTAAATACTGCAGTTAGTAAATGAGCAGTTGTAGGGAGAGGGGATGATCCCTTCCCAGGATGTGCCAGCCTCCACTCACTGAGGCTTGCTCTTAGAGTGAGGTCAAAAAACAGAACATGCAGTAGCATTAGGATTAAAGTGTATTTCATTCAGTGACACAATAGCTGATGTCTACAGAATATCTGAAATACATATTTTCTGTTTAATTCTGTAAATTGTGGTCTAGAAAACTTCACTTGATAGCTATCTCTTCTTTAAGCCAGGTGTTTTTACCCTACACTTTAAATGAATAAAAAAAATGATTTTAATCTTCTCAATAAAGAGTATTTTTTCTCACAAACAACACTTTTTTTTAAGTGACTCAAGATTGCTTTTACATTAGCACTTTAAAACTGCTTCTGAGTTTAGAAACATTAGCTTCATTAACTCCAAACGTTGACAATAGAAATGTTAACTTCCAATTCATTTGTTTGCTACTTGTTCTTCCCTCACATGGTTCTTGATCACTATTCCAGTCCATATCAATCTACATATCATCTATGGAATTAATCTTTGTTGTATTTTGAATTCCTAATAAAAAATAGTTTAGACTCCTTAGGATTTGTGGGATTTTTTTCTACATTTATTGTAATTCATTAAATTTTCTATCTATAAATGACTGCCAATTCCCTCGTTTGGAAATATAATTTAAGAACTTTTTACCATGTTCCTCACCTGCAATTTCTGGACCTAACAAAACTGGGTCCTCAATTTTCTCTTGTCCTCTGTACTCCCACTGATGCCTTGAGACCCCAAGTATGTGACTCAATTACTGAGAGAAATGGCACCTTAGATGCTCCTTTTTCTTGCCATTACCAACCATTACTTACAGCAGGATATCATTTAAGTAGAGCTCCTCTTAGTCCATTATCCTTTGTCTTGACCTGTATTTCAGTAGTGATCTCACAGCCTGAGGCTAATATCTAACTTCCTGATGCACCTGATCTACTGTTCCTGCCTCTTATTCCTTCATTGCCTCAGCATGTGTGTATACATCCACATGTATAAGCCAGATCTTTTCATCAAAGCTTGTGATCAACTCAAGTATTCTCAATTGCCTGCTCCTTTTCTCCCTGTAAGAGACTTATAAGGTGATAATATATCCCAGTTTGCCAGGAAAACCCTGGCTTTTATGTTATACTGGCTTAATTATTGAAAAACATTTTCACTCTCAACATATTACTGGTTTGGATAATATACTATGCTATGCTGAGTATACCTCTACATCTCAATGCCACTTCTCATAGTAGACTCCTACTATATTTCCATCTTCATCAGCCAGGAGGTTGGCCATGTGGCATGCTTTGTCCAATGAAATATGAGGGAAAGAGACCAGTGCTGCCTCTGAGCAGAAGCTCTAAGAGCCATTGCATGTTTCTCTGAGGTCTCGTGATCTTTTCCCTCAGCCACAAGGATCATGGCCTCACATCAGAGCTGTTCCTTCAGCCCATGTTCTGGATCATGGACCATTCCATTCTAGAATAGAGGAAAGCTGCCATCTACATGAACATGAATGAGAAATGTATGCTTTTGAGAGCCAGTGAGATTTGGGGATTTTAAAAAAGTAGCATCATGTAGCAAAAGCTTTGTTTGTTCCTTTTGTTGGTTGTTTCTGTTATTGGCCTCCTATTCTTATATGTTAAAAGGATTTATCTCAGGTATTCGGACTCATTGGAGTTTCATGGACAATTTGGAATCTATTTCTGGCATATACTGAGAAGCTGCATTTTTTATTTTTTTTGTAATAGTAACTCAGAGAATATGTTGGAGAGCAGAAGGGGGGTGGGGAGGAAGCAAGGAGGGCTGGTAGCCACAGCCTATGCCAATAGTGCCCCCATCTCTAACCATCTCTGATTGGATAAGCATAACCATCATTTTTGGATTCTTTTGTTTTACATACCTCGCTCTCCTGCATTTCTCTTCCCAATTCTGAGTATCTGTGGCCAGGTTGGTAAATTAAATAAACCTGTAGGAAAATAAGTATATTTATCTGAAAATATATAAGGAAAATCAAATACGCTGGGACAGCAACGTTGTAAGAGTAGAATCCTGTCTGACGTGTAGTCAGATCCTAAGACTGGCCCTCCTCGGTCTGGGTGAAGTGGAAGGCTACTCTGTGATTTGATGGTAGATTCATTGCAGGCTCCGCCTTTCCTCACATACTGTCTTACCACTAGGTGGCTCTCCAAGCCAACCTGTTCAATACATCTTCCCTAGACCTTTTAATGTACAGTATATTTTCAGGAGATCAGCTTTTCAGTTTTCCAGAAGAGATTAATCATTGCCTAGAATAATAAATACTCATTCAGTCATTGCTTTCTCCTTCATTCCTTAACAATTGAAGGCTTGATGAGGATCTGTGATAGAGCTTATTTCCTGGTATAAACTCATACGTTAGTCCTTTCCACATACCAAGCACTAGTTGAGTACTACTTATTATTAATCATTTATACACCCTATTTTTTCTTACTGTCTTCATAATTGAAAACCATGACTAACATTTCCCATCTCTTGCCCCTCTCTATTAAACAACACTCAAGCAGGGGGTAAACAGATGCAAGGATGGACTGGTAATAATGATTTGGGGCCATTGACACTATTAGATTAATGCAGGAAAAGCCATAGGTACAAAGAAGATGGGTCTGAAGGGATTTTTAAATAAGAGGAGAACAAAGAATAAATTCTAAGGCCTACTAATATTTAAAGGTCAATGGGACAATAAAGAGCCCACTAAAGAGATTGATGCAAAGCAGCCAGAATTTCTGGAAAAATCAGAAGAGAGTTTTTCCCAAAAGCCAATGGCAAGAAGTTTTTTGAAAGGAGAGCACGATAGTCAGTGTCAGATGTTCCAGAAAAATAAAGTAAGATAAGGACATAAAATGCTCAATAGATTTAGAAATCAGGAGGTTATTAGTAACCTTCACAAGGGCATTAATAATAGAGTGATAAGTATACTAGTCAGATTGAAATGCGTTCCAGATGCCTGAGTGTGAAGGAAAATGAGAAATAGAGTGGTAATTAAAGGGAGACATGAAATTAGGAAAATATTTTTCCGTTTTTTATCAGGAAAGACCGGGGATCCCTGGGGGGCTCAGAGGTCTGGCACCTGCCTTTGGCCCAGGGCATGATCCTGGAGTCCCGGGATCGAGTCCCACATCGGGCTCCTGGCATGGAGCCTGCTTCTCCCTCCTCCTGTGTCTCTGCCTCTCTCTCTCTCTCTCTCTCTCTCACTATCATGAATAAATAAATAAATAATTTTTAAAAAAATAAAATAAAGTTTTTTTTTTTTTTTTAAAGGAACGACTGAGCATGTTTTTAGACTAATGGAAAGAAATCAAGGGTACCTGGGGGGCACAGTCAGCTAAGAACCTGACTCTTGGTTTTGGCTGAGGTAGTGATCTCAGGGTCGTGGTATCCACCCTGCATCCAGCTCTGAGCTCAGTCCAGAGTCTGCTTGAGATTCTCTCTCCCTCTCCCTCAGACCCCTGCCCTATACTCTCACTCTCTCTCTCTTACAAATAAATAAATAAATAAATATTAAAAAAAAAGATTGGGAGGGTTGTATGTTAATTACAGGGGATATAATTGTGACGTAACAGTTTTTTATTCAACTAACAAAAGACTTAAGTTTTATTACACATTCTCAACAAAACTGAGGAAAGCAGCTACTCATATATTGCTCATGGGACTGTAAATTTGTTGTAGCTTCCATTTGTTGGCAACTGTTCTATATTTTTCTTTTAAAAAATGCACACAATTTTTTTAATGCACATAACTTTTTATCAAGCATCTCTGCTTTGTGAAATACATTCTAAACTCATGCATATGTGAATTGATATATATGCATGATTATTTGTATCAGAACAGAGCTGTCATATCCATCAATAGTATTGATTTAACCAATTTATGATATCTATAGACAGTTGAACAGAATACAGCTTTAAGAAGCACTAAGTGATCTATTGACTTGTATGGAGAGATATCCAGAATATATTTGTTTTAAAATAGTGCTTGATGATATATATCAGCTGTTAATATATTATGTATAATAAAAAAGAATGAGAACATAAATTCATTTTTGTTTGTATGTAGACAAAGGAACTAAGGAAAGAGAGATTGACGAGTAACTGAATAATGGTAATGTGTGTGTGGAGGATGGTGTGGAAATTGACCTAATGGGAACAGAGTTGGTTGGGAGACTTTCCACTGCATTACTTTTTTTTTCTGTTTTAAGATTATGTACTTTTCATATGAAACATCAGAAATGTAGATTTTTAGGACGTACTTGAAGGTGAGCTATGAATGAAGAAGGGGAGGAGGATATGGGATTCTATGTAAGCAGAATTTAATCTAGTTGAAGGAGATGGCTTTCTGGTGAGTAGCATTTTTGCCAAGGCTTGAAGTGTATGTAGCAGTGGAGCAGGTGAAGGGGAGGTTGAGAATGTGCCCAGCAAGTGGGTATTCAGTTAAAAAGAATAGAGAGAGGCAAGCAGAGAGGAGGAAGATAAAGAAACTGGACAGACAGGAAAACAGAGAGAAGAGATGTGAGATGGTGTGTTTCTGAAGATGGAGAGTGAAGGACAGAATAAGAGAAGAGCAGGAGATGAAGATGGGGCATCTGGGTGCCTCAGCTGGTTAAATGTCTGCCTTCAGCTCAGCTCATGATCCCAGGTCTTGGGATCAAGTCCCATGTAGGGCTCCCTGCTCAGCGGGGAGTCTGCTTTTCCCTCTCTGCTTCTGTCCCCTGCTTGTGTGCTCTCTCGCTCTCTCTCTCTGTCTCTGTCTCACTCTCCCTCTTGCTCTCAAATAAATAAAATCTTTTAAAAAGATGATGAAGGATCAAATACTTTTTTTAAAAAAAAAGGAGATAAAGGTAGTCATAGAGCTGGGTGGGAGTGAGAAAAAAGGTCTATCGAGGAACACAGACAAAGAAGAGATGAAAGATCTACCTGTGGGCACAGGAACACAGGATGAGAAAGGAACATGCTCAGGAAAGCCAAAGGGCACACAGACACCTAGATGGAGAGAGGTAGGGAGACAAAGAGAAGAAGGGGAGAGGAAGAGAGGGAGATTACACAATTTAAGAAGAAGCCTGGTATGCTGAATAGCAGCTAGGCATCTCTTCCCTGGCTCTGAAGTCCGAGATGACAAAGGCTTCCCTTTAGAAGCAAAGTATAATCTGCAGGCTTAGCAGCATGTTTTGCAGAGTTGCTGCACAACAATACTGAGGGAAGAAACTTGGAGAGTGTAAATCAAATGTGAGACATATATTTTCCCTTCCATGTAAAAGCCTTGTGATTTTTTTAGAGCATATATGCACAGCAGATCAGACTCATTCAATAAATGAAATATACTGATGAGGACAAAATTACAAAATAACACAGGTACACACATCAGCCAAATGCCTTTGAAAAAATAGTTTAATACAATTGGCTAGCTAGAACAATGCATAGATTAAAAGATTCTTTTTATGGAATATTATTTGATGAAAATGTGGGTCTAATTCAATGACTCTAGTCAGTTTCACTAACCTGGGTCTTGGTCCAATGAACATTGAGTAGGACAAATCCTTGGATATGGTATTTTGAATATAGATACTTACTAATAATACAACACTGAGGATATGATTTATGAATATTTGTTAAATATATGCTTAGGGAGAATTCTGAGAAGATAATATTGTCTCAACATGGAGTTGGAAAATAGTGAAAACTAAGACTCCGAGGACAAACTGTTAACGGCTAAAGGAATGTCCACTGAGCAGCCACAAACATCGTTTCTAGTGGAGAGGAAATTTGCATCTTCATAATAAGTGTTATATGAAAAGCAGAGCCCTTTTTACATGCCAGCCCAGCTCTACAGGCTATTCTTATCTTCTATCTGGAATACTGCCTAATAAGAATAGGAAATTCTTCATTCAGTTTGCCAATTATATCTGCCATGTGCAGGCAACACAGAGTGCTGGCGAACATTCAGAAGCCTGCGGATTGAATTTGTTGGTGGAGGACGGTCAGCTTTGTTCAGCAATCCAGGAGGCTTTGCTGGCTTTAATAATACATGAGGAGGCATGGGGGGAAGATGGGTCTGGGCTATTTTTCACCCTCTTGTGTTGACTGCATGCATGCTGCCATGAGCCATGAAGTCTCCCATTTCCAGGCTCTGTTTGGACGGGGACATTAAAAAACAAGGCTTAGAGAATTTTATATTTAGCAGACTGAACCTCTTCTGCAACCAAATATACTCAAGAAGAAATAGTGAGGCTGTAGCCAAGCATTTGTTTGACTTATACAGAAACATTTCTCTAATGTGGTAAAATGAGAAAATGCAGTTAAAAATGTGAGAACATAGCTTTGAAAATTATCTAAATGATGGAAACTCTTTTGATTTAGAGAAAAGGAAATTTAAGGACAAAAGTTATGTTTCTTTATATTCTGTAAAAATTCACCGAGTAGTTCAAAATGTTAAGTGTGTATGTTAAATGTGTACATGTTAGTCTCTGTCTATGAATTTGCTGAATATATGGATTAAGCCAAAAATTTCATTCCTCATTCTTTAGTGCTGTCATCTCTTTCTAGGCATAAAACATCCAAAGGTGTTCATAAACACACACACACACACACACACACACACACACACCCAAAAGGTGAAAAGTTTTCCAGGGATAAAGGTGTGTTCCTGGTAGTTAATTCTCTAACACTAGACTTCTTGTCCAGTGCTCTGGAAACAGGATTGAAACTTCAAGCCCTTTTGAAGAGGACTAAATATAAGACAAAAGAGACTTCTATGGACCCCAACAAACAAAGGCATGACCCCAAAGTATTAAATTTGAAAAAAAAAAAAAAAAAAGAAAAGTAAGACGTAGTATTGGCCAGAATGAGCTTACAACAGGTCAGTCATATCCACCAGTTTGCTGTCACAGCGGTTAACATACTTCTGCTTTACCTAATAAATTCTTTGGGAAATACCTTGAAAGGAACAGACTATAAACCATGCTGTAGGAGTATCAGAGAAACTCATCTGACTCTTCTACTCACATACACCCCATATAGATGGTGGAGTTAAATGTGCCTTTTGAAACAGAGGCCACAAATAAGTTTAAATTCTGTTCTTTTACTCTCCTCTCCAAAGGAGCAGGTAGGTCTCTGTGATTGCTGTCTTTAGCCTTGACCTACTGATTCTATGCCCCAGCATTTCCCTGCTCACACTGTAGAAAGCTTACCTTTCCCTGTGTTCTCCTAGATCCTCCAGGCCCACTTCCCTATGGGCCCCACTGTTTCAAAACATACGGGGCAAGTGCCTGGAAGCATGATGAAATGTTATGGGTAAAAGTTGTGGCCCTGAAAACAAAAGGTTTTGATCTCAGTGGTTTTCATTGGGAAAAAGTGGAAAGAAATTCTCCGTGACCCTTATGTCTAATATTTTGGGTGTATAGGAATATTTTTTCCTAAAACTTCTGAAATACCATAACAACAACAACAACAAAAACCTCACGTTTCTGGGCCCTTTTAGCAATATAATTTTGCAAGAAAGGTATTCAAATTTGCTATCAAGTTCACACAGATTAAGCAGTAACACTATCTCTAAAAATCAGTGCTATACTTAAGTCGACAAATCAATAAACCCAACAATAGGCAGTGTATGGGCCCAGAGAGTGAGGTTTTTCTTCCTTACTGTGGCTAATTCAAGTTATTCTTATTCAGTTTTCTTCAATGTTAATGCTGACTCTGATAGGCAACATTCTCCTTGCCTTATGTAGGTCAAAAAGTGACTTAATCATTCTATAAAGATGTCATTATAAATTGAATTACCTCTCAGTTATGTAGTGAGCCTTGTGAATTTACTAGAGGGTAAGGAAGGGGCTTGCATGAGAAGAGTAATTTAATTACTTTTCCTGTAACTGAAGGTATGGTTTTAGTTCATGATAGTTGTCCTAATGTAACACTTTTTTTCTTTATTGATGGTCCCTGAAACTTACAGATTATTTTATTTAAAATGTGGTTGAGCATATTATGTCTCAAGAAATATATTAAGGTATTTATTTGTATTTGTTTATAGATATATGTTTACATATTCAGTTTACTTTAAAATAGCTATTTTTCTATAGAATATATAATATCTTACTGCATTCTTTAATGCTTGCTTATAAAATCTGAGACTGAAAGTTGCACAGATCACTTAGAACATTTAAAAACGGTTTCTTATGCTCCATTAAATACACTGTTGGTTTGTTTGTTGATATTTCCTTCTGGTTATTTGTGATCTTCCATGGGATTTTCTAATGTCTCCTAGAATTTCACAGATCAGTAATCTGAAATGAGATTTTGATGTTCAAAGCTCAAGTACTCTGCTAGATATTAAATATTCCATGTGAAGGTCAGGTTAGGGTTGATTCATAGTGCTTGATACAAATAGCAGCTTTTAGGACCTTTTAAATCATGACTTCTTCATTTTTGTTTTTTCTCTTTTAATACATAATGGGAACTTAGAAAGTCTGCTTTTTGCATTATTGAAGAAAGTCATATTACATTTTTCTAAGCAAAACTTTGAAAGGCTTGAATTAAAATTCTGCACTGTGTATTTTGATTTTATGGTACTACTTACAGTTTAGGACTGTTTAACTCTGATTGTCTCACACCAGGATTTCCCTGTGAGTTCTCAGGCTTTTGTTTGTTTCTCTTGCTTCACTGTGGTGCCAATTTCCTTTATTTTGGAATATATTATTCTAGTATGATGATAGTAATGAAAGTTTATGTGATAAAATATCTCCTGTTTAGGAAAAGGAAATTATCGTTAGCATTTGTTTGGTTGATTTCCTTTTATAAGGTCCGTTAACATAACACTCAAATTTGTGGAAAAAAAGACTGAGATAGAGCATAAAAAATCTAGCAACAGAAGCCTTAATTGCCACTTATTATGAATGACCTTGAACAAATCACGAAGGTTCTCAGAACATCCTTTTCTCATCTTTATAAATGGGACCACACCATGTAACAGCATGTAGCTACCTTACAGGTTTAAGAGAACAAATTGATATATGTGAGTCCTCTTGAAAAATGTAAACTAAAATAAATACGTAGGTATTCTAAATTTAAAAGTTAATGCATAATTATAAAAAAAAGAATTCTGGATAGGAAAAGAATCATAGTTAATCTTAAATACAACTTAATATCTTTGAGTTTTTTCCCCCATTGTTTATTAAATCTTGGTGGGACTTTTCAACTAATGTTAGCTATGTTCACATAAACAGAGTTGGAGTCCTCTCCTTTTTCGTGTTAAGTCTACCCACACATTCATGTGATAAAAACAGATTAATTTCTCTAGGCCTCAGTATCTTCTCTAAAAAAATGGGTTGCACCAGATAATATGTAAATATAGAGCTTCTGATGCCTCTTTGGTCTTAAGTCTGGCATCAGCCAGTACTTGAAGCTCAAAAAAATGTTCCCTAAGGTCAAAAAGAAATGGCCATCCTCTGGAGCTGGTTCTTGTATCTACATGATGAATGTATGAATGGTGGCCAATGAAATACTAAGAATTTCAAAGAACACTGAAGTAGACAATCGGTTATATGAAGATAAAGAGCCTTGGAAAATAGTTGGAAGTAAGGAGAGCAATTAACTCATATATTTACCCAAAGAAAGAGGAAGTTTTTCCTCCTCTAGGTGAATGGATTATCTCATATAATCTGCAAAATAATGGTCTACGGTAGCTAGAATTGCTTCTACCATACAGATGAAGGTGAAAAATGTGAGATTCTGAGACAATAATTTAACTGCCCAATGTCACTGAGCCAGTAATAGGTGAAGCTGGAATTCTAACCTAGGTTTTTGTGACTACATACAAAAAAATCAATATGTACAATTAACTTATTGTATATTTTCTATGAATTATTCTCGGCCATTACCCCTGTTTCACAATGTGAAAAAGTCCAATAGAGACTGTGTGTTGGGCTGATGGTCATAACCAGTGCCTTGAAGAGTCCCTGTCATAAACGTGCACACAACATGTGTTTATTGGTTGAATAAAACAATATTCATATTTACGGTACTTATTTATTCATTTTTAAAGACTTTATTTGTTTATTTAGAAAACATGAGTGGGCAAGGGCAGAAGGAGAGGGAGAGAGATGACTCCCAAGCAGACTCTATGCAGAGCACATATGAAATGACCCTGAACTCATGACCTGAGCTGAAATCGAGAGCTGGGTGCTATAAATAGTATAAGTATTTATTGAACTACTTCTACATTTCATGATATTAAAAGCAAAAAAAAAAAGTTAATTTTTAAAAATATTTTCTTTTAATTTTATGTAGATCTTGCCTAAAATTTTTATCTGATAGAAAAGTATTCCCAACTTTTAATATAAGGATTCAGCAACTAGTCCACTGTTACTCTAAATTCAAATTAGAGTAAAAAGAGAAGTTTCAGCAATTTATTCTAAAATAAATAATATTTTCTAGTCTCTATAAGATTAGAAAGTATATAGATTTTATAAACACTGTGCATAGGAAAGCATGCTTACCAAAAGTGGCTTTGAGACAATGACAATCTTATAACTCAATTAAAACTTCTAAACATTATTTACTTTTATTTCACCTTAATTCTAAAATACATTATTTTTCAGTTACTGTAGGATTAATGATCTTGAAATCCAGCAATATCTGAATGCAATTACCACCTGAATCTTAGAGTCTTTGCATTAAGCCTATAACAGCTTGTATAATGTTTATTTTCCTTTTCATGACTTCTCTTATTGCACAGACATTTCAGATCTTATACAGATTTTATTTTATCCCAGCTCATTTAATTCTGCTTGTGGGATTTGACAATCAGTGTACATAATTCCTCCTAGAATGGAATGACCTAACCACTGAAATTTTCTGTGGATGGCCGGAATCACAAAGCAATGAAAGATGACCTCCACCCTTACCCACCCAAAAAATAAACAGGAGAGGAAAGATGTTTAAAATAATCATATAGGGATGCCTGGGGTGGCTCAGTTATTGAGCAGCTGCCTTTGGCTCAGGGCATGATCCTGGGATCCTGGGATCCTGGGATCGAGTTTGGGTTCAGGCTCCCTGTAAGAAGCCTGCTTCTCCCTCTGTGTCTCTGCCTCTCTCTGTCTCTATGAGTAAAAAAACCCATGGAGTCTGAAGTGGAAATTTGCTTATCAATTTCAGGGATGTAGATTTAGTCAGACCTAATTCCCCATCAGGTTGTCCCCATTTCTTAAATGTGTGGTCTTAAGGATTACCTTATTGATTCTAAGCATCAGTGTCCTTTTTTTTGTTTATTGATTTGTTTGTTTTTTATTAGGAGTTGTAGTAGTTCATACCTCAGAAGACTTGTGTCATCACACATGCTCTGCATAATGCCTGTTATACAGTAAATATTTAATAAATGAGAAGAGTATTATGACCCTGAGGTATACATCCTACAGTGCAAATCCAATGATTTATGATGAATAATAAGCATAATTACCAAAATAGTGTTCACGATTCAAATCTGTTTTTCACAGAAATACATTAATGTTTCATGGAGGAATTGAGACCAAGGAAGAGTTTATTTTACATTATTCATTGATCTGTAGAACCATGGGGTGCCTGGTGGGCTCAGTTGGAGAGCATGCAACTCTTGATCTCAGGATTGTGAGTTCAAGCCCCATGTTGGGCATAAAGCTTAATTTGAAAAAAAGAATTAAAAAAATTGTAAAACTTTGTACAGAAACCAAGATGTATTAGAGTGCTTGTTCTATGTCCAGCTTGTGCCAAGTGCTGGGCACTGTTAAGCAAAAACATGCATAGTCTAGTGTACAAGAGAGATAAATCATTATGTAAATGAATATGTAATTTATACAATAAAAAGGAAGAGATGAAATAATGGGAAATTCAAAACTACCTAGAATTACACGATATATGACTATATAGGAAATGAAAGTTCAGAATATTGAAATTCTGAATTTCCTAAATTCCCCTGGATAGATAATCCCCAAAACCCAGCTGCTTCTTCAGACAGGATATAGTCTGTAGACTGGCTTTGAAGTAAACAGGAGATCACATTTAAAAATGAGCATACACAAGAACTTTAAAAAGAAGGGTGTTTAAACTATAGGAAGTGAGATTTAATTTAGCCGTAAATATTGTTAAGTACTGAAATTTGGCTGCCTTCCTGGAAAAAAGTGAAATAGAACCAGCCATAATCACAGGGTATGCTGGACTAGTTCTTTCAAAGGAAAAAGACAAGTCTAGGTGACTGCTTTAGCTTCCAGATAGATCTGATTCCATGATAGAAGTAACTCCTCCAAAATAATATTTTACACTTTTGTAATACATTAGCTATGTGTCCCTACATTTGTAGAAGTTGCTTTTGCTAAGGACTTATTACTATATTGTTAAATATGCTTAGGCGCATTCTGTACCTCAAGAAAAAATAGTTACTCTTTTCTTAAATATGCATCTTTTTCCAACAGTGTTCTAGGAGATTTACATTTTGCCTTATCAGTTTCTTCTTTAAGTGAAATCTTTGGATTCTAAGAGTAAACCAAACTATTATACGCCAACAAAGCACTTGAATCATTGGCTGTTTGTAGTATCAGAGGGTGTGTAATTCACCTGAGCAGCCTACAACAAAGCTGTGCTAAATGCAAGGTCACTCATTTTGATGACCAGAATCCAGTGACTTCATTTATAATTTTGATTTTTGTCCTTAGAGGTTATTAGAAATTGATACTAGATACTGCATTTTGTATACTAATACAAGTTTAAATCAGAACATAATTTCTAAAATGCCCCTTTGGGATGATGGAAAACTAGTTTTTTCATGGAAATGAAAAATGCATTTATTCAAACAATAGGAAGGTGGATCACATTGCTTACATTCCACTGAGCCATGGCAGTTCAGAGCTTGTATCTTTGTTACCATGCATATTAGTTTGCTAGGGCTGCTGTACAAAATGTTGGACTGGGTGACGTTAACAACAGAAATTTATTTTCCACAATCCTGAAGGCTTGAAATCCAAGATCAAGGTATTAGCAGGGTTGGTTTCTTCTAAGGTCTGTCTCCTTGACTTTTACATGGCTATCACCTCCCTGGGTCTTCACAGGTTCTTCCCCTCTGCCTGTCTGTGCCCTAATTTCCTCTTCCTATGAAGACACCAGTCATATGGATTTAGGGCCCACCCTTAATGACTCATTTTAATTTTAACTTAATTACCTCTTTAAAGATCCTGTTTCAAATATATTCACATTCTGAGGAACTGTGGATTAGGTCCCCACCTTTTGAATATGGCAAGGACAGTTGAGCCCATAACACACCATGGATTTTGGAAGAGTACCTTCATGAGTATTACTAAACATTGTGTTTTAAAGAAAAAGTAAAGATTCGTAAGACCACACTACCACCAGCCAACATCACAGAAGTACAACCATGTCATTTCAGAGAAATTAAAATGTGGATATACACAGATTTGCAATATTAAAAATACATCAGTTTTTCTCTATGACAAACAATACAATAAACTAATAAAGTGTTTAAAGCGACTGTCAGGGGATGCATGGGTCGCTCAGTTGGTAAAGCATCTGACTCTTGGTTTCAGCTCAGGTCACAATCTCCCAGTCCTGAGATCGAGTCCCACGTTAGGGTCTGTGCTGATCTGAGCATGGAGCCTACTTGGGATTCTCTCTCTCTGCTTCTACTATCCCCTGTGCATGCTCTATCTCTTTCTAAATAAACAAACAAACAAACAAATAAATAAACAAATTTTTAAAAGGACCATCAAAACTATTCTGTACTTCTAATTCTCAAAACACAAGGAATGGATATTTGGAAAGGTTGCTGCAAGGTCTGAAGACCTTTCCCACAAATTTCTATCCACTTGCTATGACCCTTAGTGGCAGCAGTGCCATCCAGCTAGTGGAATAGAAGACTAAGCAGATTCATACTCCCTCTTTTTTGTTTGTAGTATAAGGTTTATAAGATTTGGAGGCTAAATAGAACTAGAATTCCTTAAAATATTATTGAAATATAACTATGAAACTGCTAACTCAAAATCTGTTGGTAGATTTAAGATGATCAGATAAAATTTTCCTAAGCTTTCTCCCGATCCAACTATCTCCACCATCTCAACCAGCCTTATGTGTACTCAAAGCTCCTGCACGATCATGCGCAGAGCCTATAGAGATCTTAGTAGACAGCTTCTAGGCAACATTTTTATGGAGCCCCCTTCCAAGCTGTCATACTATTAGGTCATGAAAGGCATAGTCCTAGTTTTGTTCACCATAATATTCCTTACTTATTTTCTAACAAACTGGTTAATACACCTAAGTCTAATTTCTGGAGGTATGATCTATCATGTGCCTTTAGCTCATTATGAAAAAACAGTGCTAGGTCTCAAGAGAAGCTCTGCAAGTATCAGTTGATTGATTGGTATGACTGACACCCCTAGAAAGTACTGTCAGTGTGTTTTACCTGACATATAATTGGAACAACCTTCTATGAACTCTGTAACTTTTCAAGGCTCAGGTATATGGATGACGGATAGCAAATTCAAATTCTTTCTTATTCAGCAGGTTCATGTTTTCACTTACCTAAAGTATAAATGTTTATTTATGTCCCCATGATGTTTGAAATTCAGCATATTCAAAACCAAACTCACAACTTCTTTTTTAAAATAGCTTAACTTGGGGTGCCTAGGTGTCTCAGTCAGTTGAGCATCTAACTCTTGATTTCAGCTCAGATCTTAATATTAGAGTCGTGAATTCAAGCCCCACATTGGGCTCCATGCTGGGTGTGAAGCCTAGTTAAAAAATTGTTAAATAAATACATAAATAAAAATTGCTTCATTTCATAATTTTTCTATAACTTTTCTTTGAAACTTTATTGATGTGTCATGGGTTACATTCAACCCATTTTGCTTGTTCCTACTTTTATTTACTCATTCAATCTCTTCCCTAAATAGATTTCCAATCTTAATACTAACTCTCTTACTATGGTTTACATTTTGTTCTACTTGAGTCGGTTACTATTCTCCAGATACCGCTGGTATGATCTTCAGTCTGCACCCTCACACACTGTTCTTATGGCCTGGAATTCCTTCTTTTACCTGTACCCACCTGTGGGGCCCATCCTTTAAGGCACACCTACAATGCTAACTCTTCTCTGAACTGTATCTTACAATTATAACTACAAATAATTGCATAGTTCTGTAAACCCCCCACTGAGTACATTACTTCCTTACAGCCTTTCCTCTTATGTTATTGTCATTTGTTTGCTGGAGGAAAAAAAATGAATGGCAAAAGTTTGTGTGTCCTTTTCATATTTATTTTTCCTCTTCCACCTGTTCTCTAGTAGAGAGACTGTTAGGCTGATGACCATGATAGTTGATGACCCTATTCTGAATTAAAGTAGCCAGCCCCCTTGATATTAGGCTGTCATTTCATTCGTTTTCCTCCAGACCACCAGTATTTGAAGGCCAGGGTAAAATCCCTACCTCTTTTCTTTCTCCCTTTCTTTCCTCTTTCTTTTCTTCCTGCTCTGTCTTCTCTCATTCTTCTTCTCCTCCTTCACTGTCCCTCCTTGTTCTTTTCTAGAAGACTGAAGAGGATCTGAACAGAACAAGAAAGTTAATTAAAAGAAAAGAAAAACATATAGAAAGACATTTAATAAATCAGAATGTCTTCATGTAGAGGTGAATTTTTCAGTTAACAATGACTTTTTATGTAGCAAATTAACACGAGTTCCATCTCAATAGTGAATTATACAAGAGTTCATTTCAAAATAACATCATTAAAAAAATAACATCATTTTCAGGGATTGAATATTCAAAAAGTTATTATAGGGAAATACTGTTAGCACCTGTAAAGTATTTTAAGAGCTATAAAATATGAAGTGCCAGGGTGCCTGGGTGGGCTTAATTGGTTAGGCATCTGCCTTTGGCTCAGGTCATGATCCCAGGGTCCAGGGATCGAGCCCCACACTGGGCTCCCTGCTCAGCGGGGAGTCTGTTTTTCCCTCTCCTTCTCCCTCTTTCTCTGCTCCTGCTCTTGCTCTCTTCCTCTCTTTCTCTCTTGCATGTGCTGTCTCTCTCTCTAATAAATAAATAAAATCTTTAAAAAGCACTCTTTAAAAAATGAAATAAAATACAAAAAATGAAATAAAATAAAAATACTTTCTATTACAATTATGTAACAGTTGGTGTATATAGAAAGTTACACCAGAATTTCAGATGCCCTGTCAAGCATCTTGAGTACACATGCACACACGTGCACGTGCACACACACACAGAGATGCATACATATACACACAAAAGCTACTTTGTCTTACTAAAGATTTGGTATCATTGGTAAAATTGTTGCAGTTGTGGGTGTCTGTCTGGGGAAGCAGGAAATAAGAACAAAATTTTGAACAGAACTCTGGGAAGACAGCATGAAATGTGGAATCTGTATTATCCATTCCAGTATGCTTAAGACAATTAACAGATAAATATCCATTCATATTACGATCCCTTTGATTGTTACCTGAAACAGCATGGAATAATCTATCAGTAATAGTCATTGAAAATAATTCACTCAAATTTTTTATTGGGAGAATGCAGGCATTCCACATTTAGTGGAATTTAAACTAAACAGATTTAGTTTTCTTTCCAATTCTCAAGTTTAGAAAAAGATACCTTGAAACTTTTTTTTTGGTTTCAGGTCCTATAATAATGCATTCTTCACAGGAAAAATGATCAGAAAATAGATCGTTTTTTAGCATTTTACAATGTTATTTTAAGGATTTTATTTATTTATTCATAAGAGACACAGAGAGAAGGCAGAGACACAAGCAGAGGGAGAAGCAGGCTCCTCACAGGGAGCCTGATGTGGGACTTGATCTAGGAACTCCAGATCATGCTCAACTGCTGAGCCACCCAGGCATCCCTACATTTTGTTTTTAACAAAAATGTGAAAATATTTTTGCACACTTATATTACAATCTGGACATTTGCTAATATTTTCTCATTTAATTAGCAGATATTTAGCCAAAAATATTTCCATAAAAGTTTATGCCCAGAGGGTAATAAAATTTACCTCACAAAATCAAGGGATAGATAAAAAAATATATATAATTTTTTCCATATATAATGTTCAGTAGAATTAATATAATTGACTCAATACCATTATAATGTTATGTCTAAATTTAACTGGTAGATTCTTATATGTGACTATTATAATGTTTATTTCATCTTTGATATTAAACATATGACCTAGGGGCACCTGAATGGCTCAGTCAGTTAAGCTTCCTACTCCTGGTTTCAGTCCAGGTCATGATCTCATGGGTCCCGGGATGGAAACCCATATGGAGCTCCGCTCTTAGCAGGAATTCTGCTTGGAGATTCTCTCACTCTGCCCCTCCCCCCCACTCACATACCCTGGCTTGCTCCCTTTTTCTCTCTCTGTTGCTCTCTCTCAAATAAATGAATAAATAAATAAATATTTAAAAAGTCTTCAGAATTCTTAGAGCAACATCACTTATTGGCTTATGTAAAGACACAGTTTTATAAGACCTCAAGGAATCCAGGCCTTTGACGTTCTATCACTCCAGAGCAAACTCCTCTGCCTTGTAAAAGTAAAGCTGGTAAATTTTGGTTATAAAAACATAAAACTTCCTTCACCAACCATAAGATGGCCATTCTCTTAAAGTTTATCCCAACTGAAAGGCATCTTTGTTGAACAGATTACAATTACTCAGTTTTTATAGACAAATCCAGATAATGACCATTGTCTTCAAAGACGATGGGAAAAACATGCTTCCATTTATCATGATTTTATACAATAGACTGAAAACAGATTTCCCTGAAACAATCATGAAGTTATAAACATGCTTTGGTAGTTGCTGCTTTTTCACTTATTTCTTCATCTTACTGTATGATGTCACTCCCTCTACACACATCTTCTGCACCGGTGGGGGCTTTTATGATTTTGTTCTTTATAGAGACGGGATAAATGAAGAAGTGTTGAAGTCACTTAGCTGAGGGTACTCAACATCAGCTTCCCTGTTTTATGAGAGCTTCTGTATCATGGGACAGCATCACTGCTTTATTCCCCTGAGTTTTACTAGCTTCATTCATAGAAGGTAAGCAAAGGACTATGCTGTCTCTACACAGATGTGTGTTACAGTTGGAGCTAGCTGATTCAAGTAGCTATGTCCAGCCTTACCTTTTAAACTCAATATAGTGTAATGTTACCTAAAACAATTGTGCATATTTCCTAGACACAACTGAAGGAAAAAAGAAAATTGTTGCATATAGTTGAAATGGAAATAATCATTATTAGTAAGTGGTAGTTGCATGGTCTTGAAAACATGTATCTTGAGAGACTTAAGAAAATAGAGATTGGGTTTGTGAAAAACATCATATATGTATATACATAGATATACATATCTATGTGTATCTGAGATAAAGAGAGATTGGGTTTGTAAAAAATTTACATATATGTGTGTGTGTGTGTGTGAGTGTGTATGTGTGTGTATCTGCAATGGTTGCATTTAGAATACTGCTGGCCTAACTAATGTATATGTATCTGCAATGGTGGCATTAAGAATACTTCTTGCCGGGGATCCCTGGGTGGCTCAGTGGTTTGGCGCCTGCCTTTGGCCCAGGACGTGATCCTGGAGTCCCGGGATTGAGTCCGGCATCGGGCTTGTGGCATGGGGCCTGCTTCTCCCTCTGCCTGTATCTCTGCCTCTCTCTCTCTCTCTCTCTATCATAAATAAATAAATAAATAAATAAATAAATAAATAAATAAATAAAATCTTAAAAAAAAGAATACTTCTTGCCTAACTAATATGAACACCATATGGAAAAGAATTTAATGACTACAGACTAAAAAACTAACCCTTTAACTGAATTTGATGGACATGTGAAAATTTCATCCTACTTTATCCTAAAAATTTGGATTGGAATGGAGAGAAAATAGCTGACTGCTTTTCTTTCACCTCATTTGATCTGCATGGCTGCTCTGTCCATTGACAGAATGAACAAATTGGCATGGAGTCACTCTATTCTAAGGGTCATCAGTATTATTAGCTTGAAGAGTCATGGTATCAGATTTTGCTTTCATACTGTATTTCCCTAGAGGATATCAGTGCCAAGAATTAGCCTTCTCTGCTCTGTTCTGGAACATGAAAACCAGGATCTCTAGAACTGTGTCAAGTCAGTGAAAAAGTCATTGATGGAGAGCTTCATGTACTGGTTGAGAAAACAAAAATACTTTAGAGCAGAGCTGGACAAATGTTTTCTGTAAATCTTTTAGGCTCTGTGAACCATACAGTCTGTGACAAAACCTTTCAACTCCACAATTGTAACAGGAATGCAGACACAGGCAATCATAAATAAGAGTATGACAATGCCAGTAAAAATGTATTTACCGAAAGAGGTGAAGGGCTATGCTGTGGCTTGCCAAACCTTGCTTTGGAGGCATGTTGTCTCCAAAAATTAGCCAAATGTATATCATTTTTTAGGGCATGTGGATGGGTGGTGTGATGTGAGGAAGGAGAGAGATACACAGAGAGAGACAGAGACAGAGACAGAAAGACATATTTTAAGTACACCAGTAGAGCGTGGCTAGTTGGAGATGGTCTCTTTAAATTTCACCTCATAGGCCTGTTTTGTTGCTAGAATCCTCTTACAGAAATGCATTGGTAATGCATAGGACCTTGACACTGATGAAGTATTAGCCCATTATCCTCCTTTAATATTTAACTTCTCTAGAAGTGTTCTAAGTAGAAAACTATGGTAAAGCACATGGAGGTTCTCAGCTTATTTGAATATAGACCTCACAATTATTCCCTTTCTTCCCTTCCCACTTAAAAATCTGTTAATGGAAAAAAAAAAAACACTTTCTGAAGGTAGTTTGAATAATAGAACTTTAACTTATGTTAGTGATGGGGTTCATGTCAGATTTTGCTGGAAAAAATGATATGGAGCCAGAAGCAACCAGGGAGGAGGGGAAAGTATGGTCAAGGTCTTGCCGGACCATTACAGGGGCAAAGGAAGTGGAAAATGAGAAATTAAGCCCAGCTACTCACTGAAGACAAATTAAAACTTGCCAGGTCCACCAAAAGCTCTGTTCTTTTGTACTTAATGAAATTATTTGACATGTCCCATGGCTAAACTCACATAACCATAACACAATATTTATTTCTTTATTTTATTGATGTTTTACTTTTAAGAGAGATTACTAATCATATCTGTGTTTAATTATTTGCTTGTGGTCACTGATCTTAATTATAAACTGAATAAAGAGAACTGTGAGCACTTAATCATAAGTATGTAATCATACATTACATTTCTGTAATGTGAAAATATGAAACGAAAATGATTATAAGAAAAAATAAATATACCCCATCTACTTCCAAAAAAAAAAAAAAAAAAAAGGACAAAATGAACTAAAAAAGTGAACTGAGGAATTAAATGATTGGATAGATTTTTCTTATATACAAGTTTAGGTCATTTTCAACTTCAGTATGCATTACAGATATATTTATCATTCTTTCAATAGCTCAGGGCTAATTTTATTTTATTTATAACTTCTTGATTGTCTTATAAATTCCCTAGCTTAAATTGCTTTTAAAGATTGGTTTTGAAATGGAAGTATTTGTTAATGAGTAAATAAGAAATATAGTTGACTAAATATTTGTTGTATAATGTTTCATAGGGTAAGTGAAGTCACAAACATTTAATGCACAATTAATTGTGCTACCATATTTTAAAACTGTTTTTTAGGGAAAGGACTCTGCACAAATTCTTGAAGAGTATTTGTATTCTAAACACATCTGTGCTTAAATTAACTATTGTAAGAGATAAGCAATAGTAAGGTTGAAGCAGGGATCAAAAAATGATGTGAACTTGTAAATTAATGATAACATTTTAAAATGCCCATCAGAAATAGAAGATACTTTATATACTCTTCTGCATTCACCTCTTTTATCCTAGACAGTAACTTAGGAAAATGTATCTTTATCAATATGTATTGAAGCTATAAACTGAAAAAAAATAATGTGATGGAACTAGAGCACAATAAAATACTTTGAAAACAAATCAAAAGGTGGCACAAGATGCTTCTTAAAATTACTCCTTTCATATTTCTATGAATGCTATTTCTTATTTGTTGATATAATAGGCTTTTCAAGTTACGGTTTTCCACCAAGAAACTAAAATACCCTTTAGTCATCCTAAGCTGTAGAGAGATGAGTTTCTGAGGATAGTTTTACAGTATCAGCTTGGATAGCATTCCTGGGCAAAAATCCTAAGAAAATGAAATTATATGCCTGAGTTTCTTGTTTCTACTTTTCATTTTATGTGAAATCACACCTTCTTGGTTTTTAATGGCTAGGAGAGACTTTTTTTTTTAACAATTTTTGAATTTTTAGAATAAAACCTGTCAATTACAAAAATTGATGAAAGTATTTTATAATACCTATCATTTAAAAGAAAGAAGTTAATCTGTGTTAACATTTGTATTGGATAAACTTTGTATTTCAAGTAATGGAAGGGCACCGAATATAATTCAACTGTGTCTTTTAAAAATTCCACTAGAGGGCAACATGTCCCAAGATTTTTTTTGTTGTTCATTTGCAGTTTCAGGGAAATAGCCAGTTTTATTCTCTATCATGAATAAATGTCATTGATTTAATATTTAGCAGTATTATTGTTATCTTTATGATGCACATGTGGTCCGAATGAATACTATCTCATTTATAAAAGATAATAGTATGGGTGTTACTCTTGGTTTTAATTAGTTACAATCAACACTCTTCAGTTAACCATAATTACAAGAATAAACACCAAGTAAAAACAGCATTATTTTATAGGTTGATAAGTTCATGTGGTGAGGTATTTAATGTCATGTATGTTTTAAATTATAAGCATATATAAATGGTTCTAGGTTAAAGAAAAATAAAAAAAACATAGGAGACTTTGGTAGTGAATTTGAAATTCAATTTTGAAGAAATAAAAGAATTTGCTCATTATACATCCTCAAGGATTATTTAATCATGAGTAGGAAGACTAGCTGAACGATGTCAGCTCAGTATTGCTTTACCCTTGCTGAGAAAGAGGGTCTGTTCAAAGGTGGCAGCCTCACCATATTTTAGAAGTCTTTCCAAACACTGCTTTGTTTACAGCTTGAGCTCTTCAATCTCCTACTTCTCCATTTACCCATTAATAATGACTAAAGGAAAATATTTTAAATACAGGTGGTTGTCCTTAAGACACTGACATTTTAGAGAGCATAGGGCTGTTGTTTACGAATAAATTTTCTGTAAGAGAAAGAAAAGAAAAATTTAAAGTTGGGGAAGTAGTACACAACTAGCTTTGGAAATCATTATATGGGTTTAAATAGAATTATATTTAGAAAGAAACAAAATAAAAAATATATACACACCTTAGTGTACTTTCTCTATGACAGATATTATGCAGGAATAAATATAATTATCACCTACTGCAATGAAACAGTGAAATTTTTCTACTTATTGTTTAGTTAATAACATAATTTATACTCTTCATATTTACAAAAATAATAAGTGCTCATTACATAAAAAATTAAGCAGCAAAGATTTAGTTTCACTGTTATTAAATCATCCTCTTAATAAACTATCATCTTGGGAATCCCTGGGTGGCTCAGCGGTTTAGCACCTGCCTTTGGCCCAGGGCATGATCCTGGAGTCCCGGGATCGAGTCCCACATAGGGCTCCCTGCATGGAGCCTGCTTCTCCCTCTGCCTGTGTCTTTGCCTCTGTGTGTGTGTGTGTGTCTTTCATGAATAAATAAATAAAATCTTTAAAAAAATAAAAAAAATAAACTATCATCTTTAACATGCATATTATACAAATAGATAATAGCCGGACCAGGTTTTGAGTCTTTACATTGTATCAATTATTTCATCTTCCTACTCCCCTATGCAATTAGTGCTAGTATTACATTAGTAATTTTTATAATTATCACATTTTTATTATTAAGCCTATTGTTATCCCCATTTAATAGCTGAGAAAACTGAGACATTGTTAGCAATATAGATAATTGGAAGAATAGAGCCACATAAACATACAGAAACATAAACATACAGAAACAAAGAAACAAATGGAATATAAGTTCCCAAAACTAAATGCCTCTAAAACTAAAGAAAACAAGATTATGAAAAACTTTTCAAAAATTCAAGCTTTTTTAAATTTGAAGTCAATTAACATATAGTATATTATTCGTTTCAAAAGTAGAGTTTAGAGATTATGAGTTGCACACAACACTCAGTCCTCATTATATCAAGTGCTCTCCTTAATGCCCATCAAAAAAGTCAATCATTTTAACCTCATATTTCAAATTTAGATAGTACGAGTTCCCAGCAATGGATGACAGAAATCAGGACCTTTGCACATAACCTTTCCTCCCCTTTATCTTAATTATCATGAATTTGATTAATATGTTCATAGTGTCTTTATAACATTCCCACTGTATTCTATAATCATAATTTGTACTGTTGCTTAGCCTTAGATTTGTTTTAAATAGGTTACCCCAATTTTTTTACCAGGATTTCATTTTTGAAATGTTTAATTTCTTTATGTATTGCCTAAACATTTTTGTAAATTCCTATCTATCGTCAAGAAGCAAATTGCCAGGATGCACTTCGGGTAAGTATTTCCTCGCTTCTCTGTCTTTAATCAAATATTACTCTGGAAAATTCAGCTCAATATAAATTTCCCTCTTGAATGTAATCTTCCCATTTCTGCCCAGATTACTGTATGCTTCTTTATTTACTAAAAGTATTAAATTTAATTTATCTGTTCAAAAAATCCTTACTTAAATACCTGTGATGTACAAGCATAGCTGCTGGTGATATAATAGTGTAAGGAGGAAAAGGCTGGCTTCTTGGAGCATACTTTTTAATTGAGGAGAAAGATGATAAGCAAATATCTATCTGCCTATATGTCTGTCTATTTATCTATCTATCCTTCTCATGTCAGATAGTGCTCAGTACTTTGGGGAAAAAATGTAAAAACAGTATTGGAATCATGAATCAGCTGTAAGTGGTGATGCTGTTTGATGAAGGATCATTAGGGAAGACTTCTTACTGGGGTTATGTTGTAGGAATGAGTTAGGGGCAGAGGGCACTAGACAGAGAAAGATAAGGGAAAGGCCTCAGAGTCAGGCTCCTACCCACCCCAAGGAAACAGAGATAAGACAGTAAAACAGAAAAGTAAACCTTGCTCCCTAGCTCCAAAATGTTAGGGAGTATCCCCCCTTTAATGGCTTCTTAGTAATCACAGAAATTCACCAGACCACAAAGAAATATGTCATTAAGGTGTCCATAGTTCCCTCTCAAACCAAGACAACACAATCTCAAGGCCCTGGGCTACCTGACTTGGCTCACAGAAGCCCCAGATGTTGAGAAATATTATGCAGGAGATATTAACCTGGGAGAAGGGAACACCTTGTTTGGGCTCCTGATATTTACAAAAGCGTCTTGTTTGTTACTATTATGGTTACAAGTCCACTGGGTTTGGTCTAACTATAGACAAATTTACAAATCCACTCTGATATTGATAAGAAATTTACCAAATTCCCTGTCAGGTTCTCATAAAAGATGGACCATAAAACCCCCCCCAGTGGCAACCCTGTTGGGACCTCTCTCACTTCTGAGAGCTTTCTCTGTGTCTCTGCTTAATAAACTTCTGTCACTCTGCTGGCTGTGTGCTGTTCCGAGATTCTTCGACTCCTTTGGATGAGAACCAAGCCCTCCTGCACCAATGTGGATGAATTAGCCATGAGGATATATGGGGTTCCAGGTCAAAGATCCACAGAGTATTCATTTCATGTAAATTTTTTCTGGAATATCTGTTTTCTTTGGATCTGTAGATTCAGGTGCTCATTTAATGAAAGTTTGTATCTTGCCTGTTTTTTTTTTATTATTTTCTGTTCCTTTATATTTTTGTACCATTTTTTATGACAACCAATCATGCGAATGTTGAATGTATGTTGTCTTTCCCTTCTATAATGTCCCGCATAACTATACACTTTTGTTTTTTCATTTCGCTTTGTGTGAGTTCCTCACACTTGAGTATGCTGAATCTGTGCTGTCTTCTCTTGATTCCTCTCTTTACACCTTTCACTTCTGCCCTTGGAGTAGAGCTGTTTTTTATTTTAACTGTGTTAGCTCCCCTCTCATCCTTTTATTTTGTCTTAAAATTTGCCCTTCCTTCCATCTTCCTCTTTTTTTAAATATATCTTTTCTTAAAGGCCCTTTTTCTTTTCTTTTTTTTTAATTGTAATACTTTATTGAAGCTAAAAAGAATTATTTCTTTAAAGGAATAATTTTAGTGATTTTTGGATGATTTACAGTCTTCATGTGGCTTTTTCTTTTTTTCGCTCTTTTATTTTGACTGTTTCTCTAAGTTTTCATGTAAGTTTCATGCTGACTTTATATTTAAAACTCACCTTTAAAAAACAAAAAAACTCACCTTTAAATTCGGCTGTCTGCTGAAAAAAAGTGTGAAGCATGGAGGGGAAAAAAAAACTTGGGAACAATTTTTGGAGCAGTCCAAAGTTTGTGTTTTATGGTATTCAGCTGCTATTTTTCATGGGTTTTTTAAATCAAAGTGTAGATCTTGTATGACTTTTAGAGTAATGAACCCAAAAAGCCACATGTACACAAGACTAAGAATTTCATAATTTCTGCCATGATCTTCAAACTAATCTTCAGTGTGAAGTTCATAATTGTTTTGATTTTAAATCCTCTATTAAATTGATGTAAAATTTATTTTCAACATATTTTCAGATATTTTTAAATTAAAAGAAAAAACACTGAGTGACCAGAAAGCACTGGTTAATTTGATCCTTTCAGAAATTAAATTTTGTATATAAAAAATATGTTTATAAAAGAAATTATATATACATAGATGTCTACAGATATCATCAGGTCCTAGCATATCAATTTTTAAAATTTTAGCTTAAATCTATCAATATTTTTTAAAATGTTCAGTGTAGAGATTTAATACATATTATAAATTATACAGTATAGCCCTTAAGTGCTGTTTTTGTGTTTGGACTTATAAAGTTTTAAATCCAAAATAATGTTTCATGTTTTTGTAGGAAATGTATTTCTGAATTTTAAGTAGTAAAAGAGGAAGTGTGTATGTATGGCCCATAAAGCCAAGAAGCCTGTGCTCTTGAATCATTGTCATAATATCGTACATTTTCTTACTCTCTTCAGCAATTCTCTCCCATTGTAGTCATTCAATTCCAGATCTGTTTACTAAAGCCCTGACTTAGATAATACCTGACACCTGTTGTCTTCCAAAAATTTTGCATTTGCATATTAGTACATTGGATTTATTTTATACTTTAAAATATCTAGTTACTCAAATTAATATTGATTTGAGCACGAAATTTCTGGCTTGAAATGACTGTCAAGGACTTGCAACCAGGAATTTTAATAATAATAATAGTCTTGAGGATTTGGTCATGTGACTTTTCATTGAAAAGTTATTTTGGAACTATTATATCAGTTTCCCAAATACATATTTTAATTCCAGGTGGAATTAAAGAGCTTCTAAGTTGTGGGTCTCATGCTACTTCATGCAATGTTAAGATAAATATCTTTGCCAAGTTTATGGAAAAAATAACTCATAAATGGTTTACAGAAGTTTAAATATGTAACTCTAGATTGCACTCTACTACCTCTTTTGTGGGGCAAAACATGTCCCAGTTCAAATTCAGGGGTCTCCAAGCTGTAGTCTTTTTGACAGGTAGGATATCTGGTATACCCTATATTTTGAAGAAACGTCAAATGTGAGTGACAGTTGAAAAATAACAGCTGGCCTAGAGTATTTAGGCTAGAATTTAATGGCCTCTATTCTCACTACTGCTGTAGGTATTGGCAGATGCCTTAAAGCAAGTGCCCATTCCCCTGTTCATGTGAACAGCCATTTTCAAGTTGCAAACCTATCATTGAAAACACTAGGGCCAGGGCAGGCTTAACTGTCCATGCAGGGTTCGGATCACTATACCTCCTTCCTTATTTTTTCTAGGAATCTGGTAATTTCTCTTTTTTGGCTTTCATAATATAAAATACAGATATAAAATATAAAATCTTTAAGATTCAATCATTTTCTTTTTTTTTTAAATTTTTTTTTAAATTTTTATTTATTTATGATAGTCACAGAGAGAGAGAGAGAGGCAGAGGGAGAAGCAGGCTCCATGCACTGGGAGCCCGACGTGGGATTCGATCCCGGGTCTCCAGGGTCGCGCCCTGGGCCAAAGGCAGGCGCCAAACCGCTGCGCCACCCAGGGATCCCAAGATTCAATCATTTTCTAAGAAAACCTAGCCATTGTATTTTTCCGCATCTTACTACCTCACTTGCCCTATAGAAGAAAGATTCCATCAGAACTCTAAACTGATTCACTCCCCCCAAAAATGGCCAAAGTAAATATAGGGTACCTATCTTACTGGGAAAAAGAATAAACAATTCCATCAATTTTTTGTCACTCTTTCAACTTTGCTCTCCAGTTTTTTATGTATTTGCTAAAGACTCTAGAATGTCATGAATTGAGCAAATCAATTACTGGCAACAGTGATCCATGACATTGAGAGCCAGGGTAAAATTTCATAGGCAGTTCTACTGCTTCTCCATTTATTGCCCTCTCCAAATTGTACAGAAGGTTCCTGGAAGCCATTGCTGTCTTACCATCCTACTGTCAAGAGCTCAGCTGAGCACGATGGGCTGAATTTCTAAGTGTTAGAATAGTTAATTTAATCAGTAAGCCAAAAGTGAAAGTTCATAGTCAAGTCTTTGATAACTTACAGAGGTAATACAAGCATGAGGCTGGAACTGGAGAAAGTGCCTCTCCATCCCTCCCTTTCGGTTTTCTCCCATTGAACAGCATGGATCTGCATAGACCTGGGGGCCATGGAATCATTAAGGGAGCCCTAAGCAAAAGGCTCAGGTGGTTCTATGAGAAGGAGATGGAGTGGGTAGAGAGCTGTAGAAGAGAAGAGTGACAGAGTACTAAGAGCGGAGGAAGTATCAAGAATTCTCCTTCTTCTCTGCAGACCCCAGACCCCTCAGAAAGGAGGCTAAGGGAGAGGCACTGAAGGAGGCCTCAGCTGAAGATTTCACCTCAAATAGGTCTCTGGATGAAGGAGCCCAGCCTAGGGACACAAATATGCAAGGAGCACTATGCCAGCCAGAGAGGCTGAGCCATTGGTTGCAAGTCCCTTTAGGCAGTGCCGGTGCATCAGCTGTGTACTAAGTCTGGTGTGAGGAGGGCAGCTTTCCCCGTTGCAGGATGCTGGGTAAAGACTTTTTGTAATTGCCTTTGTAATTGTAATTCAGGTCAGCCTGAATAACCCCAGAAAGGTTTTTAACCAGCAACTGGACTCCTCACCCCCTCCTTTACTCTAGCTCTTTTCACTTTCTCTTTTTCACTTCTTAGGTATCTGTGTGGGCTTTTTTCCTCCTCCTCCTCCTTTAAAGATTTTATTTATTTGGGCAGCCCTGGTGGCCCAGTGGTTTAGCGCTGCCTTCAGCCCAGGGTATGATCTTGGAGCCCCGGGATCGAGTCCCACGTTAGGCTCCCTGCATGGAGCCTGCTTCTCCCTCTGCCTGTCTCTCTCTGTCTGTCTCTCTCTCTCTCAGTGTCATGAGTAAATAAGTACAATCTTTTTTAAGATTGTACTTATTTACTCATGACAAAGAGAGAGGCAGAGACATAGGCAAAGGGAAATAGGGGCTTGATCTTAGGACCCTGGGATCATGACCTGAGCTGAAGGCAGATGGTCAACCACTGAGCCACCCAGGTGTCCCTCCTCCTCCTCCTTCAGTTTTATTTTACTTAGTTTTTAAGTAATCTCTGCACCTGGTGTGGGCCTTGAATTCATGTTCCCAAGATGAAGAGTCACATGCTCCTCAGACTGAGCCAGCCAGGCACCTTTGGCTCTTCTTTCTTAAACATATATGTGCCTAAGGAGAGTGGTCAAAACAACTGAAATAGTTCAGAAAAGATTTAGTGTCAGAAGGTGAAGTGAGTTTCTTAGATGAGGGGGAACCCACCTCAGAGAGGTCCGGGGAAGGGAGTCATTACAGGAATAGCATGTACAAAGGTACTGATCCAGTGAGGGCACTATATGGCTTGGGTTTGACCAGAGCACACACTGTAAGGCAAGGACAGCCGAGAGATCCCTTTAGGAGGCCAAAATATGAAGTAGCACATATACCATACCAAAATTTAAATTTTTTTCCCCAGTAAAGATAGAAAAGTGTTGAAAACCTTTAATAGCAAATGATATAATCACATTTACATTGAAGAAAATGTCTAAGCCTAGGCTGGTGCATGAACTCGTAATAAAATATGAAAACAAATAATGAGGCATCTCAATTTTTAAGTGGGGTTTAAAGTCTCCTTGCACCAAGGCAAAATTGATTATTTGGATCTGTCCTTAAGGGAGACCACTTCAAAGATCAGAAATGAGTTGTTAGAAGACTTGCCACATTCTTCCTTAGTGTGTGAATGCTTCCTTTGAAATACACACTGTGTAAAATCTCCACCTACAGAAATATACTCATGAGTACTTGTACTGCGCTGCCACGCACTAGGAATGGTGACTTCGGAGAGAGTGGGCGAAGAAAATATGCTGCTCACATGGGGGGGGAGGGGTGGGAAGACAACCTACACATAACCAGAAGAAAGCTATGACTAAACAAAGGCAGTTTGGTATCAATATCTGGTTAAACTGTTTGTAGAGTAGAACTTTGTCTTTAAAAAAGAACAATGACAACAGAGAAGTATCATCTATTTTCTTTACAGTATAGAACTCTTTCTGATCATTATCTGTGATATTATTGACCTGTCCTTTATGTCCATTTTTTTAATGTTTATACTATATATGCAAACTCATGTTAAGGAAGAGCTAAATCCATATTTTTTTGACTTCAGAATTGGAATTGCCAGTTATGTCTCTTGAGTTGTAAGTCTGAAATCCTTCTACAAAAAAAAATTTTTAAGGTTTTATTTATTTATTCATGAGAGACGCAAAGAGAGAGGTAGAGACACAGAGGAAGGTAGAAGTAGGCTCCCTGCGGAAAGCCCGATGTGGGACTCCATCCCAGGACCACAGGGTCACTCCGTGAGCTGAAGGCAGATGCTCAACCATTGAGCCACCCAGGCATCCCTCTTGAACAAAATTTTTTTGACTGATAGTTTCACCCATAGCGATATATGTTAGTACTTGCTTGCATGTGTAGTTTTTCAGATTTATTTTTTACTAAATATACACATGCAAATTACATACTAATATTGTATGTTAGATCACTTAAGATTACTTATCTATATTGAATATGAAGCCTAAATGTTTAGGGCTACAGCCATTTGTTCTTCATTATTGATTATTGTGGAAAATGGGAAAGGGAGATCCAATAGGATCTTGGGGATCACGGATATGCTAACTGATTTCTACAAAAGTTAGACATAAAGCATCCAAGGGTGATTCATAACAAATTAAGTCTGGTTTCCTTGTCATTGTATATAGTGTATATAGATCTTGGTCTAAACTAAGAAATCTATTTTGTTTCAAGTACATGACTCTTAGAAGATTTAATGATGGTGGTTTCTTAATTTTCAGAGTATGTCCGTTAGGTTCATAGAATAGTATTTATTGACTTTAGCAGTTAATTAGAGCTCTGTAAAACAGTCTGAGGATATTAATTCATCACAGTGTTTTCCAAACCAAAAGGATTTTATTTCCCCAATAATAAGTTCAAAATATTGTATGGTATAATTTTTAAATAGCAACGCATATTTTTAAAAAACCATGAAAAATGTTATTTTTGTTTGGTTATGATTTTTATCATTTTTATTTTGAAGAATATGGTTGTTTTATGAAACAATGGAAACCTTAAGAAGACATTTGTTTGCAATGTCATTTAAAGTCCCTATCATTAAGGCGCCTGGGTGGTTCAGTGGTGGAGCATCTGCCTTTGGCTCAGATCGTGATTCCAGGGTTCTGGGATCGAATTCCGCATCAAGCTCCCTGGAGGGAGCCTGCTTCTCCCTCTGCCTGTGTCTCTGCCTTTTTCTGTGTCTCTCATGAATAAATTATTAAAATGTTTAAAAATACATTTTAGTAATATGATGATATTTTAAGGGAAAATAAAATCCCTATTTGTGAAGCCATGAGAAACAAAGAACATTGGACATTAATGTATTTCTTTCATGCTAATTATATTAAGATTATCCCATATTGAGATTATTCAAATTGTGTCACTCAAAGATTCATTTTGGTCTTATTTATACAGATTTATTAATTTTTATACAGATGTAGATAATTCTCAGGGTTTTTTTCTTTTCTTTAACTTTAACATATTGTTATATTTTTCTTTAGTTAAAAAAAACAGAGGATGGATTATTTTGTAGTCAGAAAGGGCTAACATATGTAAGTATTAATCTTTCTGTCCCATAGAAGGTAATAATGCCCACTAGGTGACTCATTTTAACTCCTTAGTCACTTTGTGTTTTTACTGGCTTTTTAATATCTTCACAGTTTTTCTACAATTTTAAATAGTACTATCTTTAAAACAACTGGAAAGTTACGCTCCTCCTTTTCCTCTTTTTTACGTAAGGAAAATAATATACAATGATCATTTCTCATTAATTTCTCAATTGCTAAATGTTGAGAAATGAATCATGAATGTTCAAATGAGATGCCCTATCCATGGGCCTCTGAAATTCATTCAGTTGAGGAATGGTAAATTCCTTAAATTATTTACTTAAGGGCTTAGGAACCTATTAAGCCCTTAGGCCAGGTGACACCAGAAGGCTGAGGTGAAGGCTGAGAGTTAAAGCTCTCTTAATGACATAGACTTCAAACCCTGGTATTAGGGAAATGAAGAAGATTAAGATGTCAACTCAAACCTCAGCTATACTCTCAGTCTATACCCTTTCCTGATGGGGGAAAATAAAACAAAGGGTCTCCAGGAAACAGAAAGTCAGACTGTGGTTGTCATCTCTATTATCCATCAATCCCAAGTATTGTACGTACTGGTAAAAACCTATTTGGGAGCTGTCATTGATATAGGTGAGCCCCCGACATCCTACTGAAAATGTTGCTGGACAATCCAGGAGTTAGTACTTACTCGTGAAATTGTTTTATAAAGAATAAAATAAAGAGCTATTCCACTGTCCATTTGCTCATTTAGCCTTTTGTGCCATCGAAGAGTATTGGAACATTAGACATTTTCCTGGAGACAGAGAGATGAAATGAGTTCACAGACAGTAAAAATGAAGTGGTTGCAATACATTATGACAGATACTTTAATTAAAGTACTTATTCTAGGAGAGCGGAAGACACATGCATGCCTAACAGTCTCTGGGGTAGCCAGGAAAGATTTTGCAGGAAGAGTAGGAGTTTACCAGATAATGGAAACACCAAGTATAAAGGTATTTCCCTACATTTACTTTTGTACATTAAAGAAGATATATACTTAACTGCAGGGAGTCCAGAATTGTTTGCATTTGGGAGGTTTATGCACAAAGAGCTGTAATAATTGGACAATAAAGTTATAAGAATATCTATTATTTTGTGGTTCTTCTCTAAATGCTAGGTATTCTTCTGAGACTTTTGAATCCTCACCACATCCCTTCTATGTCAGCACTTTTTATAAATTAGGAAACTGAGGCATTGAGGGAATAATAATTTATATATATATATTTGTTTGTTTGTTTGTTTGTTTGTTTGTTTTTGAGAGACAGAGAGCAGGGAGAGGGGCAGAGAGTATCCTTGAGCAGACTTCTCGCTGAGTGCAAACCCCGGGCTTGATCCCAGGACCCCGAGATCATGACCTGTGTTGAAACCAAGAGTCAGATGCTTAACCAACTGAGCCACCCAGGCACCCCAGGAATACTAATTATTTTTTAACAACTCATGACTGTCAAGCATCAACACTGGAATTCAAGCCCAGGCTGTGTGGTTCCAGAATCTATCCTCTACTTGATGTTGTGGAGGTGGGGGAATCAAAGTGGGAAAGAACTTTGCTTAAGAGTTTTGCCCTCTATTTTGTAGATAATAGGAAACCACTGAAGCCCTGCAATAAAGTGGATGTGGGATATGAGAAAAAGGTTTTGAGAGTGACTTCCAAGCTGCTGTCTTCAAAGGCTGAGTTTCAGACAGCATTTTACTAGAGATAGAATAGAGTCATAGAGCTAAGTGTTAGAGAGAAGGAAACACATTACATTCGGAGCATATTCATTGCTAACGTATCTGCAGTTTATGTTTTTTAGCAGTTTGACAATGGATAAAATATATGACCTCTCTGTGTCACTTTTTTTTGCATCTGTGAAATGGGGATGATTTATTATGAGGATTAAATGCATTAATAAACTGTGCTAAAAATAGCAACTGATTCCACAGCTAAGATCTGTGCCTCTTAAACAAGTAAATTACATTTATAAACCTTAAGTACCTTGGAGTAGACCAGAAGTAAATACTAAGTTGCATATTCAGTAAGGCCAGTTTCTAACTTGATTTGAATGTATTTTAACCTTTATTGGTATAAGAACTAGTTATGGTTTTCACATTTAATCTTCTGTAAAGTACTATTACTTATTCTAACATTTTTCAATATATGTGATCATGTTTATTAACTTAAAATTACAATGAATATCACTAACTTAGATCAGAGGGAAGCAGGATCAAATCATATACATTATTTTAAGTAATTCATTTCTTTTGAATTAAAGTGCACTTTTACTAACTCTACTGACAAAACGATTACTAAATTATCTGATTTTTATCCAAAGCACTCACTCAGTCTTTTTTTCAACAAATACAGATTTAGTATCTCTACCCAGCTCAACACTGTGTTGATAGTGCTGAGAAGTCAATGTTCCTCACCAAGAGTTCAGAATCTTGTATAAGAGCAAGGGCGGTCAGTGCAATGACAGCAGCATCCCATGAAGACCACTCCATCAGATGGTCTTCAAATACAGTAGAGCAAGTAAAGTAAAATATTACATGCATTTAAGGCTTTTGGATTCTCATTAGACAGCACCAAATTATTGCTTCTAAATTATAAAAGCATTCTTTCTAAATCCCAGCCTATTATAATTTTATTATATTATCATGCATATCTGAAATCCTTATATGTGCCATCTATTGAAAAATTAAACTTTATTATAATGAACACATAACTAGCAGAGTAACTTAAAATCCACAAGAATAGATGAAAGCTTCTCTCCAAAAAACACTAAGTTGTAAATAGAGCAGAATCAAAGTTGGGATATTTTCTTCGGAGGTCAGGCTTCATAGAGGCACTAATATCTTTTTTTTAAGATTTTATTTATTTATTCATGAGAGACACACAGAGAGAGGCAGAGACATAGGCAGAGGGAGAAGCAGGCTCCCTATGGGGAGCCCGATGTGGGACTCAGTCCTGGTACCCCGGGATCACGCCCTGGGCTGAAGGCAGACACTCAACTGCTGAACCACCCAGGGGTCCCAAGGTGCTAGTACCTGGAAGATTTCTTGAACCAAGACTAGAGTTTTGTCAGTCAGAGAAGACAGAAATGAATAGTCCAGCATTTCATCACCACTTTAAACATATATTATCCACTTTACAAATAAGGACTTTGAGGTACAAAGAGACTTGTGACTTAGTCACCAGAACCGAACCTTCAGGCCTAATCAACAGATCATCCCTTTCATGCAGTGACCACAAGTAACAAATGGGATGTTGTTAATTATTGATTATGTCTTTGAAAGCGATAGTTTGATCTCCTGACACCTACCCACCTTGTCCTTCAAAGCTTGATCTTTAGCCAGAACCACACTTCTTCTGAGATATCCTTTGGATAGCCACTGCTGAGAAAGCAGTCCTTCTCCTGGTTACATAATTGCTTCTACATGAACAGACCCCATATCTGGAATTCCCAACCTCTTTTTCCCTTTGACATCCAGCCCTGATCCATAATTTCTTGCTATGTATTTTCATCTGAATGTAGAATCATTGCTTCAAAGGTAATATATCAAAAGCTGAACTTTTTAGCTTTTGTTTTTCCAAAGCAGGCCTCTCTGAATCTTCTATTTCTTTAACCAGCTCAATGGAACTGGGATTATTAATCTCTAACATTTCTTTTTCACTCTCTTTTCCTTGCTCTTTATCATGAGTGAACTATCAATGTTCCGTTTTTCATTTCATCCTAGCCATCTGCCCTTTGTTGCCTCACCTCTGGATGGGGTCTTCACCATTCACACCAGTGGTTATGTTAAACAGGACAAAAACCAAGCTGTGGCGAAAACAAAAAAATACATTGGTTCCAACAAGAGAAAAGCCCATGTATTCTTCCACATGAAACAGCCCTGTTCAGTGGGCAGAGCTTTGTGAGAAGGTTGCTCCATTCTACAAGAACTCTCTAGGCACCCTGTGATTTCTTCCACTGTTCCATCATTCCCTGGAGTGTTGGTATTGACTGAATGATACTGATACATTCCAGTTCATGGAAAGCAAGCAAAAGATATGAAGGTTGAAGGAAAAAATATGGAGGTTGCACACATAACTTCAGTCCACTTTTCTTTGGCAAGGCAGTCACTTGGCCTTCCCAGCTGCAAGAGAAGCTGGGTAATGTCCAGCTGAGAAGCTGAATGGTACAGTGAAAATAATTATTATGGAAGAAGGGAAAAATGGATTTGGGGGCATAAGTAACCATTTGTCTTACTAATCAACCCTGTTGCCCAAATATACCATGAATATTGTTTCCCTCATTTATGAGGCTTCAAGATCAAACCCAATTCTACTTCCTTTTCTGGTTAGAACAGTCCTTGGTGCTCTGGTTTGGGTTTTTTGTTTTTGTTTTAATATTGTATTTATTTATTCATGAGAGAGATATAGAGAGAAGGCAGAGACACAGACAGAGGAAGTAGCAGGCTCAACCACTGAGCCACCTAGGCATCCCAGCAGCTCTGTTTTTTAACATTTACTTTCCCATTCATTTTGCATCTATTTTATACTGTCTTTTATAAGCCTCTGTATAGCTCTTTATAAATGATCTTTATTACTATTTATATGCCTTCACAAACAAATTTTAAGCTTTCGGAAACAGGGAGTATATTTTATATTTCCTTGCATAGGCAGGATCTATTGGTCAGCTATCCAAAATAAGCAATAAAATTATACACAAAAGTTTAGTTTTGCTTATACTACTGACAGAATCAATATTTTTTGACAGTGTTCTTATAATGTACACAGGAAGTTAATAAAATATGCATTTGAATGAATAAAGATGTGACTGATTGGATGAATATTTAGCCCCTTTCCCAAATATTCATAAGTCAAATTCAAATGAACCTAGAGTATAAAAATCTGAATTTTTGAGTCAGCAATATAATATAGAATGTGTACTTTCTATGTAAATTCACATTATCAGCCATAATTCTCTATTTTCTATTCCTATAAATCTGACAGCACACATAGTCCTTACCATTTAGTAAAAATAAAAGAATGGATTTCCACGATATTGAGAAAAGAAAAGGCATTACATCACTTTTTACGTTTGATACAAAAAAAATTAAAATTAGTTCTGAACTATGTCCAACAATTGCAAAAACTGAAAGCAAGCCAAAGTGGAGAGATGGTGAGGCTGTAACAAGGAGGAGTAACTTGGGGGTGAAATAACAGAGATCAATGAAGATCAAGGTGGAAACTAAAAATGTACCCTAGTTTCAGTAGCATAGAGTGGCCAATTCAAGAAAGACTTGACCATTAGATTTGGCAAACATTTTACTGTAATTAAGATTCCTATGTTAATGGCTTGAATTAGTTTATAGAAAAGGAAAGGAGGGGGTGCCTGGGTCTCTAAAGTGGTTGAGCATCTGTCTTTGGCTCAGATCATGATCCTGGGATCAGGCCCCCTCTCACCCCCCAATTGGCAGCTCTAATGTAAATAATGGTCATATGAGTGTACCTAGGCTACTCAACTGATAAAATGTTCACTTACACTTTGTTTTTATTTTTTATTTAAAAATCTTTTCTCTAGGTAGCTGGGTATAAGAAGTAAAGACCCAAAACTATCAATACAGAACTCACATTGTTTATAGAAAGTAGGTAAAATTGTGTTGGATAAAATTAAACTGAGCTCCATTCTACCAATGTTTTTCTTCTTCTTTTGTGGAACAAAGGAAATGAGTTCACTTTCAGTATAAATTCCTAAGTCTCTTACAATATCTGTTCATACTCTCCTTGGCATTTTTGTTGGGAGGCAGTCGATTTCTTCTATAGATGGATTTCATTATTCAGACTTCACCATCAGTAGAATACATTATAAATTATGCAGAATGAGATAATTAGTAGCAAGCAAGAATATAAATAAAGCTGCATAACCAATAAAAGGCCATAAAACCTGGCAAGTAAAATTAGTTACTGTGTGTTAAAATAGGAAATGTATGGAGGAAAAAAAAAATGATCTCACATGTCCTCTCTGTGCTGGAGAGAAATTGCTATATTACACATGGTTCTGGAAATGCATGTATATCGTCTATTAGAATTAAATAAAATCATATGTAATGCAGTGATTTAGAATGATCTAAGAACAAAAAAAAAAAAAAAAAAGGTTCCATGAAGATAAATGGTTCTTTTGTTAAGGTAAAGCCAATTTCCTTCCCCCTCCATACTGAACCAAGCACCAATTTTTTTTAAATATGCATCAATTTCCACAGTAAACTTTTGCAGTTTTTGTTTTGAAAATGACATCGAGAATCTTAATAACTTATATTTGTCTAACAAATAACACATGCATGTACACATACACAAAAAAACGCTTTGTGTATTTCCCGGAAATCTCCAGTTAGTGAAATGACATATCAGCAATATTGAACAAATGATAATCACAGTGTGTACAGTAAGATGCATTAAGTGAGCTTAAAAAAATTTACCTAGTCCATCCCACAGAGCTTCACTATAATCAAGGGGGAAAATTGCATATGAATTGTGCCAATCTAAAAAAATAAAAAGATCTTTAGGGCCATATTGATTTCATTGAATGCCCTATAGATACACTTGAGGAATTGTAATGTAAAGGTTAAGGCAAGAGCTAGAATTCATTTGAATAATACATTCTAACATATTCTATAAGACTCAGTTTACTGTGTCAAAGAATCAAGATGTGTATATAAAGTATGCCAATTACAAAAGTGCCATAATGTTTTGGAAAGGATGACTATCTTCTAAATAATTGTTTTGTTTCTTAATGAATGACTCTTTGGCAGCCTGACAATAAAATCAGCTTTCAAATTGTTTTCAAAAAAGCAATGTCAGTTAAAATTAGACTTTGCTGATTATGGAAACAAATGGGGATCTGTGCACAAAAAGCCTTTTGGGTATTTTATATTGTATATGTTTTTATATTTACTTTTTCTTTATCATCAGAGTTTCCTTAGATTTCAATGTCAGTGGAGTCAAAATGCCTAATATAAATGCAAATTTCCTATTTGACTTTTAATACAAAAACTAGGAAATGTGAACCTCAGTGTTTAGGTGGCCTGGGTAGGTAAAGGCACATTGAACTGAATAAAGCATGACAACATTATGAAGCGTCTTATACTGCTTATGCTTAGGATCTAAAATAACCTAATATGCCTGATGAAAGATTTCATTCCAGAGGACCAATCATCAGTTCAGTTGACATAATAATGTATTTGATTCATTTTTAAGGAACAATTCCATTTAACTGAATTAATGGGAACTCATCAGTGAATTGTTTGGAGTTCCATTAAAATATTAAGGTTATTTTGATACTGTACATTTCCAATATTCATTACCCATCATGGTGAGGTAACTATACACGGACTTGACAGAGAGGTAAACTCTGTAAGAGTGACTTCCAGACACCAGCTTTGGATGATTTCCCTTTGTATTGTTCCTGCTCTAGATCATAGATACTTGTGAGTGCAATTTATTTTCTATCATCATTTATTGATTGAGTTGCACAATAATTGTTGACTAAATCCCACTTCCAGGTTAGTCTAGAAAGGGACTAAAATACATTACTTTATAAAACGTGTGATTGTCTAAGATTCTTATATTGCTTTAGAGCACTCTACATTGTCTCAACCTCAGTACCTAATATTATGCTCTTTCATTTCTGTTGTTATTTCTTTGTAGCTCCTCCTAGATTTTAGGTGCATTAATAATAGGCACCAAATTGGAGTAGTTTATCTATTGCATACCCAGTGCTTAAAAATCTCAAATATGTGTGGTAGGAACACAGTAGTGCATGGATACATGAATCAGGGGAGGTCTGTGACAAAACACTAAGCAAAGCTTCATGAAAGAGGGGATTGTTTGCACCACCTGGCAGGAAGGGAAAGTAATGAGGAAGGCTTCACAAAACAGGTAATATTTGAAATGATTGGAACGTGAGATGGAGATAGAATGAATTAAAAATAGTAAAACAAAAGAATAGAAACTTTAAGTCTGCATTACATTCTGAGAAAGTTAAATAACCCTACTGAGAAGCTGAGGGTTTCTGGGAATTGAGTAGCATATGTGATTGGAAAGGTAGTTTGCTCTCAATTGATGTGTGAGGAATCAGGGGTGAAGGCAGTTCAAACCACATTTGCTGAAATAGTACAGGCACATTGTTTAGAACGGTCTTATGTTGACAAGCTTAACATACATGTATGGTTTCTCTTTGGTCTATTCTGACTCAGCTCCAAGCTGGCTAAGCTATATTTGCTAGCCCTCAGTTGTTGAAGAATACTTTCTATCTAGAATCAAGTGCGACTTTACCAGTGCTTGTGCCCTTAGGAACATCAAGACATTCCTCTAGTACTCCAACTTGATTATTCAGTACTGTACCTTTCTTAATCAAGATTCTAGCTTCAAGTCTTTGCTTGATTGTTTTCTTTCATAGATTCTAGGGCTCTCAGAACTGTATTTGGTGCTTTCATTTGCTTTTACTTTCTGATCTCAGTATACGGGATTATAGATTACTTATTACATTCTTTATCACACAAGAAGTAAGGTTATAATATATATAAGATGAAAGAAAAGAAACACTCATTAATGTTTTAACATTGTAGATTCAATTGGATTAAGATAGATATGCATGTAGCTTAATATAATATAGACTGATTATTGAACTTATTGACTAGTTAATATTAAATAGTGCATAAGCCTTCGAACAAGAATATGCCAGACAATTCTAAATCAGTAAGGAAACAATCCAAGGCTCTTAAACTGGTAACTGTACAGTTAACCTCTTGTATAGCATAGCAATAATGCAATGAACCTACATTTAATCCTCAAAGGCATGCCTGTTGGAAGCTACCTTTCTTGTAAGCTACTCAGGGAGTGTTACCTGAGATTCGCAGATCCCCAAGAAGTCACTGAATTCAGGGAACTTGTGAATTTGAATGGGAAAAATGAGACATCATTTTTCTAATTACCTTTATTGAAATATTGCATTTTTCCAATTACGAATGTAACAATAAATTACAGTAATATTAATGATACCAGTGACTTTGCCACCAATAAAAAGCACTTTCTATTTTTCATACATTGTAATTGCTGTAGATGTTTCAAAATACACCATTTGTACTCCATATTACTTCAAAATTATAATTTGATGTTCTCTCGCTGGATCATATTATATAATGTAAAGAAGTACATTAATTACCATATCACGGATTCCTAAAAAATATTCTCATTAGCAATTTCAATATCACTTTAATCCTGTATTTTTTATTTATGCATTGGATATAATCTAAGAAGAGGATCTGTAGGCTTCACTAAGCTTCCAAAGAGAGTGTTGGTTCAAAAGACATGCAAGAAACCCTCTACTAAAGGAATTTGAATTCTAGTAAATTCTAATTGTGGGGTTTTTAAACCTTTAACAACAACCTTACTGTTATGTTATACTTGAGAATTTACAAAAAATTTTCATGTACACTGTGTGTAAAATTTTTGGTGAGAATAGGGGAAAGGACCACAGCACACACATCTGGTACATTCAATAAAGAAGGACATTCTCTTTTTATTTAAAAGCAATAATAAAACCTACTAAAAGTCCTATTTTCTGTTATCATTATTGCTTGACAATTTAAAACAATACAATATTAAATTATTCTAAACTATTTTTTAAAAAATATTTTTGTGCTAAGTTCTAATCCATTTATGTCGTTATAGTTGCTTCTATTATTGTCTGTGGTTTAGTGCATAACTGAGGAATTTCCTTTGTTATAAGTTATTTGAATTTCAAATATTAATATTTTTGAGAGCAAAATACATGTGAGAGGAAAAAAATAATACATCTGAGAGGTAAAAAAACAACACACTTTTATGTTATCCTTTCATAAATATATTCAACATGGAAATTAATATGAAATAAATCCAGTGACAGAGTGAGAACCCCAAAACACAGCTGCATACAGATTAAGTTGCCTGTGTTCATTTCAAGATAAAGGATCTAATAGTTGAGAAATGTGCAGGCTCACTTTGGGTACAGTTCATGATTCTGACCCTGATGATCCTGAACATTCCTGCACTTGCAAATTGATTGGATGTAAACAACTGCAGCTTAGTGGAGGTAAAGATGGAAAAAGAATTTGAATTGCTTCGATTCTGTCATTTCCTTGGAGTATGTATTCATTTTGTGATTATTACTGACAGTAATTTTGTTGTATAGAGAAGAGAGGAGTCAAAATGATGCATGTTGACCATCAACCATACTATGCTGACAGCATACCCCTCCCTGGCTGACACAATTTCTGTAGTTATTAGTATTCTTCAGTTTTCCCAGATGGTGAGGATTTGTCCAGAATCACTTAGTGATTCAAAAGCAGAACTTCACAACCAAGTCCTCTGATTTCCTAGATTAGTGCCTTTTCTTCACTCAGGATACGAATACACCTTTTATGGGAAACGAATTTTGTGGTTCAATGCGTCTGGAAGATGCTAGGTTAAACAAAGTCCTTTGCTATAGGATTTAGAGTCTTTTAACATTATTATGCAATCTAAATCTACAGGTCTTTGGTCCTTCACAAAGTTATTTGCATCACAGATTGTTTTGTTTTCCAAGAAACATTTTGTAAATGTAGTTTAGTATCAAGCATAAAACAAACATACAAGGACGACTGGGTGGCTCACGGGTTTAGCGTCTGCCTTTGGCTCAGGGCCTGATCCCGGGGTCCTGGGATCCAGTCCCACAGTGGGCTTCTTGCATGGAACCTGCGTCTTCTCCCTCTGCCTGTGTCTCTGCCTCTCTTTCTGTGCCTCTCATGAATGAATAAATAAAATCTTTATTTAAAAACAAAACAAAACAGGGATCCCTGGGTGGCTCAGCGGTTTGGCACCTGCCTTCGTCCCAGGGCGTGATCCTGGAGTCCTGGGATCGAGTCCCACATCAGGCTCCCTGCATGGAGCCTGCTTCTCCCTCTGCCTGTGTCTCTACCTCTCTCTCTCTCTCTCTCTCTGTGTTCCTCATGAATAAATAAATAAAATAAAAAAAAAACATACAAAATAGTTGAAAAACTTTAGGTGCTGCTCCTCAAAGTAAGCCTTTGGTTTGGAGGTAGTTTACCAGATAAAACTAATGTTAATTGAGCACTTACTATGTAATCCATTCAGAACTTTGAGTTTGTGTTTTCATTTTATCCTCACCTGACTATCTGAAATTGATACTGATAATATTTCCATCTTAGAGGAAACTGAGATATCAAAGTGAAAAGTCTGGTCCAAAGTCAGAGAAATATAAAAGCTTGAACATTATTACCACCTTGAACACTGCCCGGCTTCTATTCCCACTCTGTAACACCTTCCCCTCATCTTGCTAATTCCTACTTTTCCTTTGGATCTTAGTTTAAAAGTAACCTTTTCAATGAGGCCTTCTCTAACCTCTGAATTGATAGATAAGTGACCCTCCACCACTAATCCTGATCATTATATTTGCTTGTTTATGCTACCTTCTGAGATAGACTGTAAACTCTGATTGAGCAGGAAATGCCCTACATCCGTATTTCTTGTGGTAACTAAAAGCCAGGAACAGAGTAGAGACTGTAAATAGTAGTTTAATTAAAGTCAACTAATTTTTTTTTCAAGTTTACTGAAAATTAGAGTTTGGGAGTGAATATAACAATGTTGTATTTTAGTTTTCCTCTCCTCCTTTGGTTAAAGACCCCAACTCCTATAGTTTGAAAGGCCTTACAAATTAGACACCTCTTAGGGCCACCTGAGTGGCATAGTTGTTTAAGCATTCAACTCTTGGTTTGGGTTCAGGTCGTGATTCCTTATCGTGATCCCAGGGTCATGAGATCAAGCATCGGACCAGGTCTAGGCTCTGCTCGTGCAGAGTCTTCATGGGACTCTCTTTCCCTTTCCCTCTCCCCGGGCCCCTCCTCTCTGTGCTTGCTCCCTCTCTCTCTCAAATAAATAAATCTTAAAAAAAAAAAATACTATTCTCACCAATACATAAGGCCCTTCATTCTAGTTTGATGACTATTTACAACATGTCTATTTATATGCCCCAGCATAAAGTAGGTGATTTCCAGTTAGAAAAATAATTCACACTCAGATATAAACCAAAGGTTATGTTTACCATTGGATAAACTCAAGGATGATACTTAGATCTTTGGATAGACTTAGAGAGATGTCAGACTTCTGGGTTGTTCTGAAATTGTCCATTTCTTGGGTGCTTCAGGATTTCCATGTTTCTTTAAAACTAAAAACTCACATTTCTCAGGATTTGAGGAAACTGTCTCTGAGTTTGGAGGAGGAAGCTACATACAAATCAAGTGATTTCTGATGAGTAGATTTTTCTCTCCAAAGAACAATCTTCATGTAATCATTTAGGAACAAGTTTTACTCTTGGTGTTTCTTTCTAAAGAAATTTTTAACTATGGTAAAAAAAAAAAAAATAGACTCAAATGGTATCTAAATTCAGAAAATCTTAATTAAAAAATGAATTTTTTTCAAATAAGGTTTTCTAAGCAGCAGAGCATTTTAAAAAAATCATTGATTGAATTCAACAAATGTCCCATTTCCCCACGAACACATCATCAACAGTATATCCCTACATGATAATATGTTAGCATAATTTTGTGGTAAACAAACTGATAATATCCTTGTTAGCTTAATAAATCAATTCATAATACATCTGATTTTATATAAATTAATATGTGCTCAAGCATAAAGTCTTATAAACACTAACACTGGATTTTTAATCAATGTATAATTTTTAAATAAATAAAGACTGACACAGTTATGTGGATGAAAAGTGTGAATAACCAACACTCAAAAACATGGAAAGATATTTGATAATCTTATCAGTAAAGAAATATAAATTAAAGCAGGAACATTATATCAATACTAAATTAATGAAAATATAATGACAAATATTATTTTCGTAGCATTTCTACTCAGTGTCCTGAACATTCCCCAGTGTATACTGAGTAAATTAATACCAGTTTATTATAACTGTCCCTTAAGTTTTTGAAGACAGCTATCCTCAGCAAATTTGTATTTTCCCTGATAAATATCTTAAAAATCTTTTAACTCTTTCTCAGTTCATTGTTGCCATATTGCTCCTCATTCTGGATGGTTTCTCTGGATGTCCTATTTCAAATACCCAAATTTTAAATAATCAGTAAAAGGAAATATATAGATATAAAAATGTTAATTTTTTTCTTTCTTTATATAGTAACTTGCTCAGAGCCAGAAAAAGATGTGTGATACACATCTGGGGCTGGGGTTGTACACACAACCGCAGTACATACAGATACAGTATATATAGGCAGTACTGGTACAAATTGCCCCCGCCCCTTTTTAAAGCTACAACAACACAGTCTGTTCTATTTGTAAAATGACCTCCAAATAAAAATTATATCTCTACATCTCATCATAAGAGAATATACAAGGGCTACATGCCACTTTGTTTAAAAGGAACGCTTTTTAAAAACATGAAGCACTAGGCACTGTTCCAACCCTAACTCCTGGATGGCTTCTCAGTAGAGGTCACAGAGGGGGATGTCTGGGTGGCTCAGCAGTTGAGCGCTCAGGTCATGATCCCAGGGTCCTAGGATCAAGTCCCGTATCAGGCTCCCTGCATGTAGCCTGCTTTTCCCTCTGCCTGTGTCTCTGCCTGTTTCTCTGTGTCTCTCATGAATAAATGAATAAATAAATAAAAATCTTTAAAAAAAAAATAAAGAAAAGGCCACAGAGAACTTCCAAAATCTGTAGTGATTGGTAACAACAACAAAAAAATTTAAGAACATTATAGCAACAGAATTATCAAAAATTGCCAGAGAATAACTATTTATTAGATGCTATCTTAAACAGTGTTGGGTATATATTATTTTAGTCATTTCCTTCTTAAAACAATTATTCAAAATTATTTTCTTCTTTTAATAAATAAGAAAACTAAACTTGGAGCCATCAAGAACTCTGCCCTGACAAGCACAACTGTCTGCACAGTTGAGACTCAAACCAGATTTGAATGTAGTTTTTCACTCTAAACTCATAATATACACGTACGCTGTATCTTGCTTCTTCATTTTTTTTTAAAGATTTTATTTATTTATTTATTTGAGAGAGAGGGCAGGAGGAGCAGAGGGAGAGGGACAGACTCCTCCATCAGCGCGGAGCCTAAGGCAGGACTCATCTCAGGACCCTGAGATCCCGACCTGAGCTGAAAGCAAGAGTCCGATGCTCAACTGACTAAGCCACCCAGGCGGCCCTTTTCTTCCTCATTTTTGTAAATCAATGCCTGACATCATTCAGTTATTAAAGAAAACACATAGCAATTCCTCCTCTTGAGCTTTGGTTTGTTTAGGTTTTGTTTGTGATTTTGTGTAGCCCCACCACCATTCTGGCCTCTTACCTAATCAATTCACTATTGGTCTTCTGCAGCAAATCCTAATTACTTCTTACTATTCCATAGTAATAAACTGAATAAAATTCGACTTATTCTGTATACTGCTGCCAGATTCATCTTTTTCTGCCACTTATTTTCCTATTCTGTAATTTCCTTTAACTTTCTTCCATAACTTACTCTTTCAGCTCTAAATTCTCTATGACCTCTTCTTTGTCTCTGACCTAAGCATATGCCCATGGTTTCCCAGCTCAAATCCTCCACTGTGAGCTCACAGTGATCTCCAAGTTGGCCCATCTGCATGCACTGAGTGATTTTTTGCCTTTCTATTTTGTCATTTAAGCAGCCTCTAAAGTAGATTTTAAGTACTTGCTAAGTGCCAGTTACCTTTTTGTGAAATTTACATGCACAGTCTCATTTGGTGTTCACAACACTCTTATGAAGCAGAGGAAAAGGTCAAGGTAATTAACATTTATTGTACTCCTATATTTTAAATGATCTTTGTTGAATTATCTTCTTTAATCTTCAGAATTGCCCAGACTGAAATTGGGCAAGTTCAAGAGCTTCCCTAGGCGTAGACACTGAGATTGAGATGTGTTTAATCAAGGTCTGTCCAAATCCAATCTCAACTTCCTATATCATACCTCCTCCTTGAAGACAAGAACGGCTGTTAATCTTTCTCATATTTTCCCTGTTCATACAATATTTGGTTATTTTAGGTTTCAATAAATGAAGGAATGCTCTTGTCTCTCATATTTTTTTCTGTTTTGGCTATACTTTGCTTGTTTAAATTCTCTCCCAATTCAAGCTCTCTTTCTGTTTTGTTTTTTTTTTTTAAGATTTTATTTATTTATTCATGAGAGACATGGAGAGAGAGAGAGAGAGAGAGAGGCAGAGACACAGGCAGAGGGAGAAGCAGGCTCCATGCCGGAGCCCGACATGGGACTTGATCCCGGGTCTCCAGGATCACGCCCTGGGCCGAAGGCAGGTGCCAAACTGCTGTGCCACCTGGGCTGCCCTATCTCTTTCTTTTATTAAGCTTGTCCCCTTATTACATATGACTTACCTCTAATAATTAACATAATTATTTTTTATGAATTAAGAAGTAGAGTAAGTAGCTGTTAAAAACATGGACTCTAAACCAGCTGTTCAAATCCCATTGTGTCATATGATTTGGAAAAGTCCTTTAACCTCTCTGTGTTTCAGTATCCTCAAATATGAAATATGGATAATTATAGTACATTTTGCATAAGATTACAAAGTATCAAAGAGTGGCTATGATTTCTTATAGGCTCAAAATAATGTCTGGCACATTATAAATATTTGTTACATAAATTAAAAAAAACTTATTCAGCATCAAGGACTGTCAGTGCTGAGGCTGCAACAGTGAATATAATCAGTAGAGTCCTTATTTTTTTTTAAAGATTTATTTATTTGTTTGTTTATTTTTTAAAATTTTTTTATTTATTTATGATAGTCACACAGAGAGACAGAGAGAGAGGCAGAGACACAGGCAGAGGGAGAAGCAGGCTCCATGCACCGGGAGCCCGAAATGGGACTCGATACCGGGTCTCCAGGATTGTGCCCCGGGCCAAAGGCAGGCACCAAACCACTGCACCACCCAGGGATCCCCAAGTAGAGTCCTTATTTTATGAAACTTTTAATCTGCCACATAAATGTTACTATGTACCAATTGTACATAGCATATAACAAATTGTTTGTTTTATGAAATTTGTTTTATGAAATTTGTTTTATGAGTTCTAGGCTCATCTTTCTAATTAATGTTTTAAACTTCTAGAGATAGAGTCCAGATTTTGCTCTCAACAATGCGGAGTGGGAGGCAAATGATAGGAATCCAGTAAATCCTTAGGTTGATTGTGGGGCACCTGGGTGGCTCAGTCAGTTGAGCATCTGACTCTTGTTTTCACCTCTGGTCATGATCTCTGAGTTGGGATATTGAGCACCAAGTTTGGGCAGGGGGTGGGAGGGGGTGGGGTCCTGCCCTCAGCAGGAAGTCTGTCCTCTCATTCTAAAATAAATAAATAAATCTTTAAAAAAATTCCTTTGGTTGATTGCTATGGCACCAAAGTAAAAATGAGAGCTTAGAATCATAATTTCACAGATATTCTCAGGTCAATATCCATTGGAAAACCCCCTTCCCTAGGATCTACTTGAATACTTCTAGAGACTGCTGTTGCCAGGATTCCCCTCCCATTTCTGGGCAGTTCTAAGTTCTTCACAAGGTGTGACTATTCCTCTTCATGTAATTATTGCATTTGTCCCAGTAGTGCCATGTGCCTTGTCCAAGAGCCAAGCAAATAAAATATTTGGTTGTTTTTGTTAGTCATTCATTTTTCTTAAAGGTGAAGTGAATACCATCCTTTTAAAAATTTTTTAAAAATATGTTACTTATTTATTCATGAGAGATACAGAGAGATGTGGAGACAGGCCCTGGGAGAAGCAGGTTCCCTGCAGGGAGCCCGATGCAGGACTCCCAGGACCTGGGATCTCCCCCTGAGCCAAAGCAGAAACTCAACCACTGAGTCACCCAGGTGTCCCGAATACAATACTTTTAAACCTTTTATTATATCATAGTTTCTAGCCTCTTAGTCATTCTGATTACCTTCCTCTGAATATATTCTAAACACTGAGATAGTCTGACTCCTGGAGATAAAACTATTTCCAGTGCCCTTTTCTGAAGATAATTGACACCAAAATAATATAAATAGTAATAATTTATTCATCTGGGTTAATAAACTGCTAAGTGAATGCACATTTTTCTGGCAAACTTTCAGAGATAAACCATAAAGTCATTCATGCTACCAGCTTCTCATAATGCCTGGTTTTCTGAGGTGCTTCATTACTCCAGTTTCTAGTCTTTTTAAAAAGACACAGGAAGATCCACTTGAATCTACTAATTGTGTGGAAACATCAGGCTTCTTGCCTACAGATTTAACATATTATCTAATAGAAATCCTTTTGAATAATAATAATTGAGCTTCATTGTACTCTGTAAAGCTAGGTCATTTAACTTGTGAAATGAACTATATTGATCTCTTTGTCATTAGAATTTAAAGGGACATCCTTATTAGGCTTGAGTCAGTGCTATTTGTCTTTTAAGAAATCTAAGAAAAATTATGGCTAAAATACAATAGAGAAGGATTATACCATGCAAATAGAAATGACATAGTAGTTCAGAATTGCATATGGATATTTGTATAATCACACTGAAAACTTTTCTTTAAAAGAAGATTGTTCTAAATGTTAGTAATTATAGTGTGAATTCTTTAAAAATCCTTATTACAAAAGTATGTGTTTTTTAAGAGTTGAGGCTTTGTTAAGTATATGTTCATAGCCTTCAGTAGCAAAGGCAATCTTTTCATCAGAGAGAAAAGAAATAAATGGCAATTTAGGAGAGAGGATTTGAGGTGGATCTCGGGCTTTTAAATTTAGACACAGATCTGGTTTCTTTCAAAGCAGATTGACAGTGCTAATACCAATTCAACATCACAGGTATAAGCTACTGAGAGTTAAGATAGTTTAAAAATGACCAGATGAAAAACGAAAGAGAAGCCTATCATTGCTGTAGCTAATTCTTAGAAGCTGGTAATTTTCTTAAGCAAAAATTAATGGGGGAGTAAAAAGACTAACTTTTTTTGCATGATAACTAATGGGAGTTCCATCAAGAAACAATCCAGGACTTTAACTCTTTTCTCAGATAAGAAGATTTAGACATATGAAAAAATATTTTCTTATGACTTTGGAGAATTTGATCATGTAAATGTGTTTAACAAAAGACCCTCCTGGTTGCATTGAGCAGAATCACTTAAAAATACTTTAGAAACAGTATAAACTCAGGATCACATTGAAATTGACATGTCATCTTTGAAAATTGTTAATAAAAAGTGAAATACTTCATAAGAATTGATGAAAATGTATCCCAAATCACTAAGTGTACTGTATCCAGAGTGACAATAAATAACTTAACTCGATATTGAAATAGTATATTATATAAGAATTCAAGAAGTTGCCAACTTTAAAGTTTGAAGCAGAACAGTGTGGAAGCCTCTGAACAATTGGTTACTATCATAGACAGAAATGCATAACCAACAAAGTAAAGGAAAACACTACTAAGAATGAAATTAGAAGACATAAATCACTTTATTTGAAACGATCTTATTTTGTGAGAAGTCTGAATGGTGATAGTTTAGAGAGCTATCTGTATTCCAAGAGACCCATTGTTAAAAATGGAATATTAAAATATTAAAAGTATATATTAAGTATATATTAAAAGTATAATTAAAAGTATAATTCTTTGATTTATAATAATCATCACTGTTACGTATATGAACAGCTAATGATAACTTACAGTTTTTTTGTAGAGAGTGAATGAAATACTACTATTTTTTCAAAAAATTTGTCATACAACAGGAAAAAAATTACTTGGTCCAGCAAGTTAACATATACAACAGGTATTCCATGTATATATTATTAAAAGTGCAATTTAAGTTTAACCAGGAGCGGCCTTAGGATTCTCCTTTCTGGACTACAAGAAACACATCACATTCTTTAAGGATTAGGGCTTTTATTTCTTCTTTGCTTTCTAATCCCATGAAGGTGCCATGAATCTACAGCTGCCCAGAGACTCTAGTATGTGATTAAGACCAGAGAAGTTGCTGGAGGATTAGAGTCATAAGCAGGACAACTGTGCTCTGTGGACAGAACTCATGGCCTCTTGCTGTAAAAATGTTTGCCCAAAGTATTGATCATAATTTTGTCTTCAAAAGGCTATAGCACACAAGTGAGAAAAGAAGAAAATATATAGATTAATTGGAATTTATCAGACATATATATTTTTCTGTGTCAAAGAACAGCATCACAGAAGTGAAAAGGCAACATACATAATGAGAGAAAACATTTGCAAGTCATATACCTGATAAGAGACTTGTATCTAGAAAATGTAAAGAGTGCTTATAACTCTATAATAAAAGACGATTCAATCGATTCAGTTTAAAAATGGGCAAAGGATCTGAATAGACATTTCTCTAAAAGAATATATACACTAGCTAATGAGCACATGAAAAGATGTGTAACATCATCAGTCACTAGGGATTTGCAAATCAAAACCAAAATGAGACACCATTTCACACTCACTAGGATGGCTGTAATCAAAAATTCAGATAATAACAAGGTCATGATCCCAGGGTCCTGGGAGGGAGCCCTGCACTGGGCTCCCTGCTCTGCGGGGAGCCTGCTTCTCCCCCTACTTGCCACTGGCCCTGCTTGTGCATTCTCTCTCTCTTTCTCTCTCTAGCTCCGCTCTCTCAAATAAATAAACAAAATCTTTTTAAAAAAGACACTATACAAATATTTTCAAACAACATCAGCTCAACTATTTCAGTATTCCTTTGATAAGAATAATGATGAAATATGGGCTTAAGATTGATTATTCACTCCTTTTTTGTTTGTTTCGTTTTCTTTTGGTTTGGTTAGTAGATTATTTCATAAGCTATGCAGTAATAAAGTTATAATCTAAAGTTGGCTTCCAGCTATGGTTGTATGGAAATAGATCACCAGAGAAAGAATTAAAATTTAAAAATCATTCCTTTTCCTCTTTCTTTTAACTAACATTTTTTTTTTCCCCAGTGGGGAACAGAGTCTCATCACTTCAGTAATGACTTATTTTACTGACTTCTGTTGCAACAATTTTGACAGGGTATACGATAGAAAAAAAGCCAACATGTAAGGAGCATTCAGAATGGTTCTGTGAGTAGCAATAAATAACATGTAAGTCAAATTATGTCACATATAGAATATTCTATATCTTAAAAAATTACATGTATCATAAATCATTTCTGAAGTATAGGAATAGTGCATCTATATGTACCATATGCCATATATGCAAATTCTAACACTGATAACTATTTCAGTGGTAACATGATATGCCACAGATTTTCACGTATTCATTCACTCATTCATTTATTCATAAAACTCCGACTGCTAACTACATGTTAGGATTTGGAAGATACAAGAAATACGGTGTGATTAGGGTGTAAATCCTGTTGCCAAATTGTCAATTAAACTCTAAGCTTATGACAGATTTCCTAAAATGACATGGAGGAGAACTTAGGTTTGAAGGGTTATATATTCCTTATGTTGTTTCACAGGGAACTTTATTTTCCCTGTGCTTCATTGTCTGGTAATTCAACAAAACTATTTGAAATTACCAACCTGTTAAAAGGCCGTGGATATAGACCATTTGATATGTCGATCCATATCCTCAAGCAATGATTCTTTTTCCTATTTTATTTTACATTTAATTGAATTAGAGTTTGTATAAAATATTATGTTAGATTTAGGTGTATGGTATAGTGATTTAACAATTATGTACATTAAGTGGTGCTCACCATGATTAGTATAGTTAGCATCTGTCACCATGTCAGTGAAATATTATTTTTATTCTCTACGTAGTCCTTTTCATTCCTATGACTTACTAATTTTATAACTGGGGATGCCTGGGTGGCCCAATGGTTGAGCGTCTGCCTTTGGTTCAGGGTGTGAACCTGGGGTCCCGGGATTGAGTTCCTCATCAGGCTCCCTGCATGGAGCCTGCTTCTCCCTCTGCCTGTGTCTCTGCCTCTCTTTCTCTGTCTCCCATTAGTAAATAAATAAAATCTTTAAAAAATTTTTATAACTGGAAATTTATACCTCTTAATCTCCTTTGCCTATTTGATCTATCCCGCCATCCCCCTTTCCCTCTGACAGTCACCAGATCTCTATTTTTAAGTCTATTTCTGTTTTTTCATTTGTTTGTTCTTTGCTTAGATTCCACATATATGTGAAATGATATGGTATTTGTCTCTCTCTGTCTGAAATTTCACCTAGCTACCCTCTAGGCTTATCCATGTTGTGAAATGCAAGATTTCATTTTTTATGGCTGAGTAATATTCCTGTGTGTATATGTGTGTGTGCATGTATGAGTGTCTACACACACACATACACATGTATATACCATGTTTCCCTTATCCGTTCATCGGCACTTAGGCTGTTTCCATATCTTGGCTATTGTAAGAATGCTACACTAAACATATAGATGCATATATCTTTTCAAATTAGTGTTTTCATTTTCTTAGGGTAAATAGCCAACAGTGAAATTACTGAATCATATAGTATTTCTACGTTTATTATTATCTTTTTTACTTTTATTATTTTGTTTAAGAAACTTACATACTGTTGTTCATAGTGGCTACACAAGTTTATATTCCTGTCAATATAGGATATGTCGGATATATCACTTGCAGATGTCCACTACCATTCAGTAGGTTGTCTTTTTACTTTGTGTATGGTTTCCTTCACTGTGCAAAAGCTTTTTAATTTAATGTAGTCCCAATAGTTTATTTTTGTTCTTTTTTCCCTTGTCTGAGGAGACATATCCAGAAAAATATTGCTAAGGCTGATATCCAAGAGAATACTGCCTGTCTTTTCTTTTAGAAATGTTGTGGTTTCAGATATTACATTTAGGTCTTTAACCCATTTTGAGTCTATTTTTGTGTATTGTGTAAGAATTTTCTGCCTATATTGCATGTAACTTTCCAGTTTTCCTAACACCATTTATTTGGAAGAGGCTGTCTTTTCCCCCAGTGTATATTCTTACTTCTTTTGTTACAGACTAATTGTTCATATAAGCATGGGTTTATTTGGGGGCTTTCTATTCTGTTCCATTGATCTGTGTCCATTTTGTGCCAGAACCAAACTGTTTTGATTGCTTTAGCTTTGTAGTAATATTATATCTTGAAATCTAGAACTCTGATACTTCTAGCTTTGTTCTTTCTCAAGATTGTATTGGTGATTTGGGGTCATTTGTGGGTCCATATAAGTTTTAGGATTATTTATTCTAGTTCTGTGAAAAATTCTATTGGTATTTTAATGGGAATGGTATTGAATCTGCATATTGTTTTGGGTAAATGGACATATGAACAATATTAATTCATCCAATTCATGAAGGTACTATACCTTTTCATTTTTATTTATACCATCTTTAATTTTTTTCATCAGGGTCTTATATTTTCAGAGTATAGGTTAAATTGATTAGATTTATTCCTAGTATTTTTTTTTTATGGAATTGTAAATGGGATTGTTTTCTCAATTTCTTTTCTGCTCCTTCATTACTAGCATATAAAGATGTAATGGACTTCTGTATTTTATTTTATATCCTGCAACTTTACTGAATTTACTTATTTGTCCTAAAAGTTTTTGATGAAAGCCTTATTATGTTGAACTATATTCCCTCTAAGCCCACTTCGTTAAGTGTTTTTAATTATTAATGGATGCTGAATTTCTTAAGTACCTTTTCTGCGTCTATTGAGATGATCATATTTTTATCCTTCATTTAAAAATTTTGTATTAAATAAACTCTAAACCCAACATGGGGCTTAAACCCATAACCCCAAGATCATAATCATATGCCTTACCTGCTGAGCCAGCCAGGTACCCTTATCCTCTATTTTGTTAATGTGCTGTATCATATTGGTTGATTTATAGATATTGAATCATCCTTGCATACCTGGAATAGATACCACTTGATTGTGGAGATGATTTTTTCAATGTATTTTTGAATTCAGTTTGCTAATATTTTGTATAGGACATTTGCGTATGTGTTCACCAGGGATATTGGCCTTTAACTTTTTCTTTCTTTCTTTCTTTCTTTCTTTCTTTCTTTCTTTCTTTCTTTCTTTCTTTCTTTCTTTCTTTCTTTCTTTCTTTTTCTTTCTTTCTTTCTTTCTTTCTTTCTTTCTTTCTTTCTTCTTTTCTTTCTTTCTTTCTCCTTTCTTCTTTCTTTCTTTCTTTCTTTCTTTCTTTCTTTCTTTCTTTCTTTCTTTCTTTCTTTCTTTCTCTTTCTTTCTTTCTTTCTTTCTTTCTTTCTTTCTTTCTTTCTTCTTTCTCTTTCATCTTTCTTTCTTTCTTTCTTTCTTTCTTTCTTTCTTTCTTTCTCTTTCTCTTTCTCTTTCTCTTTCTCTTTCTTTCTCCTTTTTTTGTAGTGTCTTTGCTATTGCGATCAGGGCAATGAGGGCCTTATGGAATGAGTTTGGAAGCATTCCTTCTTCTAGTTTATGGAAAAGCTTAAGAAAGATAGGTATTATCTTCTCTTTCAATGTTTGGTGGAATTCACCTGTGAAGCCATCTGGTCCTGGACTTTTTTTGTTGAATGTATTTTTTTAAATTACCAACTCAATTTCATTACTAGTAATAATCTGTACATATTTTCCACTTACTCCTAATTCAATCCTGGAGAATTGTATGTTCTAGAACTTTATCCATTTCTTTTAGGTTGTCCAATTTATTAGCATATAAATTTTCTTAGTAGTTTCATAATCTTTTGTATTACTATGGTGTAGGTTGTAACTTCTCTATCCTTTCTGATTTTATTTATTTGGGTCTTTTGTTTTTTCCTTGATGAGTCAGGCTAAATGTTTATCAGTTTTGTTTAACATTTTCAAGAACCAGCTCTTAGTTTTGTAGCTCTTTTCTATTATTTTTTAGTCTTTATTTTATTTATTTTCATTTTTATTTACTTTTTTAAGTAAATTTTTTTACTTTTATTTATTTATTTATTTATTCATGAGAGACAGAGAGAGAGAGAGGCAGAGACATAGGCACATGGAGAAGTAGGCTGCATGTAGGGAGCCCGATGTGGAACTCAATCCTGGGCTCCAGGATCACATTCTGAGCTGAAGGCAAGTGCTTAACTGCTGAGTCACCCAGGCATCCCGTTCTTCATTTTCATTTTGATCTTTATTATTTCCTTTCTTCTACTAACTTTGGGTTTTGTGTAGTCTTTATTTTAGTTTCCTTAGGTATACAGTCAGATTGTTTATTTGAGAGTTTTCTTGCTTCTCCAGGTAGGTCTATATTGTATAAACTTCCCTCTTAGAACTGCTTTTGCTGCATCCCAGAGATTTTGAACTGTTGTAATTCCATTATCATTTGTTTCCAGGTTGTGTTTTTAATTTCTTCTTTAATTACTTTGTTGGCTCATTGCTTGTTTAGTACCATGTTGTTCAGCCTCGTGTTTGTGTTTTTTTCTAGTGTTTTTTTATTTTCTTGTATTGATTTCTAGTTTCATACCATTATGGTCAGAAAAGATATTGATATGATTTCAATAGCTTAAACTTACTGAGATTTGTTTTGTGGCCTAACATGTGATCTATTTTAAAGAAAATTCCATGTGCACCTGGAAAGAATGTGTATTCTGCTGGTTTGGGATAGAATGTTGTATCTGTTAAGTCCACCTAATGTGTCATTCAAAGCTGCTGTTTTCTGTCTGGATGATCCATTGATGTGAAAGGCATGTTAAAGGCCTCTACTATTATTATGTTACTGTCAATTTCTCCCCTTATGTCTGTTAATATTTGCTTTATATATATTAGTTACTCCACAATGACATTTTAAAATATACTTTATAATACATGTAATATAACAAAATATTAAAGTTCTCCAAAATTTCTTTATGAGTATATTGTTTTGATAGTCTCATGCTCTTTTCTGGAGTAGTATATGCAATTTGTATATCTGTTAATAATAGAATAGATACAAGTGAGTTGCCTGCTTTTTCCACTGTCTAATATATGCATAAATACTTTTCAAATAGCAAGCCTTCAAATTTATATTTTACTTAATACATAATACTCTCTTCATCCATATGCTATAATTCATTCAGCTATAACCTCATTTTTACTATTACAGTTGCAAGTTTTCACTTAATAAGACATATGTATCATGTAATTTTATAAGTAATTTATAGTTTTATATAAAACTTAAAAATAATCATATATATACTTCTTTATTTTGAATGATTTAAAGTCAAATCCTTCCGATATTTTTTGTTTTGTTTTGTTTTGTTTTATTTTTAGACAAAACTATGAGGAGAGAGAATTTTCATGGCTTTAGAAATACTTCACTATTTACCAAACTTGTTTTTAAAATATATGTGCACATTACACTGTAAAAAGAATGGATAAGTACTAGTATTACAATACTCTTGCTATCATTGTCCATTTTCTTAGTTCTATGAACTTATGTTTTTCTGGTTAGTTATCACTCTTTGATAAACCACCTCAAAATTTAGTGACTAAAACCAATAGCCATCCCATCATATTTCATGGTTTTGTGAGGAATACAGACAGGGCTTGCATGAGTGATTCTTCTTCTAGTCCATGTGATGTTAACTAAGATCACCTGGTATTCCATTAGCAGCTGGGCAGAAAGGATGCGGACAATCAGGGAGATGGACAGCCTCACTCCAATTTACGGTGATGTGGTAGAGATATCTAGGGGGCTGTGCTCAGCTGTATTCTTTTTCTGCTCCTATATTTTTAGGGTCACTTCCTGTGTTTCTCTCTGGCAGAATTATTAGCCTTCTCATGTGGCAGTTCCAAAGGGCAAAGATGGGAACTTCCAGTCACCTCATCAGTAGTCCCAGGTCTGGCCCATTGTCATTTCTGCCCCACTCTGTTGATCAAAGCATCATAGGCTGACCCAGATGCGAGAGAGGGAAAACAGACCCAAACTCTTGGTAGAGTGTCAAAGAATTTGTGACCTAAAGTCCACCACATAATGATATATATCAATAAAATAGATATTTTTTTGGCTAAACTTCAGCTCCGCTAAAATTGTAGACTAACAACCTTTATAAATGTTTTTGTTTTAATGAAGTGATTTGATACAATGCTTTGTGCTTCTGATAAAATCATTACTATTGTATTAATTCTGTATCAATTTCACTCGCTAAGCCAAGCAAATATGCGCTTAGCATTTTTTTAATCATCCAATTTAAATATGCTATGGCAACCAAAGCAGCGAGGTTGCTATTTACATTGTTGTATGTTAGTCATTAAGAGATTGTTCCCATTAGGATTATAAAAGGCTAAATTTAAATTTTCTGGCTGGCTCAGAAAAATTGGTACATTTTTAAATGCTTTGTCTGCTGCTGAATTCTGATTTCTCTTCCAGATCTATAAATATTCTTGATTCAAGGATCATTAGACTGCCACACAAATGCATGTGGTTTAGTCCTAAATGTGGCTGTTTCTTTGTGTAAGCATTTGCTTTATTGCTGTGAATTTATTATGCAATCACATTGGAACACTACCTAAAATACCTTTAACTTATGAAAAGCTTTTATTCCACTTTGGAGAAAGTGTATTAGATGGGTAGTAGATTTTCTAAATTGGGCCACAGACTACATGGTAAATTTTAAATACGTTTGGGTATTTACAATCTGTGTTACAGCAGAATTACCATATGATAATAGCAAAAACTCCTTAGCAAATGGGAAGCGTACATTAGATTTATCCATTTAAATCTAAATTATCAACATTCCTATTTATTTCTAACCAGACACATTTTTTAAAGTGAAAGATAACCAGGCAGAGGGCTGATTATATTATTTTATGAGCTAAGAATTAGAATTTATAAAAGGAACTGTATCTCAAATAGTCCTGGTTTTCTGTATCAAAAATGGATGCTTAATTTCATTTTCATCACTTCTAAGGAAAAATTATAAAAAACTAAGTTTATTACTAATGCAGCTTTATTCAACTTATTCAAGTATTTACTTTTTTTTTTTATTGTTCGTAGCAGAATTATAGCAGTAATCGAAATTCACCAACATTTGCTCTTTCCTCCCTGTGCCAGGGACTGGGTCATAGGACCTTACTTTATTATTTTATTTCTCTTAACACCTTATGAAATTTCTTTCTACTTCTTTTTAAAATGATTAGTCGCAGATGCAATATTCCCAGAATGTAGATTATTTTATTCTGGGTTTATTATTAATATGCATAGTTTTCCATTGTCTGAAAAGACATCTTAGAGAACTCAGAGTCCAATTCAACAAGTTTTTTTCATTGAATGACTTTTTTTTTTAAGATTTTATTTATTTATTCATGAGAGACACAGAGAGAGAGAGAGAGGCAGAGAGAGGCAGAGGGAGAAGCAGGCTCCATGCAGGGAGCCCAATGTGGGACTCGATCCTGGGACTCCAAGATCACGCCCTGGGCCAAAGGCAGACACTCAACCACTGAGCCAACCAGGCATCTGAAAGACTATTTTAAAGTGATAGTATTTTTAGAGAAGAATAGATATAAATAGATTAATCAGTCATTTGGGGAAAAGTGAGGCATAATTATTTGGTAAATTGTTATAAAAATTTATTTATTATGTATAGAGCCTCCATGTCCTCCTCATATAAGCTTTTATCGGCACTGATTCCACCCAATCTACTTTCAACATGAATAGTAAACTAGACACAATAACAAAGAAACTTACGCATCACATAATGCATTTGAAAAATGCATGCCATGATTTTCTGTAGATAATAACTATTTCAAGTGCTTCTTGTGTGGCCATTAAGCCAATGCATGATATCTGTTGATTGATTGATTGATTGGTGTTTTCAAGATAAATTTTTTGTATTAAGTAAGCAATAACAAAATGAGTAAAATAAGGAAGGCATTATTAAGGAATAAGTGAACATAGAAAAATATCTTAAGTAGGGTATATGTTTTTCCCGATTAAGGTACAAATAGGATGCATTTTGATGATATTCTACTTAATGGAAAAATAACATAACCATAAGTAGAATTCCATCTCATTATTTAAAAAGCATTTATTTTTAAAAATTTATTTATTTGAGAACGGGAGCACAAGCAGGAGCGGGGGGTACAGAGGAAGAAGGAAAAGCAGGCTCCTCCTAGGCTCTATTCCAGGACCAGGACATCATGACCTGAACTTGAAAGCAGACGCTTTAACTTACTGAATAACTCGACACTTTTGAAGTCCAGTTAAGGGCAGCCCCGGTGGCGCAGCGTTGTAGCGCCGCCTACAGCCTGGGGTGTGATCTTGGAGACCCGGGATCGAGTCCCACGTGGGGCTCCCTGCGTGGAGCCTGCTTCTCCCTCTGCCTCTCTCTCTCTGTGTCTCTCGTGAATAAATAACTAAAATCTTTAAAAAATAAAGTCCAGTTAAAAGAGCTTTACTTCTGGTCTGATAAGAATAATGATGAAGGCTATAAAGACACTGTAAATTTATATTATTGTTAATAATAATAATAATAATAATAATAATTTTTTAGTTCTTAGGTACAGTCTTAGACTGTTTGACCTGCTATAAGAAAATAGCTCCTGACTTTCAGGAGTCATTTGTATAGTTCATTACCAAAGACCATAGACTGAGTAGCTTATAAACAGCAGAAATTAATTTCTCATAGTTCTGGAGGCTGGCAAATCCAAGATCTTGGCAGATTTGGTGTCTGGTGAGAACCACTCCCACTTGCTCATAAATAGCTGTCTTTTCACCACAGCCTCACATGATGGAAAGGGTGAGGGGGCTTTTTGGGGGTCTCTTTTTTTGGTGGGGTCTCTTTTATGAGGGCAATAATCCCACTTATGAAAGAACCCTGATGATCTAATCACTTCTCAAAAACCTTACATTTCCAAGTACTTTCCAGTTATTATCTCATTTAATTCTTTTAACAGCCCTTTAAATCTTTTTAATGATTATTAAATGAAATTAAGTAACTCTTCCATAGTCACAAATCTAGTAATGGGGAGAGCAATGATCCAAACCCAGTATTTTACTATACTCATACTATGAAGTATAACTCATTGAATTGTACTATCTTTAAAATTTATTAAATATATATGGTGCACCCAGTAAACATGAGTTACTAAGAAGATTGGTACTCTGGTAATTTCATTTTTTTTTTGTAAAATATGATATCTATATTTAAACATATCATTTCCAGGGGTTTTGTGTAATAACAAGATATACAACTTTGTAGCTAAATCTTTCTGCATATCTACATTATTTCCCTAAGATTTTTAGAAGTGAACTTTTTAGTAGCTTTTGAAACTCATTTTGAAAATTTCTTTCAGAAAGGCTGTATCAATACTAATGAGCATTATATGAGGTGCTGTATATTCTAGAATCCTTAGTCAAAAACTGGTCATTACCACTTTAAAAAGGTACACCTTCAGGGCGCCTGGCTGGCTCAGTTGGTAGAACATGCATGGGACTCACTCTGGGTCATGAGTTTGAGGCCAACATTTGGTGTAGAGATCACTTTAAAAAAAGATTCACTTTAATAGGGGAAGTTTCTGCATTTTGTGTATGCATTTTTGATGATTAAAAAGATCTATCTGATTTTTAAATATCTTTACTATATTACTCTGGCAAATTGAATATGTACTTTCTTTTCTGTTTCTTTTTTTTCTTTTAGTTGGGGTCTTTTAATTTGTATTGATCTGATGGATGTAGAATATTTTTCCCATATTAAATGTTATTAACACTTTGTTATGCTAGAAATACCCCACTGCACTTTTCAACATTATTTTTCCCCCAAAGTGTTTTATTTTAATATGTCTGTCTCTTATGTTATGCTTAGGAAGTCCTCCCCCCATCTCAATACACACACACACACACACACACACACACACACATGTGTGTATCTATATATACATATTTGTTTCATAGATACATTTTTGGTGTCTTTTCTGTTCTTCTTTTTTTTTTTTTTTTGACATAATAAATCTTTATCCCCCAGTGGTTTAAAAAAAAAAAAAGTTTTATTTATTTATTTATTTATTTATTTATTTATTTATTTTTCAGGGGGTAAGGGGCAGGGGAGAAGAGTGAGGGGGAAGGTCTCAGACTGTGTGCTGAGCGCTGAGCCTAGTGAAGGGTTCCAGCTCACGACCCTGAAGTCATGACTCACTAAGGTGAAATCAAGAGTCCAACACTTAACCAATGAGACACCCAGGCACCCGCTGTAGACCTAGGATACTGTTAATATCAAAAATACATCTGGGTATATAGATTTAAAATATAGCTACCCTCTCATCCATCCTTTTTCCTTTTTTTTAAATAATAAATTTATTTTTTTATTGGTGTTCAATTTGCCAACATACAGAATAACACCCATTAATCCTTTTCAAGCAGCCCTTTAGAGTGTATTTTTCTTCCAAATTAGTTACACTCACTGTTGTAGAACAACACGTGCTGGGAGGAGAAAGCATGGGGTCTCCTAAGAACATAATAGTTGCTTTGGTTTCTTGAAAGGGAGGTACATTCCTAGGCAAACATTTCTGCAGTGCCTGCCTGCTACTAACTAACACCCAGTCCAAGTTCTTGTGTGTCAACTCTATCTCATTACCCTTTCACATTTCCTCATTGTAGTGCTGGTTAATTTTATTTTGGAGTTGGTGGAGGGGGTGGGGTGGAGTGAGATATATCTATCTTACATCTTGCCATATTGGCTGGCTCCTTCCCATTCACTTTCACCTTCTTCTAGGTGTAAACAAATAAACAACAACAAAAAAGATTTTCCTCTTATCATTTAAAATAAAATGCTTCCCCCCCACACTCCTACAAGCCTCTTAAATTATAGAATCATTTAGCAGCTTTCTTTTTTCATGGAAAATTGGTTGGTAGAAAACTATAATATGATTGTTTCTGAAGACTCAAATTGTGAACCAGATCAGAGCTGACCTTCTGACCTTCACCTCCCTCTTTTTTCTTTGGATCACTTCTACTGTCCTTCCTTATTGGGGATAATGATGAGTGTGTTAGCATTTAGCTGACAATTTAGCATTGTCAGCATCTGTGCCAAAGATCTGACGTGAGGGTGTACATAAGAAGCAAAGGACACAAGGACACACACACGCACACAGGCACAGGTTTTCATCTTATCTCACAATGATCTTCATAAAAATAATACTCTATTTAAGTGAAAACAACACATAACTAATAAGGTAGCATTAGTCACAATGTTTAAAACTAATAACATAGAAACTGATCACATACTTTAATGATTCATGTTAAATTGAGTCAAAGTATTATTTTGCAGAAGAAATAAATTCAATTGATGAATGCCAATTATTTTCACTTATTTATACTGAAGATTATGTGCCCCTAAATTTTAATATGTTTCTGACAGTGTGCTTGGGACATCATGACAAAAATCAATTACTTTTCTCTGTTTCTACCAAAGTGAAATTTGTCATTAGTGTTGTAGTCTGTGAATTTATGCTTTGAGAATCTAGGTGGCCAAGTGTTCCATACTTGAGTGAAAGTCTCTGAAGTGGAAATATATTACACCATTATTGTAGGACATGGGGAAACATTAACTCTGAGGAATAAAATATAAACTCAGGGGAATATATCTGCCTCGAGGGAAAGGTGTGCATGTGGGGGGAAGGGGAAGCCTAAAGTGAGGCAGGGGCTTCCCTAAAAAAAACTCTTTTTTTTTTTTGCGTGTGGCAATTTTGTGGTAAGATTTAGAAAATTGAATGTTCTGGGATGCCTGGGAAGCTCAGCAGTTGAGCATCTGCCTTCTGCTCAGGGCATTACCCCAGGGTCCTAGGATGGAATCCCACATGGGGCTCCCCACAGGAAACCTGCTTCTCCCTCTGCCTGTGTCTCTGTTTCTCTCTGTGTGTTTCTCATGAATAAATAAATAAAAATCTTATAAAGAAGAAAGAAAATTGAATGTTCTAAATGTTTAGGGAAGAGAATATTGGAAGGTTAAAATGGCATGTGCAATTAATAAAAAAAATAAACTGACTAAAGCGACTATTTACTATTTCTTGAGTGCTTAGTAGTAGTTAGACCTAATTGTTTTTAAGTCTAGCACAAGGAGTCAGAAGTAAATCTAAATGAATGCTATAAGTTGCTGTAACTGATTTAGGTAGAGAAAACTTCATGTCGCTTCTTTTTTGTAATTTTTGTAGTATAATCTTACTGTACTTTTAAAGCAGTCAACTAAAAATGGTTAAAAATAAGGAGAGAACAGAACAGAAGTAGTGATCACGGCTTCCTTCTCTTCACACTGAAAAACCACTTACCATGCTGTGTCTCTACTTCCAAAAAATACTCAATTGCAGCCTGCAGAACTTTTATTTGATGCTCTCAGTTTGAGTAAAAAAGTGACTTTCTTGTGTCTCAGTAAATGTTTTGATGTTTTCACCAAAGTAAGTTAGACTTCCTAGTAAGTCAACAGACTGAACTATTAAAATCAGAAAAATTATTAAAGGCTTAAGAAAAATTATTAAAGTCTGATCATAAAAGGTTTTCTGATTAAACTGTTAAAAGGGGCAGCCTGGGTGGCTCAGCGGTTTAGCACCGCCTTCGGCCTAGGACGTGATCCTGGAGACCCGGGATCGAGTCTTATGTCGCGCTCCCTGCATGGAGCCTGCTTCTTCCTCTGTGACTCTGCCTCTCTCTCTCTCTCTCTCTCTCTCCCTCTCTCTCTCTGTTTTCTCTCATGAATGAATAAATAAAATTCTAAATAAAATAAAACGAACTGTTATAAGGACCAAATGCTTGATTACCTGCTGATCTTCAAGACCACCTTACTTTTCCATTAGACATATTTGAATTTCTAATTAATACCTCACTTCAGTGAGGGCAGTAGAAGTTAAAAGATACCACATTAAGAGAATCAAACTGTTAAGTTTATGCTCAATCATATTTCAAAATGTACTTATTAATACTGGAGCATGAATGCAAAATGAAGCTTAGATAGAAGAAGTTTAATACAAACTAGAGCTATTCAGTGGAGGGTGGCTTCAGGAGAGAAAAATCACAAAGGTAAGTGTAGTGATATTTTTTTTTACATCTAATATACAGATGAAAGCTTAATTATATGAAATCTGAACATCTTAGAGTGTCATGTTTCATATCCCATAATCATCCTTAAAACCTCTATCTATGTGATGCTCAAATACAAACTCTTTTCTTAAATAATTGAAAAATGCTAGTTATCAAGTAGGCATCATGGAAGGAAAAAAAGCTCCTTATTGAACTAAATTCTTTTAGCAGTTGTTTTAAGAGCATAGAGAAATAGCCAGGGCATCTCCATTCATAGACTTTGGAGATTTGATTTGAGCAACTCACGAATCACTATATCTCTTCACTATATCTACAACCACAATGCAGGAAAATTACTCAGAGCCTTACAATCAAAGTAATTATAATGATAGATATAAGGGAATTGCAGATGAGTGCTTAAATGTTTTCATAAAACGCTTCGCTGCTGAAATATTTTACCTGTTTTTTAGAAACTGTTCATCGATACATTGAAAATTACTCTTAGCATTTCTTCTTGAAACTACTCACCTATTATGATTTTTTTTTTTTTAAGAGAGCTACATTTCTACTCTTGTAAAAAAAAGTTATGCAGGAAATGGCAGAACAGTCAGGCCATCTGGTTCATAATGAGCTGTATTAACTGAAAACTAAAGATTGATGTTAAATGTTGCACCTCACCTATTCCATGGAGGTGAGTGTTAAATCTCAGGGTCTAGCTTCGGGCCCTACTTTCTGTGTTCTAATGAGTCACTCTAAAGAGCAACACTGCTTGTTCTGTTGCAGAAGTCTTCTGTGTGCATATTTTAGCCTTTTTTTACAAGGTGTGAACTGAAACTCAACTCTCTGAGAAGTTTTTAATAACTTCGACCAATTAGGTAATAAGAAAAGATATTTAGAGTGAGCATATTAAACTGTAATCCCTCTTGAAAAATAGGATACTTAGAATATTCCCTGGGAAAGTTGTGCCAACCTCTGAAAACTGGTGTTGCTGTCTTTCCCCAGGGGTGTCTACAGGGCTGACGAAGCAGTCAGAGGAGAATAAGGGACCATTCTGAGATCCCACATGTTAATCAACAAATTCTGTTCTTTGCTCCACTTGTGACACCCTACCAGAACAATCAGGGCTCTCCTCCTGCTTAAAGAGCATGTTTTATCTGAAGCCTTTCACTTGTTTCAGGGAGAGTCAATTTTTTAGTTGAAACCCGTGAAACAAATGCAAGAACAGATGAAATGAATGGAGGTGAGATCATGTGAGTTTAGAATAAGAAAGAATCAAATATGTGAAGGAGAATAATAGTTTAAGGACAAACAAATTATCCACTTTGGAATTTCCTTGGGCACTAGTTCATAGAGATTAACGTTTCTGACCAGTGTCCTTCTCCAAAGTTTTAAATCTTCCTTTACCTTTGAATAACATTTCCTTAATTCATGCTAGAACCTATTATGAGAAATTTGAAGCTGTCTATCAACTGAAAGGCAAGGTGAATAAATTGTTTATCTGTGTTTAATGTTTTATTGTCTTTTTCAGTTTATGGCTCTAATTTAAAGTTCATGTCAAGTATAATAGATTCCCTTTCTAATCATGGAGTACCTGAATTAACATCTGAAAATAGTATTTCAAGTAAAAAAAAAAAAAGGCCTTACCAAGTTAATAGAAATTTAATAGTTATGGTACTCATTTTCCTGTCTTTATTTCTCAATAATAGTATGCTGTAATATTTAATTTTTCTTCCTTCTATAATGAAATCATTTCCCTTTCTGGTTTGTCCTAAATAGTGTACTTTCTAAAGCAAGCTGTGTTTAATATTTTGGTGAAATCAACTTGAATATAGTTACATAAACTAGGACATTCCTCACCTTATTTTTGAAAAGCCAATGAGACCTTAGCTCAGAATCAAACTTCTCTTTTCTTTTTAAGATTTATTTATTTATTCATGAGAGACAGAGAGAGAGAGAGAGAGAGAGAGAGAGAGAGGCAGAGACACAGGCAGAGGGAAGAGCAGGCTCCATGCAAGGAGCCCGACGTGGGACTCCATCTTGGATCCCAGGATCCCACCTTGAGCCAAAGGCAGACGCTCAACCGCTGAACCACCGAGGCATCGCAGACTTCTCTTTTCTTCACAATGTCTTATCTGACTCCAGTCACATACTTTCATTTATTAGCTCAGGCTGACCAAATACTGGGGGGGGTTCCTGACTCAACAGAAAAAGTCTAGAACAGGCTGAGCTGTTGTGATCAGCAATTACTACAAAATCTCTCACAGTTGGTGTTGCCTGATCCTTCATCTTCCATGACTTTGTCCATTACATGAAGATGCATTGGTTTCTGAGATTTGGTGCAGTCTTTTGAAAAGCCACCTTGCCTTGTCCTTGGATAGTTATTTCTTCCAAGGCTGTTATTCTGCTCTGGCCTTTTGACCACTCATGTCTCTTGCTGTGATTTATTCTAAGCCTGCTGCTTCTCATTTTCCCAAGTTTCCAGCCCTCTACTTTTGATGTGGGTCTTCCTTGAGGCTTGAATTCAGTCTGAATCCTGAACTAGTCTCTGAAGCTACTAAGTGGCCCAGTTCCTGGCTCCCTCCCCCATGACTGCCCAACCTGTCTTTCTCAAAATAATTCTTAAACTTCATTATGCTTAAGTGAGGCTTAAAAAAAATATATATATATATGTATATATATATAATTTAGAGCTTCAGCCCCAAAGACTCTGTGTTAGTTGGTCTCAGTTAGTTCTTAGATATCTGCATTTTGACCATAACTGCATAGTTCTGTGATCTAATGACCACCTTTTGACATATGTTAACCTTCTTTTTGTTGATGCTGTGTTCCCTTAGGTAAGGAAAATGGACGAAGACTTCCAGTTATTCAGTCCATCATGGTGACTTGATATCCCATTTGGTAATGCCAATTGATCTTTTTGAAGTTGACCACAGAGGTTTTGCTTCATATGGATGTCCTATACTTAGAATGAGCTTCCATAGGAGCATCATGTGGCTTGAGGTCTTACTTTCCTTCCTCGACTGTTTGAGAGATGAGCATAGGCTCACAGCTTGATTCTGGTTACTCAAGGCATCTGCCCACCTCCTTCTTCTTTCTATTCTTTGGAAAATCAATCAACCTCTTTCTCTTTCTATCCCTTTCATGGGTTCTTTCTTTCTTTTTTCTTTTTCTTTCTTTCTTTCTTTCTTTCTTTCTTTCTTTCTTTCTTTCTTTCTTTCGTCTGTTTTCTTTCCTGTTATTCTCCTGCTCCTTTCTTTCTTTCTTTCTTTCTTTCTTTCTTTCTTTCTTTCTTTCTTTTCTTCTTTCTTTCTTTTGTCTGTTTTCTTTCTTGTTATTCTCCTGCTCCTCTCTCTTTCTATATCCTTTCCTTCTTTGTTAAAAAAAAAATCAGGATTCTGGAAAACAAGAGCCAGAAATATATCTTGTTGGCTAAGAACTTCTGTTTTATGCTTCACAACAAAAAGGGAGAGATTCTCTCTGGCCTTGCACTGATTTCTCTTTGAAGACCCAGGGAAAGAAGTTTGACTTTCTTTCTCAATACTATTAATAATAGTCTCTGAAATCATATTTATTCTCTCTAATTGGTCCAACTTAGCTAAATGCCCATTTGTAGAACAGACATTTTTTTTCAGTAACTTTACTGATAAATTCATTGGTGAGATTCAAGTTATAAAGTCACTTTTGAAAAAGTTTTTGCTTCTCTGAAAATAAATTTAAGGGGGGAAACTATGGATTCATCTACTTGAGGTATTTATTCTCAGTTCAGAGTATGGAGTCAGCCTTGGATAAGCTTCTTAACTTCTTTCTGCCTCAGTTCCTCATGTAAGTAATGAGGATGATAATAACCCCTCATCCAGTACCTGACATACTATGAGCATCCAATGTTTACAGTACTAATGAGAGACTTAAATTCAGTGGCACATGGATTTTTGTTGAGAATGATTATTCCTTTTTTAGAAATATGTTTTAGGCGCACCTGAGTGGCTCAGTTGGGCATCTGCCTTCAGCTCAGGTCATGATCTTGAGGTCCTGGCATCGAGCCCCACATCAGGCTCCCTGCTCAGTGGGGAGTCTGCTTCTCCCTCTCCCTCTGCCTGCCATTCCCCCCACTCATGCCCTCTCTCTCCCTCTCTCTTCCAAATAAGTAAATAAAATCTTAAAAAAAAGAAAAGGAATTATCACTTTATTAGGTACATGATGCTAATTCATTCAATCACAGTTTTGTTCTTTAATTGTATAATTTCCCAGGCTATGAAATATTGATACTCATGGAAGCCACTACTTTTGTCCCTGTTTAATTACATGGTAACCAGAGTGCCTGGGTGGCTCAGTTGGTTAAGCGTCCAACACTTGATTTCAGCTCAGATCATGATCTCAGGTTCCAGAGGTGGAGCTCTGTGTGGGTTGTGCACTGAGCATGGGGCTTACTTAAGATTCCTCTCTTCCTCTCCTTTTGCCCTTATCCCTGCAACTCGTGCACATGTGCTCTCTCTTTCAAAAATAATTAGTTAATTAAAAACTATATGGTAACCATGACTGACTTTTTAAAATCAATCTTCTTCTTGATATTAATAAAATAAGAAAATGGTCCTTATCAAATTTGGTATTTAAATGACACAAGTTCATATTATGGTAAAGAGAGCTACTCTGCAGAAATATAAACTTGAGTTCTATGGGTACCCTATCATAGACAAAAGACTAAACCATAAAGACTAAAACATAGTAGAAGACAAATACAAAGTATGATCAACCAAATAACAGGACTTAATCATAAACTGCTAATGCTATAAAAATATTAGTATATGTAAAGGACACTTGAAAAACATGAGAAAAATAAATGAACAGAATTACCAAAGAGATTGAGCTTACAGTTGCTAAGACTATAGTTGCTAACGAAGTGATTAGAATGATATGCTCTGTTTGGAGAAAACTTTCTTCTGTAGATGAATGTTTAACTTTAATGTTAAAGGATCACACTCATCATTCATTTGAATCTATTCTTTGACTAGCTTATAGATTAATAAGAGCATAAAATCTGAAACTATTGCCTGTTTTCAAATGCTGATCCCAACACTTTTAACCTGTGAAATCTAGGATATGTTGCTTACCTAAATTTGCTGTGGTATAGTTATCTTTAAATGGGGGCAAAAAAAAAAAATAATAAAATGGGCAAATAATAATAATACCTCTTTGATAGGATAAATGACTCAATTTATATAAAATTCCAAGCAGAGTAGCATATTATATCATAGTAACTCGATACATGTAACTTCTTGGTAGTAGCGTTAGTAGTAATAGAAGCAGTAGTCATAGTAGCAGTAGCAGTAGTAAAAGCAGTCTTAGTAGTAACCATGGTGGTATGATTAGTAGCTGCAACATCAGTAGTACAGAGGTACAGATTATTACAACAACGTAAGCTTGTTGTTTTGTCGTTGACAAAAATTGAAAGAGCTCAACAAGCTGCATCTTTTTTATTGCACACGTTGTAATTAGTATTACCTAGTGATTAGGAATAATAAGCCACTCCACCCAAAATGTATATGTAACATTAGCATACTTAAGAACTGGTTTTTGTTTTTCGTTTTTTAAGGCTAGCTTTTATAGTTTTATATTTGCCATCCCAAGTATAATTGCTTGGTTCAAGTAACTCGTGTTGTAGTCAAAGCCATTTAATCTTTAATTGTCTAGATTTTAGAAGCTTATTGCTTTTGCTTAAGCCTTAAGCAACTAAATTAAATTATATAACAATCTGTGGTTATAAAGCAATGGATCTAAAGTCTGAAGAGAGGCTAACAGTTTATTCATTGAATCCTTGTCCAACACTTGAATTCTTTTCACGGTGACACTGATTTGGTTCAGACAGAACATCCTTTGGTGTAGACAGCATTATCTATTCCATTTTTAAGCAGTTTGTTTTGTTAGAAAATACTTTCTTCTGTTGAACTTACCCCATGGAGCTACTTAAAACAAGTGCAGCATTTAGCTGTAGGACTTTACGTAATTGGAAATCTTCTCTTGTGTCTGTCACGTTGCTTTGTCGTACAGGTCACACAGTCTCATTTCTTCCGTGAGCCTCTTAATGATCTTAAAATATTGTTTCATCTTATCACTTGTCTTTCTTTTTGGAAGAGGTCCATTTTGTCAACCTTTATATTAAATTGTATACATCAACTACTGTCCTAGACAGTATTTCTCTCTGTAAATGAAACCCAAGGTCACATGAATTTCATTTTATTTTGTTTGTTTAACATTATATTTGCATCTATGTTACACTATTTAACTAAAATTAAAGTCTTTTCCTCATGTATTCATTTAACTTGCATTTTTATTCTCTTTTATACTTAGGTAGTTAATATATAGATCTGTTTTCAGGATTTTACATGACAAGTAGCCATTTGACTTTCCTTGGACATGCTTCCACTTTGACCTGCTGAGTAAGTCAGGGGACCTTTTAATTAATATATCCCTCTACTCATGTTGTCACTATGAAGTCATATTATAGTTATTACAGTAATATATTAAATTATGAAGTTTATTATCAAGTTAAACTTATTTTTTATTAAATATTTTATTTATTTATTTGAGAGAAAGGTAGTGAGAGAGAGCCCACTGAGCAGGGAGCCCGATGCAAGGCTCGATCCCAGGACTTTGGGATCATGACCTGAGCCCAAGGCAGACACTTAACTGATTTAGCCACCCAGGCACCCCCAGTTAAACATATTTTCTTGTTGATTTAAAATTTATTTTCTTTAAAATATATATATATAGAACAGTTAAAAATATTTACATTTATATTCTTAAGCCAAGAAGACTAGATTAAGAGAATAGAATGTCATCTAAAATATACAGATATACTCCAAAATTTGTAGTTTATAGCATCATAAATCTTGTAGAAGTTCACTATGGCATACTGTAATATTATCATTAGCATGCACATCAAGAACAAAATATACACCGTGATTTGTAAATAAACAGATGTTCTCCAAAAATAATGTGACATCTAGATGGGGGAAAATCCTCCATTTATCATATTTTAATTAAGTTTTGTACATATCTATTATAAGCAACAGTAATTGCATCACGATCTGAATTATTTTAAAACACTAAAAATTGCCTATAATGTATATAGTGCCAAATTCAAGTGACTATTCAAATAATTTACTGAAATATTATGCAGGTCATGTTGCATAGTAAAATTTCACACATTTATTTCACAAAAAAATAATTTGCAGTTCAGGACTTATAATTTGATTTATAATAAATGAAATTTTAAAGAATTGTAGGAATTTGGGTAATTTGCTTTTGATGTTACCCAAAGGAAGTTAAATTTTGAATTCACTACTTACATTAACTCAAGATTTCTTTAGTATAAGGAGATCCAAATGGTAAAATAAAAAGGCAAGATGGATATTTATGTCCTTGTAAATAACAGAGGAAAAAGCCAAAATATTGATTAAAACAATTTCTAAATTGTTTGGGAAAAGATACCCAAATTGAAAGCGGAATATGATCTATGCACATAATTCTACTCATGAATTTCTAGGGATGAACAAGACCATTGATTTATTTTTGGTGTAATCAATGTAACTTCTTGAAATAAACACTTTAAGAGTTTACTCTGGGGTTAACTGGCATCCCCGGTGGTGCAGCGGTTTAGCTTCGCCTGCAGCCTAGGACGTGATCCTGAAGACCCTGGATCGAGTCCCATGTCAGGCTCTCTGCATGGTGCCTGCTTCTCCCTCTGCCTGTTTTTCTGCCTCTCTCTCTCTCTGTGTCTATGAATAAACTTTTTAAAAATCTCAAAAAATAAAAAAAAATAAAATGAAAGTTTACTCTGGGATTAAATAATGCGGCTCAATACATTCATAAATGTATTATACAGAATATGTTAGTATATATAGATTATGTATACGTTAATTTGGATATGACATGTGTAACTATATATATGGTGTTGAGCAGAGTATGGTACAGCAGTTATCATTCTGAAAAAAGAAGGGTACTTATATCAGTTACCAACCCCAGGACAGGACTCTACCTCTCCTGCCCATTGCATCTTGGTATTGCAGTCACCAAGGAAAACAGTGAGTCGAGCACTGGATGGAACAATGTTTACTTACATAAAGAAGAGGCAGAGCAAGATGAACCTTAAAAAATGTGCTTAGGTCTAACATGGCCAGTGGGTCTCTTCCAGCAAATGTTGCGGGGCAGTTTGTCTATGCCCAGCATTCCTGTGCTGCAGTGGAGTGACCCCGTGCACTCCCCATGGAAGACTGATATAATACTGGGGTTGACCAGGTGCCATATGATGCTCATGCTTCAAGCAGAGACAAAAGAACATCCACTGAGCCTGAAACAAGTAAAGGTATCCCCACACAAGAGGATAAGCCCAGCACAGATTATAAGGGCTCATGATTAGTGAGGCAGTGTTGCAAGCCTACCCAAGACCAATTTTTACATGGCCAAGTGTTGGGAGCCAAGAGACTGCATGCACTGGAACCACCTTTCCCAATGTTTTGTACATCAATAAAAAAATGATGGGATTCCAAGGTTGAAATTAAACTAGATTATAGATGGGCATTTACATGTGTGTAAGTAACTGGGATAAGGCAAATGGAGTACAATAGAACTGATAATAATAAAACAGACACTGCTGAAGTATCAACTACTGAGGTAAAAAACAAAAACAGTCATTACCAATAACTTAGGATACCCCCTTCTCCATTCTTCTTGGATAACATCTTTCTGACTCACCCCCTTCCATTACAATCATCCCTTTGTGTTAATCTTTCTCCTGACCTTTTTTTTTTTATTTTTATGTTTATTATTTATTTTAGAGAGAGAGAGAAGATGATCAGGGGTTGGGGGGGTAGGGAAAGAGAGAGAATTCTTCAGCAGACTAGCCACTGAGCATGGGACCGGACTCAGGGCTGGATCCCAGGACCCCAAGATGATCATCTGAGCCAAAATCAATGGTCCACAGCTTAACCAATAGAGTCACCCGGGCACCTTCTTACTCTAATGTGTATGACTTGTTTACTTTGCCAGTTGTTAAACTTAACATAAATGGACTCTCAGTGTATATACTCTTTCATGACTCCTTCCTTTCCACATTATTTTGATATTTGTGTTGATTCATAACAGGATTATTAAATTTGTGTCATTAACGTGCAATAGTCAACTACCTATACATAACTTTTATGTATCCATCTTTCCATTCATGGACATTTTATTTGCCATTATTTTAAAATAACAAAATTTAAACAAAACTTTTTTGATTTTTAACATAGTTATCTCCTAGTACTTATGTTTAAAGGTTTCTTTGGGTTATAAATCTAGGAGTGAAATTGCTTGATTGTAGGACATATGAATGCTCAGATTTCTTAGGTAATGCAAAATATTTCCATAGCGATTTTTTAAGTTTACACTCTTACCAGCAGTGGATAAGAATGTCAGTTTCTCATTATCCTTGCAAACATTTGATATTGACTAGCTTTTACATGTTTGTCAATTTGGTAATTGTGAAATGGTATCCTGTTATAGTTTTAAAAATGTGCATTTTCTTAACTGCTCTTTATATGTTTATAGGCCATTTGGATGTCTTTTTATTTTTTTTATTTTTTATTTATTTATTTATTTTTTTGGATGTCTTTTTAAATTGAATGTCCATTCAAGACTTTTGCCTATTAAAAAAAAATCTTTTGTTTGTCATTTTATTTTAGATTGGTTACAGTTTTTATATAGTGTCAATATTAATCATTTGCCTGTAATATTTTCTTGTGGTTTGTGATTTTACTTTTCATTCTTTTTATGATGTCCTTCATGAAGAGAAGTTATTAATGTAGTTGAAGTTAACAGTTTATTTCTACATAATTTGTACTTGTGTGATCTTTAAAAAAAAACATTTTATCTCATGGTGATAAAGATATTATATATGCTCTCCTAAAGTTTTATCATTTAACTTTATATTCAAATTCTTAATCCAGTTGGAATCCATTTTTGTTACTGGTGTTTCATTTCACTTTCTTCATGCAGATTTGAGACTCCGTTTTTTTCATGCAGACAGCCAATTATTTCCTGGGAAGTCTATCTTTTCCTTCACTGACATGAAATGTCCACTATTACATATTAAGATTCCATATATGCTTAATTTTTTCTAAATTCTCTATCCCATTCCATATGTCAGTTTTTCTATTTCAGTAGCAAAACCATCGTCTAAGATGCAATAAGTTTTTATTTTCAGTAAGTAAATTCTTGTTATATTTATAATTGCCCTTGGGGCCATGTAAATTTAGGAACAAGTGTGTCAAATTCAATGGAAAACATTGATGGGATTTTCAATGATACAGTATTAAATCTTAGATCAGTTTGTCAAGATTTCATATCATTGTAATATTTATTATTTAAAAAAAATGTGTTGTATATTTCTCCATTTACCTAAGGTATTTTAATGTATTTCTATAAAGCATTTTCATCTTATCCATAAGGGCATATATATCTTTTTTTAAAATAATATATAGATACATATCAATTTTCATTATTATTGTAATTGGTGCTACTAATATCTTTGTTGATGTCATAGATATTTTTTAAAAGATTATTTCTTGGGAGGGCACCTGGGTGGTGCAGTCTATTAAGAAGCTGATTCTTGACTTCAGCTCATATTGTGATCTCAAGGTCTTGGAATCCAACCCTCCTGCAGGTGGGGCTCTGTGTCAGCATAGAATCTGCTTAAGACTCTCTCTCTCTCTCTCTCTCTCTGCCCTTTTACCCCTAAAGTGAATAAATAAATCTTTAAAAGAAAGTGGCTTTTAAAAAATTCAGCATATTGCTGAACTATTATTCTATCCAAATATTTATTTTGTTATTATTATTTATAGATTCTTTTGGCTTTCAGGTATTTTATAATATATTTCTAGTACATAAACTAATTTTTAAGTGTACATATTTCTGTTTTACAAAGATATTAGTATTATACTCTTGAGTTTCTTACACTAGTGTTCCTCAAATGTATCTAATCCAGGTTTACTATTTTGTGAAGAAAAATATTCTTTTCATTATATTTAGGAAATTCATAGTTAATATAACCTAATTGCATAAATTATTTAAAATATACTTCAGTGCTATAATTAATATATGAAAAAGAAATTAAGGGAAATTATATATAACGATAAAGGTACTCCCTTTAATATATAAATTCTCAAGCAAAATATATGAGATCTAATTTAGTAATAAGATACTTGCCTTAAGCTCATGAATCTAATGTCATTAATGTGACAGCTTAAAACACTGACAGTAATGCTTTGTATTAATGATTTAAATATCAAAAACTTGGTGGTCTTTGGCAATCTGATTTCTGAAATGGTTAATTGTTCAGGACTATTAAGCAGGACTATCCTGCTTGCTTTCCTTCTATTAAATTCTAATAGTGTCTCTGTATGATTTAATCACCAAAAAGTGCTTCCCCAAATTCTCAAGGAGCACTTTTCTGTAGAAGGTACTACTGCCCCTGTTGGGAGTAGCCACAAGTCCCTGCAGCTGAGACATGGATGTACTTTGTAGAAAAAGGATTTGGGTGCAAATTATACTCTGTAAGTCTGAAAATGAGTAGGTGAAATTGTTCTCTTAGGTATCATATATGAAGGAACATATGATTAGTCATATTATTCTGTAAGAATATGAGATAAATAGAAACCAGAAAAAAAGCCTGAGATTTCCACCAGAAATCTTCATTAAATATACTCTGAAATATATGAGATGGTGTTATCTATATTATCTCCATAGTAAGTGCAGTGATACATAATATACTACTTTTCTTATATCTCCACTCAATACTGGTTGATAATATCAAGCAAAATGCAATCCAGAGAAAGAAAATCTATGAGAAGACTGAGAAATGGTACCTGAATTACTCTTAATGGTTTGAGTTGATCCAAAGGCATCACCTAGAACATAAAAATAAGGATGGACCACATATATTCAGGCAATTCTCTATGAATATTATTTATTTCTTTATATTTTGCATCTGGGCAAAATCAAAAATAAGAATTAGGCAGCTGAGAGATTATATTCTTCTATAAGAATTGCCAATATTGTGTGTTTTTGTTGATTATAATAATGAATAATGTAAAAGGAGTTCAATTACATTTTTCCCCCCTCTTGGAGAAATTGGTCTTTTTATTTTCTCTGAAGCCACTATGTGATCAGCATAACTTACTTCATAAAATCAAATTCTGATATGCCTACAGCAGATAAATTTACAGAACTATTACTATGTTAAATGCAAAATCATTTTATGTTGTGGTTATAAGTTCAGTCAATTATGAAGTAATCAAAAAAAATTATGAAGTAATCTCTGGAGCACATATTCATGCCTTTGGAGTGCCCCACCTATTACTACTTCGAAATCATTTTAGTTTTCTTTTAACCTTCCTTTACACTAGCAATCTGCAGACTCTGGGAAATGAGATTCATTTTTTTTTTTTTCCTTTTGACATACTATACATGTAGGAGCTCCAGAGTCATATCATTATATCTAGGATGACCAATTGCTTTTTTCTGAGACTAGTAATTCAAGATGTGGCCATTTGAAGGACTAAGGAGAATAATGATGAATTTTTCACATGTTCATTGTCTATTTTCTTGCTGTGAAAATGTTTAAAACAGATCTACTCCAGCTCCATAGACTGTCTCATAGAATAGAATCACGAAAAGATGCTGTAAAAATAATACTAAGCTATTTACTCTAAACTGGCCTGATTATAAGAGATGGTAATGGAGCTACCTTAGGGTAACACTAAGATAGTTGAAATCATACAGGTACAAATAAACACACACAAAATATCTGAGAAAAAAGACAAAATGTGGCCAGCCTAGTGTTCAGTTACCTACAGTTCACTGATTGATTAATAAATTAGAGTTCCGTTTGCACTTAAAATTGTCAAGGCTCATTGAATGCCATTTTACGTCAAGCATTTTGTTAACAATTGCCTTTAAAAAAATGGTTGAGATTTTCTGTTACTAATAAATATATTATACTCTGACAGGTTTTACACTCTTTTGAAACTCCATCTCAACGTCTCTTACTGAGTGTCTAGACACTAGAGAGACTCTAACAACCGTAATTAAAGAGACATCCACATAGCATATATGTGTTACGATGACAAAATATATATAAGCACGACTTTAGTTAATAAAAGCAATATGTGTTGTTCTCTGCATAAAACTCTAATTTGACATGAATGTTCCCTATTTAAGATTTTAAAGTATAAATTGGGTCGGTCATCTGTTGAAAACATTTGCCAGAATGCCCATGAAAATAGAATAGAGATCCAATTTCCTGTGATGGCATCCACAGCCCTCCACATCAGACCACTATGTCCATCAACCATTTTCTTGACCATTCTTACGGCTCTTTATTCTTCTATACCTCAACCAAAGAGAATCAATTCTTAATCCCCAATGTCTGCACTCTCTCATCTCCATTTCTTTGCTCAATTCAGTCTAATTTAACGTCAACCAAAACAAATGAATTCCTATTTTGTATTAGGTTCTAAATGAAGAAGATTCAAGTCGGCCAGTAGCTAGGGACCTGGGGAGGAACAAAACAAGCAGAAAATACATTTGTCATTAGAGCTAAAAAGTGTGTTTAGGGTGAAATATAAACAGAACTTATCTGAGGACAAGGACTATTCTAGTCCTCATGGGGCAGCTACATAAAGCTGATGAGCAATTTTCATCTTACTTTAGTTTATCTTTAGTTACCTTTATCTTTACTTTAGTTATGGCTTCCTAGCATTTGTAGTTTTAGTCAAGCTAATTGTGAAAGATGTGTAAAAATCAGGGATGTAAGTAATGAGCAAAGAGTCTTTGCAGAACAAAGATGAAGGCTATGCCACAATATGGCGTCTCTGGGAAACTACCAGTAGTTTGGTGTGTCTAGGATAAGTGTGGTGGGGGAGAGGAAGAGCTAGTAATTGGAGATGGGGCTAAGAGAGAAACTGAGTCAAATTGATAATAAACATTTTCATGACTTACTAAAGGGTTGTTATTGTACTTTCAGCCACCAGGAAGTGTGACTTGATGTTCTTTGTCTCCTCGAAAGATCACTCTCACACAATGTGAGATGGAGTTCAGAGTTAAGACCCTGGTGGTACAGAAATAGAGTATTGAACAAATTTCCCAACTCACTCTTCTGTGTCTGAAATACCCTCTGTCTTCCAGCTCCATATGTTGGAATCCTAACTATCTTTCTAAGTCTGGCCAAAATGTTACATTTCATGAAGTATCTTCCTAGATCTTTCTTCTAACAAAATATTGTCCCCCTTTTCCAGTTATTCCCACAACTTTTGTTCCCTCCCTCTTTTTCTCTCTAATCTTCATTTTAGCTCTTGAATTAAAATTTGCATAATGCTGTCTTTTCAGCTAGGAATGAAAATAGTAGCTACTCAATAAATATTTGCAGAACTGGCACTTTTCACTAAGTTTTAGAATTCATAGATTTACATTAAAATCTGAAAATAATGGACTGTTTAAAAGAGAAGAGAGGTTTTGGAAACTATATTCACATATAGCTTATTAATTGTAGATGTTATTTATATTGTAGTTTTAGGTTTGTTTCTGTTGTTATTTCACTAGCTCTCTGCAATGTACCAGTTGGGGAGGGAACCTCCTCTTCTGTCAAATAATTGTTGATTTAGAAAGCAAAGACAAAAACCAAATGGCCTCTCAATTTACTTACTACATTAAAAAGAATGTAGGCAAGCATAAAAATAAATTTAGTTAATAATGCTTTCTAGTAAATTCATTTCCATCAGATATTTGAATTACTTTTTCTTGAGATGAAGAAGAAATGTGAATCTTATACCAAAAATAGATTGTCCATAAAAGGCTGCCTTGCCTCTGAAGCATTTTCCCCTAAATCTAGGATCTTGTTGACTTAAGCTAATTACCAATTGTCATGTTCTGTGGTAACAGATCTGCCTGTCTTCACTTTGTATAACAGAATCATATTTTTATATAAGTGTTTTAGAGATATTCTTTGAAGTTATATTAAGTTCCATACTTAGAAGTAATTAATATTTATGAAGCCTAACCTAAGCCTATTTAAATTGTTTCCCAAGTATCTAAAAAAAACACAAAATTAATTTTTTTCATTCTCTTATCTAAACATTAAGATCCTGATGGTGAAGATGTAGAATATTGGACAGATTTTCTCATTTACCTTAACGCATCTAGAATACCCTCTGTCTTTCAGTTTAGTCTACTGGAAGCCTGGCTATCCTGGTGGCCCTCCACATTTCTAAGCTCCCAGAAACTGCAGTGATTTAATGAGGCAAACGAATCAATGCTTAAAGTGAATGATTTCATAGCCATTTGGAGTATTAGCAAAGACCTGGCACACATCATTGGAATTTGCAAGATCTGTGAATTAGTTTGAGCTACTGATTATTCGGGTAGCCCACTCTGCAGCCAACTCTTGCTTGTGGAAGGAAAGAAAAAATAATCTTGATCTAATTGGTTTAAAATGGTTTTATATAGCCAAATATTTTATTTTGATTTAAATGAAAATTAAGGATTCTGATCGACACAGTATATTGAACACATGATGATAATTTTGGAGAAATGAACAATTTGTTACCACTCCTGTCTATAAAATGGGAAATACACGATTGAATTCCATTCCCTGGTTTCTATGTGAGTACTTAAGAATTCACACAAAGCAATTTACACCAGATGTACAGGGTGCATCTGTACTTATAATTACCAAAGATCATATGTCAGAATGTTTTATTCTATAAAATAAGAATATTTTAAAATATAAATATTCCAATTTTTTATTTTCTTGGTACACTTCTTTTCTTTTTTTAAAGATTTTATTTATTTATTCATGAGAGACACAGAGAGAGAGAGAGAGGCAGAGACACAGGCAGAGGGAGAAGCAGGCTCCATGCAGGGAGCCTGACGTGTGGGACTTGATCCCAGGTCTCCAGGATAGGCCCAGGGCTGAAGGTGGCGCTAAACCGCTGAGCCACCCGGGCTGCCCTTATTTTCTCATCCATACTTGATTTAAGGAACATCATAATATTGTACATTTAGATTTGTAAAAGTGCATTGAGGGAAAAAAACACCTTCTTTTACTACTTTTTTTTTACTAATATGCCATGATGTTAGTGTTAATAGAAATCGAAGTAGACATTTTGGTTGGCAATATCAAAAATCTTAAAAGATCAAGACTCTTGTAACTGTACATGTCTTTGATTCATAAATTATTCTTCCAAGAATCTGAAGGAAATAATAAAAATGCAGACATTTAAGTTATGATACATTGACCTGATGGAATATTAAATATTTTACTTAAAAGTGTAAATATTTTATACAACATTAAGTGAAATAAACAGTGAGGAGAAGAATAGCCCAATTTATGTCTGTGCATATTAACATTTATTTTATTTCAAAGACCAGAAGAAAAAAAAAAAACAGAATGTTAATAGTAATTATATTTATGAGGTTTTGATTTTTTTCCTTTTTGTATTTCTTTATTATCCAAATTTTCTGTGTGTATAATATACATAGGATTGATTTATAGTATACATAGGAAAGTAGATAAACCCCAGATGTGCAACTTAATGAATTTTTGCACAGTAAAACACATTATTTTCTGTGTTCAATAAGTAGAGCATTATCAGTTCCCCAGAAGTGCCTCTCATGCCCCACTGTAACTTCTGTCCCCCTCTAAACAAAACCACTATCCTAACATCTATCACTGTAGATGCATTTTGCTGTTTTTCAGTTCTGAAGAAAGGGATGTACCTTTTTTTTTGTTTTTGGCTCATTTCATTCAACAATATGTGTATAACAGTTGCCCATGGTTTTGTGTATATTATCCCATTGTATGAATGTATCACAATTTACACATTTTACTGTTGGTAACCATTTGTATAGTTTTCAGGATTTGGCTAGGACCGATACAATTTCTATGAACATTCTTGCAAATATACTTCCCTTAACATATGTGTAAATTTCTCAAGGGAGTAAATTTGCTGGGTCATGTTATGTCTATATTCAGCAGAAACAGAGGGAGGGAAGGGAAGGGGACATAAGGGGAGGAGAGTGAGGGAGCAAGGAAGAAAAGAAGGAAGGAAGGAAGGAAGGAAGGACAGACCAGAATTTGCTACATATGCAGACAAGCTTGCTGTTCACATAACTTGGGCAGTATTAATGGTCATTGATCCCTGGTTTATCACTTATCTCCATCTCTTTCATTTGGTTCTACTCTGCTGGTAAGGTTGAAAAAAGCTGATGACCTTTTTTTCTGTATTATTTATAAAGCAGATCTGTCTCTTTGATTCTCTGTACTCTGACCTCACCTTGACTTCTGTTAGCAGTCACTAATGGGAAAGGGATTGTCTGTGCCAGTATTATGATTTAAAGGTGAATGATGACATGTAGATGAACCATTATAATGCAGGTCTTAAATGCACAAAATTAGTTGTTGTTATTGTCTTTACACTAAGTCACAATTTAGAATCCAGAAAGAGAAAACTCAGAGATTTACCTGATCGGGAAAACAGGGTACAGGACAGAAGAGGTGAAACCATATGCATGATTTGAGAGGAAAAAAATAAACACTCTAAAAATGACATTAAGGGCATAAGATAATGTTCTAATTTCTAAAGCTAATTTTTAGAACCCAAAATGCTGCATGCATCTTTTTATAACCACATTCACTTTTCACAATGCTTCTTTTGATACTGAAAAGCTCAGCCTTAAGTTTTTGGAATGATCAAAATTAAGAACATGATCTTCATTTTTGTTGGCCCAGATATCTGCTTTAACACTTCAAACATTCTTTTAAAATATCTCACACTGTATCAAAAATAACTTTCCTTAGCCACAAAGAAATCTGAGAGCTCTGTCAGTCAGCAAGCCCATATGTAAGTGAGAAAGAAATGTGCTGCTTAGTTTACATGACAACCTGTAGATCAAAGCACAATAAATAAATAACAGGGAGTCGCCTAAGTCTTCTATTTCTTTGGGAATAAACATTGAATATAAATACTTTGAAATGGAAGATGGAAGATACTGTTGCTATCAGTGTTGGAAGAAGATCGAAAATAAAGGTCCTTGGTAAAGAGAAATTATAATTTTTAATATAGAATTGTAACGTTCACCAAAAATGTAAATCAAATGTAGTACAGATTGGTAGACTAAAAATAAAAGGTTTTGTCCATCACTGTAGAAATCTAAACATTACTGTGGAAAAAAATGAGTTTTGAAATTCAAACTAATCATAAGCAATTTGTTTGGTTTCATTTAATTAGTTTAAGAAATCATTTTTTATTCATTAACACATATTATTTAGTTCAAATGAACCATGATTTATAGGATTAAAATCTAAGTTGCCTTTTTCCCTCCCTGAGGAGTTCCTATCCTTTCTTTACAAAGGCCCAGTATGCTTTCTTGGTAAATAGAAGCATTACCCTTTGCACAGGGTTTTATTGCCACAGTGGTTTGAATTCTTCATGAGTGGTTCCAATTCTCATGGTAGTTTCTTCCTTTCTTTAGGCTTCAAACTTTAGGATTAATAAGCTTTCTAAAAGACATATCTAAAGGAGGAATTTCCTCCCTTTAAAGAAATAAGCTCAAGAGAGAAGTTATTTTAGGGAGGGCTCAATTATCTTACATTCACTCTGCTCTTGGCCTACTTAGGAGCTATCGAAGGAAGGGCAGCCCTTGTACCCATTTCATAGGAAGTTTGCTCACATTGAGAGGATACCCACAATGTCAGAGGGACAGAATTTTATAAGAAATGTCCCAAGTGCATTTCTTATTTAATTGGACCGATATTTTACAGAACCCAAATCTAGGTTGTTACTTCTAGAAACGCAGTAGTATGGCTGGTGACTAATCTTGTACAGAATATGGTCATTCCTACATTGGATTCTACCTCAAGTACTCTGAAAACTACTCTTTGCTACCTAGGTAAAAGAAGAATTAACTTGAAGAAGAGTATGCTTGCCATTCTGGTAGGCTGAAAATTAATAGGAGGCACTTGAGATTTGTAGTGGAAAAACTGTATGTAGAAGTAAATATAATTCAAAACAATTTAAAAAACAAAATTTTTCTTTAAAGTTACTATACTTAACTTTCATTTTAGATTATATTAACTCTTAGGAAACAATTTTGGACTCAATAGCAAGGAAAGAGCTTTCCAGTGTTTGAAAGCCCATGATAATATAGAGCCTACATAAATTATACATGTGTTGGTAATATTTAATCAACCAGTATGTCATTAGTGACCCTTGGGCAAAGAGAATTATTTTAGCATTGATTAAGGAGAAAAAGAAGGTATGGGTTCAGTAACCAGTATGACAATAATCAGAACTTTGTGGGAGGGTCATGTAATTTGGGGGGAGATCTTAAGACAAGTTCATTCTCTGTTTGATGTTACAATCATGGTCTATGATTGTAGTTCATGAAGATGTTTAAGAAGCACCAGATACTTCTTTGCAGTAGAATGAAGTAGTTCAAAATAGTTAACCATGGTTTTTTTTCATTGTTGTCTTTGTTATCTCCTAATATATTTTTTAAGTGTAGCAAGATTAGAACTATGCACCAAAGATGTGAAATACTACTTTTCATGGTAGAAACCTATTAAACAATTAGTTAACTAATTAATTTAAACAATTTAACCTATTATCCTCCACCTGGATGTGAAGTCCCTCTGAGTGATTCAGTGTCCTCAAGTTTGTTCCCTATACTTTGGGCCAAAATACTTCAACCCATTTCACATAGAACACATAGAAATATTTATATGGCAATCAAGAACAAATTGGAGAGAATTTGGAGTATCTATATACAGTTTGCTGAAAAACAGAATGCTATGTTTTCTTGATACTATTAATATAAAATGTGAAACAGAAATTTTAATATTGAAATTATAAAACTATGCAAATAGAATATTTTCATTTCAATGAAAAATCAACTTGGTTTTGTAACTATAATATTTAATATGTTTTGTGTCTTTGAAATAGTTACTACATTTTAGATACAGAGTTTTTGACAATGAACTTTCAAAGTCATCATAGTCACTGGACAAACTGAACAAATGAGTAAATGGTAGCAAATGTCAAGAAAATACTATCACTTCTTTTTTTCTTCTACCACTTCTTTTTTATTTAGCAAAAAGAACTGTCTTACTTTTATTTTTTTTTTCAAGATTTAATTTATTTATTCATGAGAGACACAGAGATACATAAGCAGAGGGAGAAGCAGGTTCCATGCAGGAAGTCAGATATGGGACTCCATCCTGGGACCCCAGGATCACGACCTGAGCCAAAGGCAGACGCTCAACCACTGAGCCACCCAGGTGCCCCACTTTCTTACTTTTAATAAGAATTCAGGTAATTTGGTCTCCGTAAATGAAATTTAATGTGTGATTACTTTTTAAGCTTAAGAATGCCTTCATTTTCTTCTTGACAAATGCAACATTGAAATTAAAATTTGAAATTTGAATTGAAATATCTGGTGATAATGTGAAAGGACTTCAAATTCAATCCAGTTTTTTCCATATCAAATATTGCCAGAGAAGCCACTACTCTTGATAACCTTTTAAGATTCAGTAAATTTATTTTGTATTTATAGTTGATGAACTATTTTTACCCTGATTTTTTTCAAAACTGAATTTTTACTTTGACTCCATAAACTTTGTTTATACTTGTTGATATAGGGATCCCTGGGTGGCGCAGCGGTTTGGCGCCTGCCTTTGGCCCAGGGCGCAATCCTGGAGACCCGGGATCGAATCCCACGTCGGGCTCCCGGTGCATGGAGCCTGCTTCTCCCTCTGCCTGTGTCTCTGCCTCTCTCTCTCTCTCTGTGTGTGACTATCATAAATAATAAGTAAAATTAAAAAAAAAAAAAAAGATTTATACTTGTTGATATAATTTCACCTGGGCATTGCAAATTTGTAATTTATTTTATTGTGCTTCTGGAAAATATCAAAATGAGTCTTTCTTCTAAAGCCAACAACTATCCTCCAAAAATTGTTTTCAAAGTTACTTGCTCATAAATTCTTGAAAAAATTCTTCCTCTAACAATGCACTTTGGTGTGAATTACCAGAGAGTTTTCTGGTCCCCTTTCTTCCTATCAGATTCAAAACAGAAATGAGTTCAGTGGCCTGGATTGCATTAGATTAACTATTGTGATGTTATCATTTAATGAGTAATTCAGATGGATGAACTTTTTATACGCAAGATTTTCTGTGAGGAAAAAATATGTTTATATGAATATCAGATTTCCTTTCTATCAGTTATCTAATTTACTGCACTTCCATAATATTTCATATATTTTAAGATGTTCACTTACCATTTTGAATACTTTATCACTGATATTTTTATTTTGCTACTTATTTGAAGAATAAATCGTGTCACACTAAACTTACATTCTAACTAGGGATATTAGCAAGCACAATTATTAACATTTACTGGTGTATGAAGTGTAAACTTTCTTTACCGATGCCATAATTAAATTATCATCGCACACATTTTTAAAAAAAATCAAAATGTGTTATTCAAAAGTGGCACCTTTTCTATTTACTTTGTTCTTAGTCCCAAATAGTGCAAGCTTAGAAAGTGAGTAATTCTGTAATGGTGTAGCACATTCTGGCTTCAGCTATAAACTGTCAGAATTTGTGATGTGTCATGCTTGAACAGGTAATGTTGGAACTCAGTCATGGAGAATTCAGACATTTTCTGTTCACTATTTGTTGTAAAAATTTGAAGTGCGTCTTTCTGCAAAGTATTTTGGTGTATAAGATGTCTGCATAGTATTTTACTCTCATTATATGATTTGTTACTTTCTATATTTCCTTAAAAATTAAATATTTAGGGGATCCCTGGGTGGCTTAGCGGTTGAGTGCCTGCCTTCGGCCCAGGGTGTGATCCTGGAGACCTGGGATCAAGTCCCACATCAGCTCCCTGCATGGAGGCTGCTTCTCCCTCTGCCTGTGTCTCTGCCTCTCTCTCTCTCTTTCTTTCTCTCTGTTTCTCATGAATAAATAAATAAAATCTTTAAAAATTTTTAAACATTTAGGCTAATTAGAAGAAGAAATGTTTAGGTATAAAATTTCAATTATACAAGATGAGTAAGTTCTAAAGATCTACTGTATAGTGTAGTGCTTTGAGTTAACAATACCACACTGTATAGTTAAAAATTTCCTACACAGGGGGCGCCTGGGTGGCTCAGTGGTTGAGTGTCTGCCTTTGGCTCAACTCAGGATCCTGGGGTCCAAGGATCGAGTCCCATATCAGGCTCCCCCACCATGGAGCCTGCTTCTCCTTCTGCCTGTGTCTCTGCCTCTCTCTGTGTGTCTCTCATGAATAAATAAATAAAACCTTAAAAAAATTATGTTAAGTGTTCTTCTCTCTCTCTCTCTCTCTCTCTCTGTTTCACACACACACACACACACACACGCACGCATGAAAATAATAAAAAAATAGAGTCAGAGCTTTCAGAGGTGTTGGATCTGTTTACGGCACAGATGTGATGATAGTTTCATAGGTGTATACTTATCTTCAAACTCACTAAGTTGTACACATTAAATGTACACCATTATATATATATATATCAGTCATACCTCAATAAAGTGGTTTTAAAAAAAGAAGAAATACTTGTGCAAATAAATGCATATGTGATGTAATCCTCATTATATTACCCAGTAAATGCTTTGTACTCCTTTTTCTGTACCATGTTTTGTCTTCTGAATCTCTTGAATTCTCACCTTTAATTCTTCTTTTAAAACAGAAGTCTCCGTTACTGTGGTATCATAGTCAGGGATCAATGCAGAAAACAGAAAATACTGATATTCTTTCAAAAAGAAAAAAATTTAACTAATGGAATAGAGTGCTCTACAAACTTGCTGGAAGAGCTGGGGCCTTGATAATGAGGGAGCACCTGCAGGATTGGAACACAGATCACCTCTGTCGCTGTGATAGGAGATTAAGAATCCAGTACTGCTGCCTCCACCACAGTGGGCTCTCATGCCAAGTTGCTGGTGCCTAGATGGACACCTGTAGCACAGAGAGCAGCAAATGCCTGCCACCTTCTCTTGCCTTTTGAAGGTCATGCAAGCACATCTACATGAGGGATCCCTACTGATATCTAGAACCCTCGCCGCAAGGAAATCTGGGAATGTAGATGCTAACTTTACAACATGTTTAACTACAGACGGTCCCCCACTTATGATGCTCTGACTTACAATCTTTCGGCTCAGGATGCTACAAAAGCACTATGCACTTGGTAGAAATTAGATTTCGAATTTTGAATTTTGACCTTTTCCCAGGCTAGCAATTCTCTCTTGTGATGCTGGGCAGTGGCAGTGAGCTACAGCTCTCAGTCAGTACGGTATTTAATAAATTACATGAGATATTCAGCCGTGTAGTATAAAGTAGGCTTTTGTGCTGGATGATTTTGCCCAACCGTAGTCTAATGTGAGTTTTCAGAGCACATTTAAGATAGGCAAGGTTAAGCTGTAATCTTCAGTAGGTTACATGTAATAAGTGCATTTTCAACTTACAGTCGTTTTATTAGAATGTAACTCCACCATAAGTCGAGGAACATCTGTATAAGCAAGTTGGTATGGTAGTTGAGAGAACTAACTCAGCAACTTCTACAGTCCATACCTTCAGCTATTTACATTCTTCTGCAGATGACTAAACTTCCAAATAGAAATAACAATTTGATCTAATCTTAAATAATGTAATTATAGCATATATCCATGTTTCTTTCTCTTCCCAAAACTGGAGACCTCAAAATCCCGTCAGTAACTGAATAAACCTCTGGAGCTGTATTCAGGCTCTTACAGTTTAGTTGCAATCTCAATTTCCCATCCTATAAAATCTTTAAAAATGTAGGGAACAGGGAGAAGAGGAAAGTTGGAAATTGGTTAATATATACAAATACATACAAAACAATGAAATGAAAATAATATGGAAATCTTTCTCCTCTCATTTCTGCGACTGGTCACAAAATTATAATCCATTTGTACAACTGTTGTACGCCTTCTCCTAGCACTCAGTTATCTGCAATTTTCTACATGGTAGAGTGACCCAAACCTTGATTTCTTAGGGATTTCATCAATTGGGAGAAACACAATTTTCTATAAAATGAAATTTATATAAATTTAAATCCTTAAAGGTGCTCTAGGCATTTAGAACTTCAAAGATTTTGCATGTTTGTTTTCTTACTTGTTGGTGTAGGTTGTCTGCATTCTTAAAAATTTTTAGAATTAAATTATAATAAAAATGTCAAAAATTAAGTATGAATTAGCAGAATAAAATTATTACTAGTTTTTTTATTTAATAAGTTTCTGAAAATTTACAAATCATATATTCCATATAGTTTAGTGATCAAATGTTCTGAAAAATCATTTTTCTTAGTTTTATGATCCATAGTACCTTAATGAGTTTACTCATTTAAATTGTATTCATTTTTATTTGTTTCACAAAATTTTAGAACATGTTTAATCCTTAAAAATTAGAATAATATTATCAATTTCAAAGTTGTATCAGAAATCAGACAGCTGGGTGGCTCAGCGGTTGAGCGTCTTCCTTGGCTGTGGGATCGGGAGCCTGCTTCTCCCTGTGCCCGTGTCTCTGCCTCTCTCTCAATCTCTGTCTCTCATGAATAAATAAAATCTTTTAAAAAAATTGACAACAATATCAGTAAAAACAGCAATTTTACTGAGCACCAATTCAGCACCCCTCTTGCAACAGGCACTGTGCTAACTGAATACTCTGTAAATATTTCTGAGGGTATAGGAGCGCAGGCACTGTAAGGTGCTGCTTACCGGAATATGCCTTATCTCACCTCTTCTCAAAGTCAATATGGGCCCATGCTTCAAAAGTCTTAAATATATGCATGCATATACCTTGACCCTGGGGGGGAAAAAAAAAACCTGTTTAGGAAATTTGGGGCTTGTGTAGTTCAATGAATTTTAATACATATGTAGATTCATGTAACCACCAACACAATAAGTATACGTCAAAAAACTCTTTTGTGCTATTCTTTTATAGTTACCCTCTCCCCTCCACAATCTCTAGTAACCATTGATTTGTTCTTCAATCCTTATAATTCATCTTTCAAGAATACTCTATAACTGGAATCACACAATATGGAACCTTATTTCACTCAATACAATGTGTTTGAGATTCATCTAAGTCTTTGCATTTATAGATTGTTTCTTTTAAATGCTGGCAGAGTATTCTGTTGTATAGCTATACTATTGTTTGCTTATCTGTTTACTAATTAAATGAGATTTGGGTTGTTTATAGTCTGGCAGTTATTAACAGAGCTGCACAAACAAATATTTGTGCACAGGTTTTATGTGAATATAGGAGTGGGGTTGCTGAGGCAAAGAGTATGTACATGTTTAACTGAGAAACTATCTAATTCCAAACAGCAACACTGTTCTCAAGGTCTTCATTCTCACCAACAATGTAAAGACTTTCAATTGCTCCACATCATCACCAACACTCAAGGTTATATTATTCATTATGGTCTTCTGATAGATGTGTAGTGTAGTGATATCTTATCATGGTTTCAGTATGCATTTATCTAAGAGTTAATGGCATTGAATGTCTCGTCAGGTGCTTATTGCCAGTGAAATATCTGCTCTTGTGTTTTGCTTGTTTTTTTATTGTTTTTTTATTGTTGGGTTTGAAAGCTCCTTATATATTTTGGATACAGCTCTTTTGTCATATATATGATTTGTAAATATGTTCTACTAGTCTGTAGCGTGTGTGTGTGTGTGTGTGTGTCTTAGAAAAGGTTTATTAGAAAGTTCTCTCCCTGAACTAGTGTAACGTGATACAGTACTGCCACTTATTGAAACCAACTGGAAATATGCTTGCTTCCAAAGTGGTCCTTGTGCAAAATGTATAAAAACAGTTTCTGGTGTGATTTGTGGTCTGCCTCTGCCTCTTGACATGCCAAAGCATCCCATCAATGGCTATGAATACCTGTTTTCCAGATAGGGACACCGAGGCACGAAGCTAGCTATTGCACTAGTGATTGCCCAGGATAGTGACTGTTAGGAGTTGCCCATCTCTGCCTGGCCCAGGTAGGAGGTTAATGGGACAGAGGCCAGTGGGGCTGTGGGGGCAGGTCTTTTGGTGTCTGTCCCAGCCCCTGAATAGGGGACAGAAAATGTCCAGGGCAGGATTTCAGTGCAGTGGAAAACATCTTGGGGGCTGTTAAAGGTCTGGAAGGCAAAATGTCTCTGGGAGAGGCAAAGACTCTGCTGCCAAGCTGGGAGGTAGATGACAAAAGGCAGCTGCTGGTGAGAAAGCCTGATCTGGAGGCCAAGTCAGCTCGCTGTGTTCATACTTGTGGGCACCTGGGGTCATCTTCCAGCTGGCTGCCTGGGATTTGAAGATGTCTAGCGGCAACAGCTAGATCAGGGAGCTGAGGCTGGTTGGCATGAGCGGTCTGTTCATCCTCTCCAGCTGCACCCTTGCCCCCACCCCCCCACCCGGTGGTTGGCGCACCCTCCCCCCTCCACCCGGCTCAGACTGTTGGGCAGGGCAGCCGGAAGAGGAGGGCACTATGCTAAGCATTTTGTATATTGTTAATGCTTTCATCATTAGAGATACATGGAGTAGATACTATTATCATCTTTATCTATAAATAGTTTATAAAATATGAAATTGAAAGCCAAAAAAAATGTCAAGTAACTTGCCCAAGTCATCTCAGCCTACAAGGGGTAGACTGATAGTCAAACTGGAGAGTGTGCCTGTGGGATTGCCTGCCCTAAAGCACAGCGTTCTGTTGTCTCTCCATTTACTGGTAAAATAGACATGAGGGGTAATGCAGAGTGGGCCACCTTAAAGAAAAATAGAAGAATTCTAAAAATGATATTTTTTAATGGAGAGTGTTGAAAGGCATCTCAAGCAGAACATAAACTGAAAAGTTACCATCCAAGGACTCGAGAAAATACCATTAGTAACTGTGTACAATAGCCATTCATGTGTACAAGTTGCCCTATTTTTTCTGTGTTTACACAGTCCCTATTCAAACAGGAGCTATTCTCTGCAAGCTGATGTGAAGTTTGGATTGAATATAAAAGACCTAAATTTATAATCAGAAAGAAAAATAACTTCAATCTTGGAGAATAAGAACAGTGGTTAAAAGAGTCAGACTCCAAAACACAAAGAAAATTCTATTTAATCTGAGAAAGAAATAGAACATGACATATTTTTATTAAATGCAGGAGTAGAATTTAATGGAACAACTAAAATAAACTTTATACTTTTATTTGCAGATTACGTAAAACTGCTCACAACAATTGACGGATACTAAATAAGTTTGGCAACCTCGTGTTGCCCAGAATTATTTGTTTTCACATATTAGTTAATGAGTTTGGAAATTGGTTAGGGCCTATTTTTTGACAGTATATGTATTAAATAATTTTTTTTTCTCAAACTGCATTAGATGATTTTCTTGTAATTTAGTTGAATGCAAAGAGAAAAACAATGAAGCTGTTTCTGGCAGACCTGGCTGTAATAGCATCTTTGGAGACAGGCATGATAAAAATATATGAAAAAAGAGGAAATAAAGTGACACTCATGTTGGTATCTATAAGGACCTGAGATTAATGTGTCTTACATACATTATGTGTTAAGTCACAAATATAAAAAGGCATTGCCTCTTCTCTCCTACTTGAATATTTTCATCAGGTGTTGATGCAAGTCTATTTTCACCCTTACTGTGTTTTAACAAAAATTCAGAGTTTAAGGTCCAATATGTGTTTATATAACAATAGTATATCTAGCTTGAATTAATCAACTGTGGCAGCTACTTAGCTCATCAGTTCATTCTGGGTGCTAAGTATATGTAGACAAGTAGGGGGCACTCTGCCTAGATTTCTGTCAAAACTCAAATGATTTCCAAATCTTTGTGAAGATTTAAAAAAACTGAGAATGGCTGATGCAACAGTAATGGCATGCAACCAAAACATATGCAGTTACCAGAGCACAAAACAGGGCACCAACAAGCAAGATAATGCAGAATCCAGGTTTTTATTTCTAATTTCCTGTTTATACAGATTTGAGACTAGGGAAATGATCTCTAGGATTCTGGTCTGGTCTATAGCACCCAAATTTTAGAACCTCTTCTCTGTGAGTCTGTGTGTGTGTGTGTGTGTGTGTGTGTGTGTGTGTTTTCTGGATGTCTGTGTGTCCCACACTGCTCTTATTCTCTGCTTTTTTGAGACATGGTCTTGACTTTTTCAGGAGATTTCAAGTCTGTGCTTTATGTAGAATTATCAACATAAAACTTTATATCTGTCTTGGATTTTTTTGTGTCTCATGCTAATTAGGGGAAATCTGGAATCTAACCAGCCAGTGGTCTTCTCCACCTTTATTTCTGCTACGTGGTCCTGTTGTGAAACAAGTTGAAAAGAATCCTAAATCAGGCTGAAACCTGAACTATCATAACATGTCAATATCTCCCCTGGTTTCCATAGATCAAGGATGTTTAGGCATTTTGTTCTTTGTGTCACTTGAACACCATTTATTTATAAAGCAGTTATGGTAGCCTCTTGAATAGACCAATTGAAATAAATTATAATTAAAATAGATACTGTATTATCAAGGAAGCATTTTCTAACAATTTTTTTTCCAGGACTTTGTTCTCCATGTGATCCAGTATAAATGTACATCTTAGTGAATGAATACAGTGTGGAGGGGTGCATAGTCAAAATGGAAGGGAATAATTATATGCATCTTTAGCAGATATGCCCTTTGTTTAATCTAAGCTATTTGTTTCAAGATGAAGAAATCCAACCCAAGGTAACACCAAGAATCAGAGTTTATTATAAGGACACATACCCATGGCTTCCCAAGGATACTCTTCAGGAAAAGGAGAAATAGTATGATGTCTACTTTTCAGGAAGTGTATGGAATGTTTTAAAATTAGATCATGTGGAGCCTCACTCTAGAATGGTGGATTGTTCTAGGTATCTCAGGAATTTTCCATCTGCTGGTTTCCCAGCTTCTATTCTTCTTGGTTTCACAGTTTATTCTTTCCTGGCTTTCTAGGCTTTCTACTTCCTCCTAGCATGACCTCTGCTCTCTAAAAAATCTTTTTTACTTAGTTTCCTCTTAGTCTCTGCTCTCTCAATTGCCTCTTTGTATTTCATTCATATTCGTAATAGTTAAAATCTAACAACCCAGTACATCTTCACAAAACAGATCGTGGGCCAAACTGGATTGGTTTTCCTTAGATCAAGTTCCCACCAGATGTTCAGAGGAAGTGACATAATAAAAATATACTGCCCTGAGTTATTCCTTCATCAGGGGCTGTGCTGTGGGGAAGCACTACTTTTGGATGTTTTCATGAAAATCCAAAGGATAATCAAATGGAAGCTCCATAAGAGCCAGGACTACTACTTTTTCTAACACACTGTTATATCTCCTGTTCCAAGAACACTATTGATACATTGTGAATATTTACATTCAAATATTTATTGAATGCATGAATAAAGGAATGACTAATGGATCATTTTGGATTGCTTGAGGATGGTGTGAAGCCAGAGGATCCAACCTGTTCCAGGTCATGTTCATTGTGAACCAGCTTTAAATAGTTGCTTAGGTATGGATCCAGTGAATAAATGTATGCGTGATTCATGTGAGAGAAATCACAGACTAACCCAGACCAGAGAACAGAGTACCTCAGTCACCTTCTTCCAGGTCATGTTTATCTGAATATCTCTTCTCTATATTTTCTATATATGTAATTTGTTGTTTATAGTAGAAAAAGATAAAAACAAGAGCACAGGCACAGAATGCAGACACTATCTCTTGAATCACATGCAGCTAACTACTAGAAATGTTGCTTCAGAGAGGTCTGTAAGAAAGCAAATTCAAGAATAATGTTACTGAAGATGTAGCCAAGGCATCATAATTGCACAGAAACAAAATTCTTCTAAATCTCTGTATTCAGAAGGTTCAAATGGAACCCTACCAAGAAGGAAGGGAAATCATATGGACAAAACTGTATATTTATACGGCCACTTGGGAGAATCCTGAAAGAAGTATTTTTGACATTCATCTCATCTGTGTCCATCCTTATTCTCACTCTTCCCTGCAGTTCTTACTAACCAGAGGTCTCTATGCATTTATACCTGTGAATCTCCACATTGTATTTCCTGAAAGCTACTCTGTACATTTTCCATCAAAATGCTAAATGCTAAAGCATTCAGTGCTCCGCTCTTAGGAAAACGAATACAAATAGTACTGGTATGCTTATTTACAGTCATGAATCATATCCCCATGTCTCATACCAGTTGAGCCACACAAAAATTGGGTGAGCATTCTTAATATGTACATTTCACAGGTGAGAAAACAGAGGCTCTCTTGGAAAGAATGACCTACTCAGATCTATTTATCCACAAGTGGGATCATCATGATCTGAATGTAGGCCTTGTAACACCATTAAAGCTGTCTCTTGAGATTTTACACTTTATGGAAGTGTGATAACAATTTAACATGTCAGTACTTCCTATGAATATTTACACTTTAAAGTGAAAGTAAAGACTGGCAATGTATAACCCAAAGTTTCCTTAGTAGTAAAAAATATAATATTTTGACAACTCTAGATGTTTTACTGGTAGAGAGGGTTATTTTTCCATTTCCTAAGGGTGAAGTTGACTCAGCCCTGATTAATCTCACTGATTTCCAGATTCCTCTTTGTCTGCAAATGGTGAAACCAGAATACTGATTTAATTTTAATTTAGCCCATTTTTATTTCTGTACTGTTGTAGATGGAGTTTGTTTTGAATGCTTCTTTTCATTGTAATTCACAAATTTGTTTCAGAGCATATTAGACACTTCAGCAGAACAAATAATTCTCTCAAGTCATTTCAAGGTATTTTCTTCTGTGCAATATACAAAGCAAAGTTGTATTGAGATACTGACTTGCACTAGGATAATATAAGTTGAGCTCAAGGAAGCACAACCAAAAGAGAGGGAGAAAGAAAACTCAGTGAGTGGGAGTTTTACCATGTGCACACACAAATACATACACAGTGGACAAACCTACAGAAGTCTTGATTGTACTTCAGTATTACATCCTCACACATCTGTTTTGCTCTGTTTAAGAATAATACCAATAGCTTTAAGGTAGTATGGGGACTTAGGTATATCATCTGTCAAAACCCAAGCAAATTCTGATTTCAGCATCCAACTAGAATTTAAATAGAGCCCTCATTTTCCATTAGATCATCCTATTTCTAAACTCATTCTGTTTCCTTTTTACTATACTGTACCTTCATGAAGGTGCTAATTCAAACCTTTTGACAAACATAGAAATAGATGAATATTTTTATTTTCTATAGTGAAAGATTCAAAGATACAGTCAGGCAATCCTCCTGAAGATGGTTAAACTAAAGTAACTAGTACATTTGCTGAAGTACTTAACGCGGGGTTTGATTTTAAATGTTTGTCATACACCCTTTGCAAAAGATTACCTATTCCGTCACTACCATAATTTCCAGTTCTTTTACGTCTTTAATCAGGTTAAAGCCAGAAATGCCCTGGCTACATTGTTTGGTTGAAATTAAATAGGCCAAATTTCCATTGCTGGTTAAAATTTTTTTAGTGGGAAGGGTGGGAGGGCAAAAAAAAAGAAAAAAAAGAAAAAAAATTAAAAAAAAATGTTTTTAGTGACTCAAGTGCATTATTTTCTTTTCTACTTTCAAAAGGTGACTGGGGTAAAGGAGGCAAACCCAGTGTAGAATAGAGTGTGTGTACTCCCAAGAAAGTTGATAGAAACATAATTTAGACATGAATTCAAATTAAGTTTATAATAAAATAATTTCATGCCTTCAGGAAATAATTTAATTATCAATAAAATATCAAATAACTACAGTAATTAAAGCAATTGAGGGTAAAGCATTATCATTCTCTGCATTTGTGTGTGGTGGCTCGCCTGTTGCCTGAATGTTTGTTTATAGTTCTCCAAAAATCAATATTGTATTTTTCATACAGCTTCGTAAAATAAGCTACAAGTGCTAGTGTTAACTTTTATCTATAGTATTTATTTTCAAAATGTTTTTCTATTTGTAAAAAAGAATGTCTTAAAATATTTGGCAATTTCAGCCATGTAGCTATCTTTTTAAGTTTAAAAGGATATACAGATCTTTTTTAGATAGCTTGAAACACAAAACATATGAAGAGGTGTACTGTTCTTTCTCCATACACAGAGGCCTGAATTTTACAAAGAAACCCTATTGGCTTCAATTGTATTGAACAAAGGCACTGAAATGCACTGTAGCTTAAATATTTGACTAAAATAGGGATGTAAAAGCTATCTTAAGAGCAAATAATGGGATGTATAAAGTGTCACCAAAGTAAGAGTTGTAAATATGAACATAAGAGATGCAATAGAAGTGGTGTGCCTGTATCAAGAAGCTAACACAAATGACTCCCTTTTTTCATAAGCCCATAGATTATGATTCATAAGCCCATAGATTATGATTCAGTAATTCAACTTACAATATGTTCCAAGTATACACATACATAAATATATACATTTCCATATATATACAAACACCTATATGCATATGCATACATATACATAAATTTTACATTCTGTATCTAGTATTTTTTTTTCTTTACCCCTTTGTTTATTTCACCTATCCCCCATCCACATCCTTCCCTGTGGCAGCCACCAGTTCTGTATGTTTAAGAGTCTGGGATTTTTCGTTTGTCTCTTTTTTCTCTTTGTTAGTTTCTGGTTTTGTTTTCATTGGGTAAATACCCAGTAGTGGAATTATTGGATCATGTGGTAATTCTATTTTTAATAGAAATAGTGGCTGCACCAGTTTGTATCCCCACTGACTGTGCATGAGGGTTCCTTTTTCTGTACTTCCTACTAACACTTGTTATTTCCTCTCTTTTGGATTTTAGCTGTTCTGACATGTGGGAGGTGATATCTTATTGTGGTTTTGATTTACATTTCTCTAATGATTAGTGCCATGGAGAATCTTTTTAGATGCCTGTAGGTGATTGTATGTCTTCTTTGGAAAAAAAAATTATTCATGTCCCCTACTCATTTTTTAATCAGGTTATTTGAGAGGGTTTTTTGGGGGCATTGAGTTGTGTAAGTTCTTTATATATTTTTAATATAAACCTTTTATCAAATACATCTTTTGAAGATATTTCTCACATTCAGTAGGTTGCCTTGTCATTCTGTTGATGGTTTCCTTTGCTGTTGCAAAAGATTTTTATTTGATGTAGTCCCAATAGTTTAATTTTGCTTTTGTTTTCCTTGCCTGAGGAGATATATCTAGAAATATGTTTCTCTAACCAATGTCAGCGAAATTACTACCTATGTTTTCTTCTAGGAGTTTTATGGTTTCAGGTCTCACATTCAGGTCTTTAAACCATTTCAAATTTATTTTTGTTTTTGGTGTAAGAAAATGTTCCAGATTTATTCTTTTGCATGTAGCTGTCCAGTTTCCCAGCACAGTTTGTTGAAGAGATTCTGTTTTCTCTATTGTGTGTTCTTGTCTCTTTTGTTGTAGATCTGTTGATCATATATGCATGAGTTTATTTCTGAACTCTATTCTTTTCTATTGACCCATGTGCCTGTTTTTGTGCCAGTACCATACTGTTTTGATTATTAAGCTTTGTAGTATATTTTGAAATCTGGAATTGTGATATCTCCAGCTTTTTCTTCTTTCTCATGATTGCTTTGGCTACTTGGGTTTTTTTTGTGGTTCCATACACATTTGAGTATTGTTTGTTTTAGTTCTGTGAAAAATGTTGTTGGTATATTGATAGAAATTGCATTAAATCCATAGATTGCTTTGGCTGCTATGGACATTTTAACAATGTCCAATGTTTTTTTCCAATCCATGAACATGGATAGTTCTTCCATTTGTTTGTATCATCTTCAATTTCTTACATCAGTGTTTTGTAGTTTTTAGAATACAAGCCTTTCACCTCCTTGGTTAAATTTATTCCTAGATACTATATTATTTTATTTCTACTGATAGTATCTTAACTTTTAAATTGGTTGTATGCCATGTTTGTTCAAGAACAAAATAATAATAATAGGGAAAATAAAATGTAAACATACTTTGTAGCTGATGGCATTTGTTAGTTTTGGTCTTTCTTAGTAGATTTGCATTTTTCATAGTTGTACAGTCAGGAGTTTTTTTCTTGGTGTGCTTGTATTTTTTTAATATCAATCCATTCACTTAGAGAAAGAGAGACCGAGAGAGAGAGAAAGCATGTGCATGAGCAGGGGGTAGGGGGTGATGGCAGGCAGCAGAGGGAGAAGGAGAGGAGTAGACTCCCCACTACGTACAGAGTCAAACTTGGGGCTGGATCCCACCCTGAGAGCATGACCTTAGCTGAAACCAGGATTCAGTTGCCCAACCAACTGAGCCACCCAGGAGCCCCTTGCTGTGCTTATATTAATATGTATACTAAAAAAAATAAGTCTGGATTATAAAAAAGTAAATTTTATCAGTTTAAACATTGATTGAAAATATGTAGATGCTCAATTCTACTATTTTCTGAGTCTGCTAACAGCTCATTTTTCTTATAAATGCTTGGACTCTCTAGTGAATGCACTATCATTAAAACTAAACTAGTGTTCTTAGGACAAAAGAACAAAACTTGACCTCTTTCTCACATGTGAAAACAATAAAGCAAAATAGAGCTTCATTCATAAAGTCTCTTAACCATAGTAATTTCTACAGAAAATTAAGCTACTACATACTGAGTGCATATTACATACATCTATGCAATTCATCTTCACACTTAAATATATATATATATATGTATATACACATAAACGTATACACATAAATTAATTCTGCAATATATAGCTATTATTTTCCTTACTGTGCAGAAGTAAACTGAGACATAACATTTATGCCACTTGTCCAAGGCTGCAGTGCTAAAAACTGATGGAGTTGGTCTAAGCATATCTGATTCTTTAAACCCAGGTTTTTGCATTAATCCAGTATGGTCCTCTAGAATCTCAAGTGGAAATTTTCACAATGGAACATCAAGATGAATTAAAATACGAACATAAGAAAGAGATATATGAACCCAAATGGTTATGGGTTGTACCACAAGAATCCACTCCTCTACTAGGTATTTAGTGAGATCTGTGAATATAAAAATAGGTAAGACATGGTCCTGCCTTAATCATCATCTAATGGGAAACACATAAGTCAACAAAGACTTTTAAAACATGTATCATTTTGGCAATAACATGTTGACAATATCTCTAGGAGCAGAGAGAATATTTAATAGCCTTCAAAGAGTGATGAAGTGGACCTTCACAAAAGAGGAAATTCAAGTCAGAGCCAAGTAGTAGAAGTAACTGTAAAAGTTACTACAGAAACAGGAGGGCAGGGTCATCAGAACCAGAGAGAACAGCACACAGAGGTGGCACAGAAAATATGGGCTGACATCTAGGGTGAGTAGGAGGAAAGAAGTCATAGAAGATAGTATCAGACAGGGAGGGAGAGCCTGCCGTGTTGTGCCAAGTCATATTAAAATGCTTGATTTTGTTATACTAAGGTAATTAAAATATTAACGATATTATCTGGTTGAACTCATTGACCACAATGGCTAGCACATTGTATCCTGAATAAAACAGATCATGGAGTGGATGCAAAAATGTGTGGTACTTAATAACTTGGATCCTGGAACAAAAAGTCTTGTTCTGGATTTTAGTTCCACAGCTCTGGGGCTTTGGGAAAAACATGTGATCTCTCTGAGTCTCAGTTTCTTTTTTGTAAAAGACAAATAAAAATTGCAACAACAGGGATGCCTAGGTGGCTCAGTGGTTAAGCATCTATTTTAGGCTCAGGGTGTGATCCCGTGGCCCAGGGATCGAGTCCTGCATTGGGCTCTCTGCAGGGAGCCTGCTTCTCCCTCTGCACGCTATGCCTCTTTCTGTGTGTCTCTCATGAATAAATAAATAAAATCTTTAAAAGAATAGTTAAGATGGAAAATTTTTAAAAATTACAATAACAACAATAATGGTATTGCTTACTAACATTTTATTAACGCTTGCTTTATCCTCAGTAATGTTTTAAGATACTTCATCGTATTTACTCATTTAATGATTTAATATTCTCAACCACCTACAAGTAGATAGTATCGTTACCCTCATTTTACAGAGCAGAAAATACAGGCCAAAAGAAGGTAAGGTAAAAGTATGGATTTACATGCAGAACACACACTGCTGCTAAGAGCTTTGGTGGAAGGTGCACTGTACCTGCTGTTGTCTGGCACCTGGTGCAAGGTATTGGCTACGATGCCTCATTCATCTCCTCATGGCCCTTCAGCCTCCAGTAGGAGAGACTAGGTGCCTTTTGTGGCAGTCTTCAGGCTCAGTTCCAGGAAGACAAAAGCAGAGGCACAACCTCAGAAGTCAGGCATGTCACTTTTGCTGCATTCCATTGGTCAAAATGAATCACAAAGCTAATCCAGTGTCAGGTCGTGTTGAAATAGACTCGACTTATTCATGGGTAGGATCACCAGAGCAACATATAAATGATCATTAGGATCGACAGCAACTGCTGCGTTCATCTTTGCAAACACTACCATAGATTTTTCAGGGGGGCCTTCAATTTTGATCAGTGGACACATTCACAGTTCTGTGTAAGAACATGATGACATTCAGGTACCATGAGAACCTCAGCTATGGAAAACTGAATTTGGTATGCTAGCTTAAATATATATTGGTAAGACATACCATAGAGAGGTTTTACTAACATGAGTTGAAGATTCTTTAGTTTGTTCTCATAACTGGAAAATTAAATTGAATAAAGCATTCTCTTTTTTCATGAATATCCATTACTCAATATTCCGATGTATATAAACCTCTCAATTCTTCTATCAGTGATAAAAATTAGAGCTTTGACTGTTACTATACTAAAGGTGCAGAATATTGTGAATTCTGAAACACCTGTTCATGTAGGAAAACACTGATACTTTTAGAATGAGTTAAATAAAATCTGATGTCATGCAAAGTCGCACATGGTTTTTAGTTTCATGAGTATTTATTTTTAAGTTCCAGCAGAAATCTTCGTTTTTCTGTCAATGCTGTCATGCTTTTCAGTGGTTTATTAGAAGGCCAGTAGTACATTTTATGGATAAGAATTGGAAATACTGGAAGTACTATGTATCTTATGGATAGTCATAGCTCTATTATTTCATTATGGAATTGTTTTAAGGCCAGACTCAAAAGATTAGTCTTCCAAAAGTTAGCCTGCAAATTACTGTATTTAAGAAAAGTCTTAATCAGTAATATGCAAACCTAAATGCCAGATAGGCTTTGACCATGGTGTAATCATGCCTCCTGCACTATGGCTGACCTGCAGTCTCTTTTTCCCAAGGCCTTTTCCAGAGAAGTGTCAGGATTAACATCAGTTCCCTGTCAATTGCCAGTTAGTGGACCCGAACCCTCTCATAGCATTACACTTTTAGAAAATCAGACCACAGACTTGGAATTCAAAATAAGCCTTTTTCACTTTATTTTTTTTTAAAGCTTGATTTATTTATTTATGATAGACATAGACAGAGAGAGAGGCATAGACACAGGCAGAGGGAGAAGCAGGCTCCACTCTGGGAGCCCGACGCGGGACTCGATCCAGGGACCCCAGGATTGTGCCCTGGGCCAAAGGCAAGCGCCAAACCGCTGCGCCACCCAGGGATCCCTGCCTTTTTCACTTTAACTAAAACTCTGTACAAGAAGGACCCAGAGTTCTGAGAGTGGACCTCACCAGGCACTAGCAATGTTAAAGACACTCTTTAGTTTCTTACCGTGTTCAAACTGTAGTTTTCATTTATACAGACATACCCTTAGAATCTACTTGAAAACCTGTAGAGGGTGGAACTCGGAATACTCAGGAAAGAGAAACCTATGATACTGCAGCCGGGTGATTCCTACATGTAAGAGGTGTGATTAAATACAGAACAAAGAAAAAAAGTAAATAAATGTTAAAATAAAAGGAGTGTCTGGATGGCTCAGTTGGTTAAACATTTGACTCTTGATCTCAGCTCAGGTCTTGATCTCAGGGTCCTGAGTTGGACTCCACACTGGATATGGAGCCTACTTAAAAAAACAAAATTAGAAAAATACATGACTAGGATATTATCTTGTTTGTCCAATTAAACATTAAAGATCTATCAATTTGCTGAGGCTGCACCTTTCCATTTATGATGGCGGTGGGCCTCTTCCTCACACTGCCTTGCTCAGAACTTGTAACATTTTCTCCTTGTTCTCAGATGTAACTCAGTGCTCCTTGAATCAGCATTGGAGGTTTTGTACACTAACCTGCCTTTCACTGTGGATTTCTTATAAAGGGTGTCAGCCACAGCCACAGGGGGGCCCTTCATGTGGCCTTACAAATGCACATTCAAGTCTCTTTTTCCCATTTATTCACTCCGGTTCTAAATATTCTAACACTGGTCATCAGTTGTCCTTGATGAACTTTTAGTATTAATCCTGCTTATGTTAAAACTTCCTGTACACATTTCCTTTATACTTAATCTATTTTCCAGACCCTTTTAGCATTAAATGTGTCTTTTATTCTTTAGAACCTGATTCATTTGTGGTTTTGTTCCTTTTTTTCTAAGTTTTCTTGCTGTCTAATTAACTAAATCATGAGTTGATGGGCATAGTTCTAATATCTGTTTAGGACAACAGCATCTGTACACATCTGTCAATGTATGTAACTATCATTCTTATTTATATACTAAAAGAATTTCAGGCTTGCTAGTAGCCTATTTTGGATATCCATGTGTCCAATTAAAATTTGGTGTTAAAGTTATTTGCATAAAACAGTTCTTTTTATTTGTTTGTTAATTTATTCATCCAATTAAACAATTATTGAGACTATGTATAAATAGCTGTTCTAATTACCAGTGGAAAGAATGAGATGCTGTCATGGCTGAACATGTTTTTCATTGATCATGGCATTAGGAACACAATGAAATAATTTCTGCAAAAGTCTTTTTAGCCCCCATATATCTTTATATATCAAATTGATGGAATCCACTTCAGGTGATATAAAATTAATTTTGGCTGAATTTTAAGTTTTCTCAATGGGATGAGCACTGGATGTTAGACGTTGGCAAATTGAATTTGAATAAAATATTTAAAAAAAGAATTTTAAATTCTTGCCCTTCTCTAATGTGCTAGGTTACTACTGATTATTGTAATGTGGTATCAGAAAAAAGCAGTGGGTGGAAAGCTCTTAAGAAATGGGGAGTCCAAAAAAAAAAAAAAGAAATGGGGAGTCCTCTTTCATCAGACATAGAAAGAAATTCATTGGTATCGTTCTAAAAAGCAGGGGCCAGGGATGGATTTAGGGCTTCTTGGAGAAAGTTTTAAAAAAATGAGAACACCACCTTTCACAGTTTTTGTTCCACATTGATATTCCTCCCAGGTGAAACTCATACCAGTGGATTATCAAATGGGAATATTGAGGTCTATGATGTGTCTGATGCTGTCCTCAGGACCCAATGGACAGAGATTTCTTAGAAATAGGGCATTTTATCAATCTCATAGAAGCAGAGACTACAATGATGGTTGTCAGGGGCAGGAGAGGAAGGAGAGATGTTGATCAAAGAATACAAAGTTCCAGTTATAAGATGAATAAGTTCTAGGGATCTAATGTACAGCATAGTGATTATAGTTAATAATACTGTATTATAGATTTGAAAGTTGCTAAGAGAGTAAATCTTACATGCTCTCACCACCAAAACCAGATGGTAATTCTGTGACATTATGCAGGTGTTAGCTAACTAAGGGTGGTAATCATTTTGCAATACGTAAGTGTATTAAATCAACACATTGTATATCTTAAACTTACACAATGTTCTATGCTAATTATATCTCAATAAAACTGGGGAAGGTAATTTTAAAAAAAGAGAATTTTATGTAGGAGAATGATGACATTTTTGTAATAATCCAGTTATAAAATATGTTTCAAAACTAGACCTGTAGCCTAACTGTGCATGGACATCTAGCTGGAGTGGAAAATCAGAGACAGTTAGGAACAGTGACTATTTACCATTCTAAACACATGCAAATGCAAATTCTCAAAAATACTTTGCTAGTCAAGCAAACAAAATAAAAAACACAAATCTATATTGTTGATTAAAATATAATTTTTTCAGTTGGTGTCCCTCAAATTCATATATTTTCACCTGACCTCACTCACAGGAAGAGATGAGAAAATGATGTGGTTGACTGGAGTTATGGGTGCAGCCACAGCCTTTACGAGGAAGCTGATGTGGGCACCAAAATCACGATTTTGGAAGTAGTTGTGATGAAAAGAAACGAGTGGGTTGTTGTGACTCAGGCTATAGGCATTATCTATTGCTGTGTAATAAATTACCCTCAAAGTTCAGCAGCTTAAAACAACAAACATACAGTTTCTGAGGATCAGGAAGCTGGAACAGCTTAGCTGGTGGTTCCAGGGTGGGGTGTTGTGAGGTTGCCATCAAGCTGGCAGCCAGGGCTGCAGCATCAGGGTCCATCAGCTCAGGCAGATGGTTGTCGGCCAACCTCACCTTCTTGCTGTTTGAGCCTCTCTCCATAATCTCCCTGAGTTTCCTCACAATATGGCAACTGGCTTCCCCAGAGTAAATGATCAAAAGGAGGGAGAATGTGCACAAGAAGAAAAACTCGATGTCTTTCACAACCTAATCTCATTGTCACACCATTACTTCAACCTTATTTTCAACAGCATCCCAGTCTATACTGTGGAATGGGAATTAATGTTCATTTCTGGAAAGGAAAGAATATTAAAGAATTTGTGGAAATATTTTAAAACCACCATAGGAACTCTGGCATTTTCTAGTCTAGATCTTTTTTTAAATAAGATTTTATTTATTTATTCATGAGAGACTCAGAGAGAGGCAGAGACATAGGCAGAGGAAGAAGCAGGCTCCCTGTGGGAAGCCCAATGCGGGACTCGATCCCAGGATCCTGGGATCATGCCCTGAGGCAAGGGCAGATGCTCAACAGCTGAGCCACCCAGGAATCACTCTAGTCTAGATCTTTGATGTTGGGAAGTATTTTAACCTCCCAAACATCAGGGGCTTTTGTTTATTAGTTTATTTGTTTCTACTCACCAGTTGTGTTTCTTTTTTTAACTGAAAAATGTATTTATTAACAATCAGACTAATTTCACAAAACTGGCTTGAGGATTAATGGAGGTAATGTTTAAAAAATTTGCAAAGTGCTATAGGAAAATAATGTATCTTTTAGTAGCATCTGTAGTTGTAGTTGTGATGTTATCCTCTAGACAAGTGCTTTATCCTGTAAAATATGGTATGGGGATATCTCACATGTTATTAATATTATCATTGATTTATAGTTGAAGAATGACCACTAGAATTACTCATGGTTGGGTGAGACTGTCTATAACTGACATTATATATACATGTTTCCCAACCATAGAGCAACAGCATGTCTTATCAATTTTATGTCTTTCACATCTATGCATCTGCCCACCTCCACAACCAGATACCCTAGGCCATTACCGTATCTTGCCTGGATTGCTGCAATAGACCTTCACTGGTGTTCCGATTAGAACTCTCACCCCGTCAGGTCCATTTAGCACACTGTAACCATTGTGCTTTTTTAAATTCAAATCTGCCTTATATGCGAACTAAGACTTTTACATATTGTGGACAAATGTACTATTTCTCACTAGGAGTAAGGTCTTATTTTTATAAGACAAACATTTTATATGTTTGTTTTATATGTTGTTTATAAGAAAAACATTGGTATGTTTTTCTTCTCACACAAATTTCAGTATTTCTTCCCTTTTTGGTTTGAAATGAGTGATGTTTTGGAAAGTTATGCAACAAAAAAGTAAAAGAAGGAAGATGAGGAAGGAGGGAAGAGGAGGAGGAGAATATTAAGTTCAAAAGACCGTTCTCTTCACCTTTGATCCTCAGGTCTACTTAGATAGCTCCACCCCAAGAAGGTTACTCTTCTTTCAAGAGAATAAGTTGGAGAAGTCAGCATCGCAGAAGCCAGCAGCAACCTTGGAACCCCTTTTGCCACACTCTCTATGTGCGACTCACCAGCCAATCTTGTTGATTCTGCCTTCAGAATGTGTTTCTAATCTATTCATTTTCTATTTATTTTACTTTATTTCTAGCACTGTTATCACTAGCTAAGGATATGGTCTCCTAACTAGTCTTCCTTCTTACATCCTGATACCCTCCAACTTATTCTCTTGAAAGAAGAGTAACCTTTTAATGTGAAAGCCCCTTGGAATATTGTTTAATATTCTTAATGTATTCTTAATATTCTTAACATAGCTTCCAGGACCCAAACTGAAAAGGTCTCCCCCTATCTCCCTAGCTGTTCTTTCATCCTAATATATGCCAAGCTCTTTTATGCCTGAGAAATTTTTACATAAGCTTTATGTCTGGCTGGAACTATTTTCTGCTTTTCCCACTTAAAATCTTCTCTTTCACTTCATTGCAGAAGCAATTTAAAGTATGCATCTTAAAAATAAATAAAATAAAAGTATCTACTGGTTAGATTGTAGTATATGGTGTCTCTTTCCACTCACTGGAATATCAGCTCCCTGAAGTGACTACATCCATTGACTTATTATAAATGCTCCAGTAATTAGCCTAGTACCTGACACATGTTGGATGCTCAGAAAATATTAGTTGAATGAATGAATAATAGGAGTCTTTTGACTGCTCCCATTAACTTCCTTGACTCAGGATTGATTTATTTGATTAGATGACTGATCACTTTTACTTAGGAAAAATGAGATTGCTCAACTCGATTGGCTCAGACCAGAGTGTGTTTGCACAGCCAAGTGGAGGTAGTGCTTGGAGAAGGAAGGAAGAAAAGGTGGAGAAATGTACTTTGGCTATTTGATGTCTTAAGTTGAAATAGCTGTGGACATGGGGAATTTAGGATGTGACTGCCAAATAACTGGCTTGGTACCAATTTGTAATTTTAGAGCAGACTAGGCCCATCTGCTGATAATCTTCAGTGCCTTTCTGTTAAAAAGTTTGCATATTTGAAAGCTGGTTTTAGAATATGTCTGCAGATTAGAAAGCTAGTCTTAGAATGTAACTATGATTTCCTTTTTATCTGTAACATCTTGTAATACTAATAGCCAAAGAAAGCAAATGATAGCATATAAATAAAGGCATATCCCATATCCATAATTGCCCCCTTTGATGAGCTCTCGATTCTTACCACATAAAAGTTAATACAGAATATAAGTTTTAAGCTTTTACTGGTGCAGTGTAGACCATAGGAGACTAAGATGTGCTTTTATTTAATGGTTAGAATTGACTTTATATTTTTAAAGTTTTTATTTATTTATTTAGTTTTTGGAGATGGGGAGAGAGAAGGGAGTTGGGACAGAGGGAAAGAGAGAGACTCTTAAGCAGGGTCCACACCCAGTGCAGAGCCCAACATGAGTTCAATCTCACAACCCTGAAATTATGCCCTGAGCCGAAATCAAGAGTCAAACACTTAACTGCCTGAACCACCTAGGCACCCCTAGAACTGACTTTAACTGAAAGAGAAGAATTATAAGTATAGTTTCCTATTTGTAATATCTTATAATACTCATGCCCAAGGAAAGCAGATGACAACATATAAATAAACACATGTCCAGAGCATGAAAGAAGTTATCTTTACTGTTTTTAAAAGAGTTACATTTTAGTTTTAAGACTTACCAACTCAAATTAAAATTCATAACATGGGAAAAATGTACCATCTAGTTCAAACTTTTAGTGAGTTTCTTCTGTGTACAGCAATCATTACTGAATGTAGGGATATAAAGAAAATATAATACAATCAGGTCCACAATGAGGTATATACCTGGTATTGAAAACACACACACACACACAGATCTAACCTTTATATAATTGTTGAGATCTCTACTTCTAGGTGAATACTTCATGGGAGAAATGGATAGTTGTACCTGAGAAAGTCTGAAAAGATAAACTTGTATTCAGCTGTTAAGCATTAATAGGATTATACAACGTAGTGGTGGGAGAAAGTTATTTCAAGAAGAAAGATAATATGTAAAAAGACCTGACAGTCTGGAAGTTCATGTCCTTTAGAGAACAGGGAGTTTCCTAAGATGGCTAGATTTGATGAGTCATAAAGGAATGAGAAAAAATAAAATGGTCCTGGTCAGTCAGATTATTTTCTCTTCTGTGATTCCACAGAAATCGCATATATATTTTCACTGCATTTGTCAAACATATCGCATGAAAAATTATTCATTTACATATGGCTTTCCCTTTAAACTGTGAGCTTAGTATATGAATATTTACTATTCATGATGTATTGATATATTATAGAAACTCAAAGAATATTTCTTGAATCAAAGAGTCTAGAAAATTTATGTTTGAACCACATTCAGAATGCTCTGTGTCATAGGACTAGTTAAAATGTTTAGAGTTGTGTTGTTTTTGCTTCAAAACTGAGGCAATTCCTCATAATAATCTGAATTCCTATCTTCTGAAAATCTGAAACACCTGGCACTCCAGGAGGCGGCAACTCGCAGCTGAAGTTAAGTGGTGGCTGCCATCTTTCTTGGAACTTTCTCTGCACATGCCCCAGTCCCCACCTCCCCTCTTGTCTTCCACCCCTCCTGTTTCCTCAAGCTATGTGATCTGCTTGGCTGCTGGAGACTTGTTTTCTTCCTCCTCCTCTGCTGCAGAGCAGGGGACTAACAGTAAACAGTACATTCTCAGGAATGTGTTCTAGAAATATGTTTTGGCAGTTGTTGGAACCATTTCAGTGTGGATGTAGGTCAGGTTGTAGAATATTATTATGTGGTTAGCAGCATCCTAAAATAGCTTTATATGCTTGTTAAAATAAATGGATGTAGATTATTCTATAATGTTCTTAGGAGCATGAAGTTATTTTTATTGAAAAGAATATATATATATATATATACATAAAATCAGTTTGGCCGTGAAGTGAAGGCAAGCTTCCTATGTCATTGCAGTGTTGTTGCAAAATAATGAAGACAATATTGCAATTTGTCCATGGGAATAGACTTATTTGTAAAACAGAGAAGTACAATTTGCTGAAAAATCAGTTCAGCTTATGAGGTGATAAAGATAATCCTGCAGGAAACAGGAGAGATGGGATATACCCATTTGTATTTACCAAGCAAATGAGTGTATATGCTACAATGTAGATAATCCTTGAATATGCAGTGTACATTGCATTTTAACCTACTCCATTGGACTTGAGATATTTTTGGCCGATTGTCTCTTGACATTATTCAGAGAATTCTCTAAATATTAAAAAAAAAAAACACATAGTACAAGCTAAGTAGGAAAGATAGATTGTTTACCACTCCCTTTTTTTCAGAGGTATTTTTATCACGCCTTACCAGCAGATATTTATATATCTAATCCCTTCTCTAAGACGCTAAGATAGAGTTTTGAGAACAAGAGTGTTTTTTTTCCTCCTCTCCTTAACAACCACCTCTGTTTGAAATGAGGTGTGTTAGCAGTGCCAAATTTAAATATTCAGGTTCATCAAGTACTATAATCTGTGGTACAGAAATGGGTAGGTGGGAAAATGCTGAAATCTCAGCTTCTTCTTGTTATCATGTTATGAAAAATGTTGACAAACATTTGGAAGAAGTGAGAGTTGGCAGGAGCAGGTTAGGAACTGGTAGCTGCAGAGACCAGAGAAAATTGTCAGCTTATCTCTCCTGACATTTTGCTTATGTATAGAGGAAGGCTTTACATCCTTTTCTAATTTTTTTTTTTAACATTCCTGCATAATTCAAATGGAGAGCCTGAAGAGAACGTACCTGTTTTTTTAAAATGTATGGGGAAAACAGCATTTTTGCATTTCTGCTGACTGAAAGGACAGGATTGGCTCCAGGTTTCTATTCCCAGGAAAAGCCTCAGGTTCGGCTGTGACAGGACTCTCCATAGAGGTTATTTTTACCTGGCATGGCTGTGCTGTTACTGATGCTGCTGCTCTCGATGGCAGAAATAACTTCTCCTGTGGGTGTCTCGGGCAGAATGAAGGCTGGGTCAAGGTGGAGAGGTGAAAAGAATCGTGAGTAACTGGGATTTTTTACTCTTGGTGCATTTCTATCTCTCTTCATTTTATTTAAGAATGCATCGGCTTTGCCTCGCTTTGCAGTTCACAGCATTTCCAAGAGGTTGTTTTAAGACTTAAAAATAATTTTACACATTAAATATGCATGCAGAATAAATGGCCTCCACCTTCTGTAGGCTCCACACATCTGCAATATTGTTCTGGATTTCATTGCAAGACTTTTGCTTGGCTTTCCTCGTTAACTCTTACAATTCCTGAGGCTTGTAAAGACTGAGCAGATAGATCCAAAGGCCATGTATGTAAATTAATGTCACCTCTTGTACAGAAAGTTCAAATGTGTTGCTGACATTTGTTGATATTCAAGTGCTAGCTGTGTAATAACATTCCTACATATACACATTTTGTTTTGAGGGTAATGAGAAAGGAAATGAGAAGTGGCAAATGTGATGAGAGCTTTGATTTGAATAACTTAGGAATTGATTCTTTATAGTTGGGAGTTGCAGGTTGATAAACGTACTGCTCTACAGACAGTCAGTTCTTTATTCTCTCCCTACTGAAAATCCAAGACCTCCACAATCACGCTATTAAATTTGTATATGTACATAAGGCATGTAGTGTTTAAATAACTATTGTAGTTTTATTTTCTTTTAAGATTTTATTTATTTATTCATGATAGACATAGAGAGAGAGAGAGGCAGAGACACAGGCAGAGGGAGAAGCAGGCTCCATGCCGGGAGCCCAACGCGGGACTCAATCCCGGGACTCCAGGATCATGCCCTGGGCTGAAGGCAGATGCTAAACCACTGAGCCACCCAGGGATCCCCACTATTGTAGTTTTAGAAGTGAATCTGTTTCTGGTATCATTGGAGGAGAGAGAAATGGATTTGACATTTGTTTCCCTCTGAGCTAATTGGCCAGATCTGTCCTTTCTCCTCTTTGCCATCCCATTGGCCACCATAGGCCCCGCTTCTATGTGTGTGTGTGCATGTGTGCATGTGGAAAGCTTACCCATAGAAACATTTCTCTTCTCCAACGTTAGAAGTAGAAGTTTTCCTCTCTTCTAAGTCTCCTTTCAAAAAAGAGATACAGAAATGGTCCCAGAAATCTGTTTGGAAAACTTCACTTATATGTCATTGAATGCTCAGAGGAGGCATGCCAATGAGCTTATTTCACAGGAACTTCCTCCAGAAGATTCTAAGTAACCTTAAAGCTAATTGCTAAGCTTATGTCTTTTGCTTCAACCATGTCTTTGGCCAATTTTTGGTTCTGTTTTACTGACTTGAGTAGGAGTTGGAATGCTCTGATGGATAGATCAGTGGGAACTGGAAGCCACACAAGCTGGAAAAGTATTGATTTAACTACTCAGCTTCCAGTCAAATTTTTCAGTAATCGGTTATTACTGGCATTTCGTCTTCCTTTCTCTTTTTCCTTTTCTTTCCTCTTTAATCTGTCTCTTTTTCCTGCCTCTTGTGACACAGAAAATGCTTACCTATAGATCTACTATTTAAAAATAAGTGATTGGTCTTATTGACCGTTTCCTCTCTGTATATGCAGATTGCTTTAATGTTTTCTCTCAATGTTCTAAGGTAGGACTAAGAAGTCTGAATTTTGTATGCTCACCGAAGAATGCTAAAAGAGGAATTCATTTCTCCCCAAGGTCCAAGATTCACCTACTTTACTACACACCTTGGACTTAAATCTGATCACTACAGTCCATAATGTTTGTTACAATTTTTGCCTGTCTAGCCTTGTAAGTATATGATATTTTCATAACCATTATAAGACAATCTATCTACAGTGATCTCATGATTAACAAGGATCTATATGAATACTTCCATTTAAAGAAGAGGAGATTGAGATACCAAGAAGTTGAATGACTGGCTCCAGAATATTCACTTAGTTAACCTGCAGACACAGTTCTATAACCAAAGTATTTAGACCTCTAATTCAGGGTACTTTCCATGGTACAAAGCTCCCTCAGAGAACAGCCTGACTGTGAAAAACTCCTACACCAATTCCAGAGAGAGCTTTGGGTCCATTTTTACAACAGTATCCTCAAAACAAGTCAGAGGATATTCAAGATGCTATTCCTTTATGTAGGCACTCTCAAAGTCTTTTTTCTGATTGGACATGAATAAATTTCTTTATAGGACCAGTAGCAAACTACAAGTAGCAATTTTGATAATCTCCAAAGTTAAAAAAATATTTTTAAGGAAATAATGCTTGGAAAATATGGGGATGAGGTTGGGTTCAGAAAAAAAAACGGGGATGCAATTATGATAAACTAATTATTCTTACTGTACAGGTACGCTTTTCCACTTTTTGCTTATATGACTTCACAGGTGGTTACTGCCCTGTAATTTCCTGTATTATGATCACTATGGTGGTCTTCACTATGGTGGTAGAGAAGGAAGAAAGAGAAAAAGAAAAAGGAATAAAACAAAACCAAAAAAAAAAAAAAAAAAAACCAGGGCAATACAAAATCTTAAACTCTTGTAGCTCAGCCTTTACTTTTTAGATAAACCACTGGGAAACATAAAATTGAATAATCCAAACACACCCTTGCTTTACATACTTTAGGTAAGAAGACCTGAGGCAATTCATTGAGAATTTCTCAGCTAAGAAAATACAGATCAGTTGATTCCCAACAATGAGTAAATTGTAATAGAAAGCTTATATTCAACTAAATCTCTTTTGAGGGAATTTGTGACATATGTCTAGGCAGATATTACATTTCCCAATAACTTCAGAGTTATATACTTTACATGATAGAGTAAAAGTTAAGGTAAGTATCTCAATCAGAATTTTTGATTTCCAAAGAACATCAATTCACAAGTTTGGGTACAGATTTGAATGTCTAAGAACATTTATATTCATTGTTGCCTTTGTCAGTAACTGTAACTGTTTTGTCATATTCTTTTCATGTACTTCAAAAAGGCTAAGACAATTTCAGAGATTGTTAAAACCATTTCTCTACTTCAACATGTATTTTGGTTCTGTTCTTTGAGTCTTTGGTGCCCTTAAATATATCCTTTGTTTACATTTTTTTCAGTAAGTAGAATTCAATAATTTATTTTAGTATTTATCCAATATTCTGCATCCGTTTACAATTTTGCCAAATTTTTCGAAATTGTGGATTTAATAAAGCTATTTCTTGTATTAATTTCAACATTTAGTAGAATTCTTGACACATTGTAGAAACTCAATAAGCATTTGCTTAAATAAATGGACTATTAAACAATATGAATCAATTTTAAGTATATAAATCAGTATATGTATCATTTAAGCAAATTCTTTAGAATATGTATAATTATTAAATATAGTCTTATTCAGTAGTCTTATTCTTTGACAGAAAGTGTTTTTGTGCAAAACTATCCATCCAAAATAATCATTTTCAACTGTTAAAAGTGAATTTTAAAAGAAGCACCTGGCTGGCTCAGTTAATGGGGCATGTGACTCGATCTCAGGATTGAGTTTGAGCCTCATATTGGGTGTAGAGATTACATAAAAATTAGGTTTTTTTTAAAAGTAAGTTTTAAGAAATAATGCATTGAAAAAATGCTTGAATGTGACATTTGGTGAAAAAAACTGCACAGATTTATATACATTATGATTCAAAACAACAACTCATATAGGCCTTCGTAGATTAGTAAGAGCTACATGCCATCTAACTCCCAATCCTCTAGTTCTGTTTTTTATAGTACTTACTATCCAACTGCATTTAAAATATTTATGTCTATGTTTCTTTCTCCACTAATAGAATATAATCTCCAATAAGCAAGGAACTTTCTCCTACTTGTTATTGTTTATTTTCTCAGCTTTACTATAGAACATAGGCGAGACAGTAATACAATTAATATTTTTTGATTAAATAATGTTTGAAAAGAAATTCAATGAAAAAGAATTGCTCCAGGTTAAGAAGAGTTTTCATTAGGTATTATTGTTATGTAAAATTTCTAGTTATTTTTAAAATGCTCTTTAAGGCTTTTCTCTTTTTTTTAAAAAATAAACATACCAGTTTTGTTTTGTTTTTAAGTTTTTATTTATTTATTCATGAAAGAGAGAGAGAGACAGAGGCACAGACCAAGGGAGAAACAAGCTGCATGCAGGGAGCCCGATATGGGACTCGATCCTGGGTCTCCAGGATCAGGCCCTGGACTAAAGGCGCTAAACCGCTGAGCCACCCAGGCTGCCCTGTTTTTTTGTTTAAAAAAAAAAAAAAAATCAGCCACATCATCCATGGAAAAGACTGGATCATAGTCCTAGTAGATAGACATATTTGATCCTTTAGGTAAGATAGATAGATATAGATAGATATAGATGATTAGATATAGATATAGATATAGATAGATATAGATATACCCGCGCTGCCCAGAAAATATTTTTATATAGAAAATATAAGTCTCTACTTCATATAATTCTAACAACAATATGACAAGGAAAAGAAATATAACATTGGTAATAGATATGCAATAATTTCACTGAACATTGATGGTTAATTATATATATATACCTAATGGCTATTTTATTTTAATTTATAAAATGTGCTTATGTTTATCTTCCTCAGTCTTTAAAGTGCATAATAAAAAATAAAACATTATAATAAATACCTACTTACCATTTTGCAAAACAAAAAAAACGAGTTATTTGTACGTTTATCTTTTCGAAACAAACCATATGGAAACTAAAACCAACAACAACAACTACAAAAACTTTAGTAGTAGACTCTACTAGGGAAAGAAATTTAACCTCTTAAAATATTATGTGTTAGGGCAGCCGGGGAGGCTCAGCAGTTTAGCACTGCCTTCAGCCAGGGCCGGATCCTGGAGACCCGGGATAGAGTCCCACATCCGGCTCCCTGTATGGAACCTGCTTCTCCCTCTGCCTGTGTCTCTGCTTCTCTCTCTCTATGTCTCTCATAAATAAATAAAAAAAATCTTTAAAAAAATATCATCTGCTAAATAACAGTCTAAGCAGGGAAACACACAGAAAGGAAGTCATTGCTAGAATGAAATGAAGTATGCAACAATGACTTGGGAAGACTTTTATTAAGGTAATGATATTTATTCTTCAGATTCATACAAGTGGAACTCAACACAAAAAGTGCCGTGTTTGTATTATTTATTCTTTTCCATCCCAAAATTATAAAGGCAGGCTTTCATTGTATTATAGGAAAATCAAGTTTCTAGTATCTTTTCAACACGATGAGGCCTTGGAACTATGAATCTATGTATACCATCTATTTATTGCCACCTCTGAACGGCCATGTGAGTTGTTTGAGCATCCACATTGACTTTTCTAGTCTGTAATTTCATATTTCAAGAAATGTGTTGGTAACCTCATGTTTCTATCCAATTTGCAGATAGAATTCTACAAAACTATAATTTAAAAAAAGCATTATGTATAAAGGAAAAAAAAAAGCTGGATCACATTATTAGATCTCTAACTTAATCACACAGTTCCCAGAATCCTTATACAAATGCTCCAAATGTGAACTCTATTCTTGCCTTTAAATTTGTAAACCTAACACACATATTTCCAGCAATAATTTGCTGTGGCTGACAACTGTTAAGCTTAATTTGTCCCACTCACTTATAGAACTCTCCACCACTACAGATACACACACATGCATGCTGTGACTTCCTGTTAGGATTGCCAAAACTTCTACCCTCTGGGGGAAAAACAAAAACAATCCCTCCATAAATATATCACAATGCATTTCTTATTTTGATATTTTAACCTCCCATCTCAATATTTTCAAATGAATTCTCTGAGGTTATTTTTAACCATCTGCTCCTTTTCCTCTATCAGTAGTTGTAAGTCAAATGTTTCCCACAGTAAAATTCTGAAATATTAGGATTATTCAGGGCAGGTCTTTCAGAGATGCTCTGAAATTATTTAAAATAAATTTTAAAAAGCTTAACACGAAACTTGGTTACCATTACTCTTTCTCCAACTTTATGTTCATCTTTGTCACTTAATTGACAATATCACATACTGCACAATCCTCCTAAGAGCTTATTACTGCAAAACAGTTTCTAACTCTTTAAGAATACTAGTTTTGTAAAACTATGAGCCATTTAAATAGACCTACTTTTTTTTTTTTTTTTTTTTTACTGAAAAACAATTTCTCCATTTATTCTTTGTTTCTTCTCCTCCCCAACTCTTCACATTCTATGAATTTTTGGAAAAAAAATAAAAAAACCTCTTGTAAAGAAACAACACATCAATAAGTTAAAAGTTAAAACAACATATCACTTTAATCCACAACACCAAATTATAAGAGTCTTTACTATCTCTTTTTCCTGTTTTGGACTCAAAGAGAAAATATTCTTGCCATGTGGTCAGATACTGAGGTTGATACCAAAAAAATATAAACTAGAAGTTTAGATTAATATCCCAGATAAACTACAATATGGTCAAACTGACAGTATGATGCAGACAACTGGAAACATGAGAAGCTGATAGGATTTGCCCATGAGCCTACAGGGGTGATTGGGCCCTATCAGAAAAAGCATAATGTGCTTCTTTGAAGATAAAAAGGCAGAACTGATGTCATAACATATAACTGACATTGTTCCCTTTGCAGAATAGATTTTCCTTTCTGCAATCATGTGAGCTACCAGTTGCAGTCCTTGGGTAGAACTCACCTGCACTACTTTAACAAAGTTCATCATTCTCAAGAGGATTCTCTTTTATTGTGATCCTTTAAATAATATGCAGTGTACCATAGTGAAACTCTAGAAAGTGTACCACTTTTTTTTTTTTTTTTTTTTTTTGTGGAGAACAATATAGTTTTGTGTCAATGGTCATTTGTGGCATGGCATTTTTGGAGGACTAGTGTGTTCTCTATCATTAATTCTTTGTAGATTATAGCTGAAATAAATGACCATAATTTCAGTGGGACAGTTTAGGCACTTTCCATTCAACACAAAGTGATATAGACCAATCCAGATATTTAAGCTATTATTTTTTAATAGAAGAAAGATACAGTGAGTCATCTTTAATAGTTATAGCAAAAACAGAACTAGGCTTTAAAGACCATGAAATTATTAATGTATCACCACAAGCCTGTTCTACCTTTGTTCCTTCCCACTTCATCAATACTTGATTATTCAGAAAACCATGTTTAACTGAAGGTATAATATGAACTGCCTTCAGTGGCTGACACCAAATCATTTTATCTACTTCTAAGGAACTCCGGGACTGTAGCAACACAAAAGAAATTTTGTTTCATCCCATTTTTCCAGGTTGCTTGCCTGTTGTCTGAGGATGAATACAAATACCAGATTACAGATAAAGACTTTACCCTTAGCTAAGTTTGTGAGACTGCTGTCTCAATTTGGAGCTTGCCTATTTTGTATTTTGTATTCCACTAAGCCTCTCACACATAACCCTGATGGATATGGTGGTTAATATATATGCAGAGAAGGTGGAGAAGAGTTATAGAAGATGATTTTGCCTGTAGCTGTGCCACAAAGGTCAATAACTTAAAGCTGTAGCAGATGAAGAGAAAGTAAATTCCTTGATCATATGCATTCCGATGAACTTTGTTGCCTCAAGCTTCTTTAGTCTCAAATCTGGGGACCAGGAGAAAGTGCTCAGCTGTTCCATAGATGCTTAAGAAAACAGCTGAATTCAGCTGTCACACACACGAATAGAAAGGCAATTTTCCAGGTAAATCCATTCTCAAACAGTTCCATGCTGAAAGGTTAAAATTCTACAGAAGCAAGATTTCAAAATAATCAACAACTTTGATTTCATTTTGATAAAAATAATAGAAATTAAAATGTAGACACATATAAAATGGTGAGTAATCCAACAGGATGAATGGGATGAGTAAACCTCAGTTTTGGTTAAATGCCATTTTCGTCTTGGCCTTTGCCATAGAGAAATTACCCTAGATTGTTCCACCATGGTGATTTTAACCAACTCCTCATAATTATTTCAAAGATAATGTTTTGATTCTAACATATTTAGGAATAAATTTGAAGAGACTAAAGGAAAGGGAGACTATAAGATTCTTTTTTTTTTTTCCCTTATGGTACAAATCTGAGCCAACAAATTTGGCTATGTAGCTTATTTCTGTCACTTGACTACTATTTTCCAACTGACTTTGATTTTAAAATTGGAGATTTGAAGTCATAAAAATTTGGCCCAAGGGTATAATAAAGCTACACCTAAGAATTTAATGTCTTTGAAAACTTATTTTGAAAAAGAGACAAGTTAAATTTTTTACTATTCACTAGTCCTCCTTAGAAACCAACCACCTATTATTTGCCATTTGAAATTGTTCTTAGGTTACAGAAGTGTTAAAATTTTTTATGTGCTAGAGCTCAGTTAGTTTTGGACAGTGTAATGAAGTAGAACAGTGTGCCTAAGGAAATGTGGTGATGAATATATCATTACTGTAACTTGTCCAAAATCCCTGCCAATGTAGCCACATTTTTTTCTATGAATCTGTTTAACACTCTCACTATTAAGATTTTCACACTATATGTCACTTTGGTGTTGTTTAATTAATGTAAGAAAATGCTGAGCAGGCTCAAAAGTAATATGGTCTTGGTTCATATCTCATTTTTCCCATGAAGAAAAAAAATCCATGAAATTATTAGGATGACAATCTCTAGCCTTGTTATAACCAGAGAAATAGAAAGAGAGGGAAGGGATAGCAGGGCTCTAAAGAAGACAGAAGTGGATTGAGAGAGAGTAAGCAATAATTTGAAGACAATTAGGTAGGCAGCCCATTAACCTGAGCTTTTTTTTTTTTTTTTTTTTTTTTTGAGATAGGGAGAGAGAGCACAAGCAGTGGAGAAGTAGAGGAAGAGAGAGAGAGAACCTTAAGCAGGCTCCATGCCCAGCACAGAGCCCGAGGTAGGGCTCAGTCTCACCATCAAGTTCAAGACCTTAGCTTAAATCAAAGAGTTGGATATTTAACCAACCAAGCCACCCAGGTGCCCCTAACCTGAAACATTTAATGGTTAAATCCCCCTGGAATGGCATAGTAACCTAAACAAAGTTTATGGGTGAGAAGGCTATGAGCTCCACCTGAAATGTCATCAGGCACTGCATGGAACTTTCTTCTTAAAAAAAATGAAATCATTATGAAAATAATTATCAAAATCATTTCCAATGAGAAGTAATACATAAGATAAAGTAAAGCAATGGTCAGTCCACACCCAAATTTAATTTTGGTGAAAGCACTTAAGAAATCTCCAGTGTACTTCAAAATCATTGTGTCATATGGAGTCTATAAGAACAGGTACCCTGGAGACAGACATACCAAGGCCCAAATCCTTCCACCTAGATGTTTTGAGGACTGACATGATCTCTGAGTCTCTCTGCTAAATGGAGGTAGTAGTATGCCCTCTCCTACAAGTTGTGAGAGTTTACCACAATGATCAGAAAGTTTAGGAACAGAAATATTCTAACTCTGGTTATTGTGATTGTGGTGATTGTAATTGTTTATTGGTTTGATTATTAATATTAAATTTTTCTTTTCCTCAAAATGCCTCCTTATCTGTAGCACATTCATCTCTGTAATATTTACCAACAGGAAGATAGCTGTTTCCTGAGAGCATATTGCTTGGTTGGTACAGAACCCAGAGCACTATGTGCACTGGGAAAATGTAATATAAAGATATCAGTGAAAGAAAGGGTGATCTATATTCATTACAGTCTGTAACATCAAAAATATGTTGGCAAAAGACAAAAATAATTAGAATATATTTTAATGCAATAAGAAATTTTCTCTAGGCTGAAAAAAATGAAAGTCAAATCAAACTAAAATGTAAGCTAATTTATGTTTATTTCCTCTGATTCTTACATAAATTCATATGGTACTATGGAATAAGTGCTAAGAGAAACAATTATCTTGTATTTTGAGATTTACACTCTTAAGACTTAATATAAAACATACTGACAAATAGGTGATATTTCGTATCAAATAGTCATAAAAAGAAAAAAGTCAAGATGTTAACAAATATATATTGGTAATTGGTTAAACAATAGGTGACGTACATTACACGCACACAAACACACACATATATAAAATCTCTGAGTATTTCTCTCTGAAAAGTTACTTGAAAGATCACATAAGGTTCTCATAAACGATGCTAGGATTAAATCTCGAAAAAAAATAGAGAAAGTTGAATGTTCTGTCTTTGCCCAAGATTCATTTTATTTTTATTGCTATATGTTTTCATTTTATATGCTGGAAATAATTGAAAGTCTTTTGGTTTTATTTGCAGGGTACCCATATTTATCACTCCCCTCGTTTTTCAGATATTCATGATTAAAAAGTGTGCTCTACTTCACTGATCACTGGTTAATGATGCGCCTGTGCTTGTGTTTACAAACACACACTGAAGGGTGTGTGAGTATTCAAAGTCACTTGTATTCTTTCAGGAACTTTGGATTGAAATACCTCAAATGCAGGGGATTCCATCTTTTCATTATCTAAAATGTTCATCTATGCAATGTTAGCTGTTTCCTAAAGACCTTAACTTTCCCTCCTGTAAGTTGAACATTCCTTATGATGAACAAAACAGGACCTAATTTACATTTAAATACCTACTTTCAGAAAACTTTGAGTGCTTCAATGAGGAATATGTAGAAGGAACATAAATATCAGTTTTTACACTTTTAGTCTTTAAATTGTAGCTAACTGTGACATCTTCATATTAAAACCTAATTTAGCAATACATTTCAGAGACTGGTTCTTAATAAATAAAAAACAATTAATAATTAAGGGATATTAATGTACTTGCTTTTTAATTTTTTTAATTTTAATTTTTTTTAATTTTTTATTTATTTATGATAGTCACAGAGAGAGAGAGAGAGGCGCAGAGACATAGGCAGAGGGAGAAGCAGGCTCCATGCACCGGGAGCCTGATGTGGGATTCGATCCTGGGTCTCCAGGATCGCGCCCTGGGCCAAAGGCAGGCGCCAAACTGCTGCGCCACCCAGGGATCCTGTACTTGCTTTTTAAAATCTCTGAATCTTAAAAACTAGCCACTGAATTCAAAAAGAGGTAATTTACAAATGATTAACTTTTAACAAAAAAACAAAACCGAGTGATTCACTTTTGATTAGAAACCCATTCTGAAATTTCTTCATTATCTCAAATTTAAATATGGGTGCGTATATTTCTTCAGGTTTTAATCTGTGCTCTGGTAAGGAGTCAGTAATACTCAGGAAGTAGTAACTGATAACAGTCCTATTTCTTCTCCTTTTGTCAAATTGTATTTATAGAATTAAAGGTATTTATTAGAAAATGAGTAGATTCAAAAAACTTAGGAAAACTAAGGATATCTTAGAATTATCTTTATCAAATCATTGACTTACTCAGTGAAACTCATCCATTTATAGACCAAAGCAATAATTAGCCAAAATTTTAATATTGATTTTTTTTAAAAAAGCGGTTACTTTATGTCTCCATCCAATATAATATACTTATTTGAAGAAACATACTTTGTAGAATTGACATTTTTTGCCCGTATCTGAGACTCGTACTATATAAACTGACGTAGAAATCTAATACAAATGTTTTGAAATCAAATTGTCATTCTTAAATACTAATTTATCAAACTTGAGAAACTGAAAATTACTCCTATTATGAAAGTTTGCCTTGAGGTTTGTAAAGTGAAGGCTTCTACATAGAAGTGCAAAATTTTAATGTGTTAGAGGGAGTTGGGTAAAATGTTTTCATATACTAATTTTGATAGAACCTAGAGTGTGAGGGTAGTTTTGGGGGTTTATATAGAAAATTTTATCAGATGTTTGTCAAAAGAAATGCAATTAGAACATATGTTTCCCTGATATTATCAGTTGTTAAATATGTAGTCTGAGGTATGTGTGTATGTGTGTACGTGTGTGTGTGTTGCGGGAGTTGTTATAGATGTATTTTTACAGAGTGACTCAGGAAATTGATAGAAAAACTTGGGAAAATATTTTAACACTTTGGTTTTTATGTATAGGAAATAATGCAAACTGTTGAATTTATTTTAACTGAATGCAGTGTTTTTCTAATTTAATAGTTTGGCTGAAAACTTACATTTACCGTATTTTGACATAAATTTACATTTGGTGACATAATTTGGAGGACTGATCAGCACACACCAAGCTTCTCTGAATAAGTAATTAAATATATAACCAAGGTAACTGTGCACCCAATAAACTTAAGTATTATGAGTTCTACTTGGCAACATAAGGATCCAGTGTGAGTGAATCAGCAACTTAGATCTTTAATGTCATTTTTGGATCCTGTTTGGAAAACACCTGTAAAAAGTCTATCACAATCTCAAGAATAAAGGACAATGTCAGTGTTTCACAGTCATATTCATGGAATGTTATATAAATAGAAAATGAAAATATCTACAGGTGGAAAAATATGAAACACCTTTTCATTTATGCTCAATGCAGTGAGCCCATGCTCTTCTGTCAACCTGAAATCATCAGGGTTTTTTTCCTATTAAAAACAATCTTGATGTTTTAAGGCAAATTTTATGGAGTGCTAGATATGTGGTCATTTTCAGCTTATAAGTATTTTAAGGTACTCTGGCAGTCCTCAAAGTAAATATACGTATGCTAAAATGTGTATAATCAATCATCTTTGATTTCAAAATCTATGTTTAATCAGTATATATTTACTCATTGAACAAATTAACAGACCTAGAAGAAGTTAGCAAGTAAGCTCTGCTCCCATCAGAGGGAAGAATGTTCCAAAAAGAGGGCACAGTAAATGCAAGGCATTGACTATCGAGAGTGTACATGGCTTGTTTATGGGAGTGTGCCCAGAGATGAGGGGGAGAGTAAAGGGGGAAACCATCATGTAGGGCTGTATAGGCCACTGTAAAGGGTTGAGATTTTAATCTAAATATAATGGGAAACCACTGAAAGGGTTTGAGCAAAAGAGTGAAATGATCTGACGCCATTATAGAGCCACTCTATGTATGTGCACAAAACTGTAGCATCTTACATTTCTCTATTTGATCATGTATCAAGGGAGCCGCAGACCTAGGAATGTGTTACTGATCCAAAGGCCCCAGTGGGTAGTCCAGACTGACTCTGGCACCATGGTATACTCTCTTTCTCAGCATGAGCTATGATTCTCAATGGGAGAGTTCTAGTCCTCTTAAGACAGACAGACATTCTCTATGAGGAAAATTTTTATCCCAAGAGGGAGAACATTTGATCATATGATAGGAAAAAATCATGCTTTTGTATGTGTAATGTACAGTATACCTATGCTATTACAATTTCATTGAGGAAGCACCATTGGCATAAAAATATTTAAAAGGCTCTTTGAGGGGTGGCAACAACAAATAAAAAAAAGAATCGCTGCTCTGAAGGATAGTTTGGAAATCTGTATGGACATTTAGTTTTTGTAATTAAGAAAGAGTCATTGCCATCAGCATTTAGTTGGTAGAAAATAGAAATGCTACATGTCCTGCAATACTTAGGGTGGTTCTCCCAAATGAAGAACTCTCAGATATCCCACTAACAATTCCTATAGGACAAAATTCTAGCTTTATTTACCCAAGTGTAGAAGTTAATTCTTTTCTTTTTTTATAGTAATTATTACTTCAAAACTACCTTGTGGAAGGAAGGAAGATGTACTATTTTGCTCAGATCATCACATCACAGACAAAAGTTTCATTTTTTTTTGCGTTGGATCCATTAATTGTCATATTCCCAGTGTTTCTATATATAGGTGCAAACATATTATTATTTCATTATTCTTCAATATATGTTTTTAATATATATTGAAATACACATGATTTTACTAGAATTCATTTTTCTTTTAATTACATGAGAGCTTATTATGTACTTATTTTCAGGACAATAAACAGTGTCATGGAAGGGATACACTGAACTAGAAGGGACAAATAAAGGAGATAACTCTTGATTCTTCAAATTGTTGAAATTCAATGATTTGAAGAAAAGGTTTTTTTAAAATCTTATCCTTGCACTATCTGACAGAAATTTGGCAGAGCATTACTACTAATAATTGAAGTCCAATAATATATGGAAAAGTAAAAAATTGTTTCCTTTCTAAAGACTAACTGGTAATTGCTAACTATGTATGATTTTTTTTTTAATTTATTTTTTTATTGGTGTTCAATTTACTATCATACAGAATAACACCCAGTGCCCGTCACCCATTCACTCCCACCCCCCGCCCTCCTCCCCTTCTACCACCCCTAGTTTGTTTCCCAGAGTTAGCAGTCTTTATGTTCTGTCTCCCTTTCTGATATTTCCCACACATTTCTTCTCCCTTCCCTTATTTTCCCTTTCACTATTATTTATATTCCCCAAATGAATGAGAACATATAATGTTTGTCCTTCTCTGACAGACTTACTTCACTCAGCATAATACCCTCCAGTTCCATCCACGTTGAAGCAAATGGTGGGTATTTGTCATTTCTAATAGCTGAGTAATATTCCATTGTATACATAAACCACATCTTCTTTATCCATTCATCTTTCATTGGACACCGAGGCTCCTTCCACAGTTTGGCTATCGTGGCCATTGCTGCTAGAAACATCGGGGTGCAGGTGTCCCGGCGTTTCATTGCATTTGTATCTTTGGGGTAAATCCCCAACAGTGCAATTGCTGGGTCGTAGGGCAGGTATATTTTTAACTGTTTGAGGAACCTCCACACAGTTTTCCAGAGTGGCTGCACCAGTTCACATTCCCACCAACAGTGTAAGAGGGTTCCCTTTTCTCCGCATCCTCTCCAACATTTGTTGTTTCCTGCCTTGTTAATTTTCCCCATTCTCACTGGTGTGAGGTGGTATCTCATTGTAGTTTTGATTTGTATTTCCCTGATGGCAAGTGATGCAGAGCATTTTCTCATATGCATGTTGGCCATGTCTATGTCTTCCTCTGTGAGATTTCTGTTCATGTCTTTTGCCCATTTCATGATTGGATTGTTTGTTTCTTTGGTGTTGAGTTTAATAAGTTCTTTATAGATCTTGGAAACTAGCCCTTTATCTGATATGTCATTTGCAAATATATTCTCCCATTCTGTAGGTTGTCTTTGAGTTTTGTTGACTGTATCCTTTGCTGTGCAAAAGCTTCTTATCTTGATGAAGTCCCAATAGTTCATTTTTGCTTTTGTTTCTTTTGCCTTCGTGGATGTATCTTGCAAGAAGTTACTATGGCCGAGTTCAAAAAGGGTGTTGCCTGTGTTCTTCTCTAGGATTTTGATGGAATCTTGTCTCACATTTAGATCTTTCATCCATTTTGAGTTTATCTTTGTGTATGGTGAAAGAGAGTGGTCTAGTTTCATTCTTCTGCATGTGGATGTCCAATTTTCCCAGCACCATTTATTGAAGAGACTGTCTTTCTTCCAATGGATAGTCTTTCCTCCTTTATCGAATATTAGTTGACCATAAAGTTCAGGGTCCACTTCTGGGTTCTCTATTCTGTTCCACTGATCTATGTGTCTGTTTTTGTGCCAGTACCACACTGTCTTGATGACCACAGCTTTGTAGTACAACCTGAAATCTGGCATTGTGATGCCCCCAGATATGGTTTTCTTTTTTAAAATTCCCCTGGCTATTCGGGGTCTTTTCTGATTCCACACAAATCTTAAAATAATTTGTTCTAACTCTCTGAAGAAAGTCCATGGTATTTTGATAGGGATTGCATTAAACGTGTATATTGCCCTGGGTAACATTGACATTTTCACAATATTAATTCTGCCAATCCATGAGCATGGAATATTTTTCCATCTCTTTGTGTCTTCCTCAATTTCTTTCAGAAGTGTTCTATAGTTTTTAGGGTATAGATCCTTTACATCTTTGGTGAGGTTTATTCCTAGGTATCTTATGCTTTTGGGTGCAATTGTAAATGGGATTGACTCCTTAATTTCTCTTTCTTCAGTCTCATTGTTAGTGTATAGAAATGCCACTGACTTCTGGGCATTGATTTTGTATCCTGCCACGCTACCGAATTGCTGTATGAGTTCTAGCAATCTTGGGGTGGAGACTTTTGGGCTTTCTATGTAGAGTATCATGTCATCGGCGAAGAGGGAGAGTTTGACTTCTTCTTTGCCAATTTGAATGCCTTTAATGTCTTTCTGTTGTCTGATTGCTGAGGCTAGGACTTCCAGTACTATGTTGAATAGCAGTGGTGAGAGTGGACATCCCTGTCTTGTTCCTGATCTTAGGGGAAAGGCTCCCAGTGCTTCCCCATTGAGAATGATATTTGCTGTGGGCTTTTCGTAGATGGCTTTTAAGATGTCGAGGAATGTTCCCTCTATCCCTACACTCTGAAGAGTTTTGATCAGGAATGGATGCTGTATTTTGTCAAATGTATGATTTTTAAAGACTTATTAAATGCTCATTCTGGACAAGTTTTGTTGTAAATACTAAATCTATTTTAATTTATTTAAATTCTTCAGTAAACTCAGGAAGTTTTTCCCATTTTACAGATGAAGAATATGAGGCACAGAGAGATTAGGTAACATAGTCCAAAAACACGTTGCTAGGAAGTGATAGATCTGGCATTTAATTAAAGGTCTTTGGTTCAAGTTTTATCATCGTCATTTGGCTGGTATTTGGCTTCCCTAGTCTTTGAATGTTTGTTGGGTTTTTTTTTTTTTTAATTTTTTTTTAAATTTTATTTATTTATGATAGTCACACAGAGAGAGAGAGCGGCAGAGACACAGGCAGAGGGAGAAGCAGGCTCCATGCACCGGGAGCCTGACGTGGGATTCGATCCCAGATCTCCAGGATCGCGCCCTGGGCCAAAGGCAGGCGTTAAACCGCTGCGCCACCCAGGGATCCCTGTTTGTTGGGTTTTATGGAACATTTAATACATGATATCTCAGACTTACTGATTGCATGGTTAATGGTTAATTTGTCCAACTCTTTGCCTGCTTGTTTCTTTGGCTGCTTGTTTTGAATCTAAGATGAAGTTGCTCATTTTTGTTTCATAAACAAGTGAGGTTTTTTGTCACACTGGATGTATCTGATCACTTATTAGAGTTGGTCTTAGTAAATCTTCTCTGTCCAATGTGCCTCTGATGTTTCTCCAGAACTAGAGTATACTGGGAAAGGTTTGTCCAATAACACAGATGGTAAAATGTTTACCAACTGAAAAACAGGATTGATCATTGCAGCAAGACAGCTAATGAATGTGTCTAGCTTCTGAACTGCAAATTTAGCAGTACTGTTTGGAGTCCGCTGACTAGTAAGCATAGCAAACACAAGAAATGTATATATACTTTAAGGCTTCCAAAATGCCTCTGAAGTATTCTCATATAATATATTGTAATAGATTTGTTTCACTAGATACATGTTTTAGTCTGTGTTCCACATAGAATTTTTTTTTCCCTGTTGGTCATCAGGGAATATTTTGAATGAATGACAGACAGATGGACTGATATCTAAAGACAGAGGGTTAGTTAAATAAATTGGAACATAATCCTAGTAGAGTCCTACAGCTGGTAAAGTGATGTTTAGGAAGATTTCTCTCTTCTTAATAATATCAGAAAAACTCATATTATGCTATGCAAGGAGGAGGGTGTAAAATTTTTTATTTAGTATGGTCTCCACCTTACAAATAAAAATATATACCTGTGCTTAGGACAGAGGAAATACTGGAAGGACATGTGTGTAGATGTTAATAGTGATTGGAATTATAAGAATTTTACTTCCTACTTCGTATCTTGAGACTTTATACAATGAGTATATTAAATGTCATACTTGAAAAAGTTAAATACTAGTAAGGTATTTCTTCATAGGTATTTCTTTTCATCTGCCCTCTCACCAAATCAGAAAGTCCTTATCCAGTGGGGTCCTGAAAAGAATATGGGGATCTGTGATGCCAAAAATTGAAACAGTTCTGCCTTAAAACACTAATACAAAGCACTAAAACATTGTTTCTTATTATGTTAACTATTACAAATAGAAATGTTGTTCTACTGATGCAGATCCCATAAGTTCTTCTGGGAATAACATGTAAATACAACTGCATTTTGTATGGCCATAAGACCTACATTGTGCTAACAAAATAGAATTTATGAAAAAAAATAGAATTTATGTATCAGAAAATCCACACTAGAAGATCTGTTAAGAAAACTGTTGAGGATTGTGATTCCAATTTTAAAATATTCTATTTTATTTTAATGCTCACTAGCAACTGCCTATTGATATCCTTAAAGATGGTGATAAGTTTAATTTCTGTAGATGGCATTTCTATCAGGAATAGGAGGTCCAACAATAATTTTGTTTACCTCACTAAGAAAGAATATTAAGATTATTAAATTGTGTCTTATCAATAATATTAAAGTGAATAATGAGTAAACTATAACACTTTATATATCTTCTTATATAGTTGCTTTCTTATTTCCAGAATATTATGTCATATAATATACTTATATATTCTTATAGAATATATACGTGTTTGTGTGCATATGGCATACGTAGGATATAGAAAGAATATACGGTGCATTATTTCATTTAATTCATTTGATTCTTACAAGAGCCCTGAAGTAGCAACTAGACATTTTGAGGGTATTTAATGTTTTGCTGAAGTTTACTTAGTATATTTGTGCTTTCTGTCAAAATTAATTCATCTTACTACATTTTTCTTTATGTGAATAGGAAGATCAAATGGTGAGAACATTTTAACTGGACATTTACACATCATTAGCTCCTCATTACAAACAAGCTACTCTTTTCTGATCTGATACTTGTTTTTATGTGCCAGGTCTCTTTCAAAATATTTAATTAAAACAAACAACAACAGGGGGTGCCTAGGTGGCTCAGTCCATTACAGTTACAGTTATGTGGCTGCCTTTGGCTCAGGTCATGATCTCAGAATCCTGGATTGAGCCTGGAGTCAGGCTCTCTGCTCAGTAGAGACTCTGCTTCTCCCTCTCTCTCTGCCCCTCCCCTGCTTGTGCGTGCTCTTGTTCTCTCTCTCTCTCTCTCAAATGTAGATAGATAGATAGATAGATAGATAGATAGATAGATAGATAGATCTGAAAACAAACAACAAAAAAATTCTAGGTCTTCTACCAAAACTGAGATCTTATTTGCCTCTAACCTCTTGAGTTGCTTCATCAAATATCTCCAAACCTTTCATCTCTTCCCACCCTGCTGAGATACTTGAGTTCACAGAGACTCGCTCATTGCCCTGTCATTTATTTCCCCTGCAAAGTCCTGAAGCATTCAGTTTTGCACCAGCTGCAAGGTGTTGTTTTGGTTTTGGTTTTTCTGTTCACTTAAGTTTCTATCCTAACCATGGCCATGTCTTCACAGAATTCCTCCACTTTATCCAGATGTTCAGGTTTTAGTGACCTTCCCACAACTAAAATTAATTACCCATGCCTTCAAAGCTGACATTTGGTATTTCCCTTCCCTTTCCTGCTGATTATATTACATTTATCAGACACATCTATTGCCTGTTAAAAAGATACCCTTTTTATAATAAGACTCCACTTAAGCTTAGCCCCTTTTGTGTGGGTCCATTCCTTTCCCAGCAGTTTTCCGGCGCCTACCATTTGTGATAGAAGTCTTGGCAGATTTTAACAATCACTTTCCTTAATGTATATCCACTCTATCATAATTTTCAATAATTTCCAAGATTTTAACTATGTTCTTATAAGGAATTCTCAGATTTGTTTTTTAGTCCTCTCCTGTATTTAATATCAAACTAATGTTTTTTTAGGAACCAAAATATGTTTAGGGGTGCCTGGGTGGTTCAGGTCATCTCAGGACCTCAGGGTCGTGGGATCAAGTCCAGTATCAGGCTCCCTGCTCAGCATAGAGTCTGCTTCTTCCTCTCCCTCTGCCCCTCTCCCAATGCCGGCTGTCTTGCGTGCATACTCTCTCTCTCTCAAATTAATTAAATCTCAAAAAAAGAAACAAAATATGTTCTTTTTTTAAATTTTCCTCCAAGTCTCCACATCTTCTTATATTCTCTCTCTTAGGTTTGTGGATTTTAAAATATCCTTCCCTTGACCTACATAAAAACTCTCTTCACATCCCCTTTTGGCTTCTGTTCCTCTTTTCTTAAAAGCATTGCCCTATATCCATCATTTCCTTAGCCACAATATTTCCTCTTCTTTTCCTTGTTTCCTAACTATTCACGACTACAGATTTAATAGATTTTCGACATCTGCCAACAGTTTACTCCGAACTTTCTGGTTCTTCTCATCTCTCCCCACTGACATGTCAGGTCCTCTGTTGTGTTCACTGCAGACAGGTAAAATAACCCACTGTGATTCCTGGGTGCTTCCATATGATTCTCTTACCATGATGTTTCCTAGAAAATCTTAAGTCAATTCAGATAGCATTCTCAAGCAATATTCTTTTCAACTCTTTATCTTTTATTGTAAGAGAGAAAGAAAATACAAATAAGATATATTTTGAGCCTATCTTATAATCATAACTGCTGCTATGGATCATTTTATGTCACAGTACAGTGTTTCTATAAATTTCAAATGCCTTAGTGAAATATTTGAGAAATTTCTCTGATTGAGAAATTCTTCATAGACTAAAATTTCAAACTGCATTAGGAATTCATTTAATTGTCCAAATGATTTTTAACTATTGAAACTAGAATGGCTCAGTTCTTTTGAAGATTTGATATTCTAAAAAATTTTGAATGAAGTTTATTTAAATGCAACTCTTTGCTCTGTGATAAATAAGTCAATCAATTCCATGATAAGACCTACAATGAATTTTCTTTCTTTAGATAAAAGATTAGTATAGCAAGTCATTGCATTGGAATGGTGCTTTATATATTGGTATAATGAATTGAAAACCAAAATAGCTTATTTTTATTAATTGTTTACATTTCATTTAAACTTGCCATATAGCAAGTTATAATGACTACCATCTAAAAAGACCAGATTCTTATTCATTTTCCTTTCATAGTCTTATATTGCTACATAAGACATTGGCTGTGGGTATTTTTCAAAATAATTTTAATTGTCAAACTATTCATTTGATATGACTCTTTGTTTTCTCAAAGCATCAGTAAGTTTTGCTTTGTGCATTAGAGTTCATAAAGGGTATGAGTACAATTCTCATTGGTCATTTTTTTGTCAGTGCAATAACCTAATAGATATGTGTCATTATTATCATCCTCATTTTTGGATAAGAAAACCAAAGTATAAAAGCTTAAATAAATTGTCCATAATCGCACACCCTATTTGCCCACAGTAAATAATTGAGCTTGACCTTAAACTCATGTCCTGTAACTTCTAACTTCATGTTCTTGTCTCTAGAACTCATTGGTGAAGATACATGTAGCTATAGTGCATGGTAACTACAGAACCTGTATATCTTAGAGACTTCAGAGAGACACAGCTTGATGCCAAATGTAGAATTATCAGAGGACTCAAAAATCATATAGAAAGGGCTATTCAAAAAATAAGATCTCTTCTTTGAAATAAGAAAAATATTCTGAGAATTAGAACATTACTGCAGAAGTCCTGGGATGTTACTCCTTAACCTCCACCCTTTAAAAATCAATCTATCTGGGTGCCTGGGTGGCTCAGTCGGTTAAGCTGCCAACTCTTCATTTCAGCTCAGGTCACAATCTCAGGGTCTTGAGATTGAGCCCTACATTGTGCTTGGTGAGGAGTCTCCTTGTCCCTCCTCCCTCCCTTTATCCTCCTCTGCCTCTTTCCCTGGCTCACACTCTCCCTTTCTCTAAAATAAATAAAATCTTAAAAAAGTAAAAATAAAAATCAGACTGTGTTCCTGGGCCCTGAAAGGGAAGTGCAATATTTGCAGTAGGCATTCACAAGTGATGGCAGACACTCATTGGTCAGTACACTCTCTAGCCATGAAAGGTTTCAGTGAGATGACACTACTCTCTGAAAGATGCAAAAGTTATTAGATTCAATGTGACCTCACATTTTGTGTCTGCACAACATTATCTAGAAACCTCAAAGTATAAGTATAAATAAAACAAACCCCTTAAGCTAGGCATGGAAGTGTTATGTCCACATAAGACCAACCTAATCAGGTAAAAAATAAATCCAGTCATTAAGAGAACTTAAGATTCAATTTGAAGAATTATTCTATTACTTTGGCATAGAAGTGTATGTGATATATATATATATATATATATATATATATATATATATACCATCACCCCACCCAATGTCCTTTCAAGACCATGGTACTGTCATTTGTAGTATTCTCCTGGGTCTATCTACTGCATTACATAGCACATGCCTTATGGGTTAATGTCCTGTCAACCCATTCTATTCGAAAAGTACTACTAAACCCAATGCAAATATATAAATCAGTTATCTTTTATCTTTTCTTTTTCTTCAGCTTCCTAATGACCAAATTATTCTCTTACGTCCTTTACCTCGCTTTCTTTATCTATAAAATAAAGGGTTTGGGCCACTTGTTGACTGTTTAGATCTCTCCTAGCCTAACATTTTCATTAATTTCTTACTTTTTCAACTAGGTATTCCACAAAATTGATCAACACTGAACATGAAAAGAATTCCCAGTTTGGTGTCTCTGGAATGGTCTACTTTTTTCCCTAAAACATAGCAATGCAATTGAATATTTCAAATGATTTACTCAAGTTTAAACCTAATTTTAAATTTCAAAATTAGTCCTTCTAAATGGCTTTAAATGACAGTCTGTCCCAAGATAACAAATATATGTATCTAGATGAAATGAACATGAATGTTAACACTAAAGCATAAATAAATAATAGTTATATTCTCCAATTATGTACTCCTAGTTAAATATTATATTAGATTCTTATCCCTAAAATGAAATTCTCCTGGATCCTTATTTTAAAGTGTACACAAGTTGTTCTAATTTGCAAATAAAAATATTTTTATCTTTTATTGAAATATAATTGACCTGTAACATTATCGTAGTTTCAGGTGTATATAACATAATGATTTGATATTTGTATATACTGCATAATGATCTCCACAATAAGTCCAGTTAGCATCTATCACCATAGTTACAAAATTGTTTTGTGTGTGATGAGAACATTATAAGGTTTAATCTCTTAGGATCTTTCAAATATGCAATACAGTATTAACTGTAGTTATTATGTTATGCGTTATATCCTTATGACTTGTTTATTTTATAACTGGAAGATTGTACTTTTTTTTGTTTCTTAGGTTCTACATATAAGTGAATTCAAATGGCATTTCTCTTTTCTTTGACTTATTTCACTTAGCATATTGTCCTTAGGATCCATCAATGCTGTCACAGATAGCAAGATTTCCTTCTTTTTTATGGTTGAACAGTATTCATACACACACACACACACACACACATACACACACACACATACAATGGAATTAAAAAGATGTGATGTTTCCATCTTTTTAATCCATTCATCCATTGATTAATACTTAAGTTGCTTCCATGTCTTGGCTATTGCAAATGAAGTTACAGTGAACATGAGGGTGAATATATCTTTTCAAGTTAGTGATTTTGTTTCCTTTGAATAAATACCCAGGGGTGGAAATACTGTATCATATGGTAGTTCTATTTATAATTTTTTGAGGAACCTCAAAACTCTTTCCATAGTGGATACACCAATTTACATTCCAGCCAATAGTGCTCAAGGGTTCCCTTTTCTCCACATCCTTGCCAACACTTGTTAATTCTTGTTTCTGGATAATAGTCACTCTAACAGGTGTGAGATGATCTCATTGTGGTTTTGATTTGCATTTCCTTGATGATGTGGAGAATCTTTTTATGTACCTGTTAACTATATGTTTTCTTTGGAAAAATGTCTCTTCAGATCCTCTGCCTATTTTTTAATTGGACTGTTTAAGGGCTTTTTGTTTGTTTTTTGCTATTGAGTTGTGCGATTTATTTATTTATTTATTTATTTATTTATTTATTTATTATAAAAGATTTTTTGAATTTATTTATTCATGAGAGACACAGAGGGATAGACAGAGGGAGAAGCAGGTTCCTCGCAGGGAGCCTGATGCAAGACTCGAGCCTTGGACCCCAGGATCATACCTTGAGCTGAAGACAGATGCTAAAACACTGAGCCACCCAAACATCCCGAGTTGTGTGAATTTTTTATGTATTTTGAACATTCATCCCTTATAACCTTTATGATTTATAAATATTTCTCCCATTCAGTAGGTTGCCTTTTCTTTGCTTTTTTCTTTTCTCCCCCCCTTCCTTTTTTTGTTTATGATGGTTTCGTTTGCTACACAGAGGCTTCTTAGTTTGATCTCGCCCCACATATTTATTTTTGCTTTTGTTGCCTTTGCTTCCAAATTTATTACCAAGATCAAGGTCAAGCTTACTTCCTTTTTTTTTTTCTTTCTAGAAACTTTATGGTTTCAGGTCTTATGTTCAAGTCTGTAACCCACTTTGAGTTAGTTTTCCTGTGTGACATAAGACGGTGCTCTAAGTCCACTTTTTAGCATGTGGTTATCCAGTTTTGCCAACACCTTTTATTGAAGAGACGTCCTTTTCCAGTTATGTTTTCTTGGCTCCTTTGTCATAACTTGACAGTATATGCATGAGTAAAATTATTTAAATGCTCTTAGCCAGTTCTTGTTTGTGATTACATTGAACCATAGGAAACTGTTGATATTCAACTAACCTTTAAAAATATATTTTTTTAAATTTTGTACAGTTCAACCTAATTCATGTGTAAGTGCCTGGTCAATAACCCCTAAGATGCCTTAACTTGGCTGTATAAGTTACATATAATTTAGATATAAATACCTAAAAGGCTAAGAATAAAAGTACAAAAATATTCAAACTTCTATTTTGAAGTATAGAATTAATGTGCATATACACATGTGTTTTACTGATTCTGCATTTTTAGTGTTTTAATTCATCTTGGTATTTTCTGTTTATGTGCATCCCTAGTCCTATATTGTAATGTTAGAGGGTAAGGACTGTACTTAATATATTCCACATGCATTGCTCTCTAGAGATAATGGTGATTAAATTTGGACATAGGATTAATGAGATATTGGCCCACCCAAATACAGTTGTAGAAGTAGACTCTTAACTGTAGAGAACAAACTGATGGTTACCAGAGGGGCAGTGGGTGGGGGGATGGGTGCAAAGGTGATGGGATTAAGGTGTGCAATTGTCGTGATAAGCACCAGGTATTATATGGAAGTGTTGAATCACTACACTATATTGTATGCCTGAAACTAATTTTACACTGTATGTTAATGAACTGGGATTTAAATAAAAACTTTAAAAAAATCAGGAAAGTAATTATACTGTCTACAAATTTGTAAAATGTAAATAATAAAAATTATATTAAATTTTACAGTCTACAGCTTTCAGTTGCTATTAAAATGGAGAAAATATAAGTACTAAATATATAGTTTTATATCAAAGAAAGAAAATTTTAATAATGGAATTCTCACAAAATTTACTTTTTGAAGAGTATATTTTCTCTTCCTTTGAATAACAGAGAAACTCATTTGAATATTTCTATCTTTGACCAAAACAGTTATTAATAGTAAATTAATTGGGTAGGAGAGAGAAAAATAGCAGTAAGAAAAACAAGTCATTCACCTTATATGATATTGAAACAGGCTCACATGATCACATTTGAGTTTGACAGTTGCCATAGTGAGAGGTAATATATAGTGTCAAGAAATGCTGTAGTCCACTAGCATTTATTCCATCAGTATTATTGTAGAAAACCAATATTCCGTGTCTACTCTTTACTTAACTGTCATTCTCTAATGCAAAATCATTGCCCTAGTTTATAGATAGCAGGGAAGGAAGATGAACAAATGGAAAATAGTTTTAAAAAAAAAGTGTTGGACTCTGTGTTGCAGAAAACTCAGAAAGAATGAACATCTTTATGAGGATGAATAACAATATTAGACTTGTTCTTAGGAAGATCATTTTCATAGCCATTTGAAAGATGTAGTGATCAGAAATATATTGGTAGCAATGATCCTTAAAGAGACTGCTTTTTTGTTTGTTTGTTTTTGTTTTGTTTTTGTTTTTGTTTTCATTCATGAGAGACACAGAGACAGAGAGAGACAGAGACACAGGCAGAGGGAGAAGCAGGCTGCATGCAGGGAGCTGGATGTGGGACTTGATTCTCTGTCTCCAGGATCACACCCTGGGCTGAAGGCGGCGCTAAACCACTGAGCCACCCAGGCTGCCCAAAGAGACTATTGAAAAACAAAAACAAACAAACAAAAGAGAGAGAGAGAGAGAGAGAGACTGTTGATATTGTCCAGAAAGAAAAAAAAAATGCCTACACTACAGAGGATGGAATGAAATATCAAGACTGATGACAATTGTGAAATAGATTGGATGCCTAACATGATTAGGATAATCGTATAATTTATCAACCACATCGTAACACTTTGAGAGAAAAAGAGAATTCTGTTAATAATGGACATGGAATGGCAGGTATAAATTGAAACTGTCCCAAGCAAACAGAGATGAATTGTCATTCAAGTCATGGTAGAAAGAAGAATCAAAGAAACCTTTGAGAATTTCAATGGCATTAGATGGAGACAAAATTTCTAAAGATAAGGAATTCAGGGGAGTTAGTTCCAAGAAAATTTAATGAGCTCTGTTTTCTGGTCTCATGCATTAAAATAAAAATATAGAGCAGGCAGTTTGAAATTAGGTCTATATCTATCTCTGGAATTAGTTAAATACTAGAAATGTACATCAGATCCCTGGCATAACTGGGATGATTGCAAGCTTTGAAGTAATTACATCACCGGGAAAAAGGGTAGAGAGTGCTGAAAATGATGGTCTAATATATAATGTGCTGTGGAGAGTGGGGCTCACAGAAGTTGAAAGAGGACAGATTTTGGAGACATCCAGAGAAATAAACAGTGTCAAGTGTTGTGGAATGTTGATAGAGAACAGGTACTAAAATTGGGCCGCTGAATTTGTCATTTAGATGGTCATAAGTGGGACACCTGAGTGGCTCAGCAGGTTAAGCATCTGCCTTAAGCTCAAGTCTTGATCCCAGGATCCTGGGATTGAGCCCCACATTGGGCTCTACTCAGTGGGGAGCCTGCTACTCCCTCTTCCTGCAGCTCTGCCTGCCTGTGTGCTCTCTCTCTCTCTCTCTCTATATATATATATATATTAAATAAATAAATAAATAAAATCTTTTAAAAAAATAGATGGTCATTAGTGACCTATGCAAGAGCAGTTCAGTGGAATGACACAGAAAAAAACAGATTTTATTTTTATTTTATTTTATTTTTTAAAGGATTTAATTTATTTATTCATGAGAGACACACAGAGAGAGGCAGAGAGAGAAGCAGGCTCCATAAAGGGAACCTGATGTGGGACTCAATCCTGGGTCTCCAGGATCACACCCTGGGCAAGGCAGATGCTCAACTACTGAGCTGCCCAGGTGTCCCAAGAAGCCATATTTTCACAGGATGAAAACAGATTGAGAAGTTGAATAATGCTCAGTAGATATAATACTAATAACTAAAAATTTACCTTTTGCTCTGTGTTTTTCTTATTGTAAGTGCTTTACATAAGTATTCCCACGTAATCGTCAAGCTGTCCTTATGAAGGAGTAGTTGCCCAAGATCACTGCGAGTGAAAAGTGAAACCTAGATTCGAACCACACAGACTATTTTGGAACATATTCTTTTAGCTACTGAGTATTGGCTATTTCCGTTAAAAATAACCAACATGCAGTACTTAAGAGATTATGTTCAAGATTCCCATGATTCCCTGGAGTTGTTAGAGAGTAATCCTCTCCTCAGAAGGTGATTGTCAAAGTTCATGCATCCCTCAAAATAGAAAACCGATAGTGTCCTACCCCAATGTCTCTCTCCGTTTCCAATTTACTGTATTACCGAGGCGCAATGGCATTGGAAAGGCCTATTAATTCTACCTGTAGCCCACGATTTATGGGACAAGGATGGAAGACAGGCTGAACATGGCAGTGACTTCTGGACAGAGAAGAAAGGCCCTGAGTAATTTGTCAGAGAAAGACACTGAAAGGGTAGGAAAGAGAAACAGTCCACTGGAAGAGTGGGGCAGATTATGTTTCAAAGGGAAAGGAAGAAACTTTTTCAGATTTGACGAGGTTAGGCCTGATGCTGACAGCTGTTCATAATTTGTGACCTTGAGCAAGTCACTTAATTTTTCAGTCTCCATTTTTTGTTTGTAAAATGAGAAGTTTGATCTGTAATGTTTCTCCCAGTTGTAACTTTTTAAAACAGTTCTCAATCTTTGCGCAGGCTTTGCGTTATTTTGTTTGATGCTATACTCTCTGTAAAAAACAAAAACAAAAACAACCAAAGGTCCTATGATTGCCTTGGGGAAACCCACATGCAAATATTGATTGGGAAGTGAAACAGATCATGGTGTCTGAAGTCTCATGTGTTATCTTTTATTTAGTCCTGCTGTAGAAGCATATTTTTACATTTGAGAACCAGAGATGCTGCTAGTACATTGCCAGCCACTTTTGGAATGTTTTTCTCCTGAAGTTAAACCCCATTCCAATAATGTCCTGCATATCATTCTTACCCTTCCATCTTTCATGTCTTTCCCTTGAAGTGCTGTCAAGAGAAGGTGAAGGTAGCAAGCGGTTCATCTGATTTTGTCATTTTGTGGCTCATAGCCTTTCTCTCCAAAACTGTAATTACTTCTAAATAAAAGTACTTGTTCTGCAAGCTTTATGCTTCTAGTAGATGATATCTTTGACCAAGATCTGTTTGTCCAGCCAATGTGGCAAAGCCATGAGGGGAAGATTAAAGTTACCCGTTTGAAAGGTTGGTTGGTCTGTGCCAGAGTTTTGAGTGCTCATTCTCAGATTGTTTCTAGGCATTTTCTCAAGAGAACAATTCCTTGGGTGATAAACAAGAAACGGACCACTTTTTTTTTTGGCTCTACTTCATTTTCCAGGGGGAATTCTGAACAAAAGAAATCTGGGCTTCTGGTACAGTGTTCTTGACTGCTTTGTAGTGATTCAGCCTTGAGATAGGACATAACACACCTTCACATGTGGACACACCAGTTGGGAAGCCAATTTGGATAAAGCTTAAGGGAATAATGATACTTGTTGGTTTGCCTTCTGGAAATCACAGTTTAATTTTTATTGTTGACTTCTCTTTCATCTTGTCATAACTTTGTTTAAAACCCAAACTGAAGCATCATTTTGCAAATGTGATATGTAAGTATACAAAAACAATTACAATAATTCTTACTAAGTGATTCTTAGTTACATCTTATGGCTATGATGACATGTGTCTCTGTCTGTCTTATGCTCCTGGGGATACCATACAGCAATGAGCTCCATTCATCAAAAGTTCATACTTCAAATTACCTTAGAAGAATGCCATATATGGTTTATATAAATAAATATCTCTGCAAATTATAGTGAAAATTTCAGTTCTTTTTGGTTCTCTTTACCTTGCTAGGAGGGGCTATTACAATGGACTGTGACTCCCTGGGGTAAGATTGGGGATGTGGAACGTTCTGGAAATTCATTGACCAAAAACATCAGTGTATGATCAAAAAATATCATTCCTCACTTTATCACTGGATTAGGGGACCCACATAAGACCTCTCCTATGGTGTTTTGCTGTGATTTTTAATAATTCTGTAAAAACTACCCTCTATCCTTAAGGAAGTGCTTTGGGGTATTCTTAAAAATGTCTTCCTCCTTTTCCATCTTTACATGTGTCGTATTTCAGGTCTTTAAACACAGCTGCCCAGCTGTTGTCATCCATTCCCTGCACGTACCAGAACTGAAAGTATTGCTTTGTAAGTAAGGCAAATATGTACCGAAAATTGGCTGCCAGTCTTACCATATTTTGTTTTTTTCATTTCCCACATCCCCACTCCCCGCTCTCCTCAGGCCTCTGAAACTTCCCTTCACCATGGCCCCTGCCTGAGGCATGTGCACAGTGATGTATACACTCTCCTACTTTACCCTGAAAAGTAATCAGTAGGAATGACTTTCATCTTGCCAAGTTTGCCAAAGTACCTCCATGTAGATCTCAGCTGTATCCATATTTTATCCATGTTTTCTACCTTCCTTCTTTCCTAATCCAATAGTACAGCTATTTGTACTAAAAGCTACATTTGCTCTGGACTGATCATCTCTTACCTGAATGAGAACATGTTTTCTTCAGTCATCTTTTTTCCAACATTATTAGTATCTCTCTTTCAAAAGGATCATTCTTGCCATGCTGCAGGATCCTTCCTTAGAAAAGGAAGAAAAAAAACGTCTCATAGAATGAAGTCTGTCTCCATCGTCCCCTTTCCGGCAAAACTTCTTGAAAGCTGTTTATGTATCCCTGGCCCCTTCCTCACTATGGCCTCTTCTGATCATATTTGATAGGTGCCCACACAAAGCACTGCATTGAAAATAATTCTACATCAGCCATCAATAATTGCCAAATATGGTAGTCATTTCTCATCTTACCATGGCTTCTTAGCATCATTTGACAGTTTCCCACTTCTTTTTTTTTTAAACATTTGCATCTCTTGGCTTCCACTACACCGCACTCACCTAGTTTGTCCTTCTACATTGTGCACTATTCTCACTCAGTCCCCTTCCCATGTTTCTTCTCTTCCTTGATCTAAATGTTGGAGTGACCATGGATTTAGGGCTTGTTTCTTCTTGCTTACAGTCTTTCTCTCAAAGATCTGAAATAGTCATCACCTGCTTATAAATATCATTGTATGTGTTTGTAATGCCCAGTTTTTAATCTCTAACTCTGGATTGACTTGCTTCCTCTCTTCCTCCCTCCATTCCTTCCTCCCTCTCTCCCACCCTTCCTTCCTTCCTTCCTTCCTTCCTTCCTTCCTTCCTTCCTTCCTTCCTTCCTTCCTTCCTAACTTTCCTTCCTTCCTTTTTCATTCTGCCTTCCTTCTTTTTTTCTTTTTTGTTTGAGCTCCATAACCTTATATCCAACTATTTTCCACACATCTCCAACTGAATGTGAAATAGGCATCACAAAACAGTATGTGGCCAAAATAAAAATGTATGATTCTTCTCCCACTCCATCTCAGTACAGCCCTTCCTCTTTGTTTCTCTCTCTCCCATCCCAACATTCAGCACCTCCATTCATCCAGTAGCTTAAGTGAAAAGAATTGAGTTTACCCTTGATAGTTCTTACTTTCTTCCATCCGATCTGTCAGCCGGGCTTGTTTGACTCTATTTCCGAAATACACCCTAAATTAATCGACCTCTTTCCATCTCCACTGCTATCATTCTGATCTGTGCTTGTGCTCCTATAATCTATTTCTTACAAAGAAAATGATTTTTTATGAAACCTAAATAAAATCACATCACTTCCCTACTTAAAGGTATCCAAAAGAATGCTTGTTTCACTCTGATGCAAATTCAAATTCCTCTTTTGGCCTCGGGATTCTTCCTAACCTGGACCACACCTATTGCTCTAAATCCAGCTGCCACTGCTGTCCTACAGGCAAATTAGACACATAGCAAACTGCACACTTGACAAATTTGGTCTCATCTCAGAGCCTTCGTATTTGCTGTTCCCTCTGTTCAGGATGCCCGTCTCGTCTCCAAAACTGGATCTTGGATGGTTCCACTTAGATTTTCAGAGCTCACCTCCACAGTTGTTTTTTTTTTTCCAGGTGACCTTTCCTGGTTCTAATATTGCCTTACTTATTATCATGTGACTCTGTTTTGTTTTCACATTAGATTTTATCACTATTGGAAATCAAGTTATCTATTTCTGTTTTCTTAATCATTTTCTGCACCCCCTAGCCCCAACTCCATATTTGTACTTCCATCTTCCATAGTGAGAATCCTGGTCCCTAGCCATACTAATATATGCATTTATTGGTTCTACCCTACAATACATGCAAAATATCTACTACTAACAACACACCTAACCATTCTAATTTCTTTGCAATTCTTTTTGCCCTTAGACTCACTGCTGCTGAAAGTGTCTAGTTAGGACACTATGTTTAGAAGTTCCATAAATTCTTTTTCTCTGGGGTTATATTACCTGCTTGATACATAGTTACATTCATTTGTTGATAATTTCAATTCAATTTGAAGCGTAGCATTTCATTCATTTTTATTGAATACTATTTCTGAATATGGAAAGCATTTATATAGCATATAAGTTCAGAAGTTATGCTCAAGGAAAACTTGCTCCTGTCCCAATTTTAATACCTTAGAAATCATGGCAAATGTATAATGGCTAATCTTGTAGTTAAAACTTACCATTCTCCCACTGTTGTACTTTTTAGAAGTTTTTTGTCCTTTTCCTCTTTAAATTATGCCAGCGTCAACAAATGTGTCTTTAAAAAAAATTCTTAATACTTTTCTGTTTTTTGTTCTAACTGTGGTACAGAATAGTTTCCATTGTGAATGAAGTTTTTGCTATTTATTGTTTCTTTGTGTCAGATATCTGCAATTATAATTAGAATAAGGATTAGTCCAAAAGTAGGGGCATATTAGCTATTACAGAGGATAGAGTTTCTCTCCATATATACACATAACAAAATCAAAGATTGAACTTAGGTTGCTTTTTTCCCCATTTTACCTGTGCACATGGATCTCATTTAGTTCAGCCTAAAGTGGGCATAAGAATATTTCTCTTTTGGAGTTCACTCCAGAGCCAATCATTCTCCTGACCAGAGTGATTTTTCCAGAAGTAGCCTATATCCTAATTTATTAATGATCCTTTGTTTAGATTCTCTCAAACTCACAGTCTTAGGAGATAACCTATTTTTCTGTCACAGCATTGTCTTGTGAGTGAAAATGTCCTGACAGACATGTTTTCCTCTCCACCTGCCCCTTTTACACCTTCCCCCAGAGAAGCTGATTAGGGATGTGGGGGGAGAGAGAGAGAGAGAGAGAGAGAGAGAGAGAGATTAATGTCCTAGTGTCCCTGGCTCTGTCTATCTCTACAGATATCTCTATCCCTATTTAATCATACAGGTAGAGTAAGTCTCATTTAGGTAGTTAGGTTAATATTGTATATTCCCTTCTCAAAGAGTGTACATTCTAAGTTTATCTAAAACTTATTCGTGTGTTTTGTGACTAGTTATAGCATAATACAGAACAGTACGTGGACTGTAGCAGAAATGTCTAATGTTCTGAAAAGAGATAGATCTTAATTTCAGTATGAAGGATTAGTCAAAAGATGCTATTAACAATGAGTTTTTTAAAAAGGTTAACCAATAAATGAGTTTGTGAATATTTAATTCAATTTAACAAGTATGTGTCAGCCATGCCGATATGCTTATACATAGCATAGCACATAGTGTGTGTACGTGGCACTATGGGAATCAGTAGGCATACAAATATTAGCAAAAACAGCATCTGCTTGCAAAGAAGTTTAAGGCTATCCACGTGACAGGTCACATGGACTCTGCTTTGCAGAGGCCCTTATCCTACCCCTAATTTATCCTGCCCACTGCAACCAGAATAATGTGGCTAATGTGAAATTTAAACATATGGTTCTTTTCTCTAAAAGTTTTGGTGGATCTCCATTTTCTAGATTTAGTCTAAACAGTATTTTAATTGCTCACCCTTATAAATAAAATTATTTAATTCAAGCACTTCCCATTGCACTTTTATTTTTTATTTATAAAATAACATATAGGCATCATTGTGCTGCTGGGCAGAATAAAAAATACAAATATAAACAATAGAGAAAAAGAAAAATAATGAGATAAAAAATGAGATCAACATGAAATAAGTCATTTAAAAAATATCTCACCAGTCACGAGGGCATTTTACCTTAATTAGCTAATATTTGAAGGATATATACTATTTGAATGCAATATACACTATACACACATACATATATGCAAGCAGGTAAAGTATTTTAAATAACACTCTGAACACTATCTTCCTTTGAGTTTCAGATAGCAATGGATTTTACTCCATAATGTTTTCAATGAAGAACTCAGTCTAGTAATGGAATATACTACAATATCGTAATAATACTAGCAATACTGTAATAATACTAGCAATGGAAACAATACTAGTATTACAATAGTAATACACTGCTATTTTCTGGTTTACTTATATCGTAAAAAAAATAGGTCCATTATTATCTTTTTTTTTTTTTTTTTTTACCTTAATACCCCCCAAACATCACCTCTGCAACTCTGTAAGATGTACAGAGTACATCTGTCACACTGGAGATTTAAGCCTAAAGTCCTTCATCTGGCTTCAGAATTCTCTGTGACATGACTCTAATCTATTCATCTTAGCAGAGGCGGTAGTTATTTGGAAGTACTGCGCCCCATCTCCTGACCAGGCCAGCCTCTCCTGCATCTGTGCTTTGATCCATGATCGGCCTCCCCTTGAATGCCCTGTCAGCTGTAACAGGAGAACAAGAAGCACCTCTCCATCATGTTTTACTGACTCACATCTAGCACAATGACTGACAAAGAACACAGATCTAATGAAGAACTCACTCTTGACCTTACTGTCTTGGTTGATAGTAAGACCTCTATAATATCAAATTAGTGAGATTTTTATCCTTGTATTTGCTATTTCTTTGTTCCATTCATGAATGGACCAACCTCAGTATTACCAATATATCAGAAAGATTTATTCATTTTTCTCTTCCCTGTTTTGTTAAAATTCTCCATTTTATGCGGTAAGTTTATATAAAAATAGAAAATATTGGATAAATAAATCAGTAGGTGAACAGAGTCTCTGGAATTCTGTATAAACTGATGTTCATAGCAGGTTATTTTCCATATATATCTAAGTAAATCACACATTCTGATGTGCTGTGTTTGTTTGTAATTAAGACATCCTCAAGTAGCTCATGTGAAAAAGGATCTTAGGTACTAATGGTGGGTAAAAATTGCTGTAATGTTATAGCATCCGGGCATTTTGATACTGAGAATCTTCAACTATTTTCCGATAAATGTCAGAAACAAGAAATTCACCTTGGCACACTAAATTCAATATCATGCCCTGTTCAATTGTTTTTACAGAAGAAAATAATTAAAATTTTAATTTGTAAAGGACATTTTAATTGTAAATCTGTGTCATGGAAGCTGACCCCTTAATATAACTTGTATCACTTGAAGATCTGTATTTCTGGAAGCTATCTCCTTGAAGTTTTCTATTTCTTCATTAGAAAATGTTTATATGTTTTTTGTTTGCTTATTTATTTGTTCTTTCATCTGCCAGTTAAGTCATTTTTATTTATTCTGTGTTTTATCAGCTAGCAACTCATTCACAAGGACCAAATGAGATTCTTTATTTTATAGAAGTTCAATATCCAGCCCAGGGAGGTTTCACAAGAAGTTGCAAGTTCATGACTGATTATTCCATGAGAGTTTCAGGTTTCACATTTTTATCCAGCAAACTTTATGTCGCCTTTAGGATTAACTGGTCTTGTGGAAAGATAACCCATGAAGGCACAGAGATATTCTATGCAGCCGGGTAACATTACAATGATGATACTGACTTATAAAAAAAAATCCTATTTAGCAAGATTCTATCTTCACCAACATACCAGTCCCTATGCTCGGCAGCTCAAGACGCCATCGCCATAAACTTCTTGAATTTTCAGTCCTAAAAAAAGCAATTTCCAAACATTTGTGACAACACACATAAGTGTATAAGGAGACATAGGACTTTGGATTCAGATATATACAGAAAACTTCAAAATAAATGAAGCTATCTAATATTGATAAATATGCATTGGGTTTCTTCTTTTTTTTTTTTTAATTCAATAGTAACTTCAAGTGCCAAAATTTAGGAAACATGAACAGCCAAAGTCCTAATGAATGGAAATTATTCTTACTCACAGTTGAAATAGATCTTTCTGAGCATATAACTGTAGACAAACAAGCTTTTTTAAGCACCCTTCATATTAGAGTTGCTAACTGTTATTTCAGAAGAACATTATTGTAATTGTCTCAGTATCATCAAATTGAAAATATTCTGTCAATGAAATCTGATTCAGCAGTTTCTGTTTCAACCCTCCCTGTGGAAGAAAGAGAAGATATTGAGCTTTCCTGTGTCAGACGTTTCACAAGTAATGACTGAGCCTCATGCCTTCTCTTCTTAAGATAGGTGTTATGAAACCATCTTATTTTTAATTTAACAGATTCATAGTCTATACTTCCATGTAATTACAATTATGTTTGTAGGTGCTTGAAAAAAATGTGTGTATGTGTAATTTACCATAATGTAAAAAAATACAAATATGTCTTAAAGCAACATTTAGGATTTAATGTCATATTTGACTTACTAAAAGGGATAAGGCAAGTAAGCCACAGAAGGAAGTAGTCAAAATCAAATTCAGCTTTAATGTTTGGTGATAAACTCTTATATCGCTCATAGCACAATAATTTAAAAAATCTTCTCTCTTCAATGCCTAATTGAATTTTCTCAGATTTATGTGCTCTCTTCCTCATAATTTCTTAGTTTATTTTTTTCCCCAATTCTTATATAACTGGCCTTTACTCCATGACATAAACATCTAGCAGATGAATGGCTATTTATATATTGTTTTCATCTCTGTGCATATTTGCTTTGCTATATGTCTTAAATTTGTTTTTTCTATGTATTTTAAGACATACATTTTCAGAAAATGATTTTGATCATTGTGTTTTCTATGCATATGTAAAATTCAAAAATAGAATTTTAAACTTAGAAGACGCAATGTGATAAAAACTTTAAAGAATAACACAAACTAATCATCAGTTATAGTAATAGTCTTAATTTTTAAAAAACAAAATAATGAGGGTGGCTCAGTGGCTGAGTATCGGCCTTCAGCTCAGGACATGATCCTGGGGTCCTGGAGTCCCACATCGGGCTCCCTGCATGGGGAGCCTGTATCTCTCCCTGCATGGCTCCATGCCTGTATCTCTCTGCCTCTCTTTCGGTGTCTCTCATGAATAAATAAAAAAAATATTTTAAAAACCCCAAAATAATGAAAGTATATTTTCTGTAGCTCTGGAATATTAAATTGTCAGTTAACACACCAATATTTTCTTTTTGGCAGCAGTTGATTGCTCTCAATAGCTTGTTTTTAAGTGGATAAGATGTTTTGATGTACTGCATATGTGATATATCCAGTCCATCTGTTATGAAAAAAATTGAAATTTATCTCTAAATTAAACCAACAGTCCTCAAAATAACTAAATAAATGTATAAGGCATATGGCACAAACTGTTACTTTGGTGTATTATCTAATCTTTAAAGAAAAGAAAGAAAGAAAAACCTGATAATTAAGCATTTGCACTGTAAATCACATAGAACCAAAACTATTCACAGATAAAGGGGCAGTTAACTGACCTGCCTAGTCTATACTGGCAATTCCTTTAATGAAACTTAACACATGAAAGAAGGGGAAATTACTGGTATAAAAGCTAAATGAGACATGGGCTATCTGAGTACATGGATTTCAAGGGACATGGAAATTGCCATGTCTGCTTTTCTTTTCCAGGTTTGCTATAGCTTAATAGACTAAAAAACATTTCTTTCTAGGGAAACTTTGGCCAAGGGAGAGAAGGGCAAAAAATGTGACTTATTTCCAGCTCTTAAAGAAAAGCAGGACTGAAAGGAACAAAGAAATGAGACAGTCAGGGACGTGTTTATAATATACCATCTTTAAGAATCACAGTAAACTGAGCCACACCTTGTCCATTGTTTATTTAGTTTCTGCTTGATGCCACTTATTACATTTCAGTTAGCAAAAGAAGTAGATAAAATTTCTTATTCTCACATTTTAAAAAATGGACGATCTCAAATAAATTTAGAATAGATAAATAAATAAATAAATAAATAAATAAATAAATAAATAAAATAAATAGATAATAGAATTTTCCCATACTATTATCAACCTTTCAGGGTTAAAAGTGTGTGTGTGTGTGTGTGTGTGTGTGTGTGTGTATGAACCTAGATATATAAGTAAGTAAATAAATAAATAAGCAAACCAATAAATAAGAAAGAATAATTACAGCTCCCAAGTGGAATAAAATCCGTACAAAAGCTCTATGCAGCATTCGAGGTAGTCAAAAATAATGGCATTTCATTGTATGGCATTGATCTTGCATACTTTAACTTTGATTTAAAAGGAAATCTTGGCAGGCAATTAACCTACATATAAAGATTTGTATAATAGGAAGCTCTTTTTGAATTGCTAATAGGTAATTCCCTTTCTCCCTAGTAGCCCATTGAAGACTTCTATTTTTTAACGTGAACTCTGTCTTCCATAGTATATTAGCATCAACTCTTTCAACTGTCCTTGGTGTCTACTATTACATGAGTCCTCCATAGAGATGTTTCCTCTATTTCTTAGGAGATAGATTCTGTGTAAGGAGAAAATAGCTGAAGTACAAAGCCCTACTGGAAAACGCCAGCATCTAAATACATATGTCATTGCCTGTGCACCTTGTCAACTAAGAATTGATTAAAAGCAACAGAGTAGAAGGAATATAAAAGATTTTTAAAAACCAAGAAATTAGATACCGCTGTTTTAGAGAAACATCATATATCAGGAAAGACCAGTTATTAATCAAGAAAGTTAAGGATATAAAATGAGACTGTGATGAAACTTGATTCAGTGACCACATGTCTAAGAAAATGTTAGGAAAGTATCAGTATTGGTTTTATTAAGAATCATACCTTGAAAAAAAAGGATCAAACCTTCACCCTAATTTCTAATAACATCTGGCCTAGGAAATATTAAATCTTTCCTTATATTCTGGGGCTCTATTTCAATGTTATCAAATTATTTTATAAGAAAATTGTTCCATTAACAGCATCCATTAGTTTATAGTATCTTGATGTGTCCAACGTCTTAAGCCCTGTATTCAAAACCTTTGAAAATCTCGTCCTATCACATCTTTCAAAATATATGTACCAAATCCTTTCCTAGATAAATTTATCTTAGCTAAGTGAGTCTACTGATTTTTCTTGAAGCATGCGTACCTCTATCATTATTCCTACCTCTATTTATTTCTTCTTGCCAGAAGTCATTAATTCTAAATTATACAGTAGGCACATTATTATTAAGTGCACTGCTTTTCAAATACAGTCCAGATAAAGTTCATTTTGCTAGTTTTAATCACTGCTCCAACTTTTCAGTGATTAGGAGAAAGACATTGGGAATAGCTTCCTGATCATGTCATTCAAAGTGCCATCTATTTCTCCAGCTTAATGTGAGATCTGATTTGACAATCCTGTTCTTTCTATCTTCATGCTTGATGAAAGATGCAGTAAATCAGATGTGAAGTGATAAGGGTTAGACTAAACTGGTGATAGTAGAATTGGAGATTAAAGATATCTAAGTAAATATAAGAGATGAATTAAGGATTAGGAAACAGTTGTAAATCATGAGAAAATATGGCTGTTGGCAGAGAGCTGGATTATGTGGCGACACAATGAGTTCTATTTGAACATATTAAATTTGAAGAGACGTACAAAACTACATTTGGTACATGTGTTCTTGATAATGTATTATCACTATAAATATATATTTATGCATGCATATTGACACATAGGGTTTATATATAAAGCCACAAGTTCTTTCATTTATAGGCAAAAAAATAAAACTTCAAGTATTGACTCTGATACTATGCAATTTTGCTATATGTCCTGTTACTGGCCCCTGGTCATGATCTGAATGTACTTCCATCATTGAGGCAAAAGATTAGATAAGACATTAAAGCTGAAGATGATACCATAAAATGATATTAACATAGAAGTAGCAGTTGAATACATGCAGGAAAAGTTGGCCCAGTTAGCAAGGAGGGAGAAACAGTGATGGGGACTCCTATGGGCAAGAATTAGGCTACTGAAAATAAGGCAAAAAACTTATACTTTTGTATCAGTTAAACTATTATCGTATCACAGGTCATACTAAAATTGATTTGTAATAACCCAAATTTATTATTTCACAGAGGTCTAGAGTCATCTGGTTGTCTTTGCTGATGGAGGCTACACTCACCAGAACTCAACTGAGTTCACTCAGGCAGGTACAATCAACTGAGAGTTGGCTGAAGACTGACTGGTCTAGTAAGGCCTTGGATGGAAATGCTGTCTTAGCTCCATGTGACCTCTCATTCCAAGGCAGGCTGTCTTAGTCTTATTATTATGGTAGGGGCTTCATTTCAAGAGAGAATGAGCAAAAGTGCTTGGGGCTTCTGAAAGCTGTGACACAGCACTGGCAAATCATTTTAGTAAATTAAGAGTCAAAAGGCCAGTCCAGATTTAAGGTGTTCAAGTTTGTCCAGGAAGAGACAGAGCTGGAGCTAGAGGTCAGGACTTTGCCTGCTCCATTGCTCTTCTCATTGTGCTACATGCACAGGTATCATGCTACATTGTATGCAGGATGCAACAGTATTACAAATAGTTGTTTCTGCAAGAAGTTTACTTTTCTCCTGAGAATGTAAAGTGTAATGGCATGAAATCATAAAACTTAATGCATGCAATTAAAAACATAAGAAAATAGTAAAGCAGGTCTCCCAAGGCAGCATCTGATTAATTGCAATAAGTAAGAGAATTCCACAAGGAAAGAGATTAGAATAGCTGGATGAAGTGCCTTATTAATCAGTGTTTTAGAACAAAATTTGGAGCATTTTGTGAAAAAGAGAATACAAGAGGAATTTATACATTCTCCAAATCCATCATAGATTCTTCACCCCGTTGCATGAATTTACATGTAAGATGAACACAGAGCAAAGTCTTGAGGAAGTCAGGCACAGAAACGGGAAGTTTGGCAGGGGTCCTAGGATAAGAGTGCTGGTCAGAAAGTGCTGCTAGGAAGGTGTGCCTGTTGGGCACACTGCAACATGTTATATGGGACAACAAGACCTGGGACAAGGCTGAGGGCGTGGGAAGAGAGGGAAACAAACATGAGAGACTTCTAACTCTGGGAAACAAAGGGTTGCTGAAGGGGAGGCGGGTGGGAAATGGGGTGACTGGGTGATGGGCACTGAGGAGGGCACTTGATGGGATGAGCACTGGGTGTTATACTATATGTTGGCAAATCGAATTTAAATTTTAAAAAATGTAAAAAAAAAGAGAGAGAGAGATTTCCCAGACTACTCACTTCTGGATAGTTACAAGGCAAGCCCTGCTTAAGGCATAAAGTGAGACAAAACTTCATGGGGTGTGTATGTGTGTGAGAGAGAGAGAAGGAGAAGGGAAAAGGAGGGCCAGGTGGGGGGGAGGTTGATTCCATATGTGGTTTAAACAAATGTATAACTTAAAAGCACATTAAATATTTACTTTCTCTACAGTCAAAAGTGTTACTGCATGTTGGAGGCAATGCGGTGATGCAGGGGCGGGTGTGTGTGTGTGGGTGGGGGTTGTTGGCAAGGCATGGAGGGAGCTGCCTAAGAGAACATCAGAACCCTCCTTCCAGTTAGTCAGCACTTACCTCATTACAGAATCCCTGCTAATCTGCTTTGTTAAAATAGTCAAGGCCTTTGTCTATATTGCTTGGATTATCAAATTTTAAACATTTGAAATAGTGCTTGGGTTTGTCTTCTGTGATGTGCTAGCAAGAACACATTGCTCAATACGAGATTAAGAGAACAGCAAAGGGTGGCTGGAACACCCACAGAACCAGAGCAGTTGGGCTGTGATGAGCGAGATCACTGATACATGCAGTGATGCATAGGGAAAAGCACTTAGCTGTTCTTAATGACCACCTTTCTTCATTAGTGCAAACTGTGATGGATTACTGAGTGACACTCTGGACAAAATAATGTATGACACTGAGATAATGAAGAGGATAAACATGCGCGTAGGGCAGAAACTACATCTTATAAACTAATTAGAAATAAATAGGTAGTGATATTTTAAAATAAAAGAAGTAGAGTTCTACTAATGCAAAGTGGTTCTGCAGTGGTTTTTCTGCTCGCTGCTCAATTAGGTCCCCAACTACTACTAAAAATCATTTTGTATTAGAATAATTGTATAAGTAGAAACAGTATCTAAATACCCTTGCTGTTTCCTTAAAGATATTTGGCAGGACTGGATTATTTGTACAATGTTATATTCTGTCAAGAAATTATTGGAGAGAAGCTGTTAAAATTTTCATTTCTGCCAGAATGCTTTAGGTGTCAGGAAAATGAACTTTTTAATACCCTGGCAACAGATTAAATAACATCTTTAAATATGGCTTGACATTTATTTGAAAGAATTGTGTATTTTTTCCTCTTTTTATTAAATTATGGCTGTCACCACATAAATATGAAAGGGATATATTTTTTAAAAGACCGCAAATACCATAAGCAGTGGTCGGGTTTGCTCAGTCTATTGAAAAACTTGCATTTCTCAGCAGGTTGGCTTCTTAATCATCTTACCATTTTAGAACTCTGCTATGTATTTTGCTTAATGATCTAATCGGATATTTTTTATTTTCCCCAAACAGCACAGTTGTTGATTATATGTTTAAAGTGGAAGTGGTCAGCAAGGGTTACCTGAAATCTTGGCCTCCTATTCTTCATTTCCTTTCAGATAATCACTTCATCCATTCTTTTCCAACCAGGCTTCTCCTCAATTAAACATAAGTTTGAATAATAACTACTAAACTCATAATAATAACTGCTAAACTACTTTTAAGTTTAAAACACTACACCATTACATATTGCCATTTTAACACTGAGTAAATGGATGGATTTAAATTCTAGAACTTGAGGCATCAATAAACATATCTTTAAAAGAGCTTCTAACAAAAGCTTCTGAAAACAAGCATTTTAGGTACCTAAGTCATAATTGGCTTCTGGTGGACCCTTCATTAGTAACTAGATGTGAACAGTGTTATATGCAATGCAGAAGTTTGGGGAAAAAGAAGAACTGTGTAGTTTCTACATTATTTCCATTGGATTGAGAGTCTCAAAAATGAATTAAGTACATTAACTTAGAGAAGTTTAAGAGGTTTTAAAATTTTTAAGAGGTATTTAAAAATATTTTGAAGAGTGCAGAAATATATTAAAATAACAACCTTTAGTTATTTAAACTTAAAATAATACAGTCACATGGATTGGAAATAATGTACAATACAGATACTGATTATCAGAGCAAAAATAACCCTCCAGACTGTTTTTGTTTTTTTAATTGAGTATAGTTGAAACAATGTTGCATTAGTTTCAGGTGTACAAGCTAATGATTCCACAAGTTTATATATCATGCCATGCTCACTACAAGTGTAGCTACCATCTATTACAAGAATATTACAATATCATTGACAATATTCTTTATGCTGTGCCTTTTTTTCCTGGTGAATTGTTTATTCTGTAACTGGAAGCCAGTATCTCCCACTCCCCTTCCCTCATTTTACCCATCCCCCACTCACTCTCTCCTGGCAACCATCAGTTTGTTCTCTGTATTTATAAGTCTGATTCTGTTTATTCATTTGTTTTTTTGGATGCAATGTGTGAGTGAAATCATATGGTATTTATCTTTCTCAATCTAGTTTATGTCACTTAGCATAATACCCTCTAGGTCGATCCAGTTGCACATGGCAGGACCTTATCCTGTTTTATGATTGTGTAATATTCCCTGTGTGTGTATGACATCTTCCTTATCCATTTGTCTTGATGGACACAGGCTGCTTCCATGTCTTAGCTATTATAAATAATGCTGCAATAAACATAGGAATGTCTGTGCCTTTTTCAAATTCATATTTTCATTTTCTTTGGGTAAATATCCAGTATGGAATTATTGAATCATAAAGATTTTCTATTATTGATAATTTGAGGAACCACATACTATTTTCCACAGTAGTTGTACCAGTTTACATTCCCAGCAATAGTATATTGAGAGTCCTTTTTCCTCTGCATCCTTGCCAACAGTTGTTGTTTCTTGTCTTTTTTATTTTAGCCGTTGTGACAAGTACGTCAGTACAGTGAGTACAGTTTTACTCACTGTGAGTAAAACAGTGATATCTCATTGTGGTTTTAATTTGCATTTCGCTGATAATCTTATTAGTGATGTTAAACATCTCCTTATGTGTCTGTTGGTCATCGGACACCATACACAAAAACAAACTCAACATAGGTTAAAGAGCTCAGTGTGAGACCTGAAATCATCCAAACCCTCAAAGATTCAGAACACAGGCAGAATGTCTCTGACATCAGCCATAGCAACATTTTTCTGGATGTGTCTCCTTAGGCAGGGAAGCAAAAACAAAAATAAGCTATTGGTACTACATCAAAATAAAAAGCTTCCACAGCAAAAGAAACCATCAACAAAGCAAGAAGGCAACTTACTGAATGGGAGAAGACGTCAAATGACATGTCTGATAAGGGGTTAATATCCAAAATACATAAAAACTTTATTCAACTCAACACCAAAAAAAAAAAGAAAAATCCACTTTAAAAATGAGCAAGTGAGGGATCCCTGGGTGGCTGAGTGATTTGGTGCCTGCTATTGGCCCAGGGCGTGATCCTGGAGTCCCGGGATCGAGTCCCGCGTCCGGCTCCTGGCATAAGGCCTGCTTCTCCCTCTGCCTGTGTCTCTGCCTCTCTCTTTCTCTCTCTGTGTGTCCATTATAAATAAATAAATAATAAATAAATAAATAAATAAATAAATTAAAAAAAAATGAGCCAGTGACCTGAATGGATATTTTCCAGAGAAGACAAATCCTTCAAACATTTTGATGTCACCTGACCTCTAACTTCTTTGAAAATTCATGACATTCAGGCCCAAACCTGACCTATAATATAATGTATACTTGCTATGCACTTCTGCGAAGGCTCCTAATTCTTCCATATGTATTTTAGCATCAAATACAAACCAGCTACAATATCATAGTTTCACATTTTTCAGTAGTCCTTTTCATGAGTATAGAAATCCCTATCTTGCTAAATAAAATTCATAATACTGTTATCATCCAGCAGAACTGAAGAAAAGCATCTCAGATGTTCATCAGTTTTCAGCTCTAGGCACTTAATTAAATCTTTGAGTATCTGTGAGTTTTTCAGGGGCCAGCTGTTGCTTCATGTCTCAGACACTCTCAATGTGGGTGCAAATGCTGATTTAATAGGCACATGCCTATTAGTGGTCCTCTGCTCAAAGCTCTATCAGATCTTTCAAGCTATTCCAATGGCTGCTTTATATAGATCTTTTGATATTAATTTCTAGTATTCTAACAGATTTGTTTCACATTAGTTGGTTTCCAACATGCTACTATATTTGGATTGAAACATGATTTGGGAAATAGCTTGGGTTTAAGGTCTAATCATTTCCTGGTTATGTGATAGTAACTGCTTAGCATATTCCAACTGTAGCTTCTTCATCTGCAAAACGTTAACGCTGTCAGTGCTGTGGGGACTAAACCAATGCTATTCCATTTCACCACCTAGAGACATCAGCTTTTCCTCTTCTAGTGGTATTATTCCCAGTTCAGGAAACTTGGAAACTTATGTCCTAGTTTCAGCATGAACTGCAGCCCTGGGGGCACCTAAGAAGCACAGAACTTTTCTGAAGGGAATGTCAGGGCCACTGGCTGGTGACTCTTTCAACTCCGAGCCCAAAAACTGAAGTATAGATGTTTCTGTTACTGAGCCTTTTGCCCTTGTCCTGGAACTGGGAAGGAGTGCACTCTTCTGACTAATGAACAGTCACAATCCCATTGTTTAGAAGTAGCAATTTCAGTTTGGCCCATTGGGCTGTAGATCACTCTGCGACTTGGAGGCCATTCACGATAGGCCCCATCCTTCCAGCACTACCCCTTGCCTTTCCTTATCTCTTCAAACCTGTCTGTCTTGCTCTCATGAGACTATTGAATTGCTAACTTGTATGAGCCTTAACAACCCATAGGATATCATGGACCCTCAAACTAAGAAGCACCTTTCACATAATCTAAACTCTAGATTCATATCCCATTTATACCACTTTAGAATGCATTTGTTGACTATTCAAATTTCCACAATAGATTTGAAGACAAAAGTTTTTTCATCCTGTGATGTTTAGGACTATGTTTTAAATATAGCTGGCATTGAATAAATGAATCAGAGCATAAACAAATGCATAAATTATATTGAAAATACTCCTTAAGTACGTATCTCTTCAATAAGTATGAAGAACCAAAGGCAAAAGTTTACTGGCCAAAGTGAATTTCTTGGTATATTTTAATACTCCTGGTTGCATATTACCTTAAAATGTTGGTCCAGTAAAAGCTATGGAGAGAATGACAGATTCTCTCCAGAGGTTGAACTTAAAATAATTTTTGGCTATCAAGTAAAGCCTGAAAAAAAACATGTTTGGCATTTCTTCTGTTAATATAAATAGGAAAAATGGGATATATGCTCAACCAGTATTCCAACTAAGAGGTGAGTTCAAATTAACTTTTAAAATGTCAAATTTTCTAGATGGCAAAAAATAAAAACTTGAGCTTGAGAAGCTGTATTCCTATGTAAGACTAGATACTGCAATTAAACAGTGATACTATTAAAGTATTTTACAAATGGTCAATGCTCGTGTATCAAATGCCAGATTAAGTGACAACTCATCATTTTATGCATGGCCATTTAAAATATGCATGTCTTAAGGTTCAAGATAATATCAAATTAGACCAAAATTGTTTATATTTTAAAGACTGCCCCTTCCAAAAAGTGAAATACAGATATGATGTTTTTCTTCTTTTTAAAAATAATTGCTTATTTTCATTGGTCAGTGTCACTAAGTAGCTTGGGGATAGGTATTCTCTTTCTAAAGAAGAGAGTTTTCCATTTTAAAACATGTGTTCATCATTTTATATTTGAATATATCCATGTGAATGTCTGAGCTGTAAGATTATTTTAATATTTTTTATCCAGGTGTCTGTGAAATTATTTTCAGCATCTTAACATGACAGTCATTTACATATTCCACAGAGACTAACATATTTGGAACTGTCATTGGAATAGTGATAAATTAAATTCAGCTGAAACATTAGCCTCTATACCCTGAAGGAAGAAGTTCCAAACTTCACCCCTAAGTGGCTCCATGACTGATACTTTTTCTTTTTGAAGTCCACTTTTTGACTTTTTAAAAAGCCCTTTCCATTCCCATCACTTTTCTATGTAGTTCTTCCCTTGTTACTGAGACTTGCTTTTGCTTTTAATATAAATGTATGGCATAATTACTAAATAAAAACAGTAAGAATGATGGTCCTATTAAAGAGTCAATATGAGATAAAAAGCCAATTAAAACCCCAGATGGAAGTGATGCATGAGAGAAAATAGTATAAATGGATAACAGTAATCAGCTGATTGGTTTATAGATCTAAAGTTCCCCAGGGGATGTTTAAATCCACATAGTGGCCTAGAATGCAGAAGTTTGCTTCTGGGAGCTTTTATTGAACTAAAGGTCCTTAGAAGGCTATGGTCCCTCTTGGCTTCACATCCAAGGAAGACTCAAAAGTAAGTTAATTCAGTCAGGGCTGGAATAAATTGCATACAATAAATTCACTTTAGGAGATCTTGTTAAATAAGCTGGAGGCTGCCCCATGATAAAATTCTAAAGATCAGATACAAAGCCATAATTTTAGGGCAATGGCAAAATTTCAGTGGCTCAATATTTGACAATGTATTTATTGTTCTCTGTAGAATTGTAGTATCTCTGTGTATTTCTGTAGACTGCAGGATGATGCAGCTCCCCTGACTAGCTCTGCTCACAAGGTTTGACAGTAGAGAGACATTTGTGATGTGTTATCCCCTTCTCTGTAAGCTCTTCACAATTAATAGCACATTCTCTCAAGTGTTGTAAAAGAAATCATAATCCATAGATCATCTGCTATGTGTATTCTGGGTCAGAAGTAACGCAAAATAAAAGGGCAGACAGGGGACCCAGTCAAAAGACACACAGCTGACAGGAGAAAAATAATTGTATTTTAACAGTGGAATACAATACTTGAAGTATGACGCAAATTGAAGCAGACATCAGCTTTGCTTCTTGCTAGTTACAAACACCGAAGTTCTTGGTTTTAATTAAAGGGAAAGGAGTTGGGATTTCCTTGTCTACTAAGAAAAACCCTGAACCTTAGTGTTAAACATAACTTCAGCCCCCGTTTTAGTCTGTCCGTGCTGCTATGACAAAAACCACAGGCTGGGCGGTTTATTTTATTTTATTTTTTTTTAATTTTTATTTATTTATGATAGTCACAGAGAGAGAGAGAGGCAGAGACACAGGCAGAGGGAGAAGCAGGCTCCATGCACCGGGAGCCCGATGTGGGATTCGATCCTGGGTCTCCAGGATCGCGCCCTGGGCCAAAGGCAGGCACCAAACCGCTGCGCCACCCAGGGATCCCAGCTGGGCGGTTTAAACAACAGATGCTTGTTTCTTCTTTGTCCGGAGACTGGGAGGTCCATGATCAAGGTAGTGGCAAATTCGGTTTCTGGTGAGAGTTCCCCTCCTGGTTTGCATGATCAGGAGGCAAAGAGAGAATGAGCTCTCTGCTGCCTTTTTCTAGAAAGGCGTTAATCCTGTTGGATCAGGGCGGGACCTAGATGATGTCATTCAACCTCACTTAATTTCCTTCTAACTAAGAAGCCTCACCTCCAAATACCGCCCTTGGGGGTTATGTTTCAACATATGACTTCGGCAGGGTCACAAACCTTCAGGTCATAACAGTTTCAAAATAAATAACTATGTTCTCATGTACTTTCTCAATCCTCAATATTTATGTATTATCCTTTATACTTCATATTCCTTCAAGAACCAGTACTTTTTTGTTTAATTTGTGCATTTGTGATTTGGTCTTTGGTACCTTTGTATGAATTTAAACTTTCCTAAACCAGATTTATATTTGTCATGTATTATCATAGCTTTTTCTTATCTGTTTTATTTCTCTCCTACATCATTTTCTGTCTTCTACATAAATGGGATATGTCTACGCGGTGCCTTAATTTCTTTTACATGTCTCTGGATTCTCCAAAGGATATACTGGTTTATATTCATTTGAAACTTGAAATTCTATCTTCATGGAAATTGATATTCAAATATGTTTCCAGAAGACATATCTTGCAGATTGGTTAAATATTTCTTGCCACTGAGTATAAATCATAACATTCTGTTGAAGAACTAGAGAAGGTGAGAAGAAATTAAGAGAGTACACTGGCAAGACTTGGATATCAATCCCAAATGTGATGGTTTGCGGATGTGTGATCTTGGGCTGGTCATGGAGCCCACCCACCAAATTTCCGTTTCCATTTCACAAAAATATGGATCTTTTATAATAGTTGTCCTACCCATGCATGGGGTTGTTGCAAGAATGAAAGGAAACAATGCATATGAAAAATACCAGACAAGAGTTAGTGTTTTTTTTTTTTTTTGAGTTAGTTATTATACAGGGAAGCAGTTAAACATAGAAAGAGGTTTCATATGTTTTTCCTTTTCTTCAAAAGAAGTATAAACAAGAAAAGTATAGAATATGAACTTGTATGCATTCAAAAAAATTAAACATAGCAGGATTCCATTCCTGCTATATTTAAGACTTCTATCAAGTCTTAAAAATTTCCTCTTAATTTTACCTGTATCTTTACCTAACTTTTAAGTTTAGCAACTATATGCAAAATATTTAAAACTGAAAATTTGAAAAAAAAAAAAAATAAAATAAAATAAAAAAATAAAAATAAAATAAAATAAAAAAAAACTGAAAATTTGATGAATTATTTTTAGGAAAGATTTCAGTTTTACTTGAACAAATTTAAGGAATACAAGTGACATACTTTTTCATATTATAGTGTCCTTTCTACAATGGCATAATTTTAGAAGTATACCAGAAATCTGCACATTCATTTAAGATGCTCCCACCTCCCCAAGAAAATCTCTAAAATTTACAAGAAGGAGGAAACCATGAAAATGGTTGCATATTCAACAAAATCTAACTGTACAATGAAAGATTTTTCTGAGAAGTTTGCTCACTGACCTACAGGTGGCAGAACAATGTAGCAAATGGAAAATAGATGTGTTCTCATAGTACTTGGAAAAATCAAAGCAAAGGATTACATCTAAACTACCTTTCTGAGAATTGTGTGAGGTCAGAGAAGGGAGAGTCAGGAAAGGGGAAAAGCCACTGCCAGTTACTTTTTTCCTTTTGTGTGGATTTTGGTAAGCAAAATCCAGGCATATTCCTTGTGTTGAAATATTGAGAATTACACTTAGACTGGAAGCTTGGTATTCAGTAAGTGCTATGAACTGACTTTTCCTAAAATGTGTAAGGGAAGTTGCTTGTGTAAGTGGGCCAAAGGGATTTCACACATGGAACTTATTTGGGCTTTCCTATATTGTAGTCTTTCTACATGGGGAATTTAGGTTTCTATGTGACTAAGGATTTGCAGATTTTCTACAGCTTGCTGTATTTTAAAGTAGAGAGAAGAAAAAGACAATATCTTCCTAAACTGAGTTGTGTGGAACTCTAATGCCTTTATATTAACTAGTGTAATTGGTTTAAGACATTAATTTTGGTGATATATGCACGAGAAAAGATTTTCTCAGTTGCTTCCCACTATTTAGATTACCCTGTAGCTTGTGTAAACTCACTTCCATGAATGTTATGTATGAAATCACAGGATATTTGAAGATATTAGTTCAAAAAAAATAGGTGTGTTCTTGCAGTTTTGTATAAATTAAACACGTATTAGTCAAATCAGATTTAAAAAAGAAGGTATAAGGTGTTATTGCTGTAGTTCTCTGAAAAAAAATTCAAACTTTTTATGATATAAAATATGTACCAATATTTTCATCTGTTTGGGGGCATCTGAGACTAAATGTATGACTTACCTGTGTTTAGCAGTTTCTTTCTGGGTGAGACAGGAGCAAAAACAGTGAAAGTGGATTTAAATGGCCAAAATCAGAACAAGTTAAATGGCCAAAGTCACACGCTGCAATCCGAGTCGGATGTGGTGGGGAGTGAGGACAGCGAGTGAGACAAGCTGCACAGGGTGCCTGGGGGAGAAAGGGAAGTGGATGTTTGCAGCAACGGAACACGTTCCTGTGGTTAGTGAGGGCAAGCGTGGTTCTCGGGCGTAACAGCCTCACACCTGGCAAAATTTTAGGAGATTGGTTTGTGGGAGCTCTGACCCCCCCCCAGAAACCTCCATCACCAACCCCTGAGCCCACTGAATTTCAGTTTCCACCGATTGCAAATACAGTCTACTCTCTTTTAACGCGCAGATGGTAGTAATAGCAACTATCGCTTGCATAATAATGTGCAGATATTTTTAGAAAGTTATTTTCCACAAAGTCACGCTTGTGATCCTGGCAAAGAGGCTGACTTCAGTATGAATGAGTTTATCAGGTACCTTTCGAAACCACATGGACTCTCTGACTGTGGGAAGAGACAAAGGAGAGGCAAAGAGACAAGTGCAGAAAAGGAAACGTGTATCATTCATTCATTTGTTCATCCCCTCGGGGTTCTCTCTGTGCCAGGCAGTGTATTAGCACAAAGAAAACATCATCCCTGACGGCTCTCCTGAACTGCACAGCTTCCTACGACAGAGCCATATTAAACTAATAAACCCTTGGGACGCCTGGGGTGGCTCAGTGGTTGAGCGTCTGTCTTCATCTCAGGGCTTGATCCCGGGATCCTGGGATTGAGTCCTGCATCGGGTTCCCAGCCTGGAACCTGCTTCTCCCTCTGCCTATGTCTCTGCCTCTCTCTGTCTCTCATGAAAATAAATAAATAAAATCTTGAAAAAAAAAAAAGGAAACTAATAAACCCATAACAGTCAACTACAAATTGTCAGAAGAATGGCAAGTGTTGATCAGGGAAGGCCTCTGAGGAAGCTTATATTTAATCTAAGATTTACATAGTTATATGTACTCAAACCTACAGTAGGAGGTGCCCTTATTATCCACAGTCTTTGTCCATTATCATCACCGGCATTTTATAGTGCTGAGAGGAGGAAGGAATGCCCAGGCCCAGTTTAGTAGGCAGCAGATCTGAACCATGCATGCCGGCTCCAAGGGGCTTGCTTAGCCAACGGCACACTCCCAACTGGAGAGGAACAGAGAGTGCTCTGACAGGTCCCCAGAGCGGACAAATCTGGAGATCAGCTTCCTCCTCTCAGTCTTCCATAGGTCTGCTTGCCCCTCGAGCTGCACAAAGTCCCAGAGTCAGCCTCCCTGCAGGTGATCTTACTGGCTCTAACTGAACAGGACGTCTGTAAATACGCTTCTGGTCAGGAGAGACTCGCCGTAGGTGGCCCCTGAGCCAGAAGTCACCTGAAAGCTGGAAATTCTCTTATCCCATTCAGACTGAGCCAGCCTTTATCTCCTTGTGAGAGAGACCAAGGACAGTAAGTCAAGAGGGGGAAAAAATTACTATACTATAGGTGACACTTCCTCCGTGTAAGATTTTTTAATTGTGTTCAGCTATTTCATATAATTACACCTAATCACATAATTCCTGTAAATTGGTGAAGTGTCATAATTTAAGTGTTTATCAAGAAATGTAGATTAAATAATTACAATGTATAGCTGCAATTTATGAGTAATGATGGGCGGATTTTAAACTTTGCAAAATAGTGTAATTTGAACCTTTGTGAAAATATCTTACCATTTGTTTCCTATTTCTGACCAGTGCAACAGCTTCGAAAGCTACATAATGTAAACTTAAGGGCTACTCTCTTTCTAGGACATTCTTAACAGAGTATCCTTAAGAGACTAATGTGGTTTTAGCCTCTTCCCGGAAATCTAATATGAAATAAACTGCCTAAGAAGGAATTTGGAACTCCAGCTGTTTCTTCAGTAAAATGACCATTCCAACGTCAGAAAACTCTGTCAAAATAAATGGCGACTTTGACCCTGGAGCTTTCATTCATGTGTTAATTGTTAAGTCATGCAACACACATTTATTGGTGGCTATTATGAGTCACTGGCTGTTGTGCCAGCCGAGTGCTGGGCATCTATAAAGAACAGGATCTAAGGGAGCCAAGGAAAGAGAGAGGATGAGTAAATAGGGCATACTCAACTTTATCTTACCAAGACAGCACCTAAGAGAAGTGTCTTTCAACAGAGAGCTGATGTTTGTGACTTTTGCAGTAGAGCTGTAAATGTCAAAGCCAGCAGGAGTAGTTTAGGAGGCAAGTTACAGGTGAAATGAAGAGAGCACTTTTTTTTTAAAAGATTTTATTTATTTATTCATGAGAGAAACAGAGAGAGGCAGAGACATAGGCAGAGGGAGAAGCAGGCTCCCTGCAGAGAGCCCAATGTGGGACTCGAGCGTGGGACTCCAGGATCATGCCCTGGGCCGAAGTGAGGGGCTCAACCACTGAGCCACCACAAGCACCTCTTTTAAGAAGTTTCATAGTGAAATAGAAGAATTAAATGAGATACTAATTGAAAAGAGGTGCTGAGCTTAAGAGTGACTACTGCCCTCCCACACCCCCTCAGTGGGACTGGTTTATCCAAATCCATTTGGGAAGTACATGACAGCAAAATTTTGTCAAAAGCATTCATGCCAGATTTTTAGCTGATCCATTATTCTCATTTATTTCATCACTCCATTCTGATAAATTATTTGCTACTCTTATTCGCATTGTACAGGTGAAGAAACTGAGGTTGAAGAAGTTAAATATCTTACCCTGGATTGCTAGCTAGTAAGCAACACGACTATACAGAGCACCAGGTCTGTCAGACTCAAAGTCAAAATAAGCAGCTTTTCTATAGGTAGAATTAAACATAAAAGGATGAGAGCTTATAATCAAAAGTTCCAGGTCCCCCGAAGTCTGGAGAAGATGTAATCCAATGGAGAAGTGGAGAGAGAAGACTCAATTATCCAAAGCAAAGCAGTACCATTTTAATAGAAGGGAGAGTTGAATGTAGATGTATAGATACACGTTGACAGATCCAGTGGAGGAAGTCATTGGTACTTTCATGCGATGGTTTCTATTTCTTTATAAGTTAAAGGTCCTCTGATGATAGTGCAGAGAGATGAAGGAGCCAAGATTTCAGACTGAGTGGAAAATGGTGTATAGTCTCCACCATTGGGAAGAAGAGGGAGCTACTACAGAACTGCATTTGCTTGTTCTCCTTTAGGAGCAAGTATAGGTTATTGACAATGAGTTTAGTATGGATCTGCAGATGTGAAGGCCAAGAGCTGGACAGATACATAGCTGTACCTTTGCCAAGCAAGTGACAGAGGAGATGAGTGGCACATGGAGAGCAAGAATACTGTTACAGTGTGGTTATGGTCATAGATGAACTTTAGACTAATCATGGGAGGAAAGGAAATGAAGCAAGGAGACAGCCAATAGATATGATGGAAGTTAGAAGATTCTAAGGACTGGAACTTCTGATGTAGTCCACATTTAGATATGTTTGGGGATGAGTGAAGAAACTGAAACATTTAAGTCTGCAGTTATAGTGAAGAATGACTGAATGTATTATATCAGAATTCAACCAAACTGGAAATTGCCCCCATGTATAAAGAGAGAAGATAGCCCCCAACGGGTACTATTTCTAAGAACATTTACTCTCATAGCTTCAGAGTTACATCAGTACCACAGTCTATCTTCAGCCAATTCCTGAGAGAAGGAGTAAACATTCAGGAAATACCCAGGCTTATTAAACATGTAAAACTAAAGGTAAGTTTTCTGATGTGTACTTAACATGAATAGCTGTAAAAAATGTTTTGTATGATTTCCAATGTCAATAAGTTAGGTTTTTAAAAGATTTTATTTATTTGTTTGTTTCTTTACTTCTTTATTTGAGAGAGAAAGAGAGTACAAGTGAGGGGAGGCAGGGGGAGAAAGGGAAGCAGACTCCCCACTGAGCAGGAACCCACGACATGGGGCTCAATCCCAGGACCCTGGGATCATAGCCTGAGTCAAAGGCAGATACTTCACCAACTGGGCCACCCAATGCCCCCGATGTCAGTAAGTTTTTGATAATCAAAGTATTTTATGTAAAAAGAAAAACAAGTATGATTAAGAGGTAAAATTATACAAAAATTGGATTGATTTGTCCTTGCAAATTGTGACCATATAATTTAAACTATGACAGAATACATAATTATCAGTGACTTAAATTTGTTTTCTAGAATTTTATTTATTTATTCATGAGAGACAGAGAGAGAGAGAAGCAGAGACACAGGCAGAGGGAGAAAAGCAGGCTCCATGCAGGGAGCCGGATGCAGGACTTGATCCCGGGACCCCAGGGTCACACCTGAGCCGACAGCAGACACTCAACTGCTGAGACACCCAGATGTCCCTGTTCTCTAGAATTTAATAATTCACCATTTTTAAAGTGAACATAAACCCTATCAGGGTTTTTAAATTTTCATTATATTCTCATACTTCAGAATTAGTTTTTTTTTTTAATTTTTATTTATTTATGATAGTCACAGAGAGAGAGAGAGAAAGAGAGAGAGGCAGAGAGAGGCAGAGACATAGGCAGAGGGAGAAGCAGGCTCCATACACCGGGAGCCTGACGTGGGATTCGATCCCGGGTCTCCAGGATCACGCCCTGGGCCAAAGACAGGCGCTAAACCGCTGCGCCACCCAGGGATCCCATCCTTCAGAATTTGGACCATGATCCATATCGTGAAAATTGCTTCTTGGCAGATGATCACTAAGATGATGATTATTATTTTTATTGTGAACTTGATATTGGGGCTTTCAACTTGTAAGTCAGAAGGAAGAAGGGACTATGAGGGGAGATACATCTGTGCGTGCTTAAATATACATAGGCGTCCACATGTGGTCACGGGCAGGCGTGTGTGCGAATGCCTTGTGTACTTGTGTGTGTGTCTATTTGTAGGCCCTTTGGTATCTTTCTCTGCAAAGAATTAGCAGTCATGATTTAACTATGCACATTTTATTTATATGGTCTTCCAGGTAAGATTTGTTGAGTAACCAAAACCATGTAAACCTCACTTGTGCCCGAGTCATGATGTGTAATCTGAAGATAGTCCATGTAAAAGTAGCTTCAGAAACGTTATAAAATCATTGGTATCAGCAGTGAGGGAATGTGCACTTACTAATTTAAAATGCCAGCATTACCACAGTTTCCTACATTTCTTTCTTTATATGTCATGGTCACATTGAATACAAGACAAGAAAGGGGAAAAAAAGGCCTAACTCTTTAGGGAGAGTGTTTTTTGAAAAGGAAAGAAATTGCATCTGCTCTGTGTTTCAGAGGCAAACCAAGAAAAGTCATCATGGTTAAGACTGGGGCAAGAGGAGCCGCATGAGTGTCTTATTCATGGCTCTGTGTTTCACATAACCACATTGTTTCCTCTGAGTGGCTGAGAAAAAGAATGGCTCTCCCCTTTTCTGGTAGCTCATTTGGAACATATAAAAGCCTTCCTCATCAGGTTGAGAAAATTACATCACTGATAAGTCAACCTTCTGTACCCTTTTGGATCCTAGTCTCTAGATAGAAAATGTGGCTTTTTTAGACATTAAGACTATTTAGGATTCTTTTGAATTCCCCTAAGAGCAATTGGATCTGATGCAATGGGTTTTTCCCCTTATCTCCTGAGCTATGAAGAGTTCTTTCATCATCACGGCGTTCGAGTTGGCAGAGTCCCTGGAATAGGTCAGAAAAAGCTCCTATGGAGATTTTTATATTATGGCATTGTTAGCTAAATTAATCCTTTTGCCTAGATTTTCTTCACTGAAGAGAAATTTTGTAAAGTTAATTGGAGTCTCAGGAAGAGAACTAACAAAAGGCAGAACTTCAGTGAGGTCAAACAGGCATATTATATCAAAACCAAAAAGATGAATTATAAGGGAGGATACTTGGCTTTTAACACAATTAAAGCTTGAAAGGAAACTTAATTTCATCTAGTCCATTCTTTTTTTCTTCGTGGTAAGAGAGTATCATGAGCATTCCTAGAGGGATAGGATACATTTTTATCTATTACTCAGGATCCACAGTGAGAAAAATTATATAGCTTTTCATGAAGTCTCTTGGTTTCAGGTATTTTGTTGGGTGGCTTCTCTTCTCCAATTTAAATATTATGTTTGAAATTCCATCAAATTTTTCAATAGTCCCTTCATCCTTCTGACTTACAAGTTGAAAGCCCCAATATCAAGTTCACAGTAAAAATAATAATCATCATCTTAGTGATCATCTGCATATTTTCCTATAAGGAAACAGAAAAGACAAATCGTCATTTTTTTTATTGTGGATTATCAGCCATCCTACTTATGATAACCTTGAGCACACTCTTGACACTGAGAACATACTTCATTTTGCTTTTTTAAAAAACTGATGAAGCTTTCTCCATATAAAGTCTCGTTTGTCCGATAAAGCTACGTTCTTATATATTTCATATACTGATTGTTTATGTTTTAGATACACATAACTCCTCATTCCTTACTAAATCACTAAATATTAAACTTTTGGTGCAAGCATTGCATATTTGTCTCATTATCATACACTGAACTAAATCTCTTTAGGAAGTAAATTCACATTTTAAAATTCATACCTATTTATATATGTATGTGTGTGTATGGTATATATACATGTACATATGATCATATATATGTGTGTGTATATATGTTTTATATAAAATACAGATTTCTATCATTGGCACCCTCTACTGAATTTTTTTTTTTTTAAGATTTTATTTATTTACCCATGAGACACAAAGAGGCAGAGGGAGAAGCAGGCTACCTGTGGGGAGCCTGATGCAGGACTCGATGCCAGGACCCCGGGATCATGACCTGAGCCAAAGGCAGATAGATGCTCAATGGATGAGCCACCCAGGCATCCCTACCCTCTACAGAACTTGATCTGGAAGGATAATCTGTTAACGAGGAAAAACAAATAAAAGAATGAAAGAATAATCTGTTAACTGGTCTTGCCACTAGATGGCACTGATTTGCCTTTGAAAGCTGCTAAGGACATTTGCTTAATTGAGAACAATTATTTTTTTTAATCAAGAACTATATCACCTTTCTTAACTAATAAGCTTTTAAGTTTACAATGAGTTTTAATATTCACAAACATCTGATATTACTTAGAGCAACCATAAAAAGTTAACATTTTTAATCCCTCCAACTTTATAGTATATGCAGAAAAAGTAGAATTCAACATTGTACTTATACATTTTTTAGTCTTCCCAGTCTTTTATTAGTATCTTCTAAAAAGTTATCCATTCCTTTTTACCAGTTTAAAGTAACTATTGATTCAGGAGTTAAAATTTTGAGTTATTTAATAGACCCTAGTTATGCATGTGTGCCTATCAACTTCTCTTTAGAGAAGATATTTGTTTGCTTTTTCTCCTTTAACTACCTATAACAAATTTTATATGATTGTTTGCTTTTGTCCTGTTTGCCTGAATTTTTGGTTTAATTGGGATTACTTTGTAGATAGGAAGTTAATTTTTATCTAACACCAAGATGCATAATAAGAAAATGTTATTATTTTTAAAAGACAGACATTTATCCCCTCCAAATTAAGATTCATTGTAAAGTATATCAAAAGAAATATTGGAAATATTTGTCTTGGTTGAACCTTAATTTGCCCTCATGTGGAGTATTGAAGGCTGGCAAATACGATAGAGCAAATTAGCTTAGGATAGGACATGTCCATTAGATACCCCAATGCTTCAGACTAAAGAAAGAATCTATGTCAGGATTCGAAACCCTGGAAGTGTGCATCAAAATTATGTGTGGAGCTTCTTAAAAGGATAGAAATACAATCTACCCTACAGATCTATTTATTGAATCAGAAACTGTTGATTGAAAGCTTGACGATCTGCAGTGGCTACAGACTGCTCTGGGATGCAACCAGAGATAAAAACTACTGGTCTTCAAAGAGAAGGTTTGATTCAAGAGTATCATCGTATTTAAATATCCTGCACCATGGCTTAACCCTCTGGAATCTGGAGCCAGCTTGCTCCCAGCATTTCTACTCATTATCTCTGTGACTTAAAGCAAATTACTTATAATGCTGTGCCTCAGGGTTTTTTTTACTATATAATAGTGACTATAAGAGTATCCAAGTTATATGAGATCATTTGAGGGATAATTGATCAAATCCATGTAAAATGATTGAAATTTAGTCTTTAGTAGGGGAAAGCTAGTAGCAGTAGTAGTAGTAGTAGTATCATCAGTACTGTTGCAGACATATAGCTGCTCTATATGTTGATGAGCTATCAATTTGTATAAATTTACTTTTGCTATATTTATTTTTATTTTATTTATTTTTTGCTATATTTTTACTTTGAGAATCACATGGATTAATGTTATAAAGACAAGTTTGGGGAAAATGAGGTAACAATTTTAAAAACACACAAAATCTTCTTTAAGTTATTTCACATGCTTCTGGAGTCAATAGGAAATTGGTCACAGAGAATTCATTTATGGATAGTCAGGAATATATTTCATGTCTTTTTCCTTCTTCTTTTTTCATTGTCATTTAAGACTTGCTCAGAAATCCTATTTATGCAAGTTTTTAAAAAGTAATGTATTTCATGTATAAAGGATTAACATTCTCATACAGTCATCAAGACGTTGGGCCAATATTACATAATTAAGAAAGAACTCTTCACAGGGATTCCTGGGTGGCTCAGCAGTTTGGTGCCTGCCTTCGGCCCAGGGTGTGATCCTGGAGTCCCAGGATCAAGTCCCACATCAGGATCCCTGCATGGAAACTGCTTCTCCCTCTGCCTGTGTCTCTGCCTCTCTCTCTCTGTCTCTCATGAATAAATAAATAAAATCTTAAAAAAAAAAAAAAGAAATAAAGAAATAACTCTTCGCAAAAGAAGAATTTAGTAATTAAAACTTACTGAAACCTGAAGTAGGGAATGTTTGGATTACAAACAAAACTTTTAGTGGCCGAGTGGTTAAGGCGATGGACAAACAAAACTTTTAAAGAGCACATATTTTACAATATCTCATACTATTGCCTTCGGTTCCACTGCCATAAATGGAATCCAAAGAGTATTCCACAGTCTGCATGAAATTATCTTTCTTTTTTTTATCTGTTGATTAAAGTTTCCCTGTTCCTTCAGTCTCAACTCAAGTATCACCAACTCTAGAAACCCTCAGTGGGCTCCCTATCCACTTACTCTGAAGGCCATCACTACTACCATTTATAGGTCTCTTAGAGTATCCCAATTTATAGTGCTATTTAAGATCATTATATATAGCTGCCACATCCGAGTTGGACTGTACACTTGGAAGAACAAAAAGTCATGACTGATGTAACTTGGTATTTCTAGCCCCAGTATAATGTGCTTCTTAATTTAAAAAATTACCATGTTGATAAGAATTTTTTAGGCTAAATGGGTGATAGGTGTTAGGGAGGTCGTTTGTGATGAGCACTGAATGTTATATGTAAGCGATGAGTCACTAAATTCTACTCCTGAAACCAATATCACACTATATGCTAACTAACTACAATGTAAATAAAAAATTGACATGCGGACACACACACCCAGATACAGAAAAAAATTTTTAGGATCTTCTTTTAATGCTAGATATATTAATATTAATGAAACTGGCAAATTCTAGCTTATTAAAATAACTGATGCTTGAATAATCATTTTCATAGTTTACTAGGTAGGGTGGGCAAAAAGTGAGAAACCTGGCATTTGAACCATCAGGATCATGGATATTTGATAATTAGAATCCTCGCATTAAGGTCAACATTAACTACCAAAACAATAATAACAGAACTAGTTTGGAAACAACTCATAGGCAGACAAATTGAACCAACTTCAAATTATGTATGTATATGTATTAGTAGCTTTATAATTTTAATGACTGATGGTATATTTTCTGTGACCGTTGATATTACTCGTGATATGATGTCACATATCAATTATGGTTCTTTGCTTGAAAGCTTAACCAATTATTGAATTTTTTAAATGATTTATTTATTTATGTGAGAAGAGAGAGCAAGCTATGTGAGGCAGGTGGAGGGAGAGAGAGGGAGAGAATCTGAAGTAGACTCTGCTGAGCAAGGAGTCCAACATGGGGCTTAATCTCACAACCCTAAGATCATGACCTAAGCCGAAATGAAGAGTGGGACACTTAACCGACCGAGCACCCAGGCAACCCAAACCAATTATTGAATTAAGAAGCTTTTTAAAAAACTGTGTACACAAAATACATTTCTTGATATTTACTTTCCAGAATTTAGCCATTTATTAAATGCAGAAATAAAGTAGAAAGGCTTATTTTGACTTTATGAATTATAGGAGCAAAGTATGTTTTTGATATTTATCAAAGAGTTAATTGAGTGGTTCATTTGCTCTGTCATCGTTATATTGTTATAGCATGTTGATGTGTGATTTAGTTTCTATTAAGTGTTGCTAGAAGATTAATCTAGTTTAAGATGCTGACTAGGCAAGCAAAATGTTTGCTCACTGCAAGCATTTTTATAATTAACTTAGCACAGATAAGTAAAGAGGTAATCTTACAATAACATAGAGGATGATATTACTGGTGTCTGAAGAAATACATTTTAAATAGCCATTCATTGATATATAAGTGGATATTTGTAGGGGGGAGAAAGGGCTCTAGCTTGATGTTTAACCATGTCAAAACTTCCAGTATATTTTTTTTTGGTATTTTTCAATTTACATGGCCAAAAAAATATTGAAAGCAGCAAAATAATGTTAGTGCAATACATTACTGACTTATAATGGCAAAATGTGTGAGTGGTTGTAATATTATATAGTAACTTATGCCTTTCCAAATGTAGGAAGACCATTATTCCATCCTAAAAATTATAGGCCAAGTTGGAGAAAAGAAGATATTTTATTTAAATTCCTACATTTCTGCAGTTTGTCTCCTTTCTTGAAGTGGAATCTAAGTCTCAAATATGCAAGTACTTTTAAATATATAGTGAGGCTTCTGTCATGGGAAAGTATAACTAAAGCACACCCAGACACACCTTGGATTCCAATGTATGTGTTGAAATCCCAGGACAGATTTACAGGAAGAGAAAGTATTATCTGGAGAATTGGCAAATTATGGGGAGCTTTCCCAATCACAAAGCACAACTGGCTTCAGATGTTTCTAGGATACCAATTATGACCCCTTTGGGATATTAGTCTTCTGAAACTAGATGCAAAGTAGAGAGAGACTATAGTCAAGTAGAATCTTTTCTCTGACTTTTACTTATTCGTTTGGACCCCTGATGGCTAATACTCTTGAATTGTACTTCATTTTCTTGTACCAATAATAATAGTGAACACTTACATACTGTTTGGTTTGTGCCAAACACTATTCTTAGTGTTTTACAGTATTAGAAAACTGAACTTCATAATGTCCATATGGATGGTATTATTTTCACAATCACATTTTACAGATGAACTGAGTCAAAGAGAATAGCCAATTTGACCAAGATCACACAAAGGAAATCTGTTCTAGAGACTGCTCAAAACCAATATTTGAAACCACCAAAACACACCAGCAAACAAACTCTAATCTTATTTAGATTTGTTCTGTGAATGCGAAGAAGAAACCAAAAAAGTTTGTATGTAGAATGCTATCTCCTCCTCTTCATTTTTTGTTTTATTTTTGCTTGCGATAGTCTGTAAATTGAACTGAATCCACTTACTCAGTTTCAGAAAATCAGGAACCATCTCTCATATTTTATATGTACAGAAATGCCTTCTGGCTCCCCAGCCAGAGGAGGTTAATGCTAGATGTTAGCAATTACACTTAAATGAGACTCATTTCAAACAAAGTAAAAATTAAGGAATCTGATTTGGCAATATGTTGTGTTTTTAGAAGTCTTGTATTCTCTCCAAACCACCTTGTCCTCGGGGAATTCCTTACCTTACAAGTAGGCTTATGGCAAGTCTCGTTCAAATTGGTATTTTGACTGTGTAAATGTAGCCTCTCAGTAGTTGCAATTTTCAGTTAGGTAAATACTTTAGATAAACAGCTTCATTATTTTTTCTGTATAAGTGAGGATAATTGTATAAATTATAACTAAATTCTGTATAAACTATGATCTCCTTGTAATTACCACAATTAATGTTTTTAATTGACATAATGATGCACTTTTTAGCTTAATACCTGAGGCATTTCCATTAACTCTCTGCCATGAAACATATATTGCAGTTGCTCATTGGGTATATGTCCTGTATATCACTTGTTTGCCCTGTAAGTATATATAGAAGCCTCTTGATTTACAAACTGGTGGGTTCTGAAAGGTTATTGTCAAACCTTTTTAAACCCAAAGTAACATCATTTAGGTATGTACTTTCACTACCTGCTAGAGACAAGAATAGAAAAAAAAAAATAGAACATGTGTTTGAAAGTTATTCTTTAGGTTAAAGAATTTTCTTAAATTTTTATTTATTTTTTAAATTTTCTTAAACTTTTAAGGTACAATTCCTTATTCCTTCTATTTAATGTTTGATCCTATATTGATCATGGAGACAAATTTCTTCAGAAGCAAGTATAAAAGGGAAAAATTAATGAATCCAAAAGTTTAACAGATCCACCACATTATGTCTTCCTGATTGCTCAGCTCATGTGAATACATAAGAAAAAGAGTCAGTTCCTTTTGGCCAAATTTGAAAGTACCTAGGAAAAAGGCATTTTGTATTAATCCAGAAAAAAAAAAATATGGCCTGAAGCCAGGTTGCAACTAGAGGGGGTCTTGAAAAATTCTATTAGCTCTAGTTTTCTAAGAAATTCTCATATTCTGGTTGGTCTGATGAACCTGCCCTGAATGCCCTGAAACTCTCTTCTGGTCATTGCTTTCCTTGACAAATGGAAAGACAAACCTACAGACCAGTATACTGACTGGTCTGAAATGTCAGAATTAGAAAAATAGTGGCAAATCCAGATATCAGTAAATACAAGGACATAAATGACAGAGTAGAAGCAGTGACATGAGAGGTTAAAAAGTTGGGTGATACTAAATCATGAGCCTCCTAGAGATCTACAATGAAAAATATATTTACTTTGGGTGACTACTCTCCTGTCAGCTTTTTTTTTTTATGAGTCTTGTATTCTTAAACCTCAAGGAGGTTGAAAGCCTATGCTAAAAATAATAAGATGAATACCAAGAAGGGGATGTCTGCACTTTCATAAAAGCATCTGATGTATTTCTGAAAGATGTTAGGTCTTCGTATTAAGATCTGCTCTATTAATGAATTATGTCTAACAGTGGTTTAAATCTGAGGTCAAAAGATTAATTGTGAGCATTTCTTCTGAAATGTCTTCTCTCCGCTAAATACAAATTTAAATACTGTGGATGTTGTATGAATGGGAAATGGATTTTCTGAGTTCTTAGACTTAAGTATAGAACTGGAACCCTGACAGGTGGTATTTATGGAAATCCTATTTGTGGGTAGTGTTTTTGAAAATAAAATACATTTTTGAAAATGGTGATTCCATTCCTTCACACACTTTCCACTAAGATCTAGATACCAGTGACTCCAAAATTCATTCTGTTGCAATGGTGACCATTACCTGTTGGAACAGATGACTCGTGAGTTGTGGCAAATGTGTCAAAATAGCCACAGTAAGCCATAGCAAGAGGTGGAGCTGATGAAAAATCTATAAAGGGTGGTCAGTGGTGCTGAAAGCACTGCTATGACTGGAAACCCTGAATTGTTATTGTGCCAGTCAACGTATTTAAGTGATATAATCCAGAGTCCTCAGCTATATAATTGTAAAGCAGAGATGTGGGATATAGCACTGATCTAATGCTGAAATTTTACTAAGCAGCTCCTGTGGAATGATAGAGATGCAGAGTGATCAAGGATACTGGTATGGAACAGTACAGATGTTAAATCAGGCCTTTGGAAGAGAACCGAGAAGAAAAGATCAGGAGTTGATTGAGATACGATGAAAAAGGCAAGAGCCTGCATATCTGGATGAGATTAAGCGGCAGCACAGAGTGCAGTAATGAGTGGGGAAAATAAGAAGTTCTGACTGTTCCCTATGATTCTTTTTGCCATATAAACTGTGGTGAGGATCAAGTGTGACTGTACATGTTGAAAGTGTAAAGGAGTCCTTGGTATATGGTTAGTACTCAATAAATTCTATCCAATAGTGGTGGGGGTGGTAGCAGTGGTGGTTATAGTCGTAGTCGTGACAGTAGAAAGTAGAGGTTGTGGCAGCAACAGTGGTAAGTATTGTAGTGCTTTTCCTAGACGATGGCAAAAAGTTATTTTTTATTTCTTTGGGACCTAACTTCTGGTACATCCCCCACACTGCCACCATTGCCCTCTCCCTAAAACTTCTAAGAACCTCCTATTGACTGAATAAATCAGGATTTTTTTAACTGGGTATAAAAGAAACCCCTGCCTTTACCCTAGCACTTCTGTGTCCACACACTTGGGGAATTGAGGATTTAAGCAGGTAAAAGATCACCAGATACAACCATATTGCCCTTCCCATCGCTTCATAACAGAGTAAGCAATCCCATGACTACTCCAAGTATGGTTTCTCATACTGGGATTATTTTGTGTGCATGTGTGCATTGATGTGTGATATGTATGTTTGCATATTCTCTGTGAAATTAATTCTTTCAGATTCAAACTAGTCAGAATTATTTTTTTTCCTCCTTTTGACTGCTTTAGTCATGTGTCTACTATAGCATTTCTCACATAACCTAGCAATTTGTCTGTCTTTCCCACTAAATCCTTAACAATTTATCTCAAGGACTCAGAACAGTACTTCATATCTAATATCAACTAGCTAAATGTTTGGAGAATACTGAATGCTACAGTCTGACCATAAAATAACACATTCAGTTAGTTAAATTGTTTCAATGTACTTTTGCTTTGGTCTCACACTTTTTTTTCTCATACCTTTACTAAGTAGACACTTAGGAAAACAGTTTATCAGTAAAGCAAACTGCCTACTTATTACTAAAGAGTCAACGTTATTCAGTGGTACAAGTTGAAAAGTTAATATTGATCCTTTTAACTCTTTCTACATAGTACACCATCAGTAGATTGACTAATTTAGAAATAGCTTGAGTTCTCTTCAATATGTGTTATAGTTATGTTCCATGTATTTGAATTTAAAATGTGTATAAATGGGAAATTAATCTGTCAAATTTATAAGCAAGAAGCATCCATAAATCTTTTTAGTTGATGAATTGCATGGTAAAGGCAAGAGAACAGAAAAGGAAAATATAATTTGTCTAGACACTGTTTTTTTTTCCCCCCTATGACTTTCTGGCATGATTTGAGTATTAAAGGAAAGTAAACCTAACAATTTACTGGGATACTTCCATTTCTATTTAAGAGTCTTGCAATTCAAAAGGAAGAAATTCAGCAAAAGGAAGATTTAGCAGGAGGATGCTCTGTTCACAATTACCTTTGTTGGTATTTTTGTGTATTGGAATTAACTCAGCAGGGGCAGAGGAATGCTTAAAATGGTAGCTGGCTTCTTCTTGTTGCAAAGACATATGTCTTCATTTGTAATTACCAGAAAAACAGGTTGCACATACTATACTTTAAATCATTTTCCCAGCAATGGGAACTAGTACAAACATGCATGAAAAGGGCACACCATACTCTCCTTTTAATTTCCCACCAGTTTTTTTTTTTAAATCAAATCCCTTTAATTAGAAATAATCACTGGATCGTTTGTTAGCTTTTACATAGCTTTGTCTTTCATTGAAAAAAAAGTGAAGATGTCATAAAAATAGACCTGGTATTCAAACAGCTGAATTGAACAGGAGTGAAATGAATACTCACCAAAACTCTTATATGGAAAGAACTATCCTAAAATAATTAAGAACCAAAAGGAACCAAAAACTCAATTTTGTAAAAGTAAAATATTTTTGGCCTTCACTTTACCATTACTCAGAATCAAACAGACAAATTAAAACCAGCAACAACAAAAAGGATTTTGCTTAATGTGGGAAGCATAGCCAGAAATCTACGGGCTGCTTAATTACTATCCACTACATAGGCGATTTAAATTCAAATGAGATTTTGACATTTAAAAGTATCAATTTATACAGTTGTTCTTTTATTTTTTTTTATTTATTTTACTTTATTTATTATTTGTTTATTTTTTACAAAAAGGCCTTTATTTGTAAAAAAGCCAAAGGGACGTCTGGGGCATCAGGACTGGCAGGCCAGCTCAGAGGTTGGGTACATTTGGGCAGATGTGATGAGTTCTCTCTGTCAACCCGGTTACTTCCAGGACAGTTGACACCGGTTCAAAGATGGGATAAATTTCCTGGCCTCAGCCTCCAGCAGTACTTGGTCAGCATTGGGAGTTCATCACTGCTGCCTACGGTTATGCTCCCCAGGATCCCTCTCTTGGCCCACCCTTGGGGGCTCACCCTAAAGGACCTCTTCGGTGGTCCAGCAGGTGACACAGGGCAGCTAGGTAGGGGATGTCCCCAGGGTGGGGTTCAGTGCACTTTTGCAAGGGAGCCTTCTGAATGGAAGGAAACTCTGGCTACTGTCCTCATCATTGAGGATGAGAAGGCCACCTCCCTCAGTGACTGGCACCCCAGCCCGGAGGCTCCCGGCCTCGGGATCTCTCCGCCCTGCCACCTCCCCTTCGTCGCTCCTCCTCCTGGGGATCCACCACCGACACCCATTTGAACACCCATATGAAGGGAAGTGGCGCCCACAGTCACCCAGCGTTCCCCCCATCGCCAGACCTCGAAGGTCGCCATCAGCGTCTTGGTGTCATCCTCGGCCGGGCTCCGGGTCTTGGCTCGTGCTGTGGGGGCCGGACGTGGCCAGGCCTGCGCTGCTGCCCCTCCCGGAGGCGGCCGGGATCTGGAAAGTAAGCCCGTCCGCAAAGGTGAGTGATCATCGGTGCTCCTGAAAGTTCTTTATCTACGTTTAATTTTATTTGTCCCTGTTGTCTCTGAGATCACTTGAAGTAATATATCTGAAATGCCAGAGGCAATATAAAACTACAAAGCAAAATTGTTTTCTTTAGCCGCAATTTACATTCGTCTGGTAGAGGCCTCGAACAGCATTTTTATGAGTTTTTTCGAGATGAAATTCACATGCCTTTGCACTTCACCCATCTGAAGTGTATAGTTTTCAGTGGTTTTTAGAATACTCATGTACAACTGTACCTTGTTCAACTTAGAACATTTTCATCACTTCAAAAAAAATTCCTGTGTCCTTTAGTTATTGCGCATCTGTTTTCTAATATCACCAGCCCTGAATAATCAGTGATCTACTTCCCGTCTCCATAGAATCGCCTATTCTGGATATTTCATATAAATTCAGTCTTATATAGGTTTTGTGTGTGTGTGTGTGTGTGTGTGTGTGCGGTGTCTTTCTCTTAGAATTTATTTCTCTTAGCATTCTTTCTCTTAGGTTTCAAGGTTCATCCATATTGTAATGTGTATCTGTTCTTTTTTGGTTCTTTTTTTTTCCTTTTAAGATTTATTTATTTTGGAGAGAAAGGATGATGATGTGCACTGGGGGTAGGGTGGGAGTTGAGTAAGGAGAGGGAGAGAGACAATCTCCAGCATATTTTCTGCTGAGCAGGGAACTGGAAATCATGACCTGATCCAAAATCAAGAGTCGGTGGCCTAACAACTGAGCCACCCAGATGCCCCTGTATTTTGTTCCTTTTTATGGCAAATTAATATTCCATTACATGGATATACCATACGTCTGTTGATAACGTGGGTTGTTTCCCTCGTTGGAATTGTGAATAAAGCTGCAGTGAAAACTTGTGTATAAGATTTCGTGTGGGCATTTTTCTTGGGAGAAGAGTTGCTGAGTCAAACCTCCATGTTTAAATTTTGGAGAACTGCCAGGATGCTCAAGATGACTATACCATTTTGTTTGCCCACTACAGTGTATGAAGAATCTAATTTTTCTGTATCCTCGCCACTTATTATTGTCTGTATTTTCCATTATAATCACTTTTTGTTGCTTACACCTTTGTCATATCCAAGACTCCATGGTAAAATCTGAAGTCATGTAGTTTCTCCACTGTGTTTCTTCTAAAAGTTGTATAGTTTTAGCTTTTATATTTAGGTCTTTGATTTATTTTTAATTTTGTATATACTGTAGGATAAGGGTCTAATGTAATTCTTTTGCATTTGAATATAGAAAAGTCTCAGCACTATTTATTTAAAAGATTTCTTTCCTTGTTGAACAGTCTTGGTACCCTTGTTGAAAATTGGGTGGCCAAAGACACATGGATTTATTTTTGAACTCTTGATTCTATTTATCAATCTATCTTATGTCACTACTGTTGCAGGATTTTAGGCTTCTTATCTCACAGAGTCTTCCCGAAAAAAGGGGGAGGTGAAGTGAAAGTTTATTAAGTGAAGGTGAGAACAGAAAAGAAAAAAGAGCCCTCTAGGTAAGAGTTCGGAATAGGTTGCCATTAAGGGCTTTTATGGTGGGTCTTTCTTTTGTAGGAAACTGACCAGGGAACTTGGTAAATTTCTTATCAATATCATGTCTATATTTATTTTTTTTAAAGATTTATTTATTCATGAGAGAGAGAGAGGCAGAGAGACAGGCAGAGGGAGAAGCAGGCTCCATGCAGGGAGCCCGACCTGGGACTCGATGCCAGAACTCCAGGATCGCGCCCTGAGCCAAAGGCAGGCGCGAAACCGCTGAGCCACCCAGGGATCCCCCCATGTCTATATTTAGAACAAACATGGTGGACTCCTATCTATCTTGAGAACAAAGTACTCTTGTAGGTATCATGTCTATTTCTCTACATCTGGGATTTCTATGAGCCTGGTTACATAGCCCCCTGGGTGACCATAGCCACTTCACCCCCTACCTCTTTCCCTACCTAGCCTCACCTATCCATTACTCACTACTATACTGTCCTGATTATAGTTGCACATCATAAGTTTTAAAATTTGGAAATATGAAGCTTCCAATTTTGTTCCTTTACAAAGTTATTCTGTTTCTTTTCAATTTCTTGTAATCCACGTGAATTTTTAAATTAGCTTGCCAGTTTCTACAAAGAAGCCAGCTGGGATTCTAATAGGGATTGCATTGAATCTGTACATCAATTTGGAGAGTATTGCTATCTTGCACAGGGGTGCGCATATGTGTGCTGTAGACATATATATTTCTTTTTTCTTTTTTTAATGCAAGTAATTAACATACAATGTATTGTTGGTTTCAGAGGTAGAGGTCAGTGATTCATCAGTCTTATGTAATACCCAGTACTCATTACATCAGGAACCCTCCTTAATGTCCATCACCCACTTATCGCATCCCCCCCATCTCCCCTCCAGTAACGCTCAGTTTTTTTCCCACAATTAAGTCTTTTATGGTTTGTCTCCCTTTCTGATAATGATTGTGTTTTATTTTTTCCTCTCCTCTCATCTGATCTTCTGTTTTGTAGAATATTGGTATCCTAACAGTATTAGATCTTTAGACCCATGGATATGAGATGTTTTTTCCACTTATTTAAATGTTCTTTCATTTCTTTTAACAATATTTTGTAGTTTTCCCAGTATAAATTTTGTACTCCTTTTGTTAAATGTATTTGAGTTTATTTTTTGATGTAAATGGAATTTTCATTATTTCATTTTTGGATTACTTATTGTAATTGTATAGGAACAGAACTGATTTTTGTGTATTGTTCTTGTATTCTGCAGCCTTACTAAGCTGACTTAGTTCTAATAATCTTTTAGTGAATTGCTTAGGATTTTCATATAAGAGATCATATCAACAATAAATAGGATAATTTTGTATCTTCCTTTTTGATACTGATGCCTTTGATTTCTTTTTCTTACCTAGATGTCCTGGCTGGAACCTCCAGCACAGTGTTGAATAGAAGTGAAGGGAACAGATGTGTATCTTTTATCTACTCTTAGGCAGAAAGGACTCAGCCTTTCACCAGTAATCATGATGTGGAATTTTTGTAGATGTCCTTCATCAGTTTGAGGAGACTCTTTTCTATTCCTATTGTATGTATGTATGTATGTATGTATGTATGTATGTATTTATATCATGGAAAGGTGTTGAATTTTTTCAAATACTTTTTCTTTGTCTATATAGGTGATCATGGTTGCACATCTGGCTCCTCCCAGAGAGCCTGCCTCTCCCTCTATCTATGTCTCTGCCTCTCTCTCTGTGTCTCTCATGAATAAATAAATAAATAAAACCTTAAAAAAAAACAGGTTTGTTAGAATTTCCCAAGGAGGCCATCTGGGCTTGGACCCTTTGGAGAGCATTTTAAATTTTCTAATTTAATCTCTACATGTAAAATTATGTTTCTTCTTAAGTCAGTTTTAATAGTGTGTCATCTTAGGACTGCATCCATTTCATCGAAGTTACTTAATATACAAGCATATATTCTACAATTTTAATTTTTTTTAGTGGTTGGTAGCACTGTCTTCTCTTATACTTCTGATTTTAGTAATTGGAGTCTTCTCTCTTTCTTCTTCCCTCACTACTCCCACCCTACCTCTCCTTTTGGTCGGTTTGGCTAAAGGTCTATCAATTATGTTGAATTTTCCAAAGAATCAGCTTTTGGTTTCATTGATTTTCTCTATTTTTTCTCTTCTCTAGTTCAGTATTTCCACTTCAATCTTAATTATTTATTTCCTTCTGTTTGCTTTACGTTTACTTTGCTCTTCTTTTTCCTCTGTCTTAGGTAGAAAGGTTATTATTAATTTGAGATCTTGCTGCCTCTGTGTATGTGTTTATATCTGTGTATTTATATATATTTAATATGTATTCTATATAAATATAAGCATCTATAGATATAAAATTTCACTTCCCTCTGAGCATTACTTTAGCTAAATCCCATAAGTTTTATTATAATGTGTATCTTTCTTTTTATTCCTCTCAAAGTATTTTCTGATTTCTCCTGTGATTTCTTCTTTGACCCACTGGTAATTTAGAAGTGTTGTATAATTTCCACATAATTATGCATTTCCCAGGTTTCTTTTTCTACTTTTATTCCATTATGATTGGAAGACATGCCTCATTTTATCATTATTCTTTTTCTACATTAATGAGGTTTGTTTTATGCCTAGCATATGGTTGATCCTAAAAAAAGTTTCATTTACATTTGAGAAGAAAAAATATAATTTTACTGTTGAGTATTCTATAGGTGTCTATTAGTTTCAGTTGGTTTGTAGTAATATTCAAGTCTCCTATTTTCTTTTTATTAATTCTTTTTTATTTGAGAGAGTGACAAAGAGAGCACAAGCAGGAGGAGGGGCAGCAGGACAGGGACAAGCAGACTCCCCACTGAGCAGGGAGCCTAATGTGGAGCTGGATCCCAGGACCCTGGGATCATGACCTGAGCTGAAGGCAGATGCTTAACCTACTGAGTCACCCAGATGCCCCAAAGTCTCCTATTTTCTTGTTAATTTTCTTACTAGTTGACTGTCCATTATAGCAAGTAAAGTATTAAAGTTTCCAACTATTACTGAAATGCTGAACCTGGATGAACATTTGGCTAATGCTATGTCTGGTAAAGAAGTTACTAAAATTCTCTCTGGGCCTCAATATCCTCATGAATATGAACAAGCATTTACTTCTAGCTTATCTTCATGGGCTTCTTACCACTTTGTGACTCTATCACTTTTATTAGACCTCGGGCATAAATGAAACAAATCTGTAACTCATGAATTCTTATGCTAAAATACCACATATGTTTTACTTTCCCTTCAAAGATTTCTTAGTGTTACTTTCTCAAGTAGAATCAGAATCTGAAACCTTAGGAAATCAAGACAGAGATCTAGTTAGGTTGGTCACCAACTATTGCACTATATAGTATGTTGTTTGGATGTTATTAAACCTGTGGAATGTTAATATTTAGACCCAATTGATATTATTTTCCCAATGAAACTTTGGGGTCTTAAATTGAATTATTATTCAGTTATAACCAGGTCTATTTTGGAGCGAAACTTGGAACTTTGATTATAAGTTTCCTGAGTTCTGTCCCTTTGGAAAGGGGAGGAAACATACAAACATTAGCTTGGCCATATGCACATGAAATTTCTAAAGTATTTGTCCCTTCTCCCTCAAAAACATAAAATATATGACTCACTGGTAATGTTTGCTGACAAGCATACCATATAGTGTCAGCCAAATGCCTGCCTGTATTGTTGCCATTAAAGATACAAAACTGTTTATAATTCAAAATCCGTCACAAATATGACCTCCAAAGGGATGCCTTCTCCAAATCCCAACAATCACTTTACTAGTCTTCCGTCCCCAAATTACTTTGTTCATACTTATGACACTTTTTACACAGTTGTGTTTCTTATCTGCCCTGCCTACCTCAAAAAAACAAAACAAAATGAAACTGGATGTTTAGAAGGAAAACTTTACCTCAGAAGTAAGAAGTGGAAATAAATGCATACATTTTAATTTTAACCTAATTTATTGTCATTATGGGCATGATAAAAGATGTTTCTGGTATTTGTGTTATTATCTATGCTTATCTCAAAGTAACAAGAATAATATAGTGTGCAATCTATCCTACCTGAGCCCTTTACTCACAGTCTACTACATTTAGGTTGTTTTTTTATTTTTTTTTATTTTTTTTATTTTTATTTTTTTTTACATTTAGTTTTAAGCTCATGGTTCACTCAGCACCTTTATTGAAAATGAGCATCTTTATTTCTTACTGGTCTGCTCAGGTGAGTGGCCAACTACTTTTCTTCCTTGACATAGGAATGTTATATGCTATATTTGTTGTTACACTTTAGCAAGACTTTGTTGTCTGGTGCTGCCTGTGATGGCTCCCTGTAAGTTCACCTGTTGGCAGGATAATCTCTCACCTTGTCTCCTCCACAAGGGTTCCAAAATGTTTTTTGCTAATAATACTACGTTGCCATTTATTGTCTGTAGTTGAATATATTGAAATTATTTGACATGTCTGATGTCACTTAGAAGTTAAATCCTTTATTAATTTGGTGACCAGAAGATACTCTTTTGCTATTATGTCATCATTATCTGATACAGTTTGTTGAGAGGATAATTTAGGCTCTGCTGCATGCAAGCTAATACTTGATCTTGACTGTCACCAGAAATATTTTAAGTCCAACAAACATGCTGACATATTAGAGAAGTTTGGGTTTTCCACAGAATCCTAATATCAAGCAGTGTAAGTGTTCAGTGTCTTTTAAGGCAAACACACTTTTTACTGTTTAATGTGTGTTTATTGAAATATTTAGAAAATAAAACTGAACACAAAGGAAGAATTAAAATACCCATTCATCTTTTTTGTATTATCAATACTTGAATATAAATATTGTTAAAGTTTGCAGTATACTCCTTTCCAGATTTCTGTGTGTTTGTCTGTATCTATTTATCTATAAAACTATATCTATCTACACATACTTTTGATGTTAAAAAAAACTACATACTATTTTGTGGAATTTTTTTTTTTTTTTACTCATCACCATATTCTGAATTCCAAGAAAACATTAAATTAAATTGAGTATTTTGACTGTCTAAAGTTCAAATTTCATAATTATCATAGCCACAAAGTATCTATTAGAAAACCGTTTCAACTCTAACTATAAAGTGTAACCCAGCTCTTCTTTCTGAATAATTATTCAGAATAATCATTAGTACAGTAAATATGCATATGATTCTAGAATATGTTTCATTTTGCAAAATGATAATTTTTATTTTTTTTTTTTATTTTTTTTTTTTAAATATTTTATTTATTTATTCATGATAGTCACAGAGAGAGAGAGAGGCAGAGACACAGGCAGAGGGAGAAGCAGGCTCCATGCACCGGGAGCCCGACGTGGGATTCGATCCCGGGTCTCCAGGATCGCGCCCTGGGCCAAAGGCAGGCGCCAAACCGCTGCGCCACCCAGGGATCCCCTTTTTTTTTTTTTTTTTTTTTTAAGAATGCCTTTTCTTTTTATTTATTTATGATAGTCACACAGAGAGAGAGAGAGAGGCAGAGACACAGGCAGAGGGAGAAGCAGGCTCCATGCACCGGGAGCCCGACGTGGGATTCGATCCCGGGTCTCCAGAATCGCGCCCTGGACCAAAGGCGGGCGCCAAACCGCTGCGCCACCCAGGGATCCCGCAAAATGATAATTTTTAAATGATATGCCTCAGTGATCTAAAATGGTGAACATATTTGTGTAGTTCTTTTTAGGAAATAAAGCTTTACATTGGAACCTTTTTAATTTAGGAAATTTTATTTAAAGAGTCAGGCTTCATTTGGAAAGTTGATGTTCACATAACATTGTAAAACTTCTGAGAAATGATTTGATCTCACACAGAAAAAAAATAAAGTCTAGAAATATTCACTTAGATGCTAAATATTTATGTAGACTACTGTTCAAAGTGTATGTGTACAGACATAAGAGAAAGAAATAGGACTTTTGGGGGGAAAAAGCACTTTAAAAAAGTGCTTTAGGTTTTGATAAAACTTATAAAATGAAACTGAGAGCCAGCCTGCGTGTTTAAGACATAATTTCCTACACCGTCATAACAGCAGAATTCAAAAGCAATCCCAATATATTTCTATTCATCCCACTGAGATTTCAGACCTCTAAGAGATTGAAACTATGAGAAAACAGCATTTAGAGAGTCCTTAGTTCTGGTCAGAAAGATCCATAGTTTTGTCATCATCAGAAGCCACTTTCATTAAGCCACCGTCAGCCCTATGTTGTAGAAATGTAGTATGGTTTTAACTCAAAAGTAACCAACATACAGCCATTAACATCAAAGACAAGAAAGTAAATTCAGTAACTTTATATCAGTGCATCTATTTATCTAGGATTTGGGGAATATAAAACTGACTTTAATTAAACACTTCTCAAAAATTATTCTTGACAAATGAATCCCCCCCGCCATCTGAACTTTCCGTTAATATTTTAGTATTCTGGCCAGTTGTAGGATCTCCCATATTTCAAACCAATGCCATATTAAGTCATCAAGTATCTACAAAGTGCACCAGTATGCAAGGCACAATGAAACACTGAAAAATATTTGTAGATGTTTGACAATAGTGAAAAAAACAATAGTAACCTTAATAAAAGTGGAAGCATCTTATAAACTGTCCAAACTTTAAAGAACTGTTTCAGGGAAATTGCTGATGGCCCTGGAATGCATAGCAGGGCAAGGAGACAGCCAGAGAGCTACAGCCTTACCACAGTCGGAATGCGGTCACTCGAGTTATCATCTCACGATTAGGAAGTGGCTAAGGTATGGTTTAGATAACTCCAGTGAAAGCAAAACAGCGTGGGTCTTTATCTCTTTTCCTATTTTGTGTGCCTGAAGGGACAGGTTTTGAAAACCACTGAGTTGCCTCCCATTCAGAGGTACCACGCAGGGTAATTAGACCCAACAGCCAAAGTGAAAGACTTCACTCTAGTGAGACAGTCAGGAATTGTTGCCCCCTGAGAGCAAAAGTCATCTACACAACACAAAGAGAGAAGAGAAGTGAAATAAAAGAAGACAGGGCTTACCTGTCGGATTCTTCATTGAGTCGCATGTCAACTGCTTAAGCCTCTGTTTCAGTGAGGAAATGCCTCTCAGGGACTTTAAATGACTAAGAATAGGAAGTGGGGGGAATGGTCTCATGAAGTAGAAAGATGGCGATCAAGAACGATTTCAGGATCAAACAAATCCTAAGGAACCAATTGGCCCAAATCCCAAATATACATTGTTAAAATACTTAGAATAGCACTTACCACAACTTTTATTTTATGACCAAATTTCAAACATACCAAGAAACTGATAGAACAATAAATGAACATTTATCTTCCTATTCCTATATTAAAATTTGTTAATATTTTACAATTATGTCATCACTCTTCAAAGATATATATGCATATGTGTGTACATTGTTTTCTTTGCTCTATCATTTGAAACTAGGTTCAGACTTCAACATGTGTAACTTAAAGAAGGCATTCATTTTTCTAACCATATTAAGATCACACCTTAGAAAAATATCAATTTTATTATGTAGTCTAGCTCATGCACGATTGCCCAAAAGTGTCCTGAGAAGGTCTTTAATAGCTGCTACCAATGTTATTTAAAAAAAAAAAATTAAATTATAATCCAAACTAGATTCACATACTGCATTTAACTATTATTACTTTTTATTTTATAGTTCCTGTCTTATTACTATCAATGTATTGGGCCAATAATCCTTTGATGTGGGAAGATGAGGGCTGTCTTTTGCATTGTGGGATGTTTAGCAGCATCACTGCATTGTACCCAGAGATGCAACTAATACTTCCCTCTACCCCAATTTCAACAATCAAATTGTTTCCTGTCATTACTAACTGTCCTGTGGGGGACAAAATCACCTCAGACTGAGAGCCACTGTTCTTTAAATCTAGAAGAGTACTTCCATCTGCACCTAATGTAATGTCATTTAGCCATGCCTAGAAACAGGTCTGTATTTTACACCTGTATATACCACAGCCATCCCTCTGTGGACTATTATAGAATTACGAATCTCATTAGGAAACAATAAGCCTCTGAGCAATCATAAAAAACTTGCCAAATACCAATTCCTGCATTTTTTTCTCCTAGATATACCTGGGAATCTGGAAATTTTATAAGCACTCCAAGGTTTCACTGTCCCAAGTCAAGTTTGGGAAAAAAAAAACATTACGTCTTCTGACACTTCTTTCCACCACTTAGTGTGGGGACACCTATGTCTTAGACCCTATATTTTTGTGTAAAGCAACATCCGGTATTTAACAGTTGCAGATGTCATCAATAGTGCAGTATTTTCAAAATCTTTGTGTTTAACATTGAACTCCCACAAGGTCTCTCATTGTCTCAAGTCTATTTCTGTGAGGATTTTTGTTCATTTTGATTCTGTTACATTGGCAACACAATTTTGCATCTTTTCTACCATGAATGCTTTTCTATCATGATTTCTATTATGATAGAAGGTTATTACTATTTTTTTGGATAGAAGTTTGCTTTAAATTTATGTTGTAATTCATTGCTGGTGGGAATGCAAAATGATACATTCACTGTGGAGGACAGCTTGGTGGTTTCTTAAAAAACTAAACACTCTTACCATGTAATCCAGCAGTCATGCTCCTTAGTATTTACCCAAAGGGATGAAAACATATATCCTGTACATGGATGTTTATAGCAGCTTCATTCTAAATTGCCAAAATTTGGAAGCAACCAAGATGTCCTTCTGTAAGTGACTAATAAATAAACTGTAGTACATCCAGACAATAGAATATTATTCAGTACCTAAAAGAAATGAACTATCAAAAAAAAAAAAAAAAGAGAGAGAGAGAGAGAAAGAAATGAGCTACCAATCCTTAAATGCTTATTACTAAGTTCAATAAGCCAATCTGATAATGTGTACTGCATGATTTCAACTATATGACTTCTGGAAAAAAACAAAGCTTTGGGGACAATATACATATGAGTGGTTGCTAGGAGTTCAGGAGGATGAAGGAATGAATTAACAAAGCGCAGAGAATTTGGGGGGCTAACCTACTCGGTATGTTACTGTAGTGGTGGACAGATGTCATAAAATTTTCCAAACCCATATTATGTACATGAGGAGTGAAACCGATGTCACCTATGGGTCTTAAGTGATAAGGATATATCAAGATAGGCTCACCAGTTGTAACAAGTGCACCACTCTGTGGGGTGTAATAACAGGGCAGGAAGGCTGTGAATGTGTAGGGCCAGGGGGTATATTTGAACTCTGTGTACCTTCTGCTCGCTTTTGTTGGAAACCTAAAACTCCTCAAAATAATAAGATCTATTAATTATTTTTCTATTAATTGCTCTATCATATTTTCCTGAGTCCTAGACTGGCTGCCATGGACTCATTGTACTCTTTTCTCACCTCTAAGTATAGTTACCATGTATAGTTATCAGGTATCGTTACCATGTTCTCTTAGTTCTTCCTCTAGATCAGAACTTCTCAAACCTCCATGTGGAAAAAAAAAAAAAAAAAAGAATCATGTAGGGAACTTGCTTCCATTCCTCCCCTGGAAAGAATAACATTAAAGAATTTGGGCATATATTATAGAAATATGACATTTTAACAAACATTCCAGGTGATTCTGAAATAGGTGAGCCAATAACCAAGATTTGAAACCTTTTGCTTTATAGAATCTGACTTATTCATCATTTTGGCCTTTTTTTTTTTTTTTTTTTTTTTTTCTGTGACTTCAGGCTGATTCTTTTCAAACAAGGGTTACAATAACTTCTTTGCTAGGATCCTAATTCCTGTGTCCTTTTGCTACAATTATTCTTTTGTAAGTGGCTGAAATAATCTTCTGCAAATGCCATTTTTATCACATCACCTTCCTGCTCAAGAATCAGCTACTCCTACTATATCAAGTCTAAACTCTTGGCTTTTAATTCAAGGTCTTCTGTCAACTGGCACTTTTGTACCTCTCTAATTTTATCTTTTCCCTCTACAGACTGACTCTCCCTTCTAGCTAAATCTAGCCAACTTTCCATTCTTCCATGCTGCTTATTGGTATGCCTTTGAGTTTCCCATCAGTTGGAATGCTCTCCTTTTCATTTTCCCCAGCATGGAATAAACATTTCTTCCCAGCTCACCTACTTTAGGAAAATTTCCCTGATTAATTTTTCCATCTAATTGTTATGCTGACTGAATAAAAATTAACAAACGAGACTATAATTTCAATGGGTAGAAAGAAGAAGTGTCTAATATTATAAAACAGGAAGGGTATATTATTTTTCCAGTTATAAAAAAATTGCATCAATAAAAGTATCTATCAGAATTTTAATGAAGTCTGTAGAACAAAGTATTATAAAACAAATGGGTTAAAAGTTGGATATAAATGTGGTAGTTGGAGTAAACACTACACTGAGATAAGAAGATCAGAGAGCCAGTAGGAAATGAGAGAATGGAGAAAAATAAGGTAATAATTCCTAAGATGTGAAATGAATGTGGTAATAAAGTACAGTGGAAATGCAACAAGAAAGCAAAGCCTCAGTTGCTTATACAAATTAATCAACATCCTTCCCAGAAGGGGTTTTGGTAGTGCATAGACATTAGTTTTATTATTTTGTAGCCATAGCTGCTATTTCCAATCAACTGTTGGCCTGTTTGAAGCAGTCATTTCCTGACCCTATGGAGCGAAGCACTTCTACCAAAGATTCCATTCCAATGACGTGCTGCGTGCATACCTAATCCATTCAGTACACCCAGATTTATTTCCAGATGGTTCTATGTGTTAGGAATTCATGAGTTACTGATTTATCATGCCCTCAACAATAATGGGTTTACCTATCTCCAAATTTTATTAATTGAATGGGTGCATTATGATATCACATCATGATATTACTTGCATTTATATAATTGCTAAGGAATCTGTGCATCCTCAAAAATACTTCAGAGCCTTTTTGGATTCTTTATCTAGGAATTATCTAATCAAATCTGCCTAATTTTTTCATTTTATCTTTTTAAAAATATTTATTTATTAGAGAGAGAGTGTGTGTACAGGAGGGGTTGCAGCAGAGGGAGAGGGAAAAACAGACTCCCCGCTGAACAGGGAGCCTGACACAGGACTCAGTCCCAGGTTCCTGGGATCATGACCTGAGCCAAAGGCATATGCTTAACCGACTGAGCCACCCAGGTGCCCCTCTTTTTGTATTATGTCTAATTACTTCCCTGTATTCACTCTATATCAGCCATGCTGAACTCCAGGCGTCACCCAGAAATATGAGGATTTTGCTAGCCATCTTATGCTTGTACATATATCTTTTTCTTTTCCTGCCAAACTCCAATATACCTCCTGTTCACACTTCAATTATAAGACGTTGCAGATTTCATGAAAAGCGTTTGTATCTAATTTATCCAAGAGACCTGGCCTTTAAGAAAAAGAAAAGAAAAGAAAAAAAGAAAGAAGAGAAAGAAGAACAGAGAAAAGAGAAGAGAAGAGGAAGAAAAAAGCAACTTTGCATTCCTAGCTTCCAAGAAACAGGAAGTGCATAGTGAAAGGTGGTGCAAAGGTATATTCCTGACTGAAGTTTTCATCTTAACATCCTAAGAGGAGAGATTTTCTCTCTCTTGAGGTGAAGACAAACCACCATTAGGTGCACACTCAAGGGAGTCTGTCAGACTCTTAGAACTACAACCCACAGCCCTACCTACCTTGAATCCAGAGGTCTCACATTTGCCTGTTCCTGGTAACATGAATTTTGGGGGTCCAGAAGTTCTCTCCTCCTTATTCAGGCCAAAGTCCAAGTTCACCTGAACTGGCTTGTACCTGAGAAAGTGAAAGAAAGATCGCAAAAGTAGGAATCAGGCACTTTGCAGGCTTGGATCTTGCAGCATAGCTGGGGAAGACTGCAACAGTATGGAATAGGCTGGAAAGACCAGATAAATGGAATCAAACATGCTTTAGGGATGAGGCAGGTACTATCTTTTGGGGTCCATCCAGAGGCAAGATAGAGAAGTCCGTTAAGGCAATGGGGAAAAAGTCCAGCCAGACTCGTGTAAATTGGCGTCAAGAAACTCAAGGGATAGACATTGGGTTGTGGGACAGCAAGTGACTTCATGCAAGGCCAGGAGAGCAAACAGGCTGCCCAACCTGCCAAGTGGGAAGAGGGCGCGCAAGATGTAGGGAATCAAGAAACTAGAAGACCAAAGTCATTGGAGAGAATTTAAAGTAAGCCAAGAGCAACATATATTCTAGACGGAGAGAGATTACAGTGGTAAAGACACAAAACAGGGAATCAAGATATGTTCCTTAAATAACTATACAAGTTGTGAACTTTATTCACTTAAATAACAGATATTTTCTGAGTGCCTTCTAGAGATTGAGCATGGGCACTGATCGAAGGTACAGCAATAAAGAGACAAAGAGGTTGACCCTCAAAAACCTTAACATTTTAGTGGGAGAATATGAGCAGTACAAAAGTAAAAAAGCAACATATAGTAGGCCAGATGCTGATAAGTGCCCAAGAGAAAAATAAACCAGAAAAGAGAAATGGGGATGTCCCCAGGGATAGTAAGATTAGGTTGTAATTCCATATTTGTTGACCAGGGAATAAGACAACCGAGCACATGCATACAGGTGGAGAGAGAGTGAGCCACATATTCTCTAGTGAGTGTGAAGACTGTGGCACATGGGTGTGTAGAAAAGTAAGGAAAGAAAAAAAAAAAAGAAAAGTAAGGAGGCCAGAGTGGCTGGAGAAGAATGAGTAAGGGGAAGAAAAGGCATATGAAGTCAGAGATATAAGAGCCTGGGGAGGTTCAAGTAGGGCCTTATGGTCTATTACAGCATTTTTGTTTTCACTTACAGTGAAACACACTTGAAGCAGAAGAATATTATGAGCTGACTTGCATTTAAAGATGCTCACTGTTTCTGCTGTGTTGAGAAGAGATGGAAGAGGAACAGGGATGGAAGCGAAAGAACTATTCATAGGTTATGGCGCTAAACTACCGAGTGAGAGACTGGTAGTAATAGAAAGAGCAAGAGCTTTGAAGAATCTAGGCATCTTTTGAAGATATACTCAATCATTTTGTTGCTGAATAGAGGATTGTATATAGGGTGAGAGAGATGAGTCAAGGTTTCAGAGTTTGGGGTCTACATGGCAAGAAGAGTAGAGTTGCCTATTACTGAGAAGAGAAGGCTGCAGGGATACAAAATCAGGGTTGTTGTTGAATATCATGAACTTGGGATGACTATTAACCATGCAAATGGATGTCAAATTTTTCATTGCACATCACATGGTGGAGTTCAGTTGAGAACTGAATAGAAATATAAATTTGAGGAGCACCTGGATGGCTCAGTCAGTAAGAATCCAATTATTGATTTCAGCTCAGGTCATGATTTCAGGTTCCTGAGATCAAGCCCCATGATGAGCTCCTTCCTGAACTGGGCGGGGAATCTGCTTAAGATTTCCTCTCTTCCTCTGCCTTTGCCCCTCTCCCCATCTCTGCACATGTGTGCTGTCTTGATCTTTAAAAAAGATACATAAGTTTATATATATATATATAAATTAAACAGTGAATTTAGCAACATGGAGATTACTTTTGACTTAGGATCTTTTGTTACTATTGTTCAGTTTTGGTTTTTTACTGAACTTAATTTTTGTCAAAGTTCAGGAAACATTCAGTGATTTCACTTACCGTTATTCTGTCTCAATCCATCCATATTGTTGCAAATGGCAAACTTTCATTCCTTTTTATGGCTAAGTAATATTCTTTTGTGTATATATAGCACATCATCTTTATGCATTCATCTATCAGTTGACACTTGGGTTGCTTACATATTTTAGCTATTGTAAATCATGCTACAATAAGCATAGGATACATATATCTTTTCCAATTAGTGCTTTCCAATTCTTTGGGTATATAGTGAAATTACTCGATCATATGTTGATTCTGTTTTTAATTTTTTGAAGAATGTCCATACTGTTTTTCATAGCGGCTGCACCGGTTTGCATTCCCACCAATAGTACATGAGGGTTCCCTTTTCTCTATATCCTTACTAACACTTGTTGTTTTTTGTGTTTTTGATTTTAGCTATTCTGACAGGTGTGAGGTGATATTTCACTGTTTTTTTTTTTTTTTTTTAATTAGTGACTAGTGATATTGAGCATCTTTTCTTGTGTCTGTTGGCCATATGTATATCATTGGCCATATGTATGTCTTCTTTGGAGAAATGTCTGTTTATGTCCTCTGCCCATATTTTAACTAGATTGTTTTTCTGGTGTTGAGTTGTATAAGTTCTTTATATATTTTAAATACTAACACTTTATCAGATACATCATTTGCAAATATCCCATTCAGTCAGTTGTCTTTTTGTTTTGTTGATTGTTAGAAATTCGATGAATTTTAAATTGTAAAGTACTGAAAACAATCCAAATTAATAATTATAATTTATTTGACCTTTTTGCATGTAGAGCTCAATAAATTTTTTAAAAAGATTTTATTTATTTGAGAGAGAGAGAGAGAGAGACCACACAAGCAGGAAGGGGTAAAGTGAGAAGGAGAAGCAGACTCCCCGCTAAGTAGAGATCCCAACATGGGGCTTGACTCCAGGATTCCAGGATCGTGACCTGAGCCAAAGGCAGATGCCAGCATGATCTGGTGGCCTGTGGCTGGCCAGCATGCCTTAGGGCAGCGGTCACCTCTGCCTTCTTGATCCCTGAGGCTTGGAAATACCACTCTGGAAGGAGTCCTCCACCTTTTCCCACCTGAACAACATCTACCTGGTAGGTAGATGAGCCTCTGAACAAAAACTCATTTGGGTGACAGGTGCATGCAGGGTTAATCAGATTAAAACAGCCCACACCAAGGAGCTCAGAAGATCCCCTGTATTTAAACACTAAATCCATAACTCCTTCGGGTCTCCTCCCTCTTTTTTTTTAAGATTTGATTTATTTATTTATGAGAAACACAGAGAGAGAGGCAGAGACATAGGCAGAGGGAGAAGCAGGCTCCCTGCAGGGGAGCCAAAGGCAGACTTTCAACTACTGAACCACCCAGGTGCTTCCTTATCCCTCTTCAGAGCTTTGTACTAAATAAACTTTATACCCAATAAACTTTGCTTTGCTGCCCACCATTCTTCATCTAGTCTATCTCTTCATTCTTTGAAGCGACATGACCAAGAACTGTGGGCCCTGAAGGAAAAGAAATCCTGAAACACTAGAGGCCAGTGATGCTTCTAGAGGCATAGGCATAGGAAGAGGGATACAGAAGTAGAAAAAAATAAAGATACACCCTCAAGTTGTGTGTTAGTATTCTAGTTGATGAGCTCTCACTCTAGAAGTTGGAACTGTGTCAACTCTCTGTCTCAGTATTTTGGTGTTTGATGGCAAGCAATGAATTGTTGAACAGCAAGCCCTAGAATATTTGTTTGTGATATAAACTCATCTGTGCATTGCTATACTCATTTTCAAGTTTCATTTTTTATACTGCATATAGATGTTGCCATTGCACATATTAGATGTTCTGGGACAAGCCTGGCATTAAATGTCTGCCTCCTTGTGTTTTTAAATATGTCAGTACTTGTTAGAACCTGCATGCTAATTTTTTTCTTCTGAAATTAGGTCACTACACAAATAGAGTCACAATCTCAATGTCTGAGAATGTCGTACTCCTTCATTATCACCAACAAACTTTAGTCAGACAATGACTCTAAGGCAGGAGAGAAACTGGTAACCTATTGTCCTCAAAGAATTTATTTAGATTCCAAATGCTTTTCACACAGAGGGGGGATTTCCTAGGCATCTGGAAAATCTACCTCTGTTATTTGGCATAGTTTTCCTGTAATACTTTTACAAGCTGTAACTGCTCCGGGTGAAAAAATTTCTTAATCACCGTTACGTGCTTTGTAGTAGAAAATCTACAATATTTGTTGCCACTGTTAATAAAATAATGAAGAGAAATAATTCAGAAAGTTGAAAAGAGCACATCTACTTACTAGAGAAACAAGGAATTTATTCCTGTTTATTAAAAGAACCATGCAAGTCTCTTTTTAAAGGGCTTGCTTTTATAATATTGTGTTTCGTACTGCACTTGTTGTATAACTATTTTAGTCTTATTTTTCAGAATAAAAACAAAACAATAGGTAAAGTAGATAGTAAATGAGAGAGCTTTGGGAGGAAAAAAACTTGTAAGACTCTTTAAAAGGTGGAATAAACTTTATAATATCGAGATCAAATTGTTGACTTAATGGTAAATCCTAGGGTATTTAATTCCTCATTAAATTTGGATTTACATTTTTATGGTCTTGGAGGTCATAATTTATTTATGCTGAAGTGTTCGTTTTCCTAAATTGCAGTTTGGTCCTTTCAAGCGTAACAATTTGAAAATGCACTTCTTAGCCCTACACTAAATGATGCCAACTGTTCTATCAGTGCTAAGATTTATTTTTATTATTACTATAGTTAGTTATTCCACCAAGTCTAGAAAGATTCTTTGAACCATATGAGTCTGGTTCTTATTGTGGTGCATGCACATGAGATGTATTTGTTTATTCATGGCACGTTGCAGGAGTTATGAAACTGAAGAACTTTGGAGCATAAAGGGCTCATTCAATGCAATGTCATTATTTTCCGAATGCAGAATCAAAGGAGAGAAACTGAAGATCATTTCCAAGGGGCATGTAGCTGGTAAGAGCCAGAAGTAGGAGGATAGCCTAGGTCTCAAACTTTGAGGTCAGTGCCTGGACTCCATAAGGTTGTATTTCCAATGACTGTCACCATACTTCTGCTCTAAGTAACAGTTCTCTGGTCTACAGCAGGGGTCACAAGTTTTTTTTCTTTTAAATGCCATATAGTAAGTGCTTTCAGCTTGTGGGCCATACGGCCTTGTCACAAGCATCATTTCTGTAGTTGCAGCGTGAAAGTAGCCACAGATGAGGCACACACACAAAAATGAGTAGGGTTGTGTTCCAATAAAACTTTATAAAAAATAAAATTCAAATTTTATGTTTTTCATGTATTACCAAATAGTCTTCTTCTGAGCTATCTCGACCACTTGACAATACAAAAACTATCATGAGTTTATGGGCTATGCAAAAATAAGGTGCAGACCCTTGGATATTAGTTTGCCAACCCCGTGTAGAGAACAAAGATAGGGATGTTTTAAAGTATGTTGCCTATATCCTGTAGACACACAGAATATCCCTGAGAAAATTTTAAATTTCCATTTAAATTTAGACCATCCATTTAAATTGCCAATTTTACTAATGCACATGTTAATATATTAGTACCTATACATTTAATTTATAAACAAAACCATACACATTTATTGAAAGTTTGCACAATTTTTAACAAATAATGAGTTGCAGTAAAAAAAACATTTGAGCTCCAGTGATCTAAAACAAAACAAATGAGCAAAAGGGGAAAAGAGAGAGGAGGAAGGAGGCAAATCAAGAAACAGACTCTTGGGACACCTGGGTGGCTCAGTGGTTGAGTGTCTGTCTTTGGCTCAGGGCGTGATCCTGGAGTCCCAGGATCGAGTCCCACATCGGGCTCCCTACATGGAGCCTGCTTCTCCCTCTGCCTGTGTCTCTGACTCTATCTCTCTCTCACTCTCATGAATAAATAAATAAAATCTTAAAAAAAAACAAAAAAACAAAAACAGACTCTTAACTATAGAGAACAATCTGATGGTTATCTGAGCGGAGGTGGGTGGAGGGATGGGGATTAAGGAGAGCACTTGTGATGAGCACCAGGTGTTATATGGAAGTGATAAATCACCATATTGTATGCCTGAAACTAGTATTACACTGTATGTTTACTAACTGGAATTTTAATTAAAACATGTAAATAAATCAATAAATAAATAATTCCGCTGGTCCAGATAACAGTAATTTGAAACTGTTTAAGGGAACAGTTTGAATTTCCAAGGGAGATTTCAGTAAGAATATGCATATATAATCTTGCATGAGTATAGGATGGGAATTCTCTGACATATAAAATAGAGTTAATTGTACTACTTCCACAAAGCTGTGTCAATTAAATAAAGTGTATAGGTCAAGTACCAATACGGTGTTTGAGACTTACTAGATATGAAATAATAGCATTACTCTATTTCAAATAACAACAACTCATAAGTAAACAGTAAATACTCAGAGTTTGAGATTTAGGCTATTCTCCTACTTCTGACTCTTAACCAGCTGCATGCCCCCTGGAAATGATCTTCAGGTTTTGGTCCTTTTTTTCTTACGAAAAAAGATTGGGGATGCCTGGGTGGCTCAGCGGTTGAGCATCTGCCTTTGCCTCCGGAATTGCTGGATTGAGTCTCATATTGGGCTCCTGCATGGAAGCCTGTTTCTCCTCCCTCTGCCTGTGTCTCTGCCTCTCTCTGTGTCTCTCATGAATAAATAAATAAAATCTTTAAAAAATAAGGAAAAAAATTGGATTAATCTTTAAGAGAATACTGAAAAATAATAACACATTTCCTCCACATTTTTATAATACTTTACAATTTTCAAAGCACTATCAACTGTGTTTATTGTCAGTTTGGTCTTCTAACTTCCACTCATTAAGAAAAATGATAAACCACAATTAAACTTTTGGCTTGTCCCACCACTCATGATGAGAGGAATGTTGAGAACCTGAAAACAAACAGGAGAATAAGTTTTCTGTTAATTAGTAACTTGAGAAATGGTTAAGGGACATGAGGGTGTTTGACACAGAAAAGAAAAGCTCTAGTGTGAGGGTGTTTGACACAGAAAAGAAAAGCTCTAGTGTAGAGAGGATAATACTAAAAATGTTTTAAGATTTGCCACATGGAGGGCACCTGAGTGGCTCAGTCAGTTAAGCATCTGTCTTCAGCTCAGGTCATGATCCCAGGGTCCTGGGATAGAATCCCACATGGGACTTTGCTCAGCAGGAAGCCTGCTTCTCTCTCTGCCTCTCCCCCTACTTGTGCACTCTCTCTCGAGCATGCTCTCTCTCTCTCAAATAAATAAAATCTTAAAAAAAATGATTTGACACATGGGAGAGAGCATAGACAGATTATTTTATTACCCTGAAGAAAGAACTGGAACCAAAAGGAAACAGCTTTAGACAAAATGCAAAGAAGGATTTGTAGTATTGGAATAGTATTAACTGCAGAATTGTCAACCCTTAAGAGAATGAGTTCTTCCAGAACCTGTAAACCACCTGTTAAAAAGGAGATTCTTATAAAAGAAGTAAGTTATGCTGGGTTTCTTTTATGGCCCTGTCTTTCCCTAAAAATAAATACTACCTCTAATAATAATAATCCTACATATTTTTAAGATCATGGGTTATAAAATTCTCTTATTTAGATACCAAATTTATGTACATAAAATGTTATTATGATTTTCAAATGTTTTTGCTTTAAAATTCTGCCTCAGTATAACTCCTTGGTTTTACTGTGACTGAAAAAGCCTGCCAGTATCTTTGAGCAAATCATGGTAAACAGATTTAAAATGTCTTTCACTTTAAACATTTAAATTGTTCCCGTGTTTAAGATTGACAAGGAGGCAAAATAAGGTTGTTTTCTTAAGAATTTTCTTACTAGAGCTGCCAAGTGTCCTTTTAAAATATCATTTTTCAAAAGATGATGATATAAATTGGGGCATATCACAGAAGGAGCCTATGCATATTCATACAGGTGATGCTACTTTTATGAGACATTTGTACTTATAGTAAAGCCTGTGCCAGGTCTAACTCCTTTGATCTCAAATAATTTATAATGTGGCTTTCACTTTATAAGAGGGATATTGGGATAACTAATCCATCAGTTTTTGATCCAAAATAAGGCAACACATTTAACCATTATATCATTTTTTTAATATTTTGCACAATTTGAATTAAACTCATTCTGTAAAGTCTCAATTATGTAAATGATCTAACAGAACAATAAACTTTGGCTTTCTCAGGTCTGCATTTATTTAGATGGATTCATTATATGGAAAATTTACATTGCTCTAGCCTACCAAAGCAAATGAAAATGTGAGCAGATCCATGATATTCATGGAGTTGTGTTATTTTCATTGGTGCACTGCTGGCAGGAATTGAAAAGAAGCAGATTTTGTCTGTTGGTTTTTGGCTGTCATATGAATCATTCCCAAAGAATGAGCCCTTAGCTAAGGATTGGTGAGGACTAGAGAATGAATCGTGGGGACTCTCCTTTCTTTTTTACCTTTTCACTGTGAAATTTATTGCTTGCCACACAAAAAAAAGTAGTAAATGGTGATTTATTTCCACAGGATAGAGGACATTACATATTTTCCTGTTCTCTAGCCATATTTTTAAAATTTATTTTGAGAAATCCATCTTTAGTTATAAAATATTGATTAATGGCAATGGTACATATTTGTATGATTTGAGTATGATGACAAAGGTGAGGAACTTAGGAGCTCTCTTTAAGTTTAAAATGAAATCAAACGGCCCAAGTACATTAGCTGCTTTGAAATGAATGCTTGGCATGTTTTCTCCAGTGTATACGCTATATTAAAATCTTTTTTTAACAGAAATAAATGTATATTTAAGTGTATATTTTTCTGAGTAAATATCTGATTGCCAAAATTAATGTTCATATTTAATATTTTATATTTATGTATATTTTATGTTTCATGATGACCATGTTGATCACTTTTATTTTATTTGAGCCTATTTATAATATTTCTCTTAGAATGAAATAAGTAACAATTTTTCAGAGAAATAAAGCCTTGAAATATAGGTATTTTTTTTATTTTTGAAATATAGGTATTTTTTAAAACATTTTATCTATTTAGTCATGAGAGACAGAGAGAGGCAGAGACATAGGCAGAGGGTGAAGCAGGCTCCATGCAGGGAGCCCAATGCAGGACTCGATCTTGAGTCTCCAGGATCATGCCCTGGGCCGAAGGCAGACGCTCAACCACTGGGCCACCCAGGCATCCCAATATAGGTATTTTTAAAAGAAAGTCTGAAAAGTAACCCTCAAATACTTTTCATAGTGACTAGATTATCTTTCTTAAAAAAAAAATTCATCTATTACAATCCTCCCTGTCCTTTTTTTAAAAAAAGTTTTATTTATTTATTCATGAGAGACACAGAGAGAGAGAAAGCAGAGACATAGGCAGAGGGAGAGGCAGGTGCCTCACAGGGAACCATATGTGGGACTCGATCCTGGGACTCCAGGGTCACGCCCTGATCTAAAGGCAGACGCTTAAACACTGAGCCACCCAGGCATCCCTAGATTATCTTTCTTGAAAATTCCTACTTGTTGCATTTCTTTGTCTGCCCTTTGTATATAATATAAATCACATTTCTACTTTTTTTTTTCTTTTTAAAGATTTCATTTATCTTTTTAGGAGAAGGGGCAGAGGAAGAGAGAATCTCCAGTAGCTTCTGAGCTGAGCACAGAGCCTGATGCAGGGCTGAAACCCATGACACTGAGATCATTACCTGAGCTAAAATCAAGAGTTGGATGCCCAAATGACTCAGCCATCCAGCCACTCCCATTTCTAGCTTCTTAATTCTAATTATGTATTATGTATTATACATAAACTTGTTTGAGCAACACAATGAACCTCTTTCCTGAGGAGGCTCAGAGAGGTTAAGTGACTCACTAATAATCACACAGATAGAAAATGGCAGAGCTGAGAACTGAACCAAAGAGGTTCAACCCCAGCTCAACAGTCTTCACCCCTGAATCATACTATTCACATATTGGAATCATTTTGTTGAAATTGTCCTGGAGAGGTGTAATCTTATATAATTTCCTTGCATCACAAAATTATGCAATAATCCAAAAAGGATAAATAAAATCTACTTCTAGTTTCAGAGAACTTCAAATAAATAATCTTTGTTCTCCCTGAAGGAAAAAAATTACCCGCATTCTTCTATAGAAGGAGCAAAGTATCAAGCATTTCCGATTGATTTTCTTCTTTAGCTTCCCCCACAGTTATTTCTTAAATTTTTTTCTTAAATTTTCAAACATTTGAAACTCATTCAAATTCCCTTTCAGTATGCCAATATTTACATATAATTTTTCAAACAAGAGGATAGTTTGATGGCGATAGGTTATTGTTTTACCTTATTAGAAAAGGTTTTATATATTATCATGATCCATTTATGTGGTTCATTGTACCTTCTCCAAAGTGTACCATGTGACACTTGTCTTTTTTTGAAGAGTGGAAGATGAAATGAAATACTGGATGGGGATACTGCCTGAGACTGTTTGAGGCATCCTCTTGGATTTACCAAAGCTGGCTATTCAAGCAGCATTCTGAGAATTTGAATATAGGGGGCCCTAGGCCTAGGGAAGGTTAAAATATTGTAATGACCAACTTTGTACATTCAGGTACAAATTACCTTTGAACAAATCAAAGTAATAATAATTATTGAGTGTGTAGAATTTCTGGAATCTACACAGACATTCTCATTGGATTCACACAAGTGACCTGAGAAGGAATCAGGAACAGTGGTGTCAACAGTGCTGTCTCATAAGGGAGTTCTTTTACTTTTTACTCTGGCCACTGCTCCCATTCCTGCCTACACCACCATCAACTTTCAAGCTCAAGTCTCTGTTACTTTCCTGTCTGATCTCTCTCCTTGTACTCTAGTCTCCCAGAGAACCATTTTCTGCATGGAAGCCAAGTGTAATCTTTCCAAAAGCATAAATCAGAAATACCTAACTCATTGCTTCAAACCCTCTGGAGTTTCCCATTGAACAAATGCGAAAATTTACAGGTTTTAACTTGGGCTACAAGGCACTGCATGCAACCTGGTCCTGACTCTGATTCTGGTTGTACCTGGTACTGTTCACTCTTGTGTTCACTCCGCCCTGGCTATGTGGCCATCTGTCTCTTTCCGACACTCAGAACTTAACCTCGAGGCTTCTGCAATGGTTCTCCCTAATAGGAAATCTTCCCCTGGAACTCTCATCATTCGCATTTCTAATTTAGTTATCACCACTGAGGGAGGCTCCTTTGCCCTTCCAGCATCTAAAGTAGCTATTCGCTCTCCCCCCGGCCCACTCACACATCCTAGGATTTTTAGATCTTAGAATGTTAATCACTTTCTGCAGACATTTTCTTTGTATATCGAGGATTTGGGTGGTGGGTGGCAGGGGCGAGGTGGGCTATCCGATTTATAAGGGTTCTCTATCTCTATTAGACTAGGAATCTTCTTTCTGATGTGTTGTTGACTTTTCAGTGCCCATCAGATAGTAGGCGCTCAATAACTAACTATTCATTGAACTGAACTGTTGAATCTTTTCCATCTTGGAAGTCTCCATATTATTCTCTGTAAAGTTATGGGACAGGCACTGTCAGAGTGGGGAAATGTCAAAATTGTTCTTTTACCTAAAGCTTGATGGCCAGTGTGATGCCAGGCTGAAAAGAGGACAAGGCTGGCTTAGTTTTTTTTCATTTAGATACTCTGTGTGTTATTGTATCAGTTTGATTATTTAGGTAGCATCTGTTAGAATTTCACAGTTAAAAAATAATCTTTTCTTTTCTAGTGCTGTACTTTTCACACTTGTGCAGTTTGTGCAGGAATTTGTCTTCTCAGAAGGATTATGGTGGCTGGGCAAATGCTTGAGGATTTACCAAAGCAATAAACAGATTAGCACTGCTGTAGGGGCACACATCTGTACTACTTGATTGAAGAAAATGCAGAATTTGGAACTTGAACCACCTCTGCTGTGCAACACTGGCTGGCCGTTGCAGTAATGTCTGGGCTTTCTTAATAGAAAACAAGCTTGAATTTCCTACAAGTTTATTCTAAAAACAGTTATTCAGAAGCGATTTCCATATCTATGCTGTATCAAAATATATGGCCGTTTATAAACTCACACAAACGATGGCCAGTTCTATATTGATCGACAGTAGCATCATCTTAACCTTATATATCATACGGTGCCACTCTTTACAAATGTTATTTAACAGTCTCATTTGTGCTTTGACTTTAGAATTGATGATATAATTAGTAAATATATGCATGGACAGATGTATGCATAGATAGTTTTCTGTGAAAATGAATGCTTAATAAACTAATGATATGTTTAATTCATCATTTTAATTGGAAATTAGTACAGAAATACCACCTCCAGAAATGACAAGGTATATCAACTTTAAAATCACTAGAAATTGGAGTATGCAGACATATAGGCAGGGCATTAAAAATCTGACAGACACAGCTGTCTAAAATTATAATTGAAGGAACTCCTGGAGCAGATTGTCCAAATTTTTTCCTCCACATCTCATCTACCCCAGTTTGAACACATTTAAAATAAAAAGAAATTGTTGCAAATTTGAAATGCACACATAAGTATGTTTGCTTGTTTTGTTTTTGCTTTAGGAATTGTTATAAAACAAGAATTATCTAAAATAGCATATTTTCATATCCTTTCTTCCATTTCTTTATTCATGAGAGATTGCTTGAGTACTTATATATCAACACCCTTCTGCAGGGATGTGATTAAAAAGATACACAGTTCTGGGAAAAATCTGACAGGCAAATGGACCAATATAGGGCTAAATGATTACTATTACTATCCCGCTGTCAATAAATAGGGAATTCCCGTTGAGCTGTATTTTCTAGTGATGGGAATGGCTTTTTTGATGATCCCATTTATAATCTCTGACCTAATTTTCTTTGCTAGCGAATGTGGGCATTTGCCAGTAACAGTGTCCTGGTATATGGCCTTTTCTCTCGTCTATGTGATGCCTTCATATCCTATAGTTCCCTAAGATTCATTTCCAGCATCCTGTCGTGCTTGACATCTACTTGGGCCTCCCAGAGAGGGCTCATTGTCTCTCATTTATGCTTCCACATAGCTCAGAATATTCAGGAATTTTAATATGCTACTTCACACTTGTTAGTTTCCAATTTGGGTTTATGTTTATTCCCCATCTAGTTCTCAAGAGATTTCTGGCCTTCTTTAACCTGAGGGATTTTTCAGGAAGAGGACTGTGAACGTGTCATTTGCTTTTCCACAGTCCCTCATAAAATATTTTGTATTCATGTGGCCTATGCAGAGCTGCCTGAGTACCTGGGTTAAGTTAGATTGATAGCATATTTTGTTCAAGTAAACCATAACCCCAACAGCTATTAATCCAAATTTTATGCACATTATCTAAATCAGTGGTTCTCAGATTGTATTTCCTGGACCAGCAGCATTAGTAGCATCTTGGACTTTTTAATAATGCAAATACTTGGACCCCAAAACCATCATACTGAGTCTGAAACTCTCAAGGTTGGACTCAAAAATCAGATGATTCTGATGTCTATTGAAGTTTGTTTGTTTGTTTGTTTTTTGAAGTTTGAAACCACCAATCTAAGGTAATAAGAATGACTAATGGCATATATAATCAATATACTAGACTATACCCACCTGTGTGTTTGGTTTGCATTTACTTACACATATGGCCGGTGCCTATTAAGGAGAGCATTCCCAATTATCGAGCCTTTCTCCTTTCTTTGTTTTGAGTCAAATAATATACAGGAAGCAGTACTACTTGATGAAACAAAATTACAGTTTAAGCTGAAGTAGAATTTTCCTTATTTCCAAACTTACTTCCCATGGGTTCATACTCTAATAACAGTGTTTTGCCTTGAAAGGAGGAAACCTCAGACCTCATCCTTTTGTAGTTCTTGCTGAATTGCAGTCTGCAACTTTAAATAAGGGAGTGAAGAGAAAAGGAACTGATGTGCCTTGAGTGCCCACTGCATGATATAAGTGTATACAAATTATGGTGTCCAGTTGCACACATAAACAAAATAATTCTCTAAGTAAAAGACTGGTACTATCACACACAAAAATAGAAATTCAATTGGAGCACAAAAGATAGTATGTGTAAAAAACTTGGAACATTGGTACAGAGATGAGTGTTCAAATATATGTTAGCTATTATTATTATAGATGATTTAGCTATTCAAAAGAGAATCTAAACTCATAGAAAAAAACTATGGATAGAATCTTTCCAAAATAAATACCCCTCTAGCAAAATATAATAGCAATATTTAACAATTTTTTTAGTCACTTGTGGACTGAAAAGAAGAAAAAAGGGGGAAAAAAGAAAAAGGCTACATTTATTCTGTTCTCACTTCAGTTAACATTACAAATTGACCTGTAACAGAAGGATGGACATGAGCATTACTTATTTTGCACCTGCAAGTGACAAAGTGAAAGCTTCTAAACATTCCTGTTTTGGAGGCTAGAATTTAACAAGTAGTCACATATTTTATTGGAGAGCAATCTTTAAGTGTAGCTTAATCATTAACACCTTTATCTACCCTAATTCCTATAATAGTTTTTACACAGAGAATTTCAGTTCTCAGCTTTGAAATCCCAGATACATATGTGGTAGCAAATATAAGCAACTTCAATAATGTAGGTTAAAATAAGGATAACCATGTGCACGATTTTGCATGAAGTTGACAGTCTTCAAAATCCTATTGCATATTATCTATATTTTGTGGTATTCATCATGTCTCTAGTACCTAGAAAAATGTCTGACACATAATAGACTTTAAAAATATTTGACAAATAATTAATCCAATAGATGAAAGAATTTGTGTGAACCCTGTTATGACAGAGAAATTTTTAAAGTAGTTTTTTAAAATATTTTTAAGGATACGTTGTTTATATTCTGTAGTCCAGAGTATGGAAATATCTAAAACAATTAACATTTTAAGAAAACTGTACTACATATCTAATTTTCTGCTTTTCATTTGGAAGCATGCTATTATGATCTCTAACACGATTAAAAAATAACTTTTTATTTTATTTTTTTTAATTTTTATTTATTTATGATAGTCACAGAGAGAGAGAGAGAGAGAGAGAGGCAGAGACATAGGCAGAGGGAGAAGCAGGCTCCATGCACCGGGAGCCTGATGTGGGATTCGATCCCGGGTCTCCAGGATCGTGCCCCGGGCCAAAGACAGGCGCCAAACTGCTGCGCCACCCAGGGATCCCCAAAAAATAACTTTTTAGAAAATGAAATAGTACATTGCCTCTCTTTTCCCCCATTTTATACATTTCCTTATATGTCTTTACTTTAAAACTTTCCTCAACTGAGGGTACTGGTATCATGAAAAGAACACAGATATGTAACCAAGAAAACAATGGTAAAATCTCAGTTTGCCACTATATGCAGGAGTCTTTCTAAGCCTGTTTCCTCATCTGTAAAGCAGGAATGACAGTAACAGTCTTGCTCTGTTATTTTAAGGATTAAATAGAAACAGGTGGGAAAGCATCAATATTAAGTGTAATTTTATTCACATAATATTAAAATATAATATAATTTAATATAATGTATATAAGAATAATATATTAAAACAGAAGATCTACTTTGGTTAAGCCGATATCAGAGGACTAAGCCATTGTTTCTGTCTTACCTCACAGAGGATGTAAAGAAATTTTAAAAGAATCTGAGGTAAGAAAAGTACCTTAATGTTAAATGAAGGGAATCAAAAAATAAAAATTCATAAATAAGCATTTACAAATAAATAAGTCATAGGGATGTAATGTGCAGCATGGTGACTATAGCTAACAATTACTGTATATTTAAAAGTTGCTGGAAGAGGAGATCTTAAGAGATCTCATCACAGAAAAGAAAAGCTTCACTATGTATGATGACAGATGACTAGACAAAAAGCAATAAACATTTTAAAACAGATATAAGTTATATTCAATGTTTATTAATAGATTAATATATTCCTTAATACATTTCATGTGTCTCTCCATGAAAATGATGAACTATTACAAAGTTAGAAAATATATCAAGAGTCTACCTTTGTTACACAATTTATCAGCTTTTGACTTTGAACAAGTTATTTAATATCTCTGAGACTCAATTTGTCATATATAAAAAGCACAATAATAGTTACCTTTTGGAGTTCCTGGAAGGATTAAAACTACTGTATGGTGAGCACTTAGCAAATTTAAGTATTCAATAAGTGATAATTCTTATTAACCCTTAAGTACTTACAGATAAAACTTTATGGTAGGCATTTGTTTTTCTTTTTACTATACTCTGAATTTCACATCTGCCATAATTACAATAACAGAGAAAAGAAATATCAGATCTTAATATTAGAGCTTAAACATTTTAATGCATTAAGTTGTTTTTGATATATTCACATAAAAAAGTAGCTTCATTTCTACATCTGTTTCCATACTCACTCTTCAGTACAGTTTTCCTTTATTTCTAAATAAAAATAAACATTAGGGGAATTTTTTTTGGCCCTTCAGCCCCTTAACTTTTACTTCATTAATTATAGTCCAGCATTTCTCAGCAGTACCACAAGAAACTTAAGAGATGAACTGACTTAATAAATGTGAACCCTACTGTGAAGCCCAGATATTCTCCTAAGCCAGTCTTTTTAGTTCAATAATTAAGATTTTCAGATGTATTCCAAAGTTATTTTCAGCTCAACTCTTTCCTTTTTTCCATTAAGAAGATATATTATTAATATTGTCAGGCGAAGGAGAAGGAAACATCTCTTGTATTAATTTGTATTAATTCCAACTTTTGCTCTCCAGTGTGGTAGCCATCAGCTATCTGATTCTAATTGAGCCATTTCAGAGTGCAGTACACAAAAATGCACACTGGTTTTCAAAGACATAAAACATTTACGTTAACAATTTTATGTTGAAATAATAATATTTTGTGTATTTGTACTATTAATAAAATATAATTTACCTTTTTTGCTGTTAACAAAGTGACTGCTAGAAAAATTTAAAATATATATGTGGTTCACATTTGAATTTTACAAACAAAGAAAATCAGTCAAAAAGATTCCCTTAAACTAGGAAGGAGCCTTATGACTGTGTGTGTGAGGGGAGTGTTGGGGGGCAGATGTGTATGTTTAATGACTCTAGATAAAACAACAGTACACATTACTAGCAGGGTAGGAATATATACATACATATACATTTACATTCATATAGATGAGTGAGGATCCTACTGCAAAACTCATTGCGGCAGAAACTTGACTACTCATTATGGGATTTGTAATTTGATTAGATATGTCGACTCATTAGGAATTAACCGAATAAGACATTAGAACAGTGTTTGTTAGAAATGGCAGAAACCCCACTCAAACTTAGTTAAATGAGAACAGAAAACACATGTCTAGTCCCCCATTAACCACGAGACAAATAAGTAGAAAGACCAGGGTGGATTTTTCATACAATTTGATCAAGGAGGTAAAATCTCGTGTTTGGGACCTGCACACTCTCACACTTTGGGGGATCTTATTGAACAATTTTTCTTTCATCTGCATTATGTATGTCTGTGAATATGTATGTATCTTAATATAAATCTGAAATTAAATAAAGAAGATCACACTCAAAAGGTTATATAATACTTAAGTGTGATTATTCTGTGATTATTCTTTCTTTTTTTAAAATCCCAGTTCACACAGTTACAAAAACCATGTGAAATAAATGAGAAATGAATGAATGGATACACTTTTACAAGGATGTCTCTCGCATTACCAAGGATGGATTTTCCATGTTCCTCACCAAAGCGGACTTTCTCACCAGATCCCATTTCCTCTCTGGGAATACTCTGACAATTCTACCCACTCTGATGCCTGCATCATCAAAATTTTCTTCTCAAACATCTTAATATGAAAACATGCTTCCCACATACTGTTTTTCCCCTATCTTAAACAAACAAGAATCTTGTTTTGTTCCCACATCTCTCTCTAGTCACTGTTATTATTCAGCCAAACTTCTTGAAAGAGTGGTGTACAATTGTTTCCAGACTCTGTATTTTCATTCTTTCCTGAACTCATTCCAACCAGACTTTATGCCCTACCACTCTAACACATTTGCTCCTATCAGGAACACCAATAATCTCACTATTGCTAAATCAAATCACATTTTAGATTTAATGTAACGCTTTTCTAAGTCATCATCTTACTTGAAATAGCTGGTGACTGTTCCTTTTAAACACTTTCTTCACTTGCCTTCTGGTTTTCCTCCACTTTCTTTCACAACTTTTTTTTTTTTTTGCCTTTGTTAACTCTCCCCCCCCCCCCCAACCCCTCCCCTAAGCCTTTCACATTTCGAGTGCTTCAGGCTCATTCCATGGTTCTCTTCTCACTCTATCATCACTCTTTTGAAAACCTAATCCAGACTCAGGATTCACTGTATTTGCTGGTGGCTGCCAAAAGTGTATCTTCAGCCTGAACCTCTCCTCAGACCTCCAGATTTTCATGTCTAACTATCCACTTGACATCTGCACTTGGAGGCTGATAGATACTTCAAGTCTAATATATTCCAAATTGAGTTTCTTCTAACCTCTCTGTCTCAGAACGCAAAATCCCATTCTCTCTGTCATGGAAGCCAACAGTAAGAGCCAGCCTTCATTACTCTCTTCCTTTTCTCTGCCTTTCCTCCCTTTCTCTCATGCTACACATCCTCTCTGTCAGCAAATTCAATCTGCTCAACACTTGAAACATATCCAGATTTTGATCATTTTCACCTCCAAGGCTGCTGCTCTTCTGATTAGGGTTACTGTAGTCTCTTACCTGGTTTAAGTCCATCAGCTACCAAACTGGTTTCCTGCTCCCATCCTTCCTTTTAATATATTTTTCAATATAGTCTGGCATATCTTTTAAAAATGTTGTCACTTCATGTCATTATTCTGTTCAAAACCATAACAGCATTCCTTCATTCCCAGACTAAACAATAAAATCCTTATGGTGACCCATAAGGTCCTATATCTGTCCCTTATTACCTCTCTGTTCTAATCTTAATTCAAAGATACCTTCTCAGTCAGGACATCCTTAGCCATCTTCTCTAAAATTGTATTTGCCAACTCTGTTATTTCCTATTTTTCTTCCTGGTTGAATTTTACTTTCCTCCTTAATACTCATCACTATCTAACATACTATACATTTTCTTGTTTATCTTGTGTAGACTGTTGCCTCCACTAAAATGTAAGCTCTGTGAGGTCAGGGATTTTTTTTTTTTTTTAATGTATTCACTACTCTATTACAGCACCTAGACGAGCATGTGACGTAGAAGAGTATATGGCAACTTATGCTGCGTAATTAGTATTAATTGGACTAAATGAGCAGAATCTTCAGAAGCTTGTATCAGTTTTTTCTCACTGGAAGCCCATCATCTAAACTCAAAATAAAACAGAAAATGTAAGTCTGAGGAGAAACACACACACACACAACACACACACACAAAATCCAAGTATAGATATTATGGCCTCAACTTAAGCTTTTAGGGTAGAATATGTGACCTGGGTAGAATCAGGAAGTCATAGGACAATCCACATATTTAAATGTATATGAAATGTCAAAGCTTCTTAGCTTTCCATGGCATCAGCCTGAAGCCTGAAGTTGGCTGTATCTTTCTTTAATTTTAGGTGAAGACAAAAGAAATTAAGACCTTTATAAATAATGCCTGTGAATAAGCTGCCACATTTAACACAATGCTATAGCCTTACATCTTCTTTCATTTATCTTTATTTCTTGTCCTCAAGTGTCTAGTTTTCTGATGTAACTTTAAATAGCTGCTATATGATTCAAAAATGCATATTGCAGATGATATACTGCAAAAGCATTTTTTCTTTCTTATTTATCTAGTTTTCACTGATTAGTAACCTAGCAACATATGAAATGAGTTTTCTCAGAGGCCTTTTTCCCCCTATGTATGGATTGGGTTGTCAGAATTTAGTTAAATGGGGCTAAAAGAGAGGGTTGTTTCATCTACATAATGACCATCGGATTCTATCTCTCTGCACATAACTTATAATCTCTGAAAGATTAGCTATATATAATCATTCTGTTTATGGGGAGATCGGACATTAAGAAATACTAGGATCTGACAGTCTTTTCTATTTGAACTAAATAGAAAAGGATTTATATAGTTTTGGAAGAGAGCTCCCAAAAGCGCTAAAAGAAAGAATATAATTTTCTTGGCTTCATACAGTAAATCCCTTTTCTGCAGACAATCCATTGGCCTTAATCGCAAGAAATGTTGCACACTAAAAGTAGGGATAAAAGTTTGTGAAATAGAATGGTTCTTTTAAATCTGGGCCCTTGTCGAATTGTCTAGTGAAAAGGCATAAACAGTATGTAGACTGTATTTTCTACCAATATTTTTTAATCTCCTTGGAATATTAACACTTTAATTATATGATATTTTTTTCAACTACTGCATTTGGAGTATACAAACATTTTTCATGATCTATTGTAGTTTGAAAATTAAACAGCTTTCTTGAGGCTATAAAGGATAACTTTGGTCTTACAAGTAACTTTCCTTTTATCTCTATTATGTAGGTATGTAGTATTTAAATGATGAAATTAAATAAAGATGATCACACTCCAAATATTGTAATACTTAAGGGTGGGTAGTCTATGCAATTCTTTTTTCATTTTCTTTTTTTTAGATTCCAGTCAGCACAGTTAAAAATGGATGTTAAATGAATGAATTCATGGTTATACTTTTACAAATATGATGTGGTGTAGCTGGGGACAGGTTGAGCTATCAGTGTTACAATCTGAATCTAAATTACTCTATTCCAAGTTCAGAAAGGTCTGAAGAAGCACCAAGGATGATTGATGGTTTGGCCTGAATGTCATTGGTATATGTCTATATATGAAGTAGCTTGGTCTGGGTATAGTATCTTAGCTTTGAAGAAGAGTTACAATTTTGAGTATAGTATCTTTCATTTATATATTTTTTCAACAAATAATATTTGGACAATTGTTATTGGTCAGTAGCTGCTCTGGGCACTGAATTGACCTCAAGGAACTCATATCCCATTGGGAATATATACAATAAACTAATAAGTAAAATATATAATTCCTGGTGGGGATTGTTTCATTGAGGTAAATAAAGCAGAGAAATGAAATTTAAAATTAGTCTACATCTAAATATGTAGGTCAGAGAAGACTTCATTCTGTAGATCACAATTTATTTGAGAGGAGAATATTGGGAAGATTAGTTTATTAGTCCAAATGGGCAATGATGATGGTTAAAACCTTAGTTGTGTGAATGGAAAATGTAAGCAGTGGTTGAATTTGACAAATATTTTGGAAATAAGAGTTTATAGGACATAGGATAATATTTTCTTTTTTTTAGGATAATATTTTCTAAATCTTGGTGGTCTGAGGCTGTGGGAAAAGATGCTGGTCAAGATCTGGGGGGAAAATTATTATGTTTGAAATTTAATTTTTCTTTGTAAAAATGAGTGGGGAATTCAAGTTAAGGGGGTGGTGGGTTTGGGAGGGATATAGGGATTTGAAGACATTCATGGATGGTTTTTAAATATGCATTATCAAGGGAGATTGTTTATATAAAGGTCATTTGGGTCTGGATCAACTGTGGAGTCCTGAAGTGTAGGAATATTTAAATACCGGGTAGGGGAGTAAGAATAAGGAGTATGTGAAATTCAGGCAGTCTGGGCAGCCTGGGTGGCTCAGCGGATTAGCTCTGCCTTCAGCCCAGGGCGTGATCCTGGGGACCCGGGATTGAGTCCCAAATCGAGCTCCCTGCATGGAGCCTGGTTCTCCCTCTGCCTGTGGCTCTTCCTCTGTGTGTGTGTGTGTGTGTGTGTGTGTGTGTGTGTGTGTGTGTGATGAATAAATAAATCTTTAAAAAAAATTCAGGCAGTCTAATAAGCAGTAATCATCAAAATGAGTAGCACAAAATATCGAGGGTAGTGGCACTTTAATACCCCATTAAGGAGGTTGGTGGAGGGTTGGGGGGCACAGAAATAAGTTATGTACTTACCTAAATAACTTGGTGTACTAAGAAGCTTTTCAAGACTAGGTCTTAGGCTCTGAGAAATGAGAGTGGAAGCCACATTCCCAGTTTGCACTGCAAGCTGGGGACTACATCTCTAAATTAAGGCAGAAAAATTAGAAATCTGGTCACTACTTTTCCTCATTGTGAGATTACTGGAGTTCAGTAAATAGGCCAACCTTACTGGCAGTGAGCTCTGGCTGAATGTATTCTTTGAGTTTCAATGAATGACTGCTTGGCTACAATTCTTCAGATTTCTTCTTGGATAATATCATCAGCTTTCAATATTTCATCTGATTCTACATATACCAAGTATCTATTGAACCTACTTGTGTCAAATACCTTTTCAAGTTCGGAGGATACAACCATGAACAAAATCAATAACTCTTTGCTTCCATGGGCCTTATCAGACTCCATAAAAGGAATAAATAGAATAATCGGAATTAGTATTAGCTGTGGTAAAGAGAAAAATGCGGAGAAAAATGTGAGATTAATGCCTGGGGAGATGCTATTTTGGGCAAGCAGGTAAAAGAAAGTCTTTCTGAAGAAATGAGATGTAAACTGGGATTAGTGATAAGATATGACAGAGAAGAGCACCCTGTAAATATTCAGGGCTATAGCTCTCCATGCAGAGGGAACAGCTAGGGAAACAGTTCTTAGGCTGATATGAACTTGTTATGCGTTACAAATCAAAAGAAGGCTGATAAAAGCTTAATGAGCAAGGAGTTGGTGGTTATAAAATGAAGCCAACAATGTAGTTACACTTTCTATTTAACAAGTTAATCCTAATATAAGTGATAAATAGTCATTTTTCTATCCTTAGAATTCTAAGATCCAAGCTAAAGAAATCTTGTATAAGGCCAACTCATTATGGTAGAAAGAGATTCAAATCCTATCTCAGCAATTTCATAACTGGGTGCTTGAGCAATTTATTTAATGATAAATTCTATCTTATTAGCTCATTTTAAAACTGGAGTTTAAAACTCCAGGGAGTTAAATAGTGATATGTACCTTATAAAATTGCTGTTGGGATTAAGTATATAAAAACACTTAAACTGAATCTAGCATAGGTCAAGTCCACAATATGTGTTACTATTATTATTACTGAAGACCAGTAAATCTGATATCCCTTAGCTATTACCCACAACTAAATGAGAAATTGCATTAACAATAGATAAAGATGTCAATGCCCAGTATTAATTCAATCATTATCAAAATGTTGCCCAGATACAAAGCAGAGTAAATGAGGATGTCCTGATAGCTGTGAGCCATTAGTCATGAAACAAGCTTGGTGTATCAAATAAAAAAAATCAATACAGACATTTTCATCTGGTGGCTTCTGGAAACAAATTAAAAATGCCAAAGAGGAAAAAAAAAAAAACCCAAAGGGATGTCACCACACACTCCAGTCAAGAGTATAAATTCTTTTTTTTCATACCAATAACATTGATAACACTTGCTGGTTATATTTGAAAATGGATTTCGGAACATGGATGGCAATGACTGTTGCATGTAGTCTTGCTTGTAATACAAACTTAACAGAATGCATGGCAGGAATAAATCAATCTCCCAAAAACTTAAAATTTACACTAGTATTTAGGCTTACATTGACTGGGAGAGAAAGACAAGCTTCCAGCGTTTCCAGTAGTAGCTCCTGAGCAACTGAGCTTTCTGCTCCCAGCTTCACCACACTGCCAGTGATAAGTGAGGCGCGTTTGGCCGATGCTGTGGAACTATGGAATATCCAAAGGCCCAGCATCCCAGGAGAGGAAGGTGAGGGCACATACTCCCTTGTAGCAGGATGAATAAGGTTCTTCCATACCAGCAGCTGCCAAACAGATGAGCAGCTTTGACGGAGTCGGGGTACACAATGCAAGCCGGGCCCAGAACTAATCAGATCTAATTAAGACAGACATGTTATGGTCCAGTAGTGTTGACAGGGCCGGGATTCCTGTAGCTTTAAATGAGGCATGTTGTAATTAGGATCTAATTGAAAATCTGGAAGTGATACAAAACCTTTACCCTTCAGGGGCTAAGAGGAGGTCTGTTTGAGTCCTGGTGTGCACCTTATTAGATTGTGAATGCTCAATTAGACAGTTACGTACAAAAATTAAGCAAGTAGGACAATAGTTAAATATGGTTCAAAGGAGCACAATTTAAATTCACATATGTTTAGATATGATTCAGAGTTATACCTGAATTTCGTAGTTAGAATTTGTCTTTATTTTATATATACTATTATTTTATGCATGATCTAGTATATATAAAGTATATATACTTATTTTATATATCCCATTATGTTGTGTCTATTATACATGGCCAAAAGAAAATGTTTGAGCAATTTCCTAAGTATGATAGGTTTCATTAAATGCTCCTGATTTCCGCAAGAGACTCCTAACTCTGGGAAACAAACAAAGAGTTCCGGAAGGGGGAGGTGGGGGGGTGGGGAATGGGGTGACTGAGTGACGGGCACTAAGGAGGGCACTTGATGGGATGAGCACTGGGTATTATACTATATGTTGGCAAATTGAATTTAAACAAAAAAAAATTTTAAATGCTTTTGATTTATTTGGAGAGGTATGCTCATCCAAAATATCTTCTAATAAATATGTAAAAGATACTCATATTTCACAATCTCATATAACGTATTAAAATTACCTTTGTCCAGTACCGACTGCCACAATTTAACTATTAGGCCTTTCCCTTACTTGAGTTGCTTAATTAGAAAAATATTTAATATATTTATAGTGTGACTTATATTTGAAGTTTTGAGTCCCTTTAGCTCTGAGGTTTTTTGTTTTTTTTTTTTTTTTTTTAGCTCTGAGGTTTTTGCTTGCTGCCACACATGCAGACAACCATTAAAAAACCTAAGTGGATCTGGTTTTTCCCCTTCACAAACTTTCAGGTAGTCGTTTAGATCACTCTGGTTATTACTTAGTAACATTATTGTTGTTTTATTTTGTTTTGTTTTCTCTTCGTTTTTAAGCATTGAATCTCCAACTTAAGAGTTGGGGCAGTGGCCCCCGTGGGCATGTTTTAGCTGCATATCCATCTGGAAATGTCTCCTAAGACATCCCTTCAAATTTAAAAGTCGTTCCCTAAATGCAGTACTAACAGCTAACCTTGAATATTTTCCAATTCCTCTTCTATGCTGGGTTTCGCAGTAGATTTGATTGTTACATAGCAGTCCTAGTGAAAAATTCAGGATTACATCGACAACCTATGAAATGTCATTTGTTGGTTTGCAACGTTAGCAAACTGTAGTTTAATCTCACAGAGGATCAACCCAAAATACCAAATAACAGATTCAGGGACAAATATAATGTTTGCCTTCTCCCTGCATTCAGGGCTCCTTTCAAATCTCATTTCATCAGAGGCAACCTCTCAAACCAGAGTGTATAAAACAACCACTTCAGTCCCTTGCCTGACTCTCCTTTCTTCCTTCTCATAAAACTTTGACCAGATGCCATGCATGTTAATAGTTTATCATCCAGGTGTCTGTTTCTCTCCATAGGCAAAGGGACTTTGTTTTTCTAATTGCCATTTCCATACCAACTCACATAGCACTAGGTACAGAATAGGCACACTGGTAAATTCATTAAAATGAATGAATGAATGAATGAATGAATGAATGAATAAGAGGAATACAAAGTCAGTGCTTGCCTTTGGTGGTTCATCTTAAAAATTAAATTTGAGCTTGAAGATGGAGAATTATGCATTTTCAACACAAATAAACATGCAAGTTTTCCGTGCCTAAGTGATTTCATTTTTTGTCCCAGCTATAGTTTCTAACCTAAGTTCCTTTTTTTTTAAGATTTTATTTATTTATTCATAAGAGACACGGAGAGAGAGGCAGAGACACAGGCAGAGGGAGAAGCAGGCTTCATGCAGGGAGCCCGATGAGGGACTCGATCTTGGGAGTCCTCGGATCACACCCTGAGCCAAAGGCAGACGCTTAACCACTGAACCACCCAGGTGTCCCTAACCTAAATTCTTTAAAGTGTGGAGTGATATGATGTATTGGCTTTTATTTATACTTTGAATCTGAATTTTTTCTATCACTGTACTCTTTACATTGGAAACCAAAATTATGCAGTTTGTACTTTACCAATTAATTAGTGCATGCATTTTTCAGTGAAAAAAAAATCTTTGCTACAATTATTTATAATAAAATAACGTAATACATTTAATGAGACAGAACATCCGTTGCTTTTGTAACCTGATACAGAGATGGTGTCCTCCATGTAGCTATTAATTTGTGGAAATTTGCAGATGTGAAATTAGCCACAGGTTCTAGAAATATTTTACCTATAAAAATGACAGTCATTGTTATTAGGAGGATTAAAGAAAAAATTCATTTAAATCAGGCTTATTCCTTTCAATAAGTCTTTCAAATATAAGATCGTGTTTGTTGCTAGTACATTTGAGCATGTGTTACTTAACATAATTTCTATTTTTTCTGTTTTTTGTTACTGTGATGTTATTCAGATCAACATAGACATTACTTCCAAAGTGGATCAATTCACTAAATGGATTTTTCCTAATGCAATTAACCCAAACCAGCAAACAAACCTATTTTATTTCTACTGTTCAGTGGCTTTCCAGCTTTCCGCCTGACATATTACCAAGAGATTCCCTTTCTTTGTGAATACGTCATGGAAATGATCAGAAAAAAGGATAATAAGAAACATAACATTTGATATATTATTTTATAGTAATTCTGTGACTTTACCTAATTAAAATAATTTAGCAAGTTTGGATTTATCAGAACAAATAAATTAAAATCAGTATTAAGAAATCAAATCACGCATTAAAATCCTGAAATGCAGAGTTTATTTCAGTTTGTATTCCAGTGATATTTTAAAAGTTATTGCACTATTTTCTAAGCAGTACACTTTAGGGTTGTTTTTACAGAATGGCAGCTTGAATTTCACCAGATGTGAAATCATTTGGTTGTGTAAACACATTTTTTTCCCCTAAAATGCGTAGGGTTTCTATTTCACTTAAAAAAAAAAACCTGTAAATGGATAATGTCTATAGGTTGAACTGGACATCTCAGAGGGGTCCAGGGCTCAGATACACTGAGGTGATTTACAATCTGAGGTAAACAGATTGGCTCAGATAACACCGGCTGATCGATGCTCCCCATCTCTCCAGCAGGAAATGTCTTGGGGAGGCCGGGGGGAATGACTTTTGCAAGCCCTTTTTCAAATCCTGAGCTTGCCTGACCCCATTCTCTGCTTTTCCTGAAGAATGGAGAGCTAAGGGAATAAAGATTCTCTTTCCTTTGCTTTGCAAAACTCTTCCTAGGTTTTGTTTTCTATGCATTTCTACATCAGAGAAAAGAGCAACCGAGTGAACCATTTGACACATTTATGTTGAATAATCTTTCATAATAAATATTGAGCTATCTGTCCCAACAGCCCAGGCAAATGTGCAAATGCTCCTTTTACATTTTTATGGGAGTGTTGTAAGTAATTGAAAATGATGTTTGCAATAAAGTTTCCATTTTACCCTCTAATTGGTTTGAGTAAATGAAAATTGCTTCACTATTTAACCAGTTTTTCCATCCCTTCTGGGGACCTGCTTCAAGAATTTTAAAACTACCTTATCACCTAGATGAAATATGTTGTTGAATGCTGTGATTGTCCTGGGAATGAAAGAGTACTGTACATTGATATCTTGAGAAGGAAAGAGCTCAGAAAATGTTGCTTGCCAGACTGAAATCTGAGCTTCTGAATTTTAAGGACAGTTTTATTTATTTTGTTTATTTACCACCTATTCTCTTACCCTTCCCAACACCACATTTTGTCGGGAATTGTAATAGGATTTTTACAACTGTCATGAAAGAGTCACTTAAAAACCGTCAGTTTAGGGATCCCTGGGTGGCGCAGCGGTTTGGCGCCTGCCTTTGGCCCAGGGCGCGATCCTGGAGACCCGGGATCGAATCCCACGTCGGGCTCCCGGTGCATGGAGCCTGCTTCTCCTTCTGCCTATGTCTCTGCCTCTCTCTCTCTCTCTCTCTGTGTGACTATCATAAATAAATAAAAATTAAAAAAAAAAAAAAAACCGTCAGTTTAAAAAGTCTGGATTAGTAAAAGAACTCAAAAAAATGAGTAAACTCATTATAAATACATCCTGTATTATTTTTACGTATTTTGCTATCAAAAAGGTCTATGCAGTATCAACTTGCTTATTCCTCTGAGAAAAACTATCTCAGATTTATATCCTGTTACTAATTTTAAGCATCTGTATATCTGTTTCAGAAGCCTTTTGGAGATTAAATACTCTGCAAAATTGATTCTGATTTTAACACTTGCTTCCAGCTGCTATCCTAGGGTTTTTCCATTTTCCCAGCCTTCATCTATATACATTTAAAATCTTAACATCTAAAGAAATTATTTATCTTTCTTATGAGCTAGTAGTATATAATCTCTTTTTTTTTCTAATGTTGGCATGAGAATGTTGTTATTTTCATATCAACCTTAGCCAGACCGTTTGTTTATACTATTCCATCACTATTGCTGAATCTTTGGGCAAGTTTAGCCCTTCTTTGGGGCCCTTGCATGGCTCAGTCAGTTGAGCGTCTGCCTCGGGCTCAGGTCAAGATCCCACAGTCCTGGGATTGAGCCTCATGTCCCCAAGTCAGGATCCCTGGGCAGCAGGGAGCCTGCTTCTCCCTCTCCCTTGGACCCTCCCCCCACCCCCCACTCCAGCTCACACACACTCTCAAAGAAATAAAACTTAAAAAAAAAAAAAAAGTTTAACCCTTCTTAGCCACAACTTCCTTATAGTCTTCCAAAGGACAATACCTTTCATCTCACAAAATTTTACATATCAAAAACAAATGAATGCATTGGAAACTTCTGAATTTTAAAACAATAATTATAGGCTATTTTTATTTGATCAATCACACTTCTGAAAATATTCTCTACAATGCCTTTTCTTCAAAAGCAAGGTTCTGTGTTCCAATTCTTAAACATAAGGAAAAGATGAAATTTCAATCTGCTTCAGAGTATGAGGAACTGCTGATGAGTGACTCTTACCATTGAGATTTACTGTTGATTTTTTTTTTTTAATTTATGATAGTCACAGAGAGTGAGGCAAAGACATAGGTAGAGGGAGAAGCAGGCTCCATGCACCGGGAGCCCGACGTGGGATTCGATCCCGGGTCTCCAGGATCCCGCCCTGGGCCAAAGGCAGGTGCCAAACTGCTGCGCCACCCAGGAATCCCACCATTGAGATTTAAATGTTGAAGAAAAGATTAAGTAGCTTTTCACACAGTAAAATGGCTAAAATTAAAGAAATGATGCTACCAGGTATTGGATAGGATGTGAAAGAAATGGAACTCTCCTACACTTCTGGAACGATATAACTTTTTGGAAAAGTTGAAAAGTTTGGGGATTTCAGGGGCACCTGAGTGGCTCAGCGGTTGAGCATCTGCCTTTGGCTCAGGTCGTAATCCCAGGGTCCTGGGATCCAGTCCCACATTAGGCTCCCTGCATGGAGCTTGCTTCTCCCTCTGCCTATGTCTCTGCCTCTCTGTGTGTATCTCTCATGAATAAATAAATAAATAAAATATTTTTTAAAAGTTTCATAAAAAAGGGAAATATCTACTACTACATGATCCAGTCATTCCACTCCTATGTATTTACCCAACAGAAATTAAAGCATATGTCCACATAAAGACGTGTGGTTGAGTGTTCATAGCAGCTATAATTATCATAATCCAAATGTATATCAACCTAAGACTGGATTGAATGGAAGAAAAATGGGTTAAATAGAGTATATTCTGCACAAAGAAATGACCTCTTAATACCCCCTAAATTATTGATGAATTTCAAAAAATTATTATGCCAAGTAAAAGAAGTTGGGAAAGAGGGTGCCTGTGTAGTGCATCCGTTAAGCATCCAGCTCTTGGTTTGGGCTCAGGTTGTGTTTCAGGGACATGAGATTGAACCTAGTGTGGAGCTGCATGTCGAGCTCTGTGCTCAGCTGGACTCTGCTTAAGTTTCTCTCTCCTTCTACCTCTCCTTTCCCTGCCTCTCTCTAAAATAATTAATCTTTTTCTAAAAAGAAGCTAGGAAAATAATGTTACATATTTTTTGTACTTTATTTTTAAAATTTATTTTATTTAAATTCAATTAGACCACATTGAGTACATCATTAGTTTCAGATGTAGTGTTCAATAACTCCTCAGTTGTATATAACACCCAGTGCTCATCCCATCATGTGTCCTCCTTAATACCCATCACTCAGTTACCCTATCCCCCACCCATCTCCCCTTCAGCAACCCACAGTTTGTTTACCAGAGTTAAGAGTCTCTCCAGGTTTGTTTCCCTCTCTGATTTTTCCCCATTCAGTTTTCCCTCCCTTGCCTTCTAGTCCTCTGCACTATTTTTTCTATTCTGCACATGAGGGATACCAGATGATGATTGTCTTTTTCTGATTGACTCATTTCACTTAGCTATGTATTATATAATTTAATTTGTACAAAATTCTAGGAATTGCAGTCCGATATAACAGGAAGTAGATGGATGGTTGCTTGGGATGGGAAGGGACAAGAGATAGCAGAAAAGGGATACAAAGGAGCACAAAGAAAAGTTTGGAGGTAATGGATTATGTTCATTATCTTGATGATGGTGAGGATTTTACAGGTGGATACACATGTCAAAACTTACCAAATTATACATTTTAATATATACAACTATACATCAAACCTACACACAACCTACTTGTGTTTGTATGTGCAATTAATGAAAAGTAGGATTGTGACATGGATTCTTGACAGTTTTCTATGATGCACACTGACCTTTATCAGCTCTTCTAAATTAAATACAGTGTAGTCCATAATTAATGCAGTCACTAACCAGTTAGTTACTTATTGGATATTAATCACTTTCAGTATAGAATAAAGTCATCACAGAAAAAACAATAATTTGGATTACTGATTCCAGCTTCTTTTTTTTAATCAGCTAGCAACCCCTTGCATCTGCTTAGTGCTTTACATTATCAAAAGGTTTTTACAAATAGTTTCATTTTATTTTTTAAGATAAAAGAGACATTTAAAAAAAATGAAAACTGAGGTCTATCAAAACTTTGTCCACCATCCTTTTAAAAGCATTATGACAAAACATAGGACAGAAGCTTTATTTTTCTTTTCCTGCCCTGCTCCCAACTTTCAGAGTTAAATTATTTTTTTTAATATTTTATTTATTCATGAGAGACACACAGAGAGAGGCAGAGACACAGGCTCCATGCAGGGAGCCCAATGTGGGACTCGGTCCTGGGTCTCCAGGATCATACCCTGGGCTGAAGGCAGGCGCTAAACCACTGAGCCACCCAAGCATCCCTAGAGTTAAATTAAACTATGAGCTTCCTTGGGTACTTCTTTCACACTTAGCAAAAAAAGGGATAATAGTCTCCATATTTATGGGTGAAATAATGCATCCTCATATTGGGCTCAAAGTTTCTCTTTAGTTAATATAAAAAGAGAATTCTTTTCAATACCACATGTAATCACCCATACTCATTTCCCAAGTTGCTTGTAATTCCTTCATGTGATGCCAACTTAGATGCAACAGTTGAGATGGATGAAATATTCTCTTTGTGATAAATTATTGTAACTTCCACTATACAAGATTGCACAGTGTTGTAGATAAAAATTACACCTCAAAGAACACAGGGAAACTCTTTAGTTTCTCTTCTTCCAGTATTACTGGTTTTAAGACCATGTTTTCTTTTTATTTTTTTAATTTTTTTTTAAATTTTTTATTTATTTATGATAGTCACAGAGAGAGAGAGGCAGAGACACAGGCAGAGGGGGAAGCAGGCTCCATGCACCGGGAGCCCAATGTGGGATTCGATCCCGAGTCTCCAGGATCGCGCCCTGGGCCAAAGGCAGGCACCAAACCGCTGCGCCACCCAGGGATCCCTCATGTTTTCTTTTTAATGTCTAAATATATAATATTTGATTCGTTCTATCAATTCAGACAAAATGAGTTTAAAGGGGAATTGAATTAACTGGGGCCACTGGTTACAATTTGAAAATGGGCCAGCCCTACACTGAAAGTGTGAAATAATAGAGTCCCAAATGAGAAAATTAGAGACATATTTCACTTAAGTGAAATAAATTTTTTAGGCTATGCTTATTATATATCTAGCTCTTAAAAGCAGCATGTACTAAGTAGGTATAAGTATTATAGTTCAGTATTCTAAAGCATCTTGACTTCTTTTAGGGTTGTGCTCAAAAGCAGAGTATAAATTGGGGGGAATACTATTCTCAACTCTCATCACTTTATTTTGACTTAACTATATCAGGTGGTGAGCAGTGTAAATGTGGAAATACTCAGAAGGAAGCAGAGTTGTGTATGCAAAGGAGAGCAAGGGTTGATTAGATTACGCAGCCATGTGTATGGCGTATATAGTTCCTGTACTAACATTCAGTTCCTGGAATTTTGTCTGGCCCCTTCATTTTACTCTGGACAAAAATAAACCCTGGATGGTGTATCTGTTCTCATTAACCATTTTGCTTATCTCCTGATTGGAGTATTGTGGAATGTGAGTTTGTAAGACAATATTGTAGCTGGTGCAAGTGGGTAGAACTCATACAATCAAAAGAGATAACATTGTATGTGCCTAAAACATCTCACTTGTATGCTAGGATTCTGTTATCTTAGTTTAATGAAGTTAGAAGTCTTTCCTTCTTGTGAATTTGTTTCCAGGGTCAGCTGGGTAGGCTAGTATTGCCCGTTTCTTACTTTCTTTAGGTATGCCTTTATTTGATATGATTAAAGAACAGCTATCAGCTATTGAAGATAAAAGAGAAAAAATCCTTCATTTTTATTGTTTTAGAACATTTATTATATCTTTCCACCCATTGGAATAATCATTTGTTTTTTATTGTTGTTTTGGAAAATTTATTAGATGTTTCCATCCATTGGAATGCATGTGATTGTTTTACATGACCTAATGAAGCATGCCGAGGGCAAATATCAACTCATAGCATAAGGTTTCTACAGTGGGTGAGAACGACAAATAGGTATTTACCTTCAGGCCTCGATTTTTAAGTTATTACAAATAAAGAGTGTTCTTCAACACAAAGGATTTGCTTGAAGTATAAGCACAAGTTTTCTGGTAGGAAGTAATTAATTTGTAATGCACCTTGCTACTTTTATTTACAATTCTAAACTCTCCTTAAGCTTGCAGATGGATTCCATTGCATTGGCAAGAATTCATGTAAATATGTAAAAAACAAAATCTCTTGTTTTCTCACCTTAATGTCTTCCAATTAAAAAGTATTATTTTACCTCAGGCATAGTATTTCTCCTGAAATGAGTATATTCATTAGCAAGTACTTTATAGTTTTAATTACCTTACTTTCAAATCATATCAAGCAAGCAACGGTAGCAGTACTAATCTTAAAATTTTATTTGTGTCTTTGGAAGAGCATGTATTATAACATACATGACTTATTTCTATAAGAAATGCTAATGACACCGCCTTGACCATGTGTCAGGAATTCAGCCAAGTGCTTTACGTATCTTCACAAGTTCCAAATAAGCCACATTTAATCCCCTTTCTTGATGAGGAATTCGAGATCCAGAGAATTAAATAATTTACCAAACTTCAGACTAGTCAATTTATAGTCAGAATTCAAACAGGGTCTCTATAATCCCAAAGCTCAGACTCTTTTTTTCTAAATTCCATTATATCCAAAGAAATTTATTGAGAGCATGAAGACTGACTCTGCTCATGTGATCTAAACTTCAGTATACCTGATGATACACATTTGGTAATTAAAAAAATTACAGCTGTGTAACTTCAGACGACAGCCTATGTTGTCATAATGCACAGGAATGGAAAGTTCAGTAGTGCCAAAAGAAAGTTTCTAGCTTTTTTCGTGTGTTTATTAAATCTGTTAGATTTAAATGAAGATGTATTCTTAACATGAATTTAAAGGTACTGTTCACATTCAATTTAGAGCCTTTAAATCTTAGTACTCAGATTTTCGAGTAGTAACAGGCTTTAACCTCTAATTTCCTTATTCAAAAGAGTTGAAAATGGAAATTTTTAAGTAAAATTCTTCATAGAGTACTCAGTGGGATTTCTTCGGTAGCATAATTAAAATCGAAGTTATCTTCCTGATTGTTATTTTTTTTAATCTGCTTTAATGAAGAACTTTTACTCATAAATCTATTATTTTTAAATAATTTAAAACTTGTTTTACATATTTTTAATTCATTAAAAGAAACAAAAAGCAACTTTTTTTGGCTGGTGATTTTAAAACTATTTTAGAGAAAGTTTAAGCTGGCATTCCATTTCAGAACATCTCAAATTAAACAAAATATTCTACTCCCATGATAAAGTAACATTTCATTACTATTTTATAAAAAGAATGGTTCAGTCTTTTCAAAGGGACCATAAAATAGAGAAATAGACAACAAGGACTACTGAAAAATTCTGACTCTTAAGCCTTGCTTCCTGAGGGGAGGCATATTATCATTTATAATGTGCTTGATCCTTCACGATCTCACCAGGGCCAGGGACCATTAAAAAAAAAAAAATCAAACAGAGTATAGAATGAACTAGGTGGGGGAGGAGGGAAATGTACCTTTAAACCCAAAGGTTTTTTGTTCGTGTGCTACCAATCAATCATGCCATTTGGTGTGATTGTAGGTTGCATTTGATGATCTGTTTTCACAACATCCTAAGAGAATTCTGATTGTAAAGAGACCTACTCCTCCCCACAAGAGATATATAAAGTGAACTGATATATTTAAAAATATTTATATACATATCACAGAAGTCAATTTTAGTGAATTTAATTTGAACAATTATTAGTATTAGAACAGTATTTCTCTGTTTCACTGATCCCTGTATGAATGATTTCACATACAGTAAAACATTGAAGTCTAAGATGTTGGACTTTTTCTTCTGAGAACTCATATAGAGAAGAGAAAAAGTTTTTTTAGGCTTTCCTAAGAGTGCATCACTACTGATCTTCATTGCTGGTTGCTTTCCATTACAACATTATGCAGGCTTGGATTTCAGAGGTAGGATGCTAGAATCGTACCTCCAGAATACTGTTGCTTAAAAGAAAATCCTAACAGTTGGTTTATTAGAATGTTGTTAGTCATCCTCCCTTCTAACAATAGAGTAACAGGGTCTCCCTATACTTCAGTAAATGAAATATGTCAGTAAACTTAGAACAGTTTCTTTGTGCAGCTTGAAGAAATGGTATTTTGTTTACATGAAGCATCCATTTTTCATTTCTGTCTTCCCAAGGGAGCTAACATAAATCAAAACAACTCAAATGTTTTTAATTTCAGTGTGAGATCAGCAGCTGTTCTGCAGAACTCCAGTTGCCACAAAAGAAGGATTTTTTTGTGAGTCACAAGTTAGATAGACAATGTAGCAAGATCTAGTTACATACTATGATATGTACTGTGCATATGCCCATTAGAAATCATAATAACAAAGAATTGTGTTTACTTAAACTCACAGTTTTGCAAAAGTCAAACAGTTATGTAATTGTCCCTATAGCACTGTGAATCATGACGGTAAAGAAATGTAATCAATTAGTGACAAGCCCCTTTGATGTACTCTACAGTGGGTTGACATAACAAATGACCCATTGAAGAGCACTGGGCTCAACTAGACTGCTTAAAAGGAAATTGAGTTCAAGTGAGTATTTCCAACAGTTTATTTTGAATGTTTATACTCTATGCAGTTCCAAAAAAAATGTGTAATTAGGCTGTCTGCTTAGTTTTCCAGAGGAAAGAGAAGTAAATTCAAGAGTTTCATCTGAACCCGAACCCCATCTTTTATTTGAAAATAAAGAAATGGAAAGCAAACTTGTTAAAGCCAAAGCAGCATTGAGAATTAAGACTTTGGGATTTTGTGAGTCTTAAGAATTAAATTTGCCTTAAAGGGCCATGATAACAAAACATTTTCAGTTCTGTTGTAAACATGTGGCATTAAAAGCGAGTTTTCTTAAGATTAAATGTACTGAAAAGAATATGTAATGTTTACCGTTTGAACACCTTTAGGAGTAACTACAAAATACAGGGAATGATAACTAACAAAAAGATATGGTTCTGATTCAAAGTCGGTGATTCCATAAGCATTTAGCATTAGTTTCTGAGCCCCTTTTAGAATTTAAAGCCTCTCAAGAGACTGATCTGACCCATGGCCCATAGTCTCTTTTCGTATAACAAACTCCTAGTAGAAATTTGGCATGGAACTGAGCTAGTCTCCTTAACTTGTCTTAAACTAAGATATATCCATTTCAATTGGAAATCTATGTAACTTCTGCTTCCTAAGAATCCCACAGAACATGTTCAGGATTGGGCAAGTGAGATTCAAACATAAGGTCTTGGTTCAACAAATGATGGGCATCCAGTGATTCTCAATAACTCAATGTTCCTTTTCTTCTAGAAACTAAATTGCATCTTAAAATGGAAATTCTATTGCTAACTCTACACACAGAATGCCACCTTTGTAATCATTTACTTTTTGTATTTGTGGTAATTGGTACAACTCTGCTCCAATAAATGTGAAGTTATGTAAAAGATGATTCATTTCCATATATTCTACTTTCTAGTCTAAGGAAAATGGATTATTGATGCATCATTGAGTTTCATTTTAACTTTTAAATGAGGTAATAAATAAATGTATCTGTGTCAGCACTCATGTGCCTTACCCAATGCTTCTCATAAGAAATTTTTGACACAGTTTGATAGGAGGGACCTTTGCCCCTTCCCCCTAATGGGATGAATTTGAAAATATGATTCCATTATTCAACTTGTTTGCCAAAAACTGGGTTTAATGTTCAGTTGCAGCTACTGGATTTACACACACGGATTTCATACTTGCTTGTGTCTATTTTATCAATTTTGTTTTCAATTTTTTTACTTCTATATATACATATGTTAACAGAATCATTTTAAAACATGAAACTTAGATTCAGGGGCAGCCCAGATGGCTCAGCGGTTTAGCGCCGCCTTCAGTTCAGGGTGTGATCCTGGACACCCGGGATCGAGTCCAATGTCAGGCTCCCTACATGGAGCCTGCTTCTCCCTCGGCCTGTGTCTCTGCCCCTCTCTCTTTTTGTGTCTCTCATGAATAAATAAATTTTTTTAAAAAAGAAAGAAACTTAGATTCAGACATATACAACTCTAATTTTGCCTTTATCTAAAATCCGCAGAATTCATAGCCTTGAAATTTTATGTATTTTGTTCTTTTTATAAGTGCTTTGAGAGAGTGGGACAGAAAGGATTCCACTTCATTAACAGAACTCTTTAAGGAACTTTTTTCTTCTGAATTAGGTTGGCATATTTGCTATCTTACACTACACATTAAAATTATGACAATAAAAATTAAAATATCTGTAGCTATAAAAACTTCAAGTAAATTATGATTTTTAAAGCCTGGTGCTGGCTATTCATTCATGCATTCTTCATTGTGTGTGATAAGCACTTTTCAAAGCGCCAGTATATACAGAATGTTCAGCTCCAAATTATCTGAACTATTTTCTTATATCACAATTTGAATTTCAGGTTAAAAGATCATAATTTGTTGTGCATACAGTTCTGAATCCAAGGAGGTAAGAACTCAGAATCAACTATTCTTAATTGCCCAAAATCAACTTTGTGGAATGGATAAATATCTTGCCCTCCTTCTAAATGTTTGGTGAAACTGACCACATTTCTTGCTTCCCTGTGGAAAACTTATTGTGATTTTGGGTGAACCATCATAGGAATATGCCTAAGTTTGGAGAATCTAGTTGATTTTAACCCATAAAAATTTTTTCAGAAGCTTAGAGTAGTCTATCTAAAGGTGACCAGAATTCAGGAGCACTTATTTAACAATAATATATTTATAACCTACAGTAAACCTGGTACTGTGCTAGACACTAGAGTATAAATGTAATTAGAATAGCCCTTGTCACTAAGGACTTACATCCCCACTAAAGGATCCTAAAGGGTGGGAGTTTGGGAAAGTATATAATTAGAGAAATTACCATATGTGATAAGTCTTATAGCATTTTGTTGAAGAAGTAACAAATGTTTGGGAGAAACAGAAAACATAATAAGGGGATAGGGTTAAGGTAAATCTTGAAGATGGATTTGGAGGTTACCAGGCAAGGAAGGGGAAGAGTGTCTACTATAGCTAAGAAATAATATGAAAGCCAGAAAAAGGGAGGTGAAACTTGATACGGCTTTTATTGTGAAAGTCCCAGTGGGCAGCCCCCGGTGGCTCAGAGGTTTAGCGCCGCCTTCAGCCCAGCGCATGATCCTGATGACCTGGGATGGACTCCCATGTTGGGCTCCCTGCATGGAGCCTGCTTCTGCCTCTCTCTCTCTCTCTCTCTCTCTCTCTCTCCCCCTCACTGTGTCTCTCATGAATAAATAAATAAAATCTAAAAAAAAAAAAAAAAAAAGAAAGTCCCAGTATACTATGATTAGTTACACACAGGATGCCAATAATGGCGAAAGTTTTTATCGTGGGGAACTCAAAAGGAACCAACAAGAGAAAAATTCAAAAGATTGATGAGCAGTGTTGTGATTCACTTAAATTTTAAAACTAAGCAATTGAGAGAATTTTGAACAGTTAGGAGCTTAGTTTTCATTGTGGACAAAATGGAATAACATTATGGAGTAACAAACCAATATATTGAGATCACAGAATCTAGATAAGATGGAATTATGTCTGATGACAAAGTTCAAATTTAGTTTAGGCTCATATTTTTTGGAACTCAGAGTCGTGGATAGCTTTTCCACATGGATGTTGAAATCCCCCAGGATAATGGTAGGGAACAAATAGAATAGCTCAATATCTTTTGTTAACTTGGGAAGTGAGTAGGAGAGAATCAGATGACAGCACAGGGAAAATGTCATTTAATTGGATGAGATGTGTCTCAGAGGGAAATAAAATATATATCTTTACATAAAAGAGGAAAAGTGCTGTTCTAGAAATAAAAGCATGGAACAAAAAGAATGTGGACCTTACCTCCAAGTCCCAAGAACCAAGGAATGTAGAAAATTATTCTTTCTTTAAGAAAGAGGATTGAGTGTTCTTTGAATAGAATCGAATTTCAGTGAATGATAAGATTAAGATAACATTCTAAGAAAGGCCTGAGGATATGTGCAAGCAAGAGAGTTCATAGTAGAGAGAGATGTCTAGAGGACAATACCAATGGACTTTTAGACTAAGGATGCAGAGCCCTGAAATAAACAGATGAAGGAGAAAAGTCTGGGTCATATAGCAAGATAGTACTGTTGAGATGAACAGATCTGATGTTGAGGAACTAGGACAGAGGGGGTTCAGCATTTTAGGGATAAGTTGTACCCTCAGAGAGGTCATTTAACTATTCAAACTGTGTTTTCCCCATTGACTGGCATTGGTGGAAAATGAAATCTCAGACTATCAGTGACAGACTGCTTAGTACAATGCTTGATAATAGGAAGCATTTTTTTACCCGAACAAAACATGTTATTTGGTTAACATGTCATAAAAGAAAAGTCTAAGCTGATGAAAGTAATTGTAAATTTACGATATGCAGTGGTTCTGGAAGTTTTTTCCCTGCAGTCATAATAATTATTCCTTGTATGTTATTTCTGCCCTTCATATAATTTATATTATTTTAACCAGAAGAATTAAGAGAGATATAAATCAGGCAGCTCAGCTATGGAGCATTATCTACATTACCAACACAGCAATACCCAAATCCAATCCAAGTTTACATCTTCTTGGGTGGGAGGAAATACAGTTTTGTCTGAAAGTCTAGAATGAAACAGCAGAAGGGGGTGGGGGGATGGGGTGCCTGGGGGGTCTCAGCAAGATAAGTGTCTACCTTAGGCTCAGGTCATGATCCCAGGGTCCTGGAATTGAGTCTCGAGTAGGGCTCCCTGCTCAGCGGGGAGCCTGCTTCTCACTCTCCCTCTGCCTGCCGCTCCTCTCTCTCTCTCTCTCTCTCAAATAAATAAATGAAAGAAAGGAAAGAAAGAATGAATGAATGAATGAAAGAAAGAAAGAAAGAAAAAGAGAAAGAAAGAAAGAAAGAAAGAAAGAAAGAAAGAAAGAAAGAAAGAAGAAAGCAAGCAGAAGTGGTCAAACATTTTAGTCCATTGGAAAAATAAGAGGTGACCATTGGTTTCACGTTATCCTCTACTGAAAAAACCCTCAAAAATTGATTTTGAACATCTCTCTCTGTTTCTCTCTCTTTCGCACGCATATATACATACGCACATACACTGCATAATATGGCTAGTGGTGTGTTGTTTTACTGACTAAATCATGATGGTCCTCACTAACTCCAGGCCAGAACATGAAAAATGAAGTTTATCTGCTTTAAGACTATCTCCTCAAAAGTAGTCTTGAAATTGAGACAAGTGTGACAACTATTATCAAAGGGTTTGGATTTGGGATCCCTGGGTGGCACAGCGGTTTGGCGCCTGCCTTTGGCCCAGGGCGCGATCCTGGAGACCCGGGATCGAATCCCACATCGGGCTCCCAGTGCATGGAGCCTGCTTCTCCCTCTGCCTGTGTCTCTGCCTCTCTCTCTCTCTCTCTGTGACTATCATAAATAAATAAAAAATTAAAAAAAAAAAGGGTTTGGATTTTTTTTTATTACTATTTTAATAAGGAAGGACCTTTTTAATATTCCTTTGTACCTCACATAGGAGGCACTTACATTCCAAAGGAGTTTTTGATTATCAGAAAAATAACTTCACAGGGACTTAGATTAAACATTCTGGATGTTTCTAACTATTCTTGTAAAATCTTTGTGACTCTTACATATGGAGCAAAACCCACTGAGAGTCAGGGAGTCCCAATTTGCATTTCATAGAAAGGCAAATGTTGTTTGTTATTGGATTACAACAGCCTCAAATGTCCTTGTCAAAATTTAATATCATTTCCAAAAGGATATTAAAAGACTAATAAAGCCTTTCCTTTTGGTGTCATAAAATGGTTCTACTATACAAATGTGAATAACACAAATTCATTTTATTGGGGTTCTGCACACTTTAAGTACTATCTAAAACGAGTAGAAATTGGAAAAAAATGTGAGGATGTAAAAGGACAAGAACAGGTGAGGAGAAAGAAAATACTTGATGTTAATAATAGCAATATATATTGGAACAGAAGGGTGAAGGTCATTTTACTGGGCAGCTGTAGAATACTAGAGAAGCTGGCCCAATAACAGAGGTTTTGAATGTAAGGGAAGATTGATTGTTCAACAATGTTTCTGCATCTGGCCTCCTTGAATTCAAACATTTCCAGATTGTTATTCAAGATTGCAACTCAGCAAACTCTGTACTCAAGTTTGCAATTAGGAAAACACAAACACACAGCAAAACACAGCCTAAAAGAAATTATAAGTTTGAAGTATCCTGAAGTAAGAATGCTAAATGTTGAGTTGCATGTCGTGTGTTTTTTTCATTAGTCACTGTAACTGTGGCTTATGCTTTAACATCATAAGTATTGTCTTTAAACTTACTATTAGAATTATGACACCCCATCAAAGTGGATCATTCATAAAAGAATTAAAAAATGATGTCATTCCAAAGGATTTCCTTAATTTCAGGAGCGGAGTAATAATAATAATAAATTACAAGTATCAGGAGAATATACTTTCAGGACTTTTAAACCTCTCACTAGGAAAAAGGAAATAGTGAGGTTTTTCTCCTATTATTATAAGGTGCAAAACTTGAAAATTGGGAAAGATAGAACTTTTTTTACTTTCAATGAAAAATACTTAGAAATCTTAAAAAAGAAGAGTTAGCTGAATCTTTAAAAAAGTGTTAATGTACTATCATCTTAGACAAACACACAAAATAGACAGTTCAGTTGGATATTCCTTTGTTTCATGTTCAGTGACCAAGATGTTCTCATTTATGTTCATCTGAGTTCAATTTAAATCAACAATATGTATAAAACATGACTACATACAGAAGAGACAAAATAACTGCAAAGGGATGTAAAAGTCACTATCCTGGGAGTTGTCCCTTAAGTTAACAAAACAGAAACGTTTATATCTTAGTATGTATAATTTACTTTCCCTTTCTTTTGAAATTTAGCACATACGATGAAGTGTGAGGTATGCAGGAATAAAAATTAGTGAGGGGTGGTGGGTTGGGGAGACTGAAATAGGTAAAGAAGAGAAATGAGGGCAGCCCCGGTGGCTCGGAGGTTTAGAGCTGCCTTCAGCCCATGGTATGATCCTAGAGAACCAGGATCAAGTCCCATGTTGGGCTCCCTGCATGGAGTCTGCTTCTCCCTCTGCCTGTGTCTCTGTCTCTTTCTCTCTCTCTCTCTCTCTCTCTGTGTCTCTCATGAATAAATAAATAAAATCTTAAAAAAAAAGAAATGAACAGGATTATGGGTCATAAACACTGGAATTAGATATTTTAACATGAAGTTTCGGTGGTATCACTTTCATAATATTTAAAGAAGAGGAACCATCTGGAAGATAGGGTTAACTATTTAGTCTTTGTGTTTCTCATTTCTCTAGAGCCTGTGAAACACACTTGTGAATGGAAATGCAAATGACTGGTGTGTTCTTTCAATATATTTGTGATAGCATTTTTCAGAATCTTCATCAACATGGGAATATACAATGATAGAAGTAAAGGAGAACCACAGAGTATGCATATGTCTGGAAATGACTAGGGATTTTGCTTCATGTGCCATCTGTGACTCAAACTATTCTTGTTACCCTGGCAATAGCCAGAGCAGAGAGATTGATTGGTTATGCTATCAGATTGAATGTCAGCATCCTAGACACAGGACAGAGGATACATCTGAAACCATGAAGAGCAAAACTACATGGGTTCAAAATATTTCCAAACCTAGAAATTTTTGTGTAAATAATTCAATTCAGATGTTGAACTAGTCTAATATATATATCCTCTTCAACCAACTGAAGAATTTAGTGTTACAGTTACATGATGTCATAATCCTGAATTTTTATAAGATTGAGTGACTCGTGCTCTGGAAATCTTCCTGAAATTGGCATGCAAAAGGACATATATGGACAGTGATGTCACTACTTGAATGCAAAACATGATGGAGAAATGTTTGGAAAAATAACTTATGCCTTGTGTTCATTGTGATTGAACTTTATGTAGCAGAGTATAAAGTGGTTTATACCCATCTTTAAAAGTAATGTGGATTTGAAAAATAATATGCCATGTAATGAAATCCTTTTGTTTATCTGGAATTTATAAAATGAAAATCAACTCTAATTATTTTCTGTTTAGGTATGGGTTGTGGTATTATTAGTCTAATTACACTGTAAATATATATATTCATTCAAATATATAAAGTGTGTGTTTGTATGCGTGTGCACATGTGTGCACATGTGTGATTACACACTTCTTCAGACAGCATTTTGGAAAGCCCATTGAGACTTTAAAATCCATTCATTTCTCATACCTCTATCCTGTTTCCCCACAGCTCTAGAACAAACACATAGGAGTTTAAATTCAGATGAGTAATTGAGATTGGTGTGCATAGGAGTCCAAGGAGTTTTACTATGAATATAAATGAGTTTCCAGTCCTTTACTGTTGTAACTTATTTTCCTCTGCTTCTGAGTGATATAATGCAAATTAAATTGGCATATTTCCCCTCTTTTTGTCATATTTTTCATGTCTCCTCTTTTCCTTCACTCTTGTGTATTTAATCATTTTTTAAAATTTCATGAAGCCATGTTTCCAAATGTTAATATCTTAAGTGTAAACTATTATGAATAAGGACGTTTAAACATATTTACCTGTTTCTCTCAAAGATCTGGTATATGAAGTTTATACTGTCTGATTTCTTAGAATTGTAGGCCTTGTATGTGTTAGGTTATTGAGGCACACCAGGCTATAATTGTCTTTGCAAAATATTACCCAATTTCCTGTATCCTCTCCCTTAGGATGAATTTCACAGAATGTCTGCAGAGCTAAGGAAAAATCCAGGGCTTTGATATGTTTCCTTGGCCCTGCTTCCTGTTTTACTGTTCAGCTTCCCTGAATGGTCCTGTGATACAAGACTTCTTTCATGCCTCTGGGTACCACACATGTCATGGCCATGACGGGCCAGATAACATTCCTTGCATTGCTAATTTTAGGCACAGGTTAAATGGGTGGTTAAAATGAGACACTAGTATTTTGGGTTTAAAGGGCTATTCTTTGTGAAATAACTCTACAACCTTTGGCCTATTTAGTAATGCTTTGGGAAATTACAATTATATACAGGTGCAGACAATATGTTAAGAAAAACACTGCAGAGGTTGGTTTGCTCTCCACGATTTCACATTCTTCCATAGGGGCTATAGATTTTAAGTCAAGTGAGTGTGAGATTTAATAACTCTTCTCCCCCTTGCTGTTTTTTTAATAGCTAAAATATTACCTTTGAATAGCTTTAATCAGTTAGCCATACATAGACTTTTGAATAAATGCTTTTGAATAACATGTTGATTTATAAATCACAAGGAATGTGAAAATATAATTTCCAATATGTTCACTTATTCAGCAGCACCTAATATAATTATCTAAAACTCAAATCAAATAGTGAAACCAGCTTTATAGATATAAGTAAGCATGGAAATATTAAAAAATTACAAATAAGATGAAACAAACTTACATGGTAAAATAGGTGAATACAGTTCTTTTTTCACCCTTGTTTTTTCACCTGTTCTAAATGTTTTGAACAATTTAATTTAGAAGTTGTATTTTATTCCTCTTTTTCATAGTTTCACTTTTTTATCATCTTATTTCTAGTACAAGTGTGAGGATTGATGAATCTAGGTGATTGATCAATAGCTATAGTTTTGCATTTATTTTAGACAAAGTCTCCCTCAATCAAATATAGAAATTCTTTTAGGTTGAGCTACACTATTTCCCAGGCTTTGTTAGTTTTACACTTGGCTTGACAATATTTTTATATCAATTCTTAATATATTCTTTTTTTAAAAAATATTTTCTATATCAAAATTATATTTTAAAAACTTGACCAGTATAATTTTCTCAATTCACCTTCATGGTGTAACTATTTTACAGCAATTACCAAAATTGAGACACAGATTTATATTATATACTACAAAGTATTCTTTTTTTAAGATTTTATTTATTTATTCATGAGAGACACAGAGAGAGAGAGGCAGAGACATAGGCAGAGGGAGAAGCAGGCTCCATGCAGGGAACCCAATGTCGAACTTGATCTCGGAATGAAGGCAGATGCTCAACCACTGAGCCACCCAGACGTCCCACTGCAAAGTATTTTTACTAGAAGGAACACATGCACCCCAATATTTATATCAGCATTATCAAAAATAGCCAAACTATGGAAAGAGCCCAAATATCCAACAACTGATGAATCACTAACTTCTACTCCTAAAACCAATATTATATTTTAACTAACTAGAATTTAAATAAAAACTTGAAACAAAAAAAGATTTAAAAAAACATAGATATAATTATTTGAAATAATAAAGAATAGTTTCTCAGTAATTCATCTGTGATCTTTTAAAGGATAAATTTAAGGAATCCGTTATATTATCATATAAACTTTGAGCAATGATTATACTAAGAAGAAATAGAACCATATGTTGAATATTTATTTATACTTTTCTCCTTCCACTATTCTCAGGCCTTCAGTTCCTCACAAATCAGAAAATAAAGAACCTTCACATATTTAGAGCAGTAAGTTTGCTACATTTAAGAGAAACATTTATTATGAATTTGACTGTGTGTGTGTGTGTGTGTGTGTGTGTGTGTTGGTAGATATATCACATGAAAAAACTCATCAATAGAGCAGAATGCCTGTTGATAACTTTAGAACATAGACTCATTAATAATTCATAAATAAATGTGGACCCTCCGAGATGTCCACTCTTTTTCAAAGTGAGAAGAACGTCTACTCAGAGGTTGCGGATTGAATGGAAATATGGGAGAGGCTAAAAGATTAATCTGAATGTTTCTTAAACTATAAAACCAGGACACCTCGGTGGCTCTGTGCTTGAGCATCTGCCTTTGGGGTTCTGAGATCCTGGGATCAAGTCTCACATCAGATTCCCTGCAGGGAGTCTACTTCTCCCTCTGCCTATATTTCTGCCTCTCTGTGTGTGTCTCTCATGATTTAATAAATAAATAAAATCTTTAAAAAATTATAAAACTGAATCTTTACCATAACCTTAAAGTGATTGGATTGGGCCTGAAAACATGTAATATACAGTACTGTCTTGTTTCATTTATATTGTCAAGACTCTGAGTTGGAAAGGGGTGAGAAATAGAGTACAGATTTTTGACACTTTAAAGGATATAGACTTTTTAATGTCTAAAAGAGAATTGTGGATGGGATGATTAAGGGATGTACCTGCTAAATGGATATAAAGAATTGTTTAGAATCATCCTAGAACTTACTCAAACATAGCACTAAGTTTATATAGGTATAAATAGACACAGGTTCAAGATTTCCAATTTTTCTAACATCATTCCTGTTCCTTTCTGTATATGGGCTTCTCTTTAGAAATAATAGTAAAGTATTATGATTAATTTGGACTGTCTCACATGTATATAACTGTAATTTTTGAAATTGTAGGGGTGCTTGGGTGACTCCATCAATTAAGCATCTGACTTTGGCTCAGGTCACAATCCTGGGATTGAGCCCTGCATCTCCTGGCTCAGCTGGGAGTCTGCTTCTTCCTCTGCCCCTCCCCCCAATTCATGGTCTCTCTCTCTGTCTCTCTCTGTCTCTCTCTCTCTCTTTTGCTCTCTATCATAAGTAACTAAAATCTTTTTAAAAATTGTAATTATTAGTTGACTATTCTTCATTGTTCAATGATATCACATCTTCTTTTGCTTGAAGGTGCTCTCTATGGTTTTATGGAAAGACCATTGATCATAGTGCAAAAGGTGTACATTTGAGCCACGGTTCCTCCTCTTGCTAGCGAGTTAATACCCCTTTGTCTGCTATCCATATCCTCTGGAGGTCCAGAAGAACTCAATGTGTCTCAAATTGACTTGATCTTTCTTAAGTCCAAATTTTCGTTAATAGTTAAACATCCATCTGATTTTCCAAACCAGAAGCCTATGACATGTAGACTTCACAATCTCCCTTGTCCCATATACCCAATCAGTCAAGAGGTCTACACATATTATCTTCTAAATATTTTTCAGATTCATTTCGTATCTCCCACTACTGTCACTTCTTTTATCCAGGCTCTCATCACATCTTTCCTTGATATTGTTCTGACTATTTCCCACCATGAAAGTTTTGTAAGAGCAGCATCTTATCTGTCTCATTCACTTAGATCAGTCACTGGTACAAAAAAAAAAAAATCTTGGTTGAATGAACAATTGGATAGAGAAGAGGGTTCTATTTTTAGTGCTCACACATAACTTGTTCCTTCTGTATTCTTTATCTTGAATGTCCTTTTCTCTTTTCTTCACCTTTATACTACCTTCAAAACTTAGTTAAGATTTCATCACCCATAGAATGTTCTCCCTGAATAACTATGTTGTGCTAAGTGTCTGTATTCTCCATAGCACCCTGTGGCTATTTTATCTCAGCAAGTACCACATTTTATTGAATTTCTTAGTTCATATGTCTGTCTCTACTTCTAGACCACTAACTCATTGAAAATACTCTTGTTCATTTTTGTATTCAAGCTCTAGTGCAAGGTCAAACACATATTTACTGTTCAGGGTTTCTTGAATAAATAATGAACAAATGAATGGTTACAAAGAACACTACTGTTTATTTTGTTGCCTAGAACAGTACCATACACATAAAATTTTATTTTAAAGTATTTAACTTAATAATCTTGAACCATATTACTATGGGTATCTTCCTGTATATTTCCAAGGCTCAGTTTTCTCATCTACAAATAAGGTGTTTGCTTTTTGTGATAACTGCACAAAGTCACATACATAACTCTCTTCTCAGTGGTGGAAAGTTGAACAGATCCAGTTATTATCAATTTTGAACAGATCCAGTTATTATCAATTTAAATAGAGTACAAAACAGTATAAGATATTCACTAGTAATATTCTTGACTAAGTAAAAGAAAATTCAGTCCAATTAATTGGAACATCACAATGCAAACTTACATATGTTCCATAGGATTTTTTTTCCAGGCTTTAATTATTTTTGATAGTCACCTCATTTTTGAATTTTTAACTTTATCTTAATTTGAAAAAATCGTTAAAAGGTATTTTCATCAATTGATGTAAAATAAGTAAAATGGAAAAATGCATCAACAAAATAAATACATTTTATTTTTTATTTTTAAAGATTTATTTATTTGTAAAATAAATAAGTAAGGGAAGGAGAGAAACCCAAGCACTCTGTGCTCCTAGCCTGACATGAGGCTCAGTGTCATGACTCTGAGATCATGACCTGTGCTGAAACCCAAAGTCAAACGCTTAACTATTTCCCATCTGCCACCCAGGCACCCCCAAATAAATACATTTCAATTTTCTAATATATATTCTGCTTTTAATGAATTTCTTAGAACTTCCATATTAGCCCCCAAACAGATGTCTTATATTTCTACGTAATCAAAGCTTTACTACTCCAAACAACTTATCTAATAGCACCAATTAAGCTTTTTAAAAAACAGAGAAACTCAGTATTCACTTATTGCCTTAGGATCTATTTTAGGAAAGAGCACCTAATTAGAGATTTGATATTTACAAGCTATTGTTTGATATATCATTTTTGCAAGTTGGAATATATCTGAAACAACAATTTAAAAGATTAAAATGAAAGGATGGTGAGTATAATGTTAAAATATAAGGAAATCGTACATATGTCAACATTTATTCTAGTTTAAATCATGCGTCCTTTCTGCTGAACAGCTGTAGTTAGATGTATTTTATCTGCTCTCTCTGCTTGTCTTGTGGGTATTGAAAATAAATAGCAAGGGCTCTTCTATTGGGTTGTATCTGTACTGCCTTGTAAATGTAATGTAATGTAAATATATTACATTTTAACATGTGGTTGTAGATTAAGCATAATCTGGAAGTAAAGTAATCACAGATTATACTATGGCTCTCAATGACTTTCTCATTAGCTGATGATTATTGAATGCAAGGATTCTATACACAGTGGTGTCCCCTTACCTGCAGTTTTGCTTTCTGGTGGTTTCAGTTACCCAGAATCAACTGCAGTCTGGAAGCAGATGATCCTTCTTCTGATGAAAGGTCAGAAGGTCAGTAGTAGTGTCATGCAAGGTCATAATGCCTGTGCCATTCACCTCACTTCATCTCATCACACAGGCATTTTATCATCATGTCTCACAAGAAGAAGGATGAGTACAGTACAATAAGATATTTTGAGAGAGAAATACCACATTTACATGATTTTTATTCAGTAAATACAATTTTTTTCTATTTTATTAGTTTTGTTTTTAAATATCTTAGTATGCCTATTTTATGCACTTTACTATCAGTATGTTCCTACAGGAAAAAAAGAGTGAATATTCAGTACCATTTGCAGTTTCAGGCATCCGCCAGGGTCTTAGAACATATTTCCTCCAGATAAGAGGAACTATTCTATTCCAAGAGTTCTGACTTTACTGTTTTTACATTATAAATCTTACTTAAAAATAAATAAATAAATAAATAAATAAATAAATAAATAAATAAATAAATAAATCTTACTTATTAAGGACCTCAATGCTTCTCTCCTCTTTTCCCAGTATATATTAAAATGCCCAGTTAATTTTTTTTTGACCTGAGGGGTAATAGTTTTCCTCCAAGCTTTTATTTAAATTCCAGTTTATATACAGTGTAATATTATGTCAGATGTAGAATATATTGATTCAACACTTACGTACAACACCTAGTGCTCATCACAAGTGCCCTCTTTAATCCCCATCACCTAGTTAACCCATTCCCCTGCCCACCTCCCTTCAATATTTTTTTAATGTTGAGATACTTGCTCTTTAAAAAAATACTCTTGGGCAGCCCGGGTGGCTCAGCGGTTTAGCACCGCCTTCAGCCCAGGGCCTGATCCTGGAGACTCAGGATCGAGTCCCACATCGGGCTCCCTGCATGGAACCTGCTTCTCCCTCTGCCTCTCTCTCTCTCTCTGTCACTCATGAATAAATAAAAATCTTTAAAAAAATAAATACTCATTTTATTTGCTCCTATGTTGCTTAAAATCTTGATTGCAGTTATAGGGGCATAAAACTCATTTATGTTTACATTTCTGTATTATATATTAGGTAAATTTCCATGCCACCGTTTTCACTGACAATTTATCCCAAAAAAAATTTCCAAATAAACTATAAATTGTTTAATTTTTGAAACTTGATAATTAAGGGCTTAAATTGTATTTGTCATTTATTCATTCATTCAACAAATATTAATTTAATAACTCTAGTGTGCCAGATGTTGTTATAAATGCTGGGAATCTTATATAAAGATAAACCTTTCCACACCCAGATGAAACTAGTGGGAGGAGAGTAAAAGATAGCACGTACATATGTACATACCTGCATGCACACATACATGTACAGGTATATACATACGTATATATGTGTGTTCATACACATATAGCATTGTGATCTCACTGAGGAGGAAGGTACTAGTACTCTCAGGTTAAGAAAGGCTTTGCACAGGAGGCAATCGGTAACTTGAAGGATCAATAGGAATTTGCCTGGCAGGGAAGAGAGAGAAGGCATTGTAGGCAGAGGGAAACTGAGCACTATACCTTTAAGAAGTAATAGTTGCCACTAGCAGTTTTCTTTTAAATGTCCTAATATTTTCTATTTGAAAAATTTATGTAAGCCCATTTATTATGGCAAAGAGCTTCAACCACCGGGTGGACTAATTTGTTTGGTCAGTTCTGTATCAAAGCCAGCTGCCCAGGCAGCAACAAGAAAAAAGAGTCTGCACTCGGTGTTGAATCATTTGCCACAGGACCAGTGGTTAGGATCAAAAGGATACTAAGGGGACTTGACAAATAAGAACAGCCTTGACAGATTTGGTCACATATTTGCTTCTTAATGATAAATTTTGATAATAATTTGTTTATAAATGCTGGGTTTTCAGGGCATGCAGGTGGCTCAGTGGTTGAGCCTCTGCCTTTGACTCAATGCATGATCCCAGAGTCGTGGGATCGAGTCCCATGTCAGGCTCTTGCAGGAAGCCTGCTTCTCCCTCTGCCTATGACTCTGCCTATCTCTCTGTGTCTCACAGGAATAAATAAATAATTTTTTTTTAAAAATGCTGAGTTTTCTTTTGAGATGAGGGCAAGAATGCATGACACACAATCACTGAGTAATTTGCTTTGAAAACAGCCTACTTTTCTACCTTCTGCTACATAATAAAATTGATCAGTAAATTGGCTATGGCATGATAATATTTCTTCTAGATTTAAAACTCCATATTCCTAGACCATTTTAAGTGTTCACATAGAGTAATAATACAACAGCAGTGATTTTATGTTTAGAATAAGGGATAGTAGCTGTTTGCTATTAAATATTATTATTTCTTTTATGTTAAAGAATGCATACATATATAAAATAAATAGTATACTATATCAGAGTTCAGAAAACATCTTATAATTTTTGTCCAGCCAAAAAGCACCCTATTGCTGCATTGTGGCCCAGAGAGGTTGACAGAAGCAGATCCAAGTAGCCTACATTTCAAATGAGTCAAACTGAGTGGCTTCACTAGTGGTCATACACTAACAGCCCTGTAGCAAAATACAGCTGGCAAGTGTATTTTGTTTTGCCTGAAACATCTATGGAAGGGTAGAGAAAAGGCAGGAATTTAACCGGTTAGAAGATTTGAAGCCAAAATTCTGATTTCTGGATACTCTTGCAATTTGGAAAGATCTAATAGCCCTGGCCTTCCTTCATGTTTATGTTTCAGGTAGAACAGAGTTAAAGAAGAAAAAACTGCCTGCCTGCCTTTCAGTTTTTCATACCTAAGTTCTCTTTTGTTTACTGGGCCACTACATAAATTCATCTTATTTTATTTATTTATTTATTTATTTATTTATTTATTTATTTATTTAAAATTGTTGACAGTTTCTTTAATGTCAAAGTTATAAATATTGACAAGTATATTCTTTCTCCAGGTATACTAACTGAAGATCCCATGGCTATTAGTATTAGAACCATATGATTATGCCACAGTTTAATATGCTAAAATCTTCTTATAAAATAAAACAAAAGGAGAAAAAAATCCTTTTGTGACTTAAATTCCATGAAATTGTGTGTATATGCGCATATGTAGTGTTTTTAACCTATCCAAATTCCCCAAGAGGCATCCGAGGCTCCTGTGTGTTAGTTTTCATGCCCTGTGATGTGGTTTTTAACCTGTGAGCTACAGAATAGAAATTGCAGTTGCTCAGTGCTACCTTTGCAGCATCAGACATTCTGTATTCTGATGGATCAGACACTGGTTTCTTCCCAGGCTTCTTGACCCTAAAGCAATCTTCAAGTAACTACTCTTCTAGGAAACACTTTGAATGAATTTTTATATGTATCACTTGAAATAGTAAATACTGCAGTAGTGCACTGAAAGTTTAATCTATAAAGAAACGTGAGATACAGAATTTTAGGGTGGTGAAATATAGAATTTTAGGGTGGAAATGGCTTTTTCACTCTCTGTTTATGGGAATTGTTTTGATCTTGAGTCTTTTGTCAGAGTAAACACATCTGCAGCTCATATTCCACAGTATCTCAGGGAAGAACAGTCTCGAATTTTGTTAAAATACGGTGCTAGGGATCCCTGGGTGGCGCAGCAGTTTGGCGCCTGCCTTTGGCCCAGGGCGCGATCCTGGAGACCCGGGATCGAATCCCACGTCGGGCTCCCGGTGCATGGAGCCTGCTTCTCCTTCTGCCTATGTCTCTGCCTCTCTCTCTCTCTCTGTGTGACTATCATAAATAAATAAAAATTAAAAAAAAAATACGGTGCTAATTACATTTTTAGCTCCCATGTGTTCCTTTGAGATATCATGGACCCATTTTTAATTTTTAGCAAAATCTTGAAGCTCACCTTTAATAAACTGGAGAGGTACAAAGAATGGATCCTAATAAATACATGAGAAGCCAGTGTTCTCAGAGCCATTACATTACTGACATTAATCCTCATCAATGAAATCATTCTAACTAAACTAAATTGGGTTGCTAGCTCTACGTGTGTTTTTTCCTTTTATCTCCAAACAGTAAATCTTGTGTGTGTTCATATTACACAAAGGACATAAGAAGAAAAGTGACAAAGTAGTGATATAGTATAAGTAAAATTAATCTCATTCATTCATTAACATGTTGGGCTTACTCTGAGATAGGTACTATGCTGTACACTTGATAGATACAAGTGCTGTACCTAAGATAGATGTGACACTGACATTGTCCGCCAGGAAAAAACAATATAATCTGGTATAACTTCTTATATTATTTCCCTTTATATTTTTATATAATAAAATATGAATTATAAATGATACATTGAATACAAATTAAGACCAGAGCAATTAAATACAGCAACCATGTATATTTGGAAGTTACCTATAGATGTTAACCTATTTTTACACACACCTGCTTTCTCTAGTTGGAAGAAAAATTCATCCCTTACTAACTGTGCAGGATATTATTGAATAAATGTAACTCTTTTGAAGGGAGGAAGTATTCTAGAGAATGGACTAGAAAAAAATATTGTAGTTTATATGTATAAAGATAAGGTTCGTGTTATACCACAGTTTCTATTATGAAATATTTGAAATGCATAAATATGTCCAAAAGATAATATAGCAGGCATTTATATAAGTAAGCATATTTAATGTTGGTATTTTGGAATCAGAATAGTATTGTTTTGACCTATACTCAGAACCCTTGTCAGTCAATTGATTTCCCACTGCAAAGGTGGTTGAAACAAGAATGTTGCAAGTGGTGTCAGCCAGAGTGAAGCAAGATTAGGACCAAGGAATTGGGGAAATAGGCTACATGATTGTCTAATGTCACCAAAATGAGGTGGAGTCAAGTGGCCAGTGCAAACCAGGATACACTGCAGTTAATCACAACAAGAAAACACCTTGACCTTGAGTCAAGCATGAGCTTGAGACCAAAAGATAAATTTGAAACCAAAATGATATGTAAAAGGAGAAGTGAAACTATACAACTCAAAACTATCAATGAGGATGATGTGACCATGCATACTGTTAATATCCTCATTAAGTGGCACAGGCAGGAGTACAATATTACCCAATTAGTTAAATGCTAATATTTTTCTTCTTGAGAATTTATTTATTTTTTTAATTTTTTTTTCTTTTTGAGAATTTAAAAGAAGTTTGGACATGTAACCATTATTTTCAATGCAACTTCAAACTTAAAGAATTATTATTTGGTATTGTAGCAGGGGTGGATTTTATTTGTTTAAATCCATATTTTTGGTGTCAATGAACCCTGAAACATCAAAAGAACAGGAGCATGCTGACATGATGACATTTATTTTATGGCTTATTTCCAACGAAGTGGAGGATGGATGGCATTTCTTTCAGAACTGATAACTGCTAGAAAGGAACCTTGCTTCATAGTGTACCTGTGATCATTGTTCTTTGCACACAATCATTTGCAAGAGAACTTGGCAGTTACTTTTTCTGGTTGCTTTCCTTTTCAGTTCATGGGTAGTGCATGATTACAAATATATCATTCTCCTACTTTGACCTGAAATTCTATTTTTCCAAGCAACATGAAAGACTCATCATTTGCTTAAATCCCTGAATGACAGGTTTAAGTTTATCAGATTCCTGTTTCACTAATATTAGTGTAATATAATTCCAAAGGAGTAACACTCTTAATATTTTAACAAAATAGATAAAACTGAAAAATTATATTCAAAATAATAAACACTTGTAGAAAGGTGATGAAGTTATAGGAGTTGCTAGGGTTTAGGAATAAGACATTGATACCACAAAGCAGATCTGTGACAGAAACCTTCTGAAAGTCATACTACATGTAGTCAGCCAGACATTTTGCATCATTACTATAAAAACTAAATATAAAAGCTTCAAATAGATCGATTTCTATGCAGGTTCATGAGTGGGTCTTTTCAAGGGATGTTTTCAACAATCCAACCATGGAGTGGCAAAAACAAAAAGAAAGATTGATTCAAAGCTTAAGATTCCCACCATCATCTCTTAGCCATAGGCCTAGACCCGTTTACCCAACTCCCGCTGTTTCTCAACCTTGGAAGCATGTTGGCCACTGGGTAAGACAGTAAAGTATTGCAAGATGTGGAACAATTTTAAATCTTCTGAAAACCTAGAGATTCATCTTGATTGGATCAAGGCCACTTTATTTTTAGAAGCTACTTCTGGAGTTCTGCTCTAGAACAGGCTCAACTCCAAGTATGGAGTAGCAGGATTAGTTCAGACGCTTCCAAGAATGGAGGCACACAAGCTGGACTTAGGGTTATAAGTAGTGGAGAATGTATTTTTATATATTTTTCTATTTTATATGTAGGCTTTCAGAACAGCGGAGTCCTCTAAAACCTTTTATGGTGATGGAAATGTTTTAACATAGCTTTTAAGCACTTGAAACACGGCTAGTGTGACTGAGAAACTGATTTTTAAATTTTATTTTGTTTTCATAAATTTAAATTTAAATAGCCACATACGGACAGTAACTGCCATTTCAGATAGTATTCTCTGATTATATAGAGTTGACCTCTTTACCAATACCAAGAAGAACCAAATATGCAAATGAAAAGCATAAGTGAAGGGTAGCATAATAAGAGAAACTTCAAAATACATTAAAACTATATTTTTCTATACAACATGGGAGAGCAAACTTCGAAATAATTACTCTTTGTATCAGTGTTTGGAAAGGATTTTTAAATGGTGAAATGTTGAGCCAGATAAGTGCAAAGTTTATATCCACTTAGATTACTATAAAATGGATTAGGCACTTATTCAAACAGAAGGCCAGTTGGTTATGACTTCGTGCAGCTGTAACCATCCATTGTCATCGGACACCAAGCAAACCAGCCTACTCAGGATTGGGGCATCAATTTATTTTATATCATATAACAATGTGCTTTAAGATTTCTGTTAGTACTCAATATCATTAATAGGAATAAGATCCTCCGGCTAGAATGTGAATTCCATGCTTAAATGCATCATCTATGTTCTCATACACCATGAAATGTTTGGGATTCTTGAAGCAGCAATAGTAATCACCACCCACAGAGAAGAAAATGGATCCACGCGTCAGTATTCAGTAGCCAAGAAGGATATTTTCCATCTCTTGCAGGTTTATTCTCACTTTTTGGAGGCTTACAACTGAGTATTCATGATTTTTACGTTACCAAACGGGTTGTGATTAGACCTTCCCTTTCATTTTGCTGCCCTTTTAGTCTTCACACAATTATATATCCTTTAACTAAAACATCTTAACCAAAATTATTACAGATAAAAATTACATGTTTGTGAGCTTTCATTGGATTTTATTCTGATTGACACATAACTTAAATCATTCATCATCTTGAAGAATATCTGTAGAAACAGATGTGTGGGGGAAGCTTCTAAGAAAATAAACAAAAGATTGATTTATATACATGTGCGTATAATAGCTCATCAACAAATGCATTGATTTACAGTGTCATTAACTTTCACAAATCCATCCTAAATTTTGGAAAGAAAGAAAAATATCATAAGATTATATGTACTTATTACATATATAGTTATTACAGTCTGTTACTCACAATTTTTAACCTGAATTTTTTTGATGCTTTGCTCTTTGGTCATGCATTAGTGCTGTTGCAAAGTGTGTTTTCTCATTCATAAATACATTTCACAATATTATATTTGTACCATTGTATCATAAAACTTCTGCAAATGCATTAAAATTATTCAGAACAAATGACTTAAAATATTTAATTCATATGACAAAATGAAAAAAATATATTACATGATTATTCTAAAAGTAAGTTGTTATATATGGTATGTATTATATATACATTTATATAATACATATTTTATGTAACATATAAATATGCATATTTAATATATATAATAAAAGCATACAATATCATGCTTTATATGATAGTTTCTATAATATAGAAACTTATCTCTTTCTCTATAGTTTCTATAATATAGAGACTATTATATATTGATTTCCACATCTTTGTACATTTGAAAGAATAATGAAGTTGTGTTACTATATTTTCATTAATAATATCACAAAAAAACTAACTCTGAAAGCTCTTTCCTTACCCACTTTAATTTTTCCCTATTTAAAATTATTATGTTCCTTCATACAACTTAAAATATTTATAAGGAATTTTTTATATGTGATTTTATATACTTATCATCTCTTTCTCCCTTAGATATTAAACTCTGTTAGGGAAGGCAAATACTTGTCCTATTCACATTGTGTAATTTTGCTTCACTCAGTACTTAGCATATGGTAGATTCCCAAAAATAATTTGTTAAATGTATAGATGAGAGTGGAATTTATAAGTAAATAAGGACTTGCTAAGCTCTGACCTAGATACCTCAGTAAAAATCTATTTTTCCAATCTTTGAAATTAAACCCTAATAATCTTTCCATTAAAAAAATGAGATACTCATCTCTATCATGATGAAGAAAATAATAGAAACAATTATATGTTACATTTGTTTTACATAGGACACAATATGTTATCTAATTTGATAATCTCAAAAACTCTATGAAGTAATTTTGGTTTGATATGATTTTGGATATTATTTCCAAAGAGAAATACCTTTCATAGCCTTCACGATTTAAAAAACAACAAACAAACAAAAAAACCCACCAGCATTCAAATCAAGCTATTCTGAATTCTAAGATGATTTTCTTCATACTCTTCTGCCAGTATAACCCAGAAATCTGCAATGTCAAATAAAATCAGACTGAAGTTTCTGGCAGAGACATAAAATAAATCCTGATTATATTACCTTATATAGTAATTGAGATTATTGCTAAGTGCTGAATCTCTCTAAAGATTGGTTTTTGTGTGGTAACAAATGTTAGAGCCCTCGCTCTCAGCAAGTAGTAATGTTACTCAGTACTTTTGATCTGAAGTCTCAGACTGTTCTTAGAAAACTTTAACCAGTCCTGTTTATATATCAGGAGTCTCATCATCAACAACAAGTGCTATAACTAGGTTCCTGATCTCAGTAGAGTATTCTATCCCTAGATTGAGGGACATATTTTTTAAGAGGTAGTTATTTCAACATACCTTTAGTTAAGTGCCTACATACCAGGCATCATAGTAGGTATGGCTATAGAAAAGTAAATTAAGAGGCACATCTCCCCTTTTTTAGGGACCTTGTAATGTAATAAAGGGAAAGATAATAAAAAAATAACCTCAGTAGTTGAATGGATGAATGGGTGGAGAGAATGAGATAGAGAGAGATGAGACAGAGATAAATTGTGATAAAGAAAATTAAGCAATATACGGTAGTGAGGAGATAAACCAGGTAAAGAAATTCTTAAATCATATACTTAAGTTGAGAGAGACCAGCCGGGGATCCCTGGGTGGCGCAGCGGTTTAGCGCCTGCCTTTGGCCCAGGGCGCGATCCTGGAGACCCGGGATCGAATCCCACGTCGCGCTCCTGGTGCATGGAGCCTGCTTCTCCCTCTGCCTGTGTCTCTGCCTCTCTCTCTCTCTGTGTGACTATCATAAATAAATAAAACTTAAAAAAAAAATTTAAAAAAAAAAAAAAAAAAAGAGAGAGACCAGCCATGTGAGAGATTGAGGGAAAAGAGGATACTGTTTCACTTAGAAAGAACCTTATGTACAAACGAACTGTGGTAGGAAATATTTCGCATGTTAAACTGTCTCCATTAGTTTTGGATGCCCAGATCCTAGTGGACTGAAAAGCAAGGTGAATAGGTCCTGCATATTCAAATAAGACATGGTATAAAGCTTGGAATAACATATTCTTATATTTGCCATTGTTAAATTTAAAATCATTATTTCTCATAGGGCATATATAGAAGCTTAGAGACCCATTAAGTGTTTACAGTTGTTGTCTGGGCTAAAGATGGGATGAGAATGATTAGGGGATCCCTGGGTGGCTTGGTGGTTTGGCACCTGCTTTTGGCCCGGGGTGCAATCCTGGAGTCCCGGGATCAAGTCCCGTGTCGGGCTCCGTCATGGAGCCTACGTCTACCTCTGCCTGTGTCTCTGCTTCTCTCTCTCTCTCTCTCTCTGTGTGTGTGTCTATCATGAATAAATAAAAAAACAAAATCTTAAAAAAAAAAGATTATACCATGTACCAGTATTATACCAGCTATCTTACTATAATACCAATATAATAATTAGCTATATTTGTCATTAGACCTAGAAGATGTTTGTACATTATTTGTAATGTTTTAGGAGGAGGGAAGAAGAGAAGGAAACAATATGAAGGAAGGAAGAGAAGAAACAAGGTAATCAAGAAGGGAGATGCAAAATAGGATGATCTGATGATGAGGAGACAGAGTGAAATACAAAATGAGCAAAGTCCTTGAGAAAGCAAGAGGAATGGAATCCAGTGCATGTATGGAGGGATTGGTCTTTGGTATCCGGAGGTACCTTTGTTCTGTTATAATAGGGAGATGGATGAAGAAATTGGAGTATACAGATTAGATTGATGGATTTAGTTGCAAGAAAATAAAGATGTTCTTTACTTGATGGCTTTCATTGTCTTAAAAAAGTTGAAAACTATATTCTAAACTGAGAGTGCAGATTAAAAGTAGCAGCAGGAAAATTAAAGGAAGAGAGAAGATATGAAATAGATAATATTAAAGTGTATGAAAGCAGTCCTTGTGGAAAAGTGAAATAAGATTGTTTGACAATGTTGAAGGCCTGTATGAATGAAATCTTGGATTTTTAATTCACTAAACCAATAATCATATTACCTTTCTGTTATCTTTAGTGAACATTTCTGGTTTAAGTTTGGGCATTAGGTTGTTAATTTCATCCAGTACTAGGGGTTTTCCCCCATCTTAAACACCTCAGGGCGTCTCCAGGACTGCCGGGCCTCTTTTAAATAAAATAAATGAAATTTATAAGAGCTCATCATATAAATCCCAATTTAGCAGACAACTTTACATCTTATTGTCTTAAATTATGCTAATACTACTTCATTTTATCATTTATATGTAAAGTATATATATACATCAATATAATACATAGTATATTTTTATAGTAAAGTTGAATAAGATTTTCATATAGAATATTTTTTTTTCCAAAGATTTTATTTATTCATGAGAGACACACAGAGAGAGAGAGAGACACAGACAGAGACACAGGCAGAGGGAGAAGCAGGCTCCATGCAGGGAGCCCGAAGTGGGACTCGATCCCCAGTCTCCAGGATCACACCCTGGGCCGAAGAAGCGCTAAACCGCTGAGCCACCCGGGCTGCCCTGTAGAATACTTTTTAAAAACTATAGTCTTCTTCCTTTAAATCACCAACCTTTAATGCCTTAATGTTTATTAATATACTTGCAGAATATTTTCTTATCCTGTCTTTTCATTTCCCACTGATTCAATCCAGGTTCTCTCTTCATTTCTTTCCCAGAATTTTTTTTTTGTGTGTGTATTGATACATTAGTTATGATGTGGTAACAAGTAACCTCAAGAGTTTTAAAACAAGAGTCTGAAACTAGAAAAGTCCATCTTTTTTTTTTTTTTTTTTCCTTGCAAATACAGGTCAGAAAAGTGACTGTGCATTTCAACTCCTCTAGTTGGTTGAGATTCTAGCACCAGTATTGAGTATTAAAATTATCTACCAAAACACCTTTTGTTTTCATTTTTTTCCCCAACTTTTACTTAGATAGTCTTAGAGTCTGTGAGAATGTGGAGCTGAAGTCAAGAGTCCCTGACGTCCTGATCATATCCTAGAGCAAAAGGATGTGAGTGGTTAAAAGATACCCCTTAGAGGAAATACTTTAAAGGTCATATTGTTTGATAAAGGTTAAATGGGTTACCTTGGGAATTCTATCCATCAGAGAACTTTTGTGTTTTTGTTTCGTTTTACTCTGTTTTGGTTGTTTGGTTTTCTTAGATCGCGGTTGACCTGGCCTTTCAACCAAGAAAACATTCTGTTTAGATCTGCATGGATCCACTTAGAGAAGATCCTTAATCAACTTTGACTCACTTTAGTACCTCAGATAAAGTACAAACATCCTATTGATCCAGAAAGCTCTTTTCGAATCTTGAGTAAAACAAAGCACTAATCTCATCGGTCAATTAAAATGTTAGAACAACTCTAGGAAAGAATCATGCTTCCTGACTATTCTCAAACTAGGTAGAAGAGCATTTTTTCTTCATTCAATTATATAGTCTTGAAATTAGGGATCCCTGGGTGACTCCACAGCTTAGCATCTGCCTTGGGTCCAGGGCATGATCCTGGAGTTCCAGGATCGTGTCCCACATTGGGCTCCCTGCATGGAGCCAGCTTCTGCCTCTGCCTGTGTCTCTGCCAGTCTCTCTGTATATTTCATGAATAAATAAAATCTTTAAAAAATAATAAAAATAAGAAATTATATGGTGCTCCAATTGACTTATGATGAATTCCCTTTCAGATTCGATAAAATATTCTTTGTGTCTTATACAAAAGAGGTTTATAAATATCTTTTGTAAGTAAATTAATTTTTTTTTAACACCAGAGAGTCCTGACAAATTATATAAGCAACTTAGGTCATGCAGCCAGAAAGTACTTTGTTGGGGTGAGAGTGGAAATTGTTGCAAAACAGTGACTTAATATGAGCTCCCGAGAAAATGGCCATAAAAATGCATGATGGAAGAAAACCTTTTTTTCTCTATTTGCACACAATATGTTTAAAGATCATTATGCTGAATATATACAACCTATTTTTACAGTATCTAATACCATTTAGTTTTTATATCCACTAGATGTGTAGTCCTGAAAATAAAAAGAAACCAGAATGAATGTTTTTGCAGCTGTTCTATATGATGTGAGAATGGGAATCTGCAAAGAAATATCCACATTTTTATTTTCTCTTGTTCGAAATGTAGCCAAATTAGCAAGCTAACATATATAACAAATGCTATGTTCCTTGAAAGGCAGATAATCCTTAAAATCAACTATGATGCAAACAAATTGGTTCTGTATTTACTAGAGTCTTTTCTATAGGGAAAATTCTTCTTTATAATATCACTTTAATAGTTAAAAAAAGCAATTAAAGATATTTTCTGAGGATGGGATTTACAAGCATTATGAAGATATAGCTTGGTCTTGTTTCTCTTGTTTTCTGTAGGAGAAAACTAATATTAAATATGAATTGATCAGAGTTCATCTTTAATTTAGTAATTATATGCCATGTGTATATGCCATTTTAGGTGAAATTATGATTGTTGCTATCAGAATTTGAAGTTCTCTGCAATTTTTTAACTGATACTATTTATAATACAGTGAAAAAGAGCATGCTCCTCAATCTTGCTCAGATAACAAAGTCTTCATTGGACTATCTCTGTTCTCTGATTCCACTTTGTAAGACTTTCTGTAAAACTCCTTGTAAAGAGAAGAAGAAAAATGATTACCAACTAAATTTCCTTATGTTTAAGGAAAACTCATCTGAAACTTGTAATAAGAAGATTCTTTATAAATCATAGTATTTGTCTTTCCTCTTTCTTTCCTTTTATTTTTATTTTTATTTTTTTTTTGAGAGCAATTGAGTGTGTGCGAGTGGGGAGAAACAGAGAGGGAGGGAGAGAATCTTTTTTTTTTTTTTTTAAGATTTATTTATGATAGACATAGAGAGAGAGAGACAGAGACACAGGAGGAGGGAGAAGCAGGCTCCATGCCGGGAGCCCAACACGGGACTCGATCTTGGGACTCCAGGATCGCGCCCTGGGCCAAAGGCAGGTGCCAAACCGCTGAGCCACCCAGGGATCCCCGGTGGGAGAGAATCTTAAGCAGGCTCCATGCACAAAGCAGAGCTTGATATGGGTCTGGAGCTCACAACCCTGAGATTATGACTTGAGCTGAAATCAAGGACCAGAGACTTATCCAACTGAGCCACTGAGGCGCCGCAGTTTATGTATTTCTGTAAACATTTGAATTCTGAGTTTGTGTCACTCAAAGTCGTTAGAAAATTCATTTTCCATAAATTCTTGGGATCCCAGTCAATATACATAAATGTATATATACATACATACATATGTATGGTACATAGTGCATATATTTATATTTAATATATATTAAACATTTTTTAAAAATCCTCTAGATTCTCGCATGTCTAGTACAATGATTCTGAGTTCTTTCATAAAATACCAAGTAGAGCATTTCCAAACACACTTGAAATGGCATATTTATGATAATGAAGCTAAAGTGATTTTATACATAATTCCCAGAGATCCTTTGGTTGTATAACTAGGATGGCTTTAAATTAGACTTAACTAAGCCAGCCGGCTTTTTCAATAAAACAGCAAGAACTTAAATAGACGAATATAGATATAAACATATATAAAGGTAAGACAGTACATTGCTTGAAGTTTTCTGTCCATTCTTTCTTACTGTGTATTTTTAACATTCCTTTAAAGCCTGAGAGACTGCAGAAGGGACAGTGAAGTTAGAGTTGTATCTGGCCTCAGAGGCCTAAAAAAAATACCTGCTGATAAAATACAGTTTACAGAATGCATTTTAAGATTGAAAAACTCCTCTTGGACACTTTTCTCTTACTTGATTATTAGAAACTTGAGTATAAAAGATTATTATGCTTTGTGAATAGAAGTAAAGGGGAATACACAAAGTGACAGGGAGATTTTAAAACAAATTGTGCTGAAAAATGAAGGTTTAGGGCCAACATCCAAAGTTCACAAATTTTTACCTATATATCTTGTTTTCCCTGCTGTTCAATAAAAGCATCTCTATGCAAATTTACATCTTTAAAATGGCATATTCTGGCATGGACATTCTAACAAAATGTTTATGGTGAATACCATTTTTTACATAGATTTTTAGGTGACAGCCTAATGTCCTCAGCAGCCTTTACCTACAGTTGGTTGGCCAATGTTAGAATATCTCACTTAACACAGAGAGTTTTTGAACAAAGTTTTGAGTCTGAGGTCTTTGACATTTTGAAATGACAAATTTTGTGGTCATCTGCATTTGGTGTCTCCCAGTGGATATAGAATATTTAAGAGATTAACAATAGCCTAGGAGTTGAATAGTCGAATCCCAAACAGTACTTCAGGCCAAGGTAGTGATGAATTTCGGGAGGAATTCACGCTGAAGCTCTGTGTCTCCCCCTGTGCTGCTGTGACACAATGCACGGAATAAGAATATTGGCATGAGCAGCACTAACTGAAAAGGTAGTGTGATCTGTGGTATTCCAAAACAAACTGAGATATGTACAGTATGCCTAATACAGATTGAGATGGGGTGAAGGAGAAAGCAGAACAATAAATAAATGGTATTTTTAACTTCTTAAATGGAGAAATGATGATGAAAACCAGTAAATATCCCTATCATATTTTCATACTTTGTCCTAATTTTAAGATGTAAATATATACTTTGTGTGTGTTTATAAATTAAACCATTTCACATGTGCACACTAATGTTTCTGAGGAGAAAACATTTGATGACATACAAGTTAAACATTAGGTGGTTTAAAACAACAAAAAAATAAAATACAAAAAGAAGTCAAATTGTAAGTGTAAAAAGTAAAATAAGGTCATGAAATTAAATATGTGGCAGGAGGGGACTAGTATGTTTCCATTTTTCTTCCTTTTACTTAGCATTGGGTTGAAGGTGTTGTAGCTGAATGTTTAAAGATGGCTAGTGCATTTCAAGGGAGAAAAATACACAACCTAGAGTAAGATCACATAGACTCAAAATCATCTAGTGTCTAGTTGGTGTTTCAGTTATATACCTGTTGCTAAACACGATTTTAATTTATGTAAGAGGTTTTAATCCAAATTAGGCACAAGTCTTAATCTTCAGTGGCTCTTTCCCTGCCCTAAATTCTTCCTTTAGTCATTCTTTGTGGTCTAGGATTATCACTCTGGTTATTATCCCTAGGTGAAAAGGAACATTCAAGCATGTCATGGAGTCTCAAAATCATAGAAAAACACTTTTCCAATATAAGTTCAACTACTACCTTGCCAGATGACCTTGGAGAGTCAACCTAATCTTTCTGGGCCCCCCTCTGTCTCTTTTTTAATAAAATGAAGACAATGTTCCCTTTCCAGCTTACTTCAAATTGATTATTTGAATAATCAATTACAGGATTGAATCAAATGAGCAAATGGGATATGAACAATTTGTGTGAACCATGAGCTGCAGTAAATGAAAAGATAGCCTCCAATGCCAGTCTAACTGAAATCGGACCATCAGGGACTTCCATGATGGAATGGAACAAACCAGGTATTCATTTCAGACCAACTTATTAGGCTGGCTAACAGAGTGGCAGTTCTAGATTATATGATTATTTCAAAATCTGCTAATTTACTCAGTTCCTAGCCCAGAGAGTCAACTTTAATTCTTATTTTGAGGGTTCCATTTGATATTTTTAGCAAGTGAGAGAGCTTTCAGGAATTTTTTTTCCATGAAAGTATGATAAATTCCTTTTTTCTCTATCATACACTGGATATAAAAGGAATCAATCATGAGTCCAAAAATTCAATGTATATCCTACTTTGCTAGTTGCCAAAATTCTCAGGCCAATAGTCTAAAAATATACTTAAATAAACTCTGCCTATTTCACCTCACCTTTAGCATTTCTTTATTAATGGATAATTTTTCCCTAGCACTAAAAAACATTGGAAAAGGTTTACAATCTCAGGCTCATTTTCTGGAAAGTAATAGCATATATGATAGGCCTTAGAATATGTCCTTCATGAGGACATTACCTCTTTATGAAAAAGACAAATTGTACCTACAAAGTAGTACTATGTCTGCGTACTTTAACTGGTTTAATTAAAACTACTAAGTACTGACTGCTGAGCTATAAGTTAAAATCTAGAGATTGAGAAGGGACGAAGACACATTCTAATTCCGTGCAGAAGCTCACTGTGCACTAAGAGATATCTAGAGGTCCTGCATCCGAACAAACTGGAATGTTTATTAAAAATGGGACATGTTTATTTCCTCTTTTAAAAGTTAAGATACTGACATCTGTTTGACCTTGCTTACAGGGTTGTCATAAGAATAAAAAGTCACAGAAACGAATGGATGTAAGGTAGTTTTTAACTCATAAAGCATTTTACAAATGAGTCTTATTTTAAGTTTATCAAATATCTTGGTGACAGAGTTGATAAAGTTAGTGTGAGTCCAAAATCCTAATACTGTTTTCTTAGTTTTTACTGACTTATCTCTTATTAATGAATGAAAGCTCTGTCCCAAATAGCAATAAAATGTTATTGGCATTATTCTTTTTCTTCATTCCTCATTTATTGAGGATCTACTCCTTTCAATCACATAATGTACAAAGTTTGTTAATTCTAACCTGTAGCTGGTTCCCGTTGGTTTTAATCAACTGGATTAACACGGGCAGACTGTTTCCATTCGTTATACCCTCAAGCCCTGTCTACTGAAAATGCTTAAAAATGTGAGATTGGTAATGAGCATATGTGCCATGTGTCTACAGGCTGTGAGGAAAGGGTGACTCTTCCTAATTAGAAAGTATTATTTTGCTTTGAGACAAAGTTCAAAAAAAAAAAATCAAGAAAGTCATGATTTAAGTGTGTGGACGGAAGGCCCCTGTTCATCAGTGTTTTTTTTTTTTATCATTATGATTCATGGAGTTAAAAGGTGGGGAAAAACCAGAATGGAAATTGTATGTATGAATTTTATGCTCAGAAGTCTTTACTCAATGCAGATTACTGGTGTGCCAAACACTGCTTACTTTATTACAGTTTCTACCAAATTATGCATTCCAAATCCACCCTCAGGCAAAAACTGAATGCCTCTGTTATACTCCACATGAACAGATCTTGCAAGGGAGATGATCCAGACTCTATCCTAACCCAGGTTTGAGGCAGATGTTACCTCACTTACAGGGAAGTAATTCTCTTAATGTACTTCTTCCTGCTGTCAGTGGGGGTGGGGGTAAGAGGTCTGGCAAATGATTAATATTTGACATTATGCAGTGTCTGAACCTAAGTTCTGAGTACTGAAATCTCCCTTCATATACAACCACTACAAAAGATTGTGTGTGTGTGTGTGTGTGTGTGTGTGTGTGTTTGCCTATATGCCAGGGCAATCATTTGTTTTTACTGTTTAAGTGGGAAAATACAATGATACCAATTATTAGACTGCAGAATTCTTTCTATAGAAATATTATGTTATTGACAATCCAAATAGGTTGCCTGATCTAGCCATTGCATGTTGATTCAGAAAATTACTTAGCTCAGGAGTAAAATCAGCTATAAGAACGGTACCATTTTGTCTTAAAGCTAAACTGTATTTTAAGATTTGGAAAAGAGAGTGGTAGGAGAGGGAAAACTTTTTCCATCCTGGCTGTATGTGGTTGATGGACACACAAAGTCAATTATTCTGGTTTCCTCATTTTGATTATGAAATCAGAATGTGGAAGCTCTTTTTCAATTTCCTATTTAAAAGAATATATTCATGCTCTATTAAATGCTGGTTATTATTTTAGATGTTTTTCCATATGTCATTTGAATATTGTAACAACCCCTGTGAAAGAGTAAACATTATCATGTCCATTTGAAGATGAAGAAATGAAGTTCATTCACACATTATTGGATTTTACAAATATTTATGAAGCTATCGGTTAATCTAGGTATGGCTCTGAGCATCATAGAACACCTTGGAGAAAATGTGCTATCATCTTGGTTTATATGAATTTACTCCTTAATGATACAAGGCTTACATTCCATGAGAGGAGGACTTTCCCAAGAGAAGAGCCTTTCCCAAGATGATGTCGTTAATGAGAGAGCTGGTATTTCAACTTAAGTCTTCTTTCTCCCAGTTGCACTGCTGTTTTCATAATATGGTACAGTGGTTTATGTCAGAAAAGTGTTTGTCTATCCCGATTCCCCAGGTTTACTGGACCAAATATTATCTCTGTTCATTCCTCTGTTTGTTCTTCCGTGTGTGTGTGTGTGTTTTCTTTGTGAAGGAAAATGATGACAGTCAAGGAAAGGAACAAGTAAAAATAGATTCACAAGTACCAAATACATTGAAAATACTAAATAACTAATTTAAATAAAAGGAAAAAAAGCCAGTGTGACAGGCCTAAGCTCCTGTTATGCAAAACAGTAGTTAGGGCTAACGTGGGCTCGTAATAAGTGTACATGCTCAAAGCAGAAATAATGATATTGATTTCATACTCTGTGATTAAGTGTGATCAGATGTTTCAACAATGATCTATCCTATGTTAATTGCATATGTAGCTTCTCTGAACATATTACTGAAATGATTTCCCAGGGTGGGATGCCATTTTAGAATCAAGGAGAACATTTCTAAAAAAATAATAAATAAAACAAGAAGTCACTCCAGAACTTTCTCTGCCAGGTGGATAACTATTCCTTACAAGGCATGAAAGAAAATTGAATTGCAGGGAGGTTAAACCACAATGCAACCCAAACCACATAATGAGACAAGTGGCAGAACTGGAATTACTATACAGTCACACTCTCCTTTAATCACTTGAAAAAAATCCATATGGCTTACACATGAGAGTTACCCAGTTATAGTAAGAATGTTCATAATTATGGAAGACTGAGGGAAGCAGTCTTGGAGGGAAGCTATTCTATTCATTGTCTACCCTCTTTCCTTTTTTTTTTTTTTTTGCTGTTCAGATTTAGCACTTGCTGGAAGGAGTTGTGCCTTACAAAGACCTAGCCCCAAGACCAGATTGATTGTGTCTTCTGTTTGCCTTGTGCCTATCATTTTTAATGTTATTTTTGTTTGCCTTTGGTCTAAGTGATGTGGAAAGGTTCCTGCAGGCCTCGGAGGCCATCTTAAAGTGAAGGCACATAGGAGGCATTCATTATTTTGTCACCAAGCCAAAAGTAGCCAGAAGTCCAGCAAGTGACCACAGTCCAACAGCTCCTTCACACATTATCAATGCCGTTGTCTTAAAAATGTTTAGATGATGAATTGCAACACATCCTTTCTATTGTAAGAACTACAATATGTCCTTGTGAGTGCAAATGATAGGCTCCCATTCATTCCAGAGCATGTTCGCCTTAGCTTAGTATCATTTTTAAGGCCCAAATATTGGGACCTTTCCTTGGGGTCTTCTAATGACACATCTGGAATCTGTTAGTGACCGTGTTACCACACAAACGTTTTTCAGATTCTGTCTGGCTATGGACTTCGTCACTAGTGTGGATTATTAGAATATTTAAGGAATTTGCCTCAACAATTTCTTTTAGGTCTACATACCAATAATCTATTTGTTTAGTGGTTATTTTGGTACTTCATAGATAGAAACAAATAGTATGCGTATTTTTGCACAGTGTATAAACAAATGAAAATATTTTTTAGTTCAGAAAACATTCAGTATATGATTATTACTAGTGTCCTGACATCAGTTGGCTCACACATATGAGCTCAGCTTAGTCTTATAGACCAGTTTCATGGTCCAGTGGGTTTGATAGAACAGGAATGTAATTTAGTGTAGGACATCTACCTGGGGAGCAAATATGAAAAGTTGTGAATTAATGGAATGCTTGAGTATATGTGACGATGTACTTCTTTGCAGAGTATATTTTATGATTTATAGATGGGCAATAAAAATTCTAAATAAGGCAGCCATTTGAAGCTATTTTTATGATATGAATAGAATTATAAGTAATCTTGATAAGAATTTTTTTCTCACAAACTTTCCTTTAACATAATACCTGATACATAATGATTATTGAATACGTGCTATTTATATTATTGCTACATGATGTATTAGTTTTCTAAAGCTGCCATAACAAATTATCACAAACTGTGTGGCTTAACATAACAGAAACTTTTTCTTTCACAATTCTGGAAGCAAGAAGTTCAAAATCAAGGTGTCAGTAGATGACGTTCCCTCTGAAGGCTCTAGGGAAGAATACTTCCTTGACTTTCTAGCTTCTCAGGGTTGGTAGTAATTCTGGACATTCCTTGGTTTGTGACAACATAAATCCAATCTCTACCTTCGTCTTCACATGGACTTTCCCTTGTATGACTTCTGTATGTGTCCAAATTTCTCCCTTCTAAAAGAACACCAGTCTAAGGATGTCTACCCTAATTCAGTGTGATTTCATTTCACCTTGATTCCCTATACAAGACCCTGTATCCAAATAGGATTGTATTTGCAGGTTCCAGGTGGAAATGGATTCTAGGGGAATTCTCTTCAACCCAGTAACCATACAAAGCTGTATGATTACTTGATGTTTAACTATATGAGAGATGTGACCATAAATTAATAAGATACTTGTTAAACAATAAGCTACAAAAAATCCTAATATTCATTGTTCATCCAAGTATATTGTGAGATACAATGCATAACATAGTCACTATTCCATAAAATCTCTCGACTCTTCCCTCTATCTATTCCCAAGATACAACCCTTTCTCTTCACATTCCTCCCAAACCTCACCCCCCACCTTAAAATCTCGTACCCTTCAATACACAGAACAAAATACTATCTTTCAGTTATAGTGTGAATAAGGTCTGAGGCTGTAATACAAGAACAAAAATAAAACCTATAGATCCAGTTATGCAAGCTAGATATCTAGGGGTCATCTAAGATTCTTGCAATGCCCACGTCCACTTCCAGCAAGGCCTATCGACTCTCCAAGATATGGCCTGACTTTGAAGTTTTATCTCACCCTATTGTCATCTCCTTGCACAAACCATCTTGTCTTTTTGCATAGATCATTCTAACGAAAGCTTCACTGGTTTCCCTGCTTCCACCCCTGCTCCCAATCCCTTGGTTTGTGACAACATAAATCCAATCTCTACCTTCAACTTCACATGGACTTCTCCCTTGTATGACTTCTGTATGTGTCCAAATTTCTCTCTTCTAAAAGGACACCAGTTAAGGATAGCAAAAGTGATGCTAACATATTAGGTCACAATACTTCTCTTTTTAAAACCTTGCGATGACTTACTATCAGACCTAGAATAAAATCTAAACTCCCTGCCATGTGTCTACATAAAGCATAATTCTGTTATCCTTTTTGTCAGCCTTTTTGTTTGATTTTTCCATGTTCCTTACTTGAAAGTTGCAATTATCTTTCTGTTTTACTCCCTTTTGTCTGTCTTCTATCTAGGATCTTTATCTCTCTTAGTCATAAACTCTGTCATCTTTACCATTGCACCCCAAGTTTTCCATGACATCTGGCACACAGTGGGTGTTCAATAAATATTTGTTAAATGAATGAATCAATCTGCTAGCCATCATAAAAGTAAACAAGAGATACTTATCTCAAAGTGGCACGAAGAATGGCTAAAAATGCTTTCTTTCCTACTAGAAAAAATAAAGCTGGAAGCTGATGGCAGTATCATTTTTTTTTTCCAAATTCTATTCAAAGTTTCCTCACAACTGCTTCTTTAACAGCTAACGTGGACCACAGCTTCCCCTCTCCTCTTTAAACATCAGGAGAACATCATTAATGTTTAATATTTGAGCATAGGCCAAGGTTTCTGTTTGTAAGTCTCAGGGGGAAAGAATTTTGATAATTGAATGATTTCCGGCAGGGAAGCACATTCCCGAATCCACATACACTCATGTCTGTCCCTGTCTCCTCTGCCAAAATGCTTATTTATTCTGTGTCTGGGGCTTTTGAGTTTAAATCAGTCCTTCTGCCTCATTACTGTGTCCACTTGTATTTGCTGTACAAATTATTTTCTCGTTGATTCTCTGCCATCGTATATTACTTGACGAGTATGTCTCGCAGCTCACAGAAGTTCCAAGGTGGCTGTGAGCATTGTCACAGAGAATACGGAATAATTTTTCTGGTTGTGGACTGGAGCTTAAAGGAAGCTTTTTGGCCCTTTATGATCAGCAGCTGAAAAGTTTCAGTTGTCAGCAAAGCTCAAAATAGTAAAGAAAGTTGGGGAAATTCTGTTATTGCTTTCCTTCTCTCACTGCCTTAAAAAAAATGTTTATATTTTGTTGTTTAAACAGATTGCTCTTAGTAAATGTACCTCCCTGGATACCTTTGTAAGAGCAATGGCTGCCAAGCCTTACATTTCATTGTCCGGAATAAATGGATTTTTTTTTTCTTTTTTTCTGTTGTTTAAACCTTTCAAGTCATCTGAAAGGGATGAAATAAATAAGCTGCTATTGACAATTCTGGTATGGAGGTTGGCCGCCAGGACAGTAGAAAGTTCTTGTCTTTTTTGGAAATTTTCTAAAAGTTGAAAATTTTGTACCTTGGAACTATCTAACTGTTTAGAGAAAAAAGATGCCACAGTTATGCTACAATGTTTTGAAAGTTCTAGCTGTGTTTATAGTTTTTCCCAGTTGCATCTATCCTGGTCCCTACACAAGATAAACGGAGCTTTATCGTTTTTCTCCAATCAACTATGCAATAATAGGAAATGGAAGGTCTGCAGAGTGTGGGAGGAATGAATGAGGTGAGTCCAGGACTAGCTGACAACCATGAGGATTCTAAGAACTAGCGTTTATGTGGTGTTTACTTCAGGCCACTGTTCTAAGTGCTTTATACGAACCAACTGCTTAGTTTGCTCTAGAGTTTTCTTGGTTCTAGTTATCTGTAGGGTACTGTTATTATCGCTATTTTACAAATGAAACAATGAGACAGAAAGGACATAAGCAATGGCTAGAGTCACACAGGTCATAAGGGACAACGCCAGGATTTGCACATTGACACAGTGGCTCCAGGGTGTAGGTGTAGATCACAGTGAGGGGAGGAAATGGGTATTGAGCTGGTGTATGATTAAGGCAATGGAGAAACCATCAGTACAAACACTTTTCAGTAGGCTTTTCAATCAAAGAGTGCATAAGGGGTGTTAAGTTTCATTTTAATATTCTTCATCAAGAAGACAAATGTTTACAATGGCAAAACTTAGGTGTATTGTTTTTTGGGCACAGAAGCAAGATGGAGATCACTTACCAGCTGTACAACAAATGAACCATGGAATGTCACTTTGTCGTGGTTTTCTCATCTGTAGACTGGGGATTTTATTAGCGCTTACCTTACATGGTCATTGTTAAAGCTGAATGACATATATGTAGAGTTATAGAAGATGGCATGGCACATCTTATGTTATGTGTTATAACTCCTAAGGATTTTCTTTACAAGTTTAAAATTGTAAGCCATCCAAAATAAAATGCTGCATACATCTCTACACACAAATTAATGTCAGCAACTTTAATCATCAGTTTGAAAAGAGCATAGTGTATACCCTTTAAATATCTGGAATCAGAGAGACAGTTTAATTAAACATTTTATTTCCAAACCATTACTAGGCTGTCCTAAACCGCAGGGACAGATTGAGCCAAAGACACAGCCAGACCCCACTCAAGGGAAAAACATATTTGATATGTGATCCCTAATGGAATTAAAGTTCTGTGAGTCTGTCTGTGTTCCTTAGGGAACACACTGCTCAATGATAAAATGTAAGATTCATTATTGTTTCAATCAATTTAGGATAAGTCTTTCTCATTTAGTTTTGACTCCGTATAGGTTACTTGTCACTAGGCATGATAAAGCATTTTTCCCAAGGTCTCCAGTGAAAGGAACTGGCAGATATCCTAATTATTATTCCTTTGTTTCATTTTACCTGCCACATTGTACCTTTGCCTTTTTCCCTTTGCACTTTTTCTTGGTGCACTCACCACCTAATTTCCTCTACTTCCTTTTTCTGTGTAATATCTTTCGCAGGGCTCATACTCCCCTACAGGCCCCACTCCCAAATCTGGAAAGACCTCAGAGCTAGCCAGCTGGTTGCCTAATCAAATCAGATTCCAAGGTAGTTGAAAGTCTACAATACTCAGGTGGATGAACGTATAAATGAACACTAGGAAGGACGAAAATGCCTGACTTTGCAGTTTCTAGCCACATTCACGTACGTGTAATTGTACAGGATACATTGCAAATCCTATATGAAGTATAAATTCAAAGGAATATGTAGATGCCTCCCAGTAGTTTTCCATGTGAAAATATTTTGTTTGAAATTCAGTACTAAAGAGTATCTGGAGTTAATAAAAAGAAATTTTTTATTCCATCCAGATGAATGAATTTAAAACCGAATTTTCTTACTGAAGAATAACAGACTATATGATCTTTTGGAAGCAATGTTAAATAGATCCAGTGGTTTAAAAAATATGTATATTATGACTAGATTAATTTTCTTGCATTCTTAACTTTAAGCAGTGAACCAAAATTCAGACATTTTAATCATGTATGGTAGTTCATTTGAAATTCAACTTGGTGGGCAAATCTCTTGATATTCTTTCATGCCACTTATGACTTCTTGTAACCAGACTGTTTCAGCTGCTAAAATTCTATTTTCAGAATGCTCTTATGTCCTAAAGGCAGAATAAGAGAGAAAAAAAAGAAACAAAGCATAATCAAAGAAAAAACAGAAAACAACCATTATGCTGAACATTTTCTATAATATACATTTATGTCATATTATGTATGTTTTATTCAAATACAAAATATACTAGAATAATTATTTTTAAACCTAGGATTAATATCCATAGGTTTTATATACAGAGTTAGAGCATAGATAGTAAATTCTTTCCATTGTATGATCTAAATATGCCCCTCCTATAGGCTTTGACCACAGGTGTACAGTTGTGGATTTAACTACAGTATGCCATCACAGAAAACATTTTATCAAAATATATTTGACTGTCTTTCTTCACAAAAGCAAAGCATTATAAATTTAGAGACACATGGAGAATTTTGCAGGTGACATTCTGTGTGCTGAAAGTATTTTCTAAAGACAGTGTTTAAAAGACTCTCCTGAGAGTATTTATATACATGGTTTAAAGATGGATTATATTTGTGGAGGCATCCTTTCCTTTCAAGGACTATCTAGGTGAAATTTTCTTTGGTATATGGCATTTTATTTACTTATTTTATAAAATTGAGTGCCTGCTTGAGTAATAAATGGCTCCAAGCATTGAGAAGCTAACAGTCAAAGGAAGAAGAACAATTAAAGATACTTTTATTATTGCTACCTTCCCTAACACTTCCAAAGTGTTGCTCTTTAGACTTTGTAGGGGAAGGAATTCTTACTGTGCAGTATGACCAGTGGCGTAATAAGAAAACAAACCAAAGGGGAAGACTGCCTGATGGAAAGATCATGAACAATGGAGTCTAATAAATATAGATTCAAATCCTGGCTGGGATACTTCTCATCATATGACAATAATAGTAACACTTGACTCACGGGGTTATTGGTAGAAGCAAAAGAAATAGTGTTAAGTGCCAGGGACACTGTAGGTACTTAATGCATAGTAGTTATTAGTAGCAGTATTATGAGAACACTGGACTGAACAAACATTTGTATCCTTTTGATAGAAAGGACTTCTTATTTGTCAGCTAGCTCTAGATAATCAGTAAAAAGTAAAGTGTAGATCAAAGGAAGAATATATATGGTGAATGTGGTAAGCATTGCAGTTTGTGTTTTTTTGAGGGGGTTAAAGGATCCATTGCCACCTTTATGATGCACTGTGTGCATGCATTTATTAGCATCTGCCTTCTTATAAGTGTAAATTTCTGCATATGGTGGTAACTTTCTTGAGTTCTTGTTTCTTCAAAGGAAGGAACACATACTATCCATTCATCTTGTGTTCTCCCTATTTGTCTCATAGCAGGTGTCTAATAACCTCTGTATTTGTTGAATTCAAAAACAAAATCATCAAATTTCTAAATCACCAAACTTACAATCTACCCCTCATGAAATTTCAGACCCTTTTGGAATTGTCATTTAAATACACCAAGTGCTTCCCACTTAGGGAGGGTAACAATAAAAGTATCCTTAACTGTAAAAATATCTGCATCCCTAAAAGTCTGATTTTTAAATTATTTAAAATTTTTATGTATTTTAATCTGGTTAAAATTACATCTGGCATTAGTTAACATTTTAAAATTTGAGAATAATAGTCACAAGAATTATTTTTTTCCTCACTGGGGCTAAATTAATATCACACACAAAAAGGAAGTATACACTTGGGGCACTTAGTGGCTCAGTTAGTGGAAGTGTCCAACACTTGATATCAATTCAGGTCTTGATCTCAGGGTTATGAGTTCAACCTCATGTTGGGCTGCATGCTGGGCATGGAGCCTACTTTAAAGAAAAAAAAAGAAGATAGCATAGTCTTCAAGTTATGTGTCTTGTTCCAATATGGCTGCCCCAATGCCTTGCATCATGTTCACTTTGCAGTCACATCAAGAGGAAGGGAAAGGGGTTTAAGGCTACCATACAGAGTTTGCACACCATTTTATTTTATATCACAATACTCAAACGTATTTACATTTCACACCTAGCTGCAAAGGAGTCTAGGAAATGTATTTTTCATATTAAAAAAGAGAGAGGAAGAGAAAAGAAAGGAAAAGAAAAAAGTCCCCTAAAACTCATAGGATTTATTACCAGAAGAATGAATGAGAAATTGGATATTAGAGGATATTGAAACAAGACACAAGAGTTTAAGTCAAGAGGGATTTTACATGGAATTTACATCATTACTCTAATTCTTGCCTTTCAAAATTACCCTAAAGCATATCCTGCTAAATTTTCTTGGAAAATATATGTGGATCATCCTGACTAATTGTTATTGTAAGTATCTATCTAGGGTGAATTCAACAATCCACTATTGTAGGCTAAACATAGATCAAAATTTTATTATTGATTATGAAATAATAGCTTATAATAGCTAACAATCATGAAAATTGAATATATGCCAGGCACTATTCTTAAACATATTATTGTATACACGTAATTTCCACATCTCTTTGGGGTAGTTACTATTATTAGCCCAGCTTTGAAGATTAAAAAAATAAGGATAAAATGTATTTTTCACTTTTCAAAGAATATTTAATACTTGATTTTTCTTGACATATGTGGTACTGAATGTGTGGATGGATAACTGGATGAATGACAAGCCAAAACAGGAACCAGGAATGACAGCCATATATAGGAACATAGCTATTCAAATGATTGTACCTCTTTGGAAGGAACCATCTTCTAATGGCATTTCTAGTTATCAAAACATTCTTGACACTACACTTCTGGAGCTCTCTAGAAAGTTTGTTGTGTAGTCTTTTGAAAATGTAAAATGATGAAAGATACAGTCTTTAAAGCATCATTTTAGTTTCATTTTATGTATGGAAACAATGAGGTCATTTAGGAAAAGTCTGTTGGAAAATTAAGCTAGAAAACCAATTTTAGTAAAAAAAAAGTGTCCTAAATTAATAAGAATGCTTCTCTCATTTGGCAGATGCACTGATTATTTTTGTATAATTCTCATATATTTGGGTTAAAAGCAAAAATTAAATTTAAATATCTTTAAAGTAAAAAAAAAAAAAAAGTATGTCCATACAAGTGACAACAATACAAGTATTTTCAGAGGCAAAGACATTCTTTGGCATGTATGTATACAGCGTAAAGCTTACCTTCATGTTTCTCTTCCCCCATTTAAAATATAATTGCAAGGTCAAGAAAAAACTAAAAAATTTAGCAAGGTCAAACAAGTTTAAATATCTAACATATTCTTTGTTAGTTAAGATTTGCGCATAAGTCTTGGTTTGCATAGTGCCAAAAAAAAGAGAGTGGCAAGAATGAGGCTGGAAACCACACAGTAGTTTGATCCCAAAGGCCCTTTGTGCCTTGTTAGTGTTTTTGTAGTTTAAGGGAGGTGATATGAGCTGATTTCTGTATTACTAACTCATTCTATAGGACCAAACGACAATGTGGAAATTAGATTTGGAGCAGAGACCTTGAAACTAAAGACAGGGAGACAATGGAGACAGTTACATGGAACAGACAGGTGAATCTAGAGCAAAACACAGATGTTGGGCAGAGAAAGAGGAAATAGCTTTGAAAAATATTAAGGAGTTAAAATCAGTGAGACATGGAGACCAATAATGTCCTAGTTAATATATGAAAAAAGGAGGAGTCAAGAGCAAACCCTTGGTCTTCCCTTGGCCTTTTCTACAGCAACATGAAAGCTCCTGTATTGAACACTCAGACTATGTCAGGCATTGCTACACTCTTCATGTGTGTTCTTACTTGGTGCTCAAGCAAAAAACCGTGCCTTCTTTATAAATTAAGGAAGTAAGAACTCAAAAGACATGAAATAATTTCCTAGTTGATAAATCCAGAGTGTCAGAGAACATTGAATCTTTATTAAAGAGTTGCTCACTTTGCCTTAGGAGCAATCAGGGAGCCAGACTAGAAAGGCCTTGTGAAAACAGGACTTTTACAGAAAATTATTACAGAAGTAGTATTTTGACAGTCACATGAATGGATTAAATTTCCAGAAATTTTGAAGAGACAGATTTTTTGTTGTTGTTTAAAAATCGGGGGAGCTGGGGGCGCCTGGGTGGTGCACTGAGCTAAGCCCCTGACTCTTTCTTGCCTTCTGTTCAGGTTGTGATCTCAGAGTCATGAGATCGAGTCCTGCATTAGGCTCCACAGTCAGCACGGGGTCTGCTTGAGTTTCTCTCTCCTTATGCCCCTCCCTCTGTACATGCTCTCTCTCTCTCTCTAAAATAAATACATAAATCTTTTTTAAAAATGAGGACATGGGAGGCAGTGTCTACTTCTACAATCTCATTTTTAGCTAATGATCAAAATGCAGTATACACAAATTGCTTAGTTCAGAAATTGTTATATTCTATTTTAAAATTAGATAAAACTCAGATAAAAATCTACTAATGAAATTTATTTTTACACAGCTTCATAGTTTATTTCTTCACATGATATGACTGTTCTTAGACTACATTTTATTTTCTTAAGTAATAAGGAAGTCAAAGCAAGGTAGAAAGCAAAGGGAATCAAAGAGCATATTGTACCAAAAGCTAATGGCATGATTCTCATAGGTCATGCTTGGCGAAAGGCCACACTACATTCTTGGTATAAACTTGATAATGTTCTCTGTTTTACAACATGTGGTGGTGTCTTTACAATATCAGCTCCCGAGTGGGCTGCTTTTGTCATAATCAAGTAAATTTGATCATGGTGCTGCTATTACTGGAATTTTTTGGATCCAAGCTCTGTGGTTGATAAAATTTTTCTTAGTAAGATTTTTCACTTTAATTTCTTCTGTACTTAAAAGCAGCAACAGACTGCTCAAGAGCAGATGATTTCTCTGCACCATTTGGCAGACTATTTGACAAACTGAAGTCTGTGATTCAGATGGAATGGATACTGAAGAAACTGACTCTAGAATTTTCAGCAATTTCTACAATTAATACCAAAGGTCATTCTCATCAAGCATACTACTCTTTATCCCTGAGTATTTTGATCCGCAGTGGCTTCTGTTTCCTCAAGATGTCTCAGAATTTTTAGTACATTTTCAAGAACAATATTACCAATAAATAACTTTATAAAATCCCCATTTTTCACTGTCCTATTTGTTTGTTTCTCTTCTTCCTGCTAAGAATATCCAGTTTAGATATTGTCAATAATCTGAAATACTTTAACCTCTTTTTCTTCTCTACCATTCTTTGAGAGTGCTCAAACTCATAATATTTTTAATAATCATGTTTATGTAATGGAATATCACTTCTACTGTATTCAAAGTTTAATATCTAGCCGATATTCTTTCTTCATCTGTTTTGATTTAACTTGCAATGTCAGCCAGCAAGTTGAATCTGTACTGTTCACTATCTTTATCTAATTTCAAATAATTTTTAAAAATGTACACCACTCTATTCTGTCCTTGTTAGTATTAAAAAAAATGATTGATTCCATTAATCCCACAGAACTGATGCTTTCTTTTTCTTTTAGATATATCTATGTAAATACCACATATCTGGTGATTCATTGTTCAGAGGGCATGGTACACATTCAAATTCTGATTCAAAAGAGTAATTTCATTAAATATATCTAACAGACCAATAATAAAATTACATATTAATTTAAACATTCCATATGCAAATGGAATTTAACTTTCTGGCAGTCCAGGGAAAAAAATGTTCTTGGAAGAACTAAATTTGCATATGTCAGTTGAAGCCAGTGAAAGTTAGGGGTATATCCAAGAGAAAAATACAAACTGAAAAGGATCTCTGTTCATTTTGTACCCAGCAGCAGGAAGCCATTGGTGACTGGCAAACACTGTGCCATGAAAATATTGGGAACAAAGCTGGATTGCCAGGACTTGTAAGGGAGATAAGGAAGTGGAGAGAGTAGGTAGCTTATTTTTTTTTTTAAGGATTTAAATGTCTTGGTGTGTTCAAATGCTGCTAGAAAGGATTTAGTATTGAAGAAGTGGAACATATTAGACAGAGTGAATAATCAAATGACCAAATAGGTTGAGAAGCAGTGATCCAGAGCTCTGCCTTACAGGGCGAGTATATATATATATATATATTTCAATATATTTTATATATTTTATATATATATATATTTTTTTTTTCTGCCATAAGGGGCAGAAGGAGAAAACCAGGCCAGGCCTATAGGTTTGAAGTCAGGAATTGATGGTGTACCATCTGCTTTCTCAGTGACTGGATAGCTTGTCCTCAACTATATGATAAAGAGAAGTAGTGGCAGTGTTATATTAGAGGTTAGAGGTGAATAGGCAATATTTGAAATAGCCCTTTATGAATAAAATTCAATTAAGTGGATCTGGGTTATTATAGTCAATAATCTAAAAAGATAATTGCCCATTTAAAAAAAAATCTTTTTTTTAAAGAGGCACCACCTCCCCTGCCACATACACACACACACACACACACTATATTTATGTATCTGTGAGAAAGTAGTATATGTTGGAGAGAAAAGCTAAGAAACTGTCAAGAAGTCCAGGCTTGAACAGATAAGGATTTGGACGAGGATAGTAGCAAAGAGAAAAAAATTAAAAAGCTGATTTGTCAAAATGTTGGAATTTAGGAAGGTTTACTACTCTAGGATACTAGTCAGGGAATGAAAGAAAGTCAACCTCTACATCATAATTGCCACATGTGTTACAGTATTGTTCTGAGCTAGGTGGCAACCTCCTTAAATGAAAGAAATTAACTTGGCAGTTATTAAATTATTTACATAGTATCTGTCAGCTTTAATTACTTTATTCTTAATTCTCATCTTTTAGAGAAACTGTGTACATTTTCTTTTATACTTAATATGATACTTCTCTCACTTGAACAGACCCGCCTGTGATATCTGTAGTAAAAGAGTGTTCAAAACAGTGTATCTTGGGTTACAGCATATTATTATCAATGCTTTTATTAATACTAAACCTTTCTTTTATATACTGTATACATATAGTATATGTATAATTTAGCTTGGTCTTAAACAAATTTTAAGAGATTAACCTCAGCATTTTTTTTTGTATATTTTAACATACTAATATATAACATTACTTTGAAAATTACAATATTGGTTCCTGAAAAGCAGACCCTGAGTTGGAGCTTTCTGTGCAAGAGATAAACTGGGGAGTCCCCGCAGATTAAAATTGGGAAGGTGCAGGGGATCGGTGAGAAAAGGAAACAAGGTTGGACACGAGGGAAGTTGAACTGTGATGTAGTTGAAACAGAAGCCATGGATGATTCTACAGGGAACTATGGACAGCCCTTGAGATTTTTCCCATCTGGGTGAAGAAACCTACATTGACTATTCATTTGAGTCAGGCTGTTTTCAGAGAAGGGGTGGGGTGACCTTGGATATGGTGGTGCTTTTTAGTCAAGGTCACGGCCTTCCAGTGGAACTCAGCTGACAACTGTTCCTGCCAACACTCCCTATAGCTGAGGTTATGTATATCGGAGAGATAATGTACACAGCACACCACAGCACCCTGTACAATAACAAAGGCATTTATTATAAAAACACTCTGCCTTATTTCTCTCCAGCCCCGATATAATTCCCCAAATGCAATCACTACTGTTTTCTTAAAATCTTTTCTAATGATTAATATCTCAATACGAAATAATGTGCTCAGTGATTTTAATTTTATCATTTTGAAATACGATTCAAAATCTTAAGGTATTTTTTCTCATGTATTATATATATATATATATATATATATATATATATATATATATTTATGATAGTCACACAGAGAGAGAGAGAGAGGCAGAGACACAGGCAGAGGGAGAAGCAGGCTCCAGGCATCGGGAGCCCGACGTGGGATTCGATCCCAGGTCTCCAGGATCGCGCCCTGGGCCAAAGACAGGCGCCAAACCGCTGCGCCACCCAGGGATCCCCTCATGTATTTTAATTTGAAATTTATCTTTCCCTTTACTCTCTATATAATTACAGCACTATTTGTATTTCTCATAGGTAGGTCTAACCCTAAAATCTAATCAAGATTCAAAGATGGGTGAGAATAAGGATTTGCACTTTGTTCAAATTCACTTTTTTTTTTTTAAGATTTTATTTATTCATGAGAGACCCGACAGAGAAAAGCAGAGACATAGGTAGAGTGAGAAGCAGGGTCCCTGAGGGGAGCCTGGTATGGGACCAAATCCTGGGACTCCAGGACCACACCCTGAGCCAAAGGCAGAGGCTCAACTGCTGCACCACCCAGGCATCCCCAAATTTGCATTTATTTGGGTTTATTTTTTTATTTTTTTTTAATTTTTATTTATTTATGATAGTCACAGAGAGAGAGAGAGGCGCAGAGACACAGGCAGAGGGAGAAGCAGGCTCCATGCACCGGGAGCCCGACGTGGGATTCGATCCCGGGTCTCCAGGATCGCGCCCTGGGCCAAAGGCAGGCGCCAAACCGCTGCGCCACCCAGGGATCCCTGGGTTTATTTTTAAAGGAGCAAATAGAGCAAAGGCTAAGAGTGCAATAAAGGATGTAGATAGGTGAATGTGACTTCCCATTGCCTTGCTGGGTTCTAAGAGCATTTCACCTGAATTCAGTTCCATGGCTATAGCCCTCCTTAGAGGAGGGAGTTTTACAGCAGTGAGGGAGAGTCAAGAACTTTGGGTCCTCTGCTTCTGATAGCCTTGGTTACCTCTAGACCCTTCCTCAGGTCTACCTCTCAACTTCTGGGGCAGCTATACTTGTACTTTAACCACAGTCATTTTCTGTGCTTCATAGGTTGTCATCAAGAAGTCACAAACCATTAGGTAGAGTTTATATCATTATTATTGGTAAATATTGCTTAAAGCAGAGTCACCTGTTGGTATGCCACAATTACATTTCCTTGTTCATGTTTCCCGTGTTATCCTAATGCCATTTTTTACACTTCTCCAATAGAAATCAAGTCCTCTTTGGGGGGGCTTTATATGCTTTATTATTTCAGTCATGCCTTTCTTGTACATTTTAAATTTCAGATTTTTCCCTTTCCTTCACTTATCTTTTTCTTTCATTTTAATTCCTCTCAATTTTGCCTTAATTGTTCCTTTTTTTTATTTACAAGAAGGCATTTACTTATTCAGAAAAAAATAATTCTTTATTACCACTTTCTCATTCTATTACTCCTCTTTCTTTTTTTAAAAAAAATATTTTATTTATTTATATGAGAGAGAGAGAGAGAGAGAGAGAGGCAGAGACACAGGCCTAGGGAGAAGCAGGCTCCATGCAGGGAGCCTGACGTGGGACTCGATCCTGGGTCTCCAGGAATACGCCCTGGACCAAGGCAGGCGCTAAACCACTGAGCCACTCGGGCTGCCCTCTTTTTTTTTTTTTTTTTTTTTATCTTATGGAATACTTTACTAAAACTCACCGTGTCATAGAGACTATCCATCTGAAGCCTTTCTTCTTGTTGCAAATAGTTGATTGTTCCCTATGTCAGCTAAGCTATCTTCAGAGTCATCATTCCAAAAATTTATCCTTCTTTTGTTCCACTTACGGCTTCCTGCTTCTTGATTTATTCTTTCATTTTTCTGTATTATAATGTCAAGTAACTTTATACAAAAGGGTGAGTGGAAAGTGAGCTCTGAGTTCTCCTGTATCTTAAAAATTCCAACACATTTAATTGGTGGTATTGACTGTATATTGTTCCAGGCTCAAAATTATTTCCTTCATAACTTTGAAGACACCGCTTCATTGTCTTCTGGCATTAAGTTGACTGATGGAAAGCTGAATTACCTTTTATTTGCAGATGGCATTTTTTCCTACTTCTTCCTCTGTGGAAGTTGTAAGGATCTCCTGTGGTTCTCTAGAATGTATTTAGAATTCAGTCTTTTTCTTTTAATTCTGCCATGCACTTGATTGGTCCTTTCAATATCTATTTAAAGGTCAGTGTTTGAGCCGCCGGGGAGGCTCAGCAAGTTGAGCATCTGCCTTCAACCCAGGGCGTGATCCCAGGATCCGGGATCCAGTCCCACTTCGGGCTCCCGGCATGGACCCCGCTTCTCCCTCTGCCTGTGCCTCTGTTTCTCTCTGTGTGTCTCTCATGAGTAAATAAATGAATACAATCTTTAAAAAAAAAAAAAAAAAAAAAAGATCAGTGTTCATCCTCTCTGGAGAACTCATCTGCAGCGTTTCTTTGTTGATTTCTTCTAAGCTTTTTCTATTCTCTGTAAGAAAATCTTGTTAATCAAATATTGAATCTCCTGGATTGACTTACTATGTCTTTTATGCTTTCTCTCATATATCCACTTTATATTTTTGTACTATCTACTGGGAAATTGCCTAGTACTTCATCTTCTCTTCTACCTCTTTATATATATATATATATATATATATATATATATATATATATATAAAGTTTTAAAATCTAGCACATTGCCTTAACTTCCCTTTTTATTAACTTTCTATTCTGTGTGAGGAAGGGCAAATCACATTACTAATGACTCAGAGTCTCTTTTGTTCTCTAGTTGTCCTTTTTTCATTGAAAAGAGTGAAAAAAGACATAATTTCTGCCCCGTTGGAGTTTAATATTTAGTTGGGACAATATATCAGTTATTATTGCTGCAAAGCTAACTGCTCAAAACTTAGTGACTTGAAACAATAACCTTTTATTTGCCTCCTGACTCTGCAGGTTGGAAACTTGGCTGAGTCGTGTTAATGATCCGGTTGAGGTTCATTTGACCTCTGCTAAGGTCACCCAAGTGTCTTCAATTATTTTGGGAGTCAATAGAGGCTAGCCAGTTTCTGTTAGCCTTTGCTGGTAGGTCTGGGATGGCTGGAAAGGAGAAATTTGCCTCCATTTGTACCTCATCCTTCAGCATCTCTACTTGGGCTTATTCACAAAATTAAGAGCAAGGGTTCCAACAGTGACTTATAAGGAAAGGCCCAGAGTATAAGCCTGCTTCCAGTCTCTACTTACTTCACATTTACTATTGTCCCATTGCAAAGCAAGTTACATGGACAACCCCAGGTGAACATGAGAGGGGTCTATATAAGAGTGTGGATGAAAGACATGCAGAAACCGGAGCTCCCACTCTAAGAGGTAAAATATAAGACTGGAAATTAAAGACAGGACAATTCTGAAACACTCTAAAAAATGTAAAATTAAAGCCATAATTTTTATGTTACAATATCGTATAGGCTGTAAGAGTTCAGTGAAACAAAGATAGAGATTGAACTCCCTAGAAAAGCTTCATGAAGGGTTGGGTTTCACCAGGTTATTAAAAATTGTGGATGGATTCAGATAGGCCAAAAATGACATGCAGACTAGTGGGCAGATTGAAGGTATGGTGGGTTGGAGGGAAGTGGATAAATGGGCATGTTATTTCATTGAATTTGAAGAAATCCTCTGCTACAGACTAGAAATAACACCATGTATTCAAATTAAGATTAGCTGCCAGAAGGCCACAGATGCTGATGGAAAGAGTCTATTTTTGATGACATTTTAATATTAGGTCAAATGAAAGAACAAATCCTTGCTGGCAAAAATACGAGTTTTGAAAAAAAAAAACTAAATTATTTTCAGGAAGATCTTTTATAAAGAAAATTATGACAAGAATTAAGGACATCAGATATTTTGAGTAAATATAATCTAAGATTTATATAGGAATAAAAGAGACTAAAATTTACTTTCATGTTGGAAGGTGTCTTTCAAAGATAAGCACTAAGCTATTTAGCGTCTTATAAACATACATCAGCATCCTAATTTTCTTCTCTTGTTTTTATTGTTTTTTTTTCTTTTAATTCCAGTGTAGTTAACATACAGTGCTATATTATTTACAAGTGTACAGTATAGTGATTCAACAATTCCATATATTACCTGGTGCCCATCACAGCAAGTGTACTCCTTAATCCCCACCATTTATTTCACCCATCCCCTCACCCATCTCCCCTCTGGTAATCTTCAGTTTGTTCTCTGTAGTTAAGAGTCTGTTTCTTTTTCTTTCTTTTTTTTTGGGGGGGGGGATTTAATTATTTATTTGAAAGAGACAGAGTATAGCAGGGGAGTGGCAGAGTGAGAGGGAGAAGCAGGCTTCCCGCTGAGCAGGGAGCCCAGTGTGGGGCTCAGTCCCAAGGACCCTGTGATCATGACCTGAGCCAAAATCAAGAGTCAGGCATCCAACCAACTGAGCCATCCTGGGCCACAAGAGTCTGTTTCATGGTTTGTCTCTCTTGCTCTCTCTTTTTCCTTTGCTCATATGTTTTGTTTCTTAAATTCCACATGTTAGTGAAATCATATGTTTGTCTTTTTCTGACTGACTTACTTCACTTGGTATTATACTTTCTAGCTCTATTCATATTGTTGCGAATGGCAAGATTTCACTCCATTTAATTTAATTTAATTTATTTTATTTTTAAAAATATTTTATTTATTTATTTGACACAGAGAGAGGAGTGCACAAGGAAACGGCAAGCACAGGAAGAGGGAGAAACAGGCTTCCCACCACGCAGAGAGCCAGATGCAGGGTTTCATCCCAGGACCTTCAGATCATGACCTGAGCTGAAGGCAGACACCTAACTGACTAAACCACCCAGGCACCCCTTCATTACTTTTTATAGTTGAATAATTTTCCATTGTGTGTGTATATACATACATATCTTCTTTATCCATTTTTCTACTGATGGGAACTTGAGTTGCTTCCATAATTTGGCTATTGTAAATAATGCTACAAGAAATATAGTGTGTATACACCCCTTTGATTTAGTATTTTTACATTTGGGGGGTAAATTCTTGGTAGTCTGATTACTGGATCATAATGCAGTTCTATTTTTGACTTTTTGAAGAACCTCCATATTGTTTTCCACAGTGGCTACACCACTTTACATTCCCATCAAGAGTGCAAGAGGGTTCCTTTTTCTGTGCATCCTCACCAACATTTGTTGTTTCTTGTGTTTTTGATTGTAGCCATTTGACAGGTGTGAGGTGATATCTCATTTTAGCTTTGATTTGCATTTCCTTGATGATGAGTAATATTGAGCATCTTTTCCTGAGTCTGTTGGCCATCTGTATGTCCTCTTTGAAGAAATGTCTGTTCATGTCTTCTGCCCATTTTTAAATTGGATTATTTGTTTTTGGGTGTTGAGTAATACTAGTTTTTTAAATATATATTTTGGATACTAACCCTTTATCTGATATGTCACTTGCAAACATTCTCCCATTCCATAGGTTGCCTTTTAGTTTTGTTGATGGTTTCCTTCACTGTGCAGAAACTTTTTATTTTGATAGAGTCCTGATAGTTTATTTTTGCTTTTGTTGCTCTTGCCTCAGGAGACATATTTAGAAAAATATTGCTGTGGCCTATGTCAGAGAAATTACTGCCTGTGTTCTCTTCTAGCATTTTTATGGTTTCAGGTCTCACATTTCAGTTCTCTATATACTTCGTGTTTATTTTTGTGTATGGTGTAAGAAAGTGGCTTGGTTTCATTCTTTTGCATGAAGATGTCCAGTTTTCACAGCAGCATTTGTTGAAGAGACTGTTTTTCCTGTTGTATATTCTTTCAGCATCCTCATATTTGAAGGCACTTGTGAAACCCAAATATCTTTTTCTACAGCTAATCTAATTTTAGTCTTAGTTGATGCCAGTCATAGGACTGATGCTTTTTCCTCATTGTGGTTAGTCCAATTTACTAGGATTGCTAGCCAAAGAATTATTACTCAAAAAAGAAAAAAAAAAGTATTTGGAATTTGCTACCAAAGATAGCTAATATAAAATAATGCATTGGAAATTACTTAAATCACATTCTTAATTTCCTATAGTGTAATAAATCAAGACCCATTTTTAAGAAGAAAATTAAATATATTTTACTTTTTTTTCAGAGGGAATATATATTATAATGAATTATAAACATTTTTTCTTTTAACTATTGGGGAATCTTCATTTTAAATAAGAGTATTGAAACATATATATATTTATTTATATAGCTACATATTATATATAATACTAATTAGACTATCTCTACTGATATTAAAATACTTTAAGAAATTAGAGCAATTTTATCACTTGCTGTATGTCCTAAATTCATCTTTAAAAGAATACATGGTCTAAGAAATTTGAGATTATAGAATGTCTCCAGATTTAGCCTGAGCTTTATGCACTAGTAAATCATAAGTCACATGAGTATTTAATATAGTCTATCTGTAGACATGGACCTCAGCTCTCTTCTAGTTTGGGGAAATATTTGCAACCATTCATGCCACTGGAAGCATTGGCCTTTCCATATAAACAGAGAAAGAAAGAGGAAGAAAGAAAAAAAGAAAGAAAGAAAGAAAAGAAAGAAAGAAGAAAGAAAGAAAGAAAGAAAGAAAGAAAGAAAGAAAGAAAGAAAGAGAAAGAAAGAAAAAAGAGAGAGAGAAATCACTCTTGACAATTGGAAATAATATTGATCTCTTGTACTATATTTTGAGTGTATCAAAGTTAGATCTCATAGTCTGATTTTTCCAAATATACGCCTAAATGTCTTCTCATCATTGTTTATTGTCCTTATCACAAGGTGCAGGATACTTCACATTTACATTAATCACAAAACTGTCAGAGGCTATTGATGTTTCACACAATTTTGAATTGCTCTTAATCTTTTTCTGCATTTGCAGAACCTTGATTGACCCTTCACAACATAGAAATAACCCTAACTATATACCAAAATGATCTGTTTTTGTAGCTGAGTTGAGCTATTTCTCTTTCTTCTATACTTCCATGATCTCTCCTCTTCCTTTACTTCTTTTTTTTCTAATTCTTTTGTTTTCTCCTCCTCCTTTTTCTCCCCTTCCTCCTCCTTTTCCTGATCCCATTGTATTTTTCCTGTTCCTCTATAAGCACATAGAGATGTAGAAACTTTCTCTGAATTAACCTTGATTTCTCCTTCTATCCTTTTCAGTAAAGTGAAATTTATTTTTTAAAGATTTTATTTATTTATTCATGAGAGACACACACACACGGGGTGGGGGGGAGAGACACATGCAGAGGGAGAAGCAGGTTCCATGCAGGGAGCCTGATGTGGGACTCAATCCTGGGTCTCCAGGATCAGGCCCTAGGCTGAAGGCAGGTGCTAAACGCTGAGCCACCCGGGCTGCCCAAAAATGAAATTTAATATAAAATTCTACAGCAACTGATTTCAACTTTCTTAAAATCAGTAAACCAATCTAAACATTAATAACAATTAACATTTAGTGTGTGTGTGTTTATTATGTGCCAAAAAGTATTCTAAATATACTACATCCATCAATGCATTTAATCTGCAAAACAACTCTATGAACAAATGTCCATTTTATAATTGAGGAAAATGAAGCACAATGAAAACACACAGGAAGTGGTAGAGCCAAGGTATTTTTTTTTTTCCTTTGGGCTCTTTTCCATGATATACAGTTAATATAATCACTTATGGAACTGAGGAATTTTTAAACTTTTTAAAAACTATAATATAGACAGGATCACTGGATGGCTCAGTCTGTTGGGTGGTGGGATTTTCATTTTGGCTGGGGTGGTGGTCTAAGGGTGGTGGGATCAATCCCTACCCTTGGCCCCATCCTCAGGGGAGTGGAGGAATCCGCTTGGGATTCTCTTCCTCTCCCCCACTCCTCCCATGCTTGTATGATCCCTTTCTCTCAAATAAATAAATAAATAAGTAAATAAATAAATAAATAAATAAATAAATAAGTAAATAAATAAATAAATAAGTCTTTATTTTATTCTTTTTAATAAATAAATCTTTAAAAAGATAAGTATAGTGTAGTCAAGAATAGTGCAAAGTATATTACAAAACCAGCCATAACCTTATCCATCTATTAACCTCTTAACCTATTTTCTCTTTTTCTGACAACATCTTGATTTGCATTTGAAGAATAGTAAAATTCTCTTACATAACTACAGGTGAGTTCTTAACTGGTAAACAACATGGATACAACTTTAATCTATATTTTAATTTTTTTTCAACTGACCCAATAATGTCCTCTCTAGTATTTTTTACCAACAGTTACAGGATTCAGTCCAGGATCAGGTATTACATTTAGTTTTCATGTCTCTCTTGTCTCTTTCAATCTGAACAATTCTACAGGATGTTGAAGAATGTAGTGAGACTGAGGTCTTTAATATCAGTAAGTGATTACTTGAAAGACTAGTAGTGAAAGAATAAATCCGAAAGGAAACTTGAACATAGGGAAATGTCTGTGAAACATTTACCAGATATTTTAAACAAAATAGTTGAAGATATATTTATTCTGATCTTTCAAGGTAATCAAAACACTTAAGACAACAGAACTATTATTGCACACATTTCCAGTTTTCCACTAAATCAAAGCGTCAACCTCAGCAGAAGGAAGTCCCTGTATCTCTGAATCTCTCTGGTAGAAATGACAGAAAGAATTTGCAGTATGTAAAATGACTGGGTTAATTAATTACTAATTGGTTCATTAAAATAATCCACCGACAAGCTTATATTGATTTGTTTGTTTCTTTGGAATCACCAGAATGAGCTTATGGAATTTACCCTGTAAGATCAAATAGTTAATTAAGATAATGATAGCTTAGACTAAACTGCTGTCAGTGGAGATAGGGAGAAGTGGATGAATTTAAGTACTATTTGGAGAGTTACATTGACAAGATTCTGTGATGAATTGAACATAGGAGGTGAGCTGTAGGCAGGGCCAAGTATAATTCTTAAGCTCCAGGTTTTCATATCTGACTCAGTGATGTCATTCACTGAGCCAACCAAAGAAAGGAGAAGATCAGGTTATGGGTGAGAAGGTCAAAGTTCAGTTTGGGACCTACTGTCTTCTTACATATTTGGATGGTGATACAGAAATATATATACAGATCTGAAGCAAGAAGGGTGGAAGTGAAAAAAAAAAAAAAAACGATGTAGGCATTACCTGAATATAGGTGATAGCAGAAATGTTTAATGTGGAACATGCCTAGGATAACTCCAGAGAGAAAGAAGAAAAGAAGGCCAATGGCATAGCCTTAATAATGACTACTTTAAAGGGTGTTGTGAGGATGGTTAGATTGGAGGAGTTTGGAGGAAAACTCCAAAGTTTGGAGTTTGGAGGAAAGGAGTTTGGAGGAAAACGTTAGCCAGACCAGTAAGACCAGAATGATTGTGTCACAAAAGACTAGAAATGAGTATTTGGAAGAATTAAGAAATGTTTACCATTGTCAAATGTTGCCGAGAGGGGAAAAAGAAGATGAGTGTTGAAAAGTGATCTTTGACTTTAGAAGCATCATGGGACTAGTGACTTTATCCAGAACTTCTACTGTGGAGTGATGACTGTAGACTCCAGACTGGACTAAGTGGTCATAGGAAAAGAGAGTGAGAAAAATGAATCAACTGGGGATCCCTGGGTGGCGCAGCGGTTTGGCGCCTGCCTTTGGCCCAGGGCGCGATCCTGGAGACCCGGGATCGAATCCCACGTCGGGCTCCCGGTGCATGGAGCCTGCTTCTCCCTCTGCCTGTGTCTCTGCCTCTCTCTCTCTGTGTGTGTGACTATCATAAATAAATGAAAATTAAAAAAAAAAAAAAAGAAAAATGAATCAACTGATAAGCGTTTTAATTAGTGACTGAAGAAATATGAGTGGTTGTAGCTGGAGGGGTTTGTGAAGTCTAGAGAGGTTTGAGTCCCGCTTTCTTTAAAAAAAAAAAAAAAGCCATTGGAACACATTTAACTGTCATAGGAAAGAATCAAGTTGAGAACATATGCTGAATGTATACAGGAAGTATAAATTGTTTGAGACAGTGGGAAAGGTTCATGATTCAAAGTGAAGGATGTGGAATTGCCCTTAGATGTAGAAGCAACCCCTTTGCTCTAACAGCAGGGAGGAAGGCAAGGAGACAAAAATGAAGGAGTTGTAGGTTTGGAAGCAGAAAGTCAAGAGTCCCTGTGGAAAAAGTGCACTTTTATTATAAGGTAGGAACTGGAATCATTTCTAGAGGGAGGACATAAATGTAGACAGATGTTTTCAGGAGCTCAAAGACTAGAGTGTCATGTAGAAGAGCGGGAGAGAATTTCTCTGTCCCATGGACAGCATGTAGGACTTCTCCTTGAGGTTGGAGATCATACATTTATTTTGTGGGTTTTTTTAAGTTTTTATTTTTATTTTATTTTATTTTTTTATTATTTTATTTTATTAAGAGTTTATTTATTTATTCATGAGAGATACAGAGAGAGAAGCAGAGACACAGGCAGAAGGAGAAGCAGGCTCCATGCAGGGAGCCCGATGTGGGACTCGATCCCGGGACTCCAGGATCACGCCCTGGGCCAAAGGCAGGTGCTAAACCGTTGAGCCACCCAGGAGTCCCCTAAGCTTTTAATTTAATTCCAGTTAGTTAACATACAATGTTAGTTACAGGTATTGAATATAGTGATTCCACACTTTCATATATCATCCAGTGCTCATCACCTATTTAGCCCATCTCCTCTCCCACCCTCCCTATGGTAACCATCAGTTTGTTCTCTATAATTATACAATGGGATATTATTCAGCCATAAAAAGGAATTAAATCCTTCCATTTGCAATGACATGGATGGAGCTAGAGAGTATAATGCTAAGCAAAATAAATCAGTCAGAGAAAGACAAATACCATATGGCTTCTCTCATATGTAGAATTTAAGAAACAACACAAATGAGCAAAGGGAAAAAGAGAGAATTTAAGAAACAGACTCATACATTTATTTTGAGTGTCTGCCCTGTTGTGTGACATTTCTTAGCATCAAATGGCTGGCTATTCCTGAAGAAGCTGGAGAGAAGTAGTTTATGTAGGATTGGGTTTTTGCAAGGCAGGTTTAACAAAAAGACATGTTCCAGGAGAATTAGAGTCAGAAAATCTATGCAGGGGCACATGAGTGGCTCAGCCAGTTAAGCATCCGACTCTTGATTTCAAGTCAGGTCGTGATCTCAGGATTGTGAGGTTGAACCCGTCGTTGGGCCACACTGAGCATGGAGCCTGCATAGGATTCTCTCTCTCCCTCTCTCTCTGCCCCATTCCCCCTCAATCTCTCTCTCTCAGAAAGAAAGAAGAAATGAAAGAAAGAAAAGAAAGAAAGAGGAAAGAAAAGAAAGAAAGAAAAGAAGAAAGAAAGAAAGAAGAAAGAAAGAGAAAGAAAGAAAGAAAAAGAAGGAAAGAGAGAAGAAAAATCTATGCTAAATATTAAGTAAATAAAGGGTAGGGATGGTGGTCTGAATGAGGGGAGGCAGGCTGTGTTCTAGAGATTTTAATGAGCTTAAAATATCACTTGTCTAACAAGCAAACTGTAGGAAGAGGAGGCTGTGCTTGAATTTGTGATTTTAGGTGTGGAGCATTGTTAGGTAATGCTAAGTACCCTCATGTGACATTGAGAGAGTGTCGCTGAGAGGTGGGACAGGAGAAGTTCTCCCCCAGTGAGGAGATCAAAGATCAGGGTGCATGATGTTGAAAACAGCCTAGATGGTGAGGGCCACTGGTAATTCAAGGAAATATGGGAGCCATTGCCAGAGATGTTAATTAGTAAAGGGCAACAACAGAGAGACTGGATGACAGCCAGTAAGATGAGAGCTTGACCTGTTGGAAGCAGGAAGAAGAGTTTTGATTTGTTTTATTTTTGCTCTGTTTGCTTTTATCAAGAAGGCAGAGAAACAGTGGTTTGGAAATGGTAAAAGTGGAGGAATCAACCCATAGCCAGCCCATTAAATATGGGGAACACTAGAAAATAAATAGAAAGCACTTGAGAATGCTGCCAGCATCATGGTGTCTTCAGAAACAAGCCTCATTTCAGCTAAAGCATGGGAGGTGGAGAAGAAGCATCAGGGAGTTGACAGTAAATTAGAATTTTCTAATCAGCAATTTTGCTTCTAAACACACAGCAAAAGGATATGACAGCAAAGAGAATCATTAAAACTAGTGGGACAGAGAGCTTCTTGGCACCAAAGAAACACTGAAGCCCAGCAGTTGGCAACTGCCTTACAATAAAATTCTGACTTAAGTGTTTGATTGAGGTTTATATTTTTTATTACCCTCCAAAATAATTATTAATTTTTTGTTTCATGTCCACATTCAATTTCCCTCAAGAAAGTCCCATAAAGGACACTTTTGCATATGCTATTCTTTCTGTCTGGAATGTTCTTTCCTAAGATACCTACAGGGCTCTCTTCCTCACCATCTTTAGATTTTTGTTCAAATGATACCCATGCCGTGGAGCTTCTGCAGAAAGGTCTTCCTTTCATCTAAGTTGTCCTGTTCTCCTCCTCAGCTTCATTTTCTTTGTCACTTTCCATCATCTGACAGCCCCTGTGATTTTATTATTTATTTTGCGTCTCTCTTCTCATACTTAAACCCAGAGTCCTGGATGGCAGGCTTTTTGTCCATCTCCTTCACTCACGGTTCTATCACCAGCAGCTAGAACCTACCTGAGACGGAGCAGGGTGCAATAAATACTTGCTGAATAAATAATCGCTGAATGAATTCATACATGAATTAATAGGCATAGAAATGCAATGGGGTCTGAAGACCATTCCAAAAGAGTAGTTACAAAAATATTTGGATCAATGAATACATTGTTGGAACAAATGTGGGACCCTTCAGGGTTATAGGGTACAGCACACATGTGGATGAATAAATTGTGCTATGAGCGTTTTAAAGTGGGCTCTTTATTTCAGAATCACCTCCGGATTACAGGATGATTTTAATGTCACTTGAGAACTTAATTCCCTATCAAATAGCCCACTGAATAGTCTCCTTTTGGTTTAATTTTCAAACCAAATAAAGCATAGTGCCGTTACCCTGCATGAGTCTGACTTTGCAGCTGAGCGCCTCCGGGCATGTCAAGGACCAGACTTAGATTAACTGCCAGTTTCTGCAACTGCAAAAATCTAACTACAGAAACTTCGAAAGCATAAGGATGGTTGAAGAAAGCAGGGCTCTATTCCACTGCTATAAATTTCCCATCATCCCTCTCATAAAGTAGTTAAGATTCTGCTTGGTTAAATAGAGATTATATTTTGGTGGCTTTAAAAACTTTTTTTTTTTTTTTTTGGTAAAAAAAATGGACAAGCCTTTTTTTTTTTCTTTCTGTCTTCTAAGTGCAATCTTCAAACCTACCATTCACAGTGACTAATCCTGATTTTTTTAAATTGGTTTTTCATCTAGATTTTTTTTTATCTTTCATCTTGCTTGTTTTCTTTTTAAAATGAACCTTTGTAAAAACTTTTTCTATACATATAAATACACATATCTAATATATGTGTAAGATCTACTCATACACATATTTTTCCTAAAATGAAAAAAGGTTATTTTTAAACATCTTTTTTATATTTGCTAAATATAGTAACATTATTTCAGGTGTGTGTTTTTTGTGCATACATGTGTATACACACATGTGTGTGAAGGCATATATGCATGTGTTTGAGTTTTCCCAGCAATGATTTTCTATCAAGAAGACACGGGCTATATGAACAGGCTCACGGTCTTTAAAATGTCCCTTTAACTAGACGAGCTCTGTGTTTCCCATCTTTTAGAGCTTTCTGTGTAAGGCTGACTGATATTAAATGAGGGGAGAGTGTAGTGATGTCAAATAGAGTAATGCTTGACTACCCATCGTGTGCCCTAGGCACAGACCTGCAAGAAGATCCATCACTAATTTCAAATTTCCTTTTGAACTGGATGGTACTGGATTGTTAACATGTTGTGTAATGACCTGTACGAATCAATAGGATGTCTGTCCAATCCTGGGAAGATAAATATGGATGAGTCCCATGCCATCAGTCATTTGACCTGCTGATGTTAATGCATATTCGTACTCATTGAAGTCATTCAGGGGAGGGAATTGGTCTCAGAATAATCCTATTGCTGCCTTTGGGTCTCAAGTATCAGGAGATAGATCAGATTTTTTTTTTAATATTTGCATATGGAAAGAGTGAGGATGCAGCTGGACAATTTCCTTCTGGCTTTTGACTAGAATAAGACAGATATTGTTGTTTATCAACAGTGACTGGAAGGTTAAAGGAAAAGTTAAGAGAGGGAGAAAGAGAGAGAGAGCGAGAGAGAGGGAGAGAGAGGGAGGAAGGAGGGAAACCTCCATTTTTCAGATACCATTCACATGTTTTAGAAATATATTTTTCTATGGTTCTGTTCAGTGTCCTCTGATCCTCTGGTATTCATTGTTCCTTTTGTGTCCCTTGCTTCCTGGTTTTTAAGTGTGTGCTATCCAAGGGAATTGGAATTAAAGTTTAAAGAAACTTGGCTTTTGAGCAGAATTGAGAAGGGAATTCACAAGGCAGGTATGGAACAGATAATTTGCTTCCAAATTTCTTTGTCCCTCTTCCATTCAGAAGCCATAGGAGAATTTAGGCTCAATTTATACCATTTGTATAAAGTGTCTCTGAATCGTTTGGTCACTAATTCCTGTAACAGTCTGTTGAAAGATAATAGCTGTGACATACTGAATACCAGAAGGAAAATGTAGCTAACAGCAACAGATTCCAAGGCTTAGAAAAAAATCCTATCTGATCTAAACACATTTCTTATTTTTTTAACAGAATAAGGAATTTAGCTAGGATATCTTAATTTATTCACTAGACATATGCAATATTTTTGTAATAATGTATTATGGTAGCTTCATTCAAATGTAGAATATAATCATATTGTGTTTTGGAACAATAAATTTTAGTGCTCAACACATTTTTAGAAAATCTAAGGATTATGCTCATAATAAACAAAGGAGAACAACAGGTCCTTATGGTCCCTGTTTATTCTTTCTTTTTAGGTCTTTTATAATCTACAGATATAAATCATTTTAAGAGACAGGAAAGTGATAGAAAGAAGAGAATTAAGATCCATAGTGAATTATACCTGACCCTAAATTTATAATGAGAGGCATTTTATGTTATATTAGATTTCCTCAACATTTTATTTTATATACTATATAAAAGTATGTATACTATAATATCCTTTTCCCAAAGAAGCAAAATAGTTCTTGAGTTTTCAGCCTGGTGAAGAAGAATATTTACGCTTTATGGGGAGTCTACGATTGGCCAAAAATATACCAATCATATGAGGTAACTGTACTTTACACATGAAAAAAAAAAATGGGACTCCAGGAAATTAATTAACTGGCCAAGTTCACATATCTGATTCTAGAAACAGTGTTCTTTCCATTGACCTCACACATGCAGTGTTTCTTTGCTTTTGCCTGGGAAAGCAGAGGCAAAAAGTGGTAACAACTGGAAAAGAAGATGATATCTATGATAGGAGAAGAGAGATAAAAAGAGAAGTTGATGTCATAGAAACAGGATGAGTATAGTGAAGAAAAGAAAGAATTTGTGAGGAAGACAAGGGGTCACAGTACATTCATTGTAAACTCAAACTCCATTTAAGAACTACTTCCCACACTATTGAATGCCCCAGAATTGTTATAAGCCTCCATTTTATAAAACAAGCTCTTTTTAACATAACAGAACTGAACTTAATGTATAAAATTCTATACATTTGAACATTATTTGCGTATATCTATAAGAATATTTTCTACCCTGTGTCCTAAACTCAGATACCTTCTTATTTCCACAAAAATATAATTAAATTAACATAATTAGAGTAATGATAAGATTTATTAACGTTTATTTGAATTTTTAATGAGTCCTTACAGTTTTTCATTCTACCTTGGAAAGGTTGCTTTAAAAATTATTAACTAGAAATTTGTTTTTCTTCCCTTCATTCAAACGTTTACCTTTTGCTTTAAATGTAAAATGGTATGATGACAAATTGTTTGTTATTATTTGAAACTGAAAAAGCTATTCTTCAGTTTAATTATACTTTTTAAAAATTAAGTGAATTCACCCAGACACTAAGCTTTGAATCAGGATCCATAAAACTATGGTAATTTAAGAAAAATAATTGACTAATTTAGAATAGTTAAGCTAGCTATTTGAGTATGTTAAACAGATGCATTAAATGTGACAGTATGTCCCCTTTGGATGGGCTCATTCTGAGTTAAAACTTGAAAAAAGAACTGGGTCTGCTTCTCATCAGTGTCAAAAATATCATATAATTTTCTAAAAACTGTGTTTTCTTCAATTACTAACCCAGGTTCTCCCTCTTTCCCCATCCCAGGGGTACCCACATTCTGGGAATGATTTAAAATGATGATGTATATAATGTACTTGGAACTGTGTATTACTTTTTTTCTTTTTGATTATCTCCTCCTTGTCTGGAGGACATTACTATTTGCTCTCCCTAGAAGAGAAAACATGCCTTCCTTTCCATAATTTGTGTGTGTTTGGGTGTGTGTTAGAAAGGGGGGAGGTTTTTCCCACTCATTTTCTCTCCTTTCCCCTATAATCCCTTTCACTATTTTTTTATATTCCCATATGAGTGAAACCATATAATGATTGTCCTTCTCTGATTGACTGACTTCACTCAGCATAATACCCTCAGAGAGGGCGACAAAACATGAGAGACTCCTAACTCTGGGAAACGAACAAGGGGTAGTAGAAGGGGAGATGGGTGGGGGGATAGGGTAACTGGGTGATGGGCACTGAGGGGTGCATTTGATGGGATGAGCACTGGGTGGTATACTATATGTTGGCAAATCAAACTCCAATAAAAAAATACATATGAAAGAGAAAGAAAGAAATGAAGAGGTTGGCCTAAGCTTCTCATTTCAGAATGTTAATCTGAAGTTACAGTTTTCAACTCAGGGTGATTTTGCACCCCATCTCCCCAGAGGACATTTGGTAATGTCCGGAGGCATTTTTTGACTGTCACAACTCATGAGGTTACTACCGGCATCCAGTGGGTAGAAGCCAGGAATTATGCTACACACCCTACAATTGGCAGACCATACCCCTATAAAGAATTATCCAGCACATAATGTCAGTGGTGCTGAGATTAAGAAATCCTGATCTACAATGAAAAAAAACTTGAGGAAACTGAAAATATTAGTCAATTACTTAGTTTTACCTAAAAATTTTTCACCTAAAGAGGCAAAGAAAAATCTTTTTTTTTTTTTTATTTTTATTTATTTCTGATAGTCACAGAGAGAGAGAGAGAGAGAGGCAGAGACATAGGCAGAGGGAGAAGCAGGCTCCATGCACCGGGAGCCTGACGTGGGATTCGATCCTGGGTCTCCAGGATTGCGCCCTGGGCTAAAGGCAGGCACCAAACCGCTGCGCCACCCAGGGATCCCAAGAAAAATCTTTTTATCACGATTTATTTAGCAACTGATTCACAGATATTCAATGGTAGCACTAAGAAAAGGTCATCTTACTAATAGCCAATCTTACTCCACAACATAAAGCTGGGCCCTTATCAACCACTTCTTTAGGAGAACACACACACACACACACACACACACACACACACCACATCACTATTGCCATTAGAAATATATCTGTGGCCATTGGCTTAAAGAATGCTCCTAAACAGTGTCTAATTGGCTTCATATCTTTGTGCTGTGTCAGGAAATTTAAAGGAATAAATAATTGACTATCACAATGAATTAGAAGTAGAAATGAGTATTTCAGCTATTTAACTCATTGGGGTTTTTTGTTTATCATACTTTAGAATCTGAGCTCATTGTTGCAAAAGTAACAGAAACTCAAGCTGGCAAACAGACACTAACACTAAGAAAATGAGTGAGGGAGGGAGGGAGAGAGAGAGAAAGAGAGAGAGAGGGAAAGAGGGATCAGAGGGAGAGAGGAGAAAGGAGAATCCAGTAGATAAATTCTGGAGCCAATATTTGGGGGATTTTTTTCTTCTTGCTCTGCCTAGCTATTGTTCCTTTGGTTGTTTGTACAATAAATTCCTAATTGAGCATGCAAAAAAAAAGGTATATAATAATAGATTGGAATTTTTACATCAGAATAATTTCACTGCAAGATTTATATTCTGTTTTCTCTGATAACAGAAAGGCATCCACTCCCTTTCCCTTCTCTCACTGTGCACCCACATGACATTAAAATCTTTCACTGTATTCTAGCTGAATAAATGAATATATTTGTTTCATCATTTCTATTCTTTCTAGATTAGTCTTCACTATACCATAGATATGACTAGCTTTCAAATTGCCAAATACTTTTACAGTTTTAAAGACATGGCTTACATTTGCACCATATAAATAAGTGGAGAAAGAAACGTTTTTGTATTAGGACATTAGGTTATCAAAAATATTTATCACTACTCTAAGGAAATAGCTGCTGTTAACACTGTCTTTTGGATGCTTTCATGGGACTCCTATAAAAGGATCATTCATGTCAAGATTGAAAGTAGTTTGATGGGAAAGTGGAAAGTGGCCATCAGACCAGTTAATGTGCAATTCTGGTCATTCCCTTAAGAATCAGCAAGGGCATATCATCATGCGATTACTAGAAAAAATGAACAGCACTGTTCACAAGGGCTTGGCAATTAATTAAATGATATGCTTGTTCATCTTGCAGGTCAAGCAGATAATTGTGCTGAGAATTGCTTTGAAATCATGCATGGTTCAACTTAGCCCTTTTGAATCCCAGGAGAGATTTACAGGTCACACTGCATATCACACTTCTTGTGGATGGGAGACTAATACTAGCTAATCCTGTTAGCATACACAATGGAAAAAGAGATAGCTAAAGATTCACATTTACATGGTACAAGTTAACATGCCCATTAAAGAGCCTTTGTATGCTTTCATTTACTTTTTTGGTACGTAACTATAATATAATAATTGTGTTAGATTTCACTTGGCATATTCTTCTATGAATGTCTATGACGGCGTTAACTTCATTTGATCTTTATATAACTTTGTATACCCACCACACAGGTAAGATTTACCACCATTTTCCCCTCCAAAAAAAACCCTAGCAATTGAAAAATAATAGCAAATATAGATTTGTTCCTAAATGCAGAAATTCCTAGGCACCTTCAACATCAAAAGTCAACATCAAAGTCAACATCAAAATCTCTTTTTTCAACTACCTTGAGGGACATATAATACTTAAATTAATCAGAAGCTATTTAATGATTTAATTGTGTGCTTTTTGTCAATAATATATATTGTAGCTTCTTCATTACTTTGGGGCAGAATTTTTATTTATTAAGTGTTTTTAAAGCAACTATAAACAAAAGCCCATTTCTTCCTGTCTTAATTGTTTTCTATATAATGTAGGACATTCTTAATCTTACCTAAGTCCAATTTGAGAATTGGATGCTCAGAAAGTTGAAGATAAAAGAAACGTATATAAGGTTATCTATACAGCAATCTTTCTTTTCAAGTTAGGAAACAGAGGTGCAGGGAGGTTAAGCAACTTGCATAAAATCACAGTTATGCAGTGGTACTATTAAAAATGAGCCTCAGATCTCTTGACCTCCAAGACATTTTCTATAAGCTACAGTTAGAAGCTGATACAAGTTACTTAACCATTTCTGAACTGAATCCAAACTTAGCCATTCCACTATACAGAAATTATTTTTTTATTAAGATTTTATTTATTTATTCATAAGAGACAGAGAGAGAGGCAGAGACACAGGTAGAGGGAGAAGCAAGCTCCCCATTGAGAGCTGGATGTGGGACTTGATCCTGAAACTCAGGGATCACGCCCTGAGCCCAACCACTGAGACACCCAGGTGTCCTCAGAAATTAATTCTTAACACTACACACTGAAAAAATGCAGAGAGACTACATGATGAGGGAAAAATAAATGGCCAGGGTGGCAGCAATCAACCTTTTGTCAGAAAGTATTCTCAGAAGATCTGCTAAATAGTCATAGTTTATGGATTATAGATGGCTGTATTTGTATTTGGGGATTAAGACATTATTATATAAAATTACTCCATAGAATTGTACAGTTCTTGGTCTATAATGACACTTACTTGTTCTTGATAACTATCTTCACTTATCTTGTTCTTGATAACTATCATATCAAATGAAATGGATTAGTTGGGCCTTTTCACTGACAAATAAATAGGAATATCTGGGTAAAATAGTACTGGTCAGTAATACTCATTTATTCATTTTTATTTTATTTTAATTTTAATTTAATTTTAGACTCCATACCCAACATGGGGCTTGAACGGATAACCCTGAGATTAAGAGTCATATGCTCTACTGACTGAGCCAGCCAGGGGTCCCTGAGTAAGACGCTTTTAAAATCAAGACAATTCCACTTCAAGACGAAGGGAGTTCCCTTGCCTGTTAAATTCTGAAAATAAAAAGATAATTAATTAGAAAGCCTATTCACTATAACACTTAACAGCTAATATAGTGTAGTTAGTTTTATCCAGATATTCTGGAATATTCATAAACAATTTATTTGCAATCATGTCAGAATATGTATATTTAATCATATGATATAAATTTATCATATCTCTCTTTGTAATAAAATGGCATAAGAGAGATATATTTTGGACTGTATCCTAGAGAATTTATTTATTATGTTCGGTACAAAGATTAAAGACTTTCAACAGGAATACCTGCAGGATCCAGGCAGGTACTGTACATGCATGAAATGTTTTGGATGTAAGAACATAAGAAGTGGTGGGATGCTTCAGGGAGCATATGCTTCCTAAAGCCAATTCTTTCCAGATGGGAATTCCAGCCCATTGTTGACAGAACTTCAGATTTCTAAAAGGACAATAGTAAATAAGATTTATATTTAGAATTTCCCAATTTGTAAATACTGGATTGTATCACTCATCATGCAGAACAAATAAACATATTTGGGAACCATATGCAAGATGCAGAATGCCAGTTTATAGCCATTTGGGAAAGTTTCACAGAGTGACACTTATATTGTAGAAGATTTCAGTGAGCATTTTTGCTGCCTGTACTGTTTTATTTTGTTTATATAATCTTTATAAATTAGGGGGTTTCCTATTATTTCCTATGTCTAGTGTTTGTAACTCTAATGTATAATAAGAATTTTTCTTTTCTATTTTTAAAAGATTTAATTTATTTGAGGGAGAGAGAGTGAGAGAATGCATGGGGGTGGGGGAAAACAGACTCCCCGCTGAGCAGGGAGCTCAGGATTCTGGGATCATTACCTAAGCTGAAGGCAGATACTTAACCAACTGAGCCACCCAGGCACCCTAGAAGAATTTTTCTAGTTCAGAATTTAAATAAGCTTTAATAATCCCAAGGCATACCTTTTTACCAATAGAACCATAAATTGTTACCATTAAATAAAGTTGATTTTATTTGAAATCCCATTGAATGTGATTACCAAATATTTGTTCAGATAGCTTTCCTTAAAATACATAACTACAAACAAAACAGTAGATTGATTGATTTTAGAAACATTTATTTTAAACTCTAAATTTCTCAGCACAAATGAAAATAAGGTCTCCTGCCCTCCCCACTCCAAACCCTCTCTTTTAAAATAGACTTTTTATACTTATGTTTTATCCATGTGGCTACTTCTATAATGCTGATCCATGGCTCAAGCAAGAATGTACAAATGCAGAAGCATTTCTAAGGGTAAAGCAATGTAATCTACCACCCAAGACGCCAGCCCAGAGGAAGTTGATGAAAATAGTGCCTGTGCTGGGCTAAACAAAGAATAATGAAGAACTCTTTAAGAACCATGAGTTAGGCAAGGCTAATCTAAGAATGTGTCAGAGGATAAGTTCCTTAGAAGGAATTTGTTAAAATGTCAAGTTTGAGGTATGACGGTCAAAGACTTTGCTGAATTTTTTTTCTGAAATTGTAGGTCCTCTTACAGTGAAGGCATATCTGAAACCAAAGTCTAATCCTGTAGTTAATTTTAGTTGAATAGGAGTTTAAAAAAATCAGGTGGAATATTTAAAAAATATATTTTATCTTATATCAGCTTAGGGGATCTTGCAGCTGTTCATATTTTCACTTCATAGCACGTGTCACTGTGACAAATGAAAAATATTTTCATCCACTAGGATTACTGGGTTGCTAAAAAGCAATAAACAAACTGTAACAAGAATTATGTATGTAACTGACAGTTAATCAGACTATTCAGAGTGGTAATGAAGAGAATGAGGAGATTGGATGGAGTGTTTTCTGCTGACAAATGGTCTACATTACATTAATAATTTATTAACTAAAATTTGTGATTATTACTGGCTAATGTGGTTAGCATTGACTTTTTTTAATGATTTCTCAAAAAAAATACAGGGTTAGACTATAGATACAGCACCCTTTGAAATTCTCTTTCCAGGATACTTTTCATCTCTCAGGTGGGTTTCTAAAAGAGGTCCACTTCCAGAAAGGGAAATATAGTTGCTTAAAACCCTAAAATGTTCCCATAGTTTCCACCTTATTGCAGAATATAATGGAGAGTTGCTTTTAAATCTGTTTTTTCTCAAAAAAAAAATCTTTTTTTTCTCTAACTCTTAATATTAAAATAGTGAATAATTATTTTGAATGCAGTTATTTCTTGAAAAGAGAGCTTTAGCAAGATTTAAAAAAAAAAAACAAAAAACACAAGTGTTATCACTTGGTCAAATGAATGCAAAGTTCCAATTTATGATATGCAAATATTAACAAATTCTATAAAATATTACCCTTTGAAGATTATTGATGGGGGGTATTCCTTGGTCAAATAAGTTTGAAAAATACTATGTAACATTTCTTACCCTTAGAACTAATAGTCCTAAGTAAGATAATGTGTTTTATTTCACTTAAGACCTTCAACATCACTTCTTTAAACAAAACACATTAAAAGTCACCTAAAATTTTTATTGAAATCAAGAATAAATCATGTATGCATAATTCATATTACTATAAGTGAATATTAAGTATAGAATTAGAAATTTTTAAAAACTTGAAAGGTCTTTCTGGCCTTGAAGCATCTCTGTGACCTGAATTGCCCCCAGACAGATATGAATCATTTCCATTGTGATAATTAGCTTTCTAATTAGCTTTCTAGAATAAGTTGTCTAAGGCTTTAAAATACAAGGTACCTTAAAAATCTATTGATGAAAATCTTAAAAAAGAGTTCATATTATGGTCTTTCATTATCAATGCTTATTTCATTAATTTTTAAAAACCCAACACATAAAATTAACAAACACCTAACAGAGGGTAGAAGCTCTCTACTTGATAGGATATAGAGAAAGAGAAAATCAGCAAAAAATTAAATTACTGTTTATATTCTAAGAATACATGCTGGCACAAAATACTTTTCCCTGAATTTCTAGTGATATATAGTATGGGTTTTATTTTTCCCTTAATATACAAAATAGTAATATTTTCCTTAAAAAGCATGAGGATTTAATTTCTTCGATGTAATATTCCTATATGTGGCTATATGGCATAAATAAATATCTAAAAATTATTAATGTCTGCCATAAATGACAGTTAAGTTATGGAATTAATGCAAATTGAGTTGTCCAAGGGGGGAGATATTTTAATAAGTGTTGCCAAAACAGAAAGAATGAAAGTCTTCTGTACCATACAGTGATCATGCACACATGCTCTCCAATAAGACTTTAATTTCTCTGTATGTAAATGGCTGGACTGAGACTTTATGTCCATTATGCAAACAGTCCTTTGTCCTGTCAGGCAGTTGAAGGAAAAGACCATAATCTTTGGTGTCCTGGAGAATGTTCACTGGTCCTCAGGGACTGACTGTGTCATTTCATTTAGGCAAGTTAGTGTCTGCCTTAGCTCTGTATTTACATAGAAATTGTTTGCTGGGGGTGGGGCAGAGAGAAAAGATGTATTACAAAGTGCTCTCCCCAATTATTTTATGATGTCTGCTTTCATATGGGGTGTGTCCTTAGCAAATGAGCAGTATAAGGGGAGAAAAAGATGTCGCAGATCTCTATTCTCCTACATGTAGGAACTGAGAATCAGCAAAAAGAAAACTGTTTGCACATGATCTGTTTCTACACATAATGAAAGAGAATTGATTTAATATGGAGACTTATTGCTGCTTTAGGCATGAGAACACATGACCTGCCCAGCTAATATATCCTTTTGCCAACCAGGACTCATGGATTGCTCACTGTGGTTTTGCCCTGATTCATTAACATCCGGTGATCCAACTACAGGTTGTCACCTGCCCAGGCCCACATGAAAGAAAACACACATGCATTTTAGGAGAAGGAGTGTGTATTTATTTGACAAGTCTTTTTACAGATACTATCATCATTTTCTAAGATAGGGGATTTGAGGCATAGCAGTTCAAAGACTGCTATGTTGGAGGAACAGAAATTTATACAGCATACATAAAATACATGCCTTCTATTGGAGGAGAGGGGTTCAGGGCAGTTTTGTGAGAGAAGAGACTATTAATCTCAAAGTAAATACTATTCTACAATACTGCAAAAATAATTATATAGCTGTTACTAAACAGAAACTGCAGTCAATAGAAGCACTGGTATCGGACCTTAGTGTGTCCTAGCATCTATAATCCGCCTCCTATGTTTTTTTTCTTTTCCCAAAGTTAACATTTATTGAGCACTTACTGTATGTCAGGCAATGTACTGAATATATATGCATTAGCATATTGGATTCTCCCTCTAGTTTTATAAGGTCAGTAATTTCATTTTTCCCACTGTCCAGATTAAGATAAGGAGGTTAAGTAACTTGACCAAAGCCACACAGTGAAGGAGGAGGGTGCAACCTGAATGAGTCCAGATTCCACATTTTTTAACCATTACATCATGGGACCTAACATTTGGCTATTGAAAAGTGAAAAGCAGTGGGACGCCTGGGTGGCTCAGCAGTTAAGCATCTGCCTTTGGCCCAAGGCATGATCCTGGGGTCCTGGGATCGAGTCCACATCGGGCTCCCTGCTTGGAGCCTGCCTCTCCCTCTGCCTATGTCTCTGCCCCTCTCTGTCTCTCATGAATAAATAAATAAAATCTTTAAAAAAAAGAAAAGAAAGAAAGAAAGAAAGAGAAAGAAGAAAGAAAGAAAGAAAGAAAGAAAGAAAGAAAGAAAGAAAGAAAGAAAGAAAGAAAGAAAGAAAAGAAAGAAAAGAAAGAAAGGAGAAAAGTGAAAAGCAGTTTTCCCAAATTGGGAATTCTTAATGCTCTGCTTGCCTTTTATTTATTTATTTTCTTTGTTACTGTTTTGTACACATGTAGGTAAATTGAAAATACCTGAACCAAAAACTTCCAACCACAAGGATGACCATTGCTGTGGTGTTACCGGGACCATACCCAGCAACTCAGTTGATTCCTGTCACCACATAATAAATGAAAGGTTGCTATTTTTTTTTCTCTTACTAACCTTTACCAGACAAAAGAGGTTTAAAAATATTTCACACTCAGGGGTATCTGGGTAGCTCACTTGGTTAAGCATCCTACTCTTGATTTTGGCTCAGGTCATAATCTCAGAGTTGTGCTTAAGATTCTCTCTCTCCCTTTCCCTCTTTCCTCCCATCCCCCCCCCCCCCACTTTGAAGGAAGGAAGGGAGGGAGGGAGGGAGGGAGGGAGGAAGGAAGACTCCACACTCAGAAAGAGATGAGTTGCAATGGAGGAATGCTAAGAGGCTATGTGAATTGCCATCTAGAAAGATCAAGAAAGACCGATTCCTCACAGAAAAGTGAATCCCCTCAGTTTCTCAAAGCATCAGAAAAAAGTCAGAAAAAAGCTTTCTTTGATGCCATGTCAGATCTTTGCAGCCAATTTACTGCCCTACTTTAGTATCATTTAACTTATTCAGGACTTATTTATGTCATCTCTACCTTCAAAGTGGTTGGAGATAGCATATAAAATTAAACATAAGCAATAACAATTGTCATTAGGGATAAGACAATAGGAGAGGAAGTTACTTAATTTTGACAGTTGAATCATGCATTTGACACTAAACCTGTTGAAAGTTTAGCCTAAAATAGAAGATGTGCTAAATATTTATATTTTACAACTGAGATACAATTTTAAGTTCAAATGAAATAATTCATGAGTTTGTACACTGATCTGTCATTATATAATTTGGTTTCATGATGAATTTAGCTTTAACATATGTCTTAAGGGAATCATTTTTTAAGGATTTAACAAGATGGGAATATTGATAGCCAGACCTGAAGTAAGAAAAGACCCCCTTGCAAAAAAAGAAAAACAAAAGTACCCCCAACTCTGTACTCAGAGCTGGTCCCAGAATGAGCTTATCATCAAGAACTGGATCCACGTTCTGACACATCGTTGTGTGATCTTGAGGAAGTTGTGAAACCATTCCAAACTTCAGGCTATTCATCCCAAATGAATTTAATATCAACCTCACAATTTTGTTAGTGTTATTGTGTGAAAAAACTGTTTAACACAGGTCCTAACACATAATAAGCCCTGAGTAAATAGTAGCTCTTGCTATTATTATTATTTGGAAAAGTTTAAGGGAAAAAATATTCCTAAGACACCACAGGAAAGAAAAAATTGTGGAACTGATGAAGATACACTGTGGTATAATATAACGTATCCATATATACACATATGCATTTCTGTATGTGTATTTCTTTCCAATGCTTTTGGAAAATAAAATAAAATATAATAGCAAAAATAATAGTCCGCAAGGCAGGTAGAAGGTGAGCTAATTAGTCTGGTTCAGTTACACAAGAGCACAGGTAGGAAGCCAGCCAACCTTTACATTTTATTTTTATGGGTTGCAAGTCCAGAACTTTATTTTCTAACATAAAAGTGAGATCAAATTTGCTATGTCTTGACTTGGCTAGCACATGATGGGTTAGTTGTGAATTTTGAGAGCGCCTCAGATTTACTAGGGAAGGTTGAATTTAACAAACTTGTTTAAACTAGGCCTATTTAGTTTTACTTGAATGAAACAAGTTGGTAGTAATACTTGCTCAGCCTACTTCTTTTCAGTACTGAGTTTTGTAACATGCAGGCACAATATTTTAAAGACATCTAGTAGCACTGAATTACACTTGAACCTGGTCTTTGAAATGCTGCAAAAGGTACTGTGAAACTTCTATCCATTTAGAATGGTGTGTATATTTTAATATCCCATTTTCTTTCCAAATGAATTTGAGGTGAGCCACGGTCACCTTAGATATATCAGGGATGTTAACACACACACACACATATACACACAGAAGCTCTGAGGTAGGTTTAGGATTCTTAAAGAAAGGAGGGTGTGGGATGTGGAGAAACCCAGCTACAAGGACCAAAAATGAAGGCTCAGGTACTTGTGGCTTCTGAACGTGAATTTAGGCTCAGAGGACTCCAATTATAAATGTAAACATGGTGAGTTTCAAGAGCATCCTCACCAGGCAAAGACCGATTTCTCCCTAAACTCCATGAGGAATAAACTCATTATCATGATTGCTCTGTAAATGGCTTTGAACACCTGTGGACAATGTCTTCTTCAATAAAGACATTTTAGAGATGTGGAATGTTTAAAGTATTATTTTATGTATATAATTCATATTTAATTAGAAACCATTTGAATCTCCTTGGTAACATTTACTAACATTGGCAACATCCAGCTTTTATCAATTTGCTAGGGCTATCTTTAAATAATATCACTACATTTTAATTTTTCTGCATATTCTGATAAACACAGTGTTTCTGAAAACCTCCTGTACTTGCAACCACCATTGTTCTCTGCAGCACATTTTAAGGTATTTTTCATATTCAACAGTTTAAATATTCGTAATAATTCTCAAAAAAAAAATCCATTCATTTCAGATTTGCAGAAGAGCATTTTCCACATGACTCCTTAACTCTAGCCTGTATTGTCAGATATCTGCTTACAACACACAGAGAATGATACTTCTGCCGGAGTGAAAACATAAATGAGACTAGAGGAGGGAGGTGGGAAGCATTTTGTGCTTTTGATCAGTGAGGCAAGAAAAGGAAGCAGCTGATATTGATCCAGAACCAAACTGAATGGCTCTGGAGCTTTCTGAAGCAATTCAAAGGGCCTTTGGGAAAGTTATTTTTCAAAAGTGTCTTCCCATCTCATTTCCTCAGTTGGCACCTCTGCCCCACAGGCATCCCTCCTTCAGGGAGCAGCTGATACCCAGATCCTGTCTACAAAGCAAACAATGTTTTCCTTCTTGATAGAACCCCAGAGAAAATGTTTCAAGGTACTCACTCTGCTGCGGAAGCTCATAGTTCCCCTTCTAGACGCTGAGTGAGGAGCCCGCCAATGGATCATCTCACAACTCTGAGCAGAAAAAAAGAAAATGTTCTGATTGATTGTTCCCTTCATAGTCCATATATGCGCTTTATATTCTATGTCTTTTAAATATAAAACAATTTTTATCATATTATAAAGAATTTAATCATATTCTACCTAGAAAACCACATAGGCTACGAATATATTGTTTTAGTCTGGAAATTGAGTCTAGAACATTGAAAAATAATAGCACACAAAATACCAATATGGCCCCCTAGTACCCCTTGGTTGTTAAACCTTGGTTGATTTTCTTATATTTTTCAGAAATATCAACAAAAACACATTCCTTTTACACAAAGCACAGCAAAAAAAATAATAGGCTTCAGTTATTAATGTTAAAATGAAGTGCCACCTCCTCTAACAAAATGTCTTTTTCCTGTGTTTTCTGTTACTAATCATGATATTCAATTTTTCTTTCTTATAAAAATCCTGCAGTAAAACAGAGCTTGATACATTGTTTTCTATGTTGATATTATATGCTTTCTTTTTCCTCCCAAGGTTTTATTTAAATTCTAGCTTGTTAACATACACTATAATATTAGTTTCATGTGTAGAATTTAGTGATTCGTCACTTACATATAACACCCACTTATATGCTTACTCTGTACAAAGGAAAGCACAATTTAATTACAGAGATAGTATATATAAAATCTTTTACATGAGATCACAGTAACCAAAAATAAAATTAAATCAAGAAGCCTGATTTAGACATGCTGCCTAGATCTTCATATATCCTTATAAACCAACATGATTACTTTCCAGTTATATTGCATAAATCATCTAATATAGTATTTTGAGCTAATAAAAATCACTGATAGATCATTTTTCTTTGAAAAAACATCTTTATTAATCCTCATCTAGGATTAGAAGGTTGTCCTTTCCCTCCTATTCTTCGTGACTTGGGGGGTTATGTGCTGTATGTTACATATAACCCCTGAGTCTTCCTTTTCTCATGTAAAGACGATTGCTCCAATGAGATTATGTCTGTGAAAATTGTACTTCTTCAACTCCATTACTCTGGAAGGCTTAAGCACCGATAGAGGGCACATTTGAGAAGCATTTTATGAGACTGTGGCAATTTGAAACCATCCCTCCCTACATAATCAGAGAATGAGTGGACTTTGTTATGACTCCTTCACCTGAAACCCTTTGGTGATGTCTCCTTGCCCTCTAAGCATGGCAGAAACTTCTTTGTAAGGCTCACCAAATACTTTGGGATTTGGCTTGACTCTCAAAAGGCATCTCTCACATCTCTTCCCTCATCCCTAACTAACAACAGCTTGTCTACAACCACACCCACGACCCACACCATCATATTAACTTTCTGGCAAAGCCTTGCTTTCTTTATGTGTTTCCTTTTGCCTCTGAGCCCTGGTATAGAGGCATCTCTCTTATCCCACTCTCCTTTTCTAGGTCCAGCTGAACATTCACCTCCTTCTATAGAAAATCTCCTACTATGAGCCACAGATTTTTCTTTTTTTTTTTAATGTTCAGGCTTATCCAACCATATGAAATATACCTTTCATTTATCTGACTGCGAAACAGGCTCTTGATAGCAGTTCCCACAGCTTGTTCACCATTGTGTCCATATGTACACTGTGGCATTGCATTAAATCAATAATTTTTACAAAAGAAGAAAAGGATGGAGGGAAACAAAGGAAAATGGAATCTATCAGTGCCAAGCAAGGCAAGAAATCAAACTAAAACTTAAGAGTGGAGAGGTCAAGTAACTTAGTCTTAAACTATGCCCACAATTTAAAGTTATATACATTAGAAAGAAGAAGGCTGATAGATAGCACAGGAAGTTCTCAGAGGCTTGAAAAACTCTTCTAAGTATTATGGATAACCACATTCCAATTTTAAAAAGATTACTTAATTTAAGCATGGAGATCTTTAATTAGTTTACCTATCGTCCAACATTAAGATAGTTTTTTTTTTACATATAAATGTTTTGTTGAAGGGATCCCTGGGTGGCGCAGCGGTTTAGCGCCTGCATTTGGCCCAGGGCGTGATCCTGGAGACCCGGGATCGAATCCCACATCAGGCTCCCGGTGCATGGAGCCTGCTTCTCCCTCTGCCTGTGTCTCTGCCTCTCTCTCTCTCTGTGACTATCATAAAAAAAAAAAAAAAAAGTTTTGTTGAATAATTTCTTTTACTGTTGGTTTTATACACACACACACAAACACACACACACACACATATATATATATATATATTTCAGATGTTTTTTTCTCTTGATCGTTAAGGGAATAATGGAACATTTGTCTGAATTAGTTAATGTCTCAAGGTATATTCAAGCCTCTGAATGTCATATGCACATCTAATGATACCTACCTGATTTCTAATGATTTATACACTAAAAATTAAATATGGAAATAAGTCAAGTCAGTTTTTTTTTAAGTTTTAAAGATCAGAATTCAATACATATCTGTCTTCATATAAAAGAAATTATGTGAATTCTTTAAGAAGGCTAAGTCATGCTTTTTCTGATTGCAGAACAATTCAACTTGCTCAAGTAAATATGGTTTATCAAAAAAAAAAAAACAAAAAAACAAGTGGCATTGGTTTTTTATGTGTCTAACACCAGACTGGAGACTATTCAACCTATAAACTAAGCATTCCCTATCATCTAACTTGGCCTCTTCTTATCAAAATTCCAGATTGTTTGAGGACAGACTCTGAATTATCCAAATTAGGCAGTGCACCTTACTCCAGTCCAATTCTTAGGAGAATTTATAGATAGTCTCTGGCCATGATTGGGCTCCTAAAAAAGAGGTTTACAAATAATAAGAAGCACTGTCCTATGAGACTGCAAAAGCTCTTTTACTAATGATTTTCAAAAATGAGATTTTTTTTTTCCCTTTTCAACTTTTATAAGAAAGACTGCTTATTTCTTCCAATTAAATTTGCTGTTTACTCAATGTTTTCCCCACCTCCCATCCTCTGGCTCATGATTCTATACTTACAGCAAATTTGAATTTTTTTCTTGTGGTTCATTTGCTTTAAATGAGATTTAAATGTAATGCAATAGTGTAAAGTTTAAAGTGACTCCAGTTCAATCTTACTGAATATCACCATGCAAATGCAGTTACATTAATGTACTTGAAACCTTTAGATGTTTTTGTAAATTTAGCTCTTGTAGGAGTGTCCTTTTGAGAAATATAACTGCTTGATTTCTTATGACTTCAGATTGTAACATATTTTATGAATCAAGTATTCTTTAATATAAAGCTAATGGAATTATCTCTAAAATAGTTTTGTAACAATTAAAATTAAATTATTTTCTCAAAACTAATTTATTTATTCAGCCCTCCTAGAGAGACTCACAGAGATCCTGATAATTTATCTCCATTGGCATTTTTCCCCCTAGAGAATCAAAGATATTTTCACTATTTCTTAAGGGAATTTGAATGTTACCGATTTTTTTTCTTTTTTATTGTTTTCCTTAGGCCTCTCTCAGTATTAAGTAACAGAGAACAAAAGCTAAATTAGCATAGCCCAAAAGTGAATTTATTAGTTAACATTCCCAGGAAATCATTCTTAATGTCTGGCTGTGGATTGGGGTCTACATTGAATTCAATTTTGTTAAGGGCCCAATTTCCTTCTTTCTACTTTCTCAAAAAAGCTCTCATTTTATCTTAGTAAAATGGCAGGTATACTGCATTCTTACATGTATTTCCCTGATAGCACCAACCAGTATCCCAGAAGTAAGTCTTGTAAGACTTCACTTGGACTAAAATAGGTCTTGATTTCCATTCTGAATTAATCACTATGCCAGGGATTGCTGATTTCTCCTGGCATAATTCATAAATTCCACTTAAGCAGATAGCGCCCTGTCAAATACCCAGAAAGTGAAAGAATAGTAGTTGTTCAAGCAAATTTAGGGCTGTAAACCAAGGTGAGGTGGTAGGGGGAAGTATGGTCTATGTAAGTATTGACTAATAATGCAATTATTTAACAATGAAATTTTTTTTTTTAACAATGAAATTTAATATTCACTTAGCCCCTTCTTATTCAGACCCAGTATTAAGCATTTCCCATATATTGACAAAAGACAGATATTATTATCTACATATTATGTGGGCAATGAAATGGGCACATGGAAAATTTAGATATCTAATCCAAGATCTTACAGTTTATAAGTGAAATTGTTAGGCTTTGGGTCCTACCTCCATATTCTCCTAATCATAATCAAACTGTGTATCTTCCAAAGACTTATGGTAATCTCAATTCCAAAAAGAGTAGTTTGGGTCTAACAATCTCTAACTTGCTTTTCATCTCAGAAATTCGAAGATTCTGTAATAATAAATTGTTAACAGTTGTTTCTAACAAAGAAATGGCTTTGAACTCTGACCATGCTTTGCAGCCCTACTGCCAAACTGTAATCTAGGCACTCAGCGTCTTTGACCCTAATCTTTGAGCATCTTCATATTTGATTGCACTGCCCCCAGCTTTTTCCTCCAACTCATCCTCCCCATAGTTCCGAGATACCATGAAATGATAGTGAATTTGGTGATATTCTTCTCCATCTTCTGTTTCTTTCTGTTGACTATTGGATTTAGACTCCTCAGCTTGATATACAAATCCTTTAAGCTGACCAGAACATACATTCAGAATCATATTGTTCCCCTTCTCTAGAAACCCTTACTCACATTTAACTTTCCACTAATTCCCAAACAATCCATGTCCTTTAAATTTTTCATTCTCTCCAAGTTCTCCTTTCTGGCTAACTCCATCTGGCCTTCAAAAGACAGATGAAGTATAATATGTTTCTGTGTAGTTCTTCCCAAGTTCCCCAGGGAACCCAATCAAGTGTTCATGTGTTCACCATCAGCATATACATAGAGAAGTATAAAACGCTTTGGCAAATAGGTCTGCATTAGAAAGCTTCCTGCCAGAGGGTGCTTGGGTGGTGTAGTACATTGAGCATTGACTCTTGGTTTCAGCTCAGGTCATGATCTCAAGGTTGTGAGATTGAGCCCCACATTGGGCTCCTTGCACAGTGGAAGATTTTCGCTCCCTCTGCCTCTGCCCCTCCTGCTCGTGTGCATGTGCTTACTCTCTCTTTCTCTCTAAAATAAATCTTTAAAAATAATAATAATAAAAGAAAACTTCCTGCCCGTTATTATGAGAAGCTTTGTATAAAATAAGTATGTTCTATTACCTTACTCACCTCTAAACTGAGGATAATTAGTAATCTCTGGCATTTAGGGCAGCCCGGTGGCTCACCGGTTTAGCACCACCTTCAGCCCAGGGCGTGATCCTGGAGACCCAGGATCGAGTCCCGTGTCAGGCTCCCTGCATGGAGCCTGCTTCTCCCTCTGCCTGTGTCTCTACCTCTCTCTCTATGTGTGTGTGTCTCTTATGAATAAATAAAAATCTTTAAAAAAAATCTCTGGTATTTATATCCTAACATGATAACAGTGTCTTCTCTGAAGGCCAGTCACCCATGGTGGGAGCAAGCAGGTGTTAGTTAATTGATGTCTTCATATTTCAAGATGGAGTCTTCAACTTTTTCATTGGACCCAAATGTAATTTTAAAAGAACTAAATAAATACATTCACACACATACAACCTGTTTTTTAAATTTTATCAAGAACTTTAACTGCCAGGGGATATTGAGGGGATCCTATAATTGAGTCTTATATATATTATCTTTCCCTATGATGTTTCTAGAAAGATAATTGATAACCTGAAGGCTATTGGATGAAGATAGAATCCAAATAAGATTCTAACATAATAGGACTAGTTAGTCTAATGGTTCATGTTACCTGATCTGAGGGGGACCAGGGTCAGAATAGTACATTTACCCACAATACATAGACTATAGGGGTAGAACAAGTAAACAATTGGTATAAGGTGATTCTTTAGTGGGTAGAATAACTAGACAAGGGTGGAAGGAAGTTAACTGCAACCTAGAAACTTTTTTTAAAATAGAGGAATAAGGTAAGCATCTAACTTACAACTACGAATAAGGACATTGGTTCCGTATTCTAAAATACTTGCTCCTCATCATTACACTCTACATAGATTGGAATATACAGCCATGGGAATATAACAATTGGAAAACATTAGAAGAAAAAACCTTTTTGTATTATGCCATATTTGGGGATGCATAAAATAGAGGAATTTAAGAGACTAAAAGTATATTATTGTCTTTATACAATGACGTATAAATTAAGAAGCAGGGGGGACTTTGAGGCAGACTGTAAAGAGGACATGAATTTAAGGCAGTTTTTTTTCAGGGCCATATTTATAAGTGTTTCACAAAATATTGACTCCTGATAAGATTGGATATGGTCTGTGACAGGCAGAAGTTATTGGTGATGGAAGTGCCTACCTTTCTGTGGTTTATATTCATTTATTGTCACATAACTTGAAGAGACAGATAGAACCACTCCTAAATCAACGAAAACGAATTGAGAGTTTTTTCAACAAGTAGACTCAAAAGCCCACCTTCCTTTTAGGTAATGGATTAATAGCCCATTCACTTGCTGTATCTGTGGGTTAGTTTTATGGAAATCATGACTTTTAGATCATATCAAAGCTTACTGAACATTAAGAAACAGAATTTTATTTTCCCTCATGAATGCATTACTCTACATTCTTATCAGAATTGTTTCTATGATATTTTGTTCTCCAAATACTTGTTTAATGGGTAAAAGAGAGTAGTACAAAAATAATGTTTTTATGCTGAATTCTTGTGGGGTAAAATATTAATTTTCATAAGTTTGATAAATTGTAATCTTCAAAATGGCATGTTTTACTGTTGCGATTATGAGTGTATGTATGTATATATGTGTTTACTCTCTTACTTCATTTTGAATATGTAAAGAAGGGAACTCATACTGAAAATATGTTGGTTTTTATTACTGAAAATATTTAATTTGTGAAGAAAGTATTTCAGCTTCTCTATTTTTAGATATACACTATAGAGATAAATATATGTATATGTAACTAAGTTATTTTGTATTTTAATTAATGTTCTAGCCAATAAGCAGCAAAATTTGGCAGTAACTTTTTCTCTTATTACCAAAAAAGGAGAATATCATCATCTCAGCCATCTTAAGGCTGATTGTCAATCAGTCATACTTCCTTTTATCTCTTTAAATAATATATCCCCTCTAACATGTATGCATCAGAGAAAATTCATCTGTAGACATCACTATTTCCTGTATTCTTTAAACTAATGCTTCTATTCGCTGTTTGAAAGCAATTACTGTAGCTTACAGATTCTGTTCATGGACGGAGCCCAGGAGAAAATTTAAGAGAGATGAAAGATTGCAAGAAGACACACAAGAAAGTCAAAAACCCACAAGGGATTTAGATCTAGAATATAAAAGTAATTTTTCCAAATTGGAAAAAAAAAAAAAAAAAAAACAAGAAAAAGGGGACAGGAACCACAAGAAACATATGGGCAAAGTTATAAAAAAAAAAAGCAATTTGCAGTGTAGTAACCCCAAAAGGCTAACAAATATGAAATATGCTCAAACCCATTAGGAATAGAGACATGCTAATTAAAACAACAATAACATATCACTTTGCACTCATGAGATTAGCACAGTTTAGAAAGCTGGATAACGCCAAGTGTTGGAAGGAGTAGCAGGAAATAGAAAACCTCTTGCACAGAATGTAGGACTGTGCAGTCATCCTGAAAAGCAATCTGTGGCAGTTTTAATCCAGTTAAGTCCACATACCTACTGTAAGCCCACAAGCCACCACAGAACGCATCCTGGAGAAATTCTCATACAGGCTGTGAAGGAACACATACAGGAATGTTCTTCACGATCCTATTTGTGCTGGCAGGGAGTTAGAGAAAATCTAGGTGCCTGTTGCTGGGGAATAGGCAACTAAAGGGTGGAGGCTTGCATAAAATGCTATTCAAGAGTTGGAGACAAAAAAAAAAAAAAAGAGTTGGAGACAACATAGTAGACGTTCCTACAGCAATAGGAACAGATCTTTAAAGCCTAATGCTGAGTGAAAGAGAGTAAGAAAAATATCTACAGCAAATGTAATTTCTGTATCTTAATGTATATGAACACAATATCACCACGTTTCATGAGAACATATTAAAATAAAAGGATACCCCTCAAAAATATTAGGATGACTCCCTAAGTGAGGGCAGGGATGTGACAGTGGGGAGTGGGGCTAAAAAGAAACAAACAAGCCCAATAAAAGGTACGCTTCACACTACCAGTGATCTGTTGTGCCAGGGGCTGTGAAGTATGATTGACCCAACTCTCTGCAAGCTGTGGTCAAAGAAACAAAACAAACACCCAAACAAGAAAAAATTTGTGTTGATGCACACACTGAAGTGCAAACATAAGGGGACCACATAGTTTAGGGATCCACCGGTTTCACTGATATTCAAGTTATTCACCATATACATTTCTATATTTGAGTTAAATTGAATTTCTTGAAACAATAAGGCTGCACACATCTAAAAATCGAGATTTCCAGACAAAAATCCTGTTAAGATTCACTTGGGAGCCCTAACCCAACTTCAATATCCCTTTCACTGAGACTTCTCAAGTTTCAAGGAATCTGTGACCCACTTGACTACATAAAGAAGCAGTCGATTGAAGCTGGCCATTTATAATTTTGAGTTATCTGTTTAAAGAGAAAGGGAAGTTCTCTTTGATTTCTAATAGAGATAAACTCTTTCCTGGGAATAGTGTTGCTTGTGGTTATAAAGTCTTAATGATTCAGGGCTGTTGCCTTTTGTTGTGCCAATTCAAGCGCTTTATGTGTCCAGACAAAATCTCTCTCAGCAAGATGGCTTTGATATAAAACCACTGATATTTAAATATCAAAATGTAACTCTTTGGCCTGGCAATAACCCTCCATGTGGGAGGCTCGGATGAGATTTCCAGACCTGCTCTCTTTGTCCTTGAAGCCACGGCATCTGGAAATGATACTTGTGGTCATGGTAATACTTCAGTGTGTCAGAGTATATTTTATCCAAATTTTTCAGTGTGCTTTGCAATTTATTAATCCTTGCAACACCTCTAGGAGGTAGGCAGATATTTTTTTCCCTTGAGGGACTGAGGCAATGGAGAGTGGAAATGAGAAGTGAACGAGGCCAGGCAGCTGGATGAGTTGGTGGAAGGAAGTCCTTTGTACTTAGGAGAACAGCCAATCCTATTAAATGGTGAACTCATTCGACACCACCATTAAACAAGTCTTAAAGGAAATTTTATAGCTTGTGAATGAAGAACAAGGTTTTGGAAGCCAAATTTAAGGCTTAAGGAACTGAAAAATAAATTGTGACATTTAAAATATGCTTCTTAAAAATTCTACTGCATATTCCAATTTATTGAGTTTAATCAGTGGAACCAGAAGAAAACACCAAACATTGAATTAAAAGTTTGAAAGTGTGTGGGCCATGGTAGTATCTTTGTTTTGGGAATATAACAACTTCTTAGAAAGCATTTATCTTTGTGTGTGTATGTGAATAGAGTCACTTTTTAATGGGTTATCTCTTTCCTCTTTTTGATTTTTTAGTTGACCTCATTCCATTTTTGATCTCTCATATAGATTAATAGAATTTTCCTGGTAGTTCATGGGCCCTTTGTCCATGCTCTCTGATGGCTTATGGAAGTGATAATATAAAGGTCAAAGAGTAGATTTTTATTTATTGCTAGACTTCTCTGTGAATTTGTGTCTGTTCCTGATCCATTTTTGATTCTATTAGATTCCATTAGATGATTTTTGGGTCTCATGTGCAAATACAGAAATTTATAGCCTCTAAAGTGGATTGTTCTAGGTCATCCATTTATTCCATATTCTGCATTTATGTTACAAGCAAATACCAGATCTATTTATATTTCACCAATGTTAAAAAACTGAAGATACCAACAGTGACCAAGAAGCAATTCTGTATTTTAAAATGTTTGGTTACTGGGGACTCAGGAAAAACAAACAGTAAAGAAGAGTAAATGCGAATAATACAAGATTCTATTAACTTAAAAGGGCTACTGCTCCAGATTTTAGGAATCATGGGTGGTTTCATGGAAGAAGTGGTATCTAACCTGAGACCTGAAGGGCAAATAAGAGAACCTGGCAAAGGGAAGGAAGTTGAATGATAAAACATTACTGGCAAGGGGAACAGCATTTGCAAAGCTGCATAGATACTATATAGTACACTCAACCAAGGAATGGAAAGGAGTAATAATAGTTACTATAATAATAACTGTGCCCAATATTTATGAATGTTTATTAGGTACTGAGAAGTATAATTTATACTTAAATCAATTGGAAAAAATGGACACTAGAGTTAATAATTTTTGCAATATCACCATCCAGTCAACAGGATAATTTGGCATTTAAGACTTGGTCTGGTGTGGTGCCTGGGTGGCTCAGATGGTTAAGTGCTGACTCTTGATTTCGGCTCAGGTCATGATCTCAGAGTCTTAAGGTGGAGCCCTGCGTTGGGCTCTGTACTCAGTGGGAGAGTCTGCTTCTCTCCCTCTCTCTCCCTCTGCCCCTCCCCTCGCTCATGCTCTCTCTGAATCAAATTAATTAATTAATTTTAAAAAAAAATATGTGGTATACATAGCATTGTAACAGGGTTTACTGTTGTGTGCAACCCATTTGCCTCTTCTAAAAGAACTATAAAACATGTGAAGGATACAGTGGCAAGTGATAAGGCCAGGGTCATTTGAAAGATTTGCAGTTTTCTCACAAAAACAGTGGAAACCCATTAAGATTTTAAATAGTGGTGTTAGAAATCAGCTAAATACTTTTAAAGAACATTTTATCTTTAAAAAGAAAGTGGAAAAAATAAAAAATAAAAAAAATAAAAAGAAAGTGGTTGGTCTGGTGTAGTGCCTGGGTGGCTCAGTGGTTGAGCTTCTGCCTTTGGCTCAGGTTGTGATCCCAGATCCTGGCATCAAGCCCCGCATCAGGCTCCCCGCAGGGAGCCTGCTTCTCCCTCCCCCTATGTCTCTGCCTCTCTTTGTGTCTCTCATGAATAAATAAATAAAATCTGAAAGAAAGAAAGAAAGAAAGAAAGAAAGAAAGAAAGAAAGAAAGAAAGAAAGAAAGAGAAAGAAAAAGAAAGAAGAAAGAAAGAAAGAAGAAAGAAAGAAAGAAAGAAAGAAAGAAAGAAAGAAAGAAAGAAAGAAAGAAGAAAGAAAGAAACATGTTTTTTTTTTCCAAGAATCTAGGATGTGTCAGTCTGCTTGAGCTGCTGTAACAAAATACCATAGGCCAGGTGCCTTAAACTCCAGACATTTACTTCTCACAGTCCAGAGGCCACCAGCTTGATTGGGATCTGGTGAGAGCCAGCTTCCTGGCTTGCGAAGGACAACTGCCTTCTTGCCGTGTCTTCATGCCAGAGAGAAGAAACTCCTTGTCTCTTGCTCATTTTACAAGGGCACTACTCCCACCATGGCCACCCTTGTGACCTCATCTAAATAAACCTAGTTACCTCCCAAATACCCTACCTACCTCCTAATATCATCACACTGGAGGTTAGGGCTTCAACATAGGAATTGACAGGGGACACCAATATTCAATCTGTAATGCAGCCCTATGATGATAGTGTACTGAGATGTAGGATATTAAGAATGAGATAGAATAAATAAAGGATATATTTGCTAGCTAGAGAACAGAAATTCATAACCGACTGAATTTAGAGAATGTGCAAAGAAAGAGATCCATATGGTATCTGAAAAGCATGAGAAAAATATCTGAGAAGATAGATATACGTTCAGGTTTGGATGGGTTTAACTTGAGATGTCTGCTTCATTATTCAAGTTGAAGTATCCATTAGACAGCTAGACAAGTCTATGTAGATTTCAAGAAATTGGTCTGGGTTTAATCTGGAGGGAAACACACTGCAATAATTAAAACCATGGGATTATGGGAGATTGTTCCAGCACTGTGTGGATTGAGAGAGGAAAACTGAGGTGAGAACACTGAAGAGCCATTTACAACATGAGCCAAGAAAGAGAAACCTCCAAGCTATGGCTAGAGAAGGGATAAATCCATGGTACAATTCATTGACAGAATCATGGAAAGAGAAGCGTCAAATACTTCCATGAATACAGGTTTGAACAAAAATATCTACTAGGTTGAGCATTAGATAACTGGTAGTATTGAAGGTGTAATTAAGGGACAGAAGTGACAGCAAAGTTTGACTGAAGATTACTCAAATACTATACAATTTTTATGTTCATTTTGAAATAAATGTCTTGATTTTTTTAACTTTTCCTTGGTCTTCCAAAACATACACCATTCCAGGAGATACATAAGACAGAGTGAACACTTGAGGTTGTTTTAGTGGCTAAAATAATTAATAATGCTGGGTTACATAGGATCTCCATTGGTTTTGTTGTGAAGGTAATGCAAAAAAAAGAAATGCGAAGGAATTCCCTCAAATATATATGTGACTAAGTATCTACCTTATGGGAGTTACAACAGCACATATTTACTAATAATATTACTGTTTTTCTTTACAGTATATGCAGGCCATCACATTAAAATAGTAGATAATATGCTCTTTGCAAAGTGTAGTCTTATTATTATTAATATTTTAAAATTTAGGAGAAAAACATCCATTTTATCAATCAATACATTGCTCTTATATTTAATGTTCTTTCATTCAAGAGTTATATTATAAATATACTTCTCAATGATTACTGTAAGGAATGTAAAACCTTTTACATAATGTAGTAGACTCATCTTTAATATTAGATTGCTTATTATTGTTAGTATAATAGTATAATATTAGCATTAATATAATGCTATAGTAATATATGACTTGTGTATGTTACTAATACTCTTTTATAATGTTAAGGGTTTTCTAAAAACAGACTATCATTTTTTTTTAATAAATAAGTCTTTAAAACTTGTATCATGTTCCTTATATATACTTTCAAGTTATCCTTCTTGACAAAATGATGACATTCAGTTTCGCCCATTTAAATCCAGTTTAGCTATCACAAACTACATGTAGCACTGAGATGGTGACATAGCACAGTGCTGTGAAATGTCTTTCCTGATGTTAAACGGGCCTCTCATCTGTATGTCCTTTGTGGCCGTGCAGATAATGCAGGTATCAGGCAAATATTCAATGCAAAGTATTTCCTATGGGATCCAGAATTTGCTGATTTGCTGTTTTCATTTATAAAAACATATCAGCTATCTAGGCCTTCAGCATATGAATTATTTTATGTAACAAGGCCATAATTTACAAAAAAACAAGTATGTGAAAGTGCTTCACAAAATGCAAAGTGTCATTTTCCTGAGATCTAAGGATTTAACTTTAAAAACTAAAGATTTAAAAAAAAAATAAAAACTAAAGATTTTTTAAAACTGTTTTGGAAGTAACCCTTTCAAGATGCATTTCCCTCTTTATTTGACACATAATAAGGGGAGCATAGTTGTTTAGTAACGTTGTGGTTAACGGACTTTCATGCTACGTTAAATTATTTGCCATCCCTTGGCCAAGCACTTTATATACAAGCTCTGTGCTTTTTTTTTTTCTCTAAAGATTGATTGATTGATTGATTGATTTATTTATTTATTTATTTATTTATTTATAATAGACAGAGAGAGAGAGAGAGAGGCAGAGACACAGGAGGAGGGAGAAGCAGGCTCCATGCACCGGGAGCCCGATGCGGGACTCGATCCCGGGACTCCAGGATCGCGCCCTGGGCCAAAGGCAGGCGCCAAACAGCTGAGCCACCCAGGGATCCCCAAGCTCTGTGCTTTTGCTCACATTATTCTTTCAGGGAAACTCTGCTCACTTTGACCCATTCTCAAAATTTCAACTGAATTGGTACACTTTTTGTGATGCTATCCAGGGTGTGTTTTCTTATTACAATGTGTAACATTTTATCTTTCTTCTTTTGTGCCTTTTATTCCAGTATGTAATGCATCTAGATTCTTGTCATGAGTTAGCAAAACTGGGATACCAAATAATACAAAACTATGTTTTTAATCCTAGAATTCTCTAATGTTACTGTTTTCTATCAAAAACAAGACAAACAAAAAAACAAGTACCTCTTTTCCATAAACATGCTGTTACATAGTGATATATGTCAAGAGCTGTTTTTAAATTCAGAACTGTCATAGGAGTTTAACTGACCCTTCCTCATCTTCCTCAACACACACACGAAATAACCACAAGACTGCATTGAATTCAAATGATGACTAATCATTTTCTGTTTCCACTTATGACAATACTTTTCACTCCTTTACTTCACCTGCCTGACCCTTTTTGTGATTATTTCTCTGCTTTCTCTCACATAAGTGACTGCTTTTTGTCTGCCTGCAGTCATAACACTGATGGCCCTACTTAGTTTTTCTCTGTCCTCTGATACGTGTGATTCTGTCCCTTCCCTACAATAGGATAACCATTCACATTTAATAAATCGTTCTGAGAGTTTAAAGGAATATAGAACATTTGCATCAGTCTTTCTCACTTTATGCACAAATGGGCAACATTTCTTTTACTTTTGCCTTAAAAAAGTTTATGTACATAAAACAAGTAGCTGAGTTTTAACTAAAATTTTATAACCGCTGTGGCAATAAAGCACTTCAGTTGAATCCTCAAGCCACAAATAAAATGTACCATTAAATTATAGTCACATCCTAAAATGTGTATGTCATGGAAATATTATTTTAACTACTTTGACACCTGAGAAAAAAGGGCAAATTTTTTTTAATGGTAATTAGGTTTAAAGGTATACAACTCGGAAAAAAAAAAAAAAAAAAAAAAGGTATACAACTCGGGCAGCCCTGGTGGCTCAGCGGTTTAGCGCCTCCTTCGGCCCAGGGCCTGATCCTGGAGACCCGGGATCGAGTCCCCCGTCGGGCTCCCTGCTTCCCTGCATGGAGCCTGCTTCTCCCTCTGCCTGTGTCTCTGCCTCTCTCTGTGTGTCTCTCATGAATAAATAAATAAAAATCTTTTTTTATAAAAAAAGGTATACAACTCTTGATCCAAATACACATCAAAGATTACACCACTCAGACTGAGATCAAAGCCTGGAAGATAAACTGAGGAAAAGGGAGTAATGACATTTATCTAAGTGACAGATAATTTGTAAAGTTATACTTTGAGCCACCTCATTACTATTGGGAATCAATTTTCCCAGACATCACAGCATATATATTGGTTAAAAATTACAACTGGTTTTAAGTGGCTAGTTTAGCCACCTCTGTCTTTAGAAGTGTCTTGAGTCTTCTGTTCAATAAAAATATTTAAAAATAATAATCTACAAATCATCAACATTTGGGGGTGTTTAAATATTCTCATGCCTTAAGCCTAATCAGCAAAAGCAATTGATAACAACCTGTTTTTCTTACAGCCACTCAGGGATTACTTCATTCATTCATTCATTCATTCATTCCCATTCTTCATGATTCTCCTAATATGTCTATCAGAAAGATAAGTATATATTTACTAGTTTCTCATCTGGAAATATGGAAAAGAAGCACAATTTAAGTAAACTACACGGTCACACCACTAAAAAACAAGATTATCAAAATAAGAGTATTTAAAAGCATAGCATTATCTAATTAATTCAAACTCAGAGTGAGAAAGGCCCTATCTGAAGCATTGAAATGTGAGAAACAGACTGAAATATATCTTAGATATGGATTTCACATATTGCATATTCAGTATTCTTTTTTTAAGATTTTATTTATTTATTCATTAGAGACACAGAGAGAGAGAGAGAGAGGCAGAGACACAGGCAGAGGGAGAAGCAGGCTCCAGGCAGGGAACCTGATGTGGGACTCAATCCCGGGTCTCCAGGATCACACCCTGGGCTAAAGGCAGGTGCTTACCCGCTGAGCTACCCAGGGATCCCCCATATTCAGTATTCTTAAAACAAGAAGAGTTAGCCTGTAGAAATATTAGCCATTAGAAACAACGAATACCTACCATTTGCTTCAACGTGCATGGAACTGGAAGGTATTATGCTGAGTGAAGTGAATCAATCAGAGAAGGAAAATCATTATGTGGTTTCACTCATACGTGGAATATAAAAAATAGTAAAAGGGATTATAGGGGAAAGGAGAGAAAATGAGTGGGAAATACCAGAGAGGGTGACAAAACATGAGACTCTCCTAACTCTGGGAAATGAACAAGGGGTAGTGGAAGGGGAGGTGGGTGATGGGCATTGAGGGGGGCATTTGATGGGATGAGCACTGGGTGTTATGCTATATTTTGGCAAATTGAACTCCAATAAAATAATATATATATATATATTTTTTTTTAAATTGCCATGAGTGTTCCCAATGAATGATCCCAAAGGCATTAAATTTAAAACTTTAGAGAGAGAAATTAAAAACATTGTTTATTAATAAATCCCAAACTTTTCTCCTGTAAGGCTGAAACTCATTCGTGTTGTGTATCTTAGAAAACTTCCCTCCCCATTTGTTCTGAATAATCCATATAACTAAAAATTGGATGTGTTATGATTACTTTAAGTCTGTGAAAGAGATCTGTATGACTTCCTGCAAGTAACATTGTCTATTCCTAACCATTCATTCTTCTGTTTCCATGCCCTTTATTTTATCGGGTGTGCGTGTGTGTGTGTTTGTGTGTGTGTGTGTGTGTTGGATTCATCTTGCAGGAACGACCTTGCTTTCACTCCACCTTTTCCTTCTCTTTCCCCCAACTGCATAAAATCCTCCTCATCTGGCATACCCGGATGGCTCAGTGGTTGACTGTCTATCTTGGTCTCACTCATGATCCCAGAGTCTGAGGATTGAGTCCTGCATCAGGCTCCCTAGAGGAAGCCTGCTTCTCCCTCTGCCTATGTCTCTGCCTCTTTCTCTGTGTCTCTCATGATAAATAAAATCTTAATAAATAAATAAGCAAACAAATAAATAAATAAAATCCTCCTCATCCTTCAAGTACTAGCTAGATGCCACCTTTTCTGAGAAAACTACAATTCTATTGGAAAAATTTAATGACCTTTTTTACAATGTATTCTTACCCCACTGTGCTTATTGCTTTCTGGCTTATACTGTTATTTGCGTACCTATGTATGCATATGTATGCATATACTATGCAAATGTAGTACAGATATACTACCTGCATATATATTGTATACATACCTGCACATTGTGTTTGCATCTATATGTCAAAACTCTTGCAAGTAGGGGCTATGACTTTTGCCTTTACGTCTTAAGTCCATTATGGTTTATCCAATGTCCAGGATAAAGAAGGTGCTCAATAAGCTTTTAATTAATGAACAACGAAATGAACGTGGCAATTAATTAATTAACATGCTTAAGATTCTAAGAGATGAAAAATGCTTAATAATATTTCTCTCTCTGATATTTGGAGTTCATAATAAATAAGAATGACATAATTTAATAAATAAATTATAATGGAAGATAACCTGAATTATTATATAAGAGACATTAGCATCTAATTCACATATAACTGTTCTGAGTAAGTATTTGGATTTTCTGAAAAACAGAGGAGCAAATTCTAAATGCCATTGAATCAATTGATCACTCAAGTGTTTATTGACTGTAGGAACTGCAAGCAATTTAATGAACTGAATTTCTATTTACCTTTTGTTGCCAATGCATAATGGAAACTGAGAAATTGTCCTTGATTTCAGGATATCACTTATTGAAAACAGTCTTTATTTTACAAGTCTTTATTTTTAACAATGTAGAAACAAATCCATCAGATTTGATAACATTAAAAAAGTAAAAATATATATATATAAATGAAAGAACAGTTAAAAAAAAAGAAAAGAATGAGCAATGTGTCAAGTTGTCAGTGTTTCCCAGCTTTTGACATCAGTCCTTATCAAGTTCTGATCTGTAACATATATTTTATTAGTGTCACTTATATAGTCTAGTCCCTCAGTCTTTACAGCATTGCTCTGCAGTGTTGAGACAGCTCTAACAATAACAGCAGAAAAATGGTAATGAAAACAGCTACCAAGAACTAAGAACTTCCTATTTGCCCAGCACTCTATTTAAAAATTTATGTACAATCTTTTGTTCAATTCTCTCAGCAAGTCTACGAGTTATGTATTATTCTTTTCACTGTAATAATGACCATATCAGTACTTGGAGAAGCCAAATAACCTGCCAAAACTCACACAACTAGCATATTGTAGATCCAGGAAATTAAACTCAAATCCATTTGACCTGTAATTACTATACTAAGTCTTCTACATCTGTAGGAAAATTAACAGGGACCCAATGGCTACTTACCTTGGTATCCAGCCAGTCATCTAGCATAGCACTGCCTTGTCCTCGAACTCAGAATCTTCATAACTAGGGACATCAAACTAACTTAATATTCATAACTCAGGATATTGAATTCACTTATTAAGCAAAATATTGTCCACATCACAATAAAGATGGTATCTTTTCAGTTCCATTGGGTCGCATAATTTGTCCTTATTTACATGGATGACAACCAATTCCTCACATACCTGTAAGGAGTAAGATGATTTTTTTTTGTTTCATCATTCCAGTATATTGATAAAAGAATAAGTGCAGATGCATGAAGATGGAAGGATATAATTAAATGTGAACACCTTTTGGAATTGCAGATAATTACACACTTTCTAGCAAATGCAAATTTACATGTTTACACACATGCCAATGTCAAACACACAAATACATGAGGAACTTGACAAACTGAACAACTTTTGAAGGGTGAGAGCCAGATCCTTGAGAACCTTCTAAGCTCTCTTGTGTATAAATATTTTTGTGTTGATAGTAAAGACTAAACATTAGAGTAGAAAGAAATGTTCCATGCAGAAATTTGAAACTATTCTATCGTGATCTAATCTTCATGTAACTTCACCACCAATAAAAAAAGACTTTGTTGCATGATATGTGTGTGTAAACTGATTTCCCATACTGAGAATGTGCTGTCCATTGGAAGTCATTTGTGAATGTGAACAAAATAAATGTTTGCTCAGAAAGAGACCTTTTAATAACAACAACAACAACGTCATTATTGCAAAATATTGATAAACTAATAAACAGCATTTGGGGAAAGGAAGGACCCATAAAGACTCTTTTGTCCATATTTATTTTATAGGTTAGGATTCTGAAATCTAGATTAGGAAGACTGCCCCATATTACTCATTGAGGAAACCTCAGAACTGGGATAAGAATAAGATCTCAACTGTCCATAGCTATTCCAACATTCTTTCCTTCAAAATACTATATATTTATGAGAAAGTATATTTTATAATAAATTTAACTAAACTTTTAGCAGCAGTGAACACAGTTGACTCCTTCTTCTCTTTTGAAACTCTTTCCTTGGCTCCTTGCTTGTATGATTGACTTTCTGGTTTTCTTCCTGTGTGTTTGGCTAACCTTTCGATTTCATGGCCAACTTCTCTTCTCAAGCAAAATGTAGTTTGGAATTGTCCCAAGGACCAGTTGTGGGATGTCTTTTTTCACTGTGTACTTTATTGGAATCAATTCCACATTGATTATCATCACATGTGAACATGAAGACAGATTAATCTCAGATTCTAAAATCAGAAGAGGGTAGGGTAAAAACTTCTACTTTTTATACTTTTCTGAACACCTGATCTTTCTGTAACGGAAAATCTATATCCAATTATATCTTTGATAAAAGGACAGGATGAATAACTAGGCTTTTTTTTTTTTTTTTTTTTTTTGAAGAACTGCAGAGTGTAGTAGATCAAAGTATGGAATCTGAATCCAGACTGCCATAGTTCTAACTCTTGCTCTGCATTTACTAGCTGGAGATTGTCAAGCCTCAGTTTTCCACCTTTAAAATGAAGATAATAGTAACTACTACATAAAATCATTTCGAGCATTAAATGAGATAATATAAAGTGCCACAACTAGTGATTGGAAAAAACATGTTCTATCTTTACTATCCTCCTTCTTGTCCTCATCATTACTATCCATATTTGAAGACTCACATTTTTTCTTCATTCGACCCAGACTCTCATGTGAACTTCATAGTTCCCATATGCAACTATCTACTTCCAAATTTTCACTATATTGATTCAGTTCTAAACAATTTCCACAAACCTGCAACTTGCAAGGTTTTTCTTTTCTCATTTTAGAAGTGTCACTTCCAAACACCACCATGTACAAGCCAGAACACTGGTAATCATTCTTAAAACTTCCTTCTCCGCACCCCTCACATACCACACCATGGGTATGTTGTATCCACCATTTTTTTTTTCCATCTTAACTGCCACCACCTTAGTTTGTGACAACATTGTTCTCACCGGTACTAAGGTAATATTCTAAACTCTAGGTGCATTCTTGCTACATATATCCCATCTTCCACTCAATAGGCAGAATGCCCACTTTCAAAAATATGTACAATTTGGTTTAAAACTCTTAGGTGGCATTCTGTCATCCTTAAGCCAAAGATCAAATTATTTTGCATGGCCTACAAAACCTCAGATGTGCCAGTAGATCCCCTCTTGTAACTCATCTAGTCATTCATTATATTCTAGCCACTGGCCTCTGAGAGTTCCTCCAATATGAGATTGTCATGCCTACAGTACTTTTAGACTGGCCATTCTCTCTACTGCTCTTCCACACCTACCACCTAACCCACATCACTCTTGCCCTCCAGGGATACTTCCTATGAATGGCGCCTACTCATTCTTTATATCTCAGCTCATACATCATTTCCTTACAGCCGCCTTCCTTAATAAACTCTTCATCAATCTAAATTATTCCTTTCTTTTCCACCTATCACTTATTGTAATTATTAATTACATGTTACCTGAATGTTGATTTAATATCAGTTACTTCCCTTAGAATGTAATATCAATGAGAGGAAGAACCACTCAATACCCACACATAGTATTACTTCTGGCATATGGTATAGACTTAGTTAGTATCTGTTAAATAAATGAGCATAATTAGTGAGCCATGGAATATTTTTTTTAAATTGGTTTATCAGAATAAGAAATGCATTCCAAAGCCATTTAGGAAAGGCTAAATCATAGAGAAAATTGATTTTGGCAAACCATGAGGGCATGTTCCTAAGCTTAAGTTTTGGACAAATAATTTTTCAAGAGTATAATATTATACCAGAAAGAGTATAATATTAACCTATTAACATAAAAATAAGGGAGATAGCAAATAGTAAATATTATCTGTCTTCTTGCTATAGGTATTGACACTGTTCTTTGATTTTCTTTTTTTTTTTTTGTTCTTTGATTTTCTTTATTAAAGGAGTCTTTCTGAAGAATATTGTATTATTGAAGTCTCTTTAAAAATAAAGTAATTATCAGCTAGTGAAGTTTTACTCAAGTGTAAATTCATCTTCTGGGTTATATTTACAGAAATTTTTGCACCAAGAAATGTCAAAACTAAAAGAATGTGACATTTCAGTGAAAATAGTCATTTTATTGTTGAATGTGCAAAAAAAGATCCTCTTTTATTTTTTAATTTTTTTTAGAAAAATTAAAGTACATTAATCAAAGCATAATGCCTTTCATAACTGTTCCCATTAATCAAATTCCTCCCAGGAGGTGTGTCTATGTGAAGCAAGGTTAGAGCAGGTTGTTCTTTTTCACATTAATTTCCAAGGGAAATTAATAAATACATATCCTTATCCTCAGAATTCACTCACACAATACATGTGGCATATTAATAATTCATATTTTATGTTAATATTTTATTATTGGAATCTTTAATGCGGTCTTCACATAGTTAATTACCTACTGCAAACCTGTTCTCATAAGTGAAATACAATCTAAATAACACAAAGCGTGTTAGAAGCTTGTAAACCATCTTGTAATGGGTGATCACATCTCCCCCTTAGGAATCCATTCTTGTGTATGCTCTAACCTCAATGTCATAGCACATCTGATATTGAAATAGTAAGTTTATTTGTCTTCCATACTCCCCAGGTAATTAAAATCTCCTCTATCTGATGCTATGTCCTATACAAGGATCAATTCAATGAATCATATTAAATCACAGAACAATTAATAATATAAAACTAGAAAAGAATGAAAGAATGCAAAGGCACACCTTTTTTTTTTTTTTTTTTTTTCAGGAAAATAGCAGTAAATCTTCAGTCCAGTTAGGTAAAATAAGATGATTTACTCAGAAGCCACTTGTACTTAAGGAGAATAATTAGCTAACATTTAGTTAATATTTTCTGCTTATCTCAAATTATTCATAGCAGATAGAGTTTCTAATTCCTTCTGACAAGGTTGTGTACTATAGCTCACTTTATGACCTTAAGAATATATCCTAAAAATACCTGTGGATAGATCACAGAGAAAATAGGGAAATATATTTATGTCTATGTCTGTCTGTATTATGAACTCCTTGAGGGAAGAATCTAAGTGTGATACTTTCACTCATTCATTCATGCAGATAGTCGGTAATCACTAGTTATGCTAGAAACAATGTAATGTTGAAGAATAAAATCTGCCTGAGATAAAACTGGTTTGAGAGACATCTTTTCAAAAAAGGTCACAGGTCTGAGACATTCTATGACACCACTTTTAATTCTGTATAAGAAAAGGACATAGTAATTGAGTCAAGTGAAACATTAGAAAGGAAACATTTGAGTTGGGTCTTGAAAACAGAGTAGACTTTATATCTGGGAAAAGAGAAAGCAAAGCACAAAAAACTGGTTTGGCAGTGCTGATTTGTTTGCAGATGGCCATACTAGGCTATCCCATCATCATGGTGAACAAATGAGAATAGTCACCTCCTCCACTCTACTCTCCAAAATTAGTTTGTAACACAATGCCTTAGAAACATGAATTAGATGTGATGTCCAAAAAGATATCTACTAGCCACATGTGGGTACTATATTAAATGAATGACTATTTTACTAGCCACAGCCAGAAACATGTGGGTCTTATAGACTGTTTCTATCAACACAGTAAGTTCTACTGGATGGTATTGCATTAGCACACTCTTATTTATGTTGCCTGAAGAGAGAGAAACATTTCTAGTATCTTATGTGGAATTCAAAACGCATTATTCAACAATGTATAAATGGGGAGTTAATTTTAGTTAAAATAGATTATGTTATTTGTAGTATTGTTTTACATTAGAAGTCTTTCTCTTTTAGGAAGAGAGCCATTATTTAAAACATCTTTTTATGCAAAATGCATTCCAGATAAAACAATCAATGACTACACAAAATTCTATAACATAATTTGTTTATAAATAGGTGATGTCTGGTAGAAAAACATGTCCTAATTTTTGCTTCATTATTATTAAGTTGTAAAGGACTATAAATTCCATTAGTGTATCTTCTGAACATATTTTTCCTTAACATTCTAATGTACCTTTTTATTTCACCAATTTCTCCATCATGTATTTGCACTTCTTAAAAAAAAAAAACTGCTGTATTTAAGTTTCTTTAAAACTACTCATCTTAAACTAAGATCTCAAATTGAGCTATCAAGACTCAGATTTCAAATTCAAATAGGTAACGAATGTACCATATTACTTTTCTTATTCTCTTGAAGCAATACGGCCAACTGCTTAGTATATCAAACTGCCACTTTATTTTGAGGGCATTTCATGTTATCATATTTTTATTCAGAAAGTATGGATTGATTGGCATAATAGATTTGCTTCTCTTTTGAAAACATGGATAAATATTCTTTAAAATGAAGACACAGGTTTTTGCTTTTAATGTTTGGATTTCATAGCTAGGGTAAAACCCACCCATGTAAACACACACACACACACACTCAAATTATTACTTTTTTTAGGAGCAGTAACATTATCCCACATAACATGGCCTTTGTGTTGATTTTCTCATTCTTTTTATCCTACTTATATCCATTTCTTTTGCATATTTACTTTTCTTGTAGTTGTTGCTGTTCAAAGAAAGTTGTCATTCTGGACTGAAATGGGGCTGGGTCTCTATTCTTTATTACTTTATATATTTAACACATTCATAGGAGTCAAACAAAAATCAATTGAGATATTTATTAAGTAGCTTTAAAGAATTTCAGTACAACTGTATTCCTAATTTTAACAATGTCTGAGTTATTAAGTACGTTTTCCAAATTCTTCTTTCATGTATGTAGTCAGTAAATATTTAAAGAGTAAATAATTATAGACTCTATTTAGTTTAAGGAATACATTGGAGAACAGGATAGATATGATCTTCGTTCTCTTTCAAGAGCATGTGACTTGAAAACATTAGCACAAAAGCTATACTCAGCTTCTATGAAATTTGTTGGCTCAATAAAAACATATTAAAAGAAAAGCTTAAAATGAATAAAAGGAAATTCCATTTTTACAAGCAGAAAGATAGTATGTAAGTGTATGTGTATATACACAAAATATATACCCAACACTGTAGAGGTGCACAGTATACACATATATCTTAAAGAATCAGGGAAATATATACAAAGATGTAAACAAAATACTTTTATTTTCTATAATTTCTTATTTTTCTGTGATGATAAATTCTTACTATTGTAGTAACCAAAGAAAGATTCTGTGCTCTCCCAAATATTTAATTTAACCTGATGCTAATTTTTGTGTTTATGCAATAAACTGAAGAAACAAGTCTTTCTTATCTACATTAAGAATTCAAACATATACCTAAAGATATTTACATACAAAAATATTGCAAATATAGGTATAAAAACAGTAAAAACATCTCTAAGAAGCTAAGCACAATTTCTTATTAAGTGTTCAATTTAAATTCCAGTGTAAAATACAGTGTTTTATTAGTTTCAGGTGTGCAATATAGTGATTCCACAATTCTATATATTTCTCAGTGATCATTATTATAGGCTTACTCTTTAATCCCAACCGCCCTATTTCACCCATCCCCCACCCACCTCCCCTCTGATAAACATCAGTTGTTTCTCTACAGTTGAATCTTTTTTTCTTGTCTCTTTTTTTCTTTGTTTTTTGTTTTTCTTAAATTCCACATATAAGTGAAATCACATGGTATTTGTGTTTCTTTGGCTGATTTATTTCATTTAGCATTAAACCCTCTAGATCCATCTCAAGTTGCTGCAAATGGCAAGATTTCATTCTTTTTTATAGAACTACCTGATGACTCAGTGTTCACACTACTGGATGTTTACCCCCAAAATACAAAACACCATTCAAAAGGATACAGCACTACTAAGTTTATTGCAGCATTATTTACAATAGCCAAATGAGGAAGCAGCCCAGTGTCCATCAATAAATGAATGGATAAAGAAGATATATATATATCACATATATATATGGAATATTAAACACAATTTCTTATGGAACTGGAGGGTATTATGCTGAGTGAAGTAAGTCAGTCGGAGAAGGACAAACATTATATGTTCTCATCCATTTGGGGAATATAAATAATAATGAAAGGGAATATAAGGGAAGAGAGAAGAAATGTGTGGGAAATATCAGAAAGGGAGACAGAACGTAAAGACTGCGAACTCTGGGAAACGAACTAGGGGTGGTAGAAGGGGAGGAGGGCGGGGGGTGGGAGTGAATGGGTGACGGGCACTGGGGGTTATTCTGTATGTTAGTAAATTGAACACCAATAAAAAATAAATTTGAAGAAAAAAAAACACAATTTCTTAACACTTGTTTGTATTCACATTTTATTACTCCTTATCCATCATACTTATTACAGAGCAGCAGCAATTTAGGACTAACTGGTTTCCATTGCAATCTGTAAGCATTTTTCATTCAGTATTAAAATAGAAAAAGGGGACGCTTGGGTGGCTCAATGGTTGAGCATCTGCCTTCGGCTCAGGGCATGATCCCGGAGTTCCGGGATCGAGTCCCACATCAGGCTTTCTGCATGGAGCCTGCTTCTCCCTTTGCCTCTCTATGTGTGTCTCTCATGAATAAATAAATAAAATCTTTAAAAAAAATAAAATAAAATAGAAGGGCGATAACGTTTTCCTTTCATCAAAGAAATAGCACATTCACATAATGTTAACATTTGGTGGACCTTTTAACTCAGGGATGATCAGTGACTTACCTGAGATCACATAGGAACTAGTGGCAGAACTAAAGTTATAAACTGGGCTCTGTTGACTTCTTCGTTTTCTTTTCACTCCACTTAAATACCTTGAACTAAAGTTGAATACTGTGCATGAGAATAGCTCAAAATAAATGCAGGTTTCTTTCTGCATATAGTAGAATGAGTCTTAATTATTTTTATGGAACTACCTATTGCTGGACTTGAAGTCCAACTTTATTTTACAGATCAGATTATATACTATCCAGATTAAAAATGTATTCTGAAAATCTTGGCAGAGCAAGCTAATCTCAGGGCCATCTGTCTTCTGGATCACTTTTGGAACTTTTGTTGAAATCAATTCTGCTAGCACTATGAATTTCAGTGCCTCTTCTTCAAGTGACTGAATTATTCAGTGTTGGACAAAAATTATTCTCAGCACAAGGTTTAAAATTTTACAGTAATTGATTGAGAAAAAATATTCCTTTAGAGCTGGTCATGCTTTAGAGGGTGAGTCTCAGTATCAAATCATATTTAAGAAATGGTTATATGAGTGTGATCCATATAACTCCAGAGAAAACCTAGACTAATGTAAAGTAGAGAGAGAAGATGACAGATTTTTGACATTTGAAGAAAATCTAGAGATTCTCTAGAAGTCAGATAGTCACCTGGCCTTTTACAAAAGAACTAGTTCCATCTGGGGATGGCTCTATGCATCAGAAAGTTCCTCCACATATCACATCTTCTTCTGACCTCTCTGGAGTACAGTATTACATCCTTTCCTATGAACATTGGTATTTGATATGGATACAAAAAAAAAAAAAAGGCATCTTTATAGAATGATTCCACAACTTTGGAACTCTTCTTCACTGAAGGGAATTAATTATTCTCAAGGTTGAGGGATGCTGAGGAGAATCTGCATCTTTCCACTCCCTTCAGAAGGCTTTGCACTTTATATTTTTCCTTTTTATACATATGACAGAGCCCAGGCCATAACCCACGTCACAATGAAACCTCCTCAGAGAAATGATGACTCTCTCTTAACACTCTCTGTCATTTATTTGGCAGAGAACAATTTCTCCTTTTATTATCATTTTACTACCATGCAATAATATGTCCTAATTCAAGGCAACAGATGGTAGTTTATTTCAACCTCATCCTACTTGAGAATTAGAAAGGGGTTCTGCTCATTGTTGCCACTCAGAAACCCAGAATGAGGGAGACCCCATCTCACATAAGTCCATGACTATTGTAAATAGTTTGAAGGGACAGAGATGAATCATATACTAGCTCTTAAACTCTCTACTAACATTTCATTGAATACAAGTCAGCTGTCCACACCTGACTTAAAAGAAAGGTGAGATAGTCCTATCCTATCATGTGTCCATAATGCACCCAGCAGGATATGTGAATAGTACCAGTGGTTAGCAAAGTGAGCATAAAGATGAGGATGGGGGCACACTAAGACCTAAGCAGCATGTTTGTATACCAGAAAAGATGAACATATTGTTAAGAATGTGGAGAAGAGGCTCACCTGTGTGTGTGTGTGTGTGTGTATTCATATGTATGAAAGCCTTGGCTGAAAGCACAGGATATATCAGAGAGAGAAGAATCATGTTCGTTCAGAACAGTTGAACATCAAACACATGTAATGAAAAGCACATATGCCCACATATGTGAATGAGCAAATAACATTATTTTTGATAGTTTTTTCCAACCCAAGATTTATATTAGGACAGAATATAGGGCTTAGGCTGCAGAATAATGATACAAAAACTCATTAACTATCTTGGTCACCTTGAATATAGGTCAATCTCTTTGGTCCTTGTGCTCCTTATTTTTAAAATAAAGAGCTTGAAGCAGCAAAAGTCTAATATTTCTTTCCTGTGCTAATCTTTTAAGATCCTCTATCTTAAGTCTGTTCCTTATTCTAAGAAACATTTGCTGAAATTTGAGACTCAGGTGAAAAGTATTTAGAATTTCTGATGACCTAGAATTCAAATATTTTATATATATTATATATTTTATTTTATTATAATAAATATATAATATATAAAATAGATGTAATAATTTCATATAATGTTTAGATTCCATGCTATATTCGTAATAAGACATGTCATAATAAGACATATATATGTAATTATATATATATCACTATGAATTTTATAATCTGAAATCCATTTTGGGAAGATTCACTTGAGAAAAGCCAGCTGTCCTCATCGTAAGATGAAACATTTAGTGCATGGCTTCCCCAAAATGGCCAACCAAAATTACGAGATGGTTTTAAATGGAACCAGATACTGAGCCATGGCAACAAATTAATTTCCCATTTGCCGATCATGCTTCATGGGTCTATACTGACTTCCTGTCATCACTGATCTAACAGGATTTAAATGATACTTTGAGGACAAAAATCTCCATTGACTCTTTCTATTCTCAATTGTTTTACCCAGTTATTATCTAGGACATAGACATAACAGCATTTTCAGAATGTGAGTAGTTTCTGATTAAGAAGTATTATTAAAGATTAGATGTTGTAAGAGTCATCTGACCATTTAAATGTCATCTTTATGTACCAGTGCAATAAGGAGACACTTATGAGTAAAGAAGTAGAACTTTTGTCCTAAGTCTCTCAAGTGACTATTGCCTGAAACTCCATCATGAGAATAATCCCCTTGGCTACATATATAGCTTCTAAATTATCTCCTTATAAAAATAAATGGTCTGGAAATTAAGTAATTATTATAATCTGCATAAAGCCCCCAAGACACTGGAGACATAGAGACAAGAGAGAGAGTACAGCTCCAAGAGGTCTTTCCCTTCTCAGAGTGTTGCCTGAGTTATTGTTAAGGTTAGGAGTTCAGGTGAGTAGTTATTTTTACAACTTCAGTTGTCTAATTAGCACTGTTTTATGAATGCTTCTTTGGGTAGGTTCTGTGGTTCTAGCAGCAACATTATGAAATGAAAGTCATCATTAACCACATTCTACAATGAAAGAATTTCGTTGAAGGTGAGTAGCTCACCCAAAAAGTACACAGCAAGAATGTGGTGAAACGAAGAGTCTGGCTGGCTCAAATCTGTGTTCTGTCCACTAAGGAAGAGGGACAGAGGGACCCTGCCTTGGACTATAAGTAAATTGGGAGATGCTGTGGATTGTATGGATTATTAGTCTGGCTTTTGGCTCTTGGAAGCCATTCCTTGAAAGGATTGTAGAAAGAAACCCTTAGAAGGAAAAGAAGATAAGGGGCCCTACAATTCCCTCTGCCTTTCGGAATCCTTTCCAGTGCTCGGAGTCTGTTTGGGAGCTGTTACAAGACCAGAAAGAAGCTGTCCTTTACAGCACCAGCTTGGGCGTGAAGCCCTTTCCCACTAATCCAGCCCTGCTCCAGCCTGGATCATTTTGGAGCCAAGACCCAAGCTGACTCGCCTAATATAAGTATTAGCCCTGAACTCACTCCACTGTCTACACTGGTCAAGAGAAGTAGGAACACCTTCACCCAGATGTAATCTCTCTTTCGGAGCAACGCCTTCTTCTCTAAAGCACAAGCAACTATAGATTGTGTGACAACTCTCTATAAAATTCTCAGAATGTTCTGTAACAGTTCACATGGCAACGTGTCCTGTCTGCTGCACTGGAAATCCATATATCGTCTTAAGTGAGAACAGAGCTCTTTCCCAAGCCCAGAAAAACCTACATTTCACATTTCTGTTGATAGGATTATTGTCTTTAGAAAAGAGAACCGATTAAGAGAACTAATGTGAGCAAACAGCACAGCATTAACGATCTGTAGAATATCCTTTCAATAATGTGCAGCCTAATCCTTTCTCATTTGAGGCATTTAAAAGTCATACGTTTATTCTGTTCCCTGAATCCTGCCAATACACTATTTTTTTTTTCCCCTTGACATGACTAGCAATTGGGTAAAACCAGCAAATGTTAAAGAGCCAAACTCTGGGGGAAACAAAACAGTTACAGAATTTAAACAATGCATTTTATTAAACTTGAAACATAGTAAAGCATTAACTCTCATATTAATAATAATTGAATAACAAGTTTGTATTGGCCAAAGCACCAAAAATGCTTGTATTTATTGATAGCAGATGTTTTAATATCCCGTCAAGTCGACCTCTTTAGGAATTGCCTTAGGTTCTGATGTGTTTTTTCCTACAAATCTGATTATATGCTAGTCAGGAACAAAGCAGGATGACAGCTAGCTAACAATATTTTAGGAGTAGTTTATCATACAATGCATAAAAAACCAAAAGAGACATCAATGACAACAAAAGAGGCCCTACTAAAATATATTTATGATTATTAAGTGATCATAGTCATTTTCTTTGGATTTTGTTTTCTGGGATTGTGCTAGTGAGTTTCAGATTTATGTTGTAAAGATATTCACATTTTTAAATGCTTTTAAAGCATTGTGCAAATAATGCACCTGTATCATAGACAGATTAGAAAACAGATCCCACCTCTAGTGACATCAACCAGAATTACTCTTTTGCTATAAAATCTAGGCTGAGCTGCTTTGTGTCATGTGCAAGTATTTTTAATATAAAATCTTTCTCTTAATCCCACTTTACCCTCCTAGAAAAGATGTAATGGTACATTGTATTTCAAAGTAGAATCCCACTGAAAAAGATGCGCATAAACTCCCCACAAAGTGTGAATCCTCCAGCCACCACCGTTACAAAAAGTTTCACTATACTGGAGCTCCTCCTTTTTTTAAATATTTTATTTATTTATTCATGAAAGACACAGAGAGAGAAAGAGGCAGAGACACAGCCAGAGGGAGAAGCAGGCTCTATAGCAGGCTCCATGCCAGGAGCCTGACACGGGACTTGATCCTGGGACTCCAGGATCGTGCCCTGGACCAAAGGCAGGTGCCAAACCACTGAGCCACCCAGGGATCCCTTGGAGCTCCTCCTTTGATGAAGCTATCTGTTCTCTCTGTTTCAATAATACCAGCTACACCTATTTTCAAGTGGCATTAACAGAGTAGATTTTGTGACACAAAAATGCCAAAAGTTGATTCCTGGCTTTTCTCCCCAGTGTTGTTATCAAGTGACTGAAGACATGGCCCATGTTCTCTTTAAACTATCAGTATTTTCTTGCTTATTTGAGCATATAAAGGAAATGCTAACTTTGCAGCACAGTCTGAAAGAGGGAATTATGTGGCACTTGATTCTATAGTTCTCTTTGCAAAACAAAAACATAATTTCCAATATTTTCCTCTTTTGTGCATGCAGAAGCAATGATTAGAATATGTACATGTATGTGTCTCTTTCTGTGTGTGTGTGTGTGTGTGTGTGTGTGTGTGTGTGTGTGTGTTAAAATCCTGGTAGAGTCAACTTTTATTTGCTTAGGTCTTTGTCAACTAAAGATGAAAGATCAGACCTATTTCACCACTTGAAATGTTTAAGGGATGTGTTTGGACATTTGATCAGCACCTAAACACTAATGGGATTTTTTGAAAGCCTTCAGGAAATATCCAAACATCACTGATTATGTAAAGACCCTTTACCAATGGGAATAAACATGAGTTTTACCAAGCTGAATTAATGTAAGTGCAATATCCAACCACCTTCCATATTAATAATAGTAAACTACATTGTAATTTACAAGGCATGGGTTTGGTTTACTATAAATCAGCTTCTTAGTTATTGACAAAGTTCCACATCCAGTATTTACTCTGCATAGGTACCTAGAGATTGTACAGATTGCTTTAAAGAAAGAGGACATTCTTACTAATCCTAGGTTAATAAACCACCACTCCCCTGTATAGAAATGGTAACAGCCCCAGTGGCTCAGTGGTTTAGTGCCACCTTCAGCCCAGGGCCTGATCCTGAAACCCGGGATCGAGTCCCGTGTTGGGCTCCCTGCATGGAGCCTGCTTCTCCCTCTGTCTGTGTCTCTGCCTCTCTCTCTGTGCCTCTCATGAATAAATAAGTAAAATCTTAAAAAAAAAAAAAAAAGAAAGAAAGAAATGGTAACATTTGAAATCAAGGAGAGAAGGCAGAGAGGAAAATTAAGCCAAACTCATCCTTCTTTGTTCTTAAATCATGACTTAATCCCTTAGGGGGATTTTAGTTGGTTTGCTTCATAGACAATAGAAAATCAAGACATTCTCTCTTGTTGTGTGTCCTGTAACTGGAATAATCTCATACCTCCCAGGTAATTCCCACCACCAGTGAGCCAAATATCTCCTTTCAGTGGCTGGATTGCTTGGGGAGTGATTTGGGACCCACCTCTGGCTTTGCCATGACCCCGCCGCATTCCCTTCTCATTCTACTGATCTTAACCCAGCAGTTCCCCAAACCACATCAGTCAGCTCTATTCCTTTTCTCTTCCACTTCCGCCCAATGATAACCAGAGAATATCTCTTACCAATGAGGCTCATCCATTTCTGATTTCCCTTCCCATTTGGGCTCCTATCTGAATTTATTAATCCAACTAGATGTTCCTAGCCAGCTACGTTTGCCATTCCTAAGAGCTATTCCAAACCTGGACAATTTCTTGAGTCCATTGAGTCACTACTGACAGTCTTGCTGTCTGCAGATAACCTTGCCCTCAGCCAATAGCTTCTCTATGTCCACATCTATACACCTACTATGAGAGTTCTCTTCTTCATGTATTTCAGAGGAGGCACTGGACCCCTCTAAGTCTAACTATTCTACTTCTCCCATTTTCATGGTGGATCTAGTTTTTGTTGGACATGAAGCTTACAAAATTTGCATGCAGGACTTTAAGATAAGGAAATGCAAATAACAAAATGTGCCTAATGGATTAGAGTATAAAAGAAATCACACTTTGGCTTATGTACAAAGCATATGACCATGTGGTGGTGTTGCTAGAGCCCCTTCCCTGACCGCGGCAGGGGTCTGTGCAAGTGAAGGCTCTGAGCTTAGCTTGCTTGCCTTCAAGCCCTGCCCTTGTCAACTAGAGTTCACTGAGCCCTATGGTCCTAAGGCAGCCATTGTAAGTAATGAATTAACTTCTCTCCTTTGTTTCTGTAGTGAATTAACTTCTCTCTCATGTATCTACATGTATCCTTGGGAGAATGGACATAATAGACACTTCAAACTTTTTCTCTTTCAAGACCTCCATTTCTTATTTAACCCATATTGAGAATGTCTGCATCTGCTTTTGTCTTCTCCAGGATTTAGCTCCTTTTATATTGCTGAACCTAACTTATGTTTTCAGCCTTAACTGCTTCGTACTCCCTCTCCAATGTGTGCATGCATGTGCACGCGTGCGCGCACGTGCACACACACACACACACACACACACACCTGTGCTCCAGCACAGGTGAAGGCGGATGGTAGAGTTATGTAATTATGGTGTCATAGCCCAACCTTTTTTCACCACTTAGGGGAGTCTAAATATTCTGTTCGTATTTGTAGGCTAGAATAACTGACAGGATTTTTTTTCCCCACAGTCCTTGGCATTGAAGCTCACAAGACAGATGCAAAGGGGATAAAGGGCATTTCCAGTCTCAGGAGCTTGGCAGGCAGTCAGTGGCAAATCTCTGTGCAATCTCTGGCCATGCAAACATATTTGGCTCCAGACAGAAAATGTGATGGGAAGAAAGTGGAAGGAAAGAGATACTAGAACAATTTATCACCTCACTCCCAGGTGATCTGCTTTTAGCATCGCATAATATTAGTAATAGATATTGACTGTGACTCAGTAATTCGAAGGCTAGAAGGAAGAAGAAAGTAAAGGTAAATAAAAACAAAGATTTTAATGTAGTTCATATAGGAAGAAAATACGCAGTTCATTTTTATTTTCAATAAAAAAATATTTTAAAAATGAATGTAATAAGTGCTCCTACATTTTTCCTTAAGTTTCTATTGGTTTTCTGAATAGGATGAGTATGGAGATAAAATTGAAATTTGGTGAAAATATCTTATATTTATCTTAAATTTAGTGTAAAAGAGTCAGTTTAAGACTTGATAATGAGGGCAGCCCTGGGTGGCTCAGCGGTTTAGCGCCGCCTCCAGCCCGGGGTATGATCCTGGAGTCCCAGGATCGAGTCCCATATTGGGCTCCCTGCATGGAGCCTGCTTCTCCCTCTGCCTGTGTCTCTGCCGCCCTCTCTCTGTGTCTCTCTCATGAATAAATAAACAAAATTAAAAAAAAAAAAAGACTTGATAATGAGGGTTAACACTGTGTACACCAGGGATTTCCTTGATTTCAGAGGATAAGTAACTTTCAATGCATCCCTCCCTGAATTGTTGGTCATCTAATAATGTTCACTTGTTATTTAGGCTGTCCAGACTCAGCATTTAGGGTATGCTCAAAGGATAAATATTTTAATTCTGTTACTTGACAAACACTTATACTTTGACACATGTTCTGTACAAGAGGCCCTTCTCTGTGCCAGGCCAGCATCGATCCAAAGATAAATCTGGCAAACGCCCTGTGATCAGGTAAGTCCCTGTCCAGCAGCACAGGAGCAGAACATGGAATAATGAATGCCGTGGGGTGGGTTTACACAGAATAGGAGCTCCTGGTCCAGCACTGGGAAGAGAAGAGGTGCAGGGATGGGGGATGCAGGGCAGGCTTCCTGAAGAAAATGCTATCTACGCATCCTGAAGAATGCGCAGGCATTGGAGGAGACTGTGACACACAGTGGGCCTGGGGATGCTGAAGTCGAGAGAATTTAGAAGTAACAGAAAACACAGCACATAGAAATTAGAGCGGCAAGCACCTATCACACATCCTCGTGCCACAGCCTCACTAGCTTTCTCTCAGGCCAGGAGACACTCCAGGCTGCCGGACCCCTCAGGATCTCCATAGGAAAGTCCTTTGTGAATGAAAAATACTTCTCCTCCCCTGCACCCCCTTCAACTGCACAGCCTCAGAAATCAGCTTCGCACTTGGATCCTCATGGAAGCCTCTGTTCACTCCGCAGACTACTTAGACCCCCACTCAGGCACGGCCTGTCCCAACTCCCATTCCCCCTGCACGTAGTACTACTACACTAACAATAACAAGAGCACGGTTATTATGTGCCAGGCTATATTTATTTCTCGAATCCTCACCACAGGAGCACCTGGGAGGCTCAGTCGGTAAAGCATCTGTCTTCAGCTCAGGTCATGATCCTGGGGTCCTGGGATCCAGCTCCACGTCAGGCTCCCTGCTCAGTGGGGAGCTTGCTTCTCTCTCTCCCTCTGCCCCTCCCTCTCTCTCTCTCTGTCAAATAAGTAAATTAAATCATTAAAAAAAAAAATCCCCACCACAACACTTTGAAATGTGGTTGGGTAGATGGGGTGGGTAACTAGCTCCAATTCACACTAAGTGGTAGGACTAGGATTGGAATGGAGATCCAGAAACTATTCTTTTAGTTACTATAGGATACCACCTGTGTGCTTGCAGTTGGATGGTGGAAAACTATCCACACACGTATGTGTACACGTGCTGGCATATAGAGGCGAGAACGAGAGAGAAATTATATTTATTTATGTATTTCTCAGCTGCTAAACTGTAATCCTCAGGAAGGCAGGGAGTTGTATTTCTTTGTTAGATATTTATCCCCAGTGGCTATTTCAGTGCCTAATGTATAGATGTTCAGAGAACATTTACAGGAAGAGAGAAAGAAAGAGAGGGGGGAGGGAGGCGAGTGAGGGAGCAGGGAGAGGATTGACCAGAAATGACCACTGAGAGGTTGATGTTGGAATGGCCTTGGATGCTGTCCTGAGGAATTTGGGCTTCATCCTGAAAGCTCATCATTGAGGGAGGGAAAGTAAACAGCATGACATATTTGTGTTCCAAATCACTCTGAAGAATAGGTTAGTAAGAGGTAAGGCTGGAGGGAGTAGACAAATTAAAACAGAAACACTGCTTTGGGGCTTCAGGGTGGCAGAGTCCGCTGAAGGTCTGACTCCTGGTTTCAGCTCAGGTCCTGATCTCAGGGCTCCAGAGATCAGGACCCACATCGGGCTCCGTGCTGAGGGGGAGTCTGCTTGCATATTCTCTCCTTCTGCCCCTTCCCCCGCTCTTGTTCTCGATCTCTGTCTCAAATAAGTAGTTGGCTTTTTTTTAAGAAATACACTGCTGAGGTAAGAGAAAGGAGGCAAAATGAAACTTCGGTTAACATTTTTGGTTAACAATAAAATCTTTGAAATACAGGATAAAGCACATCGAAAACCATTTCCCCATGTGAACCAATAAAGTATACCTGGTTTTGCAAGCTCTATAAGCAACTATTGTAAACTAAAATCGTAAATACTTTAATTCAAAATCATCTCAGTTCTGAATATATTACCAAATGTTTGATACAGATTAAAAATCAGTTTGTTTGGGACGCTTGGGTGGCTCAGCAGTTGAGCCTCTGCCTGCGGCTCAGAGCGTGATCCCAGAGTCCTGGGATCGGGCCCCACATCCAGTTCCCACCATGGAGCCTGCTTCTCCCTCTGCCTGTGTCTCCGCCTCTCTCTCTGTGTCTCTCATGATTAAATATAAAATCTTAAAAAAATAAAAATAAAAATCAATTTATTTGTACTCTTTCCCATCATCAGATTTAACTGGTTTTTTAAAAGATTTTATTTATTTATGCATGAGAGAGTGAGAGAGAGAGAGGCAGAGACACAGGCAGAAGGAGAAGCAAGCTCCATGCAGGGAGCCCGACGTGGGACTCGATCCTGGGTCTCCAGGATCAGGCCCTGGGCTGAAGGCGGCGCTAAACCGCTGAGCCACCAGGGCTGCCCAGATTTAACTGTTTTTAATCCTTTATTCAGTGTCAAACATGAGCTTCAAAAGATATTTATTAATGAGCAACTTTATTACCTATAAAAATAATGTCGACTTTCATGATTACATTTTTTTCTGAAGAAGTTCTGTGATTCACTGATAAACTGAGATTAGGCTAGGCAACACATGGAAATAACCATGATAACTTCTGATACAGCTTTTCACAAATGACTTAGGAAAGCTAAAAAATGAACTATAATATGGTCTAAACTGAACTACTCCTATTAATACTGATGTCTATAATAGTGGAGAGATAAGATATTTAGCAAATTATTATATCTTTATCCTTATCATGAAACTAAGCTACCTGAATCTTGAATTATACAGAACCGTTCATTAAGCCAATATAGTAAGAATGCATTCAGATTTTTATCAGTTCGATGGGTGAAGGTGGACAAAAGGTACTGACTTCAAGTTATAAAACAATTAAGTCCTAGAGTTGTAATGCACACAGTAGTGACTACACTTAATGATACCGTATTGTATACTTGAAAGTTCCGAAGAGAGTAGATCTTAAAAGTTCTTATCATAAGGAAAAAACTGTAACTGTGTGTGATGATGGATGTTAACTAGACTTACTGTGGTGATCATTTCACAATATATACAAATATTGGATTATTACATTGTACATCTGAAAAGAACATGTTACAGTCTAGTTCTACCTCAATAAAAAATTAAAATTAAAAAATATCAACTCTCTCCATAAGTGTTTTAAAATTCGGATGTTTTAAAATAAGGAATTCCACATTTTTTAAAATGGAGTTTCTTGGGCATAGGAAACTTTAAATTTTCCTAAGCTAGCTTTTATAATACTGAACAATTCTTTCCTTCAACTTCATTTTACACTGAGTGGTTACTATTCTTGCTTCCAAGAGGATGGGGCCTCTTTTGTTTGTTTGTTTATTTTTAGTGGGCTTTGAAATATCATTTGAGGGAAAAGCCCATCTGATGTCAGTGCTTCCTTTGTTGAAGTTCCACTGAGTCAGCCTGAGATAAATGGAATTTTCTTCTTCAATCCAAGGCTTAATTATGGTAATTAGTCTGTGCAATTTGTAAAGTTTGGCAGCCAATTCAGGTCCTAATATGCATAAGCTTCTTTCTGCTACAAATTGAGTAGGTTTTAATCAGTTTTTAAAAGACAGTGTCTTACTATGCCTGCGTGCCATACTCTTAGATTTTGAGATTGAATGTTATTTCAAACTCTGCTACATCATTAGCAGTTTTGATATTTTTAATATTCATGAAGCTTTCATCTTAGCATTAATCCCCCAGCATCTGTGATTATGATGGGCACTTCGGGGATCTGTCTATTGTGTGTCTGTAGAGAATGAAAAGCCCAGCAGCTCCTAGCAGTAAATTAACCCTCACAATGCCACTTGGTGCCAAATGCCTTTTGAAATGTTGCCTTCTGCTCCGTGCCTTTCTGTTCAGATTTCACACTCATGTTTGATTCCCTCAACAGACTCATGCTTCATTTTATTCTGACAGCCATCTGTGACACTATGGATTTTTTTCCCTCTTTTTCATTCAAAAGCCGTATCTTTCACCAGTGTTTTGTTTTTTTTTTTTTTCCCCAAAATGGGCATGGTAATCAAATGAGGAAAAAGAGCCCAGGATACTAATTCTTATTTCATTACGTGGATGTTTATGCACATTGGGGGAATTTATAGAAACATAGTCATTTTTTGCAGTGCTTCTTCAGAATGAATTCTTAAATTACTAAGAATTTCTTCACTTACTGCTATTTTAAAACATGCATCAGATTCTCTAAAATATATTACTCTTTTAAGAATTACTTTCATTGATTAGATTTTCATATTCTAAATAGATAAATTGGAATTTCTGAAAAAAAAGAATGAATAGAATGTGTGCAGTTTCATTAAGTACACATCTCTTACCAGCCAATATTTGTCTTTAAATATATGGGTATGCAGATGGAGAAGTAACCAAATCCAAACTGCCAGAAATTGAGGTGAAAATTGGTACTTCTTTTCCAATTTATAGCAATAATTTATCTTTCTACTCTAAAATATTTCTGAAATTTCCAAAATTAAAAGAAGTCTTCTAATTAGCCACATGACCTATATACAGTAAGACAAATATGTTTTACTTCACAATTTAAAAAAATAATTTTATTTCGGAAAAAAAATCGGAGAAACTGTTTCTTAAATTACAAGTGAGATCAAAACTAAAAAAAGAGTCACTATGTTTAAATATAATTTTAAAGAATAAGCTTCATATTGTGAAGATTGAAAAGAGAGTAAGTCAGAGAGAACTTCAGGCAGCAGAAGCCAGGTATCCTTTATAGAAAACTAAGAAGGGCAGGGGTGAGGAACAAGTCCCTTGGTAAACTGGGGCATGTTCTCAAGAAGCCATGTTCAATTTATGTGAAAGAAATAGCCTCAGTAATCAAAGCCATTCTTTCTTTCTGAAATCTCTTACATTTCTTTTAAATGTAAGATAAGAGAGCTCTGTAATGTCGCCCTTTACTCTATGTGAGGAAATCATTCTCTGTGGCCTTCTAGAGTGGGGGAGGTGTGGAATGGGACCCCTTGAGTGACAGGAGTGAAGGGTGGCAGGGGAAAGGTTGGAGTAGGAGGGTCCGCCCATCCTATATACCCTACCTAGCCCCTTGACCTTGTAGGGAGGAGAAGGTTATTAGAAAGGAGAGTGGTCTGTGCTGGAAGAATGTTCCATTTGAGGCAATACACTTGTCAGCAAAGCACTAAGAATTCTGCCTCCAAAATTCAAGCAGCTAATGAAGATCAATAATTGTAGTCCTACAAATTTCAGGAAATGTTAAATTCATATCCAACCTTAGAAAAATATAAAATGTGGTGGACATGACAATGGAAACCACTAGAGTGGATGATTTTGTTGCCAAAACATTACATACTAGCTATTTCTTAATATTATTTAGGAAGTTTACAAAATGGATAACTTTTCTTTTAAGTCATTATCTCAACAGAGATCAAACATCTTCTGTAGCTTTATCTCTGGACATAAGGAATGATATAAATATGCATTGGAGAATATTCAGGCAAAAGATATGTGTGCTTTGCCAAAGTATGTTATTTGAATATACTTTCAAACTTCAGGAACTTTTTGACAACCCATAGCCTGGAAGATTTTGGGCAGCTAGAGGTACTATGGGTTTAAAGACCTATCTCAGTTACATTTTTTTTTCACTGTTCTTTCAGATATAAACCAGAAATGACCCCAAGCCCATGGTAACCAGTGGATTAGCCTCACCTTCAGGGGGTTGAGTACAGAGGTATAGGAAAGGAAGAGAAGATAACCAGAACACTGCCAGAGATCCCTTAGTCATAGGCACAATTTCTGTATTTTTTTTAGTGAGTATTCCAATGAGAATCGAAATAAACAAATATTCTAGGCAGTGTTAGCTCATGTTTGTGAGCAGCATTTCCTAGATGAACTCAAGAGAAGTTTTCCATTATTTGGAAAGAAAGAAGAACAATGTTATAGATAAGGTTGGTAATTTGATCCAACCATATTTCTATTGGACATGAGAGAGAAGTCTAAAATAAAGCATTCAGGGCAGCCCTGGTGGTTTAGCGGTTTAGCTCCGCCTTCAGCCCAGGGAGTGATCCTAGAGACCCAGGATTGTGTCCCACGTCAGGTTCCCTGCATGGAGCCTGCTTCTCCCTCTGCCTCTCTCTCTCTCTCTCTCTCTCTCTCTAATAAATAAAATCTATCAAAAAGCTGAAAAATAAAATAATAAAGCATTCAGCTAATGGTAAATTAGTATTACCTAAAATATGTTTTCCCTTTAAAAAATTCCTAATTAATGACAAATATTACAAGGTTAAATGAAAAGAAACACAAAGGGCACTTTTTCTTTTTAAAAAATTCATCAAAAATAGCCCTTTTCTCCTTGATTTTAATAATTTGAATGCTACTATCCAGCCTTATCTGACACAAAAGCCTTTAACAGCAAGCAGTAAAACATTTTATAGAAAAATAAGTTTTGTTCTAAATTGGGAAATAAGCTTGCTTAAGATTTTTTTTTTTTAAGATTTTATTTATTCATGAAAGAGAGATAGAGAGAGAGAGAGGCAGAGACACAGCAGAGGGAGAAGCAGGCTCCATGCAGGGAGCCCAACGTGGGACTCGATCCAGGGTCTCCAGGATCACGGCCCTGGGCTGCAGGCAGCGCTAAACCGCTGCGCCACCAGGGCTGCCCCGCTTGCTTAAAATCTGATTATTGGCAACAGTTATTCTGAGGAAGATGAATTCCGAGTATTGCTATTTGTCTATGCCATTATAGTTGACTCTCAATTATAGGCTATGAAATAAAATTCTAATAATGATTATAAAGGTAGTGATTGTCTTCACCAGTCATGTACATGGATGTGTAATTGGCATTCATTTGTGAGTACCTGATCCGTGTAAAGCACCTCTACCTCCCCTACTTTTAATGTTCATCACCAAGACACAGATCTCACCTCCAAGAATCTTCAGTTTTACGAAGGCAGATATGAAAACAGCTGAATTACTGAGCTTCACAAAATTCTTAACTACTGATACATAAGAAATATCTTTTAGGAACAGAGAAGAAAAAGCTATTAACTCCTTTTGGGAGGATCAAGAGTTAGCATCTAGGCCTGAGTCTTGTAGGGTAAACAGATTCTTTGACCCTAAATAAGGAAAATATTTCACAAAAAAAAAGAAATATTTCAGACTGAAACAGTAAATTTCATAAGCAAAATATTGTATATGGCATATCCTAGAAATGGGGAGCATTTCAGTATAATCGGTAACAATTCACAGGGTACATATAGTGGGAAAGATGTAGTTTAGGATTAAAACAATGAAAATAACGAGTTACACATGATTAGGAGCAGTTTAGTCCTTTTTAAAATAAAACTGTCTGTCAAGTCTGGGATCGCTCAAGATTAACAAAAACGAGGATGGTCTGTGATAACCCCACCTTCAGGGCACTGTGTAATCAACACTGTCCTGTTGAGCAAGGCAGATTCTTAGAGGATAGGTCTGAGAAAAGCATGTTTTCAAGGGGGCTATCTCCTGAGGAAGCCATTAAATACAGAAAATTGGACATTGTATTTGATAGAATGAGAGTGTTTTACTTGAAGGGTAAAGATATTTAGTTAAGGAATAAGGAAGTTTTCCTTTTCAGAGATATGAGGTGATGATTTATTTGGTTTATTTATTTGTTTGGACATTTTTGTATTCATTCACAATAACCTGCGATGATCACAATTTGACCCAAGCTCCTACAAACACATATAAGACCAAAAATAGTTAATCCTAAGTAACTGCTATGCTTTCACTTAGTAAACATTAGGAATCCAATGAGTCTTGTTTTTCACAGTGACTAATAGGGAACTTGGAGGAAATTTAGGCTACAGAAACTTACCAGGCTTTGATGGGTTTTATTATTGTTCTTGTTATTGTTTACAAATCTTGGTTCTGGCCCCATCTTTATGCCTATTCATTGGTTTTACTTTAGTACATACTGTTATTTTATATATCATCTTGTTATGTTTTATATATTCATACAAGCACCAATGTGGTTATAAATATTTTATCAATGGACTTGCTAGAGGGAAGTTTGTGACTCTGTGTGTGTGTCAATTTAATGCCAATATCATAATGTATACTACATAATTGATAAGTGATAATACTATCATGTTTTTATTGTAGATTTCATATAGAGTCAATTAATTCTCAGAGAATATTTTAATTGACTTTCCCCTAACTTTTGTATCTTTTAGCCAGCCTAAATGCGGTGGCATTTTTTGTTCTGACATGAATGTTGGTTGATATTTTCATTTGCACTAATGTTAATGAGTAAGACAAAGCATAACCATAAGGATGTATGCCAGAAGTTCACTTGTTCATCAGTAAGATGAATAACTTCTTTGCTGAAACAATTTAGTAGTTTTCAAATAAGGGAAGAATATTTTCTTTTTTTATGCATACTATTTATATATGTACAGTATGTATCAATATAATGGCTACTGATATTACACAAGTTTACACTGCATTATTAATATTTTCTTCATCACTTTCTTTAGATAATCAACAAAACGATCAGTCAATCCCTGATTGGTTTGGTTTCTTTCCAGTTTCTGTGGCATAAATACTTGCACCATGTCCAGTGTCAAGCTACTAATGTGATGTCCCTAAATGTAAAATTGAGGAGATGCTCAACAACACACTATTGTGTAGTATTTCTGCCATACAGATAAAATACATGCAAATAACATCATGGTCATGATCATAGCAAAATTAGAAAATTAGGAAACAAGGGCACCTATGTGACTCAGTCAGCTAAGTGTCTGCCTTTGGCTCAGGTCATAATCTCAGTCAGGGTCCTGGGATCATCCTCTGCATCAGATTCTGCTTAGCGGAAAGTCACCCAGTCCCTCTGTGATCTCTCTGGCTTTTGCTCTCTTTCAAATAAATAAATAAAATCTTTTTAAAAATGGCAAGGATGAGTTTTTAGTATCTCTCAGCTTTGTTTTAACATATTTAAATGTAAATTTGTATAAATTAATTTTTAATAATAAATTTGTTAAATAATGGATTTTGTTAACTGGCTTATAAAATCCCCAAAGATGTATCAGTTGGCTCTTGTGAACTAGTACATCTGGATCTAGCACACAACTGCAAAATATAAACCACATAAAATCTTTCTAAATGATGGGAAGTTATATATAAAGCAAATTCTTTGTTAAAAGGATATGAACACAAGTATAAAAGATAACTTATTTCAGATGGATGCAAGTGCCCTGCATGAAAATCAAATTGATGAAAAACCAACTCTATTTATTTACTTGCTAGCTTATTTATCCTTTAGCCTTCTTGGACTTTTTTCTGGCAGGCTTGGTTAATATGTATTTAAATTCCTGAGACAGAAAATATAACTTGTTAAATTCACTGGTAATAATAACATTTGTGTCCAAAAGTACATGTTTCCCTCTAAAATAGATTAGCAGCAAATCAACAAAAATTTGCATTGCCTTGGTTAAGTTCAGACATGGAAAGGAGATTGGATTTAGGTTGCTGTACAAAAAAGATACTAATTTTCAATGTAGGCACAAAGCTATCTGAATATTTCACATCTTTTCCTGGTTAAAGTTGCAAAATATTTACAAATAGAACTCTTAGATGCCTAAGTAATAGGCCCTACTGGCGATTACATGGATTGCTGTTGGTGTGTTTACTTGACTTGGATTATTTTAAGAAGAAAAGAGGGACCTTTGGCTGTTAACTAAGCTGGAAACACATTTAAATTTTCTGATAAATAGCAACCTAAATAGCACACCCTGGCTTGTGACAGCATTCATGTGTTAACAGAAATGAGCGGTGTGTTAACTGATGGAGGCCTGTAATGATTTCATCAGTAATTAGTAGGTAAATGAGGCCCTAGGATGAAAGCTTGAAGGTTCCATTTGCCCCTTTACTCTTGATTGGCACAATGGCCCTGAACTCTAATCTAGTGAGAATATTTTATGAAAGAGCTGTACTCTAGGATATGCAGATAGCTAAAGCTCTGGCAGTTATGGTTTCCTTTGTTATTAAAGATCATTCTCCTACCTTTCTTTCTTTCTGAATACTTACATCTTAGAGTTTTTAAACCTCTTATTTACATTTTTATAAGTTAAAACTATGACAAATAAAAAATTTTTTAAATAAAAATGAAAAATAAAACCATGACAAATATTAATGTTCAAATCTTTATGTAATTTTCCCCTAAACTTTAAGATAAGAGATTTGTAGGCCCTATCCTGATTTTTTTTGTATACTCAGTAAACCTAGGGCACTCTCTTTGCTTATTATGCAGAGACATGAAGACTTATATAACTTGTGAATTTTGAATTGAGGTAATGAAGTACATTTAGGTTTGTTTATTTCTTATCACTCGTTCCTAACATTTACTCTGGTCCCAAAATGGTAATGCCAGAGCTGAATCATTTTTGTGTGGTTTTATTGCATGGTTAAGTACTTACAAAACTGACCAACCCTAAGGAATCTGATTACAATGCCTGCATCAGACGATTTTTCCCCCAGGTTTTAAACACTTAGAATCTTTAGTCATAGAGGAAGGTTATTTTCTACATTGATTAAAATCAAGTCCTAGCAATCATTCTAGTATTTGGATTTTATTTGAAAACCTTTTTAAAAATATTGTATTTATTTATTTGAGAGAGAGAGAGAGCACACAAGCGAGGGGAGGGGCAGAGGGAAAAGCAGACTCTCTGAAAGGCAGGGAGCCCGATGTAAGACTTAATCCCAACACCGTGGGATCATGACCTGAGCCAAAGGCAGACACTTAACTGACTGAGCCACCCAGGCACCCTATTTGAACACTTTCCTATACATATCATATTAAAAACCTGTATATATGGACATATGTCTTTCTTTTTCTGCAAACAAAAATGATAAAGATGAACAGGATGAAAGTGGAGTCCTCTAATCTCAACAGGTACTTATTGTCTACAATGTATCTGTGGGGCAAAATCAGAAATAAATAACAAGATCCCTACACTTCTACTTAGAATCTTGTATTAAATATTTATATGGACGATATGGAGAAATCTAAAAGTAATGCATTATAATAAAATAATAAAGCTGATGCTTATCTGTTGTATGGCACAGTCAGTGCTGAATACAGAAGCTTGACATTCATAAGTACTCTTCAGGTGACCCAGATCATTCCCAGCCCAATATCTGTCATTCTGCTGGTTATGTAGGTTCTGTATGATTCTGTGGGCCACAGCTGGACTGGCCTGCCTTCAGTTCATCAACAGCAGCTCCATCCTCCTGCTCATTCTGCCATCTTCAGTGCCTCTTACCCTTACCCAAATCACTCTTCTCTGTGCTACCAGTGTCCTCTCTTTCAACTATTGGGGTGTGCTTAACTATCTCATCTTTATTTTTCAAGCCTGAGCTTTAAGTGTCACTTCCTCCTTGAAGCTCCCCCCAAAACACTCTTAAATGTGCTCCTGGCACATTAATTATAGATGTTACTTTCATAACATTGTTTGTATAAATAATGGCAATACAATTTTTTTCTTAAAGTCCACTCCTTTGAGAATGAGAAGTCTTGTTTATCCACTCGTATATCCTTAACTCCTAACACAGTGCCTGAAACATAGGGGGCACTGAGTCAATATTGGCCAAATAAGTAAATGCATGAATGCTAATGAATGCAAAGTTTGATAGTGGCTAGACATATTGAAGAATTTTGGACATACAGAACTGAAACTTCACCTCCAAACACGAAAAAGATTTCTACAGAAGAGGAGCAACATGAGTAAAATAGTAGTGGCAGAAATTAACCTAGGAGTTTTGGAGATAGTAAAATGAGCCAGTGAGAGAGGTAGACTTGAGGATTAATAGAAGAGAGATAAAATGCATATGTACTTTACTATTTGGGGATAAAGGCCATCTTCATTAAAGCAAAGGAGTTCCTGCCCAAATTTACTCACTGTCTTTTCTTTCTCTCATGCTTGCTCCCTCTCTCATGCTTTCTCCCTCTCTCCATTTCCATCTCTCTCTCTCTCTCTCTCTCTCTCTCTCTGTCTCTCTTCCTTTGAATCCTGATAAGGATTTCTAAGAATAGAAATAATCTCCCAGAAGAAACAGTATTTATTATATTACATAAAACAAAAGGTCATGACTCAGCATCAGACTATTTCTTTTAGTAGGGTGATGATTAAAGTTGAATGTTTCCTCTGATGAGGTAAACTGTCTCTGTTCGCTCTTCCCTGGATGTTCTGTTAACCAAATCACAAACAGGCCAGTGTGGTTGTCCCAGCAGAGTTATGGAGAGATAACTTCTAAACCAGTTTCTCTAAGTTCCTCGCTGTGCAAATTACCTCTTTTCATATTAAAATACACATTCCCGTAAGTAGTAGGTTCTGCATGACCAACATGTGGTACCAGTTATAAATAATTCTTATAACACTGATGATGATGGTGGTGATAGCTAACATGTACTCAGCATTTGCCATTTGACAGAAACATTCTAAATTCTTTCCATGTATTAATTCATTGAGTCCTCTTAACTACCTCATAAAGTGGATTCTATTATCTTCATTTTACAGATGTAGAAGACGAAGTACAATGCACTTAAGTAATTTCACTGAGTCATACAGCTAATAAATAGCAAAACCAAAATTCAAACACAGACGTTTTAACATTGGAGCTCGTGTTTTTAAAAGGTTTTGAGTATCAGATCAGTATTCTAAGATTGCATTAGTAGAAAAGGAGAGATCATTGTGAGATCTGGAATGAAGATGTGAGATGATGAAAGTGGTTTTTATTTTGCTTTTTAAGAAAAAAATTGAAAATTCAAATGATGTCAAGGGAAGTCACTAGTCAGAGCACATGGCTGGCAAAATACCCTATGAGAAGGCCAGTGCATACTTTCATAATTGATATAAAAAGGGTTTCCTCAAAATGGTAATAGTCATTTATCAACAGTCAACTGATACTGTGAAGATATGTCATTAAGAATTTGGAAGAACAGAATTGTGTAATTGATTTCTTGAGGAAGATGTGGTATGTGGATTATACAAAGCAGTTAGAGTCCACAGTGGTCCAAATTGTATATGTTGCTCTTGCTAAAGAATGGATTGCTGTCTTGCATATTTTGGAATTGTATTGACACAAGCAACCAGAAGTGGTTAAGAATAAACAACCAAAAACAAAAATTTTAACTTAAAGAAATTACCAGCATGAGTTTAACGATGCTCTGGACAGATGAGGAAATGTGTTTGTACTATCGATTTTATGCCAAAAATCCTTTATTTGATGTGATCGTCAGTAAAGTCAGCATTCACCTTGACCCGCGGAAAATGATGTGGTTCAGCACTGGTTGCCTCTGTTAGGACACACGATTTGAAAATGATTAGTAATTGAGTATCTTGAATTTTGGCAGCGTTTACTCAACACTGGAGATTCATCAATATGTTAATATCATCTCAGGTAGAGTGAATATCAGTAGCATTAATTTAGAAGCCTAAGATGTCCCTGGAAGATTTCTTATTCCGTAGAGTGCATTAAGAGTGTGACTCATTCACACAACAAATTCTTACTATTTACTGATTTGGGCACTGAGGATGTGTTAATGAACAAACTTTATTTGGGGGGGGGGTCTTCATATTATTTTATTTTTTAAGTAATTTTTGTTCTTTACAATGTGTTATCACACATGCACACACACCCACACACACACACAAAGGACCTGAGATGAATAGAGAAACAAGGATAGGTTCCAAACATAAGCCTGTTTATTTGTTGCTAGGAACTAATGTGATTATTAAGTCATGTAATACAAAGGACAGAATATTCAAAGGGATCGTAGTAAATTACTGCTTTGACCAAAGGAAAGGGAAAAGATGGTAAAGACAACTAATACTTAGAAAACAGGAGAAAGAGGCTGAGGACTGAAAACAGTTGTGTACACACATGCATTAAAAGCCTGCCTTGCATCACGCAACTTACATTCTAGTGGGAGATTTCGTGAAAATTCTTTATGTCATGATTGAGATATGATAATGTCATTTCATAGGCCTAAAATCATTTTCAAAAGAGGGCTTCCTGAATACATATAAAATGGAATAAAATAAAATGGGTAATACAAAATTCCAAATGAAAGCACTGGATGAATAATAAACATTCAGGCTCTGCAATGCCATCAAACATAAGCATCTGGACAAAATTGACCCAAGGGCAAGTTTGTGAAGATTCTTCAATTTCTGCTTATTTCTAATGGCAGTGGATTGGCCACAGGTACTAGATGAAATGTGCAGTGGCTGTGCCCTTGTGATCCCCATCAAGTCCTATGTCACCTTAAGGCATTAGTAGCTCTGTCAGTCCGGGTTCAATCAAAGAGGCAGATACACAGTAGAAGAAATACATTAGGAAATTAAAAAAAAAATTTACTACAAAGAATTGATTTGCATAATTTCAGGGTCTGGCCAGGTAAGTCTGCAATCTGCAGAGCAGACTCTCAGGAGAGCAGGCTGGAACTCGCCTGGGGGCTGAAGCTGCTGTCCACAGGTGGACTTTCTTGTACCCCCAGGGGAGCCCCAGCTCTGATTTTAAGACCTTTCAACTGATTGAATCGGGTCTGTCCAAATTATTCATTCAAGATAATCTTCTTTAATTAACATCAACTGACTATAGACTTTAATCACATCCACAAAATATCTTCACAGCAATCCTTAGAATTGTGTTTTTTTGGATACCGGCTTGGTAGCCTTGCCAAGATGATAGAGCAAAAGGACTATCCTAGTGGATTATATATGCAACTGGTTTAATGTACACTGTTCCATTATAAATACCCAAATTTGGCAGTTTTAAGGGGTAATATTTGAATTTTTGCAATTGATGGATCTAGGAGGAATGATACTCTTTCAAGCCTTGGAACGTGGGACTCCTTAGGTAACTTAGAGTTTCCTATTATTTAAATATAACAAGAATGCTTTGACATTAACTCCTAGTTATTTGAATTGGCTCCTTGCCAAAAGACTTTGTGTATCATCTCTTTATGATGAGGAATTGAAAATTCTCTGGGAGGGTATTCAGAGTTCATTCATAACATCCCAACAACTTCAAATAGATGAATTGTTGTATTTGAAAGATGTCAATTTTGCAAAGTGCTTCATAAGAACATATTTATATTTTTGAGGTGCTTCAACTAATTATTGATAATGCCATAACTAGACCTAATAGCTAGCTACATTATAGAGTATTATTACAACAAGTACTACGAGAGGACAAGGTCTCCAGCCAAAACATATATCATTAAGTTACTGAGCTGTATTGTTATGTGAATTATGATGTTATGTGCATGATACTTCTTGAGCATCTTTTTGTGTGCTGAGCATTATTCTAGGCTCTAGGGAAGCATTAGTTTAAAGAATTATGCAGAAGCCCTGTCCTTATGGAGCTTACATTCTAGTAATGTGGAGAAAGTGGCATAAAACAAGAAGTACATACACAAATTAACTTTAATGCAAATTAGGATGTAATAAGTGTCAAGGAAATGTGATAGAATGTGTTATCATTCTAAATGAGGTGTCAGATTTGTGAAGGTCATAGCCGAGCAAAAGCTTGACAGATCTAAGAAAGTAAGCCATTTGTCTCTCCAGGGAAAGTGTTCTAGCAGAGGAAACTTGCAGGGTGTCTGAGAAACGGTAAGAAGACCAGTAGGTATTCCCAGAAAGAGGGGTAGGGAGTGACATAGGAGCACTAATAAGAGGCCAGGTTGGGAATGTCCTTGTAGGCCACTCTAAGAACTATGTCTTTAATTTGAATTAAAGGGGAACCACTGGATACTTCTGAGCAGAAGAGAAGCATGATTCGACTTATATTTTAATGGGATTATTGAGGATGTTGTTTTGAAAGAAGATTATACAGAAACAAGAGTGTAAACGAGAAGAGCAATTGAAGCTATTATAATAACAGGCAAGTGAGAATGGTGGGCTGGACCAGGGTAGCAGGGGCAGCAGAAGAGGAGAGAGGTGTTTGTATTCTGCTTACACTATAGAAATGGTGGCCACTTGATTTTGTAGTGTCATCATGTACCAGATGTGAGGTAACATGAATCTCTGCTCTAAATGTCTTGCAAATATGCGTTCTTCTAATGTATTTCCTTCTAAGGAGACTGTGCTGTTACTTTGAAACCACAAAATAGTACTTTTTCTTTTTCTTTTTTCTTTTTTCTTCTTCTTTTTTTTTTTTTTTTGCTTTTTAATACTGTCTACAGATATTAGAGACCATGCAAAGACTCTTGCTGAATTTGTTAAAGGATTTGGACCACAATTATATTAACAGCTGCTTCTTTCATAATCTATGTGTAGGTAACATTGATGACTCATTGGCTGTTTTATTTTTTCCACCACTGTAAATATCAAATGTGGTATAACCAAGAGATAGGATTGAAGAATTTCACTTTGATCTCTACTTATAAGACAAAACTGTACGTTGTCTTCTAAGAATTGTTTTGAATTGTGGGGATGTATCTTACTATACTTCTGCAGTATAATCAGTGATGTCATTACCAGGGCAATGCTATTTGTAAACTGTGAATATCTGAAAATCATGTATTCTATATTCCTTTAAGATTTAGTTGTGGGGAGGGTAGGTAGGGGGTGGAACACCTGGGTGGCTCAGTGGTTGAGCATCTGCCTTTGGCTAAGGTCCTGATCCCAGGGTCCCGGGATCAAGTCCCACATCGGGCTCCCTGCAAGGAGCCTGCTTCTCCTTCTGCCTGTGTCTCTACCTCTCTCTGTGTCTGTCATGAATAAATAAATAAAATCTTAAGAAAAAAAAAAAAAAGATTTAGTCAGGGGATGCAGGAAGAATAAGCCTTATCATGGCATTCATTCATGTGTTTGAACTATACAAACAAGTAAATGCTCTACTTTTCTACATAAGGTAGTTTTCTTTATTTCACGACACTGAAAATCTCTCAAAATATAAGTCACAAGAAGCAAGATGACTGAAAATGCTATAAAAGCACATGGAATCATCCATTTAAATATATTATTTATATATTTGTTCTGGAAATTTAATTTTTTATCAGTGATTCATGATGTTCATGGCCTGCAGTACCCAGCTTTATTTTATTTTGTTTTATTTTACTTTATTTTATCTTTAAATCTCATGTTTTCTGCTAAGAATATATGTCTGATCACATTGAAGTAAGTGAAATATGAATAGACTGAAAAGCAACACAATGTTTCATTAATACTAAAAATATTCTGGGCTAATCTCATTTTGCATGAATAAAGGATTGATCTTATTCAACTTATCCTGGAGTTACCTTCCAATAAACCCATCAAAAATTGAAAATATCGTAAATCAAAAATGCATTTAATACACCGAACCTACCAAATCTACCTTACATGAGATACTTACGTTAGCCTATAGATGAGCAAAATCATTTAACAAATGATAAAGTATTGAATGATCTCATGTAATTCATTGAAAATGAAAAACAGAATGGCAGTATTACATTGGTTATTTACCTTCTGATCGCAGTGCTGACTGGGAGCCGATGGCTCACTGCCACTGCCACTGCCCTGTATCATGAGATGACCATGCTGCATATTGCTAGCCCAGGGAAAGATCCAAATTCAGCATTCAAAGTACAGTTTTTACTGAATATGTATCACTTTTGCAACATCATAAAGTTGAAAATCTGTAAGTAAAACCATCATAAATCAGGGCCATCTGTATTTTACTACAGAAATCTATAAAACCCTAACATTCTTAATGTGAACTCTGGGATTTAGGATTTACAGAGAGGATAGATGATTGGCTGATGTGTGATACATAATAGCACCCCTCCAAAAAGAAAGACACAATTTTTTTTCTTTCACCTGTGGTAGCGCTATTTTAAGTAGAGAATACTTTATGAACATACCAAAATTAAGGCAAAAATATCAGTGAAGGACATCCCTTGCCCCACATATTCTACTAGATATTTCACATTAATTTAGTTTATAGTCTGATTCTAAATCACTGCTATACATATTCCTGTCTCTTGTTCTTCTTTTCCCCTATTCTTCAATTCTTGACAATATTTTCGTTTTTTTTTTTTTTTTAAGATTTTATTTGTTTATAAGAAACAGAGAGAGAGGCAGAGACATGGGCAGAGGGAGAAGCAAGCTCCTAGAGGGGAGCCTGATGCAGGACTTGATCCTGGACTCTGGGACCACACCCTGAGCTGAAGGAAGATGCTCAACCACTGAGCCACCTCGGAACCCCTCTTGACAATGTTTTGTATGTATCTTCCAACCTGTTCAGGAATTTTCCTTGACCCATTAAAATATATTTTTACCAAGACTCTATGTGGAGTCTCAAACTCTGGCAAATGATCAGGGAACTCCTTTCAAATTTTACTCTTTCAGAAGTAGGGAATGACTTTAGTGCCTATATCAAATTAGAATATACTCACTGTCTTTTAATAGACAGCTCATATTTTTGTTTTTTTAATTTTTTTTTCTTGTGAAAATCTTTTTCTAACATATAAAAATTATTTTTCATGAAGAACTATGGGGGCACCTGGGTGGCTCAGTGGTTGAATGTCTGCCATTGGCACAGGTCGTGACCCCGGGATCCTGGGCCTGAGTCCCCTGTGGGTAGCTTGCTTCTCCCTCTGCCTATGTCTTTGCCTCTCTCTCTGTGTCTCTCATGAATAAAAGAACTATGCAGCAAACTTATCATCCATATAAATGTATATACTAATTATTTGAGTTTCTTCTCGTGTCTTAAATCTTTGATTAAAAAAATTTAATAATGTGCTTTTTTAAAAAAAAAAACTTTGTTAATGATGCTATTGGAGATATTCACACACTAAAATTATAAATTTAACTTGTTTTAGTAAATCAACAGATTTCTTTCTTCCACAAAATATTTTGGCAATGCGGAAGGAGATATAGCAGTCGAGATCACAGAGTGAGCCTCTTCCTCCATTGAAGCCAGCTTGTTGACTTGGCAGGCAGCCTTGGTCAAGAAATACAACCATCCTTCTGCCATTTGTTAAATTTGCATAATTAAGAACCAATTATACATGGTATTGTTTTGTAGCAGGCTCCTCAGCTGGCTTTCCCTTATTATGGCTTCATGCTACTTTCCCATTTTGATTACGAAAAATTACTTTGACTTTTTGTTATTCTAATGAGGAGGTAAAGAGAAAAGCATACCTATCAGAATGATACATAATTATTGGACTTGAAGAATGATCTCATGAGTGAAACATATTTAATGGATGTTTTCATTTAATTTCATTGACAAGTACAGTAAAAATGGCTAGAGTAACATTTTAGATGTTACCTAGTAGGAGTGTTTTTGTGTGTGGGTGTGTTTGATGCTTACATGTAGTGGGCTGTTTTAATTAAAAGTATGAAACCTCTTAAGAAGTTTGGTATTATCAAGTGCTCTTTTCTTTTGTTTGAAGTATTATGTGATTGTTCTTTTAATATTTCTTACTGATCACCATGTCAATCCACACTGTAATTATAGTGTGATCACATGAAGTTTCTGAGAGTAGTTTATCTGGACAACTAGTTGTATGATATAATAGACTAGTCAATCTTGTAAAAATTAGCAAGATACTAGGGTGTTAGCTTTAAATTTTGCAAGCTTATATCTCAATACATTGATAATTAGAGTCAGTCAACATTTCCCTTCACAAGCTACTCCTGACAATATTTCTGAAATGTTTATAGAATCTACAATATGCCTTTGGTGAACACTGAGCTTCTAAACTGTTTTATGTGAAGACACTAGCATATACTAATAAGAAATTTATAAGCTAATGATCATTTGCTTCCAATAAAAATCTTTAAAAAATAGAAATCCCTTACCTCAAAAGAGGATTTTCTAAAGCCCCACATAACTATTAAAATTGGCAATGATAAATTGTATCTTAATTAAGAGACTTTGTTGGAGGAAAAAAGTTTGTGTTTTTTAAGATTTTATTTATTTATTTGAGAGAGAGAGAGAGAGAACACAAGCAGGGTGAGGAGCAAAGGAAGAGAGAGAAGCAGACTCTTCACTAGGCAGGGAGCCCGATGCAGGGCTCGATCCAAGACCCTGGGACCATGACCTCAGCCAAAGGCAGCCTTAATGGACTGAGCCATCTAGGCACCCTGGGAAAAAAAGTTTAATGCCTGGTTGATACTCATGCTGCAGCTTATGTATACCTTTTCTTTTTAATTTGCAAAAGAAAAATACATAGAATAATATTGTGAATGTGAGTACTTGAGCAAACAATTATCATGGTATGATACAGTATTGTTAAGTAACCCTTAATTCCTCATAAAGTTTTGTAAGTAAAAATGGCCTTAGCTGATCTAAGCTCAAAAGGGAATATTTTGCATCACATAGATTTCAGGCTTAAAAAATGTCTTTAGGAAAGGTGCTTCTATTTCTTGACATTTCAGTGTGCTTTTTTTCTTAGACATTATAGAGTTGCCAAGTAGATCTATCATTTGTATCTACTCATATTGAAGTAAAACATGAAATAGTTTCTTTTCCAGAAAAGTTAATAAAAGCCTCATCATGCTTAATTGGCTTTGACTGGGGACATCCCCATCTATGAACTACCCAATGGTGGTCAGGAAATGCAGAGCTGATGGCCAGACCTGAGTCAGGTGCCCAGCCCTGGACTCAAAAACATGAAAATAATTGTAATGCAGAGGAGACATGAAAAGTACAAATGATCAGGTTAGGAAGAATTTTCTCAAGTTGACTAAAGGGCTTGACATGATTGAATATAAAGGCTTTTGATTTGCAAGCTGATAATCAGTACAGTAGTAAACCTTATGAAGTTAGTAGACCTGGTCACTTATACAACTGCTCCGGTCACTACATGGTAGATATTTATAATTGGATCAGCATATCTAGCAAACACACCTATCCTATTTTAGGAGACGGGTGAAAGTAAAAGTGGCCTTTGATGCCTAAATTCCTGTAAAGTACAGTGAAACCTGGATAATAATGGTGAAATGAAGATTCTCCTAGAAGATCCCTGTTGATGCTACAAACTTCACTGGATAGACTGAACAATTTCGAATGATTCTAAGAATAACAAATGATTTCAGTGGTAATTTACCCTTTAAAAATTGAATACACATTGTTACATATGGTTCTGACAATGATCTCCGGAGATAGACTGAGAGTAGTTTTTTTTCCTATTCAACAGTAAACTAGAGTTTTTGTGGCCAAATGGTTTACTAGAGTTGTATAGTTACATTGTGTTAAATCTTAAACAGTGAACTACATCTTATGATTTTAAATTAGATGCACTGATACTCTATTTTCTCTTTCACAATAATACCAGTTTTAGTGAATGATGTGAGGGGATATTTATTCCAAAAATATTTCCTATTTCCAACTCCAATTTAGTCATCCATTAATATCTTCAATTTGTTCCTAAGAAGTGAATGGCACATAATCTAGAATAGTATCTATTTTTGAATAATTGCATGGATGCAGACTTCTTAAATATAGTCTGTAAAATCTTCATGACCAAAAATGGCAGCCTCACATGATAGAATAACAAAAGAAGTTGGTTATTGTAAATAAATACTAGCAGCAAAAAGTACATATTAAACATAGTATAAGCATCCGGTAGAGTTGGTTCATGAATAAACAGAATAATATGATAAAATAGAGAGACAGCCCTTGAGACAGGGGGAAAGAAAGATTATACATCAAGTAGAGTTGGTATGAGGTGCTTAATATCTTGAAAAAAAATGAAGCTGACTCTTACTTTACTCCCTATTACAAAACACAGTTCAAGTGGACCAAAATTTTTAAATTATAGCAGTGAAAGGAGTAAAATGTCCAGAAGAAAGAAAACAGCATGGTTAATATTTTGGAGTAGGGATTCCACTTCTGAGAAACCCAGAAAACCTAGAAGTATTCAAGGAAATTACTAAGATATGTCACAATATAAGAAATAAAAATATCTACATAAAATTAAGAAAATACAAAAGGAGTTACTAAGATTTTTTGTAGCATATGTCACATAAAATACTATTATACAGGTTACTCACTATTATATGTGAACATTATAACACTATGTGATGTTTTGTCATTAACATATAAATGAATAACTGAGACAGAAATTCGGTGGACCATTTTGCCAACTACGTGGACAGGCAGATTGTGGGACCACAGGAAACAATGCCTAATTTTACTCAGAACCAACAATACAACAGTGTCAATGAAATTCCATTTTTCAGCTGTAATGTAACTAAACTTTTAGTGTTGTGGGCAAGAGTAGTTATGTTCTCATAGTCTTGATAGAAATGTAAAAGACATATAGTATTTGGCTTAAACTTTACCTTTTGGGGGATCAAACTAAAAATATACTCACATTCTTGCCAAACTACTTAGGTGCAAATATGTTCATGCTAGCATTGTCTATTAACTGGAAACAAGAATCAGTAAGTAAATCGTGGTAACCCCATATAACAAGCCACTGTGAAAATAAATGAAGCAAATTTATGTGAGCTGATACAGAACATCACTCACAAAGTATAGTTAAAGGGAAAACAAGGGAACTTGAGAAAATGTGCTTATATGCGCTTGTGCTTTGAAAAGTAAATAAACATGGAGTATTTCTGGAAGGAAATTTTATATATAAAGTCATATATATATATATATATATATATATATATATATACGACTTTACCAATAAGTAAAACTACTTTTTAAAGCAAATGTTTCTGGAAAAAATAAAATAGATTCATATTTCTTACATTATACATTTATCATTCTCGTTCAAGAACCTAATTTACTCTTAGTTTCATCCTAAACTTTCTCCTGAATAACTGTAAAAATGTGATAAGGAAACGATGCTTAGTTTAAGCTGCTGATGGCATAAGCTACTTGAACTATATGGTTGTTTGATTTTTTTTCCTTCCAATTCATCCTTAGACAGATCTTTGGCCTGAGCTGAGTTCTGCAAACAAGACCACATGGTCTCATTACTGAATGCCCAGTTGGTTTCTAAACAAGGATCTGTAACTGGAGTGCCAGCTCCCACCACTCTGCTTTAGTTCCCACTGCTCATCAATAAACCATGATGTGCTACACAGAACCCTGTGCCTTGGGGCCAGCCTGTCAATGATGGTGGACCATAAAAAATTGTATGTGTTCACCAAATCATTGCGGAGAAAATCCAGGGACAAAGCTAAGGAAAAAAATCCCCGGAGGACTATTCCTAAGTTAAAAAGAGCAACAAAATAAACAAAGGGAGAAAACAAAACAAAACAGTAAACGTAAAAATATACACATGGTTTTAAAAGGTGATAATGGAAATGGATATTTTGGGTTCTGCCTGCAGTTTGCTGCATTTCTCCATGGAAGTTAACAGCATAAACAAAAGCCTAAAACATGTGTTTAAATGAATCCATAACAAGATAATGCTGTCTCTAAGTAGATGGTTGTGGTAATATTAGAACTTAATAATTGTAAGAAACTTGGAAAGTCAAGGATTCTATGGGTATACTGATCAGTATACTGTTCAGCAACCCCAATAGTTTAGTTTCTTTGTTTAAACAAGATAGTCACATGTGCCCATGAATTCGACTAAATTTTACTACTTAAATATAGAAATTCATTATGTAATTTATAACTTACAGTTTTTAATATCATGTCTTCTCAATCCAGATGCTTTTTTAAAAAAGATTTTATTTATTCATTCATGAGAGACACACAGAGAGAGAGAGAGGCAGAGACACAGGCAGAGGGAGAAGCAGGCTCCATGCAAGGAGCCCGATGTGGAACTCGATCTCAGGACCCCTGGATCACACCCTGGGCCGAGGCAGGTGCTAGACTGCTGAGCCATCCAGGGATCCCCACCAGATGCTTTTCTTATGTTTTTCAATCATTGTTTCTTTTGTCCAAATCATCCCCACTGAGAGTATTGCTCAAGAGGCAAATAGAGAATTTTTTCTGATTTAATAGATGAGTTTTTACCCTTCACCAAATTGATTGACTGCTAGGTAAGGCAATAATGCTAAGCTGAACTAATGAAGTAAAATTTTACAGAAAAGAATAATTTTTCTTTATAATTGTATATTTAAATAAAATGCTTTTTATTTCATGCAATCAATTTGCATTTATTGGTCACTTACTAGGTAACAATATGAAAAATGAGGGTACTGGAATGAAAAGGTTTCTCTACTTGAAGAGTTTATTGTATAGACATGGATATTTAAATTACCAAAAGCTTACGAGGAGCCAATGCGGTATTGTTACAGCAGCTGTTGGTACAACCTGCTTTGGATTGGCTATGAAGAGAATGATCGAGTCCATGTGGGGGTTAGGAACTAGGAGTGAGGCAGACAGAGCTGGGCAGAATGAATGGAATTCCGTCACGGACACAAGTTGGAAGGGATGTTACATGGAGTACGAATAGTATAGCGAAGGAATAAAGGTGTGTGTGGTTTGCTGAACACTAAGGGCATTCAGGAGTCAGTGACCATCTAGAAAGGCTGGCTGTTGTCAGGTGAGCCAGAACCTTTCATACCTGGCTGGAAAACTGAAAATTAACTTTGGAGACAGGTAGGTTAGGAAGTGAACTATTAGGTGTGCACTTATTAATTCTAGGAGCATAGTGAATGGTGGATTACAGTAGGAACACGCAGAATTAAGTTTGGAAATGAGGAAGGCCTGACTCACAAAGCCCTTTTTGTAAAGCAGTTTGGTGATAAGACTCTTGTTTGAGGCACTTGGTGGCTCAGTCGGTTAAGTGTTTGCCTTTGGCTCAGGTCATGATCCCAGGGTCCTGGGATCGAGTGCAGGGTAGTGTCGTGGCATTGGACTCCCTGCTTAGCGGGGAGCCTGCTTCTCCCTCTGCCCCTCACCCTGCTCGTGCTCTCTCTTGCTCGCTCGCTCTTGCTCTTTCTCACAATAAATAACATCTTTAAAAAAAAAAAAGAATTCTCATTCAAGCTCTGACTCTGCCACTTTCTAGTTGTGCAACCTTGATTGACAGTTTTCTGATCTCCCAAATCCTCTTTTTCTTCACTTAAAAGAGGAGTTAACATCTGGACCTGCCTTTCAGGGTTATTATGAGAACTAAATGAGATAACACATGGAAAACGCTAGGCACAGTTTCTGGCACAAGATACGAGGTATTCAACTGTAATGGATAGGAGATTGGTCTTCCCTAGCATTGCTATAAATTGGGAAAGATAAGCTGTCAGTTCCTGATTGGATCAGATATATTCTTGCCATATTTGAAGAAAATGTTTGATTCACTAATTTTTGGCAAAGAGATAAACTATTCTTATCTTTGGAAAAAACAAGCTTTTCTTTGTAGATATGACTGTACTTGGCTTTCAGTTTTTCAGTATTTGTTTATTGATTATTTTAATCCAAAGAAATGAATGCAACTTAATGTAGGGATACTTACTTGGCCTCCCAAATACCTGTATCAGCTTATACACACTGCTTATCCCTCCCTCTGCAAAAGGTCTCCTATTTTCTTTTCTTTGGAGAATGTGACTTAGCAAACAATAAAGCAAATCCAAAAAAAAAAGGATATTTTAAAATCTGCCCAGTGCATTGTGCACTGCGACCTGGTGCCACTCGATGTTTGAGATGTGGATGTAGTCCCCTATCTTTGTTTGTGAACCACATGCATCATTGGCAATGGGAGTCAATGTGTCCTTTGAGAGGCACTCATGTGTATACCCAAGCAGAGCTGTACGTGTAAGTCTAGTTTCATCCTCGCCTTGGGAGCAGCTGTCACAGAATTCAACCACAGAAAATGGAGACCAAATAAAAAACGGAGGTGGTTACCATTTTATTCTTCTTACACATTTTTGTGCTAAAGAAACTGACTCAAATATCAATTGTAGGTAAAACAACTTTCAGCCTTAACACAAATGTTCAAAGAATCTATTTCCAAAGCTAACTTTTGAAAACTAACATAGTTTATTTTCTAAATGTTATTTAGCCTAGTTACAGGATTAATAAAGAGTATATTATTTGAAACTTGTTTTTTTTTTTTCCTATGAACTTCAATGGCAATACCAATTGCTTAGGAAAAATAAAACTGCCCATAGAAAAGATGCCCATGTGAATTAATGCTGAAACCAGAAAGAGGCTGATATCTGCATCAAGGGACAATATTTTAAGAATTCATGAATTTCCCTTTACTTATTCATTTGCAAAGGTTAAATGTGAGTTGTTTTATGCGATACTTTATCCTTTGATCAGTCTCAAGTGACTGTTGACTGATCTCATCACCCTCATGTGAAATGCCACTGAGAAAACAAAGGAAAAAAAAAACAAACTTCTGTTGTCAAGATGTGTAACTGTGGTTAATTTGAAATAAAAATTTACCCATCTGAAGTTGCTTTTGAGATGCAAAATACCATTTCATTTATTGTTGACTTTACATGATCTCAAATGACCGTTATCTGAAATGATGGTACAGTGGGATAGAATAAGTGTTAAAGATCCTAAAGATTTTCATTCGAAACCAGGTTTGCCAATTTTTATCAGTGTTGCGTTTTTCAAAGCACTATTCATCCAACAAATGTTTACTCTGAACCCACTAAGTGTCAAGCATTCTGAGGTGCTAGGGACTAAGATAATTAAAGTCCCTCATCTCATTGGCCTTAAATTTTAATGAGGGAAACAGAGAAAGAAATTGCCAAAGTCAAGATAATTTGGGGTGATGATAAATGCTGTGCAGACAGTAAAATAAGGAATGACTACTGGTGTGACTTAGAGCGGGTTTTTAGATCCAGCTTATCCGAGAAGCACATATTTGATAATGTCCTTGGATACATCCCCCAGCAAAATGAGACTGCTTCTTAAGAAGTAAGAGGGACAAAAACTGCAATTGTCATGCACAGCACACAGAATATTTTAAGGATAAAATATGATGAAATGTAAGTTAAGTTAGTTCAGTATATTTATATATTATTTATAACCAACATAAATAATATATCATGTAATATATATTTATTCAAATAAATGAATCTGTAAAGAGCTATAGAAATAAAACAGTGCTATTCTAGCAGCAAGCAAATTTCTAGAAGAGGAATTTAAATTTTTGTCAAACTGTTACCCCTCCTGCCATTTTTTTGTAATAAGTCTTTAGACCAACCCAGAAATATCACATAATGGTCTCCATTCTGTAATCTTGGTTAAGAATGCCAGCTCTGAATTCAGAGAACAGGGAAGAAATCCAGATTTCACCAGCTAGTATCTGTGTGTCCTTGGGAAAGTTAACTTCTCCATGCAGCAATTGTCAGAGTACTCCTTTAATTATAATTTTTAAAAATATTTTATTTATTTATTTGACAGAGAGAGAGAGCACAAGCAGAGGGAACGGCAGAGGGAGAGGGAGAAGCAGGCTCCCTGCTGAGCAGGGAGCCCAACATAGGGCTTGATCCCAGGACCCTGGGCTCATGACTGAGCAGAAGGCCTACACTTAACCGACTGAGCCACCCAGGGGCCCCAGTTTTTTTGAAAGCTTAAAATACAGTTAGAACTTGCATATGACTAACTCTCATAGTCAGTTAACACAAAATAAAATTATATGTTATTGTTGCTATTGTTGAAGTTTTATTGTTGGAGACCCAACCATTTGCTCCCTGGTAAAGAGAGGGTTAAGTGATGGAGCATTAGCTACTTGATGCCATGTGGTTTCATTTTGAAGAAATCTTGAGTTTGAATGATAATTTCTCCTGATGTTTGCTTCCCAAAGCTGTAAGATGTGGATCACAAAATATGACTACTACTCTCTCTCGCATAACACACAAGCCTCCTCCCCACAACAGCCAGGCTAGCATTTTAAAACCCTAAATAACATTGTGTTCCTCCAAATGCCCGCTAGTTCAGTAGGAAGACAATCTAAACTTTTACAGAGGTCTACGTAGAGCTACACCATTAGGCCCTTCCCAGACTTGAACCTTACTCATATTTCAAAATGTGCTGTTGGCTTGTTTACATCCATGAAAACACCTAAGCCTGTTTCAGCTCAGAGCCTTTGTACACCTGTATTCTGTGTGTCTTCTGCTGAAACATTCAGATAGTTGTATCCCATTCTTCCAATCTCAACTTAAATATCGCTCAGAAAAGCCTTTACTTCCAAACTGCCATCCCTCAGCAAATGCATCCCTTGTTACATGATCACCTAAATACCATGAGTGAATGAATGATCTATCACACAATGTAGATATGATAAACATGACTTTCCTTGCATTTGGCAAATAGATAACTTAAAAAGGTGATTTTTTCTTCTCTCAACAGTTCAGTTAAAAATGATGGTGCTCTTTTTTGGTCTGTTTTAGAATAGAAATATAGCACACAGTACCATGTCCTGTACCACATCACCCATCAGCCCTTTCTACTGTCCCCATGCTCAACTCTATACATCCACATTCTTTTCCCTCTTTTTTGATTTTTATTGGTTTCTTTCTTCTTCACCCAGTTGCCCAAGATGGAAACAAAGCTATTCCTCCTTTTAAGGCAACTCAAAGCTCTGACTTCATTTTCATTAACATTGTGTTTTGTTACCAAGATAGATCCCCTGGGACCTTCAAGAATATCATGAGATTGTGAGTTCCTGAATGTTTGGGATTTTGTCTTATTTAAGTTTGTATTCACTCTATTGCTTAACACAATGATTAAAATATCTTAGAAAATCATTATTTTTATTTGAATTAGAAGGCATCAAGGATATTCATGAAAATAAACCAGCTTATTTACATCAAAAAAGAAATAACTCTAGGCCAAATAGTAAAGGACTGAGATTTCAGATTAAGAAAATTTTTCCAGGGCAGCCCGGTGGCTCAGCGGTTTAGAGCTGCCTTCAGCCCAGGGCATGATCCTGGAACCTGGGATCAAGTCCCAAGTCAGGCTTCCTGCATGGAGCCTGCTTCTCCCTCAGTCTGTGTCTCTGCCTCTCTGTGTGTCTCTCATGAATAAGTAAATAAAATATTTAAAAAAAATTTCTCCAGAAATGATATTCCAAATTGGATTTTGTCTCATTTCATATCTTAATGGTAGACAAAAAGGGAGATGTAAATACATACATACATACATACATAAAAGTGGAAAGTAGGGAATGATAGAGAATAAAGTTGAAATAAAAAAAATTCTGGGGGATCCCTGGGTGGCTCAGCAGTTTGGCGACTGCCTTCGGCCCAGGGCGTGATCCTGGGACTCCAGGATCAAGTCCCTCATTGGGCTCCCTGCATGGAGCCTGCTTCTCCTGCCTGTGTCTCTGTCTCTGTCTCTGTCTCTGTCTCTCTCTCTCCCTCTCTCTGTGTCTCTCGTGAATAATAATAAAAAAAAAAAATCTGTATGATTTGCCTCACAAATCTACACTTCTAATTCTTGAACAGCGTACAGATTTTACTCAGTTCCTTTTTTGGATAATTGAGAATTGAAGGACTACTTAACCTTTCTCTACAGTATTTGAGGGAAGGAGTTTGGATTTTTTTCCGGTTTGAGCTACTTTCTTCCACTTCAGAATATGTTCTTAAGAGAAACAGACACATCTATGTACCAGCCCTGGAGCAAAGTGTCCTCTCCAGAGGCTAGAGGACCCCTGTCAACATGCAGCAACTCTTCAGTCTCTGTTGCCTCAGGTTCAAGGTTAGTTGTGGGGACTGGATGTTCTGAGTGATGGTGGAGGGTCAGTGTATGCCACTGCCTGATTAGTAAAATCAACCTCCTGGAGGCTTCTTCAGGTTGTTTAGGATCGTGATATTTTCAGAAAGCAATGCTCCTTGAAGATTATGTTAAGAAAAATGACCTTTTCATCCTCTTTCATTCATTAAAAGAAGCCTTTGGCTAGAAGGCCCACAATTACCACTTTGAGGAGGATGCAGAAATCAGAGTTTATCTATCCATCTGCAGCTTGCCTTAGTAAATTGACCTCTGGATTTCAGAGAAAGTTATTTGGAATGCAGCCACCTTTACTGAATCCTCAGAATTGTTCTTTCTGCTTGTTTCCTTCCATGCTCCCTAAATCTAATTGAGATTCTTTATGACAAAGTGCCAGTAAGTGTCATGAAATATCAAGAATTCTACTATTCAAACAGAGATGTAAGCAATCAACTGATTATTGTGATGAGCACTGTGTGTTGAGTGGAAGGGTTGCACCACTATATGGTACACCCGAAGCTAATTATTATTATACTGTATGTCAACTAACTGGAATTTAGATAAAAAACTTAAAACAAACAAGCAAAAACTCCTAAAACAAACACCTATATGGTCCTACTATTTTCTGAGCACTATTTTCTCTAAACAAGCTTTCTGTGAATTACGTGTAAGTATGAACCACATTTGATATGTGAGGAAACTGAGGCTCAGATTATTTGCCCAAAATAGCATAACTATTCAGTAATGGAATTAGGACTTGAAGGAAACAGTGACTCAGAGTTCTCTAACCACTCCACTATACCGAACTAGGGAACAGAGAGTCTAGAGGGAAACAAAAACTTCTTCATAAATTTAAGAATTCCTAGTCAAAAAAGATAATCATTTTTGTTCTTGCTTAATTGTTGGTTTGGACACTGAAGATAATTATACCAAGGAAAGGAGACCTGTATTTTTTCTTTTGTTTTCCTGTCACTCTCAAATACATTTAAGTTTTGTCCCTAGAATGAGATTTATTTTGTTAAAAGCCAATAGTCCTGGGAGTTATGTGTGTATATATACTGCTAGTCGTGTTAAAATTTTTCTTCATATCTTCTCTTTGCATTTATTTCCATTAATACCTTCTGGAAGGTGAAAACTTTATTGTATGGAAATTCACCTTGACCATAGACATCTATATTATTTACATTTCAAAATTTGTGTGCTCTATTTGTTTATTCATTTCACAAATGATAAAATTGTGTATCACTGAAGACATTTATTGACTATCTATTGAACATACATTAAACACTGTTCTAGATGGCGGGAATTAAAGAAAGAAAGAAAAGCTGAGATATACAAGCCATGTTCTCATGAAGCTTATATTCCAATGGAATGAGATAACACTTAATATACATTCAAATAAATATAACAAAGCAAGTTCAGATTATGGACAGTGCTAAAACAAACAAAAAAAGATATGAGTAGGGACACGCCTGGGTGGCTCAGCAGTTGAGTATCTGCTTTGGCTCATGGTGTGATCCCAGGGTCTGGGGATGGAGTCTCGCATTGGGCTCCCCGCAGGGATCCTGCTTCTCCCTCTGCCTGTGTCTCTGCCTCTCTTTCTGTGACTCTCATGAATAAATGAAATCTAAAAAAAAAAAAAAAAGATATGAGTAAGGTTAGGTGCAAACTAGGGCTCTTATTTTTGTTAGATAGGGCTAGGTAAAGGTGTTAGGGAAGAACTGTGGTGCAACAGCATTTAAGGTAAGACCTAAGATGCCTTTGAACCCGTTCAGCAGAGAAGGAATAGTGAGTTTAAGGCCTAGAAAGTGCTGTGTGCAGAGGCAAGAATGCACTTGGTCTTGTTCAATGAGAAAGTCCATTGAGAACAAAGGGAAGACAGGTGCCAATTGTGATTTAAGACAAAGGATGTTGTAAGCTGTGTAAAAGGATGCTCACTGTGTTCTAAATACGATGGAAAGTCACTGTTCTAAGTAGAAAATTAAGTCTGATTTGTATTGTTAACCAATCACCCTGGTTACTTGTTGGAGAACAAATTGCAGAGGAAAAGCAACAAAAATCTAGGAGAGAGTAGTTCAGGGATTACTGTAGTGGTCCAGGTGTGAGATGCGGGAAACAGAGAAAGGTCGTAACAACAGACAGGAAGAGCAGTAAAGGTGTATTTTGTTCCTTGAACCAACAGTATTTGGTGATTGGACGGATGTGTGAAATGTGGAAGTCAGAGGGTGGGGTGGGGGATAAGGAATGACGCCAAGTTTTTGGCTATCAGGATTAGGTAGACAATGATAATCATTGGCACGTATATATATTGGTGATGGGAATGGAAATCGAGATTTTCCTTTTCAGACAAGGTAAGCTTGAGAGACCAATGAGGCATCAAAGTACATTTAGCAAGTATTTATATGGGAATCTGAAGTTTTTTTTTAAATGTAACACCAGTGGTTATAGTTTGCTTTTTACCTTGAGTCGCTATTTTCCTTAGAAGCTTCTTCATGATTAAGTATTAAATGCTTATGCCTTTGAATTATCTAAATGTTCTAAAAATATCATTTGTCACTAAAGATAGATGTTTAGTTTTATAACTCACAATCACATTTTCTGGAATATTAAATATCAGAACACTCCTATATGTATTTCCTAGCTACCATAATATAATGTTCAAAATAGTACTATTGACATTTATCATATATAGTTGAAAACAACTGAACATATAAGCTTTCATGCAAAATCCAAAATGCATGTATAGAGGAAGTGTTCTTCATATCCTGTGTGTAGCACATTGTGGGGAGTGGGGTATGGAAACAAGGCTTGACTTCTAGTTTTTGGTGCAACATGTAAGGAGCTTAGTGATTATCACTCCATCCTGAGGCATAAAAAGCCAAACAAAAAAATAAACAATTCTTCTAAAACCTATTGGAAGAAATGAAATCACAGGGCAGACCATTTCCTCCAAATTGGAGACACAAATAGGCAGATACAAAGAATCACAACTTACAGAACAGAATCTCACCAGTAGAACCCACTAGTTTCCCCTCAAGAACCAGTGCTGGAGTAGAGAAGCCTGAACTACAACTGGTGAATTGCTGAAGTCTCAGTGTGGACACGTCTGAGAGTTAAAGACTATATGGTGACTCAATCACAGGGGAACTGTCACAGTGTGGTAAGGTTTACCTTGAGGACCTTGGCCAGGTTCCACAGTAAAGATGAGAGAAAAATCCCCTGAGTCTTCTAGCAGGGGGTGGAGGAAAGGAAGCATTCTGAAATAAATAGGAGCCCTCTGCTCTTCTTAAAAAGGACCACCTTCAGAGAAGGCTATTTTACCAGAGCCTAACCTTCTGGAGTTACAGAAGAGCCTACCTGACATGGGTGAAGGGAAATACACAGCCCAGCCCCTTCCAGGCCTCCTGTTCCACTCACGAGGGAGAAAAAAACCCTATGAACTACTGGTGGAGTTCAGTCCTGGGGCACAGGCTCACCAAAAGACTGAAACCTAATTCCTGGACTAGAAAACACTGTCCTTCCTCCATACCTTGCCACCACATTACTAAAGGCCTATTTACCTGAGTTGCTTTCACTCCTAACATCATATCTGATTATGACAAGAAATTACAAAGCACACTAAAAAGGCAAAAAAAAAAAAAAATACAGTGTGAAGAGATTGAACAAGCATCAAAACCAGAATCAGATATAACAAGAATGTTGGAATTATCCGACTGGGAATTTAGAACAACTGTGATTAATAGGCTAAGTGCTCTAATAGAGAACTTGCAAGAACAGATGGGTAATGTAAATAGAGAGATGGAAGATCAAAGAAGTAATTAAAAGAAATGCTAGAGATACATTGTAACAAAATGAAGAATGATTTTGATAGGCTCATTAATAGACTGCACATGGCTGAGGAAAGACTCTCTAGCCTTGACCATATGACAGTATAAACATCCCAAACTGAAAAGCAAAGAGAAAAAGGACTGAGGGGGAAAGAAGAGAATATCCGAGAATTGTGGGACAGTTACAAAAGGTGCAGCATGCATAATGGAAATACCAGAGAAAGAAAGAAAAAAATAATATTTGAAGCAATAATGACTAAGAATTTCCCAAATCAACGTTATCTATGAAATAACAGATCCAGGAAGCTCAAAAAACACCAAGCAGAATAAATGCAACACCAAAACCAAAACCAGCCAGAGGAAAGACTATACCTAGCCATATCATATTCAAACTATAACAAGTCAAAGATAATGAAAAAAAATCTTGAAAAAAGTCAAAGAGGGAAAAAAACCTTCCCTATACAGAAGTAAAGAGGGGAATCATATCTCATTTCTTTCAGGAATTATGCAGTTAAGAAGATGGTGGAGTGAAATATTTATTGTGCTGAGAGGCAAAAAAAAAAAAAAAAAAAACACAAAAACCTAGAATCCTGTACCCTAAAAATTATCTTTCCAAAGTGAAGGAGAAATAAAGATTTTCTTAGACAAACAAAAATTGAGAACATCTTTTGCCAATAGATCTGCCTTGCAAGAAATGTTAAAGGAAGTTCTTCAGAAACTGATTGATCTATATTTAAAAAAAAAAAAGGATGGAGAAGGAATAAGTAAAAGTAAAATAAAAACTTTATCTTTCTTAATCTTAATTGCTCTAACAGATAACAATTTATTCAAAATCATAATCTTAGGGCACCTAGGTGGCTCAATGGTTGAGAATTTGCCTTCGACTCAGGTCGTGATCCCGTGGTCCTGGGATCGAGTCCCACATCAGATTTCCCACAGGGATCATGCTTCTCCCTCTGCCTATGTCTCTGCCTCTCTCTCTGTGTCTCCCATGAATAAATAAATAAAAATAGTAAAAAAATTTTTTAAAAATCTTAATCTCAGTAAGGGACTCCTGTCTGGCTCAGTGAGTAGGGCATGTGACTCTTGATCTTGGGATTGTGAGTTTAAGCTCCTCGTTGGTTGTAGAGATCATTTAAAAATAAAATCTTGGGATGCCTAGGTGGCTCAGTGGTTGAGCATCTGCCTTTGGCTCAGGTAATGATCCTGAGCCCCACATCAGGCTCCCTGCGTGGAGCCTGCTTCTCCCTCTGCCTGTGTCTCTGCCTCTCTCTGTGTGTCTCTTATGAATGAATAAATAAAATCTTAAAAAAAAAAAAGAGCACAAAATAGCAGCAAAAAAAAAAAAAAGGGCTATCAAGAAGATATCACATCATAAAATGCATTTTGTGCCTGTTTCCTAATGGGATATTGGGAAATTAGGGAAACTGGCAACTAGTTTTTTTGGATTTTCACTGATTAATATAAATCTAGAGTTTGTATTACATGTGATATAATTATCCAAAGGCAATGGTATGCAGGTAGATGGTTAACAAATGGCTCCCTGGGGGAAAGACTCTAACTTAGAGTGTGTGCTGATTTCCATGGTGTAAATTTTCCCACCATGGACTATTTCAAGGTACCAACACGAATATGGAACTGGAAGCAGATGTGAACCATTAACTCTGATGGAGCCAGTTTATGAGGCTCCAACACACCGCTGTCTAAACACATCTTTGATTTTGCTATTCTGAGCAATTTTCTTTCTAAAGTTATGTTCATGACATGTCTATACCTTAGTTATTACCTATATCAACATTATCCAGCTATTTTAATCAGCCATTCTTTCTAGGCAATGTGTTTAAGAATTCAGTATTTCAGTGAGTACTTTCTTAGGAATGGGTGTCAGTGTTAAAAACTGATTTTTCTGGATTCTTTTTTCATTCAGGGGTGATTTCAGACAGATTCAGGATTTACCTACCTTACTTTATGTTTACTAATCATTAGACTTAAGCATGAATATTCACAAATAGAAAACATACATACTGGCTAAACCGACCCATGGAGCTCAATTCAGGAATGAGTTTTGTCTATTTCTCATATAAAACCTGAGTCATTTTGATCTGTTTTGTTCTTGCCATGGATGCTATTTTAGACCTTACCTTGCACCAGACTTGCTGGGTTTTTTTTCTTTTAATTTTTAAATAGCCATTTGTTATAACTGTGAATCCTCTTCACCATTGTGACGCCATCTGACCACAGTTGCAGCTTCTGCATGTCTTTTGTGCTTCTTCTTCTTCTTCTTTTTTTTTTTTTTTTTTGTCTTTTTGTCTTTTGTAAAGACAGATTAGCTTTCCAGAAATGCCCCATATGACCCTCAATAAGAGGTAGGAATCAGAGGATAATTACAATGACCTACATAAATGAACAGTGAGGATATGAAGAGGCGGATGAAGAAAGGGAAAGAAATAAGAACAACAGCCATTTCTCAAATTCTGTAATCCACATTCTTGACAAATTGTCAATATTTTTTTTCTTCTTAGTAAAGGTAAAGGGCTTCTGAAGGTAACCATAGGCATAGGAAAAAAGCTAAAGTTTAAAAAAAATCTGAAAATTAAAATACAATTTAAGAAAATGACACCGCCTAAAGCCCTTTTGAAACTCCCTTTTAAATGCAGTGCCTACAGAGATACATAAAGATAATTGAAGGGCATCAATAACAAATGGAAAACAAATCTCATATTAAGTTTCACGTTGGTTAAATGTTGTATATAAAACTAAGCACCAAAAAGAATCAATAGACTCATTAACTATCTCACCCACTGGGTATGATAAATGATAGATTAGCTTAAATGTGATCAAACTCTTTTTTCTCTCCATTTAAAGGAAAAGCACTTTTCTGTTCAAGGACCACTTAATTGAATGGTGCTGGCGGGTCTCCCTAACACCCAATTTCCTAAAGTCATTTGAAGTATGGGATTACTTAACGCATATTCTAAACGACTAATTCCAACCGGGGACAACAGCTGTGTATGGAATATAGCTGCCTCGTGAAGATCACCTAAATAAAAAACATAAAAAAAATTTTTTTTAAATCACCTAAATATACTATTGGGTATCTTCAGCCTCTTTGATCTCTTAAAAATGATTCATTTACAAAGAAGAAAACTCACCTGTTCAGTTTATGTTTCTTTTTTTCATGAACAAATAGCCAGTTTTGTGGGCATCACGACTTGTTTCTTGCCAAACAGGAGGCATATTCTGAATTTTATGATTGGCAAAGTATATCTCTCAGGCAGACATAACTGGGAATTTAAGACAGAGTAAAACCAGCTTTTGAATCATAGCTGAACCAATTTTTATCTGTCTACTAAATTCAATATAAGGTGCTATGTGACAGGTGACATAGAATGCCCCCCCAAATGAAAAATAGAACCTAAACCCAAATTATTCATGTTATCCTTACTTGTTATTTGAAAAGTAAATTTAGAACCTATCTACTATGCATCTCTTAGTTTTAATCAGGGATACTTTTATGCTCTTTTTTGTGGATATGTAAACATTTATTTGTATTTCTTTCCAAAATCAATTCCTACATTCCTTCCTACATTTTAGAAATATCCATTACACTGTATTAATGTATAACTGAAGCAATTATTGAAAAATTATTTTCACCATTTCCTTTTGCCTAAAGCAATCTGTCTTCGTCCTGAATTTAAGGCCTCCTCATTCCTTTTACTGCCCTTGAATAATCAGAATATACTAAGGTCTATGTTAACTTTTTTTTTTTTAATTTTTATTTATTTATGATAGTCACACAGAGAGAGAGAGAGAGGCGGAGACATAGGCAGAGAGAGAAGCAGGCTCCATGCACCAGGAGCCCGATATGGGATTCGATCCCGGGTCTCCAGGATCGCGCCCTGGGCCAAAGGCAGGCGCTAAACCGCTGCGCCACCCAGGGATCCCTATGTTAACTTTTTAAAATACTTGATACTGGGCATTTCCAGCTATTTCTTTTAATATTCATCTTTATTTCTTCCATTATCTTCATATTTTTTCTGTGTTTTCAATTTCAGTTGTGAGTCTATAAAGCATAACTTTAATTCTATAAAGCCCCAAATAGCATTATGAAAAAATAATAATCATAATCGTTTCATAATTTCTGCTAATAAGATATCTGCATACTCCATACAGGTTCAAGATATATATATATATATACACACACATATACGGTCTTCCTATTTCTGGCATTTTATATTTAACTCTTCAAATGTATAATAATAAACCTATTTTATTCTGCAATTCTGTTCACAAAAATGACAAGAAATCAATATAGTTCATAGTATTAATGGGCTCCATTTTTATGGACCATTTCTTTTTCTTAAAGTTTTCAATGGTTTATTCCTCTCCATCTTTATTCCTCTGGGATTTACTCTCATGCTTTAAATATCCATTCACAGGCCATTCCTGAAAGGTGACTGATGACAGGTGGGCCTTAGGTGCGCATGGGAACAATTCTAAATTATGGGACATTATTGCCTTTGTACATTTAAGATTGCTTTTTATTGGTATGAATGTTTATTATTTTTAGGTAAATAACAAAAAATGTTTTATTATAATAAATATTTGTTGTTTAATAAATAGAAATAGTCCATGAGAATTTCTGAAGCAATTTATTTAACTAGCCTCTTCTTTCTTTTTCTTTAAAAAGAATTTGTCCATTTGAAATATTCACAAAGGCTTAAGAAGTTGAGCCCAACACACCAAGTAAGATTTCTTACCAATTAAATGATCTCTAATTGCATCGTCTATAGTAGAATTATCCACACATCTTTATCTCAGTCATTGTCCATTTCATTCAAGGAACACCTTGAGGGTGATCATTTTATCTTATTTCATTTCATTTCACTGCTTTATTTCATTTTATCCAACTCTTAGGGAAATAATGCCAGTGTGACCTGAACTTTATCTCCTAGGCTGTCAGAGCTTATCAAATAAAAGGTTGTGGTTTAAATTCAGGACAATCCACTCCCTGACCCCCATCAATATTCTTTTTTTTTTTTTCCCCATCAATATTCTTTTAATCTCTATCACAGAAATTGATCAGGTCAGTTGGGCAACACTTTTTTTGTTCTTACATCATCTTTTATGGTGGTAATTTGACAAACCATTTATTAATCGATATAAGATTTGTTATAAAATCTTATAACATGGGGATCCCTGGGTGGCTCAGCAGTTAAGCGCCTGCCTTTGGCCCAGGGCATGATCCTGGAGTCCCGGGATCGAGTCCTGCATCAGGCTCCCTCCATGGAGCCTGCCTCTCTTTCTCTCTCTCTCTCTCTCTCTCTAATAAATAAATAAAATCTTAAAAAAAAAAATCTTATAACATGATTTTTCAAGTATGGTAGATATACTCATTTCAAATGACCAGCTTTAGTATGGTAAGTAATTCTACATCCTTTATCATTTTCATATAAAAACATTAAAACAATATAGTTTTTAATATGATGAGCATTTACATCTATATACTTCTGGAATCAGAAAGCTTAATTCAACTTTTCTTGGTTCCATAACTGTAAAATTTTGAGACTACAACTGATTTTATTTATTTATGAAGACTACCGATTGCTCTTGTATTTGCTTTTATAGTGAATTTTTTTATAGTGAATTTTCTGAGATTGTTGTTGCATGTAACTTTGTCATTGTAACTTTACCTGTAACTTTTAACAATTCCTTTTTTTCTAAAATACTGGCAACTTGTTATTATAGTTTCACAATAACAAACCAAACCAATTTGGTCATTTTTTTTAGTAGATTGATATAATAATACCAGTTTTTCAACAGTATGTGAAAATATCTATGGTGTATGAAAGCTTTTTTTTGTGAACATTATTTAAATAAGCAGTTTTGTTCAGGTCTTTATCTACAGTTACACATTAGCCTTGAATGTAAATCTTTTGGTTGGATTACATAGTCCCAAATATGCCGTATTCTGAACTGCATAATAAACTACAAGGTATTATTCTTTTTTTTTTTTTTTTTGCCTTTTGAGGATATACTGTTGTTCATAGTGACAACATAACAAATTTCTGCCTTGTGATTTTTTTATGCTTAAGTGACTTTTATTTGGCTATCGATTGATAGCTTGGCACAATCACTAGAAAAGGGGACCAAAAAGACTATTCTACATTTTCTTGGTTCGTAATATCGGACACATATCTTTTCCTTTTAATAAAAGAAAAAAAGAAAGTGATATTATTGAATGTTAAAAAGCCTATAAAACTAATAAAACCAAGTTTCAATGTTTTTAAAGGACCTACAAACTGTAGCATTACTTATCAGGACAGGAGAGGGAAGGAAGAAAAGAACTCCCAGAAGTTTAACTTTAACCTGATCCTTTAACTTGATTTGTCTTGAGGTGCGAGGGAGAGTTCTGGTTTCACCATTTCAGATCCGTGTTGTCTAAGAATATTAATGTTTTGAGCGAGTAAAGAAATGAGGATTTTTAATATGCATGTAATTGCTTTAAAGGGCCCATTTTAAGAGAATATACTGTGCAATGAAGAAACCAGTTTAGGCACTTGCTATAAACTGAATTATTCCAAAAGAATAATCTATAACTGCACTGTAAATTCCTTTAAAATGATAATTAACAGGAAAGTTTGACCGATTTTTTTTAAGTATACTTCCTTTTATGTGTTCAAGGAAGAAAAATGCCTAATCCTAATGCCACTGAGACATTTATTCCTTGTGAATACATGCATGCCTTTTAAAACTGATTGGCTAAATGTGCAACTTCAATGAAATACAGTTTGGCAGTTTCTTAAAAAACTAAATGTTAATTACCATATGCCCCAGCAGTCGTACTCCTGGGCAACCATTTCAGAGAAATGAAAACTTACGTTTACACTAAAACTTGTACACAATTGTTTAAGGCGGCTGTATTCATTATAGGCAAGAGCTGGAAACAACCAAAATATACCTCACTTGATCACAGGTGAAACAAACTATTATAGCCATACCACAGAGTACTACACAGCAACTAACAGGAAGGAGATCTTGACCTGGGAGAATTTTTAAGAGAATTACACTGATTGAAAAAAAGTCATTCTCAGAGAGTTATATTGTATTATCTCACTTATAGAACATTCTTAAAATGATACATACAGAGAACAGATTAGTGGTTGCCAAAGTCTAAGGAGGGAGTGGGAAAGAGGAAAATGAGTGTGGTTAGAAAAGGTTCACATGAAGGACTCTTATAGTGATGGAGATGCTTTTCATCTTGCCTATAACAATGTCAACATCCTATTTGTGCCATCTCACTGTAGTTTAGGAGGATATTATCACTGGGAGAAACTAGATAAAAGACAGAATAGATCTTCCTACAGAATTTCTCAAAACTGCATGTGAACACACTATTATCCCAAAATAAGTTTAACTTAAAAATATTTACTGAAGATAAAATTGGAACCTCCAAGCTTCTCAAACTCTACCAATGAAAGTGGTAGAGCTTTGAGTTTTTATAGTAGGAGTCAGAATGACATTCGTTACGATTTAATAGCCTCGTGAATACAATATTTTTTATGAGAAGAATATATGTCGTGGTAAATTACTCATGTGATTAGTAGAAAGTTTGATAATATCTTTATTCTCAAATAGTGAAATACAATATGCTATTATCATTTTTTTAATTTTATTTATTTATATTTTTTATTTTTTTATTTTTTTATTTTTAGCTATTATCATTTTTATAATGATCAGTGAATTACCTATATTGTATAATTACTTTGGCATATTTTCCATTTTCTCATTCACCATGACATTTTATACCTACTTGTTTTTGCCAGAGTCATGTACAATTAAATAGCCTTTTTCTCCCCCCAAGAGGTACAGAATTATAAGTAATATTGTAACCTATTAAAAAATTATATTTATTGGCAATTTTGATCACCAGGTAGTAAGCTGTAGGGTGGTTCTTATAATCCTATTTAAGCACTGAAATACACGGTAGAAAAATCACATTTTAACATTAATATTAATAAATAGCTGAGTCTTATTCTTCAAAAAAATCCAAGAACAAAGGTACATATATTAGATGTTTGATTTATTTACACTAATTTACTACTAATGCAAAATTGGCCATCCATTTGTTAACTATGAATTGTGAATCTTACGACTATTTGTGACTCTCTTATCATGGTTTTAAGGTTTATGTTAAAGCCTTAGGACACATTTTCAAATGCCAAATATTGCAGATTACAGGTTACAGAGATTTTCCTTTCGTTATTTTTCCTTTTCACCATTAGCAAGAGTTCAAGTATTTATTTATGATTTCTATAATATTTCTTTAAGGTTGTTTATGCATAGTTACCATAATTCTGGCAATATGTAAAACTCAGTAGATTTTTATTCTCTATCTACGCACTTAACTTCCTTCCTTAACTTCTTTTTCCCATTTTGTAGAGAAATATGTTTCTTTAAAAGTTCTGGCCTCTATTAAAAAATGGTCACAGAAGCCCAACAACGGAAGGAGTATTGGTTGCTAAGCGTTTCATCCATTTCTCATACGAGTATTGACTAAAAGTATCCACACAGCAGCTACATCATTGGAAACAAAAATCAAATATTTGCTCATCACTCCTCTTTCTTTATGGAAAGTTTTAAGAATTAGCTTGAAAGGTTAAATGAGGCAATATTGCAGAGACCACTGAATCTACGAATGGGCATATTTCCACATGTACAAACAAGCGTACTATGAATTGAATGCTAAAACAGGGACTGCAGAAGGAGAAAGTTCATTGGTGCAGTATCTTCACATTTAAACGTGCACGTGCAGTACAGTTTCTGGAAAGCATTCTACTTATGATGTCATATTATTTAGTAAACAAGGCATAATTCATTATATCCTTCTTGTGAGGTAAGCAGATAGTCTCACCAACTAGAAAGTCACTAGTTGCTGGACTCCTAGCAAGGTGGAAAAAAGTACTGAGAATTGCCGGCCACTGTGTCTTAAACTGTTGACCACAGTAATGCATGGCCTTCATCATGAGCCAAGAGCATCCGTGTCCAGAAAATATCTTTACGTAATAAACCCTGCCCACTATCACTTGTATATGGACGATGACACAAATAGCCTTAAGTTTTCAGGGTTTCTTGGGATTTACCACTCAGGACCCTCACTCCCCCTGCATGGATATCCATACACCAATTCCTTAAAAATAGCTACTTTTATTATCTTAGGTTCAAGAATTTACATTAATTTATGATAAGAATGTCTCTTTTGGAACAACGCTAGTAAGTGAAACCTATCATCTCACAATAAAAGTGCTAGGATGAACAGAAGCCGGAAGAGCTTCCCATTAAAAACAACAACAACAACAACAACAACAACAACAACAACCACAGGGGATCCCTGGGTGGCGCAGCGGTTTGGCGCCTGCCTTTGGCCCAGGGCGCGATCCTGGAGACCCGGGATCGAATCCCACATCGGGCTCCCGGTGCATGGAGCCTGCTCCTCCCTCTGCCTGTGCCTCTGCCTCTCTCTCTCTCTCTCTCTGTGACTATCATAAAAAAAAAAAAAACCCACAAATGCAAATCAAAATAATATTGGTGGTGCGTAAAAAGCACAAAGGTAAGTCGGAACCCGCAAGGTAAAAGAGAAAGAAGCCTAGTCTGGGTGTCACCGTGTCTGTATGTGATCATCCGCAGAACACGTGTGATGTGTGTGTGTGACGGGCGTACCCGGGACACAGCGAGCAAAGGGAATGCCGTTGGGACGAGCAGGTCCACCTTCTAAGACGGAAATGCTGACGGGCCCAGAGCTGCGGAGGGGACCGGGGGAGCCCAGCCGAGCTCCTCCCGCGGACCTGCTGCGTGGATCCCGCGTGGCCAAGGACAGCTGCCAACAGCCTTCCTCGGGGGGGGGGGGGGGCGGGGGCGAGGAAACAGCCCGTAGGAGGCAGAAGGGGGGCCGCCACCGCTGCCGCGGTCACACCGGGGAGACCCGTGCGGGCGGCTGGAGGCGGCGGAGCCTGCGCTCCCCCTCGCGCGCGCCTGTTCGCGGCTAATCCCTGGGACCTTTGAGAAAGCGGAAGGCACAACGTGACCCAAGTAATCAAAAGCACAATTAGAGTGAAGAGCGCAGAGCCGTGACTGTGGTTAGAAAAAGCAGACAATGAGGAGACGGTGGAGACTCGTCTCTGCAGCAGGCGAGCGAAGGTGCCCCGAGCCCGGGCAAGGGTCGCGGGGGGCGGGGGCGGGGCCGGGGCCGGGCGGGGCGGGGCGGGCGCGGCACGTGACCGGGCCCGATTTGCATACGCGGCAGCCGGCCCCGCCCCCCGCCGCGCCCCCGGCCCCGCCCCCCGAGACAGGCGGAGGCGGAGGCGGAACAGCGTTGGGCGTGCAGGGGCGCGGCTTCAGCCCGGAGCGAGGACGTCTGTAGTTTCAATAGCCGGTGGGTTTTGTTTTTTCCGCCCTCAAGAAATAAAATGGAGTAAATCCATCCTTGTCAGCACGAGCCAGACAACTCGCAAAAGCAAAGTGTGCGGTTCAAGGATCTTTGCCACGAGGAGAAAGTGCTCTGCATGGAAAACACGTCTTGCGTGATCCAGGGCGGGATTCTGCTCCGAGGAGTTCGGAACCAGTGCGGTGCAAAGACGCATCGCGGCTGCACGGAAATGAAGTTTTCACGGCCAGTTTTTCTCTTGACTTCCACGGATGCCCTCTTCAACCTCTCACCTGTATGAACTCCAAAGTAGCGTATCAGAATGTGTCTCTCCTCATTTTAAGAGGCAAATACAGACTTTGTTTTCATTAAGAATTACTAAATGATCATTTCAAACATGACTTCCAATTTGGATCAATTATGATAATGGCCTACACTTGCTTGACTTCTTAGGTGTCTGGGACCATAGTAAGGTCTTTGCAAATATTTGCTTATTTATTCCTCATTACGCTCCCGTTACATAGATACTTATGATCCCATGTTTTATAGATGAAGAAACAGAGACACTCCCCCCCAAAAAAGATAAAATAACTTGTCCAAGGTCACAGAGTTAGCCAGTGGCTCTTAAACATTACTCTATATTGAATACCTAACTAAGTAATAATATCCACTTAGTTGCAATCATTGCAAAATCCTAAGTAGATGATTTGATGATTTGAATTGAAGGAATGGTATGGATCTTACTTGAATATCATTTGACATGTGAACTGGCAGCAGTGATTGGAAACATGCTTTATTAAAAGACTTGGAGGAAGTGGTAATACACTTATACATGATAAGGAAAATAGCACTGGTTAAAGGACAAGGAGGCCTAAGGTATGATTCGGGATCTCGAATGGGATCATAGACGCCCAAACCTGCTTTCTCCCTCTACAAAGGAAAGAGCCCCCAACATCAGTTTAGTGCTGTGGAAGGAGGGCTCCATCAATTCAGGTATTGCTGCTGTGCCGTTTCTGTCCTTGAAAATGGGAGCTGTATCTGTTCATACCACGCGGGCAGCTGAGGGCACCACCTGTTAACTGATTTCAAGCACCATTTAATTAGCCTGTGTTGAAGTTACCGTATGCTTTGACTGGAAGGGAGTGGAACAGTAGCAGATGCTAAGCACAATGAAAGAAAAGCAGTTGAATACCAGGGCAAAGTGGGTGGAGAGAATAACAAAAAAAGTCAACAGACGGAGAGAGCCAGAAATACTAGTAAAATGGACCGGAAATTAACTCTCACAGAGAAAGTTCAAGGGAGCAAATCTCTGCAGATTAAATTCCATCCCACCGAGGTATCTGCCACATCAGATGTTATTGAAGATTTGATCTGAGCATTTTGAATAAATGCAGACTTCAACTGGACAATTGGCTTAGTTTCTGAATATGTAAAGTAGTCATCACTGATTATTTCCATGAAAACCTTCATGACTTTCTTAGACCAAACATTCAGGCATCAAATTAAAAAACAGGTTGTCATGATGAAGCATAATTTTCCCAATTATTTCTAAGAGCTCTACTTTGTCAGTGTTTCCACTGGAAGAGATCTGGAAACAAATGGTTTTAAAATTATGAGCATTTCTCCGTCAATAGATTTCCATAACGAAGGCACTTTATCTTGTTTTGTCAAATTAAGTTGAATTTAAATGAGTTTAAAGCTTCTTCTGTGACATTTGTATTCTTCTGAGTTACTGGCTTATCCATTAATGCATTTACCTTCCTAACATTCAGCAGTATATTTTATGTTAATAGAATATGTTGTTTTATATATATATATATATATATATATATATATATATATATATACAAAAAAAATACAGTTTACCTGGCAGTCTTTAAATACCTTTCTTATTTATATTATGACTTCTTTTGGTTTTAAAAATTATCACTATTACACTTTCCTTTATATCCAATTTATCATGCAGGGATATTTGTAAATCATCTCTTTTTAAATATATAAGAAAGAAAACTTTCACTACTAAATCCTTCACCTGATTTAAGTTAAACAAAATTCTATTTCCTAGAGTATATATTTATATGAGAAGGGGTGGAGGGAAAATATATTATTGTATCAGCAACAGTAACTTACCATATATAGTTTTCAATTAGACTCATAATTGGATAGGTATGTATACAACATATCTTATGACAATGATTATGATTTTAGACAGATAAATTATATAATAAAGTCCTAAATAAAGAAATCGTTGATATTCATTGATTGAGAAAAGATAAGTAAACTGTATTTCGGTTCTATGGACTGTCTGATTTGAGTGTTTCATAACAGATATAAATATAGGTATATACTTGATGAATGAAATGCATTTTTCTGAGAGGCTGCTCATGAAACTAATATAACACAAATTTGGAATTAACATTTGGCAATACCATATCCTGTTTGAATTTGCAAAAATGTTATGAAAAAAAGGAGAAATAGCTACATGAAAATTCTCTGCCTCTCTCTCTCTCTCTGTGTCTCTCATGAATAAATAAATAAAATCTTTAAAAAAGACTTATACCAAAAGGAAAATTTTGTTGTTGAACAATAATTTTTAAAAAGTAATTATCAAAGACATCTGAATTTATCTTAGTTTTATTTGATCAGTAGTTCGATCCCCAAATCTATGTATTTTATTTTATTTTATTATTATTATTATTTTTTTTGTATTTTAAAATGTGTGGGATGGGTGCCTGGGTGGCACAGGCAGTTAAGCATCTGACTTAGTTTCCCCTCGGGATTTCAGGGTCATGAGATCAAGCCCTGCCTTGGCTCTGTGCTTGAGACTTTCTTCTCCTTCCTCTAACCCTCCCTACTTTCTCCTGCATTTGAGAGTTTTCTGTCTCTGTCTCTCTCTCAAATAAATAAATTAAATCTTAAAAAGAAACAATAAAATTATGTGTGCAAAGCTTTATTTTAATAACAAACCCCTATTTTAATAATATTTTATTGTGTATTTCTAGCTTAAACACATCTGACCATGTTATTAATTATATATTTTATATTGTAAAAGGAAACAGTGAGGAAGCCATGGCGATATGCCTAACAGAGCTCAGAAATAGATTCATGAAATTATTCAATCTTATTGTTCAGCGCCTGGAAAGAATCACTAACCTGGTATACCATTGCTTATATACTATTAAAATTCCATCCAATTCCTAGAATTGGTTTGGTGTGTAAAGAAGGACATGGGGCATAGTGAAAGGAGAAGGTACCTTGGAGGTAGAAATCATTTAGAATAGAATTCCAGATCCACTCTTTACTAGTTGCATAACACAGGCAAAATAATTTCTCTGAGCTTTACTTTAAGCATCTCTAAAATGGGAAAATAGATGATGCAGATAGTGATAATGACTATGATCATGATAGAACTGTAAGAATTGCATGAGAAATATACACATCTAAAAAATAATGTGGTTTATATATTTTAAAAAACTAAAGCATTATGTCGATATTTGTTGTGTTTATAATCAGCACAGTTTTTACTTCTCATTATTCACATATGGTTCATTCGGTTATCTAATCACCTGAACTAGAAAATGAGAAAAGGCGCTAACATATAATTTGAAATCATTGTGTGAAATCTAGTTTTTCATTTAATACAATCCTGGCATCTCAGGTCATGGGTTACAATTACCCACTCTATCATGGAGACTATTTTAATCCAGTCAAATATGAAACCAGACTGAATTTGCTGGCTCTTTTCTCAACAGTGTTGGATGATAAAGTCTTTAAATTTAGAAATAATCATCACTCACAAAAAAATTTATTTGAATACATATATATGTCAGTTCTAACAGTTTGGTTTATTTTATCTAGAAACATTTTTTTCATTGTCATTATTTGCATGGATCATTATAATCCTAGTTCTTTTATTTTGGAAATAAACATAAAGAAACAACCTTGATTTTCCTTGTAATAGCAAAATTGGAAATAGTTGTAATACACTGTATTCTGTTACCATATTGCTGCTTTAAAAAAAAATAAGTTTCATTCAACTTTTCGTAGCACAATTTTAGAACTTGATCCATATTATTTCTAATACTCTAAACCATATAGAATTCTGAAAAAGTCATTCATTCCTCATCATAAATGAATTTTTTATTTACTCTCTGAATTATTTTAAGTACTACTACCCAAAAGCACATACTGATTTTTCCCCTCTCCATCTCTATGACAGAATTCTTATTTCTTACCTTATTCCAAGTTCAGAAGAATAGGGCAAATAATATTCTACCCTCCACAATTATGTTAATCACATATAATTAAAGCAGAAGTTTGAATTTAACTTTAGTTTGATCTTGCAAAATTGTGACACAGATATAAAGCTTCACAAACATAGTTTTTGTACTTAATTCTGTAATTCATTGCCTGGGTTTCTAATTAAATGTTCTCAGTACTCCATTTAAAGTACCCATTGCCTGCATTCCTCTTGATTAGTAGAAAAGAATCAATGAGAATTGATCCAATTTGTAGGACACAATTCTCATATTGATAGTAGTTTATATTCATTTGCTTTTCCCTAATCTTTTATTAATGGTCATCTTCAAAATGTCAATTAATGCCAAAACCCTGCACAGTGATAGTGCAAATCTATAAAGAAACCAGCCTGACACTTTACAATAGGGCAGAAGGAAGAAGTTATTATTTTTGGCATATACTTTCATAGCTGCATATGACAAAACCGAAGATAGACGAAAACTCCAGTGTTTTGACAGTGAATTTCAAACTCAATTTAAAAATTAAAAACAAATAAATGAAATTGAATTTAAACAACAGAGGGTCTACGTTTCTACAATGTAACACTGGCTATCTATCGTAACATGATGAGCAATTTAGAGAAATGTGGGTTGAAAAGTTGTATTAATATGAGCACCGATGATGAAATGATGTCGCCAGTGAAGGTGAAGCATCATCATGTGAATTTCTGCTGCACATTGTAGAGAAAGCTTTAGACCACTCAGTCTTCACCTACCATCCTCTAAACTTTTTGGAATGTTTTTCATAACAGAATTAGCAATTGTTAATATTATGCAATTTTTTAATCCTCTCAATATACTTTTTCGGAACAATTTGAAAGTAAATCAAACATAACTCGTGCACCAATTATTATACATGTGTATGCTAAGGGATATATATTTTATTTTTCTGTAGATTTTGAGTCTTAAGTCTTGACTGAAGTCAGAGCAAGCATTGTTAGCGTGGATGCTTCATATAGGTGATGCTGTACATCATATCACATCATTGGCTTCCCACTCTTATCTACCCACCATTGGTAGACACTAAGCTTGATTACTGAGTTCAAGTAGTAACCGCCAGATCAACCCATTATAAAAGTATTTTTTCCCATTTGCAGTTAACAAATAATCTCCAGGGTGATACTTTGATACTGTGTAGTACTCTATTCCCTACCATTTTTTTACCTACTAGATTTAATACCCATTGAGAATGGTTGTCTGAATGAATTATTTTATCAGAGGTTGCAGTACAATGATTTTTCTAATGCAGAGTTTCCATTATAATTTGATATAGGTATTGGGGGGAAATCTCAATAAAAGTAGAATCATACAGATTAACAAATTTCAAATTTACACTTAATTTACCATTAAATAAAGTTGTATCACCTTTAATAAATTGTTATATTTAAGGATAAACTTTCCTAAAAGACATAATTTCCATTGTGAAGGAAGCTATTGATTTTTTTGGAAGCTACAGATCTTTATTCCTTTTAGTTATTATTGTCACTTTCACTGAATCTGTGAAAGACTATTACAAGATGGCCCACACATGTATGTCTTATACAAATAATATGTATATTATATAGTTATGTATAATTTTACAAATAGTATAAAGTCTTATATATTATAGATTTAAGTTTGGCATACAACCCATTCCAGAAAGATAAATAAAAATAAATCATGCCGCGAGATATATATCAAGTCTGTAAGAGTTCAGTTTTAACCCCAGACACTAACATCTAACTGAACCATAAAATATTAAAAATATATTACAATGATGACTTCCTTAATATAGATAGGGGATATAGGAAAGGAGTAGCCTGAAAGAAAAGAGGATGAGTTCAGTGTTGATAATAAAAGATATGAGGTTTCTTGGAATCCTCATGAAGTCAAGCAGTAGACATAAGATTCAGTCTTGGTAGAACTCCAATTAAGAAATGTGGGGGTTGTATTATCTAAAACAAAACAAAACAAAACAAAACAAAACAAAAAAACAGTTTTTGTGATGAGCCTCAGTGAGAGCATGAGCATGTTGAACAACAAAAGGAGACCTATGAAACACAAGTATTTAAGGAGGGTTGGAAGGGAAACAGGCTTTCAAAGATGAGGTATCAGTTCCTTTGGACCCCACACATTAGAATTAGAATTAGAATCTAGAAAACAGCGATTTTTTTCAAACTAACATAAAATAAAGATCTTACTTGTAAAGTTGGAATTGGTTTTCTAGAAAAGCACTAAAGGCCAAATGACCACTAAATTCAGAAGAATCTGTATATCTGATGGAAGATTGTAGTGAGGCCATCTAATGTGTTTCCAACCCAGAATGTCTATGATTTTATGATTTAAGACTTACTTTTATGTTGAAAAAATGCTCTATTTGCCTTTAGAGATATTGGGTAGATAGGGAGTACGTTAGCATTTGAGTTAATTTATAACAAGTTTTTTGCATTTTCAAGTTCTTTGAGATTGAGAGGCTATTACTTAAGTGAGATTTGCATTCTTGGCTACCATCTGTTCATTAATTCATTTATTATCTTAAAGGGAGGGAAAAAAAGCTTTTCAAGCCTACAGAATGTTGTAAGTCCAGTATAAGGTGATGAGTTTACCAATATGATGCACACAGATTACCCAACCCTTGGGAATTCAGTCTAATGGGGGTGTCAGGCACATGGAACCCAGCACCCTTAGTGACAGTGCATTTCTAGATGTGATGGTGACTGTCATCCCTGCAGCCTTAAATTCAATCTTGGGGTACAAGAAGGACTCCCTCCTTCAGACACTGAAAGCACTAAATAATCTCTTGCCTCATCGTGTTCTATTCCATGGCTCACATAATCAATACTACTTAACAAAAAGTTTAAATAAGTATCTTTTGAACTCTCTTTGAGTTAGTCCTAAAGCTTGTGTGCAGTGAGTCGAGTGGTTATTTCCTGTTTTAATTATATTTTGACATGAAGGGAGAAGAAAAAAAAATAGTGCAGTTATGGAAAAAAAGGCATCTTTTGTTCCTTAGGTCTAGCATATTGTTAATTAAAGGCAATACTGGGTAGATAGAATGTGCTTTACAGATACGGTAAGATTCATTGATTAATGCAAAATCTATTCTTTCCTGAGCCTAAGAAGGGGTCAGAGGGTGATGGGTGGGGGCAGGAAAGTAAATTTTAAAAACACTCAGGATACGTTAGACATAGGTGAAAAATTCTACTTAAAACAGATCTAAGTGTCTAGTTGGAAATGATACTGAACTTTCTTTTCCTCAGCTCTATTGCTTTTGTAACAATGTCCTCATTTTTAGGGCACATTGAATAACAAAGCCTGCAAACGTGATATGATAGTGTATTGTCAGACTGAGTTCATGTTGTGAACATGGATAGATTTTTATTTCATTTTTAACAGAGCAATGACAAATGTATGCTTCTACATTAAATAAGATATTCCATCACATACTAAAGGTAGTATTGCCTCCTGAAAGCTGCATCTGTAACTAAAAGTAATCAGTCTGGCAAATTAAGGTGACCCTAAATGCTCCCATGTTTTAAAACGATATTGTGGATAAGCAGAGGAGGTCTCCCTAAAAGCCTTTTACTACATGTGAAGCAGAACCTTCTATTTATTTTCCTGTATCCGCCTCTTTATTTGCTTAGTTTGCTTGAGCAAGGCTACTTAGTTTGTGGCACAACGCTGTGCTAGCACTGAGGAAAAATGCACACACATACAAATGCCTGTTTTCCATTCTCTTTTCCTGATGTGACAAAAACTCTGCCCTAAACAATTAATGCGTACAAATAAGTTAACAGGCTGGAGGGGCAGAACGTGGTTCCTTTTCCTGCTATACCACTTCTGGCCTTGATCTTAAGGCTAAATAGGACAGCAGCCATCACTGGAAAGGCAAGAATGAACACAGCAATAACGGGCATTTTCCTTCTAGTCTGCACAGATCTGCCCTTTTTTTTTTTTTTTTTTTTTTCACATGAGCCCCATCAGATTCATTATATGACACAGGAGCAGGGGAGGGAGCAGAGGGATCGAGTGGACAGATATGCTCCATGCAGAAAAGCCACCACGCGGCTCATGTTAGATATTGTGTCCTCTTTTAACAATTTCTAAATCATCCCTGAAGAGCTGTGTGAAAGACAAAATGTGTCACCCTAGCTAAAAAACTAGCAGGGGCACAGAATCAATGACCCCTGCGATGTGTCCAGAGGGGCATTACCTGCATGCACTGGCTGCCTCCTTCATAAGTGACGTGCTCCTTCACTCAGACCCAGAAATTCTCTGTAGATGCTGTGTAAGGTGACAAAAAGCCTGCAGAAACACCTCAGCGTGAATGACCTATGACTCTACGGTATCTGATTTAGGAAGTACACACTTGGTTTTTATTGTGTCTGTGTCCACTTACCAGCTAGGAAGCTCATAATTACCTAACACGTGTAGATATGACATACGCAGTGACTGAGCACTAGTGAAATTAGTGGTGATGGTGTTGGGCTTCTGTATATTTTTATACTGCAACTCAGCTTCCAGATATTAGAACTTGAGTGTCGTCGTGCTTAGCCTCATTTGAAAATTCTGCATTGGAAAATTCACGTGTAATGTGAAAAAGCATAAAAAGCATTCCTTTTATTCAAGAAAAGCAAGAATAAATGAATGCAAATGCCTATCTGGATGAGTGTGATACAGAATCTGAAGCAATTTGTAATGTTTTTAAAATATCCAGCCCACAATGCCCGAAGTTAAGTGTTGTTTTACTTCTGCATCCATTTCAGTACATTTAACTCGGTCCTGCAGGATGACAAATTGTTGCCTTCCAAAGGATGTGATGCTGCACTGCTTTCTTTACTGTTGCTCAGGAAAAGTATGACATTTTTATCATCCACCCTCGAATTTGACAAGACCCTATTTTTCCCCACACCCTTCCCCCCCACCCATATGAGGTACAGTCCCTTGAGTCTGTAATTGGCAGGAGATGAAGCGATGATGGGGAGTGATCACAGTCAATAGCTTTGATTAACAATAAGGTGGGAAATTAGCAATGCTAGCATTCAGCCACCCTGCCCTCTCCCTCCTCCATATGCTCCCTCAGTCCTGCTGGCGGCCTCACGGAGGGCAGTCGGAGCCCCTCGCCAGCTTTGAAGTGCAGCAAAGGTGCAGGCAGAGCAGAGAATTAGGGAAATTAAGGAGAAGCAGTAGAAATTGTGAGCCAGGATGCTGAGACCTCCGTGCAGCTCAGTATGCTGCAGGAGGGGCAAGGAGGAAGTGTGCTGTGTGTTGTCCCTGTGTGTTTTTCTGTCACATGTGGATTTACTTGTGTCTGGACATGCTGTGATCGAAATGGCAACTACCCTTACTACTGTGACCCCATCAGCAGCTCTGGTGTTGTTTCCGACAGACCCTGAAGACCTAGAGAGGGGGAACGACAACGGGACGCCAATCCCCACCTCTGATAATGATGACAATTCGCTGGGCTACACAGGTAGAGTGTTTCTTTCCCAAATACTAACAGTCCGTGCCTCCTAAAAATGCCTCCACCTCCATCAATCATCAACCACCTGTGTAAAATTATCTACTCATCCCTGCTTCCCGCTAACAACCTCTCCAACTTCTTGTCCTCATTTTCCAGACTTCATTCTTCAGCCGGGAGGTCATATTGTTAAAGCAAACTCTTTGGGGGAAAGAAATGTCATATAAAAACTGCATGCATTCTTGTTGTCTATTTTTAATACAAAAGACTGCTTCTCAGCCCCAAAGTTTGATATTGCAGAGTGTTTAGGAAGATAAATATATTATCTTAGAGATTTAATTGAATTGCTCTATAAAGAAATAAGACTATCTAAAAGTAATTGGGCTCCAAAATTATCTGTAGTTTTTGTTTGTTTGCTTGTTTGGGTTTCACTTGAGGTCTTATAAACAACAGAAAGCAAACTCTTAAGAGTAATGCAATCATAATTACCAACAACTATCTCAGGATTGTGTTTGCATGGACTTATTGTTACCTTATCTGTGAACCATGTTTTAAGTAGATGCATGTGTATGCCGGCACCAAAGTATAAATGAACTAATTGGTTGTGTTGGGATAATTCCTATTATGAATGTCTAAGAGTGATTGCCTTGGAAATATACAAATGTTTATGCAGAATTTGTTAAGTGTAGTTCTAAATATAATCACCTAGGTTACATATCTGAGAGAATTTGACTACAACTTTAGATAAAGGCAAAGAATAAAATACATCACTTCTAGCCCATTGAATCAGGTAATGATGTAACAGTGGTCTTGTTGTAATAGCAGCTATTTATTATGTTCTTTTCATTAGTTCTTATTAGCACAGTTCTCTGTAGACTGCTAGGATGTGGGCTGTGGATCAGTGTGTGTATGTGTATGTGTGTGTGGGTGTGCACGCGTGTGCACACATGTTAAAGAAATCGGAGTTAAAGATAATGGAGAAGTCTTATGTACATTACAATCGTACAGATAACTGTTAGGAAGAGACTAATCCGATAAACACATTTCGCCTTGTTTAAAATAATAAACTGCTACTCTACTTTAGAAGCAGTCTCTCTATTTTTATAGAAATAATTTTCTCCAATATTACCTCCCCTTTACACAATTTCAGGTTTTAAACAGGTGGAATAAGTCCCAAAATTAATAACATCTTTATATACAATTTAATATTTATTTATGTCAGTCTTATAGAGAACAGAACTCATTCTCATTTTCCTCTTATCTTTCACCTAGGAACTGAAATTAAAGGACAAACAAATCAAAGCCCATTGGTATGGAGATGGTGAGGGAGCTGGTGTGATACTTTTCCAGAAACTTAGCTAGAACAAGAGTTGTAAATGTCATTTCTTAATACCGTAAATGCCAAGGAAGTTCATCTGTTTGAAAGGAGGAATTGGAGATAATGTTCTTTCTCTGGGTACCCTCTTTTGCCAGTATACACTAATGTATTCCCTTGTGCTCACCCAGTCTAAACAACTGCATTGTTTAGATACACTAATAGGGTTTGCTCTTTGTCTTTTATGGATTTCCTGAAAATTATATATCTCCAATACATAAATCACATTGAAGTGGTGAATTGAGAGAACGTAAATAACAATACATGTAAGACTAAATGTAGCATTCAGAAATTTTTTATTTCTATTTGTTTTTCCTTCTTAGGTTAATCAGTAATCAGACTTGTGCTATTAAACATATCAGTTGAATTATTATGAAGTAATGAACTCATAAAATTATCTTTATATTCTACAAGGGAACTGATTAAAGCAGCACATTAATGTGATGTGACTGGAAAACAATCTTCTGAATGATTTTGTCTCTGAGACTGTAACTGTTTATGAACTCTAGTATCGAAGGAAGTTCATTCTAGATATGTTGTTTCAGTAAATTCTTGATTAGTCAGGAACCTTTTTTCTACTATATGAATTAAACATACTATTTGTCTCTTTCATTTTCATATTGACCATTTCTTTGCTCATTAAAATCTCCACTGGAAGTCATAAGAAAAATTAAATAGAAAAAAATGGGTTTTGTCTGTTTGATAAGAACGATAAAGATCTCAGTTAACTCTAAGGTTGAAGTAATCGTGCAAAGTATTACTTGAAACTACCAACAGATTTATTTTGTGTGCATATGTGTGGGTAAATGTGTATGTGTGTGTCTACTTCTGTGTGTGTGACTTCCTTTTACTCTGATCACATGAGATCGAGTTGATAGAATCTTTATATTAGAGGAAATTCAGTTCAAAAGGAAGTGAGGCAGTCTATCTGCTTAGGAACATTTTTACATATTAATTGTCCATATTATGTCTGGAGTTTAGTAACTCTGGATATAGGGATCGTTAGAAATAAAATATGAATATTAAGCAGCATAGAGAATATACAAAGTGGTTGTCAAATCATTTGACATTGAGTTAGTTGCAGGATAAATTTTTATGAGAGTTAAGTAAATATATAAGGTATTATTTGAGGGGTCTATATATTTTGCACAATATCACAAAATGACTGAAAATTGTGTGTATCTGATGTTTATTTTTTAGTACATGTTGTTTCACTTCATTGAGCTTACAAGTGAGACTTCTCTCTTCCCCTAACACTTATGTATATAAAGAAGAAATGCTTCCCAGAGGAATCTGTACAATTCTGGAAAACATTTTGGGGGGAACATGAAACAATCCCAAAAGGAAATCACCAGGCACTAAAATTCATATTCACGCCCTCCCAATTCTCTTTTTTGACCACTACAAAGAGTATCATTTCCACTGCAAGCTAATTTGCCTCTACATCTGCTCTACTCCTCAAATCATTTGGGACCATCACTATCAAACTGGCCCATCAAAGTAGAATCTATGGATCTCAGATCATAAACATAAATTAATATTTTCATTCATGATCTAGTCAATGATTGGTAATCTTATTAATAACACTTGCTTCTTAAACCATATGTCATACCTATCTAAGTGGTATCAGTATTCCTTTTCAATTCCTTTTCTCCTTACCATCTTCAGTCACAATATTATAAATTTGAAAACATTTCAGTCTCTCTTTTACTAATCTATGAATGCAGAGCAATTTCTGAGGTGGCGCAGTGATGTGTTATTAAGTGGGCTTGCGCATTATTTAGACAAGTAGACCATTTCCTGTTTAACCAAGCATGTCATAAATATTGGGGATTATTTAGCAGTTCACAGTATATAGCCTTTGTTGCAAGAACAAGTAAGATGGGGTTTCAGATCAGCACTTTGCAGGGTCAGACACACATCATTCCAAAGAGGTTGAATATGTAATCAATGATTTTTTTTAAAGGAAAACCTGAAAAGAGTACATTGTTTTCAACTTCTGGAAGTGCATATGGTGTTTCATAAATATGAAAAAAAAATTAAGTAATATGTTTAAGAATATTTAAATGTCTGAAATACACATGTAACCCATGTAGAGCTCTAGTTACTGACAAAAAATTTGAAGAGAAGTTTATTGATACATTAAAAATCAGAATAAGTGGGAGCTGCTGATTTCCTAGTAGCATTCTTAATCTTTTTAGAAAGCAGTAATTATTAATTAGAAAAGAAATGAACTTTATGTTTTTTCTAAGTACCAAAAAGAGCCTGTACATTTTATTTATAATGTGTAAAATGTATCATTTGTCCCCATTTTACATAATAAAAATAAAATGACATCTCCTATCTCCATAGATCTGTTTTAAGGATTAGACTTCTATATTTACAGTAATATAATGGAAGGAAAGCTAAATGCAAATTTAAAAATCCTAAAACTAAATGATTATCAGAGTTGTGTCAATATCAATTGAAGTAAAAATCTACCCATGGAATGTCAGAAATTTCAGAGGCATTTCAAATGGTCATAATAGAGTCTTCTACCCATTAATATTACTTCCAAGTAAAGTTTGGTTATAATTCTGTTTAAAAGGAAACAAAATAATAAAAAAAGGAAACAAAACATATGTTCTCTTATTAAAAAAAATATCTTGGACAAATTAGCGGGTTTGCCCAAATGACTCAAATAGCAACCCCCAAAATATATTTTGCCTCATGTTTTGAAACTTGGTGAATAACTGTTAATTGATGGTGACTTTGATTCTTTTCTCCCTCTACATTCTTAATTGTATAGTTTCACACTTAAGATCAAGCAAAAATTCCAACATGGCATGTGCATTTTTAAAAATGTACTAATAACCAGTGCTAAATATTACTTCATGCATGCAGTGCAGTCTTCTGAACACTTTACACACAGTAATTCATTTAATCCTCATCACCCCTCTTTCAAGAAGGGGCCAGTGTTAAAAGCAACAGTGTCTAATGTCTGTCTGAGTACTCAAGAACAGGACTAGTCCCAAATTAATTATACCTTCTCCAACATTACAGAGGTTATGAGAGGTTGTTGAGGTTATGGCTACAAGCCACACTGGAACACGCGGTTAGAAATTAAATAGCTGAGCCATGCTCTCTGCAACACCCCGGTTCTGGTCACCAGTATTTTTAGGGCTCTGCTAATTCTTATCCTAGGTTCACTACTATCACACTAACTGATCACATATTTTCTTAAAAAAAAAAATCAAACAGGAAAAAAGCTTTTAGACCAAAACAAGGGGGTCCTGATCCACCTTCCAATCCTTGAACCCTCTTCCCTTAAAACTGCTTTTCTTGCTCTTTTCAATGTGTCTTCTGACAGTTTTCTTTCTATTTTTAAATAATACAGATCTACATATGATTCTTGATTTGCCAGTTTTAGACATTTTTTTTTAAGATTTTATTTATTTATTCATGAGAGACACACACACAGAGAGAGAGAGAGAGAGAGGCAGAGACACAGGCAGAAGGAGAAGCAGGCTCCATGCAGGGAGCCCGACGTGGAACTCGATCCCATGACCCCAGAATCACGCCCTGGGAAAAAGGCGGCGCTAAACCCGAGCCACCCAGGCTTCCCTAGACATTTTCTTTTCCCCATTCTCTTGCTAGCACATTCTTTGTTAAATAAATGGTTTATATGGCTATGATAAAGCAAAGTTTTCCTGGATGAGTCTATTACAGAGCCAAGTAAAATACTATAATCGCAGGTATGCATTATTCTTTCTCTGCATGAGATTGTTTATTGTCTGCAGTTAATTGCATCCTTAAACTTCCTAAATGCTTCAGCCTGCCTAATATTCTACCAGCCTGAGGTTTTTCAACACCTTCCTCATTAAATACTTCATGTTTTTGTCCCAAGATGAATGGTTTCTCTCTAGACCTGGGACTTTTTTCATCACTTATTTTTGTTGCATTTCCTATTTCCCAGATCTCATGTCTTCCTCTCTTCTGGTTTATCTCCTTGTTAACCGAAGCCTTGTCTCCAGAAAGCACATCGTAATAGAACTTTAAAAACATCAGAAATAAAGAAGTTCCTACACTCTTGTGCTTTGTGGTGGCTTGTCCGTTTTTGCTTGTTGTTTGTTTTTCTTCATTATGCTGAGTACTCGAGGGACCTTGCAAATAGGAGAATCATTTATCTCCATTATGAGAAATTTTCTTAAATTATTGTTTGAGAATGCTTATCTCTGCATTGTCTGCTGCCCTTTGGAATTGCTGTTAGGCAGTGGACCTCTTATATTGATTCATTAAGTTCCTTACCTTTTCTTCCCTTATTTCTGATTCTTCATCATTTTCCTTCCAACTTTCTGGGAAACATTCTTACTTTTTAAGTTTTTATTTAAATTCCAGTTAGTTACCGTATAATGTAATATTAGTTTCAGATGTACAATATGGTGATTCTGCATATCCATACTTCATCCCTTGCTCATCACAAGGGCCCTCCTTAACTCCCATCACCTATTTAACCCATCCCCCTGTCCACCTCCTTATCAGTTTGTTCTCTATGGTTAAGTCTTTCTAGGTTTGCCTCTCCCTCTCTTTTTTTCTGGGAAACATCCCTGATATTTATTGTCTACCAATGCTTATAGAAATATTTTGTATTTGTTTATTATATGTTAAATTTCCTAAAGCTCTTTCTCATTCTCTGATATTCAGAGCTTCCATAAATTGAGATTTCAAGCTTATTTTTCTGCTTCAGTCAACTGCTTTTTCCACTTCAGTCAACTGCTTTTTCCACTGTATGTCAGCAGTGCCCAAAATATGGAGTATTAGAAATGCACACAAAAATCATCAGTTTAAAAGTGAGGAAACGAAGACCCTTATAACTATCATGACTTAACCAAGATAGTACAGATATTTAGCAGTAAAGATGCAACATCTCCCAAATTCAATTTTTAGTGTTTTTTTTCTAACTTAAAAATCTTCACAGAATTGCTAGGAAATGAGAAAGTGTAGAAAAATAAACTGAAGAATAGAAATAAAACTAACACTATACTTTAGTGATTACATATACTTTTTAAAAGATTTTTATTTATTTCAGAGAGAGAGAGAGAGAATATGGTTGTGGGGAGACTCAGAGAGAGAGGGAGAAGCAGACTCCCAGCTGAGTGGGGAGCATGACACAGGGCCCAATGCCAGGACTGTGAATCAAGATCTGAGCTAAAGTCAGACATCAGATGCTTAACCAACTGAGCCACTAGGTTCCCCTAAAGTGCTTTATATTTGGCTCTAAAAAAATAATATACTAATGTACAAGTTCATATAAAATAATTATCTTACTCTATGAAATATCTGGATACTCATATATTCATTTACTTAGACAAAATTCACATATTGAGCCTTGTACTAGGTATGTGGAGGTATATAAGATCTAAACTCTGTTAAAATCAACATCACACATGACTCCTCTCTGGGTCATCATAACTGGTGGCCTCCTCATTAAAAGTGCTGTTTGTCAACTTGTGCATTAATTGTGAATTAACTTGTGTGTAATAGGGAATTTTTTTTTAAAGATTTTATATTTAAGTAATCTCTCAACCCAATATGGGGCTCGACCTCACAACCCTGAGATCACGACCTGAGTGGGAAACCAAGAGTCAGACATTTAACCAACTGAGCCAGCCAGTTGCCCCTATAATAGGAAATTTTAAAACATTTCTTGGGGCTCCTGGGTGGCTCAGTCAGTTAAGCACCTGACTCTTGATTTTGGCTCAAGTCATGATCTCATGTGGGATGGAGACCGCATTAGGCTTTGTGCTCAGTGAGAAGTTTGCTTATCCTTCTCCCTCTACTCTTCTCCTCACCCTGGTTTCTCACTCTTTCAAATAAATAAATAAAATCTTAAAAAATAAAAACACGAGGCAGCTGGGTGGCTCAGTGGTTGAGTGTCTGCCTTTGGCTTAGGTTGTGATCCCTTGGTCCTGGGATCTAGTGCCACATCAGGTTCCCCAAGGGGAGCCTGTTTCTCCCTCTGCCTATGTCTCTGCCTCTCTCTCTGTGTGTCTCTCATGAATAAATATATAAAAATCTTTTAAAAATAATAAAAAATAAAAATAAATAAAAACATAAAAACAGTTATTAAAATAATAAACCATTTCTACTTACTATAGACACATACTGGGAATAACATATAATGTCACACCAATTTAAGTATTGAATTAGTCTTAAGCAGTTAAGGAAAAGAGATACATGTTTTTTTTTTTCTTCTAGAATTATAAAACCATCAAATTTGTGGTTTGTTTTGAGTGACCTCAATTTTTAGGCAATTTTGCCAATTCTCAAAAATATAAAAGGAAGCAAATGAGACAGAAGTTTGGGATCATGGGTTAAATTTATGTGTAATACTCCAAGAGTCTTCTTGAATTGAGAGAAAAAGTGAAAAAATAGTTTCATTTTCATAATTATTGACAATTAGGAAAAGATATGCCTACATCTGTCTTATAAGGACATGGGACTTGGAAGCTTCAAGAAGATTTGAGCATTAAAAAGTAAGCTAAACTCTAATGACCATAGGATTCTGTGAAAGAACAGTTTGAAGCAGTTTATTTCTATTTTTTAATCAAGCAAATTATTGGGTGCCTGAGTAGCTTGGTCAGTTGAGCATCCAGCTCTTAGTTTCGGCTCAGGTCATGATCTCAGGGTGGAGAGATCAAGCCCCACGTAGGACTCTGCGCTCAGTGTGGAGCTTGCTTAAGATTCTCTCTGTCTCTCTCTCCTTCTCTGTCCCTCCCTTTTGCTCATGCTCTCTCTCTAAAATAAATAAATAAATCTTTAAAAAATGAAGCAAATTTTATGTTGTTCTCACATTAGTGACACTAATTCTAATTCTAGAATTCTTCATGAACATTTTGGAAATTTAAATCATGCCAAAAAGATGTTGACTGAGGCATGGACTATTATATTTAGTATTTGACAGTATTTTCAATGTGGAAAACTTTACAGTTAAATATTTTGATTTTCTATGGTATGGGAAGAAACCGTACAGTGTTTGACCTATATAAAAATGGAAAAGCCTTGATTTTTGTATGAAAATTGGACTTCATTTTACTTTCTTCAGTTAGAAGCTCAAGTGAAAAAAATATTTGTTATGAATAGTTTTGACTTGAAATTTTTTTACTTGAATTTTTGAAAGAATGCTTTGATTTTTAAAATTTATCCAAAGTGGCAAATTTTAGACACATAGAGATAAGTAAACATACTCAGAAACATAAAGTAACCAGGCATTCTTTAGGTAGGTTAATGTCCAAAAGACAGAACACCTGTACATAAAAGGAATTCAGATTAAAAGTTTTTAAAAGAAATTTTAATATGATTTTTTAATCCTTATGGCAGCTACTTAAAGCAGATCCCTTATTATATGGATAATCAAATAAGAATCTTTATTTTGTTTTGTTTTGTTTCTTTATTTTTTTTAAAGAATCTTTATTTAACCAATTTATGCAAGACAATTAATATTTTAGCTTCACTATTCTCCACATTGTTTCTAGAGGCCTGGCTTTGGAAATGACTCCCTGCTAGCCCAGAAAGACATGCCACAGGCCCAAAGCCTTCTCAGCAGTACATGTCAACAGCATGACACTCATCTTCCAGTCAGAAGCTGTCAGGACACAGTCAAGGGTGGAGTCTTTTCCCTGCTCTGCTTTTGCTCTCTGTTGTGGTCCTATGCAAATCATCCTCCTGCTTTTTTTGTTTTGGATTTTCCTGATCCATAAAAAAGGGAAAAATATTTGGTGATTGACTAAGTTTTTGGAACCTAAAGGATAATTGGCTAACTCTTCCTAATCTCTAATTGTTAGAGATAATGTAGGCAGTGACCTTTTTTTTTTTTTTAAGGATTTTATTTATTCATTCATGAGACAGAGAGAGAGGCAGAGACTTAGGCAGAGGGAGAAGCAGGCTCCCCGTGGGGAGCCCAATGCGGGACTCCATCCCAGGACCAAGGGATCACAACCTGAGCCGAAGGCAGACACTCAACCGCTGAGCCACCTAGGTGCCCCGGCAGTGACCATTTTTAATCCTTAACATTTTTTTGGTATATTTTTTATTGGAGTTCGATTTGCCAACATATAGTATAACACCCAGTGCTCATCCTGTCAAGTGCCCCCCTCAGTGCTTGTCACTCAGTCACCCCATCCCCCTGCCCACCTCCCCTTCCACTACCCCTTGTTCGTTTCCCAGTTAGGAGTCTCTCATGTTTTGTCACCCTCTCTGATTTTTCCCACTCATTTTCTCTCCTTTCCCTATAATTCTTTTCACTATTTTTTATATTCTCCGAATGAGTGAAACCATATAATGATTGTTCTTCTCCAACTGACTTACTTCACTCAGCATAATACCCTCCAGTTCCATCCACGTCGAAGCAAATGGTGGGTATTTGTCGTTTCTAATGGCTGAGTAATATTCCATTGTATATATAGACCACATCTTTTTTATCCATTCATCTGTCTATGGACACCAAGGCTCCTTCCACAGTTTGGCTATTGTGGACATTACTGCTATAAACATTGGGGTGCAGGTGTCTTGGCTTTTCACTGCACCTGTATCTTTGGGGTAAATCCCCAGTAGTACAATTGCTGTGTCATAGGGTAGCTCTATTTTTTAAGTTGTTTTTTCATAGTTAGTGAACATCAGTCTAACTTCAGCTCATTGCAAAAAGCTGATACATAGAGGACTATGCAGTCAGTACATAAGCGTTTACCATAAAAATAAAACACTTTACTATTATTTTACATTGCCACAAAGAAACTTTTGAATCAGCTGCATGTTGATTTTACAGCTACAGGTGAGTACTACCGTAAGTAATACTATAGTAACAAGCAAAAATAAAATTTCCAGGGCAACTCCAGATGGTGTTCCAAGGCAATGCAACAAAAAATGTATGTTTCACTAAGGCATAACATGATGGGGGACTCTTCAACATAATCATTCAGATTCCCAAGGCTAACGGATATGCCACCAGGACAAGGCTTCCATGATCACAGTAGCAATAAGAACAATCATGAGCTGGCTTTAACGGTTTCTGAACAGAAGTGACTTCTGCTCTTTTATTTATCCAGAGAAAGTCACATGGATGCACCTAATCCACAGAGTATAAAAGCTCAGTCATACCATGGCACTTGGAAGAGGGAGAACTAGAAATACTTGGAGAACAACACTAATCACTATCAGACTAGCAATGAAGAAACAAGGAATTTGTCATTGGTTCAGAACACTTTCCCTTTCCTTGAGGGAAGAAATGTCATTTCATAAGGCACCCAAATGGTTCCATAACTGGATATACTGAATATTCAGTTGATCAGTCCAGTGTTACAAAAGCCTATGGTCAGTTCTTTACTTCAATTCATTGCTGAAAAATAATTTCTTTCTTCAAAAGCTATGTTATACATGATAAACTGTTATAGAACAAGTCATACAGTAATTGCACAGATGGTGGGTCTGACAAAAGCATGGAGGGAAGGAAAGAATTCATTCATAGAGCTATTCCAGTGAAGATATATCACTTCTCCCTCCTGCATGAGGAAAGGAGTTCAATATGATTATCCCACCACCAAGTTGGCAAGATGGACCTCATAGCGATTGCATCATATTGATGGTTCAGCATTACTCTCTGCTCCTGGCAGATTGGGCTGTCAGCAATATTGGAGGCCATTCAGTTTTATTGAGGGTAATACTATGTCTTTAAATCCACACAAAACTTCTCTTCATGCTGCCTGAACACACTACGCAAGAGCCAGTCATGCAAGCAGTGGGATGGTGGGGGAAGGAGCTGAATGACCTCTGGGTCAACATTGTCAACATTGACAAAAAATAGGTCAACTGCCTATTTATTAAAAGACTCCTATATAACACATGCTCATTTGTAGGTGTTCACCCGGCACACTGATATCAGTTCAAAGGGTGCATCTCATAGTCTTCTATCCAGATTCTCTTGTTTTGTATTCTTCAAACTTCTTCCACTAACACCCCAAATATCTATTCAATCTTTTAGTTACTATTCCTAAATCTGTCTTACTCCATACCTCTTTCCAGGTAAAATGGATGACCAGTTATATCACTTGAAGTTCTTCCTATAGTAAGGATTGACTTTCTCTATTGTCCTTCATGGCACTCCTGTATGGGATACAGTGAATGCAGCAGCAGTCCACATCCAACCAATGCCAATATATCATGAAGAATTGAATGAATATCAAGCTTAGTTTTTTTCCTCTGTCAACTGATAATGAGAAACACCCAGGTAGCCATGTGTAAGGATCAAGGAAGAGGCGGCAGTGTAGCAGGAACACGTGCATCATAAATGGTAGCTACTTACACATGCCGCATTTTGTGCTTTCAGGGACTGATTGAACCTCATCTTGTTTTGTCAATGCCAGTTCCTCTTGATGGTGTTACTGTGCCTACCCAACTCTCTGACTTAGAGGATCAAGCATCACCCAGTAGATGATGGTTGCATGAATTGAATAGGAATTTAGATTCCCTGGATCAGAAATGCAACCACTCCTGGACCCATGTTGCAACATAGAAACTGGATTTAAAAAGAAAATTAATTGTTTTCCAAAGAGGTCATTGCTTTTCTCTAAAGCCATAGGTGGTCTATGCTGTGATTCTACTATCAGATTACCAGAAGCTACATACAATATCCCATCATTGCACAATTGGATTTATTCAGTCATGTAGCCCAAATAAGAGCTATTTTGTAGTGCGAGCTGGATTAATAGAACAGCCTTCTCTTGCTCTGGGTCACAGTCAAAAGGGGTGGTATTATGCATAGTTGACAAATAGGAAGGCATGACTCATCCAAATATGGTATATGTTTTCTCCATTATCCAAAGACACCCAGGAAGAAGACACTTTGCTGAAAAATGTAGGTCAAGGAGCAGCCATTTATCTTTCACTTTGGTGAGAATATCCTGACATGACTTGACCCTACAAATTCACAGGGATAGTGTGCAGAAATGTACATTTTTAAGAGGTAAATCCCCCATCCATTGAAATGTGTGTGCTTTACACAGGCATATAGAGTAACTGCTGCTTACTGCTCACCAAGATCTATGAGCAAGATTTCAACAATCCAGTGGACCAGGATGTTTGTCTGGGGAGAGTGATGTTATAAAGATTCCAGAGAACAAAGAGAGTTAGTGTCGCCCTTACATAAGATAATGACTATGTAGTACCATACCTACCAAAGTGAAAGCAAGATTATCCTGGTATTGTTCATTTACTGGAGAGAAGAGAAATGCTTTTGCCATGATAGTACCTCATTTTATGCGTGAAGGTCTCTGTTGATTTTCTCTAGTAAAGAGATTTTAATATTTAAATCTTCATCTGACTAAATATACTATAATCATTGTTATTCTCAGAGACCTCTTTTTTGTACAGGACAAAGAGGATACTTTAATGGGCATAAGTACAAACACCCTCTGTATATTTGAAGTCCTTGAAATTGGCACTAACTGGCTTATGTTTTCATAGAGAATATGGTATTTCATTTGATTTTTTAAATTTTGATTTTATAATCTGTGGCAATTCTAAGGACTTCCTGCTATTTAAAAAAAAAAAAAAGTCCTCATTCATTGAGCCAGGGAGACAATGCATTATTGTGCTAATTGTTGATTCAGCTAGGTATTCATTTACTGGGAAGATTGCCACAGATAAAATTTCAGGCACACCAGCAGATGTACTTTGGATAAAACTAAGTCATTGGACTAATGAAACACAACAGCATTCTGGTTCTGTAGGTAAATTTTTTTTTTTAGATTCATTTATTCATTTTAGAGAGACAATGGGAGCAGGGGAGAAGGATAGAGGAAGAGGGACAATCAGACTCTGTGCTGAGTGTGGAGCCTGATGAGGCACTCAATCCCATGACCCTGAGATCACGACTGAGCCGAAATCAAGAGTCGGATGCTTACCTAACTGAGCTGCCCAGGCACCCCTTCATCTGTAGGTATTTATGGTATCAAATAATCTGCATTTCCCTTTCTTTAAATCAGACGTTTTGATAAATAGGCTTCTTTTAGGGAAGTCCAGAAAGAAACCTATAGTACATAAGTTTGATAGTATCACTTGGTCCATTTTCACAACTCCCTGGCTTCCCAGCCTGTGCATTGAGCAAGGGCTCATGAACCAGTGATTGGGTAATGGGCCATCACTATCCAACACATGATTCAAATCAGGCCTTTTTCACCACAAATAGATTTTTTGTTGTTGTTTTAATTAAACTTAATTATACTTTAGTAACTTCACAATTATTTCAATTCTAAGGAGTCATGATTTGTAATCCACAGCAAAATATCACTGGGAGTCCATGGACTACTGTAAAAACCATACACACTTTTTCTTTGGTAGTTAACTGCTAACATTTGGCCTTGGCGATTCCATAACCATATCATCCACACTAAGATCAGACCTAATTACAATGGCAGTGCTTCCAAACTTCATGACAAGCCTACAGAGAACAAACACTATGCTTGTCAAGGATACAGGAGCTTCTCTCTCAAGTGTAGTACCAAATGCCTTGTTATAGGGATTGTCTTCTTGGCCCTTTTAAAAGACAGAGTAAGAAGATGAGTAAGTATGTTACAAATGATAAATCTACTCAAATATTTGAATCCCTCTACAGCAGCACAATAGAAATATAATGCACGCCACAAATGTAAGGCACATGTAGCTTTTAAATGTTCTGGAGGCCATATTTTAAAACACAGTAAAAAGAAATAAATGAAATTGTTTTTAAAATTTTATTTTGTTTAACTTAATAAGATATTATTTCAATATGTAATCCATATAAAAATTATTACTGAGATAGTTTACATATTTTTGTACAATTTTACACTTAAAGGACATCTTGATTTGGATTAGCTACATGTCAAGTGCTTGATAGCCACATGCATTCCTCCCTCTCTGTTATGCCAAAGAATTTCTGGCATCTAAATTTTATTTACTAAACACATCATTTGAGTATAAGTTTCCGTCCATACCAAGCATACAGCTAGAACCACTTCCAGCTGTTCAAACTAGGCCTTTGATTCTAGAACTCTGGTAAATCCAACCATATTTAATAAATGCAGCCACTTTAAAATTATTTTTCTTCTTTTTTGTTCCAGCCCATTTAGAATCATATCTCATAGATATTCTCCAGTTTTCTGTTGGTATAAATTAGCAAAATCGAGCAAGCCTTCCTTTCCTGGGCTAAGTGTTGTATTTATGACCTGTTGGGAATCTGATCTTTGCTTTGGAGATAATTAACATTAGAGCTGGATAGGAGGTGAATGGATATTCTTTAGCATGGTAACTACCTCACAGGCTCTGAGCAAGGTAGATCCTGCTTTATCTGATGAGAAGTAAGGGCTTTACCTGCGACAAGAAAAGATCAGTGGAATTAGAAGGGTTTGGAATGCTCAGGTAATCTGAACCTGCCCATATAATCTCATTCCATTTTCACGGTCCTGCACTTTCCCCAGTCAGTGCTCTAAATTTTCACACAATAGACCCCACTGCAGCAATACTGAGTCAGAATTTTAGTTCTAATGGCCCTGAGGCTACAAGTCAACAGAGATTCTCTATGGCCCTGATTGTGCCTTCAGCCAAGAACTTCAGATACTGCATGTATCACTTCAGTAAATGATTCTCTGCAATTAGAAGCAGACAGCCCACCCACAAAGTCCTTGTATTCTTTATTAATGTTATAATAGCCTAATGCAAGAACCATTCAGGTCACCAATGGTGGTGGCACTCCACTCCAGGTGACACAACACAGTACTCATTTGTTAAACTTTTAAAATTTACTCTTAAGTCTCATTTTCTTCAGATTTCCGTTACTTCAAATCACAAATCAGGGATCCCTGGGTGGCGCAGCAGTTTAGGGCCTGCCTTTGGCCCAGGGCACTATCCTGGAGACCCGGGATCGAATCCCACGTCGGGCTCCTGGTGCATGGAGCCTGCTTCTCCCTCTACCTGTGTCTCTGCCTCTCTCTCTCTCTCTCTCTCTCTCTCTCTGTGACTATCATAAATAAGTAAAAATTTTTAAAAAATCACAAATCATACAGTTAATAAGTCCCAGATTCTCATTCTGAAGGTCCTGTGGCCACCATTAGCCTCCACTGGATGGTGAGTTGAAGATAAAGAAATCGGGGAGCCTGGGTGGCTCAATGGGTTTAGCATCTTCCTTTGGATGGGGTCATGATCCTGGGATCCTGAGATCGAGCCCTGTGTCTAGCTTTCTGCTCGGTGGAGGGGGTGGGGGAGCTGCTTCTCCCTCTCTCTCATCTCCTTCTCTCTGCTTGTGCTCTCTCTCTCAAATAAATAAATAAAATCTAAAAAATAAAAAATAAAAAATAAAAAATGATTCTAGACACTTTAGTAAGAAAGGATTTAATACAGACAGTAGGTGCTTACAAAATCACTAGGGAAGAGAGATGCTGGGCCTTTAAAACAACCCCCAGGAGGGGTGCCGGGGTGCCTGGGTGGCTCAGTTGGTTCAGCAACAGATTTGATTGTGGCTCAGGTCCTGGGGTCCTGAGATTGAGCCCCAAATTGGGCTCTCAAGTGAACCTGGAGTCTACTTCAGGATTCTCCCTCTCTCTCTGCCCCTCCCTCTACTTGCTCGCTCACTCTCTTTCCCCTTCTCAAAAAAATACATAAATCTCTAAAAAAAAAAATAAAATAAAATAACCCACAGGAGAGATTAGCTCAGGAAGTCCACCAGTGAGGCTATTAGGTCTCACTTAATGAAGAAATGGGATATCAGGAGGCAACATGGCAATGAAAATTCTTTACATGTAACACTTCCAAATCTATCAATGAGCCAGTAACTTATTTATTATTTCTTAAAGTATAAAGTGTACCCAATTCACATTCACTGTGATAACTTACATCTAGTGGGTACTTAGTGCTGTTTATTTGGCATCCTCTCATAAAATCCTCATGAAAGCTGACAGAGTGGGCTTTATTATCTGTATTTTGCAATTGAGGAAACTGAGTCAGAGAAAGCTTATAGCAATTTTCCTGGTTTGCCACAGTTATCAGATCCAGAGAAGCTAGTGTCTATTCTCAGTTGCCTCCCATACCAAGGTAGGGGTTATCCATAGTAAGCTTCATGTATTATTAATAATTGCAAAGTCAGCATTTATAAGCTTTAAAATTACCACAGTTATCCAATTAACCCATGGTTACTTATATAGCCCTTAGTGCTTCTCTTCAGGAGCAAGCTAATGAATTTCAGTATAAATGATTATACAAGTGGGAAACAAAGGTCATGAAAAAAATGGAACACTTCATAATAACTATTACATAAAGGGTTTTTTATTCCCCCAAAATCAATTTTAAAGATTGAAGTCCAGGCAACAGCCTGGGAGATTTTTATTCTAGTGCTATTCAGTTGGTTCTATAAAAGTTTTAAAAACTGGTAATAATGGTATATCAATTTCTTAAGTATAATATTTTAATTTTACAGAGAACCATGCATATGTAGTAAAAATATAAAGACATGCCTGGGAATGATTTGCATCAACTTTAAGATGCTAGTTATCTCTGGGAAAGTAACCAGTGGAAAGAGTGAGGGATACAGCTAAGCTATATCTGTACATTTTTGTACATTTTTGTTTTTATTTAAAAAGAGGATATACTACAAAGGTGGCAAAAATTTAATAGTTATATATTTATGTTATATGTACATGAGTGTCTATTCTCTTTGTGTAGTTTTCTGCAAGTAGAAAATATTTCATAATTTGAGGTTACTGGGTTTAAAAAATTATTAACATTAATTTTTACAGAATTATTGCAGTTCTCCCAGATTCCATTACGTCACATGGCCTACTTGGTTATATGTTTTATGCTAGCATCTGCATTTTAGAAACGTTATGTAATAGAGCTTGGAGAAAGCACTCTAAATTGACATAGCTATGTTAACATAAAACCAAAAGAAAGAAGAAAAGATCTTTTGTCCAAGATTTAAATCTTGTAAAATATCTGTTTGATGTGCTGGGATTTTAATGTCCATTCAGGTCAGACATGACCTCAGTTTTTAAAGACTTAATCCAGAAACAAATGCCTGAGACGGATTTTTCTATTAAAAAAAGAGAGAGAGAGAGACACTCTGATATACCTTAAGACCAAGAATATGAAGAGCTACATAAAACACCACGTCATTCTATTTATTATTTAAAATATATACAGTGTGTGATTCTTATGAGCACATGTTCATTCATTATCTTTTTTCAAATGCAATTTTAGATGTTTTCAACTTAAAAAGAACAAGTGGAGACACACAAAGTCCTTTCACAAAGAATCGTATGGAACAAAATTACCATTTCCAGAATAGGGATTTGCCAACAAAATCCTCATTAGTGACAATGTTCTAAAGAGAAGGATTCTCTTCAGACACTCACTCTATAATTTAACCAAGACACTATTCTGAACTAACCGGAGGTGAGACACCCACATCTTTTAGTGTACTCGTAGTTCTTTTCAGTTTTAACCTATTTCTTTTTTATGTATTTCTAATCTTAAATTTCTATTAACAAACAGTAGTTATACAAGGAGAGAAACTTGTACAAAGAGAAATTCAGAATTGAACTCAATAATTAATGACTGTCTCTAAGATAAAAATGAGATAGAGAAGCTTCTAGAAACAAATCCTTCTATTACCATTTTATTGTAATTTAATACATTTCTCTGGTACTTAATTCAAATGGAAGTATTAGAATAACCATAGTAACTTTGTAAAAGCTGAATGGGCATTAGGGTTTTGTTATCAATACTTAAAAGTGACTATAAAGGTGAACAAGTGAAATGCCGAGAAAAGTTAAAATGAGGCCACCTTCCAATTACAGAAGTGCACTTTTTTTTTTTTTTTACACAAGTAGCTATAACATTCTCATTATTTCTGCTGCCTTACAAAAATGAGGCATTTATACAAATGGATCTTGGAGTTTTCAATGCATGAAAGAAAAAAGTAGTTTATAAAAATTAGTTGTTTTTATCATTTATACTTCACTTAAATTTGCTTTGCAAGCAACTATCAGAATCAATCAATTTAACTAAAACCAAAGTTTTAGGGATTACTTAAACAGAACATGAAACGAAAATTCTATGGTATACTTTTTATATTGAGCCAACATTCTCACATATAGCAAGGAATTATTTGATTGTTTTATCAGAAATTACATTGCTTTTTAATAGACACCTGTATTATACAGCTAAAACAAATTTTTTGGCAAGTTAGGGAAGATCTAACATTAAGTTTTTATTTTGATTCCAGTTAATACGCAGTGTTATATTAGTTTCAGATGTGCAATACAATGATTCAACAGTGCCATACGTCACCCGGTGCTCATCACAAGTGCCCTCTTTAATCCCCATAATTTATTTAACCCATCCATCCAAACACCTCCTCTCTGGTAACCATCAGTTTGTTCTCTATAGTTGAGTCTGTTTCTTGACCTCTCTCTCTTTCTCTTTTTTTCCTTTACTCACTTATTTTGTTTCTTAAATTCCACATGTGAGTAAAATTATATGTTATCTTCCTCTGACTTATTTCACTTAACGTTATACTCTATAGCTCTATCCATGTCATTGCAAATTGCAGTATCTCATTCCTTTTTATGGCTGAATAATATTCCAATATATAAGTATATATATATATATATATATATATATATATATATATATATATATTTCTTTATCCATTCATCAATCAATGGACACTTGGGCTGCTTTCACAATTTGGCTATTGTAAATAATGTATTGTAAATAATGCTGCAATAAGCATAGGGCTGCATATATCTTTTTGAATTACTGTTTTTGTATTCTTTGGGCAAATATCAAGTAGTGTGATTGCTGGCGCATAGGGAAGTTCTATTTTTAACTTTTTGAGGAAACACCATACTGTTTTCCAGACTGGCTGCACCAGTTTTCATTTCCACCAATAGTGCACGAGTGTTCCTTCTACTCCACATCCTCACCAATACCTGTTGTTTCTTGTGTTGTTGATTTTAGCCATTCTGACAGGTGTGAGGTGATACCTTATTGTAGTTTTGATTTGCATTTCCCTGATCATAGGCAATGATGAACATCTTATGTGTCTGTTGGCCATCTGTATGTCTTCTTTGCAAAAATGTCTATTCATGTGTTCTGCCCATTTTTTCATTGGATTCTTGATTTTTTGAGTGTTGAATTTTATCAATTTTTTATACTTTTTACATATCAACCCTTTACCAAATGTCATTTGCAAATACCTTCTCCCATTACATAGGTTGCCTTTTAGCTGTGTTTCCTTTGCTGTGCAGAAGCTTTTTTTTTTTTTTTTTTTTTTTGCAGAAGCTTTTTATTTTGATGTTGTCCTGATATTTTATTTTTCCTTTCTCTTGCCTCAGGAGACATATTTACTTCATCTTCTGTCAATGAAGTTACTGCTTTTGTTTTCTTCTAGGATTTTTATGGTTTCTTGCCTCATATTTAGGTCTTTAATCCATGTTGAATTTATTTCTGTGTATGGTGTAAGAAAGTGGTACAGTTTCTTTCTTTTGCATGTTGCTGTTCAGTTTCCCAATATCATTTGTTGAAGAGACTGTCTTATTCCCATTGGAAATTATTTTTTGCTTTTTTGAAGATTAATTCGTTTCTGGGTTTTCTAACCTGTTCCATTGATCTACTTGTCTATTTTTGTGCCACTACCATACTGCCTTGATCACCTCAGCTTTATTATAGAATTGAAGTCTGAAATTGTGATGCCACCAGGTTCGCTTTTCTTTTTTTAAGATTGCTTTGACCATTTGGGTCTTTTGTGGTTCCATACGAATTTTTGGATTGTTTGTTCTAGTTCTGGGGAAAATGCTGTTCAGTTTTATTTTTTGAATTTGAAATTGCTTTAGCTCTTCATTTTGGCCAAATGATAATTTACAAAGAAATGTTAAAAACTACTCAGGGTGCTACAAATGTGTGGATTAATAAGCTTCATTAAACTAAGCAATTCAAAACTGTCAACTGATTTCTAAAAATTACCTATATTGAACACTTAAAGATCACATAAGTAATACACTCATTTTTTTTAAAAAAGCACAAAATAAAGACAAAATCAAAACCCAACATTTAGGATGCAAGTAGTTCTCATTATGCACCTGTACCTCCTGTTATCATACTGAACAAAATCCACGTAAAAGAATTCAACCATAAAAAAAAAAAAAAAAGAATTCAACCACACACAAATATACAAAAAAACTAGCGTAAAATGCCATTAAAATTGAAAAGGAAGTAAGTTTTTTTTAAATAAACTACAATTTGGGATAAGTAATTTATGTTATGTTCAATAAAATTATGTTTGAAGCTCTGTTCTAACTTGAATGATGCATCAAGCACCAAATCCAACACAATTTTTCTGAAAAACATTGTGCAATGACAAGATATGGACTTCATCATTTCACATTTGATTTTACCAGAATTTTCATATTCTTTGTGTAGAATCCATCTAGTCATACTTATAGAGTTCCTCATCCTCAACCTTTAACTTGTTGATCTCTGAAAAAAAAATCTCATCTGTCAATGTTTTTCTGTGAAATATAAACCATTCTCCAATAACATTTTCATGGAAATTTCTCCTTTTGTTAGGTTCTTGTATCTATGGTAAAATATGTGTTGTTTTTGCTTTGGATTATTGGATTAGCTGAGGCGGATCTTTAAAGACTGACTCAATGAGTGGAGATAAGTGCTAGATGGAAGTGGGGTGGGATGTTTGAGAGGAATAGATCTATAACTGATGACTTTGTAAGCGGATATATTACTGTTATAACATCATTCACTTTCCCATGCAATTTCAGTACTTTGTGCACTCAGATAATGAATATGAGGATGATAAGTACTTGCAATTTGTACTTCTTGTGTTTTGGTGTATGTATACTGTGTTTTAACTTTTTTTATTTTTTAATCCATGCAGACTGTTTGTAACCAAATTTTTCTACATTATCATGAACATTTTAATGATGTAGTACATCATTCAATCCAGTACTTACTCAGAAGTAGTCTAATTAAAATTGAACGTGGGGGCAGCCCGGTGGCTCATCGGTTTAGCGCCACCTTCAGCCCAGGGCCTGATCCTGGAAACCCGGTAAGAAGTCCACGTTGGGCTCCCTGCATGGAGCCTGCTTCTCCCTCTGCCTGTGTCTCTGCCTCTCTCTCTCTCTCTCCCTCTCTCTCTCTCTGTGTGTGTGTGTGTGTGTGTCTCATGAATAAGTAAATAAAATCTTTTTAAAAATTATAAATAAATAAATAAATAAATAAATAAAGTTGAACGTGGTTTTAGGAGTTAGCACTTGCTTAAGACTTTGAGTCTTTGCAAAAATAATTCATTCTTGAGTAATGAATGCACTAAACCCAGTTCATTGTTGATTTAAGTTCATAATACATGAATAAAATAAAAGTCTGTAGTTCAGGGGGATCCCTGGGTGGCTCAGCGGTTTGGCGCCTGCCTTTGACCCAGGGCGGGATCCTGGGGTCCCCCGATCGAGTTCCATGTCAGGCTCCCGGCATGGAGCCTGCTTCTCCCTCTGCCTGTGTCTCTGCACCTCTCTCTCTCTCTCTCTATGTCTATGTCTATCATGAATAAATAAAATCTTTTTTTTAAAAAAAAGTCTGTAGTTCAAAGACTGTCCCATATTATCAAAATAGAATTGTCTTATTTTCTCATGCAGTGTTAGTGTACTGAAAGAAAAACTATTCAAAGCAATTAAGGTTCATTAAAAATGTTGCTAATTTAATGAAACTCTGAGAATGTGACATCGCAATAATAAAAATGAGTTGTACTAGGAGATTCTAATATAAAATTTACAGCTTTATGTTTCCCAGAGGGAGCTCATAAATGGTAAATATAGTAAATCTCTGATTTATAGGCTTTAGGAAACCTCTTAACTAGCAAAACAAAGAAACTGTCTTTTCCCTTATATGGCAAGTGTTTTATTTTTTATTTTTCAAGTAGAATATTTGCTTTTTTAAAAAGAAACAATTGTTAGAACTGTATTTTCTTCAGCTAGACAAGTTGCTTTAATTTTGAGCAAGGCATTCATCTATGTGAATAGGAACTCTGTTACCATAACTAGATTTATAAGATTTCCCAGGATAATGAAGGACTTTCCATATATATAACCTTACTTCATATTTAACAAGAACAAAACAAGTAGAAATTAGAATCCAAGCTAAGACTTCTAGAAACCCTCAGCAACTGGCAGAGGCAATCCCGCCTACAAAAATAAATGTTTCCCAGAGCCATATACACAGCAGGAGGTCTATAAATACCAATTGATGGCCATAACCAACATCACTGAGATTGGTTGACATCTTTCAGTCTAATGGTATGTAACTGTGTGATGTACTCTTTCCACCACATAAATGTTACACTGAGACTTTTTTCAATCCCCTTTACTCTTTCTTCCACAAATCTTGTTTCTAAGTTGGACAAAACAATGCATAAATATGATTATTTTAACAATATCAGTGTTAATATAAATTTAGGAAGCATGCTTCCTTTATTACTACTCATAGTAGGCATGGAATTCATAATATAAATTTAATATGTGCAATCCAAATTGGATCTAATACTTAGTTTTTTCACCTAGAGGTAAATTGGACTTGCCAGGTTGCCTGATTGCTCTCCAGAATGGCTACTCCTGAGAAGTTCATGAATTTGCCAGTCTCCGAGATGTATAACCATATTATACCATTCAATTTTCATTTCTTTTATTATTAACACGTTGAAGTATCACTTTATATGCAAAGATCTTTTGGGATTCCTCTTCTATAAATTGACTGATTATGTACATTGTTCATTTCTCATGTCATCACCCTTTCCCTGTTGATTTTCAGGAGTTCTTTATTGATTTTACATATTTCAGATATCTTTTCCCTTTAATCATTTGTCTGTTTTCTTTATCCATGGTGTCTTAAACAGAAATCCCTCATTTTCAGGGGCTCCTGGGTGGCTCAGTCAGTTAAGCATCTCCCTTTGGCTTAGGTCATGATCCCAGGGTCCTGGGATTGAACCCCACATTGGGCTCCCTGCTCAGCAGGGAGTCTCTCTGCCCCTGTAGCTTGTGTGCTCTCTCTTTCTCAAATAAATAATAAATAAAATCCTTTAAAAAAAGATATCCTTCATTTTCATATAAATCATAACATCTCATTTTACCATACAGTTTTGCTTTTAAATTAGTCACAAAAATAAGCTTCTACATTTTTTCTAATAACAGGTTTGCTTTTATTTTTGCTTTACAATGCATAATATGACCACTTTTATATAGTGTCTTATTTCTCTTCAGATAGTAAGTCATTTTTCTCCATCCCATCTACTAAAGCCATCTATGCTTTCTCCATTGGTAGCAACTTTTCACAATCATATCCCCATATATACATGGGCCTGCCTCTAAGCAGGCAGTTTTGTTACATTACATTTTTTACAGTTTACAGTTTTTGTTACATTACATTTGTTACATTACAATGTTTTGTTACATCAATCTATACATCTGTTCTTGCACCAGTACCACACTGATTTCATTAATATGGCTTTGTAGTAGCCCTTCAAATAGGATAGGGCAAGGGTATGATTGCCTTTGTAGGTCATTCCCATCCAAGAACATGGATTGTGTCTATATTAATTAAGATATTCTAGTAATATCACTTTGAGCTAAGTGACTTCTCTAAGGCTTAGAATGATGTTAACAGTATCTAATTCATGTGGTTGTGTGAAAATTAAAGGATGATCACGGAAGCCTATCACTTTACAAGTGACAAGTGCATTGTAAATATCAAATAAATGTTAACAATAAGAATTGATCATTTTAAAAAATCAGAAGCTATTAAAAATAAATAAAAATAAATAAATTTCAAAAAAAAACACAAAAAAGAGAAGGTCCTATAATTAGGTTTCTGCTCTCATTAGGGGACAGAGATAATCTATAGAACATTGCAATTATACATTTATTTTACTCCAATAATATCCAGTACAAACATTGGATTTATTTATGAGTGAAGACAACTTGAAAAAATAAATTTTCAAGTGTTATGTCCTTATTTATTACTTCCAGAAATAGCCTAACTTCATGTAAAATGGTTTCAACTAACCTGTTTTACTTGACCAGCACTAGGTTGGCATACTTTTTAAATTGAATATTACACTGTTTTTCAAATAACATGACCATGAAAAAGTTTAGAATTCTTCAAAGAGACAATCTAGATTTCCACAAATAGAGAAGACAAACTTGTCCCTAGTCTCACTGTTCTTTTCAAATGAATGATTATTGACATGGGCTTCCATACCCAGGACCTGCTCCAGGCCAATAAATCAGAATCCCCAGGGGTGGAAGACATACACTGATATTCTTGTTTTAAAATTTCCACTAGATGATTCTAATGTTCCAAAAACGTAGAGAACCACTGTTTTTGTGGGAGGTTCAGGCCACAGTCTTCCTTCTTGTCACATCAAAGTCTTAGGCTTGGGGCAGTGGGGCAGTGGCTCAGCAGTTTAGTGCTGCCTTCAGCCCAGGGCCTGATCCTGGAGACCTGGGATTGAGTCCCATGTCCGGGTCCCTGCATGGAGCCTGCTTCTCCCTCTGCCTGTGTCTCTGCCTCTCTCTCTCTCTCTCTCTCTCTCTCTCTCTCTCTCTCTGTGTCTCTCATGAATAAATAAGATGTTAAAAAAAAAATAGTCTTAGGCTTGCAGCCAAGGTGAATCACTGACCAAATGTCCAGTTTATTAAATTAAAATGCAATTTGATTTATTCTTGTCCTTCATTTTCTTTAAATAAGGCAGAATGCCCTAGCTAAAACCAGTAAATAATTTGCTTCAATGATAATTAAGTCAGAGAAAGCCTGATCCTCATATTTATTAAATGTGATTATTAATTATATAATTTGAATATATACATGAATATGTTTGTATATATACATATATTCTTTCTTCTTGGATGATTTTTTTTTAAAGATTTTATTTATTTATCCATAAGAGACACAGAGAGGCAGAGACATAGCCAGAGGGAGAAGCAGGCTCCCTGCAAGGAACCTGATGGGAGACTCTATCCCAGAACACTGGGATCATGCCCTGAGCCAAAGGCAGACGCTCAACCACTGAGCCACCCAGGTGCCCCATTGGATGAGGTTTTGTAAAAGACTTCATATGTGATAAAGGTGATAGAATTATACTTAATAATTCTGGATATTTCATACTATTGGGAGAAATAATGTTTACTCTGAGTTCACTATTTTTAGGGGGATTTTGGTGTGTGTTGGTGGAAATATATAAAGATGGAAGAACATTTAGCAAATTCATAGAGCTAGTTGTATTTGTAAACTGCTGACTCAACAAAAAGCATCCATTTGGGTTTTTTTTAAAGATTTTATTTACTTATTCATGAGAGGCACAGAGAGAGAGGCAGAGACACAGGCAGAGGGAGAAGTAGGCTCCATGCTGGGAGCCCAACATGGGACGCGATCCCTGGTCTCCAGGATCAAGTGGAGGCAGCACTAAACCACTGAGCCACCCAGGCTGTCCAAGCATCCATTTGTTTAAGCTAAAGTCAGCCTTCATTTATTACAGTAATTACTGCTTTTCAACTGGAGATAATGTGCTTGATTTCCCAAGTATGTGGGAACTCTATCTCCTACAAGTCACCAAGCCTCAGTCAATAGTACAAAAATTGACTTCAGGCCTTGGTCTGAATTTACTAGTAGCTCATTCCTGTTTGTGGATATTAGTCCATATTCATTTTTCAGCTGTGCCTTATTTTCTTTCTCTTTTTTGATATTCAGATTAAAGGATGTGTATGTGGGTGCCTGGGTGGCTTAGTCAGTTAAGCATCTGCCTTTGGGTTCAGGTCATGGGTCCTAGGATCCAGGCCCGCATAGCTCCCTGCTTATCCCTCTCCCTGCTTCCCACTTGTGCTCTCTTGCTATCTCTCTGTCTCACTCTCTATCTCAAATAAGTAAATAAAATCTTTTAAAAAATAAAATGAAAGATATATACATAAACATAAAAGCTTAACTTTGCTAAGTTTGATAAGCTGCTATTAGCATATGCAACCATGCACTAATGTAATTAGATTTAATTGGAGTTTTTGTTTTCCATTAAATTCAGTCAAACATGTGCTCTGCTTTCATTACATAACAAATAATTTGTTTTACTGAATCTTTCACTTTCTGTCTTCTGGTTTGAGAATCATGTTAGGATGACCTCTCTGGTAATTTACTTTTGAGTTTTCCTGTTGTTTTATCATCAAACACATATAAGATTTTATCCCAAGCCACTAGGAATTTATAGCTAATAATTTTATACACAGACACAGTTAATCATTCTTAATTAGAAGAATCATAAAAAGCTCTTTGAAAGAAAACCTGAAAATAATACCATAAATAATGAAATAATTTTAATAATTTGTCAAGAGCAAAATAGCACAAATAATTTCTATGTGCTTGTCTCTTTGGACGTATACATCTGTGTTAGTGACATTTGTCAACACACACCAGACATTTGACATCTGTCAAAGTGGAAGAAAAACACTAAAGATCTGCCAACTCCTGTTTAAATTTTATTTTGTGTCAACCAACCCTTGCCACAAATTTGCAACTGTCATGTTTTTAATAATTTGTTTTATAATCTTAAAAGTGATATAACTAAAAATGATTCATATAAATTTGACAAGCAGAATATTTGGAATATCTAGTGATTACTTTTTAGAAGGGTTAAATAACATCTTTACCTTGTCTATGTGTTTCATGGCTGTAATTTATGATATTTAATCAGCTTGATTTTACTCTTGTGATTGAAAATCTTGGACTCTCAGAGCTTTCTGCTGATGGTTTGAGCTGTGGTTACATCACATAGCATGACACTGTGATTAGAGTTATAATCTTATATTTGCAGACCTCCAAGTAAAACACAATCTCTCAGCTGAAAATTGGTAGATTTGAAAACAAGAAAAAGAGAAGAAAATCATCTAGGTTATAAAATTGTTCACATTTTGCACCTGAAAATGGTATCTATTTTTACTTGGCATCATACACTTTCAATGAAAAGCACTAATCCTAAGGAATAAATGCTGAAATATTATCTATTTATATACACTTTTATAGCCAGTTACAATCAATATGTATATACATATGCACACACAAATACTGATAAACATTATTAAGGAAAAAAGATTCAATAATGGTGTTGACGTTAGGTAGGTCAAAGCTCTGACTACATCCCCTAGAGTGTAATGAGATCAGCTTCAATTAAATGCAAACTCTGTGAGCTGAGCAATATATTGGTTCACATGAAACTTGTTTTACAAACCTCATTTGCATTTATTGACATTTTGTCGAATCATGCTTTAAAACTTAAATCCTAACATGACTGCACTCTTCTAAAATATTTAGATTCAAGCAAATGAATCTTACCCAGAAATCATGCTACATTGAATTCCCTACATATTTTTGGGGTTTGTACAGCCTAGGCAACATTGTGGGAATATTTACCATTCTTAATGTTATACTATTTACAGATATCCCAGCTTTAAAATACACACATACTGAAGCTATTTCTTTCCTTTCAGATTCTTGTGATTCTCAGATTAACAGAGCTCTGCCAAGAGTAAAACCCTAAAGAATAACTCTGAGGATCAGAGCCTTGCAGAAGCAAGTAGAATAGCATGGAGCTCCAAGGCAAAAAACAAAACAAAACAAAAACAGTGAGGATCTCTGAGATTCTGGTGGGAGAAGCAACCTGTAGGCAGGTGGCAGATTCATGATTAATTCAGCTAAAGTTAATCATGCTCTTGTTCAGTAACTTCCTCAAATTGCCATATCGCATCATTTTTATAAACTTAAAATTTTGTTCACAGTGACTCACACAACATAGGTACTACATCATGATTTACTAATAGAATTTGCACTGTCTCTCCCCGTGGGATTTGGTGGAGCCCATTTTATTGCTATATTTGTTCCCAAACATGGCTTGGCCACCAAATTTGTCTCCTAATTCATGAATGTCATTAGGCCGGTTTCTTATGAGCTGTATTGATCTCCATTCTCCAAAGTGTTCTCAGGTGCCAGAGTCTGCATTTTAAAAAGAGTTTTGGTTTCCAATCATGGTGAAGCTCTTTCTTCCATTGCCCCTGGAAGCTGCTTTATCCGTTTAATACAGAAACACCTTCAATATATACCTCAACCATCTGCTAGATTGGCATGGTGCCTGATAACAAAAAAAGGACCACCCCCTCTTCTTTGCCATAGGTACTGAACCCTCAGTTTATCCAATCAGCTTTCAAAATCCTGTAAATTATAGATTATCCTGAAAGTAATCTCTCTTCTGTTCAAGAACAAAGCAGTGGTGCCTCAAGCTTCTTTTCAAAGGGACCCATCTGCTAATTAAGAGTTCAAACAATAGTCTTATCTCAAAGTCTTCCCGTCAAACTGGCCTTCTGTTTAAACCCAGGAAATATCTTTATTACAGACCTTCCTAGAATACATAAGGATCAGATGACCACAAAAGCCCACAATCCCCAGAACATGGTTTCAAATAGATGTTTGAAGACTTAGTGAACACTTCTTATTTGTCACTTAACATAAATTATTTCCACTTACTGAGCAAAAGTCAGGCTTAATTTAGATAGGATCATGTGAATTCATATCATGGATCCTTTCAAGAAGAAAGAGATTTATTCACTCTGCAGTTTCTTTATTGATTCTTGTGCTCTTGGGCCAGCTAAATTTAGCTTCGTAAGCTATTCACTTGTCTCCATCTTGATGAGAGCAGTATGGAAAAATGGGAATGTGGTTTAGGAAAAAATAAATAAAGAAAATTTTGGTAACACAGACTTACATTTAAATTGATTACACTACCAAAAGACAAAAGAAGTTAGAGAAGATAACTTCTCTACGAAAGGGTAACATAACTATCTCAAAAGGATAGTGTGTGTGTGTGTTAACTGAAATTGTACTTTTAAAGTATCTAGCATAGTGCCTGGCAGTTAATAGGCATTCAATGTTAGTAATTATCCATCACCTTTTGACTAAAAACAATGATGGTGCCTAAATGTGTGTGGTGGTGGTCTGCGATTTTTGTATTTCCCTAATTGTTACTGCCTGTTTCTCAATATTGGAACAGCAAGGCTTTATAAGATTGAATAAATTTGTCTTGGCCACACATTCATCTTTCCCTTTAAGACTTTTTTTTTAAGATTTTATTTATTTGTTTGTTTGTTTGTTTATTTATTTATGAGAGACACAGAGAGAGAGGCAGAGACATAGGCAGAGGGAGAAGCAGGCTCCTCGCAGTGAGCCTGATGCGGGACTCGGTCCCCAGACCCAGGATCACACCCTGAGCTGAAGGCAGATGCTCAAACACTGAGCTACCCAGGCATCCTCCTTTAAGATTTTTTTAAATCCATTTTTATTTGTTTTTTTTTTCCTAGTTCTATTGAGATATAATGACACACAGCACTGTATATAAGATTCAGGTGCGCAACATAATTTGACTTCTTACGTACATTGTGATGAGACAAGCCCAGTAAGTTTAGTTAAGATCCATCATCTCCTATAGGTATAAAATAAGGGGAAAAATAATATGATGAGAACTCTTAGGATGTTCTCTCATAACAATTCCCATATATGCCATACAGCAGTGATGGCTATAGTCATCATATCGTATATTGCAGCTCTAGTATTTATTTATCTTGTAACAGGGAGTTTGTGCCTTTTGACCAACTTCTTCCAATTATCCCTCCCTAGGTCTCGATTACATTTTTCTTTTTAAGATTCAACATATAAATAAAATCAAACAGTATTTGTATTTCTCTGACTTATTTCACTTAGCATAATGCCTTCAAGATCCATCCATGTTACTACAAATGGCAGGATAGCCTCCTTTTTTTTTAATAATAAATTTATTTTTTATTGGTGCTCAATTTGCTAACATACAGAATAACACTGAGTGCTCATCCCGTCAAGTGCCCCCCTCAGTGCCCACCACCCAGTCACCCCACCCCCCGCCCTCCTCCCCTTCCACCACTCCTAGTTCGTTTCCCAGAGTTAGGAGTCTTACATGTTCTGTCTCCCTTTCTGATATTTCCTACCCATTTCTTCTCCCTTCCCCTCTATTCCCTCTCACTCTTATTTATATTCCCCAAATGAATGAGACCATATAATGTTTGTCCTTCTCCGACTGACTTACTTCACTCAGCATAATACCCTCCAGTTCCATCCACATTGAAGCAAATGGTGGGTATTTGTCGTTTCTAATGGCTGAGTAATATTCCATTGTATACATAAACCACATCTTCTTTATCCATTCATCTTTCGATAGACACCGAGGCTCCTTCCACAGTTTGGCTATTGTGGACATTGCTGCTAGAAACATCAGGGTGCAGGTGCCCAGGCGTTTCATTGCATCTGTATCTTTGGGGTAAATCCCCAGCAGTGCAATTGCTGGGTCGTAGGGCAATAGCCTCCTTTTTAATGGCTGGATAATACCCCATTATACAGGTCTTCTGTGACTTACAATGGGATAACATCCCAGTAAATCCATCGCAAGTTAAAAATTTGGTAAGTTAAAAATGCACTTAATATATCTAACCTACTAAACATCATAGATTAGCCTAGCCCACCTTAAATGTGCTCAGAATACTTGCACTAGCCTATAATAGGGCAGGTTCATGTAACACAAAGCCTACTTTATAATGAAATATTGCTCAGCTCAAGTAATCTATTGAATAATATACTGAAAGTGAAAAACACTATGGGTATAGAATGCTTGCAAGTGTATCAGTTGCTTACCCTCATGATCCTGTGACTGACTTGGAGCTGCAGCTTGCTGCCAGCATCATAAGAGAGGATGGGACCAAATATCACTAACCTGAAAAAATATAAAAATTCAAAATTTCTACTGAATATATATTTTTACCATCGTAAAGTTGAAAACTCACAAGTTGAACTATCATAACTTGGGACCATCCAATATATAGACCACACATTCTTTATCAATTCATCCATTGCTAGACTCTTAGGCTGTTTCCATGTTTAAAACTTAAAACTCATGGTATTTTTCCCCCTGTGCTTCATGCAGCCCAGCAGCCCAGAATCTAATATAGGCTCTAGTTCACCTGCCATCATATTTAATTACCTCTTTCTAATTCATTCCCTTTCCTCTACAGGGACAGAGTCAAGAATGCATGTAAATGAAAAACAAAAAAACAAAAAACAAAAACAAAAAAAGAATACATGTAAATGAGTTATTTCTTTCTCTCAGTATACATGCTGCCCAGTCAAAACTATCTTCATCAGATATTTGGGGAGTTAGGGTAGTTATTAAGTTTCAGGGTGATGAATATACCTAGTGATGAATATATATATACACACACAAGTCAAATTTCACTCTGCTGACTCCTACTTCAGTGTTACCTCCATTAAATCAAAACATTTTGTTATATGAAATAAACTTATCATCTCCCATTACAAAAATTATTCTCATTAACAAATGAAAAAAAAATCCATCATCTTCAAAAGTAATTATAATATGGTGACTTGTATAAATCCAAAATTAACTTTTTCTAAGCTAGAAACCAAGCCAGACATTGAGTTGCAGATTTTCAAATTTCTGTCCCTTTTGTCCTTCTCATTTCTCGTCTAGAATGGCCTTTCTCTTCTTTTTTTTTTTTTTTTAAGATTTTATTTTTTCATGAGAGACACAGAGAGAGAGAGAGGCAGAAACACAGGCAGAGGGAGAAGCAGGCTCCATGCAGGGAGCCTGATGTGGGACTTGATCCCAGGTCTCCCGGATCAAACCCTGAACTGAAGGTGGTGCCAAACCACTGAGCCACCTGGGCTGCCCAGCCTTTCTCTTCAATTCTGTGTCAGTGTCATCTCATCGAGATTTTACCCGACTTGCTCCAAGAAGATCGTGTTTTGCCTTCCACAGGGCACTCAGGTGGCCTGTTTATAACACACATCACATAATTGTTAGGTTACCTATCTGTCTTCCTTACATTTCCTAACGGTTGCACCCCTGGGATAAGGCTAGGTCTTATTTTTTTTATGTGCACAACATATAAGACCGTGATTGGTGCTGAGTATTTCATTTATTTCATTGAATCTAAAGCAAAAAAAAAAAAAAAAGTACAAGCATACCTTGAAAAGAGTACAACATAGAGGCAGAAAAAGGGCATTTCCTTTGTATTTGTATAAGAGTCTTTTTTTTAAAGAGTTTATTTATTTATTCATGAGACACATAGAAAGAAAGGCAGAGACACAGGCAGAGGGAGAAGCAGGCTCTCTGCAAGAGCCTGATGTGGGACTCGATCCTAGGACCCCGGAATCACGACATGAGTCAAAGGCAGATGCTCTCTTAACAGCCATCTATGAAAAGCCCACAGCAAATATCATTCTCAATGGGGAAACACTGAGAGCCTTTCCCCTAAGATCAGAAACACGATAGGGATGTCCACTCTCACCACTACTATTCAACATAGTACTGGAAGTCCTAGCCTCAGCAATCAGACAACAAAAAGAAATAAAAGGCATTCAAATTGGCAAAGAAGAAGTCAGACTCTCCCTCTTTGCAGATGACATGATACTGTACTTAGAAAACCCAAAAGACTCCACTCCAAGATTGGAACTCATACAGCAATTCGGCAGTGTGGCAGGATACAAAATCAATGCCCAGAAATCAGTGGCATTTCTATACACGAAAAATGAGACTGAAGAAAGAGAAATTAAGGAGTCAATCCCATTTACAATTGCACCCAAAAGCATAAGATACCTAGGAATAAACCTAACCAAAGAGGTAAAAGATCTGTGCCCTAAAACCTATAGAACACCTGTGAAAGAAATTGAGGAAGACACAAAGAGATGGAAAAATATTCCATGCTCATGGACTAGAAGAATTAATGTTGTGATAATGTCAATGCTACCCAGGGCAATTTACACATTCAATGCAATCCCTATCAAAATACCATGGACTTTCTTCAAAGAATTGGAACAAATACGATTTGTGTGGAATCAAGAAAGACCCTGAATAGCCAGGGGAATATTAAAAAAGAAAACCAGAGCCAGGGTCATCACAATGCTGGATTTCAAATTGTACTACAAAGCTGTGATCATCAAGACAGTGTGGTACTGGCACAAAAACAGACATATAGATCAGTGGAACAGAATAGAGAATCCAGAAATGGGCCCTCAACTCTATGGTCAACTAATATTCGACAAAGCAGGAAAGACTATCCCCTGGAAAAAGGACAGTCTCTTCAATAAATGGTGCTGGGAAAATTGGACAGCCTCGTGCAGAAGAATGAAACTAGACTGTTCTCTTACACCATACACAAAGATAAACTCAAAATGGATGAAATATCTAAATGTGAGATAAGAATCCATCAAAATCCTAGAGGAGAACACAGGCAACACCCTTTTTGAACTCAGCCACAGCAACTTCTTGCAAGATACATCTATGAAGGCAAGGGACACAAAAGCAAAAATGAACTATTGGGACTTAATCAAGATAAAAAGCTTCTGCACAGCAAAACAGTCAACAAAACTCAAAGACAACCTACAGAATGGGAGAAGATATTTGCAAATGACATAACAGATAAAGGGCTAGTACCAAAGATCTATAAAGAACTTATTAAACTCAACAGCCAAGAAACAAACAATCCAATCATGCAATGGGCAGAAGACATGAACAGAAATCTCACAGAGGAAGACATAGACATGGCCAACATGCACATGAGAAAATGCTCTGCATCACTTGCCATCAGGGAAATACAAATCAAAACCACAATGAGATCCCACCTCACACCAGTGAGAATGGGGAAAGTTAACAAGGCAGGAAACCACAAATGTTGGAGAGGATGTGGAGAAAGGGGAACCCTCTTTACTGTTGGTGGGAATGTGAACTGGTGCAGCCACTCTGGAAAACTGTGTGGAGGTTCTTCAAAGAGTTAAAAATAGATCTGCCCTACGACCCAGCAATTGCACTGCTGGGGATTTACAGGTGCAGTGAAAAACCAAGACACCTGCACCCCAATATTTATAGAAGCAATGTCCACAATAGCCAAACTGTGGAAGGAGCCTTGGTGTCCATCGAAAGATGAATGGATAAAGATGTGGTCTATATATACAATGGAATAGTACTCAGCCATCAGAAAGGACGAATACCCACCATTTGCTTCAACATGGTTGGAACTAGAGTGTATTATGCTGAGTGAAGTAAGTCAGTTGGAGAAGGACAAACATTATATGATTTCATTCATTCAGGGAATATAAAAAATAGTGAAAAGAATTAAAGAGGAAAGGAGAGAAAATGAGTGGTAAATATCAGAGAGGGTGACAAAACATGAGAGACTCCTAGCTCTGGAAAATGAACAAGGGGTAGTGGAAGGGGAGGTGGGCAGGGGGATGGGGTGACTGGGTGACAGGCACTGGTGGGGGGGCACTTGACAGGATGAGCACTGGGTGTTATACTATATGTTGGCAAATCGAACTCCAATTAAAAAAAAATACAAAAAAAAAAAAAAGGCAGATGCTCAACTACTGAGCCACCCAGGTGCCCCTGTATAAGAGTATTCTTAATGAAAATGTCTGGTAATGTTTTTTAGAGTGAAGAGAAAGATTAGTGTTTGGAAGAGAAAGCAAGAGTTGTGTTTTTGTTTTCTTTTTGTCACATCAACAGGAAAATTAGTAGCATATTATAAGGAAATGTCTTCATTGTTTTCTTGTGATGAACAATCATCTATATAGAAAAATGTAAATGAGAGAGAGAAATGAAAATGTAGAGATATTGTTTGTCCATTATCAGGGGAAATTTCACAGCAATTATTAGAGAATTTCTGTGGAGGCAGAAAATTGGGAGACCAGACTTTTTTTTGTATCTTTGTTTATGGTTGCCATTATTGGGCAATGACAATGTGAAAAAAAGTCTAAAACAAAGAGAAATAAATATGAAAAAGATCAATTAGTTAATTCAAAAGGAAGCCAAAGGATTCTCTTTGCCCTTCTACAAAGTTATTTTCTCAAATGTAATATTTTTCTGGTTTACTATATATTAACAACTGTATGGAACATTGTGTAATCTGTTCTAAGGCCACATAAAATATTTCATCTGTTTCTTATATATAGTCATGCTACATAGTTTAGAAATTTATTCCCACTGGGTGTAACCTTTGTCGTCTAGATTCAGTAAATGCTTAACAGGCATAGGCCAGGACCATGTGTGTTTTGCTTTAAGGGTAAATAATCTACACTGAGACAGACAACCCCTGAGAATATTCCTCCCATATGTCAATATCATGGTTCTTTTTTAGCATGCCTAATATATCATGTCATCAGCGTGGTCACAGCAAGACAATGGCAATGAGAACCCAGTGTTAGAAGAATTGCTCCTAAAATTCCTCTTAGAATATAATACTACTGTCTAGATATTAGAATTCTATACAAGGATTACTGTCTCTAATAAAGCCACATTTGGAACTCCAATTCTATGGAAGGACAGCAAAAAGTAAGGAATTTGCATGTTAACCTGTCCACAATTGTAAAAGCCTGTAAGATTGGAAAGTGAGCCAACATATGGATCATTTTTCAGCCTATAAATCTCATCTGTGTTGTCACAAAGAATATGAGAATGAACAGACATTCTTTTTAGTTCTTGGTCATCAAACCAGTTTTTTCTAACTTTATTGTCTTCACCTCTCTGTAGTAACTAACTCTTCTAAGTATACCGAAGGGAACACAGCTAGCCTTTGCTCTTTGGATAGTGTACACATTAATATATCATTCCTTATTAGAGATTTCTAAATGAAAACAGCAAAAATATTTTATTATAAGGGTCTCAAGTAGAACTATGCTTTATTCCACAGGCTAATCAGGATCAAGAATTCAGATCATTTACCTCTTCTAACTGATGGTTACATAATAACATGTGAAATGTAATATTAAGGATTTAGAAGGATATGAGAAAGGAAATGTCTAAAAATGAATTAGTAGTAGATTTCAAGGTAAATTATTGTTTAACAGTACTTTTTCTCACAGACTCCCAGCAATGCTTTTTTATAAAAAAGCAATAAAACATTGAAAACATTCTTTGACTCATGATTAGTATTTAACTAATATATAGCTTAGTGGGTTAATGGTCTTTTGTCTCTAAGACATAATTTTAAACTGACTTGACAAATAGTCAATTTAACTACATAATACTAAAATCACAAGTGGGAATGGGTTAGTTTTCCATAAACAAAGCGCCACATGTCCCACAATTATCAAAGATATTTGTTCAACACTTTCTTAAGTTGTTTTTAATGAACATTTGAATTATTTTACTTGAAACAAAACATGCTTTCACCTTTCAGTGAAAATCTATTCTCCAAATCAACAGCAATTGTTGAAACTGGAAGTCCATGAAGAATACACATGTTCTATTTTGATATGTCCATAAGTTTATACATGAGATGTCTCTCTAAAAATAAACAAATGATTTAGAAATTATCTACTTGCAAGTTTGTTTCACTTTATAGATTTCTTATAAGACTTTGTATTGTATATATATTTATAAATGTGCCCTTATGTCAACTCTTATAGATGAGTTCTACATTATGCCATGCTTTTATTATTGATTGTGTCTCTTCTTATCGATGCCTATTACATCCATATTTCAGTTCTTTAGGGTCAGATTTGTTCATTAAGATCAGCTTTCAGGGGGGATCCCTGGGTGGCTCAGCGGTTTAGCACCTGCCTTCAGCCCAGGGCATGAACCTGGAGTATCAGGATCGAGTCCCACATCGAGCTTTTTGCATGGAGCCTGCTTCTCCCTCTACCTGTATCTCTGCCTCTCTCTCTCTGTGTGTGTCTCTCATGAATAAATAAATAAAATCTTAAAAAAAAAAAAAAAAAAAAACAACTTCCAAAGACCAGTAATGAGAAACTGACCTTCATTTTGGGAATGAAAATGAAATATTTCAATATCTAAATTGTATTTTGTAAAGAAATAAGTGAACAGGGCAATATGAATCCTAAGATTCCTGCCATGCTTGTAATTGCTCTAAGTCTTCTACATCCTATAGTGTCAAATTCAAAATTCATTTGTTTTCCTGCAGAAGGTGTTCATTTCCCATGCTGGCCCTTGTTTTCTGGATTGTCTAGATTCAAACAGATTTACAATACTATTGTTCATTTTTCCTTTAAGGAGAGTCCATTTTATTCACTGATTTCTGTAAGATCTGATCTTTTGTAATTCAGATGGAAAATTTTAATATGACTTTGGTTTGAGACTGTATTACACTCCCGAAATATATGAAGCACCAGACTTACATTTATAAGAAAATTCTTTCTTAGGGTGCCGGAATGGTGCCTTGCTCAAGATGCCTCGAGCGTCTTACTTAGGCTCCGGGCATGATCTTGGGGCCCTGGGATCACTCTCCATCAGACTCCCCAGGGGAGTCTGTCTGACACTCTCCCTTTGCCCTGCCCCGCAGTTGTGCTCTCTCTCTCTCAAATAAATAAATGAATCTTTTAAAAAATTCCTTCTTGCCCAATCTATCTCAGTCTCTCATTCTGAGGAGTAGAATAACCCACCACAATAAGAAAAGAATGACTCCACGGAGAATAGGTAATTTTGAACAAATTCCTCCAATTACTCAACGTATATACATAAAACACAAATATGTAGAAAATATACAAATATCTCAAATTCACTTAATTCAATGAAATTTTAGCTACACATCATACACAACTCTGAAGTTAAGAAGTTGGTGGACTCTTTGGAAGGAAAATATCCAGTACTATGCGTTTGTCCTTACCTAAAATGGGAGGTAGAATTCTTCTGTTGGAATACTAAGGTTACATTTTTTTTTTTAAGGTTACATTTTGAATTATTCTACCCAAGTCTCATAATTAGTTAAATTATGAAGGAGTGCACAATCAAAATGTATATCCATATATTCATATATGATCTTCAGATTATACCTGAATAGCTATCAACCCTACATATCAATTTCTCAGTTGCTGTATCCTTTTACTTTGCATAAAAATTATATTTTCTGTATTCTTTTTTCTTCTTCTTTAGAAATTCAAGGTAAATGAGGCACCTGGCTGGCTCAGTAGGAGGAGCATGTGACTCTTGATTTTGGGGTTGTGAGTTCGAGCCCCACAATGCATGTAGAGATTACATATAAATTTTAAAAATGAATTAAAGAAAAATGAGCTTGCAATATTTTCTTAGATCATCTACTCAATCTAAGACTATATGCCTGTGTGAATCAGAATCAGGCATAAGGCATATATTTAAAGGGAAATTAGGCATATTGTTCAGGTGTGGGAAAATAGCATCTTCCATATTGCTTCTTGGAGTGTTAATTAACATAGCCAAAGTGCAAAAACGAACACAACCTTGACCTAGAATTTCTGATTCTAGGTATTCATCCTGTAGATGCTTTCCACATGTATGCAGAGATGTTTTTGTACGTGAGTGTTCATCACAGCATTTTTCGTGGGTGTAAAAAAAAAAAAAAAAAAAGACTGGAAATGAAATCAAAAAGTATATCTAAGATAAAGGGTTAAAAACTAATTGATTAGGGATCCCTGGGTGGCTCAGTGGTTTAGCGCCTGCCTTCGGCCCAGGGCGTGATCCTGAAGTCCCGGGATCCAGTCTCACATCGGACTCCCTGCATGGAGCCTGCTTCTCCCTCTGTCTGTGTCTTTGCCTCTCTCTCTCTCTCTCTCTCTCTCTGTGCGTCTCATGAATAAATAAATGAAATCTTAAAAAAATAATTAAAAGTGGTAAATACATGAATTAGACCTATACTCTATGTTTAATGCTATGTAGCCATTAAAAAAGATCAAAAAAGATCAGATACATATCTACCTGGAAAAATCAGGGAAAAACTCCAAGATATACTTATAGAAAAAACAGCATGATCTGGGACATTGTTTTAGGATGCTACAATTGTATACAAAATCAAACACACGCATATACATACATATGAATTGAGAGATTGTGGACAAACTATAGAATATCTTTCCCAATTTATTCAGTAGCAATGTCTGTCTTCCAATTGCTCAGAAAAAAAGCCAAAATACAAAGGAAAACAAAGAACCCCAAAACCATAACAAAAAATCTAAATTTTATTTTCATAATTCTCTCCACGTAGATGCCTAACATGCTCTAAAGCAAAAACCTTGAAAACATTTTTTATTCTGTGTGTGTGTGTCTGCCTCTGTCTCTTTCATTCAATGCATTAGCAAATCCGGCTTTACCCTCAGAATACATACATAATCCAACCACTTTCTATTTCCACTACTCTGTCATCTCACACACCATTGTCTCTTTGATTATTAGAATAACTCTCAACTGCTCACCCTGCTATAAAATGTCTTTTCTCTTTTTTAAGGCTTTTTTAAAGTAATCTCCCCACCCAACTTGGGGCTTGAACTCGTGACTCCCAAGATCAAGTGTCACATGCTCTACCGACTGAGCCAGCCAAGCACCCAAATATCTTTCCTGTTAAAGATACCTGTTGAGGGGATCCCTGGGTGGCTCAGCGGTTCAGCGCCTGCCTTTGGTCTGGGGCGTGATCCTGGAGACCCGGGATCGAGTCCCCCGACAGGCTCCCAGCATAGAGTCTGCCTGTGTCTCTGCCTCTCTCTCTCTCTCTCTATCATGAACAAATAAATAAAATCTTAAAAAAAAAAAAAAAAAAAAGATACCTGTTGAGTCCTAGCACTCTAGTTATGGGCAAGACTGAACTCTAGAATTGTATCAGGTTCCAAATGAGAATGTTTGATTATTTGGGCCATTCTCTGTATCAGGGTCAGTTTAGTTTATTCACACAGAAAGCGCTAAGAATAACTCCAAAGACATGCCAAAAATCAGAATCCATGTGTTAAGTATTAAAGGGAGTGCTTAGACATAGAATAAACAAGAAAAAAAGGATCGACCATAAAGTTACATGAATTTTGTATCTCAGGGAATCCATTGCCACTTTAATTTTTTTGTTGTTTTCTTAATTATTTTTATTGTTTTTAAGATTTTGTTTATTTATTCAAGAGAGACACAGAGAGAGAGGCACACAGGCAGAGGGAGAAGCAGGCTCCGGCGGAGGAGCTCCATGCAGACTCGATCCCAGGACCCGGGGATCATGACCTGAGTGGAAGGCAGATGCTCAACCACTGAGCCACCTGGGTGCCCGTGGTTTTTTTTTGTTTTGTTTTGTTTTGTTTTGTTTTTTAACATGTAGCATGTAACAGCAGTTTTCCTAGGGCATGTGAACTTTTTTCTGCCTGCTATGATAACTAATCTCTTTTGGGAGGTAACCATCTAATCAGAAAAATCCATGCAGATACCATTTTTTTAACTAACACTTCACACCACAAGGCAGATGCACCGAGAATCATGCATAACTGTATGCCATAGATGGTGGTTTCAAAGCTGATTTTAGCAATTAAAACCTCATTGAATGGAACCCTATATATTTGAATTTTATATATACAGCCATATCTTCACTGTTATAAATACTTGTTTATTAGTATGTCTCTGTAATATAATGTATATACTATATTCAAGAGAGGGAATATTTTCTTTTAAGACAAGGTTCTGTCTGCTTGGCCTTTCCTGTCTATCCCTTTGCTCAACTAAAAAGAGAGGTTGAGGGACGCCTGGGCGGCTCAGTGGTTGAGCCTCTGCCCTCCACTCAGGTCATGATCCTGGGGTCCTGGGATGGAGCCCCCACCAGGCTCCCGGCTCAGCGGGGAGTCTGCTTCTCCCTCTGCCTCTGCTGCTCCCTCTGTTCATGTTCAGTCTTTTTCAAATAGATAAATAGGGGCTGCCTGGGTGGCTCAGCGGTTGAGCGTCTCCCTTCGGCTCAGGGTGTGATCCCAGGTCCTGGGATTGAGTCCCACATCGGGCCCCCTGTATGGAGCCTGCTTCTCCCTCTGCCTCTCTCTGTGTCTCTCATGAATGAATAAATAAAATCATAAACAAACAAAAAAGAATTTATTTTAAAAAATGAATAAAACCTTTAAAAGAAAAATAAAAAGAAAGGTTGATCATCACACATCATAAAACCTTCGAATGTTATGAATAACACAAAAATTGGAACAATTCTTTGCATACATTGAATTTTTAAAAAATATTTTATTTATTCATTTATGAGAGACACAGAGAGAGAGGCAGAGACATAGGCAGAGGGAGAAGCAGGCTCCATGTGAGGAGCCTGATGCAGGACTCGATCCCAGGACCCTGGGATCATGCCCTGAGCCAAAGGTAGATGCTCAACCACTGAGCCACCCAGGTGTCCCAGTATACATTGATGTTTAACCTTTTTTTTTGAAAACCAGATTAACTCCATGAACTTTCCACGTCCTAGGAAAATATATACAGCCATGTGCGTGCAATATTTTATATGAAGTTTCAGTGACTTACGGACCTTCTAATTATTCAAGATTCTTAGTAGATTCATTTTGAGGGTGTGCGCAGGGCAGAGTTTTCTCAGGCTTTTGTGAAAGCTTAAAAAGAATAAGTGTAAAAGGGAAGGGATCTAACATCTTGCCTAATACGTAAAATATGGCAGGTTGTCTAGATTCAAACTCCTCTTTTTCTAGTTCCAAGGCCCAGGCTGTTCTGATTACACATATGCTAGGTGAATGTAATTATAAACGCACAGAATTAGTATTAGACATATATCTCCAGTTTATTTCTACAATCAAAGCAAAAATTCAAATTTTGCATTTTGCTACTAATTTTTTAATTATATATTTTTTCCAAACAAAAAGATTCTAGAAACAAAATATATCATTTTACTAATATAGCATTTCCTCCATTAAGTTAGGATGCCTTCCTCCCAAAAAAATAGTATTTGAAGAACTGTGAATAAATTTTGAAGCAACTTTGTTGTCTTAGAAAAATCTTTATTTTAGAGTCTAATTAAAGAGTAAATTATTGTAAAATTGGTCTCTGTTGGAGTATGCAAAACAAAAATATATTGTTATATATAATTATTACATGAAATATATATTATGTGGAAATTTTTTAAAGATTTGGGAGTTGTCTTATGTTGGCAATAATACAGAGCGTCTTTAGGAGTAAAAGAAATCCTGTATCGTACAAAATATTAGTGAATAGATAAATGTGTTAGTTATCTATTACTGTACAACAAATCATCCCCAAACTTAACTACTGTATTTTTTTTCCTTTTTTATATTTTATGTTTTCAAGTTTTTATTTAAACTCCAATTATTTTACAAGAGTTTATTAGTAACATTAGTTTCAGGTGTAGAATTAATGAGTCGACACTACCATGCAACAGCTGGTACTCATCACAAGTATCTTCCTTAATCCCCATTGCCTATTTAACCCATTCCCCCTCACTCTCCCTCCTGGTAGCCATCAGTTCGTTCTCCATAGTTAAGAGTCTAAAACTTAGCTGCTTTATTTTTATTTTTTTTAAGATTTTATTTATTTGGGCAGCCCGAGTAGCTCAGTGGTTTAGCACTGCCTTCAGCCCAGGGCCTGATCCTAGAGACCAGGGATCGAGTCCCACATCGGACTCTGCATGGAGCCTGCTTCTCCCTCTACCTGTGTCTCTGCCTCTCTCTCTCTCTCTCTCTCTCTCTCTTTCTCTCTCTTTCTTTCTCTCTCTCTCTCTTTCTCTCATATAAATAAATAAAGTATTTTAAAAAATTTATTTATTTGAGAGCGAGAGAGCACAAGCAGAGGGAAGAGGGAGTCTGCTTCTCCCTGCCAAGCAAGGAGCGCATTATGGGACTGGGATCATGACCTGAGCCAAAGACAGACACCTAACCAGCAAAGCCACCCAGGCGGCCCAGCTTAGCAGCTTTAAACAACAACTATTTATTTCTTGCACAGTTTCTGAAGATAAGGAATTCAGGAGCAATTTAGCAGCATGGCTCTGGCTCAGGGTTTCACATGAGGTTGCAATCAAGATGTCATTGGGGGCTTCAGTCACCTGACAACTTGACTAGGGCTAGAGGTTTGTCTTCCAGGATGGCTCACTCACATGGCCATTCCTGGAAGCCTCAGTTCCTTGTCACATGAACACTCCATAAAACTGCTTGAATATGTTTTTGACATGGCAGCTAGCTTCTCCAGAATGTGTAATCCAAGAAATATAGAGCAAGAAGAAAGCTACAATGTCTTTTAAGCTCGCTGATCTCTGAAGTCACATACCATCACCTCCTCTGTATTCTATTTGTAACCAAGATATAACCAATCCAGCTCAAGCTCAAAGAGAAGAATATTAAACAGCACCTCTCAAAGGGAAGAGTATCAAAATATTTACCCACATATTTGTAAATTATCACAACACATATAAAACAGATGACATTGAAATTTTTGCATTTTGAACTTTAAAATGTTAATGACTGTGAGTTCTGTGAAGTTGGAGGTAGTATTTATGATCATTCTCCATTGAATACCTCAGTGTATCACAGAATGACTTATTTACGGTGGGGACTTCATATTTGTTGATTGATTGAATGAATCAATGAAGCATGTTGATCTATGATTCCTCATCCAAAAAACAGTCATTTGGAAATACCTCTCCGCTATGTTCATTTCTTCATATTTGCTAAGTCTGGAGTTCCTCCCCTGCCACCACCAAAATCAGACCCATAGTTTAACAAATTTTGAGATAAACATTTTTTAAAAGATATTATTGTTTAAAACGAAGTATTTTTCATAATGTTGATAAACAATAAAAGCTGATTATTCTTGAGCATTTAAAGTAATAATTTTGGCAGTATCAATATTTTTTAATTTTCTCTAGAAGATGTAGCTTAATAATTCAAATTCACCGACTTTTAATTTGAACTGTCACATGCAATGAAGAAGATGAGACCTGGAGGTTCTTTTCTGTTTGCATATCAAAGAATGTCCATGGAGTACTAATGATTTGCAGGATAATTAATCTTTCTGACTTTTACTCCCACCACTGTGCTGAAATTGCTCTTGCTAATGCACCATTGACCTTCTCACTGACAAATTCATTAGACATTCTTCCATCTTCTTTACCTTATTTGAACTTTATATTAAATTTGCAATTTCTTTCTTACTCCATCCTTCTTAAAGTAACCTGTATCAGCCATAAAGTGTTGGATTATGCTGCAGTAATAAACACCGCCATATCTGTAGTTTCTAACAAGGTTGTTTATTCCTCACTTACATAAGCCTGGTTCTTCTCTACATCATTACACTTCAGGCCCCAAGCTGATGGAGAACCTCTGATGTCAGTCATTATGGCAGGAGAAGAGGAGAATTTAGCGACACACATCCTGCCCTTAAAGCTACAGCCTAGAAGTGACCCATCTCACTTCTATTTATATTTATTAGCCAAAGCAAATCAGATAGTGAAGCCTCATTTCAGGGAAGTATGCTTAGTGCCCTAGAATTCTTCTAGCTGTCCTCCTTTCACTCAGATTCTTCTCTGCTTTCTTTTTTTCTATTCAATCTTAAATCCAGTGGATGCTAGGCCTTCATTGTATATAGGATTCATCCAGGGAGCTGATTGAAAATGTACCTGCCATTCCCTGTTTCAGTTTGTGTTCTGTATTTTATTTGGAGGCACTTTCTTTATTTTTTTTTCTAATATTTTATTTATTTATTTGACAGAGAGAGAGCGCGAATGCTTGTGCATGTGTACAAGCTGGGGGAGTGGCAGACAGAGGGTGTGGGAGAAGCAGGCTCCCCGCTGAGCATAGAGCCTGATACACATAGGGCTCCATCCCAGGACTCTGAGATTATGACCTGAGCCAAAAGCAGAAGCTTAACGACTGAGCCACACTGGTGCTCCATTGGAGGAACTTTCAGTTTAAAAAAAAGTCACCCAAAATAGAACCATGGATGTCATCCTTGAGAGTAGCATACTAAGGGCCTAATAATAGGAGTATCTGCCCTGTGGACAGGCAATAAGGGGTTATACACTATAGAAAAAATTTAAATGATGATAAGACTGATTTAAATGTAGTCTCTTTTTTATATTCATGTACTATCAATTCTAAACAATGTTAGTGATAAAATACTTCCCCTTAAAAAGTATCTTATGGGGGCGGGGGGCACTGGGGTGGCTCAGAAGTTGAGCGTCTGCTTTTGGCTCAGGTTGTGATCCCTGGGTCATGGGATGAAGTTCCACATCAAGCTCCCCGTGGGGAGCCTGCTTCTCCCTCTGCCTGTGTCTCTGCTTCTCTCTCTGTGTCTCTCATGAATAGATAAATAAAATATTTTTAAAAAAAAGAGTTGCTGGAAGTGTCATCATGCTGGGAGTTGGTGTGCAGGCACTGAACCGCTAAGCCACCCAGGGATCCCCTCAACAGGTATCTTTAACAGGAAAGATATTTGGGTGCTTGGCTGGCTCAGTCGGTAGAGCATGTGACACTTGATCTTGGGAGTCACGAGTTCAAGCCCCAAGTTGGGCGGGGAGATTACTTTAAAAAAGCCTTAAAAAAGAGAAAAGACATTTTATAGCAGGGTGAGCAGTTGAGAGTTATTCTAATAATCAAAGAGACAATGGTGTGTGAGATGACAGAGTAGTGGAAATAGAAAGTGGTTGGATTATGTATGTATTCTGAGGGTAAAGCCGGATTTGCTAATGCATTGAATGAAAGAGACAGAGGCAGACACACACACACAGAATAAAAAATGTTTTCAAGGTTTTTGTTTTAGAGCATGTTAGGCATCTAAGTGGAGAGAATTATGAAAATGAAATTTAGATTTTTTGTTATGGTTTTGGGGTTCTTTGTTTTCCTTTGTATTTTGGCTTTTTTTCTGAGCAATTGGAAGACAGACATTGCTACTGAATAAATTGGGAAAGATATTCTATAGTTTGTCCACAATCTCTCAATTCATATGTATGTATATGCGTGTGTTTGATTTTGTATACAATTGTAGCATCCTAAAACAATGTCCCAGATCATGCTGTTTTTTCTATAAGTGTATCTTGGAGTTTTTCCCTAATTTTTCCAGGTAGATATGTATCTGATCTTTTTTGATCTTTTTTAATGGCTACATAGCATTAAACATAGAGTATAGGTCTAATTCATGTATTTACCACTTTTAATTATTTTTTTAAGATTTCATTTATTTATTCATGAGACGCACAGAGAGAGAGAGAGAGAGAGGCAAAGACACAGACAGAGGGAGAAGCAGGCTCCATGCAGGGAGTCCGATGTGAGACTGGATCCCGGGACTTCAGGATCACTCCCTGGGCCGAAGGCAGGCGCTAAACCACTGAGCCACCCAGGGATCCCTAATCAATTAGTTTTTAACCCTTTATCTTAGATATACTTTTTGATTTCATTTCCAGTCTTTTTTTTTTTTTTTTACACCCACGAAAAATGCTGTGATGAACACTCACGTACAAACATCTCTGCATACATGTGGAAAGCATCTGCAGGATGAATACCTAGAATCAGAAATTCTAGGTCAAGGTTGTGTTCGTTTTTGCACTTTGGCTATGTTAATTAACACTCCAAGAAGCAATATGGAAGATGCTATTTTCCCACACCTGAACAATATGCGTAATTTCCCTTTAAATATATGCCTTATGCCTGATTCTGATTCACACAGGCATATAGTCTTAGATTGAGTAGATGATCTAAGAAAATATTGCAAGCTCATTTTTCTTTAATTCATTTTTAAAATTTAATTATTTATGTAATCTCTACATCCAATGTGGGGTTCGAACTCAAAACCCCAAAATCAAGAGTCACATGCTCCTCCTACTGAGCCAGCCAGGTGCCTCATTTACCTTGAATTTCTAAAGAAGAAGAAAAAAGAATACAGAAAATATAATTTTTATGCAAAGTAAAAGGATACAGCAACTGAGAAATTGACATGTAGGGTTGATAGCTATTCAGGTATAATCTGAAGATCATATATGAATATATGGATATACATTTTGATTGTGCACTCTTTCATAATTTAACTAATTATGAGACTTGGGTAGAATAACTCAAAATGTAACCTTAGTATTCCAACAGAAGAATTATACCTCCCATTTTAGGTAAGGACAAACGCATAGTACTGGACATTTTCCTTCCAAAGAGTCCACCAACTTCTTAACTTCAGAGTTGTGTATGATGTGTAGCTAAAATTTCATTGAATTAAAGTGATTTTGAGATATTTGAGATATTTGTATATTTTCTACATATTTGTGTTTTATGTATATATGTTGGGTAATTGGAAGAATTTGTTCAAAATTACCTATTCTCCGTGGAGTCATTCTTTTCTTATTGTGGTGGGTTATTCTACTCCTCACAATGAGAGACTGAGATAGATTGGGCAAGAAGGAGTTTTTTAAAAGATTCATTTATTTATTTGAGAGAGAGAGAGCACAACTGCGGGGCAGGGCAAAGGGAGAGTGTCAGACAGACTCCCCATTGGGTGGCAGAGACGGGAGAAATATGTAGATTCTTACATATGTCTGAAGGAATTGTTTATTTTTTGTTTTGAATGGGGGGAATAAGAATGAGATTAGAGTCAAAGATAATTTCGGAAGTTTCTGACCTCAGCATCAAAAAGAATAGATTGCTCTTTACTGAGACAGGGAATATTCAGAACAGTAGGTTTCTTGCGGAATGGAATTCAAAGTTTTGGTTTTATTGGATATTGAAGTTTTAGAGAAATTTAGAAAGTTGATTGTTTGGATGTGGAAGGCAGTAACAGTGGCAGAAATCAGTATCAGTGCCTATCTAGCATAATTAAAATCCATAGTGAATAATTCTTTAATATCCTATTCCTCAACATGACAAAATTATTTTAAGTCGTAATCATGAAAATCAGTAATTATCATTATTTTGATTCATTCTTTAGCTGTAAAATGAAAGCTAATAATTAAAAAGAATTTCAAATATAATATGTTAATAAAATTGAGTAAAATATTTCATGTATAAACTAATATTTACTCTTATGAAACAAATACACTTTACAGTTCACTCTTTAGCAGTTTTAAATTTTATTATTAACTAATTTATTTATTTTAAAGACTTGGGTTTTTTTTTATTCTTTAAAGATTTTATTTATTTATTCATAAGTAGGTTACTATTATATATTTATTTTGCCCAAAACTCCACCAATGCCTTCTCAGCTCATTCTCCTTATGAGACTGGCAGGACGCTTATCTGACCTCTGTCTTTTTGAACTCTTCTGCTATTATTCTTTTCTTCATTCACTCAGGTTGAGTTACACTGAAATTTCTAATGGTCCTCAAACATTCCAGAAGTATTCCCACCTGAGAGCCTCAGAACTTGCAGATGTCTTTGCCCAGAATGCTCTTCCAACCGACTTGCCTGGTGTGTTCCCTCAAGTTCGTCAGGTCTAGGCTGAAGACTATTTAAGTGAGATCTAATTAAACTACTTCTCTATTTTTTCTATATTCCTTATCACCATGTAATACCATAGTAATACCCTATATATTGTTATATTTGTTTATTTTGTCTCCCATACTAAAATTTGAGCTTCATGAAGGTAGTAATTATTGTCTGTTTTGTTTACTTGCCTACTTCCCAGACCTGAGTATCATCTGGTACATAGTAGACCCTAACTTAAACGTATGTTCAGTGACTGTATGAATGTAATGGAGATGTTACAGCAATATTTTATCCAGAATATAATGGGAGAATAACCTACAGACCATTTCTTAAAAAGAGAGTTCTTAATCTCTCAGAAATTTAAACATAGCATAAAATTGGTTACTAAAACCATGTGTTATTCTTACTGTAAAAGGCAAATAGGAAGATAAAATATGTGAGAAACCAGAAATAAAATTAACTATAAATCAGAATCTCAAAATACCCTCTTTTAGACAAATGGCACTGGGACTATGGCTGGCAAGAAGACTCCTAATAACAGGAACCATTATTTGAGTGTTTACAATGGAATGTCATGGTGTTTCATTCAACCATCCCAAGAGCCATGTGAAGTAGATATTATAATCAACAGCTCCATTTTACAGTTAGAGAAATAAAGGCACAGAAATATTAGGCTCAAAATCATAGAGATAATGAATGGCAGAACCAAAATTTGAACTAAGATATGTGGTATTCCAAAGCCTACATTTTTAACTTCTAATTCATATTGTAATTTGTTGACCAAAAATTATGTTAAAATACTACCTCACTCCTTACACACACACAAAGTTAATATTTAAAACAATGAAAGTAGGAGAAGAATATTTAGAATAATATCTTTAAAAATATTTAAGATATAAAGGGCTTTCTAATTATTTTTAAAAGGCCTTTGTAATTATATGTTAGCCAAACATAATATAGAAAGAAAGAAAGAAAGAAAGAAAGAAAGAAAGAAAGAAAGAAAGAAAGAGTTAAAAGGAATAACTGCCAGATACATTGCAATCAGTTATTTTCCCTAATATATAGGGAATTCAATTGATTAATAAAAGGATGTACAATGCCAAGAGAAAAAAAGACAAAAGATTGGAACAGAAAATTCATGAATAAGAAATAGCATTGTCTGATAATTGCACACTAATATCACTCATCTTTATTTGCAACAAAGGAAATGCAAATAAAAAAGTAATGAATACAGTTATCTTCTAGATTGGCGAATACTGTGATGGTTTAAAGCATGAATCTTATTGAGAATGTCATGACTTTTAGTGAGAAAATGAATCAGAAATATTCTTTAGGTGCATAGACTGATAATGGTTACCAACTTTTAAAAACTGTGTTCCCTTTGATTAAACAAATTTCATTTCTAACTTTTAATCTCAACAAGATAGTAACTCAGTGCAAAAGTACTCTACAGCATTGTTCACTGAAGTTTTTTATAATCGTGACAAATTGGAAATGAACTGCATTTCCATGAGTGAAAATCTAGTTAAATACGTATTACACGTTTGGTTCCTGACCACCACAATAAAGCAAGTATTACAATGAAACAAACTAAATGAATTTTTGGTTTCCCAATGCATATTAAAGTTTTTTTTACATAATAGTGTAGTCTATTAAATATGCAATAGCATTGTCTAAAAAATGCACATACTTCAATTAAAAATACTTTATTGCTAAAAATGCTAAGGATCATCTGAGCTCTCAGTGAGTTGATCCTTTTGCTGATGCAGGGTCTTGCCCGGATGTTGATGCCTACTGACTGAACAGGGTGGAGGGTGCTGAAGGGCGAAGGTAGCTGTGGAAATTTCTTAAAATAAGATGGTAGTGAAGTTTACTGCATGGATGGACTCTTCTTTCCATAAATGATTCTCTGTAACATGCAAGGCTGTTTGATAGCATTTTACTCACAGTAGAATTTCTTTCAATCCTCTCACACCCTGCCACTGCTTTACCAACTAAGTTTGTGTAATATTCTAAATCCTTTGTTCTTATTTCAACAGTCTTTGCAGCTTTTTCTCCAAATTTTGTTCATCCAGAAAAAGCAGCTCCTCATTCATTAAAATTTTATCATGAGATTTTAGTAACTCAGTCACATTTAGACTCCACTTCCTACTCTAGTTCTGCTGTTTCCACCACATCTGCAGTCATTTCCTCCACTGAGCTCTTGAACCCCTCAAAGTCATACATGAGGGTAGGAATCAACTTCTTCCACACTCTTGTTCATAATGACATTTTCACCTCTTCCAATGAATCATGAATGTTATTAGTGGCATCTAGAATGGTGAATCCTTTCCAGAAGATTTTGAGTTGACTTTCTCCAGATCCATCAGAGGAATCACGATCCATGGCAGCTATCACCTTACCAAATGTTTTTCTTAAATAAGATTTGAAAGTTGATGGGACACCTGAGTGGCTCAGTGGTCGAGTGTCTGCCTTCGGCTCAGAGGGTGATCTTGGGTCTGGGAATGGAGTCCCACTTCGGGCTCCCTGTGGAGGTCCTGCTTCTTCCTCCACCTATGTCTCTGCCTGTCTCTGTGTGTCTCTCATGAATAAATAAAATCTTTAAGATAAAACAAAACAAAAAGACCTGAAAGTTGAAATTACTTCTCGATCCATGGGCTACAGTTGGGTCATGTTAACAGCCATGAAAACAGCATTCATCTGATTGTCCATCTCTATCAGGGCTCTTGGATGACCATTGGCAATGAGCAGTCATGTTTTGGAAGAAACAATTTTTTTTCTGAGTAGTAGGTCTCAACAGTGAGCTTCAAATACTCAGTAAACCATGTGGTAAACAGATGTACTTTCATCCAAGTTTTCTCGTTGCATTTACAACAACAAAAGGCAGAGTGCATGTAGCATCATTTTTAAAGGCCCTGGGATTTTTGGAGCTTCAACCTAAAGTCACCAGCTGCATTAGTCCCTTAACAAGAGGGTTGGCCTGTCCTTTGAAGCTTTGAAGCCAGACATTGACTTCTTCTCTCAAGCTATGAAAGTCCTAGATGGCACCTTCTTCCAGTGGAAGGCTATTTTATCTACATTGAAAATCTGGTGTTTAGTGTAGCCTCCTGCATTCATGATCTTCACTAGATCTTCCAGATAACTTGCTGCAGCTTCTACATCAGCACTTGCTGCTCCACCTGGCACTTTTATGTTGTGGATATTGCTTCTTTACTTAAATCTTATGAACCATTTCTGCTAGCTTCACACTTTCCTTCTGCAGTCCCCTCAGCTCTCTCAGCCTTCACAGCATTGACGAGAGTTAGGGCCTTGCTCTGGATTAGGCTTTAAGAGATGTTTATGATTTTAGGGTAGTTTAAGCCTGGTTTGATCTTCTATCCAGACCATTAAAACTTTCTCCATATGAGCAATAAGGCTGTTTTACTCTCTTATGATTTTTGAGTTCACTGGAATAGGACTATTAATTTCCGTCAAGAACTTTTGCTTTGCATTCACAATTTGGCTAACAGGCACAAGAGGCCTAGCTATCAGCCTATCTCGTTTTTTTGACATGCCTTCTAAAGCTTAGTCATTTAGGAATGTATGACTTCCCCTTTCACTTGAACACTTAAAGGCCACTACGAAGTAATTAATTGGCCTAATTTCAAAATTGTTGTATCTCAGGAAGTAGGGAAGCCTGAGGAGAGAGAGAGAAAGAGAAAGAGATGGGTAAACAGTGATCAGTGGAGCAATCAGAACACATACCATCATTTATTAAACATGACATTTTATTTTGTCATAGTTTGTGGCACCCCAAAACAATTATGGTAATAACACCATAGATCACTGATTACAGAACACCATAACAAATATAATAATATAAATTTTTGAAATATTGTGAAAACTACCCAAATATGACAGAGACACTAAGTGAGCAAATACTGTTGGAAAAATGATACCAATAGACTTCCTCAACTCAGGGTTGCCACAAATGTTCAATTTGTTGAAAATCACAGTTATCTATAAAGTAAAATAAAGAAAAATGCAATAAAACAAGATATGCCTATAATGGTATATCAATAAAATTGTTTAGTCAGCTATTTAAAAAGATGGCATACATTTTTATTCATTTAACTTGCGAAGTATAATATTTTTTTTAAGATTTTATTTATTTATTCATGAGAGATACAGAGAGAGAAAGAGGCAGAGACACAGGCAGAGGAAGAAGCAGGCTCCATGCCGGGAGCCCGATGTGGGACTTGATCCCCATCCTGGGTCTTCAGGATCACGCCCTGGGCCGAAGGCAGGCACCAAACCACCAAGCCACCCAGGGATCCCCAGTATCATATTTGTTTAAAGAGAAAATTAGTGATATGTAGCTGTTCATCTCATGTTAACAGTGGCAATCACTGGGTTTAGGAATTTTCAGTGACAACTGAATTTTGTCTCTATTGATTGAATTTTCTATGTGAAAAAGCAAGCATTGAGTATATATTTCAGTCATGTGGAATTTAAGAAACAAAACAAGTGGACAAAAAAAAGAGACAAAAAGAAACAGACTCTTATAAACAAAACAAACTCATGGTTGCCAGAGGGGAGGTGGGTAGGGGGATAGCATGGGTGAAACAGATAAAGGGGATTAAGAGGTACCTATTTCCAGTTAAAAAATAAATAAGTCACCAAGATAAAAAATATAGCATAGGAAATACAGTTAATAAGATTGTAATGATGTTTGGCAACAGATGATGACTACATTTATCATGGTGAGCACTGGGAGATGTATAGAATTGTTGAATCATCATGTTACATTGTAAACCTGAAACTGATATAATACTGCATGTTAATTATACTTCAATTAAAAGTTATTAATTAAAAAGGAAAGAAAGAAAGAAAGAAAGAAAGAAAGAAGAAAGAAAGAAAGAAAGAAAGAAAGAAAGAAAGAAAGAAAGAAAAAGAAAAAAAGAAAGAAGGAAAAAACAAAAAAAAATGTAAATTTTGAAAGGGAATTTAGATGAGGTTTAGATTTCTTCATCAGGATATATGTTCTTTCCTGCTAAGTGGTAATTAATACATTTTTGCCTTTTATAAAAGAAATTAAGTATGTTAAAAATTAAATCAACTTCACTGAAAGTGAAGGATAAATATTTTCCTAAAATCTTATTTTCGCAAATAAATGAGTCCTACTACAGTTCATATCCAATTATATACTTAAATTCTTTCATTCTGATTTTTCTCAATTTTGCCAATTTGACTTCTCAATTGTGTTCCCCTTAGGTTTACTAAACAAGTAAAATATGTAATTGCAAAAATATACCACACACATATCAATCTAAGGGATTCACAGAGTTTTGTATTATAGCATTCTTAAAAATAAGAAGCCTATAGTATGATTAGTTTTCATTAACAATTGGTCATTAATAATTATAAGCCAAATAACTTTTCTCTACAAAGGAATGAAGATAAATTTACAACCACTAAATATCCAGACTTGCTCAGAATATTGAGTCTTCTGCTGATGGCAAAAGAAAGATCCTTTGTTTTTAAGTAAATCAAGTTAATTGGAGTTAAAGGCATGCATCTTACTTCTGTGACCCTCTTCACAAGTGCTCACTGTGTTTACTTCAAAGGTAATTAAACCTAACAATCCAGAATATACAATGGAACCTTGTATTATTTTTACAGCATTGATAAGAATTTGTATATTTTGAAAAAACGTGAACTCAAAGAACTACAATTTAACTTCTATATGGCTTATTAGATAAAATAAGTTTTAAGTCATTCTACATTCAGGTATTTTCTCTGACCAAAGTTAGAGTCCAATGTGGCCTTAAGATAGTAGATTAAATTCCATATAATTTTTATGAGAAAATTTAATTCTTACCAATTTAACAAGAGAGTGGATGCTTATAATGAATAATTCTAAATCAATTTAGAAGTCATTCTGTTATACATGGATCACATGGCAGATATTATAGCGACAGAGCGCTTTCTCATATCATATAACTGGCAGAATTAAAGTCTTGCCCCATGAGAAAGAGACCAAATTTAGTGTGAAATTGAACACAACAGTCATGAACACTAGTTGAGTTTAGTATTGTGATGCTATTGTTTGCCATGACAGAAGGCGACAGAAAGAATCTTTTTCGTCTCTAAAATCGTTGAACTCCCACCAACAATCACAGTAAATAAGTTTTAAACATATGTAAATGGGGATCCCCTTGGTACCAGGAAATCACAAAAATGTCCACTTAATTAACAAGTCTTTAGAAAGACTTGTTTCAGCAGTATTTCAACACTTCATAAACACTGTTATCAATACTGTCTGGGGTGGATTAAAATGAGTTGGGTTACTCAAACTCTCTTTATTACACTTTGTTTTTCTCCAACAAAATATATAGTTTTTCATCAAAATTACCCCGTTTTTTTTATCAGTAGTCACTCAAATTTGAAAAACCAACAGCCTACTTTAGTATCATTTCCACATGATCCTTACAGAAAAGAAACAAAAGAAGGAAGGGAAGATGGGAGGAGGAAGAAGGAAGGAAAGGAAGGAGGAAGACAAGACAGTGGCAGAATGGAAGGAGAGAAAGAAAGAATAGGCTGAAATAAACTGTGTCACTTAATTTGAGAGAAAGAAGAATTAGTTAGGATTATTATATTTTAATAATCTCATTATGAAAGGTTTGGAAACCTATAAAATTTAGGTATTTTAATAATTTTGACGTAATTCACAGGAAATAAGCTAGAAATTGCACTGTTTATATTTAATCAATGAATTTTAGATTTATAATAATACATTAGAATTTCTAAAATGAAAGTCTTATGCTTAAAATTAAGAGCTACTATCTTTTTTAAACTAGAATGTGTTCACAAAGAATTGTGTCCCTGACTGACTTCTCACACAGACAAAAGCCTAGAATTCCTTCTATGCTTTATTATGCATCAACCCCTCTAGTCCTCAAAATGATTAACTATATTCTTCAGTGAACATTAATACTTACCAAAGAAATATGATTTTAAAAAATAATGTCTATTAATCTTATTAACAATTACAGAGGTGTTTTTAAGATTTTATTTATTTATGAGAGACACAGAGAGAGGCAGAGACATAGGCAGAGACACAAGCCTAGGAAAAAGTAGGCTTCCCACCCAGGGAGTCCGATGGGAGAATGGATCCCAGAATCCTGGGATGAGGCCCTGAGTGGAAGGCAGACACTCAACCACTGAGCCACCCAGGCATCCCTACAGAGATTAGTTTACGATTTATTTATTTATTCATGAGAGACACAGACTGAGACAGAGAGAGAGGCAGAGACACAGGCAGAGGGAGAAGCAGGCCTCTGGCAGGGAGCTTGATGCAGACTAGAACCAGGATCCTGGGATCATGACATGAGCTGGAAGCAGGTGCCCAACTGCTGAGCCACCCAAGAGTCCCCAGAGATTAGTAAAAGGTAGACATCAAACTGGTAATTTTAGTCAATTACTCTGCACATTCCGTTTGAAATTTTTACAAATCTATAGGAAATGTGATCCAACACTAGTTCCTAAAATGTTCCTATGACTAGTAGAGAAAGAGGAACAGCCTCCTGGAGGAGTCTCTTCAATGTTCATGATTATGAGAGATAGTTAATCGTTGCCTTAGGATTCATTCTTAAGTATGTTTTGATATACATGGGTAGATTTTTTTTTTAATTTGCTTCTTTCTATTTACAAACATGTATTGATAAGGAGAGAGAAAAGCCTGTTTCTGTGGAAATGAGGATTCCATCTCTTGGTTTTCCCTTGTGCGGAAGAAAATGTCCCTGCATTTCCTGATGATCCCCCTCTAGTGGAGAGCCGGCAGTCTGCATATAAAGCCTGGTGAGGACACTTGATATCAGCAGCCTCTGCAGTAGCTTATGTTTCTGAAGCATTCTTATGAAAAATGTAATATGCCCTGTAGAGATTTGTCCAGCTTTTCATAGATCAGTTAAATCTATTTCTTGCATTATAGCAGAAATGTAAAATATGCGCCCTAGAAATAATCAGCTGATGTTCATATAATTGCACATTCATGATGCACATGTTTAATTTTTAAAACAGACATGAGTTTCTAAATATATAATTTAATCTTCACTTTTGCTTTTCCATGCAAGTTATAAAAAGACTATTAAAATTGCTGAAACTCTGCAAAGAGCTATTATCAAGCCCCTACTTGAAAGATCTAAATTAATACATTTCAAGTTTATCCATTATGTTGATGGGGTAAGCCATAATCGTAAATCTGTGTTTTTATTAGTGTATGTCTTTTATCAATTTATTTGAGTTCTTGCCTTTCATGTAAAAATGAATTTGATAATATTTATTCCTTGTGTCCATGTATAGAGTGTTCTTGTTCTGAGAATTGCTTATCCCTTGCTATAGGAGCTCCTGTTAGATTGAGAAGAGACAAGGGTCCTGTTCAGGAATTTCCGCAGCCACATCACTTCACAGAGTATTTGAAAAATTAAGCAAATAGCGTCATTAAATTTCACTATTATGGTCCAAATGACAAATTAACTTTCAGGCAATTTGATGCTTTTTTAGAGGAGTTTAATTTTCTCAGCAGTATGCATTAAGGAAAAAAATTCCAAGAAGACTTGAGTTGAATAAAAATTGCATCTTGCGGAATTGCCATGTGGTTACCACCCAATCCGTTAGGCACATTAGTATTACTACCTTTGTTACTAGAAAGCATTTGAAGGATTTCTTTGGGCATAAAATCATTGTCTTCAGATCTAGCTAAAATTCCACATAATAACTTAGACAAGAGAAAATCCACTTGTTCAGTATGTAATTGTGAGCCAGTAAAGGGCTGCAAGGGTACCATATTGATTTTTGAACTTCCAGTGTCCAGCACATTACCTGGCTGATAATATGCTCTTACCAGACATTTGTATAATGAATATATTAACTAATGAACACAGAAGTTATAGAAGTTTTCTTCTTCTTCACCTTAGTTAAAATTAGAGACATGCCCTTGGTTACATACTGGATTCACTATTAATTAATCAAATGGCTGAAACTGAGAGTAATCAAGTTATTCCCTGAGGCCATAAGATATGAATTTTTATCTTTATGCATAGTCCTTGGCATTTGGCTAAGCATAGTTTCTCTTGTCTTCTTCCAGATGATAAAAATCGTCACATCTTCCTACTTGCTAGTCACAAAATCAGAATTGTTATCATTCTCTGAATCAGAAAAAAGAAGTTATTCAGTGTTTTAGTGCTGTTTACAGAAAATCTCTTGTCTGCTTCATTCCTGTCTTATGTATTGTGATCTCATATCCTTGTTCTCTCACTTTGATTCTACTTAGGAATCTTGCCTGAAAAATTTTCGATTGCTTCTACACTGCCAAACCTTGCCCATCAGTCCTTTAAACTGAATCTTGGATCAGATCTCCTTCATGAAACCACGTGAGGCTAAAACTTAACTATACCCAAACAACATAAATTAAATCAGCATGACTCATCATGTTCCAATCATGTATATTAGTGTTTCTATATTCTGTGGATTAAGATACCTTACAAAGACCGTATCAGAGCAAATACTTTCAATAGAATTGTTCAGAATCACCAAAGTTAAAGAAATAAAGTTTAATTCTAAGCCCTCAAATTATATCAATGATTTAAGTGCTCCCTTTGTTTACATACACAACTAATAGGATGTTGAATTTGGAAGGTTTTATTAAATTACTAGTGTTTATGCTTTTGTTAAACTATACTATTGAAAAACTTTCCAAGGGTGTATTTCTAAAATTGTGTCTCTATGTCTATACAAAGAAGTATAGCTTCAAATAATATTCCTAAATAGAGATGAAAAATATTGGCAACCAATACTATTTGCTATCAATATATTAATATTCATTATATTAAAGATATAATTTTAAATTAAATTTAAATTCACTTACAGTTAGTGTCCACTACTATTTCTCTTATGAGAAAATAAGGAATATTGTCCATTTCCTATCTCATCATAGCAGGATTGCAGGTGTTTTAGATCTTACTAATCAAAATCTCAATAGCTGACTTTTACTGAGTCCTGTTGTGTACTAGACACTGTCTGATACCTTTGCACATGTTATCTTATGCAGAGCATGTCATTTAGTGGTTAAGAGTATGGATTCTGGAATCTAAATTCCTGGGCTCAAAGCTCAGCTCCACAATTTAATAGTTGTATGATTTGGGGCAAATTATCTAATATAACTAAGCCATAATAATAGAATCTACTTCAAAAATGCATTGTAAGAATATATAAAAAGCATTTAGAAAAAATCCTGGCACCTAGAAAGCATCCAATATTAAATGTTAACCAATATTAACATTCACAACAACCTGATAAATTTTTTAATTCTCATTTTATGGATGAGGGACCTGAAAAAAGAAAAATGATTTGATCATAACAACATAAATAATATATGGCAAAATCAGAATTCAAATTCAACAATGAACTATGGTTTCAGACAAGAAACTAGACTATCTCACAATAATCCAGAAATGCTAAAGTTATTAGGTTTTGCTTCTGGAGTCAGTTGATGCAATCAAATGAAGTTTTGTAAAGCTCAGCTCAGGCTTTTAAGTTGAAAAGCACTGAGGTTCTCTAGACTAATATGAAGATTAGAACCAGTGGAACCTTGACTTTCCAGTCAAGGAAAGATTTATGGCAGCAAAATGCTCTTCTATAAGACTAAGACACATTTCTAGAGCTCAGCTCAGGACCAGAATTGAAATTTCCTTCATGAAAATCTTTATTTAGTAAATTCTCTTCAAAGATACATGTGCTCCAGATAAGAAGCTTGAGAGAATTCTCCATCACAGAATTAAATAATACCTGTGGATTAAAGGTTGTTCAGTTGCAAAGTTAAAATCTCTTCTTTTTCCTTATGGTAGTTTGCTTGGTTGCTGATGGGCTCATATGAAATAAATTAGAGCACTGGTTGATCCAGTTCAACTGAATTGGACTACATATAGTTCCTACGATTTCCCAATGAGAACTTCTTTCAGTTGAGAATGAAATTGGTTAGGGGTGCCTGGGAGGGCTCGGTCAGTTAAGGGCTCGACTCTTGAATTCAGCTCAGGTTATGATCTCAGGGTTGTGAGATCCACCTGGTGACAGGCTCTGCACTCAGTGTGGGGCCTGCTTGAGAGTCTCTCCCCCTGTTTGTGTACTCTCTCTCTTTCCCTCAAATAAATTAAATTTTTAAAAAAGAAAGCCTCATTTAAAGTCGACCATGATAACAGAACAATAAACTACATGATGTAAGGGAGATTTCATTTGTAGTGAGAGAAAATAAGTTCAACATGCCTCTCTCCGGATGGTACAAGTCAGTACAGTGGGCAAAGAGGGATGGAGATGAGAAGGTGTCAAGAAGAGGCCAAGCATTGATTGGACCAGCCAAGATGCCAACTATCAGAGATGTTTACTTTCTATGAGCTGGGACTTGGGGTTTAGTATCACACTGTGGGGATCAAGACTCTTTTCTTTTATCCATTATGAACATTTCTATCTATGGTTTCATCTAGTCACTTCATAATCCAAAATTCTGCTAGATACCTACTGCCTTCACTAAAAAAGAAAATCATCTTCGTCAATCATCTTCATCAACCATCAGTGTGGTTTTTATCACATCGTGTGTTTAAATGCATCCAGAGGGATCCCTGAGTGGCGCAGCGGTTTGGCGCCTGCCTTTGGCCCAGGGCGCGATCCTGGAGACCCGGGATCAAGTCCCATATCAGGCTCCCGGTGCATGGAGCCTGCTTCTCCCTCTGCCTATGTCTCTGCCTCTCTCTCTCTCTCTCTCTCTCTGTGACTATCATAAATAAATAAAAATTAAAAAAAAATAAATGCATCCAGAATAACAAAATTCATTAGATGTTATGCTTGAATGAATATATCCATACTTCACGCTCAAGGTTTCTACTTTGCACTAACTTATACATATGATGTGTGTACCCTTTAATGAGCATTATAAGTGGGATCTCCTATAAAAAGATCTCCTAGACAATATATGCTTTTCTGGATGGCAGAATTCTAGTATATTGATGATTGGCTCATGTAAATTACATCAAACTTGGAATAGGAAATGCCATTGGAATGGTTAGAACACTTAGCTCTTCTAGCTGTGGATTTCTTTTAAAGGGGATCTTAGGTATATTCTTGAGTGAGATAAATTATTTTTAAAGGTGAAATAATGTTACAAATACTATTACTTAAAAGCTTTTGAATTTTAAAAGTCATATTGAGGTTAGTTTTCCATGTAATGTGTTCTTTGTATATCTATAACATTGAATGCCAATAGAAATAGAAAATTGCCCTTCACCAAAATATTCCATTTAAGAAAATGTTGGCTCTAAAAATGGCCTACACTTGAGAAAATCATCAACATGGGCAATTATTAATGAACTATTAAATGTCACTCAATAGTCTTGTTAATTTAATCCTTTATATTATTTTACATATCACACATTTTCTTGTTGTTACGTCAAAGTGCCCATTCCCCCCTCCCCCAACTCCATGAAGAAGCTATCCTTTCCACACTGTCACAAAAGCTAGATTCCTATGAAATGAGCCAAAGAATTAGATCTTTCATCAAGGCAAGACATGAAACTTTAGCCAGGCAGTTTGCACAAACAGCGAAAGGTCTCTTTTGTGTTTGCTAGCACCAGTGTGTCAGCTTTCTTGTGTTAGCAGCTTTGGGCTTTTCCAAGGAAAGCCCCAAAGAAAGTTGTTACCAGCATATATTCTACAGTTCACAGACTCTCAAAAAGGACACATTAAAACAGTTAGAATCCCCAGGGCAAATAGGGAGATTAAGTAGCCTTCTCCTTAACAGAAGCCCCAATCAGACAAAGCTCCGTATTGTGTATTCAGTACACTATCTCTTTCCAGCGCTGCACTTTACCATTGTGCTCAAAGCTTCGAGTTTGCAAAGTGTTTGGGGGACTTTGCATAACGGTTCACTGGCACCACCATTGACAGCCATCTGAGTGTGGGAATCTTTTAAAAAGACATGATGCCCACCAAATGATTGACCTATTGTATTAATGCAATGGCAGCATCTTAACATGGAAGGGAAGGGCGAGAGAAGTTTACTCAAAAAAAAAAAAAAAAAAAATCCCTATCAGGAAAAAATGTGTGCTTTAATAGTCATGGTACGGAGTAATGTGCCTGGTAATAAAAAATGCATGACTTTTTGGTGAAAGATTTCTGGACTCCGTAAGTTGATTTTCTATCCAGAAAAGCTTCTATTGCCCTCTTTTAAAAATGTGTTCACATTAAATGCAGTGTATCTCTTCAACTCTTAAAGTTAGATACATGCCCTGGACTGTGGCCCCTAATTTGATTTGCCAAATCAGAAAGCCTCATTCTTTGGAGGTGGTATACTAAAATATATCCCAGGGTAAACTGTGGGTTCATGGTCAATACTCTAAAAAAGGTTAAGGAAAACCTGAATCTTTAAATAAACATAAATCCTTAATTGCTCTAACCAACTGGGAAGAGATTGTACTTATTTGGGTCAGAGAAGGTTTCATCTAAGCTTTTTAATATACCACCTTGAAAACATGAAGGGTGTATGAAGGAGTGTAGCCATGACCTTTCCTAATGTTTACAGACTACTTACTCGTTTCATTGAAGGATCAAACATGTTTTAATAGGCATTAATAGCAATAATATTTCATGCAAATGTTGTTATTCATACCGCTTGTCCATTTTTGTACGTTTTATGCTTCATCTTTAAACTTCAGCTTAAATTCCATGTAATTTAAGGGAGGGTTTTAAATTTTAAGAAACCATATAAGAAAGAATATAACGTGATTCTATGTTTTTGGATTTTATAGAGTATCTGTTAGTATACTTCAGGTCCCTGATTCATACAAAACATGAAATGCAACAAAATGTTTTACTACATGAAAGGCTAGAAAAACGTATTTTGCTGGAAAACTTCTCACTACTATTTTATATAACAGTAAAGTAGCTCTCAATTTCTCATTAGTATTTTATATAATAGTCAAGTATTCTAACTGAAAGTAACTATTAGGAAATGAAGGCTTCTTGAAAATAAATTCATGTAAATACCGATTTACATGATGGTTTTAATAATATGTACAAATAATATATTTTCCATTTTAAATATACACTCGATGCCAGGTCTGTAACACTTTTGTGAGCATATCACTTTCATTATCATGTTGCTTGTAGTCATGTCCCGATTTTTCTACAATAAATGTAACCTTTTGAAACAGGAAGGTGCATTAAAAATCATCATAATCTGGGGTGTTGATCCCAAGTAGTGTTTTCCATAATATACTTATTTTGACTTTATGAAATTTTCCCTGTGGTCATTTTTAATTAAAGAAATAGACTGTAATTTACAATATTGGCCATCTTATACACAGGATAAGCACTCTCGTGCCTTTGAAAAATGGTTTATCACCTTTATAAATTGCAAAATTACTTGAGATTAATTTAGGCACTGTAGGTTTTATTTCTGTCCAACTTTAGTTATCTACATCTAAATGTAGATTTAATTTCATTGGTGATATTTAATTTTTACCAGATCACAAAACAATTAAGTGGATATTGAATATGTTTCACTAAAAATATGCAGCTCCCATAGGGAATTATTGATAAGCATTGTTCTCTGTTTGCCTTACTGTAGAAACAGTAAAAACAGTACTTATTCAATCATTTTCTAAAATGACAGGAGAGTAGTCTCTCAGCCCACTTCTTTTGACTTGTAACTATTTTAGATTTATTCATTAAAAACTTTAGAACAGCCTTATGAAATAGAGACTGTAAACATCATTCTTTAGAAAATAATCTTGTTGAAATGAGTGATTCTTATATAAATTTTAACAATTTTTGTGTCTGTATAATTTGGATAGTATTTTTATTTTTATAAAGTTTCAAATTAAAAAAAATAATTTAGTTTTTAAATTCTAGAATTATATTTAGGAATTGCCATGAATTATATATACCTTTTAAAGCAAATATTATTTTTTTCAAGTATGGATAAGATCTACATTTTGTAATAAACAGTTTGATAATCTGCTTCAGTATTGTGATATTGGGCAAAAGAGTTCATGAGCAACTAACTCCAGGTCAAATGCTATTTTCTCATTTTCTCTAAATATTAGCTTAATGTACACACAGTCTCCAACTTATATAATAATGTGAGTTCCCAGTTTTATTTTGAGGGTTTATGTATGCTTACACCCATGATTTGTGAGATTACTTCTAACTCAAAGAATCTACAGCTTATCGAATATGTAAATTCAAAACAAATGTGTAAATTCAATATAATAGAGTTGTATAAGAAGAAAGACAATATGGTAAAGAGGAAGGAAAAATGTGAACTAGGGACTGAAACTCCTGTTTTTCTGTCTATTTATGTATTATTAAATGATTGATCTTGAATCTAACTGCACTGATTCTTAATTTTCCTTTTGCAAGATAAGCTCTGTCTGTAAGCTAAGACAGCTCTGTCTACTGTCCTAGGGTTGCTCTTAGGATTAAATGTGATGATGTATAGGAAATGCTTTATAAGCTATCTAATACTAGCTTCACAAGTGTACACTATTATTCTTATTTGAGATGACATTTTGGCAGTGTTTTTCCTCCAACGTTGAGTGTTACATGTTCTAAATGTACTGTTTAATAGTGAACCACAGGAACTTTTATGCTTTGGAATTCTAGGGGTAGTGGTGCATGTTGGGACATCTCATTGCCCTCTGTTGGTTGGAATGTGTAAAATCCATATGCAATTTTAGAGCTTTTGTTCTTAATCATCTAAAATAAGAAGGTTTTGAAACTCAATGGCTGAAGTTCCCCAGAACAAACAGATTGACAAAAAAAAAAAAAATGTTATTGTATGTTGTATATATTAATTGTATAATTAATATTGTATATATTAATTCTATTTTAAGGTCAGTGCATGTTGGAGCCACTAGAGGGTACCACCTACATATTTTGAACAGTCCTACCTATATCCAAGAATAGTTCTTTTTACAAATCGGTAGCCTCTCAACTCTTTAATCTCATTTACATTCAATTAACATTTTAAATTGGGAAATTAACATCCAACCAATCATATACATGTAGACTTGATATGTTTATTTTTATTTTTTTAAGATTTTATTTATTTATTCACGAGATACACACAGAGAGAGATGGAGAGAGGCAGAGACACAGGCAGAGGGAGAAGCAGGCTCCATGCAGGGAACCCGACGCAGGACTTGATCCTGGGTCTCCAGGATCATGCTCTGGGCTGAAGGTGGCACTAAACCACTGAGCCACCCAGGCTGCCAACTTCATATGTTTAGATCAAATATGTTGATCAAACAACTCAGAAAATTCAATTTGTCTTCATTTTAGTCCCTTCCTTGTGAGTGTTCTAACTATATATGTTATTTTCAACTTTTTACTTTATTTTGAAAATTCATTTTACATCTTCATACAGTTACTGGAATCCTGGCTTAGGAAAAGCTTTTAAAATAATCTATTCCAGCACTCTAAACAAAACTTGAATTTCCCTCTTTAAATTATCTAATAAAAATCTTCCAACTTCAGCTTGAATGTCTACTAGAACAAGGGAGTCACTATCTCTTAATTGCAGCCTGTTCTACTTCTAAGACTCCTAATTGCTTCATTGCTCTTTCATATGTTTAATGAATTCATCCTTCCTTGAAATGAGGGCCATTTGGCTCTCATTTTTCAATCCAGTGCAACACATAGTATTGGCAAGTCACTCTACTAGGTGCTAGAAGTATAGTTCTTCTTCCACTCTTTCAATAAATCTCTTGACAAAATTTATGAAAGGATATGGAACTAAGTATTACAGCATATTCCAGATGTTCTATGAATGTAATTATTCTTTTATACATGAAATTTATCAATTTATACTATTTTTACTATAATTTAGACTTTCTACATTCTGATTTAATTAGCGTAGACAGCTATAACACTACTGAGTTCAACCTTCATATGGAAAGATTTAGTTTCTTAAGATTTTAAAGTCTTTTTTTGTCGTGAGAAAACTAGTTTGCCTTTAATGCAAGTTAAATAATAAAATAATTTAATGTAATAAATTATATACTAAATGATAGGAATAAACAAAATGGAAAATAATTAAAAATTTATGTTTATTATATATATGCATATATATATGACTCTGTATTTGTTTTTTTGTTACTTAAAAACACTTGCATGATCCATGCACATTTCTAAGCACTCTGTAAGTATAAAAATACTTACTTCTCATACTCAGTTTTTGTATAGATGTATAACTGAGGCACAGAAAGATTATATTACTTTCCCGAGTCTACATTTAGTGTACATAGTTTGTGAATGGTGGTTTTAACCACTAACCAACTTGTTCCAAAGTCCAAGGTCTTAACCTTTACCATACTGCCTCTTATTAGATATAGCTCTCAAAAACAAACATTTCTGGGGCTCCCGGCTGGCTCAGACCGTTAAGTATCTGACTCTTGGTTTCAGCTCAGGTCATGATTTCATGGGTCTTGGTATCTAGCCGAGTCAGGCTCTGCTCTCCATGGGGAGTCTGCGTGAAGATTCTTTCCCTTTGCTCCACCCCCATATGTGTGTGCACACACATGCATACACTTTCTCTAAAATAAATAAATCTTTTTTTTTAATAAATAAATCTTTTAAAAAATATTTTTAAAGGTGTTATTTATTTATTTATTTATTTATTTATTTATTTATTTATTTGACAGAGAGCACAAATGAGGGGAATGGCAGAGGGAGAAGGAGAAGCAGACTCCCCACTGAGCAGGGATCCCAACGTGGGTCTCAATCCCAGGACCCTCAGATTATGACCCAAGCCAAAGGCAGACTCCTAACCAAGTGAGCCACCCAGGCACCCCTAAAAAAGCATTCCTAATAATATCACTTGTTTGAATCTCTCCATTTCTTTCATTATGAACATATGTTATTATACTATAGGATAATCAGTGAAATGATAATTTTTCCCTTGTTCCAAATACTCAATGTGTGGTGAAACAGAATGGACTTAAATGTACTAATTCCTATCATGTATTTCTAGATAATTCTAGAATTCTTTCAGAACTCTGTGAACCCTGAAATGGTCTTTCAGGTTTCTGTGAAATGTTCTTAGGTGTAGAGCCTATTTATCTCCTGGGGTATCCCCTCCACTAACTTCCACTCTCCAGTGCTGCTACAAAACTGGTGTTAACTATGACAAGATCTGCTTTATACACCATTATTAGTCATAACACAATTGCCTCAGCCCTTCTTCCTTGGGTAGTTTTATGTATCTCCATATTAGTATTAAAGTATCTATTTTATCACTACTTCATGTAAACATTTTGTTTGACTCCTCCCTTTATATGGTGGCATTTATTTTAAAAAATACTGACGGTCCATATTTATAAAATTAGGAATGTTTATTTTCTTTCAAATTCATAGCTATATGCAAAGCTATATGCTAATGCCAGTACTCTGGAGGTTAGTCCACAACACTGAATCCTTTACACATTTTCAGTGTACCTCTCCACTATGGCAGGTTTTGCTGTATAAATATTTGACATGGTATTATGTTGATTTTGAATGTGAAGGTATTACCAAATGTAAAGAAAACAAAGCATCTTATTAAAGGCCCCCCACCCAAACCCATGATGAAGAATCAAGTCAATCCAGAGTAATGTCTTCACTGATCACCAGCAAACTTGAAAATGTTATGGAAATTTCTGCAAATGGTTCTTCTATGTTAACATTTTCTACCTTGTGTTTGAAAGGGAAATTTACAACATCTGGTCTATGTGATATCCACATTTACTTACTATTAACAAGATATACTAAATAAAATAGAAAACAAAATGTTTGAAGCTATTGAGTTTTACATTAGTAAAAATATTTTTATTTTGATTAGTGAACTTCTGCAGTATTTGGTAGATAATGAGTAAACAGCCAGAGTATACTTTCTTTTTTCAATGTTGGCTTAAAATAAAACAGCATGTGTTTTAAATTTGATAAACCAGGCTTAACTCATCTTGCTAAACCCTCTTCATTAAAAAAAATTCACATACTTATCTCTAAGTATTGTAATTATTCTTTATCAATATTAGTGCTAAGAAATAAGATGTTTGAAACATAATAAATATGATAAATCTGCGAAGCAACTGATCTCCCCTAACTCCAAGTTGCTTAATTTGGAAGTTGTTCAGAGTTTGAGGAAAAGAAAAAGAAAAGTGCAGGACTTTTTATTATTTCCAAACCTGATAAGGAACTCAAGAAATATAGTTCTGTATGTCTTTTTATTTCTAGTCTGAAATGTTTAAATGGACACAATCAATTAAAGAGCAATGAAGCTATGTTTGAAGAGTAATTGGTCAATAAGAATATCTATGGATTGCTATGTGGAAGCATGTTTCACAATGCTTTCACATCTGTTTCAGAGAAGAGAAATATTAGCATTATCCTATGCTCATTGCCGCCATATATCTAAGAAATATGGCTGTAGAAAAGAAAGAGCTGTGTGGCAAAATGGCACTTGTAGCAGATTTTTTGTTGAGTATAATCATGATCTAATCAGGAAGCAAACATTGTCGTAGTCACTGTCTTCCTGTCATTTTGGATGATCTACCTTTGCAAAGCATTAAAAGCACAAATGTACGCAGACAGGGTTAGACCACATAAAGTGAACTATGTTTTTGAATGCTAAGGACTATACTCTTTGTTCTCCCTTTTATAAAGCTCTCCAGAGAGAGGTAGCATGAACTGAGATCATATATTTTTTTAAATCTATGTTCTTCCTGAATATTGATTATGTTCTTTCAGGAGTGTCTATAATCTCATCCTGTATCAAAGTCTGCATTGCAGATGAAGGGCTCCCTGTGGCACTGTCCTAAGGAAACCATCACCACATAATTGGAAAATATAACTATGGAGGTCCTGAGACTGGGGTTTTAAGATTTCATTTGTTATTATTCTTGATGTCTACAATATCCATTTAAAGCTCTCCCACAGATCTGAATCTTAAATGTTGTACGATCCAGCTTCTATAAACACTGTAGCCTCTATACAATTAAGAAATTAAAAACTTACTAAGAAATATAATACATATCACTTTCTAACATCTTATATGTTAACTTATATAACTTTGCTTTTAATCAAATGGCAGACACTGTGAATATAAACATTAATAAGTTTAAATTTAACATAAGACCAGGCTCCTTTTTCCTTAAAACAAACAAAACTAATCAGACTATTTGTTTAGAACTTAAAAGTTATTTTGCTGCACAGTTGGCCCAATGCCACTACTTAGATGACAACCAGGCAACATTTCAGGTTCATTTTTTGGTCAGTTGTTAATAGATTCTGCAATAACCTAATCAGTTTGTCATGATTTGGTTGGTATCACAATTCCCATCTCTCCCTATGAATGCATCCTATTTGGTTGTGGTGCATAGATATTTACTGAGTTAACAAATACATCTAGTAATCTCCAAGGCAGATTTAGGCGCTCTTATAGTATAGTAAACCTGCATGTGTGTGTATAAAATCATGTGCTTCTATAATAACTGCATGATTTTCCATAGCAGAGAAAAATAGAAACAAGTAATGGTTAGCAATATAATTACTAATACTTACTAAATACTTAATGTTTATTAATTCTTGTATTTCTAATAAGCAGATTTCAAATGGATAGCAGTACATAAAAAATATATATATATATCTTGCAGCCTAGGCCAATAATAATGGGCAACACTGAGCTGTGAAGATCATTTCACAACCACATCTTGTGGAAGCCGGGTAGAAATATAACTAAGTGAAACTGACAAAATCTAAAACAAAATGAAACCCAAAAATGGACACCATGGTGAACTTGATAGGAAATAACACCTCTAAATAGTGAAGCTGCAACTCAGTTTTAACCAACAAAACCAAGCAAATTGTGGATTTGCACAAATAAGCAAAAATGAAACAAAAACTAACCAATTGCCCCCACCCCTCCAAAAAAAAAAAACAGATTATGTGACTGACAATTAAATCCATTTGATATATATCTTATTAGCGACAATACATATAGGAAACAGTGGAATAATACTATCAACACGCTAACTGAAAAATGAAACAAATATAAACTTAGTATTTTCCTACATAGGGAAACTATTGTTCCATATAAGGGTAAGTGAATATTGTTTTTAGGCAAGACAAAATTTACAACTTGGTGGTATAAAGAAAGAACCACAGAAAAAGATAGTTTTTACCTAGAATACTGAAGGACCAAACTCAAGGAGAATTAATTGTAAGAAAGTGAATGGGTAAATATCGGTGTATCAAAATAAACATGTCAGATAATAACAACAAATTATTGGGGGTGGTAAAACGAGAGGGGTGCTAACACACTTGATAATGGTAATAGGAAAATGAGACGTGATTGGAGTTTAGAAGTTCAATTTTTTTTTCTTTTTTTTGGAAGGAAGTTACAGACATTGTTTATCAAAGACTTTATTAAATCAAATTTGCATCTTTAAATAATAGAAATAAGAATAACCAATAGATGAGTAGAAATAGTGTGAATAACTCCAAAAACATTTGAAGAAAAGGATTTGGCGGTAGGTTAAGGAAACTTGATGAACTTAAGTAAAATATCATAAAAAGGAGGGAGAAAAAAAGAAAGAAAACTAATAGAAAATAAAATATAAGACTGCAGGCATATATGATCAAGTAGTAAAAACAAATATTATAGATCTTACTATTTCCCAAGGAACTGTTATAATATAAAAATTAATTTAGTAAGTAGCTACTTTTGTTAGGAGACTATTATTTCCCTCTTAGGAAACTGAGGAATAAAAGGATTAAGAGAGTTGCTCAAAGTTACCATAAACTTGTAGAACTCGGTTTGTTTCAACTACAGTTCTGGAATCAAATCAGTGACTGTTTTGTCATCACATATTATCTCTTTTAACAAAGATAAAAGCAAAGAATAGCCTGCAATGAAATTCAAGTGGTGGCATGGGCGAGCTTTTGAAGGACTTTGTTCATCTGTCAAGAATTTGGGTCTTAATCTGAGAACAATAACAAGTCATTAAAAGATTATAAATACCAAATACTCTGAGAAAGATGGAGAGAAAGAAATTGAAGACCTTAAAGGGAAAATCCCAAAGGGAGGAGAGAATTAGAGGGCTGAAAGCAAAGAAGTGTGGAGAAAGAAATGGATGAGATTAATTCATGTATATCAAAATGTTAAATGCTATACAATTTGAATTGTCATGTCACTGGTGAAAGATGATTAATAGATTGATGATAGGGCAGCCCTGGTGGCCCGCGGTTTAGTGCCGCCTTCAGCCCGGGGTGTGATCCTGGAGAACAGGGATCGGGTCCCATGTCGGGCTCCCTGCATGGTGCCTGCTTCTCCCTCTGCCTGTGTCTCTGCCTTTCTCTCTCTCTCTGTGTCTGTAGTGAATAAATAAAATCTTTAAAAAAATAGATTGATGATAGGTATAGTAGATAGATAGATAGATAGATAACTTTAATACCATAAGTTTGTATAATTTAAGGAATGGAAATATTACTAACAAATAAAAGACCCTCTCTACATCTACTAAATGGAGATACAGGTATATTTTGAATCTGTCTAATTCGGGATATTAGTTGTAAATTCAGATACAGTTTTTAGTAAAAATTAAGTGGAATTTTAATATCTGAAAAGGGTTAAACGTAACCATTGACCTTAGTTATATTGACATGATATTTATGAGAAAAATGAAGAAATAAAGGACTCTAAAAGCAGAGAGACTAAAGATGTTAAAAACTTAGGGTATGGGTACCTGGATGGCTCAGTCGGTTGAGAGGCCAAATCTTGGTTTTGGGGTCATGACCTTGGGGTCCTGGGATCAGGGCCTGCATTGAGCTCCATGCTTAGTGGGCAGTCTGTATTAGGAGTCTCTCTGTCCTCCTCTTCTCCTTCCCCCATTGGCTCACTCTCTCGCTCTCAAAAATTTAAAAGTAAAAAACATAAAACAAACAAAAGAACTTAGGGTAAAGAGAAGAAAGAATATATGGTAACAGAAAGAGAAAAGAGGTTTTAAGAAGAAAAGTGAAGCTGGCATTTCTAAATATTCCAGAAGCTGTGGAGGATTTGAATAGCCAATAGATGAGGCAAATAGGGAGACTGGCCCTTTCCACAACAGTGATGAGGAAAGTTAGACCGCAAAAGTCTATAAAGCTGTTAAGGCAATCAGGAGAAAGTGTAGACTATTACTGGAAGTTTTGAAGTGAATTAGAGAGCTATAAGGTAAAACCATGGAAATAACTTGAACAAAAAGAAGAGAGCAAACAAAGAATGTGAGATAAAGAAAGATTAATTGATGAGACGTGATCATGGAGAAAGGAATAGCTTTAAGACCACTGATGAAATTAATCTCTACAGGAAAAGGCTTTCTGAAGGAACTTTATGACGAGAGACTATGAAGGTATAATGAAATAACCAGCTATATAAAGGACTGACTGAAAATACCTTGCACAAACAACCACATTTTGTAAATATACAACTACAACTGTTTGCTAGAAAAGAAGATAAGATACCCTTTGAAAAGGAAGAAGTTTTCCTATATTTATGGTAAGGAATACAGAAAGAACTCTATATCTCAACAGTATCTTTAGCAATACTCACATCACTAACTGTATGAGAGGTTTGTCTAACTGGACAGAGGGAGGGTTGGGGAAAAGGTCTCTGGGCCTCAATTTATATATTTAATATAGGCCCTTTGGTAGTCAGCCTCCTAGATTAGCTCCAAGGATTGACATATTATAGGTTTCATGGATGATTTATGTGGCCAATAACATATGACAAAAGTTGGGGTGCCTGGGCGGCTCAGTGATTGAGTGTCTGCCGTTGGCTCAGGCTGTGGTCCCCGGGTCCTGGGATTGAGTCCCACATCAGGCTCCTCAGGGGGAGCCTGCTTCTCCCTCTGCCTGTGTCTCTGCCTCTCTGTGTGTGTCTAATGAATAAATAAAATAAAATCTTGAAAAAACAACATATGACAGAAGTGATGGTATTGTCACTTCACATTTTTGCTTAGTCTTTTATAAAGACTATGCCTTCAATCTTGGAAAACTTCTAACATATACACACTGTCTTTGGATCACTCACTCTGGGGGACGCTGGCTGTTGTGTTGTGAGCAGCCCTACAGAGAGGCTTATGATATAAGGTATCGAAGTCTTCGGTCAATAGCTAGTGAGGAATTGAGAGCTATCAACAACCATTTTAAGGAAGTAAACATAGAAATGGATCCTCATTTGAAGCACCAACCAGGCCTTCAGGTGACTGCAGTCCCAGCCAACATCTTTGCCACACCTCATGACAGACTTTAAGCAGAAAAAGTCAGCTAAACCCCTTCCAGATACATGACCCTCCGAATTTATGTAAGATAATAAATGTTTGTTTTAATAAGCTGCATAATTTTAAGGTAATTTGTTATACAGCAATTAAATAACCAGCGTGGCCATTATAATTTTTGGTTGTTAAATCTTTATAGAATATTTTTGCCGCCAAAACAAATTGAAAATAAATCAGTGTTGATTAACTTGAAGATACTGATGCTTGAAAGCACCTTAAATCTATATAATTCAACTCTTTCATTTCTTAGAAAGTGATTTGAAATTCAGACAGGCTGAATAAGCTGCCCAAAGTCACACCATCTACAATTGATAGAATCAGTATTTTACCCTACATCTTCTGTCTTCCAATTCAGTACAATTTCACTATTCCATGTAATAATTATGAAACTGATTCCATGATGAATACCTCTTTAAAAGCCTTATGAAGTTGTAAGATTTAAAATTTCTCCGTGGGAAATTTACCAAGTAAGAAAGTAACCCTATGTTACTTCAGTGACTGAGTTTTATTTGTCTTACTATAGTTTATATAAAGAGTTTAGCACTCATTAAGGGAACTATTTGCAACAGAATAATCAACATTTTCTTATACAAGTGTTATATGCTTTGCTGACTCCTTAAAATCGTGAGATGTATCTTTGTAATTGGGAAAACTGCATGGTGTCACAGAGCATTTGAAATTAAAATTGATTCTACTTTTCCTGTATTGTGTGTCCTCTAGATTTTTTCCACATATAAAAGACTTGTAATTCACAGCAAGGAAGACACAATTATTTTTCTAATAGTATCTAGTCAGCTCTGGAAACCTTTTATGTTCTTGCTGGCAATATTAAAGAGATCATAAAGGCTTTATAGTTGTTACTGCCCCTCTACCCCTTCCGGTTCTTTATCATGCTTAAATCACACCTTCACTTCTCCAACTTTGGAGCAAAGCTTCCCCTTTTTAAACATATTCCAGCCAAATAATCAGTTGTCTGCTGAGAATGATTACAGGTTTTCTGGACATGCTAGGGAGTCCTCTAAAATATTGTCTCTGCCTTATATCTTCCTGAATGATATTTCTTCAAATGTGACCTGTGAGCTTCAAGTGTCTTCCAAGAGCTCATTATTATGGTAAAAAGAAGAACAAAGAGAAAAAGGATAGTAAGGGAGAACCTCCTGCTTGCATTTTTCACTGATAAGATCAGGCTTGGTATAACAGTTTACTGTGAGAAGCATTTTTTTTTTTTTTTTTACATGTTGAAAAGAAATAGTGGGCAATTTTGTTTACAGTCACTTTAAATTTTTTTTTTTAAAGATTTTATTTATTTATTCATGAGAGGCACAGAGAGAGAGAGACAGAGACACAGGCACAGGGAGAAGCAGGCTCCATGCAGGGAGCCTGACATGGGACTCGATCCCAGATCTCCAGGATCATGCCCTGGGCCGAAGGCAGGCACTAAACCGCTGAGCCACCCAGGGATCCCTAAAACTTTTTAAAATATAATAGCAATGTGAGTGTTCTCATCACAAAGTGATTGTTTACTTCATTTTTCAGCAATTTGACTAAAAATTACCAGCATAGCATTTTAACTGGTTCTTGTAAAATAAAATGCAAATACAGAAAACCAAACCAGCTACCTGCATAGCTTAGTGAATAAGCACAGAGAGAATATCCATGTAATCCAGGTCAAGAAATATTATACTGCCAGCCACCATAGAAATCTCTCCATGTGTATCCAATTCAAGTAACAAATCCCTCATTCCAGCCAAAAATAACCACTATTTTGGCTTTTATACTAATTGCTCCCTGCTTTTCCTTACTACTTTATCATGCAAGTAAGCATCTTTAGACAGCTTAGCTTGGTGTTCCTCATTCTCTTAACATATCTTTTAGAGCTCATTTAATTAATTAATAAGGTTTCCCCTTATTGGTTGAGAGACTCAAAACACTTGATCTGTAGGTATCTCTGTATTTTCCGTAAATTGGCCACTGAATCTAGTAGGATTGATCAAAATGAAATCATATACATTTGGTAAGATATAGTCTGCAGACACAAAGTACATAACATCTGCTTTTTACTGTTTCTTGATTCCTTAGGAGTCCCAAAATGATAATATTCTAATTCTATATGTTTTAACTTACTGGCTGGAATAATTTTGAAAGGATAGATTTACCATCATCTCTCATTTGGCTATTCAGTGGTACAGTTCATATGAGAAAACAGAATAAGTGTTAGATCCTTTCCTTTTATCCAACTAGTTTTTAAGAAAATGAATTGTTTCATAGTCATCGTCAGAAAGTGACAATTAGACTTTTAAAATATTAATATTAACTCATGAACTAAAGCATATTTGCTGTCAATCCATTATAAATCTTTTTTCTTATCAAGGATTAAATTGTTTCATCTTTGGCCAGTAGAGTTTTTGCGAACTGGTTCCCAAAACCTTTTGATATTACCTTGATAATCTTGATAAACTCCTTGCTATTATACTAAAGTATTCCAGATTCATCTTGTACATTCCTTGCCCTACACCTAGAATCAGCCATTTTTCCAAGAAGCCTTAACTCTCCTTTAATGGAGAGTATTTAAGGGTATTTCAAGACAAAAATCTTGGGTCTACGGAAGCTCAATGATTGGTTATTATTTCTGAGCCTTTCAATGGGCAGAGCAGGGATCTAGTCAGGGTTTTTGCTTCGTCTGTACTATAACACAGTTGTATCTCTTTCCTTCCATACTGAGTATTATGGTTCTCACAGACAGGGAATGACAGAATTTAGTATTCTATAAATATATATTTGCTTTTATACACAACTATGTCTTCTATACCTTTTATGACATTATTTGTTGTTTTTATTCATTGTTGTGCTTCTTATATTTTAATGTTTATTCAAAAATAAGTTTTTTTACTCAATCTTAAAGAAATTTTCATGCTAGCTCACTGGTTTACCATATATAATTTCCCTGGGATTCAACAAATATTCCATGGGGAAAAGCAGCTGTCCATTTGGAAGTCCTCAAGTCACATTAGCTCCACATGACCATAGAAAGCTTTGATAGTGTACCTTTTTTTAATACTTCAGATACTTGTTTCTGGTCTTTCTACCTATGATATTTTTTACTCCTTCACCATTGAATGTTTTTCACTTTGTCTTATAAACAAAGTGAAACCGTGTTTCAAGGAGGAGGAAGTGATCAACTGTGTCAAAGGCCAAATACAATGAACACTGAAATTTACTACTGGGTTTAGCAATTTGAAGGTCATTGATAAACTAGAGCAGTTTGGTGGAGCAATGGAAGCTAAAGCTTACTGAAATGAGGTTAAGAACAATAGGACATTATTATTTGAAGATAGAGGAATAATAGTATGCTTATATTCTAATGAGATGATGCAGTTTCTTTTGAAAAAAGTGATGAAGAGATAGAGGGAAGGATGGAGGGAGAGGGGGAAAAGATAAGAAGGGGAGAGACAGAGAGGAAGAGGGAGAAAGAGAAAAGGGAGGGAAGAGAGGAAGTAAAGGAAGGAAGGAAGGAAGGAAGGAAGGAAGGAAGGAAGGAAGGAAGGGAAGGAAAAGTATTGCTAAAGCTATGTTCTTGACCAGACAAGAGGGCAATGGGATTAGGGGTCAGAGTAGATAGAGGTCAACAGGTTACAGCTCCTGGGCCAGATCTAGCTTACCACTTGCTTCTGTAAGTAAAGTTTTATTGGAACACAATACCCATCTATTTGTGTGTTTATATACCCCTCTATTTATGTGTTTTCTCTGGGTGTTTTTGTGGTTCAATGACAGTTGAGGAGTTGCAACTGAATCCACATAGCCCACAATGTCTGAAATATTTATTTTCTGGCTCTTTACAGAAGAAATTTTCCTGACCACTAGTCTAGAGGACAAATGGAGGTCTTTTTCTTAGCTAGGACCATGGAGGATTCATCCATGGTCAGGATGGAAAACAGAACATATGACACAGATGGAATAGGTTTATGTGTGTGTTGGTAGATATTTGTAAAAACTTTCTTCTATCTGCATCTATTAACTTAGTAAAGTAAAAATCAAAGCATTTTCATAGTGTGAGAACAAAGCGAAGAGATTATGGAGGTATAAAGAGAGAAGAATGCACAGTTTGGTCATATGGGAATATGAATATACCATTTAAAGCTGGTGGCCATGAATTTAAAATAAGGGCAGTCAGCAAGGTTGTGTACATCTCTCCAGTCACACTCCGCGGCATGAATGCCAGTTGATTAGTTGAGGGCTCCATGAGATCAAATGCCAAGACAGGATTAGATAGGCAAGAGCATAGGGAAATACACATTGCAGTAAAAGAACTGGGTGCCAGAAGATGTGGTAGGAGTTTGCAGACCATGATGCAGGTGTATCTCTGTGAATGAGTGAGCAAAAGAAGGACGGTGGGATGATGAGATTCTCAGGCTGTTCTGAAATGTTTTGGTCAGAATGAAACTCATCCATCAGTGAAGACTTGAATTATTTTTTGCCACTATCCTCAGCATTGGCTGAGAGCAGCTTGTAGAAACCATAACCTGTTGCAAATTCCATAATGGATGTGTAGATTACAACCATTGAGGCCAGTAGTCAGTTACTTCCTGAAGCAGGAAATCTGATTGGTGGGTGGTGAGAGAGAGTCAGATTTAACCAGAGGTTGATTCTTACTAGAGGAATAAAGTAAAGGAGAAGGAGACAAAGGTTTTGAGACTCTTGCAAGGAAGTATGCGGAAATTACTATAGTGGAGGAGCGTGAAATAGAAAGGTGAGGAAGTACAAAGGATGAGAGAATAATAAAAAATTATTTTGGTGGCAGGGGTAATAGATTGTAATTCAAACTGGAATCAAGGGAATATGGGGGTAATTGAGGAAGGACATTGGGAAGATGAGAAGATGACAAGAAAAGGAATCACTTGAATTGAAGTTTTGGAGCTGTTGAAATTACTGGGGATGGCAAGGTCTAGCCTTGGAAGTAGATAGTTGAGATAAATGGCATATAAAAAATTTCAAGGGTGCTTGGCTGGCTTAGTTGGTAGAGTGTGTGACTTTTTTTTTAAAGATTTTATTTATTTATTCATGAGAGACACAGAAGAGAAGCAGAGACACAGGCAGAGGGAGAAGCAGGCTCCCTATGGGGAGCTCGATGCGGAAGTCGATCCCAGGACCCTGAGATCACGACTTGAGCCAAAAATGCTCAGCCCCTGAGCCATCCAGGTGCCCGAGTGTGTGACTCTTGATCTTGGGGTTGTGAGATTGAGCCCTGTATTGGGTGTGGAGATTACTTAAAATCTTTAAAAAGGAGGGATCCCTGGGTGGTTCAACGGTTTAGTGCCTGCCTTTGGCCCAGAGCGTGATCTTAGGGTCCCGGGATCAAGTCCGGCATCAGGCTCCCTGCATGGAGCCTGCTTCTCCCTCTGCCTGTGTCTCTGTCTCTCTGTGTGTGTGTGTCTCTCATGAATAAATAAATAAAATCTTTAAAAAAAAATCTTAATTTTTTTTTTTTCAAACAAGAGGAGGAGAACCCAGGGATCAGCAGGTAGCTAACACAGGATGGCATGGTCATCAGTATAAGGACCTTATAATCAAAGTGAGGGGTGTCTTTGGAAGGATGAAAGGATTGGAAGCATGCAGATTCCTACCAGACACTAAGGTCAAACAGTATCAGGGGTGTGGATGTTATTTTCATAACTGTGTCTTGGGAGGGTTACAAAATACCTATATATCCAGGAAAAACTCAGGTTTCAGTTAGAGCCAGAACTGAGGAGAATGTTTAGAAATAAGGTTGTTTCTCTATATCTAGAGGATTCATCTCAAGACCACATTTTCCTGGCAGTGCCCTGGATGATCTTTACTCTGAAGTCATTGCTTAATTTTTACATCATTTGCCATCTTGATAGGCTGAGAATTTTTTTAAAGTCCTGGCACCCTTAAAAGTTTTCCCTTCAATTTACCTCTTTCCATTCACATTTTTATTTTAAGCAGCAAGAAAAATATTAATATCTTAAACGCTTTTCTGGGAAATGTTACCGAGATCACCCAGTTCATTAGGCACAGTTTAGTGTTGCTACATTTTGCTGCTACATAGCAAAGACTCTAGCTCCAGTTTCCAATTACATACTTCCCACTTCTTCTTGAGCCCTCACCAGCAGCATCCTCAAAGTTGAGATTTCCAACAGTCTGTTTAATGCAACAGGTATTCTCCATCATGCTCCTCAACATTCTTCTGGCCTCTACCCACTACCTAGTTTCCAAAGCCACATCCACATTTTTAATTACTTGTGAGAGCAGCACCCCACTTCTAGGTATGAAAATGATCTATTGCATGATCTATTGCTGTGTAACAAATAGCTTGAAAGCTTATAAGCTTAACCAACAAACATATATTATCTTTCAGTTTCTCTGAGTGAGAAATCTGAGTACAGCTTAGCTGAGTGCCTCGGTCTCAGGGAATCTGCCATAAAGTTGTTCTCAAGATGTTGACTGAGGCTAAAATCATCTCACCACCTGAGTGAAGGAAGACTGTTTGGCAAGTTCCTTTATAAGGCTATCAGCTCCTTAGGCCCCCATTCCCTAATGGCCAGAGACATCAGTTCCTTTTTAAGAGAGCTTCTCCACAGAGCCCCTGACAGGATCCGGCCATCCAGCCCTGCAGCAGGCTCCTCACTCAGCCAGGAGTCTGCTGGGGATTCTCTCCTCTCCCTCTGCTCCTCCCCAACATGATTTTCTCTCCTTCTCTCTCTCAATCAAATAAATAAATAAATAAATAAATAAATAAATAAATAAATAAATAGATTAATTAATTTTAAAAAATAAAATATAAATGAAGAAAATGCCAACTTCTGGTTAATAGTTAAGAAAATAAAGATTTATCTTTTTCCTCATTAAAATTCAGGAACTTCTTGTATTAAGAAATCTCCACACTATGAGACTCCTGGGTGGCTCAGGGGTTGAGCATCTGCCTTTGGCTCAGGTCATGATCCTGGGGTCCTGAGATCAAGTCCGGCATCAGGTTCCCTGTAGGGAGCCTGTTTCTCCCTCTGCCTGTGTCTCTGCCTCTCTGTGTGTGTCTCTCATGAATAAATAAATAAAATCTTAACAAATTTTTTTTTTTTTTAAAAGAATCCCCACACTAAAGAAAGCTTTTGTTTCTATCATGTCAACAAGGAATTATATGGAGAAATTGAGAAAGTTTGACAATTATTGGCTTTACCATAGAAGCTAGTTTTTTGAGGATCAAATACTCACTCTTATATCTTCTATTTTGTTGATACATTTGTGGAGCACATTCTTGCCCCCCATGAAGAGATTGTCTCTTACAAAACCGCTAACGGGTTGCAAATTAGGGAGCAAGAAAGCTATTTTCAAAGTATAGGATTTTAAGTAATTGTTAATTCTCTGTTTTAGTAATTTATACAGTGATATTATTTTCATTGCAGTTCAATGCATTTTCTCACTTTGAGTTAATGCTTTTTATGATTTTGAACCTAATGGTGAAAGATCACCAACATCCCCCCATTCTCACTTCCATTCTTTAAAAAAGAATTTTAATATGCAGTTAATAACTTCTGTTTGTACCAAAAGTTAGTATCTTTCACTTTTTGTCATCATTTAATGATGAAAATTAGGAAAAATCCAAAATTATTTTCATTTTTATCTTCCCTGGGTTGCCTTATAGTATTTCCTTTAAAAAAAAAAAAAAAACTTATTTTTATTTTTTACCCTGATATCTCTGTTTCTTTTCTTTTTTTAATTAAATTTATTTATTTGTTTATCTATTTATTTATTTGAGGGGGGATTGAGGAGATAGACCGAAGGAGACGGAGGGAGGAAATGTCAAGCAGACTCCCTGCTGAACTGGAGCCCCACATGGGCATCAATTCACAACCCTGAGATCTTGACCTGAGCCAAAATCAAAGAGTGAGCTGTTAAGTGACTGAGCCACCCAAGTGCCCCTCTCTGTGTTTCAAGGATTAAAATCATTTTTCCCCCTTTATAAGTTTCTCATTTAAAAAACTGTCATTTACTGAGAGCTTAATGTGGCATGCTAAATTAGGTGTAGGGAGTAGCCAGTAAAAGTCATTCATGTTTCAGAAGGGGTATATATACAATATACAAAAAAATGTGTTTTGTTTCTTAAGTGTTGATCAAATGTTGTTATCCTCAGTGTGCATCAAAGGAAACTGAGACTTAATTATTTTCTCAATCAGACAGCAAACTAACTGTTCCTGGATTAAAAGCTGGATCTCTTTTTTCTCTCCTTCCTCTAACTGCCACAGTTAGGTTCTGAACATCAGAAGTTAATGATACAAGGCCCTTTTCTTCAAGTATCTCATTGCATTTTTGTGTCACATATTAATATCATTTTTTTGCATTATTAGTTGATGAGTTATTCCTGAAACCAAACTATAAATGTCTTGTGTGGAGGAAACAAACCTGTGTTTGTATCCTTTAGAATATTGGTCGTGTAATATGTCCTTTAATAGATGTAATTGTTTTTTTATGGGCTATTGAAGTGATAGAAATATAATCCTAATGAAATGGAAATAACATGGTTTCACATACGTCTCTCATTTGTATTAATTTACTTAACCAAAATGTGATAACAGAGATGCAAATTACTTGCTCCATATTAAGCAGGAGAAAGTTAAGTATATATTTTTAAAACCTATGCTTTATCTCAAGTATTATTTCTCAAGGGAAGTTTCAATTCAGCTCTGCAAGATTCACGTTTGTAGAGCGGTTTTGTAGGTGAATCATTGTGTAGAACCCCACTGCAAAATGTATCCATCCTGGTCTGCTGTGCAAATGTGAGCTATTTTAAAGAAATAATTCAGTTAGAGATAAAAAGCAAACCTTGCCCTAAAAATATTACCTTGCATTTAACTTTGGAATTTGTAACCCTCTGACAAGAGTTCTTTGTTTGCCTGATTTGGCAGTAGGCTGGTTGCTGTATACATTTCTATACTTAACATTTGTTATCAACTTAGTTTGACAGCTTAAATCTAGCATAATGATGTGGAAATATAAACAAATGTAAAATGCACTTTTGCATTCCAACAGGTTTTCCCTCCCAGTTCTTACCCTTAAAACTAGTTCTTTACAAGGAATGCAGAATCTGAGAAGAGTTTTGAAAAAAAAAAATTATATGATGTCATTTTATGTATCTGGTAGTCCAATTTGACACACTATTTAAGTTACCCTAAGCTTAAACCAACTTAGATATGGATTTTGACCCAAAGTGACCTCCTTGGCTTTGCAAAGGATTGTTTCTGTAAACAGATGGATCATTTTCCAAAGGGAATTCCTTTTAATTGAAAATAGTAACTAAGACCCATATATGAATTCTGTGCCTGAAAACAGCAAATTCAAAAAGCATAAAGCTTCAAACCAATTGAAAATGGAATTCCATGTTAAATCAGCTTATTACTGTCCTTTTATTTTCTGCAATTTATTTTTGTAATGCATTAAGATGGCTATCCACAAACCTCCAATTATAGGTCTCTCGGAAACATTTGATATGTGCATCTAGTGTATCTTATTGACAGACTTCTTGAGTATTAGGCAATTGTGTTTATTTGTGGAAAGTGTTATATTAGCATAATTTTTTGTATCTCTTTGTATGATGGTCTCAAGAACAGAGAGGCAGTAAAAGAAGGAGTGTAAGAATTACATTTGGCAGCTTTTATATTATGGAGAAAAATAAACCTAAAGGTATGACAAAATACAACTTTATTGTCTGAGCTGGCACATTAAGAGAATGGAAAGACCTGGTGGGGAGAAAAATCCAGATTTAGCAATAAAATGGAGCATCAGGAAGCTGTCATTGCGAATTTAGATTCAATTATAGAATTTATTGCAGTAGCGCTCTTCCAGTGCATCTAAAATATGCGTTGATTTGTTCATTTTGGGATGCATCTATCATTTAAATCACATAATAGAGATAAGTCATTATCTTCATTCATATTTTCCTAGAGATTCAATGACAAACTTCACACTTTTCACATGCAGAAAGTTTTGGTCTTGTAACTCACCTGGTAAAAGAAAATGTGTGCCTGGAACTCTGCAGAATTACTTTTTAGAAATCTGATGTAATCTGTTGTTAGCTTCAGAACATCAGTGTCCTTGCCTTACTATTATATTTGACTTACTCTTTTAGAAATTACAAGGTTAAATTATTATTTTCATTTAGTGGTCTCAGGAAGTGTAAAGAGTACTTTTCATGGCATTTATGAGTTTAAAAGCGGATGTTGCTCTTAATTAGTTGTGTGCCTATAATCAAAGTATTTACCTTTCTGCACCTCAGTTTCCTAAATCTCAAATTTTCATCTTTAAAGGGATAAAGATATGTTAGATTGTTACAAATATCAAACTGGTATGTGTGAGAGAGGGCGTGTGTGAGTGTGTGTGTGTGTGTGTGTGTAGAAGATTAGCTGGCATAATTTAGCTACTCAAAATATTGTTGAATTAATGGATGAATGAGTGTGCTTGTGTGTGTATGTGAGAGAGAGAAAGAGAGTGTGTGTTTACATAGATTGCTGGGTTCTCTGTGTATATGTGTGTCTGATACCTAGATAACAGAGGTACTTAGTGGTCACTATCATCCTTTTTTTAATGATTCTGGAAAATAATGTAATGGTGACCTCAAAATGTTTCAAGAGCTCAGTGCTGTGAAGGTTGCCTGCCTAGAGGGTTGCAGAACAGTGCCAAAGGAAAGGGGAGATGGCTGTGCTGTGGTCCCATCCTGTCAGAATTGTTTACTCTTTCTGTCACAGATATGAGATAAAGAACTGAAGGTAACACTAGCCCTTTCTTCACTTCTACTAGCACAATGACTATGAATATGTGACCAAATCTTGGGTCATTATGGGGTTTCACATTTCCAATCCCAGTCTGTGGGTAGTCGTATGTGTAACATTTGTCCCGTGACCACAGGGAGATGGCCAGCACTCTAGGCTCCCGTTCACAGAAGGTAGAATGTTAAAGGCTGCCTGCGTTGGGATAACCATATGAACCCATCCAGAGCAGCTCCTTTTGGAAAAAGCAGGTCTGGCCTTGCAGAATTTAGCCAAGCTGTACTTTGATATCAGCAATTGGTAGAACAAGTTCGTAGAAATTAGCAGAAAACAAAGTATTCCGATTGGCATTCTCATGTAAATGGTGACACTGTTGGCTATTATTCTAGCCTCATTCTAGTTTTTACTTGTATCTTTCACTCTTTGACTCTCTTGGCATCAGAAGCATGAGAAGAGACACTCATTTAAAAAATATATCCAATAATTTGATAAACATAGGTGAAAAACACCCTCTGGGATACATTTAAAAATATATCCAATAATTTGATAAACATAGGTGAAAAACACCCTCTGGGATACGTAAAAAGATGAACGTTTCTACAATGTTAAGATTAATCATTACTTTCAGAGGTTCCTATTTCAACTTGAAGATATATGCAATGGCTCACAAATATTTATGTCTCTAAGATTTCCTTGAGGAGGTAGAAGAGAAATCCTCAAGTCTTAGGGACATAAAGACCAACAAGGTATTGTCTAGGTGATTAAAGACTTTATAAGTGAAAGAAACAGTCACACAAGTAACAACCAAAAACAGAGATAAAGAAACAGGAAACTATGACTCGTGCTAGATAATGAATGTATAAAGGGATATAGGACTATAAAATCCTGACTTCCCCCAGCAGATCTATTCCTCCTGGAGGAGTGGGCATGGTGAAGGAAGAGGAACATCTAAACTAATTTTCAGTGCTCAAGGAAATTAACAGAAAAGCCATGAGAAAAGATACCTTCCTGATATGGTGTGGGTGGTTTCTGAGAAGATTGGGGGACCTGGTAGTTCTATCAAGGCACTTGAGAAAGCCAAAAGAAGGAAAGGGTTAAGGAGTGAGCTGGAGTGCTGGGAGCCTTTTGGGCTATTCTAAAGTGTCTGGAATGTTTTCTTGTAAGCAGTTAGAGAGATATCGAAGTTTAAAGGGAAGTATCACATAATTGAATGCTTTATGTTGAGAAAGAGATGACTCATGGGATCCGGAGCTAGGAATTATAGTTAACCACTGAAATGGCAAAGTAAAAATTAAAAGCTAGCATAATTTTAGGGTGCTTTATGTCCACATCAAGGGGTAGAAAGTAACACTCTAATAACAGCAGCCAATAAATATTAAATATATATTATGTCAAGAGAGAGAAGAGTGGAAAAGCTAGGTGATGTGTGTAATAGTCGAAGACCTGGTGTGTTTATGTTGGAAAAGCAAAAATAAGATGAGAGTTGTGTTGTTGTGTTTTTGCTTTAGAGGTAAAGTAATAGTTGGACCTTTGGTATTACCTATATCATAAATATGCAATTTCATCCTTTCCAGCAATTAATTCCTTTAAGTTTTAAACTGTGGAAAGTTTACTTTTCATCCTTTCTAGTAAATGATTCTTTTTATTAGCACTTAGAGGTTATATCTTGCGTTTATTGAAATGGCATCAATAACAGAGAGTCTGGTGACTTAGCATTTGGGGGATGTTAGATTCATGAAGTGGTATGAATAACTGAAAATTCAATGATGACTTAACATTTTTTTAAATATTAAAGCTTGCAAAGCACATTTTGACATATTATCTCATCTGATCTGCAACATTGGTATGAGGTACCTCTCCCCTTCCTGAAGACACTGTGAGATACAAGATTTGCTTCTGATGAAGGAACGATTGAGGAGAATCCTGAGCTCTGTTCAGGTTTTAGTTGACATCATTCATCATTCATACTCCCTTTACTTACTCCTTAGTCCATTTCTAAACAGAAGTCCTTGGTGAGCCTAGATCAGAAAGAAATGTTTATATTTCTGTGTTTGATTACTATTGTTATATCAGTTGTAAAAACAACTGTGTAATAATAATGATGGTTATTCTTCAGGTATCTACTGTATCACAGACATTTACTATGTATTCAGTATCTTACTGCATCTTGCAGTACTCCTGAAAGGAAGCCATTATTGTCCTCTTTCTACAAATGTGGAAACAGAATGAAATTAAGAAAACTGCCTGTAGTCATGGAGTCTTAAAGTAGACGAACAGATCATTACACTCATGCCCAACTCAGTCCAAAGCCATGGCAGTTTCAATTGCCCAGCTTTTCCTTCCTGGGAAGCAGTACAATACTCCCCGATCTCCTGACCTACAAAGGGCATTGATTGATAATTCGATTCTTAAGTTAAATTACATAACACTTCAGCTCCAAGGCTTTCACAGGAAAAAATAAAGGTTTTGTTTTTGTTTTTTGTTTTTTGTTTTTTTGTTTTTTTGTTTTTTTAGGAGAAGATACATTCCCTGGAAAAGAGTGGAGAACTGGATTTCAAAATAAGAACTAAAAAAAAAAGGAAGAAAGTACCCCCACTGGTATTTACTGTAGGGAGAAAAATTACCTCTATTTTTTGAAACACATATTAAAGCCAATTCTCTTTAAACCTTTTCTACCTAACATTACCAAAATATACAGAACATGAGGTCAAGACTCTTTCTGTACATCAGCTCTGAGCTATTGTCCAACGAAGTCTTCAGTCATCTATCTTTCCTGCTTGCAGGACCTTCCCACGCAGCAAACTTGCTCTCCTTGTTGTCTTTCTACACTTGATATATCTACACTTTCTACATTTGATAACAGAGGGATGTTTTTGTTCTTCATAGAGGGAAAGGAGCAGCCTCTCTGTGGAAGCTGCCATCTGTATTTATTAAGGGCTTAGAGAATACAGCCAGTTCTACTCTTGATCTGAGTATTTATTTGCTTTGAGTGTCTGCTTGGCCACAGGAAGTGCTACCGGCTGGACCTTAGAGGAAGAAATGTAGGATTTGACCTCATGATCAATGTGACATTGGGGAGGTCATTAGAATTTCATTTATAATATCAGCTGTGACAATACACTCTTCAGGGAGTTTGGATGTTTGTTTTTGTTTTTGAGCTCTACTTCTAGTTTTCGTATTTTACAGATGACTTTGTTGGGTGAATCTTAAAATCCACCTAGGTTTCAATTTTTTTTTAAAGATTTTACTTATTTATGCATGAGAGAGAGAGAGAGAGAGGCAGAGACACAGGCAGAGGGAGAAGCAGGCTCCACTCCATGCAGGAAGCCTGACATGGGACTCCATCCCGGGTCTCCAGGATCCCACCCTGGGCTGAAGGCGGCGCTAAACTGCTGAGCCAGAGCTGCCCACCTACGTTTCAATTTACAGTAGTAAAATGAAAGAGAGGAAAGAAAATTACAAGATCAGCAAGGATCCAAGTAAAAGTTGACCTCACCTTTTGAGTGAGAAGTAAACTGAAAACTTATCTGAGAAGTTTATTTCTGTAAAGCAACATGTGTCTTCTTGATTTCCACAGCTACACTTGCTAATTTGTGCTGATTGTGGAACATAAAGATGACAGTGCCAGGATCAGAGGGTTAACTCTTTTTTTTTTTAAGATTTTATTTATTTATTCATGAGAGATACAGAGAGAGAGAGAGAGAGAGAGAGGCAGAGACACAGGCAGAGGGAGAAGCAGGCTCCATGCAGGGAGTCTGACGTGGGACTCGATCCCGGGTCCCCAGAATCACACCCGGGGCTGAAGGCAGCACTAAACTGCTGAGCCACCGGGGCTGCCCAGAGGGTTAACTCTTTACAAGATTCAGAATCTAGACCAAATCACTGAAAGAAAAGGCTGCCAGTTCTTCAACAGCTGTAGGCAGGCACCACCATCACAAGGCTATACTGTGTAAGAAAGACACCACCACACATAGGTTTACAGCTTCCCTGAGTAATTCGGTAAATGTGAGTCTTCCCGGAGTATATGCCAAATGTATTCTTGTTCCAATTCTGTTGCATAAATCACCATAAGATAGAGATGCCTCTACTAAACTTAGTTTTAGATGTTCCATGATTTGATTAAGATTCCAATGTGTGATTTTCCTACCTTCAATTATTTTATTATGAATACCTATAAAATTGTTGAGAGCTATGAATTTTCTTTAAAGATTTTATTTCTTTATTCATGAGAGACACACACAGAGAGAAGCAGAGACATAGGCAGAGGGAGAAGCAGGCTTACTGCGGGGAGCCTGATACAGGACTCCATCCTGGAACCCAGGGATCACAACCTGAGCCAAAGGCAGATGCTCAACCACTGAGCCACCCAGATGCCCCAAGAGCTATGACATTTAAGAAAGCACTGTCATACAGCACTTTCTTCGTTCAGAAGCACTTAAATTTCAGCTGCTTTAGTTTTTTTAATAAATTATTTCTTGGATCATAATGAAGGGACAATAGAGAGATTATTGAACTTGTATCTACTTTCATTTTTCAAAAGAACAGTGTTTAAAAGAACTATCACTCCTTATCTAAGAAAGAAACATTAAAGGGACAGTTAAGTATCACAAAGAAACACATTTGTAAAAATGTCTGGTTCCCATTCACAGTCAGCTTCCTCAGTTAAATGCTCAATTCTAGCATAAAATGCAATGTAAAAATACCTCCAATTTACTTTGAATAAATTCACAAACTTTTATGATATCCTTTACCAAAAATGCAAAGTTTTACCAAATATATTTTCTTGAAGTTAAATGCATACACACATACTTCCTCACACATTTGCACATATTAAAAGCAGACTCTATCTAGAAGCATAGATGCTAAAGAATTTTCTCCTTAAATGTAAACCCCTTAGCAATGTATGCAAATTCTGTAACAAATTTTATCAATATTTATTCCTTCTGGCATGAAAGAAGCATATTTTGTTTGAGTAAACAATGGAATCCTTCCATAATGCTCATCTTGGGGTTCCATGGTTAAATTGACAATACCTACAATATTCTCAGTAATCCACAAACTGATCATGTTTCATTAGATTTCAGTTGTATTTATGAGGAAAAATGGTTCGGAGGCAAATAAATAGGAAATGGGAGAGAAATTTTATTAAAATCTAAGTAATAAAATCTGAAGGAATTATGCAATCTTCATACAGAGAGATATTCACTATATTTCACAAAATGCCTAAAATATTTAAAAGACACAATAAAGGTTAATTAAAGTGAATCCTGAAATATTAAAAAATGTTGTTTCAAAAGATGGAAAGTAGAAAATAGGTAGAAATAGCCAACTATATCCACTCTACGTTCTGTCCTGATTGAAATCGAGATATGTTCAATTTCTTAACTTTGTTTTGTATTTGTTTTCACTCATAAGATTTAATTTTCATTCCCAAGAGAACTAAAAGAAATTTTATATACTCTATAGAGCCATCTTGATGTTTCCTCAGAAACACTTTATCAATTTACAGACACAATTTGCTGCGAGAACTCGAGAATCTGCAACATTCCTCTTGATGTGCTGCTCTGGAATCTAAAAATTCAATCCCACAGGCCTTTTTAATCACTGCAAAGTTTTCACTCCTTTTGTGTTCAACTTTTCATATCCAACATACTGTAACGTGAGCCATACCCAAGATTCTGCCTGGATAATTCAGTAATTCTTAACAGCTGACTTCAACTTAAAATATCAAATTTGAGGCACACAGAGGCCTTCTTTCCTTTGGGCCATTTAAAACTCCCACTCAATGTCATTTTTTTTTTTTTTCACCAAGGAAGAATAAAGGAAACTGATAATTTTGTTATACTTGTATTCTTTAATAACATCATTATCTAATTAATATTTTAATCATAAATGCTTTTTAAGTTTTGAAGGCTTTTTAAAAATTTGTGCATAGGAGGAGTTGGGGACTATATATATATATATATATATAATTTATATATATAAGGTACTTTATTCATTCACATGATTCCTTCTAAAAGCAGAGCATTTTTTTGGGCATGAGATTTAAAAGATGTTTGTATATGAAAGTCAGTATATATTCAGTGATGTCTGACATGATGTTGGAATTAAAGCAAGTTTCCATTTAGCTCTCTGTTGTAGAGAAACCCAAAAGGCGTGTGTATCAAAAAAAGAGAAAATGAATAAAATCACATCTGTACGTTTATTCAAGGTAACATTTACCTCCCTAAAACACAAAATATATTCACTGTATAAATGATTATTTATCTTTATGGTTATGATGAAAAGAGAAAGAGAGGAGAGAGGGAGAAAAAAAAGACTAATAACATTTTTCATAAACATTTAGAAGGAGTTCTCTCAGTAACATGAAGAAGTCAATGTTGATACTACCTGGCTCCAATTCTTACAGGAAGTTCCGGTTAATATAGATTAATTTGTAACATTTTCTAACTATTATGCTGATATTAGGAGGGAAAGAAGATATTGCCTCATAACTTTAAAAAGGATTTTTTTTAAACCGCTGAGCCACCCAGGTGTCCCAAAAGGATTTTTTTTTTAAGATTTTATTTATTCATGATAGAAACAGAGAGAGAGAGAGAGAGAGAGAGAGGCAGAGACACAGGCAGAGGGAGAAGCAGGCTCCATGCAGGGGGCCCATGTGAGACTCCAGGATCACGCCCCGGGCAGAAGGTGGCGCTAAACCACTGAGCCACCCGGGCTGCCCTAAAAAGGATTTTTAAAAATACATATAATTTTTTTGAAATAAAATTACAAATTCAAAAGTATCTCTGAAGTACTCGAGATGCACAAAACCCATGAAGTCTCTTAGTTAAATGCATCAATGGTCATGGCAGTTTTGTGTGTACTATTCAAGTTGTTTAACAAAAGCTAAATTTCAGGTTACCATTTTTGAGAATTAAAGAATTCCAAGTTCATAGAACACTATCGTACTTATTTTCTTTTTATCCTTAATGGGCATCAGCAATTATTCAGTAAAGCGACTTTCAAGTTTAACATTTTCATAGAAATTAGCTAAGTAAATTAGTTCTATCAGAGTAATAAACCTATCCAAGGCTGTTATTTGTTAGGAGAACCTGCCTTACTCCTTCAAGAGCCACAAAGCAAAATAACATTTCTCATAAAAATGCATGAGATAGAGAAATAAAAAGAAGGAACTTAATAGTCGGGTTTTATTTTTATAACGCTTATTCTATTTTTTTTAATAAAACAAATAAAAGCATGTAGAAAGCATGTTTTTTAAAAAAACAACAGATATGTATTCATCACCCTAAAATATCAACTATTGTCACTGGTTATTTTTCAACATACCTATAATCATACTGTTAATATTATATTGTTATTCTTCTTATAATTCTAAAAGTAATATGTTCTAAATTTAAATACTATAAAAATATATACCTAACAAATTACTAACAGCTTTTGTTTCCTAGATCATCAATAACTTTATATACATCACACAGAAATAGAGTAGAAGAATTTATTTTAATTTACATAGGATAGAACATTCATATTATTATTATTTTTCAATACATAGCTAGTTATTTTCACCCAACAATATATGGGATACCTTTCTCTATTGGTACCTACAAATACATCTTTTCCAATTTAATTACATAATATATAAACTTTTATAATATTTTGCCAATATTATCCTAAGCAACTCACAGCTTTCTGAATAACTCATAACTATTATTTTAATGACTAATAGTCCATTAAGTGACACCGTAGTTTACTTACTTATCCATTATTTTTTATTAGAAATTTAGCCCTTTTGGGGGCACCTGACTGGCTCCATTGGTGGAAGGTAAGACTCTTGATCTTGGGGTTGTGAGTTCGAGCTTCGCATTGGGTATAGAGATTACTTAAAAATAAAATCTTAAAAAAAGAAAAAGGAAGGAAGAAATTTAATTAACCCTTTCCTATTCTTCCCTTGTTTCCTACATTATTTTAATTAATGCTGTGAAGGATATAGAATATTTGCTTAGCTTCCCAGAGTTAGGATTACTGCATCAAAGGACATGATCACTTTAAGACCCTGATACAGGGCAGCCTGGGTGGCTCAGTGGTTTAGTGCCGCCTTCAGCCCAGGGCCTGATCCTGGAGCCCTGGGATTGAGTCCCACGTCAGGCTCCTGGCATGGAGCCTGCTTCTCCCTCTGCCTGTCTCTCTCTCTCTCTCTCTCTTTCTCTCTCTCTGTGTCTCTCATGAATAAATAAATAAATAAAATCTTTGGGAAAAAAAAAAAAAAAGACCCTGATACAAATGGCCTCCCAGCTTTGTTTCCTCCTTTGGAGGCTGAGAGGTGTCATAAAAAAAAAAAAAAAAAAAAAAAAACATGCATTTAGAGGTGGGCAGATCTACCTTTTGATCTACAAGCCATCCTGTGAATATGAAAAATGGCCTTCTGCATTTCATTTTCCTATTTTCCTAAGTCTTACAATGCACACTTAAAAAAAATCTTCCTGGTGTTTTTATGAGGATGAAATGTTAAAAACTGAACAGTGCATCTTCTTTTTTTAAATCTCACTTGTGAATTGGAAAGTAAAAAAAATTATTTTCTACCTTATTGATGTAATTACATTTTTCAAGACGAAACTTTTTTCCTCTCAATTTATGGAGAACCAAAGACTTCAAGTGACTTGAAGATTGGGCTGAAGATATGTTCTTGGAAAATTTGAGATGTGAATACATTCTAGAACAGAGGTAGTTAGAGTAAGTTATAAAACATTATTTGCTCCAGAAAATTTTAAAAGTATTGACAGTTGTTTTGGCAAGGAAGCCATGGGGAAAAATTATCCTCTTGATTCATAATGGATACTGGTTGTGAGGATAAAATAGGAAGGCAGAGCTCATGGAATAAAGCCTGTTGCAAAGAACCGTGACCCAAGTTTTATAAATGTTCCAAAGAAATATACTCAGAGAAATGAAAACCAGATTATTTCAACTTATATTGTAGCTGAGAGAAACTATTGAGAATATAAAATAAATCCCAGATTCAAAATCCAGGCCAAAATTCTGAAAAAAACAGTGACAGCTTTGTTTTAAACTTTTAACCCATGTATGTTTTAGAAAAACCAGCGAGATCCCCTTAAAAATAAAGTCTGACTCTTCTGCCATGGATGGTAAGGGTACTCTTTAGAAATGTTTTTGAAATAAATGTAATCAAGCATTAAAGCAGCGTGCCGTGCAAAAATAAAACCAGGTAAATTCATCAGTCTATGCCTTTTATGTTCCTTGGGGCACTGTCACTGCTATTTTTATTAAAAAATTTACGCATCATAATACACTGATGTTACTTTTTCCTCAGTGAGATGTGAGTAGTAACAAAGAATGTGCTAAAAGAGAAGGAAATATGCACCATAAATCACTTGCTTAATTAGTATAGGAGAAATTTAATATCCAGCTATTTACACTTTTACTAAAAATATGTTGAGGATATTTTTTCAACTAGATAAAAAACAATTCTTTACAAAAATAAAATCATACTAGACATATCATAATATCATTATAAAAATATTCCACAAACATGTTGGTGATTAGAACATCATACACATCCTGTCGGTAAACCCCAGGAGATTCCTAGACAACTATAAGTATTGTAATTATCACTTTAATATAATGGAATAGAGCATTTTTTAAAATTAATGAGTGTTTAGGGTTATATAAAATAATCACATTATTGAGCTAATACAAAAACTAATTAAAAATAACCCAAATTTAGGGACTTTTTGAAACATGCTAAAATGTTCTAGAAATTCATTTTTTATTTCCTATCACTCTAATGTACTGTTTTATACCTTTGAACTATGTCTTTATTTCTCATGTTGTTTTCCATGGCCCCCATATAGTTAAGGAGCAGATGGGAAGTTTTTATTTATCATTTTTCAGCCAGCAGAGGGCAACAGAGCATTGTATACTAAACACCCTCAGCCAATTGAAACAGGTCAAGGAGAAGGTATTTTACTTTATTGATGAAGTTACAAAAATAAAATAGAAAAAGACCTACTGTGAACTTCCTCATCAAAATGTGTGTGTGTGTGTGTGTGTGTGCACGTGCCTTGAATTTTGAATTATGTTTTGATAATTTACTATGAACTAGAGTGAACTTTAAAATTAGTCCAAGGGAACATGCATGAACTAAGAAATATCCTAGTGAAAAACGTAATCCAGTCTTGAAGGGAATTTCAAACACTACAAATTCCCAATATTTGTAAAGAGGTTTGTATTGGGAGATTCTTTTACCCATTTCATAGTGGCAGGACATGAAGAGAATTATCTTTGAGTTAAAAGAATAACTCGAGTTATTTATGTTTTACAAGTAAATGGTTTCCCATAAAGTACTAAGCCTCATGTTTAAAGCTCAGTTTAATATATTATATTAATTATTGTTTTAAAATAATTTTATGATGGACTACGAAAATCTACTTCTTAAAGAATGTATGAGGATTACTTATACACCATGCAATGTGAGGGAAATCTTGATAAAATCTAATTTAAATACAAAGTAGTATTTTCTTTCAAGACCAAATTGGTTCTGAAGGAGTTTTTTGGTACTCCTTACTATGTATTGGAGAGTTAATTTTATACATATATATATATTATAATTATATATATATATATATAGTAATGTCAGAGAAAATATCTCTGAACCTCCTAGCCTTAAGTAAGTGATTCTTTGATTCTAGAAGCTACTGTTTTCTGCCCTTAAGCCTCATCTACTCACAAATAAATAAGCATTAGAAAGCTCATTTCATGACAGTTAAATATAGACATTGAGAGTTTTATGTTCATTCTCTTGGCTTTGTGCCCTCTATAAGTCAGCTTGTACATTTCTGAACTTGTAATGATATACTATTCTAAACAGATTTTATCATTTTGTCATAGAATAAAATAAAATATTATACATTTTTTAAATTCCTAATTTGCAAAGTTTCGTTCTTAATTGCTTTAAAAATCATGTTTACTTATTTTCATAGCCTTTAAGAGGGGATATGCTTTGAGAATATTATATCAATAACCTCTCAGCCCATTGCATTTCCGGTTTAATTTTGGGCAACCCGGGTGGCTCAGCGGTTTAGCGCCGCCTTCAGCCCAGGGTGTGATCCTGCAGAACCAGGATCAGGATCAAGTCCCACGTTCGGCTCCCTACATGGAGCCTGCTTCTCCCTCTGCCTGTGTCTCTGCCTCTCTCGCTCTCTCTCTCTCTCTCGAATAAATGAATAAATAAAATATTAAAAAAATGTTATTCTATACAGATATCTTTTAAGCTCTCTGGCTTTTGGAACACTTTTTTTAGCAACAAACTTTATACACATTGCTCAATTATTTTAAAAATGAAAAAATAACTTTTTTTAAATTAAAAGAAATACATGTTTGTGGTCTTCTACTAACTGTAAACTTAATCCTGAGGTTCCCAGGATAGTGCTCTTTTTCACAGTAAATCATAACAATTGATATGTAACCTTTGCTTACTATATTCCAAGCACTATGCTAAGCACTTTATGCATATTATGTGTTTCAATCCTCACACCCCCATGAGGTAAGAGCTATTATTCTTTTAACTTAATATAAAAGGCTTAAAAATTAACTTAATATAACTTAATATAAAATATCTTAGAGATATTAAGAGACATGTCCAAGGTCACCCAGCTAGTCAGTGACAGATATCTCTTTATGCATTTTAGAAACAAATATTGTACCTCATCATTGTCCTAAGTTTGCACCAAACTATCACTTTACCCACCCCAAATGGCAACGTTTGTTTTTTTAAGATTTTATTTATTAGAGAGAGAGAGAGAGAGAGAGAGCAAGTGAGCATGAGCAGGAGAGCCAGAGCGAGAAGCAAACTCCCTGCTGAGCAGACAGCCCAACCCGACCAAGGGCTCCATCCCTGAACACTTGGTCCTGGGATCATGACTTGAGCCAAAGGCAGACGCTTAACCAACTGAGCCACACAGATGCCCCCAGAGAGCAAAGTTTAAATAAACACTAAATACTCTCAACTTTGAATTTTCCTTGGACATCCCCTTATCTTGTAGTTCACTGGAAGATGAGTAGTATAAATATTATATGCTTGTTTTTCTTACTAAAGACATATAAATAAAAGTATACTTATATGCTTTGAAACATAATAGATATTTATTATATGCTCATTCAAATTCATGTCCACACAACAGCAAAATTTTGCTAATACTCCTTGCATCATGTCAAGTTTGTAGCATTTAGGAATTATGACCATAACAGCTTTCTGATCCCTGTCAATAGCACATACCTGGTGTAATCCACACCAATTCAACTTTCCAGTTTGCCTTATCTTTAAGTATCATCCTTCTTACTCTATTCATTCCAAGTATAGACAGAAGTAAATAACATATTATTGAATAAATATACCTCTTTAAATAGGCTAGATTGCAATTTTCAGAAAAATGTAATTAAATTGTCTATTTTAAGGTATATAGCATTTCATAATGCTTTGGCTGTGTTTGCATTCAATTTTATGTTATTTACAATATTTCCCTTTACAGTTGGTACACAATATAGCTTGCCTAATAACTTTAGAACCTGGGGATCCCTGGGTGGCTCAGCGGTTTAGCGCCTGCCTTCGGCCCAGGGCGTGGCTGGAGTCCCCGGATCGAGTCCCACATCAGGCTTTCTGCATGGAGCCTGCTTCTCTCTCTGCCTGCTTCTCTCTCTGCCTGTGTCTCTGCCTCTCTGTGTGTGTGTGTCTCCCATGAATTAAAAAAAATAAAAATAAAAACTTTAGAACCTAACTGTACCCCATTTATAAGACACATGTCTACTCTCTTATTTAATCCTCACCAAAAAAAAAAAATCCCCTTAGAATGTATTGAGCTAGACTGGAACAGTGTTTATCAATCTTGATACTATGGACATATTGGCCCCAATTGTTCTTTGTTGGGGGTGAAGGACTGTCCTGTATATAATGTGAGATGTTTTCTATATCCCTTTCCTCTATACACTAGATGCCAGTAGCCCTTTATCCCTTCTCCACCTAGTGTGACAACCACACATGTCTCTAGACATTGTCAAATATTCTCCAGGCCAGGGGGAGGGGACAAAATGATACCACCTCCCTTACTGAGAAAACTGAAATAGAATAAATCAATAAAATAAAATTTCCAAGGGAATTGTGTAGTTAGATTTAATGCCCATATGCCTGCATTTACACTTTCTTCTTATTCTTCCTCTTAGTCTAGCTAAATATTTTTTTCAAAATTTAGTATATTGTACAGAAGCATAAGCACAAAGTCACATTCAGTGAACTTTGATAAGAGCTAAAACGCTATTGGTGAACAGTCAGAAGTCATTACAGCCACTGTGGAGGCAGAGGAGGCAAGCTTAAAAGACTTACTTTTACAGCAATTATTTGTGATCAATGCTATGAAGAAATAGTCCAAATGTATCTAAGCATTTTACAGAGACAGCTGACCTATCAGGGAAGGTGGGGAATGGCAGGTCTGGGAAGGCTTTCTGGGAAAGAGACTTTCATCTAACTTAAAAAATGAAGAGTTACCCAGGGAAAGTCTGAACTAGAAGGCAAGCTCTCCAGACTCTGTTCTGCTCCCTTAATCACATAGTTTCCACCTGGGAAATACCTTTAATGATGTTCTAGGATGCATAAACACGTTGAAAGAAACATCTTAATATTCACAATCACCTTTTCAAGTATTCTTGTTGTTGTGAAATATTAAAGGGAGCAAGGTCAGAAAAATCTAGAGTAGTGGATAATTTGGTTTATTAATTAGACTTTGCCAAGTGTTCTGTATATTGCTCTATGACTTAAGCAGAACTTACAAAAAAATCCACAACTATTTCAAACATAGATTTTCCATATAAAGATCTATTTTTTTAAGATTTAATTTATTTATTCATGAAAGACACAGAGAGTGAGGCAGAGACATAGGCAGAGACAAAGCTCCTTGTGGGGAGCCTGATGCAGGACTAGATCCCAGGACCCCAGGATCATGCCCTGAGCCAAAGGCAGATGCTCAACCACTGAGCCACCGAGACACCCCTAAAGATCTCATATTTAAAAAGTGATAAAATTGGGGCACCTGGGTGATTCAGTCAAGTGACTAACGATTTCGGCTCAGGTCATGATCTCAAGGTCTTGAGATAGAGTACCTCATTAGGATCCACTCTGAGTGTAGAGTCTGCTTAAAGGTTCTCTCACTGTTCCTCTGCCCTCACCCCCACCACCGTGTGGGTGCTCTCGCTCTCTCTCTCAAAATAAGTATATAAATAAATAGTGATAACATTACCACCCTCAAGAAATAATGGCATTTTATCTTCAAATATTAAGGCATCCAATATGGGAATTGATGTCTTTTCTCTAATTATTCTAACCTTATGGTTCATATTTCACCAGGAAAGGGAAGATAGTTACATTTTTTCAAACTCCTATTCTACAATGAGCCCCATGTGGAATTTAGAGGAAAATGAATAGATGACTATGTATGTTAACCAAAATAATATGATCTGGATAAATTAGGATGCACACAATACATCTAGGTTGATCCTATTTATTTATTTATTTTATTTTTTTTAATTTTTATTTATTTGTGACAGTCACAGAGAGAGAGAGAGAATGAGGCAGAGACACAGGCAGAGGGAGAAGCAGGCTCCATGCACCGGGAGCCTGACGTGGGATTCAATCCCGGGTCTCCAGGATCGCGCCCTGGGCCAAAGGCAGGCGCCAAACCGCTGCGCCACCCAGGGATCCCAGGTTGATCCTATTTAGACTAGTGTATTTATGTATGGTCACATTATATGGTCATTGTCTGTAGTTATGATAGCCATATGCTAAACAGTATACACTTCCAGCTGGAAAGAACAATTAGCAAAATAATGAATTGTCCTTTAGTTTATACTTTTTCTCAAAGGTAATTGTTTAGGAAAAGCCTTAGGTCTTGATTTATTGCCCTTGCTAAAGAACAAAGTTTACTTTCTGGTGTGAAATACAAAACCTGTGAAATCAAGCATACCTGTGAAATACAAACACTTTCAATTATTAATCTGTTGTAATGAAAACAAAAGGCACTCCTTGAGCAAACAAATAATTCTATTGGAAAAAAGGTGAAAATTTTAGGTGTTAAGAATTGTCTAATAGTTCTTTATTGTTGTCTGTGATCTTTAACACCTACCTATGTTGGTTCTAAGAGCATTTGAACAAGCTGCCTGGTAACTCCAAACAATAAGTCACTTAAATTGTGGGAAGCATGGTTTGCTTCATAGAATATCTGTGATTAAAATGAAATGTATTAACAGTTTACCAGCAAGACAATATCCTAATACGATTTCTTTTTTAAGATTCAGATTCTATACATCTTAGTGGCAATTGGAAATAACCTAAATATTTAACCACTGGAGATTAGTTACATGTATTTTAGTACATTCATGTGATGGAATTCTATTTTATCCCTTTAATGATGGTGTTAAAGAATAATTTATGACACAGAAAAATTGTCATGACATATTGTTGAGTGAAAATGTAGGTTATATACAGCAGTTTTTAGAGTATTATTCCATATGGTAAGAAGAAAAGTCTCTACACACAGAGGGAGGGAGAAAGGATGGAAAGAAAGAAGGAAGGAAGGAAGGAAGGAAGGAAGGAAGGAAGGAAGGAAGGAAGGAAGGAAGGAAGGAAGGAAGGAAAGGAGGGAGGAAGGAAGGAAGGAAAAAAGAAAGAAAGACAATCCAATAAAATGTTGATAGCATACGTGATGATACTTGAGTGAATTATTATAAATTTGGGTTTGGAGGGTATTTTCCAAATGTTCTGTAAATGCATTATTCCTATATTTTGAAGAAAATTAAATGAAACCACATTAGAACCAAATAGCATTTGAGTACAACCATGTTACTTATAGTATGTAATCTAAGAAAAATTGTGGCAAAACATTGACATGCCAAATTCACATAATATTTTTTTTTACTTTGTAGTTGAAGCATTGTAAGTAAAAATTAATGTTTAGAAATCTTTGAATAATTTTCATGTGATATCTTTTTGGTAAGGTTGTTTTACTGGCTTCAGCAAACATCTGTTTTGTTTCAAAGATACTGATATGATACATAAATGCAACAAGATATGTACTGTACCAGTGAAATTCTAGCTGGTAGGTGTGATAAAGCAGCTTTTAAGTAGTAGATAGTGATAGGAAATTGAGAAGATGAGATTAGATCAAATCAACAAAGAATAATGGAATTGGATGATTTTGTTGGAATGTGGCCAGGGCACTAGAGAGGAGGTGATTAAACTCTTGGGAAAATATATAATTATCCTTGTTGTTAAGACAGTAGGTTTACATTTCATGTCAATTTCAACAGCAGATTGTTCCTCAATGACAATTGTGGGATATAGAGTCAGTATTTATCCACAGGAATGAGCACCTCCAGATTTAGAATCCTAGGCCTCAATCACACCAGGCAGCTATTAAATTCCGAAGCCCCAACTTAGCTTTTCAAATGAGAAGTCATTTTTTCATAAACCATAAGAGAAAAATACATTAAGAGGCTGTAAAATAAATAACATAAAATTTTCCAAATGACGTGCAATGCTACAATTTAATTAATTCCTTATTATTAATGTTGTTAGTAGTAGTAGTACTTACAATAAATTTGAATACTTTATTTCTTCTAGTTAATATAACATTAAATATGTAGGCCTACTTTTAATTTGCTGACCCAGAAAATAACCCGGAAAATAGGAAACGCTTAATAAAATTTCAAGATGTTTTTCAAGTCAACATAATATTTCATTAATGAACTGATTAAAATAACTTTTAGAACCTAGGTAAAACATTATTCAGAATAAATAAAGCAGAGGTGGGGCTAAACATATGAAGGTACAAATGAGACATAAGTCCCAACATATGTACCTCAATCTTCTAAATATTTCTTGAAAGGATTTTTTAAAAAGCAATAAAACCCCAAAAAGTTTAAACAGTTTTGTAAAACACATCTGCAGAATTAAATATAATGTAAATTACTTACAAAATAGTCAGTTTGTGTTCAAATTGTAGGCCTATAGCGTGTTTCATTCAGCTGTGCAGCTGTTAACTATGATCCCAATTTAAGAGAATTTTAATTCATGATTAGTATAGTATATGCTTCGTACCAGATATATCTGGAAGTAAGAACCAAAAGATAGCAAAATTTTGTGGTAAGATATAAATATATATGCATCTTTATGTTTTTCAATATATTTTGAAGTTCCAAAAAAACTTGTACTGTATATTTTTTCATGCCTTCTCGTCAGAGTTAAGAGAAACAAAAAACCCCTTTGAACATTTTGTATATAAAATAAAAGAGATTTAAACATCTAAATTCCATATAGAAGTAGAACTACAGATGCATATACTTCAGAGTCACTTTCTTGTACTCATTCCCAAAATGAAAGTTGATCTCTAAACAAACAAAACAAAGTTGCACCGTGATAGCTTTTTTCAACTAGAACCAAATCTGTAAGAATAACATTACTTTAAGCAACAGCTTTTATTTGCATCTAATGATCTGGTGTAGGGATAAATTCAAGTAGCCAAGGTTCAAATACGTATTCATCCTCATAATAGCTGAACATCCTCTATCTCCTCACACATAAAATAGGATAATAGTAGTAACCTATCAAATAATGTATTTATGAATTTAGGATATATGAGTCAGAATACATAAAATACTAAGAATACAGTACCTCTAGCACATAATGCTATATAAATGTTGGCTGTTATTAGTTTATGCTATTAGGAGTTGAAGATCTTTAAATTTTTTAAAAGATAAGTCAGAAATATGCAAACTTCACTATATAATATAGAATAATATAATATCAATTATAGTATATCTACTGATGAATGAATTCCAAAGGTAAAGAATCTTGTCTGGGGCGCCTGGGTGGCTCAGTGGTTGAGCGTCTGCCTTCAGCTCAGGTCATGTTTCTAGGGTCCTGGGACTGAGTCCCACATCAGGTCCCCCACAGGAAGCCTGCTTCTCCCTCTGCCTGTGTCTCTGCCTCTCTCTGTGTGCCTCTCATGAATAAATAAATAAATACTTTAAAAGAAAAAAATAATCTTGTCCAAAGGTTTCTGATTAATCTGTTTCAGTGGAAAGAAATCTCATGAATTATTAAGATTTATTTATTTATTTGAGAGGGAAAGAGAGAGCAGGAAGGGGCAGAGAGTCTTAAGCAGACTTAACACTGAGCACAGAGCTCCATCCATGACCCTGAGGTGAGTGCCCTGAGATCACCCCAGGCCAAAGTGAAGTCTGCCACTTAACTGACTGCACCACCCAGGTGCCCCTCTCATGACTGAGAGGACTGGGATTTTTTTGTTTTATTTTTATTATTTTTAAAAGATTTCATTTATTCATTTGAGAAAAAGAGAGAGCAGGGGGCAAGGCAGAAGGAGAGGGAGAAGCAGACTCCCTGCTGCCCTGGGAGCCTGATGCAGGGCTTGATCTCAGGACCCAAAGATTATGATCTGAGCTGAAGGCAGACGCTTAACCATCTGCACCCTGGGTTCTGGTTTTGACTAAATTAAAACTAAGAGTGTTTTGGGGAAAGTCAGTTTCTTTAGGCTTCAGGTTTCTCAATTATAAAGTTAATGATTGAATAAATAATAGAACTATATATTAGAGAAAATACACTTTAGAACTACGGAAATAGGTTCTTTAAAGAAGGCTTTCTCAAAAGATACATTAACCATGAAATATGACTTGTTCTTTCATTTATTCATTCATTCCACAAACATTTGAGTGCCTAAGAGGTACTAGGCTCTGGATAGAAATAGAAAAGTGAGTAAAATAGTCAAGAATTCCTGACTCCATATAATATTTTAAGAGGAATGAAGTAGTCAACAAAAATAAAGAAATATATATGTAGTATCCTAGATGGGGTAAGCTCTCTGTTGAGAAAAACGAAACAAAACCGAAAAATAAAGCATGACATGAGTATGAAAAGTATGGTGTTAAGATGTCGTTGTATAATTGGTGGTCAGAAAAATACTCTCTGGGAAGGTTTGATTTTTATTAAAAGATGTGAGAGGAAAGAGTGGGTTTGTAGATTTATGGAAGCAAGGATTCAAGCCAGAGGAAGAATAAAAAAATCGGGGCAGGTGGTGGCCTGCTAACACTCCAGAATGGCACAAAGGCCCCTGCATGGGAGCAGAACAAGCACTGGCAAGTCAATGGGGGTAAGGAGATGCTGTTGGGGAAGAGTGAGCTTCCACTCTATGTGGGAGGGAGACCACTGGAGGCTTCGAAGCAGAGCAGAGACACGATGGACTCAGGTTTCAACAGGATCCCTCTGGCTGCTCTTTGAAGTGTGGCCTGGAAGTGCAGTCATTTCAGTTTACAGCCTTTCTCAGTAAGGAAGACTGCGTTGCTCATTTCAAGACAAATAAGTTCCCCCCCCCCCCCGCCCCCCCCACATAAGTAACATATGCAATCTAGTCAGGGAGCACTGGAGATACTACTATAGTAGCTGTGTGGTGTGGAGGGGCAATGTTTACTAAAAAGCCAGGGCTTCTCCAGATGCTCTTCCCTTGGGGACTCACAAGCTCATTTGCATATTAAAGGCTTTGGGAAATCCTTCCAAATGTTGACTTCAAAGTCTCCCAGGCCTATCCTTCCATGAAACTGCACCCTCCCCAAAACGCCCGCTCCCACGTGCAAAACAAGCTGAGTTTAAATATAAGATCCATGACCTCCACACCCCTGGACCTTCAGTTAATGATTTACTGTCTCAACCTGATCCCTAAGTTAGGATAATAATACCACCTAACATAATCATGGTGAGAATTTGGTCAAGGCAGTATCTAAAGGGCCCAAAATATTGCCCTCAATCAATCCCAGTGTCCCCCTCCTTCATCTTCAAAAACAAATTGCCAATATCAGAGGAGTAAATTCTAGTGAGACCTATGTTGCTAATAGTTAAGGTCCCAGGTCCTACGGAAAGGATTTAGCAATATAGCCCCTAGGTTTAGAACATTCATAATGTTCCCAGGATGCTGAGATGCTAAAAGGCAAGCACACTGACAGCAATTCCACAGAAGCTTGAGTGCATCATAGTTGATACGTTTTAATGAGCTTTAGAGAAAGACTCACGGAGTCCTATCCCACTCTTCCGTGTAGTGAAGAAACTGGCCCAGGTAACATCACAGTAAGTCTTTAAGTAAGTGAAGACAGATAACTCAGGAAGTCTCTCTCCTCTCCCTATGGTTCCCAGTGCGGGGGGGGGGGGGGGGGGGGGGGGGGAGGGCAATATCACACATTCTAAAAGGCAGAGAAGCAAACAAACAAAAGTAATGCTGTTAAAATGTGTCCTATGTACTCTTAAGAGAAAGCATAAGAGAAAGCATCATGGTAAACTTTATTCTTTCATGAAAAAAGCTAAGGCATATTTTGAAATCCTACCTACCATTCTTTCATTTTTTTTTTTTACTGCTCTAATCCTAAATTATTTCTCTCTTCCTTGAATTGCCATTGCATGTTAAATCTATACCCCGCTATATGTGATTTATTACGTGTGACTTGTTGCTATCACATATGGCAGCTAGAATCAGTACGCAATACTCTATTGCTCAATTAAACAACAAAAAAAATAAGTTTCCCCCAAAGTAACGACCATATGCTGTTTAGTGAGGAAAGCTGCAGTTCCTAATTGTTAGGAATAGAGGATTAGAGATATTGTTACCTGAGTAGCATGGCACAGACTGAGCAATGTTTACTAAGGAGACACGGCTTCCCAAAACAGTAGATGTTTCCAACAGATGTGTTTATTCTCCCTTTATTAGAGTTACTTTAGGTTACTTTATTGAATGGGATCTCTCTCTCTCTCTCTCTCTCTCTCTCTTTTTAAGTATGCTCCATACACAGGGTGAAGCCCAACGCTGGGTTTGAACTCATGACCTTGAGATCAAGACCTGAGCTGAAATCAAGAGCCCCTTGCTTAACTGACTGAACCACCCACCACTCCTGCATGAAACTTCTCTTATATATTCAAACTTAGAAAAAAAAATTCAAATATTAAAGTATTCAAATATTCAACCTAGTTCATTATCTCAGATATTAAAGATTTCACAGATTATTCAGCAGTTTCATGTGAAAATTGCTAAGCTAGCTGTTGGACCCTGAGAGATAGTCTCTTGGAATATGCAGCACAGCCGTAGTGTGTATGGCTTGTATTACGCTGCCTCTGACCAGATCTCCTGGAACTTCCAACAGTATCCCAGACTCTGGCGCGGCCTGATTCTAAGGCTTCTTCCTAAGAGGCGAAGAGAGAGCAATGTTCTGGTTTGTAGTTTCCTTAGGAACTCTAGTCTGCTCCCATTGATCTGGGGAAGTGATATCTGGAATCCCAGGAGGGAGCCTGGGAATTTTGTTATTTCCTGAGTTCCTGCGACTACCCCCATAAAAGATAAAATCAGATCAGACCAACCTCAGAGATTAACACAGCTCTAGAATCTTTACTGTCCAAGAAGCCCCATTCACATAACTATTGGAGTATGTTATTTTTGGGTTTCCTCAAAATTCTCAGGGAGACTTTTTAGGGATCCTGAATTTCACAAGCTCCAAATGAGATCAGAATTTTGTAAACGGAAACTTAGAATTTGTGACTCATTCAGATCATGGTGATCAGAATAGTTTCTGAGTGAAAATTAAGACATTTTCTCCTTACCTTGCTATTTGTCAGAGTTCTGTTGTGTGTCAGAGTTGCCTACAGACTGACACAGGTAGACATTGTATCCATGTGTACACACTCACACTTGTACACATGGTCATACAGACACATTGAACATTTTATGAACTCTAATAGTAATTTATTCTCCAGGAGTAGCAGTGGAGAGGTGACTGGTTGCTATGATTCACCCATCTCCAGGAGTGACTGAACTATCATTTAACCCTAATGACATGCTGTCTCTACTTTTTCTGATAGGTTCTACTCTGGAGCTTGTGTAGCTTGCTATAATACGAGCTCTGAGGGCCGGGTGACTGAGTTTCTACTTGAATCGTGCCACTATAGGGCCCTTTACTGGTTCCTGCACATAGATGACATTTATCCAGTGTTTCTTTGCACAAGTAAGAGTAAGTAAGTGAGTGGAAGAAAGGAGTTGCAAAAGTTCTCAGGTACTTTGAGTCCCACTTCTTAATATATCCCTAGTATCTTCTGAATACAAATTCTTGTCTTCTGATGCCACTTTTACTGATACAATTGACGGAAAAGTATACTTTGCAAGAGACAGAGGAAGAAGAAAGGGCCAGCATATGTGTTTGTGATAATAGTCCTCATCAGGGACTCCTCAAAAGTTAACTCCTTGAGGATTCTTATTGCTGACTCCTAGGTAATATAATCTCTAAGGGTAAGATAGAGGAGATGGAGGGAGGGGGTTGTTGCCAACTGAGGGTGAAAAATAAAAGGATTGGATTGAAAGGAGTATTCCTATGGTTTCCACTCAATGATAATGAGATCAATGAAGGAAATCTCGAGAAATTTTAGCAAACTTCCAGAGATCAGAAGATGCACTTTGGAAAACAATGAACTAGGGATTCTCTTATCTATTCTGGTTTATATTTAAAAGTACACACTTTTTACTAAGTGGTTGTTAAAAATCTTTATTTTTTTTTTAAAGATTTTATTTATTCATTCATGAGAGACAGGGAGAGAGAGGCAGAGACCCAGGCAGAGGGAGAAGCAGGCTCCATGCAGGGAGCCGGATGTGGGACTTGATCCTGGGACTCCAGGACGGCACCCTGGGCCAACGGTAGGCGCTAAACTGCTGAACCACCCAGGGATTCTCCCCAAAATCTTTTTTTCCCCAAAAAATCTTTATTTAAAATATTTGGAGGATTTTTTCCCTCTCTCTTTCTCAAGTACCATGGTCTACCTTTTTTATTTTCTGTTAGTGGGTAAGCTTTATCTTACAAGCATGTTTTATCCCAAGGGGAAAAAGATGTATTCTGCCTTTCTCACTAAATGTCCTTTCACAAAGACCAAATCAATGTATGTTTTCCAGCAGTTATGGCACATTCTTGTTTTTACTGCTGGACAGATTTTGGTTGGAGTCTTTGAATTCTTATCTCCGGCCTGTTTACTGAATTTGCAGTTAGCTTTCGCAGGATTAAACTATCTTTCACTTTCAGAGATAGGTGCTATTAACCAGAGTTTCTTTCTTCAAAATGCTACTCCATGGTCATTGGTTGTAGGAGCAGCAACCAAAATGAATGTATAATGAATGTATAATTTGCTTTTAAAAGATTATCTTTCATTAGGTAATGCTTGTGCTCACTTAAAAAAAAAAATAGAGAAGCACAACAGCATAAAGAGCCAATCCATCCCCATTCCCTACCCCCCCCCCCCCCGCCCCCATCTAGCATGCAGTTCTCCTTTCCAGAGATCATCACTGAAAGCAGGTCTGGTATATTCAGATAGATACCAAATTTCAAATTTTGAAATTATTGTACATAATTTTATAGGTAGTGATTCACTTGAAAGACCAGTTCTAAATACCAACATTTACCATTTATTGGGCACACACCATGTCTCAGGTGTTTTGCCTACAGTATTTTACTTAATAGAAAAAAAAGTGAATGAGTGCAAGATTGCTCCTCAGATATGCCAGGTTTAGTTTGGTTTGGGTGTGATTTGTTAAAATTTGTTAATATCTCAAGCGTCTCTATTTTTGAGTAGAGATGACTGAGATTTGGCATGATAACAGAAATAGTAGTAACTGGTGGGTTGGGGTTTCAGGGAGGGTATATGGGGTGTAGACCCGCTGGTTTAGACAATGCTGAATGGCTTCCCTTATAGCCGCAAACTTGGGGATAGTCAAGGATTTTTTTTTCATTTTTTTTTATTGCATTTGTCCCTATTTCAGAATTACTCCCCCATTTGTTAACAGTCTAGGAGTTGAAGGAGAGGCTCTTGGTGAAACAAAGAAGAGGCCCCCTGGCTCACTCCTGTGCCCCTCGAGTTGGGTAGACGGTCTACACGACTGCCAGCAACCGCAGCTCAAGTGATTTCTGCGGCCCAGTGCCCCACTGTTTGGCAACGAGTGTGATGGTTAATATGGTCGCGGGAGTCATCACGCTCCCCCCGTCCTACAGGCTTCTGGCCCCCATTCGATCGAAGGCCAAAAAGAGAATGTGACTGACGCAGGGCGGAGCCCAGCGGAGTTTCTCCCAACTCGGGGCAGCGGCCAGGAAGAGGTTAAGGAGGACCAGGAGGGTTTCTGAAGTCCTGGGCTGGGAGGTTCCATTTGGGGAAAGGTGCAGGGGAGCCGGGGGCGGGGGAAGCAGGCGAGGGAGGTCCCGAGGGTCTGGGCTTCGGGTCGCGAGCGCGCGCGCCCTCCCCCGCGGCCGCAGTCGGGCTCCCGGCGCGGGCGGCGCAATCGCCGCGAGCGGGACCTGCCGAGCGGGAGCTGCCGAGCGGGACCTGCCGGCCGGCGTCGGGCCCAGAGCGCCGCGCGGGGCGGGCTGCGCGGCCCCTTTAAGTGCTCGCGGGCCGGCGGGGCGGGGCGGGGCCGGGGCCGGGGCCGGGGCCGGGGCCGGCGCCCGGGAGACCCACAGGCCCGCGAGCCCGAGGAGCGGCGGCGGCTAAGGCGGCTGCGGCGGCTGCGGCGGCGGGAGAGCCCGGAGCTCGGGGCTGCTCGGCGGGGCCCTCCGCACAGCCTCCTGCGCGCTCCGCCCCGCGGCGTCGGGGCCGCCTCTCCGCCGCCCTCGGAACTTCGCGCCGCGCCGTCCCGGCCGCCGAGACCCCGGGCGCCCGCGCGCGCCCCAGCGGGCGAGGGACCCGGGGCGATGCTGAGCGGCGCGCGGCGCTGGGGGCCCCGGGGGGGCGCGCGTCTGCCCGCGCCGCGGCCGCTGGCCCCCGTGCCCTCCGCGCCCCGCTCGTCCCGCAGGTGATGGGAGCGGGCGCCGGCCCGGGCCACCGCCGCCGCCGCCGCCGCCGCCCCCGCTCGTCCGGCCGCCCAGGCGCCCCCGCAGCACCCGAGCCGCCGGCGCCCCGCGGCCGCCTCCCGCGCCGCCGCCGCCGCCGCCGCCGCCGCCCGGGGCCAGCCGCAGACCGCGCCGCGCCGTAGCCGGAGCCGGAGCCGCAGCCGCAGCCGCAGCCGCAGCCGCAGCCGCAGCCGCGCCCGGGCGCTCCCGACTCGGGCCTCACGCCCCAAGCTCGCCGCCGCCGCGCCTGCCCTCGCCGCGGCGCTCGGGCTCGCCGGGGGGCGCGCGCCGGGGGGCTCGGCGGGGCCCGCGGGCAGGAAGCGGCGCGGCTGCTGGTCCGCTCGGCCCTTTGTTGTGCGCCCGGAGCCCGGAGCGCGGAGCCCGGAGCGCGGAGCGCGGAGCCCGGAGCCCGGAGCCCGGAGCCCGGAGCCGCGCCTCGGAGCTGCGGGTCTGCGAGGGGCTCCGAGGCACTGACGGGCGTCCGCAAGGGCCGACAAGTCATCAGTCGCCCCGAAAACTCTTGGCGGATCGACCCACGTCGCTCACATTAAGCCTCTGCGTGGGGCGTGTGGGGTGTGCGGCCGCGCGAGCTCGGGGGCCCCGTCGCTGCCCCTCCTCTTGGCATGAGACTGCACGCAGGACGCGCCCGAGGACAATGATCGCGGAGCCCGCCCGCCTGTACCTCTTCGGATTGCTCTGTCTCTGCTCAGGTAACGGCGCGCTCGCTCCTGCCGTCACCCCCGCACGCCCCCTCCCACTCCGCGGCGGCAGACCCCGGACTGCATCTCGGCGACCTCCCGGCTGGAGGCCGGAGGGGCTCGAGCCCCGGCGGGGTTTTAAGCCGGAAGGGCCGTGCCTAGTTTGCGCTTGGGTCGGCCCTTTGCCCCCATCCCCCGAGACCCCCACGCCCCGGCGCGGACCTCGGCCTTTCGCCAAGTTCAGGGCCCGCCCTGGCCGCCCTGGGCGCTCGCGGGGTCCGAGCTCCCGGGGCGGGGGGCGGCCGGGGGGGGGGGGACCCTCAGGATGAGCCAACGTGACCTTCCTCCTCTCTTCCCCCGGGGACGGAGACGTGCGCCCCGGGAGCTTGGGGCCCAGGGACCCGCCAGGGTTCCCGGACCCGGTCGCCCAGGTCGCCCCCTCCTCTCCCCAGTACAGGGATTATTAGTAGTTGTTTTGTGTAACCAAAGTCTGTAATTAAATTCGATGCTGAAGAAACTTCAGGAAATAACTCCTCCTTACGGTGGGATATCAGCTACCGCTCTGCCTGGCTGCCTCGAGAAGGAACACAGGCAGTTCCAAGCATCTGAAGGGGAACAGTCAGTGCCGGGGAATCTTCCTTGGGAGGGAAAAGCAGAAGGCTGAATTTAGGGTTTTGGCGATTAATTATACGGTGGTACTGAGTCTCTCCATATGAAGTGCTGGAAGGATGCTGCGATGAGGTCCTTCTGACACTTAAAATAGTTTTCTTCAGGCTCCCTAAGAAACTTTTACTAAGGGTGAGCCACGACTCAACTTTTCTTTCTTCCCTCTTGGTAGATTCTGGTTTCAATCAAGGCTCCGGTTTCAGGCCTTAACACACACACACACACACACACACACACACAATACACCTCAGGGGATTTTTTTTTTTTTTAATAGTTGAATACCGAGCTTCAAGTTGCATCAGGGCCTGTAACTTTGAGTCACTCAATTTTCATGATTATGAAACAGTTTTGAAAGGTGGGTTTTTGCTTTTCGCCGTCCATGGCTATGGTTTATATTTTGACCAAGGATTTTACTTAATGAAATCCGAAAAAGAGAAGAATGCACATCAGCTAAGTGATAGCAGATCCCTAAAAGAATTAGCCCACTGAATATGCTTCCTGACTAACAGGAGCAGTTGCAGCTAAACTAAGAACTTCATTAAATTGTTATTCCTTTGAAGACAACAGAAAACTGAAGTTTTTATATATTTCACAGTGAATAGATGAATAGATTAAACCCACTCTTAGGGATTGCCTCTCCTTACTTCCAGCTTCCCTTTTCTGTAATGTAGTTTTTTTTTTTTTCCCCTTAGTTTGCAGATCTGAAGGACTGAATAGGTTCCCCACCCCCACGGCCAGCCGAGGATGCAAATCAAAAACATTAGGACCTGATCTCTCTATTTGTCTCTCTTTGCTGTGTCTCCCCCAGTTTAATTTACAGCTTCAGATACCTTTGAGATTTTTGTTGATTCACCTTCTCAGTTAAAGTTTATTCACGTGTGTAAAGTGAAGTGTCAGTGTGATAAATGACTGGAGGGGCAGATTCCTGAAGATAGGGGGATTAATGATCTTTAGTCACTGTTTGAGCTGAGTTTGTATATGTTGGGACATTTTATCACGTCTGTAGATTAAAGATAGGGTCACACTAATAGGGTATCACTGAAGGCTGGTCGCGTCAGTGTGCAAATTCTGTCTTGGGGAAATATCGGGGGGGGGGGGCTGCGGGTGTGGGGGTGTGTGTACCATCCTTTCAGATTTAATAATTTGATTAATTAGTATCTGAGGTTTGTAATTTAAGCAGATAGGAAGCATTTCTAATCTTAAAGCTTAACTGATGTCTGGCTTTGCTGTTTCTAATTTAGTTTTCCATTTAAGTCACAGATGACTTTTAATAAGCCTGAGTTTTCCCCACAGGAGTGTCCGTCTGCTTGGTTCACCAGGTTGCAGGTCAGAGGTGTCTTTGGGAAGTGCTTTCTCCTCTTTAACCTGAAGCTCTTTATCATTCCTCTGATGACTTTCACTCCTGCTATGACTTGGACTAGGACTAGGACTAGGACTAGGATTTGGGAGGCCAAATTGCTGGGCTGCTGGGGTGATTTCCTGACAGTGTGCTGTTCTAAAGCCACACTATTGATTTGAATAAAACTTCACAGAACTCAGATAAGTGACTAGAGTTGGGTGTGCTCAAGACACCTGGGCAGGGAATGAATGAAGTTCTTGAAAGATTGTGTTTCATATCTTGCCTCAAGCCTAAGATCACAGTCTATCACTTGTTAATGGAGTGTATTTAAGAGAAATGTGGTGAGCTTAAATAAATCAAAGTGTACTGAGGGGTAAGGTGCCTTCAACAAGATTTAACCTGTAAAAGTATCTATTGGTTGTCAGTTCTTTTTTTTTTTTCTTTCTTTCTTTTTCTTCTTCTTCTTTTTTTTTTTTTTAACTTGGATGCCAACCTAACAATGTTTTATAGTTTTCTTCAAAAAAGACTAAAAACCATTTTGATGTGTTGATGTCATACTTAACATCAAATATTCTGTTTGAGTTCACTTTCTGTAGCCTTTTATTTATTAATCAAATGCCACAACTGTTTTTATTTTAGAAAACAGATTTTGGAAAAAAATGAGTACTCAGAAATTCATTTTTTAAGGTAAACGTCTCTAGTGAGTTTATATATCTGCATGTTCTTTTCTGTGGATAGCTAGACTTTTGGTGAGTGGAGCCGTTGGGGTAGCACTGAAGAAAAAGAATCTGTGCAATCTCTCAGGGACTGATTCTAAACATTCTTCCCTGGTTGACTTCCTCTTCTCAACTCCATTTTCTAAAACCCGATTTTAAGGAGAAAAAGTAATTGACCTTCAGTTCAAATTTAGGATGAGATCTCAATTTCACATAAAGCAAAAATATGCAGTGCTATCTTTCTTCCTCCTTCCTTTTTTTTCCTTTTGATATGTGTGTGGGGGATCTTTTTCTCTTGGGAGGAGGGATGCTTTTTAGATAAGTTTCACTATGCAGAGCCACTCATTTGGGTTTCTGGTCTTTCCTCATCCAAGACCTCTGCACAAGATTCGTTGGTGAGTCCGACAATTTCTAATTAATTAATTAATTAATTAATTAATTTTGACTTATTAATTTATTTATTCATGAGAAACACAGAAAGAGGCAGAGACAGAGGCAGAGGGAGAAGCAGGCTTCATGCAGGGAGCCTGACGTGGGACTTGATCCCAGGTCTCCAGGATCACGCCCTGGGCCGAAGGTGGCGCTAAATCACCGAGCCACCAGGGCTGCCCCTCTTATTAGTTTTTTTAAATAAACTTTTTGGCATTTAAATATACTTACCTGAAAACTGTGACATCTTTTAAGATATCCTTATTTCTTGGTGATGAGCTCTCTAACACGTAAGATACTTATGGTTAAAATCTAGAACAGAAAGTTTACCTGAAGTTTTCCCTTAGTGTTCACTATGACAAATGAAATATTCTTGTGTGAGTTAAGCTGTTACAAAATGATATTTCAAACCTACAGTGACGGTTGTTTGTTTATTTGACGTTGAGCAGATATCTAAAATTAAAAATGCTGGTACCAGGGATGGGATGAGGAAGAAATGTAGAATCGCAGCTTGTTGGTGAAGATCATAAATAGTTGAGTCTTCTTGTGTCATTTGTGTTGGTAAAAGATACTAAGGTAATGCTCATGTTGATTTCTGGACCTTTTAAGAATGTTTACTTCTTTAAAGTATAACAGCCTTGGCAGGCTTGGTTTCTTATAGAAGAATAGAATCAAAGTTGTTATTCAACTTAAAATTAGATCTATGATAGTCTGTGAGAATAAATTAAGAAATTTGGTAATAAGAAAGGGAAGAAAAAGTGAAACAGAAGCAGAAGTCAAGAGAAGTGTAGTGGAAATAGATCCAGAATTAAACTAGTTTTAAACTATTAGGAAGAGGTGGAGTGGGAACAGAGAGAGCAGCCGTGTCTAACCACACCCTCTGACCATATACATTATAAGAAGCAAATCTGAAAGTGGATTTCTGAAAACTTGATGTCTGTGTGTACATTCTATATTTAGCAACTGTATAAAGAACTAAATACCTTGTATTTTTAAAACCAAAAGCAGTTCGAAATATTTAAATCTTTCAGTTCATAGAACAGTTTTCTTAAGCTATGTCTAACAAAACTTTAGAATATTGACTACCTTGATTTATATAAAGGAGTGAAAAAGTGGGTAATTGACTTCTGTATCATAACATTTTTGGTTAGAGGAGATCAGTAAAGTAAAAGAAGAAAATCATTAAAAAATGATATGAAATTTGCATTTTGGGGTACCATAAGAAACTCTACAATGTCTACTTCTGTTGCTCTGAAGACATGTTATCATTTATTGAGCATTCATCTTTATCCTATTAATGCTTATAGGAACCTTATGACATAAGTACTGTTAGTGATAAAGTATTACTTTATCCTTATTTTATAGTTGTAGAAACTACATCACTGAGAGGTTAGGAGAAGTGGAAGAGCAGGGATTTGAAACAAGCTAATTCCAAAACTCTTAACCACCATGTACTTTCTCAGGTGAAAGAGAGAAAAGAAAGATTTTAAAAAGAAAGATTATGGTTCAATATATATATATCTTTTAATGTTAAAACTCATCCAAAAAAAAATCCACCTAAACAAGACTGTGGTTTGAACACTTGAAAATCTGGAAGGGGGCATTTTTTCCTGCCATTAAGTAAATGGTCTTTAAAGTCTTAGATCATCAGGCAAGACAATCAGTTCTTTACATTGAACCGATTCACATCTAGCCTTTATCAGGTCTGCATTTGTCCAGCATGCTTAAAAGAAGTGACTGAACAGAAAGTCCAAAGACTGACTGCTGGTGATGCCGAAGCACACAGATTCCAAGCTGTATTTTGGAAAATGAATGCCATTCTCATTCAGGCACATTAGAAAGATTTTGCTCCGAGTCCCAAGGCAAATAATTGGCACTCGTCAAGGAAGAGCCTGTGGAGAGACAATCATTTCCCCTGGGGTTGCTCTTCCCCTCTATGTTGAGCATGAGCTGGCAGTCATTTAGTAGTAGATGAGCCTTCTGCTTGACTGCTGTTCACAGATGACTCACTTCATGGTTACTGATCATGGAAGGGTTGAGCATTAATACCTGGTTGATCAGCTGGTTGGAAACTGCTTATGCATAGCCAATAAAGTTGCCATCCTGTGGAGATCAAAAGACCACCTCCTTTCTTTACAATTCTGGATTAGCATGGTTTCTTTTTCCCCTTCTCCCTCCATCTTCAGTCCTTTCCTTCAATCTTGCTGTTGAAGAGGAAGAAAAAAGATTATCTCTAGTGTACAGGGAGATAACTTTGATCTTCACTTCCTTGCCTTTCTCTCGCTCTCTGCTCTTTTCTTAAAAAAAAAAAAAAATTTTTTTTTTTTTTTTTTTAACCATCCAAAAGGCTATTTCTAACACTGGAAGGTGTCATGTTGCTTGCTTCATGGGAGAGCTCAGTCTCATTTCCCTTCAGCCAAAACAGGCTGCTACAGATTCCCTTACTTCTGAGATTTTACTTGGCTTCCAAACATCTTATGACAATGTTGTTCCACACATAAAACAATATTTTGAACAGCTTGACTGTGCATAGCTTTCTGATTTCATTCAATGAGAGAAGTACCTCTGCAGTGTTCACAGCTGTCCATGGCTTGGAGCCGAAAATGAGTATCTGCTTATTTTATTTAATTAATTCATTTTGTTATTTAGAGGAGAATGTATGTATGGAAGGTAACAATTGTTGAAAATGTTCTTTAGCTACTAGTTTGATGCAGAATAACCTATAGCCTTAATGCCTGTCACCTAGTTTGACACTTAAATGAAGCGTTAAAAGCACCTTCAATGGCTACAAGCAAATGTCAACAGAGCAGTGTGGTTCTGTTAAGTGGGAGTATGTTCTTTTTATGTCACGTGATTGATTTGTATGCAGCATATAAGGATGAGTAGACTTTGATTCCTAAAAACACCATGAATTTGGGGGATCTAGTTTTTAGTTATTAGTCTTTTTTACTGGAAAAATATATATTTTAAGATTTTATTTATTCATAAGAGAGAGGCAGAGACATAGGCAGCGGGAGAATCAGGCTGCCCGCAAGGAGCCTGATGCGGGACTTGATCCCAGGACCCTGGGATCATGACCTGAGCCAAAGGCAGATGCTCAACCACTGAGCCACCCAGGTGCCGTGAAAAAAATATGTTTCTTAAAGCACTTCTGTCAGTATAGCAGCTGATGGTTACACTTTCTCAAAATGCTCTTTTGATTGGATTTCAGAAAGCATCAAGTTCAAAGTATGGGCTGCCTCTGCCTGTGTTTAGTTCATCTGTACATGGCCTGAGAACCAAAGACAGCTCATCCACAGTCAGCCATGGCAGGAGCTTGGTGTCCTTGGAACTTTCCCCTAAAATTATCTGCAAGAGGTTCTACCTGAGACTATTAGACCCAGTCTGTATCTCTAACACTGTAGATTCTTGTTTCCCTATCTATTCTTCTTTTAATGCCAGGAAAAGTATTTTAAGAGAAATAAAATTGTCACACGTGACCAGTTAGGACTTTAAAAATCATTTTAGGTAAATGTCATCTCTTGATTTAACTGAAAATTTCAATAAGCATAACAATACAGGGATCCCTGGGTGGCGCAGCGGTTTGGCGCCTGCCTTTGGCCCAGGGCGCGATCCTGGAGACCCAGGATTGAATCCCACGTCGGGCTCTCGGTGCATGGAGCCTGCTTCTCTCTTTGCCTGAGTCTCTGCCTCTCTCTCTCTCTCCCTCTGTTACTATCATAAAAAAAAAAAAAAAAAAAAAAGCATAACAATACAATGTTTATATGACCGTAAAGTTCTTTGCAGCGTGTTATGTATGGTCATAATTTTTTGCACGATTATAGAAAGATACATCAACTTGGTAAACTCATTCCTGGATTTTAGCAGAAGAGGAAACAGAGGTCCTATTACAGTTACTCCCCTCTGATGTGACTGAGGTCCTTATATGTTATTAGCAACCCCAGGTAGAGTTTGAAACGAAAATGGGGCCAAAGAATCAGAGAATCAGGCCACACATATCTCTTTCAAGATCATTTGGCTTCGGGATGCCTGGGTGGCTTAGCGGCTGAGCCTCTGTCTTTGGCTCAGGTTGTGATTCCAGGGTCCTGGGATCAAGTCCTGCATCGGCTCCCCACATTAGAGCCTGCTTCTCCCTCTGCCTGTGTCACTGTCTCTGTCTCCCTCTGTGCCTCTCATGGATAAATAAATAAAATCTTTAACAAAAGAAAGGATCGTTTGACATCATATGGTGCGAATGAGATATGCTCAGTCCTATAACTTGATCTCCAAATATAAATAACCTGCACACTAATTATATTTTTTGTTTTAACTTGCAGTATCTTTTCCACATTTCCAGTGATGTTGCTGACCCTTAGTTTGGCTACAAGTGTCTGCCTGCAATCTCTTTCCTACATGAGGAATTATAAAATATATACTGTTTTTAGTTTCAGAGATCTAAAGTGGATTTTGTTTACTCAGGCTTGCTTTAAAAGGCAGTCTTTATTACTCTGAAACTTCACTACAATGGGGCTTACTCACATAACAAAGTGAGTTAAGGCACATTTGTATGTGTTAACTGCACACCTCTGGGTAGCTTTAAGTGACTTGAGTTGGGGGAAGTAATTTTAGTGTCTCCAGACCTTTCAATTAACAGGTTGTCTGAACAAAGTAAACTGACTTGTACATGCTGTGGAAGATGAACTCATTGGTTTTTTCCCCCTCATATTTGAAGAGAAGTGAAAATTTCCTTAGCAGTCTGATACCGAGTTTAGAATTAGAAGTTTTTAAATTTGTGAACTTAATAATATATTGCCTAAACATGTAGAAGGAAAATAGGAGCGAGTCAGAGCCTTCACCTGGGTACTATCCAAAGGGGGGGGGGGGTCATCCTGTGATAACATTGTCACTATTAGTCTCAGTGAATTAGGGTGGAATAAATGCAGCATGAGGGCAGCTTTAAGTGAGGGTTAGTGTGGCCAGAGGGAAAACGAAATTCATTGCATCCTTTGGTCTTTTCTCCTATTATTGGCCATTCATTCTGAGGAGCTCATCATTTCCTAGGATTTCATATTCAAAATTATCCTTTTACCATTTACCATTTGACATATTTAACATGTTTAAATATACACAATTATTAAGTACATGTATGTATACATATATATACTTAATATACACGCATATATATAATATATATCCTGATAAAAAATAAAGTGATTAATTAGATGATGAATTGATGCATACCCTAATTGAAGGACTAGGAATCAATTAAAATAATAATTGTAAAGCCTAAAATTTATAGTGTTTACCGTATGCCCCACAGCAAAGTGTTTAACATGCCTTATCTTATTTAATATCGCATTAGGAATGAAGGCATTGCCATCATCCCCCCTGTTTATCAATACGGAAAATGAAGTTAGAAAAGTTGGTGTCTTGACTGGTCAGTCAGCTCATTCAGTAGAGTGAGGATTTGAAACCAACAAGTCTGATCCCAGATTTTTTGTTCTTTACCATTTTACAGACACGCTGCACTCTTCCCTTCAAAGGAATATGATTGTAGATGAAACTGTCAAATGTATATATGACTATCAAATTCTTGTGTGTCTGTGATGCTTTCCGTGATACAGAATTGTGGTAGATTGTGCTGCCAAGCTGTTTTAGTTCCTTTTTAGATTTCAGATTTTTCTGGTCTCTGTGATGATCTGTTCCTCCCTTCTGCTTGTCACATGATAACCCATAACAAAGAATGTATCCTGGTATGATACAGAACAGAATATAGAAACATATAGGTCCAGCCCCATAGCATGGTTTGGTGGAATTCAGTGCTTTTCTGTTTGTGGAGTACATTTGAAGTAGTAAAAAACCAAGTAGGTTTTGTGATAGTTCAGTTGTCTAAGTGAATAAAAGTCTCCTTATACATAGGAAAAAACCTCACTATCATTGGGATCTAACTTCTCCTGGGAACATGTTGAATTTTTGTTTTTTGAGTTTGAAAATAGATGGTTACTTACTTGGTGATAAGTTGTTACAGATAATAAATTAATACAGATAATAAAAACGCATTAAGCAGAAGCTTAATTATGACAAATTTTATAAAAAACAAAGAATGCAACATTGGTTAACATGATCCCTGTGAATGAAACCTGCTAGTCTGTATTAACTATCAAAAACTGTACTGTAATCAGTAGCTTTTCAGAAGTAATATAGTTGGTTTTTAAAATGTTATTCTTTTGCTTTTTCTTACTCCTTTAAATACATATGTTTGACTAAGATTGTTCTGTATGATTTCTAAGGTATGGTTTTCTCAGTTGAACTCACTGACTTCCACAGTTATTTCCAAAAGTGTAGATGAGAGGTACATCTGTACTCTTTGTTAATTCCATAGGTTGTTACTTTACATAAGGCTTAAGAGAAGATTGAAGCTGTTCCTGGCTCCTTACACAGTACCGCTAATCAAAATGGTATCACATTCAAAATCTTCCTTTATATGGGAGTTGGGGTCTCTCAGCCTTAAGGTTTTACTCTTTGTCTGAAAATATACTTCATAACAAATTTATTTCTCTGTATTCATTGCCTTGCAGTTAGCCATTCATTTGTGTTTGATAATACTATTTGTTTATTATTAATGGGGCTTAATAACATGGTTTAATCCTTTTGATGACAATCAAAAATTATTATTAACTAGCCGTCAACTTTTGTTGCTATTAGATATTTTAAAGAATGTGTTAGATGTACCTGATACTGTATAAGGGCTTTTCATTAAAGATCCTGGTTGTGAACATGTAGATAGGAAAATGAATGTCGTATCATGTCAGTGAATTGTTAGCAATATATGAATGAAGGATGTTTGATGTGAGAGAAGGGAGAAATAGAAATGCCTTTCGGGAACCGATAGATCAAGGGGATTTACTAGGTCAGGAAAAACTCTATGGAATGAGTAGATTCCCAGAGTTGAAAGAAAGAATGGGATATCTTGTTAGGTGAAGGGAAGAATTTGAGAGGTGCATCCAGGAGTGTGATCTGAGTTACTGACAATCTATTTCAAGAGGTAAATTTTACATAATTATAGATTTTCGCTTATGATGTCTTATTTTGCTATTCAGTAATTCTGTACATTTGTTTTATTTATTTAATCAACCTTAGTAGACAACAGATTATTAAAAAAAAGAAAGCTAAAAAAAAAATAAAAATAAAAAAGAAAGCTTATTCCTTGTACTTGAGAAATTGATGATGAATGGTTGATTGCCATATAGATAATTTAATAGAGGCATGTGTGACTGCTCTGGGGGCCTATGTTTAGACCACAAAAGCTTCTGCCATGTGAAGAAGTGATATAAAATAAATGTAAATATGATGATTAAATTCTTGATTAGACATGGGGGTTTTGGGGGCCATTTTCTTTGGGGGTATGGGTAGCCATGGACTGATGAATAGATTTAGTTATAATACTATATTATTATCAATAACCTGTCAGAGAATCAATAGAACATTAACAATCTCTCTTTGCCTATGGCCTGTCTGCAGTACCCAGAATATATAGTCTTTATCCTACTCTAGTTACTTTCTGTGACAGGACCTACGTCCCCATAGTATAGAAGATTCTATTTATAACTTTTATGAACACTTTTTTCATATTAAGCTGAAGCCCAGCTTTATTTTGTGTCTTCCTGGCCCTAGTTTTTACCCTCCAAAGCTGTCCATGGTGAATCTAGTTTAGTTTCTACATGAAACTGTTTCAATATTTGAAGACAGTTGTGTTCTTTCTAAATCTGCTGTTCTCCAGGTATAGTTTCTTCCAATTTTCCTCATTTGCTGAAGAGTCGTTTCCCTTGGTTGTGTTGTTTTTGTTATTACTGTTTTTATTAATGATTTTGTTCGTGTCCTAAAGTGCAACATGAAGTTTGAGGATCCTACCTTTTTTTGTAGTTAAAAACGTGGATAGGCCTTTAACTTTTTCCCACTCTTCTAATCTTTCATTTTATCTAAAAGGTTCTCTCAGTATTGTGGGATGTAATGCTTTTCTGGATCAAGAGATTTAAAATGTATTAAGAAACTAGATACTTACCTCCCCACCTTGATTTCTCACTGAACCAACTTAAAATTGCTCTTCCTGGTCTGAAGTCACAATTCTTGGCGGGGAAGAAAAACAAAATAAAATTTGTGAGATTCTGTTTTTTCTTCTCTGATAATATTTTGTGGTGGCTGAAAACAAATGTCTACACAGGGCTTGTAAGGAAGGACTCAAGTTAGGTCTGAGGGGGATGATTGGCTGGATGTTCCCATCGAGAAATAGAGCCCAATACAGATAGACCTCCAGAGTTTTCAAGACGGCATAAATCCATATTTTTAGGTAAAATATTGTAACTGATACATGAGAGCAATTGAGACTGTTAATAACAATAATAGATCTCAACCCCTCATGTGACCCTACAGGTCAGCAGTTTGTGGGACAGTATTACATCATCCACCCCACTTAGAACTGACCTGCCTGTAGCTGCTCATTCCTACTCTAAGTACAGAAGTATACATACCTTCACTTTCTGTTATCTTTAGTGTTTTAGAAGCTTTAACTTTTCTGATGTTTGGCCTTCCTTACTATATTGTGACTAGTTAAATGGTTAAATAATTGCTTATTTATTTAACCAAAAGCTTCTGCCTATATTAAGAGCTATTTACAGTTTACAAATTGTATTTGTTGAACCAGTCAGAGTGATTACTTTGACTGTTTGTGTTTATTCTTTTGTCCTAAAGCTAACAAACAAAGAAAACAAACCGACAAGCCCTTTGATGAGCTAAGAGTCCCTGATGAACTGAATAAATATATTCTTGACTAAGAAGAGAAATTATCAACACAGACAGTCTAAAGGTTTACTGATTGCTATTAAGAGGCACACCACTGCACTGCATTTGAATTACAGGTTGAGAAAATACAGGAAGGGAATTTGAAGAAATAAATTAAGAAAATTTAGGCTGTGGTTGAATTGCAAAGGAGCCTTCAACTTTTGCAAGAACTTATTGCAGGATGCTTTTGAAAATCTAGTTTCCCTTATTTGTTTTGTTTTTGTTTGTAGATCATTAGCTATTTGACAGGAATATCATCAGGAGAGAAGCTTAATCTAAAGGGTCAGTAATCATTACCAAGTTGAAAATGATCAGAAATGAAAATGAAACATCTCTGAAATAATTTGTTAATAGAAAATGTTATTTAATTCACAAAATATTGATTTATGCACAGTTCTTGAGAGCATATCTAGCACTTCTTGAGGAAATCTTGTGCATAATTCATAAATGTTTCTAAAATAACATTTGGAGGATTTCTTTAGGCAATGGTATAATTTGCTCAGGTGTTCAAGATATACTGCAAAGCTAAACATCTATGAAGAAACTTTTGTGGACTCTTAAAAAAAAAAAAAAAAAAACCTGATCATTTCTCACCAAATCTAAGTAAACTGTTCCTTTACGTGGAGATTTCTATTTTTCATTATGTTTTACTATAAAGTACGTGGGATTTCTTCCTTCTTCAAACGGCTCATCCGGTGGGAAGACTATGGCAGAGTCCCATTGGGGATCATTAGGAGTATTACTCCTGTTAGACATCTATCAGGGGCCGCCCTCCTCATGCTAAATTCTGGAGCCACAGCTCGCAAATAATACAAGATGCTCACAGGCACAAGGCAGGGAATAGCGTCTGAGTGGGAGAAGGTCAAGGCACGGGCAGGGGAAGAGGTCAGAAGCAGTAATGTGCCCTGAGCAAGGAATGCTGGTTCATTTGTAGCTGGAAACCGTCAGCAGCAGTTAGTTCATTGTCCATAGGAGACATGTTTAAAGATGAGCATTATTTGATGCTCTGACAAAATGGCTTGTCAATAATAGATTCTTCATCACCTCCAAGGGTAGCCATGATTTCCGTGTTTATATGGAAATTATTCCTACGGTTGATAACTGCAGCCTTTAGAAGAACGTAATGAGAATATAGTAATTAATTAGCCTAAGTCTGGTTGATCTTTATTGCCCTGGACCATAACTCTAATTTCATTTCCCTACTTCCTTCCACATAAAGACTCTTTCTTCCTTCTTTGTGAACCACAGAAATGTTATGTTTGAGTTATTTTCTCACAGGGAAGTACTTTGTGTTTAAGATGTATTGGTATTATTGATGTGATCATATTGTACATCTGTCTAATGAGGGTTTCCTGCCTGTGAGCCAGCTTCAGCCAGGTGAGTACCCTCCCAAGTCCTCTGGCTTTTCTTCTTTTCTTTCTTTTCTTTCCTTTTCTTTTCTTTTCTTTTCTTTTCTTTTCTTTTCTTTTCTTTCTTTTCTTTTCTTTTCTTTCTTTTCTTTTCTTTTCTTTTCTTTTTCTTTTGATTTTATTTATCTATTCATAGAGACACACAGAGAGAGAGAGAGAGAGAGAGGCAGAGACACAGAAGCAGGCTCCATGCAGGGAGCCCGACGTGGGACTCGATCCCGGAGTCTCCAGGATCACACCCTGGGCTGCAGGCAGTGCTAAACTGCTAAGCCACTTGGGCTGCCCTCCTCTGGCTTTTCTAGATGCTTTCCTGCTCTTAGGGAATGCTCTGTCTAGGGCCATACCTTTTTCTCCTTCTTCCTCTTCTGCTTTCCATTCCAATTCCTGTTTCCCCTGATGAATCAATATAGATGTTTCTTCCTCCAGAAAGCCTTAGCTACTCCTCCCACCCACCTATATAGATTTGATGTTTTCCATATATTTTTCTCTAGCACCCTATGAAAGAGTATATGATCTTGAGGGCAATCATGCTGTATTGCATTTACTTGTCTAGATATCCTTTCCAACCATGAGAGTATATGTCTAATTAAGTATCACAACTAGCACATTCAGTGAATTAATAAGTGATTCAGGACATAAATTAATTTGCTTTGACAGGAGTTTTAAAAGGGATTACTACTCCCTCTTATTCTTGGGTAAAGTTTTATTCTAGAAACAGAGAAGGAAACAATTGGAAAGAAGAAAAACCAGAATTACCAAATACCACAAATCCTCATCCCTGTGTTTACTTCATTTTTTTTTTTTTTCTGGAATAACTTGTGGTAGAAATGTTGTAAAGCACCAAATTTGAAAGTAATTGAAAGGGGGGAGGGTGCTCCCAATAGCTATGTATTTACTGGATCCTACAAAATAGGTTGCATAGGACTTTGAGTGTCTACCTTTGTTTGAAGTTTATAGATTTTCCTACGATTTTTCTATGGACTAACTGTACTATGACAAGTGAAAAAACATCACTTGGATTTAGACATGGTTGTTGCTGGCTTTGAATCTGCCACTACCTTGCTTTTTTACCATGCTAGAGTGAGTTGGTTTCTTCATCTCTAAAAGTTCAGAAATTGAAACAGTTGATACTTAGACCACTTTCAGAATTTTAGTTCTGTAGTTTTTAACGCAGGAATAGTACAATGAACTGAAATATTTATCAGTGAGTTTTTTCTAGTCATTACATCTCTCAGTAGCATGTAGTGATTGCAAAGGTGTAGGCTTCAGAGTTAAAATACCTGGCCTCACTGCTGACCATCCATGTCACTTTAGCAGGTTATATATCTCACTTTTTGGTTGCCTTATCAGTAAAATAGAAATAATTTTGATAGCTGTTCATAGGGATGCTATGAAGGTTAATTAAGCTAATATTTGTGAAATATTTAAAAGGGTATTTAACATGTTCTAATATCTATTGAAGTGTGAATTATTGTTTTTATTATTATATTGCTGATAAGTAGTCTTTTTTTTAAGATTTTTTTATTTATTTATTCATGAGAGAGAGTCAGAGACACAGGCAGAGGGAGAAGCAAGCTTCCTGTGGGACTCAGGACTCAATCCAGGAACTCCAGGATCATGCCCTGGGCCAAAGGTAGGCTCTAAACCGCTGAGCCACCCAGGGATCCCCTGATGAGTAGTCTTTATCAAGATTTTTTTTTTTTTCTTTTAAAGAAACTACTTTGTGATAGTTGCTTGGTATAGACCCTGAGTTACAACCCCTGAACATAACAATTATCCCTACGGAGAATTCAAACTTTAAGACCTCTTGCCAGAGATTTAAAAAGCAACAAACAAACAAAAGCAGAAAAAGCGTGAATGTTCTTAAGAGAAAATTCAGGGTTAATTTGACAGGTTGGAGACAGATTTCTGGGCAGATTGCCATGTCAGTGTGATAGCCATTTCTGTCTGAATAAAGCAAGATATTATTGTTTATGCTGTACAGAAATGCCAACAATTAGAGGTTATAGCTGATTGTTCCACCCCCCCCACACACACACACTCTTAAAAAAATGTTAATGCCTCTAAGAGGATTAAGAGATTTGCAATTTACTGTGAATTATTTTAATCAGATTATAGGTCCTCTTTTACTTGGAGTTCAGCTTTTAGCACTTGGGGAATGGAAGTTTTCATTTGGCCAGTCGGATGGTGACACATTGGGAAGTGCCAAGGATGGAGAATGGTGAGGCCATTGGGATCCTGGAGTAATACCGGGCCCAGCCAGGGAGAGTGGAACTGGCAGAGGAGGCGGAGAAGTATCTGCAACGAACTCTACATGTTAAAAATGTTCTCTGAATCTAGAAATATTGTATCTAGCTCCTTTATATTAAAGTTCTTCAGGAAACCAAAAAATCAAATTAGAAACATCACTGTTACGGTACAGAGAACCTGATTTTTAGGGCACCTGTAGGCTCAGATAATGAATCTTTGGCTCAGGTCATGATCTCTAGGTCCTGGGTTCGAGCCCCGCATGGGGCTCCTGGCTCAGGAGGGTGTCTACTTCTCCCTCTGCCTCTCCTCCTGCTCATGCTCTCTCTCTCTGTGTGTATTTCTCTATCTTCAATGAATAGATGTTTAAAAAAAAAAAAACCACAATTTTTAGATGAGTCAAGGATATAGGTTTGGGAAAATGTGTCTTTTATGGAATAATATAATGACTAAGATTTCAGCCTCCAGATGTAATTCATGTATTTAATCAGTAATTACTTATCATATTCTGTGTGTCTAGCTGGCTGTGCTCTAATCTTGGTATGATCACCGGCTGTTTTAAGACGTACCTGGGACTTATTGTCTTCAGGAATAGCAAGACATGCAGACTTGGTAATGACTGTCATGAAGATTTTACTCACAAATCCAAGAAACAGGCACAGGGCACCATGCAAGACCACGCAGAGAAGCAGCAGGGTTGGGTGGGAGGCAGAAGGAGGGAGAGGATGGCTTGGGCAAAGCCTTTCATTGTGGTTTTCATGGGAAAGCAGGAGTGATGAGGCAGGGTATAAAAGCCAAAAAGATTTAAGATTGGACAGTTTCAATAATTTCAGCAGGCTGTGAGCTACAGGAAAGTTCCTAGTTGTCCATTGCTTGGATTTGGGGTGGTAAGAGCCAGACGGAAGAAGTGCCTCAGTGTGTGGACTCTGGATAGATTGATTTGTATTTGAGGGGTGTGCTCTTCAGTGAGTGTTTGCCATCTCCAAGAATTGACTAGCCCTGGGAGAGGCAGGTCCTCCCTGTCAGCAAGGCCCCAGATGCCAGGGCATCAACAATACAAGAAAATAAGAAAGTATAATTAATACATTAGTTAAGTATGTTAATGGTTATATCACTTAGGTTTTTTAAGCCTAGGTTTCTTCATCTGTGAATTGGAGATAGTAATAATGCCTGCCTTGAAGAATTTTGAGATCAAAATGGAAAAAGACATTATTTTTCTTAGAAGAAATATTTAATAAGTGATAGAAGTTCAAAGCCCAAAAATGATATTGAAATGAACTCAGAATTCAAAGCAATACTGAGATTCTGAGATTGTGTGTGTGTGTGTGTGGTTTAATAAGATGAGATGAAATTGTGTCTCTGTTGATGGAGACAAGTTATAAATGACAGTACTTCTTAGATTATTCACTAGAAATATCACTTTATTCTCCAAAGAGATAAAATTCACATACAGAATTTATACTTCCAAATCTTAATACACAAAAATCTTAGGGATTTTATTTCATTTTATCTCTTCATATGAGAATGTATTTTCTGGAAAAGCAGCAGAATATTGGAGCAGCAGTAGCTAATGCTAATTAAGTACTAATTAATAGCACTAGTATCAGAAGAACTTTGGTGAGGGTAGGGAAAGTTGTAGACTCAAAGTTTCATGGCCAGAGGAGCAGTCTATTTAGTAATATTGCTATTAGTTTGAGTGTGGCACATCTGCCTTTATGCTGTTCTCTATATTTAAATTTTTTAAAAATTTTTATTTATTTATGATAGTCACAGAGAGAGAGAGAGAGAGAGGCAGAGACACAGGCAGAGGGAGAAGCAGGCTCCATGCACTGGGAGCCCGATGTGGGATTCGATCCCGGATCTCCAGGATGGCGCCCTGGGCCAAAGGCAGGCGCCAAACCGCTGCGCCACCCAGGGATCCCTGTTCTCTATATTTAATCCCAGGCCAGTGGTCCAGTATGTCTTTCACCGCTGCTTCCTTGCCATGTGCTCCTGGTCACTTACTATTTTTATTTTTTCTTCCTTACTCTCAGGCTTTCTTAAAGGCACTGCATACTCTTACCAAAGCACTGTGTCAGCTTCACTATTATTAATTAGTGTCCATTATTATTTAAATTCTGCTTTTTACAATAGTCTCACATCTCTGAGGGATGACCCATGTCTGTTTTACAGAATTAAGTATCATCAATAGTTAGCACTCACATAACACTTTGTGGGTACTCAGTAAGTATTTGTTGAGTGAACAGTCAAAACAGATCATTTTAACATTCTAAAAAACTAAAGTGTATCTTATGAAAAAATAATAAATCTTCCGACAAAAGAAAGATAAATGAGACTGTATTATCTAATATTTTAATTCTCTCTTATGTTTATTTTTTCCATAAATGTAATAGTAAAAAACTTACATTGTTTAGGTTTGCCTTGAATATTGTTAGGGGAGAGAGATTTAAATGTTTGTTTCTTTTAGGAACAGTTAAACATAGTTACAGTGGGTAAGATCTATAATGGAGGTTGTAGAGAAACATCTAGAGAATTCAAGAGCTTTGGGTTATTAAAAAAAGAAACAGAAAAAGTTCCTTCTTTCTGAAACTCATTCATAGGAAGATGGGCATAAAACATATTTTAGGCATGAAACATACCATGTAATGTTCTCCTATTTTTTAAGATATTTACCATTCAAAATAACTTCTCCTGGGCACCTGCCATTTGTGAGAAATTTGTAGGTACTGCTGATATGTGAAGATGAATTTAGTTATGGTCCCTACATACAAAGTTCACATTGTCTGATAGTTGAGGATATTTATATGATATTTGCATAATATAATTTCACATATATGTATAGATACGCAAGAAGGAAAAATGTACTTCCTACCAGAGTCAGGCAATGTTTGAAGAATAATTGAAGTAAATACTGAAGATATCCTTTCCTCTGCTTGTTTGCCACCAGATGAAACAGAAGAAACCCACATGTATAGGCAAAGAGAAAAGAAATTGTGTGGGATACTGAGGAACCAGAAATTGGAATTGTTAACTTATTGGGTACCTGTGAGGATAAACCTGTGAACAGAATATAAAAGTTCTCCTCTTCCATACTCACTATAATGAAGTTCATTATGTGGCAAAGGAAAACCAGGGAAGTTTTTTTAGGTAGGGAAAAACTCTGGTGGGTTAGAAAGATTGCTCAACCAATGGCGCAGATGATGGGTTGAATAGGCAGGGATAGCACAGACCATGAGAAAACTTAGAAGACTATCAATAAAAGGGACAGATGATGTAGAAATACAGTGGTGGTAGAGATAAAACAAAGGGAAAGTTACAGAGTTTGGGGATGGTAGAACGAATACATAGACTTGTTGCAGGATGGAGGGTCCATGAGCATCAGGAATTTCGATAATAATGGAGGAACAGTATGTGTAGAGGAAATGCTGTGACTTGTCCTTTGATAGGTTGAGTTTATGATGTCAATGTGTTGTCCACATGAGCATTCTTCAGTTCCTGAAATGCTGAAAAATTCCATGTGGATTCAAAGAGAATTATTTAGAGATAAAATGTCAGGAGAAATTTCTCCAGTGAGAGTCTTGAGGTTTGTAAAGTGGGAGACAGAGGGCAGGCAGGTCCTAAAATGAGTTCACCTTGCCTGTTTTTGTTATTATTACTATTTAGATTACAATAATACAAGCCTGTACCTAAGATTAGAGGCATGTGTTATTAAAGAAGGGAGAATTAAAGGAAATGGCTATTTCTGAGTCAGTTTTAGCTGCATACACCTCAATTTTGAACATGCTTACACTTTGATAAGTTCACTGCAATTTCAATATGTACTGTTGATTTAGAAAAAAAATGTGGGGTCTGGAGTAGATTCAAGTTATGATTCAATTCTACTAATATCTGCAGAGTAATCACTACATAACGTTATTTGGGATAAACACTGGAAATGTAAAAACAAAAATGATTCGGACAAAAGCCCTAGGCCAGAGGACCTGAGTTGCATGAATGCTGATTTGATCTTAGGTAAGTTTTGATCTTTGGGATTATAAGCTTTTCTACTGCTGGATTAAAGTGTTGATTTGTTATCATTGTACATAGGCTCAAAGAGACTTTCTGTAAACAAATGTGGCAGAAACAGGTTATGAGGAAGGATGTTTAAGGGCAGGTCTATAATTAGGTAATTGAAGAAATTTTAGGCTCATGGAATCTCCAAGTAGGAAGGAAACAAAGAGATCTGGCCCAATGTATACTAAGACAGTAATTTATTTATGTTCACATATTAAGGCCTTAATATGTTCCTCCTCTTATTTCCAAAGAGACACCAGCCCCTTACTCCAGGAATGCTAAATGACTTGCTCTTTTTCAGCTTCTCTTGGTCATCTTTCAAAATGCTGTTTTTTCCTCCTGCTCATCTGCCTAATTTGTACACAGATGTCCTGCCTATCCCCTCCATCCCATCACCCAGTTCTTCAGGTCCAGATGAATTGGCCCTTCTATGCACTACTATAATAGTGTCGTATATGCCTTTACTTTACATTGTGCTGTATCATTTGTGTGTTTGTTTACTTATTCAAGGCTTGGAATGGATCAGGTACTGCGCTAGGTACCAAACAAAATCAAAACAACTGAACGGGGTTTTTTGGGTTTGATTGTTTGTTTGGTCCCTTATATAATTACATGCTGTTAGAGAAACGATCAAACTTTTTTCTAAACAGACTTTTTAAACAAACTCACAGTGATGTTGAGGAACAAAATTAAAACTATTCCCTACCTTCTCCAAAACAAAAATGTGAGATGGCCATTCCTTTATTTTGGCAAAGTTGGCAGGAGGGAAGGAGAAGACCTTGTATCAATCAGTGTTTCTTAAGCTTGGCACAAATGACATTTTGGGCCAGACGATTCTTTCTTTTTTGGAGATTGTCTTGTGCCTCGTAGGATGTTTAGCAGCCTCCTTGGCCTGTATCACTAAATGTCAATAGCATCCCCCCTAGTTCAGACATGCAAAAATGTCTCCAGATATTGCCACGGCTCACAGAGGATATTGCCTCAAGTTGAGAACCACTGCTTCATACCTACATGAACTTCTCGCAAAGAGTTCACCTGGCCAAACTAGATTAATATCTTTTTATGTATTAACCTGTTTCTATACACAATACACATAGAAACATATGTTTGTGCCCACACACACAGTGTTTTTTTTCTATCATGAAAAACTATTGTAGATATTTAGTGAACAAACAACAACTTGTCATCCTGCCAATATGCATTTATGAAGTAATGAAGCTTGAAAGGTGTGTGTCTGTGTGTGTATATTATTGGCTCAATTGAACATATTCTGTATTGATTTTCACTGAAAGTGGGTTTTATTAATAAGTCAAGAAAGTCATTTCTTACAGACTAAATTTCCTAGTGGGAATTGGTCAAGTCCTCTTCTGTGGGGATGATACACTATAAGAAAAATAAACAGGCCGATGTGGTAGTGATTTGTGGGGAGGACTTCCATTAGATAGAATAGTGAGGGAAAGATTTGAAGGGGAGACATTAGAGTTCAGATCTAAGGGTTGAAAACGAATGTAAAAAAACATGGGCTAAGCATAGGCTATGACACAAGGTTGAGGTAGAAAAACTTGGTGAATGAGAGGAACTGAAGTGTCAGTTTGTCCAAGTATGGTGATAAACGGAGATTGTCATCAAGTGTCGTCACCCAATAGCCTCTTATGCCAATTTGTAGAGCTATTTGTTTTTTTTCTTTTTATATTTTAAGAATTTCAGGCAACATTTAAAAATTGAGGTTTCTTTAAAAACCCAGGTTTCTAGCATCTTCTGAGAAACTAGATGATCTGGTAATTTCAGATTCTCCCTCACATGTGGAAGCTGGAAGCTGTCCCTTGGAGCTGGATGAGGAAGACCCCTGTAGGCAGTCTTCCTGGCTTGCAGGTATCCTCCACTCATATTGTATATGAGTGTGCTCAGGTCTTACTGCCCAGCCCTTGTTATTATTTAACCACATGGCCTGTAGATAGGTACTTTTCGTTCTCTAATTTTGGGACTTGAAGGGCCTCGTACGGACTTTTTTTACTTCAAGTGAATTAAGATGGTAGCAAGCACAGGAATACCATGCTCCGCTGTAAAAACTGAGATTATTTAGCATGCTCTGGAAGGCTAGATTACAGAGGCAAGAGTGGAAATGGGGAGAAGATTTAAGAGGATGCTGAGGAAGGGGTGGATGGTGGCTCCATCCGAGGTGATACCAGGGGGATGGAGAGAAGTGGTCTTGGCCTCTGTTGTAGTCCTAGTTGTATGGTTCATGCTGACCTGAATGACCAACCTCTCAAGCACAGAGCCCATGTATGATGGGAACAGTGCCCCCGGGACTTGTGCCATGTAGCAGCCTTGAAGGAAGCATTTGGAATAGAAATCCACAGTAAGAAATGCAAGATCTTGCTTATGGATTTGCCTCGTGTGGGAAGCAACAGTAGTTAGGGAAAGAAAATAATGTCATAATTACTCAACTTTGATTTTAATCGTCTCTGTTTAGTTACAGATGAAATAGTTTATGTCAGTATTAAAAGTAGAAGGTGCAGTATAGAAGACAACAGAATAGACGCTTCTGGATTTCAGTGTACAGCGGTCATTATTTTCCATCTGGTTCTCTAAACAAGTGCCATATGAAAAGTGTCCTGGTAGCTTGAATGTATGGATTCATGTCTGTGAGGTATTTATAAACACACAATGTGAATTCTTGCCCCTTCTAGCATTTTAATGGATTCACATTAAATGGTAGGTCATTATACTTTTCACTGAGACAGTGAAGGGTGATTAACTTCGTCTGGGTTCAACGAGTGTAATTTTAGAGGCTACAAATATTGTTCCAAGTCAGGTTAAGGTTTAAGGGTGAAAGTATAGTGAAGCCTGACTGAATGACTTTTACAGCATCGAGTTAATGTACACAAACAAAGAAACTCTTGTTTTCTTTCCATTATGAGTGTGGAGAACAAATGACTTGCTTGTTATAGAGAGGAAAATGTGAAAATTAGGTTGGTCTACAATAAAATTCATGCTGTGTGCACCCATTTACTCAGTATTTTGAATTGAAAGTTCTTTTTTAAAGCCCTGTTTAACATTGCTGAGATTCAGAAACTTCAGATTCTGAATACATGGCCTTTGTTGAGATAAGACTATCCTAACAAATGGCATCAACAGATTTACTATCTTTTACATAAAGAAGGCAATTTACCATAAAATACCCTAGCACACTCTTAGAAGGGAAAATTGCCTTTTTCTCTCCACTGACTGTTTTTAATAGATCCAGCTACCCCCAAGTGCTTCCATTTCTCTCCATTTCTTCCATCCAGTAAGTACTTTAGGTAATTTGATCTAACCTTTTCCTTTTCACTAGTTGGATTCAAATCTTGGAGACTGGATTTCAGTAGAGAAGGAAGGTTGAGGGCAGAAGGTTGCTTATTATGACCCAGGAATGGGATTAGAAGGCTAAAAGGCTTCCTTTCAAAGCTGTGTTTAGTATTTATGTCCATCTTAAAGACAGATTTATAAATGAAGTCTGACACTTATGTGGACTAGTTTTGCTTAAAAGACTAGATATTTTGAGGCTGCTCACCTGGAACTTAAGGTAACTGCTGGGAACTATAATACCCTGGACATTTTTTTTAAAGTCCTAATATGTAACAAATTAGACACTCTCTTCTTTAATATTTAACACTTTTTACTTATAGCTTTAGCGTTGGTTTAAATTTCTGTCAAAATATGATAGGATTTTGTGGGAAAAAATGTTTTGGGTTAATAGATTTTAGATGTAAACTTTAAAAAATTTAGAGAACATTTTGTTTTTACAGAAGTAGAATAGATTTGACTAGAGTTTCTGGGAAAAAAAACACTCAGAGGAATTAATAACAACAGGCAAAGTAAATAAATTTCATTTGGGCTAACTGATCCCTTAAAAAACAGCAGCCTTGATCTGACATCATTCAAGTTGTAAAGGTTGCCATGAGATTCTTAGGTCTAGTCCCTGAGGTCACAGCGGAAGTGCAGAGGTCAAGGCTTACACTTAGCCTTGTGTCAACAGCGTCATGCCCTAATAAGTCTAAGAACTGACTTGACTGGGTTCAACTCCATATATAAGTATATTATGCTTTTTCCCTAACTTAAAGAAGGAACTGAATAAATGCAGGCTTTTAGACCTTTGTGTCGCTATCTAAACCTGACTCAAATTCAAAAAATTTACAACTATGAGGGAGAAAAATAAATTCTCCTTAAAAAACACTTTACTCAGGATGAGAGTATGCTTGTGAAATCAGGTTTTTTCCCTTAGAAACATTTAAAAAATATGTTATATATGTTTATGAATACATCTGTGAGCATCTTCTTAAAAATCAGTCTTTTTACCCACATACACCCATGCCTTGGAACATACTTGATTCAAGAGCATGAACTAACTTAACTTTATTTGGTTTGAATTCAGTCCTCCTGTGTCAGAGATAATTTACTGGTGACATTGATGGTTTTAAATTTAGTTGGGTTCTATAATGATTCGTCGAGGAGAATTGAGAAAGTCCTAGCATAATATCATGAAATACCTGGATGAAATATCAAGCATCTTTTCTGCTACTCCATGGGGAACATGTGTGTGTTTGCTTGTGTGTGTGTGTACGTATGCACACACACTCTTGTCTCCACCCCAAATCTTGGCATGTACTCTGGTCCTCAGATCCTCATTGCTACTTCAGGTTTTAGTAAAATAAAAAAATCAGATTTTTTTCAAAGCTTTCCTAGGAAGGGGCTTCCTGTTCTCTGGGAAACACTGGAGTTACACAGGAATGCTTCAACATCTTGGGTGTCTTCTCATCTGAAATTACTCCATGATTATACTGTATTCTTAGACCTTGATTGGGACCACCTGAGTCTCTTGTACCTGCACTCATCTTGACTTTAATACTGTAGGAAGAGTTGATACAGGGCACAATTCCAAGGATATCTGTATTCTAAATTAAGTAGTTAGACTTGGAGTTGTGCAGTTTTTGTTGGCAAGTCTAACAAATCTTGATTCACACTGATTTGACCAGTAAGCAAATGTGTTATGTCATATGCGTAGAAATCCAGCCCACAAGCTACTCACAGATGTCATCAAACACTGGATTCTTCCTGCCTCTTAATTCTGACATCCCCGTGGTCTCCTTCAGCTTAGGACTGTGGTTGTGGTTGAGGTAGAATGGCTGCTGGTGGTAATTATGGATCCTTGTTTCAATTTTCACAATAGTGAGAGTAACATCCCCAAACCTTGAGGCTACGAGTACTTCTCTTCAGTCTGGTTGAGGCATCTTTAGATAATCATTACCTTGGGAACCAATAAATGTACCAGGGAAATGACATATGGAGGTTGGCCTTGGCACCTGAGCCAGGATTGGGATCACCTTCACCTGAGATGTGCTGGTGAGGGGTGGATGCCTGAACAACATGTTGGCCGTTAGGAAGAAGGAATATGCCTACCACATTTTTTGTCAAATAAATTTACTCATGTACCCATCAGTGGAAACTACACTACCAGAGCGATGCACCATTGTGTTCCAGTCCGGGCTATCTTCTCTGTAAGTCTACTCCATAGTCTTCATTTTTAATTTTAGCCATAATGTGAACTTTGGTCATAATTTTAATCTCCACAAGCATGCTCTTGTTTCCTAATTATTCCTTTTTTATAGCATTATTTTCTTGTTTTGTGGATGTAGTCACTTCTTGAAGATTCCTGAGTTTATTCAGAAATAAGAGTTTATTGTTAGTCTCTCTGCCTGATTTCTGTGATGCTTGAGTTATCTTAATTTCCTCTGGAGTCAATTTTTAGTTTCCTAATTTTGATCCTTCCATCTCATTCTGTAGCTTTCTTTGTATGTCTGATAATGCTTCCTACAGAAAAAGGGACTGCATAGTTAATGAAGGGCCTCTGAGTTACAACTGACTGTTACTTGGAAATCTCACTGTGAGTTCTGTGTGAGGTAAGTAAAAGGGAGACTTTGCTTTGGTAGGGGTATTGTGGTTCAGGGACCGGCTAGGAAGCCAGCTGTATAGACTCTAGGAGCACTCAAATTCAAGAAAAGGATTATGTCAGGCTTCACCTGACAGTTCAGTTTCACTGGGAAAGGGTCAGCTGTTCTTGCTGGAGGTAAATGCCGGCTGCCTGGTTTTGTCTGCATTTGGGAAGGAGGGGGTTTCAAGTGAAAAAGATGCCGTCATGCAGACCTTTAATTAATCCCCCTTTCTTAAGTGTCCTTTTCACAGTCATCTTCCACAGTACCTGCTGACTGGGTCTTGACTTCCAACAGCTGCCTCTGCAGACTTGTACATTTTCTAGAGCAGCCTTATAGCAGATTTTAAGTTGCAACTCTGGTTCCTAAGCACATTCTCATTTGTTCTCTTGCCTCCAGAAATGTCTTCATTGGTGATACCTATACCTGTACCCCGTCTCAGAACTTTTGTGTCAGTGACTTCAGAAAGAGTGGAGGCCATTGTGTATGTGCTTAATCTGCTGTTTTAATCACTTGCTAATGATCTGCATAATATAATGCATATTTAGATTTGTAATGTAAATTATTGCCTGTGAGAATAACATGGTTGGAATACAATGCTAATATTTCCATAGTAATTTATTAGAACCTAAATGAAACAAGCACAAACTGATTCCTATTGCAAAAACAACTCAGATAGCTTTTATTTTAACTACATGTGCAACAGTTTATATTTGCCATTGATTGCTTGCTTAAAGAGACATAAATAGTTAAATTCAGGATCAATTTCTCTTACTCTTGTTTCATTGATTCAACTGAAATCTATAAAATTTTGGAGTGCTGGTTACTGAGAATATTACCTGATACATAATATCTTCAGTTTCATATAATTCGTGTTTTAATACTTAATAAATCTAATTAAAGGACGAAAACGGACAGTGAGGTTTGAGAAAGAATATAAATAACATTCCTTCTTTTAGAGTGAGCTAAATGTAAATTTGGAAGGGGAAGGGAGATGTTTACCATTTTGTTTATGATTTCTCAGCCAAATATATCACTTACAAGTAACAGCCATTCTGTAAGTATATATTGAATGTATGAATACAATTCCATTGCTTTGTTATTATCTATGTATTAGTGCTATTCTAATGGATTCATTTTTACTTTTACTTATATTTAACTAAAAAGCAAAACTAGAATGCCTGGCTGGCTCAGTGGGTAGAGCTTGTGACTTTTGATTTTGGGGTTGTGAGTTTGAGCACCACATTGAGTGGAGCTTAAAAAAAAAGGAAAAAGAAAAAACTGACTTATTTGCCAGGAAACGGACTCAGATTCATTAAAAATATCCGCTTATGTGTGGGGTGGTAAACTTTTGGCAGGGGCTTTCTGTTGCTCTCCTGTTTAAATGCTGGTAGAGGAAATACACAACTTCTAGAATTCTGAAATATTTGCTGAAAAATGGTTTCTTCATGTTTTTATATATTCAACATAACTGAAATGGCATACTGCCAATCAAAAATGACTGTAAGAGTATTAAGGGGGGGGGAATCCCGGGTATCAGGAAAAAAGTATAATGTATTCAATATTTTCTTAGGAAGCTTGAAAAAAGTATTATTTAGTTCAAAAGGAAGAAATCCAATGTTGGCAGATAATTTCTCCTTCCTTTTTTTTTCTACCGTGGTTATTGCTGCTATTAATTACCATAAAAGTATAAACATTTTTAAACAAAAGGCAAATATTTTGTTTTTATACTCATTATGCATAGCTTTTATTTTGGTTTTCCGTAGTAACCTTAGGCTTCCAACTAAATTCATTACATTCAATTATAATTAAACAATCTAAAAGATAACTTTTTAAGAAGATACATAGTTTTTTTTTTAGTAAATTAGTGAATAATCAACAGTGATGATTAATTTATACAACAGAAGGTGAACCCAGGCAGCTGCTGTTTCCATACCCCCTGAGGCAGCTAAAACCCAGTGTTACATCCTAAAAAAAAGGAGGTTTTTGTTTTTTAAAGATAAATCTATTTTTTGAAGCTCTTACCTCTGCATCATTTTTCTTTTGTATATTATAAAAATGTGCACTACATTACTCATAAACTCAAGAAATAGGGTATATGATTTTTCCATACCAGTGTCTTTCCTCAGGACCATAATTTGACTAGTATCTAACTATCATCTACTTCCATCATTTTCTTTGCAAAATAATTGCCTGGCAATTTTGATGGAATGTAGTGGCCAACTTTAAAAGAAACAGACAAGAAGAAGAAACCTTGTAACAATCACAAAACAAAGGGTTTTAGGGTTGTGAGTCAATCAGTGACAGAAATAATGTACCAAAGGCTATAGTTTAAGATGGGTAACTTTAAATCTAATTTGTACAATTTTTTTTTTTAATTTCTGAAATATGTCAACGATTATCTTGGACCCAGTTATGTTTCATGCTTCCAGCAGGTGGAGTTAAAAGGTTTCTGTCAATGATGCTAGTAATCTGCTGTGTCCTATAAGGATAAAGACCACAAAAATGAGAGGCTCCAGAATTACATTCTGGAAATTAGAGCAGGCAACACTCTTTTTTGTATCTTCACAGCTTGTTTGCTTCCAATTTTGGCTAATTAAAATGAATGTTTCCCCAAACTGGACCAAATAGAAGAGTGCCAGTCTTACGAGATAAACACAATTACCTTCATAAAAAGTTGCCTTTCAGTTCTTAGCTCTGTTTAATGGATATGAAAACTCTGACAAAACGGGAACTCAGAAGTAAATTACAAACATATGAGGAAAATACACAGACAGCAAGATTTAAAATTTCACTCTCAAGAGGAAATAGCATTTGGACAGTTTGTTCTTCATATGCTCACAATTTTCCCTCAAGATTTATTTCAGTATCCTTGATGCTAAAGAAGACATTGCAGTATCTGTTTACGTACCAGATTTTTAAATAGGACATGCAGGCTGTATAGAAACAAGTGTGAGTTCACTTGTTATCTTAGCTGATCAATTATTTATTATGTATCTTTGAATACAGTTCTACATATCCAGTGACTTTAAATACATAATATCTTTATGGCATGACTCTTGCCTCAGGGATTTTTATGAAAGCAAGGCCCAGAAATAATTAAAATGCTTTGAAACTAAATGATTTAGCAAGATCCCACTCATTTTTTTCAGAGAACAAATAGCCACCCAAAGGGAAGCTTGCTAGTCTACCTCAGAAGCCACAGGATTTATCATCCAGCAGTTATCTTTTCTTTACTCCTATGGTCTGTATTTCATTACCAATATAATTTTGTGAGGAGTAAGAGTGATTCTTCCCCAATCCATCATGATGTGTTGTTTCATTTATTTTGTTGAGGTTTTGTAAAGGTTGGGTGCAGTTGCTAATTTTGCACTATAGGCAACTCTTAAGGAAACATGATATATAATATTTAATATAGACTATACTATATATATATAATATATATATATTATTTCTAATTTTCTTTCTCGTTTCTTCCCCTCTTCTCACCCTGTGTTGTGGCAAGAAACAAAAAGAAAGCAGCTTTGTTCCTCCTAAACGCTCAGAGTACTTTATCATGTTTTGGGGGAAGAGGTTAACATTCTGAAACACTGCTGTGTTTTATTGCCAGTAAATGTTTTTACTCACTAGTGAAAAGTTTGTAAATAGGCACTGTTTAAGAAAACAAAGAGATAATAAGTACTCAGACTTTTCCCTTCAAATTCTCTATACCTAGGAAAATGCATTGGTGATCTCAGCCCTTCTGAACAATAGTTGGGATCACAAAACCACTACTCATCATTCAGCTTGCCTGGCATAATTAGCGGCTTTGACTCAAAGGAGACTAAGACGTATTTAGAATAGAGGGGAAAGCTTTTTTTTTTTTTTTCTTATCCCCCGTTATTCAGAACCAAGACTGCACATATCCCAAAAGGCCAGGGTTGCAGCTGAACAAGTAGCTGCCTCTATAACATGTTCTTTAGATGAAATGTTTTCTCTGATGTGCCATTTGGAGGGCACTCCATTAAAAGCCTAAAGGAAGCAGGAGAGTTTGTGTGCCAGACTGAGGGTTGGGAAAATCTTTCTGTTCCTCCAGGAAAGGCACATAGTGCCGAGCCATTACTGTGGCCTGCGTGTGATCAGTTTGGGATACGGATACATGAATAGCTGTCATTGAAGACTTCTGCCTGGGTGAATAGTATATATTACAAAGAGATTTGAGAGGCAGGATTTGGCCAGCATGGTTGACTGATTAGCACCCACAACTCAGAAGGACTAGGTTTGATTCTTTCTTTCCCCTCATTGAATGCTGCCATGGAAGTATAACCTATGCTTCTAATAATTGCTAGCAACCCAAGCATATTAGAATATACATTAACTTTTTCATTCTGTTATGGTAATTAAGGACCACTCCAGGGCAACAAATGGTGAGATGGTGGCTGCAAAAGTTCTTTTTAGCTCTTTCACTGAGATAGGCAGCCAATCATTCCCTGTTGGCTCAAAGCAACGGCATCAACTTTCTTGCATCTTCTGGAGGATTATTCAGGCTCCTTATGGCTTTGGAGAAGAAGGCATGTCTTAAACCTTGTATTCTTATTTCAGTATCCTTTTTGCTGATGTCTTTTGCATGATCATTAACTTCATGTTACCTGTTCAAGGTTTAATCATGGACTCACTCTCTGCTGTCCTTCATTCTTTTCACTGTTGGTGCTGTTACTGTCCCTATAACTTGAATCTTAACTCAGGAGAACTGATACTTGAGTAGGTGGAATTTCCATAAATTCTTAGCAGCATAAGTCAAGCAACATAAGTTGAAATCTCACCTTTTTTTTTTTTTTTTTTACCCCCTGCAAATCTTGTTTTGAAGACACCATACAAATAATAATCATCACAAACAGGGCAAAACAAACAAGGAAAACTTAAATATATCTAAGATGGTTGCCCTGGACATTTGGCGATTTTGGTTGATATAACTGAAGGTGTCCTGGCATCTCGTGAGCAGAAATGAATGATGCTGCTAAATGTCCTATACTAGCTAGGATAGCCTCTCACAACAGGGAATGATCCTGCTCAGAATGCCAATTTGAGACAAGTTTGAAAAACCTTGCTATAAGATAAAATCATTTCTCCACCATATGCAATCTTTACACCTGTAAAAATGGTCTCTTATACCACCACTTCCTTTTACTTTTTGGACCAAGATTGGTGTAGTCACCTGTGTAGTGTAATGTGTTAACCAGCTGGTCTGAATGGTCCATTTTTTCTCATCCTCATCAAGAACAGGAACTAAGAACAGAGATCAGGGGAAAACAAATTTTGGACCAGAGAAGAAAGACAGGCGCCGATGTACTCATTCATCAAGGAGCTCTGAGAGCTGAATGTGCATAGAAAGACACATGATGGGGGCATGTGGGTCGCACAGTGGGTTAAGCATCTGCCTTCGGCTCGGGTCATGATCTCCAGGTCCTGGGATTGAGCCCCACATCTAGTCAGGCTCCCTTGCTTCTCCCTCTGCCTGCCCCCCTGCTCCGGTGCGCTCTCTCTCTCTCTCTCTCTCTCTCTTTCACCCTCTTGAATAAATAAATCTTAAAAAAAAAAAAAAGACAGAATGGAAATGCACATGATGGTCCTGAACAGAGAAAGACAAAAACTAGATGATATCACTTATGGAATCTATAAAACCTGAACTCGGGTGTGTGTCTGAGTGGCTCAGTCAGTTAAACATCTGTCTCTTGATTTCGGCTCAGGGCAGGATCTCAGGGTCGTGAGAACGAGCCCGGCATCAGGCTCCGTGCTGAGCATGGATGGAGCCTGCTTGGAATTCTCTCTTTCCCTCTCCCTCTCAAAAAGCTGAACGGTTAGTAACAGAGGGTAGAATGATGGTTACCAGGGCCTAGGAAGTAAGGGAATTGGAGAGGTGGTATTTTGGGGGTGAGGGGGAGAGATGTTTTTTAGGGGTACAAACTTACAACTGTAGATAAATACATTCGGGGTATCAGTGCACAGCATAGTAATTATAGTCAACAATGCTGTGTTGTAAATGTCCAAGTTGCTAAGAGACTAGATCTTAATGGTTTTCACCACAGAAAAAGAAAGGATAATTATGTGAAATGATAGAGGTATTAGCTATCCCTGTGATGGCAGTCATACTGCAGTGTATAAATGTATCAAATCAATAAGCTGTATACCTTAAACTTACACAATGTTATATGTCAATTATATCACAATTAAAAAACAAAACAGTAAAAATGATGATCCTGGGGGCACCAAGAGATTTTAATACCTTTTACACTTTACTTATAATCTCTTTTTCAGTATAATTATTACTCATATTATGTCTACATACTTCTCATATCATTCTTTTTTTTTTTTTAAGATTTTATTTATTTGTTCACAAGAGAATAAAGAGGGAGGGAGAAGCAGGCTCCATGCAGGGAGCCCGATGCAGGACCTGATTCCGGGACTCCAGGATCACAACCTGAGCCCAAGGCAGGCGCTAAACCGCTGAGCCACCCAAGGATCCCCCTTCTCATATCATTCTTTTGTGAACCCGATGTTTATTGAAATAGGCTCCTGATTTGCTTTCTTCCCTCTCATCTCTCTTGTCTTGATTTACGTTCTGAATCATCTCAGTTATGCTTTGGGGAAGGTGAGTTTAGCAGTGATTTCCTGATTTTCCTAATCTCATGAATCAACATAGAAGAAGGGTAAATAGCACAGACTCTGGAGTCAGAGTGCCTCAATTTATGTCCTTGAGAGCTGTCAGCCTCAGTTTCCCTTTCTGTAAAGTGCATCTGTAAAATCATCATTGTCATCATCATCACAGTCCACTTATAAGGTTATTGGAAGGATAAAGTAATATATTAATAAAGCATAGCACAGTGTCTGCCACAGATCTTTGACACTTTATTATTCTCATTGTTGTTAATATTCTTACAGTTGTGCATTGATAACATGCATGTGTAGCATGGATTCTCCAACTCTGTGTTTGTTTGTGTTTCACCTTATTTGAGTTTGCCAGCTCTAGATTACAAGCCGCTTGTACCAACATGAGGCCAATTGCCCTTAAAGTTTTCTCCTTAAAAGATTTTTTTTCCCTTTTCAATAAACTTACTAGTGTCTTCACACCCCTACTTCAGTGCCTTCCAATTTAACCCAAGACAGTGTTGATTTACCTATTACTTAAATACTCAAATACTTAGATTTATACTTGACATTGGTCCCATGTCTTTATCCTTTTCTTTCTCCTCTTCTGTATTTCCTTCATATTATAGGTTTGGTTTTTTTGTTGCTTAGCTTTTTGAAATTTTCTGTATTCTCTATAATGCCAAGTATTATTCAGTCACAGAAAAAAAAGGCTACCGAATGACTTCTGACAGACTGTTCTCCCTTTCTAATATACTGAGTTTGAGTATTTGAATCTTTTGGCACTTTGAATAAAAAAATGCTTTTTTGATTAGCGTTTGTATCAAATATCCTGACCTCTGGGATTGAGAAACAGATTCTGTAAATGTCTTCCAGGGTTCATTGTGTTTTCATTTAACAACTAAGAAGAAAAGATAGTGTAAGCAGTAATTTAGTTTAAAATTGTTTCTTTGTTCTCAGTAGGAAATTGGCCTGTGTATTGTGTATGGCAGCTTAGGCGATAAGGTGGGAAGAAGGGGGAGATGTAAATTTGTTTTTTAGTTGTTACTTTTTAATTTCAAATTTTCCTCTATCAGTCATTTGATTCTGATAACTGTGATTAGTGTATTGAAACCTTTCAAAGTGACCTCAACTGTTTTTTCTTGTCTAAAAATGCAAAATCTGCAAAAAGACAACCATCGAGCTCTCTTTCATTTGGAACTTGATAGAAAGGCTCAATTCTTACTGTGTAAATGCTTTCAAATCTATGCTATTTTCATAACTTAAAAAAATTTCTCTTTTTAAATCTAGTTACTATCATTTGTGTGTAGGAGTGTGCTTATAGATGTTTATAATGATACAAAAATGCTCAGTATTTGACTGCTTTAGGGGGCAGGGGAAAAGAAGTTGTATAATGAGTATAGAATTCAGTTTTGCAAGATGGACAAGTTCTGGAGATCTGTTTCAGAAAGAAATGTGGATATATTTAACCCTACTGAAATGTATCTTTAAAAATGATTAATCTAGTATATTTCATATTATATATTTTTATGATTCAAAGGAAAAAGCTCAATATTTAATCTAGGCAAAAATGCCTTCATCATAATGCCATTGCTTATTGAGTTTTTTGTAGCAGAAGTAGGGTATCTCTTTTTTTTTTTTTTTTTTTGGTCTGTTTAAAAGGTTGATCTGCAGTCACTTAAGGGTGAGACACTCATAGGACCCACCTCCTTATTCTGGAGAGATTTAAGTGAGATGGTGTGCGTGAAGTACTTAACATAGTCTAACTCCTTACAAATGTGGAACCATTGCTAATGCATAGAGTACAACAAAGCGAACTATAATCTGCTGTAATTTATTTAATTGTATAGAATGCCATAATAATTATGAGTACAAACTCAGTGCCTAATTACAACTTAGGTATGCTCGGAAAATTTGAATTCCTCATACTCTCTGTGTTCATGAGGCTTCTCACTTCTGTTTGGATAAAGCAGTATGATTTATTTCATATGGTTGTTGAAAAGATTGAATAAATTAATACAAAAAAACACATATACTGTGTTTTATGTGAGTGTTATTATTATCTTTGGTGATTTAGAAAATAATGATAGTTCGGATGTTAGTGGGTTTATAGTTTAAAGTAATATGTATTTTAAGCTCACTAATTACTCTCAATTACTATTTCTTTTTATTTAATATGACCTCCCTTGATGGGTCATTTTACAACTATAGCTACACATTCCCATACACTGGAGTGTTTTGAGGTAGTTTATAGAATTTTCTGTAACTAAGCAGAGGTCGGGGGTGGGGGGAACACCAAAGAACCTAAGTTCTGTTCGGTGAGGAAAGTTTTCCTACTGTTTATCTCTCAGTCAGTTCCACATGCTACAAATCTCAGTGTTAACGGTGTTTAAGTGAACACCAGGCTGCAGAGAAACTGACTGTGCATGCAAGACTCTATAGTGAAGATAGTCCAGAAGTTTAAAATTTTGAAATAAGGAATGAATATTCCTCTGTTGGAAAAGAATGTTTCATTAATTATCCTTATCCATTTGTGTTTTTAGAGCCTTTAGAGTTTTTTTGTGTAGCTTCAAAAGAAGCATTCTTTGCCTTCTGAAGTTTTCACCTCATTAAGGCATAGTAACAAGTGCCAAGCATGGAGGAAAATATGCGAGTTCTTTGTGTCCATGTGTTTTTTTTTTGGGGGGGGGGTAGTGTGGTGGGGCGGGAGGTGGTGATTGTAATCCTCACTCTGTCCAGACGTATCACATCCTGCCCAATCTCAGGGAGGCAGGTCACTTTCTTATATAATTACAGTTTGGGGCTAATATGCCTCTTTGAACATGCTGAATTCTTACTTAATGTATTGATTTTTAAATATAATTATAATGTGAATTTAATTTGGTATATGTGTTTGGAACATGTGCTGTTCCTTGGCGAATGTTTCCTTAAATTATATGCTTGTGCATGTATTAAAGTGTAGGAAATTATTGTTTTACTTGTAACATGCTCAAGGTATATTTTAATAAATATAAAGGAATACCCTGAGGCTGGGGAACAGTAAGATCAAAAGCTTACTCTATTTTAGAAGATAGTTTTATTAAGGTTGATTATTAATTTAAGGATTATTTTTGGTGGGTAAAATGGCTAGGAAGGGTATGAGCCCGAATAGATCACTTGAATGCATATGTGTGTGTGTGTGTGTGTGTGTGTGTTCATTTTCTTTCTGTCTGCATCCTGTGTTATCCCACTCATCCCTCCCACCTTTTTGTTTATTATGCCAGTGGGCTTTCATAGCACTTTTTTTTTTCTTTTTCTTTTTTTTTCATAGCACTTTTAAAACATCAGAGGCCCAGGGTACTCTGGGGGCAGATTTTAGTTAAAGAACATGGTGGTGTTTTAACTCTTTGGTTAGTAAATTAGATTAAAAGCCAAATAAGTAAAAAAAAAATCCACAAAAACAGTCATCAATTATGGGATCTTAATCCTCCCTAGATCTGTGTGATTCTTAATATAAATATGAGAGGAGATGTTAATGATACTTTATCAGAATATGATCTACATTGCTGAGGAGACAGAAATCTTTTAACAGTTGCCTTTAAGGAACTGTAAATTTCAGCGATTATTCAGCCCATTGCTTTCAGCACCTTTTGTTGGCTTATTAGTGTATAGAACAGCAGGGTTGTAACAGGAGGAAGAGCCTGTGCATTTTAATTAGCTCCAAAGACAGTGTGAGATAAAAGCCAGGATTTTTGCCTCATTTTTATTTCACATTGGCTGATTAAGGATGCTATTGTGGGTTGAGCTGGCTTGACCTAATCTCAGTGACCACCCATTTATGGAAGGGGAATGGCAAAAACTTGCTCCAGTTTTCTGAATGGGATTAGGAAAGCACTAATTAGCAAACCCTGAAAGCCATGAAGCATGGATAGAACACAGCACCCTTCCATAAGAAACAAATGCAGTCTGGGAAAACATTCACCAATTGAACCAATTAATGCTTGCATATATTAGGCACTTGGTGATGTGTTTTCCGGTTTTAATTACTTAACCATGAATAAGAGCCTGATGTTCCTCAAGCTGTACTTGTTGATTAAATAAATACTTCTGGCCTGAAGAGAGATGTCAGAACTTGAAGAGTACTAACATTGATAAAGAGGTCCGTAAATAGTCGAAGAATAGATTCAAGTTGCATTTGACCTCAGCTGCAAGGGAGGTGACTGGGCATACAATCTGCAGAACTTTAAAAATTGTTTTTTTCAGTTTAAGTACAGTCAGATTTTAATTATTAGGAGGAAAAACAATCTATTTGTGGATCATCAGCTCTTTCTTTGTATTTTAATGTGTAACACCGAATACTATGGAAAGAGCACAGGCTTTGGAACACAGAACCATACCTGGGTGTGAATCTCTTTGCTGCTAACTAGTGTGGCACTTAGGAGGGTGCCCCTGGGTGGTTCGGGTGGGAGAGTATGGGACTCTTGATCTCAGATTTGTAAGTCCAAGCCCCACATTGGGTTTACAGATCACTAAAAATAAAAAAAAAAAAAAATTAGGAAAGGCACTTCATATCTTTGAGTTTCAATTTTGCTACCTTCAAAATGAGGATAATATTATCTGTTTTTCAAGTCATTGTTAAGCATGGCACAGTATGTGTAACACCATGGGTGATACTTGACATTCATTAAGGACACAAAAAGTGGCTATTGGCATTCCTGTTCTTACAATACTATCATTATTACCTCTGGACGTGTCAAACAAATATAAGGCAACAGTATATGGAAGAAGACACCTGGGTCCAAAAGACACCTGGGTCCAAAGCTAGGGTTATTTGGCTAAAATGGTATTGCAGGTGTCATGGGGATTTCATGTATCCATTCTTCCACCCTACCTTGGTTGATTGAATTGGCCACTAGATGGAAGCATACATTTTTATTGGTTTTATATCTGTAAATATGTAGGTCTTTTATGAATAGATATGCATATCTAAATTTTAAAGATCAGATTTAGTGCAGTTGATAATTTTGAAATCTGTAGAGTTTAACTGGGATTAAATAGGAAAGGAAAGCAAAAAATAACAAGATTCTGGAAATGCATATGTGGGACTTGTATACCTTCAGTTTATGATGAATGTATTGGTAATATTTAAAAGTAATTAGCAAAATATTCTGTTCTCTCAGTTTAAATGGCATAATAATAGTTATTTTTATTCACTAATATACATTAGAACAGCTTACTATATAGATATTAAAAATTTATACAATGCTAAGTACGTTTTTTCAGCCTAGAGGGACTGATTTTATTTTTAGGAAGGTCCTAAGTGATCATAATCACTAGTTTGAGAGGTATTGCATACATATGTGAGTAAGTAGGACTTAAGATTTCAGATATGTGATGCCAGTATTGTGGCACACGTTTCTAAAAGGATTTTGTTTTCTCATGATTAGTTTCTTTTACACTTTCTTTTCAGTGCAGCTTATGAATTTTTTTAAACTATTAATTGACTGTTTGAATGGAGATCCTCTGCTAGATGCTCTGGTTAGAATGAGGAAATATAAAAATTTCTGTCCCTGTCCTCAAGGAGCTTACATTGCAGTTGGGAGTGCAAAAATAATAAATAGTTAAATAATTTATGCAATTTAAGTTCCTATTCGAGAGAAGAAAGAAATATAATTGAAATCTTTACAGGGAGAAATAGTTTCATGCTGAAATATTTTAAATGAATGATATATTTCGGAGAAGATAGAGTGAAGGCAAGGAGAGGTGGAAGAGATAATGAGTTTTAGGAAGAGATGAGTGCGGGGATATAGAACAAAGTACGTTCACACGCCTGTGAATAATCTCATTTTTCTAGATCTGAGGGTAATTGTGGGAATTGGGGTTTAAAAAAGTAGACTGAGGTCAGGTTGTGGAAGGTTTTAACTGACAGGCTAAGTGGTTTGGAATTTATCTTACAGTTGAGAGGGAATATTCAGCTTAAATGGCCACCATCACTTTAGGAAAGAAAGAGCTTTATAACAATTTCTCTGTTTTATAGCCTTGTTGAATCCACTTTTCAAATTATGTGAAGAGCTGAGTGAAGTAAGTCAGTCGGAGAAGGACAAACATTATATGTTCTCATTCATTTGGGGAATATAAATAATAGTGAAAGGGAATATAAGGGAAGGGGGAAGAAATGTGTGGGAAATATCAGAAAGGGAGACAGAACGTAAAGACTGCTAACTCTGGGAAACGAACTAGGGGTGGTGGAAGGGGAGAAGGGCGGGGGGTGGGAGTGAATGGGTGACGGGCACTGGGGGTTATTCTGTATGTTAGTAAATTGAACACTAATAAAAAATAAATTAAAAAAAATTATGTGAAGAAATTTAAGGGAAAAAAGGGATTTGGTGCTAAGCAAAGTTCAGGCCTTCATTGTTAAAATGCAATGGGGCTATATCTTATATTTGTTGTGATTTATGAAATGTACGAGGCAGCCACATAGTGTGGTCTTGATGTAAATTTTGGGGAGAATTAATCTGTTTTTCCTGTTCTTTTATATAAAACATCGCCCTGTACATTTTGCTGACCTTATTCTTATTTCTCATCCAGTACAGGACTAGATTTCTTAGTTGGCCGTATTAAGTGAAGAAAGGCTTCCAAGATGTTTAACTGTATATGTAGTAAAATATATCGATTCAGTTATATGCTGATGAGAAAAGAGTCAGCATAGGATTGGAGTAGAACTGAAATTGAGCAAATGCTGATAGGAAGAGGAGAGACAGGAAAGGGCCAAGATGGGTTATAATTGGTGCAGGATTAGGTGGCCACACGAGGGATTAGGCGGCCACATGAGGGATTAGGCTGCCACAGGAGAGAGATCCTGATTGTGCTGTCACAAGCCAGAGGCAGGAAGTTCCATCAAGGAAAGTAGGCTGCAGGGAAATCCAGGCAGGGCGACTAACTGGAATCCTGAGGATCTGTCAGTCGGGGTTCTGGCTTCTGACTCCTGATCATCTGCGTGCAAGAGGCTCTCAGGCAGAGTAGCCCAGGCCAAGGTCGGGCCCTAGGATGAATGGACATGGGCACTAACTCTCATGAAACTGCACGACGGAGTGGCTCTTTCCCTCTTTTTCCTCCATCTTTAGGTGGCTCCTGAGGTCTCCACTTTGGGGTTCAGGGAAACACCAAGTCCAGGTTGCATAGTGTAGGGCGCAGATCCGTGGTTTGCTGTCACTGCTATTTCTCAGCACTCTACCTTCAACCTTTGCTCTTGATTTTGAGCCCCTACCCTCTGCTGGAGCAGTTCTTAATGTGTGTATTACGTTGAATCTGTTCTGTTTAGTACCTAATGCATGTGTATGATGAACCAATCCTGATCAAATTTAGGATTAAAAAACCACCACCACAATAAAACAAAGGAACGAGATTAGGCTGACCTATGTACATTGATGTAATTTAAGGATTTGTTACATTGAAGTCTTTACGACACTTTAAAGCAGAGTTTTCAGCATCAAAGTTGAATGTTAGGGTGAAATGGTCTGAAATGTCACATTCTGAGTATAGAAACACGCTCACCACTTCAGTGCAGGGAGTTTTCTGTTCTCTTTTATGTTTACTGCTGACCACCTTGGGCCATGGGAGAGGTTGACACATTGTTTTCAGTGTTCATATAATTGCATCTTCAACAATTCTGTTTTTCCTTGATCCTAGTTTTGTTGACTAGAATCTAAAAGTTTTAGCTTTTTTTTTTTTAATTTTTTTATTTATTTATGATAGTCACAGAGAGAGAGAGAGAGAGAGAGAGAGAGAGAGGCAGAGACATAGGCCGAGGGAGAAGCAGGCTCCATGCACCGGGAGCCTGATGTGGGATTCGATCCCGGGTCTCCAGGATCGCGCCCTGGGCCAAAGGCAGGCGCCAAACCTCTGCGCCACCCAGGGATCCCAAGTTTTAGCTTTTAAAGGAAACATTTACTGAAGGCTTTTGTGTCAGACTAGAGTATTTTTCACATTGTATTTCATTGAATCCCCTCAATAGGTTTTTTTTTTTTTTTTTTTTTTGGTCAGGAGATTAAGGTTCAGAGAAATTAAACTGATGGCCCAAATTTACACAAGTAGTTCAAGGGCAGAGTTGGAACTCCAAAGTCCAAATCTCATTCTCTTCATCCATTGTACCAACAGTCTCCCTAAAAGAGGACGGGAAAGCAGGTTGATTTTACCTTTATGAAACCACTAACAAAATTGTCGCAGAAGTTATTGTTTTACCAGATGAAATTCCCTTTATATAGCAAGCCATGAAAATAGATAATCTTTCAAGTGCTTGTTTGTGATACATTGGAAGGAAATGAAAATGTTCATTTAACTTGCTTTTATTATCAGAGCTAGCTGGGAAGAGATTTGATTTAAGTATAATTTACTGCAGTCTCTTCATCTTGTAGATAAATATGTAAGGGTGAGCTGAGTCTAAAAGACTTATCCAAGGCACCTCACTTTTTAGAAGCAAAATCAGCTTCCTGGATTCTCAAACCTGCTCTTTTTTTTTTTTTTTTTTTCTGCAGGACCCCATATCCTGGTCTCATTCCCATGTTAATGAAATTTTAATTTACATTGGAAGGACCCCATGCTCATGGAGAAAATTACTAATCAAATTGAACTTTCTGGTTCTGATTTAATTTGGTGGCATTAGTTGACATGGTTTTAGGCTCCTGGGAAAGAATTATTGAAAGCTAATTTTAACTTGACGAAATATAATCTAATATAAAATTTACCTTGAGCAACAAAAAAAATTAAATTATTGTATTTGCAAATAGGTACTTTAAATTTGAGGTACAGTATCTGTTCATCTTAGGTTATGAGTAAATTCACAAATGATGTCTTTAAAAATAGGAGATACTGTTAGCTTATAGTAGGTAAAAAAGAAGAAAGAAAATCGGCAGTGGGGCTTTGATAGGAAAAACCATTAGATGTGATCTCTTCACCTGTTAAACCCAGCTGTCCCTTCTGGGATTTGGCTTTTGTGTGCTGAGAACCATTTCTATGAAAATCTAATGAGGAAACTCTAAACTGCTGGTGACATGACTAACCTATTTTACAAACCATGCAGTAACCAGGATCAAGTATCAGAGTTCAAATTCAAGCCTCTTTCTATTTTTCATATACTGAGTTTGGTGGTATTTTGTAAAACTATCTATCCTTCTTCCATTGCCAAGCTGACTAATCGACTGGTCTGTTGACACCATCTGTCTAAAGAATCCACAGCCGCTACCATGACTTTTGGTTCAGTTTTCAATAGAGACACATTCCATCAAGAAATAAATCTTTTTTTTTTTTTTTAAATTTCCTAAGTTGTGAATCGCATGGAATTTCCCTTTCTTCTTTCTCTTTTCCTTTTTCTATTCCTTTCTTTCTTTTCTTTTCTTTCTTTCTTTCTTTCTTTCTTTCTTTCTTTCTTTCTTTCTTTCTTTCTTTCTCCTTTTCTTTTCTTTTCTTTTCTTTTCTTTTCTTTTCTTTTCTTTTCTTTTCCTTTCTTTTCCTTTCTTTTTCATTTTCCAAACACAATCATTTAATGTGTTTCAAGAGAGTTGAGTACTGTGGATTTTAATGATACATTAATAGAAATTGGTACATTGGCCCAGGATATAAATATAGGATGCCTGTAATGTTTGAAAAGAATTTATGTAGAACTCGCTTTTAAAAGAAATAGTTCTCTCAATGATTCCATGTTTCTTATTAAATAGCAAGAGTATTTTGAAATTAAAACAACCAGAGTACTCTAAGAAAATGCTTTTGATTTGGTGAATACTTATGGTTTCATTTAGGTAGCTCATCTATTCAGTCTTATAAGTTTCCTTTAGACCTGAGTAGTATAGTGCTGATTATATATTTTATGAGAAAAATGTAATAGACACTGACTGCTCTTTGAAAATGAAGTTTTTAAAAACAGACAAAATATAAGTGTATTTCATGTCCACCTCAGACTTTATTATTTAGAATAAACACTTCAGAAGTATTCAGAGAACTCCTAAATGTTAAATAACTAGTATTTTTGTAACATCTTTCATTTGAGTGAGTCAAATTCTTTAACTAGTACTACATTCTCAGTTCCCACTGTAAAATATGAAAAGTATGCCAGAACTCATTCAGTTGCCTTTGCTATATTATATATGTATGCTTGGAAATGTATGAAAACCTGTGGTGATTACAAATAAATTTAAGACATATTTTTTACCTTAAGCTGTTAAAAATTAAGTTAAAGGAAAAGAAATATACATGCAAAAGGTTAAATAATAATGACAATTTGAATATTAGGTTATAGATGACAAAATGACATAGTATTTTTTAATTAAGAGAACATGGGTTTTACTGGTCTGGCAGGACTTCATGGAAGAAGAGGTGATAATAAAAACTTGAAGGCGTTTGAGAAGTGGAGAGGTGATGGTGTAAAATACCTAGTAGGGTCTTCATAATGACACAGTCCAAGGGAGGAAAAGCTTCATTTAATATAGGGAAATTAGTGGATCAGGACTATTTTGTTGCAAGTGAAAGAAACCCATCCAATCACAAGAGGAAAATTCTATGATTCATATGCTGCAGCTGTAGAAAATGCTTTGGTGGGATCAAATTTAATGGGGAAATAGAAAAAATAATGAAATGCCATCAGTATGTTTTGGTTTTCTTTTCTCTATTTCCTCTTGTGTGGCTGGTTCATTTTTCAACTTTATAGACAAATCTTTTCCATGCAAGAGCAAACATGATGCTTGGCAGCTTGGCAGCTCACAATCTCATAGCTTTTCCCTGCCAACTCTAGGTAGGAAAATCCCAGGGAAGGGTTCCAGTCATCCCAGCATTAGTCATGTGTACATTCCTTGACCAGTAATTAGAGTCACCAGCCTGGAGCCCATCCTCACCACTGTGGTCCATGAATGGAGTGTGTTATTTGAGGAATGGAGGAAAAGTCTGCTGGCCAAAGACTTCCCCAGACTCACAAATTGCCTCAACTTGTCACCATGGGCAATTAATATGTAGCTGAAGAGGGGCACCTGGGTGGCTCAGTGGTTGAGTGTCTGCCTTTGGCTCAGGTCGTGATCCCGGGGTCCTGAGATCGAGTTCCACATCAGGCTCCCTGTGTGGAGCCTGCTTCTCCCTCTGCCTGTGTCTCTGCCTCTCTCTCTTTCTGTGTCTCTCATGAATAAATAAATAAAATCTTTAAAAAAATATGTAGCTGAAGGAACTTTCTATTTGATACTTAACAGGGAGGAATGAATGATTTTAATAATATGTGAGTGATAATGAATCATGAATAAAATTAAGAATGCTACCTTGTGTCAAATTCCTTTATAGGTTAGTGAGCTTATAATACAATTCTAGTTAGCATATCTCTGGCCAGTACCATGTATGCTATTTTTTCTTAATTATAACAATATTACTGTAACTACTTTTTGAAAAATTTGACAGTGGAAAATTCTTAAGCTATTTTAAGGTAAACATGCTGGTCCATTCTTCATGTTCATGAAATAGATGTTACGATTATACTATATAACATTGACTTGTTTTTCAAAGTACAAATGTTGAAGGGATGGTACTGTTTAGTAGACCTTTGAAGATAAGCTTCTGACACTATCTGGAAAATATTCAAACTAAGGCTTTGTTGATGCACGAAGAAATTTCTAAAAAGGAATTCTAAAAATTACACTGTGGACTTTAGTAAGCTGTGTGGTAACTAACTCATATGATCAACAGCCACATCCCTTGCTGTGAATATTTATAAAAAGAAATGGGTTTGCTAGCTCTTTAGATATTTTAAAGAATTTAAAATGTCAGTAGAAAGCATTAGATTTTTACCTTATCTAATTCTATTGTCCTAGGAATTTCTCTGTTTCTCCTTTGGATTTGTAGGTTTCTGAGGTCATTTTGTATTAGGCAAGTTAGAGGGATATTGGGATTGCTGCTCTTGACCTGACCTCTTTACCCATTTCATGTTTTTATGTCTAACCCATTTGCCTGCATTGGGATCTCCTTGTCTGTGCATCACTAGGTCTGTGTTCATTTTTTATGTTATGAGCTGGTGGTTCCCAAATTTTAGGGCCTGAGCTAGACCTCAGACCAATTCATAAGTGTGAAGCTGAGTCCTGGCCATTTTTAGAGCAAACTTCCCAGGTGATTCTGCTCTGTACCAAATCTAAGAACTGTGTTTTTACTCTTTTTTTACTTTTAAAGATTTTATTATTTATTCACAAGAGAGAGAGACAGAAAGAGACAGAAACACAGGCAGAGGGAGAAGCAGGCTCCATGCCGGGAGCCTGACGTGGGACTCGATCCCGGGTCTCCAGGATCAGGCCCTGGACTGAAGGTGGTGCTAACCGCTGAGCCACCCAGGCTGCCCTGTATTTTTCCTCTTACTTTTGTTGTTGCTTCTCAGAAAATAGTGACATATTTTCTGCAAATCTGTCATGATAAACACCCACCAGCATCATATATGATAGGGAGAACTTTGCAATCAAATGACCTGGTTTCAAATCCTACCTCAGTTACTAATTGATTAAATAACCTCGAATGAGACATTTGACTCTTCACTTGATCTTAGCCAAAAGGCCGAGAAGCAATGAGAGAGACACCTGACTCTTGTTTTCAGTTTCCTCTGGGTAAACTGGGAATAATAAAAGCATCCGTTGAGGAGCACCTTGGTGGCTCAGTCCATTAAGCTTTGGCTCAGGGCATGATCCTGGAGTCTGGGGGATTGTCCATACTATCAGGCTCCCTGCTTAGTGAGGAGTCTGCTCTTCACTCTGCCCCTCACCCAACTCGTGCTATCTCTCTCTCTCTCAAATAAATAAATCAAATCTTTAAAAAAAGCCATTGACAATAGATACAAATATCAAATCATTTAGTTGTACATCTGAAGCTGATATGTCAGTTATAGCTTAATTAAAAAAATACAGCCATCAAAAAGAATCAGTTGAGGAATTTACCCTCCATAAACACATAAATATATAAATTATTACATATGTTGATGGTGGATTAAAAGAGATTAATAATATTTCTGGAAGACAATTTCCTCATTACTTATGCAAGGATTTTTATGTCATTGTAATTACTTGATCATTCTTTTACTTTATTAATTTATGTTGTGGATAATATTAATATTAAATTCCCTGAACAAGTCATCTGGACTTATTAACTTACTCAGTTTTTAGATTTGGGGAATGTAATATGTAAGTAACAACTGTGCTTAGTTGAGTTCATGAGAAGTATAAAGCAACCTCACTTCAATGTACCTTAAACTTTAGATGGGTGGATACAGTTTAAAGCTTGAAGATTGAGCCTTAATGATAAAAGTTGTCCATAGCATCATGTAATGTACCATTATTATTAACCAGAAAATCCTTTGGTCTTTTATCCAACATCAAAGAAGGAAAACAGGAGGGAAACCAGTATATGTCAGTAAATATTATGAGGCACTGGGTTTAGTATTCTCTCCTAAATTATATAATCTGTGAAGCTGATACTACTACCAGTTCTTGAGGATCATTGACACTTGATCTTTGTTCATTCAAGCATTATTTACCATATTCTCATATGTATGAGAATCCAACATCCTTGGATTAGGGGGAATGAGTTAAATAGGTGAAGGTAATTAAGAAGTACAAAACCTCCAGATATAAAATAAATAATAGAGATGCAAAGTACAACATAGGGGCTATAGTTAATAATATCGTAATAATGTATTCTAACAGATGGTGACCTATACTTCCTGTGGTGAGCTTTGAGTAAAGAATTGTCAGATCAGGGATCCCTGGGTGGCGTAGCGGTTTGGTGCCTGCCTTTGGCCCAGGGCGCGATCCTGGAGATCCGGGATCGAATCCCACGTTGGGCTCCCGGTGCATGGAGCCTGCTTCTCCCTCTGCCTATGTCTCTCTGCCTCTCTCTCTCTCTCTCTCTGTGTGTGACTATCATAAAAAAAAAAAAAAAAAAAAGAATTGTCAGATCACTATGTTGTACACTTGAAACTAACGTAACATTGTACGTCAGTTATACCATAAACAGAGAGAGAAATATTCTACTGAGGTAATTAGTGTGTAGTTTATTATTTCTTTTATCCTTCACCTTTACTTGGCCTTTTGTCTTCTCTCTGTACCCCATTTTGAGAAATAAGATATGCTCTAAAATATAAAGTGACCTAATAACCATTTATTAGCTTTTGCCCCATGCATCCAAAAATACTGCATTTAAAAATTCAGAAGTTTCTGGGATCCCTGGGTGGCACAGCGGTTTGGCGCCTGCCTTTGGCCCAGGGCGTGATCCTGGAGACCCGGGATCGAATCCCACGTCGGGCTCCCGGTGCCTGGAGCCTGCTTCTCCCTCTGCCTATGTCTCTGCCTCTCTCTCTCTCTCTGTGTGTGACTATCATAAATAAATAAAAATAAATAAATAAATAATTCAGAAATTTATGATGAAGAGCATGCTTAGCTATCTTCTTGTTTTTGTGTGAAATATCCCACTCAGAACTCAATGGATCTTTAGCAATGTTTAATAATAGTCATTTAATTCTGTCTGCAAACACCAAATACTTCACTTGTTTATTTTTAATTTTATGTGCAATGGAAAATTAAGTTTGTGCCCATATGATTTTTATGTAAAATAATCATTTTCATATGTTTGGCTTCAGGTTTTTTGAAAGACAAAGTTTAGAAAATGGGAGGGCTTAAAATCTCCACATATGATGTTGCCAGACACATCATGGTGGGCTGCTCTTTCAGCACAGCATATGCACCACTGAATATACATACTAAATGGTACTGTGCTTCCCAAGTGGCTTGAAGGAGAATGTCCAGGAAGTGGAACTCACCGCAGATTTGATTCTACCACTATTATAGGCATTTTCAAATACCCTGATAGTCAGAATAAAGTATGTTATGGCCTACCTTACTTAGCTGTCATGTGTCCAGCATACCTGTTCCAGATAATTAGCTATTTAACCAACATGTACTTCAAAATAGTTGCTAGGAGGACACATGAGTTGGGTATTTTATCTATTTGTAGACTTGTGTGCTGTTCTGGACAGCATTTTCTTCATCTTTTATGAATGCAGCAGCCTGATTTTAATAGCTGAGCTTCTGTAATGATAGCAGTTACGTTGTAGCATTTGACTTTGGGGAACAAAGCTGAAGGAATTCAGTAATGTTTTAGATTTTTAAATTTATTTTAGAGAGGGATACCAGGGTGGCTCAGTGGTTGAGCACCTTCCCTTCAGCCCAGGGCGTGATCCTGGAGTCCCGGGATCTAGTCCTGCATTGGGGTCCCCTCGAGGAGCCTGCTTCTCCCTCTTCCTATGTCTCTGCCTCTCTCTCTGTGTCTCTCATGAATATGTAAATAAAATATTTAAGACATTTATTTTAGAGAGGGAATGTATATGAGTAGGGGGAGGAGCAAAGAGAGAAGGGGAGAGAGAATCCTCAAGCCGACTCCCCATGCAGCACTTAATCCCAGTACCCTGAGATCATGGTCTGAGCCCATATCAAGAGTCGACTACTTAACTGACTGAGCCACTTGGGTGCCTCAGATTCAGTCATGTTTTACAGAAAATGTATATTGTATTGATCACAACTATTTTATTTTAGAAAAGTACATTTGTGTACATAACCAGTTATTTATAGTGTACTGCTTGATACAGATTAGGTTTTCAGATCACTGGTGTACACATTGGCTTTACAAAATCCAGATGATTCTAGCGTATTGGAGTAGAGTCAGACAGTCTCAAGTAATTTACCAAAATTAGATCTCAAAAAAGTTTTTTAACTATTTTGACCCTTCCTTTCATCTGTGAGTATTTTATTTATTTTTTTAAGATTTTATTTTATTTATTTATTTGAGAGAGAGAGCACTTGTGTGAACACATGCATAGAAGCTGGGGGAGGTGTAGAGGGAAAAGGAGAAGGAGAGAGAATTTCTCAAGCAGGCTCCACACTGAGTGTGGGATCCAACATAGGGCTTGATCTCTCATGAATAAATCAATATTTAAAAAAGAAAGAAAGAAACGAAGATTTTAATTTATTCATGAGAGACACAGAGAGAGGCAGAGACATAGGCAGAGGGAGAAGCAGGCTCCATGCAGGGGAGCCCAATGTGGGACTTAATCCCAGGGACCCTGGGATCAGGCCCTGAGCCAAAGGAGATGTTCAACTACTGAGCCACCCAGGTGCCCCTAACTTAATTATTTTTGAAAGGTCAAAACGTTATTTTGTCATTTTAAAAATCCATATTTTATTTTAAATTCCATTTCTGCCGTTAGCATAAAGCATCATTCTTTCCATTTTATGACTCCTGAGACTTCCACCTCAAGTAGGTTGCCAGTATTCTTTGAGGTCCTTGTGAAGTTGCCATATCAAAGTGGCTTGTCATCAATTAAATCTCATGGCTTTCCAAACGAGATAAAAGTAAAACTTTTAAAAACTTCTAGAGTCTTTTGATATTTTTGTAATAGGACTTTAAAAATAAACTGTATTTAAATATATTGATTTCCCTCCACCCTAAGTTTCTTAGATTTCAATAAGAAAGTTAATTTGGTTACTATATTAATTTCAAAATGATTTACAAGTGTGTGATATTTTCACCTTTGAAAGACTAAAAGGTAGACCTCTGAAGAATTTGGTCTGTAATTGTAGCCAGTTTGAGAATAATCAAAACTTTTTTTCCTGTTGTTTTTAGATAGCATTCAATTTTACCCTATTGCAAAAAGTTATATATATTCTGAGATGAAGAAATCATTTTATATAATGTTGAAATGCTTTTATAAGTTTATTATTTTTTTATTTTAGGAATTTTTTTCACATTGATGTGAGGGATTGACTTTTTTAAGTGAAAATATATTAAAAACATGGACCAATCCTAGAGCTATATAACACCAGTAAAAAAAAATAATAAAGAGGATCATCATTGCTTCTTCACTTCTAAACAAAATATGCCAAATGCTGTGTGTTCAGATTGAGGACACTCTACTTCCAAGTCCTGTCTAATGAGGGATAATTTTATTGCCTAATTTTCTTTCTCTGTGGGAGGTGATATGAAAAGGGAAGGTTGGGTGCAAGACAAAACCAAGTCATGCGGAGGGAAGCAAGGTTTTTAGTTCTAGGAACTGGGTTTGGCTTGGAGTAATAAAATAATAGCCAGCTTTGAGGATGGAGTGGGGGTAGAGTTGGGGGTTGGGCAAGGGTGACCAGGTCTTAGCATATCAGCCATACAAAGATGACTTGACAAAGAGTCCCATGTCCCTAAATTTCCCCTGCCCACTGGAGGCAGTGCTCTAGGGCTCTTTGTGGCCTGAAAACTGCAAGTAAATGATTTTTGGCAACTGTCAACAGTATTGACAGGTAAGTGAATTAAAGGAAAACAAGTAGAAAACAGTCATTGAGAAAAGGAAGAAAACTGGTACCTAGCCATTATTGCACAGGTGCCAGACACTGCTAGGCACTTCACATTCAGCCTTGAGAATAATCCTTGAGGTAGGAGTGTTCATTCCAGTTTTAGTTCATCTTACAGTTAAGTAAATTGGTAATCAGAGAATGGCATTGCATAGATTTATATAATAAGCATTAGGGCGTGGGTTTAAAGATGTAGAATAAAAAGAGAGTTGTGTGTAATACTCTAGGCAGAGAATTCATTTACTTTGGGATCTACAGAAAGACAAGATCTGATGAAGTACAGCATTGGTCCAGGGAAATTGGTTGATACTCCGTGTTTTAGAATGTGAAAATAATTTACTCTCCAGTTGTTTCCTTTTTTTTTTTTTTAAGATTTTATTTATTCATAGACACACAGAGAGAGGCGCAGAGACACAGAGAGAGAAGCAGGCTCCATGCAGGAAGCCCTACGTGGGACTCGATCCTGGGTCCCCAGGATCACACCCCAGGCTGCAGGCGGCACCAAACTGCTGCGCCTCCGGGGCTGCCCTCTCCAGTTGTTTCTAAAGAGATGGCACTGTTAGAAAAATGTTGGTTAAAAGGTGACAATGCTATTTAAATTGAAACAATATGTTTTAATATTAGAACTCAATAGTTAAACCACACAAAGCATATTTCCTGTTGGAGAAATACAGTGACTGTAATGAAATCAGAAATAGATTAGGTGTTCTCAAACCTTAAGATGCATCTGAGAATTACTTCTGATGCTTGTTAAAAATAGATATTTTAAAGAATAAATTCAGTAGATCAGGAGTGGGGGTCTCTGACATCTGAGTTTTTAAGATTTCACTTTCTGTAGTTCATGCTGGTGAGACTCATGGATATAAATGATGATTTTCATTGCGATAGATCCCAGTGTTTAAGAGCCACAGGTGTAGGTTTTGATTTTTTCTTCTGCATTTATTTTCACTTAACAGTAGATTAGAACTATATTGTCTAAAACAGTAGCCACCGATTATGTGCGACTATTTAAGTGAAATTAAAGTGAAATGAAATAAAAGGTGAATTCAAGTGCTCAAATGCCTCATGTGACTGGTGGCTACTGTATCACAGGGAACACATAATGGAACATTTTAATCATTACTGCAGAAGGTTCTCCTGCACAGCACTGAATCAGAAGGTATGAATAATGAAATTTGATCCCAATGTAGTTTTTATGATATTGGGAATTGTTTTTTAAAGTTGTACTTATTAAATAACTCTTTCTTTAAGGAGGAACATACATTTTCTTTACAAAAGTAGCTTCCATATTAAAAACTACTTCTAATTGGGGCATGAGGGTGGCTCAGTTGGTTAAGCAAGTGATCTCACTCAGGTTGTGTTCTTGAGGTCATGAGATTGAGCCCCACATTGGACTCTGCTCAGCGTGGAGTCTGCTTCAGATTCTCTCCCTGTCTCTCCCACTCACATACTCTCTCTCTGAAATATATGAATAAAATCTTTTTAAAAAAGTAATTCTAATTAAATAATAAATATTGCATGCTTTATTCTCTCTTTGAATGGAATAAACATGCCTAGAGAAGATCAACTACTTGGATGACTTCTGCTTGTACTGGAATAGTAATCATCTAAAGACTCTTTTGATGTACACGGGATGTTCCCACTTAAAAACTTTCCTGGAAGACCATTTCTTACTGTGCTCAAAGAAGTTGGAGTGGCCTCGATATTTTGTCACTTGATGAAACAGGTTTAAAGATGATCTACAAAAATGAAGCTGTGGTCTAAGTAGCCTTCAGGATTTGTCTTTATGTTGCTACATTACATCAGCATGTTGTGTGTATCATCAAAAGACTTTCTATATAAAACGTTTGTGGAGGAGCACCTGGGGGCTCAGTCAGTTAAGTGTCTGCCTTCACCTCAGGTAATGATCCCAATTTATTCTGGGATAAAGCCCCACATTGGGCTCCCTGCTTATTGGGGAGGCCGCTTGTATTTTTCCCTCTGTTCTTCCCCACCACTCTTGCTCTTTTTCAAATGAATGAATGAATGAATGAATGAATAAATAAATAAATCTTTTAAAAAAATGTTCATGGAATTTAGCATTAAATCTTTAAATATATATGTTAGATAGCATTTTCCTGAACATATTGACTATAATTTATAAATTACTAAGTGCAGTTATCTTGGGAGATATATAACAGATATATAACTATAAATTATAACTTGAAACATACAATTCTTGAAATAAAAATTCTGGGAATGAGATGGAAAGAAACTCCCCTTTGCACTCTTTAAAATATCATCTGTTGAGCCTCGAGTTGGTTTTTAAAGTCTTAGAGTTATGTCATACTTAATGTATGAAAAAATGAAATTTACAGTGTTGGTTTCTTTCTCAAAATCAAACACAAGTTAAAAATGGAAGCAGCACTGAGCTAGCTTTCTTCTTGTCTCTTAGATCCCAAACCTCAGAGCTGTTGGACTGAGTTGTGTGAATTCTTCCTAAAGAATGCTTTTTAGATTTTTCTAAAATTTAGATTTTTTTTTTTAATTCACATTACCTCTGTTGCCTCACATCTATGTTATGGGAGTGATTATGGGCGTCATGGGGTTCCTTTCTCCACTCTGCATCCTGCCTAGCCCTGTGAATTTAATATTCTTAAATAACATTTTTATAATGTTTTTCATTACTTTTCAAAATCTTTTATGAACTTTTTTGTTGCTAATAGGCTAGAATCCAAAAGCTTTTTTTAGGTTTTTTGTTTTGTTTGTTTGTTTGTTTGAAGTAGGCCTCATACCCTGCATAGAGCCCGGTGTGGGGCTTGAACTCACGACCCTGACATCAAGACTTGAGCTGAAATCAAGAATCCAATGTTTAAGTGGCTGAGCCACCAAGGCACCCCGCAAAAGCCTGTTTTAAATATTTTTAGATCACAGTCTGGCCACAGCCAGCATTTCACCTCCTATTTTCTATTAGTCTTAGACCAAACCCTTAATACAAATCATTCTGGGCTTCTTATTACCACGTTATTCTTTTCCTCCCTAGTATACTCTGATTTGAAGCATCCTTCCCACTCATCTGTGCATATCCCATCCTTATGGGTTGAATTGTGTCCCATAAAAGGTTGTTTAAATTGTAATCTGTGAATGTGAGATTATTTGGAATAGAGTCTTTGGAGATGAGCGAGTTAGATGAAGTCATTAGGGTGGGCATTAATCCAAGATGAATATGTCCTTATAAAAAGGGAGAATTTGGACACAGAAACACAGACACAGGACGATGCATGTGAGGATGAAGGCAGTTTGGGGTGAGTGATGCAGCAAAAACCAAGGAACTTCAATAAACTCCTAGGAACTAGGAAAGAGGCATAAAACAAATCCTCACTTACAGCCCTCAAAAGGAACCACCCCTGCTGACACCTGCACTTCTAGCCTCCAGCCACAATACGTTGCTATTTTTAAAGCTACCCTCTTTGTGATATTTTGTTACAGCAACACTAAGAAAAGGATACACCCATTATTTTATTGTTTGTCTACAAAATGTTTGCACTAATACCCCACTTCAAGACTATGATGGTCTTTTCTCTGGATGGCTCTTCTCGGTAGAAAAATGCAAATATATTCATAAACACAAAACTCCAACTAATTTGAGGGGCAGACAACCTCTGACCAACCCAAATCCTATCCAGCCCTCAACATCCAACCAAAACCTCATCTCTGAGAAAGCAAACTGCCTGCTTTAGTTAACCTCTAGCTCTTATTTCTCCTTTGGCATTTACTCTGTGTGTTTTGCTTTTAGTGCTTCATCACAATCTTCTTGCAGTCTGAGCTTTTCAACATATGTCAGCACCCCCCCCCCCAACTTGACAACACTAATCTTTCGAGACCCTGAAATCCTAGATTGTAAGGTTTTGAAGGATAGGGTTACTTTACCAACACCGCAAAGTGATTATATACCTAAGGTAGGAGGAAAGCATGTGTTCACTGTTCCCAATAAATGCCTGGGTGATACTGAGTGCTCAGTACCTAAGAGCCAGCTATTGCTGTTCCCTGGCTTTAATGTCTGCTATAATACTTCTCAACAGAAAACAACTTGAGCTTCCTGCTTCACCAAGGGAATAGTGATAGCAGGTGTTACTTCATTCAGCCTGCAATGGGTCCAGCGTCAGTGCAGAGTAGGTGTGAAAAGAGGTTTAAGGCAGCCTGGGTGGCCCAGTGGTTTAGTGCCACCTTTAGCCCAGGTTGTGATCCTGGAGACCCGGGATTGAGTCCCATGTCAGGCTCCTTGAATCTTTTTTTTTTTTAAAGGGAGGTTTAAAATGAGAAGTCAGAGAAGCAGGCAGTGTTGCAGGTGGCAACACTATGCAGGGGCTGCAGATTCTGGAGTCTAGATCCTAGAGTTTGAGTCTCTGCTCTCTGTGAATTACATGGGAAATACTGTGCAATATGATACTGTACAAGTATGAGATATGTGTAAATATCTCTCTATTAGGAGAATTAAATGAATTAAATCCTTCAGAGCTTTTCTTTATTCAGTTAAAACAAATTAAAGATAATTTAAAAATATTTATTTGAGAGAGAGAGCTTGAGTAGGGTGGGGTGTGGTGGAGAGGGAGGGGCTGAGGGAGAAGGAGAAGTAGACTCCCCGCTGAGCAGGGAGCCCAACACAGGGCTTGATCCCAGGACCCTAGATCATGACCTGGGGTGAAGGCAGATGCTTCACTGACTGGGCCACCCAGGTGCCCCACAAATTAATGATGATTATCCTTCTTGAGAAAATTAGAACCTCTTTTAATGTTATGTCATTATTTGTATCTCTGTGTATGGTCAGAGAAATTTGTATCCCTTTCCAAAAATTCATGGACACTTAGGAGCACATCCTGAACAAGCTAAGAACACCTCTTTAATCTTCTTTTACAAAAGGTTTTACTTCTATCCTTGTGTTAATGGGATTCAAAAAAACAGGGTCCTGGTTCTGGCTACCAGGGACTTTTTTTTTTTTTTTTTTGTCAGCCTTAATCAAATATTTTCAATCTGTTGACTTGATTTCCTTTGTTTGGAGGATGGGAGAGTTGACGGATTTATCTGTTCTTATTCTAGCTTTAACATGGTATATTAACCTAATTTTATGGATGAAGAAACTGACCCAGTAACTAAGGATGGAGAGGGACTTGCTGTAGATCACAGCCAAGATGATGTTTTGTGTATTACAGAACAAAGGTATTATGAAGTGAAATGGAAACCCTAGGAATTGGCATAAGCTCCACTTTGTTTATGCATGTGAATATAGACTGCATTGCAATGGTTAGAGTGAAGCAAAAGCAAAACACTAGAAATAATAGTCTGCATACCCTTTCCCAAGAGAAAAGTTTATGAAGGGAAAAGCCAGGAAAAACACTTCATTCCTTGAGTATTTTCTTTATTATTACTTATTATTACTTTTCTCCTTCTATGATTTCATTTTAGTCATGTAAGTCAAAGTAATCATTTTAATTTATATATGCATATCTTATATACAGATATGTATGGATATATATACCTATTTGCATTTGCAGATATTTGCAGATATTTCTTTTTAAGAGCATTACACTTATGATTAGGTAACTTTTTAAAATTAAGACTTTTTATATATACTTAAATATATATGTAATGTGTGTGCGTGTGTGTGTGTGTATACATATATGTATGTATATGTAGTATTTTTTAAAGTGGTTTTACCTTTACAGACAAATTGAAGGGAAGTTACGGAGATTTCCCATATATTTCCTTCCTCCACAAATGCATGGATTCCCCCATTATCAACAGTTTCCACCAGAGTGATATATTTGTTAGAACTGATGGAGCTACATTGATGTATCATAATCACACGAAGTCCATGCTTAACAAGAACAACCAGAAATTTACCTTTATTGAAATGCTGTGCTTTGTGTATATTAAACACCAACTAGTATATTGACACAAATTTGTTGCTTTATATGGTATCCTTTGAGGTCTTTAGATGTTAGATGTTATGTATCACTAGCTGAAAGTAGGTGAATTTATAAAACTTGGATCTGTCTATAATACAGTTTTGTGGCTGATTTCATATTGTTCCTTCTCTTTGCACTTCTTATAAGCTCAATATGTGCTATTAGTTTTTAGCTTCCATCTACAATTTGTAGGCCTAGGGTTCAATAAACATTTGGTGAAAGAAATAATTTTACTTCTCTGCATCACTTTAGATTATTTTCTTCTGGACCGCTGCCATTACTGGTCATCATTCTCATGGTTTTCTAATTAAACCAGCTACAGAAAGCAAATAGGTGGAAAAATTGCTGTAGGTTTCCTCTTTGCATTGGATTTCTGTCTTTATTTCCACATTAAACAGACTATTCTATATTTGTAGTAAAACTAAAAATATCAAATCTGACAGTAATATGGCAACTCGTTTCCTTCACATACTTTGTCTCACAGCCAACTTTTTTCTTATTTGTCTAATAAGTTGACCAAGAACTAACTTCTTTTTCTGCCCATGATGTGTATCTACCATGTAGTGCATTATCTTAAAAAAGAAGTTTCTATCTCAGGACAATTTTTTTTAAAGATTTTATTTATTTATTCATGAGACACACAGAGAGAATATACCTTTTATTTCATTTGATTAGTAATTTTGGCACCAGTTATCATAATGGATATTTTGGATAGAATATTGTTTTTTTTTTTTGTTCTTTTTTTTTTTTTTGTCTGTTTGATGTTTAAAGGAGAGAGGATCCCATTGGCCCTAATTTACCTGGAAATGACTGAAGAGGATTTTCATTAGTAAATCTGGGAAGGTGACAGTTAAACCAGGTTGAACTGGTCAACCTGAGAGAGGATTTCTGTATTTAAAAAGAATGAGTTAATTTCATCTTACTAATTTATCTGTATCAATAAACTAGAAATACATGAGGCTTTCTGTATGCTTTTATTGGGAGGTTGTGTTCAAAGAAAGAGATATTACTGTTTTTACACTGAGGGTACCTATTGGAAAGAAGTTCTTGGGACTTGGTCCTAAAATAATGCTGTATATCTGACAATCTGATGCATCAATGTTTAGAATTACTTAGGCTTCCATATTAATGTTTAAACATTGAGTTGTTGGACTAATGGATAAATGAGAATTAAAATTTGAAGATCTTCTATGAACAGTATTAAAGTTGTTTTGAGAATGAACAAATATTGAAAGATATATGTTAGTTTAAAATCCCTTAAGGGATATAATCTAAAATGAAAATAGGGGATTTCACTAGACATCAGTATTTCAGGAAGTTTTGATCAGTGTGAACCAAATTGAAGGGACAAATAGGCATAATTTAAAAGGTGATAAAACTGAGAATATAACATTAAGGAAAACTCAGATATTTAATGGTATACTTATACCCATTTTCCAGTTTTATACCTTAAAGGATTAGAGAGAATTTTAAAGTATTTTAGAAGGACAACGATAAAGTACCAAAGAACTTTAAGTTACAAATGAAACAAAAAACGAATTTAGCATTTTAAACAAGATGTCAAAACTTTTTTGGAATTACTGGAATTTTTAAAAAGACATCTTTAAAACTATTTTGAAGGTATGTATCAACTCTTAAAATTTTTTAAACACATAGGTCAAGTTCCATAATGAAAATACATTAAAGAAATAATTTAATACATGGATAAGGATGTATACTGAACATTATGATACTAACCTTCAGATTTTAATAATCCTTAAAATAAATAAACTTCCCACAAGGAAGTTCAGTTAATTGTAACACATCTGTATGATATATTGTTTGTATATTTAAAGATATATTTTTTGTAAGGTATTAGTGAAAGGGCAGAATGTTTAAAATGAGTGAAAAAGTAGTCATAGTATACTTTATGTGTAAAAGCTGATAGAATAACACTGGAAAGAAAGATGTTAAAATCATACCCTTGGTGTTCTTTGTAAGCATATAGAAGTATAAATAAGTATTTAATTATTTATTTTACTCTACACTTTCTACATTTTTAAAAAATATTTATTTATTCATTCATGAGCGACAGAAAGACAGAGACACAGGCCGAGGAAGAAGCAGGCTCCATGCAGGGAGCCCGACATGGGACTCAATCCTGGGACTCCAGGATCAGGCCCTGGGCTGAAGACGGTGCTAAACCGCTGAGCCACCCAGGCTGCCCAACTTTCTACATTTTTATAATATGCCTTTTACTACCTGTTTTAATTTGTAATAGTTTTGTATTTTTTTTTTATTTATAGAAGTAATTTATGAAAGGAAGCCATGACATATTTTTCTGTTGATTTTTAGGTGCTTCTTTATATGTAAGTTGACTTATCAGTTGAGTAAAGTTGGGACAATAGCTCAAGTTAAGTTATATTTCCTACTCTTGGAGCAGATTTTGAAGTTTTCATTGCTTGGCTCATTTTGACTCTGAAAATATCTACATACAATTTTATGCATACATGTAATACATAAAATACTCAAAGGAAAATTACTCTTTATTTTTTAAAAGATCGTAGTACATAAATATAGTTCTTTTTTTAAAAGACTTTATTTATTTATTTGAGAGAAAGAGAGAAAGCACAAACAGGTGAGAATGGCTGAGAGAAGAGAGAAACAAGCTCCCCGCTAAGCAGGGAGCCCTACCTGGAGCTCCATCCCAGGATGCTGGGATCATGACCTCAGCCCAGGGCAGATACTTGGCCAGCTGAGCCTCCCAGGTGCCTCATAAATATAGTCCTTGAATTGATAAAAATTCAACCAAACAAAAAACAAACGTATAATTCATTGCTCTCTATCTCAGTTCTTGTGTCAGTGCTAGCAGAAATCTAGGGCAATACCCATTTTACTGAGATACCCTACCAGTTATTATAGTCTGAGTAAGAAGATAAGCATATTTTGATCATGTAATTGGGGCTTAATTTAATAATATTAGAGGGTCTCAGAATTGCTAAAAATGGTCAAGTGTCAAGTGAAAACTCACAGAAATAATTTTGCCTGGACAGCATAGATCAGGAATTACCTTGTAATGGTATGGAAGAAGAGTAAAATAAGTAACTCTTTTTGCTTTTTAATGAGAAAAGCAACTGATACCTGTTAATTGGTTTGAAGCCATTTCCAGTCTTTGAACCCCTAGAGATCACACAAGGCATGATGGAGCAGCTATGTGCTTTAGAGTTTATGGCCTCTATTCATTTAATTCATACACATTTTCGCCTTTCCATGAAAGTTTATTTTCAGTCGGAGTGTTGTTTCCACACATTCTCTGTTGCCTGTCATTTTTCATATACAACTCTTACCATTTTGTTTGCTAGTGTTTTTGTGTGCCCACAAAAAGAATTTAATGTTGTCTACGAGGTATATAAGTACTTGTACTTGTTTAAGTGCACAGTGTTACTTGTATATCACTCACATTAACTTTGCATCTTTACTAACTAAAGAGAGAGCGAGTGAGCTACCACGGTTTTTGTCTGCGCTCTTGTAGCACCAGTGTCCAGCACAGACCTGGTGCAGTGTGCATAATTAGTACCTATCTGTTGAGTGGGTAAATGAATACTGAAGAGTTAGCCAAAGCTGAATTTTATTTTCTCCATATTTTTTTCAAAAATTTTTGTTGGCGGGACTCCTGGGTGGCTCAGTGGTTGAGCATCTGCCTTTAGGCTCAGTGCATGATCCCAGGATCTGTGATCAAGTCCCACATCGGGCTCCCTGCATGGAGCCTGCTTCTCCCTCTGCCTGTGTCTTGGCCTCTCTCTGAGTCTCTAATGAATAATAAATAAAATCTTAAAAAAATTGTTGGCTTTCACACTTCTAAAACAAAAATATTTTATTATGAAAATAACACCAGACTAGAGAAACATAGAAGGAAACAAAAACTGTCCATTTTTCAGTGGTCCCTAAGAAATCAAAGTTAAGATTTTTTTTTAGATCTTTTTTTTCTAGCTCTCTTTCTCTTTCTGTCTCTTTCCCTCACTGTTTCTGCTGCTAGAGTTGTACAGTTTACATCTCTTTTAATCACTCTGTTAAGGTTTCAATGGTCTTAGAATTAATTTACTTTGAGTGGACCTAGTGTTGTTTATCCCAATGCCTTCCAGGAGGCCATGACTCTCAGAGCTCCTTTCCTCTGTGGGTGTCTGCTCCCTAGAATAGAAATAAGGATTTCCCTTAACTTCCTCTTGAACTCAGAGGTGTGCTGACTGCCTCCAAGCATGGATGTTTGTACATCCTGTGTTCTAAACTATTTACAAATACACATGAGGTATCCCATCATTTTCTTTCCATTATCTGTTCATTCATTCAACAAATGTTCATTGAGTACATGCTAAGTGTCAGGTGCTATTGTAGGCATTGGAAATGTATAAGTATTTCAGTAATTGTATGTTTAGCAACTAAAAATAAGTATTTCGGGCAGCCCAGGTGGCTCAGCAGTTTAGCACCACCTTCAGCCCAGGGCCTGATCCTGGAGACCCCGGATCGAGTCCCACATCAGGCTCCCTGCATGGAGCCTGCTTCTCCCTCTGCCTGTGCGTGTCTCTCATGAATAAATAAATAAAATCTTAAAAAAATTAAAAAAAAATAAAAATAAAAATAAGTATTTCAATATTACACGTGCTTTCTAGGCAAAACTAATTGTATGACTCTTTCCCTTTAAAATTAAATCACCATCAAAATAATGACTAAAGTTATTATATTTTCCTTTTAAGTTGCATTGACATACAGAATGATAACATGTCATATTATCACAATTAAAAATTTAAGAACTCAGGAAAAAGTGACACTATAACTCTATTCCAAGAGGAAAAAGAAAAAAAAAAAAGGCAACTTACCTTCAGAAGGAAAGAAACAGAAAGCAAAAAATCTCAGAGAGAAAAAATGTAGGAAAAAAAAAAGAGATGCTTTTAGAGTTAGGAGATCTGTTTTGGATTTCTTATCTTTTGGTATCAAAAGTTGTGTATGTTCCATGTCATGTATGGTGGATTTTCCCGTTAGATCAACCACACACATAGCTTTGTTTTGCACTGATGAATTATTTACTTGACCCTGTTAGAAAATAAAGATTCCTGAGTAGATTTTTAAGTTAACATTTGGAATACCCTGTAAGTTTCCATATCTTGTAAGTCAGGTGATAGAATCAGCCTCTCATTATCCATTGTTAGGTGCCCTTTAGAACCTTTAAGGTCTAAATCCAAGATACAGTGAGAGAAATAGGGTAAGTACAGGGAAGGTTAAAATGACAGTTTGCTAGTGTACAAACAAGATTCTTTCAAAGTTCTTGTTCATGTCAGAAGTACGGACTGAGTTTAAAAATAAGTGAAATTGCATTCCTACAGGGATTTCTCAGTAATCTTTTAAAAGGCTATTTTAAGTATTTTGTTTTCCAAAAGTGTAATTGTCTTTAGATAATTATCCTTAAAATTGCAATTCTATACTCCACCTCAAATAGACTAATTCACCTAGATTCAAGGGTTCTCTAAATATAGCTTAATATGACTACCTAATTTAAGAAGTCAAAAGCCTTATTCTTAGTACTTTAATTGATTTTAGGTTATTGACTCAGTAAATTGTGTCTTAATGTGCATATTCTATGAAAATATAATGTAAGTCTTTAGAGAAAAAATTGATAAATACTACTTTACATAATAATTTTTAAAAACTTAATGTGGTTAACAAATTGTATTATATCCCTATTTGTTTTTACATACTTTTAATTTATGACTTAAGAATATGATGTTAAACACAAAAATAAGATTAATTTCAGCATAAAACTTTTCCCTTAGAAATTTAAATTCAGGACAGAGGAAATTTGGTAAGCAAGGTTTTTTTGTTTTTTGTTTTTTTACAGTTATAAAAGTATATTTGAGTTGTAATTTAAATAATGAAGTTTGTTCCTGTTCTGTATATTTAGATTATAGTTGGTTCAGATTTATAACCATCTGTAATTTCCATATTATATATTTAAAAAGTGAAATGTAGGTTAATGTTGATTGCAATTCATGTAATTTGTCCTAAAATGTTGAAAATTGAATATATTAGGATGAACTGTGTTTACCTAGCAATAAAAAACATTCACAGGACTACCCAAATACTGTTTTACACAGTTCAGAATATCGTTCATGGGGCACCTGGATAGCTCAGTCAGTTAGGCGTCTGCCTTTGGCTCTAGTCATGATCCCCACATCAAGTTGGGGCCCCTGCTTTAGTGGGGAGTCTGCTTTTTTCTCTTTTGCTATCTCTCTCTCTCTCAAATAAATAAAATCGTAAAAAATATTTTGTTCAGAATTTGTCATCTGTGAAAAATGGTTCTAACAGCTGAAATAAGTTATTATATTTTCAGGCCTAACTATTTGGGTCCATTATGATAGGCAATAGTAAATAAAGAATTATTTGTGAATTTTAATACCTTAGTGTATCTATAGAAAGTTGTCTTAGGGTACCTGGGTGGCTCAGTCTGTTAAGCATCTGCTTTAGGTTTAGATTATGATCCCAGTGTCCCGGGATTGAGCCCTAGTCAGGTTCCCTGCTCAGAGGGGAGTTTGCTTCTTCCTCTCCTTCTGCCCCTGTTCATGCTCTCTCTCCCTCCCTCTCTCTCTCTCTCTCTCTCTCTCTCTCTCTTAAATAAATAAATAATATATTTTAAAGAAAATTGTCTTGAAATGTAATTATGCACCATTACAAACTTGATTTATAGGATGAACCCACGGGATTTTTGTATTTGTAATAAAAAAGAAAGATGGGATCCCTGGGTGGCGCAGCGGTTTGGCGCCTGCCTTTGGCCCAGGGCGCGATCCTGGAGACCCGGGATCGAATCCCACGTCGGGCTCCCGGTGCATGGAGCCTGCTTCTCCCTCTGCCTGTGTCTCTGCCTCTCTCTCTCTCTCTCTCTCTGTGAGACTATCATAAATAAATAAATAAATAATTTAAAAAAAGAGATCTGTTAAAAAAGAAAGATAATATTACTATTCACACAGTAATATTTTAAGTGTATTAGTGTGTCTTTCAAATTAAAGGAACACATTTAATCAATGAATCTGTATGGGATATTTTCCACATGGAACAAAAATTCTTTATTATAAGTGGCTTTGGAGAGACTCACCCTCTGATGATTTTTAGTAAAACAATAAGTTGAATGGGCTAAGTGCTTTAGTTTTATTTTATTTTGTTTTTCTTCTCTTTTGATAGATGTTTTGCTGGATTTGTGCCAGATCCTGCCAAGAACTGTGTAAATGGAAAATAATTTTGAGTTGAATTCTCAACTAAAATTAGATCCTTACTTAGTTTATAACTTTTCTTACAAATTTAGAAAAAAAAAGTTACTGATTTCTAGTTGATAGGGATCCCAATATAATTCCAGGAGAGGGTGGAAAGTAAAATTGTAAAATTAAACAATAGTCCTTATGCCAACTTCCAAATACTGTTATCAGTGGTTCCAATCAAGGGTCAGTGTAATATCTTACTCACCAGGGATTATGCTAACCTATAAAATATAGATAGTATTTTTATACTCATTTTACAGATGAAGAAACTAACATTTAGAGAGTTAAGGAATTTATCTGAGTTTACACAGCTAACAAGTTGCAGAGCTTGAATTTGAATGCAGACACACTAAATCCATTCTCTAGATTGAATAAACTTTCCCCATAAATGGGAAATTTTTAGCCCATTTTTTTTCCCCTCACCTATACAATTTCTTCTTGGTGAACTCCAGGTAGTTAAGGTCAAGGATTTTATTTCATATTTCTTTGTGTTGCCAATGCTTAGCATAATTCTTAATACAATATATGTTCAATGTAGAGGTAAACCAATAAATAGGAGAGTGAGAAAATTTGGACCTTAAGATATGCAAATATTTTTGTTTGACATTTTACAGAAGGTAGAATTCTTCTCTTTGTATACTGATTGGAAATTTTGCTTCAAGGGCAATAGGAAGCATGAACTCAGCTAATCAACTTCAACCCTACAACCCCTCTAGTTACAGCTCATAGTGGAATCCTCCCTGATTTGAATCTGTTGAGGCAGTTTCTGCAGCTTATGCCTTAGTAGCTTCTGCAATATTTGGGTCCCATGATGGAAAAGTCTGTTCTACTTAGACTCCATATTATTAAAAATGGGGGTGGGGAGCAAGCAATATTGTTTTTAAAATTTAACTTATTCTACTGTCTGTCTTTCTCATATCTTTTGGGACACAGCCATATGATATTAGATTCTATAGGAATATTACAGAAACACCAGGGATTCACTTCTAGAATTCCATTTGGACAATTTTGGTAATCATTTTAGATGATAACAGGTACCATTAATGACCTTCAGGTAATTTGAGGGATTATTCTACATTTTGGCTAAAACCCTGCCCCCCCCCCCCATCTTTAGGGAAAATTATAATCATAGGAAATTAAGATGAAACAAATACCTAAAGAAATGTCATGATTCATTAATCATGGAGTTGTTTTAATGTGTTCTGTTTCCCTTGTATTCCTATACATTATTCCAGGTGAAACTCTAAGTTTTTTCCATGGTACAGTGTGTTTTATACTTATTCCAAAAATGTGTATTTGGGAAATGTGTATGACTCATTAGTGGATATTTAAGTCTACTCTGTACACAGTAATAATGGATGATGTCTTCTTATTTTTAACAAATAACTCCTTGTAGGATGAATTTCTGACAGGAGAATTACAGGATTGGTGCCCATGATAGGATTTATGTTAATAATTGGAGGCTGTATGCTCCTTAAAATGTAAATGGAGCTTAAATTAAAAGGATAAGAGGCAAGGCTCTTTTAAGAATATAGGTGTTCTAAAAAAAAAAAAAAAAAGAATATAGGTGTTCTTTTTACAAATATACGTTTGTTGTCAAGGCAGATATAAATCATCCCCCCCCCCCACCTAGGACAGATGTCACCAGTTGTCTATTAATATTCATTGTGCATCTGTCAAGTACTCTCTGAACTTGTTACTCTTGTGCTGTTAGTAATTTTACAAGCATTTCTGCACTACAAGATGTTTTCATACGATATATGAGACAAATGGATATTTTAATCATTTAATGTTTTCTAATTTTAACCTGCCAAAGAATATGAAAGAGAAATTCAAATCAAAATAAGACTTTGTTAATAAAATAAATACTTTTTCACTCAATCTACTAAGAAGAAACAGACTTGAAAACGTAAACAAACAAAACTGTGAGACAAATGTTACTGCCATGCTAGGAAAAAAAATAGAATCATATGTATAAAAAAAGAATAAAATTATCTATTTGTGTGTTTTGCATAGCTCAGTAGAATATTACCAAGATCTGTCTCTTAAATGGTTACTTGCTTGCGTGCCTGTAAAAGTGATGTTTTAAAGGGGGGAGCAGTTTACGGCCAACTAGGAGTTTGGTTTCCTCATCATAAATCTCATGTGACTTTGATATATTTCCTTGAAATACTTAGCACTTACGTGTATATCTTTTTCCAGCTGCGGTTGTGTAAATATTTAGATATTTCAGTCACTCATGTTTATATTTTATCTTCCAACCGGGCAGTTGTTGAAGGAATTCTGTCCTGCCTAAAGTCGACTGTGTTCTCTTCCCAAGGTTCCACCAGGATTCTTGCTGAGGGCAGCTGACATCATCATCCTTGTTCCTTACCCTTCTCTTTCTTCTTTGACGCTTCTCTTTGTCACTTTTCTGTTTCCTCTTCAGAGTTTGGTTGAAACCAGGAAGTTGGTTTTACCAAGTGTGATAGAAACCTCATACCGTATAACATACAAATAAATAACAACACATGAGCATAACTAGAATGGTGATTGTCAGGTGGCTTACAGGAACTCAGAATTCATGATGGAAGAGAGAAGGTTTTTTTGTGAATGAATCAAGAATATTAAATAGAGAGAGAAGTTTTGTGACCCAGTAGAGGTGAGCACTACCTGCTTTAGGGAGGAAGATGAGAGTTCCTAATTTGATCTTGGTATACCTCTCTTGAAGTTTCCCTTTGAGAAAGTGAGTCAGCAATTATTGATACAAGATGAGAGACTTTTCCCTCAAAATATATTGGTAGAAAAAATTGGGGAACCAGTGATACTGAATGTTTTTAAAGATATATTTTTTTAATATTAAGTCATCTCTACACCTAACATGGGGCTGGAACTCATAACCCTGAGATTGAGTCTCATGTTTCACTGACTGAGCCAGCCAGGTGCCCCAGTGATACTGAATTTTTTTTTAATTTATTTATTCATGAGAGACACACAGAGAGAGGCAGAGACACAGGCAGAGGGAGAAGCAGGCTCCCTGTGGGGAGCCCGATATGGGACTCGATCCTGGGACCCTGGGATCATGACCCGAGCCCAAGGCAGATGCTCAACCACTGAGCCACCCAGGTGCCCCGATACTGAATTTTAATTGCGTGAACAGTTACGTAGGAATTAAGAACTGGCGTTATAAGGCTATTTAATAAAAAATTCAAGCTCATATTTAGAGAATCGAAAATTCAAGCTCATATTTAGAGAAGATGATACCATGTAAGAAAAGCTTTGTATCTCCATTTGTTTATTATCAGATTCTTTACTGAATAAAAGGAATATGAAATCATGCAATTTAGAGTTAGGTATTCTCTGTATGCACAGGGAAAGAACAACATTTGCCACCAGGTTTGCCTGCTTCTTGTTTTTATCATCCACATTTTAAAAATAAGCAATCAAAATGAACACCTCCATTGTTGAAAACAAGAACAGGCAAAGCATGTTTCACTGTGAATTTTAACTAATTAATCCTAGCAGCATTTATGGATTACTTGGAAAGAGCAAGGGTTTTGAATTTGACTAGGGTTGAATCCCAGCGCTGCCACCTTCCAGCTGAATGACAGCTGAGAGTCTCGCTTTCCCCATATGGACACCGGATATAACAACGCCCACTTCCTAAAGCTGTTGTTGTGATGGAGGGTATGATGGATAATTAATGGTAGTTTTCTCTTTCGTTCCTTTCCTTCCAGCTTATTATACTTGATAGTAAAGAATATTATAGTTTTTCTGGAGACGATGATTACCATTTATAATTTTTATTGTGGAGGTTAACCAGTTACTCATTATGAATATCACTTGGGAATTGGAAAGTTTCTTTTCTGAAAGTTAGACATGTTGAGGAATATGAGATTTCTACATTTTTGTTATGATTTTCAAAGATATGGGTTCTATATTCAAATAACTTTTTTTGGTAAGCCTATTAATTTACTTCAGATTTTTATATGCTAACAGAGTATATTTTCTCTGGAAGTGTGTTCCTCAGAAGCAAAGTTCAGTGTGATATCCTGAAAAAAGAAAACAAGAGCTTAGTAGCCAAAAAAGTTTGAGAAATGCTGCATAGAATACTTTTCTTTTGGTGCATCATAGTGTGTGTTAGCAAGGCCAAACACCCTGAGAACTGTAACTCTTTTTTTTGAGCAATACATATGAACAATCTGAGGAAAGAGTATTCTGTGGAGCATTTCTGATGATTTAGCCTTTAGTAATAGAGACAACATTTTTATTTCTGAAACTCTTTTACTGAATACTGCTGTACAAACATTCTGGTGAAAACTTAGGCCTAAGTTTTCCATTCCTCAAGTCATGCTAGCTGTGGTCCAGCTATAATGGGACTGTAGGTTAGGGGTAGAGTCTTGAGCTACACTGTACTTTGGTGGAGCCTGGGTGATCTCCAAGTTCTGTAATTGGATGTTACTTCCTCCATATACTGTCCCTATACAGTTTTATTCTTTCCCATAGTTTCAGTCTCTGGCTTGATTCTCATCTAAATCTCCAGCTGAGATTTTTTTTCTGAGGTTACACCTGGATATTTAGTTGGCAACATGTCATCTCCAGTTGGATATTCAGGAAGTACCCCTCCATGTTGAAGACTGAATAAATCATCTCCTCTGTCCTTCCTCCCACCATATTTTACTTTTTCATTCTCCACCTTCTTTGGGATTGCCATTCACCCACTGCTCAGTTCATAAACTCGGAATCCTCTAGCTTATGCTTCTCCTCCATCTTGTGCACTTTTCATTTCTATCTTACCCCACTTTGCCACTGATCAGGTCCTGTTGATTTTATAACTAAATATCTCTAGATTCTTTCCTCCATTTTCTCTTCTGTCAAGAGTCCAAGTTTTCAGAATTTATTGTTTAAAGAGTGCAAAAGTTTCCTGACCAATTACTTCCTAATTTAGCCTGCTGTATGGTCCAGTTTCATACTACCAATGGTGAGCCCATGGGCAAGCATGACTGTACCCATGCCTTGCTTAAAATATTTGAATGTTTTGTTGCATTTAGGTAGGCTCCAGAACATTGATGTGATGTACAAAACCAATCACGTTATTGCTTCTGACTACTCCTTCAGGCACATATTTGTTAATCTCTGACATGAGTCCAACCTCACACTTAGGCCATATTAACACCCCGCAGGTCCCACAGGTGTACCATATTCTTTTGTAGCTGTGCCCCCAGTGAAATCATCTCCTTTGTTCTTGACTCATTTTCAAGATTCCTCTCAAATTTGCTGTTTCAGGAAACCTTCACTGTCTCTTGTTCAGGCAGTCTTAGGTGTCCTTTCTTTGTTTTCTCACAGCAAACTGTGTGTCCCTATTTCCTATCTGAAATGGACTTTCAGAATTTAAAATAATGTGTGCTTTAATTACATATTTATTACCTCAGTAGTTGATCCTCAGTAGCATCCAGCTTTCATAATTATACCAAAGTCAGGGATGGTCATATATAATGTTTTATTTTTTTTTGAAATTGTATAGTATTTGCAATTGAATAATCTAAAATCTAATTTAAGTTTCATTTGACTTCAGTATGCTTTATGTGAGAAAGTATGACTTTTCAAGTTATTTTTTCCCCATGTTGCTGGTTTATTTCTTCTTCCTCCTTTAGAGGCTGTTTTACTTAAAGAATTTATAGTATGTTGTATAGTCCATGCATTGGACTAAAGCTGTTTCTCAGTGTTTCAGATTAAAACTATTATTCAATATTTCAGGTGAATTTTTTTGTTATTTCATGGCTGATATAAATAAAGGCTCTTTAAGTTTCATCATTCATCTGCTAATTTCATTCATTAAGAAAAAATGTTAATTGCAGTAGTTATAAATTAGAGATATAAATCAGTCCATGCAGAGCATACAGTCTAGGAAAGGTTGACTAGATTGCACACTGGGTATAATTTATAAAATAAAGTCTCCTAATGTCTCTTTATAGAATACATGATTAGTAAGTTCAGATCATTCTACTGAAATAGGTCTTCCCCATCAAGAAGGAATGATCAGGACCTCATTCAAGTTTTCATTTATTCAACACATATTTATTGTGTACCTATAGTATGCTCAGCACTCTGCCAGGAATAAGAGAAGCAACCATGAGCAAAACCAGACCCGTAGACCTTACAGAGGAATAGGAAAGACCATATTCAAAGCATCAAACAAAAAACATTAAATTGTAATTCCGATCATTCTTACCAGATGTAGCTATATAGTGCTATCTAGGCTTATAAAAGGAGCATTTGACTTTTTTTGAAAGATCTGAGAGGGCAGAGATTTGAAAGGAAAGTGGATATTAACTAGAGTAAGACCATTTTGAGCACAGACCCCATGGCAGGTGTAGGCCTGTGGCAGGAGGAAGTGCATTGTATTTGTGAACTAACACAAGGTGAGGTGAAGAAAGCAGAGCAAGAAGTGGAACAGGAAGAATCTGAAGAGCTAGATAGGGGAATGAACACTTGTAGATCTTGTTAAGGACCTTATCTTAAGAGCAATGAGTTTATTTTAAGAGCCACTGAAGTAGGGAAGAACCCAGATTGTATTTGCATTTCAAAGCCTTCATGTGGCTACGCTGAAGTGAAGCAGTTTAATTTATTTATTCATGAGAAACACGGAGAGAGAGGCAGAGAGCGAAGCAGATTGCATGCAGGGAGCCCAATGTGGGACTCCATCCTGCAACTCCAGGATCACGCCCTCAGCCAAAGGCAGGCGCTCAGCTCAACCACTGAGCCACCCAGGCATTCCCTGAAGTGAAGTAGTTTAAGAGCTTTCCTAAATCCGGGTGGGAATTGATAGTAGTTTGACCTGGGTTGGTAACTAGCTGTAGAGATGGAGATGAGTAGATTGATTGGAGAAATATTGGGGAGGAGGAGAGGAAAGAAAGGGGGGGGTGTCAAGGAAGCCTGGTTTCTACTTTGCATTATTCATTGAGATTGGATGACCAGATGAGAACAAGGTTTGGGGCTCAGTTAAATTAAGCCTTGGGCTGTTGCATTTGAGAAATCTTGAAGAAATTTATGTATTAAATTTATCTATGGCAGCAATAGGTTAGGAATATTAAAAAATATGGTAGGAATATTAAAAAATATGAATCTTGATCCCCATTTTAGAAGTTATAATCTCATTGGAAAAAATAAGGTACAGACACAGGAAATATTAAATGACACATATTTAAATGACTTCAAATATGATGCAATACAGAATATACTCCCTTACCCAATATCCTTTTTCCTTTTATATTTAATTATTTAAACTCAATTATATAACATTTCATCTGTGAAGTATGTTAAATATTAACATGTAACTGTTGGTAACTAATGAAATTAATTTTAATTTAAACTCTCGGAAAGTGTATACACACATTGCACTTTTACTATTTAGGAAGATATAAAAATCTATATAAAGAGCAGTTTTACCGTATATTTGAATATGATGTTCATTAGTCTACAGAATAGGTTTTTTTTTTTTTTAAGTGTTGATAGATGTTAGTTACAAAGGAGATTCTAAGAAGCCATGCTATTACTTGTAATGCTCTACACTTCTTTCACACATTCCTCTGCAAAACAGGCATGTATGTGGTAAATATAGATGGGGTAATGGGTTCTGAAAGGCTTTGTGGACAAGGGATTTGAAGAACAGATGGGATGTGTAGGCCAAGTTTAAGTGGGAGTGAATTCTAAGTGGAGGGTCAAAAGGATTCAAGAATTGGAAGGTGTGTTGAGGTGGACACCAGAAGGATTAATTAGGAGATAGAGTTAAGAGGGTAGTCAGTATTATGCCCTGTTTACATAGCAGTGCTGAAGCCTTGGCTTCTGAAATAAGACTTTTAATTGTTTCCGTGTGATAATACAAAGCTATTTCATCAATTCTTCTGCAGGCTCCCGTCTCCGTCAGGAAGATTTTCCACCTCGTATTGTTGAACACCCTTCAGACCTAATTGTGTCAAAAGGAGAACCTGCAACTCTGAACTGTAAAGCTGAAGGCCGCCCCACGCCCACCATTGAATGGTACAAAGGTGGGGAGAGAGTGGAGACAGACAAAGATGACCCTCGCTCACACCGAATGTTGCTGCCAAGTGGATCTTTATTTTTCTTACGTATAGTACATGGACGAAAAAGTAGGCCTGATGAAGGGGTCTACGTCTGTGTGGCACGGAATTACCTCGGAGAGGCTGTGAGCCATAATGCATCGCTGGAGGTGGCTAGTAAGTAAAATGGGCTTTTGGCTTTTGCAGCAGGAATAGTACAGTGGGATCATTTGCCTGGAGGATGGTAATCAAAAGTCAAACAGGTATCCTAGGCTTTACTTGAGGAAAATTTCTAGCTTTCTGTATGATGAATACAATTCTCCACCTATTTGATTTTTTTTCTTTAATATTTCTCATCGTAGCTAGTTGTTCAAGCTAATTTGGGATTTGCACATAGTTGTTGAACCATTTTACCATTTGGATTTGGAGCTGCTTTCTTTTAAACATTTTCACTGAAATTGATCTATTCTAAAAAATTGATTTATCCTTTTTTGTTACTTTTAAATATATTGAATACAAGCATATTTCTGTAAAAAGAATAGCATGAGGTATTTTTCATTTGTCTTCATTTGGAGAAATACTTTCAACTGGTAGTAGAAGATATGGTTTTAAATGGATTCTAATTTTTAGACATACATTACACTTTTGGTACAGCTATGGGTAGAGAAATGTATGTCTCTGCCTCATACTTTATTATCTTGGCTATTCTAGTGTGCTCTTGGAGGAAAACCTGTGTACGTAATCCTCAAGTAGCCGATGGTTTAGTTTATTTACACAAACGCCAAATGCAGTTAATTTGCAATTACCTCAAGAAGGTTCTATCAATTAATGATTAAATTGTTATAGCTAGAGTCTGGGTGTGTAATGTATTTAAATACAAATTGGGATTCTCTTATTTTCAATAAACATTCAAGAGGTAGCCAGAAAGTTTCATTTGTTTGGAAGAATCATTCTGTGTATTAAATGTACAATTGAGAATTGCATAGGGATTGGAAAGACAAGTGAAATTTAGATCTCTAATTCATTTTACATAAAATTATAGGTGAAACTGCATACATAACTATGTAGTTATGTATATATAATGCTTTCTAAGATGATTGATATTTTGATATAATTTATGTTCAAAATTTTAACTATATATTCAGTTTCATAAACTCTAACATCATCTCTGACATTCAACTAGAACTTGAATATATAGATCCACAGATAGTTATGCAATATAGACAAGATAGGAATTTAAAGACAGATTTCCCAACTTAATTAGATTATTAATGTGGGATAAGTTCCTCAAGAATTTAGATAAGTTGATCACACTTATAGAACCATGTAGTAAACAGAATGCCAAAGATGTCTAACATGAACATAAAATTAATTAGAAAAAATGAGAGCAACCATTTAAAACTGTGTCAGAAGTAGCGACTCACGTTTTTAAAACATTTGCTTGAAACTCAATTTATATTTCTAATCAAATTTAATTGATTGTAAGCATATTGTATTGTACTTTCTTGTATTGCCTTGATTCTCAGTGAAAATCTTAGAACTATGTAACTGAGATGTATAAAAGCTATAATCACAGAGTAGGCTACTTTTCTTTTTCTTGTTTCTTTTTTTTGCACAAATTTAAATGTGGTGTAGGCAAAAAGAAGCTTAACTGTTTTCATAAGAGGATGTATATATTTTGATACAGTCTTCTTTCAGGTTATGATATTAATACCTTTCTACCTTTTGATGTGTTTATATTTAAGAATACTTATTCCCTGTGGAGGTAAAATTAAGTTAACATTTGAAAACAGATATAAAGAATCAAGAAAGGTGGTGTAGATGACCTAGGCCAACTCTTATTTTTGGTAGATAAGAAACTGAAGATTAGAAGGAAAAGCAGATTAATTATTTATTCTCTGAAATTATTTCTTATGAACGAAGTGTGCTGATAGAAATATATATCTTAGGATCATACTGTGTTTCTGCGGTATTTCTTACTCTACTTGCATTCTGATCATTGCCAGAGTTTATAGAAAAGGTTACAGACTTGAATAGAATATCTAAATGCTTACCCTCTAGATCTTGCCTCAAAACTCCTTTAGTTTTACTTTAGATGATCAAGATACGCTTAATGCACTGGGGATTTAGAGAACTGTGTTTTTCCAATCTGGCACTTGTGTGGCTATTTTAAAAGATATTATGAATTTCCAGTTAAATTCTTTTCTAAGCAAGACATTCCATTACCTTGTGAGTTCATTATGGGAAATGCTTTTCCAGTCTTAGTCAACAAATATACCTTCAAGGAATTGAAACCAGACAAAAAATCATTATATTACTTGTACCAGTAAAATATTCAAATACATAGTCCCTGAATGGATAAGTCACAAATTTTAGTGTAATATTTCTCAGTATGTCTCCAAAATGTTTCAAATTCCAGATTAAAGAGAATATTATAATTTATAGAATCTAGTTAAAGTGCTTTAAACAATACTTTAAGATCATATTCATTAACAATTCAAATATGTAGAAAGGCAGACTATAGGTATCATATATTTAGCAAATATATTTTGATATTAACAAGGATAGTTTGATAATAAAAATTTTTATTAGTGATAATAATTATTTTAAACCCTGAAAAAAGTTTGAGTATTGTTTGTATTGCAATTTTTATACCTGTTTAATTGTGATAATAAACAGCATGTTTTTATTTGGGTAAACTGTATTATTTTGTACCATAAATTATATGGGAAAAAAAAATAAGTGCTCTGCAGTTAAAATGGGTTTTGTGTGTTTAAAACATTATTTACTAAATTCAAGTTTCAGTACACTACATATAGATATGTAGTGATATAGTTCACATATATTTCAGTTACTTATTTTAGGCAATAGTGACTGTTAAGTTACCATTTTAAAATATGTTTGTGTCCTAAAATGGAAAGTTGCCTTTTGTAATTTATGAACAAGTTGTGTGTGTATTTGGGAGGTAGGGGGCAGGGGTGGAAGTCCAGGGAAACATGGGCCATACTTGCTTTGGTAGGTTAGTATGCTATGCTATGCTATAGATTAAATCTGTGAAGTACTATTATAGTTTGGTTTTATTTTTTTCTTGGAGAATATTCTACTTTTTTTTTTTTTCACATTTTCTTAGTTTAGGTACCGTAAGTTCAATAAGAACTATTCTTATTCTTACCAAAGACACAGGAAGACAAAGATTGCATCTAATTTCTCAGTGACAGTGTAGCCAAGAGTAATAGCATTAACAAAAGTGTCTAGAGGGAAAAAAAAAGTGTCTAGAGGCAACACAGATTTCACAGCACAGTTGTTGGTAATGTTTTTAAAAACATTTATCTGTGTTTTGTTTGCATTTAAACCAAGTTTTACAGCTGTAACAACAACTGCATTTCTCAGTTCCTAACAATTGTCAATCTCTCAAACACTAAAAAAAAAGATATTGAATGTCATTGAAAATCTTTGTTTCTGTACAGAAGTGATAATAATCGTGTCTTTTGTGTTTTTAACATTTATTCAAGTTTAGAAAGTACACCAAAAGGATTGCATTTATTGGTTATTTTTAGAATTGTTTATTTTTATTTTTATTTCAGTCCCAATTATAACCAGGTTTAGACCCAGTGAAAAGCACTGGTCGGCCTTTTGGTGCCGATCCTTACCACGTAGTAAAAGCTGTATTCCTTGTTCTTGAAAACTCAGTTTCGATGCAGTTAAAAAGTTATCTCACACAATTATAAAGTCCAAAAATTGGAATGCTAAGAAATATATGATGATACCTTTATGAAAGTTTCCTGGAAGTTTTAGACATTTATCTTTGTACAGGAAAAGAACTTTTAATCACAGATGTTATTTCTTTAGTTTTTTTTTTTTTTTTAATTCTTATTTTTCTTTGCAAACCTAGAATGATATATCTTGATGGGGACATTAAATTGGAAATTTAATTTCCCACTGTTTCTAAGATTTATGAAAACTTCACTCTATCTAATTCAGTTGCAAACTAAACTTTCTAAAACCGTCTTGCAAGTGGTATTGTCTTGTTTGTCTTGTATTAGCTCTATTCAAGAGTCTGCTAAACATCTAGGAAAATATTTAATGGGTCCATTCTCCATTCTCCTGTACCCAACATTATCACTTACTAAATTTAGAACTCTATTTTGTGCCTGGAACAAATTGATAGCACAGTTCTTAGACACAACTTATATTTAATAAGTAATTTGATCTTGGGTAATTGCATTGAATTTTGACGAAAATTAATCTGAACCTTGACCCTCATGCTTTCCATTGTAGAACATGGCCATCTACGTCATCTGCTAAGCAGTGCACAGTTAGCATATGGCTATTTGTTTCCTATTTAAGCTGTTTTCTCTTGAGGGAAAGAAATTCCCTTTAGACTAGGCAGACATCTGCTAGCTGTCTTAGCAGCAAAACCAGGGAACTATCTTTCCTGGGGAAAAAAAAAAAAAAGAATTGTCCAATTAATCAAAGATTAGGTCTTCCATGGTTTTATTTACTGGGGTACATTTTAATAGTAATTACTTTGGGGGTAAATGTTAATATTTTGAAGTAAAATTTTCCCACCCCTTTCAATATATCATGATCTTTTGTTGTTATTATTATTAAATAATACTCATCAGAGTGATTTAGAATTTAATTGATCCAAGATTCCTCCTTTGGGTAAAATGACAAAGCAAACTGACTATGGATACTAAGTAACCATGTGTTTACCTAGGTACAATAGATTGTATTCCTAAAATCTGGACCTTGGAAGATGGAAGGATTACTCTTTGAGATGAAATGGTCAGATGAGCAGGTGGAAGTAGAATATGCCATTATATTTTAAAATATTGATTGATTGATTGTGTGCACACACATAATCAATCTGACCTCTATTATGGTCAGGCACTAGAATTATTTATAGTTTATATGCACACACACACACACACACACGTACATTGTTCCCTGATAGACTTTTTATCTTAGAAGTTGAATTTGCTTTATATTGCATACTTAAAAATAGTTTTCTCTATTTAATTTGTTTTATTTTTTTAACTTATCATTTTCAAGTGCTATCACCACATTCTAAAACCTTTTTTATATCTCATTTTTGTTTTTGGTATTCAAGGGAAGAATGTTAAAGAGTCATTTAGTTTACTGACTTAAAATCTTTCCACTTCCTGATACAGTTATATCCTAAAATGAACTGATTCTTTGTTCCAAAATGGATTCATGATTAAATTAAGTTATGTATATAAGGTGTGTAGCACAGTAACTGGCGCGTAATTATAAATCATGAACTATAAATCATGAATTTAATTTTGGTGCTGTTATTTTCATTACTTTTTTCCTCTTATATCTTTCCATCAAACACCAAAATTATTTTTTAGGAAAGGGATCTGATTCTTCTGACTTGAAAAATGAACTCACTTCATTTTAAATTTAAAGATAAGCATGTTAATATACTAAAATATAAGTATGATGCTTCAATAATTTATTTTTCTTAAATTAATTCCCAATTAAGTAAAAAATGTGTTGAATATATTAAATTCCACCTTGAATTGAAATCAATGGTATGAGACATTTGCTCTTACCTTAAAATCCTTAGTGCTAATGTAGGACATGCAATAATGCTGATTCAAATCTTTTTTATTTCAAGGACAAATGAAAGAATTCAGTGTTACAACTTTTACAGTTGATATAGCATTCATATTTTTTCTAATTAAATTTGTGTACTTAAGTAAAGAGGCAGCATTGCTAAGTTCTATGACATGATTCTGGTTACTAAATACTTGAGTTTTTACTATCAGTTGAATAATACTCTTTTATTGTTGCCTGTCTTAATCTGCTTATGCAACTATAACAAGAATACCTTGTACTGAGTGACTTAAACAACAAACATTAATGTCTCACAGTTCTGGAGGCTGGGAAGTTGGAGATCAGGGTGCCAACATGATTAGATTCTGGGGAGAGTTCTTTCTTGGTTTTCCCCCATGGTAGAGAGAGAGCTCGGGTGTTTTTATCCCTGTGTAAAGACAGTCCTATCATACGGGCTTTACCCCCATGAATCCATCAAACCCAAATTACCATCCCAAGTCCCCATCTCCAAATACCATCATCTCATTGGGGATTAAGACTTAAACAAACGAATTTGTGGGTTGGTGGAGAGACACAAACATTTAGTCCATAGCTGCCTTTGATGATTATTTTTAGATTCTTGTTTTTGGATTTATAGTTATTTTATCATATTAGGTAACTGAGAAATAAAATTCAGAAAATCAGGGGGTAAAGTTATGTAATCTCCATGATGTAAGTATCAGGTCATCTTGTTGCATCGAGATGTTAGGCTTAAATGGTGTTGTAAATCAAGTATAGACACATCATACCTTCAGTATGAATATAGGATTGGGGGATTTCTTTATTTGTTGAGAAAAGTAAAAGCAGCATCCTTTAGTTACTACATTAAGAGAGAAGATAGTGGTCATTCTCTTTTAAAAGAACATAAAAATTCTTTCTTTCTCCCTTCTCTCTCTTTTGGTTTTATCTTTCCAAAGAGTATTTAATATGAATAGGAAGGCAGAAACCTATATTTCATAATCCATGTGAGAGATGACAGTGACGATGGGTGAAAGGGAAAATTTGAATCTCAGTGGGCATCTTGTTAGAAGAGGGCAAAGCTTGCTGACTATTTGAGTGTGCTATTAGGGGAGTTGACTGTGTTAGAGAATGTACTATTTATTCATAGATAACCAACAGGTTATATTTTATCTTAAAACCACTGCTAGTTAAACACAGCTGAAGGCACATGTTCAGTAGACTTCAGTAAACTTTTTATGTTTTCTTCTTTATCTCACATACCTGTTATATATTAATCTTTAGTAGATTTGTAGAAAGGCCTTAAGAGTAGAGGCACATTATGCATTTCTTTTTCTTTACTCCCAATCACAGGTTAAGGAATGTGAATAATAAGCTTACAGAGATCATTTCTGTGTAACTTCAGAAAATTGTGTTTTATTTGTGATAATACATACATGTTCTTGTAATCTCATTATTCAGAGTTAACTACTGTTGAAAGTTGAGTAGATATCATTTTAGATACCCTAAAGTCCCTATATGTGCTCTGAGGAAAACTATTCACTATTCAACATTATTCAGTCTTAGGTGGCCAAAAAAAGGCATTGGATATCTTGGAACACATCTGTGTCATAAAGACTAATTGGAAAAGTTTAGTTCTTTAGATTGGATGCCTACAAAACAACTTCCTTCTGCCGAATATTACTAAGATACACTATCCTGGACAAGATTCAATCCAGTAATTCTGGGGTTAAAGGTTACATATACCATTACCAGTCTCATGAGCCACTCCTTTTATTTTCTCAAAAAGTAGATGGTGTTCATTTGTGCTGAAAAATATTAAGATGATTATTTCAATGCTGTTGATACTTAGATATAAAGCTCCTTGATGCTTCCAGAAAATCAATTCAGTATTTAGTTATTTATGGGAAATTCTTGGCAGTGTCTCCTCCTTTCAACAGTACTTTCTGTAAAAAATATTCAAATAACAAGATAGATCTGGTTACTTCTCAAATCTTATCATCACTCCTCCTTTTAATCTTCCTAATTTACTTATGACTTACATGCTAGAAGTCTTTCCCACGTACACAGAACAACTTCAGAATCACTTGTATATATTTTTAAATGAGTGACAAATTTAAGAAAACATACCTAAACCTTCTTAGTAGAATTAATTTTAAGAATTTTTATTTTTATTTTCATTATTTTTTAAGTAGGCTCCATGCTTATGTGGAGCCCAATGCAGGACTTGACCTCACCACCCTGAGATCAAGACTCAAGCTAAGATCAAGAGTTAGATACTCAAATGACTGAGTCACTCAGGCATCCCTAATTTTGTTTTTTATTTATTTATTTTTTAAAGATTTTAAAATCTATTCATTCATGAGAGACACAGAGAGAGTGGCAGACACATAGGCAGAGGGAGAAGAGGTTCCTTGCAGGGAGCCTGATGCGGGCGTCGATTCCTGGACCCCAGGATCACGCCCTGAGCCAAAGGCAGACACTCAATTGCTGAGCCACCCAGGCATCCCAGGCATCCCTAATTTTAATTACTATATTATAAATTAGCTTAAGCTGTCATACATTATCAATTTATTTTGTCAGGTTAGAATAAAATACTATTGAATGTTTTGGTGGGTATTAATGTTCTGTTTCTTTGTTACTCAAAATGGGCACTTAAAAATGTTGTTTTTAAAGCTGGAAATTAAATAAATATGTAAAGAATACCAAAATATAGTTTATCCAAAAAAAAAATTGTGTTTTTTTTCCCCTCCAAAGTAACTCTTTCTAGATATTCTACTTAGTTCTAGCTATTTAGTGGTGAACAAAAAAGAAGTGGTTTCTGCCTTCATTGAAATTACAATACAATGGGTAGAAGGAGTGAGGACAGAAAATAAGCAACTACCATAACTTTATGGTTAAAAATTGTGACAAGTGCCAGGAAGGATTGGGGCCAAGCTAAGAACTGAAATACAAGATGTGACCAAGACACAGAGTAAAAGAAAAAGCATTTCAGGCAGAAGAACAGTACATCTAAGAGGCCATGAGAAAATGAAAGACTTGGACATATTTGGGAAAATGAAATGGTTGGTATGGCATATGAGCAAGGAAGACAGCTATGGAGATAGGTGGGGTCTAGATCGTGCAGGATTCTGTTACCAGATTAGTAATGTTGGATTATATGTTCAGTGCAATGAGAACCGCAGAAGGTTTTGGGACAACGGTAGAGGTGACATGACGTGATTTATACTTAAAAAATGTCATTCATGTAATACTTCATACTTTCTATATGCATAGAGAATGAGTTGCAGAATGCCTGGGGGAAACCAGTTAGGAAACTCTGGCAGTATTCCAGACAGAAGATGATGCTAGTGAAGCACTTGGTAGTCATGTAGGTGAAGAGCAAAGAAAGGAATAGATTTGAATATTGAAGACTTGGCTTAATTCTGAAGGGTTAGACAGTAGGGGTTGAAATTTTGCAAGAGATACAATTATTGGTGATGGCAAAGTTAAGGTCTAGTCTATGACCATGCAGAAGGGATTGAGCCTTTGAATTAGGTGGTGTAATCTTTGGGTGACTAATAGAGTTCAGAGTGCTGCAGCCCATTACAATCCCAAGAAATTGTATTTTCCTCTTGTTTCTCAGCCTGCAATATGCTTGCTTTCTTGTTCCGTTGGTCATTACTTTACAGTCATCTCAAGAGTCATCTTCTCTGAAACCATGCCATTATCCAAGGGTCTAGTACCATTCCTGGCACATTGCAAGTGAAGTGATCGAATGTGTAACTCAGAAGCGTTTTATTCCATGTGTGACAAACATGATAAAGTGTCATAATGCCACTTCAAGGAACAGTCTAATCTACTCTTTTTGCTCATTCCCCACACAATCTCTTTGTAAAGTCAAGCAGTTCACATGTCTCCAACACTCATTTGAAAGCACAGTGCTTAGAATGCAGTCATAAGGTACTGTTTCCCTGGGAGCTCTTTTTTCTTTCAAGGTTCTGGAATATTTAAGAAGCTCTTCTGGGGATAACATTACTAAGGAAATTGAGCAGTACCCAAAGGGGTTTTCTGAAGTTCCCTGGAGAAAGTCTACACATTCAGAATAATACCTAAGTATCTTTACTTTCTCTGTTTCTTCCTGGATAGGGAAAAAATACACAAAATAAGTATTCCCTTTTTTTTTACAGATTTTATTTATTCATGAGAGACACAGGCAGAGGGAGAAGCAGGTTCCCTGTGGGGAACTGATAGGGGACTCCATCCCAAGACCCTGGGATCATGACCTGGGCCAAAGGCAGATGCTCAACCACTGAGCCACCCAGGTGCCCCCAAAATAAGTATTCTATAACAGAATTATTTGTATTCTTGTACTTTACCAGTAACCTATATTCCACTTAAAGCTATTATCATAGTCCAGTAGATTTATATTTAATGAAACAAATTTGATGAAAAATCAAAGGGAAGTTGTTACAGCATGGTAATGTTTTAAATTTCTTATTACAATCTGAGGCTTTTTTCTGTGGTTAATGATTTTTTTAAGCACTTAGTTATAATTAATATGTAACTGCAATAAGTAGGCAAGATATAGATAAGAAAGGGAAGAAACCCACATGGATAGTAATGTGGCTAGCCACGTGAGGGAAGCAAACTGTAGTGAGGGAAGGATTGAGTTGGCTACAGGCAGCAGCTGGAGGCTTCTGCTCCAAATGTGGTTGGGGACCAATAGCATTGGCTTTACCTGGAAGCAAGTTAGATATGCTGAATCAGACCCTGTATTTAACAATATTACAATTTAACTCATGCCAATTCAAATTGGAGAAGCAGTGGGATACATTGTGCTAAACTGGAGTTCACAGACCCCAGCTCATCCCCTAGAAGCAGTTAAGAACATGATTTTTGGTGGGTTGAATTACCCTGGGTTTCTAAACAAGAGTGAGGGCAGGGGAAAGTGGTGAAGGATATGTAGGAGACTAGTAGAGATAGCAAGGGAGGGGCAGAGATGGAGAGAGGGAATTGCAGAGAAAGAAAAACACGGGAGGACAGAGAGCGAGACATATCCAGAGAAACAGAGAAACTCAGAGACAGAGAGAGAAGGAGAGGGGATAAGAGAGAGCAAGACAGACAAGGGGAAAGGGAGAGAGAGATGCAGACAGAAGAAAGGTAGAGAAAATATGTGCTGGGGAGTGGGGGTGGGGTAGTTATGGTAAGGATTGAATTTAGAAGAGTAGAGAGATAAAGTAGCCTGAAAGGAGAAGGAAAACAATGTTTACTATGTATGAATATTTACAGATAGTGGCATATTAATCAAAGAACAGGATACTCAAAACTTTATCAGTATCCACATTGCTTATTAAGGAAAGTAATACATGAACTATATCTTGGGTGTTTTTTGTAAATTCATGGAAGGCTTTATTTACCTCACATAATCCAGAAGTGAAATGCTGTGTGTGTGTGTGTGTGTGTGTGTGTGTGTGTGTATGTGTGTGTGGCTGTTTTACTTTACATTTTCTAAAACGAAAACTATAGAAAAACTGTAATTTATTAATAAGAATAGAACCATGCTGGAAGGGTCATTTGGAAGTCATTTACTCTGCTCCTCTGACTTTTAGTTTAAATTATCTAAAGATCATTTGTTCGGAGCCAGAGATTATCTAGCCTCTATCATCAGTACCCCTTACATGCATCAGCATATGTTAACACAAAGTTATTACTTTAATTTACTTAAACCCTACGCTGTGGAAGTCTTTCTTTTTATATGCTAAGTGATAATAGATAAGCCATTTTTTAATATAGCAGCTTATATGTTTGAAGATAGTTATTAAGTGGAGACTAATTTTTAATAAATTATATCTGATGTTTAATTTAGGTTTCTGAGTATAAGACACTTTCTAATCTCAGTCTCTTAGTATTTCCGAAATGGAAATTGTAGCTTTAGTAACATTTTAAGTCATATTTAACCTAAGGTCTAAATTTAGGTTTAATAGCACCTGTGACATTTTATACTTGTCAAGAGAAATAAAAGTTTATGACCAAGTTATTTAGTATGCCTGAGTGGGGACACTTTTAATTTTATGAAGTAAATGATGGAGTAAAACTTAGAAGAAAAGCCAAGAAGTTAAAAAGAAAATGGGAAAGGACATCCTTTCCCCCTAGGATTTATATTCTTTCTCAATCTTTCCCTCTCCATCACCCTGTATCTCTTTACCACATAATACTGTACTTTATCTAGATTGAGTCACATTAAGTTACCATTTTATCAGATTCTTATCTCTGTCAGACACCAGAAAATGGATTAGGAGTCTGTGTTTGATGTAGAAGGACACTGAGAGCATTTTGATCACATAACTCAGCACTTGTCATAGCTTACCCAAGTGACTTCCTCAGTTCTAAAATGAAAACGTAGGACAGGTTGTAACCTTGTTGAATCTTGCTTAAGGGAATTCTTGGAAAATATGATTATAGCATATTTTCCTTTGGGGCTACCTCAGGAAAGAAAGTAGCAAAGAGCCAAAATTCCACAGGAGAGGAGAAATATTTCTGTGGTCAGAGGATTGAGAACATGTTGACAGTTGCCTTTAACTCCTGTCCTCTCATCTTGTGCCTAAATCACCAAAAACTAAAAACTTGAAGAAACTCAGAATTCTGTGGTCATAGTGTGTAACAGGGGGAGGTAATAAAGTCAATTCCTTAACATAGTTTTCTTAATTCGTTGCTTTTTCTCTTTTGTTTTCTTTTCTTTTGTTTTCTTTTTTCTTTTCTTCCTTCCATTAATTACCACTAAAGTCTCTCTCTCTCTTTTTTTTTTTTTTTTAAATTTTTTTTTTTAATTTATTTATGATAGTCACACAGAGAGAGAGAGAGAGAGAGGCAGAGACACAGGCAGAGAGAAAAGCAGGCTCCATGAATCGGGAGCCCGATGTGGGATTCAATCCCGGGTCTCCAGGATCGTGCCCTGAGCCAAAGGCAAGCGCCAAACCGCTGCGCCACCCAGGGATCCCTTTTTTTTTGTTTTTGAACTGTGTTGGTTATTTCTTTAAGCCTCTGTCAAAATTTTAATTATCAACCTTAGGTGAATAATCAATCATGCATTTCTTATGATCTATTTCAAGAGGAGTTGGTGTTGTTTGAATGTGATGGGTTCTCTTAACCCTGTACAATGATTTTTAACCATTGAGTACATTATGGACACTCATTACAGTTATGAATAGAATTTGTATGTATGTAATTTGCATATATGTATACAAATATGTATTTTGCATTTACATATATGTTTGTACATATATAATTTGTATAGAATTAGTTACAACTAATTCTGTCATTAATTTTGTTCTCAACAAATCCAGTAAATGTTCATTTAGCATAGCTCTGTGACCCTGGTGATTAAACTAACCTCTTTATACTTCAGTTCCCTCTCCTGTAAAAGGAGGGTATTAATTCTACTTACCTTAGAGAGATTTGAGGAGGATTAAATAAATTGATTATATACAAAACGCTTAGAAGTGTGTCTGGTTGATAAAGCACTGTGTATGTATGGTAACTCTTATATCATGTGCTATTTACTATGCTGGGCACATTACTAGCTAGGTGTACTCCTTCCTTTTCTGTGGTTCCAAAGGATGTCTCTCTTCATTGCAAGTAACTGAAGGCTGAGCAACTAATGCCATATATGGTTACATTCAGAATGAGTTTTTCGTTCCCAGAGTCAGGCATCCTCTCATACATAAATGTACTTAAAATCCATATAAATATTTGTTAAATGTTGTATTGCCTTCATATATCAGTGCATGGTATGTCTTTTATGATAAATATATTTTTTGAGGGTTTATAAAGTTATTGTCATTGGCATGGTTAGCATTTAAATATTTCATTGTGGCTTTTCTCAAAATACGTTCCAGTAAAGTATTTCTGTAAGCTGTTAAAAAATAATTTGTAAAAGAAGTCTTTAAACAAACTTTTATATATATATATCTCTTTCCTGTAAGACTTCAGAGGCTTTAAAATATTAATGAATTCTGTGAAGCATGAGAGGATCTAAATTACTACAATTCCCACATTTATATGGAATGCCAAAATATTTTTTCAGAGAATAATTTGTTTTCTCAGAATGCATTTTGGGTAAAAATTAGAATTTGGTGTCCTGTGGGGGTGGCCATACAATTTCAAAAGGGTCTGCATGTCTCCAATTCAGGTTTGTAGTTATTTATCTACATAGTTCCTTTGTTTCAAGAACATAAGAGTAAGAATATAATATACTATTCTATTTTTATTTTTTTTCTTCCAGGAATGTTTTCTTCTACATCAGTATGTTAAGGCTATAACAGGGATCCATTCAATATTACAAACATAGGCAATTTAAATATGTTGCTTTACCAAAACTTTGCAAAGAGGTGCTAAGCATTGTGTGTGGCCTTACCCTTCGCTCTCACTAATATCATATTACTGTTAATAGTTTTGACCTCAGCTTTCTAAATGTTGCTTTCTATAATGGATACAATTTACCTCTTGTGAGCATTTGACACAACTGACCTCCTTTGGGAAATGTTCACTTTCCCAGAATTTCATGGCACCCAACTAGATCCAGATTATATCCTACTGCATGTAACCAAAGTCAAGCAATTTAATAGACAGGTTTAAATTTGATTCTGGGGGAAGACTATACAGTGAAAGGTTGGTGGTTCCAAGAAGCCATCACGAATCCAGCTTCCTTCTGTTTTTCTGCTTTGCCAGCCTTAGTATGGTTTTCCTCCTTGTGGTTATTGTTGTGCCCAAGACTGCGAATCCGAGAAACCACCAAGGAGCCGACACTGATGCAAACACACGAGGGTTTATTTACAAGCTCGAGCTTGGGTCCAAGTGCACCCGACACAGGGGAGCAGGGACTTGGACCCCGAGACTAAGAGGCATAGCAGCTTTATAGGGGCCAGTGGCCAATGGGATTGTAACATACGCTGGAAGTTGCACAGTCATGTCGGTCCAAACGCAGGTGGCCAATTGAATCACATTTTACCCTATAGTATCTATTTGAGCTGGCCTATTATTTTGGTCAGAATTGGTGCACAGTTTGGGTGGGCACAAGGCGGGGTTACATTGTTATGAGCTGATTTCTGATAAGGGTGTGCCCAGCGGCCTGACTAGGGTGGGGCAGCGCCTTAAGCAATAAGCAGGTCATGTGGGGGTCATACAGGAGGTGGAGGGTGCTGCACAAAATGGAGTTAATCCTGCTCTGCTTGTCCAGGGCTAGGGGATTTTTGTTAAATTTCCTGGGTCCCACAGTGATAAGGTAATGGCTCTACCTCTTAATGTCACCTTTCTGTGCTATACTAAAAGGAGGAATATAAAAAATCAGCAGCTCCCCCCACCCACCCTTTTTGAAAAAAATCAGGACAACAGTATATTTCTGGAAATCTCACCCAGTAGAATTCTATTACATTTCATTGGCTAGAATTGTGTCATGTGGCCACCTTTAGTTTCAAAGATGTGTGATGTTCAAAAACAAAATTCAAGGGAGTAACTGGGAAGATCTAATTGATTTTATTAAGTGATTAATGAATCAGGCAGCATCCCAAATGGCAAGCATAAAGATAACTCTAGGGGTTGTAACAACAAATGGAAGGTTTTTATAGGGTGGGGCCAGTAGTTATTAGCTAAAGAAAAGGAAGAATTGTTTCTGGCAAGGTCACCTTCCATAAGGAGGAAGGACAGGGGGTCTTAATCGCACACATTACCTCATCTTCCTTTGAGGAATGGAGAGGGTCCCTGTGACAGATTATCTCATTAGTACTGACCAGATAATTTTAGATTTATTGGCTTAGAATTCCATTCCTGGAGAGGTTGACTCACTGCATGTGAGTCTTGATTTGTTGTCCTGGGGACAAGTGACTCCACTTTGAGCCTATAGTTTTGTGTTTTTTTTTGTTGTTGTTGTTGTTGTTTTTGTTTGTTTGTTTTTAGCAAGGAGAGATATTTTTAACCAACCCATTTCTTCCCCAAACAAAATTTGGTATTTTGTTGAAAGAAAGAACAGAGAATGATATGTAGTAGGCAACTAGTAAGGTCCACCAGATACAGGCTATTGATTTTCTTCTTTATCTGGCTGAGTCTTTCAGCCTTATCACTGAAATGTTCAAGTTAATGGAGTGTTTATTTTTTAAAATATTTATTTATTTATTATTTATGATAGACATAGAGAGAGAGAGAGAGGCGGAGACACAGTAGGAGGGAGAAGCAGACTCCATGCCAGGAGCCTGATGCGGGACTCGATCCCAGGACTCCAGGATCGCGCCCTGGGCCAAAGGCAGGTGCTAAACCACTGAGCCACCCAGGGATCCCCTAATGGAGTGTTTATTCTTCTCTTTTTTACTCTGTGACTTACTCTGAATGGCCATACCTACGTCTGGATTGACCGAAAACTATTGTCCAGATTTACTCCTGTTGTCTTATCTCTAGACTGGACCAATACACCCAGCTCCTTTGGTAGGTCCTGGTAGTACCTCCAGCTCAAATGTCCAATATAAGACTTAAACCATCTTCCTTTCCATCCCTGCCTTTCTACTATTTTTTCCTAGCTATGGAAAGGATAGCGCCATCAATCCAGCCCTCCAGACCAGAGACCCGAGATTACTTCTTTTGTACTTTCTTTCCATCTGTTCGCATCCATTGATCCTCGGGCCTAGCTGATGATGTGTCCTGAATAGCTTTAGAATTTTTCCATTTATCTCCATCCCCCTCACTATTCTTCTAATTGGTGTCACCATCATTTCTCACCTAGATAACTGGAATACTCTTTTGCGAGTGAAAATCTGATCTGTCCTTCTTGATTGCTCACTCAGAGATTTTCAATGCCCTTAAAGTCTAAACTCTTTATTTTCTTTTTTAAAGATTTTATTTATTTATTTGAGAGAGAGAGAATGAGAGAAAGAGCATGAGTGGGTGGAAAGGGCCAAGGAAGAGAGGGAAGCAGCCTCCCCACTGAGCAGGGAGCCACATGGGCTTGGGGCTTGATCCCAGGATCAAAACCTGAGCTGAAGGCAGTCACCTGAGCAGGAGTCCCAAGTCTAAACTCTTAAATGATTTGCAAGGATCTCTCTTGATTGCTCACTCAGAGATTCTTGAAGGTCCCTGAAGTCTACATTCTTTAAAATGATTTGCTGGGGGGGATCCCTGAGTGGCTCAGCGGTTTAGTGCCTGCCTTCGGCCCAGGCCATGATTCTGGAGTCCTGGGATCGAGTCCCACATCAGGCTTCCTGCATGGAGCCTGCTTCTCCCTCTGCCTGTGTCTCTGCCTCTCTCTGTGTGTGTCTCTCATGAATAAATAAATAAGTAAAATTAAAAAAAAATGATTTGCCAGTATCAGTGTGATCCTGGCTTTATGGTCTAGAACTCTCTCTTCACCTCATCCCTTTGGTCTGAAAAAAAGTGTTTATTGTCTCAGAGCTCAGGAGAGCCATCCTTTACTCTCAGCCTCCTTTTCTGCGTATTGCCCCAGCTACCCCTATCACTAATCAACCTTACTCACACCTCCCTTCCTATATTCCTTTATCATATTGCATGTAACACCTATATTGTAATTAGATTGTATTTCCCACTTAATTCTAAACACTGTGTGTAACTTGTAGTATCTAGGACAGGTCACCAAGGGTGTATTATTGCTACATCTCCATCAGTAAACAATTCTGTATAATGATCATAACCAACCAACAATCATGAAAAAAAATGTTTTCTTTATGTTCAAAGGTGCTAATGTACAATTTGGCATTTTGTTTCCTCAGTAGAAATGAGAGATTGCACACATACTCTGTAGTTTTGAGCCTGGTGTGTTTTATCCCTCACTCTTTTTTCCCCTTCCCTCATTAGAAACATTTTTTCCCCTAGAATCAATTCCAGTGACAAGTCAAGTCCATGATTGTACATCTCAGCTAATTTTTCTAAAAAGAGTTTCAAGTACAATATTCATTTATTTAATACCATATTTCTGATCATTAGCTTGGACTATAAAATTTAACATACATAGAATGAAATTAAGTTTTAGAATTTAAACCAAGTACTGAATACTGTGCAGGGATATTGAAAAAGAAATGTGTATGAATATAGTTCAGTAAAAATAAGCATCACTCTCTACCCTACATTAAGATAATTTTTGTGGAACAGACTATCCATTAACATTTATATTTAATTGTATAGTGTTTGTATTACTAATCTAACATATACTGCTTGAACATCAGTTATGATGCATGACCAACAGAGAAACCTTCCAAAAACTTTAGAATTCAGATTTTTGTCTTTATTTTGTTAGATTTAAAAATTAATAAAATAAAAACATTGATAGAAAGATTTAATATTAATATTTAAAAATCTAAATGTTTTTCATGTAAGTATAAAACAAACATGTTAAATATTACAAAATTTTAGAGCACTCTTTCTGCTTTTTCTTAAATTAAGGCACAAACCCTAGACCCTAAAAGGACACAGACCTTAACATTGGACACAGTCCTTTACATTGGTAATTCTTTTGACTGACTCATGCTGAAAACTATTTTCTAAGCCATAACAGTGCTACTGGGGGTGGATGGAAGGAATGTTAATTTAAGTGAAATGGTTTCAATTTAATTAATTAATTTATTAACTAATCTTATTGAGATGTAATTGACATATAAAATGTTACTTTTAGGTAAACAACATAATGATTTGATACATGTGTATATTGCAAAATGATTACCACAATAAGTTTAGCTAACATCTCTCACTATATATAATTATATATATTTTTTCTTGTGATAAGAACTTGTAAGATCTATTCTCTTAGCGACTTTCAAATATGCAACGGAGTGTTGGTAACTATAGTCATCATACTATACCCTTATATCCCTAGGACTTACATCTCTAATAATTGGAGGTTTGTCGTTTTTGAGCAACTTCATCTAATTTTCCCCACCCCTCTGCCTTCACCCCACCCCCACCTCTAGTACCCCTTAATCTGTTCCCTGTATCTGTGAGTTTGTTTTCTCTTCTCTAATTTATTTCACTTAACATGATGCCCTCAAGGTCTCTCTATGCTGTTGCATATGACAAGATTCCCTTCCTTTTTGTGGCTGAAAAACATTCCATTGTGTGTGTGGAGAAATACAGACACAGACACCATATTTATTTTATTTGTTCGCTCATAGGTTGTTTCCATGTCTTGGCCTTTGTAAATAATGCTGAAGTGAACATAGAAGTATAGATATCTCTTCGAGGTAGCAATTTCATTTCCTTCATAAATACCTGGAATTTGAATTGCTGGATCTTATGTAAGTTCTATTTTTAATTTTTTGAGGAACCTCCATACCATTTTCCATAGTGGCTACACTGAAATGGCTCCAATTTTAGAAGGATTTTTACTGAAGTTGGAAAATATATACACACAGTGAAACTCATACACACACACACAAATTGAGGAAATATTTTTATATGCTATTATGGATTCAGTTAAAGCTCCTTTTTAATGTTTTAAAAGAATGTCAGACTCAAGTCTTCTTTAGATTCTTAAAAATATGGTTGAAGCATATGATTTATTCATGAAATTTTGGCTAGGAAAAATATGAACAAAGAAATCGTCTTCCTCTATTCTTGCCCTGAATGCTACAGTTACTGTGATAATTAGCTCAATGTTATTGTGGGTTATTTTTTCTTATAAATAATTTATACTTCAGTTTGCCTTCATCCTTTAAAATGGCAATGCATGAAATTGATTTGGTATAACTGTACCTTTGATTAATATTTAATTTGAAATTATTTTATAGATTGAAGTTTAGATGTAACTATGTCACATTTTAAGATGCTAAGTATACATTGGAAAACTTGAGTGTGAATGTCTTTATAATCACTCCATTTTATTATTCAAAGCACCATTTTCTCAGTTTATAAGTAATATATTTTATAATGAGTAAATAAAACGTCTGTTTTTTGACCTAGTAACACCTGCTCCTCCAGCTTCCTTTTAATATGAAGTATATAACATGTAACTGTTGTAAATGACAGTATTTAGCAATTTAAAAATACAGCTCACTGAATCCACAGAAAACAGATCAAGTCTGTATTTCACAGGACTATTTCTTTCATTCACATATCTGACGACCTCGGGCAATCAGTTCTTAGTGAAAGCTGTTGAGTTCCTGATGCTCGTCTAGGTGCAGAGGCCAAGGACCTAGAGGGACCGTATTCTTAGGCAACTTGAGTTGATGAGAGGAAGAGATGAAAGAGGATTGATTTCTTCTGGAACAAGGGGTGCTGTCTTACCCCCCTCTTCCCAATCTCACCATCTTTTCTCCCCTTAATAAACTTGGTTTGGTACAAAGGAAGAGGCTACTTTAGAGAAGCGCTACACACATCTCCCAGAGTTTGTTCTCCCTTCAGCTCAAGAACCTGGAATCTGTCCATTGATAACCTACAATGCTTTGTGCATCATCTGGGAAAAAGGAGATATTAATCCAGTTCTTTTCCCCTTTAGCAGTAAATAACTTGCAAAAAAAAAAAAAAAAAAACCAAAAAGAAAAAAAGAAAAAAAGAAACAGAAAACAAGGTTGGGATCATGTGACTAGCGATATATATCTTTACCATTGATTTTTCTTCCTGCTGTGTGTGCTGCATGAGGACAAGGAGCTTGTCACTATCACTGCTGATCTAGAACAATGCCTGACAAGTATCTGAAATGTTCGGTGAATGAACGCTATGTAAGTTTAATGCTAGGAATTGATTTTCTGGGACTTGCCTAAAGGCCTGATAGTACCTTCTAACCTCTATGACTTAATTTTCTTATCTACAAATAGGCACTGCTACTTGGTATCTTACATAATAATTGCATAATTGGTTAACTATTGGAAAGTAATTTGGACTGGTTAGAGATAGGCAATGTACAGATGAGAGGGGGTTATCTTTATTAACTAATCAATGATGTCTTCAGAACTTCTGATATTTCTTATGCTTTTGCAAAATTGTACTGTCTTAGTATCTGAAAGAAAGATAGGAGAGGAAGAGGAAGGAGAGGGAGAGGGTTTTAAATTTAATTTGCTCTAATGACCACTTCTATGAGACTTTCTTTAAAATTACACTTTTTTATAAGACTGTGTATTTTTATTTAATTGATATTTTTAGTTTTTTAGCCTGGGGATGTGGATTTGCGTGCCCAGGGCAAATTAGTGAGTGAGTGTAGGCCATGATCATATTTTGCAGGGATGATAAGCCTGCTTTCAGAAGGGGTGTTCCTGAGGAGCCTGGCTTGGTCAGTTGGAGTTGCTTAGTGCGACTCTTGTTCTTGGGGTTGTGAGCTCAATCCTCCTATGGGGTGTAGAGATTACTTAAAAATAAAATCTTGAAAAAAATAAAAGGAAGGTGCATTCCTCCATGTTTCCCAGACAGTTTTACTTGGTGATGTGCAGGTGGAAGAAATGTTTCTGTCAGAGATATTTTGGTCTTTATTCCTGAAGGACAGCTTTAACCTTAGTTTTGGATTATATTCTCACAGCATTTATTTGTTGACTAGCCTTTTATGCGTTAGTTCTATGAAAACGTAGCTTGTCCTTTATATATTTAATTCATTATATGGGCAGAACTGGTGTTTTTTTTTTTTTTCTTACATGTACTGTGTCTTCCCTTTATGTAATAGTTGTTTGGAAAATTTAACTGTCTGTGCCAGATTTCATTCCTTGTTTACAAGTGTTCGAGTGAACTGTTATGAATTTGGCATGTGAAACATGCCCATTTGTATTATACCACTGATAACCTTTTTCTTTTTATACTTATATCCCAAAAATTCTGACTTTTTAAAAAGTGGATTTATTTTGAAGACAGAATCATATTATTTTAGAGACATTCCATTTGGGACATTTATTATACTACAGAGAATCTCTCATTTCACAATGACCCATATTTCACTTAATGTTTACACAAAACTGTTCATTTATCTGACATAAGGGGCTAATCAAACTGCTTAAGTACAGTCCTGGCTGTTTGGAAGCTTTTTAAGCACCAAAGAGAGAGTACTTAGCAATGGAAATTGTGTTTATGTATATGGAATATTGCCACTGAAATTCTGAACAGACCCAGAGGAAGAAGAATATTGAATTTTAATATTCAAGCTAACATAACTTATTTCTATTTCGTATTTAACTTAGTGAGATAAATTGGCTCTTAGTAAAACTGTAATTCTATAATTGTATTATAGAATACAATCTAAGTTTTGTTTTGTTTTGTTCTAATTTGAAGAAGTTGAGGTAGAAGGCCATATTAATTATAGTAATAACCAGTACTTCTGAATGTGGGCTATGTGCCAAACTCTGTTTTACACATATTAATTTACTTAATCCTCACAAAAACTCAATGAAGTAGGTATGTTATTACCCTTTTTAGATGAAATCAAGGCCCAGGTAGTTTAAATATCTTTGCCCATGCTCATAATCCTGATGCTCTTTTGCTTCTCACACTTAATGAGTCTTCTTAATCATGAGAGATTCTTAATCATGAATGTGAAACTTAAGACAAATCCATTTTATATGTGAGACAATTACCTTCTCACATAATGATGCCAAAGCTTGATATACATTTACTTCCTTTGTTAAGGTAACTGTTCATGTGGCAGTCAGTAGGTTCTAAAATATAGAATTTTCAGTTTATATATTTCTGTTTTCTTAATCTGTAGTTATAGATAAGAACCAGTAAAATGTTAAGTTTTACATGCAAATCCTTTTCATACATGAAAATCTTACTTTTTACTCAGCCATGGTCAACTGGTTCACTATCAACACATTTTACATTTAGGATTAAGCTGTGGCATTGATGTCTATGCATTATTGAGAAACCAAACTGTTATAAAATTAGTATACTTAAAAATACGCTCCCCAAATAAAACTTGAAATGGGCTAAAAGGAGGAGATAAATTGATACTTGGTTAGTGTTCTTTCTTTTTGTCTTTATTGTTTTTTAATAAGGTTAAGAAATTTTACCTATACTTCCCTCAATTTCTTGTGATATATAAAGATAAAATGACTTCCTCAGTCAGAGAAAAGCAAATGCCATGATTTTACTCATGTGGAATTTAAGAAACAAAATATGAAAAAAAAGATGGAAAAAAAAAGAGAGAGAGAGAGAGAGAGGGGATGGCAAACCAGAAGACAGACTCTCAACTATAGAGAACAAACTGAAGTTTGCTGGAGGGGAGGTGGGCAGAGGGGGATGGGTTAGATGGGTGATGGGGATCAAGGAGGGCAGTTGTGATGAGTCCTGGGTGTTATAGGTAAGTGATGAATCACTAAATTCTACTCCTGAAACTAATATTGCACTGTATGTTAACTAACTGGAATTTAAATAAAAACTTGGGAAAAAAAAAAAAAACAACTTCAAGTAAAGAAACCATTCCCAGTATGACCCCTTAAAAGAACATGTCTGGTGTGTTCAGGAGAGATCAATACATGGGATCTTCTGACAAGGCAGAGGTAATCTTTTAAAGCTGAGATATTGACAGGGCAATCCACTAAGTAAATAGCTGGGAAGCAGTAAAGCTTCAGTTGGCTTACATTGTGAACACATACCGCTTCCCTTTCTCTCCTGTTGATGAGATTGTTCTTGTGATGTTTTCAGCTTTGTGTTAGGCTCATTTACTTTGATTCTACTTAATGTATGCTTAATCTTGTTTTATGTTATCAAAGTCAACATATAAGCCTTCAGCATAAAAAATTGGAGTTATCATCTCTGGCTAAGTTCAGTAACGTGAAAGTCCCAGTATTTCCATCTGATCTTGACTATCCCACCTAGAAAATGTATGAATTCCCCTGCTTGGAGGATCCACAGAAGCTTCACTTCTGAGGACTCCCTTGAGGCTGCTTGAAGCTCAGGTGGCCACGATCTCTCCAGTGTCAGATATAATAGACATTGGGAAAACCAAACACAAATTGATAGCATTGAAAGACATAAATTTTGTGTCAGAGGGCAGTAGTCATAGTTTACTTTGATGTGATAGTTTCAGAGAGAACATGTCAGTGTATCATTGACCTTTTCAGTAAAATAAGTAAAGTATGTGTTAAGTATATGAAGGATCATGTCAATGTGGTAATGTTCCTCTGCTCCTGAAAGAACCATAATGATCAGTAAATTGGTTGCAGGAGCATGTGGTGGAGAATTAGATATACATACCCAAATTAGGACAGTTGCCAGGTACTTTCTATTTTCATATCTGAATATTTTATGGTGGTCAGCTCAGGATCCATGAAAATTCTTTTCTGCATGAGGTTCTGTAAAGGTATGAAGGAGGGGATTCCCGGGTGGCTCAGCCGGTTTAGCGCCTGCCTTCGGCTCAGGGCGTGATCCTGGAGACTCGGGATCGAGTCCTGCATCGGGCTCCCTGCATGGAGCCTGCTTCTCCCTTTGCCTGTGTCTCTGCCTCTCTCTCTGTCTCTCATGAACAACAACAAAAAAAAGGTATGAAGGATGTACAAGATGTATTGTGCCCAACTTCACTGGTATACTCTCTAAGAAGACAAATGACAATCAACAGTCTGAACTCATAAAGTTCAAGAAAAAAAGCTGGGATCTCATGGAGCCGATGTTTTATTTCTTTTGGCTGCCCTACCACAGAGTACCTGGTGATTTTTTTTTTTTTTTAATATACCCTAAAGAGTAAGCAGGCACTGAATTAAGAAAGATTGCTGCAAATTTACATGAAACAAAACCCAAAAATTGTCAAATAAGGAGTAATGGTTTATCTTTAATTGTTAAAAGCATCAAATTTATAGCTAATTTTAGTTCTCTAAATTGAACCATATTTATTTATCTATTGAACCACATTTAATAACCAATAAGTTACCATATTCTCCATGCTAGAACTTTTTCTGGTTAATAACTTTTCCGAGCTGTTCTTCCAACATGGGTTTTCACACATTTCTCTCATCACTTTTATTTATTTATTTTTTCTCTCATCACTTTTATTTTTTATTTTTATTTTTTTTCATCATCACTTTTAATACTCTGGTTTCTTTTATGGACCTAAGCATTCCAAAATATTTACATATTTCTCTTTGCAAGATGGGATTTTCACTAATTTCTTTTCCATTTATAGATGTAAATGTCATTAACATAATTAACTTTATATCACAGGAGAAGGAATAAATTAAAATTATTTTATAATTTTTTTCTATAAATGGTTTACCATATATGTGTGTTCTTTTCATAGTTGTGTAAAAATCTGCTACCAATAGACTTTGGTGCTCACAACATGATGCTTTATATTTAACTTATTATCAAGTATTACTCAACATCAATTGATGTGTGCTGAAAGCCTATGGGCAGAAGAGAACTGTGCTGTGTATCTAAAAAAATATAACAATCATGGAGTTATTCTGGGCTCTGTCTTGTATAATAGCTTCTGCTGTTTAGCAACATTAGTGAGAGGTTGCATAGGAAAGGATAAAAAGAAGGAAGATATTTTTTGAATGGAAACAGAGCTGGGGGAAAAAAAACAGTTATTTCCTTTTTGCTTGCTTTCTTATTTGGATTCTTTGAATTAGAATTGTTAATAGGCCAGATCAATCTGTCTAAGAGGAATCCTTCAAAGCTGAGTGAATGATATGTCCCCAGAGAAATTATCTTACTGGGACATGATCTGAGTTTATGCCAAAGGCCTGTTTAAAGGTTCAAGATGACTAAGGATTTATTCAAATTGGAGTTTTAACAGTCTTTCCTTTAATACGTTTGCTTTTTTCTTTATTACAGCTGAAGAATGATGATGAAATTCAGATTTTATAAAGTTAATCATATTTGTAGGTATAAAACAATTGGCCACCCTCAACAAATTACATTTATATTTAATATGACATCAAAGGCAAAATAAACAGCCTCAATTTGTATAACTTAGCTTAATCTTTTCTTAATTTAGACATACTTATTTTTTCCAAGAGGTAATATCCTTTTTGATACAGAATATTTTAGATTTACATTTATTTATTTATTCATTCATTCATTCATTCATTCATGAGAGACACACAGAGAGAGAGGCAGAGACGTAGGCCGAGAGAGAAGCAAGCTCCATGCAGGGAGCCCGATGCAGGACTCCAGGATCCAGGGACGCCAGGATCATCACGCACTAGGCCCAAGACAGGCACCCAACCGCTGAGCCATCCAAGCATCCCTTGGATTTACTTTTATTTTTTATTTTATTTATTTTTTTTTAAATTTTATTTATTTATGATAGTCACACAGAGAGAGAGAGAGAGAGAGAGAGAGAGAGGCAGAGACATAGACAAAGGGAGAAGCAGGCTCCATGCACCGGGAGCCCGACGTGGGATTCGATCCCGGGTCTCCAGGATCCCGCCCTGGGCCAAAGGCAGGCGCCAAACCACTGCGCCACCCAGGGATCCCGGATTTACTTTTAAAAGAGAAATTCTGACTATTGATATTATCATGATTGATTAGGATATGAATATTCAATGGTGCAGCCTCAGAACTCAAGGTGAACATTGTCAATTTTAGATTTTTTTAACTGGTTTGCTAATGCTTAAGTCTTTCTTCTCGAGGTACACTTATATAATAAAGTTCACAGTGGAGGCTTTCGTGTTCTGACTAATTCAGAGAAGATGGATATAAATAAACTTTTATTTGTACATCTGTCTTTTCTTTTTCTTTTTTTCAAAAAGAGAGTACCTGAAGCCAACTAGTAATGTCTGTTTGGACTCTGGGTAAGCAGGACTGTAACTCCTGGAAGCTACACTATTTAATTAGTATTAGAAACTGTAGCCCTGGGGATTCCTGGGTGGCGCAGTGGTTTAGCGCCTGCCTTTGGCCCAGGGCGCGATCCTGGAGACCCGGGATCGAATCCCACGTCAGGCTCCCGGTGCATGGAGCCTGCTTCTCCCTCTGCCTATGTCTCTGCCTCTCTCTCTCTCTGTGTGACTATCATAAATAAATAAAAAATAAATAAAAATATTTTTTTTTAAAGAAACTGTAGCCCTAGTTGTTAATAGTACCATACCTCTTCATAGTCACAACTCTTATAAGACAGATACATAAGGAAGTTAGATAGTGCTCATTTTGGCAGCCCATATTTAAAATTGGAACCATACAGAGAAGATTAGCATGGTAAGGATGGTACACAGATTTGTGAAACGTTCCATATTTTTATTCTTCTCTGATATCATCTATGGGTGGAGAAAGAGACTTTGTAAGTGAAGTGATCCATCCGGTTTAATGCCCATTCCCAATTCCTCTGTCAAAAAAGAAAAAAAGAGAGAGAGAGATTATAGATAAACAGTATTACTTATAGATCCAATTCTAAACTCTTTCATTTAGAAGAGATCACCTTGGGAAAAGAATGATCTGAATGTATTCCCACTTGATGTTTTATAAATCAAGGTTTTTCCATACAAATATTTAAAAGCATATTTTGGATATAGTCTATAATTTTACTTTAGGAATTGAGCCTCTCAATAAGGGTTATAATGTAGAAAAAAAATAAGATTTATTTATTTATATTTATTTGAGAGAGAGAGAGAGAGAACACATAGGCAGGGAGCGGATGTGGGGCTCAGTCTCAGGACCCTGGGATCATGACCTGAGTCGAAGGCAGATGCTTAACTGACTGAGCCACCCAGGTGCCCTTGTAGAAAAATATTTTTAAGTCTGTCACAAATAAAATAAAGATGTGGGAGGGAAAAATTATCAGTCAGGATGTAAAAATACTGGGAATGAGTTATACCAGACAAGAACCAATAGTCATATGATCTATATTTTTCATTGTGATTTTGCTTGAAATTGAGCATGAGGATTATAAATTTAATTTTAAACAGAAATTGAATATAAACATCTTTGAACCTTTGATAGAAGTGGGTTAAAATCAAATCAGAAACACGTAATGCTATTTTTTTCTTTTTATCTTCCCCAAATTTTAAATAATTTTAGAATTGTAAAAATCCTTTAGAAAATTCTAGGTGTTTCTTATTATTTGGCACCTTTAGAATTTTGAGTAAATCTGAATGTAGGCCACTGTCAGTTCTATATTTTTGAGCATTATGTTTCCGGGGGCCCAAAGTGTAAAGGCTAATTTTGACCTTGTTAGAAGAGGTGAATATATTTTTTTTAATTGTAATGTGTGCAATGGTGGGGCCTCTTTTTTTATACCCCCTTTGTCTTTCCAGTTTGTCAGTGTTTTGTTTGTCTTGTTTCAACTAAACACCCAGTAAAAAATAATGAAAAAAGGTAATAGGCTTATTTGTAAGTGTTCTGTGCTGATTCTTTAAGAGAATAATTTTCAGGTAGAACAGATGGTTAATTTGGCATTTTTCATAACAGTTGCCATTTTTAAATACTACATATCTTTAAAATGAATTTTCTCCATTTTTACCTAAGATTTTAGTTAAGTTTAAGTAGGTAAAATTAAATGGATATTGTAAGCCATTGCACTATTTCCAAGGTTAATGTTAAAAACCAAGCAAGTTACATTTAGTAAAAATATGGATGCATATTATTGATTCTTCTGGTCATTCATTGAGAATTGTGGTAGTGTCACAAATAGTTATAGAGGATGAGGGCTATTGGAGTCTGAAAGGTATGTCAAATGGATGGGATAAATATGTATATTAAATATATTCAGCTTTTCTATCTGGCTCTTAAGCCTCTTCTTTTTGAAGATTTTATTTATTTATTAGAGAAAATGAGCAGCGGGGAGGGGCAGAGGGAGAGGGCAAAGCGGACTCCCCTCTGAGCAAGGAGCCCTTTGTGGATCTCCATCCCAGGACCCCAAGAGCATGACTTAAAACCAAAGGCAGACACTTAACTGACAGGCTCTCAGTGAGCAGGACCTGGGGATTATGACCGGAGCCCAAGGCAGAAGCTTAACTGACTGAGCCACCCAGGTACCCCAAGCCCCTTCTAAAATTAAACTATTCAACAAGGCTTACTGCATGCACTGAGTGAAGTATTATTTGAAAAAAAATAATGTAACTGTTACCTTTAAATTTGCATGCGTTTTCATGTTGTGAATGTTGATGTTAAAAATATTTGATAAATTTCTACACTTAGCATATCTTTTTGAATTTTTGATGCAAGTAGTTTTATCCTTTGTGATTTTTTAAGAGATTTTTAAAATATAGCATGAAACTGTTGTTGGAAACTGTCAGAGTGTATGTTTCTGGCTTATTATATAGTCAGTTTGTACAAAATGAAATTTAAAACTGAATGAAGAAGGGACCATACATTTAAAAATCCCAGCCATACAGGAGATTCCATTTTCTTACTGCCATTTGTTTCCTTTTTTTTTTTTTTTTCTCATTTGTTTCCTTTGAATTGGTTGGTAGTCACTTGTCCTTATATAAGATGAAAATCACACCCTTGTCCTCATACTTTGATTACTGAATCTTAGCGCTCAATGAATGAATTGTTCTCACCATCAAACTCCAAGCCTGGGGCAGTTAAGTTTTCTTGGTCTAGCCTAAGGAAATATGACCCTCTCTAGGAACACTTCCCATCTGCACACATAAAAGGGCTCTGTCTTTAACCATTACAATAGCTTTCTGCTTTCCTTTAAGAAAAGTTTTGTAAATCAAGAAAGCTTTTGTGATGTGTTCCTTTAATCTCTATTTGCTTCTCCCTATTCTTTTTATTTCAAAGTTTAATTAGGAATTCTAGCATTTCACAAATTGAAAGAAATAAAATATTTGACTAATATGAATCAGAACTCAACAATGTAAGACTAAATACACCTGCAAATATCAATCTATTATTTCCTCCATCAGGACTGAAATTTTTGACTATTTATGGTGGAGAGATTATATTTGAGTTTATTTTATCTTTCTGGTTAGTCTAAAATGAAGCAATGCAATTTTATTTTATTTTTGCGATTTTAAATATACTGTGCAGCCTGTTTTAATAATTTTTTGCATTATTTTAGGTTATTAGTTAATATTTAGGATCTAATCATACTGAATCGAGGTCTCAAATATTGGTCACTATATAAAACAGTTGCTAGTGGACCTGTTGTTTGGTTCATTGCTCATTTGGTTCCAGCATTAAATGTAAATATAGTAGGGCTACAACTTTGTGTTTGATTCTATGTAGTTCAAGTTACCCCTGAACACACTAAAACAGAACTCAGTTATACTATTGGTTACATATTAAGCTGACCAGATAAATAGTGTGTTTGATAATGGATCATGTTTTTTACTTCAGTTATTCCATAGTAGAAATCCTATGTATCCATCCCCATTTGTTGGCTAAAGACTTAGTACAGTGACTGATATAATTCTAAATATACATTTTATTTTTCAAATAAAGGTAACTTTTTTCAGCTATCATATTTTAAAAACCGGATTCTTTTCAGATCCTATTTTCTGTTAAGTATATTCAGTAATGTAACATTTTGGTGAGAAAAGGAGGAAATTTCTAGCAAAATTGCTTATAGCAAATTATGTATGTGATCATTTTAAAGGTTAATGAATATGCTGCGTTTTTTTAGTGGCAATCTATGTTTTAATGTATTGTGACATGTAGCCTGAACTTCCCGTGTCTTTAAAAACACGTACACACAACTCACTGTTTTCCATTTATGCTTGGATGCTTTTACTAGTTAGCTAAAATTGATGATATTATCACAAATATTTGTGCTCGTAGAGGTTTTGAGAACAAGGAAGGAGGTTTAATAAGATAGGGTCTTACACTCTGCTTAAACACCCTGTCTTCCATGCTAATCTCCTATTTACAATGATCCATTAGGAACATTTCATGGTAGGCAGCATGTAGACCAGAATTAAAGAACATATGGGTACAGTTATCCTGGTTAAAATGGCCAACGTGCCTTGTATTGTGTCTGGAAGATAACAGGACAGGTGGTAATCCATCTTCACAGAGTGGAGACAGCTGGTATTTTCCGTAAGCTGAAGCAGTCTTTTTCTATGTAGTCTCACCTCGCAGCTGATATGTCGCTTATTAGTATAATTCAAAACACACATTGATGTTAAAAAGCATTCTGTTTCTCTGTCCACTACAAAAAGCACTTTGTGGGCCAGGCATAAATCAAAACAAACAGACAAAAAAGACATATATTTTAGTTTTTGAACTTGAAAAGTTTAAGCTTCAATTTAATTGTTTTTTTAAATGTAAAATAAAGATTATCTTTAACTCGGCTCTCCTGTAAAATATTTTTCCTTTGAACTAGGTAAGAGAACTCTCTTCCCTATATTCCATATTCCCCAAATTATGAAGTTTTCAGGGAAAATCTTTAGTTCATACCATCAGGAGATATTTGTTAAAGTCATTTTTAAAAAAAGCTATGTGTCTCCTATCATTTCTTATATTACTGGAAGGATTATTGGACATGTATTGGAATCATAATAGTAGACTCTCTCAGTATCTGCTTGGAAATTGTTTTTTTTTAACATTTTTGCTTGCTTCCTGTTATTCAGTGTAAAGAAGAAATCAAATCTGCTGGATACCTGGCATATTGAGAACTGGAGTTCTGTGTTGCTTACAGTTCATTTCAGATTCCAATTACCCCTTTCAAATACTGTAAAAATTTTGACAGGGCCTTCGATTGTAATGGCCATATCAATTGATTTAGTATGTCTCAAAATTCCCCAAAGGCAAGGTGAGGTTAAAGGTCAGATTACTGGTGCATGACATTCTTACTCACTTTAGTAAGATCAGGATCAGCGGTTTCCTGGAGCACACTGGGCATTATTCTAATCTCTCTCGTCCAAGTATTGCGGAATTGGTATCACTAATACTGTCCCTATCTGTAAAAGAGCTAAGGGTACTCACACAGTAACTGAATGAGCTAGGATAGTGAGAGTTCAGCACATGCACTGAATTCTTGTTTATTAAAACCAAATGCTCTTTTACATATTCACTCCATTTCAGATAAGTAAATTTTGTGGCTGGAGCTATACATCGATTTCATAAAAAAAAAAAAAAAATGTATGCTCTACAAAAGTAGACTTCAAAACTACAAATGTGAAGTCAATAATTATTTCCCAGAAATTCGATTTCAGAACGTCTCAAAGTAGGGGCTTAAGTATCTATTACTTCCTTTAAGTACTTTCATGTCTGCAGTTCTATGTTTTCTAATGGCCAGCTTCTCCTTCTATATTCATGGTTTTGCAATAGTTGGCTTTATTTAGTGCAATGACAAAACTAAATGATCTTTGCCCTGACTTTCTCCCTGGGGTGTAATTCAAGTATAGAACAGGAGTTCTCAAACTACAGTGTGTATCAGATCACCTGGATTGCTTGTTCAAGCCTGATCCCTGGGTTGGCAGGTCTTCTGAGTTAGCAGGGCTGGGGTTAGGCCTAAGAATTTGCATTCCTGGCGAGTTCCCAGGTGTGGCTGATGAAACTGGGTCAGAGAGGGCACGCTGGGAACGTCAGCTCTGTAAAATACTTTTAAATGTTATTTCAGCCTATTTGAATTAGTTACCACCTTTCAAAAGTATGGCCTCTACTGTAATGAAGAAATTACCCAAAGGATGCCTAGAATATTTGCTGTAGTGCATGAGCAAACCATTGTAAAAACATTTGCTTGATGGATTTGGGAGGGGCATTTAGGAAACCACTGGCATTTCCTCCCACTTTTCATTTCTCCTCCCCATTTCTTTCTGTCCTAATCCTCTTCTTCCACAATGGAGTTTTCTTCAACATTTCCTTCACATTTGACTCTACTCGACTCTCTTATGAGTTACCTAATGATGTTTCAGATTTTCACTGATCCCTTCTAGGAGTTGAATCAGTTTTGGTATTAGTGGGATTGGAAAGACTGAAACTTTCTTCTGCTTCCTTGGAATAAAGTCTACAAAAGTGCCATTCCTTAGGTGAATGTAGGTCTGATTTAAAGTAATCTTTTACTGAGGAGTAAAAAGAAAACTATAGAAACTTACACACCTCTTGACATTAGTGTACTTATTACGTATATAAACAATATGTGACACCTTTGAAATACATAAAATGGTTTGAAAATTCAATTTAATGAAGACTTTATTCTATAGGACCACGAAGAATCCCTTATAAACACATGCACACTGTTGATTGTCTAATACATTAAAGATGTGTGAATGTATATTCCTCATTTGTTCTCTCTTTCAAAATAAAGTCCTTTAATATTAAGTAGTATAGGGGCGCCTGAGTATCTCAGTCCATTGAGCATCCCACTTTCAATTTCTGCTCAGGTCAAGATCTCATGGGTCCTAGGATGGAGTTCCACATCAGGCTCCCGGCTCAGCAGGGAATCTGCTTCTTTTCTTCTCCCTCTGCGTCTGCCCCTCCACATGTGTTCTCACTCTGTCTCTCTCAATCAAATAAATAAATCTTTTTAAAAATATTAAATACTATAATAGTAAGTCTCAAGAGTATTTTGACACACATATTTTCACTTAATGTCTTCATGAAATGCTACTATGAATGTTTAGCTTTATATTACTTAAATTTTGGAGAGTTTCAGGGTCATATAATTTTATTATTTTTTTGTGGCATCATCGGTTTTTATAGTTTAAAGTATTAGGTTCAGTTTGGGATACCTAATGGTTAAGCAGCAATAACTATTGATAGTTATTACAGTTACTTTACAAATTATTTTAATTGCATAATGCCTGATAGCAAAATTAAGTAAATATTTACCAAAATATACTGGTGGTCTGAGAAAATGACTAGATTTTTCTCTCAGAATTGCTTTTTTATCTTTGATATATCATTGATAAAAATGTCAAGTGAATACCTTTTTCAAGGAAAAAAAGGAAATGATAATAGCAATTTATTAATTTTCAGTTTGATGATTTATTGAGCTTATTAGAAAATTAGAATATTTACAGCTACAGGTAAATTTTTTTGCTGTCAGGAAATCAGATTATAAGGTTTTTTGGTGAACATGCAATTAGAGAAAAAGTGTTTGTTATTCTTAAGGTACTTCATTGGGTTTAATACATGTACCTTTTGGGGTGGCTGGGTGGCTCAGTAGGGTAAGAGTCCCAATTCTTGATTTTGTTTTGGCTCAGGTTATGATCTCAGGATCCTGAGATCAAGCCCCATATTGGGCTCGGTCCTGGGCATGGAGCCTACTTAGGATTCTCTCTTTCCCTCTCCACCCCTCCACCACTACCCCAGACCGTGCACCCATGTACCTCCCCTCTAAAAAAAAAAAAAAAAAAAAAAATCATAATAATATGTGTACCTCTTATCTCCTAGAGGGATAATCTTTGGGTTTGCGACTCTTAGGCAAAAGTTATATCCTATTAACAATATAGAACTCATATTGGCTACATTTTTTTCTTTTTTAAGTTTTTATTTATTCATTTATTTAAGTAATCTCTACACCCAACATAGGGCTCAAACTCATAACCTTGAGAACAGGAGTTGCATGCTTGTCTGACGCAGCCAGCAGACGCCTCTGTTTTTCTTTTTGAGCCAAGTAAATAGATGCTTATAAACAGTATGGGATTTACAATTTAATCCTTTGTGTGAATATGACAGTGATTTTATATATAATTCTCAGTTTGATTTTCTGAACAATTTCAAAGTTAATGTGAATGTAGTTTTCTGTTTATTTTTTTTAAGGATTTTATTTATTTATTCATGAGAGACAAGAGAGAGGCAGAGACACAGGCAGAGGAGGAGCAGGCTCCATGCAGGGAGCCCGATATGGGATTCGATCCTGGGACTCCAGGATCATGCCCTGGGCCGAAGGCAGGTGCTAAACCACTGAGCCACCCAGGGATCCCTAGTTTTCTGTTTAAAGAGGAATAAATTTCTAACATATCTGGGGCAACCAGAATTTGACTTCCTAGGGCATTAGTGAAATTTAGGTAGAGATACTCATGCTAAACACCAGTTTCCTGTCCTGAAATGCAGAGTTCCATAATTCATCATTATGAAGAAAAGCGTGGATCATAATAGATTTTCTTTTTGCCTTACCACCTATATCCCTGTAATTTAAATTGTTTTTGTAATTAAAATAAATCTGTGAATTATTTTAAGCTTTGTGTTTATATTTTTGGGTTTTAATGCTCGTTTTCAGTAAAACTCTAAAATTGACTTTTAGAATAGGGTATGGAATGCATCTTACATTTTTATTGTATCTATGTTGAAAGACTGACCAAAAATGTCTGTTAGAAGAATTTTAGCAAACTCTAGAGTGCAGATTAATGTTCAGTACACAGCTCCTGCATACTCTTCATCTGTGGAATAGAAACTGTCCTTACCACTGCTGCAGTGTGTACTTTCAATGCCCATGGCTTCTTGGTACAGTGAAACTTAATGTTAACTAGTGGCATAAGGGGGGCAATCATGTCTGACTTTCCGAAGGGGAGAGATTTGCACAGCATGTGATTCTAATGAGCTCAGACAGTGGAAAGGAAAAAAGAACCACAATTAGTACCAAATATAGTAATTTTTCTACTCATGACCAACATTTAATATATTCATTTTAAGTGGCAACTCAGACTTATTGGTAAACTCCAGTACATATGAATCATCATTTATAAACCCTGTGTTTTGCAAACTTGCATATTTACCACACAGAAGAAGTCTCTGAAGACATTGGTGCTCAGCAATTACCATAGTTTTAAAACATGCCCTCTGGTCAACATATATAGTAGGAAATAGCTAGGTTATTTGTTTGTTTGCTTGATAGCAAGTTATGTTGGTAAAAGTCAGATGTTCATTATAACTAAATATAAATAAATTGAATTAGAGAGTATTCTGAATGTGATAATGGTTGCAGCATGGCATGACAATTTATTATTATTATTTATCATTCTTACAGCATGGTGTGATAATTTAAGGAGCAATGAGATAGAGATTAATTTTTGCTGAATATTAATTTAGTTATAAATATCTTCACTAATATACTCTTCAGTTGATGCAAACTAGCTAAAATTAGTGGTCTCTGAAAATTTTAAAGAAAAAAGTTTTAAACTATTTCAGTTTTTATGAAATCTGCTATTTTAGAATCTTCTATTCCATCTTACTCTCATTATATTCTCATTAAACTGACCCAAAGGCACTCTCTTTGGGTGGTATGTACCTTTTTTATGAAACAAAGTCAAAATGCCTAGAAATTTAAATTTTATTGCTTTTACCTGAAGGGAACTGTTCACTTTTTTAAAAAAGCTCTTATTGTTATGATTTACAAGTTAGGTTTATTTATTTTTCAGTGTTTTTCTCTGTATCTACTTTCCCCCACTCAGTACCCAAGTCATAAAATAAAAGCCCTGTGCTGGAACCTAATATTATTTCTCCTGATCATGAACTTTTAATTGTCAAACTTGTCATGGATAGATGGCACAAGTGAAAGAATAAAGGAATAACATGAATTTTATCACTGTTGTGGCTCACAAGTGCAAAGTTGTTTTTCTTTTTTTTTTTTTTAATTTTTATTTATTTATGATAGTCACAGAGAGAGAGAGAGAGGCAGAGACACAGGCAGAGGGAGAAGCAGGCTCCATGCACCGGGAGCCTGACGTGGGACTCGATCCCGGGTCTCCAGGATCGCGCCCTGGGCCAAAGGCAGGCGCTAAACCACTGCGCCACCCAGGGATCCCCCAAAGTTGTTTTTCTTCTATTTTTTCTACTCTGTGTAGATTGCTAGCCCTTTCCATTAATTATAGCTAGGACCACCACATATGATTGTATAGTTCGTTCACTGTGAAAGGACCAGTCTGGCCAAGGGAGCATAGGCTATAGTCTCCTCTGACTCCCTACTCTCCAGAACAAGTTTGTAAGACTGGGTCTCCAGGAGGGCCTCTTTTCTAATCTTCACAAATCTACTACCATGTAGTAAATGAAATCTTGAATGCTTTTGTAAGGTTCTTTGTACAATTGCTACATCTTTGTCACTATGCTAGATTCATTCAATTCATACTTTTTTCAGAGGTGGGTTTTTTGTTTTTTATTTGTTTTATTTTATTTTTTTTTTTTTGCATAAGTGATTCTCAAAGTTTGGTCCAGAGTTCCTCTTAGGAAGTCCACAAGGTCAAAATCATGCATGGTAAAAGATTCATTCAAAGGTCAAGGCAAAATAATATATTTTAATCTAATAGGTTTCAAAAAGTTGGTTGATGTGTTTTCAGATTCCACTTTGTCACTAACATTTAAGTGACTACTACATGTTGACTGTTAGTGTAGTAAAAAATAAGAATATCCACGATTATTTGAAAAGGCAGTTAAGATACTTCTCCCTTTTCTACCTAGATGTCTTTGTGAGGCTTACTTTTCTTCACATATTTCAACAAAATTATGTATTGTAAGAGACTGAATGTAAGAACAGATAGATAGCAGCCAGCTCTCTATTCATTAAGCCAAACATTAAAAACAAGTCAGCAGGGACGCCTGAGTGGCTCAGCAGTTGAACATCTGCCTTTGGCTCAGGGTTTGATCCCGAAGTCCCGGGATCGAATTCCACATTGGGATCCTGCATGGAGCCTGCTTCTCCCTCTGCCTGTGTCTCTGCCTCTCTCTGTGTCTCTCATGAATAAATAAATAAAATCTTAAAAAAAATCTGCAAAAATGTAAAACAGTACCATTCTTTTCACTGTATATATTTGGGAAAATATAGTTAGCTTTTGTGAAAATGTTATTTGTATGGACATTAAATAAGGTTATCTTTATTTTAAAGTAAGTATTTTAAATTTTTCTCCATTTAAATTTCTAACATTATTGCATCAGTGGATAGGATTCCCATAAATAAAAATGCTTTGGGGTTCTCAGTAATTTTAAGAGTGCAAAAGGCTCCTGACACCAGATCATTTGATAACAGCTGCTTTAAGGTATCAGAATGTCCAACGTTCCTTTGTTGGCAATAATAGTGATGTTCTAAGTATTGGACTGAATGTACACATACATATTTGGTACAAGAGAATTGCTTATCCTAGGAAAAAGGAGTCCAGCCTGCCTGTTTTTCAAGGATCACTTGAGTTTTCACATTTGATTCATCTTGAGCCAGCCTACAGGTGCAGATGTGTTGACTCAACTCAGCAAACATGGAGAGAAGCTGATCATAAAGGCCAAGTCCGTGGCTGTCAGGATGGTTTTAATTAACAGTAAGGCACGCTTGGTCCCATTTTGTGTGCATTTCAAAATGTTACTTGTCCATTGAGATGGCTCACAGATGAGGCACTACTTGAGCTTTGCTGAAATGCAGCTGTGACATGTGCTTTTTAAAGAAGACAGGAGAGAGGGGTTCAGGGCAAGCGATTCTGTGTGAATTAGGAACTATTTTATGAACGATGTTGGACAGCTGGTCTGTTCATAATGATTGTCAGAGAAGACCTAATATGGCAGGGAGGACCTCCGGATTCAAGAATAAGAATGTTCTTGGCCGGTGATACTAAATAGTGTATGTCTAAAACAAAACCAAGAAACAAGCAAAAAGCAAAGCAAAAAAGCTCCTCTCTTCCAGATTTATACCACTTTTACACTTTGATTAGAATGATGTTGACTTGTTCAACCATTATACCTAGTCTTGACAGTCATGCCATTAGCTGTAGAAGGCAATCTATCATAGTTGTTAAAGCCATGGCTTTGAAGTCACTCAGACACTCAAATCCAAATTTTGCCTCCAACACTTACTGTTTGTGTGAGTGCTGGCAAGTTGTCTTACTTCACCAGGGCTCAATCTCTTCATCTGAAAATGAGTAATACTACTCTCTTGAAGGTTTATTGTGAATATTAAAACATATTTAAGTATGAAATACAGTACCTTTCTTATAGTGAGTGCATCTGTGTGTGCTCTCTCTATAGATAGAAGGAAAGAGAAAAGAAAGAAAAGAAAGAAAGAAAGAAAGAAAGAAAGAAAGAAAGAAAGAAAGAAAGAAAGAAGAAAGAAAGAAAGAAAGAAAGGAAGAAAAGATTTAGTGCTAGCAAGCAACAACAGAGTTTTAATGTTGGAGATCTCTTTCTCTCATCCCTGCTTCACCCCCTGCTCTTCCCCATTTAAATATCTCAGTGTTGCCTTGATTCCAGAGGTATAGTGTATGAAGACAGAAATTAAAGGGTTCATGTAGTGGCTACCTAATCATTTTCAGGGAAAATAAAAATAGCCTCTTAGGGGTCCTTAGACATAAGTTCTAAAGTCAAGTCAGGTCAATTCATAATTAATGACAAAGTATGATCTCTCATACTTTGATATTTTTAGTTTATTTTTTAGGGTTTTCTTTTTAAGATTTCATTTATTTATTCATGAGAGACACAGAGAAGGAAGCAGAGACACAGGCAGAGGGAGAAGCAGGCTACATGCAGGGAGCCCGATGTGGGACTCAATCCCAAGATTTGATCCCTTTACCTGGGCCAAAGTCAAATGCTCAACCACTGAGCCATCCAGATGCCCGATATTTTTAGTTAAACAGAAACTTGCGTTCTTCTTCTTGCATCATCCTTATGCTTTAATTACTTTAATTATGGCAAAAGCAATTTAGGAAATTATAGAGAAATAAGACCCTAGGCAAATATGACTTTAGTATTTGTATCATAGTTATTGATTCCTCAGTTCAAAAGAATGGGATCAGTCTTATTTGAAAGCAAACTTGAGAATCCATTCCTGTTATGATAGGGGAGTGTTTTGTTTTTAGTTTAGTAACTGAGAGAATGAGTTGGGCAAATAAGTAGAGATGACCACATTTACATAAAACAGAAATTCCTCTCAATTATTGTGGTCCATTGCTTCACTGAATTTTAATATGAGATAAGCCATAAGATGTAGGGTGTGTGCATGTCCATGATTTGTGTGTTTGTGTGAATAGGTCTGCATGCAAGCCCATTCTACTTGAGTTCTCTTGGATGATTATCATTTTTCCAGTGTGCTCCAACATATACTAAGAACATGGCATTCGGAGCTATTTATCTAGCCCCAATTCCTCATGGATGTAAATAAAGTTTGGGTAAAAGATGAGCTATTGATGTTTGGGGACTTTTGGTTGCTTGTGTGTTTTTCTCCCCAGTTACAGCTTTGCCAGGGATGAAGTCTAGTGAGCTAGAAGAAAAACTAAAATTTGGTCGCAGTGTCATAAGCTGTTTGATATACTAGCTGTGGTGAATATTTACAATGGATTAATGTCATAGTACATAAAGGTTTATCAAATGGATTATATGTTTCATTCAGTATTTGTATTTAATTAATAATACCAGCACTTAAGAATTTTTGGAGAATGAAGTTAAATTTACTGAATTAATTCATGCTCTTTAGGTTAATGAGACACACACATATAAGTGTGCATAATTATAAATGCCTATCTAATGTATACATACACTAACAATAATAACTATAGTCATCTAACCAATATAATTATACTCACCTCACCTAACATTTATTGAGGGCTCTGTGTCAGGCCCCGTTATAAGTGCTTTGTCTGGGATCAGTGTTATTTAATAAAACAGTCCTCTGAGGTAAATAAAATCTGTGCTCCCATTTCATTGATGAAGTAAGTACCCTCAGCATGATAAGTTAGCTTATCATCATACACCAGTCATGTTATTGGTGTATGATAGCCTGAATTTCAACCAAGACAATATAACCTATTCTCTCTTATTTATTTCTTTCATCATTTGGTCTCTCTAAGATAATCCAGAGTTGTTGCAAGACATACTTCTGGATTTTTTTTTAAACTGCCTCATTCTTTTAAGAAATAAATATATATTTACTTATTTTATACTTTTTTGAAAATGGAAATTCAAACAAGTGTGGTGTCAGATTTTTCTCTTCCTCTCAGATGCTTTTATATGAAATATCTCTTTGAAGTTAAGCTGGAAGGCAGGTGTTGGAGATGGGTGTGTTGCAGGACAGACTTCCAAAAGTAAAATAGACATTTGGAGAAAGTATTTAATTGGTCAGACTCTAAACTTTCTGTTGGCTAAATTGAAAACCAATAATATTTATGGTATATGATGTGTGTGGGATTTGAAATTCTAAAAGAGGATTCAAAAGAAAGTACCTTGGTGAAGATTAGATTAATACAAAGCAGCAAACATTAATTATATTTATGATATTTATTTATTTGTATATAATAGAAGAGGGTTATGTTTCTGTTCTCCTCATTAAATTGTAGCTACTTCTTTTTTTGTGAGAGTAGTCTTTGAACCCTTTATACATAAATGAGCAGTTTTCTAAATCTTTTTCTACCTGACCATAATTACATCTTTCTGTGATTTAGGAGTAAAAGAAAGTTAACTGCAGGAAAAATAAAGCTCTGTAGGTTGGATTATAGTACTATATGAGAAAATGTGTCTGTACTAAAAAATACGTGTTTAATATTTTTCCTGACAGAATTTTTGTATTATTTGCCTTTTTTTTTTTTTTCGGTAAGATTTTATTTATTCATTCATGAGACACAGAGGGAGAAGCAGAGATATAGGCAGAGGGAAAAGCAGGCTCCCTGCAGAGAACCTGATGCAGGACTCCATCCCAGGACCCCAGGATCACAACCCCAGCTGAAGGCAGACACTCAACTACTGAGCCACCCAGGCATCCCCTATTATTTGCCTTCTTCAGAGAACACAAAATGATACCTGGGGTGCCTGGGGAATTCAGTTGGTTAAGCGCCTTGGGCTCAGATCATGCATGATCAGATCCTGGGATTGAGCCTAGCAGTGGGCTCCTTGCTCAACAAGGAGCCTTCTTCTCCCTCTCCCTCTGCCTCTGCCTCCCACTCCCCTAGTTTGTACCTCTCTCTGTGTCAAATAAATAAATAAAATCTTTTAAAAAAAACAACGAAATTTTGTTACATGAGAAGTTATTCTTTGTGCCCTGAAGCCAGCAAAGAATATAGCAAAAGAGATCAATTTAAACATTAAAAATCTTTATCCCCTAATCTTTGCAAACCAGGAACGGATCTATTTTCTATGGGGGTAGTACTATGGTTAAGAGAATTCTTTGACCTTTTAAATAGAGCTTAAAAAAAAAATTAAATAGAGCTTAAGATTATTCTTTGATTTCAAATATCATTTGCATATTTAAATATAGCTCCAGTTCCCCATGTATTAAAAGTGTTAGATGCATTTTATTTCATTAAAGTTTTTTTTATAAAATTCTAAGTATTTATTTCATTAAGCATAGAAAATATTTTACCCTTATAATAGCTTCGAAAATCATCAAAGATGCCAGAGTATCAAGTGGTCATGGATTAGTAGGACTAAATGATTGCTTGAGTTCTCTTGCTTTCTAGGCTGGTGTTTATCAAGAATTCTAGAATGTGAGATGGACTTGGAGTCTAGTATAAGAAAATAAGCTGTAATTTTTGGAGAGAACTATAAAGGGCCCTTAAATTTCATCAAACCGATTTTTCTCTCCCCCCAGCAGTAAATGACAGAAAGAAAACAATGGAAAAAGTGGCCACTTGTAATGGAAAGATGGGCAATCACAAATGTTATTAGTGTAGACATTTGATGGGGTCTAATCTACCTATGGAATACTGTATTCTGTCAAGAAGAGAGAGCTAATGCATCTTCTAAATATCAAAAGACAGGAGCCAATTTATGCCTGTCAGGCCTCACTTTTCACAGATTTAAATCATTCCTGTTAGAGAAGGATACATTACTCCCATTGTAGTCAAATTTCCCTCTTGATTTTAGTCAAAAATAATTTTAAAAGCTTTCTGACAATTTAAAAGAGCATTTTAAAATAAATGGCATTGTTTAAAAAATCCCTACTGGATACAGAAATTAGCTATAATTAGTAGTAAGTTTTAATATTTTACATTGCTTCTCTTTTATATTTACTGTATTTTAAAGTAAAATTTCTTCAGGGCATATTCCCATCCATTATTAATTTTCTTTTGGTAAATGTTGAGGAGTTGTATAAAACTTTTGCTGTCTTTAGTCTGAGTGAACTCTGCATTATTATTTTTGCTGGCTGAATGGAAGTCCCTGATGATATTCCATTGGTTAATTAACTTCCTAATATTTTCAGGTGTGGCATCTGCTGTGTTCTTGATTGTCATGGCATAATGAAATTGTGGGCTGGAACACATGAATGTGGATATCTCCCCTACCCATTATATTTCTTATGCAAGCAATATATCCTACTTACTTCAGGTCAGCATGACATTGTGTGCAAAATTGCATACTGCATTGGACCAGATGAGACATTGCCATACATTGCTCATGAGGATGCAAATTGCCACTTATCTGAAAAAGATTCTCACAATAAATGAACAAGCAATTTCTCTCTCTGTAGTGAGGCTGTTAATGTCTCCATGGGTGGATAATGAGAAAGAGACAGATGAGATGAATAAAGGTGTTACATTTCATTTTCTATTTTTTACTTTTTTGTAATTTCTATAAAATTAATACTATAAAAGGATTTGTTTCCAGTTTCTTTTTCTTTCTTTTCTTTCTTTCTTTCTTTTTTTTTTTTTCTTTTTCATGCTAGGCCATGGCATTTATTTTGGAGAAAAAAAGATAACATTTTTATTTTATATTGGAAATTGGTTAACATACTCTGTAACTCTAATAATGTTTTTTTGTTTTTAAAGATAAAAGATCAATTTAGAAAAATCAACACTCAGGAATCATAGAACATCTACATGCTTAAACATTTGCCCATTTACATTCATTTTTAAAGCAAGCCTATAGGCAAATAGAATCTGTTGTCCCTGAAATTTTTTTTGGGGGGGGGCTATTTAAAACTATTCAACAAAATTGAATTTTAAAATATGAATGCATGTATTAATACAAATATTTTAGGTAATTTGGCAGCCAACATTTCCATTGAGAACATCATGCAAGTTCTTTTATCAGATCTACAGTTCAAGAACTTTAGAAGTTTGTGTTCTTAGGTTATCACAATATTCTGAATGTTTAATACAATAACTTAAGACCAGTAAATCTATACATTTATTTTTTGAGAATTAAATAATCAGAAATGATTTTCTAGTTTACCTTCTGTGTTTATATAGTTATTGAAGAGTGATAGGGGGACACCTGGGTGGCTCAGTGGTTGAGCGTCTGCCTTTGGCTCAGGGTGCAATCCTGGAGTCCTAGGATTGAGTCCTGTATTGGGCTCCTTGCGGGGAGTCTGCTTCTCCCTCTGCCCATGTCTCTGCCTCTCACTCTCTGTTTCTCATGAATAAATAAAAAAATTAAATCTTTGAAAAAAAAAGTGTTAGGAATTATTAAATAATCTTAAATGTGTTAAGAATTTTATTGGTGAATCAAATTAAATATTAATTTAACAACTACTTGTTAATATGTTGGTATTGATTCTATCTTAGAAAAGTGCAATTATGTGTAACTGAACTTTCTGTTTTTTGTGGTCAAGCCTTAAATTGCTGTCTTCTGGTTTCAGTGTTTTTCCTGGGGCACAGATCATATTTCTTACTGCCAAAGCCTAGAAATAATAGCCTCACACATCCAGAGTCCCAAAGGTTTTCCTGCCTAGTACTCGGAGTGCAACTGCAGGGGCTTCAGACTGACTTTGAGAACAAGAAATCATAACGATGCTATTGAAAGCAATTTCATTTCATAATACAATTCATAATTAACTGCATTTATCTCGTTTAAATTCCCACTGCTAACCTATCATATTGACTAATTCATAGTGGGTGCCTTTATCCTATAGGATGTATGCTTTTCTAAGTGATGTTACTTTTAAGGAAGCAATCATTGTTTATGATAAATAGGCAAAAAAGGAGGAAAGTGGTTATTAAAAATCTGTAAATATATGCTACATTTGCATTTCTTTTACCATATAAATGAAAGTATGATGTTTAGGAGAAGCTTTTTTTTTTTTTTAAAGATTTATTTATTTATTCATGAGAGACACAGAGAGAGAGAGAAAGAGAGGCAGAAACATAGGCAAAGAGGGAAGCAGGCTCCATGCAAGGAGCCGGACGTGGCACTCGATCCTGGGTCTCTAGGATCAGGCCCTGGGCTTAAGGCGGCGCTAAACCCCTGAGCCACCTGGGCTGCCCAAGGAGAAGCTTTTGAGTTTAAGTTCTTTGTTTATTTTTAAAGTGAGTCCCTTTTAGTTGTTGCCTTATAACAAGGCCATATTTATAGTTTAAAAATTTATGTTTAGAGGGCAGCCCCTGGTGGCTCAGTGGTTTAGCGCCGCCTGCAGCCCAGGGTGTAATGCTGGGGACCCAGGATCCGAGTCCCATGTCGGGCTCCCTGCATGGAGCCTGCTTCTCCCTCTGCCTGTGTCTCTGCCTCTCTCTCTGTCTCTGTCTCTCATGAATAAATAAATAAAATCTTAAAAAAATAAAAATAAAAATTTATGTTTAGAGAATAAACATCCTCAGTTTCCCTGGTTCCCTGATATTGTCTAATACAAAAACAGGAGTATATTAACCCAAACTGAAGTCAGCTTACCTGTAGTGTGGCATAACCCTGCTTTCTACTATTGAATACTGAGCTGCAGAGAAATAACTGTTTTCCTTGACCTTAAAACATAATACCAGGGAATAATAATAGCTTCTTTAAGTTGCTTAATAAGACTATGTTAATTTGTTTCCTTTGCAATGAATGATACCTACAATTTTAGTGGCTGCCAGATATATGAAGTCATATAGCATGGCATTTTTATAGGAACCAGAATTTCCATCTTCAGAAAATGTAATCACCCTTTTCTTTTGTCCCTCCACCTCTAATTGCTTTATCTTTTTAAAAAGAAACAAAAAGAGTAGTATATTTATTCTATGATCAGTATGTATAGATCAAAAGGATACTTAATACTTTAAATATTAAAAATTTATTGAATTTATTTTAAAAACGGAGCCAGTTAATGATTCTAGAACTGGTGAACACTGGGATACTAGTCCTGGCACAGGACATTGGCAATAAATTAGATGAAAGTGAGAGGAAAGAACAAATGCACTGACTCGTGGATGATGGCTGGGGTTTTTGGGCATGCTGCACTGCTGGCGCCTCCGGGCTGCTTATTCTATCTCTGCCTGCCAATACCCAGACTGTGCCCAGAGTACCTGAGGACAGACATGACATTTTTTAAAACTGAGAAATCACTTTTAAGATATAAATATATCCATAGATATAGATATGAAGTATAAAATAAACATTATCTGGCTTTTTGTGTTTTTTGTTTGTTTATTAACTATGTCACATATCAGTTCTACTATTGACTATGTATGTGGTATATTAACAAATATTTGGTAAATGCAAGTCAAAAATCTGAACACCACCTCCTTATTACATCTTTTTGTTCCTAGTCAAGAATGAGGACCCATCAGTGGTGTACTACCTATTTAAAAAAAAAAAAACAATTATATTTATTTAGTTATGATTTTTTTTTTTTTTAAGTAACCTCTACACCCAGCATGGGCTCAAACTCACAACCCTGAGACAAGAGTCACATGCTTTACCAACTGAGCCAGCCAAGTACCCTGATGCACTACTTTTTAAATTTTAGCCATGGCCATAATGTTTTTTTCATGTTTCTCATGTGAAATTATGAGTTTGCAATTTTACTGAAAAGCAATGATACAAATATTGCTTCATTTTACAAATCTATTTAAAATATATTAGGTTTAGATAAATGTTGTCATGTGCTGTAATAAGTATAAAGAGAATACAAGGATAGCCTTTAAAAATGAGTTCTTGGTCATCCAAGCTGCTTTCAGAATAACACACGTGAACCAACACAAATCCTTACTAATTTAAGATTTTAATTAAACAGTTTTAAAATTTCTCTAAGAGTAACTGATGAAAGAATAAACCAAAAGACAAATATGCTATGTTAACTCCTTGGGATATCCAAAAATACATAAGGGCTCTTCTCAGTCCTGACTTTTAAACATGGTACCTGCCTGGAAATTGCTTTTGATACATTTATGGTTCCCAGACGTGTCTGAACACTGGAATCACCTGGAGGCCTTCTAAAAATACTGATGTTCCCATCTCCGTCCCTGCCCCCTCCCCTCGAATTATCTGGATTGAGATGTGGCCTGGGTTTTGGAATTTTTAAAAGATCCCAGGTGAATTCTGTTGTTCAGAGAAGTTTCGGAATCCCTAGTCTAGACCTTTGAAGTAGAATAATAAGGGTAAGATCCTGGTCATTTTCATGAGTATACCAAATTGTTCCCTTCTACAAATGTAACTAGACAGACAGTAGAACCTATTGTATGTGGGAGTGTATGTGCACGCATGCTCATTTAAATGAACAACCGATAGGAGTAAATCATGCAGTATTGTTGCTTTTTCTTACCTTTGCTATTCTGATCCCATCCAGTTGTGAACCAAGAATTAATTTTGTGTAGGCAGCAGATTCATTCATTGTTGGGACTGGTGGTATACCGAGTGGCTAATTCAAGGACTAGAAGCTAGAAGTTCCTTTCCCTTGTTCCTCCCCTACACCTTTTTTCCTTTATGAATACAAGATGGGTAAAAATAAGAAATTGACCATGAATGCATTTTTTAAAAACGTTTGACGAAATTATTACATATATCGATATTTTAAAATTCAAACAAATGGAGACATTTATTGAGCACTTAGCCAAACAACCCTGTCACTTAGTACTGTTATCCCATTTTATAACTTAGGAAACTAAAGCAAAGGAAGGGAAATATAGAATCCTCTTTGGGTACATTCTTTCTTTTCAGTCAAGTTAAAATTCCTACTACCGTCAACATACCTATTTGAATAATTTTCCCTATTTTAATAGGGAGAAGGAACTCTGAGTATTATAAATCTTGACAGCCCAGAACATAATTGGCCAAAAGCAGCTGTTTCTTATAGTGCTAAGTCTCTGAAGGTTTTGATGTCTTGAGCAGTTAAGATATGTGAATGGTGATGAATAATTACTTTTATCTAACAGGACTAATTAAATATGCATTCTTCTTCCTATCTCTGAAATTTTGAGGGTTGCTTTTAAGTGTGTGACAAAAGTATGCTCCTTATTTGCTAGGAGACTCCCAATTCTAAAAAATTCGGTTCTATTGCCAAATAAGTCATCTGAAACACATCAAATTTTGTATCCAGATTTTTGTTTCAAATATGTGATTGTTATTTCTAAAAATGGCTTTTGTTTCAAAAGAAATTATGTTGAGAATTAAGAGGACTACCACAATACAACCACTGTTTCCTGCTCAACTGAAACTTACTTGATCAACTTTTGTGTTGGTAATGCCAAACTCTGCCAAAGCACAGATAATTTTTCACCCAAGAAAATGTTGTTGTTGTTATTTTTTAAGGTGATATAACAGGTTTCTGGTCATTTAGTAAAACAAGAGAATACTCAATTAGTGCAACACCACTTATTTTTAAATTTATACTTCATTTTGTAGTTTATAATTTGTGTCACCTAAAAAGGCAGTTGGATATTGATGGTTTTCTTTCCAGTGAAAGCATTTTAAAATATGTCCCATAAGCAAGATTACTTTTAACAGCTTAAGCTATTCTGAAAAACAAGGACACCCTTTTTCAAATAATCCTCCCCATCTTGAATTTCTTTCTCCTTCCCACCCCCCCCCTTTTCCCTTCCCTTCTCTTTCTTTTTCAGTTGTCAAGTCTCAGCATTTCCCTAATTCTGCTGATCAGAATAATACACATAGCCTTCGATGAAGGAAAGCATGGATGTTTGTAACCATAATTGTCAGCAGCAGTATTTTTCTGACTGCAGAGGGGAACTGATTTGTGTCTGCCTTAGCACCCCTCAACCTTCAGACCATTCCTCTCCTCCCCCCTCCGCCAGCAGCTTCCAAACTACCAACTTGTTTCATGTCAAAGGCATGTTGGGCTCTGTAATAAATCACTGATGAACAGCCAACTCACTATTTCGGAGGTACAGCCTCGGAACATTGATTAATGTGATCCTTCCAGAATGGAACAATGGCCCATGTGCATATGCACGAGAAAAGCTCATCCACTGCAATAGATAGCTTTGTTCGCTCCTTTACAGTGTTCTCTTTCTGGGCTGAGCCTGAACCAGCTAATTGATTAACAGAACCTTTCAGCTGCCTGAGGTGGGCTAAGACAGCGGTGTAATCAGAGATTTAGAAAGACTCCATTCTGTCTTGGGGATTCCTGTGGGCACATATGGCCACCACAATAGGCAGAACAGCAAGGCTTCTTATTTTTGGAAATTTTGGTGAATTTCAGTGGCAAGTCACTTCTGCTGTATTATTCTTTTTCTTTAAACCAACTGGTCGTTCTTAGGAAATTAACAGGTAATTTTAAGACAGAAACTTCATGTTCGATTCCTCTTTCTTCATTTCCTCTGTGTTATCTTTTTTTATAGTGAGGTCCTAGGAAATCCATTTTCTGTTTTAACAGTTGTTCATAAACACTGAATATCCATGAACAGTTAAAAATATAATCATGAAATTTTGGTCACAAAATGCAGCTCAACGAATCCTTTGTATAATATCTTATCTTTATAGTTTATCAGAACAGTAAACAAGTATTAGGTAAACATTGATGAGTATTCAGTATTGTTTTCAGTGCTGTTTATTTCAGAAACATAGATCACTGAGTGTTTTTTTATGTATTTAAAATTTTGAGATAGTGAAAGCATATATATAATAGTAATAATAATAGCACATTAATTGGCATCTTTACATTTTTCATAGCTTTGACTTTTTGTGCTTGTCAGATTATCTTGAAAATGAATGGTGTGTTGGCTGAGGGAAATATTAATAATGTAGGTTCCATTTTGGTTTGTTTTCTTTCACAGTTAGGATGATATATTCTTTTAATTTGACCTTTCCACCTTATAGGTAAATGAACTATTGTTTTATAGGCAAAGAAACTGAGATTCAGATACATGTGGAAAAGATGAAGCATTTCTGGCAAAACCTTATCTGCAGATATTCAGAAATCTTACTAGAAGTTTTAGAGATCTCTTCTTTTTAAGAATAGGAAAACAAGTAGGCTGAAGTTCAAAATAGGTGAGTCACAAAGAAAAGAGCAAAAGCCCTTTTGTGGTCTTCCGTATACTAATTCATCATCTAGAAGCTTCTCTTCTCTCAACACAGAGAAGTTTCTAATACCAGATCCTAGAGAAAAACCTGTCATAATATTTTAGTGAAGTCAGTCATTGTCCTGTATGATAGAGTTTGCTTGTGTGTTTTTATTTTATTTTATTTTTAAGATTTTATTTATTCATGAGAGACACAGGAGAGAGAGGCAGAGAGACAGGCAGAGGGAGAAGCAGACTCCATGCAGGGAGCCCTACGTGGGACTTGATACCGGGTCTCCAGGATCACACCCTGGGCTGAAGGCGGTGCTAAACCACTGAGCCACCCGGGCTGCCTGAGTTTGCTTGTATGAAAGAGGAAAAAAAGGTAATTTTCATTTACTTAGATGACATTTTTTTCCCAAAGTGTAATACATTGTTTCAACCTAAAAATTATTTTCTCATTAAAACTCATGTTGGTTAATTCTTAAACATGCTCAAGAAAATTATAGTTAAATAATTATAAATTATAATTATAATATTTACATATGATGCATGGGACTAATGTTAAAAAATAGCCTATACATGAGACCCAGTAGTGTTTCTGTGACCAATGCATTCAGAATTTTAACTTGTGATATCAAGAATACATCTCCCATTGAGCTGTGCTTACCACAGTGGGAGTGGTAATGGGCCAGAGTGGATAGGGGAGGTGATAGATGTTGCAGGTATTCTGTGCTCATACCAGAATGAGGTTTCCCTTTTATGAAATCTGGGGAACTAAGATGGGAGAAACATAGGGCAGAAGTGGTTGTCCTGATGGGTTACAGAATTGGGGGGAGGTTCCCTTCCTGAGAGTGGAGTGGGAAGAAAATCCTATGAGTAGGTAGTTGATTTTATATAAGGGATATAAGAAAACTCAGCCTAGTAGAAACTAGAATGATCTGAGATAGATGGCCCACTTAGACATAAAAATTTTAAGAAATACATTCTTCAGAAACATGAACTAAGTACTTTTTCTACTGATCCACTAGCTGCAAAAATATAGCTTTTTAACTCGATTTAAAGTAAAAATTTTCAGGGATTCCTGGGTGGCTCAGCAGTTGGGCATCTGTCTGCCTTCGGTTCAGGGTGTGATCCTGGGATCCGGGATCAAGTTCCACATCGGGATCCCTGCGTGGAGCCTGCTTCTCCCTCTGCCTTTGTCTCTGTCTCTCTCTCTCTCTCTGTGTCTCATGGATAAGTAAATAAATCTTAAAAAAAAAAAATAAAGTGAGACTTTCAGTCTTTTGTTTTAGCATTCAGATTGATAGCAATGATGATGATAATCTTGGGAATGACAGGTGATGATGATGATGATGATGATAAAATATTTATTGAGCAGTTACTATTACCACTCCCTGTGCTTAAAGCTTCATATAGACTCATACAATGACTCTGCTTAATATAACATAGTATGTATTATTATTACCATTTTAGGGGAGGCTTAGAGAGATAAACTAACTTGTCCAAGTTGATTATGTGGCCAATGGTTTATCACACCTTCCAGGTCTTTCTTCCAGAGTCCATGCTCTACCCATCAGTCTACTACTTAAAAAAGAAAGTTACTTTTTTTTTTTTCCCCCATCAAGGTGTATTTTGTGTCATATCATATTAGAAGCATCAGCCTCCATGAATTGGTAATGAACTGATTTTTTACCCTGTCTCAAATGAAAACTTTTTTTTTCTTAATTTCATTCCTTCTTTTGTATTCACCAATATTTATTGAACTCCTCTGTGTGCCAGGTAGTCTACTACTTGTCAAGTGCACAGTATGATGAAAAACAAAACGGTATTCACTCATATTCTATTCATGTGCTTTCAAGTTTTTGGGATTCAACTATATTGATTGTTAATGAGAAACTGACCAAATTTCCCCCATGAGGTATCTATCCTTGGAACACATTTTTCCTGAAATGACCAAATATGGGGAGCCTGGGTGGCTCAGTCTGTTAAGCATCTGCCTTCAGCTCAGGTCATGATCCCAGGGTCCTAGGAGGGAGCTACCCATCAGGCACCCTAATCAGAGGGGAGCCTGCTTCTTCTCCCTCTTCTCCCCACTTGTGTTCTCTCTGTCTCTCAAGAAAGAAAAGAAAAGAAAAGAAAAGAAAAGAAAAGAAAAGAAAAGAAAAGAAAAGAAAAGAAAAGAAAAGAAAGACTCTTTTTAAAAATTGCCAAATACATGATCCTGGAGACCCGGGATCGAGTCCCACGTCAGGCTCCCTGCATGGAGCCTGCTTCTCCCCCTGCCTGTGTCTCTGCCCCTCTCTCTCTCTCTCTCTCTCTCATGAATAAATAAAATCTTTAAAAAAGTTGCCAAATATTTGAATTTCTGTTCAATGCAACAAAGCAGTTAATTTCAGTGGTGCACTCCTATTCTTATCCTTTATTTTGTTATGTCACTCTTGAATCTCATGCACTGAAGACATTAACACTCTAAGCATATAGGTAGCACCAATAGTGTACTACAAACTTTGGTAGGATTGTAGTGTTAATATATTCTAAAGAAAAGGAAACTCATCTCTTCATGTCTTTATCATCTTTATGGCTCTGAAATGTTAGCTTCATAGTACAGGATCTGTATTAAATCTAAATTAAATTTAAATTTACTAATAAAATGAAATTTCCACATATGGAATAGGATCTTGTGCTTTCTCCAAACAATTCAATGTTACTGTTTTTTTTTTTTTTTTTAATCTTAGGAAAAATTAGAAAGCTTACTTATCATTTAGGCTTAGACTTAAAATTGTCATTATATGCAAAGTTAAAATTACAATTATTAGGTGATTTTCTTTTTTTATTTTTCTTTTTTATTTTTTTATAAGATTTTATTTATTTATTCATAAGAGACACAGAGAGAGAGGCAGAGACATAGGCAGAGGGAGAAGCAGTCTCCTCGAGGAGAGCACAATGTGGGACTTGATCCCAGGACTCCAGATCATGCCCTGAGCCAAAGGTAGACGCTCAACTGCTGAGCCACCCAGGTGTCCCAATTTTCTTTTTTTTAAAAAATATTTTATTTATTTATTTTGGAGAGAGAGAACACACGTGTGTGTGTGAGTAGGCAGAGGGGCAGAGGGAGAGGGAGAGAATCTCTGGTTTATTTCACTTAGTATAATATTCCTTAGGTCTATCCATGTTGTCACAGTGGCAGGATTTCATTCTTTTTCATGTCTAAGTAATATTCCATTGTGTGTGTGTGTGTGTGTGTGTGTGTACACAAAATACACATACTATATATACATACCATACCTTCTTTCTCCATTCATATATTAGTGGATACTCAGGTTACTTTCATGTCCATGTGGACGCTCAGGTTACTTCCATGTCCTGGCTACTGTAAATAATGCTGCAATGAACTTAGGGTGCATTTATCTTTTCAAATTAGTGTTGTTTTCTTTGGGTAAACAGCCCAAAGTAAAATTGCTGGATCAGTTCTATTTTTATTTTTTTTAGGAACCCCCATACTGTTCTCTCTAGTAACTGTATCAGTTTACATTCCTACCTACAGTGTATGAGGGTTTCCTTTTCTCTAAATCCTTGCCAACACATATTTCTTGTCTTTTTGATAATCCCACTCTGCCAGGTTGAAGTGATATCTCATTGTCATTTTGATTTCTATTTCTTTGATTTCTGTGATGCAGAGCATCTTTTCGTGTACCTGTTGGGCATCTGTATGTCTTCTTTGCAAAAATGTCTTTTCTGGTCCTCTGTCCATTTTTTAAGAGTTGAGTAAGCTTTTTGGTGTTTTTTAAAAAGTATATATTAACCCCTTACCAGATATATCATTTGCAAACATCTCTCATTTAGTAGGTTGGCTTTTTGTTTCATTGATGGTTTTCTTTGCTGTACATAAAGCTTTTTGGTTTAATGTAATCTTGATTTTTTTTACTTTTAATTTTATCTCCACTGCCTGAGGAGACAGTTCCAAAAAAATATTGCTAAGACTGATGTTCAAGAGTTTACTGCCTATGTTTTCTTTGGGGGAGTTTTATGGTTTCAGGTCTTTCATTTTGAGTTCATTTTTATATATGGTGTGAGAAAGTGGTACGGTTTCATTCTTTTGCATGTAGTAGTTTATTTGTTTATTTAGTAGTTTATTTATTGAGGACACTGTCTTTTCCAGTTGTATATTCTTGCCATCTTTGATGTAGATGAATTGACCATTTAAGCATGGGTTTATTTATGGGCTCTAGCATTTTTCACAGAACTAGAATAAATAATACTAAAATTTTGTAGAACCACAGAAGACCCGAAATATCCAAAGCAATCTTGAAAAAGAACAAAGCTGATGGTACCATACTGCCAGATTTCAAGCTCTACTACAAAGCCACTGAAGACAACAAGTATTTTAGATTTAAAAAAAAAAAAAACAACTTTCTTAAATGTGGAGAAAGAATACTTCTAAATATATATTTTAAAAGATTTTATTTATTTATTTGATAGAGTGCGAGAGCACAAGCAGGGGGAGCAGCACAGGGAGAGGGAGAAGCAGGCTTCTTGCTGAGCAGGAAGCCCAAAGTGCTGGATCCCAAGGCCCTGGGATCATGATCTGAGCTGAAGGCAGCTGCTTAACCAACTGAGCCACCCACGCACTGCAAGAATACTTTTAAATTACAGAAGACCACTGAAGTGTTAGGAACTCTTCTGTATTCTCTTTCAGTGATACAGAAAGGACCATTTTAACATCAGTAATTAGTTTTTTATTTTGGTATATTTTTTAATTGGAGTTCGATTTGCCCTCAGTAATTAGTTTTTAATTTTCTTTTTGGACACAAAAGCTAAGTAATATAGGAATACTTTAGTGCTGATTGTAATGTCTGTTCTAATTCTAGAAAAACAAATCTCACATTATTTGGTATTTCAAATTAACTGATAGCTCATGAGTTGATAATTAGTGTTTAAAGTGATAAAGTTTATATTTTAAAAGTTAATTTTGAGGGTTGTCTGGTTGGCTCAGTCAGGTAAGCATTTGACTCTTGGTTTTGGCTCAGGTCATGATCTGGAGATCATGAGATAGAGCTCTGTGTGGGTCTTCATGCTGAACATGGAGCCTGCTTAAAGATTCTCTTCTCTCTCTGTCTCTCCCCCTCACCCCCCAGCTCACGCTGTCTCATTCTATCGGTAAAAAAATTTTAAAAGGTTGATTTTGAAATACATATCAAAATAGGGAATTGACAATCACTTATTTTACTGAGATAAAATTTACCTAGAGTGAAATGCATAGATATCTGCCTAATACGATGAATACTGATGAATGTAGACATCCATATAACTACAACTCTTAATCAAGATACAGAACATGGCCATCATTCCAGAAGTTTTCTCATTGTCTTTTCTAGTCAATCCCTATCATCACAGACAACTGCTATTTAGATAGTTATCACAAAAGATTAGTTTATCTTGTTCTTTAACTTTATGTAAATGAAACTGCTTAGTGTGTGCCCTTTTATTATGGCTTCTTTTACTTAATATGTTTATGAAATGAGGCACCTGGGTAGCTCAGTGGTTGAGCATCTGCCTTTGGCTCAGGGCATGATCCTGGGGTCCTGGGATTGAGTCCCACATTGGGCTCCCCACAGGGAACCTGCTTCTCCCTGTCTGTCTCTGCCTCTCTCTGTGTGTCTCTTATGCATAAATATATAAAATATTTTTAAAAAATGTTTGTGAAATTCCTTCATCAGTTTGCACACATCAGTAGTTCTTTTTTTATTATTGAGTAGAATTCCACTGTATGAATATATGACAATTTGTCCATTCTCCTATTAATGGATACCTAGTTTATTTCGAATTTTGTTCTACTATGTATGTGCTACTAGAAGCGTAATTTACAAGTATTTTTATGGACATATGTTTTCATTTTGCAGGGGTAAATAGTTTGAAGTGGAATTTGGTGGGTCATATCTTTAACTTTATAAAAGACAACCAATTCCCAAGGTGATTGTACTATTTTATATTCTACTAGTGGTGTGAGTATTCTAGGTGTTTCACATCCTCATTATCTTTAGTGTCTTAAGTCTTTTTATTGTAGGCATTCTAGGGATTATGAGATCTCAATGTGATATAATTTGGTATCTGTAATGCCTTATGATATTGAACTTCTTTTCATGTACTTATAAGCCATTTGTCTATCTTTTGTAAATTTTCTATCCAGGTCTTTTGCCCACTTAGGAAGCCTATTTGTCTTCCTATTATTGATTTGTAGAAGGTTTTTGTTTTTTGTTTTTTTAAAGATTTTATTTATTTATTCATGACAGACACACACACACAGAGAGAGAGAGAGAGAGAGAGGCAGAGACACAGGCAGAGGGAGAAGCAGGCTCCATGCAGGGAGCCTGACCTGGGACTCAATCCCTGGTCTCCAGGATCACACCCCAGGCCGAAGGTGGCGCTAAACGCCTGGGCCACTGGGGCTGCTCTGTAGAAGGTTTTAAAATCTATTTTAGGGCTTCCTAGCTGGCTCAGTTGTCAGAGCAGGTGACTGTTGATCCCCACATTGGGTGTAGAGATCACTTAAAAATAAAGTCTTAAACACACAAACACTATTTTAGAAATGAAATCATATAAATATAGAGATAAAATATTTTCTCTCAGTCTGTGGCTTTTGCATTTAATTTATAGTATCTTCAGATGAATGGAAGGTTTTCATTTTGATGAAGTCCAGTTTATCCATTTAAACAATATGTTTAGTGTTGTTTCTGTCCTAAAAAATCTGCCTATTCCGAAGCTCATGAATATGTTGTGTTTTCTTCCAGATGATTTATCATTTTAGCAGTTATGTTTCAATGATGTATATCAAACTGATCTTTGTGGGTAGTGTGAAGAAAGAGGCAAAATTTATTTTTCATATGTTTTATATGTTTACTCAGAAGTTCCAATATGAGTTGTTCAAGAGACTTTCCCAACAGAATTGCCTTGGTGCTTTCATTTAAATGAGTTAGTTGTATACGTGTGGATTTATGTCCAGACTTTCTCTTCTGTTCCACTGATCTATTTTTCCTTGGTTATGCCAAAAACAAATATAAGCTTTGTTAATGTGTACAAAAGAATAAGCCAGTTTTGATTTTATTAGGACTGTATTGAATCTATAAATCATTTTGTGCAAAATGGACATCTGTTCAATATGAAGTTTTTCTAACAGTTTTTAAGAAAGGATGTTAAAATCTTCAAGTATAATTGTAGGTTAATCTGCTCTCCATTTTAGTTATGTTAATTTTGTAGATGTATTTTTTTTTTGTAGATGTATTTTTAATTTTCTTATTAAGCATATACAAATTAAGATTATTATTGACACTATTATGGTGAAATATCCCACTCTTCCTTGATTCTTTTCCTGAATTCTACAGTGTCTGATATTAGTGTGGACATACTCACTTTGTTATATTTATTTTTGCATGGTATATCATTTTTCCATCCACATACTTGTAAGTTGTATGTATGTTCCTATTTGCAGTGCATCTCTCAAGGCTAGGTAGTCTTGCTTTTTCATTTCAATCTAATATTACCAATCTAATAATCTAATAATATCTATGCCTATTAAATAGAATATTTAGTTTATAGTTAATGTAATTATTGATATGGTTGGGTTTGGTCATTCAGTTTCTCTTTTCCACATGTAACTGTGTTCTTCTGTGCTTTCTTTCCTACCTTCTGGGTTAAATATATATGCATATATTCAAACATATATATCAAATATATATATTAGCATTCCATTTTCTCCATTGGCTTTTTAACTATACTCTTTTTTAGCTATGCTATTAGTATTATTTTTAAATTATTGTTTTATGTATAAATATATGCATATTTTAATGATAATAGTCTACTTAGCATCCGTGTTATACTACTTCAAGGAAAATGTGAGAACTTTGTACCAGCATAATTCTGTTTACCTTTACTATCTTTTGTGTAATGCTGTGTCATAATTTACATTGACCTGTTATAAGACCCACAATATTTTAGAATTTTTGCTTTAAAAATTAGTTTTTAAATGAAATTATGTGAAAAATAAAATTGCCTTCAGTTATCCACATGTCTACCATTTCTAGTGCTTTTCATTCCCTTGTAGTTTAAGGTTTCCATCTGGTGTAATTTTTCTCTGGCCCAAAGAAGTTCATTTAGCATTTCTGTGGTGCAGTTCTCTTGGCAGTACATTCTCACAGACTTTATCTGAATATGGCCTTATTTCACCTCACTTTTGAAGGATATATTGACTGGATATAGAATTCTATGGAGTTTTTTTTTTTAATGTTGTTATTTTGTTTTGTTTTAATCTTTCAGCACTTTAACTATCTATGTCTCCTGGTTCTTGATTCTGAGAGAGAAATTAGATATAATTTATATCCATCTTTTGCTCTAGTTTCTTTCAAAGCTTTCTCCTTATATTTTGCTTTTCAGAAGTTTGACTGTGATGTGTTTAAATGTGTGTTTTGTTTTTTTGTTTTTTTTATATGCCGGTGTTCAGAAAGTTCCTTGGAACGTTTTAGTTTATAGTTTTTATTTGTGTATTTTACTTTAGGAAAGTTTTGCTATTTTTCCATAGAATTATTTCCTGTCCATTTTCACTGACCCCTCCTCTTGCAGTTTTTATTTATGTGCATATTAGGCCATTCTGTTGTGTCTCATCTGCCCGTGAGGCTCTGCTCATTTTACTGCAATACTTTTTCTTTCTGTTCCTCAGGTGAATAATTTCCAGAGACCATTTTGGAGATTCACCATTTTACCATTTCCAGTCTGCTATTAAGCTAATGCAATGGATTTCATTTCAGGTGTTTATTTCTAGTTCTAAATGCAATTTTTGCTCTCTTTTACATTTTCGAATTTTCTGCTGAATATTTCCATCTGCTCAATTATTATGACCACCTTTTCCATAAGTCACTGTACTTACTTATACTAGTTGTTTTCAAGCTCTTGCCTTATAAGTCCAGTGTTAGAGATATGTTGAGGTCTGTTTTCTGTAGAATTGGTTTTCCTTCATCAGCATATTCCTGTATATTAGTTACATGTCTAGAAATTTTGAAGGTTCAACTTAGACATTGGAGAGAGTCTGTGTTTTGTTATCTTTTCCTGAAGAGTGTTAATTTTCCTTCCTTCAGGCAATTAAACTAAATTCTGATGCCTTAAACATTGTGGTGGCTTGGTTTTACTTTCCTTTAGTATGAATTTTTGTTTGTTTGGTTGGGTTTGCATTTGGTTCAAGATGAATCCCTTCTGCACAGGACATGGTTTTATTCGTAAGATACGGATCTTCTAACATGGCATGACTTCAACTCCACCTTCCATGTCAGTCTCAGCTCTTTTGGCCTTTTAACTAATGCTTCCTGTTGGGATCTATGGTGTCTCCAGTGCACATGTACTATTCATGGGTCATCCAAGGATGTGAGGACAGGTTATATGCAGATTTGGAGCTCCTTCGTATTTGACTCTCATTTCTGGAATATTTTGCTCCTTCAATTTCTAGCCACTCTGACAGCTGTGAGCTTCATTCTCTTACATCTCAGGCCAATAAAACTGTGGCTTTCTGCTTGAGTTCTGTGATTGAGTTCTAACACATCATTTCTGCATGGCCTAGGGAGTGTCTTCGTGGAAGAGTATACTAATCTGCATTAATCCCCAGTGAAGTTTCCTTGTCTCAAGGTCAGATCTCTCCATTTTGTGCCATTTTTAGTGCCTTCAAAGAGCTGTTCCTTAATTTTTGTTCAAAGCATATAATAGTTATCTGTGGGTGAGTTACTTTAAGTTGCTCAGCCATTACTAAGCTACAGCTTATAAGCACATCTTTGACTCATTTTTTATAATTGTCTCAAGTGGTTCCTACCTTGATTTCTCTACTATTCCTGTGTTATAAGCCTTTCTTTATCAGTTTGGAAAATATTATTCCATCTAAAAAGGAATGGGGAAGATATTAAAATAAACCACTTATTTAGATTACACAGGAAAAAAATAACTTATTGTAAATGTTATCAACAGATAAAGTATCCTGATAACTACAAATGAGACTGAAAAAATAAGTTTAGAATATATCTTAGTGGACAGCAAAATGTCCTGCTGTTGTTCCCCACTCTACTGATTTCACTAATGGGAATCCTTTGTTTATTTACAAATGATTATGAAACCCCTAGTCTGTTCACAAATTTTCTGAGTCCTGCAGACACTGTAGTGAACAAAACTGCAAACCTTCCTGACCTTATAGATTTTATATTCTAGTGGGAAGAGATGAACCTTAAGAGACTAAAGGAAATGTATGGTAGATTAAGATTCTGTTGATGCTGTGGAAGGAAATAAAGGGGTGAATAGGATCTAGGGAGAGCACTGGGATTAGCAAGGGTTTCCTTTAGAATAGTTATGGGGCGGGGGGACTTGAACAAAGAGGGTGACATTTGAGTAAAATTTGATAGTACTGGAGTCGGGGAGACCAAAAGGAAGAGCAAGAACAAATGAGTAAACTCTAGTATCATTAGTTTGGAACACTGTACTTTTATTAAAAATTTTATTTCTTCCAATCCTGTTTCTTTAGAAACTGTATTGTAATTGTTAATTTTTAAATCATGTGCATTTCTAAATATATCCTTTTTTACTGACTGACATTTCCCACTGGTCGTTTTTCTTGGAGTTATTTTCTATGCTCCTTCAATCCAAATTAGACTTGTGCTATTATGAACACACAGTTCCCAGGCAGGATTCAAAACCCCATGTTGTCAAGCTGCCCAACTGGCAGTATACATGGCAGTCTCCGTTTCTACAAAATTGCTGACTTCTAACATTTCTGCCTAACTAGGAAGAAACATCATGTGTGCATCAATCACTAGAAGGTGGTGTCCACCCTAATTAGAATCATGTTTATATGTATGTAACCTCATGTACATGCATGCTTCCTTCCTAGTCATGGCTCTCTAAAAAAGTCAAGTTGGTGGATTTCATTTTAATTTTAGGGTTCTATGTATGGTAAACTTGGAAATGTAATTCAAGTTGGAAAGAAAGAGTACTGTAGCCTGTAGCGTTCCCCCTAATATGCTGCTCCAACATATGTGAAGAAATGTGCCGTCCTGGCTTATCTTTCATTCTTTTTGATATTTATGAAATAAACACAAACTGGCATGTTTTAAAAAAAAATGCTTAATGTAAATATAGAACAAGGAAAGCAAAAACACTATTTTACTTCGTGCTAGAAGTATTAAGACACTTGGTATATATATTGAACTTGTTTATGATCAGTTCTAAGAGCTCCCCAATAGTTTAACTCTTGAAATTGTGGCATTGAATAACATCAGATCTCTTTCTCAGGAACCTGTTTTCTGTTATCTATCGGTACAAGCTCCAACATTGACTCTGAAAGAAGGTATCTTTGTATAGAATGCATCATCTTGTCATAAGAATGGACTGCAGTTTTGTACTTCTTAAGACCCATTGTTTACATTCTGTTTATATCAAGTATAACATGAGAAACATCAAACCAATGGGTGAAGAGTTATTTTTTTGAGTGGTTTACAGGTTTAAGCCATTCTTAATGTAATAGCTAGTTATTTTATGGCTCTACTAAAGGGAATTTTTATAAAACTTGTATAGTTTTTCACATTTTTGGAGGTTGGTTCACCGTGACCTGAAACAGAGCCAGGCTCCTTTCTCATCATGCTATATGCCACTGCAAAATTGATCTAAGCTTTATATATCTCTTTGAAGTCAAGACAAGAAAGCAACACAAAGGGTTTTATGAAATGTAAAGAACTACTGTTTCAAGGTGGAGAAAGGGCTTCTATAATCTTGTTTGTTTGCTGACAGTGTTCATTTTAGGGTCAAATGGTTACTTAATTTTAACTAGACTGACATTCTAAAATGGTGTGGTATTCTTTTTTTTTTTTTTTTTTTTTTTGGGGTGTGTTGTTCTTGAGCAAGAAGGGGGTTTTGGAATAAGACTTGTTTTAAGAATATTATCATTAGATACTTCAAATATCTTACCACAAAAGACTAGAAATTGTTACTTTGTTGTAGTACAAACCATAGTTTACATTTTCCTACCATTATCAGATAAGATGTTAAGACCCCACATACGTATAAAAATTCCAAATTAGTAAATCAGTGACTTACCAGTAATAGATTGTTAACCTGAAAATTATTTTTATTTTAATCTCATTTCTGGGACATTTTGATGAATTAAATATATATTTTACAGAGAAGCAGGTTTTTGATGGTTTATTTTGTTTAAAAATATTCAATTGGCCAAAACTGCTTTCAAGAAAAGATAAACAGGAAAGAATTTCTCAGTCCTAAATTCCCTTTGTTGTGAGGCAATACCTTAAGAAATCAATACCTATTCTTGAACTTGAAGTCATATGCATTTGTGCAGTACAGTCTTCTCAGTATCTTCCCACTCAAGACGACTGAAGTCACAAATGCTTTCTGGAAAGGATTTTTTTGTTGTTGAGGGTGGGGTCATATGAAAACTGCGAAGAGTCTCAGTCTCATATTTGGTAATGCAATGTAAAACAAATCACAGTTAGAGAGTGGGATTCAGGGATTTGGCCTAACTCTTGAGGAGGTGTTTGAACCGCCAAGGATTTGGAAGGGATATTTGGACAATATTACTCAGATCTCAAGGAACCAGGTGAGCCTGGTATTTATGTTAGACCACATAATTATAGGATAAAAGCAAACCAAGCAAACCACTCCTGCATTAGTTTACAAGGCCCTTCACAACCGAGTTTAAACACGGCCTATTTTAGACATAACCTGGTTTAAACATATCAGTTTCTCCTTTTATCTCTCCACTCATCTCCCAGCACTCGCGCACCAGTGCGTGCACACACACACACACACACTTTCCACACACAGACCTACTAAGTCTCACTGAATTTGAATAGCTTGGTGTCTATGTGTGTTCTTTTGTTTTTTTGGAAGTTTGCTTTTCCCTGAAATCCTCTTGGTCAAGTTCAGCTCCTTCTGCTTCAAGTACCTGTTCAGTTGTCATTTCTGGGAAGTCTTAAATTTTGTAACAGTTTTCTAACCTTATAGCTTAAATGAACCACATTTTTTTGCATTTGCATGCAACTTTATAAAACACTATAAAGACAAGAGAAATAAGGTTGATTGAAGCCAAGTAATGAATTTGACTAAGTCTGCTCAAACGCCCACGTTAACAGCTAAGTCCCAAACTAAGAAGTGACTAGGCAAATTTTTTGAGCTGAGGCCCCCTTGACTCTAAAATTCACGTAATTCTTAACCTAACCTTTTGCCATCATGCTGTTGATGTATTTTTTGGTCTTTTTTCTTTCCCTTACTCTATGAGATCTGGTTTTAATTGTTTGCATCCATATTTTCTTCTTCAGTGCTAGAAACTCACATTGATTTAATAAAATGGTCAAAAATGCCTACCAAATTAATAATGAGTGTTTTTAAAATATAAACCTAATTTAAATATGCATACAGAAAATTTTATAAAGTGTGAGTGTATAGCTAAGTAAGTTATAACAAATTAGGCATAGCCATGTGACCCCTATGCAGATTAATAATATATAGAATTTTGCCAGATTCTTCCTGACGCTCCTCTCAGTCTTTGCCCCTGCTTTCTCTCCCATAGTACCAGTATCTTGACTTCTAATGTTGTATATTAGTTATATTGGTTTTGATGGTTTTTACCTTAACATAAATAGAATCAAGATATGTAGTATTTTGTGTGTGCTTTCTTATATTCCATGTTGTCTTTTTCAGAGTAATGCATATGGGTTTATACAGAAGATGTTGAATAACATTCTCTTTCTTTAGTATGGTAAAAGATATAACATGCATGTGTCATAGTATTTTATGAATGAAAACTGAATTTGTTAACTATAGCAATTTACTACAGTTCACTATATGAACTTTGATTAAAAAATCTTAAGATCTAAGTATTTTTCTTTTTTTTAAAAATATTTTATTTATTTATGACAGATACAGAGAGATAGAGAGAGAGGCAGAGATACAGGCAGAGGGAGAAGCAGGCTCCATGCACCGGGAGCCCGATGTGGGATTCGATCCCGGGTCTCCAGGATCACGCCCTGGGCCAAAGGCAGGCGCCAAACCGCTGCGCCACCCAGGGATCCCTAAGTATATTTCTTACAATCAGCTTATTATTATTCTCTTCTAAAAGATTTATATGCTAAATTTCTATACTACTAAGGGTTAACTGATTATATTTGGCATAATTATTTGAAGGTTTTTTTAAAACAAAACTAAGGAAATAATTACATATCAAATATTTTACAAAAATATGAGCTTATTTATATCGAGGTAATATTATTTATCAAATGAATATTGAATTAATTGAAATATAAATATGCATATACACATACACACACTCTATCAGTAATTATATGGCCTTGAACATGTATTTTACTTCGTTTTATTAATCTGTAAAATTTGTAAAATGGGCAAGATTACATGATCATTATTTTTCTAAAAACTGACAGAGTTTCAGTTCACTCTACCTTGTAGTTGTTTAGTAATGGACATGTGAGAAAATCTGTAAAATGGAGAAATAATAGTCCCTACCTCATTAAGTTGCTTTGAGGATTAAAGGAGTTAATACATTGAGAATATTATCCGGCACACGTATATTCCTAATGTGTCAAGTGCTATTGTTGTCATTATTATTATTACTTTGTCAATATAATTATCTCATTACTGTGGTTTGCATAGACAGAAAATCGTCAGCTTGGCAAATGGAATTTTAAGAGAAACAGTTTTGAGAATGCTCAGAATTTTTCATGGCATTATTTGGACTTCATGGAGATTATCTCACATGACATCTCATAGATTGGGTCAGAGTGTTGCCAGTGGAGGGCATTCATACAAAGGAATGACTTGAGTTCCATGATGGGAACCAGCAGGAGACACACACACACACACACACGCACATAAACACAGAATTTATTCCTTCTTTTTCCTACTGGCATTATTTCAGTCTTGGATCTTACAATTTCTTGTCTGAACTAGTACATTTTCTTAACTGGTTTTTGGGCTTCTAGTACCATTTTACAGAAGTCATTCTTTCCGCTGCATTGTTGGTAATAACTGATATCCTACAGTATTGGTCTCGTGTCACTATTTCCTATGTTATAGTTCTATAGTGACTCCTCATCAGATATATAATAAAATTTCAACTCCTTTACTTGGCATCTAAATTTAATTAATGAAATGTGTATCGAGTCATCATTGTGTGCCAGGCATATAGAGGAAATTCTTCATGGTCTAATCCGTGCCTTCCTTTTCTTCTCTCTTTTTTAAAGATTTTATTCATTTATTCATGAGAGACACACAGAGAGAGGCAGAGACACAGGCAGAGGGAGAAGCAGACTTCCTGCAGGGAGCCTGATGTGGGGCTTGATTCCAGGGCCCTAAAGATTATTTATTTTAAAGAGAGAGTGTACACAGTGGGAGAGGGGGCAAGAGGGAGAGAGAGTCTCAAGCAGATTCAGCCTTGAGTGCAGAGCCTCTTCACTAGCTGGGTCTCAGCACCTGAGCCAAAACCAACAGTTGGTGGTTTAACAGTGTGGGGCCACACAGGCGCCCCTCACCTTGCCTTCGTGTTTACTCCTCCCACCCACAGTCCTGAACTACCCAGTCAGGCTCTCTGACTTTATACCGGCAATGTAACTTCCCTGTCCTAGCTTTGTTGTGAAATGTTGGGCCAACCCCTTTTACTCTTTGGGCTTTAGGCCCTCATTTATAAAATAAGAAGATTGTACTCTGAAGTCTTTTCCAGATCTAAAAGCTGTGAAACTAAGAGGCTTTAGGCATTAGGTGCGGGGAGAGAGTATTAAATGGTGGCTGGATTGAGTGAATCCAAAAGAGCATATACTCTAGTGAGATAGGTATTGCATAATAACAAATCATTAATAATACAGGAGAATAAGACAGAAAATTGTAATCATTTAAATGTCTTCTGCTCGGGGCACCTGGGTGGCTCAGTGGTTGAGCATGATCCCAGGGTCCTAGGATCGAGTCCCACATTGGGCTCCCTGCAGGGAGCCTGCTTCTCCCTCTGCCTATGTCTCTGCCTCTCTGTGTGTGTCTCTCATGAATAAAAAAATAAAATCATAAACAAACAAACAGGTAAATAAAAATCTTCTGCTCGAAGATAACCAGGGGTATTCATAGCAGTAATTGTCACTCAAAGAGAGTACCTAGAAGTCATGGCAAAATATTACTTTATTAATAGGCTAAATTTCATCATGCCCCAGGTACATTTTTTTTAAAAACCCAACAAAAAGTAGAAAATTAAAAACCTGAACAAAAATGTTCCGGGGGGGGGGGAAGTTTGTCAAAATGAACCCAATGGGGCAGCCCCGGTGGCTCAGCGGTTTAGCGCCGCCTTTGGCCCAGGGTGTGACCCTGGAGACCCAGGATCAAGTCCCACGACGGGCTCCCTGAGAGGAGCCTGCTTCTCCCTCTGCCTGTGTCTCTGCCTCTCTCTCTCTCTCTCTCTCTCTCTGTCTGTCTCTCATGAATAAATGAATGAAATCTTTTAAAAAAATAAAAGAATGAACCCTATGGCTTATTTCAATGCATTTACTACGGTAAAGAGCAGGTGGGAAAGAAAGGTGGGAAACACAGGGGTTCTCCCTGAATGTGTGGAGGCTGAGAAGTATTTCCTCCAAGTTTTTGACAAAAAGACATGAATAGATGTAATTGACAAAGGAAAAGATAAAGGGAGACTGGGGGAGGTGCAAAAACTGGACAGGACCTGAGGACCTAGGTTGATAATTCTGTGATATAGATGTTGGGAAAACAAGGAAAAAGGAGAGTGTGTATCGTCCCTGGGGTGACAAAGATATAGAGAAGAAACATTTGGAAGATATTTCACCATGATGGCCGTATGCTCCAAATGTCAGCTCAAAACAGCTTGTTATATTTTGAAGTAAAAAAGGGTAAGATCTAGCAGATGAGAACAGAAACATAAGGGAAGGCAGGACACGATGGTGTTTTGAACGTGTAGGATGTTCATTATGGCCTTTGTTTGTAAAGCAGATGAATATGTGATTCAACTTTCATTGTTTTAGTCGAAAAGTATTTACTACTTTTTAGTTGGGCGGAGACCTTCCTCACATACCAATTTCTCCTCCCTTCTTTTTTTTTTTTCTTTTTTGACCTTTTTAAAAGGCAAGAAATGGAAAATAAAATTTAGGACTTGGACTAAATATGACTAACACTATTGCAGCACACACTTCCTCCAAAGGTAGTAATTTCTATAAGATTTTTAAGTTAAAAATTTGCTCTAGGGACACCAGGTTTGCTCAGTGGTTGAGTGTCTGCCTTTGGCTCAGGTCATGATCCCAGGGTCCTGGGATTGAGTCCTGAATCAGGCTGATCGCAAGGAGCCTGCTTCTCCCTCTGCCTGTGTCTTTGCCCTCCCTTCCCCCCGTGTCACATGAATAAATAAATAAAATAAAAAAAAAGACTCTAAATTTACACTATTAAAAAAAAAAAGACCCTAAATTTACACTATAATATTTAGTGCTTGGAAACTCTAAAATCAAAGCAAAAAATGTCTAAAATTCAATTTTCACTATCTTTTATTTGTTTTTAAGTTTTTTGTTTGTTTTTAATTTTTGTTTAAGTAATCTCTACACCAAGCATGGGGCTCCAGCTCACAACCCTGAGATCAGGAGTCCATTGCTCCTTCAGCTGAGCCAGCCAGGCACCCCTAAACCATTATCTTTTAAAGAGATGGAAAACAAGGCTGAAAGGAAGATACACATCAAATCTAACATAAAATTCACTCCCAAATTCCTGTGTTACTTATTTAACATCCCTATAACAATTATTGAAGGGTTAAAATCCATAACCTCTGTTTGTGTGTTTACTTCTGTTTGATCTAATACCATGTCTATTAAAAATAAGTTAAATTAGTACCTCTTATTAAAACATGAGTAACTTTACCTTTATTGGATGCTAATGTTAAAGGAATTTCTAATTAAAAGTCTGTAATGTATTTCTCTTTTTATTCTTGCCTATTCCTTTACTGTTACTCTTGTCTATCCTAGACCATGAACTCAGAGCAGTTGTTAGTAAAATCTGCTAGTTTTTACTCCGGGGGAGGAAGGATTCTCATTAGGAAATAAGAGAAGAATATAGAAAATAGTGTCTTAAGTTAGAAAATTATCTCATCAAAGTTAAATTCTGAAAAGCAGAATACTTGTGTAAGATGATGAGTTTCTAAAAATAATCAGACTTTTCAACATTAGACCATAAAATGCTTTTAGTTGTTGCTGTTTACAATTTTTAGTGGCATTTTTATTATCTTCAAAAATTTGTAGTGCTAGATATAAATACATCCATACTGGAGACTAAGCCTTCCCACTGTAAGCAGAGGGAGAACAAAGAGCTGTATGTTTGATCTGAAAAGGGGAGTCAGGGGTGAATGCCCTACGGGTACTGCAGACTGAGTGAGTTTCCCTCCCATACCTTCCCACCAAGTTGGAGATGCTAAATTGAGTTGGTGAGATCTTCAGCAGTCTCTTGTCCTTAGTAGAGCTCAGAATGCTGTCATCAATATTTCTTCCCACTATTAGAGAAACAAATAAAACTCATCTCTGCTGGGATTAATTTGCTTCAGCCTGAAGCAATGAGCCTCCACTGGCAACCGCTCCTGAGCTGAATAAGCAGCATCACAGCATCTGTTGACAATATGAAATTGTTCCAACAGCCAATATTCATAAGAAATGGCCTCCAGAATCCAAAGAGATGCACTAGTCAATAACCAGCAAAGTCTGACCACTGAAAGAATAGGATATAATTCCAGATTTTATAAGCTATATTTAAATTGGGGCTTTTTCTCTTTGGATCAGAATGTGGAGAATCTGTGTAGACCTAATTTTACTTGAAAAGACCTAGTTATATAGCTGGCTTGGGCTGAAAATGCCTGAACTTATTTCCAGCTGGACTTGGATCTGTCTTATGAAACTGGGACATAAAGAGCTGTTCTTTAGCAGACTGGTCACTCCTTTTGTGGATTACTGTGATTGGAATAGAAATTTAAAAAATAGATAAAAATTTGGGTCTCAAGGTGCTATGATGGTTGAAAGAGCTGTGGCCTGGTTAGTATCACCATTTAATTTTTGTTGATAATGCATTAATTTTAAATGTAATTGTTTAAATGTTTTTAACGACTGAGATTTTAACTGATTTATTCCCTTCCTTCATTACTGAATCTGTGGTTATTCTTACTATTTTTACTGTGTTTTATTTATTGATTTATTTTTACCTTGTGCTGTGTGGAGAGGACTTAAAGGTGCCCATTTCAATAAGTGATGACAGTTTTGTACTTACCCATCATCCAACATTTTCTAAGATGAAAACCTTTGTAATCTACAAAGTTACATTTCTTTATGCTTATGAAATACAACAAAGTTTCACTGTTTTTTCTTTTTGCAGAATATATTTGTTAATATCTTAAATAACTATGGGGGATTCAATCTACTGATCCTAGGTGATAGGACTAGTAGGATACATATCAGATTAGATTGTATGATTTTTTTTAAAGATGTATTTTTATTTATTTATGATAGACATAGAGAGAGAGAGAGAGGCAGAGAAACAGGCAGAGGAGAAGTAGGCTCCATGCCAGAGCCCGACGCGGGACTTGATCCCGGGACTCCAGGACCGCGCCCTGGGCCAAAGGCAGGTGCTAAACCGCTGAGCCACCCAGGGATCCCTGATTGTATGATCTTTATAGTTTAAAATGCTTCTAGTGCAATAATTTTACTAGAATTTAGGGTAAGGAAGAAGAGTAGCCCTAATTGAAAGAAACATGATGTCCCTTGACTTTTCTGTATGAACTCATTTTACCAATTGAGCTTCTATAATTCATAGACCCTAAACGTAATGTGAAGCTTGAATAGGTAGTACAAGTTCTATTACACATATTTTGTAGGGTCATGTATACATTATACATCACTCTTGAGTAATGATTATAGGTCATTTATTTTCTTTCAGAACAAATTAGTATTATCATTTGATTTTTCTATTGTGGATACCAAATCCAGAAAAATTGGTCCCTGTAGTGTGTTGCAGACTGTGACTACCAGTCTACTGTAAAATGTTGTTTGAACTTATTAAAACCTGATTCATGTGATGCCAAGTTTATTCTAAGGCTTGTGCTGGGGCCAGCATCCGCATCAAGGGAGAAAAAAAAAGTCCATTTCCAGTGGGAGTGCTAGACAGCTAAATTCTGTGGGCTTAGTTAATTCTAGTAGCCAATGCTGAATCTAAAGGGATGCTCCTGACTACATTTTTGTTGTTCACCTTTATTTTCTTTTCTGAAATGGTCAAGGGGGCATGTGCTTGAACATGTGAGCCAGCAAAGCGTCTGTGATTCTAATCCCCTAATTAGACTGTTGTGCACAGATGGTATTTAGTTTTTTTTTTTTTAAATGAATGAAAGCATGTGGTAATGATGTTCATGAATTTTTATAGGATAAAAAAAATGCTACTTGAGTTTTGGTTATATTTGCCTAACCTTCTGTATAGGTCAGACGATGGGTAAAAAAGATCTGTGAAATTTATAGAAAGAGATGATGCCTGTTTTACCCACCCAGCTTGTAGGCATGGCCTACATGCACACACACACCCTCTCATACATGTACCAAGGCAGATCGTGTATATGCCATTTGAAATTGGGGGATATTTTACTGGGAAAAATGAGAGTTTTTCTCATAAGTTTTCTATCCTGCCCATAATTCCTTCATTATATTCTTTAATAATTTTTATTAAGTCCAACCTAACATAACAGAGGAAATTTGTTACACATGCTATTTGGTTTAGTTTAAACTGCTTTTGGCAGAATGATATTAGAGCACAGTGAATTAGGGAAGAATAAACAACTGCAGGGCTGAGACAATGAACAATTTTAAATAGGAGCAACTATCTTATGATGCAAACACAGTGACTTGTTTTTCTCCACATATACAGGATAGTTTCCACCAAAAAATGGCCAACTGTGAGCTTTAAGATTTTTGTTTTGTAATTGCAGTGTTTTATCTTTTTGTCATCTGCATGCTATGAAGGAAAACAGGTATTTTTTTACCTGGACTGTAAAAGATAATATTCAACTTTTGTTCCACAGAACACTATATGAATTTCCTGTTGAATTCTTTAAGGCTTTTCAAAATGAAGAAATGCATGAGTTGATAGATAGATGACAGGTAAATCATAGATGGCTGATGGATTGGTTGATGATAGATAAAATTTGGTTCTGCGTATTCTATTTAGCTTAAATATGTGAATATGGTTATTCTCGTATCATTGAGAAAGTAATTTGTCCATCTTATTTTGGCTTAAATATGTGAATATGGTTATTCTTATATCATTGAGAAAGTAATTTGTCCATCTTATTTTGGCTGATTATTTCCAAAGTAGTTTAAAATACAGGTGTCCACTATGCAGTAGTCTAAATTATACATTTCACAAGTTACTAGTGTCTTCCAATGCACATGGCATTTAGATGTTGGAGTTTTGCTGAGGCATGGGTTTGAATCTGGAGTTGGAGAGTGGATTTGGGTGTAAGTTTGGATTGTAAGTAGGCCTGGATTAGTCAGTGTTAAGGTATTGTTTGCCTTTTGGTATTTTAAATAAGAACGTTCCTAAAGTAGTATAGCACTTCTCATTATGAGCAATGGCCCTAAGTCAAAAGAAATCTTCACTGAAAATTTATAAAGAGTGTGAGGATATGCCTAAGAAGCATGTCCTTCAGTAGGTATGTGATTCAGGAGTCTGTTGAAGCCAGAAGGCTGTACATATACAGGCTGTGTTCCAATTTGGAGATCTTCATTGAGATACATTTTTTAGTTTTGAATAGATGTAAATTGTTTTCAATCTGGTTGAGAATTCAAGAAGTATTCAGATAAGGGGAGCCTGGGTGGCTCAGTCAGTTAAGCATCTGACTCTTGACTTTGGCTCAGATCATGATCTCAGGGTTGTGAGACTGAGGCCTGGGCTGAGCTCTGTGCTGGGCATGGAATCTGCCTAAGATACTTTATCTCTTCCTCTCCTGCAGCCCCTCCTCCTACTCACACTTCCTGTCTCTCTAAAAACAAAAGAAAACCAAACCGATGTATTCAGGCAATTTTATACAAATTTTACTGTTTTGTATGCCCTGTTCCACATTATGTTTTGTTTTTAACATAGCACCTCATAGAGGTTTCTCTGTGAAGGTATTATTTTTAGTTCTTTATATGAATGAAAAGAAGACGGCTTTACTTTGTGTTCAAAGATATTTTTTAACTCTGTTTATGGATACTATTTAGGAGTTATCTGAAAGATATTGAAATTAAGAATATAGTTAGAAGTGGCAAGATGAAATTAAGAATATAGTTAGAAGTGGCAAGAATGCTCATTTTGCCTTACAACTATTTAAAAAGTTAGATCTAAAGTATTTTTTTTGAAGATTTTATTTATTTATTCATGAAACGCAGGCAGAAGGAGAAGCAGGCTCTATGCAGGGAGCCCGATGTGGGACTCGATCCCAGGACTCCAGGATCATGCCCTGAGCCAAAGGCAGATGCTCAACCGCTCAACCACCCAGAAGTCCCTAAACTATTTTTCTTAATAATATACCAGAATTATTTTTAAGCCCTCATTGGGCTTAAAATTGAATTATGCATTTTTTTCTTTTCTAAATTTAGTGTAAGCCAATGTGCATTTATATGTTTTTCTTTTGTTTAGATTTATTTTAGTGTTTTCATGCTTTTTAGTACTTCGTATCAGTGAATTCTTCTAATGAATAGCATAGTTCTCATTAACCTTATGTTGTTACTCTGTCATCTTTATCATTTTCTTTCATGTGGAAATTTTAGTTCTGTGTCAATATTACTTATCTCAGTAGATGTATTCTTTTTTTCTTCCCCAGTAGATGTATTCTTAGAGGTCTTAAAATTCTCCACAAGAACTTCTTTATTCTTTTATATTTACTATACTTAAAATATATAGAATATAACTATACTCCAAATTATCAAGCTTGTATTTAAAATTTTTAGTACCATCATTTGCTTTTGTGTTGACCTTTTGCATTCATTCTCGGTAAATTGTATTTAGCAGCTACTATATGCCAGACTCTGTTGTAGGCTCTTGGATCCAGCAGTGAAAGGAGTGAATGAAAATCCTTGCCTTGATGGAGCTTACATCCTATTGGAGGTGCAAAGAATGGCACTGATACCACATTGTGGGATTCAGTGGTCTCTATAAAGTGATGCAGTCACAGCAAGTGAATCCCAAATGATATTATATATATTGTAAATAGGGATCCCTGGGTGGCGCAGCGGTTTGGCGCCTGCCTTTGGCCCAGGGCGCTATCCCAGAGACTCGGGATCGAATCCCACATCGGGCTTCCGGTGCATGGAGCCTGCTTCTCCCTCTGCCTGTGTCTCTGCCTCTCTCTCTCTCTCTGTAACTATCATAAATAAATAAAAATTTAAAAAAATATTATATATATTGTAAATAAAATTTCTCAATAGTTCAGATAGAGAACAAAAAATTATGAGATTTATTTTACTTTTTAGAAAAGATTTATTTATTTATTTATTTATTTATTTATTTATTTATTTGTGAGAGAGAGAGAGAGAGAGAGAGAACGCATGTCCTGAGGGGAGGGGCAGAGGGAGAGAAAGAATCTTCCAGCCAACTCTGTGCTAAGTATGGAGCCCTATATGGGGCTCAATCCCAGCACCCTGAGATTAAGACCTGAGCCAAAAGCAAGAGTTGATGGCAACCAACTGAGCCACCCAGGTGCCCCCAAATGATGGGACTTTAAAGATACTTTTTTGGTTCAGAATTTTTCTATATTTATTCATGTGTTTGGTTTGACCAAAACTATTTTAAATCTAACACAGTAGAGCTTTCAAAATAAATGCACCCTAAGACTAAACTCTAGTAGGTTCTTCACCATGGTGTCCAATAGTGATCTTGAATGGAGTTCATCAGCTATTTGTATTAATCATTGCCTCATTTCAGATTATCTTGACTTTCTATTCATTTGAATTGCGGAATTTTCTTGTAGTCTAAACACTTGGTTTTAATTTTTCCCATATTATATCAAATGACTTCATTTTTCTAACAATTATTGATTATATAAGTTTGAGTACATTATATGTAGCATCAGTATTTGACATATATTTTCCTGAATTTATAAATAGACTGCATAACAATGTGAGTAAGCACAGCAAATTTTATAGTATGCTCAGCTAACTTGATTCTGAGAAGATATAAGATAATATAAGATATAATTATGGCTAAGCTGATACAGATTCTTTAGCTTTATTTTCTATAAGTAAGTCTGTATTTGATTCCTTGGACTATTTTATGTGTGGTTACACTACCTAGAGCTATTTTGAATGATATGAAATTTATTTTTATTATTGAAAACTTTATTTAGATTACCATCTAGCCTATTTGACAATACTTTTTTAAAAATGAAAATAGTGAATTTGGTACTCAAGAAATGACAGCTTTCATCTTTGGAATTCATTATTATCTTTTATTGATTACTCAACTTTGACTGACCTTTCCTTTTCATTCCTGGGACTTTGTACTCCCCAGTCATTGCGCGGTACTTATAATGTGAATCAGTCCTGTATGGCAATACTGAATTCTTAATTGGTAGGTCTTCTCTGACTATGTGCTGGCCTATATTTAGTATGTAGTGTATTGTTCTTATGGTAAATGGTGATTGACTTCAGGTAATCAAATCTGTCACTAAAGAAAAGTAGGGTTTAAATTGCCAAGATTATGTATGTGAAGCATTTATTAATAGCTCTTCTTTCTCCACTGAGTTGTTAGTTCCTAACCATGACAGGTAAGGGCTTGATGTTTTTCACTTTGATTCCTCTTTTAATCCCCATGTGGGACAGATTTTCATGATTCTCTCTGTAACGTTTTGTCTTCCTAAAACCAAATTGTCTGAATGTTCTGATGTTTGGAGACTGCCAGAACACTTGGCCTGAATTCTGATAATTTTTCAATTGGTAACATACCCTCTCTTTAGTCTCCTTTGGACTGGCAGATGCTTTGCAAATATTTCCATAAGCTATTCCGAGTGCTTGTATTTTGTTTTTTTTTTTTCTATCCTAGCTTTATTATAAAGTTAGTAATCAGTGAAATTGGGTCACTGTAGCTATTAGATTGAAGCTTTTTTCAATTTACTATCATATGTTGTTTATGCGACTTCACAATTGTAGGGCCCTTATGATTTATTTCTTGACTTTATTTTAATTGTGTTTGGTTTACTTTTGCTTTTAAGCTTACTAATTTTCTGTCCTGGTATTTTTCATAAAAATATCATGTCATTTGGTTTCTATCATATTTTCCCAGTCAACAGTCCAGAAAAACTGGAAGCTTGTATGACTTTTTTTTAGTGAACCCACAGATTCCTTATGGTTGCCTTTCCCTTTCTAATCTTCCCTAATCCATTTATTATTTAAATGAATCATTTCATAATTACTCTGCAGTTGCTGCTAAGATCATTTTTTTGGCCGGTTGAAGACTCAAGTTTTACTCCATTTTTAAAACTTCAGGATGAAACTTTAAATTTCCAAATTTTGTCCTTTCTTCATCTTGCCATGACTTTTCTGGAGGCTAATAATACTTTGAGGGTTTCAGTGCAATTCTACACACCTCATATATTAACAATTTCTATTTTTAAAAAAATAGGTTGATACTCTAATCTGTTATCAGCCAATAATTCAGGTGGGTATAGAATTATTTTTTTTGGATCTAAGGTAAATTTCAGGAGAATAGAGGTATTTAATTTGAGGGAACTTATTGAAGTAACAGTAGGTCATGTTATGGAAGTAACAATAATTTGAGACAACGTAGTTTTGGAGTTTACCCATATTTTCATCTATCATATGGTAGAATCACTTTACGATGGTTGATGCTAATAGTGAAATTAACTAGTTCGATTTCTTATACTATGAAATTTTATTTTGTACTTCGTTTTTTCTATTAAATGTTTTCTGAGCTTTATCAAATAATTAGAAATGAAGCAAAAACAAAACCCAGAAAATATTGAATATTTGAGAATATGTAGTTTTTCAAAGATTTCTTTGCTCCTATACATTTAGCTTCTATAGTATTCATAGTTAATGCTTCGTATTATAACTATGTATTATATATTATTAAAGTACATGTTATTATATGTATGACACAAATATTTGAAAGCCAAATGCTAATTTCCTTACTACATATGTATTACATATATATTATAATGCACATTATGAAATAGGTATTTTGACATAATTTTTTAAACTTAGTTTTATGATGGCTTTAGATAAGTATTAAAGGCTTATAAACTTAAGAGAAAATTCTTTTAACTACCTAACCATCTTTCATATCACAGAATTTTATGGATATACAATTATGAAAAAACAGGTATATTTTAATTAACAGTGACCCAGTAAACATTTATTTTGTGCCTACTGTGTGCTAGGTAATGCTAATTATAGGAGATGTAAGTAATTTTTCTTAAAAGTGCTGTAAATTGATTGAGTGATTAAATATATTTTAATACCTCCTCTAATTTAATATTTTAACTCTCATTTCCTTCAGAATATTTCTTTGAAAACTGAGCTTTTATCGACTGCTGATTCTTTAAAGTTAGTAACGGAGGTCATATATCTTAAAGAATATTTCCTCTCTCTATTTCCACAGGGGTATAGGATATAATGGAAGTTTCGATTACAGAGACAGACAAATTGAGTTTGAGTGTAAGCTATGATACTTTAGATAGGTTATTTGATTTCTAAAGGCTTAGTTCCCTCATCTGTAAAATTGAAATAAAGATATTCAATGAGATTATTGAAATATAAAATATGCCCATATGGCCCAAAAAGTTTGGCTAATGGAAGTCACTGGAAAACAAACCAATGAATACACAAAAAGGGTATTTATTAACCCTTCAACTTTTCTCTTCTTCCCTGGAAGGCTTTTATAAAAAATTCCCTAACCCTCTCAGGAATATGCAGATGATAAATTAGATTTTTGAGGAAATATTCCTTTAATTTTATACTGGAGCCTTTACTTTACATGACTCAAATATTAGAAATATCTATTTGGGAGTATTTTGCAAATTGATATCCTATTTTTAAATTTGCTCAAGTGTAAGAAGAAATCTCCTTAGTCCCAAGCATATGACAAGTAATAAAACACTTGTGCAGACTATCACTCTGGGAAAGAATTGGAATTCATGTCTTTGATGTTGTTTCAACTAGGGTTTCAATTCACAGGCAGAAATCTGTGGAGAATCCAGAAGTAAGATCTAACAGTTTAGCCAGCTCATCTATTTTCCTTTCGAAGGAAGAGATAGGGTAAAATTGGATATCTCCAGAGGGAGATCTAAGTGCTGTGGCACAATAAATCCCCTTTCGTCTGACAGAGCTACCTGAGTTCCTTTGGAGAGCTAAAGGAGGGGGGAAGGAGAGGAAACAGAGGCTGACTGGTTTAGGAACTACACATAGTCCTTAGTACTAGAGAGAAGAGAGTTCCCAGTATTTTCCTTAAATTGTTTTGGGGAGAGGAAAGAACTTTCTGTAAATATGATGGTATATTAGTATTTTTAATAATGTATTCCAGTAAAGAAAGGAAAGAACATTATCAGGTCAGTCTTATCCAATCCATGCTTTTTTCTGCTCTTCCACAACAAGAGAAAGATATGTTTCTCCTGAGTTGGGAAATAGAAACATTTTCAATGTTCTCTTTCCTAACTTTCAAATGAAACCTAAATTCGAATTTGTATACCGTATAATGATGCAACCTCTTGAAACAGACCTCAGTACTTCACATTTTAAATACTTCTTCACTTAAGAATTTCTGAAGTGAAAAAACAGTTATCTGTGGGGTTACCAATATCATGAGAGTTTCTGAAACTTGTATACTTGGGCTATTGAATTAAATAAGACTTTTGAAAGGACAAATACCTTGATTTGTCTAGGGAACTTACCGATAATGTCAGTGTTACAACCTGGAAACGAGCCTGCTTTTAAATCCATCACCCCTCTCCGATCCCCCCGACCATGTTGTATTTAATTTTGAATATCTGACTAATCAGAATTTGTCCTTCCATGTGCTTGTTTCATATAATGTTGGGGTCTCCAAGGCAGTTGCTGACTTTTAGGAAAAGAGAATAATCCTTCTCATCTGTCAAACATCAAACGGAAGGTCATAAACCTTATAACAATAAAGAAATTTCTTTCGTCCTTTTGTAGTCCTCTAGGATTCCAAAATAGATTCAGATTGCAGTAGAGGAAGTTGAAACAAGAGTAGAGTTGGAAAGTCCAGATTTATCAAAGCAGACATCGTACCTTCCCCCAAACTCAGCATAGTTTGGAGTTACTTCCTTATCAAAGCACACAGGCAGTTCTGGGAACGTTGTCTCTTTTCCTCCCCACCCCCGGAGTGGTTCTACTTACGGTCATATTAGTCAAGTTTGGGGAGAAAGGGGTGAGAGGAAGCAGAGGGGGTTGAGAAGAAATGGAGGGGATTGGTTGCAACAAGGAATCGTAGAAGAGAGGATTTGTTAAAAGTCAGAAAATTCCCTAGGCTGAAGTATATGTAGTCACAAGTCTCAGAAAACAGTAAAATGACAAGCAAGTTATCCTCACATCTTATAAAATACCTACAATAAAATATGGCCCAGGGAGACCTAGACTCAATAATCAGTCTCATATTGATAATAGAGTGAGTGACAAAGAAAAGCTCTTTGGCCCAAAATTGATGGTCATGAATATAAAGCAAAGGGGGATGGGTTTCTGTCATTCTTTGTCTCTTTTTAATGCAGCTGAACATTGGAAGCATATTATGGAGACGAATGGATTTACTCCACTTTCAGATAGGTGGATGCTGAAATTCTTAAATGGGTCTGTTTCAGACTCAGATCTTTACACACTTCTTTTTAAACCAAAAACTTCGCTTTACAAATTGTTTTTTTTTTTTTTTTTTGGCGGTGGTAAAAGCATGTAGCACAAAGAATGTCTTTTTCTGACATTTAGCTTTACAAAAGAATAGTAGATTCCCAAACTTCACTTGTTTTTCTTTCACACATTGTAAAAATAAAATTAGAAAAAATAAGGCCCCTTAATAGAAAGAAGGAAAAGAATGCAAAAGTAGTAACTTTCAAAAAACCAGGTGCATAGTGAAAATTGTATAGCTTTGTCAAAATAGTAGTGCTGTGAGTGAAAAAAATCCTACTTTAGTGAAATCAAGTGGCACTATACAAAGTTAAAGCTAAGGAGATGGAAAGTTGTGTTTTTTTTTTTTCTTAAAAGGAATTTAATAAGTTATAAGAAAAGATGAAAATCTAAGCCTCTCTCTCTCTCTATATATATATATCTATATACACATATATATACAAATATATATATGTATGTATGTGTGTAGATATATAATATATATATATTTGTAAAGAATTTTTATTCATTTACTTGAGAGAGCACCAGCAGGGGGAAGGGTAGAAAAAGAATCAGACTCCCTATTGATCAGGGAGCCCAATGCTGGGCTCAATCCAGGACCCTGAGATCATGACCTAAGCCAAAGGCAGAGGCTTAACCAACTGAGCCACCCAGGCACCCCATAAAGCTCAATATATTTTAAGTTACATAATAACAATGAAACTAACTCACATGAAAAGCACAAAACTTCTAATCATTAATTGTCAGAGATTTGGAATCATATCTAACGTCACAAAGTACACCAGGCTTTATGCCATTGACTTTCATACGAGAATCCTTCCCTCCTACTTCAAATGCTCACACTTGGGATCCCTGGGTGGCGCAGCGGTTTGGCGCCTGCCTTTGGCCCAGGGCGCGATCCTGGAGACCCGGGATCGAATCCCACATCGGGCTCCCGGCATGGAGCCTGCTTCTCCCTCTGCCTATGTCTCTGCCTCTCTCTCTCTCTCTCTGTGACTGTCATGAATAAATAAATAAAATCTTAAAAAAAAATGCTCACACTTGTGTGGACACCAGTATCTTTGCATGACTTCCCCCCCCCCTTTCAGAAGATTACTCTTAGAAGAAAACAAGGAAACGCAGCTTTTCTTAAAATGGGCAGAGCAGGATCTCATATTTTTAATAGCACCGTAACAGCTAACAACTAATGGCATTTACTGGGCTTTTGCTGTATTCCAATAATTACACCTAGTGTTTTATATGTATCATGTCACTTAATCTTTAAAATAATCTGGTGAAGCACATGCTGTTATATTAATTCCTGTTTTACAGGTGTGGACACAGGTTTAGGAAGGAGACTTCCTCATGGTCATGTAGTTAGTAAGTGGAGGCCCGGGTCCCAAGACTGGCGAACACCATTGACAAACACTGCATCCAGTGTTTTCTCTTGCTCACAGTATCTTGATGTTACCTGGGAAACCATGTGCCCAGCCTGAGAGGACGAATCCTGAGTTTGGCAATCTTTTTTACCCTTTGCCATTGACGATGGGCTCAGCAGTGACTCCAGAGGTTTGCAAACATAAATTGGCTCCAGAGCCCTCCTGGGAAACATTTCCTCCATGGAAGGCAGTACAAGAGAAAAGCCTTTTTATTCTGACCCTTTTCTGTCCATTGGAGGACATTGTTATATGAGAATCATTTCTTTCCTGTAAGGTGATGCAAGGCAAAGATTTTTATTCCTAACCATTTCTGTACTTCTGAAGGTAGTGCTGTGTGAGAATGAGATGCTGGCACTTGCAGGAGTCCTCATTTGATCCAAGGGAGAACATGGCAAACACACACATAGAACTAAAAATGAGAGTCTGGGACCTTGAAGGCATCACTGAGCACCAGAATCCCTATCGGCAGCCTCCAGATTTATTGCCAACTTATTTTCATTGCCATATTTTATCACTTGCAGGCAAATAGATGGAGCTGGCCAGGCCCCCTAAGGCAAATCAAGTGAACAGACCCCAGCAGAAGCAAAGGTGGAACATAAAGTCAGTGTGGATGAAAAATAAGAACTGTGAATACAATGAGTGACAAAAATACTCATTAAAAAGTAAAGTTTGTTCTTTGCTTTTAGATTCATGGCCCATATTTTACCCAGAGTTCTTTTTGTTTTCAGTTGCCATGGCATCATCTTATTTTAAACTATAAGCACCTAAGCTGTAGAAAGCATATTAATCTTTGAAAAGATAACCAAATGTTGGTGACCTGTGTATTGAAGTAACTCCTCATTATATGGTTTAAATATAGCAGACATGAAACACTAACTTTCTCGCTTAAAGCTTATTAATTGTGGGTGTAAAGTAGAACATAAATTTTGAAACCTTTATCACATGCAAAAAATGTTGGTTTAAATGGTAAGATTCAATCCCCAAAATATTGCATACAAGTTTAGTTAGAGACACAGAGAAATAGAGAGGCAGAGACCTAGGCAGAGGGAGAAGCAGGCTCCATGCAGGGAGCCTGATGTGGGACTCGATCCCGAGACTTCAGGATCACACCCTGGGCCGAAGGCAGACGCCCAACCGCTGAGCCACCCAGGCAGCCCTAAGTAGAGTAATTAAAGAGAGGCAGATGGATTCAAAACTTTTAACTCTGAAAATACTGAGACCCTAGCTTTGATTTAAAAAAATAATATCATTTAAATAATACAGTTAAATATCAGTTGCACTGAATCATTTGTTGCAACAGAATCATTTGTTGCAATATTTTTTTTAAGAAAAAAACTATGATGCTTATTTTAGGTTGATATTCAACTCGAAATTTTAAATAAGTAATATGTTCATTTTAAATAAAAGTAGACATGTTTATTTCAACAAAATAATTTAATAGTGTACTGTTTGAAGCCAAAATTCATTCTTGCTCAACACTTGTAACATCATTTTATGCAAGTTTGCAAAATAAAGTTTGCTGCACAGAAACAGGTTGTTCTGTTTCTACCTACACTTCTTTAAAAAATTTTTTTTTAAATAAAAAAGCTACATAGTTGAAGAGAAGTATTACCTTTTGACATCTACATATTCATTGTTCTTTCTAAGCTTTTGTTCCCCAGGCTCAGGCTGAGAATGGATAATTATATGTAATGGAAGACAGCTGTGATGTACCAAGTGTATTTTTTTCTCTTTTTATCTTGTGCTCCAGTGCATAATTCCCTTCCTGCTTCAGTGTTATATAATGCTCAATTTCCCTATGTCTACTTTATTCTGAAATTTTAACGTGAAGACTTTAACAATGAAATTCAATAGTTTTGTTGCTACCTTTGGATAATGCCTTAAATTGTGGATGAAAGCATAAGATTTCTAATAGGGACCATTTTGTTGAGCAGGATGGTAATTGCTCTATGTATCTAAGAAATAATGCCATTATAAAAAGAAGAGACAATTACATTTTAAATCACTCATTAAACTCACTCCGGTTTCTCTTTTAGGTAATTCATTGGATGATATCGTCAACTTTTTGGCTATTGTTTTCTTTTTCAGTTCTAACTTAGAACATGACTGTGTGTGTGTGTGTGTGTGTGTGTGTGTGCACGCGCATGTGCGCACGTGCCTGGGAGTCCCCAGGTTGGCCATCACATCACATCTTCTCTAAATTTAGTGACAATCCTATGACCGAGTATGTGACAGTGTATATTATAATCATTTTCTCCTGTGCTCTGGTTCTTCTGGCACATTGCTGAGATGGGAATATGGTCTCATCAGTATAGCTTGGTGGCTCCACGTGTCCTTTCCTTCCGTCCTGAATTCTCTTACCTTTTATCAGTGGTAATTGGGTAATTAGCCAGAAATGCTGTCGCCTGAGCAAGGGAGTAAGAAATGTCTCATTGAACAAAATAATCTTTCTTTGTACTCATGATTCATTTTTGATATGCTACAACTCTATCAGCAGGGAAACTTTCCTCCCCATCGGGAGTCTAACAAGCCTTAAAGACCCAAGGAGACCGAGAGCCCTGCTATTAGTCTCCATTCTGAGGCAAATGGGTTACTCTGCTGCAGTCGCATTTTGTGGCTGCACAGCAGGGGCTCTTAGGAGCTGGCAGGCATCTTCTGTTGAAGATTTGATGAATAACAAGATAAGAGTTCTATTGTGGGCCACTTGAAGAAAATTTGTAGCCAATTTGGCTTTTAAAACAAGCTAGAAGGCATTTCTGGAAGGCTGAAGAGCCCACTGGGTTATTTGGTTTTCAACTTTATTTTGATGCGGTGTGTAGATATCCAGAGCAAAATGCCCTTCGGTGAAGAAAAATTCCTGTTTCTGGCTAAGCAGTTGCATCACGATTCCCAAGCAAATAGCTGAGTAGAAAGAAAACATCCCTTAAAGACTCCGCTGCATTCTTGTAATAAATCACAAAAACATTGGTATCAGCTTTCTTAGTCATTCTGCAAGACTATAGTTAAGAATATTTCCAGATGTGTCTCACTGAAGGGAAGGTAATTTTCTTTCACGCACAAGAGATCCTTTCTTAGTGGTGAAGGGGGAAAAAATCAAACACATTTTTAGTCCTCTGCAGGTGACAAAATTTCAATTTCCTGTATCCTCAGACTGCTAGCATTTCGCTTCCATCCCATGGGAATGAAGAGATATAATCATAAGACTACACATACATCTAAGGTAATATAAATGAAGAAGGCAATTTTGTAGTTTCCTGACAAGGTAGCTTCATGGAACAAATAATCTGAAGAAAAGAAAAGAATGCACAGGCATGGAACTGATGGCTTGGGTTTGTGGTAAAGGAACCATCCTTTGAAATATTCAAGTTAAGAGCAAAGAGATTTTCTTAATGAGGTACTGAATTGTTCTCCAGGATAAACAGAAAGTTCAATGAAAATAATGTCTCAATTTGTCAAAATTAATGATAGACCAAATCTTTCAAATAAGAAATACAAACCTAGTGGGCAATTTTGTCTTCTTATTCTAATCACATTCTTAGTTGGTGGTAACTGAAGCACAAAAGGATCTATTACAGTCTAAACTCTCCTGTGTAAATTGCGGCTATGTAGAGTATCACAGTTTGATACCAGTAGAGATCTTTCATGGCTGGTATTATAGACTATATTTCTTTTTTCTCTCTCCCATCATCCACAATTCTCAAGAGATGAATGCAGTGTAGACAAAGCCCTGTATGAACTGTAATTATACGTGGCAATTTTAAAACCGTGTCAATTAAGTTGTTTCTACATTTACTAGTGCAAAACAGGAATTATGTGGATGAATATTTAACAAACAATTTTTAAGATCCCCGAGTGTATTTTATTGTAGTCACCTGGATTGCTATGTGAATTTATGCTTCAGCAGTGCATTACTACAAGATAGATTTCTGGTTCTAAGTCAACACAATAGTGGTTTCTTTAAGAAAATACGTGCATAAAAAAATTTAAAAAAAGAAAATATGCATGTGTGCATGTTGAAGGAAATGGCATGGAGTGGGGGTGGAAAGCAGAGGTCTATAGTCTAGAAATTCAGTAAAGAGAGGCAAAGAGCCTTAATGGTAGGAGCTAGCAGTCTCCATCTTTCCTACATTATGTTTTTTAAGATTTTATTTATTTACTTATGTATTTGAGAGAGAGAGTGAAGAGAGCACATACACAAACGAGCCAGAGGAGGAGCAGAGGGCGAGGGTAGGAGAGGGGGTGAGAATCTCCAGCCGGCTCCACACTGTTAGGCCCCATGTGCCAGGCTCCTTTAGGGGCTTGATCTCAGGACCCTGAAATCATGACCCTGAGATCCTGAGCCAAAACCAAGAGTGGGGCACTTAACCAGCTGAGTCACCCAAGACACCCCTTCCCTACCTTATTTTAAATGAAGCATCTCGTTGGGATATGTAGTTAAAGAATACTTGTGGAAAATGCTGTTCTCTATGCATTTTTCTTTTTTAAAAAAAAATTTCACACAGCATTATTATTAATAAATAGAAAATAATGTTCTAAAATTTCTATTGCTTTTGGTTGGCAAATGTCTGCATTTGTTAATAATAATTTTTAATACTTTCTGTTGTTTTGTCTTAGCAAAATTAATCTAAATTAATTAAATCTCAGTTTAATTGTAAGAAAACAGTTTTTAAAATTTTTTTTTAAAGATTTTATTTTTTTAAGTAATCTCTACACCTGAATAGTGTCTTCAGCTTGCAACCCCGACATCAAGAGTTCTGTGCTCCACTTACTGAGCCAGCCAGGCATCCCCAAAATGACAATTTTAATAAACATATAAATAATTCTCATGTAAAAATAATGCAAGGAAGATAGAGTTGAAATTTATTTTGTGCCTGTTTGGTGAACTTAAGATAGAATTTCCAAGAAGTATTTTTGTTACAGTTGAATTTGGTTGAAGCATCTATAATATACACAAATATAGATATTATGATATATATAGATATTATCTATCTATCTATATATATCTTCTATTTGAGAATCATATCCCAACATTTTTTTAAAAGATTTTATTTATTCATGAGAGAGAGAGAGAGAATGAGAGGCAGAGACACAGGCAGAGCGAGAAGCAGGCTCCATGCAGGGAGCCCGATGTGGGACTCGTTCCGGGGACTCCAGGATCACACCCTGGGCCGAAGGCAGGCACTAAAATCGCTGACCCACCCAGGGATGCCCCATATCCCAACATTTTAAAAAAGATTTTATCCATTTATTTGGGAGAGAGAAAGAGAGTGTGGATTACAAGGGGGGGGCGGGGGTGAGGTAGGGGGAGGGGCAGAGAGAGAGAAAGAAGTGGACTCCTTACTGATCAGGGAGCCTAATGTAGGGCTTGATCCCAGGATCCCAGAGATCATGACCTGAGCTGAAGGCAGACACAAGTGACTGAGCCACCCAGGCGCCCCTCATGTCCCAACATTTTAATGTAAAGCTAAATATATTTTATATTATAATGTTGGCTTGTCAGCCAAGGAGTTTGTCCTGTTGAGTTAGCACATTTCCCCCATGTAACCACAAGTAAATGGAATTTTCTGTGTCTTTTTAATTTCTTTTTAAAAATCACAATTAATGTTGTTTGTTTCTTTTACTATCAGAACTGTTTCCTAAAAATACTACCCTTAAAATAATCTTTGATTGTAGAATTTTAATTCTGTGACCTTCAGAATAAATTTATGTTCCATAGTTTGTATTAAACCTAAGAAATGCAAAGCTAAGACTGTATGTCTGCACAAATACATTTAACTCACAGACTTTATTGTCTGGTGAAACAACTATCAATTGGTAGGAAAATTTACCCATAGTAACTTAATTTTTTTTATAGTAACTTAATTTATGAAGCATATTGAATGATTCTCTTTTCATTGCAACTTTTGTTATTCCTTGTATTGTGTGAGTTGTGAAATTTGAGAAATCACTCTAATAAGGATGATGGGTAAATATTTGAGCTTTTCTGTTAAATTTAAAATACCGACCAGAGGACCACAAACACTGTGGTCCTACATATAATGAGTGTGGTGTGGGGAGTTCTGAGGGTACATAGAGAACTGTTAAGCAGGAGGAATATCAGAGAAAAGTCTGATTTTTCCACAGATGCATCTATTTTGGACTATGGAGATTGTTTTAGAGAACTAACAAATGAGATTATATGAGGTCATTAAGAAAAACTGAGGTCTTGTGAAGACAGGATTATTCTGGATAATAACTGGCATTATCTGTATATAGCCATCAAGATTATAATACATGGCATGATTTGGTAGTAGCTAACTACTGTCTCTCAAACCATAATAAAGTTTAATTGAAAATTTACTATCATGCCTTCCTTTGTCTCAAAAACAATTATAGTTTATATAACTATGAAACATATTTAATACATATTTTTAGAATGTTTCCTCTGTGCAAAGCACTTTTCTAGGTACTAGAAAAGAGTACAAGCATAAAGCACTGTGACATTAATAGTGTCCAAATACTTTTCTCAAAAAATGCAGACAAATCAATAACTATTATGATAGATAATATGTGGTATCTACAGTAAAAAAGGTGATTCATTAAGAAATTAGGTATTTGTGTAATCTTTTTTTAGCAACTTTGTTTTTTTTTTTTTTTTAAAGAGAGAGAGAGAGAAAGTGAGTTTGAGTGGGGGGAGGAGCAGTGGGTGAGGGAGAGAGAGAATGGAACCTTAAGCAGGTTCCATGCCCAGCATAGAGCCCAACAGGGTGCTGGACCTCACAATCTTGTGATCATGACCTGAGCTGAAATCAAAAGATGGACGCTTAACTGACTGAGCCACATAGGCACCCCTGTAATATTAAGTTAAAAATGGAACATAAAAAAAATAAAAATAAAATAAATAATAAAAATAAAAATAAATTTTAAAAAATGGAACATCAGATATCTTTAACTGCAAACATATGGTGGTAATTTTTTTTTTTTTTTAGTATTATAGTGTCTTTGCCAGTTGTGAAGAAAAATCAAAACAATGTAGCATTTCACCACATAAGTGTTGCTGTGTCATTTATGGCAATTTTAATAGTAACTTATTGTTATTTTGCTTTGTACATTTTGTTCCAGTTATTTCTTTTCTCCTAAGTACTGTACAAAAGGAACTGTGCTTGATTAATCCAGTTCAAACTAATAAGTAAAATGTGTAGACACACACCCTGAGCTGAACAGTTCCTTACAACCAGGCAAAATAGTAGTGTAGTATCATAGGTACAAAAACAATAATACATTACATTCTAAAATGAATAAGTGAGGGGCACCTGGGTGGCTCAGCCGGTTAAACATCTGCCTTCAACTCAGGTCATGATCCCAGGATCCTGGGATAGAGCCCCATGTCAGGCTGCCTGCTCCGTGGGGTTCTGCTTCTCTCTCTCCCTCTGCACCTCCCTACCCTGATGCTTATGCTCACTCTGTTTCTCTCAAATAAATAAATAAAATCCTAAAAAATAAAATGAATAAATAATAATGCAAAAAATTGGAGATCTGTTTTAGTAGATATTGTTCCCCATTACAATAGTGTTCAAATATGAAAATTTATCAGATAAGACAAAAAAACAAGTCTTTTTTTTACTCTTTATAATCATAAAGTCCTATATTTAAACAGTATCATCTGATAGTGATATTTTTAATGTCTTTTGTCTTTTTCTCTTATTCTCCCCTGAAAAAACCTCGTATGTGTGTGTATGTGTGTATGCGTGCACGTGTGCATTTTTTTTCTTATTTACTCAGAGTTAGGTAAGGTTTAAAAAAATATATAATAGTTTCTATACATGTTTTAAAAGGTTATTATGAAAAGCATAAGATCTTTTTGCTAAGACCTTTAAATCCTAAAAATGGTTATATTTAATTCAAAATTCATCTATTTATGCAAGCTAATTTTGAAAATGAATTTTGAGGTTAATTTAGCTTTAAGTAATAAATTTATTTGTTAGAGAATTAATCAACTTTCAAGCTATGCATTGCTATGTAAAAAATACCTTCCTTAGTAACTTTTTTGTCCCTGAAAAATTTATTTGTATGTATATAATCTTGTTTAAAAATTTATTAAGATTACTAAAGTATAGGCTCTTTATGCATAGCCTCCCAGGGGAAATGCTGTATCAGTTTATATCTGAATTCTCTCAACACTGCTTACACTAGGCAATTGATTTGTTTTCACTTTCTTAAACATTGTGGATACCAGGATTATTTCTTTTAGTTAAGAGCTAGCAAACTGATCATCCAAGGCCAAGAAAAGGGTTCAGAAGGTAAATGACATTTCTTCCTAAGCCATGAAGCGAATGGTTTGTTTTGTTTGCTTATTTTTAGGAGAAGAGGAATAAATAAGATGGATTAGGGTAGTTTGGAAGCTAAGTTAACATATTCTTCCTGATGAGGAAGGAGTAGATCTCATTATGTTCCTAGTAAGATGGGAAAAAGGTAGTTGATGAATTCGTGAACTCTGTAAGTAGCAGAGAATGCAGCAAGCCAACTGTCTGAAGGACCTTGCACTGTTATGATGAGAGGAATCTCACTGTAGAGGCAACAGGTTGTTGTACAATAAATTTTAATTATAGGACATAAAAAGTTATGTCATTCTCAGCCGAGTCAGTGTGCCATGGATTCTTCTGACCCATCCCAGATGAGACATTTATCTATCTAACATTTGCCAAGATGATCTTGCCGGTCAACAGACCCTCCCATCCCTCATTCTTTCACTCCCAGTAGTTGGACCAGAAATAGCATGCAATGCAGCGGTGACTGCATTTGGGTATATTTTGGCATAGTTCCCTGGCCTTCTAACTGAAAGCAGCTGACATTTAACTGAAAGAACATGGTGGATTGAAACCAAGCATATGAAATTTCAGATCCAAAGAATCCCCTGAAATGAAGAAACTATAAAACAAGTGTAATTTTTGGCCTTGCTCCTACAGTAACTGGGAGGAACCATTGGCTTGGTGGCAGGGAGACTACTTTCCCCAGATCCCTGTACACTCCCCACTGCTAAAATTTCCCCACTGGTGAATGGTCCCTGGCTGTAGTTGGCAGTCCCTCTGCAATGGCCTCCCCTGCTGGTTTACCACTGGCTCCCATTCTGCACACTGTTTCTTCTCACATAGTTTGCATATTTCCTGATTGGCTGCTGCTTCTTGCCCTTAGTCCTAAAAATCTAAAGTTTTGTAGTGAAAAATGCAAGTATGGTCTATAAAATCCAAGAGGGTCTCAGTGGATCCTGAAGATGTTGTTACAGTTCTGAACAGATTGGATATTGAGAATATGAGTTCTCTAGGTTAATTATGACCTGTACCACTCCTTAGTTATGAGACATAGGACAACTTAGTTCACTTGATTCCCCTCGGTTTCTTCATCTGAACAATAAAGAATCAGAGAAACTATCCTATAGATTCTTTGACTGAATTAAACGATGTGCCATTTAGAACATTTCTTGGCTCAGCGTAAACATCCAATAAATACTTTCCATAATTACTATATTGTTTTTATTGATATTACCCTACTGTAGACGTGGTTAGGTATTTCTTTTTATTTTTATTTTTTGGTATTTCTTTTTAAAATTGGATCTTTTAGGGGCAGTTTAAAATTGAGTTTTCGGAAAATTAAGATTATTTTAAACTTCATTAAGAGTCTTTAAGAGTCTTGATCCTTGACATTTCCAAACCAGTGTTTCTTAACTAGCTGGACTAGAGAAGGCTTCAAGGGAGTTGGGGAATGGGGTGTATTAGAATGTCAAGAGGATATGACACCCTGCAAATTCTGATATAAACAGCCTCCACCCAAACACTGTTCTTTGGTAATTGCTGAGAGGTTTACATCATATCTCTCAAGTATGTTCACAGTAGGAGAGAAGCTAGGGACTATATTTATAAGCTATTTTTAAAAATATTTTTACTTATTTAAATTTAGTCAGGTTTCCATGAGTAAAAGTGAAGTTTTAAAGACTAATTGTTTAGATGCTCTCGACAAAACTGCTACTTTAAATTTGTTGTATTCATCTCCTCTTGCTGCTTTAACAAATCACCACAAATTTAGCATTTTAAAAACACATACTTATTTCACTGTGATATAGCTTAGAAGTCTGAATGGGCTCAGCTAGGTCCCTTGCTTGGGATCCCATGAGCTAGAATGAAGATGTTGATTAAGGCTGTGTTGCCTACTGAAGATTTTAGAAAAAAATTCCTCTTCCAGTATTATTCAGATTGTTTGCCAAATTTGGTTCATTGTGGTTGTGGTTGTAGGAATGAGGTCCCGGTTATCTTGTTGCCTGTCAAACAGAGGCCAGGCTTTGCTCCTGTTGCTTAACTTTATTCCAACAAGGGCTGGCTGAGTCTCTCTCATGCTTTACAGCCTTTTGCTGCATCTCATGCTTTGCAAGCTCTCATGCTTTACATGACTTTTGCTGCATTTTTTCTGATACAGATCAGAGAAGGCTCTCTGCTTATAAGGGTTCCTGTGATTACATCAGGCCCACCTGTATAATCCAGTGTGTCCTCTCTGTCTTAAGATGTATTGCCTTAATTACATCTGCAAAGCATCTTTTGCCATGTGAGGTAACAACAGTAGTCCCAGATCCGAAGGAGTAGGTAGGGCATGAATATCTTTGGAGAGCTAGTGTATCTACCATCCCTAGGTTGTTCTAAATCCAAATATTTTAAAATGTGAAAGTCTTAGGGAACCTTTTTCTGTTCTCCCTTTTACTCATTCAACAGCTTATATGAAATATCCAAGGATGTCCAAGAAACTTACTCTAGTTGAGAAATAAAGTCAATATACCCCTACTTAGATATAAGGGGCTCAAGAGAGCTACCAAAAAAAAAAAAAAAAAAAAAGTACCTAAAGGGAATTGCAGCTATTTCTAACAGGAAGAAAAAAAAAGATCAAGGAAAGCTTCTTTGAAGAGGTAGCTTTTGAAAAGTATCCTGAAGGATGAGTAAGGGAAAGATATTTTTTGTCTTATGGATGATAACGCATAAAAGCAGAGACATATGCTATATTCAGGATATGGCAGTAGCTAGGTAAGATTCATGGTGATATATAATGAAAATGGAAATTTGTATGACCATGCTAAGAAGTTAGAACTTTATTCTATAATAGGAGTCAGTGAAACTTTTAGGCTGCGGGAAATAATAGACTAACAGACATGTTTTAGAAAAGGTGACCCTGCTGTCACTGGGGAGGCTGCATTGCCTGGAATGGCTGTTGGAAGCCATTGGAAGGCTGTTGTGCAGAAGGAGAAGCCAAAGGCAGAATATGGCAGTAGGAAGGGTAGAAATTATGCAGTCAGGTGGAGAAATTCTTTCAGGGTGATCGACTGCCTAAATGAAGGGCTGAAGGTAAAGGTAGAGTTCAGATGGGACATTTTCTAGCCTTGGAAACTGAGGACGGTGATGCTATTATCTGAAAATAAAGGAGATAGGAAGAACAGTAGGGTTTCTGAGTGAGAAGATGGAGCTTGGATTTGTTCATTTAATATCCTCGTGCAATCTGAGAAGGAAATCAGGAGAGTTGCAGGCCAGAGCTATGTTTAGGAGATGCATCAGCAATATGATAGTCAAGGCAGAAACAGGGGTAAGGACATTTAGTAAAAAATGCAGAAGAGGGGTGACTGGTTGGTTTCAGTCAATAGGTATGTGATTCTTGACCTCGGGTTGTGAGTTTGAGCCTCATGTTCGGTATAGAGATTACTTAGAAATAAAATCTTTAGGGACGCCTGAGTGGCTCACTGGTTGAGCATCTGCCTTTGGCTTAGGGCATGACCCTGGAGTCCTGGGATCGAGTCCCACATCGGGCTCCCTGCATGGAGCCTGCTTCTCCCTCTGCCTGTGTCTCTGCCTGTCTCTGTGTGTCTCTCAGGAATAAATAATTTTTTAAGAAAAAAGAAATAAAATATTTTTAAAAATTGCAGAAGAAACCCACAAACTCCTTTGCGAGACTAATAATAGTCTCGCAAATAGATAATCCACATATGACAAAGGAGGTAGCAGGAATTTAATTGGTGAAGGAAGTTCATATGCAATCACATGTGATGGTTGGGAAAAACCTCCAGCAGGGCAACTTCAAAATTAGACAAGAAAAGTGTGTATTCTTTTACCAGTCTCTCCCTGTTTCCCCCAATAAATAAGGTCTGAGGATCTCATTTAAAACATGGTGTCTATAGGTGACAACATTGTATTAAATAGTGAAATTCACTAAGAGAGTAGAACTTTAATATTCTCTCTCTCTCTCTCTCTCTCTCTCAGACACACACACACACACACACACAAAAGTTAAATATGTGATGCGACAAATATATTGATTAACTGGATGGGGAATCCTTCCACAGTGTATACACATACCAAATCATGATATATACCTTAAATATCTTACAATTTTGTTTGTCTGGAAAACCTCAATAAAGCTGAAAACTTAAGATTTATTTATTTATTTATTCATTCATTCATTCATTCATTCATTCATGAAAGATACAGGCAGAGACACAGGCAGAGGGAGAAGCAGGCTCCCTGTGGAGAGCCGAATGTGGGACTCGATCTCAGGACCCTGGGATCACAACCTGCGCCAAAGGCAGACGCTCAACCACTGAGCCACGCAGGCACCGCAATAAAGCTGAAATTTAAAACAACAACAACTGTTGAGACAGTTTTGGGGACAAGATGGGAAAGTACCTCTTCCAAGAAGAGATCATTGGCTAAGTGAGGGAAGCTTCAAGTTGTAGAGGGCAGCCAAAGAGAATACCTTGAGGGCTGATAACTGGGAGGTCCTGGCAGAGGCTAAAAATCTAACCTCTGGTTGAGTTGAGTTGAAGCCACTTCATTTGACAGGCAAGCCCCCATGGGTTCTGGGTGAGGAAAATTAATCAGGGCCGAATGTTCAGTCCTGGTTCCAGGCAATTCAGTCTGCGGTTAGACTAGTTCTTTGTGTTGAGGAATCCTTCTTTTAAGTTTATTCATTTCTGTGCCTTTCTACTCTTGTGTTGTTCAGCTTCCTTAGTTTCCTGGTAATGAGTCTTTGAGGGAAAAAGATCCATCATCATTTCCTCTGAGCCAAGGAAGAAATCTTCAACCATAGTTAGACCAGAATAATTAGAGGCATCATTATGTTCTTGAAGCAACTGTTCCCCACATCTTTTTTCTATTCAGAATACCTCATGGGGTAACAAAAGTATGATTTTTCTTCCCTTATTTTCCAAAAATCCCTGTTTCTTTGAGGTTCATTTAAGCAGATTCTACCTCTCAATATCCTTTCTCCTTGCTATCATACACTGATATCTCCAGTTCTTTTCTTTCGGTAATAACTTTAACACCACATTTATTGCCTTTCTTTCAATTATGAAATCTGTCACCATCTTAGAGAGTTGGACTTTAGTTCCCTGATCTTTTTATCTACAATAATTTTTTTATTCTGCTTTTCCTTGGTCCTATCCTAGGTCTTATCACCTTCAAAATCATACTTTCTCCAAAATCTATACTTCAGACTTTGTCATTACATCTAACTCATCAGTAAGAGTCTACTTCCAAACACACGCCAACTCTGTCTATAATACTTCTCTCCATCTCTACTAGGACCACCCTGACATGAATTACTTTCTACTGTATTACTTCATGGTTCTGCACTGGTCTTCCTGCCTCCCTACATTCCACCTAGACCCTCTATGATACAGAACAGGAGTTCAGCAGATAGTTGAACTAATGAATGATTTATGCATGTTGAGGAAAAAGAAAGCATTTGGGATTTTTAAAAGCAGTTCCCAGAATATGTGCTGAGGTAATAATGGTAAGTCTCTTCACTATTGTTTAAGTTGTGGAAAACTTGACTTCTAGACTTGGCCTTACTTATGTATACCATTAATCAAAGTGCTTTGGACACGTACCCATACTGATTCCATGTTTCCGCTTCCTGAGGATCTGCTGGTACTGAATCTCTGGCTAGCATTGGTTGGTCCCATTGTCAGAGTTTGTTCGTGATAACAACTTGGGTGTAGCATAGTTCATCAAATGTCTGCTGGTGGTCCTAGTGAAGGAGGGATCTGAAATGGGTGAGGAGGTACATGAGAGAGCTGTTGTTGAGGTGTGGGCCTGCATGTGTGCCTCTGGTTTCTTCTGGTGTGTCCTAGGAGAGGAAAAATGTCCCCAGTTCTGCTTGCTTCCCAACGTTAAATAACCATCTCCTTGTCAGAATGCCAGACCTCAAACACCGCCCCCTCCCTGTTAAAGAAGAAGGCCTGTTTATAGTCTGAGAAGGTCGAATGGAGAATTCGTCTGGCCACATCAACAGCTGGGAGCTGGAGGCATTATATATTTCAATCTCAAATCTTGATAATATATCAGGAATGTTTCCTGTGTTTTACATGACAGTCGAACATTTGTCAGAATGCTGACCTTGAGGCATTGTAAGATTCCATAACATCAAAGTTTCCATTAAGTTCAGCATATTCTCTTTAGCAGAAGTCACTCAGTTTAGAAAGAAATATGGATTTGAAACAAAAAGCGTCTCTTTTAACCGAAGGCCATATATAAGGTACTGGCTTAAAGTTTGGGCCTTAAAAGAGGGAGGCTGACCTGGTTCTCCTGGGGCTTCACCAATTATTGATGTGTGACCTTAGGCAAATTACCTCAACCCATGATTGTTCTGAATTTTAGCATGTATCACCGTTACCATAAGGGCTTCATAAAATACAGATTGCTAATGGTACCCCCAGAGTTTCTGATTCAGCAGTTCTGGAGTTGGGTCTGAGAGTTTGAATTTCTAAAGTGTTCCCATATGATGCTAATGCTGCTGGTCCAGAGACAACACTTTGAGAACCACTGCCTTAACCTCTTCAAATCTGTTTCTTTATGTAAAAACAAGGCATATTTAGAGCAGTTGTAAGAATAGGGCACAATTTGAAACATCAGGCTCACAATCAGGATTGGTCTGATGTTTCACTCTTGAGTTAACCATTTATGGTTCATTCATTGCCAAAAGCACACAAAATTTAAATTTTCAAAATTTGAAGTTTTTTACATCTGCCTATTAACCATTACAATAGCAAAAACACATTTTTTCCTGTCATTTATGCCCATGTCCAATAGCTACAAAATGTAGCCTGCCTATGAGGCTACCATCTTTTCTTAGGTACACAACTTAGGACCTGTTATATTCATTGGATTCCACAAATTTGTTACCTAATGATACCACCCATTTGGGGTCTTGAAAATTAGCTCTTAAAAGGTTGACTATTAAAAAAAAAAAGTTGAGGGCAGCCCAGGTGGCTCAGCGGTTTAGCGCCGCCTTCAGCCCTGGGTGTGATCCTGGAGTCCCGGAATCGAATCCCATCTCGGGCTTCCTACATGGAGCCTGCTTCTCCCTCTGCCTGTGTCTCTGCCTCTCTCTCTCTATGTCTCTCATGAATAGATAAGTAAAATCTTAAAAAAAAAAAGTTGAATATTGATGAATAAATATAAGAACTAATATTTAGTACCTGAGCTCTTTTGGAGTTTTTTAAATGGATTTAAATATGAATAATCAGTTTAACTCCCTTTTAAATGTTATTAATCTTTAGTTAACTAACATTGTAAACATTATTCTAAAAAGTCAATAGAATAATTTGGGATGGGATTTTTAGAGGATTAAGAGGATAAAATTTAGAAGTGGCTCTTTAGGACTAGAGAAAATAATGCTGATGATTTCTAATGTCTATCATCGTTTATAGATTACAATGACAATCCAGAAAGTGAAGTACATTTTGGTCAAATGCATATTATTCATTTAATTGTATAAATATGATGTTTTAAAAAGTATTTTTTTTTGGTCAGTATGCTCTAAACATAAAATATATCAAAGAAGATTAGATAATCTAGTTCATTTTCATTAAGATGGATTGTACCTAAAGGTCAGGGCACATAAGTAGATATAGACTTTATGAGGTATAACTGGGCTCTTGCAATTATTGGTTATACACTAACTGTTGGGAGAATTAATTGTATGTTCTTACAGTATTTGGGTTACCTTGAAAAATTCAGTGACCTTTAAAATTATGGTACTATATTTTATCTCCCAAGATGACATTCTTGTAATAAGCATAGGGAAGTTATTCAGCTTTAGATAGCTTCTATAGTCTTCTGGTGACATGTTTATTCACTTTGTTTATGTGCTTGTTCTTGGCCTTTTCCCCTGAAATTTTTTATACTGTTTTTTGCACTGGTACGATATTTACTACAGGTTAAGTATACTTTTTAAGTTTAGCTGAAGTTTTGTTCCTATACAAAATTAACAGTAAATTCTGGAAACAGCAATTTACATTTCCTGTTCAAAACCCATTTCTGATGTTCAAAACTGTAAATGGATTATAACTATTGTATAGATTAATTAGCAAATTGATCATCCTTTCAGAATACAATTTGTTACCCATGAAGCTTAAAAAAAATAGAAAGTTCAGGTAGTGTATCATTTCTGAATATTCCCTTGGAACTAACTATATTTTAACATTTAAATGTTCTCTCTTCTTAGAATAAAAACAACATGTAAAAGTGCTTTTTCATTTGGGTGTATTTTCCCACTTTTATTTGCCTTAGTGTTTTAAAAAGGAGGAGAGGTGGAAGATTGTTCTAGGTTTTCACCATTTTATGTTGAGTGAATGAGCAGCTTGTGATATTTCAAGTTTCTTTTGCAGTACTTTTTTGTTTCTACTAGGATGTTTGTTTAAATCAAAATATTTTTTTCTGTTTAATGATATTTAAAATAGACTTTTCTTCCTTTTTGTGCTATCGTGTGTGACCTAGTTTTAAAAATTAAGCTTAAAGTAATGCTAGTTGTAGCAGTAATAACAGTGCATGAAGCCTGAGCAGAGAATTTTAAAGACACATAATAATATGTAAAGCATAGTTTAATGAGGTTATCTGAACCACTTTAAGTTTCAAGTACCATATAATTTGAATAATTATGGTGTAAAATGTTAATGAAAAACTCACATTGCCTGGCACTGTAGAGATGTGAAAATTGTTTAAGGCAAATTATCTACCCAGGTAGCTCTCACAGGATGGCATTAGCAAATTTGCCTTGCTGAATCTACCTTTGCCAGCATTGTGCCTGGCTTTGCAGGTTCAGAAACCTGGTTTGTTAGCACTCCAAGAGTAAATCTGTTTCTCAGAGAGATTCATGTTAATCAAGCTTAGGGAAACTTATTAGAATAAACCAGGACACTAACTCAGACGTTTAATGTTCTCCAAAACACCACGTTTTCTCTTAATGGCTATAATACAAAGACATATTCCCTTTGGGCTGCCACTGGGTAAAAATGAAATCAAAGTGACCAGGGTGTGGTTCAAATGTTTAGTGGCATCAGATTTAGTGAACTTAATGATACCATCTTCAAAATGGCACTCTGTGCTCCCAGGACCAGATAAATCACATTTTTGTTCATTGGCACCTTTCTCAATGGACAGTAGTTGGATGTTAATCTCAAACTTCTGGTTTATGATTACCTTTTTATTTATTATTTTGTTGATCATTTCTCACCCTTTCTAGTTATAACCTTCTTTTTTAGGTAAATTAGACCATCCTTTCAGAATATGAGCAAATTTTGGTGCTCTAGAAAACATCTCATCCATTTGTCCAAGACCTTTTAAAATGTTTGATATTTTGGCAAACTATAAAAGTTAGTCGAAATATGAAAGCAAACTATAATCTTCATTGCATTTTTTTGAAAAATCCCTATTAAAATTGTATACAATTTCCAACATGTATACAATTTTGGAAAATTTTTAATAGTTGCCATAAAGGATTTATTTGGGAATTATAATGTGAATTTCTAATTCTTACATTTGGGTAAAAGAATTTATGGCTCATTTCTGATTATAAAAGTAAAACTAATATGTGCTCTTCCAAGAGAAATCATAGAATACAGAAACGAATAAAGAAGAAAGTAGAATTCATCCATAATCTTGACATGCAGAGAAAGCAACTTTTCACATTTTGGCATATATATTTTCAATGCAAATATATTCCTTGACTTTGAAGTGATTATATTAGTGAGGCTTCTCCAGAGAAACAGAAATAATATTAGGTCTACATGGAGGAGAGATTATAGACAAAATAGGAGATGGGAGGTGACTGACAAATTCTGCAAAGCATACTCACAGACTGGAGATTCAGAGAAGAGTTGATACTGCTGTCTTGAGTCTGGAGGTAGAATTCCTTGTGGTGTGAATGGAGGGAGGAGGGATGAGAAGGTATCTCAGCCTTTTCTCCTAAGGACTGCAAGTGTTTGGATGAAGACTTCCTACATTATGGAGGGTATTCTAATTTACTTAAAGGGTACTGATTTAGATTTTTTTTTTTTCTGAGTGTCAGTCATCTTTTATTAGAGGTTGATTCTGAGTTAGGTTATGAAAGATTCAAAAGTGCCAGGCACAGGTAGGAATGCCAAGTGTGCCTCCACACTGGGCCTTCACCAGTGGCACCACATAGCCGCTCACCTTTGAGTTCCTTGTAGTAATGACAGTAGGTGAACAGCATAGAAGCTGCCAACACCATAGAAATCCGAGCAATGTTTCCTTTCTTCACACTAACGTACTTGTTGTAATACCCTTAGTAACCTCTTTGAAATGTTCCAGCAATGCCTTCAGGGGTGAAATCCTGCATGATTATCCAGCTTGGTAGCTCTCCTAGTTTCGCATCCATAAGCTTCTTCTTCACTGGTGTGGAGGAAGCCATTTTGGAGTCCTGGGTGTCCACTCTGCTGGGGTTGATTTGGACGTTAATCACATTTAAACAATAACTTTTCAGTAACATCTAGACTGCTGTTTGACCAAACAACTGAGTAACATTGCCTTGCCAAGTTGACATATAAAATTAACCATCACAGTGACCTTATATATATTTATATGTAATATTAAATGTATCCTATGTGCACACATGCACAATATAATATACACACATACTGTATATAACACATTATTACATGACATGTATAGTATATGCGTTATATATGGTATGTATATATGTATATAATATATATGTGTACTATGAATACATGTAATGTGTATGTGTGATGTTCCTTACTTTCCTCATTTCCTTTGTGTGCGACTTTTGCTTACCACCTCTCCTCTCCTTTCCCTGGTCATCTTCCCTCCATTCTTTCCCTCTCATCCTGCTTCTATCCCCTCCCCTGCTTTTCCAGTCACTCAAGTAAGTGATGACTCCGAGAACTTGGTTCAAATCTGCAAAGTCATAAGTACCAAATGCTTACTGTGATCTTCATTGGCACCTCCTACAATCACCTCAGAAAGTGTCTGAAACTGAATTTATTATTTCTTCAAATCTATTCCTTTTTATTTTTTTCTTTAAAATGAATGGCACAAGCCATTTTTAATGTCACCATCTTCTTACTATCTATTAACCATTGTATTCCCATGGACTGGCCACCATAAATAGACTCTGTTGACCATATATCTTATAATCCATCACTACCACTTGGCATTTCTTAACTATGTCTCTGCCTATGGCCTCCATCCCCTTGAAAAACTGCTTTCTACTTTGCCATTGAAACATTTATTTGAGGGGATCCCTGGGTGGCTCAGCGGTTGAGCGCCTGCCTTCAGCCCATGGTGTGATCCTGGAGACCCGGGATTGAATCCCACAGCAGGCTCCCTGCAGGGAGCCTGCTTCTCCCTCTGCCTGTGACTCTGCCTCTCTCTCTCTATGTCTCTCATGAATAAATAAAATCTTTTTTTTTAAAGAAACATTTATTTGATATGCAAACCACATCTCATCATTTATTTTCTACAAATCTCTCAAAAGGTCTTTGTCTTCATGATAAAATAAAATTTCTTAGCCTGTTACTCAAAGTCCTTTATGATTTAATCCCTATCTAGTTCCCTTGTTTCATTTATAGATATCTTCCTTCTTATTGCTAAAATAACAGGGCACTGAATAGTGATGACAAATAATTGAAGAATGAGGAAGCATTAACTATTTTTATGAAAAGTTATGATAAGGAGAAATTACAATCCTGACCACATTTTTTCCTATTTTTGGTAACTTTTTAAAAACATTTTTCTATTAATTTGTTTATTATTATTTTAAGTCCACTCTATGCCCAACATAGGGCTTGAACTCAAGCAAGAGCAAGAGTTGCATGCTCTACTGATTGAGCCAGCCACGTACCCTTTGTCGGTAATTTCTTAATGTTGTTTGGTTTGCTAGTCTCCAGTTAAGGAGTTTTGGCACTGGTAGTATTATTTAATAAGAGTTGTTGTAACAGGGACACCTGGGTGATCAGTGGTCGAGCATCTGCCTTCGGCTCAAGGTATGATCCCAGGGTCATGGGATCGAGTCCCACGTCCGGCTCCTTGCACGGAGCCTGCTTCTCCCTCTGTCTGTGTCTCTGAGTCTCTCTTTCTTTGTCTCATGAATAAATACATTTTTAAAATCTTAAAAAAAATAAAGAGTTGTTGTACTACAGAAAGTAGAATGGGCATTACCGTAGTGAAAAGAAAAATGTTTTAATGATAAAGAGTCTCACTTAATTGGAGTCAGACATATTTCAGAGTGTTTTAAGTACTCCTTCCCACAAATCATCATTGTCCTTCTGTTTAACATGTATTAAATTGCTTTGCTTAATTATAAATATCCTACAATACTAAATGAAATTTTTAAGTAGTTTTAGTGATTTGAGAGAAACCATGAAAAATGAATGCATGCTAGATGTTATGTTTCATTACCTAGGAACTGATTCTAAATTAAAACATGGTTTAAATTTCTGGGAAGCTACACACATTGGCTTAATGTATTGCTTAAATTTATAATATATAGAGAGATTATTCATAATATTGATAACTAGCATAAGCATCTCATCAGTGTTTGCTTATGTTTTTATATTTATGTTATGCTTTGTTATGTTCTACTAAAAATACTAAATTTTTAATATTTTAATAGGAAATCAATGTCTTGTTTGACAGCCTATAAATTATTTTGAATTAAATGAAGGGGATTAACTGAAAAACAAAATCTCAGTAGCAAAGCTGCTTTATATTTTCAAAAAGTTATCTCTGTTTTTTGTTGTTTTATTTTCAAATAATTCTATTAATTTACTTTTTATATTTTCCATACCTTACATTGTTGAGGATCAGTCAACAATGGTTTATAATACTGATACACACCTTATAAAACTGATTTACATATTTTCAAGTGCTTTCAGTTTCCCTTTCCAAATAAATTCTTATACTTTATCTGTGAGAATTATTAGCTATAAATTATAGATAAACATGTAGTAAGAAAAAGCCAAAAATTATTGAGTGTTCTTTGTATAGCAGGTATATAACAGTTAATCTCCACAACTGCCTTATAATGTGGAAGATGAGACCTGGTGATGGTCCAGACTTCCCCAAATGCCAAACATTCTTATTCTCTTAATTTTGGAGTAGATAACAAATAGATTTTTTTTGACAATACTCAAAGTAAGCTAATAGACATGTATTTTTCTTTAAAGATGTATTTATTTGAGAGAAAGAGAGAGAGAACACGAACAGGAGGAAGGACAGAAGGAGAGGGAAAAAATCCCCAAGCACACTCCTTGCTGAGCACAGCCACCGAAACAGGGACACAGGGACACAAGGCTCAATCCTAGGACCCTGAAGTCATGACCTGAGCTGAAGTCAAGAGTTGTATGCTCAACTAACTGTGCCACCCAGGCGGCCCATGGATGTGTATTTTTCAAATGTAATCTTATATGTTTAAGATTATTTAAAAGATGTATATGAAAGAGTAAAGGTAATAAAGATTGTTATCCCTCTGTTTCCCAGACCAGAAATGGACTTTCCAGAGACAGAAAAAATTCTATGTTTATCTTCTAGAATCTTCTGTTATTGTGTTCTCCAACAATCTATGTGTAGACCAACCAGCAGGACAAAAACTGAAGAATTGCACTGATAAAATGAAGGCATAATTTACTGCAATGATTGGGTGTGCCCACCCATGCCACAGCACTTCTGCCTGAAGCATCTCTGCGGCATTGTCACTAGCCATTGTGGACGGTTCTTATTCTAACAGCCCTTTTCCATATAGGACTTCCTGACAGACTTTTGTGTTCACTAAAATTCATGAAAGATTTTATTTTATTCTATATCACATATTTGCTTCAATAGTTTACCTATGACTTGCATAACAAAATGGGATGAAAAAGTTTGAGCTCTTTGTTATTTTCTTGCTGGTAGGGCCTTGACCTTCAGTGTGATTTCTCATTAAAATTGTTATTTGGTTTCAAATTTAATATTAAAATTTACTAGTAATAGGTTGATATAGGTACCTATTTTGGGGTACCTTTTTTCTCTTCAAAAAAAAGTTATTTTCATACTCTGAAATAAAGCTTATTAACCCATATTTGGAAACATAAGTTTGCAGCCAAACTTAATGCCCAATGCAACCCCAAAAAGGGGACTTAAAATGTGTGTGTGTGTGTGTGTGTGTGTGTGTGTCTGTACATGTACTTATACGTATGATATATGACAGAGCGGTTGATTGAAAACAACATAAAGGGTCCAGCCTAGCCTCATCTGTCTTAAAGACGTGTGAAAACTAGGAATTAAGCAATAAAGTTTAATGTTACTCCTAGAAGGATGCTGTGAACCTCCCTTTAAATCCTTTTTGTATCTTCTGTACTTGCTCTTGCAAGGCACACTGACAATAGCTAGAAAAGTAAGATGAGATGAAGAGAAGAAAGAATATGAAAGGTATAAATTATTTTTTTATTTTTATTTTTTAAGATTCTTATTTGAGAAAGAGAAACACAAGCAAAGGGGAGAGACTGAGGGAGAAGCAAACTCCCCACTGAGCAGGGAACCCAACCTGGGCCTCATTCTCAGGACCCTGGGATCATGACCTGAGACAAAGGCAGATGTTTAACCGACTGATCAACCCAGGTGCCCTGAAGAGATATAAATTATTTTAAAACTCAAACAAAAACAGGCTTCAGATATTTACTTTCAACTTTATGTATTTATTGATATTCTCATAATAACTGAGCCATTCAAAAGAGACTAAATTTCTCTTTGAGCATTCTCAGAAAGAAAACTAGTAAAATCAATCTGACTTGAAGATTTGAAATTGCAGTTGTTTCCTTAAAGATCCTTTAAAAAAATGACCATTTTTTCATATTTGATTATAACATGATATATTGAAGTAAGAGATAAATTGGGAATCAAAGGACCCTGGCTCCTGCCAAGGCTTGTAGTGGAACATGTGTTTCTGAGAACATTCACTGTGTTTCCCTTCAAAGTAAGTGAAAGTTGTTGGTTAAGGTTCCCTAACTCTCTATAATTTTAAAGTATTGCTCCACTAAACCCTACTGAACTGCCAACTGAGCATCTCTACTTAGAAGATGGAAGGGACGCCCTAACCTCACTGTGTCCAAAACAAATATCTAAAGACTGATCTACCCCCTAGCCTTTGCAGCTCAATACATAGACATTCCATGTTCTAGTTGCTCAACTTAAAGGCCATAAAGTCAGGCTTGACTCCTCTCTATCTTTCATACCCCTCATCCAGTCCATCAGCAAGTCTTGTCATATGTGCCTTCAACATGTATCCAGGCTCTCATCCTGTTTTTGTGTTACCACTACTGTGACAGACAGAGCCACCATTGTTTCTACCTGAGTTACTTGCAGTTACCACCTAATTGTGCTCCTGCTACCATCCTGCTCCATAACCACATCTCTCTTTCTTCTCAGGGCATCTAGAATGATCCTTTTAAAATGGAATTCATGGGGCCCCTGGGTGGCTTAGTCAGTTAAGCATCTGACTTTGGTTCAGGTTATGAACTCAAGGTCCCGGGACCTGGAATTGAGCCTTATGTCCAGCCCCATGCTCAATGGGGAGTCTGCTTGTCCTTCTCCCTCTCTCTCTACTCCTTGTGCATGCTCCATAATAATTAAATAAATATATAAATAAATAAATAAATAAATAAATAAATAAATAAATAAAATCTTTTAAAAAGTCTTTTAAAAAAAGATTTTTAAATTTATTTATTTGTTTGTTTGTTTGTTTATGAGAGACAGAGAGAGAGGCAGAGACATAGGCAGAGGGAGATGCAGGCTCCCTGGAGGGAGTCTGATGTGGGACTCAATCCCAGGACCCAGGGGATCATGACCTGAGCCAAAGGTAGATGCTCAACCACTGAGCCACCCAGGTGCTCCAATAAATAATATCTTTAAAAAAATGTAATTTACTTCGTGAGAAGTAAACTCTTGGATGTTTTGATTCACTTTGTGTCAAAGCCAAAGTCTCCACAGGGACCATGAACCTGACATGATGTTTATCATCCCTCTACCCCCACCCTGGCGCAGGTCTCTCTTTGACCTTGTGTTCTCTACTGAGGCTTATTTCTCCCCAGGCTTACAGGATACCTTCAGCCTAGACAGTTCTATCAACTGCATACCCATTTGGTTTGCTTCTGTATTTCCTTTAAATCTGAGCTATACGACCTTCACAAAAAACCTGATTTCCTATGTAATAGGGTAACCTGCACCGCACCTACCCGTACTCTCTCACCCCCTTTACCCTGTTCTAGATTTTCTACTTAGCACTTATCACTGTTAGAGCAGACTCCATCTTTTTTTGTTCACTGCTTCATCTTTAGGATCCAGAACAAATTCATTTGAATGAATGAGTGATTGGATGGAAATAATTCCTACAGAAGTTGTGATATAACTTTTAAATACATTTCTGCTTTTGGAGGTAGGATAAAGTAGTAATATCTACAAATTTGTCCTTTTCCATTAAAGAAAGCTAATAAGCCGATTTAAACTAACACATTTCTTTGGTAGTTGAGAAAACATAAAATCATGGGATGTTTCTTGCATCCAGAAAAGTAATAAGGTCGTACCGTTCAGAATGCACAGGCTGGGACACCTGGCTGATTGAATTGGTATAGCTTGTGATTCTTGATTTCTGGGTCATGAGCTCAAGCCCCACATTAGATATAGAGATCACTTAAAAAAAAAAAAAAACAAGTCTCTAAACAGAATGCACAGGTTAATTTTATGTTGCCTTTTGACAAGAGCAAATTGGAGGAAAAAGATATTGGAAGGCTGCTTAGTTGTCTGATAGTTTTTATAATCATTTGTCAGGTTGCCCTTTTTCGAAATGCACTGTTGTCATACAAACAAAACAATTATATATATAAAAGATAATGCATTTAATTATCTTAACTTTAATTTTAACCTGAAAGCAGAATTTACTGCAAATGAACAGTGAAGAATTTCTAGACCAGATGAGCTACCCCAGTTTTATTTCCTCTTTAACTTAGTGTGTGGCCTTGGGGAAGTTACATGCCCTTACCAAGCCTGGGCCCTTATCTTTAAAATAGGTGTAATAATAGTCATAATAATGCTACTCTCTTACCTGCTTGACTGGTTGTTAAGCTTAATAAGATAATGGCTGTTTAGGACTTTGAAGTCCTTGGAAGTAAGATGTTATTAATATGAGAAGAGGAGTCTTACATTTTCCTGATATTTATAATTATTTTGGAAAAAAAACACCATATCCAGATATTTTGCCATAGCTTCTCTGACAGATTCATGGAAATATGTTTGCCCTCTGTAGACAAACTGTTTGAGGTACAGCTTCAGGTACTTCACATGTTGCAACGCACAGTTAATTTCTAAGATCTACCAGCTTTACACATGTGTTCTGCAGTGTAACTAATAAAGGGAAACAAACTGTGGCCCAAGACATTTCTGGCACCTATTATGGAAGATACACATTTGTCAGACTCCCATTTTCTATTATATTAATTTGAGAAACTCTTTAGAAGTACTTATCCAAGGTAAACTTGGTGGCAGTGGCTTCTTCCTTTTGCTCTTCTTCCTCCTCCATTCTTCTTCTCTCTCCTTCTGCTTTCTTCTTCTTTTTTACTTTTATTCCTTTTTTAAGGTTTTATTTATTTATTCATGAGAGACAGAGAGAGAGAGAGACAGAGACAGAGGCAGAGGGTGAAGCAGGCTCCTTGCAGGGAGCCTGATGTAGGACTCAATCCCAGGACCCCAGGATCATGCCCCAAGCCAAAGGCAGACTCTCAACCTCTGAGCCACCCAGGCATCCCTCTTCTTCTTTTTTAGATTTTATTTTTAAATAATCTCTACACCCAATGTGGGAGCCAAATTTACAACCTTGAGATCAAGAGTCACATGCTGTACTGACTGCGCCTGCCAGGCACTCCTAAACTTGGTTTCTTAACAAGTTAATATTCCGTCCCCTATAGGATGTCTTTGAGCCAAGATGATGTCTCAAAAGCAGGTATCTCTAAAAATCTAAAAGGATTTCCCCTTCACTTGCCTTTTGTTTCTTTAAATCATTTTGTTTTTCAGCCTGGAGCCTAGATTTGATTAATCGATTTCCCTGTTTTGTTTAAGGATTGTTTTTATTAATGCACTTTTCAAGCCGAGACATGGCATTATCGCCTTCTAGATCGTTGTACTAAGTGTTGAGATCTTAGCAGGCCAGCTGCAGCAGCTGTGTTTCCCCTTGGATCTCAGAGCTAAAAACTTTCATCTCCTTTGCTGTCTCAGCTGCTGGTCGAAGGCTACAGCCTTCCCATAACTCAAACCAGTTTCAAAGCAATGTAAGTAACCTCTCTGGAATGCTTTTGGAAAAACCACAGAAAGGTTCTTTAAAAGTACACCACTTATATACTTTAAATGAATGTTTCCATTTTAAGGTAATAACAGCATAATGTCAGGAGTCAACACATGGTATTTAACTATACTATGAACATAGTGTGGGCTTGTCTAGATTAGACCAATTAAAAACAGGAAAAGAAACACCAAAGTCAATTGGAATCCTTAAATTGGTCTCGTAGTTGTGGAATCTATGAATCCAAGATTATATTTTATAAAATTCTATTCATAAAGTAACATTTTCTGTAGCCTTAACAACTTTTCTTTCCTATCTAAAATATCATGACAGAAGAGGTACCGTCATCATAAATGAAAATGGTATTGATTGCTTTAACTGGAGAGATGTTTGATATTCACAGGAAAGACTTTCAGATTGGACATCGGTTTACTTGGCAATGAGGAGGATCAAATTTGCATACATTTTAATATCAATTTGTTATATCAAAACATCAATGCAATGAAATGTGATTGATGAGTTAAAAGATTAAAGGTCATTTTAGTGAATTTGACATTTACCTCCAAGTCAACAAGAAGACAAGCTTGTGGCTTTTATATTTGTCTTGCCTTTGCAGAGGAAATTTTCACTCAAACCTCACTGATTCTGACTTTGTGGTGACTTAACTAAAGATGGACTCCTTGATGCAGTTTGTTTGTAATTACAAAAGAGATTACAAATTAGATTTTACATTTATATCTTTCTTACCATCTCCCTAGTGTTTAGTGGCAGGAAGAAGCCTCATTCTAGGACATTGGCAGAGAAAAAGAAGTCTTTGGAGCTTATTTAAGCATATATTTGATGTTCTATAAAAATAAACTAAATTCCAATACTTAAGAGTCTCCAAGGGCCACCTTTACAAACCAGCAAAGCAGAGCATGCTACCACAATCCAGGAAAAATAATTTACTTGCCTCAAGAATTCTGAGCACAAAATGGGTTTTTTTTTTTTTTTAAGTGATTTACTGCACGGATTTTAAAGCTTTTCTTCATAATCACTTGTATTACCTTATCTGGAAAGGCAGCTTATTGCAGTCCTCCAGAGCGAATGCCTGTGCTACTGGGGGATTAAAACATGTAGACATGCTATCACTTTCCCCTTTGGAGGCTTCCCAGACATTATGGGCATTATGCTTAGCTTCTGCTGACCCGTTCTTGAACTTGTGCCATTCAAAGCCAGCATTTGTTTGTGTAGTAGTTAGAGTGGCCTTTAAAAAAACTACATTTCACAAGTTATCTTCTATCATTTAGCTAATTCTTTTCCAATAAGTTTTTTTTTTTCCTTTGGGAAATAAATACCTACCTATCTCTGTCTGTCTCTAAATCTAAAAGATTTATATATAATTCTTTAGGAAATATATATATCTATGTAAATATATATCATATATATCTATGTAAATATATATAAATATATATCTATGTAAATATATATATCAATATATAATTCTTTAGGAAATATATATATCTATGTAAATATATATCAAATATTAAAATATTATCTATATATTTATGTGTACATGCATACATGTGCACAATATGTTATAAATGCTAAGGCACATGCACATAAAGGATAATAGAAATATAATGTAAGGTATGAATGTGAGCCACACATATAAGTTTTTTGTTTTATAGGACTCATGTTAAAGGGAAAAAAGAAAGAAGTAAAACTAATCCTAATAATACATTTGATTTACCTTAGTATCCAAAGTCATAGCATTTTTAAGTGTAATCAATATAAAAATTATTGAGATCTACATCCTTTTTTCATACCAAAGTCTTTAAAATCTGTGAATTTTACATTTCTAGAACATCTTAGTGTATGATAGTCACAAATGGTTAGCAGCTGCCTTATTGGACAGTGCAAGTACACATATATACTAAAATACTATTTTGAAAGTAAATCCTTAGGTAGGCTCTTAGAATTTTAAAAGTGTCAGATTTTGACCATGTTTTTCCTTTGACCTCTTTAAGTATAACATAATTAATAAAGTGGTATTTTTAAAAATTTTAACAGAATTACTTTAGTTATAGACCTATCTTTTAAAATAGCTTTGATGCATTAAGATACTACACATGTTTGGTGGTGCACTTAAATCTATAGCCTCCATTTTCCAGAGACTGGCTTGGAGGAATTTCAAGGTGTTACCTATACCCAAGTGGAAGCTGGGATTCATTAATTATTAAACCATAAGGCCATCCTAACTTCCATGTCACTTACTGAATGTATGCTTTCTTGATTTAGTTGAAAATATATGGAAAAACTTTCATTTAAAATATTTTAAATGTTAGAACCTGACTTTAAATTTGTATTTTATTATACTGAGAACTATGGTGCAAAATGGGAGGATTTTCAGGTGAGACAGAAGTGCAGAGGGAGCGATCTTGCTCAAGCACAAGGTTTCCTGGAACCCTCTAAATGATTTGCCCTTTGCTCATAAACTTTCTGTCATGGTCAACATAGAGCCTAATATTGATTTATTCAGTGAACTATCTTGTCATCTCTGGGCTTGGATCCTTTGACCTTTTATTTGTTCCTGTAAAATTATGGTGTATCACAAACTTCTTTCCTAATAGATCCTTTGAAGCTTTGAAAGGCCAGGAGACTCTGTGTGAATATATTTAACAGTTGGATAATCCAGAAAAGGAGGTTAAAAAAAAATTGCAGACAGCTAAAGGTCAGAAAAATCCGATTGAGTCCAAAAACACAAACAAGTTATCTTTAGGAGAAGGGACTGAGAAAAGAGAAGGCTTGAGATTGGTTTTATCCTAGCTAATTAAATTCACTTTGACTTTCTTTGTAAAACATATCAAATATGCATTTCCTTCAGAATAGCTGACTGGGAGACAAAATGAATTTTATTTATGTATTTTTAAAAGATTTTATTTATTTATTTGAGAAACACACGTGTGTGATAGAGCGAGCAAGTGAGCGAGCGTGCATGTCAGCAGTGGGGTTGGGGGGCAGGGGAAGAAGGAGAAGCAGGCTCCCCACTCAGCAGGGAGCCCAATGAGAGGGTCAGTCCCAGACACCTGAGATCATGACCTGAGCCAAAGACAGATGCTTAACCAACTGAGCCACCCAGGCACCCTGGCAAAATGAATTTTAAAATGTGACTCCTTCTAAGCAATGTAAAGAAAACACAAACAGCAATTTTAGCAGTATGACGCATATAAATGGAATAATTGAAAATTATTTTTTCCCAAAATACTGGTATTAGCATAAAGTGATGTCAGTGGCATTCATATGGTCTTCTTTGTGCTATTTGTCATAGGCACATGTAGGTAAGCTGTCTATACTCTGACTTACAGATGAGCTAAAAATCTTAATGAAATAAATGTGGACTCACATTTAAACTTCCATTCAATTCATTTCATATCCTTTCATTCAATTTATTGAGAGTATACTTTATTATATTGACCTGATAGTTCCTCTGCTACATGGATATTTTATTCTTTACGAAAGGATTCTTTCTAAACTTCAGTTTCTAGAATTACTTTTTGCTAGAAATCTGTCTATAAAAAAGAATGAAAGTTAGCTTTGTATTTGATATCATATAATTTATTTCCAGCTCATGACATAGCTTTTATTAAAACTTTTGGAGAAATATATTCTTTTTTTTTTTTTTTAATTTTTATTTATTTATGATAGTAACAGAGGGAGAGAGAGGCAGAGACACAGGCAGAGGGAGAAGCAGGCTCCATGCACCGAGAGCCCGACATGGGATTCGATCCGGGGTCTCCAGGATCGTGCCCTGGGCCAAAGGCAGGCGCCAAACCGCGGCGCCACCTAGGGATCCCGAGAAATATATTCTTATTGAAAGATACTTCCTCTGAGACATGTTTACCTATATTTACCTAGTACCTATTTGTTCTTGGTGTTTTCTGTGCAAGTATAACTGATTAAGGGAAAATCGGAGAGCTTCTAGAGAGTTAAATTATATAAAACATGAATTTTGTGTAAAATATATTAAAAATAATTAACTCCTGCTTAACAGACATTTGCTATGATATAAAGCACTGCTGGAAATGGAATTATGAACTTAAATTTAGCCTCATGGAAGGTAAATCTCTCTCTCCTACTCAGTGAAGGAATGAAGTACTGATTTTTGGTTCTGAAAATCGGATTACTATTTTTCTAATCAAGCTATTAAATAATTAAGACATTCGCATAGTTGAGTATTCAGAGACTTCAAAAATTATCTGTAATAGAAAGTCTTCCTGCTTCCTAGTTCGTCTCCACAGGAAACCTCCAAATTGTTAGGTTTTAGGGGATCCTTTCAGAGATAATTTTAAAAAATATGAAAATAAAAGCATGTTTATCACACAAATAGTAGCATATTATACATATTGATACCAGTACATGAGGAACTTCCTCATTTTTATTATTATAAAGACACATAGGTGCCTGAATAGGGTATATTTTATCCAGTTCCATCTAAATATACATTTGTGTGGTTTCCAATCTCTTTACTATGGCAAACAGTGCTAACAATGAATAATCCTGTAGAAATGTCATTTTGCAAGTTGAAAAGTGATCAGTGAATAAATTCCTAGAGTTAAATCTGTGTCAAAAACTATATGCAAAAAAAAAACTATATGCATCTATAATTTTATTTGATATTGCCACTTGTTTTTTTTCCCCCACCAGTTATAGGAGTTATCATCCCACCAGTGAAGCAAGATAGTTTCTATTTCTCCAAAACCTTCACTAATAGCATAAAATCATTTTTTTGTGTGTTTTGTTGAATTTTTGTCTATCTGATATATCATTAAAGTCTTAATTTGCAGTCCCCTTGTTATGGGTGATGTGGAGCATTACTTTATGTGTTTAAAAGCCATTTGTGTGTGTTTGTGAGAGAGAACAATTTGGTCATACTTTTCATGTTTCTCTTGTTAGTCTTTTTCTTATTGATTTGTATGAGTTCTTTATATATTAGGGAAATTGTAATGTGTCATGGGAATTGTAAATATCTTCACAGTTTGCCATTTGTCTTTTTATTTCATTTATGGTGATTTTGCAGTACAGAAAATTGGAGTTTAAGTGATTGACTTTATCGATTTTTTTTTTCTTTTATGACTCTGGCTTTTGTGACATTGTTAGAAAGTCTTTCTCTACTCCTAGGGTATAAATTAGTTCTCCTATTATTACTTCCACTCCATTTATGGTCAAAATTAGGTAATTGGGCTGAGGCAAGTGTCAGCAGTTCTGAACATTGTACTGCTTTGCTGGTTAATTATGGCTAGCACACTGCAGAGACCTTGTACTTGCTCTGATTGAGGAAAGGAGGGGTTCCTTTATGTTTCCCATGGGACCCAGCTCCAACACTTGAGTGAACCTCCTTTAAGCCTAAAGAGTACAGCAATAAGAAGCTGTCTAATTTCAAGTCGTGCAGGGAGATAAGCAAATGCCTGGTTTTCCCTAATGCTTTATCTATGATTTCTGTTTGCTCTGATGATTGAGAGTTATAGTTTAGTTTTACCTGTGATTTAGGTTTATCCAGGGCCCTTCCTTCTCATTATAGTACATAATTTGAGTTGACTATGTGCTATTAGTGTCCATTATTATATTAATACATTTGTTATTTGTTATAAATAATGAACTGTGATATATATTTTATTCACTCTTCATGATTATTAGAATTAAAAGGCTTATGGGTTTTTAAACTTTTTTTACTTTTCATTCTTCTATTTACATCAATATAAATTCATTATCTACATTAATTTGTCATTTAATATTCATTTCAACTAAGTGTTTTAATCATACTACTGTGGAGGGATTAAGGTTTGACAGTAGAGTGACTCAATAACCAGATATGCAATTTTGTGCAGCTATTACTGATAGCTCGTGCAAATGTGGCCTCATGCGTGGTTTCCTCATCTTTAAAATGTGGATATTAACAGTACTCATCTCAGAGGATTGTTGTGAGGATGAATGAATTAAGACTTATGAGGCACTTAAACTAATTTATGGCATACATTAAGGCTTCAGTAAACATTACTGATCATTTTTTTATATCATTACTTTCCAATTATGAAATCCAGGTTCAGATAATTTGATAGAGGGTGAATATGACTGGTAGACTGGTTATAAAATATACACTATTTGTTCCATTTGAAGGTACAATTTTAGTCATTTTCAGGTATCACCAGATCACAACAATTTTTTTTTTTTTTAACTCTGAGACTGTATCTATTTCCTTTGGATGATCAAGACAGCTGAACATCTAATCCATTCATTTTGGCCTTCATTGTGATTGAAACAGCTGAATCAATCATGCAATGATTTGCTTTGATCATTAAGACAGCCAAAATGAAAGCATTGGCCATGCTGTCTAAGGTCCATTTATTTTGGAAATTACTTTTGACAGGTAAGACATAGTCCCATATTGCCTTCTTGACATTTCATTGATATCTTGTGTGGCTTCTAGTAGCATATTCATCATTTAGCTAATATATTTTTTGTTATCATTTGTTCTCTGTTATCTCAATAAATGTAAACAGATGATTCATGGGGGTGATTCATTCAGAGCCATTTTGCTACACATGGCCTGAGAGGCAGCAGAAGAGGTGGCATTTTGCGCTTTTGTTGCTCATGGGTGTGATCTAAGGGATGGGCATAGTTCAAAGGAGAGCAAACTGAAGTGGTTCCGGAGAAGAAACGGTTTTTATATGCTTACATCGTGACAAGTCTAAGATTTTCAGTCTAGAAAGATTTTGTTTGAAGTGGGTATGATTAAAGGTGATAAAATCGTGCTGTTGCTAAGATGAACATGAACTTGATCCTAATGAAGGGACTGTAATGAATTATTTAAAGAATTAGTTTCAGAAAATAACTGTTTATTTAATAAACACTGTTTATCTTTTTCTACCCTGAAAAATGTTTACCGTGATGTTTTATTAATATTACTGACAAGTCTTACTGGGAAAAAAAATCCAGCACAAACCAACATAAATTCCTGGACTGGGAAGGCCATCAATTTTATACTTACACACAGAAAAGACCAAGTACTCAAAAATGCTAGCAACCAAAATTTTATTTGAATATTGGACAACTGTAAGAATGAAATGCAATGAACCTTACCTCTTTTAACTCTAATACCTTCTGAAGAATTCCACATCTGAGATAGATCAATCCACCTGGGGTGAGATTCCTAGCCAAGGATAGATTTTAGAAAAAAGATAAGCCCACAAAGAAAATCTCTCAGGATCTCTGGAGAAATATTTTTTGTTTGTTTGTTTGTCATGTAAGGTCATGGCTTGAAACAATTGAAAAGCAGGGCACTAGCCCATAGTAAGAAACATGTAGTATTTAGATTTGATTCATGGAATACCAGGATGTCTATATTGGGGAGTGTGGGATAAGAAAAGAAGGTTGAGAATTCTTTGGCTACTTGTCTTTGAGCAATGACTTCTGTCTCAGAGAGAATTAAAAAACAGTGATCAGCTTTAGAAGTAGTAGACCACATAGCAACCCAGAAAGGGAACTAGACAAGATTCTTAGTCATGTATTGATCCTTAAGTACACATACCTTGTGATCACTGTCAACAGACCTTTAATTATGAGGGATAATTTTTTTGGTAGTTCCTTTCATAATGGCCATTTATAGAATCAATGAAAAGGGAGCATAGAAAGGTTAACTTGTAATTCTTATCAATCTGAATTAAACTTTTAATAATTCTAATTAAAGATATTAACATATTAGCTGAAGTTATAATCACAATAGATGTCCTTAAATGTAAAGATGTGTTTGACACTATTAAGAATCTTGAAATCACTTAGAATTTTAATATAGGGTTTTTTTTTTTTTGCTTTGTTTTTTAAGATTTATTCATTTGGAGGAGAGAGAGGAAGAGTAGGGGTGGGGGAAGGGCAGAGGGACAGCAAGAGAGAGTCCTAAGTAGACGAGGGCTGAGTGCAGGGAGCCTGCCACGGGGCTTGATCCCATGACCCTGAGATCATGTACTGAGCCAAAACCAAGAGTCGGATGCCCAACCAACTGTGCCACCCATGTGCCCCAGAATATTAATAGTTTTTAAAGATAAAAATCAAATACTAAATGTTATGATATATTTGCAAAATTGGAAATTTAATTAGGTAACATTTGGTTAATAGGTTGAAGAGATTTACCATATTTGTAATCAGGAATTATCTCATTATGCATAGCATGGTACTTATTTTTTCATATAGTTACCTGGTATTTGATGCTGCTGTGACTATGTTTGTGCACATGTGCATGAATGCATGCTTGTGGGTGTATGCATTTATGTTGCTTTGTAGTGGTCCTGCACATTTTTTGTTAATTTTATTTTTGTATATTTCATATTTTTGTGGGTATAATTATTGTCTTTGTATTCTTGACTCTTGATAGATAGGAAAGAAGACATTTTCATTATTTAATTTGAACACTTTATTATATATTCTTCTAGATTGTCAGCTGATTCTTTTAGGTTGCCATTTAAGGCTCATATCATCAAAAAGTGATAGTTTTGCCATTCTTTTCCCAATATCTATACTTGATATATTCTTTCCTATCAAATAGCATTGGATAGCACATTCAGAAGAATATAAAATAATAATTGTGATAACATTTTTTTCTTTCTGAATATATTTCCTCACTGTTAAGTATGATGTTGCCTATTTATGTAATAGGAAATAGCCATTTTAAATCATAATAAGTGAGTTTTTTAAACTTCTCTCAGCAATGTTCTATTAACCAAAATATATATTCACCAAAAATCCCTGTTGTTTGGCAGTGTCGTAGAAGGGACTTTTTAGGCAGGTTCTCCATTATTTAGGAATTTTTACTCACAGATTTTTCTGTTAATTCAATAAAACTACCAATAATTTTTTCCTTATTGAACTTCATATTTAGAGCTGGATATAGCCAACATTATAAGCAATATAAAGGACATCAATATGACAGTGTTTTTTAATTGTGAAGAATTTAGATAAGCCCACATTTGTTTTTAAGTAATCGTTCTAAGTCATTTATATCTGTATCAATTCATTTGTAAATTATAATTCCTTTACAATGTTTATTGTATATTGTTTTTATTTTTCATTTTTCCTATTATAATAGTAATATGTTTAAGTTAAACCTTTAATAAATTAACAGAAAGTTGTACATATGCCATAGTGACTTGCTGTTGTTGCTCTATGGATTACAATAGGTGCTTATGCTCTTTTCTTTTCATTTGGTATAAAAATGAATATTACAAATTAGTAGATTTGAGTACTGTAGTTTAACATTGTTACTTTAAAATGCTTCTATTTCATTCTTAAGTCAAAAAGAAACTTTGTTACAACTCAGTTTTTTGGTAGAAAGAAAAAATATTTTGGACAAATATAACTCTTTCCTTTATCATGCAGGCCAGTTCCCCCTCTAATACATTTAAATTACAATTTTAATCAGCAAACAGTTATTTTACTGTGTTTTCTTGGCTTAGCTTCAGCAGAGTAGTAAGTTGTTATGATTATTTATCATAGTAATTGTCTATGTTACAGTTTTCAGTTGACACTATTTACTATGAGGGTTTTCCATGCTTTTTAAACGAATTCTTAAATGGTAAATTTTATAAAGAGATTTGAAAAAGGCATGAAAGCAACCAAACTCTTTTATAAATAGAACAGGGAAATGACATTTCTAGGTAATGGTTTACACAAATCAGTCATAAAATACATTTCACTGATATTTAACAGGGTAAGCGGGATCATTTGGTTTAGGCAACATTGTTCACTCAATATGTATTTTATCTTTTGATCCTACCAGATATTCACATCACTAGTTTCTCTCAAAAAAGTTTCGTCTAACCCACTGGAATGATTTAGTTCCACTACAAAAACAGGTGAAGTAATTTAAAATTTTCAAGTGCTTAAAAATGGTATTAAGACACAGTATGGAAAATGTCATCCCTAAGATTGTAATTAATTAGACTCTTGCGTTTGTAAGACAGGAATAATTTTAGTTTAAAACCTGAATATATGATTGTGGCTTTAAAAATGTTTAATTTGGCTGTCTTACTACATTGAGATGTAGAAGATTAATATAGCAGTTAGAAATACAATGAAATGTGCATTTCCCAGTCGATTAAATGTGGGAATTTATAATTTGTTAAGTTGATACAATTCCTTAGACATATTGTCTGCATAAAACTAGGAGTGTATCATTTCCTGGCAGGATTTTTACCTAGAAATTACTGTTTTATAATGCAATCTCATGTGCTCATTGTAGGAAATTTAGCAGACAGTATCATAATGCGAAGAATATAGGCTACTGTGTCATAGCAGTTTCCTAGGGTTTTTTTTTCCTTTGGAGGTATTAATAATGTTGCTTATAAACCCATGGTACTGAATCACTGTCTCTTAAAAATGTCATGTTCAGGTGTTTTGTCTGCCAAGTTATAAATCTCATTTCTGAGTGCTTTTCTGTGTCTTTACTACCAAGTACTCATCTTGATGTTTTCTTGGGGTAATTTACTTTTCTATTGATTGCTCTTTGTTTCATCTAGAAAAGCAAAATAAGACAACATTTGGAGGGTATTATTAAATACATAATTTTTGATGACATTGCTCATGAAGAAAACAGTATTTCAGTTCCTTGAAGTGTGGGACTTTAGAGGATGATTCTAATGGAGGCTTCTGTTCTATAAGTAATGAAAAAGTTGGATGACAAAAACATCTGTTTAATATAGAATAGGCTTTGATTCATCTTTCGGCTTCCCTCTGCAACAATAGTCTCAAAACTGATGAATCCCACTTGTAAACAAGTTGAATGTATTGTTTTTAAAGTGTTATTTGAGGTGGAGGGGTGGCACTTGGCTAGCTCAGTTGGTAGAGCATGAGACTCTTGATCTTAGGGTTGTGAGTTTGAGCCCCACACTGGCTATAAAGATTACTTTAAAAAAATAAAATCTAAAGCTTTAGTTGGGGACAAAAGCTTTACTCTAGCCTTTTTAATGCTGTGTTATTATATACACAAACACATTTTGGGGAAAAATATTCATTTCCATAATTAGCATAGGAGAGGAAAATTTATTCTATACTAACAATTCATTATCAAGTGGTTTAATATTCGTATACAGCTCTTCAGAATATTTTCAGGGCATGTTTTTAAAAATCAAGTCCAACAATGACTTCAATGAGTTTAGCTACTTCAATTGAAAACCAGGCCAATCCCTTAGATCAGCTCAGTTCAGCAGTTCATAGATGGTCATTTAAGGCCAGATAAAGAAGAATGTGTATGCATTTAGTAATTTTTGCCTCTTAATAGTAGGATTGCATTTTTCAAAGAAATTAGCTTCTATGTTAATAATAATTTTGATCATTAACTGGTTTAAGCTCCTTGATGATGAAATTAATAAAAATTGGAGGTTGTGATATAATTATGGAGGTACTAGAGATATATTTCAAATAATCAAACATGAAAAACCTGGCTTTATTGTTGTTTTGTTTTCTATATTCATTTGTGTTCTCAAAGAATTTCATCTTCTGTTTCATCTCCCTCACTCCGCGCAGTTATTCCTTCTCTTTGCCCCCTCAAACTCTCATTTCCTACTAACTTCCCTCTGTAAATATACCTAAGCTTTCCCCCATCCAAAACCACTACCTCAACAACAAAATACATCCCTAGACCCTATAATCCATTCTCTCTCTCCTCTCTCTTTCTCTCTCTCTCCCTCTCTCTCTCTCTCTTTCTCTCCCCACCCTCTCTATCCTTTTTCACTAGGACTTTCTGAATGTTTGGTGTACCCTAATTATATTTAGTTATTAGCCTTCCTTTCTCAGTGACAACTGCTGTAATGTGGTTTCAATCACCATCACTCTGTTGTAACTCTTCTTAATTAGCTCACTAATGTCCTTCTATTCAGAGTATGCAAGCAACCATGCTCCAATCATCTTTCTGAACCTCTCTGTTCAATTTTATACTTTCATCATGTTATTTCCTAGGTCCTTTGCAATTCATCATCTCATATAAAGTTACTGTTCCTTCTTTCTGCTTACCCCAGAATTGGTGGTTGCTAGAGGTCAGAACTTAGCCTCTTGTTTTATTGTTATTTTTGTTTTATGTGTTTGTATTTTACTCTACACATTGTTCCTGGTTCAACTTATTTGGGATCATAATGTCAGACATGATACTAGGTTCCCAATTTCTCTCTTCTTCAGACCTTTGGAAGTGATTTCAGAATTTTTGTAGCCAACTGCCTATTAGTCATCGCTACCTTTATTTACCCTAAGTACCTATATCATAGGTAATATTTATGAGACATTTACTGTATGTCCAGTACTAAGTCTATAAGTTTTACTTTATTCATCCCCCAAAAAAATCAATCCTAAGGAGATATCCCAAGCTGGATTCATCCATATAATTAAACATTTTTTCCCACCGGTATTCTCTTTATCAGTTGTTAATACAATCATTTACCTGATCAACTAAACTAAAAAAAACTAGGAGTAAGTGTTTGCTTTTCCCTCATTGCACTTTTATGCCCCACAGATAATTAAATATTATTAAAATCTGCTTAATATATGAATTATTTTTTAACAGTTTCACCCTTTTCTTCATCTTTACTTTTCACTGCCCTACCTTTAGCCCTTACGACCTCTCATCTGGACTGATAACACCACTTTCATTGATACCCCTTTGTAATCAACCCTATATAGAATGTTCATACATCTATCTAGAATGGAAATCTGATAACATCTTTAATTGTTTAAACATTTGCTTTCTAGTTACCTACAGGATAAAATCCAACATCCTTACCATATGATATGAAACTGTTTCTTATCTTGCCTCCACTAGACCTATGGCCTTATCAATAGTCCTCCCATACCTCCCACCTCATGCTGTATTCAAGGTTAACTGTTTACCATTCTCTGAATGTACTACCTTGTTTGTCTGTTTTGTGCCTTTCCTCTTCCTATGGTTGTCCTCCTCCTACTTTATATTCTTCTATTTTTTTTTTTAAACTCCTATGCTCAGGAAGTACTGTCCCCAAGATCTTTTTCTTACCTAACTTTACAATTCATCTGAGTAGCTTTGGTATCACTCTTCTCTGCTTTAAGGATTTTACAAAATACTAAAACATACTTACATTATTGACTTGCTACCAAGTTTTGTGTGGTAAAGACATAGATTGTGTCCTATTTTTCTTTGTATACCTAGCTCTTACTACAATGTTAACATTTACTTCATTGTCGACAAACATTGGCTAAGTCAGTAAATGAATGAAACTATGGATCATTTAGTTATCCTCCGACATCTCTGTTTAGCGATTAGGGGAGGAGGTCAGATCACTCATGATGTTAGCCCTTCTCTGAATAAAGAAGAAAAAGTACAAGAAACTGGGGTCTATGTTGCTCAGTAATTCTGGCAGAGATCTGCTTTAAAGGTGGAACCTGTATGCACCTGCATAAATATATGTGTTTGTACAAAGGAACAAAGGATGAGTTAAAGAAAATATTTTGAGTTAAGAGAGGAAAAGAACTGCAGAGAAGGGTTAGTGAGTGAGGCCAGAAATTTAAGAAGTATCTAACATTGAATTACCTCTGAGCTATTGAATGGGAAGATATTAATCTATTGCAACCAAATGGAAGGATGGATGAGAGTCAATGAGTGATTTATTTTATTATTATTTTGAAAATTTTAAAACAACCTCAAAGGTAGAAAAAAATAGTAAAATTAACTCTCGTATATCTACTACTAAGCCTTAACAATTATCACTATTTTACCAAAGTAGTTTCATTTATCATCACCTGCCTCCCTTAGCCCCCTGACACATACCACACACATTTAGTGAGTAATTTTGAGTGGTGAGTTCTTGGAGGACATGAAATAAGCCAGTTCACAGTGGAAAAAAACTGCATGTTTTCACTTACGTGAACTATCTAAAACAGTCAAACTCATTGGAACAGAGTAGAGTGGTAGCTGCCAGGGGCTGGGAAAGGGAAGATTGGGCGGGGGGGGGGGGGGGTACTTGCTCAATAAGTGTAAAGTTTGAGTTATGAAAGATGAGTTCTAGAGTAGTGCCTAGAGTTAACAATTCAGTATTATACACTTAACATTTTGTTTAGAGTGTAGATCTCATATTGGCTCTTCTTGCCACAAGAGAACAATGACACAGAGACAGGAGGAAACTTTTGAAGGTGATGGATATGTTTATTACCTTGATTGCGGTGATAATTTTATGCGTGCATGCTAGTGTCCAGACTCATCAAATTCTATACATTAAATACGTCCAGGTTTTGTTGTGTATTAATTATACCTCAATAAAGCTACTTAAAAATAAGTAAATAAACTACTGCCTGGTAGTAATTTTCTGGTAGGTAAGACAATCTGGTATCTCCTCTGTATATTATGCACAACTGAAAATATGTGCCATGTATTTTATTAGCTATTTAATAAATATAGCAGGAAACACTGAGAAATAGCAGGCAAATGCATTTGGTTGCCTCTTATATGTAGTTTACATTCAGAATAAATACTAAAGAAAAACAAACTATTATTTGCAGAATGTTTTTATTCATCTATCTAAATATTTATAGAAGGACTTTTGATATCATTTTCAATATGAGTTAGCTTTGGTATTTCTGTTACCAAAGCTGTAAAAGTAATTACTCTTGTTTATAATCAGATTTGCTCATGCGTCTGAGAAGTGCTTTGTCAATGAATGTGGCTTTAAAATTAGAATCCAAGGTTGCCAAAGCAGGAATTGTGGGGTGTTGGTCCATTAGTAAATATCTCAGCCACGTTCTAAATCTATTTCTAGATTTATATTCTGGAAATGTCCTGCCAGAAATTCATGAGAACTGACTTCTATCTGTTATGCCCCCATTAATTAAAAAAAAAAAATGACCAAATGAGTCATTCAATCTGGGCTTCCTTTTTTTAAAAAAAATCACGAATTGTGGATTATTATTATCAAGGTTTCTTGTAGCATAGGAGCGTGTAGCATGCATCCGTGTTCAAGTCAAGAAGTAATATTGCAAGCAAAGTCTGCATTGTCAGTAAGGATAGCAATCTCAGGAGAGAGAAGTGTTCTGGCAATGGTAGTGGACCATTGTTCTGTCATAATTTGATGCTGAGAGATGGAGGGCCAGACCTTTTAGTCATTTCGCAAGGACCAAGAGACAGTGAGATATAGAGAAAGAAAAACAGGACTGGATGCATGACTGACTCAGTCACTAGCCTCCATGGGTGGATTTGTTTTTCCAGACTTTTAATGGAAATTGGCCGATGATTAAACAAGTCTACACTTAGACTTGTATCACCTTTATTTTATACAGCTGCCCCATGTTTCTGGAGATTGGGTAGAAAACTATAAAATCTACCCATAACTTTCTATTTACTCATCCTACCCAGTTCCTTCTTTTTAAAATGTAAAGCGCAAGGTAAAGGACAGTCTTTAGACATTAAATGATGTAACTAATATTTCTGTATTTCCATCGTGAAATATGTTCACACAGGTAACTACGTGGCCCTGATTTACACATAAAAATAAGTCACACAACCAACTTCTAAATAGGATCTCTCCCTCCAAGGGAAGTTAGAACTCTTCTTGAATCTACAGCCCTCTCCTTATCTCAAAAGGGAGCTTTATGGTCTTTTTTAGGAGTGAAAATAGGCACAAATCTAAGGGCTACCCTAGGAAAATGATAGAGGCTAAAATCATTAGCTCTTGATGACATAGAATATTCATGTTGTCACAGATCTCTCTTCATGTTGGGAGGAGGGGCCAAACACTGTTAGCTCTTTATTACCTACAGAGATATTTGCAGGGCAGAAAAAATGGACAAAAAGCAGGAAAAAAAAATAAGTGAGACAAGATTATAGAGTTAATTCTGACCTGTTTATATAGATTGTGAATGATGCTACTAGTAGGGAAGGAACAAATCAATGAAATTTAATAAGTATATCCTTAATCTATTTGTCTTTCTAAATATATTAAGAATTACATTTGCTTCCTGAAAATGACAGTGCTATCATAACTGATTCTTTAAAAACCTTTTCTGCCTCATCAAGTGTTTATTGAGGACTAGTCTATTTCGGTTACTGTTCTGTTTTGTTTTGTCTTTTTAAGGGAATGATACAATATAATTACAAATTTGTTATTTTAACATATTGTAGATGGCAGCTAATATTATGTTTTCAGTACACTGGCAAACACACTAGAATAACAGCGTGGTTCCAGAGACTGATTTCATTACCTGATTGCAAACCACTGTGCCCTTGTGTTGTGGAACTGTCCTTAATGCTATTCCAGGATCTACAAAATGATTCCTTGAGAAGTATTCCACCTGTCTTCTGTCATAAAAAAGTTTATTTTGAGAATATATGAAAGTTCTTTTTCTAAAGTTAGCTAATGGATAAAGTCCCCGATTGTGTGATTTTTATTAGTTTCTACAAACTTGATTTAATGTAATATTGGAACAAGAACCTTCCCCACTAAAAACCACCTATTATAGTGAAAAGTATGCAAGGCACCAAGTTTCCTGACATGGTTCAGGCCTAACATGCTGTTTGACCTTTGTCAAAGGAAGCAGTTGCTCATCTAGAAAATAAGGAGATCCCTTTAAAGTTACTTAATTCCATGTTTCTTATATAACCAAGTGATCAAAATCATGAAGTAGTGTGTTAGGATTCAAAAAATATTTTGATTTCTTTGTAATTTAATTCATACACCTATCTTTTTCTCCCTTTGTACCTGATGGAGGCATTCGTTTTAGGGTTAGTATGATACTATGAAACTTATCTGCCAGTAAATTATTGTTCTTATGCTTGGGTGCATGCAACATTTTCCTAGGTCATTAAATAACACATTTTCAAATGAAGATTACAGTAATAAATTACTGTATTCTAGCAATGCAATCTGTTCCACTGACCACCTTTTGCCCTTTTGGAAATTCTCTGGAGCTTGTTAAAAAATTGGCCCCTTAGACAAGATAAAACTACATTCTGGAAGGCTTAATATGCATAACATAGAACTGAAAAATGCAACATCAGTGAAAATCAACTTGCAGAAAATGAATTTTATGCCGAGAAGAAAAATAAGTAAAATTAATGTTGCAGTCAGATTTTTAAGCTACTGGATAAGCTAACCTGCCTTCCAACTTTCCATACTTAACCTTCTCTGACGACAAAGCAAAACTAACCTAGCTAGAGTATTGGTTTAATTTAAATCTTTGGATGGTTGTACATCAAAATGTTGATAGCATCTGGTTTTATTTTTTTCCTAAATCGAGTCTTTCAGCACCATTTGATGGTTAATTTTATATGTCAACTTGGCTAGGCCATGATACCCACATATTTAGTCCAACACCCATCTAGACATTGCTGTGAAGGTAATTTTTAGATGAGGTTGATATTTAAATCAGTAGACTTTGAGTAAATCAGATTATCCTCTCTAATGTAGGTAGGTTTCATCAAATCAGTTGATTGCCTTAAGAGAAAAAGACTGAGATCCCCTAAGGAAGAAAGAATTCGGGACACCTGGGTGGCTCAGCAGTTGAGCGTCTGCCTTCAGCTCAGGGTGTGACCCCAGGATCCGAGATTGAGTCCCATATGGGGCTCCTTGCAGGGAGCCTGCTTCTCCCTCTGCCTGTGTCTCTGCCTCTCTCTCTCTCTTCTCCTTTCCCTCTCTCCCTCTCTCTCTGTGTCTCTCATGAATAAATAAATAAAATCTTAAAAAAAAAAAAAAAAAAAGGAAGAAAGAATTCTGTCTCCAGACTCCCTTTGGATTCAATCTGCAGCATCAACTATTGGCTGGTATCCAGCCTGCCGGCCTGTCCAGCACATTTCAGAGTTGCCAACCTCCGTATTTGCATGAGACAATTCCTTAAGATCTCTCCCTTCCCATCAGTCCCTTCCCCCATCCCTCCCTGTCACTCTGTCTTCCTACACACACACACCCACAGACTCTTACACATGTGCTCATGCATATACCATTGGTTCTGTTCTCTGGAGAAACCTAACTAATACACATGAGAAAGACATGATTCCACAAGTATAGATTGTGACGTATTCAAAAGACCACTGTCACTTACCTGCTATATGGACTTAGATTAGTCTCTTTAACATTTTGGGCTTCAGTTTTCTTAATTATTACTGCAGGGGATTGGAACAAATGTGTCATTTGTAACTTTTTTTAAGTATTAGAAACAAAATATTATAGCATAGCTTAATAGTGGAAAAATTGAATAATATATTTACATATAGAAAGACAAGAAGTTCTAGTCCAAGAAATCTGAGACATGTAATTATTAATTCTACCTCACTGTTTAAACACAGTATTGACAATATTTTCTCAGTTTCATAAGCAAAGTGAAACACATCCACTGAAATATACAGTTGAAATTAAAATGATCTTTCTCTATATGCCTAGTTTAGATTTATAATTATGTTATATTTGAGACCTGTGCTTGCTCTTAGTGTCAGCATTTCATTTTTCTGTTTTGTTTTATTTTTTTTGTAAAATAAGGGTAAAACTTGACAATACATACATATGTATATGCACAATCATATATTAAAATAGAGATACATTGCTGCCCTGGGAAAGATGGCAGCTGCCAAATTTGAAATGTCAGTTGCCAAGCTGTGTCACCATACAGTTACTTTAGCTGAAGGTGCTCATCATACAAAGAATAATTTGAGGGTGTCAACATATAACGTCTGAATGTGTAGGTTGTATGAGAGATGAATAGATGAAAAGTTGATGACTATAACAGAACTGCTCTGGTTGAAGCAGGATTTGGAGAATGAGAACCCACTGTTTGTATCTTCATTCCCCTCCTCTTCTACATAGTAGCACTTGCAGTGATTCAGTGGAACATTTTGGTGTCCAAGAAATACAGATTCTAAATGGCCTTGATAGTCAGCTTCAGCTCTTGATTCCAACAGGGTTGTTGGTGAGAGGCATGTTTCTTAGACAAGTATCTCTTCCCTTTTACACTAAGCACAGGCCAATAGCTCGCGGATAGAACTCTGGCAACCTCAGGTTCTTCCACAGGTGTTGAAGTGTCACAAAAATAACCATTTCCCCCCCCCCCTTAGGAATTAAGGAACTAACTTCTGCCTAAAAGTTGTGGCATATTATGACTTCAAAATGAGACAAATTACAGAATTAAAGCCCTTTTTGAGAAAGATGTCTCAGTAAAGGTTCAATAAACAAAAAGCTCATTGAAGCAATAATGTGCAAGTACACACTGATTATTTTATGAAATAGAATGGGCATTGTATATTCATCACAGGATTACATGAGATTAAAGGAGTGATGCTTAAAAACTAACTGATCTTTCCTGAATCTGTTACTAAAGCAGAGTTCCTCGATGTCTGATGATTCAGTTTCTGGAAAATTTAATTTGGCTTGAACAACTTCCTTAATAAATTACAGCTGACTTAGTACTTATCAGAGAAAATAGAAAATGTTACAGCTCTGTGACTGTACTACAAACAGGGACATGAGCATGCTGATTCAGAAGTTTTCAGCTATCCTTGATGGTAGGCGTTATTTGCTGAATGTAGACTGTTTTCTTCAATAAGAACCATAGCAAAGTAATCTCTGTGGATACTTTACATTTTTTCAGAATCTTAGCAGGAGTCATTATTCCGTTTATTTAATAAAAGTCCTTGGGATATGACAGATTTAATTAAGGCATCTAGATTGAACAGTATCAGCACATTTTATATGAGATGATTGTCCCAGAGAGAATATCACTTTTGCAGTTGATATCCAAATCAGATTTGCATGAAGCTACAGTCTCTTGAATTTGAAACAGAGCTGACATTTTGTCAGGTAGGGCCTCTGTTAAACATCCTTATGTGAAAACATCTTCTAAGGGTACATGTACCCAGTCTCTTACTTCATGATGATATGATTCAAGAGACAGGAAAAAAATGACAGCAAAAAACTGTATTTTCCTTCTCTCCTTGTTTTCTAGAAAATTGATCACCATGCCTTTATGAACACTGTCTCTTGGAAGAAAGACACATGTGGCTGTCTTAAAATAAACTTCTGTCGGGACTGGGATATTTCTAATTTCTCTCCTGAGAAAGATTTTGGTCAACTTGTCATCAGCTACTCTGGTTTACATATTTTGTTTCTGGACTCTTCCTTTCCTTTTTGAGTTCAGCAGCTATTCTAAATCAGGGCTCATTTGATGAGTAATATCATCTGGGTGGAGACCATTTTGCTACAGGGCATATTTTCTGCTGACATCAAACTGGTTTGACTTTCTTTGTATACTCTTGTTCTCTTACTATTAGGCTGGTAGTTTTTAAGTATTAGAAATGCCTCTGCAAGTGTGAATGGAAACTGTACAAGGCTGCTATTTTTAAACCAGAAAATGTTTATTTATATGTAAAGACAAGTATTTGTGACTAATTTATACTATATATACATATTTGAGGAAACTCTTGTCTTATTAGAATGATAACCTTAAGTGAAATTAACTTGGGTTTTATAGAAAAAAAGGTTGTTCAGAAAAGAATTTTAATAGAGGGTGAAACGAAAGTGAGATGCAGAATTTAGGTGAAAGAAAGAGCTTTGGGAAGGAATAGAAACTCATTTCTGAGGTGGAACAAGTATGAGGCAATAAGCGCTGAGCGGAGATAAAGGGGAGAAAATAACAGATTAAGGGATTTATATGTGTTGCCTAATAAAACAATAATGAATAAAAATAATTACTATAATTATAGCCGTTCTTTCTTAAGAGGTTACTATGGCATATGTGCGCCATTATATTATTTGCTTAATTTAGCCTTTCCCAATCCTTTCAAAATATATGGAGGTACTATTATGCTTGTGAAATCTTCTTTCAAGGAGTCTAAATAATTTACCCAAAGTCATATGTCTTTTAAGTATCTAAATTAGGACTTGAATCTGGCTTTGATTTCAAGCTTCTTTTTTTGTACCTTCTATTATATCTTGACTTCCATCATTATAAACTGAAGCTCCAAATAGTGTCAGAAGCCAGCCTTTGCCATTTAGCATTACAAGTCTTTGTTGTTGTTGTTGTTGTTAAAAGTCCAGAAAGAGGGCAGCCCTGGTGGCTCAGGGGTTTAGCGCCGCCTTCAGCCCAGGGTCTGATCCTGGAGACCCGGGATCGAGTCCCACGTCGGGCTCCCTGCATGGAGCCTGCTTCTCCCTCTGCCTGTGTCTCTGCCTCTCTCTCTCTCTCTATCAATCTGTGTGTGTCTCCCATGAATAAATAAATAAATAAAATCTTAAAAAAAAAATCCAGAAAGAGTTTACAGTCCGCTTTGAATACGCAATAATCACAATGAATCCTTCCTTGCCGGACATTTCATGTTGACTTTATCTCAAACAGGGTAAAAGAAATCTCAAAAACAAATATAATTGTTTTTAGAGAGTGGAAGATAAAGAGCCTTGATAATATATAACCTTTTGTCACAGACTTAATATACTTCTTGCCGCTGAATAATGTGAAAATTTAGGAACTCTATCATATCATGTTCATTGATTTACTTAATCTAACAAGCATTTTTTTTAAATGTCCCTACAATATGCTAGACACTATTCTAGGAATAAGGAAACAAAAATGAATAATTTCTAGTTCATGCTCTTCAGAAGCTAGTGTAATACAGCATCATGGATTTCAGCCATGCATGTCTTTCATTAATGTTAATAAATAATAAATGTGCAGATTCCTATTTATTCCAAAGTTTTGAATAGAAATTGATTGCTATCCACTTACTCATTTAATTGACTAATATTAATTGGGTAGTCACTAAGTGTAACAGATGATGGGTACCTGATGTAGAAATGCTTCCTGGCCTCAAAGCCATTCTTACTGTAGGATACACCTGTGCACAGATATTTACATAAATTGTGACAAAATTTGTGAGGAACAGAAGGAATACTCTGAGGGTGGATGCTGGTAGGGATCTACTTTAAATTTCATAATTAGGGAAAAAAGTCTCAAAAGCGGGTCACATATCTGAGACAGAAGAATAAGTATGGATTTGGCAGGGGCAGCTGGAGATAAAGAGTGCTAGGTAGGTGGTTAAAAGTCTAGAGGTTAGATGGTTAAAAGTCTAGAGGCAGGAAAGAACTATTCACATTTAAAGACCTTGGGGGAAATGATGTGAACTGAGGCTGGAGATGTAGGCAGGGCCAGATCTTAAAGGTCCCTATCGGCCATATCCTTTTGCAGGTTTTTATTGCTTGGATGACAACTTAAAGGAGCAACAGCCTTCCTGTCACTTAATTATGTATCGATGATCTTTACAATTTGTTGACAAATTACTGGAGTTAGTCTGTTTGCTTTCAGCTATTTCATAAAGACATTTGCCCAATATTTTTTCTGTTATTTTACTCTTAGATCTTATACTTGTTAGTAAAGATGTAGGATAGTAATCTATGAATATTTCTAGATACATTATACATTATAAGTATTTCCTTGTCCAGTGAGAAATCTTTAAAATAAGACATTTTCTGACTTTATAGGGATTGTCTAGCATTGTAAAATGAGCAAAAGCATTACAGAAACTGATGGGAAAATGTAATAATGAGGATCTGAAGAGCTGAAAATGCATCAGCAAAAAATCATTTTAAATCATTGTAATTATTTTTTAAAGTTTCCCTTAACACAAAAGGCTAAATCTTCACAATTGAAGACATGTCAAAAGTAGCTTGATTAAAGACAGCACTATTGCGTTTTTGCCATTAGAATAAAAAGACTGAATTGTTACTGAAAAGCCATGAAGTACAGAATTCTGGAATTTGTGGTGAAAGGAAATTGAAAAAGAACAGAACATTTGGATTCATGTTTCATGAAATAATTTGTGTGACAGAATAGGAAGGCAGTCTGAAGGAAAATTGACATAATTTTTTCCTAAGACTAGGAAAGGCCAGATAAATATGTCACTGTTAACAAATGCACTATTGTACATGAACAAAGCGTATTCTATTAAATTTGTAAATATTAATTTTCAATCACTGGAAAATATTTACTTGTTTTTTCAAGTATATGCAACTACTTGAGCTCCCCTCCTTTTTCCTCCCTTTTCCACTAGCTTCCTTTTCATTTTGGACAGACTTATTAAATTGGGCCAGAATGAGCAAGGCAGAAATGATTTTTAGCCCAAGGGAATGTTGATTCTTCAGGGGTAAACATGTATTATGATATGCATTGTGGAATATGCAATATGTAGTCTGCCCATGGTCTTTTTGTAGTATCTGAAGTCTAGTTTCTTTAGTTTAGGGAGTGAGAGTAGAACTTTTTCACCAGACTACAGAGTCATCAAAGCTCACTACTAGCCTATTGGGTTTTCAGGGACCAAGTCTTTGTGTCTTCATTTTTTTCCATAGTGTCTAATATAGAATTTGCATAGAAAACATCCAAATAATATTTGGTTGATTCAGGGCAGCAGGCACAAACAGAACCTAGAATAGAGAAATAGAATCTCTAGATTGTTCTTTTTGTGCATTTTAAAGATGTTGCCCATATCTCCTTTGTACTTACTGCTTCTGTACATGCCTAGGGTTTCTTTCCACAAATTTTCTCTGGTCCCATGCTTGGGTTGTGTATGTAGGGACCCTGAAACTGCTTTGAAATAGCATGTCCAGAAGTAGCCCTCAACTGATGCTAGGCATTTGTTTTGTTTCCTTAGATGGGATTTGATGCATAATTGTACCTCGGCTTCCTTTCACTCTGGTAGAATAACTCTGAGATTTGTGTTACATAATGTCCCAGAGAGCTCTGGTGAGACTGACCCATTGTCTGCAGTGACACTCTATCTACTCCTGGAAACACCCTGTATTGTCTTCCTTTCATTCTTTGAATTCCTCATGCACCTCAACATGATGGCACTTGAAAACTTCTCCCAGGATCTGTTTCAGGAGCAAGGGACAGGGACCTACATTCTTGGAGTATTGGACTAGCCACTGATGTCTGCAAAAGTTTGTTGAAAGGAATTGAATTACGTAGAACTGAACTGAATTAAATTAAATTACCCTACAAGATCATTTCTCTGGGCTAAATCCAAATACTTATTATATGCTGTCATGAGAGCTGAGGAGGACAGAATGGAGCATCTTATTATTAAGAATCCATTGACAATTCATAAACAATATTAACTCAATTGTAGTCTGGTACGTAAGCCTATTACACATGAAAAACTACCAATGGAGAGAAAAAAAGTAAAAATTTAAGAATAGGCACATCTGGACAGGTAAAATCAACTTTACAAATGGAATGTAATATGATAAGACAGAAATAACATAAAATGCACATATAAGCAATTATTTGTACTTTCATATAATTTGAAATGTCCACTATATATTAATTGACATTTACAGATTAAAAAATAAATTGTGCTTCATAAAACTTGTACCAAAAAAAAAAAAAAAATTAGAGGGGTGACCTAGTTAATTTGCCTGAATTTTTTTCTTAGTGGGCCAGATAGATGCAGCTTCGCTATAATTAAAATCATATCTTAAGAAAGATCAGAAAGTAGTTTAGATTATGTGTGTGTGTGTATGAGAGGGAGTGAGAGACAATAATTTTTGTATTCTCAAAAAGAAAGAATGCTAGAGCAAATTTTATAGCTACCAAATCAAAAAGTTGTTGTGGTGGCATGTTGCCACTGAACTTCTGGTTTGAATGATACAAGAGACAGTCTGTTCAGCAGTTATTTGTAGCAGTTTTATTACAGTCATAGACCAGTATGTGAGGCTCCCTGGACTAGCTGAGGTTCTTGGCAAGACAAACAGTGCATAGATCTAGCCACAGATGAATGGAATAATTCCAGAGAAGGGATCACAAGGTCTGGTGTAGACTCAACCTATCAACAATGAATGATTTAAGTAAATAAAAACTCAATTAATATCATACATCTTTAATCACTTCTAGTATATCCACATTAGTCTCTTCCAAATCTGAATTCTATTACAATTTTTTAGAACAAACATTTACTCAACATACTTTAAAGTTAGAAAAACTTGTTTTTCAATCCAGGTTGTGCCATTTTTTGGGCAAGTTACTTGGATAAGTTATTTAACTGAACTCTCTAAAATTCATTTTCTGTAGCTATGATGTGGAGATAATAGCATCCATAATAATAATAATAATAATAATCCTATAAGGATTATTAGAAACAGGAATGATTAGACACAAAATCCTTAATTTTTGGCAAGGCCTGACCTACATAGAAACTCGGAAAATTAAAAAGCATCAAACACAACAGTGCAGAATATAAGCACTGAAGAGTTTCACTTGAGTGAACAAGTTGTTCTCAGTTTTAAAGGAATTTACCTCTGATCATACAGATCATACAGATTGGATGTACACTAAAATAATATGTCGGTAGACCCAACCTGACAGAAAATAAAAAATTACTGAATGCGGGCTAACTATGAAATCCTTTAACCTTCATATTGGATCACATCATTTTATGTTTTCATTAGATTGTGTTCTTTCATTTCTGTTCCAGTGATCTGGGTCCATTATAAAGACCTGTTTATAGAGACGGAAGGATGGCCTAAATCCAAAAGTTGTAAAAATTCTATCCCATTAGGCAATGGATAGCTATAGTGGATCTTACCTGGGAATCATTTTCCCTCATTGAGAATAAGAATTCTGTTTTTTTTTTTTCTTTTCAATTTGAAAAAAAAAAAAATCTCAACAGGCTTGTGTGTGTGTAAGAGGAGAGGCTGACAAGTTGATATAAAATTTTATAGGGCAAGAAACCAGAAATAAGATAAGTCTAAAAGTAAGAATTAGGTGGGAGACCTAAAGACAAAAAATCATAAAATCACCTTTTCATCCATTGATAAAGAGTAAAAGTGGTTCATCATTAGTGGGATAGCACTACCTAAAGGACCCTACACCCTATTTTAAGTATTTGCCTCTGAAAACCACACTTGCCATTTGCCAAGAAAACAAATGGCATACACTTAAGTAGCAGCCTGGTAAGCTAACAGGTCTAGGATTTGGGAGGAATAGAACACTTACCCAAGTATGAATAAATGAACAAATGAATGAATCTCTCTACTCTGGATCCAGCCTATAGAGGACATTCAGTAAATGAGAACTACTACTATGAAAGAAGTGAGAGCAGAAATGAATGTTAAATAGACTTAGACTGGTGCTATAGGGAGGCAGTATTGAGTAATGATTAAAGAATGGGCTCTACAGTCACACTGCCAGGGTTCAGATATCTGACTCACCACCTGTGTAGCATTGAGATTGAAGGCACAGGTGTGCATGGCATAATATATAACTTTCTTTTTTAATGTGGTTGACAAAAAATGTATTTGATTAGATGAAATTTTTCTGAGGCTTCTCTTTAACTGATTTCTGATGAACGGACAGTCCACTATATTCATTTTTAACTTTAAATTAGGGTCATGTATATTCATTCATCTTTGGCCCACATGAATAAAGATACATCCATGTTTATGTCTTTATACACATATTTGTCCCTTGTAAAAACTGGCAAAATTAAGAAATGATTTTCAGTTTGACAGATGTTTTACAAATATGAGTGTTCAGCTTAGTCATGATGTAAATTTCTTTGTGATTTAAAAAATTTCTTGTATTCAATTTGCTATCAAATTGTTATGTGTACTTGTGTGAGTGTATGTGTGTGCACATGTGTTTAAAGCCTCTAGCTCAGTGGTTGAGCATCTGCCTTTGGCTCAGGTCATGATCCCAGGGTCCTGGGATCGAGTTCCACATTGGCTCCCCACAGGGACCCTGCTTCTCCCTCTGCCCATGTCTCTGCCTCTCTGTGTCCCCCATGAATAAATAAATAAAAATTTAAAAAAAAGTTTAAGGCATCTAGGTGAGTAATATTTGGTATAAAACTATTTTCTTCCCAATTATTTGAAATTTGGTTAAGGTGTAGTTTTATTTTTCCAAAGATTAGATCATATAATGATTGATAAAGTAGCTATGTGTTTTAGTTTGGTTAAAGATCCTGGAATAGTTCATAGTTCGTTTTCCTACACTCTAAAGAAAATATTTTTACTGAAAACCTTCTGTCAATTTCTGCAAGACGACAAAAATAGATAAAATACTTGTAGATATTAGCTATAAGTTGCTAATATTTTGTCATCCGTTTTTAAATTCTACCATGTGAATAATTGCAATAATGCAATTAAAGATCATAATTAAGGTCGGGATTTTAGGGTTTTTAGTATAACAAGAGACCATTCTTAGACATAAAAATATGTAGTTCAACTTTATTATATTTATCACATACTATTTAATTAATATTAGTTTAGTATATCTCCTTAGTGACAGGCACTATTCTAGGTACTGGGATGAGGGAATACAACAAAACAAAACGCAATTTCAAATCCCTACTCTCATGGAGTTTGTAGTACAGAAGGGGGGCAGTATGCAGTAAGTAATAAAAATAAAATGTATAGTTTGTTAGATGCTGAAAGAATGAAATAAAACAGGAAGAGGGGCTGGGGAATGCCAACTGTGAGGATGTTCATTCCATTTTAAATGTGGGAAGCAAGATAAGACCTCACTGAGTATGTGACATTTGACCAAGAATCTGAAGAAACTGATGGAGGGAGCTTAGGGTGCTGGCAGTATGAATAGTAACTGCAAGATCCTAAGGGAGGAAAAGTGCTTGAGGCATTGAAGGAATGGCTAAGATCCCAGCATGGTTAGGACGAAGTAAGATAGACATAGATTTTTAAAAAGCAATAAAAAGGTAAAGGCATGAGCACATGTCTTCTAGACCACTGTAAAAATTTTGGTTTTACTTTGAGGTGGGAGACTTGGAGAGTTTTTGAGGCAGGGATGAATGTGAGAGAAACATAATTTGGTAGGAGTATTAGAAGAGGGTTCAGAGAGGAGTCTTAGTTTGGGGCAAGAGAAGTTTAGAAACCCATTCTTGATCCAGCAGAATTGGCAGACTCCAGAAATTGAGATGCATGGCCTCTACCTAACAAAATGTGTGCTGGTGGTGTAGAGATACTAGATGGTATTCAATTCCAAAGATGTTATCAAACGACTTCTAAAATTCAAGGACCTTGCTAGAAAAAGAAGATTTAATGGTAACAGTAAAGAGTGCCTCCTGTGAAGAAGCTTGGGTAGGATTGACAAATGCAGTATATTTGCTCTCACAAAGGTAAGAGCTGTGTTCTATGTCAGCACATACAGATGAGATTCATTCTACATTGTGTTGAGGAGGCAGTCATGGCCAGGTCGATGCTGCGGGAAGAAAGGAATTAAGGACAAAATTTGTAGGTGAATGACAACAACACAAATCTAATAGTAGGTAACTAGGTAAAACTTTGGGATGTAGAAAATAATATAGTAACATCTGAACAGTAGAGAAATAGTAAGTAGCTTAGGAAGTGAAGTTAGTTCAGTCCACATGGAATATAGAGTGGCAGAGGAGGTCAAGCATGGCAGCTGATGAGATGAGCAGGGAAGAGCCAGATCATGAAGGTGCTCATCAAACAACATCACGGATTCTATTCTCAGGAGCACTGAGAGATATTGTAGGATCTAGCTGTTTCCACAGGCCTGGAAGAGCAGCTGCAGTGTCAAAAGATCAGAGTAGATACATACAGAGAAAGAATCTTATAAGGTACTTTGCTTTGTTAGTTGGCTCCAGTATCATGGAAACACTTCCAAGTAGCGAACGTTTTCCAATTAGGGGAGAATTATAGAAAATTCCATTAGGGCTTTAAAACTTTCTTGTCTCTAATTACACTAGAATGTGTAGACTTTTTGAACTTGAACCAACTATAGTTGAATTTGTTAATGATACTTTATTACATTTGTTTTAGAAACAAAACTGAAATCCAAATAATTTTGGCACTTTAGTCAGAAGCCTGAGTAATTTCATAGAGTAATAGGCTTTAGGGCTTCCATTTGAATCCCATTAAAGATTTCTGTATAATCTTAAAAGATATTAATAACCTGTATGGACTGAGAATGATCCTTAAAAGCAAATTCTCAGAATCACCAGCCAGAAAGTGTAATTTCATATAAAGCTAACTGCCCAGTTACAGGGGAACGCTGTTTAGGAGTGAACACATTTTGGCCTCACTGGAAAGAATCAGCTTGATGTGGTGTTTTCTCTCACTTATGCTGGGAAAGAGTGATTAATAAATAATTGGGAAAGTGACTAAATTAAAGAAAGCCTTTAATTTTTAAAAATCCCCTTTGTGGGACGCCTGGGTGGCTCAGCAGCTGAGCGTCAGCCTTCAGCTCGGGGTGTGATCCTAGAGTCCCAGGATGGAGTCCTGCTTTGGGCTCCCTCCATAAAAGCCTGCTTCTCCCTCTACCCATGTTTCAGTCTCTCTCTCTCTCTCTCTCTCTGCCTTTCATGAATAAATAAATAAAATCTTAAAAAAATCCCCTTTGTTTTCTTTCTGAAGGTCAAACATGTTCCATATTCAAGTAGAATCAAGAAGAGATACATTTACATGCAAAGGAAGGTGATCTCCCGATCTTTGGGGCAGCAAGAATGGATCACAGGTTGGGAGAGGGGGAAAGAAAGTGAATGAACCCTGAGAAGTGTAAAAACTTTACAAGGTGATGACTTTTTGTCATGTGAATTAGCACCAGAGTAAATCATGATCAACTACATCCATAGAAGCAGTTTTGGAAAGAAATAAGTCAAGATTTGTTTCATTAGTTTTTGAAATAAAGTCTGTGCTCTGTTCCTCAAAATATGGTCACCCCACCCACCCCAACCCCCCCGCCAATGGTACACTTCATTTTTGCTTTAGCAATTCCTTGGCTGAATGATTTCTGCCCACACCTCCTATAGTAAAAAGCCCCTTTTATCGGTTTGTAAGGGCATTCAGAAAAAGAAAGAAAAAGTAACAAAACAAAACACAAGAGCTGGCATTCCCTTTTCCCATGAATACAGCAAATTGGTGCAGTATCTGCTCCAAAGGAAAAGCTTCCTTCTTCCTTTCTCCCTCTCTCTCTGTGTAAAAAAGACATGAATGCTGCAGTTGTTGGACAGGAATAACAGTTGATTTGGAGTGAACCAGCCAAAAATGTCCCAAACAAATTAATAGCATAGAAACATCTGCTGCTGTTTTATTAGAGTTTCACATAAAAACCTAGTTTGCAAGCTGGCGTTTGGAAAGCTTTTCTTTACACTGAACTCCTAACGTAGCTGCGAAAGGCAATCAAGACCATATGTCTTACATTTTTAGGTCCAAATTTCCCTGCATCTCTCTCCAACCTGGGACAGTTGCTTGTAACATGAGTGTTGAATTATGAAACTCCTTTTTAACATAGGGATCTTTAAAATAATATATATTTAATGTCACTGAGGCTATGGCATTTAGATTTCTCTGTTTTGGTTATTATTATAGTTTCATTTAAGGATCTTTGTACTTTATCTTTACCCACATTATTTCAGTTATTTCAGTGGTGTTGGCTTTAGCTAGGCATAGCATTTAAAATATACATTATGACATTAATTTTGGATGTTTTGAACCCGATCATCGGTCAGGGAAAGGAGTTGTGATTTTTGCTGAGAGGAAGCCATCTGAGTCTATGAAATTAATTATTTTGTATGACAAATTCCTTCATTCTTGGTATGATGTATCTATCTCATTTATTTCATAAGTTGTCTTAAAACCCTCATGAGGAAAATGGACAAGTTTTAGGTTCTGCATGTTGAATGCATCATTATTCAGTGCTGCTCTCTCACTGGTATGGGGCAGAACTGTAATGACAAATCTTGTTCATGTGTTGTCAAGGTTTTAGTAAATGTGTGTTAGATATTAATTCTGCTAAGAGTGCTACAGCTCATTTTCCTTTTGTAGTATGGCTATTTAGTGCCCTATTTTTGTTCCCTCTTCCTTCCTTTTTTCCCCTTTGGAACTACAGTCCACAGACACACCCACACACCCATGTGCAAGTGTGTACACGCAGACACACGCACACACAAAGGTGTGCGGGCGTGCACATACTGTATGTATGTATATAAATGTTTCACCTAGAGCTTAAGAGGTTGCAACCATGTGTTCTCATAAGTTTTTATTTGTATACAACAAACTCTTCATTATTTGATTCTGACAGGAAGTTCCCTGGTACCTTCACTCTTTCTGTCACTGGAATGTTCTTCAACGTTTGTAATGCCATCCTTTTGTCCACATATAACAGCTCTAAAATCAGGGTAAGCTTTACAATTGAAAGCACTTTAGTTTCAGTAATATATGGCCACATGTTGCACTAAAAGGGGAAGGAAATAATAAAACCTCATTTTGTCTATGGAAGGGAAATTTCTTTTGCCTTGGAAGCCAGTTGCTGTGTTATTCTTCATCATATGCAGCCTTTTAGTTTCTTTGGGAAATACTTTAGTTCACAAAAGGGGCTAGAAGGTCAGAGATAGGTAAAATGTCATTTGAGTATCTTTATAAAATTGTTTAAACTGTAAAGTTATTTTCTTAAGAGAAAAATGGACGAATATAATTTCTTTTTTTCTCTTCTACATTCCAGAATTCTTAACCCCACCACTGTTTGTACATTCCTTCTTATACACTGCTCTGTGAGAAACTCTTGGAAAAGAAATACAATATCCTACTGATTTCCTGATTAAAAGATGATTTTTTTTTTTCTGCGCAGACCAAGGCACAGTAGAAAATTTCATTGTCCTTTTCTAGAAGATCTAATTCATTAAGTATGTAAAGGACTTTAGTAACTATAAAGCACTGTACAGATTAGAAATTAATATTTTCATCTGTAACACTACCATATACAGAAATCCCAACTTAGAACTCATGCATACATAAATGGGCAATTAAAAGGTAACATTATACAGACATTTGTATTATCAAATTCATGTCTTTTAGTATAAAGCGTTTGTTTAAATTCATTCTCTGTTGTGGGCTTTCACAAGTTTTTAATGTGCAGAAGTGTCCATGTTATTGGAATGGACTTCTAGATATCTTCTGACAAGATAATCTTTCTGCATTGCAAATCTGGTTATGTGACACACCTGCTTAACACAAAACAAAAAAACTTCAGAGGCTTTTCAATTCCTAAAATATAAAGTCCAGATTCCTTAATTTGATTTGTAAGTCCTATTTGATCCGTCCTTATTTCTATCTACACTGTTATCTCCTGAACACTTCCCACTTCCACAAACTCTATTTTTCAGATATTATTTAATGTGAAACAGGCCATGCTCTGTCCTATACTGTTGTACATCCTGCTTCCTCATCGTGAAACACTGTCACCACCTCTTATCCTAACCCTGTCCCTGCACCTGCTAGTTCTCCATTTGGACACTGCTTCCTTTTAGGAGACCTTCACTGGTACCTCAAGTCTGAATCAGGAGCTATGTTGGTTAGGGTTAGGGTCAGCTACAAATAACTCCAAAACTGGATACAGCAAATTATTATTCTTGTAGCATCTTTCAAAAGTCCTTTGAAAGTATAAGTTGTCAAGCCATATAATGCTTATAATTGTAGAACAAATACACCACTGACTAAAATAAAGTGTGATTATACTATACTACATAGTTACTTTATTCTTTAATTTACGATATAATATACTGATTGGTAAATCAAAATCTATTATATCTAGGGTGTGTGGTTGTTTGAACCATGCAGGGAACTCGTGAGTGGATTTTTAAAAAATAAATATAGTATAGTACTGTTAATAAATATAGTATAGTACTATAGTATTTTCTCTTCCTTATAATTTTCTTAGTAACATTTTCTTTTCTCTAGCTTACATTATTATAAAAATATGGCATAGAGGGATCTCTAGGTGGCTCAGTTAGTCAAGTGTCCCCGACTCCTGATTTCAGCTCAGATCTTGATCTCAGGGTCATGAGTTCAAGCCCCACATTGGGTTCCACACTGGGTGTGATGCCTACTTTAAAAAAGGGGTGCCTGGATGGCTCAGTCTGTTAAGCATCTGCCTCTTGATTTTGGCACATGTCTTGATCTCAAGATTGTGAAATCGAGCCCCATGACAGACTCTATACTGGGCCTGGAGCCTGCTTAAGATTTTATCTCTCCCTCTTCCTCTGCCCATCCCCCACCCCATCTGCCTGTCTCTCTCTCTCTTAAAAAAAAAAAAAGAATACAGTATAGAATACATATAACATATAAAATGTGTGTTTACTTAATCATTTATGTTACTAGTAATGCTTTCAGTCAACAATAGGCTCTTAATAAGTTTTGGGGGAAAAAGTTATAGATGAATTTTTTTTTATTGGTGTTCAATTTACCAACATACAGAATAACCCCCAGTGCCCGTCACCCATTCACTCCCACCCCCTGCCCTCCTCCCCTTCCACCACCCCTAGTTCGTTTCCCAGAGTTAGGAGTCTTTACGTTCTGTCTCCCTTTCTGATATTTCCCACACATTTCTTCTCCCTTCCCTTATATTCCCTTTCACTATTATTTATATTCCCCACATGAATGAGAACATATAATGTTTGTCCTTCTCCGACTGGCTTACTTCACTCAGCATAATACCCTCCAGTTCCATCCACGTTGAAGCAAATGGTGGGTATTTGTCGTTTCTAATGGCTCAGTAATATTCCTTGGATTCCAATATTCCAATATTCCATTGTATACATAAACCACATCTTCTTTATCCATTCATCTTTCGATGGACACCGAGGCTCCTTCCACAGTTTGGCTATTGTGGCCATTGCTGCTATAAACATCGGGGTGCAGGTGTCCCGGCGTTTCATTGCATCTGAATCTTTGGGGTAAATCCCCAGCAGTGCAATTGCTGGGTCGTAGGGCAGGTCTATTTTTAACTCTTTGAGGAACCTCCACACAGTTTTCTAGAGTGGCTGCACCAGTTCACATTCCCACCAACAGTATAGATGGATTTTTGATGGTACAGGAGATTGGTGCCCCTCCCCCCTGTGTTGTTAAAGGGTCAACTTTATTTAAAGCACAAGATTTAGGTTTAAAATAGTGTGAGTTAAAAATATTATAATAAGATTAGGTGGTAGCAATGAAAGTTTACTTACTATCATCTAACTGGTATATTTTTCTCCAATAGACTTAATCAGTTACTCTTAAAAAATAGCACTGTGATGATTGTTATTAAAATCACCTTATTCTCAAATGCTTAGACTATCTTCATATTTGGATACTAATGTATTTATTAAAAGAACCATGTAATGGAAATTTTAAATCCAAGCTAAGAGTTAGAAAAAAAAGATAAATTTATTTATTTTAGTCAATCAGATCATGTAAGTTGACAATTATTTACATATAAGTAATTTAAATATACACTTTATTTATTTTTTAAAGATTTTATTTATTTATTCATGAGAGAGAGAGAGAGGCAGAGACACAGGCAGAGGGAGAAGCAGGCTCCATGCAGGGAGCCTGACATGGGATTTGATACTGGGTCTCCAGGATCACGCTCTGGGCTGAAGGCAGGCACTTAACCGCTGAGCCACCCAGGAATCCCTAAATATACACTTTAAAGAGAGATTTATAATTTCACATGTTTTAGTGACTTTCTCATGTGGTTTGTGTCATTAACAAATGAAAGGGAGAAGGACACTAGATTAGTCACAAAAAATCTAGCAAGTATATTTCTTAACATTTAAAAGCATAAATCCTTGGAAAGAAAACAATCTACATAACTTCTAAATTTCTGTTAATTTGGTGGAAACTTTCCCACAGAAAGCCCTACTAGTTCATGAATGAGAATGTGTTGATTGGGCTGACAGACTTTCAAGTGGTAGAAAATGGAGAGGACCAACACTGATTCTGTCCAAGCATTTGAAGTTCAAATGAATCTCTGGGAATCCTGTAAAAGTTCCAACGATCAATAGTTACTTGGAAAAAGGACATTTAATAAACAAGCACAAACAGGAAGCTGTTTAAAGGAACGAGCAGAGGGAGCTCTTGTGACCAAAAGAGGTTTTTGAAACTGAACCTTCGAGGAGCTCTTACAAGCCCAAGAAGTGCTGAGCTTCAAAGGGAAATGCCTGAAGTAGATGAAACCAACCAATAGACATTGAAACTCCTAATGGATATACAGCAGTTGTGCCACAAGCCAGTGGAATATGTCCAGGGGAAAAGTGTTTTTGCCAAAGCCTGAGTGCTCTTTTTGCTTTTGCTCCAGTGAGTTGAGTCAAGGAATAGATACTCAATTTCCCATCAAATTGCTAGATTTCCAGACTGTTCTGCAATGTAAAAAAATATCCCTCAGCGTGATATTTTTCAGAGTGAAAGTGGGGATGGGGTGGGGGGATGATTGAGAAGTGTGGTGGGTTTAATAAAAGACTCCTTTGCCAAAAAAAAAAAAAGGAGAAATAAAGGAAGCCACTTTGAAGTAATAGTTTTTGAAATATTCTCACTGGCAAATAACAACTGTTGTGGTTTTCCTTAATGATATTGTATACACAGAAGATGTTTTAGTGGAAGAAAGAAGAAACTTAAGCTAAAATGCTTGAGAAATAAGACTAGCTTAGCTTCATTTTTAATGTGAGAATAAAACTAATTACATGTTTGAGGGAAAAAGTCAGAACTTTGCTTAATATTTCATTTCTATTAATTCTCAGATTTGGAACAGAATTAATAGTAGAAATCATGAAAGATAAACAGACAAGTCTTCAAGTAATAGTCCAACATATTTACCACATGGGAATGTAAACATTTATATGGAAAGATGAATTAATGTCATTAGTTTTAAAAGAGTATTTCAAAGTGTTGATGAGTAGGGGTTTGTTTGTTGACTTCAGTGAAATCTGAAGAACATGGGCTTTGAAGGAAAATGGCTTGGGGTTCTCTTAAAGACGCCATACTTTGTAGCACAAGAGATACACAGGTTTAGATGCATATGATGCTTATATAGAGGGAAAATCTTTTAAGTACACCTTGAAATATAGTATAACTTTGGAAATACACATGCACATTTAGGAAGTGATCACTCTGAAGATATAGTATCTAGGCTTGCCTTGATTAGACAGCCCCAATAACCTTCTTTCTTCTTTATTCTCTTTTGGTTTTCTGGTGTTGCTGGTTTCCTAAGCCATAGGTGAGTCCATTGGCTGATATATTCCTATCACTCTCTATTTCCAACAGCAGCCCTTTCATAGCTTACAGGGGGAAAGGAGGAGGACATTTTCATGAATTTCTTGTGTTTCATGAGGATATCCAAAAAAGGAGATAGATAACAATGGCCTTTGAAAACTGATATGTAGAAGAAGATTAAAAGATTACTAGCTAAAATTAGAATTATTAGCAGAAAGTGACTAATCTGTACTGCTTTATTTTCTCTCTAGTCTGATATTCTGTAATAAGAGTGATTGGTGTCTCATTTTTATAATCTCTCATTTTTAGTATATGGTTCTATACCTTAACATTTTTTCTTCTCAGTGATGAAAATTTCCTCAAGAGCAGGCACCATATAAAATTTTGTCCTTGACATAGCATCAGGCACATGGTATGGAGTGTTTATATCATTAGGAGAAGAAAGAACAAACGTTTTTTTTCGTACGCACATAGTATTGTTCTAGACATTATTATAAGTATCTCATTTAATTTTCATAGTAACCCTATGAAGGACAGAAAGAGGCATTATTTCCAGTATGCAGATGAGGAAGTTTTAGGTCAAGAGGGTAGATTAGCTTACCAAAGATGCACAGCTAGTAAGTGGAAAGTGGAAATTTGAACTCATATATCTGATGCTCAGGACCCTGGTCTTTCTACAATAGCATATTTTCTCCTACTAGAATTGAGAGAGGCATAGATCAGATATTACTTGTTCTTTTCAATATAGATACAATGTAAATACTTTCTAGTGTGAAGTAAAAAGAACTTCAAGTAGTATTTATTGAGAATACATACTAGCTATGTTTTCTTGGTCAAGAAAATTTATATGCCTTTTCTGCACTTCAGTTTTCATATCTACAAGAATTATATATATATATATACACACACACACACACATACATATATATATATAAAATATGATCCGCTTACTTATGGAAACATTGTAACTTAAATTTATTTTTTTATTTTTTTTAAGATTTTATTTATTTATTCATGAGACACACACACACACAGAGAGGCAGAGACACAGGCAGAGGGAGAAGCAGGCTTCACACAGGGAGCCCAACTTGGGACTCGATCCTGGTTCTCCAGGATCACGCCCTAGGCTGTAGGCGGCGCTAAACCACTGAGCCACTGGGGCTGCCCTGTGACTTAAATTTAGCAAAAGAATCTATTTGAGGGATGCCTGGGTGGCTCAGGGGTTAAGCATCTGCCTTTGGCTCAGGGTGGTGATCCCGGAGTGCCCTGATGGAGTCAGGGAAGGGAGCCTGCTTCTCCCTCTGCCTGTGTCTCTGCCTCTCTCTCAGTGTCTCTCATGAATAAATAAAATCTTTTTAAAAAAAATAATCAATTTGAAAATACTCTGCAGGATGCTTTAAAGTGTAAAGTATTGTAGCTTGTCGCTGCCTGTGATGATGATGACAATGAGGATGATGTCAATGAAGATGATGATTATAGTCCATGGGTTCTTTCTATAGTATCCTTTCCACAAAAATCTATAGGATTGAAAGCACATATTTGTTAAATCAAAATTAACTAAGTAGGTTTAATTTCTTATTTTTTTAAAAAAAACACTTGTATCTCTGAATTGATCCAGTTTTTTATTTTGTTTTGATTTGGTTTTATACCAGATTGTGTGATGACCTCTCCAAATCTTTTGATATATCTTGATTATATATTTGGAGTGTTCTTGCTATAACTTACTAAAGAGATATTTCAGTGCTATGTTGCCTGATGGTGATTAGGAAGGACCCTACAACATGTTTCTATGTGTACTGAAGATCTTGATGTGTAGTTGGTGCTTATTTCTTAATCTGAATGGTTGTGTCTTGAAAAGCTCTTTATTTTTATGTTCTTTCAACTAGTATTATTAATAGCAATATATCACTGCAGGGATGTTATCCCCTAAATCATACATTATCCGGAGACAGTAGAATTGGTTAGATATAGAAAAATGTACTTTTGTTTTTGTTTTTAAGATTTTATTTATTTTAAAAAAGGTTTTATTTATTTATTGATGAGAGACACAGAGACAAAGAGGCAGAGGGAGAAGCAGGCTCCATGCAGGGAGCCCGATGTGGGACTGGATCCCAGGGCCCCAGGATCACACCGCAGGCTGAAGGCAGGTGCTTAACCACTGAGCCACTCAGACGTCCTGAAAAATGTACTTTTGTGGAAAATTAACTAGAGAATTTATGTAATAAAGTCTTTTGAACCCAGCTGGTACAACCCTTACTGTTTCTAAAACTGCTGCTCATGAAAATCTTTTCCTAGTATTGGTCCTTAGCCTGTTGAATCATCGATCTGATCTTAATTGCAAAGTAATGCAAATAATGACCAGAAAACTGCCTTCTGCTTGGAAGGACTTGACATTTATGAGCTCTCTTTAGGAAAAAAGATCAGCATGGGAAAATCTTTTAAATGTGGTCTAATATGATCACACTAAAAAGTGAATACATTGATTACTCCAGTGGCATCAAACACTAAAAAAAAATCATCACAAATCCATAGGAAGCATTTCCTTTTCCTGATTTTGTCATGTCATATATATCACATTTGTAAATGTACCACCAAATGTTTCCAGAATATCTGTTCTTAAATTATTTAGAGTCATTTCATTTTCGAGCCAGTTTCATTCCCACTCATTATAAGATTTTATATGGAGAAATACAAATTAGTTAAAACACTGATTTGTTAAGCAAACTTGTAGAAAGTACCCCTTATTATATTTGCAACACTTCAATTACTTCTAGGTTTATTTAATTATCTGCAAGTATCCATTTAGTTTTTGTATTTACATTTTATATAGCACATTTACAGGATTTTTTTTTCTGTTTAAATAACTGTAACTCAAATATAGCATTTTCATTTTGTCTATATGCATTTTGTCAGTATCAGAATCAGGATAAAATTATCAAGAGAATTTAATAGGAAATATTGCATTGCAATTTTAGATTTTTCATATCTGAATTTTTTGATATAAATTTTTGTTCTACTGAAACACCGAATATATCTGATATGGTAATAGGCTCATGATTAAAAAGATGAAAAGAATGTCCTTTGTTTTAATCTCAAAGAATTAGAAAACTCTTTTAGAACTGAATATGTCCTGAACAAATTTTCAGCAAACACAAAAAAATGTAAGCACTAATTTATGCTGTCCAGAATTCTTTCCATGGCAATTATAGCTACGAACTTTTTGACAAATAAATTGGAATAGTCCCTAACTTCCTTTCATAGTATCTTCTGAACCTATAGTTTATGCACCCTAAGCCTTATGTGAATTGTTGATTATTTAGCCATACCATGTCTCACAATAGTGAGTGCTGTAAGTTTGTTTAACTGAGTAAAATCATGAGTCAACTGAGTAAAACAATCACTGTATTTTCACCTACCTGAAGTGGCATGGCATTCAGTCTGTGATGAAACATGCAAGATTAGGATAATCAGTATCCATTCTGTTCATGAACTATTTCATATTTTCTCGATTAGAGTCCTTGTCTTTAAGTTTCCTGAGCATACCCATTAAGATTGTTTGTTACCTTTCTTCTAGTTTATATTTAGGCAAAAATCTTTTAAGATTTGATAAGGGATCCAAAAATTACTGTAACTATCATTGCTTGCCACTGAACAAGTCTTGCTAAATGACTTAGCCATCTTTTTGTTGTAATCTGTTTCTGTGCTGCTTTCTAAATGTCTTTTTTTTTTGTCCCAGAAATATTGCAGGATTTTAAAATGTATTTGAATAGAAAAATAAACAAAAGACCCTTCATTATGAAGATAAATGAAAACCGTTAATGCCAGCTGTTGAGAATGCCATTGTGAGATCCTTTGAAACATTGAAAACACATTTCACCTGTTAGCAAACATCTGTCCAGAGTTCCTACATCAGAACCAATTAAAAAAAAGGAGACAGTGATGAGGGACTTCAGGAAAGTATTCAGGTGAATTGATGCCACTACTTGTCAGGTTAGGTTGATCATGACTTAGAACCCAGATATATTTATCAGCGGAAAATATAAGAAAAGTGAATCCTTGAACAGAAAATAAGATGGAGTCTGCACAAGTGACTTAAAGTAGTACCAAATGGAAAGCAGTGCACAGTATCAGCAGAGTCCGACATAGTGTAGTAGTGGGGGTCTGGACAGATAAAGGATTAGCCTGAGGGAGTCTTGAATTCAGAAAATGGCAATCCAATCATGGATGCTGAAGGTGGAAGAAGTCCAGAAGATTAGCAAAAGGAAGACCAGAACTCGAGTACTAGGCAGAGACAAGGTAAGGGTTCAAAAATGGTAGAGTAAAATAACTCAGTTTCTAAAGCCAGACTAGAAAACAGGTTTGCATGGATCTATGCTAAAACTCAATTACTGCATCGAATATTTCAGCTAAGACTAGGACAAATAGTAAGCTTGATTTGGTGTTTATCCACTAAGGAATGAATCGCACATATCTGTTACATTTCTCCTATTAACAAAATCAGGTTTAACAAAAGCTATGAGAATTGGTGGCAGGCAGAGAAAATTTTTAGAAATGTTTATTAGACCTCACTGTATGATACTGATCTACCACATAAGTACAGCATACAATCATCCAAGCTGATTTGCTCATGGCCCCAAACAGCATGTTCTCTTCCACCTGCTTGCTTTGTTTTGTTTTGTTTTTCTATCTACCCAGAAAGCCAAAACCCTCTTCCTGGCTTATCTATGTTCTAGTCTTCATCTTGATCCCTACTCAAGTCTTACCCCCACATAACTATTAAAGAAGTTTCCATGAATAGCTTCACCTGTAAGACGTCAGTAAGGAAAGTATGAAAGTATACTAAACAACTCTTCATAAGTTTCATTGAACCGAAAATTTCCAAATTGTTTTACCTTTGGATTACTTGTTTTGACATGTCTGTGTTCCTATATGTTTGACTGGTCAGAGATCTAAAAATATATGATGAAATCTCTTTTGATCTCCTTTGTTGAACATCTGAAAAAGTTTACTTAGCATGTGGTAACAATTTTAATTTGGGAGCGTGCTGATAATAAAAAGATGTGTGTGTATGCATGCATCCACAAGCTAAAAATGAGTTCACATATATTTGCTCTTAGCATTTAGCTTGCCTAACTTTGTTTTTATAAACAGAACTATTAAGCTTGTGGCTTTGGTAACTAAATGCAGAGTAAATAAAGTATGAGTCAATCAAAACTTTTGATAGTATCTATACATACTACCTAGTAATTTTATGTATTTTGTGCATCTGTTCTGACATGCTCATTTGACACTTTAGTGAAAATATCATATGCAGGACCTTAATTCACCACTTAAGAAGGATACCACTTTATGTTTTTCTGAAGAAAGTGGTTTTTTTTAGGTATAACAGTTACTGAAATGATAATATACTGTATTCTGAAAAATCCTGCATTCATCATACTCTTCTGGATTTTATGGTGTGTTTCTAAATAACATCAATCTTCTTTATACTAAATTCCATATATGAAATATGATAAAACTAACACATATATCTCAAAAATTATAGATGGTTTGAATTATTTAATGCATTTTTAGGGAAAGAAAACTAAAAAAATATCACTTACAGTATATTATACTGCTATTCGCTGTTTCTTCATATCATAAAGAATAGTCATTATATATGCAAACAGAGGTCACATTTTGGTTTGCTTTGTTATCTCATGCCAGGCATTTGCATGATTTCAAAATGTAGTTCATTACATCTAAATATTTGATTTTCAGGGTTTTTTCCTTACATATTTATTTATTCATTTCATATATATTTTCAAGAGACATAGTTCTAATATGTCATAATGGTGGTCTTTTGAAAAAACTAAGGAAGTTTCATTTTGATATAGAATCAAACGTTTCGTTATACCAAGGTTACTTTGGTTACTTTTATCACCATCCCCCCCAAATCTCTCTGCTTTTTGAAAAGTGACTAAAGAAGAATCTCTTGTTATTCCTGATTAACTGCATATCCTCTTGAGACATACTCAGTTTTGCCTTTGGGTAACCATGGCTCAGAAGCAGACAGAACTATGTGGAGGTAGTGTAAGGCTGTAAGTAGTAGTGCTTCACCATTAGACCCGCAGTGGGTCCCAGATCCCTAATAAGAGTTGGCCTTCCCATTACATATATGTATTTATAGCAATATGGAGTTTTAAAGTAAAGATAATAGGATGATTAATTGAAAACAACTTAACCAATACCGTAGAATGAGAACATTATAAAGTTCAATCCCGTTGATACTCATTTTCCATTTCTGTGTGATTGGCATTGGACCAGGTGTTAGGAATATACCTATGAACAGCGACAACATCCCTAACTTCTGAAAGCTTTTGGTCTTGTGGGAGACTCATTTAAACATGAGGATACAATGATGGGATATAAACTTAGGAAGGGAGATATAAGGTGAGCGCATAGTACAAAGCACAGAAGGGGTACCTGTCCCAGACTTTTAGAGAGTGAGGGCAAGATCCAAGAGGAACAGCTGTCCAAGTGGTGGATGGAGATATGTGGGAGGAGCTAGCAAAAGAGCCACATGGGATGAAAAGTAACTTAGTGGATTGGAGAGAATAGAGGACAGGGGTGGAAAGAAGAGAGATTAAGTTGCAATAGAAAGGGTCACTGTATGAATTATACACTGTGCTATAGAACTTGGACTTTCTTCTAAAAGAAATGAAAAGTGACTTGGATTTTAACTAAGATAGTGACATGTTTCAACTATGCCGTTAAAGGGCACACTCTTGGACCAGAGAGAAGGTGAATTTAGGGAGGGAAGTTTGGAGACACAGGGACTGAGCTGGTGTAAACCAGTCAGGAGAAAGGACAGAGGACAGAAGTTAAGAGCGGTTATGGAATTTCAGCAAAGTGGACAGAATTGAAGGTCCAATGGAGGAGTGATGAGATTTGATGGCAGATTGAAGAGATTTACAGTAGATTGGCAGAGGAGTGGGATTTGGTGCAATAGAATTAGTGGAAATTCTGGAGAATTACAAGAGGAGGATAGAAAAGATTGGAAGTTTAGTTTTGGCTATAGTAGGTTTGAGATGCCTGTAGAACACAGAAATGAGAGTGGCTAAGCGGCCCTGAGGTAAGTGGGCTTGGGATATTTATATCCTATATCTGGTTATACTTTGTTACACTGTAAACCTCAGCAAGGAGCACAAGTGTATGTGTGCTCAACACATGCAGTGTGTGTACACTAATAACTGTATGGGGTCTGATACTGAATTTCAGTCTCTCGTTAGTCATATCTTTTAGCCAGATGTGACCAAGGGAAATGTTTCTTCTCTTCATCTGTAGAAAGATTTTTTTTTTATTATTTTGATGTGCTCTACTCTAATAATTAGAGAAGTAGTAATAAATGACTAACATATGAGTATCTGCCAGGCGACAAGCCTTATCTCAAGTACTTTAGCTAAAATATTTCATTTACTCCTCATGACTGCCACATTTTGCTACTCATTATCATCCACATTTTATAATGATGAAGAGAGAAGGAAATAGTGTAACTTGCCCAAGATCACATTGCTAATATGTGATGGGACCAGGATTCAAACTTAGACCACCGTGTCGAGGTCTATCTCAAGGATTTGAAGTTCAGATTTAATTTGGCTCCATTGGAACACCTGGGTGGCTCAGTGGTTGAGCATCTGCCTTCTGCTCAGGTTGTTATCCCGGGGTCCCCGGATCAAGTACTGCATCAGACTCCTCATGGGGAGCCTGCCTCTCCCTCTGACTACATCTCTGCCTCTCTCTGTGTGTCTCATGAATAAATAAATAAAATCTTTAAAATAATAATAATAATAATAATAATTAATAATTTGGCTCCATCAATGCTTTCAGAGAAGTTGCTTCTCAAGAACAGCCTTTCCTTTCATTTGTGAAGGGTCAAAGACCTGTTCTGTGCTCAGATGTCTCTTTGCCAGTTCCTCAGGTTATGCCTTCCTGCCTGTCCCACTGTTCCCTCTGGTGATCAAGTGTAACTTCCGTATGAGCTGTAATTGAAATTCCTCTCCCATTTGCAAAATCATAGGCTCCAGAAAATATTCTGTATAGAGCTTTTAAAGTCAGCAGCTATAGATTCACTTTTCCTCCTTTTTGGTTTAGGATTATAATATCATTTTCTAACTCCCTTTTACATATTTTATAGATAATTGTAAATCATCTTCATGTTTACATTTGTGTCTTTCACCAAATATGTTATGATACTTGCAGGAAGTGACCTTAGCATTTTCTCTTACATCTTTACATAATATTTTGTTCTTTGAGATCTCAATAAAGATGGTGTCTGGCTCCCAGTCATGGTGTTATTTATATCTGCAAAGCTGTTTATAAAGGCTGTGAAGTTTTCAAAAGCTTTCTATCAAAAAGTATGGTCTTTGGGGTGCCTGGCTGGTTCAGTTCGTAGAGCATGGAACTCTTCATCTCAGGGCCATGAGTTCAAGCCCCATAGTATGTACAGAGCTTACTTGAAAAAAGAAAATAAAATAAAAAATGTCTTTCCCTTTGAAAAAAAAAAATATGTTCCTTAAACCAGGATGTTACACATTTTCAAGTTGTTATGGAAGGGAGCAGTAATTTTAGTCCTTGAGATGATGTTGAGAAAGTTTATTATTTCCTTTGAGAAATGGCTTCATATTTACTAATGGGGATAATTAAAAGGATACCTGGAGTATACTTTTATCAAGCTTCATTAGTTTCTTTCTGTAATTTGTCAACTTTGTAGTTGAAGAAGAAAGGTTAGCTCGGTAGAGTGTAAAGTAGGGTATATATTGGAAGGAAATCTCATTTTATAGGCCTTTTTTTTTTCTGCAAAGAAAGTATAAATTGGTAGTTTGAACACATGACATAATTCCAGCTATTTTTTCAGTATAGTTTGCTTTCTTTTAAATCTAATTATAACCCAAGACTACTCATAAGAGACTTTTTTGAAAAATATTTAAAATGAGTCATTTGTAGTTATTCCTTTTTAAAACTCCCCAAACACAGTCACTGGTAAAGAATGTCTTTGCTATAAGAGTACTGTCTTTCTCTCTTCAGCATACTGTACACTAGTTCTGACTGCGCCTTGTGACTGGCTTTTGCAAGTGACTTAGGTTTTCATTTATTTCTTGTAAAGGGACTCATCCCAACTCTTAAGTCCCATACTCTTTCATTAGAAATTGGAGTTTTAAGACTGAAAATAAGATAATAATGATCATGGTAAATATTAACATAGTGCTTATTATATATTAGGCACTATTCTGTTTTATATATTTTAATTTTATATAGTCCTCATAATAATCTAATTAATAAGCATAGTTATTATTTCTATTCTATTGATAGAGAAGTTGAGGCAAGGAGAAGTAAGTGACACAGCTAGCTCAGGCCAAAGCCAGGATCCAGTCTAAACACTTGGGTTCGATAATCATTTCTCTTGTCCAATAACTATAGTACTTTGCATTGTATTTTTATTTGTGTTTTTATTTATTTAAGATTAAGAGTCAAGTGCTAGTCTTTGAATATGTATGTATAATTTAGCTAAATATTAACTATTAAGAAGTCATGATTTTCCTTGGGGCACCTGGATGGTTCAGTTGATAAAGCGTCAGACTTTTGATTTTTGGCTCCTTGCTCAGCATGAAATCTGCTTGTCCCTCTCCCTCCATCTCTGGTTCTTCCTGGGTGTTCTCTCTCTTTCTCTCTCTCTTTCAGATAAATAAGTAAATAAATACCCTTTTAAAAAAAAAGATTCTTAAAGATCCTTTTAACATGAATTTAGTTAAAAATAATTCTATATAAGTATAATTTAAATTAAAAATTTTTAAATAACCCAATATTTCCTTGATTAAAAAAAAAATGTTTCCAGGATCTGCGCTTCTTTTTTTTTTTTTTTTTTTTTGTCATAGAGAATTGCCTGTATTTATGGAGAAACAAAGTATTTTTTTTTTAAGATTTCATTTACTTATTCATGAGAGACAGAGAGAGAGGCAGAGACAGGCAGAGGGAGAAGCAGGGTCCTCTCAGGGAGCCTAATGTGGGACTCGATCCCAGGACTCTGGGATCATGACCTGAGTGGAAGGCAGATGCTCAACCACTGAGCCACCTAGGCATCCTTACAGGGAAACAAATTAAATTCGAGTATTAGTTGACACATTCAAATGTGTAAAACTGAGTACCTTGATAATTTTTTATAAAGCCAGTTTTGTTTTTCAGTTTTTACTTCCTCTCTACCTTCTACTCTAAAGTATACTATATCTTTAGCATTGGCATCTTGACATACTTTATGTGATATCCTACAATGGGGTTTAGTAATTAAACCATTTGCTCTTGATTGACTTGTCACTCAGGGCAGGGAGAAACTTTGATCTGCCATGTTTCAGTGGGGAAAAAAAAGGTAGATCACATACCTGCACTTAGACTCCACTTCTAAAGCAAGTTTCTTTCCTACTACTCACCATCAAACTTTAGATGACATTTGATGATTATTCTTTGTAAGACTAAGTATAATCAGAGGGCTTCAACTAACATGTACATCAGAATTACCTATAGAATATATATGTAGTTTAATGTAGGAATCCGAGTCCCAGCCCAACTTCGTGAATTTGATAGGCATGAGTTTCATCGTTCACTCCTTCCTTCCTTCCTTCCTTCCTTCCTTCCTTCCTTCCTTCCTTCCTTCCCTTCTTCTCTCTCTCTCTCTCTTTCTTTTTTTTCTTTCTCTTCAGAGGAGATTCCATTTTGCCCATATGGTTAAAAAGCAATGAATTAAAATGAAGTCTTTGGAATCTGATGGACTTGTGTTTATAGTGCTCCTCCATGAGCTACTAACTGTAATTTGTAAGCTAACTTGCTACCTATAATCCTCTGTTTCTTTATGTAGAAAACATTGATATGACTACTTATCTCATAAGGTTATTATAAGGATGAAATCTGCTAATACAAATAAGAACTTAACAGTGTGAGGTATGTAGTAAATGCTCAATAAGGGGTAGAGATTACTCTTGATTTTAATTTGTTTTAATTGATATGAAATGTGAAGAGGAGAGAAATGAGGCCACCATAGGATTTGTCCTGAGTAGAATCCTCAGTACCTGATTGTTCTCATCAATGCTATAATGATATATGCAGGACGGGAATAGTCATTTCTCTTTGAAACACAGGCTGCTCATCCTTGTACCTTTTGATAGCTTTCTATGTGTGTTATTGTCCATTCAGCCCTTATAGCACTTGGATGCACTCAACTCATGACTGCATAATTACTCACGAAATTGCTTGTTACCAAATTCTGCTACTTCAGCAGCTCCCTACCTAATAATGGCACATTAGTGGGTAAAGTAATAAATCATATTTTAAAACTCATAACATTCGCAAAGAATGACAGGATGATGAAAACAAAGAAACACATTCCAGACCAAAATTAAAGTCTATGAAGCTATTGTGCTGTCTAGCCTTGTTTATGGAAACGACACCTACTGTCACCATGTCCAGTGACGAGACAAATTCTATCAGCATCTCTTAGCCCCATGCTTCACACCAGATGGGAGGGTATAGTTTCCTACAGTGGGGTCCCAGGACTCAGGCAACCCGGAGAAGTTGAAACCACTCTACATGTGAAAGTCAGCTCCCCAGGGCTGGAGGGGAGTGGAGCACATGGTAGGCAGATGAAACCCTCCGAGAGTCCCCTGTAGCACAGCCTGAAGCAATGTAACATCACAGGAGAGCATCTGAGAACACCTGCAGCTGAATTCTGGACAGCAAGCCGAGATGGCTCAGCTCATTTACAGCTCAGCTCTTGGAACATCCTGGAGACAAGCTGGCAGGAGCAGATGCAATAGCAGCCTCTTGCTGGGAAACAGCAGCCACAAGAGAACACTGTATACTGGTGATTATAATAATCACCCAGAACATTGCTACATAGCACTTTTATATACGTATTACCAATCCTCGTCGCAGTTTCGCAAGCAAGGTAGGGCTCCTTCTAGTCAAGCAATTCTGAGGATGAGGAAATGGATGGATAGAGGGCAGTGACATACAGAGTAGCACACAAGTAGAAGAGATTGACGTATCAGCAGAGGCAGATACCATTTTTAGAAATCTGAAGCCCATAAAAATTTCAGAGTCTTTAAAAAATAATACAATAGAAGAATGCATAATCAAGGATGTCTAACGAGCCTGTGTCAGTGGAGAGCCTTAAAAGCTTGTGCTTTATTAGATTCAGGATAAATCCACCTGTGCATACTGGTTTTTAAAGTTGGTGGCTTTCCCAAGGTGAAAGTATCAGAGTCAGGACTTGAATTGCGTGATTACAGAGATTTCGTTGTTTTATTTTATTTGAAGCAAGAGACTCTTTCTGCTATGCCATACTGTTCTTTTTATTAGATCATCTAGTAAATTGGCATGGATTCCTATATTAATCTATAGGGTAGAATCATAGACAGCCATTAATATTCTAATAGTTCTTTAGATTTTGTGCCTGATCCAATGGTGTGCCTATAATGAAGGAATGTAGGAAGAAAAAGTGGCAACAGGCAAATGGATACTGGCAAGAAAACAAAGAAGCAGACCTTGGCTGGTTGTGGATCTGGCACCTTTTCTCTCCTTCATTCTTGCTGGCAGAGTTTCAGTTTAGAACTAGTGTGTCCATCCTTCACTATAAGACTTAAGGAAGGACAATCCTTTCACTAGCTACAGGGTAAACCCTTATTCCTATTACTTTACTTCCTTAGCAGTAATTGGCTTCCAAAATAAGATTTTATTTATTTATTTATTCATGAGAGACTCAGAGAGAGGCAGAGACATAGGCAGAGAGAGAAGCAGGCTCCATGCAGGAAGCCCAATGTGGAACTCGATCCCAGGACTCTGGGATCACACCCTGAGCCAAAGGCCTGTGCTCAACCAGAGCCACCCAAGCGTCCCATTCCGGTAGATGGCCCATTCCTGACAATGAAATAGGAAGAGAAGTCTTCCTGTTCTTCAAGAGGTTGAGATTGGCATTTCTCCTACCACCACCACCACCTGTCCATATTGTTTCTACTTATGAGACCTAGAGTTACAGCAGCCATCTTTCAACTATAATGGGGAAGCAAATGCAAAAGGTGAATATTGGGAAGTGGAAACATGGAAGGACAGAATTTCCTTACCTCAGGACTTCTGGTTTGGTGAGATAATACCCTTAATGCAGTTGCCTGAGAGTGTTGGAGATTTGGAGGTGAGTGTTCTTGCTGATACCAATATTTAAAACACTGGATCATGAATTCTGAGCTGCAGAGGAGAAGCTGCAAATCTAGGAAAAGAATGATATGAGATGGACAGTGGGTTTGGGGTGGAACTAAAACCTGGAGGTTTGGATAACTTTTAGCGTCTGACCACATGTATAATAAGATTAAGAAAACTGGAAGAGGGATGCCTGGGTGGCTCAGTGGTTGAGCATCTGCCTTCAGCCCAGGGCGTTGATCCCAGGATCCGGGATCGAGTCCCACCTTGGGCTCCCTGCATGGAGCCTGCTTCTCCCTCTGCCTGTGTCTCTGCTTCTCTCTCTGTGTCTCTCATGAATAAATAAGTAAATCTGAAAAGAAAGAAAAGAAAAGAAGAAAAGAAAAGAAAACTGGAAGAATAGCCTGTCAGAGATTTGAGAATTTATCTTTCTGGGTTCAGTCTCCAGTTTATCTCAAGGTTATAGCTTTATGGACTTAATGGAGGAAAAGGCAGCAGTGGAGTAAAGATTTAAGTTATTGTAAAAGTGAAAACAACAACTACTGCTAAGGTTTTGCTTGAGTCATTTCTATAGATGCTGAGCTAGAACAAGATGTTGGTAGCATTTGGGAAGGTGCGGGAGGGTATATAGAATTGAATTGTCCAAAATCTTGATTCAGCAGAGGTGGTGGCTGAAAGCGATGATAACCCAGGACGGCTAGAGAGGGGGAAGTTTTCCTCCTGGTAGTGTAAGATCAATAAATTTAAAGTCTCTGTGAGCTGGTAAAGGAAATGTTAGCATTCCTTCCTAGCACTGGAAAATAGTGAGAGCCTCCAAGATGTTCTCTCAGGTTAGCCAGATTTTGTTTAAGACAAAAGGGTGTGAAGGTATGGAAGAGATGGAAGATAAATAATTAAAATTTGGGCAGCCCCAGTGGCCCAGCGGTTTGGCGCCACCTTTGGCCCGGGGTGTGATCCTGCATGGAGCCTGCTTCTCCCTCTGTCTGTGTCTCTGCCTCTCTCTGTCCGTCATGAATAAATCAATAAAATCTTTAAAAAAATAATTAAAAATTTCCAAAAATTATACAATAATGATTTACAATGATTATTAAATATTATTTAATACTTGTTAATATTATTAATCCAGTAAAAACGAGGTATGGAGTTTCTGATTCCGTACAACGACACCCATCATTTATAATTAAAAGGCGTGGTTTATTTTTATTTGTATTGGAAGATAATCCATGCTGCTCAGAATGTCAGTCACCAATCATTACTGAGAGGAATCCTACTTTTTTTCCTAATGTGCTGAGAGATTGTGAGATAGTACTTACTCTTATTCATTAAAAGATTAGTTCATATTTGAACCCTCATTTCATTTGCAAATTTGAGCCAAAAGTTGAAGTGAAATCCAAATTAATGCCTTTGAAATGAGAAAGTTGTTATCAATATCTCAGCTTTATTTTTTCTCTTCATTTTCATCGTTAAAAGTGATAATCTTGTTCCTACTCACTCTTGTCCCCTGGGACACAGCACCAGTGCCGACTTGTTGAATTTTATTTGTGTGTGGTCTAGTTCTCTAGATTTGCCAAGATCAGTCAACACATATTAGAAATAAATTTCAGCACTTTATTCAGACTTACTAAGTAGGTTTGTTATTTTGGATGACAATACTGATATTTCATATCTTAGTGTTTGGCCCAGCTCATTTTAGATTAGTGAAACAGTCCATTCATAAATGTTTTCCTCCAAATGTCATAGGCATTTATGTATTCTAAATATTATTACTGATGTGGTTTTATTAAAATTTTATAGTGTGAAATCTTGTCTGATTCTTATTACAGTGTACTTATAGAATGATGAAATTATAGAGTACCTTAGAGATATCTTTTTTAATTCCTCAGTTGATTTTTAACATTTTATAAATGTTTAGTATTTATTTAAGATTTAGTTTTAGCTGTCAGTTTTGCCAATTCTAATAAGAAGTTCTAGTATTTTATAATTGTACAGTACTGAGGACTTCAACTGATTGTTGTTGTGTTTTTTTTAAACAGAGCAAAATACGCCACCAAGAGATGGTAAACAATTAGATAATTTAGAATTATTTAAAATTGTAACTGAGAACAGGACTGCTTTTAGAAGAACTGAACATGGTAAAAGCCTCTTATAAAATAAGCTATATAATTGGACTCAGTGTGGGGAGCTGAATTTGAATATCAGAGATCTAATTATTTTATTTGGTGACACTGGATGTTCTAGGTCCTAAGAATAACTTTTTAAATTTTATTTTTTTAATTTGTTCTGAAATGATTCTGCAGGAATATTAGCAGATGAAAATCACACAAAGGAGATGGCTTGTATTAAATCAGATTTTACTTAGAACAGAAATAAAATTTAAAAATTAATTAAATCAACAGAAAAATATATCCCATCAAAGTGCAAGTAGTTATGAATATTATGTATCTTAGATGAACTCATTCCCTTTATTTATTTTTTTTTAATTTTTATTTATGATAGTCATCACAGAAAGAGAGAGAGGCAGAGACATAGGCAGAGGGAGAAGCAGGCTCCATGCACCGGGAGCCTGACGTGGGATTCGATCCCGGGTCTCCAGGATCGCGCCCTGGGCCAAAGGCAGGTGCTAAACCGCTGCGCCACCCAGGGATCCCAACTCATTCCCTTTAATAAATCAGTAAAATCTTGCTCCCAGAATTCAGTATTGGATTACTAAAAAAAAAAAATTCTTACTTAAACTAAATAAATGGTACTCTGATTTGACTATGTTAAGCATTATATTTTCCATATTCTGTGTCAAGAAATTGAAGTACATTTGCTATCTTTAATTTCAATCAATAGTGTTAATTTTTAAGTCCTAAATCACATAAAGGTTACAACATTATGAATAGTTCTATTACAACAAACTTGAAATACTGGTCTATGACTACACAATTGCTAATTAGTTTTTTATAGGTTACTTAAATAACCAAATCGGCATGTTTAATAATTTAAGTCAATGATTCTCAAAGTCTAGTTCCAGCTGGCTAGCAGCAGCTGTATTACCTGGGAGCTTGTTAGGAGCAAATTCTCAGGTCCTACACGAGGAGTAACTGAATTAAAAACCCTGAGCGTGGGTCCCAGCAATCTGTATTTTATCCAGCCATCTAGGTAATTCTGATGTAAGTGGCAAAGTTTGAGATCTACTAGTTTAGGAGCTCCAGCTCTGGACTTACGCAGACCCAAGTTCCATTTCTTGTTCCCTTATTAATTGTGTGATGCTGGGTGAGTTGCTTAGTTTCTCTAAGATTTGGATCACACATCGAAAAAGGTAAAGTGGTAATACCTGCATCCCAGGGATGTCACGGGGATTAAATGGCATGATAATATGACAAACGTAGCTTTATCCTGAAACATACTGGGTACTCAATTAATGATAATGTTAGAAAAGTATCAAGAAATAATTCTTGAAATTCACTGAAACCTGTTTTATAAAACACTGTTTCATAAATGTATTCTTCCTATCAGAAATAAATATTGGTCATATTAAATGTAGTTACATAATAGAAGTGGCCAGAATAATAGTGTCCCTTTTCTAAGATACATGCATTATCACACTTTAGTGACAGGAACTAGTGTTAACCCTACTTTTCAAAACAAGAAAAGGATAAGTGGTTATCCTTATTCCTTATTTTAAAGGAAACAGAAAAAAAGCAGAGAAAAGCAGTTAGGTCGGAAGTCACGGAACTGATTTCAGATCTGGAAGTCTGAACATAGGATTCGTGCTCTTATCTGTTTCCCTCTACTAATTTTGATTTTTTTAAATAAATGTAGTTAACATTCATTTAATTTATGTACCCTTGATGAATTGTAAGTTTTATAATGAGAACTAGCTATTTTCATCGGCACCTTTAAAAAATACTGATTCTCATTTTGACTTACTTGAAAACTAACAGCCCACTTTGGAGTAGCCTGCTGTGAACTGTGGGGAGGGCTAAAAAGGAAGCTAAAGAAAATATCTGTGATTTGAAAAGAGCATTTATAAACTCATTATGATTTGCAAAACAAAGCTAAATGAATGCAGGTGTACAGAGAATAAATATCTAGTGTTGCACAATTGCGCTACAATGGAAACGTAAGGTGGACAGATGTGGAAGTTACTTGGGATAAGAAATTGTTGCCATCATCAGAATCAGCTTAATCTCAAACCAGACTGTAGAAAGGGAAGTACTAAGAAATGGTAAAGGATTTCTTTATTTTTAACTAAAGAGGAATTGAATTATAGACAATTTGTAAGGAGATTTGTCTAATTGTCAAGTACACAGACAGATCTGTATGAGAAATAGGAGGAATAGGAAAAGACAAAAACAAAAACAGAAAAAACAATTATCAAAAAAACAGCCAGCGATTCAGTGTTTTGAGGGGAGTGAAATGCTGATGAGATAAATGATAGCCAGTTTATAGGAAAAGGTAGGAAGTTGATGAGAGCTTAGGTTCTCACCAAGATGTCCATTTACCCATTTACAGGTGGTTAAGGTCTTCAGTGCACTGTTTTCAAATTAAAAGGGAGTAAGTACAGAAATTAAAGAAAAAGAGTTAGAAAAGTTAAACAGATTAAAACAATGAGAAATATACCGATTAAAGTCAATTTATTGCAGTGCATTTATTTTTTTTTTTTTCTTTATAAAAATCTTTATTTTAACATTTAAAAGAAAGAATCACATGTTCATCCTGACAGCTTTACCAGATTTGGCCACCCAATAAGTTACACACACACGTAGGTACTTGGAAGGTTATTGCACGCCTCTTTCACTGATGGAGTCATGGCGAGGTGGCCACTCTCCCTGCAGTAGGACCTGGAGTGGGTCCTCCACAAGGAAGCCTGACTCGAAACAGGCTGTAGGGAGGTCCAGGTGAACCTCACCTCCAAATTGTGAAACTAGTGACACTGCCACAATTCCTGTGGCTACTTTCACTCCAGAGCGTACTGTTCACTTAAGTAGACTCAAGTGGGGAGGCCGAGGCGCCACCTGGCACAGTAGGCCTTTGTCTGCAGCGTCCTCCGTCACGGGCAGGCCGTCAGCAGTATCAGCAGCAGCTCTGCCTCTCAGATTTCTCCTCCTGCACAATCCTTAAGACTGTTTGCTAGTTGAGTCTTTGCTTTTTTGGCTACTTGATGGTTTTGATGAGTTAGCCATGATCCACGGGTGTTCAAGTACATCCTTGAGAGTTGGCCTTTGGCTGGGATTATGTTTCAACAGTCTTGAAATGAGATCCCTGGCTCCCTCCGGCACGAAGTCAGGGAATGTGAATTCAACCCGTGATATTCTTTTGTAGGTCTCTTGGTATGTGCTTGCCTCAAAAGGAGGCTTCCCAACTAGAAATTCATAGCAAAGAACCCCAAGGCTCCAGAGATCCACCTTCTCATCATGCATTCGGCCTTCAATCATCTCTGGGGGCAAGTAATCCAGGGTGCCACACAGGGTGGTTCTCCTGGAGGATGGAGCATGTACTGACCACCCAAAATCTGCAATCTTAAGCTCTCCAGCTGATCCAAGGAGTAGGTTCTCTGGCTTAATGTCTCTGTGAATGACTCTCTTTGAGTGACAGTAAGACAGGGCATCTGCCAACTCTGTGATATAAGTAGCAGTTCTCTGCTCATCAAACTTTGACAGTTTCTGAAGTTCTCTGTAGACAGCTCCAAGAGGTGCATATTCTAGAATTAGGTAAACTCTGGTGGCATCATGGAAATAACCATACAGCCTAAGAATATTTGGATGCCTAAGGTGGGACTGTATTTCTACTTCTCTTCTCAGCTGATGTTCAACTCCTGCTTTCTCCAGTTGAGCTTTAAATAATACTTTAATAGCCAGGATAAACTTGCTTTGTTTTTCCCTTGCCAAGTAAACATTACCAAACTTTCCTTTACCCAGTGGGCGACCAATTTCAAAATCTTCCAAAGCCCATTGCCTTTTTTTTGATTCTTCATTTTTCTGTTTTGTTGCCAGTTCCTTTTCAGAATTATTTCCAGGGGCTGATGACGAGGGTTGCTCACTCTTTTGGGTATTATTCAGTGACCTAGAGGCAGGACGAGGGACACCAGTTGCCTGCAATTGCTTCTGCTTCAGATTCTGAGCCGGTTTATGGCTGGAGACGAGCTTTTGGGTTTGTGGAGGAACTCGCTGGGAAGAATTTGAAGGACACAAGACCCGCTGGGCCTGGCCACTATTTGCAGATAATGGATTCTGTGAAGGAACTTGCTGAGTCACCAGAACACGTTTTGGACCATCACCAAGTGCAATTGCAGTCTTAACAGGCCCTGCAATGCAGTTTTCTTTAGATTTGTCCATAATGCCCGCCGGCTCCAGCCTCCGACCCAAGCCGCCTATTGCAGTGCATTTATAATGTAACTCATACATTTGAGTATAGGATTATAATCTCAGATTTTATATTTTTGAAATTTATGCAAAGACACTCTCTGGGCAGTCATATCCCTCAACATAGCTTAGCAAGTGGAACTCAAGCTACATTTCATATACATTCACCTTTGCTGGGTGTACTTGTGCAGTGCATAACTTCCGCAACTATGCATGTTATCCTGTAGCATTATAGGATGGAACGAGAACTGAATAATTATCTAGACGAATATATTCACATTGTACATGAGAAAATGAATCGTATAGGCAAGAAAAAACATTCTGTTACTGAATGAGAAATCCTGATATTTACCAATGGCTGATGGCATCAGAATTATTCTATAAAGGATTAAGGCATAAAGATAATTTAATATCCAGGACCATTTGTAACCTTTGCAAAATAAGTTTTATAAGAATTTTTTTGCTGCTTTTCTTGAATGAATCCAACTTACATTTGTTTTATTCCCCATTCCATAAGAACTACCACTTTATTTTATTCCAATTCATTTTTAAAGATTTTTACTTATTTATTTGGCAGTGAGAGAGCGCACAAGCAGGAGGAGTGGCAGGCAGAGGCGGAGGGAGAAGCAGGCTCCCCACTGAGCAGAGGGCCCTATGTGGGGCTCCATCCCAGGACCCTGGGATCATGATCTGAGCCAAAGGCAGATACTTAATTGACTGAGCCACCAGACACCCTTCCAATTCATTTTTAAAAACTAACATATTGGGGCACCTGGGTGGCTCAGTGGTTGAGCATCTTCCTTTGGCTCAGGTCGTGATCCCGGGGTCCTGGGATTGAGTCTGTATCAGGCTCCCCATTGGGAGCCTGCTTCTCCCTCTGCCTAAGTCTCTGCCTCTTTCTGTGTCTCTCATTAATAAATAAAATGTTGTGTCTAACCTTCATTAAGTGTTTTAGAATGTTGCAGCAACAATATTTGAGCTTTACGTGGGTAATCTCATTTCTTTATAACAGTTTATAGTCATTCTTCTTTTTAAGATTTTATTTACTTATTCATGAGAGAGGCAGAGATACAGGCAGAGAGAGAGGCCAGCTCCCTGCAGGGAGCCCAATGCAGGACTTGATCCTAGACCTGGAGATCACGACCTGAGCCAAACGCAGATGCTCAACTAGCCATCCAGGTTCCCCCACAGTCACTATTCTTAGCCCAATTCTGCAAATGAAGGAAGTAGAGGCATTGAGTAGAAAATGGATGACTTGAATCCCCAGTGAATATACTCTTTATCTCAGCTAATCTAAGCTACAGCTCTTATCTGTGTATGACTAAGTATTAAAGTTTTGGTTACAATTGTTATACAGTGATAATGCTTACATGTGTTAGCATATTTAAGGAATAATATTAAACCTATTATTTAAATACCTTTTTCCCCCTTTAAATGAGGCATCAGTCCCTAGCAATCAGTCTTTAAATGCTTAAAAACCTTAGTTAGTTCAAAGCCACTTAATATTTCATAGAGCAATAGTATTGTTTTATATTTTTCAAGTTTTACCACATTTAAACAATGAAGAGTAATGTTTTATTCATAATAATGTTCTGTTCCTTGGACAGTGGAGTGTAATTCAGCATGATTTAGTCTGGGACCAGATATCCTAGTCACCAAGAGAGAAGTTCATTTGATGGGATCTAAGAAGTGCAGGCTTAGGAGGAGTGATTTATACCAGTGATTCAGTTTCTTTCTTTCTTTCTTACTTTCTTCCTTCCTTTTTCTTTCTTTCTTTCTTTCTTTCTTTCTTTCTTTCTTTCTTTCTTTCTCTCTCTCTCTCTCTCTCTTTCTCTCTCTCTCTCTCTCTTTCTTTCTCTCTTCTTTCTTCTTTTCTTTCTTGATTTTATTCATTCATTCATTCATTCATTTATTTGAGAGAGAGAGAGAGAGCGTGCTCACGTCTACAGAGTGGGGAGGGGCAGAGGGAGGAAGAGAGAATCCCAAGCAGACTTCCCACTGAATGCAAAGCTCCCCATGGGCCTTGAACCCAGGACACTAAGATCATGACCTGAGCCAGAATCAAGAGTCAGAAGCTCAAATGACTGAGCCACCCAGGCATCCACTGTAGTTCAGTTCTTAACTGGTTGTGTGACCTAAGGCAAGGTATTTTACTTTTATGAATCTATTTTTCCATCTGTAAAGTTATGAACTTCTTATGTCTTCTAGCACTGTTAACCCATTAAGTTGGCATTTTTCCTGCAGTAAGAATATCACAAAATGCAGTAGAACACAAGAGTACAATAGACATAATTTAATCTTAGATTAAGATAACACTTTAAAATCTTGAATTTCTTTTGGATTACTATTATGAAAATGATTTCATTGTACAGTAGATGTTAAAAGCTATAATTAATAGTGAATTCCCATCAAGGAAAAGAAAACAATTGTATGTGTGATGAAATCCTCGGTGTGTAATAAACGTTAAGCTGCTTTTGTTTACTTGTTTTAGTAATGTCTCTTTGTCTTTTGAGTTTTCTGGTAACAAACAACATTCATTATTTAAAAATTCATTATTCCTTTATTTAGTTAGGAATTAATTTTTCATTGTTATTTTCACAGTCCTATATGAGTGGCACATAGTCAGGAGTCAATAAATATTTATTGATAAACTGAAAATTTATTCAACAGATGTATATCAAGCCACTATTGGCTTAGCTCAGTCATTGCCACATGTTGGGAAAATGTAAAAATGAGTAAGTCAATTTTGGCCTTTGAGGATCTCACTATTTAATAGTAAGCAAAAATACATGGTGATAATTGCAGTATAATGTGATAAATACTATATAAAAGACATTAAATTAATACTGTCTAGAGGAAACCTAGACTATTTGAGAGATCTCTATTTATTTTAGTTGATTTTTTTACAAATTAAGTCAAGGTTTAAGAGGCAGAAAAAAGTGAAAAGACCGTTGTAAGACTGAAGAAAGCAAATGTGCACTCAGACATGGCATACTGAGATAACAGAGAAAATGTTGCAGCATAGGATGTGGGGGTGGAGGGCCGGGAAATGGGTCTGGATGGAGAGCTTGAAGGCACAACTGTGAGGCTGCAAGCAGCCATATTAAGAATGTCTACTTTGTTTTTATAGGTTGTTTAGTTAAACAGTCAACTGGGAGTTGAGGTAACTTGGAGTCAATAAAGATTTTTTTTTTTTCAGTAAAGATTTTAAAGCAAGGCAATGACAGGATCGTATTTGGTGTTTCAAAGATAAATCTGGTGGAATAATTACATCACCCAGAAAGACAGAGAAGCTGGATAAAGGAGACCAGTTTGCAGGCAGTAGCATTGAGAGATGGTAAGCTAGAGTTTACAGCAAAGAATTTCAAATGTTTCAGTCTTCACGAGTCTGTTTAGTAGCAAAAATTGCAAGTACACTACAGTTTCTGTAATTTTATTTATTATGTACTACTGTATACCAATGCTAAAGTATTATATACATTTTAGAATATCGTATGAGGGGTGGCCCCGGTGGCTTAGTGGTTTAGTGCCGCCTTCAGCCCAGGGCGTGAGTGATCCTGGAGGCCCAGGATTGAGTCCCGCGTCAGGCTCCCTGCATGGAGCCTGCTTCTCCCTCTGCCTGTGTCTCTGCCTCTCTCTCTCTCTCTCTCTCTCTCTGTTTCTAATAAAAAATAAAATCTAAAAAAAAAAGTATGAAATTTTATTTAAAAGTTTAAGGATTATATTTAAAAATACGTATCAATGGAATTTCTCTTAATATCCCATGCCAGGGGGCTGTTTATGCAGCCTCAGAATGTTGCTTACTCACTTTACATGCTTGATTTAGAATAGTGGTTCTCAACATTGTTTGTATCTTGGAAACACCAGGCTGCATCCTAAAATGACTATTGCTAATCTCTGGGTGTGCGACCCAGACATCTGAATTTTCCTACCTCCCCAGGGGATTCCAGCATGCTACCAAGGATAAGAACCACTTAAAGAGAATAGAAGAGCGATTGCAATTTTCAGCACTGAAAACACAGAGGAGATGAGTGGTATTTTATGTTAGAATCACATGGGAAACTATTTCAAACTACAGCCATCCCTTCACCTTTCTAGAGATTTTGTACCTCCACCTGGGGTTATATTGTACGCTTTGAGTCCACCTCTATTGAATTAAACTTTAAAAGTTAATCTAGACAAACAGATTGGGTAGGATATTTATTTATTTATTTATTTATTTATTTATTTATTTATTTATTTATTTTTAAAGATTTCATTTACTTATTCATGAGAGACAGAGAGAGAGAGAGTCAGAGACATAGGCAGAGGGAAAAGCAGGCTCCCTGTGGGGAGCCCGATGCAGGACTTGATTCTAGGATCCCGGGATCACAATCTGAGCCAAAGGCAGATGCTCAACCGTTGAGCCACCCAGACTTCCTAGCTAGGATCTTATTCAATCTATGAATTTGGGGTTGGAGAGAGAATGATTGGTTTGGGAGAAAATTTTGTGATGTGTTTGTTTCAAGATAGAGCCAGAATTCCAGGTTGACTCTAAAATTTCTCAGTGTACTCATATACTGAGATAGGAAAGACACAAGGAATAAAAATAGTTACTGTTTATTTACTCTTTTAGAGACAGAGTGGTATTGGTGAAGTCCATGCATGTTTCAGATTCAGTCCTATAAGGCATGCAAGTGGTTATGTATGAAGAAGTAGGAACTATGATTTAGGACTTGGGACAAAAAGATGGGCTTCCCACAAAAAGACCGCAGAAAACATCATGTAACCAAATAATATCCTTCAGTCAGGAAGCTTATTTAGCACAAATAGAAGGGAATAAAAGGATTAGAACCTTAAAAAAACAATAAAAAAAAAACAATCAAAAGGACAGTATGTGGAGAAAATCAGTAAAGAAGACCAACAAGGAGTAGCTGGAGACATGAAAGGAAGAGCAAAAATTGTGATTGGTATCAAAAATGAGTAGAATGCCAGATGGGGCAGTGGTCAGCAAAATCAAATTCTCCAAAATGGTCAGGTAAGATAGAACCTGAAAAAAAGGTTTCCAAATGAGAACAATTAGGAGACTTAAAAATCTGAATTGAGAAGAGTTTCGGTGGGAAGACAATGGAGGAAGCCGAGGCAGTGTGTCTCAAGCTGAAACAGTTTGGGTAGAGAAGGAAAGAGTAAGATATGCAAGTGGCTTCAGGGAAGGTTTGAGGGGATATTTTTATTTAATGGAAAGATGGGGCAGACATGCAATATGGAGTGGAGAAAGTAGAAAAGTAGGAAGACAAAAACGCACCATGGAAAATCAAATTGTGCCTTGCTCTGACTAAGCCCAGATTATTTTTTACAGTTTGTTTTTTTGTTTGGTTGTGTTTTTCTTTATTTTGTTTTCCAGCAGTTTGGAAATATTATCTTATTTTAATGTGTTGCTTTACCATTGGCTGTGGCTTTCGATCTCAGTTAGTGATAAGTCAGCAATACACATGAACATAAATACTTTTATATAAAGTAAGCACAAGTTTTTGTTTTGACTTTCTTTTAAGTGAAGCACTACTAAAAAGAAATGATCTAAGGAGGATTAGATATGTATGGCAACGGCAGTAAATTTCATGGGGCCATATTTGGTTTGATTACAACTATCTTACATGACTTTCAACTATAAACAGATATGAGGAATGTTGGTTAAAATAATATCTGTGTACTTAAATAAAATAGTAAAAATGATGTGGAACCAGAAGACAATTGTGTATTTGCACTGGGAAAAATTATGAAGTAGACGGAGTATGTCTATATTCTAATCAGGTTAGCACATGTCAGAAGTTTGATAGTCAGCTTTGCCTAAATCAGTAAACAATTTCTACTAACTATCTAAGGTAGTCAGCACATAGACTCTATGTGCTATGAAAAACAGCTTTCTCGGGACCCGTAGACAGGTGGGGAAAAGACACAACTAAAATATAAACAGATATAACATGCTGTACTATAGCACAAAGTACAAGTTCAATCTAACCAAACCCCAGTGGAATTAATAAGAATAGTGATTATCCTAGAATTAGCATCTAGTAACATGCCAATACGTTAATATAACCATAATAGTTAATATTTCTAGTTATTATTCGATGTACTGGACATAATTTTAAGTGTGTCACATGCAGTAACTTATTTAATCCTCAAAATAATTCAATCCTTATTTTATTATTATTCTTTTATAATGAGGAAATTCAGGCCCCAGTTAAGCCACTTCTCCAAAGTCAAATAATAAGTAACTGGCGGAGCCAGGTTTCTCACCCATAAAGTCTGACTCCAGAGTCTCTGCTCTTAAACACACTGTCCTATCCAGACTTACTCATTCTAATTTCATATAAATAAATTTTCAGAGAAAACTAGCCTATGTCAGCAAATGAGTGGATTTTTTGCTAGTAGAAACCAAAGGTTTGCTTTTTGTTTATAGAGTAATATTAAAGGCCACCAAGGGCTTACTCCTCATTGACACTGTATTAAAGGATTTCTTCACACAGGAGTACCTAATGGAGAATATGAATTTCATTTATTTGGGCAGTCATTCATTGAATAATGCTTATTCAGTGTCTACTATGTCCTCCGCTCTATGTGCTGTGAAAAACAGCTTTCTTGGGACCCATAGATGGGTGGGGAAAAGACACAACCAAAACATAAACAGATATAACATACTGTACTATAGCACAAAGTACTATACCATACAACCACAGGATAAGATTCTGATCCCACAAGTGTGCTTTAATTCAGAAGGGTAGAATTGTACATAAGTGGAAAGCATATGGAAAGAAGCTTTGCTATGTTCTATACGTGGCTAGTTCCTCAGTTCTGTGAAGTCACATGCTAAGCTTTCAACCATTGTAGAGCTGTTGGAGCAACCTGTCCATAGACCTCAGCAGAAACTGGCTAAAGCAATAGCTAAGACAGTTAAGGGAAAAAACAAAACACTTTTCAGTATAAGGCCGAAAATGGCTCCCAGACATAATTCTTCAGTAAACAACAGAACAAAAGCAGGGCCAGAAGACTAGAGGGTATAGGGAAAGACCATGAAGGAACATCAAAGTGAAGAAGGCAGGCTTGCTAGAGAGCAGACTTCCACATTTGTTGAAGCCAGAGTAGTTTGTATTTTGCTCTCAGCAAGTTGAACAACAGTCGATGCCCATATGATCAAGGCAGGTGCCTTTTACTATAACTGTGGTTCTTTGTGCAGGATAGTATCCACATTATTGGGTGTTGAGTGAAGTGCTAATTCAAAGAAAATAACTAGTCCTGAAGTGCATGATTTAATACCCTCACCTGTCTCATTTTATTTTAATTATTTTACTTATATTACAGAAATACAAAGAGGTGTCTTTAATAGAAAAGTGTGAATGAACAAAATATATATAAATTAGTGTGGAGGAAAGCCCCATTGTCCCCCTGTTTTGTGTGGTCATGTGAAAATGAACATCTGTACCTTCATACATGCTGCAATTTTCCACCCTAGCAATTACTCACATGAGCTAGTGGGATATAATTGTCCAAGATTTGTGTTCATTTGGGTAATTTAGTGGAAAAACTCCTATTAGGGTAAGCTAGCCAAAAGATAGAATTTTATCGGATGGTATACCATTTAATCAGCTTTGTTTTATGATTGGTACAAATTGGTATCCTGCACAAAGGAATATGTACATATAATGCATTTCTTTGAAGTGTATGACACATAAGAATCAGAAATGTCAAATACTAAATGTAGGTAAATTGGAAAATATCCCTCTTCGATTAATTAAAATTATAAGTAGGATTTAAATTTCATGATTTGCTTGAAAGGGTATTTTCTTTTTTTAAAAGATTTTATTTATTTATTCATGAGACACACACACACGGGGGCGGGGGGGCAGAGACATAGGCAGAGGGAGAAGCAGGCTCCATGCAGGGAGCCCGGTGTGGGATCCGATCTCAGGTCTCTAGGATCATACCCTGGGCTGAAGGTGGCGCTAAACTGCTGAGCCACCCGGGCTGTCCTAAAGGGTATTTCAAATTACCAGTAAATATAGACTAAAGAAGTATTTGGTAGAATTTTATTAAATGGTAAATACTGAGTATATTTCTAAGTCATTACTACTTAGCAAGGTGAATAGATGATCATTTCTGAATGTTTTTACCTATGCAGAATAAATAGAGACACTTTAGGGAGTATTGGTTTTAATTGTTATTGTTTCTGAACTTATGTGGAATAAGGGGCAATATTTTACCTTCATAATCCTTTTCTTTGTTTTATAAAGCTAATGTTTATCAGGATATTGAAGTTAAAGTGATCTTCCCCTGAGACTTTCAAGTGAGTGATACAATTTTCTATGAAAGAATGTTTCAGCGAGTACCTTAGTGACAATAAAGAATGAAACATTTAAAGCAGTATCCTATTTAAGTGTAGTTTAAAGGATTACCATGACCCTTGAAAATGTTAAAAATGGTGGGAATATTTAGATTGTGCATTTGCTTTTGATTATTGCACTTCTCATGACCATGTATAGGTGGTATCAGAGCTGATCCAAATGACTGTCTGTAGATAAATGGAAAGGACTTGATCTTGGCAGTTGAAACACCCATGTGGGGCCCTGTCTGCCACATACTAACTACATACAATTCCTTGGGCAAAATTCCTAACCTAGAAAATGAACACTGAAATGACCACATCTCCCAGGATTGTTTTATGGATTAACTGGTATTATTTTGTCCATTCAAAAAAAATATCTATTTCAGTTCTTACTGTAAAGGAAACAGTGCCAGACCCCAGCTCTGCAGAGATAAGCAGACACTGGAGCTTACCTTCCTAGGTTCTCTGGCTGGAGCCATCTAAGTGAGACTGACAAAAGGCAGATTAACAAGAGAAAAGCAAACAGATTTATTTAATGTATAAGTTTTATGTGACATTGGAGCCTTCATAAGGAAATAAAGCTCTGAAGAAGTGGTTAAACCTGAGTGTTCTTACGCTAGGTTTGATGAAGAGTGGAATGTTATGGAAAAACGTGATAGGAAAAAAGGGTATGAGGATAGTGAATGGGGTGACAATCGGCCATACTTCTTTGTTCAGATTTCTTTTGTGGCCCTCCATCTTCAGAGATAAGGATATTCTTTTCTCTAGGTGTAGGAGGGCATTTCTCCATGAGTGTAAGTGTAAGACTTGCTTCAGGGGAAAAGTCAGAGAGTCCTTCCTCTACCTGTGGTTTCTCAAATTTCTTCAGCTGGAAATATTAAATGATGTATTTTGGAGTAGTGTGTTCCAAGCCCCATCATGTGTAATAAAGATATTTAGCAACTGACATTTTCGTGCACTTACGATGTGCCAGATACAGTTTGTTAAGGGTGAGTATGGGGAGGAAGATAGAGCCAATTTAAAAAGATGAGTTTAAGGGGTTATCTAGTATACTACACTGAATATAGTGTAAACCCACTCCTCATGAAATTGTTGTTCTTTCCTGTTTAATCTATAAGTCATAAAATCATAGAATATTAATGCTACAAAATATTTTTTTTACCATTTTGTTTTGGAAACATGTTTCTTTAGAGAGATTAAACATCCATATCTGAATATGGATTTTTCATCCTTTTTACTAACAGTTTAATTTCCTCATTTTAAGAAACAAGTATGAGTAGAATGAATAAACATCTGTGTATGTTTATCTAATGATGTAAAAAAGTTCAACTAAATTTGTCTTCTACGCTTTTTTTTTTCCCTAAAGAAAGAACTCAATTTAAAAGCGGCCTATTTGGATAGCAGTCCCTCCTGTGATAATATACTGACTTAGTGAGTAAAAGCAATGATTTTAGAATTAAACTATTATGGTTTGTATCTCTTATTTTTCACACCAATAAAATAGGGATCATAATAGTAGTAAACTCCTATGGTTTCGGTAAGGATTAGCGAAATTAATGTAATAAATCCTTAGCCCAGTTCCTGCACAGCATAAAATTCTCAATAAATGTGTTATTATTTTAAAACATACACACCTTGCACCTAAAAACAAATGAATATATGTTAAATATTAATTTTTTTGGCTATTATTTTATAGTGCAATGATGATGTGCTTTGGGACTATCTAATATGAAGCATAATTCTTGTCCCCAGGGTTTTAACAGCATAGTGGATAAAAAAGTATGAGATTTGACCTAGGAGATGGAATCATGGTTCCCCCAGTCCAAAGCAAAATACCAGTTTCTCCATTTGTAAAGTAGTGAAAACTTGTCATCAGGCTTTTTGAGGATTAAATGAGATTCATTTCTTAATACAAACCATTCCACAGACTAAATGCCAGACTTTTAGCTATTTGTAGTTGAAGGATGAGAAATAATAACATGTATAATTATGTAAAATATAAAATAAGATAGTATTTAGTCTGATGTATGCTTTGGTCTTTTATAAAAATAACATAAATTCACTATATAACAAATCAGACACTTAGAAAATGTATATACATAAAGGAGAAGATTAAAATCATTCATAATCTCACTTCTCAGAAATGACTACTTCTAGCAGTTATCTTCTCTTTATGCCTCTGCTTTCTATAGATATATCTATATTAGTTATGTGTTTTTACAAAATTAGAAACATATTTTACACTAACCTTTCCTAAAGTGTATTACTAAGGATTATATTTTAGCGAGAGGTCAATTATGTTCCTCAAATAATTTATAAAAATTAATGAAGTTGGGCAGCCCAGGTGGCTCAGCGGTTTATCGCTGCCTTCAGCCCACCGTGTGATTCTGGAGTCCTGGGATCGAGTCCAGCATCAGGCTCCCTGCATGGAGCCTGCTTCTTCCTCTGCCTGTGTCTGCCTCTCTCTCTCTCTCTTTCTCTGTCTCTCATGAATGAATAAATAAAATATTTTTAAAAAAATTAATGAAGTAAAGTTGGCATGGTCAAATATGTTTAGAAGAACCTGGGCAACAAAGTTAAATAAAGGGTTTATTATTTTGTTTTGTTTTGTTTTTTTACTTTAGAACTTCTCAGTACTTTTAATATGCTAATGAATATTGTAATTTTCCAAAGGGTAGCCATAACATACACAATTTCCAAACATAAATATCTTACTTTTTTTTAACAGATACATATTAAGGCCATTTTGATCTAGTGGTTTTTGGAAACTGTCATACTTACTTTTTTTGTGGGTTTTTTTCCAATTAATATTTCATCTTGACTATTTTATTACTTTATAAAAAGAACTTAGTATTTATGCCTGTGTAAGATTAATTTTGATAACTAGGCAAATGTTCATTTTTGAATTAGTAGTATAGCTACCAAAAGTTTAAAATTAAAAAAGACCAAGCCTAGAATAGCCTGAAAAGCTTTAGGTAGGTATATATAAACGAGGGGTGAGGGTGGGAGAGTGCTGAAGAAAACCTATCAAAAAGTTGTCAAGGGTGGGGCACCTGTCTGGCTCAGTCAGTAGAGCATGCAGCTCTTGATCTTGGAATTGTGAGTTTGAACCCTCACCTTGGGTTACAGAGATTACTTTAAAAATTAAAAACCTTAAAAAAATGGAAGCTTTTTTTATATTATTATATCAAATAATTTCATAGCTGCCTGTCAGGCTGAAGCAAAGACTGATCTTTTCTATATAAATGATAGACTGACTGCTACATTGCCTTTTTCCTTTGTTCAAGATCATTTTGAAGGGATAATTTTTAAACAAAATTATCTCAACTAGGAAGTTGCAGGGAGGAGGTTAAGAAAATTTATTCAGGCAGGCATTTTAATCAAAGAGGTATTTGTTGGAAATGTGGTTAAAAGTGTAGTTGGCCAAGTCATACAAATAGTAACTTTTTTCCCTTTGAGCTCTAGCCCAAGGCTTTAGAAATGAGTTATGAATGTAAATAAATACAAATCAATAGGAGTTCTGTTTTTATTATTTCTCTGGGAATTTCTGTACAATTTGAGAGCAACTTGCTGCAAGTTCAGCAGATGATTAAGTTTAACCTTGATCCTGAGCCAGCAAGATTGGCTTGCTTTCTATCAGCGAGGGATGTAAATTTACTCGGACACATTTTAATTGGCATTTATGCAACATGTACACACAGATGCTGAATTCATTGAGAAATCCTGAGTGCCATCTGTTTAACTAGCTTTGCCCTCTATTAAAATACATGATAAAATGAGACTGTATCTCTTTGGTTTGCTCATGTATTTATCTTCCACTATAGAGCACCTCCAATGAGAACCTTATCAGTGTGATACTGTGGAAGATAATGCTTAATATGACAATCTAAAAATACACTTTATTTTCTCTTTCCCTTTATGGAGACTATTCAAGGCACTTTCCTCTTGTGCTTTCTCTTCGTAAAAGGATTATCTTCAGGATGTGGCTTTTTTTAAATCAATTTTTTTTTAATTTAGGGTAACTGTTAATAAAACAACTGAGGTTGCTATTATTTTGAATTTTAAGTAATTGTTTATCAAATGAAAATTATTTTCACAGCAAATTTAATATTTCTGAATTTAAAAAGTGATTTTTAAAATTATCACTTTAATCACCCTGTGAAGTTTGATTTACAAATGAACTAACATTTTAAGATTAGTTCTCTCTTACACATTCAACCAAAACTTTGGATTAGACCCACTTCCAAATGAAAGAATCATTTCCCTTCCCTGCAAAACTTGGCAACATCATATCCTATCATGATTTACATATGCAGACCTTGAAAAAGGTCTGAAATTATCATGAAAATTAAAGGGGAAGTGCTCTTTTTAAACTGCACCATACCTTAATTAAAAAAAAAAGTAATAACCATAAAACCATAGGTTCAGAATTCACATTTGAAAAAAAAATCTGAAACATAAATTTATTCATTGATGCCCTGTAAAAATTCCAATAAAATCACAACTACACTTTCCTGATATATTAAGTAGTTTCCTTTAAAAAAAAATCACCCAAACCGTCAAATTATTTTTTGTACATTTCCCTATTAAACTAAAGTTAGTATTCAGTCATAAGAAGCTGTCACTTTTTATAGCTGTCATGATGACAGAATGAACCATTTATTTTATAAGTAGAGGGCTTATGTCTCTGTGACAGGTAGAGATTATGATGACATTGTCTTTAACCTAAATTCATGAGCCCAAGAATGAAATTCCTAAGCTTGAAAGGTTTTTAAAACTGAAAGTAAACTAACAGGTATAGTATCAAATTTAAGTGGCTGTACAGGAATGGATTTAGTTAATTTTCTCATGTGGTTAATGGTTAATACAGTGATATTACTTAATATATTAATATAATTATCTTCTAAGTGTTGGGTTTTTGGGGCTGACCTACAGGGAAAACTATTAAATAAGCAGCCACTCCCCAGTGAGCCACCTTGAGCAAATCTTGTAGTTGCCAAGGACTTTCCATGGAGCCCTCTTTGGAGCTGCTTAGAATCTCAATTCCATCTCAAATTAAAAACAAAAAAACAAAAAACAAAAACTTAATTGAAAGCTATTTGTGATCTCTGGATTCAGTTTTAGTTGTTAGTGGATAACAATCTACTAGAAATCAATGAACTTTCTTAACCAGTTTGGGTTATTATAGCATTAAACAAACTACTTAACTTTGATGATCTCAGTTTTCCCACCCATAAACTGGAAGAGATTTGGACTGAAGAGATCTCTACGTTCTTGGGGCACCTGGGTAGCTCAGTCGGTTAAGTGGCTGACTCTTAATTTCAGCTCAGGTCATGAGATCTAGCCCTGCATGGGGTTCTGCTTAAAATTCTTTCCCTTTCCCTCTAACCTTCCCCACACTTCCACACCCCACTTTCTCTCTCTCTCTCTCAAAAAAAAAAAAAAAACTTTTAAGTTCCGTTTAACTAAAACATGCTATTATTCAAAATAATAAACATATACAAATAAGATCACAGAATATAGATTCAGCTGCTTATCTTTTATCTCTTTTATGCCTCCAAAGTATAAAACTTTAGAAAATATGACTAAATCCTTCTCTGTTGAATTAAACTGAAAAATCTCCTAAATATTATCCTTTACTTTTAAGATGAAGCACAGTTATCTTTTCAAAATCCACAGCCATTTGTGACAATTATGAATGGGCCTTGAGTATATTATGCTAAGTGAGACAAGTCAGAAGCCAAAGACAAGAACTGTGTGATATCCCCTATGTGGAACTAGAAGAAGTCATCCTCCTAAAAAATAGAATAAAATGATGGTTATCATGGGGTGGGGGTGTGGGGGGGGTAAAAGTGATCTTGTTATTAAAGTTACAGACTTGAGATTGAGTGGTAAATAAACCATGGTGATTTAATGTACAGTATAATAAATACAGACAACAATATTATTGAATAGATTCCATAATATCTATAACTATGTAATGTGATAAATTTTGCTACAGTGGCAATCATATTACAATATAGAACAATATAGAAATATACTAAAGTAACATGCTATACCTTAAATTTAAATGATGTTGTATGTCAAATATATTTAATTTTTTAAAAAAGGAATTCCAAAGAGAAAAAAGAAAAAGAAAATCCACATCCCAGTCAGCTTCTAGTTGCAATTCCTAACTAAAAGTAGATGTTTTAACACATAATAATCTCTTATACCTATGCACTATAACACTTACGGGTTTCTTGATGGCTCTGTTGATAGAGTATGTCTCTTAATCTTGGGGTTATGAGTTTGAGCCCCACATTGCATGTAGAGATTACTTAAAAGAACAAAAAATGAAAACTTTTTACTTCACATTCTAGCCTTAATTGATTAAACTGCTCACACTGTCTCTGTGAGTTTTAAATTCCTTTATGTTTAGAGTTCTAGCCTTTGGGGTCTAAGGAAAAATGGAAAATGGATTTGTGAGGCAGGAAATGTGGGAGCTGAAGAGGGTGTGGGAGAGAAGGTAGGCTGAGAATTCCAGGAGAGTAAAGTCTTGCAGGTAGTTTCAAAACGCATTGGCAGAATCATAGATGGAGACTTAATCTTTAAAGGGCTCCCACATAGTAGAAATTCCTTTTTTAAAGATTTTTTAAAAATTTATTTATTCATTAGCATACACAGAGAGGAGAGAGAGAGAGAGAGAGAGAGAGAGGCAGAGACACAGGCAGAGGGAGAAGCAGGCTCCATGCAGGGAGCCCGACGTGGGACTCGATCCCAGGTCTCCAGGATCACGCCCTGGGCTGAAGCCAGCGCTAAACTGCTAAGCCACCCGGGCTGCCCCATACTAGAAATTCAAATGTTTGTTTACTGAAATAAGATAAATGTGAATAAATAAAGCCAGAGATGAGTGAGGTGGGGTTAGTGGATGAAGAGAAAATAGTGTGACTTTCTAACATGTTTGTGGGCATGTATTAACCATAGCTCATAATGAAGATATTTGAACATGGTTAGCTAAAAGTTACAGTTCCTTCAGCATGCCTGGCACCCCTCTATGCACCCTTGAATTCTGGGGTCCTGAGTTCAACCTCCATATTGGGCATAGAGATTACTTAAAAAAGAAAAGTTACAATTACTTCAAAAGATGTTTACATTTTGATTATAATTTGGAAGGTTAAGGTATGGGGTTTTTTGATGGTAAAGGTGATAAAGTATCACATATTTAAATTATTTAATTTGGAGGCGGAGTTCATGGGTTAAAATATTAAGGACAATTTCAGAGTACAGAAGGCCTTATGTTATTTGTTGTGTTTCCAGTGGTTCATTTTCTAGTCATTAGGGTTTCAAAAGAAACCTACTAGAAATGAGTTTATTAATTTGGTTTTCTTCTGTCTTTATTTTCATTTGTTATTTTGCTCACAACCTTGAATTTATATGACCATATAATGCCATCGAGGCTATTTTAATTGCCAGTCTTGACATATTGCCAGCTCTTATCCTTGTTAGGAATGTGGTAATCTGTTTCTTTCAAGTATTTACTTAGATCAATTAATTATGATTGTAGGAGCTGTCAATTATTTATACTGCTTGGGAGTAAAATATATGTCTCTTGTGTCACTTATCATGTAGTATGGTGCTTATTTCATACTCTCTTCCATATTTCCTTGCTTTTTCAACATGTCTATAATCCCCTCAAATCCTAGAGTATTGCATAATTACTGGTTGTGGTTTTTCCTTTACTGGTCATGAAGCTGTAAATGCCTTTCCTTTGATTTTTTTGATTCTAAGTGAAGAGAAATAACATTATTTTTGTTACTTAAATGTTTCAACAGCATAGTTTGATTAATAAAGACAGTAAAGTTAGTAACCTTAAAATGTATTTTCAATCAGAAAAATTAAACGTGGTTAATTTTTCCTCATATGAAAACCTTTCATTTTTTGAAAATTAAAGAGGAAATTCTTATGCCTAACACAAGCACAAATTTTTCTCTAGTTCTGACCTTGAGGAGACCAAAGAAAAACTTAATTTGAGAAATGTGTGATTAAGAAATGCTGCTATATCGTTTATTTAGTGACATCATTACATTAAGTGATATGTATCTCATATTATTATATGTTCACATAAACTTCTCTTTTGGAACCCTGAACTTAAAATGATGAAACAAAATAAAATAGCAAGTAGAAATATGATCCAGAGTAAGAGCAACAATGTGTTTTTAATTTCATTATTTCTTGCCTTTTAGTATTTAGGCCAAAGGGGCATTTGATGTTTTGTCATGCCTTTTTTTAAAAAAAAAACTAATAAATAATTTGTCATATGACTCATTAATTTTGTTGCTCATTAAGACCATGGGATTGCTCCATGATGCCTGTAAGTTCAGGACTTCATCTCTACTAAATCATAGGTCATTGTTAATTAAAAATAAATAATCGTGAACTTGAAGTGGGCCTGTCATTTACTTTCCTAGAGATATCTGTGAAAAGAGCCAAGAAAGCATAGTTAGACCTAGGGAAAAACTGTTCTATAATTTCTTTAGCAGGAAAATGTATTCTTGAATTATTGTTTGTAAAGTAAATATTCCCATTTTGATAATAAATAATATCATTTATTAATGATAAAAGTTAATGATAACTTTCATTATCTCAAAATTTCATTTATGAGAATTTATGAATTTCAGTTCTTTGAGATTAAATACACATGATTAAGGATAGAAACATTGAATTAACTTAGCATCAAGCTTACTCTAAAAATCCTGAATTTTATAATATGAAAAAATACATATTTTTGTCCATAGGAAGTTCTATTGATTTTAGAAACCAAACTTTAATGAGTATTTTAAATTATAATGTCACTGAGTCTGCCTCCTTTAGTCAAAATGCATTATCATTAATTGCAGGTCAGAGGGTTATACACTACTTTTTGTATGTCCTCCAAATAGATGAGAAAGTATAGAAACTTAAAAATTGATAGCTGAAGTTGTCATTTTTTATTTAGTTTGTATTGCAACTTATAAAGAAATGTTGATGTTGATAGGGAACTTGCATATGTCAAGGAGCCTAGCAAATATTTAGAAAACAGGTGTATCAACATATTTAAAATACAGACAAAAGTTTTATGATAATCAGGGATTTTTATTGGCTAGTTATAAACTCCTTGGTTCAAAACTATAGTAATAAATTTAAAAATAGTTAAAAAAGCAGATGTTACAGCTGCTCTCTGTAGAAAAACAAAACCTTGTACATTTGTTTAATATAAGAAATGTTGCTGTTCCAACTGGGATATGTTAAAGGATAATAATCCAAATCCAGAGGACTCTTTGTTTTTATTTGAGTTCCTTAAAGTTACTAATGACTTTATGGTTCTTTAAGTTGGTTTAGGATATTTTCAAAGACCAGGCAGCTACCCTTGTCCTGAGAACCATTTGTTCCTCATTATAAGCAGGGGTCTTTCTTAAAATCTCCAGAGAAAGCATTTGGCCCTCTTTCCCCATAAGACGGAGTGTGTTTGATTCCATTTTGACTATTGATCATTTAAGTTGTATTTTCATCTGTTCAATCTTAGATAATTTACTAAACTCAGTAAAATTATTGATTACATTTAGCTTGTTTTTCTTTAAGTTTATAGTCATAAACATGAAACATGGAAGCATCAGCTCAAATTCATGATGAATTTTATAAACTTCCAAAATTTTCCTCAGAGAAGTTAATTCATGTTCATTTCTAAGGTGAGGACCTGTACCTGCTGGGCCTTTAGGTCATGACTCCATTTGGAAATAGACATGATTTGCTAACTCCTTCAAAGCTGATGACTAGGTTAAGTAGGAGTAGGGGCTTTATTTAGGGCACTGATCTTCACACCAGAATTTCTGTACGTTGTAAAAGTGCATGGGGCGTGCTGGTTTTGCATTTTCTAGATTCTAGAGATTTCTAGATTCTCACTTTCTCTCTCTAGCATTCCTAAAACTGGCATGCCAGAAAATGTCCTTCTGTGGAATTCCCTTTTCTTTCCTTGACTTTCATATTAGCCCTTCTTGCACTTTATAAACAAAAAACATGCTGTTTAGACTTCCAGAATCTTTCTGTGGTGACTGTGGTGAACCTGAAGAGGTGTGGAAAGCTCCTTGGCAGCAAACACAGAACTAGTTCTACCTGCCTTATTTCAAAGCTGAGGGGACCTCAAGGCTGATCAGTAAGCAGCAACAATAAGTCTCAAGCATAAAAGCAAATTGCATGAGGATAAAATTGGGTAGGAGTTGGAATGAAGGTGCAAATTCAAGGAGATTGAAAAATGAATAATGTAAAGTTTACAACTTAAAAAGTGTACCTATGTATTTATGTGCATTTCCATGGACCATGGTGGGCATCTAATCATGGTGGTCTTTATGGTTCATCAGATGTTCTCAAGAAGCAAGAGCAGTTTTCTTTTGAATTTAATGTTTATGATAGGCCAGCAATTTTAAATACTGTAGCCACTTAAACTTTCAAAGACCAGTTTTGAAGTATGAGAAGAGTACATGGCCTTTTAAATTATTGGAGGGGACACCAGTAAAATGGTTTGTGAGAATCAATGAATCAGGCCTTCTCAGGTATAGTAAGCTGACAGCATGTCAGACGTTTCTTAATATTGAAAAGAGTTATGATCTTATAAAAGGAATTACAAAGCAATCTTTAGCTGTTCTGAACTAGGACCTTTGGGAGGCATCTTTGGCCAGTTTCTAATTGCTTCGCTGGCTCATTGCCATTGTAGCTCTCTAGGACTTGGATTAGTCTTCTGGATTGTTGATTGCAGGTGTTCTGCATACAGTAAATGCACCTGAAACTTACACTGGGTTCAGGTGAAGAGTGGTGGAACACGTAGGTACCGTAGGTACCGTTGGTAGCACCGAATCAACTTCCATTACAGTTTCCAGGGACGTCTGGGTGGCTCAGCAGTTAAGTGCCTGCATTGGCCCAGGGTGTGATCCTGGGGTCCCAGGATTGAGTCCCATATCGGGCTCCATGCATGGAGCCTGCTTCTCCCTCTGCCTGTGTCTCTGCCTCTCTCTCTCTCTGTGTCTCTCGTGAATAAATAGATAAGATCTTTTTAAAAAGTTTCCATTTCCTTTTTTTTTTTAATTTTTATTTATTTATGATAGGCACACAGTGAGAGAGAAAGAGGCAGAGACACAGGCAGAGGGAGAAGCAGGCTCCATGCACCGGGAGCCCGACGTGGAATTCGATCCCGGGTCTCCAGGACCGTGCCCTGGGCCAAAGGCAAGCGCCAAACCGCTGCGCCACCCAGGGATCCCAAAAAGTTTCCATTTCCATTACCTGATATAAAAATAGGTTCGGGGTACCCAGGTGCCTCAGTTGGTTAAGCGTTTGTGTGCCTTTGGCTCAGGTCATGATCCTGGAGTCCTGGGATTGAGTCCCTGCATGGAGCTCCCTGCCTCCCCGCCCCAATAAAGTTTTTTAAAAAGTTAGGATCACATACTCAAGTAACATTTAGCAATGATTCATAATTTGAGATTTTTATTTTGATAGAGCATTATTTTTATCATGTTCAATATTTTTTTCCTCTCAAAGTTCTATAAGCTTAAATTTTATATTTCATAAAACACTGAGTATAACTGGTTTAGATAGCATCCTTAACAGAAGTTATAAAATGATTTGCTTTTCTACTAATTTAATGTCTAGTAACCTTTAGTCAGGTTTGTTAGCATGACTCCTAGTTATCAGCAAAATGAGGTCTTAAACTTTGCCAAGGAGCTGAAGGTTGATTGAACTCTCCCAAGGGCTCCCTAGTTTGTTAGGGAAGGCAGCTCACACAGCTACATAGTTGCATATTTGTTATGTTCCTTGGAGATTGAAAGCTCTGTTAGATACTTGGTATTATATTCTGAAGCCCCCAGACAGCTTGTGATAGGGAAGATATAAGGAATTAACAGATCTGAAAGTTATTATGTTGGGAAGTAGTCACAGTGATTTAGGGCAGATTGTCACCAATTAAAGACCCTTTTTGTTTAGTTGATGTGTCTCTGGGTATGCTATTTAGACTTATTTTTTTTCCTATCACTATTCCTTTCAGTTGAGGGAGGGGGTATGTTATAATTGGCAATCTTAATTATGCTGCACAAAGATACATTAGTGAGAATAGTTTTTTTGTGGTATGTTTTTTAATCCAATAGCTATTTTCTCCAGCTCTTCCCAATTACCAGGGAGGTTTTAACGAGATCATTTTAAACTGTGAGGATTTTTCTCCCTTGAGACTGTTAACCATTAGACTTTCCATAAAATGTGAAAACTCCCTTTTAGCTGTTCTCCTGTGTAGCTGCTGGCATCTTGGGCTTGAGAGGGTAAAGAAACACCTGGTTTTTTGTTTGTTTTTTTACAATCACCTTTGTTTCCTTGCAAATACTTTAATTAGAATACATTCCAGTCTCAGGCACTTTAAAAAATGTGTCTTTATGAAAATAGTTGCTTCAAGATCTAGCCTGGCCATGTCCACTAACTCACTGTATAACCTGAGTCCTTTTAATTTCTGGACTTTGGGTCCTCAGTTGTAATTGGGGGTGGGGATGGAAGTGGAGGAGTTTGTACTTAGGTTATATGAAGTTCTGATATTATAAGCTATAGTAATATAGGCCAATGTTAAGGCATTATTTTAAACAAGGGATGAAAAACTCCCCCCATTTCACTTCAGTGTGATGGGGAAGACTGGATATATTTTGAAATGGCACCAAAGTGGAGTCCTCTTATCAACCACCAAGGAGACAAAGTCAGGTCTGAGTATCCCTCTCCTAGAAAGCCAGTCAGGTTTAGTGCTAAAAATGCAAGCTTTGGTATCCAACCGAATCCAGGTCCAAATCCTATATTTATCACTTCTTAGCTTGCATACAGTATCAGTGCAGGAGCTAGGGAAATGTATTTATTCACTCATATGTCAGTTTAACACTAGACCTGAATTCTGCAGGACAGTCCCAGATGCGGAAGTGAAATCATATCCCCTTGATCTGCTTTGCATATTAAACTTTTGTCTAATATTTCAATGGAACAAAGCATTCTGTGATGAAACAAAAAGAGCAAGAGAAAAATCCTGAAGTGCTTTGAAAGCAGCGATCAATTATGTGTTGTTTATCCTGTTAGTCACCACCTCTAAACACAATACCTAGTACTTTTATTGAATGAATTAATAAGTGAATCACAAATCCTTAAGAATTTGATGACTCAGCATTTTCCCAGGGAACTTGATTATGCTTTAGCGATTTTGTAAACTTCTGACAAATGTGAACTCACTTATTATTCTAATCATGTAATTAACATTTAATATGCTATTGATTATCTTACACTTAAATAGTAAATTGAGCTTAATTTATGGCAGTCCTGAGAAGTACCCTATTATATTTTGAGTTATTTTATTCTGTGAACAAAATAACCGTATGAGTTTTTACTATCATTTGCTACTGTGGATAGCATCACAATATACCAGTTATTAATGGTCATATATATCACACATGTCCAGGCATATATAAATTTGTTTATATTTGTCTATATAATCAAAATATATTAGTTTTGTTTCTGATTTTAATGGGTTAAAATGATATAACATCCATCAAGCTAACTTAAAATTTGTAATTATAAAAATTATAGATTAATTGATCCAGGGATATTATCAGTTAGCAGTTCTAATTTGGAACATAGTAGTATAAAGGTGTGAACACGTAAAAATCAATCCTGTGTTGAATACTAAGGGGGAGAATTTGAAGCCATTGTATTTTTTAATCAATAAAACCATTTTTGTGTTATCCCTCTACTCTCGAATTATATCACTCAAACACACACACACACACACACACACACACACAAACACACACAAAGTTATCCTATTTCTCCTTAGGGAAAGATGTATTTGTATATTGTCTGTCTGTCCTCTTATACCTTCCTCTTATACCTTAAAAATGGTGTTTTCAGGGGTATCTTTTTGGCTCAGTCAGTGGAGCCTATGACTTTGATCCCAGGGTTGTGGGGTCAGGTCTCACATTAGAGATTACTTAAAAAAAATAAAATCTTAAAAAAATAAAACAGTAATAAATACAAATGACATGTCTGGTTACTCAAATCAGAAACCAGGATATCATTGTTGACATCTTTATTTCTGTCAACTTCAACCACTCAAGAGGTCATTTTGACTTTTACCTCCAGTATATACTTCTGTGCTCCCCTTTGCACCAAATCCAGGTTACCATAATAGTATAAAACCATCATTTTTCCCTTAATCACTGCAATAGTCTGCTAATTGGTCTCTCCACTTCCATTCTTATTTTTCTCTCCATTTCATTCACAGAGTGGCTATAATGAATATTTAAATATGATAATTCCATCATGAGACAGCTCTGCTTAAAAGCCATTGAAGTGCTTCCCATGGGAATTGAAATAAAAGCTGATGCTTTATCGTGGCTGCTGTGTACAGCAAACCTGACCCCCATGTACCGTGCCAACCTCGTATTGCTCGCTGCCAAACTGCCCTACTACCCCAGGTCTCAGTCTTTTCAAGTTCATTTACTGTACCAAGATTTTTCTTCAACCTGTGTTATTTCTGCCTTCATTGCACTTCCCCAGCCTGAGTTTTACTCATTTTTTTAGGCTTCACCTTAACTGTTATTTACTCACTGTTCTCTTACCTCCAATCTAAACGGTATTCCTCATTAGTTTCTCACATGCCATCCTATCCTGTTCCTTCAAGACATGAATTGCAATTACAGTTGCATATTTGTGTTGGTGTTTATTTGAATATTATCTGTTTATTCTCTAATATCTTGAGCACCATGAGTATAGGACTCTTGCCAATTTTTGTACTGTTTCATATAATGCCTAGCATTTCGTATATAATACCTATTGTAAACATTTACAGAATGCCTGCTATGTCTTGGGCATTGCTCTGGGCACTAGGTATATAGAGTGATAAAGACTATTCCCTGTTCTCTTGGAGCTGACATTTGAATACAAAGAGCCAGACAATGAATATATGAGCATATTCCTTTGATCAAGGACTCTCTCAGTGCCGGACACTAAATACAAAGTTGGAGTTTATCAAAGAAAGAACACATGCCTGTCTTGTCCCAATCAGGGTCCCATGGTTCAGATAGCCTCATTCTGTCTGTGTTTTTTTAACCCTGCCAAGCTATTCCTGAGTGTGACTTCGCTCTGGCACTTAGAGGCCTTCATCAATGGCATCCTTTGTCCTCCTTTGCATTTGTACTGGCAGCTGAGAAATTTGGCAATTCCTTGTGTAGTGACTAACAGTAATACCTCTTTGCAGATGTAATGCAGCATATAAATGGCAAATCCTGTACAAACACTAAATAATTAGTCTTCATAATAACTCTAACAAGACAGAGTGTAAAACTCTCTGTTTTGTATGGAAATAACTGAGTCATTGTGAATATACCTATCAAAATCACAGCACAGTGGAAGGATGTGATGTGTGTTGTGATTCTGAGATTCCTGACTTCTAGGTTTTTTTCAACTGCTAAAATAAACACATCTATAAATGATACCATGTAAGTGCTGTTTTACAAATGCCATATTTTCTTCATTCATAATTTTATAGTTGAGTATAAAGTATGTAAAATGCAAACATCTAATAAGCTAGAACCTATAATTTTAGCAACGTGACTTATTTTGGCAGTACATTTTTTTATGATACCCCCGATTCAAGTCTCCTGAATATTAGGTATTTAAATGTTCATCTGTATTGATGTATACCTTTCTCTAGAACACATTACTGATTCTAACTTCAATCTGGTGTGCTAAGCTTGCCTTCTCTTTGTCTTGATGACTTAATACCATAGTAATAAATGTTAAGGAATATCTTGTACTGTGTTCATTCCTGAAGTGAAATGATTAAACCATGAGGCACGGACTGCAGATAGCCATGAGGGCTTTTCATAGAGAGAGTCATTATGGTGTGCATATTTCTGCAAAATAGGATTGTGGCTTAAGCTTGGACTCAACCTGAAAGTTATTCTGTTAAGCGACCAGGAATGGGGTGCCTTCATTGCTGCAGCCCAGCAGAACACAGAGGAATGTAACTGTCTTTACATAAGCTTGTTCTTCCATGTTATATAAACAGATAAAGTACTTATTTTTTTTATTCTTCTGTTCACTATGTTCTGTATTCATTGTTAGTTAAAGTTGCATGGTGTTTGAAATCCATCCATACTATATAACTTCTTCAGAACATATAATTTGTTTTAAAAAAAGTACTGTTTAAAAAAAATGTACTATTTCTTAGGATACAGCATAAGAGGTTTGTGATATCTTCAAAAGCTCCAGTAGTTAAGAAAATAAGTGCTTTTACCAGCATATTTTCTTCCAGGATCTTAACCAAAGCATAATTTAAGTTTTAAAAATAAAGCTGTGTGCTATAAAAAAAAAACACAACTGGAAGATGACATAATTATTGAAGAGCAGTCATAGATATATTCAGTGCCAAATTTTAGAGTGAATATGTATCCTTTAGGAAACAATTATGGCTAAATCCTGACTTTGTACAGAATATATGTTGGGGGTTTGCATCATTTAAAAAATCAAACTCCTTAGCTTTAGAAGATGATGGGATAAGGTGAATAATACCTCACAGGATATTATTTTACAGGTTATCATTTTAGTATTCCTCTTCGATGGGTTAAGATATTTTTCTATAAATTTGTCCTTCTTATTGGAATGTTTTTAAAAGTTTGGAATTATTCTTCTAAGAAATGTTAAAGTGGGGATCCCTGGGTGGCTCAGCGGTTTAGCGCCTGTCTTTGGCCTGGGGCGCGATCCTGGAGTCCCGGGATCGAGTCCCGCGTCGGGCTCCCGGCATGGAGCCTGCTTCTCCCTCTGTCTGTGTCTCTGCCTCTCTCTCTCTCTCTCTCTCTCTATGTCTATCATAAAAATAAATAAATAAATCTTTAAAAAAAAAAAGATAAGTTACAGTGTTTTGGGGGCATCTGGCTGGCCCAGTCGCAGGAGCACACAACTCTTGATCTCAGGGTTGTGAGTTCAAGTTCCATGTTGGATGTAGAACTTAATTTTTTTTTTAAATAATAAGAAATGTTAAAGATTCTTGAACACACTTGAACCTCAGATAACATTTTGTTCTTCTGGATGATGCTGTGAGCTTACTAAGGAGGAATGCAAGTAGTTACAAAAGCCTTCATGATATACTTTGTTATCTAGCTCCTAAAACATAGATCTTAATATAAAATAACTTGCAGTGAAACTATTTTGTTGCCATTTTCTGACAAGGTGAAGATTAATGTTGTCTCTTGACAGACATCAGCATTTATGTAAACGTCACTGTAAGAAAAATACCAAAGTTGTAGTATAAGTGCCAGACACCAAGTATGTGTTCAGTATATATATATATTAAATGGAAGAATGATACCTATTTTGACATTAGATAACACTTACTTATTTCAGCATGTAGGTGGGCATCTCAATAGAGAACTAGAAGTATCATAAAAGGGAGTAATTTGTTCTCTGCTCAAAATTAAAGATTAGGTAGGCGATAAGTAATTTTTAAAGCAATTAAGGTGGATAAATATAACAAGCATGCTGTGACTAAACATCTATATAGTTCTTGTCTTTGATAATACCCTTCCTTTTTTATTTTCCTCTGATATACCCTAATTTTAAAGGACTTTATTGATATATTAATTTATTTTCCCAGTTGACAGTTTACTACTATTTGCTGCAGGGTTTACTTGACAAAGTAGTATTTTAAGTAGAAAAGAAAATCCTAGAACTGCATATTATTGTCTTCTCTTTTTTTCCAAGATATCTACTTCTAATTAGCATGCTTATATTTAATTAAAACACTTATTGTACAGCTCTTTTAGTCATTTTGTTGTTGAAATAAAAGCAAATTACTGAGAAGAGTTAGCACAACATACTAATCTGAATGATGAGTTGTAATTCTCAACATACCACTGAAATTTTGAAGTGGCGTCTTCCAAACATGGAAAAATCTGAGAAAACACAGAAATGCAGGAAATATTCAGTCAGTTGACTGTCAGAAGAGAAATTTCTCATTCAACTTCTGTCCCAATAGAAAGAGGCTGAAATAGTAATTGTATCATAATATTTATGTAGTTAGAATTGGGAACATTGTGTTCAGATATGACCAGATAGGTGGGCAAATTGATAGAGAAAAGGTCTTGGTGGATGAAGAGATCTGTGTTCTAGCACTGCTGCTAAATCTTTATAGATTACTTATTCTTAAAAGGAAACAAAAAATTCACATTGTCCTAGCCTTATTATAGGCACTAAGTAAGTGGGTAGTTGGTGTGGCTCCTTACATAGCAAATGTTCAATAAATGCTGGCTATTGTTAGCATTGTTTCATTGCTCACATTATCATTGTTATTATTTATGTGACATGCTTCTCTCCTCTCTGATGAGCCTTAGATTATTTAATTTCTAAAAGAAAGAGTTTGGATTACCCATCTCTCAGACTCCTAACTGCACCAGGATTCTGTGATTCATGAAGCAGAAGGCATTGTAGTTCACAGATGTTCACCACATGATTAGGGAACCAAATTAATTTGAGGAGCACTTGAGCCTTACCAAAATTAGTTAGTCATGAGACTGCAGTACACAATGAACAATCACTGTCAGGCCTTCTGCAATAACGGGGTGGATTTGTTGGAAATATAATTGATGAGATAGGTAAATGACATTTTATAGTAAAATGTTGGCATGTTCAAAAAAAAAAAAAAAGCACTGCCTTGAAAATGGGGTATCTTTGTTTCCTTCTCGTCTCTTCCTAACAAATAACACAAGCTAGTGACTAAGTTTCCTGGGACTCAGTTGCCTCTCTTTAGGGGATGGGTTAAATATTGTCAAAGACCAGTGCCTATTCTATAATTTTATGTCTTACTCAGTTCTAAAATTTCCCCCGGGGTCTTAGATGAGTATTATAAATATTAAACTGTCCATAATACTTGAAACAGTTTCTACTTAACATTTTTTTTCTGTTGCCCTGTTTCCTCAACATTACTCAAATAGATTGCAAAGTCAATGCTAAATTTTAGAATCTTTTTCTGAAAACATTTATCTATTTTGAGAATCATATTGAAATTGTATACTTTTCAGAAAGACCAATGATTGTATAGTTTTGTTTTGATTTAAAAGATATCTCTTAGTCAACTATATTTTTAGACAAAAAAAAAATAGTTCAAAGGAGATTCAAGATTCAATGATTCAATGAAGCTTATAAGCTTTTGGTGGGGTTTTTTTTCCTCCTAATTTAACAGAATGAAAAAGAGTGAAAAGCAGTTAAACCAAATTCTGTGTCCCAACCTGTGAACATAAAACATTATATACATGTGGAAGAAATGTAATATTAAGATAAACAGTGGTTTGTTTAATAACTTTTAGGTGATATCTACTTGGATACATTATCTCTCTATATAACATATATATGTAATATATATGTAATTCATTCTTTTTCAAATCCATATATAATCTTCTTTTCAAAAATTAGTTCCAGACTTTAGAATTTCATACTATTCATACTATCAAAAGTATGCATTTTGATTAATAACAATGTTAGAGAAGGAAAGATTTTTTTTAAGAAAAATGAACTGTGTTTGAGAATACTTATGGATACCATTGGCAGAAAAATCTGCCAAAATGCTGCCAATCATTTGAACTCAATTTTTAATTACTTAAATATGGACATAAATTAAGCAAATTGGATTTTAACTAAAAGTTCATACCATTTTATAATATGACATGTAATTATCCCCCCAAAAGGAAGTGTTCAAGACGAGTACAAGGAAGAAAGTTGCTTTTATAGAAGAGAGAAAAAAGTCTTCAATTCATAACTCTGCAGGGCTGCCTGTAGCCATAGGCAATATTAGGGTTTTATTCTTTACAGCTGCAAAAGTAATTGCATGAGCATTATCTAAGCAACAATCTTTAGTGGATTACATTTTGTTAGCTTTTCATTCTATACTGTAAAAACCCAAAAAACATAGAAAATGAAAAAAAAAACCCAACCTTGATTTATCTTAGACCTTTGATATTTCTGAAAGACATTTTATTTATTCATTGGTTTATTTGAGATATGATCTCAATTTGTAAATAAGATATAATGTTACTAAGTTTGTTTTAAGCTCACAAGTAGAAAAAATTGTACAAATGGTTTATTTTTACCTGAAAAGTATTGTCCTTTTGTGTGTTTCAAGGGTGTTAAAACTTCAGAGGTGTTATCTTAGATTAATAATGTAATCCAGTAAAGGTTCATACTACCTTACCTTCGTTAAGGTCCATTCATTTGCTTTTTCTATAAACCTTAGGTTTTATTTGTAGTACATTCTTAATACCTAATCATAACGTAAGTTTTTAGAAACAAGTCTTTAAACCCTGTTGTTTTACATTGTGGTAACAGTAGGTGGAGTTTTCAGTTCAACAAGGTTTACTTTTGTGTGCGTGTATTTTATTAATAAATATTGTACAGTATTAAAGTTAGAATTATAACAGTATGGTGTAATTGATTTTTCTTTTTCCTTTTACCATTCTTGCCTTAAGAGGACTACATCTTCCCTTTGAAGTCTTATTTTCCAAGTGTTAACATAGTCATGTTGTGCCCAAATTGTCTCAGTATGCAGATAAAAAAACAATTTTGTTTGAGTGGTTGTTAAAACTTACCCAGATGTGTACACATACTTAGCTGGAGTAGAAGAAAGAAAAGTAGACAATTAAAAGAGAAAAATACAGAATTATGTAAGCCTGTACATTTGTTTGAGGCTTTGAAACCAAAATATAAGCGTGGCTTTTGAAATAATAGTTTGAGGATAAGTTTTTTACAGTGTAGTACTTCATGCATGGAAATATTTCTAAATGTCATTGGAATAGAAGGACACCATTCCGGTACAAAATTGTACCAAACTCTGAGTTCACTGGATTTCAAATGATAAGTAACATTTATCACTTCAAATCTATGCACTTAACATATCAATGAACATTCTAAGTACCATCTAAAATAAGATTATGGAAATTGTTTGCATTAATTATGCACTGGAGAAAATGGAGTGGGAGAAAGATAATGTTTTTAGGTTTTGTGTTGAAGTATGTATCTCCATGTCTGCTTTGTAAATGTGGAAAGGGAGAGTATGTTCCAGTAAACAGTGTAGCTATGATTTAAGACTGATGCCAAAGAATTCATGATTTCTTGATGTTTACAAGAAACAGAGGGCAATTTTTTCTGTACGAGCCATTTTTGAAATACAAATCTGGCTAATTTTCCACATTTTATTCCAATAGTTACAAAGTGAATGATACTACTTGTTTTATAGTATGTTAATATCCAGTTGAGATCACTGTATTAAACTTTTCCTCCTCTAAAATACAAAGTTAATAACATAAATACTATTGATAATATCTCTCACCCTGATGAGGTTTGAGGATTCAAATAATATTTATCATACAATAACTAAAAACACGGAACATAGAAGATGCAAAGTGACATGATCAGTAGCAGCGCTCTTTTCATCCTTGGCTCCTTCTCACATTTGCTTCACTCAGTGATAAGGGAATAAGACAGTATTTTGAACGTAGTCATTTTGCAAATATGTCTAATGTTTCTATAATAAGCATTTTTAAATTGTAATGATTATATTCTTTTATACACTAATATTAAATATCTTTAAAATAACTCTCAAATGAATGCACATGTGGAAGTCTTTTTTGGTTTGTATGTGTATGTAATTCACTTACTAATAGAAAGCATCATCCCAATGTGTCATATAAGTAAAAGGACGTTTCAGTTTTATTCTTTAGCACATTAGCACATGGATGGCAAACTGTGGGCAGGAGGCAGAGAAGAAATACCAAAAAAAAAAAAAAAAAAAAGAAAGAAATACCAAACACTAACCGTGAGAGCATGAAATAGCAAAATACACTTGTCCACTGACCCATCGAGAATATCAAATTATCCCTGTTGTGTATGCTTAAGGCCAGACATCTTTATTAAGTTGCATATGTCTCTAAGTAGATATAGATTCTCCAAGATATACTGAGATGGGTATTACTAATAGTTTATTATTATAAATGTCTTTTTTGCTGGAGTTCAGAGATAAGGGCTATATATTTAACAATTGAGTATAATGATTTAATCTTGTTCCTGCAGTACTACGGGATGACTTCAGACAAAATCCTTCTGATGTCATGGTGGCAGTGGGGGAACCTGCTGTGATGGAATGCCAACCCCCACGAGGCCATCCTGAACCCACCATTTCGTGGAAGAAAGATGGCTCTCCACTGGATGATAAAGATGAAAGAATAACTGTGAGTGTTCAATTCAGTAGTGGGGAGTATAGATGTAACTATCTTCACCAAAGAAAAGAGAGAAAGGTGTGAAGTTGTGTTTGTTTTTTTTTATAAAGGGTTGCAATTATCTCCCATTTTCACTTCTTTTAGAATAAACATATTTCCATTTTCCCTGTGTTGACATGAAAATGAGTGTGGAAAATGTATGTTACTTAGTTTGGATATTAGTAAGAGAAAACTATAACTTCTACTTTAATGTCTTAGACTTAACACTTTTACGTATGATTTAGTTGTTATTATAATTCAAGGCATATCACATGTCCATATGCTACAGTAAAAATTGTTAAAAATTTGGTAATATAGTATGTTTCAGAAGGCCTCCTAAGTCACTTCAGGTTTGTTGGTTTTTTTTTTAATCTCTTTCTCCTTTTCAAATAGCTTGTGTATTCTGTAGAATTTATTATTTTTTCTGAAAACTAAAATCTCATTCTGAGTGATGGGTAATAATGGATTTATCTCATTCCAAAATAAAACCCTGTGACTAGATTATTAGATTTCAAATTCCTGCTAGGATACAAATAGAGAAGTCCACTCTCTGGACTAACAATGCATTTTCTTCTTGACATCAGTGAGTCTATATGACTTCTTTGCTTTTTCTTGGCTTTCTTCTATCTTGCAAGGTATTTGCTAAAGTAGCAAAATAACTGAACTCTCATTGATTCTGTGGTTGTACAGGACTGCCCTTTACGAGCTTCTTTGTTTTGCATGTACGCTCTGTCCTTTACAAATTCATTGGCCAAGGTTTAGAGATACTCAGGAGAATGTGTTTAAGGAAGAGTCACAGCTAAACATGTAGAAGAACAAAGTTATAACCAGACTATATAACTTTAATAAATGTTTGCTCTGTTTCTGAACAACCTGTTAGCAAATTAGCATCAGGATTAAATAGTGAAAAAGAAAATTGAGAAGGTTATGGTAGACAAATTTTAGGGACCTTGAAGAAAAATACCAAGCATTTTCCCTGCAGTGATCTGAATTACAAGGAGTCTTTCAAAGGATTTTTAGAATCCTAGCAGTTGAGGTAAGAATAACCCAGCTTATATTTTTAGGAGGTGCGGGAAAGTCACATGGCAAAGTGAACTATGTGAGAAACACTGGTTTGGGGAGGTGAAGTCAAGAGCACAGGGGCATAGAGACTATGGGAACAAATGCTTCTTTTATTGGTGATGACAGATTCCTTCTAGATTTATGTACAATTAAGATAATATCTTTGCCTTAAAAACATTTTAAGTCACCTAATGACCACTATCTGTAATTTCCATTTCCCTGCCTGAATGACTCAAACACATTGAAACCATTATTACACATTTTCTCCTTCAGATCTTTCCTGATTAATTACCTATGTATGTTTAATACAAATTAATGCTAAGCTTCTCAGCATTGGAGATGTAGCGTTAAGCAGAAATCCGTGAGTGCCCTTCTGAAGTTTATACTCTGTGAGTGAGTATACAGATAAAACCAAAATAGGTAGTATGCTGAACTATAATCAGTCCTATAGAAAATACTAAAGAGGTAGACAGATTAATTAAGGTGGGGGTAGGGTTTCAGTTTTAAACAGGAAGACCAGAGAATGCTTCTCATAAAGACCTGAAAACATTAAAGGAGAAGAATACACAAGTATCTAGAAAAGTAGGCAGACAAAAACAAGAAGTTTAAAGACCCTAAACATGGGGCCTACCAAACACATTTTTTTTTTTAAAGAGCAAAGTGGTCAGTGAGGGTTGAGCAGAGGGGAGATTGGTAGGAGATAATATTGGAGGAACAAGTAGCCAGACTGTAAGACCTTATAGATCTTGTAAATAGTTTGGCTTTTCCCCTTGAGTGAAGTGGAAAGCATCAGAGTTTTCTCAGCAGAATCCTCTGCTGTCTTGAGAACACACTGAAGGATTATAATGATTAAGCTAAGACACTAGTTGGGAGCTTTTGCAATAATCTAGGCAAGATGGAAATGGTGGTTTGGACCAGTCTGCCAGTCTGCTAGGAGGGGAAGTAGTGAGGAGTGGTTAAATTCTGGATCCACTGTGAAGCAATAGCCAACAGAATTTGCTAACAGACTGGATGTGGCTTGGAGAGAGAGAGAGAGAGGGAGAGAGAGAATGAGAGAAGAGTCAAAGCCTACCTTAATTGATTGGTCTGAGTAGTTGAAAATATTGAGATGCCACTGAATTTAGAAAGAGAAGATTTGGGGTTGAAAGTATCAGCTCAGTTTTGGACATTGTAATTTTGAAATTCTTATTAGATATCCAAGTATAAATGTCAAATAGGCAGTTTGAAATATGAGTCAGAAATTCAGAGTTGAGGTTGAGGCTGGAGAAAAAATTGAGTTGTGGTAGACATAGCAAGTACTCATTACTATGCAAGCCTCCCCTCCTTCTGGGCAGATGAAAGACTCTGCTTCCCAATTTTCTTGCTGTTGGGAGGGCCAATCTGACTGGTTCAGCTTCATGGGCTGTGAGTGGAAATTAAATAAATTGAATACTAGTGAGTGAGCCTCCAGCACTTTCTTTCTTTGCCATGTGGCAACCAAAAGAGGACACATGTTCCAAGTAGTGCAGTTACAGCACAGACACTCAAAGAGCCTGGGTCCCTGAGTTATGGGTACCAAAACTTTCCACCCCACACCTCTGTCTTTCCATGATGGACATCAAATTAGTGAGAAATCTTTGTTGTATTACGTCATGGAGCATTTCTTACCACAGACTAATGTATCTTATCCTGATGAGTATGGGAATCATCATCATGCACTTCTAAAAACACTTCTAAAAACAGAAGACTGAAGTCACCAAGGGAGTGATTATATGCAGAAAGGAAAAGAGGTCCATCTTTTAGCCCTCAGGGAGAAGAGGCAGAAAGTGCAGTGGAGACTGAGAATGAGTCGTGGAAAAGGAAGGAGAGCAGAGAGCAGCCGAGCAAAGATAGTGTTTTAAGGAGGTGGCAAAGACTGAGCCGAGCAAAGATAGTGTTTTAAGGAGGTGGCAAAGACTGAGTCAGTTGCAGCTGGTTCATCACATAATAGAAGGACTGAGAATTGACCATTGGATTGAACAACCTGGTGGTCACTCATTGATGACCTTCATAAGAGCAGTGTTAGTGGAAAAGAGGGGTTGAAACCTCATTGAACTGGTTCAGGAGAGATTGGAAAGATAGAAATCAGACACAGAGCATCAACAATTCTTTTTATAGTATATCCAATGTAGAAGATAATAAAGGTGATTGTAGCCTCATATTTTGAAAGTTCAGACTTAACTCTTAATACATGTGTATCTATGCTTTTTCCATGATATTAACGGTTTAGAACTGCTATGGCAAATTGGATTTTTTATAAATCCTCAGAACTTCCTATTGTATCACATATTGAATTTGAAGAGATGTCATGGTTTATGCCAAAATGTTTAATTTATTATTGGGTCTTTATTTATCCTTTGCTGTGCAGGGGATGCTGTCTTGTCAATACAGGGCACCGGTTCCCCTAAATATTAGTACTTTCAAATCAATATAAGAGCAACCTCTGATCAGGAATCAAACAATTTAAAGTTGCAATAACCCATGACTATGAAAAAATGCCAAGATGTTAATGTATAAATAATCTTAAAATCAGATAAAGGAAAAAAAATCAGTTAAAGGCCGCCAAAATGATGATCCACGATAGTGTTCCATATGCTAGAAAATGGTAACATCTGAAACGTACTATTTCTAAGACCATCTGTGTGTTTTGGATAAATTATGACTGTTAAACTGATAAAACACTTAGAGGTAAAAAACATACTTATACATGCAGGGAGATGAATAGATTAAAATCAGCAGTTTGGGTTCAGAATTACTGTTCTTGTTTAGATCATAATTGTTTTTGTTTTCCTTTAGGCGAGACTAAAATTGAATAATGAAAACAAAAATTTAAAACAGAAACAGAATGTCTACTGTCTTTAACAATTCTCTTTTTCCCCGCAAATTGAAAGTAGATTCTTAAGAGATATTGGGTATTAGACATTTTATGTGATTCTTCTTTCCTAAGCTTGTTTTCAAATAATTGTTTTCATTTCTGTTGTTAATGTATTTTGCCAAATGTGTTGAGTACAGATGAACAGGAGATTAAAGCACATAATATCTTTATGAAAGGCAAGTAAAGATTGCACAGTTATTGCTACAGTTTTGGTTATAGGAATTTCTAGAGTTCTTTAATGTGGTGGCTTTCTTTGTTGAAAATGTAAAGTATGACTCTCCCAGCTGTGAGAACAAAGACACACCCTTCAAAAAAAGGGCAAATATGTAATTGAATTGTAGCTGCACCTGTATTTTTGATGTTAAGTCATTTCTTTTTTACATTGACCTGGATTCTGAGCCAAATTTCAGATCTATAATGATTATAAACCAGCAATATATAAATAGCATTTTCTTATTTTCCTACCTGACAGGAGAATCTTTTAGAACTCTTTTGGCACTTATTTCTTAGAATAATTTGAAGGAAGACTTAGATGATCTTTAGTCTTTCTTCCTTTCTTCTACTTTTTTTTTCTAGACATGGGTATTTAGAGTTAGAAATGGAAGTAGTATAACTGGCAGACTGGATTAAATAGATTTACCTCCTATGCCTGAGAATTAGTCATAATCCTTATAATTAATAAATGAAATTTTCTCATAGAGATGAATCAGAGGACCAAAACTTTTTTTTTGGTAATGTAGAACATTTGGATATACCTTATAAAAAATGATATATTTATTTTATCTCATCACATTTCAGAAATATTGTGCTTAAATTCAAGATGATTTTGTAAAGTGAAAAATGTATAATGCTAAAATTAGGTAAAAAAAAAAAAAGTATTGAGCACTTTGCATGCCCCAGATACTCCACATTATCTCATTTAATTCCCTTGAAAACTCCATGAAAAGCATTTTTTTTCCCTTATGACACACTTATACTTGCTAATTAGTCTCCTAGAGACGATGATTGCGATGACGATGATAATGATAGTAAACATTTACTATAGCACTTGCTATGTACCAGGTCCTGTTCTAGGCACTTTATATGTGTTGACCCATTTAATCTTGACAACAACCTTGTCAGATAAATACTAAAATTTCACTAATATAGCAATTAACTCTGAATTGGCTGGGGGACAATTATGTGAGGGTCTGTCTTTTGCTCACTAATAACATTTTCTATTAGGATCCTATAGGTTTTGCTACATATATAATGACTTTCACTTGCAATCAATGTAAATTTCAACTAAAATGACCGTAACCTTTAATTTCTGCGGTAAAATATTACCTTTAGGGCACATCTTGCTGGCCTAGTCAGAAGATCATGCAACTGTTGATCTCAAGGTTATGAGTTCGAGCCCCGCATTGGGAGTAGAGATTACTTAAAATAAAATCTTTGTAAACATGTAATAAAATATTATCTTCATGTTTATAATGGTCTGGGGAGATAGTTCACACAGTGAAGGTTATGGTGGCCTTGAAACTAGGATTGGTACATTTAAGAATTGGTCTAGGTGCACCTGGGTGTCTCAGTTAGTTAAGCAGCCAACTCTTGATTTCAGCTCAGGTCATGATGTCAGGGTTGTGGGATCAACCACTGTGTTGGGCTCAGCACTCAGTGTGGAGTCAGCTTGAGATCTCTCTCTCTCTCCTTCTGCCCCTCCCCCTTCCTGGCACGTACTCTCTCTTCTAGCTCTGGAAACCCTACCTCAAAAGGTAAGAGGACGATAAATAACTTCACCATTTGACATTTAGAGAAAGAAGGATTTATATTAAAAAAGATATTTTAAATCAGTGAATTATTCACCTAATGGTGTTTTATAATTATCCAAATTGTGGATTAGCCAGATTCAAATATAATTAGCTATACAAGTTTCAAAACTTATTGCTGAAAAATTAAACAATTATAATAAATTATATAATGAATAAGAAATGTAGTTAAAGAAAATATTGCTGATGTTGTGAGTTGGCAATTTTGTATAGATACAATAAAATATAATAAAAACTAATACTGCAGCAGTAAAGTATAAATTGTGAGATCTACCTGGACTCAATTTTGAAATATCAGAGTTAGTTTCTTCATAGTAACCTTTGACTGTCATTTATCCTGAATGATTGCATTTTACTAGTTAAGAGAAAAGCTTAAAAACATTCATCTTTTCATGTTTGAAATTCTTAGCTTTTGAGCTAAACTTTACTAATGAATAAAACATGCTTTTTCCATTCTCTTTGTTTGTGGCTTTGTGACATAAACATTTTTTAATCACTTGTGTTATTCTTTGAGATAGACTGTACCTTGAATTTTTAATTTTTCTTCCTGTTTTATATGCTATAGTAGTATGCTAGAAATATTTTATATATCTTAAAATTTTTTTACTTAATTGAAAAAATTTAGATGATGGAGAAATAGTTTAATTATAAATTATTTATTTCCATTAAAGCCTCCGTCAGACTGGAAACCATTTTATTGTCAATTTCATCTACTTATCACATAACTATAGTAAGATTTTTTCATTCTCCTTTGAAAAAAGTAGAAAAAACATTTATTGCATTAGTGCATTTTACATGATAAGCAAGTGTATTAACTTTTTCTTAAGGTGACTTAGATGGGATGGCCAGCCACACTGGCTTGCTGGGGACTATCCTGGTATTTGCATTAAAAATCCCTAGTCCTGGGAAAACCAGGACAGGTGGTCACCCTAAGCCTAGATTGTAGGGAACTGATTTATATATGAATGAAAAATTGCATTCATGCAAGGTAAGTAAAAAATGATTAAAATATAAATAGATCAGTCTTCCTGTATCATTTCTTTCATAAACCAGTTAAGGATTTGAAAATAGGGAATGAAGAGACAAAGTCAGTTATACATTCCCATTCCCATGCTGGAGAGGTACAGTTGTTAGAATGCAGTATGTCATCAGTTCTTTTTCTAGTCCTTTTCTGCTTCCTGTGTGTCTTTGTAGGTTTCTTTGATTTCCCTCCTTGGTGTGATATTTTGGTGAAAAGCAGCTGACTCACATCCCATCCAAATCCCCAGTGTCCTCCAGATCCTTCACGAATTTGGCATTCAGCCTCTCCTTGCCAATTACTTCCTTTCCCCCCAATTCCCACATGTCTCCTTCCTAAGCCATCTGCTCCTCCTCCCTTCCTCCGATTAGTGCTTTCCTCTTCCTATTTCTTTTATTGTTCAATGTCTGCTGCTTCCTTTTCCCCTCTCTTCCCCTAGAGGAAATCAGCATACTTAATGTAGCTGATGTCATTGGGTCTCTTTTCCCTGAGAAGTTAAATTTGTGTTTCTGCAAAATAAATATGTAGTTCTGTTGTATGGAGATCAGAGGAAACTGGTAGAGTCAACCAGATTTTTTTTCTTGTCCCTCTTAGAGAGTCATACATATTACATATTTTATATTTTTTAATATAAAATGATAATATGATAATTAATAAACAAGAAGTTTATTAATGATTTAAATCTGAGTTAAGTCAGCATAAATCTATAATATGAATTACTAAAGTACTAAAGTACTAAAAATGAAGAAATGAGTTAAGAAAATAAATTTATGTGTACTATCCTGCTCTCTTAATTGTCACATTTAATAATTGAAACACAGCAGATTAATAGACTAAAACATGGCCTTTGGTATTAGAAGACCATATTATAACTTTGGGTTTCAACACATAAATACACGATCTTAAGGACATTTGATCTCTATAAATGTCATTGTTACCACCTGTGACATGAATCGTCTCTTAATACCCATGTTGGTTCAGTGGTGGTGTTGTGGAAATCCAGCGAGGCAATACATGTTAAATGTCATTATAAGTGGTGACACACTCTCTCTGTATATATAAGTAATAGATGTTCTAGTTGTTACTGTTGTTGGTATACCTGCCTGAACTCTGGATATATTTAATTACCAAAAACTCCATAGAAAAGGAAAATCAGGAACTGTTTGTGTCATAGCAGTTTTATCTTTTTTTGAATAAAAAAACAAAAAATATAAATATATATGAAAAGAGATCTAGCATTTATTTGTTTCATCTAAATTTCTATGTATATCTGATTCAACACTGGAGGAAATTTCATTTTCTATAGAACCACCAAGAGCATTCAGTTTAGGTGAATACTAGGAATAAAGTATTTAGACTAATACTGATACTAAGAAACAAATTTGAGTCCTCTGTACATCTTTATTGTGAAATACAGTGATCAACAGGGAATTCCACAAGAAAGTTTAAGGCCTAAAGCCCTAAGACATTCACTGTGTGTAACAAATTGACTTTTCTTCCATCCATGTAGTTATGTACAATTCTTCGGGGAATTAAGAAATGCTGTGATTCAGATGGGGATGCCAGTTGAGCAAGACTGGTTTATCTTCCCAAGGAACATCCTGAATGTTTCCTGAAACTTGTAATTCCACTTAAATAGTTAAACATATATTCATGTTTGGACACTGAAACTAGAAAAAGGAAAGCCACGTGGTCCAGACCCACTTGTAAAGTCTAAATACTCTTATGAAAGAATGATAATAAACGAAGACTTCTCAGTTCTAGCATACAAAGTAGTTTCAACGACAGTATAAGTAAAAACATAATCCTGGTGAGCATTTAGTTATTGCTCTAGTTTTATAACTATATATATGTTAGAGATATATTTAAAAGCTTGGATATCTGGACACCTGGTGGCTCATTGATTGAGAATCTGCCTTTGGCTCAGGTCGTGATCCCAGGGTCCCAGAATCAAGTCCCACATCGGGCTTCCCACAAGAAGCCTGCTTCTCCCTCTGCCTATGTCTCTGCCTCTCTCTCAGTGTCTCTCATGAATAAAAAAATAAATTAAAAAAAGAAAAGCTTGGATATTAAGGGCTTGAAGGGACAGATTATGAGTCTTTGCATATGCTCTTCCCTCTGCCTGGAATGTCCTGACCCTCCTTGTCTAACTCACTCATTTTTCAGGTTCCAACATAAAGGCAACTTCTAAGACGAGGTGTCTGCAAAACCTCACTCTGCACATCCACATAGAGTTATCTCCCTGCTATCCTGACCTTTGCCTTTTACTAAGTACTTTTCTTTTAATCTGTTAGAAATCATTATTTATAAATTACTCCTCTAAGATACGTAAGATACTTGAGAGCCAGCTATATTCCCTAGGTCTGTCTTATGGTAGGAGCTCAGTATATATTTTTTTGGAAAATATTAAATGAAGGAAGTATAAATCAGAATAGTGTTTTCTAGTATACCTAGAACTGAAAAGTTGCCCATTTGAACATAAACCTAATTTATGTGCCTACATACTTTATATATTTATTTTCTTATTCCCTATACAATGGAAAGGAGGTATCATCCACAATTTCTTTTGTCTAAAGCATGGTTTTCATTAGCATTACAGCATGCAAAGGAAGATATACTGTACAAGTTAGTTCTGGAAGTAAACATATTTCTTTAAGTGGACTTACAGATACAAGATTTTACAGATGAAGCTGACTTGAGAGATTGTGAATAGGCAAACTCCTTTATTTTTAAGAAGAAATGGGAAGCCAGGGCATTTGATTTGTCCCGAGCCACTTAATGAGTCTGTTGCAAGTCAGGAGGAGAGCCAGAACTCTCAACACCAGATTTCTTCCTGTTCTGATTTTTCTCATGACAGACTAGACCTGACCAGTTCATTTGACTAAGACAACTCCTAGCACAAAATCCACATATAGAGTGTTTTACTGGGTTCATTTCCTACAATTTTGCCACTTGTTTTGCATCCCAAATTTAGTATTTCCTATCTTGGTAAGTAGAGAAAGTAGTATTTTCAATATATAGGGTTTAAAAACATCCTCTGCTTATTTATCCATTGAGCACAAACATGCCTTGTGCCAACTTGATTAATAATTCTGAACATGTTTTGGCTTTTTCAAGCATGTTATTAAGAATGTATCCAAGTTCATCTTAAGTGATTACAGTTGCCTCTGAATCTCATTCAAAAAATTAAAAATGACAACAATTTAAATAGTAGATTAAGCCTAATTTATGGCCATCTTGGGAAAGTCTCTTCTATCAGAATCTACTTTTTAAATTTTTTTAAAATTTAATTTAATTTAATTTAAAGTAGGCTCCACACCCAATGTGGTGCTTGAACTCACAACCTAGAGATTAAAAGTCGCATGCTTTACCAACTGAGCCAGCAGGCGCCCCCTGAAACTCCTTTTTTTTTTTTTTAATTTTTATTTATTTATGATAGTCACACACACAGAGAGAGAGAGAGAGGCAGAGACACAGGCAGAGGGAGAAGCAGGCTCCATGCACCGGGAGCCCGACGTGGGATTTGATCCCGGGTCTCCAGGATCGCGCCCTGGGCCAAAGGCAGGCGCCAAACTGCTGCGCCACCCAGGGATCCCTGAAACTCCTTTTTGAAGCTGCACTAACAGCTAGATCTTGGCTAAGTCCTTTAATTATTGACAAGATATTAATATATTCTCTGATTATTAGGATTATTATGAGAATCAATGAAAGTATTTTGAGGACTGTCAATGATAACCTCATTGTAAGGTGTTATTTTAAGTACTTCTGTCTTGATTTTCCATTAGTGTTCAGTAATGTTTCACTATTGATGATTTGGAGAGATAAGAGGGTAGTGATTTTTAACTTCAGAATGAAAAAGAACACTTTTGGATTAGATATTTAATGGACAAAACAAAACACAACAACAACAAAAAAAACACTAGTTAAACAGTGAAATACCCTGTTTTGATCAATTTTTAAGAGTTGCCTTTTAGGGCGGCCCAGGTGGTGCAGCAGTTTAGCACTGCCTTCGGCCCAGGGCGTGATCCTGGAGACCCGAGATCGAGTCCCGCATCAGGCTCCCTGCTGGAGCCTGCTTCTCCCTCTGCCTGTGTCTCTGCCTCTCTCTCTCTGTGTCTCTCATGAATGAATAAATAAAATCTTAAAAAAAAAAAAGAGTCGCCTTCTATATGGCATTTCCCTTAAGGGGCTCTACAGTTTGTAGTCTGCTTGTCCATTTTTGTCTAGGTCTCTCAAGACACCTTGTTGTAATTCCTAATAAAGTCCTCATATGTACGTGTAAACTCATTCAAGTATCACAGATAGTTTCCAAGAGGTTTGGATGCAGAGTTAATGTAACAGAGGCTAAAGATTGCCACATAATGTATTTTCTACTTCAACAAATAATCTTCCGTTCAGGAAACAAGAAATGATACATTATAAAGTTTTCAACTTTCTTCTAAGTGATGTAACGAATGTCCCTATGAGTTTAAGTCCTAACATATGTGAAAAATCAGAATAACCTTGATTATACAATGGTCTTATACAATGTTGATGTTTTATCCTGTTTTGCGTTGCATACTGTTTGTCAGTACTCTTTTAAATCTCTTGAGATGATTCTGGCCTTCTGATTTTTTTTCCAAACAGGTTTCCTTAAAAACAGTTTTCAATGTTTTTCCCAAATCTAATCCCACCCAAATGTAAGTTTCAGCCAAAGCAATATTAGAAGACATAGTGGAGTACCCTGCAGTCTGCCCAAGCCACCTTCCATTTGGACATCTGCCAACTCCTGAAATTCGCTGGGCTATAACCTGATGTGGATATACGCTGCTGGTTAGCATCCATGACCCTCCAGTCAGAGTAGACCTTCTAGAAAGTAGTGGCTCAGACATTTGAGTAATCAGCTAAAGGAAAACTGTACCTCATAATTCAAAGTAATTATCAATACAGTATACTAACCAGAAGTATTATAACTCTAGGAAATGAACACACATGGTCAGATGACAAAGCCCATAATAAGAATTTCAGATTAGTTGGGTATACTAATAGAGAAAGCAGACTTACAAATGTTGCCTCCCCTGCCTGCCTCCACCACCCCTCCCAAAAAAAAAAATACATGCTCACTCAAGCAGCTGTGTTTCTTCATTTTCCAAGACTTTGATAGATTTGATCAGGCCATTACATTTCTCTAGAATAGCCAAGGACTAGTGAAATTTTACTACTGTCTGGGAGCAGTTTGTTTAATTATGGGTTAAAGTAGTTTGCCAAATTAAAGGTATAATTTTTTGTGGCTTCAAGAATGGTGCTCTAACCAGTTTGTTTTATTTTTGATGTTCTATTAATCACAGATGAAATGCTTCTCTAAAGATAGAGTTTTAAAATTTATCTTAAAGCATTGCTTGTAAATCTTACTCATAATTTGGAAAACATTTTAAATAATAGCGAAATACATTTTGGTAAATTCTTCGTTTAAAAAAAAATGTTGACTTTTCTAATTGCTTCTAATTTTTGTGTTCGCTCACGATGACCCAGACTTGACTTGTTTTCTGTTTACTATAGGCAGAATGAATTGTAATCTTAAAAAGCAAAGTAGTAGATTGAGCAGTGTACTTGATTGCACAAGGCATTTTTTCCATGTTTTAACATGATCCAAGATGGAGAAATCAAAGAAATTACTTTAAGCCTTTAAGTTTTAAATTATTTTTAATCTGATCACTTTAAAGGGGGTTGGGATTTCTTTTTCATTATTTGTAATTGGCTAAGATCGACTCTATTTCTCAGTCTTGTTCATATTACCTCTTTTGATAAGGATGCTCTCTCAAAGAATAATTTGAAATCTTATGCTGAGGCTGATGCCTAAACTAATGCTGATTTTGCATTTCTTTTGTTCAAAGGATAGGAGCTCTAAAAGCACTAATATTCTCTTAGTAACATCTGACCACTTCAGTTTTTATCTCTTTAAACCCAAAGCATTTGATAATATGATAAATAGTACACTTGTAAAATAATCTGGTGTGCATTAACAAAATTACTAACAGATGGCACAGGTTTTCTCTTCTTAAATCGTACAAATCTAGGTGATCATGAAGCTTTAAAGGCTGATCACAGCAGAAACAGGCTCATGTTTAAGTCACCTTTAAGAGCATCATCTCATACGGGAAAATTTCAAAAGCAGTTGAACTCAATATGGGTAAAACTAGTTGAAAATAATGAAAATTTGTTTCCTTGAGTGAATAATATGTAATTCACTCAGGAGTCCATCATTTCATATTTCTTTGCCTTTTAACATTCATGGTGTCACTCTTTTTTCACCTAGACATATTACATCACCATATTGCCCCATGCATCATGCTAATAAAAGATCATGTCAGATTTTCTCATCTTTATTAGGGAAGCTTATAAATATTCTGTTTAAATTATAAACATGCCATGATAGTAAGTGCATGTTTATATGGAGAAAGAGCCATTCCTCTGTGTAGGAACTAGTATAAAATATTTACCTAACTACACTTTACTTGCAAAGAACACCTACATATGTCAAGTGTAAACATGCACATTTTCCCCACTGGCATCCAGACGGATTATGGACAATTAGGGTGGATACCCAGTTCAGTCAGATTTAAATATGGAGTCAGATGGAAGGAAGACTATCAGTCTAACACACTCAGGCAGGTCAACCACTAGCACCTATTTCTTTGCCACGCCATTGAGTCTTGGGATCTATACATTTGCAAGATATTGCTAATTTATACTTTGTGGCATGGGATGCAAAGAAAATATAAGCTTTATTTTGTATCTGTGGAGAATGGGCTCCAATCTACTTACTAAATGATGTAGAGCAAGTTTCTGATATTCTCTGAGCCTTAAGTTTTCTCATCTCCAAATAGCAAAGTATACTTCCCTTTGTGAGACTGTTGTAAAAATCAAGGATAGTGAATCCAACAATGTCATGTATGTAGCATGTGTTGATACATCATGATTTTCACTGCTTACAACAATAATAATCCAGATTGCTGTTTAAGTATATTCATACATTTATGAAATGTACCACAGATTTCACTGATAAAATTTTCATGTGCCTTTGGAGAAAATCATCAAATGCATTTTACACTTAGAACTTAATTTTTTTTAGGAGTTAGGTTTTTGCATTGTTTTTTTTTTTTTTTTTTTTTTTTTTTGAGGGGAAGCATAGAGAGAGGGAAAGAAAGAATCTTAAGCAGGCTCCAGGGTTCCCTGGGTGGCTCAGTAGTTGAGCATCTGCCTTTGGCCCAGGGCCTGATTCTGGAGACCCAGGATCAAGTCCCACATCAGGCTCCCTGCAGGGAACCTGCTTCTCCCTCTGCCTGTGTCTCTGTGTGTGTCTCTCATGAATAAATAAATTAAATCTTAAAAAAAAAAAAAAAAAAGGCAGTCTCCATGCCCAGGGTGGAGTCCATTGTAGGGCTCTATTGCACGATCCTGAGATCATGACCTGAGCCGAAATCAAGAGTCAAACACACAACTGATTGAGCCATCCAGGGGTCCCTAGATTTTTGCAGTTGCTAAGTCCTTTAAAACTTCTTTTGAATCATCAAAAATGTTAAATTTATCTATTCCCTTGATATTAAGTCATTAGATTTTGAATTTGCCCTCTGCAGGGCAATATAAAATAATGTACTTATAACTTAAATTCAAATATCAAGGCTTTTCCGAAGTGATGAATGAAATCAAGGAATTCTATGTATCTGATTTTTTAGAGCTTGAAAAATCTGATACTGTCTTTTCTGTCAGTGTTGTGCTACATACTAGAAATATGATAAATTCTTTACCATTATAGAATTTATATTTCATGTGGAAGAAAGGCAAGAAACATGGGATCAAGTTTGTTGTTGTTGTTGTTGTTTGACTTTATCTTGTTCCTTAATCTTCCCACTGGCTGACATCACTTCCACCAGAACCTTTCCTACCATTTAATTCTGGAACCTCCTATTTGGGTTTGTATGGACACAATCTAGAACTTACAAAATTCTGAATTTCAGCTGAAAGTTCAAATACTTAGACACTTAGGGTTAGGAACAGTTCAGAACACTGAGATCATTAACACCATTAATACTTTTTGCACTACATTTTCTGTTCAGTATGCTTTTGTCTTAAACAGAGAACTGAACTATTTTAACTGAGAAAGATTGTCCTAAACAAATACCAGTCCTCTTTAATTTATTTTTCACAGATAACTGTAGAAATATAAAGGGTAAGAATACATTTGTTTTTATTTCTTATTTATCCATGACTTAATCACTAGTTCTCAGGAAATAGTAAGAAATGTGTGTGGATAACTCTGAGGTTATGTAAACCATTGAGAAGAGTTCTTATAAGTCCTAGCTCAAACCTTTTTGCTCAAGATTTAATGTCTTTCTCACATGTGCAAATTACCCTACTTGCTTTCATAGATAGTACTTAGATATATTTTCATTTGTTTTAACATGAGCAGTGTTGGAGAAGGAGGCTATTATTTCTGTCTTATCATATGTCCCTTATGAAAGGAGGCTCCCATTTGCCCAGTAATGGAGCTGGGCTCTGACATAGTCTCGTGATCAATAAAAGAGAGCGAAGTAACTGGCCATATGGATATTGAAACTCTGACCCTGGTCTGATAAACCCTGACTGATTAATCAATTAAGCTTGTGACTTGCAAGTGTCGTCTTGTTCTCCTTTGACTCTGGGATTAAAATACAGAATGGGAATGGGTGTTTACTTGAATTTGTAGCTACTTTAGGGGATATTCATATTTGTAGAGAATCCCAATAAATAGGATTAAACGATTTTATTGCTTTTTAAACTTTTTTCAAATTACAGGTGTTTCCATAAAGTGATTCTCCTTACTTCATTTCCATAAAGTCATTTTGAGTTTCTGAATTCAAGAATCCCTTGCATACTCAAACCTTGATTTGACTTTTTTCTGCCATGGTTATATATCTTCTTCAGAATATAAGTGAATTTAAATTTCAAGAGTAACAAATTATACACAGTCTCTGGAAAAGGCATCATCTTAGCAAGGCATTTGGTGGTGAGAGAAATTCTCACCCTAGACCAAAACTATAGAGAACTAAGCATAAGAACTGATGGAGAGAAAAAGGGATTTACTGTTTGAAAAGTATTTTCAGCTGGTGCACTTATAACTCAAAAGAGCCAAGTGTTTGAAAATGGGCTTTTTCTTCCTTCAAATACTATGAGCATTTGTCATCTTTATTTCTAGAGTATAGTCATAATTCCTCCATAGATTTTTATTTCAGACTGTCCTAACAGTGACTGTATGTAAATTCAGAATTATAGCCAGATGGTTGGACGAGGTGATAAAAAGCAAACCTGGTTTTGTAGAAAAGTGAAAATTGCCCATAAGACTTTGTTTTTACCTTTAAAACAGCAGGACATTGTTTCAGGAGACCTGTGAAGGAACTAATACATTAACTTTAATAGCTAAGAGCTAAATTAATTTTTCATATGCATGCATAATACTGCCATGTAACACCCATAATTTTCATAGAGGTAAAAATCAATCAACTTTCTTACTTTTAGGAGATAGCTAGCAAAGGCTCTTTTCTTCCAAAACCACTCTTTATTTTACCTCCTTTTTATAGGATTTACTTTTGGGTTCTGATCTTAATGATTGGGGAACCAGACACCTGGGGAATCAGCTAAAAGCCTTCCCTGTTTATCTGTTCTTCGTTTGACCAGCACTAAGCAGTTGTCTTGTCTGCCCCTGGTTTGAAATACAATAAATTAAAGGGGGCTTTCTCGGTTGATTGCTTTAGGCTACGTAACTGTGACTGGCTCAAGAAAATGGGCGTCTAAAAGAAAATGCCAAATCCAAGGCTTCATATTGACTTTGAGCCACACTTGAATGAAATAGGTGTGTTTTATGGATAAAGACTGTGTTTCTTTTCTATTATTCCTTGTTAAAATGAGGATTCACGGAAAGGTCCCCTGGTGATATAAACTAGATAGACAGAAAGGTAATAATTTATACCTTCACAAAGAAAATCATCCTCTCCCTGTAACTTAACGATGTCTCTCTGTAGGGTGGTTCCTACTTGCCTGCAATTAGCAATACAGCCCTTCCTGATGTAGTCTGTAATCAAATTATCATAGGTGTGCTTCTGCAGCAGCAAACAGCCAACTACCAATTTATAAATTGCTAGGAGGGAGAAATGAACAGTTTAGGAGGAGAAATGGAAATAACAGAGAAATGCAGCTGCCATAGTCATAGGCAGCAATTCTCCCAGGCCTGTGTTCTCAGCTGGCAGCTCACCAAGCTGTGTAGAGCCACGTGTTCCCACTGGGATAATTGCTTTTTCTGCATGAGTCTCTTGTTGCTTCCCTCTGATGACTGAGTGTGTTTAAACTCCTGGCTGAAATCATGTTGGTTTTTAAATGGTATTGTAAAGTGTACCCGCAAACAAATGAAATTGGATCATGTTCTCTTCTATGCATGTAGCTAAGCAAATATGGGACACCAATAGAGAGATCCTAATTGCCTATTTTTCCTCTCTATTCTACTCCTAAGAGAATAGTCGAAAGACCTACCAGTTATGGTTTTCTCCTTGTAATGCTGCCCCTTTTAATGTAAGCAGGAAAAATGCAAAATGGGCATTTGATTGCTTTCAACTTGTCATTTTCATATTTTTTATAACAAATATGTACTTTCCGAGGCATCTTTTATATAAGATTTTTTGTGCAAATCTCATGGACATTATTTACACTTTAAGTAGACTGTAGACAGGAAATGGGCTTTGCCTAAGAATGGATGAGTCAGTGGATTAGTAATACCCAGGTGAAAACTTTTTATAGTGCCATTAAAATCTAAATTAATTTTAAAAATAATCTATAGTAAAAAATATTGTAAATACTATTCTATAATCTATTTTTCTCAGTTAACACATCTCTTTGGTACAGCCATTGTGTCACGAGTCCATATCAAACTGGTGATGAGTACATGGCAGCTTTACCTAACAACCTTTGGATGAGCAGCATGAAACCAGGTCACATCTAATCAAGAGACTTGAGTGGGAAATATTTTTTAAAATGCAATTTTTTTTCTTCCTTCTATTTCTTCTCTTTCTCCCCTTCCTTTCTAAGGTCTCTGAACCAAAATGATAAAGGAATAGAGAGAAGTGAACTTTTTTCAGAAAATTAACTGAGAGATAGTAGCCTCTATGAAAAATAAGAAAAGGAAATAAACTTTGTAAGCCAGGAAGAACTGTGATTTGGCTGATCCTAGTTTATTGTCTATATACTTACTTAAAATAAAATTTAAACTGGAGACTAAAATATGAAATCATGTCATGGATAGATGATATTTTTTTTTGGATACATGGTATTTTAAAAAGCATTATTTTTCTTGTACTCTTATACTACAAAAGTAGTACAAATAAACAGAATAAATAAAAATTTTCTTGGAATTTGTTTATATACTAAGAAAAGTATTTATAGTGAGTAAATAATAGATACAAATAGTTTTAGGTTAGTGATTTTTGATAGCAGACATTTATCAAAAATTTAAATTTGTATCTGATTATTACCTACATTAAAATTAGGTTCCAAAGAGTGAACAAGAACACATTTATTAATATGTACATTCAGAGATATAAAGTATCTACATATGATATTAAAATGTTATTAGTAAAAACATGAAATTATTTAATTCTAAACATTCTAATTATCAACTGTTCTTTTTGCACTACTTATAGGTATAAGAAATACAGTAATTTCTTTGATACTGTGTAAGATCTGAATTATATGAATTATCTTTACTTGGTTGTAATCTTTTTAGATTGCTATGAGACATGTATTTTATCCAATCTGCTATCTATCATTTGTATGAATAATTAATTCCACTACCACCAGTCTTTTTGCTTAATTTTGAATGCGATAAAGCATGGTTGTTTTTGAAAGATGCTACTGTAGTGTCTGTTGGAGAAAACATGGATGCTTTAATCTGAATTGTTTACATTCAAGGTTGATACCACTTTTGCAGCCAGATTGGAAAGTAGTGGATATTATTTTAATTCCCCTCCTTCTCTCTCTGCTCCCTGCTTAAACAACATATCTTTTTGGTTTATTTTTGTTGTCATTGTTGAATTAATATGATATTTGGGTGAAAAGGCTGTTATTGTGATTCTTCTCTACATGTCTCTGTTGAAAGTACTCCATAGGGAACATCCAAAACTGCCCTGCAGTTTATTTCACCAAGGAGAATGTCTGGGGGCCATGGCTGGCCATCTGGGGTACCTGCATCTCATTGTCATTAAGAAGTCTTAAACCCATGCAAAGTACTTCTCTAGTTCACAACAGCTTGATATTCATGGTGTAGGTCAAAGATCCAGGCAGAATTGACAGCATTACTAGGAACAGACATTCTACTCAAAGAGAATTAGTAGTAAATTGCTTAAGGATGATACGTACTAGACTGTCTCTTCATATTTACTTTGCAAAAATAGTATAATAGTGGTAAAGAATCAAGTTTTTCAGAAAATAAGTTCTAAGCCCAGGTGCTTTAAAAATTTCACTCTTCATATTAACCCTGCTCATTAAGCCTTTATTACTGTAAATGAATATTTCTGAGCCTTTAAATCATTTTGAAAATTGTAAAAATTTAATGTTGCACAATTTTTCACTGGTATGATGACACCTACATATGTCTGATAAGTATTATTTAAACATATTTCTCTTCTAGCATCCTAAATCATTATTCTTTTAATCTGTTGTGATGATGTACTTTAAAAATAGTATTTCTCATAAGGAACACAGATTTTAAATGCAAAATCTATTAAAGGAAATGAGATAAATTATATGACAGTTTGGTGGTTAGCAATTTGAAATCATCTTTGAAGGCCTTAATATAATTAGTGGTTTCATTTTTGGTCTGCTGAATTCAAGTCATATTAAGTTAATGTAATTAAAGGCAGAAAAGATTTTGTGTAGCCAAACTAGTTAATTAGCCCCAGTTGGGTTAGTATGTTAACCTAGAGGTGTGTGGCTAATATTGTGGGGGTGATGCCTGAAAAAAAAATCCTGTGTAACAGATACTGCAAATCATCTGACTTGCTTTAGGGTAGAAAATGAAGACATACCAAGGAGTTCATTTTAAGTTCATCTTTATTTCTGATTGTAAGTACTGATTGCAGGGTAGACTATATACTTCATTGAATAACCAGACAAAAAGCTTACTTAATTTACTTTTTTAAAGAAAACATGCTTTTTTGTGTACAAAGATAATCAGGTTTTCTTTTGTATTCTGGAAATAATTCTCATTGAAGTTCTAATTCTGATTTTTTTCATGCTTACTGGGAAAAAAAAAATTATAATCTTTTTGGTTAAAAAGCTACACCGTGGGCAGCCCCAGGTGGCTCAGTGGTTTAGCGCCGCCTTCAGCCCAGGTTGTGATCCTGGAGATCTGGGATCAAGTCTCACATCCGGGCTCCCTGCATGGAGCCAGCTTCTCCCTCTGCCCTGTGTCTCTGCCTCTCTCTCTCTGTGTTTCTCATGAATAAATAAATTAAATCTTTTAAAAAAAGAAAAGCTACACCTTATACTTCATTTTTCTATAGTATCTTGGTAGTAGTAAACATTGTAGTAAAGATAAAAACATTCTACAAAGTGATTTTCAGTAGCTTCAGAGAAATATTTGAGTGCTAAGAGAGATGTTTTACGCCTAAGGAAAATGACCATGTATTATTTTTTAAAGGGAAAATGCTACTTTATAAGAATCCTGTATATCAAATACATTGATGTGTTTTGCACCTTAATGTCTCTGAAACACTTTAAAAAAAATTTGGAGGCTGGTATTTAAATCTCTAAAGTTCTTTACCACTTTCTTCTTTTTTTCCTCTTCTGTCTCCTTCCTCAAAAAGAGCAAGTCCACTGGGAGACTTGTTTTGTTTTGTTTTTATCAAGTATGTAGATAGCTGCGGCCCCCCTTTAAGCACTGTCTAGAGCTTATGGAAATGTGGGTTTCTGATGTGGTTACCACCATGGTCTGGTAAGGTATATGGTAATGAGGAAGTAGGACCTCTGCCTTAGATTTTTGACATAGGCTAGATGCCAGCGTATTGTCTGAAAGTTTAACACATTATGCTTCTCCACCACCGGGATTATGTTAATTGAAGAAGTGTTGCTGCAATGCAGTGTTTAACATAGTGTCTGTTCATTATACAAACTCGTTTTTGATAGGTTTACAATTTGGCTGTCAGATCCAGTTGCAGGAAGAGACCTGCCAAGACATATTTCTTAGATTGTTTTAAATATGGCTATTTTCACATTTACAGTGTTTTGTATGTATTAGACATATTTTCCTCTTCTATGTAGAGAGGAAATGTCAATTTTTGGTTTACAAAGGGGCACTAAGATATAGAATGTGTAAAGTCACTCTTTACAATCAGTATTATTATATGACTCAACATAAAGTGATGATTATTAATAATATGTCCTGTTTGGGAGCTGGTGTGTTATATTTGATCAGGGTTATAGTACTGTTTTCCCTGTTCTTTTGTTTACTGAAAAAAACAGACCACCATATAGTCTACAATTGGGACCATAGAGAATAAAATGTTGGCTTTTGCTTAGCTGTTTCCATTCGGCCATTGACATAATGTCAGAATCAACTTGAATTTATAGACATTGAAGACTACCATTTTCATCCATTATTTTTTTTTTGTATTTGTCTATTTGCTGCACTTTGTTGTTTCTTCCTTCACTTTTGTCAATTTCAGTCTCTGACATCTCTAAAGAGATACTTCTTCTAGGTTGGGTGAGGCTTGTTTAGTTTTCCATTTAAGTCGTAATGCCTGCTTGGGGACCCTTAAGCATTATTGCCAGTGAGTATAGAATGGAATGTAGTATTTTATAATGAAATTGTCTTACTAATGGTATAGAAGGTGTGTGGGGGGAGGGTATTTATCCTAATCCCTGAAGTCACAGCACTGATTTCCCAAATAGAATGAACATTTATTATTTTGTCTAATTTTAACTCCCCTTCCCTTCTTTCTGTCATTTTAATTCAGCATTTATCCTTAGGCCAGAGCCAGACCTTTAAAACAAAATTTCTCAACCTCGGAACTATTGACATTTTGGGTGTGATAATTCCTTATTTGTAGAGGACTCCTCTATGCATTGCAGGGTGTTTCACAGCCTCCCTGGCCTCTACCCACTATGGGTTAGTAACACCCCTGCTGCCCCCTTTCAGTTGTGATAACCACAGATACCTTAAGACATTGCCATATATTTCCTGGGAGAGGGCAGGTAACTGCCCTCATAAAGAATCACTGTTTTGGAGGAAATAAATATTTGGCCTGAGAATTACTTGTTCCTAAGGCTCTGCTGTGCTGATGCAGATAAACATTTTTCTGACCAAAGCAATGGAAGATGTGTTACTAATTGATTTTAATAAAAAGCTTCTGGATGGAGCCTTGCAAAGGAAGATGGGTTTTGATTAGACAAATGCATGCATCTTTAATCATCCATAAGTATAATATATAATTATGATGACCTGCAGGCATTTTTCTAAGTACTTTATATACTTATCTCATGTAACTCAGTATCCTTGGAGAAGTGTGTTAAGAGTATCCCCATTTTAGAGAGGAAAAACAGAGGTAGATGCCTTGCCTGCTACCACAGTTATATTCTAAGACACAGTGATTCCTGGGCCATGCTCACTTTGCTTTCCTATGTGAATATATCTACTTTTGGTCAATTTGAAAGATTATGTGGGATTTAGAAGTCTTCTCTTTTTTAAATTTTTCTATACATATTTTCATTTTCAGTTTGGTTCCAACCAGACAATGTGGGTAAAGAATACTTTGAGTGGGGAAAAAAGGTGCAATATAGTTGACTTCATGAAGCCATTGATGATTAATATCTCTGCTATTAAGTCAAGAAAAAAATTGCATTTTTCTCATCTGAAATGTCTTATAAGATTAATATTTTTCTTTTTAGGCTTTGATTAGTTATTTTAGCTTCTTTTCATTGATACAGAAATTACATATAAATGAACAAGTGTGATAAATGTATGCTTTTTGTCATATTATATGAATCTAATGAAATAAAGCTTCTCAAGGTAACCTGATTCGTTTAAAAACATTTCTCACAGAAATAAATGACAGAGTGGTCCATACAACTAGTATTTACTTGCAAAGGACAGAGAAAATATATTGCAAAATGCCTCATGGGTTACTTTTATTTTGAACAGTAAACATGGTTTAGCAAAGCAGTCTGTAAAATAAAATCTTATAGAAGAGGAATGGCTTTTCTATTTATATTTAGTAGCAAAATACAGCTATGTGTTTCCAAAGCATAAGTCTCCTACCAGATGGATTTAGAAGAGTTTTTCAGGACTGAGCCAAGTGTGAATACAGTTGACTCTTGAACATCACAGAGGTTAGGGGTGGCCACACAGTCAGAAATCTGTGTATAACTTTTTATTCCTCCCAAACTTAACCAAGAGTCTGTTGACCAGATGCCTTATCCATAACACAAACACACTTATTTTTTTGTGTTATATGTATTCTCTACCGTATTAAGATAAAGTAAGCTAGAGAAAAGAAAATGTTATTAAGAAAACCATAAGGAAGAGAAAATACATTTACAGTACAGTATTTATTGAAAAAAATCCGCACGGATATATTGGACCTGCAGAGGTTACACTCCTGTGGTTCAAAGTCAAGGGTATAGCTAGAGTTGTAGGAATAGAGTGTGAGCAACACATTCTTCAGTATTTGATAGCTTTCTTTGAATTTGTAGTTCGCCTTAATTATTGCTTCATCCCACTCACCACAATATTGGAATGTTCCCCTGTCTGAGAATCTCCTGGCAGCCCCCTCATAACTCATGTTAACACAATCCCACTTCTACTCAATGTATAGAGATCCTTTCAAAATAAAACAGTGCTGGGCTGCAATATGTAATGTTAATTGGTGCCCCACGTGTGCATCAGTGAGTTGATTTAAAACTCTACATTCCCAAGTATTTAAGATTTGTAAAAGTAAATTAGTGCTATGTTATACTGAAGCTATAAAAATGTCTGTACTCTTGAAAATTACTTACACTTTATCATTCTTTGACTCTCATTTTCCTCCACATTTGAATATATTCTAAAATTATTTGTAAAGCTTTATAAATATAAGGCTTAGGTATGTGGATATGACTCATTGACTTAACTTTTAGAGCAAAAAGAAACTTGCAGTATTTACTTCCTCTTATTTTGCTATAAATTTTACTTATTAATGTATAATCCCTTTAGAAATGAAGTGACCACCTAAATATGAAAAAACATTTAAAGTTAGATTGTGAGGCATAAGGGGAAGTTCAATGTCTTATTCAAAATTAAAGAACCAATAAAGGAACATCTAGGACCACATCTCAGATCATTTAACTTTCCTATCAGGAATAGAATTTGTCACCTTCATTTTTGCTGGAAAAATTTTGTTTCCTCAAGACTTTAGAAACATTTATGGAAGGAGTTTCAAAATAAGTATATGACAAAAGGTTGCAGCAGATCTTAGAATGGATCTTGATATGATTCTCACATTTTCTGAACCTCAAGAAGTCAAGCTCATTAAACTCACATTTATTAAATTGCAATTTTAACAGTGCCATGGGCTGTGTGTTTCCTGTCATTTGTACATTTCATGTAGCCAAAGGCGTATATCTTGGCTAAAATCTGTTCCAACTTGCTAAGTGACATTGGGCAAGTCACTTTCCTTCCACATTTTTTTACTATTTACTAGATACTGTGACAAGTATTGGGGCTAAAAGACAAATTAGATATGCTAGATATGCTTCTCTGCCTCAGAGTTCATAGTCAAGGAGGAAATCTGGCATTTAAACACAAAATTTAAACATACGGTAATGATGGGCATAGTGGAGCTTTTCAGGAGAGGAGATTATACTTTACTGAGCTGCTGGTTCCTTAAGTGAAAAATGAAGTTAGTATAACACTTGCTCTAACAGCCTCACAGCAGGATTATGATAAAAACTAAAATTTAAATGATATATTCACACAAAAGCCATTTTATGAAGCATAAAACAGCACTGTGAACCAATAGCCTGAAGGTTGGATATACATTTGAATTAAGACTCCCACTTTGAGACTCTCTAACAGGATAATTGCACATGTGAGAAAAGATGCTGATTTGGAAGAGGGGAGAATGAAAATCTTAAACATCTATCAATAGGGATTTGGTAAAATATGATAAATCTATATAATGGAATACTATGTATAACGGAATACTATATAGCCATTGAAATTTTTGGGGAGGATCTGTATACAAGGTCTTAAATGTTTGAAATGTAAAAATATTCTCATATTATTGAGTTGAAAATGCATACAGAAGAGCATATACTATATTATTCTACTTTAGTAAAAGTGTGTGTATATAGATAAAGACGTAGAGGTGGATCTATATATTGTGTGAGAGAGAGTGTGTACATACCAAAAGAAGACTGAATACAAAGTATTGACTATCGTTAACTTGTGGAAGATTTGTTGTTTTTGTGTAACATTTATTTCTTTGGGGATCCCTGGGTGGCGCAGCGGTTTGGCGCCTGCCTTTGGCCCAGGGCGCGATCCTGGAGACCCGGGATCGAATCCCACGTCGGGCTCCCGGTGCATGGAGCCTGCTTCTCCCTCTGCCTGTGTCTCTGCCTCTCTCTCTCTCTCTGTTACTATCATAAATAAATAAAAATAATAATAATAAAAAAAGCAGAAAAAAAACATTTATTTCTTTGTATTATTCTGTGTGAAATTAGGTAAATGTATATGAAAAAATATATTTATATAACATATCTTATAACTGCTGTAAACCTTTATAGAAATGCTCCATTGGATAACAGACTAGATTTTGTGTATAAAAACAGTTTGTATTCAACAAAAATCATTTGAATGACCACTATGTGCAGGCAATATTCTATTATGTGGGGAGAGTCATGAGCAAAATAGAGAAAAGTCCCTGTGTGTGTCCCTGAGTCATGAGCAAAAGCAAATGCTCAACCACTGAGCCACCCAACTGCCCCATCCCTGTGTGGTTTTTGTAATGGCACCTAGAAAATCATGATTATTGTTTTAATAAAATATCTGAAAAAATAAGTCCTAAAAGCCACAGAAATTAAAACTGCACTGTTAATATTTGGTTTGTACTAAGACATAAAAACTTGGACACTATCTAGTTTGGGTATCTGTATTGAAACTAAGAATTTAGGTACCCGAAAACAGTATGACCCCACCTTTATAAAGTAGTGGTTACAATAAACTCCCAGTTTATGATGAAAAAAAAAATTCCATTTGAATAGTTCTTTCCTGTCTGCCTTTTGTTTTTCTTTTCTTTGCTTTTTCTCCTTCCTTCTATTCTTTATTCTTTTCTTTCTTTCTTCTTTCCTTTCTCTCTTTCTTTCTTTCTTTCTTTCTTTCTTTCTTTCTTTCTTTCTTTCTTTCTCCCTCTCTCTGCTTCCTCCTACCTTTCCTTCCTTCCTTTCATCAGTACACTGTACAGAATAACTGTGAGGTTGAGATCAAAACCTACATGAAGAAACATTCTAGAAGTTATCCCTGACAAAACCTTTCTCAGGTTCAGAGCATTATAGATATTCATGGGTAATAGAACCCAACAACCCACCAAAAGTCTACTAAATTAAGTAAAGATAGTTCAATTTCTGCATCCTGATCTTAATTCATGGTTAACTTCAGCCTATTTATTGTACTGGAAGTCTGCTTATATTTGTAATTAATTCTTCTTCAAATAATTAAATGTTCAAGAGTGAGTCCAAATGACTTTCAAGATGTTTTATTGGGATCTGACAGTCTGTGCCTCTTAAGTCCCTCAGAAACTACTTGGGCAGCAGCAACACCCATGTTTTTTTTAGAACATGTCAGTTTCTACACTGTTTTGGATCTTTAATGATATATTTCTTTAAAGCAACTGATAAATTAGAGACTTTTTATTTCCACATCTAGTACTAGAATATGCTTTCTGGAAATCGCTTATAGTTAATATGTATTTACATATTATACTTATATGGTTTTAAGAATTTCCTTTTTTTTCCTGCTTGCTAACCAAATTATTCATGCAGTTGTTTCATTTTCATTTAACTAAATAATATGAAAGAACTTGGCTAGTTTAGAAATACAAATTTCTAGTTCTACGGAATGTAATAACTGTGTAAGAAGATGTAGGTAAGTAAAAGTATTTTGTACCTTTTATATTGCATATTTGGTATAAATTCTGTCTAAAGTTACTACCTATAAATATAGCAAGTACTGCACATTGGCCTTTTGGTAAAATTATGCTTTGTTCTTTGTTTGGAAAGTAGACTTCACTTATGAAGACTTCTGTTGTGTAGACATGGCTAAAGTAATTTTAATAGTATTTATGTAAAACTTTTTTTTTAAGATACGAGGTGGAAAGCTCATGATTACTTACACTCGCAAAAGTGATGCTGGCAAATATGTTTGTGTTGGTACCAACATGGTTGGGGAACGTGAGAGTGAAGTAGCAGAGCTAACTGTCTTGGGTAAGTGAAATTTTAACTACTCTGCTCACTGTAAAGTAGACCTCTTATCATTTTTTAGTTTATACCAGTGAGAAAGAAGTGACCTTTTTAGAATGTAAATGAATATTTCTGTGAGATGGGAGAGGAGACAAGAAATTAGCCAAGTAACCTGAGCTAAAGTAGCCACGACATGGGAAGAAAACTAGGAGAAAACTCTAAACCTAGGGAGGGGCTTCTAGAAGAAGGGAGCTATGTGAAATAATTTTCTAAATAATATTTTAAATTATAAATGTCTTTATGAACATCTAAAAGTGTTTTTAGTTTGTTCACTTCTATATGTCCTTAAGATGGCTTTTTCTATTTCAGAGAGACCATCATTTGTGAAGAGACCTAGTAACTTGGCTGTAACTGTGGATGACAGTGCAGAATTTAAATGTGAGGCTCGAGGTGACCCTGTGCCTACGGTACGATGGAGGAAAGACGATGGAGAACTGCCCAAATCCAGGTACAGATTGCAATTTAGTGATAGGATCCATCTACTCAGAAATTCCACTGTTCAGACCACTGCTTATATACATGCCATTAGACTAGTCTACTCTAGACTTTTTGATCAGGGGCCAGATGCAATATTAGAGATAATTAGAATCAAGAGGTTATCATACTTTCTCTGAGGGTTTCACATAGAACTATAGATCCATGACCCTGGTTTGCCCAGGGAACGCTTGTAAATGTGATATTCCTTAAACAGTTTTCTTCTGCCCAACCACAATTAATAACAATCTCTTGTATGAAAGTAGGTAGGAAAGAGAAAGAAGGCACAGCAGTAAAGACAGAGATATGAACCAACCACAAAGCAGGTTTCTATTTCCTTAGCTACAAAATCACCAAGGAATGGTAGAAGTCAGAGTCTCTTGTTATCTGTCAAGCCTTTAAATTGGTCAAGAGCAGAGGTACACTTGCAGCCTCGGGGAATGAAGCTTTCAGGTGTTGTCTTGAAGCTGTCTGTCTATTCATTCAGCAAACGTGTTGAGCCCTTGCTAGGTTTTGGGGTTACAGTTTCTGCTCACAAGGAGCTCCCAAAAGAAGATTTGTATGGATAGATACAAAATAACATAGCAAACCCTTTGTCACATAAATGGTGACCTGTGGGAGTAGGAAATCCACAGAGAGTTCTCAAAGGAAAGTAATACATGTAAGCAATGTCTTGAAAAATACATATAAATTTGAAAAGCAAGAAAGAAGAGGAAAGTCTTCCAGGAAAAGAGACATTACAACATAGACACAAACCTGAAAGAGAACATCGCACATTTTGAGTGGTGGAAACTTTAACCTGGCTACCTCCTAGGGCATATGGCAAGAAGTTATATCAGGTTGGAGACACTGGGGCCAAATTATAAGGGACTTTGTATAATAGACTGTAGAATTGTAAATCCTATTGCATGCACATTGATGAGTCAAAAGGGATAGTATGAACAGGATTACTTTTTTTATTTCTAAAGATTTTATTTTTAGGGCTGCCTGGGGTGCATAGTTGGTTGAGCATCTGACTCTTGGTTTCAGCTCAGGTCACCATCTCAGGGTCATGAGATTGAGCCTTTCATCAGGCTTCATGCTCAGCATGGAGTCTGCTTGAGACTCTTTCTCCTTCTCCTTCTGCCCCTCCCCTCAGTGCTCGCTCATGCTCTCTGTCTAAAAAATAAATAAATGTTTAAAAAATATATCTTATTTTTAAGTAATCTTTACAGCCAATCTTTGAGCCTCAGGCTTACAACCCTGAGATCAAAAGTCACATGCTCTACCAACTGAGCCAGGATTGGCTGAACTCTACTTTTTAGAGAAGATAATTTTTTAGCACTGTGGATATTACATTAATGTGGGGCAAGGCTAATGGCAGGGTCACTGTTGCTGTTTTTGTCCAGATAAGAGATATGGATTGCCTGAACTAGGCAGGAGATAGGGTAGGGGTCCATAGTAGAGAGAAATTTCTGAGACTAAATTGATGAATTGGATGATTTGTTAGATATAGAGAGCTGGTAGAGGAAGACACAGGGATATTGTATTAGGAGAAGTTGGTTTATATGATGGGGAAAGAAAAGAAAGTTTTATTCAGCATATGAAATGTTAGGTACCCATGGGATATGATGTCTAACTATCAGTCAGTTGGGATTATGAATTTGGAGCTTCAATGAAATAGGGATTGGGAATGTTTGTGCAGCTAATCAATATATAACCTACAGTAGCTAATATAACTCAGGGATATTACATAGAGTAAAAAGAGGATTAAAATTAAACTTCACAATAAACCCAGCATTGAAGGGGAGAGAAAATGAGGCAAGGCAAGCAAACTCTAGAATGAGAGCCTGGATTTGGGTATCAACTCTGCCACTAGACTGCTGCAACCAAAACCAGGCTACCTTACTTTCTTAGGCCTCTAATTTCTCACCTGCAATCTGGAAATGAGTACAGTACTTCATACATTTTTTTTTTTAAGATTGATTGATTGATTGATTTAAGGGGGTGGAGAGAGAGCGTACAAGTGGAAGAAACAGGGAGAGGGAGAGAGACGCTCAAGCAGACTCTGTACTGAGCACAGAGCCCAAGGTGGGACATGATCTCATGACCCCGAGATCACAACCTGAACTGAAACCAAGAGTCTGGTGCTCAACCGACTGTGCCATCCAGGCACCCCAATACTTCATGTAGTCCTTGTAATATTTTAAAGGATGAAAACTATAAAACAAAGTTCAGCATATAGTAAAGATTTATTTAATGGTCTTTTAATTTTAGTATGCTGATGGTAGCTTGAGGAAATAAATGAAGAAATGCCAACTTTGCCCGAAAGTCTTCTTCTAGAAAATAGTTTGTTTAGCCAACATAACTGTGAAAACAGGCTCTATCTGCATGCTTATTACATAGAGGAAGGCCACATTTCACCTTTTGTTTTAGATTTTCTGTAGAGAATGTTGCATGTTGTTGATTTGCTGTCTGAGGTGCATCATATTGCTAATGATGGGACCTTTTAAGTAGAAAGTCACTTAACTATGCTTTTTTTTTTCTGTTACGTCACTAGATACGAAATCAGAGATGATCATACTTTGAAGATTCGGAAAGTGATGGCTGGTGACATGGGGTCATATACTTGTGTTGCAGAAAATATGGTTGGAAAAGCTGAAGCATCAGCTACTCTGACTGTCCAAGGTAGGATTTGGGAAGGTTTTGTGTTGGTGGTTTTATCATAGGAAATATAATGTCAATATTAGAAGAAAATACTATTTATTCAAGTAGTCTACATTAAATATAGACTTCAAGTAGTGCTGTAAATATTGCATTTCAAACATAATTTAAAGAAATGATCATTTTGCCTCTGGGAGCTCTGTAAGTGTTTGTTACAGGAAATTGAATTAGGTTGAAATTATGGAAAATTCTGTTTTGGTGAAGCAGAGGAAGAGAATGTGCTTTAATCTCTGGGCCTGCAAACATAGAGCCCTTCTAATCTTTTAATTAAATGACAGCCATTACTATGAAAACTTTGTCTTTAAACGGAAACAAATCTAACAGTTCTTCAGACCATGTACTTTCAAGGGTCTGTATAATTCAGAACACAAAACGAAGATTCTATTTCCCTCTAATATAAGATCCTCCACAGAGTAAGGACTTCTGCCATCTTTTTTTTATTCCTACAGTCCTGTGAAATAACCACATTCAGTAAATATTCTTTGAATGAATGAATTGCATCTGATACAGATTTATTATTTGATGTTATATGAGACCAAATGGATGTCACATTCTATGGCTACAAGTTTTTGAATGTCAGACTCACTTCTTAAAACTGATGTGCAGAAATGGTTCTTTTACCTTCTTTATATCCATAATCCAGATGTTTTTCATTGTCATCATCCCTTTTCTCCTTTCTTCATGATGTCATACAGATTATTTCTCACTATGTCTCATCTGAGACCTCTCTCATTTTTTTTTTTCCTTTTTAGGGATGAATTCTTTATTGTGGAATTTGAGAGACAATGACTTTTAAAAAAACATTTTGCTTGTGAAAAAGTCCCCTGTTTTGACAAATACAGAGAGTAAACAGGGATTTGGGTCTGACATTAGCAACACTTGGTGCTGTCATCTTTTCTGAACACTGTCTCCTCTAAGGCTATTAGGAAGAAAAAGGTGGCTTTCGAGGAGAGCTGCTACTGTGGGCTTTCTATAAAAGAGCCTTGTGGGCTTTTTACAGTAAAAAAAAAAAAAAAAAGAATATTTTCTTTCTGTCTGTAAAGCCAGTATGTCCCACTTTGGGGTTTTTAGCTCACCCTCATAAAAACAAAAGAGAAAAAAAAAAAAAAGAAAAGAAATGATCAAGACAAACATTGAATTTCTAAGGCCTAGACTACTTTTCTTTAATGTAAGTTAGACTTGAACTCCATGTAAGACTAAAAGTGTAAGAAAAGGAAACCCCTTTTATATTTAGAGAAAGCACAAATTTAAGAGATGTCAAATCCCAGTTCAAAAGCCCTCCAGAGGGAGTAAAAGGAGACCAGGATGAAGACAAGACATGAAAAGGTGTGTTTCTCTTTAGGCAGTTGTGACAGGGAGGATGATTGTCTATAATATTAGTCAAAGAGATATATTTCACTTTGTGTTTTTTAAAGTCCTTTACCTTGGGAGTCTGATGCTTTTATTCATAATAACTATTTGTATCTATAGTGGATGTTGAAATCAAAATAGATTTCTTCCTGCAATTTTATTTATTTTTAAATTTTTTTCCTGTCCTGCAATTTTAAGTTTGAATCCAAAGCTAATTCAACCTTAAGTTTTCCATATGTAATTCTTACTCTCTAAGCCTTGATATTAATGGAAATTGGGTATAAATAATCAAATCTGGAAACTACTTTAAGAATTTAGAATTTTTTCTTTCAACTGCATTGGGTTTTTTATAAACTTGAAAGATCTGTCTATTGGTGAGAAGGTCGTCTTTTATTCAAATATTAAAATAAAATTTGAAGGACGCTTGGGTGGCTCAGTGGTTAAGTGTCTGCCTTCGGCTCAGCCTGTGATCCCAGGGTCCAGGATTGAGTCCCACATCAGGCTCCTTGCAGGAAGCCTGCTTCCCTCTCTGTCTATGTCTCTGACTCTCTCTCTCTGTATCTCTCATGAATAAATAAATAAAATCTTTTTAAAAATTAAAATAAAATTTGCACATTAATGTCACTATTAAAATATCTTTAACATTCTAGGATAGTATGCATAATATGCCAAAGAAAGTAACATGATTCCCAACTGTAGAAGGTAACTAAGAAAAAAAAAAGGAAACTTTACAAAGGAAACTTGGGAAGTTGTATTTTTTTTCTTCATTTGAGATTGAATACAGAAAAATATTACTTACTGTAAGACAAACTAATTTGAAATGAATTTATTTGATAGTAGGAAACCATTATAATAAATTCAGTAGTATATTGATTTCTGCATTTTATTTGTGGTTCATTTTTAAAAGTATTCGAGTCAGTACGGGCTCAAAAAATGATCTTCCTTTTCCTTCACCTGTCATACAAAAAATACTTAATTTTGAGAGCTGATGTTGGGCAATGAAACTATGCTCCAGGTAGAAGCTCCTGGAAAAAACCACTGTTTTAGGAGGGTGCCCACTGGATTTTCAACCCCAGTACAGACATGATTAGTTTTAATATTTAAAAAATAAACTTGGGCAGCCTGGGTGGCTCAGAGGTTTAGCGCCACCTTCAGCCCAGGGCATGATCCTGGAGACCTGAGATCGAGTACCAAGTCGGGCTCCCTGCATGGAGCCTCTTCACTCTCTGCCTGTGTCTCTGCCTCTCTCTGTGTGTCTCTCATGAATAAATAAATAAAATCTTTTTAAAAAAAATAAATAAAAATAAAAATAATAAAATAAAATAAAAAATAAAAATAAATTTAATTTGACAATCTCTTCTTTTTTTCCTTGAAATCCCAATTCTGCTTTCTTGGAGACTCTACCTGTACATATTTCTTTCGATAGTCCTTCTAAGGATTTTCTTATTTTTTGTACTTGTGTAGTATTCATAGTGCTTAGCATCATACTAGGCATATGGTGGGCACATTATTTAATAAATACTTGTTACAATTTTTTAAAATATTTTTTTGCAAATTTTATTTATATATTCATGAGACAGAGAGAGACAGAGAGACAGAGACACAGGCAGAGGGAGAAGTAGGCTCCATGCAGGGAGTCCGATGTGGGACTTGATCCTGGGACTCCAGGATCACACCCTGGGCATGAAGGCAGGCGCTAAACCACTGAGCCACCCAGGTGTCCCCTACTTGTTACAATTTGAAATATGAATATAGACTCCAACCTTCTGCTTGAGTGGTAAAATTATCATAGGGAATTATCCGAGGGGAGATTCAGGCAGCTTCCGGCGGCTTTGATTCTGAAAGCCAACAGTAGGTTCTGGTGGATCAAATTTGAAGAGATTGCCCTCTTATGCTGCCTTCCAGGTTTGAAGGGGAATAGAGCTGTACCTAGTATTAGAGTGTCCTAAACTATCTGAAGTTTGTTATCTGAATGTATCTGAATTTACATATCTATACTTCTCTGAAACTTATTAAATATGCCAATGATTATCTGGGATTCCCCTGGAGAACTTGACTTAAGAATCTGAGGCTAAACACAGAAATTTGTTTTTATTTTGTATTTTTTTTTAAGTTAAGCCCCATGCGGGTTTCATGCTCAACATGAAGTCTGCTTGAGATTCTCTCTCCGTCTTCCTCTGCCCCTCCCCCTTGCGTGCTCTCTCTCTCAAATAAATATATCTTTAAAAAAATAAATAAATAATCCATGCCCAACATGGAGCTTGAACTCACAATCCCAAGATCAAGAGTTACATGCTCTACCAACTAATTCAGCTAATTCAGCTAAGTACCCCTTTATTTTTTATTGTAAACAAGCAAATCCGTGAATCCCTGGAATGAGGACTTCTTTGAACTGATAGAAAGAATAAAAGACTTTAAAATTTTTCTTTAGAGTTTGAGTATCATCACAGCTGGAAGAAATGTATTACAAAGAATTGTGTAGCTAAGAGCATAGACCTCGGAGTCAAAATTTAGTTGAACTCATTTACTGTGTGACATAGAAAAGGTAATTTAAACCTCTTAAACCTCAGTTGCTCTATGTGTAAAATGGGTATGGTAGTACCAACCTCAGAGCTTTTATAAGGATTAAATTAAGCCTTATATATAAAAAAGTTTGACATATTATCTGTTACAGAGTAAATGTTTCATAACTAAGGAATATTGTATTCCTTTAGTGTTATTATTGATAGCTTTATTTCTTAAATTTAATAATTATTGGCTATTTAGCAAGAAAAATAATACAGTTCAGGTAATTCTAGACAGATAGGGTTGTTCTTTCTCTGCTATTAATAAATGAGAAATGTGAATTACTAATATAATTACGATAATTTATGACACAAAAATTTTTCAAAACTCTTCTGAAATATAAATTTTATATTTTCACTGTTAAAGAAACATTACTGACTTTTACAGTAAATGTATTGGGTGTGTGTGTGTGTGTATGCGCCATCAAAGCTCTAGTGCTAGATTTACATTGCAGTTTTGCAAAATAACTGATAAATTAATGAAAATAATGACCATTTGGAAATAGAAATTATCAGTAAGATATTTTATGTTCAATGGAGTGTTATTGTTATGGAAATAATTCAGCGGAGGGTATTTTACTTCAATTATGATTCTGTTGCTTTAAAGAGTGGCTGTTTTGCAATCATTTTGATTCTCGCACCTCAGAATACCTTTCCTTAAAATGGGGTGTTTCCTGGCAATTCTAAGACTGGTAAGATGGTCCATGAGCAGATACCCTCAAAAACTGTTTATTCTTCTTAATGACCACTTGGAAGCTTCAATTAATCAGTAAAAGCCATGAGTAAAATATGATGTCACACTCTGTTATTGTTATTATTATGTCACACATATTTATTTAAAGCCATCCCTGACTTACCATGACAGGGTACATAACAATATTCTTGGGTCACTGTAGAAATTACCATCATGAGATCATGCATAGAATTTGAGGAGAAAATAGGAATGTATCCCTATAACTGCTGGTCAGATCTTAACAGGTCTTCTTAGAGAAAAATTGGTAACCTTTCAAAGACAGAAGAACACTGTGGAGCTTTCCAGGGGACTTTCAGAAGAGTTGTTTCAAAAACATCATTGTGTAGTTGGGGGAATCCATTCCTAGAGGGTTTTGAAATTGGCTTCTAAAAGCATCATTGTCGTCTTGGCTAATTCAGAAGAAAATTAGAACAAAGTGAAATGGTTATAGATGTTTAAGGGAAAAAAAGCAAGGTAAAGCCTTTTTTCTCACCTTGCATTGACAAAACTATCTCTCCACCATTTTTGTTTAACTTTTGAGTCAAAAGCATCTTACCAGTAAGTATGAATGTCATATACATCATTATGAGAATACTATTGCTATGAGATAAGAATCCATATATGAATGTTGTATATAACTTTAGGATTTGTATCAAATCCTAAAGTTTTCACCTCGTTTCACATCTATTTACACTATATTCCTATTTACTAAGTGGGGAGGGGGCTTCTTTATATAGTGCTTCATCGTTAATAAGTCAGTATCTGTTCTGTTTCTGAGATGTTCTTTTCATGCATTAAAAAAGTTCAAAATTAAAAAAAAAACTGCACCTCTAAAACCTATACCACATACATATCTCATGTGACATTGGATGGATTACTTCTTCTTGAGCAGCCAAATGCAAAGCCATTGAGCCAAATCAAAATATTGATTATTTATAGCACAGCAGATTTTATTTTACTCTGAAAAGAGGCAAATCATGATAAAATTTGGGAATATTAAGTTTTCAACTAAAAGTATGTGCATACTGGGCTTCATATATTTAGGCAATTTTTCAAAGAAGAATATCCAGATTCCTTTAACTGGCATGTCAATTTTGGGTTATCTTTGAAACTGATTGTCAGAATGACTCAAAGGCTCTGCAGTAATTTGACCTATTGAAAAATAATTAATGTCTATTACATGACCAATAAAATATGGTGAGTTAACACTGTTTGGAAAGATCATAACAGAAAAATCTTTCTGCTTAAACTCCCAGTTAACCAGTAAACTCAGTTAACGTAAATTAACATTCTGTTATTTCCTAGAGTAATTTTTTAAAAAGATTTTATCTATCTATCATCTATCTATTTATTTATTTATTTATTTATTTATTTATTTATTTATGAGACAGAGAGAGAGAGCCTGTGAACAGAGAGGGGCAGAGAGGGGAGGGAGAAGGAAGGAATCTCAAGCAGATTCTGTGCTGAGCATGGAGCCCGAAATGGGGTTTGATTTCATGACACTGAGTGAGATCATGACCTGAGCTGAAACCAAGAGATGGATGCTTAACCACCTGAGCCATCTAGTCACCCCTGTCTAGAACAATTTAAGTTTCGTTACCTACACATTTAAACCATCAATGTTATTATATTTATACTTAATATGTGCCTGCCCTTAATTTTCCCTTGTATATATAGCATCTCCACATCTCCTCAAGGAATTTTTTTGTGAACCTAAAATACACACCAAAAATCAAGCATCTTTTTAATGTCCTCTGAGTTTTGATTAATCTACATTGTTGTATTTGCACTTTAATGTCTCAATTTAGCAAGTGTAGGATTGCTGGCTCTGTGTTGGGTAGGAGTAAATTCCCTTCTTAGCTTGTGTTTTATATGGTATGATGACCCCATCTTTTAAGGCACAAGATATATACTGTGGTATTTATAACCATTTTATAGGTTGTGACATACCTATAAAATACAAAATCTAACCAGAACAAAATAGATGCATAGAAGGCTCTCTGCCAAGGTTTTAAACAGTGTGCCATTGAAACTGCTGGAATTTATGCCTCTGCTTGGTGTTTTGAGAATGGTCACAGGTTTGTTTCGTACTATTTTACTATCGTAATCTAAACCTGTTTGGCCTTTATTAGATGTTTGCCAGGTGGACCTTGAAGTTCTTCTTAGAATCATATGCTAGCTAAGTCAAATTTTTGACTGGTTTATATTTGTGAACTGGTTGATGGTGAATTTAAAAAGTGAGGGATTTTGTTTTGTTTTGTTTTGTTTTCCTTTGGTTGAAATTAGCCTTTAGGAAAAGCATGACGGATGTAGCTTCAAAGCACTAAACGAAAAATAAAGGAAGAAAAATAATTTTATTTATTATGGCATTAACAACAAACCCTTTGAAATGAGTGATTATGTATTTATGATGACAGCCCTGTTGATAGCTTTTTTAAATTTTCCATTTTTGAGAAGTGCTCTCCAGAAGGGAAGGTGGAGCATGAGGTCACGGAGAGGAGAATTTAAACCTCGAATTTCTCCCATTCCCAAGTCTACACACTGCCTCTGAGCCGAATGCTTCTTTGCTTCAGTGATCCTCATGGCTTAACCAAGGCAAACTTGAGGGTGTTATTAATCTTTCTACACCCTTTGCAACTTTACAGATAAAGCAGCTATTATTACTGTCACAATTTTATTTCCAAAGTGAATTTGTGACTCTGTCACCAGAATGATCATGTTCCCGTCACTATGTCTGTTATAGGAAACCAGACTGAAAACAGACTTCCATACCCCAGCCATTCCCCAAGCCATCACATTTTCTTTTGGCTGAGTTGAACCATTAAGAAAATCTAATCCCACTTTTTGTCTCTCTTACAATAGGAACTAAAAAGACATTTAGACCTCTCATTTCCTCAGCCCTAAGTGCCAGGCTGGTCCGACACAGGAAGCTGGACATTTAGATCTTAGTTCACACCTCACTGCACCCCTCTGCAGGCCGCTTGGAGGGACCAGTTATTCTTTGGAGCTCAAGAAATAGTTGCTTTTCTGCCCTTTCCGCAAACAGCTCTGTTAAAAGAAAAAGGCAGATACCAAACATCTCTAAACCAGGTGATGCTCTCTTACCAGATGAATGGGATTTCTGTGAAATCCCAGCTCCTTTCTGATAAGTGCTCGTCTATTTTTCTTTCTTTGATGTAAAATTACTCTGTTCTCTCAATTTCATCACCTGTTTTATTTTTTTAGTTATAACATATGGTATCATGAACAATGTCGCTATTTCCTTAAATTTATTGTTGGCACGTAATAGGAATGTTCAGATGAATCATCAAGAGGATGTGCATTCTATTCTGTTCTGAAGAATTGTTGTTTTGTCTGGTGCTTCCCATAAGTATTTATGCCTACTATGCAATGGAGGAACAGAGTGCTTCCTCATTAGGATTGATTAGCTACTGACAGCTTCTGGAAGGCTGAGCCTCAAAGTCTGAGATTGACATGAGACCAAGAAGACACAAAGGCAGAAAAAAAAAAAAAAAGCACTGTCTTTTGGCTGACTTAATTGCTACTAATGGGGTGTTTCCTAGAGCCTCTCTCCTTGCTGCTAGTGAACCACATGCTCCCAACAGGCTGCTTTGCTGTGATGTCTCAGGCACTGCAGTTTCTGATTGACCTCTCCTTAATGTCCCAGCGAACTAGGAGTTGAATGGCAGTTACAACTTTCAGTAAAAAAGGAAGCAGCTGTTGGAGGTTTGTCCAAGCTTTTAGGTTTCTGCTAACCCAGAGAGTGAATATTAATTCACAGGAAATAATAGCGATGCAGTAAAAATGGTAGCAGACTAGGAGGCAGACACTGAAATCTCTCATCTTCTCCACATTAGTGGAGAGCAGGGCAACCCACAGATACATCATCATCAGGAGATGGCTTGGGTGGTAGGGGCCATGCTTGTTTCTTGCACTTCTCTCATGTCAGTTGTCACAAAATCCTACTTATTTTTGTCTTTTAAATATCTCTTAATCCTCCCCCCACCTCTCTTGCCCTTGCCTCACTGCTTTCTTTCAGGCTGTCAGTCTCTAACCAGTTTCCTTGCCTCTGTCTTGTCTGATAGAACCCCTTGTCCACACAACAGGTTCATTCTGCCTAAAACACAAATCTGAACGTTGTCATGGTTCCCATCTCTCTGGGCTAAGGTCCAGAGTGCTTATTAGTGCTCCTCCTGGCCACTCAGTACCCTTTCACTACTCCCTGTAGTGCAGTACCACTGTATGGTTTGGATATACATATTTGTTCATGCAATACTACCATGTAGCTTATCTCTGGGCTTTTCTTTATGTTGGTCCCTTGGTCTGAAATGCCCTGCCTCCCATTTGTCCTGTCTTCTACTTGCTAAGTGCTTCTTCCTAGACTCAGCTCAGGGAAGCATCCTCAAGGAAGCCTGGCACACAGTCCTTATCCAAGAGCAGGTTGGGGATTCCCCCATTCGTTTACCCATTGGGTGCTGTTTACTGCCCTTCCTGCATTTTAGTGTCCACCCCACTTGACTCTGGGTTCCTTAGAGGAACATTTGTTTTCCCTTGCTTTGTCAGTCTCTGGGACATCCTTGGTGTTCAGGTAACATTTTCTGTGTGGATGAATCAAGGACTGCCCTGATACAGACCAGCTGTGGAATCCTGGGCAAGCCAGTCATCTTGTCTGAGTTTCAGTGTTCTTATCTGTTGAAAAATAAATGTACATGTAATGTAGACATCCACTAGCTCATAGGAAATAGAATAAGAGAATTAACACAATATTTATATCCTCATAAAAGTGGTTTGAGGATTATGATGTGCTTATGCAAGAGCAATTATTGTTATGATTATTTTTCTGATCAGCTCCTTCCAAAACAATTAAAATTTCATCAGATTCTCAGTAATATTTATTTTGTCCATAAAGATTTGAATGTTTTGATCACTGAATAATGTAGTTTGATCAGTGTTTTCTTTTTCTGCAAAGATAATTTTCTGTGGCTCCTTAGTTTTGAGATATACCTTTGAAAATTAGTCCTTATTATTTCTTTGGAAAGTCTTTTAGGGAGACCTCTTTTTTTTTTTTTCCTGCTACTCTTAGGAAACATTCTATAGAGTAGAATTAATAGCACAGTCTTTTCTGACAGACTCACTTGGATTTAAATGCTGAATGTGCAAGCTATTAAATCTTCGATTCTCATTTTTCTTATTAGTAAAATGAGGGTGAAATGTCTCCCTCACAGGATTGTTGTGGGGATTAAATGAGCTAATAAATATAAAATGCTGGGCCACCTGGGTGGCTCAGCGGTTTAGCGCCGCCTTCAGCCCAGGGCCTGATCCTGGAGACCTAGGATCAAGGCCCACGTCAGGCTCCCTTCATGGAGCCTGTTTCTCCCTCTGCCTGTGTCTCTGCCTCTCTCTCTGCCTGAATCTCTCCTTCTCTCTCTCTCTCTCTATTTCTCTGTGTGTGTATCTCATGAATAAATAAATCTTTAAAAATAAATTAAATAAATAAGTAAAAAATGCTTAGCACATTGTGTGAAGCATTTAAATGTCCAATAAAAGTAGAAGGAATGAAAGTGCTATGAAGAAGGAGGATGAGGGGGTCACTTCAGGGTTGTATCTTTGTATATGTCAGAATAAAAAATTAATGTAGCTTCAGTACTCTTAGCTGTGCATCACTAGCTGCGTGAAAGAGTTAAAGTCTGAGTCATGTATGCATCTCCTAAAATATTTTACATAGTCATGCAATAAACACTTTTCAATAAACAGTGACTATCAAGGCTTCTATAATTGTGGTTAAAAAATGTTAATTTAGGGGGGCATCTGGGTGGCTTCGGCAGTTGCGTGATTAATGATTTTGGCTCAGATCATGATCTCATGAGTTGTGGGATCGAGGCCCACATCGGGCTCTGTGTTCAGTGGGGAGTCGGCTTAGGATTCTCTCTCTCCTTCCCTCTCTAGCTGCCTCTCCTCAACCTCCCTCTGTCTCTCCCTCTGTCTCCCTCTGTCTGTCTCTTTCTCTCCCTCCCTCCTTGACAATAGATCAGAAGTCATATTTCATTAAAAGTAATGTGCCTTTCCATACGCACTTCACCACGTTCTGAGATGTGAAATAACAACTTTGAAGCTAGCCGAACCACCTGTTAATCTCACACAATGTAACATACTGTGTATATGTCACATTTTTCTTTTTCTTTTTTTTTTATGTCACATTTTTCTAGTGGACCATTAGATAATTATTTCAGAATGTAAAATTAAAATGTAGGTAAAGTAAAACAATATAGCTTTCTGTGGTATTAGGGGATTAGCTTTCATAAACTTGCATTCAAAAACAAACTCTGGGGGGGAAAGGCCTATTTTGTAAATTTATGGTTTCCTTAAATAGGGTTCACTATGTTTAGCTTTCTATCAGCATACAAGATCTTTTTGTTCAAGTCATATGACTTTTTAGAGCTCGTATGATATCTAGGCATAAAAGAAGTAATGAGAGAAAAAACTGGACCTTTCAGTCCTAAATTTACCTTCTTTGATGTAGACTTCATTTAAATCATGTGTTGGAACAGTTTGCTTAAATTGCTGATTTCAGAAAAGCTGGCAGTATAATAGTACATTGTTTCTGACCATTAACGTGGTTATTTGAGTCAAAGCCAAAACTAATAGTGTCAAGGGGCCTTTTCGCAGGTTCAAGTTAGGTTTACGATAATCCAAGATCCTGGTTAAGAACTGCGGGTTCATCAACATTTTGATGAAACACGTATTATAAGACCCCCAAAGCTTTACTTGATGCCTTTGAGAACCTTGATAGTGTGTGACATGTTTGCCAGACTGACAAGGTATAGCAGACTGGTTCTTTGGGGAATGATTCTTCATGTCAGATGGCAGTAATCCACAGAGGTCCAGTAAAATCAGTAGTACTGTAGTAAATAGTACTTCAGGGCTTGGGGAACATATTGTGTGTGTGTGTGTGTGTGTGTGTGTGTGTGTACGTTTATATAACACACATATAAAAAACACATATCACAATGTCATATTTATTTACCATCTCCTCCTGTCTGTATGTATTGTTACTTTTACTGCTTCAGTCAAAAGTCTTACTCAAAACGCCTCCCTTACAGGATCTGTCCTGGTGTTTTGTGATTTGTTGTTGTTGTTGTGTGTTTTGTAGTTAAAATAATGATTTTTAAAAACCTACAGAAGATTTGAGGAGCTGGTGAGAAAAAAGAGATTTGCAATTATAAAATGCAATCCCAAGAAAGACAAAGCGTAAGTGGAGACTTTTGAAGAATCAGTATTGCCAGCTGAGCTCTTTGTGAACAGGCTGAAAGTAAAATGCCATCAGCCAAGAGGTTTAATGAAGTCTCACTACAGAATTTAACAAGAGAGTGATTTGTGAGAATGGCTCCCTCTCCTAGCTGTTCTGATCCAGTGGCGTAAATAGGATGCCGAGCACTACTCCTGCTGGTTTTTTTATGCTGTTGGATTTGATTGAGACCCAGCAACATTATGGCCTATGATTCTTTTCCTTTTTTTTTTTTTTTGTAGGAAGGATAAAGTAAAGAACTTCTTGTATTCTCATAGCCTTTCAGAAGTAGTCATTTTAACTCTAATGACTGTGGAAGATATGACATTCTCTTGATTTCTTTCATTTACTCATGAAATTTTGGGTTGGTCTCAGTTATGTCAAACAAACTGATATAAAATCTAAACATTAACCTGAAGGAAAAGCATTCACTGCAAGGCCTTCCTACAGAGAATTTGAAACTCTTAATGTGTATGCCAAGTGAGTATTTGAGGAAATAAGTACAGCAGTTAGGTTCAAGAAATAATTGATACGTATGATGACTCAGTAACAAATAATGACACAGCACCACACTAGCAAATAGCACAGCATGGGCTTTCCATTATCTTCTGGGCTTTACTGTGATTATTCATCTACATATCAGTTGGTGAGGTTTTTCTCGTCCCTCAGTTACATAGATATAAAACTTAGCAACTCTCTTTAGCAGCGTACATTCTGAAATAATGGCATCAGTTTGGAAATATGTAATAGAATTGGGTCACTCTATACCGTCTGAATTGCTCTCTCTGAAAATGAAATTTAGAGAAATAATTTTTTGCTCTCGCCATTGAGTGGTAGCTCATTTTATTAAAACATTAGATTCATTGCTAACGATCTCACAGAACTTGAAGACATGGAATTATTGTGTGATATTGTGTATCACTTAATGTTAAATAATTAATTGTAAGTCAATTATGTGAATTGTAAGTCAATTCACATTGATATATTCTATTTTACCTAGAACTATTAGGACATAAGATGAGATAATTCTTGTTTAAAAGAGAATACTCATCAAGAGAATAGATTGTAGACTATTTGACATTAAGGGCCCCTTTTTTAAAAAAATGATGAACCCAGTAATAAATTAAATATGCAAAATCACTGAAAAATTAACTTTTTTGCACATGTTATTGATTTTTTATTTGCTACCATAGTAAATATTTTATAGATATACACAGCATTAATTATGCTCAACAGTATTCATTCTTGTAGATTCACAAATCATTCTAGCGTATTTCAAACATCAAGATCATCACTAGAATCATTACACTTTACAATTATGTGGCAGCTGGTGTCCTTTAAATCTTATTTGAATATATGGTAGGCTGCCTTTTATTTTATTGTTTTTAAAGATTTGTATAAATTGGAAGTTGCTACTTTATAATACATGCCTGGAGTTTGCAAAACTGATTAAAATACCATGAGCACTTTAATTTGCTTTTAAACTATTATTCTCAGGACTTGATAAATAATGTGCCAGTATAAACACACCTGTAGAAAAATACTCAAATAGGTATAAGACAAAATACAGCTGAGTAATTGCTTTATAACAGATTTATGAGGGTAGGAAAATCCATAAATGGTTGTTAAAGTGAGCTTTAGCTTTAGGACATTTATTTTGTGTGGTCAATGTTATTAGGAGAGAATTTAGAGCACTGTACAATTAAAACTGATAGATATGGCCATTTTAAAAAGGTGCTTTTAAAGTTAACTTTGTGGATGGTGGAATAGCCATTTCAGTATACTTTTAGGTCATTAGTAAATAGATGAGGTGTCCTCTTAGGTTTTTCCTTATGCTTTTTATTCCCCTAAAATGTACTAAATTACTGAACATAATTGATAACAGGGGGGCCTGAGTGGCTCAGCCAGTTAAGTGTCTGCCTTTGACTCAGGTCATGATCCTAGTGCTGGGTCAGCCTCCCTGCTCAGCCTGAAGTCTGTTTCTCCCTCTTCTTCTGCCCGTACCCCCTGCTCATGCTTGCTCTTTCTCTCTCTCTCTCTTTCTCTCATAAATAAATAAAATCTTTAAAAATAAGTAAATAAATAAGATTTATAATAGGTAATTTTGGCCTTAAGTTTCTTGGGAATAAATGTTAAATTATATTATTTCTGTACCCAATTGAAAAGATTTTGAATGTGAGTCGTGGATGGGGGCTTACAAATCATTTATTTTAGGTCCGTTTTACAGATGAGGGGACTGAGATCAGAGATATCTTAATATCATATAGCAGAGTATGAGCATTTGCATTTGATGCTTGACTACATACATGTGACATTTGCAGTGGTCTTCCTAAAAGATTGCATCACATCACTTTTCAGAGACAGAATTGGATGTTTTGACATTGTTTTTCTATGATAATATAAAATATGAGAATAATTATATATTCATGTTAATTTAATACCTTAATACATGAATTGTGCATTTAAAAAATTTTAGAGTACCATTGACATATGACATGGTAGTGTCAGATATACAACATAATGATTTGATGTTTGTAAATATTGCAAAATGATCACCATGAGAAGTCCAGTTAATATTTATCACCATACATAATGACATATGTTTATTATTATTATTAATACATAATACATTTTTCTTGTAATGAAGACTTTTAAGATTTATTCTCTTAGGGACTTTTAAATATGCAGTATTATTAACTATTATTGGCATGCTGTACATTACATCCCTATGACTTCTTTATCTTACAGAAATTTGTACCTTTTGATGCCCTTCACCTTTTTTGCCTACCTTTTCCTCCTGCCTCAGGCAACCACCAATCTAGTTTCTGTGTCTATGAGCTTGGTATTTTTTGTTGGTATGTTTATTTGTTTTAAATTCCATGTATAAGTAAGATTATAGAGTATTTGTCTTGTTTTCTCTGACTTATTTCACTTAGCATAATGCCCTCACTGGTCCATCCATGGTGACTCACATGACAGGATTTCGTTCTTCTTCTCCTTTTTTTTTTTCCAATGGCTGAATAATTACTCCATTCTATATATACTACAGTTTATTCATACTGGTCTCCTAGGTTATTTCCATATCTTGTCTAGTAAATAAGGTGCCAATGAACATGGGGGTGCATATATATTTTCGAATTAGTGTTTTGGGGTTTTTTTTTTTTTGAGTAAATGCCCAGAAGTGGAATTGCTGGATCATATAGTAGTTCTATTTTTAATTTTTTGAAGAGCCTCTATACTGTTTGACATAGTGGCTACACCAGTTTGCATTCCCACCAACTGTGCACAAGGGTTCCCTTTTCTTTACACCCTCTCCATCACTTGTTACTATTGTCTTTTTGATAATCATTTTAATGAGATGAGGTGATATCTCATTGTGGTGTGGATTTGCTTTTCCCTGGTGAAGTGTGATGTTGAGTATATTTGCAGGTGTCCGTTTGCCATCTGTAGGTCTTCTTTAGAAAAATGTCTATTCAGATCTGCCCATTTTTTAATTGGATTGTTTTTTTTTTCTATTAGTTGTATAAATTCTTTATATATTTTGGAAATTAATCCACCCCTTTATCAGGTATATGATTTGCAAGTATTCCCCACCCCCTTCAGTAGTTGCCTTTTCTTTTTTTGATGATTTCCTTTGTAAATAATTTTGTATCAAAAGTTATTTGGTTTAGGTCATGAAGCCAAAACAGAACCAAAATTACATTAGAATAAAGCTTAACTCTTTTAATGCAGAAACCATACAATGTAACAAAAAGAGTAAGGATTTTAAGAGCTGGACAGACCTGAATTCCAAACTTTCACTTCTTACCTAATGTATGACCTTAGGAAAATTACCTAATCTTTTAAAAAAAGGAAAAGAAAGTATTTAATCTTCACTTCCCTCCCTTTGCAAGTTGGCGTATTAGACATTTTCCTACTGAGTTGCTGGGAGGGTTTCTGGTTTATGAAATGACACATAGTTAGCTAACACTGATGGCTCTTTATTTAACTGAGATGTAGAAAAGTTATGTGATTTATGCAGGATAGACCTAACTAATTCTGGAGAGGATCTTGATCTGCTCAGTTGAGTAATTTTATCTTTACATTTTTTTTTTATCATTATATACCTCAACTCTAGACCCTATAGGGTATGAAATATAACATTTGAAAGTAGGCTTCCAGATTTTCTAATAAACAAGTTCTGGAGCAATTGCTTACATACAAATCAGTATGCTGGATGCTGTAAGGGATGCAAAGATAAAGAAGACCTGGATCCTGCCTTCATGGAGCTTAGTACAGCTAATGAAGGAGAGAGATGTACACAAGTAACAACAGTACTAGCAAAATGTAGAGTGTGGATTTGTAAAGATGTAGATATGCCAGGGAGGGCAAAAGTACTTTCAGATACACAATGGGAACATTATTCTCATTTGTTTACAAGATAAACAGATATTTACAAGGTGAGTAACGTTTTCAACTTGGTAAATTCTAGAGAAATAATGGCAAATAGTTAAATCTTTACTCTTATGAGTTTATAGTCTAGTTTGGGAGATAGACGTTTAGAGAATAATTAGAGAAATGTGTAATTTTAAGCTATAATAAGTGCTGTAGGAGGAAAATTAAGGTTACTATGAGAATATATATGGCCTTCTGATAAGACTTAGTGTCAAATTTAGGGGGAATTACTTGAAGATCTCTTTCGAGCTGAAATGTGGTAAAATCAAGGACAAAAAAAAAAAGGCCAGTGGAGCTAAGTTAGGGAGATGAGAAGGGACAGGCGATACAAGAAGACACCGAAGAGTCACATAGCAAGGCCATGTTAAGGATTTTGGTCTCTATTTGAAGAACAATGAAACCATATTGAAAGATTTTAAGCACAAACATCTATAATCAGGTTAGTTTACTTTGGTTTTGTTTTTAAGCACTTTGGCCATATCATGAAATTTAATTGGTAAGAAGCAAAGCAGTAGTTCAGTTGAGCACTGTTGGATAACTTGAGCCAGAGTGGTGGCAGTAGAGCTAGAAAGAGGGAAATGGAATACACAAATAGTTCAGAAATAAAAGCTATGGCATTTGGTAATGAATTGTACATTTCAAGGAGGAGAGAGAAGAAAGATCCAGGTTTCTGGCTTTCTAAATTGATCTAGGGAATATTAACCTCAAAATTATGATCCTGAGTCCTATGTCAGCTGGCACACACATGGTCATAGATTGCCGGGTAGTTGCATTTCAATCTCAGACTCTTTAGTAGACAATAGCTAAGTTGCACCTACTTTCAGAATGGGTGATCTCAGGGTCCTGGGATCCAGCCCTGGGTCCAGCCCCACGTGAAGCCCCATGTTCAGCGGGGAGTCTGCTTCTTTCTTTCTCTCTCCCTCTGCCTCCCTCCCATTCATGCACACTCTCTCACATAAATAAATAAATAAATATTTTTTTAAAAAAGGAAAGTGAAGCCTTTTTTAGAAGTGGAAGGAAAAGGAGAAAAATATCAACTTTTTCTGAGTATCTATGATACATTAGGCATTGTGCAAATTACTTTGTGTATATTTGTGGGAAAATAATTAGCCATTACTATTCTGTTAAACTTTCAATGGAACAGATAATCTATAGCAATGTTTCTCAGTCCTGGCACTTTTAACATGTGGGTTTGGATCCTTCTTTGTTTTGGGGAGCTGTCTTGTGGGTTGTAGGATGTTTATCAGGCTCCTAGGCCTCTCTCCACTAGATACCAGTAGCATCCCCCTTCAGTTGTGACAACCAAATTATCTCCAGAACCAGTGATCCACAAATAATGTGAAATGTTTGACTGGAGGGGAAAAGTTCATAGTATTTTATGTATCTATTAAATATATTCTAAAAGTACCCCTCTTAATCACTCTATTTTTATGTCTGAGAAATTGAAAGACATAATGACAGGCTTTTAAGTTAAGCTCTGTCTTTACCTCCAAAGAAATCACACCTAGTATTAAAAAAATCTTAAGTGTTTTTAATTGTTAGAGATATTATCATTCATGAGTATGTATGCATATAATTTCTCCGGCATAACAGTGACTATAATTCAGTCAGTTCAAACGTAGGTAGTATTACTACTTGAAAATATAAGTGTTCTTCTGTTTTAATAAAAATGTATTTCTTCTCAAAAGAGTCATGTAACTCACTGTTTTACTTCATTCACCTTCTACTGGAATGGGGTGTTTACAATGCTAGGCTGTCAGATTTATTAATTGAACCCTGCTATTCAATGAAAAAAAAAACGATACAAGAATGAAAAAAAATCACATTAATTTAAAGATCATTAGAAGTTAGTTACTAGTAATGAAAACAAATATCTGTGAATTAGCAGAATTCCATAGTCATGGTGATTTCATTCATAGGACATTCAATAAAGCTGTTATTCTCTGATATTTAATAATAGGATTGGTTTTACCATAGATAAATTTGCTTAACTATGAAATCTTTTATAGAGTCATTCTAGGAGTTTAGAATACATAAATTATTTTAGACTCACTGTAGTGGCTGTCTTCTGTCATTATATTTCAAAATAATTATATTGCCCATGGTTAACAGTGAAGAATCATATGCTTTATTTAAGTTATAAGGATAAACTTGAATGTATTTGCCATTATTCTTCAAAAATTGCAATCTTGGTGTGAAAATATCCAAATTTTAATCATATTGTTGTGGTAATTGTGCGAATATTTTCTTGGAATTCTTTGATATCTTCTTTATCATGAGCTATGTATAAGCTTCATCGACTTGAGGTAATATTAACTTAAAAGGATATTTTTGAGGACATTTTCTAGTAGAGTATATGTTTATATATACATAATCTGAAGGGAAAATACTGGGAATATTTCCCAGAAAGATATATCCACTGTCCTGCTTTGCCTCTGAATTTCCATATTCTTAAAATCATAGTGCACAAAGCACTTTAAGAATCAGCTACTCTATTCCTTTACCAGACAGGGTTATAGCTAAACTGTTGTGGCCAAATGGAAATAAATCCCATTTTAAAGACCTCTGGAGACATCACAGTTGGCAACCAATTCATGGTTCAGTGACCTTTACTGTTAACTGCTTCTTTTCTGTACTTTCCCTAAGTCACTCATGCTATTATTTAGGCCATTATCTTCTCTTCTGGCCTAAGTAGTTATCAAGATTGGCTGCTCCCAGTATTTATTAGGCCTAATCTGAAGACTTAAGTATTTGTACAGCTACCTTATTTTCTCAGACCCCCCCCCCAAAAAAAGGCCTCTTTCTTTAGCTTCTGTGTATTTTTTTAGACATTTATCATCATTCTGACTCTTGTCTCCTGTATCTGACAAGCAGATAGAAGAGAGCTTCCCTCTCTCCCTCCCTCCTTCCTTCCTCCCTTCTTTCCTTCCTTCTTTGCTCCCATCCATTTTTGCTTCTCTTAGCTACTTATTTATACCTAAAGATATTGTCTGAACAATGTATATTCTTAGAATATTTTAAAGTAGTTAAACAACTGGGGGCCTGTTGATGTCACATTCAAAAGAGGAAAAAAATCTCTTTATTCTAAGTGTGTGTGCATGTATGTGTGAGAGTGAGTGTGTGGGGAGGGAGGAAAGAATGAAAAAAGAGAGAAAGGAAGGAAGGGAAGGAGGGAGAAAGGGAAGGCTAAATTTTTTCCATTTTAAACTTTTAAAAAAAAGTATCATCCAAAGATGTAGTACTTGTATGTCTCCAAATATTTTAGAGAAAGCTGTCCTTTTTCTTTTATTACACTCAATACAGGAACTAGAGTTTTATAATTACATAAACAAATTATATAGTATATATATACCTATATGTGTAGTATATATGTATTTATATATATATTTAGACTTTGTGTAACTCCTCTCCACCCCACCAAAATAATATAATCTAAGTGAAAGCAGTGTGTTTTTGATACAAACAGCTTTGTGGCAAATTCTCTAATCTCTCACTCCTTTCTAAACTCTTTCAATTTGAGAAAAAAAATTAGGGATGTTACTGTAATCTGCATAATGCTACCATGTTAACAAAATAGAAAGTTTTAATCTCTTAAAAAGGTACGTTTACTTTTTGAGTTTATTTTACTTCCTGTGTAACATATTTACTATTAAAGTAATTGTGTAGAAATATGATTTGTTATTACCTTTCAAAAGAGTATTATCCAGTTTATAATGATGTAAGTGATGAAATGATGAAAATTGGTTCACCTTTAAAAATTAATCACATTGCGTTTTTTGTCCAAAAAGGTAAACTTGTTAGGAAGTTTTAAGCCTACTGTCTTATCTGTTAGTTTTCCATGTCTTTTTAAAACTATAGCTAATTATTTTTAAAAGATTTTTTTAGTATCCTGAGCAATTATTTTAGAAAGTTTTTATAGTAATTATTTTAATGGTGGTGATTTTAGGTTAACATTTATGACAGTTTAAATGTAAAACCAAATACATTTTATGTCCTGTTGCATATGGTTCTCCCTAAACTGGCTAACAAGTAGAAAAATTTATTAGAGACTTAAATTTAGTCAAAAAAGGCAGTCTTGGTTAGTCATCTGTGACCTTGAGAAAGTTATTGAACAATTTAGGTTCCCATTTTCTCATGCAAGAAGGATAGAATTAGACTGATAAGTTCTAAGGTCACTTCCAGCACTACCATTTTATAGTTTTATTGTTTTATTAGAGATGGAGACAGACAGGCTTTTCCTCTTTCTTAACGAGAAAAGGGAGTTGGGGTAGAGGGGCTCCTAGCCTTTAAAGTAGAAAGAAAAGAAGTTGACAAGAGTTAGGGGAGTGTAGGAGTGAGACTGCCCATAAACCACAAACTTCAGAGGATGATGAATGAACATGATCCAGATTACTCTACTTTTCTCAGATTCTTTCTGGACAGATCTAACTGGATGATAATGGGTCCTGATTGTTGTATAGAAAGTCCCTACTGTCTGTATGGAAAGAAAATTCTTTGACCTGACTCTGAGAGAAGTATGGTAAAAAGGGGAAATCTAAAAAACTTAAAGAAATTTCTATCATTTATCCTTGAGACAAGAAAGTTTAAGATGATCATTTCTTTCAACTGAGTAAAAGGATTTTATACGGAGGATACTAATGGCATTTATTTGTGTACTGAAACTAGAATAAACAAAAAGAGGAGTTAAATTGTGACAGGCGAGGGACGCCTGGGTAGCTCAGTGGTTGAGCATCTGCCTTTGGCTCAGGGCGTGATCCTAGGATCTGGGATCAAGTCCCACATCAGGCTCCCTGCATGGAGCCTGCTTCTCCCTCTGCCTGTATCTCTACTTCTCTCTGTGTGTGTCTCTCATGAATAAATAAATAAAATCTTTAAAAAAAAAAATTGTGACAGGCGAGGTTTTCATTTAGATAAGAGACATCATTTCCTGATAATCATGGTTGTTAAAAGCTTAAATGATCATGCAAGATAGGGTACTCTCAAAAACCTCTGATGCTTTGGAAGCTTCTGTGTTAGATGTTGTTCTTAGATAATGTTATGAAATATTTTCAAGTTGTCATTTGTTATTGATATGAAATGCAAATACATCAGCCAGAAGTTCTTGAACACCTTGGGTTTTAGTTAATGAAAGATTTGACTCCTATGGCTTGATTGCTGGTAAACCCTTTAAACAGGGTAAAAGGCACTTTTTAAATTTTAAATGACCTGCTTCCTATTAATTTTCTTGTTTCTAACATATTGGGTATTTTTGAAATGTCTCAGGAATTTTACATGACCAAAAGTTATATGGTTAGAATATCTTTAGGAATCATTCCTGTAGTCTCTTGACTTTAAATAAGGCTTAATCTTCACTGCATCCAACTAATATCAAATTTATTTTCACAGGTTATCCCAAAAGATAATTCTATTATCTTTTGTTTTTTTCAAAGCAAATACTATTGCTACAGATTGTCAGCATCTCTCTTTTGTAGTTTCTAAATATTTCTTCCTGCCACTTAAAAGACAATATCTTGAAAGATTCAAAAGTGTAACCAAATTCAACCAACTCTGTTTTCAAGTCTAGGTAGCATAGCTGAGTAAGTTGAGAAAAGATTGATTTTTGGGTTTTTTTTAGAATGAAAAAGACAATTATTTTACTCATGAAGGGAACATGTGAATTGAAATGTGCTTCTGAGTTACCTTTAAGTTTTGCATACTTGTTAACAATAGGCAAGAGAATTTTGTCTCTATTTTATTTCTCTTTTCATTTATTTTTTATTATTTTGTGTTTTATTTAAAACATACATTTTTATCCTTCTACATGGATTACTGAGCATGCCCATAAAGCAAAAGCAAAGCAAAATAAATAGAGCTTGAAAATATTACTTCAGGACACCTGGGTGGCTCAGTCAGTTAAGTGTCTGCCTTCAGCTCAGGTCATGATCACACTGTCCTGTGATTGAATCCCACTTTGGGCTCCCTGCTCAGCGGGGAGTCTGCTTCTCCCTCTACCTCTCTCCCCTGCTTGTGCTCTCTTTCTCTCTCTCTCTCTCTCTCTCTCTCTCTCTCAAATGCACTTTAAAAAAAGAAAGAAAATATTACTTCAGGTCATATATTGTACCAGAATGTCCCATGATCCCATCAGACACCTGATCTTCCCCCAGCCCTTTGTGTTTTTTTTTCCCCTGGTGGAAGGTATTGAGGAAATGTAATTTCTAGTTCAACCTGGGAAATAACTTGGGCAGGCTGTTTATAGTTGGATGGAAGTCTTTGTTGTGTTCTGTTTTATTGTTGCATTGTCACTATTTTTAAACTGTACCATCTCACAGCAGCAGGGCTTAGCATAGTTCCTGCATACTGCAGAAATGTATATCAAGTTAAATTAATATGATTTGCTTTAAGATGTAGGAGTTATTTATTTGAATAAGATATTTTGTGGCTGTACGTGGGGCTATTATGAAAAAGTTCTGTGTTTGGCAGTTATTTCCTTTGCTTCAAATTAAGCCAAACAGAGGCACCTGAGTGGCTCAGTGGTTGAGCATCTGCCTTTGGCTCAGGGTGTGATCCTGGGGTCTTGGGATCAAGTCCCACATCAGGCTCCCCACAGAAAGCCTACTTCTCCCACTGCCTGTATCTCCGCCTCTCTCTGTGTGTCTCATGAATAAATAAATAAAATCTTTAAAAATAAAAATAAATAAAAGATCAAAACAAAGCAGTCATTTTCCAGTATTTAAAATATGTATTGGGCAGCCCAGGTGGCTCAGCGGCTTAGCGCCGCCTTCAGCCCAGGGTGTGATCCTGGAGGCCTGGGATCGAGTCCCACGTCAGGCTCCCTGCCTGGAGCCTGCTTTTCCCTCTGCCTGTGTCTCTGCCTCTCTCTCTCTCTCTCTCTCTCTCATGAATAAATAAAATCTTTTAAATAAATAAATAAATAAATAAATAAATAAATAAATAAATAAATAAAGTATCACTTGAGCTTTCTATATTAAAATGTCCAATGTTTCAGCCTTGCAGTAGGTAACATGATTATGACTTTATTAGATAGGTTTATAAAGTTTTATATGTTTTCATGTGTTTACGTTTTTCTATACATCTTCTCAATTAAAATTCTGCAAGAATTTAGGTGTAACCTAAAAGGTGTAACTTTTTAATAACCTTGCTACTCAGCCTGTGGTCATGGACCAGCAGTACCTGAGAATGCTTGTTAGAAATGCAAAGTCAAAGGCCACACTTCTTATCTATGGAGTTATAATTTGTATTTTAACCAGGTCTTAGGGTGATCCATGTGCTTATTCAAGTATGAGAAACACAGATTTAATAGAATATCATTAGTTGCATGGACATTTTAAAAATTAATCTGATGATGGAGTTGTTCGATTTAACACTACTTTATCTTTGATTAAGATGCTTGATTTCTATTCTAAGTAACATTAACAGTTAAGATTTATAGTGTGTTTAAACTCATTATGTATGTAGCTATCTAACCATGTCATCTTATAGCAAAATGTAGTCATCGAAATGTGTTTTATAATTGTATGGCTATCATCCATTGTAGCTGTCATTTAATCATAGTAGAGATTTTAAGAGTCATTTCTATTTTTCTTAAGTTACTCATGATTATTCTTAAAATGCTAACAAATATTCATTCATGGCCCACATGAGCCAAATATTAATGTGTTCTTTATTTTACTTTAAGAGAAATATCATTGTTAAGTCAAATCTTATTACTTTTTCCTGTTTCGTTTCTGTTTCTTTATTTTTTATTTATTTCATGTTTTCTTTTTTTTGTTTTAGTTGGGTCTGGTAAGTTGACATTTTATTGGCCATCTTCTAATCACCGTGTCACTGTGACTGGAACTTCTCTTCCCCTTTCCATCCATACCCTTCCATGTCCTTCAACCAATCAGCCTCCATGTTTCACTTGTCATTGGCCTCAAAGACCGCACAGAATAAAGTCTGCAGGAAGTATGGGTAACTGTGACAAAGAGTAAAGGTAATGGGGTTGCTAACTTTATGTTTTATTAAATGATATGTGATCTGCATCCTTTTATTTTTTTCTCTCCTTACTTGAGTAATAAAATAAGTGATAGGACTATATTGTCTTGAAGTACCATTTTAATTTATATTTCATAAGGTAAACAAACAAAAATAGGTGCCCACAGAATGATTTGGGTTTTTTTAAAAATCTCAAATATGTTTATGAATTCATGTCTGTCTATCTTAGCTTTTATAAATAACTTCCTTTAGTAATAGTCATTCAAAGTCCTTTTGATGAATAACTGCACATAGGGCTGTATGCATTCATTTTCATTTCTATGTATCAGATTCATCTCATTTTATGTAAGAAATAATTGCATGATGCTTCCAAAATTTATCGAAGTTTGCTCTGATAAACACTTGTCCTTATATTAATAGTCATTAGGTTTCTAAGTACTCTTATGAGAAATACATTAGGGAAGGTACATATACCCTTTAAAAATGCTACATGACTTTTGGAGAATTTTCCATGAGGATGCTAAGTGGTATACCCCAGGGAATAATTTGATCCTAAGAGAAGCTCCCTATTTTTTAAGTTAAAGAGCTACACAAATATTCTAAAGGTATTCATACTAATACAGATAGGATGGATTGTTCCTTAATGGTGATGCAATAAGGGACTATTTGAAAAATATAGCTTTCTTGATGCTACCATATATGTAATATATATATATACATATATATATGGATTAATTTTAAACATAAAAAATAAAGACAAACATATAGGATGAAAATAGAGGTGAATGTTTACAAAATTTATTATATATTATATAATCTATATTTTATTGATAGAATACCAAAAATGCTTAACCAGATTAAAGACTGTCCACAAAATGAGAAAATATATCTACAACATATATGAGAAATGGATAAAATTTTTGCCTATCAATAGTTCTTAGAATTAAAAAAGATAAGCATAGGAATACAATATTCACAACAAATAGGATATCAATGACAAGGTAATATAAAGTAAATGTTTAATCTCACAAATATAAACAGGCTAATTAGTAGGCAATTCTATTCTCAGTTTAGCAAAGATTAATGTTCAGTGTATGGGAGGTTAGCGAGGAAAGTGCCCTGTAGGGGAGGCATCAGTTGAAATAATCTTGAATATAATTGGGAAGAATGTTAATATCACTGTTATTTTTAATAGTGAAAATTGGAAACAAACCCAATTTAAAAACAATAGCTTGGTGAAGTGATTTAAGTAATTTGTATATAGATTATTAAATAGTTATTGAAATGATATTATAGAAGAATATTTTAAAACACTTGTACAATTTGCGTGGTTGAATTATAGTTAGCTCTTCTTTTTCTCTTTGCTTGTCTAGTTTTCTAAATTTTCAACACTGACCATATATGACGTTAGTAACATGGTTATATTTTTAATTATGGCAAGTTGAAAGGTAGCCTTTGAAAAATATTCCAACATTATATCATAAACATCAAATAGATGGATGTGATGAATGGCCTTCTCAATCTAGAAAGGTAGATGATGGTCATAGATAGATTGATTGATAGAGGCATATTTAATCCATTTGAATTTTCATAGAGATATATTTATACCTAATATTTAACATACATGTAGAAAGGGGTTTTTAAAGTTATATTTCTAAGACGTATCTTGTAGCTGATGTCACTGTTGATGTTGGCTCAAGAATATGCCTGCAAAATATAGTAAATTCATTTCCAGGCAGATATCCTGTGTGGAAAGATTGCTGCAGGATAAATGTAGTTAGCATAAGGGTTTGTATCCCTTGTTCCCAAATAAGTCTTTGAGGTTGGAGGAGAGCTGGCATTTTATAAAAGAAACATGGGTTCTGGCACACGTTGTTAGACATGCTTCTGAGATTTAGAAAAGAGACCACCCGAAGTTTATATTTCTCTGAGTGGTTTGAACATTTATATTTTCCTACTCAAATTCCCCGCATATTGGAAAGTCATATTCTCCCAGTCATTTAATTAATCATTTGTTTTTCTTTTATTGAAACAAACCAAACTCTCTTCTGGATTTAGTTTATTATCCAGCCAATCCTTTCAATTTCTTGATCTGATTTCTACCTCAATTATCCCAGCCCTTAACTAAGGAATCAAATGCTCCTGTATGGATGTGTATGGAGGAAAATCCCCAAGCGATGATACACATGCCTGTTATTATACCTGGATAATGATAGTGTTTGCTCAATTCATGAGTAAACCACTCAATTACAATCAGAGTTAAAAAAAAAATTATAAGCTAGGACTTCAGCGTTACCAAATTGAACCTAAACTTTATCTCCTAACTTTGTATTTTCTTCCCTGTAAGTTTCAGGACATTTGAAGGCATTTGACCTGATTTTTCAGGTCTCCTATAATTTTCTAGTCATATGGTATAATTTCTACTAAACCTCAATTAAAAATAAAAAGGGAGTATGGAAGAAATCACACTAATCTAAAAGTTAGGAGATCTAATTGCTTTCTTCAGTTTTGCCACCATGCAATCTGCAGCAAGTTCTGTTACATCTCTCTCTTTTTAAAAGAGGTTTATATTTCAAATGAGAGATTTACAAAATGTATATATATATTACAGATATTTTTATATGTGTCTTAGATGCAATTGCCTAGACAGTATTTACCAAGAGAAAAGTACCTTTTCAAATCCTCACCCTCATTAACAAAGAATTTTTTTTTTTTTTTTTTTGTGAGCAGAGTGATAGCAATTGTGGACATAATTTGAATATAATTTTTGGTTCATATTCCCTTGAAGGTGTTATCGTAAGTGACTGATATAAATAGCTAAAAGTACTTTTAAAGAAAAGGTTTAAAATAATGGACTGGTCTTAAAAAGTGGATTGGAGGAATCCTATCCTGTATAAACTGTTAAATGCCTGGCTTGAAATGTTCACTTCAATTTGAGCTGAGACAAGAGAGGAGACTAATTAGGTGTTTCAGACAGTTGATAAGAAATGCATTTGAAAAGTGTAAACAGTAGGTAAAAAGACTTACATTCAGTGCACATTTTTCTAAGCATAAAGCATGGTCCCGAAACAAGCTTTCCCCTTCCCCCCCACCCCAGAAGTGACTCCATCAGCACACCTAATGTTTTCAGCTGCCATTGCTCTCAATGTAACTGACACAATTTTCTGACACTCTATTTACTGCTGGATGAAGTGGCCGTTTAAGTCTGTATAAATCAAACAGTTTGGACAAAGCTGGCAGTATTTATAATGTCAGGATGAGCAGATGTTTCAGATTTGCCCTCATTTCCATATATATTCAGTTCGAACATGCCCTTGCCTATGTAAATGAAGGAGGCGTTTGACTTGACTATTGCTTTAAATTCATTTCTATTCAAGTAATTGGACTGAAGATTCTAAATGGTTATAATTTTCATGGTAGCATTTCAGGAGCTTTTGAGTTAAATTAAAGTAATTTTAGGGCCTGCTTACATCAGGAGGTCCTTGTGTGTATGATTAAAGTCCATTCACCTTTAAGTAGTTCTAAATGAGAAAAGATATTTATTCATACAAATTTCAGGTATACTTTGTAAAGGGTCAAATTGCAGCTCAAGAATTCTTTTAATGTGGAGTTTAATCTTAGAAGGTCAGCTAATTAAAAAAAACCTCTTCACCAAAAAACTCTTTTCCTTTCTATAAATATGCACTTAACAACTTAGCTTCAATTAAATTAAGGATGAGAATGGGTACGTTATATCTTATAGTGCATAATGAGTTGTATAAAATAATGGCAGCACTTGGGATACCGGCAAATTGTCTCAATTAGAATAATAACTACATGGTTTTGATTCAATATAATTTGTTTCATCTCCCTTAGAACCTCCACATTTTGTTGTGAAACCTCGTGACCAGGTTGTTGCCTTGGGGCGAACTGTAACATTTCAGTGTGAAGCAACCGGAAATCCTCAACCAGCTATTTTTTGGAGAAGAGAGGGGAGTCAGGTAAGACTTTATTCTAATATTTCAGTCAGCAAAGGTGAGTGCCAGATATATAAGAAAAACCAAAACGTTATTTTGTCATGTATCTGTTACTTTAAGAGAACTGAAAAATCTCTGAATGCCCTAGAAAATTTCAACTATGAGAGAGAAGACAAAATTTCCTTCATTATTGTAAATCTAAAAGCAATTTTACCTTCCTAGTTTTGTTACATAGGGTGGTATATAGCATAGTAATCATCATATTAAATTTACCTTTATTTCCAACTAAGTCACGTTAAAAAAAACACTACACTTATTCTCAGTATAATTTAATTATCATTTCTACTATTTAGATATCTGTAATTATTTTTTTTAAAGATTCATCTATTTATTTTAGACAGAGAGAGAAAACTCACACACAAATGGGGTACAGGGGAAAGAGAGGGTCTTAAGCAGATTCTGTGCTGAGTGGAGAGCCAATTTGGAGTTCGATCTTGGGACCCTGAGATCATGACCTGAGTTGAAAGCAAGAGTCCCACACTTAAGAGTGCCACCCAGGTGTCCCTGTAATTAGATGTTAAAAGAGATTTATACACATCTAAAACAGTGATGATAATTATCAGTAGCATTTCTCTGAAAACAGCAGGAATCTCAAGTGTCTTCTTCACTTCTTTATGTATATATGTATGTATGTATATGTGTGTGTATAGATAAATATATTTCAATTATATATATCAATTTATATGTCAATTAAAGATTCATCAAACTATGTGGTAGTCTGATTAATATAGGTGTCATGTTAAATATAGTTGAATATAGTCTAATTATTTGAAAACTATCATTTGTGATTTCCATTTGTTATCAAATCCCACTCTAAACATTTTATAAACCAGATTTTTCTATATACATTGAACTATAATATAGAGATCTATGATCTTACTAACTCTAAGCTCACTATTGGGCTTCAGCTTAATAAAAAGGAAATTTTGAAATAATTCCACTTTAAAGATAGTAGGAACGTTATAATAGTTTTTAAATGTAAGTCTTTTTTTTCTCATCGGTCATTGGCTTGCCTTCCTCAACAAAAGAAGCGTTTCCCTTTACTTTTTTTTGATACCTGTAAAAAAGATTCTCATTCACTTTTAATACAGTTGTTCCTAACCTCTTTTATTTTTTGCTTAAATCAATCTGGGGCAGGTTGTTTCATGGTATCACTTCTACTGTGCTCGTATGGGTAAAATATTAGTAGTTTACTGACTGCACTCACTCATCTTTTGTAGGCAGTGCATCAAGTTCACTTTTGTTTTCACTTTGGTAGGCAAATATTAACTTGATTATGGTATGTAGACCATCATTTGAGTTATAGAATCTTTGTTGATTCTAACACGTTCCATTTGGCCTAAAAGACTAAATTTGCTAATAGAAAATTACAAGAAAAAATGAAATATTTTAGCACAGCAGAGAGAATTGGAAGTGAATTAAATAAGAAAATCTATGGGGCTCTGGGTCGCTCAGTGGTTAAGCATCTGCCTTCGGCTCAGGTGGTTATCCCAGGGTCCTGGGATCGAGTCCCACATCAGGCTCCCCTTAGGGAACCTGCTTCTCCCTCTGCCTGTGTCTCTGCCTTTCCCTCTCTCTCTCTGTCATGAATAAACAAAATCTTAAAAAAAAAAATCTATATTGTGGTAATAGTAAATCCAGAAGTTCTTAGAAGAGTAATATTTAAATGTTCATTTAATTATTAAATAAATTATTCATTAAGTTTGTTAAGCTATATCAAATTTTGAAATAATTTTGACTTAGTTTAATGGCAACTTGCTGTTTCCTAAAATTCTGTCATTGGACATACATTTATGGAATAGTAGATAAGCCTTTATAAAATTATATGTTAAGTAATTAAACTGTTCTTTTTTAAAGATTTTATTTATTTATTCATGAGAGACAGAGAGAGAGAGAGAGAGAGAGAGGCAGAGACACAGGCAGAGGGAGAAGCAGGCTCCATGCAGGGAGCCCAACATGGGACTCAATCCCGGGACTCCAGGATTGTGCCCTAGGCTGAAGGCGGCGCTAAACCGCCGAGCCACCCCGGCTGCCCTAATTAAACTTTTAAAAAGGAGCAAATGTATTTGGTTAGAAGAAATCTTGACTTTATTCATTTCATGAAAAACAATGACATAAATTATTATTTCCCATGAAATATACTCTTGCTCTAACAAGGGAACACATTTTGATTCCTAGTGAAAAATTTGTACCACTTAATACTATATATTGTGTTCACCTTGTATGTAAGATAACTTTCTACAGAAATAAAACTTCATTATGAACTCTTAAATTTAATATTTGATTTTCAAAATTATCTGTGATGGATATGCTCACCATCTAACAGGAGAAATAAGTTTGATAGAAGTTTGACAGTTTGATAGAGTTACTGAACTTTTATAATGGACAGACAACAGAAATTCTTGTTATGATGTCAAAATGATGCCTTTGAACTTAATTTGTCATAATGTGCTTAAATTTTAAATTTGTTTATATATTAAAAGATATAGTGTTTATAATCCTAATAGTCACATGTATGTAAAGCAAAGCTTTTGATTTTGTTTTGCTTAATATGTAAAACTTTTAACTCTGTTGGTACTATTTTTCTATATCTAGTAATGTTTAAAATTGATAATTATAAAAGTACATATCAATATTTAGAATTTATTTAAATTTTAAAATGATCCTATCCAAGGCTAGGTCATTAAACTTTGTATCTATATATGTGAATATGTGATAAAAGAGTATTTAGCTTATTTGTGTATATATGCATGTGTAGTATGTATGTATACATTTACAAGCCTATTTATAAATATATATGTATATATGCCAAATTACTAGTACCTAGTAATTAACTTATTGCTATTCTTTCCTCCCAAATACTGGGTTCTAGAATCTGCTTTTCTCATATCAGCCGCCACAGTCAACTAGCCGCTTTTCCGTCTCCCAGACTGGTGATCTCACTATTACTAATGTCCAGCGGTCTGATGTTGGTTATTATATCTGCCAGACTTTAAATGTTGCCGGAAGTATCATCACAAAAGCATATTTGGAAGTTACTGATGGTAAAGTAGAGCATTTTATTTCAAAATGTTCAAGTTTGGCTTCTGATCTAAGGAGAGTGTTAGTAACTGTGTTTATTTTCTACTGTGAATCCTTTCTGACAGCAATTTCAGTGTAAAGCTAAAAAGGATATCAATACAATAAGTCTAAAATTATTCTTATATCAATACAATAAGTCTAAAATTATTCTTATCTTGTCTGCACTATAAATTTCTAGCATCGAGTCAAATCCATAAAAGCATAGCAATTAAACAAGGAGAAGTTTATACTGAATAGCTATACATGGGAATGCTTCCATGTTTTAGAAAATAAAGTTATTTTAAAATCTGACTGCAAAAAATCCTTTTTTTTGTCACAAAATTAAGGAGATAAAATGAATTGCTGGTAAGTCCTACTCACAACTCATTATAATGAATAAGTTTCCATTAGTAGTGTGATTTTGTCCTGTTTATCAACTCCCTTAAACCGATGAATTAATGCCAAATACATTATGAAGACATGGTGATGGAAAGAATCTTCAAACCATAAGATAGAGGGAAAAAAAAAAAAGATGGTAGTGATAATTGGAGAGAAAAGGGAGAAATATATATATAAATATATAAAAAATATATGTGTGTATATACATATATACCTAAAATAAATATATATATAATATTCATTCTTTTTATTGCTGTTATGATATTCAATTGTATAAATAGCTCACAGTTTAATTACGTACTCTTCTGCTGATGGATTGATCTGTTTAGGGCTTTTATTAACAAAGTAATTTTTTTTTTTACAAAGTAAATATTTTTGTACAAATCTTTAGATGGGCCTATGCAACATCTTAGTTTGCCTTTACCCATTTTTTTTTTTACATTTTCTCATATATCCCAAATACAAGTTTTTATCAGATATACATTATAAATACTTAGTTTCATTCTCCTAATGATGATTTTAAGGTTTAAATAACTAATTATAATTAGGACCAATGTATCATTTTTCTTTTGTAGTTGGTGCTTTTAATCTTCTGTCCTACCTTGAAGTCATATAGATGTTCTCTTATGTCTCTTTATAGAAGTTTTATTTTCTACACTTCTAAGATATATTTTTAGTCCATTTTAAATTGTTTTTGTGTATGGTATAAAACAAGGATCACAATACCTTTTCCTTTCTATATGGATACTAATTGTTCCAGCATCATTTATGGAAAAGACAGTATTTTCCTTACTGAATTAATCATTTTAATCATAATCAGATGAACATAAGTGTGTGGGTCTGCTGCTTTTCTCTCCATTACATTCCATTTATATATTTATGCCAGTATGTATGGTCTTCATTATTGTAGCTTTCTAGTAAGTCTTATAATAATTTTTTAAAGATTTTATTTATTTATTCATGAGAGATACAGAGAGAGGCAGAGACAGGCAGAGGGAGAAGCAGGCTCCCCACTGGGAGCCTGACATGGGGCTCGATCCCAGGACTCTGGGATCACTCCCTGAGCCAAAGGCAGATGCTCAACTACTGAGCCACCCAGGTGTCCTATAGTAAGTCTTATAAATGGGTAATGTAAGTCTCCAACTTTGTTTTTCTTGTTTTGGGCTGGCTGTTAGAGGACCTCTGCATTTTCTTATACATTTGTAAATGATCATGTCAATTTTCACAAACACATACACACACACACACATACACACACACAGCCTCAACAAGAGCAACAAATCTGAGGTTTTAATTTTGATTTCACTTATTGAATAGTTTAGGAAGAATTAACATCTTAACAATCTTAGTCTTCTAATTTTGGAAAATGGTATATATTCCATATATATATATATATCTCAATTTATTTATCATTAATTCTCTCAAAAGAGAATTGTAGTTTTCGGGGTAAAGATCTTCCATATATTTTGACATACTTATACCTATGATACTTTATGATTTTTGATGTGATTGCATATATATATATATACATATATTTGAATGAGTTACATTATTGTATTGTTTGAGGCCATATGTACAATTGATTATTTGTATATTAACCCTGTATCCAGCAACTTGCTCATAAATATACTCATATATAAGAGTTTTAGGTGGACTATTTTGAAACTTTTATGAACAGAATGTCTCAACTGCCAATAAAACCAGTTTTACTTCTTCTTTCCAATTATTTATACTTTTTTATTTCTCTTACTTGTCCTGTACTGTCTGTGATCCCTAATATAATCAATAGAATTAGTGATAATGGATATATTTTTCTTGATCCTAAACTCAGAGGAAAAGTAAGTAGTATAATGTTAGGAAAGATTTTAAAGATAGTATTTTGAAATTTAAAAAAAAATTCTGGAGGAAATGTTTAATACATTAATCTGATTTTTTAAATTGTTTTCAGGATAAAGTTTATATTCCTTAATATGCTGTATAATTTATGATCTGATATCTGCAGGCTCAGCTCTGAATTCTGTATTTGTTTACATGCCCTCATTTTATCATGTTTGCTATGCTCTTCTTTATCTGAAGACTTGCACATGCTGTTTCTACTGATTGAAATTTCACTTACTTGAAGAGACATTCCCTAACTCCTTAAATATGAGCATTCTCCTCCCTGCCATCTATACAAAGATTAAATCCTATACTTTTCTGTGTTCTCTATTTTCTTGTATTCATTAGACGTAAAGTTCCATGAGAGTCGGGCTCATGTCTGTCCAATGAATATATACTCAGTATCATACTACCAAAGTCTGACACATGGTACATACTCAACAGATAATTTTTGAAGGAATGATAAAACATGGATGGAATGAACAACTAACTCTTGGTTAAGTCAGAATTCAAAATTATGACTGTCTCATTCGAAAGCTCCAACTCTTACTTCTGCCTGTGATTTGTATTATATATTACTGGCTCCAATTAGTTAGAATGACCTAAAATGTTTTTATAATTTCATACTCATATTAAAGCTATTAAACGATGGTTGTGAAGACCATGTAATGAATTTAATAATGATCGATATAATCAATATATAGAAGTGAAGCACAGAATTGCCCCAAAATTTATAATTGCAACTTTTTAAAACAACTTTACATATATAAACAACTTGTATATACAGGTGTACGTGAAAAATGGCCAAAGAAAATGATGGTAAGGGGACACCTGAGTGGCTCAGCGGTTGAGCGTCTGCCTTCAGCTCAGGTCATGATCCCGGGGTCCTGGGATCGAGTCCCACGTCAGGCTTCCTGCATGGAGCCTGTGCCTCTCTCTGTGTGTCTCTATGAATAAATAAATAAAATCTAAAAAAAAAAAAAAAAAAAGAAAACTGGTAAAATATTTTCAAGGATTTCTTATTATTCTAATTAATAATTGAAAGCATAACTTCCTACATGCCATCTGATACTACATTATCATAATTACTGTATTTGTGAGACTAGATCAAGGGTAGCAATTTTTGCTGAACTAACACAAAACAAAAATCTAACATTAAATATCCTAATTCATTTTACAATCTCTGGGGAGATTTAAGATGGTTTTGTGTTTGTTGCAGTGGTAATTTTAGTTTTGTTTTCTTTATTTTGGAATTCATTGATACTGTACATGCAACAAGTATGTCCTAATTCTTCACAGGTAAATTTATTATTACTGTGAATACTGGCAACATCAGGTTTTGCCAAGTCAAGTCAAGAGGATAGCTAGTAAACAGAATGCTCTAAAATAAAATATAAGATCCAGCTAGTAAACTGGATGCTCTTTGACTTTAGCTTCTTGACCTTTCTTTATTGTTTGCAAACAGAAAAGACAAAGACAGAATAAAACACGAGGCACAGAATATGGTGGAGTAGCAGCTGTCTTTGAAATGTTGTATTTTGTAGCCGTGGCCCACCCCAAATAGCATTTGACTCAGGAACGTAGAAATTTATATCACCTAATTAGATGAAAGTGTTTCTTTTCTTTTTTACTAGAATGTAAGGAAATTAGTGATTACCAAATGCAATATACAATTTAAAATCACTAGCATTCATTCATCTTTCAAAAGTTATTGATATACAATGAGATGAGTGTTAGCTTTTATTCAGAAAAGAGAGACTTGACACTTGCCAACTATTTGATTTGGACAGGTGGCTTGAACTTTCCCTCACTAACTCATAAGTTTGTCAAGTATGTTTGTGAACTGATAGCAATTGTAATATATTTATATTATATATATATTATATAACATAATATAACTGATATTTGTTGGTATATATGTATGAACTTTTCATACTTAAACTAGTCAATGTGTGCATGTTATTTTGGGTTTTTTTCACTTAAATTATTTTATAAATGTATTTATATGTATTAATGTCACCTTCATGATCATTGCTTTTGAGGTAACAAAATATTATTTCTGAGGATATACTCTCTTTTTTAGGATCTTAATATATATCATGAATGTGAGGAAGAGATAGGGAATTTTCATAAACTCTGCTGTAATGGAGTTATACCACCTGTGGCACTGCTTATACCAGCACTGCTACCACTACTATTGCCACTATACTGATACCCATGAATAGTTACAGTTATTCAGTGCTTCCTTTGTGCCAGGCAATAATGCTAAGACCTTTCCACAAATCAACAACTTTAAATTCGACAAGATCTTATATTTTATCAGTATTTTATTCTAACCTGTGACAACAACAAAATGTTTCATTTTTTCTAACTAAAAATGTGAAAGTGCTTTAATGAACTCCTTCAGCTCTGGCTTACCAACCAGTTTTTTATAGAAAAGGGTCAGTGGCAATATCACAATTCATACATATGTCTAGCTTTTTGCAATTAACAAAACACCTATATATATATATATATATATATATATATATATATATAATTCCACTTATTTTTTTAAAGATTTTATTTATTCATGAAAGACACAGAGAGAGAGAGAGAGAGGCAGAGACACAGGCAGAGGGAGAAGCAGGCTCTATGCAGGGAGCCCGATGTAGGGCTCAATCCCGGGACTCCAGGATCATGGGCCAAAGGCAAGTGCTAAACCGCTGAGCCACCCAGGGATCCTCTATTATTCCATTTAAATCTTCATAGCAATCCCATCCCCTGAGCTGGCTAGAACTTTATCTTCCAATTAGAGATTTAAAAAAAAAAAGTGAGGCTTAGAGAATTTAGGAAAGCAACCCAAAGACACATGACTGATGGAGCCAGTAATCAACCCTACTCTTCTTCTCTTGCCTTATTTTTGTAAACTACCCAGTGTAAACCAGGGAGAAATAAATGACAGAGAAATAGCATCATTAAACTGGGTTGGGATAGGATGCAGAGGTGTGAATGATGTTGACTGTGATGTGAACAGCAAAAACCTGTTAAGATTTAGAAAACTGAGGGATCCCTGGGTGGCGCAATGGTTTAGCGCCTGCCTTTGGCCCAGGGCGCGATCCTGGGGACCTGGGATCGAGTCCCACGTCAGGCTCCCGGTGCATGGAGCCTACTTCTCCCTCTGCCTGTGTCTCTGCCTCTCTCTCTCTCTGTGACTATCATACATAAATAAATAAAAATTTAAAAAAAAAGATTTAGAAAACTGAGTAAATCCCCAGATATTGGATTGTCTCTAAATATAACAAGATTACCAAATGTAAGCCACTCCGTTACTGGATTTAATTATAATGTTATAAAGAAACACTGTTACTAATTTAATTAATGTCTAGAAATAAATACTCATTCATTCTTATGATCAAGGGAACACAAGTGATAGAATCTTCTAAGACCCCAAAGCAATAAAACACTTTCATTATTTTTTTTCATACTTATCAGGAGGGGTTTCTATTTTGATTTTAACTAATCTTAACAGCAAATGTAGAAAAGATGAAACAATTCTAAGCAAAGGAATTATTCACTTACATTTTTCATCCACAGAATATCTGAAACACTCCTGCCAGCTTACAAACTCCAGCTTTCTAATACGCCTCCAACAGAATTAGCAAATTTCATACCAGTAGAGAATCAGAAGGGTGCAGTGAAAACGCACTTGCAGATTTTACTCTCTTGCTTTCTTGTTTTTGCTTAAGCAGAATGCACAAAATTAAGAATTATTGCATGGTAGATGAGGAACAAATTGTGTTCCAGCTTGTGAAAATCTTTGGTGCATAAAACTTTGAACGTGACACATCTAGCTTTGCAAATTATTGCACCCAGAATTTACTCTGGCAACCAGTTTCTTTTAATCAGGCAACTTCTTAAAATTGTCTTTTATATATTTGTAACTTAAAATTTTTTTAACTAGGGGATCCCTGGGTGGCTCAGCGGTTTAGTGCCTGCCTTCGGTCCAGGGCATGATCCCAGAGTCCCGGGATCAAATCCTGCATCAGGCTCCCTGCATGGAGCCTGATTCTCCCTCTGCCTGTGTCTCTGCCTCTCTCTCTCTCTCTCTCTATCTCTCTATCTCTCTCTCTGTCTCTCATGAATAAATAAATAAAATCTTTTAAAAAAATCTTTTTTAACTAACACTCAGAATTTTAAAGCTTGCTCATGAAAAAAAAATTTCTTAAACATAATTTTTAATCGTAACTCATTTTTAAAAAAGCATAACTTCTGTAGAGTTTCACCTAAATTGACAAGATCAGGGATGAGAATTGAGACCATCTCTCTAATCTAATGCAAGTTGTTTTCATTATACTTACACAGTTGTTTTTGACTTTTCCCTAAATAATGGCTTTCTTATCTGAGATAAAATTTTTAGGTTTTGGATCTTTCATATAATAAGAGCAATTTTAATTTATATATTATAAAAATGCCTTCCATTGTTTCCTTCCATAATACATTAAAACTATTAAGATAATAGAATTAGTGAAAATGTTTTCTGATCCCTGGAATTCCAACATGGAATTATATTTTCTAGGTTAGGACATTAGGTTGAGTTATATTTTTGGATTAGCTTACTACACAATGTACGTGAGCAGTTTTCCAGTTTTTCCTAAATTTATTAGGATTGGGAAACTTTTACCCACGTAATCTGCTAATAGAATTCCAAGATAGAAAGATCTCAATCCTATTGACTTGTAAATTCTACAAGTCCAAAGCACCTTTGAATGCAAAATTGTCAGACATGCTGGTATGATATCACATTTTTTTTTCTTTTGGACACAAAGCAGTTATCAGATATAAAGTTGGCTTTAGTTCATTTATGAAAATTTGTTTCATCAGTTTCCTTGGGAGGGGGGTTGTGTTTTTTATTTTTACATTATTTTCTAAGGTTTCAAAAGTACAGCATTCCACTTCTCACCACTATCCATCTACTTCACCATTCACAATTCTTATTTCTTCCCCAGACTGTTAAGTGAAATGGGACCCTTGACAGTGCAGCCAGCTCAGTCAGGGCTTGGTCATTTGAAAGGAGTACATGGTATCTCATTTTAATATCCTGAATCAGAGCATCATATAAACATATTCTGAATAATGCATGTCTCCTACCTTAATTACTTGTTAATTAGTTTGTTTCAAAGCCTAGAGCAAGTGCTGTTGCTGGGATGATTAGAAAATTGCTTCCAGTTGTAGAAATCTATTTCCTGTTTTTCCTTTTGGCAGTGATTGCAGACCGGCCTCCCCCAGTCATTCGACAAGGTCCTGTGAATCAGACTGTAGCAGTGGATGGTACTTTAGTGCTCAGCTGTGTGGCCACAGGCAGTCCAATGCCCACGATTCTCTGGAGAAAGGATGGAGTCCTTGTTTCAACCCAAGATTCTAGAATCAAACAGCTGGAGACGGGAGTGCTGCAGATCCGATACGCTAAGGTAACTTGAAATGACGCCCTGGCTTCCCCGTTTTGTTCCACTTTGGTTTTGCTTCCAGCAACGAGTGCTGGAGTCTCAAATTTTAGAGTCAGTGAAATGCTACCTAACAATATTGATATATTTTTAATTGATGCTTTATTCTTTCAGACATTCCACTGTGTATATTTAAGATGGTTTGACTCATAACTTAGCTCATAGCAAGTAATTTAAGATTTTATATGGAGGAGAAAAAAAAAAAACAGATTTTTGAGACCGACTGAGGAAAGTAGATGGTGATTTGTGGGAGAAAAACATCCTTGCAGGTTGCGGTATGATGCACTCATTCCATAAAGCATTTTTCAAAGAGATTTTTCCAGTACCATGTTATCTACAGTGCTCTTGAACAGTTCTTCTGTTGTGAATATTTCATTCAACATTTTGCAACTACAGAATGCCATCATGCAAACAAAAACCCTAGAGCAAGCAATGTACACACTGAGTGTACTTTGAAATCAGAATGTTAAATGATGAAAAGCTCACAAGTTTGTGAGAACCAGTTTAGGGATTTACCTTCCCAGGGCAGCACATCCCATACCTGTTCTTTCAACACTGTGTTGTTTTGTTTTGATTTTTCCTTTTCTTTTAGGTCAAGATCAGACAAGCTCACAAGACATATGAAAGAATAGGTTTGACAGCAATAAATATAAATTTCAATCGCTTTATTGCCTATTGTGGGTGGCTTCTTAGGAGTTTTGGATCAGCATAACAGTTCATCCTACATGCCATGAAAGTTAATATGTTGTAGTTCTTTGTGACGATGATTGCAATTTTGTTATTACAGTTGCCAGAGTGAGATGGCAACATTCTTGCTTTATAGAACGTTACTTGAAGATAGAGTTGTTACCTTAGGCAGAGGTATACGGGTTCATTATGCTGGTGATGATTTTAAAGCTGAACATGTGACCCCTGTTTGTTTTCTGGCATTCAGTCTTTACAAGGGAGAGAGCGCATTCATTCCAGCTGAGGTTTGACTAAATAAACAGGTTAAAAAAATAATAAAATGGGGGGGGCGGGGAGAGTGAATACTTTGAGAAGAAATCATTTTGTGTTTATCCTTTGTACTATCCGTTTATCTCAGAATCCATATGCATGAAACTCTGATAAAATATGAAATAGCAAGAATTGCCATTGGCTGAATTTTATCAGTTTTATGATGTGACATCAAATATGAAGATATAATTTAGTAATAATAATTAACCCTTGAATTTGAATACCTCATTTTTTATTGTCCCTGACACTGAAAATTGTGCTATGGTGAAGCAGTTAAATACTATATTTTTATTACACAATTAAAATAACCATATAAAATCATTTTTTCCTGTATTCATGCAATATTTTCCTTCATAGTCAATAAAAACATATTCAATTAAAAGGAGGTTTCTGGTTATTGGGTTTTAATGCAGTTATTCATATTCATGGGACATATATGAAACTGTAATTGCTTTTCCATCCCATTGAGCTCTTGATTGTTCCAAATATTTATTTTCCGTCTGTCTTCTCAGCTGGGTGACACAGGTCGGTACACCTGCATTGCATCAACCCCCAGTGGTGAAGCAACATGGAGTGCTTACATTGAAGTCCAAGGTAAATCCAATAGCATTTTTAACTTAAAAGTTTAATGTGCGGTTGTTTACTTACTGGTAAATGTATGGCGTACATGTCCTGGTGCCAGAGTAGGCATATGTGTAATCTACCTTTATGTGCTTATCTGTATACATGTAAACATCTTTCCTCTTTTTCCTCTGTATTAGAATTTGGAGTTCCAGTTCAGCCTCCACGACCCACCGACCCAAATTTAATCCCTAGTGCCCCCTCAAAACCTGAAGTTACAGATGTCAGCAGAAATACAGTAACATTGTCATGGCAACCAAATTTGAATTCAGGTGCAACTCCAACATCTTATATTATAGAAGCCTTCAGGTAGAGTAAAGATGATGTTTCCTAGATGGTCTTTTTTTTTAACCATTAAATATTCATGTTCTAACTTATGTATCTTTCCTTAGCCATGCATCTGGTAGCAGCTGGCAGACCGTAGCAGAGAATGTGAAAACAGAAACATTTGCCATTAAAGGACTCAAACCTAATGCAATTTACCTTTTCCTTGTGAGGGCAGCAAATGCCTATGGAATTAGTGATCCAAGCCAGATATCAGATCCAGTGAAAACACAAGGTAAATACTGATTTACTCAACCTTGTGACACCTATTTATTCTTAAATGTTATAATTTTACAAGTCAATAATTTGTACTGCATGCATGCTATGATTGTATATGTGATGCAGATCTGTTCTTCGAGTTGCTCGATTAATTTTTAATACACAAACACAATGCCTGCAAACTTTATTGTTTTCTGCACTAAGTACTCCAAGATAAGATTAATAATGAAGAGCAATGTTTCTCATTTTATAAGATTACAATCCAATCACACAAAATATTACGCATTTTTTATGTGAAAGAAACAGCTAAAAGGAAAAATGAATATGTGGAAGCTAATGAATATGTGGAACAAATTAGAAATTAGTTCACTTGGGCCACATTCTGGATATACTGCTTTTTATTGTCTTTTTGTGAATAAAAATTATATTTAGCTTTCAACAGATTACCTCCTATCCACCACCATGTCCCACCTAATATTTTAAAGCTTCAGGGAAGCCTGGGTAGCTCAGCAGTTGAGCACCTGCCTATGGCCCAGGGCATGATCCTGGGATCCATGGGATCGAGTCCAATATCGGGCTCCCTGCATAGAGCCTGCTTCTCCCTCTGCCTGTGTCTCTACCGCTCTTTCTTTCTGTTTCTCATGAATGAATGAATGATTGAATGAATAAATAAATAAATAAATAAATAAATAAAATATTTTAAAGTTTCAATAGCAGTAAAATTTACAATTGAATAAAACAGTGATTTGAATCAATCTTTACTTGTTTTGAACTTATTGCCATTGTAATATATGCTTGTTCTTATGGTAATAAAGAAATATAATTCTAGATGGCAGTGAGAGAACTATATAATAATTTTCTCACATTCAGAGGGATCATAATAGCTCAATCTTGAGTTTACCATTCCAAAGCAAAAAAAAAAAAAAAAAGTAACTTAGTTATAGTGATAGAAACAAGTTCCACACACAAGGATTGAAACTTCAACTATTTATATACTGGTTTGGGAGAGGGTATGCCAGCCATTTTGCTTGTTTTATCTTCTCTAATGAGTGTTTAAAGAATCTTTTTGGAAGGACCTTTTGCTTCAGAATTCACAGAGAAAGCAAACTGAGTTGTAGAACATGCCCATGTTTGTCTCTTGCTGTGTGAATTCAACACACCCAAATGCCTATATTTGCTATCATGAGTCACCTCATCAGGAACGTTAATATTCTTGGAGCCTGCCTTAACGCAGTTTGAGGTTTTCAATATTAGATATGCATTTGTAAAGAATGCAGACACAATGACAGCTGTAAAGTGAATTTAAATTTTTGTCCCGAGGACAGTGGTCACTACCTAGGAGACTCCATAGTGTGATTGCCTGCTGCTTTTCTGTTACATATGCCTATGAATGCTTTTGTAATCTATAACCTCATTTGTGAATGAGGAGGTAGTTAACATTTAATCTGAAAATTAATTCAGGTCTTTTTACATTTTCACTGACTTACCTTTATACATGAATAGCTAGTTGAACAACCCAAGTGAAATAAACTCATGTCAATTGGAAGACTGGAAATATGGTGAAATAGGCATGCAATTTTGAAATCAAAGGATTTTTAATCTCACCTCCTGAACCTACTAGCTGTATAGCTCTGAGCAAGTTAGTTTGTCCTGAGCTTCAGTTTCCTCACTTATAAAATGGGGCTGAAAATATGTACTCCACAGGTTTGGACGAGTATTAATTAATTTATGACTATACAAGACACAGATTTGTTTTATGCCATGAGAAATTGTTATTGGACTTATATTTCTTTCACTGTCTGGACTAAAAAGAAAGGAAGTTGATAAACTTTGCAGATATAAAACTGAGAAAGACAGGATGAGGAATGAGACCATCAGAATTAAATATATCAGTAGACGGAAATGATGAGTCAGCACTAACAAGATTAAAATTAATGGAGCAAATTCAAACATGTGCTGCTTAAACTTAAGTTTTGAAAATTAGCTGTAGAAGCATAGAAAGGATACCAAGCTTAAAGGGGAATGCATGTGTGTGTGCATCAGGGTGGTGGGGTTAGACAGATTTCAGTATTTGAAGTCAATTAAAACACCTATTTTACCCAACTGAGTGATGAAATTGCTAAAAGAACAAATGTATTCTTAGCTGGCATTAGCAGAAGTGTGTCTGGATCAAGCAAAGCATCTCTTCTCTTTACTCTGAACTGGTCAAATTGTGAATGGGATAATGTATTCTTTTTTTGAGCACGACATTTTCAGGTAGACTTTTTTTTTTTTTAAGATTTTTATTTATTTATTCAAGAGAGACCATAGAGAGAGGAGGAAACACGGACAGAGGGAGAAGCAGGGTCCCCGTGGGAAGCCTGATGCAGATTTGCTCCAAAGATCCCGGGATCACCACCTGAGCCACAGGCAGTCAACCATTGAGTTGAGTCAACCATTGACTCAACCTCAGGCAGATTTTTAAGAGGAGGGCAATGAGGATAGTTGGTGAGGCTGCATTGAAGGCTCAAAATCACATCATTGGAAAAGAAATTCAGGGATCTTGGTGTGTTTTACCCCCAAGATAATAGAATTAGAGTAGACATGATATTTTTTTTTTCTTAACATTTTAAGAAACCATGATGTAAAAAGGATATGCTTAATTTTAACTCTGGCAACAAAACAGGACCAAAGAGAAGTAACATTGAGGAAGATTTCATTGTCTAGTTCTTGGATGGCTTTTGAGATCCTGTGAAGCTCAGCTGAGTTAATCCTCGTTGTAGCAGGAACTTGGGGATAAAACCTGGAAAAAAGAACAAAACATTTTTGTAGTGAGGATAAGGAGAAGAGCCAGGGGTAGAAGGTGCTCAGGGAAGGCTTGCTGGAAATTGATTCCTAAGAGAGCAGCCATAATTTCTATAACCATCTCTCTAACATGGCTGCAAAAAAAAGTCTTCCCCCAGTAGAGATTGCTGTGAAAGAGTTATCAGAGTTTAAGGTGCAAGGCACAGCTTCCAGTTGAGAACTCAGGTAGAGGTCACAGTTGGAGTTAGAGCCTTGCCACAGGGTCATTGAGATGTGTGATAAGGCAAGGAAGATGACGTGAGTCATGGGCAAGTAGGGAAGGTGTTGGCCCTTGCTGGGATGGTGGGGTTGTTGCCACTGTAACTACTGTGTTTCCTCCACGTGTCCTACTTGCAGAGCATTCTGAGCCCTATCTTTGAAGAATATGCACATAGACACAGAATGCACAGCATATGTATGACATGATACTGAGAACTCAGTCATTGTAAATAATGAAGTGAGGCCTGGATAGTCTCTCTTCAGAGACTTGTGTATAGAGAATGCCAATACTGGAGAAGCAGCCAGATAGAATTACAATCTAAAATTTCCTTGAGTTTAATTCTGAATGTTTGGAAGGACCTTTTACATTATAATACATTTTTTTTCTAAGAGGAGGAAGAGTACAAGAGCAATAAAAGGACCAATTCATAAACTTTTCAGTGTTATTAGATATTACTTTTCATCCTTCTCTCTGATGCGATATTTACTGAATATTCTAGGCTGCTGTTGGCAAAATAGTTACACTAGGCAAGGGAGTTTCCTAGTGTTCAGGAAGGGACTGACTGACAAGTTTATCTCAAACCAGAGAAATGAGAGATTATGCTGAAAATCTTAGTAGCTACCTTTTAAAAAAATGGTTATTTACATGCTTGGTGATACTTTCTAAAAGGCAGAAGATTCTGAGGATAGAAGCTTACATATGAGAGGACATATTTAGAAGCTGACATGATTTGTGTGCTTTTCATACAGTAATTCCCTTTCACTCAACCAATGTTTATTAAGCACATTGTACATGTGTGGCACAGTGTTAGGTGTTCTGGGTTCGCCAAGATTAATCCAATATCTGCTTTTAAGAGAAGGACTTTATGTGACTTGCAAAATGCAGTTCTCACAGCAACCCTCAGAAATATCTGCCATTGATATTGCCATTTGACAGATTAGAAAACAAAAATAGCAAAGTTAAGAAATCTTTCCAACGTTTCATGGCTGACAAGTTGCTGAGTTGGGGTGCAAACTCAAGTCTGTCTTATTGCAAGGACGTCACTCCTCTCCCAGAGATAGATGGTAGCTGGTATCATATAGGTATGATAGGACCAATAGGAACTAGTAGGGAAGGGAGGACACTTGATGAGAGGGTCACAGGCAAGTGCTTTCTCTCTTCTAGGCAGTGGTAATAGGTTGCTTGAGAGCCAGTGTTAGCCAAAGGTGTGTGGAAGGGATGACAAAGTATGAGAAGCCAAAATTATCTCAGTTTTTGTCATTTTGTTTATTTATAGGCTTAATTGATGGGCACATTATAGGTACAATCGAGGGTGTTGTATCTAAGAGTCTTCAATAGCACTTTGATCTACTATTCACCTACCTTCCATAGAGTCCATCAAACCTTGACAACCTGATTTTTTGGTTTATTTGTTCCAAGGTCTTTATTTACCTTCTAGTTAGTTAACTTATAGTGTAATATTGGACAACCTCATTTTTAATATACATATTTCTTGCTTAGAATATCTTTAAAGATACTTAGTCATTCAGAAAACTAAAATTCTCATTTCTGCTGTTGATGGGATGGTAAATAATCTAGAGTACATATGCCAACATATAATACTCTGAGAAAGAGAATTCTGGCCACAAAAATCTCTTTATTTTCTTCCCTGCTTCACCCTGTGTTCCCTTTTATTATTATTATTTTTTAAGATTTTATTTATTCATTTGAAAGAGAGGAGCAGAGGGAGAGGGACAAGCAGACTCTGTGCTGAGTGTGGAGCTGGACAGGGGGCTTGATCCCGTGATCCTGAGATCACGATCTTAGTTGAAATTAAGAATCAGAGGCTTAACCAACTGAGCCACCCAGGAACCTCCACCCCTTTATTATTGTAAGCAAAGCAAAATATCTGTATTTAGAAAACCACCTTAGAAATTGGCAATTTTTATTGAGTACAGACTTTAGAACTTTGACAAAACCTCCCCTTATTGGGGAAAAAATGTGCAACATAAATGAATACTAGTACTAGTAGTATTCTAATTCTTACTTTGTTCTTGGTCTCCTTTCTTAAATTTTGGTGTTCTTGAGATGAAGAACTTTTTATTTAACATTTTTTACAGTGATATAATAAGCGAACTAAAGAACAAATCATTAAATAGATGGTTAAGGGCTCCTTTTTCATCAGATCTATTCTATTCTATTCTATTCTATTCTATTCTATTCTATTCTATTCTATTCTATTCCATTCCATTCCATTCCATTCCATTCCATTCCATTCCATTCCATCTATTCTGCTGGTGGCTTCTGGATCCCTTACCTAGCTACTACTAACTTACCATAGACCTTATTTTGGAAGATATCCACATTCATCTTATATAAGATGTAAGGTATCTAATTTCTTTTTTTGTTTGCTTTTCACTTATTATATGTTTCCATTCTGTTCATTACTCATCCACCCTTTTGAAATTTCTGGTTCTTTTCTTTCTTGAATAGGATCACTGTTGAATTTTATAACTTACTCAGAGGGGGGAATTACAATAGGCTCCTCATCCTTGGCGGGAAAGCAATCATTCATGGTAGGAAGCACCTTCAGAAGCTGCTTTTGCCATTGTTAACTTTTGCTTTCTGCTCTTTCGTGCTTTCTCCATGCTCTCTGCTCACTTGGGTGTTTTCTATGTCCCCATCTTCCCTATGCTAATAAAAAAGTTACGTTGTTCCCATTTTACTCTGTATCACAGGCTGGCTTCACAGTTGGAATGGTTCTTTTCTGAGAGTTGCTATGAATGCAAGGATTGGTGCAGCATGCTTTCATTCAAGTCAGTTACCTTGCACAGGATGTAACACAGTCTTCTTGGATTGTTACAGATGTTCCCCCAACAAGTCAGGGAGTAGATCACAAGCAGGTCCAGAGAGAATTGGGAAACGTCGTACTGCACCTTCACAACCCCACCATCCTCTCATCCTCTTCCATCGAAGTGCACTGGACAGTGAGTCATTATTGTTACAGTATTTGATTTCAGTTTTAATAAGCAGTTGACTTCTGGGAGATGATTATATGAAAAAAATATGGAATAGATATCTGTTCCCCACTTTTCTACCAATGGCAACTTTATGTAAGCATTGTTTATTATGGTAGCTCTGCACTGGCTTTAAACAAGAAGTTTCATGTTGTGTGTATTTTCTATTATCCCACAATAGTAAACTTTACTGTTATCAAAAGAAAGTAACATATAGTATTAATTATAAACATATGACTTGTGATAGGATCATTATCACATACATTATTTTTTAGACTTTAGAAATATTTGAATAGTATTAAATAGGTGTTTAAAATTAGAAAGTGGTAAAACACATTTTCTCATCTTTTTGATCTTGACATATCTTCAGATGTCTGTCAGAGGACTGCCATGATGCTTAAAGTTTCTGCATGAACCATAGAAATTAGTATCTAATATTATATATTAAGCTGAAAAAGTGAATGTATTACAAAAGATAGTGATTTATTTTTCGTATTCTATTTTATGTAAACTAGAAAACTATAGAGTAAAGCCAGATAGAATTTTTTTATTTTGTCACATTTAATTTTCATCATTTTTTAGTAAATCAATAAAAAGATATAAATGGTTTCATTTTTGTCATTTTAATAGGTGGACCAACAATCTCAGTATATTCAAGGATATAAAATTCTTTATCGGCCATCTGGAGGCAACCATGGTGAATCGGAGTGGTTAGTTTTTGAAGTGAGGACTCCAACCAAAAATAGTGTGGTTATCCCTGATCTCAAAAAGGGAGTCAACTATGAAATTAAGGCTCGTCCTTTTTTTAATGAATTTCAAGGAGCAGATAGTGAAATTAAATTTGCCAAAACCTTAGAAGAAGGCAAGTATAATGAAATGTGTGATTACTGTGCATGCAGTACATTTGTTAGGTTTTTATTAACCTAGTTGAAAAAATTTTAATGTTAGTAGTGATATTATTAACTGTCTTGATATTGAACATTATGTTTTGCTAATAGAATTTGTTCGATTAGAACCACTGAAAACCAAAATTATGTAATACTTGATTTGTTTTAATAGTGGCCTATATAAAAATGTACAGATGTCAACTATGTATTACTTAATGGCATATATAGGATGTATTCAGTTCTTGAGAACTGAAATTCACATGTAAAGATGAATTTGTTCTCAACTTGCTTGACTTTCATTAATTATTTTCCATTCACTTATTGAATTACTTTGAATAATAACTTATAAGTAAGGTGAGTTATGTTTTCATTTCCCAGGAGTTTCTGGGGTTAGCATTTTATGCCTATTCCTCATATCTGTGGATACCCCACAGCTCTAGAAAAATCCCACAGAATAATTGGCCACCCAGTGTATTTACATAAAGATAACAAGGTTACATGTCACAAATATACTCTTTAAAAAATAACCAGAATTTTCCCTAAAATCAAATCTGTTTATGATTTTGATTACATAAGTGATGGGATATAGTTAATGTCATGGATGATTAATAAATATCTTTATACTGTGGAACATTTGTAAGGAGAACATGGGACTAGAGTTCCAGGGTAAGAGAAATAAGAAATTTTCCTGGGATGTTTTGTAGAGATAATTATATAACTTTGGTCATGGAAAATTTGCAATAACAAAAGGTTTAGCAATACTGAGGAGAAGGAAAGTTAAATCATTGAGGTCTATTCAGACTTGAATGAGATACATCTTTAAAACATATGGGTATATTTACAGAGATTTTCTGTGGTTAAAAAAATATTAACATATAGTTAATACTTGACTTTAGATGTTGTGTCTTTCAGTGATCTCTATTTTACTCATAATGTGTCTACTTTTTAAAACAATAGCACCCAGTGCCCCACCCCAAAGTGTAACCGTATCAAAGAATGATGGAAATGGAACTGCAATTCTTGTTAGTTGGCAGCCACCTCCAGAAGACACTCAAAATGGAATGGTCCAAGAGTATAAGGTAATACAAATACAGTAATTACTGATGGACACCCTTCTCCCTACAAAGAAAAAGAAAGAGCTTGTCTAAATTGTGGATATCTGGCGCCATCTGCTGGTTCATGTGGCAACATGTAAGATTATCTTAAAAACACTCCTGTTTATTCAGTCATTGTGGAATAATTCTTAAGCCATTTTAAAAAATTAATTAAAAGAAATAATCAATATGGTCACAAAATTTATAGGTCCATATAATCTCACATAAACCATATATAATAGTGCTAATTTAAAAAGGGCTTCCTTTTTTTACTCTAAAAAAATAGCTTGAATATATTTTGCAGGATTGGGTTGCCCTATGGAATTGACTGAGTCAAATTCTATCAAATATGGCTTGCTTTCTTTTTTTCCAACATATTTGAAGTTTTGGAACTTTGTAGCTAAATTGGAAAATTTGTTTTGACGTGCAACAAAATTTATTTTCTATAAAACTTGTTTTAGTCTCTAAACAAAATTTCATGTCTCAGAGGAGATTCAATTATAAATTTATGTATGTTTCAATGGATTTTAAAAATAGAGGATGTCAAGTGAATGAATCTAATAACTCTGATAATTATTTCGACCTGTGAAGCTCTAGTGATTATAGTCTTACATCGATTTGTTTTGAGCAAATATTTTCAAGCATGCCAAGGTACAGTAAAAACAAAGTTAGACTCATAAGATGTATTCTATCAATGAATCTGTATTTTAGGAAAGTCTTAATGATCTATGATAAATGAATAATAGATTGCATCAGGGAAATCTCAATAGAAAATAGATTTTACATGTCTTTTTTTCAACATGTATGTAAACACACTGCATGCTAGAAGAATTTTAACTGTAGAACATGTATCTCTAGATACTGTTTTATATTTCCATGATACCTGAGTATTTTTTCTAGTTACTAGCTAAATTGTGGTACTTAGTAGCTTATCTCATATATGTGAATATTTTAAACTATGTCTGTTGATATGAAACTGATCTTAAAAAGATGAACACATTTATATTCTACAGATTATTAAGTACTAACATCAGAATAACTTGTACATTCATTTCCTGACTCAGTAGGTCTGATAGGGGGTCTGCATATGTATTTTGGTTGATCTTTTCAAGGTGATCTGATGTGCACCCTTGGTAAGGCTTGCCAAATAAAGACCATCAATGTCCCTTTGAGCAAATTGATTTGTACAGTAACTAGATATACTGAGCTTAATTTCAGACCTAATATTTTCTTAAAATGATTTTTAAAACAGACTGAAGTATGTTTGGGAAATTTGCTAGAATTTTTAAAGGGTGACGTTTTAAAGTATTTAAAATAGTGCATGAATGCCCTGTGACTGTTCTAAGATACTTCAAATTTGACCTTCTAGTGTAAATGAGTCATTAAAAGGTAAGAGTCTCTACAATTTAAGTGTTTTCTTACAAATTTCAAGGTTATCTCAATATGAGTAGTGACAGGATGCTGTGGTGCAGTCCAGCAAAATGAACTATTATTGAGATTTTTAAGGATTTAAAATGAGGTGGTGTCTCAGCTCTCCAGCAAAATTGTGTAATATAGGCATTTTCCCCTAAGAGTCGAAACTCATTTCTTTCCAGAAGAAATGCAAAAGGGTGGATTTCACTTAACTTCATGGTCAATTTAAAATAATAAAATGCCTTTCAGAGCCTGATTGACTGGTACAAAATCAGTTTGTGGCTTTGGTTCAGCTACGTAATGTAATTGGGGGAAAAGAAAATCACAAAGGACTCTTTATTTCCAAATGGTCAGGACCTGGTATAGAGTTTGACCGTTTGCTGGTGTTATGCATTGAAACTGTATTAAAATAATATTAACTTCCAAAGGAAAAAAATGAAAGGTTATTGCTCACATAATAGGGGACACTGACACTCCTAGATTTATTTTAAATCCCATTTCCTATTACAGTTTAGACAATAGGCTACTTGAAGCTAATCCTACATTTTGCTTGAGGACATCGTAAAGAATATAGAGCATGTTTTACTACTCCATGGATCATTTTCTTATGGTAACTGAGTCCAAATACTGTCATGTACCATATCCAAAATCTGAAACATTGCAGAAGACCACTCTATGAATAAATAATCCTTTAGTGAAATGTAAATTAAGGATTACAGCGTAGTTCAGAAATCTTACTTTCCTGAAAATAATTTCCTGTCACAACTATCCTTATCAAAGTTAATGAGCTATATAATTTTCTTATTAAAAGAACATTTTCCTTTCAAGTCAAATATGTATTGTTACTCTTTATGATCTTATGTATGTTATCAAAGACTAATTAATATTCCTGCTTAAATTAAATACAAGATAGAATTCTAATTTTCTCTCATTGATAATGCAACATACCACAGGCTGAGTAGACTCCTAGGAAGATCCTAACTCCTTAGGTCCAATTTCATTTATTTATTTTTAAGTAAACTCTTACACCCAACATGGGGCTCAAACTTAGGATCCCCAGATCAAGAGTTGTATGTTCTACTGACTGAGCCAGCTGGCACCCCTGTCCAGTTTTATTTTTAATAACCACATTTATGCAAAAGTACTTTATAGATTAAGTTATTGTTCCTTGTCTAGATACACAAAGCTTTTTGCAAAGCCCTTTTTTCCTGGCAAATAATTTCTAGGTATTTAAAAAACAACAACAACCTGATGATTTGGGGTTATAGGAGCCTGTGTTTTGGAGCCAAAATCTGTAGACTTTCCTGACATAATCCTTGAAAAGTATATGAGAAATTTCAGAGATCTTGAAGGTACTGCTAACCCTAGGATTTAGTTCTGTCTTCTCAGAACTAGAGCCTAGGGAAAAATGATTTTGGAAGCATCCTCTGTTAGGTCCATGATAAGTCTGTACTTGGTCTAGGTCTAGAACCGAAAAACCATGTTGATCTTTGCATCAACGTAAATAATTTACCAGCTTAAAATTCCTTGTGCTCATCTTGCAGGTTTGGTGTCTGGGCAATGAAACTCGTTATCATATAAACAAGACGGTGGATGGTTCCACCTTTTCTGTGGTCATTCCTTCTCTGGTTCCTGGGATCCGATACAGCGTAGAAGTAGCAGCCAGCACGGGAGCTGGAGCTGGGGTGAAGAGTGAGCCACAGTTCATCCAGTTAGGTGAGTGCCAGTATAGATCTGGCCTGAGAGTATCGCTGCACTCATTGTACTGCCTCTTTGTTTTTTGGAAACACAGTGACAAAAATGATAATGTTAGCTTTAAGATATATACATAATACATTGCATAAAATACATAAATATATAACAGAACTATATAGGTAGGTATATGATATATCATTATTTAAATGTATATTATATATCATAACTAAACCTAAACTAGCCAAGCACACATTTTACATTATATTTCAAGCAAAAGTTGTCAGCAGCCATTGTCATCCTAATTTCATCCTATTAAATTTTCCTTTTTTTTCTTTATTTTTCTACACAACAAATACTATTAATTGAAGACCAAGGATACCTCAGTGAACAAGAAGACACAGTCTGAACCTAAATGGAATTTATAGTTATTTGGATTAAAAAAAAAACGTGAAAAATTTAAACTAGGTATTAGAAGTTTAAGCAGTATACAATTTATAGTTACCATTTTGGCATCTATTTAAAACTGTAATTGCTTCTTATAAAAAAAAAAGATAGATTGCAATGTCAAAGAGAATTGGAATGCGGTTACATGTTAATTACATAGAAAGTTATATATGTTGTGTGCTTCAAAAGTGGTTAGGGGAATTAAAAAAGGAAAAACATTTAAAAAAAACTCACAGAAAAGCCTTTTTATAGGGAATGTGGCATGAACATAACATACAAATTAGTAAGTGGTTACTAGTAAAATCTAAAGCAAACAACAGCAAAAACAATTATAAATGGAGAGGGGAGAGAAAAGCATCAGTATTGCAAGGCTACATTTAAATTATGAAAAATGCTGAATGTATAGTCAACTTTGGTTTATCCTTTCAGATGAAAAGTTAAGCATTAGTTAAGATTTTATGTCAGTTGCTAAATATGGAAAAGGGTCTGACAAATGCATTTTTATACTTGACAGATAAGCACATAGTATGTTTGCATTTGGATGATAATTGGTGACATCCTAGAAATTATTTCAAAACAAATTCAAGAAACATTTGACCTTGAATAAGCTTTTTTGCTGTATAAACTTTACATTTTGAAAACTCCTATTGCTATTCCATTGTTAAGACAGTGCTATCTGCTCCAACAGATGTCTTTGACAAGTCTCTGCAATATAACATGATAAAGTCTACCTGAAGTGCCGTAATTATGGCGTGGGACTCTGTTGCATGTAGATGTGGAGGGTCGCAGGCTGATGAGGCTTACCATTTTTTTTAAGGCTTTATTTATTCACGAGAGACACAGAGAGAGAGGCAGAGACACAGGCAGAGGGAGAAGCAGGCTCCATGCTGGGAGTCTCATGAGGGATGCGATCCAGGACCCAGGATCATGACCTGAGCCAAAGGGAGACACTCAACCCCTGAGCCACCCAGATGTCCCAAGCCTTCCCTTTTTTAACATGGAGCTTCCAAGGTTGACCCAAGGCCAGCAGAAAGAAAGAAAAGAAACGCATAGTGTGAGAGAAGGTTTAATGCTGCAGGTAGACCTCCTGCGCAGAACTCAGTCATGTGATTCCAAATAGATGAGAACACCACAAAATGAAGTTGCTGCCTCAGGAGTTCCCTCCTGAAAACTCTGTGGTGTGACAGTAGCATTCATCCTTTAGAGGAGAGCTTGCTGTATCTGCCACAGCTATGGACCAGAATTTGATTTGGGGATTCTTTTTAAACAGTGATTACATATGCAACTTTTAAGCAAAAGAAGTTCCATGGTTTATTTCAGGTTCATTTATTACAAAATTACAAAATAGGAAACTATTTAAAAGAATTGCTTGATGTATCTGTTACAACATTAGGTTAGATATGGGGAAAAATAGTGTAAATATAGACTTTTTACTCAAATAGTTGCCCAGTTTTGTGAAACATCAGTATTAACTTATTAAAATTGATATTATAAGTTACACTGTGATGACCCTATACATTGTTGATGTCATTTACCTATTTTTTATAACATACAATTTTAGTCCTTTGTCAAAGATGAATTGAAAAAGGACTGTGTGTTGTTTTATTTATTTAAGATTTAAATCAGTGGATTGCAGGGTAAAATTAGTTTTCTTAAAATTATAAATGTGTGCCAGTTTTCCATGTCATAATATAGCCTCAGCTGCAGGGAGACAAAGACTGAGATACAGAGTGGCCATTTTAATTCACTAGTCACACCACACTTTACTCTGTTAAGCCCATCTGGTCACTTGCATGGAACCTCTCTTGGCTGTCTTCATAAAATCTGAAGCTACCCGACTTAACCTTGCACAAATAGCCATGGAATCTATAAACTTAGTAGATACAAAGAGTATATCAGGGGAAAAAAAAAAAAAGAATAGATCTGCTTGGTGAACTCTCAGAGGATGAAGTGCTTTTAGGAAAAGGATATATAAAAGAGCCTGGAACATGAAATAAAACTTTCAGTCAACAAACAGTTGAAGGCAGGTGACTGAGACAGCTTATAAAAATAGATTTTTCAGGTTTGACCCTCTATAGAATAAAATCTGGAAATCTGCTTTTAAAAAAAAAAGGCAAAACACACACACAAAAGTAGCGATTTAGCTACCATTTTACATAGAAAGGGGTGCTATTTTCCCAAGGTTGTATCCTTAGCTTTTGAATACTATTTATTTTTTCCTACCAATGTCTTATTGGGGCACCATATCATTTAATAAGAAAAAAATAGCCTGTAACTTTTTTTTTCTGTTTGAGAAATGTTATTTATATATAATGAGCTATTCCAGTTATTTTTCTGGAAAAAAAAAGGAATTTTGGACTAGAACAAATGTCTCTATTTTAAAGCAGGTTGATTAGCAGAACATTTTCAGAGTCCAATTAAAGTAGACGATTGTAAGAAAGCACCATTGTTAATGAAATGGGCAAACACCTTCTTGTTTCACCAGATGTTGTGGGGGAAGAACATTAAGACCACAGGCACTAGGTGGGAATTCCGCCCACTGGGCATCCTCAGAGTCGGCATCACTCAGTCCCAACAAAGTGGGATATTGCTTTGATCGTAGAACAATGGCTTCCAGTTTTCTACAGACTTTGCTGACTGCTCTGTATGAGTGATGACATGGCGGGCTTGAAAAATGAATATCTTATTAGTAAGTTTAAACATAAATGAAAAATAAATAAATTTTCGTAGCCAGAAATTTTATCAATTTTAAATTATTGAATCAAAATAACAGAAAACATAAGCCTTTTTGAGTTTTCATAAGCCTTTGACTGTTCATAACACTTGATAGTTCTGGTCCATATTTAACATTCTTGTATCTATTGCTGGTCATGCCTATTATTTTAGAAGAAAGTGATTACTTAAAAAAAAAAAAAAAGCACTTTGGGGCGTCTGGCCGGCTCAGCCGGTAGAGCATCCGACTCTTGATCACGGGTCATGAGTTCAAGCCCCACTTGGGGTGTAGAGATTACTTTAAAAAAAAAAAAAAAAAGAAAGAAAGAAAGAAAGATTATTCATGAGTTATTTCAGTGGTAACATTTTAATTTTTCTTTGGTTTTAGATTATACTAAATTTTATAGACCCTGTGAACATAGGCTCAAACAATGCATGTCCCAGACATTTTAGAGTCTTGGAATATAGTCATATAGTTGGTTTTAGGGAGGAGGAAGACACACACGCTTTTTTTTCAATATCTACCTTAAATAGAGGAAATAACATTTTATCATCATTTTTAGAGCATATAATGGAAGATTTCTATAGAAGTCTGAGAAGTTTATATCTTTTTTTGTGCAACTTATATGGTACCCCTTATTTATATAGTCCTATTCCGATATTTCATTTTTTATAGTTGCCGCTTTGTACTTAGCACTGTCTCGTGAAACTTCATCTAAGCAATAAGCTGCAGAGTATTGGGGAGTAAAAAATAGAAATTGTGTGCCATTGTCTTTGTTTTTAAATATATTCCATAAAACCATTCCATCATATGGCTTTACATTAAAATAGAGTAAATATAATTTCACTGAAAATCTCATGGACTGTTTGAATGAGCATAGGTGGTTGTCATAGAATTAAAGGCAAATTATTGTCCAAAAATTAACAAAGTACTGATAGCCATTGTATATGATGCAAGTTTGCATTCATTATCTCACTGCATTTTAAACCCACATTAATCCAAAGATGGCTTTTCAGATTCTCATGGAAACCCCGTGTCACCTGAAGACCAAGTCAGCCTTGCTCAGCAGATCTCAGATGTTGTGAAGCAGCCAGCGTTCATTGCGGGAATCGGGGCCGCCTGCTGGATCATCCTCATGGTCTTTAGCATCTGGCTCTATCGACACCGGAAGAAGAGAAATGGACTGACTAGTACTTATGCGGGTATCAGAAAAGGTATTACCTTTCCTCGGTTTTTCATTTTTTAAAAATGTTTAAGTAACTCTTGATTTTAATCTGTGATTCTAAAATATTGATGGTTATAAATCTCATATTTTACTCTATGAAGATTTTTTAAGGTGCTTTTATTTTTTTAAGTGCTTTTATTTTATTGTGATCTCTACATATTAACTCCTCTTGAGTAGCAATACCTCAAGGCTTATCTGTTTTAGGCTCAATTCCTTTAAAATACAGTTTGCCAAGGTAGGTCTACACTTGGTTGTTAACACCATCTCTTGTGCTCTTAGAGAATCACTTCATTGCTTTATGTTCTCAAAGAAGTGTTTTAATCTCCTTGTCACAGGAATTGCAAATACAAGCTTTGCACTGCCTCACATAGCTTTAAAGGAAGTGCTGTTGCCTTTGTGAAGCTGAAGGGATTATTTATAAAATTATTTTATGAGTATTTCTGATTAGTTACAAAATAGTTATTTCTTACGGATTATGAAATGCTCAACTAAATGATGTGCCTCCATTTGCAGAGAGGAGGTTTAGTACTTTTTTATTGTTGTATTTAAAGTTGCAGAGTTGAATATATATATGCTGTTAATTAATAATGGGGATTTCCTTACAAATGTGTGTATAGGGTTAGAAGAGAAAGTTTACTTGACCACTAGTATTTATAATTTTGTGGATGAACCAAGTATGCCAAGACACTTTTTTCACAGACACTTTTGTCACATATCCTTGAAGTCTATAGGTTGGTGATTTGTATATTTTACTCTTTGATGAGATTTGTTAACACTATCAGACAGATAATCCTTCCTGCCTCCACCTCCCCACAAATATATTAATCAATTCTGGGCCTCTGTGATCTACAGGTAGGGTGACTAGAAGTTCTGGTTTCAGGATAGCATCCCAATTTATGTCTTTAGTCTAACAAATTATTCAGGGTCCTCTTGTTTGCTCTCAAAATTGTCCTGGTTTGGCATGGCAAATTATGCATTCACCCTAGTTATATAGGGATTATATGTAAACCTAAGACAACACTTTTGCTTTCTGCAACACAAATTTAAAGACAATCACCAATGAACACATCCTCTCCTGCACCATCACCACCCTTCCTTTTTTTTTAACCACCTTTCCTTTAAAAAAAAAAAAGTCTACATATTTTCTAAAGATTTTATTTATTTATTTGAGAGAGAGAGTGAGCCCGCACATGCAAATGAGTGCTTGTGGGCAGGGAAAGGGGCAGAGAGAGAGAGACGGAGTCTCCAACAGACTCCAATCAAGCGTGGAGCCAGACTTGGGCCTCAATCCCACAACCCTGAGATCATGACCTGAGCTGAAATCACGAGTCAGACACTTAACCAACTGAGCCACCCCAGCACGCCAAGTCTACCTATTTCCTTTTTTCCCCCCAAGTCTAAATATTTCCTTAGGGGACATTTAATCAATTATATGGCAAAGTCAGAATCTGTAGTGCTAGCTAGAACTTTTCTCAATGAGAAGTTCTATGGACTGTCCCTATACACTTCTAAAACAGCCTGGGACAGCAGTCTAAAATATTTTGTTGTCAGTCACAAGGGGTCTTGGCAAGAAAGAGTCAACACAAATTCATCACCCCTACGCTAAAAATAAATTAACATGCCCCCTCCTGTGGATGTGCAGTAGTCTCTTCATGTACATACGTTTGCCGTAGCATGATGATCCTTCAAAACATTTTTTTTCAGATATGCATTCTATCTAGAGATGAAGCAAAATGTTAGTATCCCAGCCTGTGAAATGGAAAACGAGGGCTTAGAGGTTACTGCCAAGAGAGCTGGTGCTCGTTATGTATACAAAGTGGAACAATGTCAGGCACACATGTTCCCATATAAAACCTTTGACTGAAATACAATGGAGAGAAGGACCACGTGGGTGTCCCCATGTCATGGAGCAGGGAGGGGGCAGGGTATTGGGAGTTGTATTTTGAAATCTAATTTGAAGAGGAAAAGTGACTAATTAACGTATAGATGTGGAGTCTCTTGAATTCTCCAGGAATCTTGCATTTCTTGGTGCCATGAAGTGCTGCGGCTGTGTAGTTATAACAAGTTACTGCTCTATATTGTCTTGAAATCTACATATGTGACATGAAACCCCCTTCCTTTCTGAAATTTCTTTCCTTTCACTAATGTACTTTAAGCATGCCGGCAAATGCCTATGTGCTCTTTTTGCAAAACCTATGAAACTAATATCATTGTCCTTTTTAACTAGCTTGTGTTTAAGCAGAAATCATAGAACATAATTACAAATGTAATTGGTGAGCATTTGATTCTGCTTCCCTCAATTTGCCTTGTTGGCACTTTTTCATAATTCCCTTCCCATGCAATTAAAAATAGTGCATCCTGAAACCTTAAATTGTCTACGCCAGAAACAATGCCAGTAATTATGAGGAAAAATTTGAAGAGAAGGATTTTAAAGAATTAAATATAAAAGTGTCTACTGACCTATAAACCATCAGGCCAGAATGTGACTTTGGGTAAGAGTGAACATTTTTAACCTTCCCCCCTACATGTATCTGTAGATCTGCCCTCTGCTAGAACATTCTGTATCCCTTGTCCACATACATTCACACAGGGCACCAGCATTGCTGGGTAATCAGGGAGTATTATATTATTGGAAGCTTTGAGAATTAAGTTGTGCTTTGGTGTACAAGCTGGAAAAATTTCACTTAGATGGACTTCTTTTCATGTCTTCTTCAATTCCTTTGACTGGGTTAGCAGTTTGCTAGGAGTACCGACAAGGACCTTTCATATATTTTTTTCCCCCTTACGTCCTTGTGATTGCAAATTAATGTTCAGGCATTTGATTCTTGCTTGAATAGCTTTACTTTCAAATGTACCTTTTGACTTATTTATTTATGAAGACTTGTTAACTGTGACTCGGAATTTTTTATTGTAGCTAAATTACATCGACTCTGAAAAAAACCCAAGTGAAGGAGAACACAATAGAATTCTTAACACAGGGAGGGCCTGCTGTGCTGCCAGGGGAGGCTAGTGCATCTGCTGGGCACACAGTGCTCAGGTTTTTGTTTTTGTCCCTTCTAGTGTGGCTCAGCGATAAAATGGTTTGGTAAGAAGTGACAATTGTACAGAATGCCCCAGCATTGCTGTGTGCAGCCCCAAAGGCTCTAATCCTAAAGCAAATTTCTGGGAGACATTCCAATGTGAAGCAGCAAATACATTTTTGGCAGCTTCTTGATCCGCGAGAAGTCATCAGTATTCTAGTTTGTGTGTATTAAGGACTTCATGGATGCAAACTTTTTATCCTCAAGGGAGCAGCGGTGGTTCCCTTGCCTTCTTTACCAGGGCAGCGTTGACAGGAAGGCCAAGAGCCTGGAAACCAAGTCAGCCTCCTCCCACCATGAAATGACGTGGGAATAGTTGTGGTGTTCCCCACACCCAGGAACGGGGAGGAGGTGGGAAGAGTGGGGGAGACAAAGCTGCTAGCTTTGAGGTCTGCAGTTCAATTTCAGGCGTTATTGATCAGATTAAGATTTATAACTGCAGGATAAGTGAAGGTTTTCAGTGGGGTGTTATTGTTCTATTGTTTAGCTCCTAGCATGACATGTAAAAAATGCTCAGCCTCCTCTAGGAGAGCCTCTCAAGGTAAACTATAATGGAGAAATTCAAGTGTAAAACTCCCCATTTTTTTCCTGTCCATTCACAAATTTCTATTACGATAAAAACAGAACATTACATTGTTTATATGAGAAGGTGTCAGGCGTTTCTCTGCTGTGAAACAGCTCAGGTTTATGGCTCTGTTTCAGCTCTTTCTTTCCTTCTTTCCTCCCTTCCTCCTTCCTTTCTTTCTCTTTTTCCCTCCCTCCCTCCCTCCCTCCCTTCCTTCCTTCCTTCCTTCCTTCCTTCCTTCCTTCCTTCCTTCCTTCCTTCCTTCCTCCCTCTCTCTTTCTCTGAGTGACAAATACTTAAGCACACCTATTAGTCCATTTTAATAAGCATTTACTTTAAGAACTCTAGATAAGGTTCAAGCGAGACCCTGATAATACTTGTTTGAGAATCCATCAGCCAGTGTTTGGAAATGACTAACAACATCAGAGGATTCCTGTTTGTCCTAAAGCCGTGAGCTCAATCTCTGTTGCTAAATGCAGGGTCATTCACAGGCTAACCCAGCACAGCTCCCATGCCAGACGCTTCACAAAATGGTACCTGTAGAGACAAGCCTCTTCTTTTAACCTCAGATTTGGTTTTATTCATATATCAGAGTGTCAGAACTACTGGCTTAGTTATTTACATTTGTTTTATGTTCAGCTGTCTGCTTGATTTATACTAATGTGATATGTTCCCTTTCTCTCTTCAGCTTAATAACGGGTTTATATTTTGTTTTGATTTTTCAGTCCCGTCTTTTACCTTCACACCAACAGGTATATATTTGCACTTACACTCCTCCTCTCCTTTGCTAGTTTGGCATGTGTTGTACTATTGTGTTTCTGTTTTTATTTCATTTTCTGCAGTTAGTTGGGGAAAAGGACTTAAGATGGAATACAATACTTCATTTACTCATGTCAGGCATGCATTTGAAGTAGAAGTGGTTGGTGTTGCTTTTCATCCATTTAATACAGTTATTTATTCATGACTCCACACTGCATCCTAGCCTTGTGCGCACGTGTTTCATTAGATAGACACTCTGTTTCCGCCCTCAGCATGATTTAACATGCTAATGATCTTATTGATTATTTCATACTTGGCAGTGCATTTTTCCCCTTAACTTAAGCTTTCACATTTTCCAACAAAATTTTCTCTCCCTTGAAATTCTCTGTCCATAGAATCAACATTTTTGAAGGTAACCAAAATATCCAGCACATGTGAAAGATAAAACTTTTTATTTTCCCTAAGTCAGAATCCTAATATTTTGTTCTATTCAGTTTCTTTCAAAGTGGGTCCTCTTCTTTCATATCACCTTTAATAGAAGATGTACCTGTAGTCTTGCCTCCTCGGTTTTAATCCAGTTATTGTAATCACTGGAAGCAGTTATCTCTCCTTAACACACTCCCTGTTTGGAGTTCTTCTAAGTCGCAGAATTTGGCAGCTTTTAGAAACATATTTCTTCTTAGAAAATGTGTCTGTATTTACAGAAAAGCTAATCTTCTTAACCCCTTGCCTGTGTGCAAATCTTTATTTGTTATTGCTAAATTTTTACACCCATAACTCATTAGGCTGAGAATGCTTTCAAAAGCATTAAAATATATTGCCACTATATATACACATGTCTGATGAAAATATAATGGGAACGGGTTCTAGAAGCCACAATAAAAAAATAGATTGTATTAATTAATAGCCACAACTTGGCATATATCTTTGTGTGTGGAGAGAGAGAAGGTTTATTTTAACGTTTATCTTTGTCTTACTGGTACTCATACTTCTGGGAAAATAATCCTGCCATTTTCCCCCATATTTAAGATTCCAATTATATATATACAAAATCGCACAATTATGGGATCTAGCAATAAATTCAAAATTGAAAACTATGGGAATGCAAATGTAAAATGCATAGTATATTTAATAAGAGTGTACTCCAGTTTGCTTTTACTGAGTTATCAACCTTACCAACAGTGTAAGAAAATAAGGGTAAAATATTTAATTCTATATAATCTAAAAAAAGAATACTAGTTGAATCAGAAATGTACTTTCTGTGATGGTTTTACAATGCTTCTAAGTAGAAAGGGAGGAAGTGTTCCATTTTAGAAAGATGGTCATGGATGTAATAGCTTTTGATTTATAAACATAAACATGTCTATTAATTGTTTCTTTTCTTTTCTTTTTTTTTTTTTTGTAACATTCTAGTAACTTATCAGAGAGGAGGTGAAGCTGTGAGCAGTGGAGGGAGGTAATTATCCTGCTTGTTTTGTAGATCCTAAAGGGAATTCCAGGTATCTCATCTTGTCTTCCTCAATGACATCACTCACTGTGCATAAAAGATTTAAGTTAAGGATGAAATTTGTTCAGATCTTTTAGAAATACTCCGTTTGGGCTGTACTGTGGAACTAGGCTTGTTTGTACACAGATGCCGCGGATTGAAGCTGTTGTGTCCTGGTGAATGAACACGAGAGGGCGCACTTTAACCGGGAAAGACAAACTTGCTGAATTAGCAGATGATTAAAAGGAGTTAAAGTAATTAAGCAATGGCATTTATGAAGATTAAGAAATATAGCTAGTTAACAGATACTATCAAAGAAAAAGTGTTCATTTGAAAAGCTGCTGAACACAGCATTTGCTCATAAGTTGTAGGTTAGGTTTGTTCTTGTGAATTCAACATAGTTCAGCTCTCCGTTTGTAGGGAAGTATGTTGAAATACAGGAAGAAACCTAGGTAGCTTGTTAATACAGAGCTTTTTTCTCTCTCTTTCTAATTAAAATGAACCTCAATCCTATATTTATTATTTTCTGTAATTATTATTCAGTGAACTTTAATGTATTCACAGAGAAATCACAAATTGATGTGACAGGCAGCTTAAGAGAGCTGAAAAAAAGTATATGTTATGAGAGCTAAGCTTCTGGAATTTCTATAATAAGATGATTTTTCCTCCAAACCAGCAACATCTAGCTTAAGGTAGAGGAACAAAAAACTTCCAATCAAAACCATTTTAGAATTCAAATTCGATTAATTTATTAAGTGTTCTGCTTTGCATGGTTGGATAGTATGCTTGCAACTGGAAAAGACAAAAATGAGTAAGGTATTATTTCTGAATCTAAGGAGCATACCATGTGGTGACACAATTACTGAATCTAGTATACAACAAAGAGTGATTTTAAAGAAGTGTTGACCACCTTTAACCAATGCTGTACCAATTTGGCAACAAGCACTAATCTCTTCTTCCTGGGTACTGGTGCTAGCTGACTGTTTTCATACCTGTGAAACAAAGCCAGCCCCCGAACGACCCAAAAGCTAGGGAGGTCTTCATAAGGAATAAATTCATTTGATTCAGAAATTAAACCAGAGCATGTTTATGCATCCAGGGGAATTCCATCTAAATTAGAGCCCAGATATTCATGAAACAGCCTCTGGCATAATAACATTCTCTCGTGAATAAATCTGGAATGCCTGATTATATAACCACCTCTCTACATGTGTATGTTCATGACTGTCGACTTCCACTTTCACCTTGATCAAAGCACATAAAATACTTGTTGAGCATCTTCTATATGTTCTGCACTAGCCTCCGTGGATGGGCACATGTACAGACTCTCTCTATCTCACATACACATGCACACATGTGCACACACACAAAATATCTGTGGTTTTGCTCTAAATGGATTTATAACCTAGATAAAGCAAATGATCATATCAAACCGAATGGAAGGAATCCATGGGTACCAAATGCAACTTTCTACAGCAAGACTGAAAAATTACAAACTAAACTATCTTCTGGAAAACTTTCAGTATTGCCATACAGAACTAACCTTCTTTTAAGGTTAAAAAGAGAATGACAGTGAAACGTACATATTTCAAATACCAAATAGAAAGATAATAGAAAGAAATAGAAAGAGGTCTCTCTTTAACCAAATGACAACAGATGCTGGCATATTACAGTGAAATAAAGATCTCATGGTCACAAGGACAGTTATATACATAATTTTAAATGTATTTATTCATCAGACATATTTACAGAATGTCTACCATGTTACGGGTGCCATTCTAGTTGCTTGGGATGCATCAGTGAGCAAGTCGATAAAAACTCCTGTCCTTGTGAACCTTACATTAAGTGCAGGAGATATAAGATAAATAATAAACATTAAAAAAGTCAACTCTAGCATCAGCAGTCGATGAGTGCTTTGGAATAAATAGAGCAGAATAAGAGGGATCAGGAGTGTTTCAGGAAGAAGTCTCATTTCTTAGCCACAGTATGTGTTTGGGTGGATTCCCAGGGGAGGGGGGAAGAGGAATCAGAGTGTGTGTGTGTGTGTGTGTGTCTGTGTGTGTATCTGTGTTCTGTGTATCTGTGGTTAGAGAAGGGGCAGTGACCTAACTCCTCCACTCACCTCTCATGTCCATCCCTTAAACTCTGGTTTCCCTCTGGCATTTCGACTCTGTGAATCCGCTTTGGCCCTCCCACCTCATTTGGCTGATGATACCGAAGTCATCATCTCAAGTCTTCCTTTCTTCTGTATCCATCCCTGCCTTGGTTGATTCTCCTTTCACCCCCTTCACTACCACAGTACTGTTTCCTGCCAAGCGCTCATGCTCTCCTGCCCTATCTGTTGCAGAAGCTCCCCACAGCCCTATCTTTATCTGCATTCATTAGCACTACTTCCTGTTAATTCCCTTTGGCCGTTGGAGCCTAGATGGTATTTTGAAATGCATATGGATCATGTCTCTGAGTAGCTCTAGATTCCATTTTTAATAGAACCCACCATGACTAAAATACCAAGTCCAAATTTAGCACAGCCCATAAAGCCAGCAACCTATAGGGTTTTGCAGGTCCATTTCCCATCTCTAAGTGTCATACCCTACATCCACAGTGTCAGCCCACCTGCCAATCTCCAGTATAAGATTCTTCTATAGATCTGTATTCCGTCAACCCGGAATGTGCTCCCCTCTACCCCACCCCACCCCCGCCGCTGTCACTTTGCCGAGCTTCACCTGCTGTGTCTTCCATGAACTTTTAGTGCTGTGTAAATATCACAGTTAAAGCACCTAGCATAAGGTAATGCAATTATCTTTTGTTTATATCAGGTGTCAGGAAATTATGGCTCCTGGGCCAAGTCCAGTCTGCTGCCTGTCTTTTAAGAATACACCCAAACTTACTTGTTCACATATAGTCCATGACTGCTTTCCCACCACAATGGCAGAATTGAGTCATTGCAACAGAAAATATAATAAAGGAGAAGGCTGAGCCAGAAATCTTTTCTTGTGAATTTAGCCATTCCCAGAAAAGGGAAAATGAGGATTGTGGTAAGCAAAGAGACCTCTTCCCACCCTTGGAAAGGGCAAAGGGCTTGTGATATAACCCAGGGAAAGATTATGGAAGAAGTATTATGTAGCTGTTCCTACCCGTTTGTTTTCCATACCTCAGACATTCCAGGAACCTCTTCCAAAAGCACTACTTAAAATCCAAACTACAGCATAAACCTGGGAACAGCAGAGAAATCCTGAAGAAAGAAATAAGAAAATCAGGCCAGAGAGAATGCCAATAAATCATTTCCTCACAGTGGGAGGTGGTGACAAAGAAACAGCTCTCAGGCCTTGCTTCCCTCTAAAATCCTGGCCACTCTTAAATCTATCCCTTGCTCCTTCCTGGGCTTCAGAACCCTTTAAAGCAATGAATTAAAGGAAAGAGGAGACAGTCTACAGGCAAGCAACCTTTACTGCCAAGGCCCTCTTAACATTTTCTCCTGCTCTGCGACCCTCTAGTGTTTTACTTGGTGATTTAGAAATTCAGATAGGTTGGTTTTGTTTTGTTTTGTTTTGCCTTGCTTTGTTTGAATGAATGATTGGGGTATCTGGAATAAGTAGAGCAGAGGAAACGAAAGTAATTACTGCACAATTATTTAAACGTAGTGTCCATTTTTCCTTTGTGAGACAAACTTTATCCCCTTAATATGAACTGGAAGAAACGTTTGGTTATTATGAGCCCTCCTGACTTCTTTTCCCTGATAATATTGTCTTTTAAAACACAAGGAAGAAAGAAGCAAAACTCAGATATATAACATCTAATATTATATGTTAAAAAAAATAGACATACATTAATTACCAGCACTGAGTTTTGCTTCTGCTTAATTTCTTAGTGTTGAACAGCTAAATCTCTGTCATGTGTACTAAAACCATCTTAAAGACAAAAAAAATAACCTATGAGATTGGTAGTTTAAAAAGTCCCTAACACCCTTAGCTGTATATGACCCGAACTTCCTCAGAGACCTCTAAAATATACACATAACATCTTAAGCTTCATTATGGGTCGATAATCTGTGGTTCACCTTCTTCCCCAAATAATTAATATTACAAATACAAGTCTAAACCAAAGTCAGGATGTGAATTGTTAATCTTACTTCCTGTTGGAAATCACCCATACATATGGAAAGTTCTTTCAGCTTATGATATCAAAACATTCACTTTCAAAGTACCTTTCTGAGAGAATCATGGTAGCATAAATATATTGTCTATTCCTCTTGAAACGTGTAAGTCAGACTGAAAAATTTCCCCTTGACCCATGCTTTAGACCCATGATATCTCTACAGTGTCAAATATGGAAATATATTTTAATAGCTGCTACAGTGATAACACACTTGGTTTAAGTTCAAGTGAAAATACGGTAAGTAGAGCTAAAGATTACTAGAGGCAGAATTTCTATAACCAACATCTATTTCAAAGGCTCCAAATATCTGTGATACAGCTTGCATTTAAATGTTTTAAATTTCAAACATTGCAGCACAATCGCTCTTCAAAGCACGTTTTTATCAACAATATTAATAAGTTTGCTTAGTGTTGTCAGTGTTATTCTGAATTTCGAGACTGTAGACATTTCCCCCACTTTTTCTCTTATATGAATATTTGAGGACTTAAGGAAATTTTAGTACTCCCCAATTGGTAGGCTTATAGCATCCTGGATTCCAGTGAATTCTAGAGCCAGAGGACCTGGGCTTGAATCCCAGCCCTGTCATTCACTCACTTCATAGAACCATGAACATGTTTCTTAACCTTCTTGTCTGAGGGTCAGTTTCTTCATCTGTAAAATCTGGATAATAGTAGTAACTCTTTTGTCTAATTATTCTAAGAATTAAATGAGTTGATGCATGTAAAGAACTCAACAATATCTCACACGTTGTAAGCAAAAAGTAAATATTCATTTTTATTACAGATATATATACACATACGTACATCTACACATGTACAGAGACATATATATTATAAATCCCGATTCTTCCTTTGGAGTGAATCATTCTTCAAATAACCATCATTTGCATTATTTAGTTTCCTCAGTCAACTATCTGTTTGTCATGGAAACCTGGAGAGTGAAGAGTCAGGTTCTTGCTTCCTGGGTTAATGAGAAGCATGGATATTGTATTTTAATGAAGAAAATGGCGAAGGAAATCTTTGCAGAATCTGCAGTTCCAGTCTATATGTTGTGGCTCTGACAGCACACCATGCATCATCATCTCTTTTGCTAAATTATCAAATGGAGTCAGTGTTGAAAAAGTACATGAGGAATATCATTCTTAGACTCAAGTCTGTGTCTCTGGCACTAGTGGTCCCGGGTTCCCGCTAATAGCCATTGATGCACTTTGCATTCCCAACACAGAGTGAAAGAGCATTAACATGTGCTATGCCAAAAAAGACAGGAACACTAATATTTCTTATAGTGGACACTTTTGTTTTACCAGATTTAACTCAGTAGCTTTGTTTATGTAGGAATTTATGGCATTTTACATTGTCACCATCAGAAAGTGTTGACAAGCTCACAGAGCTGTGTACTGAAACATTGATGAGGCTCTCTGCAAATGTCAGAGAGCCCTAAACTCACTGTTTCTGACAAATGGTTTTGAAGGAAACTATGCAAAGATGCTTACTGTGAAGGTTCCATTGTCTGAGTAAAGGAGCTTGTTCCATTTTTTACTGAAGTCGTAAGAAGAATCATGATTTTTTTGTGTGTGTGAGTCAAAGACAAAAGAATGTAAACTGTCTCAAATATGGTATTCTTTAAGCAACTAAAACACTAAAAAAAAAAAAAAAAATAGGTCTCCGTATTCTTAGATTCCATGTTTGTTAGTCACTGTGATTAAAGTAGAGCATTGCATATGGTACTGTATTTCAAGTCTGAAGCCTGACCATGCCAGTTTACAATGCTATGGCCCTATAAACTGAGGGACATCCTCGAGACATCATATTCCATTATAGTTATCTTGTAAAGAAATAACTGTAAAATAAAAGGAATAGTACCATCATTCAGCATAGCTGACCCAGTTATTTGTAAGAACAGTGAGATGAATTTGTTGGAAGTCTGAATAGGAAATATTATTTGCTATTAATAAAACATGTGCTTATATATGTATATATATTATTTTTTCCTTAGGCCAGGACTTCTGAACATCAGCGAACCTGCCACACAGCCCTGGCTGGCAGACACGTGGCCCAATACTGGCAACAATCACAATGACTGCTCTATCAATTGCTGTACGGCAGGCAATGGTAACAGTGATAACAACCTGACCACCTACAGTCGCCCAGGTTAGAGATGCAGAGACAGCTCCATAAGTCTTAGCACAAGGACTGGCCACAGGAGGATACATTTCTTCCCCTCCCCCTACATTGGAAAGGAAAATTTGGTCAACATTTTCATAAAATGTTGACTGTTGTCTAGCGAATTACCCCGATTCTATATTTTCTTCCACCAGAGTTTCCCAATATGCACTGGAAGGATGGAGAGTATGAACTCTAGAATAGATAGCAAACAAGGAAAAATGAAATTGTGCAAAGGCATTCATCTTTATGAGAATGTATGTATTTATAATTTATATTTGTAATTAAGTATTTTTAAGATTTAGGGAATAGAACAAATCAAAAAGTTCATAAATCTCTAGTTATAGTGAACAAAATTCTTTAATAACAGTACAAAAATAATAGCAACTGTACAACAGTAATAAAAAATTTGTAAATTGTGAATGAAAATTAACTGAAATTTCAAATCAAAGTTTTATCGTGTAGAAGTGAATCCCGAGATACCAGAAATATATATCTTGCAGGTGTGTATGCATACATTTATTTTATATTTTGTGTTTTTGGTTCAGAAATATGAGTGAGTAAATTATGTCGTTAAGATTTCATGCTAAAAACATTACATTAAAATATGGATGTAGAGCACAAAATATTGAAAGGAATAAACAGGAAATTACTCATGATTTCTTGCAAAAAAAAAGAAAACAGAATGAAAACCTTCAACATTTCCAATTGGGAAATATTAAAAGAATCATAAAGAATCAAAAGATATGAGTAGAGAAGTAAAATAACCCATGGAACTAAGAAAAAGAGAAATAGAAGATATGGGATCCCTGGGTGGCGCAGCGGTTTGGCGCCTGCCTTTGGCCCAGGGCCTGATCCTGGAGACCCGGGATCGAATCCCACATCGGGCTCCCGGTGCATGGAGCCTGCTTCTCCCTCTGCCTGTGTCTCTGCCTCTCTCTCTCTCTCTGTGTGTATGACTATCATGAATTAATAAAAAAAAAAAAGAAAGAAAGAAATAGAAGATAGCATTTAAGTGAAGATGTTGTGTGTCTTCACTAAAAAACAAATCATAAAGCAGTCTGTATGTCTAGCCTTAAAACAAGTCCAGAGTCTCCATTGAATATGGATATAGATATGGGTGTGACATATCCATGTGAGTACACCCCTGTTCTCCAGAGGTCCATGGGGTTTTTTTTGTGTGTGTGTGTTGTTTTTTTTTTTTTTTTAAGATTTTATTTGTTTATTCATGAGAGACACAGAGAGAGAGAGAGGCAGAGACACAGGCAGAGGGAGAAGCAGCTCATGCGGGGGAGCCCAATGTGGGACTCAATCCCCGTCTCCAGGATCACGCCCTGGCCTGAAGGCAGGCCCTCAACCGCTGAGCCACCCAGATGTCCCAAAGGTCAATGTTCTAGTTGTATAGATAGGTGCTTACATGATAGCGAATTAAAAAAAAAAAAAGACTGTTGAGCTCTATAGGAGACAAAAGGTGACAATACCCACTTTAATATGTAGAGCTGTGTCATCTAATATGATAGCCTCTGGCTACAGGTGGCTATTTACATTTACATTAAACAAAAGACAATTTAAAATTCAGTTCCTTGTTTGCACTAGCCACATTTCAAGTGTTCAGGAGCTACCAGACACAGGTGGATAATGCAGAATAGAACGTGTCCATCATCTCATAAAATTCTATGGAATCCCACTCATTTAGAAAAATTGGTGAAGAAAAATGAAATTGACAAAACCACATGGCCTTTAATAATATTTCTTAACCACTGTTAAATTATTTAAATTATTAAAGGCCAGGTGAGTCATATTCCCATTCCCTGTTCATTTATTGTTAAAATGCAGAGTAATTGAGTTCAGTATTACAGAGAAGTTGCATATTTCTCTTAAGATTATATTCACATTTATGCCTTTAGTAGCAACCATGTTAATTTTTCATCAAGATATCCAGCTGAAAAACCAGACTTCAAGGTGAGCTGTTAATGTGGGTGCCACTATGAACTACATGAATAAAATAATGGTATTTTAGCCATTGTAACTTGACAAATTTTTTTATTTAAAAAAGTTTTAATTTTAAATTATAATTTTAGTTCTTCCTGATATTTTAATATTTTTAACTGCAGGTTTTAAATATTTCTATTTAATTTTAAATATTCCATCAGTTATTTCTTTCTCTAATACTTCAATGAAGAGCAAATTAAAGGGAAATTGAAATAGTAGACAAATTAGATATTATTTCAGGCTTTCTTTGATTAAATTACTCAGGCTACTTACAATTCATTTCATCATCATTATTTTCATTTTATACTTCTTGGGGTGTCTTTATGAAACCATGAAAGAATGATTATATAACATCCTCCCCTGATAATGATTATCCTACATGACCAAGGAAAAATCTGATAAAATTATCCTAAACACTATTTACTGTCCTTTTAACCTCTGTTCCTCATGTCTTTTGAGTAGATTACTTTATCAAATATTAAAATCTCAAGTTCTTTGATGTGTAGGAAGAGTTTGTTTTTTTTTCCCCTTCAGTTTGGATTCTCAATATTTATGGTTTGTTCTTTTGCTCCAACAACTAACTAGTAGCTTCAGATAGGTCAGTAATGCCAGGCTAGAAAAATATCAATTTGGCAATGTATATTATATAAGTGAAATTCCTATTAATGGGGTTGTTAAAGGAAAATCCTCTTAAATTCAAGTTCAAAATTAGTCTCTATATAATTTCTCTATGTCCTCTCTCATTTCCTCACTTTTGAACTCCCTTCTTTAGAAAATACATATGAATACTTAGCCCTTTTTACTGATCATATTTAAGCCCATTTTTACCTTACATAACAATTTTATTGTGACTCACGAAGCTACTTACAAAGAAATTGAAAACGAATAACCATGCAGAATGACTTTTTCCTTTTCCTCTCCGTTGCACGTAGCCGATTGTATAGCAAATTATAACAACCAACTGGATAACAAACAAACAAATCTGATGCTCCCTGAGTCAACTGTTTATGGTGATGTGGACCTTAGTAACAAAATCAATGAGATGAAAACCTTCAATAGCCCAAATCTGAAGGATGGGCGTTTTGTCAATCCATCAGGGCAGCCCACTCCTTATGCCACCACCCAGCTCATCCAGTCAAACCTCAGCAACAACATGAACAATGGCAGCGGGGACTCCAGCGAGAAGCACTGGAAACCTCCCGGCCAGCAGAAACAAGAAGTGCCACCAGTTCAGTATAACATCATGGAGCAAAACAAACTGAACAAAGGTGAAGAGCTTTGCCTTTATTCCCATCCTTTTCTGTATCGGTACCCTTAACCTTTCAGCCCTACACGTCCAAACTTCCCTGGAATGAGCAAATGAAATCTTTCTTTTGTTACTCACGTTTCCTTATTTCTTTGTTTTCGAAATTTCCAGTGTCAAAGAGTTAATTAGCACAACAATAACCTTGGAAAATTGATTTTATAATAATATATAACTATTTTCAAATGGTTCTGAGATTCATTTAAATTTAATCGTAGGTGAGGGATTGCTTAGCACAATCTTTTATTCATAAGGCAGATGTACAACCGTCACAATACCTCACATTTTAAATAAATAGACTATCCCTTTCTTTCCACTCGAGAATGGAAGGTAATTGCTTCTACATGGTCATATAAACGAATGGCGGTTTTATATCAGACTGAGGAAAAATAATGAAATTAAGCTTGAACTGGAGAAGTGTTGTATTTCTCCTACCTCATGCGGTCACTAAGACTGCTGTGATGTGTGATTTTTAGAACCTAATTTTTTTGGTTGACTTGATTGAAGTCTGTCAGGCTAGAACCTACAGGAAATTTAGTGTTAACTGGTAGCAGTGAAATAGTATTTTGTAGCCTAAGGGGAATGTTTCTCTATTATAATATGTGTGAGTTGGAAGAGGTAAGTATTTGATTTTTTTTTTTTTGTATTTGATTTTTTTTGTAGCCCTTTAGGCTACTGTTTGAATAACATTATTTACAAAGTTATACCTGTTGGGAAAAAAAAAAAAAAAAAAAAAGCATCCTCTAATATGAATAGATCAGGGCAACTTTGCATGAGTGTCCAGGTAAATGACACATATTATTGTAGATAACTAGAGACATAGATTTATTTTCTTTAGGCTTGAGTTATGACCATTCTCCTCAGAAATAAAATGTACTACAGTTGGAGATTACAAAAAGGTAACTGACAAACATCCCATTTGATTAAGTTAGTGGTATATTTTTGATTTAACAATATAGTCATCCTGCTTTTTTCTAAGTTTGAGAAAATACTTGATTAGCATAAAACCCAGTTCAGTATATGTTTGTTAAGACTCTTGCACAAGTTTGTAACAAAGGCTGACAATGATGAGGACAGTTTCTACAATCCTATAGTTTACAGTAGGAATTCCAACTGTTGTTATGTTATTCCTCCTTAGTATATGGCTCTACTGTGGTCTTTGGGAAGTTCTGACAGTCCTCTGCACAAATATTTCAGGGATCTTATTGTTTATACTGCTTGTAACAGACTTGGCATATCAACTGTAATAAAGACTTGGAATGCCACTAAACTGATGGATTATTACCCATTACATTCCAGTAGCAAGTTTATCATTTGGATTTTTACCTTTGCCTGAGTAAGCAAAAGCATTTCCATGGCAGATTGAGATACTTTGTTTTCTTATCATGGATATGTTTTTTATTAGATATAATCTTGCTGACAAGCTTCAGGGCTTTTTATTATTTTTTAATGATTTGCAGACATCATACTTCCCTGATTTCTTATGGTTAAAATTATTTTGTTGTTACATTTTTAAAGTTAAGAAGTCAAGCAATTCTGATTTCTGCCTTAGCTGATTTGTAAATATTTTAAAGAGAAGAAATAGTCCCTCATGTGGTTTGTACATATCTATATTAGTCTGATTTATACAAAAGAGATGATGCAAAGAATTTGTATTTTATAAATCTTAAGGAAGGCATGCCTATCTTTTCTTGACTTTTCCTCCTTTACACCTTCCATATATCTTAGCAAGTGATCAACATGGTAACTTAAAAGCTTAATTGCTGGTAAAGGATTAAGGCATCAAAGAGAAAATAAAAGTGTTTTTTTTTTCCATCTGAAATATCTAGATTATCGAGCAAATGACACAGTTCCTCCAACTATCCCATACAACCAATCATATGACCAGAATACAGGAGGATCCTACAACAGTTCAGACCGGGGCAGTAGTACATCTGGTAAGTATGAAGAAACCAAAGAGAAAGTCAGTCTCTCCTTTAGAAAGATGATATATTCCAGAATTACAAATTGAATGCTAATGAACTAATGTACACATATGACATGTGTAAGCCCTTTATATAATTTGAATTTTTTCCAGTTGTGGGTCTTATCTCTGCAATTTGAGAGACAGTCCACTCACTAAACTATTTTATGTTCTGTTAGTAACGAAGATTAAAGATCCTATTCCCCGCCTTGCTAATGAACTTTTACAAAGCCAGAAGTATGGCCTAGACTTTAAAAGGCAGTTGAAACTTCTTTTTTGCCCTTGGCCAAAATAAAAGTAAAAACATTGGGCGTGTAGTTAATCTGCTAAATTTGTTACCATTTGACACAGGCTATAAAAGACATAAAATCTGAGTGCACTTGAGCAGAATCACAAGCCTACGAGACAATAACCTGAGATCTAGAGACAATAGGAACCTGCCTCAGTTTGTAATCTCTCTACTCTCCTTCAGTTCTTGTCCTAAACCTCATGAAGTAACCTCCCAATGTGAGTTTGTAAGTGCCTTCGAATCCACAATGAGTCCTCTTCCCTGTGGTCTTCATGCTGTTGCAGCTGTTTGCCACCTGTTTTCCTGATAGAGGCTGCAGATGGGAGTTCACTGGTACTTAAGTCCTGTTTTTCTAATTAAAGGCGGTTCATTATTCGAACTAACATGTGGCGAGTCACACCACAATGAGAACAGAACCAATTGATCTTGACTCTGGTATGTTTCTCCAGGAGAGGGTAGAAATATCACCTCTGGATACCTGGATTGAAGTTGTTACTTGGTGCTTTCAGCCAGTGTCTCTACTCCTTCTGTATGGAACATGGCATTTGCATTTTATCATCTTCCCTTGACTAAGGCATGCTGATTTGGCATTTTCAAGCTTACATTTTATACTGATTGAAACTATTCCTATTGGAATTAAAGGAGTTTAGAAAAGGCTCTTTACCTTTTTAGATCTTTTCTTATTCTACTATATGTTGTTTGATTTTTTTTTTTTTAACCATGAAACTCTTACTAAGGACTTTTGTTTTAAGTAAGGAAACCCTGAAGTTACAGGAATTCTTTTAAAGATCTACTCTTGGGAAAACTATAAAAAATATGTTAATGTTTGATATGCCATTTCGTCTTTGAATTCTGAGCCACTTAGAAAATCGTATCTTAACGTGGAAAATGAGTCTATGGTTCTTGTGATTAAAATGATTCTGTATTATTAATTTTAAATTGACTTTTCCATTCCCCAGCTTAGAGACCTAGATCTTGATGTTCTGCTATTTATTATTTGGCATCCTGTGAAAAAAGATATAAAAATGTATAGTCTAGGGTTAATTAGGAGAAAGAATGAAGCAAGCAAATGATGTGTAGCAGAGATTTGTAATGTTAGGCCTCTTGGGACAGATGGAGTTGTTAGATCTCTGCCAAGAAATCAAGAGAAAGTATGGCCAGGTGCATTATAATTGCAGAGCCTTTCCAATATAGGACAACTGAGTAAAGGAAGAAAAAATGGAGACATACAGGTAGAGGCCTGAGAATCATAATTTATTACTAATAGCCAGTCCCTTGGCCCATGTTTGGTGTAGTAACATACCAGTTCAAGAACATTTGGCTTAACAAACACTGGGATTGGGGTGAAAATTCATAAGTGCCTTAAAAAATGAATAAATAAAGGGACATTGAATATACCAAGACCTGTTTCATGCACCAGGTACTTTGGAGCTGTTTCAGAGAGGTTAAAAATAAAAAGACCTATAATTTCCATAAGAATCTAAAATGTATCATATTGGAGGAGGGCAATAAAGGTTGTTTTATCCCCAAATATCTTTTGACCCCAAATTATTTAAAAATGACTACCCTAAAATGTGCAGTTACCTATGTTTAAAGAATATGCCAAATCTAAATCCGAACATTATGGCACTTGAATAATTGGGTTATTTCCAACTACAAAAAATGTTCAAGCAACATCATTTTACAATAAGCCATAATTTTATAGAAACTGGGATTAAAAACACTTCTATCCCTTTTAGAAAATAATTTCTCTGCTTCTTTTGTTGTTAGTTATATTAGTTCTTCCAGCAATAATTTTCATCTGCACCTGCCTTTCTGATGAAAACTAGTAATTTCATTGTGCCTAAAACATTTCAATGGACAAGTACAAATTATATATATTCAGTGATTTAATGCAACAGTGAAACTCTAATAGATCGTATCTGTATCATATTGTATTTTAGGTTCCAGCAATTAAATAATAGAAAGGCACTTCAGAAAATATGTCTACAGCTCATTTGTTTTAGGTGATAATCCATAATGCAATTAATTGCTGTAAGAAGATCACTATTAATGATATGACTTGTAAAATTCATTTGCGGTTTTATTGCTTTTTCACTATTTATTTTGGAGTTAAACTTGGGCAATACGTTGCATCTTCTATTGTACAAAGTTCTGTTAAGATTAATGAAGAAAAGTGTATTTATCTGCTTATGCATATATGAATTATACAATCATAGTTACAGGAAATAAATCACCTGTGGATAACAGGAAAATCTTAAGAGACTTGGATTTTATTTATTTTCAAGGGAGTCAAGGGCACAAGAAAGGGGCACGGACACCCAAAGTACCAAAACAAGGTGGCATGAACTGGGCAGACCTGCTTCCTCCTCCCCCAGCGCATCCTCCTCCTCATAGCAATAGTGAAGAGTACAATATTTCTGTAGATGAAAGGTAAGAAGAATTTCATAACAGATGTAAGTGGAATAGTATGTTTCCTTAAACCCATATTAAGTAGTCATTAAACTAGATCACCAAGTGGGGAGACATTCCTAAGGTCTATAAACATTTGTCTCTGAAAAAAACCAGTATTGCTCTGTCAGAAGGACTTGAAAAACATCCTCAGCACTGCTAAAAAAAAAAAGAAAGAAAGAAAGAAAAAAAGAAAAAAGAATTTGTGCCTTTGAAGCTGCTTTTGGAACTAAGAATTATGAATCATGAACACATACATACACAATTTACTTATATTTTTACATTATCTACATGTAATTGACATATAATCATCAATATATCAATCTATACAAGATCACATATATATCATGATATATAATCATACATATACATGATTTTAGATTCACAAATATCAGAATTTCTGTCGCATATTCTTGTATTTTCATAAAACAAATGTGTGAATTTATACCACAGCTAAGGTATCTTGAAAACTTTTGTTTGGGGACACCTGGGTGGCTCAGTCAGTTAAGTGTCTGCCTTTGGCTCAGGTCATAATCTCAGGGCCCAGGATCAAGCCCTACATCAGGCTCCCTGCTCAGCGGAGACCCTGCTTTTCCCTTTGCCCTTCCCTCAGCGTGTGCTCGCTCTGTCTCTCTCTTTCTCTGTCATTCTTGCTCACTCTCTCAAATAAATAAAATCTTTAAAAATGTTTGAAAAAAAACCTTTTGTTTGTTCTTAGGTATTATCACACTATACTGAAAACTGTGGGACTTTAAACTCACTGACTTGTCTCTCACACGGATTCAAAAGTGTAAATAACCACATGATAGCAATAAGAAAGTTAGGGTATTACACCCTCACTCCACATTCTGTAGAACTGAACATAATACCTTCCAACAAAGCAAAACAGATGCTTCACTGGTATGATCAATGGAGGAGAACTCACTTGACATAGAGAATTAACAACAAGAATATGGAATCCCACCTAAAAAATACAGTCTTTTTTTAGTGACTATTGTAAAAATAAAGATATTGTTTCATTCTCCATAAGTTTCAAGTATGCCAGGAAACAAAGCTCTGTACCTTTGTTTTTCCAGGCATTTAATTAGTGAATACTGAGCCATTACTCCTCAGGGAAACACAGGAAAAGGTTCCTGCAAGTCTCTGGTCACACGTTATTGTCATCTGATCCATGCATAATCTTGTTTTATGTGTGTTTTTGTTTCAGGGCACCTTATGTAGTATGAATTGTTGATTCGTTTACATTGGACTCACAGCTAATAGTGCCTGCCATAGGTCACTCCCGAGCAAATCTATCTAATGTATATATTTTGTCTATTAGGTCATTTTTAAGATTTTTTTAAATTTTTTATTCATTCATGATAGACATAGAGAGAGAAAGAGAGAGAGAGAGAGAGAGGCAGAGACACAGGCAGAGGGAGAAGCAGGCTCCATGCCGGGAGCCCCACAAGGGACCGATCCAGGATCCTGCCCTGGGCCAAAGGCAGGCGCTAAACTGCTGAGCCACCCAGGGATCCCCTATTAGGGCATGTTATAACCTTTTTTGCATTTAAAAACACTAGATCACCATAAAGCACTACACTTGGGGGTTACTTTAAACAGGGAAATTATCAATATAAAGACAAAAATTGAGAATAGTGTGGCACTGGTTAGTCTGAAGAAAGGACACTCGTTTACAATATAAAAGCTCAAACAAAAAGGTAGAGTGACTCAAATTTTTCACGACTGTTAGCTTTAGGGTTACAAATAAATTTTAGCAAGCAAGTAAATTTGTAAGTATAAAATCTGCAAAAATTGAGAATTGACTATATTTTTTAAAAAATTCCTTTTCTAGGTTCTATTTAACAACATTTATGCTATTTTTGCCTGCCAGAAGAGGGATTAAAAGGAAATAAGTGGGTATAGTTTTTTAAAAGCCTACAGGAGATGCAACTGTGGCCCAAAGGGAGAGACTGATTCTAAGTGGGAAGAATGAAAGTTTCATAATATATTGGCTTTAATTCTTGACTTTGACAAATGTTATGGTCCTCAATCAAGAGGAGGGGTTTTATGAACATTGTGACCACACAGAGATGTAGCCTCCCAGAGGACTGGGATGAATCAGTGGGAGGGAAGGAGAGAAGCTGGGAAGCCAAGTATGAGCCAGATTATACAGGTACTTGGATGTCTTGTTTAGGTATTTGTATTTTTTTTTCTAGCCAGTTAGAGAGCCTATTTATTACTTGGCAGCAAACGAATGATCTGAGAGAAGTGCGTATTACAATAAAGTAATTTTGATAGCAATGTGAGGATTCAGAGGAGTAGAATGACTGGAGACAAAAAGATCAGTTAAAAGGTTATTGCAGTAGCACATACAACAGATTTTAGAAAGGTGATGGACTTGAGAGATTTTCAGAGAGGAAACAGAGATGAACCAGGGAAGAGTTCAAGGGAGAGGAGAGAGGAGCAAGTCAAGATGACTATAAGATTCCTAGTTTGAAGGAGTGAACAAATTGCTGTTATTTTGAGACTGGAAACAGAAGAAGTATCAAAGAGAGGTAGTGTGATTTATAAAGTAAAGGAAGATACAAAGAAATCATGTTATATGAGCGTCAAGTTTCCTGAGTTCAGGTGAACAAGACAGGTGGAGAATGAGTGGAAAGAGAGGGGTAACATGAACACAGTTTATATAGTGCAGTAAATTACTGCCATTCAAATCAATAACCATCTGCCCTGCGGTGGGAGGAAAGAGAAAGGCATGAATGTTTCCCAGATCCTTCTATAGCTTCCACACATCTCTAGCAGAGGAGTAGTGGGGCATTTTATTGTTTATTGACTATTTTATTTATTGTGTTTTTTATTCAACATCCTAAATGCAAGCCAACTGCTTCATTTTGTGCTCAACCAAAGAAATAGTGATCTATTATAATTTAAGAGAAAAGGTGGATTTTCAAGAAAGGATTTTCAAGAGTAATTTTTCTCAGGAGTTTAGCATATCATCTCTGGTCATCTGTAGGACCATCCCTACGTCGTCTTTTAGAGGGCTAGACTATATATAACACATGTAGGAAGTACTAAGTTAAACTGCATTAAACAGATTTCTTTATTGCATGACTTCTCAGAGCCTACAATATGCTAATGTAATAACTCAGAGAAAAAATACTACATCTAGTGCTCACAAACCTTTGTGATAGCTATTTTTTTAATGATACCACCTAAACGTGGCTTAGAAAATTCAGATTAAGAAAACCATTCAAAGCCGATACTCCATGAACTAGACAACTAGTTTCTTTGAATAACCTGAAGTAAATTGAAGTAAGTGTGCTTATAATTTGTTTTAGCTATGACCAAGAAATGCCATGTCCCGTGCCACCAGCAAGGATGTATTTGCAACAGAATGAACTAGAAGAGGAGGAAGATGAGCGAGGCCCCACTCCCCCTGTGCGGGGAGCAGCTTCTTCTCCAGCTGCTGTGTCTTATAGCCATCAGTCCACTGCTACTCTGACCCCCTCCCCACAAGAAGAACTCCAGCCCATGTTGCAGGACTGCCCGGAGGAGATTGGCCACATGCAGCACCAACCCGATAGGAGGTACATTGTCACTAGCCTTTTGCTGACAAATGAGATAATTTCCACTCTTAAGTGGCATTTGTAGAATGCTATTATATGAGCTAATTTTCATGTCACGTAGCCTTTTTTCCAGTATCATCATGCAGTAAGCCTCAGTAATTAACATATCAAGTAATACTGTTGACCAGAACATTAGATTAATTGATCCCAGTGAACTTGCAACCATAAAATAATGTGCATTAATACTCACCCACTTATGATAATTGCATTCATAAACACATGGAGATCATGTAGTAAGTATATGAATTGCTACTCCTGTAACATTTTATTGATGACGCCTTGTTTTTGCATTTTAGTTTTCCTTATGTGTGGGTAAGTCACTGCTTTGGTCTGTGGAAAATAGATTTTCTCCTGTCTTTTTAAATTAAGTCTGCAGTATGATTTCTTCCCATAGCTGTTATGTTGCAAAAGAATGAGTTTGGCATATTTATTTCACTTTGATCTCAGGTACCTTAATTTTGGTTGAGATATTAGGTCAGAGTTCTTTCATCCAGTTTACTAAATATGTGTGTGTGTGTGTGTGTGTGTGTGTGTGTGTGTGTGTGTAACCAAAAATTGAGTATTGCCAACCAATACATTTTTGTTATGTACAAATAAATACTTCACTTGTCATTTCTACCACATAAAAGCTGTTATTGCCTCATGTTAGCTCCTCTCTCATTGTTGATGATTTTGTTTGTACTATTTCATTACCACTGACAGATTATATTTCACATATATACATATGCAAAACTTTCTGTATTCTTAATATCATTTGAAACCAAGTATGTTATTTGTCTCGGAAGATTATCCTTCAACTTTCTTGAATGAATAACATATTCTGATTTATACTGCTTGAATCCTGTAGATTAAAATAGAACTTGCAATGTTTATTAATTATTCTATCAGTAAGAGGTCCTTATCAAATTCAAATCATATACTCTTTAAAATGAAGGAGGTAGTTAAGCCTTATTCTGTGGGATGAGGGAGAATTTGGATTGCAATACATTAATCTTTTTTTTTTTTTAAAGATTGTATTTATACATTTAACAGAGAGAAAGAAAGCAGACAAGCAGAGGAAGCTGTAGAGGGAGAGGGAGAAACAGGCTCCCCACTAAGCAGAGCCCGATGCAGGGCTTGATCCCAGGACCCTGGGATCATGACCGGAGCTGAAGGCAGACACTCAACCAACTGAGCCACCCAGGTGCCCCTGCCATATATTTATTTATCTCTAAGAGTGTTAACCCATGAAATTTCATGGAGATTGAGAAAAATAAGGCATCTACTTCTTTTCCCTATTAAGATCACAGACCATCTCAAAAAAAAAAAAAAAAAAGATCACAGACCATCTCTATGGCTCTTATTTGCAGCAAATGAAAGGATAATAGATAATAGTCTCTTATTCCTGAAATAAGTCAGCATTCTCCCTTCGTTGTCTCAGTACCTGTTTCCCCACCATTCCCCTCTATAAAATAAGTGGTACACTGTGGGGCATCTGGGCGGCTCAGTGATTGAGCGTCTGCCTTTGGCTCAGGTTATGATACCGGGGTCCTGGGATCGAGTTCTGCATCAGGCTCCCTGTGGGGAACCTACTTCTCCCTCTGCCTGTGTCTCTGCCTCTCTCTGTGTGGCTCTCATGAATAAATAAAAAAAAAACCTTTTTTAAAAAGTGGTACATAGTGTCTTCTTCCTGGCAGACCCCTTCTTCTGTGTTCCTCAGGTCATCCTTTCCACCTTCCTCAAATCAATCAAAATAAATTCACCTTTATCTATCCTGACTTTCCAGCCTTTTCCTCCTCATTCCATTCTTCTCTCTCTTCACTATTAATCCCACTGCTTATAAAGTTCCCCTTTCTTAGCCCCCCATTCTAGTTATCATGGCCCCCTTCTCCCCTAGTCCTCAGGGCTGTTTAATCAGCTCTCCCTTACTAATTCCCATTCGTGCCTCAGCCCCACTGCATTCTGACCCATACCATTTTGCTTCCATTAGTTTACTGAAAATCACCTCCTAATGATCAATCTAAAGATTTGTCCATCTTTTTCATATGTAAGATTTCTGCAGTGTTGGCAATTTTATAAGTTGTTGTGGGAATAAAATGAGATAACGTATGAAAAAAAATGAGATAATGTATGTAAAGTATCTGAAGTAGGGTAAATATTCAACAAATACGATTTCCTACTCTCCTTACCTTTTTTTTTTTCCTCCTCACCTTTATGCCCTCACCCCACTGTTTAATTTGACAATTACTTATATCCTGATGGATTTCGAATTTATTTAGCGAGGGATGCCTGGGTGGCTCAGCGGTTAAGCATCTGCCTTTACCCCAGGGCGTGACCTGGAATCCGGATTGAGTCCCGCATTGGGCTTCCTGCATGGAGCCTGCTTCTCCCTCTGCCTGTGTCTCTGCCCCCCCGCCCCCCCCGTGTCTCTCATGAATAAAAAATAATAATAAATATTAAAAAAATTTTATTTAGCCAGCTCACCCTTTTTCCTGAGCACCACAATATTATCACTTGACCTTCGCATACTACACTTGTTCAAAACCAGATTCTTCATCTTTGCCCTTGACCTTTCTTTCTTTCTTTTTTTTTTTTTTTTTTTTTTTAAGTTTTATTTATTTATGATAGTCACAGAGAGAGAAAGAGAGGCAGAGACACAGGCAGAGGGAGAAGCAGGCTCCATGCACCGGGAGCCCGACGTGGGATTCGATCCCGGGTCTCCAGGATCGCGCCCTGGGCCAAAGGCAGGCGCCAAACCGCTGCGCCACCCAGGGATCCCTGCCCTTGACCTTTCAAACCTGTTTCATTTCCCCTTGTGTTGGCTATCATGTTTAGAATCCTTAATCCTTATTTATTTTAACAATATATTAAAAATAAAATAGCCAGGGTGCCTGGGTGGCTCAATTGGTTAAGCATCTGACTTCAGCACAGGGCATGATTTCAAGGTCCTGGAATCAAGCCCCACGTGGTGGGGGGGGCACTCAGTGGGGAGTCTGCTTTTCCCTCTACCTGCTTGTGCTCTCACTCTCTTTCCCTGTCTCTTTCGTAAGTGAATAAATAAAATATTTTAAAAATATGTAATAAAATCAGATAGCTAAAAATCATCTTAAAAAGTCATCTTACAATCAGCTGAATTATCCAATTGCTTGATTTCTTCTGGTATCTTCCTTCCATTCCCCAAATTCAATTATTCACAATCCCTTCATTTCTGACTTCAACAGATCTTTTGTTCTGGGTCCTTTGTTTCCATTCCTATAGCTGCAAAGGCAGGCCCTCCACCCCTAGCCCTTGCCATTCTGTCATCCTTGAACTGATCTCCACTTTTCCTCTGTTTCCCCCTTCCTGCCCACCCTCCACATTATCTTTCTTAACACACGAGTCTGGAAATGCTCCCCTTCATAGAGTGAGGTCCTGCCATTCAGCCCAGTGCTTGAGGCCTTTCATGGTCCCTCCCAGTTTATTTACCTCTTCCCTTCCAGTCTCTGCATACACCTTCTTTTCTAATTACTTTGTTTGAAATTCCCTGACTTGGCCTTATATTCACCAACATCTGGTCAGTACTGCCACTTCCTGGCCCAGGGAGGGCTGCTCTGGAACTGGCATGGGGGCACAGGACACTCTAGCCTCTCATGACCTTCCACCACATTTTCTGTGTCCTCCTTAGGAACACGTGTGTTAACAACATGCTGTTTCTTTGATTGCCGGGGCAAGTGCTTCTCATCCTTCCAGGCCCTGTTAAAATGCACTCCCTCTGTGAAAGTCTCATTCGATTGCCTGGCAAAATTCAACCAATTATTTCCTTTTCTCTTCACAATGGTCTTTTCACAGCTCTGCTAAGCACTCTAATCAGTTCTCATGTTGTATTAATGTTTGCTATTGGTATGTCTGTTTCCCTCTTTGAATTAAAAGCCCTTTGAGGGCAGAGCTCACATCTTACTCATGTCATTGAGGTTGCACAAAGCTTACCTCAGTAAGTGTTTGATGAAAGGAATTGGATACCACAGAATTAAGACACCCCTGCTGTTTTAGGGGAGTGAATACTTATATGAACTCAAAATGAATGCGTATAATTGGCAAATGCTCTGGTTACCTGTACTTAAAATCCTGTTTAATTATATACAGCCTTTTTTGAAATGATGATTTTCAGCCTATGAAGGTACTAGAAATTTATTTCCAGGATTGTTGCTGGAAATAACACTGGACACTTATAAGAAGTAAATGAAGTCCCTTAAATAACAACAAAAAAACTATTATTGTTCTTCTATGATGAAGGTATATCCTACATGTTCACTAAAAAAAATATTTGAAAATACAGATAAACAAAATAAAAGTACAAAAGTACCAATGATCCCTGTAGTCAGAAATAGTCACTGTTAAGACCTCAGTAAGGATCTTTTCAGTATATGCTCACATTGCTTTGAATTTGTGATATACCAATAAATTGTAACCTACTCTTTCCACTGAATCGTGTATTTTTCCATGTCAGTAACTTTTTATTTAGATATTTGTGTTGAACAAAAATATATTGTGATTCACTTAATTTCTTAATGTTGGACATTAAAATTATGTCTACATTTTTGATACTATATACAATGCTGTAATTCTTATCTCTAGTTAAGTCTTTCAGTGAAGCCTTTTCTCAAACCTTTGACCTATTCAGATGCCTGGCCCATCAGCAATGGCTTCTGTTTCTCATCATCCTGCCATGCCCCTAATGATGTACTCATTAAAGATAGATGGCTATTTCTCTACAGATTTCATTCGGAGCGTCAGACTCTTATATCCAAGTACTCGTTTCTGTAGATTTCAGCTGCTTAAATATCACTCAGAACAATACACGTATCTCCAGCCATAAAGGCACTTTCCTACTTCCGACAGCCATTCTCTCTTGCCTGTATTACTGTAATGGTCCATAAGTGGTCTGGTTGCCTTTAGCCTTGCCCCTTCTTCAATCTAATCTTCCTGCTACAGACTGTGCAGAGGCATTTTTCCTAAAATGCAACACTGATCAAGGCTCTCCATTGCTTAAAATCTCTCAATGGCTTCCCATTTCCCTTAGAATAAAGGCAAGATTCCTTAATGTAGCAATCAAGGCCCTTTGTGATCTGACCCCTGCATGCCTTCCCATCCTTATTCATTGCCACTCACCTCTTTCTGTTCATGGTGCTTTCACTCTACGTTTCTTCCAGTTCCTGGAATGGATACTTGATCACCCACCTTGAGATCTTTTCCCCATGCCATCCTATTTTCCTGGAACACCATTATCCCCTCTCTTTTTTTGGAACTAACACTTATGTATCTTTGAGGACCAAGGTGAAGTGATAGATACTCTCTGTAGAATCTTTTTCTGATGTCCCAATTCTGAGATAGGTGCTAATTCTATGTCTTCCTATTAACACCTTAGACATCCTCTGTTTATGGATACTGCATTATCATTGCACACTTGATTGTCTCCTTTACTGGATTATATAAGTCCCTTCAGGCAAGGAACAAATCTATTTTATTTAACTAAATTTCTAACATCATACTTGATCTCCTCTTTCTATGCTGCCCAATAAACTACTTTATTTTTTTTTAAAGATTTTATTTATTTATTCATGAGAGACATACACAGAGAGAGGTAGAGGCACAGGCAGAGGGAGCAGGCTCCATGCAGGGAGCCTGACGTGGGACTTGATCCCGGGTCTCCAGGATCACTCCCTGGGTTGAAGGCAAGCACTCAACCACTGAGCCACCCAGGCATCCCCCAACAAACTACTTTATTTTTATTTTATTTTTTTTTTTAACAAACTAAACAGTTACCTAAAACAACCATTTTCTTTTATTCACAGTTCCATGAATTGCGATTTCGAAAAGGATTCATCTGGGCAGTTAATCTCTGACCCACATCTAGTTTAGTTCATTTGGAAGATTTACTCTTACATTAGTTTCTTTACTCATGTGTCTAATATCTCAATACTCTGTGGTTTCTCTGTCTCCACATCAAGTGTCCTCCTCTAGGGTCTCTTCAATGCCCAGGTTTCTCGTAACATGGGGATTATAGGGTAGTGGCACTTCTTAATGGCAGTAGGTTTCCAGGAAGACAGTAAGAGGAAGTTTCTAGGCCAGTTAAGAGCTACAACTCAGAACTGACACAGTGACCTTTTAGCCACATTCTGTTGGTCAGAGCAGTCATGGGGTCCACTGAGATTCGTATATAACTAAACTCCCTCTCTAGATGGGAGAGTGGCAATTTCTTATCCCAGAAGAGCTTTGGGATGAGAGATATTATCATGGACATCTTTGCAAAATATACTCTGCCATGGCCTGATAAATATTTAGCTTTATTATGTGTGCCTTCAAATCAAATCCTTTTATGACTTTAAGTATAAAGCATTCCTCAAGCTCATTTTTGCTTGTGATCCTGTGGTCTCAGAGCCTAGCTATCTCACCATAATAGGGGCAGAGTAAATGTGTAAAAAATGAATACTTTTTTTACTGTTGTGTTTACTGATTAAGGGCATAAATAAACACTGTGGTTTATATTAATAAGAAAATACTGAGCTAAAACTGTTATATATCTGCAATATTAAACATTTTAGACTTGCTTTAATATGGATATTGAAGTTTTGGCTTTCTAATGAGCTTCAAGATATTCTCTTTTTGTTTAAAACTAGATAAACTAGGTGACCAATGTAACAGGAATCCTTCTTCTCTTTGAACAATAACTGTGAAAATGATATAATTAAACCTATTTGCATATATTGTTTCAAAGTGTCTGGTACTATTGAGTTTCCTACAGTTGACATTTAGCAAAAACTTCTTGAAAAGTAAAAGTAATTTTCATGTATGGGATAGGAAATTAACTGATGTTTTATAAATACAGACAAACTGAATATGGTACACTTGGAAAGAAAAGACAGTAAAAAGCAAGGAAAATGAAATATCTTGTCTGTTTACAAACCAGATGATGGTTAAGTACACAGAGTACTGAAGCTATACTGGTTTCAGAAAAAATCTCTAAGGTATACATTGTTCCCCTTTGTCTTTTGTCTGGCAAATGGTATGTGGTGAACCATACAAATACCTGCTTTCATAAATTAATGGCATTGTTCCTGTCTTCTCTTGAATGTGTTTATGAAGACATCATTTTTGCAGGAGCCTAGAGTGTTGTGATTTGCAGTTGTATACTTGTACATTATTTCAGAAGATGTTGAAACCCCTCAGGGAGAAAAATCTAGAGGGTTGAGGTTCGTTTGTGGCAAGTCCCACTTGAGTGCAGCATCTTGAAATAGCTTTTTGTTTTCAAATAGAATATATTACATATTTCAAACTGTACATGTTTATCACACATTCCCTGGGCTAGCCTTATTTACAGATGGTTTGAATAATTTTTCTCTCTTTCCTCAGCATTTGCACAGGGTGATAGTAGTTAAAAGCCAGTCCTTGTTTAACATGAAGATGTTTTGTTCTACAGAATGTGAATTATCCAAATACAACAATGCTGGCTTCCTTTCATAGTGAAGTTGGCTGCTCTACACCCCTTTATTGATGGTCAGAATAGTCCCCTTTGTGGGAGAAAGTCTTACGTGTGCTTAAAAAAAGAAGTTTCTTGTGGTATTTTGGATGTGCCTGCTGACAAAGACTATAAATTGACTTTTAAGTGTGGTATTTTATTGCAATCCAAATTAAACAAAGGTTTTCCTCCTATGTGTATTACACACTCCGTATTGAAACAATTTTGCATTTTAATCTCTTAAATAACTTCAGCTTTGGCATATTCTTCATATTTCTTCTTTTGCCACACACAGACACATTAGAAAACATCCAGAAATAAAAAATAGTATGTTATATTAAAGAACTGTGGGTATATATATGTATGTATATGTATAAATTATTACAGTACGTTTTATGCGTGTGTACACGTATATATGTGAGTATGTATATATGTGAGTATGTGCATGTGTGTATGTAATAACACCATTCCTAGAAGAAAGGTCATGACCTGGGAAATGAAATGTGTGATTAAATTCTACATTTGTGGGCAGCCCAGGTGGCTCAGCAGTTTAGCGCTGCCTTCAGCCCAGGGAGTGATCCTGGAGTTGTGGGATGGAGTCCCACGTCAGACTCCCTGCATAGAACCTACTTCTCCCTCTGCCTGTGTCTCTGCCTCTCTCTCTCTCTCTCTCAACTCTCTCATGAATGAATGAATAAATAAATAAATAAATAAATAAATAAATAAATAAATAAATTCTACATTTGATACCTACTAGTTGTGGCAACTTTGTCAGGGTCCTTAATTTCTCTGAATTTCAGTTTCTTCATCTGCAGAATGATAATACAAGCAGTACTTTCGAAAGCTGCTGTAAGAATCAAATGAGTTTTCACATTGTAAAATATACTTAATTACAAAGTAGGTGCACAATAAATTAGTTATAGCATTTTAATAATCATTTATTTTTAATGCTTTCCATTTGTGTTAACAAAATGTGTTTATGGAAAGGTCTCAATTCACTGAATTAAAAAGCACAAAACTTCTTCCTTTGAGCCACTGGCATCTCACCCTCAAAACTCTATTGCTATATCGAACTTCCCTCTTCTTCTCTATGGCAGGTCCCTTAGTTAGATTTTGACCAGATTCTCTATGGTTGTGTTTGTATGCTTTCTTTTAATTTAAGGCTCAATCCTAATAATTTGTTATTCTAATTCCAATATAGTTAACATACAGTGCAATATGAGTTTTGGGTGTACAATATAGTGACTCAACACCTGGTGCTCATCACAAGTGCACTCCTTAATCCCCATCACCCATCCTCCTCCCACCTCCTCACTGGTAACCATTAGTTTGTTCTCTATAGTTGTCTTTTTCTTTTTGAAACTTTTTTCACCCTTTAATTGCTTGTTTTGTTTCATAAATTCCAATTCTGTTCATTTTAAAACTAAAATAGTGTACTTCCGGACATCCTTTGCAGATTGTCCCTGCCTGTGGCTATCGTGGCATGAAGTAAGAGGGCATTCCCTGCTCTTAACCACTTTTGTCCTCTTCCCTCTTCCGGGTGCATTTTCCTAAGTGCTAAGGCATGGCAAGCTAGATGAGGATCCAGGCTTCTCCTTGGGGAGCCTCAATGACTCTTCTATCTCATGTTGCTCTGTGAGTATTATAAGGATGGTGAGGGAGATGGGCTGGCAGTCAGTCCTGGGCAGCATCTCTAAGCATTTGTAGTCCTTGAACAATTTAACCACATCTTCAGGTGGATTACCAGTCAATGGCATTCATGCTGTAGCTTTTCCTAGCCTCCTAAACCATGGAGGTGACCAGCTGACACCAGAACCTGATCTCACTACCATCTAGTGCTGCCCTCAGGTTGGCAGGCTTGTGTAGAATCTATCCTCCTTACGTCTCAAAGGCACGGAATTTCAAGAGGTGTTGTTAGGACTCTTCCAAATGGCATTCCTCCTATATCATCTCTTTAATCTTGCTTAGAGAGGCATTGGGACTGTTGATCAGGTCACTGACAGAGCAGTCCTTCAACTAGAAATCACTGTACGTCTTCCTTTTTGTCAGACACTTTCCTAAAATAGGAAAATGCTCTTGGCATTCTCCCACCATGGGAATAACTTCTTTCCACAAACCTCACTTTACACGGAAGTCAAAACACTCTCTTCGTCATCTTATACTCACTGTGGGTTACAGTGTCAGACAGTAGTAGGACTGCTGTTGGCCCTTGTAATCCTCTAGATCTGTAGAGAGATAATTGGAAGTAGTTAATAGTAACTGTGAACTTCCACTGCAGAATACGACTCACATTGTCCTCAGCTGTGGTCCTTAATTCATTTCAAGATAACCAGGAAAATACCTGTAAGCATTTTATTTAACAGGTGGGATAATAGTAAAAGTGATAGGCTTCGAAATAGCTAATAACCTTTGGGGAATAATTCAGAGAAAAAATGCTTGACTCCCATAGCCTTTTATTTTATTTTATTTATTTATTTTTTTTTTTATTTATGATAGTCACAGAGAGAGAGAGAGAGGCAGAGACACAGGCAGAGGGAGAAGCAGGCTCCATGCACCGGGAGCCTGATGTGGGATTCGATCCCGGGTCTCCAGGATCACGCCCTGGGCCAAAGGCAGGCGCCAAACCGCTGCGCCACCCAGGGATCCCTAGCCTTTTATTTTAATAGAATAAAATCCAAAGGAAACTGTGTCATATGCTGAATATATCATTGTTCCATCTTATGAAATTCTGCTCTCTGTAGTCACTATGAATGAGTCCATTTGCTTGGAATGGTAAGGGTGGAAATGACATAAAGAGAAAAAAAAAAGTGTTTATGGAGCATCTGTTCCAGAACTGGTATCTGTTGTCTTTGATAATAATAATCTATTGTTCATATTCAGTAAGCTTTAAGACATAGGCATATGTTTCCAAAGTATATATTACTTCTCCTTTTTTAATTGAATATAATCCAAATGATAAAACATAAAGAGACTTATAGGTAGCTAAGCCCAGCTTGGTTAAATTAGCTGCACAGAGGCAAAGATCAAATCAGTGTATTCATGAATTTCTTGGTTAACGCATTTTGTATGTGTCCTACTAATGAGCTGAGCCAAACCTGTTGATCCATCTTCCTGCAGACGGCAGCCTGTGAGTCCTCCTCCACCACCAAGACCGATTTCCCCACCACATACCTATGGCTACATTTCAGGACCTCTTGTCTCAGATATGGATACAGATGCACCAGAAGAGGAAGAAGATGAAGCAGACATGGAAGTGGCCAAGATGCAGACCAGACGGCTTTTGTTACGTGGCCTTGAGCAGACCCCTGCCTCCAGTGTGGGGGACCTTGAAAGCTCTGTCACTGGGTCCATGATCAATGGCTGGGGCTCAGCCTCAGAGGAGGACAACATTTCCAGTGGACGCTCCAGTGTGAGTTCTTCTGATGGCTCCTTCTTCACTGATGCTGATTTTGCCCAGGCAGTGGCAGCAGCTGCAGAATATGCTGGTCTTAAAGTGGCACGTCGTCAGATGCAGGATGCTGCTGGTAAGTTGTGTACTTGTTGCCAAGCTGGAAAAGAAGACTCCATGTGTATATATCAGTTGATGATTATCACCTCGGATCTCTTGTCCAGGGTGAAATGCAGCTATTATTAACTGTCTTCTATTTGCTGCCTGAGGAATCCAGAGTCCAAGCATATGACATAGTGTAGTTATTCCCTTTTTCTGGACATGGCTTTTCAAATCTTCTAGTTTATTTTTAGTTAATAAATCCTGTGTGATGTGAGTGAAGCTCCTTGGGAAGTCTTCAGTTTTTTACGAAAGTTATAGCAGATATGTGTACAGTTTCTTTAGGTTGCTTATAGTCCAGTGAGGTTTGTGTTATAATATTTTTTTAAAGCATAGAAAGTAACCAAGATAAAATTCATTGTGATAGTTTTCTTATCCTATTTAATTAGAAATTCTCTAAGAGAAATAAATATTCCAATACTCAACCATTGAAAAATGAGCTATTTCTCCTTAACCCCCATTTTCTTCATGTCCTCTCAATGAAAATATTAATTTAATTGGGAAGATAGAAAGATGTGTGTAATATGCATACATTTTCAAGCATAGATGCCTCATATTTAAAGTAAACATTTTTAATCTAATAATTTGAAAATGCATATATATTTTTTTCATTTTCCCTTTTCATTACCAATACCCTGTTTTCATACATCTATTCTTATGTTTTGGGTTTTTTTTTTAAAGATTTCATTTATTTATTTGAGAGAGAGCATATGTGGCGGGAGGAGCAGAGGGAGAAACAGGCTCCCCGCAGAGGATGCGGGATTTGATCCCAGGATCACAACCCAAGCCCAAGGCAGACAGTCAACCTACTGAACCACCCAGGCACTCCTCTGCTCTTATGTTTGAGCCCATTTTTATTTATCGCCTATTCCCAACCTTGTTAAAGAGTAAATAGTATGAAAAAGGAAACAATTTAAGTCAACATGACATTGATTTCTGTGGGATGGAATATATACACGTGTATACATATCATACATTCATATATACATTGTGTGTATGTGTGTATTTCTGATAACCAAAAGAATACATATAGTAGAGTAAAATAATGCGGCCAACAAAACATGTATTTCTGAGAAATTAAAGACTATCACAACATATCAGTAGTTGCTATCTTGTTTTGGTGTTTTATTTTTCTTAGTTTAATAACTATCACATTGGTACTTTTCCCTATTCTCTTCAGATCCTGGATTGGTTATTGTTTTTTATCATTTGCAGAATGTATTCAGAGAAAATAAGGATATTTATGTATGTTATTTATCAAGAACACTTTATAGGAAAAAAGAAGTCTAATACTCCTCGACCTTTTATTGTAGAACAAATATTTATTTTGGCTAGGCCGATATTTAATGAAATTCAACCAAATTCCTTTTTTTCCTCTCAGTAGCTACTGAATGTAACAAAATAACCATCCAAACCTACCTTTCTTAATAATGTCCAACTGTGTACATAGCTTTAATTTCTCCTTATTTTTTAATCATCAAAAAAATAAGAAAGTGAAATTAAGCATCTCAAACTACTGCTTTCAGGTTACATTAAGGGTGTGTTTCAGTTCATTAAGTCAACAAAACATAGAAATAATGTTGAAAATTCATCTGTAAATGACCTTATGCCTCAGGGTATATGAACGGTAGATGGCATTACACAATAGAATGAATAATGTTCTCGGTCTCAACCCTCATTCTCTCTTTTCATGGATATGTAACTTTAATTGTAATAGTCTCCATCATGGCTAAGGAGAGTTTGGTTTAATATTTTATTGTATTGTAATTTAATGGTATTTCTCGTTTTCGTTTGGCTCATAATTATAACAAACTAAACATGCATTGGCCTCTGCCTATTAAAATGTTCTTCTCGAGAAAGGGTGCTGCTGATCATACGACTTGAAGTTAATATGAATGAATAATCCAGTCAAATTGCTTCTCACTTGGCCGTGTTAATGTATATTATTTAATATGCTTCAGTTAGCATTTCTGAATATGTTGATTCCACCGTATATGTCTTCTCCTGTTTATAGCCAAAAAACATGTTGTGTAGTTCTGTTGGAAGTTTCTAACAGTACAACCAAAAGTTCCAGCTTTGTGTATCTGGAATTTCTAGAAACCAAAATAATGAAAGTCAAGTAAAGGGTCAGGAATTCCCTTGCCATTATGTTAAGTATTTTGTGCCCTTGTAATACAACATGTCTGTAAGACAGCCAGAAAATTGGAGAGCTCTGAGATGTACCGTGTCTAATTAGCTCAATCAGTTATCACTGGTACCTGCAAATATCGTCCCTCCAAAATGAAAAATGCAAATTTCCTCTGCTACCACCAAAAAAGGTAGAAGTCTCTGGAGGGGTCTCTTTAACCAGAATTAGCAAGTAAACATCTAGTGAAAGGAAAGGGGTATAAGTAATTGTGGACGGGTCTAAATATGTTAGCTAGCTTTCAGGCCTCCTGAAGAGTAAATGCCTCAGCATATATTAAGATATTAGGTGTCTGCCTTCAAAGAATAGCATAAAAATATATTTAATTTAAATAAGGGGCGTAGTTAGTACTGTTCATTTTTAGAGCCTGAATTTCTTAAGGACTGGCAATTCCCTTGAAAAAACAACATATATTGAATATATAGTGCAAAAATCTAATCAATAATTTTGTTTACAAACAACATTCTAGTGAAGTTAGATGCAAAAGTAATTGGGTTATTTTTCCTTAACAAGTGATGTCAAGAACTTTAACAGAATAAAAATACCGTGGTTAAGAAAGGAAAAGAGCTGGAAAAAGCTTTCAGCATTTTTTTTCCAGTGGGTGTGTCAGGCAGAATGACAAAAATCCTATTATTTGCTAGAATAGTTTATTTAAAGCTATTTTTAGGAAATTAGGGATGCCTCTAGTTCTAATGTTTTCTTTTAATTATTTAATGTTATAATTAAAATTCATTGATGAGTTTGGCTCTGAATTTTTATTTTCACTCAGGTCGCCGACATTTTCATGCATCCCAGTGCCCTCGACCCACAAGTCCTGTCTCTACAGACAGCAACATGAGTGCTGCTGTAATGCAGAAGGCCAGACCAGCCAAGAAGCAAAAACACCAGCCAGGACATCTGCGCAGAGAAGTCTACACAGATGGTAAGTCCATTGAAACGCATAAAAACATCTATGAATCTCTCCTATTTACCCTGGCGCTCTATGACTAGACAATGCATCCACTGGCATTAGAAATTACATTAAAAATTCATTAACAGTAAGCCTCCTATTACTTAGAGCAATGATCGACTTTCATATCTTGTCAAGCATCTTCGGTACTTCTAATAAGATGGTTATTTAAGAAACTAAAAAGTGTATATTTTTAATATTTTTAAAAGGTTATTTTGTTGTTGCAAGCACATAGACATTACTGTAGTTGAAGTAATGACAGACAATTCACCTGCATCCCATTCACAGATAAACCTTCCAGAGTGTCTTCTTTTTTTTTGTTTCCTTTTGGAATTTTGCATTCAAAGAGAAGATAATACATTTGCTTGAATATTCATCCTAACTGTAGTGGTGGTACAGTTATTCTGTGCACCGGAAGGCAAAGCAAATCGTCTTCCTTCATGCCTTCACATACAATATCTACTCTCACTGAAAAGGGAATGCTTGTATTCTCAAGGGAGCACAGGAGAATAATGCAAACATTGTGATGTTGTCTAGAGAAGGCCTTTAATGAAAGTGCCTCAGGTGGCCCAGCATTTATTAAACCGCCACCTTCTCGTTTTATAAACAACCCCAAGGGCTTTGTTGGAAATTCATGTAAGATAAATTTCTCGTAGACTCACCCATCTTGTCAAGTTTGCTAAATTTGCTAAAGGGGTGGGGGAAGAAGGGTGTCACAGACATTGTCCCTCACCTCCTGGTCCTCTCCAACCACAATCTGATTAGGACTTTCATTACCAGTCAGCAATTTTTCAAAAAGGGCATCATTTGCCATTATCATATGAAAGCCTAATATTATAGATCCTTATCCAAGGTTACAAGGAGGGTTTTCTGAGGCACTTCTCCCTGTGATTCCTGCCACTTGACAGAAAAATTTAATACAAAGCTCACAGCATGATGAGCACAAGTAATTTTGCCATGAGTGGCTGTCCATGCTATTATCTGTACTTTATTCAGAGTATTTTCTCTCACTTGCATCCATCTGATATTAGACTGCATTAAATACTGGCATGACGCAGCGCACCTGGGCCTCCTGGCTTCTGCCCAGGACTCTTTTGTCAGTGAAACTAAGCTGTCAGAATATTATCTGATTTTGAAGGGTTATTACAGTGGCTTTGTGCATGTTTGCTTCTGTGAAGGGACAAACACTAGGTGTAAATCCCCAAACTCCATCGGCAGTTTTACATTTATGGGACCCTGCAATGGCATTTTACAAGTTTTATAGCTGTCCTATCAGGTTTTATTATCTCGAAGAGAGTGCTCCTAACTGAAAAATGGGTCAAACATCAAACCTCCATGTAAACACATCTAGGTTGAATACAGAAAAGAGAAAATCTGGCCTAAAGATCGGTGTAGCTCTTTCCCGCTCTTATTTATACTTGTCTTGAGGGACTTCTCGCACTGAGTGATGCTTCTCCAAAGTGCTTTAAATAATGTAAATATGCCAAGTTAAAAGACATGGTATCACAGGTATAAATTGTGCTATGCTTAAAAATTGTAATCTCTATTTACTGCACCACATTCTATAGTACTTTGTTCAGTGTATTTAATAATTAAATTCTAACTAATCCCTGCATAGTAACTATTAAAATGGGTGATGAAACACCAAAGTTATTTTTTCAAGTCAATTTTAGAAATACCAAAGAAATCTACTGAAATAGTTAAAGCCAAAAATTAATTTGAAATACTATTTGGATTTTTCATTGCTTATTTCACAAAAGTGATTATGCAAAATTATTACAAGATATAATGTAATGTAGAAGCCAATAATTATTTTCATGAAGCCATAAAAATAGGCAAAATGGAGATATGACTAAAGTTATTTTAAAAATTTTAACTTCCTAAAAAAAAAAAATAAAAAAAATAAAAATAAAAAATAAAAATAAAAATTTTAACTTCCTTTCAGCATTTTGATAACCATCTGTCTTTTGGTTATGTTTCTCATACAAAAAAAGTCTTCAGTATAATTCTGGATACTTTCTGATTTGATTAAAAAATACCAAAATATGTATTATTTTATACATATCTGGGAATGCATATTGATTAGGTAAAGTCAAGTAAATGCAAATACTTCTCTATGCATCAAAATAAGAGAAATGCACACATTCTTGATAGCAGTGGTTAAGACGTGGGAACACTGGGTCATTTCCGCTGATCAAAATACTATACTACATTTTTTGAAAAACAATTCATAGACCATTTCATGAAGAAACTCAGTGGCAGACACAATTTGTACAATTTATAAAGAGAAAGAAGAGAGGAGAGGAAAGAATTTAAAGAGCTATGAACTGTTAAAATGTAAATTAAACATAATAGTAAGACATGAAGAGTTTTTTCTTTGATTTTTGCTATTTAATGATTAAAAGGTTAACTATGATGGATGAGTTTGATTATTATCAATAGACTTCCTTTGTGAACTAATTTCAGAATATAGTATATCAGTCTTGAGTTTGTAGTGTCTTTACTTTGCAAATTTTGTTCAGCTTCTGTATTTGGCTTTTTGTGAGCTATATAAAGAACTGCTAGTCTGATCTGATGAAGAGTGGTTTGTGATGAGCCTTGTCAGTCAGTAGCTGTATTAGTTTTCTAGGGCTGACCTAACAATGCAGTATAAACTAGATGGCCAAAATATTAGAAATCTATTTTCTCGAAGCTCTGGAGGCTAGAAGTCCAAGATCAAGGTGTTGACAGAGTTGATTTCTTCTAAGGCCTCTCTCCTTGGCTTGTAGAGGTACATAGTCTCCTGGGTCATTTACTTGGTCTTTCTCCAATCTATGTATGTCTCCTAATATTCCCTTCATATAAGGAAACCAGGTAGATTGTATTAAGGCCCAATTTACTGTAGGACTCAATTTACTGTAATTACCTCTTTAAAGACCCTGTCTCGAAATCCCATCTCATTCTGAGATGCAGGGGAGTTGGGACTTTAGCATATGAACTTTGAGAGACAAAGTTCAGCTCATAGAGCACTGTGACCATACCTTGTTCTGTCGGTAAATCCTCGGCCTCAGTGAGACATATGGAGTCCTCCAGGCTCAGCGGAGCACTGTGTGCTGTAGTCACAATTGACAGGCTGAATCTGTTTATTTATCTCATATTTGCTGCTTACAAGTCTAACCCAGATGAAGGGTAGGATTAAAACATATGAATATTTATTAGTCGGAGTCTTAGTGAGTTAAAGCCAAGCATAAGTGCATTTCTAGGACCTTCTAATAGATTCTTCCCACCCCCTCCTTTCAACCCTTTCGATGCATTTACATACTTGATTTAAAAACCAAATCTACATTATTTCTCCAGCCCTACTTTTCATAAATTATAAATTCACCACCCTCTTTGGAATGATGTTATTTTGACTTGATTTATCATTAATTACAAGGTCTTGGGACTTTAAGCAGCTAAGTAAGTAAATAGAGTACTGGATCTCCATACTGAGTTAATGCTGGCAGAAATATCTGCATACACATGCTCTTACATTTTACTTGATATACATTATACTGGAATTTGGGATATATTGTATAAAGAATGATGTTTATAAGATGACATAAGGTGTCTATACATATATGAATCCATGATTCTATTCGTTAAATCCAGTTTGAGCTATTATTGATATATACTGAGTGAAAAGTACTGCTTATCACTCTGTGAAATACAGAATTGTTCATACTATAATGATCTCTTCTTTGACTCAGCACTTATCTTATAATACCTAAAAAAATTATTTGTTAACCCATCTGTATGAGAAATAAAACCTACAAGCATTTGCCTCTCATCATCAATTAGTTACAGAAGCAATTATATCCAGGAGGTTAGAACTCTTCTAATTACCATTGGGTTCTCTTCTCCTACCTGTGTTATAGAGCACCTGGTAATAGATTTTGTCTCAAGAGTCGGATTCCTAAGATTTTGTATGCTCTTATAATAGTGGTAATCATCAGCTTCAGTACCTGATGAACCCAGACATTTTATGATTTGGTGATAGTGGCAGTTACTTTCTGCCTGCTTGATAATCTGTGTTTGCAATTTGGAGTTTAAATCTGTAGCAAGGAGATAGTGCAGAAAAGAGCCTGCAGGCACTCACTCCAATTTGCTGCCAGGTATGATCTGAATTTGATTGTTCTCCTTTTTTGCCAGTCCCAGGCTTAGTCTGAACTTAGAACTGCTCTGCCTTGGGTCACTTGGCTTTAAGCCACTCAGTACAGTCTGGTTTTTGACTCTTTACAGTTAAATAAGTAGCAGATAAGGGAGGACTCTCATGATAATACCTTTTTTTAAGTATTGTTTTTTATTTATTTATTCATGAGAGACACACAGAGAGAGAGAGAGGCAGAAACACAGGCAGAGAGAGAAGCAGGCTCCATGCAGGAAGCCCGATGTTGGACTCGATCCTGGGACCTCAGGATCATGGTCTGGGCCAAAGGGAGGCACTCAACCACTGAGCCACCCAGGCCTCCCTGTTTTTTTTTTTGTTTTTGTTTTTTCAAAGTCCATTAAGGTAGTAGTAAAGAGGAAAACCAGACACAGTGACAATGGTAGTATATGGTGTAAGGCAAAAAAAAATTTGATTTTGTAGAATCAGTAGAAAATTAATGTCATTGTCTGTACTTTGGCCACCAATTTAGGTAATGTTTAGAGGCTATTTACATGAAACTAGAGCATGATGAGCCATTAGAACTAACAACAGCAAAAAAAAAATGCAATTAGAAGTTGGATTACTTGTAATAATGGAGTCCTAATAAAATAGCTGGTAGGAAGATGGTACATCAAGCCCTCTTTTTCCAAAGACCAGTATGATCAATTTTGATGACTTAGTTTTAGCATATAATGTCAAAAGGAAATTAGTTTAAAAAAGACTAACATCTACTTATGGGACAAGAATGATTAATTCTTTTTAAAAAAGTATGTAAGAATGAGAAACACTAGATTAAAACTGCTATTTCCTAGAATCCTTATTGGCTCTATGTTAAGAATTTCTAAGACATGGGACCCTTGGGCGGCTCATTTGGTTCAGTGTCTGACCTTTGGTTTCAGCTCAGACCATGATCCTGAGGTGGTGGGATCAAGCCCCCCATCAGGCTCCACACTGAGCACGGAGTCTGCTTTAGATTCTCTCTCCCTCTGTCCCTCCCCTGTGCTCTCTCTTTTTCGCTCTCTCAAATAAATAAATAAAATCCTTAAAAAAAAATTCCTGAGACATGATTTTAATATTCAAGAATTTCTCGTGCTGGTACATGTTAATGATAGTCAGTGGAACATTGTCAGTAATAGTAAATTATATGGAAACAACCTAAATATTCTTCTATAAGGATTGGCTAAATAAATAATAATATATTCATAAAATAGAGCATTATACAAACTTTTTTTAAAAAAAGAGACAGAGCTATATGTACATACATATAGGGAAATGTAAGCAACTGCACAGTTAGGTAAAAAAAATGCAATTCCACCTATGTCAATAAGAAAGGCAGACTGCATATTTTGTGTGTGGTACTTTTTATCAGACACCCACATAGGGGTGGGCAGACAGCACTATACAACCCTAGGGGTGGCCATTTTATATAGTCCCTGATGTGAATGATGCTTCCTGGAATTATGCAACTTAGCAGGCCTAATTTGTGTGTATAAATAATTTCTGGAGTGATCTATAGAAAAATATTCAAACTGATTATCTCCACATTATCAATATTGAGGATTTGAAATGGAGATAGAAAGGTATGAGAACTTTCAAGTTCTTATGTACTTTTGATTTATTTTTAGCATGTCAATGTATGCTTTTTTGTTGAAAATGCTAGTATTAATTTTTTAATACTAAGCATTTAATACATGTTTTATAAACACTTTTTAGTTGATTTATTCTATCACATAGGTATTCCTCTCCAAATATGAAAACATTACCATTTCTGAAGTCATGACTGAAAAAACCATACTGATAATTCCCAAATCTCTATATATCTGGGCTTGACTGCTTTTGAAACTCAGATTTTATGTACAAAACCTATTGGACATCTTTATCTAGATACTTCAAAGGCTCCTCCTATTCACTTTTATAAAACTGAGCTCATACTCTTCCTCTGAAGGCCATCCCCTCCTTCCTTACCTTCAGTGAAGTTTCTCTCACCCATCTAGTAAAGTATAGCAGAAATCCTAGAAGTCATCCTAGCATCTTTCCTTTCCTTCCCCTACTATATTCCATTGATCATTAAATAATACTGATTTTTCTTCCTTAAGGTCTCTCAAATACATCTCATCTGAACAGCCACCAATATAGTTCCATCCCCTATCATTACTTATCTGAGGTATAACAATAACCTCTTGCCCTCATGGATTCAAGCCTTTCCTTTTAATTTGTCCTCCATACAAAAGGCAAAACAAACTAAAACTAAAATATCTTCATATTCTTCTGCTAAGTTACCAACTATTGTTAGGCTATTTCTACTCCCTGGAATATGTATGTAAGAGTCAAAGGTAGCACCTCTTAAAGAAAATTTATTTTCTAGAGACCAATTTTTTTTATCTACTTTTATCCTTAAGTATAAAAAGTTGAATTATATATAATGTCCAGTTATAATATATAACATTAACTTAGATTTATACCAGAGGTTATCTGGTTTAAAACCTCTGGGTGGAGTTGTTTCAGTGGCTTAGCAGCTAAGTGTCTGCCTTCAACTCAGGGTATGATCCTATGGTCCAGTAATCAAGTCCCATATTGGGCTTCTTGCGAGGGGCCTGCTTCTCCCTCTGCCTGTATCTCTGTCTCTTTCTGTGTCTCTCATGAATGAATGAATGAATAAATAAATAAATCTATCTTTAAAAAAAATAATAGCTTTGGGTGCAGATACAGGGTACAGAGATCTCATCATTAAATGGTAGGTTATAAACACAGGAATCAGAAATTAAGAATCTAAGGGCATTGGCCCTGGTTCTGATCATATATAGGTTTGAGACTGAAAAATAACTTAAGGTCATGTGTTTGAGTTTTCTTTTTTACAGAATGAGAAAGGATTTAGGCTAGATTAGAGTTGGCAAATAGGTTTCAACTCAAGTCCCAACCTCACTCAATCTGAAGTGGTTGCCCAAAGAATAAGGGTTTATATCTGGGACCAGCAACATTGTGCTAAAATGAGTTAAGAAGGTATATCATAGTTGGGGGAGGGAATGTTATAGCATATATTCCCATATTAGCTTATCCCAAGAGTAGATTATCTTTAAGTTCCAGCTCTGTGATTCAGTATTTTTCTGCCTTACAACAGCGAACATACATTGAAATTGTTGATCTTCTTTTTCCTTGGTTATCATCAATTATTCTAGTTCATTTAAGTTATATTATCTCACAACTGAATGTGACTCCAATAATACTAATATTTAACAATTTTATAAGTGGCAGACTTTTACGGTATTTTAAATATTTCTTTCTAGATCTACCACCTCCTCCGGTGCCACCACCTGCTATAAAATCACCCACTGTCCAATCCAAGGCACAGCTGGAGGTGCGACCTGTTATGGTGCCAAAACTCCCTTCTATAGAAGCAAGAACAGACCGATCATCAGATAGAAAAGTAGGCAGTTACAAGGGGAGAGAAGTACTGGATGGAAGACAGGTTGCTGATATGAGAACCAATCCAGGTGATACCAGAGAAGCACAGGAACAGCAAAATGATGGAAAAGGACGAGTAAACAAGGCAGCAAAACGAGACCTTCCACCAGCAAAGACTCACCTCATCCAAGGTACTGATTTCTTCAAACAACAAGTAAATACCGATTGAACACATGTTTGCAAGTTGTACTGTTAGGTTCTCTTAGGCCTAGTGAAAAATACAAGATTTAGAAATGTACTCTCTAATGGAGGAGATAAGCATGTACTCAAATAATTTTAATATAATTAAATTAAATATGTAGCATCATATAAGACTTCCTTGGAGAAGTGCCAGCTGAGTTGGGTTTTAAAGGAAAGCGTGATTTCAACAAGTTAAATGGAGAGAAGAGGATAGCAGGTAAAGGAAATAGGTGGAGAAAAAAAAATGGGAGTGGAAAAACAAATGTTTGGTGAACATTGATTTCTAGTTGAGCCAGACACAATATATGAAAGGTAAAACTAGAAAGGCAGCCAGGCCAGATTGGGAAGGTCGGGAATGTGATCTAGGGTGCGGGATTTATGATATAGGCAGTGGTGAGCCAGCAAAGAATTTTGAACAAGAAATGACAAAATCAGAGTTTTATTTTAATTTTTATTATTTTTTAAAATATTTTATTTATTTATTTATTCATGAGAGACATACACAGAGAGAGGTAGAGGCACAGGCAGAGGGAGAAGCACTTCTGTAGGTGAAGGTATCAGAACATTGTAACATTTCTAGGTATAAACTATGAAAACACTGAATTAAAATAGTTGTGTGGAAAAAAAGGAAAGAACCTACATTGGCATTTCAGAGATGGAACCATGTTGACTAATTCAAAGTAGAAGAATAGAATGAAATTATGGAGTAAAGCAAAAGTTACTCAAATGTTATTTAGATGGCCCTGTTGGCTAGTAGAACCTAATTGTACTGACCAAAGTAGGGAAAAAAAAAAAAAAAAAAACAACTCAGAAATGTCTTAGGGAAAAGAATTTCAATTTTGAATGGATTAAGGTGCTGCTAAGAGCACAGATATGAAGAAAATCAATAAGACTTTAGAGAATTAAGTTTAAAGATCAGGAGAAAGGTCATGAGTAGAGAGTGGGATTTCAAAATGGCAACACAGAGGGAAAAATTGCATGAATTACAAAGGCTAAATTATCTGCAGTGATATACTGGTTAATGTCGAGCAATCAATTCTCTAGGAGGAAAACAAAGCAAAACCCTAATTTGTAGCCATTTACTCACTTCTATTGGGTAGTTACTTACAAGGTGGCTGGTTTCAAGCTGCTGATATGAAGTCAGTGAATGTGGAGTTGGGAAGACTGGGTACTTTTTTTAAGCATGTGAGCCAGCTCCAACATACCAATAATCAGCAATGATTATATTCAAAGGTCAGGCACAAGAATGACTTTCTATAGTGGAAACTGAGATTGGATACACCAAGAGATATAAAATAATCAAGATCGCCAAGCCAGAGAGAATAGTATCCTAGAAAGAATGGTGGAGGAAATTTTAAGATAGAAGAAATCTAAAATGCCACAAGTGAAAGGTGGATATCAACAGGAAGTGGGGGTTGGGGGAGAGAATACAGGAGGATGTTGCAATGTATTATTTGTGGGTGGTATTCAAAAGAACTGTTTTTAGTATTGTAATCAGAATAGAAGCCAGATTATAGGGGGTTCCAAAGTAAATGGAAATTGTGGAAGGGAGGTGGTGAGCTCTTTTCAGAAGACTGGGAGGAGAACAGGTTGGGACGAGTTTGCCAGGAAGGCAGACTTTGTAGAAATACTTTAGGATAGGATTATTATAGGTGAAAGAGAAGAAACCATTTAGGAGAAAGAAATATAATAAAAGGGGAGATTGATGGAAAAAGTCAGAAAAGAGTGGGCGGGAAATGAATCTTAGAAACCGGTAGGGGGCACATCAACTACTAGTGTATTATAATAGATCTATCGTGGTAAGGTTAGACCGCAAGCTCTTATTCTGTTTATTTTGGGCACTTGATCATTAGCAACTTTCTGTCAAAATGGGAGTCAGTTTCATTGTTCTGTGACAGGAAGCCTGAACTCCTAATCCAGGCATGGACTCAGCAGTAAAGCGATGAGTAAAACTACATTTCAGTCAGATGCCTCTTACTGCAAAGTACTTGGTGTCATCACCACAATCCAAAGTTTGAAAAACTTAGCTGACTTTTTATCAGTTAAGCAAAAGATGATCTGGCTCTGAACTTTTGATCCATACTATACTCTAAGTAATGATTTATAAATATAATGTCATGACATAAATTATAAAGTTTATATGTGCCCTGAAAGTATAGACCAATTTGCTGCTCTAAGGAAACTTCCCCCAAAGCAGGTGGATTTCTTCAGGAGAAAATTGTACAAGGGGAAGATCTTGGTGTATGCACAATTAGAACAAAGAGATGAAATTATTTCACCAATCTTTAGAGATTTAATAAATTATCCTGTGTGTTATATAATTCCAATATAATTGGAACCATTAATCTAGAAACAAGAAACACTATTTTATGGTCAGCATTGAGATACACTGACCAGATTTTTATTTCATAGGTCTTGCTTTCCCAAATTCTTATTTGAACCATAACCCTATATATATGTGTCATTAAATGATCATTTCTATGCACTGCTGTAATTTTCACCTTAATACAATTTAGTTGACATTATTTAAAATGAGAGAGGCACTGTGATTTACATGGGTAATGAATAATCATTTTTAATTAAAGAGAGTGGTCTTCTAGACTTGAATGACTGATCTTTTTGCTGACATTTACCTCAATCATTTCAATTTCTTTCTACATCTATCAGACATCCACTGTGTTATAAAACATTGTACTGGTCCTGAGATTTACATGTAAACATGAACCTTGACCTCAAGAAGCTTATAGTTAGAGACAAAAATAGGTAATCTGTAGATTCATAGATATATTCATATTTGGTGAAATGTTAATGATGCCATACTTGGAAGTCCAATGAAGGGATGGTTAATCCAGTCTTGTGAGATATGTAAGGCAAAGAAAGACTTATTGGTCTTTCCTGGTGAAAATGACACATAAGCTGAGTGTTCAAGGTGGGCAAAACTTAAGTTGTCTAAGGAAAGTGGATAGATTGTTTTGTGAGAGAAACTCAGCCTGAAAAACTCTGAGGTACATTGAGAAAATTATAAGAAATGGAGTGTTACTAGATGGTAAAGACGGTCAAAGGGGAAGCTCTTGAGATAAATGTAAGATTAAGTCATAGAGTGCCTGTAGTTCCCATAAGAAGGCAGCTGAGTGAATATGGTTTAGAGAGGAATGACTCAAGACAGGGATCTGTTAGCAGGTATTTCCATCCCTGGACAAGAGACGTAGAGAATACAAACCAAGCCATAGAAGCAGAGATGAATGAGTGGGAAAATTCACAATTTGACATTTTTTAGTGTTAAAAATCAGATTCACCTTTGCGTATTTGAATGTGTGGAAAAAGTACATTTAAAGAGTACTGGCAGGTTGTTGGAAGGCAGGGAAGACTCTAAGATAATTTTAGTTTTCTATCTTTGTTGTCTTAATGATTAGTATTATCATTAACTAAATTAGGGAATACAGAGAGGGAAGAAAAGAATGGACATGATGAAGTTGATGTTTGACATACCGAGTTTGAGGGATAACTGAAGAGGAAATTTTCAATTCAGATCAGGAGTTGGAAATATAAATTAAGGCTTTATCATGAGAAAATATTAATTAAATCTACTCATTCATTCACTCAAAACTATTTCTCAATGACCTATTATATGTGAAGCTGAAAGTATATCAAAACACAAAACACAGAAATGTAACTGCCCTCATGACAGTTATATTCTAAAAAAGGTTACAATCCATGAGAATGGATGAAATTACCCAAAGTGAGTGGGGGAAAAGAATGTAGATATACACTAGGCTAAAAGTAGAAACCTGCAGGGCATCAACATTACATAAGAAGAGCCCACAGAACACTGGCTGGGAAGGTAAGAGAACTAGAATCTGGGAATAGTGATGTTTAAACTAACTGATGGTGGTTTCCAGATAAAGGGCCGTGAGACATAAGGAATGAAACATGATTAGCATTATCAAAGTCAACATTGAATTTTCTCTTTCACTGTAGTAATTAGGTCATGGATAGATTTCAGTGGGATTCATAGTAAACAGGAGTTGTGTCTACCACTACTGAGTCCGAATTGCTTTAAGAAGCTTTGCTGAGCTATAAGGACAGGAAGATGGTATTGACTCATGTGGAGCACAGGCTTAAGGGGAAAATTTTGAGCAAGAGAGAGATTTTATATTATAGTTTGACAAAAATTAAAGTCAATGGAGAGGAAAAAGTCAATGATGGAACATGAACAGGATATGAAGGTCACGGGAGTCCAAATGCTGTGAAGCGAGGATACTGGAACAGTGCTCTTCATGGACTGTGAGACCCCAACAAGTCCGATTCTGGATTAGGTGTAGAAATCGTGATGAGTAGAATGGAAGGAGAAAGGTACCATTAAGGAAGACTAAACAAGTGACATGGGTAGATTGGTTTGGCCATCCCAGAAAGAAAATATTTTGTGCAAAGGTCAGGGAGTATTGACTTAGAACTGGTGCTGGTTGGGCCAGAAGGAAGCCTTCTTCATTCTGTAGGAGAGAACATGGAAACCTCAGGGCGGGGATCAGATTTCATTCAGGTAGTGGGGACATTAGAGGAAACATTTGGGGGCACATAGAAAAGTTGGTTTTTCACATGTTTGGTGTCCAAAGAGTATAGTGGACGGGCATTGGAGAGAAGTTAGCAGCTGGAGAATGCATCAGTACAAGCAGCACCTAATTTAAAGCAGTATAGAGATAGAAATTCAAGAGATGCCGTTTAATTCGAGTGATTTGCGTTTTGCAGTAACAGGGATGGCAGGCTTCTAAGATTCAGAGCTCCACAATGTAAATATGATGTTGAAATGGAGGTTGACATCTTGGTGTCTGGAAAGTGAACATGGGCTTGGTTCTGTTTTAGTAATTTGAGAAAACTGGGCTTTGTTTCTATCAATGCCTTGAAATAATCCTTCATATTTTGCACGAGGATTTCCAGTCTCCTGTTTTTACATCAACACTAGAAGCTCCTCTGGGTATAGATATTTTAACACTTTTTTAGAAAAGAAGGAACTAAAACCTAAAATAATTGGAGATCCTATAGTGAAGGATAGAACTGGAAGCTAAGTCTGACTCCAGCTTTGGTTTACCTCCTTTAATGATGTTGGTCCCCAGTGAGTTTGAGGTCAGACAAGAACTTGTGACTGAAGGCAACTTGAATGCCACCTCACTACCAGGAAAGACAACAAGACTTGTTATATTGTTTTTTAGGATGGTGCTGCCTTTTTAATTATTGTTATAAAATGTCCTCCTTTATTCCTCAAAAACATTGATGCTTCCCCATTCAGAATTACAGTCACAAATGATGTTACTTTATGCAATGAAAATGTACAGTAGTGTTCATGTGCACGTATTGCATTTCATTACACAGAGGATATCCTACCTTACTGTAGACCTACTTTTCCGACATCAAATAATCCCAGAGATCCTAGTTCTTCAAGCTCAATGTCATCAAGAGGATCAGGAAGCAGACAAAGAGAACAAGCAAATGTAGGTCGAAGAAATATCGCAGAAATGCAAGTTCTTGGAGGATATGAAAGAGGAGAAGATAATAATGAAGAATTAGAGGTATCTAATTTTTTTCCCAAGTTTCTCAACATTATACTAGTTGTTATATCAGTCTCAAAATCAGGAATATTTATCAGTCTACAGAAATGTTAGACTGTTTTACTACAAACCCTGATATTAGTGATCGCAGAGACTAAAATCCTGTTAATTTTATGATTTTCTTGAAATGTTTCCAAAGTTTTAAATGGTGATAACAATTTCTTTTTAGATCTGGAGGTCATAATTATTTGTAGATATTCAGTTAAGAAATTTACATGGCAGACATGTCATTAGGAAATAACTATTCATCTAGATAATATATTGCACAGTATTATATTAAGGTAGGTTATAAAAACCAGTAAGGATAAGGATTTGAATGAGGGTGCTTAGCCTATGTTAACTGCCACCCTGGTATCACTGGGGTTAATCTGACTTATTTGGCCAGCTATCTTCCACCTTCATTCTTCTGATAATGGGAACCTGATCCTTGGCACTCACCTTCCTGGGTGGAGGAGGATACTTCTTGAGTCAAATACATACTCCTTTTTTGGAATTTATAGTGACAAAAGATAGAATTGGCAGTAAATCATATCATATCACAAAATCACCTCCTATTTTTAAGACCATGTTTTCTCCATTTAATAAAGGAAAAACAAGTTGAGGGCAAATTTCTCTTCTTACAAATATATTTCATCCCAAGTAAATTGTTAAATGAATGTTACACTAAACTTTGAAAACTAGAAGATGAAAATTTTTGAGAAATGATGTCTAATTGATTTTTCTTTAATGTCCAAAGCATTTTGATTTTGAGGCTTGGGATAAGATTTTTCTTCCTGCAGTTGTTATGAGAGGTTGTCTTATAAGTTATTTTATTTGTTGTTTTTTAAAGTAAGAGAACCTTTCTGAGGAACAAAAAGTCATCATACATAACTCTAATACTTAAACCCAGGAAAATTTGAATTATAATGTTGAGTTGGGGCTGGGGGGAGTAGAGAAACCTGCCTTCTACTGCTCCTCGATCCTCTGTGCCACATGCCTCAATACCGAGACAACACACAGAACAATTTGGTATTTGTAGAGAACTGTTGGATTTTCTTTCTTTCTTTTAAAATTTATTTATTTATGTGTGTGTGTGAGAGAGAGAGAGAGTGCAGGGGCAGAGTTAGAGGGAGAAGCAGAAGCAGACTCCCAGCTGAGCAGGGAGCCTGATGCAGGGCTTGACCCCAGGGCCCTGAGATCATGACCTGAGCTGAAGGCAGACCCTTAACCAGCTGAGCCACCCAGCACCCTGGATTTTCTATCAAAACCAACTAAAGACAAATAAATGAGTTGTCATGAGCACCTCCTAACCTATGCCGGGGAATGAATGAAGAAACACAAACTATACGGTTGAAAATATGTAAATCAACATAACTATAAAACTCTACTCTAAGGTTTATTTTCAAATTTAACACAACACTTTTCTCTTACAGGAAACTGAAAGCTGAAGACAACCAGAGAGGCTTATGAGATCCAATGTGAAAATTATCACTCAAGACGCCTCATGTCTGATGACACATGACGCCAGATAAAATGTTCAGTGCAATCAGAGTGTAAAAATTGTCATTTTTATTCCTCTTATTAGAATACCATTTTTAAAAATTTTATTGGAGTTTTATTGTTGTTGTTTGATCCTTATCCCTTGAAGAACTCCCTTATTCCCCTCACTGTTGGAACAAACCATCACACCTTACTTCCAGCAAGGGAAGTATTTGACTTCTTGCTTCAGTCATCAGCCAGCAAGAGAGAACAACACACTTCTTTTGCATTTTGCCCCTGAGATATGGCATTGCACTGCTTACATACCAAGCCAATTTATAGCAAAGTATTGATCAAAGATTTGAAATTGATTAATCAACCTCATGCCAAGGGCTCTCAAGATATAATCTTTCTATTACCAACTGCTAATGCAAATTAAAACATACTTCATTTTAACATGATTTTAAAATCAGTCTTTCATACCACCCTATGCTGGGAGAAAATAAAACATAACAAAGGCAGAACAACCACAAATCAATTTGAATGGGGTAGAAACATTGTAAATATATGCTCTTTGCAACCCCTGGTGGTACTTTATTTTGTCTTCATTTCAACCATTGAAGTATACTCTTCTTGGAAATATACTTTTGGATAAGTAGGGGTAAGCCAGTTGGATCTTCTGGTTGTCTAGTCATTGTCATAAGTAAGCCTAGCAAAAAACCTTGTTCTATTTTTCAATCAAATGCAATTATAAATGCATATTACAAACAAATGGATGTTTTTAATGACCAATTGAATAAGGACATCCCTATCTTAACTGGCCTAAATTTCTTCTGGTAGTGTCAGTTCAACTTTCAGAAGTGCCACTTAAGGAAGTTTGATTTTTGTTTTTGTAATGCACTGTTTTTAATCTTTTTTTTTTTTTTTTTGGTTTTAAAAGCACAATCACTAAACTTTATTTGTAAACCATTGTAACTATTAACCTTTTTTGTCTTATTGAAAAAAAAATGTTGAGAAGCGTTTTTAACCTGTTTTGTTCATGCTCTATGTTTGTATTTGGAATATTTGAATGATGACAGATGGTGAAGTAACGTGCGTACTTTATTGTGGGCCATGAACCCAATGGTTCTTGCTTTTTCTGGACTGAAAGAAAAAAAGGTTTAAGTTTGTTGTGGCCAATGTTAAAACTTATAAGATTTTCTTATAAGCTTAAAGAGAGGCATTACTTGCTTTGAATTGCCAAATGATGCTCTCTGACTGTAGATTTTTATGATCCTTTTTTTGTTATAGGAATTTCATTGACTTAATAATTGGTGCTATTTGAGGAAAAAAAAAAAAAAACGTACATTGATTCATACACAGGTATCAGGCCTGACCCCACTGGAAAACAAAGCCAAACAAAACTGAACCACAAAAAAAAAAAAAAAAAAAAAAAAAAAAAAAAAAAAAAGCTGGTGTTCACCAAAAACTAAATGTGTTCACTTAGATAATTTGAAAGTTACATAGAAAGGGTGTGCAGTACTAAGGGAACAATCCATGTGATTAATGTTTTCATTATGTTCATGTAAGAAACCTCTTATTTTTAGCCATAATTTTGCATACTGAAAACCAATAATCAGAAAAGTAATTTTGTCACATTATTTATTAAAAATGTTCTCAAATACATCATTCTTTCTTGTGTTGATTTCTTTTTTTTTTCATTGTGTGATCAAATTTATTCCATTTAATCACAAAGTTGTGCTGTCTTAACATTTCACCACTAACTATATAATCAGATGAGTGAAGAATCTGTTTTCTGAACAACCAAGGGTTTACTTATAAGGAAAAATTCTCATTTTATTCCATGGATATTAAGATACAAGATCAATCAAACCTAAAAGTTATTTATCATAGAATACCATTTTAATATTAACGTTGTGCTAAAACATTTATATGTATCTGAATTTCAGTTAACCTATTTCTGAAGTAGGATTCAACTATGATAAATCTAATTTGTGAAGTTTGTGCCACTTACATTCCATCAATAAGAAAATTATATTACCCAAAATATTTATTAGTAACTTTCTGCTTTCTTGTTTACAAATTCATGTGAAATTTTAACAACTCTATACCTATCATATACTAGGTTGAACATTGTTTATTAGACTAAGATTAGCATATTCTAGTATTAACTTTGCATAGATGAGATGAGCAATAAAATCAATAAAGGTTTTTTTCCTATGAGATATATATATATATATATATATATATCATAATGTATGTGACTATATATATACACATATATATATAGTTAAATTTTGTGTTGATCACAGTTTGAAAAACTGGGGGAAAGAAAAGAAGGAAGATGTATTTTGAAGTTTAATTTTACAAAAATGAAGTAATCACCAGCATCTACTTAGGTCCAAAGGTCAAGAAGTCAGTTCCCAACTATTTCAAGGGAAACATTGGAGAGATGTGTTTAATGGCCTAATTTTAATCTTCCCTTGTTGAGATGACTATAAATTAGTCTCTATTTATTTATATCATGTGATATTCATACAAATTATTTGTATCAGAGGGCCTAGGTTTGAGTCCTGGTTTTGTCACAAGCTCTGTTTCCATTAACATGTTACTTAACCTCTGAGTCTCAGGTTCTTCACCTGTGAATTCAATAATGCCTACCTCATGGAGCTGTTGTCATGATTTAGTGAGTTAATGTATATGACATGGACTCTGTAAACCGCCCCCCCCAACAATATAAGGTAATGTATTGATAGACTGAAATTCATTGCACACATTCTATCCTCACTTTTCACATGTAGTTTGTTCCTAAAACCTTGCAAAGAGTTAAAAACATATCAAGGCATAAGTGTGGTAAAAGGATGGGGGTGATTCTATTTCCGGTGAGTAAATTCACTGTGAAATTCCTGATTGTGGAATAAATTATTGGTGTTTTGTTGTTGTTGTTGTTTCCTTGCTTTTGGATTCTTGAGGGCCATATAATGGGTGGTGATGTGGTGTTTTCAGTACATATTTCACAATTCAAGTGTGCAAGCATGCTGCTTGAGTTCAAAATAACTGTATTTACTGTATTTTGGCTACCATCCTGCTTAGTGGCAGAAAATATCATTTTCTTCTAGATGAACTCAATCATTTCTCACTTCCTGGTCATTCCAGATATAACGTCTGGATCTTCTCTTCCCTACCCTCTCTACAGGGTAACATCTAGATTCCAGAGGCTCTTCTTGTTTAGAAAGTATGTGTGGTGGTGGGGAGGGGTGACAGTAGAGACTTTTGACATTTTTGCTGGTGCCCAAGTTTCCAATGCCCATCATTTCTCAGAACTTTTACGCTACTTCTTCATTTTCTCTACCTCGATGTCCCTTAGTCATTGACACTCTTCCTAATACTTCTAAGCCCTTTGATGTAGGTTGGGTGTAGGGAGCAGAGAGTGGGACTTTTATATGCTCTTCCATGCTATGCTGAAGCTCAGGAGACTTAGGTGTGAGGTCCCTTCCTTGGGCCTCACAATATACTACTGTGTCTCTTTAGCTGCTTACCATTTAGGTTGTGTATAGGTTGTGGGAGGGGATGGTGGCTACGTCTGATATTTAAAGGAAACAAGCTTTGGTTCTGGATCCTGACCACCTATGCTTGAATCCTGACTCCACAAATTATTAGCTCTGTAGCCATGGGGAAATTATTTAGTGAATCTGTCTTAATCTTTGAGTGGTGATATTAAGAATATCAACTTTACAAGGTTGTTTGGGTTAAATGAATTCATATATGCAAAGTACATAGTAAATGCTAAATATTTATTGAGCAGTGCCTCCTCCCACTCTGATTTTGAACTGGAAAGTGGTGCTGTACTTTCAGAATCCTGAAACTCTACTTGACCAGAAAATGAGAAGGCACAGGAATCAGAAACCTAAGTGACACATTTGCCATATCTAATTCTCTCATCTCATGTTTCATTCTCTCTTCCCAGTGAGATAATGGAGGAGGGAGAGGAGGAGAGAAAGAGACAGAAAAGAGGGAAGAGAAAGACTCATGTAAATTGCATGCCAAGTCTTTGGTTTACAAGACCTTAGCTCTTGCAACTCAGCCTTCATTCTGCTACAGATTTCAAAAATCTATTTTGAAACCCCAAAGGGAGTGTTGAATTGCTATTCTATGGTAACCATTCCTTTGCATTTCTCTGGTAACTATCTGAGGGCATGTACATAGAAAGCCCTCTCATCTGCTGGAAATGGGAAGTGAGATAGAAAGGGGGAAATAGTCTGTAGCAGGTGTGATGTCTGTTGATACTCCAATTTACGATCTTGCTACAAAAGAATATAATTAAACATTAAAAACAAGCTACTCTTTAAAAACAAATATCTTTTCTCAAATTCTAGTTTTATCAGTTTATTTCAAGAGAATTTAGCAGTAATTTAAAAGAAAAATGTAAAAAACAGGGAGTTGGCACCAGACCAAACTAAATATTGAGCATGAGAGTATAAAGATCACTTTAGTGTTAAAAAGTCTTAAGGATTTTCTTCTAGAAAAATACGGGAATTGACCTTTTTCTTTTCATAAAGTTTCATAGAGTTTGTAGCAGGACTCCTAACCAAAAGCCTTAAGGACCTTTTGTTTTTGGATCCCTAAACTTGGTTCTCATTTTGGTATTGATAGAAGATTCTTTACCATCTATGAACACACTCAAACTATAAAGTCCAGTGTCTGCTCATTAATGTCGGATTTTGTCTGTAACACACCAAATGACTGCCATCTCTACCCCAATATATCATTATATCCCATATATCATTTTCATCAGCATTTTAATTTTTATTTCATTTTTATGGAATGACAAAAAAATGAAATATTCAGATAAAACTACAGGAACAAGTGACAACTATGCCAAAACTGAGTTGTCTGCTTAGCACCCATGTGTGTCCACTGTAACATGCTGAATTTAGTGGCTTAAACAAATTAATACACAATGAACATAAATGTAGACTATATGGAAATGAAATGTAAGAAATTCCAGATCTTGGGCTTAAAAATAAAAGATTTTATTCACATGAGGAATACAAATACATAAAGTTATTTTGAGTTAGCAAGTTGATTTTTAACCAAATCCTCAACCTTTTTTTTCAGATGTATGAGGTTGTATGAGAAAACAAACGTTGCTTTATTTTTCAAATAGTAGATAAATCTTTATTCTTAAAATTTCTTGTCATTCTTAAGAACAAACTAGAGTAATTAGCATTTTAGGTGCCATTAGTTTAGAAAGTTTGTCTTTCTCTTTCCCTTATTCCTTGTTTTGAATGCTAGTGAGGGAGAGAACAAAAATGAATATTTAAAAAAAATATTTTCAAAGATAATTGTTCTCCAGAAGCTCTAAGCCTGTTTCTCAAATTGATGATGTCCATGAATACCTGTCTTCTGGTTATAAATATGAACTCCTGATTCCTGTTCTGATCCTGCTAAATCAGAATCTTAGGAGGCAAGGCCTAATAATTTACATTTTGGAGACAATCTCAGGTAATTTTAAGTTTAGAAAAAGAAAAAAAAAAAAAAACCTTGAAAACCACTACCTTAACAAATCAAGTATATGTTTCATTGTAATATACCTCAAACTGCAGTGAACCTTTGAGTTGGCCGTGTTTTGCAATCACTTTCAGCCAGGCAATAGTCACGATGTAGTTTTGATTGCTATAAAAAAACACATCTCATACAAAAAGGAAGTATTTATCAAATTTTATTTACCTCACCAACAAGGGAAACAGAAGAAAGATAAAGAGCATTTGAAGAATAGTTGTGGAAGGAACTTAAATATGATTGCTAAGTTAGTTAACTTACTACAGGGCAAGTCAAGTAAATGTTATCATTTCTGTTGACCTAGAGGATCACGGTATCTATCTTTCTCTTTAGGTTAAATAATCACTAGCCTTCAGAGGTACATAAAATCTGGACCTTTACCATTTGCAATTAGTCAAAAATGTACTTTGATAATTTGCATTCACCCAAAAGAACCAGATAAGGGTCAAAGAGTGACTTGGTCTTGTTTCTCCAGTGGCAGAATATGAAACAAAGATATGGTGCAATTTATTTGGGAGGTAATCCCAGGAAGTGGGTTTGGGAGCGTGAGGGGAATGGGAAAAAAATCTCAGCATAGGTACTGTAAAGTTGGTGAAGGTTCCTCTAGTGAGGACTCTACTGGCTCCAAGAAACCTGTAGAATACCTCCCCAATCCTTCTCCAAAAGACCGGTGCCTGGAACATTATCAGTTTACTCCTACTTCCCCATTGGTTGCAAACTGCTGGTGGGGCAGTGGTAGGGTGGGGGCTGGGGGTTCTCTCTCAAGCCTTGGTGAGTAGACCAAGTGAGAGTAGAAGACCCTGAGGAAGAAAGTGGACATGCTTATGGCAGGTGTCTGAAATGGAAAGGTGCCAGAATGAGGTAAGTCTGATCTTGAAGGGAATTGCCTGCCACAACAGCGTTCTCAAAGCCACATACTACAAGTGGGATTATTGGGAGATGCTTTAGTATGGTATCAAAAATCAAGCAATCATCAAATTACCTTTTTCAAATTTAAGATAAATTTTCTTACACTGTGGATGTATGAAATTATGGGTATTCATATTACCACCATATTGGTGGAATTCTTACCAATTATCAATTGTTGGTACTATATGTGTTGAGTTTAACTGCTAATTAACATATCTTGAAAATGTTTATACTATCAGCGTTGAAACAACACCAAAGCAAAACGAGTATGGAAATAGTGAGGCATAAGTGGGGTCATTAGAATAACTACAATCATGGATTTTCTAGCAGAGCATTAAGTTTTATAGTACCTACAAAAGAAAGGTATCCACAATAATTAAGTGGTACTTCAACTGTAACTGAAACGGGAAAAAATGGGGTCTGCATTGGGAATGAAGGATGAATCAATGGATGCCAAACATGCTGTTGCCACCAAATATTTAAAAGCTCCATTATCTTTAAGGGCATCTGGCTGGCTCAGTTGACAGAGGGTGTGACTTTTGATCTTAGGGTTGTGGGTTTGAGCCTCATGTTGAGTGCAGAGGATACTTAAAAATCTTAAATAAAAAAATAAAAGTTCTTTTATCTGGAGTATACGAATCTTACAATATTGCTTAGATTTCCAGAGACCACTTTTTTTTTAAAGATTTTATTTATTTATTCATGAGAAACACAGAGAGAGAGAGAAAGGCGGAGGGAGAAGCAGGCTCCATGCAGGGAGCCTGTTGTGGGACTCAATCCCGGGTCTCCAGGATCACACCCTGGGCTGAAGGCAGTGCTAAACCGCTGAGCCACCAGGGCTGCCCAAGACCACTTTTTAAAATAAGCAATTAAAACATAATTTCCAAAGCATAATAATTTTACATATATATGTATGTATATATATGCATATACACGGAATCCCACATTAACATTTTCAATATTAAAGTAGTTTTAGGGACACCTGGGTGGCTCCATCAGTTGGGCATCTGCCTTCAGCTCAGGTCAGGATCTCCAGGTCCTAAGATTGAACCCTGAGCCTCGAGTCAGATTCCCTACTCACTGGGGAGTCTGGTTCTCCCTCTGCCTCTGCTTCTCACCCTGCTCATGTTCTCTCTCTCTCTCTCTATCATCTATCTATCCACCTATCTATCCATCCATCCATCTATCATCCATCTATCATCTATCTGTCTCAAATGAATAAATAAAATCTTTTTTTAAAGGAGTTTTAACAATTTGATTAAACTTCTAAGTATGCATACCTTTGTCTTACCAGAAAAGGACTTGAGAAGCTGCTCAAGGTCATACAACATTGTTTGCGAAGTCAGAATTTTTAATTTCTTTGTCTAACCCAGAAATCCTGTTGCTCCCACTTCTGCCTTTCTATGGGGAAGAGGGATCTTTTGGAGAGGTTTTAACATTTTTCTTAACCTGTCTTTTTAAAACAGGCTATGACATTTATACTAAGTAATACCTTACCATTTTGAATACTTGAATACTTTAGGGAAAGATAAGTCAAGAAAAATAATAAATTACTTAGACTAATAATATACCTATGCATAGGATTAGCATATATTCAGAAGCTAATATATTTTATCTGGATGATTTACTATCAACGATTGTTAATTAAACTTCACATGTTTCAACTGTGCATAATTAAACAATAATTTTGAATAAACTTGATTTCTTATCTTGCTATATAATATGGTGCCAAAAATGTGACCACTGGACTATCCTAAAAATCTTAATCACCCTCTGCAAGGTCATCAAAAGCATTTGATTAACTTTTAAACTTTTACTCAAGCTTATAAACTTTTACTCAAACTCCCTACCCTGCTTTCAACCGAGGCATTCATTCATTGATTCAGCAGTCTACTGAGCATCTATTCTGTGCTTAGAACAAAGACAAACTCTGGAAGTGCTCACAATACAATGAGAGGCAGACACGGTCAAGTGCGAACCGTGTAATAGAAGTATTTACACAGTGCCTTAGTCCTTTTCGCTTGCTTTAATACAAATACCTTGAATGTGGTGGCTTATAAGCAACAGGAATTTATTTCTCACAGTTCTGAAGGCTACAAAGTTCAAGAACAAGGCACCTGCAGATTGCACGTCTGATGAGACCCTGCTTCTTGGGTCTTAGACAACCATCTTTACACTGAGTACTCACTCAAAGGGCAGAAGAGGAAAGGTTGCTCTCTGAGGTCTTTTTTACAAGGAAATTAATCCCATTTGTGAGGTTCCACCCTTATGACCTAATTACCTCCTGAAGCCCCACCTCTTAATACCATCTCACTGGGGTTTAGGTTTCAACATAAGGCTTTTAGGGGAACACAAATATTCATACTGTAGCACATAAAAATAAAAGAGTTTGTTAAAACTCTAACAGGAATTGACATATTTTGTCTAAATTATAAAAGGCTGTGAAGGAAGTCGTCAATTCATTTGTAACATAGAGAACTTGGGTTCTCTCAAAATCATACTCTTCCACTTGAAAAAGTATTGAATATGTTTAAAATTAAAATATATTTAGGTCAACCCTAAAGACAAATTCTTGATTATGTTTCTTTTTTAATATTTTATTTATGTATTCATGAGAGACACAGTTTGAGGAGAGAGAGGCAGAGACACAGGCAGAGGGAGAAGCAGGCTCCATGCAGGGAGCCCAACATGGGACTCGATCCCGGGTCTCCAGAATCACACCCTGGGCTGAAGGCAGCACTAAACCGCTGAGCCACCTGGGCTGCCCCCCACCCCCTTTTTAAAGATTTAAATTAAATTAATTAATTTAATTAATTAATTAATTTAAATTCTTGATTACGTTTTTAAAAAATGTGATTTGGATTTCTTTTGTTTTGTTTTGTTCTGGCCAGTTTCTATCATTCTCCTACTAAAATAACACTGGAATCACACAAACTTAAAGAATCAATCAATAAAAATATGAAAGAATCAACTGATAAAAATATTAAAAGGATTTGAAGTTAAAATGTTTTATATTTAATTTCACATGGAGCATCAGTGATGATGCTTCTGAACACAGTTTATATACATAAAACACATAAAATCCAACTCAATGTGGATAGACAATAAAATAAATTTATGGTGTAAAGGAACTGAAAAAGCACAAGCAGATATTATTCAATCGAGGCTCTGATTCCATTTGTCTTTAAATCTCTTTGCTCTGCTCTATCCCACACATTGCTTTCTCTCTCCAGCTGTTATCAAGATGGCCATAACAGGCCAGCCTCACACCACACATGATAATATTCAGAGGCCATGAGACTAAAGCAGGAAAACACAAGACTCTTTAAAAATGCATCCCAGAGATCCAAATTGTTACACATGCTCTTTCCAGGACCAATCCTATATTTAGAGAAATACCACGTACTGTTTAACTTAAGCCTGGATTCCTTTGGATTTATCAGGTCTTCTGCTGGAGTATATCAATCTGTTACCCCTGAAATATATGGATTGTTTGTTGAAGAGAATGGGTGATGGAACACACCCAAAAATGAATAACACACACACACACACACACACACACACACACACACATTCTTACTCATACATTTAGCAATTAGTCTGCTTTCTATCTTTAGCTCTCATACATAGTTTGTGTTGTAATTTTTTAAAAGGACTACAAATTTTTTGACATTCTTCTCAGCAGGACACAAAGTTGATAACCCATCCCCTTGTATCACGGTAAGATTGTGACTGCTTCAACCAGGAAATAGGCTTATTGACTTCTGAGGTAAAATCATTAAAATCCAAGCAGCATCCTCTTGGTTCTTTGAACATTTGCTCTGCAGAAGCTCACTCTTGGAATCCAATTGCTATGCTGTAAAAAGCCTAGCCACCTAGAAAGGTCTTGTGTGGGTCAGTAGTCTCAACTGAGCCCAGCTTTAGTGCCTGTCATGGGAGTCTGATGATTCCAACCCTCAGCCATTTGAGTCACCCCTAGCCACTCATAACTTCCCAGGCAAGACCCGTAGATTTCATGGAGCAGCTGTGAAGACATCCCAAGACAAGCCCTCCCAGCTGTGCTTTGAATTTCTGACCCACAGAACCCGTGAGCATCATAAAATCGATGTTACTTTATGCCAGTACGTTTGAGGTGGTTTGTTACGTTGCAGTATATAACTAGAAGAGCTTAAATGTCTTTAGTAAATAGGAAATCCATATACTTCGAAACAGGAAGAAAGAAAATCTGAAAACCAGGGGAGTTGCCAAGCATTTAAGCAACAGCATATGTTTTGAGAGGGAAAGATGATGTTTTTGAAATAGAATGATTGTGAACAAAACCATTGCAGTATACATCTAGCATCACCCTTAATGATCCTCGTTGTACATAATCCAGCTGTGAAGAATCTGCTGCCCCTAACATTCACATCAAGTCATTGGTTCTCAGGTTTTACATTATACACCAGAAATGTGATGATTCTTTTCCTGTGACTGCATGTGCCAGAGAAGCTGGAGAGATTATTGAAGGAAATTCTAAAGTTCAGGCCACATTCTGCTAATAAGCAGGACCTGAATCATTTGCTTTCTCTGATCACTTAGATTATAGCAATCATCTTTCCTCTTGCTTTCTCTTCCTCCTTGTAATCTTTTTGTTTACTCCTTATTTGTAACTTCTTCAAAGTAAGGGAAATAAACAGAAATAGAAAATATATCCATTTAATTCCAAGTAGTAGGGATAAAGGCTTAACAGAGAAAATATTAAATTAACGACGTGGGGAGTATTTCCCTCTTTCTTTACAACTTTTATGAAATTTTGAAATATTTTCAAGTATGTTTTAAGATATATATCTTATATATATATATATATATATATATATAAGCCACCTAGAAAGGTCAGCAAATATATTAGTTTGCATATGAGATAACGGAAGGTCATGGTGGTTATGTCTTGCCCAAGGTCATAAATGTAGTCTAGGACTCAAATACAGACTAAAATCCTTTCCTCTAGAGTTAACTATAATAAGTCTTATACTAAGCTCCTGCTTTTATCTATTTATTCCTGATATTTCAATATCTTTATTTTAATGCTTTGTATATACAAAAGTAGAACTTTGATGAAATAATGAAATGCATTATAATGCATCGCCTGAATTTACTGCATTACCAATTTAAAATACAGATATATTTCAGTATTTTTCCCAATTGGCTTCTCAAGGACCCTGTCCCCTTGCAGGTAGTTGAATTTCTAGCCTTTTACCACCTAAAATATCTAAGAGTTACAGGAGATTACTTAGTTAACAGGGCGTTTAGTCAAGCATAAAATTCTAAGAGAGAAAATAGGAACCCGAGGAATTTAATATCACCATTTATTCCTGGCATATGGTATCAGTTTTGTAATAGTCCTGCATAGTTGTTTATGTGCTATCAGGTGTTTCGGCCCTTATAGGAACCCACCAAAAACATGCCACATTCTCATGTTCAGTGTCAAGGAAATAGGGCATTTAAAAAATTTGAGATATAATTGACATATGGCATTCTAATAATTTCAGGTGTACAACGTGATTGGATGTTTGTATATACAGCAAAATGATCCCCACAATAAGTCTAGTTAACATGCATCCCCCCATACATATAGTCAATTGTTTTCTTGTGATAAGAACTTTTAAGATCTACTCTCCTAGCCAACTCTCAAATACGCAACATGGTATTATTAATTATAGTCACTACCTCATGACTTGTTTTGTAACTAGAAGTTTGTACCTTTTGACCACCTTCACCTATTCTGTGCCCCCCACCCGCACCCCTCTGGCAATCACCAATCTGTTCTCTGCATCTATGAGCTTTTGTTGCCGCTGTCGTTTTAAATTCCAAGTGAGATCATAGAGTATTCTCTCAAGGGGCTAGGCAGGTGAGGATGACACATCTGTGTGTTGTGTAGACGTAGAGGTGGTACGTGGAGGGGCCCATACAAACATTTGTAGAAACAGGAGAAAGAGAAAGACAGCTGCCAAAGGGCAGTGGAAAGTGGTCAAAACTGACAGCACTGGACATTATGAGGAGGGCTTCCGTTCAGGTCTCCTGGTCTAATCCTTTTTTTTTTCTGATTTCAGAATGGAATGGAGCATTCAGGGTGCTGTGGCCTTGGACCTTGGCAGAAGTTTGATTGAAGTTCCCGGTTCTGTACTAGAAGCCTGCATCCTGGTCTACCTTCCAGGAACTATCCCAAACACATACACTCTCATGTTCAGTATTAAGGAAAGAGATTTTTTATTTTATTTTATTTTTTACTGGATTTCATGGAGATTCCAGAATTAGTAACATGTTGACCTAAAAATGGCTTACTTCCAAGAACATTTAGTGGTTGAACCAACATCTCCAGCCCAGATTTTCCAAGTTATCAAGGATCTTGTTTTCCTTTATTATTATACTTTTGTCTGGAGCTATTTTAATCTACAAAAACAAAAAAAAAAAAACAAAAAAAAAAAAACAAAAACAAAACGAAACAACTAACTGATGACTTTCTATTGTGAGGGAACATGAACTGTCAGTATTGTGGCCATAGTGATTCTTTTAAAATTCTGTTTTGATCATCATTCCTTGCTTTCAAAGCTTCCCTGGGTTGTCCCATGCATAGTTAGAAAACAATGCAATTTAAGCTCTCCTCCCCCTTACTTCCATTTACCTGCAATTGGTCTCTAGTCAAATAGCCTCCTGATTGCCCTAAGAATAAATCTGGCAGATGCCTACCTCTGGATACTTGCATTTGATAGTCCCTGAGATGGATGGATGCTCTCTCCTAGCTATCCTCACGACTCACTCCCTTACTTCACGTCTTTGCTTTCTACATAAGAGCTTTATGACCACCTTAATTAAAATTACACTTCATCCACCATACTCTTTTTCTCCTTTCATACCATATTTTTCTTCAGAGAATTATCCCTTTGGGATTTTCTTTGTTAATCATATGCAGTCCACCAAAAACAAAGCTCCTTGAAGGCAAGGATTATTGCTTTGTTCACAGTGCCCAGAACAAAGCCAAGCATAAAATAAGTCCTCAGAAAATACATACGTTATATAAGTTGAATTGAATTGGAACCGTATTCGCTACAGGCAGTAACGAAAAGGCATTCAGGAGAAAATTCTTTATTCTGGGTCTGCTCTTTAGAGTGGGTCCTTAATTACGTCAGTGTAGAATAAATAGACATCCACTGTTCTAGGTGATGAATAACACGTTTCTGTGAAGCTGGAAGAAAAAAACAAAACAAAAATACCTGTCATGCTTTTTAAGAAACTTGGGAAGGGTAGAAACAATACTTAACAATATTTAAGCTTATTAACCCTCAGGGCAGGAAAGAGCAAAGACCTAGTTTCTGCTACGTCAGATAAGAGGTCAGTAATACCTACTCAAACGGACCCTCACCCTTCACATTCACACAAGTGTCTACCTTCCCAAACCTCTAGCTCATCCTTCCCAAGGATGAGACCAAGGCTAATGATCTCACTTGTTTCATTAAGAAAAAAATCAGAAAAGCATTTTTCCCACACTTTACCAACTACCAACATATTTACATTAGTATCTATTTGTTTTCAGTCCCATAAATTGTCCACGTCAAAATGTAAAGCCAGTCACTTAACTTGTCCTCGAGAACCCATCCTTTCTCTTGGGAAGGGCATATTTTTCCTTTTTCCTTTCTCAAGGAAAGTAATCCAGCAGTTTTTCTCCTTTCCTTTCTTCATAATAATTTCTTTTCTATAGGACAATCTTAAAAACATTATAATTTCGTCATCCTTGATTCTTTCTCTAGGATCCGTATCTCCCTCCACTGCCTCAGTTCTCTGCTTCCCTTAGAAGTTGTATTTGCCTTCTCCAATTTACCCCCAATCATTATACCTTGAAGCCACTTTAATCAAGTTTTTATCTCTACCACCTGAAACAGCTCTTGCCCAAGTCACTGAAGAAAAATTATTCTGACACATGTTCAAGATGGTAGGGCAGATTTTATTCAGGGGGATGATTACAGCGGGGTCTTGTAATGGGAGAAAGAGGTCGAATCTGTCTGCTACCGATAAAAACAAGTGGGGATTTATAGTCAAGTATCAGAGTAGGCGGTCGGTGGGTGGAAAATCGCTAAAAGGAAACAGCTGGGGGGATTCTAGCCAAACTGATTTGAAGGATTTTGCTGAAGGCAGATCAGGGTGACAAGATCTCCAGGGTGAAGGATGAGGAATTGATCAGCTGTATAGAAACGGTCAGTGACTTTCACTAACCCCAAGCAGCAGAATTCTTGTTAAAACTGGACTAGGAGGGCCACGGACCGATCTGGAGGTCAGGGGCCTGGTCAGAGAGAGGACTCGGAGAATCTGATTCAAGTTTGGTCAAATTACACCAGCGAGAAACTCAGCACAGCGAACTCCATATTGCTTCTGTCTCCCTTGCTGCTGCGACCTGAGGCTTAGGAACTTCTGCTTAGCCCCGCGCGTAGGCACAGGGCAGCTCAGACTTGCAGAGATTGCTTTATACCCAGATGCACCTCACCCAAGGAGAGGAGGAAGCGTGTGCAGAAATGACTGTGCCGTGTTTCAGACTCACAGGCACGGCAGGTCCAGGTGCCTGTACCTGAAGGCCGGCCGACCGAGGACCAAGAAGTTGCGAGACCTTCCCGCGACGTCCGCAGAGGGCAGCCCCCGCTGGCTGCAAGCCGCTCCTCGCGCGCTCCTCGTACCATACATAGCTCAGATCGCGGGCGGGCGCTCTGCTCGGGCTGCTGGCTTGCCGCACGCTCCAGCCCCTGGACCTGCCGGCGGGTCGGGCAGGGAGCAGCCCCGCGGGAGCGGCGGCGCCGGCAGGAGGCTTCGGGGGAGCCGCGCGCCCCGCCCCGCCCCGCCCGGCCCGGCCCGGCCCGGCCCAGGCGCCCGGGCTCACCAGGAGCCCTAGCGCTGCGGGTCGACGCCTGCGCCGGGGAGACCCGGAGCTCGCCCCGCCTCCGCCCCCCCTCCGCCCCCGCTCCGCCCTCGCTCCGCCCCCGCTCAGCCTCCCCTCTGCCCCCGCTCCGCCTCCCCTCCGCCCCCGCTCCGCCCCACCTCCGCCCCCGCTCCGCCCCGCCTCCGCCCCGCTCCGCCTCCCCTCCGCCCCCGCTCCGCCCCACCTCTGCCCCTGCTCCGCCCCCCTCCGCCCCCGCTCAGCCTCCCCTCTGCCCCCGCTCCGCCTGCCCTCTGCCCCGCTCCGCCCCACCTCCGCCCCCGCTCCGCCCCCCTCCGCCCCCCCTCCGCCCCTGCTCCAACCCCCTCCGCCCCCGCTCAGCCTCCCCTCTGCCCCCGCTCCGCCTGCCCTCCGCCCCGCTCCGCCCCACCTCTGCCCCCGCTCCGCCCCGCTCCTCCTCCCCTGCGCCCCCGTTCCACCCCACCTCCGCCTCCCCTCCGCCCCGCCTCCGCCCCGCTCCGCCCCACTTTCCTCACCGGGGGGCCGCGTTGTCTGCAGGTGTCTGGGGGCAGACGCGGAGCAGGGATGCAGGTTGGCCTCTTCCAGTCCGTGAGCCTTTGCTGTCTTGGCTGCTGCAGCTTTGGGATCTTTGGACACAATCGGCCGTGTTACCATCATTTTGTAAAAGGGAAATACTGGGGGATCCCTGGTGGCTCAGCGGTTTGGCGCCTGCCTTCGGGTCCCAGGATCGAGTCCCGTGTTGGGCTCCCTGCATGGAGCCTGCTTCTCCCTCTGCCTGGGTCTCTGCCTCTCTCTCTCTCTGTGTTGTGTATATATTTATTTTTTATTTATTTATTTTCTAAAGGGAGATATTTGGAACCCGGGCTTTTACTGTTCTCCCCACAAATGCCAGTGACTCCTGGGTTGCCTCCCAGTAGCGGCTTTGGCTCGGCTCCCTTGGCTTATACTTGCTCGGGTCCCTGAAGCTCCGACCTGTAGGGACAGACCCGAGACTCGGAAGCCACTTGGTCCAGTCCGTGAAACTCTGACCTTTGGGGAAGAACAAATGCCAACACAGGTACTCTGGGCTTCATTTAGTTATAATTTTGTTTCTTCTATGTTTTTTCTGAGTTTCTGCCTAGATGGATAGGAAGACTCCCGCTGTTCCCACAGAAAGTCCCCCAGACCATATTTTGAATAAACGGTACGGAGAGCTGAAACCTGAGGAAAAAGCCCTTGGCTCCTGCTCCTCCTGCCCTCACTCTCCAGGAGCAAAAAGCACCCCAATCTGTTGGGGCACCTTCTCATGAGGTTCAAACGGAATCACCTCCCAGATCAACATGGGGAGGGGGGGGCGGGGCTCCCCTGAACTTAAGCCACCCACTTTAGATTTCCCCACAGGACGCCCGAGTAAAATTGAAAATGGGGAACAATTTGAATTTTTAGTGGACACAGGTACGATACATTTACTGTTAAAGCTAATTCAAGGTTGTTAGTTTAATTACAATACACGTGTCTTTAGAATTATCAGAATTAAATATGAGACTTTTACTCCACCGACTTTTACTAATAGTCAAAGAAGCTCCTCTTCTCTCTGTTGCATTTTGTCAGCAAAGCAGATTTAATATGATGGTGGAAGATAAATGATCAATTGGGTTATATTTATTGAATATCCAAATTTTTTATAAATAAGGTAAAATACTGAGACCTTAATTACTAAACAAAGGTCTATCTGCTTCTGGCTTCTCATTACAGAAAAACTAAAGATAAATTCGGATCTGCTATCTTATGCTTTATTGAAGTTGTGCTATGAAAAAATACGTTTCTAGAAATTATGAAATACAAATTTGCCACTCTATAAAGAATTTTGGTGTAATAGTTCACAATTGGTTACTACCTAATTTTAACTAGTAGGTTAAAGTTTCTAAAAGTCAAAATTGTGTTAAATGTAATTGAGACAGCTAAAAATGATAAGGAAAACAACTTGCACATAGGAAATAGGAGATACATAAGAAAGATACAAGTATTGAGAATAACTTTGTTGATGGAAAAGAAAGTAATTTTCTGCTAAAATGAGACTGGTTGGTTAGAAAGGGAAAACTTATGACAAAATCTGAATGAAACAAAGTTGTAGATGGCTTATGAAGGTTCATGATGTTCTTTGGAAAAGAATTTTATGCATGGTCACAACTAAGATTGTAATGAATAAGTTTTAAAAGTACACTGGTGTTAAGATTGGAATTTGGTTTTTCTCTATGTTAAAAGGACAAATTTTTCTTGGATTGTTGCTCTGCTCTTGAAATTGTAAACAAGGTTTTTTTCCCTTTATCTGACCAGAAAAATAAAGTTTCTATGTTGTCTTCATCAGGCCTTTGATTACTTAAGAAATTAAAAACTTATCAATATTAGAAGAGCTAAGCTTTGCCAACAATTATATATGTATTGTTGAATCTCTAATTTCCCCCTTGGTTAAAGGGACAATTAAATATTAAATTTTATAATAATTTGTAATCCTATGTAGGCATGTGCTTTAGGACCTTCCACAGTTTTTAACCTCCCCAAAATTCAAATTTTGAATGAAGTCTTTTTGACTACTTAGGCCTGTTTATTTTGTATGTTAAGTTACATGGGAAGCATTGTCAAACAAAGGATGATAAATCTTCTTAGGCTATATTGTATGGGTAAATGCAATAGCTGTTCCAGAAATTATGTAAAATTCCTCACCTTTTATTATGTCCTGATATAATGTCATCACATGTAATTCTGATTATTGAAATGTTGTGTGTCACAAAAATAACCAAATTTCCTTTTCAACTACATTATAATGAACTCTCATCAGGTTTTTGACCATGGTGATTTTTGAGGCTTTTGTCATTTACAATTATTGTTTCAGTCAGATGCTCTTGCAAATATATTTAGTTTCAAGGGGAATTCATGTAAAAGAACATCTGACAAATATAGGCTTCTGATATCTTTAAGATCATAAAGCTAAACTAACTATTTCTAGAACTAATGGAAAAACTACATTGGAACAGAACAAGAATTAGTAACATGGGACTAACTGAATTGAGAAAAAAAAGATTAAAATTTTTATGACTCTTGTTTAAGACAATGCTGGTTCTCTCATGTTTGCTCTGCCTGATTTTAGGAAACTGTTTCTCTTAAGATATCTATGACTTACAGAAATTTGATAAGATATTTCTTTGTAAACAAATTGAAACATTTATCTTTTCTTCCTACCCGAATCCTCCAGAATTCGGAAACTCTTAGTGAGTATTCTTTCTTTTCATGGCAATTAAAAATATTTGCATTAAGTTTAAAAAGAATCTGTTCTTGTAACAGGACACTGTCGAAACCATTGGTTATATTATTAAGATTTTGACTGGGATGTCATATTTGAGTAAGATATGCATAGACTCAGTTATAACTGGACAGCTCTAAGGAATTAAGGTTGACTGTGGACCCCGTATTCCCCTTGGAGATGTTGGCCTGATACCTTGCTTACAGAGTTCCCATCAAGCTTACCAGGTGAGTAAAGAATGTTACTTCCTAGGGACGCCTGGGTGGCTCAGTGGTTGAGCATCTGCCTTTGTCTCAGGTTGTGATCCTGGGGATCTTACGATTGAGTCCCGCGTCAGGCTCCCTGCAGGGAGCCTGCTTCTCCCTCTGCCTATGTCACTGCCTCTCTCTGTGTGTCTCTCATGAATGAATGAATGAATGAATGAATGAATGAATAAATAAATAAATAAATAAATAAATAAATAAAATCTCTAAAAATAATATTATTATTTCCTGGCAGGTATAGGAACCTCAAGATATTTTGGGAACCTTGAGAAGAGAGGAATTCACCCAAATCTATAGGTATCACAGGCAAATCTGATGTCAACTGTTTGGCTTGGCTTCTGGCTTAGAGAGGCTATTAAAAATTCAATCTGAAATTTCTTGTAGAAAGTTTCAGCAAAGCAGATTTTAAAAACCAGTGTAGTCAATAACTATTCTTACTGTGCTTCTGTGAGAAATTAGGCCACGTTTGTTAACAATCGGACTTATTTTATGAACAAATCAGTCTTAATTTGGCTATCTTTGACAGAAATGAGAATGACTTTAGAGAGAAACATTATATTTCAGTAACACACCTTTGTGGATGTTAGATTCTAATTCTGATTGTCTTTGAAATGTTATTGTTTGCCTAAGCTAGATAACTTGAGATAAATTTGAGAGAAATTGCCCCAATAGCTCATGAATAGACAGTCTTCAAGCCTATTGCTCTGTGGGCCACTCAAGAGGATCACCAAAGACAGCTGAACTACAAACCAGAAAAATCCATCAGATTGCCACTGCCGTTTTTGTTCCTACTTAGACATTTCTGCTTACCCCTGTACATAGGCATGTTACAACTTTAAGATTTGCAAAAACTGCTTTTCACCCGAAACCTATTTCACCTGAGGAAATAAGAAAGCGTGCACAAAAATGACTATGCTATGGTTAAGATTTACAGAGGGGAGGAGACTGGGGGCTTGGGCAAAGTGATTGAAGAGGAGAGGGAGTTGCAGGCTTCCAGTTATAGAATTAATGTCACAGGAATAAAAGGCACAGCATAAAGATTATAGTCAATGATATGGTAATAGTGATATAAGAGGACAGATGGTAGCTATACTTGTGGTGGCATAATGTATAGACTTGTCACATCACTAAGGTGTATATTTGAAACTAATGTAACGTTGTGTATCAACTATACTCAAACATTAAAAAAGATCTACAGGGGATCCCTGGGTGGCGCAGCAGTTTGGCGCCTGCCTTTGGCCCAGGGCGTGATCCTGGAGACTCGGGATCGAATCCCACGTCGGGCTCCCGGTGCATGGAGCCTGCTTCTCCCTCTGCCTATGTCTCTGCCTCTCTCTCTCTGTATGACTATCATAAATAAATAAAAATTTAAAAAAATAAAAAAATAAAAATAAATAAATAAATAAAAATAAAAAAGATGTACAGGAATGAAATGACCAGGTTCCTCTACATAAAGATCAACTAAGGACAAAGAAGTTACATGATCTTCCTCAGATGTCTACAGATGTCAGCCACCTTTTGACTCCAACCCCTTCCCACCTTGTCTTATCAGAAAAGAAACTCAAATCTCACGCTCAAGGAGATGGCTATTTGGGACAATAGTCTGCTGTCTCCTCAGTTTGCTGGCTTTCTGAATAAAGTCCCCTTCCTTGTTCCAACATCTTGACTCTAAACTTATTGTCCTATAATGCAGGGAGCAGAATGAGCTTAGAGTCAGTAACGAAGAGATAGTGCCTTCATCACCACCAATGATCGCCGCCATGTTGCAAAATCTAATGCAAATTCTGTCCTCATCCCACTTGGCCTGTAAGTAAGAATTGACAAAGCCCGTAACCCCTCTGTCTTTCAAATACAAGCATATTGTCAGGAAATTCTATCTGCTTTATCTTTAAAATATTTCTGGGCACTGACCTCTTCTTTCCTATCTCCACCACTATCCAACCCTACCTGTCTAATCTAGCTACTTTTGTTTCTCAATTATTGTTTCTATATTATTGCAAGTGCCTTCCTATTGGTCTTCCTGCTTTGACTTTCGCCCTTGTACCTGACCTGCTCCCCAGCCAGCAGCCACTGTAATTTTGCTTTAATGTGGAGTCAGATATATCGCCACTCTGCTCAAAAGCCTCACATGCCTTCCAAACTCAGAGTAAAAGCCCAAGGTCTTGTAATGACTCATAACAATCTACTCCTCTGCCTCCATATCACCTATCTCCTGTCTCACCCGTACTACTTTCCCATTGCTTATTGATCTGCAGCCCCCTCCATCCTTTGCTTCAGAATCTCCTCCCTCATTTTTGGTTAGTCATCATGCTACATGAAAAACAGCACCAGCAGAGATAGTTTTCATCTACTGTCCTTTGGATGATAGTTCCCTCAATATCACCAACACAGCCTGTTGATAAAGCAAGCCAAATTTGCTATTTACTGTGGTAAGAGAAAACACCACATTCAAAGAGTCTCGAGCCTCTTGGAGGAGGAAAGCAAGTTTGAATTTATGGCAATTCTGAAGCCCAGTTTAGGGTCAGGCGGTGGGTGTGTAGGCTTCATTAGATTTGGATAAAGATCTTGATATAGCAGTTTAAGTTTGGTGGATAAAGCACAGCATAGCTTTTAAGAAGATCAAAGAGTTTTAGAGGGTAAACTGTTGGTTTTTCTTAATTGAGTTGATGGATCTTTTGGGAAAGTTATTCTAATGAACAATAAATTTATTTACTTGAATGAGAGTCTCGGAATAGTGAAGTTTTACTAATGAAGACAATGGAATGGTAAAATCATAATGTAGGCAATAGCTCTGTGGGAGGTAAGTAGTTCCAAATTGTGGGTGGGGATAGATTATGTGGTTCTCACATTCAACTAGACATATACTCCTTGAGGGCAGGGATTTGATTTATTTTATTTTATTTTACTTTATTTTATTTTATTTTTTTTAATTTTACTTTATTTATTTGAGGGGAGAATGAGAGAGATCATGAGAAGAGGGAAGGGGAGAGGGAGAAGCAGACTCCTCACTGAGCAGAAAGCCTGATGTGGGATTCATCCTAGGACCTCCGGATCATGACCTGAGCCAAAGGCAGACAGTTAGCAGACTGAGCCATATAGGCACTCAGAGCAGGGATTTTTTATTTTTATTTTTATTTTTAACATCTTTTTTTGTATATTTTTTTATTGGAGTTCGATTTGCCAACATATAGTATAACACCCAATACTCATCCCGTCAATTGCCCCCCTCAGTGCCTGTCACCCAGTCACCCCATCCCCCCACCCACCTCCCTTTCCACTATCCCTTGTTCATTTCCCAGAGTTAGGAGTCTCTCATGTTCTTTACCCTCTCTGATTTTTCCCACTCATTTTCTCTCCTTTCCCCTATAATCCCATTCATGTTTTTTTATTCCCCAAATGAGTGACCATATAATGATTGTCCTTCTCCAATTGACATACTTCACTCAGCATAATACCCTCCAGTTCCATCCATGTTGAAGCAAATGGTGGGTATTTGTCGTTTTTAACACCTGAGTAGTATTCCATTGGATATATAGACCACATCTTCTTTATCCATTCATCTGTTGATGGACACCAAGACTCCTTCTACAGTTTAGCTATTGTGGACATTGCTGCTATGAACATTGGGGTAGAAGTGTCCTGGCGTTTTACTGCATCTGTATCTTTGGGGTAAATCCCAGCAGTGCAATTGCTGGGCCATGGGGTAACTCTATTTTTATCTCTTTGAGGATCCTCCACACAGTTTTCCAGAGTGGCTGCTTCAGTTTACATTCCCAGCAACAGTGCAAGAGGGTTCCCCTTTCTGCACATTTGTTGTTTCCTGTCTTGTTCATTTTCACCATTCTCACTGGTGTGAGGTGGGATCTCATTGTGGTTTTGATTTGTATTTCCCGGGGATCCCTGGGTGGCTCAGCGGTTTAGTGCCTGCCTTTGACCCAGGGCGCGATCCTAAAGTCCCAGGATCGAGTCCCGTGTCGGGCTCCCGGCATGGAGCCTGCTTCTCCCTCCTCCTGTGAACCTGCCTCCCTCTCTCTCTGTCTATCATGAATAAATAAAATTAAAAAAAAAGAAATATGTTGATTTGTATTTCCCTGATGGTAAGTGATGTGGAGCATTTTCTCATGTGCTTGCTGGCCATGTGTATGTCTTCTATGGTGAAATTTCTGTTCATGTTTTCTGCCCATTTCACGATTGGATTGTTTGTTTCTTGGGTGTTGAGTAAATAAGTTCTTTATAGATCTTGGATTCTAGCCCTTTATCTGATATGTCATTTGCAAATATCTCTCCCATTCTGTAGGTTGTCTTTTAGTTTTGTTCACTGTTTCTTTTGCTGTGCAGAAGCTTTTTATCTTAATTAAGTCCAAATAGTTCATTTTTGCTTTTGTTTCCCTTGCCTTCATAGATGTATCTTGCAAGAAGTTGCTGTGGCCAAGTTCAAAAAGGGTGTTGCCTATGTTCTCCTCAAGGATTTTGATGGATTCTTGTCTCATATTTAGATCTCTCATCCATTTTGAATTTATCTTTGTGTATGGTGCAAGAGAATGGTCCAGTTTCATTCTGCGTGTGGCTGTCCAATTATCCCTGCACCATTTATTGAAGCGATTGTCCTTTTTTCGGGCGATAGTTTTTCCTGCTTTGTTGAATATTAGTTGACCATAGAGTTGAGGAGCCATTTCTGGGTTCTCTATTCTGTTCCATTGATCTCTGTCTGTTTTTGTGCCAGTACCACACTATCTTGATGATCACAGCTTTGTAGTACAGCTTGAAATCTGGCATTGTGATGCCCCTGGCTCTGGTTTTCTTTTTCAATATTCGCCTGGCTATTCTGGGTCTTTTCTGATTCCACACAAATATCAAGATTATTTGTTCCAACTCTCTGAAGAAAGCCCATGGTATTTTGATGGGATTGCATTGAACGTGTAAATTGTCTTGGGTAGCATAGTCTTTTTCACAATATTCTTCCAATCCATGACCATGGAATATTTTTCCATCTCTTTGTGTCTTTCTCAATTTCCTTCAGAAGTATTCTGTAGTTTTTAGGGTATAAATCCTTTACCTCTTTGGTTAGGTTTATTCCTAGATATCTTATGCTTTTGGATGCAATTATAAATGAGATTGACTCCTTAATTTCTTTTTCTTCAGTCTCATCGATAGTGTATAGAAATGCCATTGATTTCTGGGCATTGATTCTGTATCCTGCCACACTGCCGAATTGCTGGATGAGTTCTAGCAATTTTGGGGTGGAGTCTTTTGGGCTTTGGCGCCCTGGGCCAAAGGCAGGCACTAAACCGCTGACCCACCCAGGGATCCCCTTTTGGGCTTTCTGTGTACAGTATCCTGGCATCTGCAAAGAGGGAGAGTTTGACTTCTTCTTTGCCAATTTGAATGCCTTTTATTTCTTTTTGTTGTCTGATTGCTGAGGCTAGGACTTCTAGTACTTTGTTGAATAGCAGTGGTGAGAGTGGACATCCCTGTCATGTTCCTGATCTTAGGGGAAAGGCTCCCAGTGTTTCCCCATTGAGAATGATATTTGCTGTGGGCTTTTCATAGATGCCTTTAAAATGCTGAGGAATGTTCCTTCTATCCGTACACTCTAAAGAGTTTTTATCAGGAATGAGTGCTGTATTTTGACAAATGCTTTCTCTGCATCTACTGAGAGGATCATATGGTTCTTGTTTTCTCTCTTGTTGATGTGATCTATCATGTTGATTGTTTAACATGTGTTGAAACACCCTTGCATCCCATGGATAAATCACACTTGGTTGTGGTGAATAGTCTTCTTATTGTACTGTTGGATCCTATTGGCTAGTATCCTCTTGAGAATTTTTGCATCTGTGTTCATCAGGGATATTGGCCTGTAATTCTCCTTTTTGGTGGGGTCTTTGTCTGGTTTTGGAATTAAGGTGATGCTGGCCTCATAAAACGAGTTTGAAAGTATTCCGTCCCTTTCTATCCTTTGGAACAGCTTTAGGAGAATAAGGACTATTTCCTCTTTAAAAATTGGATAGAATTCCCCTGGGAAGCCATCTGGCCCTGGACTTTTGTGTCTTGGGGAGGTTTTTGATGACTGCTTCAATTTCCTCCCGGTTATTGGCCTGTTTAGGTTTTCTATTTCTTCCTGTTCCAGTTTTGGTAATTTGTAGTTTTCCAGAAATGCATCCATTTCTTCTACATTGCCTAATTTATTGACGTATAGCTGCTCATACTATGTTTTTTAAAATTGTTTGTATTTCCTTGGTATTGGTTGTGATCTCTCCCCCCCCTTTCATTCATGATTTTATTAATTTGAGTCTTTTTTCTTTTTAATAAGCTGGCTAATGATTTATCTATCTTATTAATTCTTTCAAAGAACTAACTCCTGTTTTTGTTGATCTGTTCTACAGTTCTTCTGGTCCCTATTTCATTCAGTTTGGCTCAAATCTTTATTATCTCTCTTCTTCTGCTTGGTGTACATTTTATTTGCTGTTTTTTCTCCAGTTCCTTTATGTGTGAGTTTAGCTTGTGTATTTGAGTTTTTCCCAATTTTTTGATGGATGCTTATATTGCGATGTATTTCCCTCCTAGGATCGCTTTTGCTGTATCCCAAAGATTTTGAATGGTTGTATCTTCATTTTCATTAGTTTCCATGTATCTTTTTAATTCTTCTCTAATTTCTTGGTTCATTCATCTTTTAGTAGGATGCTCTTTAACCTCCATGTGTTTGAGTTTCTTCCAGATTTCTTCTTGTGATTGAGTTCTAGTTTCAAAGCATTGTGGTCTGAAAATATGCAGAGGACAATCCCAATCATTTGGTATCAGTTGAGACCTGCTTTGTGACCCAGTATGTGGTCTATTCTGGAGAAAGTTTCATGTGCACTTGAGAAGAATGTGTATTCAGTTGTGTTTGGATGGAAAGTTCTGTATATATCTGTGAAATCTGTTTGGTCCAGTATATCATTTAAGGCCCTGGTTTCTTTGGTGATGTTCTGCTTAGAATATCTGTCATTTGCTGAAAGTGCTGTGTTGAAGTCTCCTACTATTAGTGTATTGTTATCTAAGTATGTTTTTACCTTGGTTATTGATTGATATACTTAGGGCATATATATTTATGCTCCCATATTAGGGGCATAAATATTCATGATTGTTAGGTCTTCTTGTTGGATAGACCCTTTAAGTATGATATAGTGTCCCTCTTCATCTCATACTACAGTCTTTGGGATAAAGTTTAATTCATATGATATGAGGATTGCTACCCCAGCTTACTTTTGAGGACCATTTGAATGGTAAATGGTTCTCCAACCTTTCATTTTCTGGCTGGAGGTGTCCTTAAGTCTAAAATGAATCTCTTGTAGACAGCAAATAGATGGGTCTTACATTTTTATCCAGTCTGAACCCTGCATCTTTTGATGGGATTATTTAGCCCATTCACGTTCAGAGTAACTATTGAATGATATGAATTTAGTGTCATCGTAATACCTATTCAGTCCCTGTTTCTGTGGATTATTTCTTTGGGCTTCCTCTTTCTTTTACAGAGTCCCCCTTAGTATTTCTTGCAGAGCTGGTTTGGTGTCACATATTCTTTCAGTTTCTGTCTATCTTAGAATCTCTTTATCTCTCTTTCCATTCTGAATGAGAGCCTTGCTGGATAAAGTATTCTTGGCTGCATGTTCTTCTATTTAGGACCCTGAATATATCCTGCCAGCCCTTTCTGGACTGCCAGGTCTCTGTGGAGAGGTCTGCTGTTAATCTAATATTTCTCCCCATATAAGTTAGGGATCTCTAGTCTTGCTGCTTTAAGGATTTTCTCTTTATCTTTGGAATTTGCAAGTTTCACTATTAAATGTTGAGGTGTTGAATGGTTTTTATTGATTTTTGGGGGGGGGGAGGAGGACGTCTCTATCTCCTGGATCCAAATGCCTGTTTCCCTCCCCAAATTAGGGAAGTTCTCAACTATGATTTGTTCAAATATCCTTTCCAGCCCTCTGGCCCTCTCGAACCCAAATTATACGTAGGTTTTTCCTTCTGAGGCTGTCATTTATTTCCCTTAACCTTTCCTCATGTCTTTTAATTGTTTTTCTTTTTTTTCCTCAGCTTCCTTCCTTCCTTGTCTTCTATGTTGCTCACTCTTCCACCTCATTAACCCTCGTTGTTAGGATCTCCGGTTTGGATTGCATCTAATTTAACTGATTTTTCATTTTGGCCTGATTAGATCAAATTCTGCAGTCATGAAGTCTTTTGATTCCTTTATGCTTTTTTTCCAGAGCCACCAGTAGCTTTATAATTGTGCTTCTGAATTGGCAGTCTGACATCAAATTGTAATCCATATTCTGTAACTCTGTGACAGAGAGTACTGTTTCTGATTCTTTCTTTTATGGTGAGTTCTTCCTTCTAGTCATTTTGCTCAGTGCAAAGTGGCTGTATGAGCTGGCAGAGTCAAGAATATCAACCTTGACCTAAGTAAATTTCACCCTACATGATTCTGATGAGATCAGAGACCAGAAAATGAAAACAAAGATCAGAACAAAATAAAACAAAAGGAGCACTAAGGTGAAAAACAAATTTTAAAACAAAGTAGTAAAAAATAAAAGGCCAAGCATCCCAAAGAAGAAGAAAAAGAAAAAAGAAAACAAGAAAAAGTAAAGATGAAAAAAAAATAAAAGAGAGAGAGAAGAAAAAAACGGGGGGTACTGGGAGATGGTGGTGATAAAGAAGTTGTAGTGGAGGGAGAATGTAGTCTACCTGAGGGTTCCTAGTGGGTGATCCTCTTGGTTCTTGAGTGTATTAAGTTCTGTATGTTAGAAGATGCTCAGTCCCAAATTTGTATAAACCAGCAATACTTGTAGAGGACCCCAACATTGACCACCAAAACATAAGATAAAAGAGGAGGGCAGAATGGGAATGACAAGACAATATAATCTCACAGAATGAACCAGCACGGTATTCCACTTGGTTTTGGGTGCATGCTGGTTATGTTTTAGAAGGTATTAACTTCTGCCATTGTAGAACAAAGTGAGGCAGAGAAAACAAAAAACACAAAACAAAACAAAAAAACATATCTCATGTATCTCCCAAAATTAAGTTGAGTGTGTTGAAGGGAATCTAGAAGTGGAAAAGATATCTAAGACCCATAATTGTAGAAATATGAAAGTCAAAAAGGAAGAAACTTAAAAATGAAGAGGTGGTAAAATATTGTAGTTAAGGTGGGAAAAGAGAAAAAATATTGAAAATGTCTAGTCTCATATAAAAACGAGTTGTACTGGAAAAAGGGGAAAAAATAGGAGGGGGTACCCACTGGTTTTATATACTGCAAATCCCTCGACTTTCCTTGGAGCTTTCCAGTGCTGCTTGGTCGAGAACTTGCTCTTCCCTTGTCCTTCTAGCTGGTCTTCTGGGAGAGGAGACTGCTGTGCTGACTCTCAGGTGTGCCACCTGGGAAGCTGCCCCACCCCTGCCAGTGCCGGCTCAGTGGGAGCTGTTGACCCCGTGAGGCCTCTGTTCCCCGGTGGCCCTGCCTCTCCTAGGCACACAGTGACACAGGAGCAACACCACCACTGGCGGCGGCCAGGTCTCCAGCCCTGGGGTCAGCTCCCCCAGTAACCACCTGCAGCTCCCAGTCCGCACTGGCCTAGGTGCTCCTGGGTGGGGGCGCCCAGCGGCAGGAGCGTCCTCGCTGTCCTGTGCCCTCCCTGCCTCCGCCTGTCCCGGGGGGACCGCAGGATGGGGGCTGTGTCCCTCAGCGCTGTGGGATCCGGGGCCTGCACTGCTAGAATCACGCTCCTGGGGCACAGCTCCTGAAGGAAGCAGGGCGCTGCCCCCCTCCCCCCCCCGCCCAGAGCCCTCACCTGACCCACCGGCTTCTCCCGAGGCCCCACCAGGTGAGCTCCTGCCCTTGACCGAGGTCCCCGCGGTGTGGGTGCGCTCTCCCCGGCGCCCTCCTCTCCCAGTGACCCCGGGAGACTGGAGGTGTCCTGCCCCCTCCTGCGCTTCTGCCTGATTTCCCTGCTGAGCGCTTTCCCTCCAGGAAGAATCTGAGCGGATTTCTAAAGTTCCCGCATCTCAGAGGCGGGCTCTCCTGGCCCAAGGCCCCCCCGCCCCCCTTAGCCTGCTCCTCGCGGGGCCCCTCCCCCACTCGATTTTTTTTTTTTTTTCTGCCTTCCTACCTTGATAGAAGTGAAAACCCTTCTCTCCTTAGTGTTGGGCTGTCCTCTCTTTAGATCTCAGGTCGGATTCGTAGGTGTTCAGGACAGTTTGGAAGCTATCCAGGTGAGTGGGTGGGGCCGGGTCAGGTGAGGACCCTGCTCCTCCCCATCTTGCCCTGCCACTCAGCAGGGATTTTTTTAAAAATCTTTTTTTCGCAGTACATTCAAAGTCAGGTCTATCATGCATTCTCAATAAATACAGTTGCGTGGATTGAGTTGCTAGCTATATACATTTGGGGCAATCTCAAGAAATTTAAAGAAAAATCTTTATTTTTATCTTGCTTTGTTTTTCTCTGTTGCACTTTTCATACGTTTTATATTTAATTGTTTTGTTACTCAATGTTTGTATATTCTCACTAGAATATAGCCTCCACAAGGACAAAAAACATTATTTATTCACTACACTTAAAAGATAATTTAAGGTAAGTCGAGGAGGCACATGGGTGGCTTAGTTGGTTAAGGTCTGACTCTTGGTTTTGGCTCAGGTCATGATGTCAGGGTCCTGAGATGGAGCCCTGAATTGGGCTCTTCATTCAGCACAGAGTCTGTTGTCTCTCTCTCTATTCCTCTTCCCCTCTCTCTCATAAATTAAATATTCTTTTAAAAAATATATAATTTGAGGGATAGTAAACATCTTATTTTTTTATTTTTATTTTTTAAGACTTTATTTTATTTACTCATGAGAGATACAGAGCAAGCGAGAGAGCAGCAGAGGGAGAAGCAGGCTCCACGCAGGGAGCCCGACATGGGACTCAATCTCAGGTCTCCAGGATCAGACCCTGGGCTGCAGGCAGCGCTAAACCACTGTGCCACCGGGGCTGCCCCAATAGTAAACATTTTAAAGTTTGAGCAAAAACCTATTTAAATGAGCAGCACAAAACCCAGTAGTGGTTAGAAGCACTCCAGGAACAGGAGCTAAGGATAATTTTTTTATAAAGAAGACAGAAGCAAAGCAATGCTTTGCTATAGCTTAAGAAGAAAATTCTCCCTTATTTGGAAAAGTCTAGTTGGCTCTTTGTAATTGGTTGTCCTTAGAATTTGATTTCTTAACCTTGAGTCTTTTGCAGACTGAAGTTCTGGTTTGTTTACATGGGCCACCCAAGCATTAGAATCACCTCAATCTAATGACCTCCTTGTTTAATTAATTTAACACTACTGTATGTACAACACCTAGAACAGTGCCTGCATAACATATAGTAGGCTTTCACAAAGTATTTGCTGAATTAATGAGTGAAACTTAACAGTGAAAGAATTTCTTCTGCAGGTTTTCAACAGAATGTTGTATCACATGTATTCTTAATCCTCCCACAATCCCATGAACTAGGTACTATTTGCCATATTTTGTGAATGCAGAAAGAGCTTTAGAGATGTTCAGGCCCTTGTTCGAGGTCATTGAATTAGAATATAGGAGAAATAGGATTTGAAGCAAGACCATCTGTCTTCATGACTCATGCTTTTACCTACTACTCTATACAGGTTCTTATGCCTAAAATATTCTCTCTCTTTTTTTTTAAACAACCATAGTAATCCATGTTCCATGTATTAAGCAGAACTGCATCTCTCTTGAACCAGGTTAACGTTCTCTCATCAACTTTAACAGTAAATCATTTTGAATTTCAGTCTAATTATAGGCAAAGAAGATGATGGGTGACTCTAGTTCTCTCAATATTTAAAAATAATTCTGCCTTATATTAGTAGTGTTTCTTAGATAAGAAAATCAGAAAGGGGATGCCTGGGTGGCTCAGTGGTTGAACATCTACCTTTGGCTCAGGGCGTTATCCGGTTCCAGGATCAAGTCCCACATAGGGCTCATTGCATGGAGCCTGCTTCTCCCTCTGCCTGTGTCTCTGCCTCTCTCTCTCTCTCTCTCTCTCTGTGTGTCTCTCATGAATAAATAAATAAAATCTTAAAAAAAAAAAAAAAAAGAAAACCATAGAGAAGGAAAGAATCAGCTTTCATCTGGTGGGCCAACCTTCCCAAATTACCTATTAATGTACTCTAAGAGGGCAGTTTACTAGGTTTGCTGCTAGCACATTTTGTGGGGATGAATCTAAAACCATGGAAAATAAAATAAAATTATAAAATAATCCCGAAAGATTAAAAGGTAAAAAATACAAGATAATATTTTACTGATATTCTAATTTGCCTTCCATTTTCATGTTATAACTTCTTTCAACTGGAGTCAGGATATTAAGTACATGGAATAAGTGTGTGGGAGCCTAATTTCTAGTATATACCTTTTTCTTTTAATTCAAATTATCTTTATTTTTGAAGAAAATATTTTCTCCTAAACATGGAGTTGAAGTTTTAGAAACAGTTTAGGATTTGAGCTTCATGTATTGATACAAAAACAAGTTCTTAAAAAAAAAAAAAGAAAAGAAAAAAAGAAAGTTCTTGCATGCTTGTTTCTTCTAAAAGCTGGTGCTGGTAAATCAACGGTAAAGCTGTAAAGAAAATTTTTATTTAATTCTTTCTGTTCTCCTTTAACATAATTGCCAACAATTTTAGTGAACTGCAGAATAATTTATCCTGCTGAAACTCGGCTCAATGGCAAATTGACTAAAAATCAAATAAGCTTAGTTGTTTTATGTTAGAAAATAGGAAAGTCCCTTTTCCATATAATTTGTCATGAAGCATTTAAAAATCCCAAATTTATTCTGAAAATATATAAAATGTAAATATTAAAACAAATGCAACTTTTAAAGGAAATGCTTCTGCCTTTGGATTCTACCTAATTCATTAAGAAAGGCTGTTTCTGCTGCCAGTCCTCTCATTTTTTATATTTCAGATTCTAGTAATGGCAGAATGAATTGGTTGACTGCTGCTTTGATTGCCAACAATAAGAATTTATAAAGTGGCTATTCTGCAAAATGTGGTGTGCTCAATACAAATGTAGATTCAAAGATAATATAAAATAAGCTCTCTGCTCCATGTTGTAAAAGCATAACAAATTATCATACAAAACAACATTATATGCTGCTGTGGTGAGTGCTAAATTATGTGCTAAAGACAATTTCAGGGTATACTGGGCTTGTGATTAAACACAGCTGGTTGAAAACACATTTATCCTAACCTCTCCTCAAAACCCCACTAAAATAAAAGGGTTAGAAGATATATTTATTTATATTTATATATTTATATATAAAACCTCATGGGCAAAAAGAATAGGGAAGAGATGAGGGCCAATAATAAACCTCAAACAATTCTGTAAATACAGAAGGCAGACGTTGCAGATGCTAGCTGACTACTCAGATCTGAGAAATATGAAGTCTATATGAACACAGAGTGAAACCAAAGCATACAACATACTGCACAATAAAACATATATAGAAAATGAGAAAAGTGATCATTATTAATAACCATTAGTAACAGGAAAACTATAAAAAAAAATATAAGAAAAGATAATATTGTTGTAGTATAACATATGACTCCTCTGTGAGCAATATTTTTAGTGTGGAAATTAAGTATCCATTTAAAAGTTACATCTAAACATAGATAATAGAAGAAAAGTGTATATTAAAGGGAATGGAAGATGTAAAAGGGCTAAACTCTTCATATGGCAAAATAAATAAATTCTAAATTTCGAAAGGTCGAAAAAATATATACGAATTATTTAGAAATATGGATCTAAATGTGAAAAGAAAATTATGATGGGATGTGGATGGGGAGGGGTAAGGAACTTCTTTTTGATGATGTTTTTATAGTTTTGTAGTGTCATTCAAATTTTGGAACATTATAATTGCATTCATTTGAATAAAAAAGGAGAAATAATAAAATACTAGTTATCAGTATCATCATCTAAAAAAAGAATTTTTAAAGAGAAATAAAAAATAATTCTGGTTCAGGCTGTAGCTAGCTAAGGGAGGAAGTGTGGTGTGATGGAAATATATGGTTTGTATAGTGTCTAAAACCTCGTTTCCAATGTAGTGCCTTCTATCTAGCTGTGCTGACTGGGTTTGTTATTTGTGTTATCTGATTTCAGTTTTCTGTCATATAAAGTAGAGAATGATAAAATCTACCTCATATGGTTATAGAATATTAATATGATGAAGGTTAAATTATCTAACACAGTAGCTGGTGTATTGTTGGATGCTTAAAATATGGGAAATGCTTTAAAAAGAATTTATGATGTGGCTGAGCCTATGGTTAAATTTTCCAGAATCTTCCTGAAATTAATTTTTCAAATAAATAATAAACACGATCTCTTCCAAGACACACAGCAATGATAATCCAAGTTAGTTAATGAAATTTTGTAGCTGTTACTCTTTATAGCCACTAATCACAATATTTTATGTCTTTAGAATTAAAAAAAAAAAACAATTTTTCTTGACCTTAAAATCTTTCATATAGTGATAATGGATTCCTCACAGTTTTAATATTAACTCTGAACATTACAGATCTAAAAACAATAGTTAGTACCAGGTGTTTTGTGGCAAATTTTAGTGTTATCTACATGGCCTTCACTGAAGAAAAATGAGACTGGGAAAACATTACACTTTAGGGGGTCTCCCTAAATTACTGAATAATTCAATAAACATTAGCTGGCAATAGAAGGAACAATGGGTGAGAAAGATGAAAGGAAAAACCAAATGTAGTGTGTATGAATAATTTGTGAAACTAAAGGGCAACTGGTGAAATAGAAAGGTGATCAAAGGCTAAAAAGTCCCAGTAGTAAATGAAAGAACAAGAAGCCAAATGTTAATCATTATACTCATAGACCAGTAAGCAATTGGTATTGCAAACCCACTACTCTGCCAAAATCAGCTCATTTCTTCAGTAGGCCTGTTCATTCCTGTCTGTAGTCTGTGGGAGACAGTGCCAAATAGGCTTCTTTCCAGACACCAAAATGAAAGAGAAAAAATATACTGTACTTACCTCAGCACACAAAATATGTACAATGGAGCCACTCAACCCAGATTAAGAGGAACTATTTAAAATAAATAAATGCATGTGGTTCTAAACATGTGTCTTCATATTCTACATTGTAATGAGGAGATCTGCTATATTTGTCCCAATGACTTCCTCTATTATTTGCCTGTGTTCCCTTCTCTTATTGCCCCCTTCATATCATTTTAGGTTGGATTTGGGGATTTTCCATCTTTAGAAGATGATAAATATTCTGTCAAATTTTGGATGTAGAAAGAATAAAACTGAGTCCATGAAATTATAGCCATTCACAGTAGCTCACAGTGCTTCCCTTGGAATTAGATTCTCTTGGATTTAGATTCTTTACCTTTGGCATATATGCATATTTAGGTTAATATATATATCTAATATATGGAGGTGATAAAGTCACCAAAAATTTCAAAGTTAAAATTTCTAAGAATAAAACTTAATGCAGAAAATTATGTGTTTGATCTTTACTCACATACATACAGTTACCTATATCGTGGCTGACCTGGTTCTTTTGAAAAATTGCTTTAGCTGTGATTCATTTGTTAGTTGCTTGGAGGATAGAAATTTGATTTCATATTAAATATACACAAATACAATGTCTACCTCCCAGTGGATTTTGACCCTCAAGAATATACTTCAGTATAAAGTTAAACAGAATCAGTCATGGATATTTTAGACATGTTGAAATGTATAGATCTAGATAATTCTCTCTGATACTGAAGGATATAGACACATTTACTATAATTTGGATTGCTACCTAGGGCATAGGTAAAAAAGGTTTGCACTTCATTTTTTGAGTAATAGAACATCAAACATTTATTTCTCTTGTCCTAGGAAAGCTGTGATTCCTGAAGTCTCTAACCTAGAGGTGGAGAGACAGGGAATGGGAGTAAAATAGGAAAAGGTACTGGGCTTGTGCTGTTTTTCATACAGGCTTTAAAGTTTTGTTGCTCAGCTTCACTCTGGGTTGAGAAATTTAAAAGGACTGACTATCTTTGCTCCAATGAGTTGCCTTTACCCCTTTGTCAAAGATCTGTTGATTATATTTATATGGGTTTCTTTATGGGCTCTCTGTTTGGTTATTGTTATATTGAGATATTTGTTCTTTCACCAATGCCACACTATTTTGGTTACTGTAGCTTTATACTAAATCTTGAGGTCAGGTAGTGACAGTCCTCCAGCTTTTTATGTACATCTCCTTCAATAATGGAATAGCTATTTGAGGTCTTTTTCTCTCTCCTTATAAAATTTAGAGCCAGTTTGTCAATATCCACAAAATAGCTCGCTGCGATTTTGGTTGAGATTACATTAAATCTGCAGATCAAGTTGGGAAGAAAGGACATCTTGACAATATTGAGAGTTCCTATCCATGAACATGGAATATCTCTCCATTTACTTAATTCTTCTTTGACTTCCTTCATCAGTTTTATAGCTTTTCTCATATAGATTTTGTCCATATTTTGTTACATTTTACCTAAGTATTTCATTTTTTGAATGTTAATATAAATGATATGATTTCAAATTCCACTTATTTATTGCTAATTTATAGAAAAATGATTGACATTTATATATTAACCTTGTAGCCTAGGACCACGATATAATTTCTTATTAATACCATTGTTTTGTTGATTCTTTTAGATACTCTATATAGGTGACCATCTATAAACAAAGATAGGTTTATTTCTTCCTTCCCAATATGTATACTTTTTGTTTCCTTTTCTTATTGCATGAGCTAGAACTTCTAGTGGAATAATGAAAAAGAGTAGTAAGAGGAGATATATTTGCTTTGTACCTGACCTTAGTGGGAAAGCTTCAGGTTTCTTGCCATTAAAGTATGATATCAGCTGTAGGTTTTTGGTAGATGTTCTTTATAATGTTAAGCAAGTTTGCCCCATTCCTAGTTTACATGATGTTTTTATCATGAATGGGTGTTGGATTTTGTCAAATGATTTTATTTTACATCTATTGATATGATCATGTAAATTTTCTAAGTTTGTTGATGTGATGATTATATTATCTGGTTTTCCCAATGTTGAACCAGCCTTGCACACATGGACACCTTTCAGTTTTATTGTATTTATTTATTTATTTATTTATTTATTTATTTATTTAGATTTATTTATTTATTTATTTATTTATTTATTCATAGAGACACAGAGAGAGAATGAGAGGCAGAGACACAGGCAGAGGGAGAAGCAGGCTCCATGCAGGGAACCTGACATAGGACTCCATCCAGGGTCTCTAGGATCACGCCCTGGGCTGCAGGTGGCGCTAAACCACTGCGCTACTGGGGCTGCCCTTTATTGTTATTTTTTTTTAATCTGGAAAATGGAAATAGTGGTATCTACTTACTAGAATAATGGAGAATTAAATAAGTTAGTATCATAAAGTCTTGTAGGAGACGAAAAAATATCTTTTCTGTCATCTTTTTAAGTTCTCATTGGAGATCCTGTAACCAAAGACAAATTAACAAGAGAAAAACATACAAATTCATATAAAAAGCTACAAATTAATGTAGATTTTTCATAAAGCAGGAGCCTTCATAAGAAGATTAGGACCCAAAGAAGCAGTTGAACTTGAGCATTTTTTTTTAAGATTTTATTTATTCATGAGAGACAGAGAGAGAGACAGAGACATAGACAGAGGGAGAAGCAGGCTCCTCACAGGGAGTGCAATGTGGGACTTGATCCTGGAACCCCAGGATCATGCCCTGAGCCAAAGACAGATGCTTAACCGCTGAACCACCCAGGGATCCCAAACTTGAGCACTTTTATGCTAGGTTTGATGGAGTGGATAGTTGTAGAAAAATATGGTAGGAAAAAAGGTGTGAGCTGAGTCTAGTAAGCAGGGGGAATTTAAGAAGACTTGTTTGTTCAGATTCCTCTTGGCATCCCTCTGACTTTCCTCAATCTTTAGAAGCAAGGATGTTCCTTTCCTCTAGCTATAGGGAGAGCACCTCTTCCATAAGGGCCCATGACTTGCTTCAGGGGAAGCTCATAAAGTCCTTTCTGCACCTACTGTTTCTCAGATTTCTCCAGCTTAAAAATATTCAATGTTCCAAGATGCTGTATTTTAGGATCCGCCCTGAACCCCTATCAGGCCTTAGTACAAGGCTTAACATCCGAAGAACCCTGTAAATGGCAGTTTTTACTCTTGGGCAAGTTCATACTAACTAATCTCCTAAAGAGATGGATCTACAATTCAGAATAAAGATTTATTAATATATCATGGGAAATAGTGCACCTTTTGGTCTGCTCTTCTTTCGCATTAAGAGAATCACATGCCTATTATCAGAGACCCTTGTTTGTGAAAGTAGCATAAAAGCTAAGAGTTAGTTCTAGTCAAATGTCAACATAGCTGTAGTGAAAGCATTAATTTCCAGGTGAAGACAGGTCTGGCAAGGGTCACTCTGCCCTTGACAATGCTCCAAGTGGTTCTGCCAGTTTTCTCACTTTTTTCCCCTATATTTTCCAACCTTCTTTTCTTTAGAAATGTTAACGAGTTCAATTAGACTGCTTTAGACTGAAGTTGTTTTGCTTCTTTGAGGTTACTTTGCATATACATGCTCAGATGCTTTGAACTGTTTTTAAAGTTCAGTGCTTTCAGAACAACCTTGTTTCCAGGTTCTTATTCATACCCCTCCAGTCCCTTGCTCTGCATATTTCTAGGTACTCTATAAAATGTAGATGTTTAAGCTATTGGTATTTTAATCAAATTAACTACATGCCTCAGTTGCCCTTCTTTTAACCAATTTCCCAGTTTTCTACAGAACAATGGCTGAATTCCTCAGTTTTGCATGTGTCTTTAACTATGCCCAGTTCTGGTGATCCAGTTTTATCCTCTTCTCAGCAAGAAATCTAGGCTCCTCAAGAGCAATGAATACACAATAGTGCTCTGTTACCAGTATTCCTCTCCATCATTCCTCTTGGCTTTTCCTCAGTACTGTTAGCCAATTACTCTCTCTTTTCTCAGAACTCTTAGACACTTTATGTTCACCATTTTCAATACTTAATCACTTATTGTTCAAAGTGAGTTTAGTTTCAGATTCTGTTCTGTTTCCCACAGAGCTGAGTGTTGGGTGCTCAATAAATACTTACCAGTGAATTTATTATTTCAGAAGTGGGGGTATGTTCGAATTCCTAAAAAATAAATAAATAAATAAATTTGATACACAATTTGAGCTTTTTATTTTTTTATTTTTTTTTTTTAATTTGAGCTTTTTAATTTCAAGAAGCTGGATTTTTTTTTTTTTTTTATGATAAGCACACAGTGAGAGAGAGAGAGAGGCAGAGACATAGGCAGAGGGAGAAGCAGGCTCCATGCACCAGGAGCCCGATGTGGGATTCGATCCCAGGTCTCCAGGATTGCGCCCTGGGCCAAAGACAGGCGCCAAACCGCTGCGCCACCCAGGGATCCCAAGAAGCTGGGTTTTTAAAAGGACTTTTCTGTTTTCTAAAGTCAAGTTTTAGGGGTGACTTGTTAAGAAATTGCTTTTTAGCTCTAACTCATTTTGGCCTAAAGAGCTTTGGGGAGAGGTGAAATCAAGCACATATTAAGAGGCCCTCTTGCAGAGAGGATGGCAAGGTTGGGATGTGCAGTTAGGATTTGGGGGGCTCTGAATCAGCCCACTAGCTGTGTATATGTGGAACACAGAAAGGCCTGGGGAATCAACATTTTTAATGTTTCCTAAGTGGTTCTAGTGGGAAATAGCACTGTAAATCACTCTTGGGAAAAGAAAAGAAAAATAACCATTTGCTTAGCATAGGCTGGTTAAAATCTAGTGTTGTGGTTACAACTAAAGCCAGCTGTGCAGCCAACTGTAGTGTATGCTGGATTCTTCCTCACGGTCTCTGGAGAAGCAGCTGCCCCCTCCCTAACAAAGCTTTTGAGCTCCAGCACATCCACCCAGCAAAACTCATCACAAGTATTTACTTTAACAAGAGGTAATAAATGTGGCGTTCAGCACCGAGGTGAGATTAAGACTCAAGACTTATGTCAGAAAATCTGATTGATCAAAGACTTTTGCCAACAATGTTTTTACTTGGAGCAGAGATATGCATTCCATGTCTAGAAGAAAATTACCCCTAATTCACGTGTATAACACTGAAAATATTTTTATGTGAAAAATCGTAATTTGAAGGGAGAAAATTATAATGAATTCCATAAAGCCCTAATGATCACATGAAGCATTTAGTTGCATACGTAGGTTTCATTTTTAGTATTCTGGCATGGTTGACCTTTGATTCTTACTGAGTATCCTATTCGTGTTTTATTCATTTTCTAGTCACATTCCCGCAATGTTGTGCAGAGGTTCTTAAATTCACACATAGGTCCTCTAGCCTATCCTCTCATTTTTAAAGAAAGTCATTTTTAGTAAGTGTCAGTAAAAAAATATATAAGTGTTTCTTCTGGGTAAGCTATTTAGTATACGGCCAGAGATAACCAAAAAGTAAAAGGAATGGCTTTAAAGTGTCATCTCTGAGATTTATATCTCCAGTATATTTGTATGTATTTGTATATTTATGCACATATTTACAGATTTTGAAGCACTTAAGTATGGTAATAAAAGGTTTCCTGGGACGCCCAGGTGGCTCAGCAGGTAAGCTTCTGCCTTCAGCTCAGGGCGTGATCCCGGGGCCTGGATCAAGTGCCGCGTCAGGCTTCCTGCATGGAGCCTGCTTCTGCCTCTGCCTGTGTCTCTCATGAATAAATAAATAAAACCTTTAAAAATTTCCTTTTTTCCCATTTATTTGGAAGCTTTGTGACTTTTTTCTCCAAAGTTCCTTATTTGCTCCTACCTATTCTAAATAACATAAATTGGAAGAATAGAATTATGGGCAGATCTATGGAAAAATTAATCACTAAGAGATTTGATAGGCTAGGATCAGATATAGCATTAGCTTATGAAGGAGTTTATAGACATTAGATGGAGAAAGTAAGATGCCATCAAATGATTGTTAATGGAGGGTTCCACTGTGAGCCACATAACAGATTATGGATCTTGTTCATGAATTGGTGCCATCAACTCCTATCCTTCTCAAAGCTCCTAGAAATATAGGAGAAGAAAGGAGAGGGGGAAATTAGTATATTAGTGAGGAGTCAAATGCATGAGTGTGGTCAAGGAAATAGATTTACTCATCTTGAAAAATCTTCTAGAAAGGATGGGCTTAAGTCATGTTTTAAGGATGTAGAGATTCGGGTTTGATAGAAAAATAAGGGAAGTATTTCCAGATAAGTAAATTGAAATGACCTATGAAAAGGCATAGTAGATAGGACTGGTGAGCAGAAAGTAAATTAGTTTAGATGACAAAGAAGGTCTTTGCAGGGCATAATGAGAAATTAATTTGTTAAGATTGAGGTGGGAATTGATGCTGGACTAAGGACTCTGAAACCTGAATTTAATATCCTAGGCAAGACAAATGAATAAGACAGCTTTTCTTTCTTTTTTTTTTTTTTTAGTTAAAGGCCAGTTGTCACTGAGCAGCAAGTGTACTAGCTGTGACTAAACCCATTGCCACAGCCGAACTATAATTCCAGTCTCCTCTACAATTAACTGGGGTTGAAGGACTGCATTTAGGCCAGTTGGAGGAGAGCAGAAATGATATATGGCTCTTTCATGTCTGGCACCCAAATCCTCCCATGTGAGATCTATTGTGCTTTTCCACTCTTACATGTTAGATAGTGATTCTCAAAATGATCTTGGACATAAAATGTTGAAGATCATCCAATATCTGAGGCCTGACTCCCTGAATGAAATGATTGTGTGAAACTGACTCCTCCTCCCATATCAAGGAACACAGAGTATTGAACTGTATATGAACAAAAAGTCATTTTCTGGATAGCCGTAGAAGTGTGGGTTTGTTATGGGAGGTAGCCATGCTAGCCAATACATGTAGAATACATTATACACTTGTTTTCTTGCATAAAGGAAATATTTAGGAGTGTGATATATTTGAAGAGAAGCTGAGAAAAGGAATAAAGAGTAGAATTTTTTATTTACTTTTACTAAACAGGAAAGGTTTCTATTAAGGCATCCACATGTTTTCATCTATCCTTACCAGTGTAACCACTTACATATTAAAAGATGAACAAATGTTGACTTGAAAAACTTGGAATGGTAATTTTCCTATTTTGAACCTGAAAAACTGCATCAGGGTCATTGGTTTCCCTGTCAAGGGCTATGAGTTCCCATGATGAGATGAGTGGAAATGCACTTTGACAGAGATCAGGGTTCCAGATTAGCTAAATGATAGAGGGAAATGGGTAAGCATTAGGTGGTTGATGTACAGAGACAAGCTGAAGAGGAAAGAAACAAGACTGGTGCCATGCTAACACAAATGATAAAGGGAGAAAAATAAAGTGTCAGGAATGGAGTTGAACCTAATCCACAAAGATTGAGTACCTGGTGGATTTAGAAGTTTGAGAATCACCAAGCTTGAAAAATTTCAAGACCATGGTTGCCAGTGACTTTCATGCCTTAGATTGATGCTTCTCAAACTTTATATTACAGCCCACATTGAAAGTCAAGATGTTAAAAAAATACACTTGAATGAATGGTTGTATTTGCTCATGGCTGGAAATAACCAGCTAATGGCTCAAGCACCTGTAGCAAAGCTGGCTAACTTGAGTTTTAAATTTTCCTTCCATAGGATAGTTGTTTCTAGGAAGTAGCTGCCTAGCTAGGGACTCAATTACTGTTCTGGCATTCTTTCTACCTAAGTGTGGCTATGTGAGAGTAGTTCTCACCAATAAAATGTGAATAGATATAACATATGGCACTTTGGAGTGAAGTTGGTTAGTTAGAAAATAGATGATGAATTCCAAATATATTGTTATTGTGTTTATTATATAATAAGTATGATAATATATAATATTATAGAAATATAACACACACACATATAGTTGTGGTGGAATGTTGGGTCTTGTTAGAGCTTTCAGTAATATCATAACTAAAACCTCAAGGACTAAAATGATCAATATTTCATCTCAATGTAACCCATTGGACTGTAGATGCTGTGTCCCTGTTAGAAAGCTTGGCCTTAGATTACCTGGTAATTCATTAACTAAATGAATGCAAAGAGCAAGGGAAGCTGGCTTCTTTTACTTTATCACTAAGTGCTTCTAGTTCATTAAGAGGTCATATTTCAAGAAAGAGAAAAGAACTAACATTTATTTAATCTCTATTATTACAGCCCTGGTACTTTATTAGCACCATCCTGAGATTCTTCTCATGCCTGTTTCATGTGATTTTATGCAAAATTTTACACCTAATTTTCTTTTTTTTTTTTTACACCTAATTTTCTGATATTGTGTCTATCCTTTCCCCTCATGTTTCACTCTGTCCATCTCTACACAATTCTAAAGAACTTCTCTTGTCTCAGGGCATATCAGTTAGGTAGCTTTAATTAGAGCTATCAGATAATACAACTTGGCATCATAATAAATAGAAGGTTTATGTAATTTAATAGTTCAAGTTCAGGTATGCTTACATTTCTTCATCCAAGGCTTCAAAGATGTCCCCATTTTTCAGTTCTTCTTCTTTAGCCCAATTCTAAGCCTCTTTTTAGTAGTAACTGTCAGCTTTAATTTCATATCATTTTACATACAGTGCATTAAAGAGAAGCTGCTGGGACGCCTGGGTGGCTCAGTGGTTGAGTTTCTGCCTTTGGCTCAGAGTGTGATCCTGGGGTCCTGGGATCTAGTCACGGATCTCTTCTCCTTCTGCTTATGTCTCTGCCTCTCTCTCTCTGTGTGTGTCTCTCATGAATAAATAAATAAAATCTTTTAAAAAATAAAAAAAATAAAGGAGAAGCCACCTTCAGACTGCTCCCACAAACCCCTGTATTAGCTCTTTTTGATTTAGTTGTTCCAATTTGAATCATGTGCCAATCTTTGAGCCAGTTGCTTTGGCAAGGGGAAGGGAAGCACTGTGTAGCTTACCATCAGTTGTCTGAGTCAGTCTTGGAGCCTTAGGTGTAGATTCAGCTTTACTAGAGACATATGGTCTAAGAATGGGGAAGGAAAGTTGCCCCAAAGGCATGCTTAGGGTACCCTAAGGTACCCTAAGAACAAAGTACAGAAAAAAAAATCTGAGGCCTTCTCTTGTTTCCCCTTTCATTGAACTAGCCATAATCTGAGTTTTCCATATCTGAGATAAGATACATGGGTATTCCACTTTGTCCAAATAGCTTTTCATTCCAAGAAGGAAATATTTTTCCAAACACTAGCTTCATGCACTTATTCCTCACAAAGAAACACTTTTGCAAAACGTTTAATTTTCTTTAATGGGCAAGGAACAGTTTGCAATGCTCATGTACAAAGTTCAAGCGTAAATGTTCCATAGCAATACAAAATTGGTAAAAGTAAAAAAAAAAAAAAATTTGAAGAATTCTTCTAAAGGAGATGTGTTGTTTACCAGACTAGAGCAGACTTTGGAGAAAATAATTTTTTAAAAAGTGGATCTTAAGACCTAGGTCAAATGTAACCCCCATCACCAATTAACATGATTATGAAGATATCAGTTCATCTTTGTGAGTCTTTTCAAACACTCTAATGTATGGGGTATTTTACTGGCTGCACAGAACTGTGGTGATGATCAAACATGTTATTTGTGGAGTTTTCTAAAGTATTACACAAATATTAAGTAACAATGGATAATATTTTAGTCAGCAAAAAACTGTTAAATATGCTCTCATCCAGCTTTTGCCTAATCATTCAAGTAGTTCTTTGAACAGAATGACTTGCCAGGAAGTAAGAACATAAAGATGAGTGAGACTCATGCTTAGCCTACAAAGAGTTCTTTGTTTAGTGGTAGAGACAGATAAACAAACATTGATAGTACAGCATGATTCATGCAACAACAACAGATATAGTCACAGGGTGTTATGAAAGCAGAGATGAGAGAACACAGTTTTGGGGGAAATAGGATATAGAAAAAGTATCATTAGAACTTGGATACTACAATATTATAATACTTGAAATGGGCTTTATTGTTAGTTTCTCATGAATGATACAGAACATACTACAATAAACTAATAAAGAAAAGTTGTAGATTTGACTGTTGAGAAAGAGTCAGAGATTGAGGAATATTTTTGGCATCTCTTTGTAGGACAGAGACTGAAGGCAAAAGGACAAGCTAGACATTCTCAAAATTTTAGGTGATGTACATCTTGCCTAGGCACATGTTAGAGCATGGTGATGATTAGAATGAGATAAAGAGGTATTGGGATTTTGTTAAATTAACATTTGTTATGTAGAGTGTCAGATGGTGAGCCACAGTTCAACAAAGGATCAAAAGGGAAAGTGAAATAAAAAAGTTTATTACTTACAAATCCTGGAGAAGGTCCATGGTATGTCTCATGGGACCCACAGGGAGGTCAAGGGAGGATACAGTTACAGAGATCAGGGCAACACCCAGGGCACATGCTTTTATTAAGGTCCTCAGAGGGAATATTTTGGGGTTCCCAGGACAAGTCTGGATTAGTCAATTCAAACCAAAAAGACTGGGGTTTTGGTAAGCTATAGGAATGTCTTATCTAAGGTATGCACAAGGGGCAGACCCTGGGATGCAGGGGAGACTTTATCATATGGGTGGTTGGGGCATCATATCAGGAATTTACCTTTTCTTGTGACTCTGTGGACTGTCATCTAGGGCATGTCCTTGGAAGAGACACTGGTATGTGTTGATAGGCAGCAATATTGTGGAGTAGTTTAGCTAAAATCTCGACAAGATGGTATAAAAATAAGGGGTGGTGTAGGCAATGAAGCCCTGGTTGATGATGGCGGAAATTTGAACAGGATGTCTCTGCCTACTGTTTGGTAGGGAACAATAGGCCAGGTATGGAATATATTTTGGATCCCTATACAATAGGATCTTAAATAAAAGAACTTAAAAAAAATCTCTTTCCTGGAAACATATCTGAAGAAAAGAAAAGAAATATCGAGGAAGGCGAGCGTGGCCCTTGACGCCTCCATTGTGTATCAACTTCCACTCTGCATCTAATCTTGACCCTAGACTTCTAATCCAGGCAAAGGAGTTGCTGTAGAAATGTGGCACAGACTTTTATCTTTTAACAAATGGTGGCTCAACAGTGAGGAGGTAACGCTATTAGAAAAAGGGTCAATCCAGGAAAATAAGAAATAAAATCAAAGTGAGAACCTTAATTGACAAATTATAGGAGAGGGTTTTCTCATGAGTCTTGCATTGTTATTTAACTAATTGAAGTGTTCATTTTATTTTACCTGCATGATTTTTACCATAATTCCTATATAATATTTGCTTCCACTTTCTTTTTAATTTTTTTTTACACTTGAGATATACACAAGATAAGTGATAAAGGCTAATGATTTAGGTGGAGAATTGCTGAGCATTGAAAAGACTTCCTTTGATTTTTGAGGAAATGATAGAATTTCCAAATTACTATTTCCATCAAAATTCATATTTTTTTCCACCTAGGTATATTTCAATAGAACAGGAACATTGACACAACATATTTGCATATAAAATGTAACATTCTAGGAAAGGAAATTTAGAAATAATAAATAAAGGTGGAGGGAAAGTCTTTCTAGCAGATCATAGCTATTTTGTACCAGGATGTGGGCAGAACTTTTAGTCTATATAAGCCTCAATCCAATGAAAGGCCAGATGTATATCATAATGTAATTCCTGGCATTGTAGAAAATTTTCCCTGCCTTGCATTCAGTTGGCTTAGTAGCCAGATAATTTTAAATAATTGCCTTGGCTTTAGTGGCTAGTTAATTTATAAAAAAATTTATAAAAAAATTTATTTTAACTGAGAGATTTTCTGCAGCCCACCAACTTCTAAGGAAAACAAAAATATTTATTCCGTATCTTTTTTTTTTTTTTGGTTATTCTCTCCTTATAGGGCTAGTTCACCTTTCTTTTTTAGTGGACCTTCCATCTCCATGCCACAAATCACAAACACTAATTTCCCCTTGTCTTTGATTAATTGTCTGCTTTATTATTCAGGCATTCCATCAACATGAATCATTAAGAATTCCTTAACAATTTCCTCCTTGTGTTTAATCTCCTCCAACACACTTATTAAATGTGTTTACAATTATTCTTCTACTTTCATCATACTACTGGCTTATTGCATTTGACTTTACTGATTTATGGCTTCTTCCTAAAGGGCTTCTCCTTCCTCAAGCCTCTGTTGAATAAAATGCTTTCAGATATAATCAACCTGTTCATACATTGGGTCTTTATCAAATGACTCTATAGTTAGGATAGAGTTCCTGGAAAGATATACTATAAAACACGTTGCTGATATATTTTTTTAAAGATTGTATTTATTTATTCATGAGAGGCAGAGACACAGGCAGAGGGAGAAGCAGGGTCCATGCAGGGAGCCTGATGTGGGACTCGATCCCAGATCTCTAGGATCACGCCCTGGACTGAAGGCGGCGTTAAACTGCTGAGCCACCCGGACTGCCACAGCTTTCTGATATTTTCTGAATGTCTTCTTGTTGCATTACATGTACTAGAGACTGAATTAATTATTATAAAATAGAATTGAAGTATATGAGATGCATGCTTTAAGCCACTAAAACATGTCAATAGCCGAAGTATCTAAGGATTTTCTAGACGAGAACTTAAAAGGCTGGGGTTCTAGTTCAGGATCTAGTGTTCCTTAGCTCCGTGGTTTGTCAGATGATGTAAAAAGCTAACATATTTTGGTTTAATTATGGTAATGATGATAAAAACAGTTATTGAGCATTCCTTTCTTAGCATAGGATAAATATTTTCCATAGGTCGTCTCATTTACGTTTCAAAAACTTCAAAAGTAGATATTTATCATCATTGGTGTATCACTCTTGTTGCCAGTAGTTTCATTATTATACTTTCTCCATTGTACAGATAGTAAACTGAGGCTTGACCAAGATGAAATCACTCTTAGGTAGTTCATTTAAAATTTGAAATCTCACTTCAAGCCTTTATACATTTCTTTGGAAAGAACTCTTCATCTCGAGATGAAGAGATTTTCCTGGATTACCTGAGTGTACCCTAATTCCAGTGACAAATAGAGACACTGAGAAGAGATTTGACAGACAGATGAAGGGAAAGTGAAATGAAGAAAGAGGCAGAAATTGGAGTAATATGAGATAACCTAAGAAACACCCAGGAATGTTGAGAGAGACACCAGAAGCTGGAAGAGTAAAAAAAAAGTTCTACCCCAGAGCCTTAGAATGTGGAACCCTGCCCAAATCTTAATTTTGGACTTCCTTCCTCCAGAACAGGTAGAGAATAAATTAGTGTCATTTTAAACCACTCAGTATGTGGTTATTTGTTATGGGCAGGCACAGGAAAGTAATGCACACCTATATAAACAGATATTGAGAAACTAAACTCAATAAACTGCTTGGTAGTCCTAGAGTATACAGGAAAATGGACAAGGAAGCAGAAATAAAGTGGTACAGCAATGATAAAACTATAGATAGCAATGAGATAATTTACAGAAAAAATGTTACATGTGAATTGCTTAAGTCATTTGTATTTATAGTGACTTATAATTCCTTAAATACAGTTATGAGACATTATTTCTTGGAAATTTTCAGAAATGGCATATATTAGAATCTTGTTAGAATCCATCACTTAATTGCTGAACAATAAAGTAGCATAGTAAAAGAATCTTAAACTAGCACTCAGGACACTACAGGGTTTTTTTTTTTGGACAGCATTTCAGGTGTGGTTTCAGGAACTTCACTTCATTATCTTCTCCCAACCACCTCATAAGGTAGGTGCCGTTCTTATCTCATTTTACAGATGAGGAAACTGAGGCATGGAGAGGCTGAATAATGTGTTCAGTCATACAATTTATAAATAACAGCATCAGGATTCAAATCCAGGCAATTTGATTCTGGTCTTTGTTCCTTTTTTTTTAAAAAAAAAATTACATTTTAATTCTAGTATAGTTAACATACAGTGTTGTATTAGTTTCAGGTGTCCAATATAGTGATTCAGCAATTCTGTACATTAGTCAATGCTCATCATAAGTGTACTCTTAAACCCTGTCACCTGTTCCCAGCCCTTTGCCCCTCCCTTCTGGTAACCATCAGTTTGTTCTCTATAGTTAAAGAATCTGGTTTTTGGTTTGTCTCTTTTTTTCTTTGTTCATGTGTTTGTTTCTTAAATTCCACATAGGAATGAAATCATATGGTATTTGTCTTTCTCTGACTGACTTGTACTTAGTATTATACTCTTTAGCTTCATCCATGTTGTTGCAAATGGCAAGATTTCATTCTTCTTTATGACTGAATAATATTACATTATATATATATATATATATATATATATATATATATATTGTATATACATCACCTCTTCTTTATTCATCTATGGATGGGTGCTTGAGCTGCTTTTTCTACATCTATTGAAGTGATCATGTGGTCTTTATCCTTTTTCTTATTGCCGTAATGTGTCAAGTTGATTGATTTGTGAATATTGAATGACTCTTGCATCGTGGGAATAATTTCCACTTAATTGTGGTAATTTTTTAAATGTATTGTTGAATCCAGTTTGCTAATATTTTGTTAAGAATTTTTGTGTCTATACTTATCAGAGATAGTGGCCTGTAGTTCAATCTGTCTCTCTCTCTCTCTCTCTCTCGCTCTTTTTCTTTCTTTCTTTCTTTCTTTCTTTTTTTTTTTTTTTGTAGTGTCTTTATCTGTTTTGGTATAAGGATAAACTGGCTTCATAGAATGAATTTGGAAGCTTTCCTTCCTCTTCTGTTTTTTTTTTTTTTTTTTTTTTCAAATAGTTTGAGAAGAATAGGCATTAATCCTTCTTTAAATGTTTGGTAGAATTCTCCTGTGAAGACTTCTGGTCCTAGACTTTTGTTTATTGAAAGGTTTTCTTCATGATCAGGACTGAATATCCAAGGAAAGATACAAAGAGATACAAAAATGAGGAGGATTATCTGCTTTTTCCTGCACTCTATTTAGATATGAGTAAATATAACCCTCCCTTTTATAGCAGTATTTTTTTTGTCCTCTTTCTGCTGACTTACACCTCATCTGTTGGTATCTAAAGTCTGAAGGGTGGCACATCTGCAAGGGTGGCAAAGCAATATTGAGAGGACGAAATCTTAACTTTTAGAATGATTTAGTTGAAACAATTTTTCCTTCAGTTCCAAGGGAAGATGTTCTCTGGTAACTGTTGGCTTTTAACAAGTGACAAACCAGAAACAGTGGAGTATGTGCCACTGAGGCTACCTGTCAGTGTTCTAGTTATCCTTGTAGGCACAGATTAGGTGGCATGTCCCTAAGTTTATAGTTGCCAGTCTCATGACTTGCTTTGACTACTGAAATGAAGTGAAAAACCGTGTTCTCTTTTCTCTGCCATGATGCTCATGGAGGTTTGTGTAGATAGAGCCTCTATCAGTCCCAGGCCTTAGCAGAATGTGATGAACACCCCTCCACTCATTCCCTTGAGCATGTAGAATGAGAGAGAAATAACTGTTTTGTTAAGACTGAGGTCCAGGGTTTGGTTTTTACTGCAGTATAACCTAGAGTATGCTGACTGATAAAGGCATACGTCAAATTACTAAAAAAATCCTTTCTCATCTATAAAGTTAAATGGATGAACTAGGCTAGATGATTACCAAGATTATTTCTAATTTCTAATATTCAGTGAGTGTATGTATGAACAAGAAAAATGGATAAAATATAGTGGAAGTCATTTAAAGATTTTTTTTCCAAACTCAGCCATAGGCAGAGTTTTCTGATTTCCTTGTCATCCTGAAATATCCCAAGCTTTCTGCTTCTTGAGAGCACTTTATCTAATGAGCTGCTTAGGTTTGACTTGTTATTAACCAGCTCTGAGCTACAGTTTTGTGTTCTTCTCCACATTTCCTGGAAAAGTTCCTTCTTTATGTTTCCTGGAGAAACTAGGAATAGTAAAATATCTAGTACACAACAAAATAAAGCCATCTGAAATTTAGTTTCAACTTAAAGAAATAAATATAACTTAAAAAATTTCATAAGAACCAAAAATAACACAATTATGAAAGTATTTTTTAGATGAGCAGCAGCAAAATAAATGGAAGAAATAGAAATCTACTCAGAAGTCTGCTTATCATTTATCTAAAAAACTAACAAATCTCTAATTAACAAACACATACACATTCACACATATAAGGCATAAATAATAGGGACATGGGTAAAAGGTCAAATCAGATTTCCGATGCTATGTAGCTTTTTAATTATAGAAGCCCATCCATCTCAAATTTGTTATTTCCATAATAGAGTGCCAAAAGAAAGGCACTTTTCTTATATTTATCCCTTTTTCTCTGCTTGAGTTGTATCTTTTAGGGTTCCTGCTTTCTGTTGTATAGAACCAAGTAAGTATTATGAGTTCCTTGGTCACTTAGATTTGACTTATAATTTAAAAAGTATTGGCTTCCATCTTGATAAGGCATTAGCAAATATTTTGTAGAAGGTCATATATTAGTCTGCTAGGGCTGCCATAACAAAATACCACAAACTAGGTGGTATTTATTTATAAATTTATTTTCTCACAGTTCTAGAGGCTGGAAGTCTAATGCCACTTGCCTACATAATTGGTTTCTCCTGAGGTCGCTCTGGCTGGCTTGCAGACTACTACCTTTTTCTTACTGTGTTTTCACATGGCGTTTCCCCTATGTGTGTGTACTCTTGGCATCTTTCATCTTATAAAGATACTAATTGTATTGCACTAGGGCCCTACTCTTATGACTCATTTAGCCTTACTTACCTCCTTAAAGTCCCTATATTCAAATATAGTCACACTGAGCATTAGGGCTTTAACATGAATTTTAGGGGGACACAGTTAAGTATAACAGGCCAGATAATAACTATTTTAGCCTTGGGAACCACAGGGTCAACTCTTCCATTATATTACCAAAAAAAAAAAAAAAAAAAAATCAGTCATAGCTAATACACAAACAAATGTGGCTGTATTTCAATAAAACATCATTATGGACACTAAAATTGGAATATTACATATTTTTCACATGTCATAAAATATTATTTTTAATTATATTTCTACCACTTAAAAGTGTAAAAAAGAAATCTTAGTTATCAGGCAACACAAAAAAGTTAGCAACTAGATCTGGCTCACAGGCCAAAGATTGCCAACCTCCAGTCTTGGTCATACTGGTAACTTATTATAACATTGTCTGGTTTAACCTACCAAGATATATTTGGTTGATAAATAAAACAAGAGAACTACTCCCAGATCTGTAGTAATAGATATTCTTGAAAGCATCCTATTATGAGGGAAGGACGGAAAAGGTACGCCACAGTTTCTTGAATATTTCACACAATCAAATCTGGAATTACAGTCTCAGATGTACAGTGGTAAGCAAGAAATATCAGCTCTGATATTCTGAGCTCTTTATAATTTTGTAATTTTAGCTCTTTATGAAGCAATTATTCTAGGTAAAAAAAGCAGAAGAGCACAGAATCAATATTTTTTAAGTTAAGAAACTCCCAAAGGAGGCTAATCAGATATGCTTCTCTTTAAGTAATTTTACTGCATAGAAGATTTTTCAAGGTCTCTTAATAAATGCTGAAATCAAGTCTCAGAAGTGTATTTTAGATTTTCTATTTTTGTCTTGTGTCCCTTGTTACATTTTCACACTTGGCAGTATTTTTTTTTTCTTTTATTCTGCAGTGAACAGGGCTGGCAGGAAAGATAAGTGATAATTGTTCATTGCTTGTATTATTCAGCTACATGCACACTGAGTTTCAAAATTATTTGGAAAATTATTTAAGACAACACATTTTCTGATTTTTTTTTTGTTTTTTCCCTCCTTCTCTCTTTCTTTCTTTTTGATGTGATAGCCTTTCTAATCATTTCCCAGCATTACTATTTAGCCTTAGTTTCAAGAATTTAGTTTTAAAAACAACTACCACTTCAGAGTTATGAGAAACTCTCATATTAGGTTCTACCCATATTCCTATAACTTAATTTTAAGGCTATCAGATTCCCCAAAAGGTATACCATAATCAGGAAAAGAAGAAGGAAAAAAAAAAAAAACTGTCATGAGATAGTAGAAATCTCTTGACGTAAACCCCTTTTGGAAGTTCCTTTTTTCCTCCTTTTCCTGAGATTTGTAGCAGAAACCTCTGGTGGAGTAAAACAGAGTTCTAATTGCATATGGTTGCATGAATTAAAATATCACTTTCAGAAATGTGCATGGGAGAAAATGGCTAGCCAGTGCAGACTATTGTATGGATTATGTCTAATCTGCCTAATTTTAGGAAGGGGAACTGCTAATTATCAGACCAAATGATCATTCCAAGTGGTCTTTAGTAAGGGTAATCCTAGATTAGCAAAATTTAAGACAAAAATTATAGAAGTCTACATCCCAGCTAAATCAAGTCTCCAAGAGTGATACAGGTCGTAGGAGATTATCTAAAATTTCTTACCTTCTATATGAGGTCATGAATGACATCGGGAGCACATCTGAGTGGGAAGATTCAGCCATGAAGGGTATCAGTGTGTTCACTTTACTCTTACCATTATATTGAATTAATTTCAGGATGGACTTGTCCTAAATAAATTCAAATTAATTACAAAGTGTTAATGTTTTAAGACTATGAAATGAATACATGCAAATTCTAGACAATTAGAAAAAAAGAAAACAGAAGAAAGAACTGACCTTACTTTCACAACTCAATGGCAATTATTAACATTTTGACACAATTGCTTTTAGTCATATATGTGTTTTGTTTTATTTTGTTTTTATCTCCATTCCTATCAGATTTCTTTGCCTTTCTCTGTCTGAATTGTATTTAACTTCAATTCAGACAGGTATTTTGAATGCTATAGACTTTAAATATCTTAGGGTAATTAAATGTGTTTTTGTCTAAGGAAATGAACATTAAAGATAAAAAGTTAATGGTCAGTGGGTCATAATGTACATTTTGAAATGTGCCTACTCATAATTAATTACTGAGAAAAATTGAAGATAAATAAAAGTAGTTTGAAAATAGCTTATGATTAAACACTTAATATACTTCAGAGGACCCAAGGACTATAGGTCTGTGAAAATAATGTTAGAAATTCTAAGTGAGGGGGCACCTGGGTGGCTCAGTGGTTGAGCGTCTGCCTTCAGCTCAGGTGGAGTTCCTGGGGTCCTGGGTTTGACTCCTGTATCAGGCTCCCCGCAGGGAGCCTGCTTCTCCCTCTGCCTATGTCTCTGCCTCTATCTGTGTGTCTCTCATGAATAAGTAAATAAAATGTTTTTTTAAAAAAGAAATTCTATGTGAGGTCTATAGCTGTAAATTTGATGTTCAGGATAAAGAAATAAATTTAAAGATTTTACACTCTAGTTTTTTGAGATAACACACCTAGGTTAACAGAAACATCTATTTATTCATCTGCCTTTCCAACAGATACTTACCAGGAGCCTGTTATTTGCAAGACATGATTGATGCTATAGATTCACATTCAAAAAGCAGAAAAGTTTAAAGAAAAAAATGAGTTTTAATCCTACACAACTATTCTTAATCATTAAAACCTTAACCAAACCCAAATCAAATTAAAAAGTTAACCTCTTAAACTGTTACTTGATATCTGCACTAAGAAACATGTAATCTTCCAGATGTATAAATCAACCTAATTCAGTGGCTATCTCATTTATTTCTGAAATCATTCTTTTCAGATGATGGTTCTTCTATCTTAAGATGCAGAGATGTTTATTCTGTTTGCTGCCATATTTCAGATATCTTTGCTATATATGATCTCATCATTCATAAAAGTTAATATGCCCACTTGTGATTTCTTATATTAGACCCTGAGTAGAAAGCCTGATTTTTATTCTGCAGCTTCACTGGCAAAGCACAGGGGAGAAGAGGGGCTACATATAATACTAAAATTAAAAATATTTCTTGTCATTGATAAAGCATTTGCCATATCAATGTAGGGTCTTCCCCAGATGAAACTGTGATAAATATTGATTCAAAACACATTTATTGCTATGAACAATTCTAGGTTATGGAGATCAGAACTAGTCATGCTCTCTGAACCAACAGATGGATAACAGCCACACAACATGAGAGTTGCCCAACCACAGGAACGAGCAAAGTGCTATGGAAAATCATATGAGGGAATGGATGTGGTGTTTCCTATAGCCTAATATCTAGGCTAAGCCTTAAACAACTAGACTTTACTAGGTAGAGAATAGAATGGGATGATATGGGGAAAGAGCAAAATAAATATCTAAACAGGATTCTATACAAAGAGATACCATGTTAAGTCTTGCAGATGTAAGCATATAAAGAATGTTGTGGAAAGTCAAGTATCTAGCAATGAGAAGGAATATTGTATATGAGAGAACAGGCATATTGGTAGCTGCTGAAGGTGGATGGATGAGCAGGTAGCCCATGGAGGCCTGGACTGTCTGCTAGAGTTTGGACTTCAGCCTATGAAAAATAGCAAGGCTTTAGATGATGAGAAGCAGGGAAGCTACTTTGCTAGATTTATGTCAGACTTACCTCTCTCTTCATGCTTTCATTCTAAACTCTTGCCTTGAACACCCAGCCCCCTCACTGTGCCTCTGCCTGCCTGTGGCTGGTAACTGCAGACTCTATTCTACTTTCCTGCTGTGCCCCCCACCCCCATCTCTACATTAAATCTTTTCTCAGGCTTGGTACTGAAAAACAAGTTCATGTTAAGAGTGGCAAATAGATTTTTACTTCCACATCAAATATTGCACATTAGTAGTGGTTTAGTGGAACATGGTGTTGGAAAAGGGTTGTGTTTACAATTACCAGGGAAGAGTTACAGATCGGTGATCATTGACTGGTATGCTTGTAATAGAGGGACAAGACTGAGAGGTTGTGACCACTTTAAGATGATAAATAGCTGTCTATGGCTTATTTTTCTACAATCTCCTGAAGATAGCTATCTTAGAAAAACATTTCCCAAGCTTTGGCCATTCATGAAACACAGAATATTTGCTGTGTTCAAATGTCATCATACTTTTATTTACTTATTTTTTTGTTTTTAAATAAATTTATTAAGCCAAAAATAATGTATATATATAAGCAAAATATAATAACCATGCATGCAGATGATGAAAATCAACTTCAGAATAGTGAAGAAAAGAGGCAGAGAAAGGATGAAAGACTTTAGCTGAAGATCTTCATTTTATTGCTTATTTAAAGTGAATTGAAGGAATAATAAAGAAAGATTCATGTCTTTTAAATCAAGTGGTGGAAACATAGATCCCTGTTATGTTTATATATCTCTACAGTTGAGATATATTTTGCAGTGCAAAAAAAAAAAATCTGTGGGTGATAGGGAAAAAAAAAGGACAAGTTGAAAATGGCAGTAGCATCATGGCTTCTAGAATAAAAGCAGAACTCCGTAAGAGGCACAGACCAGAAATGCCAGAGGAGAGGTAGGGCACAGAACAGAGCATCTGAGACTTCTGAATCAGATGCCCAAGGGCAGAGAACAACACCGAGTGTCTAGATAATGAAAATGAGTGAGGGCTGCCGATGGTTTCAATCATCACGTATCCTCAGTGCTGCACAGGTGGCTCCCCTGACACTTAACTATGAGTATGATGGAGACTTATTGGTATTGAGGTGAATTTATACCATCTGACTATCTAGTTCACCCCCAGAAGTTACTTTGAGTGTGGTGGTAGCAATCAGTGGCTATGGCAGTGGACTTATGCCACCTGATAATTTTGCTTACCACACATACCACACTTTTCTTCATAGACTTAGTTTGTCATGGCAAGTTTTTAGGCATCATCCACTTGGTACAAGGGAAAGAAATTTGGAGATAGGGGAGACTCTTGGTTGCAAGATATATGAGACTTTTCATTCGGCTACATCTAAAGATAGTGTTTCTTGGGATTACTCAGATTATGGGAGTTAATTTATGAGCCTGAGTAACAGATAAAATGTTTTTGAAATACTGTATTAAGAAATGGCTATTGCAGTATTTTTGGCCCTGGGTACCCTTCCAGGACTGGTTCTTGTTCCCTGTTACTGAATTTGAGTGAGATACTGCCTTGATGAATAGTGGCATAAGTGAGCTGTGTGATATAGGAAGCAAGGACATAAAAATATGGTACAACCTCTACTTGGCCCTATCTCTCAGAAATCTTGCCTTTCGAACCCATCCACCATATAGTGAGGAAGACCAGGTCACATGGTGAGGCCTCTGTAGGTGTAGTTTTTTTCCCCACTGATGCTCTGACAAATTACCACAGATTTCATGGCTTCAAACAGCATATATTTATTATCTTCTAGTTCTGTGGGTTGGAAGTCTGAAATGGGATTCACAGTGCTAAGATGAAGGTGTCAGCAGGGCTTTGTCCTTTCTGGAGGCTCTTGTTTTTCCAGCTTCCAGAAGCTGCCCCATATTCCTTGTCTCCTGGTCTGCTTCCTCCATCATCAAAGCCATTAATGGCAGGGAAGTTTTTTCATGTGGCATCACTTTCTTGATTGATTCAGGAAAATAACTTTCTTGCCTTTTTATCTTCCATTTTAAGGACTCATTGCAATTAGATACTGCTCACCTAGATACTTTAGGGTCAGCTGACTAGGGACCATAATTGCATCTGCAACTTTAATTACTTTTGCCATGTGTCTTAGTTGGTTCAGGCTGCTATGACAGGATATTATATGTAACAGGATATATAGGTTGGATGGCTTAAACAACACACATGCATTTCTCACAGTTCTGGAGACTGGGAGTTTGAGGTCAGAGTGCCAGCCTGGCTTATAGTTGGTATCTTCTTGCTGTATCCTCACATGGTACATTTCTTTATTGTCTTTTTATAAGAGACTATTCCCATTTTCCACTACTCCCATTTAGGAAGGCTCCATCCTCCTGACTTAATTACCTCCCCAAGGTCCCATTTCCAAATACAATCACGCTGAGGATTTAGGTTTCATATACATTTTGAGAGGACACAAATACTCATATAACCTAAGATATTTACAAGTTCCAGGGATTAGGATGTGGACATCTTTTTGGGGTCCACAGTAGGTGTTTGGCTGATAACCTGATCTTAGATCAGACCTGACAACTAGTATTAACTACCAGGTATGTGAGTTAGCCATCCTTCTGCTGATTCTAAGCCCAGACTACAAATGACTCCAGCTGATGCCAAGTCAGTCGAGTAGAGTCAATCATCTGTCACTGCCATACCCTGCCCAAATTGCAGATTTGTGAGTAAAATAAATGCCACTCATTTGAGGGATTGTATGTTGCACTATAATAGATTATCAGAATGCTCTTTAATAATAATATGAGCAAGTAAATTTTACAATATTAAAAATGTAAATATCAGCAATAAAGTAAAAGTAACCTTAATAATGTCATTCTAAGAATACGTTTTTCTGGCTAGTTGACGCCCATATGTATTTTGAAATGTGCACAAATGCTTGACTGGGTATCTTTGATCATTTGCCCATCCAAGTTTAATTTATATTTTTTAAAAAACTCTTATTTTATAGCTTTTTAAATGATGATTCCTCTCAAGAAACACAGATTTTCAAGAAATTGTTATAACAAACTATGTAACCTTATGGTTTTAGTGAGAGAATTTTTAGCAAAAACATTTAATTGCATGGCAAACCCAGTAACAGATTATTGCCTATGGGGAGAAAAGATTGGAATTATTCCTTAGTAGGGCAAGTTTAGCTTCTTATGTAGGTTTGGTTGTATGTATTGTGGCATTCATATACAAATTACAAAAACAAGGAAGAAAAATCTGCGTCTTTGTATTAATACCTCAACCTTAGGATTCTCATGTCTAAATTACATTTCCCTGAAGAGAAATCTTGCTTAGAATATGAATCACTTATATCAATAATTTAACAAAAAAACAGAAACTAAAATCTTAGCTGTAGTACTTGTCATTGGTTGGGGTAAATCTTAACTACTGTTAAATAACATAATAAAAAGCAAAAAATAAATGAAGGTTAATGTTCTAATGATTTTTACCATTTTTATAACACAGAGTTGTTTTAATTTTTCATCCTTCTAATAAACCCTTTCTATATAAAATTTTGTCATTTTACTATTTGAAATAATAAAAACATATTTGCTCCTATTTACTTTGAAGCACTTAATGCAGACATGTCCATAAGGAAAGCAGATCAATTGCACATCAACACCTGTAATTTGAAGAACTAAGTTTATGATGAAGTAAAGGTCATACAAAATGGAAATTCAGAATGAAAGACATTTAAAAGCAAATGGATAATTCCAAAGAATTCATGGTATTGGTTTTGGGAGGACAAATGCGAATCCTCTTTATTTTATACCATTGGAATCTGTTGTGATAGACTCTAAAGTATTATTTTAATTGCCTTAATTTCACATATTACTCTGATAATAGCTATATCTAGGCTTTTGGAGTGTGGTAGGTTATAAAAATGGCCATGACCCTTTGCAGCTACACCTTTTAAGAAAATTTCTTTCCTTACTCCTCAAATTGGGGCTAGCTTTGTGACTTGTGTTTGATCAAGAGAATACAGTAGAAATGACATTTATGTCTTTTAAGCCTTGGCCTAAAATGCCTTTGCAGCTTTTGCTCTCATATTACTGGAACCCTTTAACTGCCCTGTGAACAAGTGTGGGGATCCTGCTGAACAATGAGGGACCACATCGAGAGAAGCTCTAATATTTGCAGCTGCCCTAGAAAAGTCTATCATAATCCAATAATATTCCCAGATAAGGTCTCAGACATATGGTAAACCCAACTATGAACAGTCAAACTTGGCTCAGATCAGAACTAGGTACCTGAGTCTAGTCCCAATTCCTGACCCTCAAAACCATGAACAATAAATGGAGATTTTTTTTTCCAGCCTTTGAAGCTCTGGAGTGGTTTATTAAGTAGCAAAAGCTAAACTGATGTACTCTGTAGCTGGATCAATATAATAACCTTTCTGTCCTATAGTCCACAGGTTAAATCCAGCCCATCACTGGTTTTCTAAGTGGCTAAGAACTAAATCCAGCCCATCACTGGTTGGCTAAGAACTAAGAATGTCTTTTACATTTTTAAATGGCTGGAGAGGGGATCCCTGGGTGGCTCAGCAGGTTTGCGCCTGCCTTTGGCCCAGGGTGCGATCCTGGAGTCCCTGGATCAAGTCCCCCGTCAGGCTCCTGGTGTGGAGCCTGCTTCTGTCTCTGCCTCTCTCTCTCTATGTCTATCATAAATAAATAAAAATAAATCTTAAATGGTTGGAGAAATCCAAAGAATGTTTCATGAAATGTGAAAAATATATCTGCAATTCAAATTTTAGTGTTCAAAATTTTATTACAACACAGCCATTGACAGAAACTATATGGCCTGCAAATCCTAAAGCATTTACTATCTGGACTTGTATGGAATAAGTTTATTAACTCCTGATTTAGGCATATGTTTCTGTTTCAAGACAAAATGAAAATGATGAATTCAGATACTAAGCTAATGATAAACTCTGGCACCTTAACACATGGCATGTTTTGCATCAGCAGCAGCTTAGCAGACTTCATGCTGTACTTTGGTGTCAGTTTCCTTTAAGTGTGGTCACTTGCCCTATTGGACATCTTGAATTTTGTTTTCAGTGGCTCTGAAAGGTGACCAATGGTTTCTTTTGGTGCTCAATCATTCTGGGAATTTTGCAGCTAGTCCTCGTTATCTCTGAGAACATGTGCGTTTCCCCACGTGTGCCTGACAAATTGTCCTCATGCTGAACATCAGTTTCATTTGCCCTTAATTGAGCTTTTCAACTCTCATTGCTCTTATTTTTTCTTTCAACTTTGGCCTCTTGAAATTATTATTTAAAAATTTTTAGCGATGTATATTTGTCATCAAAGTGTAACAGGCACAGTAAAAAAAAAGAATAGATTGCTCTGAAATAATACATATTTGGAGTTACAGCAATTAGGTTAGAGCAAAATTTAAAATGGATGTACATTTCAAACGTTAGCTTGCTAAAAACTTTTAAGTGATGTGCTATCTTATTCTGTATAAGAGGAGGAAAAAACCTAAAACTTGTAGAAACTCTTAATGTGAGTCCCTCCTGTGCCACAGAACTGATATATTAAGGCAACCATCTTTATATGCCATTGGTTTTAGTAAAAGTCATCCAGCCCTTATTAATGTGAATGCTTTGTTAAACACATAGACCTACAGAAGCTTAATTCTGTTTGCATAGATGAGTCTTGCCTACTTTGATCTCCTACTAACAAGAACGTTTCCACTCAAGAATACTTTTATTAGCTATTTATTTATTTAAAATATTTTATTTATTTATTCATGACAGACTCAGAGAGAGGCAGAGACATAGGCAGAGGGAGAAGCAGGTTCCCTGTGGGGAGCCTGATGCAGGACTCAATTTCAGGACCCCAGGATCACATCCTGAGCCAAAGGCAGATGCTCAACTACCCAGGTGTCCCTCTTTTATTAACTTTAAAAAATATATATTTATTTATTTGAGAAGAGCAAGAGAGAGCAGAATTTCTTATGAAACCTAAAACAGTTAAAAACAATGTTATACTTAATAACATGCTTTTACCAAACAATGCATACATTAATTGTACGTATAAATTTGAAATTTGTGTGAAACAAAATTTGGGAGCTATGTCAGTAAGAAGGGAAAAGGAAAACACTAAAAGGTCATACCCCCAAACATGAAACCACCTTCGGCTTTCTCTATCAAATCTCCAGAAACCACTTGCTCAGTGTTCTGAAAGTCCTTCCACAAAGCAAAATTGGAAGAAGGCACAGTTTTTGAAAACTTTGCTTAGAAACAGAGGAAAATATTGGCTTATCTTTCCTGTAATGTGTTATGGCATTATTTAATGGATAAATGAAGACACTGAATTGCATTTGGAATTAAAGAGAGAGCTGGAATATAGACTTCTTAACAGGTGTTCCAGTTTATTATAATGGCTATTAACACACACCTGCATTTTACATAGACTGAAGATTTTGGCCAATCTTCAAAAGTCCCTCTTACAGAGAAAACTGTGGTGGTTTACCAAGGCCAAATCTATTTGGCATTAAATTACTTTGCATGAGAGTGGGTAGATACACCACTGTGGCTAGAAGAAGGAATACCAACTTTTGTTGGAGGGCTGAAAAAAATGGTCTTTACAGAGAATGTCATAACTTGATTATGGAATAAATTATTTTTGTTCAGTGAAACATGATAGCAAGTCAATTTGAATTGGAAAATGAGTACTTGGGAGCATTGGTTGGAAAGAGATGATAAAAATGGATAAAATACAAAGTGAGTGGTACTTCTTTATGATAACGAGCAGAAAAGGGAGGACCAGAGGAGAAAGGTAAAGAAGCATTAAAAAGAGTTACGTTCAATTTTAAGTTATTTGAATGTTGTATCACTGTCGTAGTTTCAGTAAAGTCTGTTGCAACCCCAAAGCATTTTTGTACATATGCTATTTTCTCTCTGTGTGTGTATATATATGAGTAAATCACAAAAATGAACACAGAGTTTCTTGATTTAGACAAAACAGTGGATGCCAGGAGGAGGAATGACCTGGATACCAAATCAGTTAAGCCTAAATGTAGTAAAAATATAACTAGGAAAAAAATATAAGGTTTTCCTTATAAAATATGCCCATCTTCCGGAAGATATTGGAAAATATTCAGAGACTTGCATTGAACTTAGGTGGAGTTCAAAGAAAATGTATTTGGACCACACTCTTCGGATATTAAAGTAGCCATAGAATAAAGATACCTCCTCCTCACTAGCGACAGGGGAGCCACAGGTGAATTCTCGTCCATTTTTTCTCTCTCTCTTCCTCTCCTTCCCACTCTCTTTCCCCTTCTTTCTCTCTCCTTGTGATCCTCTAAAAGCCATGTCCTAGTACCTCACATTAAAATCAAACTCATATATAAGAAATATAAAAATCATATCTCCTTCTCTTCCAATCTTCCTTCAGATGGTGATTATTTTTTTGATATCAGATTATTTTTATGTGTCTTTTCTGAGATGCACTTTCTTAAGTGTTGTGTGTGCCAATGGCCTCACCTCCTATTCACTCATCACTCTTAAGCCCATGCTAGCTCCTGTCATACTCATTCTCCTGAAATGGCTCTAATTAATGTCATTAACGATCTTCCTGCTGTCAAACCCAAAAGATATTTTTTCTCTTTTTAATCACAGGCAGTGACTCAGTGGTATTGGCACAGTTCACAGCTCCCACCTCATGTGGATCTATACTCCAGGTAGGTGATCCTCACAGTGTCAAGGCTTGAATACTCAGGAGTTCAAAATCCTTTCTTTCTATTTCATCCTTGAGCACTTGGATGTTGTGTGGCCTCTGAAACTTGTCCGAAAGAAAACACTTTTCTCTCCTGCTTCACACTCCACCTCCCCACCCTAGTCTTCCCCATCTCAATGTAGGTGAAAACAACAACCAAACCTAGAAGTACCTCCCAACTCTTTCTCTTGAAAAATTTAAAAACTACAGAACTTTTCCAAGAATAATAAACACAGAATGGTTAATATATACTTCCAACAACTACTTTCTATTTATATTCCTTTTCATTTTGACTAAACCCTCTAAAATAAGTTGTAATCATCACACTTTGCCTGTAAATATTGTGAACAAGAATGAGAATATTTGCCCACAAAAGTGTGAGGAACTTACCATTGATAGGATAATATTAACTAATGTAAATTCATATCAAAATTTTCTTAAGAGATCCCAAGCTGTCCTTTTTAGCTCTTTGTTTTAAAAATAAGGTTCAATTTTTATACCATAACAACCACCCATTGTAAATAGACAATTTGATGCCTTTTATTAATTTTTTAGAGTTCTACAACCCTCACTGTGTTCCAGTTTTAGAACATTTCCATCACCTTAAAACATTCCCTCATATGTGTTTGCAGTCAGTCAATCCTTGTTCCCACCCCAGCACCAAATGACCATTAATCTGATTTCAGTTTTTATATATTTGCTTTCATTAAATGGAATCATAAACTCTGTAGTCTTTTGTGTCTGACTTTTTTCACTTAGCATAATGCTTTTAAGGTACATCCATGTTGTTACATGAACCATTAGTTTATTCATTTTTATTGCTCGGTTATATTCCATTGCATGAATGTACAGTCTCACTAGAAACCTAATTTCTCCATATCCTCTTGAATTCTTGTTCTTTTGAATGTAGTAATTTGAATGGATACCTAGTGGTATCTTATTATGATTTCAATTTCTACTTCCCTAAAGACTAATTATATTGGGCATCTTTTCATGTGATAATTAGCCATTTATATTACCTTTGGTAAATGTATATTCAAATATTTTGCTCATGTTAAATTGATTTTTACATTATAAAACTATTAAAGTATAAAAGTACTTTATATTTTATTTTATTTTTTAATAAATTTATTTTTTATTTTCTTTATATTTTATGTACAAATCTTTTCTCAGATACGTGACTTCACATATTTTTCTCAACCTGTGGCTTGTGTTTATTTTCTTAATTTTGATGAAGTCCATATTTTCTATTTTTTCCTTAGAAGTCATGCTTTCACTGTCATATCCAAGAAATCTTGGCCTAACACAAAGTCACAAAAGTGTCAACTAAATTTTCTTCTAAAAGTTCTATAGTTTTACCTCTTACATGTAAGTCAGTCATACACTTTGAATTAGTATTTATGCATGGTGTGCAGTAAAGGGGGAAATGACCTTAGATTCATCTCACACCATGCATAAATATTAAATAGTTGTGAAAAAGAACAAATCTGAAAAACAAAAAAAATAAATAATGCTAGTCCTTTCTACATTTAATTGCCTTTTGTTGAAATCAGTTGACCACAGAGGCACCTGGGTAGCTCAGTCAGTTAAGTGTCTGTCTTCAGTTTGGGTTGCAATCCCAGGACCCTGAGATGAGTCCTACATCAGGCTCCCTGCTCTGCCAGGAGTCCGCTTCTCCCCTCTCTTGGCTCCTCCCCCTCCATTCGTGTTATGTCTCTCACTTTCTCTCTCTCAAATAAATAAATAAAATCTTAAAAAAAAAAGAAATCAATTGACCACAAATGTGTTTATTCTTGGTCTCTAAATTCTATTCTATTGATTGATATGTCTGTCTTTATGCCAATATCACACACTCTTGATTGGTATAGCTTTATGGTAAGTTTTGAAAGTGGGTTGTGTTTGACCTTCAAATTTGTTCTTCAAAATTATTTCTTCTAAAATTGTATATATTTCCATAAAAATTGTAGAATCAGCTCATCAATTTTTATAAAAGACATTTGTCGAGATTTTGATAGAGATTGCATTGAATTTATTAATTTGGTGAGAATTTCCATCTTAACAATATTGAATCTTCTACTCCATGAACATAGAAAATCTCTGCATTTATTTAGACTTTCAGTAATTTCTCTTAACAATGTTTTGTAGATTTCAGTGTACAAATCTTATGTTTCCTTTGCTAACATTACTTCAAATAATAACTTTATATTATGGTTAAATAACAAAGTTTACATTATGATTCACTCTGAATGTGCATTCTATGGGTTTGGACAAAATACAGTGATTATATATACATATATATATATATATATATATACACATATATCCATCATTATAATATCACATAAAATATTTCCACTGCCTAAACATCCTTTGTGCTCCATCTATTCATCTCTCCTCTTCCCTCCAACCCCTGGAGCCACTTATCCTTTCATTGTCTCTATAATTTTGGTATTACCCAGAGTGTTAGATAGTTGAAATCATACAGTATGAATCTTTTTTGGATTGACCTCTTTAACTTAGTAATATGCTCTTAAGTTTCCTCCAAGTTTTTTTTAAGACTTGATGCTGATTTCTTTTTAGCATCGAATATATTTCATTGTCTAAATGGATCACAGATCATTTATCATCCATTCACCTACTGAAGGACATGTTGGTGACTTCCAAGTTTTGATAGTTATGAATAAAGCAGTTATAAGCATTCATTATGAGGTTTTTGTGTCAACATATGTTTTCAACTCCTTTGAGTAAATACCAAGGAAGATGATTGCTGGATTGTATGGTAAGAGTGTGTTTAATTTTTAAAGAAACTGCTAAATTGTTTTCTAAAGTGGCTGTACCATTTTGCATTCCCACCAGCAATGAATGAGAGTTCCTGTTGCTTTGTATCCTTGCCAGTATTTGATGTTGCCATTAATTTTATTTTTTAGCCTGGATTCTTAGGAGTAGCCTCTATATCTTCAAATTTGCATAGGTAACTGATATTTAGTCAGAGGTTGAACTCAAACACTTTGAGCCTGTTAGCTTTCTACCTTCTGCCAATGAATCTGCGTGTGGATCAGAGAGCATAGTTTTCTACCCCCTTGTTGTGTTTTCCATATACGTGTGAAGATTCCCAGTTATTAAGGATGTATAGGAGTTTGGGCCTTGTCAGGTCTCCTCTGAATATGCACACAGTCAGCTAGGGACGTGTGGACAGCCTATCCAGCTCCTCCATGCTGCTTTAATTTTCCATATCTTTATATTAAATTTATGTCTATACCCTGATCTACTACCAACCTCAACCAATTCCAAAACCTCCGGATTCCAGAGCTATGTGCTGTTTGCTTTTGTCTACTACTAAAATTTTCCTACAAGTCTCCTTGATTTTTCTCCCTTTAGCAGAAATCAAACCAGCCTCCACCAACAGCTCATCCCCACCCTGGTAGAACCACAGCACCATCTGAGCTGGGGGTGGTAGGAGGGGATGGCAGCAACCCTAGGCAAGAAAGCCACAGACTCCCACTTTTCTTTCTCAAAGTTCAGAAATTTTTTTAAGGAATTTTTCATAAATAAATATTTCCCAATTGTTTTTGGTTATTTTCAGAACCTAGAAATGGTTGTTTTTATAACTGAATCAAGTTAGAGGCTTTTTGTGGGAGAACATTTGCCAATTTCTTACTATTGCTGGAAATCCTGTTCCTTTGGCTTTTTGATCTGGTATTAACTAGTATTCAAATCAGGATGACTACTAATCATGTCTTTAGTTTTCTTTGATCTCTGACAGTCATCTGACCATCCCACGATTTTTTATTCTTTTTTGACAATGATACTTTGAATAAAGGATAATTTTGATTTCCCACCTTTCTTTTCATTCATTCTCAAATATCTTTCATTTTCAAGATATCTTGTATCCATTGATCAGATATCTTTTTGGTTTCTCCTCCCCACCCCCCACCGCCAAGGCAACATCTACTTCTGTCCATTCTTATTGTCCTCACACAATCCAACTCTCTATTATTTCTTTTTGGGGTCACTGCAAAAACATGTCTCCCTGCTTCTACTCATTCTCTCCTAGAGTCTATTCTCAAAGCAGCAGAGTGATGTTAAGTAGTGCAATATTTTCTGTATTTAAACAATTTTTTCAGAAGGCAAAATATTTTTCATCATCTTAATTATTTTTAAGTGTACAGTTCTATTACATATATTAACATTTTTGTGATGCACATCTTCAAAATGACTTTTAAATCAAAGCATATCCTATCATTTCCCTGTTTAATATCATTTAACTTTTATTTATAAATTTTTTTTGGGGGGGTGAGAATATTGTATTACTTTTCCTTTTTTTTACTCTTAGAATAAACTCCAACATATCATCATGTCCTAAAAGGCCAGTATCTTAATCTGTTCAAACTGCTATAACAAAATACCACAGCCTGGGAGGCATAAACAACAGAACTTTATTTCTCACTTTTCTGGAGGCTGGAAGCCCAAGATTAAGATGCCAGCATGATCAGGTGAGGATCCTCTTTTGAGTCACAAACTTCTTTGTATTTTCACATGGCAGCAAGAGTTGAAAACCTTCTTTTGGGTCTCTGTTTCAAGAGAACTAATCCCATTCTTGAGATCCTTTTTTTCTTGGTACTTATTATAATTGGTAATGATATTATCTGATTTTTTACTTATGTATTATTACCTCCTCTAATCAGTAGAAGATTTTTTTTTTCTATGAAGAAAAAAATCTGATTGTCTTACTCACCACTGACTCTCCAATCTCTTAGTGCATAGCATATAGCATAGCCTCTTACCCCACTCTCCCATTAGAAAATTAACTGAAAGAGAAAAAATATTATTATCCTCAAATATTATTATCCTCCTTGTTAAAAAATATTAAATGAGGAGACTAACAAATATCTACAATTAACAACTTAAATAAGTTGTTGGTGTTTTTTCATGTTTTTCAGTAACATGAACATGAGTTATTAAGGTTTTTTCAGATGCTCATTTTGTACAAATAAAGTATAAGCCAGAATGGTTTAAAAAAAAAAAAAGAACTTCAAATAAGAAAGCAGAAGCATAGAGGCACCTGGGTGGTTCAGTGGTTGAGCATGTATCTTTGGCTCAGGTCGTGATCCCAGGGTCCAGGGATGGAGCCCCACATCAGGCTCCTCACAGGGAGCCTGCTTCTCCCTCTGCCTACGTCTCTGTCTCTCTCTGTGTGTCTCTCATGAATAAATAAGTAAAATCCTAAAAAGAAAAAAAAGCAGAAACATGGACTTGGCTTTGTCTCTTATTCTCTTGTTTCAACAAAATGTATAATAATCTAAAATTCAAATTATCCATTTTAAAATGGAGATAATATAGACATTACAAGCTAGGAACATCATTTTAAACTCAAAAGACTCATAAAATAGATGCTATTTCCACAAATAAAATATATTTATTTCACATGTTACATGTGAAAAAGGACTAATATTATTCATCATGTGGAAAACTAAAGCATAAGAGCTATATCTCTGCAAGTCTGCATCCATGGTGATTGTCATTTTCTTCCAAGGAAATTTTTAGCATTTTAATCAGTTTATCTCTTGTCTCTTGAAAAACTTTCCATCTAGACGTTTTTTAAATCTTGGCTTCTAAGAAGAAAAAATATGAAGCTGCAACTTAGCGACTACTAATTCATTTAACCTATAAATCAGCAGAAACAGAAAAATAATACGCATCATTTCTAGAGCTTACAAGTTCCATAAATAAAAATTTCATTTTCTGGTACTGACAACCTGAGTTTCCACTATGCTAGTGAGTCCTCAGCATGTCACTTGCTCTTTATGACTAAAGTAAATATTAAAGCCCACACACTTGATAGATCTGCAGCAGTCCTCTTTTCCTCTCAGCTTTTGAAATGAAATAAGAGTTCAATAAAATGGTGCACTACAAGTCTTTTGTTCAGATACATACAGTATATCTTTCGATTTATATAGCATATTCATTTCTTCCAAATGTTTTATTTCCTTGGTGCTTGTGGTTGGTGGAAAAACAAAAAGCTGAAATGCTGACATATTTACGGAGGGACTCAGAGTGTACAAAGTTTATTGGACACCATTATCAAGAGTAGCGTTTAATCTGGTTGGAACTTTCCTTTCTTTTCTTTCTTTGCTTTAAAAATTTTTTTTTCATTGTCACAACTAGGACAGGATCAAATAGGATCTGAAAACATTCAGGTCCTTTTACCAGGAGACAAAACTGAAGTCTCAAAGACACAGTCTTGGAGATTTAATTCCAAGCAGTCCCTCTTCTGAAATTTGAACTTGGATCCCATCCAGATTTTTCCTTGTCTCCTTTTAAGTCACATTATATATTGTAGTAGCCGCCATGCCAATTAACACATTCCTGTATATTCAGGGCTTTCAACAAAACCTACAAAGATAAAATGGTAAAGACGTTCCCTTTTCTTTTCTCTTATATTTAATTTTTGTTAAAATTCCCAGTCCATCATGCTTAGAAGGGAAAAGCTGGATTTACTTGTAAACAGCAAGGATCCTTGTATTCCTAATGTACTGAAACAGAAAAGCTGGTGTTAATTTCAGGAGAGGGAAAGAAACTTGATCGGGCAATGGTGGATGTAGTACAAGGAATCTCTTTTTTTTTTTTTTAATAGAAGACAGAAACTGAAATCAATGGACTTAGGCATGAAATAGGCTTTCTAATACATTTAATTTGGTAGTTGAGAAATTGTCTGACTTTAACACAAGCTTAGATCCAAGAATACATATAAGGTGATCTTTTCTCGCTTCATTTCTTCATGTGGCTTTTCTTGGTCCCTTGGTCTCTTTTTTTCCTACTGCAGATAAGCACTCACTATATGGCAGAGAAGCTGGCTACCTGGTGACATCTATGCATCATCTATTTATTCTATCATAAAAAAAGTGCTTTTCACCATTAAGTCACTCTTTCTAAAACTCTTTAGTGTGTACTTAGTATGTGCCAGACTTCTCATGAAGATTATCTGGGGAGGGCGGGTAGGGTCGACAGAAAATAAACTATAGTGTGCCCAAATCCCCTTTCTTCTTTCTTTGGCAAAATAACTTCAGCTACTACCAGATGATCTTTGAGAGTCCTTTCAAGCAATCTGGACACATCATTTAGGGATTAATGCTGAACATTAGCTATTTTTAAAAAATGTTTCTTTTTTCTGCTTCTAGATATAATTTTCCAATTGTATCTCTAGGATGAGAACCTTCTGTTTTCCTGTGGCTTAAAAAAATGTATGTTCTAGATTTTGTCTAACATAATTCATTCCAGAAATAATTATTGAGTTCCTATTGTGTTATATACAACTACTGATAAATGTATGAGAAATAGTAGCTAGATTGTAGAACTGATAGAAATGCCATCTTTCTATAACATATAAACCTAAGTGATAGGCTTTAATAAACAAAATCTAGGCTATAGTATATCTGTTTTGAAGGCATTTGTTAGACATAGTTGTTATTTAGTAAGTGTTTAATAAAAGTAATATGACAATGATTTCCCTATTGCCCCAATTTGTTTGGGACTATCTGCACAAATTAAATTCTGTTTTTATTGTATCTTTTAAAGAAACAAATATATTGTCTTCTAGGCTTCCCTGCATTGAAAGAAAAATCAATATAAAGAAATGATTTCATTCTTTTGCTGGCATCACAGTTGCCCTGAAATTATTTGCATATTATAAAATCTCATGCTCTCTGCTTTTAAATCCTAGTAAAGCAAGTATTACATTATTGCTTTGTTATAAATTCCAGAAGCCTATTTTTTTTCACTATACATAATGAAAGACAAATCCATCTCTAAGTGATCAAGCAAAGGGGACATTTTGGAGCATGAACTGTCCATTTATTCATAACCCCCCTAAATGCCTAAAAGCAAGCATTATTTGAGGCTTGTTTTAAATCAGCTTTACTATAAAACATTCAGCTCCTGCCTATGTTTCAAAGCAGTTCTTTGAACAGCTTGAAATCATTAGGGAGGGGGGAGGATGGCAAAAAGTGGAGCTTCAAAGACCTTGTCCAACTGAAACAATACACCACACTCATAGCTAACAAATCAACAGGGAAGATGCTGCAAGCAAGGTCAAAGCTTACAATAAGGTCATTTACTTTTTCAAGGTTGTAGAGACCCATTTGCTGGCCTCAACAATGATTCAACCTGGCATAACTAGGAGAAAAAAGTAATAATTCGAAATATCATCTGCCCTGAAGATGTCACTTACGGTTCAGTTAAATAAGAAAATGTCAAGGAAAAATGGAGTGATTTGATTGTCTGATGAGTGTTGAGTCTTGCCTGCAATCAATTCCATTCAGGCTCTGGACTCTACAGCCTTGAACGGGGCTGATTGCAGTCGTAGTACCAAACCTGCTTTTCCTTTTACTTAATTAACAACAGAAATACATATTTTCCCAAGTTGGCATTTTGTAAGTGTAATAAGAAAATTGTTCTACTTGACCAGTGTCGTCGTCGTCTTCTTCTTCTTCTTCTTCTTCTTCTTCTTCTTCTTCTTCTTCTTCTTCTTCTTAAGAAATTTGATAATGTGTCTCCTCTAAAGCCCCGTGCTTTGGCAGGGGATGAGCAGTCATTATGCTCATGGGCTCTAATATCAGACTGCCTGAGTTAGCATAGCAAATCTGCTGCAAACAGTGCAATTTTGGGTAACTAATCTGGGAATATCTCCTTTTCCTTTTCTGTAAAGTGGAGCCAGCATTAACGACTATCTAACTAACCACCTCTTAGTTGTTGTGAGGATTAAATTTTACAATACTTGTAAAAGGATTAGAAAGGTACTGGTCACAGATGCTCAATAAGTATTAGGATTTGTACTAGTAAGCCTTTTTCACAGAAACAGAACCAATAGAAGGTGCATATGTACAGAGATTTATTTTCAGGAGTTAGTTCTTAGTTCACATGGTTGTGAAGGCTTGGTGAGCTCAGTCTGCAGGGTAAGCTGGCCGACTAGGGACCCAGGGAAGAGGTGCAGTTCAAATCCAAAGGCAGGCTGCTGGCAAAATTCTGTTTTGCTCAGGGAAGGTGAGTCTCGGCTCTATGAAGGCCTTCAACTGTTTGCATGAGGTCTTGCCTCCACACACACAGTATGGAGAGTGCAAGGATCTGAATATTTGTGTCCTCCCAAAATTCATATGTGGAAACTCTAATCCCTAATGTGGTGGTATTAGAAAGTGGGGCCTTTGGGAAGTGGTTACGTCCCAAGGGTGAAGCCCTCATCAATGGGGATGGTACCCTTATAAGAAGAGACTTGAGAACACATTTCCTCACTCTGATCTCTATCGTGTGAGGATACGATAAATTGGCAGTCCACAACCCAGAAGAGGGCCTTTACCACAACCCCGTCATCCTGGCTGATCTTGGACTTCTAGCCTCCAAAATTGTGTCAAATAGAATTCTGTTGGATATAAGCCACCTAACTCTGTGGTATTCTGTTATAACCCCCTGAAATGACTGAAACAGAGGATAATCAGATTTACTCAAAGTCCACTGATTTCAATGTCCGTTTTCTCTAAAAAACTCTTTCAGAATAGCATTCAGAGAAATGTATGATCAAATAGCTGACCACCATGGCCCAGACAGGTTGACATATAAAATTAACTATCAATTTTCAATATATAATCTTATTCTCAATATATAACCTCAATCTGGATAACAAAATGGGGGAAAAAGAAGACTTTTCAGAGAGGACCTATATCTGTGCCCATGTCCCGCCTGTCCGAGCCTTAGCCTTCAGTTGTGGGTGTCTGAGCAAGAGAAAAGTAAGTTTGTAAGGAATGTATTTCATAACTTTTAATGATACCTGGGTGTAAGATAGACAATCATAAGTATAATATACCTGATGATAATAGAGGCTTTATCCCTGTCAAGTCAAACTTCCATGATATTTTTCCACCCTCTCTATGAGATCAAAATTTCTTGCCATTCCCCTCATAAATGGTAAGGCAAGCAGGCAGAATTATTTATGAAAAGGTGTTTTTGAAAAATGTGTGTGTTTTCTAAAAAGAAATGGAGAGGGCCTAAATTACTTCTTTATTGGTTTTTTATTTGTTTCTTTTCAAAAAAATTCTTTTGTTGTTTGAGTATAGTTGACATATGTTACTCTTAGGTGTACAACATAGTGATTCAACAAGTCTATACATTGTGCTATGCTCACAACAAATGTATCTACCATCTGTCACCATACACTGCTATTACAGTATCACTGACTATATTCCCTATGCTGTGCCTTTTATCCCCATGACTTACACATTCCATAACTGGAATCCTGTCTCTCCCACTCCCTTTCACCCTTTATACCCATCCCGCCACTCCCTCTCCTCTGGTAACCATCAGTTTGTTCTCTGTATTATTTGATTTATTTAGATCTCTGTAACTTTAGCATATCAGACCATAATTGTCTATCAGACAGTTTCACCTATCTGTAAACATTTCTCTTAACTACTTTTTAAATTTAGAGTGTTTATTTTAACATTTTTTTCCTCCAAAGAATTAATTTATTTCCATATCTTCCTTGTTAAGTGGCATATCCAGTAACATCCTTTGATCCCAGCAAGTTTTGGGGTAACGAGGACACTGACCCACCCTACTTTTCAGGAGACTTAACACTTTAGAATGCTTCCTTAAAATTTTGTAAGTCTCTTTCTCCCTAGTGAGCGGGCCAGCTGGGGGGCACTAATGCTTTCTGGCCAAAGTGCCCTGAGCTGGGACAAGGATCTGTGTGGGCATTGGTCCCTGTTTCTCCCCTTTGTGATACTCTCTCACACTTTATCCTTCATGGTAATCAAATACCTCTTAGGAGTGCTAGGAGTTGAGCCTATAGGGTTTATCCAGAGCATTGTATCTTGGCCCTAGTTCAAGAAGAGTGGCCTAGTAAACAGATTAGTCCTACTGGCCTGCAGGATATTTCTTTCCAGAATAGCACATGATGAGGCTGTCCTAATGGGGATGGCATGCTGATTTTTTATGACCCTTTTGTTTTCAATATAGAGGCCTCTCCAAAAATTTTCCATGGAAGGGGACCTCAAGATGATCATCTAAGTATAAACTAGCTCATTAAAAGTATTCCTACAGGGATCCCTGGGTGGCGCAGCGGTTTGGCGCCTGCCTTTGGCCCAGGGCGCGATCCTGGAGACCCGGGATCGAATCCCACATCGGGCTCCCGGTGCATGGAGCCTGCTTCTCCCTCTGCCTATGTCTCTGCCTCTCTCTCTCTATCTCTGTGTGACTATCATAAATAAATAAAAATTAAAAAAAAAAGTTTAAAAAAAAAAATAAAAAAAAAATAAAAGTATTCCTACAGAAATGAGCATTTTCATCCACTCGTGTTGGGAACACATACTGATGTGTGTTTTGGGGGGAGATAAATTGGCAGTATTTGCCAAAACTTTAAACTCACATCATATGGCCTAGAAATGCAACTTCTAAGACTTTTTCTTATAGACACAAAGTGTGCAAGGATTTATGTACATGAATGATTATCTGGTATCAATTATGATAGCATGCAGTTTAAAAGTGTCATTTATAAAAGTTACATAAAGTTTTACACACGTGTATGTATTCACTGGGAACAATGAGGCACATATATATGTATGACATAGTAAAAATTTTAATTCACAGTTTCAAATAAGAAAAAATATGTTGTTAAACCTTTGGAAAGATATTCAGGAAAATTATTAAGAGGTTACTTCTAGCAACTATGATTAGAACTGAACAGTAATGAGAAATTTTGTGTCTATTCTTTCATTCTTCAAATAAACAAAAGTGTTCCAAAAAAGTAGCACACAAATGGATTTATCAAGCCTCTGTTTCTTAGTTCAGATTCAGATCTCATACTCTATTGTGACTTGGGCCAGTCCAGGAGACATGAAACTGGATTTAAATCCTGACTCCATCACTTATTAGTTGAGTGGCCTTGGATAACTTATGTTAAATTCTCTTCCTCTGTAAAATGAGTACAATAACATATATATCATAGAGTTTCTGTGAACATTGCATGAAATAAAACTGATGATATTCTTATTTAGACCCAGGCTTGTTATAGGCACATTCATAATTTTTTAGCTATTGCTCTTGGCTTCTTATGCCTTGATACCCATCCAAATATGTATGTTACCAGAACTTCTGAATCCAGATTGTGGCAGACTTATATGCTCACTTATTCATCTCATCATTACCTCAAATGAAATACATTCAAGACCAAACATTATCTTCTGTCTTGAAAAACCTTTCCCTCAACTTCCCTGCCTGTTAAAATCTCTGCCATTCTCCTAATAATACAAACTTAGAACTATAGAATATTTTGACTCATCCTTTTTCTTCATATTTTGGAAGGTCATAGGTAATATTGATTGAGTATGAGTGTTCTTTCATTCATTATATAAATTCAATCATTTATCAAATGCTTACTATGCTTTCAGGTACTATACAAGAGACTCTAGGATATTAGTAGAATAAATACAATGCATTATAATGAACAGGTCAATGTTAAAGAGGATAGCTAGTTAAACAAATTATAGTATAATGTAATCAGTGTCTTAATAAAAATAAATAAGAGTATATGATTACCAATAGGTGGCAAGTCAATAACTGCCCTTATAAGGGATAGGAATGTTCTGGAGTTAAAGAAGGAGAAAAATTCAGGGGTGTGATCAATTCTGGTAAAAGTATAGCCTCAAGTGATATGAAAACTAAAAATTTATATTATTAAAATAGGGAATGGGAAGCAAAATTTGTACTTAGAGAAAACTGAGTAGGTTGCAAGAAATTGAGAGAGAGCAGAAAATAGATTTTCTTCCTCCAAGAAGTAGTATCATGGATCTGGCAGGCTTTGGAGGGTTTTGGAATCAAAACAAATTGTGGCATCATCATTTTATAAAGACCTGTTTTTCGTCAGACCCTGTTTAAAATCATTAATTTCTCAGAACCTAAGTTTGTTCAGTGTGAATGGAACATTGGGATGATTAACAAAACTTATGTAGTTGTTGTAAGAATGAGATGCAACAAATGAAGCATCCCAATAATGTTACATTGAAGACTTAATAAAAGTAAGACATTCTTTCTCTTCCTTATTCAATAATTGAGCAATAAATAAAAAGAAATGGGGCAATTGCTTCATGGGTGAGGAACAATTGAGGACATGTGGGGTTTTTAAATTATTATTATTTTGTTTCTTCATAGAATTAAAGCTTCCTTGTTGTCAGGGGAATGAACCCAAGGAGAGATGAACTGTAGGAGGAGAATGGGGCTGTATATTTTAGATTAGTACAATTCAATAGAAATGAAGTGAAAGCCACAGATGCAAGCCACCTAGGCTAGAAACTACACTAAAAATAGAAGTAGTAAAATTAATTTTGGTAGTGTAGTTTCACTCAATATGTCCAAAATACTAGCATTTCAACATATAATCAATATGAAAATCACTAACGAGATGTTTAAAATTATTTGATGTAAAGCACTGAGTAGAGAACCTGGCATGTAATAAGAGTTCAATAAATCCATTATTATTTTAATCTTCACAAATAAATTGTAGCTCTTTGAAAGCCAGTATCATGATCCTTGACTGCATCTCTTGCACCATTTATTTGCTAATAGCATACCCACTAATAGTATATGAGCTACTTCTGACCTGGATGATTATAAGAGCTTCCTCACTAGTGATCTCCCTGCTTCTAGGAAGATCTTTTCTGTACTGCCCTTAGATTTATCTTCCCATACCCAAATGTAATTATATTAGTCATCTGCTTAAAGCCTTTCAAGAGCTCCTTATTGCTACAAGAAAACTATAAGCTCCTTGTGTCTTTGATTTATCTTATTTTCCCAAGTGTTTTTCCCAACTTCAATGGGGAGAAATGCTTGGTGCATCACAGCTTTGGGAAAGCTATGTGGCAAGAATGAAAGCAGAGGTAGTCAGAAAGACTTCCCGGATTTGTTTATAAATTGCTCTCTTTGGGAGATTTCAATCATTTTCCTGGAAGTAATATGGAGAAACAGATTTGAAAACAACGAGTGTCTTGGAAAAGCAAAAGGGAGAAGGGAACTCTTCTCTCAAACTATACAGGCTTTCCAAATGCAAGAAAAGGAAAGAGAGAGACTGAATATCGGGATGGTAGTGACCTGGTATACCATCCTAGCAGGGACTTGTGGATGTGCCAAGATCCAGGAGAAGAGTGACAATAATGTGACTGGAGGTGTATGATCATATGTTTTAAAGTATTTCCTATGTATATGGCTTTTTGGATGAAGAATCCTATTTCTACATTTCAAGAATGCAAAGTATGTCCTCCATAAGCTGCACCTTGCCTCTTTTGTTCTACCTTATATGTTGCAATTCCTCAATGCCTTGTCTTTTACAGTTTATTTATACATAAGCCTTGTTATACACAGAGAGGCATTACACTATAATAGATAATGAGATGAACTTTGGAGCCAAACCACTGGGATTCAGATCCTATCTCTTTCATTTACAAATGATAGATCTTGGGCAAATTATTATGCCACTTGGGCCAAGCAGTTATACCTTTCCATGTCTCCTTTTTCTCCTCTGTAAAATGGAAATAATAGTACCTAATAGTACTTACCTTATAAGGTTGTTTAAAGATCAAATGTGTTACATGTAAAGTATTTAGACTAGTAACTGGTATCCTGAAAACACTATATAACCATACATTATTTATCATTATTTTATCAGTGATTTATTATGATAAAACAACTACTATTCATTTCCATGCCTGTCCTCCCCATTAGTCTATAAGCTGTCTGAACCCAAAGACCTGGCATTATTACAAAACCTTCCAAAACATTTAGTCACTAAATGATTGTTGACTAAATAAGTGAATGTTAGATGGTCTCTTTGTATCCCTGGCACAGTCTTTTCTAGAGCCTGATTCAGATCATACCATCAGAAAAGAGAACCTTCATAATCTAGAAGACAGACTATTGGGGGCAGAGTGTGTTGTGTTCTCATCACTGGACATTTTTGTGTAGTAGCCATCTCATGACCATAGCAGTTAACATGCTGAATTTAGCAGAATAATTGGCAGAAACTACATACCTGATGACATTTTGTTGATGTTCTGAATTGCACAATCTGGAGATGCTTTTCTTTTAAGACTTCTATTTATAGGAAAAGATAAATATTCTTTGTTCGTGTTCAGTTAGAGGGATTTTTTGTTTTGTACTGTGCAGGAAAAATCATTGTTAACAACCCATTGGACCAAAGAGCACATATCTGTCAATCAACCAAGAGATTTTCATGTCATTATAAGGAATTATTAGGCTTCTGGCAAGAAGTTGTTGAAATAACTATATTAAAACTAAAATAACAGCTCTGTAATAATTTTTTCTTAGTGTTGCCTTTTACTGGTTGGTGAGTCAACCATAACTATTTGCTCCAGGAAAGAATTTAGAATATAGAGAACAAAATTGCTGCCTGAGAGAAAGGCTTTCTTCATACATGTATTTGTTTATTTTACTAGAAGCTAAAATCAAATTAGTTTTGTCATTTTTAATTTAGGTGCAATTTTTTTCCGTGATCGAACTTTCTATTAGTTTGATACTGAGTAGTAACTGCAATTCCCTTGTCTAATGTTGAGGATGATGAATCACAAAGTAATAAAATATCTGAAGATATTGCTTTTTCGTAGGTACATATTCTAATGCACAGCTTTTTTTCTAATACTTCATTTGCTTACTTTAGGTTTCAAAGGTAAAACATAGCTTATAAAAATAACATTTAAAAAAATACCCAATCATTGAGGCTCTGCTGGTTAACCATCTGCCTTTGGCTTGGGTCATGATCTCAGGGTCTTGAGATCAAGCTCCTCCTCGAATTAGGCTCCATGCTCAATGTGGAGTCTGCTTGTCCCTCTCCCATTACCCTTCCCCCTGCTCTGCTTGTGATCTCTCAAATAAATAAGTAAAATCCTTAAAAAAGAATACCCAAGCACTTATCATTGTTAAATGCTTAAAGGAGGTTACAAAGAAGTAGCATGATTTTACTTTAATATTATTTAATAGATAAAAGAGTGCATTTACATAAAATAATTGTATTACTATAAGTTATATGTGAATAGGACACAAGTGATCTTTTCATGTTTTTTATTCTTGTGGTTTATTCTTAAAACTTTAAAAAATGAACATGTAAACCAGATATAGTCTTTTAAGGGAAGAGGCATAAAGGAAAACCATAGTTAGAACAGAAAATGTCATTTGGAAGTCAATGGTGTGCTATTTCTTATGCCCAGGAGTTTGTATAATACCCTTTGTAACATCTGGAGATTGACTTGGGTAAGAGACACAATGATTTGTTTCTTCAAGAGTTTAGAAACACTTCTGATCTTCATATAGGGCAGTGCCTCTCACCCTTCTATTGCCTCTCCTGTTTGCTCAAGATAATTTATATTGGAATGCAGCAAAGGGATAATGGCCACATTGTAGAAGTAACTTTACTTTGGCCCTAATTATTTTCACATAATTATTTGCCACATTTGATATTGTATTATTAATAAACAGATTCTGTGTCCTCTCTTCAGAATCTTGAAGTGAATATCTGCATTAGGAACTAAGTACTGAGGCAGTATTTCTCAAATCAGTATACACCTAAATTACCCAGTGAATATCTAAACTTCAGATTCTGACTCAGTAGGTCTGGTGGGTTGAGGGGGGTACTGAAATTCTACATTTTTAGTATGCTTCCAGGTAATGTCAATGCGGCTGATTGCATAGTAAAGAATTAATGTAAAAATTCAGGTGTAGTGAATACCTTACATCTTCAGTAAAGAGACAGAGAAATTAGCAAAGTCAGATTGTCAATATTAATTTAGCTTTCGCTAAACCCTCATTGAGTGTCTAAGAATAAAAGAAGCATTTAGTGTCCATGTAAGAAGTTGGTATTCAGAGCTAAAGGCCATGATCATTGCATTTCTTTAACAATCATGGAGTGCTTGTCCTGTGCCTGGCGTTGTTCTATGTACTTTCACATAATAACTCATTTAAACCGTCTAACAGCCTTAGGAGGTAGGTTCCACTACTTTTTTTCTTCCCATTTTACTGGTTGAGCAACTGAAAACCATCACAGCTTGTAAATGAGCAGGCTGGTACTGAACCCAGGTGGATGGCTCCAAGCTCCTAGGCTTAATCACAATGCCATGTTATTTCTTAGATCCAGGGAGATAAGGCTGGTCAGAAGCATTGACCTAATGAATTAACTTAAAAAGTGGGGGATAGGGATGCCTGGGTGGCTCAGTGGTTTGGCGCATGCCTTTGGCCCAGGGTGTGACCCTGGAGTCTCGGGATCAAGACCCACATCGAGCTCCCTGCATGGAGCCTGCTTCTCCCTCTGCCTGTGTCTCTGCCCCTCTCCTTCTGTGTCTCTCATGAATAAATAAATAAAATCTTAAAAAAAAAAGTGGGGGATAGAGTTGTTCTTAGGATTATCATGTCTGCTTATCAAGAAAAAAGGCTAAGGGAGTCTAAGTAAACCTAAACTAAACAGGCCTACTAAGTCTATAGACTGAGGTGCATTCTTTCTTGACTAAGGTCTGGATAGTCTTGGTGTATGTCTATTGTGTTTTAGAAACAAGATTGGACTGAACTTATATGTGTGTGTGTAAGGTGGGGGGTTAAGTCTGAGACTAGGGATGGGGGCTGAACATTAGTGGGATTAATTGCTCAATAGCTGGGAAATTTAAGGGCAAAAATTAGAGAAATTTCCATAAAGTAGCATCTCATCAAAATGTTATAGCTCCCTTACAGAGATTGAAAACTTTTGTCACTAGCCTTAGGTTGCAAAATAAGTCAAAGTCAAAATTAGAGGTATCTTCAGGAGTGACAGTTTTAGATCTGTTTTCTTTTAAATCTTATCTCAGTTCCTCAAAAGAATCATTAGGAAATTCAACCCTGAAGATCCCTGCTGTTAACATCTCTCCATTCAAAATTATCATAATCACCATGGCGAAGGAATATGTATATAATAACGTTCATATGCACTTCAGATTGTCCCAACTGAATTAATGACTAATTCTGAGATTCAGGTAGTAGGCCCTGGGAGAGGTTTTTGAGAGTGTGTGCCAGACTTCAAAGCAAACTTTAATTCTGACACAGCAGGCTCCAGTCCAACAGAACAGAACTGCCTGTGGGCATACCCTGGAGTCCCAGTAGAAGGGAGGACATCTGCATTCACTGTGAGTGCATTTGCTTATGACTGAGCTTCAGTTCTTATGTCATTGACTAGCATTCCCAGGAAAGTTGTATAATGGAAGATGAAAGGGAATCTGAGGGAACCAGAGGGAAGAAGAAACCCACCACCTAGGCCTTTCAGAGTAGTTACTCTGACCAGTTTCCCCCATTCTTAAGAGGCACTTTCACAACAGTGTGGCTCTAGAAGTTGCCATTCCTCTTGGTTTGATGCTAACTTTTGCCTCTCAATTCTGGAGCATTTTGTAGGACTAAATGTTAGGTAGCTGCTGGTCCTATTCCCATGCTTGCTGAATTGGCTCAGCTCTCTGACAGCCCTGTCTCACTTTGATTGGCAGTCACAGGGGACAGGCAATGTTTCAGGTCAGTGCAGCCAGAGACTGTAAAGGCTGGCGTGGTGACAATTTATTATTTCTGATGACTAATTACAGGGTGGTTTGTGTTTCATGGATATTTTGATGGGTGGCTTTGGCAGAGCTATCACCTTACTGAAATACTTCAATACTTCAACCTTTGTCAACACTTAAAAGATATTACTTTTCTCTGCGGGTTAAGGAAGATAAGGAAGCGGAAAATATTTATATGGTCAATTTCATGATTTCCTAGAGAGAAATTAAGAAGGTTTAGGAGGGAGATGACTGATCTCAAGATTTGAAGGATTAAGGACCAGTCCCAGAGAAAGGTTTACTAGGCATTAGAAGGTGCTTATTTGGAGGAAGTTGGTAGAAAGCATATATCCTAAGAATGTAATGTGAATGTTTTATCTTGATTGAGTTAAATACCTCGAATACTATATGCCTGGAATTTAACATTGTCTCAAAGGCTCATAAATCAAACTTATCTTCTTAAGCACTGGATTGTTAAAAAAAAAAAAAAAAAAGCTTGTATCAGATCTACTTGAAAAGAATGGGTGCACTGCTAACCAATCCTAATTTTTAAAAAATATTTTTATTTATTTATTCATGAGAGACAGAGAGAGAGTCAGAGACACAGGAAGAGGGAAAAGCAGTCCCCCCTGCGGGGGACTCAATTCCAGGACCCCAAGATCATGACCTGAGCCAAAGGCAGATGCTCAACATTGAGCCACCTAAGCGACCCTAACACACCCAAATTATGTGTAAAATTTATATGAGGAAAATGGCTTGAAAGAAGCATAACAAATTATCTAATTTGATTAGCAGATTTTAAAAAATAGACAATTGTAACTATTTTTGCTCTAGCAACAAGCAATGCCAAAATCTTAGTGGCTTATAACAACATTTATTTGTTACTCAAGTTTCATGAAAGACTTGGGTCAGCTATAATACTGCTGGGCTCAGCTGGGTTCCACTGGGCTTAGGAGGCGTGGCAGGACTTGACTGAGTGGCTTGGTGCAATGTAACTTTTATTCTGGAACTCAGGGTAAAAGGACAGCCATTATCTGGCTCATGCTTTTTTTCATAACAGAGGACAGAAACTTAAGAAGGTAAAGCTACACCAGAACAGTAAATCTAAAGTTTCTACTTGAAAGTGGTGTCTAGGGGCACCTGGGTGACAGCAGTTGAGTGTCTGCCTTCGGCTCAGGGCATGATCCAGGAGTCCAGGATAAAGCCCCACATTGGGCTCCTTGTGAGGAACCTGCTTCTCGTTCTGCCTGTGTCTCTGCCTCTCTCTTTCTGTGTCTCTCATGAATAAATAAATAAATCTTAAAAAAATAAGTGGTGTCTCATCCAATCTACCATAATGGCCCAAGATCTTAAAGTAGCAAAAAGTCAATCTTAGAAATTAAACAACGGAAGAAAAATTTGAGGGCAATAACAGAAGTGGGATAGCAGTACATGAGGTATATTTAGTTTAGAAATTCTGAGAAATATTTGTGTTCCCTAGAAAATACTGGATTGATGAAGAAACTCTCTGTTTAGTATTTGGCAATGCCCTGATATGTATCTTTTTCCCTGCATCTACCAGAACTTATAATAAAGAACAGTTTGAGAATAAGTTTGCTCATCACTTATGAAGAGCTAAGCTTTATGCTAAAATCTATGAATCTCATGAAGCCATCCATGGATTTTCTTTCTACATGGAATTCAGGTTAAGAAAACCATATTTGATGGAGGTTCACCTACTTCCTAAGCTTTTAGAGCATGTGACTCTTGATCTCAGGGTCGTGAGTTCAAGCCCTACAATGGGAATAGAGTCAACTTTAAAAAACAAACAACTTTTTTAAATAAGAAAATAAATAAATATAGGGATAAGAAAGTAGAAAAGTAACAGATTATTTCTTTTGGTAAGAGCCAATATTAAGTGATAAAGAGGTAAATAGTTCTTACATATTCTAGAATCAACACTTGTTCTCTACTGAGACCAGAAGTACAGATCTTCAACTTACAATGAAATTGTGTTCCATAAACTCATTGTAAATTGAAAATATCAGAAGTCAAAAATGCGTTTCATACATCAAACCTATCGAAGACCATAGCTTAGACTAGCCTACCTTAGCCTAGCCTACCTTAAGCATGCTCAGAGCTCTTACAGTAGCCTATTGGGCAATGTAATCATTGGACAAAATTATCTAACACAATAATGAGCTATTCAGTCTTGTGCAATTTATTGAATGCTGCACTGAATGTGAAAAATAGAATAGTTGTAAGGGTACAGAACAGTTGTAAGTGTATCTGTTGTTTATCCTCGGTATCACATGACTAACTGGGAGCTGTGGCTTGCTGTCACTGCCCTCCATCACAGGAGAGGAGACGATAGTACCACATGTCAATAGCCCAGGAAAAGATCCAAATTCAAAATTTGAAGTACAATCTATTGAATGCCTATCACTTTTGCACCATAGTAACGTTGAAAAGTGGAACCATTGTAAGTCAGGGACTGTCTATATTTGCCCTGATTAAGTAAATGTATTACAAATTGCCTTGGACTAAAAAACATTTAATCATATATTTGTTCCATTTGTGTACAACACAATTGTATATTGATTATGATTCACAATAGCGTACATTTGTTTTCAAACTAAGTGTATGTCATCTTCATAGCCTGTCATTTGTTAGAATGGTTTTGCTCAGAATATTAAAAAGATTAAGGGAGCAGCAAGCCAGTAGTATCTGGTTTACTTTCTTTCAGTTTGCCATTGAAATTGTCTTAAAAAGATAGAAATTAGTTTTAGCATCATGAAACATGAAGAATATGGGATCTTCAGTTATGAGGAAGGGTGCAAAATTTCCCTTCTCTGAAGGCAGAATGCAAAGGAAAACGTAGCAAAAGAAAGGCTTTGCATTGTATACAATATGCATCATGCCACACAGATCAACAGAGGAGGTCAAGGTCAAGTAGGAGGAATCAAAAGACGGTCTCTTCCTTTCCCACAATTCCTCACTTACCCCTCAATATAATACAGGAGATACGCTTTCTAAGAAAACTGGAATGTTGTTTCCTGCTGTGTCCTTGAAATTTCTTTGTAAATCATTAACTGCTAATCAATACATACATGTTTGTGTACACACTAATCAAAAACTAATACTCGCTCTGAGAATACTTACTGGTAGATGAAGCACTATTTGAAAATTCAGGACTTTATATTATAAATGTACTTGAGATATTAAATATATATAGATATACACATATTAAGTACACATGTGTATGATAGGAACTCATGCTTATGTATAGTGTGTACATATGTACATATACAATGTATATACATGTGTATTATGTAACATGCATGCACACATGTATATGCACATAAATTGATATTTATTATCTATCTCCCCTATAAGCATATAAACTCCATAGCAAGAACCTTGTTCATGTTGAAAAGTAAAAGAAGATTAATAATTGGCTAAATAGGTGAAGACATTTTTTGAAATTCATCTTCAACCTATTTATTTTTCTTCTCAGTTTGTCTGGTAATATGTGTAAGAAAAGATATATTATTTCCTGATTATTTCTGCAAATGCATAATGTGACCTTCATGTATTACTCAAAATGGAGAGATCCAAGTGTCCAACAGGATAGCACAATTGTGGTTTGTTTGAGAATTTGCTTGAGAAATTGACAAACGCTAACACTAGCAGTGAGAAAACCTTTTGGTAGACAAAGTGCTATTTGAAAAGTCAGGACTTTATATTATAAGGCACTTGAAATAGAGGCAAAAGGGATTTTATGGTTATTGCTGGGTGGTTTTGTGAAAATGATAGACTCTCCTTAGGTTATTTTTTTTTAATTTTATTTATTTATTCACAAGAGACACAGAGGAGCGGGGCAGCAAAGACACAGGCAGAGGGACAAGCAGGCTCCATGCAGGGAGCCTGATGTGGGACTCGACCCCAGGCCTTCAGGATCATGCCCTGGGCTGAAGGCAGGGACCAAACCGCTGAGCCACCCAGGGATCTCTCCTCAGGTTCTTAATACAAAGTGCCTATTTGATGATATTTCTAGAAGCTAATTTAGTTTTATTTTTTTAATCATAGAAGGTAGTGTGCCCATAACAAAAATGTTTTTATTTAACCCTTTTATCCAGGGAATAACTAATAGATACAAAAATAATTAAGTGGAACTTTAGATCTCTAAAGCTGATGCAGGAGATGGGCTAGCACAAATTGTGGTTAAGGAAACAACACCAAATACATAAGCTACTCATACTCATTATCTAGTCTTTTACTACAGTGGGGGAATTAAGGAAAATAGGACATGTATGTTTGCATATTGTTGAGTTGAAGAAACAAAATAAAACGAAGCCTCCAAAGTTATCAAATTGTGGACATTAAGCACTCACATCCTCTTGAGAATTAGATTGATACTTTAGAATATGAAATCTTTCATTCTATCCCAGTTCCATATGCTTTTAATACTTTTTGATTTCTTTTTTTGCTTTCTATCTGTTCATGTCTAAGCAACATGAATAGAGGAGATGACAGAAAGTTAAAAGCGAATATTATTTCAAATCAAGCAAGTATTTCAACTTACTAATTTATTGACCAATTTTACATGGGCATGATTGTGTGAGAGAGAGCATGAGAGAGTTAGTTTGTATGTATGTGAGGCATAACTGAAGATGGGTATCTTTCATAAATGCTTATGAAAAGATGTTTCTAGGTATGAGGGCTTTGCGTGGCTAATTGTGCCGGAGCTACAGATTGCTACAGGTGTCTTCACAAACATTTTATGAGGATAGAACTTCAGAGAAGGGAGTAGATTTGATATTTGTTGTCTTAAAAAGTATTAAATCTATTTTTCTTTGTACACTCAGGTCAATATTATTTATGGTTAGTTCACAACCTGCATATAAAAAGTATTATATCTTATGAACGTTATATAGCCTTCCATAATTTAAAAAGGGTATTTGAAAAACAGAATGGTGTTATATTCCAGAATAATAAAATTAAAATTAAAATTAATAAAATTAAAATTAAAATTTTAATAGAACAAAGCAATTTCAAACTTTAATAAATAAAAGGTACAAGATCAGTGATATGAGTCAATCTAATAGAATTTGAAAAGTAAGATACTCATTTTTGATCAGACATGGAGGGAAATAAACAAGTAGGATCTAATCAAGTCCTCAATTGCTCATGTGTGCTCTGGTCAGATTTCAACGTGACGGTTCAAGGGCTCCGTGATCTGTGGCGGGGGGTTGGCAGTGTATATGAATAGTGGAAAATTGTCTGCATGAAAAGGTTAGTGGGAAGACAATTCTTTTGTAGAAATAAAAAGTGAGTGGTGATGATTCCTCTTGTCCCAATCAAGTTGACCACAGAAAAATTAGAATAAAGAAGATTTCAAGAAGGGCAAATTCTTGGTAGCCTTTTCAGAAGAAAAGATGGATATTTCTTTTTCAGTAGAGCTGTAGATCTCAAACAAATGATTCTTATCATGTGGACTTTTTAAAATTAAATATTCCATATGTTTCAGGAGACTTTTTATATATTACACCTTTGGCCAATAGGTGTATATTTGTGAGTAATGACATGAGCATGTTTTTATATCTGTGTTTTTTGTGCATTGCAGATAGGTACAAATTTTTCAAAATTTCAGAATTTCCCAGTGAAAGCCTCTGCTTCCCTCCCTGCCAAGACAGTCTTTGTTAGCTTGCACTTTTTCTTCTACTTTCACTGATCCGTGAGCCAATACAAAGTCACAGCTATTGCTTTTTACAACATATGTCTGTGAAGGTCTCTCACTACACATGTCAAGACAGTGCTCTTGAGCATATGTGAGTTATTTATCATCAAACAGATTTCATAGTAACAGGTGCATCCACGGGACCCAAATGTATAAAAAAGACTAATTTCCTTTCTCCTCCTAAAAGACAGTGACTAAAAGTGATAAGATAATGGCTAGAATCCTAGACAACTAAAAGCTTCCAGCAGATGTAGCTCTTGAAGCTTTACTAAACACTGGAAAAGCGTTATGCAATCATTGCAGGCAAATCATTGCAGGCGAATGGGGGGAGACAACCGAAGATGTTAATAAACTCATGCTCCTGTCTTAGAACAATGCAATGTTTAGACATGACAGCATCTTTAGAGGTGCTCTCAGCCAACCTCCTCATTTATGAGGCCAAAAATAGGATGGATGGTTTGCATAAACTCAGAAGTTGTCCTTACAGAAACCAGGTGTTAATGACAGCTAGCCCAGGGTTCTCTGATCCTGACACCATTCCACTTTTCTGTTAAAATCAGCAGACATCTTATTGTTTGGATCCCTTAGCTGAGTACTTTCTTAAATATGCTAGCCATATTTATTACTCCCCTTTTTCTTACTCTGGATTCGTGAAATACTCTTTGTCCTTGCATGAAAAAATGTTCAGTACACTACCAGGAATGATTTGAAAAGAATATTATCAGGCAAAAATTCTGTGCTGTGCCTGTCACACCTGCAGTGTGATAGTATTTCCTCCTGGCAGCATCCATATGACCACTTGACACAGAATTAAAATTTAACGGCTCCAAGAGAAGGGCAGGGCAGCCCCCACCAGGCCCTCGTCACTGGTGGTTGAGCCCAGGAACACTCACTTACAGTGAGTGCAAAAATCCACTCTGAACCTGGCCACTCTGCTGTGTTGTGTCACTTGCTCAGACCGTGCATGACAAATCCTCAAATGCGTTTGGTGACATTTAGAGAGCACTGTGGACTCTGCCAATATGCCAAGCAATCAGAGTGTGCATGACAAATTATGAAACACACACTGTGAAAATTATGGACCCTGTCACGGTGCCAATCTGCTGCTGAAAACCTACTGCTGCTAGAAGTAATGTTGGCACAAATTTGTTACTAAATTCAGTCGTATTTCTAATTCAGTAATGGATTGATCCTAATAGTGAGTTGCTGTACCTGTTTAGGTTTCAAACAAGTACTGTGGGGGCTAATGACCTCACCTGCTATTATAGGTTCAGAGAAGACAAATACTTTCCCGCCACTCTTCAGTATTGATGGCTTTTATTTACCTCTCTGTATCACACAAGCTTTACATATGGCCCTCCAGTCTTGGCCTTCTCAAGGATTTTTCAGCTGCAGATCAGTATAGTCTAAGAGCAATTTCCACATGCACCAAAAAAAAAAAAAAAAAAAAAAAAGGCGAGGGGTAGGTATTTACACTCCCACGGCATCTTAACACAGATGACACAATCTCCACCCCCAAGATGTTTGTCTGAAAAGCCAAGAGCAGCAGGAGATTATGAGCTGGAGTAGGGGCAGCTCTGACAAGCTCCACTGGAGAAGCAGACAGTTAGAACATTGATCAAGTTTGTGCTGACACTCAGCGAATCATTGCATAAGATCATTAAATAAAAGACACTAGGAAAGGCTAGTTCACAAACACAAAGTAACAACAACAAAATTTCAGCATTCCATTGAAAGTATAAGAATATAGTAGCTAGATACTCATAAAAATACAGCCAAGGGCACAGTCCTACAACCTGATAGAAATTAGTCTCAATTTAGAGTGTGCACTTTCTAGAGATCATCTCTACTGATTAATATGCAAATAATATATTTAAATATGAAATATAACTAGTATGATACTGTTTTCCTTAACAAAGCTGAGAGCTAAACCTTTCTCTTCTATGTACTTCATTTTAACTTTATAATTGCAGCTTTAATTTTATTTCTTTACTTTTGATTGGATTACTCCACATTTTATTGATACAGAACACGGAATTTGTACAGTAATAGCATGATGGTTTCCTTTCTAGATATCATATTTTTGCAGAGTTATCATTAGTAAAACAGACTCCAAATCATGTTGAGCATTAGATGGATTAAAATAATAATCATGACATTTATTCGTATCATACTGAAAAAAAAATGAATAGTGATCCCCAAAGCAAGCCTATTTGTATCAGATTTGTTATAGTATGTATGTGTCCCTGTCTGCTTTTTAAAAATTTTTTTGGATCTAGATTATCAGGTGTATTTAGTGGTTATGCTTCTTAATGGAATCTGCCTCTAATTTAGAATTATATTAATTCAGTGTGGATCATTACAAAATAATTATGGTCAAACTGTAATTTTTCTCTATTAAATTGACTTTTGTGTGGAGCTTTTCCCATAAAAATCATGGGGCCTTAGAAGGCATATTAATGTTTTTAGCTGATTTTAGTATCAAAAAATAAAGGCCCTGGTCTAAAAGAGATTTGGCAAAATCTACTAATTCCTGGATCTGGAGCTACTACCATATGGATATGGATCCTTGTGGATGATATGAAAGAAAACAACAAAAAAAAGAGGGATGGAAGGAGAAGTCTTTCCAGGACTTTCCCTGCATGGTACATGCTGAGGCTCTGATTTTTAGCTTCTGTCAATACCAGACGTCTTGAGAATGAAGCCAAGATATGCCCTGTGACTTAGTGCTCCTTCCTCCAACAAAAAGAGAAGTTGACAGGGCAGCTACCAGCTATGTTCTCCCAGACTTCAAGGAGTCTGTCTAAACTGTCAGTAGCAACTCTTCCTTCAAATGATTTAGATGAGGAATTCCAAAGATTGAAGAAGGCTAGAGCAAGGACTTAGAAATAAACACAAATCTTTTACCCAGGAACTAGTGATAATAATAGTGAAATGATTGTGCAATCTGAATCTGAACTTTATTTTTTAATTCTCCTGAATATGAGAGCAGTTTTTAAAAATATTTTTTTGTTGTTGTTGTTTTGTTTTGTTTTTGGCCAAAAAGAGAGTCCAGGAGGCTGGCCAGTGCCAAGTGGAAAAATGGCAGTACTCCCTCCATCTATGTCTCTGATTATAAAACAGCAGGAGACATCATTAGGATAGCATACACATTCTGCTTTGGGGCATATGTCAGGTTCAATACTGGGAGCGGATTTAAGCTTTGCCAAGGATGCCAAGTACCTCTTCCTGTGACTTCTCCAACAGTGAGGCGCTGGGCTTGTGCTGCTGGCAGTTTTGCAGCGAACCATGGTGGCGAGTGACACAGATGGTGTGGAGGGTCTGACATTGCATATTATTTACCAATCAGAAAGTGACTCACTTATTTTATGCACACAATTATAAAGGGCCACCTGTACCAATGTGTGCCGCCTGCTTGTGGGCAACAGCAGGAAGAAGACATGCATCCATGTAAAAGATAGAATTCTTTTGTTCTTTGTTGATATATTTTTGTAGTTTGGACACTACCTTTGTTCATATTCAGTTTGTGAGAATCCCATTAAGACTCTGACTAATGCCATTTGTACAGAGAGAATTCAATGTTAAGCTTACCTTCTTAGACCCTATTTCTCCAGTTCCTGAAATATCAAAAGGCTATATTGTAAGGTGATTCCCTTGTCTTTTCTAAAACATAGCATTCTAAGAAAGTCCCAGTATATTATTTATACAATTCTAGGGTGTGCTGCAGATATTTAGGAAATGTCTCTAGTTATGTAAAAATTTAACGATGACATTAAATGGTATGCTCCTGGCATTAAAAATAAGAAAACCAGCATTTCTTGAATAGATACTCCTGTAATCTTCTCAGTAACTCTCTAAGGCAGGTAGTAATACCCTACATGGGTTAAGAATTTGAGACTCTCAAATTCACACAGCTAGTAAATGGTAGAGACAGGATTCTAACCCAGTATGTGATTCTAAATCCTGTTCTGTTTTTCACAATGGCTGATCAAATATTCTCCCCAAAGGGCTATTTTTTAAGAAGATTTTATTTATTTATTTACTTATTTGAGAGTGAGAGGGATAGGGGGAGAGAGAATCTGAAGCAGACTCCCCAGGGCTCGATCCCATGGCCACAAGATCATGACCTGAACTGAAACCAAGAGTCACATACTCAACTGATTGAACCACCCAGGCACCCCTCCCAAAAGAGCTGTCTTATTCTGTATCTTTATTAGGCTGTTGGACTGGTTTTTAGTTTTTAGTGCTTTTTAAATGAAAATATCTTTATTATATCTGTCAATTGCAAAACGTTACCTGTAAAGAAATCTGTAACAAGTGAAAAATCTCCTTATTATACAATTTAACCCTTCCTGTCACCAACCTTCTTCCAACCTCTAAGAATTAGCTATAGTTAGGCTTGGAAAATAATATATATTCCAAATTTATTAATGTATATACATGCACATAACCTAAGTGAAATTGTGAAATACATGTTATTTTTAAAACTATTCACTAAATAGTATATTTTGGTTATATAGATCTAGACCTAGCTCATTCCTCTCTCCTTTTTGTAACAATTTGTGGTATTCTATATTATGGAGAGAGAGATATTTCCTATTGTTATATTTTCAAGTTTATGAATCTTATGAACTTATCCATACTGTTATTAATGTTCAGTGTATTTTTCATTTTATGGTTTCATCCTAGAAGTTTGATATCAGTGCAATTTATATCTTCCACGTCTCTATATAACTTTTAGAATATATGAAATGTGATACTAGTAACTTCTGATTTTCCCGTTTCCTAATTCTTACATGTGTGTCAGTTCTGGCTCTGTTTCAACTAACTGGCTCTTCTCATTATGAGCTGCGTTTTCCTACTTCCTTGTATGCCTGGTAATATTTGGTTAGATGGCAGACATTGTGAATTTCATTTTGTTGAGTGCTGGATATTTTGTATTCTTATAAATATTCTTGAACTCTGTTCTGGAAGTCCTACTTTTATGATTTCTTAGTTCCATAGCAGTGCTTGGTCTAGGGCCAATTATTTCTCATTTGTGAGATAAGATTTCTTAGAATATTCAACCTTCCATAAATTATGTCTGGACAGTGGGAAAAGATACCACTCTTGAACCTGTGTGATATCTGGTCACTGCGCCTTCTAATGCTTTTGAGTTGTTTTTTTTTCCAACCTTGAGTGGTTTCTTCACATGTGTGCAATGATAAATATTCTGCTGAAGACTCAAAAGGGACTCTGCAGATCTCTTGATTCTTGGATCTCTTTATGTACAGTTCTCTTCTATCTGGCATTCTCTTAAAAATTCTAGCTGCTTTGGTCTCCCTAAATATACAGCTTCATTTCCTCAATTCAGGGAATCTACTTGCCTTCCTCCTCTCTTTGCAACTTAGAATGTCTCTCAAGGTAGTAAGCCAGGGATAAGGTGTAATTTGTTTCCTGTGTCTTAGGGATCACTGTCCTTCATTTCCTTGTATCTATTGCATTGGAAGCTATTGATTCATACATTTTGACACTTTTTTTTCCTTCTAGTTATTTCAGTCACAGGCTATATCCAGTTCTTGCTTTTCCAATATGGCTAGAAATGGAATTCATGTAACTTTCTTTTAAAATTTAAAGTCAGATTATACCAGTCTCCTCTTAAATCATTCTTGTGGCTCATTTTGTCCTTAACATATACTCTAAATTCATTAATGCCACAAAGCCTTGTATAAATTTGCTCGTGTCTGCTTTCTGGCTTTATGCCCCATTCTTCCAGGAAATTTGTATATGTGGTATAGGTAAAACCGTCTTCCTCTTCTCTTTCTTTAAAGCCAGAAATATAAATAGCTTTATATATATTGTTCATAAGTTTGCCTTTTTTTCTTACATATCCTATAGATATTTGTATCTCAATTTGTATCTTTTTAATGGCTGCATCTTATTTCATGGAAGAAACTATACTCGTTAAATTATAAGTTATGATGCATGTACCCTTTCAATCCACACAGACCATTATGGCCTTTTTCTGACTCATGACTATATTTTATTTGAAACTCCTAGTTGTGCAAATAGGGGCTTCACAAAGGTTCTACTTTTTGGCCTGCTGAATGTAGTGTCAGCTATTGCAACTAAGGTGGACAATTTTGTTGTTGTTTCCAATTTCAAAGTCTTGTGTAAAGGTAAGTAAGAGTCTGGCTTTCTTACTCTCAATTTCTATATCAACAATAATTACTTCCCATTATAAAGAGTATATCCTAGAGACTAGCCCTTTTGGAAATTACTCTATAAGAGCTATGCATGCCAATGTTTGTCCTAGCATCTCTGTTGTCATATTTACTGCATATGGACACAAAGTGGTTCAGAGAAAGGAAGATGGGGCTAGTTTGTGAATAGTTAAAACAATACCTTCCTAAAAAGTGACTCACAAGCTTTAAATATTTAAGCATATATTTCCTGTTATATAAAAAAATTTGTTATCTATATCACATATGTTAATTTAAACTGAAAATTTCAATTTTCAAACTGTCAATTACTTTCTGAAATTCCAAACTAATTATTTCAGCAAATAAAATTGCTTTTAAAAATATTTGCAATCTGTATATTTCCTTTGACCAATTATTATTGGGAAAGAATACATTGATACTTGCTCACTTCTGTTTCCTTAGAAGTTTGGCAGAGTGTTTGAACTCACAGTAAGTCTGGAATTTTGTTAGAAGAATGGATAAATTAAAAAACCACTCAGTTTTAATAGAATTTACTAACAAAATTAGTAGTATATGCTAAATGATTGCACATTTTTAATAAGCTCACCATAGTTTTAGGTTTTTCCATAATGGTACTTGTTTCAAAACAGTGAAATCACTTATTAGAATATGAGACTTGCCATAAAGATAAGCTCTATGAGGACAGGGATGTTTCATTTTGTTCACCACTGATAATAGTAAAAGACATGTAGTAGGTACTCAATAAATAGTTAATAAATTAATAATTTTGAACATACATTTTTATAAAATATAAGATGTTTTACTTAGCTTTTTCAGGTATAAGTCCAGTTAACAAATGTAGTTAGGATTTAATGTTGATATACATACAATGAAATATTTTTGGTAAAAGAGACTTGAATATAAATTTTGTATTATTCTGTCATATATTTAAAATGATTCTTCTGTTGTAATTTATAATGGCCATATATTCTTTTTTTTATAGTAGCCATATATTCTTAAAGCAAGTAAACTTAACCTCAAATATTATACATCACTATATTGTCTTCCATTCTTTTTTCTTTTTTATTTATTTTTAATTTTAGTTCTTTATTCTTTTTTTCATTTTGAGAGAGAGGAAGAGAGAGAGAGAGCATGCACAGAGGGGAGGGGCAGAGGGGGAGGGAGAGAGAATCTTAAGCAGGCTCCTCCACACCCAGCACAAAGCCAGGGGTAGGGCTCAGTCTCATGACCCTGAGATTATAAACTGAACCGAAATCAAGAGTTAGATGCTTAACCAACTGAGGCACCCAGGCACACCTATTTTTTTTTTTTAATAACCAATATGATTTTTTGGTAGGTTAGACCCAACCAAGTACTAGGCATGGGTTATTATTGGCTCCAGACAATTAAGGATGACAGGTCCTGGCCAAAGTAACATCCTTCTACTCCCCCCACCCCTACCCCTACCCTGAAATAGGCCTATAACCTAATCGGGGCAATGAGAAGCAAGAACTTTATAGAGAATCCTAGGAAAGAGAAAATTTCCACTTTTTTTCAGAGACAGCTAGAAGATATTTCTTTTTTACCACCTGGGATAGGATTGCAGGACATGAGGTTATGAAGTATGGCATTAATATAGCCGTTTTAATTCTAATCAGAAGAGACACCTAAAACTTTTGGGGAGAGACATCTTACAAAGCATATAAATAAGACAAAATTATGAAAAGTAATATAGAGACTTAGAGATTGTTTTGTGGTAACATTGCTGAGCTGTGAGGTCATGATAGAAGGCTTGTGATACCTATAAAAATTTTATTCATGTTTATCAACAAAACTTGAGCTTAAATTCAGTTTATCTGTCCTTGTGACACAAAAAGCACTAAATATTACAGGTGAAAAATGCTTTCTCCTGTTTTGCCAAATACAGTTTTATAATATCTTTGGAAGATATAATACCATATGTAAATAAGGAAGTCATAGGTAATTATTTTGATACAGTTTTTATTTGAGTATGTCTTCTGGTTTTCATTTTGTATTAGAATGCTTCAAAACTCATCTGTAGAAATCCATAATTGTAAGTAAAACTTAGTATTCAGTGATTTGTTATTAGAGGATATAAAATATGAAACTGTAATTTCATCAGCTTATTTGTGTGCTGATTTTACAGACTATGGCAAGGGATGTATTAAATTCAGCTCCAGGGTGAATAAAAATAGCGGTTTAAAAATAATTTTCCAGCCTATATTTACAATAAGTTGACCATTTAACTCTCGTGTTCACCAGTGAGGTTTGTTAAATTATTTACCATAATTTTCAACTCTGTAAGTCACATGTTAACCCTGAAGGTTTATTGAGAAAAACCTGAAAGAATTATTTGCTCAAGATTAAAGGATGCTTCTATTTATTATTAATAAGATTGAAGATAAAAGACTTTGAAGAGTCAAGGAAAGAAATGTGGTAATAAAGGAAAAACAGGTATTCATCCACATTTCAAAGCTATGGAAAAAGAGAAACCATAAAACAGCAGGGCAGTTAACTTATCCGTATAGAAACTCTTCCAATTCTAAACATATATCTACAATACTGTAATCGTGGTTCAGAATGATGTCTCAGTAAGAAACAACCACACAAAACACATAGATGAAATTATTTATTATGTTACATTTCTTCCTAAAGCAGGAGCATATTTTTTAAAATTTATACCACATTTATGTCTATACAAACTTCAAATTGGGCAGTTCTCATGTAAAGTTATTCATAGCCATTTGGCAAAACATCCTTATTTTAACTTTCTTTAAAATAGTATAACAGTATAAAATAAATGTAGGGAGTTTTTCCTGGCTAAGATTTAAATATAGGGTTTTTGGATCAACTGGAATCTTCAAGTCAATGTCCTGAATAGTAGAATGTGGTAAAATCTCATTCAACAGGGCACTGTTTAGATCAGGCTTGTTCATCACAGCTGTTAAGTGGAAGTGGTGCACTCCCTGCCTTTAGAAAGAGGGACGGAAAGCCCAGAGGAATGAAAGAATTACAGAAAGCTTGTAATTTGAAAGCCAGTGATTGAATAGAGAATTAAGATCATATTTTACATTTATAAATTTCTCATACTATACTATACTAATACTAATATACATACTATAATAATATAAATACTTATTAATTGAATACATTAACAAAACATTTTTAAAGTAACATTATTTTTGCATTTATTTTTAAAATTAACATACGGAAAAGTGAAATTTTTGACATACATTCCTATGAACTGTAGTACGTGTGCAGATTTGTATAACCACCACCTCAGTCAGGATACAGAAGAGTTCCATTGTCCTCCAGAACTCCCTTGTACCATCCCTTTGTACTTACACCCTCCAAAGCCCTAACCCTTGGCAACCACTGATCTATGGTTTTATCTTTTGAGAATGTCTTGTAAACAGAATCATACAAGCACCTATTTTATTTATTTCTGCTCTATGTTATTTCCTTTCTTCTGCTTTGAGTTTATTTTCTTCTTTTTCTAGTTCCTTGAAGTAGAAGCCTAGGTTACTATTTGAGGTATTTCTTCTTTTTAATGTAAGTATCTGATTTTTAAAAAGTGTTTCCCTATAGACACTGTTCTAGCTACAACCTACAAATTTAGATGTGTCACATTTCAGTTTTTTTTCAGTTAAAAGTTATTTTCCAATTTCCCTTGAGACTTCCCCTTTTATCTGTGGAACATTTTAAAACTGTTGTGCTTTTTTAATTTCTAAGATTTTCCTGTATTTTTTGTTAATTCCACTTTAAGAATATACTTTGTATGATATAAATTCTTATAAATTTATTGTTTGTTTGATGTTCCAGGATATGATCTATTATGATGGATATTTCATATGTACTGGAAAATGATACGTATTTTCCATGTATCAAGCTGGAGTAGGAAGGCTTCTAATACTATTACTGATTCCTACTTCTGGGTTTTTTGCTGCCTTTGAGTTCAAGCTTGAAGATACTGAAGAGGGAGTGGAGAAGGCAAATTCACTACTGTTTGGTGGTACTTTAATTCTGTTCTACTGCAAACTGCCTGCTACTATTTACTTCTCGGAGTCCTCAAATGACTGCTTCATGCATTCTCTCTGGCTGTAGTCATCAGGAGAGGATGGGGAGGATGGTCTTACTTCATCTTACATAGTAAGACAGTTAGTTATTGAGCTAAATTTTTATTATCAATTTCGACACTTCCAAAATCACACATGCCTAATTTTATTTTTCTTCTCCCATGTGCCTAATTTTAGGTAAAATCCTTTGAAGAATCATTTACAAATATTTATTTAGCACCTGCTATGTACTGGCACTGCTCTAGGCATTGAGGATATACCAATGGACAGAATACCAAAAAGATTCTTGCCTATGCTGAATTTACATTCTAGTGGGAGAAGATAACAGATGAAAAATGTGGGAGAAGATAGCAGATGACAAAATGTGTACTATGTCAGATGGTGGTAGGTGCAGTAAAGAAAAATAAGGTGAAGGTGGGTGATTTGAAGTGCTATGGAAAGAGTTACTGCAGTTTTAAAAAGGATTATGAGGGGTGCTGGGAGACTGAGTTGGTTAAGCATCCAGACTCTTGGTTTTGGCTCAGGTTAACATCTTGGGGTTGTACGATTGAGCCCTTCCTTGGGCTCCCAGCTGGACGAGGGGCCTGCTTGAAATTCTTTTCCCCTTTCTCTCTCTCTCTCTCATGGCCCACCCCTCACCCCCCACATTCTTTCTCTCTCAAATAAATAAACAAAATCTAAAACATGAATAAATAAATAAAAAGAATTATGAAGGAAGTTAGCACCAAAAAGGGGGTATTTGAATGTGAAAAGAGATCAGTATTTGATTATGTACATTGTGATCCCCATTTCTGAAAACTGATTTTGAAACCAATGAAGTTTGAGGAGATTTATATATATTTTATATAATTATCTTTCTAACTGAAACTTGTAATTATCTCAGTCATGGATGCTTCATTTTTGGTATAGTTAAATTTATTTCTGAATATATATATAAAATGTAAAGCCTTTAAGAAATGTCATTAAATTATGAAAGTTGTATGACAAACACATTAATTTTAAACTTAAGCCAGACAAAAGTAATCTTGATAATGTATAAAACTAAATTGAGTTGGCCATAAAAGACCCTATGCCACCTAAGCTGGTCTCTACTGGACTAGTAAACTCTTGTGACTTGACATTGACAAAAATTGACAAAAGTCATTTTTTTTTCTCTAACTCAATCCAGTAGTTTTCATTTAAGATTTGAGATTGGTTTGTCCATATGAATTACCGTGGGGTGGAAATGATCAAATTAAATTTGTAGTAAAGTTTTAAATAGCATCTCTGTTTTTTAAATGCTGAATGAAGCACAACTCCAAAGTCGCTACTGAGCGTCACCTCCAAACAGTCTTTAATTGCTTGACTATCTTTACCCTTTGCCAGGAGTCATAACAGGAATGTGGACAATGCTAGGTCAAAGTCAGTTGCCACTAACTTAGGTAAGATTCCATGTCCAGATGTTGCCCTCTGCAGTTGCCACATAATTCTAATTGACTCCCTGGGGAACCTCAACTTGAGCCCCTGAAGGCCCAATTCAACTTTCGAGCTGTGAGTGAGTAAATGATGACAGAGGCAGACTCAGTATATTTGTGTAGGTGGATGTGTTGAGAGTAGAAGGTTATGAAAAGGCCAACAGTCATTACTTCTAAGGCCCATTGGAACTAACACCTTGGTTATCAGCTTTTACCTTTAGCACAATTAAATATTTTGAAATGTGAAAGCACCTGAAACTTATTAACTAACAGTCAATAATTCTTTCAAAAAACAAAATAAAGACAAACAGATATATGTATATATGTGTACTATATATAATATATGTATTTTTTATATATTATATATAGTACACATTCACAAATATATATGCATATATTTGAAAATATACAAGATATTTTTAAGTATACATAAGTATATTACCTGAGAATAGTGGCATCTTTTCTATTCACATAGTTAACATTTTCAGAGCTGTGCCAAATAACTGGTGTTGCTTTTGGATACTCTAATTTTCTCTTTTGTTCTTGAATACCGATTGAAATATGTATTCTCTGTTAAGAAATTAGTCTACTTTCAAATCTTTTAGCTTATTCTAATTAAATTCTCAATTAAGGGGAAACATATTCTTAAATTTCTGTATGTGAATGACAAAAAGAGTATCTAGGGATTTCTTTTATCCTGTGTAAGTCATAATCACAAATTTTAATTTGGATATGGCCCAACTCTAAAATTACAGCACTCTCTATGATGCATAAATTCTGCCTTCTTAAAAAATTCTCTTTTAGTTTAAAAATAACTCAATTGTTTTATCATAGAGAAAGAAAGCAGAAGAATACTTATTGGACTTAATTTGCATAGCGACTTGTATTTTATCTTAGTAATTAAAGAGAACCATTCTTAAAACATAATTTAAATCTGAATAATCTGGCTTCACTATGGAGAGATAACCTTATGTAAACAAAAGAAATAAAGAACTGAAAATAAATCCATGGAAAGATATGAAGTTGCAGAAATCACAGAGAATCTACCTAAGGAAAAAAGGCTTATTCGCAGAGAATTTAAATAAGGGAAAGTTATAGGTGTAGTTTTAAGCTCTTTATATAATTATAGTTTCTTTTGGAAGTCGTGATGTTAATTTGTATATATACATTCAATGAGAGAAAAAATCCCATAAGAATCTTAATATCTAATAATAATATCAACTGACTTGTGAATGCTTTCTTTAGGATAAGTGAATATTTCATATTTGATTAAAATACTCAAAATAGGATATCAATTACATGAATTGAAGTGTAGCCATTTATTATTTAACAAATACCCTTATCAACAAGAAAAACTTAAATTTTCCTCTCACATTTGTATGTAATGATCCCTTTGTGTTGTCAAAGATAGTGAATTCTTCAGCTATATATTTTGTGAGTTAGAACCTTCTCGATTTACATTGAGCATGTGTCTGTTGTGTTGCTTAGATATTTTTTAATGAACATTGTTGTAATTGATCTTAGTCCTTTGCTAACCATACTTAGAAGTAGTAGGGATAGAAAGTTGGAATGGAAAAGAAAATTTCAGTGTTTCAATTTTGGAGTTTTTGTATTAATAAAAGTAAACAAATACTGGTAATAATGTCAGAAAATTAAACAGAATAATTTAGAGAATGTTAACAATAAAATAAAATATAACATTGGCATAGTACATCACCCTATGGGGAACTGAAACATAATTCTGTCATGTTAAAAAGTGCGTTTTGTTCAGAATGTTGAGTTTTTAAGGAATTATAACAACTTAGAAAATGTTGAATGCTTTATTATATTTTTTAACATTAGCAATTCCCACTTCTATCATTCACTGTTTTTCCTTTAAAAATAATATTCCTCATAGTCTATAAGTTTCCTTTAGTGATATTAGTGTTTTTCAAACTGCAGGTTATAATTCACAAACCAGTCACAGGGAAGTTTTTAAAAATGCATAGCTACAGAATATAAAATAGTAGAATGCCTTGCATACATTATTCTAAGGATATGTTTCCTGGAAAGATTTACTTATATAAAGGAACTGTAATGAAAACTGAATTTCTTACTGTAGATATTGGTAAAATATTACTGAAAAGCTACTGGACCATAGAAAAGGAACTGAAAATACTATATGTATAATATATATATATATATATATATATATAGTATATATGTATATATATGTAACTATTATATATATGTATATAAAACTCTTGTTACTTATGTCAGTGGTTCATTTACTGTTTTATCTATATTTTTGAATACATCTAATGAATATGATCAAGTGGCCAACTTTCAGTGTTGCATTCAAGGCTTTTCTGATGTTTGATGAATTGCCCAGAGGGATGAAAAACAAAGTGTTAGACTTAATCATTTTACTGTCAGAGTTCTATGTATCAATTGCTGGCAAAAACTATCCTCAAGAGAAGAAGATGGCTATTACTTAATTAGCACTGGAATATTACAGGCACAGATTTTCATTTCATAACCATATTTCAGATGAATTATGAAACTAAACAGAAGTCAAAGACGTAATACAGGCTGTAGATACTGCAGAATTAAGATGAGTTTGGCCATATATAACAAACAACTGAACTATATTCCTGTGAATTTGTAAAAGCAGTCCTTGCACTTAACTAGATTCCTGTAAATTCAGAAAAAAAAATCTCCAACCATACAGAGACTCAGAGCATTGATTCATTGGTAAAAACCTTATACTCACATTAGAAGCAATATTTGATATTACATGAGAAGAATATGCAATTGAGCTCAGATTTTTTGTGCGTGTGAGATGAAAAGCTGGGAGCTATAAGCTATTAGAAATAATTATACCAGTTTCAGATATTGGGGTATTTATGATAGAATTGTTTAGGAGTCATGGAACTGGAGAAGACATTTTGATATCACTCAGTACCATTAAAATCTTAGGTTACACCACTTATAAAAAGAGACAAACTGTGATGGTTAATTCTGTAAACTAGTATTCCATGTAATTTGTTTTTCCATTCATCATTTTTGTTTTTCAAATTTTCAACACCAAACTCACATTTTAAAAATTTTAACCTTCAGTAAAGTTGTTAGTGCCATTTAATGCAATGATATTAAATAATTTTTTTAATAGAAAGGGCTGAGTCCAAATTTTACTCTGGCTTACAATTGCTTTCATTTTTCCATCTGCATTACTCTTATAACCAGGGATAAAAAAAAAAAGAAAATTAGGTGGTCATAGAAATAACCATAAATCTACCAATGTAGGTATATTAGCAGACATACATTAAATAATTTTTAAAAAGATCCTCCAACACTTGCAAGTTACCAATGCTCTATCTTGATTCTTTAACTTTTTTTTTTTTTTTTTTTGACATGTATCATACCTTCTTCAAACCTTTCCTTACTGTTCTAGCTTTTTACTTTGGGATTAATTCTCTCACAGAAAGCCCTCTCTTGGGTCTGATTTTTAGCCTATTTCTCTGTTTGCACCTTTTGGCTTCCTTCCTTGATTCTGACTTAGACTCTCTTTTCACCATCCCAGGGCAATTCTCCAATAGTCTATACTCCAGAATCAAGGGTTATGCTTGCCTCAACAGGTCTTGCCTTGGCTGTTAATTGGGGCACTTTTAGATATGTGTGGGCCCCATTCAGTAACTCTTAAATTAGAATCTCTGGGGGGTGGAGCTAGCTCAGTTATAGCGACTATTTGAGAATTCCCCACTTCAATCTAAAGTGGGGTTAAAGCATCTGGGATTAAAATCATTGCTATAGAGCAGACTGTCTCAGCTGTGACACTATTAACATTTTGTATTAGATAATCTTTTGTGTGGGGTGCTATCCTTTCTGTGCATTATAAGATGTTTAATAGTATTCCCTGACAGTACTTACTAGATGCCAGTAGCAGGTATACCCACTCAGTCATTATGATGACAAAAAAAAAAATCTCTAGACGTTGCCACATACATTTTTAAAATTTATTTGACAGAGAGAGAGTGAGAAAGCACAAGTAGGGACAGAGGGAGCTGGAGAAACAGGCTCTGGACTGAGCAGGGAGCTCAATGTGGCACTCAATCCCAGGACCCTGAAATCATGACCTGAGCTGAAGGCAGATGCTTTACCCGACTGAGCCACCCAAGTGCCCCGCCAAATATTTTCACGGGGGCAAAAATCGCCCCAACTTAGGGCCCACTGCTTGACAGCTAGAAAACGATTGGCTGAAAGGAGTATTTATGAAACTAGAGTTCTAGTGTAGAGCAAGAATGAGGACCAAGCAACTGAGTCAAGGACTGACAACTTTCAGGATATACCATTCATGGCTCAGATGGAATACACTCCAAGAAACTTGACCCTGGCCACTTGTATGGGGCAACTCTTAGGGAGGCTGGCCTAGCTTCAGGTGCTTGAGAGAGAGGTACTCAACGTGTGCCATGTCGGATGACTGGAAAGCAACCGGAGTAAGGTGCTGCACACACAGCAATCAAGGTGCATTACAAAAAAATGTAGTACAATAATGACAGCTCCTAAAATGGAAAATACATTTCTCCCTAAATAGGCCAGAGTTAGGTCACAGCACAGGGAAATAGTGGACCAGTTAGGGACTGCACTAATTTCGTGACAGATAACACGTAGAATATGAACTGATGGGGGCCATTTTTCTCCTATAACGAAGAATCTGCAGTAGATAGTCCAGAATTGGTGTATCTGTTCAAGATTTTGCAAGGATCCAGAGGCTTTCTATTGACCTTCTCTGTCGTCCTTACATTTAGTTCTCATGCTTATGATAACAAGGTGTCTCCTATGCCTCCATGCATTTCATTAACATTTTGGACTGGAAAAAAACATAGGTTAAGGACAAGAGCAAAACATCAAAGGACTTCCTCTTAGAAAAAAAAAAAAGGAAGATCTTAACACTTTCTTCAAAGAAATCAATTACATCTTGCCTGACCTGAATTCTGCTAATAGGTATCCCAGCTTCAAGGGAGGCTGAGTGAACATTATAACTGGATTCATTGCCACTCTGAAGAAAAAAGAAAATCCATTGGTATAGAAGAAGGGGAGAAGGAACAATGGATTTTGGGCAGGCCACTAGGGCTCTGTGCAACAGGCAATCTGGAATCTGATTTTGTAATCTGGAAGACAATAATTCAGGAGAATTCAGAGAAATAGACTAAGCAGCAGACATGAGAAAAGAGGAAAGAAGTTGCCATGTAACCAAGCCGAATATCTGTCTCACTCAGGAGGGTTGTGCATCTTTTCTACTGAGTAGTGGGCCAATTTTATGGCACAATCAATCCCACACCTGTAAATTGACACAATTAAACTACTTTACAAAGCTGGCAATTGGTTAATCTGACCCAAGGGGAGAATGGCAAGGCAGTGAGTAAAATCTGACTTATATACAACATAATGTAATGTGTAATATGCTATCCATTTTCTCAAAGCTTAAAAAAAAAGAACTGTTATAAAGTTAAGATTTCATAGAACTAGGAGATTCTAGGCCTCTTAGGGTTAATTTCTTTCCTTAAAATGTACTTTTGCCTATTTTCTAAAGACTTAGTTTAAAAGCATTAAGACTTAAAAAAATATCACTTGATACATAATTGGCATTGAGACTCATTTTTTTTTCCCACTTGAATTTTATCTTTTGCCCACAAACCACGCCTTTGCTATATGGGCCTTAGTATGTGCATTTTTATGTATAGGCTCTTAGTCACAAGAGGAGACAGGTTAGATGTTACTTGGTACCTAATAGGATATCTCATTCTATAGAGAAAATTTTTATATTTCAGCTGTCCAATCAATGACATACTTATTTGTTTATATGACTCTTCTTGTAGAGTTTTAGAGTCACAATATTGTTGGAGGAAGAAATAAAAAAGACACGACTGCCAGTTGGCCCAAGAGCTGGACCCTGGCAATGGGAGGCTGCGTCTCTTTCAAAGACCAGACCTCCACCCTGGTCTTTGAAATGTATATTCCACTTGTCTCCTGTATTGCCAGAAGCTGCTCCAAGGATAGAGCCTTGAGATAGAGATGTGGTGTTGTGCTGGACTGGCTGTGCCCGAATTAAGGTCCCTGTGTAGTAGGTAACCAGTTAAGATCTCTATATATACCTTTAAGATTCTGGTGGGTACATGCAGAGATCTACCTGTCTTGTGGCCACCCAAGACAAGCCTCTCAAGTAAGTTTCCTTGCTTTTTGACCTTGCCACCTGTCAATCTGGAGCAATCTCCTTCTTTCTTCAGTCTCTTCCTCCCCTCCTTTACCAGGGCCAGTCTCAGATGTCATGGGAGAAGCTGCACAGGAAGTTGTGAGCCAACAAATATTGAAGATACTATGTCTATTGATCCATAATTCTTTAAATATTTTGGACTGTAATTCATGTCCTAAAAGAAAGCACAGAAATTATAGTAATAGATTCAGAAGAGATTTTTGACTGTTTTTTCCATGAAGGGTGTGAGTTTTATTTGTACAACATATGTTTGCGCTCCACACAAAAGCATCCTTTATTTTCCAGACTCTCATAAAATAATGATTATAATTACTTTAATAGGAAGTTGTGAATATTAGTTATAATTTGATTGTAAGGATTGGTGTGATGAGGGTGACTCATTTTCACTTTGAAATTGGATTCAGAAAAAAGAATTATATTGGAGTTGAATATTTCATAGGGAAAGTAATATTTTGTTTGTTTTAATCAATTGATATTTGTCAATCCTCTAGGGAATTAAATGACTTCTTGTAAATCTCAGGGGGCCCATTTAATAGTTTTCAAGCTAGATCTTGTGCAATAAATGTCTAATAGAAATATAATATGAGCCACATATGTCATCTAAAATTTTCTAATGGACATATTAAAAAAATAAAAAGAAACAGGTAAAATTGATTTTAATAATATATTTGATTTAGGCCAATATATCCAAAACTTTTTAATGTCAACATTTATACGCGATGTAAATGATGCTGTAATGGTAGCTTAACATTATGAATGTTAAATGTTAAAAATATAGTATTCTTTTTTTATTCATACTAATTCTTTAGAATCCAGTGAATATTTTACATGTGTAGAGTATCTGAATTTGGACTTGGTTATGGCCATATGTGGGTAGTGGCTCCTGTATGCTTGGATTCTCAGGTTTCAAGACAGCCGAAAACTATATTGTTAAATAAAAGGTAAATGAAAATATAAATTATTTCCCCAATAAAAACAGCCTCCAAACTTAGAAATATCAATAAAGGCACCAAATATCTGCTTTTGATAGATAATGTATTAATTTAGTTGCATTATATATTTTAAATTACATGCTTTAATAGTAATATACTAATTTAAAATATTACTTCTTCACCCTATTTTCATGAAATGATTTTATTCAGACTTTATCCATATATCTCATCTAACCATATTTTGGAGCACATAAACTCCTGAGATGAGGGAGCTACAGCTCTTTTTGAATTTGTATATGATATTTCATGCTGTCAAATATTAACTCAAGTCACAAAATTTATTCATGTAACTTTAGGACAGTAGTTCTCAAGGAAGTGTGTGTGGGATTTTGTCCCCAGTCAAGGGAACGTTTAGTTATATCTGGAGACATTTTTGGTCATCAAATTGCAAATGAGGGCAGGGTGTTATTGGCTTTTAGTAGATGGAGCCCAGGAAACTCCTAAACATATTATAGTGCACAGGGCAGTCCCTCACAATGAAGAATTATCTGGCCCCAAATGTCAATAGATCCAAGGCTGAGAAACTTTGGATTAGGACAATTGTTTGTAGTATTTATCTAGTAGGTATGTATTTATAATCTTTTCACTGTAACCCTCACAGTGGTACTTTTGAAAGTGATCTGTAAAAATTGCTTATAATATGGTCCAAGATTTCCAATTCTGAACTGGAACACACAGGAAAAATTAATAAACCTTTAAATAAATAAATTTATTTATTTCTTATTTATTCTGTGAGTTGATTTCTTTTTTTTTTTTTAAAGATTTTATTTATTTATTCATGAGAGACACAGAGAGAAAGAGAGAGGCAGAGACACAGGCAGAGGGAGAAGCAGGCTCCATGCAGGGAGCCTGACATGGGACTCGATCCTGGGTCTGTGAGTTGATTTCTAAAGCATCTCAAATAAACACAGCTTTAGGTTATTTGAAGCTGTTGTATTGTTTTCTCTGAAAAGGATTTGAAAACAAGATAATTTTCTTATTTCTGAGAATAATATTTTGAGGGAGAAAAGCCTTTAACTTTATTCTCCAATGTTCTCAGATTGGTGATATATGGTCTACAGTTAGCACTAGACAAGGTCTAGATAACTATTACTTAAAAATTTTTTTAAACAATTTATTTTTTAGAGCACTTTTAATTCCCATGAAAATTGAGGGGAGAGGGTTCAGAGATTTTCCATATGCCTCCTGCCCCTACACATGTATAATCTTCCCTATGGTCAGTATCCCTCACCAGAGTGGTACATTCATTCCAATTGATAAACCTACATTGACTCCATGGTTTACATTAGGATTCAGTCTTAGTGCCATACATTCTATGGGTTTGGACAAATGCATCCACCATTATAGTATCATACAGAGCAGTTTCACTGCCTTAAAAATTCTTCGTGTTTTATTTATCTCTCCCTCCCCACCAAGAACCACTAATTGTTTTGCTGTTTCCATTATTTTGCCTTTTCTAGAATGTCATATAGTTGGAATCATATAGTATATGTAGCCTTTTCAGACTGGCTTCTTAGGAATATGCAATTAAGTTTCTTTCATGTATTTTCATGGTTTGATAGCTCATTTCTTTTTAGCACTAAATAGTATTTCAATGTCTGGATTACTACAGTTTATTTATCCATTTACTTACTGAAGAATACCTTGGTTGCTTCCGAGTTTTGACAATTACAAATAAAGCTGCTCTGAACATCTATGTGCAGGTTTTGGGGTAGACATTAAGTTTCCACCTCCTTTGGATAATTACTAAGGAGTGTCATTGCTGGATCATATGCAAAGAGTATGTTTAACTTTGAAAGAAGCCCTCAAAGTGTCTTCCAAAGTGGCTGTACCATTTTACATTTTCATCAGCAGTGAATGAGAGTTCCTATTGCTTTATACCTCATCAGAATTTGGTGTTGACAGTGTTTTGGATTTTAGCCATTCTAGTAGATATGTAGTGGTAGCTCATTGCAGTTTTAATGTGCATTTCCCTGGTGACATGATGTGAAATATCTTTTAATATGCGATTTGCCATTTTGTGTCTTTTTTTTTATTTGTATGTGTGAGATCACTTTAAGGTGTTTGGCCTATTTTTTAATCTGGTTGTTTCTTTTTTTTTTTTTTTTTCTTATTATTGAGTTTTAAGTATTCTTTGTTTATTTTATTTATTTATTTTTTTTAGTATTCTTTGTTTAACAGGACTTTACCAGATATGTCTTTTGCAAGAATTTCTCCCAATCTATGGCTTGTTTTTTTTATTTTTTTATTTTTATTCTCCTTTATTTTATTTCCTTTACTTTGGAGATGTCCCAGCATGCCTCAGACTATTGAGGTCCTATAAATTTCCGTGATTTTTCTGGGCTCTCAAATTGTTTTAGGGTTTATCTCCTACTGTCTGGAGTACACATGTCTTAGAAAGATCATACTTGCCATTTCTTGCTTTCCATTCGAATTAACAAGATACCGTCAACATATCATATTTAACATATGACCATTAATATTCTGAAGAATACCCAGGTGTTCAAACTATTGTAATAGAGGTTGACAGGATTAACACAGCCATAGTGAAAAATGGTAACTGTGTGCTCTTGTTTGTCCTATATAAATCCATACTGTCTCTGATCCTGCTTCTAAAGAGGAATAGAAAAAGATGAACTCACCAAACCAATGGCCACATATTGTGCATTGGAGATCTTATTAATCTTTTCTAGCAAAGATATTACATTAAGTGCCATACCTTCAGTAGGATTTCTTAACTTTGTTGAGCTTAAGGTTGTTTGTTGTCTTCCTGCTAGATCTGTTTGGTTTTTATAGGGTCCAAGTTGGTTGACTACATGGATTTATATTGAAAACTACCATGTCTATATTATTCAGATCATATTTGATAACAATAATTTCAATCACTTTTGTTAGGATATAGTATTGTTTTTCATATACTCTCATGGCCAGAGGTGAAATGAGCAGTGATAGAGGCTTTCATTTAGCTTTTCTTACTAGAGCAGTTCTTACCCTAGAGGTCAAGAGGCCAGTACTAGGGGTTCTATCAAATCCCAAGTATATCTTTCTCAATTTTTTATTTTGAAACTGAGGAAATAAATGCTGGATCTGTGGAACTAGTAGAGCCACTGTGAATTAGATACAGAACTCACTAGTTTATTATCCAGATCCTGTGTGCTCCTAGCAAAGGGGCCAGTGATGATGCTTCAAATCCTACAAATCCCCAAATATCAAAGTCAAAGAAAACCTGTGTCCAATTGTCCTCAAAATGACTCAGTAGTCCCTTTTGCTCCAGTGTAAGTTAAAAGTAGATGACTCTAGACCTTTTGGAGATATACTGTAGAAATCATTACAGGTATAAAAGTCAGTGCCAGTAGTAGACATCGTGAAATGTTATGCAGATCCCTTTTAATAAATGGCTCATTGCCCCTACTATTGAATGTCTCTTCAAGAAAACTCTTTGCAGAAAACCTCTTTGCCCAAAGTTATGCCCCTTCACAAAATGACCCACTTCTAGTGACTCATTAGTATAAGCACAAAAGTATAGACTCCACCAAATTAGCAAAATTTAGGACAACTCTGAAGGGATATTATAGCTTCAGAACTCCTTGTAGAGTTGACCAAGTCTGCCATAAGGTCATTTTCACACTCTACTTCTGACACTCTTGCTTCTTCCCTCTTGTTTCCATAGGTTTAGTCTTTAAATATCCCTAAATATCCTGCACATTAAATGCCAGCTTAATGCCTGGGTTTTGGGATGGAGGAGAAGCTCACCTGCAATGATTCAAATTTTATGTTCAATGGTCTTTGACAGGTATCAGTATACCCCTTACCTCAGTATGGTTACTTGCCCTTTGGAATAAGACTGGGGAAATAATTACCATATACACATTGTAGTGGTACAGGGCCCTTCCTCCCAGAGACAAAGCCTGTTTTGTTCAGTGGGTCTTGATCTAAAAGCAGCTCAGATCTTGATATTGAGAAAGGATTATGAATTTTTAATGTCTTCCTTTGGCCTTCTGACCTACACTTGAATTCTCGTGTTTGTACAAATTGAGCAAACAGTTATTGGGCATCCTAGGTTCCTTTAGTCCTATTAAGCATCTCCATAGCAATCTGTGGGGCAGGCCCCCATGAGGCCACTGCAACCTTATCACTTATTAGGAACACTGCACACACCTGCTTTCCTCCAATAAAGTTCACCATTTGGCCTCTATTATTCTGAGGACTTATCAATCCAATTGAGCCTACTTTTGTAAAAGCATTTCACACTGTTAGTTTTGCCCTCCAGTGGAACACCATAACTGAGCTTCTAGGAGATACTGGTGCCCATCTCACCAGAGCATTCCTTATTATTTTGGCAAACAGTGTTCTTTGGTGCCAACCAGGGAAAATAACTATCTGGCTGCATAAGATGAGAGTCTCTTTCTATCCTGCCAGAAATTTCCTCTGGCTTTCACACACAAAATTTAATTGGTTATTAATCTCTCTCAGGCTTTTATTGTCTTTTCTCAGTGCACTGATTACCTCCAGTGATAGTTCTCCCAGGCCATTGTTCTAATCTTTCCAGCACTTCTTAAATAACAGAGGCCTTTGCAGCCATCAGACTCTTTGTTTTCATTGATATCATTTGCAGTTTACCACTGGTGAAAATTTTAATTATTGTACTAGTATTGCATGGCAGATGGTCTCAGGGCTCCACCTGAGGGGAGAGATCCTCATAATAGCTAGGATGAGGATGATCTGACACCAAAACCCTTCTTCAATGTCTGCTTCCTAGTACTACTTTGGGACCCACTGCTGCAGATCAAGTTCCTGAGGAAACAGACTCTGGGACACTAAGATTGGGATGCAGGTGGCATCCTAATCAGGGACTTCCTTTGGGAATAATATCTGTGAGGAACTAGATGTTAAAAATCTAACCTTTCCTTTTTGTTTTATTTCTTATTTATTTTTTTAACTTCTGTCTATACTTTTGGCATTTTCCCCAAAAGCTGAAGAGGGTTATTTTTATTCTTTTTTTCCAAAGTCACACTGAAAATAGAAATACTTTATAAAATGTTTATAAAGGAGTTAAAACTTATATCAGAATAACAGAGGTCTAATCCCTTTTCTCAGTTTGGTGGTTTGTTTTATCTTTGCTATGTTGGCACACGTGTCTTCATGGAGTCATGTCACTCTGAGTGTCAGAACTACTTGAACATACAGGGTTAGGATTCAGATTCCCATGGTCTGGTAGCGGTGCTCAAGGGTGGTGGGAAATAATAAAGACAGCACATTTGACAGGGGCCCAGAAGACAAGGCAGTACTAGGAAATCTTCAGTGGGACCTGAAGGTGGGGGCAATACTGGGAAGTGAAGTTACCGTAGAGCAATGGCTTCTAAATTTACTTTTTCTGACATTTCCACTTGAGCTTAATAGATTCTGGACACTTATTCTTCCATATATTTGTCTGCTTCCAGTTTTTTTCTTTGCTCCCAAGAGGTCTCATGACTAATCTCCAAGCAGGTAAAAGAGCAATTTCAGTCATATGCACTTAAATTAGAAAAATTATACTATAGCTATTTTTCCTCCAGCCATGAACTCCTAACTGCCCTGCTCCTTTGTTCACCATTCATTTCCTTCTTTAAATCTTGGTGACTTCATTTCAAACAATTCACCCTCACTTAGATCTGGCTTTCTCTTTAAAATGCAAATGCTGGTCTAGCCCCTCAGTGAAACATTTTCAAGAGATGTCCTGTCAGCAGATCATGTCCAAGCACTTGGACACTATGCTTGCTGGGCTTACAACAACCGTTAGCATTCTTGATCAGAGCAATGGGATCAGCCTCCTCAGCCCTGCGATTAGTGGTTATGCATACTCTGCTATATTCCCACAAAGATGTATGTATTTCCACAGTGGAGAACAAATGGTTTTCCATTTCTATTAAACAGTTATTAGAGATGAAGTCTTTTTTTTTTTGAGGATTAGGAAAACTCCATTGTGCTGCTGACTTGGAATGATATGTGTAGTGTTAATTAATATTTAATTCAATATTGATATCTGTTCTAATGTAGTTTATTAATACTTGGGATAGTAAGAATGATAATAATAATGTGAGCAGCCATAAAAATAGTTATATTAGTATTATATTAGTTTGTTAGTATTGTATTACAGATGCTCCTTCAATCATGAGTTAGATAACAATTTCAAAGTGTCTACCAGAAAAATGAATTTGCAAGGAGTGAGGATGTTTATGAATGTAGAAAGTAGACAGAAAACAGAAAAAGTCAAAGCAGTACTTTAACACTGTAGCTCTTATTCCTTTAAAGAATGCTGCTGAGATTCATACCGATGAGACAAGTAGAACCAGCTGGCAAGCTACCATGGACCTAAAGCTGTCACCCAATGAGATATAGGACTCTTGCATCAAGCCTAAGATGTATAATACAGTAAAGACAATAGGTATACACATTAGGGCACAAAGGAGGCCCTTAAGCAACACGTAACATCTCTGCACACACGGGCAGCTTGTGCAATCCCCTCATGACTGCATATAAAAGACTCGGGAAAATAAAATCTCGAGGGTATTATGTTGAAACTACAACAGGCTGTCTCATGCCTTTTGCCTTAACAGAGCAGGCCACCTTGGGCAGCACATAGGGGCAGTAAATCATACTATGCATATTTATGTATGTGTGTGTGACCATGTATGTGTGTGTACAAGAGAATGAAGTTGAAATGAGAGAGAGGCAAAGGTGAAATTTAGGGATTTATCTATTAAAATGTACACAGAGCACTTTTAAAACTTCTCTTTAGGGATCCCTGGGTGGCGCAGCGGTTTGGCGCCTGCCTTTGGCCCAGGGCGCGATCCTGGAGACCCGGGATCGAATCCCACGTCCGGCTCCTGGTGCATGGAGCCTGCTTCTCCCTCTGCCTGTGTCTCTGCCTCTCTCTCTCTCTATCTCTGTGTGACTATCATAAATAAATAAAAATTAAAAAAAAATAAAAAAATAAAATAAAACTTCTCTTTAAAGATCTGCCCTTTCCTCTGTAAGGCTGTGTTGGTGGTGGGTCATCAAATTCTCATCTTATATTAAAATATTGAGAATTTCAAATTTTAAAAAGTGGTTATAATTTTGATAAATTATTTCAATATATAATTTTCAAACTGAGTTCCATCTAGCTGTAGGGCTTCTAAAACTGAGCTCTGCCTAGCCATAAGGTTCCTTAAATGTTCTTTGGGGGGAGATTGTCCTGTAAATATCTCATTTGATTTGTACAGGAACCTATAAAGTAAGTGCTAGTATCGTTCTCACTGATAGGACTCTGAATCTAAGAGGCCCACAACTAGCAAGAAGCAGAGCCAGAACTCAAACCCAATTTTCTTTCTTCAAATACTCTAATCTTTTTTCTTCTGTACAATCATTTCTCCTGGGATGGCAATAATGACTAATGTCTGCATGGTAATTTAGAATTTCCAAAGCTATTTCATTACATTATCATACGCACTAAAAAAAATTCTACCACCTAGGAACTATTTTTATTCCCTGTCATATTTCTTATAGATAAAGAAATTGTATTTCAGATAAAGTGACTGACACACTGAAGATAGACAAAAAAGCAAGTGCTGAGCCAAGGTGCTCTTACTCTGGAAGTGATGGTCTTTCCACCATGTCATGCTGCTGATCATGATATGAAGGCTTAATTATTAGAAAGAATAATGAAATAATTCTGAAGAAGTTTTTTAGAAGATGGCTTGCATGTGAAAAACAGAAGTGTAGTCTCCTATTAAGATTTTGAAGTAGTAAAACTTCAGTTCTGAAACTCTAGACCACACACAAAAACAAGACTGGCCAATTAAATTCAGTATGGGGATAATATAACTGTGCAGCTTTCTGTATCTCTCAAGAAAGAAACTGATGTTCTAATATTTTCTTAATTAGACTTAATTTTATTACATAAATCATATTCTGTCATTTGTTATTTCTGTATTTTTAAAATCCATACCTTATATTTTATTATACCTCTATCCCCAGGAAACTTCACCAGGTATATCATTCAAAGTATGCCTTTTTAAATGCATATAAGGTCTCCATTCTCTCTGTCTCCTCTCTCTTTCTCTCTCTTTCTCTTATTCTCTCTGTCTCTCTCTTTGTAATATAAGTGAAAACAGGCCTTACTAGGGCACAGAACGGGCAGCACTTTGCAAAAGTACTTCAACTCAAAATCATTCTCTCAATAATAGGATAGGGTCATTTTATAAAAATGAAGTTTTCAGTAAAGAAAAAAATAGAAAATCTACTTTTGGTTAACATCTAACAAACATTAAGTATCAGAGACATGGATGTTTTTATTTATTTGGATGGTATTTCCTAATAATAGATTGTAAAATAAAAGATCACTTGATAAATTTAATTTGACACATTCCTCAGAAAAACTGTTCTAGAGATATTAACTTGAAAAACAAGTTGGAATGATTAAGTTAAAGAGGGTAACTTACAGCATTTTTTTTGCAACCTTTATGGGGGTTATTTATTTAGAGGGTTGATTATTTAATCATAATTGAGCTTTTCAACCCTGTTCCCCCCTGCCACCCCTAGTACTTCTATTAACATCTTCTCAAGCAAAACCCCATAAAAGAATTGATCAGTGCTGTATTAGAGCTATAGATAGACTTTGCCTACATAAAACATATGAAATGTAATCAGTGGTAATTGGATTTATTTTATCCATTTTGTAGAATCTCTAATAGTTCTCAAATTTCCAATAAAATATGTTTTTGGCTAAAAACATTTTTAATTGGAAAAAATATTATTTTCTTTATGGGTGAAAAAAATCTTGATTTAGATTCATAATAATCATACTTCAATAATCAATAATCAGATGGGAGATTTTGAAATTTAGGAAGAAATTTTGTTATATGCCTTTTTCTCCAAGGAAAAGGTACTCACTCAGCTCTCTATTACTAATACTTTTTCTCAGGCCTTCTAGTTGCCCCAGAGACCTTGCACTCTCTCCCTGTCCAATACCATCAGACTCTCTTTTCCATTCAAAAATGTTTCTTTCTCCCCAAACTCAGCATGCCCTAAACCAATTGTGTTATCCCTCAAGTCAGTACCAACCCTTAAATTCCATATTCTTTTCAAAACCACCACCTCTCCCAAACTCACAGCCTTTCCATTTATGTTTATTTGAACACATTCCTTTTGTCATCCTTCTATTTCAAAGTTTAAAGGATCCCTTGGAACTTTATTGAATGACTATCATTGACACGTATTGTGCTGGGTATTCTAAGTCAAATGTCAAATAATGTAAATTCCTAGCCTCGAGGTGCCATTTATCTGGGAAAGACATTTAAATAAATCACCACAATGCAGCACCACAAGAAAAATATATATTTGATGTGATGGAAGACTGAGAGTGTTGCTCACTGCCTGGCAAAAAGGCAGGGCTGGAGGGTTGCACAGGAAATACTACTCCACAGATAGAGGAAGTCTTATCAGTAAGTCTTAAGTCGTTCACTGGTATTTACCAACATTTAGAGTGAAGAGTAAAGGTGATCCAGCTGGAGAGAGCATTGGAAAATGGGAGAAAGAAAGAAGAATCTGTTAGATGGGAAAATGTTCAATTTGGGGTCTTCATTGTCATACTAATGGATTTGGACTTTTTCCTTGTAGGTAAACAATGTAGGTTTTTAGTCAGGAATAAAGTAAATGATTGGGTTTTAGAAAGATCACAGGAAAACTATGTAGATGGATTGGAGGTGGGTAAGTCAGAAGTCTGGACTACTAGTGAGGATAAAGTGTTAGATTAAAGTGAGTGATTATGAGGGCTTGAACTAAAGCAGTAATGCTGGGGCAGAAGAGGTAAAGATATTAAGTTGCTAAGGTGATAACATGACTAGTTATCAAAAGAATCTGTGGGTGATCATCATAGTCATGAGGATGGAGATCCAACATCCCAATTTCTTAACCGCCTTTTTAAAATGACAAGAACATTTATTTTGTTCTACTCACTTGTTGACTGTGAGGGTCACAACCTGAATCTTGTATTCCATGAAACTTCTACATCTTTGAAATGTTCAAGTCCTCTTTCTTACTGTCCTGCAGAAGCTCCTGTATTTCCAGAAATTATACTCAACCACTCCTGATGTGAAGTAAAAAAAGGCACAATCAAAATTGTTAAATTTCCTTACAACCTACAGCCCATTGACAAGTCCTGGAAACAGGCAGGGTGACATTCCTCCAGGGACTCAACTGCCTCAATGTTAATACTTTGCTAAGAGCAAGAAGCAATCTTAGCCCAGTCTCCAGAACCTTGTAAGTCTACTTTAACATATAAAAATTCCTTTAGAAATTTCCTTTCTCTCTAAACCCCACCTAAGATATGTACTGGCAATCAACTCCCAAGCATATGACCCACTGATACATATCTGAAGGGTCTCATGACTAAGGTTTTATTAGATGATAGTCAATGATCTTTTCCCAACAATAGCTAGCCCTCTCAAGGTCCTGGGAAACTTGCTTCCAAAATTCCTTAGAGACTTAGGCTGTCCCTAACCCTCCACCCAACTTGAAAATATATAATGGTCTACTCCTCATGACCCCAGGGCAGCTATTTCTGCCCAGGGATCCTGTCCCTGCGCTTTAATAAAATCATCTTTTTGCACCAAAGATGTCTCAAGAATTCTTTCTTGGCCATTGGCTTTGAACCCTAAAATCTTTTCCTACATCAACTCTATGTCTCTTGTTTTTTGACTTCATTGGACTCTTCCAGTCATTGATCGCTTTCCTGTATTTACTTTTTCTCTGAATTATCCTTCATCTTTATGTATTTTTCTATATGCCTGAACATTCTTATTCTGTGTCCTTTAATCTCACATTCCAGCAAAAACACACATGCAGAGAAACAAATCAGGTATCTGTCTTCTCTGCTTGCCCTGGTCAGATAAATAGTGTTGGGTTGGGGGAAGGGAGAGAGAATCACAATGGAGCACCTGAAAAGTATTGTCAATGACATCAACCAGCTCCTCATCAGAGTACACAATAGTATAATAATTTTCTATTCAGTTTTTTCTCAGTCTTCACAAGGCATATTGGAGGTTTTCTGCAAAATTCTGTAACTTCTCATTCATTTGTGCTCATTAGGATCATTTAATACAATCAAGGCAGCCAAGGCCATATTGCTGGGATAAGGATGCAGTTCTCAGTGCCACTTAGTGGAAGGATGAGGATGGGTTATAGATGAGAATCACACTTAAAGGGGTCTAATCCACAAAGAGTCTACATTCTAGAAAAATTTCCAGTCACAATAGCTGAAGCAAGTTTAGTTTAAAAAGTTTACTGGAATATTGTACTGCACAAGAATCACAGCTAATTGAAGAAAATATCATTTATCACATCACACTTATTATCTGCCCAATTAATCAATTAAGTAACACAGGGAAGAGAAAAAACTAGTTGTGCTCATCAAAAATAAATGCGTGCACTTCTTTGACTGTAGATATAAATCCACTCTAATCCTGACTCATGAGTCAGGGTATTGTAAGCTGTTTCACTCACCAAAGCATCTCAACGCCTTATCAAAATGGTAGTATTTTAAAAAGGAGGAGAACTGTCCCCAATGTTTAGGAAAATGATGAAATCTAAGAATCTTATTATCAATTGTACTCTCATGCAAGACAGCACCTTCATGATGTCTCAACATCTAAATATGTGATTTTCTTATCATTATTGATCCAGAAAGTAGTTCATCTAGGTACTTCCACTAAGCATGAAGACTGTATTTCCAATAATAGATTACTTAACTAAAAATACTTGCTGTCTGCCAATACAGTAATGATAAATTGCACAATGAAAAATATAATCATAATTTATTTATAAAATCTCAATTAAAAACACAAAATCGTAAAATGCAGCCATATTTTAGGCCAAACTGTACTGATTCTTCAATTTACTAAGCAATTTAAATACTTGTTTGTCATGTAAGTTTAATTAAAAAATAATTTTTATATGAATAATCACTGTAAAAGGTAGATATTACTAACATAAACAAGAGCAATCTATTAATGCTTCCTTTCTAAATATTCAGTGAATTGTTTGATATAGATTGGGTTTCCTATTGTTGAAAATTCATATTAAGATAGTTTTAATATGTATCAAGCTGTAGATTTGTTTTCATCGATTTAATTCTAAATATATATAAAAATTATGTTGAAAAGATAAGATAAGATAAGATAAGATAAGATAAGATATTAAAACTTTCTTGATTGAAATCAGAAGAGCTTATAATAATGGTTTTAGTGATCCCAGAGTCCCAGGATTGAGTCCCTCATCAGGCTCCCTGCATGGAGCCTACTTCTCCCTCTGCCTATGTCTCTGCCTCTCTGTGTCTCTCATGAATAAATAAATAAAATCTTAAAAAAAAAAAAAAAAAGGATTTGGAAGAAAACATGTCAAGCCCAGCGGAATATTTTTTCTTTTCAAAATTTATTTATTGAGAAATAATTGACATATATCACCATATACATATAAGGCATACAGCATGACGGTTTAATGTATATATGTTGTGAATGATTATTGTCATAGGTTCAGCTAGCATGTATCATTTGATATAAATATAATAGAAAAAATTTCCCTTTGTGATGAGAATTCTTATTTATCTTATAACTGAAAATTTGTACCTTTTGATCACCTTTCTCCAATTCCTATGCCCTACCCTCTGCATCTGGCAACCATCTCTGTGTGGTTGTGTGTGTGTGCATTATTTTTTCTCTTTTTCTGTGCATGTTTGTGTGTATCATTTTGTTGTTGTTTTGCTTTTTTTATATTTCACATATAAGGGAGGTCATACAGTATTTATTTGTCTTTCTCTGTCTGACTTATCTCTCTTAGCATAATGCCATCAAGGTCTACCCATGTTGTCCCAAATAAGAGGGTTCCCTTACTCTTTTATGACTGGTTAATATTCCATTAAAATGTACCACAAATTCTTTATACATTCATCCACTGGTGCACTGTTTCCATGCCTTGGCTATTGTAAATAATGCTGCTACAAACATAGAAATGCAGATACATTTTAAAGTTAGTGTTTTCATTTGTTTTCGATATATTCCCAGAAGTAAAATTGCTAGATCATTTGGTAAGTCTATTTTTAATGTTCTGAGGATCCTCCATACTGTTTTCCACAATAACTGCAGCAATTTACAGCTTCACCAGCAGTGCATAAAGGCTCTCTCTGCTTTACATAGATGCCAGCATTTGTTATCTTTTGTCTTTTTGATGATGGCAGTTCTTATCAGGTGGGATGTGATATTTCATTGTGGCTTTAATTTGCATTTTCTTAGTAACTAGTAATGTTGAACATTATCTGTTGGCCTTTTGTATATCTTTTTTGAAAAAATTTCTAAGTTCTTTGCACTTTTTTAATTATGCTATTTTTATTTTTCTATTGAGTTACATGAGTTCTTCATGTATTTTAGATATTAACCTTATCAGATATATGGTTTACATTTTTTTTTTCATTCTGTAAGTTGTCTTTTCACTTTGTTGACCGTTTCTTTTGCTTATAGGAACTTTTTAGTTTGATGTAATTCCACTACATTATATTAAAAAAGTCATTACCAAGGCCCATCTCAAGGACCTTTATTCCAGGAGTTTTTGGCTTCAAGTCTTATATTTAAGTCTTTAACCCTTATTCAAAAGGTTTATAGTTTTTGTTAGTTGTGTAAGATAGGAGTCTGGTTTCATTATTTTACATGTGAGGGTCCAATTTCCCAGCACCGTTTGTTGAAAAGAATGCCTTTTCATCATTAAGTATTTTTGGCTCCTTAGTCAAGTAATAGTTGACCATATATATTTGCTTTTATGTCTGGATTCTTGATACTATTGCATTGATCCAATTGTCTGTCTTTATGCTAGTATCATACTATTTTGATTACTACAGCTTTTTAATATAGCTTGGAATCAAGGAGTATGATGCTTCTTGTTTTGTTCATCTTTCTTAGGATTTCTTTGGCTACTCAATCATTGGTTCTACATAAATTTTAGGAGTTTTTCTCTCTACTAAATATCATTGGAATCTTGATAATGTATTGAATCTATTGATGGCTTTTAGTAGTAATTATATTTTAACAATATTATTTCAATCCATGAATATTGAATAAATCTCCATTTACTTGTGTCTCCTTCAATGTCTTTTCTTTTTCCTTTCCTTCCCTTTCTCTTTCTTTCTTTCTTTCTTTCTTTCTTTCTTTCTTTCTTTCTTTCTTCTTTCTTTCTTTCTTTTTCTTCTTTTTTTTTTTATGGGTCATGAGTCAGGAGCAAGGTGGAGAGGAAGAGGAAGAGGGAGAGAGAGAATCTTAAGCAGGCTCCATGCCCAGTACAGTGCCTGATATGGGGCTTGAGCTCATGATCCTGAAATCGTGATCTGAGCCAAAATCAAGAGTCAGCCACTTAACCAACTGAGTCATCAGGGCAGAAATTCTTCAATTTCTTTTATCAATGTCTTGTAGTTTTCTGAGTTAGAGGTGTTTTACTTCCTTGGTTAAATGTATTACTAAGTATTTTACGGTAGTTGATGCTATTTTAAATGGGATTGGTTTCTTTATTTCTGTTTCAGAGAACTCATTATTAGTGGATAGAAATACTACTGACTTTTATAGGTTGATTTTGTATTTTGCAACTTTACTGAATTCATTGACTAGATACCTTTTTTTTTGGTTGAGTCTTTAGGGTTTTCTATGTATAAAATTATGTCATCTGCAAATTGATACTATTTTATTTTATTCTAAGTCTTAATTTGATGCAATGTGTGGGAACATCTGCTTTTATGATTTCATGTACCTTGTATCTTGTTTTTTGCACTTTTTCTCTTCCTTGGCTTCTTTATAAACCATGCTTTTGGGAATCCCTGGGTGGCTCAGCGGTTTGGCCTTTGGCCCAGGGCGCGATCCTGGAGTCCCGGGATCAAGTCCCGCGTTAGGCTCCCGGCATGGAGCCTGCTTCTTCCTCTGCCTGTGTCTCTGCCTCTCTCTCTCTCTATGTCTATCATAAATAAATGAATAAAATCTTTAAAAAAAAACAAAACATGCTTTTCTGGGAGAGGCTGAGAACAAGATATAGTGCAGAAGTCTGTGCTGTGTTGTGGAAAACTGGATTCTTACATTGAAACATGGATACTTACTTGTCTTTCTAATGCCATACTCTTATTTTTATCATGGAATGAGGCATTTCTTGAAGAATAATTGGGTTACTATCCAATTAATTCAATCTCTGTGAAAATATTAACAAGAAGCACAACTTTGGAACTTACTAAGTTTCTCTGTGATAGAGGTTTCTCTGTGGAATGAAGATAGCTTTTAGAATTATAATTAACAGCAACAATAATAATTAATGCTGTTCTCCTATCAGTGCATAGGAACAGAGGAGTGAGAATAGCTCAAAATTTACAGTCAGGATCTGAGATCTAGTGCAACCCTACACATTTCTAGTTGTGTGATTTCTCAGCTTCATTTTCTCATGCTCAAAATGGGAAAAATAGAACCCACACTTCAAGTCAGATAATGTATGCTCTAATACATTTTATAAAAACGGAATCTAACAACATCATTATTCCCATAAATTATGGGATATTATTCCCCCAAATATTAAAGACTGCTATTGACTGCTAGTCCCTCAAATATTAAAGAATTTTGCAACCTGAACTCTGAGAGCAAGTGCAAACCTATTCCTACTTTGCTAAAGATGGAAATTTAGTTTAATAGGAACAATACTGTTTTGTTAGGGTATAGAAGAGAGGATTTAGATTCTTTTATTTTTTCCTACTGTGTTCTTTGGTGATAAATTACAGCCATATGTAACAGCTCAGATGTACCTCAAAATCAAATAATTTGGATTTACAATTGATTATGCCACTGGCTTTTAAAAAGTTATGCACACCATTTAAAACTATCCTTACTTGCACCAAGTTTAACTGCCTTACATACTGCATTTTGCAGAGTCGCATACCAGGAAGGTGAAGCTACAATGTTGCAACCGAAGAGAGCCATGCTGAGAAGCAATATGAATAATGCCTCCTTGAGATACTGATGGATAGATGGTGGGAGATCTGAGGATCAGTCATAGTTATTAATCATGTGTGGTAATGTGACTGATTGTTATTACTTCATACACTAGGTGGCTAGGAATGCAGCCAGTTCAATAAAATCATTTTAACTTCCTTTTCATGGTGGTCATTTTTCTTGTGTCTCCTTTCCTCCTTTGGTGTTCTTCAATTAAGGAAGAAAAGGCTTTCCTTTCATTTCACTGTAAGTGACCCATGAATGGGGTTCACTTGGGAAAAAAAAATATATGGCCGTGCTATTCAGAACACGTTTTTTCCTGTGGGTGAGAGGCCTCTGCAAGGCTGGCTGTAAACCATGAAAAGAATGGGATAAGTTGATCCTTCTCATTCTGACTCTTCACCTGTGTTCCGTGGTCTTATTGCCAAGGAGGGTAAAGAAATACAAATTTGTCTTTTTTTTCTATAGAGTAAGTATATTCAGATATTATTATATATATTTGATATAGAGAAATTCCTTTGGAAATGAAAAGAAAGAGAACTTCTAAATGTGGAGCAGACCATATGGTTTGCTATTTGAAGTATCCCCATTTGAATTTTGCAGGGAATGTAACACAGCTAATAAAATGTGGCCTTAAGTGCTAAATGTTATGAACTAAAGATATTTTAAAGACAACTTATGGCCTTTGAGATTCCCCAAAACTCTAGACTGTAGGGGATATTATTTTGCTTTTGTTGAACTCAGTGCTACCTTTAAGAATTATTAAAAACCATCCAGATGAAAATGACTACTGCTTAATTGAAGTGGAAAAACATTAATGAAACCATTTTATCTCTGGGTATAATGCCATCTGTGCCTGACTAGATATTTTTGGTTGATGTTAAGCTAAAACACATTCAAGGCTGGAGTTTGATTGCACAGTATGTTTGTAGAGCTATGCTTTACATATTAGAATTTTTTACATCTATACACAAATACAAAACCCTTGAAAATACTTCTTACAAAAAATGGGGGGGGGGGGATTAAGGAATGTGAATGACATAAATAGTCATTTTAGTACCTGAACAGGGTTAAAGGAAGGAAGGAAGGAGTGAAGGAAGGTTCACTGATGGTCATAGGTTACTGATGTTAAGTTCAAGTAACATTTTCCCCCATCCACAGTTGCTGTGAATCCAGAATTTGAGTTATTTTACAAGGAGCTTTCAAATACTGTTGCCCATCTTCATGTGTGGGTAAAGGATAATCCTTTTGATTACAACATTTTCCAGGCACTGACAGTGAGAGGTTAACTAAAATAGTATTTTATTCCCTGCTGTAAGGGTGAGTACATCACATTAAATATATTATTAATCCAACAAAATATTTTCATACTAAGCCATTTGGATCCATCAGTAGCCCCATTGTAACTGATGGATTACTGCATTACCATTTAATTTATTTTTATTTTAAAGGCATAACACTTACTATCATTTTAGTTAATTGTATAACCAAATAAGGAGAAAAATTGCTCCAGGAAAATGAGTAAAGTAGAAGAGGATTCTTATTGTTAAGAGAATTACTATGAATTGTTTTCTTAAAGGTTCTCTACAGAGAACTGCTTACACTCTCCACATTCATCTTCAATGCAACTGAAGAAAAAAATGAAGGAGAAGGAAAAATCAAATAGTTCTAATTTGGACATTCAACCTGCCGCTTAAGATATCAATGACGATGTGTCAAGTCTGTTTCTGGCTTTAGTTTTCCTCTCAGAGCCATTTTCTTTTTTTTCTTTTTTCTTTTTTTTTTTTGCCATTTTCAAATACAAAACGAACTCTGCTCAGAGGGAGAATTACTGGAAATCAATTTCCGTTTCATTTGTGATACTTAAAATTGTAGCTGCTGCCATTTCTGCTCAATTATACCACACTCAAATAATTTGTTAAATATCTTTGTGTCATGGAGTCAATATATGGAAGTGAATTCTACATATATCTCTGTTCCTTTGATGAAAATTGCTTGAATTTGAAACTTATGAAATTTATACTGAGTTGGTCAAATATAACTCAAATGGGTCTTTTAAAAAAACAGTCTTTTATTTTATAATGTTTCAGATTTGCAGAATTATTGTGAAGATGGTACTGAGAATTCCCGTATATGCCAGACCCAGTTTCCCCTATTATTAATATCTTACATTAGTATGGCACATTTGCCACAATTACTGAATGAATATTGATATATTACTACATTCCATTATTTATTCAGATTTTCTCAATTGTTCCCTAGTGTCCTTTTTCTGTTTTCAGGATCCCATCTAGAATTCCACATTACATTTACAAGTCATGTCTCCTTAGGCTCCTGGTTGGCTGCGACAGTTTCTCAGACTTTCCTTGTCCTTGATAATGTTGATGGTTTCAAGGATTACTAGATATGTGTTTTATAGAATGTCCCTCACTTGGAAATTTTCTAATGTTTTTGTTGTGATTAGACTGGAGTTGTGGGTTTTAGGGAGGAAGACTACAGAAGTGCCTTTCTTATCACATCATGTCAGTGGAACATATTATCACCTTGACTTAGCACTCTTATTGTTGGCCCTAATCACCTGGTTGAGGTAGTTTTGTAAAGTTTCTCCATTTCAAAGTTATTCTTTTTTTTTCTTTCTTCCCATACTGTACTTTTAGGAAAAAAATTACTGTAAGTAGCCCATAGTTAAAGAGTGGGAAGTTATGCTACTCTCCTTAAGGGTGGAATAGATACATAAATAATTTGGAATTCCTCTGCACTAGTGATTTGTGTCTTCTTCTCATTTACCTTTTCATTAATTTATTTATATTAATACAGATTTGTGGGTACTTATTTTGTATCCTAAGATATGATTCAATACCCCTTTCTTCCTTCCTTCACTCCTTCCTTCCTTTAACTGAAACTGTTCCAACTTGGAACAGTTGTTCCAACTCCTAAATAATTAGGAGTTTTTCACTTGGATTTTACATATCCCATTATTTTGGTTTGTGTGCTTTTGTTTTGCACTTCTCTACTTTCTAAAACTACAAAATGCTTCAGGCTCTTCTTGTACATTTTCTGCATTGATAGAATCAGACATTTCTGCAAGGACACCTGGTTTCTTGTATTAGAGAACAGTATTAGAAAGTCAACTCTGGGTGCTAAGTATACTCAATGTGTGTGTTTGTGTGTGTGGTTTACCTTTTCCCTTTGTGCACATCTTTGGTAGGATGACGAGATATTTATTCATATTTAATCAAGAAAAAGCAAAAATACTAATGCATTTTAAAATACAAAAGAAGTTATTTTAGAACCTGAATAAAACTAAAATGACTTTCAAGAGCCACCTGAACAGAAGCCTACCAATTTCTGACATTTTCCTTTGGTCTTTGAAAGATAAGCAATTTGTGCTGAGTTGGATCAATAGAGAGTAGAAAGCTGGGAGCTATTGTAAATTTTGAGACCTGGAAGCACTTGCAAAAATGGATCAAAATATAAGCATAGTTCTTCTACTGAGATTTAGGTAAACCAGTTTTCTAAAGAAAAGGCTCATTTCTACATTCAGGCATCTCTCTTGATCAATAAATTACTCTAAATTTAAGCAACTATTCTGCCATAGACCAATTTTTTTTTACTTAATATTGACTATCATTATTATGCTGAAAATGCTTTCTTTTCCAATTTTGAAGTGACGGTTATTCAGAATGAATTTGTGCATGAGAAAAATAAAATGTGTGATCTTTTCTGTATATAGTACATTTGTGCTGATTTTGACTCTTTTATTAACCCATAAGTATTTAATAAGCACATTTTAGGTGACCTTTGTGCTCTTTCAGCAGCTCTTGCAAACTTGGTATTTTTATGTGTTGTTAGTCAATGGGCAATAAGAGTATGGTGTGTCACCACGGAAGGGAGAGTGGGAGAAATCTGTCATATTGACTTCAGGAGGAATTGGCTATTGCTGAGTTAACTACACTTACATGTATGTTAAGCCAAATTCTTTGATATGTAAAAGAGTAAGGTTTATAGGTTTCTAGTTTATATGGTGGCTCTGAGTTGTTACACAGAGCTGGTCCTTAAAGAAAATAGAGTAAACAACCTTCAGCACTACACTGTGACCATTGGCCAGGACAGTTGACTAATATATAATTCAGGCCATATTTTTACCATATTTATTCTAATAATATAATTACTACTATACTACTATTAATAATTTAGTAATATTAAGTACCTTATACCAGGTATTAAGTTATTGCTTTATATATATAATATGGATTTGATACCTAAAATTAGGTCATATGTTTGATATCTGCTTCAAAGTTTGAGCAAGGAACAAGGCTGGTTTTTAACACAAGATCTTCTGATTTATGTTCCTAATCGCTAGATTATACTGCCACATTAAAAATGATTAGATTTGGTGACATAAATCCACTTAGAGTGAAAATCTGTCTGGCTACATTATGAAAAGTTTAATCAGTCCATATTAAGATATATAGTATATTGTTTTTATAGAGCTATGTGTGTGTACATGTGTGTATATACATACATAAGTGTACAGAGAGTTGGAGAAAAGGAATATATTTAAATTTAATTTTTTATTAGATTAGTAATTTGACTCATAGCATATGGAGATTTTACTAATTGTTGATATGGATTTCAAAGTGTAAATTTCACTATGGTTATAATGATCTTCCCTTATCACTGTTTAGAACTCAGAGATAAAAGAAAAAAAAGTAAAGGCAGACTAATGTAGATGAAAAATTACTCATGTTGCAGAAACATAGTTCATTTGCTTCTGGCATAAGTTGAGGGAAGAGACCATATATTTATGTCACAATGTAATGGCATACTGTAGGCTATTTCTATATGCATTCTCATTCCAGACTAATTTGTCAATTGTCGGTAAATTCAGCATCTTCCACATCCGGATAAATATAGATTTCTCAGTTGACGGTAAATACATTGCAGCTGCTCTATAGCAGGCAGCAGATAGATGAAGGCATTAAGGTGACTTTCTTGTTGAGTGTAATGTAGGAAAATCAGGCACTCTGTAGAGGATATATTTGGAATGTTCTTTAAAAATGATGTCAGAGCCTAGAGTTGTCTCACCCTCATCATCCTGATTCTTGCCTTGGCTGGTGTGGTTTCTTGAGTTGTAGGAAGGTAATTAGAATCAGGATGACTTAGTCCTGAAAAGGGGGCTGAGGAAATCAGGTTCTGGTGTCAATACCTTTAATTAGCTTTACTTTGATCTATCGGTCTTAAATCTTTTGGGGAAAAAGTGGAAAATATGCAAATATCAAAACAAATAAGTGCATAATACAGACTTTGATCCATGGTCATCTTTGATCTGCTCTATATTAAGCACTGGCCAGTCATTTCAAAATTGTTATAAAGGGGGATCAGGGAAGAAATGAGTGGGTGATTATTAAAAAAAGGACAGGGGAGAACAAAAAAGGGAAAGTGTGAGTCTTTGAATAATGAAGTCTTAGATGTTATATTCAAATAAAAATTATAGCACTATAAAAGAAAATAATTCAGGGAGGTTCAAGAATGCTAAAAATAACATTTTAAAAATAATGCATGTCGTACCATGATGGTTCTCAAAGTGTGATACTGAGTACAGCAGCACCAGTAGCAATACTTCAGAACATGATAAAAGGCATATTTTTGAGTCCTAATCCAAATTTACTAAGTCTGAAACTCTGAGAATGGGGCCCAGCAGTCTGTATTTCAGTAAGCTCTCCAGGTGATTCCATATGAAAATCACTGGTAAAGTTACATTTACTAATGTGCCTAAAAGTAGAGTAAACTTTGGATTCAATTGAAAGGAACCACTAAAAAATAACTCTGGAGTAACTTAACCATTATTGTCACTCATCTGGATTTTTTTTTTTCATTAAAGAAACTCTTTGTCCAACATATTGGATCTATTGGGGGAAAATAACCTTCCAGCTACTCAAAAGTAATTTTAGGAATTTTTCCCCGATTGATCTCTTCCTCCTCAGATTTGGAAAAAGCTGTTATGGTGATCCATGTAGACATGTAAAGTATTAACAATTGACCTTTTTAACTCAGCACCCCTAGGGGGAATAGTACAGGAATCTACAACATGTGGGCACTATTTGATGGGGTAATTCTAACAAAATTTAATTCAATAGGTACTTATTAAAGGGTGGCCATGGGTATGTTAATGGAATTAGTGATGTGGAAAACATACATATAAACCATGACTCCTGATCTCAAATTGCTTACCATTTTCATTTATTCAAGGAAATCTTGCAAAGGACATACTTTACTAGCAGGTATTTATATCCAAAGAAATTATCCAGCTTATTTTATGCTTACATTATCTAAGATTTGAGCTCTAGTTATTTTAGGTACTGAATCCAGGTAAATCCACATAATGATGTTTGGTCTCTGATGAGTCCCTTCATGAATATAAGTTTATGACTTTCTCTTGGAATGTATTAATTGTTGTGATGTAGAATTTAGTGATGGGTAATAACTTTATAAGCATCTTAGTTTCCAACAACAAAGCAGGTCATGAATTTCCAACCTCATTACTTCAAATACAAATTGTTTTTGGAAAAACATTTAAAAGCATCAAGTGGGTACTTAATTCTTATGTAAGAGTGAAAAAATAGAGTTTAGGACGATGGAATAAGACATTTTATATTTCCATATACATGTATACATGTATATTTCCATGTAAAAAGCAGGAGACAAGATACCTAGAAGTAGAAATAAAATGCCCAGATTGCTAACATAGTGATGAACATCCTTACGAAAGGGTAAACTTGGGATGCCTGAGTGGCTCAGCATCCCAGAAGGTTGAATGTCTGCCTTCAGTTCAGGGCGTGATCCTGGAGCCCATGCAGGAAGCCCAATGTGGTACTCAATCCCAGGACTCCAAGATCATGCCCTGGGCCGAAGGCATGGAGCCTGCTTCTCCCTCTGCCTATGTCTCTGTGTCTCTCATGAATAAATAAATAAATCTTAAAAAAAAAAAAAGGAAGTCAAGCAGACAATAGTATACAAAACTAGAAAGACTTAGAACAGTAAGGACAATGTAGCTTAGTAGAAAATAAGGCTTAATTGGAATACAAAGGTAGTCAAACATATCTAGAAAATGAAAATAGTTTATTTTTGTTAGACATGAATGAAAAGGTGATGCTGAAACTAAAATATAAATCTTCTGATGAATTGATTAAAATTCTGGTAATGATTGAGAATAATTAATTGGAACTGGGCTAGCCTAAATTTATAATCTAATAAACTAAGATGGGAATGAACTATTCTTTATGAAATATATTTAAATGGTCAGTCCTGGCTATTTGTGTTTCAGTGAATCTGTGAAAAATGTTAAAGTCAAAACAAGGTCCCCTACTATTTTGGGGAAATGGGAAGTCTGAGCCAGTATCTTGATGGAAAGAAAAATGTAGGGCTCCTATTTAAAGGTAGCAACAACAGATTTCTATAGATGATATATCTGGTATTAATTAGAGATCTGTGATTAGTATTAATTATTTGCATGTTTCAGTGTACAATATGGGAAAACAAAACATGGAAAATATTTATAAAGGAATAACGTATTCCTTCTGATCAATTTTCTTCAAATTACTCAATAAAAAACTATAGAATTAAAAAAAAATTCTGACAAGTTGATTGTAAGATTGATATGAAAGAGTTAATATGTAAGAGGTTCCAGGATAAATAGCTGGTAATAAAAACAGTAGAGTAAGGTAACTTCAAAATGCTTTTAGTACAAATATGTAGAATTTCCGGATAAAATATAGTCAGAGCTTAAATCTAATACCTGCCAATCTTGGAAGGATAAAAAAACACAGTATCTAGGTGCTAGAAACGAAGAAAAAAAATCAGCAAATTGCAAACCAGATGCATGAATTGGTGCATCAGTAGCTTGGTGGTAGGCAATGTAGAGTGAGAAAGGAGAAGTATTGTCTTGGCAACAACTGGCTTTGGTTTTATTACCTAAATGGAGACAAGAGACAAGGCATTCTAGCAATATAGGAGGGAAATCAAAGAAAAGATTCCTGTATAAATTAGAACAGCGGAAAGAATACACCTTGTATAAAATGTGAATTAGAAAAAACTACCAGCAGGTGCAGAAAGATGACAGGATGGTTTTCTATTTCTGCCTGAGTTTTGAAAGAAACAAAATATTTCCTCCAACAAAAAGTTTCCACACAACTGATGATTAATTGAACTCTACTTCTGAAACTCATATAATTAAAAAAAAAAAAGTTTCTGCAAAGTTTTTCCAGACTGTGATTTTAACATAAAAAAATAGTCCCAAGTAGTTTACATATGTGGGCAACTGGAAAAAAAGAATGTAAAAGCGCTTTGAAAGAAATGGTCTCACCCCAGTTTAAATGAAAACAACAACAACAACAACAACAACAAAAGAAAACAAACCTCAGTTAGATTCCCACTAAAGATGAGTGAGGTCCTAGTCCAAATTCATAGAGCCTTTGAGAACGCTTGGCATATAAAAAGAGCTCTTGCATGGAAGCCCGAGGTGGGATTAAGGACCCAGCAATGCAGTGGCAGCTCTCAGCCATTACATTCTTGCTATATCTATCCAAACATGGGTTTTATTTTTATGACAGGGGCAAGTATCTACATATCTACATTTTCAAGTTATGAAATCCACTGTGACTGTCACTTGACAAAACCAACAGTAAGGATTAAAGTGCAAAAAAGTTCAGAAACACAATTGTAAAATTAGTATATTTATTTAATTAAACAAACTTCCATTTAAATAAAGGGGGATAATGGTCTTTAAACTAAAATATAAACATAAGGGGGCACCTGGGTGGCTTGGTCAGTTAAGCATCTGACTATATAATTATAATATATAATTAAACATAACATATAAACATATAAACATAAGTATTAGAACACAATAAAAGACAACTCAACATTTAAAAAAGCCAGATGTGTGCAGCCCCGGTGGCGCAGCGGTTTAGCGCTGCCTGCAGCCCAAGGTGTGATCCTGGAGACCTAGGATCGAGTCCCACATCAGGTTCCCTGCATAGATCTTGCTTCTCCCTCTGCCTGCTTCTCCCTCTGCCTGCTTCTCCCTCTGCTTGTGTCTCTACCTCTCTCTCTCTCTCTCTCTCTCTCTGTGTCTCTATGAATAAATAAAAATATTTAAAAAATAAAAAAAGCCAGATGTGTTTTATAGACATTATATGTTATAATATGCATAAATTATTTTCTTGACTTCATCTCCTATTTAAATAAAGCAGTAGAGGAAAGAACAAGTGTCTGAATAAAAAAGCAACTTCCCACTTCATGGACTAAATAGTTGATGCCTTAGCAGTGAGTTTTCCAGTTTCTTCTTTTTCTTTCTCTATAATTCACAGAATCTTTTTTTTTCCTTTAAAGTGTTTAAAATTGTGATTAGGTTTTTAGGCTAAATTGGACTCAGATTAATTTATAATGTAGTCAAAATATCATATGTTTAAAAACCACATTGTTCTCTACTTCTTTTTTTTAGTTCAATTCACTTTCAATAAGAATATATGATAATCAAGATATCCTTTTGTACATTGTCTATTAAATATAAGAAAAATGGGCAGATTTTCAAAAGTCCAATATCATTACTAAAAATGAAAAATACAGTTGATAAAATTAAGTGCCATAGAGGTCTACTATATTAGATTAGACACAGATGAAGAGATAATTAATGAACTGAAATGTAGAGCTGAGAAAATTTTTCAGAAGTCAGTAAAAAGAGATAAGGAGATAGTTAATGTGGAAGGGAAGGTTAAGAAATGTGGAAAATGGAATAAAAAGATTCAAAGCAGGCAAAAAATGATGCAATGTATATATGTAAGGTACCTCCAAAAGCAATGTACAGGACACCCAAGACGGTGCTGAGAGTGGCTGATTTGGGGGAGGAGACCTATGAGTCAGGAGTAGAAAGGAAGTTACATTTTTATATGCATTATAATCTTATTTTTATCTCTAAAATTATTTTTTCATACAAAATGTTTTTCAGAATTAAAAATTCATGGATGAGAAAATGAAACAAACAAAATGAGGATAAAAAGACAAAGCCAGTGATAAAGTTACATAAATTATGCATGTGTTGTTTTTTTCTAGGAATGAACATTTTGGTTCTAAGTCTTTCATTATTCATTACAAAGAGGAAAACACAAAAATTTTATGAATCACAGTTTTCAAAGACAAAGGCAGACAGAGAGCCCTGAAGAATAGTTTAACAGTGCTGTGTTTTCAAATGAGAAAAGATGTCTTTTGTAGATCCTCAACACTCTGGGAAATACAAGTTATTGTATGTACTCATATCTCCCCATAAGGTCAAACCTGGAAAATTGTCAGTGCTAACACCAGAATCTAAATATACAGTCTTCATGTTTTTATATCACTTGTTTATTGATTTTTTTTGAACACTTAGTATACCCCAAGTGCTGCAGATACATCAGCCAGAGTGATTTCTCTTTCATTGACTAAAGGAAAAAGCACACCTGTAAATCTATGTGATATAGTAATTAATATGGTAGAGATATTCATGAAGCACCACAGGTTTACAGCGAAGCCTAGGAGAAGCAGCATAATCTGAGTGAGTGAAATTTTTTTCCAAAAATAGTAAAACTTTATGGGAAAATAGAGGTAATCTAGTCATACAAGTAAGACAGCAGCTGGGGGAGTGCCAAGAATAGGAAACACATCTTTCTATTTTCTAGGGTTCCTAGTTTACTTGCTTATTAGTTCATTTGCTGATTACTTCATTGGTATCTATAGTTAATGATTATCTCCTGGTTTCTGGTACCATCTGGCATGTGGAATGCAATAGTGACAGATATCTTTCTAAAACACTAATATTATGAGGTCACTTCCATGTTTAAAAATCTGTCATGGGTCTTTCTTGTCAATGGAAGTGGTTTGTAAACTAAGTTACTTGTACCTCTTGGCCACAGGAAGACTTTGTAGGGATGTAAAGTCATGCTTTTAGTGAAATTCACTTTCACATCTTCAATTTCCATGATTACTTTCTCCTATAATGGATCTTCCTGAGAATGATCTTGCTGTTCATAGGTCCTCCTTTCCCAACACTCCTTTCATAATCAACGTTGTCCTTTTTTCATCCATCCCGGATGGTGTTTTGCACATTGCCCAGCTACAAAAACCTCCAGGATTCGGTGTCTGCATGGCTCAGTTGGTTAAGCATCTGACTCTTGATCTCAGTTCTGGTCTTGACCTCAGAGTCATGAGTTCAAGCCCAGTGTTGGGCTCCACCAATGCTGGGCATGGAGCCTACTTTAAAAAAAAGAAGAAGAAGAAGAAAAATCTCCAGGGTTATAAACAAAGAAACACTTCAAGAATGCATAGCTTCTGAGAGTGATTTCCCAAAAATCAAAGCCCAAAAAAGGGGCTTTATTAAGAAATTTTGAAGGGTGCTGTATCTTATTTCAATCAGGGGATTTGTTTTCATCAAAGCTTCATTTTATAATTGCTTTATCTGCGTGATTACTTGTCTGTCTACCTAAATACCTACCTATTTGCCTAAATACTTACATACTTATTTTAGAAGTGATGTTCTATTGTGGATGATGAGTTTTAATGAGATGACCCCTTTTGTCCTCACATGGAAGATATTTTCCTTAAATGAGCTACTCTAGAACTGTTTTGTATTTCAAAATTGATTTTTTAAAAAATTTTTTTATTTATTTATGATAGTCACACAGAGAGAGAGAGAGAGAGGCAGAGACACAGGCAGAGGGAGAAGCAGGCTCCATGCACTAGGAGTCCGACGTGGGATTCGATCCCGGGTCTCCAGGATCGTGCCCTGGGCCAAAGGCAGGCGCCAAACCAATGCGCCACCCTGGGATCCCTCAAAATTGATTTTAAACAATTTTATAGAAATTTTAAATCATTGCAAAGGAGATATGTATAATATATACATTATGAAGTTTAAGCCTCATATCCTTGGCATAGTAGGAAAGTTGTACAATCTGATCAAATTCTATTCTTTCAACATGTGACTGTCCCCTATGTTTTCCTCTACACCCTGGTCTTAGCCTCATGGAATGATTTGCTCTCACAGAATAAGTTATGTTAATATTTACATTCTTTATTTTCATTCCGTGAAAGTATTTCTTTTTTTCTCACTCCCATCCCTTTCTAAAGTCTTACCTGACACCCTATTGGTTACTTCCTCCTTTATTCTGTCTAAGTCAGTGTAAGGGATGGTTTTATGGTTGCTATGTATTACAAGACAGTTTTTTGGTCATAGCTGTGTCTCTTTTCCTTAATGCACCTCTATGAGGGTGGGAATGTCTTTTTTTTATGTATATATGTACAAAGCTGTGACTATCTGCATCATGTCAAACACAGAATGATAAACAGAAAAATGAAAAAACTGCAATTTCTGATGGTTGTAATTTCACTTCCTTTCCAGGTAGTCATTATTGACAGTTTGATGAACACCTTTGCATAGTTTTTTCATTCACAAACACACACAGAGATATGCTAGTAATTATTATTTTATTTCTTCCTTTCTAGGTCTGTACCTTTGTTTTTCATTGCTTCCTTTTTAAAATTTTCAACTTCTTGGATGTTGAATAATAATGGCAATACAGGGACTTCTTATTTCTCTCTAGTGATTCACCATTTTAACAATCTCTATAGTTATTCTGATTTATACCTTTTGCGTTAAGAATATTTTCTGTCCCCTGTTTGCCAACACAAATGCCAGAAATATTTGGATATTGTCGAAAGACTTTTTGTCATCTATTCCTGTGACTGTTTTTTCCCTTTTAATTAACAATATAATTAGCAAATAAATTCTTAATGTTATACTATCTTGTATTTATGAGATACACCTTACTGTTCATATTATTATTTTAGTGTATATTGAGGTTATTTGCTATGATTCCATGTAATCTACAATATTTTTCTCCATGTTCATGAGTGAGCAGTGACTATATCTTAATTTTCTTTTATAGTCTTAGTATTTGGCAGAAGAGGTTTCAATAACTATTCCCTAAGTAAGTGGATAAACAGATGTTAGTGTTTGATATTTTTATTTGTACATACTTTTAATATGTGATTCTCTTCATTTACGGAGTAGTCCCTCATCTATGTCGGTCTTCATGTATTCATTCTCTCATCCAATCATTCATCTATTCAGCAAATAATTTCTTAACAGCCTATGGTATGGCAAGCCCTCTGCTAGGAGCTAGTTATACAGTGGTGATAAAAACAAATGTGGTTTTGGTCCTTGTGGAACTCTCAGTCTAGTGTCTACACCACCATAAAAATCTTAACTACCTGAAGAAGTCTGTTTTTTTTTTTTTTTTTGTAAGCTCCTAGGAGACAGAGGCTCTATTTATTTCTGCAGAAAGTAACAAATCAAGTGTGACACTAAATATACATCCAAAATGTTTTACTAGAATGCCAAATTAACATATAATAATTTCAATATTATCTTCTTGCTATACTCAACATTTTATTTTTATTAGAGAGTGTCCAATTTGAGGCTCCTGAAGGAGTTAAATGAACTTTGTGTAGGATTCATTGGAGAGCCACATAAATGGAAGAGCTGGAAAATTATACTTAGGAGGAGAAATTAAAATGATTCTGTCTTTCAAATGAAAGACAGACAAGATTCAAAATAATCCTTCAGGGCTCATTCAAACAATTGATCAGCTCTTCTAAATCTCTACTGAGGATGGGATTCTACTAAACAAATGTTCGTTTCAGCAAAATATTTCATTTCTTGCATCTAGATTACAAAAATGTATTGGTGATGAGAATGGTTTAACTTTGAATATACTATCAAAAGAAAATGTAGTGACGCCTGGTGGCTCCGCGGTTTAGCGCCTGCCTTTGGCCCAGGGCGTGATCCTGGAGTCCTGGGATGGAGTCCCACATCAAGCTCCCTGCATGGAGCCTGCTTCTCCCTCTGCCTGTGTCTCTGCCTCTTTCTCTCTTTCTCTCTCTCTCTGTCTCTCATGAATAAATAAATAAAATCTTAAAAAAAAAAAAGAGAGAAGAAAATGTAAAAGAAGCAAACATGGGGTGACAACTACACTGTCCTGGATAGCTTAATATCTTATTAGGGTGACACCTACTACAGACTAAAGGTGGCTTAAGGGTTTTCCCAGGTCAAAAATAACATAACAAGATTAATAACAATAATCTAACATTTATTGAGGATCTACAATCTATATTCTAACTCTACATACTTTTTTGTGTGTTTCTCATTTAATAGTATTAGGTATGATTATTAGTAGAATGACCGTATGTCCTAGATTCTTTTGAATGGTCCAGATTTATTCCTATTTTCCTAGAGTAAAATTACATGGTTATTCTAGCTAATATCTGTATTTTAATATTGAATCTAAGCTGCATAGAGGTCAAAAATTTTCTGAGGTCACCCCAGGTAGTAATTGGAAAGCTGTGAATTTATGATTAAATGGCTACATATTCATGACCTGCATGAGGGCTCTGAAAATAAGGAACAAAACTTAAGATCTGACCTCCTGCATGTCACACTGTATCTACACATGGGTATGACAAATGCAATCTGGTGAGGAAGACATACAACTCAGAAATGAGACAAAATAATCTTTATTTTTTTATTTTTTTTTTTTAATTTATGATAGTCACAGAGAGAGAGAGAGAGAGAGGCAGAGACACAGGCAGAGGGAGAAGCAGGCTCCAGGCACCGGGAGCCCGACATGGGATTCGATCCCGAGTCTCCAGGATCGCGCCCTGGGCCAAAGACAGGCGCTAAACCGCTGCACCACCCAGGGATCCCAATAATCTTTAAAATACATTTAAAAGTCTGTTTAATGCATTAGCATCTGTATATGAAGATTACAATTCTCTTAGTCCTCAAAGGACAAACTCTTTCAGTGTATCTTAGATGTAAGCAATTGAGAATAGTGTTTGAAATTGAAGTAGAAAGGACCTTTGACTTTAAAGAGAAATGTAAGAAAGGTGACCTTGAAATAGAATATGCAGCTAAAAGGGCATCATCAGGAGGAAGTAATCAATGGAACTGGAGAAATGAGAAAGCTCATGGGTTGAAATCTAGCTTTACCAGAAGTCTCCAAGCTTCTTCATATAACACCCATTCCTCCTTTTCAAAAAAAAAAAAGGTTGGGGGGTATAGGAGATCTGCATCTGAGATGCAAAGAAACTTCCTAGGAAAGTAAGTTTCTTTAATCATCTAAAGTCTACTTCCTGTCTACTTGACCAGCTCCTTTTCCCTCACCCCTGATCTAATTCACTCACAAAATTATCAACAGGAACAAAGGGACATTTTCATAAAATGCATTTATTGGCATGTTCAGTGTGTATGATTTACTGTTCGGTTTTCCTGGCTCCTGACTTCTGAAATTGGTAAAGTATGAGTCATTGTTTCTAGAAACTATTTTTTCAGGATGGACCCTCAGTTGAAATGGGAAATCCAACATTTTTACTTTGCTTTGCCCCTTTGCTCTCACGCTTACTGAATGAACAACTACTGTGTTCTAAGTGTCAAACTATATGTTGAAGATACAAAATGAAGATGCCATGTCTCTTTTTTCTTTTTTTTAAAGATTTTATTTATTTTTTATTTATTTATTTATTTATTTATTTATTTATTTATTTATTTATTTGACAGAGAGAGAGAGAGATAGAGAGAGAGAGAGAGAACAAGCAGGGGGAATGGCAGGCAGAGGGAAAAAACAGGCTCACTGCTGAGGAAGAAGCCAGAAACGGGACTCGATCCTGACACAGGGCTCAATCCCAGGACCGTGGGATCATGATCTGAGCCAAACGCAGACACTTAACTGACTGAGCCACTCAAGTGCCCTGCCATATCTCTCTCTTCAGAGAGCTCCTAGCCAAATGAGGGAAGCATATATGTGAACCCACAAGATAATTTTAAAACATAGTGAGTGAAAATACAAAGAAAAAAAGGGAAAATGTAAAATCAGTTTAAATATTAGACATTTTATTTGTCTATCAGAAGTATTCCAAAATAAAATTTAAAAACCACACACACACACACACACACACACACATATACACACACTTAGCATGTTGTTGATTCACTTGAAATTAAATCCATTAGTGGACACAGTGGCTCATTGCTACTTTATATATTTTCCTCACTTGAATTTCAGCACATAACCCTCTCCTGATTTTCCCTCTTCTTTTTGTGGTGACTCCTAGATCTCTACTGCTTCTTCCTGTTCTCTTGCCTCTGGCATTCCTTAATGTCAGAACTTTCCTGAGTTTCTCTTTGTTCACACATAACTCTTCTGTTGATATCTATTCCTCAGCTAAAATCTTGAAATGCTTCTCCATTTTACTCAAAGCAAAGTTAGATCCGGGGATTTGGTGATTGAAACTTATAAAATATGGCTCTCTTAAAACAAAACAAGACAAAGCTTTGTCTTATGAGGTTAATATATATAAGAAAAAATCACAATCAAATTATAAACTGAAAAAAATCTGACAATACCACCACCATATCACCAATTTAGAAAAGCTACATGATATTATTAACTGCTTAATGCATTTCCCCCTGTATTTTGGCCACATAATCTTTTATCTCTTCTTATGACAATAATCTTATACTACCATGCTTTATAGAACAACTAAAACTTAATTTAGTCTTTTGTATGACAGAATTTTGTTTTTTATTTTAATTTTATTTTTTTCTTTCAGCTTTACAATTATTTACTGGTAATTGCATGTAATTTTCTAAAATTGTTTTCAAGTTTGAGAAAACTTTTGCTAACTCTCTTTCATACATGACCTGTATGACTAACTTTCGTAGATTAGCTTCTAGCTGCATATATTCAAATTTTATCTCACCTCCTGCAAAGCACATTTTCATGTTATGAAACATGCTTTCAAGGCATGATGGACCAACTGAGTCACCACAGTGGGGACAGGGCTATTCCTGAATACCATCCTTATATGCAGGAGTGACTGGAGCATATATAAATATATCCACATTAAACCCAACTTACTATGCCCCTACTTTATTTGGGGGTTCTTGGTAGGAGCCAGTGAAAGAGAGGGAGACTTGATGATCTTTGTGATAAAACCAACATATTTATAAAGGTCTTCATACTTAGATCATACTCCCCAACTTTCCAGAACCTCTTGATCTCCTGTCCCCTCTTGCCAGTCTCTTCTTATACCCTGCTTCTACTACACTGGCCATTCTGCTATTTCTTGAACATCACAAGACTTTTGTCTCCTCTACCTGGAATGCTCTTCCCCAGCTATTCTCTTAGCTTACCTTTCTTGTGTCTTTCCTATTTAAGTTTTGGCTCAAGTTCACCTCCCTGTAACACCTACCCTGACCAATCTATTTAAGACTACACTCTGCCTTCCCACCCCATTTTCCATACTCTACTCTACCTTTTCCATAGCTTCTACCACCTTCTACTACAATGTATAATTGCTTATTTATTATGCTAATTGCCTGACTCTGTTTCCTTGGGAAATAAGTTCTATAAGGGAGGGAAGCTTGTTTTTGTTCACTAATATATTCCAAGCACCTGGAACAATACCTGGCATAAAATAAGCTTGCAATAAATTCTTAAATGAATGAATAATGTCTATTGAAGTATACTTTTGTATACTTTTATTTTAACTTTAAAAACTGGGCATGTACATACTTTTAAAATGTACATATTTGAAATTAAGTATTGATTTTTATCCTAAAAGAATTTCCAAAATAATTTACCAGGTTTTTTTTCTATAATTTTTAGTAAGGGGTGAAAAAAAGACTATTTACTAATAAATTTCAAACTTTTAGTTTCCATGTGCCATATATCCTATACTGCTTATAATCAAGAACAAATTTGCAAGAAATTATAATTTTTATTCACTCCTGGAACATATTTAATATGCTCTTCATTAATGCAAAGTCCCTCACAAAGTTCAGTGGTAGAGTTCTCTTCTGTCTCAGAGAAGGATCACAGAATAAGAGAAATAAGTATCATGACTGACATCAAAGATACTGTAAACATCACCAACACCCCACTGCTATCCACAACCAGACTGGGTGTATTCAGTCCACTTACTTGACCTTTGGAAACTTTGATCTAATTTCTTACTAAATGGTAAAATATAATGTGTACTGTAATGTTTTGTTTCCATTCTCTACCCAAATCTTTTAATAGGTACTCCAGAGCTATCCTCTTACAAATCTCATGTGGTTATGTGGTTAAGCTTCCACTTCTGTATTGAAATTAATTTCTCAAATGTAACCACAACCTTCGAATTTAATTACCTTTCTTTAGTGCTACTTGACCTGTCTATGACATGTGGTGTCATTGAACCTTTCTTTATTCCTTGAACCATTTTTTTCCATGCCTTCCATAACTTTGCATTTTCTGATTCTCCTATCCTTAGCCACTCCTACTTCTTCATTTTTTTCTTTTCCCCAATCCTTAAATGTCACTGTACTGAAGCCTCTAGCACCTGTCCTTTGATCCTCTCTTTTCATATGTTACATGTAGTCATATATGTTCAAAGCTATAAATATCACTCTGGTGAGTCTCAGCCGACATCCCAGCTGTGGTCTATCGGCTGTTTTCTCACCATTTATTTCTACTTTGCACATAACATTAGATAACTGTTCTCTCTTCCCTCCAACAGATGAGGTCTGTGCTTTCAAGGATCTATTTTCAAGGTAAGAAACAAACATTAATAAATTCCTAAGTGTGTAAAGTGTTAATTGTAAAAAATGCAGCGAGAAGACGGGGATGCCTAGTGTAGTTAGGTGAGGGAGTGAAGGTTTCCTTAAGTTCACCTCCCTTTTGGTTCACCTAAAAGAAACAATAATAAGCTATTTGTAGCAGTTCATTCATTAATTTATTCATTCACCAAAGACTTCGGACTGACAAATTTGAGGGACAAAACCCCTAAGACATAATTCCTTCCCATGAGACATTATTTTCTAGTGTGGGAAATAAGCCTCTAAAGAAAAAAACACAAAATAGAATACCACAACCATGATATACGTTGTAACAGAACGTTAAGGAGAGGGGCACCTGGGTGGCTCAGTGGTTGAGCATCTGCCTTCGGCTCAGGGCACGATCCCAGGATCCTGGGATCCAGTCCCGCATCCAGGGCCCTGCAAGGAGCCTGCTTCTCCCTCTGCCTGTGTCTCTGCCTTTCTCTTTCTGTTTCTCCTGAATAAATAAATAAAATCTTTTTTTTAAAGGATATTAAGGAGGAAGATGCTAAGTCTCCTTGAAAGGTATTTTGTAGGGCTGAACTTCAATGAAAAAAATAAACGAACCATCTATGATATACATGAACTAATTGAAAATATAAAGAGAAATGATTGTTAGAATATTTGAAAAATACTCTGCTAATAAAAAGGTTACCATTGCAATGATAAAGAAATATAAATGGAAAAAATATTTTAAATATTTTATTTATTTATTAGAGAGAGTGCGCACATATGCACACAAGCAGGGGGAGTGGTAGAGGTAGAAGGAGAACAGGCTCCCCTCTAAGCAGGGAGCCCAACTGGTCTGGGGGAGGGGGCTTGGAGCTGGATCCCAGGAAACTGGCATCATGACCTGAGCCAAAGGCAGATTTGTAACCAACTGAGCTACCCAGGTGCCCCTAAATGGAAAATTTTGAAGCCAGAGCACACAGTAAGGCTAAGGCTCATGAAAATTCTGTCATTTTCCTCTTTAACAAGAATGTATCTTCAGTTGAGATGTGATATACTAGGCATTACTGGTCAATTCTTAGCATAACTTGACAACTACAGCTAGTCAAAATATGTAAACTCTTAGACTGACTAGTTAGCCAAACTTGTAGGTGGACTACCAGCATCACTGAACAAAAAACATCCCATTTGCCTGCCTCTCTCAACAGATGGTAAGTTTCTCAAAAGACATTTTTATTTTATTTACCTCTGATTCTCAGCTCAAGAGATTGCCTGCCTTTTTTTTTTTCAAAATTAAAATTAGGTGAAAAGTGATATGAAATAATCAAAATTTGTTTCCAATACAATCATGATATGACTATATATGCATATATATATATTTAATTTGTAGCCTTGCATTTAATTGCTTTACTTGACATCTTCAGTATGTTTAACATTTTAAGCTACATGCTCAAAACAAATTTTTTTCTACAGATTAAGATCACCTGAATAGACATTATTATTATTATAGCTATTACTTTCTGATCCGGTTTAATTCAATGCTATATGGAATTCAACACTTGAAAAGATTTGAAAATTGACCTACACATATTTGTATGAAACAGACTCTAGATATATTTTTCTAAATGGGACATTACATGTTAATAGTGTGATTTCGTAAGCTAGGCACCTTGTATTTTCAAGCTACTGTAGGCTGCTAATGAATCAGGAAAAAAAAGTGATTAGATGTTTAAAACTTATAGCAAAAGATATGCTTTGACTCATTGCAGAGCCATTGCTGAGAAAACCATTTCATAGTAATATATGGCATTACATAGAAATTTAGCCTAATTCAATTCATAAGGACATGAATATTTTTATTAGGGAAGAAATGGGCCTTTAGTATTCTATTGCATCTCCTGCTTCTCACTCTGATGCTACCAAAGCCTTTTGAGAGTTAACCATTTCTTTGTAACATCATTCAAGTATGAAATATTTGTATATGTATATGTATTTCATACATATCACCATCAAAAAAATCACTGGCATTCTTTCATCTCAGGATTTACAGTATTGTCCAATAGAACTTGCACCAATGATGGAAATGCACTGACAACATGGTAACAACTGGCTGCACCTAGCTATTGCATATTTAAAATTTTAAAATGTCACTAGTATAACAGAAGAATTGAATTTATAATTTTATCTAATTTTTAAGTACTTTAATTTTTAATTTAAATAACCATGTATGGCTGGTGGCTACTGTATTAGACAGTGCAGCAGCATAGGTTAAAGCTTCTCTCAAGATTATTGACCTTTTAGCCCTGAATAAATTAAGTCAATTTTTAAAAATATCAGTTTATAAAATGAGAAAAACATACAACCAAGCACAAGATGTTCGTAAGATAGGTATGATAGGAAAATCTCAGTTTTCTAATTTCCACAATACCCCTAGAGCAAATAATTGAGTTTCTAAATTGCAGGAACATATTTCTGCACAACATGCTACCCCTCCCATCCTTAAGAAGAGTTGCTGCACACCCTGTATATCAGAGAACACTAAAATCATGCTGAGATGCAGAGGATGGGCAGCCAGTTCGGTTTATGTGCAGAACTGGTCTCCAACTCAGAAAAAAGTAAAAATTACTGTGTATTATGTTTGAGCTGTTCACAATTATTCAAACAGAGAAGGTTAAATTCATCATTGGATACAATTTCCATGTGGACAAAGCATAGATCTTTCTGTGAGGATGGAGAGAAGAACTGCCACTTTCTGCTCCTGATTTTGTTTGCTGAGTTATCTAATCGCAGTTCCTGCTCCACTAACAGCAGCTGTTTGCTTCCTTTTGTGGTTATGAAATGCAATGCTGAAAGTCACAGTCACAGAACCCCTCCCCACTGACTATCAGAATGGCTGATATGACTGCCAGAATGGACTCTCCTCAGGGGTAGTCATGAGTTGTTGTCATCTTGTGGGTGTTGCATGTGTCATGGCATTTTTTTACATGAAGGAAGAACCATAGTACCTATGTAGAGGCAGTGGATGAAGCATGAAAACATGGCTGGGCACCGTATGTAGTCATAGCCGGCCCACGCACTGGGAAAAGACATGACCTGAGAGACAGATGTAGCTACAGGAAGTTGATGATAGCAAACATCCATGCATCTTGAAAGATAGATAAGGGATAGCAGATGAGGTGGGGTTGGCTTGTGGTGAGGGTGAATGTGAAGGGATGGCAGTGGCAAAGGCGATGGAAATACCAGAGGGAGCAGGTCTTCTCAAACATGTTGGCAAGTATTTCACATCTGGGGAGTCTATCATTAAAAAATGGGTGACAGTGCCAGAGGCAGGCAGAGCTACAGTACTAAAGGGACTGAAGAACTCAAATGGTCACCTGGCGTTTAGTGAACCAAGGCAGGTGCCTTCTTACAGGATGAGCACTGGACTAGCAGCACAATTGATGTGTTGCTAAAATTAGTTGTGCTGACTTAGAGTTCTGTACCACCTTCTTGTCTAAAATAGGGTTTGAGTCTAAAGACGTGGCCTGGGGGAATGTGTAGATAAGGATTAATTGGCCTCAGCCCGGTAGAGAGGAAGGTAGCAGAGGTTGGGGAATAGAACTGGCATGCTCCAGCTGAGTATGATTTCTCCCCCACCTAAATTCTTAGCACCTCCTCACTAGGGAGTTTTTGTATTAATTTTCTTAAAAACTTACAGAAAAGCAAACCATTTTTATTGTTTCCTTTCCAATTCAAAATCAACTAACCAGAAGTTACAGAAAGACTACAAAGAATTCCTGTGTACCATTCACCCAGCTTCTCCAAATGTTAACACCCTGTATAACCAGAAGACATTTATAATAATCAAAACCAGGAAATTAATATTGATACAATACCATTAACTAACCCACAGACCTTATTCAGATTGCTCCAAGTGTTACAAAAATATCCTACTTCTGATTCAAGATCTAATCTGGGTCAGATACTGCATTTAATTGTCTCCTTAGTTTCTCCTGATTTGTGACATTTTTTCAGTGTTTGTCTTTAGGACATTTTCAGTTTTGAAATGTACTGGAAATATGCTTTGTGGAATGTCCCTCCATTTTCACCAGTGTGAGTTTTCCTTGTGTTGAAAATCATGTTATATATATATACCACAAAAGTGATGTTTACTTTTCCTGACTGTTTCATATCTGAGTGGTTCATAATATCAGTATGTCCCATCCCTATGGGGATGTTAATCTTGGCCAATTGGTTGTAGTGTCTACCTGGATTTTCTTCTGTAAAGTTATTTTTCTATTGCAATTTAAAAGCATTTTGTGAAGAGGTGTTTTGGAATTATGCAAATAGTTGTTTCTCATTTTACTTTAACCACTTATTTTATTTATTTTTTTTAATTTTTTTTTTAATTTTTATTTATTTATGATAGTCACAGAGAGAGAGAGAGAGAGGCAGAGACACAGGCAGAGGGAGAAGCAGGCTCCATGCACCGGGAGCCCGATGTGGGATTCGATCCCGGGTCTCCAGGATCGCGCCCTGGGCCAAAGGCAGGTGCTAAACCGCTGCGCCACCCAGGGATCCCTTTAACCACTTATTTTAGACTTGTTATGATTCTGAATCATAAATTCAAAATTATCACTACTGATGATATGTGTTTACCAAATAGTGATTTTCCATTAACATCATTTTTTTCCACATTTGAAAATCAGAATTAAGGAAGCACTATCCCTATCTGTCTATCTGTCTATCATATTTACTTTAACCAGATTCAAAGATAGCTATAATATTCTAAGGATTATAACCTATTACAATCATATTTACTTTCAATATTTATTTTGTTCAAATTGCCCTAATTTGGCTATTGGGAACTCCTTCAGTCTGGCTCCTATGTCTACATACTCTCATAATTTTCTGAGCACTTCCTTATTTTGACATTACAGTGTCAAAAATTAAATTTTAAAATTTCATTTTTTATAACAAAATAACTGACCATTACATGAATATATATGAACTGTGTGTACATGAATCAAAAACATCTGGTGAAGGAAAACAAATTGATTTTCCCATTTCTTCCACGTGTTTCAGACATAGTCTACGTAGAATGTTTGGGATTAATGTCACTTAGTAATTGAAACTGATAATTAGAAATAAAATTCTATAGTATTGGAAAATGTATTTAATATTTTTATGTTCATTTTGTCAATTCTCAAATCATTATATCTTAAAAAATATTTATAAATCAAAGGCAAGTAAATGTGTTGTTAAAATAATATTTATTAAAAGAGGGGGCCTGACATGGCCTGTAAATTTATGTCAAAAGTAGTGTATAGAGACATTACTGCTTACCAACTAGATTGACTAGATATACATCATTTGTTTACTGACTGTCTATATATCATTTTTTCAATGAGTTATTGATGAGCTTATAACTCAGGAGTGGTAGAGCAAAACAAAGTTAGAAAATCATGATGAAAGGTCATCAATAACTTTGTGAATGTATTCTCAGCCTGCCAATTGAATAGATTATTTATGCAACAATGATTTCAATATATATTATGTCATCATTGGGAGGGGGGGCAGAGATTTATTTCACTTGATTTGGAGGAATCTGTTTCAAACAGTTGTTTCCTACTGCCCAGATGACTGGCAATTCTACTTCAAAACATTATTACTGACTTCACGTAGAATAATCCAATCCTCCAGTTCTATACCTTTTTTTCCCTTTTATTCCATTGAGTTCTCTAAGATATATTTGAAGTTTGTATGTGTTTGTGGTGTGAGTTTGTGTATGTGTGTGCATAATCACTGCATGATTATCAGTTTTTATTTTGTACAGCAAGGTCTATTTTGGCAACAACTAGTATTTCCTATCACCATTATTTTCAAAAAAAATTGTAACACTAAAATATAGGAAAACATCATCTTCAGAATTTTACACTCTCCTTTAAATTCAGTATTTAAGTTTTCGACAACCTCACTACATTGCTGTTTTTTTTTTTTTTTCCATTTCACTATGGACTGTTGAACAGAGTGAATGAAATATTTCTGATGGCAATCACAACACTAGCAAGTTAGTAATATATAATAGTACTGCGTATGCTATTGTTCAACTATTAGGCCTTCAGAGAAAAACTAAAAGGCTCATTTTGTGGGAAGCATATCTCCTCATACACTTCTACTTTTACTCCGGGTCCACTTATTTTTCACAGAATATAGGAGAGCTGTGAGATAAACTACCATTATGACTCTGACTCTAATCCAAAAAGGAAGAAAGATCTAGAGCTCAGGGTAATTGTGCAAATGTACTAGCTGCTCCTACAGCATAGGGGGAGTTTGAAATTCTCCATATTCTCTGCATCCGTGTTTAAGAGACTTAAGGATCTGCCTTCCCACTAGCTCTGCCTTACCAACTTTCTACATCTTGATGGTTCCTCTTGCTTTTCCATAACTTCAAATCTAGCTTGGTCTTACTGTCTGGTCTTTGGATTGATTTTTCTTTTAGATGGTTTTGTTCTTAAACTTGATTTTTACCAAACTGTCTTCATAACACCCGGGTCTAAGTTTTAAGATTCATGGTCTAGTTCCACCTCAACTTCCTTGTCTAATCTCAGTTCTCAGAATATACACATTGAAGCCAAAAACTTCTAGTTCTCTGAAAATGGGCTTTGTGCTTGGCAATCTCTGCCTCTGGCTGCATTTTACTGTTATATAACTGGACCTCACACTGTTTCTGTCATCAATTTTTCCAGGCCTCAATGAAGTAGTATTTCTGAGTAGAACTCTCTGGCAGATGGGATCTTGATTTCAAGTAGAGGAACATATAAACTTGTGGATTTCTGGAAGCCCTAAGGAGTAAGTTTTAATTTGTTATGCTTAGTGCATCAATGGGTATTAATCAATGTCCTCTCTTGGAGTTACACATGATCATGGTAATGGACATTCTTTTGAGAGGTGGTGTTGAATGTCACTTGCTCTATGTCCTCTTCTGTGGGTATAATCTCCTCTGGCTGAATGCTCATGAGTTGACTCTTCTTGGAAACTTAAAACTTCCAGCCAGCTTAAGTCTTCTAAAATAGCTATTTTCGGGGCCACCAGCAATTTTTCTGACTCCTTACTACCTTCTATGCTAAACATAATAGACAAATTTGTCACCAGTAAAAGAGTATTAACATTGAAGCAAAGGAGCTGTTTCTCAACTAGATATAATTTGGCAGGCAGCCAAAATTATGTGCAGTCTCCTTCTCTCCAGATTCTGTTCACAAGGGGCAAGACAAATAGAACATCACTCCGAGAGATCTTTCACTCAGAAAAATTATAGCCATCCAACCATGCCTGAAATTAACAGTGGTTCTTGGCTCTGGTTAGAAGAAGACAACTACATGCCATGCTACCTCTGAGTAAGTATGTGTCAGGGCACTTTCGGATATAATTGACAGAAAATCCAGCTTAGCTTACATTAAGAAATAAAAGGAAATTTATGGTTCATAAAATTGGAAAAGGCTAGGGTAGCTTTAATTCCAGTAATAGCTGAAATCATGGGTCAAATAATGTGATCAGAACTTGGTTATTCTTGGTTATGGGTTATGTAGCATTAGCCATATTGATGCATTGTGTGTGGGTCCAGGCTATATTTTCCCAAACTACTTTCAAAACCATGTTCCATTGGCCTGGATATGATCACATACTTGGTCCAAGAACGGAAGACATTGGAATGTGATGGACTGACTAACCAGGCTTGATTCACATTCTATACCTTTCGAACTAGGGTTGAAACCTCTCCTAAACACATGGATTAAAAGTGGGAAGCATGGGATCCCTGGGTGGCGCAGCAGTTTAGCGCCTGCCTTTGGCCCAGGGCGCGATCCTGGAGACCCAGGATCGAATCCCACGTCGGGCTCCCGGTGCATGGAGCCTGCTTCTCCCTCTGCCTGTGTCTCTGCCTCTCTCTCTCTCTCTCTGTCTATCATAAATAAATAAAAAATAAAAAAAAGTGGGAAGCATGTCAGTTTCCAGAGGAAATTTTAGTTATTAATGCAAAGAGTGGATGGATGGATGCTAGTGGCAAAAACAACTGCTATCCAGAAAGAAGCAGAATAATCATACTCAAAATGAGAGTGATTTTGCATGAACTATGAAATGGTATATGCCATAAAAAACTGGTTCAATGTCAGTAGATTTGTTGCCTGGAAATTATCCAACTCTTCCCAGCCCAAAAAGACCATTGTTAAAGTTTTATTACTCTCCTGTATTTTTGTTGTTTTTGGATATATATAATTTCTATGGAAAAATTAAATTTGATGTCCTATATTCTTGTTAGTTTGGATCAGTGAGAAAGGATTACTATGGAAATACTCATAATTTTATGGTCTTAAGTAAAACAAGAAGTGGAAGTAACCCTATCCTTGGCAAATTCAAAATAGATAAAATAATTTTGTTTTGAAATAATTAAAACTCATTTTTTTCTAAAGTTCATGCTCAGATATACTCAATTCCTTTTTAAATTCTCTTCCAAGGAATCTGTGACCTTGCAGGTTATTATTTCTTTTTTTTAATATTTATTTATTTACTTATGATAGACAGAGAGAGAGAGAGAGAGAGAGAGCCAGAGACACAGGAGGAGGGAGAAGCAGGCTCCATGCCAGGAGCCGGGCGTGGGACTCGATCCCGGGACTCGATCCCGGGACTCTAGGATCGCGCCCTGGGCCAAAAGCAGGCGCCAAACCGCTGCGCCACCCAGGGATCCCCAGGTTATTATTTATATATGTATATTTTAAAGCTTTGTGAGGTACAAAGCTAGAAGTTATTTGAGATCCAATATATAAAATATGATCTTTGCCCTTCAGATGTTTACAAATTTAATTAGATTTTCAGTGCCATCAAAGGACTAACCAAGAAAAAAGTCAACAGATGCCTGGAAGTGTTCTTTGTCACTCTTCAGGCCTTCTTTCATGTGAGCTAATTTAATGCTTATGAAAGACCAGTATAAACATAAGTAATTTGACTTTTCCATTTAGAATTTTCAGACCCTGTGAGTGACCATCAATACAACCTCAATACCAGAGAAAACCGCTCAGTCCATCAGGATGTACAAGGAGCCTAGGCATGAAATAGAATAAAACTGTAGGCGTATGAATAATTAGTCTTCTGGATCACAAATGCTTTCAACACAGGATATGCCTTTAGTCTTCATAGTAAAGAGGTTAATGATCAAATTATGTTCTTTCATTTGCAACTTACTTTTCAGATCTCTATTCTGTTTCAAAATTTACATAATGAGCATGTTGTGCTTGTCAGAAGTTAACTTCATCACTGAAACTTTCATGTTCATTTCATTCACTTTTATCCCTAGCATCTTAAACTTCTAGTCACTCTCTCTAATTACTTCTCCCAATCACATCTGCCATTAATCATCCCAGAAAAGCCCATGCACAGTCACAAAATTTGGAGGATAGAAAAAGGAAGTAAAGCTTCTGATGGCCCTGCCTTTGTCAGCCTACTTGATTTGAACTAGGAAGATACTGGGTTTTCCTCCAAAGGACTATTACTGACCCGGCTGGGAGGTCAAACAACAAAGCAGTAGTCTGAACTAGAAGAACTCTATTTTCTGTGCAGATTTATTATTTTTCTTTAAAGATTATTTATTTATTTATTCATGAGCGACACAGAGAGGCAGAGGCATAGGCAGAGAGAGGAGAAGCAGGCTTCCTGTGGGGAGCCCAATGTGGGACCCGATTCCAGGACCCCGGGATCATGCCCTGAGCCAAAGGTAGATGCTCAACCACTGAGCCACCCAGGTGTCCCTGTGCAGATTTATTCTTATATTTTGGTATCAGATTTTTTAAAAATCTTGAATAACGCAAAAAAAAAAAATCTTGAATAACGCAAGAGAAAACAATTTTTTAAATCCTTAGATTTACTCTGCCAAATACTTCTTGCCAGTTTTAAAATATCTCATATTACTGGGTGCCTGGGTGGCTCAGTCAGTTAAGGGTCCAACTTGATTTCACTTGAGGTCCTAGGATGGAGGCCTGTGTAGGGCTCCACGCTTAGCCGAGAATCTGCCTGAGATTCTTTCTCTCCCTCTACCCCTCCTGCTCATGTTCTCTCTCTCAAAAATAAAATTAAAAAGTCTCAAAATATCACTTTATTCTCTAGCCACTGGCCAGTTCTGGTATAACAAAATTTGAGATGTATTTATAAAACAATAAACTCAAAAAAATGTTTGTATCTCAGGCTTCTAAGCAACTATCGATGGTAATTTACACCCCAAGTACCTATAACCCCAAATAATAAGATCACCTGCTAAATACAGAAGCATACTGATAATAAACTTAGCAGTAACTGTCAGGGGGAGTGGTACTTGTTATAGGTTCTGTGCTTTTGTGGGATGACAAGGGTTAAAGGAGCAGTAGCTGTGATGTGGCTATCACTTGATTTTCATACATTATCCAAATCTACAAGAACACTTCCCAAGATAACACAGGGCTCTCAGTCAATGCCCAGCTTTCAAAGCTAGACTGTAATTTTGGTTGAATATTAACTTGATGGCAAACTTTATGTTGAAAGCTTAGAAATTGGTTAAGATACAAGAATTCGGTTTTGAGTTAATAATGTCCAAAAAATTAGGGCTTATAAAATTGTTTCAGCAAAGATTGAACCAGGTAAATAAGTAAGAGTAATTAGACTAAGCAAAATATGTATGTATATACATACTGTTCTCTATGGTGTTTCTTTAAATCATATAACACTGTGATGAGAAGTCCTTGATAAGTATGTTCCTATTCCTCAGGGAGTAGAGTACATATTTCCAAGAATTCTTAGACTTAACTCCTGAAAGTAGTTAAGGTCAGTAAAATAGTTTAGCTAAGAATAATAAGACTCTATGTTGCTCATTATTATTTTGGAGATGAGAGGGACTCATATTCTTACTGAACTAAATCTTTTCCCAATAAAGATGAGTCCAACCTTCTCAAACTTTATGTCCAGCAATAATTTTACACTTGCCCATATTCCACTTAATGTCATACAAATATGTCTTTTTAAGCTTTATGGGATTGAAATTAAATTTCATTTGATGTTTTCTTTTTACACTTCTCATCAAGTGCTTAATTTGTGTGCTTTCTAATATTGTTAGGATCATCTGAAAACAATGAAACATTTTTAAAAGCAGAAAATTACACAGAAAAATATATGGTTCTATAATCATATAAAACTTACATCAGGATTCCTCTGAAATTTAGTATGAATTAGTATGCCATGGTCCTCAGCTGTCAGCCTCCTGTGCTTATATCAGCATTCATTGGGTACATACTAGTGATGTGTATACTGTAGTGTGATGGTATTTTGTTTTCACAAATGAATTATTTTTTCCCAGCCTCTTTCACTGCATTAAATGCAACCACCATGCTCTCAGTTGCTTACGCCTGAAATGTGAGTCAACTTTGACTCTACTTTTCCTCACTTTCCCACATTTTGCATATTAATAAGCTCTGGCTGTTGATTTATTCAAAGTCCCCAGAGGAAACAGAATTCATTGCAAATGCTTCAAATAAAAATATTTCAATAAAGGGACTACTTGCAGTGATGTGAGTAGAACAAGGGATGGTAAGGCAAACAGAAACTAACAACTGTAGGAAGCCATTAATATCCCTACTAAAGAGATATTAAGGATAAAGGGAGAAATAAATGTTATCAGAGTCACACATGGAAGGAACTATAGTCATGGAGCAATGGAGGTATCCTCAGAGATTTAAGCCTGAAATAGGGAGTTGAGGGCAAGGGGAGAAGTAACTTCACACTTTCCAATTCCCTACCTACATCTTCTGTTGGCTGAACTCACCTGTAAGACACCTAAGAAGGAAGCATGATGATACAATAGGGATGATTAGCCTCCCAACTGCAGGATAGAACAGAGAAGGATAGAAAAGGCTTCAAGGTTGAAGGGACAAATTGGGAATAAAGGGCATGTTGTACCTTAAAAATATATCCAGGATTAGTTCTCTTCATCTTGCTGAAACTATTCTACTCTAAGCCACTGTCACCCCTCACCCAGCCCACTCATTCCATAACTATGCATGCCTATCTCTCAAAATCAGACAATCTTTAAACCAAAGAAGTGATAAACTTCTCCCACTTAAAACTCTTTTAATTGTTCTGCATCACTCTTGGATAAACATAACTTCCTTATTGTATGGTGGGCACAAGTCATAGGGCTGAAAAAGAATAAAGTAGCAGCAGATTCAGAATTCTTTTCTTGAGGCTTTCCATGGTGTTGATGTAGCTATCCTACATTTTCACTTTTAAACCTATCAGTAACAGTCATAGCCACAGGTCTTGACTAGGCTACTTATTTGTTAACACGGAAATGAAAGTAGTGCAGATTAGCTCTTCCCTTGACCTGATAACGGGATAAAAAACACATTTGATCAATCTAATGCTTTATTAAACAGGTTTATAATAGCATTTCACCTTTTCTTTTCATCTTCTACTTTTTCCTTATATAATATCTTTTCAAATGCCAGGGAGTACAGTGAGAATGTAGTATATAAACTTTTCAGGATTTTCATAAAATTATGGAATTTGATATTCAAAATATATTTGAGAAAGCTGTTGGCTCAGCTTTTATGTACAAGAAAAAAAATGAGACTCAGAAATACACATGGATTTGTTCCCTGTCAATGGAGTTAGAAAATGGTAGATTCTGTTTTAGAATCCAGTTCCTCCAATTCCTAAGTCAGTTTTCCAATAATTATGTTAGTTTTCTTCATATTTACAACATATTTCTTTTTTTTCTTTTCTTCTTCTTCTTCTTCTTCTTCTTCTTCTTCTTCTTCTTCTTCTTTTAGAGAGAGTGAGGGGGGAGAGGCAGAGGGAGAGGGAGAGAGACAATCTTAAGCAGGCTCCACATCCAGCGCAGAGCCCAGCACAAGCTCAGACTTGTGACCCTGAGATCATGACTTGAGTGAAAATCAAGAGTCGGATGTTTAACTGACTGAGCCACCTGGGTGCCTTTTTTTAAAAAAAAGATTTTATTTATTTATTCATGAGAGACACAGAGAGAGAGAGAGAGAGAGAGAGAAAGAGGCAGAGACACAGGCAGAGGGAGAAGCAGGCTCTATATAGGGAGCCTGACGTGGGACTGGATCCAGGGACTCCAGGATCACCCCCTGGGCCAAAGGCAGCGCTAAACCGCTGAGCCACCCAGGGATCCCGTGAGTGCCTTTTACAACATATTTCTTGTATTTAATACCATTTAGAACAACTAATGCAGTTCCTTTTCAACATTTGATGTTTATTTTAATTACTTTGTTCCTGCTCAGAAAGCAATACAATAAAAGTACTTTTTCCCTTTTATTTTTATTAAATACACTCCAGATTAAAATAAATTGTTTGATTACCAGAAATAGAATCCTGACAATCACTAGCTACTGTTTGGAAAAGTCAGGGATGAGAATCAGTACATTGCTATTATGTTTGTTCGTGCTGTGGCGGCTAGTAACACAGTTCTAGGTTTCAGAATCATCTCAGCCACGTACACTGAAGCTTCCCATCGCAATCAGCTTGTAAGAGTGCACTGTTGCTACAATGAGTTTTTATCAAGTTTGGTGCAAATTTTGTCTTTAAATTTATTGTGTTTGTCATAGTGGATGCATATGTGTTGACAATATTGAGCATGTCTGGTTTGGAGGCAGTAAAATCTGCCAATGTTTTCTTCTAGAAAACCAAATGCATAACAGTCATCTATCTATCTAAAAGTGACTCCCGAAGAGAGCAACTTTATAATTCAGTTTTGTTTTGAGTAAAGACATCTTTATGATTTATTTAAACTCTCTTCATTATAATCAGAACAATGGTTATTTTTAGAATATAATTGAATACTGATTTCTAATAATTAATATCCCAACTAAAATCACTTACTTTTTGACAATGTTTTACTTTTTCTTTTTTCAGAGGTAAGTCTTCTTTTCCATTCAGTAACCTGTCAGTTGCCATGCGATACCTGATCTACAACTTTTCATGAAACAAGAATTTATTGAGTATCTGCTATATACCAATCACTGTGATAAAAAATATAAAGATAAATGTGGCATCATTCATGTACTCAAAGAACTGACATAATAGAAAAAATAGTATTTTGAAAGATTAGTTACATTCATTTCCTCATTTCTTCAATCATAACCTATTAAACAGTGCAAGCTAAGCACTTCTAGTTTCTAGAGATACAAAGATAAATAAAATATAGCCTTTCTCCTCAATTTTCTCACCATCTATTGGGATAACAGACATACACAGAGATCAGTTTATTGTATTATGATTATGTGTAAATATAAAAATAACCAAAGACTGTTATGAATACACAGAGAAGGAGCAGCTATTTCAAACTTGGAGGGATAGGAAAGGCTTTCCAGACAAATTGTAACCCATATGGTAGAACACAAGTTATAAAGATAGCAAAGTGAGAACAGTATGGAGCATGTGGGGATCTATTAGCAACTGTAGTTGACATAGTGTAAAATTCAACACAGAAAGTAGTGAGAGATAAGATCAAAGTTAAGCAGGGCCAGGTTTTGAAGGACATTGAATGTCATATCAGAAACATTGACATTTGTCAATATATTAACATGTATAACAAAGAATGAGTATAAAAGTGTATTAGAAATATTTATTTAAAATGTTTACCATTGTATTCACATATAAATCTGAAACTTAGAAGCAATTTGATATACAAATGTGAAACTTAGAAGTCTGGGCCGGACTTGTACTGGGAACCACTAGCATATTGGTGGTAACTGACATAAAAGAATGGATGTTAAAAGTGAAAATGAATTATGATAATTTTAGTGGGCTAAAGGAGGGGGAATCCATCAGTACACCAATATTTAAGGAGTAGGCAAAAAAAACCTACTAGAGAGAAGAAGGGGGAAGGGAGAGAAAATTAGGAAGTTATAGAGAGATCCAGGGTAGTCTGATGTGATAAATATGAAGGAGTAAGTGTTTCAAGAGAGTTTGATAGTATCGAATGCAATAGAGAGAGAGAGTCTAGAACATAATTAAAAACATTTTTTATATGATTAGGAAAAATCAAGTTCAGTGGAATTGAGGGCCAGATCAAATAATAAATGCTCAATCATAAACAGGAGCTCAGGAAGTAAAATCAGAAAGTTTATATTACTCTTTTGGAAAGCAAAGAGCTTGAAGGTGAGCTAGATGGTAAATTTGTACCAAGGTGAGGACTGATTTTTTTTTTAAGGTGATAGTCTTGATGCAAATAGGATGGAAAAAAGATGCATGCAAAAAGATTAAGAAAAGAGAAATAGAGAAAGAAAATATTAAAAAGATTAAAAAGTCAAGGCACTGTGGAAAGCTGGAGATGAAACATATTTGTGTTAAAATATTGGAGGGAAATTTTGTCCTCCAAAACTAGAAGAAAGGCGCAGATGACTGCAGATCATTAAATGTTTGGATAGGAGAATGGAGATGGAGTGTGGAATCCGGGGGGTGGGGGGGAGAGGGGGCAAATTTGACTTTTGAGAGTTCAGGAATTAGAAATTGAGTAAAGGGTTTGGGGAGCAGTGTGAACATTTGTTATCAGAGAACATTTGCAAGAGAAATAAGTGAGGAAAAATGAAATGATTGACAGTACTATGAAACTAAACTCTGGTTGAAGCACAGACAGTTGGAATGATAACTTTATGTGAATTTTTTGTCAGAGTATTCAGCCACTTTAGGCCTTGAAAGTGGATAGTAAGGGCAGCAAATGAGAGAATTTTGCTGGGTGAATACATCTCAGGATAAAAAGAAAAATATTCGGATGTGATGAAAAAGCAACTTAATATTCACAAAATCTAGGATAAATAAGAAAAGAACAGATGTTTTAAAGAAAGGGTATTTAAAACTCAAGGGATTATAAATCTATAAAATTAAAGAGCAGGAGCAATGTAATTCATGAAATAAAAGTTAGAAAATGTAGAAAGTTGTGGTCGCTTGTGCAGTTAAGTTCAGTATTTCAAAAGTGATTATTATAGGTGAAAAAATGTTACACAGTATAGCCGTAAGAGTGGATGACCTAAATATGGGTGGAGAGATCATCAAGTTTTGGGGCTAAAGTTTTGGATAAAATTATCCATGTGAAGTTTGGAGCCACCTAGATGACAACTGGATTTAGGGTGGAGAAAACTATGATATAGATATCAAAGTCTTTGATTAATATGCTGGTATGAATAAGTCTTTAGGATATGACAGAGGTAGGTATGGATAAAACACAAAATAAGACTTTTTTTTTTACATAGATATGTGGAAGCTGTCCTGGAAAGCTAGAATAATGTTCACCTATCTCCCCACTCAAATGTCCACAATGTGTAAGAATAATGCACAGACTACCTTTGAAAGCATTGATAGAAGCTATACGTACAATGTGAGTAAAGCTAAAGTTTACTTAAAAATCTGGTGTGCAGACCCATTTGAAAATAGATTGTGGATACAAGTTATTTTGTTTGATGTTCCATGGTCTGAAGTGGAAATACTTGAAGGGTAACAGTAAGAGATTTGGTGAAAGGAAAGGAAGCACAGAAAATAATGGAAATGAGAATATAGTATTATGAGATAATAGCTGATGAAGCAAGTAGTGAGAATAGAGCAGCAAGGAAATACATTTTCAGTTATTAATTAAAGGAGGAGGAGTTCAAGAGGTGGCTATTATTCTGAAAGAACAGCAGAGAAAAAGGCAGAAGACAGAAGGGACTATAGTGAGATGGTTGTTGTGACTTGTGAGGGTGTCATGTACACTGCATGGTGAGTGCATGTCCACACTTACAGATGTGTAGGCACCAATCAATCAGATTGAGATATCAAAGTAATCTGAAGTGAAATTGAAAAATTGTAACGAGGGATGCTGTGAAGCATCTGTGCTGCCATTAAAGGCCATTCTGATTTAATCTATAAGCAATAGGGAGACTGATGGTAATATATTGCAGTCTGCATCTATGGAAAACAACTTTGGGAGCCTTTTAGAGTGTGAAATATACAGGAAAATAAATAATGTGAGGAAAACTGGTCAAGAGGTAAAATAATGTATCCAGGAGAGAGAAATGACCCTGAAAGAAAAGATGACATTAAGACACTTAACTATGTGATTGATAAAATTGTCAAGAAGGTCAAAGATGACTCCAGTATTTTCCACTTTGGAACGTGAGTTAATGGTGATTACTTTCAATGAGATTAAGTTTGACAGGTCTGAACATATTAAGGAGTTGAACAAGGAAGTCTGAAGCTAAAGAAGAAGATACATTTTGGGGAATATATGTTTGCAAATCATCCAAGTACAAACACAGTGTTAGAAATAATGGGTAAAGAAAATTGTCAAGGTTAGCATATGAAATAAAACTAAAACAGGACCATGGACAGAGCCCCATGTGGTATTACCATTTCAGAAATGGCCCAGGTAGATGAGATGAAAGAGGGAGGGGAGGAGCAGAGAGATAAATAGAAATACAAAAGCATTTTCATAGAAATGTACTGAGAGAGTGGCAACAACTATGAAGGATTTGACATTTTTACCTTACTTGCAAGCTAATGAGATAGCCTTCCACTATTTTCTGGATGTTGACAGAAGATACAAGGCTCCTGGGTCAGAGATCAAAAGTTTTATTTTTTCATATCAAAAGCTGTAGCCAGATTGTCTGCATGGTCATGTCAGGTCTGTGATCTTCAGTCCTCACAGGGCTGATGCGAGGGGGTCTAGATGAATGTCTGCACACTCAGTGGGCTGCATTATAGTAGACGAATGGGGAACCTGCCACTTTATAGCAATCTGTAAGCAAGCTTGTATTTTTGTCTGAGGGGGAGACATTTCCTCATCCCTTAAGGTTGCTGGCTACAAATAGAAACCTGAAGAATAGGCTTCTATAAAGAATGGTCCTATAAAGAATGGTCAGTTACTTCCATTCTCAGCAAACCCAGCAAGACGTATAAATGGTGCATGGAAGTATATCTCCCAACAGAGAGTTTCAAGAAAAGGATATGGTCTTGCATCACGTGAAGCAAGAAGGTAGGATGACTTCAGGGGAAAAGCTCATAGGTTTGGTCATTAGATGTTCTTGGTAATCTTTCAAAAATGAATGTGCTTTCTATTTGGTGTTATTTAAGCAAATGCTCCACAAAATTAGACGTAACTCCTTCTCAGGGTTTGGGACAGATCTTTGGTTGTGAGAATTGTCTCTATAAATTTTTAATTTCCTAATTCAATTTTGACATATTCTAGAAAAAATGATGCAAACATATGCTGAATTAGTTGTATGTCCATCACATATACCCATCTTATCTGTCTCTGTATTTGCACATTTGATCATCATGATTGTCTCAACCTTAATTGCCCTAGGCTGAAGAGAAAAGAATCAGCCAGTGTTGATATGTAAAATACTTGTTTACCTAAAATTAAAGTAAATAGTATTTATAGCATGTTGTAAGAAAGAATTTTTGCAGAAGTTTAAACATAGAGTAGTGGTAGACCTATGCCATAACACATTTTTTTTTTTTTATAAAAGGACCCTGGACTTCAAAGAGCTGTAACCCATCTCTCAGTTTCATGTACACTTTGCTAGTGTCAATTTAGTTGCAGCAAAATAAAATGTTTTAAATATGATTTGACTGGTTCTGTTCTGCTTTAAAAATCTAAAATTTGGGGCACCTGATTGGTTCAGTCAGTTGAGCATCCAGCTCTTGATCTCAGCTTGGGTCTTGATCTTAGGGTTGGGAGTTCAAGCCCCACGTTGGGCTCCACACTGGGCATGGAGCTTACTTAAAAAAAATAAATAAATAAAAATCTAACATGTTAAATTAATTATTACATGGTTCAAATAAAAATAATATTAAAAATATATCTTCTATTCTTGTCTCTCATTAGTCCACCCTCCCCATCTCCATCCCACTACACATGTACACACCCATGTAGCCACTGTAATTACACTCATATTTTTCTAGAGTTTTATTTTTCATAAAAGCAAATAAGAATATATTTGTGGATAGGAGAAATCTAGAGATGTCACACCAAGATTCCTGTTTCTAGATTGTTTAACCAAATTCTAATCTAAGTACCAGTCTGGGGACTTTGCAAATGTAATTACAGTTACTAATCAACTCACCTTAAAATGGGGAGCTTAGTTTTTTATTATCCTGTTTATTTTGATTATCATTATTTGACTAAATCCTTTGAAAGCAGAAAAGAAATGCAGAAGAATAAATCAGAGAAAAAGAGGCAGGCAAGTGAGACAGAGGGGAAATGAGAGATTGCTAAGCCTGGGAATGTGTGTGCCCTATGGATTTGAAAACAATTGCTGGCCAAACACTAGCAAGGAAACAGAGACCTCAGTCCTACAATCACATGAAACTGAATTTTGCCATAACCTGAATGAGCCTGGAGTGTTTTTGCTTCCAGAGTCTCCACAAAAAAGGCCAGAGCAGCCAACACATTGATTTCATCTTTATGGGACTTGAACAAGAGTAACTATGGGACTTGAACAAGACAATACAGATTTCTGACTTACAGAAATCATTAAGTAATAAATTCATGTTGTTTTTACTTGCTGAGTTTGTGATAATTTACATGGCAGTGGTAGAAAATAGATATGAGGTTTTATTTTTCTCTCCTTTTTATAAAAGAATTTTATTATCATACAGTTTGCATTTTGCATTTTTCGGTAAGCACTGTATCTTGGGGCACTTTAACAATAATAAAGAGTTTTGAGTTCTTTTTACAGCTACATATTACTTTACTGTATTATGTACTTTAACTTATTTGACCAGACCCCTATTAGTGGACATTCGAGTTGTTTTTAATATTTTCCTAACATGCTGGGATAAATAACCTTACTCAAGTTTCATTCACATATTTACTGGTACCTTTTAGAGGTAGATATCACTAGATTAAAGAATATATAAATATAATTTTGACTGATATTGCTATAAGGGCTGTTTCCCCTATTAACTGGTCAAGCAGGAGGACAATGAATATAAAGGTTATTGACAACCATCATGTAACTCAAGTTCATCCAGTGGACAAAAGTATCAGTGACAATTTTGAACATGGGAGTTACACAAGAAATAATTCTTTTTTTTAAATGTTTATTTATTTATGATAGTCACACAGAGAGATAGAGAGAGGCAGAGATACAGGCAGAGGGAGAAGCAGGCTCCATGCAGGGAGCCCGACGTGGGATCCGATCCCGGGTCTCCAGGATCGCGCCCTGGGCCAAAGGCAGGCGCTAAACCGCTGTGCCACCCAGAGATCCCACAAGAAGTAATTATAAAGATCTCTATCTTTAAAGTGAGCAGGAAGGAATAATAGACTGTATCATGGCATCAAGTATTGTGTATGTCAAGTATGTAATTACTTAGTAAAAAAAAAAAAAAAGAATCTTAAGAAATTATCTTCTTGATTATCCCCAAACCTTTTGTGTTGGATTTCTGGTATCATTAAATAGAGAAAATTTATGGATTCTCAATATTCTATTGGTTCTATTAGTGTGTTGTAGGTATGTAAATGTCAATTATTACAGCTTTCATAGGATGTATTTATTCTATCAGTGGATTCTGAAAACTCATTCTAAAGATATTCACTTGTTAATATCTTGACCTATTTATAATGTTACTGCTACTTCTTAATTAACTCATTAAAAAATAAAAACAAGTCTTAAAATGAATTTGTGAAGCATAAAAAATAGTTGATTGTCATGTTTACTTTCAAATGTCAGAGAAAAATGAAATTTTTTTGTTTACTCAATATAGAATTTTAAATGATTGATAGTACATAGTAGAGTAAGATACATGATCGTGGAACTTTTAACAAGAAAGATACAGTATACTGGATATAAGTTGCTTTTTAAAATGAAGTCTAAAATTTTCTGAAAATTATGTGAGTACTCTCAATTATGCCACTTATTTATTGAAGCAATTTGATGTTTTCAGAAAAACCAAGGGACATGACATGAAAGGGTCACTGATGACATGACACATAACTGCTTTTAGCTTCTAAAGAAATGACAGCAGCTATGGCGAACTTCTAGTGTCACAAGTTCAGGATGGATTTGACAAAGGAACTTCTCTGGAGAAATATAATTTTTAAAGTATTGACTTTCTCAGTAGAAAATATTTGAGGGACAAGTGAAGAATAAGGTATTAGCATTTGGCACTTCCACAAGTGAGACTATGTCTGCAGAAAAAAATGAAAAGATTAAATATAAGACCCAGATTTCCTATACTTCAACTTACAGTTGTTTAAATGTTCTCAAATATGTTTTATACTTAAAAATACCACAATAGAGAATTATTTTATAGTATGCTTGATCTTGCCCGATAAATGAGTTTCCACAGTCAATTTGACCACTGAAAGCTCTAGTTCCTTCCACTCTACACACACACACACACACACACACACACGCACACACGCGCACACACACAAATTCCTCTAACTGGGCCAGTGCTATCTTTAGATGAGTACTACTGGACCAGATAGACTGAATCTGCTCCCCATCTGTGATTCTAAAGGAAAAGCAGAGGAACAGGATGAGAATCAGGCTCAGGTAGATAATGAGAATGAGGAGGAAGAATTGATGAGGTTGAGTTTCAGCTATGTATACAAAAACAAATATTATTATGCCAAAAGGTATAGTGTATCATTAGACTTGCAGAATTAAAATTAAATCGATAAATGAAAAATATTTCATACTCAAAAATTCAAATCTTAAAGAAGTTAATTTTTTCCCAAAGGTTAATAGTATTATGTTCCATTTGATGAAGGAGTTGAAGGATTGTGTACTTCGTGGTGTCATTTTACTAAGTTTGGTTCAGCAAGGCTGTATTTTATTTATTTTAAAGATTTTGTTTATTTGAGAGAGAGAGAGAGAGACAGAGACAGAGCATGAGCAGTGAGGAGGGGCCAAGGGAGAGGAAGTAGCAGACTGGAGCCCAACTCTGGGCTTGGCTTGATCCCAGGACTCCTGGGATCGTGACCTGAGCCGAAGTCAGATGCTTAACTGATTAAGGCACTCAGGTGCCCCTGTATTTTAAACAAATAGGGTGAGAATCAAGTAGAGAAGAAATAGCTTAGAAATGTAACCAAATGCTAGTGTGGTAGGGTCAGACTGACGCCTGTGTTGCAAAGGGCTCTAAAATAGAATATAGCAGCCCCTAGAAACACTGAGAATCAAACATTCCTAGTGAAACAGTGTTTAACTATACACAGAGTTAAGTGTTAACTACAGGCAGTCATTCATATCATTTAAACCAAAACATTAAAAATAAATAAAATAAATAAACCAAAACATAGGGGCAGCCCTGGTGGCTCAGCGGTTGAGCATCTGCCTTCCACTCAGGGTGTGATCCTGGAGACTCGGTATCGAGTCCCATGTCGGGCTCCCTGCATGGATCCTGCTTCTCCCTCTGCCTATGTCTCCGCCTCTCTCTGTGTGTCTCTCATGGATAAATAAATAAAAATCTTAAAAAGAAATTAAAAATAAACCCAAAACATAGGTTTGCCTCAATTGATTTTTCAGCTGACATACTTTTCACTTGAATTGCTCATATTAATTGCAGTGATTCTGTGTGTTTCTTTGCATTCATAGGCAGTTTTAGATTCACAAAATTTTTTTGGTCTGCTTCTCGACATTCTATTCACACTAGCGCTGTAAACCTCAAACTTAGACATTCTTGAGTGAAAGGGTGTAAGTGCATTGCATCTCAATTGCACTTGGAGGGGAGCACAAGGATTAGGAGAAAGTATGGAAAATTGCTTAGCTGGTCTTTTCGATTATTGATGAGAAAGCAGAATAATCCAGAAAGGGACCATCTACCTCCCACAGCAATGTATTCTCTGATTAACTCAAAGAAGCCAGTATCAGAGTGAACTTGGGTTCAGTGGATTGCACCAGAGAAATCTGCAAAAGGATTATCTTATTAGCAGAGGGAGGACACATAAAGAAAATTGATATACACAAGAGCTAGGAGCACATGGCAAATCCTTACGAATGGCAGCCTCAGTGAAATATGAAGTCAAATGTATGTACATCCAAGGTGAAAGGTGGAATATTGAAGTTATTAATGCAGGGGACTTACAAAAAAGTTGGGGAGTATAAAACAGAGAAATGGAAGATGGGGAAACCTGGAAGCTGACAGCACATACTTTGCAAATCTGTTGACATATATTTGGAAACAAATGAAGAACTATGAAGGGCATAAGTAGATTCTTGGATATTGCTGTAGGTCACCAGGGCCTTAACAAAAGAAGACGAGGAAATGTTTTTATACATTGGCAAAGGCTGTAGCAAGGCACGTTCTTTGATCCTGGCAGGATTTTAATTGCTTTGCTGTTGATTGGCATGCAACTATGTTCAAATGAAGGAAGAGAACATATTTCGAGAGCTATTTCAAGGATTGCTTTCTGATACACTTCATTGAACAGCTAAGGTGGTTAGAGGCTATTTTGGACGATAGCCTAGAAATGACTCTGAGTAGGATAAATAAGGCTGAAATAGAAGAAAGTTGCTATCTCACCCTATAATCACGATAACCTTCATTTTAAAATACTCTTCAGAGGGCAGGAAAGAAACAAGTATATTACAGAGAGAAGTACACAAAATCTTAATTGGAAGAATGTCTGAAATACTTGAATAAATTTTGATTGTACTTTAATAGAAATGAATAGCAACAGTAGAGCTATTTTTCTCTTAGGGGTTCAAAGCGCCTGTGTGTGTGTGTGCCTGTGTGTGTGTCTGTGTGTGTGTCTGTGTGTTGATTATATACCCACACAAAGGTCTGAACAAATAAAATGAACAAAGGATTTCTATAGGTTGCTCTTTTTTGGACTCCCTTCTAAAGGACGGTGTAAGACATAGTGTGACAAGACGTGACAATAACAATAGTCAGACCACTGTGAATTCTTGAAAAAATGCCTTGTGTACTGTTATTTTCCCTGGGAATTCATGACCTTGCATCATAGGGCTGGAACACGGCATTGCTTAGAAGCCAGCATCCTCCATAAAAATTCTGTTTTTTTTTTCTCTATCTATATCTCCAAGTGAAGGTATGTTGAGAAATTGAATCTGATTGAGATTTTGAGTATTCCAAATCAGGAATTTTTTTTAAAAGTATGTACTCTTAAATTTTGTACTTTTGTGTAGATTTTGCTTAATATATCTTCCACTTTTCATTTAGATCTAACCATGGTGAGTCCTATATTAAGTATAGGCTCATGGCTTAATTTTTGAAAGTTATTCCTACAGCCATCCAGGAGAAGCATGTAAAGTTGCCGTGATGGAAGCTGAGTGTTTCTTCCCACTGTCCATCAGAGAGAAGGGGGAAGTCTGAGAGATGCTTACGATAATTCTTGTGCCTGAATGAACACACACAAATAATTTTGCTAGTAAATTTCCTTTAATACCAAGAGGAAACTATACATTATTTTTTTCCCACAAATTTCAGTCCTGTCTGCATCACAAATCACACAGAAATGAAAATGGAAAAAGTCATTTATCTGTGGGTTGCCTATATATGGTGTCACATACCCAGTTAAATAGAGAAAATTGAACAATAAGTATCTTTTCTTTTTTTATTTTTTAAGATTTTATTTATTCATTCATGAAAGACACACACAGAGAGAGAGAGAGAGAGAGAGAGAGAGAGAGAGGCAGAGACACAGGGAGAGGGAGAAGCAGGCTCCATGCAGGGAGCCTGATGTGGGACTCCATCCCAGGACCCCAGGATCACGCCCTGAGCCAAAGGCAGACACTCAACCACTGAGCCGCCCAGGCATCCCCAATAAGTATCTTTTCAACTTCATCCTGAATATTTTCTTTGGAACCTTTGGTGGTTTTATTAGCTTCATGCTCCCTAAGAAAAAACATTCCCTCTAAATATTTCATCTAATCAGGAGATTTCTTTAGAGGACTCAAAAACTCTCTGGCTTTGCATTCCCTGACTTCTCTGCTTTGTGTCATGTTGTCTTCCACTAGGATTCTTTATTTGTCTATAGTCTCTTCAGATTATTCCCTCAGGGGTGATTGCTCTGGTTACATGTGTTGCTTCTCAAGACTTTACTTCTTGGACTGGTCCTTGTCCTCCTTGCACTACAGCCATTGGTCCAATAATACTTCTGTTAATCGTCTGACTGCAGCTTCAATATCTCAATCCAAACAGGAGCCGAAAGGCCTTGCTTCTCTGGGAAAAGGTATTTGATATTCTACTGAGAGAGCTGTTTTGGGGGCAGTGGGACTTAAAAGGATGGTTTTCCTGTGCAAGAACAGTACCTGCTCCTTAGAGAACTATACTTAAAGCAGAATGAACAAGGGTCATAGTCCTAGCCTCAGATTGTTGGAAGAAAGATAACAATCCTGGAAGGGAGAGTAGCTCAATGTAGTGAGAACCCCTCCATCCACCAACACCAAGATAAACTGATGGAATTTCCTCTCCCATGACCACCACCAATATATACACAGTTCAACTCCTCCATTTGTGATGTCCTTTTCACTGTGTCTTGGGATTCAAAAATGGCTCTGAAAAGATTTTTGGTAAGGAGTATATCATTGCAATCAGTGACTGAGTGTGAAGATACCACTATTTTATTAAATGTTTCTTCTAAACTAGTCTATCCTCTTTCAGGGTGGTTTCAGTTCAATGCACCCTAAGGAAAAAGGAAGTGGTAACCAGCTTCTCCCTCCATCTGATATTCAGGATGTAGAAGGTGGGTTTGAGCAAGATGATTATTACATAAATCCACTTGGTAAAAGTGCCGATAACTAAGCAGCTCAGACTTTTCCTCTTTGTAGTCCTTCACTCTTTCACCATTGTCTAGTGAGATTTGTAGATTAGCCATAAATAGTAAGATACATCTCTCTCCTTCCACTTGTATCAGGGAAAGCAGTGTCTCCAAACCCGACACATGGAATTTGGCTCCAATCCCCTCCTGCCTACTTTGGTGTTTTTCTCCACCAAACACCCTCTTTTCCGGATCTTTACTTTCTTTTTTTTAATCAATAAGTACAAAAACAATTCTAACTAAATTACCAATGATCTCTTTAATATTAAATCTAAAATTTCTTAACTGCAAATTTACTTTTCTAATTCTCTTCTTTATTTCAATTTTTTCATGCTACTTCCACCACCAGTGTCTTTCACAAGATCTTTTCCTTCATATCATTGATATTCTTTTATCAAGATCCTTGTTGATAGTTTTTCCTTCCGAAGTATTCCACTCCCTCTCATGCCTTTGCCACTATTTATCTCCTGAATGGCCTGCAGCCTCCAGTATAATGCTCACTGTCCAGTGTATCTACCATATTGTGGTCAAAACGTAAATTTGGTCATACATGTGCCTTCTTAAAACTGCTAAATTTCTCCCCAGAGCTCTCAGGGCAAAGATAAATATCTTAACCAAGGATTTTAAGTTCTTTTTTCTTTAATATCTGTCAACCTGCTGTATTTTCTGCTCCCTACCCCAATTACTTTATTTATTTGGAATAATGAACCCTTAGGTTTCCCTAAGTTCACCTCTGCTCTACCTGGAACGTTCTATGGCATTTGCTCTACCTGGAATGTTGTATGGCATTTGTTCCCTAAGTTCACCTCTGTTCTACCTGAATGTTCTATGACATTTGTTCCCATGCAATACAAACCACACACACACACACACAAACCACACACACACACACATAGAGTTTATCTTCTGAATTCCTTATTGCTTTCAAAATGATACCTCCAAGAATTATTTCCTAACCTTACTGTCTGATTTAAGCTCATCTACTTTGTTAGTGTCACTTGTTCCTTTGTTATCATGATGTCCTATAATTAGAGACAACTATACTACATCAAACTGGGAGTTTCTTGATGGCAGAGATTGTGTCTTAATTAACTTCATATCCTCATGGCTGGGCAGAGTGTCTGGGGCATGACAGGTATCATTTTTTGAATAAAATTGGGCAAAATTGGGAATTCTCCCAGAACTTCTCATTCCTGAGGTGAAGTGATCAACCCCATCCTGGGGTCCTGGCTCACACTGAGCCATGCTAACACCGAAGGCCTTACAAAAACGCGAAGGTTGTGCTGTTAGAGTGAAAGCACATGCCTTGTTATGACCTGATGAGGGAATTAAAGGCCAAAATAAAGAACTCTTTTGCATTCCCTTTTGGTTCAGTGTTTATGTTTGACCATCTGATGGTAAGGGTTTCTTTCTGATAACTATCTCTGCCTGTCCTTTCCACACTTAAGAGGATAAAAAAAAAAAATGATGACAAAAAGACTCCATATGATGGGAGCTTGAGAGCTTTGAGAATGTGGTTCAAGGGTGACTTTATGTTTTGATAGATCTGACTCCAGACAGATTTTCACAGAAAAGAGGGGAAGAGCAAGTATTGGTGTAGGTTGGTCTTTGTTTTTTTGCTGTAAAAATAAAATGGCAGATCATATGCTTTACCACAAAAAAGAAATACTAAAAACTGTTACTCCTATGTGGATGTATAATTTTAACAAAAGAAACTATTTCTAGGGAATAAAGATAAACTTATTTTTAAATCATATCTTGGCTGTATTTTTAAATAATATACTCAAATAATGTTTCTCTAGCCTCTAGACACTTGGGGCAGTGAAGCATCTCTGAATTTAAAGCAGTGCGTGTAATTGTTAATCTGATTAAAGTGCAATGAATATACCTTTTTTCTCTGTGTTTCCAGACACTTTTGATACTTTGTATTATATTTATTGTACTGTTTTCAGATTAACAATTGAACTCATTGCTGTAAATATAGAGGCTCTTCACCTGAAAAATGTTGAACATTATTTGAATATGTAACTTACATATTGTCTAAAAATAAATTTACTCTCTTTTTCTCAACTTGTGGATATCCTGAATTATATAGACATTATAGACAAATTTAATATATATATATATATATATGTATTATATATATATATAGTGGTAAAAAATCAGGATCTAGGCACACAATTTTATATGTTACACTATAAAATTTATGAATATATTTGGAAGAAAATACGTTGAGTGATTATCTCTACTAGTGTGATCCCTTGAATTTATGAAGTTTTAAAAAAGAATATCTCTTATCCTTCTATATGTTACACTATCAAATATATGAATATATTTGGAAGAAAATATTTTAAAGTGATTGTCTCTACTAGTGTGATCTCCTGAATTTGCAAAGTTATAAAAAGAAATATCTCATATCCTTCTAAAAAATTTAAAAATTTTTTTTGGTTATTTTCCTAATGGTTTTCAGAAATATGAAATAGAATAAATCCTTGAGAGCATTTTAACAAGTTTGAGAAGGCGACATGGGGGTTTTGGTGTCGGGTGATTTTCAGCACTCCTCTGGTTAGCAGTCTGAATTAATGATATTTGACTTAATCCTGCTTTTGAATGGTTACTTTTGATCATAGTCAAGAGCATCTATTTCACAGTTACAATCCCAAAACCTGTTTGATAATGTTTACTGACAATTACAGGCTTAGCTAAGAAGTAACAACAGGGAGTAAAGCAGTCTTTGAATAAAGTTGGCCTCAAAATGAACAACAGTAGGAGACTGATTGGCTCAGTTTTATTTAACATTTTTAAGTCTGATCTTTGACATTTTCATTAGTGAGCAAAAATAGCACATTGATGCAATTCTCAGGTGGCTCATGGGGGAAAATGCTAAACATACCAGAAACAACTAAATAATTCAGAAGATCCCACTATATTTAAAAATGGAGATCTACATGGAGAAATTTTAGGATATGGTAAAAATAGAAAGCTAGGCAATATATCTTTTCCCCTGCCCCATTACTTAGGAGAGAACATAGTGTTTCTTGAAATCAAACATTCTGCTGCCAAAATTTTGGATATTTATTGCCATTATGGCTCTCTATTATAGAAAAAGTACTGTGAAAATTAGAGACATATTAGAACAATTGCATTCTGTTGTCTCAACTTACCATCAGAAAGATTTATGGATATAGTAAGAAATCTTTTAATACCCTTTCCATCAACTACTAAAAAACAAACTGAAATGGAAAATAAGAATTAACCAGATAAATCATATCCAAGCAATTATATATGCTAATATATATTATTACATAGAGACCGTAAGTAGAAAGGACTTTTTTCTACTTTTATCACTTTATCAGATTTTACTCTTGTTACTTTGGTTGCCCATTCATATCATTCTAATTCAGAAAGGAAAATGAGCATATCACCAGGATTATGTGATAGTGTTCAGATATTTGTAATATAAGGTCACAGAGTGAAGATGGGGCATTGCCTAAAATATCAGTTAAGATGTTAGCAATATCTTAATATTAATGGAGGCATTACTATTGTTGGAGAATGAACTCTCAAAGTTGTTGAGGTCAGTGTTTAGGTGAGAAGCTGAGAACCATTTCCTTATGTCATTGAAGCCATACTTCAGCACCTGTAGATAAAGCCTCTGTATGAAAACGGATTTGAAATTCAAGTTATTATAGAAATGAAGTTAGGTGACCTCCCATTAGTCTTGGAATCTGGTGGTCTTTTTTTTTTTTTTTAAAGATTTTATTTATTTTATTCATGAGAGACACAGAGAGAGAGGCAGAGACTTAGGTGGAGGGAGAAACAGACTCCATGCAGGAAACCCGATAATGGACTTGATCTCTGGACTCCGGGATCACACCCTAGCCGGAAGCAGACACTCAACTGCTGAGCCACCCACACTTAAGTGTAAGCTCTTAGCAACATGTTTTGCCATGATAAGGATACCAAAATACTCGCTGTTGGTTTTTTAAAGAAGTTTTTTGTTTTGTTCTGTTTGTTTTTGTTTTTGTTTTTGTTTTTGTTTTTTAGGAGAGCCTGAAAAAATTCCTATAATTCAAGTAATTTTCAATCATTGCCTATAACTTTATTAATCTCCTATTGTGTGTGTGTGCCTGCATATATGTGGTGGAAGAAAACTTAAATGTGTATATGGAAAATGGGACAGTCATGTTACAATGACAAGAAAACGGATTTAAAGGTTAAAGGCCAAAAGTCCCTGAAGCCATCAGTCCTCCATACTGCAAGATTGAAAAGACAAATAGGTTAGGGGGTTCATCAACTGAGAAATTGAAACACAGTATAAATCTGGTGAAATGCTGTCTCTAAATTCTAAAAACATCTCAGCTAGAACAATCTATTCAATACCAGAGAAATTATGCATGATTGTGCACTGTTATTATAGATTGGGAATGTATTCTGGTAGATTTCTAAATAGGCAGAAAGAGATAATACTGGTAATACAGTGTAGAGTAATAATTTAAAACAGATCAGATATTTTCTTATATTAATGTTTATAAATTAAGATAATACTGTTGCTTTACTGAGATTTTTTTTTCAATTTATTTGAAAACTCAATAATGTATACTCAGCATTTCAGACCAAAGGCATAATTGATTTTAGGAGCAATCCTATCAAGTTTTAATTAATTCTTTGGAAGTAATGAAACAGAAGAGAGAGCATAAAGTAATACTACAGATGGGCTATATGACTCTCACTTCATTCAAAGCCATGTTTCAAAAGTAAATCTATATATGTAATACTTGTAAACTTTAACTAAAAATAGTTCTAATGACCAAAAATTCTCAAAGCTGAAATAGAAAAAGAAATATGCCCATTCTTTGTCATTGAAATACTTCAAAAAGAAAATCTCGAAAATTAAAATGAATTAATCAAGTTCCTATTCCCAAGAAAATTCATGAAGGGGAAAAAAGAAATGATGATCTCAAATTCTCATAAGAATGAATAATGAAGACAGATGTAGATCAAGTTCATAATTGTACCTAACGCACTAATCTTCTTCACATAAATAGTAGTCTTTCTCTTAAAATCAAAACAAAACAGTGCCTGTATAAATATGCAACTATGCCCACCTACATTAATGCCACTCTTAGGCAATATAAAAATAGTGCAAGCCAGGGATCCCTGGGTGGCTCAGCGGTTTAGTGGCTGCCTTCGGCCCAGGGCATGATCCTGGAGTCCTGGGATCAAATCCCACATTGGGCTCCCTGTGTGGAGCTTGCTTCTCTCTCTCTCTCTCTCTGTGTGTGTGTATATGTGTGTGTATCTCATGAATAAATAAATACAATCTTTAAAAAAAATAGTGCAAGCCAATTTATGTCATCTTAACTTGAAAAACTGAATTTAGGACAGGACATTGACCTGCATTATAAAAACTGAAAAGACAAACTATGTATTCAATATACGCTTTGAGTTGAAGTTTGAAAGAAGTCTCTCACACACACACAAGATCCTCACTCAAGTCACCTTTTCTTATCAGATTTTGGTATAGAATTTTAACACATCAAGAAGATTTCTTTCATATGAAAGACTTTGCTTAAATATACAGGTTTCTTCAAAATTTGGTTGTGTTTTGGGAGTGCAATGTTTGTTCCAGCTGTATTGTTTTCCATAACCTCACTATCTTCAATCCTCTTGGCCCCTCTACCAAGGGACAGGGGAAGAATATCCTACCCTTGTGAAACTGGGTTCAGGCAGGATCAATCCTTAACATGGAGTTAAGCATGTGTGTTGTCAGAGAGACGAAAAGGATCATATCCAGCATCTCAATTGCTTGTGTTTACTCATGTTAAAGAACTGCACTCTGCCTTGCTCCAGAAAAAGATTTAATGGCCTTTGGTCTTCATTAAATAACTTGGTCAGATTCGTGACTGTTACCTTTAGAAAGTAAGAAACACATACAAAACATGAAGTGATTGGATTGTGCTACGGCACTTAAGGCAAGTTAGAAAATCAAGATGTCTTCTTGGGAAGTTGTACAACAGAGGAAATTTAAACATCTGATGAACATCATGAAGTCATCAAATACCCAGTGTGGGGCACTATTCTTCAACCATATGCTTCCATTGTTGACCATGAATCAGTCATGTCTGTCCATACCCAGTTCTGCACCAGAATTCCTGTTATTACCAAAAAAAAAAAAATGCTTTTACTTGTTTGTTTGTTTTTTCCAGAGAAATATGCAAACATATTGGTCAACAATGTAAAGCAAAATTTTGGATAGCCATGTTTAAAGTAAAAACTACTCCACATTTTGTTTCACTTTTAATTCCAAATATTTACTTCTATGCTACTAAAAGGTGATTTTGGACCAAATCCTTTGACTTACCATGAAAGCATCTGCTTTCACTCTGCATTATCTGAAGCTGTTGATAAATAGATAAATAATAAAATATATGTTAAGTTGGGGAGTGAAGTGGGTCTAGAAAGAGGAGGTGGAGAGTGGGATGTTTGGGGCTAAGAATCAAAGAAAACCAAGTTCCCAATTTGAGAATGATTGATTGGGTATTAAAATATTGTATGAAATGCAAACTATATTAAAATTTTCATCAGCTTATCAAAGAGGAACACTGCACTGCTTATTTGTGTTTGTATATGTATTCAGATGCTAAATTATAATAGTGCCATATAGTACAAATAATACAAAGGTAGTAACATTCTAGGCATATAATGAAATTGAAGCATTTGATTTCTTCCTTGCTCAATCTCATGATCACTTACTGTTGTCTCCATAAAGTTTTCTTTAATTTTCTTCTTTAGTTTTTACTTAACTTCTATTCCAAAGTCAATTGAAACTATCACTGTTGCCTCTACTTATTCATGCAAAAATATTCCTTTTCAGAGTGCTTTTTCTTTTTCTTTTTTTTGATTTTATTTTTAAGTAATTTCTACATCCAATGTGGGGCTCAAACTCACAACCATGAGATTAAGAATTGCATGCTCCCCTGACTGAGCCCAGCCAGGCGCCCCCCAAAGTGCTTTTTCTAATCAAAGATGTTAGTAAAACTCCATTTGTAATTTTCCAAGTTGATTTTTATTTTATTTTTTTCCAAGGATTTTTAGCTTCTTGTTGAGCTCTTAGTGAAAAACATCTCCAATATTCTTTTTCCTAAGCAAAAAGATGAGATTAACTTCCCTAAAAAAAAATTTTTTTTCTAGTTTTGTAATCTGAAGTATCTGTTTTTTGTTGTTGTTTGGTTTGGTTTCCAGTTCCTTTTACCTAGATCTCTTTTCTTAGAGTTTGGAGCTATTTCTTCTAGACATTTCTCCCCGGCTTTATGGAGGTATAATTGACAAATGAAAATTGTATATATTTAAGGCATACAACTTGATGTTTTGATATATGTATACATTGCAAGATAGCCATCACAGTCAAGCTAATTAACATATAATCACCTCACGTAGTTACCTTTTTTCTTTTTTTAATAGGAGTTCTCTTCTGATTGAATATGATTCTAGATAAGATGGGCAGAAGAAGAAATGCTAGCAAATGCGACTGAGAATGAGTGGACTGAGAGAAAGACACGAGGGGACACATCAGAAGTCATACAGGAAGGGGCACCTGGGTGGCTCAGCGGTTGAGCATCTGCCTTCAGCTCAGGTCATCATCCCGGGGTTTTGGGATGGAGTCCCGCATCAGGCTACCCATGGGGAGCCTGCTTCTCCCTCTGGCTATGTCTCTGCCTCTCTCTCTCTCTCTGAGTCTCTCATGAATAAATAAATAAAATCTTAAAAAAAAAATCTTTTCCTATTTTGCCTATCACTCTTTTTCTCACTTCTACTTCTTTCCCCACACACATGATCCTCATGTTGACAGACTGTTACTGGTATTTCATTTCTTCCATGTTCATATGATCATAAACACACATGTGTGTTTATATATATAAAGATATATAGTCATGCTTTTCTGCTTCCTCACCCCCCCCACCCTTCAGCTCTAATGGAAATCCTTCCAATTCAGTTAGTAGAGCTTTGACTCCTTTCTTTGTTTATCTGCATAAAGTTCCATAACATCAGTGTACAGAAATTTATCTCACTCTTTTCCAGTCAATCAGCATGCCTCTCTGTTCTTTTTCCTTTTTGCACTTATCAGTAGTCACACATTAAACACAGCCCTAGTGTGTGCATTCTTACATGCCTGTGCTCATTTCTCTAAGATAGGAATTCAGGAGTGAGATTGTAGTGGCTAATTTCAACAGTGATCATGACATTGCTTTCTTTTTTTTTTTTTTTTTTTATGACATTGCTTTCTAAAATGACTGCAGTAATTCACATTTTTTAGCAATGTGAAGAATATCATTCCACATTCTAGTCAACAGTAGATACATATATTTTTAATTTTATCAGTTGGTGGGGATGAAGTATTATATTTATGTTCAGTTTTCTTCTGTTCCTCCTGTATATTACATACAATCTAGATATTATATGAATGCAGTGAGCAAACACGAGACATGTTCTCATGGAGCTTACATTCTAGGAGGGAGATTCAAATAATTAGCAGGTAAACAAGCAAATATACTTGGATGATATTATGTGTTATGAAAGGAAAAAGAGCAATTCAGCCCCATTTTTTTATTTCATGATTACTTAATTTATATATTCTCAACTTTTAAAGAGCTTGAGTAAATTCTCATACATTTATTGACATTGGATTAGTCATTGGTGAACTACTAAGCTCTTTATATATTATAGGTATTAATCTTATGCATTGTAAAGCATTTCTCTAAATGTTTTTGTCTATTGACTTATGATCTCCTCTGACAAATCCAATATCTTTTTCTTTTAAAATTTCGGTTTGCCAGTCTTTTTCTTTTTCTTAAAGATTTTATTTATTTATTCATGAGAGACACAGAGAGAGAAAGAGAGGCAGAGACACAGGCAGAGAGAGAAGCAGGCTCCATGCACGGAGAACCATGTGGGACTCAATCCCAGGACCCCAGGATCACGCCCTGGGCCAAAGGCAGATGCTCAACCACTGAACCACTCAGGTGTCCCTCTGGCTCTCCAGTATTATTTGAGCAGATTTTTTTTCTACCACTAAGTCCCAAAACTAGATTCTAGACTTTTTCCAGGTATTTATAGTGAATTAATAAGTATTAGAATTTTTAAATTAAAGAAATCTAGATGATCAGAAATAGAATAGCCAACGTTGGCTGAAAAATATTGAAAATGTGTCATGAAGGAGGTGGAATCCAATGCAAATATTTGAAGGATGAATCAAATTTGAATGAGTAAAGAAAACTTATAACCATTTTTTTAAAAAATTTGGAGTCATGCCTGAGAACATGCAATGCATATATATTACTTTGTCTTACAGAGATGAATCACTAAAATCTTGGGGAGTTCATTATATGACAATTGAAATCATTCATTAAGCTAGAAATTACATGATTACTGCAAGCTACATATAAGTAAGGTGTCAACCATTTCATAACATATATGAATAATTATGATCACAATAAAAGTACAGCCATAGCAACTTTTGATATAGTACATTATTTTTCTAATTATAATCAATGGAGGCAATGATTCCAATGACCTGACTGATCTAGAAAATTCTCACATTCTTCATGTGTCTTCTAGTCTGGCTTAGAAGATATCAGTGGTATGTTTTTCAACATCTTTTCTAGACAGGTTTGACTGCATTGCTACAAATTATGGACAATTTTTTGCATCCATCACAAAATAAATATGAAATCTGAAGCTCTTTTGAAATCAGTAAATAAAATTTGCTGAAAATAAAATTAACCTATAAATACTCCTTCCCCACCCCTCCAAGCCCTTCTGCTTTAAGTAAAACCGTTCTAAATACGGCTAAGAATTTTTTTCCATACATCTTTTTATGTCTGAGTTGACTAGCTTCCATAATGAATAACTCAAAGTACTTATTATATTAAAAGTGTTCTCACACTATCATCTTCATACAGGAAAAAGAAGAGATTTATTTGTTCCACAAATGTATATTCACAGTCACATAGAAGGATAAAATTACTTCCACGATGCATTATTTTTTCCCTGCTTTTGCCATGAAATGTATTATATTTTATAGCACCTTATATTTGCATAACACTTTAGATTTCAAAGAATGTTGTATATTTTACCTGACTATATTGAGTCCATCATGGAATAATAGGACTACTGTGATGTTTTGAAATTTCTAAACTTTATTTGCTCTGCATTTCTTTTAAATGCTGGCATATGGTTAAAATATGACTTTTAATATCATGTAGCTAAATGGTATAAATACATACAAATGTGTGCACACGTTTTCTAATTTTGTACTATCAAGTTATTCAACCCTTACTGCATTTCCATAGCTCTGTTATGAGTTCTCATAAAAGAACGTAACTGAGTGGCTTGTATGAGATAACTCTGTACAAACTTAAATCTCACCGAATTTTATTTTCTGCCTTATTGCATGCAATTTGCTTCTTCTCCTATATATTTTTTCACATCATTACTCCTTTTCAAGTTTAATCCATTAAGTGTTTTGTAGAATTTTCTTTCAGTGTAATAGCCTTGTGCATTTAGAATACAAATTGTATACCACACCCATTTTCCTTACCACCCACTGTGTATTTAAAAGTTGTGTTTATGTGCCACTAATGCTTTTTAGATGAATCAGGTATGTAACTAGATTGACCACCTAAACGGTTTCACAGAGTTCTCTAAATATAAGGTCCATATTTTTCTAGCTTGAAGAGAAGCAGGACACTTCATTCCTATACAAAGGAGAAACCAAATTTTGACTCCTCTAATTCTAGCACATTACATGATAAAACATTATTAGATGAGATAGTTCTGAGGACAGAACAGGTTTTTCTGTAAGGGCAACATTCAGGTTGCTTTTTCACACTGCTTGGGTTCCAGCTTAAAAAGAAATAATTTGAAACCATGATTTTAATAGTGTCTTTCGGTAATTCCTAAATTCATTATCAGAGTTAATTCTCATTTGCAACCTCTATTGGTCTACCCTGGATATTCCCTTCTCCTTTATCATTTCAGCAGTCTCAACCCTGATAATGGAGGCTGAATGTTTCTTCTTTTTTTATTAGAAAATGATAAGACATCATTTTCTAAAATGTTATACCAATTCAATGCTACTGTAAATTGTGTAAATCCAATGTACAGTATATTTCACACTTTACTAACCTTGAGAAGATTAGCACAAATTAAATTTCACATTAACCAGCTTAAAGCCATGAAGAAGAAAGTAGGCTCAAGGGTATTTGGTTAATTATGCTAAAAATATATTCATGCTATTTGTGTAGAGCATAAATGTTGTGAATGTATTTTTTAAGTAAAATGCTATGAGTTTGATTTCTTCTGTTTTCCTATTTATCTGTAGATGTGAATAATAACGACTACTTTGATCTTTTGCAAATCTGGTAGGTTACTGCTCACCAAACTATTAACCTTGTATTACTATGAGAATGTTTGAGAAAAAATTTTGCAGTGTAATCAACTTTATGTTTTTATTCAAGCTCTTTGTTGCTATTGTTTTATTAATTTTTAACCATTCAGTATTTGCACAGACTTAGAATGAAGGAAAATCATTAGACCAACAGCATGTATGTAAATTATGGCTATTATTTATTAAGGACTTGAAATGTAAAGTTATTACACTTTTATCCCACTTTTTAAATTTAATGATTAAAAGGAGAATTATTTTTTGTATGAATAGATGTGAATTTATCTAAAGATTGTGCTGAGAAGGTGTAAGGATTTCATTAGATTTTACAAAGGAACTGTGTCTCAAAATATTATCATATAAAATGTTAAATGTTTTCAGATACTACACCAAGCTTTAAGGAGATTTTAAAATAATTGTGATTCTGAAGGTTGGTCTGGAATAATTATCAGTTCTTCATTAAGGTTATCAGGTGATTCCCTAACATACCCTAAAATATCTATCAGGCAGGTATGCTGAAGCTTTACTCTATTTCCTTCTTAACTTTTATCAGTGACTATATTGACAAGAGTATAAATAGTGTTTAAACAGATTTAAAAGTTTTTACCCTAAAAATCAACATATGCCATCATTCAGTATCACTTTGGCCTTATCTGTAGCATATTTTTTTCATGCTACTCACATTTGCTGATAGACCATTAGCTTTGAAAGTTGGCCTCCATTGTTTTATTCCCTTTTGGTTGTTTAGCCAGTTTGTGACATGGATGATGCTTCCTTTTTGTACTCTCTATCTTGGATGTTTAATTTAGGATTTGAATTGTTAATATGTCTTGATTATTACAAGCTCTAACTCATTCAATTCCATTTCCAAGCCTGGAAATAGACAACCCACTCAGTGAAAGGGAAATCAGTGGTCCATTTGAATGCTAATTACTACACAAGTCCTGTATACTGTATCAAAACTTAGCATAAACATGGTCATCAGGGGAGGCGGAAAAAACCATTAAAATGCTCTCCAGGAGACTGAGCTCATTAAAACCTACACTGGTATCTGACAAAGAAGAAAAAGAGTTGCTTAGCTGGGCTGGTTCCTTTTTTTGGATGTGCAATTCATATACTTTCTAAGGATGAGGGCTGTGTGTGAAAGGTAGAGGTAAAGTTGTGTGAGAAACTGAGTTTTCTTTTCATAGAAAAGGAAACTGCTACATTTTACACCAAAGGCTTTTCTAAAACAAAACCAAACAAAAGTGATTGTTATTAATAAAACACTATCTTGTATCTATTATACACTTAAATATTAGTATATAATAGAAATAATAGTAGTTATTTCATTGGGATTGCATCATACAGTTTTAACCAAGAGTTATTTTTTAGACATTTTGATAGCATTACCTCTAGAAAGTTTTTAAAAGCTTTAGCTGTTGTTCATGTACCAGGAAGAGTAACAGGTATGACACAGGGCAGAAGCAGATACCAAGGCAATAATATCACCAAGTAAATTTTTTCTTGATTTTCACTTATATTTTATTCAATAATAATTTAAGCATAAGATATTCTTTCCAGTATCATTCAACTGGATTTATACCAGTTTATCTAGCATACAATCTATGTTGTTATTATTAATTCCTTCTGTCTGGTAGCTTTTAAACTCATGTGCTTCAGATTACTTGGGACACTGTGAAAGGAAGATTTTTGGAACACAGTGCCCCTGGGAACCTTCATGGTTAACAAGCACTCCAGGTACTCATGATGCAGTTCGGACCACATTACCTCAAATAAATAGTATTAATTAAATGGTGTTAAATTAAATGCTGTTCATTCTATCTGTGCTTCACTGGGAGATCTAGATGATATATTGTTGGAACTATACTACTTTTTTGAAAAGAAAAAAACAGAAAATGAATGTTTTTTAAATGTCTATAACATTTATGTCTCAAATGACTGTATCTTTTTACTTTAGTTAGACTTTATCTGATGTTAGGGTTATTTTATAGATGATTTTTATGTATCATATCATATGGCTTTAATTGTCATATATCATTCCACATATCATATGATTTATCCTATGTAATATATAATTTGGTATAATATCAAATTATTTTCTAACATGCCCATTTCAAAAAACATGATACTTGTGATATAATAAGAAATATATTTGCTCTTTGTCCCTGATTCCTGACAGAGCTTCTAAAACTATTGGAATTTTCTCAGAGATAGGAATATATTCTGTTATTCATAGAAACACATTTTGATCAAATCTCAGTTTATGCTAATGGGTTAAATTAGGGTGAGGTTTCTGGGGTGAGTTCAAGATGGGGCTCATCACCAGAAAGACCAAGTGATTAGAACATTGGAACTTCCAGCTCCACTCACTGACTTCTAAGAAGTTGGAGGCGGAAATTGCACTCTATAAAAACTCTTGAACAACTAGATTTGATGAGCTTCTGGGTTAGGGAACACATTGAGATGCTGGGAGAATGGTGTGCCCACAGAGAACATGGAAGCTCTGTGCACCCACACTCCATACTTTGCCTTAGGTATGTCTTCCTTCTGGCAGTTCCTGAGTTGCATCCCTGTATAGGTATAGTGTTTTCCTGACTTCTGTGGACCATTATAGCAACTTATCCTACCAAAGAAGAGGGTTGGTTGTGAGCACCTCCAATTTATAGCCAGTTGATCAGAAGTACAAGTTACAACCTGAGCCTTGCAATTGGAGCCTGAAGTAGGGGGCAGTCTTTTGTGATTGAGCCCTTCACCTGCAGGATCTGATGCTATCTTCAAATAGATAGTGTCAGAATTGAGTTTATTTGTAGGATGCCCAGTCAGTGTCAGCTGAGAATTAGAGAATTGCTTGGTATTGGGAAAAAACTTACACATTTGGTGGCCAGAAGAATTATATCTATAAGTATGAAGAGACAAAGTTTTCTCTTTCAGTGATAAAGTGAACATCATCATTAAAAATGGTGAGACATGACATCCTTATCCAAGGAATTCTGTAAGAAGTCAAGCTTTAGCAGGATAACCTTTATTTCACAAATAAGTATTGAGGGCCTAAGATAAAATGTACTAAGCACTGAGTGTACAAAGGACTGCCCTGGGGAGGACTGGATATCTTGCCTTTTGCTTCTTTTCTCTTTTAGTCACAACTTATTTGATTAAGTACACGTGATAAATTAAACCATATTCCTAAATATTAGTAGGATAACAATGCTTATCTATATTTTAAATTTTTGTGCATTTGAAATGGAAGTCAAAAAATACTCCTTGCTCTTTAAGAATGGTGTTTTAGAGGTCAATAAAAAAAAGAAAACTTAACCTGTTAGAAACACCATCAAAAATATTTTGGAAAAAGGAAATACTAGAAGAATAAAGGACAGGCATTCACTTTTGTATTCAACAACTATTTATTGTCTACTTAATACTTCAGTGGCAATGGTCACTGCATGAGCCTAAGCTATATTTACTGTCAGATTCACACATGTTCAGGCATAATTTAGAGGACTGGTGAAGAGCAGCCGAGGGTTTGTTTACATGGAGGATAAAAAAAAAAAAGCTCCTAGAAAAATGAAAATTCATCCTAGGGGAAAAGAGGGTCAAGATGGATAAGACTGGTTGAAGGATTGTTGGCAAATAATGAACACAGAAGGGAAGGATGATTCTGAGCATCATTTGTGTCCCTAAGATTATTGCATACCACAGATCTCATTATCTCAAACACAAATCCTTGGGCTAGAGGGCTGAAATATGAACTCAAACTGGCAGTTTGAAGAGTTACTGCTTTATAATCGCTATGGGACATGAACAATATGAGGCGTTGGCAGCATTTGTGCTGATGGTGGCAGCAGCGCCATTGGGGCATGACATTGGCAGTGATTGTTATGTAAATGCCAGCAACAACGTTGGCAACGGCATTGGTGGCCATGGATTTGGGAAAAGATATAAACACTGGCAATGCCAATGTGTTGGCCAGGGTGTCTTTCAGGTCCTACACATTGGAGGATGATATTGGGCAAGAGAGAGAAAGAATGGCAAAGGATGGTTTCTTAAATAGTGGTGTAATTTTCTAAAACAGAGAAGATCTTGCCTAAGAAGCAAGGTGGGGGGAAATTTTTACTCTTGTACATATTGATCATGAGCTGTCCATTTTACATATAGTTGCAATTAAATATGTTTGTGATTTCAGAATGAAGAGTTATAATTGAAGATATAAGAAGTGGTTGAGATAATCCAGGGGAAAAGTGTCTAATGCTAAAAAAGAAGAGAAAAAGATGTAGGACTGAGAATTGAAGATCAAGAGTATTTAATGTCTATCTTCCTGGATTAAATCAACATGGTCCAGGTTTGAAGGATGAAAGTGCTTAATAGGTAGATTAGAATGTAAATTGTAAAGACCAATCCAGGCAAAGACATAGCACATTAAAACATACACACACACACACACACACACACACACACAAACACACACACACACACAAAGTGAAATGAATGCATTGTAATGATGTAGTTAAAGAATTGAAAGAGGGATGCGTGAGTGGTTCAGTGGTTGAGCATCTGCCTTTGGCTCAGGGAATGATCCCAGGTTCCTGGGATGGAGTCCCACATCAGGCTCCCCAAGGGAGCCTACTTCTCCCTCTGCCTGTGTCTCTGCCTATCTCTCTGTGTCTCTCATGAATGGATGAATGAATGAATGAATGAATGAATAAATAAATAAGATTTTTTAAAGTATATATAAACAATAAAGAACCAAAGGAAGTTCAATATCTTGAAAGAGTAAAGTTCAGCATTGCTGGGAGGAGGAGATTGCTGAATTGTGTAGGAGATGAGACAGGATCTGATCATTAAATGCTTTACATAACATATTCAGGAACATATGGAAATGGAAACCATTATAATGGTTTTAATGGGGATGGGAGATAATTATATTTGTATATTACAAAGATGACTTTGTTGTCTAAGTTAAAGGAAAGTTCAAGAGCTTTGAGCTAGGTAATGAGAATGGTTAGGAGACTATTTCAACAGCCCAGGAGAATGCTAATAATGGTCTTAAAAAGTAAGTGAAGGTGGCAGTAGATAGGACATAATGCAGGTGCTCAAAAGAAAAGGTGGCTCCACATGGTATACTGCTGAACTCCCCTTTAGGCATTTGATGTTATGTTCATTACGGATTGTTTTCATTATTTTTGATTAAAAAAATTTTTTTGAGTATTATTTATCTCAGGAAAGAAAGAAAAAGGAGCTGTTGAAGATGCCCCTGTTTCTGTTAAGAGGACAAATTGGCTTCCTCTAAGATAGAAACATAGAAGGAAGAAGATCTTTGAGGTAACAGACGGAATATGATGATATGAATACAATGTGAAGCTGTTCAAATAGCAGTTGGCTTGAAATGTGGTTCCTCAAGACAACTTAAAGTAACAGAGTAGAAGGGATTACTTAGGGGAAAGATGTGTATGGAGAAGGACCCTCAAGCCTCTTAAGAGTACTTCTGGGAGTCCCTGGGTGGCGCAGCGGTTTAGCGCCTGCCTTTGGCCCAGGGCATGATCCTGGAGACCCGGGATCGAATCCCACGTCAGGCTCCCGGTGCATGGAGCCTGCTTCTCCCTCTGCCTATGTCTCTGCCTCTCTCTCTCTCTCTCTCTCTCTCTGTGACTATCATAAATAAATAAAAATAAAAAAACAGTACTTCTGTTAGTACATGAAACTGATTCAAATTAGATTATTTGAAAAGGGAATTTTTGTGGGATTTTCCTAAGAGCTTCAAGAATGAGAGTAAGCCTAAACCAGCAGAATAGTAAGACTAAACCAGCAGGTTAGTTGGTGACAGTGACTGAAACCACCATTGAGCCTCTCTATCCCTACTACCTATTCTTCTATACATAACTCTACCTCTCTCCCTCTCCCTCCCTGCCCCCCTCTCTCTTTCTCCCCCTCTCCCAACCAAATTCCTCCATCTTATTGATCCATGTGAACATAATGATTCTGAAGCAGTTTCATTGTTCAATTCTGGTTCTAAAAATTCCAAGATGATTCTGATTGGCCTGATCTCAGTTGTCCTTCCCTTGAAACATTTTCAGGCTATAGGACAGAATCATGTGGTAGAAAATGTCTATTGTATGTATAATGATGTGAATCTTAGAACTGAAGTTCTTAGAAAAGTGTCTATGCTCACAGTATGGATGGGGAGAGAAATGTTTAGGCAAACGTGTTAGGTGACAAAACATTCTGATGAAAACCATCATTTAATCAAACGGAGAGAAATTGAGAAGGGGACATGTCAAAGAGGTTGAGAAGCAATGTTCAGAGTGAGAAGAGAGTGTTATAGAGCAAAAGAGAAAGTAAAAGAAGGAATAGATATGGAAAGATCAAGACATTCTGAGAACAAAGAGGTTTTCTTTGTAAAGACTGTGGCCTGGATTAGAAAGGAAGTAACTACTGAATAGGGAAACTTGGTTTCTAAAATGAGGGACTATTTTCTGTATTTTCACATGCAGTTTCAAACTTGAAAATATTTCCATGTGTTTTCATCTTGTTTCTTTTGATTGCCAAATCCTAGTTACTCCAGAAGAGGCTTTGTAAATTATACAGGAGTACCTCAGAAGGTGATTTTTAAATATACACAGGCTCTGGGTGACTCCTAATTTTATATTTGTTGTCCCCTTCCAAGTCAATGATTACCAATCCTTAATACCTATTTGCATTTTAAAAATTTTAGGGAATTGCCTCAAACTCACTTGTTGAGTCAAAACAGTCCATTGAGATTCTGAAAAACGCCAACAATTGAGTTCTCTTAGGGTTTAACAGTAAGCAAAACATAATATTAAATTTTTTTAAATGTGCCTATTTACACAGAAGGAGCTAGTTCTCTAATTTAGTGTCCATTCCTAATCCTCACTTCCCACCCTGCATAGATTATCTTTTGCATGTGCTAACTCACACAACAAAGAGGTTCACTGAGCCATTTTTTTTTAGCAGTAAAGCTGGTATACATGGCTTCAACCATGCTTTCTTATATAATTGCCCTTATAGCCAAATACAAGTTGAGGATATCTAATACATTTTAGGATTACAAAATATGTATAGTTTTTGGTCATAGAAAAATAATAATAGCAAAAAAAAAAGCAACAACACTTGGGATCAAACAAATGATCTCAACCGAATGTACTGTACATTAATAATAATAATACCTTTTTATTTCTTAATATCATAACTGACTTCCAACTCTTTGAATGAATGTGGTATAGCTCATAGCCTTCTTTCTCCTCCTTACACCATATCTACACTCCTGTTTCTCCCCAGCACACACACATACACATATGCAAATTATTGATGGGTCCAGACAATGGTGCCTAGGATGGGAACTTTCAATAGCTGAGGCTAAAAATAAAACAAACAAAATCAACAACAACAAAACTATTACATCCAATTGTCACATTCTTTTTCAGCCTCTCAAATTCAGCACCCTTGACATTTCTGGGTTGGATAATTGGTTTTGTGGCAGGGGTGGGGTGGGGGGTTGTCCTACGCATTGTAGGATGTTCAGCAGCATCTGAACCTAATAGATGAAGTAGTAATTCCAACACCAGTTATAATAAATATGTCTCCAGATATTGTGATAGAGGAAATTGGAGGTGGGAAGAGGAAGGGGACAAAATTATCCTAGTTGAGAACCACTGTTCTATTTAGATTCACTTTCTTTAGAATATTCTCTTGCACTCTCCTTGGAGATACCTTTTCTCATGTTCTTTGTCATTTTGAAATGTCACTGTCTGTAAATGCTAGACCTGATTTGGAGTCAAACTCAGTCTGACTACAAATGTGTACTCTTATTCATCGTGCTATGTTTCCTATCCTAAAGAGCAAGACCAGTATGAGGAATTATTAATTCTTTACACATACACATGTGTATGTGTATATAGTTAACTCTTCTTTGTGTTATATGAAATATTGACATAAATTTCATGAAACATTCTTAAATCTTCATGTGGGTGTGAATTACATATAGATTAAAATGGAAGGTCACTTCATCTGAAATGAAAGAGAACATCATCGTGCACAGATGCATCATAAAAAATTATAGCAAAAATAGTTAAGCGACATATCCACATGTATGCAAGAAATTAGGTTTTCTATAAATATCCACACATATACTTGAATATTCTCAAATCTGTATTCCACTGATATTTCTAAATGGGTAATGGCCAAGTTGTATATATCTCTAGATGCTTATGTATGATAACGCAATTTATCAGTTTAAAAGTTACTTGACACAGGAGAAAAAGCTACCTGATGGAGGTAAAGTATGATAAAGAAAATGTACCTTTTGAGTGTTCACTGATACTAATCAGTTCACTGATACTTTTCTAACAAGCCTTTCTGAGGTAAGCAAATTGGGGAAAAACAGAATTTTCAAAAGTGTATACTTGGAAAAAAAATTAAATTCAGTCCATAAGAAAAAACCTGTGAATAAGACAGCCTCCAAAGTCATCCTGATGGTGAATGAGAATGCAGCATGTGACATGTTTAACCACTGCTGTGATCTTGCATGGGCTGGCATTCCATCTTCAGGTATTGTATTACCAAACAAACATGCAGTGTTTGTGACCTTGCAAAATCTCTTTGAGCCTCGCTGAGTTTTAAAGCCTTAAATCAAGATCCTGCCAGGACGAGATGATTCTTGCAAGAATGATAACCTGTAGATAAGACAAAATGAAATTTAGTTGGATCTTGAAATGACTTGGGTTAACTCTAGCAATGGAAATGTCAATCAAAGGGCCTCAAGTCAAGGCTAAATCCAAATTTGTGTTTGACTCCTAGGACTAGATACTTTGGTTATTATTGCTTCTATTACATTTATACTTTTTTCAACCTCAAATGTAAAAATGAAAAACCGTAAGCTCTAAGTGAACAAATATCAGGTTACAAGTATACCAGTAATTTAATTTGAAGCAAGAAAAAAGAGGTTGGTTCTAAAATTGGAGCATTTGTACCTCGTAAATCAAGTCTGGGTTTAAGGGCTCTAGTGACTCCTTTATATTTTATTGTGTTTTGTTCCGTTCTGTTCTGTTCTTTTTCTTTTTGAGCTGAATCTGGTGATAAAGTGGTTTGGGTAGCTCTCTAGAGTTACTGAGGAGAAAGCAAGCGCATTCTTCATATAGTCATATTTTAATATTGAAACATTATTTCTGTCCATTAGATACATTTTATTACGATAAAGTACGTACGATACTTTATACGTACGATAAAGTATCCAGAACATATATTATACCTGTATTATACATATATTATACCTGTTCTATTCAACAAACAGCTATAACTTTAGCCTTTCTATGTAAGGAATAGGGAATTTTCTACTATTATAATACTATATTGATATGAAGTATTTTTGATATATGTCATGGCCTTGGCAAGAAATCTTATACTATAAATATGGCTTTCTAAATAAAATAAAGGTTGAGGGCTATGCCACTTTTGTTTATCTAATTATTACTTCCTGAACTGAAAATATCAGATTTTACTTTTTAGCAAAATATTTATCAATTACCTTCTGTAGGAGAAACACCTAATTATCTTCCATTATCTTTCCATCTCTTTCCTATTAGTAATAGAATCTCCTGAATTTTAAAGAGCTACATGGGTGCCTGACCTACATTACTTCTCCTGATCTCTTTAGTTAACTGTGGTCATATGACCAAGTTCTAGGCACTGAGGTGTAAGCAGAAGTGATGTGCACATACAACTACCTTTGTTACGTTCTTTAAAGAGAAAAGCATTTGTCTTTAGTTCCTCCATTTTCACCTTCCTGGAGGCTAGGACAGAGAAATGATGCTGATCAACCAACTTCAACTATGTAGACTAGATGAAATCAAGAGCACCACAGAGAATGGCACATCTGAAATATTCCTAGAACACCTCCCAGAGCTGTCACTTACCTGCCCCAAACCACTTGCCTACTTAGGAGTGTTCAGTAACAGAAATACCTTGATCCGTATTTCCATATTTTAGGTGAAAGTCACATAAAATGAATTATTTTAAAGTATATGATTCAGTGGCATTTAGTATATTCACATTGTTGTGCAGCACTGCCTCTAACTAGTTCCAAAACATTTTTTCACCTCCAAAGGTGACTCCATACCAGAAAAGCAGTCATTCCCTATTTCCACCTCTCACCATCTCCTGGCAACCACCAGTTGGCTTCCTGCTTATTTAGCTATTCTGCATTTTTTATACAAATGGAATCATATAGTATATGTTCCTTTGTGTCTGACTTCTTGTACCAAGCATAATGTTTTGAGGTTCATCCACATTTTAGTATGTATCATTCCTTTTTGGTCTCAATATTTGCATGTATGTAGGTGTGGGTATATATATGTACTATTTTTTGTTTATCCACTCATTTGTTGGTGGACATTTCAGTTGGTTTCAACTTCTGGCTATTAACAATGTTGTTATGAACGTTCCTGTACACTTATTTGTTTGAATACATTTTTCGAATATATATAGTTGAATTATTTTTGGTATATACCCAGGAATGGAATTGCTGGATTGTACAATAATTCTGTTTTTAATTTTTGAAGACCTGTCAACTTTTCCACAATGTTGAATCCTGCTTTTAGATCTCTAGCTTAACCTGTACCCCGATCATTAACCTTAGCGTTGGGCACTGCTGTTATAAACATGGAGCTTTCTGTCTCTCAGTGGATACAGAGAGTAAGAACTATTGCAGAAACATGACAAATATTTCAAGAGCAATAGCATAAAAATCTCAATTTCTCTGGAAATTAGATTTTAAAATACAGTAAGATAATTAAAAGAAATATTTAGTAATGATTTTCATGGTTTCCTTTTTTATCTGTGGAGCCCAGGGATAAGAGATATCAGTATGTATCTTCCCTAATGTAGGATCCTTTCACTCACTTTATCATTTAAAAAATAAGTCACTGAGTGAAATGGACTAGAATGAATGCACAGTGGATGCAGGGGCTAGTAAGGTTTGGGTTCTTACTCTCAGAAACTTGGATCATAAGAACAACCAAAATACATATATCACATCTTCCGGTGATAATTTATCCCAAAGAAGCTGCAATCAAAATCTATAGTGATTATTTCACCAGATATAGGTCTTCTCTTGGAGAAGGGATCAGAAAATGATAGATTGAGTATATTTTAGATATTTTAATTTTGTGATTTCTATTTTATTTGCAAGTGGTGATATGAACTAGGCATGTAAGTGATTCTAGCATGAGTTGGGAAACCAATGGAGAAGTCTGAGAATCAGACAGAGCTGGAATTATAAATGTAGAGTCATCACATAAAGATGCTATTTCAAGTCATAAAGTTGTATGAGATTACCTAGGATGCGGTTGCATGTACACAGAGAAGGAAATCTAGGAATGAGTCCTACAGTACTCAAATATATCTTCGTTGGGAAGAAGGAGTCAGAAGTGACAGGGGTAGAAGTGTCAATGAGCAAGATGGAACTCAGGAAATGTGATCTCCTAGAAGTAAAGAAAACAAAATGTTTGGGTGAGAAGGCAAAAGTGTTAAATGTTAGTGATATAAAAATTACAATGGCTTTTGGCTTTGGCAACATGATGGTCATTGGCGACTGACAAATGCAGTTCCAGTGGTAAGGTATTATGGAAAACAAAACAAGTTGGGTTGGGGAGAAAATGAAATAAAGACAATCATTATTGATCATTCTTTCAATCTTTCAAGATTCTTGTTTTAAGATTTTATTTATTTATTATTTTATGAGAATTAGAGAGAGAGAGAGAGAGAGAGAGAGAGAGGCAGAGACACAGGCAGAGGGAGAAGCAGGCTCCGTACTGGGAGCCTGATGTGGAACTTGATCCCAGGATTCCAGAATCATGCCCTGAGCCAAAGGCAGATGCTCAACCGCTGAGCCACCCAGGCATTCCAATCTTTCAAGATTCTTAAAGGGATTGACATGAAGGAATAACATGACAGCAACAGCAAATATATATACTACTTTATATATACTTATAAATATATATAAAGCACAACCTGTGTAGGTGTTGCTTTCACTTCATTTACATGTATTAACTCACTTCATCCTTACTGCAATCCTATTAGATAGATGTACTATTATTCTCATTTTACAAGCAAGGAAACTGAGACAGTGAGCAGTCAGATAATTTGTCCAAGATCATGTGCTAGATGGCAGAGCTAAAATTCAAATATAACCAGTGTATTGCTCCAGAGTCCATACTCTCAATCTTGTTGGTTTTAGCAGATTATTAAGAATCTTTGTTGTTCAACTTTTTATTCCATTGTCTTTTGGATGACAAGAACCCAGTTCCTGGACCTTAGAGTGCAGTTAAGAGGTGGAACTTCACAGCTGATGGTTTGATAATGAAATGACATTTAGATCTATAATGTTCAGTCCTGGCAACTCTGTTTATTTTTGTTTGTTTGTGTCAGCTTTATGGTTTTTATAAAAGCTTTATTTTGAGAGGCCTGTTTTATAGTTTTAGAGAACAATTGACATAATGGCCTTAGCCCCTTATTCATTTGTCATTTGAAGATTGTGATAAAATTATTCTTCCAGTAACCAGCAGAAAAGAAGGAGATAAGGATGCCAATTGTTTAGGTGTCTTCAGGCAGCAGGAAGATCCAAGTATTGGCTACTGCCAAAATAATGTTTACAGGCATAGAGGGAATTTATGAGGAATTTCAAATCATTATTAAAAATCATGAATGGCCAATCTAGAGTGCATTTAAATCTTATGTTAAAATATCATCTCCCTATTACATGGGTGTCCTAAATAAGCATTTTCCCTGAATACAAAAAAATATATTTTTGCAGGTCAAAAGCAAGGATGAATTAATCCTGTTAAAATATATCATGACAAATACCATGTTTGTGTGTGTTAGTGTGAAATGTATTTGAAGTGGCATTGGCACATTAGTATAGAAGACGCCTTATTTATCTTTATTGAATCAGTTCTACTACTTACTAGGTATGTGGCCTTGGGCAAGTTACTTAAATTCTCAGTGCCTCAGTTTCTTCATCTATAAAATGAGAATAATAATGGGTATTAACTCACTGAATATATAACATAGCTAGCACTCTAAATTTGTATTTTTTAAACATTTTTATTTATTATTTATGATAGTCACACAGAGAGAGAGAGAGAGAGAGAGGCAGACACGGGCAGAGGGAGAAGCAGGCTCCATGCACCGGGAGCCTGATGTGGGATTCGATCCCGGGTCTCCAGGATCGCGCCCTGGGCCAAAGGCAGGCGCCAAACCACTGAGCCACCCAGGGATCCCTCTAAATTTGTATTGAATGAACCAAAGATTGCACTAACCACCACATACCAGATACACACACACACACACACACACTGTGAGTCTGACCTTTTCTGACATCCCGACTTGGCAGATACAGCTTATTCTAACCAATTCCAAGTGTCTCTTTCTTTAAAGCATATACTAACTTAGCAGCAGTTTTTCTAAAACAAAACGAAACTCTTACCAACTTACTTCACTCAAGAATAGATAACAGCTTTCTTATTTATCATCTACATCAAATCCCATGTATTATACCTATATTTTAAGACCTCAGATTTGGTGAGTTACTCTCTCTGTTTCATAGTCTTTAACTTCCTTTAATCCATTCTGGTATTCTCATTTTCCTACATGTATTTCTTTCTCATACTACCAATGTATGTCTAGTCTTTTCTCAAATGTGTCCTGGAAACCCCATGGGTTTAAATCTTTGTTGCCTTCCATATTCTACAAGATGAAGTTCGCATTTCATATTTATCATTTCTGCTGGATTGAATTTACATTTATTTCATTCCCCTACTATAACTCCTGTACTGTAGCAATTGGAGAATTAAATACTGTCTTCAGTTTCCTTGGGGTGAGGCTTCTGGATGCAAATTAGGTTTCACCAGTTAGAAACAATTGTATGAGATTTGTAATGAGGGCATGGTAGTGCTTGGAAGATAGATTGGACTAAAGAGCAAGCAATAGGGATCCCTGGGTGGCTCAGTGGTTTGGTGCCTGCCTTCGGCCCAAGGGCATAATCCTGGAGACCCGGGATCGAGTCCCATGTCAGGCTCCCTGCATGGAGCCTGCTTCTCCCTCTGTCTGTGTCTCTGCCTCTGTGTGTGTGTGTGTGTCTATCGTGAATAAATAAAAAAAATCTTTTAAAAAAAGAAGACAGTGAAGACAGTCATTTCTGTTTACTCATATGTTTGTTGTCAGGGTGTGTTTTCTGTTCCATGCATGGAAGTAAAGACAATTAGGTTTTCTGTAGTGTTGTCACAAGTTTCATGAGTGCTGAGAGGCCCTTATGGTGGCCCAACAATGGCTTTCTGAACCCTTTATTGAAGCTGTGTTGATATAGTTTTGGGAGTCATTTCTGGAAATAACCTAGGCTGTTCCATTCAACTTTGTAAACTCTTAAATCTGCCTATAATTGCTAAAGAATTTTTGCTGTTATTGTTTTGTTTTCGTTCCCATAACAAGTCCTTGACTGATTCACATGAATACAAACCTTCACAAACTGTTTCCAAACTCACCCTCCCGCCTAATTACCTACAATTGCTGCTTCTTCTGTTGTTTTTCTCAAACAGTATATACTCTAGACGACTGCCATTTTTCAAACAATCCAAAGACTTAAGTAGTTATGTATATATCTATTTATTCTATTCCTTCTGAATAACATTCACTCCTTGCTTATATAGCAAAATTCTACTCTCTTTTCCAGGCTTATAGATAATGCCTTCCTAGACCTTTCAGACCAAATCAGTTTGTCCTCCCACTAGATTTCTGTAACAACTCTCATAAGCTAGCACTGATCATATTGAGTTCCAATTATTTGTTTAGATACCAGGCCCATCAGACTCTGAGTTCCAGGAAATTGGAAAGGAGGTCACACTTATCTGTGCATTATATGCTATGTCTTAGATCTGGAAAGTTCTATCTAATTTTTGTTGTTTAAAAAGCCTATTTCACATCACAGATCCTCTTGGAAGCTTTGTCATTAAATCTAGCCACAAAAATGTTGCTGCTTCTATAATGACTCAAACTGCAAAGCTGATGCATTTTATCACTGGAAAGATATTGAGATGCCCTTTGGTCCAACCCATTTATGTGCTAAGACATTTCAAAATTATATAGTGAGATAACAATAGATCTTAAATTGTATTGTTTCCAAACTAATTCCCCAAACACTGCCTCGTATCCATTTTCTTAAAGTCTGGCTCATTATTTCATGAAAATAGGATTAATATTAACTAGTAATGGCTAATATTGATGGAACATTGTTTTAAATGTTTTGCATCTATTAACTTCTTTAATCCTGGCGATAACCCTAAAATCTGTTGGTAAGTCTGTTTTCAAGCACAGTAACCATTTTATTTAATTGCTTATGTTTTCAATAAAAATTGAGCTCCTACAATGAACCAGGCAGCCACTATATGCTAGAGGATATAACACTGGCTAGCCAGAGTCCCTGCCCTCATGAAGCTTAGTCCTAGGTAAGGAAAAAAAAGCCTAATGGATGTGTAGGTAAAAAGTTGCCACATTTGATAAGTGTTGTGACACTAATAATAATGAAGGAAGCTTAAGGCAAGACAGTTTAGGATGACTAATCTTGGGAAAGCTGGGGGAGATGAGATACTGAGCTTTGGTGGAAACTCTGGCCTTTCATAGAGGAAAGGACACTTGTTCTGTTGTAACTACAGTGAGAAAAGGAAGAAGTAAACAGGTAGATTTGTTGCTTTGTAGAAAAGTAAGTGATTCCATATTAATAGCTGTCATATTCAATGCAGAATAAAAGATCTGTGGATATATAGAGCAGTGTGTGAGATCAGACCAAAAAAAAAAAAAAAAGTCCTTCTTTAGCCTTTGCCAAATGTCTATATGCTTTTTCCTATTAAAAATGTTTCACATTCTGTATATCAGAATCTCATATCTAAATTATCATCCTATTTAATTCTGAGCACACTTTGGCAAACAATACAAAAAGTACAATCACAAGAGCTGTTAATAACATTCTTGTTACTCAGATTTAACAACCATTAAACTGGTTGGCATTGTGCTATGGAGAGAGATGGGTGGTCTTTGATGGATGTTTATACCTATACAAATAACTCATTTGTGACTGTCCAAAACTGAAAGCTTTTTCAAGGCTTTGTACATTTATACAAAAGCACAGTCTTTGTTTGCTGTGAGTTAATAGCTTTAGCAAACATGTAGCCAAGATGGTTTTTGAATGGAAGGTGACCCTTGTAGCTAAGTCACCTTGCTTGGCATATCAGAAGGGAAATAACTAATTATGTGTGGGCACTAAAGAACAACTGTTGTTATTTTGTGCACTGGAGATATAATGCACGAGGCACATAATGCTCCTTGATTGAAGTTTGGATAAGGATAACCACTTCTCTTTTCTGGTTATCTCTGATGATATAATACGCTTTTCTGCATATGCCCAGGTACTTGCCTAAATAGTTAAAATGTTAGCTCTTATAATAATTGCTGTAAGAATGGGAAAAAATACAGCATATTTTCAGAGCAATTAGAAAGCTATACAATGCTCTGTGAAAACACAGAGAAGGGAATGACTTGTTCTATCAATTACATTATGTCATCCCTGCGATGTTCTATGTGCTATTAAATGTTTTGTAATCTAGCATATTATACTAGTAGTGCTACATTATTTGCATTCCAGGTAAAGATGAGAACATCTCCACAAAATAGTATACCTTTTCACTGCCTTATTCAAAACAGGCTTTTTATGAACAGTAAATGTATGAGATAAGTTTTTAATATATTGCTCTGTTTTCCCACCCCACCCCTTTATGTAAAAAAGTATATTTTACACTTAATAGGATATATAATAATCTGTTTAAATTAAAAAAATCATGTACAGTAATCAGTTCATGTGACCAATCATAATTTCACTCATATATACTCTTCAGCTTATTAAATGCTTTCATAACCCCATTTTAAAAATGGAAAAAGTCAGGGTAGAGAAGAAAGCGACCTAAACCACGCAACTGAAAACATTTTTAGTACAGTTTGCCAGTTTGCCTAAATTCTAGTTTTATGTCTGGTCCATACTGTCCTTTTCCTTTTATAATTTGTGATTTTATAATTTTTATATCAGTTAATTCATCGGATGAGGTAAGCTGATTTTGAAAACTTCAGTATATGTTACTTTACATATAAAATCAAAAATGAAAATGAAAAATCATTAGATAGAAGAGTTTAGTGCCTGTTTATGCTGTTGCATTTTTGTTTACTAAAGGATAACAAGGGATCCCTGGGTGGCGCAGCGGTTTGGCGCCTGCCTTTGGCTCAGGGCGCGATCCTGGAGACCCGGGATCGAATCCCACGTCGGGCTTCCAGTGCATGGAGCCTGCTTCTCCCTCTGCCTGTGTCTCTGCCTCTCTCTCTCTCTCTCTCTCTCTCTGTGACTATCATAAAAAAAAAAAAAATTTTAAAGGATAACAAGGCAGTAAATATAAGTGATGGTAGCATCGTACTGCATTCAATCAGATTATAAAACAAGCCACTCATTAGGACCATGTTAAATAGTCCTAATGAAATTTTACAGACATTATCAGAATCTGTTGCTCTCTCCTTGTATTTTTCCTTTTCTTGATTGCTCTACTGGTATTGCTCTTATATCTTACATCAAACAATTTATGTACAGAACTTAATAGATTTTAAGTTTCTCTGGGACTTAGACCACAAGGGAAAGCCAAGCTAAATTTTAAGCCAAATGGCTGAACAATTAGATGTGCTGAAAGTGGCCTACAATTTTTGTTCTTAGGGAGAAACAGAAGGAGGTAGGGAACTCAGACAATGCATAATTCATCCTTATCCATCCAGTCATTCAACAAATATTTACAGAGTTCCTATTACATGCGAGGGACTGTGCCAGGTGCTTGATATATGATAATTAACCAAAGAGACATGACCTCTGTCCCCATGATCCTCAGAGGGATACCCAGCCAATAAACAGGTACACCTACAAATTCTGACTTGCAGGAAGAAAGATTTCTGTGAGATGAATGAACATAACACAGTTTATGTTCAAGTATTTGATCTAGGAGAGCATTCTGGAATTTTACTAGGCACATGCCATCTACTATATGCTACAAATACAACCCTTAGCTCTCCTGGCTATATTTGACTTTCTCTTGTTTTGTGAGAAAAACTAATATTTGAAAATGTCCATGGCAATTCAAGCAAAAACCAAGCATATAATGTAGTAGGGATATTTTCCTAAATCTAGTCAAAATTTAGATATTTAAAAACAAGATGAACAAGATAATAAAATTAATATTTTAAGAGAAGCAGAACTACTTGGCGCCTGGGTGGCTCAGTGGTTGAGCATCTGCCTTTGGCTCAGGTGATGATCCCAGGGTCCTGGGATTGAGTTCTGCATGGGGCTCCCTGCAGGAAGCCTGCTTCTTCTCCCTCTGCCTGTGTCTCTGCCCCTCTCTCTTTGTCTCTCATGATTAAATAAATAAAATCTTAAAAAACAACAACAACAAAAAGAATTAACCTTTAAAAAAACAAACCAAACTACTGATGGAGATTTTTAAAAAATGAGACCAACACATCTTGGGTATAATTTCAAGTAGTTAAATTATTATTCAGATTTTTAAATTTAAAAATTTAACGTTTATCTTTTTGTTATTTTTTCTGTATCTCTTCTCATTTCCTGTCTGAAAATGAATGGGATAGTTAATTTTATGTATCAACTTGACTATGCCATGGGATTTGTCCAAACATTGTTTGAACAAAGATTATTCTGGTATGTCTGTGAGGATGTTTCTGGGTGAGATTAACATTCAATTCAGTAGATGCAGTAAAGTAGATTGCTCTCCCTAATGTGGGTAGACCTCATCCAATCAACTGAAGACCTGAATAGAACAAAAAAAAACCTAAGTAAGAGGAAACTTCTGCTTGACTGCGGGATATGGAAGATTAGTCTTTTCTGGCCTTTGGACTGGGACTGGAACTGAAACATTGACTCTTTTAGTTTGTGAGCTTGCTGTGATTTGGACTAGGACTTATACCACCTGGGACTTATACCATTGGCTTTCTAAATGGATAGCAAACTAGACACAAGGGATCAGGCTACTCAATAGTACCAATTAAAGAGAATGTCAAATCAAAAAAAAAAAAAAAAGAGAGAGAGAGAGAGAAGTGTAAGAGAACAGGACTTTACAACTGGAAAGTGTGAGAAGTCTTGCCTTCAGGAAGGCAAATAAAGAATGAAGATGCTTTGGATTCCATATGGTTTGTCAATATCACAAAACTCATTTGTTCATCGGTATTTTTTAAAAAATTATAACATATTGGAGGAAAGCTTCCCAACATATGGAATAATATGCATGTTTGGATTATAGGAGGCAGCAAAAACAATTTAAAAAAAGGTCTTTGAAAGGACAATTACTCTGAGAATTAATAAAATATTTGAGTCCTGTGCTTTTATATACAATGTAATAAAAAAATTAAAAATATTTTTGAAATATTAAAATACATAATATAAACTGCTATCACCAAATAGGCAATGCAATATGTAACAACTACCGAGACATTGCTGCTTGTGTCATTAGTGCACAGATCTCACGCATAAAATGATCTCCTATGCAATTTCCTAATTTTCTCTACTCTGGAAGTCATTTCCTAAGGTCAATTGTAGCAGGATAATAGTAGTTTCCTAACATACATGTTTTATGTATCAGAAGAAAAATATTATAAATGTTCATCTTTTTCATAGAACACATATTAATATCTCATAAGGCAAATTATCCCACCAAGGAATCTGGAAAATGCTACCATAGGCAATGGGAGACTTTAATCAGGGGAATAATATCATCAAATTATTATTTTAAAAAGTTCAATGCAATGACTGTGTTTAGAAAGGATAAAAGGCAGCTGAGACTTAACCCTTGGGAAATTAGCTAGAAAAAACTTGGGTATATCCAAGGAAAGCAAGATGAGCATCTGGATTTTTTTGGTTGTAGCAGTGAAAATAAAGCAAGGAAAGACATTAGAGAGATATTAATAGAACTGATTCAATAGCCAATTGGATCTACTAGTAAGAAAAAAGGAACAAGGAAAATTTACCTCCAGTTTTCTGTTTTGGAAGATGGATTGTATTGTGTTGCCATGTTTCTTTGTTGATGGTGATGTTCTATTTTGAGTTTTTTTTTTTGGGGGGTTGAATGTTGAAAATAGGAAAGAGAAATACAATTAATTAATGTCTGGATGCTTAGAGTCTGTGATGTTTATGGAGTGTCTAGCAAATTGTGAATGCTCAATAAACGTTTTTTGTATGTGTGACTATTTTGTTTGGTGCCCAGACAGGAAATTGAGTTAGAGATACAAGTTTTGGAATTATGAACATGCAATTGATAACTGAAATCATGAGTCTAGGTGGGTAAGAATATTTTTTTTTGGTAAGAATATTTTTTAAAAATTAATTCTTTGTAGTTAATATGTAGGATGCCTATTGTATTTGGTGACATAAAGTAAGACCTTGAGCAGAAGAGTTTTGATGGAGTGATGAGGTAGAAGGGGCTTGCAGTTGAATGAAGAATGAGTAGTATAAATGAGGGGGCAGTGACAAGAATGTTGACCTGCATCTCTCAAAATATTCCCCCCGGTTCTCATACTGAGTGATTGTGATTTAGTGGGTCTGGCAGAGCAGTGAAACCCAATCATAGTGTCATCCCCACTGGTGTGTTATCAGAAGCAGTCTGAGTAATCTGAGTTAAAGCTCTAAAGTTCATGAATGATTTACTTTTGTTTGTTAAAACAAACCTCCTCCTCCTCCTCCTCCTTCTTCTTCTTCTTCTTCTTCTTCTTCTTCTTCTTCTTCTTCTTCTTCTTCTTCTTCTTTCTTCTTCTTCTTCTTCTTCTTCTTCTTCTTCTTCTTCTTCTTCTTCTTCTTCTTCTTCTTCTTTTCTGCTGTTTAGATCAGAGAGCACTGACTTTTCTGGGCATGTCAAAGAGAAGAACATGCCCGTGAGGAATAAAATACAATGTCCTATTATAATGCCTCCTGTTTCTCTAATTTAATGTGAATTTTAATGTTAAATTTCAATGTTTTATATTTATTTTATTAAATATTTATTTATTTAAATAAAGACACAGAGAAAGGCAGAGACACAAGCAGAGGGAGAAGCAGGCTCCATGCAGGGAGCCCAATGTGGGACTTGATCCTGGGACTCCAGGATCACGACCTGAGCCAAAGACAGACACTCAACTGCTGAGCCACCCAGGCATCTCAAAATTTCAATGTCTTAATATTAAAATTATCTCTGCAATGTATTTTTTACTCTCTTCCATTCCAAAATTCTCTTGTGAATAATAGAAAGACCCCATGTAATAGGGACTATGCATGGGACTGTGCTGTGCCTGCAAAAATCAGCTGCTATGTAAGGCCTAGTCTATGAAAATTCAAGCACTGTAAGTTGAGGACAGGTGGAGGAAGAAGCTATTGTGCAAGTCAAGATCTCTTTCCAGTAGCAAGGGAAAGAAGGAGTGAAAATGAACATTTTTGTTGATAAGTAAAAAATTCAAGAAATGAACAGCTTCATGAATAAAATACATTTTACATACTTAAATGAATGAAATCATAAACCTATAGAGAGTGCTGAAAATAACATATTTACTAAGGAGTTTATGTAATAGATATAAATGACTTGTATTGTTTTACTTAAAGGAAAATGTTATTTTCAGTTAAAAGTTTTAATAGGGGATCCCTGGGTGGCGCAGTGGTTTGGCGCCTGCCTTTGGCCCAGGGCGTGATCCTGGAGACCCGGGATCGAATCCCACATCGGGCTTCCGGTGCATGGAGCCTGCTTTTCCCTCTGCCTATGTCTCTGCCTCTCTCTCTTTCTCTCTCTGTGACTATCATAAATAAATAAAAATTTTAAAAAAAATTTAAAAAAAATAAATAAAAGTTTTAATAGTTTTATATTTTTACTGACTACTAAAAATGTTAAATGATTTCTTTGGTATATCATGTCCAGTTATGATTTACTTTCAAGACTCTGTGCTAGAGTTTCCTAAACATGAGAAGTTTTTGCATTGGGTGCATATTGAACAATTGAAATAAGGCTTTGTTCTTATTGGAGAACACAAGGCCTTGAGGACATTTCACCTAAAAAGAGAAGCTGCAGGAAGAGTAACAGCAAAATACTGGTAGAATTTGAGGCCTCCTTAACAACATTTTCAATGATTCATTAGGTCGGTGCAAGAGGATCTGTGGAAAAGAATGAGGGGAAATAGAAATGTGCAGAATTCTCCCTCTATTATTGATGTAAAATAGTATAGAAAGATTTTTATTTTTTTAAAGATTTTATTTATTCACAAGAAACACAGAGAGGTGAGATATAGGCAGAGGGAGAAGCAGGCTCCCTGTGGGGATCCTGATGTGGGACTCATCCCAGGGACATGGCCTGGAGTTGAGCTGAAGGCAGATACTCAACCACGAGCCATCCAGGCATCCCGCATAGAAAGAATTTTAAAGGGACAATACAAGAAGAAAAAAAGGAAGGAAAAGAGAAATTATGGGGTTCAGAACATGCTCCCTAAAATATGATGCCTTGGCATATTGAATACTTTAAACTGAAGGAATTTGAGCGATATCAGGTATAAGGGGGACTCTGACCTCCTTCTTTCTCCCCTGAAACAGGTGAAGGGATTCAGAACAATTCTTTCAAAAATATGCCACTTTGGCATGTGGACTATTTTGTGCTAAAGGCAATTGAAAACCCCTGTGGGCTTCAGATAAACTTCTGCCCCTTCCTTAACTACCTGGAAAAATCTAAATTGGGAATCTTTCCCAGAATAAGAGTCATTACCAGAGATACATTTTGTCTGAGTGACACATCTGTACGACAGAGCAAACATCTAATTACCAAGCATCCGCTCTTCTTCTTTTGCTCTGTGAATTGCCCTCTTCCTCTTTGAAGCCCCAGAGCCCTAGCCCTTTCCTTAGCTCAGGATGGCATGTGTATATCAATTTACCTTTTTGTCTGAACTTCTCATGCATGATGGGTTTCCTGTATGTACGAAATTAAACTTGGTTTTTACCTGTTAATCTGTCTCATGTCAATTTAAGACTAGCCAGGAGGGGATCCCTAGGTGGCTAAGCGGTTTAGTGCCTGCATTTGGGCCAGGACATGATCCTGGAGACCCGCGATCGAGTCCCACTTCGGGCTCCCTGCATGGAGCCTGCTTCTCCCTCTGCCTGTGTCTCTGCCTCTCTCTCTCTCTGTGTGTCTCTCTTGAATAAATACATAAAATCTTAAAAAAAAAAAAAAAAAAAAAAAGACTAGCCAGGAAAACCTTGGAAGGGTAGATACAAATTTTTCCTCTGCAACATAAGTCCAAAGATCCTCAAGTGAGAGATGTCCCTATTCCCAGAGAGAAGTGTCCCTATCTTCAAAGGTAGAGAGACATCAAGAGAAACCGAATAGGCCTTGTGAAGTTTCCCTAGTTCATTACACTTAGCTCATATCATTTTTGCCCTCTCACATTTTCCCATGACTTTACTCTCTTCATCAAACCACGCTTGGGTGGCTCAGTGGTGCCCTTCAGCTCAGGGTGTGATCCCACAGTCCCCGGACCAAGTTCCACACCAGGGTCCCTGCATGGAGCCTGCTTTTCTCTCTGCCGCTCTCTCTCTCTCTGTCTCTCATAAATAAATAAATAAATAAATAAATAAATAAATAAATAAATAAATAAATAAAATCTTTTAAAAAAAGTTTAAAAAAAAAAGTATTAAAAACTCCCAAGTTTGATCATTGTTTTTTTGGATCTTCATTTCCCTACGGAGGCTACCGTATCACATAAAACATATTAAATAAATGTATATTTTTTTCTTGTTAATCTGTCTTTTGTCAGTCTAATTTACAGGGCCCATGTCAGATAATTTGGGAGAGGAGAAAACAAAAGATATTTTTTCCTTTCCACATAATGGAAACAGAAAGAAGGAGAAGGAGGAGAAGAAGAATGTTTACAAATTTGGATTAGAATCAAAAAGGAACAGAATATACTAGTCTAAAATATGCCATGTTGGCATAAGGATTATTTTGAGCTGAAGGCAGTTGAGAAACAGTAGAGATAGGAAAAACTCTAAAAACAGAATGAGTTTCTCTTTGGTAAAAAAAAAAAAAATCTACTTACACGTAAGTAGATTTACAAATTTTTAGATTTGTAGAAATGTCTTCTCCCATAGCAGGAAGAGAAGGACTCTTAATAACTCATCCAAAGGAGGAGACATCACCATGAATCTGCCTACCAAACCTTACTTCACAGCCCTTTTTCTTCACACAGTTCCTAGTCACCTCCTCATAACTTCTTACTCTAAAAGTCCGAAATCCCTTTCATTCTTCCAGACTCTTCTCCACACTTTTTCCCTCTTTTGGGATATTATATAAAACCCGAAATTCTAGCTGCCTCCTTGAGTCTCATGTCTTTGTAAACTCCTTTGTATATGTACATAATTAAAACTGTTTTGTTTTTTCTTTTGCTAGTCTGTCTTTTGTCAGTTTAATTTACAGGGCCCCCAACCACTGAATCTGCCAATACAGTTGTTGTTATTTTACTGTTCTTATTCATTCTCATTGGCAAATTATCTATATTTATGTCTGTTGAAGACACATTTATTATGCTCTTGCAAGCCCTTTAAAGGTGAAATAATATTTTCTAGTATGATCAAGAAATTTATTAAAGCTCTGTGTCATATATTTTAAATACATTTTTCTTTTAAACATAGGAAATGGGACCTAGGAATAAAATCTTAATAAGCTCTGTCTTTGGCATTGCATATATTGCTTGATGGCATTTAAAGTTTTTTATCTAATTGGCTTGGGGTAATAGATTCTTAATGTGTTTTCAGATTTTTTTTCTTTCTAGCAAAAGTCTAGTTGAACCAATTCTACCCCCCTCTCATTTTATGCCCTCAAATATACCAATGAAAGCATCAGGCTGACAGAAGTCTGAGTCTTGTGTGCCAGATTTTGTTTCTTTTTTTTTTTTTTTTAAGATTTTATTTATTCATGAAAGACACAGAAAGAGAGAGAGACAGAGACACAGATAGAGGGAGAAGCAGGTTTCCTGCAGGGAGACCAATGTGGGACTCGATCCCAGGACTCTAAGATCATGCCCTGAGCCAAAGGCAGACGCTCAACTGCTGAGCTACCCAGACATCCCTTGAGCACCAGGTTTACTGTAGTTTAGGGAAAATAAGTTTTTCTCTACTCTTCTGAATCCTTGGCTGATACTCTCATCCCTATAATGGAAGACAGATTAACAAGAGAAAAATAAGTATGTTAACATGAGTACCTCATGTATACATGGGAGATACCCATAAAAACTGAGTAACTCTCAGAGATGGCCAACCCATCATTTTCAGCTGAAGACAAAACAAATCTTTGGTGTTGAGGTCGGGGGAAATTATGGGAGATTACTAGGAGGAGCACAACATACAAGAGTTAAGGTTTGTTATATAGATTTATGTAGTAACTTCTCCATTGCTAGGAGGTTCCTTTTCTGTCAGTCTTCTTCTCTTTGTAAAGAAAAAGAGGCACCTTACAAATGGAGATCTCCCTTATAAATTAAGTTCCCCTAATAAAAGGATAATTTCCACTCTATTATCAGAGATTCTCCCCATGTCTGCAGTTTTTCAAAATAGTTAGCTCAAAATAATCCTTATACTAGTAGAGGCATATTTTGGGGTGGCACATTCTGCTACCCATCATTAATTTGGGAGTGGAACAACACCCCAATAGTAAAACATTCTTCTACTCTCTGATCTCCCACACTTTCCTCTTGGGATGGGGAGAGTGAAAGTTTGCTCATGCCATTTAGAATTACTTTAAAACCAAGCCCAAATATACCTCTTTAGAAGGAAATATATTAAGTTGACAAGTTACAGCTGTTGTATGTCCTAATCAAATAATACCAGAAATAATCACAGCACATAATGTTTAGATAAACTGACTAGGCACATGAAGTTTCATAATAGAGCCAAGTCAGCAAGAGTGGCCTAGAATTTGATGACTGCAAAGAAAGAACTAGAAAACAATTGTGTCTCTGTAGTGTTTGTTATGACTGACTCACTGAAGTATGTGTGTGTGTGAGTGTATGAGTATGTGCATAAGTTTGAATGTGTTATTTTAATTCTGGGTAACAATATACGGTAAAAAAAAAGACAAATAAGAATTGTATATAATTCAGTTCTTCAGAGTTCATAGTTTAATATGTTTTAATAGTCCAAATATATTAATTTAGATATGTTTAGCATTGGGGTGGGGAAAAAATAGAAAAAATATTAGGCCATTTTTTTTTCCTTTTGGAGGCTGAAACAATTGCAAGACCTGTGGGATAACCAGTAAAAGATTAGAACAATTACTCTCTGTCATTGAAAAGCCTATGTATAGCTGTGGTTAGAAGAGGTCAGGTTCCCTGGAGGGAAGCCATTTGTCCCCTTCCATGCAAACTGGTCTTCCAGAAAGTGATGGAAGTTCTTTGAAATTAAGTACAATTTCAATGAATTGGCACAACCTGAAATCAATCCCTGAACATGATCAATCAACACTTCAAAGGCCTAGAGCAACATTCTGGCTGTTCAGAAACCAAGCCACTCAAGTAAAGAAAATGAGAAAGAAAAATAAACTTTCTGTGAGTTGTAGATGCACAACTGAGAATTTCATATTTTTAAGGATTCCCCCTTGTTAAAAGAAACAGCCTCACATTATTAAGAGATTTGATATACTTTGGTCAGGAACCTTCATTCTTTCCAAAGCATAGTTGCGCCAACTCACATGCCCAAGTGGCCAGATGTGACTGGAAGTGGTTCCATGTGTCTAAATGGTAGCACTTGCAGTCACAAGTCAATGATTGGACTAATGGCTCTTGGCATGATGTCATCTAATCCAATTGAATGGGTGTTCTTGTCCTGCTGTGAAAAGACCTGCTTTATTATTTCACTTGTTGGAGTATGTACCCATGAATTCAAAACAAGAGTTGTCTGTTCTCTCCAACTGCCATTTCCTAAAAATATCTAGCTTTTAATATTGAAGCCAAGATAACTTGTCATACATATGTATATATACATATATATATATTATTTTATTTATTAGATTTAAGAACTACTTTGATGATGCATTAGATAATTTTTAATATTAGTGATTTAGGATTCATTAACATTTTAAATGTTTTCTGCCCCTAGATACCCAAGTGTTTTATAATATGAAATCATTTTAGAGAAAAAAAAATTATATCACCATGATTAAAAATATCTGAAAAATTATTGATTTTCATGTCAATTCCTGAAAAAAAAGGAAGGGTAGGACTTGAAAAACCACTGGTATTTTTAGATTAGTGATAATAAACTTCACATAATTATTTTTTGGAATACAATCAGAAATCCCCACAAATATGTTTGTTCCATTATTCTCTCACCTTCCCTCCCTTCCTTTCTCCCTTCCTTCGTCCTTTCCTTCCCTCCTTAGTGTATATGTTCAGCCTTTGAGATGCTATTATTGATTGGAAAAAATAATTCCTATTACAAATATTCTGCCTATATGCTGATAATTAAAGAAAATATAAAACAAATTAATTCCTTGCTTGAATTTCCAAAGACTGGCATCAATTAAATAATGCTTAATATTGGAATTTCTCTCTTTTTACTTATGGTCAGATTATCTGTGAAAGACTACATTCTAATGGCATATTGTTTTTTCAGCTTAGTTTTTAGTGACATTCTAAAGGGTTAAAGTATTTTTATAATCAGGGAACCTGATTATTAAGGAGATTGTTTTAACTAATTTTATCCACTTATTCTATTTTTTGTGGATCTTCATACTTGGACTTCATAGCAATTATAGACATTTCTAGTTGTTATAATGTTTCTTCTGGATTTTGCTAGCACCAGGAAATCACCTATATTCTATGAAAACAGCTGGACACTTTTGACATAGCTTTTGAACACTCCTTGTCTCTCCTCACTTTTAGTGGAATGTTTTTCCTTTCCTGAAAATGATTAGGACTTGATTGTGCACAGCATCCTCACTGGCAAACGCATCCTTAGCATTTTATGTAATTACAAGTGCATGAATGTATACAAAAATATTGCTTATAAACATCACATGTGTAAAGCACATACCTACTGCTTTCATTTTGTGTCTGATTAAAATACATATTGCCATTCCAATCAGCTTTGGAAAGTTTCAAAGATACTTTATAAAATCAAAATTTGGTGGTTGCTTTCTCAAAAAAAAAAGATAAAAAGTCTCCCTTTTGCTCACCCTGTGTATGAAGAAAATGTCATTATAAAAACTTCATTAATATGTAAATTGCAGCATTTTGATTAGCACTTGCAGACCCCTTTTGTTAAGAAAAAAGACGGAAGGAGCTAACCAGATTGCAATAATTTACATAATAAAAACTCAGTGGTGGCAATGCCACCAAGTAGAGAACCTAAAGAAGGCTAGAATGTCTTTTTTAAACAGCTTAATAAAGTATTAGAATCACAAAGTACAAAAGGAGAGAAAATATTTTTCTTTTAACTGACAAACTCTATTTTAGGGGAAAATTACAGGTACTACAGATTGTATTAAGATGATATCAATGAGCATGTAGGCAACAATGTCAACACGTGCATATTTTCAATTTAGAAGTGCATGTTTCCATCATGTTGTGTAGGCCTTTAAATATAAAATACAGGCATCTACTCATTAATTTGGTTTGATAAAGAGAAGGGAGCCTAGGATGAGGATTCAGTTTGTGGTGAAAATAACCAATTGATTGAAGTGATCAAAAGTTATATTTCAGTTTGATATGAGAAACCTAAAGACACTATATTAAAAAAAAAACTCTAAAAAATTAAGATATTTGACAATTCAATCTGTGGTATTTCTTTGGTATTTTGTAACCCAAAGGACAGTTTATGATTAGGTCATCCAAACTGAGAAAGCCAAAAAGAAAAACTGAAACAATATTCTGGGTACTTGGATAGAAAAGAATTTTTCTTGGAAATACATAGATAGCATTGTAGAGAACGTTAAAAATTCCTTTCCCTCTAGCCCATCTTAGGGTCATTGATTGGGATCCTATAAATTAAATCAATAAAGAACAGATTGACAATGAAGAGAGAGAGCAAAAAGTGAATCTCATGGACAAAGAAGAGTGAGTAAAGCGATAGAAGTTTATTAAGCAAGGTACAGAAAAAGCTCTCAGAAGTGAGAGGCACTCAGAGGGTATCCATATGATGTAAGAAAGACATTAGGGTTTGAAGTCGATGGCCAAGAAAGAATTCATGAGACGTCTTTCTTGCAAAAATGTGATTTTATTAAAGCATGGGAGGGACCCCTGGGCAGAAAGAGCTGCCCTGGGGTCATGAGCAGTGGCCCATTATATACTTTCAAGTTGGGAGGGAGTTAGGGATAAGCTAAGTCTCTAAGGATTTTGGAAGCAAAGTTTCCAAGATCTTAAGGGGGCTAGCTATTGCTGGAAAAAGTCATTTATTACTGTCTAATAAAATCTTAGGGACTCTTTGGATGTATATCAGTGGGACATATGCTTAGGAGCTGGCTAGAGAGAAAGAAAATTTCTAAAGGAATTTTTATATGTTAAGGTAGACTTACAGGATCCTGGGATGGGGGATTGCTAAGATAGCCTTTTGTCCTTAGCAAATTATTAACATCGAGGCAGTTGAGTCCCTAGAGGAATGTCACTCTGCCTGTTGTCAGTGGGTTGAAGTTAGTAAGGAAATTTAATGATTTTTCTTCTGCCTTTGTTTCCCACACCAACAAAAGGAAAACAAACAAATGTTTATTAACATGTGCATCCTGAATATACATGGAATTGCTCGGTGATGTGTAACTCAAAGTGGTGGTTAGAACTTGGGCTTCTATATCATCTTAACAAAAGATCAATGCGTTTTTATAGTGAAATAAACAGGACAAATGTAAAAGAATTGCATTTTTTGAGTGACAAATTGTGAAAAGGCAAATATATGGGGAAAGTAATGAAAGAAAAGGGCTAGTTAGTAAAGTTTGTTATGTAGATTCTTCTGGTCCCATTTTGGGCTAATAAAGGTCTAGAGTTATCTCTAGTGAAACTTGTGTTATTCCTGGGAGAAAGAGGAGGAGGAATATCTTTACAAATCTATGTCCTGCTTTTAGATAAATAAGAGAGGGGGAGGCAGAGAGCTTTTCTTATATCTCCTTCTCTATGGTTTTTAGAGCTCAAAATAACCCTATGCAAAAAAAAAAAAACAAAAAAAACAAAAACATATTTTGAGGTGGTATATTCTGCTACCCTACAGCACAAGTAGTACTAATGCATGGACTTTCCAAATTATTGCCTTTTTTCCATTCTATTTGTTATCAAATATATCTACACATACATTTGATGTACATAAAACAAAAATTTGCGACTATGGCAATGTGGAAATATGTTGCTATATGGAAGTGAAATACAAAAATACTATTTAGAGGTTTTTTTTTAAGGGTTTTCTTTCTGGAGACATTTGATAAGAGAAACTGTGGAAAAATAGAAAACACTTAGCTGGGTGTGAAGATTTGTTAATGAGACTGTCTTCTAGTTAAATCCAGCAAGGCAAAAACCATCCTCTATGGCAGTAATTTGTTTATTGTTCAAAAGAGTTCAAGAATTGCCTTTAACAGCTGATTGCTACCTAGAAGGGAGGTAATTCTGGTCTCAATGCTTTATCTTCTGTAATGTTCTTGTCTTTAGTGTCATAGCAATTAGGTTAGCACCAGAGAAACCTATTAATCATTTCTGTTACTGCTAAATTGCGTAAGTATGTCGATTTGGAATCTTGGGGTGAAAATAGAAGATTAATGAGCTGACTTCAGTTCATTGTGATAATCCAAGAACTAAATACCTAGTGCCTGTCTTGTTTTACAGAGTTGATAATATAAATTTTATTCTCTCCAAACTCTAATGTCAGTTAGGAAATGGGGTGGGAGATTGGCTCAGAGTAGGAAAATTAAGAGAGATAAAGGGACATTAAATCAAGCAGCACCCAATCAATAGAGAGATATATTTTTGGTATAGACTAAAATTAATAATAGCTTAATGTGTTGTGGGAACTGCAAAGGTTCTTCCCTTCCATATTTACTGTGGCAAATTTGATGAGTTTTCCAAGCAAGGCTGTCTATCCTCTGTATCTGTGACATGACTTCTCTCATGTGGTACTTGTGGGTCACTTGGATTCTGAGTCTTCATTAGCCTTAGTCAAGTGGAACCTATAGAGTTCAAAATCAGAAAGTTTAATTTTCAGAAAGGTTTCATGATTCTTTCACATCTTTGGTCTCGGAGTGCTAAAGACAACATCTAACCCTGATATATTCTATATAGTGCCAAAAAATTTCAATTCCTTTGTTAGAAAATCATTCAAAACAGGAGAGAAAAGAAAATATTTGACACAGAAATCAATTGCCAAATTTCTTATATTATTATTACTCTGAATGTATTTCTGCTCAAATACGTAGCTATCTTTTAAAGTATATAGCTTTGGAGGGATTTTTATTTTGTTACAGTTTTGGTTTTTTTTCTCAACTGACATCGATAAAAGAAATTATGTTATAATGCAAAGCATATATTGGTATAATATCTAAGATTAACAATAGCATCTTTTAATTTCCTTGAACCAAAGAGTTATTCTATTTCATTGGAAAAATAGTTCATATGAAGTAGTGCACCCATGTGAAACTTAATGTAGACTTAAAAAGAGAGAGAGAGAGAGAGAAAGTAAAATGGAAAGGTTTATGTTTTAACAAAACCCTCAGACCATTTACCAGCATTTTTGACATCTTAGCCATAGCAGAATATTGACAAACCTTTTATTCAGGGAAAATTACTTGTAGTGTGATTTAAAACAAGAAAGAAAAAAAGAAAAGTCCCTACCACCTTGAACATTTTAAGGTTTGTACACAAATCAAATGTTACTCTGCAACCATGTAGTAGGAAGGTAAAATATGAATGTTACTGTTTTTTAAAAAATGTTTAAGGGGCCACCTGGGTGGCTCACTCGGTTAAGTGGTTAAGCATCAGACTCTTAATTTCACTTCAGGTCATGATCTCAAGGTTGTGAAATTGAGCCATGCCTCAGGTTCCACACTGGGCATGGAGCCTGCTTAAGATTCTGTTTACCTCTTCCTGCCCTCTGCCCTGCTTTCTCTCAATCTCCCCTCCTGCCCCCCTCCACACACACACACACACACACACACACACACACACACAATGTTTAAGGATAAAGTTGGATGTTTCCTTTGCACCATTCTATGTACTCAGAGTCTCAAAGGGATAGGTCAGAGTAAAGTACTTGTAATAACTAACACTAAGAGTCAAAAAAAAATCCCTCCTCTTCCTGGATATTGAAATAATTCTCTGATATTTATATTTGTGACAAAATTAATTGGATGTATATTTCTGTTCTAAACTTCAGCTTGCATATTTAAGCACAAGCCATGACATTTATGATGATTAAATACAAAGTGAATATATAAGAAACAGTGCTAACATTCTGTTATACATCTTTGCTTCAAATTGTATATTTCTTTGGGAACCTAAGCTCTTGATATATTTGGAAACTTAAGGAAACAAGTTATCATTTTACATCAGTCTTTTGCAAACTACAGATTATGAATCATTACATGCATCAAATAAAACTAGGGTCCTCCATTATAACATAGTTGGAAGGCAATGGCTAAATTATTTATTTATTTATGAGAGACACAGAGAGAGAGAGAGAGGCAGAGGGAGAAGCAGGCTCCATGGAGGGAGCCCAACGTGGGACTCCATCCTGGGTCCCCAGGATCACGCCCTGGGCTGAAGTTGGCGCTAAACCGCTGAGCCACCCGGGCTGCCCAATAGCTAAGTTTTGAAACCAGGTTTCTCTAACTCCAAAGGGTTTCATCTTAACTTTTGTATCTATACTGCCCACCAGTGTGGCTCAGTGGTAGGCTATTAGGAAAAAGAGAGTACTCCTTTCCTCTTGTCAGCTTCTTGTTTAGTTATCAACTTCTTAAATTTTATGCAGCTGTTGGGAATGGAGAATTTCACACTATATTTGAAATGCATTTGTAATTTGCCCGTATGTTTCTTTTTTGGTTAAATCATTGGCTAACTGGGGTACCTGGGTAGCTCAGTGGTTCAGCATCTGTCTTTGGCTCAGGTCATGATCCTGGGATCCGGGATTGAGTCCCACATCCATCTCCCTGTGAGGAACCTGTGTCTCTGCCTGTCTTTGTGTGTGTGTGTGTATGTGTGTGTGTGTGTGTGTGTGTGTCTCATGAATAAATAAATAAAATCTTTAAACAAAATCATTGGATAACTGTGTATTTTAGATTGCTACTACATGATTTATTCTGACACTTGTTCTATAAAGTACATTATCTCTGGAATGCTGTGATCAAAAGCTCTCACCAATTTCTTATTACTTTATGCCTGTTTTGATATAGAAAGGCACACACAGTTTGCAGTTTAAAAAGTAGAGTACAATAGGTAAGTCCATTAATAGAAGTATAAATAAATGAAATGAGCTGATTTAATTTGCAGTACTTTCCAAGGTGATGGGGGATAATTTCTGGGGAAGATTGTTCAGCTGGGCCCTGTAAGGTGGGTACGATGGTTAAGAGGTGGAGGTACAGAAACACCATTGCAAGAAGTAGTGTTAGCAATAGTGACTAAAGAAGAGGGTATGTAGATAGAAACCCTTCTTGGAATTGAGTAGATGATAGAGTTTGTGAAGACTAGTTTGAGAAAATGGAATTCTTGAAAATTATGCTATAGATGACTGAAGAACCGTTGAAATTTTCTAGCAGGACAATAATAAAATGGGAGCAATATATACAAGTATTCTAGTAACTCTGTATGGGGTATATTGTTATAGAAGGAGAGAAGTGTCAATGAAACTAGCAACAAACTCAGAATTCAAAGTCTGCATCCAGAATATTTTCCTAAACCAATTATTTATCTGGAGAGTAAATAATTTGTATACACTTTTATTTATTTATTTTTAAAGATTTTATTTATTTATTCATGAGAGACATAGAGAGAGAGAGAGAAAGAGGCAGAGACACAGGCAGGGGGAGAAGCAGGCTCCATGCAGGGAGCCCGACGTGGGACTCCATCCCAGGTCTCCAGGATCACGCCCTGGGCCGAATCAGCGCTAAACCGCTGAGCCACCGGGGCTGCCCATTTGTATACACTTTTAAAAATAAATGCTATGTTATCATTTTAATGATGGCTAATTATCATGAAGTCCATCATAAAAACCCAAATATATATAGTGCATGCCTACTTTTTGCTTGATTTTTTCAATTCTTTTTTTTTAAGATTTTATTTATTTATTCATGAGAGACACACAGAGGCAGAGACATAGGCAGAGGGAGAAGCAGGGTCCATGCAGGAGCTAGATATGGGACTCAATCCCAAAACCCCAGGATCCCGACCTGAGCCGAAGGCAGACGCTCAACCACTGAGCTACTCAGCTGCCCCTGATTTCTCTCAGTTCTTAAAAGTATATATTCAGGATTTCAGGGAAGTGCTAAAGAAGGAAGAAGATACTGTTCAGTTTGGATTTATTATAACATAATTATGTCATTTAACACAAGAAATACTTTGTAGTTATTTATTAAAATATATTAGTTTCCATATCTGGGATAATTATACTCAGCAAATACAAAAATGACAACACTGCAATATTCACACAAAGGCAAAAAATGTAATTTTCCTGATTTCACAGAACATTTGTAGAAGCGAAGAACAAAAACACAAACCGCTGAGTATTAGCCTTAGGTATAGAAATGCACATTCCTTCACTCAGTTGTGGAGTTGAACTGTTCTGACCTGGGAAAGAAAAATAATAAGCTGGAGTAACAATGTGTTCAGAAAAATTGGAGTCAGCTAATCAATTTTCAGTAACTCTCTGATTTATGTGTCTAATAACATGACTGGCAATTTATAGTCCCTATCACTAAATCTCAAAACACAATTTGCTGCAGCCATAAGCAATTTGTTTAGTGTAAATGGCCTTTAATCCCATTGATGATTGATTAATCTATAAATCACCAAAAGAGCCACATGAGCCTGAAAAAAAAGGATGCCTTAGCTTTTTTACTTATTTTTAATTTTTAAGTTCTACATTATTACCAGTAAAAAAAAAAAAAAGGTCAAGTCTTCCAAACAGCCAAGAAAATATGTTAATTGGTAAACTATGAAAACTCTAGTTATTATTATTATTAAATCATTTTGAAATAAACTTAGGAAAACACAGTAGGGTTGCTTTAAGTTTTAATAATACTCTAAGATGATTTAGTCTACTTGAAAATCCAACAGAGGCAGTTTGATTAGCTTGGTTGTAAAAATTCATCTTATTTCTTCTCTAGAATATGAAAGTTTTGTCATTTTGCTGGGGTAATAAATTTTAAGATACAAATTTAAAAGATATATTTTTGAGGAAAACAAAAACAAACTAGGATATTCATTTAGAAATAAGAAAGTTAGTCATTTATACATTTAGTGACAACATATAATGACTTAACTCAGTTTATTATATTTAGAGAGAAAAGGAAACTGAAAGCACAGTGTGACTAAAATAGGAAGAACATATTTGAATGACATTCTATTTCCATCCAAAGAGACGTAGAGCACATAGAGTAGCATGTACATGGGATTCTCATGGTTTTCGAGAATGAGCTTGTAGGTAAAGATGTTATTAGAGGACTGACCATAACGAAATATGTTCATCACCTTTCTCTTCATATTGAAAATTCAATTATCTTGTCACTCTCTTACTTAGAGTAATCTGCCTGGACAACTTACCTTCCTGTCTTATACTCCAGGACTGGATCAAGGACATGTCCAACTGTACCAAACTAAAGAAAAAAATGTATTTGTCTGAAACATGACTTGTTCAATTTTTGTCTATTTCAGTGTTCAGCACCAAATGTTTGCCTTCATCTTTTTCTCTCTCCATCAAAGCAGCTTCAAGTTAATGTTGGACTTTCAGTGATACTTAAAATCTGGTGAGTTTAGTTATCATACTTTTCCTTTCTGCTGAAAGCAAGTTGGAAAGAAATTTGATTCTGTTCCTTCCTGTTAAAACATTTCAAAATACTCAGATGTCAAATAGGAGAAATTGATTTTGATAGAGTTCTGGGCTCAGCTTGCGTAGGCACACTTTTACAGGGTTGTATTTATTCCCATTCTAATCTTTCTGGTGAGCCGACTGCTAAGGCATTATTCATGCATGTCAAAGGAAGTTGGTAGTTCCATTTAGTGATTTACTGGCTTGGTTGCTTTTTGTTAAAGCCTGAATAAAGTGACAGGAATCTTTTTTTTTACTTGGGATTGTTCTTGGCATAGCAAATGCAAGATATTCAGCTAAAATAAATACCCGTGAGAGTCATAAATGCCATTAAGGACTTGTATTCAAAAGGAATGCTGAAGTTTGGCTTGAATAAAGAGAAAAGGAGGATTTCATTGTTACAATTGCTGAAGTTGGCAGGTATAATTGTGTTCTCAGATGCATTCCCTTTACTATCTATAGGTTGTCAGTTCAAGAATGAGCGGGAAAAGAAGGGGAAGGTTTTGCCCCTTCCTCACCCCCATCACCCATCCCCTGTGGAGAGAAAAATATCTGAAATCTAAACATGGTGGGAGGCCATGGGCTCCACTGGGGGTCGTGGGGAAAAGGCAGAGCTCCAGAGGCTCATCTCTTCTCTCTCTCCCCCACACCCCACCTCCTTATTCTCCCCCTCGGAGTCAGTTGGCAGAGTACATTTTACTGTGTAATTATTCGTTGGTTTCTTGTCTCTTCATGTGCTTTTAAAAAAGAGAAACAAAATATTATTTTCTAGCAGGTGGTGACAGATTTTCGACAAGGCAATGAGGAAAGTGACAAGATAGAAAAAGTTCTTTTTCTTTTTCTTTTTCTTTTTTTGGCCTGCAGAACCAAGACTTTGGGCCCTTTGTGAATACATGAGGTTGGCTGGCAGAGCATTATATCCAGGACGCCAAACCCGTGTAAAGGCCTCGTCCATAACCTCTAATCTTACAGACATGAACTCTATTATTTCCCATTAAAATTAGAGGTTACCAAATTGTAACAGATGTCCTTAATAGACACGTCTTTATTACTGGGGAACATTAGGTAAATGAAAATTGAACCCCGTATTTTAAGTTGCAGCTCATGAAAATACAAAGCTCCATGGCTGGATCTGGCATTTTAAGCCTAAATTATAGAAGCCTTTATATAATTTGCATTAATTGATGCATCAGCAATTTTTCTAAATCACAGCAAGTATGAAATAGTAGGAATTAAAAAAAAAAACAATTGAATCCTAGCTACTCTAAGCAAACTACAATATTTGACATCCCCTAATTCATAGAGACCATATAGTACATTTCAATAGCAAGAATAATTAATTAACTGCTAGGAGAATAGGGCTGAGGGTGGAAATCTTCCAATAGACCTATAATGAAAACAAGCTGAGGGATGAATAACTTGATATAAAAGAGCTTTATGACTGGATGTTGTTGCAGGTGTCTGAATATTTTAAAATAAGATTAAGATGATGTCTATGTGTAGGACAGTTAAGCTACAAACACACACAAAATGGACAAAAATTAAGAAAAAATTGCTTTGCTAAAGTCATTGAAATTAGATATTAGATACTGTCACTATGAAATTACTCTTATTGACATGCATAATAAAATTTAAATATGTTAATATTCTATATTACTAAACCCTATGCCTATCCAGAGATTTTAATTTCACAGTTTAGTTTTCCCCTGCTCAACAAATTGCTTTTGAAAATAGTTGAGAGTAGAATTAACTTTATCATGGTGCCTATGTATAAGTAGGTACAGCATTTAAAGCTATGGCATTCCATACGTATGAATAAGAAGAAATGATTTTTTTAAAAGATTTTATTTATTTATTCATGAGAGACACAGATAGAGAGAGAGAGAGAGGCAGAGACACAGAGGAGAAGCAGGTTCCATGCAGGAAGCCTGATGTGGGACTTGATCCCGGGTCCCCAGGATCACGCCCTGGGCCAAAGGCAAGCGCCAAACCACTGAGCCACCCAGGGATCCCCCAGAAGAAATGATTTTTAAGTACCTAGATTTATTTCTTTTTTTTTTCACATTGATAACTCTGTGGGAGGGAAAGAGCCATATTGGTAGCGTTGTTCTATTAGTAATAGTATTCTTATGGTATTTAATACAATGAAAAAGCATGTTTAGGAAAAAAAAAGTATATTGCCAATTCTAGAAATGGCAGTGGCAGTTCCAGGTCATTCTGGAGAAAATGCAGGGGCAACATGCAAATGGGGATGTTTGACAGTAACATCACAGTAAAAACCACATGGGGATTCCAGTTGAGCACATAAGGAACTTGGAAGTCATCACTCTGTCTTAACAACAAGTAAAAAGCTAAACAAATTAAAAAATGAACAACTCTTCTTGGATACATCAGATAAGTGATGTCATAGGGCAAACTGCCCTATGGAGAGTTGAAGAGACAGAAGGGCAGATAGAATCACAATTTATCGGAGCAGAAACCTGGAGGCAGAAGCCTCTGTGGGAACTAGTGTCAGAGTAAAAAAAAAAATAAAATAAAAATAAACCTCAAAAAAAACCCATGAGCTGTAGTTGACAAATCGCAGGGACTCCGTGTACACAAGTCTAGAGATAAAAACTCCAAGAAGACTTTGTCTTTAGGGGTCCACACACTTTTGTGAATTTTGCCTCAAGGAGCCCTACCAGGCTCTGAGAGTGAATGTTAGAGAAAATGCTCTTATGCTTCCAGCAGGAGCAGGGACAAAGCACCAATTTGAAATATGTCAGAGCATTCTGTTCTTCTTAAAAAGGCCTGTACTGAAGAGAAACTGTTTTGCCAGAGCCTAAACTATTGGGGTTTTATCAGAGCTTAACTGACCTGAGGAAAGGGAAATACCCAACCCCAGCCCCCTTGAGCCTCTTCTACCTCAGGAGAGGAAAAATGGAGAAGTACAGAGGCATAGGCTGACTAATGGGCTGAGACCTAATTATTGGGCTACAGAATACTTCCCCTAATCCCCTTCACAATCACATTACTTAAAATCTACTTACAGTAGTTCCTTTTGCTTAGTATCTATCTGGCTAATAAGAAAAATAGGGCATATAAAAGGCAAGAAACAAAAAACAAAAACAAAAAAAGAAACAAAAAAACAGTTTGGAGACATAAAGTATCAGATCAGAATCAGACTCAAATATGGCAGGAACGTTGGAATTATCAGACCAAAAATTTAAAACAATTGTAATTAATGTTAGGGCTCTGTAATGATGATAAAGGCTACAATTCTACAAAAGTAGACACCATGCAAGAACATATGGGCAAAGTAAGCAGAGATTTGAAAATTTTAAGAAAGAATAACAAAAGAAACACTAGAGATAAAGAACACTAACAAAAATGAAGAATGCCTATGATGGACTCATAAGTAGACTGGATACAGCTGAGGAGAGAATCTCTGAGCTTCATGATATGTCAATAGAAGCTTCCAAAAGAAAAACAAAAAGAGAGACTTAAAAAAAAATACCAAGAAAGAATAACCAAGAACCATGGGACAACTACAAAAGGTATAATATACACCAGGTTGGAGAATTTTATTTGTTAACTTGACTGGATTTATGTGTCAACTTCACTGGTGTCAAGATACTTGGCTAAACATTGTTTCTGAGTATGTCTGTGAGTGATTCTGGATGAGATTAGCATCTGAACAAAGTGAAGCATATTATGGCCTTCTCCAGTGTGCGCAGACAACATCCAATCTTTGACAGTGTAACTAGAACAAAAAGGAAGAGGGAAGGAGAATTTACCCTCTGTACCTGACATTGGTCATCTCCTGTCTGTGGAATGAGACTTGGATCATCAGCTCTCCTAGTTCTCAGCCCTTCAGACTCAGACTGAATTAAAACAGTGACCCCACTGTGTCTCCAGTTTATAGAGGGTAGATTGTTGAACTTGTCAGCCTCCAAAATTGTAAGAGTCAGTTCTTCCTAATATATCTATAGGTTTGTTTCCAAGGGGAATCCTAACTAATACATATGCTTAATGGAAATACCAGAGGGAGAAAACAGGGGGAAAAAAGACAGAAGAAGTATTTGAAGCAAGAGTGACTGAAAATTTCTCCAAACCACATATCCAGATAATCCAGACAACATCACGCAGGATAAATGAAAAGCAACAACAACAAAACACAAACAAACAAAAAACTATACCTCAGCATATCATATTCAAACTTTAGAAAACCAAAGATGAAGAAAAAAACATTGAATGAAGTTGAAGAAGAAAATCACTTTACCTGTAAAAGAACAAAGACAAGAATTACATTAGACTTCTTAGGAACCTTGCAAACAGAAAGAAAATGAAATAAAATATTTAAAGTTTTGAAAGAAAAAGATCCACTCACCTAAAATTCTGTATATTATGAAATTATCTTTCAAAAGTAAAGGAAAAATAGACATTGGGAAACAAACAAATGCAGAGGGATTTGTTGCCATTGACCTCCCTTATAAGAAATGTTAAAGCTCTTCAGTGAGCAGGAAATAATACAGGTTAGAAATTCAGGTCTATATAAATTAAGGAAGAGCACTGGAAAAGGAATAGGTGAAAGTAAAATAAAAACCATTTTTCTTGGGGCTCCTGGCTGGCTCAGTCAGAAGAACATGTGACTTTTGATCATGGGGTCATGAGTTTGGGCTCCATGTTGGGTGAAGCAGTATAATGTTATTTAAAAGTGGATTTGCGGGGCCCCTGGGTGACTCAGTGGTTGAGTGCCTTGGGCTCAGGTCATAATCCAGGGGTCCTGGGATTGAGGTACACACCAGGCTCCCCACAGGGAGCCTGCTTCTCCCTCTGCCTAGGTCTCTGCCTGTCTTTGAGTGTCTCTCATGAATAAATAAATAAATAACTTTAAAAGATTAAATAAAAGTGGATTTGCATTAGTTTTAAGTTCTCCCTCTGCCTATGCCTCTGCCTGTGCCTCTGCCTTTCTCTCCTGTCTCTCTCTCTGTCTGTCATGAATAAATAAACAAAATCTTAAAAAAATAAATAAAATAATAAAACCTTTTACAAAAGGCAACAAAAGAGAAAGAAAAATAGGAACAAAGAACAAGGCAGCAAATAGAAAATAGTAGCAAAAGCATTATAATGATAATACCTGATATCTACTGAGTACTTGATATGAACAACTACATATTTTACATACTTTATCTCATTTGCCCTTTCACAAGCCCATAAGATAGTGACAATTTTAGTCCCATTTTGTAGATAATAGCTATAATTTATTATGAGGAAGATGACGATGGTAGCAGCTAACATATGCTGAGACCTTACTCTATGCCTAGCATTGCTCTCAGTGCTTTATCTCTGTTATCTCACTTACTTCTCACAATGATCTCATCAGGTGGATGCAATTACTATTCCAGTTTAACAGATGAGAGACTGAAACAGAGAGAGAACAAGCAACCTATCTGACCATAGGGTCAAGCAGATAGATAGTTCTGGAATTCCCTGGAAGAATCCAATGACCATGTTCTCTCCAAAAAAAGCTTCCTAATATCAACTCATCTGTGAACTGCTCAATATAATTTACAATTTCTATTATTGCATGCATTTTGCAGGATTAATGTGTTCATTACTTTTATTTTTTTTTAATTTTTTTTTTATTTATTTATGATAGAGAGAGAGAGAGAGAGAGGCGCAGAGACACAGGCAGAGGGAGAAGCAGGCTCCATGCACCAGGAGCCCGATGTGGGATTCGATCCCGGGTCTCCAGGATCCCGCCCTGGGCCAAAGGCAGGCGCCAAACCGCTGCGCCACCCAGGGATCCCATTCATTACTTTTATTATATCCCTCATGAGATATGGGGTCCCAACACAAATGTGTGATGCTATATGCTATATCCCTTGGCACCGTTTTTCCTATCCTTTGCAAAAAAAAAAAAAAAAAATACATTGAAGGAAAAACTATGAAATTTTGTCTATTATAAAATTTCACAAAAAGATGATAAATATAATTCAAAAACATGTTTCTTTGACAACTGCATGCAAAAGAGAGTGCTTGTAAAAAAAAAAAAAGAAAGAGCGTGTTTGTGGCTTATGGAAAAGTCTGAAGTGGTGATTTGGCAGTTACGAAGGGAGCATTTTTTGCACACCAAAGGACAAACTATAGTTAAAAGTATAGTTGTAGATAGATATAACCACCTTGCCATGATTTTTAAATAAAATTTCAATCTCTGGCAGTGCTGATTCCTTTCTAACTTGGATGTGTAATTAGCTTTCTGGTATTATGGTACTATAAGCTGACACAGAAAAAGGAAGAAGAAAGGACAGATGGACACATGGATGGGCAGATGTAAGGGAGGGAGAGTGGGAGGAAGGAAGGAAAGAAGGAAGGAAAACTGAAGTATAATTCACTGGGTAAGTATGCAATAATTTTCTAGGGAAATCCAATATTGCTTCCCCTGAATAAGCTGAATAAGCCCCTATCTGTTGTAATAAATATTGTCTCTGCTATATCTGCTTGCATTTTTAAGTTAAGATGCATTTGAATTTAAATCTTTTTTTTCTTCAGTTAAGTAATAAATTAATTTGGTCAAAACAACCAAATAAATAGTACATGCATTTATGTTAACCTCTAATCTCCTGACCAGGACAGATGCTATTCTTTCATTATTGCTCAAAGTCAGTCGATCCTTGTGTATATCACAGCGCTATCTTTTATAAAGGGCAAAACTCCTTTATGTTCTGTCATGTTAATTTTTATTTGTCTCTCAACAAACTTTATTCGATCCTCTAGGAAGTACTTTCTGTCACTGTTTTGTCTTTACTAAATCCCTTCCCTTTTTTCAGCTTTTGAACCTCTTTTCACATTACTGCACATCAATTATTTAATGTATGTTTCCCACAACTAAATAGTGAACCTTTGGATTTCAGTGCCGTATTTATGTGTTTAACCCTGGTACACAGTACAGTGCTAGTCACACAGTAGGTGCTAATAAGTTGTGTTTTTTGAACCTATTTGTTATTTCTGTTGAATGAGTAAAACCTGTAAAGTCCATTAATTTTAAAGCACTGTACATTTACAAACTATATGCTTTGATGCAAAAATATCATATACTGGCTTCATCACTGGGATTCTAATTTAGTAATTCTGGAATAGGAGTTAGCACTTATATTAAGCTCAGACAATTCTGAGACACATTGACTTTAGAGAAAAACTGGGCTATATGTTCTCAGAGTCTCTCACAATATTATGAATATGTTTTTCTTCAATGATTTTAAACATGTATATAGTATAATAAATCCCTTTTTTTGTCAACCACTTTAATTTGCTAAGATCATTCTAAGTTTTAGTATTTGGTTCTTCAACATTCTAATTTTCAGTCTGGGAACATTATTATATTAAGTATGTTCTTTTATCCACATCTAATTATTCAAAAATATGTTAGAATAGATCACTGTGTGACTGTACTATGGAGCAGTTAAGACTTATGATCATTCTCTACTAGGGGTGGAATTGTCCCCTACAGATATTTTGGGCTGTCATGAGTTTAGAGAGTTAGTGGAATTAAATAAGCAAGTGTCAGTAATGATAAATTCCTGCTATGCTTGGAACAATTCTATACAAAAAGACTTGCCCTACCCAAAGTACCAATAGCACTGCTTTGAGAAACAATATTAGAATGAGTTCTAATCAGAAAGAAGAAATGATGATTTGATATGTCAACAGTAGTAGATTAAAGGAATCTGAAATCTAATTGAAAAGCCATTGGCTATTTTTTATTAAACTCTACATGTACCCTCAGGAAAGAAAATCTTAAAACAATGCAAGTATAATGCACTGTGGTCTGTATTTACCCACATGAATCTAAGAGTCAATTTATTTCTGGAGTGGGCTTTTTTTTTTTTTTTGGAGTGGGCTTTTTTATAACCATATCTCAAATTTGGCGCACAGACATTGTGCCAAGTTTTGATGCATTATTTCATTTGATCCTCACAACAGAATTCCCAAAATACAGATGACTAAACTGATACCAATGAGAAAATTACAAGTAGTAGTAGTATGTGAAATAATTTGCCTATTTACACAGCTTGTACATAGCAGACTAAAATAAAATGCCCTTGGGATGCCTGGGTGGCTCAGCAGTTGAGTGTCTGCCTTCAGCCCAGGGCGAGGTCCCAGGGTCCTGGAATTGAGTCCCACACTGGGCTCCCTGCATGGAGTCTGCTTTTCTCTCTGCCTGTGTCTCTGCCTCTCTCTCTATGTGCCTCTCATGAATAAATAAATAAAATCTTAAAAATAAAAAAAAAAATGAAATGCCCAAAACTATATAGCTGAGTAGAGAGAATTTATAGGGTTCTGGGTGGCAAATCACAAGAAACCAATCCTGGCTAAATAAGCAGGAAAGAAGTTAACTAGTTGAGTAAAAAGTAACTCACAACATCTATAGGAAAGCTATAGAATCAGACTCAGAATTTGGATGTGAACCAAAGGAGGCTAGGCTAATGTGGACAGAGCTTTTGACATTAAAGCTACTACTACTGGGGGCACCTGGGTGGCTTAGTTGGTGAAGTGTTTGCCCTCAACTCAGGTCATGATCCTGGATCCCAGGATCAAACCACACATCGCATCGACCACCCTGCTCAGCGGGGAGGCTGCTTCCCCCTCTCCCTCTAACCTTCTCATGAGAGAGCACTTGCTCTCTCTCTCTCAAATGAATAAAAATCTTAAAAAAAAAAAAAACAGCTGCTATTACTGGACACTACAGGGCAGACACTAACACACAGCTGGATTCTCAACCCTGCCATCACTGATATGAGGTTTTGGTCTCTCTTTGTGATTTTGCTTTATTGTTTTAAGATTCAAAACCCTAGGTATGAGTGCCTGGTTGGCTGGCCCAATGTTCCCAAGCTCCCAAACCAAGAGGGGCAGGGCGATAAATACCTCCATTCTTCAACCTTTAGTTTCTTTCAGTGTCTAATAGGAATTTACTTGCCACCAATATGGCATTTTCCCCAGAAAGAAAGTGTTGGTATACTGGTAGTCTTAGCATGCTAAATAATGCAGTAGCACTGGGTTAGTGATGGACACATGAATTTCATTTATATTCTTCTGCCATTATTTAAGGTTATCCCATTAGTTTTTAAATCCACATAAATATGCCAGTAGACCCCTAAGTTAGAATAGGTGTATAAGAAGCATTTGTACTGAAATAGGTTGTTTGGAACACAAAGTAGGAAAGAGCTAGTAAATTATATGGGTCAATTCACAAACGTCCTACTTAATTCTAATGCAATGATTATTTCAACAATTTTTTTATGTATATGGTGCTTCACAGTTACAAAGCTCCTTTTCATATATTATTTTAGCTAGGTAGTTTTCTAATTTCTTTGACTCATGACCATTTTGACTCAAAAAATGTGGAAGACCCCAACAAGTTTATGCATGTAGGTTATATTTATCAATAGTAACTCTATTAGAAATTTATTTTATTTTTATTTTTTTAATTTAAATTCAATTTGCCAACATATAGTATAACACCCAGTACTCATCCCATCAAGTGCCCTCCTTAGCACCCATTGCCCAGTCACCTCATCCCAGCTCCCTCCTCCCCTTCCACTCTATGAGAAACTGAAATGGAGAAATTAAAAAATAGTATTTCATTCAAAAGGAATACTAATAGTTATTACATGTTAATATAAGCATGAATAAATAATAAACTCATTACATGGTTTTTTACTTTGAATAATTTTGAATAATTTTCCAAAACAACAAAAAAGTAATTCCTGAGAAGAGTGGAATTTTTAATATTTTGGAAAAATTCTTGAATATCTGGCTTGAAGAAGACACTATCTGGATTATCATCTCTTCTGCACTTAATCTGTTGTGATATCATGTATTAGACAGCTTCTAGAAAAATCTACCATGTACTCACGAGCAAATGAGAATGAATAAGATAAATAACTCTTTGTAGTATTCTTATCAAAATAGTTTTGACCTCATGATCATTCTGCAGGGGCTGGAGAGCCACCAAGGGTTTCTGACCACACTTTGAAAACTGCTGTGTTTTCACAATTATGCTGTGAAGATTATAAGCATTGTTATTTTCATTTTTTAGAATGAAAGCATAGTGATTTTTAAATGCTTTATATTTATATACTATTCTTTAATTTTCAAACTAATTTGTTATATATATATATATTTAAGCCTTATATTAACACTGTTAAGTAAACAAACAAGAGATAGTATTATCCTCATTTTACGGAAGAGGGAAGTAAAAGAGAAGTTTAAAACTTGCCTATTATTAGTCAGCTATTAAGTACAAGGGCAAGAATCAGAACCCAGAGCTTTTGGCTCCTGATTTAAGATATTTTCTACACAGCATATTAAAATTCTTAAGGGTGCTGCCAAGTATATCCAAGAATAATAATTCTTAATGGATTCCATGGAAAAGTGTAGATTCCTATGAAATCCACATTCCATTTTGGGATAGTGGTAATAGAAAGGTATTGGTGGTGGCTTCTTCAAAGGGGATTTGGGGATGTAGATAGGGAAAGCTAGTGTCTTATTGGTGATATGGGCTGTCCTTATGATGAATTTGTTAATTCTTTAGCCTGAGTGAAGGTGGACCACCTCCTTCCAGGTGTTCAGAAATAGGAAACAAAGTTACCTAGGCTTCAAAAGCCCTTGGACTTAGAATCTTCTGACATATTTTACAATTAATTCCACTTAATTAATTATTTGTGATTTGGGAAATAATGGCATTTTCACACAAAAAGAGAATGTAAGCTCCATGAGGCAATGCCTGTCCTTATTTACCATGGGATTGCCAAACCCTGGAGCTCAAACTAGAGACTCAAAGGTATTTGCTTCATAAATGAATGAATAATAACTGTAATAGTCCATCCATTTTCTTCTGTGGAAGGAAAGCAAATGTGAACCTTTTCTAGCCAACCCAACTGCTGAGTATAAAATGTGTCAATTAGAGGGCTGTTTGAACCTGCTGTGAGCTAAGCCACACCTCCCTTTTACTCTGAAAGGCTTCACAAAAGGTGGTGACCCCAGGATAATTAACAATTCTGTTGACACCTAATTGGTTTCAAGTGGTTTGCATACACCTAGAGAGAGTGAATAGGCTACCCCATTCCTTTCTTTTTAAAATACAGGTTTCACTGGCCTTATGAATTAACTAAATACAAGTGAAAATGAATGAAGATTAAAGTGACACCCTCCTTCTCCACCACCTCCCGACTCCTAGGAGTATGGCTGAAACTTCCAATGGGGTGACAAATAGACTTTGGCATCTGAAATTTTGGATTGATTCATTTACCAGTAGTGTGTGTGTGTGTGTGTGTGTGTGTGTGTGTGTACATATATGACATACCTATAACCCAATATATCTTGAGTTAATGTTGTCTTTCAGACATACTACTGGGAACTATATTTTTAACTCAATGTACAAATTCCCAGATGCTGACCAATAATTGACAAAAAAATATAATAAAATGTTTTAAATCTGTAACAAAAAATTATATTGACATCGAGGAAAGAAAGCTCTACAGGAAGATAAACCATTTCTTATAAAATTCTATCAGAAGAATAGAAATAGGAGAAGAATCTGGGAATTGCTCTATGAAAGTAAAAATATCCTATGAGAATTGTTCTTAAGAATTAAATTCTTAAGAACAGAATTTATATTGTGAAGAATCTTGATTGTAATGTAAAAAAATTTCACATCTTTAGGCAGTCAACTTTATGTTAAATCACTTTTCATAGCCAAAAATGTTAGTGCTGGAAGGGAGATCTTTGGGTCTATCATTTTATATAGCGTATTGCTTGAGAGAGGAACCCTGGTACTAGATCATCTAGGTTTTAATTCAGACTCTAGTACAAAGTAGCTTTGAACTCAGAACATTAAAATTTTTTTCCCCAGGGGCACCTGGGTGGCTCAGTGGTTGAGCATCTGCCTTTGGCTCAGGTCATGATTCCGGAATCCTGGGATTAAGTCCTGCATCAGACTCCCGGGAGGGAGTCTGCTTCTCCCTCTGCCTATGTCTCTGCCTCTCATGAATAAATAAATAAAATTGTTTAAAAAAAAATTCCCCCCAGTACCACTGATCCCTAACCTATAGTTAATAATAATACTCATTTCACTGTCTGGATTATTAAATGATTTAATAAATACAAAGAAGTTGACTTATGAAGTATTCAATATATGCTAGACATTGTTATTATTATTCACACAAAGAATCCCACAGAAACAAGATTTGTTTCACTGATTTAATGGAAAAAGCAGATTCAGACAATTTTTCTAACACTTTTGCAAGAGACATCCCATCACTCCAGGGCCGCAAACATCTGAATCAATTTAAAACAACTTTATTGATTTTATTATTAAGATAGAAACAAATTTTTCAGGGCCAAAATATTTCTTTCTTGTCTTCTCTTCCTCTTACATGTATTTTGCTTGAATTAGCATAATTTGAAAACATACCCATACACAAACACTGATATCTTTTTTAAAAAAAGATATACACATTCAATAAATATTGTTCATTGAATACAAATAAGGTAAATTCAATCTTTCTGGTCTTAACATATGAGACGAAAAAAGTAAGACATTTTTTGTCTTCATGAACAAAATGTCCTAGATGATTTTCTATTAATTTATTTTCATATAAGCTATAAAACCCAGACCGGATTCATAAGTACTTTGGTCAATAATAATTATTTCTTTAATAAGTTATGTCTATAATTTCTTGTAAATAATCTCTGGGTTTCACTGTTGTAGAAAATCAAAATCATTTGATCCAAAAATTATATATTACATCTTTTTCTAGTAGAATGGGAAAGATGAAAACTAACATTTTTGATGTGCCAATAATTTCATAATAATAACTCGTTTAATCTTCTGAATAACTCTATGAAGTACTCATAATGACACATACTGTTTTGTGTGCATGTAACATGTCCTGGTGCTATGCTAAGTATGTCATCCTCATGACAATCCACATAACAACGGTATGAAGGAGATCCAACTGTCATTTCCATTTAATCGAGGAACCAAGACTCTAAAAACTTACATGATCAGTCCATTGTCTATAGTGGTTGGGCAAGCAGCAGAACCTGAATTTAGATTCAAATATGCCAGCCAGCAAAATGCACACTCTTTGGCATGCAGTCTGTCTCCTTCACTTCTAAGACCTAGCATAGTACCTAGCACCTAATACAATGCCTAATTCATGTGAGACAAACCATGAATGTTGTGAAAAAAGTAATTGCAGTAGCAATATGGTGTGAAAAGAACAGAGGGTTTGGTATCAGAGAACATTGGTTAAAATTCCTGCTTCAGTGCCTTCTAATTAACTGACATTGTGTTTTACCATTGCTGCAACTTGGTTTCTGTTTCTCTAAAATGGGCTTATCAGTAGATATTTTATATTGTGAGGATTAATTTGTATTTACTGTATTTAGTCTTGTGCTTCTGCATTTTGTGGTGAATACTCAATTGTAGGTACCATTATGCATGCGTATAAGACGTTAATGTCAAATGAACTCAATGTATTTTATGTGTTATCACAATGATGCAAAGAGGCTAATAAAAATTCATCAGGGGGCATCTGAGTGGCTCAGTGGTTGAGCGTTGGCCTTTGGGTCAGGTCATGATCCCGGTGTCCTGGGATCAAGTCTCACATGCTTCTCCGCCTGCCTAGGTCTCTAGCTCTCTCTCTGTGTCTCTCATGAATAAATTAAAAAAAAGAAAAGAAAAGAAAAGAAATGATCAGCATTAGCTTTCTATTGTTCTCTTTTATTGTATCGTAACCACTGAGTTTTTATTCTAAATCTCCATCATTCCATAAATAAATCTTTATTTTCATCTAATCAAAAATGTCCTTTGATTTTGAACTTTCTTCTCTGTGAAGTTATTTCTATACAAAGCATTACCAAATATATCAAGTACATAACATGTATTTTAATGGACTTTTATGGGAAAAGGATGTGGAGCTTTGTAGAAATGTTTTGGGAAAAAATGTATACTACTTATAAATTTAAATATATATTGATACATAAATATACTTTAAATATATTTATAAATTAGAAGTAAGATTTAGATATGCAAAGTATTGAGGATGGACCTATTTCCTAGAAATAATCTGTACATTTTGTAATAAATATGTTCAATAATCACTTACCTGACCTCATTCATTCTTATTTATGACATCTAAATTACTAATAGCTTTCAAATCATAGAGCATATTATATAATCACTATATTTTCTTCTCTCATTTATTTTATTTTTTGAGATTATTTATTTATTCATGAGAGACACACAGAGAGGCAGAGACATAGGCAAGGGGGAAGCAGGCTCCATGCAAATTCAGGGAGCCAGATGTGGGACTCGTTCCCTGGACTTCAGGATCACACCCTGAGCCAAAGGCTGGCGCCAAACCGCTGAGCCACCCAGGCATCCCTTCTTCTCTCATTTAAACTAATAATGTTCTTTACTGATTTTGCTAGCTAAGAAAGATTATTTCAGAACTTACATACTTACTGGCATAAACATTGATCTCATGTTGAAGTTGTTTAAAATTGAAACATTCTGTGAACTACCTAGGTACAAGACAGAAATTCCAGCATAGGTGAGTATCTTAAGTTAATTCTGATAGAAGTGTCTTTTATTTTTTTTTTAATATTTTTTTTAATTCATGAGAGACACACAGAGAGAGAGGCAGAGACACAGGCAGAGGGACAAGCAGGCTCCATGCAGGGAGCCCGACGTGGGACTGGATCCTGGGTCTCCAGGATCAGGCCCTGGGCCGAAGGCGGCGCAAAACCACTGAGCCACCTGGGCTGCCCCTAGAAGTGTCTTTTAGACAAGCATCTTCTAATTCATTTCTATAATGTATGGATCGGAGTTTCCCTTTATGTCCCTGGCAATCTCAGCAAGTGTTGTAACACCTACATTTATTTTTCACTATTTTCTCCTTCTCATTACTGAATAGTTCTCTGTATATCACAGTACATGGAATATTTTGTACTAACTGGCTCTTGTTACCAAGTCCTCTGAGGATTTTTGACATTCAAAATGATGTTCTACTACAACACTGAAATCTTTTTCTTTAATGTCAAATTCCCAGTGTATAAATAACATAGATAAAAACAGGATATACAATATGTTAAGGTCCCATTCTTTACAGGCATCTTGTACATTTAAAAACAAAACAAAACAAAAAACTTTTAGGGTACAATGTACAATGTCTGATACTTATGGTTTTTCAAATAATAAGCTTAGGAGAAAATAATTTCATTCAGCTCTCATACAATGTTTGATATTTTAAAAAGCCTTTACTTAATAATTAAACTCTTTTCCCATGCTTAGTGTAACCTTCATTCAATTATTTGTACATTTATTAACTTGATTCATTTGCCCAAGGTGATATGATGGCATTAAAACAAAATTAAAAAAAAAAAAAACTAAGAAAAGAAATCCAAAAAAACCCTCCACAATATTATTTTCCTTATATATGGAGATATCAAAAATTTTCATAGCTTTATTTAACATAACTTTGAAATCCCTGTGTAAATGCAACCACATTTGATCTTAAAGAATGATTCTGAAATTCTTAGAAAAGTTGATCAGATTTCATTAAGTAAATCCTTTTGTATTTCTGTACCCTTTTCATCTGGTCCACTTATGCCAGTGTTCTTAGGCCAAAGGAATTTCTTCCAGTTAAGATGGAAATTAATAGAAAGATAGGCACAAGAGAGAACCACGACCTGCCAAGAACAAGTAAAGAACAGAGAAGGTGAAATGTTTCTATGAAGGAAGTGAATCAAATTAGAATTAAGGTCAGGTATGTATTTCTGAGTATTTTGTTCATTTTTAATTTGTTGTTGTTGTGATAAATTTAAATTGCAAAACTGATGCAGCAGGTGAATTCCCAAGGAAAGCAATGGCTATTTAAGTTTTGAAGCATAGTTTATCTCTCTTAACTCAATTTGATTTGCAGTGTCTCAAGATCAGGTAGGGTGAGCAGTTATCCTTCTTAGGTACTTTCGTTATTTTTGCTTATTTTGCTTATCCATTCTTTTTGTTTTAGAAACCAGGTGGATGCTATGGGTATGCTTCTTTTATTATTAAGACATTTTTGAGCTACTATAAAAAGGTAAGACATGTAGAAAGATATAAACTAAAATTTTCCTGAATCTCATTGACAGAACTATAGAGCACTGCATGGATCTCAACATTTTCAATTAAAAACTTAAAAAAAAAACCCCACCTATTTTAGGGACATATAAAAGGCTAATATCTATTAGAGAATTTATTGTATATGTTCATTTGAAGAGAGTTATTTTTACAAATAAATGTTAACCATTAATTCTTTAATGTACCTTTTAAAACAATTATTTAAATCTAATTCAGAAGTTTTAGATTCTGTGTTATTGTGTGTCATAGAAGAGTTCATACAATGTTATTATCAGAAACAATTTATTCTGTAGAATGAAATATAAATAATAGTATGTAAAGAAAAGGCATTTCAGTACTCCAGATTTATTATAAATCCCATGAATATAAAAGGCTATAAATGACCTTAACATAGAAAGAGCAGTAGTTGTAAACTGTTGATAGCTATTTTGACAGGATCATCTCCCCTTCTAAATGTTTGGAAATTTAGTCTCTGGCTAATTTTTTATCAGACTTTATGTATGTAGTGTTTTCAAGAAGGCACTTGGGTGACATTGTGAAAATAGATTTTAAAAATATAATTTTACTTAGCTGAGAAACTCCACCAATCCTTTGTACCTCAATTGTATACAAAGGATTGGTGGAATCTGTATGTATAAATAGATTTATTTTCTACAAATACTTTTAAAAAACAAAAATCCTAATTTTCTTATTATACTTGCTCAAACATGTATGTAACTATTTGAACTCATAAAAACCTTTATACTAAAAGCAAAATTATCCACAATTAAAACCTTTATACTAAAAGCAAAATTATCCACAATTAAAACTCTGTAGTTGCTATAAGTCATCCCCTCCAGGCCTCCTTTCATTTCTGTGCTATATTCTTCCTTGCATAATGGTGCCACCAGAGAATTCGTTTCCATTTCCTCATCCGTAAGAACAGATCATCACATCTACAGCATAAAGTTGCTCTGAGGATTAAATTAGAAAATGCATATAAAATACTTAGTGCAATGCCTGGTGTACAGTAGAATACAATAAATGATAGATTTTATCCTCTATTCTCCTACTTCATTTTAAGGCATAATCCACCATTTTTTATTAAGAATATGTGAGAGACATTCTTTTTGTGATCTAAAATTTCTATTCTTTACCTATAAGAATAAAAATATTGTGATGCTGTAGAGATGTAGCTTTTAAATAGGACTGTTTCAATAGCGTTTGCGGAAGAGGACATTAACTTCTGGGGATATGATCAGTTATTTACATTAAAAAAGCAGCATCATAAATAGCAACTGCCATTCAGAATTAAACTAAAATTGTGCTTCTTGCATTGTCAATTCAGATGTATGCTAGAGTCGCACATCTCGTGTTATTTTTGCATTTTCTAAAAAAAGACCTTTTCAAGATCCATTTCAATAATATCTTAAAACTAGATACTTGTTTCTTATGAAATTGAATTAGCATTTCTACACAGATGGTAATATTAGAAAAAAACAAAATAAAATCCAAATTCTGGGAAATCTGTTGTATCAGTACCAGTAATAAGATATCTTGATTTAACTTCAGATATTGTTATAAGACAAATCAGGGATTGTATTTTTATCTATAATGATATCAAGGTGGCTAATCATCACTATTAAATTGAGGGCAGATGAGTCATGTGTGTGAAATGAACATGTGGACTCATTCCAATTCCTCTGAGAAAGACCCTATAATTGGCATCAATTAGTCCTCTTGTTGGCAGTTTTAGTAAACCATCTGAAATTTAATAAACAGAGACTGAAATGCATTCTCAATGAAAGACAGTCATCTTGGACATTGATGAGAGCTGATTAGCAAATTGGCAGTTGGTATTCACCCTCCCTCTTCAAATATTGACTTAGTTGACTTAATGTTTTTCCCCCTTTATCACTATAAGACTTCATTTTTACAGCCTCAAAAAAATTAAGTTCTCCTAAATAAATATTTATGTGACAGTTTTACTTGGTCCCTCTGCATATCCACTGGCATTAATACATGTGCTGCAGAGAAATGGAGAAACCCCAAAGCACCACTTGCTATGCTGATGTTCTACATACATTAAACAAAACTATGACCTTAAAGTGTTGATGCATTATCTCACATGCTTAATTTAGTCATGGAGAACAAGGCTATTCATTGAGAAGTTCAGAGCAGCATTTCATGTTAAACTCATAAGTTTGTAAACTAGAAGATGATGATAGCTCCCTAACCCAACTGTGACATAATATGAGATGTCAGCCCTAAGAGAAATTAGATCAAGAAAACACAGCAAGCTATTTTGCTTTAAAAATTAATTTTCTTTTTTTTTTTAACTTCACAATCAGCAAGTCTATATTTTCAGACTTAACTAAGGTTCTTTAACTTAACATTAAGAATAGTTATTCTGTATGTTGGTAAATTGAACACCAATAAAAAATAAATTTATTTTAAAAAATTAAGGATAAATACATGTACATTGTATCAGCGTGAAAAGAATCATAATACTATGAGGGTGAGTAAATTGAATTAAAGAAAGTAGTAAAACAGCTTTCTGTCATGTTTTCTATTTACATAATGTTGATTATTGGGTAATTTAAAAATCTCTTTTGACCATTCTAAATCTCTTTTAATAAATATATTAGTTTATGATTTTCTATATTTTGTTTGAGTTCTCTTAAAGTTTTATTCCCTCTTCTAGGAAATACACCAAATCTGTTGAAATCCATATTTAATATTAACTTTTTAAAATATCTGCTGATTAATGAACATTGAAAAATATGGTGTACTGTGAACATGGGATAGTTTGGGATTCATTTACTTCATGTATTTTTACATGAAGTCCACCAATGAGTTACATTTACCAAAGTCTATATTAGATATAGTATCTAGATAGTTGTATCTATACAAATAATATTCCAGAAAATTCTTTGGTTTAGTCACCAGCCATTGCAATGAGACCCAGGATACAGAACAGAGGAGTTGAGCTCAATTGAGGACTTACCTTCATCAAGTGGTTTTGGCCACATAAATACTTGAAGTTTTGACATGTAAGATAGTGACAAAAAAAAAACAAAACAAAACATCTAAAATCAGAAAGTAGCACAAAATGTATAAAATAGGATGCCAAATAAGGCACCAATATCCCAACTTAGTTAAAAATTTCTAGAATGAAGTAACTCTTCAGGAAGCTTATAACATAGAATGGTAACATAGATATCATCTGAAGTCATTGTATCAAAAAAAAAAAAAATGAAGTCATTGTATCATATGAAACTTGAGTAAAATGAGCTGGACCCACTGTCCCAGTACCATGGGAAGGTGCTCCCCAAATATATGTGATTTCTAGAAATTCATGGTCACAAGGACTCCTTTGACCCCAGGTTTTGACTTCTAGTCCACTCTATTCTATTTCTATCTTATCCTCCAGGTTATTCTCACTTCTTTGCCTGAATGCACCTTTGTTTTGATTGCACCGAAGTATTTGGCCTCGTCCTTATATCTCCCAACCTTCTTCTCTGAGACCTATCTTTTTTTTTTTTTTTTTGAGATTTATTTATTCATGAGAGACATACAGAGAGAGGCAGAGACATAGGCAGAGGGAGAATCAGGCTCCCTGCAGGAGCCCGATGCAGGACTCGATCCCTGACTCTGGGATCACAACCTGAGCCAAAGGCAGACACTCAACTGCTGAGCCACCCAGGTGTCTCTCTGACACCTATCTTTTTTTTTTTTTTAATGTTTCTTTTTTTTTTTTTAATTTTTTTATTTATTTATGATAGTCACACACACACACAGAGAGAGAGAGAGAGAGAGAGAGAGGGGCAGAGACACAGGCAGAGGGAGAAGCAGGCTCCATGCACCAGGAGCCCGATGGTGGGATTCGATCCCGGGTGTCCAGGATCGCGCCCTGGGCCAAAGGCAGGCGCCAAACCGCTGTGCCACCCAGGGATCCCCTGACACCTATCTTAATTTAATTGTGCAAAGTTCTTTAACCATCCCACTGTATATAGCCATAGACTCACTGTTTTGTTCTACTAAACTAAAAGATCTCCTTCAGGGTAACTGTTTCTCAGAGAGGAAATAAAAATGTTGATCTTTCATTTCTTGATTTCTCTGCCAATAACTAGAGATGGTACAGGAGAAAATTATAAGACAGAGTGATTCTCATCAACTTTAGTTTTAAATGGTATCCCCCACCCCAAGATATCACATTGATCTTCAACAGTTTCATTGATGTACCACAGAGGTCAGATTTCATAATAAATGGCAAGTTATCATTTCTGTTGGGGGTATATTACCCTTTCAAGTGACAGAATCAATGCTTCTTGTGTTGTAGCTTTAGTGATGAGAACACACACACACACACACACACAAATGGATGATACAGTAGCTTCTACATGATAGAAGAAATCCAAAGACAAATACATCCATGATATCACCAACAGTAAGATCCTAGAAGTGGTCAAGATAATATTACAATGTTTTAAGTTACTGAGTTCATGGTGATTTTATATATAGCACTAGAGAATCATTTTCTGTTTTATGTTCATCAATATAATACTTAAGTTATTTCTCATTGAGCAAATATTTACCAAGTTATACCCCCATTTCCTAGGTCAGCATATTTCTTTTCTTTTTTAAATATTTATTTATTTACTTATTTGATAGAGAGAGAGAGAGAGAGAGAGAGAGGCGTGTGCACACAAGCAGGGGGAGGAGCAGAGGGAGGAGAGTCTGATGTGGGACTCAATCTCAGGATCCTGGGATTGTGACCTGAGCTGAAGGTAGATGCTTAACTGACTGAGCCACCCAGGTGCCCTGGTATCTTTCTTATCTATAGCTTTAATTTTAGGTCTTTTCATATCATTCTCAAGTTTTCTTCTTTATCTCCATGTGCTCCTGTTCTCTCTGAAAAGGCCTCTCTTGTTCCTTGCAATCTTTTCTTCAGGAACATGACCTTTTTTCTGTTTCTGACTGTGTTCCACCTCCTGCTGCTTCATTCTCTCTTCTGCTTGCCTCTGCAGTTGTTCTTCCTTCTCTCTGGCTTCCTTGGCCTCCAGCCATCAGGATTCTCCCTCACCGTGAGTCTTCTCTTCAGGCACCTTTGAGCCAGGGGCAGTCACATCGGCTGACCTGGCGGGGGCCAGAGTTGGGGCTGTGGCTATGGCTAGAGCAGCAGGGATGCCCTCTGTTTTGATGGGTGATCTTTCTTCAACTCTGGCTTCTTTTGCCTTCTCTTAAGAGCTGCTCTGCTTTTTATAGTGGGCTCACTGGCAACTTTCTTCATTTCTTTCTCTCAGTTTTATCCCTCAGGCAACACTCTGACTTCTCTTTTGTTAGGGCAGATGCCTGGGGATGGGGCCAGGCCTGAGAGGAAGCAGCTTTAGCTGAGTTTAGGGCCAGGAGAAAGTTGGTCTGGGTGTGCCAGGCAAAGGGAAAAAGGACTTGGATGGGAGGCAGCTGGCCATTTAGCTTTGGGATTTAGTGGGATTAGATAGAGCACATCTGATGCCAGGTATAAAATGGAAGGGTATATTTCTTATTCTCTCTCTCTCTCTCTCACTCTTTTTCTCTCCCTTAGGCATTCTACTCACAGAGCTCTCAGGTCCTGCTACAGACAAATAGTTACATTTAGGGACATGATTCAATACTACTGTGAGGTGCTGCATCCCCAGGAAAGGTGGTTGTGTGTTTACCTCTGGCCGGGAACCAATCTGTAGACATGATGAGATTATTAACAAAGCCAGAGGAGGAAAGCATGGGATCATGGAGTCAGAAGTGATGCAAGGAAGGATACTGAACATTGGACAGGAGCTCATGATTTTTTCCTCATCCCTCCTCTCATGTTCTCCTAAAGTTTTTGTGAGGACTGAAGCTAACATGCGTCTCTTAGAATGGTGCCTAGTATGTAGTAAATGCTCAAATATGTTAGATATTAATACTTAATATTGCCTACTAATTACTATGGGAAAACAGAAAATCATGAGTAACACCAAAAAAAAAAAAAAAAAAAAAAAAGAAGAGTAAAAGTTTAATAATTTCTTAAGGAAGAGATTCTAGAGACTATAGTTCTTTATTTGCACTAAGGTTGTAGTTGGAAGCTTCTGGGTTTGTGGTCTAGGCTTAAGTAATAAATACTTAAGATGAGATTTCTGAATCCATACCCATCTTTTACTGGGGTCACAGCAATGGACGTGGCTTTGTTTCGAGAGGACAATTTGGATTTCTTTCATCTCAGCAGTACCCTATTCATTAAATCTGGGATAAGACCAGGAATGAGTCACACTCAGTACTTACTTTACCTGAGCAATGCCGTGTTTAATTAAGATAAACAAACAACTTAAAGATATTTAAAATATTTTTATTTATTTACTCTTTTATTACTTCTCATTCTGTTTGGGAGTGTGTTGTGTATGTTTGCACTACTACTAATAATGTTGTTTGTGTAAGTCAAGGGAGGAATGTACTAGAAAAAGTTTGCTCTAGATTTAGTGTTCCTTCAGTGACAAGAAATCAACTGTCATTCCAAAATAGTCTCTTTATACTTTATGTTTTCAGCCAATTCAGCTCAATTCAAAAATGTGTATTTGGATTCTATGAAATGTCTTGCACCAAACCAGATGCTATTCAGCCTTTCTATTAAGTATTACATTAAAGAACTGGTTTGGATGTAAAGAGTATGCTTATAACTTGGCAAATGTTTTTCTGCCTTGCATATAGCTTAAAATGGAGTCAAACTGTTACTGGTAAAATATAGGACAAATTAAGTCCATATGATTTATTCATACTGAAAATAGATGTATCATTTTCCCTTTACCTAAGGACATGGGCAGTGGGCACTTTGTTATAAAATAAATAAATAATCCCATGGTGAAGATTAGACCATTTTTACTTTTTAAATGTATCAGAGCTTCAATAGCCTGAACACTCCAAATAATAAAATATCAACATTAGAAATTCATGTTATTGAGATTACGTGCAGGGCAAGACTTTGAAAGGGACTGGCATGTTCTACTTATTTTTATTAAAAATGAATGTTATTTATTACTGCCATCCTTAAGACCTTCCTTTGGATTAGAGCTATAAATCGAGTAAATAAAACTGCAGGTAGCCCTGACTCTCAAAGATTTTGCAGTTCATTTTTCATCTTGTTCCAGGCTGCAGAGCAGATCAGAGCTGAAGCCTACAAAAGTATACACACAGACTCCAGCTTCAGAGAATTCAGCCAGAGCAACAAAAGATAAGCAACCTTCGGAAACGGGATTCACCTAAAAGCTTAGACACCTGAAAGCTTAGATTGTCGATAAGAAATCCAAGTACATTTTAAAACCACACCTCGTTAGAGGGGACAGCGGTAGTCGCCACATTCTTTATAAATACTTACAGCAATGTGTTTCTTATTTTAAACCTGTATAAGTCAGCACATATATCATAGACCTGCTAGTACTGAACTATGAATTCCAGGCAAAGGGAAAAACCCATCGCCAAGTCTCTTTGGATGCTGACAAGAGTCTTGTTGTGACAACTGATCATGTCAACTAAAGAAAACCTAACTTAAGGCAGGCTCTCAATCTCCATCCTGATAAGGAGTGGAATGCTGGCTGAGACCTGGAAGAGAATTGGCTCCGTTCTGAAATTCAAGTGCTTGGAATCTTACCATGGGAAGTAATAATTATAAATAATCAAGTAGATGCTTTGTTTTTCTGGCAGGGTAAGCATGACCCTAATTAGCAAGTTGGCTAATAACAGGTCTCATTTTATAAAATATTAGGTAAGTCTGTACAGGAAAACACACACACACACACACACACACACACCAACAAAAAAGTTTCTTGACTGGGTGGTGTTTGTTTTGTTTTGTTTTGTTTTGTTTTACTGGGTGGTTTAGGGGAATTTTAAACCAAAGACCTGAATAAACACCCATCTCTTTTTAGGTTCCAAATTCATTGATTCTTTGGCTAAGGCTATGGGTGAAAAGTGGTTAGACATGTTTTTAAATAAAGTCTATTTTATTCTCAAGACTTAATTAATAAGGGACACCTGGGTGGCTCTGTAGTTGAGCATCTGTCTTTGGCTCAGGTTGTGATCCCTGAGTCCTGGAATCGAGTCCTGCATCAGGTTCCCAGCGGGGAGCCTGCTTCTCCCTCTGCCTAAGTCTCTGCCTCTCTCATGATAAATAAATAAAATCTTTTTTAAAAAAGGGACTTAATTAATAAAATTTTTAAAATCAATTTATTAATGCAAACATATATCTTAAGGATGTCTAACACTGGGATCCCTGGGTGGCGCAGCGGTTTGGCGCCTGCCTTTGGCCCAGGGCGCGATCCTGGAGACCCGGGATCGAATCCCACATCGGGCTCCCGGTGCATGGAGCCTGCTTCTCCCTCTGCCTGTGTCTCTGCCTCTCTCTCTCTCTGTAACTATCATGAATAAATAAAAAAAAAAAAAAAATTAAAAAAAAAAAAAAAAAAAAAAGGATGTCTAACACTGTGATTAAAGCCCAGACTCCAGGGCCACGTATTTAGGTTCAGATTGCAGCCCCTCCAACTCTAGTTGTATGATCTTAGACAAATACTTAACTACTCTGTGCTCAGGTTTCTCTTTTCTTAAATGGAGATGTGAGTAGTATTTATTTCATGGCAAAATTAATCAATGAATGATATGGTAAGAACTCTTTAAGTGTTATTATTATAAGTAACATGTGCCAGGCATTATTTAGATCTACAGCAAAATGATTGACCCTATAGAAATAACATTCTATTAGAGACAAAATAAGCAAATAAACAAGTACTAATAAACCGTGGGTCGTGATAATTGCTCTCAAGGAAAATATAAGGATGAGTATACGGTATGATGTGTAAGTTGTTGTGTGTGTGCGGTGGAGGGGTACAGCTCTATGTTATTTAGAGTGAGGAATGAAATCTCTGGAAAGATGGCATTTCAGAGACATAAATGAAGAAAGTGAGTCTTATAAATGCTCAGGTTAAGATATTCCTTACTTCTTCTTCCCTATCATCTTATCTTTGCCCATCTTGAACTATATTTTTTTAAAGTTGATGATTGATTTCTAAGTTGATTTATCATAAATTGAATGAAGATTGATAGATTTCAATGGGATATGCACAAATTACACTTGAAAATTCAAAGGAGAAGGGATGTGAACTTTGTCATCTAATAATGAAGGGAGAGCCAACACATTCTTCATACCTCAGACATGTAATGGTTAAGAAAATATTGAGTAAAATCTATTTATAGAATCTCTCCAGAAGTTTAAAAGAACTGTGCTGATTTACTGATGGAAGGAGAGCCAATTAGAGCTGCCATGGTTGTTCAGTTCCCCTATGAGAGACATAAGGAAAAGTATGCTTGTCATGAGGACCTGGATTCTGTTAATGTTCCTGTGCCTTCAGTTTTAGGAACTAAAGTTGTAAAAATTAAGTAAACTTAAAATTGTGAAGGCGTTTTACAAATCAGAGTATGTTCTATATGAAAGAAGGTTCTGTAAAAAATGGAAAGTCAGTTATTCTTGCTTATAAAATGAAGAGTAAAAAGGAACTAGAAATCTTTTCATTTCATGCGTCATTCAAGCTTAGGGTAAATTATCATAATGCCCTGCAGGTGGAGAAAATGTATAGTTCTTCCTGAAACATAAAATAAATATCATCTCTTTTATGTTCCTTTTCTTGGCCAGAAAAAAAAAAATTACAAATCACCATAGAATATTCCCTATAATCATTCTTTCCTCTCTGAGTCATTTTTGTTTCACTCCTATATCCTCGATAAAGCTGTAACCACGACAGGATATATTAGCCACTGAAATCTGAACAGAAGGGCAATTCCTAATCAAATTGGCACTAATTTCTTTCAGTACAAATTATCATCATTCACAGCAAATTTGCTTTCAGCGGGCTGTGCCAACCTGAGGTATGGTTCTCAGCACTTTTATGCCTGCCTATCAGTACAACAGATCGGATCATTCTTTAACAGCTATGTCTTTTTTTCTCCTCATTTTTTATGATGACCCATAGGGTAGAATGTCAGGGTTTTTTTTTTTTTTTCCCATTTATTCCAACCTTGTTCCACGTAAAAGAAAACTATTGAGAGTGGAGCTCTTATTCTTTGTTATCATTTTTTAATGAATTTGGGTGAAATATGGAACTTTAGAAACACACACTGCAAATATTGCAATAATACTAAGAAATTAGTTTGATTCTTTACCTATTGGGCCCCTGTAATATTATCTAGCCTAACACTTTTATCCAAAAAGATGTGTGTGTGTCTGTGTGTGTCAGACTACAGATTCTTATGTTCCCAAATGTTATGCCTTCTTTATATAAACTGTACAGACTTCCAGGTGTCATCATAATATTTATATATAGTTTTCTGATTCTGCATCATCTACACTGTTATACTTTGCTGTGCCATCTGCTCAAAATATACATTTTTATAGGTTTATAATAATTCCATCATCAAAATAGCTTGCCAAATTGCGAATATTGTTAAAATATACACGAAAGATAGAAACACCAGGCAGTGCTCTATGATTCTGTAATCTTATACTCATCTGGATTTAATTACCTTTTGTTGTTGCTCAGGTGTGGAGCAGTCTCATGTGCAAACTTGTGGCTAGGAAATTTTCGTAATTATGGTTTTATTCTTTCAGTTTTTTAGTTTTAACCACAACAAGATGAAACACTTCATCTGAAAACAACCATCTTTACCAGTAGAAAGTGTTAATTACAACATAAATGATGTCAGTAAAAATATTGGAAAATTTCAGGTTTAATTAGGTCTACCACAGAAATAGAACTGTAACAGACTTGGCATTTTGGCAGATTTAATTCCTGTATGAGTTTTTTTTCTTTAAGAGGATCACATATAGAGAGAAAATGAACGTGTCATTTGTTTAAAACATATTGTTCAAGCATGTACCCAAGCTGAAGTATAATATCCATTCACAATATGTTATACTGACAAAATATTTTAAACCAAGGTTTCCACAGAAATACGTACTCATTCCTTATGTATTGCTGCTTTTCTCTTTCCTTTATCCTGATATGATAAGAATCTGAGCCCATCTAGATAAGAACAGTTCCTCAGACATATTTTGAAGATTTGTGTGCCTTACTTATCTATGTTCAATAATCTTGAGATGAGAATAACCACAACCAAAAGGGTAGAATATACTCTAAGCCCGGTGGAATCACAGAAGCAAAACCTCAAGACTGCAAAGCAGTAGTCTTCCTGCCAATAAGAAGATCTTAATTGCTATAATTAAAAATAAGAGTCACTTTTATTAAAAACTGAACCCCCCGTTGTGCAAATCATTCTAGTAATGCTTTGCATAACACTCAGGAATTTATAATGCCTAAGGATAATACAAAATGTAACTTTCCTTGACTGCTTGCAACTGTAAATACATGGTTTGCCAGTGACAGTTTCAAATCACCAAGTTGAGATATTAATTAATAAGTTAACTAATAAAAGCCCCCAATAAGGATTAAGAAAAAAGGAAAATTGGAATGTGATTATGTAAACATATTTTTAAAATACATCAGATTTTATTTTGCTTCCATTCCTAACAGGAAAGCAATTCTAGCAGAAAAACTTGTATGATGCCATCATTGCCACAACACTAGCATTCAGTGGGAGCCATGCCAACAGTTAAATGAGTAACCAGCAGGATTCCCCAAACAAAGCCAATGAAGTGATGAAGAACGTCCCCTTGGTGACATGGAATCCATGTCTTCATGATGCAAAAGGGAATAAAATGTTGCATATGGATTTGGGTGCTATTCCTTAACTCTAAAATGCTTTGTTGTACTGTATACAAAATGAGGCAGCCTTGGAAAAATTAGGTATTGACAAGCCACACAAGTAGGTACAGATGATTAAGGCAGTATGCTCCCCACCTCCCCTTTAGTTATTTGTTTTCTACCCTAATTCTGATGTGAGCAACTGCTTTAGCTCAAAACATCCAACCTACTCCTTTCTGTTCTATTCCAATGTACAAATGATAGCTTCTTTATCTTTGCTCCACACCCTAGATTATCCTATTTACAGATGAAGAAGTAGCCCGGTTCCTCCCAAAATGTCTAGGAGGAATCCTCCGTATTTTCTTCAGAATAAGGCAGACTGTCCCTGTTCTTCTTACCATCCAACCCTCCTATGTCAGATAAGGAGGCATCTGATGAGGAGAGAAGAACCAGACCTAAGATCATCTGCTTTGATGGGAGCAAACTGCCCAAGGTGGAAGTATCTAACTTCTCTGACCCATACAATTTCAGTAGTCAAGGCAGGTTATGCTCAGAGGGCATCATTAAGTGTTTGTTGGCTCTTGGCCCCAGGCTGGATCTTGCAGTCTGCAAGCCCAGTCAAGTTACAGCACGGAGAAACAGGATGAAGAAGTAAGTTCTCGAGCAAGTGTGATAGCTTTCCTTGGATTTAAGGGTGTGTGTGTGTGTGTGTGTGTGTGAACTTAGAATATGATTCATACATCTCACCCAAAGATCTCACAGCTGGGAGGTTTATAGGGAAATTTTTTCCCTGTTGTTTGAAACTTAATGTAAAGTGCTTGGGGAGAAAAGAATGCCTTTCCCATATTGAGTTTCTTAAAAAGATCTTAGCAACTGACATGTTTCTACAGGAAGGAACACAGTGGGTAAAGGAGGCAAAAGCTTTTGAACTGTCTTGGTGGCAGAGAACAAAGCAACATAATATCCATGGAAGGCTTGGGGGCAGACTATTGTAGGGTCACACACAGAGATGTGGTTGCCATTCCCTGAGTGAATAACCAATTTGCTTGCAATGGGATTGGAATGAAGATGAATCACTCCCCCAAAACCACACATGGTCTACATGAGACCACCATATTGGTAGAGCTCACCAAAGGTAGATAAAAGCAGAGCCAGTGTGAGACCAGGACTGCCATCCCAATATAGACAGATGCCCAGGAATGCAAGCTGACAGCTATCTTCCCTCAACTCAACCACCATCCAATAGCAGAGGACATAGGCCTTTGAAGGAGAAGGCTTGTTTTCACCTTAAAACCAGACCAGGATGGACTCTGTATTGCAGTATAGTGAAATAGGAGGAAGAATGAAATCATCATCGTCCTCTTCCCACTCCAGATCCTCTTCAACCATAAATGGTTCATTCTTATAATATGCACTTCTGAATAAACTGTTGAACTGGATACATTATAAGGTGTGTATCAATTAGGTGTCAGGTACTGTACTAAATCATTGACATTCACTTTATTGTTATCATAATGAATTAGTTTCTTTATTATGTCTGTTGTAGAGCTGAGAGATTGTGTAGAAGTGAAGTTGTATTTGAACCCTGGGTTTGTTTAATTTACTCCTTCCAAATGGCTTTTCCATGATTCCCCATTGTTTTTAGGAATGGGCTCCAAATCCCTATAAAGGCATAGAGGGTTCTTCTTAATCAGTACCATCTTGTCCTCTATGACTCAACAAGTGCCCCTGTCTTATTTTGCTTTTTTTGATTCTAAAAATCTGGTACAAATATATAAAGGAAACCCAGGTACATTTTTTTTAACCATGTGTAAAAAGAGGAATATATATAATTCATGACAGTGTAGGAAGAATGATTTCTTTTCAATCCTGTGATCATACAAGAGACTTTAGAGGTCAAAAGATGAGCAGAAACATTTGTATGCTTAAAGTCACTTGCACGATTGAGAAAGGGACAAAGACAAAGTGTCATCGGAAACCATTAAGGATCATTAATTCTTTTTTGGATGAGATAATGAGATCCTCTTAGGAATCTAAATGAATATGCATGAAACATTTTAGGTTATGAAGGGAACATCATCTGTTTTGAAAAAGTTCTTACCCAAAATACAACCAAGATTAGTACAATTTTTTTTATAAGGAGAGGTTTTTAATTTTACATTTTAATTTTTAAGATTTAGGCTCATTCTTTGACATCAGGTAAATAGCATGTTTCAGTTTCATTCAAGCTTTTTTCAGGACATGATCATATTTCTCCCTTTTCTCCTTAAAAGAAAAAGTCTGTGTTCAGTATTAGTGCTTTTTGTTTTAATAATCAGAACCATATGTCCTCATCTCAAATAAGAATTTATAAGCAATTTTCCAAATAACAGACATGCGTCTTATACACACAGGCTTTGATTTTTTCATTTTTCCTTCTACTATTTACATTTGTATATTAAAAAATCAACCAGGTAGAAATTATTGAAGCATAGATAATTCATAAATTAGTGAATATGTTTTGAGGCCTAACCTATGCCAGGTACTTTGGCATAAAGAAGTGACAGTCCAGTGCAGCAGATGGACATTGATCACATAATTAGAATACAAACCGGTAAGTGTTTTAATGGGACATGTGCAGAGAGCTGTGGACATACAGACTTCAGCTGAATCAAACTGCCAACACATTTAACAAAAACTCTGCTCTTTCTATGAATATAACAACAAACCATTCAATAGACTTAGCCATTAGCCAAATCAGTTTTTTTCATTGAGAATTTTGTTTAAAAACCTCAATTTGTTGAAAAAAAATGTTCAAAGAACTTGAAAATAAGCAACTGATATAAGATATTCCCTTAAATGACTGACTCAACCAGTCTGAATAACTTCCAGTCTTTGATGGGTCTGAATAAATTCCAGCTTAATATTTGACTTAAAAAAGAAAAAAAAGGAACTGAAGCTTTTATTGCTCTAAATGATGGTGCTTTATCCAGTGATTTCAGATTACAGTGTGTGCGTGTGTGTGTGTGTAAAGACAATAACTATATTTAATCCATATATTCACTTTTAAAAGAATGCTCTGTTACTGCAGCTGTATCTGAGAAATGTTACTTTAAGTCACTGTTAGTTTTGACTTTCTGCACGTCTGTAAATGTAATTTGTAAAAGGATTTTTCTTGTGAAACATCCTCACAGGTTCTTTCTGAAGTCATTGCATATGCTCTGTCATCATGATCTTTATTGGGAATTATTTATTATTCAAGTGAGGAAATCAAGGTTTCCTTTTTTTTTTAATAGTAGCCATTTGCTTCTGTATGTTTTGAATTGTTATCTAATGAAAGAAGCCTTCCCTGGCCTTGAGAGCATTCGAGTGAGTCTAGGAGACAATCAAAACAGTCTGCCAGATGAACCAGAAAGACTCCTCCTAGACTGGACTCAACCAGTTTCTGCTCTGAAAATGACTGGAGAATTGCAGTCAGTCCCTAGGCTGCAAACAGAAATTCTACAGGAGGTTTCAGTGAAATAAAAAGGAAAGAGAAGAGATAGCATTTGGGCTGCTCTGCAGGAAAGAACTGTTAAAACTCTGTTGGCTTCTATCATTAGGACCCGGTGACCTCTAAGAAAAACTCTGATATTCTCTAGAACAATAGGCAAAGGAGACTGACATTTTCTAAGAGCAAAACTTTTAGTGATTATGCTAAAAAATAAACAGATCAAAGAAAATCAGTAATAGAAAAAAGTTTACTTCCAAGGAACCAGCACTATAGTTTTTTTTTAAATTAACTTAATTTTTAAAATTTAAATTCAATTTGCCAACATATAGTATAATACCCAGTGGTCATCCCATCAAGAGCCCTCCTCAGAGCCCACCACCCAGCCACCCCATCCCTCCCCCCACCTCCCATTCCGCAACCCTTTGTTTGTGTCCCAGAGTCAGGAGTCTCCCATGGTTTGTCTCCCTCTCTAATTTTTCCCCACTCAGCTTCCCTTCTTTCCCTTATAATCCCTTTCACTATTTCTTATATAACACATATGAGTGAAACCATGTGATGATTGTCCTTCTCTGATTGACATACTTTACTCAGCATAATACTCTCCAGTTCCATCCATGTCAAAGCAAATGGTGGGTATTCATCCTTTCTGATGGCTGAGTAATATTCCATTATATATATAGACCACATCTTCTTTATTTATCTATTCATCTATCAAAGGACATCGTGGCTCCTTCCACAGTTGGTCTATTATGGACATTGCTGCTATGAACACTGGGGTGCAGGTGTCCCAACATTTCACTATATCAGTATCTTTGGGGTAATAGTCCTGTAGTTTTCTGGAGTGATAGATTTGGCTATCATAATAATAATAATACCGTCTATTGGTATTGGCACTTAGTATGTGCCAGTCCAGGACACCGTGCTGAGAATTTTACATACATTATGTCATCTAATTCTCACAACAACTTTTTGCTATAGACATTGTTATTGTTTTTAATTAATGGTCAGAAAACTAGTCTGTAAGGGATCATGTAGCTTGCCCACAGTAATACTACTAAGCAAGGTTAAAACCAGGTTAAAAATCTAGGCTGGGTTTAGAATCTGCAATCTTGATATTAGACAATAAAAGTAGTTTGATTTAAAATTTAGGGCACAGATATCAATGCCTTTATCACACAAGAAGCTCAAAAACAATAATTTAATTTCTAGCAATCTGGGGCACCTAGGTGGCTCAACTGGTTAAACATCTGCCTTTGGCTCGGGTTGTGACCCCAGGGTCCTGGGATTGAGCCCCACATTGGGCTCCCTGCTCAATGGTGAATCTGTTTCTCCCTTTCTCCCTCTCTCCTTCTTCCTCACAATCCCACCCCCCAATTATGCTCTATCTCTCACTCAAATAAATAAACAAATCTTTAAAAAATAATTTCTAGCAACTGAACCAGTGATTCTCAACTGAGACCGACCCCCACCTCCTTTTCAGAGAGCATTTGGAAGCATCTAGAGACATTTTTGGTTTCCCCATTGAGAAGAGGTGGTATTGGCATCTAGCGGGTATGGGGTTAGAATGTGTCTAAATACCATACAACTCAGAGGATCAAAACTCAAATAATAATTATCTGGCTCAAAATGTCAAAAGTGCTGAGATTGAGAAATCTTGAACTAAATTACCAGGGCCAACTACATAATTTGTAGGATGCAATACAGAATGAAAATGCGAGGAATGACCAAAATGCAGGTAAAATATCTTTCTTTCTTTTTGCAGTCTCTTTCTGTAGCTGTCATGGTATTTGTTTATTTGCTAATTAATGTCATGTTTCCTTGGGCATGTTTAGTGACTCAGCACATGCTTCCTTGGGCAGGATTAGCAGCTGGGCAACCCAGATCCTCAAAGGTGTCCAGGGCTTCACCCTGCAACTGGGCCCTGACTTTGGCTCTCTCTCTATCCACATCCAGCCTCTGCCAAGGGAGAAGGATGCTAGAAGTCGCTGGGCAGGGATGGGGAAGCAGATGGCAGAGAACCCATCTCAGAGAGGTAGAGAAGCAGCAGAAATCAAGATGACATTGAATCAAGGCTCTAAGCCACTAGTGCATGCTTCAATTTTTCCATCAGATTTTACTAACACATGATAAATTCAGAGATGGAGTTATTCATAATTTCAAGATGGTAACCACATAGCATTAAACCTCTAGCACAGGGTCCTCTTCTTAGTGCAAAGCCTTGTGTGACCACAGTGGTCAATCACCCATGAAGTTAGCCCTGTAGATAATGGCAACTGGGAGGAATTAAATAAATGGCTGTATGGCTCATAATCTCAAGAGAGAAAGTTTAGAGGACAAGATAAGAATTGCCTTTTTTTATCCAAGAGTTTAGATCCCAGAGCAGGAAGCCGAAATTCAAGTGTCAAGATTTGTCTTCATTAGGGGTATATAGTCAATCACCAGAGAGTAGCAGCTGCTTAGAGTGATCCCAAAAAATTGAAGAAGAATTCAATATTAGAAAGCTAAACTGGGATGTTGACAAGGTAGTTGGAAGGAGGCAATCATTGGAATACATTTAACAACAAAGTATGAGTCCAAATAGGGACAGTAGAGATTCAGAACAGTTCTGGGAAGGAATGGGGGTTCTTGGAAGATCTAATCTAAAAGATAGTATAGTAATGGTTTCAGAAATGTATATCCCAGATATTAATAGTTTGAGGCTGAGTTGGGTCATTCTAGGATGCTGTCTGCCATAAGAAAATCAAGAAAAGGAGCAGAAGTATCTGATGACTTTATGTCAATCTGATGCTACCAGACATAAAATGCTTGTATTAGTGACAAGTGATAGGCAAAATAATGGTCTCCAAAGATGCCCACACCCTGTCAATCAACTACCTTATGTGGCAAAAGGGATATTATGAAAGAGATCAAATTCACAGACATTGACATCAGGAAATTATCCTGAATTATTCCGAAATGCCCAATCTGATGAGTTCTTGAACATAGAGAACCTTATCTAGCTACAGTTGCTCAGAGAGGCACAAAGAGTAAAGGACTTGATCTGCTCTTTCTCGCTTTGGATTGCAGGAAAGGGGCACAAACAAAGGCATACAGTTTCTCTCAAAAGGTAGAAAGTGCAAGGCTGCAGATTGTCCCCTAAAGTCTCCAGAAAGGACCACAGCCCTGCTGGCACCTTGATCTTAGCCCAGTGACATCCTGTTGTACTTCTGAATGGTACTGTAAGAAAATCAGTCTGTCTTGTTTTTGCCACTGCATTTGTGGTGATTTGTTACAGCAGTAACAGGAAAATACACAAGTCCTGAGCCTGCCTGGTAGATTGAGTACTGTGGGAAAGCATGAGATCAAGGAAAATGAGAGTGGGCATCGTCACTGAGATAATTGAGCCTAATACCACATTTTCAAGAGAAGATACCTGTTGTTTAAAGGAATCAATTAATGTGTCAAAGGTCACACAATCGGATCCCAGTCAGTCAAACCCCCGCCCTTTCTATTCTACTGCACATTTCCTGAAAAAGTGGTTCATAAGCAGGAGGTGAGCACAGATGAAAATAGATGCAGCATTCACATTATCAAGAGAAAAGCTGTAAGAGACAGGAAGATAAACAGAATAAACAGAAATGAGGGGAAAAACATAAAAAAAGAACCAAGAGAGAAGTAAATCTTTTTGGTTCAAAGACGAGTTCCAGTTAGAACTGGAAACACTTATGGCATAGCATGTGGAGGGGAAAAGACGAATTGGCCCCTGGAAGCAGAGGTAAAGCATGAAAAACGATTAAATGAGACAGGAGGGAGAAGCCCTCGCCTGCATTTCTACACCATCTAAATCAGAATAGTTCCTTTTTGTAGTTGCTCCCAGAGTCAACTTCTCCTTGATAAACTAGGTGGTGAGTCCACAAGGTGGCTGGCGTTGCAGACCTGTGTATCTCATTAGTCCTGTGAAGGGCAGCCGGGGAAGATGTACCTTCCCTCAGAGAGACCGTGCTGCCCTGGGAGAGTAATTCCACCTTAGTGACTGACCTGAAAACAGACCTTTTCTTATAATACCACGTCTCAGAGGAGAGCTGCCTTTCTCACGACATTCTTTATGGGCCTTCTCTCAGTTAGAAATTAAAGAGAAATATGTCAGGTAGAGTCTAGGAACAAAGTATAAAACATGACTCTACTAGGTTACTAATAGCGATAGTGCCATTGGAAATAACCCAGACAAGAGCAAATTGTCAGGATTTAAAAGGTCACCAGGATCTTCAATCATGTAAGTCTTGCTCTTATTTGCTAATTAATTTCTTTCACAGGGAAGAGTACGCCTGAAATCCAGTAGTGGACATTTTTTCCAGTTAAGGTTCAGTTGGTGTAGAATGGTATTTGTATCCACACAATCGGTTTTCTACCTCTTAGGCTTAAACAGCCAGAGCACCAGTATAAATGGACATATAGCATGAGTGAAAGAAGAAAAGTAATTCTCATGATAGATGACTTTGTGTTGTTTTATTTTTAATTATTTTTTAAAATTTTAATACCAGTATAGTTAACATAAAGTGTTTTATTAGTTTCATGAATACAATTTGGTGATTAAACAGTTCCATATATTACTCTGTGCTCACCCAAATAAATGTACTTTTTAAAAAAAATTTTATTAATTTATTTTGAGAGAGAGAGAACAAGTGAGAGGGGCAGAGGGAGAGAGAGAGAAATACTCCTCTGCCCTAAGCATGGAGCCCGAGGTGGGGCTCAAGGCTTGATCTCACAACCATGAGATCATGACCTCAGCCAAAACCATGAGTTGGATGCTTAACTGACTGTGACATCTAGGTGTTGCAAGATAAGTGTACTCCTTATCCCCTTTACCTATGTCACCCATGCCCCCCCTCATAACCACCTGGTTGTTCTGTATAGTTAAAAGTTTGTTTTGTGGGGGCACTTGAGTGGCTCAGTTGGTTAAACATCTGTCTTCAGCTCAGGTCATAATCCCAGGGTCCTGAGATACAACCCCCATACGCATCGGGTCCCTGCTCAGCGGGAGAGTCTGCTTTTCCCTTTCCCTCTGCACCTCCCTGTCGTCCTCCCCACTTGTGCTCTCTCTCTCTCTTTCAAATAAATAAAATATTTTTTAAAAGTCTGGTTTTTGGTTTCTCTCTCTCTCTCTCTCTCTTTTTCTTTGTTCATTTGTTTTTTAAATTCTACATATGAGTGAAATCATGTTTTTCTCTGACTGGCTTATTCTGTCTCCATCTGTGTTGTCGCAAATGGCTAGATTTCATTCTTTTTTATAGCTGAATAATATTCTATTGTGTGTATATATATTTCTTCTTTATGCATTTATCAATCAATGGACACTTGAGCTTCTTCCATAGTTTAGCTATTGTAAATAGTGCTGTAATAAACATAGGGGTGCATATATCCCTTTGAATTAGTATTTTCAAATTATTTGGGTAAATACCCAGTAGTGTGATTATTGGATCATAGGGTGGTTCTATTTTTAATCTTTTGAGGAATCTCCATACTGTCATCCATCATGGCTACACCAGTTTGCATTCTCATTAGCAGGGCACAAGGTTTCCTTTTTCTCCACATCCTCACCAACATTTGTTTATTCATCATGATAGATTATTTTGGTTATACTTACATAATACTTGGGCCTGAAAAAGTCAATTATGCAAACTTTTAAAACAGCTCTTGTCTTTGCATGTGTCTATCTTGTCTGGTTTTAATTTGGCTACCTCATTTGCCATATGCCACATGTCTTCCCATTACTCTTTTCCATAGCTTCTCTTGAGAATGCTACTCTGGATTTTCCCTATCCCACTTAATTGTAGTAGCAGAGACCTTGTGCTCTAAAACTCTCTGTAATTACAATACAACATCTAGAAAATTCAGGGCAGTCTTCTCAGAGAAGAAAAGCTTTCTTCTAAGGGGATTTCCTCGCACTCCCCACACCACCAAAAACCTCTGTTCCCAAGCCACAGCTGCCAAATTTGGGTATGGTATTGACAAATTATCAATCAGACAACATCTCCTCTTCATTACATTCTAGGAGTCAGATTTTATATAGGAGTAAAATTCCTATTCCTTCCCAGTTTCTCCCTGGATTTCCATTGTAGGAACTGAAAGCAGACTACCCCAAGTTGGGCCACTTTGGCATGAAGACTATCTGAGCTGAAGTCAATTGAGACTCTCTGGTCTCAAGAGAAATTTTTGCCTTACCCTTAAGTACATAGAAGAATCTAAATGGGAAGGGGGTAGTCTGTTCCAGAATAAGAGTTATTAGCAGAGATAAATTTTATCTAAGTGACCTATCTGTATGGCAGGACAAACATCTCAGTACCAAACATCTACTCTTCTTATTGTCCTGTGAAGTACATTCCTTTCCTCTGAAGTCCCAGACCCTTGCCCCCTTCTTAGTTCAGGATGCCTCAATTGGCCCGTCTTTGGAGTTTCCATGTCTATGTGGATTCCTTGTACATACACTATTAAATTTCTTTTATTTTTAAAAAAGATTTTATTTTTTCATGAGACACACACACACACACACACACACAGAGGTAGAGAGATACAGGCAGAGAGAGAAGCAACACTATTAAATTTCATTTTCTCCTGTTGGCCTGTCTCACAACAGTTTGATTGTTAGTTCGGCTAGAAGAACCCTTTAAGGGGACAGGAATTTTGGCTCCCTGACACCATTTAATTCCTCCATTGTAGGATTCTCTCTGATATAGATAACATGTAAGCCTTTATTCAGAGCCATTTCTTTTTGCTCATTTTAGTGGTTGATTTTAGGCCTCCTGTGTATTGTTAAACTTGATGAAGATGTCTTTTTTTACTATACCCTTAATCAAAATAGATTTTTTGGGGGAAAAATTGTAGTTTGTTTATGCTAATTTGCCTGTGAGATTGTTTTTAAGGCATTATATTTAGTAAAGCTTTAAAAAATGTTTACCCATGTTTTTAAGGATTAAGTTTTAATTTAATTTTTTCTCTAAATTTATTTTCAATTTTACCCCCAAAATGAGTAAATCTGTGTCATTTATTTATGATGTTTATCTGACACCATATGTTTGTCTTGGTACAAGACAGAAATCAGAGTCTAAGGTATGACATTTCAAAGGCAGGAGAGGCATTTTAAAGTTACATAAGGTCCCCATCCCCTCTTCCTACCTTCTGAACCCTCTCTTAAGGAGTCACATCCTATTCCTTCTACCATCTGAGACTTATTGGACAATGGCTACCCACATCTTTTTTTTTTATATCAGTGAATAATTCTTGACATGATCCTAAGAGGCTAGGATTGTTTTTATTCCCATTTGAGGTTTAGAAACCTAGGTATAAAGAAGTTAAGAAATCTGCCTGTAAAAACATAAAATGATCTCTCAAATACGTGTCCATTTGACTAGAAAGACTTTGCACTTAACCACTCTACCATGCAACTCACATCCATCCTTTAAAACCTACAACCTTACTCTTAATGCTTTTAGAAATAACACATAAATTTTGTAACAGGTACCAAAACAATATTAAGAGCCAAGAGTCAGGAAACAAAAGCAAGGCGATAAAAGAAAAGAGGAAATATAAATCTTTATGTTTTAAAGACAAATTCAGCTTAGAGCCTCTTCTTTCCACTTGCCCATTCCTACTGATAAAGAAGCTACTAGGAGAAACTCGTGCTGCCCCTGACCTTATTAGGTGCGTACATTTGTCCCACATCATTGCAGGCATATTCTATACATGGCAAGGGCCAAGGTCAATTCAGGAACAAAGTCTTGGCTCTCTTCCTTTGCCCATATGAATCAACCTTTCTTTACAGATAGTATCAAGAAGGGTTCTCTCTACTTATTATGAATTTGGAAGCTGGTAAACTCATTTACTACACTTATCACAATAAAGAAAGCAATGAATTAATTCAAACAGGGGAAAGGAGAGGGAAACTATGGAATAAATTACTTAAGTTCCTCTGATAGATAGTTTTATATGTCAACTTTACTGACCATAGGGTACCCAGGTTAAACATTATTTCTGGGTGTGTTTGTGAGTATGTTACCAGATGAGACTAGCATATGAGTCAGTGGACTCAGTAAAGTAGATATTCTTCCCCAATGTGGCTAAGCCTCATCCAATTCATTGGTAGAATGAATAAAACAAAAGGCAGAGGAAAGTGGAATTCACCTCCTTTTTTCTGCTTTGCTCTTGACCTGGGATATCTCATTTTATCTTCTGCCCTCAGACTGGGACTTATGCCATCAGTTCCCCTGGTTCTCAGATTTGCAGACTCATATTGACCTACACCATTAGATTTCCTATTTCTCCAACTGCAAACACAGATGGTGGGAGTTCTCAGCCACAAAAATCATGTGCGCCATTTCCTTATAATAAAGCTTCTTTTAGATATAAAAATCTGAATATATCTGTTAGATAGATATTCTCTTATTGCCCTTTATTGTCCTATTTCCTAGTATAGAATGTGCATGGAAGGAGAGCTCCATAATTATGTATTGACCTGTAGTTAACAATCTGCAATCATATAGGAAGGGCAGATAATTAATAGACAATCAATAACTCCGAACGCTCTTAAGTACATTAGAGCAAGACTCTCAGTATGTTTACCTTGAGTTAATAGCAAACACTATTTTTGCACTTCCTAAAGACCCTTGAGTTTGATAGGAAAAAGGGAGAAAATCTGATGGAAGTGGAATACCAAAAAGAAGCTAAATGTTCAATAAAGTCTTTACATAGAAGTAATCTACAATGTTTTCTAAACTATAACGTGCTTTCCCCAATAAAATCTTATTATCAGTTAAAATCCAAATGAATTAAGCTTACATTTGGAAACATGAAACTGTTTTACCTCAAATTACTTGATAAAGGAAAATCCTTCTATGTAACACATTTTTAAATGGATCTATAACCTACCAGTTAGCATTCTTTAAAGAAAAAGAATCAACAAGATATATATTTTAAAAGAATAAAATATATGTTATATAAGTACAAATTATAATAATTATACTATTGAATTACTATTTCCTTATTATATAAAGAAATATATATGATAAGATATAAATATATGTTATAAGGAATTGGTTCATCTCATTGTGGAGGCTGAGAAGTCCCCAAATCTGCAACTGACCAGTGAGAGACCCAGGAGAGCCAATAATGTAGTTCCAATCTGAATCTAAATCTTGAGAACCAGGAGAGCTAATGATATTGCTACTCTGAAAGATAACACACTTGTGGGGCTCAGTCGGGTAAGTGTCTGCCTTTGGCTCAGGTCATGATCTCAGGGTCCTGGGGTCCTGGGATCCAGCCTCTACTAAGCAAGGAGCCTGCTTTTCCCTCCCCCTCTACCCTTTCCCCCTGCTTGTGCTCTCTCTCTCTTGCTTTCTCTCAAAAAAATAAAAAGAATATCTAAAAAAAAAAAAAAAGAAAGATAACAGACTTGAGAGCTGAGATGATCTGATATTTCATTTCAAGTCCAAAAGCAGAAGACTCCGGTGTCAGCTTAGTAGTTAGGCAACAGAAGTTCCCTTTAACTTGCACGTGGGTCAGCCTTATTGTTCTATTCAGGCCTTCAAATGATTGGATGAGGACCACCCATATGGGACAGGAGGGAGAGGTGATATGCTTTCTCAGGCTCCTAATCTAAATGTTAATTTCATAAAAAATACCCTATGGACATATCTAGAATAATATTTGAACAAATATCTGTATACTCAGTGGTCCAGTCAAGCTGACACATAAAATTAACCATCACACTTACTAATAGGAGTGAAAGGTGAGGAAAGATCTTTATAGAGAGGAATTGATCACCAGGCAGGCTACTCTGGTAAAAACTCCTTTTCAGAACTACAAAGTAGGCATAATTTGGGGGAAAGGAAACAATATTTCTTGAGGAAAATACCCCTAAGTAATGATGGATTCTTTTTATAACTTCAATTACGTATTAGTTTGCTTCAGGCTTCACATCTTTCTGGAAATCAGGAACCTGAGCTATATTGATGTATTGATCCAGTACTCATCTTGGTAACTATATTTAACATATCCTTCCACAAAGAAGAAACTGTTTCTATTTCTGGGGTATTTTGTGAATATATATATATAGTGGAAAATCTGGTTAACAACTGCTTCCTGCTTAGAGATAAAGCCCATTTTAATGTGGATTCGTCAAAGAGAAATGTGCTCAGTAGTGGTTCTTCAATTAAACTTGGACATTTCACAGACTTGAATTATAGTCTTTTATGCCTATAAGAGCAAGCATTCCTTTTATAAATTCCTTTGTTCAAAAAATTAATATTATAGAATCATAATTCTACCGGGAATCATTTCTTACCTTGTTCTTGTTTTTCTTATAAAAAGAATAAAAATATATTTTCAACCAAACTCAACCAAGCATATTTTCATGGCTTTTCAACCAAACTCAAATTATCAAACACTTGAAGATGATAAGGACTCAGGGTGAATCTTAATTTGGTCCTAGGGCAGCCCTGTTAGCTCAGAAACTCTTAGAAACAGAAGCTGTCACTTGTATCAGATATTGGACCATATGCTTTACATATGGCTGAGGCCAAGGGAGAAAATGTAAGTTCTTCAGGATCCCACAATTGCAGCTCAAGCATGAGATAGCTCTCATCTCAACCACATCTCACATTCTGATTACTCCAGATTAACTGGGAGTCGTGAATCTCTGAGCAGCCTTCAATCTGATAAAGGTTGTGATCAAGAATCTCATTTAGAGACGATTTGCTTTTTTTTCACCTTCTAGGATCCCAAAATATTTGCTGTACGAAAAGAGAAACTGAACATAGTATTTGGAATCAGGAATTCGCTGACAACTGAAGTCCAGAAAGGTAGAATACTGATTCTGATGAACAGAGGGGCTAATGGATTGGGAGTTGTAGGCTGGTCTAACCCTGCAAACAGTGACTGGCTAAATTATGCAAGACAGGCAGTGTCAGAGTGTATTCACAAGTATGCACCTGGAAGCCATAGGCAAATGCCGGTTCTGCCACATTCTGGCTCTTGTTTAATCTCCTTTTGAATTGAATACAGTTAGGTATTAGAAGTATAATACTTATTCATGTAAAATATAAAATGTGTACAACCTTACTAACTGCAAAGGTGGATAGTTCAACTTGTCCTCTTAAACACCCTCAAGTTCAACTCACTTATGCATAATGTCCAGGTCAACTGGACCCCAGCTGTGGCGATCACAAATTGTATATATCTGCGAGGCAGTGTACTGGGGGCCTGCTAAATCTAATCCATTAGTCATATGGATTAAAAAAATTGTCTTCCCTTGAAAAAAAAAATTGTTCTCCCTTGGGTGTGTACATTTATTTTATAATGAGGTATAGTCAATTTATTGAAAACTATTGAACTGGTTGTTGTCTGTTCAGACATGTCTTAATTCTAACAATGGCAAGGTCAAATAAAATCGGTAGGTGATATGATGAGGAATGTCATACGGTATGATTTGAAAATCAAATTTACTTGCACCCATTGCAAATAATCCCTTTGCTTGTCTCATTAAATAATCTTCATTCTATATCACTATGGTATATTTATGGGGGAAACATTGAAGAAAAAAGTTGGATGTATGTTGATATTTTCATCATAGTCATCCATCACCATAATGAGTAACCAAAGCCCCTTTGAAAATAATATATCTGGTGTTGCATAGATTTCAAAGCATTGACTTCTTGTGTAACACACTTTGAGAGGCATTAATATGAATGTTATGCTAATTTGTCTGCTTTTGACCTAGAGTTTATTTAAAATCCTAGAGGATTTTCAAGAGGCTATTGCTTCATTAAATTAACTCACAAAGCAAAGCTAACTTCAGCCTCTTATTTTATTAGGATGAATTAATCTAAAAAAATTATTTGAAGAGTGACTCAACACAAGCTCTTCAAGAAATGTAGTTTAATTTAAGCATGAATTGGGATCTGCAGTAGTGGTTTAAATTTAGAGTCAAACAGTCCTGAATTTAATTCCCAACTTTACTACTACTAGCTCTGTGTCCTTACGTATGTTATTTACACTATTTTAGTCCATAGTATACTCAACAGTAAATTTCAGTAAATAATAATACCTTTCTCATTGATTGTTATAAGGATTAAGTATGATAATTATATAAAGATCTGGCAACACAGTAAGCACTCAATATATAGTTATTTTTAACTGTCCCTTTATCATTATTTTCAGAACCTGAATACATAACAGGAATTGTATGGAGCAAAATAAAAACTATCATTAAATTCAGAAATTTTCCTCTGAGAGCAGTTATAATGCTTTATCAGGCTGAAGATATGGTTTCTCTATGACATTCTTTAAATATGAAATTATTAAATATGAAATTCAAAATATGAGCATTTTAAGATAAATATTTATGGTAGCTCTTCACCGAGTGAGTTCTATAAGTCCTTATAGATAAGATGGCATTCCTCCCATCAGACATTATGGTCCAGTTTTGCAGACAGGAAATGTATGAGCCTGAGAAACATCCAAATCAAAGAGCAGCAAGTGATAAGTGATAAAGAATCAGAAAGGAAATAAATCCATTATGGATTCATGGAGATGGTAAGCCATAAACTTAACTTTTAAGAAAGGATAGAATTTAAACTCAGAGTATTTCATAAGAATCAAAAATTTAGATCCATGATGGAACAAAGAATGGACTTTTCACTTAATGAAGTTCTTATTAGAGAGAAGTTGAATACCTTTGGGAGTTCTTGGATGGTAGGAGAGGAACATACTAGGCAATAACGTGTCAAGATGCTAAGATATTTAAATTACAATAAATTAATAAAATAATGGGAAAAATGAATGTAAATATATATATTTACAAACATCCTCTTTACAGACTTTTCTGGATAGGCTTATCATATATTTAATATCACATAAATAAATTATTCTATCTCTATTCATTATCCAGATATCGGTCCCCCATCCATACCCAAGACTCATTTTTCCTGCACTTCACCAGTCCCTCTACCAGCTTCTGTAACAAATTAGCCACTTAAAGCATCTCATCTCATTTTCAGTTTCACTTCACAAGACCTATGACTTACTGAGAAGTTCCATTAGACATGTCTCTTCTTTCTTCTCTGCCACGTCTCCACTTTGGAGGAGAGGTCTTCTCTGTACACTACCCCTCCCAACACACACGCACACACACCTTAGCTCTTCTAGCTCCTTCCTCTTTGCTTCTGGCCTTTTCCAATCTTCTTCTCTTAAGAGCATCCATATTCTTTTCTTTTTTCAGGGAGAGGAGATACCTACTTCCTTTGGACTTCCGATTGCAGCCTGACACTTAGGGTGCCACTCTCCATCTGACAGTGAGGTTATCATAGCATTTTCTTAACAAAGGCTGTCTTCTGTCTCTTGTCCTAGGATTCTTGCACTTCTTATAAAAAAAAAAAAAAAAAGAATCCCTATATTAGATTATAAACACAAACAAGTGCTCGGTTGCTATTATTAAAGATGGCTGAGTGACTAGGGAAAATTTTTAATTATAAATTAAGTGAAAAATACTTATAGGACAATATATAATGAAACTACTTTTAAAAAGTTTTTATTTATTTATTCATGAGAGACAGAGAGAGAGAGAGAGAGAGAGAGAGAGGCAAAGACACAGGCAGAGGGAGAAGCAGGCTCCATGCTGGGAGCCCGATATAGGACTCGATCCTGGGACTCCAGGATCATGCCCTGGGCGAAAGGCAGCTCAAACCGCTGAGCCACCCAGGGATCCCCTGAAACTACCTTTTTAGTAGAAAAAAAATATACTCATAAAAATATATGACAGCATATACAGCAAATAGTTAATAATAGTTGTCATCTTCAGAATGATATGTGGGACTTTCTTTTATTATTCATACTCACTTCTGAATTGTGTAAAATTTTTATAATATGCATATATTAATTTTGTGAGAAAATTAGTGTTTTCATTTGAAAAAACAAATTGATTACACAGTGCAAATACAGTATGTATTTACATATTGAGCAAATTATAAAGACACTGCTATTTTATTCTGTGTATAATAAATACCAGGCTCTGTAGTAGGCACTTAAAATATACATTTACATTTGCTCCATGCCATTCTAAAATTAGGTATTCTTTTCTTATTTTATCAATAAAGAAATATAAAGTCAGAGCATTTAAGTAACTTGCCAGGTCACACAGCTAATAAAAAGTAAATCCAGGATTCAAATCAAGTTTTTGTTACTGTTGGTCAATATTGTAACTACCTCTTCTTTAAGGAAATTTGCTCATCTAGAAATGAAAGTTTTTTTGTGAATTTGGTAGATAAGCAGTATTCATTATTCAAATTATAGAAATATACTATGGTTGAGGAAGGTAGTAATCAATTTAAGAAGTTTTAAGATCTAGGGTAAATTCTATGATATTTAATTTATTCCATTCATTGTGGCTCTTAACTGTGTCACACAGAAAACTCATCTTGCTATATATGCCACTGATTCAGCCCCAAGGAAATTAATGCAGCTAAATGTTACAGTAATTTTCTGATTTGCCGATTCCACAAACCCAGTGGACTATGTTAAAAATCCATGAAGAGGTCATTGGCATTATCAGGGTCTGCTGTGCTGCACATTGTGCCCAGATGGCATCCTTGTTGTTGTGTGAAGTGGAAGTGTTGATGTATCAAGAAAGCAGACTTTTTCATCCTACTGTTTGAAAGAAATTGACTCTATCATATTTAGTTTATAATTTTCTGAGTGTTCAGAGGACATATCCTTGGGAACTAGAGCTAAAGAATTTTTTAAAACTGCAGCCAATAGATCCCTGCCATCCATGCTGGAATTTCATTCTGGAATTCGGATTTAGTGGGGAGGTAAAGGCAGAACACAATCATATTAGCTGGCTCAAAAATGCCCTTAGTTTCATTGAGTAATTAATATGTGCCAACCACTATGTCAGTTGCTAGCCATACATGATTTCCTTCTCAAGGAGATTATAGGAAAAACAGGTTAACAATTACAGTGTACCTAGCATAAGAAAAATTATATCAAAGTCAGGAGTTATTTCACTGAAATGTGACACTGATTTACAACCTAAAGATGATCTAGGCATTATTCTGTAAACAGATCAGACCAATAATTGAGGCAGAGAGTAACCCCCCAAGAAGGAGTCATTAGAAAGGATGTCAAGAGTAGTTTAGAGAGAGAGAGAGAGAGAGAGAAAAGAGTAGTTTGGAGAATTGATGAGGAATGAAGTCAGTTGGAAGCATATCCATGAAGACATTTGAAGACCAAATAAAAAATTAAAATTATGTCCAAAATGATTCCTCTCCCTTTTTCCATAAAGCATAAAATGTCTGGCCCTTGTGATCTAAGTTTATGTGATGAAGAAAAGGAACCATCAAGGAAAGAAGTGACAGGATAAGAAAAAAGTAAAATAGCAAGATTGCAGGGCAAATAGGAAGAAATGGAAAGCAGAACAGAAGTGAACAAATTTGTCTGATTCAGAAGTGCCCTATTCTTTGAAATGACTGGAAAACTGTTGAGTTCAGAGGTATAGTCTTGTCACTATAATACGACATATATGTTCCTAAAAATCATCAGCTGTTTTAGTCCAGATTCTCCAGAGAAACAGAACCAACAGGATCTCTCTCTCTTTTATCCATCTAACGAAAAAAGTGAGAGAGAGAGATTTTAAGTAAATGGCTTACATAATTATGAAGGCTATCAAGTCCATAATTTGCAGGGCAGGTCGGTAAGCTGGAGACCCAGGAAAAACGCTGATACAGCAGTTTGAATCCAGACAGCCTGGAGGCTGAATTCCCTCTTCCTCAGCAAATCAGTCTGTTTTCTTCTAAGGCCTTCAACTGATTGCTTGACACCCACTTACATTATGGAGGGTGATTTTCTTGTATTCAGATTTAAATATTATTCTCATAAAATACATCTTTACAGCAACATTGGGACTGGTGTTTGACAAATATCTGGATACTGTGTGGGACGCCTCAGTGGCTCAGCCGTTGAGTGTCTACCTTCCGCTCAAGGCATGATCCTGGAGCTCAGGATCAAGTCCCACACCCGGCTCCCTGCCTCTCTCTCTCTCTGCCTGTGTCTCTGCCTCTCTCTCTCTCTCTGTGTATCTCTCATGAATAAATAAATAAAATCTTAAAAAATATCTGGATACTATGGCCTAATCAAGTGGACACATAAAATTAACTATCCCACCTGGCATACAAAATCATGCATTCAAGAGGACACACGTTATGGAAAAAGTGGGATTAGGAAGACCACATTCAAAATTTTATCAGTGACGCACACACAATTTATGTGTGTGTGTGTGTGTGTATGTTTAAGTTAATGCCATATTTATTAAATGCTAGCACAGTTTTATACATTCCTGAAATGGGTAATATTTAAATACTACAATAAAGATGACACTTTACTTGAAAAAGCAGAGGTTTACTTGTGGTAATGGATATTGGACAGATTGTAGTTTATGAGTTACTAGGAAGTAGTGGAAGAAGGGTTAGCTAAAAATGGCCAGAAAATAGCAATGCCAGGTGTTGATGGGTGTGGCTTATAACACACATGGAGAGCTGAGCTGGTAGTTGTTGGTGGGTGCATTTTGTTTATTTCTGAGCAGCTCAGTTCAATTTAGTGTAGCTTTCTGCATTTACCTAGTGTTTCCCACAGATGAAAGCATGGCTAATCCAATATCAAATTTGAGTTATGCTTAAATTATTTCTTATTGTATCAATTATGTTGAAACAAATTCCCATTTTATTTTTTTTATTTTTTATTTTATTATTTTTTTTAGAGAGAGGGAGATGAAAGAGGGAGAAGGAGAGAGAAAAAAATCTTAGACTCCGAGGCCAGTATGGAGCCCAATGCAGGACTTGACCTCATAGCCCTGAGATCATGACCTGAGCCAAAATCAAGAGTCAGATACTTAACTGACTGAGCCACACAGGTGCCCTGAAACAAATTCCCATTTTAAAAACAGAAATAACTGTATTAAAATTTATGGCAAGAGGTAGATAGAATTAGAATTCCTGCTATCATCAATGCTCTTTTCAAAGATCTAGCTCATCTGCTGGAAAGGAAAGTGATGGACAAGAGAATCTGAGAATGCATAGAGGTCTGGATCAGACACATTAGGTCTAAGTAGGTAGTAAAGACTTCCTGAATGAGTGAATAAAAGAGGTTTTTATGGTGAATGGAAATGGTAACAATTTTTGCATTGGTAGAATTCTAATTAGCATTGATTGCTTAGCTGCGTTAGAAGGAAGATTGATTCAAAGTAGGGAATCATGAATATCCCAGCAAGAAAAAGAATTGGTGCACTGTATGGGTCCTGTTTGGATAAGAAAAGAAATAAACTCAGGAGGAAGAATAAAAGAGAGGGTGACAGAGAGGATAAGGTGTCAATGCGATAGACATCTGTTCTTTGCAGGTGCAAGAAACTTCAGTGAAGATAAAAAGGATGGTGAGCTCAAAGGGTTTGAATGAGTGACCTTGGGTATCTTGCACTCATTCCACTCTCACAGCCATAGCTCCAAGACTCATGTTAGACCTCTGGTGGGGACTGTGGCTGTTAGTATCATTCCTGAATCTTGGTCAGTATTTTCTGGGAAATTGGGTAGAGAGTTGGGGGGGAATGAGCCCATGGTGGAAATACTTCAGTTGAGGAGTGATAGGGAAATTACCATGTTCTTATTTCCCACCAAAGTACCATGAAAACCATAAACAATTAGATTTAGGTTAGTATAACAAAACATTTCCTAATCACTTGAACTGTAAAACAGTGGAATGGGCTGCATTCTGAAGTATCATAGGCATTCTTCATATAAGACCAGGTTACACATTAGTGTTACTTTTGCTATTGTGGTTACTAGCTTTTACTAAGAGTCACATGTTATCAAAGATATTCTTGAATTACTGGGGAAATTAGATTGGATGTTCCTTAAGGAACAAGTGAAATCATTTTTGATTTGTACATTTTGTGATGTTATTAAATAGTTGAATCACAAACAACAGGATGTTTTTTTTTTTTCCTTATACATATATACATACATGTACACCACTGTTTGACTACTTGGGGATGACTTTTTACATATATAAAATCAAAATAAAGAACATTTTCAGACTTCTTCAGGTAAATGCATGCAGGGCTGCATTTACAAAGAGGTTATGCTTATGCTTATAACCAGGTATATGGTTATAATTTCAGTTCAGATGCTCTTTCAGTTAATGACTGAAAGATCATCTAGAATTATTCAACCTTTAGCAAGCTCCACTCCACTCTTCCATGGCTTAGTTAGCATCAAGGATTTCCACTTGTCTAGATGCTAGACTTCAGGTCTTATTATATTAGTTCCCCAAAATGTGATGTTTGGGAAGCACCTCAATTGTACTTTCCTAACATTACCTACCATCAACTATAGTTTTCAAACTTTACCATGCATGAGAAACATCTGAGATACTTGTTTATAATGCCCTAGCCCAAGAAATTCTCATATAGCAGACTTGGGATTAGAAGCAGAATATGGAGTTTTAATCAGAATTGTGGAAATTCCAGTGCAGACAGTTTGTGGGCCACATTTTGAGAAAACACCAGCCTGGAATGATCAATCCTAACAACAGGTCAGTTTGATCACATGTCAGTTTGACTGATTAATTTTTCATTCAATCAACACATTTGAACTGAAAGATAAGTTAAATCAAATGACACTCTGGTTATAAGCATAAGCATAACCTCTTTGTAAGGTCTTAGATCAATATTTCAGCTTTCTGACAGCCCCACTGCTTGATCTATAAAATAGCAACTATATTTCCTCATTGTGTTGTTTAAAGAAAGAACTATTAAAACATTACAAAACAAGTTTTAAATGTGAACTCTTAATGGCAGAAGACTGTCAGCATATTATGGAAATTAAATAATTAGTATGAGGGGAATTGACTTCAGTGTTATATAAAAGTACATGTTTCTGCTCAACAAGGAGTAGCTTGAATTCGGATATGATTTGATCTACTATTTTTATACTGAATATGCATTACTGGAAATAGGTCACAGCAGGAAGACAGATTAAGGCAGTTTAAAGGAAAATAGAAACTGTAGAAACTATAAAAAATAAATTTGCAATTACAATAAGAGAGCAAAGCTGTCTCCTTCTCTTTGTTTACTCAGAGGCCAATATAATCATCCCCGATTTCATATATATGGTTAACCCTTGCTTTACCTGACATCTTCCACATTCTCAAAAGGAAGTGGACATTTTCCTTCTGGCTTCACTATTAGGACGAAAGGTATTTAGCAGCCTGTGAGCAAACATGGGCCCAAATGTTCCATAAATATTCAGCTTCATAAAGCATGATACTCTACCAATGTAATTTACAAGAGAGATTTGACCAACACTAACAGCAACAACAAGAAGCAGAGAGGACAAAACATGTAAGTAAAAGTGAGGGAATATATGTGGGGAAGTATGGGGAAACATAATATTAAGACTTCTTGATGGATGAATATTGAAGTGTAATCATGAAGTATAAGATTATTTAAATTTAATAGTTCTTCCTTTAAACACTGTATTAGAAATAATAACTTCCTACCACCTTCACCCTACTCCAGTCCTGATGGTTTCTTTAGTGTTCCTCTAATATACCCATCAGGCTCTTGCCTCAGGACCTTTGAACTTGGTGTCACTTTACTGAGCTACGTTTCCCCCAAATACCTAAATGGCTCATTTTTGCACTTTAATCAGATCCTTCTAAAATATCAACTCCTTGGTCAAGCCTTCCATGACCTCTCTATCTGAAATCATGTTTCAGAGTTTTCTGCAGTGGGTCCTGCATGCTCTAAGGCCGCTTTGGCTTTCTTGAGAGAGGTTTTCCTGATACAGAGTGTTTCATCCATAAATGACATTCTACCTGGCATTTGGAGGCTACCGGGAGAGTTGGGTCTATAATATTGCTAAAAGTCACTCACTAGAAGATGAGAAATGACCCAAATATATCTAGATAAATTCTTGTGGTCAACATTGCCACCCTGGAAAATTACACCAGATTTTACATGAAAAGCAGGTGAGATCAAAGAGATGTTATTGTGATGATGTGGCGGCAAATACCCTCAAATAAGATGGACTCCCTAGAAAACGTATGAGTCAAGTTTGAGTCAGCTAAAAGGGGCAAATGTTGCAGCTCCATCCAACAGAAAGTAGTGTGGCTGCAGCTGTTGAGTCAGAGTCCTCAGGGCTGACACAAAGGGTGACAATAACAATGACCATGGGCTTTGGGTGGATAGAAAATATGGAGAGTTTTTGGATTGAGCCACAAGCTGTCCCAGCTCAGCTTGAAACCAAAACATGTTTCTTATTGTCCTAGTCCATTTGGGAAGAGATAATAAAATACCACAGACTCATAACAACAGAAATTTGTTTTTCACAGTTCTGGAAGCTGGAGTTATGAGGTCAGGTGCCAGTGTGGCTAGATGAGGGCCTCTTTTGGTTGCAGATTTTTTGAAATATCTCCACACAGTGAGAGAGGTGAGGCAGCTCTGTGGGGTCTCCTAAAAGAGCACCATTCATGAGGTTCCTTCTCAATGATTTAAAACACCTCCCAATAACTTCTCATACTTCTTAATACCTTCATATTGGCCATTAGGATTTCAACATAGGAACTTGAGGAGGACACAAACATTCAGACAATAGCACTTGCTAGCAAGACCACTTTCTCCTTCCTTAGTTCTCTACTCCAATTTTAGCGGCTTTAAGGAGGAAGACAGTTGGAGTGAGGCCAAGATCTCCCTGTTCCAAAAGGGCAACACAGGCCATAATCACTTATCCAAACATGTTGGAGAACTTCAATGGGGGAGGGACTCAAACTTTTTTGATTCTTTTGGATATAAGTGCCAACCATGCCCTGTGGGGGAGTACCCTCTCAACTGATGCAGAAGGGAGGCTAAAGAGACCTGTGGCCACACCCATTTGGCTTATTTAGTGTATCCATATGGCTTCCACTGCTGAATGAATAATGATTCTCCCAATCTCAAGGAGCTCCATATAGGAAGTGGTAGTTGGACATACATCATTTCCCAACCCATCTTTCAGTCCTTTCCTAAGTGGTAGAGTAGAACTATGTAGAATCCCAGGAAGAGACAGGAAAATTAGAGCTTTGACTAAGAATGTAAAAGTGGCAGAGGTTTTGCATCTACTACCAGATATGGAAGGAAGAAAAGAAGGAAAGGAAGGAAGGAAAGGAGAGGAAAAAGGAAGGAAGAAGAGAAAAGAAAAAGAAATAGGACAGAAAAGAAAGGAAAAAAGAAAAAGTAGTAGGAGTAGTAAGAGATTCAATGTGTTAACACAACCACCCTTCATGGCCAGTAAAAGGAAGCTGGAGGATTATGGTCAATGGAATTCAATTGTTTCTCCTATAGACTTGGCTTTTCTAAACATAGTGATTGTGACTGAAACTGTTGCATACTCTGATGATGTTTCACAGACTTACCATCTTGGCCGTTGCTGATGCTTTCTTTTCTATTTCACTGGCATCAAAGTATCCAGATCAGTTGATGGTCATTACCACGGCTCTCATGCTGAGCATGGCCATTAGAAAGCCACTGGAAGGTATTAAGCAGGAAAGAAATGTGAAAAGATCACTGAGGGAAAAGACTTTCAGTAATGTGGAAAATTCAGTGGAGGTGGGGAGATCATAAAAGTCCTATTACCCAGGCCACTCTAATGACGTGATTCAATTATACATGTGCACATGGATCATATAAAAGTCCCTAAGGTGATGCCACCTGCTTCAGAATTAATCCAGGCCACCTCACATGTGCCTTCTGTAGGGGCTACCCACTTCCTATTTCCTTCTCCCCTAAATCTATAATCTTCCTTTTATACTCCTCCAAGTTTAACTCCAAACTAAAAATATGGTATCTCCTTAATTTGATTTGTTTTGTTTTTCTGACTTGACCCAGACATTTTCTTTCTAAATAAATGCTTTTATTTATTTATTTATTTATTTATTTATTTATTTATTTATTTATTGTCATTTACCCTCTAGTCTAGCTTGCAAGCATCTGCGTTGCTCCTGTAAGCTTCTGTCTCTAGTGGTAGAATTAGACAAAGAAGAGAAATGATGACAGCAGAATTGAAGCAATAGAGGTAGAATGGAGGAAAAAATGGTTCGTGAAGATGCTGCTGCTTCCATGATAATGTGCTGAGATGGATAAACCACACTTAGAAAACAGGTGTGAGGTAGGAGAGAAATGGAAGGATTTAATAGCTTCCAGAATTCTAGCTCCAGTGCCTACTATACCACATTGCCATTTTCTGAGACTGGGAATACAGAAGGAAGAACAGACTTAGGAGGGGGAAGATGGTTAGTTTAGGTTTGACCTATGAGAATAGATAGGCTTGCATAGTCTTCCCCCTCAGCTACAACTGTCCCTGTCACCGAATGTACCAAGAACTGTATATTTTCTGCAGTAGCATTATTATTTTTTAATACAGAAAAACTGCGAAAGAAACCCACTTGGGAGAACTGTCCTTGACCCCCTCTATGCCCAGAGCTTTGTTCCTTGAGGTAATCTGCTTATGTGCATTTTATGAAGCTATCTGCTCCTTGAACTTAGAAAAATAGCAAGGTTAACCAAGATAAACTATTCATTATACCTTTTATTTTCCCAAAAGAACTTTACGTAGGGCAAGAATGGTCACTCCTAAAACAATAACTCATGATGAGATATTTACTTGACTTTGATATCTTTATAGCACATTTCCTTAGCACCTACAACACTGACCTAAACAAGCTCACTCGATATTGTGAATAGAACTTCTATAATGGAAGTTTCTTTCTCTATATTATTTTCTCTCCATGAAAACAATCTAGTGATTTTGAAAGAAAACCAGATAATTTGCTCTTAAAGTTTCCAGGTTTCGTTTATTAATTCAACAACTATTACTTATACATCTCATGCGTTTCTTCATGTTTAAATCTTAACTTTAATCCATAGGTCTATAGTTCCTCTATTCTAAATAATCAATTCTTCTCCTGGACTCTCAATCCATTTTATGTCCTGCTTTGTATATTCCACTACAGTACGTTGTGTATGCCCTTCTTCTCCATTGCCAGTAGTCTAAAATTGCCTTGAGAGCAGGGCTCTGGCTTTTGAAATCCATGCATATTAATCAGGGCTTGTTCAGTTGGAAGTGAAAAGCCAAAATGCGATTCAAATTATTTTAAGAAAGAATAGAAGAAATTAGCAAGTTTTCTTCACTTAAGGTAAAGACAAAGGTATCAACTGCTTCTGGTGTAGATAGAATTAAGTGTTTGAGAGATTACAAGATTCTATATTTTCCTAACTTGACTTGTATCTACCTGGGTTCACTTTCACATTGGTACCTCCATGTGCTAAACATACACCTAGCAATACCAGTCGGGCAAAAAGATGGCATTCTGAGAACTTGGAAGGAGGTTTCATGTCATTGACTATTTCCTAAGTCATGACTTGCCTATCATTTGCTCTAGGTTCACTTCCACTAGGGTTGCTTCCAGTTGAATCACGTATTCTAGGCAAATTGATTCTGAATGATGAAATAAGGGCTGTGTGGTTTCCCAAAAGAAAGGATGTTGGACATAGAAACATTAAACATAAAATCTACCTCAAACTGTTAGTAACTCTAATACTGATTTAAGCATAGTGGATATTCAATAAATGTTGCTAACTAAATAGAAGTAAACAGCTTTTTGACTTTTAAACAGACACATAGGGAAGCCCGGGTGGCTCTGCGGTTTAGTGCCACCTTCAGTCTATGGTGTGATCCTGGAGACTCAGGATTGAGTCCCACATCAGGCTCCCTGTATGGAGCCTGCTTCTCTCTACCTGTGTCTGTTCCCCTCTCTCTTTCTCTCTCATGAATAAATAAATAAAATCTTTTTAAAAAATAAGATAAACAAATACATAAACTAGTACTTTGGGACAGGCCAAAAGAGTAAAACATGACTTTAAAAAGAATGTAACTCAACTGAAGTAAAGTATAAACATATGTATATACTATGGGTGATGTTTGGAAGAAAGGAGGTGAGAGAGAGAGAGAGAGAAAGAAAAAGAGAGAGAGAGAGAGAGCCTTAGTTATATATGAATGCCAAAAAGAGGAAAACAAATTGAGAGAAGCTGAGGTAGGTTATATATCATGGTCTAGTAAGTTTAGAGAAGAGCCTGGGATCAAGGCATGTTTGAATGATGCTGGAGATGTCACTCTCACTTTAAAGTATCAATGACAAACTCAATTAGCTTAAGAAATTTTATTGGCTTATATAACAAAGAGGTGCCAGGATGGGATACAATTTCAGAGACAGCTGGTTTTAAGGGTCATATAAGATCACCAGGACTCTCATCACTTCTCAGCTTCTGCCTTTTGGTTTCTTTTCTTTTCTTTTTTTAAGATTTTATTTATTTATTCATGAGAGACACACAGAAAGAGAGAGAGGCAGAGACACAGGCAGAGGGAGAAGCAGGCTCCACACAGGGAGCCCGATGTGGGACTCGATCCAGGGACTCCAGGATCACGCCCTGGGCCAAAGGCAGGCACTAAACTGCTGAGCAACCCAGGCGTCCCTGCTTTTTGGTTTCATATCTCCTTCTGCAAACAGATTTTCTCCATGTGACCAGTGGTGATACCAACTACCATCAGCCACAAATTGACATTCCTCCAACTTAGCAACTCATATGGAAAAGAATGCCTTACTCTTACTTTCATCTCTCAGGCCTAGAGAAAAAAATCAGATTGGCCTTACTTTGCCCAAGTATCCATCTTTGAACTCAATATTGTATCCAAAGCAATGGGCTCCATGACTAGCCAGGCTGGAATCACATTCAACCTTGGGAACAGAAGAGATAAAGTTACAGATAAAACATACCAAGAAGTCCCAAATCTACCGAAATGTGTAGGATATTCAAAGAAAAAGAAAAGTTAGACTGTTCAGATAAAATATTGGATTGTTTAGAAGTATAAAATAGTTCAATAAATATTTTATTTATTTATTTATTATTATTATTTTTTAATTTTTATTTATTTATGATAGTCACACAGAGAGAGGCAGAGACAGGCAGAGGGAGAAGCAGGCTCCATGCACTGGGAGCCCGACGTGGGATTCGATCCCGGGTCTCCAGGATCGCGCCCTGGGCCAAAGGTAGGCGCTAAACCGCTGCGCCACCCAGGGATCCCAATAAATATTTTAAAAACTTCAACTTTTGCCAGATTTTATACTAAGTGTTGAGATTACAAAGATGAATAAGAAACAGTACCTACCTTTAAGTAATGAATTTTCTATTTAGATATTTAGATATAAACAGATATTTATAGCACAATGTGGTAAATGCAGAAATAAACATATACTTAGGACGCTGAGAGTACCAATTGGGCACCTAATCCCTGAGGCAGAGACAAAGCCATAGAGAAGTCAAGGAAGACTTCTTGAAGGAGATGATTTCTCAGGTGAGTTAGAAAGACTAAATCAGAATTTGCCAGAAGAACTGGACTGGAGAGGATGTGTAGTTATATATAGTCATACTCCCGACATAGATCTGTGTAGTGTAGAAGGTGAAAGCAAGAGAGAAAAGGGTCTGCAAAGTTAGCCAGGAGGGAAATATGGTGTGGCACTTTACCCCATAGGGAATGTATTAGGAGGGGAGGTAAATGGGACAGACTATTCTTTTCATATGTCATTTTGACAATTCTGAACAAAGAGAAGCAGTCACAGTTTGCTAAGCCAGAGGAGAAGAAGGCCCAAGACAGTATGGATGCAGTAGAAATAGACAAGACAAAGATTAGGGGAATATTTATGGGAATGATTCAACAGGATTTATTGATTTCTTGGATATAGGAGGTGAGGGAGAAGAAAGAATTATAAATGTCTACATGTTACCAGATAGGAATATTGAACAGATATAGGACTAGTAACTAGATAAAGTATGATTTGTTTCAGACACTACAGACTTTCTGGTTAGATATCCGGTATGCTCTTGGATGCATGAATCTGAAACTCAGGGCAAATCTCAGTTGGAAATCCAGATCTTTGATTTACCATTATGTAAAAAATGAATGAGTTTGCTCAGGAAGAACCTATACAATTAGTAGAACAGTGAACTGAAAATAAATGCTACATTAGAGAGAGGTGTGGATAAAATTACAGAAGTCTGTCAAACAGAGAAAGTAGGAAGATTTGGAAGGCACAAAGAAAATCTGAAGAATAAAGTATCAAATGTCCATAGAATAGAAAATTTGAAAAGTCAAAGGAGGGAAGAAGACTCAGGAAGATAAGATTAGTACAATATATCTAGGATTAACCATTAAAAAAAAAAACATCATGGCCTCACTGAGGTTGAATTAGAGGCCAAGAATGTATATAGGTCCCTATCTCCAGAGCTGTATGATTTCTCAGCAGTGTTAGTCACCACAGTTAGTTATTCTGAGAGGATGAAAAAAAAAAAAAAAAAAAAGATGTAGGAAGGCATAAAAAAATCAAACTAAACCACCACTATCACCACCACCAAAACAGTAGACATCCTTATAAGGGATGGAACAAGGGCTAAAATAAACATGAGAAATCATAAACTCATAGAGGGATCACAAAGGAGGTTAATATGGAGGAGTGAAAACACTAAAGGTCCCTATGAGGTGGAAGCTTGAGTAGAGGAACTCAGGTGGGGAACAGGAAGACAAATGGATAGCAGCCAGGGAGTCAGCTACTGGAGTTTCAGATTTTATATTAGAGCAGCTTCCTACATGAAGGCAGCTCAGGGGATTGATGTGATTGATGGAGAAAGCAGATGAGGTCATTGAATTTAATAAGGCCCAGAAATATCAAGGTGAGTTTATCAGATTTTGTATACATGGAAATAGAAATCTCTCTGAGAGATAGTAGAAAAGATTTAGCAGGCTGTGAGCTCCTTCCAAAGCCTACAATGAAGGAAAAGGAGAGAACAGAAGTTTGCTGGGTACTAGCAGTGAGAAAGGGTCTGCACAGATGGCCTAAACCCCAAAGAAATGTGTTTAGAATACTGTGAGTTGAAAAAGTAATCAGGAAAAAAAAAAAAAAATTATGCACAAGAGTCATTGGGGAAAAAAGATGGAAAGATGAAAACTACTTAGTGTCACCTTAGATTCATATGAGAGACTTTGAACCTGAATCTATAAGTGATAGTACATGTGGATTTCTTTTCCCACTTCTTAGCTTTGTTGTGAAAGGAAAAACACACTCTCTGCTACTTTTTAACTGTCTAGTTCAACAATTTCACAGATGAAGAGGGTAAAATGAATTCCTGAAATGAGGTTTTTAGATAATTCATTAGCCATTCATTTGCCCTTAATTCAACGAATATTTATTGAGCAGCTATAATATATAAGGAAGCCATGTGCTTGATGCTGTACAATGGGAAAGTCAAAATTGATTTCATCATAGTTTTTCCCATTCAGCTATGACCTTGGGCCTTTCTCAGAGGTCAAATGCAAGAAACACTAAAAATTTCTGTCGAGGCATAGAGGTTAATAGATTAACATCAATAGGATTATGATATCATCATACTTTAAAATAAACCTTACATTAAACAAAATATTTTCATCATTTCTTATAAGCCTTACATTAAACAAAATATTTTCATCATTTCTTTGCATATATAATTTGTAGTTTCAGGGAAATTATATAATTTTTTTGTAATTTTTAATTACCTGTTCTACCCTTATCTTCTCCTTTCCTGTTTTGATGAGTTGAGTAGTTTTGTTAAAGATATATATTAACAATTTAGCATTTAGTAGAATTTTTCTGCCTTTATCTTCCATTAAAAAAAAATATTAAAAAGGACTCCTGGGTGACTCAGCAGTTGAGCATCTGCCTTTGGCTCAGGGCGTGATCCTGGAGTCCCTGGAGCAAGTCCCACATCAGGCTTCCTGCATGGAGCCTACTTCTCCCTCTGCCTGTGTCTCTGCCTCTCTCTCTCTCTCTCTCTCTCTCTCTCATGCATAAATAAAGAAATAAAATCTTTTTTTAAAAAAAAGAATATTTAAATAGTATGGTAAGACATTCTATTTGTATGGATCAAATAAAATAAAATCTGCTACTACTGTATTTTCATCTCTTGGAATACTTACTGAATACTAACTGAAATTGAGAATTAATAAAATTGTTAGTCATTAAATATATATCTTGAGTAAAGAAACGAACATAGGCAGCAGTTTCTCTATTATTTTGAGCTATTCTGTTTCCCAGCAGGTGTATTTATAGCCAACAGTGCTGTAAATACTGTGTCAAGAGATTAATAAACTCAGAGGTTTAGGGAATAAGTAATTGTTTCCTCATTATTTGCACTGAATTTGTAAATTTAACACAGGATGCATTTGCCATGGAAAAATTTCCACCACAGATATTTGAGTTTCTCTTATATGCCAAACACTGCTCTAGGCACTGCAAATAAGAAAGTGAGTAAGACAAGGACCCTGTCTTTATAAACCTTCCATTCTAGTTGATGGAGGAAAAAACACTATACATGTAGACAAATACCTGCACTTATACTTTTCAGGTCTAATAATGTTTCTAGATTTTTTTAAGGTCCATTTTATGACCTCTCTAATTCCACTTTCTGTAATTCTGATTGGCTCAACCAATAATGGAGATAATATTGTATCGACGGCTCCAGCTTTACTCCTTTTGCAATTATGCAAGATGTAAATAAATAAGCCAAAATAGGACCTTGTAAAAGTTTCTGTGATTTTTGTCACAATGTGATGACACATGGGAAAATGTAATAGTCAATTATTTTAGATTAATGGAAAGAGCATTGACTGTACTACAGGATGAGACAAGGCTTGGATGCACTTTTGGTTTTCCCTGTTGCTGGCTTTATGCTACCTCTCTGGTAAATTCACATTTAAGTGGAGCACAGGGTGCTTCATGGTAAGCTGGTTGAGCAACAGACCAGACCACAAGAGAAACTGAAATAGAGAAGTTTGCTCCTAAGTCCTGGAGAAAGGATGCAGCATGCCTTGAGGGGCCACATGGAGAGGTCAAGTCAAATACAGAGAAAGGCAGACCAAGTGTACATGTTTTTATTAGAGTCCAGTAGGTAGAGTGCTTTGGCGCTCCTGGGCTAAGGCCAGATGAGTCAATTCAAACCAAAAAGCAGGGTTCTGGTCAGCCTCATATGAATCTCTACTAAGGAGCACATAGAGAATACAGGCACTAGATCATAGTGGAGACTTGATCACAAGGACTATTGGGGAGTCCTATCAGGGTGTGGAGGCGAGAAAAATTAAGGCCATTCCACCTCAAGTTTAGCATCTTAGGTCCCTGGGAATAAGAGCTGAACTTTACAGGAAAAACTGCAGAATCTCCTAGGCAGGGAATCCCATATTGGAAAGACAATAAAGCTCAGAATGCCCTCGGCTGAGAATCCTGTATCAGATCTTAAGAAAGTCCCCCACCCTTTCCCCTATATTGGAATGGAAAAAATTCCTCCCCCCCTTCTGAAGATCCCCTAGACAAGCCCATAAAAACCCAGCTGGAACCCACGTTGGGGTCCAAGTCCCTGCTCCACTGTGTCGGGTACACTTGGACCCAAGCTCGAGCTTGTAAATCAACCCTTGTGTGTTTGCATCTGTGTCGGCTCCTTGGTGGTTTCTCGGATTTGCAATCTTGGGCACAACAAGGGATACATATATGTGTTTGTGGCTCTGTGGCTACTTTCTAGATCGTGTGCTTGCACGATGCTGGTTTCAGTGTAAGGTCGTACAGGTTGGTTGGCCAAACAAAATGGATGCCAAGGTAGCAATAAAATGGAGTAGCTTGGGTAAACTCTTGACACTGTGATTTCAAGGACATTTCTTACTTGTTTGAGTATTTGTCTTCTGCTATGTAAAATGTGGATAGTAATCTTTATATCCTATTTATGAAGTTTTGGAATATAGGCGAGGTCCAGAGCCAACGACCAAGAAAAATGGTGGTTTTTATTAAAGCCCAGGGACAAGACCCTTTGGCAGCAAGAGCTGCTGACCAGGGGTTGTAAGGGGTGGCTGATTATATACCTGGGAGTTGGGGGAGGTAAGGAAAAGGGAGATTTCAAAAGGATTTTCAAATGCTAAGGAGGACCTACCAGATAATGGAGGCCTTGCCATTGTCAAGTTAAAGATTGTTTTTCTCTCTAGCAAGGCATTAACATTAAGACAATTGGAAGCCTCCTGGGGAATGTCACACATATCCCACCCTGAAGGGGGTCATTTGTGGGATATCAGCTGTGTTTTGTTCTCAGCTAGCACAGTTCCCCATCACTATCATTGCTGTAAAGATTAGAAAAGATATATGTAAAGCACCTAATATATTCTTAAAATACAAGACTTGTTGTAGGTACTGAAACTGCTCTTCAACAAGGCTCTATAGTTGCTAAAACTTTGAACAATAGTTAAGCTTTGTAAAGATGGCCAGCAGTTTTTTTCCCCATTTCCCTATATTGATGGATGTATAACAAATTCATCTTTGGAAGAAAGGTTACACTTTTTTTTTTTTTTGGAGGGAAAGAAACAAACATTTTAAGGTTTCCTTTGTCTGTGAAAATAAAGCAAAATTTGAAATTTGAAAAAGAGAGTTTTGAGACAAACCATAATCACTTTGCTATAGTAGTAAATGACTCCAAATCTCAGTGGTATTTAAGAACAAATTTTATTTCATACTAATGTTGCACGCAGGCCGAGGTGATACTCTAGACCATGCAACTATACTCCATGTCTTTTCTTCTAAAACCCGGGCTTGTACTTTAAAATGTTTTTCTTGTCATGCTTTCTGAAATGCGACCAATAGCAACCAAGAGATATTAGCAATATTGCAAACTTCTTGCCTAAAGCCACAGATTTTTTACAATATCATTTCCCATCTCAGTTGTTTTGTCATTGCACATTCCAAGTTACTATTTTTCCAGACTCCAATAAAGATTTTCTCAAGACAGACACCCAAAACCAAAGCCACATAGAGTTTTGATATGTCCCTTACTTTTAGGTATTAGTTTCTACAGTAGTCAGTTATCCTGAAATAACAAATAAACCCAAAATCTCGGTGGCTTATAATGCAAACATTTATTTTTCATTCACATAAATTATGTGCTGACTGCTATACTTTAGTTGCTGCTTATCTCTGGCTCTGCTTTGCTCAGGCTGAGGGAGTCCCTGGAAGGGGGACACCCCGGTTCTCATGTCTGAAGGAAAGATCAAGAGAGCTTGTGGTAACTTTGACCTCTCTTCAAGCTTTTGCTGGAAAGTAGTTTAATCCTTTTCTGCTCATATTCATTGGGCTCAGTATGTCAAGTGACCTAACCCAAATTCAACAAATTCTCCTAAAGAGGCAAGTGGATTTTTTCCCATATAGAATTTGATACACAACTAAGTTGACCTGCTCTGTGTAATACCACTTAAAATTATTTCCATCACAGACAGAATTACTCTTCAGAGATCATGCAATGCCATAGACAGTCAAGGCAAATTAAAATAGTAAGTGTTGGGCTGGCTGAGAGGCAGGGGCGCCCACCATGGCGGACATCTCAAACGGGTCAAGATGGCTGCTCTTCCCGCCAAGGCAGCCGTGACCGCCACGTCATCTCCAGTAAGTCGAAGCCTAGACGGGACGCGGAAACTTCCCATCCAGGACTTTCCCATCGTCTGCACTATCCCCACCCCCAGCCAGTCACTAGGGACCCGGTGTTCCCTTGCCCAATCTGGCAAAGGACCCCCCTGGGTCCGGGCCCAGAATAAGGCTTGAAACCCCCACACTCCCCAGGCCCTGCGCGCCCTCCCTGACTCGGGCCTCCTCTCCGAGCCTCCGAGCCTCCCGCGGGGTGGGGGGGGGGGGCGCTCCCCATTGAAGCACCCTCCAGCCCACCGCCTGGCTCTGCCGTTTTCTTATTTTTTATCTCTCCGCCGTTCGTTTGGAAAAACAACCTAACACTAAGAGCTAATAATTATGTTTTCTAACTTTCAGGACTATTCTGAGAAATTTATTAATGTTAATTTACTGAGTTAGGTAAGAATATACCTATTGTATAGATAAGGAAACAAGGGGATCCCTGGGTGGCGCAGCGGTTTAGCGCCTGCCTTTGGCCCAGGGCCTGATCCTGGAGACCCGGGATCGAATCCCACGTCGGGCTCCCAGTGCATGGAGCCTGCTTCTCCCTCTGCCTGTGTCTCTGCCTCTCTCTCTCTCTCTTTCTCTCTGTTTCTCATGAATAAATAAAGTCTTAAAAAAAAAAGAAAAGGAAACAAGATCAGAGTGTTTAATGATTTACCTTCTGAGGCATAGCTAGTGAGGGGGAGAGTGAGGATCTAAACCTAGGTGTGTTTTGACAACAGAAATTATGCGTTTTAACCACTACCTAACCATGTCTGTCAAAATCACTCTCATACAAAATGGGTTTCAGTTGAGAAACCACTGCAGAAATAGCTATGATATGGGTAATAAAATACACATGACAACTAATATTACAATCCTAGAATGTGTCTACAAATTATGAAATGAAGAAAAAAATGAGTGGAATTTTTGGTTCAAATTAGTAGGCTTATATATCTACAGAGCAGTTACTATTTGGAAAATTGCAAATTTAAGATACATAAGCATAGCTATATATTCAACCCACCTGCAGTTATCAGTATCATTTTTTGACCAAGAAAAAAAAAGAAAAGACATTGAATCATTTAACAGCAAAATTATTCAATAAAATTACCAATTTGGTATTTCCTTTTGGTCAATTATTGCCTGCAGCATTTGTTTTTACATTTAATGTTTGTATTTCTTGATAGAAAGTAATTGTTTAATTAATCAAGTAGCTGCTGTAAAGAGATGGCATAATCTGTTTTGATTCTTTCATTTCTGGGGAAAATGTTGGATAAATGGCATTTTCACTGCTCTCAATTTCTATTTGTGTATTTCAGTCTATTCTAAGTGAAAGCAAGCACTTAAATTCACTATCAAATTGAAGATAGACCCTCAGGAAAAGTGGGCTCATTTACATGCAGCTTATAGTGCTTTTTGTAAGAACATGTTTGACTTTGCACTTTTCCTTCGTAGCAAATGGGAACAGAATAAGTGTAGTGTGCAGAATTCAGTTGACAGCTTAAAAAGCTTACTTAATAGCATTTGGATTCTTTTTGTGCTATATATTCCTAACAATGCAGATTTTACAGGAGAGTAAAATCTCTGGTATTTTAAAGAAAGGCATTTGCACAATTTCAGATTAAAAAAAAAAAAAAAGTAGTTCATGCGACATACCCAGAATATAGCAAAGGTATTTTAAAATAAAGGTTCCACTTATACAGTTCTCATTAAATTACATGCAAATATTAATTGATTATTTGGAAATGTGTATTCTAAAGGTAGAAATACAATTTTGATAATAAAGAAACACTGACTTATTGGATGGAAAGTTATTAAAGCATCATATAAGTAAGAAAAAAGTGATGACATTTTCTTTGTTTAAAATGGATCCATAAGGGGCACCTTGGTGGCTCAGTCAGCTAAGAAACTGGCTCTTGATTTCACCTCAGGTCAGATTGCAAATCTGAGAAACCACCAAGGAGCCGACACCGATGCAAACACCCGAGGGTTTATTTACAAGCTCAAGCTTGGGCCCAAGTATACCCGATACAGTGGAGCAGGGACTTGGACCCCGAGGTGGGTTTCAGCTGGGTTTTTATGGGCTGGTCTAGGGGATTTCTAGAAGGGGTGGAGGAATTTCTTAAGCTCTGTTTTCATTCAGATATGGGACTTTCAAGGGCCTTAAGCTCTGCTCTCATTCTGATATGGGGCTTCCTGCCATGGGCGTTAAGCACAGGGGCCTGAGATGCCTTACTTGTGCTAACGCTGAATTTGAGGTGGAATGGCCTTAATTTTCTCGGCCTCCACAATCTAATAGGTTGTGGGCTTGAGCCTGGCATTGGGCTCCATGCTGTGGTGAGTCTGCTTGAAGCTTCTCTATCTCCACCCTTCCCCCTACTCTCTGAAATAAATCTTTAAAAAAAAATGGACCTATAAACTATTTCATTTATAAAGTTAGAACAAAGAACAATTCTTTTTTAAAATGTAGGAAACAGGGGATCCCTGGATGGCTCAGTGGTTTGTCGTCTGCCTTTGGCCCAAGGGCATGGCCCTGGATTCTCCAGATGGAGTCCCAGGTCAGCCTCCCTGCATGGAACCTGCTGCTTCTCCCTCTGCCTGTGTCTCTGCCTCTCTCTCTCTGTGTCTCTCATGAATAAATAAGAAGATCTTTTAAAAATGTAGGAAACAATTACAAATGAAATTCAGCTCCCTATCATAAAATAAATTATAAGAGTAAGTCCACAATATGAATTCAGTCCTCATCCACTGTATATGATCTAGAGACACTGACATGAAATCATATGTATGATTACGTGTAAATGTGTTTTTGTTATCTTAATTGAAGCCAGACATCACCATACCACAGGATTTGGACATGCCTGTGAATGCTCTGAAATCAATGGGAGTACCCTTTGGCATTCCTAGGAAAGCCACCACTGGATATAAAAAGTAAAATTAGTGCCATTTTCAGTCTCATAATTGGCATCAGATCATTCGGACAATGATCTTTGGGTCTTTTTACATGAAAGTTGACTGCAATCACACAAATCTGCAATTCTTGGCTTCCTGTGGAAGATACTGCTCTTTTTGAGGTCAGATGACCCATAGCTCTGGAGGAATCACTGGTAATCACAGAAGCAACTTTGTCTTTGGAGACACTGTTGTGCCCAAGATTGCGAATCCGAGAAACCACCAAGGAGCCGACACTGATGCAAGTGCACGAGGGTTTATTAGCAAGCCCGAGCTTGGGTCCAAGTATACCCGATACAGAGGAGCAGTGACTTGGACCTCAAAGTGGGTTACAGCTGGGATTTTTATAGGCTGGTCTAGGGGATTTTCAGAAGGGGTGGAGGAATTTCTCAAGTTCTGTTTACATTCTGATATGGGGCTTTCAAGGGCATTGAGCTCTGTTCTCATTCTAATATGGGACTTTCTACCAGGGTGTGGGCTCTGTTGTCTTTCTGATATGGGATTCCCTGCCGAGGACATTGAGGACATTCTGCAGTTTCCCATAAATTTCAGCTCACAGGGGCCTAAGATGGCTGTACTTGTGCTAATGCTAAACTTTAGGTGGGATGGCCTTAATTTTTCTTGGCCTCCACAACACTTTAATTCCTTTGTGAATTGGAAGTGAGGAAGAAGTCTCAATAGTTTAAAACTAATAAAAGAGTCTTTACTTTTGGACAGCCTCTAGCAACTTTCATCAATTCTAATTTCCCTTTCATCAACTCCCTTTACTATCAAAAGTTGCTGTAGCACCCCCAAATTGGAGACATTATTGCCTGGGTTTGCATAGATTGTCTTCTCAAAGGAACATAGTATTCTGAGGTGATTCCTTTCAATCTTATTTCAAGTTTTTTTTTTTTTTTTAAGATTTTATTTATTTATTCATGAGAAACACAGACAGAAGAGAGAGGGAGAGGCAGAGAGAGAAGCAGGCTCCCTGCGGGGAGCCCGACATGGGACTCAATCCCAGGTCTCCAGGATCATGCCCTGTGCTGAAGGTGGCACTAAACTGCTGAGCCACCTGGGCTGCCCTCTTAGTTCAACTTTATTTCAATCTTGTCAATACAGTCCAATCCTGGCTCTCTTTCACTGAGTGCATTCACAGGGATTCTGCTGTTTTTGTGAGTTAGGGACAAACAGGACTAGGCAGGGCTAGGTAGGGGGCCATGGAAGCAGGCTCACAAAAATCCCCAAAATACTGTAATGTAAGGAAACCAGAGATAAAGGAAAAAGCCAGACTACCCTGCCCTACGGTGTGGGTGGGGAGGGTGTTTTGTAATAACTGCTACTTGTGACCAACAAAGAATAACCAGACCCCAAAGAAAAGTAAGCCATTAGAGATGTTGTCAATAGTCCTTACTCAAAGGTGATGTCAATAGATCATGTTAAGAGGATTTAGGTTCCCGGATTATGATCTCAATAAAAGACCAACCCTACAGGCCCTCAGGGGCAACACTGTTGGGACCCCTCTCACTCCTGAGAGCTTTCTCTGTATCTTTACTTAATAAACTTCTATCCCTCTACTCAGTCTCCTGTGTCTGCAAGATTCATTCCTCGACTCCATGAGACAAGGAACAAGCTCTCCAATATCATTTGTATTTGACCTCATAGAAGTGAGTGACATAAGGCAGTGTTCTTGGGATCCCTGGGTGGCTCACTGGTTTAGCACCTGCCTTTGGCCCAGGGTGTGATCCTTAATCTTTCTGTTATGTTTTCCTTTTTTAAATTTTAATTGTTTATAAATTTGTCCCAACTTTTTTTTTTTTTTTTTATGTTCTTTCTGGTACAATTTCAAACTTGCTTCTCTCCTCTCTTGTTATTTATTTATTTATTTGTTTGTTTAATTGGTTCCTTCACTGATTGATTTATTAAATAGTTATTTATCTCTTATCTACTAAGTACCAGACACTGTTCTAGTGATAAAGGATAAATCAGACTTAGCCACTACCCTTATGGAGCACACATTCTATTCAGGAAAGAGACAATGAACCTCTTCATGTATCTCACATTAATCATTCAGTGTCACTAGATCCCTCTCATTCACAAGAGCTTTTTCTGTATCCTTGCTTAATAAACTTCTATCACTTTACTCACTCTCCTTTGTCCTTAAGACTCATTCTTCAACTCTGTAAGACAAGAATCTTGCTCTCAGGACACCTGGGTGGCTTAGTTGGTTAAGCATCTGCCTTCAGTTCAGGTTGTGATCCTGGAGTCCTGGGATCAAGCTCCATGTTGAGTTCCCTGCTCAGTGTGGAGTCTGCTTGTCCCTCTCCTTCTGCCCCTCCACCCTTCATGCTCCCAGTCTCTCTCTCAAATAAATAAATAAAACCTTAAAAAAATTATATGTATATAATATATATAATATAGTGGACTTTCAAGTTATTTCTCACGTTTATAATATATGTACATAAAGAACCTTGCTCTTCTGCTTCACTGTCTATGTGATTCTTTGTCTAGTTAGAAGAACCTTGAGAGGTAGAGGAAATTCTTCCTCCTTGATACAAACTATCGATTGTTAAAGAATGATAATGGCCTATGGCTAAATAATACTCATTATTTTCAGATGAACAAAACTAAGAAGTGATATTACTGAACAATCTATCACAGCTGCTAATTTGGGAAATTAACAGGTGAGTTCTGGTACACTCACCCTGCTAATTGCTTCATCCTAGGGAATCCAGAGGAGGCTGGACAAATTGGAAGGATAGCTCCTGATTGAGTCTGTCAACACTTACTGACAAACTCACGTAAACTCATTGTAAGAGAAGCCAAGAACTCAAGAAAGACGGGTTTGGAAAAGAGAAAGGAAGAAATTTATTTCAGATACCAGCAGCCAGGGGAGGTGGCAGGCTGAAGCCCTAACAACCAAGCTTTCTGCCTGCAAGATGGATACCAAGAGTTTGTAGAGAGAAATTCAGGGGAGGGTGTGCAAGGGAACAGGCAAAGAGCATGTGATCATGGTTCAGGAGCCATGTGTGTTCATCTTATGATTATTGTGTGTGTGGGGGGGTGATGTGTAGGGTGTGGTCTTCTAGGCATTTCACTGCTATCAGGGCTTTTCTGGTCTAGCAGTTGGAATATTCTAGCCATTGTCAATGACTCAAGAAAGTGTAATAATTATTTGGGTCTATAGTGGAGCAAGAGGGCTTACAGACAGTGATATCTGTATCTTACAGAAAATTCTTTTTACCTTGTTGTTTATATAATAAAACTCTACAAGGTAAAAAGTATCTCATACAATTATATATATGTTGTGCCCAAGATTGCGAATCCGAGAAACCACCAAGGAGCCAACACCAATGCAAACACACGAGGGTTTATTTACAAGCTCGAGCTTGGGTCCAAGTGCACCCGACACAGCAGAGCAGGGACTTGGACCCCGAAGTGGGTTACAGCTGGTTTTTTTATAGGCTGGTCTAGGGGATTTTCAGAAGGGATGGAGGAATTGCTCAAGTTCTGTTTACATTTTGATATGGGGCTTTAAAGGGCATTGAGCTCTGTTCTCATTCTAATATGGGGCTTTCTACCATGGGTGTGGGCTCTGTTGTCTTTCTGATATGGGATTCCCTGCCGAGGACATTGAGGACATTCTGCAGGTTTTCCCATAAAGTTCAGCTCTTATTCACCGGGGCCTAAGATGGCTGTTCTTGTGCTAATGCTAAACTTTAGGTGGGATGGCCTTAATTTTTCTTGGCCTCCACAATATATATATATATATATGTATATGTATATATACACACACATATACACACACGAATTGTAAAATCAATCTCATATATATGATCATTGGAATATATGCAAATTTAATGTAATAAAAGGTCTCTCTGGGAGATGAATTGAGTTAAGAGCAGATCTCTAAAAATGGTTTTTAATCTGGCATATCCTTTAAACCTATGTCAGTGGAATATGATAGATAGGTAAGGTATTTAGATAATACCAATCAAATTTCAGTAAGAGAGATTTTAATTTAGAATTTAGGGAATACACTTAAAGAGTCCAATACTATTTTATCTAACTTTTAGTAGGAAGACAAAATGTGGTAGAATTTATAAGCATCTTGTAGACAGGAAGGAGAGAATAAGTATAGATGCAATTACAATCAGTGTTTCAGATGATGAAAATAGATATCTGGATACAACTGTAATATCATATTCATATTTGCATATCATACAAGAATATGCCAGAATATTCCACTCCAAATATGCCTTGGTTGACATGTGATTATTTTGAGCTAAAGGCCACAGAAGATACAAGAAAATCTCTAAAAACGGGGGAAATAAGCTTTCCTTTTGTAAAGTAAATTGAATTTGCATTTATAAAGGAATGTCCCTTCCTAGAGATGTCTTCTTCTCCCATATCAGGAAGAGGAGAATTCTGAACAACTCTTATCAATGCAGAAGTCAATGACTTAAATCTATATAACAAGTCTTAATATACAACCCTTGTTTACCATACTTTTCCTGGCCATCTTTCTGTAATGTGCCTCTTATGCTCAGAAGCTCAAAGAAAAGTCTTTTCCTTTGTTTAATCTAACGTGATATGCAAGTGCAAATTCTATCCATTCCTTTGCTTTACTCATCACTGGGTGATCTCATGTGTATATATGATGCTACACTGGTAAAATAAATTTCTGTTTTTCTTCTGTTAATCTTTGCTGTTCTAATTTATAGGGCCCCAGGCGTCCCGATCATCTCCATTTTTAAAGGTAGAATAGCAGGATTAAACAAATTAGAATTAAGACTGACATAAAAAGGGACAGCTCGGTGGAGCAACTGTTGAGCATCTGCCTTTGGCTCAGAGGTGATCCTGGAGTCCAGGATCGAGTCCCACATCAGGCTTCTTGCATGGCGCCTGCTTCTCCCTCTGTCTCTGCCTCTCCCTCTCTGTGACTCTCATGAATATATAAATAAAATCTTAAAAAAAAATGGAGATGATCTATATAATAATGCTGTTGGTATTATTAACCAAAAAACCCACATAAATTGTTTATCCTCCAAAACTTAGTACAGAGCTAAGATTGTGTATCTTTGAAGAATTTCAACTTTTGAAATTGATTAAGGATACCTAACAAATTCATGCATCTAAGACATTAAAGAATATGCCACTATAAAATACATCACTTTGGCACAAGGATTATTTTGAGCTAAAGGCAATAGAGCATGAGCAGATACAGGAAAATATCTTTATCTTCCCCATAACTGCCTAAAAATAGAGTATGAATTTCCCCTTTTGTGAAGGAAATTTACATTTGCAAAGAAAAATTTACATTTGTAAAGCTGCCTTCTTGCCTGGAAGAGAGATACTCCTGAGACCACTCTGGTCACCTAAGAAACTCTTATTTACAAATTAAGACACCCTTACTGACCTTACATTTCCTCCTTCACTTTCCCATTACTTTCCTCCCTGACCCAGAAGCCCCCAAGCCCTTTTTCTTTATGTAGTTTAAGATGATATATATAAGCTTCATTCATTTTACCATATCTTTGAATCTCATTTCTCTTTGTAAAATTTCCATATGTGTGTATATAATTAACTTTTTTTGTTGTTAATATGTCTTTCATTAGTAGGATTCATGGGTTCAGCCAGTTAACTAGAAGGATAGAGAAAGATACCCTTCCCTACACAAGAAGGAAAGACATCCTTCCCTATTTGCTCTGTAATAAAAGGATAATGGCTTTAGAAGTCTTGGGTTCTCAACCTAGCTCTGGAAACACTTATGTGGCCACACAGACATCCCAGAATAGATCAATACCATTATAAAAATGAGTCAAAAGAAAGATGACAAAGAAATTATATTTGTAGCTATAAAAATGCCATCCAGACTGTACTTCCGAAGGACATATACTAATATAGGCACACATTTAGACAGGACACTTTTGGTTACAATCGACAGAAACACATTACAAATTTGTACAAATTAATAGAGAACTAATGGACTTTAACACTTGCAAGTTTCACAATGAATCTGACTTTAAGCATAGCAGGACTTAAGGGAAAAAAAAAAAAAACAGAAAACAAACAAACTGACAAAAAATGTTTTAGTCTTATCCTTACTGCAAGTAAGTTACCTTTTATAATTGGGGATTTAGGAATACTGACAGATCCAAGATTATAACCCAAGGGGAAAGACCTTTCTTTCAAAGTCCAAAGTGAGAGCCCAAGAAAGTTCTCATTGATTTTCATGGGTCATTTGGACCATTGCTACATCCAGGGAAAGGTGGCATTGCTGTAAATGGAGGTCAGGATTAGAAGTCTGGAGGAATGTTTGAAAACCAGCAAACAACAACTTCCACAACTTTTCTATGCAAGTAACTTCAGTTTTGAATAATTAAATTTCTCATTTGTCAAAAGAGCCTAAACTAGTAAGTTCCTTTGGAGTCTGAAATTTGCTGCTTTTGAGTATAAATTTTGTTTGTCTTAACAGCATTAGATACATTGAAAATTAAAAGAAATAAGTCAGATGTTTAGTATTCTCCAACTGTCTAATAATTTGTTTTTTGTTCATATACAACTTCTCAATCTCAAGATGGTTTTTAAAAACACATTTTGTTCTTGGCTTTTATTGTATCTATTGCTTCCTGAGCATTTTCTCATTCTTTTTATATTTCTTCTGTGTCTTATTCATTTTCTTTTTTGAAAGCTTGAGCTCTACAAGGTCGCCTAGCAATTTCAGAAGTCTGCTAGTATAGGATTTAATTTTTCAAATCTAAATGGAGCTCAAGACTCACTTTGTAATTGGTTTATTTTGCTTCTGTTCTTTCTAACTACATCCTGACTCCATATGTTCCACACAGTTTTAGGTGTTAGTGATGTCATGAACTACAAACTGAAATTTTGGCAGGAATACAAAGAAAGAGCTAATTCTCTAATATACCTTGAATATATTTGCAATTGCTAAACTAATATTTGGTAGGTAATTTGAGATCTAAAACTATAAAATATATTTATTTAGAAATGGACTCATTTAACCTGTAATTTACCTTTTGTAAAAAAAAAAAATTAAATTAAATAAAGGCAATGTGCATGTGAATTTAGATATTACATGATGGCAGTTGAAGTCAGCAGAATATTTGCACTGCCTAGATGAGATCTAACATATTATGTGATGGGAAGTTCTCAGTTCTATTTTTAAGAGAAAAAATATACTTGGATGATCAAGCATATTATATATTTAAGGCAATATAAGATTATAATTGGAAATCTACTCTAAACAATATAAAATGTTGGCAAGCAGATGTACACAAGCGTTCTTACATCAGAAATGTGACCAGAAATACATATGGAGAAGATTGTAGCAGAAACAAGAAGTCCCTGTTTAGACAAAGAAAATTACAAAGTCACAGCCTGGGTGGCCCAGACCCTCATGTTAACAACACTATTCATCCCAGGATAAATCAATACCACCATAAAAACTGGTCAAATAGGAAGGACAATGACAAAGAGTAATACTTGAAGCAATTAAAATACTGTCCACACTGCAATTCTGAAGGACAGTATTAGGGTTCCATGACCTAAATTTTTAAATTACTGATAATAAATACAATGCCACTAGATGGTCCTACTGTGTGCCAGGCTTTCAGCTTTACATGCCTTAACTAATATTCCTCATATAATCACTCTATAGTGTAGATATCAGCTGATAGATGAAGAACCTGAAACTCTGAGTGGTTAAGTAGTTTGCCCATACACATATAACTTAGAAGTGTTAAATTATTATTATTATTATTTTTTAAAGATTTATTTATTTATTTATTCATGAGAAACAGAGAGAGAGAGAGAGAGGCAGAGACACAGGCAGAGGGAGAAGCAGTCTCCATGCAAGGAGCCCAATGTGGGACTCCATCCCGGGTCTCCAGGATCACACCCCCGGCTGCAGGCAGCACTAAACCGCTGCGCCACCAGGGCTACCCCAGAAGTGTTAAATTATAAATCTAGGACTGATTTCAAAGCTGAGACATTAACTATTGAACCACAGGCCCTATATTTTTAATGGTATCTATAAAGTCTTGATTAAGAAGTTTGATGATATGTGCAGATATTTCACATTCATAATACTTGAGTTATCCACTGAAATCCTATCTAAAATGACCTCTTTTTATAACATATGATTTGAAACACAGCAGCTACCTCTCCATTCAAGCAAGTTTCAACTAGTCAGGAATTTTTTTAGGCAAATAGTAGAAGCTCTAAGGAGAAAGATGGCTGAAATATCAGAAAGGGTCAAAAGATAGCTGAACAAAAGATCAGACAGCAACTCAGAACTGGCTGTGGTTTACTCTTCAGCACCATTAGGATGTGGATTATCTCTTTCAAACAGCTAATGGGATGGAAATTGCATATAAGATTTCTTTGCATCAGTAAAAAGCTGTTCAACAATGAGGTCTTGTACAAAAAATAGACAGTGAGAATGTGATAAAAGAAATACTTTGACAGATCGGCTAAACATCACGTACTACTGAGGGAGAAAGATTTAATGTATATAAAGAGATTTCAGTCCTGGTGCTAATGGACCACAGTTGTGAATTAAGAAGCATCTAATCCATATGGTGTCCTGATCTATGATGGAGACATTTATGGAAGGAATGAATATCAAACTTCTATCTTCCAATTTTGGTTGAAATTATTCAATATATGAATAGAAAAAACTAATTGAAGTCATTAAGGAAATAAAGCAAGACTTTTACTATCCAAATACACAGAAACAGCAATATAAAAGATGTAGACAAGTAGTAGCCTACTGACAATAGAGTTGTCCAATAATGAGAAACAACCTTCATGTTAGGGCATCCAAAGGGTCAGAAAGGGCCATTCCAGTTCTAAACATCTTGATTCATAAATGAGTGAATATAATAGTTCAATAAAAAACCCTGAAACTATTCTATTGCAATATGTAACTGGATGATTATTAGCCTTGTTTTTCTTTCTTTAAAGAATGGGCAAGATAATGATATGTTACAATTTGTGGGAATGTTGTAATTTACATTTATATCAAGGGTTGCTTTCCAACATGCCTCTCTCTTAAAGGCTCCCTTACCCTTTCACCAACAAAATAAACAAAGAAAAAAAGTACTTGCTTTAGAATTGGAGCAATCAAAGCTCTATGAGTTTTCTTTTCATCATATGAAAAGCACTGGGTAGAGAGAATGAGATTGCAGATTATACATAATATTCAAAGCACCAATCTGCATTCTACATATACATATATAATTTTTTTCTCTTTAGGCCATTTGCTTATCCTTTATTATACTGAAGAAACTTGCAGTGGAATTTAGTATCAATAATTGTGCTCTTGGGAGATTGGTTAAGTTAGGGCATGATCTTATATTTCCATTTGATTGAACTGAGTGTCCTATTTTTTTGTTTTTGATCACAATAATATCAGAAATATTTTATTTTTATGAGTGGCAATGGGAAGATGGACCTAGAGGAAAGATAGGAAATAAATAAATGAGAAGATAGGTCAAGAGAGAAGATGGAGCATCTGGGTGGCTTAGTTGGTTGAGCCTCTTATTCTTGGCTTTTGCCTGAGACATGGTCTTGGGTTCATGGGATTGAACCCCGTGTGGGGCTCCATGCTCAGTGGAAGTCTGCTTGGGATTCTCTCTCTCCCCTTTCTGTCTCTCTCCCAACTCATGTACATGTGCTCTCTCTCAAATAAGTAAACGAAGTCTTAAAAAAAAAAAAAAAAAAAAAGGAAAAGAGGAAAGAAAGCAAAAATAATTCTGGACAGTTTCACAAATCCTTTGAAATATTTTAAAGATCTCTGCTTTAGTTTTATTTACAAAGGAAAAACCACCATAGAGAATTGATTCCCTTAGTAATAAATCATTGTCTAAAATACTTTACCCTTTCATTTTCAATGAAATACATTAATTATTTCAGCAGTGGTTACCTGCTGGAAGAGAAAATATCCAAGTACTAAGCCCAAGACTCCTCCATTAGGAGATTGTGGAGAAGAGGGGAGTTGTATAAATGAGACTGAGAGTAGCTATTAAGAAAGGAGGACTACAAAAAGAATGGAAATAAAGTGAAGAAAATGTTTAGAAGATGAGAAGATCAATCAACTCCGTATGATACTACTAACAAGTAGGGTGACTATACAATTAACATCCAAATCAATATGCTTAGAGAATGAAATTAGACACTACGGATTACACTAAGGGGGAAAAATCCCCCCGAAAACATGTAAACCAGGACTCTCCAGTGCACATTAGATATTCTACTGATAGGTCAAGTAAGGAGAGGATTGAGAAGTTACTCCTGGCTTTAACAATATAAAGTACATTTAAGATGTTAATAAGAGCAGTGTTGGTGGAGCAGCAGGATTGAACACATGACTGAAGTGCATTTAAAAGAGGAGGAGACAATTTGGAGACAACAAAATTAGGCAACTCTTTAGAGGAAGTATTCTGAGATGGTGACTTAAGAAATCAAATTACAGCTATTGGGGAAGCAAGAGAAAATATACATATTTTTTAAGGGGGGAGAACTAACAGTAAGTCTGTGTGGTGGTACATGATCCAAAAAAGGAAGAAAAATTGATAATTAGAAGAGAGAGGAGAAAATTACTAAACCAAAGTCCTTGAGTAACTTGAGGGAGGTTGGGACATAGAACATAAGTCAAGGGACTTATTTTAGAGACATGGATACAAAATCCATAATAAGACCAGGAGAGATAGTATGTGGCTATAGATATTGCTTGGTGGGTAGACATGCTGATATCAATTTGTAGAAGTCCTCTTAATGCCTTTTATTTTCTGAGTGATATAGAAAGTTATTGGCTAACAGTAAGCATGAAGGAGAGATGTTTTGGATCCCTGGATGGCTCAGTGGTTTAGTGCCTGCCTTCAACCTAGGGTGTGATCCTGGAGACCCAGGATCAAGGCCAATATCAGGCTCCCTGCGTGGAGCTTTCTTCTCTCTCTGCCTATGTCTCTGCCTCTCTGTCTCTCTGTGTCTCTCATGGATAAATAAATAAAATCTTAAAAAAAAAAAAAAGAAAAGGAGAGTATAAAACAATTCTTTAAATTATAGGAGACTGATTGCTTGTCAGCAGTAATGGTATACAAGATGTTCATCATCATGAATTTTTTTTTTTAAGATTTTATTTATTCATGAGACATACAGAGAGAGAGAGAGAGAGAGAGAGAGAGGCAGAGACATAGGCAGAGAGAGAAAGAGGCTCCATGCAGGGAGCCCAATTCAGAACTTGATCCTGGGACTCAATCCTGGGACTCCAGGATCACATCCTGGGCCAAAGGCAGGTGCTCAACCGAGCCTCTCAGGCGTCCCCAATCATCATGAATTTACAGAAACAATGGTCAGGGTGGTTGTGAATTTCCCTACAATGACCTTCATGAAAGCCTGAAAAAAATGAAAAATTTGGTCAAGCAAGAATGAAGAAAAGGGGGAAGACCAAATAAGTAGAGGAAATATTCAAGAGATAGATCCCAGAATGTAAGCTGGTTGAGGAGATAAGTGTTATTAAGGGTAAGTGACAGTGAAAACATTACAGATCAATAATCTGGAGGTCTCTGTGTAGTTGAAAGATACTTAGTGTCGGAGTAATTTAGAGGGAATGAACACAAAGAGAAGGCATGATATTGAAAGAGTAGGATTCAATTCATGAAATCGAGATTGTGGAAAGGTTGTAGTTATTTGTAAAAACAAGATTAAGGATATGACTATTAAAACCTTTACCTGATATAGAGTGGAAGACAAGGTCATTGAACAAATGAAGCTCACAAAACTAAGAAGTCAATGTGTTGGAAGACCACGTGTGTGTTAAAATAGTCAGGATTTAAGACTGCAGTAGTATTGGAGTATTTAAGAAAAATAAGTTGAAGATCAGTCGATGTCAGCAAAAAATGAAAAATAGTGATGTGATGATTTAAAGAATGAATTTTTTAAAAGATTTATTTACTATTCATGAGAGACACAGAGAGAGACAGAGACAGTGACATAGGCAGAGGGAGAAGCAGGCTCCATGCAGGGAGCCTGATGTGGGACTGGATCCCAGGACCCGGGATCACATCCTGAGCTGAAGGCAGATACTCAACCGCTGAGCCACCCAGGTGTCCCTAAAGGATGAATTTTGAGGAAGAAGGAAGAAGCATGATCTAAAGGTAGCAAAAAGGAACATTTCAATGCTTTGTGGTATGAAAATAGGAGACAGATTAGTGACCACTCAAAGAAGACTATGGGAAATCTGTGTGCTCTTAATAGATAGCCATGTTTCCATTAGAGCAAAAAGGTAAATGGAATGTTTAAAGCAAAGACCAAATATAGAGAACAAATTGCCAATAACAATCTGTGGATTCCAGAAGGCAATGTGAAAGTATTGTAGAAATTGTAGAGGATGGAAGAAAGGAGCGGAAATGAGGGGGCAGATATAGAATCTTATAGAACATAGGAGAGGAAGGGTGAGTTGCGAATCTGAGGGGTTTTGTGATGAATGATGTAAATGAGAATAAAGAACATAATGTGCTTATTGGTAGAATGAAAAATGTCCCCCAAAATATCAGGCCCTCATCCTGGGAACCTGTAAATGTTACCTTATATGACAAAATATATAATTAAGTTAAGGATATTCTGGATTATCTGAGTGGGCCCTTAAGGTGATTGAGGAGATTCCACACAGACACATGTAGAGGGAAGGTGTTATGAAGATGGAAGCAGACATTGGAGTGATGTGACAATATGCCAAGGAATGCTGGTTGCCAACTGAAGTAGGAAGAGGCAAGGATGGAGGAGAGGTCTGGCCCTGCTGACACCCTGATTTTGTCTCAGTTATACTAATTTCTCATTTATGGCCTCCAGAATTGCAAGAGAATACATTTCTATTGTTTTAAGCCACCAAGTTTGTGATAATTTATTGTAGCAGCCACAGGAAATTCATACACTATGGACTCAAATTATATATTTGTAGTAAGATTATGAATCTTTGATTCTGTCACTGAAGCTCCTTGTTTTTCCAGGTTGCCTTTCTTAGAGCTAGAGGTCCAAGATGGTTCTTCCATGCATGTCTTACTCTGGACTTGGTGGCTGAAAGCTGGGGCTGGCTGGACATCTTTCACTCTTCATGTGGACTTGCTCCTTGTTTGATTTCCTCATAGCATGCCAGTCTCATGGAGGTGGGACTTTTTACATGGTGGTTGGCTTCCCCCATAGTGAGCGTTCCAAGAGCAATTGACAGAAGGCTTCTTATGACCAAAGCTTGGAAGTTAAAACAAACAAACAAACAAACAAACAATAAAAGTGTTTCTATCACATTCTGTTGGTCAAGCAATTAAGGCTGGCCAAAGGGGAGTAGAATAGACTCCATCTATCAATGAAAGGGCTAGAAAACAGAATAGTTTTCAATCTAGCACAAGTACCAAGAAGAAGACTAGGAGGTACAAAAAATGGGACCAGTATGAGAAAACAGAATAAAATAACAGCATTTCTGAAGTAAATGGAAGTTTTCAGGAGCAGTTAGATTTGTGTTGAGAAGTTTAACTGAGTATCTTCAGTTATGTCTGTCTACCTGAATTGAGGGAGAGTAGAGAGAATTTTAATACTGAATATAGGTGATGGACTTAGTTTTTTTTTTTTTTTTTCCCGAGAATGTAACATTCTTCTAATTTACCAGATACTTGAGGAATTAATTTTATGTGATTGGGTAATTTTTGTAAGATTTGATATTTGTAGCCATTTCAATATTTATAGCTTTTTAACTTTAAGCTAATTAACTTAACCTTATCTTTATAGGTCAGTTTGAGTGTCCATTCACTTTAATCACATAAAAGACAAAGTGAGGGGTGCCTGGATAGCTCAGTTGGTTAAGCATCCGACTCTTGATTTCAGCTCAGGTCATGATCTCAGGGTCATGAGATGGAGCCCTATGTCAGGCTCTGGGGCTCTATACTGAGCGGGGAGTCTGCTTGCGATTTTCTTTCTCCCTCTGTCCCTCCCCTCACCACACATACTCTAAAAACAAATAAATCTTTAAAAAAGACGACTGAGAGGCCTTACTCATAAAGATCTTTAGTGACTCAGTCAAGGTTTCACCCATGGAGCCTCCTGGTATGTGAGATGTGGTGTGTGTGTGTGTGTGTGTGTGTAAGAGATGGTGGAAAAGTGGATCAGATTTGCATAGGAACACAACAGTTTCTGGGCAAAGGGGAATCAAGATTCCAACTGTCTCTCTTTTGGGTTAAAAATCATTGAAACCTCTCAGATATACTAGGGCTTCAGAAAATGGCTGTGAGCTCTTTGAAATAAAATTACTTAGGAAAAAAAAAACTCTGGGAGTCTGAGCTGATCAGCAGGTGACAAGAGATGAAGACAGGAGGCTTAGAAGGCCAAATAAGGTGTACCTTTGGCCTACAGTGTGCCTAATGCTGGAAGCTCCCCAGACACAGCTGCCCAAGTACAGTGCTTAATTATCCTTTTCTGAGGGAAAATGTGGTTGACCATAGGCATGTAATTTGGCAAATAAGGGACACCTGGGTGGCTCAGTGGTTGAGTGTCTGCCTTCTGCTCAGGGTGTGATCCTGAGGTTCTCAGGGTGTGATCCTGGTGTTCTGGGGATTTATCTATTTAAATAGATAAATCTTAAAAAAAATAATTTGGCAAATCAACCTAAGTATCCAATAAGTGTGACCCCGGGAGAGTAATAAGTTCTTCCTTTTTTTTTTTTTTAAGATTTTATTTATTTATTCATGAGAGACACAGAGAGAGGCAGAGAGAGGAAGAGGGAGAAGCAGGCTCCACGCAGGGAGCCCGATGTGGGACTCCACCCCAGGACTCCAGGATCACGTGCTGGGCCCAAGGCAGGCGCTAAACCGCTGAGCTACCCAGGCCTCTGGAAGTTCTTCCTTTTTAAGATCCCAGGCTGTGTAGGAAGTTGGACAAGCAAAGCAGCACTGCAAACAAAACTGGGGTTCTGGGTGGAGCATCACCATCTTAGGGCAGTGGATACCTTTAGCAAGCCCAGAGACCTGTCTGCTTGGTGTTGAAAATCAGAAGATCCTGAATCTTTGGGATTATTTAACCCTCAGGGTTTTAGAAAACTGGAGAATTTGGGAGGGCAGTCCTGGCATACAAATCATTTCTTAGCTTAGAAATATTTTAGTATGTGCCACTCAGGATCCTCAGTTTTTGTTGCCGTTATTTTTTTTTTAAATGAAAACTATTTTCACATTTATTCTATTTATTCATGAGATACTACACACAGAGAGGCAGGGACTTAGGCAGGGGAGAAGCAAGCTCCCTGGCAGGAGCCCAATGTGGGACTCCATTTTGGAATCCCAGGATCATGCCCTGAGACAAAGGTAGATTCTCAACCAGTGAACTACCCAGGTATCACTTATTGCTATTATTTTTAAGTTTACTCTTATTAACACATGATCTCATGTGAACTCAGGTTGTGGATAGCTAATTATCACACACACACGCACGCACACACACACACACACACACACAGAAATACCAAAAATCTTCTTTCAGAATTGTAGAGAAAAACATGTTCACCATCTTTAAGCTTGATCTATAGCAATACCATGTCAACTATATGTTTGAAGGAAAAAGTTAAATTTTCTTAATATTCCTTTTTATTTCCAATATATTATTCCTAAATTCCTCTTGAGTTATAAAAAGGGGGACATGGTGAGGAAATCAAGAAAGCTGGTTGGTTGGTACTTTATCCTAAATTAACTTGCAGTGTTCTTGGGACTGTTTTAAAATATATGTAAGTCTTGCCTCTGTAGATCATGAGCGTATTGAGGGTAGTGGATTCTTTCCCTACTGTTCCTAGTACAGATCTCAATAAATACCTCTTAAGTGACAAACTGGAAAAAAATGACCTTGAATATTTGATTAGTAGTTTGAAGCTACAATGATTGTTTTGACATTGACTCAAATAGAATTAATGTGGTTTGTACGCACAAAACAACCAATGACAGCATGATATTATTCTTTGTGTTGTATTAAGGATAAATATGTTCTCAGCAGTCAGTTCAGTTTCTGTGCTAGACTTTTGAAGTTAGATCAATGTCTTCGATGCACAGTGAACTGACAAATACTATAAATATTTAAATATGTAATAAAGCCTCTCCTTGATAAAGTATGCATTCATCTTTGACTCTTCTGAATTTAGAATTAAAATGAAATTGATACCAATATCAACTAAGACCATAGTGTCAGAATTTGTTGAATGCAAATACAATAAATAGACATTAAGCTTTACCCAAAAGCATGGAGTTGACATTTCTACGTTATAAATAGGGCATCAGATGGAACAGAGCAATTCCCATAGGCTTGAACGGTTCAGACCTTTGATCTCTCTATGCCCCTTCTCAGGACTCATAGAACCTTCTCTCTTCTCCCAGAATCATCTGACCAGCAGCCAAATGAACATCAGATTTGTTTAAGGTCTAACTAGACCCCAGGGTTTATTGTTGATTTCATTTTGCATTTTAGCAGCATTGATCCTGCTTTTCTGTTGTAACTCTCCTTTGCTTATTTATATCAGCTGAATGTTGAATGATTGATTTCAGATTCTGCACTTTAGCTTTGTTATTATTTGTCTCTCTAGATAATCCTAACAACACATTGTCCTTTGCTCACTCCACAGACCCAATTGCCTAACCTCAAGTATATTGTGTTTTGGTATATGTGTGTTTTTTTTTTTTTTTTTTTTTTAGAGCATGGAAAGAAAATTGGAAGGTAGAATTATATCCTGGGCAAATTTCTTCACTAGCACTAGCATTGTCACTTCTCTCCTCCTAATTTCTTCTTCAATTTCTCACTTATTGTGAATTTGTCCTATGTATAAAACACTATACTCTTGTGAAGAACACCAGGAAAATTGATAGCATTCCAGTCCTTAAGGAGTTTCTGTTGCTTTAAGAAAGATTAGAATATCTACATAAAACTCACAGTGTAAGGACACTTAGGGAAAGAAGATGGGAAAAAATAAAAACAAACTCATGACAGTAAACAAAGGAAGAAATCTTTTCATGGAGTTTATTAATAGCAACCTTTCGTGTTTTACGTGGAATGCAATGCTGATGAGTTCTTTCTCTTTACAGTTTATTTATTTAATATATAAAACCATCTATACCTAATTATGATTAGAGTGGGGCCCTGATCCAATACGACTGGTGTCCTTATAAGAAGAGACACCAGGAATGAGTTTGCACAGAGAAAAGGAAGTGATTTGAAAGCCAATGAGTGAACCCTCAGAAGAAACAAACCCTGCTGGTATCTTGATCTTGACTTCCAGCCTCCAGAACTGCAGAGAATGAATTTCTATTGTTTAACATACCCACTCAGTCTGTGGTATTTTGTTCTGGTAGCCCTAGCAAACTAATACACATATGATAAAGTATTCAATCACTACAAAAGTATGTATAGAGAAGAAGGAAAGTCTTTACACCTCTGTCTCCTGATTTTCTTCCAAAGGAAACAATCTTATCAGATAATTATGTATCCTGTGGAGGCAGCCACTTCTACATATTTCTATATTTGGTCTTTTAGCCACCAAATCCATATTTCTAAATACTATGCTTGTCTTGCAGTTTCTTGATTTATCAATTTTAGACTTTTTATATTGATTTTCTACCATGACTTATGGGGCTTAGCTTATTTATACTGCCCTCTGCTCTCCTCCTTTCTCTCTTACCAAATAATTATATCACTGTTCTAAGTTCTCTTACTAATCCACTCTGCAACTGGATACAGCATGCTTCAATTTCTTATTATTCATCATGAGTTTTGAAGGTGTCAGTGATTCCAATCTTCACTGTACCTTCCTTCCTCTGTTTTATCTCCAAAATCTTGACGGCTATGTCTGTTGTGGTACCATAGTTCAATTCTCTATGATTTTTCTACAAGTTTATTCTAAAATTTGAAAAGCAATCAATATTTACTTTATTTATTTATTTATTTTTTTTTTTTTCTAAATTTTTATTTATTTATGATAGTCACAGAGAGAGAAAGAGAGGCAGAGACACAGGCAGAGAGAAGCAGGCTCCATGCACCGGGAGCCCGATGTGGGAATCGATCCAGGGTCTCCCGGATCCGGCCCTGGGCCAAAGGCAGGCGCCAAACCGCTGCGCCACCCAGGGATCCCCAATATTTACTTTATTATGAGACTTTAAATAATGTTTGCTGTGCAGCCACGTAGTGTCCTAGGCTTACATTTCCTTTCCAAGGGGTCTGTATCGATCTAGTTTGGATTAGAGAAGTAGATCTGCTATGGCTATTATTAATAAGGGATTCATTACAGAAATTAAAATTTATACAACTGTTAGAGATGCTAAGGGAGTGGGGTTGGGAAAGGAGAATAGGATGATTATAGCAAAATTCCTGGCTAGCCTACCTATAGCACTGGCATGACTGGATAGATTGGACCTTGCAAAGAATTTAGGAAGCCAACCATGTGCTGCAACTGGAAGTTGCAGGAGGGTGTCAAGAGGTGAACCAGTAGAGAAGTCTATGGGAGGAAGGAACTGCTTCTGCATCTTATGGTGGGACTATGGTGGCTTTGGGTCAGAGGACTTACAGTCAGGAAGAAGGGATGGATTGGAATAGGAGAGAATAAGAACAGAGTGAAGGCCTTTCTTTTACTACTCTCCTGAAGATTTTTCTTTTCTGTATTTTTTTCTTTTCTTACTACCTTGGTTTTCTTAAGAACCCTTATTTAACTTTGTAAGAAAAGCTGTAAGTTTTCAGAGACCTAAGAGTCTGAAAACGTCATCATTCTGCCTTATTCTTTACTGCTAGGTTGGCTATATATATTATTTAAGACTGAAAAACATTTTCTCTTATAGCTTTGAAGATATTACTTTATGGTCTTTGAAAGTATTATATCCTGGAAGTCTGCAGTCTGACATCAGTTCGATGTTTATTTCTCTGTGAGTGAAGTATAGCTGTTTATTCCAAAATCATGTTGCATGCTTTACTCTAAAGTCTGGTTACCCTTGTTGTTTATGTTTAAGAATAAAGTCAGTAGAAAGGTTTATTTGGGTTTTATATGACAGGGAAGACCCTATCAAGTTACTTTAGGGGAAGTTGGTAAGGTGTCAGATATTATTCTGAAAGACATCTAAATGCTGAGATAAAGAAGCTTTTGCTTCTAGCTGCCCTACTTCTACCCAGAAAGTTTGTTCAATTTACTTAGGGAAGAACAGTACAATTTTAGGGTTGTATTTGAGTTTCTATTATCTGGGAGACACGCAGGGATGGAGATTAAAGAAAATTATTCCCTGTGGGGACCTCCAACTATTCCCATGTTTTCAACTCCACTTCTCCCTTTTGCATCTTTGAATATCATTGTCTTAGAATCTTCCCATTCCAAGGATATTGGATCCAGGCACACGGTCTCCTCCTCTGCTCTAGCTCTCTCTACCTGTATGCTAAGAAGTTTATTCTTTGCTTCATCTTTATCACGTGTCCACCTACCTATGTTTAACCTTTAAGAAACTTGTTAAAAGGGCAGCCCGGGGGGCTCAGCAGTTTAGCTCTGCCTTCAGCCCAGGGCCTGATCCTGGAGACCTAGGATAGAGTTCCAAGTCAGGCTACCTGCAGAGAGCCTGCTTCTCCCTCTGCCTGTGTCTCTGCCTCTCTCTCTCCCTCTGTCTCTCATGGATAAATAAATAAAATCTTTTTTAAAAAAAAGAGTTTCTTTTTTAAAAGTTCTCATCCATTAATGCCTCACCGCTGATCTTTGGGTTTAATGACATTTATAATAATGTTTTCATAGTTTCACAGAAGTTTATGTGAGAAAGAAAATGTGTGTGGGTGAATGTGTGTGCACTTAATTTGGCATATAAATCAGACTTGCCTATGTAATTAATTTTAAGATCTGTTAAAAAATTATATATATATATATCTTTGTGATCTAGCAAGCAGTGATTAGGAGTTTCAATAGTAAAATAGGTTGAATAACACAACTGAAATTTAGGAACGGTTATTGAGAACCTATTTTTTTTTAAGATTTTATTTATTTATTTGACAGAGAGAGAGAGAGAGAGCACAAGCAGGAGGAGCAGTAGGCAAAGGGAGAGGGAGAAGCAGGCTCCCCACAGAGCAGGGACCCTGATGCGGGGTTCGATTCCAGGACCCTGAGAACATGACCTGAGCCAGGCAGATACCCAACTGACTGAGCCACCTAGGTGCCCCTATTGAGAACCTATTATGTGACATTTACTATAAATATTAAGAGATGAAAACATTAATAAAGTATAGTCTAGGTACAAAAGAACTCACCATCCAGGGTAAGGAGAAGAAAATGGAAACAAAGTGAAAAAAATAGTATATATCCCATGACAAAAGATTTAGAATTTAGCCATGTCATGACTGGAATGAATAAGTTTTACCTGAAAGAATGAGGACTCCATAGAAGAGGTGATTGTAAGATGAAGATATTCATTGGCCAAGATGGGTGAGCAAGTAGGTTGCTGTGAAAGGAAAAATCCACCACTATGGTACACAAATTATTTAAAATTATGTTTAAATGCCTCTTTAATCCTATCTTCTACATCTCCCACTCATATATGGGCCCCATGCTAATCAACATAAACAAACCATTGTAAAGTAGTAAAATAACATTTATTGAGCATCTAGGAATGATAGGCATATTTTTATTTGCCGAAAATTGACAGGTATCAAGTGGCTGGTCAAGTTGCCCTGTGCTCCAAATAATAGCACTTTTATAAAGTAGTATAGACACCTATTGATACAAACAAAGGTCACAGAATTATAGGGTATGAAGTTATTACTAGTCGACACACTCTTGGAGGAGCATTATCACCATAAGTTATACTCACCCGTATTTCCTCATCACCGTGTGATTGTTAGAAATACGTTAATTTACTAGTTTGTTATTTTTATTTTTTAAAGTCCTTGCATGTGGAAGGTTCTTTGAATATTTTATTTAATTTTGTAAAAGATGTTATTGTCAATGTTTTATAGAGGAAGAAATTGAGGGATTATAGGTGTAAGAAAACATTAAAGTAGAAATTGAATTCAAAACTCTTATAAAAAAACTGCTGAATATTCTTGACTTGTCTCTTCTCAACTCTCAAAGCCTTTTACAAATGCCATTCTTGAATGAATCCCATGACCCCACCCTTCAGTCCAACCCATCATTCAAAGCTGTGTCCTCCCTAAAGCTTTTTGTGGTCATCCCTCTCCAAATCCCTCCATCCTGTATAGGATTTTGTGTTATCCTTAAGGAGTTTAAGACAAACACTTTTAATTTAATTTTTCATTACTATTCTCATCCACTGAGGCACTTTTTAGATTCTTTAGAAAAGGAAAATGTTGTTCTAGGGTTTTATTCTCCCGAAGCAATTAAGAGATTCTTTAGACAGGCTGCATTATAATTGCTGGAAGCATGTAGCACTTAGAGGTCCAAGAGGCAGTGAAAGTGCTAATGTCGTGCCTGGCATGTAGATGATGCTCAATAAATATAAACTGTCATTATTAGTATTCATATGGCTTGTTCTCCATATCAAGACACATATGAAGGATTTCCTAACAAAATATTTGACAAGGGTTTTCAAGGAAGCACAATAAAACCAATGGCTTACTTTTTAAATCTGAGGGTCACTGGTGAGTCTTCATATTCTCTTTCCTAAATCATTGTTTATATTCACATTCTCCACTTCTTTCCCTCATTGAATTGGACACTCCTTAAAAAGAAGGACCTTTAAATCTTTTAATTTTCTACAATGGCTAGCATGCTTCTTCATTTACTACAGAAGAGAAATGCATTTATTTGAAAGATGTTTTTAAATTTAATTAATGTATTTAACAAATGCTACCTTCCACTGTTCTTTATCTTAGTTTTTTCTTCCTTCCCTAACTAGATTATCAGCAAGTTGAGAGCAAAGATGTTTAATGTCCTGCATACAACAGGCTCTTGACTTCTTTATGAAGATAATAGGCTTTTAGAGGTTTATTAGTTCCTTTGCAATACAAATTGGCTGTGAATAAATGAAGTATTTTTCCTCTTGAATAAAATCTATGGGGCCTATATGGAGGACAGCAAAACCAAAGTCATTTGAAATAATAAAGAAATAAAAAGTTCAACTGGAAAATACATTTGTATGGCTCAAATGCTCATTCATCATTTGAGTTGAAAAGATGTGATTGTCTTGTCAGATGACATGTCATAAAAATAAAATGGTAGCTATACCGACACTTTATATTTTGAATAAGCACAATAGCATGAGCCCAGTTTCTGTTTGAATATCCCATATATACAACTATGGTTGACCCTTAAACAATACAGGGGTTAGGGTGACTGACCACCTTCTCTCCTCACACAGTTAAAAATTTGCATGTGTCTTTTGACGCCCACAAAACTTAACTACTAATGGTCTACTGTTTTTTTTTTTTCTAATGGTCTACTGTTGACCAGAGCCATACCAATCACATAAACAGTTGATTAACATATTTTGTATACATATTATATACTGCATTTGTATCATAAAGTAAGCTAGAGAAAAGAAAATGCTGTTAAGAAAATCATAAAGAAAACACACCTACAGTACTATACTGTATTTATTGAAAAAAATCTGTGTATAAGTGGACGTGTGCAGTTCCAATCCATGTTGTCCAAGGTTCGGCTGTACTTTATAGTTAACCACCCTGGCTTCACCCAGACATTCCTAAGGAGAGTAACACATTATGGACCAACCTCTTTGAATAGGTGTATCCTTGATTCCATCATGTAGAGATCATAATACCGTACAAGATTTGGGATTCTTTTTAAAGAGACAGACAGACCTGCAACTCTAGCATTATCTTTACCATCACCTTCAAAGATAATCTTTCTTTAGTATATTTGGGAAGGAAAGGCCTTTTGAAAGTCCATTTCTGACTTGCCACATGGCTACCGTTGTTCTGTGTGGGATTCTTCCAGAAATTTCAAGTCGACAATAGGCTATTCCTGACTTCTCTGCTATCAATAAACTATAGAATTTTTTTTTTTAATTTCTCCAGTGGGTAAGCAAGTGTAATCCACACTTGCCTTCACTGTCTTTTCCCTTAATTACATACACCACCACTATACAAGACTATACAAGCACATCAGACTCAACTGAAGAATTGGGAGTTGCTGGAAGAGAAAGACAATGTAAAAATTGGAGATAATCGCACTCCAATTGAGTCTGCTTTTGTAACCCAAGGGAGAATAGTTAAGCATTTTGGAAATGATCATTTCAAAGACACATATCCTAGATCCTTGCCTTGCCCAGGTCCACTCAGTCCCTTTCTTCAATTTCTGTGGTATAAATATACATCTCTCCTTTTAAAAAAAATTTTTTTTAAAGATTTATTTATTTATTCATTCAGAGAGAGTGAAGAGAGAGGCAGAGACACAGGCAGAGGGAGAAGCAGGCTCCATGCAGGGAGCCCGATGTGGGACTCCATCCCGGGTCTCCAGGATCACACCCCGGGCTGCAGGCGGCCCTGAACCGCTGCGCCACCAGGGCTGCCCTACATCTCTCCTTTATAAGATTTAAGAGAATATACAGGGGCTGGTTTTGCTCTAGGTTTAATCTTCCTTATTCCACCTGAAAAATCTCTGAACAAAATAACCATGAATGGTATATAAGACAAAGTCTAAGTTATTAATTCTAGGATACGTGAGATAAGAGTACAGGTGGTGGTATTTTTTTCTTTTTTTTTATAACATGGTCCAGGATGAAATTTAGTACTCCTGAGTTCTGTCCCCATTAATTTTTTCTAGCCAACGCAAATTTCGTGTAGTCCTCTTTACTTCTAATAGTTTGGGACGCAAACACACACACACACACACACACACACACACACACAGGCACACAATCTAACTCTCCCAACAACAAACATTTAAATCCCAGAGACAGTAAAATATAGACCCAGATTAAACATAATCCTTTTTTAAATACCATGTAATCCTTATATACCCTTGCTGCATGGAGGATAAAGCTTTATATATATACATATTTTAAAGGAAATGTTGGAAACACCTCCCACCGTTTTGATGTTGTTGTTGTTATTCTTCTATTTCTAAACTATGCATAGAAATCTACAGGTGCATGAAAAACAAGGCCCAATGTTACACTTTGTTTTCAAGCAGCAGGACCATCTGCTTTTTGATGGTCTTCCTTTGGCTAAACAAAGACTTATTCCAGGCTTTAAAGTGACCGTTTTTCTATGTTTAAGGCAAGGGCACATCTAAAAGCAGTGGCTTTTACACACTCTTATTTCATAAGTAAATGGAAGACAATATGAGGAACTATTATTCCCCCATCAAGGCAACCCCTGCTGTTGTGTATCTGTCTGTACATGTGGGTGCATGTATGTGTGTATGTGTGTGCATGTGCATATCTAGGGAGATCTTTGCATTTTCAGTTAAAATCACAGTAAGGAAGAAAATAAAATGTTCTATATAAGTTATTGCAAACTATCCCCCCCCCCCAAATTAATGACATTGGTTCCTATGAAAATATAAAAAAATATTTCCCACTAATACTTTATTCACCACCTAAAAATAGAGCTTGAATAAAAAGATGCCAAAAATATAAAATGTTTTCCCTTCTTCCCTTACATATCATCTTTCTTTATGAGTTTATATAAAACTATGCACTGAATGGGGGAGAAAGTAATTTAAACAGCTGTTGAGAAGTCCATTCTGGAAGAAAGAGCCATACATATTGAAAAAACCTTGAGAATATAAGTAAACACTAACCTCAAAATCAGTGTCACTGCAGTAATAAAATAGTAAGAGAACAATTATTATTATCATTATTTTTTTTGAGAACAATTATTTTGGATAACTATCAGGACTTCTTGGGGTAAGCAAACCAAGTAGAATAAAGAACAAAGTTTGGGGGGCTTATATTTTATATATAGTGGAATATGCAAGTTTGAAGTGTGCAATTTGACAAAGAAGTACAGAAATTTTAAGTGTATAGTTTGATAAATTTTGACAAATATATATGCCACGTAACCACCACCCCAATCAAAATGCAGACAGTTTTCATTAAAAAGTAGTAGAATACACCACCCCAAATTATGACTGTAGGATTTAGGATGCTACCTCAAAATACGCCATTCTGGGATACTGATTATTATTAGCTATGGGCATTTGAAAAGCAACAAACGAGGAGAGGGACTTTCTGTCTAAAGACAGGCTCTCCAAAAAGAACTCAGTGGTGGGATCTCTGGGTGGCGCAGCGGTTTGGCGCCTGCCTTTGGCCCAGGGCGTGATCCTGGAGACCTGAGATCGAATCCTACGTCGGGGTCCCGGTGCATGGAGCCTGCTTCTCCCTCTGCCTGTGTCTCTGCCTCTCTCTCTCTCTGTGTGACTATCAAAAGTAAATAAAAAAAAAAAAAAAAAAGAACTCAGTGGTCATAAATTCTCTCCTAGGGAATTTCACTGAGTAGGAAAATTAACTCTTATCACAGGAGAGGAGACAAGAAGTTGATACCACACCCTTAGACAAACAGTCACAAGCTGTCATACTTCCTACCTATTCTTTTAAGGCCCATTCATCTTTCCTAAAAATCATTTGCTCCCCTCATTCCCTGTTAAGATAGCATTTAAACCTGAATTGTGGGACCCCTGGGTAGCTCAGGGGTGGGGTGTCTGCCTTTGGCTCAGGTTGTGATCCCGGAGTCCTAGGATCAAGTTCCGTATTGGACTCCCTGCAGGGAGCCTGCTTCTCCCTCTGCCTATGTCTCTGCCTCTCTCTGTGTTTCTCATGAATAAATAAATAAATACAATCTTTAAAAATAAAATAAAATAAACCTGAATTGCAAACCACCTTGGGGAGTTACTCATTTCCCTCAGTATCACTCATGTGCATATACGAGGTTTACATGCTAATAAACTTCTGTCTTTCTTCTGTTAATTTGTCTCAGAAGGGGCAGGGAAAATTATTTTTCTTCCCCTACATCATTAACCAGTAAGCTTCCTCTTACTGCTTTCCAGCCAATTTGGTCCTTCTCCCACCTCTTGCAGGCCACCGCTGTTCTGATTTCATCACCATAGCTTAGTTTAAGAAAATGGGTTTTGGAATTGTCTAATCTGGGGTCAAATTTCAGCTTCCCACACACCACACATAATCACTATGAGCAAGTTATTTAAACTCAGCCTCCTTTTCTTCTTTCTGGAACAGGGAAAATAGCATACCTGCATTAGAGATATTTGTGAAGATTAAGTTACTCCATATTTATAAACTAGGAGTACAGGGCATATACTAGTAGGCATATACTGTTTAGGTAAGGGGTAAATCTAAAAACCAACGAAACAAAAAGGGTAAAGGCAGGGGATACAGAGTGTTAGACTACTGTATGAGTGTATGCTTTTTGGAGAATGGGGCTAGGGGTCATGCCGGAAGAGTGCAGAAAGGTAGTGTTAGCATTTCATTACATAATACAAGAAATAATGCAATGAATGCCATATGCTGTTCTAGGTGCTTTGCATAACTGAACACATTTAATCCTCATAACACTATGCACAAGGTATTATTATACTTGTTATCCTCATTCTATAGGTAAGGAAACTGAGGCACAGAAGATTAATAAGCTTTTTGCCTAAGGCCACACATCTAGCAAGTGGTGAAGCGATGACGAACCTGGACAGTCTGACTCTAGAATCTGAGATACTATGCTTTAAACCTGTGCAGGGCAGCCCAGGTGGCTCAGCGGTTTAACGCCACCTTCAGCCCACAGCCTGATCCTGGAAGCCTGGGATTAAGTCCCACATCAGGCTCCCTGCATGGAGCCTGCTTTTCCTTCTGCCTGTGTCTCTACCTCTCTCTCTCTGTGTCTCTCATGAAAAAATAAATAAAAATCTTAAAAAAAAAAAAAAGATAAACCACTGTGCAATGTCATCACTCAAAAATAACTACTTAAAGCGTTAAGAGAGCAGCTTTTCTTTTAAGAATATTATATAACTACAGTACTTGTAGCTTTTGTCACCAGGGTAAGACTATTAATTTACCTGTATTAGCTTTCCTTTACATTATCGGTTTCTTGGCTAGTAGATTAAGATGAATTTCACAATGAGTTAGAGCTACTCTCACCAAATAAGGTGCTCTTTTAGGATATAAACATCTTTCCATTGGGGTTGAGCACTTTGGTTCCTAAAAAAATCTAAGGAATTAATTGTTCATGATTCATTCGATACACTATGTGATTTACTTGGAACTCTCAAATTACTTCTTAGTACCAACATCTTATAAATTAAAACTCTTTCCTCTGAATTCTGCCAGTTTGCAGTTCAAAGAATAGATATTTTAAGATCTTACAATTTTAAAACTAAGAATATGAAAGGTCGTTGTGCTTTCCTTATCCCTTCTGTCAGAGACTTAATGCATATAGACGGCCTAGGACATTTATTTTTAAAAAATGAAGAGATACCCATATTACTGGTGGTGAACTTCATCATAATAATGGCCCTTTTAAATTTTGATTTGCAACTTAGAATATGATTATGCAAATATTCTCTAATTCAGTCTTCATGATATGCTTGAAGGTTGAATAACTTTTTTTTTTTTTTTTTTTTTTTTTGCTATTTTTCAGGTACTTAATTCAAGTTGAAGACTATATGATTTATCCACAAGTCACAATATATAGTGACCAGTTAGGACCAAAACTGGAGTTTTCTGATTCCAAATCTTGCATGACCAAGCTTCATAAAGATAAGACTTAGATTTTCTTATATATAAATATTTTGTGCAAAATATAATTGTGCCCTTAGTTGGAACTTAGTGTTCTATACATATATACCACTGATAAATTTTGTAGCCATTCTTATCTAATTAAATTGTATATGAGTCTTCAATTTTTAATATTCAAATTCAAGGCTGTCCTGTGTAGAGAGACAGTTATGGGCTATAATGTGAGAGTTATTAGGAAGGTGTAATTAACCTCTAAAAATGTTATCCAATTTGAAATACTGTTATTATCAGTGTAATTAGGTAAAGGTTATTGTCCCCCATGAACATAATCATATTCTGAAGGAATAGCAGAAATTTGAAGAAATATTTGTCAGTGAAGGATCTAGGCAGAAAACAGATGGCATTCAATATATTTTTCCAATAATACTCTGAAACTGGGTCTATCATTATTATCACTGTACCCATTTTTCAGTTGATGAAACTGAGATCCAAATGGCTTATGTAGCTTTTCCGTGATTAGCGTTACCTAATTTCCCCATAAAAGCTGGGTTAGCCAGGACTAGTTCCCAATTGATCAAATACCTGGTAAATGGGCTTTCTAAGAAAAGTATTTGTTTGTAACATTTCCACATTTCCGTGGTGTAGATACACTTCCACTACAGCAAATTTCAAGCACTAAATCATGGTTTAACAACTGGCTCATAAAAATCCTCAATGTTTGCCAATTAGCTCTTGCAACCACTATGAGCTGGTCTTCGCACATCACTGCCAACTACCTCTGCTCTTTACCAAACATATTACTGCCTCTTAGAGATGAATCGTCTTCCTCATCTTCAAGGGATCTGCTATGTAATAAATTTTACCAGTCTCCTAAAATTGAAAAAGATACATCTATGTATTATTTAAAAAAATGGTTAAAGAAAAACAATTTAAGGGGCCCCTGGGTGGCTCAGTCAGTTAAGTGTCTGACTCTTGATTTTGGCTCAGATCATGATCTCAGGGTCATGGGATGGAGTCTGCATTGGGCTCTGTGCTAGATGTGAAGCCTGCTTAAGATTCTCCCTCTCTCTCTGTCCCTCCCCCTCGTGGGCTCACTTGTTCTCTTGCTCTCAAACAAAACAAAACAAAACAAAACAAAAACACTAAGGAGAGAAAAGAAAACTACTTTGTTCAACACTTTATGAAGTGGACAGTTTACATATGGAGAACTGCAAATGGGACAAAAGGTAGGAAGCATTTATAAGATAAATAATGAAATGAAGAGAAAAATAGAAAATATTTGATTTGTTGGGGCCACATAGTCAAGTCAACCTTGCTTATCATGAGAAGGAACAAGGAAATAAGTACAGGACCCAGAGATGACTCAACATTTAGAGATTGGCTGACTGGTTATACTGCATTTCTGGTCAAGTGGAGCATTTATAGCAACTGGAAAATTTGGTTTGCTGACATGACACATGGCCAGGAGGGGTTCCATCTTAGGTCTAAAAATTTATTTCAACAGGATTGAATATAATTATTTTTCAGGCAGGAATTCCTGGGGACATAGTCATGTTAAGCAGTCAGGTTACAGTCATGTGGAAATACCCATACTTATTAGAAGCCAAAGTCAACTTGTTCTCCACATTTACTTGTTTCTTTGTTTGTTTTTTAGTAGGAATATGATTTATTTCCTTCTGTTTTACAGATTTGTTTACCATCAATCTTTTTGCTTTGTGTTTGTGTGTATGCATTTTGTGTGTGTTTATGTATGTTTTTAGTTTCAGATAAAGTAATCTATCAGTTGTGTATAATATCTAGTGCTCATTACATCATGTGCCTTCCTTAATGCCCATCATCCAATTACCCCATCCCCCTCCCCTGGTCCCCTCCAGCAACCCTCAGTTTGTTTCCTATAGTTGAGTCTCTCATGGTTTGTTTCCCTCTCTGATGACTTCCCATTCGGTTTTCCCTCCCTTCCCTATGATCCTCTGCACTATTTTTGGTATTTCAAATATGAGGAAAACTATGATAATTGTCTTTCTCTGATTGATTTATTTTGCTCAACATAATACCCTCTGGTTCCATCAACATCGATGTAAATAGTAAGTATTCATCCTGATGGCTGAGTAATATTCCATCATATATATAAACCACGTCTTCTTTATCCATTCATTTGTTGATGATGTCCACAGTTTGGCTATTATGGACATTGCTGCTATGAACATTGGGGTGTAGGTGCTGCTTTGGATCACTACATTTGTATCTTTGGGTAGATATCTAGCAGTGTAATTGCTGAGTCACAGGGTAGCTCTATTTTTAACTTTTTGAGGAAACTGCATACTGCTTTCAAGAAATGGCTATACCAGCTTGCATTCCCACCAACAGTGTAAGAGGCTTCCCCTTTCTCTGCATCCTCACCAACATTTGTTGTTTCCTGTTTTGTTAATTTTAGCCATTCTGACCAATATGAAGTGGTATCTCATTGTGGTTTTGATTTGTATTTCCCTGATGCCAAGTGATGTGGAGCATTTTTTCATGTGTCTATTGGCCATGTGTAGGTCTTCTTTGGAGAAATGTGGTTCAAGATAATACTAGAAGTCTTAGCTTCAGCAATCAGACAACAAAAAGAAATAAAAGACATTCAAACCGGCAAAGAAGAAATGAAACTCTCCCTCTTTGCAGATGACATGATACTGTGTAAAGAAAACCCAAAAGACTCCACCCCAAGATTGCTAGAACTCATACAGAAATTCAGCAAAGTGGCAGGATACAAAATAAATGCCAAGAAACCAGTGCCATTTCTATACACTAACAATGAGATTGAAGAAAGAGCAATTAAGAAATCAGTCCCATTTACAATTGCACCCCAAACCATATGATATCTAGGAATAAACCTAACCCTAGAGGTGAAGTATCTATATTCCAAAAACTACAAAACACTCATGAAAGAAATTGAGGAAGACATAAAGAGATGGAAAAACATTCCATGATCATGGATTGGAAGAATAAATATTGTGCAAATGTCTATGCTACCCAGAGCAACTTACACATTCAATATAATCCCTATCAAAATACCATGGACTTTCTTCACAGAGTTGGGACAAATAATCTTAAGATTTGCATGGAACCAGAAAAGACCCAAATAGCCAGAAGAATGCTGAAAAAAAAAAAAAAAAAAGAAACAAAAACCCAAAGCTGGTGGCATCACAATGCCTGACTTCAAGCTCTATTACAAAGCTGTGATCATCAATATAGTACAGTACTAGCACAAAAACAGACACATAGATCAATGGAACAGAATAAAAAACCCAGAAATGAATCCTCAACTCTATGGTCAACTTATCCACAAAGCAGGAAAGAATATCCACTGGAAAAAGGACAGTCTTTTCAATAAATGGTGCTGAGGAAATTGGATTGCCACATTTAGAAGAATGAAACTGGACCATTTTTTTTACACCATACACAATGATAAACTTAAAATGAAACCTAAATATGAAGTAGAAATGCATCAAAATCCTAGAGAACACAGGCAACAACCTGTGTAACCTCAGCCGCAGCAACTTTTTGCGAGACACATCTCCAAAGGCGAAGGAAACAAAAGCAAAAATGAACTGTTGGGACTTCATCAAGATAAAAATCTCTGGCACAGCAAAAGAAGCAGTCAACAAAACTAAAAGGCAACCAATGGAATGTGAGAAGATATTTGTAAATGACATATCAGACAAAGGGCTAGTATCCAAGATCTATAAAGAACTTATGAAACTCAACACACAAAATCCAAATAATCCAGTCAAGAAAGGACAGAAGACATGAACAGACATCTCTCCACATTTACTTGTATTGCAAGTCCTGCTCTGAATTCATCTGCATGTCTGGTGCATTTGTTCCTTGTTGATTTTCTTAGTTATTGATGAGTTTCACTTAGCACTCCTTTTTTTATATTCCTGGCTGTGTTACTTTCTTTGTTTTATCTCCTTTATCCAAATTCAAATGTTGGTTTCCTATTTTGATACTAATTCCTTACCAGTAACCTGACCATTACAGTGATGTAGCAAGTTTTAGGGGTAATTTCTTCAATATATTTTAGTATCAAGCTCATTTGCTGACTTACAAAAGGAGGTAAAATGTATATTTATGGGCGTGTAGAATTTTTTTCAAAAGCAAGTGTAATGAAATTATTACAAAAAACCCCACACAAACCTCAGGATATCTGTCAAGCGATCTGTCTGAAGTCTAGGGGAGATGATTGGCACACAGCAGACATATGGAAAAAGTAGTTTCTGGGAAGGAGTGGGTAAACAGAAGGAGTTCAGCTGAGGGCCAAATTTCACTCCAAAAATAGAAGGAAAGTGACAAAAGAAAGCAGACTATGTGACCTCAAAACTTGTCACTTTGGCAAATGTATTAATTATGAGCCAAAAGCAATCAAGATCCAGCAGACTCAGAAGAAATAAACAAGCAAACAAGCAAACTTTTACAGTCTCCCTTAATGGACTAAAAAAATTTAGGTAGGGGATCTGGCCCAGAGAGACAGCTATTACCAGAGATAACATTTTTATCCAAAAGACTTACCTGTGTGGCAAGGCAAACATTTAATTATCGAACATCTGTTTTTCTTATTGTCCTGTGAATTGCCCTCTACCCCTTTGAGGCACCAGGTCCTGATTTCACTCACTCCTTAGCTCAGGATGACCTGTAAGCCTCAATTGCCTGAGTAGCTTTGGGTCTCATATTTTTGTGGAGCTTTCATATATATAAAATTAAATTTGTTTTGTTTTCTTGTTAATCTGTCTTAGCCAACTTCATTAGACCAGCCAAGAACCTTAGAAGGGAAGAAGGGAACACTTTTCTGCCCCTACAATGTGAGAACTAAATTTGTGAGAGGATGGGAGGCTAAGGGTTAATGTCCTATGTTTATAGTTTTTCTTTTGAATAATTTCCCTCCCAGTTCCAGTGCACTCTGTTTTTAGGCTCTGAGTCTCTTCATACTCCTCTGAAAGGCTTTCAGGGAAAGAGGGGGAAAAAAAAAGATCCACACTGCTATTTGAAATTTGCACATTTCTGCCTGTCAGTTGTCAGCCATTATCTATTGAGTACACGTTAACTATGCATTTGAGGAGTTCAGTAAGGATAGGTGCAGTCTCTACTTTAGTGAATTCACACTGGAGTGACAAGGAAGGGGCACACATTGCTGCAGTGAAAATCATAATCATAAATATAGAAACACCAAATGAACGGATGGGTCAGAGGTAGGCTTGTTTGTATAAAGAAGGGGTGAGGTGAGTTTGTTGGGTTCTTGCAAAGGAGATGGGATCCAGGAGTTGTAATGTAAAGGGAAGGAAACTGTTGTGCAATACTGTCCAGCAGGAGGGAGTTATGGCAGAGGAGAATCTCCCTGACTGTGGCATTGTAGTAGGGAGGGGCTGTCTTTGCTGTTTTTGACCTCAGACCTTTAAGGTTTTTGAATGAGAGTGGGGCTAGTGGTGAGGGTGGAGAGTCCTAGTGGCTGCACTGGAAAATGGAAAATGGGAATTTTCTATTACCAAAATGAAAAAAACAAAAAATCTTAGAAATAGGTCACTGTGGTTCACATCAAGCAATTCAACATTTGATTTCAATGTTACGACCCCAGAATAGGATCTATAATCCCCAAGTATATGCTTGTTGGGGACAATTACCTACCTTTGGGCTTAAAGGCACCAGAATATGGCACTCCAGAGTACACCACTGGTGTAAGGATTATTTTGGTCAAATGCAGTTGAAAACTAGTAGACACGGGAGAAACTCTTTCTTTTTCCTTTTCTTTTCTTCTTTTTTTTTTTTTTAAGATTTAATTCATTTATTTATTCATAAGAGACACACAGAGAGAGGGAGAGGCAGGCTCCTCACAAGGAGCCTGATGTGGGACTCGATCCTGAGACCGTGATCACACCCTGAGCCAAAGGCAGATGATCAACCGCTGAGCCACCCAGGCGTCCCAGGGGGAAAAAATCTTTACTACCGTCTAATTGCCTTAAACTAAAGTATACATTTTCCTTTAGTAAAGGACATTTATATTTAAAAAAGAAATATCCTATAAAAAGATGTTTCCTTTTCAGGAAGAGAGCTGCTCTCTCAAACAATGCTTATCACCTGAGAGACTCTTATCTGCAAATAAGGCATCAGTATTTACTACAAATTTCCTGCACTCACCTTTCCAAAGTTTGGCCATCCCAGCCAGAAGCCCAAAACCCTCTTTCCTTTGTTTTCCCTAATATGGCATATAGGCCTCACTCCTCTGACTGCCTCTTTGAGCCATATTTTCCTTTGTGAATTCCTATGCATACTTATGTAATTAAATCTGTTTCTTTGTCTTATTAATTTGTCTTTTATCAGTTTGATTCACAAGCCCCAGCAATTGAACCTAAAAGAAAAAATACTTTTTTTCCTTCTCTAAAGGTCAAAGTTCTTATGATAACGAAATAAGTGATAGTGCTACATTCTAAAATAAAAATATTGCAAAGATATAATTCTGCTTCATTTGTCAAATTGTGTCATTCAAACATAGGTGAATTTAAGCAGATAGTTAAAGAAATTAAGTTTACAGTTTCTACAAAATGTAAAACATTAAGTCCAGTATTCTCCTTTGCTTTTTTAAATAACTGCCATTTTACCATGTGTAAGGTAATATTGTAATTTTGATTTGCATTTCCCTGATTTACATTTCCCTGCATTAGTGATTTGGGGCATATTTTCCTATATCTGTTTGCCATTTGTATATCTTCTTTGGAGAAATGTCTGTTCAAGTCCTTTGTTTGGTAATAAGGTTATTTTTCATTAAAAAAATTTTTGCTATTGACATGTATGAGTTCTTTATATATTTTGGATATTGACCCCTTATCAGTTATATAGTTTGCAAATGTTTTCTCCTATTCTGTGGATTGCCTTTTTATTCTTGTTACTCTTGCTATGCAGAAACTGTTTAACTTGATGTAGTCCTACTTGTCTATTTTTGCTTTTGTTACCTCTGATTTTCATATCATATCCAAGAAATCACTGCCAGAGCCAATGTCAAGAAAGTTTTCTCCTGCTTTCTTCTAAGAGCTTTACAATTTCAAATCTTACAATTAAGTCTTTAATCCATTTTGAGTTGATTTTTGTGTATGGTGTAAGATAAGGGTTCAATTAAATTCTTTTGCACGTGGAGGTCTAGTTTTCCCAACATCTCTTATTGAAGATCTTAGATAGAACCTAGATCTGAGCAGTGAAGGGAATGGCCCTAGGCAGAATCCCAAGTCCTTGAGGGTGAAATGATAGAGAGAAGAGCTGGAGGCAAGGATGGTGATAAATAGGTTATATATTAGAAGTGCAGGGGTACAACATCCTGACTTTGTGGCTTCCAAGATCTTGGGGCTGACAGACCAAGAGCCATAGGTGCAAAGCATGTACTTTCTTCTTCCTCTGCCCCAAGGCAACCCCTAGACTCATTATAATATATTTGCATTGCAGGTATAGCCCTTTCTCAGGTAGAAGGATGGACAGGATGGCTCTGGTACAAATCTTGTGGGTCAAAACTTTCCCCTTCCAACCTGTGGGAGGAATCCCCCAAATAACTGGAAGCAGCCTCCATTAGAGACAACACCCCTCTACATCACCACTTCTCACAGCCCAGAAAGACCCAACAAATATCCAATCCCAAACAACCTGGGGCCGGTTTGACCTCCTAGAACCTGTGGAACCTGCCTGCTCTCCCACCTTGAGAGCGTACTTTCCTTTAGTAAACTGCATTGTGCTCGCTAATTTTTTATTTTATTTTTTTGTGCTTGCTACTTTCCTTCTGACTGTCCTTATTCTGAGCACAGATCCTCATGTAAATCTTTTCATGGGAAATCCAAGAACTGAGATCTCAATTCACACAACACAGACTCTCCCACTGGTAATGAGGAACTCTCCTCTCCCCATTATGTTTTTTGCCACCTTTGTCATATATCAGTTGGCCGTATACATGTTTTTATTTCTGAGTTCTTTATTCTGCTCTGTCAGTACTATACTAAAGCAAATATATATTTTTAAGATTATATTTATTTATTCATGAGAGACACAGAGAGAGAGAGAGAGAGAGAGAGAGAGAGGCAGAGACACAGGCAGAGGGAGAAGCAGGCTCCATGCAGGGAGCCCGACATGGGACTCGATCCTGGGTCTCCAGGATCTCACACTGGGCTGAAGGCAGCACTGAACCACTGAGCCACCCGGGCTGCCCGCAAATATTTTTTTTAAAAGCAACTTTAGCCTGTTATGTTTCAGTCCTACAATTACAGTGTACATGCATTAAGTCAAGCTTTTACTTTACGGTGTATAAATGCTGTGTAATTCTATTAGACAGCAGTCAATTTCCATAAGGACAAATGACAATTTTCAGCAAAGGAATTTAAAATTGTGGACACTGTTTGAAAAAGCAATGCACAAGAAAATAACTTTTTCTCTCTTTTTAAAAAAAATTTATTACTGAGTCTATCAAGATTTGATTAAATAAAACCATGAACCTCACATCAAATTACTAGTAAGTAGAAAATTCCCATCAGATCTTAAGCAAAAGGTGCCCAGTAGTAGCATCATAAATTATGGATATGCTATTTAGATTAAAAGATGGATAAATCCAAAGGAGAATATAGCAATTATTAAGAATGAAGGAAGAAAGGAAGGGAGGAAACATTTCAGTCTTCAGTCCTGCTGGATTGAGTGATGTGAGTGCAGCTGAATCATGAACAATTTACACCCTTCTTGGTTTCCTTATGCCAGTGTTGGTTTTTTGCACTGTTCTGGGGTTGTAAATTTTGTTTTCTTTTTCATAGTATTACCCAAATCAACTTTCCCACCCTTGTGAAAACCACACTGAGACTCCATTCAAATGATTAATTTTCTTTTTAGACCAAAAAACAACTTTCAGTTTAATCCATCTAGTTCACTAGCCTCCAAAAGCATTTAGCACCTCCAATAGGGTCCATGAGAAAGAGCTCTTGAGGGATTAGTGTTTCCACTTTTTCGTATTTCTTCCTTTTCCAAAATCTTCAGTAATTTTCAAAAACAAATTTGATTCTTTTCTTTGATCCCAAGAGGGCACTAGTTCCACATAATCTTGGCTACTTGCCCTTTCCATATTCATCACTCTAGGCAGGCTTAACTGGCCCCGAGTAGAGAAGCATGCCTATATTGCTAGCTGCCTCTGTGAATACTAACATTTCAGTAACTGGTTAGCAGTTATTGAGTGCTTTTTCTGTAGAGCTCGCTTAATTTCACCATAACCCTAGGAGGAGAGCTGTAATCTCATCCTCACTTTATGGATGAAGAAAAAGGCTGAGAGAGATAAAATAACGTGCCTAAGGCAGCATGGTTAGCAAAAGATGGAGCCAAGATTCCACCCTGAGTAGTCTGATTAAAGAGGCTCTGTTTGTAACTATCACCACGCTTTATTATGGTACTGGGAGAAATGATAAGAGCACAATAATAACAAAACCAGAACATACTTGTTATACATATGAGGCATAAAACTGTTTACACATATTACTTCATATAGAATTTCCATAATTATCTGAAGAATGTGTTTTTATCACCATTTTAAAGGTAAAAACAATTAAAACCCTCAGAGTGATGCTGTAAGAAGTGTACATCTTAAGGACAAATACAGGGGAAATGGCATGGTATCTTTGAAAATTATTGTAGACAGTGTAAAAGAGGCAAAAAGCTACTTTTTTCCTATCCATCTTAGGTTCTCTGGCTCAAGCCTGTCGATCAGATTACCAAAAGATAGATTAATGAGAGAAAAACAGAGGTTTATTTCCCCATGCATATTTCCACCTACACAGGACTACCCAATGATGAGCATCTCAACGGGCTAGTGAGAACTTGGAGTCTATACATTAAACTTAGTAGGGGGAGTGGAGAGGGCAAAAAGGGCACTTATGAAAATGCAAATGACTTTTTGGAAAGATAAATCATCCTTTAGGAAAATATATGGGAGATATGATTCTTTGTGACAATATCTGTCTGGGTGTGGCTCAGTCTTCTCTGATAAGATTAGAATTGCTCCTGGGAAGGAGATTTATAACAACTGAGTTCTTTGGGGGAGGCTCTGCTTTTAGGCAGATAAGGAATTCCGGGAACTCAAATGATTTTAGCTCAAAATAATTCTATGTCAAAGTGGCATATTTTGGGGTAGATTGTCCTGATCCCCTTCAAGAGCCTTGAAACTACCCTTTTAGTGAGCAGAACTTCCTTTTACGTGTAAAACTTGGGGTGTGGGTGTGAGAACCATGCTGTTCATGTGTAAACATTTCCTACATCCACTCTCATTCAACTTGCTATGTTGCTGTTTGGTGGCTTCTTGTCCTACCCAGCAGGCTCTTTTGAGTTTAGCTGAGTTGGAAAGCCCTGGTTGTTTTCTGTTACAAGAAAAAATAGAAAGGTCATGAGGTTTGAAGTAGGCTGAGCTTGAGGTCAAATGGGAATAGTGCCCTTGTCACCTGAAAATGCACACTGAAGCTGTTTGACTTATTTGAGTTGCTAGCAACCTTTCTGAGAAATCTAGCCATAAGAGAGTTAGTACTGTGGCAAAATCTGATATTCTATAGTTATTAATAAAATTTAGAAATCATCCCCATAAATACCTTTGAGTAAACTAATTTTAACTTATAGATTGATTATTGATATAATTTTCACTAGGGTTTTGATTTATATATATATATTTATATATATACACACACATATATATGTATATACATTTATATGCACATTCTTTAATAGTGGGTGTTTTGAAATACAAAGAATTATTATTACTCCCATTAAGAAAATGTTGGTGAAAACTACTTCCCATTCCTGGCATTTCTATGTAATGGGTATTTATTTTATATTTTATATTTATTAGATATAATATATATTATACTACATACTCATTCATATATATATTTAATTTCAAAATTCACAGACCACATAAATTTCAAGAACATGGGGTAAAATTTTAACACTTCTGTCAATGTCTTTGTATTAAACTATATGAATTTTACTTTTGCATATTTTGAATTTGTTTGATATGAAATAGATGGTGGAAATTGACATGAAAACATTCTTAAATGAGATATTCCTTTTGAGTATAATTTAATTGTAAAGTAGAGAAAATGTACTCCACTGAAAAATACAGTTGACCCTTGAACAACACAGGTTTGGAACTGTGTGGGTCCACTTATACATACATGTTTTTTGATAAATACAGTGTAGTACTATAAATGTATTTTCTCATCCTTATGATTTTAATATTTTCTTTTCTTTAGCCTACTTTATCATAAGAATGCAGTATATATAATACAATATATAAAGTATGTATTAATACACTGTGCTATCAAGTAAGTCTACTAGTCTACAGTAGTATATTAGTAGCTAAGTTTTCAGAGAGTCAAAAATTATTTTGGATGGTGGAGGTGGTCAGCATCCCACCTTTCACATTGTGCAAGGGTCAATTGCACATTAATTTAGACTCAGAGGGTCTTTGTTTATATCCTGTTCTCACTCATTGGTAGATTTATTTACCTTCTCTGAGCCTATATGTAAATGACATGATGCTACTTAACCTACATACCTTAAAGAATTGTTATAAAGCTGTAATGAGATTCTTTACATTAAATTTCTGTAAACTATAAAGCATCTTAAAAATGTAAATCCTTTATATGTTAAGGATAATGTTAAGAAATAATCCAAATATCATAAAGAAAATTGTAGAAATGGGGAAATGGCTCTAAACAGTTCACAAACACTGGATCAGTTTTCTAAGTACAGATACTTTAAAGTTATATTTTAGATAGAATAAGATTATCATATGACTCAGTAGTTCTACTACTGAGTATTTAACCAAGGAAAACAAAAACAGTAAATCAAAAATATATGGGCACCCCTATATTTATTGTAGCATTGTTTACAGTAGCTAAGACATGGAAACAACTCAAGTGTCCCTCAATAGATGAATGGATAAAGATGTAATATATAAATATGTATAATGAGATTTTAGTCATAAAAAAAGTGCGATCTTACCAGTTGCAACAACATGGATGTATCTAGAGTATCTAACGCTACATGAAATAGTTAAACAGAGAAATACAAATACCATATAGTTTCACTCATATGTGTAGTTTAAGAAAACAAAACAAAGAAAAAAAAGAAATAAACCAGAAAACACTCTTCACTACAGAGAACAAACTGGTGGTCACCAGAAGTGAGGTGGCGGGGGAGGCAGGAGATGGGTGACAAAATAAAATAAAAACCTATATGCCAAGGATGTGTATTTTGGAGTGGTGTATTCTCATACCCCTCAACTTGTTTTTTTGTAATTTGAGAAAAGCCTTGAACATTTTTCCGTACCTCTGTACCTAAATTTTTACATAATTTTCCTCAACGTTATTGTGACGGTGATATAATATCTTATTGAGTATCATTGGACAGATATGATTCATGTAATACTAAAAATATCACTTTATTTTTGCTCTCATCATTCCTTTGACCTTGATCCAGTGAGGATGACCTTTCCCTGGCCCTAGAAGAAAATTCTGGCAGGGCACTGGTTTCTCTTCTTAGTCTGAAGAAATAGCTGACCTAGATTCTTCTCTCACTTTAAATTGTAAATAGTTACAATTTCCATTTAAAATCAACCAAAATTCTTGACTTGATTTAAAATTAAATCTTTTCTTCAGCTCAGGAGTGAAAACACTTCACTGAATGAGCAGGTAGGGTGTAGAGAGTGGTGTCCTTTCTATTCCTCATATTTTCCCTTTAGGTAAGTAGATAAAAGGATCATGAAATCCTTTTTTGGAAGAGTACTATAGTCAGTTGGCTTCATGAACTTCGAGACTGGTCTATGTTTCATTTCACATCCTTTCTTGGAAAGGTACTTTGAGGATCTTTACAGATTTCTTTCTGGCCTTTCTCTTTTGCAGCTTCTCTAATATTAGTACATATTTATCTATTGATTATATGCAACTGCTTCCTCAGTTTCAGAGTTTCTTCCAGGTTCTTGTGGTTGTGGGTCCATCTGTCCCTCAGGTGTCCTATTAGAGAAATATTAAGATGTCCTTAATTGAGCTCTTTCATGCATGTAGAACATCTACTCTGTGGGTAACATTTATGCATCTGTTGTTCTAATAAACTCTGAGAGAACAGGATGATCCAACTTAACTATATGCTACTGGTTCCATTTCCAAAACAGTTGGTAAGTGAATCTCTGGTCTTTTAGATTTCCCATGATGGTTTCAAATTCCACACTGGAACAAAATGTATTAAGCTCCTCTCATTTTCCCTGGAGGCACTCTTCCCAGCCCCTCTTTCCCCTCACAGTATGTTCTGTGTATTCTCCTCCTAGTATCTTTTCTTCAGAAGATGCAAAGCTAGAGACAGTTTGCAGGGTAGTGGTAGCCTGCGATCTTATGTTAGGCAGAAATGGAAAATGATTGTTATGGGTACAGTGTTTCTTTTTCAGGTAATGCCAATGTTTTAAAATTAACTGTGGAAATAGCCACACAACTCTGTGAATATACTGAAAACTATTGAATTGTATACTTCAAGGTGGTGAAATATATGGTATTTGAATTATATTTCAATAAAGCTATTATATATTTTAAAATAATGAAGAAAGAGTAGATCCTATGATCACAGAATTATATATCTAGTTCTGATCTTTCACCTGAACACTGGATTGTCCACACATCTATTTTTTTTAATCCTTTCACTTTATTGGAGTTCAATTTGCCAACATATAGCATATCACCCAGTGCTCATCCCATCAAGTGCCCCCCTCAGTGCCCATCACCCAGTCACCCTCACCCCCTGCCCACCTCCCTTTCCACCACCCCTTGTTTGTTTCCCAGAATTAGGAGTCTCTCAGGTTTTGTAACCCTCTCTGATATTTTCCACTCATTTTCTCTCCTTTCCCCTTTATTCCCTTTTACTATTTTTTATATTCCCCAAATGAATGAGACCATATAATGTTTGTCTTTCTCCGATTGACTTACTTCACTCAGCGTAATACCCTCCAGTTCCATCCATGTGGAAGCAAATGGTGGGTATTTGTCATTTCTAATGGCTGAGGAATATTCCATTGTATACATAAACCACATCTTCTTTATCCATTCATCTTTCGTTGGACACCAAGGCTCCTTCCACAGTTTGGCTATTGACATTGCTGCTATAAACATCGGGGTGCAGGTGTGTGTCCTGCTGTTTCACTGCATCTGTATCTTTGGGGTAAATCCCCAACAGTGCAATTGCTGGGTTGTAGGGTAGTCTTATTTTTAACTCTTTGAGGAACCTCCACACAGTTTTCCAGAGTGGCTGCACCAGTTCACATTCCCACCAACAGTGTAAGAGGGTTCCCCTTTCTCCACATCCTCTCCAACATTTGTGGTTTCCTGCCTTGTTAATTTTCCCCATTTTCACTGGTGTGAGATGGGATTCATTGTAGTTTTGATTTGTATTTCCCTGATGGCAAGTGATGCGGAGCATTTTCTCATGTGCTTGTTTGGCCACACATCTATAATCCATTTGATACTTTACATATTTTTATCCATTCTTTAAAATGGCTAACCTAAGAGAATTTGATGCATTAGACGTGAGATTTTAATCATTTTTCAGGAGAGTTTTAAAAATTATTGATACTGAAATATCTTGAAAATGTTTGATTCTGTAAGTTTTTATTAATTACTCTGATGTATGTAAATACTCAGAAATATTGAAGTTGAAAGACATATTAACTGTTTCATTAGTTTATAGGATTGATAAATTGCACGTTGAATAGCAACAGAATATATAAGGTGGTAAGATATGATCGTATCCAACTGAGACATAAATGAAGATATAGTCAAGATATAAATAGTTTATAATCTAGCTGTCATTCTTCAAAATTTTTATTTTAAAGCCTGATGGAATTTGTATTGATATATAGGTTAATTTGGGGGGAGGGAGTGACATCTTTTCAACACTCATTTTTCCAAACCATAAACATCATATAACTTACCATTTTATTAGCTTGTCTTTAATACTATTTACAGTAATCCCCTCTTATCCATAGGGGGTCATTCCAACTGGATGCCAGAAACTGCAGATAGTACCAAACCCTATTTATACTATGTATTTTTTATACATACATCCTTAAGACAAATTTTAATTTTTTTTTATTTTATTTTATTTATGATAGGCACACAGTGAGAGAGAGGCAGAGACACAGGCAGAGGGAGAAGCAGGCTCCATGCACCGGGAGCCCGACGTAGGATTCGATCCCGGGTCTCCAGGATCGCGCCCCGGGCCAAAGGCAGGCGCCAAACCGCTGTGCCACCCAGGGATCCCCAAATTTTAAATTATAAATTAAGCACAATGAGATTAGCAACAATAATAATAAAATAGAATAATTATAATGATATGCTATAATAACAGTTGTGTGAATGTGGTCTCTTTCTTTCAAAATACCTTCTTGTACTGTACTCATCCTTTTTTCTCTTGGATGATGTGAGATGATAAAATGCCTCTGTGATGAGATGAAGTGAGGTGAATGGCAAAGACATTGTGATGTAGTGTCAGGCTATTATTGACCTTCTAACCCATGAAGAGAAGGAGGATCATGTGCTTCCAGATTCAGATTGACAGTGGTAACTGAAACCACAGAAAGAAATACTGTCACAAGTAAGGGGGAGCCACTGTAATTGAATCTTCTTCAGTTTTCTCAGCAATATGTGGTGTTTTCTAGGTAGAAGTTTTGCATATTTTTGTTAGGTTTATTTTTCAAAGTTTGGTGAGTTTTAGTGCCATTAAAATGGTGTAAATTTCATAATTTACTTTGTTACTTCGCTACTTCGCTACTTCGTCGTTGCTGCTTTAAAAAAATAGTTTTACATGACTTTGAATCTAGCAGCATTGATAATTTTACTTATTAATTCTAATAATTTGACTCCTTTTGGATATTCTGTCTTCAGTCATATCATTTGCAAATGCTATCAAAATTTTTTCTTTCCAATATTTATGTGTTTTGTTATTTTCTTTGCATTATTAGACAATCCACTTTTCCATTCTATGTAAATACAAATGCAATAGGAAGCATTCTTGTTTTGTTCCCAATACTAAGGGTAAGTTTGTCATATTATATCCTTGAGGGTGTGTTTGTTAGAGAATCTTTGTAGTGCCATTTATCAGATTCAAAATGTTTTGTAAGAGTTGTTTTTCATCGTGAATAGATTTTGAGTTTTCACTTTTTCTGAATATTTTGAGATGACATTTTGTCTTTATTCTTCTAATGTAGTGAATTACATCATTAGAATTTTGAAACTTTGAATGTTAAACTAACCTTGCATTTTTTTAATAAACCCAATTTGGCTTTGATGTATTTACACATATACCATACATACTGACTCCACTCATAGGGTTTATCAAAATTTGTCTGGGATTTTTGCATCTGTATTTATGATAAAGATCATCTTGCAACTTTACTTTTTGTGATGTTATTTTTAGATTTTGGAGAGAAGGTTTTCCTGGTCTCATAAAAAAGAGTACAGTAGATTTACGTAAATTTGTGTTATTTTTTTTATTAAGTATTTGGTAAAATTCACAAGTAAATGAATCAGAATATGAAGATCTCTATGGGAAGATTCTAAACTAGAATTAATTTTAAAAATAGATATAGTAGTATTCAAAATTTCCATTTCTTTTCACATTCTGTGTATTGGGTTTTTTATTTTTTATTTTATTTTTATTTTATTTTATTTTTTTTTAAATTTTTATTTATTTATGATAGTCACACAGAGAGAGAGAGAGGCAGAGACATAGGCAGAGGGAGAAGCAGGCTCCATGCACCGGGAGCCTGACGTGGGATTCGATCCCGGGTCTCCAGGATCGCGCCCTGGGCCAAAGGCAGGCGCCAAACCGCTGCGCCACCCAGGGATCCCTGTATTGGGTTTTTTAAAAGAATTTTTGATCTTATCTAAATTTCCAAATTAATTAAAGATATCTCAAATATCTTATTTTATTTTTTAAATATCTTATTTTAAAATGTGTTACTTCTTTAGTTAGGTCTTTCTTTTTATTTATGATGTTATATTCTCTCTCTCTTTCTGTGTGGTATGTATTTATTCCTTCGATCTGTTTTGCTGATAAATGTAATTTATGTTTTTCAAAAAACCAGTCTTTAGATGTGTTTTATTCTCTGTCACACATTCTTATATTTAATTACCTTCTTCCTTTATGTTTGTTTATTATTTCCTTCCTTTTATTTTCCTTATGTTTAATTTGCTGTTCTTTTTCTAACTTCTTGAAATAGATACTTAAAACATTGACTTTTCATCCTCTTTTTTTTTCTAAGTATTAAGGGTCTACATTTCTTTAAATCATAGTTCCATAAGTTTTTGATATGTCTAATTTTTATTATCATTCAGTTTAAAATACTTTCTAACTTTTAGATTGGTTTCTTCTTTGAATCAAAATTATTTAGGAGTATATTATTTTATGTCCAAAATTTTGGAGTCTTATAATTATTTTTGCTTTTTTACCCAACATATGGTCAGTTTTAATCAATGTTATATGTGAATTTGAACAGGAATTGAAGTCTTTTATGAATTGGGTGTGCTATTCTATATATGTTGATAAAGATATGTTAGTCGATTTTGATTCTGACTCTATCCTTATTGATATTTTTGTCTGCATGTTCTAACAGTTATTGAGTGATACGTGTTAAAATTGTACACTATGATCATAAGAGCATTATAGATTTGTCTATTTCTCTTTTTGGTTCTGTCAACTTTTATTTTATCTATATCAAGATTATGTCATTATTTTTTGTATCTTTCTGTTTGTTTGACTCATTTATTATTACAATATAACTATTTTTATCTGATAATTCTTCTTCCTTTAAAGTCTGTTTCTCTGATACTCATATCAGCTACCTCATCTTCTGTTGGCGAGTGTTTCATAAATATTTTATTCTCTATTTTTTTACTTTTAATTTTTCTTCACCCTTATATTTATTTATTTATTTATTTTTTAATTTTTTTTTCACCCTTATATTTAAAGCATGTCTCTTGTAAGTGGCTTATATACTTTAAATCTAGTATTTTCTTCTTTGTATTTTAGTTGGAAAGCTTAATGTTTATATTCAATGTCCTTAGTGATATAATTGAGTTTAAATCTTTTTTCCCCCCTTATTTGTCCACAGGCTCTATTTTCTTTTTCCCCTATATTTTCTGCCTTTTTCTAGATTAATTGTTTTATTATTTAATTTATTATTTTCTTTAGTATTAGACATGGCTGATTCCCCACCCAAGTTATCCCTTTCTGGTGCATTAATCCCCTATCTGTAGTTAGTGTAGGTTTCTAATGGCTTAGAGCTGCACACTTCTCAAAAAAATTGCTCTTTCATCAGAGTGTATGTGTGTGGGAATGTCTTGGACATTATCTAATGCCTTCAAGGCAGTGACAACCAATGACTGACTGAAATGGCAGGGTACAAAAACCTGATCCCCTTGCCTAGAAAAAAATTATCACCATTAATGCTTAGGAACACCCTGTGGGATCAAGTTGAGGCTAGAGTATTTCTCAAACTAACCTTTGCTTTGCATTCTCCCCTATCCTATTGTGATTTCCTTATTTTTTCACATGGTTACTTGAATTGATTTCTCAATAAATTGTTTGCTCAGAATCCCCATTGTAGGCTCTCTTTCTAGGAATTTTAACCTAGGACCTCTCTTAGGGTATATGTTAGTTACACAGCCTTTTACTCTTCGTGGTTACCTAGAGATTTTTACATAAATAATTTTTTAAATAAATTAATAATTTTAAAATACACTGAACAATGTATATAATCTAGAACGCTTTAACTGACTTAATCACTCTTTTGGTCTTATTTTTGTCATGTACATTACTACTATTTATTATAGTAGTATATCCTTATCCATGTAGTATATATAGTATTATAGTAGCATATCCTTATCCTTATTATATATGTATATACTTATCAATGTCATTTTGTTGCTTGTTCTATTAGATAGTAGCAGAGGCATGTTGTCTTCTTCAATAAATTGCTTCCATAGGAATCTCCATCCTAGGCTCTACTATAAAATCTAATGTAAGATATGCTTTGTCGATATATCTGAAAGGTATTATATTTTTATGCAGTCAACATTCATACTGATTTAGTTCTGTATTTATCCCTTCCAATAAGGCTCTCAGACTTGCAATTAGGATTCACTAATTTAGCCATTTGACTGATTGGCACCGTGTAGCTACAAGTTTATTTTGTAGAGAACTTTTCCATGCTCTTTGAAAGGCACAGGTGGGTGTGCACCAAGGAGTAGAACAGTGAATAGGCTCTTTTGTTCCAGCTCTAGCATTGCCCGTTCATGCCTTCAGGTGATGGTGTCTTTTGGCTGCTGCAGCTTACAATTAATTGGACATTGATGGCCCATTTAAATTTTTGTTAGAAGAATCAGTGTTCTTTCTTAAAACAGGAACATTCTATTTCAAAGAATTTGTAAACATCTACCCAGGACCTTTAAGATAACCTATACCTTTCACAATTTCCCAGAGTTGAAAAGGGCAGCAATGATCTACTAACCCTAGAAATATGGTTAATATGTCTTGGGCTCATGGAAATTTGCTGAGTCTATTTTGCTGGGGGTCATTCTACTCCACACATCCAGTTCATCAGCTCACTCCTCCAGACATGTGAAACTGTGGAAAAGGAAAAAATGGTACCCTGGCCTGAGTGCATATCATACAGATTTCTGCTTCATGTCTGGTTACAGAGTTCATTCACTAAGAATAGGAGGCCAAACTCAAACTCAGGACCATCATAGACTTGTCAAGAAACCAAGAAAAATATGAAAATTTCTGAAAGTTACGTACTGATTGTTCATAAGGTGTCAGTTGTGGACAATGGATATTATTTTAAAAATTAGCATGAAATATTGAATTTTTTGAGTTTTTATAAAAACATAATAAATGAATTTGAAAAATATTTCTGGAAAAGAAAAACTGATGTTTGCTTATTTTTAAGTGTCTGGGGTAGAGAGAAATGAGGCTGGCAATCCCATGAAATATAAATTATTCCTATATTAATGAACAATTGTGCCTACTTTAGGTGTTTAGAGAGTTAATAAACATCAATGTGCACGTGATGTACTTTGAAATTCTTGTACTGTTTTCCCAATTGTTTTGCTTCCAAACTTGATGATATGTAATTTTGATTAAAAAGAAGAAATAATCAGGTTGCTTTCTATGCCAAATTTGTTCTTATCTGGTTGCTATGACGATCTCCTTCTACAGGTTTTCCCCCCTCTTTTGTGGATTTATCTCTTTTTGATGTTATAAAAAGAGTTTTCCTAGGTAAGGAATGTATTTCTTTATGCTTAAAGGATTTTTAAGAAATAAAAAAAGCTTCTAGTGAAAGCCTCTGCATTCCAGGGTGTCATGTCTTATTTAAGATTTAAAATGAAAAAGTTGATATCTCTTGTAAAAAAACAATGAAGAAGCAGGTCTTTTGTGAAGAATCTGAATTTTTATTTCTTCTGTATTGCATGGACTAGTTGCATCCTCTGCCGTTATTCTGTGCACATAAAGGTTTATTTCTCTACTTGATTCTTGTCTTATTATTTTGTCATGGATGGTATTAAACAGTAAAAAAATTCCCATAGATTTCTAATTCATCTGGAGGGGTGGATTTCAAAAAAAAGAGAATACTAGACTTTCAGTTAGAAACCTGAGTTCCCATCCTGATTTTGTCACTAAAAATTGGTCTGACTTTGGAAAATTCTCCTGAAGCCCTGTGAGCTGACTTCTTTCTTTCTAAAAAGAGTTTGTTAAACTATATGGTTCTTCCCAGTGTGAAAACAATGTAACACTTTGTGCAGTCCCATTTTCCTTGGTCTATTTATCTTCTTAAAGTATTTTAAAAAATTAAAAAAATATATTTAAAAAATATTTAAATTTATTTTTTTAAAAGATTTTATTTATTTATTCATGAGAGACACACACAGAGAGAGAGAGAGAGAGAGAGAGAGAGAGAGAGGCAGAGACACAGGCAGAGGGAGAAGCAGGCTCCGTGAAGGGAGTCTGATGTGGGACTCAATCCTGGGTCTCAAAGACCATGCCCTGAGCCAAAGGCAGATGCTCAACCACTGAGCCACCCAGGTGACCCCAAAATATTTTTTTTGCCTTTGTATCTTCTATAAAGTTATAACAAATGAAGTAACAAGTATTTGTTGGATTTCTCTTATATACCAAGGTCATGTTCCCTTGATGAAGTTAAGTCACATGAATTCTTCCAGAGAACCTTAATTTGTACAGAGACATCATTCATGTGGCAAACAGAGATAACTTTTGTTGATATATTTAAAACAGAAAAGAGTAATAATTAGATAGCAGGATAATGAATTGACTACCTCAATGATTTACTACGTAATGTTGGCTACTCTAGTGGTTTTAAACCTTAAGGGGTATCCATATCTCCTGGAAGGCTTGTTGAAATATCAGGATCCTCTCAGTTTCTGATTTAGTGTGTCTGAGGTGTGGCTGGAGAATTATCATAGGAAAAAAGTTTAATTTTTATTTATGATAGTCACAGAGAGAGAGAGAGAGGCGCAGAGACACAGGCAGAGGGAGAAGCAGGCTCCATGCACCGGGAGCCCGACGTGGGACTCGATCCCGGGTCTCCAGGATCGCACCCTGGGCCAAAGGCAGGCGCCAAACCGCTGCGCCACCCAGGGATCCCAGGAAAAAAGTTTATAGGCCATATTCATGTTGCTGATCTTGGTCCTAGGATCACACTTTGATTATCACTGGGCTGGTCAGTCTATAGAATTCTTTACAATTTTGTGTGGCTAGGTATGTAGTTATAGGAAGCCATATCTTGTTTTTTTTTTTTGTTTTGTTTTTTTGTTTTTTTTGTTTTTTTCCATGGGAGACACACAGAGAGAGAGAGAATGAGAGAGAGAGAGAGAGAGAGAGAGAGAGAGTGAGAGGCAGAGACACAGGCAGAGGGAGAAGCAGACTCCACGCAGGGAGCCCAACATGAGACTCGACCCCGGGTCTCCAGGATCATGCCCTAGGCTGAAGGTGGCCCTAAACTGCTGAGCCACCTGGGCTGCCCAAGAAGCCATATCTTAATGCCACTATCATTATTGTGTTGCTGTCACCTTTGTGGATTTTATAACACTTTTTCTTGATTTAAGAAATTACTTTTCATTCTACTGTTTATTTTAAAGAAGTAACATGAATCAATGTTTGATACCCAGGGCTCACATGGCATAAGGGGGAGAAAAAAACTTTTTAAAAAAATATTTTATTTATTTATTAGAGAGAAAGAGCATGAGCAGGGGTGGAGGAAGGAGGGACTGAGGGAGAGAGAGGGGAAGAAGCAGGCTCATGTTAAGTAAGGAGCCCAATGTGGGGCTCAATCCCAGGACCCTGGGATAATGACTTAAACTGAAGGCAGACGCTTAACTGACTGAGCCACCCAGGTGCACTGGGAAAAAAGTTCTTATCTAAATTAATAGATGAAAATGAATATGAAAACATATCACATATAAAGCTGAGTTATTAGATTTAATTATGAAACAAATTCACTTAAGATTTTATATCATATTCTTCTACATTTATGTTTACATTTTAATTATAATTGTTATGGGATTATTTACCATGCATAAATCAATAATTGATCTCTTTTGAAGAATAAATTATCTGTGGAGCTGGCTTGCAATCAGATACAGTTTTCAACTTTGCTCCTATATACATAATTTAGATAGGTATCTGAATGTTTCCAAGTATATTGATATTTGGCACTTACAATGTGTATTTCCCTTATGGTTCATATATTCACAATTTTCTTATCATTTGAAAGAACAAGATTCTTTTTTTGTCATTCTTAGTGACCCAAACACCAGTCAAAACAAGAAGGAGTATCAGATTTAATTTAGTCCAGCCTTTTAAAATTACGCAAAGAAAGGTGAGCAAATTGTGAATCCTAGCTTGAACTAGAACTCAGTTATTCTGATACCCAGGCTAATTCTCTCAGTCTGCTTTTAATGTTTACCTGACTTATTTTGTCCTCAGATGCTATCATGTTTTCTTTTCTGCCTCAGATCACTGGAAAGTTGACAGCCACCAAAACAGAGATCAGCTACCCCTAACACATGGCTCGGGTGTACACTGTAGAAGGCCTAAATCTAATTTAAATGTCACTCAAGTATGTGCATGTGTTCCTAACTGTGTGTGGCTTAGGGACCTAACATTTGTATCTATCTCTCTTCGCTTGACAATTTAATCTGTCTCGAATTAACATCACATATATTACAATAAGAGTGATGTTTCATATTTATACTACAGTAAATTCATGAATAGTAACTCCAATCTGATTACTCTCAGTGGTGGATTGTAAAAATGGCAGCAAATTCCTCCCCTCCCTGTATTGTGTTAGCTCCTCCCCATGGTAGATGGAATGTATTTCCCCACCTTTAAGTCAGTGCTGGCCTTGTGACTTGCTTTGACCAACAGAGAGTAGCAGAAGCGAGACTGTGCAAGTCACGCATCTGGATCTCAAAAAGCCTTGCGCAGACACCGGGCAAACAGACCCCTTGCAGCCTGCTGGAGGACAAGAGGAGAGCTGAAACACTCCAGCTGCCAGCCCAGCCTGCTCCCAAGTATAACCTTGCAGCTGATCTCTGCCATATGGCCAGCTAAAACCACCCAACAGAGCTGTTTCAATTTTCAGTCTTTAGAATCATGAGCTGAATAAATGGCTATCGCTTTAGGCCACTAAGTGGTGGGATGGTTTGCTATGCAGTAATAGATGGTCAATGCATATACCTTTGGAAAGAAATCCATAATTGTCTTCCAAATGGTTTTAGCAATTTGGCTTACTGAATTTCGACTGGGCATATATTGTAGTGAGCTTTTATAAAGAATGTTTTCCAGCTGCTCTCATGGCTAGGTGTGCTTAGGTAATCTGGTTCCTGGATGTAAGCTGAAGGGAAGTGAAAATTTTTAGGTAGTGCTTTTTAGAAAACACTTCTTGGCCTCTATTTCTTCTTCCTTCCTGCTGGTCAGAGCATAGACAGGGAGATGGTGATTCCTTCAATCATGTAGGTGAGGGTGATAGTTTAAGCACAATAGAATCAGAGGGGTCTGAACTCCTCAGTAGTCTCATAGACCAGAGCCACTTTCACTTTCTGGTTAGCCAGTCATAGACTTCCATGGAAGAGAGAAGTTCTATCTTACTTGTCTTTGCTATATTTGTCTCTGTTAAAGCAAACTAATATTCTCTCCTTATTGATCAAAAAAAATCAAACAGTATTTATCCTAGAATGAAAAATGACTTGTACTGAAGCATATGAATGAAAATGTTAAAAATGCATTAAGATACACCCTAGGAATTCTTTATGTGCAATACTCACATTAGAGCAGAATTCCCTGAAAATAGTTTCATAGCCACAATTTGTCACTTGATGCACCAAGCACTAGCTAAGCACAAATATACTTTATCTTTCTTAATTCTCAAAATATACTTACAGGAATCTGATGTATAAATTGAGGGTTACACCAGATAAGTAACTTATTTGAGTTCACATACATACTAACTGGTAGAATAATGATTTGACCTCAGATCCTTCTGGGTCTAAAACCATAACCTAGGTGGTCAATGAAGTCCAAACTTTGCACAACTTTCTTTGTCACAGATATTTAAGCAGTAAAGCTCAAGAGGAACATTCTAAACTGGGAGTTAGCTAAAGAACTTTTCTAGCAAAGAATCAATTAAACTGCCATTTAATTAATTAATTAATTAATTTTTAAAGTAGGTTCTATGTCCAGCATGGAACCCGTCACAGGGCTTGAACTCACAACCCTGGGATCAAGACCTGCACTGAGATCAAAAGTCAGATGCTTAATCGACTGAACCTCCCAGGTGTCTCTAAATTGCTATTTTTAATTTATTTGCATATTTGCTTTCAAAGTCACCACTTGCTTACATTTTCCAAGTAATTGTCCTAATTCTTCATTTTCCTTTCCTAAGCTGTGCCTATCAAATATGACCTAATTTTTGCAACCAGTATTTCCTACCACCTCAGGGAGCAGCTTGGCATTGTGTTCCAAAATGGTAATGATGAAAGTGAAAAATCTGGATTCATGATTGTTGAGGTGATTAATTCAATTGTCCAAAAACCTGTGACTCTTTTTTTTTAAAGATTTTATTTATTTATTCATGAGAGACACAGAGAGGGAGAGAGAGGCAGAGACACAGGCAGAGGGAGAAGCAGGCTCCATGTAGGGAGCCCAACGTGGGACTCGATCCAGGGTCTCCAGGATCACACCCTAGGCTGCAGGCAGCGCTATACCGCTGCGCCACCAGGGCTGCCCCCCAAAATCTGTGACTCTTGACAAAGGAAGTTGGATACCTCACAGTCATGGCTAAGTCAGAACATTCTCCTCAAACTGCACTGCAGTCTCATGACGACAACATTTCAAGACACACTGCATTTTGAGATAGAAGTCTGAGCCTACTATTATCATGGGGGTCGTGTGTGTGTGTGTGTGTGTGTGTGTGTGTGTGTATGCAGAAATATAATCTATACACATGCACACATACCCAGACACATTCGTTTATCTAGTCTATCAGTATAAAATCAAACCATAAGAATCTGTTGTGCTTGCCTATTAAGTATCACAATGGAATTGCACAATCTGGCACAATTAACTATTCTATAAGGGCCTTCTATTGTGGGAATAACAGGGTTGTGGCAGGTCAGGTTTCTGGAACGTTGTCAGAGCTAGGACAGAGGCTTTAACAACACCTGCCGGTGCTGTGAACAAAGGCATATTGCATTTATACAGTGGTTTTCATCACAGGGTATCCGTTAGCCTCAAAGGCGGATGCAGAGCTCCTATTCACAGCCCAGGAGAATGCTTCTCTTTTCAAAGCTCAGCATGTGACTCACCTATATTCAATGTCATAGGGACCACCCTCTTATTTCAATCCCAGAGGGCTGGAAAAAGTGATTTTCTATGTAACATCTCCAAACCCCCTTTGCCCATTCCATTGTAAATGTGAGAGAGAGTTCCACATAATCACATCTGGAAGGGATTGTCAAATGTGCAGTGTGACCAAGTCTAAAAATTACTTTCATTTAGAAGGATATTAGACAGTTCTTATTCAGTTAAGATAAGGACAAGCAACGATGCAAGCCAAATGGAGCTATTTAAAGGGAGCATGTAGCTGCTTCTCTGGAGAAGCTGTATATTTAGCAGGACAGCCCTTAGAAAACATGATTATTATTTTGACAAAATAGCCTCATTACTTTACAAGGATCTGCATGGAAGACTGACTGACTGAGTTATTAATTAATTTATTTATTTTTTATTTTTTTAGATTTCTGATCTCTCTAAGGGCATTTCTGAAGGCAGCTAGTGCTCCTGCTAATTCCTCATGACTGTATCTATTTCCCCCTCCTTGGAAATATCGAACTGTCTTCCATGTTTCGTGGTAGTGTCGTGTAAAATGCAAACCAACAGGCATATTTAAAATGGTTCAGGGGCACCTGGATGGCTCAGTGGTTGAGCGTCTGCCTTTGGCTCAGGTTGTGATCCTGGGGTCCTGGTATTGAGTCCCACATTGGGCTTCCCTCAGGGAGCCTGCTTCTCCCTCTGCCTCTATGTCTCTGCCTCTCTCTCTGTGTCTCTCATAAATAAATAAAATCTTAAGAAATAAAAATAAATTTATAAAAATAAATAAAATGTTTCCCTGCTCCATAGATACTTGTGTGGACTGTCTCTGGCTCAGCGTGCAGATTTGTATACTCATGTGGAGAATGAAGTTGAGGGCTCAGGCATTGCAAGTGGATTCCTGGTTGGTTCCTTCTGGTCATTTCAGTACAAATAAGAATGCAGCAATGAGGAGGAGAATGGTGGTATGGGCTGTTTGGCATTACCGGGGCATCCACACAGCCGCCTTGGCTTTGTTTCACAGCACAGAGCAAATCTCAGAAAATTTTCTCATAAAAGACAAAGAACGAGCACAGGGGAGTCTTAAATAAGAGGAACAGACTCTGAAAGGTGTCAGTATAAGTGCTTTTGAACAAAGGAAAATGAAACAATGTTCACCTTAAGAATCTGAATTACCTCTTGTTTTGCTAATTGAGTGAGTGGAAAAAAGAGAGACAAGAATAAAATAAGTACTTCGGTGTATAGAAAAAAAAATGAAGTTATAAGACCATGAACACTAGGAGAGACAGGAATGAAATGAGGAATTTTGATTTGGTGTTCAGTAATCTGAAATTATATGCACGAAATGCTTCCATTTTCAGTAAATGATGGTACTTTTTTCTTTCACTTTATGAATAGTTCTCAGAAAATTAATATTTAATGCATACATTCAATACATATAGTTCTCTAATATGCATGAAATGATTCACTCTCATGATATATGTTAAGGTCCCTCCTGTAACTCAAACAGACCTCAAAATTTGTATAATAAGAGTTATAGGCCTAATTCTGTCGAGTTGGACTTCAAATGACTTACCTAAGTTACCTCCATGTCAGTTTTCTCATGTAAGAGAAAAGGATGGGCAAAGCTAGGTTGGATGTCCTTTCCAGCTGTAGGGGTTGATAATTTATTGCAACAAATAGTGGCATCATAGCAGATCCAGATTTCTCTCTCTGCCAGGCTGTGTGTCTGTCTTCACTCCTTTCTTCTTCTTTTTTTTTTTCTATTTTTAAATATTTTATTTATTTATTAATGAGAGATACAGAGAGACAGGCAGAAACACAGGCAGAGAGAGAGGCAGAGAGAGAGAGAAGCAGGCTCCATGCAGGAAGCCCAATGAGGGACTCCATCCCGGGTCTCCAGGATCATGCCCTGGGCCAAAGGCAGGCGCCAAACCGCTGAACTACCCAAGTGTCCTGTCTTCACTTTTCCGTTTTTTTTTTTTTTTTTTTTTAAATAGTTTGGTAGCTTCTTTTTTTTTTTTTTTTTTTTTTTAATTTTTTATTTATTTATGATAGTCACACACAGAGAGAGAGAGAGAGAGAGAGAAGCAGAGACATAGGCAGAGGGAGAAGCAGGCTCCATGCACTGGGAGCCTGATGTGGGATTCGATCCCGGGTCTCCAGGATCGTGCCCTGGGCCAAAGGCAGGCGCCAAACCGCTGCGCCACCCAGGGATCCCTCACTTTTCCGTTTGAAACATACCTAATCTATTTTTTGATATTTCTAAGTCAAATAATATTTTCTGGTTTTTATTCTCACTCTATCCCCTCAAATGATGTATTTTTAATGTGTCTGCAATGAAAAGACTTGCAAAGTCAAGGTATGCTCAATACTGAAACTACATTGAAAATAACAATGTGAATGTTCCATCAATGGCAGGTCAGTTGCATCCTATTTGTACTCATTTATTTTATAAATACATCTGCAGACCAGAATATTTTATGAATCATGTACATTCTGAATAGGTATGTATTGTACTATATACTACATAGTATATGTTTCTCTATATAAGACAAATCAGATGTAACACGGTAGCTGATTGTTTAATTTGCATACCTCTGACCTGAACTGATTTGGATTAATGGTTCTTTTGAAATGGAAATAATTTAACTCCAAAAGATTGAGTGATTGAAACTGCATTAAAAGCATTCCAGGGGCACCTGAGTAGCTCAATCAGTTAAGCAACTGCCTTCCGCTCAGGACCCTGGGATTGAGCCCTACATGGGGGTCCCTGATCATCAAAGAGCCTGCTTCTCCCTCTCCCTTAGCTGTTCCCCCTACTTGTACTCTCTCTCTAGTAAGTAAATAAAATCTTAAAAAAAAAAAAAAAAAAAGAAAAGAAAAGAAACAGCATTCCACATCTAGCAAGGCTATCTCTGTATTTTCTCTTGATCTTTTCCCTTCCACTTTATATATTAAGAAATATATGTATATTTATATATGTATGTATATGTCTATGTTTCTCTTGTGACATAGAGTTGACAATTCAACTCTTTAGAAATATTATTACCTGACAAAATACATAAATAATGAAGAACCATCAAAATCTGTATGCCATCAATGACAATACATTGTATCATTACTATCCTCCATTAAGATAAAAATGTCCAATTTTATCTACTGGATTCAGGCTGTCAAGACATCACAACCTTGTCACTTGCAACCTAGTGGATTATTGTACATTGTTGCACATAATTCCCCAATTTTTAGATTAGTGTACTTTTAAAAACACATGATTTGGGATCCCTGGGTGGCTCAGTGGTTTGACGCCTGCCTTTAGCCCAGGGCGCGATCCTGGAGTCCCGGGATCAAGTCCCACATCGGGCTCCCGGCATGGAGCCTGCTTCTCCCTCTGCCTGTGTCTCTGCCTCTCTCTCTCTCTCTCTCTCTCTCTCTCTCTCCGTGTCTATCATAAATAAATAAAAATCTTAAAAGATTAAAAATAAAAATACATGATTTTTTTCCCCAAAAGAGTCTATTAGAATAATTCCATTGTTTGGTCGCTTCTGGGTAGACTTCTGGGTAAATATTTGCCCTTATCACTGATAGCTGTATTTTACTTCAGCAGCTCTGTTTAGAGTACATACTCATGAATAAGATTTCATCACCACATTTAGTAAAAGGCGAAATATTTATACGATCTGAAGAGAAACCAGAGTATCATCATTACATTTAGTGCAGGTCTTTATACCAAATGGATGCTAATGAATGTTGCTGGTGAGAAAAATAGTTTCCAAAATATTATTTTTTGACACTACGAAGTTTTTGTTCTCTTTTTTTCCATCTCAATTTTCATTTCCCTTGTATCTAGATAAGACTTCAAATGTAGATAATTAGTCCTTTTTTCACCAACTGAGAGTGAGTCTAGAAATTTAGCTTAATCAAAGTTTTAATAATCTGAAAACTACTCTGTGAGTATTCAAAATACATTATGTGTGTGTTTGAAAGACTCAATTTATAAAATGAGGATTTATAATAGTTACAAAATTCTTTTGAAGAAGCTGAAGCTAGTGGTTAAACTGAAGAGTGTATCTGTAATCAAGAAATGTTATTACCTACTTAAGAAACTGGAAATAGTGGTGGCCACCATTTTATTCTGCAGTCATTTCTTCTTTACTAGAGCAGACTACTATCATAGAAATCCTTCATTAAATTAAACAAGGGGTTCTGGTTTAACAGTTGTAGAAAAGGATAGATATAAACATTGTACAAAGGGAATTAAGTCCTTTTTCTCTCTCCAACCCTTAGAAGTTGAATACCCAACACTGGTTTATTATCACATTAACACTGACACAGATATTACCATATTAGCTGTATAGATGGCAGAGAGAAACATCAGGTGAAAGATGAATCGAAAGACTATCTAGGGCAGCCCAGGTGGCTCAGCGGTTTAGTGCCGCCTTCAGCCCAGGGCCTGATCCTGGAGACCCAGGATCCAGTCCCACATGGGGCTCCCTGCATGGAGCCTGCTTCTCCCTCTGCCTGTGTCTCTGCCTCTCTCTCTCTCTCTACGTCTCTCATGAATAAATAAATAAAATCTTAAACAAAAAAGGAAAGAAAGAATGATCTATTCCGTTCTTTACAGGGAAATAACCTGTGCTCATTAAAGGTCAATGACCTAAAATGCCATGGTGAATAATTAGTTCTTGAGATGTTAGTTTTTATTTATCTTTTCTCTATTGTTTTTTTTCCTCTTCAAACAAGTAAGGCTTGAAAGGCTTGAGACAGAACAAAAAAAAAAGGAAGCTGTTTGAAATTAATTTTTCTTCTTGTCGAGATTATACCAGGTCTCCTGGAGAGGAAGGGAGAAGAAGGAAATTGTGGATAGCAAGTTTCTGTAAAGAAGCTGATGGTCAGACTGATTTCACTAGTAGCAGAGATTCCTGCTCCAATTCATGATAATCAGTCCTCTAGTGATCTTGTAAGCCCTCAGAAGGCTGTGTTGGGTATTGTTATGTATTTGAGTGCATTATGAAGCAGAGCCAAAGGAGTAGTTACCAGCATTATAAAAACAAAAACAAAAACAAAAACAAAAAACAAAAAGCTCATGCCATAAGCATAGAAGCCACAGAATCAACAGAAGAAATCAGCAGGGGCACAGGGCATTGTAATCGTACCACTGAAGACAGATGAGTCACCATGAGTGTGGTGGGGTGGTTGCTGTTATGCTTTAAAGCTACGTGAAGCCAAGGAATCTTTGCACAACCATAAATAGGAACTTGAATTTTACGTGAGTCTTTGTTCATATAAAGAATAAAATAAAAAAAAAAGAATAAAATAAATATGTGTTAAACACTTGAGTACATAGACCAAGATTCACATCTGCTACTATACTTACTTTCAGATGAAAATCAAGGAATTTACATATTTCAGACTGGACTTGATGAGTTAAAACCAAATGTTTAAAAAAGCTGCTTGGAGAAGTTGTCACTTAAATTGGAATTAGCATATTTTTGGAGCTTCCTGACCATGAGGGGTATTCAAAGTGCAGATAAACATCCTTTTTGGGAATATTAAATCAATGGATGCTCAACGTTAGAATCATGATGGTTTTTATAAACCAAAGATTCTATAAAGCTATTATTCTATGAAAACAAAATTATTCATTTGCTTTTCTACATTGTATAGCTAGAGTCTAATGTGCTTTGACAAAAACATCCATTATTTAGAGCAAAGTCACAATAAATTTATAGGCCCCTGAAGTTTTAAAGGAACTAAAAGATGTCTAACTCCACTCACAACCAGTGCAGAAGAAATACACTGGACAACATCCTAGATGGGTAGTAACTTATCTCTTTGACCACTTTCAGAGATGGGGAGCTTGGGAGTAAGACCAGCAAGTAAATGGGAAAAAGCTAGAAGATCCTAGGAGCACAACGATTTCATAATAGCTCAAAGAGAAGCATGCAAGGTCTCTGGTACATGGAGAAATTGAATAGCATCTTGCAAATGTCAGATCATAGACATTTTCCATTCCAGGGATCCCCTACCTCAACATGGCTCTGTTTAAGTCTTTACAGTGCCGATATAATTTTGCTATGTTGTATACAGATGTGCCAGCTTAAAAATTCTTTTTTCAAGATCTCAAGTTTTATAAAATGAAATCCTGTTTTACTTCATAAGTTCTAAAACTAGAAATTCTATACAGAAATAATTCAGTGAATGGTTATTTATGTTTGCCTTTCTCCTTATTTGTTCCATGCTCTTCTCATTTATTTGGGCCATTCTATTAGGTGGATCACAAATATGTCAGCAAATGCCATTAATTTTTATGTCACTTTTAGGTCATCCTAAGATTTCACTACCTGTGATTGAAAATATCCCATATAATTTTCTTCTCTAATGTACATGGGAGAAACATTATTTTCCTGTCACTGTATATGCATATAATTGGCTTAAGTACTATTATAATTGTGTGGCTAAGCTGTTGGTCTAACTGTAAAGAGGTCACCCCCCTGAACCATTATTGCTATATTGTTGTAGATGTGAGGTGAGCCCTGCTTGACAAGTGAAATGATTTATCGGTCATTATACTTCCTATACAATCTGTTGCACTTAATTAAGATCAGCCATTCAGATTAAAGACTGGAACAAAGAGGAGGTTTGGAATGGATTTTTTGGACTTGGTGTTGGTCACAAAGGAAATGGTGAAACCAAATAATAGCTCTGAATAGTGAGAAAATGTGTCCTGCTCACTACAGATAGGAAGGGAGCCACACTGGAAGAGAGGGTCTGTGAAGTTGCAACAGACTTTTAGAGCTGGAGGGCAACAGATGTTGGACCACAGTTTGTTCTTGGAAAACAAGACTGCAAGTTTTTAGCAATTTCTGTGGTTAGCTGCTGCTATTTGCTATTTTTTCATTAAGTTTCTGGGCTATTAAAATACTACTAAATACTAAATTCTAACTACATTAAATACATTAAAATAATTCTTTGTAAACATCTAGAATTACCAGGAGCAAGCTTGTTGCCTCAATGTTTGAATATTTTTTTGGGACTGATTTTTACTTATGGAGAAATTACCCTTTTTTTTTTTATTGTGGAGAATTGTTCTTTTTCAGGCTTCAAATATGTTCCTTGATATAGAATTGTATGTCCATCAAATAGACAACGTTAAAATCTAACAGGCTATCTCCTGTGGTATCTGTCAAAAGGTTATGTCCATGTGTCAAAAGATTGTAAATCTATAATGTCATTTTTCAAGGTTCAAATGGTTTAAAGAGTTCTTGATTACTGAATGAAATCATTCAATGACAGTTTATAACATTGAGTAAAATAGAACATGTGAGATGCTCAACACAGTGCTTGACCCAAGTGTTTCATGTTATTGCTTAATATTTATTATTATTATTATATTAATCAAAGACAACAGACTGGAGGAGAGGACTTGCATATTTAATCAGAAAGCAGTAACATATTTTATTTGCATTTCAGGAAATTATAGAGCCATTTAACAATAATGACAAGAAATGTTCATTGCTTTGTTGAAAATAATTATATCGTAGTATAAATAAATTGGCTAATGTGGCCTCACGGGCTCCACATTCAAAACTTAATACTATTATCACTAACTAGTTATGGAGACTTTGAAATACATCTCTAAACTGCCGTGAGCCTGTTTTCTCACTTATATGATGTGGGGAATATCTCTTGTGGCTATGGTGAATGGGTACTGAGAGAATACAGGAGTTTGGTAAATAGTACATGGTTCAGTCAGCTTGTACATATTGTCTTAAATTTTAGAGTTGCCAATGATGAGAAAAAGAGTATCGATTGAACTCATGTTAACCTTTATTGTTGGTTACCATAGAAGACTCATCAAAGTTGGAAACTGAGATTTGAATTTTAATTCATAGCATATAAAAAATAAACATATACCTAAAGACATAGTTGAGAAAAGCTTCACTAAATAATTGTAAAATTCTTCATACAAAATTCCTAAGCTTAAAACAAATTACCTTTGGAAGTGAAGGAGTGGTCTCTTGAGCCAAGGATTAGAGAGTTTCATCAACCCAAGAGATAGGGAAAACCCTCAATGCTGAAATGAGGTGGGACTATAGTTGCAGATAAAATACAGGATACCCAATCAAATCTGAATTTCAGACAAACAGCTGGTTTTTTAAAAATGTAAATGTATCCCATACAGTAATTGTGACATACTAAAGAAGTATGTATATTTTTTTATTCCATGAGATACTTTGGACATTATTATACTAAAAAAAAAGTAATGATGATAGGAAATCTGAATTTATCTGGGCATCTTGTTTTTATTTGTTTCATTTTTTTGTGAAACCTGGTTAGTCTTAGAAGGAGATAATTTGATACCATGTGAGATTGTGGTGTATCCCCAAATGATTCCTGTTCCTGCCACATATTGAGAATAAAAGAATTAAAACACACTCTGAGGGGGAAAAAAAAAGCCCTATGGCTTTTCTCAGGAGAAAGCTAGGAGGACTGGATTGAGAAGGCTAGATCTGCAGCATACTTTTATTTGCACGTCGCAATACAGACAAGGTCTCACTGCGCAAAATACTCTTTCAATGCAGCCTATTGATTTCTATGCTTCGTTTTTGTTTCTTTACTTGCACTCTTTACCTGTCTAAGATTTCCAGAAACATTCACTTCTGCTTATTTCAATTCTACCTTTCTTCAAGGCCACACTTGCATATTTGCTTCTGTGGTAGACTGAACATATAATTATCATTTAAATTGAAACACTTCTGAGAGTGACAGTGGGTCACATTAATTATCACACCAGGTATATAGACAGAAAGTAGAATTCTTCCATTCAAATCAGCACAGTCACTCAGTCTTACAGAACTTGCCCAACATCATCCCCTCATGGCAGTTTCTCTCCACCATTGGTTATTCATACAGCATTGATCGCTTGTAGCAAGCATTTTGCCATTTGGCATATATTGTCTTATATTCCTGGTGATCTTCTTTTATGTGGAACTTTGTCTCATTTCTCATTTCAGAATAAAGTGAGAATTTTGAAATCAGAGACTATTTTACATTCTTTATAACTGAACCTTCCCCAGAGAACCTCGTGTAAAGGAAACAATGAACATTTGTTGACCAAAATATTTTTAATATCAAAGCCTACTGATGCATTTTAATAAGTATAAAATTCATTATAGTACAGCTATGAAGATATGGTGGATTTGATCCTGCCACATAACTTGCTATGATAAATATTTGATATATAAGGTCATGTGCTGGGGCAATAAGAGCCCCTATTTTTATTTTCAGCTTTTTAATGTATCACATGATATAGTACAACAGTTTCTATTAATTCCATTTAAGCGTGTTTAGAATTGTGATGGACACACATACGGTTTAGGCTGTGCATATCATTCGTAAACAGTGGTTTGAAATATTGGAGTTGATAATTTATAGTGTGGATTCTATTTTAAGGAAACATAGACTTACATTATCCTCTTTTAATAACTTTTCTGACTTTTAAATACTAAACGTCTCTTAATGCATGCTGTTTAGGAGTTGAGTATGAATATTTTATATTTTTTATTATTTCAGTAACAAATTTGAGAAAATGAATAGAAAAAGCTGATGAGAATTTTGGAATGTCCTGTTGGTATAGTTAGTATAATTGCCATGAATTTGGCCAGGTGTAGCTAAACGATATTTCAGGCAAAGAACTAATAGCAAAGCTTTTTACACAGTAATTTCCTGGGTAAGGTTCAACAAAATGAAAACTCATCAGACGCCCTGCTGGGATTCCATCAGCAAGCATTTATTTGTAGTTGCATGTACACCTGCTTACATAGTAATAATACACCAGTGAGTTAAGTCACTATGCCAATGCAAATTAGCTTTATTTTGAATCTAACACTGGAATGTAGCAGATATACTAACCAGACAAATGACTTGCCACTAGAAGGATAGAAGAAACGGGGGAAATTCTGTAGTGTTTGCCTATTTCTCTTGTTCCTTTTGATTATAGAAAACCTTTTATGAAAAACCTTTCCTTTGCTAACTCCTACCATTTAGATGAAGAATTTTGCAGCATATGCCTTGCTCCACTGGTGCAGCAATATTGAGCGATACAAACATGCCATCTGCAATGTGATTCTTCAACCCAAGAGATCCCGTGCTGCTTAACTCAAACTTAAAATCAATTCAGCAAACATTTATAGAGAACAAACTCTGTATAAGACATTACACTAGGTCCTGGAGGTAGACGCAGAGCAGAAAAGATGAGTAGGAACACCACCTGATCCAGGAGATTTCTGAAACTGTAATAATGGAGATAAGATAAACACAATACTATATGGCAAAGCACACTACTGGAAAAGCCACGAAAGACTCATGAACTTCTACAGAGAAGAGGAGTAGCCAAACCTCAAAGTCACTATAATTAGTAAAGAATTAACACGAGACATAGCTTAGCAGATAGTCTTAATGCCTAGTAGGATGTAGATATGTGGAGAGAGTGAAGAGGGAAGAGGAGCAGTCCGTTGCTATGATGGCCCCAGCATGAGTAAAAGGAAGAAAGTGGGAAAGAAGAAGGAATGTTTGGGCAAATAGAGATTCTATTCAGCTAGGGTGCTGGGCCGCCCTATGCAAGCAGGGCAAGATAAGCCCAGAAATGGAGAATCCATATTTCACACAAGGCACTGCCAGTTTGACAAGTTAGGAATCCATTCCATGGGTAATGGAATCTCCTTTATTGAAAAAAAAAATCTTTTCAATAAAGCAGTTACATGGACAGAATTTTTAGAATAGGACACAAAATAATGACTTTATAAGGGCCTCTTTCTAACCCAGATATAATATTTTTTTCTGTTGGAAATATTCTACTAATGGTTGCCTAAAGAAACATAAATATATACCAGCATCATCTGAATTTGCTTAATATAAAAATTCAACTTCTCTACGGTAATTTTCTGTCTCCTCTATCGAGTAATATACTAGTTTCCTGGGGCTTCCATAACAAAGTACCACTACCCAGTGGCTTAAAACAATAGAAATTTATTCTCTCACAGTGTGGAACCCAGAAATCCAAAAGTGTGGTGTTGGCAGGGTTGGTTCCTCCTGAGGGCTCTGAGAAAGAATCTGTTTCCTGCCTCCCTCTTGGCTTCTAGTGATGGCCAGCGCTACCTGGCATTCCTTGCCTTGCATATGCATTGCTGCAGTTTGCCTCCATCTTCACATGGCATTCTCCCCGGATCTCTGTGTCCGTGTCCAAATTTCCCTCTTTTTTTTTTTTTTTTTTTTAAGATTTTATTTATTTATTTTGAGAAGGAAAAAGAGAGAGAGTACCAGCAGGGACAGGGGCAGAGGGAGAGAAAGAATCTCAGGCAGACTCCACTGGGAGCCTGATTTGGGGCTCAATCTTAAGACCTTGAGATCATAACCTGAGTGGAAATCAAGAGTCAGTCACCTAACCACCTGAGCCACCCAGGCGCCCCTCCTTCTTTTTATAAGAAAATTTATTATATTGGATTAAGCTCTATCCCAAAATGTCATCTTACCTTGATTAAACCTGCATCAAGAAGGTCATATTCATAGGTTCAGAAAGTTGGGACTTCAGAACATCTTTTTGAGGGGACACAATTCAACCCATAACAGGTGGTTTTATTGATATATCTATATCTATCAAACATATAAATAACCAATTTAATATATATATCAAAGATTTAATTTTCTTTAAAAAAGCCTCAGTTTCTTTATTTTTACAATAGCTATAATAATATTGCCCTCATAAATTGCTGAAGAAATGAAATTTAATATATGATAGAACCTAGCATAGGGCAGGGTCAACTATGCGATTGGTGCATGTATTAGTTCACTTAATTCAGGTACCTATATCCAGAAGTAACTTGAGAAAAGAACCTTCATGAGACACCTGGGTGGCTTGGTGGTTTAGCACCTGCTTTTAGCCCAGGGTGTGTTCCTGGAGTCCTGGGATCCAGTCTCACACTGGGCTCCCTACATGGAGCCTGCTTCTCCCTCTACCTATGTCTCTGCCTCTCTCTCTGTGTGTCTCTCATGAATAAATACATAAAATCTTAAAAAAAAAAAAGAAAAAGAATCTTTATTGCGTTCTATACAAGTGATTCCAAATACTAGATTCCACCTATTTAAAACGAAGCCATCAGTGTCATGTACATGGACAAAAGAAGTACATGATTCAGAAAGAATATTCAATTTTCCTAGAACTTTCTTTAATCTTGGAGTATTCTATTAGGAAACAAATATATAGAAAACTTGTAAAGTTAGTATCTCACAATTCTGTTTTCCCACTTTATAATAATCCTATCTTTATACCATAAGGCAGTCCTGAATTTTGGCTAATTGCTGAATTAGATCAATCTGGTTTCCTAAGGTTTTCTCTTCCTTTTTTTCTTTCACTGTTGGATGGCTGGATATTCATGGTCTGCATAATCACCTGCACTTTCTACTTTTCTTTGCCCTTTGGCACCAGCACATGCAAAGTTAAATTTAATGCAAGGACATCATCTGGCAGATTTCCTCAATCTCAAAAAGGTAAATTCCCAAACCTCAGTTGAAGAATTTATATTTTAGCCTGAATTTTCAAGATAATTGCCTCCTCATGTCTCTACCTAATTTGGTTTGTGCAGATACAATCATATGAACAAATATGTGTTAATGGAAAGCCTTCTTAGCTGTCAGTGAGTTGGGCATCCATAAGGGATAGTATATGGGAATTCTGGAATTTATAATCCTTTTTACTCTGCCATTAATTAAAAGTGCCCCAGAGACAGATTGAGAGTGACCCAGGGTGAAGGGGCCGGAGGTTAAGCCTTTTAGCTCTGAGCCTCTAGTTTGAATCTGATCTTAGCTGGTAATAAACAAGAGCTACTGCTATTTGATATCAGTTTGGTGACCCATGTGAAATGAATTAGTAATCTCAGGCTTGCCCAGGTGGACAGGTGTCCTTACACAGCCTGATTTGACGCCTCTGTGAAGAACCCAACAACCTAAAAAATGATGGAAATAAAATGGCTTCACAAATGTTCTCTTGCCCTACTAGGATTGTTGTTCAGTAACATGCAAAAGTATGAGGCCTAGGGATCCATATGCCTGGTTTGTAAAAAGGCTGTGGGAATAAAAGAGATCAGGGTGGGCTTAATAAGACCCAGACAGTGGGTCAAATGAGAATCAGGTGGTGGGTCTAAGAGAAATTTAATATCCTTGGCTTCTCTCTCTCTCTCTCTTTTTTTCCCCTTTCTGTTTGGTTGTCATGGGAATCTGTGTTTGTGGAGGAAACACTGGTTGTATTTGCCCAGGGCAGATGTGTATACCCTCCAGCCTTAGAATTTGGCAGTAGTAGGACAGAAGGATGTGTGGCTAGATAGAAAGAAAGGAATTTGCATTGATAACTATCACAGAAAAAATAAAAACATTGCAAGAATTTTGTGGTGTTGTTTTTTTTAAAGACATGATGTGCTAAATTGAAATAAGAGCAAATCTTTTATTACTAAACTGAAGAAAGCTATTTGAACTTGGTTCACTCAAATTTTGTTGCTATGATTAATTTGAGTCCAGCAGTTTTTCACTCAGTTTTAAAATGTATCTTAAAACTATTCTGTATTTTTGCCCCCAATAACCAGAACAAAGAAGTCCTGGGAAATTAAGTGGAGGAAAGAAACACTTCTAAGGAACTTAAATTTGTTTTTTCTTTTCAAGAATAAATGAATCATTAATATTACCTATAGCTTGCTGTTTCTAGGAAGTCTTAATGGGCAAAAATCTCTATTTGAATCAAATTTGTGGATATGTGTGTGTATGTGTGTATGTGTGCGTGTATAGCATATATATACCATGGCATTCTCATGGTGTTCTCCTTAACACTTTGTACATATATATATACACATATATATATGTGTATATATATGTACATATATATGAAGCTTTTAGCCACATGACCAAGGTGGCGCGATCGGAGCTTCAGCTCCCGGGGGTAGGTTGTATGTGTGTATATATATATGCACACACACACACATTCAAGACTATTTCAATAGAGATTCAGACAATTGCAATATGTGAGAGATTAAACTCAACTCAGTTGAAACAAAAGGCAGGAGAGTTTTTAAGCATGGAGGTGAGCTAGTAGCAAATTTAGGGGTGAAGCTGGTTAATATGATTAGGCTATTTGTGTTTGCTAAGTACAGCTTATTGAAGTTAGGCTCCTACGCCTTCAGAGGGACTGGAAGATAGGGACATTACCTTATGGCTAATTGCATTTAAAGGACTGGTTCTCAGGTCCTAGAGAAAGTCCTTGATTGTAAAACTAGCAAATGGCTATTAGGAGATGAATAATTTCTGGAGATCTAATATATAGCATAGTGATTATAGTCAATGATACTATATTATAAACTTCAAAGTTGTTGAGAGTTGAGAGACTAGATCTTAAATGTTCTCACCACAAAGAAGTAGTTGTAATTATGTGACATGATAGAGGTACTAGCTAATGCTAGTAATCATATTGCAATCAACTCGTTTTACACCTTAAACTTATACAACATTATAGGTCAATTTTAGCTCAATAAAATATACTAGTGCTTAATATATACCTTAGTGCTAAAGAATTTGGGGATCCCCGCATGGCTCAGGGCTTTAGAGCCTCCTTCAGCCCTGGGTGTGATACTGGGGACCCGGGATCGAGTCCCACATCAGGCTCCCTTATGGGCCTGCTTGTCTCTCTGCCTTTCTCTTTCTCTCACTCATGAATAAATAAAATCTTAAAAAAAAAAAAAAAAAAGAATTCATGGCATTTTCCTTAGCACTTTTTATCTGACAGAACTTATCAAAGATAAATGCATCAGTCTGCGGTCATGTCTAATTGAGCTCTAATCACCACAAAATTATAAAGAACCTAGGGGTCTGTTTTCTCGGTTCCCTTTTTTCAAAAAATGTCTCAATTTGCTTTTGCTCCTCTTTGTAACTCATCCAAACCCAAATTATTCCATTATTTTTCTGTTTGTTCAGTGATTACATAATGATGCCATTATAAGGTAATCCCATTACCTGAGTCTGGAACTTTCTTTTCCCATCTGTTCATTCCCTCATCATGACATAACATTTCTTCATTTCCTAGTAGGTAGATAATCTGATAAATAATTTCATATAAGATGTTAATGACTGATTAACATTAATTGTTCAATAGAACAATTGAACCATACTAAAGTTTCTATGTATCAACACAGAAGAGCAGTTTAGCCTTACCACTCCTTAATTTGCATTATAACAACAAAATTGCAGTGGTTTTTCATGGTAATATTAGGGAATTAGAGTCACAGCAGTCAGGGATAAAGATATTTTAGGGGATGAGTATCTTTATCTCAAAAATCCCATCATGTGAGTTAGTATTATTATGCACCAAGATGGCATCTATCCTTTGTTTCTTAGGTATGACATGAGTATGGTACCAACAGTTCAGAAGATGATTGCAACATACAGTTAATTATTTGATTCACTTGGAGTTTTAAATTTTTAACTTGAACTAGTAACTTGTTAAGATGTTACTTCAGTATCATTTTAATAAAACATTAGTCTTAAAATCAACAATTATGTGTTATAAAGTTGCTATCCATTAATTATCTCATTAATCTTCCATATTCCTTTAGTATGTAGGTCTTAACAATATTCACAATATCACGAGACTTACTGTTACAGAGAACTATTGAGATTTTGAAACAATTTCCAATAATCAGGTATGGCATGATATGCCAGGTGTGGCATTATCTCTATACTAAAAATGAATAAATTCAAGTTAAATAAGTACAGAATTGTCCATTTTCAAACTAAATAGAACTGGACTCAACGCACCTTTCATTGAATCACAGTAGAAACTTTCTTCTGGTAACATTGCATTACATTTTCTGTTTTAATTGCTCTGACTGGCATAACTAAGACATCACTGGAAATCATAATACTACCTCTATTTACAGTATATTTTAAGACTGATGTAGTGAAATGCGTTTCCCAACTGATTAAGCTAATCAGAATCTATTTTAGCTTCAATCTTGTGGCTAGAGACTTTTCTGAAACTTATTTGCTTGTTTCCCAAACTTAGATTCTACAATTAAGTAATTAATTAATTAGTATTTATTAATGCATTCACTCATGAAATATTTTCTGAACATCTATACAGCTAAGTGCTTCATAACAGGGATGACCAATGCTATTTGTAATGTGATGTGTTCGCATGAAGAGTGGGAGGTTGAAGGTGTAATGGTATACGGCTTATAATTAATCTTTTTCATCTGAAGAAATTGTATATCTCAAGATCATTATCATAGGGGTCAGTTGTCATTGTATTAAATATAATGTGTAGACTACATAGAAATATGAACTGAACCACATGCTTTGGACATAGTATGGAGCACTTTATCTTCATCTTTCTGTTTTATTTTTATGATATGATTCCTTCTAAACTACACTCTGCCAAAAAAAGGGGCGGGGGGGGTCTTTAAGCACTTTAAACAATTCAAGTTCTTAAATGTATAAATATTTATTACTCACCAACTATGTGTCAACTATCATTCTAGTTTAGTACCTGAGTGATTAAAAGAGGTATGGAGAGAAAACATACAAAGAAATGAATCGGTACTAAGTGTGAAGTCATCCTAGAAAAGTGAAAGATTTGGGGTGCCTGGGTGGCTCCACAGTTAAGTGTCTGCCTTCGGCTCAGGGCGTGATCCCGGTGTCTGGGATCAAGTCCCACATTGGACTCCTTGTGGGGAGCCTGCTTCTCCTTCTTCCTGTGACTCTGCCTCTCTCTCTCTCTCTCTCTGTGCCTTTCATGGATAAATAAATAAATAAATAAATAAATAAATAAATAAATAACTAAATAAATAAATAAATATTTAAAAATAAAGAAAAGTGAAAGATTTGATGATAAAGCTAATGGCAATGTGACAACAATATAAGTAGAATGGTCTAAATTAATGAGGAGCTAACATTTAATATGAGATTTGAAATTAGAGAAGGTAATCAAAGACCAAAAAATTAGTGAAGAAATTCCAGGCAGAGGGAACACCTTTGCTGAAAATCTGAGATGGATCGGAGCACAACAAGATGCAGGAATAAAAAGAAGAAGGACACTGAGCTGGAACAGAATAGGAAAGGGATTAAGCAGACTCACTGAAGTGAAGCAGATATAAACAGGTATCTTAGTTTCAGTTATTTAAATTTTACTCAATGTTTGCAACTGGATACCGGAAGAAATGTTTTCCTAAGGCCGGGAAAGAATGCCCTGGGGTCTGTAATTCCTGTATGTCAGGGAGAAGAGGGATCACAAACTGGTCCACTTCTGTCGGCAGTATTTTTTTAAGTTAGAAACTGAATTTCCTATGACTCGGTAAGCAAATATATTTGTTTCTTTATTTCTATTGTGACAATACACTATAAGAGGGTTGATATATTATGTAACATCACCTATACCAGTATTTCCTACCAAAACAAATTACAAGAATAAACTCTGTTTTATCCACCCATTATAGAAATCACTTTCATTAAATCCTTAGTTTTAGCCAAGAAACTAGATTAGCATAAATCCCTTTAGACTAGCTATTAATGCCATTCCATGAACCATTTAAAAGGAGTTTTAAATTTAATCGCTTCTCTGTTCCCTGAACACACCTTTGAAAAAAAATAATTATTTTCTAGCCTCATAGATACATCCTACTTTTAGGTCAATACAATTACTTTTTCTAAGCTTTACTTATGGGGAAAAATATACGTTGGCATACATTGGGTTGCCTTTTTAGCAGTGAAGATAGCTAAGGGTTGTATTTTGCAACGGATTTCCAAAACTACAATCTCCATGGACCTATATTTGTAACTGCATTTTCAATTGCCAATTAGATAAAGAGTATATCATGTGAATCCATAGAAATGTGCTCACAGATACCTTGTCTGCCTTTTGTAAATACAGTGTTCAAGGGGATTTTGTAGGCTAAATTCAGTTTCAATTGCAGTTGGCCTATTTCAGAGTTATGGTTTGATTGTGATATACATAAACATCTACATTATCATATAATTTTCCAATATATAAAACACTTGTAATAATAAAAATTTTACCCAAAAGTACAGATGAAAAAAACAAAATAAAGACAAAATTATTAAACATAATGGTAGATGAAATAAAAATTTCAATAGTAACTCAAGTAAAATCTCCCCCCAAAAAATACGTTTTAGGTTTCTCTTTTATAAAGCATATAATTTGAAGATTAACTAGACATAATGGGATGTCTTTAGTTTCTTGATGTAATAATGTTAGGACCTGAGGCATTCATCCACTCAGTTGTTTAACAAACAACTTTAGAGCCCCTGATACATGCCAGAGAGTAATCTAGAGAATGAGCTTGGGAGAATTACTATGAAGTAACTACCCTCAAAGAGTTTATGGATTAACAAACAAATAATACAAGAAAATATTATATCCTATAATATTTATGTTATTAATGATGACACTTCATGACAGAATGGAGTCACAAAGCTTAATGTTAAAAATCAAAGGACAAGGAAAATAATTTCATGTATTTATTTTTATTATTAAAATGTTAGAAGAAGTAAATTATTTGGTTTAATAGTATATAATTTGGGCAGCCTGGGTGGCTCAGCGCTTTAGCGCCGCCTTCAGCCCAGGGCCTGATCCTGGAAACCCAGGATCGAGTCCCATGTCAGGCTTCCTGCATGGACCCTGTTTCTCCCTCTGCCTGTGCCTCTGCCTCTCTCTCTCTCTCTCTCTGTGTGTCTCTCATGAATAAATAAAATCTTTTTTTTTTTTTCAAAAAAAAGTAAATTATTTGGTTCTGTGCTAGGCTTTTGAATTTTTACTTTGTTGATTATTGGTTGCATGTACTCCATATCTCCAATCTTGGTTTGAATAAATAGTTTTCTGTATGTATTTAAAAAATAAATAAATAAAATGTTAGGTAACTATTTCATGTTGACATTTTAAATTTTCACGCTAAAAATACAAAGAAAAAGATTTACCAACATCATCTGATCATATACCATGTAGCTAATCTTCTAAATAATTCATCATTCATTCCAGTGAAGAGTAGCCAGGTTCTAAGAATATAGATAAAATATTAATTAAATGTATGTGTGTGTATGTGTATGTTTTAAATTGAAGATCTTGGTTAAAATTATAACCTTAATACTTACTAGCCTGTGAAATTAAGAAAAACACTTAAGCTCTCTAAGCTATTTAATCTGAGAGAATTCCTCAGCCTTTCTTTGTCTTTTAATAATCTTAAGACAATTGATGAGCCCTGAAAAGTTATCTTGTAAAGTGCTTTCCAATTGACAAATATAATTATTTTCTTACCTACTGGTTAGTGTTATCATCAGATGTAAGGTTATATGGGGGCACCTGGGTGACTCGTTGATTAAGCCTCTGACTCTTGATCTCAGCTCAGAATTTGATCATAGGATTGTGAGTTCAAGTCCCATTAAACAAAAAAATAAAAAATAAAATAAAATAAAATAAAATAAAATAGGTATGTGTGAAATCCATGTGAAATGTTATATGAATTATTGTTACAAATTATGTCTATTTGAACACCTTTTCACATTATAGCATAGTGTGTAATATAAGTTTGAACCTCCACTTAGGGCTAGCTAGGTAGAGCTCACCTTTGTATTCTCAGCACCTAGAAATGTACCTTGTGCCTGATAATTATACAATAAATGCTTAATTAAAAACTTAATCTATTGATCATTGTTTATATGTAAGCTTTCATTTAAAAGTGAAAATCCACAATTTACCCAAAGATTTAATGTTGTTCAGAGGAAGAGAAAGCTTACTATTTTGAAAAAATAGTTGTATTTTTGCTGGAACATTGAAATCATATTCACACATCTCCCCATATGGCCTTACTATTCAATTAATTTTAACCAACATTAAAGCCTTACTTTTTATTTTGACTTCTTAAAATAAGAGTACAAAATTCCATGGTAAAAAATGTATGTCAACAGTAAAAAGACTCAATTTTAGACTTGGTAGCATTTAGAAGCACATCTTTCTAGAGGTTATTCTGAGGAAATAGACACATATACACACTTCAAAAGTGTACTCATGTTCTACATGTTATTTTAAATTTTTATATTCTTGCTAAACAGAAAATAGTAAACAAAATTCTATATCAACAATTATAATAAGCCACTATGTGGCTACACCATACTGATAGATAATTTTCTTTCTTAAAAGTTATGATTAAGGGATCCCTGGGTGGCGCAGCGGTTTGGCGCCTGCCTTTGGCCTAGGGCGCGATCTGCCTTTGGCCTAGGGCGCGATCCTGGAGACCTAGGATCGATTCCCACGTCGGGCTCCTGGTGCATGGAGCCTGCTTCTCTCTGCCTGTGTCTCTGCCTCTCTTTCTCTCTCTGTGACTATCATAAATAAATAAAAATTTAAAAAAAAAAGTTATGATTAAAATGATATTGCATTTCTTCTTTTTGTTTCCTTTTTTTAAATTTTGTTGCTATCTATAAAAGTAAGCACTGAAATATCTTGTTAAATAAATACAAATGATAAAAGAATTTTGCTATAAATGGGAATTCTTTAAACTCTTTTTATTTATTATGTCCAAAATAAAAATGTGTTACTTATAAAAATTACTTTTAATTATCTAATAATTGATATTTATATTAGGTTCTCCTTCAAATTAAGTTCTCCTCTCTGCTGAGTAGGGAGTGTGAAGTGGGTATCAACCTCAGGATCCTGGGATCATCACCCTTAACTGACTGAGCCACCCACGCATCCCACTTTTTACTGATTTTTCAAATAATCCAATGCTAATGAAGCTAAAACTACCAGTTATTTAGTAGGCAAAAGTTATGATAAAAATATGATATTTCTTTCATAAACATATATACATACATATTATGAATTCTGGTGTTAAGTTTTAGGGAATAGTTAAGAAATAATCATATATAAAAATTCAGAAATATGTCTATTAATTTCATTAAACATAACCAATTTTTTAATGACAAAGAAAGGTATATACTAATAAAAATTATTGATTATCAGCTAACATGTGATCTTAGTTTTCAAATATAAGAAGTAAAATATTATAGTTTAAAAGATTAAATAGGGTAAGTATTGACTATTACTGGAAAAAAATTCATATAATTGCTAAAATGGATTTTAACCTCCCTAATGAATGGCATACATTTAATCTAAAAGAACTTTTGTAAAAATTTTTCATGGATTATACTCATATATAAATTAACATTTTTGTCTTATTGCTTAGTGATCTGTATCATTAAATGCCCTGTCCAAAAACATACGACAATTTTCACATTCCTAAAATTGTGTGACACTTTCTCCACACCTTTCCTGACACTGGTAGTAAAATTCTTTTTAAACATTGCCAATTCATAAGTACACAATTATAAAGCATGATTTTACTTTTAAACTTTTATTTATCTGAAGACTTAATATATTTACCTGTATGTATTGGTTATTTTGATTTATATATATATATATGTAACTTGCCTGTTCATGTCTCTTGCCCATTTAATGAATAGTTTGCTTTGTTTATGTATTAATTTTTAAGTCACTTTTTCTCTCTGTCTCCATATATGTATTTGTGCATATATGCTGTAGGATATTACTCCTTTGTCAGTCTTATTGTTTTGAAAAACTGAAAGTTTTTTTTTTTTCTTTGTATTTATGATTGTGCACTTTGTACTAAAGTGACTGGGTAGAAAGTTGTATGACCAGATGACTCCTGGTTAACTGCTACTCCCATCAATCTTTATTAGTATTTGTATTTATCTTCTGAATTTATACTAAATACCAGCAGCCAATTTTGAGATATGAAAACATTAGTTTGCTACAGATTTTGTAACATATTTCTCCTTGATCTGTTGATGTTCAGATATTATTTTATTTATTTTTTTATCTTATTTTTTAATTTATTTATTATAGTCACACAGAGAGAAAGAGAGAGGCAGAGACATAGGCAGAGGGAGAAGCAGGCTCCATGCACCGGGAGCCCGACGTGGGATTCGATCCCGGGTCTCCAGGATTACGCCCTGGGCCAAAGGCAGGCGCCAAACCGCTGTACCACCCAGGGATCCCCGATGTTCAGATATTAGAAACAAGAGAGTAATATTCCCTGATGAGTTTGCTTCCAGCATGGAGTTAATGAATGAGGGTATGTCCCTCCTTTTGCACAAGGAGATATAGATGGTACTGGGAGTTTTAAGCTATTACATGTTTGGTCAGGTAAAAGAGAAAAAGGGTAAATTCAAAGCATCTGTAAGTGTTATGCTATTAAATATTAGAATCATAGTATATCAGAAATCATTTACATTATTTATCAGAATGCTGTAAATATAGCAGTGCATCCTGGAAGAGAAATTGAGAATGAAAATGTAATCTCTGGGGTCATTTATTCAAAATGATTGCTAAAGCCATGGGAAACAGATTCAAGAGGAAAAATGCTAAGGAGATAATATAAAAGAAATTGAAGAATAAACATTGAAAAATGCCTGCAACAGTCTGGAAAGAGGATTAAATGTAACAAAGCGTATACAGAACTACAGGGAGGAAGCAAAGAGAATATAGTGGTACAGAAGCCCCCCCCCCAAAAAAAAATCAAGAATTTCAAGAACTGTGCTGTAGAATACTCTTATTAGAAATTTGGTAATACTGGAAAAGAGGGAGTTACAGTGGCGAACTAAAGGGATATTCGTGTAAATAAAAGCTTATTGTTGTTTTGATTTTAGTATAGAATGGATTTAAACATTCTAGGAGGTGCTACAGATACCAGAATGAAAAGATCTAATAATTGGAGCTAGAATGAGAGAAAGTGGGATTAAGTATGCCTTTGGCACATAGTGGCATCAGAAAATGAGTAAGAAAAATCTGTTCTTTGAAGATAACAAGGTGGAAGAAATGATGGTTGAAGAAGTAGAATTGAGGTAGAGAGAAGAAATGTGGGAACTTGTTTTGCATTGTCTCCATTTATTCACAGCAATGATGAGGTTATTATCAGAGTAGTTTTGACAGTGTTAGGAGACTATAAAAATTTTGCTGCTGATTTAGGACTTTGATTGTATCGCACAACTTGTTTTAAGTAAGTAAAGGAACCCTATCGTAATTACAGGTTTGGAATAAAATTTGATTATATGCTTTCATGACTTTTTCTAGCAATACTTTGTCACAAGAGGAAAACAAGATTGGGATAGGGAACATGGGGAAGGATGAAGCATTGTAGCTTATGAAATTGACAATTTGTAAGTGGAAGTAAATTAATGATGTGGAAGATTTAAATTGCTACATTGAGTCTCACTGAAATGGCTAGTAATGGCTTGAGGTTTGGAATGGTAGTTAGAATATCTACAATGGGGAGAGTAAAATAGTCAAGAAGGTAAATGTCATCAACAAATTGATGAGTGAGTTTAAAATGCTGGTAATGATGAAAGATTGACATCTTTATTCAGTTTTGCTCTTCTTAAAACTTCATTAAAATAATAGTAAATGAATATTTTAAAGACCTAGATCTACAGCAAAAAGAAAATGCAAATGAAGAAAATAGCAAAAACGCATTGAAATCAGAAAGCAGATGGTTGAGTGATCAGTAAATGATACAGCAGTCTTGAGGAAGCAAAAACCTAGCCAATGGTTAAGGAAGACTAGAAACAATCAATTCGTATTAGAGATACAAAGCACAAGTGTGGGGTCTAATCTCAGTAGCATTAGGAGACCAAGAGGTTGCCAAACCACCAAATCCCTTCTACTCTTTCCACAACTGCTTCTGTTTAAGCCAGCAGAACACTAAAACTGTAGTTCATATCCTGGAGTGGCTAAACTAGAGGCACCAAGCACAGCTGAGGACAGAGGCACTTTACTGAAAATGATGGATTTAATTCCAAGTTTATAAACTGAATATTAGTACCTCTCAGGCCTTTTCTACCACATGGCAGTTAGAACGGACCCTACTGGTAGGATATTTTTCAGCTTTCTCCAGGGACTCTGATCATCCTAAATTAAGAAATAGAAAACTAAAATCAAAGGTTCTATATGAAAATAGTTCAGAAAATTCACTCTAACGAAGAACTGCACTCAATATGCCTATCCCTCAACCCACCCAGCACAAAAGAAGTTTCCAAACATTGTTTTAGTGCTGTACTTCCATATGTGACCAGGCAACCAAAGAACATCAGATAATTAGGCAAGGAATCTGATGTGCAGTGTGTTGCAAAGTATTGAAGCAGAAAAAAGCAGTTAAAAAAAAGATTTTATTTGTTTATTCATGAGAAACACAGAGATGTGTGAGGGAGAGGCAGAGACACAGGCAGAGGGAGAAGCAGCTCCATGCAGGGAGCCCGATGTGGGACTTGATCCCAGGACTCCAGGGTCACGCCCTGAGCCAAAGGCAGGGGCTAAATCTCTGAGCCACCCAGGGATCCCCAGAAAAAAGCAACTTTAAGAGAGACTCTGTAATAAGAAACTCAAGGAAAGAACACTTTCATTTATAAATCTAGGGAGACAAGAAATATTGTACTCAGAAAAGAACACTAACAAATGACTTAGAAAACAAAAACAGCTTTTGGGAATTAAAAATACCAGTGCAAAAAAATGGATAACTTTCCAGAAGGGATAGATTATAAAATTAAAGAAACCTCTCAGAAAGTAGGCTGAACATAAAAGAGACTAAGAGACTAAAAGAGAAAAGGAATAGAAATAAAATATTGGTTGAGGATGCCAATAGCCAAATAACAGAAGTTTCAGAGAGGACCAATAAAAGGAGAAGAAATTATCAAATAAGTATTTTGAGATACTTCCATAATTCCAACATGTTTCCCAATTGAACAGCCTGCTGATTTTGTAGTAAAATGTGAGATAAAAGTAATATTGAGAAGATGACAGATTGTAGGAAAATTGTAGGTTGAAGATTTTGGAGGAGGAGCAATTTACAATGGTACTAGAGTCAAATTGTGGCTTTGTTGCTTCGTAGCAAGACATAAAGGTAGTTGACGCTCCCAGACTTGTGATGACAAAGCATTTGAAGTATCAGCAGAGGGAGAATGCCATTGACAGCTCTAACTTTTGGGAAGGACACTAATGAAAAAAAATTTAAAGGCAAGACTTCAGTTTGTTTATTGACAATCCTAACAGGAGGAGAAAATTAATCTCATGATTTAAAACCAAAGCACTGAGACAAGTGAAAGTTGAAAACTTGTACTAAATTATGAAAACAGTTGAGGTAGAGGCTTACTGACATTAAATATTAGCATCCCAACATTTCCTTATGAGTCTACTTCTCTAATCCATATGCACATATGCATATAGAAACCATAGAAGAAGTGTTCTCAAGGAGAAGGAAGGTTTCACCAGTTTTTACAAACTGAAGCACAGTAAAGAAAGGTTGGACTCACCTCGCACCAGCTCTCACTGGGTGCTCTGCACTCATCTCTGCCTCCCGAGGTAGTGATACTCCATAAGAATCTCAAATCATACTTAAATAGATAATTGAGTATTGTTTTCTTACCTCACACTTTTGATACCATTTTTAAAAATCATTTTAATTAATATTTGTTGAAAGTGTGAGATAAATTGTTTGGGTTTTTTGGTCATGATTTATTTGGCTAAGAAAAATGAAAGCCAAACCCCTTTTTCCATAATAGCTTCATAGACTAGTTGGAAGTGTTAAAAGAAGGAGGCTAACATAGGCAGTCTGTCACTTTACTCATACGAATTCACAACTGATGTTTTTATGATAGTGATAGCACTGTGTGTGAGTGGGGGAACTGGGGCAAGCCTGATCTATTAATTTTAATCTTGCCTATTTATTAATTTTTAGCACTTTAGCAAACAAATTGCTGTGGGGGTAGGAGAGATGAAATGAGAATAAAGAATGATTTTTAGATTCTGTCTTATTTATTATACTAAAACTACAAACAAACAAAAATTTTGTTGACAGAGTCATTCAAGGAGAACATGTATGAAATTTCATTGTGGAAATTTTACAATCATTCCCTAAAAATAACTACATTTTAATTGCCTAAGAAAAATATCTATATACATAAAAACTATTGTGGAAAACGAAGCATTGTGATGAAGGAAATAAAAAGAAATTAAATTCAAATCAGAGTATTTGCTTAATAGCTTAAGCAGTTGCTAATGTTTATATATTACAATGTGAATTATAATGCTTAGATAATGAATTTGTTGCTTTTTTGAGAAGTCATGAACATTTCAACTTGCAACTTCTCATACTAAACAGATATGCAAATATTGTTAAGATGATTGTCTATTTTACAATAAGGTTAATTTTGGTAAAAGGCACATTAACTCTATAATCATAATAGGGCTAATCAAGACGGGGTTTGATAAAGAAAGCAACAAAGGTAAATGCTAAAGAAAAGAAATAGCCAATTTGGATAATTTAGGCCAATACAATAATTTTTGTTTTTAAATAGAAGGGTTGGATTCTTTTGGCCCAATGTAAAATGAAAAAAAGATGATTTCTTTTCACTTACCTTCTTTTGCAGAACTTATTAAATATATTCTGATTGTGTATTATTGTGGGCATGAAGATGGTAAGGAAATCTTGACATTAGATGGTTACTATCTAATGCTGAATATATATTTTACTAAAATGATATCATAAAATTCCTGCAGATTATACATAATTCAGTAATGGTTTTTTTCTATAAAATGACGATTTTATTAAAATATTTGAAAATACATGCATACTATATCCAGTGTGCTAATTAGAAGCTAAATTGAATGTTAGTTTGAAATATTTTTTAAATAGAACATTATTCTATGTAATTGTGAATATACACCATATTTCAATCATAGAATTTTGAACCTGGAAGGAACCTCAGATTTCATAGGGTGCTATCTGTTCACATTTTGTGGGAGAGAAATAAGGTTAGAGAATTTACATAATTTAACCAAGGCCACATAGTTAATTGCATAATAATTCCTGGGGACATGATATATTTTACATTTCACCCATTTTAATCATACATGTATTTACAACTGATTAAACAAAGGCTTAGAGTGAAAACATGGCTTGCTTAAAAATGCACAACTATTTGATGGAAGATCTGGGGTTCAAATCTATTATACTATTCTTTATTAGTATACATTTTCTAGACTGTTTTGTTATGTCCAAACTGCATTAATTTTGTGTGATTAAATATTTAGCCCACTCTTCCCTGAGCTCCAGATATTTATTTCCTCTTGTCTATTTGATATTTCCATTTAAAGTCTCACAGATATCTTGAGTTTAACCAACTAAACTTGTGATTTTTTTCTCTTCAGTTTGTTTTCCTATTCCTATCCCATAGTCTTGTTCATCTCAGTCAAATGTACAGTCATTCCCTCGACCCTATAGGTTTAAGCCAGAAATTTAACAGCCATCAAGATTGTTCCTTTTTCTGATCTCCTACAGTCAAGCCATGTTGGTTCTGCCTCTCAAATATGACTTGAATGTATTATATTTCCTCTGTTGCCACTATCACCACCTGAATCCAGAACACTGTCAATAGTCTTGCCTCAAGTATCATCTGATCACCACCACTGCTGTGATATCCTTTTCAGTCTCCACACAACAGGCTCAGTTATCTCTGTAGGGAGTAAATGAAATGATGTGACTCTCCCGCCAAAGAACCATGAATAGATTTTCTTACACTTAGAATAAAATTAAGCTACTTAGAGTAGCTTATAAGGACTTACCTGACCTAACTGTAATTCATCTTTTAGCACTCTCCTCATCACTCATAATTTTCTATTTATTCTCTTTTCTTTCAGTTTTTTGAACACTTGGCTTTTCCACTTTGAGCCTCCAGAATTTCATTTTGACTGGGCATTTGTCCTCATTCTTTTCTCATGGTTAGGCTGCAATGACATCTTCTCTGGTAGATAATGTCTACTATGGCCCCCCGTGATAGGGACCCTCCTTGCTGGTATTCATGGCTTTGTGCTAAGTCCTCGCTGTAGTAACTTTCTTCTTACCAGTAGGATATCTCAACCTAGAGAAGATGTCACTTCCATCATTAGATTACACAGATTCTGACTTCCATCTTGTTAGAAGACCTTCATTTTTCTGGATGAAACAAGTTGTCATGTTGATAAGGCCACATGGCAAGGACTTGAAACAGACCCCTGACCAACAGCCACCCATAGAAGTCCTCAGTCCAATAGCCGTAACAGAAGTGAATCTGTCCAACAACTACATAACAGGGCTTGGAAAAGGATCCTTCCCCACTTGAATTTCCAGATGAAACCTTGGCCCTGACAGACTCCTTAATTATAGCCTGGTGAGAAACCCCAAAGGAGAGTATCAAGCTAAGTTTACATAAGATTCCTGACATAAAGAAATCATGAGATAATAAATGTGTGTTGTTTGAAGCTACTGATGCAAAATAACTTGATACACCTTCTCCAGGAAGTCTTGACTGAGTACTCTCACATAGATCACACTCTATCTCACCTACTCATTTAGTTTTAATATCACCTATTAAAAACTTAAATGATTTTATCTACTCATCTCTCTGCACACTTTATTTGGCCAGACTCCTCTATATAAGTGTGAGGTCTCTGAGGTTGAAATGAGATATATATATCACTGCATTATCCATGATCTAGCCTTCTTCTTTGTATCTTTCTGGCCTGGAGTGTTATGGACACTATGTGATCATTAGAGCCATAGAATTCTTATTTCAAAATATTGGAATTTTCCTTCATCTTCATCTTATTCTAATATGTACTTGGTCTTCTGGAATAAACCTTTCCTTTAGTCCCATATTCAGAAGGGAGATACAGGCACAAAGATTAATGTTAGATGTACTTCACACTATTACTTTTTTTTTTTTAATTGTCTATACAAACAAGATAAGGTAGCATAGTGTTACCTGATAAATTCAATCAATATCGATAGTAGTCAGTGTGGATAATTCATGCTTCAACAATTGCCTGTTTCTGACTGCAGAGAATTATTTTTTGCTTGGTTAATCAGGGTAATTGCTGTATATCTCCACTTCACTTTGCTTTTGTAGACACAATCAGAGACCAGAAGGGCTAAACCCACCTTAAACCTCCAGGTAGTTCAGAGAGCTTCCATCTTGCATGCAACTCCACAGAATATTACTTCTTCTTTGGGGAATACTTGCAACGTAAGTGTCTCACTGGTTGATGTGAAGTGCTGTCAAAACTGTCTGATGCTACATTTTTAAAGTATGGTATAATTGTCATAATGCATTCAAGTCTTTGCTCACAATTACTTCAAATAATTATGAGCAGATTTATAGGCCTAAAGCTCAATGGAAGATGTTGATTATTTTTTTTATTTCTTTGTTTATAGTTTTTCCAGAAAGTTGTCTTTCCAGTGTGATCTAACGACTGTTGGTAATTTCCATGGTCCTCTGCTTGACCTACCTCTTGAAATATATATATATATATATTTTTTTACAAATGGCAATCTCAACATATCAACAGCTTAATTAAAAATTGAATTTAACATAAACTATATATTAACACATTGGTATCTTATCAGAAATATTACAGTTTTCTACGGTAATTGTGCATTGTATTTTCCTTTATTCAATCTATTCATAATATGTAGCAGATAGAGTGAGTTGAATATGAACCCTAATTTTGCCCTATGGTACTACACCAAGAATTGAGGGGTAAGAAAAGCATACTTGTAAAAATTGTAGATACTATTTTTCCAGATCCAAGTCATTTGATTTGTCCTTTCATCATAAGAGAAAATGCTGTGATTGTGTTGTGATTTTATAAGATTATTCCTGAAAAGCTGTAACTATACAGTATTTTTGACTACTCCAAGTCACTGTCATTCATATTTCACATAACTAAATTGTAAGTCTGAATTCCTTCATTGTAAAAATGCACCTAAATGTTAAAAGAGAACAGATCATAACTTTGAGTAATTCATTTTTGCCACATTTTTCTTTTTTGCTTTATAATGAAGCAAATCCACTCAACGTTTAGTTGAGCATATTTAAATAAATTATTTGCTTTATTAAGAACATTTCACATATAGCTTTTAGATCAAATTATCAATTGTATTAACAGTATGATGGAGTTAATTTCCACTAATAAGAGTGAAAGGGAAATCTGAATCAATTTTGAATGACTGTGACACAACCTCTTTTGGGCACTAAAATTTCTGTTGCATATAGTGCCAAGAGAGTTACAGAAGAAACACATATGGAGGTGTCTTTGATGTGTGGATAGTTGGGATAGTGATCAAAACTTTTCCAACACATTCAAAAGCTCTGTCATCAATTGAAATAAATGAAGCAGAGAACTGAGATCTAAAATTGAACCATTAAAGCTAAAATAATAATAAAAAGTTGACTTTTTATTTTTACAAAAATGGGTATAGTCATTTTATTGTCTCTAAGATTTTTTTAACTTTTGAGTTTTTTGTTTTTATTCAATTATTATTATTATTATTATTATTCTATTTGGATCATAATATCTTTTATTTACCTCACTTAGAGGTAAGATAGCCAAAATGTGGACATGAGGAATGACTTTCAGGAAGTTCCTGGGGAGGGATTTCTTAATACCCTTTCTCACAGCAAATGTGATAGGAATTAGAATATTTTTCTTTTCTGCCATTGGGATATTACTCTTTTTAATAAAATATTCCTATAAGTATTAATTGTTTAATTCACATCTTCCAACACATTAAAAATAGTCTTCAAATAGTTTATAGCATTACCTCTCAAGAGCAAGTTAGAAATTTAGCACTCACTCAGAAATGCTAAATTGCTTATGATATATTAAGGAACACCAAAATTTCACAATTTTCTAAAACCTATGTATGCTCCAAGACTCACTATAATTTCTCATATGGATCATATCTGAAAAAGGTTGCATAATTCAATTGTTGTAGTTATTATTTTTCCTGAAATTTTACGATCAATTAAATAAGTCCTTGTATTCCTTTGTTGATGACCCAGTGAAACCAGTATTTTTTCCCTTCTCTTTTTGGTGTAGAGACTGAGGGAGATGGAAGGGATGAGTAAGCAAATTCAAAGTGACCAATGTCTGATAAAAGAATAATACTTTATTTCCCCTCTTGAAACTACCATTTTTTTCTCATTTTATTTAAATGATAATTGAAATTAATACTCTCTAAATCAAACACAGCCCCTCCTTACTTATCTAATGGGTATGCTGTTTAGCCTGATGTCTTGTTGTCCAGTCTTCCCCAGACACTGTCCTCCCATTTTTCATTTTGAAGTGTTTGGAAGTTAATGAAGTCCTCTGCATGGCTCCTGTCTTCAGAAAACACTTCTATAGAACAGGCTTCCACCGTGTGTTCTAATCTCCTTTGGTACAAATGGTCAGCAGGGCATATATTTTTGCCCTGATGCTTTATTTTTGAACATTTTTATATAGCTGGAAAAGGCTAGACCCCTATGGAATCTTATCAAAACACTGCAGAGTGCTCGAATGCATCATATTATTGGTATTAATAAGATGAAAAATTAGCCACTGCAATAGACACTGGGAAATGTTTCAAATCACAGAGAGAGGCTTTCTTCAGGATAGAGCTGAAATAAAATAGGACAGCAGGGAAATAGATCTGAGGAGGTTTTTGAAAGTACGGAAATCAAACAAAGCTTTTGGTGAATAATAGTTTCCTATTGGACTAAATTAAAATATGTATGTGAATGGTATGTGTGTGGGGTATATGTACAGGCATAAAGGATAGGTCTCCATGGGACAATTAAGTTGAGAACTGAAGTAACTTTAGGCTCGGAATATAATTAATAAATTTAAGTGGTTTTTTCTTTGCATTCTTTGTTAATTCCCTCAAATATTCATTTATATATTGGCATTCCGAACACACAAAGTTACACGAATAGATTTTTTACTTACCCACAAATTAGACTGATAAACATTTTAAATCAGACTGCTACAGAAACAAAATCAAGTAAACTTTTAAATTACTAAGGATTTTTACTTTAAAAAATTGCTTCACTGAAATCTTATTTTGTTTTTAGGTAAATACTGTACATAGTCCAAATATATAAGGCAGCTGCCAAATCCATTTTATTTGTAGGTAAAAGCAAAAGGGAATTGAAATATTTTAGAAAAACAAAAATAAAATAGGGGATAGATCCCTTTTTCTTCAACTAGACTGTAAATTGAGAGATAATTTGATATATTTTATTTATCTTTGGATGCCTCCTATAGTATAGGTATTTAGTAAGTAAGCTATAATTGTTTGAAGAATGAATGAAGGAGACCCTTAGAAAATAGACTGAACATTTTTTCTTTCTGTTCACAAAATGCAAACCCTATCTAAATGCTAATTAAAATGTTACTTCACATAGATTCATAGTCAAAATATCAATAAACTATAACTATGTATTGCTCAAACTTGAAGGTGGGCAAGATTGACAGCAACTATGCTGAGAGAGGTGAAATACAAGAGAAAGAATAAGCGCACAGCTGACAAACTTGGCACCAATAGACACCAACTGTTTAGTGGCTCAAGAGGTGGTTTTCTCCTAGGTGAAGAATAAATACAAAAATAGAAATCTAGTAGAATCAAAACAAAACAAAACAAAACAAAACAGAATAACGCAAATGCCAGAGCAAGATTCTATATTCTTGCTATGTAGCCTTGGGAGAAATAAAGAAATGGAGGCAAAATACATTGAGTCCTGGGAATTAAATTCCAAAATCTATTGGAAGGATGAAAGAGTGGTGAGTAATTCTAAGTACTTATATAAGAAGGACTGATAAGGTCAGGAGAGAGTAATTTACCCCACTTAGACGTGCATGAGAAGTTAGTATGTGTGCTTATGTATTAGGAAAGAAAAGGAGATTGCGTTCAACTCCTAATATGCAACAAAAAATTTCATTCCTATAGTCTGTGTAGTAGATTTAAGGAAAAAGATACCCACAATTAGTCATGGAAATCACCCTCTTCTCTGAGACCATAGCAGGAAAACTTTTTTCATAATCTGTATTTCAGGTGATGTCAGCACCATCTACCCTGGAAAGCTAAAAGACCATCTTTGATTTTGCCTTGATTTTACCACCATTCAAATGCTACTAGTCATACAGGGGTTTTATAATAAAATAATTTAGAGAAGTTTCAGTAGAAAATGTCAAATGTAACTGCTTCTTACAGTGTGAAATACCATGCATTTGTAGACTCCCTTTACTTTTTTTTTTTTTTTTTTTAGCTCATTTGTTCTACATTGCCTTCAGTTAGGTTGGCATTATTGGTCTTATTTTAAAGAAGATGGTTTGTGGGACACCTGGGTGACTCAGTAGTTAAGCGTCTGTCTTTGGCTCAAGTCATGATCCCTGGGTCCTGGGATTAAGTCCCATCAGGCTCCCCACAGGCAGCCTGCTTCTTCCTCTGCCTATGTCTCTGCCTCTCTGTGTATCTCTCATGAATAAATAAATAAAATCTTAAAAAAAAGAGAAGATAGTATGCTTTCCTATAGTGACATAGTTAGTAAATAACATTATGAATATTATGATCCGGACCCATAATTCCAGGTTTGATATTATTTCCAATTATTATATTCATATTCACTTTGCTGATTATTTACAGTCAATCAGAAAACAAAGTTGATGGAAAAGCCACCATCTTGAAACTTAGCAGTCATCACGCCAGAGGTAAAAGAAAGCTCTGGAAGTATTTTCAGTGTGCATAAGTGTTAAAATGTGCATTAAATTTCAGATATTGCCATAGCATCACATATGAGTATTGTCTAATTAGATGGTCTATAAAATCTAGCACCCAATGGGTAGGGTTGAAAAGCCAGTATATACATAAATTACATCTGGGATTAAAACATCACATTGACTATTTTGCATTTAACCAATCACAGCAAGGGAACAGACTACACCAATCCTAAGGGAACCAAAATCAGAAATGGAAGTCTTATTTCAGATACATAAACCTTGGACTTTCATAGCTTAATGGTTCTTGCTTCTACTAGAAAGGTGAATGCCATCCCCTCATTCTTCTAACATTTGAAAGAGCTCAAATCTGGACACCACATAGATGAGAGCCATCATGCTGAATACAACCCACAATGACAGGGTAGGCAGCTGCCAGAGAAAGAGAAAGCAAAGCCTTTATACTATTAGGAAACTATGTACCACTGGTTGGGAACTGGGGATGAGAGGGAATGAAGCCTAGAGTTTAAGACCTGGCATACCCTTTGTTCTAGCCCAAGTGTGTGTGTGTGTGTGTGTGTGTGTGTGTGTGTGTGTAAACTAAATAATTTAAGTCTGGTAGATTGGATAGGTATTTTTATATTGTATGGCTTTTCATTTTGTCAAATAGCCCTATGATAAATAAGTTATTTGGAAAGGCTAATTCTGGCCAGTTTCTGCTTATTTTGTTAAAGGTAAATTAACCAATGTGATTCATTTAATTATAGGTCTTAGATCCACATAGCATTGGCAGTTTTGCACTGATAATAGAACACTCTAGCTCAGAAGGGGCTTATGTCACTTCCACAAATGACTTGTTGTATATAATTAATCCCATGCTCCCACCAAACCGCAAGATTGCCAGGAAGTAAAATCCTGTTATGTGCTAGAAAGTGGAAAGAATTAGGAATATGGAAAGAACTAGGAATATTTGACAAACAGTAATAATGACTATAACATAGTCATTCCACTGCCTGAGATTTATATTGAACCTTACCCATATGTGATCCCAGGTTTGCACTGGCAGAAAGAGTTTTAAAAGCCAGGTTATCCACTAATTTTTTTTTCTCATTTTATGGAGCAGTTTGTTGAATTTCTGATTCCTCCTCTCTTCCTAATGCCTGGTGCCTACATGCTCCTTCAATGCAACTTGTTCTTCCTACACAAAACTCTTTCCAGCCCAGAGAATAATACTACCCAGTAAGCCCTGCTATTGTTATCCATGCTCCACCATCCCAATTTCTTCCTAATATATTTGTTTCCTGATGCACAGAATTTTCATATTGAATTTTCACAATACTGCCATTTCCCATGAGATCACACACCTCCAATAGAATTCTAAGAATTGCTAGCAACCGAATTGGCTGAGAGGAAAGCATTTCCAGGCAGGAGGCACTGGGTCATGATCATATGGCTCTGCCAGGGAGGTCTCAGAACTCTTTGACTAGACACATAGATGAAACTCTCAAATTCTGCCATTTCAGTGATTGTATTATTTTACAGCATCCAGGAAGTGGAACTTCTCACAAAAAACCTGATTCCATGAATAAGCTGGAGCAGTAGGTCAAATCTGAATGCCTGCCAGAGAAACTATTGAAAGTTTCTTACTTTCCTCCAGTCAGCAAGGAATCCTACGCTTTGTGGAGAATCAAGAGAGGTTCCTTTCATCTGCACATGAGTCGTAAAGCATTGAATTAGGTTTCTGCCTAGAATTGGGTGTCTTTTCTAATTGCATAACTCACTTAACTCACTCAAATTGTTGATTAAACTCATCCTTCCCTTTAATACTCAAAATTAATATAATCTAAGAAATGAATATATAAAGGTTTTCCAATCCACACATTAAAAAGAATGTTTTATTCTTGATTTTCTAACAAAGCATTTCTAATAGAAATATAAAGTGAGCTGCATACATAACTTTACATTTTTAGTAATCAAAAAATAAAAAGGTGACTTAATTTTAATAATACATTTTATTTAGCACAATGTATTTAAATATTTCAATATACAACCAATACAAGAATTTTCAATGAGATACTTTTGCATTGTTTTTTGTTTGTACCAAACCTTTGAATTCTGGAGTGTATTTTAGACTTACAGCACATCTCAAGTTAGGCTAGACACATTTCAACTGCTCAGTAGCTACAGATGCTTAGTGACTGCCATATTGAACATTTCTGTTCTGGTAGATTTCCCAGGCATTTGAGAAAGACTGTTTCCCACCATTTATAGTTATCACTTGTCTGTAATTTAATCTTCTTGGGTAAAAAGACAACATAACATATCCTGTCACAGTGCCAGCACACAGCAAGTGCTCAATAAATGTTTACTAAATAGCTTTAAACTTCAATTTACAAATATTTACATGTTTACGTATCTGCAACTATGTGCCAGGTACTTTTCCAATCACTGGGGAATTCAGCAATAATAAAAATAGACAAAATGCTTTCATGGAACTTAGCTTTTGGTGGTTAATTTCTTTAAGCGGTTGCCAGATAAAATTACAAAATACAGATATACAGAGATACAGCATCTAGTAAGTCAATATCAAGTGTTTTAAATGGATTTCCTACTTATCTTCTCTGTTAGTAATTTCCATTGTTCTACCTATTGCCCATCATTTATCACTCTCTAGAAACTTACAATCTTTTACTGTAATACAACACACAGCTTGTCTTCTTTAGAAGGTCTAAAGCTTCTTACTTTTTTTTTAAAAGCAGAAGTATTTTCTGATGTTTCTAGGCCTATGAGCTGCATAAACATTTGTTAAGCCCCTACTCATAATTCAATGTCAAGTTCAATTGATCCCTCATCCGTGAAGATTCTTCTGATCCCCATTGTCAGCATTTAGTCTTCATTCCTTGCTCAATAAGATTTTGTGTGGGTCTCTGTGATGTCACTTATTGTGGACTGCCATTAAAAGTTAATTCCTCCCCATTAAACCTTTACTTACTGTAGCCCTTGTAACTAGCAGAGGAACTGGCTCATGACAGATTTTCAGAAAATGTGTGTGAGATAGATGGATAATACACCTTCCCCTATCTTAGTCCCTTATATTCTCTCCTAATCCAAAGCAATCTGCATTTATGGTTTTATGTAGCACAACCTACTTACTGATATTTTTGCCTTTTATCAGTGTTCCCATGGGTAGATTGAAAAGAGTTGCTAGACTGGGGAGTTGGCATCAAATTATGAGGAAACATCCAAAGAAAGGCTGAGACTAACAGACAATATTTACACTGTTTTCCTCTTCCCATGAGTGAACCATTCCTGAACTTATATCCAAGTCATAATCCATTCTATTTCCCCTACCTCCATTATTTTCTGGGCATTCCTGTTTCTTAGGCTTAGCGGTTTTCCAATTCCAATTCGGGAAGAATATTTATAAACTATTGTCTACAATTTGAATAAAAATAACAAACCATGTCCCATCTAGGTTTGAAGGTAGCATTGGTCAACAACTGGATAAAGCATTAAACACATGAATGCTGGGCAGCCTGGGTAGCTCAGCGGTTTAGCGCCACCTTCAGCCCAGGGTGTGATCCTGGGGACCCAGGATTGAGTCCCACATCAGGCTCCCTGCATGGAACCTGCTTCTCCCTCTGCCTGTATCTCTGCCTCTCTCTCTCTCTGTTTCTCATAAATACATAAATAAAATCTTAAAAAAAAAAACAACAAAAATACATGAATGCTTTTGTAAAGCTTCACTGTCATCCAATCTTGTATCTACACAGCTGAGAACCTGTCTGAATGCAATTAGGTGACAGGATCCTAACAGAAGTTGTAGTCTTTGCCTGTGACATTATTATTGTGGGATGTGTAGCATTTTTTGGCGCTCATGAATGAACTCCTCTCCAAGACTCAGGGAGTTTGTGTCCGTGGTTCTAATATTTTACCACTAGATGGTAACATAGGTTTACCTACCAAAATGTAGGATTTTCTCTTCACCTTAGTATGATACAGGTATGTGGGGTAAATCACAATTTTGTCATTCCCTAAGAAATTACTTGCGAATTACTAAAATATAAATTTTAGTGTAATATTTATTTAATTGATTTAGAGACAAAGATAATAAATACAAGAAAAACATATAATCTGATCCAACAAGGGCCTACTAGTATTTTTTTGCATATTATATCTCACTTTCTGTCTTCGTTTTCCTTTTTTGTGTTGTTTTCATCAAGTAAAGAGGTGTCTCATTAAATTTACAGTCTTCTTAGAAGCCATACTGAGTATTTCCTATAGTTTGGTAGTCTCCAACACTAAGATTTGAATTTCCCAGATACAGATGGAAGATATAGATAAAATTTATAATGTGGTGGGAACAACAGAGATGATGGGATGTATTCCCTTTCTAGCCAAATGAACTTAAGAAAGTGCAAGCTTCTTAGTGGTGTGTGTAAAATCCTTCACGTGTAGTTGATGATAAATAAATGCCAACTCTGCTTACTTCACTTTTCTTTCCTTTTTTCTTAAGGATATGAAAATATAGTTAATAGGTTCCTTTTCTATCCAACAATGAAAGCACAAGGCACTTCTCTAAAATTGTCTTTCATTGTATCCTTCCCAATATCCAAGGAAAATACAGAAAATAACCAAGCCTCTGCTGATGTGAAACATACCACATAGGGCTTTCTAATTATCCGATGTGTTCCCACATCTCAAAATGTATTTTTAACAGATTCCCCCTAGAGAAAACACCTTAAGCCTAAGAATTAGTCCAATGGTAGAATTCCAGATAATTGTCTCTGCAACTAAATTATAAACTGACAGAAAGAATGGGTAGTAACACTTCTTTTTGATGTTTGCTCAGATTTTCTGCTCAGGAGAGCACTCAGAAAACTCTCTTTAAAGTGAGTATCAATGAGAAAGTGATGAATGTTCTTTACCTAGTATAAAGGAAAATATTTAAAAATTTGAATCACTCTGGAGAGATAAATTCAAAATTTAAGAAACTGTAGGGGAGGAAAAAGTTTTCTTTGACCCTGTTAAGGTCCCTGGTCAGGTCTGAAAATTAAACTGACAAAATCAAATTAACAGGAGAAACATTTTTTAAATATATTTTGGGGATCCCTGGGTGGCTCAGCGGTTTAGTGCCTGTCTTTGACTCAGGGCGTGATCCTAGAGTCCCGGGTCCCATGTCGGGCTCCCTGCATGGAGCCTGCTTCTCCCTCTGCCTGTGTCTCTGACTCTCTCTCTCTGTGTCTCTCATGAATAAATAAATAAAATTTAAAAAATAACAATAGTATATTTTACATGACATATAAATCCTCATAAGAAAATGAAGACCCATAAAAAAGTGAAGAAATGATTTTTTAATTTTTTTTAAAGTTTTAATTATTTATGATAGTCACAGAGAGAGAGAGAGAGAGAGAGGCAGAGACATAGGCAGAGGGAGAAGCAGGCTCCATGCACCGGGAGCCCGACGTGGGATTCGATCCCGGGTCTCCAGGATCGCGCCCTGGGCCAAAGGCAGGCGCCAAACCGCTGCGCCACCCAGGGATCCCTGAAGAAATGATTATACCTGAGTATATTTATGCTGTGTTGATGAAGAGTGGGCAGTTGTGGATAAATATAATAGGTTAGGGAATATGAAGTAAGTGTAGTAAACTGGAGAAAACTTAGCAATATCTTTTTGTTGCCATTTTTCTTAGCACCCTTTTGTCTTCAGAGGTAAGGATATTCTTTTCCTCTGAAGGAAGGCATCTCTCACATGAAGGTTTTACGATCTGTCTCAGGGGAGAAGGAATGTCAGAGTGACCTTCCTGATTCTGCTATTTTCTCAAATTCATTCAGCTTAAAATATTCAACATGCTAAGCTGTCAAATTCTGGGGTAGTATACCTCAAACCCCTATCATAATACTTAATGATATAGATTTTGCATTATTATGTCACATTTAAATCTGTTTTGAGTAAAATTCCTCATTCTAAAGTGGAAGGAGGAGTTTAAGACTATAACATGAAACTAGATTTTTAAAAATAAAATTACTAATACATAATTTACCAGCTTTTTTTATGTTGACCTATATTGTTTTCATGCATGTGTATTTTGGACACTCTGTTTAGCAATTCTTCCTCAATTGAAAAAATATCTTATGCAAAGTACAAAATAAACAATTGCTGTGTGATTTTACATCTTTACCAGCATGTATTCGAGTCCTGCTTGTCCAACTCCTCACAAATTTTTTTTATTGAAATTCTTTTTTAATAATAACCATTCTAGTGCATAATAGTATTATCTTGTGGTTTTATTTTGCATTTCTCCAATGACTAATGATATTGAACACTTTTTCCCTTTCTTTTTGGCCACTTATGAAGGAGAGGAAAAAGTTTTCCTCAATCCTCTTGAAGTCCTTTGCTGTGTCTGAAAATCAAACTAACAAAGGTAGGTTAACAGGAGAAAAACATCCCAGTGTATGTGGGAGCCTTCATAAGAGAATAGATCCCCCCAAATCTACCCAAATCAGGAAGATACTCTACCTTTTAGGCAAAGAAATAATAAACTTGTGATGAATTAATAAGACACAGGGGGTTGGGCTAGGAGAGTAAATGGTGAAGAAGAAAGTAGAAAGAGAGGGGTTCATTTAACAAGGTTTGTTTGTATAGATTTCTCAGCCCCCAATTCTCCATCTCTGGTCATTAGGATGTCTTCCTCTTGGTACAGAGAAAATATCTTTCACCTGGGAGTTTTATGACCTGTTTCAGGGAAGAATGAGGCAGAGGGAAGGGTTAGAGAGACCTTGCTGCTTCCTCTATTCTTTCAAAATCCTTCAGTTTAAGATATTCAGTGTGCCAAGGTACCATAATTTTGGGATAACATATCCTGAAACCCATCATTAATTTAAACAGGATCCAAGATACATTTTGCAAAATATTAGTTGCTTATTTTGTGTGTGTTTTCCTTTAAGAAATAACTTAGAATTTTTATTGTTCAGTATTATAGTTTCCTGCCTTCTCTCTTGAGGGACTCTATATCCTACTACGAATCCCTTGCATATCTCTATTTATCCTTGCACTTTCCTGATCTGCTCTGAGTGGCAGAGTAACAGGAGAGGTTGCATTCCATCCTGACTTTCACTCCTGTTTGGCAGTTTCTTAGTTGAATTAGATCTGAGTAGCTTTTTTTAAAAAATTAGATTAGCAATAGCCACTTAACTTGAGACACTGTCATATCTCACCCTTCTCTGGGGTAGTTTACTATTCACATAATTTATGCTTTGTTCTCATAGTCTACAAATATAGTGATAAATCTATATTGCCCTAAAAACATTTATGAGAAAACTTAAAAAATCAGTGTGGTAACATTTTCATTTATTTATGGCAAGTGACTTGCGTCACTAGACAAGTTTTAAAATTGACTGGGCTCAAAATATGTGAATGGCTGAAAATAAGGTCTGCAGATTAGCATATGATTCCATTTGTTGAGAACCTCCACCTGTGTTTTCCTTATATTTCTTCTCTTAAGGTGTAAGAGAAGCATAGCTTCTCTTCTAAAGCATCTCTTCTAAAGCATTCTCTTCTAAAGCATAGCATCTTCTAAAGCATAGCTACAAGCTTGGTGGGGCGAGGCAGGTGGAGGTTGCAAAGAAGCTTATAAAACTCCCAAGTGCTTCTCCTTCTTCACATTGCCTTAGTAATTTCCAGTTCTGTTTCTGATTCAGGTCAGGCAAGAAAGATATTATACCTGAGATGGAAGGTGGATAAACACTTTGTTTCTCCTGCTTCATTGCTTTAACCATCCAACTTGTGAACCTCAAGGTCATTGGCACTATTCCAAAGTCCAAAGTATAGCATAAAATCCTGAGTGACCGTTCATGTAAAGCCTATTGAAACAGCACCTATTGCCTTAAAAATCAGATTGCTATTTTGGGGAATATAACAAGGAGGGAGAAATTCCACCAGTAAATACAAGCAGGAAATTTTTTTGAAAAAGATTCGTATTTTTTTTTATGAAAGAGAGAGTATGAGCAAGGGAAGGAGCAGAGGGAGAGAGAGAGGGAGGGAGAGGGAGGAGAAAGATTCTCAAACAGACTCCATTCTGACCAAGGAGCCCTACACAGGGCTCAATCTCACAACCCTGAGATCATAGCCTGAGCTGGAAACCAAGAGTTTGATGCTTAACCAACTGAGTCATCTGGGCACCCCTACATGCAGGACAATTTGTAACACTGCAAAAAAAAAAAAAAAATCCCCAAACAATGAGAATTCCTTCATCACTATCATGGAGCAATTGGAGCCCAAATCAGCATAAAAGAAACCAATGATGGATACAGAACAACTAGAGAATGATGTTAATTTTGGAATGTAACTAGAGTCAGCACAAAATACTTTAAATTAGTCAACTACAGAGAGAATCTATAGAGATAAACAGCTGTATTTAAGCTGATCAAGGAGCCTAATGTGTATGCTCAGGACTTAATTTTGAATGCTTACTATGTAATACACATATGGTAAGGTTTAAGACATGCAACCTCAAAAGATAGCATGTTGGCAATTTGAACATTTTAAGCTGAAGGAATTGAGAAATGGCAGGCGCAGGAAGGATTTTCTGACTGTCCCCTGAAACAGGCCTTCAGATCTTCATGTGAAAGTGCCTGCCTATACCTGAAGGTAAAGGAGCTTCCTTGTCTCCTAAAACTAAGGGACACAGCAGAATTTGAAGAAACAGGCATTGATAAGTTCCCCCAGTTCACTACACTACCTGTTATATTTTTCTACAACTCTCTACTCTTCTCCAGACCTAGCACAAAACACTCAGGTTTAATCACTTCTCTTTGGGTCTTTTTCTTTATGAAGTTTCCTGTGTCATGTAAAACTTATATTAAATACATTTTTATGCTTTTCTTTTGTGATCTGTCTTTTGTAACAAGGATCCCAGTCAATAACTTAAAAAGGGGGGGGGGGCGGGCAGCCCCGGTGGCTCAGCAGTTTAGCGCCACCTTGGGCCCAGGGTGTGATTCTGGAGACCTGGGATCGAGTACTATGTCTGGCTCCCTGCATGGAGCCTGCTTCTGTCTCTGCCTATGCCTCTGCCTCTCTCTCACTGTGTCTCTCATGAATAAATAAACAAAATCTTAAGAAAAAAATAACTTAAAAAGGGTAAAGGAAAAACATATTTTTCCTAAACTATATATAAATATATTTCATAACCAGTCTCATATAATCCACTCATAACTATCATATGAGGTAATCATTCTTACTTATAACTAAGTGAACTGAGACTTGAGGATCCTCTGTATTTTGTCCAAGGGTTCTTAGCCCTCAGAAGCTGATCTGGGATTTGCACTCAGGTAGATCCTTTTTTTGTTTTTTCTTTAAAGAGTGAAAGAGTGAGTATATGCACAACTGCAAGTGAGTGAGGGGGAGGGGAGACAGAGCAGAGAGAGAATCCAAAGCAGATTCCATGCAGTGTGGCATGGAGTCTGATGAGGAGCTTGATCATGGGATCATGACCTCAGCTGAACTCAAGAGTCAGGCCTTCAACCAACTGAGCCACCCAGGTATACCCTGGTGTCTCCATTCTTAATAAGTAGCCCATTTCATATTTCATATCCGGAACTGTTCTTTACTAAATATGAAAGCTGTTTCTTATTTTGTCTGTGCCTCAGTCTCTCAACTGTAACATAAGAATAACAGGCTAGCATTATTATTTTAAAGTTAAGTTGATGGAAATGTAAAATGGTGTAGCTGCTGTGGAAAACAGAATGATAACCTCTCAAAATATTTGAAATAGAGTTACTGAATGATCCATCAATTCTATTCCTCCATATATACCCAAAATAATTGACAGCAGGATCTCAAAGATATATTTGTAGACTCATGTTCATAGGTAAGGGAGGAAAAGAGATACCTTCTATCTTTCTTCATTCTCAGCTGTAGCATAGACAGATTCACAAAAACACACAACTTTGTTAACATGTATACTTCATACATACAAGGGAGACCCCCAAGGAAATAGGAACAATTCTCATTTAGGATTCAGGTTTAAATACCCTCTTCAGCTAAAGACAAAAAAAAGAAGTTTGTGGGGAAGCCAGTTACAGAGAGATGACCAGGAAAGCTGCTAAACAAGAGTAAGATTTGTTATGTAGATTTAAGTCTAGTCTTCTCCATTAAGGGTTTGTTTTGTTTGCTCTTGTTTGTTTGTTTTGTTTGTTTTTGTCATCTTTCTCTTCCTGGTACAGAGAGGGAGACACACAAACGTAGATTTCCTTGGGGTGCCTGGGTGTCTCAGTGGTTGAGCATCTGCCTTTGGCTCAGGTCATGATCTTGGGGTCCTGGGATTAAGCACCACATCAGGCTCCCCACAGGGAGCCTGCTTCTTTCTCACTCTGCTTATGTCTCTGCCTCTCAGTGTGTGTCTCATGAATAAATAAATAAAATCTTGGGACCCCAGGGTGGCTCAGAGGTTGGGTGACTGCCTTCAGCTCAGGTCGTGATCCTGGGATCCGGGTCGAGTCCCACATCAGGCACCTGTGAAAAGCTTGCTTCTCCCTCTGCCTATGTCTTTGCCTCTTTCTCTCTCTGTGTCTCTCATGAATAAATAAATAAATCTTTAAAAAAATAAATAAAATCTTAAAAAAAAACAACAAAACAAAACAAAACAAAAAACCCAACTGGAGATGTTCTTTATGAATATAAATTTCCCTTACTAAAGGTTAGATTCTATTTTCAGAGCTTCTTATATATCTGCTGTGTCTCAAAAAAAAGTCAGCTCCCCCTCAAAATTTGTATGCCAAAAAGACACATTTAGGGATGGTCTATTCCATTGCCCTTCAACAGCAGCATCATTCACAATAGCCATAAAAAATAAGCAATGTGTGTCCATCAATAGATGAATGGTTAAACAAAATGTGGTAAACTCACACGCACGCACGCACACACACACACACCCCAACATTGAAATATTATTCAGCCTGAAAAAAAACCAACAAAATCCTCCCAAATGTAACAATATGGAAGACTATTGAGGACATTATGCTAAGTGAAATAACTCAGTACTCATACTTTCACTTATGAGTGTCAAAATGAATAAAGTAACCTTCTTTGAAATGAGGGTTGGAAGCCCTAGAAGAGGAGTTCTCACACACAGTCACTCATTACAGCTTACATAACTAGTAGAAAGAAGAAAGATAAGAATTGTTTTGACAAGGGAAGATATTTTTCACATAGGGAATTTTAATCTCTTGCTTTTATAAAAAGGAAGATCCTTCCCCACCCCAGCAGCAATTCACTAACTACAGCTTGTAGTGAACGAGAAACTGCCAAAACCTTAAACTATTGTTCTTCAGTAAACTTTTGTTCAACACAAACGTAAATTTCATCCTAAAACCTAATTAAAGCTAACCTTTCCTTTGTCTCTTTGGACTTGACTTTGGTTCCTCATGGTTTGCTTGTTTTGAATTGGAATTCCTCCGCTATTCCCAAATAAACGCACTTGCCAGTAAAATACCTGGCTATTTTAAAGATTGACATGAGGTATCTACCCTAGCCAAACTTACAGTAACAAAAAGTAGGATAATGGTTGCCAGGGGCTGGGGGAAGAGGAAAATGGGGAGTTGTTTTTTAGTGAGTGAAATCAGACTTCCAGTTCTGCCAAATGAATTGAGGTTTGGAAATTGGGTGCACAATCTGAATATATTTATTACTGAACTATACTTTAAAAGTGGTTAAATGACTAATTTTGTTATATGCATTTTTACCACACATACAAAAATAAATGGAAGTATTTTTAAAGTAATTATTATAGTGCATGGCTCCATATTTGGTGACCAATAAATAGTAGCTATTCTTATTGCTGTCTCTTAGTTTCTTTTGAGTATGGTTAGTTTTATTTAGGTCCTGGAATCTGGTGGATTTAAGTAACTAAATTGATTTTCTGAACCATCAACCATGAACACTTCAATAAATGACTATTATTAATGAGGCCATGTCTGCATGTCTGTTAAATCTCACTTTTTAACACTGCCTTTTTAACTCCCTCACCAATTACTTACATTAAAAATAAATGTTCAGCTTAAACTGGCAAAAGGATGTAGTTCTCAATAAATAAATTGAAGATAACAACTACTGAAAAAAAAAGGATGAAGACTAAACTTGCAGGTAAATTTCATGTAAAACATCTAAAAACATACTATATTGTACTTAATAGATATTCCAGTCTTGTTATGGGCAGTTGAGGCAAACCAGCCACATGGACCTGTTTGGTTTGGCATAAATGAAATTTGGAAATTTTTCAGATTAAAAATGAAGCTGAGTAGGACAAGTGTTATCAGGTTTATTCAGAAATCTCTCCACTAGCACTCTCAGCTTCAGACTTTTCCTTGTCTTTGATCACATATTTCTGTTATGTAAATGGTTCCTGTGAACATTTGATTTTACCGTCTTTAATTTATAGATTAACCTTAGGAACTGCATCAAAAACTGCTGAGATTATCTCTAAATATAGATAATTTTGAACCATCTAAACTTTACAAAAACTTTCATAAAACTTTAAAATAACATTATTTGATATTTGAATCAGACTTTAACAACTACTTCCACAGAGCACATACAGTGTGTGTGTGTGCATAACAAACATTTCCTGAGGTACTCAAACACACCAGACATTAAGGTTTATTTTATAAATATTGGCTTATTTATCCATCTCCTGAACAAATAAAAATAATGTTTTATTCAACTCTTATCACCGATGTCAAAACTATACTATACCTTAAATGTTTATTGAACATGTATACATGGAAAACCAATATGCAATTAATAACAAAAGCTTTTTCAAAAAAAAAAAAAAAGCTTTTTCAGCAAATCAGCTATAAGGTACCTGAAAGAATCAAATGGCTTTAGGTATACTGTGACTTTATTTTTTTTATTTTTATTTTTATTTTTTTATTTTTATTTATTTATTTATGATAGTCACACAGAGAGAGGCAGAGACACAGGCAGAGGGAGAAGCAGGCTCCATGCACCAGGAGCCCGATGTGGGATTTGATCCTGGGTCTCCAGGATCAGCGCCCTGGGCCAAAGGCAGGCGCTAAACCGCTGCCCCACCCAGGGATCCCTATACTGTGACTTTAAATTATATGTTCTCATATCTATGCTGAGGTTGTATGGAGAACTAAACCTGATAAAACACACAGAAAAAGTAATTTCTGCATTTATATCACTTTTTTTTTTTCTGATGCAGTACTGTCACAGCCAAACCCTGCTTTAAAATTTCCTCATACAATTAAAAAAAGTTTTATTCAAACCATTGGTTACTTTGTAATATTATAAGAAAAAAAGTCTAGGATAATTGTTCTTTTTTCAATTTCAAAAGTGATTTCTTAAAAGCTGACATCTTCAACGTCTAGTTCAATACAGAGCAAATGTTTATAGCTGAGATATAAACCTCTTGAAGCATGGAAGTGGTGGCAAAGTGTTAACTGTGAATAGCACCATTATAATCAATTATAGCTGCATGTGATGGACATAATACTTTGAAATGTTCAATAACCCACATTTGGAATAAAGATTGTTCATTTTATTTTACCTCCCAATTGTACTCTTAATTATTTATAGAGCTAGAAAGATCAGATGGATAAAACTGTTAGTACTTATGAGCAAGATATTTTTGCATGGATATGAATCAGTGAGTGGAAATGTAATATCTATTTGATTTTAAAATCACTTAAAATGTTTTAAAAGCATGTGTTAAAATTGGCATATTTGACATTTAAAAAACTACTTATTTAGCCTCAGAGAAATTCATTTTCCCATTGAAAATTTGGGATATAATTCACTTGTGTTTTGGACATATATTCAGAGAAACAGTACAAGAATTAGAAACTATTTTATCCATAGAGACAGGTGTTTCCTTTCTCTGTGAAGGAAAAATTAGTTTCACAGTCTTTTAAGATATTTATGGGAAATTTTATGAAAAAAATCCTTTTACTTTTTTAAAAGTTGATTTTTAGGTTGTTCTTTGGATTCACATATAAAATACTTAAGGTTGTGAATTCACTACAAGCAACTTTTTCCCTCTTCAAGAGGCATACATGAGACTTTAATGACTCCTCAGTCTCAGCCTAAAATACTGTCATTCATCTTGTTTAAGCCATAAATAGTGTGCTGCTGAACAAATCACCTTATTCTTTAGGTCTTGGAAGACAGCTCCAATCTAGAAGTATTTGACAGGTACAATTCTGAATTATTCTGGAACTCTTACCTCTGATGAGTTTCTATTATTCCCTTACTAAAAGTATACGTGATTGAGTGAAGTATGGATGAAAGGAAAACATATGGCTTTTACTTTAAATTATACTGAGGTGTAGGGAAGAAAAAATTTCCTTTACCCTTCTAGATTGTTTTGGTTGGACTGTTAATTAAATTGACATAAGGCAGATTGGCAGGAGAAAAACCTAATTATATGTGTATAGGAATTCCATTAAAATATGAGATCCAAGAAAAAGTTGGTTAGTTAAGACATACATATCATTCGAGCTAAGGAATGAGATAGAGCCTAGGACTTCAAAGGGAAAGAGGGTAATTCACAAGAGAATAAGAAGAGCAGATGTTTTGTAATTAGATGTTTGCTCCCCCATACAGGTAGATCTTTCAGATAAAAAGTTATCTCTGGTAATAACTCTCTTTGTGAGTCAAACTCCCTTATCTAAATTTTTTGTGGTAGTTAAGGGAGAGGTAAACTGTTTTTAGAGTTGATTGCCTTCAACTCAAAATAATTCACATGCCAAAGTAGCAAATTTGAGGGTCACATATTTTGCTGCCCACTCACAGATAATGTCAACTATTTTTGTTTAATGCTCATGGACATTGCTTACATTATAATTGTAAATGTGTGCAGGTATACTCAAGAATTCATGTAATTAATTTGACCTGGTCATTTTTTTTCACTTGAATTTCTTTTTTTTTTTTAATTTTTTTTTTAAATTTTTATTTATTTGTGATAGTCACAGAGAGAAAGAGAGAATGAGGCAGAGACACAGGCAGAGGGAGAAGCAGGCTCCATGCACCGGGAGCCCGACGTGGGACTCGATCCCGGGTCTCCAGGATCGCACCCTGGGCCAAAGGCAGGCGCCAAACCGCTGCGCCACCCAGGGATCCCTCACTTGAATTTTTTAACTCTGGAAAACAATCACAAAATTTTTTTACACAATTTTTTTAATATCTGGAAACTGTACTAAGCAATACTGGCTAATTAGGGATTTGAATGAATAATGAATGTGTGAATCCTTAATAAAAATACAACTATTTAAATGAACTTTCTTTTTTTTTTTAAAGATTTTATTTATTTATTCCTGAGAGACACACACAGAGAGAAAGAGAGGCAGAGACACAGGCAGAGGGAGAAGCAGGCCCCAGGCAGGGAGCCTGATGTGGGACTTGATCCTGGGTCTCCAGGACCATGCCCTGGGCTGAAGGCAGCACTAAACCACTGAGCCACCCCAGCTGCCCATGAGCTTTCTTTCTAATTCAACAATCTGTACTATCTCTACTTTTATGTGTATATTTTCATTATAAAGATTTGACTGTTTATTTCATATTGCTCTATGATAAATAAGTTGTATATTTCAAATAAAATTGGTACAATATTTTCTTGTGTTCACTGATATTAGAGTTCAGGAGATTTGATGCATGACCTAAATAAACTATTTATCCAGTGAGCTAAAGATGGGAGAAAATGAAAATGTGTGAAGAATCAAAGAATAATATTTTTTTTTCTGGTAAAAATTGGTTTTCTAATACTCTACAGAGAGGGTAAAACTTTATATAACTAAGAAATACACACACACACACACACATATATACACACACACACACATATATATATATATACTCAAGCAAAAGAGTGTTATTTTGTATTTTTTTTTTCATGCTATTGAAGGAGAGAAGATTTTACCACCCAAAATATGTCTTTGGCATAAGAATTATTATGAGTTAAAGGCAATCAAAACCCAGCAAATTCAGGAAAAGTTCTTTTACCTCTGCTTCAACTGCCTAAATATACATTGAAAACAAGAAATGTATCTGCATAGTGGAGCAATCTTTGTTTTCCAAATCTGTCTGCCCTCCTGTGACTAGCCCTCCTCTGTATCCCCAGATCCTTAACCCTTTCCTTAGTTCAGGATGTTAATAAGCCTCAATTACCTGGCTGCCCTTTGGGTCTCATATTTCTATGGGGTGTCTGTAGAACAAAACTTGTTTTTCTCCTCTTAATCTGTCTTATGTCATTTTGATTATTAGACCATCCAAAAGAACTTAAAAGGGCAGAAGGGAAAACTTCTCTACATCTACACTTTTAATATAGTTTCTTATAAAGGAAGAGAATAGGGTATTTTTACACCTCTTTTTCCCCCCTTTTTAAAATTTAAATTCAATTTGCCAATATAGAGTGTAATACCCAGTGCTCATCCCATCAAGTACCCTCCCTAGTGACCACCCAGTCACCCCATCCCTCCACCCTCCTCCTCTTCCACAACCCTTTGTTTGTTTCCCAGAGTTAGAGGTCTCTCATGGTTTGTCTTCCTTTCTAATTTTTTCCCACTCAGTTTCCCTACTTTCCCTTATAGTCTCTTTTACTATTTCTTATATTCTGCATATAAGTGAAACCATATGATGATTGTCCTTCTTCAATTGACTTATTTCACTCAGCATAATACCCTCCAGTTCCATCCACGTCGAAGCAAATGGTAGGTATTTGTCCTTTCTGATAGCTCATTCAATCATATGATGGAATATATATATATTCCACATCTTCTTTATCTATTCATCTATCGAAGTAAATCATGTCTCCTTACATAGTTTGGCTCTAATGGACATTTCTGCGATGAACATTGGGGTGAAGGAGTCCTGGCATTTCACTACATCATATATTTGTGGTAAATACCCAGTAGGGCAATTGCTAGGTCATAGGGTAGCTCTACTTTTAACTTCTTGAGGAACTTGCACACCATTCTCCAGAGTGGCTGTACCAGTTCACATTCCCACCAACAGTGCAACAGTGTTCCTCTTTCTCCATATCCTCTCCAACATTTGTTAATTTTTGCCATTCTCACTGGTGTGAGGTGGTATCTCATTGTGGTTTTGATTTGCATTTCCCTGATGGCAAGTGATGTGGAGCATTTTTTCATATGTTTCTTGGCCACGTGTAAGTCTTCACTGAAGAAACATCTGTTCATGTATTCTGTCCATTTTGTGACTGGATTGTTTGTTCCTTGGATGTTGAGTTTGAAAAATTCTTTATAGATCTTGAATGCTAGTCCTTTATCTGATAATGTCATTTGCGAATATCTTCTCCCATTCCGTAGGTTGTCTTTTAGTTTTGTTGACTGTTTCTTTTGCTGGGCAGAAGTGTTTTCTTGATGAAGTCCCAATAATTCATTTTTGCTTTTGTTTCCCTTACCTTCACAGATGTGTCTTGTAAGAAGTTGCTGTGGTTAAGTTCAAAAGGTTGCTGCCTGTGTTCTCCTCTAGGATTTTGATGATTCTTTCAACCATTTTGAGTTTATCTTTGTGTATGGTGTAAGAAAATGGTCTAGTTTCATTCTTCTGCACATGGCTGTCCAATTTTCCCAGCACCATTTATTGAAGAGACTGACCTTTTTCCAGTGGATATTCTCTCCTGCTTTGTCGAAGAGGAGTTGAGGGGCTGATAGAGAGTTGAGGGGCCATTTCTGGGTTTTCTATTCAGTTCCATTGATCTATGTGTCTATTTTTGTGCCAGTACCACACTGTCTTCATGATCACAGCTTTGTAATAGAGTTTGAAGAAGTCATGCGTTGTGATGCCACCAGCTTCAGTTTTCTTTTTCAACATTTCTCTGGCTATTTGGGGTCTTTCCTGGTTCCATACAAAAGGTTGTTTGTTCCAATTTTGTGAAGAAAGTCCATGGTATTAAGATAGGGATTGCATTGAACATATAAATTGCCTTGGGTAGCATAGACATTTTCAGAATATTAATTCTTCCAATCCATGAGCTTGGAATGTTTTTCCATCTCTTTATATCTTCCTCAATTTCTTTCAGAAGTGTTCTGTAGTTTTTAGGGTATAGATCCTTTACCTCTTTGGATAGGTTTATTCCTAGGTATCTTATGCTTTTGGGTGCAATTGTAAATGGGATTGACTCCTTAATTTCTCTTTTTTCAGTCTCATTGTTAGTGTATAGAAATGCCACTGATTCCTGGGCATTGATTTTGTGTCCTGCCACATTGCTGAATTGCTGAATGAGTTCTAGAAATGGTGGGGTGGAGTCTTTTGGGTTTTCTATGTACACTATCATGTCATCTGCAAAAAGGGAGAGTTTGACTTCTTTGCCAATTTGAATGCCTTTTATTTCTTTTTGTTGTCTGATTGCTGAGGCTAGGACTTCTAGTACTATGTTGAATAGCAGTGGTGAGAGTGGACATCCCTGTCGTGTTTCTGATCTTAGGGGAAAGGCTCCCAGTGTTTCCCCATTGAGAATGATATTTGCTGTGGGTTTTTCGTAGATGGCTTTTAAGATGCTGAGGAATGTTCCTTCTATCCCTACACTCTGAAGAGTTTTGATCAGGAATGGATGCTGTATTTTGTCAAATGCTTTCTCTGCATCTATTGAGAGGATCATATGGCTTTTGTGTTTTCTTTTATTGATGTGATCTATTACGTTGATTGTTTTATGAGTGATGAACCAACCTTGCATCCCAGGGATAAATCCCACTTGGTCATGGTGAATAATTTTCTTATTGTACTGTTGGATCCTACTGGCTAGTATCTTGGTGAGAATTTTTGCATCTGTGTTCATCAGGGATATTAGCTTATAATTCTTTTCAGTGGGGTCTTTGTCTGGTTTTGGAATCAAGGTGATGCCTCATAAAACAAGTTTTGAAGTATTCTCTCCCTTTCTATCCTTTGGAACAGCTTTAGTAGAATAGGTATTGTTTCTTCTTTAAAAGTTTGATAGAATTCCCCTGGGAAGCCATCTGGCCCTGGACTTTTGTGTCTTGGGCGGTTTTTGATGACTGCTTCAATTTCCTCCCTGGTTATTGGCTGTTCAGGTTTTCTATTTCTTCCTGTTCCAGTTTTGGTAATTTGTGGTTTTCCAGAAATGCATCCATTTCGTCTAGATTGCCTAATTTATTGGCGTATAGCTGCTTATAATACGTTTTTAAATACAAATACGTTTGTATTTCCTTGGTATTGGTTGTGAACTCTCCTCTTTCATTTGTGATTTTATTAATTTGAGTCTTTTCTCTCTTTTTTTTTTTTTTTTTGATAAGGCTGGCTAGGAGTTTATCTATCTTATTAATTCTTTCAAAGAACCAACTCTTGGTTTTGTTGATCTGTTCTACAGTTCTTCTGGTCTCTATTTCATTCAGTTCTGTTCAAATCTTCATTATTTCCCTGCTTCTACCTGGTGTAGGTTTCATTTGGTGTTCTTTCTCCAGTTCCTTCAGTGCAAGGTTAGCTTGTGTATTTGAGTTTTTTCCAATTTTTTGAGGGATGCTTATATTATGATGTATTTCCCTCTTAAGACTGCTTTTGATGTATCCCAAAGATTTTGAACGGTTTTGTCTTCATTACATTAGTTTCCATGAATCTTTTTAATTCTCTAATTTCCTGGTTGACCCATTCATCTTTTAGTAGGATGTTTTTTAACCACCAAGTGTTTAAGTTTCTTCCAAAATTTTCTTGTGATTGAGTTCTAGTTTCAAAGCATTGTGGTCTGAAAATATGGAGGGGATAATCCCAATCTTTTGGTATCAGTTGAGACCTGATTTGTGACCCAGTATGTGGTCTATTCTGGAGAAAGTTCCATGAGCACTTGGGAAGAATGTGTATTCAGTTGAGTTTGGATGTAAAGTTCTGTAGATATCTGTGAAATCCATCTGGTCCAGTGTATCATTTAAAGCTCTCGTTTCTTTGGTGATGTTCTGCTTAGGTCTGTCATTTGTTGAGAGTGCCATGTTGACATCTCCTACTATTAATGTATTATTATCATGTATCTCTTTTCTTTGGTTATTAATTAATTGATATACTTGGCAGCTCCCACATTAGGGGCTTAAATATTCATGAGTGTTAGGTCTTCTTGTTGGGTAGAGCCTTTAAGTATGATATAGTGCCCCATTTATCTCTTATTATAGTCTTTGGTATAAAATCTAATTGATCTGGTATGAGGATTGCTACCCCAGCTTTCTTTTGAGGACCATTTGAATGATAAATGATTCTCTATCGCCTCATTTTCAGTTTAGAGGTTTCTTTAGATCTAAAATGAGTCTCTTATAGACAGTATATAGATGGGTATTGTTTTTTTATCCAGTCCAAACCCTGCATCTTTTGATGGGATCATTTAGCCCATTCATGTTCAGCGTAACTATTGAAAGATATGAATTTAGTGTCATAGTATTACATATACCATCCCTGTTTCTGCAGATTGTTTCTTTGGGCTCCCTCCTCCTCTTACAGGGTCCCCCTTAATATTTCTTGCAGAGCCAGTTTGGTGGTCAGTTTCTGTCTATCCTGGAAGCGCTTTATCTCTCCTTCTATAATGAATGACAGCCTTGCTGGGTAAAGTATTCTTGGCTGCATGATTTTCCTGTTTAGTACCCTGAATATATTATGTAAACCCTTTCTGATCTACCAGGTCTCTGTGGAGAGGTCTGCTGTTAACCCGATATTTCTCCCTACATAAGTTAAGAATGTCTTTTCTCGAGCTGCTTTTAGAATTTTCTCTTTATCTTTGAAATTTGCAAGCTTCACTATATGTCAACGTGTTGATTAGTTTTTGTGGATTTTGCAGGGGAAGGAGGTGGTCCTCTCTATCTCTTGGGTCTGAATGCTTGTTTCCTTCCCCAGATTATTCTCATCTATGATATGTTCAAATATACTTTGTGGTCCTCTCTCTCTTTCTACCTCTTCTGGAATCCCAACAAGACAAATATTATTACTTCTGAAGCTATCGTTTATTTCCCAAAGCTTTTACTCATGGGTTCCTAATAGTTTTTCTCTTTTTTCCTCAGCTTCCTTCCTTTCCATCAACTTGTCTTCTATGTCACTCACTCTCTCTTCCACCTTATTAAACCTAGCAGTTAGAGCATCCAGTTTAGACTACATCTTAGTTATAGTATTTTTAATTGCAACCTGGTTAGTTCTCAATTCTGCAGTAAGGGAATCTCTAGAGTCCTTTTCTAGAGTCACCAGTAATTTTAAATTACCTCTGAATCATATCTCTGACATGCTACTTAATTAAATCCATATCAAGTAGGTCTGTGGCAGAGACTGTTACTTCCAGTTCCTTCTTTTGTGGTGAATTCTTCCTTCTAGTCATTTTGTCAGATGCAGAATGGTTGAAAGAGAAATGAATCGTAAGGAAAAAACTTCAAGTTCTATATACTATTTTCCCTCAGGTCTGGAGCTTTCCATTGCTGCTTGGTCTGTGAACTTGCTCTTCCCATATTCTTCCAGCTGGTCTTCTGGGGGAGGGGCCAGCTGTACTGATTCTCAAGTGTCTGAGCCTTGGTGGAGATGACCTGTCCCTTGCCAGGTTGCCGGGCTCATTGTGAAGCTGTTTTCCTGTGAGGCCTTTGTTTCCTAGAGGCCAGGCCTTTCCCAGGTGAAAAACAAAAAGAAAAAAATAAAAATGGTGATGGCCAGATCTCCAGCCCCAGAATGAAAATCTCCCCGTGGATACTGAATCTCAGTCTCTAGGCATACTGGCCAAATCCTCCTGGGGGTAGGTGGGGGGCACTGATCTGCACAAATTGAAGAGCACCGAGTGGGAGGAGAGTTCTCGCTATTCTGGGCCCTTCCCAGTTCCACCTGTCCTGGTGAGAGGGGGAATGGAGATAACTATCTGTTGAGGAACCCTCCTATTGAGGGCCCTGTGTCGCTGGACCTGTGCTCCTCAGGTCCACCTCTCTTGAACGAATGGAGGACAGTCTGCCTCCATCCATTGCCAGGCTCTAGGACAAAGAGAGCTCTGGTGCCAGCCTGTGTACCTAGCTGGCTTCCCCCAGCTGCCCCGGAAGGGTTGCGGCATTCCAGCCCTTTACTGCAATCAAACCGAGGTTTGCAGTGAGCATCGGCCCAGGCAACCCTATTCTTATTCTGTCTCTGGGAATATTGAGACTTCACTGCCCCTCTTGCGATTCTGCCTTGTTTCCCCACTGAGCACAAGAATCAGAGAAGATTCTTTCAGGCTCAGATTTCTAAAGTTCCCAATTGTCCCTTGTGCCACTTTCCTGCCACAGCTTTCTGTGGCTCCCCTGCCCCACCTTTAGCTTCTCTGCCTTCCTACCTTGTCAGAAGCATTCCAGCTGTTTACATCCCAGGTTGGATTCATAGTGTTCAAGATGTTTTGAAAGTTATCTAGGTAAGTTTGGGGGACCAGATGAATCAAGAATTCCTACTCTTTCACCATCTTGCCTCCTCTCCCTTTAGAGGTTAAACCTCTTTAAACCTAGGTTAACAATGATTCACATTTTGTCATATTTTATTCTAATACTTTTGACCTAAAATGTTTAAAACCATCATGACATGCTATTGTCATCACTAGGTATTTTGGTATATATGCCTAAAAACATAAGGTTATCACTTATGTAATGACAACATATTAACTCCATATTTAAATGTCTGTAATAGGCACAAAAAAGTGTTGAGTTGTTGATTTATTCAAATGAGAAGTTTTCTGCTGGTTTTCTCTCTCTCTCTTTTTTGTTTACTCTGCCACCATCTCTTTTTATTTATTTATGTATTTATGTATTTATTTATTTAGCCATTATTTCTTTTTAAAAATGAGCAAACACACACATATACTTATATCACTTCTTACACAGAAGGTACTATACTATAAACATGATCTACAAGTTACTAGTTTTTTGGGGTTTTGTTGTTGGTTTGTCTTTATTTTTTACTTAGAGAATGTCTCAGAAGTTACTCTGTTAACAGCATAGAGATCTTCCTCATTTTGTTTCACAAAAGGATCCATTTCTGGAGGTGGCATGATTTATCCAGTCAGTCCCCCAAAGTTGAACATTTGGAAAACATTTTGTTACCAAGAATTTTTTGGTTTATTCTGGCAACAGGAAGTAGTCCACTGACCTCTCTACCTCAGGCCTCCCATATGTCCTGAACTAGGAGGGAGAAGAGGGTAGAGGCACTTGCATGGAGAATCTCATTGGCATCAAGTTTATTCTGCCCACTGATTTTCTTCTCTCTTTTCCCTATCCTGTGGGAGTTTTATTAAATTCAAGAAACAGGAGAAGTATTTATTTTTTTCATCAAAATTAATTATATGCCAACTAATAGCCTATGATTTAAATCTTGGTAGGTAGATTCTGGTACCTTAAGATACTCAGTCTCAAAACAGATTCCTTCTGTGTTGAACTCCAGAAGTCTCTCTTGATATAAAATGTAAATATTTAACTAGTTTATGTCTCACCTTTCATTTCTGCTAACTTCAGAATGTCAGAGCTACTTAAACCACAAAAACACAGAGAACCTTCCTAGTCTACCTTCAATTTCATTCTTGTATTTGAAATGATCTACACTAAGGGAACTACTGAAGAACTGGATATTGACTTTGGAATTTTGGAGGAAAAGATTATTTATTTTGAATTAACACATTTATAAATAATAAGAAAAATAATAAATCTGTTTTCTGTTTGTATTATTCATAAGATTTAACCCTCAGATACTAGTGGTAAACAGAACTGATTACAAATGGATATATTTTTTCTTGATAGACACACTATGTTATGTGGACTTTTGTTAATTTATCTGCAATGTATACCACATTAGTTGATTTATGGTTATTTGAAAGAAAGGTCAATTAATGAGTGAGAATGGAGTGTAATTAAGAAATCTTTTCTTTACTCTGTTTCTTTTCAAGCTAGAGAACAGTTCTGAATGCTGATGAGACAACATCTATAACAATGCCATCTACCAGAGTTAGATAATTACTTCAGAACAAAAACATACAACAAAATATCTTTGCTATGAGCAGAAGTCCATGGGAAGTCAGGTAGCAATGAGAAGAACTAAGTGTCACAATTATGATGATTATAATGAGCTCAGTTTATTGATCCAAGATAAAGGAATTATTCTCTATAAATGTAAAGCTGCACATCTGACTAGAATTAGCTCCTTGTAGGCACCAGAAACCAAGTAATCTTTTCTGTAGCCAGTGAGTTGAAGTTTTTCATAGTGCTCATAAACAAAAGTTTTAAAGAAACAATTGCTTTTCTATGAAAGCTTTGGCAAAGATCTTACTTTTAAAGGCCAACTCTTCCTATCCCCTGAGGATGAATACAAACTGAGTTTTTGTTGTATGTTTTGCAAATTGCTCTTCTACTTTAAACTCTCCTCTAAGAAGAATGCATACCAGAAATGTAGACCAGATTAGTTTTCTTTAACTCAGTATGTTAATGATAATAAAGACTTTTTTCTCCACTTTGCATTCACATAAGTCACTCAGTTTGAATCACTTATGAACCTACAGGAGTTTCTTAAAGAACTGTATTAAAATCAATGAGGGACTTGTTAAAAATGCAAATTCTGGTGGGTCTTTCAAAGACCTACTGAACTAGACTCTTTGGGGACAGGGCATGCCAATCTGTATTTTTAATAAGCAATGACTCTTTTACTCATAAACATTTAAACAACACTGGCCTGTAGATTTTTAAGACTGTGGAAGCTTCCTAAGCTATTTGAGTCATAGACTTCCATATTGGAGTAAAATGAGTCTCTTACTTTCCTTTTCAGTGGCTTCCTCAAACAAAAGTCAGGTACTATCTTAACATTTGCTATTCATTCTCTCATCTAATAGGTCATTCATCAAATAGCTACCAATTACCTCCACTGTGTTTCTAGATATTGGGGATAAAATAGGTAACAAAACACAACAAATCCCTACACCTCTGGAGCTTTTATTTCCAGTGGGGAAGACAGACAAGAAACAGAATTTACATAAGTAAATACACAGAGTTTGTTAGATAGTGCTTAGGAGAGTAGGTAAGTAGAGAATTGGACTGTGGAAAGGTAGGGAGAGGGTTGACATTTTAAATGGGATGAGTAGAGGAGGGCATATTTAGAAGGTAATTTTTGAGTATAGACAAATGTAAATGAGAGAGCTAGCCATGTAGATATTTGGAGGATGTCTTAATGAGGAAACTGCAAATGTGAAGATCTAGAAGTAAAATAGAGCCTGGCAAGTTCAAGAGGAGAAGGCAGGCATGGTTGGAGTGAGGTGAATAAGAAAAGCAGGGGCAGAGTAGATGGCAGACAGGGATCAGAAAAAGCCTAGTAGGTCATGATTAGCAATTTATCTTTACCCTGAGTGATTGGGAAGTCAACTGAGGATTTTGAGCAGGTTTCATTAACAATATTTTGAAAAGAGCAAGAGAAAAAATGAGACAATTTTAGGAGGCTTTTGCTAAAATTCAGGCAAGAGATGATGAGTTTCGGAAAACTGGAGGAAGTGGAAAGAGGAGATAAATAGTTATCTTTGGGGGCAGCCCTGGTGGCTTAGCGGTTTAATGCTACCTTTGGCCGAGGGCATGATCCTGGAGACCCAGGATTGAGTCCCATGTCGGGCTCCCTGCATGGGGCCTGCTTCTCCCTTTGCCTGTGTCTCTGCCTCTCTCTCTCTCTCTCATGAATAAATAAATAAAATCTTTAAAAAAATAGTTATCTTCTGGATATACAGAGAATGAAAGAGGAGAGCCAAGGATGAATCTAAGGCTGGTGGCCCAAGCACTTGAAAGAATAAAATTGCCAGTAAAGGAAGAATTGTAGGAGGAACATGCTGGAATGAGATATCAAAATTTAGCACTAGGCATATTAAGTTTAAGATGACTGAAACGTTCAAGTGGGAAGGCAAGTAGGCTTCTGGATATACTATGTATCCAGATCAAAACAGAAATTGGTACTCCAAGTAGGGTCCTGTTCTAACAAAAACCTAAAAATGTGGGAGCCAGTTTGAAACTGGGCTGAAAAAGTTTTAAGTTGCACACTAGAAAAAGCCTATGTTGCCATGGACAATTCTGGTTAAGGCTCAGAGAGAAAAGAGGTGGGCTGTAGAGAAAGCCTTAATCTTCCTAGAGAATAAGTAATCCTGAACAGAATGTGGTAGAACTATGGACGGTAAAGGGCGTTCTGCTGAGGTCTCAGAAGAAATGAAGAATGTGTTAAGGGACAGTGGAGGAAAGACCATCCTTATTAGAAAGTAGCAAAGACCTTGGCTGAATTTTGTTCCTGTCCTACTGTTCTCTGGAAAGCAGAACTTGCAAACAATGACATTGGATATTTATCTGAAGCTATTTCTGAGCTTAGGAGTGAAGGTGCAGCTTGGGTCCTATCCTCACTAGAGTAAAATGCAAGAAGAGAAAAATGACTTAAAGATGAATTGTGAATTACGAAGGAAGCAGAACTTAAAAGATTTGGAAAATTCTCAGCCTAAGTATCATATAAAAAGTGAGAAAGGGCTTTTGGTTGAGAATACTAAGGATGTGACCAAAATACCATTTGATACGGAGATTAGTCATCCACCTCAATAGAAGCCAGGAGTTCTTGTTAAAGATATTAGAAGAAGGTAAAGGAGAGGCTACTATTTCCTTAGGGACCTTGGCATGCCCTGCCCACCTGCTTCACCACTAAGACTCCACTCCCCACACTCTGGCCTGCACTTCTCCACTTCCCCAGCTGAGGTGTGGGCTGCACCTAGACAAACCATGGGACCATAGATGTCCCCACCTAGATTTCAAAGGATGGGACCTCCTGGTAGAGCCATGTGCTCAGGAGGCCAGAGAGGTTCAAGGCCCCGGTAGAGATCTACCACAGGGGCAGATCCCAGGCACAGAGGTGTCCTAGGTGTAGACTGCCTAATACCTGAGGGGTTTAGGGACCTTAAGGGTCCAATCCCTACCCAGCAAAGTTGCAGGAGCAGGACCACTGCTCACATGGGCCTGGAGGGCAGGGCATCAAGCCCAAGAGGACTATTTTTAAGCTCTAGTTTCTAATGGAATTTGCTTTATTGGACTTGCTGGGATCTGTTACTTATTTCTTAGTTTTTCCTTTTGGAACAGGAATGTCTGTTCTATGCCTGTCCTGCCATTGTTATTTGAAATCATATAAACATGTTGGTTTCACAGGTTCACAGGTAAAAAGCAATTTTCCTGAGGATGAATCACACTTTGAGTTTAACCTACATCTCATTTAAGGAATAGGAAGTGAGGTAGAAGGAAAGTCAGGCAGGTTTTGCCTTGGTTTATAGCACACATAGCATTCAAATATGACAAAAATAAAGAGAGTTTTCTGGGACAGAGTCTGGTTGGTGAGTGGATGTTGTGGTAGAAGTTTATAGGGGTTCTTGTCTTTGCTTCTGTTTTTTCCTGAAGGAAGAAACAAAGCATGATTGTTAATTTTATGTGTCAACTTGATTGGATCATGAGGTTCTTAGAAGTTGGTTAAGTATTATTTCTGCATCTGTCATTGAGTATATTTCTAGATGAGATTAACATTTGAATCAGTAGTTTAAGTAAAGCAGATTGCCTTCCCCAATGTGTGTGTGTGTGTGTGGGGGGGGGGGCATCTAATCCACTGAGGGCCTGAATAGAATAAAACACTTAGTAGGAAAGAATTCTCTTTCTCTGCCTGTCTTCTGGCTGAGGCAATAGTCTTCTCTTGCCTCCAAACTCAGACTCAGATGAGGACTAGAACTGTAATACCATCAGCCTTCTGAATCTCCAGCTTTTTGACTGCAGACTGTGGGACTTCTCAGCTTCCGTAATTGTGTGATCTCTAATTCCTTATAATAAATATGCACACAGGTATGCTATTGGTTCTGTTGCTGTGGAGAACTCAGACTAACACACAGGTGAAATAGCAAGATGAGGATTGTGGAAGCTTGAGAAAGAAAGTTCTGAAATAGTTAGCTAGCAGAGAAAGTGAGGGATTGAACTAAGAACTTCTATGATTTCCTGGAAATACTGGAGATCAGTGGCTATGTATTTAAACCAACATTATCCTGAATGATTTATGCATGCTTTGATTTTGTTTTGTTTTGCTTTGGGTTACTTTTCTCCACTGTGTTCATCAGCATGGGTTTAGGTATGTAGTACATGGAGATTTGGATTTAACCAGGGCTATCATTTAGCCACAAATACTAAAAAGCAGAACAGGAAAAAGGAAATTGAGGGTATAATCGAAGAAGTAATTATGATGATTGGCCAAAGAATGAAAAGTTAGGAAACAATGACAAGATAGAGGTGAAGATAGTGAAAATTTTGTGGTAGTCAAAGATTGAAGGTCCTTGTAGGAAAAAAGGAATGTTGAGAGCTGGTGTTTGGCATATGGAATGGTGAGTTGAAACGACTGAGTTTGTTAGTACATTAGCTGTGGTTGATACTATGATGCAATTACAGTTATCAGTAGTGACAGTTTCAAAGAAATGATCACATGTTTGCTTGCCTTTGAGTGGCTATGACAAAAAAAGAGAAGATAAGAGGGAAAAGGTCAAGTAAATGGAAGTTCAAAACAGTAAAGGATCATCCCATGAATTTGAATTCATTATGAATTATGAGAAGAGTAACAATGAGCCAAGGATATACAATTTTCAAAGTATAAAGTTGGGTGCCCAATGATAAAGACACTGGAGAAAATCAGTCACCACTTGAGAGGGCTGCAAGACCATCTGTGTCCTCGGTGGGGATAAATATTTTCCCTGGAACATTAAGGAAAATAAGTGGCTTGGAGAAGAATTTGAGTTTAGAGGAAATTTTGCTGAGATTTGATCTTGAGTTCCAGAGGTACACTGAAAGGGTTTTAGTACCTGGGGAGGACGAAGAGTCAAAAAACGGAGATGAACAATCTTTTGTGGATTAGTATCCAATGGATTAGGGTTGACCTGGAAATCTTGGTCTCTATGTGGTGACTGTCATAGACACAGATAAGGGCTCAGTGAGAGGAGTTCTGATGGTCTATGGCAGGGGATGATGGAGAGGCTGTGAGTGAGGTAAGGAGGGATATGAGCATGGTTCATCTGTGGCACAAGGCACCCTGGGCTCCCCCTCTTCTCCTGCTGATGGGAACATGAAGTTTTACCAAGGAATGGTTTTAGTTCAAAATCTAAGGAAAACTATTTACTCAGACACAATAGCCTTAATTTGTCAGTTGCTGAATAGTGCCCTGGAAGCAGTATATTAAAAAAAAAAAAAAAAAAAAAAAGGCAAAATAAATAAATAAACAGAAAAATACCTTCCTGCTATACTTTTAGCATTATATCTTAAATCAATCCTGTGCAAATAGGCCACACAGGCCTACATTACATTGACATACACAATTCAATTTTTCTAAACATATTAATGTGATTTGTAGACTGAATTAACATTTTTATAGTATCCCTATGGAAATTGTCAGGAGACAAGTAATGTATATATAAGAACTTGTGCCAGGGTAACTAAAGTGAGGAGCTTACTGTTTAGGTAAGTGTGAATAAATCTAGGTAGTCTACATGAAACTCACACCTTAGCTTGTTTAATGCAGAATATTGCATTTGAAAAATCATAACAGGCTATTATTTTTTGCCTAAACATAGATGTCTAACTATGCCTTGTGAGAAAGTAATAGTGAACCCAAGAAGAGTAAAATCAAATGGTTATATACATACAGGAATGTAGAAATTCAGGTGACATTTTAAAAATATGATGAAACACATGACATTTTATTAGATTATACCACTGAGCAGCATCCTTTACAAGCCTTTGTTTATAAAGAATCACCATAAACACTGCTCAAAGAGTCTACCAAACACTATTGAAAGACCCCCCCAAGACACTTTAAAAATATGAAATATTTGAGGCACAAATTGTTAAGTACAAGTATTTTCCTTGGCTTCAGATCAAGACAAACTGTTCAATGAAGGGGCAGCTCCTCCTGGGTGTTGAGAACAACTGTTAGTCTCATGTGAACTGAGTGAGCTTTATTCAATTTATAAAAAGAAAAAAAAAAGTGTTGTTTTTCTTGGAAAACAAAGCATAGAACTTTTTTTGAGTTAATTCTCCAACACTTAGGAGGCATAAGTTTTGGTTTTCAGACAAATACAAATAACAAAGGAAATTTGTATTCTCACTCATACAAGTAATGTTGTTTGGAGACCATTGGTTTAATAAATGAAAACTAAGATTGTACTATGGAGTTCAATTACTAGCATTTTTCAATTGTACTATCTATAAAAAAGATAGTATTTAAAACAGCCACATATAAAGTTAACATCTCACTTATTTCAACCTGGAAAGTTGGCTTTATTATAATGGTAATATAATACGGATCAGTTGTTTGACAGCCTATGCTTTGAGTTAAAATTTTAACTGATAGATTTTTAAAAACCATGAATTGGAGGGAAACAAATATGAAATCAAACATTTTTTTTCTTATTCTTTCCTTTATTGTTTCTGGTGTTCAATGATTATTTATTGTCTTTTATATCTCTGGTGGTGTGTTATGCATTGAGAAAAAGAATGGGTGCAATAAATGTGGTTCCTACCTGAATGTACTCAAATTAGATAAAACAAAACAAGACAAAACAAAGAAGCAATTAAATACTAAGTGGTAATAGGAATTCAAGGAACGGGAGGGGATCTGGCACATAGAAAATCAAATTAATCCACACCTAGCAGTTTGGAAAAGACTTTCTTTTTTTTTTTTTTTAAAGATTTTATTTATTTATTCATGAGACACAGAGAGAGAGGAGAGAGGCAGAGACACAGGAAAAAGAAAAGCAGGCTCCATGTGGGACTCAATCCCGGGACTCCAAGATCGCACCCGGGGTTGAAGGTAGATGCTCACCCGCTGAGACACTCAAGGATCCCACACAAAGGACTTTCTGGATGAATGGTGGTTGCCGCTGAAGTTTAGAGGATATAAAAGAATTACACTGGCAAAATAGCAAGAACATTGTTTCCAAGTAGAAAATATCATTGCCTCTCGTGACTCTTGGTTGCAAATAACAGATGCTTTTGAGTGCCCTCTGGGAAGGGAAGAATGTAATTTCCTCATGGGCTCTCCGAAAGGGTTAAACAACTAAACCTGAGACCCTACAGAGTTGCTATTGAAACTTAAGAAATATGGACTCAGAACAATCTATTTTCTTGTTTTTTCTCTTCATGCAATGACTTCATTCTCTGTCACTGCAAACTGACTTACATTTCAAATGGCAGAAGAAAGACCACCTGATGTTGACTCTATGAATTTAAAGTCCTAAAATCTAGGGATAGATTTGAGTCAACCTGTGTCCAGTTCCCATTCCTAAATGAATAAAGTGTGGCCAGACTGGTGGGATCAGGTAAGATCTTTAAGAATCCTGTTGTAATCATGTTTGATGCGTTTTGAGGAGCTGTGGTTGCTTAGGAAAATAGTCATGGGGTAGCAGTACCATAGATGTTTATGATTCAGCATTTTGATTATGAACAGCATTCTTTTTTTTTTTAAGATTTTATTTATTTATTCATGACACACACACACACACACACACAGAGGCAGAGACACAGGTACACAGAGAAGCAGGCACCCTGCAGGGAGCCTGATGGACTAGATCCGGGGTCTCCAGGCTTATACCCTGGGCTGAAGGCAGCGTTAAACCGCCGAGTCCCCCGGGCTGCCATGAACAGCTTTCTAATAATATTTTAAATCTCCTGTGATTGTATTTACTACTTCACTCCAAATATTAATACAAATGATTGACTAGGATAGTATTTTCTTCCTCAGTATGCAATATTTATTTGATTTGACTTATTCTAAAAATACACCTATCTTACTACACAAGCACATCTATACAGAAATATATGTAAGATGTATATATAAAGATAAATATATATTAAGACCTTTTTACACAGGTTGGATTTACAATATAATGCTAAAGTATAACAGGGAAGTTTTTTCTGTTAATTATTTGATTAATTTTAATATAATACTCTTTCACAGGTTACTGTTCAACAATTGACAAACTGACAAAACACATAGGCATTTGTGTGTATATGCAAATATATATGTATACATGTGTAAATGTCCATCTTTTCTATCATCCATCTACCCATCCAACTAACTGATTTCTATATAACTAAATAGCTGGATTAGAGATTTAACTGGATTTTGTAGGCCCATAGGAAGTCCTATAGTTTGGGGGTGGACAATATGCTAAAGAACATATTGTACCGAGCACCTGGCTGGGAGCATTCCTGGCCACCCCCACCACTGGCATTTTGCCCTTACTCATCCTGGAAGGAGCAAGGAATTTAGAGTATCATTCCTTTTTCTTCCTAATTCTAATTCTTAGAAGAATTTTTTCTTTACTAATTCTTCTCCTACACTGTTTGTTACCAGAACACAGTGACTTGTGATTTACTTCGTATTTTCATTTTTATGCTGATGGCATATGATTCAGGGAGAAATAATGAATTTGGAAGGAAGCCACATCAGCTAAAACTTATGTTTTTTAGGTCCCTGGATGGTTGTATTTTTCTAATTAGTCTCTAAAGTGTACTATTTCACTAAAAAGATAGCTCTACGAAAAGTTAACATAGAATTCTACTACATTAAAAAGATAACTGTAGAGAAGGTTATTAGCTTTAAGTAACTTTAGTTCATAACTTCAGAATATTAAATTCAGGTTCAGGTTAAAGGTTGCTTTTCAGAAGCCTTTGCCATATGTGTTCTGAAATTTTCGTATAAGGGTAATGAACAAGAGTTGTAAATTAAACCAGATGCCCATGTAGCTTCTGTCTTCTTTCAAGTGGCTGTTTCATAGGTCCTTTTATCATTGAACAATAAAATATAATATTTGAACTTAACATAGAAGTCAGAGCTGAGTTGCTAAAAGTAGAATTTGAAGCAACACAAATTAAAAACACATCACATCAAACTTTTTGCTTTAACCAAAAATTAAATTTTGAAAATGCAAGGGCACTTTGAGTTTTTGATCCTTACATATTGCATTCTTATGTTTTGTTAGTATTATTTTCTTAAGGTCTCAGATATTTCAAAGAATTCTCTCATTCTGGAAAAAAGTCATAATAGTTAAACTAATAACATTTGTGTAGTATTTTAACTGCATTATTTTGTATAAACTGCTAAGTGAGGAAGACAGTTTAAATTTAGTATTAAGAGCTTATTCCTTATTTTAAACCATCTCACTTAAAGATCTGCAGCCAGGACTATATATAATAAGAAGTGGAAAAGTGAATTAAAATTTTATATATATATATATATAAAATTCTATTCTATATATTCTATTCTATTCAATATATTCTATTCTATTCTATTCTATTCTATTCTATATATATATATATATATAAAATTCTATATATATATAGAACCAAGAAGCAGTGCATGATTCTGCTATAATAATTTTATTTTTCTGATATGTGGTTTTATTTATGGAAAAGAGGGCTGTAAATGAACAAAAATTCAGTTGTATTTAAGTTTTCATTTAAACAAATGTATTTGTTAGAAAAATGCATTTATCTAAAAGATCTTTCAAAAAATTCCAAAAGGCAGAAATATGCATTCTTCCCTACATCCAGAAAAGCTCTAATTACTCAAATAATCTCAGAGGAAGTGTGTTGTCTTAGCAATAAAAAAAGAAAGAAAACTGGATCTATGTACGATTGGATGGTGGGGATAGGTAGAAAGATTTTTAAGATGGAATAGGTGAGTAGTTACCACATTAGTAGCCAAAGGAGAAAAATACCCTAGCATAGAAAATACATTTTTTTACAAATAAGGGTGAACACTTCTACACTAACTTTCATATATATGTTAATTGGCATATGCTCTTTGGTTTGTGATCATGACTTTTATATGATTGAGAACTTCATACTCCTTATGGTGTTCTTAATCTATCCTCATCCCTATCTTTACTCTTTATTGTACACTGACTTTGAGTAATAAAATTAAACTATCAAATATTCATGGGTATCCAGTACTGATCCAAAACATTACAATCTCCTTCTGTTACTCAATTTTGCAAAACTACCATGTTAATTTGAGCAAACCATGACCATTTCTAATGGAGGGACTTAGAAAATTCAAAATTTTCTTAAGATAGATAGTTCTTGCCTGTAAGGAGAAATACAATACAATGGGTTCAGAGGCAAGGTTTAATATGAATGTTGATTTACTTATGGAAAGTCACTAGTTCCTCTGGTGTTCTGTGATTTTCAATCCCCCCAAAATTGTTCTGCATAATTTGGTGGATCACTGTGGAGCTCTGAGTTTCTCTTCAGCTCAAAATATTCACTACGGATTAATGGATCCTTGTATATCAACTAATAGGCTCACATGAGCTACTAACTCTTGGGGACTCTCCCATGGATTCCACCGCAGGAAACTCATTTCCTCTCATAGTTGTCTCTCCTTGTGTGTGATTTACCTCTATCCTGTGTCTTGCTTATAAATAATAGAATGTGGCAACGTTGACAGGATGTATGTGATTGCATGTGTGTAATTACATGATATGTTATGTAAGATTCTAGCACCCATGCTGCTGGATTCTCTTACTCCCATGCTGGCTTTGAAGAAGCAAGCTGCCTTATTATAGGCTGCTTATGTTTGGAGGCCCATGTGGCAAGGAACCTACCTCCTAGGGTAGCCTCTAGGAGATGAGGGGAGCTTCTGGCTGATGGGTAGCAAAAAATTAAAGGCCTCAGTCTTAAAGCCAACCAAAGCTTATCCTCTCCCTGTGAGACTTTGGATGAGATGGCAGACCCAGCTGACACATTGAATGCAGTCTTGTCAGACCCTATGAGAGAATCCAGCTGAGTCAGGCCACGATTCTTGACCCAAGGAAATTGTGAAATAACAGCATGTTCTGTTTTAAGCTCCATGTTCGTGGTAATTAATTGCACAGCGGAAGATAACTAACACCGTCCTATTCTTTAGCATTAGAGAAGAAAAATCCATTGGGCCTGGAACTGTGCCAGATCAGCAGCAATACAGTAGAGCCATAGTCCAAACTCATCTTCTAGATCCTCTTTCATTGCCAGAACACTGTCCGAATGCCTCCACAATCGCAAAGCAGGCTGGTTGGAGCATGGAGGGGATTTCCCAATTTGGCTGTAAAAGCGAGTCTTACAAATATTGATATGGCAATTGAGGACCTACAAGGTCACAATCTGAAAGGGACATATTGGGACTTTTAAGTCGCCAGACTAAATTCACTGGACATTTTTATATCTGTGAGTCTAATGCTGCGGAACCTCCCTGAGATACCATTAAGGGAGGAGAGAGGGAGCTTTCACAGAATATTTAAAGGTAGTGAAGGGAGAAAACCACAACGATGTCAGGTTTATGCCCCACGGAGCTCAGCCTGCTCAGTGAACCGGTTATTCTTGCTATATTGCAAGGATCATAGACTGTGATCCAGAAACTGGAGCTCTCGGCTCTGCTTCCTACAAAAATCATAACTTGATAAAGTTATCTAGTGAAATATTGAGTTCTTCCTGTACAGGAGGCAATAAATGGGCTACTTCACACCTGTTATACTAAGCATTTTTCATAACAACTCCATGGATGATCACTGTTGGCTTCATTTTATAGGTGAGAAAACAAAACAAACAAACAAACAAAAAAACCCCAAAACTACACTTTGTTGTCCAAGGCCATCATTGAGCTAGGATTTGTAGTCAGATTTATGGGATGCCCAAGTTCTTGTTTTTTCTACCATTTTACACATGATTTTGAGCTACATTGCTCTGCTCCTTCAAACAGCAGTGGTTGTGAGGTTAGCGGAAAATACATGAAAAACTGTTTTGCACATAGTATGTGGTCAGCAACTGGTAGCTTGGTTATCACCTCCCTCTTGCTCCTACTCATATCATTATTAGTATCCAGTAAAATCAGGTTATGGTGGCTGTCGAGAGCGTTGGTCAAAAGAAAGAAAAGAACAGCATTCTGTTTTATAGAGGCTTAAAAGTTAAATCTGAGTATCTGTATATAAGTCTTTGCTTTTTAAGATTTTATTTATTTATTCATGAGAGAGACAGAGACATAGGCAGAGGGAGAAGAAGGCTCCATGCAGGAAGCCCAATGCGGGACTTGATCCCAGGACTCCAGGATCACGCCCTGAGCCAAAGGCAGATGCTCAACCTCTGAGCCACCCAGGCATCCCAGTCTTTGCTATTTTTTATTTTTATTTTTATTTTTAGTCCTTGACAAATTAAGCTTTGCCTTAAGCCTATCAAATCACCCTGGAACAGTAGAAATAAAGTAGGATCCAAAGACAGGAACCTGGGGTAAATGGCTCAAACCTCCAAACCGTACAGATCGTTCAGGGGTTTCAGCACTGCAGCCTTGTTAGTGTAACAGGGAATCCCAGAGGTCTCGTCCCTCCTGCATGCCTGAAAAACACAAGTTCCCACTGTATTCTATTTCACAGGTAGGTGAAAATCCGATGTAAGTTTGAAACCTGATACCGGCTTGCCAAGCAAAGAACATAAAATATACACCATATACAACCTCCCATTTATTATCACTATAATTTCACAAGAGAAAGGACATTTTAATGTTAAAAAGTAAAAAGAATAAAGGACAGTCCTTTAGATGAATACATTCAACTTTATGGAAAACACACTCTTCTTTCTTTTTTGTACCTTTTTTTGCATCTCGCAGCAGACTTATGAAAAACTCGACATTGATGGACACAAATCCTCAGACTGGCCTTTGGAAACAGTAGACCCAGAGGACTCGTGAGCCCACCTTGGGGTAAAGAATGCAGTTGGGATTTCCAGAGACGGTCCTGGCTGTGCTGTTCTGTGTAGGAGTTTTGGATAGTCAGCTTCTGGCCAGCCACACTGCGGTGAAAGGCTTCAAGTGGACAGCATGTTGTGGTTTGCTGTTTTACAACCCCTGGAGTCCCATGTGGTCCAAATTGGCAAACTCCAGGGACCTCCAAAGGCCAGGAGATTGCCAATTCCACTGTTACATTATTTATTTATGTAGTTTCCCCCACTCCTCTTCCTGACGTGTAAGCCAGTGGTCACTGATGCTGTTTGTGTAACACTCTGTCTTTTGGGATCTGAGGGGTTGAATCAAATGAATACCAACTGTGGGGGAAAACTGAAGTCAGGAAGGGATCACGTTTATGGTTTTCCACTTTCTCCCCAGAGTTTTCACCCTTTAGTTCCAGTTTTCCTGACTTCTCAGGGTTCTCAGACAGATGACTCTCTTCATGGAACATCAGATTGCCAAGATCTCCAGGCCAACCTCATCAGTACATATAAGGAATCTGCCCCCCCCCCCCCAACCAAAGATACATTTTGCAAAAGTCACATAGCATGTTCACAGCAGAAACCACTATTAGGACTAGTACCACTCCACTGACTTTAAGGAGAAAGAAACTTGTTTACCTCTTTTTTTTTTTTTTTTTTTTTTTAGCTTTTCAAAAGTAACTTTGAAAATAAGAGTAGGATAAAGGGTCGCCTGGGTGGTTCAGTGGTTGAGCGTCTGCCTTTGCTTCAGGTCATGATCCCAGGGTCCTAGGATCAAGTTCCACATCAGGTTCCCCACAGGGAGCCTGCTTCTCCTTCTACCTGTGTCTCTGCCTCTCTCTCTGTGTCTCTCAGGAATAAATAAATAAAATATTAAAAAAAAAAGAGTAGAAAAAAAAGCAATAAATACTCAAAATAGAAATAAATAAGTTTTTGAAAAGTATGTATTTCATTTACCTTCCTGGACCCTGAAAGGTGGCAGTGCTTGCTTAAAACCAGATGAACTTTGGAAATAGGCCCAAATTTCAGTTCTGCCGTTTATAAGTGACGAGTAATCTCTTTGGAGTAAATTAACTAATATCTTTGTGTCTCCACATTGTTGAATGAAAAATAGGGATGAGAAAACTAACTTCTTACAAGGGACTCTCATAAGGGTGAAATAGGACAGTGTATATAAGACTCATTCATCCCTGTGCCTAACGCACAATAGGTGTGATTATGGAAGTATAATGTGTAGTGGTGGCTGCTTCCACTGTCTTTGCTATTACAATTAATTTCAATTCTATCAACTTAGCACCTAGAAAAGTCCATGGTCTTGCATTTCTCATCAAACTGCTGTAGAGATCCCATCAAAGTATTTTCAAACCTGGGGCATTGTCATCTTTCACTGTTTCTGTATCATCACTTCTGTCCTACAGCCCATGAGCAGGCTGATATTGCAGAATGAAATAAAGCCTTCATCACTAGCCAAATAAAGAAATGTGCTAATGTTTCACTCACACAGAAAGAAACCTCCATATTCTCTAAGTATTTGTTAATACTGTGGGAGAAATGGTTAAATTCTCCTTTCTATGGAAAATAAAATAGAATTCTCTGCATTACATAGATCTTCAAACCTGGGACTTCTTGAGAATCAACTACATGAAAAAAAATGCAAGTTTGCAGAAGCTTATTTAAGTCACAATGTTCTTGAAGTATAATACCCTGCTCAAATTCCCATAATAGATAATCATTATAAGAGGGACAAAAATCAACTTCTAATTTAGTTGTCTAGCAATACATTTTGTTTTAATATGTTGGATCTGTGTTTTCACAACTTCTAATAATTTAGAGTTCCATCTCCAGCCTCCCCAGACAGGTTTCTGGTAGAACTAAGACTGATGCTAGATGTTAAAGACTGGAATCAGACCCAATTGAAACTAGACCAGAGTCTTATAAGAATCACCTATGGCGGGATCCCTGGGTGGCGCAGCGGTTTGGCGCCTGCCTTTGGCCCAGGGCGCGATCCTGGAGACCCGGGATCGAATCCCATGTCGGGCTCCTGGTGCATGGAGCCTGCTTCTCCCTCTGCCTGTGTCTCTGCCTCTCTCTCTCTGTGTGACTATCATAAGTAAATAAAAATTAAAAAAAAAAAAAAAAAAAAAGAATCACCTATGGCCCGACTCGGGTGAAAGCCTGATGGCAAATGGGGTTGGGACAGGGCCCAGGTTTGGGAGATCATGCAGAGCGAGGAGTTGGGAGAATAACCTAGGCACAGAAGTGGGCCAGGGGAAAGGTATGGGAAAATCTACAAGGCAGTGGTAGAGAGAAGGGAGTCTCCATGTCCATTGGGCCACCCAGCTGTGATAGCTATTCCTAGGTGGCTAATTTATGTCAACAATGACTGCCTCTATACTACTCTCATCTGTATTGTGTGTGTGTTTGGTGGAGGTAGTGGCATTGAGGGAGTAGGAGCTAAGGGAGGATCATTAGAATTGCATAGACACCAGTTACTAGTTATGGCCACCTTTGTCATTCAGAGAAAAGAAAGAGCATTTTATATTTGCAGGGAGCAAAATTAAAAGACACTTAGACCTAGAGTGTTGTCATTTGCTGAAAGAAATTTCAGAAGCAAAGAAGTCACCTTTTGGTTATAAATCACGTAATTCCATATGCACACATATAGATAGGCAAAGATGCTTCTTAAAATTCATTTCATGTTTGGAGAAAGCTTTGTAAGAATTTCCATCTACAAATCTCTTTAAATGACTATAACAAGTAATTTACTAAAGTTAATGATGACTGTCCCTAGAGTCTCCTGTGAGACAAGGGGAGCCTCAAATTGTTACATTTATCAGCTAAAATAATGTAAATATCACTGAAATCGAGGGTTAGAGCTGATTAGAAAAAAATATAGAATATATGACCAAAAGAGCTTGAAATACATCTATATGTGCATATATATATGAAACAAATTGAGGATGATGCTATTGAAATTTCTTTTCTATTATGGTGCTTAGTTCTGGTTTTCACAGCATGGTTTTGCAGTAATCATATTTCTGTATTGACAATTCCTAAAATAATAGATTCTGCATAGGAAAAACCATACACCACCTTGTGACAAATGGCTGGAGATATTATTTACAGGCAGATCCCAAAACAAGTACATACTAGAGAGCTAAATTTTTATCCATAGTGACTTTTAGGACTTTTCTCACAGTGTTTCTCAAATGTGAATTTTGTGTTTGTGTTACAATGAACTTGCAAACAGAATAAGGAGAGAGATAGTGTTAAGTGTTAGGGCAGAAAAATCTCAGGTACAAATGGGTGTTATTTTTATGAAGTGCTAAGTAAGGACTTAATCCAAAAGTGATCTTAAGATGATATATTTACAACTAAATATGAGGAATTTTTTTTAAGCTACTCTTTTTATTTCATTGGCAACCTGCTTTCATTTTGGGTAAAAGTTCTTTAGCTATTTATGTGTAAGGAAAGTGACAGTCGTAATAATGGGCCCCTGTGAGACCCAAAAAGGATCAGCTCTTAGGAATAAAGGAATTTGGTAACTAAGTAAGTGACCTTATGCATCTTAGTTTTTAAAAGATCTGATCTTTAACTACAGAATAAGAAAATTGGATGTTATATTTTCATGCTAAGGTATTGACAGGTCATATGAACAACGTTGAGGAGAGGTCATTTTTTATGGCACTGGTGAGCTGGACTCCACAGCCATAAACATTCAGCAGAGTAGGAAATACAGGCAAAGAAAGCCAACTTTGTTTACCAGGCCTTTCCTGAGTGCCTGTATATGCATGGTACTAGAAATGTCTCTCCTTTTAGAGGGGAGCACACTTTACCCAGTATTTCAGAACTACCTGATCTTTCTTTAAGAAACATTCAACATTTAAAAATCCATACTTTGCACCTGTGCAGAGAAGCACAAACCAAGGAGCCATCTCCAGATGCCAAGAATCAGTGGATAATTAATCAGTAGACCGATGCCTTGATTTGCTTGACTCACAACCACAGAGAGAAATCACTTGGAAGAAACTTAGTAAAGAAACTAGCATCAGGAAGCCAGGGTAAATCCCAAGAGGAAAAATGTGGCAGATATAGGGGAAGTGAATCCTGACACCAAGCACAGAAGATGAGTCTTGGGATAAACAGGGTTTGGCCTGAAAACTATGTGAAAGTTTGCCTTCAAACAGTGGCTTTCCACGCTGAAGTTTCATTAATATCACCTGGAGAGCTTTAACAACAACCTGGCTTCCAAGGCCCCACTAGGGACCAATTAAACCCCAAATTACTTAGAGCAGGGCCCAGACAGAAGTCTATTTAAAACTCCCCAGTTGGCTCTAAAGTGCATCTGGGATTGAGACATATTGCCTTGAAGCTACCGACCTTGAAAACTTCCTGGAAGGCCAAGGAGAGAGACCACTGCTTCCAATGGTAGGAAGAATTTCTCGTCTTGGGGGCCAAGAAGGTTTTGCAATCAAGTTTTGACCAGAGATATGACTGTTTTTAATTCTGGAATTTTCTCTCATCGTTCTTTTAATGTTTATTCCCTGGCTTACTTGATTAGCAATTAATTTTTTTGAAAGGTTAGACTATTCTGTTGTTTTTGTAACCTGGAGAGAAAGTAGACCCGACAGAAACCAAGGATAGGAGAGAGCCCCAGCTGGAGTGGGTTCATGACATTGGTCTCTGCCCTGTTTTTAGATCATCTGGAATGACAGGATTTTATTCCAAAGAGTTTTATGGAACTAAGGTAGGATTAGATGGCTAGAAAAAAACCACACCAGGCAAACATTTTTTTTTATTCAGTTTCTTTTTATTTCTATATGACTATAACCTTCTACCACTCATAATTCTAGCACTATCATTTACTGAGCAGCTAATTTTGCTCAGTAGAGGTTACACTAGTTTTTATACATGTAATCTCTAATATTCATGATAACCCTACCAAATAAGTGCCACTCTCAATTTTAAATGAGGTCAAAACTAAGCCTGAGTAAAATTAGGTAATTTTTAGGCTGAGCAAGAAGTTAAATTCAGGTGCGTTTGATTCCAAAGCAGGTCTCATTCAATAAAATTCACTATTGAACTCTTCCTGTGAAATAGGTTATCTGATAACTAATGGTAAATACACTAAGTGTTGAATCAACTCAAGTAAAAATCTCTTCTACCTCTTTTGAGGAAGAGAGTGATAGATTATGATGAAAGTAGGTGGAGTTTAATAAAACCAAGGGAAGATTGGGGTCAATAAATATACCTCTTTAATGACTTTATCTTTGGTTTTCTGCAGTTTGAATATGATGCACCTGGGTGTAGTTGGGTCAACATTTATTTTGCTTGGTGTTCTGAGTATCCTGCATTTGTGCTTTGGTGTTGGACATTAATTTGGGGGAAATTTTCAGCCTTTATTTTGTTTCTTCAAAAACATTTGAAGAACTTCTGTTCCTTCTTTTTTTTTTTTTTTTTTTTTCTCCTCCCTTTGTGTATGTTACACTGTTTGTAGTTACCTCCTAGTTCTTGGATCTACTGTTTTTCTTACATGGTTTGCTTTGCAGTCGTCTTTTCTTTCCCTTTTCAGTTTTGGAAGTTTTTATTGGCATATCCTTAAACTCAGATTATTTCCTTGCCATATTTAATCTAATGAGGTTCTCAAAGGCATTTGTCACTTTTTTAGCGCTTTTGTTTTGTTTTCTAACATTTCTTTTAATTCTTTCTCAGAATTTCCATCTCTACATTTCCTGTCAGAGCCCTTAATGTATGAATCATAGTAGTCATACAGTCCTGGCCTGATAAGTCCAACATCCCTATGATATCTGGATCTGGTTCTGATGCTTGTTCTGTCTCTTCAAATTGTATTTTTGTTTTTTGCTTTTTAGTACGTCTTATTTTTTTTGTTAAAAGGTGGACATGGTATACTGTATAAAAAGTGCTACAATAAATAGGTCTTTAGTAATGTGGTAAGATCAACTAGTGGTTGATAAACCTATATCCACCTTAGGTAGGTCAGATGGGCTGGAGAAGGTTATTATCCTTCTTCCAGATCTGTTAGATCCATATAAACCCCAGCAAATTAGTTTCTGGTAAAAGCGTTTCTCCTGAATACAGACTTTGTTAAGAAAACAAAGTGCTCTGGCATATTTCCAAATGGTTCCTTGTTTCCTCCCCCTGTCAGAAGCATGAAAGGGTTTTTCACTTACGTTCACTGTTTAAAACAAAAAAATAGAAACTTGGTAGAAGTCTAGGAGTAATACTCAACAGAAGTGTGGGAGTCCTCCAATGACTAGATGCCCTCTAGTTTTTAGCTCTCAGACATATCTACACTGAGCCTCCAGCAATCTGACAATGACCATTCAGGTCTTCCTACCCCAGCATGGGTTCCCACAGAAGCCTGTGGGTTTCTTATGCTCAGATAAACTGTGATTCTCTATATACTCCGTCTCCAATTATGTTGGCAATGATTTGCCCTGTGACCTCACTTTTTGAATGAATTTAAAAGAGTTGTTGATTAAAAAAAAAAAAAAATTGCTCAGCTTTTTACTTAAGATGCAGTGGCAACTTTTAATTTCTTTACACACCAGACCAGAAACCAGAAGACACTTTGATGTATTTTTTTCATTTCTTTTCAGCAAAAAATGCAAACTAAAATAGAAAATAATAGTCCATTTAAAACAATCTTCTGGAACAAGATTATCTTATTTCCTACTGAGCTTGAGAGAAATTGATGTTATTTTAGATCATTTGTGTTGTTTGCATTTGTCTCTAGATATTCTTTCTGGTATGAGGTCACAGATGATCTCACTTATTTAATTTCACCCTCATATCCCAGGTTAGCAGGATTCCAGAATAAGTTTTTCCTTTAAAGTATAAATTATATTATATCCTAGGATATTTAAGTAGTTTGTTTGTGCCAGGCACTGGACCAGGAGAGAGACTAATCTCTATTATAAAGACCTTCCTGGTACTGAAACTTTTCCTCTAGGCTCATCAATGCCATGTCTCTCCTTATTGATCATTGAGTCTGTTGGCTTTAACTATCTGTCCTGCTCTTTACAATCTATGTCATCTAGTTTTTAAATATTCTATTATTGACTTAATACTTGTACTGAATTTGGGTATCTGTAATTCTTTGTTAAACCTGCCTAGATTCTGACATTTTGACAGTTCACAAAGTTATATTTTGCCCAACAATAACCTGGTTATTGGTTGCATGTAACTCAGACTCCAAACATGTACACTATTATATTCAGAACTTTAATTTCTTAACTCAGTGGAGCAGATTCTGATAAGTATTTGTCCTATGTAGTGAGGTGGACAATTAAACACCCATTCCACCCCAACTAATATGCCAGAAACAAAGCCAATTTTAACTCATGTTGGACTTCTGATCTAATGGAATGGAAGACAATTTTTTTTTATTATGCCTGTATGTTATAACTTGTAATGGCAGCAGTAGGAAACCAAAATAGGACAAAAATCATTGCCGATACAAGAAACCAAAACAGAAGGACAACACAGAAGGCAGTCATAGATAAACCTTGAAGCCCTGTTGAACATAACAATTTTTCAGAATATTAGCATCTAACCAAGCCACACTATGATGGCTTGATTAAAAAAAAAAAATTCTAGGATGTATGTCTGAACACAGGCAAAAGCATGAACTTTAAACCATAAATAAATAAATAAACCATAAAAATGACCAACCATCTCCCCATCTTGGCATATGGGTGGACTATTTCTGCTTTACTAATTACTGCTTTAGCTTGCTTAGTCTTTGCTCTTAGATATCTCTTAAAATACCCAAGTATTTGCTTCACGGCAGCATCCAGTGTAGGATAAAGCCCCTGCATCCTTTGAAGTTCCCTCAAATCACCTAAAACAAGCCCAAATTTTTTAACTCCTTGTTTATACTCTCTTGCTGAGGTGTCCCACAGTCTCCCATGATGTTCGTTCTCCATTTCTACAATGAATTATAAATGAAACTTTTCCAATCACAGGTGTGGTCCTGAAAGTCTTTGCATAACATGGACAAGAAATATATCCAAATCTATCTCTTGAGGCAGTTAGGTATTTCATGCAATTTATTTTTACTCTGTAATTAGAGGTACCCCAAATGACAAAGTCTGATAACCCAAATCTAGAGGGAATAAATGAGAACTTTCTTGTACCTATTTTCTTCCATTCATATCCTTGCTAGTTTGCATCATGCCTGGTGAGTGCAGAGGGAGTACACTAATGTAGTCTGTGGATGTGATTCTGCATTAAGAAGAACTGCATTTAGAAGAGGGTTGTAACTTAGAAAAGTGAAGACCTGTTCATTTGTATGGTTGAAGTAAAGGTATTAAAGGAGTCTAAGCATCCAAGTACTTGTTCAAGGAAGTGAAGTGCCATGCATGATGTTTGATGTGGTGTTGACTTCACTTTATTCAGTCAGGTTGAGAGATGACTTAGAGAGATTACATACTGTATGAGCTTGACATGGTGCTCTGCTAGTGTTGCTGGGGTGGACTCCACTGCTTAAGGATGTCAGGCAGGATGGTGGCCTGAAATACTTCTGTGCAATACAGGTCTTGTTATTTTTAATGATAAGGTATATTTAAATTCCTAGAAAGGTGTTAATTCTATAAAACCTACTCTGGATCTATAATATAAAAAGTAGGTGATAGACTATTTAAGTTGCAGTTTATAATTTGAATGTTTAAGAATACACTCTAAACTTTTATTTTTTTCTTAGTAACACTAAATGTTGGTACAATATTTGTGTGGTTTTAAGAAAGTAATAATCGAAGGATGCACATCTTAAATCTAGGTATTTTCAAGAAAAGACCAAAAACACGTAAATATTTTTAAAAATGTAGCCTGGCTTGAGCATAATGGTCATTTGTTTTAGTGGCATACCAAGGGCAGGGGATAGGAGTGGAGTTGTCTGCTTGGTATGGAGGAAAACTTTATCACTGATTTCTTTTTTTTTTTTTTTTAAGAAATTAAAAATAGAATGACCAAAAAAAAAAAAAAAGATTGGATTTTAGTCAAAATTATTTATAAATTCTCTGCAAAATATGTATCCTCCCCCCCAACCCTTGGTGCCTGCACCAGAGAGGTTGAACCCATTGTTCTCCTCCATGGTAGGTCATTGTTTATCTCACTGTATTGGAATAGAAAGGAGGTAAGTGGTCAAAGATAGTAGCAATCATTGCTTTGTTCAAGGACCAAATTTTCTCCCATATAATTGCTTCCCCTCAGGGCACTATCTTCCTCTGCATGGTGAAAGTCAAATCTGGTCCAATTTTATTACTAGTGGGAATATAAAATAGTACAGCCATTTTGGAAATTGTTCTGGAAGATTCTATAATAAACATATACTTTCTCTATAACCCAGTAGTAATTCCATTCTAGGTTTTAACTTGAGGAAAGTGAAAACATATGTTCACACAAAAATTTTAAAAAGAGTATCCATCACAGTTCTTTTCATAGCAGCTCCAAACTGAAAACAACCCACATTGCCACTAATAGGTGAATGGATGAAAATATTATGGATAAATAGATGATGGAATAGTCACACACAAGATTACTACTTAGCAATGACAATAAGTAAAGTATCGATACATGCAAAAACATGAATAGAAAAGTGACATGTGGAAACTAGGAATAATATTCTATATGTTGATTTGGATGATAGATATATATATATAATTTATCAAAATTACCCACTGAAAATATGCATTTTATACTATGGAAAATGCACCTCAAAACCAAAACATAACAAAAATATGTCTTAAGCCCATCACTATTCTATCTTGTGGCAAAGGAAAAGAATGCAAAGGAATAGAAATCAATTTTAAAATTTTTCACTTTAATTGGGGAAATGAAGTCAAGTGGCCCCATCTGACCACAAAGTGTGGAGAGTTTTCTAGCCTGAGACCGTATGTCCAGAGTGAAATTTATTACCTTGGAAAGAAGCAAAGTAAAGGGTAGTTGGACAACTACAAAATTTATAGCTTTATGTATAGATATATAAAATACTCTACAAATATTATTTTGCTTGTTAAAATAACAGTGAATGTTAAAACCACAAGTTCAAGTTGTTCTTAGAGACCCATAGAAATTCATTTTATCTCAAGTAATATTTGATGTACTGATCGTGACATTTTACATTGATCTAATTAAACCGAGAACTAGAAACACCTCCTAAGCTAACCACATAAACCCTGGAGATCTTGCCATAACACTGTCTATTTAAATTTTACCTTATTTCAACAATTTTAACTATTATTGTTTTGATAGCCATATCCACCTACCTTCATTTTGTAGTGTCAGTATTCTGCTATTTGCTACTTTTCTAAAAACTATGGAAACAGTATGTGGAGTGATTTTAGCTTATATTTGCCCACTTGTCCTGAGTAACTCTGCAAATTTAATCTTCAAAGCTGACAAGCTAAATATCTATACTTAGTAAAGAGTAGATTTTTTCCTCTGCAAAGTAGGAGTTTCATTTAACAAACTAGCCTCGACTGATTTTATAACATTTTTAGAAAATATAAAGAATCAGAATATTTGATGAAAGTGGCTTTCATTTTTGTACTTTATCTTTTACTCTTCAAATAATCTTTATTTTATAGCAATAAATATTCATTCATTTGTTGCCTCTGGGATTAGCCTAAAAAATTAGTTTCCTACAAGCGATCTCTACTTCCTTCCTCCATTCCCCAGTGTCCTGAAATCTGAATTGTTTCCAGTATTCCAAATAAGCAGTCTTTAAGTTGCCTGAAAAAAATGTTTTAAAATTCAAAGCCTACTTTTTGGGGATTTTTCTTTTCTTAAATGAATTTGGCAGCCTTTGACATTAAAAAAAAAAAAAAAACAAACAAAAACAAAAAAAACAACTCTTTTCAGCTCTTTTCCCATCATTCTCCTTCTTTCCCAAACCAATCAGGATATTTCCATAAATTCTTCTGTGGCTCTCCCTTCTCTCTGCAAGTGTTGTGTTTCTTCAGGTTTCCAATCTTAGCCTATCATCTTTCCTTATCATTCTGTGTGCCCATGACTTTCATTTAGTCTAAATATTGTTGATCCCCAAATTGTTATCTCTGTCCCTTCAGGAGCACTATTGCTCCCATAGAGATGTTTCAGAATGACATCAAACTAATCTTTCTGGAAGCAAACCATGTATTCTTTCTGAACTGATATTCACATGCTTGTTATCTATGTTAAGAACACCATTTTTCATTAAGTCTCTCAATGAGAGACTTCAATGAGAAGTCTTGAAATATTTTCCCAAAATTTAACCTCTTACTGTGTCTAACAATTCTACTGGATTTTTTTTTTTTTCTACTCAGTATCTCAATGCCTCTGTAGTCTTTCAGGTCTTGTTTGGATTATTGCAACAGTGTCTAACTTAACTCATTGTTTCTATTTTAGCCAATTTATCCTCCACCCTATTATTACTTATCTTTCTAAAATAAAAAACAATCCATCACAATCCTTAAAGGCATTGTTCTGAGATTGTACATTTTTTTTCGTTAACATATAAGCATGTGGTCCTATCTATTTTATCAAGACTATCAAGACAAATGGGTCAAAAAGATGATTCTCATGGCATAAGACTCCTGTGTCTATATTTTAAAGGCAACATGTGAGCAAACTTTTTATTTTTATTTTTTTTGCCACAGACTGGATTTTCAAACATGCAGGAACTGATAGGCAATGTACTTTCAACCCCACATGCCATAGTGCTCATGGTCTCTGCAGCTTTCCAGATAAGAGAAGAATAAAAAGATCAACATCAAAACTTCTGAACCATATTTATTGGGTTTACAAAGCATTTAACATCAGTAAACCTGAACCTGAGCAAATGTTAAGCAAGCTCCCCTTTTGGAAACAGATAGCAAAACTCCAAGGCTGGGTAGGTTGTTTGAGGCCAGCCAGAGTGGATGGTATATCATGTATTTTCTTTAGTTGTCATCACTCAAAATTATAGATAAAATTTTATGTATATCCCAGAGTGCAACACATAGTAGGCTCTCAGAAAATACTTGCAGACCTGAAATTGACCAAGAGAATGAAGAATGGTGATATCTTATTTCCATTTCACTTCATTCAGCCATGCATAAAAAGGATCTGTAGAACTCATTTTAGAAAGGAATATCAGTACTGGAAAATTCATCGGTCTTCAGGCTGTAATTGTGTTCAGAAGCCAGTGTGAAAAGAAGCCAGAAACCACTGTAAGCTGGCAAGTAACTTCTCCCATAAAGTGTACTGAGAAAGATGTGTGTGAAATTGTGAACTAATGTGTAGGGTCAGATAGATGCTATAAATTTAACATTGTCTAACAATCAAGTATTGGCTACCTCTGATAGGCAATATTACATGCTAGAAAGAGCATTTTACCCAGATAGAAAAGACCTGTACTTTCCTGACTCTGACACTTACTGACTTTGTAACCATAAGCTGGTCTTGTTTCTTTCCTGCATTTCACTTTTCACATCAGAAGTAGGGGATAGAAATAGTGTTGCTCTGAGGATTTAAAAAAAAAAAAAAAAATGGCCAGTGTCAACGCTTATATTTTAGACCAATCATATCAGCTGCTTGAATTTTATAAAGTCCATTATTTATTTCCTTCAAATGCTACATGATTGGCTGCCAGTACAATGAATTAAAATTCTGAAACATAACTAGGTCATGGTAAGCAAAGAAGAGAAGACCGAATTCCTCTGGGCTAGCAACCCTGGGTGTGTTCAGTGTTGCAAGTAAGCAGAATAGTGGAGGGCATACTGAAGTCCAAGAGAAAAAAATCCTAGCATGGTGAGAGACACAGTGGCATGTGTGTGAGTCTCACAGTAAACACATGGCAATAGATCTCTGCCACAAAACAAGGCAATGCCTACCAACATGCCCAAAGGAACTGACGAATTCACTGGAAGTTTGAAATTGATCCACTGTGGGCTCTGTTGAGTGCTAAACGAGACAGACCTTCCCATTTTTACCCACATTATTTAGCATTCAACATAGTTGGTAACATGGGGCTGTCTGTCACAAAGCTAGGTCTTATAAATAGATGCCAAAGACCCAAACCAAAAAAGTAATTTTGTGTACAAAAATAGAATGAAAAAAAAAATAGAATGATCCTGTTTTTGTATTTTCTTTTCCCCCCCATTTATATCCCCCTGTGAGTATCAAGTATTCATCATCATCTAACACAAATATATTCCAGTTTTGCTGAAATGAGTGGGTAATCTTCAATTTTACACTACAAAGAATTGGAACAAGCTCCCTGAGTGCAATAAGAATTGGATTGAAAAATTGGGTGTGTCAATGTTTATGTCATGCAAATGAGATCTTAGGAAAATGCTTGAAAACCTAGACTTAAAATATATAACATGAACATATGCCATGGGATATATTCAAGGGAGATTTGAAGAATCTGGAATCCACACTGGAAACCTTTGCAAAATTAAGGGTCAATTGTTCTGTTTTAGGCAAGAACTAATGTGGTTCCAAACTACTGTTCCATGCTGTAAAAATATATCAACACAGTAAAACTCTTGCCATTCATTGGTTTCTGATTAAATTTAAATCTCATATGCCTCTAAGCTACCTATACTAATGTAAAAGATATTTTAAAACTTTTCCCTCAGATATTTAGTAGTAAGCATCCTTTATATGTCCATAGTACATATAAAAACATTGGACTCCATACATCCTGATTTCAATTATGGTCAAGGTTTCCCCAATGCAAGTTACTTCTTACTCTGTAAATAGTCTAACATCCCACCCTGGAATTCCAGCATCTCTCTAAATTGCATTATACCACCCTAAAATAAACTTTTCATGTCATGAGCTTTTTTATTAATAGCATTTCACTTTGACTTGCATTTAAAACTAAGTGCCACAGCAATTTCCTGAGCAATAACTAGAATTTACTGCTGCTTTTCTTCATCTGGTAACCTTTCATCACAAACAGTAGATGGGTAGCAAATCTAGCCAATTAAAATCTAGATACTATATATTATATATATAGATATATATAATATATATTATATATAAATATACATTTATATATAAATGTATAATATATATTATACATTATTTTATATATTATATATTATATATTATATATTATATATTATATATTATATAGACTAATAGAGACACTATATCTATTACATATATATTATATATATATATAATCCTTTCTATAACTTGAGTTTGTGTGAAGGAGGCATGCTAGCCTTAATTAGTGTCATTGTTTACTTAGAACACAGTAGCAAGCCAAATTTCAAAGAAAAACCATAGACTATAGTGAAAGTTCCAAGTTTTCCACATGCAGGTGTGGGACTTCCTGTAGCAGTGTGTTTCTACAGCTGTCATCTTTCATACCTGTCAAATGGTTCTGACAGTGTTGGAGTTTGTCCTTAATGAATAAGTGAATCCAATGATCAAATATCCCCCACAGAAAGCTTTTATTCATTCTCATTCTCAGTATAGCAGTAACTGGAAAAACTCTTAGGGGCAGTTAGTTACCAAGAAGAAAAAGTTAGGGATGAGAATTTTCTTTCCTGTTTAAAAAAGTGTCTTTATTTTTTAATATTATCATCTTTTTGGTCAAAGTTGTGAGAATTTATAGATAGTTTGTCAGATGATTCATATACATGTTCCAGGAAAGGTATACTATGCAGATTCCCTAACTCAAAATCATCCTCTTCCCACATGTTTAAAAAAGATACTGACTTTTTTTTTTTTTTTTAAAGAAACTATAACAATTTTTTAAATTTAAACTTGTCTTTTGGGGGCAGCCTGGGTGCCTCGGTGGTTTATTGCTGCCTTCAGCCCAGGGTGTGATCCTAGAGACCAGGGATCAAGTCCCAAGTCAGGCTCCCTGCATGGAGCCTGCTTCTCCCTCTGCCTGTGTCTCTGCCTCTCTGTCTGTCTGTCTCTCTCTCTCTCTCTCTGTCTCTCGTGAATAAATAAATAAAATCTTTAAAAAATAAACAAATATACTTGTCTTTTGGAAGATGAAAGTGCATCCTGATGTGAATGAGCAACATGGTCAGTTTCACACAGGCAGAGCTTAGATGCGAACTTAGTCCTATGTGCCAGCTGCTTCTTTAATGAGTGTAATTTAGGTTAATAATCTCCTTGTTTTAAAATAAAAATAATTATGGGGGTAGTTGAGCCTATCAGCCAGTCATTCTTTAATGTGAATGAATTTAAATTATTTTCTTCTTAAATGATATCAGTTGCAGAAATGAGGGGCCTAATATGCATTTGGGGGAAGGGAAGGAGGGTTATTGGCATCTTTGACAGAGAAAACAGTGCCAAAAGTTGGAGGAAGGAGAAAAGAGGTTGTTGGAGTTTCAAGGGGGATGGGGGGGAGAAGAAAGAACAGAGAAAAAAGAAATGAACAGATCTAAAAGGGAGGAGCAGGAAAAGGCACCAAACGTAAACTCGAACTATTTTGCTGTTTTGCTGAAAGCTCTCATTACAAACTTGTTTTTTTTTTTAAATAGAAACTCCTCTTAAATGCGAAGTTGCTTTAAACTTATCTTTGTCTTAAGAGACTCTACAATACCACCCAAACAGATTCTCGCCGCCCCCCGCCCCCCTTCTAGAAAAGGATTTTGGAGTGGTGTGTATGGAATGAGCTAGGGAGACTGAGGGATCCTGATGGCCAGGGTTGGGGAGGACTGCCAATGACCGTATAGTAGTCCCAACTACGCATACGCAGCATCAGGCTCTGTGAATTTTGTCAGATGTGTATCTCACAAATATCTCCATTCAAAGAACTGAACAGAGCAGTTTTGAACACTATTTTTCTTTGCATGGCTGCATTGATCAACTCCTACTAACCAGTAGCCCGTTAATAAGCAATGCTGAATTCTCTACAAAAGTTACAGCAAATTCATCAAACGGATTTGGTCCAAACGTTCCTATAATGGGAGAAAGCTTTTGAGAATTCCAAATATTTACTAAATATCTATTTATTTTCAATTTTCAAAACATTAGACTATTTTTAATTTTCAAAAGCTTAGACTGCTGCAGATATAATCACAGATAAGAAATTTTAATGTAAAGCTTTGTTTATGATTACTTGTATATATTTTGGTGTCTAAAGAAACGTCGTCTCGCTTATACATGTTAATGGGTGTTTGGCTGTAAGCAGCAGAAAATCAGATGATGGTAGCTTGTATAATAAAAAAAAAATTAATAGTAAAAAATAAGACCAAGAAAGGCAATTCAAAGCAGATTCTTTTATTCTTTTTATCTACTCTTGTCATGTAGGCTTTTGGTATTTGTGCTTTTCTAGTTCCTTCTAGCTGCAAAATGTCTGCTGTGATTCATGACATCAAAATTTCATCTAAGGGTAAACACAGGATGCAAAACTTTTTGTGGAAATGGAAGTCCCCTAAAAGATTTCTTGTTTAGTCTCATTTGTCATATGGCCAACCATAGGCCCCTCCACCAGTGGGGTGGATAGGGCCATAGTAATGGTAGTTTTTTTGTTTTTTGTTTTGGTAGTTTTTTGTTCTATGACTCTTCCTCTGAAATTGGTAATGAGTTCTACCTGCTTCAAAATTGGGGTCTGTGTGGAAAAGATAGAAGTACATATAAATATTAAGTAATGACTATCTGACATAACATCACTGGAAGGAAGAAAAATTACTTTAAGTAGAAAGTTTGCTGTTATATCAACTATTCTTTGAAACTGTACAATTAAATGTATTAACACATCTATGAGCATAGGCAGTCTGAATATAGGTTGGACTTATTTAAGCAATGTTAATTTATCAACAGGTTAATTTTTAACATAGGTAGCTGATTAATTTTTTTTTTTTTTTTTTTTTTATGATAGGCACACAGTGAGAAAGAGAGGCAGAGACATAGGCAGATGGAGAAGCAGGCTCCATGCACTGGGAGCCCGACATGGGATTCTATCCCGGGTCCCCAGGATCACGCCCTGGGCCAAAGGCAGGTGCCAAACTGCTGCGCCACCCAGGGATCCCCATAGGTAGCTGATTAGAATATATAATAATAGTTTAAGTATTGGTATTAACCAAATATTTCATGTATTTTTTTAGATTTGGCTGATAGTAACATTGTATATAAATATAATTGAAATAATTTTGAAATGGAAAATGCCTGGAATTTAATGGTGTAGGAATTACAAATTTATTATCTTCTAGCTTTGTCGGTCAGAAGTCCCATATGAGCTAAAATCAGTATCTTGACAGGCTGTGTTCCATTCTAGAGAGTCACAGAGAAGATCCATATAACTGCTCATCTCAGCTTCTGGGGGCTATCCACATTTCTTGGTTGGTGTCTCTTGTCTTCCATCTTCAAAGCCAGGATTGCAGGTTGAGTCATTTCATATCGCATGGTTTTTTGTTGTTGTTTGTTTTTGTTTCTAATATCGCATGTTTCTGACTCTTCTTCCATAGTCCTATCTTTTTCTCTGACCACGGCTTGGATTGGTCCTCCCAATTTTAAGGACACATGTAATTAAATTGGGCCCATCCAGATACTCCAAAGCCATCTTTCCTGTCATGTTTCTTAACTTTTAGTCACTTTGGAAAGTCTGTCCTACTGTGTAAGATAACACGTCCATAGATTCCAGGGATTAAGGAATGAATTTCTTTGGGTAGAGAGGGCACTTTTCTGCCTGCCACAGTTAGCAAACATTTTTTCCCCTAATTTTTTAAAACATTTTATTTATTTATTCATGAGACACACACACACACACACACACACACACACACACACACACAGAGAGAGAGAGAGAGAGAGAGGCAGAGACAGAGGGAGGGAGAAGCAGGCTCCCTGACGGCAGCCCGATGCAGAACTTGATCCCAGGACTCCGGGTTCATGCCCTGAGCTGAAGGCAGATGCTCAACCCCTGAGCCACCCAGACATCCCTTTTTCCCCTAATTTTAATAAGACTTATTCACGGTTCCATTCTGACATAATAATTTTAAAAGTATACCTAATTTTTGCCTTTAAAATCTGAAATAGTCCATGATTAGTTTTCAAATAGCTTTTATTAGGTGCATATAACTTTTGAAAAAGTTTTTTTCCCTAGATGTGTAATAGTATTTAAAAATCTATATACAAAAAATTAAAACAAAAAAAAACAAAAACAAAACAAAAACAATAAAAATCTATATACATTTATATATGTGTGTGTGTGTGAGCTTGTGTGTGTGTGTGTGTGTGTGTGTGTGTGTGAGCTTGTGTGTGTGTGTGTGTGTGTGTGTGTGTGTGTGTGTAATTTAAGGGCATAGATCACGGTGATATTTATTTGTGAAAGTTTTTATATCCTGTCTTCTAACCACCTCTTCTGTATAAAAAGCCTAAAATTGTTGTCTGGATAAACAGACATAGATGTGTTTTGAAGAGGTGGAGCCAAATAAAACATATACCATCCATTTTCTCTGCCTGGTCAGATCAGTCCAATCAGAACTTTCCAGTAGATAATGATGTATCCCACCCCATTGTGTGAGTGGACTTTGTGATTTGGAGACCAGCAATTTCCTTCCTTTCTCTTCTCTTTCTTCAGAATTTGTTGCTGAGTCATTCTAGTCTTGCTGTACTTCCTGGAGATAAAAAGAGGAGGACATTCTTTTCAAATAATACAGTACCGAAGAATAAAAAAACCTCTTAATGAGTTTTATTTTCTGCACTTTATTTTTAAAAGTAGAATATGCTTGAGATACTAAATATTTCCATTAAAACTCTTCAGAACTAAGACCTGTTTGATTAGATTTTTGTATAAGGCAGGAGTGATATTAGATGATAGATGATAGCTAATGATTATTTGCTAGATACAGTTTTGTTAGGAGAAATGTATCAATATAGATTGAACTTAATGATATTTTAACTAATTACTACTTTTGGATAAACATTATTTACACCTGTTTTTCTTAGTTAATTCTCTACTAGATGGAGAAAGGTTATAAATTTTCTTGCTTTTGCACCTCAGCAAAATTTTTTTTTTGCCAAAGCAGACATTTTTCAAGAAATGAGATGTTGGGAAAATGCCTAAAATACCAAACTAACCTGGTGACTTGAAGATTTACTTCAAGCCTAAGAGAAGACAGTTTGGAGTAACTCTTATGAAATAATTTATATCATGACTAATAGCACAAAAATTTTATTAAGCATCCAATACATTTTTTGCCTCCCTGATTTCAATACAGATAAGTGTATAGCCTTTGTTTCTCCAATGACTACAGGTTTGAAGTAGGTACCACACAAGTGTAGATTACCTGCAAAAACAGCTGTCAAAAATTCATTCTTATATGCATGTGCCTCTCTTCTTCCTAAATGGTGAAGACTGTTTCCACTCCACTGGAATCTGGGTTGCTCCTGTGACTTGCTCTGACCATTAAGACCTGGTGAAAGTGATACTGTGCCAGTTCTGAATCTAGGCTTAAAGAGACTTGCTTCTGCTGTCATTCTGTTGGAACCCAGCTGCTACTTTCTGCAGAAGCAAGCATAGACCACGGGAGAGAGAAAGGCCACATGGAGGCCAAACATGTAACCCAGTTAATAGTCTGTATTTACTGATTTTAGGAATGACTCAGATTAAGGAATGAGGTTTCTTGGACACCCAGCCATAGTTGTGTAATCAAATGCCCAGATGAAGGCAACCATATGAATAATCTGGCAAATAATACATGGAGAGAACCATGAAGCTGGGTCCAGCTATAGAATTGTGAAGGAAACAAAAATCATACAAAGCCACTAAATTTTGGGATGGCCAGTTACAAAGTATTAGATAAATAAAGTACATAGTGACGTGAATCCTTATTCTTACATCTGAAACCCTTACCAAGAATGAAACACAAAGATTTTTTTTAAAAGTGAAACTTTAGGGCAGCCCTGGTGGCGCAGTGGTTTAGCGCCACCTTTGGCCCAGGGCCTGATCCTGGAGACCAGGGATCAAGTCCCACGTCTGGCTCCCTCATGGAGCCTGCTTCTCCCTCTGCCTGTATCTCTGCCTCTCTCTCTCTCTCTCTCTCTCTCTCTCTCATGAATAAATAAAAATTAAAAAACAAAAAACCCACAAAACTTTAAAGATTCTTAGGCCACATTGCCGAAAGTTATATTATGCCATTCTTTGCATCTCTTTGTTTAAATAAAATTTAATTCTTTTTTTTTTTGAAGTAAAATTTTATTTTTTGTTTCAATTTTCAATTTTCTTTAATGATTAACAGTGAGACTTTTAATATTTAGACTTATGCTTTGAATAATTAATTTTCCCTAAAACTGCACTTGGATCATTGTAGTTGTTAAAGGAGCCCTCAGAATTTGGAATAAAATCTCACTCTGAGACTGAAACAGGAACAACAAAAAAAAATCAAACTGCTTATGATAATAAGAGGAAGGGGGAACTGAAGTTATCCCATACCCAAGAGATGATTTATAAACAGGTTGATGATCGAGACCTGGCCTATGTCTGATCAAGGTAACCAAGTTACAGCCTCAAATAGATGTGCCTGATGTGTGATTGACATAAAATAAAATTTCAGGCTATTCAATCAGGTTGTACCTTTCTTGACTTGATGTAATGATGGTTGTGGGCGCTCAAAATGCTGCAGAACATGAATTCTGTGTTTATCTAACACTGTGTAGAGAAAGCAGTGCTCTGAATCCAGGAGCCATAGTTCTTTAGGTAGAACAACACCTTCTTTTTCTTCTCCATTTTTTTCCCCATAATATCTGTGTCAAGTAAATGTGTTAAGAGTTCTATCAAATAAGATGACTTGGTCTACCTCTTCATTCTTTGAAGCAGCATGACCAAGAATCACAAGCAGTAAGGAAAAGTGTTCCTGTAACAGTTACATGTTTTGGAAGATAAATATTACGATTGTCTTGATTTTAGAAACGTTTGAGGATAGGTAAAGAGTGAATTAGAGTAGGTGTTGGTAGTAAGTTATTGCTTTTACTTTCATATGTCAGAAAGTTAGCATATACATTTTGATTTCCCCAAATAACCAAAATTCAACTATTCTCTAGGAGCCTGACTGCACACCAACGCCTGTCTATTCCCACTCAGACTTCTGCACCAGTGTCTTCCTGCCAGATGCTTCCAACCTCTTGAAACACCTAAGGCCTCTGGTTAAATGGTTTTATAGTATAATACAGTACAGAATACCAAATAATAAAACTTTATTTCCTTAACTTTTCACTATATTAGGCATGAGGCAGGGAAGTGGCAAGATACCAAGCAGTCAATGAAAAAATTCAAAAGAAATTCTTCCTTCCCTTCCCCCTCAAAGTAGACATTTAATATCCTATTTTATACATTAGGTGACAAGTTACTGATTTAAGTTTTAGTTGTAGATAATTGTAGGAATTGAGATGAAAGATTGTGTATATTTATAATGTTAAGTTACCTCAATGTGCTCTATTCAAAATATACCCTAAGTCCCACTATTTCTGTCTTGGATATTATCAATAATGTTTCATAACTTTTGTTTAAGACCATTTTTTGAAAAATATTTTTATTTATATCAAACCATTTCCTCTGGAATTTTAAAAATAATTCTGTAACATTTTATTCTACCCCTGTTTTAATTTGTAAGGAAGTGGTAGCAAATTGAGATAATAGCACAGTATATTAATATAAGAACATGAATTCTGGAGCCAGAAGGCCCTAAGTTTTGTCTCTGTCACTTTTGCTATATAACCCTGGGCAAATCCTTCACCTCTATGTGCCTTGCATTCCTCACCTATAGAATAAGGATAATAGATCTACTTCATGGATTTGTTCTGAAACACCAGTTACATTTGAAAAGGATTTAGAACCATGCCCAACAAATGCTTATTAAAAAGTAAAATATCAAATATTCAACTTAATAACAGGAAAGAGTATACCAAAAATGATTTTTTTTTTTACTTTTGTCAACAACTTCTTTTTCTTCTCCATTTTTTCCCATAATATCTGTGTCAAGTAAATGTGTTAAGAGTTCTATCAAATAAGATGTATTGACTACTCAGTATTATATCAAACACATAAAATATGAATAAGGCTTACTGTGCCTCATAAGCATTATAAGGGCATCTTAAAATATACAAGAGGATATGGATGGACTTTTAAAATCTTTTCTTCTGGTAATCATGAAAATAAGAGAGGTGGAACACTTTATCCTTGCACAGGCTGACCTCACAGGTGTGAAATCTCTGTAGTTGCACAGAGCTCAGTGGTTAGAAGGACCCTGGACTTGGTTTACTAAGGTTATAATCTTAAAATATTTAATATTTAAATCAGGGACCCCAAATTTTCATTTTGCACTGAGCCCTGTAAATTATGTAGCCAGTCCTGCTTTGTTATACTATGATTTGAATATTCCCTTACAGAAATATAAATGTCTAGGCTATGTAATTTTTTTCTTCTATACCGGGACCAAGGGAATAGGTGTTTAAAAGAATAAAAATCAGTGAAAATCTGTGACTCAGAATAAAAGAAGACTTTGTTTGAAATTTTCAGTTTTTGTCTCAGAACATTACATGAATGCCATGTCACAATACTCTTTAAACCCAATGTAGCTGAAGTCAGACATAGTGTGTTTTTCCTCCAGTAGTCTTAGGTGTCGATGGTACCATCTTCCTCCTTTTCATTATGCTCAAATCTTCAGTTAGTTACCTTTTCTCTCTCCTTTTGTCTCCCTCAGGCAATCACTTGCTGACAACTATCATTTTCCTTCATTATAATTCTCCCTTTGATTTCTTCCTTTCCATTCTTATAGCCACTACCATAATGGAAGTTCTCATTACTTCTAGTTCCCTTCAACAGCTTCCTTATAGGTATCCCAATCCAGCCCTGCATACTCCACCTAATTTTACCTATTGCTCTAAGCTTTATTATTTTAAACTGTATCACTGATCATGTCTCCCCTTGGCTTCCCCTCTCCTTCAGAATAAATCAAATCCATATTCCTTAGTATGTCATTATGTCTCTCCATGAATAATCACAACTAGTCTAACTTTATCTCCCTAAACCTCTTCATATAATGTACCTTGTAATCTAGGAGGAATCATGGTTTTCAGACTTGCTATGTGTATTTTTGATTTTTTTTTTTTTGTTAATTATATTCAGTTATTGAACTGATTTGGAAGTAACTGAAAAAAAAATTGAAAGTGAGAAAGACTGAAGATGTAAGCAGGGTTAGGATTAAATAGGGTCTCATAAACAAAAAAAAAATGTGGCTTTTATTCTATTCCTTGAAGAGTTGAAACAAGAGTAAGAGAATCTGATTTCATTTAACTGAGTCAGCATGGGTATCTGGTAGAGAACAGATTAAGAGGGACATGAGATAGTGGAAAGTTTACATGAAAATGGAGTAAAATGGACAAATTCAAGAAATATTTAGAAGGTAGAATCAGCAAAATGAAGGTAGTTTAGATGTGGAATCAAGGATGAGTATCTATCTCTTTAATAACTTGGTGAATGATGAGTCTACTTATTCACATGGGAAACTCTTGAGGAGTAGCAGGTGGTGGTAGAGGTGAGGAGTGGGCTTGGGAGTGAGGAAAGGGAGAGGCGCTGGTTTTTAGATATGAGTTATTTCAAGAATGTCCTACAGGCAGTCGGAAAGGGCAATAAAAAGAACCCCAAGACAAATGTCACTTATTTAGCAACCCTGCAAGGGGCCAATTTTGATTAGTTGGGTTTAGCCAAGCAAGATTTCAAAGGTAGATGAAAATTATCTTTTTGAGAAATCAAGAATATACAGGTCAGAAATGAAACTGTTCAAAAGATCCAATAATTTGATTCTGACTGGTTGTACTTGCATTTTTAATCTTATGATTTGCTTTTCTCTTAGATTAATTTTTGTCTTTAAGGGGATTACCACGGAAATCTGATAAAAGTATTTTATTGGTTTGGAGATTTTTCTTCTCTCCCCTAGAAGCAGCTTGTGCTAGGAATTCAAATTTCACAAACTTTACAATCTAAAGAAATAATGACAATATGGGAAAGTGCGAGGTCTTTGCATCTTCACAGAAAGATGTCAAAATCCTCTGAAGGCAATTTCAGACTGAAATGATTGTCACATTTTCGTTGATCAAAGATAATTCTACCTTTAAGTTTCTTCATGGTACTTAGCTCTTGGATAATGGTAAGAGATATTACACATTCTCCCACCTGGTAATACAGCATGCATAGCAATAATGAAGACAGATTAGCGCTATTTACCTACTGACACTGACAAGAGTAGCTCAGTCTTTGTTCCTCCTTTTTTATCATTAAAGTCTTGTTTTTCAGCATTACATTGCCTGAAGACAGCATGCTGCAATCTTGAATACCAAAGAAAAGGTGTTTAAATAGCTTTAGTGGCTTGGATCACCTCACAACTAAAAATCAAGGAAATTCAAATTTAATGCTTTCCTCTGTCCTTAACTTATACTTTTATGAAAACATGAACTTCACGAAATCATTTTCATGTTAGGGAAATGCACAGAAATTAGAAAGGAGAGATAATTATATACATATATTACATCTGGAACATACATATGTACATACACATTTTTTGGTTGCATTTATATATACATGTATATATTTGTATGTGTGTGTGTATTTGGTTTATTTCACAGATTTCACGGTTTCAAAGGAAGTTACTTCAATTCTGTGTTCATCCTCAGCATTAAATATGCTCTCCTTCCAGATGCAAAGGAGATCAAGTTGATGGACAAGTTAAAATTTTTGACAAACTCCACTGAGAGAAATATTGGAAAAAAAAAAAAAACAGTTTGAACATCACTGTAAAATTTTCTTTTGGAGTCTGCCGATTTTTATTGATTACTCTTGGTGACCAAAAAATTGATAACCTATTTGTTGTTCTTCCACCATAAGGGTACCCTATTTACCTCAAACAAGCCTTTGCTGCAGAACTTAAAACTCTTTATGAAAATCCAAATATACGATATCATCCTTCCTTATTCTTGTCATTGTTGCTATTTCCTGAAAGTGGTTAATCAGATTTGTTCCATTTCATCTCCACTCCAAAACCCAGCCTGGTCCACAGAATTCTATACCAGTTCAAGAATTATTTTTATTTATTGATTTATTGATTTTTTTGCAAAGACAAAGTAGAACTTTGCCTATATGGCCAGGTTTATAGTAGCAGCAATGCTAAATCTGTTCAATATAACTTAGGTATGACTTCACTGGAACAATTTTCAAATACCCCAGCCTGCAGTGGGAAATTGTGTTCATATTACAGAAATTCTCACATGGACACCAGTGCCCAAACCATTTTTCCCTCATTAATGATTGCTTCCCCTTTATCAGTTTAACTTTGCAATTTGGATAGTTGCATATTTTTAGTTTTGTTTTCAATCTTTTCTTGAAAACTTAAAGGCATAGACTGTACCTGCCCGTGAACATAAATTTTAGGATTTCAGAAGTAGAAGGACTTTCAACAAAATTTTGAGAGCCTACATCATATAACAAGTGTGAGTATGCTGCATTCACACAAATTAAGAATGAGAATGGAGCAGATATCAAAATGACTTCTTAATTTGAGCTGGTCCTGGAAGGCTCTTAAGTTTACTCAGAGATCATATTGATGTGGGAAGTAAAGGCAAAAGAAAAATTAAATTCCCTTACTACCTACAGCCCACTGACAAGTCCTTGAAACAGGTAGAGGGATGTTCGTCTAGGAACTTGCTGCCTTGATGTCAATACTTTGCTAAGAGCAAAAGGCAATCTTAGCCGGCCCCTCAGGATCCTGTAAGTCTACTCGAACATATAAAATTCCTTTCCAAACTTCCTTTATCTCTACCATTCCCTCCCCGCCCAAGATACATGTTGGCAATCATCCCCCAAGCATATGACTCCCCAGTATATGTCTGAAAGGTCTCATGAGTAAGGTTTTATTAAACAGTAATAAATGACCTTTTCCCAACAATAAGTAGCTTTCTTAAGGTCCTGGGAACCTTGCTTCTAAAATTCTCTGGAGATTTACGCTATCCCTAACCCCCTTCCAACTTAAAAGTATATAATGGGCCATTCCTTATGACCCCAGTGCAGCTCTTTCTGCCAACAGGTCCTGTCCCTGTGTTTTAATAAAATGACATTTTTGCACCAAAGACATCTCAAGAATTCTTTCTTATTGGCCCTTGGCTTCTAACTCTAACATCTTTCCTTTATCAATATCATTTAATAATAGAAGGTATATGGGTTCCTTCTTCTATGAGGGTCATGGAGGATAGAATACTATTAAAAATATTTGGCTCTAGACACAAACTCTGGTTTTAAATTCAGTATTTCATTTCCTTACGATGAGCTAATTATTAACTAATGCAAGCCCCAGCATCATCATCTATAAATCTTGATATAGTCATTGTGTGGTTAAAGTGAGCTTTGTATGTAAAGCACTTAGCACATTGCACAACACAACAATTGTTTATATTTGAGTTAGGTTTCTCGACAATCATTTGAGTATCACTAAGTTTTTTCTTTTAAACAAACACCATTGTAGAGATAACATAACCAAGCAATATAAAAGGCCAGTTTATTCACAAAGCTATAAGCCATTTAGACTTTTTATATTTGCTGTTGGACACAACAATATCATCTGAGTTTCAATCATATATGAGACAAACAAATAACCAAAGCCCAAAACCAACATATTAGGAGGAGTCATTCACCTGCCTTTAGCATAACCCTTACCCCAGCATTGTACACACCTATGCATTCTTGCCTTCTGAAAAAAAGAGAAGAGCTACTTTCCTTAAAAAAAAAAAAAAAAAAAAAAGGAAATGAAACAAAACAAAACCCACAACCCTGGCAGAGATGAACTGCATTTCTAGTTTGGGCACCAAAGTGCAGGTTATGTGACTTGCCAGATTATTATCTGAAAGGTCATGGAGTACAGAAAGAAACATGATGTAGAGTACAAGATGGTAGGCATGAGATCAGTTGAAATTCAAAAAGGTGCTATTATAAGGCAAATGATAAGGAGTTTCTGGAGCTTGGGTGCTCTAGAATTAGAAAATAAATACTTGAGTTTCTGTGGACCATGTACTTGGATCCTTTTAAGTTTTAAAGAGACGTGTATAAATAATTTTATTTGAACTGAGTCACTTAAGCATGATATTCATTTTACACTGGAGCATGTGAGGGATAGTTTTATAGGAAATGCAATATAACTGATTATTAGTGAAACCTGTATCCTACCATAGAGACTTATGGGATATGAATTTGTATAGGCCAGGTTTGTCAGAAAGTCATAATGTAGTAAGAAAAGTAATATATCTATAGGGAAGGGTTAGGCAATAATTTGCAAAGTGTGAGAAAAGATCTTTACATAAGAATCTTATAAATTATCATAGTAATGTTTAATAGTACAATTATAAAATCTGTTACTTAAAGGTGTTCAGCTATTCAGCTTGCTTTGAAAGTTATACTTAATTACTATTCCAGGGTAATGTATATTCTCTAAGTTATGAGAATCTGCTGTGGAGGAGGCACGGACTGGATCAGCAAAGGCTATAAATGTATTTTTCACCTATCTGCTCATACCCTTTGCTTCTGATCTATTTTGTGAGTTACTTAACTTTTAATTTGTCAGTGTCCTAAGATTTATGAGCTATTTTGTTCAGTTGGTTTCTAGTTTGCTCCATTTGAGAGAGATCTGGTAGCTTTTAAATGTATATAAGACTGACTACTAGAAATATACATTTTCATGTACTCTCTTCCATCATTCATTAGGAAAATTTAAAGAATAAATACTGATTATATTTCTCAGTGGGATTGGTTGGTCCAAACCTAAAATCTCTTCTTTGCATTAAACATACCTTACTTTCTTCTGGAATTCTAAATACTAATAATGGAAGCAAATCACTGAAGCAAATTAGTGAAAGAGACATTTTGAAACAACATACAAAGGAAGTCCTTTGAAGATATTGAAGCAATATATATCCCCTTTCTAAATAGTTTTGTTTCAAGAGACTATTTGCAACGAGTCAAGTAATGAGTAATGAGGGGCAAGATATAGAATCTTGCACCTCTAGGTCAGCAGTTCAAATCTGGCCTAGATCAGTGAAGGCTGAAAATCATTACTAGTGGATGGCTTCATAAAGTTCTCAGTAAATGAGGCAATGGACTTGGTTGCACTCTGTTTGTTAGTGGACATGTGTCCAGGTGACAAATCATGTCCTACCATGCATGATACACCCTTGATCACACTGGCACTAAATGACACCTTTGTAGGATATCTCATTAAGTTGGCTTAATATTTACTGAAGTGAAAACCATAAAGTCATGATGCTTTCACAAATCTGTTGTATAATCTGATTTTGTTTAAGTAGCAAACATATTTAATATTTGAGTACAGTTAGAACTGTGTTACTAAATGACCTAAATTAAATTTCCTTTTGATGTAGTTCTTGGAATGCTGTGTTGGTGGGGTCTGGAGCCAAAGGCCAACAAGAAAGAACTTTTAAGACCTCTTTCCTGCAAAAAGGTGATTTTATTAAAGCACTGGGACAGGATCCATGGGCAGCAAGAGCTGTGGCCCCAGGATTGTGAGGAGCAACTGATTTTATATATATACTTTGGGATTGAGGAAGTAAAGGTCGGGGAAGTTCCAAAAAAAACTTTCATATGTTAAAGAAGACTCACAGGATCCCAGAGGTCTTGCTGTTGTCAAATTCAGGTTGTTTTTCTCTCTAGCAAGGCATTAAGACAGTTAGGAGCTTCCTGGAGGAACTTCTACACTGCCTGCCTCAAGCATTTGTAATGGGCTACAGGTTGTAAGGACATTTAATTTTGTCTACATTTTCTTCTGCCTTTGTTTCACATCGCTTTCACGTCATATATGCAAGAGTTTGGAATGTTTCAGACATATCATTTTGAACACTGAGGTGCTGAGTTTACTTTATAGACTTATTCCAGTTCGTGGCATGATGTTAAAATTGGAAGACCTGCTTTTTGTTCATTTTCCCAACTATGCTAAACCAAGTTGTTCTCAAATCTTTCTTCCAATGTTAGTCCAAAGAAAACATTAAAACTGTTAAGCTGTGCTGTGTTTTCATGTAGGCAAAATGAGTTTCAGTGGGAACTAGGATAAAAGTGATCCTTTGAAGTGACAGAGTTCAGGATACACTCTCAAAATATGGCACAGTGGCATATTGAATATTTCCAGTGGAGGGATTTGGGAAGTGGCAGATGAAGGGCTTTCTGAACTTCCTCCGAAGCAGATTTTCAAATCTTCGTGTGAGACATGCCTTCTCTGTACCTAGAGGCAAAGGAGCAAAGACTAAAGGATACAAAACAAAATATGAAGGAACAAGTTTTTCTGAGTTTCTCCCAATACATCACACTTAATCTTGTACCCTTTGTCCTGTTACATCTTTCCATGACTCTACTCTTCATGCCTAGCCGAAAAATCACTTCGATTTAACAGCTTCTTTGGATCTTTGTTTCCTGATGAAGTTTCCCATGTCCTATAGAACTTGTAATAAATTTGTTTGCTCAGTCTTTGTTACAGCAGTCAGAGTCAAATATTTAGAAGAGGATAGAGGAAAGAGTTTTTTTTACTCCCAGCAGGATGTATTTAACATGGCACATTATCAAATATGAAAGCAAGGACTAGTTCAGAGGGACTGTCCCACACTGTTTTCACCATCCCAGCAAGAAGGGAGTTTGAGCCAGGGAAGAGGAAGCCAGAAAGTCCATTATGCCATCAATAAAATACTTCCACAGGGCTGTTTCCCCAAAGGGGCTGCTAGAGATTTATAACCCTTTTGATCATATCATATGCCATTCTTATATAGGCCTTTTTCTCTGGGCTTTGAGATAAGTATACCTTATGTGTATAAGATATACACATACTTATAAGATCTTATTTAATTTGAAGCTTCACAAAACTCAATGGCCTAAGAGACTAAGTAACTTGCCCCAAATTACCCAGCCAAGGAAGAGCAGATAATTAAGTTCTTATGTCTCATGTTGGTTTCCACATTGTGGCCTTCAAATCTGAGGATGTGAGTGAGGAGAGGCACTAAATCACTACTCGTAGGTGTTATAACCCTTCAGATATATAGAAAGTATAGCCTGTTGACTGAATACATATTATATCCTTCCCACATGAATGCAAGCACCAAAAGTATGTAGATGTTATTTTCTAATGGAATACAATTTTATTATTAAATTACCGAATTCAACAGCGTTTGTTATACAGCTCTTTATAAACACATCTTAAATATGTAGATATAACAGGGGAGCTCATTTTTTCCTTGCATATTGTAAAAGTATCCTCATGAATTTAATGGTTGAGAACCCTAACACTATAACTTGATACCTCCCAGAGTAGCCATATGTTCCCTGATATCTGTGATATTGCAGATACATTCCCAAACTGGGAGCATCTCTCTGGAAACTTACCTTTGGATCTCCCTTCTCATCTTCCTCCCAACTTTTGCAAATTGGGTAGCAGGAAGCAGCAAGTAAAATTGCTCAATATCCTAAATTTCTAAGAAAAGTCTGTGGCAGAGGATAAGGGATGAGAAGCCTTCTAGTTTCTGAAAGCAATAGAATAATAGCACCTCAGGAATGGGAACAAGCAATGAGAACAATCTTACTAATTTTTGAATAGACTTTCGGGTCCTTATGTCTAGAAGAGTGGGTTAATAGACTTTCTTCTGCAAGGGCAAAGATTAAAAAAAAATGACATTTTAAGATATGTAGAATTGGAGCTGGAGTAAGATCAAATCAGAATAGTAATATAATCCTTCCCGGGTTAGAGGATCCTTCTTTCTTCAAAGGTGTCAAAGTGGTGGTATTACACCAGCTAACACATAAAATATATGTTTATAACTAACAACTGTGTAGAAAGGATCTGAACTAGGGTTGTAGGTGGAAGGTATATCTGCAAAATAAGACCCTTGGAAAGAGGAAGAAAAGGTAAAATTATTTATATGCTTGTGTTGCAGAATGAGCTATTTGTATTCAGGGCACAGAACTGAAATGAACATGATTAAGGTTAAGATGTCTAGGAGTAAGGATTGGAAACTCAACCGGGAAAACATTAGGGGAATATAAAATACGAGTGTGAGGATAGAAATCTGTTATTCTAAATAGTAATATTCCATTAAGTAAATAAATAACCATTAAATTTTGATGTGATGTATAGTCTAGTTATCAGGATACTTGAAGGCAGCAGTTAATAAAGAAATATGTTTAATTCTTAAAAATATAAAATCACTATGAAAATCTTACATAAAAATATGCCTTTAATTTTAAGTAGGAATGTGGGCTTTTTATAGGAGATGGATGGCAACCACAATATTAGACTTAACTCTAACATTTGTTACTCTGTCAGCTTTCACACTGTATACCCAAGAGGATGGTGGAGCTTCAAGGGTCAAAAGAGGGTGACAGGAGGGGGGAAAAAATGACACACACACAGTTCGTATGGCTCTAGGGGTTAGTCTGCACATAGAAACAGTAATCATTATTTGCAATAGTGATCTGCTGGGTTTCTCTGAAAAAATAAACTTATGTTAGCAGGATCTCAGAAATAATAATAATGAGGGGAGTTTGTCATTATCATTGCAAACCACAAAACATGTCTTCTGTGCCTTATCCACCCTACAGGACTCAGTAGCATATACTCATTATATCCGGTGGCATAGATTTGCTCCTCAGGTGGCTGTTTTCTATTTTGTGGTAACAATCTTAGAGATAAAAGAATTTGGGCTTCTGTTATAGACTGGACTGTGTCTCCTCCGAATTTGGGTATTGAAACCATAGCCCTCAATATGACTATTTGGAGATAAAACCATTAAAAGGATAGCTGAGGTTAAGTGAGGATGTAATGGATGGGATTGGGATGCCCATCCAGTAGGACTGCTGTCCTCCTAAGAGGATGGAGAGGCACTGGGAATTTGTACACACATGCAGAAAACACCGTGAGGACACAGGGAGAAGGCAGCCATCTGCAAGCCCAGCAGAGTATATTCAGAAGAAAACAAACCTGCCAACACCCCGATCTGGGACTGCAGCCTCCGGACCTGGGAAAAAAATACATTTCTGTTATTTAAGCCTTCCACCCAGTCTATGGTCTTTTATTTTGGCAACCCTAGCAATCTGACACAACACAGACATCTATGAATTCCATGTATTTGATTTTTTTTTTAAAAAGATTTATTTATTTATTTATGATAGAGAGAGGGGCAGGCTCCATGTCCGGAGCCAGACACGGGACTCGATCCGGGGTCTTCAGGATCATGCCCTGGGCCAAAGGCTGGTGCCAAACTGCTGAGCCACCCAGGGATCCCCCCATGTATTTGATTTAATTTGCCTTTACCTGCTGACAAATAGATAAAGGCTCTGTAACACACAATGAAATACCTTAGTAAATATTACATTCCATCTATGTTGGAATGAAAATACAACGTTGAGGAATAAAAATATTCAATTCTTAAAATCTCTCTCCTAACTTATATGTGAATAGTGTTATTTGTCTACGTAATTGCTGAGTGATTTTAATATTAAGTTATCCCGGCTTTTATAAGTCAACATATTGTTCATCATAGGGCATTCTGATGAAGCTGACAGAATGACAAAACATAAGTTGCTTTTGACTTCCAAATATCTAACTTTTTAAACTTTTCTTTTTAAGACTTTATTTATTCATGAGAGGCACACACAGAGAGGCAGAAACACAGGCAGAGGGAGAAGCAGGCTCCATGCAGGGAGCCCAATGTGGGACTAGATCCCAGGACCCTGGAATCATGACCTAAGCCAAAGGCAGATGCTCAACCATTGAGCCACCCAGGGGCCCCACTTTTTAAACTTTCATTCACTGGTAGTATTGAGCATTTGCCATTTGTCCTGAACTGTATTAGGTGAGGTGACGGAGCAGGGAGACTAGGGTCTGAAGTAGATGGAGTTCAGACTGGAGCATGGGAATCTGCTGTAAAAACTAATGCATAAGGAATGAATTGATGGCAATTGTGATGGGGAGCTTTAGTATTATCAACAGAGAATCCGGGCCTAACCAAAGGGTGAGAAATCCGGTCAAAAGAACTTCTAAGCATAAATTTGAAACATAAAAGGCATTATGTAGATAGTTACAGGGTTAGGACATGGGGATTTCCAGACAGAGGCAAAAGCATTTTCTAAGAAGTCCCTTGTGCTTTCAAGGTCCTAACAGAAGGCCAGTGTGGCCAGAGTAGAAGAAAACCCATGGTACAGATGTGGACCTTATCCTTTTTTCTTTTTTAAAAGTATTTTATTTATTTGAGAGTGAAATCACAATCAGGCATAGGAGCTGAGCAGGAAGCCTGATGTGGGGCTCCATCCCAGGACCCTGGGATCATGATCTCAGCTGAAGGCAGACACTTAACTGACTGAGCCACTCAGGTGCCCCTATGTGGGCCTCATCCTATAGCAAAGGGAAGCCAAAGTGTTTGACAAGAAAAATATAAGCTCAGTTTTGCATTTGAAAACGTCATTCTGCCTCTCTGTAGAGAAGAATAAGGGTATTTAAGCAGACATAGAAAGACCAATAAGGAGCTTGTTTGTTAAGACTTTACTTATTAGAGAATGAGAGAGAAAGGGCGAGCGAGCACAAGTGGCAGGAAGGGGCAGAGGGAGAAGTAGACTCACTGCTGAGTAGGGAGCCTGACACAGGGCTCCATCCTAGGATCCTAGGATCCTGGGATCATGATGTGAGCCAAAAGCTGACATTTAACTGAGTGAGCCATCCAGATGCCCCATGGAGTTTATAAAAGTAATTCATACATGAAGTGCTAGGTGATTGGGTTGGAATTTGGGGATGAATTTGATAAGAAATGGATAAACTCATAATTTTTGGCAGTAGAACTAGCAAAATCTGGGGAAAAAAAGAATTTACCCTTCTCAACCCAGCACACATACCTGGGCAGCCAGGGAAATTCCTGAGAACACAATTTTCAGTTAGAGGTAATGGGTAAAGAGGATATATAGAGAAGTTGTGAAAATGTGTTAACTTTTATTGGTCTCTTAGTACATAAGACATGGAGCTAAGAACTTCAGGGTCTCATTTAATGATCACAGCAACTGACACAGTGGAAGTTTTTGGTAAGAATCCTAGGAAAATACTTTTCTGGAGTTCAGAATATCCCCTTGCATCAATAATTTGTAAGACTTTCTCCTTTTGTCACTAGACTATTCCACACATTAGAGGAATTTTCTAGCTTTAAATTAAAAACAGGCCAATTTGACAGGACTATAAAACAGATGACTTTAGGCTACTGTGTTTGGAATGTGAAAATGTGGTTGGTTTTTTGAATATGCAATTTAAAAGGATTGCCCATGGGTAGTCTAAGAAAAAGCTATGGCTTTTTCTCAGGAATGGGCCCAGGTAATTGGGGATACACCCAGCTAACCCATGTGGTTCATTCGTTGAGGCCAATCTGTGCAATTTCTGATGACAGCACTCAGGGCCAGTTCTGTGTAGACACACAGGCTGCCAGAACACCACCACTGGGAGGTCTGAAGTCAGCTTGAATGGGTGAGAATTTGCTGCCCTATTTTCACTAGAGCTATAGATCCTATTTTCTATACACTGTGCCAAAGGGTAATGACATGTTGCACTAAAGAGATGATTGCTTAAAACCTCATGGAGATATTTACATTGCAAAGTCTATAGAAACTCTTCTACCTACTACAAAAAAAATAATTGAGTTCATGTCCATCACTGGGGAGCTAGTTGAATAAATTTTGATTTGTCTGTATAATAGACTATTTAGCAGCTATTAAAGATATGAAACAATGTCTTAATAGGTTAATTGGGATGTGTCTGGAAGAAAGTCTACTGACATGCTCACAGTAGGTATATCTGAAGGGTGAACTTTGAAATAATTTTTATATTCTTATAATTTGTTAGTGAACAACAATCATAGAAATGTAGGATGTTCATTTTTAAATTGGTCAGCATAATATCAGTATATTTAATCATAACAAGTACAAAACATCTATGTTTCCAGGCTAATAAATATTTACTTGTATCAAGAAATTAGACTAATGAATATTATCTATATTGGGTTTCTTTGTTCAGTTTTAGGCTCAGACTTAGGTATCCAAAACAACCCCATTAGAAAGCAAATTTCATGAAAATATGAAATATTTCTATTCATATCAATTTTTTTGAAGGAAAGGACTGTAATCAATGGATATATTTGGTGTTAGGACACAGGCTTTATGAAAAAAAAAAATGTTTTCAAATACCAGGTCAAAGGCCAGTCACTTTATACAACTTATTGTCTTAATCTGAAGAAAAGAAAGGGCAAAAAAGACTTGTAAGATTTAAATAAGATGACATATATCAAGTACTTAGCCTAGTGTCTGTTACCTGCTAAGCAAGGAGTAAATTATTATAAATCTTCAATTACCTAAGATTCATTGATAAGCTCTTAACTGCTATGTAAACCAAGGAAGTTCTGTGATCATTTTTTTTTTGTTTTTGTTTTTCCTTTAGTATTTGGTTAGCTTTATTACTCTGAAATGTTTATAGTTATTGAGCCTAGGAACTAGAATTCAAATTATTCAGTAGCATTTAACTAAAATACGGAAGTCTTTTTTATTATTTTTAAAAGATTTTATTTTTTCATTAGAGACACAGAGAGGCAGAGACACAGGCAAAGAAAGGGAGGAGAAGCAGGCTCCATGCAGGAGCTGGAAGTGAGACTCAATCCCGGAATCCCGTGATCATGTCCTGAGCTGAAGGCAGATGCTCAAGGCTGAGCCACCCGTGTATCCCTAGAGAAGTCTTTTTAAGCATTATTTTTCATCTTGTGTGCTATATCATAAACTACTTTGTGATGTTTTTTCTCTATTTTTCTTTTTTGAAGATTTATTTATTTTAGAGAAAAAGAGAGAGGGTACACAATGTGAGGGGCAGAGGGAGAGAAGCTGACTCCCCACTGAATGAGAAGCCCTACATGGGGCTAGATCTCATGACCGTGACATCATGACCTGAGCAGAAATCAAGTCCCTCAACTGACTGAGCCTCCTAAGCACCCTTTTGGGGTTTTTATTAGAAAGTGTGAATGTGACATGTTCTTTAACTTTCAAACAGGAATTCATCCTCATGTATTGAAGATCTTTAAGGAAAAAAAAAGTGGCCTGAAAAATATCTGACATTGGAGTTTACATTATTTTAAAAGTTCATTTTAAATGGGTAATGGTATAGATGTAGGAGAACAAGTATAGAGTGAGATTTGGCAAAAATTAAATACAAAAATATTCTCATATTATAGATCTATTCATAGAAAATATAATATATATAATATAGTTCTCTTAACACAAAAGTTCCTATTGATTAGCCTGCCAAATTTATGAAGAGGTACAAAAATAGATGAAAGGTGGGAAAACATAATCTGAGTGTAGATATAATCCTATTGTAAGGGGGTACCTGGGTGGCTCATTGGTTGAATGTCTGCCTTTGGCTCAGGGCATGATTCTGGGGGCCCCAGAATTGAGCCCTGCATTGGGCTCCCCATGGGGAGCCTGCTTCTCCCTCTGCCTATGTCTCTGCCTCTTCCTTTGTGTCTCTCATGAATAAATAAATAAAATCTCTAAAAATAAAAACCCTATTGTAAGAGAGAAGAATAGCACAGGTGGCTTGACAGCATTGTGTTTTTTGTTTTTCTTTAAATCATAGATCTATAGAAAGAAAAATGGACAAATCCTAAGTATAAAGCCCCATGAGTTTTGGCACACTTAACATACTCTCGGAACCTGCTCCTAGAAGCTGCCGCTCATCCTACCTCTTACTATATTTGATGATTAAGGTCACAGGTTTTATGAGTGAGCAATGTTTGTTAATTCTGCTCTTGAGGAGTTTCTAGTTTTTGTTATTACAAATAGTGCTACTATGAATACTTTAGAACATGTCCTTTAGTGAACCCATCTGTGCATTTCTGGTGGGATATTCCTGGGATTGAAATTATTCAGTCACAGGGTATACATATCTTTTCTTTTAGTATATATTGCAAATAATTTTCAAGCATGGTTATACTAACTTACAACTTCTCCCTCAATCCATTGACAGTGTAGGGGAATCTGTTTCTCCATGCCCTTACCAGAAGTTGGTTTTGTTGGACTTTTTTTCATTTTTACTATTCTAGTAAGTGAATATTGGCATCACATTTTTTGTTGTTGGCTATTTCATGATGTCTAATGGAATTGAATAATTTTGCATATTTTGCCCATTTCAACCACTATATATTAATCATGAATTGGAATACCTTATAATGGATATAGAATAACAATAGTATAGTGTACCTTAGGTCATGTAGACATTTTGTCTCTTCCTTATTTTTTCTTCCATACCTTTTTAGTTAGTGTTTCTGTTTTTTACAAACTATTTTTCAGCCACAATTACTCAAATCACATTTTTTTTTGGATCTTCCTATCCATCTATCTTCCTATCCACAATTTTTTTGATCTTCCTATCCATCTATCTAGATTTATATGGATTATCTTTTTGTAACTTAAACATATGTTGCAGTGAACTATAAACTACATGAAGAAATGCAAAGAAGAGAAATAGAAAATGACTTCTATTTAAAGTGGATAAAATTTCCATAAAGTATTTATTACAGAGCTACCTTGAAGATTAATGTGCAGTGAGATGTCTGTATCTGAATTCTATGATCAGTGAGAAAATTCTTTCTAGAAAATAAGACTTATTAACATCATTAATACGATACATTTGTTGTTCTAACTGAATCAAGTGATATATAATTATTTAACAAAAATTTAACTTTGATTCAGATTTCCTTAGTTTTTACCTAATATATTGTTTCAGAATGTTATCTAGTATACCATATTACATTTAATAATCATGTCTCCTATTCATTTCTTAGCTGTGATATTTTCTCAGACTTCCCTTGTTTTTAGTAATCTCAGTAGATTTGAGGTATATTAGGTATTTTGTAGAATGTGCCTTAGTTGGGATTGTTCAAAAAAAATTGCTTTCCTTTAATCATGATAGTACAGAGGTTATGGGTTTTGGGGAGAAATACCACAGAAATAAAATACCATTTTCATTGTATCATGTCAAAGATATACTGTCAACATGACTCATTATTATTGATGTTCATTTTAATCACTTGGCTGAAGTATTTGTCCAGTTTCTCTACTGTAATGACTTATCTTCCTCTCCTTTCCATGATACACTCTTTGGAAGGAAATCAATATGTATAACCCACACTTTAGGAGTAGGAAGTTTTGTTTCACCTCTTTGAGGCTAGATTATCTATACAAATTATTTAGGATTCTCCTACAAGAAAGATTTGTGTGTGTGTGTGTGTGTGTGTGTGTGTGTGTGTGTGTGTGTTATATGTCCTTGGGTACTCCTGGTATCAGGATGAAAAATTGCAGCCTTTTTCTTTTTTTTCCTTCTTTTTGTGGTAACTTTTGACTCTCTTTACCCATTTGCCTATCTCCCACCCCCTACCTCTGGCAACCATCAATCTGTTCTCTATATATAGGAGCTGTTTTGTTTTGTCATACGGTAATATTTCATTATTTTTTATGGTAAAATAATATTCCATTATATATATATATGTGTGTATGTGTGTGTGTGTGTGTGTGTGTGTGTGTGTGTGTGTGTGTACACTCATATCTTACATTTTCTTTATCCATTCATCCACCAATGGATAGGTAGGCTGCTTTCATATCTTGGCCTTTGTAAATAATGCTACAATGAACATGTGGGTACATATATATATATATACACTTTTTTGAGTTGGTGTTTTGTTCTTTGGTTTTTGTTTTGTCTTTTCCTTTTAGATAAATTGCAGGCTTGGTGAGGAAGAGGATCTTCAGCACAGGTAGTATCCTTTCAACTTTGTTCTGTGACTGTGTATTTTGAGCACTTCCTTACTTTCTATCACTATAGATTGCTCCAGGCTCATTCTGTATATTTCCAGGCCTAGTTTTAAAATCTGTCATTTCTCCTTTAATTGGAGAATAGAATTAGAAACAAAGATCTGATGTCAAACTATTTTTATGTGAACATATTTATATTTAAGAGATTACATAGAGATATTTGAGTTAATTTTGGAAAAGTTGAAATAAGTATTTTTTTAAGTCTTGAGTGTTTTCTACTTAGATAAGCCTATATTTCAGGCTATTTTGGAATACAGTGGAATAAAAGCAAATAATGTTTCCAAAGTTACTTATTAGATTTATCAGAATTAATGATATGTGTTTTACTTGGGCCAGAAATTATTCCATTGATATGACTAACTGATAGACTTTCTAATTAGAAAGTAAATTAGGCTGGAAATTACACCAGAAATAGGAAGTGCTGTGAATGGTATGTAGATTCTACTTGATAATCTTTTTTCATCTTTTTTTTCTTTTTTCATCTTAATAGAGCTGAAGATATGAAATGATTATGATTGTTGCCCTGAGTGTTAAACAACCATCTTTTAAACTCAAAGTTTAGTGGTTTGAGAGAGAACTGGTTTTATATACCACCAAAGGAATATATGGAGAAAAATTAATAGAAAAATTATCTTATTGAATAAATACATATTTAAAGCTTTATCTTCAGAAAAGATAGCTAAAAATTATAACTATTTTGCTGTTCATTATGAGAAGACACATATTTATCTGAATTTTCTCAAATATGCATAGTAAGGTCCACCTAATGCTAAATGATAAATCAAGTAGATCTTTGTAAAAATATTTTTAGGTTGTTGGACACTTAGATATTAATTCACTAACATTCTGAGTAGGACTGTGGATTTTATAAGGCAAAATAAACAATGCTATGTTGAGTTCACTTAGTAGGATATATTAAATAAAACACTTTATATTCTGAGTTTCTGAGTTTTTTTTTTTTTTTCATTTTATTTATTTGAGAGAGAGCGAAAGCATGAGTGAGGTAGGGGGAAAGGGAAGGAGAGAAGCAGACTCCCTGTTGAGCAAGAAACTTGCTGCAGGGCTCACTGTGGGGCTCTATCCCAAGACCCTGGGATCATGGCCTTAGCCTAAGTCAGATGCTTAACAAACTGAGCCACCCAGTTGCCTCATGTGTTTCTGTTCTAAAATAAATATTGACTGTTGCATATAAAATAATTTTAGAAACATCTTATTTTTAATAAGTTTTATATCCTAAACAAAAGGCATTACTACAATTTATACCACTACTTCTTGTAGCACCTTCTCAATGGGCAGAAGCAGTATCAACAGACAACAGCCTCTTCTAGCACATGTATCCCATACTCATTTTTTTAATTTTCCCATATGAGTTTTTATTTCATCATTTATTCTTCCTTTTTATAAAATGTAATCCCACTCACATTTGAAGTGAGAGTAGTATACATCTTGGCAAGGATAGTAGATCCAGGTTTTTTGTTGCCTGAAATTTATAAAATTTGGAGGGCTCTCTTTAAAAAATGTGAATTATTAATATAAAATTAAGAGGTAGGGAACTCTGAGATTTAAGCTTCATTTGGCTTCATGATAAGTCTGGCTTTCTTGGCAAGGGGGCAAAATTTTGTTCTGTTGCCTGTACTACTGGTTTGAACATATATGGACTGTTCTTTAAGATGTAAATCAGAACTGATTAATGTAGTATACTTAGGATTATGATTGTCTTCCATTCCCTGCCAAAATTGAGTATTTTAGGCACTGTGATCAGCCCTGAGAGTCAGTATGCAAAAACAGACTCACTCCCTAAGATTGGAGATTTTACAATGAAGTCTATGAGTGTGTCTCCTCCACTAGACATTGGAACTTCACAAAAGCTGGGTTATACTTGTTTATTTTTCCTTCCCATTTCATCACAAGACCTGGAACATACTGTTCTTAAAAGAAAAAGCTTTAATGAGGTATAATTACTATATTAAAAATGTACATATTGAATGTATACTATTTGAGTTTGTATGTGCACAACCATAAAACCATCACCACAATCAATATGCATCACCTCCAAAGATTTCCTTCTGCCAATTTTTTTTTTGATCAAGACTCCCAACAGAAGATCTAGTGTCTTAAATTTTTAAGTGCACAGTACAGTTTTATTAACTATAAGCACTGTATTATACAGAAGATTTCTAGAACTGAAACTTATACTCATTGAATAGCAATTCTTCATTTCCTTCTCTCCTCAGCCTTGGCAACTGTCATTCCACTCTCTGCTTTTATGAGTTTGACTACTTTAGATAATTCATGAGTAGAATCATGCAGTGTTTGTCCTGTGAATGGCCTATTTCACTTAGCATAATGTCCTCCTGGCTCATCTATGTTGTTCATTGTGGTAGAAATTCCTTCTTAATGTCCTTAATGCTTATTGACTTCAACTAAATTAGTCTTAAAAGCTGAAATAATAATAGCAAAAAAAAATAGGTACCTTTGGGTGCCCATGATATGCTGGACACCTTATATAGGAGTACCTGTGTGGCTCACTTGGGTAAGCATCTGCCTTCAGCTCAGGTCAGGGTCCTGGGATGGAGCCGCACATTGGGATTCTTGCTTAGCAGGGAGTCTGCTTCTCTCTCTGGCTGCCGTTCCCCCCTGTTAGTGTTCTCTCTCTCTGTCTCTCCCTCTCTCTTTCTCAAATAAGTAAAATCTAAAAAAAAAAAAAAAAAAAAAAAAAAAACCCAAACCAAAAAAAAACCTTATGTAAAATTTTAAATCATTATTAAAATAAAATTTATTTTAAAAATATTTAAATTAAGCCTATTTCAGCTCTTTGAGTATTCAAGTTTTATGAAATCTGAGGTATAGATATGTTTAAGAATTTGCTCATGTTCACAATCTCTGAAAGTGACAGTGTGAATTCAAGTTCAAATATCTCTATAATTTAAAAGTTATCCACCTTCTCAGTGTGGTGTGTTTTATACTAAAATCGCTGATGCAATCTTATCCCTCCAGGAATGTGGACTATTTGCTGCCAGCTAATACACATGTGGAAAAGGCAGAAGCAGTAATTCATTTTGAATTTAATATACCCTTTGATATATTTCCATGTCTAAAAAATTTAAGTATCTCAGATACAATAAGAATTTGAATAAGAAGATTTTTTTTTATCAAAAAATCTTTACGGATAGGGAATACAACAAATAGAAAATTAGGAGATTGAAGTTGAAATTAGGTATCCTGGAACTGTTGTCTGAGCAAATCTGACATTTTTATAAATGATTTGGATAATATAATTCCTGATGAATTTTCTAATAGACTCAGACTTCTTCCATACAATTAGAGATTGAGTGTGTTAGACAACTACCATTTTACTTTCATGATTAGAATAGTACTTGGCTCATAATAAGCATTTGATGACAAAATTGTCAAATGAATGAATAAATTAGGAAAAATGGAAAGCAAACAATAATTAAAACACTATTGTGAGAAACAATGGTTAATTTCCCTCCTATATATTATATTTAGTATCTAAACCTGGAAACAGCTAGAAGGACAACTAAACTGGAACAAAGAAGGAGCCACCATTTGAGGAGAGTTTAGCCATATGTGACTTCCCAACAGAAAATGATCTCAACTCAGAAAAAGGAAAAAACAAGTTTACAGGAAAAGATACTTTTAGAGCAAAAATGGCTTTGCATATGTCTTTGTTAGAAAATGCAGCATATAAACACTCCTTGAAGCTTACCTAGAAGGTTAAATCTACAGAAAATGAAAGTAAGCAATTACTGACACAATGGGTATTATACACATCAAAATCCTAATGCTATCACCCAAATGCTATGACCTCACACAAACTACATAAGCTAATTGTCCACTGTCCATAAGTACTCTCTGTTCTGGTCACAGAAGCTGCTTAGTGGTTCTGGAGCATGCTTACCACTGTGTGTACATATATCTGTACTTGTTTTGCTTTTTTCACCTAGAATGTCCTTTTGTCTCATTATTGCTATCATTTACCATCAATTCAACAAGCTCTGACTAGGACCTCATAGTGCAGATGCTCTATGAATGCCATATTATTTAATTATTGTAATAAATCTGAAAAGCAGATGATATTATTCTAATTTTCCAAAAAAGAAAGCAAAAAATGAGGCCTGGAAATGTTAATCAGTTTGCCTATAAATACATAAATAGTAAGTGGAAGAAGTGAGGTTCAAACCTGGTCTGTCTGGGTTGGAATCTGAAATCTTGGCAGTAGCTTATGGCTAACTTTCATCTTTTCAATGAACTTCCCATACAGTGGGAGAGACATGTGTGCAAACACATAATTTTAAACACAAGTTATAACTAAGTAAATAGTTGCAAGCAACATTCTGTTGACACATTAGGAAAAGAGCAATTATTTCTGAATAGAAGGAATAAGGAACTGTGATGATTGAGGTGGGTCTGGAGGAGCTTCAATAGAATGAGCAAAGATTTCCTAGGCTCAAGACCAAGACAATGAGTGAGGAAGTGAGAAAGTTTGTAAGATAGGATGCATGGAGTGGTATAGAAAGGAATAAGGTTGGGATAGATAGGATAGATACTGAGGATCAGACCATAGCACTTCAACGTCATGACAGAGATTTGCTTTTAGGCAACAGAGAGTTAGTTGTAAAAGAAAAAATGAGGAAGGAAAGGGCTTGTTCTGACTATGTTTTAGGGAAACTACCCTGGAGTCAATGTGAAGGGTAGATTAGAAGAGATTGAATTTGGAGGCAAGGAGACCCCAGAGAAGGGTCTTCTAAAATAGGGTAGTCAGTCATTGTGGGCACAGAACAGGGGTGACATAGAGACCTTGTTGAATTAGAGATGATGGGATGTGATGCCTGGGAAATAAAGGAGATAAAGAAATATCAATAAAACCATTTGTCATTGTGTTATTCTATGTGCACTAACCCTTTGATCTATCTGGGGACTTAGAGGTATGACTGGGACCTGGAAAGATCAAAATATTTCACAATAGCCACAGCTCAGGATGAAATACCAAGTAAACTTAGAAGGAACATAGGATTCTTGACCAGCACAGAGTGTATGGATGAGACTGCAACTTCCCTATACAATGGAACCAACTGTGTGGGTGTATTTTATTTATAAGTTTCATTTACTAGTTCATAAAGAGAGAAACAATAATATTAAGAGTGTGGTTTTTAAGTGGTTTTTAACTTCTGGATATTATTAGCTGTAACTATTAAGTCCATCTCTTCTTTTATTGAGATATAATTGACATATAACATGTTTCAGGTGTACAACATAATGATTTTATATCTGTATATGTTGTGAAATTATCACCACAGTAAGTTGTTAGCATCTGTCACTACACATAGCTATAATTTTTTTTCTTGTGATGATACCTTTCAAGGTTTACTCTTAGCAATTTTTAAATATTCAATACAATGTTGTTAATTATATATAGTCACCATGTTGTATATTACATCCCTAGGATTTGGTGGTTTTATAACCGGAAGTTGGTACTTCTTAACCAGCTTCACACATTTCTCCATTCTCCACAGTCCCCACCTCTGGCAACTACCAATCTGTTCTCTGTAGGTATGTGTCCAGTCCTTTTTTTTTTCTTTTTTTTCTTGGACCTTTAAGGTCCATCCATGTTGGTGCAAATAGCAAGATTTCCTTCTTTTTAATGGATGGGTAATATTCCATTGTATATATCTATCACATTTTTCTTTATGCATTCATCTATCATATGTATGCTTAGGTGGCTTCTATGTGTTGGCTATCATAAATGATCACTTAGAATATCCCTTCTTTCATTTCTGATTTTATTTGAGTCCTGTCTTTTTTTCCTGGTGAGTCCAGCTAAAGGTGTGTCAATTTTTTTAACTTAAAAAAAAACCAAAACAAACAAAAAAACCCCAAAAACAAGCCCAACTCTTAGTTTCATTGATCTTTCTCATTATTTCCACTCTGACATTTATTTCCTTCCTTCTAACCTTGTACTTCATTTGCTCTTTATTTTTCTCATTCTTTGAGGTGTAAAGTTTGGTTGTCTGAATTTTTTCTTGTTTCTTGATGTAGGCATTTATTGCTTTAAATGTCCCTCTTAGAATCATTTTTGCTATATCCCCTAGGTTTAGGTGTATTTTCCTTTTTTTCATTTGCCTTAAGGTATTTTTAAATTTTTCTTTCTTCTTTGACCCATTGGTTCAGTAGCATGTTGTTTAATATCTACATTTCTCTGAATATTCTGTTCTCTATCTTATAACTCATTTCTAGTTTCATACCATTGCAGTTGGGAAAGATGCTTGATATGATTTCAGTCTTCTTAAATTTATTAAGAATATTATTTTGTAGACTAATATATGTTCTATCCTGGGAGATGTTCCATGTGAACTTAAGAATATGTATTCTGTTGCTTTTGGATGGGTGCTCAGAACATCTGTTGATTTTAAGCCTCACTTCAATGTTTTGTGAAAAATACAATCTACCTAATAACTCTTTAAAATCTAAAACAAATACCCAATCAGTAAAGATACACCTTTTGGATAAAAATGGATTTTTATGTGATAAATCTTTCAAGTTCTTGAATGGAGGAAACAATGCCAGTCAATGGGCAGCAGAATAACCTACAACCTACCTTCCAGGCTGATTCAAAATCAGTTGCAGGTTCTTAGGACTTCTTTGTATACATGACAATTGAGGGATGGGGGGAAGATGAGATGATATTCACCTCAAAGTTTTGTTTGCTTAGATCTGCTGGTATTACTTTAGTACTACCACATGGCAGGGAGACAGCCATATCCCTTCACAAAGGCCAAAATTTACCAAGAAAATATTAGGCTCTGTTTCTGTATGAAACTTTTTTAGATATAAAATACAAGATGAACTTCAAACTTTCACAGATTTAAAAAAAAAATCTCACAGATTTCCTCACACTGCAATTTTCTAAGAGAATACTTAATTGGTGGCCCAACTAGGGAGATATAAGAAGGTGGCTTTTTTCTTCTGTGTTCCCTGCTGTCTGCATGCCATACGGGCTTTAAATAACCACCATCTTCTTAGGACCTACATCACAAATAATGGGAGGGTCTTTGGGTCTCTGAGGATGAGGACAGTAAAGATATTTGGGATGACTGCCAGAAATATTCTGCTATTTACTAAGCGTAAGTATTTGCATTTAAGGTAAAAAAAAAAAAAAGTCTTGATTTTATGGCTGCAGACAAGAAACTTGGCTTGAGCCATTATGAGGAGAAAGCTTTCTGGAAGGGCATTCAGGAGATGAGTGTAGTGTAGCAAGGCTAGAAAAGTAGCAACTATATGTGCAGTATTGTTCTCTCTGACCTTGTGGGTTAACCAATGTCCTCAATATTGTTAGGGAGCAATTATAATCAAAAAGCATAATTGTATCTCTTTAGAGTTTGCAAAGTAAGAGCACATAAATTATTTCATTATTTGGTGTTTTAGATATTTGTGTGTGTTTCTCTTCCAATTTCACCTGATCTTTTTAGATCAATGCCATGGGAGGGGAGGCCAACGGTTGTTATCTCAATTTAACAAAGAAGGAAACTGAGGCTCAAATAGTAGTGACTTTTTAAAGATCACTATGTGTTGGCAACAAAAGCAATGAGAACAAACTTCTGAATTTCTGGGCTTGTAATCATTTATACTGAAAGCATTTTTTGAAGAACCAGAGAGGCAGTACCTGACCTCAGATCTATAACCATGTAAAAACTGCTCTGAGAAACATTTTCTTCTGGCAGCCAAGTTATAAGCTGAGCTCCAGGAGGAAATGTAGGAGGACAAACAGGCTCTTCTCTTTACCTCTGTGAATATGCTTTATGTGCTTCCATATGTCACCAGGAATGATTTTTGTTCATAAGAATTCTCAAAAGAAGTCTTTAACACAAATTATGTGTGTGTTTTTAAAAAACTAAGGCAAAAATACTTTTGTATTATTCTGATTGCTCATGCAAAAACAATATATCTACTTTCAACGGAGAAAGAGACCTCCATTTAGAAAAACTGAGGTTGGGACTCTTGGGTGGCTCAGGGGTTGACATCTGCCTTTGGCTCAGGTCATGAACCCAGGATCTGGGATGGAGTCCTGCATCGGGCTCTTTGCAGGGAACCTGCTTCTCCTTCTGCCTGTGTCTCTGCCTCTCTCTGTGTGTCTCATGAATAAATAAATAAAATCTTAAAAAAAAAAAAAAAGAAAAAAGAAAAACTAAGGTTGCTTGGAAAAGTACTGGAAAGCCAAAAAAAAAAAAAAAAAAAAAAAGAACAGTAGCTATTATTGAATCCAGAAGTTATAGCTTTGGAGAGAGCAGGGAGAGGTTAGGAATGGAACATAATTGGAAGTTCCCGGAGGAAATGAGAGCCACGTTCCCTCAGATGGCATTGGGTTTTCGCCCTTGCTATATTTTACCTCCCTTGAGGGCTCTGCTGACCTAGTGCCCCATGACCTTCCAAATAACAAAGAAGCAGTAAGACAATTTGCGTTCCTATTGAGAAGGAAGCAGTAATAGCTAGGCTACCTGACAAAGGGTGTCCACCACCAGAGGGAAGTTCCACTCCATTTCTTTACACACTGAGGTGGGATAAGGGAATGCCCCCTGTGGCATGATTACCTCTCCCTCCTGAGAGTGCTAGCCCTCAGTCCTGGCTCCCCTATCCTCTGAAAGTGAGAGGATCCATCCCAAGAATCAGGGCTCTAAGAACCAAATTGCAACTTTTTCTTGCCTAAACATAAAGAAGTTGCTTTTTATTTCTCGTGGAGCCTAAGTCTTTGGAGCCAGTGTTATACAGCATTTCAGGAACATCCTTCAATCTGTAAGGGCAGTAAGGCTCAGAAGCAAACTGCTGCTAAAGAGACCTTGATGTTTATTCTGTGAAGGAGGGAGAGTAACTCCTTCAGGCCTACCCCCAGGCAACTGATTAAAATAAAGCTGCTGGCGTAGAGTCCAAGGATATAGAATTTCCTGAATCAAATCTCTGCAGTTTGTAGCTATTTATTCTAGAGACAAAGGACTTGATGAAGACTTAGTGGTTCCTGAGGGATTATAGTCCAATATATAATGTTAGTGAATTCCACCCTGAATCATCAAGAAAAAAGTAAATGATATAGCATTTTTAAGAAGGTAAAATATGAATAATATAACTTACTTAAAAATCACTCAAGCTTTCAGTCAAATCAACTGGTACATGTTTGTTGTTGAAGACACTGTAGGTTGACAAACAAAGTGAATTTTCTCTCTTGCCTCCATGCGCTGTTATTCCAGGGAGGGAGACAGGTATCCAGGAACAAGTTTAGAGGACTGTAACGTGCTATGATTAACATTTAAACAATCTGATGACAACATAGGAAAGCAGTTCATGAATTCTGAAGAGTGATACCTGTGAGTGGCTTGTAGGAGGGTAAGATTTAGTCTGAAGCACAAGTCTATTTGATCATTTCAGATAGAGAAAGCTTGAGGCAAAAATAATATGAACAACATTCGGGGAAACACGAGGAATGGGCAAAGAGATGGTCACGTGTGGAAGTAGAGGGAGAAGGATGAAATATAGGTTGGGTTATATGATGGGGAGCTTTAAATGCCTGGCTAAGTAATTAGTTATTTATTCCAAGCAATAGGATATGATTGTTTTACAACAGGGGGAGTAGCCATAACTCTAGCAGTAGTGTGGAGTATTGATTGGAGAGAGAGGCCAGTTAGGTGACCATTGCAGTATGGGAACAAGAAGTTAAGAGGGTCAGTGTTAAGTTAGCAGTAGGAACAAAAAACAAGTCTATGCAAGAGACATTTTGAAGATGATTCAAATTTTCTAAGTACTCAGAATCCCTCATAGGCCAAACACATATAGGAGTGTTTACTGTAATGATGTTATAAGGAGAACGTATTGTGTTAGGAATGAAACATCATTCACAGGAAGAGAAATAGTATGAGAACTTGCCATTAAAATAAGCAATTTCAAAAACTGGATCAAATTGCCTGTGTGTGTAGGTAGGGATAATGGGATGTATGTAAAGTGGAAAAAAATGTTGTTAGTTTATTACACATTATGATGCTTTGGAAAATTTTCAACCTCTTAAGAATATCAGGGCAAAAATAATTTCAAATGTTATAATGAAGTATATCTTTTACATATATGAAGTGGTTCTCTATTAAACAGAATATTCTAAATTATTTTCCTTAAAAGTGCAGGATTAAGATGTGTTCAAAAGGCTAATTGCTTCAATGATAATGATGTTTGACAATATGTGCATCTAATAATTAAATTGTCCCTTGCGTCTATATTTTAGAAGCACAAAGGTTTACACATCTTTCTAAGGGGCTAATGAAACTGATCTAGGAGTTTTTATATTTCAACTTTTATTGCTCAATTTTATGGTTAGATATATTTTATGGAATGCATTGCCCTTTGGATCAATACTGTGTTTACAACATTAATCTAATAAATAATGAAAATAACCATTAAACAAGGCAACCATATTAAGCAATTTATAAATAACCATTTTAAATCTGTAGTTGAATAATTGATCAAGGTGTAAAATGCATTTTGCCTTAAAAAAATACTATATCCCCAGAAAAGATAGTGGTTCTCATAAAACAAAATATGTGTGTTTGTCAAGATATTTATTATGTAAAATGTTTGCATGAATTTTAGGATGTAAAGGATTAAAGGCATTACTGACTTTCACTGATATGCAACCTATATTGGAGGCTTGTATATTATCAGGCATTTTAGAAGAATCCAATTTATAAAAATGAAACAAATGACTTGAAAATTTGCATATTTCTGAACATTTTCTGATTCTTGTACCTAAAATAAATAAGAACTTAAGCATGCGGAAAAAGTTCTAATTCATAGGAAAAGACTCAACATTATATTTGTTCCTTTATAAGATTATTATATTAAACATCACAGCCAATTAAAAATGCTGCTAACCATCCCATCAGGTAGAATGAATAGTGTAAGAGAAAAATAAGTGTCTCCCTCCATCTCTCTAATACATATACATCTAATATAATGTATGATATGTTAAATACTATATATTACATTATAATTGTATATATAATTTTAAATTTCTCAAATTATGTTTTCCTACCCTTCTGGTTCCTGAAGAATATTGTTTTTTTCCACAGTGATTTTAAAGTTAAAAATATGTTCTATATAATTGTATACAGTCCCCCAAACAGTCCCTCAAATGGAAACAGATTTAGGCATTTTTATTGTATACACATTACTAAATATCTGGAAACATCTGGGTCACTGACTAAATATTTCTCTTTCCAACCAGGTGTCTGTGCTATAGTAATCCTTGTTTAAAATTCATTAACATCTGCATTACTGATTGAGTATAAGCATTGAGTTTCTGGAGACAAATGATGGTAGAAATATAATTTAATTCCAGGTATTTATTTATTCTCTTGTATACTCCCTTTTGCCTTGTGACTTTTCCTTCTCAGATTTGGCCCTTAGAGCCACCACTGCCAGGAGGTAGAGGATGGAATTGTCAACAGAACAAAGGTGGCACATTTCTACCTTAAGCTTAAGCTTCTACCTTTTAAGCTTACCCTTTAAGCTGGGTCAGCAAGGACCAGCCTGTCTCGCTCCCTCCCCATTTAATGGAAAATAGCTTCTGTTTCGGGAAGGAGAGACTATTAGGGTTAAGGGCAGACATCTTATGTCTCCAAGAGCCATCTTTACTCATAGGTTAATTCTGAAGGAGAGGATGAAAAGATAGTATCTTCTTTAAACTGAGGGACCAGAAAGTTAAGAGAATTGGTGCTCCATTTCCTAGATGGGGATAGACTAAGGAGATGATATGCTTCAGAGGAAAGTGCCAAGTTGTTATGGTACATTAGCTACAGAGTAGAAAGATGCTGCTAGGGTCTGAATATTTGTGTCTCCCCACATTTATATGTGAAATCTAAACCCCAAGGTGATGGTATTTGGAGGTGGACATTTGCTAGGTGATTATGAAGGGTGAGGGCATATGATGCCCTCATGAATGGAATTAGTGCCCTTATATAAGTGGCCTGAGAAAGCTAGCTTGTCTCTCCAACTATTTGAGGATAGAGTGATAAGTCAGCAGTCTGCAGGTGGGGGAGGGCCTTCACTAGAATGTGACTGTGTAGGCACCCTTATCTGGTACTTCTAGCCCCAGAGCTGTGAGAAATAAATTTTGTTTTTTATAAGCCATTTGGTTTACATTATTTTGTTATAGCAGCCTGAATGGGCTAAGATCAGTGTCATGGCAGAGATAGACACAAGAGAGTCAGAGACAATCCCCTTGAGTTTTCTGTTGTCCAGAATGACAGGGGAGATCACTACATTGTTCTTACAAGCAACAGTCCCACCAGAGACTGGCTCACTCTCAGCCAATCCCTCACCTATCTATGACTAAACACTAGTTGCATGCATTTTCTTACTTTCTTCTCAAACTTAACAGCTTAACACCAGCCCTGGGAAACTCTTGAGTAAGTTCAAGTTTTATAGCTGAAATAACTTAGATATCTCTGAAGTTTTCTGAATTTTTCCAGTAGTAGCTTGGAAAAACATTAGACAGAATGGGGTTTAAGTTAAACTTTTAAGTTTCTTTGTAGAATAAATGAAGACTTTTATAAATTGACATGCCTGTTACTACAAGTTTCACATCTTATGTCAAATATATTCAATATTGCATAAAATTTTTATCTTTGTATTATCTGATGCACAAATTTATCTGAAAAGAGTCTAAATACTGTTAAATATTTTTGCACACAGTTCCTTGTTCCCTACAAATTTTGTGAACTTACGTCATTGATAAACTCAATGAGGATAGAGTCAATGTGGATCTTTGGAGAACAATTGAGTTTTATGTAGAGATTTGACCTAGAGCAGGTTACCTTGGTCTTCTGAGCCTATAGCAAAAGGATATATCAATATTTACCTTATGTGGTTGCTGCAAAATTAAGTAATACATAGAACAGCTGCTTAATGCTTCCTTTTTACCTCCTTATAATCAGAACTTGAATTCATAAGATCACCTAGTATAGAGTGCTTTGCAAGCGATTGGTATTTGACAAAATTGTTGGGTAAATTGCAGCAATGCAGCTCTTCCTAGTATAGTGTAGACACTGCTACTTCTTTCATCTAGTCATCTTACTTTATTTTCACCTCCTGCCACAGCCAACTTTGAGACATTTGCTTATCTGCTCATGCCGTGGTGGACTTTCCCCTTCAAGGCTTTGTTAAATATGCTAAGCCTTCCTACCCTATCTAAGACTCTGAAACAAAATTAAAATTGTTAAAGTGGGACATCAATACATTCACCTCACCTCATGCTGTTCCCTTTGGAAATCCCTTACTCACTCTCTCTTCTACTTTCATATGTTCTATTTCAGAAGAGTCCATTCATTTATTATGCTTACAGAAATAATCAAGTGTGGTACAAAGAAAAATAAGTATCTTCTATCACGTAAAATATTTTAAATATATACCAAAAATTTTCATCTCATCTAAAATTGACAAAAAGCCAAAAGCACATCATGTTTAACTTTGGATAATAAATATGATTACTTCATTGCTAATGAGGCTAGTGAGTTATCTACATAAATAATGTTCCAGAGATCTAGTTAGAAAGTAGTTATGACCTAATGAGGGTGTGGTATGATTTTCTGGCTTAAAATCATTCCAAAGCTAAAGTTCTGTGCAAAACCAAAAGCAGGACTCAACAAATAATTAATAAAAGCATTATCCTCTGATTTATGACAACAAATATGATTGCTCATGCGATTCTGCTGCAACCTTCCAGTCTCCTAGCATAAAGCAATGGCACCTACTTGAATTATGAGCTAAGTCCTTGCAAGTCTCCTTCAGTCCTTTGTCCCTGTCAGGAGTTTCAACATGTAGTGCCTAACAACTTATTTACGAACAGAGAGCAAACACTTTTTCACACACTTACTCTTTCCTCACATGGATTGAGGACAAGTCGTAACACCTCTCTGGAACATGAAGCACTTTTAAAAATTACCAGCTGCACAAGCATAGCTTCTGTTCTCTGAAAATAGATATATACGTAAGATGCATATTTGTAATGCAAATATGAAAAGTGAAGACAAAATAGGAATTATAATAAACTTCATTTTTTAATAATGCCCAAGAAAATCTTGATTATGTAGCTCAAATTTTGCTTTTTTCCTGGGAATAAGACAAAATCTTGGGACCATCTATGAATATCATAGAGGTTTTGTTCTTAAATCCTTATTATCCTTCTAACGGGAAAACTGCGTCTTTGAGATCCTTTAAATATGTTTTTCTCTAATAGAACTATGAGAACCCTTTGTTCATTTTTCTCTAGTCTTCAAAAAGTACCTCAAGAGAGTCTTTTAGAGGAAATTGGGTTTACAATCATAAAACCAATTCTGTCAAAACACAAATGTTTTTTTAAAAAATCATTCTTGTATAGGTCTCTCTGAAAGAACTTCCCATTTGGCATGTTTGAGGGCAATTAGGGATGATTGCCTTTACTATTTGCTGTCTATGGATTTGGACTTTAAACCAGTTTTGCAATCCAACCAAAATTCTATGTAGTGCTATGTGCATTTTTTGGGGGGAAGGAGTGTGAGTTGTTAGGGGGGAGTGAGTATGAACTGTGGGTACTGTGTCCTTTTTATGGTTCACTCTCTAGGAGTTCTGTCTGAACAGATTAGGGAACTGTCAATTCCACCTCCTTGGACAACCCTGCAGGACCCCCACTTAGCTGCCTGGGGTACAATCTTTCAAAGCTTTACAAGGACCTCAGGAACATTTCACTGTTGTTTTTAACAGGAAAATTTAAGTCAGATGGGATGATCCTGTTCTAATTCCATGGCAGTTTTTAGGATAAAGTAGACTCTATTAGCATCATCTGATTTTGGATAGTAAAATTTCTGTGTTCTTTTTTCACTACAGCTTATTGAAGTCAAGCCATTGTTCCTCTTGTTGATCACATCTATCACCCACTATGGTGAGAAATTAATTTCCATTCTGTATTCAATATTAAAAAGATACACTAACTTTCAGGTTTTCTAAGTAACTGAAATCCTGCTCGCCACCCACACTCTTGAAAGGAACAGAATAAACTTGACCTTTTTTTCCAGGCTAAAAGTTTCTTTCATAATAATTCGTTAATTATTTTCTTGGATTTTTAGAAGAGGAAATGAGACTGAAGAGAAAAAGGAATTTTACTGGTGGAGGGAGAGAATGGCAAATAAAGTTTAAAGACATGTAAAGCTGCATATGGTTATTATTTTAAACTTGGCAGAACAGTTTGTGGATGTTAAATGGAGCACCAGAATTCATGTCTGTCACAGACAAGAGTGATTCTGTTTTTCTTTGAAATTGTGTGTGTGTGCTTAATTTTGTAAACATGAACAACTTAGTTTACTGAATAATAGAAAAAGGTAACACATTTCAATTTGTTGAGATCACGTGCTACTCAGGAGAAGTATTTTGTGTTATCAACCTCATGTTTTCAGTCCCCACCATGGTGCTTCAGGAATGGTGGTGACTTATTAAACGTTTGTTAAATGAAAGAATGCAAAGAGCTAAACATGTACATATTTTAGAAACTTTAAATAATAAGTATTGATTCAAAAATTGTTTCTTTTGTGATATAATTTTTTAGTCCTTTGGTATTTGTGATATATATTTTTCTATGATTTCCAAATTTAATCTCTTATGAACTATAGTATGTTTTCTGTAGATGTTCCTTACTGATAAATATTTAACTATATATTTTTATTCCAGTGCTCTCAACTGATGCAGAGAGCATTTCTGATGATATTCAAAGAATGGTTCTAGGGACATGTTTGTGCTAAAAGCTGGAAACTGAGCCCAGGAATTCAGCAGAGTCATTTCTTATCTTTGCTATGCATATATTTGGACATTTCACCAACCTCATTGGTCCTATCTATTGAACATATCCAAGCAAATTACAGCTTGGGGACATTTCACTTGAATATGTTTAGAGGATCTAAGAAAAATATTATCAAACCCTGGGATTTGAATTCCAATGACTCACTAATAGTGTCTAGTGTCTATAACTTGGCTCTCAATAGAAACCTCTGCTAGCTACCAGGCATGTTTGTTTTTAGTTGAGAGCCTTGTTTCTTTATCAGGATATTTGAATATAAACCAGAAAACCAAAAGCCTTATCTTCTTAAGTTGTTTGCTGAACTAGAAGATGTTACATACCAATGGACATCAAAGTGTAAGGGCAAACAGCTTTCTGTAAATGAAAATCCTCATTAAAATAAAAATGGAATTGAAGAGAGTTTAGAAATTGTACTTTAGAACAGTTAGGTTATCTCAAGAAATACTGGTTTGATCTCTGGCCAGTCTCCAAAGTGTCCAAGTAGGAGAGAATATCTGAGTTCTTCTCAACTTGTTCATTTGAATCTTCCTAAATCAGCATGGACAATACTATACATAGCACTACCCCACCTCCCCCAGTTTTTTCTTCTCATGTATTTCCACTTTAGACATTATGATATATTGATTATCTATTGCCACATAATAAATTATTGCTGTAATCAGTGGCTGAAAGCAACAGTAAACATTTATTGCTCACAGTTGCATGGAGTCAAGAATATGAAAGCAACTTGGCTGAGGAATTCTGTTCCAGGGTCACTCATGAGGGTGTAGTCAAAATGTTAGTCTGGCATACAGTCAACGGAAGGCTTAAACGGTGCTGTCAGATTTGGTTCCAAGGAATCTCATTCACATTGCTGGCAAATTGGTGTTGATGTTTGCAGGAGGCCTCATCCTCTTCCCATAGAACTGACCTAAAACTGTTTGAGGATTCATATGGCATGGTATCTGACTTCCTCTAGAGCAAAGAGAGAGAGTCAGGTGGAAGTTATGTTCTTTATGACCTTGCCTGGGAAGTCACATACCATCACTTCTGTCACATTTCGTTTGTTAAAAGGAGTCCTAAGGTCTGGCCTACATTCAAGAGAAGTATAATTAGGCCCCACCTTTTGAATGGAGGAGTGTCAAAAATTTGCAGACCTATTTTAAAACCAGGACAGATGAGTTTCAGCAAATTTTGCTAGTTTTACTTACTAAAAAGCTTCTATAAATCCCCTTCAACTCACCCATTTCCTTTGTCTGACTTCAAGTTCTCAGGAAATCTTCCTTTCTAACCTCTCTCATTTGCTATCTTGCATTCCTTAACACAATTTTGACCATGTGAATCTACTCCTTAAAATTCATAATTTGTTCTCCATGACACAAAGTATAAAACACAAGCATCCTAACGCAGACAGTCCATCATGTCTCCTACTTATGACTTCATTCAAAGCAATTCCTATCTTGGCTTTAAATTTTATATTTTGTTATACTGAACTCCCATAATTTCTCAAACATATACTGGTACTTTGGATACCATTCTCTCTACACCAAAAGTGTCTCTATACCTTTTTATTTTATTTTTTTCTTTTTTAAAAAGATTTTATTCATTTATTCATGAGAGACACATAGAGAGAGAGGCAAAGACCTAGGTAGAGGGAGAAGCAGGCTCCATGCAGGGAGCCCGATGTGGGACTTGAACCCAGGACCCCAGGATCATGATCTGAGCCAAAGGCAGATGCTCAACGACTGAGCCACCCAGGTGCCCCCATACCTTTTCCTACGAAGGTAAGTGTCTTTGGTTTCATAGGCCTTATGGTCTGTCATGACTACTAAACTCTACTGTAACAATGAGGAAGGACTGTGTTCAAATAAGACTTTATTTACAAACATAGGTGGTAGGCCAGATATGGCCCATGGACCATAGTTTATTGGCCCCTGCACTATACTATTCTCTTCTCAAATAACATATCCCACTTACTTTTCCCAGATAACATTTATTATTGATCCTTTAAGAGTCCTCTCATGTACTGTCCGTACTGTCTCCTTTATGAATTTTTCCAAGTGCTTCTAGGTTGAAATAAGAGCCTTCGTTTTGTAACAGCATGGCAGCCTGTAAGTACTATTATGACTTTATCACATGAACTTGAACTTGCCAACTTTCCAAAAACCTACCTCATTAAACCAGGAGGTCTTTTTTCCTTTTTCCTTTTTGATAATCCCATAGCATCTTTTCTGACTAGTGTATCAAGTTGAATTGAACCAGGTAGGAACTAATGAACAGAAGACTCTTAGGAAAATATAATATAGAAAAGAATTATGTGATAGAACAATTTTACTCTTATTTTTTATATAATATGGTCTGCTATTGTTATTTTTTTGTTAAAAACAGTCTGTTGATATTCCATTTTTTTATATAAATAAAAGCAATAGAGTCTGAGGGAAGATCCAGAGTTGAATGTATCAAATATTTCTTACCTGCAATTTTCTATTATAAAGTAACATACCTCCAGGGAACATGAACCATACCAGTAAGTCTCAACAGTGTCTGTTTATTAGAATTGCATATAGAATTGGTATATGGGTATATGTGCATATGCACACACACACACACACACACACACACACACACACACACCCTAGAGATTCTCATTCAGTAGCCTTGTAATAGTGCAGAGGACTCTATGATTCCAGAGGAACTATAGGTGATTGTATTACAGAGGGGGTCGAAAATCCTTGAGCTCTGTTTCTGATTTAGCAGTATAAATCTGATGGCAAAATTTAAAATCATATTTCAGATATGACAAGGTAATGGGAAAAAAATTATGCATGGGAAGAATTAGAATTTTGGGGAGTGACCTTTGGGTATACTGTGCTAAATGATTTTATGGCCTTTAGCACTTTGCTTGAGTGAACTCACCCTGGATCTGCTCATCTTTAAAACGAGATGGTTGGTTAATGTAATTCTTCATATATTTTATTATATCAGTTCTTAACTTGTATATTTTTACAGGTATGTTGCTAAATTTTTATCAACATATATGCTCCAGTTATCTAGTGTTATATAACTAATCACAACAAAATTTAGTGACTTAAAATAATGACAGCATATTTTGCTCACTAATGTGCACTTTGGGCAGGGTTTAGTGGGACAGCTTTGCTCTGATTCACTGTATATTAGTTGAGATGGCTCAGAGACTGGAGTTAGTAACCATTAGAAGCTTCCCTCACTTGCTGTTCTAATTGATGATGATTGTTGGCTGATTCAAGTAGCTAAGGCTATGGCCAGACCTTATATGTGGTCTTTCCATATGGCTGCTTGACTTCCTCACAGCATGGCTGCTGAGTTCCAAGGTCAAGCATTCCAAAAGAGAAGGAATCAAGTAGAAGCTCTTCTGTAATTTGTGACCTAGTATCTGGAGATAAGCTGCATTACTTCCATTGCATTCTATTCATCAAAACAGTCAAAAAGACCTTCCCAATTTCAAGGGGATGGGAAATGACTCTTCCTTGATAAAGGAATGGCAAATTTCTGGAAGCATACACAGGATAAGAAATATTCTTGCAGCCATTTTAAAATACAATTTACTATAACATAAATCTATTTTTACTATAGTTGAATATATTACAGTAAGATTTGAAAGACTATGTAGAGCTTAGTGAATTTTTTGCAAAGCAGTTAGGATAAAATTTGCTCAAATTTAGAGATAAGCATAGCATAACTCTAGTAAGTCACAAGGAAAAATTCATGTTTAATATAGGTATTTAATATAATATGATCAATAGTTGTACTTTGACCATATAAAGAAACATGGCCAAGGCAATAATAATTGTGCTCCAAGAGTGGTATCAGTGACACATTGCAGAAAAAAAAATATGAGAGTTCTTGGCAGAACCTTCTAGCCACCTGCTCCAATATCCACTTTCCCCTTCTTCTATTAGAGAATCTAGACTTTGAGTGGCACATGACTGAATAGAATAAAGATGCTATTTACAAGCCCTCCCTTATAGCTAGGTGTGGCCATGTGGTAAAGTGCTGGCTAAAAGTGTTATGTGCAACATCTGGGAAATGTTTTTAAAGGGAGAAGGACACACCTATCTTGTACCCTCTATGTAGATCTTTCTGATAACTGGAATGTTGCAGCTGTCTCTAGAATAGTCCTGTTGGAACAGGAACCACAACAGTATGGGTGGATCACTGACGATTGTGATGTCATTGTTTCAAAATGGACTGTGCCTTCTCCCCCAGACTTTTTGTGTAGGAGAAAAAAGTGAGGTTGTGTCTTAGTCACTATTTCAGATTTGGTAACATTCAATTGGACCTCATCTTACATGTGATGATAATTGCATTAGAATTATTGCTGATTTTTGGTGTTGTCTTATGTGCCACTAACATTTCTAGTATTAAGTTTCTCAAAGGCCTAAAATCTGTACTGTACAATCACCATGTCTCCTATTATATCTGAGGTTTTCAATCTACACAGTCCAAAGTTGAATGCATTTTGATTATAGCGTTTGAGTGGTTCACTCATAATTTCAAATATATGAAACACAAAGACTCTTTCACAATATTTTGAAGAGAATCACATGAGATAATGTGAAAAACATCTGTATAATTTTCCTAAAATAAGAAATAACCATTATTGTGTGCATGTGATGGTAGCGATTACAGTGATTCATAACTAGTATTCAATTATCTTTCTGAATTGATCACATGGACATTATATTGGAGAACCACATAGTTTCATGAAAGGAGTACTAATGACAGTGGTCATGAACGTATTGTGTTCTCTTTATCACTTTCATTTTTCATCTTTCTGCAGGTAAGATCATCCTCTGGTTACAAGAATAAGTACTTAACTCAGTATCGTTCATGCTATGGCAAGAGGATCTCATGCTTATGACCACAATGATTGTTCCAGAAATAGCCACATGCCGGTGAACCAGGTGGCACAGTAAAAACACTAACTATGGATTTTAGGTGGGGGGTGGCTAGGCATGGAGAAAATCATTATAACAATGTGCAAATAATCAGCTTCTGGAAGCTACTCATTAGAAAAAGCCCATCAGCAGCAATAGAGAATACAGCTATGTGTAGAGAAAAATCAAAGATGTGAGAGTGTTTATGTGTGTTTATGAGAGAGAAAGAGAAAGACTCCTGATATTTATCAAGTCAGTGGCTCCAGATATTTTTAATCCAGCTTCACTCTTGACTTCCCCAACTGCCTGAGCCAAAACCTAAATTTATTTCACTTTAAACTGCTTGTATTGAGTTTTCACCTCTTGAAATTAAGTGAGTCCTAGCTATGCCAATGAGGAATTAGATAAGATGAGGCCTATTGGGAAATGTTGGGTGAATCTCATATTTGAGGAGCAAAAAGCAATCTGAAATATTATGATTATATTACATGTGTGCATATGTGGGTATACGTGTGTATGAAGACAGATCACACAAAGGGTATAAGCACACCTAGTAAAAGCAATGTTCTCTTTTCCAAATTTAATCTTTGGATTTTACCATATTTTCTATATCTGTTTATTTGCCTTGCTTCTGAAACAACCACACATAAGCCAAACATTTTAATTCCAGTCAGTCAATTGATCCAAAAGCCTTATTTGTGTTATAAGCATTAGTCTTTTTTTTTTTTTTTTTTTTTTTTTTTTTTTTTTTTTTTTTTTTTTTTTAGCATTAGTCTTCAGGGCTATTAAGGACTAGTTATGTTCCAGGAAGATTTGAGAAGGTGCTCACATTTTCCTGCAAGCCTCACACAGCAAGCATGTAGTTTGGCTTTGAAGATCAAAGTCAGTCTTATCTTTTGATTTTAATCCTTTATTTTTCCAATAAAGCATAATTTAAAAAATTCAGAAACCATTTTAGTTTTGAAACTTTTAAAATACATTTAAAATTGTCTTCTATAAATCAAAGTCGGCCTTTTTCCCTAGTGAATTAGATATTAATGAAGGAGGGCAGATATAGCTATTGTAAAAACAGTCTGTTTTAGATAAGAAGAGAGCAAATATCAACTTCAAAGGCTTCATTTAAGAATTGCATGATTGAAAATCCAAGTGTCAGGATATTTGTCAATATTTTTTTAACATAGCCACCACTTTTTGAAGGGGAAAGAATCTTGCATGCATATGGTCTTCTCTGTTAAGAGACCCTCGTGTGTGTGTATGTGCACACATACATATGTTTATGTATAAATGTGTGTATATATGTAATTGTAAAATATATATTTCTCTTTCACCTTCATAGTTCTGTAAAACAACTGAAAATATTTCCCATTCCTAAAATAAGTAAATTGTCATCCTAGTATACACCTAGATGGACCGGTGATACTCCTAAAATTATTAAATCTAATGTAGACAATTAACCATCTGGATACAGTGTAGTCAAATTAGCCATGTAAAATCCAAAATCTCCATTAAGATTATTATCAGATAACCCATTTTTCCCAATTATCCCATAGTGAGATTGGCTAAGAAATCTCCTCATTCTCGTTAATTTCTTCTTCACTTTCTCCTCTTTTCTCATTCTTCTCTGTTTCCTACTTCATCCTCCACCCTTTTAAATTCTGTGTGTTTCCTGTCCCTTGCTCACCACTTTTTCCCTTTCCTGTAGGGATTGAATGTACTACCTCCTAATCAGTTCAGTGAGCTTTCAAAACCTTCTGTGGTAGCTGTAGCTGATGATGGGGCTGAGCTTTCTGCATGAAAGCTTTTCTGCTATTCCCAGAGTTGGTTTCCCATTTACCTTGTCTCACATTCCCGTTCCCAGGGGCTTCACCTTCAGTTCTGTTCCTCAACAGATGCTCATTTCCACTCCCTGGGGAGATCATAGAGCTTGGAGCAGGGAAAAGAACTCCTCCTCACCAAAAAAAAAAAAAAAAGGGTAAATTTTAATAAACTATAGGGAGCTGTTTAGCAAAATCTTGAATTGTTTCTGTACTTTAATTGCCATGTGAAAAGCAAGTGGTTCCTGTCTTGATTAAAGCTATAAATGCATGAAAGTGTGTATTAGTTAGGCTTTCTGATTTGAAATGCAAAGCATGTGTCATTGCCACAAGTGTTTGATATAAATACAAGTCCCGAAAAGTACGCTTAGGAAGTTCTTAACAGTTTTTTCCTAACTATGAGCGTTGAGTTTAATTTTTAGTAAGAGATGTGGGTAAGCAGGTGGAATTTCAATGTAGTGGATTTGAAAGAGAATCCAATCCCTATGCTAAATTCAAACATCATTAAAATGGAAACATGCCGCTATGAAGTACAAAGCCAAATACCACCTCACAGTTAAAAGAAATTAGCGTTTGGCACACACTGTATTTATAGCATTCCAAGCTTCTAGAAGCTATGAAAATAAAACATTTTGAGGTTCTAAAAAGGGGATATATAGTCTCTGATTCAAGAAAACTGGAAATAGTAGTATTGATTTAGAAGGTTACTATTTTCTGTTATAATTTCTCCCATTATATATTAAAGAAAACATATTTTTACTGCTTATATATTTTCAAATATTAGTATGAGTGTATTTTGAGGCAACAGTTTCCAGAACATAAATGAGAAGGCTTGTGGAAGACCATGAAGTTTTTACCTCATGAGTAAAGCTGAGTGATTTTTTCAGTCTCCTAAAGATTAAGAGGGGATCAGGGAAACAAGTAGTGAAAAAGTAAAGATTTGAATATGGAATTTGGGTAAAATCGGTGGAAGGTGAAGGAAAGAGTAAAGTATAAACAGAATGAAGCAAGCCCAGAAGTATAGAAATGAACCTCCAAGTAATTTGGAAAAAAAAAATAAACACTAGATAATGCAAGTTGTTTTCATATGATCACTAGTCAGTCCCCTGAAATATTCTTCAAGAATTATTTTATGGCCAAATATATTGGGAAACACTCATTTTGTCTTTTCATTGCAGATTCACAATGTAAAATAACAGAGATTTTGAAAATGTCAGTAAAGTTTAGCTCCATGTTCCTAGTGATCTTTGGATTTTACCAGGAGTTCAATTCATTCAAACAAAACAGAGGGATTTGGAAGAAGACTACAATACTGCAATATGAGGATAGGAAGCACACTCCAGCCTCATGGATTCCCATTTAGGTATTTTAGTAACCTACTTCCAGCTTTTCCTAGTGGGAATTCGATGGGCCTAGCTTGGAAAATGTTTATTCCTTTCTCAATCAGCTACAGCTGAATTCACACTGTCTCATGTGGAATCTTCATAAAAAATTTGAAGATAGAGTAATTCCTTCATATTTTCACACTATATTCCCAATACTGTGTTTTAATATCTCCCATCTTAAAAATTTTCTTTACTTTCTATCGTCTCTGACTGCTGATGCATTTATTTTGCAGCCTTCACAAACTCCCTAAATAAGATTTTTACCCTTATTACCCCGCTTTATAACCAGTCATTTATTTTTCACATTGTTCTGGTCTCGATTTCCTTCCTCTCTGAAACTCCACTGAAGCCTCTAGGTCAGCAATAATCTTTATGTCTTGTCTTCATCATAGTCAGTCTCTCAGCAGTGTTTGATACAATTGATCATTTCCTCCTGGAAAAAAAAAACAATCCTCCTTATTACTTGCTTTGATTCCACCATGGTCTCCTTTTTCTGCCGACCTCCTCTTCAATGGCTTTTTCTTCAAATGCTGAAAGGACAATGTCACATCTCTTTAAACTCCTCCTCTGGTATCTCATTCATTCTGATTGTTTTAAATTTTTCTATTTGTTGATTACTCTGGAATCTCTGTCATCCTTACCCTTCCTTAGAGCAATAGATGTCGTGTTACTTGACATCTCCAATAAATATCTGACATTTGAAATTCAGAATGTTCACAATGGAGCTCTTGATTTTACTGCCTTATCCCTGTATCAGCAAATGGTAATAGCGTCCACATAGTAGTTCAAGCCAAAACACCTAGAAGTCATCATGGATTCCTGGACACACGGAGTTCATTAACATTTGTTTCTAAAGAGGTACCAAAACTATTCACTCCTCTCTGTCCCCACTCAGGAGAATACGTGATTCATTTATTGATCTGACCCTCTAGTCTGAGAGTACTCACCCTGCTTTTCTCTTTTGGTTCTAGTTAAATACTACCAAAAAGCAGTTGGTTTCTTTACTGCTTCAATTTATTGAAGTCTAAAAATAATACCTAATACACTTAGATGCTGTTATTTTTAGAATCCTGCAGCACACAGTCTGTTAGTCTGTCAGACTGTCGGTGATACATTAACTACTCTTTTGCTATTTTGCTAGTTTATGTAAACTGCTAGTTTCCCCTTCTGGGAAAAATGCTTATTTCTAGGGTTCTAGCAATACCTGAAAATTCAAATATATGCAAAATGTACCAATACTGCCCTCAGTTGTCGCTGAAGTTGGTGTGGCCTTTTTATTTCCTAACCATACGCCACCTATTCTTAATGTTCTGCTCCTTCTCCTTCTCTCATGCATTGCCAATTCTTTTTACTCTACTCTTAAGGAAACTCCTGGTCTTTAATTTGGCTCCCTTTTGCTTATGTGGAATTATTTCTAGAGTATAAGTCTTAAGGCCAATACATTTCTACTTAGGGCTCTTGACCCCAGAGACAGATGTTTTAAAATGAGTAGTTGTAGCTTTATAAGTAAAAGAACAGCTCATAACAACCCTTTAATAAAGGTATCTCGGTATAAAACTGTCAGTGCTTAAGAACCATTTGTATGTACCCTTAGACCCAAGAACATGCATCTTTCTCCATCTTGTAGTAGGGCAGGTGGAGGTAGGGGAGAAGACAAAGGGAAAGAAAGAGTATCTGAGCCAGCAGGCCTATGTGAGCTGGAACAAGTCTCTTAATCACAGAAGGCATGTGAGTTCCATCCTTATTAGAATTATAAGCACTTGCATTCTCTTGGCCTTTTGCAAGAAGGTTTATTTTTACAAACAGAGCACGATTAAATGAGCACATACGATATTATCTAAGAAAACAAATAACTTAAAAATATTGTCCAAATGTACCAAACAGAAACTACTGTGGGGATGTCTGGATGGCTCAGTGGTGGAGCTTCTGCCTTTGGCTCAGCATGATCTGAGTCCCAGGATCCAGTCCCGCATTGGGCTCCCTGCATGGAGCCTGCTTCTCCCTCTGCCTGTGTCTCTGCCTCTCTCTGTGTGTCTCTCATGAATAAATAAAATCTTTAAAAAAACAAAAACCAACTGTGACTCAAATTGTGTGTTTACTTTTGAGAATAATAATTGAAAAAGGAAAAAAAAAAGACACACAAGACAAAGAAAAGGCCTGTCTACTGAAGATAATAGGTCATGAGGCTGTACTCTATGCAGCTGAAAAGGATCATGTGCTCAGTAGTGAGCTGTAAGCTATATATTCTTACAAAACAAACCCCCCAAAGCTGTAGAATTCTAAGAGAAAACAATTGAGCCCAGATTAGATATTGACAACTTTTCAACTAAGACCTTGATGTCTTTAAACTCATGTGGACTTGGAAGAACTTTCAGAAAAGAATCACTGATTGAAATGCTGAAAAACTTTAGACATTTGAGAGTACATCCCAGTATTCATCAAAAGAGTTTCCCACTAAATCTTTGAGATGATCTTAATAGTATATAACCCTCCTCTCAGAATCGGTGGCTATTTTATAAATATGATTATCAAATGAGGACCAACATGTTTTTATATCAATTCTTTTAGGTAGATTTTTATCTTTCAAATTGGTCAAGAATGCTCCTGAAAAATACTGTGGGTACTCCAAAATAATCACTTTTTTTTTTGCCTGACATTCAACAAAGTTTTCAAAACCATTACAGCTGCATATTGTTGTTTTTTTTTTTTTTGTTGTTGTTGTTGGTTGGTTTTAGGTGGCCTCTTATTTTTTTAATTTTATTTTTTTAAGATTTTATCTATTTATTCATGAGAGACACAGAGAGAGAGAAAGCAAGAGAGGCAGAGATATGCGGAGAGGGAGAAGCGGGCTCCATGCAAGGAGCCCGATGTGGGACTCTATCCCTGGACCCCGGGATCATGCTCCAAGCCGAAGGCAGATGCTCAACTGCTGAGCCACCCAGGTGTCCCTCAGCTGGCCTCTTAGAATGCTTGTTAACTTCTCAGTGGAATGAACATCACATTTATTTCCTTAAGAAGGAGAAACAATAAAAACTTAGATTTAAAATTTGCTTTTTTACTTCAGAAAACTTACAAACCTCTAGCCTTATGCAATTGAAGCCTATATGGAAAATTCAAGAGTAATAGAATTGAGATTTTTCTCATGGTTGGAAAAGTTTTTTGAAAGCTATATATGCATATCTAAAGTGAAATGGATAAATGAGACAATTATACATATTAGTTTTCAAAGATTAAAAAAATAACTTGCTCCAATTTTTGAGATTTCTTTTCAACATGTTCAAAAAATTTCCAAGGGCACTCTAATTTTATTCATTGCTACCTACATTGAAACAATTACAGAGCTACAGAGAATTTTCTGCTGTGGGAATTAGGCTATTGTATGTGGTTGAGGACGGCAGTTTGTTAATCTAGGAATGTGCTCCGATTTTCAATTCGCCTTTATTTCTATAGAGATTTGATAGAGTATTCAGTCCTGCCCTGTTGTTCCTCAGGAATATGGGTATCTAATTTAGGCTTTTGGAAACCTCTTCTGGCAATATATCTTTATTTTCATATTTATTCAGGAATAGGGAGAATTTTACAATATCTTCATGTTATGAGGGAAGACCCTAGAGCTCTAAGACAAGTTCATTTATCTATCTCTCTGATCTTTACTTATATGGTAAGTATGAGTAAATTTTATCTCAGATTATTTTTGATCTCTGAGAAGCAGAAGCAGAGGAACACTGGGGATGGCATCACTTAAAACAAGTCATGCTTGAATACAAATTTTTACAAGCCAGATTTTTTTTTTGGTTTGCGATATAATTGACATTAGTTTAGATGAACAACATAATGATTTGATACACGTGTATATTGTGAAATTATTACAAGTCTATTTAACATCTATCACCACATATAGTTACAAATTTTTTCTTGTGATGAGAACTCTTATCAACTTTCAAATATACAATATAGTATTATTAACTATATTCACAATGCTGTACATTCTATCCCTAGGACTTACTTATTTGGTAACTAGAAGCCTGTGCCTTTGAACCACCTTCACCCATTTTTGCCCACCCTCACAATCCCTAACCTCTGACAACTACAAATCTGTTCTCTGTATCCCTTCCTTCTCATCTTGTCTCTTCTCATCTCCCCTCTCCTCTTCTCTTTCTCCAGATCCTACATATAAGTGAAACTATATAATATCTGTCTTTCTCTGATTTGTTTAACTTGGCTTAATTTAATCAAGGTCCATCCATATTGTTTAAACTGGTAAAATTTCCTCCTCTTTTATGGCTGAATGATAGTACATGCGCACCCCCCCACACACACACACATTTATTTATTTATCCATCAGTGGAAACTTAGATTTTTTTCATGTCTTGGATATTGTAAATAATGCCACAGTGAACGTGGGGGTGGATATATCTTTTAGAGTTAGTGTTTTTATTTCCTTCGGATAAATATCTAGAAGTGGAATTGTTGGATCATACGATAATTCTATTTTTAAAATTTTAGGGAACATTCCTACTGCTTTACATAATAGCTGCACCAATTTATATTCCCACCAACAGTGCACAAAGGTTTCCTTTTCTTCACAATCTTGCCAACATTTGCCATTTCTTGTCTTTTTGATGATGGCTATTCTAACAGGCGTGAGGTGGTATCTTGTTTCGATTTGCATTTTCCTGACGATTAGTGATGTTGAACCTTTTTATTGTACCTGTTGGCCCTCTCTATGTCTTTTTTGGAAAAATATCTATTTAGACCCTCTGCTCATTTCTTAATCAGATTTTGTTTTGTTTTCACTATTGAATTGCATGAGTTCTTTATATTTTGGATATTAACCCCTTCCTTATCAGATATATGATTTGCAAATATTTTCTCCCATTCTATAGGTTGCCTTTTCATTTTATTGGTAATTTCCTTTGCTGTGCAGAAGCTTTTGTATTTGACGTAATCCTATCAGATTTTTTATCAATATCATATGTGAGAATAACTTCGTGTATATGTAGTCTATAAGAAGAATGGTAAGATGCACAAATCCATAAAATATTACGGAAAAAACTGATTTTGTTTCAAATTAATATTTTATCCCTCATTTGTTGTTAGAAGGGCTTTGGATATAAAGGGCTTTGTATATAAATGAAGTGCAACTACTACTATAGTAGTAGATCCTACTATAGGATCACTAAGTATTTTGACATTATATAGTCCTAAGAAATGTAATTGCTCTTTTATACATTAGGTATTTAGACATGGAGACATACCAAGTCCCATTTTTGACTGATTTTAATAAAAATATGGTGTTAGGAGAAGGCCAAACATTTTTGGTGTGGTTAACCTGCCTCCTCTGTTCATGACGGAAAATTGGTATCCAAGTGCCTTACCAGTGAGACAAATACAGAGTACAGGGCTGTTTTATTTGATGTGATCTTCTACCTCAAAGGCTATTAAAAGGATTCATGAGTCTTTGAGAACAACAGTAGTGAGCAGAATCCCTGATCATAAGGGAAAGTAATGGCCTTTTGCCAAATCATGGGGAACTATTAATGAATACTTACAGTTTTCTCAGGGACCTTAGTTTTCTCAGGGTCTTCTACATGTAAAAAGCATTTTTATGTCCTATCTTAACTAGGGAAGGAGAATTTACAATTTGATTTCCAAAAGAAGTTCTGCTTCATGAAGTCTTATTCATAGTCCAGATCCTGTCGATATTATGCTAGTTTCTTAATTTTACCAAAATCTTGTTCTGTGTTAAATGTTTTTTAGTCTTTGTGATGTTTACACCCTCAGATACTTGTAGACAATCATTATCTCATGCCTTGTTTGGTACTTAGCTCTACTTTAAATATTTAATACCTTTAATCTTCCCTTACAAATTAACCTTAATTTTATTTCAATGGGAAAAGTGTTTGAATATGAACTAGCAGTTTGGGAGTTTATGGAAATTAATGTTATTCAAATATGAGCTTAGGGAAATATTAGACTTTGCAGAGAAAGGGGTCATTCAATTGATTTTAGAGATGATTAAAGAATATGTAATAGATATATACCTTGCTCATTTTAGTTTCAACAACCAATATTGATGGGATTCAGAACATGCTAACCCCAAAACATGGTTCTTTGATATATTGAATATTTGAACTAAAGAAGTCCAAGAAAGTGGCAGGAGCAGATGGTAGCTCTGACCTTCTTCTCTCTTCACTCTTCTTCCCTAACATAGGCCATTAAAAGATTCATATGAAAAAATGCCATCCTTGTACCCAGAGGAAGGGAACTATCTTATCTCTGAAGACAAAAGGATGCCAAGAAGCAGCCTAATAGGCCTTGCTCAGTTTCCCTTAGTATATTAAAATACCTTATACTTCTGAACCTCTCATATTCCTCCATCGCTATGTACTTTTCATCAAACCTAGCATAAAAATACATAGGTCTAATTGTTTCTTTGGGTCTTTATTTCCTTATGAAACCTCCTGTGTCACAGAAAACTTAAATAAATATGTATGCTTTCCCTTTCATAACTGGGAAATTGGAAATGTTTAACTGTTTACGTCAACGACCTAGTCTTGTCGCAACTATTTAGGGAACTTTAAGGAAATTTTTATGACAGGTATCTGTAAAGATAAACTTTCCTATTCTTTTTCTTAAAGATTTAATCTAACAATGGTTGAACTGAGTATACGTTCTAGGTTCCTTGTTTCTGTCCTAAAAAGTCTAATGCTCAAAAAGCTTGGTGCATCTCATTTCCTTTCCCATGTTATAAAACTAAGTCTAGTAGTAGAAAGCTTTCTTGCATCTCTTAAGAGAGTTCTATAGTATCTTCCAATTGTGCTTAGAATAAAACTGAAACTTGTTTTCATTATTTACAAAGTCTTCCATAGTCTAACTCTCACAGTTACTCTGTTAAATGAATGAAAGCAAATAAAGACATGGTCTTTTGTCTACGAAGTCTATATACTTAAAGATGTTCTTTTTCAGTTGTGGTAATTGATTACATGGAGTCAAATGAGCTATCCTCACTGAGCTCAGAATTCACTGAGGAAAGGAAAAGGGAATTGGCTTTTATTAAACATCTATTCTCAATAAATATCAGACACTTTTGTATATACATCAAATGACATTATCATTTTTTTAGTTGAGCCAATTGAGAGAGTAATTGGTTTTTCAAAGTTAACAAAGTAAGTAGAAGAGCATGAATTCAAACCAAGATGAGTCTGAAGAACCAAAAACTATAATACTGAAATGTATCACCCTAAAGGTATTGGTCAACATTTATGGTACAAAGTGTATATGTATCCATATTTTTTCAACAAATATCTATTGGATGTCATTTGTCTAATAAGTGTCTGTAAGATACTAGAGATAGAATTGCTAAGCAAATCCAGAAATAGGCCTTCTTATCTGGGAACCGATGGTATAGATATCAGATAATCATGATATTGGCTTTATGTAATATGTCATTAATATAAAAAGTACTCTGAAGGAATGAATTTTGTGTATGTTCTAAAAGGAATTGAGATCAAAGAGTCAGGGAAGGCTTTCCTGAGGTAGTAATAGTTGTCATCAGAAGGATAATAAGAATTACAGATGAAAAACAGGAACTCAAAATGGGTATTTTCAGGAAGAAGGAATAGCATTTTGCAAGAGCTCTTTCATGTTTTGGGGGATAAAAAATAAAGCCACTGAATATAGGTCAGAGGGTAGAGGGGAAAAGTCAAAAGATGCAAAAAGAGAGAAAGTAAATTTGCAGCTGAACTTGTAGATATTTAGGTACTTTCATATAAAGGGAATCGTATCTTCCACTAATGAAACATTTGTTAATTCCTGAAGCAACTAAGCTGAGTTGAAGACAGTCGTATCTTTAATGGACCTAGTATTAAGTACTGTGGATTGGTACAATGTCCCTGCACATACAGCAAAAGGAATAAGTATTTCTCAATTCATTTATTCATTTTTTGATACGTTTTGTATAAAAGTGAATTACTCATTGATCCTCTTTTAAGAAGCTTATGGTTTGGGAGGGAATAATTCTTATGCACATATCTGTGTTCTAAGTTAAAAGTTATAAATGGGGACAAGGAAAGTTGCCAAACCTGGGAAGCTCAGTAGTGGTGGTGGCAGTGGCAGTTGGAAGGTATGGATAGAACTCTGGAGGAGGTGTTAGTTGAATTAGGCCTTAAAGGATTGGTAATATTAAGATATTTGGGGTGACAAAAATGGCTTTACACTCTGGCTCATAATAGCTAGCTATTATGGGACAGGAGGGCTATCACATGGGTTCCAGATTTGAGAGTTCCTTGAAAAATGGCAAAAAGTAGGGATTACTCCTAAAAGATGGAGATCATCAATGGGAAAAGACATAGGAAAACATATATGTGGTAGAGTTGCAGAAATTAGAATGCTCCTGAGAGAACCATGAGAATCCAGCCAAATGAGATTCCTATCTGGAAATAGGAAGTTGCTTTGTTACAATCAAAAAGCTCAGGGGGCACCTGGGTGGCTTAGTGGTTGAGGTCTGCCTTTGGCTCAGGTCATGATCCTGGGGTCCTGGGATCGAGTCTTGCATAGGGCTCCCCCTAGGGAGCCTGCTTCTCCCTCTGCCTGTGTCTCTGCCTCTCTGTGTCTCTGATGATTAAATAAATAAAATCTAAAAAAAAGCTTAGAGGCTTACAAAACTATGGATGTTTTGTCTACCTGTCCAACTGTTGGTCATGGAAATGACTCACTACTTCTCTCAGGCCTTGGACATTCTAAGAAGTGAAAAGTGCAGACAGGCATGTTTTATAGTTCTCTTCTGTTAATGCATCTGTCACCTTATCTCGTTATTCACCTTGGGAAAGAAGTGTCTGACATTTCTAACATGAACCTTTAGGCAAACTGCCCTTTTGCCTCTAAAGTTCTCATGATAATATCAATTAGTTACTGTGACAAAGACAGGTGGGAAAGGAGGATTCTAGAATCTGATTGCTTTTTGTGTTCATTCCTTGTGTGAACCACCACCTCTAGATTTTGTCCTCCTGCTTTACTCATAGATTTGCTGTGGTTTGGGTAAACCTCTTTTTATATCAATGTTATTATGGTAAAAGTTGAGCATTTTGACTTCTGATCACGTTCTTTGTAACTATATCCAGTATTTGGTTGTCTCCATTTTTCTGGTTTCTCCATGCATTCACGAAAAGGTACAGATGAATGTCTTAAGTGAATTTCTATCTTTCCTTTCAGTGTTTTTCAGTTTGGAGCAATAAAGCCTCTGTAACTCAAGTGATAGATTCACATATATTGTTTCTTTGTTTCTTCCTTCATTTCTATGCCATGTCATATTTTTAACATATTATTTTATCAAAACTTTTGGAGGTATTATGATGTCTAGAATCTTTTCCTTAGTAATACTTGCTTCATACAAGAAATAATACTTGCTTCATAAACATTTAAAGAGTGTTGCAATACTGTGATAATAAAAATGTGGGAAAAAAACCCTGAGTAGTAGTTACCAATTTGCACTAAATAGTCCTTCAGCATTTTACCAACCACCCACTCTCACCTTTTATTTTTCTTGGTTCACTATAGCTTTTCTATGATACAAATTTTTGTTAACTTATAGCACATTAAAGATTCTAGTAGAAAAACATGTTTCCGAATAAAGCAAGGGTCTTGCTCTTTTGGGAAATACAGACACAAGAAGAATGCAATGGATCCCTTTTGTTTGAAGTCTGTTACTCTTATGGGATCACTTACTGATTCCATCTGCAATTACTTCTTTTTGCTAAATGCCTCCATATATTATCAGAGACAGACTGCTTTTGATACAACTGGAAAATGTGAATTAACTTTTAGTTTTGTGGGTTTTTTTTTTTCTTTTTCTTATATGCTCACATTAGGTTTCATTCATCCATTCACTTAGCATTTAAGAAACACCCATGTGGGTGGTGGAGCCAGCTGGCACCACTTTACATTCTGGAAGAACTGAGTACATGGGGATCCTGTCAAACACAGAAGACACAACCCCTACATTCAGTTGTTTGGGAGGAACCTATTCTTTCTTGGCATCCTGGATAAGGAAGACCATTGAAGAGGGAAGCTCCCTTTCACTTCAAAGGGTGTTTTGTGCATAGATGAGACTTCCTGAGGGGCAAGTCAAAGAGAAACAGGGCTTGGATTCAAATGACAGTGGGCAAAGCTGAATGTACAGATAAAAAGTCTGATGTTAAAAATATCCCAGCAAGAATAAACAGCATCAGCTGTGTCTCGTTATATAGCCAGAGAAAACTATAGAGGTCAAGATGGGGAAGAAAAGGGAGGATCCAGAAGTGAAATAAACACTGATTAGTATTTGGAATGCACAAGGGATTTACAATCTAAATAGAAGCAAAAGCATTATCTCTGTGCTGCTGGTTTGGGGCACACCCAGAAAGAGGAGAGTGAACTATAATCTCCCTTTGTGTTGATAACCCTTGGAGTACAAGCAAAACCATTACCGAAGTGGCGATATAACTCTTATGGACCAACAAAATATCACAGAGCATTATTTTCTTATTAATTTATGAAGTAGCTTGCAATTGCACCCAATTATTACAAAGAGGCTGTGAGTTAGTTAATTTTTTTTTCAGAAATCTATCATGGTAGGGTTTATTTTCTAAAAATCAAATAGAAATAATTACAATTATTATTATTACAAAGAGGCTGTGCGTTAGTTAATTTTTTATTCAGAAATCTATCATGGTAGGGTTTATTTTCTAAAAATAAAATAGAAATAAGGCATAAATGGACATACACTAGAATTATACATTAAGTAATTTGCCTGAGAAATAAATACTACTATGTGTTAATGGAAAATTATAGATATATATGCCTTGAGCATTTAAAATCCATGCTTAGATAACTGGGCAAGTATGCAAATGTATAAGAAAGAGTTTGAATTCCCTCACAGGGCCCATTTCAACAGTTTTCTAAATTGTACTTGGGTGTTTTAGCTTTTATATAGACTTCATACTTTGGGGGCACCTGGGTGGCTCAATCAGTTAAAGTGTCTGTCGTTGGGTCAAGTCATGATTCCAAGGTCCAATAATAGAGCCCTGTAATGGGCTCCCTGTTCAGTGGGGAGTCTGCTTCTTCCTCTCCCTCTGTCCACCTCCCTCCCCAGCTCTGTGTTCTCTGTCTCTCAAATAAATAAAATCAAAAAAAAAAAAAAAAAAAAAGGACTTTGTAGTTTGTCATTTTCAAGTGAAAGCCTCATTTGCTTTCATATCTGGAATAGATAGTTCTATACTTTAGCCTGAGTTCTAAAGAGCAACTCAAAGATTTTTGTAGAGCTGCCTTCATTCCTTATATTTTCAAGGGATTGAATTTCTATAGCAGCAATGCCAATATTTATAGGTAAGGGCTATTAGATTTTAGATATTTCGAAGAAAAGTGAATTAGGAACTGATGGAGAAGCAAAATAAATATAGCACATTATTAATGGGTAAAAAGAGAAAAGAATGGAGAGATGGCAGCAAACCCAATAAACAAACACATAATTTTGGTAAGCCTCATTGCTACCGCAACTACTAAAATTTAACCATATGCAATTTTACCTCCACAAACTGTAGCAACTATAATGAATATATTTTAAACTATCCAAATCTGAGAGACAGCTATATGCTGAATATAATTTCAATATTTTGAAAACTCCACCCTAACACAACTCATTTCAAGGAAGTAAAACAATACTGCAACTTAAATGTAGCAAATACATGTTAATAAAAATCACAAGTAATTTTTTAGTTTCTATATTAAGCATTTTTAAATATAGCAATATATTTTGCCCAATGCACACATTCTAGAAAAATAAAGCCCTACATAATTCTGATACATATTAGTGTCTCATGACAAATGACCAAAAACTTAATGATATTTCTTCTCACTTTTAGATGCCAAAGTGTCACTAGGCCAAAATCAAGGTATCAGAATAGCCATAATTATTTCAGAGGCTCTAGAGAATAATCCATCCCTGCTTTTTCTGGCTTCTGGTGCCTCCTGGCTACCATGCTCCAATTTTCAAGGCCAGGCTCTTCAGATCTCTCTCCGCTCCATTTCACATGGTCTTCTCTGTGGGTGAAATCTCATTTTGCCTCCTTATTATAAAGATGCATATATTGCATTTAGGGACCAGCCAAATAACTCAGGATAATCTTCCTAACTCAAGATTTTGAGTCATATTCTTTTTTTTTTTTTTTTTTTTTTTTGGCCCTCATATGTGGTAACACAAATTCCAGACATTATAGTGGGGCTATTTTTTAGCATACTACAGATATCAGTAGGAAACACTTGATGTAGGGAACAATTTGTGTAATGGTTACTTTTATGTGTTGGCACTATGTTAGGCAGAAAGAATGTAACTACAAAGAATACCATGGTCATCCCTGTAGAGCTAACCATGCCAGAGTGGCTCATAACTTCCATTTCTCCATGATGTAGGTGGAAAGAACACCTTTAGAGACTAGAGAATGATTAGTAGGAAATTTGAAGGAAAAAGAAGGTTGCAGATAGCTGTTGCAAAAAGTAAAAAGGGAAAGGATTGGGACAGGTAGGATTTGGGGCACTCTTTGAGGATCCAGGTGTTGTAGCCATTAATGTTCATCTTATATTTCCAGCTCTTCAGCCTCTGAGCTCATAGCCACCTTTCATCTTTTGTCCCCCATATAACTATTTCCAGCCAATGAATTGATTAACAGAGGGGCCAAGTGTTACTGCTAGAAGGAAGATTTAGTTGCCAGTGGAAAACCTTCCAGAACTCTTTTCCTCTGTCACAACAATTAACAAATAATTCAAACAGTGGCTGCTTTGTCATGCTGGGTCACAAGTTTGTCATGGAGGAGAATCCCCAGGATAGCACCATAAACTGTAGTGTGAAGGAGTAGTATACTCTTTGCTATAAGCTATATAAACTTTTGTGGCTGTTTCTTACTGTAGTCTGACCTAGCCTATCCTATGTGGTATATCAGATATGGTCAGAAACCAGGACACTCATCAACTGAGTTGTCTAATTTTCTTTGTCTGTTTGCAGCAGCAGACACAGCCCTTGATGGCTGAATTTATTCAGGCTTAGGATGTGCCAGGGAAGGACAGAGGACAGAAAACAAAGTGTAATTAGTTACAAAGCATTTAGCTCTAGCATGATGATGATGTTGTTGAATCTAGCTGCTTTCATAAATAGTAAGAATAACTTCAACTAATTTGGCATAATACTTGAGAGTTTAAAAACCATGAAAACATGGGTGTCTGGGTGGCTCAGTTGGCTAATCATCTCATTCTTGATTTCGGCTTAGGTTCTGATCTCAGGGTCATGAGATCAAGCCCCATGATGGGCTCTGCACTGGGTGTGGAGCCTGCTTCAGATTCTCTCTCTCTGTCTCCCTCTGGCCACCCCACCCCCAACTGGCTCCTATGCATACTTTCTCTGAAACAAACCAAAACCATAAAAACATGCATTATCTCCTTTGATCTTCATATTAACTCGAGTTAGATTTTCCCCCCTCTTTACAACTGAAGAAACTGTGGCATAGGGATGACAAGTAAATTTTATAAAGTTTAATCATTTAATTAGTAAGCAATATTTATAAGCACACACTCGCTGTTATTTACTGTACTAGATGCTAGGGGATGGGGTCATAATGCTGTGAAAAGTCACCAGTAAATCAGACAGGCCTAATATCAGATCTCATGGTATATGTAGCAAAAATTGGGACAATGTTTTTCTGGCTTTGAAGAAAACCTAGTGCTTCTGATTCAGATAGTTTTTTCATTATGTCATGTGTCTCAATACTACAAACCTAAATTCAAGTAGGAAGAAGGGAAGATATAGCCAAAAGCATGGAGATGGGAGAGAATCAGTTCCATCTTGGCCTATTGGATTCTCCTTACTATCAATGGTTTAGAATTCTTTATGGAGCAAATCCATCATTATTCTGTTAGATCTGTGCTATTTAGAAGTGGCATGCAACAGTAGCACAAGGCATTTTTTTCTTTTCAATATAAAAATGAAAAGTCCATAGGAAAACTAAACTGGCAAATATAAGAGCTGGAAAAATCTTTTGCTTCTAGCTTTGTGTTGAATTAAATACCTAAAGCTTCTTGCAAGTCACTAAATTTACTGATAGCAGAAAGAAATGTCTACTACTTACCTTTAAAGTCATTAAGTTAGTCAGGGGTAAGCATTATTAAAAGTTCCTACATGGTTGAACTTCTCTAGTCTTTCTTCTATGAGTATTTCTTTTATTCTTATAGAAACTAAAGGTTATTAGAATTATAAAAATGTATTTCCTGAATTTTGTTTAAATTGCTGATGCATTTCATTATGGAGAGGGAATACTCTACCCACAATCTATGCAAACTAACAGCCTCACCACCATCTGGAGGTAATCTGATGAATTGGAAGCACAAGTATTAGGAACTATGTAGTTGGAAATATACATCTTAATGAAATTGATATCTAATTTGAAAGCTGTGCACATTTGGATGTTAATAAGTATAGAGCTCTTCTAGAGAAAATATGGTACTTAAAAAGGGATGAGAGTTTAGGATCCATCTCTGAGAAACTCCATTGAAAAAGTAGTAAGAAGAAGTAGACAGAAGTAGTAAGTACTTTCTAATAAGTAGAAAGATTTAAAAGGGCATTTACAAGAATCTATGTCAAAAAACAGGAGTAAAACATTACTCCCAAAATGAAAATTGAGATTAGATTTTTATTATAATCCTATACTATGGTATCAGAAAAAATATGTGAATATAGGAAACTTATCTCTACACAGTTGCCTTGAAAGTCTTCTCTTAAAAGAAAGCAAGCCCCTTCACCCCTTTTTGGGATGTGAGGGGATTAGGACATAGAAGAGGAAGAACTTGAATACGTAATTGTAGTAGTCATGATTTTCTGGGAAGCAATGATTCTAGGTCGAACTGATTAATTCACTTTGCAAATCTACTATCTATGTAATTGAGATGAAGTTACAATAAGATATTTATAAATATTATAGTTATTCTTTCCTTTGTCTTTTTACATTAATGACCATCTCTGTATCTGTATCTAGAATATATATATATATATTTTTTTCTTTTTTAACAGTTTTCCTTAGGAGCAGAAAATGTCAAAAATCAATCAATTGCAGTGTGTTGTTTCCTTATTTTTGTTTTCCCTCTACTCTTCTGACTTCTTAGCTAAGATTCTTGTAAAAGATTAACAAAAGAAAAACAGATATTTATTAACATATATACCTCATGTATACTTGGGAGGTATCCAGGGAAAAATGAGTAATCCTTTGGGCTGCTCTAAGTCACCAGCTTAACAGCTTCTGTTTTCAAAGCTTCTCTTATTTCTGCTGTTTCTCAAATAATCAGCTCAAAATAGTCATATGTCAAAAAAGCATATTTGGGGTGGCATATTCTGCTACCCTTCAAGAATCTATCCTTCATTATATCAACGACAGCATTACATCAATTCATCAATTACATCAAGTAGCATAAAAGATTATCATTACCTGTAATAAGATGTATATTATATGAAAAAGCAAATGTCAAAATGCTCTTAAATATTTATCTATCATTTTAAGTTAAATTTTAAAAGAGATGAAATAGATGAATGTGTACTGCTAATATTTTAGAATTTCAACATCTGTTCATGTTGTTTCATATCTATTTTTACCTGGTCTTTGGAAACAGATAATGTATATTTCTAATGTCCAATTATTTAGAGACTGCTTTGAAAATATGGGATTTGCCTTAGACCATATATTTACTTTTTTATTATTCCTAACATAATTCCATCCTTAACTCTAGGAAAGTATAAAGCAGGAAGAAATATTACTTTCAATACTAGCCCTCCTCTAATTAAGAAAAAAAAAATCTGAATAAGGATGATTAACTAAAGCAAAACTTTGGTTTGCAAAAAATCCATGGGTTTAATTATCCAGATTTGGGGTTTTCTAAATTCTATTCAAATACTTCATGATCACCTCCCCCTGTCCCCAGGCTAATATCTTTGTTCTACATTTATTCTGTTTTTACATTTTTAACCTCTTCATATGCCAGATGAAATGGCATATGCTCCATACTTTCTCTCACTCAAATGCTTTTAGCATTTCTAAAATATAAGAGGGGTGATATAACATTTCGCTTAACAATATTTATTAATCTATTTCCTTATCTCCCTGTATTTTACTCAAGCAAATGATTTGTTGATTCTTGCCTTAAAGGAGGAATTCAGAGGGATGAAATGTAAACAAAACAAAACAAAACAAAGAACAAACAAACAAACCCCCCCCCATTTTAATACCTTCTCCTCAAAGTATGAAAATATCTCTGAGTATAGATATAGTGGCATTGTGACCAAGAACACAGAAAATAAAAGAATCCTTTCCATTCTTGACCTTCTGCTTTTTCTTTATTATCAAGTGAGGCAAAGAGAAAAGTTGTGCCCAACTGTCTGGCACTGCCTCAAGAAAGGCAGCAAAACTGAAGAAAGAAGTACATTTAGACTAGAATTTCTCAGTCTGGGTACTACTGGGAATTTGGAACAGATCATCCTTTGTTGTGGGAGATCGTCCTGTGAATTATAGGTTGATCAGTGGCAATCCTCACCTCTTCCCAATAAATTGTCAATAGCACCCTCCTCCCCAGTTGTGATAACCAAAAATGTATCTAGAATTACCAAATGTCCCTGGAGGAAAAGGGGGAGTCAAAAGCACCCTCATCTGCGAACCACATAAGATCACATGAAACCGGGAAGGTTGAGCCCTGGACAGCCCCAGTATGAGCATCCTAGTCTCATGCTGCTCGAATATTGAGCCTGGTTCAGTGTCTCTCAAGAATTCTTGAAGGCTGACTTAGAACCTCCCGGGTAAGCAAACTTCTAAGGTAATCCAGCTCTGAATTTGTGTTCTAGATATGCCTGTTGTTTATCCTGCCCAGAAAGACTGACCAATAATGCCTTTCACAGCAAGTTTTCTCTAGTGACTGAAGTTGAATTACAGATGAGTATATATCTTTTTAAAAAGAGAATTGATATGCATTGCCATATTGCACGCCAGAAAGTTTAACACACATAATTGTACCTGAGAGTTTTTGAATATATTGTCTAAGTATTGGTTGTTCAATTCATTCTTTTACTTGGTTTTTCTTCTCATGTTTTTTTTTGGGGGGGAGGCTTGAGTTTTTAAGCAGTTCTACTGCCAAGACGTATTTGGGTTGTTAATAAAAACCACTACGTAAGATAGCTGTACAAACATAAAGATAAATACAGATAAGAATTGGTAGAAAGGAAATGGGAAATAACTGCCAGAAACTATAATTTAGCATTGTCCATATGAGTTTCCTGGCAGGTAGAAGAAAAGAAAAATAAGGCATTAAGAAATTTTCTCATGGCCAAATCAAATCATTTTTTAAATGGCGATTCCTGAAACCTAATGGGAAAAATGGATTTTGACCTATAAGACTTTTGGAATCTTTACAATCATATTGTTGTCTGTTCTGAAACTATAGATTTACCCACATGCTGGCCTCTACACTATTTAAAAACTTGGAATTGGCTGCTCTCATTTATTGACATTATATTTTGGGTCTTTTTATCTGTTGAAAAAAAAGGGGGTTTTAAAATACTAAGGCTTGTTTTGTCCTATTTATAATTATATTGTATGGAGTTTTATGAAAAAGAAATAAGTGCATGTTAAAAATGTTCAAAAGTCATACGTGAAAAGTTAAAAATAAGTCAACTTCCCCTTCTCACATCACCTCCCAGTTCCCCAGAGGAAGTCCCTGTTATCAGTACTTGTGTCTTTTTCCGGAGATATTTTATGCATAGACAAACATATACATATGCAATCTCTTTATGCACATGGTATTGTGCTATACATGAAATTCTAACAAATGGGAGATCTGAAGGATTTTTTAGCCCATGCTCCTGGGACACATTAATCTTGGGTGTACAAATACGGATGGATGCATTACAATTCATGTTCCTTATTTTATGGAGTTTTGCATCAGCCTGACTTTCAGCTTTTGGTTGTCTTTACATCTCTTCTACATATCTTTTGAGGTCCATATATGACTTCTTAGTTGTGTCCACAAGCAAGTAAGCCACTATCCTCTATAAACCTGGAGCCTGCAGCCATTAAATGTGCTCCCAGAAAAGCTGAATGAGGCATTTGGACATTTCCTCCATTGCTCACAATTAGGTCACTCAACTTCCCTACTCTCCCTTTCTGGTAAGAACCTCAGTTGCTCCCAGACACAACTCTGGGACATTCCTCTTCTCTTGGAGTACGGCCGTTTCTCTGGAGCCCTTAGCATAGCAAAGCTATGCACACAGTATTCTCTGTAGAACTGAGAAGATATTGATTCTTCTTTTGGTTCTTATAGTCTCTCTTTGGCAACTACCCAAATTCCCTCCAGAAATCACTTGGCAAGAGCACTTGGGGTTTCTTTTTGTAATTAGCAAATACAGAGAGTCCTACATATCTTGAGCATTGTTTGATACAGCCTATGTGTTTGATTCTCTTCCACCTTAAAAGAAGTTCTGTCCAAGGAGGCATATAGACTCTCCCACAGACAAGCTCTGTTAACAAATAGGCATTGACTCAGGCCTTCATGTATGGCTAGATTTCTTTGGTCTTTGAAGTAAACACACTTTAGGTTCAAAACCAGATTTCTAGCTGCAGATACAAATGACCTCCTTCCATCACCTATGTCTCAGCCTTTTTCTTTCTCTTCCCCCACTATCTTGCCTGACACTATTGGTAAAAGGGGAAGAAGAGAATAATCCACAATAGTTTTGGATGCTCCTTACCACCTCACCTCCCACCTTCAGTTACATCTGGCATTGCCAGGTGTTTCTTTTGTTACCATTTAGACCACTCAGTGTAATAGATATATATATATACACACACACACACACACACACACACACACACTTTTCTATTTGCAATAGCTAGACATGTTTTATTGTTACTGTTGTGCACATAGCCCCAGGATGTCTTTGCTTCCTTGGCAATTTAGTGTGGCATTTCTAAAGTTATTTATCTGTTCACTTTCAAAATTGTAACGTTTTAGTGGAATGCTAGCTAAGATTGTGAGTTATAATGATTGTATCTTGCAATACTACACTCAGCATATAAACTTACATTTACAATAGTTTTCTGTTAAACTAACAGGAAAATATTTTGGTTATATTGTTTCATTTGGGTGATATTAAGCCAGTTTTTCTTTTGTGTACCCTTCTAGCCTTTTATCCTCAAAGTTTAGCTATAAGTTTTATAGCTCCAGGATTGGAAAATCCCTCCTACAACAAAGAGGTCATTTTTCAACTTTGTTTTACAGGTGACTTTTTGATCATAATAGGTGTACCATTCAAAAATCAATCCTATCAAGCAAGGACATACTACTTTACTATAGGCCTGAATGACACATAACATCATATAGAGATAATGGAAAGCCCAACTCTTCTCCCTAGAGATAATGTGTAAAAAGGAATGGAGTTGAGTATGCGTGTGTGTGTGTGTGTGTGTATCAATATGTGCTAACCTCCACTTCCTGAACTAAAATATAGGGGGAGAAACCAGGTTAGTTTGGTTGACAAGAAAACCTAAAGCAAAGGAGGACTTTTTGCCTAACAGACTTTTGAAGGCTCTTAGAAGAAAACCTACCTCCTCCCATTTTCCATACCAAATTGTAGAAGTAGCATGACAGTAAAATACTAATTATTCCTGTTAAAAAGAGAGAAAAAAAATCTTCATTTAATTTTGTTGTCTCCCCTTGGATGTTTAAAGTACTCAGAAATTCCTACCTTATCTGCAGCATGTGATTTTATCAAGCTATGCATGGGTAGGCGGATTGGCTAGGTCTCCCTACCATTTGGAAGGACTTTGGCCAAAGGCAGCAGGGCAGATTACTTCATGCATAATATAAAGATGTTACAATTGGACCTAAGAAATCTAAGCCTTTCATTGCTAAAATAGGGCTGAGTTAGCAGGGATGGCCCAGCACACAAGTACAAATAGAGATCCACATATCACAGTCCCCATATTTAAAAGCTGTAACTAATGTTAACATATCATTAGATGAAATGTGTTCTATTGTTCTACTTTCACCACAACCAAGAAGGTAATATTTAGGTTTACAATTGTAGCACTCCTTGGAGTTCTATATCAGACCAAAGCAGTGTAGAGGCCAGCCCACCCTGCCTCTCTCCTGTCCATCATCCTAACTCCTTCATATTCTGCACAGGGCCTCCTATAATGCTTGAGGGCATTCAGCCCACATACTCAAACTATATTCAGTCCTCCTAACCACCCTCCTTTAACCTCCTAACCACCCTCCTTTAGGACCATCCTTGGAGTACAGTGTTAGTTTTCTATGTAGCACAAACATTGTGGCTCAAAATACTCATACTTATCATATAATAGTTTCTTTGGGTTAGGAGTCAAGGCACAGCTTAACTAGCTATGCTGCATAGATCATACAAGGTTGTATTTAAGGTGACAGCCTAGCAACATTCTCATTTGGAGACTTAACTTGAGAAAGATCTGATTACATGTTCCCTTAGCATATCAGCAGAATTCATTTCGCTAAAGAGGTAGCATTCGTGGTTTGCTTCTTCAAAGGCAACAAGAAGGAAAGACTTTATCATGAGATGCCTACCAAGATCGAGTCTTATATAACATGATCCTATATTAGGTGTATACCTATGCAGTATAACATACTATTGCTTTTGCCATATAACATGTAATCACTGGAGTGACATCCCATCACCTTTGTTATATACAATTTTTTTTTTTTTTAGAAGCACTCACAGGTTCTGCTTACACTAAGGGGAGAAGGTTGAGAATTACAAAAATTACATTGGTCACGGGGTCACTTTAAAGTCTGTCTCAGGTCCATACACAAGTGGTATAGACTACCCTTAGAAGAATGGACCAGGAGAATGGCTCATGCCCAGCTTAGAAATGGCCTGAGGAACCATTTGGACAAGAAATATCTGGATAAAAAGAGCTTGGTCTGTCTTATAGAAGATGAGCTCATGTACTCCAGGTTGTCATTCTCAGTCGGCTCAGAGGTAAGAGACACTGTTAGAATAAGGCTAGCATGGAACTTTTAAAATTGTAGAACCCAAAGGCAGAGACCTTTCTTGAGTCTGTAATTGGTATTGGCCACAATTTTGACCATTTCACACTTGGGCTGTGTGTGATATCACTGCTTTAGGGCAAGAATTAACCAGAAAGACAGCACAGCTATCACTGAAGAGAACCAAGACTCAGAGAGCAGTAAAGGGATTCCTATGTGACTGTGAGGCTCTCTGTTCCACCTCCATGAAGATATACGGCAAGCTCTGTCATATAGCAAAATAGCATCTTGTATGAGCATGATGGCATTAAGAGCAAAGTGAAAGGGTCAGCATTTTACTGAGAGAGACTGTTTAAAACTGAGAAAAGAAAAATCTTCATCCATCAGAAGAGATGGTGAGAAAATAAATTGGTACAAGTTGAAGGTTCTTCCTTGCCCAACAGCTTGGGAAACAAATGAAAAAATTGTATCAGCTCTAAGAATTGAGGAACTTTATATGATTTAGTTTTTGGATGTAGCATCCTTAAATCTCATTATATCAACCTTTCACTTAGAGCTTCGACCTTGCACTGTCGTTCGTAATCTCATTCTCAGCCACACTTGAAACTTTGTCAGAACCTGGGCTGTCCCAGGGGTCTTACTTAAGGCCAAGATGTGTGAAAGGTCCTGGCTTCTCATTGGATTTGTGAATCCACGTTTACCTGGCTCAACTTTCTCAACTCTTTTTTCTATGTGTTTTTCCTAAGCTTCTGTTTTTAGTGTTCTAATTCTTGCAGTTTACTTCCATGCTTGTTTTTTAATTCTATTTTTTAGTATGTTTCCTTGCCTTGCCTTAGCTTACTTTTTATTTTCTTTTGTCTTATTAATTTTTAATTGTTTTCTCTTTGATGTTTTGTCTTGGGCCATGTTTTAAAAAGATTTTTTGATAGTATTTACACAGAAAGATTTTTTGAAATTTTCTCCCTATCTAATAGTGACTTTTGCTTGCTTTTCATTTGCTCTATTACTTTGTGCATTTTACATTATGCTATCTTTAACCATTGTGTGTGCAAATTTCTGCTGGTTTTGATTAATTTTTAGTGAGGTCCATTCTGTCAGGATCAGCTCTTTCCTGAAAAATAAGATGGGAAAGAAATATTTCTCAGGAAATTTTCTTACCCCATTTTGCTGAACATATGTATGTACCATAATCCACTTAGTGCTCTGAGTATTTGGGGTGAAAAGGAAATAAACTTAGGCCAGACTGAGTCATTCTCTCACAAACTTTTGTTTTTGATGGTCTTGTATTTTTACAAGTTTCTTTGGTGGATCATGATTGGCTGTTGTGACAGATTGTTCCTTTCACTACCTCCCATTTATAGACCTGTACTTGTGATTTTGTCTGTTCCTTGTTTGGCCTTAGTCTCTGCCATTCTACAGTGTGGAATAAGGCCCACATGGTTCCCATAAGCCATCCAACTCCTTAAACATAATATCTCAAAACAGTAATTGATCATCAGCTGTTTAGGTAATAGACATATCTGTGCTATCTGGTTTCAGCATATTAACATATAGAAATGCAAATGCAAATGCAGATGTAGATAAAGACATAGACACAGAGACTTCAAGTCTAGGCATCATGCCACAAATTGGTCCCAATATCAGTTGTTCTTGGCAGCTTATTTAAGATTACAGTTTGAAGTTGAGTTGGCTTTTCATACTTTCACTGAAGATAGAGAAATCCTTCTTGAGCTTCATGCATTTTCTAGTTTGGATAGATTTCAGAGGAGAGTGAAATAGAAATGCCTTGACTCTGGCAGCTCTAACCATAAGTTTCTTGTACATATATAAAAAATAAAATCTAAATATTTGAAGGCAAAATATTGTACCTAAGATGTCTCTTTTTAATACTTTTTATCTTTATGGCCCTCTTACTGAGAAAATAAAGGACACTATGTTTTAGAAAATATTTTTGAGAAGACTAGTATACAATCTGGAAGGCCCTGATTTACACTATTTGCAGTAAATGATGGGTTTAATATTTCCAGTGAGCCTACAGTGACAGAAACTGACCCTTGATTGATTCATTTTGGAGTCATTTTTATTAGCTACTATTCTTAAGCAAATTCAATCTTTAATCATGTCTACCTCTTCTTGATTATCTAAAAAGCAGAATATAAGAATCTTAGAGGTCTTTCCTCCCTAATATGAATATGCTTGCCTGGTCTTTTTTGTGTCTAGTGAAAGGTGATAAAATGCAGAGAAAACTTCTCTGTAGGGTGTATGGCAAGAGCTAACCCAGGGCTTAGGGTTTAGAAGTGACCTTCATGAGAAAGCTGCAAATATTTCTATTTCAAGTGATTTCTTTTGAGATTGAATTTAAAGGCATGAATACAAAGAACACAAGATGCTATTTTATTTCAACTTATCTGGACTACTTACTGTTAACTCTTCATTTGTAGGGGACATAACCTTATAGTCCTTGATATTGCTAGTTTTATTTCTATGTTGTGTTTTAATAACATATGAGCAGAAGGTAAATTTTATAATCATTACTTTACTACTAACTCTAATGCAGACTGATTATAATATCTTTAAATTTTTTTAAAAATTTATTTTTATTCATGAGAGACACACAGAGACAGGCAGAGAGAGAAACAGGTTCCATGCAGGGAGCCTGTTGTGGGACTCGATCTCGGGACTCCAGGAACACACCCTGGGTTGAAGGCAGGAGCTCAACCTCTAAGCCACTCAGGCATCCCAATAATATCTTTTTTCATATGAAGAGCATACAAGTTCGAAAGAAAATATTCATATCTCCATTCTCCCTACATGGTAGTGTGATACACTATCTAACACTAATACTTTCATGCTTTTAAGTTAAAATTTGAGTTTCAATCTTATTTTTCTTATCTTACATGATTATGAAAAAAATTAAACCATATGTGCTATGGTTTATGACCCCTATTTTAGAGATAAGAAAATTAAAGTTCAGAAGTATCAGTTTACTCCCCTAAGATCACATTGCTAATAAGTGGCAGTGGCAGTTTTCTAAGTAATCTATGATCTGTAGCATAAAGGCTTCTACATTTTGAAAAATTGTAGCTGTGAGGGCGAATGTTGGAGAATGAATTTCAACCGAATAATGTTTCATGAAAGACTTTGAAAAACAAGCATGGGAAAGAACTAGTTAGTTTTCCCATTTTCCACTGTTAATGGGTGCTAGCTGGTTGTGTTGAGAAAGCTTTCTATTTTAGATGAATACAAGAACTTACTATTTAAGGGAATTGTATATAAAGCAAGATTATTTCACTGAATATAGTAGCAAATCCTTCAGAGAAACTAATCTTTATAATTCTGACATTGGGTACAACTAAGGATGGGCCAGGCTCCTCTTAGTGTATGTTATTAATATGTTTACTTAGAACTTATTTTTAATTTCCCTTATGATATATCCCTTGGCTAACTTTAAGATATAATACAGAAAAGATATTTTAGCTGCCATAAACAAAGTATCTCTTAGAATGATACTCTTCAAGCAAATTTAAGCAAATGACCAGTTGAATTTTAGCAGTTGACAGTTGAAAATTGAGGTGGTAAAAGGAATATCAAACAAAAAACTTCTTTCCATCCCTTGAATTCAAGAAAGTATAAGATACTTCTCTGACTTTAATGAGTCTTGGGATCATGAAACATATTAACAGTGCAGAATCTTAATAAATTCATACTTGCCATACTTACTACAAGTTACAGGTATCAAGTAAGACAGAAGACTGTGACTGACATTTCAGTTATTGAATATGCTCCTGTTAAGGCAGAACCATTACCTCAACTTTATTATTCTCAAAAGCCCATTTTCGCCACTACACCCTTTATAGTTGACCATTATCTCTTAAGAATAACATCTAGATGTAAAAAAAATAAAATAAAAAAAAAATAACATCTAGAGCCAGGACAGTAAATTCATAGGTGATCTACTTAAAAATATTTCTTTACTATGTGTTGAAAGTTCTCCTAATTAAACTCATAGACTAAAATAAGTATGTATTAGTTGTCTATCACGGCATTAAAGCAGCTTTAAACTCAGCATCTTAAAAAATACTAATTCTTTACCTCACAGTTATCTAACAGATTCTTGGATCAGGAATTGACATACTTTTTGGCTGGGTCCTCTGGCTCTGAAAATATCATAAGGATATAGTCATCTTGAGGCTTTTCTGTGAAGGATCTTAGTCAATGGGCATTGGAGCATTCAGTCTTTCATGGCTGTTGGGCTGAGGCCTCGGTTTCTCATGAACTCTTGGCTAGATGCCTACCCCAGTTCTTATGATGTGGGCTTTGCCATATAGCATCTTATGCCATACCAGCAGTTAGTGAGAGGAGAAGGAAAAGCATCATCAAGAAGGAATGCTAACAAAATGGAAGTCACAATCTTTTGTAACATAATCACAGAAGTAACATCACATCAATTTTGCCATATTCCATTTATTATAAGCAAGTCACTAGGGTCAGCTCACACTCAAGGTGAATGCATTACACAAGAATGTGCATACTATTGAATGGCTGAAGATCACTTGGAGCCATTTGAGAAGGCTGCCTACCAGAAGCTATGTTTGTAATATCTAGGAAAACAGAACTTGATGTCATTGTTTTTCAGTTTACCTCCTCTTGCTTTTTAAATTTTTTTTAAAAACTGAAATTCAATTAGCCAACATATAGTACCTCATTAGTTTCAGATCTAGTGTTCAATAATTTATCAGTTGTGTATAACACACAGTGCTCTCTTTAATGCCCACCATCCAAGTACACCATTCCCCCACCCACCTCCCCTCCAGCAACCCTCAGTTTGTTTCCTATAGTTAAAAGTCTCTCATAGTTTGTCTCCCTCTCTGATGATTTCCCATTCAGTTTTCCCTCCCTTCCCCTATGATCCTCTGTGCTGTTTTTTATATTCTACATATCAGTGAAAACTATGATAATTATCTTTCTCTGATTGATTTGTTTCACTCAGCATAATCCCCTCAAGTTCCATCCACATTGATGTAAGTGATAAGTATTCATTCTTTCTGATGGCTAATATTCCATTGTATGTATATATATACTTCTTTATCCATTCATCTGTTGATGGACATCTCTGCTCTTTCCACAGTTTGGCTATTGTGGACATAGCAGCTGTGAGCATTTATGTGCAGGTGCTCCTTCGGATCACTACATCTGTATCTTTGGGATAAATACCTGGTAGTGCAATTGCTGAATCATGAGGTAATTCTATTTTTAACTTCTTAAGGAATCTCTATACTGTTTTCCAGAGTGACTGTACCAGCTTACATTTCCACTAACAGTATAAGAGGGTTCCCCTTTCTCTGCATCCTTGCCAACATTTGTTGTTTTCTGTCTTGTCAATTTTAGTCACTTTGACTGTTATGAGGTGGTATCTCATTGTGGTTTTGATTTGTATTTCCCTGATGCCAAGTGACATGGAACATTTTTTCATGTGTCTCTTGGCCTTTTATATGTCTACTGTGGAGAAATGTCTAATTCCTGTCTTCTGTCCATTTCTTGACTAGATTATTTGTTTTTTGGGTGTTGAGTGTGATAGGTTCTCTCTTTTTTTTTTTTTTTTTTTTAAGATGGGAAATCCTTTTTCTTTCTTTCTTTCTTTTTTTTTTTAAAGATTTTACTTATTCATGAGAGATACACAGAGAGAGGCAGAGACAGAAGCAGAGGGAGAAGCTGGCTCAATGCAGGGAGGCCATATGTGGGACTCCAACCCTGGGACCACGGGATCAGCCCTGAGCCGAAGGCAGATGCTCAACCGCTGAGTTACCCAGGTGTCCCGATAGGTTCTTTGTAGATCTTGGATATTAGCCCTTTATCTGATATGTCATTTGCAAATATCTTCTCCCATTCTGTAGGTTGTCTTTTAGTTTTGTTGACTATTTCCTTTGCTTTAGAGAAGCTTTCCATCTTGATAAAGTCCCAATAAAAAGCTTCTTCTTTTTTTTTCTCTTAATTTTAGCCTATAAATAAAGCTTATCATGTCAGTCAACATTCAACAAAAAGCAAGTGTTTCCCTACTTCCCATAGACATGTTTTATTACATCAAAAACAAGAGGGAAAGAAAGAAAGAAAAAAAACAAACAAACAGTGATCGTTTTTTATTATTCATTTATTTATTTATTTTAAAAAAGATTTTATTTTTTTATTCATGAGAGACAGAGAGAGAGAGAGAGAGAGAGGCAGAGACACAGGCAGAGGAGGCAGCAGGCTCCATGCAGGGAGCCCAACGTGGGACTGATCCCAGGTCTCCAGGATCACGCCCTGGGCCAAAGGCGGAGCTAAACCACTGAGCCACTAAATCACTGAGCCACGTGGGTTGCCCTAGAGGTTGTTTTTAAGCGTTATGATTCTCCTAGAAGAGCAACACTGAAATTTTATATTTAAGAATTGTGTATGCAACTTTATAAGCATTAAGTTGTTTTCTCTCTTTCTTTTTATGTTACTTGAGATTTGGGGGTTGCTTTAGTTTAGCCCATCACATAATTATAACACCAGGATAGTACTTAGCATATTACAAATAATGCACATGACAAGAGTAGAGACAAACTGTTTTCTCTTAGCTTGATCAAAGATTGCTTCACTGATAGAAAAATACAGCTGAATTTCTGACTCTAATATTTTTTGAGTTCCTACTATTTCATATATTGATTTCTTTGGGTTTTACCTGGGATAAGATTAAGGGAGTAAAGACCTGCATGGATTTGATTCTCTTTCTGAAAAGCTTTCCAATGTAATTTGTATTAATATATGTTTACCTTCCAAAAAGCTTCAGAATCGGCAACTCCTCACAAGCTCTATTGCTCTAACCTTGTTTTAAGAGACCACTACTACTTGTATAGATTTTTGCAATCTCATTCTCATTTTTCTTGCTGGTTCTATTCTTACATTATCCCCCCTACCATCTAAGCTCAATAGAGCTGCTAGAGTAACCTCTTCAAAATATAAGTAAAATTATATCAGTTCTGTCAAAACCCTTCAGTGCCTTCTCACCTCACTCAAAGTGAAAGCCAAAGTCCTTTCAAAGACATACAAAGCCCTATGATTGGGACCACCATTGTAGCTCTGACATCCTTATTTTGCTTCTTGCTCATCATGTGCTATACACAATTGCTTTTTTGTGGTTCCCTGAACACCCCAGGAACACTCCAGCTTTTGTATTGGTAACTCGTTCTCCTTGGAATGCTATTGTAATATTTTCTTGACTTGTTCTATCATCTCTTTCAAATAATACCAACATATTTCTTCTCACTCCTATTTTATGACCCTATTTAATATCCCCTCTATCTGGCTTTCTTGGTCCAAATTCCTTGGTTTATTTTTGCCCTCTCACTTTCAACATTAGCTAACTTTAATTTTTCTGTGTCTCTCCTCTGAGGAGTTACTGTCTATTCTGTTTGCCTCACGACTAGAAGAACGGCTGGTACATTCTATAGTATGTTACTCAAGAAGTTGATTCTAAATAAAATTTCCTTTTTTTTTTCCTCAGGAAAATAATTGGGTTTATGCCCACCTTATCCTACTTCTCATAGAAATAGAATTTTCATTCTTTTATTTGCAACATGGTCATGCTACTTTTGCTTTATTGTTAATAGGCATACACAAAGACTTAAATTTGCATATGGGCAGGGTTATCTAAATGGTACATACATTATATAACTTGTATTCCCTGGGATATCTTCTACTTAACAGATAGAAATAATAAATTCCATGGCTAAATATTTAGATTTTATATTTAATAATTATTCAGCTGACTGATAAATATCTCTATTATGAGGACCAGGATGTAATATGTTTATTAGATTTATACAATAATTAACACATAGTTAATTAAATTGTAGCATCTTATAGTGATCTATTTCTGTCATATGCAAAGGAACACACATTCTCTAAAGTCTGAGGAAGAATTTTCTTCCTTCTTTCATTTCATTCCTTTCTCAGATTTTCCCTTGACAAGTAAAAGACCAGTTTCTTCACAAGTTGCTCCTTTGTAAAGTCCTCTCAGTCTGCACCACAATTTGATTTAGCTGTCTTTCCGAAGCTCCCACTGAGCCTTGATTGGGTACTTTGGTTAGAGTCTCTAGGAAAGATCAGGCCAAGCCTAATGAAATGAAAAGTAATAAAAATAGATGTAATGGTCTAGTTTTGGGGTACACAACCGTACTTAGAGTCTATAAGACAAAAGTTAAGCAATTTGACTTTGGAGATTTTAATTGCCAAGAAATTACAACATGAGATGGCTTCCAAAACAAAAAGTTAGTTTCAAGCTATATTTACACTGATGACTGTATGATGATATGATTGTATTCTACTCTGCACATAGCAGTACCATTTGCTGATTTTGTGTGTTAGGAAGACTGACAACCTAGAGCAAATTAGGAAGTTTGTACCACTGGCAGGACTGCATGATGATCTTGCGGTGAGCATGAGAAGTATTTGGAGCAGATAGAAGAAAGAAGCATAAGAATTGTGTTTGAGGAATATCCTAGCAAAAAGAATTTAGAAAGTTCTGTTTATTCAAAATGTATATAAAAAAAAACAGTGGATGAATGTAACAGTTTTAGTTTTGATAAAAGGGTGGACCTTTTCACAATAAGAGACTTTGGAAAATGGAATGTGTTGCTTAGTGAGGAATCGAATCCCACAGAACAGGACGTGGTTGAGCAGAACTCCAGATGTTCAAGCATTAATTGGGGCCTGCGGTTGATGATTTCTAGTTCCCTTTTAATCCTGAGCTTCCATATTTCTTAAAGAGAGGGGCAAGAGTAAAACTGATGGACGAGGAACTGTGTTTCATATAAATACATTTATTTACTATGATTAAAAAATACTCACTGAAATTTACATTCATCTTGATATCATGGGAGAGGCAATGTGAAAAAGCAAATAAAACTTGAAAACCTGATGAAAGCACACAGTGAAATATATAGGCACCAGTAGTATTTTTAATTTAGGAGAAGGCGAAAAATAAATCAAGCAGCTAAAGAAGTCAGGATTCAAATCTCCAAATAATAACCTGAAGCCAAGCGAAGCCCTAGGCTTCTGTAATATTGCACAAGTACATGAGAGACATTGTTGTTCACTGTGACCTTCATACAATCTGGACAAAGAAAAGGCAAGAACAGCCTGTATCCTGGTATAAATCAGCACTCAGTGTGTTGTGCTGTCTAGAAAGGCGGAACTGAAGGAGGTAGAGTATTCAAGGAAAAAGTCATTAGACTCATATGGGAAAAGTTCCAGCTGTGTATCCCTTAAGATGCTATCAATGGGCTGACTGTGAAATGTTCCAAACAAGCAGGATTTAAAATGCTGATATTTTAGGAGCACACATTAATTCACCTTGAAAGTTTTAATGAGAAAAGCAAGAGCAACTGAATAGTTTCTCGGCATGATCAGGCATTTCTGGAAAGATTTTTCTGAGTCACCAGTGTATGCTCAGGTCTTTGGCTTTTAAAGACATACTGTCACAGAAACATCTGACATCATTTCTCACTGGTTCCTTCACTTGATAAATATAAAGAAAGAAATATGAACACAATTTCTGTTTCTTCTATAGTATTTCATAATTGATTTTTATTTTCCCTTTTGGTTTATAGCACAGTAGAGACAGCAAAGAAATTTATCCCATGATAAAACCAGAGATATTTTTAGTATCTGTTAAACAAAAATTACATTATTCAGGAGATCTAAAACAGAAGAATAAATAAGGTAAATGAAATTGATTACTTAGCATGAGGTGTAGGGCCCTTAGTGAAATTTATCCTGGGTAGATCCCCCTCATCTCTGCTATCCTTCCTCTACCTTTTCATATTTCATCATGAGATGGGTAACTAGTAATAATACACTTCTCCTTTAACTTAAGGACTGTTTTCCTTCATCTTTTCCTATTCACATGTACAATTTTACGTCATTTTGATAACCAAATCATGTATTCATGCTGGGCTATGTGAAAGAAAAGAATGAATGAAAGTGATATCCTTGTTTTCAAGATAGAAGAAGCATCAAATCCACCTAGGATGTCTCCATATGAAAAAAGTTGTCTAAAACCCACAATCAACTAAAATGATCAGATGTGATTTGAGGGCGAAACCATCCCACGATTGGGACCAAACTGTACATTTTTGCAAGCTTGATTTTCTTTGAATCCTCCCAAAAATTCATTTACCATTTGCTATTCAGTGTCCATCATTGAGCTATATATATATATATATATATCATTGCACTGAATGTGAGATATTACACTGTATTTGTATAGATAAAAGATGATAGATGAGTTTGAGCTTTAACAATGGCAATAAAATTGGAAGATTATGAGAAAATTAGATAATAGGAATTTTTTTTCGTATTGACTTTCAGAATTACTCTGATTTTCCACTTTATTCAATTATAAGTTACAGGGTATAAGGCTATGGAATTGCCTTTATTTTACAATAAAAATGAAAATATTTTTACTGTTTTTTTTAAGCCCTTTAATTATAGAACTCATAATGCCCTTTTTAATGTGTTGGGGATAACCTTTATTTCTAACTCACTATTCACTAAAATAAAAGATATTGCAAAGGTATATTAACAAAGCTATTTAATGGCTTTTATGTGGGATTTAAAAGGAAAGAAAATTTGGTAAGTTAAGAATAGCAAAGAAGAATAGTAAAGGTGAGAAAAGTTTAGGATATGTTCCTGTAATTGGATAAAATTATCACATTTATCTATCTAGGTCTTGAACTGAAGAAAGAAACACATTAAGAGATTATAAACTTTGCTCCCCTTACCCTTTCCTAAGAACTTTCAATTAGTTCAATTATATAAATTTGTTATTTGCCTTTTTTCTCCTCTTGCATGAATAGCCACACTTTTATTTATTTTTAGTGTAACAATCTCTAAGTGAAAATAAAGTCCTCGATATAAAACCTCAACCAGAAAACCATTAGCAAATATTTCACTATGGTTCTGCTTTATAACAACCAATTTTATATACTCTCCTTTTTTTTTTTTACTTGCAGCCCATTTATTATCATATCATAAATGTGAACACCCCTCCCATTCAACTTCATTGAAATAGTAGTTTTAATCACTTCTCTCTGGGTTTCTTGTCACCAAGAAAACATATTCAATCACAGAGATCATAGTGGAGCTGTCTTGGATTACTAAAATTTCATTACTTCCATAAAATTTGTCACAGCACAATTACAGATAGGTAATACATTATCATTGAATACTATGCCTGTCAAAACAGATGATTTGGGCTCCTTTGAAGTTGGACTAGGTAACCTCATTATGCCTTCAAACTTGCCTGAAATTCTGTGATGATGTAGACATGAAGCTTAGGAACTTTCATTTCTAAGGAAGAACATAGCAGGAACTAACATGAAGGAGCTGATAGACCACCCACATGCCAATTGAATTTAAACCAGGTAGTAACTACAAAGATAACTGAATTAGCAGGAATAGAATGATTGCCTTATTCAGTGGCTTTACTTTTCTTAAATGCCTACTAAGGCTGGTAGTGGCAAAATTGTGAATTATGGAAAAATATATTTTTCATATATGTATATTTTAAATTTATGCCTTCAAATAACATGTGTTAAGAGCCTCCAGGCTAGGCATTGTGGTAAGCACTTGGGATCCTAGGACACTCAACTGAAAGAGAACCACTCACTGCCCTCAAGAGTTCATAGTTTTATCAACTGTTTAATACAGTATGTAAATGCTGAGAAATAGATATTCAAAGGTAAAGGGAAACAGAAAAGAGACCTCTAATTAAAATGTAGAGGTTTAGTGGACATTTCCAGAAGATAGGACATTTGAGTTGGGAGCTGAAGGAAGAGTAAAACTTTGTTGGAAAGATGGGATATCTCGAGTGAGGGGGTAACAAGTGTGGAAGAAGAGAGACTTGAAAGGTATTAAACATTTGAGGAACTGAGAGTGATGCAACATGCCTAGAGACAACGATGGTTGTGTGGTATTTATGCAAAAGGTTGGTCCCTAAAAATAAAAGACTTTTAAAAATTAAGCCAAAGTATTTGGAATTTATTCTAGTGATCACTGGAAAGTCATAGTAGTATTTTAAGGAAGAATGAATATTAATATTTCCCTTAGCAAGGTCATTGTTGGCCCTGAGAGTAGAATTTGGAGGGGTGCAACATTTCTAATTTTGTGTTGGGAACCTGGAATGAAAGATTTAGCTATGGCAGTTATAAAGGGAATGAAGGCTGGACCAATAGGCAAAACTATGCAGAAATGGGATATTTAGGAAGAAAGATACATAAAATTTGGTAGCTGTTGCATATTTAGATGTGGAATAATTCCCTAGGTAAATAAGTTTCCTTTTCTGAAATAGAAAAAATATGAAGAGGAACACTGACAATGAATTTGTTTTTAGCCATATTCATTTCAATTTGTCTGTAGAACATCCCAGACAAGATCCTGAGGAGGTGTTTCAAAACCTGGCACAGTGAGGAAAAAAATATTTGAAGAGTGTTGAATTCTCACAATCACACTCTTGAACCCTAGGGAAGTTATTTTCTCCTCTGAAACTCAATTGCTTTATCTGAAAAAGAAGTAATATTTACCTTAGAGACATGCTTCATTCCCAAGCAGAGTCCTCTAGCGTAGTTTGCTTCCTTTTGGAGGAGGAGAAAAATTTGTTTTGTTTTGTTTTTGATCAAGGCATTGACCACATGTCAAACCATCCCAAGGGATCCTAAAGGATGGAAGCCAGGAGGAGCTGTATGCAGCTTGTAGAGTAGTCACATCTATTTAGTGCAGTTGTATAATTGATAAACTTCTCAAAATTTCAGAACATAATGGATTTTTAGATCCATTCTAGTTTTCTCCTCCTTTCTTACAATTATCCCAGTTTTCTTAATAACTGAAGGGATCAGAAAATGTCATTTACCTCATAGCAGTAAATCAACATAGCAATGAATAAGCATTTTAAATGACAGTTTTAAAAAAAAGGGTGTCACATAAGAATTTCATTAGCCTTTGTGAGCTGAAGGTGATGGAAGCTCATTTTACTAGATTTTCTAGATTCAAAATTTTTTAATGTCCCTCAAGCTGTCACAAATTAATTTAATCAATATGTCCTAATTCTCTTCTGTGTGACACATACCATTTTGGGCACCAGTCACCAAAAAAGTATGTTTTGACAATTTACAAAATTATTTTGTTTTGAATTTTATATTTATACTTAAAATGATTTTAGGTAGTCATGAGTATGATGCAAAACTGGGAATATCTATCTTGATATGATTTTAAAAGCAATGGAAGTTAATGGGTTTACTTTGGATATGATGGGCAGGGACTATGTCTCTGAACGGGTGACAGTCAATGGAAACTTAAATAAGTAAAATGTTTCAAGCAGAAAGGAAAGCAAGTTCAAGTCAGGAAGCCTATTTATTTTCAATTAACTTAAAAAAGGGTCAGTATTGGGAGAAGGCTGGTAGGACTTAGGATGGGGAAGGAAGTGGGGACAATATTTATAAGACCTTATAGGCCCTGGGCAAGAGTTGGATTTTATGTTAAATACAATGAAAAAACAAACCTGGAAAATTTAAAGCAGAAAAATAAGGTGATGTGATTAATATCTGATAAAAGTCATTCTGGATTCTCTATGGAGACTCGGAGTGACAGGACAATGGTGAGGGTAGAGGGTACCATCTTCTACCAACTTACAGAACGACTTTCTGCCAAGAAGACATGCTGAGTGAGGCAGGAAGGTGATTGGCAAGAACAGGTTAGAAAACGTGGCTTAATATTAATTAGAGAAATGTGTAATTTAATAAAAGGGATTTTTTTTTTTTTTTGGTTCTGGAAGCTATCATTAAATCATCTTTAGCATCATCACAGAAAATGCATAAATAATGTCATATTTTTCATCTTAAAATATTTATTTCCCCAGATTCATCTGTACATTTGATTTTTTTAAAAATCACACTTTAAAAATAGTAGCAAAAAGTCTCTTTCATTTTTCCCTATATTCTGTGAACAAGAATATAATACACTGTGACTTGTTCAAAGCATTCAACTCTTAAAAGTAAATTATATTTCAAACATTTTTATTTAAAAGCTAATAACTAAAACCATATTTTACATTGAAAAGGAAAAAAGTACAAAGAATTTATTGAAATAAGATCACTATAAATCCAATCCATTTATAAGTTGCAAGAAACCATTTAACTGTGAAGTAGCTGGCAAAAGTACAATTTTTTGTAGAAAGGGGAGACAAGTGGGGAAATGAAAGATAGTTTGATGCAAAACAATCATAGAACAAAAAAGTACTTAATAAAAGTAGGCCAATTTTTCTGGTATAGTTTTACCCAAAGCTAGTCGTTTATTTAAATGTCAGGAACATCTAACACATCCTGTCAAAGTAGCCAAATTTGGAACGGAAAGGTGAATTTTCAACACGAAGGGGTCTGTAACTAATTATGGTACAGAAGATTCCTAATTATACTAAGAAATTTGGAAGTGGGATTTGAACAATTAAAGGGAATCTGTATAAGTGGGTAATAAAATGTCAAAAGACATCATTTTGAAAAGTTTTGACTAGAATTACCTTAAAAAATAAATTGTATGTTTATTGTATTTAATAACATTTAGATTATAAATGCAATGATGTACAAATTATAAAATTGAATAAGAAATTATTCCAGTGTGGCCTTTTTGATTTGGGGCTTTTTATGTTTGATTCTGAAGCAAGCTATTTAAAAGGATGACACTGTACCCTTCATTTTATATTGGACATTAGCAATATGATCATAAAGTGGATCATTTACTTTTCTAAGAGCATCTCTCAATTTTTTCAACAATTCTAAAACATCCACAGCATTATCATTTTTCCTCTGTCATTGATTTGCCCTGAATTTTCTCCCTGAAATGTCAGGCCCTTTTTTCGTTGCCTGCTGGATGACCAATAAGCAATTCAAAATTTAAGTGCCCAAATCGTAACTCTTTATTGCCAGTACCCTTTCTTCCATCAAACTGCTTTCCTCTGAGTCTTTACCACTGAGAAAATAGGCCATTGTCTTTCCGTGTGATCAGAGAATTACAGGGACTCATTGCTTTTCCTCTACTGTTTCGTTCTCTCATCTTGCACATTGACCAACGAATCCATGTACTTCTTTCATATTTACTACTGGCATCATAGTGTAAGCTTTACTTCTCTCTTGAATGGATTCCTACCAGCCCCTTAACTGAATCTTTGTTAACCTCGCCATAATCCATTATGAGTCAGAACTCTCTTTTAAATAGCAATATTGGAGCTTAAAAATGCACATTCCTTTTCATTGCAATTTGAAGAATTCAGAAACTCTGTCCTAGGCTGAGAGCCCTGCATAACCTGGTCCCTGTTCACTGACTTAATATCAACACTCACCAAGTTAGCCACTGCGTGCTTTCTTGGTTGCTCGCTATTGGTGTTGATGGTCCTCATGCTAACCTGTCTGCCTGGGTTTTTATTTGGTGTCTCCTTTTCATTATGCATGTTTCACTTTAAATCACATCTCCTGATAGGAGGCTTTGCCGAACTTATCAGGAGTCAGTACTCAGGAATGCTCTATTATCACACCACCCTGTTTAATTTTCTGGATAATCCCATATATTATCATAGAATATAGAAGGGCTATGGAAACAAAAATTTTGTCTATTACTCCTATATACTCAGTCTTCAATTAGTATCTGGCACATAACAGACACTACGTGTACATGTATGTATATATACACATACATATAGACGTGTACATTTATCTGATGGAATAAATGAATGATGAATGGACATTTACATCCAGTTGTATCAAATGACATTGAAATGCCAGCTTTGAAGTACCTCGTTGTACTTCATTTTATGATAAAATTATTAAATCATCCCAAATATGCATGTCTTACCTATTTAATATATTTTTTAAAAACCTCTCATACAACCTTATAGAACCCTGTGGAAATAGCCAGGCACTCACGGAGTCTTATTTAAAAAAAAAAACAAAAAACCTCTGCTCTGGCAGGAATCCTCTGATCAGGCACAGCCACTTCCTCCAATGCTAGAAGACTCAGCTGATATTAATATCAGTATATCTTTTCTAAAAAAGGGCCCAGATGCACTGCCTGTGGACCAGCTGTTTTGCCCTCTATTGCTGATCCTTAGTTCTCTGGCTTTTCTTTCCCATAAGTCAACGTTGCAAACCATTTGGAACCGTCCTCTCTACTTATATCCCATCATTGAGCAATTTTTACTTTGTCTTTGCAACAGCTTGATACAAGTAAGCATCTATTAATATTGACCACCATCTGCTAAGCTTTAAATGCAACCTAATGATGGTTGGAGTCTGCGTTTTACTAAAAGAAAGGCAGCTAGTAATATCAAAAGAGCATGATAGGCGTTCTCGCACACTCTGAAGTCTTTTTGGTCTGTCCTCTTATTACCCTTTCCTTTTCCTGTTTTAATGGTGTTCTTATTCAAGAGGAGTACGACATTCCTCTTGTAACATTCTATTTGGTTTCCAATTCATTTTGATCAGTAATCTGGCAGCATATAAGATAGGAGACTTGAAAGTATATGAGGAATCTACCCCTCCAGATTACTGGTAACTCCCCAAAATGCCCTACAAAACCTTCAACATTCAGAGAAATTTTATTGTCTGGTATGAAAGAAATGGAGGTAAACTAGGGTTCTCTTAATTGGATGATGCCATCTGATAGTATATAGGACATGAAGTGATTTTTGGTAGCAGCTTATGCTATTGCCTACCGTTCTATGTAGCTATCCTATAGCATTTATGGTATGTCCATTAAGAGGGAGGGAAAGAACAGGATTACTTCTCTTGCCTTCGTTTTCTGTGTCCTATTTGTATGATTCGCTTCTTTATTTTCCTCAGACGAGCACTGAATTTTATTTTTAAAAGTTAACAAAGATAAAAACAATCTCTTGGATTGCAAAGTAGGACAGCAAGGTGAGAGGGAGTGGCCGTAAAATACACAAAGTTATAAACCCAACAAGGGGATTATAAATGTATACTGTTTTAAGCCTAAACAAAATCATTTGTCAGCAGGGGAAACTGTTTTGAGTGAAGATTATTTTCACTGCATCTGTGGGAAGTGTGCATAATAAGTCATTTAAATCAAGCTTATACATTGTCTTTAGGCAATTATTCTCTTCTGCAGACGTCAAATGTAAAAAGCCAATTGTAAGCAGTTTTGAACTGTTATTTTGTTGCAATTAAGCACTCTTTTGACAAAACATAATGATTTATTTTACAAAGAAAATGCTGCAGGGTTTCTTTGTGGAATTTATAGTGTAACCGGGAGAAATAATTAACCAAACAGGTACACAGGAAAGGGGTGGGTACTAGTGTGCGGTAGGAAATGAATCAGCTCATCTAAAACTTGATACATGAACTTTAGGATCTTTATAATCGCATTAGACTTGTCTGCTGGCATTTGGGAGCAATGTTCACCCAAGATGAAAGTTTTGACTCTCCCTGCCCAATGAGGTGAGCTCTAGAAAAAGAGATAGGTGGCACTATTTTGTATGTGTTACTATTTTTTTAAGGCTGGGTAGTGACCTTAAATCCATGGAGGCTAGGAAGGGGTAAGCGAAGAGTTGGTATAACAAGTTCGGGTCCAAATCGAAAAGATGGTGAGTTTTGGTCAATGTCAGTTCATCACATTGTGGACACACTGGGGCATTCCTGGGGAGAAGCTTGTTTTCAAAGGACGTTTGGGCTGGGAGTTTATGCATGAAGTTCTCAGAAGTCACAGCATAACAGAGAACCCTCCTGCTGATTTTTTTTTTAAACCAGATTTGTGACTTAGATCAACTAACAGTTTGTTTTTATTTTATTTTATTTTTTAAAGATATTTAATTTATTTATTCATGAGAGAGAGAGAGAGAGGCAGAGGGAGAAGCAGGCTCCATGCTGGGACCCCGACATGGGACTTGATCCCGGGACTCCAGGGTCACACCCTGGGCTGAAGGCGGCGCTAAACTGCTGAGCCACTCGGGCTGCCCAACAGTTTGTTTTTAATAACTGAAAGAATACTTTAAAAATTAATAACTTAATAATGACATCAAAATCTTTCACTTTTCATGTTTATTTTATGTTGTGTAGCACGTACTTTTACATTAGCCAAAGAACCATGAGAAAGGTATGATTACAGCAAGAATAACTATTGCAGACATACTCTTTGTCTAATTTTGTCCAAGTTGTGCCAAACAGAATGATTGGGATTCCAACTTCTCATGGCTTCTCCCATTTCCTGGCAGAGAACTGGGTTTCTGATAGGTTCTCTTTAGCAGGTTTTGATATTAGCCTCTGTAACCAAACCTGGCATCAATTTCTTTCACCAGGTCACTGCCAGGCTCTGCTTCCTGTTCCGTTATGTGGCCCAATTGTGGGCTATTTTGTTCTCAGAGGGTTAGGACCTCTCTCACAATTTCTGGTAGTGATCTTCCTACCTTTGTCATTAATCACTTTTCTCTCACTAAAAACAAACAGGTTTCATTTCTGTGCTTGCTAGTACATACTTGGGCTCCCTATAATGGAAGTGGAAGTTCTTGTTTTGTTTTTTTTTTTAAGATTTTATTTACTTATTCATCAGAGACAGACAGACAGGGAGAGACAGAGAGAGAGAGAGAGAAAGAGGCAGAGACATAGGCAGAGGGAGAAGCAGACTCCATGCAGGGAGCTTGATGCAGGACTCGATCCCAGGATCCTGGGATCACCACCTGAGCCAAAGGCAGATGATCAACCATTGAACCACCAGGTGCCCCAAAGTTCTTGATTTTTAAAACAATATTCTTAATGTTATAGCATTTATATCTATTAATTTTTAGCATTTATATCTATTAATTTTTTCCAGTTCCCTATAGGTCTTATTTTTAAGAAACTTACATTCAGTTGTCTTAGACTTGGATAGAAAGATAAAATAAGTTTAAGTTATTCTTCTCTCCAAATCAACTCATGTCCACTAAGTCTTTTCTACCCTAGTGAATTCACTTTTTACCCATAATAATAAAAGAACTTCCATTCCCACCCCCTCAGGATAGTCTAAACCAGGCATCCTGGTTCAAATCAAATCTAAATCTCTCTTTCCCATCTTCCCTCTGGAGATCTTCTAGACTTTTTTGCAAACATAACCCTTGCCTTTGCTCTACTTTGCCAGTTTTCAGAATGTTTATGTGTATCTTCCTCCTCTGCTGCCTTCTAGGACTAGACTTTATTAAAGATATTCTCATTTTGATATAGATACTATATAATCTGCTGTTTAAATTATGGAACTATCCGGGACACCTGCACCCAGATGTTTCTAGCAGCAATGTCCACAATAGCCAAACTGTGGAAGGAGCCTTGGTGTCCATCGAAAGATGAATGGATAAAAATGTGGTCTATGTATACAATGGAATATTACTCAGCCATTAGAAATGACAAATACCCACCATTTGCTTTGACATGGATGGAACTAGAGGGTATTATGCTGAGTGAAATAAGTCAATCGGAGAAGGACAAACATTATATGGTCTCATTCATTTGGGGAATATAAAAAATAGTGAAAGGGAATAAAGGGGAAAGGAGAGAAAATGAGTGGGAAATATCAGAGAGGTAGACAGAACACGAGAGACTCCTAACTCTGGGAAACGAACAAGGGGTGGTGGAAAGGGAGGTGGGCTGGGGGTGGGGGTGACTGGATGACGGGCACTGAGGGTGGCACTTGATGGGATGAACACTGGGTGTTATGCTATATGTTGGCAAATTGAACTCCAATAAAAAATAAAAATAAACAAAAATATTTAAAAATATAAAAAAATAAATAAAATTATGGAAATATTTATAATGTAGATGTCAGTACATTTTTTTATGAAAAATTGTTGGGGAAAAAAAAGCATTAATCTTGAAAAATATGTATATAGTGAAAATTAGTCTTCAAACTGAATAAAATCGATAGCTTATTCTTTGTTTTCAATTCTTCAACAAACAGATTTTGGTGGATTTAAAAAAGTAGCAGGTTGGCTCTTGTCAAAGAATTCATAGGTTAGTCAGGGAGAGACTACTTATGAGGAGAAAAGGCAGATAATGACAAATGACATTTAGGGGAATAGATCTAATGGTTGAGAATTATACACAAAGATTAATATTGAGAAGAATTAGAAAAGGCATGGTGAATGTTATCTCATTTTAAGAAGATATGAAGAATTTGTAAAATTCTAAAGGCTTATGTGATTGATGTGGAACAAGACGAGTGGGCATGTGGAACAAGCTGAGTGAGAATGGAGGGCCGAAGTTTGCCAGCAAATCTGGGCATGATTTTGTGACTTCTAGGTCAGAGAGCATGTGGTAGTGGTCCAGTCCAGGAACTGAGACAATGGATTTGAAGGTAGACATTTTTAAGCTCCACTCTCAGCTTTCCTACTATTTGCTGTGTGCTATTAATCAAGTTACTTAACACCTTTGTTCGAATTTTCTCTCAGTGGAATGGTACTAATGATAGAAATGATTTATAGTTAGGGAGCTATGGCTACACAGTTGGATCAGGAAATGGGTAGATAGATGAAAGGTGGACAGGTACACAGAAGGATAAGAGGGTAGGGGCAGAAATCAGGATTTAGAACTTCATACAGAGGCATGTAAAATTCAACTTTGCTTATATGATTAGTTCTACACATGAAGCAATTATTTAAATTAATTAAATTTAGAGAAATTAATTTATGTTTATTAGGTTACCAATTTGACAAGGAATCTCTGACCTTGAAAATTAAAAGATGAGCAGTAATGACTACCATTTATTTTCAGGCCGCTGACATTTCATTAGATTCAGTATAATACTAGTACATTCAAATACAATAAAGTAGTAAAGATAGGGCAATTGAATGAGATATTCTTTAGTAAATTTAATTCTTTAATAATATATTATAAAATTATATATTTTAATACATTATACAAATATTATATAATTGCTTATACAAATATTACATAATTTGTATAAGTAATATATTAATATAATAATATATTTTTATGATAGTACATTCCTTAAATCTACAAAATTATTCTTTCCCAATTGTGTTTATAAGTATATGACAACAATTATCTGCCCTTAACTCATGCAGGCCACAATTCACTTATTTAGACTATTAAATTGTGTAAAGGCTCATTTACCTAATTGACTCTGCAAAAGTAAACTTCAACATAGCTTTCCCAATCATCCCAAGTTATAGAAGTTAATGATATTTTATTGACCCACTCAGTATACCAAGTAAAAAAAAGTGACTTTTTTTTTTACTAGGATGGTTCAGATGATTATCTTAATTTGTTCCATATTTTTCTATTTATTGATATATCATCAAGGTTTCTAAAAGGGCGGGCGAGAAACGTGTATATTCTAATAAGAACAGGTAATAAGTTGAATGCATCTGGGTGATTTAGCCTGTGTTATATGACTATTCAATAACATGTGCATGTGATTACATTTACAAAAATGCATTACCAATAAAAATTCCTTGACATTACAAATCAATTCACAGTATTATTAGAAACATTCAAATATTCTATTTTAGAATGACAACTTATTCTTGTTTGTTTGTTTTCTCAGATACAATTCTAACCTTTAAAAAACATACTGAGATACTTTGGTGTCTTTGTACATTCTTCCTCAGAAAGTATTCATAACAGGATGTAACCACACAGTGCTTGTACAAATTTCCTTACTATTTCTGCAACTCACTTCAAAGTAAACTAATTTTGATATGAACTAATTTTGATAATAACAATATAGTTCCTTGATAATTTACACAATTCATTTTCTTATATTTATATTAATGTGAATTCTAAATAAGTAACCAAATTCTAACAGATAAAAGGAGTATAGCTCAACCTCCTGTCTTCTGGTCTACTGCCTCCCATGAGGGTCTTCTGCCTCCAGCACAGGGTCCTCTGGTTCACTAATACCTTCTTTTTCTTGCCTGTCATGTAACTTCTGGTATAACCATGGTAACAACTAACAACTGCTCTCTTCCAAGGGGCTGTGTTGTACAATGAAATTTATACATATTTCAGGCATATTTTTAAAGATTGTTTGCTTATGAGTTCTTACATTGAATATTCTATATATGTGTCTTAACTGAAGCCTTATGTACATGTAAGTTCATATATCTGTGTGTATATATATTTTTACATCATATATTTATATTATGTATAACACATAAATTATATTTGTATTATGTATAATAGATATAAATTTATATTATATACAAACATAGAATATGTATTTGGACTATATATAAATACCTATACATGTTGGCAATGTTAGGTATATACATGTTCAGAAATATTATATTGTCCTAGTGAATTATTAATTAGAAATTATGCTTTATTATTACTATTTTTTTAAATCTCCTTTATCTATTTCACCCATCTCCAACCTACCTCCCATCTGGCAAGCATCAGTTTGTTCTCTGAGTTTAGGAGTCTGTTTTTTGTTAATCTCTCTTTTTTCCTTATTAATTTTTTCCTAAATTCCACATAATTAAATCATATGGTATTTTTCTTTCTCCGTCTGACTTATTTCACATAGTGTTATACCCTCTATGTCCATCCAAGCTGTTGTAAATGGGAAGATCTCATTCTTTTTTATGGCTGAGTAGTATTCCAGCGTCTATGTGCGTGAATGTGTGTGTGTATGTGTATCTCACATCTTTATCCATTCATCTATGGATGGACACTTGGATTGCTTCCATATCTTGGCTTTTATAAACAATGATACAATAAAATATGAGTTCATATATTTTTGAGTTAGTGTTTTTATTTTCTTTGGGTAAATACCCAGTAGTAGAATTACTGAATCATTAGGTAATTCTATTTTTAAGTTTTTGAGGAACTTCCATATTTTTTTCTACAGTGGCTGAACCAATTTGCATTCCCACCCACAGTGTATGAGGGTTCCATTCTGTCCATGTTCTGGCCAACCCTTATCATTTCTTATCTTTTTGATTCTAGACATTCTGACAGTTGTCAAGGGATATCTCATTGTGGTTTTGATTTGCATTTCCCTGATAGTGATGTTGATCATATTTTCATGTGTCTGTGGGCCATTTGTATGTCTTCTTTGGGAAAATATCTATAAATCTATTCAGGTCTTCTGCCTGTTTTTAAATTATCAGTTCTCTATCTATATAGTGTGTGTGTGTGTGTGTGTGTGTGTGTTATATAAGTTCTTTATATAAGTTCTTTACGTATTTTGGATATTAACCCCTTATTGTATATATAATTTGCAAAAATCTTCTCCTATGCAGTAGGTTGCCTTGTCATTTGCTGATGTTTTCCTTCACTGTACAAAGCTTTTTATTTTGGTGTAATCCCAATAGTTCATTTTTGCTTTTGTTTTCCTTTCCTGAGGAGACATATCTAGAAAAATATTTCTGTTGCCAATATCAAAATAAATTACTGCCTATGGTTTCTTTGAGGAGTTTTATGGTTTCAAGTCTCACATTTAGGTCTTTAATCCATTTTGAATTCATTTTTGTGTCTGGTGTAAGAAAGCGGTCCAGTTTCATTCTTTTTATGTTGCTGTCCAGTTTTCTCAACACCATTTATTGAAGACTGTCTTTTTCCCATTAGATATTCTTTTCTTCTTTGTCAAAGATTAATTGACCATATAGTTATGGGAAAACAATTCACTGTTTATATTTTTAAATGTGACTTTTTTTTCAGTGTGGACGAAGTGGCCAGTGAAAACCAAACTTTGTTTTCAGTGTGGACAGAGTGGCCAGTGAAAACGAGTTAGAAGACCACTAAACAGCTGATAGTTAGTGAAGCAGGGAAATAATCCATTTTTTAAACACTGGAAGAAGTAAGTACAGTACTTATTTCTTATTGTTGGACACATCGACAGTCAATTTTAGTCACTGTCATAGTGACTGAACTGCAACTGTCCTCTACATTACTACATTCCCTACATTACTCCTACAATTACTACATTACTACTGCCCTCAAATTGGTCTTCTGACTTTAGCCTTGCCTGTTTGAAGCCAGTACATGCTGTTGCACCCAGAGTGATTACTCTAGAATGTGCATTGGATAGCATTCCCTGACAGTAAACCTTTCCAGGGCTCCCCACTGATGTCAAAAGTCCATACTCTCAAGGTGCCACAAAAGGGGAATACAAGCCCATTTGCATCTAGCTTTTATTTTCCTGTCAATTAAATTTAATCTACTCATATCAAACTGGGATGCAGCCAGGATGAATTTCATTCCTACAGAGAAGCCACACTTTTATGTCTGAGACATTATATGTGATCTTCAGTCTACATTCAACACCTCTGATGACAAACTCTTTGTCACCCTCTTACCCCCATTACGCATGAAAACACATTTTGCCTGGCTCAAGGTCTCCAACATTCACATCACAGATTTTCCATCACCCATCAACTCTTCTAGAAAGATTTACCAGTCCAGGATTGGTGGTCTACTGTCATTGCAGTTGTCATTATTTAATTCAATTTCTTGCTTACTTTTGCAAAATACCTCTAGATTTTCTGTAAGGAATAATATTACTTTCTTGTTCTCAGTTTTATTTTTTATTTTATTACTTTCTTGTTCTCACAAAACAGATATTAGTGTTTTGTGTATCTTCCTCCACAACAGTATTCAATCAAAACTTTGTCACTTGGGAACTATATAGTCGCAATAAATGATTTATTCAGTTTCTCAGACAAGCATCTCATGGTTGGTGGCTTAAACAGATGTGAGTTCTCACTGGCTTTAATTTTTTCCCTAATGAATCCATGGAGATAGAAGCAAAAGTATATATATATATATTTTTTATCATGGGTCCAAATTACAATCTGCCAAGGTATGAAAAAAATAAGCACGTGGGATTTCCTGGCCCCTGGCTTATGTTTCTGCTATTTAATTTCATATCTATCTGAGATAAATATATTTGAAGTTTCTGCCTTACACAGCTTTGGTTTAGGATTTGTCTTCAGAAGATTGCTAGTTCTGTCTATCATATGCTCATCTTCTTCTGGGATATTTTGGTAAAATCTAGGGATTATTCAGTCCAAGTGTGTAATCTAACTTCCTGACTATTTCAACATTCTTGTAAGTATCCTGTTTCCTAGATCCTGTAACATGATTCAGCTATGATAGATTTTATTGGTTCTTGATATTGTCATTGTCCTCTGATGCTTTCAGAAATCCCTAATGCCCCTTGGAATATCTGAAAACAAATCTAATAACTTGTCAAGGGAACCTGACCAGACCCTAAGGTCAGATTGAGATATAATTCGGAAAAAAATAGATGACCCTTAATTATCTGAATCGTTCAATGCCCCTTACCTATTATTCACAGCCCACCATCCCTGCTCATTTCAGCTTTGGTCTTAGGTTTATTCTGTTAATCTACATCCTTAAAAACTGAAGATTTATAACTGTGTGATTTTTAGCTTTACTCCCTTAAAAATACATATCTATCTTTCTTATTTTCATATAATGAGATTTTTTCACCTATTTTTTTCTATAAGGCTATTACTTTTGTGACAGAAAGGGATATCTCATTTTAGTTTATATTTATGTAACAACAATTTATTTCAAAATTCTTAGTCATAAAATGTGGTCCAAAAGTGTTTAATAAACAAAGGTTTATCTGTAATAGAAAACAGAAAAAGTATTTAAATAATATGAATAAGCTTTCTCATTATATATGACCACATTCTGAATTAATTTCCTGATTTATTTAGATTTATACAAATTGTCCACACATGAAATATTTGTAGAGTTTCAGATGTGAATAAACTCTGAATAATTTGTTCTGAAAAGCTGCACCTTCAAAGAAAGTACTAATTATGCATTAACATGAATGTGTTTTGATATAACTTCTTATAAACTTGAAATAATTCTTAAATAGGAAAATCTATAATTTTCTTCTATGTGAGAAAATCTCAGAATTGCAGTTAGTGCAATATGGTATCAATTAAGGCATATCTGACAGAGTAGGTACTCTATATATGGTGGATAATTTTAATGCTTCACAATATTTTACAATAACAATTCATCATAAAATTGTGATTACATTTAACTTATTTTTGTTAATTTATTGAATCTGTATCTTTTTGTTTCAGGAAAATAAATATTTAATAATATTTTGATTGAAAATAGAAATTATTTATCTACCACAGATCATCTAAATTTAAAGAAGAAAAATGAGATTTATTCTCCTGCTACCCAGTGGTTATTATTTTTAATGTGGTAATATATTTCTCTCCTATTACTTTTTATATTCAACATAATTAATATTTACTTAAAAAATAAGTATCTTTGCAGTAGATGAACTTTAGAAACAGTGTTTTAGTTTCCCACAGAGAGATTTTTAAGTGTGTATTTTTAATTTCAGTTAGCTAACCTATAGTATTGTATTAGTTTCAGGTGTACGATACAGTAATTCAATAGTTCCATCTACAAAGATTTTGATTGGGAAGACATTAGTTGAGAAGTTAATTTGGCAAGAGATGATATCTTACACTATTGGTTCTTTCCTTTCTAGGACATGATGTATCTTCCCATTTTTTCCTCAGATTTTTTTTTAGGCACATATGTCAAGAGCAATAATTACTTTTTATTTAGGCCTTAAACACATCTTTTTGTAGATCAAAAATATATTACAGTTTTATTGTTATTGGAGATGTACCAAACTCTGCCCCCACCCCACATGCATTTCCTGAATTAATTCATTGACTTTTTTGTTGTATTTGCTTTAAGTATTACTATCTATCCACCTACCTCTACTTCCTAACTCATGTTGCTTTCGTTTCTTGTTTAACCTTAAAATCATATCACATAAAGACAATAATTTTATCTCAGTCTTTACAAATTTTAGAACTCTTTATTTTTCTTACATTATTGACTAAATGGTGGTGGTAAAAAACAATGTTGAAAAGTAGAAGTGATAGCAGATCTTTGTTTTATTCCAAATTACCAAATATTAGACTTGAAACTATTAGAAAATAAGAAACTATTAAAATATAAGAAAAGAGTTCTAATATTTGTTGTAGGCATCTTTATCACATTAAGGAAATTTTCTTCTCTTTGTAGCTTACTGTGATAAATTTGTATTCAGAAATGAGCCTTGAAAAATAATTTTAAAAATTAATATATTGGGGATCCTTGGATGGCTCAGCAGTTTAGTGCCTGCCTTCGGCCCAGGACGTGGTCCTGGAGTCTCAGGATGGAGTCCCACATCAGGCTCCCTGCATGGAGCCTGCTTCTCTCTCTCTGCCTGTGTCTCTGCCTCTCTCTCTCTTTCTGTGTCTCCCATGAATAAATAAGTAAAACCTTAAAAAATTAATATATTGGAAGATGATTGAATATATATATGTACATATATATTTACTCACTTAATCTACAGAATTAATAAATACTTATATTTTAAATGATGAAACTTTCTTAAGTTCTTAGGTAAACCCATTGGTCACAATGTACTATTTTTCTAATACACTGTTGAATTTGGTCTGTGAATTAGTTAAAATAACTTAAGCTGATGGCACCTACAAATCCTAATTCAAATTAATTCAGGCAAAGAGGAAAACGTATTAGCTCACAAAACAAGTAGTCCAAGTAGGACATGCTAATATTTGGGTGAGTTCAGAGCTCAATAATATGAAGGACTCAGGTTATTTTCATCTGTACCATCCTCAATGTGATTGTATATATCATTTTTAATAGCTAAATTCTATTCTGTTGGATGGATGAACTACAATTTAATCATTAGCTTTGAAATATATTTGAAGTCATCTTATTTTAATTATTCATAAATTTACACCTTTGAATGACATTAGGAAAAATGTAGAGTTTTTTTTTCCTGCACTGAATATTTTTTTATTTAAGTTAGAGAAGTGGCAGTACAGATCAAAAGATAAAAGCAATTTAAGGCTCTAACCTAGAAACAGTCTCAGATCTCCAGCGGCTGTGTATGAGAGTGTCTATCCTACTGTGCGCTATCTTATCCCTGTTACCCACATTGAATATTTTATTTATTTATTTATTTATTTATTTATTTATTTATTTATTTATTTAGAATGTTATCATTTAAAAAGAGAACAAAACAAAACCTGTGGTTATGAGAATACATATATGTAATGTTAATTAAATATTTTCCACTAATATTACATCATGTCCATTCTGCATAACCTATCCTATAGTATTTATAGTGGTTCAGAAATTTCACCTGCTTTCATTATTATTTAGGGATAAATTGTTTTGGTGAACAGAGAGCATTGAACTAATTTTTTGGTGATTCTCATTCTTGCAATTCAGTTCCCCTTTATTTACAACGATATAAAAACAAATAAAAAATTAATGTAAAAGTATGAGTAGTTCTTCCCACCTCCTAAACTGAATAGAAGGGATGAACTACAGATGGTCCATGATTTACAATGCTTTGACTTGACTTTTTGACTTTATGAGAGTTCAGAAGTGATACACATTCAGTACACATTTTACTTTGAATTTTGAATTTGAATCTTTTCCCAGGCTAGTGATATGCAATACGATATTCTCTTGTGATGCTGAGCAATGGCAGTGAGCCACAGCTCCCAGTCAGCCACAAGATCATGAGGGTGTACAAGTGTAAGAAAAGGATATGATGTATGTTGAAATTATTTTTGAATTGCATAGGTTATGTTTTATGGTCCACAGCACTTCTGTGAGACTGAACCAAATAAGTTTTCTAAAGCTTCTCATACATATTTTGATTGTGTCCAGCATGGCCATTATAAAATCCAAGATAACAAGTCAACTTTTGCCAGCATTTTAATATTTATTCTTCACTACTCAGTTCTTCTTCAGTTCTTATCTATAGTAGAGATGCTTCCTTCAAATTCCCCCATCAGTCAGGACAAGGAAGTATCTGTTGAGTACCAACCAAGTGTGAACTCTCATTCTGGTGCTATCATGAGGGAATAATGAAGAATGTATTTAAGATCACTTGACAAAAAGAGATTCACAATTGTAGAAAGCATGGCTGTTTGCCTAGCTCATGTCTATTCCCTACTCTATTCTTTGTAACCAAACCTAGATTTGTTCAGATGTTGATAACAAACTAGTCAGCGACTTCATTTTGGAGAAGCTGGCTTCATCTTCAGTTATAATGGTGGTTCAGACTTGCAATGATATTGCAATTCTGGCTGTTCAGACTTAGAGAAAGCATCATATCCCTTGGTTTTAGTTAGGAGGCATATTCTCATATGCTAAGAGCCTTTATATGGGCCCAAGGGTAACTAGCCTTAAGAAAAAGCCAACAATGTGAACAATGGAGCAAAGTGAAGGAAACAACTGAAGTCTTTGATATCATTAAACTATTGAATTAATAATCCATGATATCTGTCTTCCTCATGATTTCCTATTATAGAAGCTAATAATTTTTAAAACATTTCTGGCTGGAGTGTGTTAATAACAGTTGAAAGCATCCTGATTAATATAATAATTAATAATTTTTGATAATTATGATAATTTTTGGATAATTATTCCAGTATTTTCACCTGGACCCTTTATTTACAGCTATGTAGACATGTACTTTCTGGTGTATATTGTTATTTTTAGTGCAAAGGAAAGTGTTAGTTTTCTTCCCATTACGTTTTCTTTGTATTACTAGTAACAGATACTTTTCTTGCAAGCCAACCAGTATCTCCTTCTCTTCCTTTTTCTTCACTTACATATTATGGTTTGAAAGTAAAATATGGCCAAAATGTTTATGTGAGCAGATTTGAAATATTACTGTCTTCCATCTTAGTGAAACAATTATAATATTAATTCAGTTAATTAAAATACTCTAATATTACACAACATATTAATGAATTTTAATAGTAAATGTGCTGTAAAAATTTATTCCAATGTATGTGTAATTTGCTGTTTTTGAATTTATAAGAGCTAAAGGTTTGAAAGGACCTGTTTGTATTTTTAATTTAGGTTAGTAGTATAATCCATAATTAAAATATTATCAGACTTCTCAATATCCTTTATTGTTAATTTTTACTATAAATACATGAAAAAAGAACTCTGATAAGGTCAACATGGTAAGTCACCAATAAAGAAAGACTGAATAAATGTTTATATTTTGCAAAATAAAATTCGAAATTACAAAATGCCTTGGCCTGCACATTTTATTTTACAAAATGTAAAACATTCTTTTTCTCAGTTGTTCCTTTTTTGAAGCAGATAAATTGTGCAGAGAGCCAAATAAAATCTTCAAATATGTAAAATTAATATATAAGGTATATACTTTCTTTTCATGACCTTGTGTTTCCACCCAGAAAATATTCACCTTTACACTTCTCCAGTAGAGATTTAAATTTGGGAATGAAGGCAAATGGGCCAGAGGAGAGGCAAGATTTTCTATATTTACTCTAATATAGATTATGTTTAAAGGACAAGTACTTCTTAGGGTTACTTGATATTAAACTTAGATTTTAGGTGAGCAGCCTCTAAATCTTACTCTTTGCTCTGTAAGAACATGGAAGAGACACAAATGGTGAAAAGATTAGTTTTACACAATCAAAGGGTCAACTGGAAGGAAAACAGAAGATGGTAATATGCAGATTTATGTTGCCAACAAAGTCTCTATTTCTGTATTACAGTACAATGAGCAATCGAAGATGAATATAACATATCTAGTCTGGGCGATTGGCAAAATCAACACAGTATTATCAGAGGTAAATAAGTAGATAAATAAGTAGGAAGCAGCATATAGTTTGAACTTTTTCCACATCCTCATGAAAACCAGTATTTCATGTATTTGGTACATTTTTGTGGAGAAGAAAGTAGATCATTTCATGTGGTAGAGTCAGGGCTCATGGCTTAGCTGTCATTTTTCAAATACTGTATATGTAGTATATGTAATATATAAAATATATATAATACACATTATGTCTCTATATATTTAGTATATGGATGAAATTCACAAGGGCAATTCTTTGCTCTGGATGTAAACTTATATTGTCATTACAAATATTCAAGAAAGCAAAACACTATAATGACATGATCACAGCAATTATTAACAACACACAATCTTGGCAGCGATGAGAGAGTTTTCCAATTGTCTGTTAAGTATCTGTGGTACTTGGAACTATTTCATAAAAATGTATATGATGTTTTATAAAAAGAACTTTAAATTCATTCAATTTTACTTAAAAATGATTTACATCCTTGATTAGTAGTAGACATGATTTTCAGTACAGCTCAATCTCAAAATGTTGCTGCTGATCTATGCATTTGAATAATATGTGCAGCAATGTGGTTCAGTTTTCTTTTTTCAAGCGTGAACTCTAGACTCATGAATTGTGTTTGAATTAGTGGGATTCATGATTTTATTTTAGTGCCTGACAATGACTTGGTTAAATATTCTTTACCTCAAGAGGTGATGGTTCTCAAATTATAATCCAAATGTTTTGACCTTACCATCACTGCAAATATGTCTGAAATGTAAGGAAAATTTAGCCCTCAATTTTCTGGTTCATTTACTCATCAAACTATCTTATTAAAGCCACTTCATATTCAAGAAACTTCTTAGCCAATTATTTCCAGCTTATTTCATAGTCCCAGGAAGTTGACACTTACCCAACTAAATCCCTGTAGATCCTCCTCAGTGTATATAATTCAGCTCACCTAGAATTTATGTTGCTACAATTAATAGGGAGGTGGGTCTCCAAATCCTCTCTAAAACATTTATTGTGAGCAATTCAAACCAAATTTCTATCAGCTACTCAATCCTAATATCCCTCCCTCCACACAAATTTAGAGAATTATTTTCATACTCTTGCTGTTTCTAGAGGTATTTCCTGGTATTTATCTGGATCTTAGTCACTGTGTATATAATTTTAAACCCAATATACTCTACATTTTTTAATATTCTTTTGTTATTGGTGGTTTTACCTCTTTTCTTTATGTAACAGTATAGCTTTCTTTTAATTTTTTTTTCTTAAAAAGAAAATGCAGGCTATAATTTATGCAATATAAATAAAAACCATAACAATTGCAGTGAGACCGAGTAGAATGATACTGTACACACAAAGGAATCTGATTTAACTAGTACCAGGGAAAGAAAAAATAAAGGTCACTTGACAACATGTTAAATCCAAATTGAAAATCATATGATGAAAATAAATGAAAGAAAATGAAAGACATATTCTGGGTCATTGGATTAAGGTGACCTGGAAGGGAGTGGAGGTATAAATTTGTGTACAAAGAAGTGAAAGCATAATTTTATGAAGTGGAAATCTATAGGATTTTTATGTAAATTCTGTAGGATATATGAGGAGAAGGATGAAATGAGACAACTGCAGTCGACTCTCAATTTACCAGGGTATTATGCAGGAGTGAGGTCATGGTTTGCCTCAAATCAATTGTGAACAGACCATATAAACTCTAGGCATACACTGGCTAACCAGTAGTGTTATAAACTACCAGCAATAAAAATGATAGAATATGTGTTCTTGGAATATTTTTGGGATTTAACAATTATAAAGGCAAGCAAGCAAGTGAAATGTTGAGTAAAGAAAGAGAAATTCAGATGTATTTTTGATGGTCAGAGTGATCTTGTTTTTGATCATATGCCAGAGAACATATTTCAGAGACTGCAGTTTGGGGAATAGCCACAGAGGCACAGAGCCCAAGATTCATTTTACAGTGGAAGTAGGGTGATGGGCACTGTTTCTCTCCATATATTTATTTCTCAGTTCAGCCCTTGCCTCCTTTGAATTGATGTATAATTATGGATAATAAATGCCCAGATCTTAAATGTACAGTTTTGACAAATGTCTATTTCCATTTAATCCACACTTCATCAAAATACAGGACATGTATACCATTCTAGAATGTTCCCCCAAAATCACTTCCAAAAAACCTCCTCTGCTCCTTTACTCCAAATTACTGTTCTGATTTCTGTATCTAATAATGTGTTTTATCTTTTCCAAAACTTCATATACATGGAATTTATACAATGTGTACTTATTAGTTTGCATCTTTTGCTCAAAAAGACCTGTTGAGGTAGCTTATCCATCCGTCCATCAGTGCTTCACTTTTTATTGCTGAATAGTGTTCCATTAATACCATAATTAGTTTATTCATTCTCCTCTTAACGGGCATTGGTGTTGTTTCCAGTTTCTTTCAGTTTGCTGTTACTGCTATAAACTTTTATGTGTATTATGTATTCTTTGAGAGAGCTCACTTTTTAAGATTAAAAAAAAAGCCCCTTTGATAGGTTGAATAATGGTTGGAGATAGAGAGTCTTAATCCATGGAACTTATAAATGTTCTTTGGGAAAAAGATCTTTGCAAATGTAATTACATAAGGATTTTTAGGTCAGAAGATTCCCTCATATTAGCTGAAGCCTAAATACAATTGCAGAGACCTTATGAGAGAAAGGCAAAGGGTGCTTTGAGAGATTAAGGGAAGCAGGGGAGGCAAGATAATCATAGAGCAAAGATGAAATGATGTGGCTTCAGCCCAGGAATGCCTGGAGTCAGCAACCATGGAGAGGCATGAAGTCTGTTTTCCCATAGAGCCCGGTGAGGGATCACAGCCCTTTTGAGCCTCTAGAACTGTAGAAAAACAAATTCCTGTCATTTTAAGCCACTGACTTTGTGATAATTTCTTAACACACCTTTACTGCTCTCTCCTCCCTTTCTGGCTTTGACTTGGAAGTGGGAATACATTGTGGGGAGCTTGCTTGGGAGCAGGGAAGCATGATTTTTTATGCCCATTCTCAACTTTAATTTTTGAATTTCATTCCTGAATAACCAAAATAAATGATCTTGGTACTAAACATAATTAGAAAAGCTTGAGTTGCCACATTAATTGTTTTATAAGGAGGGAACAATATCTTTTCATAATGTACTTTAAAAAAATTGTGTAGGTAAAATTAAATCATCCCAAGACCTAGAGAAAAAATTCTGGGATTATAAAACACACACACACACACCACAGAACACTGAAGAAAAAGAAAATATTTAGCATGAACTCTTATTCTCAGTAACCTGACATGTATGTTTGTCTATAACCTGCCCCATTTTATTTAATTAACTACCACCTTCTGACATCTCACCAAATCACTTCTATCAGGTTTACTGAGAGGCACTGGAGAGTGGCCACAGTTTTAGTTTTATCATTAAACTCAATCCAATTCATAATTAAACACGTGGCTTCTAATATATGTGAATCTAAGTAGTGTAAAGGGTTGGGATACAGATTAGGGAGATCCAGTGCCTAAATTAAAATTATTACCCCTCACTAGTAAATAGATTTGAAATTAGAAATGTTTCAGCTAGAAATATATATTAACATTTTTACAGATAAAAAAAAAAGCATCAAACATTATTAACTCTACAAAAAGAAATACCTTTAAAAATCCATATTACTATTTCTATTATGATTCAGATTCAGAAAAAAAAATCTTATATTGATCTTTTTGGGTTTGGGCTGCCATAGGAAAATACCATAGAATAGATGGCTTACATAAAATATACTTATTTTCTCACAGTATTGGAAATTAGAAGTCCCTCAGTGAGCCAGCCAGGTTGGTATCTGGTGAGAGCACTCTGCTCGGGTTGCAGACTATACTGCCTCGCATGTGTCCTCACATGGTATGAGGTGAAGGCCCTAACTTTCTCTCTTATGAGGCCACAGTTCTATTGGATTAGGGCCCGACCCTATGATCTCATTTAACCTTATACTTCCTAAAGACCCTATCTCTATACACAGTCACAGTGGGTGTTAGGGGCTTCAACATATAAATTTGGAGGGGCTCAATTCAGTCCATAGCACATGATTAAATCTTTGCTAGCTTGAAAAACATATTATTCATGTGCACACAAAACATTCAAACTTCCTCATGGCTCTTAATGCCTATGTCCTCTCATGGCTAAGCTACTTGACATTATATTTGCCTTGCAACACCTTCATTTCTTCTGCTCCCATCTGCTGCAGGAGACTGAAATCAGGGTTCCTGTTTGACTCCTCTGATGACACTTTAGCACAAATGTCATCAGTGATCTATTTGCCAAATTCATCCGTCATTTTAAAATCCTCTTTTGTTGTTCTTCTATTGCACCTGACACTGTTGGCTATTTTCAGCTTGAGTTGCCTCCTGTAGCTTCCATGAAATCATTGAAATTTGAATGATACGACCTTAATACTTGCCCATAATATGAACTCGATAAATGTTTGTATAAAAGAACTGACAAGAGATCCCTGGGTGGCTCAGTGGTTTAGCACCTGCCTTTGGCCCAGGGCGTGATCCTGGAGTCCTGGGATTGAGTCCCACACTGGGCTCCCTGCGTGGAGCCTGCCTCTCTCTCTCTCTCTCTCTCTTTCTCTCTCTGTGTGTGTCTCTCATGAATAAATAAATAAAATCTTTTAAAAAATGGACAAATTATTTTGCTAATTGTATTAATTTATAATTTCTCTATAATCTGATGTTTTCAAGTGTTAGAGTATAATAAAATTCATGTATAGATTAATATACACAGGGAGCTATTTATAATTTCAAGTAACTTTGTCATTTTTCTCTTAATGACCCTTTTATAATTTCTATAAGCCAATACTATCTCAATTATATGCAACACAATTATTTCCTTTATTTTCAATTTAAAAATGAGGTTTAAGAATAAATGTTTATTAGACATGTTATAAATTAAAAGTTGTAAAACAGACTACCATTATTTGTTATACTGAATAAGGAGATTGGCAATACTTCATATTTAACCTTTATTATTTGTAAAGTTATATTTTTCTTAAAATCATGGAGATTTATTTTAACTGCGAAATTATGCTGTTTGATTGATTTTATTATATTAGTATGGGGTAGTATTCATATTCTTGAATCTAACTACTTTTATGGTTTACATATTCCAAACAGTATTACCCTAGTTTCTTTTATTTTCTATTTATATACCAAACTAATTTAAAAAGCATATAAAATATTAAAATGTGTAAATCTCTGTAAACCAATGATGAAAGGCATTTTATTTTATTTTTTCTGAAAGGCATTTTAAAAGGTATTTGTGTATTCATTCATTCATCCATTCATTCATTTTTACTCAGAGTTCATCACTACACTGTACTGTTAATCTCCTTCATCTATTTCACTCATTCCCCCTTCCCTCTCCCTTTTGGTAATCTCCAGTTTGTTCTCTATATTTCAGAGTCTTTTTTTAATTTGTCTCTTTTTTCTTTGTTCATTTGTTTTGTATCTTAAATTCCACGTTCAAGTGAAATCACGTGGTATTTATCCTTCTCTGACTGACTTATTTCACTTAGCATTGTATCTTCTAGATCCAACTACATTGTTGCAAATGGCAAGATTTCATCTCTTTTTATGACTAATTTTCCATGGTATATATACTCCACATCTCCTTGATCAAATCTATCCATAGACACTGGCTGCTTCCATAATCTGGCTATTGTAAATAATGCCGCAATAAACATGGGGGAGTGTGTATTTTTTGAATTTGTATTCTTATATTTTTTTGGTAAATACCCAATAGTGATTCCTGTGTTATAGGATAGATCTATTTTCAATTTTCTGAGGAAGCTTCATACTGTTTTCCACAGTGGCTACACCAATTTGCATTCCCACCAACAGTGCTGGATGGTTTCCCTTCCACTGCATCCGCTGATGACTTTTGTTGCTTCTTGTGTTTTTTATTTTAGCCATTCTGACGATTGTCAGGTGATAACGCAAAGTTGTTTTGATTTGCATTGCTCTGATGATTAGTGATGTTGAGTATTTTTTCATGTGTCTATTGGCCATCTGTATGTCTTTAGAGAAATATCTTTTCATTTCTTTACCTATTTTTAAATTGGAAGATGAATTGTATAAGTTCTTTATATATTCTGAGTACTAATCCTATATTGGATATATCATTGCAAATATTTTCTCCTATTCAGTTGGTTGTCTTTTAGTTTTGTCAATTTATTCCTCTGCTGTGTAAAAGCTTTTTATTTTGATGTAGTATTTTTGCTTTTGTTTCCCTTGCCTGAGGAGACATATCTAGAAAAACATTTCTCTTGCCAATGTGAGAAAAACTATTGCCTGTGCTCTTTTCTAAAAACTTTATGGTTTCAGGGATCCCTGGGTGGCGCAGCGGTTTGGCGCCTGCCTTTGGCCCCGGGCGCGATCCTGGAGACTCGGGATCAAATCCCACGTCGGGCTCCCTGCATGGAGCCTGCCTCTCCCTCTGCCTGTGTCTCTGCCTCTCTCTCTCTCTCTGTGACTATCATGAATAAATAAATAAAATCTTTAAAAAAAAAAAACTTTATGGTTTCAGGTCTCACCTTTAGGTCTTTAATCCATTTTGAGTTTATTTCTGTGTACCGTGTAAGACAGTAGGCTAGTTCCATTCTTTTGCATGTACCCATCCAGTTTCCCAACATCATTTGTTGAAGAGACTGTCTTTTACTCATTGCATATTCTTGACTCCTTTGTCAAAGATTAACTGACCATGTAAGCATGGGTTTATTTCTGGGCTCTATTCTGTTCTATTGATCTATGCATCTAATTTGTGCCATTACCATACTGTTTTATTATAGCTTTGCTGTATAGTTAGAAATCTAGGATTGTGATACCTTCAGTCTTCTTTATCAAGATTGCTTTGGCTATTTGGGTCTTTTGTGGTTCCATACAAATTTTAGAATTATTTCTTCTAGTTTCGCAAAAATATTGTTGGTATTTTGATAGGGTTTTAATTAAATCTATAGATAGTTTTGAGTAGTATGGACATTTTAGCAGTATTTGTTCTTCGAATCCATGAGCAATGGAATATTGTTCCATTTATTTGTGCTGTCTATTTCTTTTCACCACTGTTTTATTGTTTTCAGAATGCAGGCCTTTCATTTCCTTGATTAAGTTTACTCCTAGGCATTTTATTATTTTTTGGTGACATTGTAAATGAGATTTTAAATTCTCTTTCTGCTTCTTCATTACTAGTGTATAGTAATGCAACAGATTTCTATATATTGTTTTTATATTGTGTGGCCTTCCTGAATTCATTTAGCAGTTCTAGTAGCTTTTTTGTGAAGTGTTTAGGGTTTTCTATTTGTATAGTATTATGTCATCAGCAAATAATGAGTTTTACTTCTTCCTTACCAATTTAGATGTCTTTTATTTCTTTTTGTGATTTGGTTACTTGTGCTTAGGACTTCCAATGCTCTGTAGAATAAAAATGGTGAGAGTGGACATCCTTGTCTTATTTCTGATCTTAGGGAAAAACTTCTCCATTTTCAATAATGAGTATAATATTCACTATGGGTTTTTCATATATGGACTTTATTATGTTGAAGTATGTTCCCTCTAAACCTATTTTGTTGAAGCTTTTTTTTTTTTTTAATTGTGAATGAATATTGGGTTTTACCAAATGCTTTGATAAGGCATTTTTATCTTTTCTCTTGTTGATGTGATGTATGCTTTTTATCTTTTCTCTTGTTGATGTAATGTATCATGTTGATTGATTTGCAAATACTGAATCACCCTTGTACCCTGGGAATAAATCCACTGGATCATGGTGAAATGATTTTTTTAATGTATTGTTGGATTTGTTTGCTAAAATTTTGTTAAGGATATTTGCATCTATGTTCCTCAGAGATATTGACCTGTAGTTGTTCTCTTTATTTGTATGTCTTTATCTGGTTTTGGTATCAAGGTAATGCTGGCCTCATAGAATGAATTTGGAAGCATTTCTTCCTCTTCTAGTTTTTGGAATAGTTTAAGAAAAATAGATATTAACTATTCTTTAAATGTTTGGTAGAATTCTGCTGTTGAGGCCATCTGGTCCTGGACTTTTGCTTATTGGAAGTTTTTGTTTACTGATTTAACTTTATTGCTGATAATCAATCTGTTCAAATTTTCTGCTTCTTCCTGATTCAGTTTTTGGATGTTATGTTTCTAGGAATTTATTCATTTTTTTCTTTATTGTCCAATTTGTTAGTTATAATTTTTCATAATATTCTCTTATCCCTTGTATTTCTGTAGCATCAGCTGCTGTTTCTTCCCTTTCATTTCTGATTTTGTTTGAGTCCTCTCTCTCTCTCTCTCCCCCCCGTCCCCCCGCCCCCTTATGAGTCTGGCTAAAGTTTTAACAATTTTGTTGATCTTTTTAAAGAACCCACTCTTGGTTTCATTGATCTGTTCTATTGTTTTGTTTTGTTTTCTATTTCATTTATTTCTGCTCTAAGATTTAATATTTCCTTTCTTTACTGGCTTTGGGTTTTGTTTGCCCTTTTTCTCTGCTCCTTTAGGTATAAGGATTAGGATGCTTATTTGATATTTTTTTCTTGCCTTTTAGGTAACCCTCTATTGCTATAAACTTCCCTCTTAGAACACCTTTTGCTGCACCCCAAAACATTTTGACCACGTGTTTTCAATTCTATCTCCATGTGTTTTTTTTATTTCTTTTATGATTTCTTGTTTGACCTATACATTATTTAGGTGCATGTTATTTAACTTCCATGTATTTGTGTTCTGTTTAGATTTTTTTTCTTGTGGTTGATTTCTAGTTTCATAATTTTGTGGTTGGAGAAAATGCATGGCATGACTTCAGTCTTTTTGAATTTCTTGAGACTTGTTTTATGGCTTAAGATGTGGTCTGTTATGGAGAATGATTCATGTGCACTTGAATGCATATTCCACTGTTTTAAAATGAAATGTTCTGAATATATCTTGCAGATCCATCTGGCCAACGTGACATTCAAAGCTACTATCTCCTTTTGATTTTATGTTTAAATGATATTCCCATTGATGTATGTGTGGTGTTAAAATCCTCTACTATTATTGTATTACTAATGATTATTTCCTTTACGTATATTAATAATGACTCTATGGATTTGGGTGTTCCTGTGTTGGGCGCATAAATATTTATGTTATATCTTTTGTTCATTATAAGCTTTATGATTATATAATGCCCTACTTTGTCTCTTATTACAGTCTCTGTTTTAAAGCATTTTGTTCAATATAAGTATTGCTATCTGGGCTTTTTCACCTTAATTTGCATGATAAGTGCTTTTCCATCTTTCTTTCTTTCTTTCTTTCTTTCTTTCTTTCTTTCTTTCTTTCTTTCTTTTCTTTCTTCTTTCTTTCTTTCTTTCTTTTTTAAAGATTTGTTTATTTATTATTATATATAAACAAAGAGAGCATGTGGAAGGGGGAGGTCATAGGAGAGAAAGAAAGAGAATTTCAAGAAGACTTCCTGCTGAGCACACAGCCCAGAGGAGCTCAGTCTCATAACACTGAGGTCATGACCTAAGCCAAAATGAAGAGTTGGACACTTCACTGACAAATCTGTGTGTCTTTAGATCTGAAATATGTCTATTGTATGCAGCATATAAATGTATCTAGCTTTATATTTTTCTCATTCTATCACCCTGTCTTTTGATTGAGGTATTTTGTCCATTTACATTTAAAGTAATTATTGATAGATTTGTATTCATTGTCATTTTGTTACCTGTTTAATGGTTATTTTTGTAGTCTTTCTCTGTTCTTCTCTGTCTTCTTTCATGGCTTGCTATATTTCTTTAGTGATGTACTTGGATTCCTTTCTCCTTATTTTTTGCATATCTATTACTGGTTTTTGATTTGTGGTTACCCTTGGGTTTATATATAACATCTTATGCATAAAGCAGTCTGTATTAACTTGATGGTCACTTAAGTTTGAATCCATTCTAAAAGCAGTAAATTTAGGACCCTTCTACTTTGCTATCTTACCTAGAAGTTTGAAGGCTTTTTAAAATATTGATCTCCATATTGTTTTTTTCTATCAATCTATACTTCAATTTTCAAAAATATTGGTGCTTATTTAAACTGGGAAATTATTTTCAAAGTAAGTAACTTTATGTTTAGATTTTTAAAAATTTAACATTGTCTTACTCAAGTAGTATGAATAAATTTCCAAAAGATGTGATCTCTGGATACATGATAAGGATTTGAGAAGATATTATATCCCTCCATTTCTAGAAAAAAAAATGTACATGTTACCCAATTCTTATATTTCAGGTTCTCTGACATAATTTGGATAAAATGCTTGGCAAATTTTGTTTAAAAATTGTAAAATATACTATACATATAAAAGGTGAGCTAAATATATACATGAATGTGTACAGCTTAACAGTGAATAAATAATCCTGAAATTCTTACCAATTTTATTAAAAAAATAGGACACTGTCAGTATATTAAATTGCCACTATGTTTATTTCCATCATGACATCCCCTTTTTCCTATCTTCCAGACTATATGTAGAATTTGGGTTAATGATTCATTTGTTTTTCCAATATACTCTAGTTGTATTTTCTTCTAAGAAAAAGAAAGACATGGGGTCCAAGAAATAGATGGTCCAACCCAAAGCATGAATGGAGTTCCCAGGAAACTAGAGAAAGGACATAGCAGTAACACACTCATGCAATGTGAGAGGAAAACAGTTGAAGTTGGAGAAAAATGAAGGATTTAAGGAATACTTACTCAATGGAGGAAAAAAAAAAGTGGAGGGGAATTAGAGGAGTTAAACTTCTGACAAGATTTTGAGGATAAGTAAGATAAACTATATGAAAATGTAAATGGAGTTGGTAACTCCAACAACAAAACATTAATTATAAACAAACCCCAACAATAAAATTATTAAATAAAGGAAATATTATGTTACACTATTTAGGTTACCCTGCAAATAACATTAAAAAAATGAAATGTTATCAATCTCAATTATTCAAAAATTAATGCAATACATTTGGTATAATATGGTCTTGGGATGATTTTATGTCTGTCTGCATATTTGTTCATGTGTGCTTGTGCATAAAATGTGGACCACAAATGAGAACTAAATACCATGTTATCATCTGTATTGGGGAGTCAATAAATTTGGGTGAAAAAAATAAGAAAAAGCAATAAAAACATTTCAGTTATCAGTATCTATGGAAATGTCAGTAGAAACAGCCTAAGTGTGAAAAAATATTTGTCTCTATAAGAATCCTGAAGGATAACTAACATTTAAAAGTGTCTAGAGATTCTACAAAAATATAGTCCATTTTTGAAATAATATGAGATAAATATATTTATGCATATTCTATAATTTTTTTAAAAGATTTTGTTTATTCTTGAGAGACAGACAGAGAGAGAGAGAGAGAGAGAGAGAGAGGCAAAGACACAGGCAGAGACAGAAGCAGGCCCCATGGAGGGAGCCACCCCGGCTGCCCCAAATTCTATAATTTTTATTGAGATATTTACTGATGGGTATATGTAAAATGTTAGCCATCGTGAGTGTGAAATGATTTACTTCCCTAGATTAGTGTTTTTGTTTGGTTTGGTTTGGTTTGGTTTGGTCATTGCCATAATAATTAATTGGGGGCTTTTAGCTTTGTGATTCTTTTATTTTTAGCACAAAACATTTGGTAAGGACAATTATTTTATACACTCTACAGAGTCTTTACATCATTTTATGAAAATATTTGCATTTATGGTAATATTACTGACACTGTACTATAAAGATAGAAGTATTTACAATAATATTTCTTATCCATTTTTACCCTTTCTTCCTATATTCCAAGAATCAAGTTTTTCTGTCAGTTGTCCTTAGGGTAGGAATACTTGTAGACCCCAATTATAATTTCTTTTCATCCTAAATGTTGGTCTAATGCCTTTCTGGACTACTTGAGGATTCAAGAAAATAGATTAAAATTACATCATTTTTTGAGTAATAGTTTATTTAGTGTTTTCCCTTTTTTGTCACTTTGGGGTGACTGGCTGTAGTTTTATATCCAGTGTCTTCGTTCCCTCTAGTATTAATTAGTTTGCCCTTTATAAAAAAGCTGTATTTTATAGCAGTGATTCAAAATGCTCTTTCTGAGATTCTAAAATATTTCTAAGTCAGTGTTTTTGTAGTTATTAGTTATTTATTTTTATTGTCCACACACGGAAGCTGCAAAGATAAAAGTGGTTTTCTACAAAAATACTGTTAATTCTGTTCATAAATATGATGACAAAATAATTCAAATGTAAACAGTACATATAATTATCCTAACTTTTTTCTTTCTTATGGAATATGTGAAGTTTTAAGGAATATTTGAAGCCACAGAATTTATTATCATTTTGAATTTGAAAATACTCCATTAATTAGATGAATTGCTCCATTTTCTCTCTTAATCTCTATAGTTTTGAGTAAATAAAAAGCAAAGGCATCTGTTTATATGTGCCCAAAGATTTCTTTGACTTCCAAATACTGAATTATATATTCTATATAAGTAGATTTTTTTCTTTTATGGATTATTTTTTAAAATATAATCCCAAGTCAAATTCAATTATCTTGTGAGGAAACAGCTATCTCAGGTTAAGATGGACAGTTACATAGAATATAAAGGAAAATTAATGCATATTAGTACTACAGATGACCAAAAATCCCATCTGTTTTTCAAATAATATACTGAGAAAAGTGTTCACTCATATAGTTTGTGAATGTTGTCATTAAATGTGACTAAAATACAGTGTGGTAAAACAGGAATTATTTCAAATAAAAATATGATCAGATATAGTTTAAATAAACTCATCAATATATAATAGGTTAAAAAACAGAAATATAAGATTTCATCAGAACATTCTTATTTTCTGAGATTAGTATTTTTAGGAGAAATCAACACTAATTCTATAAAATGTCTTTTCTATTATAAAATAAAATATTATGGTATAAATGAAGTACAGGTCTTATAAAGTATGACATTTTAAAATATTACATATTTGAAACTCAATGTATCTTACCAACTGCAGAGTAAACCTGTGAATATAATTTATAGAAATGATTTTCATCTTTGATATGACTTATCTCCATGCACTTTTAACTGTCAGGTATATAGTTTTCACTTCTTATAGGACAATATTCAGCACTCACTTATGTTTTCACTACATGATATTTAATATAAATTATTACTGGTGCTATCTCACTGAATTTACTCTCCTTTCTTTATTCAAATGTATATAACCATTACATGTAGGCTTGATCAATGTTTAATATCATTGGCAAAATCAATATGACTTCAATTTTTAACATATACATATCCCCTCTATCATTCATCATATTTTATAATGAGGTCATATGCAAATGAAATAAATTCTTTTCTATAAAATTTTATGTATTAAGTCTAGTATTTCTAATGTATCGGAGATGATGCCCAGAGGTGTGTATCAAGTATCATTACTATTAAGTAAATTTCATAATAGTGCTATAACTTTGTGCATGAAGTTTTTAAGTGGATATTTTGATTTGCTCGCATAGAACATAAACTTGTTTAATCATTAAAGTAAATGTTTAATGAAGCATGGATGTTAAAAAGGCAAATTTTCAACACTAAAGAGACAAATACTGCAGATGCTTAGCAGAAATTCTTCTTTTGAAAATGGAAAATTAATTCAATAAAGCTTGAAGGGTTATTTGAAATATGCCTCCTATATTTTGTATGGAATGAGTTGTGTTGGTATAATGCTAAGAAGGTTAGTGTTAACTTTATGAAGATATTGTTTGAAAATTAAACCACAGTTTACATAAATATTTTCATTATTAAAAGAAATCACTTCTTGTTATTGTTGGTAAAAGTTTGTATTTTTAATCATTCCAAAGGTAGCCTAAATACAGACTAGTTAATGATAGTGATACTAATAGCTGACATTGATAGACACTATATGCAAAGCACCAATAAGCACATTGTATGGACTGTTCAAGTTCACTGATTGATTATAGTTGTATCTACCTAACAACAATGATTAAAAAATCCTAAGGCACAAAAAGGTGACTCACATATATTTTTGAGTACTCAAAAAATGTATGTAACTATAATATATGCTCTGTTTAATTGATTGTGCATATATAGATGGTAAAGTCTTTTGTATTGGGGGTTCTTAACACTATTTGACTGAAAAACAAAATGTAAGCACCCAGTTCAAAATCATTAGAAAATGCTTTTTGTTATAATAGGAGGGTAAGTTCAAGCTATGATGCAACTCTCCTGCAATGATAGAAAAAAAAAAATTGAAAGAGAATGAAAATTAAAATCAAAGAGCTGATAACTTAATATTTCATGGCCCAGTTAAAGAACAGAAAATTGGCATGAATACCTTCAAGATTAGAGAGAAATCCTATTTTTTATGACCATGGCAGAAATTGAAAATATGAGATTCAATCACGCTAGCTCAATGCAGTCATCTTTGTTTTGTTTACGGTCTATAGGCATTGGAGGAGAGGAATAAAGAGTGAAGGCATGGGCATCTGGGATGAAACATGTAAGCACAGGATTGCATCTTTCAAGTCTTTCTGATTCTGCCAGTTGTGTGGATGCAAACAGATGCATAATTTCACATGTAAATATTTGTGAAGTTAAAGATTTAAAAAAAATAAATTGCAGAACTGGCATTTAGCATATGCTCAAAGAGCAAAAGCATCTGAGAGTTCCAATGTGTATGTAGTGAGGGGAGGGGGACTGGAACATTTAATTCAAAGAGGGAGATCTGATTCTCACATTTCTAACCCAGAATCGAGGAATGTGTCATCACTTGCCTATTGGGCTGCAAGTTTTGTGTATATAAGCATGGCAAAATGGTAAGAAGATCGAATTGGAATGGGCTTTTGATATCATAAGTCACACAAAGTGTGTGGGTCACTAGAACCCCTGCTGGCTTTGAAGATCTCTGAGGGGCAGCTGTCAGATGCTGTCAGTTGCAGTCAGATTCCACTAGAGCAAGATGAAAAATCACTTGGCAGATACTCTGTTTCCAGTGGTGAAAAGAGCAGTCAGAATTGAGGTCTAACTTCTTGGACTCTTTCCTTTTGAGATGATGTAGAAATCTGTGAAGCTGCATACTCTGAAGAAGGGGAATCCCCTCTCATGGCTGGAGCCGTTTCCTTTCTGAGACTAAAAAAAAAACTCTATCCCAGGAGAGAAATCACAAGTCACCCTGAACTTTTTTCAATCTCTGTGATGCTCTGCATCAAATAAAAGGAAGAAGACATCAGCTTTTAGGAAGAGTGGCATATAAAAAAATACCTATTTACTTGATAGAGCGTGTAGTAAAAATTCAAATATTGGGGAGACTTCTAAAGCTTGGTGCTTTAAAAATTTGGTTTAGCTGTTCTAATTTGTTTATTATTTCACAAAACACCACCACATGAAAAGATGTGATTCTCTAATGGTTTGCAGTGGGTCATATGAGACATGTAAAACTAAGGAGTTATTACTCTTAGATACCAAGGATTTATTACTTTTAGATGTGCTCGTAAACAAGATTGAATTTTGAATTATAATTAGTTTTTGTGTATACAGACATACTTTAAAGATATTGCTGGTGTTCAGTTCCAGACCACCACAATAAAGCAAACATCACAATAAATAAGTCAAAGTAATGTTTTGGTTTCCTAGTGCATATAAAAGTTATGTTTACACTGTACTTAGTCTATTAAATGTGTGATAGTATTATGTCTAAAAACCAGTGTATATACCTTAATTATATACCTTAATTAAAAAATACTTTATTGCTAAAAAAAATTGCTAACCATCATCTGAGCTTTCAGCAAGTCATAATCACTGGTGACAGATCACCATAACAAATAGAATAATAATTAAAAAGTTTGAAATATTATGAGAATTAACAAAGTGTGACACAGAGATATGAAGTGAGCTAATGCTCTTGGAAAAATGATGCTGATAGGTTTGCTCATTGCAGGGTTGCCATAAACCTTCAATTTGTAAGCATAATATCTGAGAGGCACAATAAACAAAGTATACCTGTGCTAATTAATAATACATCTCTAAAACATGCAGAATAGCCAACATAGTGTTTTCCGCTAATGTCAGTTGTGAGCAAAAAGACTATACCATCTCCCAAACATTGATAATGCATTTTGTTTGCCTTTTAAGTAACAAAAGTGAAAGTAGCTTGATTATAGACTCTGTAAACCTGAAGTGTATATTTTCTGGTTATTTCAGTGAAACCTTCTTTTCTGTCCAGTACTAATGTTTTAGTTCCTCACATGACTCTTGCTGATACACATTAATTAGACAACTTTTTGTTTCAAGTTATAGAAATGCCTGAGGAGTCACCAGTGGCTTAGTCACTGTATCTAAGTATTCAGATAAAGTGTGTTCTCTCTCTCTCTCTCTCTCTCTCTGTTGCTTCTCTCATTTCCTTCTACTATAGATGAAAATTCCAGGTAAGAAGATAAGTTAAGAGCTAGTTTCTACCACTTTGATCTCTCTCATCACCATCTCTAATAGCAAAGTCCCAAGGAAGACTGTGACTAGCCCAGCTACAACTCATGCTTAGCCTTAAACCAGTCTTTGTAGTAGAAGACTGGGGAGAACTGATTGTTCAACCTGGCCCTAGTCCGTTGCATTATGAATGATGGGATACCATCTTTGACAGCACCACGGCATCCTCCATGAGGACCAAAGGATGAGATGGTCGTCAAAGGAAAGGATACTGGAAAGGATATATATGTCCATCATGATGATGAACACCAAGTCAGACTATCAATTGCAGAGCAAGTCTGCATCCATCAGTATTAAAATGGTTTTTACTTACATATTAGGGTTCGTCAGAAAATGACATCAGTTATTTTAACAGAGAGTTTAATGTAGATAATTAGTAGAATGGGTGCTTGATGGACTATAAAGACAAAGGAAACACTGAGGTATCTCAGAAGTAGTAACTGTAAAAAACAGCTAGCTTCTTTTGTCTAGGAGAACACTTCACTCCCCAAAAAAGTTTGGGACTTTTTCAGGACCTGGAATCTTCTTCCTGAAGATTCCTCTCTGGAACTTCCTGAAGTTTCTGAGAGGGAAACCCTGAAGTGCTGGGAGCCAGATCTCTGAGGAAAGAGTGTTGGTTAACCAGTGCTGGTTTCTGTGAGGAGCATGATGAGACTCATTCTGGAGATGTGGAAATACAACTGGAAACAGGTGCCAGATGCCACTCCAAAGTCAAAGAACATTTGCATTAGTAACCAAGGAAGGGAAAGAATGCAAAAGCAAGGATCAATAAGTTCTTTCTTCCTCCTCTCTTTTCTTCCTCCTCTTACCCATCCAGTCTCCTTTCAGAGGCCCCTACTAGCAGAACCTAATGAGTTTCCAGCCTTCAAAGTAGAAATGAAATTTATAGAGCCCCAACCTTAACATTGCAAAGAAAAGACTAGAAGTGTGGATCTGAAGCTGAGAGACAACAGCTTGCTTAATAACCAGCATGGTGATGATGGCAGCACAGTCCTGCACCAGCTGGAGAATATTTTATGCATTAACAGTGGGTTTTTGTCTGTACCTACAGATGCAATAATAGAAGCATATCCATCTACATGCAAATTACCACCCGCCATTTACACGCAATCCCACCTCACTCCCCACTAGTTTCTTAAAACATTGAAGTCTCACATCAAGTTCCTTCTACTTGGAGATTTCTGAGATCATATTCTATATAGTCCTTGGAGCATGTTTATCACCCTTTCAGGGAAGGAAGTGTCTGAAACTTTTCTTTGGATTGTGAATTCAGAACAGCAGTCTCTTATGAGAGAACGAGTCTGTGTTCACCATTTTCCTCATCTTAATTTTACCCTCTGTCTCAGTGGTTCTAGCATAAAAAGGAGCTGCACCAGTGAGGTGCTTGGGTGGCTCAGCTGGTAGGGTATCCAACTCTTGGTTTTGGCTCAGGTCATGATCTCTGTGCCATGGGATTGAGCCCTGTGTCAGGCTTTTTGCTCAGCATTGCAGTCTGCTTGGGATTTCTCTCTCTCTCTCTCTCTCTCTCTCTCTCTCTCTTCCTTCCTCTCTGCTCTATTCCCTACCCTACTCCTGCATTCTCTCTCCCTCTCTCTCACACACACACACAAAAAGAAAAGGAGCTGCACCATCATGGGCTGCCTGTACTCTGGCTTAGCAGAGATAAGATATATCGACTCTCTCAGCAATTGGAGAAGACCTTTTCCATGGCTATCTTTCTTGAAATTCCTCACCAAAATATCTCTCATATATAAAGAATTTAATATGAAAACTGGACGGTTGAAGTTCTCAGAATATTGCTTAAATCTAGCCTATTGAATAGAAACCATTTAATATTTTTCTTTAAATTCTGAACTTTTTGTTAAAAATAAATTGAATTTTTAAATAGCAATTTCATAATTTTAATTCACTTCTACTTGTTTTTCTTTTCTTTTTTTAGTATATATATACTTCCACTTCCCTCATAGAACATCCTACTGTTTCAGAAATACTGAATTGAAGTATTTGGCTGCTTTTCTTTAGTCAACCTTAAAATTAATGATGGATACAAAAAAATAGAATTTTATTGTGAAAAAAATATTTTGAATTCCATCAGGAGCATGATAGTATTCTTGAGAAAGCCTGCATAAATTATTTGTTTTTGGAAATCTGCAGAAAAGCAGTCAAAAGTTTAATGTGGAATCTCACCACAGCTAATTATATGTATTAGCTATGTTGAGTAGTTTGCTAGCCCAGATAACCTTTAAACTTTGGCTGTAATGGTAATTTACTTAATGGAGGGGCTTAATAGAAATATTGAAACAAATGTACCTCCTTAGATTTACTGAGATTGGATTGGGAAGTTAGAAGACATGAATGTGCTGTGCACACATACTGACAGAAAACCATGTCATTTTAATGATTCATAATTTCTAATTAGCCATGATTATTCTGAGTAGTTGTGGATATACATTTTAATTGTATCACATACTGTAATTTCCAATTTCCGCAGAGACGCTGATGAAGTGAAAGTCGTATTGCAAAGTCATCATTTAAATATTTGAGAAATGGAAGGCTTTAGGAGGGATAAATATCCACAGCTCAATTATAATTTCCATTGATTTCAGAAGTCAATTTTGTCCCTGTTATATGGATGGCTTTCTCCATTCTCTTTCCTAGCTCAACATCATGGTGGGGTTTTAAAATTGCGATGCCTTGTTCTTAGCGGATAAAGAGGATGCTACCCTTCACTCACATTTTTAGCCTTTTAAAAGATTTTTTAAAAAAGTAATCAGAGGGCTACCTGGTCGGCTCAGTGGTTGAGCATCTGCCTCAGGTCATGTTCCCGAGGTCCTGGGATCGAGTCCTGCATCAGGCTCCCCCAGGGAGCTTGCTTCTCCCTCTGCCTATGTCTCTGCCTCTGTGTGTCTCTCATGAATAAATACATTTTTAAAAATCCTTAAAAAAAAGTAATCAACGGAGCAGAGGCACAGGGCAAGTGAAGCAACTGGTGGAGCAATTGTAATAGGGAGAGTTTAATTTGAGTTAGAATTGAATTCTGAAAGCAGGAAGTCCTCACCTTGATACTTGCATATTCACATGATTATTAACAGAGTTACCTGAAGGATACTTGAGAGATTTATTTTGTATTTAGGCTTTCAAATTCCAAAGCAAAGAAATGGTTGATCTGCAAGAGAAAGACATTAGCTGAACAAAATAGGACTCCCAATAGCTTCTGATATGAGAAGAGGAAGTACAGTAGGTTAACACACATGTATCTTCATGATGATTAGAATAAGAAGCTATTAGATGTAAGGACATTATGTATATCCTTTAGGTTTTGTAATATATGGCACAAGTAAGCTGAAATAAGCATACCTAAAACAGTCTTCACGGAACGGGTACTCACCTCTATTCATTTGAGGCCCAGAAACTCAAAGTAATAATTAAGAAGTCCATTCCATTCCAATATCCACTTACAATGATCCAAGGAACAATTTCTTAACTTGAGATTTCATGAATACAGCTAGAGGATTGATTATAGAGAGACCTGTATTTAGATTAAGAAGTGGCATGGTTTCTTTTTTTTTTTTTTTTTTTTTTTTTTTTTTTTAAATTATTTTATTTTATTTATTTATGATAGGCACACAGTGAGAGAGAGAGGCAGAGACATAGGCAGAGGGAGAAGCAGGCTCCATGCACTGGGAGCCCGACGTGGGATTCGATCCCGGGTCTCCAGGATCACGCCCTGGGCCAAAGGCAGGCGCTAAACCACTGCGCCACCCAGGGATCCCAAGAAGTGGCATGGTTTCTGATAGTTAACCAAAGCAAAAATTATTTCTCTAAACTGTAAATGATATGTAAACTCTCAATCTGGAGATTTGGTGTAATCTTTCAATTTCTCCTCACCAAGAAAATGGTGAAAATACTTAGCAAGATATGACTAAGGAAATCATCTCTGCTTAGTTTAATCACATCTGAATTTATTTTCTTGCATTCTATTTGACTTAGTATATCCTTTATGTTTGTCTTCTGCAATAGCAATAATTATGTGATGTCCATATATTACCAATTGCTAATTACAAAAAAAATCACTTAAAATTAATCTAAATTACTATATAACTTCACTAAGCAAAATTGTTATAAATTCTGAAAAAATGTATTAATATATCCAGTAAAAATACATATTAATACATAGATCCTCTATATACTACTATATTTAAAGGGATTCAAATATGAATATGAATATTCATTCTATATTATATATATTTATATATTCATAGGGATTGCAATTCAAGGAAATATAAACAAGAATGTACTCAGTACAGAACTTAGCACATACTTAGAATTCTACTACCTTTATTATGACAACGAAAAGTATGTAATTCCCAATAAGAACTATAAACAGGATAAGACAGATATATGTAATCCTTATCTTCCATGAAACTTGTGTAGCAGGCAGGTCAGACAATTAAACAACATAACCAATAAAAGTTAATAAATATTATTACAGACCAAGTATATGTCTCCTTGAAAATACATAATAGCAAATTATCCAACCTTGCGGCTATTTTCTTTTTGTATGGTATTGAAGCTCTTGTATGCACGTGGTTTAAGTGCTCAATAAATTATTTTTTCATTTATGGAATGGTTAAATCTGAACTTTCTCTGTCCTATTTCCAATTTTTTTCAATGTTCTCTGCATTCAGTAATTGGACATGTATTTTACTTCTGATTTTTTTTTTTTTTTTTTTTTTTTTAGCAAAAAGGGTCTTTCATTTTGAGTTCGAGTTTTTTTAAACTGGTTTTTTATATCCAGTTGGGCAAACCCATATGCTCCTTGACAACTATTTTTAAAGCATTATAATTATCCTCTCTGGGTACAGCAACTTGGAGACTTAATTGTTTTGCCATTTCACACTCAATGCTAAATAAGTAATTTTCTTTTTATATGCAGTATTCTGTCACTTCATATAGATCAAGTGGAGATATAGATTGTTATGTGTATATATATATATGTGTGTGTGTGTGTGTATCTATCTCTCTCTATATATATATGTATCTATATATGAGGGAGTAATTAGTTTAATCTTCCTGAGAAAGCGTGGAACAACTAACTATATGTTGAGAGTTTTTCACTAGAGTGAGCAGTGATCGGTGACCACATTATGAAAGAAGTCAGGGTTATCAAAAAAAAAATGAGTCTTCACATTGCAATCATAACTTAAAGGGACATTCCCCAGTTTCTCTGGAGTTGAAATGTTTTACTACAAGTTCATGACCCTCAGGGGTTCCATTTTGGGGCATAGCAAACAGTGGGGGTGGAGCCTGTAAATGCTGTAGACACCTTTTGCTCAGTATGTCTATCTATGCATCTTTCTGGAGAGAGGATCTACACTTTTTAGCTGTTTCTCAAATGGGATCATGACTGCAAAATGGTAAGAAACCCCTTTCTCAAGGGTGTCAAGTTGATTTAAATCTATAGGAAGGAATCAAATGACAAGCGGAGGTGGCAGTTTCCTCTACTTGGAAATAGGTAACTATTGGTCAGCTCCTGCTCTAGTTTTCATTCAAAACCCTGCAAGACTGATTATAGTCAGTCATCTTTCAATATGTTCCAAGCAGCCATAAAGTCTCTATTATGACAGCTTCCTTAAAGGTTAGCTGGTTGATTTGTGATTTGGAAAGTATTTTCTTTCAGCATATGATTTTTTTTCAAAAATAATTTATGGAAAAAGATCATGAGGAGAATGGGGGATCTTTCTGATATTGCAAGCAGTCCATGTGGCTTCCACTTTGCATAGAGGAGATGGAAGTGGTGTAAACCATATTGTACCTAGTGACCTGATATCCTGATGATGCCTTGGGCTTATAGAAGGACACTAGGTCCTAGTAGAGTGTATCCCTATCTATAGGTGGCAGAGCTAGGAGTCTTGTTTTCTATTGATTTGATTGCCCCATACAACTATCCTCCATTAAGTATTTTAAGCCTCTCCGCTGTCTGCTGCAGTAAAGTTTTGGTTTAGATGAGAAGGAAAGGTGGTCCCAGTTGCTACGTCAGTTGTGACACTGGCCACTAGAGCAACTGTTACAGAGACATGTGAAACACCACTGCTTGTGTGTGCATTTGTAAATATGGTAGTTCAGCTTGTTAGGGCTAGAGGAGTGTTTACAATTAAGTGCAGGCAAGTGCTAGAGAAAGAAAAGAAACTAGTAGGAGGAAAATGGGTTTGGGGGAATTTATCAGTACCCATAATTTGCCGAATTCTGATCCAGTTAAGATAATCTTAAAAAAAAAAAGATAATCTTGGATATTGTGTTGATTATTTGACAGGTGTGGGTAGACAAGAGCAATGATATAATCTGATTCCAACTCAAGAAGCAATCCATAATGCATACTTTAATTTCAGAAGAAACATTTTTCTCCCAAACCTTGAGATACACACATAAATTAGGATGCCATGCCTTCTTCTTGCACCTTAAACCTCTTGAATTAAAAAATATATGTCACCTCTGAATCTCTTCATCTAACTTAAGCCAAAAGACACCAGAACAGTTTTCAGCAACACTTTCTAATTAAGCTTTTTGAATGAAAGTTGTCAAGTTTTTTCTGCATATTGTCATGCAGTGCTTGTCTTAGTCCTGAGCTGTTGCAAATATAATTCACAGCTGTAATCACTTACCGTATTGGAGACTACTAGTTACCAAAGATTTTAAATTAAAGTGTTCCCAGTGGATAGTAGAGTAATATCATAGATTCTATGGAAACTAATTCTCAATAAGGTCTCACTGAAGTAAATTTTCTAAATAAATCAAGTCCCCAAATGCCATTATTGATGAAAAAGATTCTGCAAAGACTCTCTGCATATGTAAAAGGTATCCTCCTAATTTATTTTGTCTCTGTGTACAGAGTAAGACAATGACATATGAGGTAATATTTCCCAAATTTGGCTCATCTGAGAATTACATGGGGAACTGATCTATGTTGGGCTCTGAAATCTTTTTTTTAAACAAATGTTTCAAGTGATTTTAGAATTAGGGAAACCTATCGATGTAACATGAAACGCAAAATGGTTCAGATTTACCAGGATGTTGGGGGACGTGCATGGACATTTTTTTGAGACTTCACTGAATTATTCTCTTCTGGATTTTGTAATCATTGCTTTTATAAATCAGAGAAATTGGAGGCAGGAAGCATGAATAAAAATAGAAGACTAGAGGATGCAAGCTTCACAAACTACTTCTATTCAGCAGAGCTGACACATTTTTACAAAATGAAAACAAAAAAACATAATTGCCAAAAAATTATAGCCTTAATTCAAATCTCAAAACAATAATCATGGAGCTTTACTTAAAATTTTAAGAGTGCATGGGACTGATAACATGAGAAATTATGTATTTTCTCAAATAACGTGAAGCCACAGGAAGCATGGAGAATAATATAGTTTTAAATACTACCTAAGATTCCTCCATTTTCATCAAATAGTCAAATAATTAATTTATTGGGGTTGGGAAAAAGGAAATGAAACAAAGAAAATTATTTTTAAATTCGGGGTTAAAAAATAGATTATGATACTACAGTTTAACTTCAAAAAGGCCAAAGTTCTTTACCAATAAGAAAAACCAGTGAACAGGAACTACCTATACCCAAACACCAGTCAGTACCAATTCTTCCAGTGTACCCTCTGCACTCTGTATATAGTCCCTAGCTGTGACTGTTCCAAAACTAGAATCTCAATTGATGTTCCTGACTTCCCAGATCACTGGACTGCACTTTTCCATAGTTCATCACTGATTATTAAAATTATTTCATCCTTTGAGGTCTCAACCTATCCTTGGACAGTTTCCCAGGATTTCATTATCTTAACTCCCTATCAACCATCAAAATGTCTTGTGCATAGATGGCAAAGGTGATATTTATATGGATATTTTTTTCTGAACCTTAATTATGAATCTATTAGCCAATAACCCAAACTTTACCTCTCATTCCGTAAATTTGATCCAGCTTTTGCATCCATCACGATCAATATCTCATGTAACTTTAGCCATTTTGACATGATCATAAACTCAGACCACACAGGAAACATCATCACAGAACTTCTTTCTCCCTATGTCTGTCTTTTTACCTGCAGCATTTATGTCCCTGCAATGAAAGTCACCTTTGCTAAGCAGAATTAGGAAAAGTCCTCTAGGCTCTGATCTTTACATGTCTCTAGAGATTTAGGGAGATAACAGCTAGTCAGGGAGAAGTAGGTGGTTCCATTTGTACAAATTATTGCTCATTTTGATTATTTTGGCCAGATTTCTTTTCAGATATGATTAGACCATCTTTATTTCTTACTCTAGGACATATCTGACTAGAGTTCATACCAAGAATACAAAATGTGGCAACTTTGATACTTTCTTGGTCACTTGTGTTTGCTGGCACACCATCTGACCAGGTTGCTCTGCAAGCACTTACTTACTGCCTGTGTACTTTGGCTCACGAATCTAACCATTCATAGTTGAAACTTTTAAGCATGTGCCTACTATTTTTTTCTTAGAGAGCGAGAGCACATACCAGTGGGGGTGGGGGAGAGGCAGAAGGTGAGAGAGAATCTTAAGCAGACTCCGCACTGAGCATGCAGCCTGATGGGGGCTCAGTCTCAAGACCCCAAGATCATAACCTGAACTGAAATCAAGAGTCAGACATTTAATTAACTGAGCCACCCAGGGGCCCTAGCACTTGCCTACCTTTGACACTGTTATGGATTCATGCCCTTATCACCTCCTCTTTTTCATACTTAGAAGCCCTGAAGATAAATAATATGGTCATTTAAATATCAATTCTCAAAATGTACTAAAAGCAAATAAGAAAATGTGAAGTCCACTTCTAAACCTTTTTGCTGGAGCACCTGGGTGACTCAGTCAGTTAAGCATCTGTCTTCACTTTGGGTCCTAATCTCAAAATCCTAGATCAAGTCCCACCTCAGGCTACCTGCTAAATAAGGAGTCTGCTTCTCCCTCTTTCTCTCCTCCTCCCCCTGCTCTGGTGCTCTCTCTCTCTCTCTCTTTCAAATCAATCAATAAATAAATCTTAAACAACAACAACAAAAACCACAACACTTGTTTGTCAAACAACACCCACATCTGCCTGACATCCAAACCAAAGATTTTTCTCCCTGCAATAACCTGCCTATTGCCTACAAGTCGAATTTAAATGTTCTCTTTTCTTTTTGTTTTAAAATTTCCAGAGAATAAGGAACAAAGATCCAATTCTGATTTAATTTATTGATATAAAATACTAGGCAAAAAGAATGTCTTTATTATAGTTAATTTACCTAGTTATAAATTATATAAAAATTTCATTGTATCTCATTTTAAAATAAGCAATATGGAAATTAGTAATACAGAAGGTATTATAATTCCTATGGAAACAAATCTACAAAATCTGTTTTGTTGGGTGACAGATTTTAAAAGATAAAATCTACAGATTAGTCTCTGTCTTTTAAGGCATGGGAATTAACAATCACTAATATAATTTATTTGTATTAGAATGCTTTACATTTTTTTTTTTTTTTTTTTTTGCTTTACATTTTTTAACTGAAAAACTATCTATATGCAGGTAACAGGAAGAAAAAGAAACATCATTTAAGACATGGGAAATATGCCAAGCTCTTAGAGCTTTTTGGATTTGCCAAGAATTGATTGCAGGTTTGTAGTGGCATAAAAAAAATACATCTCTGAATATTGTCAAGAAAGAATAAATAAAAAAATAGAACAATCAATATATGCTGATTATCCTTTAAAATAAAAATAGAATTTCCATTCTTAATAAAACTCAGATATCCAAGTCACCCTCCTGCTGTTCCATTTGAGTGTTTCCAGATATTAATTTAACATTATAAAAACTCAGAATGAAACTGATTGTAGCAATATTAAAATTCTCAGAAATGTTGGAAAATTGTATCTTCATTTATAATAAAATTCCTAAAACTAGTGATATGGAGCGCCTATATTCTTTCAGATACTATGACAATTTTGAAGCAAATTCACTAGTTTCCATTTCTATAATTCTCCCCATCCAGTCCAGGAAGAGAGCCTCTCTTTGTGTACTTATATGATTTTAGGTGGAAGCTTTTGTGTTAGAGGATTATCCATATTAATCCTGTTCTTTCCATTCCTGTTCCTCAGAACATTGAAGATTCTGACTTAGCCTTTCCAGACCATTGAATATGGCAAAAGGGTTTATTCTCCTCCCTGGTTGCCTATTCTTGCCTCAATTTCAGGATCTAACCTATGTCCCCTAGTTCTTCTCTAGCCTCTGTTTATGGATTCATATCTTTACCACATAACCAATTGTCTATAATGAGATATTCTTTCCTTGAAGACAGCAGGGGTGAAAGCATTTGGGAGAAGGGGAGATAGAGAGGAAGGGACTATCCATACTTGTCTGTACATGACTTTATTAATGAATTGATTCCACATTTTGGTTATTTTGTCAAAGGAGACTCTGATTCATAGCCTCAGCCCTGTTCCAAAATATTCCTGGTTTCCCAAGGAGCATGTCCCTGCCAAATTAATTTACAGAAAACAAGTTCCAACCTACTTTCTTAATATTCTTAATATAACATCCAATTATAGCTTTATTTGTTCATAGCCCATAGAGCACTTTTTTCTAATGAATACGATCTACCTTTGCATGTTAGCTAACTTCCACATTTTTTTAGAGTTGAAAACCATTAGTTAAGCTCTGTCAATGTGTAGCAAAATACACATGTGCACAAACACGTGTCTTTACCATTAGCTTTTTTACTCTATTGCTAGGAATGTTGTGTGCACATGAGACTGAATATCAATAAAATGTGATTTTAGTCCAGGTCCTGCCATTAATCGTATGACTGTGGACAAATCCAAGGTAGATTACCATGAAACCAATGAAGGTTAAGTTTGAGCACCTACCATTTGCACTACTTCTTTCATGCTACTGCAAAGGACCTTGTCAATTTGGTCACATGATGGAATGTGTATAAAATGTGTGGAAGTGGGATATTTCAGCCATAGTTGGTTAATATTACAGTTTCTTTGTACTCTAAGTTTCCCTCTGTTAGACTTTCCCTGTAATCAGGTGGCTTTCTAGTGGTCATTGCCAGTTTGAATCTGGTTAGAGGAAGTTGAGGATAGTTTGAATTTATGTTATATGGAAATATGTTTGTCCATAAACACAAAATATGTATATGTTTATGTGGTTTGCAGTCAATTTTGGAATAATTAGGTAGATAGCCCAATGTGGAATGACTTTCAGAAATATCCTTCCTATAACTGTGTTGATATATCCACAATGATGATGATGCAAAAACAAAGAGCCACCAACCAGTTAACTAAATAACATTATTTTAATTTTTTTGATTTTGTGATATTTGCAGTATTTAAAGTTTCTGATTTTACATATTTTTCTCATTCTCAACAGGTATTTAATTTTATATTCATAAATTTTGTATTCTTAAAAAAAAATCTCACAAATATGTTCCGGCTCCTATGCTAAGCATTACTGAAGAACTTTTGGCTATATGAAATTTATGTTTCAGTGGAGGGAATTAGCAAACATGTAATAAATAATAATAACAGATTGTGAGAAAGGTTATGGAAATAAATAAATAAAACAAGTAATTTTGATAAAGTACAACAATATGTGCTACTTTATGTAGGATGTTCAGGGAAGGCCTCTTTGAGAAGGTGGTTTTGGTACTCAGTCTCAAGAAATGAGAATAATTGGGGTTCCCAATGGCTTTGAGGAGATAGATCCCTGAAGAGGTGTGTACAGACTCAGAGTTGAAAAAAGATTTTAGGGATTAAAAGAATTGAAAGGATGTCTACATAAATACAGCACAGTAAAAGAGAAGAGTATTTATGGTGAAGACAGGAACTAGATCATGCAGACTTTTTTTTTTAAGATTTTATTTATTCATGAGAACACAGAGACAGAGAGAGGCAGAGACACAGGCAGAGGGAGAAGCAGGCTCCCTTCAAGGAGCCTGATGCTGGACTCCATCTCAAATCCCAGGATCACGTCCAAGCTGAAGGCAGATGTTCAACCACCAAGCTACCCAGGTGTCCCTAGATCATGCAGACTTAAAGGAAAATTAAAGAATTTATATTTTTAAGAGGGGTGGTAAAAACACTTGAGGCAAAAAAAGTGATATCAACTGATTTGTATATTTTAACTGTTTTGTGAAAAGTTGCTTATTTAAGGATAAAGTAAAAGCTGGGAGACCAGTTAGGATCCAATTGTTCTGAACAGGCATCATGGTTTCTTGTTAACTTGTTAACTAGGGAGAAGTGTGGAAATGGAGAGTATTAGGTAGGATATATAAACATAAATACAAATATATAAATATAAATATATACGTATAGTGGAGGTTAAAAGTGACCAGATTTCCTAGTTCATTGGGTGTGCATGATAGGATCAAAGGGAAGATTCATAGGTAGATCTCTAGGGTTCTAGTTTGATCAGCTAAATAGATGGTGGTATCATTTGCTAATAAAGTAGAATAAGGGTTGGAAAAAGAGTGTGATATTACAAGTCTCATTTGTATAGATATATTAAGCTTGGGATTCCCACCAGGCATCCAGACAATGATGCCAGGTGGGCAGTGAGTGCATGAGACAGAAGGTCAGGGCAGAGCTCAGGTTGGAGAACACAATGAGAAAGGCAGCAACACAGAGATACTGTTGACTAAACTTAGCTTCATATTTCAGCAAATGCATTTACCAGTGATGTAACTTTAGAAAGCACGTAAGAACTACCCTGTCTTGATTCCATCTTCTATAAAATGGTAACAGTGGTTGTTATTAATACTTAAATATCTGGAAAGTGACATATAGAAAATATATAAATTAAATGGTGCCTTAATATGAATGACTGTTTCATGTATCCAGTGACTTCTTTAGAATGCAAATAGAGGGGATCCCTGGGTGGCGCAGCGGTTTGGCGCCTGCCTTTGGCCCAGGGCGCGGTCCTGGAGGCCCGGGATCGAATCCCACGTCGGGCTCCCGGTGTATGGAGCCTGCTTCTCCCTCTGCCTGTGTCTCTGCCTCTCTCTCTCTCCCTCTCTCTCTCTCTGGGACTATTATAAATAAATAAATTAATTAATTAATTAAAAAAAAAGAATGCAAATAGATGTGAGTGAGAAGAGAACATAGCAAAATGAGCCATCTGAAGGAGGGGAAATGTGCCATATTTCAAAGAACGGAACTCTGTAAATAGAAAGTTAAGACTAACTCTTCTGAATCAGCACCTGGTGGGGCCACACATCCTGCCAGTAAAGACATGTGCATGTTAGTTTCAATGTGAGTCAATCTTAATGTTTGATTTTGGACATTGTTTCTTAATAGAACTAGATGGAGCTTGATGAGGGTTCAGGAAAGGGTGTGGTTTGAACTTGGTTCTCTCTCAGCAGTTCCCTGTTACAGCTTCCTTGAGTCAAAGTAAATACTGAGAAGGGAATTTCCAGCGTCCTACTTATTTACAAAGGCTGCCAGACTTTAATGGCAACTCAGTTGTAGCAGCCACTTCAAATTCTTGCGCCAAGTCAGCAAAAGAAAATAAAAAGAGGAAAGGAAAGGTAAGTTTCAGAAAAAGGAGCATTCAGTAACAATCTGGAGAAAACGTCGGAACAGGGACTCAGCGATAGGGACAATGTATAGTAAACTGCCAACAAGGTTTTCTGTTTTAGAAGGTTTAACTCCAATCAGAATTTAGCAACTGTTTCCTTTTTTTGTTTGTTTGTTTGTTTTTTTTTACTTCTCCTTAAAGTTTCTCGACTTTCTCAAACCTCCCTTTAATAGAAACCAAGAACCTTCTCAAAATTCAATTTCATGTTTGGAAAAGTATTCAAACTCTAAGCTGGAGACCTTTTTTTTTTTTAACATTTTACTTATTTATTCATTAGAGACACACACAGAGAGAGGCAGAGACACAAGCAGAGGGAGAAGCAGGCTCCATGCAGGGAGCCCGATGTGGGACTCGATCCTGGTACTCCAGGATCACACCCTGGGCCAAAGGCAGACGCTCAATTGCTGAGCCACCCAGGCTTCCCTGGAGACCTTATTTTTATAAAGCTGCATACCAGAGGCCTCCTTTCTGTTCCCAGCTCTGCCGTCTTCTCTGTAGTTGTAGCAATCTTTTTGAATAATTTTCTTATCTATAAAGTGAGCAGGTGGGACTGGCATATAATGAAAACTTCCGGCTCTAGTATTTTGTGATTTGTTTCATCGTTTATGTTCATAAAGCAGGTACCACCTGCTCACAGCATATGCTTTCATAGCCAGTTGTTTGATCTTTCCTTTCAAATAGTTGAGAAGGGGAGGGAGAGGAAGGAAAAAGGCATTTCACAGTGTTGGGGTGAACATTGTCGTGTTTTCATTGGGATGCCCATTGTCTGGGCTGTGAGTGTGTATGTGTGTGCATCTTACATATTTTCTACTCTGACAGGTTTTTTGAAGAACTTTGAGTGATTTTATAGATGTAAATAATAAGGGGAAAAGTTAAAGAATGGGTAAAAATTGTTCTGATTATTGAGGTCATCTAATATGGAGGAAATAGTCTATATTTCAAAGATACATGCAAAATCAAAGTAAAAAATTAAAGTTTCAAGGCACTTGGGTGTATCAGTTGGTTAAACATCTGCCTTTGGCTCAGGTCATGAACCCAGGGTCCTGGGATGAGCTTCACTGTGGGCTCCCTGCTCAGTGAGGACCCTGCTTCTTCTTTTCCCTCTGCCTTTCCCCCCACTCACACTCTCTCACATGCTAACCCTCTCTCTCATAAATAAATAAAATCTTCTAAAAAAATAAAGTTTCAAAAATGTTATTGTCATAATGATAGTGGAAATGCCATTCATCAACTTATATATAGTTGATTCTTAAAAGCTTTTGAGACAACAGGGTATTTGAAGAGTTTGTTAAATATGCTGTAGGATTTGAATAAAGTGTGTGGAAACACAACAGACTTATTCTCTACTATTCATTTGATAGTATTCTCCATTTTGCTTTGTTTCATTCTTTCCTTTAAAAAAATTATTGAAGAGGTAGGTATTCATTCCTACTTTGTAGTAAGGAGCATTTAAAGAAAAGACAACCCTCCCTTGGTGTCTAGTCATTTAACTCTTGCCAAAGAATCTGGACTGTTAAATGTGGAGGCAGGAAGATAGTGAAAGATGTATACAAGAAGGTTCCAGAGAAACAATTTTCTCTCTTCTCCAGGGGATCCTGCAATTTCCCATAAGTTCTCCAGTGGAGAGAGTAAGGAATCAGACTCATTGGATTGAGATGCTGGTAATTTTAAGATTTTGTTGAAATGGAAAAATATTGATTGATTTTTACCTTGATCTTCACCTCAGCAAAAATCAATGTTTGTTTATTATAATCTCTGTAAGCCATATGCATCTCCAGCTAATAACATGTTTTCTGATGTCAATATTATTTTGAGTCTGCATAAAAATGATTGTTAATAAATTATCATTAAGGTTGTATGAATATTAGAATTAATGCTCCTGTTTTATTTCAAATCCTTAGTACAATGTGGAATAATTAAAAATTCAAGTATATAGTAAGCGATTTTACAAGAAGCCCACAGTATTAACTCTGTCCTTTTGCCCTTCCTCCTCTCATTACTATTTCTCTTCTTTGTCTGAATATATTTTCAGGGTGGGATCAAGTTCTGGATCTATAAAATAGAGGTCATGTTTTTCCCAAAAGAGAACTGTGAAACTATGACTAACCACAAGCATCACTTCCAGCTGGTTCAATGCCACAATTTTGTCTACTCACTAATTTCCACTTTTTTTTTTTTTTTTCATTTAGCCAGGAAATTCAGGAAGATCCTACATGTAAATGCAAAAGCACTTCTTAGAAAATGGCTCAGTATTACATAAAAACAAGGCATGATCTTTAAAGTATGTTCTCTAAAGATGTGGTTATGGATTTCTGGCAGTCCTGACATCCGTGTCACCACAGCTTCCAATCCGGACATGTAATAAGAGTAAGAGGTGACACATGATCCCTAGGCGGTTTGTATGGTACCTTTGTGGATATTGAATAGGTAGTGGGATAGGGAAGGGTGATAGGTTGGCATCAAGTGCTTACAAGATGGGCATTTCTAGTCTAAGGTCAGGCTGAAAGTCATCAGAAACACCATTTAATTATTAATTTCTGCAAAGTGAAAGAAACTGATGGGCCATACTGACATGAGTCAAATTATAGATAGGGTGACTAATTTGAGGAGAATCAACATAAGTCCAAGAAGGGAAAGGAGTTTAGCAGTGAACAAAAATCGAATCGGATGGCAGAAGTTATGGTCACAGCACAAGGAAGACTGCCTCAGATGCCGGGTGGCAGGGAACACACGTGGTATGTGTTGAGTTTTCATGTCTGTGTACATTGGCAAGTGTAGTTTCTTTAAGAGTAGCCATCCAGTATTCTTTATTAATTTAAAATTTCTAATAAGCAGTTGCTAATAATAGTTTGCCTGATCCTGAGCTCTCATTCTTAGCATTTTCTTTTTCTTCACTTATAATTCTCATTAGCCTCCACAAAAGGTAACTAAAGGCATATATTTCCTCAACCACTGATTTGTTCCTTTTTCAACTCCATATTTTTTCTTTCTCTCCTCAACCGACAATACTTGCTGGGTCTGTTGTACCACAACCATACTTGCCTCTCTTTATCTCTACAATATTTCACATTTTCCCTTTAATTCTCAAAATGTTGTCCAATAGGCAAGTGACACTTTGTAGAATGAGTTTCAGCTTCCCCACTGAGTTCTGAATTTGCCCAGGCTCTTTTAGATACACTGCCTAGCTTTACCATGACCTATATCATAAATAAGCTGGTTACCCCTTGTGTATAACCTCACGGGAGGCACCAAAAGGGTCCTATTCCTCCAATCATGGCACCTATCATTGATAGTAAGTATGGGATGCCCTTTCACTTTACTTATTTAATGCCCAACTTTCGGCCCCCTTTTCTTGCTCTCATTTTTTTTTTCCTTCTACTTCATAGTCAACTAACTTAAATGTGTTGGATATGTATTCCCAAATCTGTATATACCCTGGTTGTCTGGTATACATATATATGTTTAATTTACATATATGTTACTATGTTAAAACCTTGTTATCTTAATCTTTTTTCCACTCGGCATTTATTTTTATTACCTACTCTTTTTTGCATATATTCTCATTCTTTGCTTCTAATAGCAGCATAATACTCCACAGAAACCCATGATAATTCATTTCACTGAAATTCCCTTTGGGATGGAAACCTTAATTGACTGCGTATCTGCTACTATAGTGGTGCATCGATTGCTTTTGAAAGACATTGGTATTGTTCTCAGATATTTCTGGTTATCACAGTATGTGAATACTTATCAGGATATATGTACTGTCTGACCACTTCTTATATATAATTATAACCAATGTGAGTGGGCAGATGTGACATGCATCACTTCTGTCCTGGAGCATGGTATTATCAATTTGAAACCCTCCAAAGTTCACCTTTCTCTCTTCAACATGGCTGATATGTTCAAGATGGGTGGCTACACCCTTAGACTGAGTGAATACAATGAGCAGGGTTGCCCTGCCAAATTATGATGAACTTGCAGTGTGAAAAAAACCTAGACTACGTTATTGCAAGGAAAAGATTTGGAGGTTACCACTGCATAAGCTGATCTCTCCTGATTAATATAATCATCAGAGATGCCCCTTTCTCGTCCTCTGTGAGAATATTTTTGGGCAATCTAACCAGGGATAGGAATACTGGGACATAGAATGTAAGCAGTTTAAATCTGAATAAATACTGCTAGAGTGCTCTTGAGTAAGATTAAGCTTGTCTGGTTTCTCCACATCCCCACTAATAATTACCACTATTCAAGTTTCTAGTTTCTGCCAATCAGATGGTTGTAAAGTGGTAAATTATTTTACTTTAATTTGCATTTCTCTGATTACAAATGAGCTTAAGGATCTCTTCATATAGTTGATAGCTATTTGTGGTTTACTGTCTGTTTATCATGTTCATATCATTTGCCCACATTAGCTTCTTCTCACAGAATATGTTTAACATGCTACAATATATTCACTCATACAGTGTTGCCTATTTTAATCTATAACCTTTTTTCCTAAAAGGGCAAATTATATTTACAGAAACTTTTATTTCCAAGGTCACTAAGAACTATTTTTGTCAAATTCAAACTTTTCTCATCCTAGATCTCACTCTAAAATCTGAGTTTGTTGGTCTCTCAGCTTTGCTTGAAATGTTAATTTCCTTTGGGTCCTTTGTGCATTCCACACTTTTTATTCTCATCGTTAGCTTCTAGTTCCTTCATGACTCTTTAAGGCTTGTGTTGAGCCTTTTGGTCCTCTCTGGTTCTATTCCATTGCCACATGAAACGAGAAAATCTCTCATCTTAACTTTGTTGTTAAAGTTGCAGCTCTGGCTACATTCACAAACATCTCTACCTGATTGTCTTGTCATCATCTCAAATGTAGCCTACCATTTATATGCACACATGCGTATGTATTGATTGTTCCTTTCTTGTTACTTATAGATGGGGGTGATACCGTTCTTTTTATGTAAATATGACTTCCTGGTTTGCTTAGCCTTCTACATCAGCAGATATAGTTGAATTAGGTTTAATTTCTGTGTAGTGTGGATGATGGGGGAAGGGGAAGGTGACTAGCGGCAGGAGACTTGAAACAAGTTATCAATACTCCGGCTGAGGGATAACAAAAGATTGCCCTGAGTGAATGTCAACTGAAGCCGGAGAACTGGACACATGCAAGTGATTTAGCAGTTGACACTGCTAGGAGTTGACAACCACACATCTGTGGGATGTATAGTGCATGGTGGAGATCAATCCCAGGTTTCTAGTATGAGAGACAGACCAGAGTGTGCATAGCAATAATCACTGAAATATGGAACCCAGGAAGAAAAGCAGGCAGAAGGCAGAAGGGATATTGATTTGAGGAATTTGAACAACAGGCACTTTGATTTCTTTAGTCTTCGGTTTTGAGTAATTATAAGTTCAGAATTCAGATTCTCCCTGAACTCTGGGAATTTGATAATGGGAAGAGAATATTGGTACTGACATTTGGCATACATTTTTTTTATTTTTGGCAATTTACCATTGAAGTTTTGTTATTCATTTTACTGTGTAAATATTATAATAGTATCTTCAGTTTCTTTTTCTTAATAAGATTCATTTACTTATTCATGAGAGACACACAGAGAGAGGCAGAGACATAGGCAGAGGGAGAAACAGGCTATCCACAGAGAGCCTGATGTGGACTCAATCCCAGATCCCAGGACCATGCCCTGAGCTGAAGGTAGACACTCAACTGCTGAGCCACCCAGGCATCCCTTCCGTTTCTTTTTTATAGAAGTTCAGGTAGGGTATGGTGGGCAACTTGGTTAGAAAGTTTTTGAGTGGGAAGTAATGTGAGAATTGAATATAAACCTTTGGTTACAGACTGGGTTTGGCATTAGTTTTATTAATGCACTGTTCTAAGGTACTTTAGGGCCCTCTAGATGCAAAATCTATGTTCCATACCAGTGATCCCAAGAGGAACCACAAAAGATCAGTGGTTTATATTCAAGGAAGGTAGGGGGAAGACTGTCCATGTGGTGATGCCTTCCTTTCCTGAAGCGGATAGTCCTAGCTCTGGTTGACTTACTGTTTAAGACCAGAGGGTTAAGAAACCAAAAAAGCTAGTGATAGCTGGTGGAACATGCATTTCTCCGTCCTTTTGTTTCCATGAGAATAAAATACTAATGGCTCTCTACCTTTGTGATTACTCTCTGGAGAGGCAGATTTACTTATCTGATTGGTGAGTTTGTCATTAAGAAACTCCTCTACTTGTCCAGTCTTGCTCTGTAGGAGATAACTAACTGCCTATAGAGAATATGTGTCCTCTTCTGTTCTATGTTGTATGGTAAAGAGGACCTGCCCCCCATACAGGTGCCTATAGTCGCTCAGTACTTCTTTTGACTTAATAGATGAATCTAACCTAAAAGGAGATTCACTATTAGAATGCCCACTAGCCTACAGATATAAACCTTATTTTCCAATATTAGCTTTATTAGTTAACAGAGTCTTATGTTTTATAATATCATTTACTTTACTCATTCTTTTCTCTTTTAAACTTGTGTAGGGATGCCTGGGTGGCTCAGCGGTTGAGTGTCTGCCTTCGGCTCAGGATGTGATCTTGGAGTTCTGGGATCGAGTCCCACATCGGGCTCCAGTATGGAGCCTGCTTTTCCTCCCTCTGCCTGTGTCTCTCTCTCTGCTTCTCTCTGCGTCTCTTATGAATAAATAAATAAAATCTTAAAAAAATAAATGAATAAGCTTGCTTAGAACTTGAGTGGAGTAAAAAATTGGTCCTACTTATTGGAAACTGCTTTCAGCCACAACTACTTACCTACTCAAGTTAGCCATTACAGCATGTGCCCAGCCATAAAAATCACATAATTGAATAATTGTGACTATGTTTTAAAAAAACTATTTATAGACACTGAAATTTGAATTGCGTAAAATTTTCACATTACTATTCTTTTAAATACTTAAAAATGTATGCAAAGTTCCTAGCTTGAGAGGCCTAGATTAGAACCACCAGCAGTAATTTATAGACCTCAATTATAATGACAAACATACACTTTGTTATTTCCCTCTTTCTCAAGAAACTTTAAATGTTTCATTTTGCTTTTGTATTTAAGTTATTTCTACTACTAGCCTCCAGGTACTCTGTAAATTGGCCTTCCACAACTCTTCAACAACCAAATACTTATCTTCTCATTGTAGTCCTTAGTAACTAGTTGTTACTAATAAATATTTGCATGTTTTTAAAATCCGTGATTAATTAACAAATAAGCAGTATATGCTCTCTGCTTTAGAAAACTTTTCTTTAATATGCTTCCTTACTTTCTGTTTTCTTAATTTAAATATTGCTTCTTCTAAATCATCCTTAACAACTTTTCCATAATATTCCTGCTTTATGCTGAGAAATATATTTTAGTAGGGATAAAAATTGAGAATGTTTGCTAGTTTCTAGATGATATCATGGTTTTGATAGGGGAGAGGGAAGAAGTAAAATACAAAGCAAGGACCAAATTCTGAAAATGTGGCATTGACATTTAGGAATGTATTCCTTTTTGGATTTTATCTTGTCATTTTTTTTTTTTTAATCCAAGGAGATAGTGGCAGGTGCACTAGTTTAGTATCTATCTGTGGACAGAGGAGAGAAAGCATGGGAGATATCTTATATCTGGACTATTCACTGAACATACTTTTGTACCATAGCAATTCAGGCCAATTTAGATTTGGGCTAGCCAATTCAGAAGAGGCTGGAGGAAAATGTAGTTAAAAGGAAAAACAGTTAATTAAGGAAGAGAAATGGAGCCATGGCCTTTTATTCATTCTTCTTAGTCGCCTGTAGCAAGTTGGTCCTTCATTTAACTCTCTTTTGTATGTAAAAGACAAAGTACATTCTGTGTGATGATGGTTTCCTATAGTTTTTTTTAAAGATGCATTGTAGTAAAAAGGGAAAATTTTAAAGGAAGATTTATTTTTCTCTACATCCCTTTTGGGCACTTAGGGAGTTAGGTGATCTTTTTAATACTATAGATGAATCACCACTGCTCTCATACGCGTCATCTCCAAGATGGAAATACTGTATTAGGAAGAAAATTACGTTATGAAAATATTTCAGATCATTTTCCTTTTTGCAAAGCAGAAAAATCTTCAACTCTGTATCTTTATATACCTATTGCCAAAATATCCTCCAAAAAATATACCAGTTCTTCATCAACCATATATCAAAATAACTTTCTTTAAAGAACATTTTTAGATCCCACTTTAATTTCTATTAATCTCAGCCTGCTCTCCTTCACTCCTCAATCTCAATTCAGTTGAACAACTATGTTCAAAATTCTATCATTTTAATTTCCATTTTTAAGTCAAGCCATAAGTTTTATGTTCCTTTTTCCAAGTTTTTAAAAAGATTTTTTTAAAATTTATTTGAAAGAGAGAGAGAGAACATGAGGAGGTAGAAAGCCAGAGAGAGAAATAGTCTCGCTGCTGAGTAGAGACCATGTGGGGGCTCAATCCTGGGACTCCGGGATCATGACCTGACCAAAGGCAGACACCTAACTGACTGAGCCACCCAGGCACCCCTTCCTTTTTCTTTTGCTTATGTTTAGTTTATTGTTCTTAAATCTAGGAAAATTGTTACTAATCTGTTAGGGGAAAATATGGTAGTCTAACCTGTAACTTCATTTCCTTATTATATCTATCTGGTATAATTAGTTATATAAAAACTTTACATGAGCACAAATTTTATTTATTTAAAGATTTTATTTATTTATTTATTTATTTATTTATTTATTTATTTACTTACTTACTTACTTATTATTGGAGTTCAATTTGCCAACATATAGCATAATACCCAGTGCTCATCCCATCAAGTGCCCCCCTCAGTGTCCGTCACCCAGTCACCCCCACCCCCAGCGCACCTCCCTTTCTACCACCCCTTGTTCATTTCCCAGTTAGGAGTCTCTCATGTTCTGTCTCCCTCTCTGATATTTCCCACTCTTTTTTTGTCCTTTACCCTTTATTCCCTTTCACTATTTTTTATATTCCCCAAGTGAATGAAACCATATAATGTTTGTCCTTCTCTGATTGACGTATTTCACTCAGCATAATACCCTCCAGTTCCATCCACATCGAAGCAAATGGTGGGTATTTGTCGTTTCTAATGGCTGAATAATATTCCATTGTATACATATATATATACATATATATATATATATATATATACATATACCATCTTCTTTATCCATTCATCTTTTGATGGACACCGAGGCTCCTTCCACAGTTTGGCTATTGTGGACATTGCTTCTATAAACATTGGGGTGCAGGTGTCCCGGCATTTCACTGCATCTGTATCTTTGGGGTAAATCCCTAGCAGTGCAATTGCTGGGTCGTAGGGCAGATCTATTTTTAACTCTTTGAGGAACCTCCACATAGCTTTCCAGAGTGGCTGCAACAGTTCACATTTCCACCAACAGTGCAGGAGGGTTCCCCTTCCTCCAAATCCTCTCCAACATTAGTTGTTTCCTGCCTTGTTAATTTTCCCCATTCTCACTGGTGTGAGGTGGGATCTCATTGTGGTTTTGATTTGTATTTCCCTGATGGCAAGGGATGTGGATCATTTTCTCATGTGCTTGTTGGCCATGCCTGTGTCTTCCTCTTTGAAATTTCTGTTCATGTCTTTTGTCCATTTCATGATTGGATTGTTTGTTTCTTTGCTGTTGAGTTTAAGAAGTTCTTTATAGATCTTGGATACTAGCCCTTTATTTGATATGTCATTTGCAAATATCTTCTTCCATTCTGTAGGCTGTCTTTTAGTTTTGTTGACTGTTTCTTTTGCTGTGCAGAAGCTTTTAATATTGATGAAGTCCCAATAGTTCATTTTTGCTCTTGTTTCCCTTGCCTTCATAGATGTATCTTGCAAGAAATTGCTGTGGCAAAGTTCAAAAAGGGTGTTACCTGTGTTCTCCTCTAGGATTTTGATGGATTCTTGTCTCACATTTAGATCTTTCATCCATTTTGAGTTTATCTTTGTGTACGGTGTAAGAGAATGGTCTAGTTTCGTTCTTCTGCATGTGGATGTCCAATTTTCCCAGCACCATTTATTGAAGAGACTATCTTTTTGCCAGTGGACAGTCTTTCCTGCTTTGTTGAATATTAGTTGATCATAGAGTTGAGGGCCCATTTCTGGATTCTATATTCTGTTCCATTGATCTATGTGTCTGTTTTTGTGCCAGTACCATGAACACAAATTTTTTAAAAACCTATTTGAAAAGTGCTAAGTAATTGCCTTTAGTATGGTAAGGCTACTTCTTTTTTATTTTCTCAGAAAAGAGAAAAACTGAAGTGTAGAATGATTAAATGAAATTCCTTAGTACAGAAATTCATCACATGTCCTATTTTTTCTATATGACAACTTTGCTTCTGCCCCAATGCATGGGGTGCATTTTTCTCTTGTCAACAACACCTATAAAAGCAGCTGTGACCTGCTCCTCTAGACCAAGATGTCCTTGGTTTGATCAAGGAACCAAAAGGGATTTAAAAAGGAGAGATGTTTCATAAGGAAGTGAACACATTTGCTGGCAAAAATAGAGCATCTAATGAATTTTTTGTTTCCTAAGTATTCCCGAGGCTAACAGTTGTATTGGAGTCATTATATTGCTTATAAGGTTAATATGGAAGCAGTTTGCTTCAAGACTAAAAAAACAGAGAGACCAGTTTAATTAAAAACATGTATCCTAAAGTTACTTTTAGAAAATGATATATTTATAGTAGAACTGCATGTACATTTACTATATTATCATGTTTACTAAATAGATGGAAAAATATTTAGACTTTAAAATAAGATTAACTCTACCATTCAAACATGTTCCTATTGTCAACAGAGGCCTGGCTAAATATGCATGTTTGGAAATTAAAAGTATATGATATGAATGCAGTTATCTTGTAGATGTAATTTTTTTGTTTTTGTTTTTGTTTTTTTTTGCGTGTGGATGTAATAGTTTTTAGATAGTCATGTTAAAGTAATTTCTTTATGAGCTTTTGGGCTTTTACATTTTCATATACTTATTTAATCATGAAAACATTTTAAAACATTTTTAAAGATTCTTGATTTTATGGATTTAAAAGAGAATATGATGTAGAAATACAGAAACATTGATAGGAAAGCACTATAAATAAAACACAATATCTGAAAACAAAATCATTTAAATAATTTTTCTATACCCTTGAGCTCCTTTCTAATTTCCCTTTTCCATAAACTCAATCCTCCCATTCCCTTCTTGCATTTCTTGCTCATTTGCTGCATGAGTGAAAATTAAGGCTAATGCTTTAAAATGCCTGAGAATCAGAACATATTTTGCTCTCTAGTTTTAAATGACAGGAATGATTCTTGTGACGGTTTTATGTTATACTCAATGAAAAACACTTTCATGCAGGGATGGGCAGGCAGTTAGCTGAGGAAAAACTAGAAGCCCGAAGAGCAATGTGAGAGACTAGGAAAGAGTCAGTGACATAGAAAAAGACTTGCAATTGTGAGAAGTTTAAGGACTGAGACAGAACAGATATTCAAATGTCTAAAAACCTTGTAAATATTAGGAAATATACACCTAAAATAAAATCCAAACTACATAGACAATGAAGAAATTTGGTGAAAAAGATTGAAGACTTTGCCCTTGTGGAACTGACATTCAAGGGCAGAGTATGAATAAACATTAGGAAATAAATGGAAAAGATAATTTTAGATGGTGAAAGAAGTAGATCAAATATAATACATTTATATGTTGGAGATGATCATGTTAGGGCTCTGTTATGGTCTTCAGAAAAGTGCTCTCTGAGGAACTGATATTTCAGAGTTGGGTAATGATGAGAAGGAAGGTGAGAAATCAGGGACACCTGGGTGGCTCAGTGGCTGAGCATCTGCCTTTGGCTCAGGTCACGGTCCCAGAGTCCTGGAATTGAGTCCTGCATTGGGCTCCCCAGAGGAAGCCTGCTTTTCCCTCTTCCCTCTTCCTGTGTCCCTGCCTCTCTCTGTGTGTCTCTCATAAATAAATAAATAAATAAATAAATAAATAAATAAATAAATAAATAAAATCTTAAAAAAAAAGGAAGGTCAGAAATCATTCCCTGCAGAAGGAACAGAGAGTATAGAGGCCCAGTGGAGGAATCCAACTTGATGTATCAAAAAAGAAAAAAATGGGGATCCCTGGGTGGCTCAGCGGTTTGGCGCCTGCCTTTGGCCCAGGTTGCAATCCTGGAGACCCGGGATTGAGTCTCACTTCGGGCTCCTGGCATGGAGCCTGCTTCTCCCTCTGTGTCTCTGCCTATGTCTATCATAAATAAATAAATAAATCTTTAAAAAAAAGAAAGAAAGAAAAAAAGAAAGAGTAGAGGTAAAGCCCAGTGGGTGGGAAAGAGATGGGATTGCAAAGGAAGGACAATTTTATGGAGGGCTATAAAAGCCAAAGGAAGGGATTTAGTTCTGATACTAAGTATATCAGAAGCCAATGAAAGGAAAAATGAGGCATGGTTAGAAAACTATTACCATTGACCTGGAAAAAGATGATGGTGGCTTGAATTAGGATGATAGTGGTAGAGAGAAGGAGATGTAGATGTGTTTAAATATATTTATAGTGCATAGGTGGTCAATAGATCTTGCTGATGAATGGATGTTCACTGTGAGAAAAAGCAAAGACTCAAGATAAACTCTTAACTTTTATCCCCAGCACTATCTAGATGATGATACTATTTACCCAGTTAGGAAAGCTCATGGAAGATCAGGTTTTGTTGGGAAAGAAAATGAGGTTTTAATTTGTTGGTCTAAAGTTTCCAATACTTATTAGAAATACATATAGAAAAATCAAACAGGTATGTGAATGTATTGGAATAAGAGATGATGGGAAGGGCCTGGGTGAAGAAGTAGGATTTGGGAGCTATCAGCATCTCAGTATTATTTAAAGCTATGGGATTAGATGAAATTGTCCTGTAGGAGAATGAAAACAGACAAAAAGGAGGTCTAAGACTGAGGCCAGAGGTTCTCCTGCACTAGAGTGATCAAGCAGAGAAGGAGAACTGAGCAAGAAGAAACTTTGAAGCAGTGCCATGAGGTAGGAGGAAGTCTGAGAGGTGTGATGTGACAGGCCAAAGAAAAGACAAGTTGTAAGGAAGAGGTAATGGTAAGCTGGGTTGAGTGATACTGAGATTTCAACTAAGAAAAAGCAAAAGAGTGACCACTGGACTTTTCACCGTGATACTCCTTAGTTACCTTAACATGGGCAGTCTCTGTAGGGTCAAGAAATGAAGGCCTGTGTGGACTTGATTGGGAAGAATGTATGAAATGCAGAAGTAGAGAAATTACAGACAACTCTCCCAAATGTTTACTATCAACAGTAATTGAAAAATGTGTAGAAGGGAAATACTAGAGGATTTTGGATATTTTAAGGCTTATAAGAATGATTCAGTTAAAAGGAGAGAGATTTCTAATGAATGAAAGAGGAGGTATGTGTGTAGTGAAGTATAGGCTTTCAATAGAAGGAAGGACAATTCATGAGTAATAACAGAATGGAGGAAAGAAAAAGTTAGAAAAATGCTGTGTCAGCTAGTTTTTATGATGGGAAGATAGTTCCTTTTTTTTCTTTTTTTTTTTTTAAATTAAAATTCTAGTTAGTTAACATACAGTGTAATATTAGTTTCCAGAGTAGAATTCAGTGATTCATCACTTACGTATATAAATAAAATATATTTTTTAAAGTGTCTATTCATGTCTTTTGTCCATTTCTAAACTGGATTATTTGTTTTTGGGATGTTGAGTTTGATAAGTTCCTTTTTTTTTTTTTTTAAGATTTTATTTATTTATTCATGGGAGACACAGAGAGAGAGAGAGAGATTGAGGCAGAGACACAGGCAGAGGGAGAAGCAGGCTCCCTGCAGGAACCTGATGTGCGACTTAATCCCAGGACCCCAGGATCATGACCTGAGCCGAAGGCAGATGCTCAGCCACTGAGCCACCCAGGTGTCCCTGATAAGTTCTTCTTTTTTTTTTTAATTTTTAATTTTTAAAAAAAAATTAAATTCAATTTGCCAACATATAGTATAATACCCAGTGCTCATCCCATCAAGTGCCCTCCTTAGCCTCTGATAAGTTCTGTATAGATAGATTTTGGACACTAACCCTTTATCAGATATGTTATTTGTAAATATTTTCTCCCATTCTATAGATAGATCAATGGAATAGAATAGAAAACCCAGAAATGGAACCACAACCAAATGGTCAACTAATCTGCAACAAAGCAGGAAAGACTATCCAATGGGAAAAAGATAATCTCTTCAACAAATGGTGTTGGGAAAAGTGGATAGCAACCTGCAAAAAAAGTGAACCTGGACCATTTTCTTACACCATACACAAAAATAAATTCAAAATGGATTAAAGACCTAAATGTGAAACAGGAAACCATCCTAGAAGGAGAAATCCTAGAGGAAAACACAGGCAAAAAACTCTTTGACCTCAGTTGTGACAACTTTTTACTAGACACATCTATGAAGGCAAGGGAAACGAAAGCAAAAATGAACTAGTGGAAGATAAAAAGCTTCTGCACAGTGAAGGAAACAATCAACAAAACTAAAAGGAGTTCCTTTCTATTTATGTTTCTTTTCTCATCAGTTCGCAAGGGTGGACGATGATAATGGTTAAAGTGAATGGAGAAAGAATGATTTGAATAAAGTGCAGAGTTGAGCATACTAAAAAACAAGAATATACCTCTCAGGCATTGTTGAGTCCCATTGAAATTTGTAATCTTGAACTTAAAGTTAGATCAATCAGTAAATTTGTTTATTTTTCATTTTCATTCCCACTGATAGTAACTGTTTAGGTGGAGACATGGAGTAGGCAGATTTAATAGACTAATAAAGATTGTACTTGATGGACACATATGATACAAGAAAAAATAACCAGTGTAAGCATTCCCATTTAGGGGGGGAAGAAAGGGAGACATGCTGCAGGCCATGGCAGTTGCAATTGTGATAGGGTGAAGGGCGGACATTGTGAGGGACTCCACCCTCTGGATGGAGAGGAGAGTATCTGAGTCACTTCCTGGTAGTACTCCCTTTGTCTTCTACTCTACATCTCTTTGCTCTGCCTTCTAGGAAACTCATTGCCTAGTCATGACTGAAATAGGCATTGAAGAATGTGCTCATCCTGGGCCTTGAGGTATTTCTCAGCCCACTCCCTGCCTGTAGTTGGATGGGATCCCACAGCTCACTTTAACTTATAAACAACAACAGTCTTTTTGTTCAGGCTGCTGGTTGTTTTGGAAAAACAACTCTTAAAAAAAGGCTTTTCACTATTCTTATCTAGCTGGTTCCAGTGACCTCCCTATACAAAATCCATGCTTTTTTTTTTTTTTTTTCTAAACAGCATTCTTTTCTAGACATTATTCTTATTTTGTGATGTCTTTTTGCTTTCTTAACCCTATCTTCTCTCTTTAGATTTAGAGATGGGAACCTTAAGCCCAGCATTTTTCAAAGGAAAAGCCAAATATTTTGTCGATTTTTCTAGAGCAGTTTTTCTTTTCTAATTGAAAGTACTTGCTCAAGATCACATCCTGCATTCTTTTTCTGGGATACCATAACCAAATCAGAAGATTTATTAGTAAGTATATTGGCTTTTTCCTTGATTTAATTCTGCTGCAATGCTGAATTTTAATAGACCTTTGTTGGTCAATATTCTTCTCATTTTTATTGGGATGAGAAGCAATTGCCTCTTTCAACCTTGAAAGGCCCTAATTTTATGTACTCTCCCTATTACTTTAAATCTTCAAGCTGGTCAAATCTTTTCCGAGTTTCCCTTCCAACATGTGCAATGCACAATACTCTCTTTTCAGACCTCTTCTAGAGCTATAAGCTCATTAGCCTTTTGCTCTTCTTCTCACTTATAGTAGGAGATAGTTTTATCAAATCTTTTATTATTTCAAAACATTAATCTTCTGTTTTTTACCCTCCACTATTTTTTTTTCCTGTTTCTTACTATTGTACCTCTATAAACAAAGACATACATTTTAGGTTTTTGTTTACATGAACAACACTCCTCAAAATACAAAATTTAGTATTTTTGGTAGCAAATAGCCCCAGAGTCTCAGGCTTATTGCTTACTCAGACCACAAATCCAATGCAGGTCTCACTTAAGGACTTAGGCAGAATTAGGCTGTGTCTTTGCATATGCTTCCATTATCATTGTGGCAGGAAGGAGAACATGGGAACTTGCTGTGTGTCTTCCTGGAAATGAGATGAATCACTTTGCCTACATGTAATTAACAAGGGCAAGTCACATGGCCCCACTTAAACTTCAAAATGCTCAGGATACAGTAATTCTATCATGCCTAGACAGAGAAGAATATGGGACTATTTTCAAAAAGCCAGAATAATTATCACAGAGGTCATTTAAAAAATTGCTAACTGAAAGAATGAGAAGATGCTGTGAGGAAAAACGTAAGAGTAATAAAACGCAACAGCATGGGTATTTTTTTCCAGCAATTAGAGGCAATGGCAGTCTGCCTAAGGGTTGGTTACAAAGAGCCACCAGACAGGGAGGGAATTATTTACATGGGTGATTTAAAAAAAAAAAAAAGGTTGACCTTAAGATGATCCGATCAACAAACATGAATTCTGAAGCACATATATAACAACAGTCAAGCACATTGAATGTAATTAAGTGAAAACTTACTGAGAGTAAACACACCATATTAAGTAGCATTCTTACTGATAGCCTCTGATCATAGAAGTATTTGGTTGTAAAAGAAATCATTCCATAATTCACGGTTTTCCCCCTCTTTCAAAGAAAATATTTTCCTTGTATAGGCCAAAGCTGAGGCTGAGGCCAAGGCAGGTAGTGCAATGGAAAGTTCTCTGGAATGGAATTGTGAAATCCCTGCCAACTTCTAACTGTATAAGTGTCAACATATCACAAAGGAATGTCTTTCTTTTTTAAAAATATTTTATTTATTTATGAGAGACACACAGAGAGAGAGAGAGGCACAGATACAGGCAGAGGCAGAGGGAGAAGCAGGCTCCATGCAGGGAGCCTGATGTGGGACTCGATCTGGGGTCTCCAGGATCACACCCTGGGCTGAAGGCAGTGCTAAACCACTGAGCCACCGGGGCTGCCCACAAAGGAATGTCTTTCAAACTTCAGTTGCTCACAGTCTCTCTTGTGGTTTAGTTTTGAAAAAAAAAAAAAAGTTAAGTTCTCAAGCCATGGCTGTCTGGCTTTACTTTATTACCTAGCATGTAATTGCTTTTCATTACTGTTCCTTTATTTTTAAATGAATGTTCTTAAACAACGTTCTCTACAAATTTGAGTGGAAGAGGGAGGAATACTCTACAAAAGGGACACATTTACCTTTTTCCCTTTTTTGGGGGGTAGACCCATACCTATTCCCTCAAAGAGAACTTCTCTGTTATATTCCTTTTTCTTTGCCTTCAGAGCAAAGTTCTGAATATTTTCAGAAGCATGAGCTAATAGTGAAAATCTTGTCCAATGGTACACTGCCAGGTACCATGAATCCAAAAATGTGCTTTTCTTTATCCCTGAGACTCACCAGAATCAGTTTGTTATCAGCTGACAAGGCTGGCAATTAAATTTTATTATCCTATTTCAAGGATATATCAACTCTACAGCTCTGGTTGTAATTTAGTTCATAACGGTCTTGATCTCCTTTTCCTTATCACATTGGTTCATTGAATTGATGACATAATGCTTATTATACCTAATGAGAAGAAGTAGCAACTACTTTAGACTAACTGGTGAGAAATTTGCGTTATCAAGAGAATAGGAAATAAATACCACATATATTCATGGACCTTCAGCCTCAGTTAAGTTTCTAGGGATCCAGTAGTGTGGGACATGCCAATATATCCTTTTAAGTTGAAGGATAAGTTGTTGCAGTTAGCACTTCCCACAACAAAAGGAGAATCTCAATGCCTAGTGAGCTTCTTTGGATTCTGGAAGCTACATATTCTTCATCTGCATGTATTACTCCAACCATTTATCAAAAGACCCCAAAAGCTGCTTGTTTTGTGTGGGGCTCAGAATAAAAGAGGGTTCTGCAAGGGGTCCAGATGGCTATGCAAACAGCTCTGACACTTAGTCCATGTGATCCAGCAGATCCGGTGTTTCTTGAAGTATTGGTATCAGATAAGGATGCTATTTAGAGCCTTTAGTAAACCTCTATGTGTGAATCACAGTACAGGCCCTTAGGATTTCAGAGCAAAATCCTGCCATCTCTGTGTTTCTCCCTTTGAAGAAACAGCTCTTGGCTTTCTTAGAAGAAAAGCTCTACCCAAGCCTTAGTAGAGAATAAACAACTTAACCATGACTCACCAAGTTACTGGGTGATCCAGAATGCCCAGCACAACTAGGAGTTATCTTACCCACCAAGCTACATAAAGTTGTCCGTACACAGCTACATTCCATCAACAAATGGAAGTGGTATATACATGATTAGGCTGAGCATGTCCTGAAGGCATAAGTAAGTCATATGAAGAGAAGACATAGATGCCCATGGTCCCACAGCTGTAGCACTACAGTCCTTTCCTGAAATATCACTGAAGGACAGTGGTGAAGGGTAATCCTCCAACTGGGCTGATATTTGAGCAATGCACCTGCTTTCTCACTTTGCTTGAAAAGAGAATTGTCTAGATGGGTAATTATATACTGATTAATGGGCTGTGGCCAGTAGTTTGGCTGGATGGTCAGAGACTTGGAAGGATTTTGAATGGAAAATTGGTGACAGTGAAATTTAGGGAAGAGGTATATGGATAGACATCTCTATATGGGAAAACAAACAAACAAACAAAAAAGCCAAAACACATGGGTATAGCTGCATCCATGTGAATGATCATCAAATGATGACCTCCACAAAGGAATATTTTAATAATCAAGTGGATAGAATAACTTATTCTGTGGATACTAGTCAAGCTCTCTTTCTAGTAACCCTTGTCATTGCCAATGGGTTTACAAACAAAGTGGCAATGGTTTCAAAGGTAAAAGTTATTCATGGGCTCGGCAACTTGGACTGTCACTCACTGAAGCTGACCTGAATATAGCTGTTGTTGAGTACCTAGTCAGCCAGCAACAGAAGTGAACACTGAGTTGCCAATATGGAACCATCCCCTGAGGTGATCACCCAGCTCCCTCGTGGTATGTTGATTACACTGGTACCCTTTCATCATGGAAGAGGCAGCTATTTGTTTTTACTGAAATAGACACTCTGGATATGGATTTGTCTTTCCTATACTTGATGTGTTTGCCCAAACTATTTTCTGTGGGATTACAGAATGCCTTATTCACTGGTATACTATTGCACACAACATATACTTCTCCTCAAGGAACTCACAGCAGAAACTGTGGCACTGGGTTGACATTCAATGGATTTTACTGGTCATATCATGCTTCCCATCATCCTGAAGAAACTGGCTTGACTGACCATGGAATGCTCTTTTGAAAACACAGTTACAACATCAGTTAGGTGATAATACTTTGCACATCTTGGGCAAGGTTTTCCACAAGGCTGCATATATTCTGAATTGGCAACCAATCCAATACATAATCCTGTATTTCATATAGCCAGGTTCAATGATCCAGGAATTAGGGAGTGGAAATGGAGTGACATTACTCACTGTTACCCCTACTTAGCACTAGCAGAATTTTTGCTTCCTTGACCTGATGTACACTCTGCTAGCCTATCCAAACAGGATTACTAATGGCCCAGACCCTTCAAGATGGAAGGTTTAGATCACTCCACCAGGTAAAAAACCAGAACCAGCTGAGTTGCTTGCTGAATACAAAAGGAATACACTGGTTACTGGAAGAAGGTAGTTATAAACACCAGATTGACCATGTGACTAGTTATAGAAATAAGAAAATGTAATTCTTATGAGCATTTCTTCTTTCTTTTGTTATGAATATGAATATATATATTTAGTATATATACATATATATGTATACTGAACAAATATTTTTTTCTTCACTTACTCCATTATCATGTCACATAAGATATATTGACTTTATATCATAGTATTTAAGCATTGTTAATTTTACATCATAATATTTTATTTATTTCTTTTTTAAGAATTTTATTTATTCATGAGAGACAGAGAGAGAGAGAGGCAGAGATACAGGCAGAGGGAGAGTCAGGCTCCCTGCAGAGAGCCCAATGTGGGACTTGATCCCGGGACCCTGGGATCATGAATTGAGCCAAAGGCAGATGCTCAACCACTTAGCCACCCAAGCATCCCATATCATAATATTTTAATTAAGGGATATCACATAAAATGGTAAACATCACTCAAAGACCTCCTCTTCTGGGGAAGGGGTTAATGTGTTTTCAGTTGTACGTGCGATAGCTATATTACATTAGGTGAAATTATGACCGTTTCTATCTTTGAGATTAAATATTGTTTAGTGGGATGCACATAGGTGCTAGGTTGATAAGGGTTGACTCATACTAGTTAATTTTATATGTAACTTGACCAGAACACAGGATGCCCAGGTATTTGGTTAAATATTATTCTGGGTATGTCTATGAGAGTGTTTCTTGAAGAGATTAACATGCGGATCAGCAAACTGAGTAAAGCAGATTGCCCTACCCAATATAGGTGGGCCTCATACAACTATTGAAGGCATGAATAGAACACAAAGACTGAGTGAAGAATTTTGCTTTCTTTCTGCCTTACTATCTTCATTTTTTTTTTGTAACTTTCTTTTTTTTTTAATTTATTTTTTATTGGTGTTCAATTTACTAACATACAGAATAACCCCCAGTGCCCGTCACCCATTCACTCCCACCCCCCACCCTTCTCCCCTTCCACCACCCCTAGTTCGTTTCCCAGAGTTAGCAGTCTTTACGTTCTGTCTCCCTTTCTGATATTTCCCACATATTTCTTCTCCCTTCCCTTATATTCCCTTTCACTATTATTTATATTCCCCAAATGAATGAGAACATATAATGTTTGTCCTTCACCGACTGACTTACTTCACTCAGCATAATACCCTCCAGTTCCATCCACGTTGAAGCAAATGGTGGGTATTTGTCATTTCTAATAGCTGAGGAATATTCCATCGTATACATAAACCACATCTTCTTTATCCATTCATCTTTTGTTGGACACCGAGGCTCCTTCCACAGTTTGGCTATCGTGGCCATTGCTGCTATAAACATCGGGGTGCAGGTGTCCCGGCGTTTCATTGCATTTGTATCTTTGGGGTAAATCCCCAACAGTGCAATTGCTGGGTCGTAGGGCAGGTCTATTTTTAACTGTTTGAGGAACCTCCACACAGTTTTCCAGAGTGGCTGCACCAGTTCACATTCCCACCAACAGTGCAAGAGGGTTCCCTTTTCTCCGCATCCTCTCCAACATTTGTTGTTACCTGCCTTATTAATTTTCCCCATTCTCACTGGTGTGAGGTGGTCTCATTGTGGTTTTGATTTGTATTTCCCTGATGGCAAGTGATGCAGAGCATTTTCTCATATGCATGTTGGCCATGTCTATGTCTTCCTCTGTGAGATTTCTGTTCATGTCTTTTGCCCATTTCATGATTGGATTGTTTGTTTCTTTGGTGTCAAGTTTAATAAGTTCTTTATAGATCTTGGAAACTAGCCCTTTATCTGATATGTCATTTGCAAATATCTTCTCCCATTCTGTAGGTTGTCTTTGAGTTTTGTTGACTGTATCCTTTGCTGTGCAAAAGCTTCTTATCTTGATGAAGTCCCAATAGTTCATTTTTGTTTTTGTTTCTTTTGCCTTCGTGGATGTATCTTGCAAGAAGTTACTATGGCCGAGTTCAAAAAGGGTGTTGCCTGTGTTCTTCTCTAGGATTTTGATGGAATCTTGTCTCACATTTAGATCTTTCATCCATTTTGAGTGTATCTTTGTGTATGGTGAAAGAGAGTGGTCTAGTTTCATTCTTCTGCATGTGGATGTCCAATTTTCCCAGCACCATTTATTGAAGAGACTGTCTTTCTTCCAATGGATAATCTTTCCTCCTTTATCGAATATTAGTTGACCATAAAGTTCAGGGTCCACTTCTGGATTCTCTATTCTGTTCCACTGATCTATGCGTCTGTTTTTGTGCCAGTACCACACTGTCTTGATGACCACAGCTTTGTAGTACAACCTGAAATCTGGCATTGTGATGCCCCCAGATATGGTTTTCTTTTTTAAAATTCCCCTGGCTATTCGGGGTCTTTTCTGATTCCACACAAATCTTAAAATAATTTGTTCTAACTCTCTGAAGAAAGTCCATGGTATTTTGATAGGGATTGCATTAAACGTGTATATTGCCCTACTATCTTCAAATAGGACTTTGTTCTTCTACCTTGAACTCAGACTCATACTTGGACTGGAACTATAAGCCATTGACTCTCCTGAGTCTTTAGCTTACCAACTGCAGATCTTCTGACTTCTCAGCCACCTTAATCACGTGAGCCTACTTCCTGTAAATCTGATGTAATTCTTATCTTTGTTGCTTTATAGGCAAGATTTATCCACTCATTCATCTACCCCCTCTCCTCCTCCTCCTCCTTCTTTCAAGTTTTTTAAATTTATGTTTGATTTTTCTGCAGTTTGGATATAACATGCCAAAATATAGTGGGGTTTTTTTGTGCTTTTATTTTGTTACGTTTCTCTGAGCTTCTTGATTGTGTGGTTTGGTGTTTGATATTAAATTGGAGAAATTCTCAGTTATTATTGCTTCAAATATTGCTTCTATTCCTTTTTTCTTTCTTTCTTCTTCGAGTATTCCTGTTAAGTATTTGTTACAACTTTTGCAGTCCCACAATTTTGGATATTCTGTTTTCATCATTTTTTTTTCTTTTTAGTTACAGAAGTTTCTACTATCATATTCTCAAACTCTGAGATTCTTCCTCAACAAAGGCCAATCTACTCACCCAAGAGCCACCAGAAGCATTTTTAAAAATTTCCATTGCAGTGTTTATGATCTATAGAATTTTTTTTATTCTTTCTTTGAACTTCCATCTCTCTTACATTATTAACATCTGTTTTTGTATGTTGCCTACTTTTTTATATTAGAACCTTTCGTATAATAACCATAGTTAAAAAAAAATCTAGCCTGAAAATTCCAACATCCATGTCATGTCAATTCATGTTCTCATACTTGTTCATTCTCTGTTTCTATCTTTTTGTATACCTTTTAATTTTTTTGTTGCAAGGTAAACATGATGTATTGGGTAAGAATAATGAGGTAAATAAATCTTTAGCAATGTAGTGTTGAGGTGTGGGAAGAAGGGAAGTGTCCTATAGTCCTGTGATGAGATCTCAGGTTTTTGTGAGCCTGTGGCTTCTGGACTATGAACTTCACAAATGTGAAGAAAACCCTCTGCCCATCTCACACACATTTTAGGTGGGACAGGGTGGCTAAAGGGAACTGGAACTGGCTATTTCTCTTCCCCTTTGTGTCTGAGTGAGCTGAAGTTGAGCATTTTCCTTCTTTCACATGATGTATTAGAGCTGGATGAAGTTGAGTATTTCTTTTCCTCTAAGTAGATTAAATTTTGGTAAAACAAAACAAAACAAAACAAAACAAAAAACTAGCTTCCCTTAAGAATTGGCCTTGGTAAAAACAAAGGGCTCTGACATGTATCAAAAGTGACTAATTTTCCCCTTTCCCGTGCTGGAAGCACAATGGAATTTTGTTCTAATATTAATTGTAAGAACCTGTAGAATTCCTGGAGGTAAAACTCTCAAACTTACGAGAGCACCCGCTACCACAGAGTCCCCTAGTATGACAGGTTTCCCCTGGAGTTTCCAATTCTTAGACTTATACACACAAAGCCTTCAAGATTCTGTCAATTACAGTTCAGGTTTTCCTACTATGTTAATTCCTGCAAAGGTGTCTGCTAATAAATGTTTATTTTGGTAAGTTCTTATTCTCTGTATTTGCTGTCCCTACAATTTTTGGAGCAGTGGTTTGTTCTGTAATGTCACTTTTCTGATGGATCTAAGAATATTTTTAAATTTTTCAGTTTGGTTAGCATTTAACTTGTTGTTAGGATGAAGTGACAACCTCCAAGCTCCTTACATGCTGGATGAGAAAGTGGAAGCACTACATTTTTCTAAAATAAATTTGCATATACTTAAGATGTGTAAATCCAAACATTCTTGCTTATTAATGATGATATAGTTAGTTATACAGATTTTCCAAAATTTTATTACAATTAAAAAGATTATATTGTATATTTCCCATTACATAGCCTCATGATAAACAATAATATTAATGCTCATGTTTCTTTAGAGCTATACTCTGTAATTAACATTATACATATTTTCAAAGAAATGAGAAGCTTAATTTGCTGAATGTATAGTTCAGTATTGGCATTCATGTTCATATTGAAAGATTTTTCTTCTCAATCTATCTACAGGAACTATTATCTGGAATAGGCAATCAGAAACTATTTCTGGCAGCCTTCAATTTTCTTTAAAATGTTTCATATTTGACATGAAATGTTACAGCATAGAAAATTGAGGCATGAGACTAGTACAAAATGATCCCCACTCCTGGCTTTAGTTTTACAAAAGTATGTTGTATATATATATAACATTGAAAAATGAGAAGGTGTTCAGAACAAACCACCCGGTCAATTTCACTTCCATGATGTGAGGTAAATATTCTTTTATTGATTTTGGTTCACCCGTTTCTCATTCAAGTATATAGCAGCATTTTATTCCATTACTTTAAAAAGCAATTAAAGTATTTTTTTAAATTTTTATTTATTTATGATAGTCACACAGAGAGAGAGAGAGAGAGAGGCAGAGACACAGGCAGAGGGAGAAGCAGGCTCCATGCACCGGGAGCCCGACGTGGGATTCGATCCCGGGTCTCCAGGATCGCGCCCTGGGCCAAAGGCAGGCGCTAAACTGCTGCGCCACCCAGGGATCCCCAATTAAAGTATTTTTAATGGTACACATGATCTCTATCATTTAATTCTTATTTAATGACTGAAGATTTCATAATCATTCTGCTTACTATTTAGAAAGAGAATCATAACTTGATCCTCATCAGAATTAGAATATGTGTTGTCAATATTATTTATGGTTTAATTAAACACTTAAATAGCAGAACCTCAAGGAACATGGCAAGTTTGTTAATAGTTGTACAATTTTGATGGAAAATGGCCTATTATGTGGAATCAGCGTGTCACAGAGGAATATCTCCATTTGTAAGCTTATCACAGGAGGTTAATTAATGAAGTAATATCTGGTCTTGATCAAACCCTGATGAAGTTTTTTAGAGCTGAGATTGACTATCATTAATATAATTAATTAGTGTATCTATATCCAAAACTGATACAGAACTTGAAATGACCCTGCAAAAATATATTATTTTCCTCAAAAGGAGAGAAAGAAAATGTTTGACTTTGTTTTTCATATAGAACAGGAAATTTTGATGATAGAATATTGTCTTTACCTTCTTTTTAAAACAAATATTACAAAGCACACTATATAAAGCAGGAATGTTGATAAGAAAATCCCATATTCTGAACTGTCAGGATTGAATGTTGTTTAGCTATGTCTGAAAGCTGAAGTGAAAGAAAACTCAATTTGTGAATTGAATTTTCTCTAATTTAACTTCTGTTAAACCATATTCTGCTCAGCAAATTTCTTTAACTTGAATTATAGGGTTTCAAATAACCTTGGTAAATAGTCTAAATCATGTAGCATCCAACTATATATCTTTAAAGAGAGAAGCAACCCTCAAAAACTTGAATGTATTTGTTTTCTTCAGAAGGGAAAATATGTATTTGTAGTCTCATGTATTTAATTATAAAAGTCCTGGTTTTATTAAATATGAACTATATAAATGTTTTCATTACTTAATGTCATATATTCTCAAAGAATGACATTTTCCATTTTTAATTTTTGTCAGAACATTTTAGGTGATAAGAATCAGGAAACATCAAGGAACATATAATTTGCAACAGCTTTTTAAAAATCACTCCTTTTTTAAAAATGTTATTTATTCATGAAAGACACAGAAAGAGAGAGAGAGGCAGAGACATAGGCAGAGGGAGAAGCAGGCTCCCCATGGGGAGCCCAATGCTGAACTCAATCCCAGATCCCCAGGATCATGCCCTGAGCCAAAGGCAGATGCCCAACTGCCAAGCCACCCCGGTGTCCCAATCAGTCTTCTTTTTATAAAATTGAGATAATCCAGAAGATGTTGCAACAACATTTTTGCAGTTCATCCAGAAACACCATTTCTTAACCAGTTAGCTTGATCCCTTTATTAATCATTAAAGTTTACTTAGATCCTGATAACCCTTTCTGTCATGATATTTATACTTGCTATAATTGACACATCAATCAACTTGAAACATTAAAAAATGACAGGAAAAAAGTGATGTTTGCTTAGAGAAATAAGCCATAGAATGATTTCAATATAAATAGAATAGGTCATATAAGGTAGGAAAATTCTTACAACCTGAGTACATGGAAAGAAAAGATCTGTGATACTTTATTTAATTTGTATATAAAGTACGTAATAATTTTGGCCTGAACAGAACCATAAAACCTATAAGGTAAGTCTAATTTAAAAAAATTTTTTAGGCAAAAGAATGTATCCCTTCTTCTCCTCCTCATTCATCATAGAGGAAAACTTTTTTAAAAAAGACAATATAGGCTTTTCTTATTTCCCATTTCTCTTCAAGACTCCTGCTTGAAAACATTTCACAATAACATCTGAAGTTCATTTTATGTTGTTTTATTCTATATAATCCCAATAATTTGCCATAAATACTATCTTACAATCTTTTTAAATATCATTTAAGGTGTATCGTTTTTTCACACGTTAGAATGAATGCTTTTAAAAATGACTGCATACTTAGAAAGTGACCTTTTAGTGTAAAGGAAGTGAGTTAGAAGAACTGGTCCCTTTGGACATTCTTTTCTTTTCCTTTCTTTCTTTCTTTCTTTCTTTCTTTCTTTCTTTCTTTCTCTCTCTCTCTTTTTTTTTTTTTTTTTTTTTTACAATGCAAAGGGATAGAGAAAGAATTTGCAAGTATAGTTTATGAAAGAAAATGCTTAAAAATAGGGAGAGGGGATGTCTCTTCCCTTATTCTTATAAGGAAAATTAGCCTCTTTTCTATTTTTTTTATTTTTTTAGGTATAATTGATGTATGTTCATTTCAGGTATACATAATTACATGATATTTATATATGTATTGCAAAATGATCATCACAAAAGTCTAGATAACAGCCTCAATCTGTATAGTTACATTTTTTTTTCCTCTTGTGAGGACTGTTAAGATCTACTTCCTTAGCAACTTTGTAATACGCAGTGTTGTATTATTTACTCTAACTGCCATACTGCACATTATATCCCCACAATTTATTTGCTTTATAATTGGAAATTTGTACCTTTTGACTCCCTTCACTCATTTCACTCACCACCCCCAAGCCTGCCTCTGGCAATCACCAATCTGTATTTTCTATTTTCTATGACATTATTTTTGTTGTTTTTGTTTTAATTCCACATTTAATAAGTGAGACCTTATTGTATTTGTCTTTCCATCTGACTTATATCACTTAGCATAATGCCCTCAAGTTCCACCCATGTTGTCACAGATGGCAGGACTTTATTCTTTTATATTATTGAATAATAGTCCATGTGTTTATCTATAATACATTTTTCTTATCCACATGAAGTTGAGTATCTTTTATATTTTATTACCCATTTGTACATTTTTAAAATTCTATAAATTATTTATTCATATCATTTGCACATTTGTAGTATGTACTTTTCCTGATTGCTTATGAATTTTATTTATGTATTTTGGATGCTAACTTCTTATATTGCAAATATTTTCTACCAATTACTTATCGCTTTGTTTTTGTTCACTGGATATGGTTAGTAATAGAAAAACAAAAAAACATGGGAGGAGGTACCTGGTTCAGTTGGTTAAATGTCCAACTCTTGATTTTGGTTCAGGTCAGGATATCAGGATCCTGGGATTGAGCCCTGTGTTGAGCTCCATGCTTATTGGGGAGTCTGCTAAAGATTCTTTCTCCCTTTCCCTCTGTCCCTCCCCCCATTCACATGTGTATGCATTCTCTATTTTTCTCTCAGATAAATAATTCCTTTAAAAAAGCCCTAAAAAAGAAATAATTAAATGCTCAGCAATTTAAAAATTTAGATAATGGGAAGTCATAGAATAGGTACTATGCAGCCATTAAAAAGAAAGAATATGTCTCCATATATTCAAGGATTTTCAAACAATCATCAAGCCACATTTCAAATTAAATTAAGCAAGCTATAAATATATACATGAAATTTGCATATAGAACATAAAACATTTCTTTAGAAAAAATATTCCTTATAAATACATAAAATGAGGTCTGGAATGATATACAAACTGATATTAGTCATGTCTTTAGGGAGAGAGTTCAAATACGGGGAGTGAGGGTGAAGGTACTTCTAATTTCTACTTTTGATATTTCTGCATCTTTGGAGTTCTTAAAAATGTTTTGAGAGATTGCTAGACATATTTGTAGTTTTTTGTTTTTTATACTTTTGTTTCATTTTTAAAGCAACAGAATTGGTATGACATGAAGACACACTTCTGAAATTTGATTTGTGATCTGACATGCTTGAATACATATCTAGGGCTAATTTCAAAGTATGATGAAGTGGCTGAACATTGATATTTTTAGTAACCGGGTTTTCCATATCTATAATAAGGACCAATAAAAATTTGAGAATTCCAAGTGAATATATTCTAATATGTGGTGTATGCACACGTGTGTGTGTGTGTATGTTGAATAGAGTAGATGAGTAGGACTTATATTCAGTTTCAATTTGAAAGAGAATAATCAATAAGGAAGGATTGTCCAGCCATAGGGCACTGTGTTATTAACATATTAGTAGGAAGAAATGTAGCAGAAGTAGTGACAATGGAATATCATGTCCCTATAAAATTTTCTCATTTCTTGTAAAATAAAGTCTAAATCTCTATCATGGCTTATACAGGCATATATGATCTGACTCCACCTCTCCAACGTTAATGCCCAGCACCATCTCCAACACCCTTTAGCATCAGCCACAATGCCTCTCTTTCCTCTTATCAAACAAGTCAGTTTCTATTTGCTCTCCTGCTTGGAATGTTTTTGCTCTGGCTCTGATTGATTTTTTCTCATTAATCAGTCTCAATGCTATCTCTTTATATATGCTTTCCTTGGTTACCCAATCTAAAATGACTCCCATGTTGACTTTCTTTCACATTACCTGTTTTATTTTTTTCATAACATTTTTTAACATTTAAAAACATCCTGTCTAGGGGCACCTGGGTGGCTCAGTCAGTTAAGCTTCTGCCTTCAGCTCAGGTGATGCATGATCCTAGGAAACTGGGATCCAGCCCCACTTCCAAGCTCCCAGCTCAGTAGGGAGTCTGCTTGAAATAGTCTCTCTCCATCCACCCCTATCTCCCTGCTCATACACTCCCTTTCTCTCTCTCAAATAAACAAATATATTTTTCAAAAATCAGTAAATAAATAAATCGTTTTAAAAAATCAGTGTTTATGACTGAGTGATCAGCAAGTGGAGAAATTCAGCAGAATATGGATGAGATTTGTTATATTTGTTTCAAATCATAATGCTGTCTAGACACAAGTTATCATTGACTCTTAAAATGGTCATATGCAGGGATCCCTGGGTGGCACAGCTTTTTGGCGCCTGCCTTTGGCCCAGGGCGCGATCCCGGAGACCCGCGATGGAATCCCACATCGGGCTCCCGGTGCATGGAGCCTGCTTCTCCCTCTGCCTGTGTCTCTGCCTCTCTCTCTCTCTCTGTGACTATCATAAATAAATAAAAAAAAAAATGGTCATATGCTGATACTAGTGTTAAGTAAAAATGTGTTTCCTGAGTGGCATGTTGTTCTTCTTAGAATACAATTCAGTTTGTAGCCATAAGAATGATTCATTTGTCAGAGTTAAGGAATTGTTTCTAAATACATGGCCCTGAAAATAAGTATTTAAGAACAATGATTTACTGCATTGTCTATTCATATAACAATTATATAATCTAAAAAGCAGAATCCACTAGAGAATCCAAGTAGGAGTAGAAATAATAACAAAAAGTATTTCTTAGTTTATGTTTTCACAAGACTGCCAAAACCACACTTTAAAAGCTTCTATACAAAAGGCAAATTTGTCATTTCTAAAATGATAGCAATGCAGACACTGATTGAGTTCTGAATGTGTGTTTCAAGACCTAACCTCCTCAAGATCCTTTGGTCTCTCTTTGAAGGCTGCCATACTGTTGTTTCATTAAAGACTAAAAGCAACCTTATCTAGCAAGGTCCTGGAGACCTTGCTTTTAACATGCACAAATTCCTTGGAGATTTACACTGTCACTAATCCCCACTAACTAAAAGATATTAATCAGTTACTCTTCACAATCCCAGGGCAGCTCTTTCTGCCCATGAGTCCTGTCCATGTGCTATAATAAAAGCACCTTTTTGTACTGGGGAAAAAAGTACCTAAGCTGTTCAAATAAACTTTGATATGTTCATAGATTGAAACAGAATATTAAATTTTGTTTATAATGATAGAAATCCAAGAAATGATAGAAAAGATATGTATGATGAAGAGGAAAAGCATACTGATGATGAAGACACTAAGATAGAGAGAGAGATTACAATTGTAAGAGAAGGAAAGGATTACAACAGTGATTTTAAAACTTTAAAAAACCAGCAAGAGATGCTATCAGCTGACAGAATTTTTGACATCTGCCTGCAGACTTCATGTTAAAATAATATTAATATTAATTATAATTAATGTTAATATTAATCTCATGTTTATCTTTGATAATCTTGAGTTCATTGTTTAAGGAAAGGGGTAGTGGGGTACTGAGGCCTTTCGCCCTTACCTTGAACATATCCAGCTGCTACAGAGGTAGTTTTGACTGAGGTGCGCATAATAGTTCTCTTAACTGAGAATTCTTTTAGAGGGACAGCCATTCAATCATTTATTCATTCACTCAGAAACTATTTATTGAATGTCTCTATATGCTAGGCACTGTGCTAAATGTTTTAGAGAAAGCTGTAAAAAAAGATTAGGACTCTGCCTTATGATAAGATGAGATAAACAGTAAATAAATAGACTTATGTAGAATAATTATAGATCAGATAAATATCCAAAGAATATCTAAAGGCTGATATGATGTAGAGTAATTCTAGAGTGAACCATTCTAGAGATATTGGTCTGGAAAGTCTTTTCTGAGGAGGTGATTTCACGTCTTTTGAGATGTAATACTGATAAGATGAGAAATATCCCACCATGCAGAGTGCTACGGAGGCAAAATGAAAAAGAAACAAAAATCAATTTGTTATGTAGAGAGAATAATAAGCTTCAAGTGCCATGTACCTTTGAGGAATGAAACAACAACAACAAAAGGCCCAAGTGACTGAAGTCTGGCTAATAAGAAGGACAATGATACAAAATGAGTGAGGGACGCCTGGGTGGCTCAGTGGTTGAGCGTCTGCCTTTGGCTTAGGTTGTGATCCTGGAGTTCCAAGATCGAGTCCCAGATCAGGCTTCCTGTCAGGAGCCTGCTTCTCCCTCTCCTGTGTCTCTGCCTCTGTGTGTCTCTCATGAATAAATAAATAAAATCTTTAAAAAAAAATGAGTGGGAAAGGAAGCAGCTCAGAAAACTCAAATCAGAGGTGTTTGGACTTTATGCTGCCAGCAATTATTACACTTCTAAATGAAAGAATGACATAATATGATTTCCATTTTTAAAGGGTCACTGACCCCTCTTTGGATAATGGACACTCAAAGAACAAAAAAGTAGGCAGTGAGACCAGACAGAGGAGAATTATAGAGAACCAAAAATAAATGATACAGGCTTGGGGGGAAGGTAGCTCTGGAAATGGACTGATATAGACATAAAATAAATAAGATATGTGTAAGGCTTTCTGATAAATTGGGACAAGTGAGAAAGAAAATAATCAATGATGAGTAATGGGCTTGGGTATCAATGCAAATTTCTGAGAGGGGATAATTTAGGATTGGAAAAAAATTTTATTTTGAAATGAGTGAGGAAATAATATTGAAGCATTCCATTTTGGACACTTAGGACTTAGAGTATGCTAGGTGTCCAAAAATTTTTATTCTGCTCTTTTTTCCCCTAAATTAATAAAACCTTACTTTTTAGTTATGCATGTGGCCTCTTGGAAGGAAAAAAACTACTGCATTTTTTGAACTCAGTGTAAATGTGACCATGTAACTTAGGTTACAAGCATAAGTGGGAGGTTCAGGACTGGGGACCATAAAAGGAATGTGCTCTTCTGATTCTCTTGTTCCAGTGCTCGCTTCGGCAACACATATACTAAAATTGATTCTCTTGTTCCTCTCCTTCTAACTTGGTCCATGACAGATTAAAAACTGCCAAATCCATGTACAGTTTTTCCAACAAGAGACTCTATTTCCCCTTCCCTTCTGTCTATGCTACATTCTAATACACTCCTTAAGTAATGCTGATTATTCTAGCTCTTTGCACTTTGAGTGGCAAGGATATAACAGTCATTGTTGTCATCATGAATGATTTTAGAAAGGGAAATTTGGCATGGTAGGAAGAATTAATACTGAAATGGATTACAAAGTGAAAAGAAGGTGAGGAAGTGTCAGTGAACTATAAACCCTTTTGGAAGTTTTATAATGAAGAGTGAGAGTGAAATACTGGGATATCCAGAGGAGATACAAGAGCATGAGGTCATGGGAGACATGGGATATGGTGGGAAATGCTTGTGTTACAAGGCAAATACTCCAACAGAGAGAACCATACTGTTAATAAAATAGGAAAGCCAACACTAAATGGAAGAAACAACATCTTAAAAGAAATTAAAGAGTAGCCTTTGAGAGAAGAAAGGACAATCCTTTCACCAGAGAGGAGGCAAAATTGAAAAGGTGATTTTTGCTTTTATAAGTGGAAAGTTGAGAGAAGCATATAGTTCAATGTGTCCTGGCACAAGATGTGCTTGATGGAATGATAGAAGTTACTTTACTCTTGTCAACGTGAGAATACAATACTTGTTCTCTGTACACCACTCTTCTTTTGTTATATTATTCATTCTATGTAGCCAATATCATCTTGAAAAATGATCACTCTTCCAGCTAAGGATATATTGTTCAATTAAAAAAGGCAAAGGGCAAATATATGTACATATATTTATATTATTTTATATGTATATATATGGAAAGAAAGGTTAATAAGTAAGCATGAGTATATGTTTTTATAAGAAAAAAATACAAAAAAGCATTAACTAGAAAGCTATGAAATTATTATTGACAAGGTATATTCAGGAGGAGAAGAGAAAAGAGAGGAAGTTATACTTTTCTGAGTGTACCTTTTTACATAGTTTTGACTATTAGAAGAATGTTAATGCTTTACATATTCAAAAATTAAAAATAAGTGGACAACAATGAGAAGGAAAAAAGAACAAAAACAAACAAATGAACTCAGCTCTTTATCAAAAGTAGAATATTACACCAAAAAGATTAAAAAGCAAACCAAAGGAAAACAAAGTTGAACCAAAGTATAACTTTTGAACACAGTATATGACTATATTATATCCTACTCAGTGGAGGAATAGGATATTGGGATTTGGGGTAGAAATGCAAGTAAATCTTGAGCTCTTTTAATAAATTCTTTTTTGTAGTAGTAGTATAGATGAAGCAATAATGAAATTATTACAGATAATTCATAGGTTTGAGCACATGAGTGAGTATATTGATATTGCTGGGAGCCAGGATCCTTACTATGAATGAAGAAAAATGTAAATATGGCAGAAGCAGGTAGGGTAGGAAGAACCATGTTGAGATGGATGGCAGTTAGAAGTACCTGTGTGAATTTATGTTAGAAATACTAGCTTTGTCTGTTGCAAAGACCAAGAAGTAAAGACATTCCAGTGGCAATGGGCATATGTAGAATCCACACACCTCTGTAACAGCTACTGTGAAACAATAAGCAGGAATCCTTACTTATCAACTCATGGTCTAGAACAGGGTAAATTGAGTTTGGAATAATTTATTATGCCCGAAAGTAAAAATATGCAGAAGAAAATGAAGAGCTGTTAAAAGGACACCTTCATCAGCTTGAAGGTGCTTCCACTCCCAAGTCCAGAGGAAGATGATTAAGAACTGAATAATAAATTATAAACCACTGGGGAAAGAGTAGAAACACATATATCCATACTGATAATCAATCAGTAAGTAAATAAAAGAAAGAAGGAAGAAATCTGTCTTAAAAGGAAATGCTGGTCAATAAAGGTAGAGAAAGTACAGGAGTTATAAAATTATTTTGCATTAATCATAAAAAATATTTTTTCTGATTAAAGATGGAGGGAAATTTTAATAAAGAGCAGAATTTTTCATGGTTTTAAAATGTTTCTCTATAAATTGCTTATAAGGTGCAAAGGGAAACATGATACCTCTACAATGGAAAACTCAGGCAGTACTGTGACTTCTTGATCCAAAGTGATATCATTATTGAGGGACAGACAGACAACGGTGAACTTCCTGATATGACACCCGGAGTAGGACCCAATAATATCTGCTATGTAGAATTTAGACCTGGAATACATAAGCTGAATCTAAATATGAAGAAAGTTTTAACAAACTCATTAAAATGTGCTATTAAAGAGAAAAGAGGATCTGGAGTCTTCAAAAAAAAATGTATTGTTAAGAAAGACGAAGAATGGCTGAGGGAATATTCTAGATTAAAGGAAATAGGAAGCATAATAAGCAAATGCAGTATGTGATTGTGGATTCAGGAGAAAAAAATGCTAGAAGGAACATTAATGACAAAACCAGAAAACGTAGAGTAGAAAACCTATAAAGTGAATCTATATTAAACTACCTAAAATTTTGAACTATACAGTGGTCACGAATGAATATTCTTATTCTTAGGAATATACACCCCAGAAACATTTAATAGTAAAGGGGTAAGAACAACCAGTGTAGATATACAGACATGTAGATATACACAATGGTAAAGCAAGGCAAAAATGTTAACAATTGATGAATCTGAGTAAAGGGTATACAAAAGTTCTTTGTACTGTATTGCAACTTTTCTGTATATCTAAAATTATTTCCAAGTAAACAGGAAGAAGTATAGCATCACATTTTCATATATTTCGGATACTTTAGACATCCAAACATTTGTGAAGTGAACATATGAATGAATGAGTTAAAAAAGTGTATATTGTGTTATTTCTATATTTTTGTTAATGTAAATTCTCCACATGGTCAAAGAACAACATGCTTTATGAAAGACCAAGAAACCAGACTGATACTCATTTAGATCAAAGACAAGACAGAAAACAGAAATAATGTCAATTACAGAGAGGAAACTATTTTGAGGAGGTTACTAAAATTATACTATGAGTTAAGGAAGCATACATCAATATCACTATGACATTTTCCAATGCTTCCCAAGCACACATTCGTAGATTAGTTATTTTAAAGTGTGAAATCCATGTTTAACTCTTCAGAAGCTGTCACTCTGAGTCTTTACTTGCCTTGACCCTAGGATAATAAATTTACCAATGAGAGCAGATTTTATCCCAATTTCACAAAGCAGGAAACACTATAAACTTCAAGAGACATAAATTCTATAATCACACTTGTGTTAATATAGAGAGTGTGGGGTAGCATTCTTATGGGGTATCAAGTTCAGCTTACGGGTAGTTGAAGATAATATCATTAGGAGGGAATTTTATGAATAAATAAACATTCACTGGTATGTCATGAACTTTACATTATCTGTTAAATTGTTTATCCCAATAATGTATCAATGTTTAAGTGGTCCTCATTTTAAAAAGTTTTCTTTCTTCTTCCCACTTCCCTTTCCCCACCTGGAAAAGGAGTTCTGGTAGATTATCTGCTTTTAAATTGAATCAATAGGTACTTAGACTCTTATCTAAAACAACAACAACAACAACAACAAAGCCAAAACCTACTTAATTGCAATTATGTTATCATTATTTATAAATTACAAATGAACCATATCGATCATCACTTACCTGTGATGCTTTTTGAAATTATATGTAATCTGTGAATTACATAGTCAGCCTTTTGATAACAATGTCTGAAGAACTAGTATTTTTTTCATTGAAGTTTTCAGATAAATTTTCTTATATTTTGCTATGGCCTTGCTGCTTTTGTCTTGTGTCTTGACATGAGAGATTTGGCCAACAACTAGAGGGATTTTGCATGTTTCAAATGATGATATTCTGTCTCCAAGTTGTTTCACACTAGGTGTTAATGGAGCCTTTGGAGACTTGAAAATTAAAAGATGGAAAAGATGCCTATTTTAATTCTAGGCAGTGTTTCATTCTGTTAATTTGAAAACTATTGGTTTGGGTAGGCGGCAAAGGGGTGATCTCAGACGTCTGTGCAAATGTAAGTGACACTTTGAGTAGTGGAGAAAAAAAACAAATGTGTAAATAAATATATATTATTGAAAGAAAGGAAATTTCTTGGAACATTTTGAATACAAATATTCAAAAAATTTCATTTAAATATGCCATAAAACCTATGCCAAAGCTGAACATAATAGAATGATCACTAATGACATTGTGAGCTAATGATGTTTACAGAGGATGTGTGGGAACCAATGGTTGTTAAACATCAATTGTGTGCCAGAATGGTGATGAAAATTTCAATATTGTTTTCTTGATTTCTCATAACCAAATTATAAGCTATTTTTTCATTTTATACATGAAAAAATTTTTTAGGTGTTGAATTAATATATGAATTCACACACCTTAAAAGTGGCAAAACCAGAATGTACGTTTCGTTCAATTACTGTAGAGTTGTATGTGAACAAGATTTATCTCTCTTGATGAACTGGCATGTTTCCTAGGAGAATCACAGAACTCACTGTTGTTTTGCTTTAGGCTATGATGTGTCAGAGAAACTGGGACTCAGTTTTACACATGGTTGTGCCTCCCTAAGCCCAGGTGACCCACAGAACAGTCTGGCCAACATCTGTGTTCATAAAATCAGAGTTTGGACTCATTTCTGTCTCACTCCAAATTCCATGCATGTTAAGGTGACAAATGTTTCTACTATAACAAGAGTCAACAAAGACTGCTTACTCTGGTTAAGCCAGGTGGCTTGCATGGGATCCCCTGTCTTAATATTCCAGAAGCCTGAGTGTACATGGTCTTTGCTCCTGCTCTACAAAGAGCATTATCTCTTGCTCCCTGGAGTCCAAGGTTGGTTAAATGAGAGGAGGAATCTAATTAGCAGCTGAAATAATCATATGGTTGTCCCAGCCAATGAGTCATTCATCTGAAGGGACTATACAGTGAGAAATAATCCAGAAACATGTAGAGACAGAGACCAGGTGTCACTGCAAATGAAAAGGTTGGGAAATGAGTATAGCAAGTATAAATTTGCACAACTATTTGAAATGAGTGATAGTTTACTTATTGGGGGAGGAAGCCAAAGCCTGGCTTGTAGTGTAATTAGCACTGTATTTCTTACTATTGTTACTACTTGTCATGGGTTGAGTTATACCTCCAAAAAGGTAAGTTCAAATTCAATTCCTAAGTGTGAGTACTTAAATTTGATCTTATTTGGAAAGAGACTATTTGTAGATACAATCAAGCTAAGATAAGATCATACTGTATTATATAGGGACTGAAAAAAAAATGGAGAATGTATAGTCATTGAAGATTTTAGCACAGGGATAACCAGAATTCTGAATTCATGTTGTTTGTAAGAGTCTGTAAATAACCTTTAGAGCATAAAATTTTTGCTTACTTCTAAAGAACTGCTGTGTATATAGTAGTGGATCTAGGAAAGCAGAGGGAAATTTGGACACACACATAGGGAAGAGTGCTATGTGATGACAGAGACAACTATTTGAGTGATGTGTCCACACACCAAGGAATGTCAACCACCAAAAGGCTATGAAGAGTCAGGGTAAGTAAGAGCCTCCCTAGAGCCTTCAATAGGAACCTGGGTCTGCAGACAACTTCATTTCAGACCTCTAGCCTCCAGAACTACAAGCCAATACATTTCTGTTGTCTTAAGCTACCCGGTTTGTCATACTTCGTGACAGAAACCCTAGGAAACTAGTACGTTACTCCTGTCATCTTGGCTCTCTTGCCATAACCCAAGAAGCTGAGGAATAACTTTTTTCAATTCTGCATCCAAGCAGTAGACTGGAAATCCTCAAGTGCTTCAACATTTCTTTGGTTTGATAGTGTCCCTCAAACCCCAAATCTGATGCCACTGCTTTCCGGAACCATTACAATAAGGACAGTGCTTCTTCAGAAGCAAGGAGAAGTGTTATTAAAGGCTATTACAGACTTCTCCCAATAACATCTGCATTTAGAATCTGCTTATTTCTATTGTTAAATATAATATTTTCTCTGTTTTATTTTTTGTTTTTTTAAATGCCAAATTTACTATAGATCATCCAGAAAGGATTAAAGGCAAGATACATAAAATTTAATAAGCAGATTTTAGAGTAGGGCAATAGAATAAAAGAGAACAAGAATAAGATTATCAAACAAAGCCGGAACTACAGCTGGGCCACACATTTCCTTTTTAACAGCCTGTGTTAAAATTGAAACCTGATCAATTACTAAATTTAGAGAGTTCAAACAATAAAACCAATAATTAAGCAGAACTACTTCTGGCAATTTTTCTTGGGACTCTGTTATAAAGAACAAAATAATTGACCATAATCTCTAATAGTTTCAACATCATATTTCATAGGTATTTTTAAAATAATTATCTTCCATATAATTTGAAGGTTTTATACAAATCTCAGTACAGTGAAAACAATAATCATGGGTCAATATGACTTAACCAAGATGCCTAATTATTTTGCTAGGTGCTAAAATTTGTCATGCCCTTTAATGACCAGCTTAAAGATTACCATTTCTATGTTCATTGTCCCCTTAGTTCTCTATACATATTTTTGTTTTTATTCTATTTGACATTTATTCTTCTTTTTGACATTTAATTTGTATCTAAACATCTATATTTAAATTCAAGGAATTTGTCTTTTTCCTATTGATATCACCCACAGCTTGGCACAGGGCCTTGAGCATATATAAACACCTAATTCCCACATAACAGAAAATTCTCAGGCCATACTAAAATGGAGACTATGAGTAAAATCACTTTACTCCCATAACTTACCCTTGCTCTTAAACATAAATTTCTCCCTTTTAGATGAGCCACAGTGTTCTTCCTCAATTACTCTCAAGGATGAATTTACTTTTAGCTCAGTAGCCACAACCCAGAGGGCAGATATGCTATTAAAATTTCTTTGTCCAGAGTTGCTGGTGGGACATTTTGTTGACTGTTGTGCTTTATTTATCCCCAATTGCCTTCATTTCCTGAAATATTGATGCTAAGTTGGTGATGAGAAACAACTTTCTTTCCTGGATTATACTCTTTTGCCTAGACCCAAAATTGTGACCTTAATTTTATACAAGAACACTAATGATGAAGGATTTTATTTAATTTGATTATAGTCTCTACCCCCAAGGTTCTGGTGTTATCCTAAGAAAGATATGGGCTAGAAGACAATTGAGGATAACTGAATATAACAGCAAGATTTGATTCACTGGTTTGGGAATTCACATCCAACCATTGTCCCAAGGAGTCAGGGGAGGTGGTTTGGGATTAATGTGAAAATTCAGTTCCTCTTTCCAACATTTACTTTTTCCTCTCCCCTTCTTACTCTTGGTGCCCCCTCACTTTCTGTAAGCTTAGACTATTCGCTGATTTGTTTGGATTTCCAGTGGCTGCTCAGTTTAGATTGGAACTAAGGGATATATAAGAGAAGAAATTACTGCGTTTAATTTTGAGGAACAAAGTCGACCTTATTGCAGAACTCATTTGTGGGTACTAAAATGATGAAACATATATGGCCGCATGGATCAAGAGTCCTGGAACCCAAGAAAGTTCCATAATGGCCAGTGAAACAGATGAATCAGAGAGACTTGATAAAATAGTGGGTTTGAAATTCTCCAATTTTTAAGCAATTGCTGATGATGATTCATATGAATAAGTTTAGGAATCTGTGAGGTAATATGACTTCTTTTGTGAACCAGAAATCTAGGTTTTAGTCTAGGCTCAACTATCATCAATTTATTTGTGAAAGCTAAGACAAGTCTGATGAGGCTTCATTTATATATCTGAAAAAATAAGAGGCAATTGTCTATGATTATCTTCATAAAACACAGAAAAATTGAGATAATGTGAAATTACTTTTAACAGCATAAAAATGTACAAATATAAGATAATTTTATAATTTCAGCAAGAATTTCACAGAAATGTGGTCCTAGGGAACTAGATAAAGAGTGGTAGAGATTTCTTTCTTTTTTTTTTTTAATTTTTATTTATTTATGATAGTCACACACACAGAAAGAGAGGCAAAGACACAGGCAGAGGGAGAAGCAGGCTCCATGCACTGGGAGCCCAACGTGGGATTCGATCCCGGATTTCCAGAATCACGCCCTGGGCCAAAGGCAGGCGCTAAACCACTGCGCCACCCAGGGATCCCTAGAGATTTCTTTAAAGAAATAAGTTACATATTTGCCAGAGACTATATTTTATATAACAAGTTAGGTATTTATAGTATAACTGAATCACCATTGGAAGCTCCATGACATCTTTTTCAATATCAGTAAATGTGTTCCAGTATTCTGTACTGAACGGCATTCTTACACTAAATAATGCTTAATATAATTGTTTTCATAGTATCGTTTTTATTATATATTACTATGAAAAGAAAAAACACTATTTTGGGGTGGTAGGATTGTGAAAGTCTTTGTTACATTTATGAATGGGATAACATTTAACAAGTATTATCTAAAAATTGTTCTCTTAGGGAAGAATGCCTACATTTTAAACAAGGATAGGTAATGCCATTATATAAAATTTTGCTTTGGGCAAATTCCAAAATAAAAACTTTTAATTTTAGTCCCTTAATTATCATGACTAATACCTCATTTTTCATTGATCATCATGTAATTCATCATCAAATTATCAAATTGAGTTCTTTTCATGACAGGCGCCACAGCAAATGAAATAATGCAGAGGAACCTGCCGCATTTCTATTCTGTGAAGTAACTATGGAAGCATCATTTCTCTGCAGACTTTTACTGGCCATGTGTATTTATTCCTAAGGAGGGAGGTCTTTCTTCCCTTTCATCCTGAAAATGTTACATGTAGCACAGAGGTGACTTCAGAGAAGGCAGGCGAGGTGGCACCATCCACAGGGGCTGTCTAAAACTGGGGGCAGTTTCCAGAACCTGTGCCCTGCAGGTTTTTAAAGATGTGGCTGTGAGGGTATCGCTCATTACATCTGTCAAACACTTTCTGTACAGGCAAAATTAGAGGGCAGCATCTATGGAAAAAAGAAACCCCAATTATTCCTCCTGTTTTTTTGCCTTCTTTTTCATTTATACTCATTTTTACCCTCTTTGCCACCACCAGAAATGGTATTTTAAATATACAGGTGAGCAATAGAGCAGTAGATTAGCTAGCTACATAGGAATAACAAATATAATTTACCTAAAAAAAAAAAAAAAAAAAAAAAAAGGAGCCTCTTCACTCATTGCTGAGTCTGGAATAAAGAAAGAACCCTGTCTCTTCAAGATGCTGCCAACCCAAACGAGCCCCCTAACCCATGATGCTCTGCTCTCAAGGAAACCTCCCCCATCAGTCAGAGTGTTATACAAGACAGAACCACTAAGCAGCTACATAGGCATAATTATTTCTGAAGTGTATGTGGGTGGTCTGTTACTAAAACAATAAAGTATAAAATGAAGCTCTTTGGAAATGGACCACCCTGCATACTGACATGAATACACACACATGCACACATACACATACCTGTGTATATAATTAGATGTAATTGGAATGATACGGGCCCTCCAGGAGAGATGATGTGTTGTTAAAAGGGCTTTCAGGTACTTTTTCTAAGGCAAATTAATTTTACAGAAAATAGAAGGCTTTGTAAAATGTGTATCACAAAGCATACATTTTTCACAACCTCCACACTATTTAGTTAATTATTATTTCCATATATACCCATACACACAAATTCATTCATACATACCCTGCTCAAAAATTATTCTAGAAAAAGCATTCCCTAAGTATTTAAATCTTAAAGTATATGTGAATCTATATTTTTAAAGAAGGAAAGCAGATTTTAGGTACATCAAACATAAAGAATTTTAGTATTTCACTGTGCAAGGAAGCATCAATAAGATATCACGAGGTCTTCATATCAACCCTACACTCAACTCAGATTTTGGTGGTGTTTTACTTGATTATTTGTTTCTGGAGGTAGGAGTAGGGATTTCTTTGGAACCATACTCAATGATATTCCCAGGCTCCTATTATGTCCTCCTAATCTGTATTTTTTTCCCCACATACTTTTAATTCTTCACACCATTTTCTAGTCCTCTTTTCCCCCCATGTGTATTAGTTGAGATTCTCCAGAGAAACAGAACCAATAGGATGTGTATCTACACACACACAATCTGCTATTTCTTCTTGGCCTAGGGAAGTCAGTCTTTGTTCTATTAGTACCTTCACCTGATTGGATGAGGCCCACTCACACTATGGAGAGAAATCTGCTTTATTCAATGTCCACTGATTTAATTATTAACCTAATCTAAAACAACGACAACAACAACGTAACACCTTCACAAAAATAACCAGAATAATAGTTTACTAAATTTCTGGGCCTCATGACCCAGTTAAGTTAACATATAATATTAACCATCTCATCATCTATTGGAAATAGTTGTGTTGATATTATCATCTGGGTCTATAGAAAGTATTTTAAAAAGACACAATAGTGAATGTTTCTCTGTAATAAAACCAAGTAGAATAAGGGAGAAAAAATGCCCTTGATTAGTCCAAATCTTAGTTCTGTTGCTCTGTAGATAATTTGCCTAAATTAAATTAGCTACTTGAGGCATGCTTTTTTCATCTGTAAAATGAGGACAGTTCTAACTCACATTTCATTGGTTTGCACCTATTTGAGAAATAAAGACTGATCACTAGTTTTCTGCTATCTTCAGGGCTAACATTTTATCTAAGTTGTTTTTTGCTAGATATTTTTAAAAACTGTACATTTGCACACTCCCTAGCATTTTCAATTACATTATATTTTTTCAATTCTATTAGATAGGGCAAATTTTTATAAGGACAATATCTGAAATTTTCTCTTAGACATATCTCGTTTCTTTCTGTTTGCTCATTTTCCTCACTAATAAGTTCTAAATATGGAAGAATATAAAAGACAAAAATTAAGTAGCAATTACAATTATCTTAAAAGTACAAATTTCAACTTTAATGAAAAATGGAAATTTGCTGTTCTCAGTAAGTTAAACTTCAATAGTGACTGAGGTCTATTACAGAAACAACTTCATTTACAAGGGAGTAAAGGAAGATAGGATTTCTTGAGTTTTGCTTGATTCCACTTTGACCATTTGGTGTCTTCTTGCCTCTCACCTCTTTCTGAGTTCAATTGGTTGCCCTAGGGAAGCTTAAGTAAAGTGAAGTTGCAATTATAGTTCTTTGATTAGGAGGGTAGTCCTTGAACTTCAAGACAAAGGTTAAGTTGTTTTGCTATTTGATTTTCCCAAGCAGTCTTTTTTTTTTTTCTTTAAGATTTTATTTATTTATTTATTTGACAGAGAGAGAAAGTGCACAAGCAAAGGGTGTGGGAGAGAGAGAAGCAGACTCCCGACTAAGCAGGGAGCCCCACTCCAGGCTCGATCCCAGAACCCTGGGATCATGACCTGAGCTGAAAGCAGATACTTAACCAACTGAGCCACCCAGATGCCCCAATTTTCTTAAGCAATCTTGTAGCTCACATTATGACTATTCTTTCAGTGACAATTTTAGCAATGCATATACAGAATATTAAAAAAAAAAACCACACACACACAAAAAACATTTTGAGTGTGATAATTACAGTGCCACCACTGTCACTATTTTAAGGAATTGTACCTGGGGGAGAACAAAGGTAGATTTTTTGTTACTGAATAGAAAATTAATTTTCAGAGAAATTTTCATTCACCAGTGGTATTGAGGAGGAACAATTATATAGTAGGAGATAAAAATGTCCATTTGCTCAGTATCTATTTTTCATAATTAAGAATGTAATTATAATTAGAAATGGTGGTTTTTAAAATTTTCAACTGATAGGTAACATATTCAAGAGTTTATCCAGTCCAAGGATAAAAAATAAAGATATAATGTTGATTCATGTATTCACATAAAGCATTTAGATAGATGTGTGTGTGTATAAATACACACATTGATGATATCATAGTACATGTATGTTAAATAGATACCTTATTTCTCTCTGCTGAACAATAATTTATTTTTCTCTCTTGGCCAAACTTCATCACTCTTAAGTTTTTCAATCACAAAACTTGTATATACAGAAAATAATCAACATTTTGCTCCAGAATGTGTGCAAATGTTTTCATACAGCTCTGTTACTGACAATAATGACCTAAGCACAATGCATTTCCAGGGGAATTAATGACTGAGGTTAATGGCCCGAGGCAAAGCCAGCCAGTCATGAATCCCTAAGAAATGCCCTGTGCTTTGATCATTATTGCTTCATTACAACATAAAAATAATCAGCAGCAATTACAGTGGGAACTATGGGAACAGTTTAGCCTTGAAAATTAACTCTTTCAGGCTCTACATTGCTGACTATTTCTCTGCTTCCAGTAAATTTAGTATAAACAATCCTGTAACTAAAAGAATTGATACAAATGACACTGAAACATAGTGTGATCCTGTGTGGCTAATATTCTAATTGAAATTAGTGATGTGCCTGCCTAAACAAAAAAAGCAAAATGGGCCTGTGCAAATAAAACATCAAGCAAGTCAACCTGAGCTCAGAATTTTTAAAGAGATATTTATCTCATGTGTAGGAAAAGTGAAAAAATGGGTACTATAATCATGCCCATAGTTTGATGAATTCCAGGCAAACAATAATAAGAAGAAAGATAATATGATCTGAAAAAAATTGTTGAAGCAAATTCTATTTTTGCATAAGTGGTATTTAAAATTGAGGAAAGCAAAAATAAAATGTATTTTAGCAATGCATATCAATTTTCAAATTATTCTGTTTGTATATAACGTAAACCTTTTCCAAAGCAATGCATATGTTGTTGAATTAAAGGATGTTTGGATAAATTCTTATAAATTGAACATAATTATTTTAATAAAAATCAGATATAAGAAAATATTTGCCTGCCCTATGGCTTCTGCCCCATAGAACTACCTGAACTATTGCTAACAATGTCTTTATCAAGAAGTCCTAAAGACTTTTTTACATACTTTCCCCCTCACTCAAACCACATGAGTATCTGACATAAGCTTATTTTTTCTTTCTCTTTTTTTCATTTTTTAGATCTTTTTAGATCTCTCCTCCTTTCACATTTATAACATGTATTTCTTCTGATTATTTCCCCATTCTGTCTTTGACTATCTCCTTTGAACATTCCCATTCTATTCTTATTCTTTCAATACAGATGTTTATCAAGACTTGTTTCAACATTGTTTTTATCCCTATCAGCACCCTAATAATTCTAGAGTATAATTTTCTTACATAGGCTCAATTACTTTCTCTTTATAGATATATATCAAGCCTATTTCTCTATTACTTTCTTCTCCCAGATTAATTCTGCCTAAGTATCTACTAGGCATGAGGCCATATATACACTTCTGGCAATTCGAGATATTATATTTGAGCCGATTTTGTCACCTCCCACTTCTACCTCTTTTTAAATCCTCCCCTTGTTCCAAATATCTACCTGAGCATTCCCAGTCACCAGCTGAGTTCTATTTAACTCTCTACCCTGGCCCAGTAGATTTGATTTCTATACAATTCTAAAATTAATTTGTCTCTTTTAAGTACATATCCATATCCCTAATTAATCTTTAAGTATTAAATAGTATATTTTTTCTTGTTTAAAATTATATTTTTATTTCTGTTTTATTTTATTTATTTTGTTTGTTTAGTTTCTATTTAAATTCCAGCTAGATAACACACAGTGTAATATTAGTTTCAGGAGTAGAATTTAGTGATTCATCACCCAGTGGTCATCACAAGTGCTCTAGTAGTGTCTGTGTGTGTGTGTGGTTTAAGATTTTATTTATTTATTCATGAGAGACACAGAGAGAGAGAGAGGCAGAGACACAGGCAGAGGGAGAAGCAGGCTCCATACAGGGAGCCCGATGTGGGACTTGATCCAGGACTCCAGGTTCACGCCCTGACCTGAAGGCAGACACCTTCAGTGAGCCACCCAGGTATCCCTAGCAGTGTTTTTAATAGGACGAAAGTCCTATTGCTTTAAAATTTGATGGGTACTCATGAACTTTGGCATATTAGATATGGGTCCGAATCTTGGCCTCAGTAGTTACAACATTAAAGAAATTATTTATTCCATTATATTCTCAATATTGACATAAATACTAACCTATGTTATAAGCTATTATAATATATAAAACTAATAATTATAACAAGCCTCTGATTTCACATAGATTATTTTGCTTAAATTTTCCCTGGGTCTGGTAGTATATATACACATGAGAAATATACTGTGAACAAAATTATATTATAGTGTTTGGGTATCTGTTCCTCTATGATTCCCCTATCTACTCCTGTTGCATATATACACAGTAACCTATATGCTGCCTCAAGGCAGAGATAGGTTTACTTACTTTTTATTTTTTATTTTTTAAAAGATTTTATTTACTCATTCATGAAAGACACACAGAGAGAGGCAGAGACACAGGCAGAGGGAGAAGCAGGCTCCATGCAGGGAGCCCGACATGGGACTCAATCCCGGGACTCCAGGATCACCCCTTGGGCTGAAGGCGCTAAACTGCTGAGCCACAGGGACTGCCCTTTACTTATTTTTTAAAAGTATACACTCCTAGTTTTGGTTTTCACTTGGGATATAGAAAGCAGGAAAGAGTAACACTCCCACCCTTACTATCAACAACAATAAAGCTGACAGATTTCAAATTCAGAATTTTTCCTGAGCCCATCAGAAAGCTGAAGTTGCAGAGTACTCTAAAAAGCAAAAAAGAAAATGTACTGCTAGGGAAAAATAATCAATGAACCATATTCGGATATGACAGAGAGGTTGGAAATATCAGACAGCAAATTTAAAACAACTATATTCATGTCATAGAAATGTTCCAATGGAAAAGATGGAAACCATGCAAAGCTGGATGGGCATTTTCAGTAAAGTGCTAAAAACTAGAAGAAACAGTAGAAATAACATAAATAAAAACTAAAGAAAAAATGAGAAATGCCATCAATAAGTTCCTTGGTACACTCAAGACTGCTAGGGAATAGGTCAAGGGTAAGTCTGTAGAAATCACCCAAACTGAAGCAGAAAGGGAAAATACAGGAAAAAAGACACAAAATCAGGCAGAAAAGACATCCAATAATTGTGAGGCAATGTTGCATGACCAAATACATGTATTTGGACTTTCAGAAGCTGAAGAGAAAGGATAGAGCAGAAAAAATCTGTGAAGAAACAAGAGCTAAGAATTGTACAACATTAATAGTAAATATCAAATTGTATATTTAAGAAGATCAGGGAACAACAATAGGATGAAGAAATGAATAAACTCACACTTGTAGGCATACCATATTTAAACTACTGAAAATCAAAGATAAAGATTAATTCTTGAAGGCAGCCAGGGGGCAAAAATGACACATTACTTACAAATGAACAAAGAATTAAAGAAGATTTGTTCCAAAACCATTGAAGCCAGAACATCATAACTGACATCTTTTAAGTGATGAAAGAAAAAACTGAGCAACAACAAAAAAATTGTTACACAGCAAGAATATTTTTCATAAGTGAAAGGGAAATAAAGATTTTCTGAGGCAAACCAAAACTGAGAAAAGTTATTGCTGGTAGTCCTACACTTAAAAAAAAAAAATAAAAGAAGTTTTCAAGCAGAAGGCATGTGACATCAGACAATAACTTGAATCTACACAAAAAATAAACAGGACTGGAACTGAAATAAATAAAGTCAAATACAATTTATTTTACTTTTCTTTGCTCTGAGAGATAACTGTCTAAAAGTAAGACAGTAAGAGTAAACTGTCTAAAACAATATGACCCTACATCATATGCAAAATTTAAATGTACTAAAAGAGTAGTGCAAAAGTAGGATAGAGGAATTAGAAAATACCTTTGTAGGGGTACTTAGGTGGCTTAGTTGGTTAAGTTTTGACTCCTGATTTTGGCTCAGGTCTTGATCTCAGGGTTGTGAGATAGAGCCTCCCATTAGGCTCTGCCGTCTGTGGAGTCTGCTTAAGACTCTTTCTCTTCCACTCTCTCTCCTCCCCCCCACCCCTCAAAAAAAGAAAAGAAAATTTATCTTTTTTAAAAAGAGAAAATACTATTGTAAAATTCTGAGAGTAGATTATGTAATTAATAACACTTACCATATATACTAGAACTACTACATTTTTTAAAGAAGTAGTATAAATTATATGCCAGTAATAGAGGTAAAATGAAATAATAAAAACTGCTTATTTACCCCCAAGGAATGCAGAAAAGAGAAAAACTGAAGCAAAAAAAAAAAAGATTAAACAATAGAAATTAGCTAGCAAAAAGATTTTTTTCTAACTACATCTACAATTATATTAAGTGTAAGTGGTTGTCAGATTGGATTAAAAGGAAGACATATATGCTATCTACAGTAAACACACTTTAAACATATAGCTAGCTTAAAAGCTTAAAAGTAAAAATATGGGGAAAGATACACCATGAAAACACAAAGCTGGAATGACTATGTTAATATCAGACAACGTAAACTATAGAAATAAGAAAAAAGAGAGACAAAAAGTGATATTTTATGACAAAGGGCCAATCTTCCAAAAATACATAACAATCCTAAATGTGTATTCATCTTACAACATAGTTTCAAAATACATAAAACTTATTAAAACTGAAAGGGGAACTTACTGAATGTATGAATATAGTTGAAGACTTACTCTTCTTTCAATAATTGTTAGAATAAGTAGATGTAAATTATCATGTTCATAGGAGATTTGAACTGAAATATCCATTGCCTTAACATTTATAGACTATTTTACCCAACAACAGCAAGATACACATATTTTCAGGTACTTGGAATATTCATTTAAATCCATGTATTACATGCCATAAAACATATTCTGATAAATATTAAAAATATAGATATGAAAAGTATGTTTTCAGGCTAAATGGAACTAACCTGACCATGAAAGTGTGAAATTAGACATCAATAACAGAAAACTATTGGAAAATTCCAAAATATTTGGGATAGAGAAAATTCACAATTCTGTGGATCACAGAGAATGTCTAAAAAAATTTAAATAAATTTAAGTAAACTTAAGTATTATGAACACATGAAAATAAAAATACAATATCAAAATATATGGGATCCAATTAAAGCAATGTACAAAGAGAAGTTTATGGTATTGAATGCTTACAATAGAAAAGATGATGGTCTCAAATCAGCAAGCTAAATAAATGTCTTCCACAAGAAACTAGGAAAAACAACACAAAAGCAAAGAACACCTAAAGCAAATGAAGAATAGAAATAATAAAGATAGAATCAAAGAAATTGAAACATAAAACAATAGGAAAAGCTAACCAAACCAAAATCTTCTTTGAACGGATCACTAACATTAATAAACCTCTAGATTGATTCACCAAAAAAAGAAAAAGTGAAAAATGACAATATATTAAGGATTAAAAAGAAGTCATCACTACAGAGTTCATGGACCATAAAGTTATAATAAAAGAACAGCATGAAAAACACTTAGATGAAATAGATCAATTCTTTAAAAGATAAGAACTACCAGACTTTAATCAAGAAGAAATACACAATCTGAATATTCTTACAAAGACTAAAAATTTCAATTAGTAGTATAAATCTCCCAATGATTAAAAAGAAAATCAAGATATAGTTTCACTAGTGAAGTCTATCAAACATTCAAGGAAGAAATAATTCTTATCCTATACATTTTTTTTTTAAAGAAAATAGGGAACTCTTCCCAAGGCATTTTATGCGGTCATAATTATTTATATATCAGAACCAAAGACATTAGAGGAAAAGAAAATCACAAGCCAATAGTATTCATAAGTGTGGATATACAAATCTTCAAAAAAAATTCCACCAGCGTGTGAGTAAAGCATAATATATCACAAACAAGCAGAGTTTATTCTGTGAATGTAAGACTGATTTAATATTTGAGTACCAGTCAATGCACTTCATCATATTAGTAAATTAATAGGAGAAATCATGAATATTTCAATAAATGCAGAAAAAGCATTTAACCAAATTCCACTTTCTATTACTAATTAAAACCCTCAACCAACGAGGAATATAAATTTGATAAGGGCTTCTACAAAAGTACCCATATCACACTATGACTTATTTCTCCCTGGAAAGATGGGGAACAAGGCAAGGATGTCTGCTATCATCATTCCTAGCCATCCTCATGCTAAAAGTCATAGACAATGCAATAAAACAACAAGAGAAAAGAAAGGCACCTACATGTAAAGAACAACCAAAACTTTCTCTGTTCACAGACAATATGATTATATATGTATGTAATACAAAAAAGTCTTCAAAAAAGTCCTAGAGTTCAGTGAGTTTAGCAGTAAAACCAAGTTGAAATACGTAATGTTAATATAGTAAAAAAATCAATTGTATTTCTCTAGAGTAGCAAAGAACAACTGGAATTCTAAATGTAAGATAGAATACAATTTACAACAGCACCAATGAAAAATGAAATATAGAGATTAAATTTAACAATATATTTGCAGAATCACTATGCTGAAAACTACAGAAAAAGAAATCAAAGAAAACCAAAATTAATAGAAACTTGTGCAATTATTATGAATTAGAACACTCAATAGTATTCATAATTTTTCTCGAACTTGAATTTAATGTCATTTCAATAGAAATCCTCGAGTGAGTTCTATATAAATTGACAAGCTGATTCTAAAATTCATGTGGAAAGGCAAAGGCATTAGGATAGCTGTAACAGTTTTATAATGGAAAAACAAAGTTGGACAATTCATATTACTTGACTTCAAGTTCTGTTTTAAATCTACAGAAGTTTTTTTTAAAAAAAGATAGCGTGGTACTGAGAAAAAGAAATATATATCAACTGAATGCAATAAGGTCAGGAAGTAGACTCACACTAATAAAATAATCTGATTTGACAAAGTTGCAAAGGCTGGTGAATGGAGAAAGAATAGTCTTTTCATGAATTTATGCTGGAACAGTCAACATTTAAGTGCAAATAAAACAGAACAAAAAGTTGACCCATTGTTCACAACTTATGCAAAATTTAAATCTAAATGTATCATAGAATTAAATATAAATATAAACTATAAAAATTCTTCTACCCATATGGAAATATCTCTTCTTGCAAATAAAAATAACTTTAAGTGAGGGTAATTGTTTAAAATAAAGCATATCAAAGGAGAGATAAGTGGGGGAATGGGTGAAATGGGTTAAGAGGATAGTGAGTACACTTACCATTATGAGCACTGAGTAGTGATGTATTGTTGAATCACTATATTGTACACCTGAAACTAATATATGATATTACTTTTGTGTTATGATTATATATTGTGTATAACACTGTTTAACTCTACTGGAATTAAAATTAAAAACTTAATAAAAAATAAATTATCTTTGTAGCCTTAAGCTAGGCAAAGATTTTTTTTTTAAATATAATCCCCCCGAAAGCATGATTTATAAAAGAAACAACTGATAAAAAATGAGCTTTATCAGAATTAAATTAAAAACTTTTGTTCTGTGAGTAACAATATTAAAAGAATGAAAACACAAACCAGACTGTGAGAAACATTTGCAGATGATTTATCTGGAAAGAATTATACCTAGAATATGTAATGACTTTTCTCACTCAATGAGCAAATAAAAAAGCAATTTTTATAAATGGGCAAAAGATTTGAAGAGATATTTTATCATAAAAGCTATATAGGTGTAAATAAGAATGTAAAAAGATGCTCAACATAATTATTCATTAGGGAAATTGAAATCAAATCAATAGTGTATTAAATAAAACAACCTACACACAATGTTTATAGTAGCCTTATTTATAATAACCAATAATTGGAAACAACTCCAATCTCCCTTAACTAGGAATGAGGAAACAAATTGTGTTATAGCCATACAATGGAAAACTCAACAGTAAAAATGAATGAGCCATTGATGGACTCTACTACATGTTTAAATCTAAGTGCATTTTATAAGTAAAAGAAGTCAGATCCAAAAGACAATTATACAAATTCCACTTGTAAAGCATCATGGAAAACATAAAGCTAGAGTGGTGGAAGACAGAGAAGTCATTGAGTTTTGGGGCTGTCCCCAGCCCCAAATGGGGCTTGACTACTACAGCATAACATAAGGGATTTGTGCATTGGTGGAAATATTCTTTCTTGATACTGGTGGTGGATGCAGAAATATGGACATTTCTTAAAACTCACAGAACCAGAAAGAGTAGACTTGTTTAGGTAAGTTAAGAAGTAAATTTTTAGAAAATCTGCAGTGCTTAGAAACATACATTACAAAACCTGGTGAAAATTAAATTAAATTGAGTACCGGAGAGATTGCAAGTGATTCCAAGTACAAAACACAGATAAATCCTATTGACTAGTATTGAGAAGTATTCTGAGTCAAGGTTTCAAGGGTTCTTTGGCTTAGACCTAAATCTATCATTGAAACCAAGAATCATTGAAACCAAGGATATACATTCAAGTTGGCTTTGGAAAATTTTTTGGACCTTCTAAAAAGTAAAAACAGAAGTACTGGAAAACTTTTCATTTTTCTCTTTTTTTTAGTCTTTTTTGCTTTTCTAGGAAAGTTTTCTGATGCTATAACATTTGTTTCAAAATGCCTTAAAACTTCTGTGAAGATAAATACATTTCTTTAATAAAACAAATGTTTTAATAAATATGAAGTCAATTTACACTTGTCTTTTCCCCTTTTTCTAAACAGGTTTCAATATATTGCTTTCTTATTGCTGCTTTAACAAATCATTACAAACTTTTAGTGGCTTAAACATAACATATGTTATCTTATTGTTTTGGGGATCAGAAATCTGAAATGGGTTCTCTTGGGCCAAGATGAGGATATTGGCAGGGCTATGCTCCCCCACAGGCTCTAGTAAAGAATCTGTCACCTTGCCTTTTTCAGCTTCTAGAGTCGACCTGCATTCCTTGGCTGGTTGTCTCTTCCTTCGTCTTCAAAGTCAGCTTCATACCATTTTCAGATTACTCTTTGACTCTGACCATCTGCTTGTCACATCTTCTGATTCTGACCATGCTGGTTCCCTCTTATAAAAACCTTTGTGATTACATTGGACCCACACAGATAATCCAGAATAATCTTCCACCTCAATATCATTAATGTAATCATATCTCACATCCCTTTTGCTATGTAAGATAATACATTAACAGGCTCAGTATTAGCATACAGGCATCATTGGCCAGGGTGAGGTGGGTGGTGGTAGGATTTGTCAGTCTATCACAGCCAGCACTGAACCCCCTTGGTGCACGCGCACACACACACACACACACCTTTATCCATTGCTCTGTCTAGCTGTACAATACTTTACTCAATTTACGCTCAATTAGTAGTAAATCATGAACTTCATAATGTCTTCTTAAACTGGACAACCTATAACTGAGTTATGTTTGCCAGAGAATCAACACACTAGAGACCCCCTTATTATGTATGAGAGAAAGGATTGAGGACATAAGAGACCTAAGTTTCCTCTAGAGAACTGCCTATTAGAATACAATATCCAGCCACTGCATGTATGTCTTATCAATAGGCAGCTCAGGCTTTAGCTGATTATAATGTCCCTCAGCAAATAGACAAAAACAACATTGGAAGCAAAACACAATTCTATGTTTTTCCAAAGAAAAAAGAATCAGAAAAAAATATGCAATATATATTTTATTGCAATATATACATTATATATATAAAATATACTTTTATATATGAACATTTTTTATAGTTTCTGTCTTGCCATTAGGTATTCCACATATATCAGAAAAAAATGCGGCAAGATACAAGTGGAAAGAAAATGTAAGAAATTTTGTAATTTAAGAAATTTTAGAATAACTTATAACATTATAAAAATAGCCAAGAGGAATTAGTTCTTGAAGACATCTAGCTCTACTATTTGAAGATAGACTGACAGTGATTATTATCTTAGAGAGGCATTACCCATTCTACAATTTTTTTTAAAAAATTGGTGTAATAGTTTAAACACTTCTATTCTCTCCTCGAGTTCATTCCAAGTTTGTGCACCAGGAAAGTCCACCATGTTATGGTTAAAAGATTTGGTTCTCTCAATAATATAATTTTTAAGATTTTATTTATTTATTCGCAAGAGACAGAGAGAGAGGCAGAAACACAGGCAGAGGGAGGAAGCAGGCTTCCCACAGGGACCCCAGGATCATGCACCCAGCCAAAGGCAGATGTTCAACCACTGAGCCACCAAGGCATCCTGGTTCGTTCTCTCTCTCTCTCTCCCTCTCTCCCTCTCTCTTTTTTTAAAGATTTTATTTATTTATTCATGAGAGAGAGAGAGAGAGAGAGGCAGAGACACAGGCAGAGGGAGAAGTAGGCTCCATGCAGGGACCCCAACGTGGGACTCGATTCCAGGTCTCCAGGATCTGGCCCTGGGCTGAAGACAGCACTAAACCACTGAGCCCCCCGGGGCTGCCCTGGTTCTCTCAATAATATTAATAAAATGTGTGACTAACAGTATCCCATTATGGTAGATGATAAACACTTTGACTTCCCTCCTTTAAAAAAAAAAATTTATTTGAGAGAGAAAAAAGCACAATCAGGGGGAGGGGCAGAGGGAAAGGGAGAAGCTGACTCTCCACTGAGCAGGGACTTGATCCCAGGATCCTAAGATCATGACCTGAGTGGAAAGCAGATGCTTGACAGATTAAGCCTCCCAGGTGCCCTGATTTCCCTCTTTAACACAAAGAACTAACAAAGTATGGTAAGATTTGTTTGATTATTATTGTTTTCACTGTTGGCTGTGCTCTTTTATAATCTGTTAGAAATAAAACAAGCTTCAGTGGTGGGGTGCTTGGGTGGCTCAGTTGGTTGAGTGTCCAGCTCTTGCTTTTGGTTCAGATCATGATTTTGGGGTCTTCGGGTTGAGTCCCACTTTAGGCTCTGTGCTCAGCAGGGAGTCCACTTGAGATTCTCTCTTTCCCTCTGCCCCTGCCCCCTGTGCTCTTTCCCTCTTTTTAATGTATAAATAAATATTTTTTAAAAAGAAAGAAAAAATATTTTTTTAATAAAAACCATGTACTTCAACAAAGATATTCTTTATATATGACTTTTTTCCCCTTTATATGTATTTGTTTTAGATATGCACATGATAACTGTTCTCAAGGTTACTGTCATCTGCAAATATTTTTGTTCACATTCGATATGCACACAAATCTATAATATACATTTCAATTGTAAAAATAATTAAGAATAGCTGAATTTGTTAAGCAATTGGGAAATATTTAATTTTTGACCAATATTATGGGCCTAGCACTCTGAGTAATAAAAAAGAAATACAGGTCATGGATCATGTCCTATTAAGGCTTGGAATTTCACTGGGGAGACATGTTTAATATGTGACACTAACAGGGTCAATATACGTGTGATCTTTCAGATTGACCAAGAAGTAGATGCAGTAAGTTCCTATGTGGGAGTTACTTCACATGGGTTATACTTATGGCTTCTCTCTAATCCTGGGGGAAGAGGATAGGCCCAATGATTGGGACATTTAGGAGGAGCTCAGCCTCCTCCACCCTGGCCTGCTTGTCCAATCTGCAGGATACTCTGGGCAACATACTCTGGGCAACAATCTATCAGACTCTAAGGTATGGTTGTCCAATTCTGGGCTGAAATAAATGTCAAACTCCCTGCAGCCTTAGCTCCAGGTAGGTCACAGCTTCCAATTCAGGTTTTCCTCATAATAGAAATGATATTTCAAGCCCCCTTTATTTCATTTGTTTCCAAACTTGGGTTGAAGGGAGAAACACTCATGTTTATCACCCTCAAATGCCATTTTGGATTCTTGATGCTCAGAGAAGCAAGAGAAACTGGAGAGCCCTCCTGAGGTCCTGGCAGGTGACAGCCTGAAGGAGCTTGCCTTGGGCAATGAAGGGTGAACAGAACCCAGTTAGGTCAAGTGGAACAGAAAAGGAGTTTAAGGCAAATATATGGCATGAGGAAAAAAAGGACCACAGAGCAAGGACAGTGATAAAGCTCAGGCAGTGAGGAAGCTGACCTTGCCCTGATGGATAATTCAGGGGCATTTATAAGATTTGCTCATAGAAACCCAAAGGTCTTGAAAGCTAGACCAAATAATTTCAACTTGATTTGTCAGGTAACAGAGAAGTCTCTAATACCCTGGAAAAGGGGAATGTAATGAAATAGCTTTTTCAAGATAGTTCTGACCATGATGTAAAGGAGGTGGTCAGGGAGGACAGTGGGTAGCGGCAAGGAGATTAAAGATCAGAAATACCAACCAGAAAATGGGTAGAGCCCTGGATTTGAACAGTTAGAGTGGGATGGAAGAATGAGTGAGCTAATTATGCAGAACTGTCCACTTTCCATGGGAATTTTTTCTCTGCAAATGTGTAACCTTTAGAAGAGCAGAGACAATTAGGCATATGAACTTTGCTTTGTCTTTGAAAAGTATTTGTAATCATTTGGAAAGATGATTAGATTGCAATTGTCCTGATTTGCAGCTTTGATTACCAAGCATTAATTTAGAGAAAATAGAATTTAAGAACTTAAATGAGTCTTTGAGATACTTTAGATCTCACTTTACAGATAAGGAAACTAAGTCTCCAAGTGGATTGGTTCAGGTTATGTAACTTGTGTGCACTGGGACAAGACCAAGCATATAAATTTCTATATCAGTTCTCTGTCCACTAAGCCTTGCTGCCTGAACTCACTAATGCTAACCACATTTTCAGGGACAAATACACAAAATAATATATTAGTAATAAATAACCTGAATAGGTTGTCTCTACTAATGAGTGAATATATATAATACAGGAAATGTTCGGTTTCCTCAAAGGTGATGTCAATGATATGTTGTAATTGACACTGCTTTAAAAGAGATTAATCTTATCACTTACATAATAGTCACTGTTGTCATTGCCCTTTCACATTTGTTCCCTCATTTAAACAGGCTACATTTTGGCGATCAAGTTGCTTTGGTAGTGTTGTAAGGCTATCCAAACGACGGCTTTGTTGTATGTGATGTGTGTTCTGGGGACCACAGCAATGGAAACCCCCACATGTAGCTGGGACCGAGAGTGTAAACATATTTGTGTACTGCTTCTGGCCGCCTAACCCAGCAGTGAACTTGACTGCACACATCCAGAAATCTGCAGCCCCATTTAGTCACTCCACAAAGAGCTGCTGTGTCTTCGGTTTCAGTGAACAAACAATTTGCTACGTGAACAGCTGAAGCAAGCTGTGTCAACAAGACAGGATGTGAATTATGCCATGCTGCTATGTCTATGAAAGCAGAAGAAGGGAGTACATGATGACGGCCTAGAGCATGTGGTTAGGGAGGGAGTAATGGTACTTCTCCGGCATCGGTTGCTGATGAAAAACATCTGCTTCCTTCCCTAGCCCCTTGAAAAATTCTCTTGGGAAAGAGGCCCCCGATGCTCTCACTCCGAACCAGGTCATTACCCTCATCAGACTTCTGAGGCAATATTGGAATCTGTTGAGAAATCATTAAAAAAATAGTATGAATAACATGTTTGATGGAATAAAAGGGGACGTGATAAGGAAATGTGAAAGCTTGCTGCATTCTCAGCCTTAAAATATCCTCTGTGCTTTAGCTCCTAATTTTCACACTTCACAGCTGCTAATGGATCTCAGCGGAACTGAAAACTGTTGACAGAAGGATATGTCTCTTTGTCATCTCTGTCATATTCCTTGCCTTATTCTCATATTGAAGGTTCTTATTTGCCTCACAGTCCCTTGATATCAGCTAAGTTGCTTTTCTTTTTCGTTTTTTCTAACTTGACACTCTCTTTTCTTTCTTTCTAAAGTCTTCTGCAGCTAACAGAATGATGTAGATAAGAAAGGACAATGTCTGATGTCTGGATGGGTGCAAGAGTCATTGGAAACAAAGCACAGTAGGGGATCTGTTGATGTGCCCTGGTGCCTTAGACTGTGGCAAATGTTTCAGGCATTGGAAGACCCCATAGGCCCTCAAATCTGGGATATTTCCAAACTAAGCAAGTAGCATCCATACTGGTCCCTGAAGATCCTTAACCAGGGCAAGGAAAAGAAAATTCATTCTGATTCACTAATCACACAAGACATAAGTGGGTAACAGGAAAGAGAAACTGAGCTCATTCTCTTTAAAAGCTCTGATGGCACTGCATGATGATATCAACCTTTCTTAGAAAAACGACAGGCTCCTGGGCTTTCTCAGCTGAATGTAGTCTCCAAAAAGTTCTCAATTCCTTTGTTCTTCCATTGCATTTCCCTTTAACATTCTGGAGTTGAAATGCCATTCACATACACTGACATAATCTGATTCTCTTTGAAGGTTTTCCATCTAATAACTTCATGGCCAAACTCTTTCTATTCTACAGGACTTTTCTTTCATGTATATTTCTCAGGAATATTCATAGCTGATGCAGTAAAACGAATACTATTTCCCTAACCCAGAACTTTTTTTTTCTTACATGACACTTTTTTGTCTTCCTAAGTTCTCTCATTTTTTTTTTCACCCTAAGGATGAGAACATATTCTATTTGCGCAAAATACAATGAGAAATTTTTATATGACTTCACCTTATTACCATTGGCTATATTTCATGTTTTCTATGAGGCAAATAGTGTAATGTTCTCTTTAAAAAGACCTTATTACTAAAATACCCATAATTCATACACCTATCTGAACAATGCTAGCAGATTTGCAAGATGTTCTGCTCTTATTGCTCTGTTGCTTGTCATTAAGACATGGTATTTTTCCAGTACTTCTTGACTGTCTCTTATCACTAATCATTTGATCTTTAAGTTTCTTTACCAAATAATACACACCAGAAACTTCAGTTATATGGAACTTCACATGTTGAAATGACACTTTTGGGCAGGAGTAGCATAGGCCAGAAAAGATATTCACTGCCAATGAAAAAATTTTTAAAAAATGAGGATCCTTTTCAGAATATAGACTGAAAGTTAGGCATAATATTTACATCTAAACACTTGACATCATATTAAACTAATTCAATCTTTTTATTTAAAACAATCATTTCACAAGAATTTGGAGCTCCCAGGTATAATAAAAGGATTATAGGTTTTGACAATCAAATGTGGCTGGTTTTGATTAGCTATCTGACTTTGGAGATTTAACCTCTCTGAACCTCAGTTCTCATTTATTAAATAGATTTAACAACAACAACTGCAGAGTGTGATTATGAGGATTCAGTGAATTTAGGGGAGCATCTGGCACCCAGCAAACTCTCTGAATATGCAATATTTCAGGCGCTGTATACATGCAATTGAAATGTATGTCTATATCCCTCTGTCAATAGATATTTTTATTTAATAAAGCACCTGACAACAGGAATTTTACAATGTAGTTTAAAAAAACACAAAATAGTGTTTGTGATGAAATACCCAGTGGTGGTGCAAAGGAAATGTTCCCAGAGAAAGGGAAGACAAGAAAAAGATAATAATTGGGGAATGGTTCTTTGATGAATTGAGACTTGAGTTTGGCTATGAATAACACACAGAACTAATAATTTCCAGGCAAGAGGGGAGAGCCATCATGGTGAAGTAAACTCCACTAAAGATGGTATACTGACCAGAGTCATTGTGCTGTGTCAGAGGCGGTGCATCTACGTAATGAAAGGAGTCCTGCGTGTTAGAATAAAAATAAGATTGATGCATTTGGTCAAAAAATAAGAGTGATGCAGTTTGGTCAAATTTATGGAGAATTTGAAAACTCTGGAGAATTCAGAATTAATATGGTGAACTGACGGAAGCAAATGTGATTCACTAAGCAGAAAGCAATCTGACGATGGTTTAATTCTCATATTGTTGGCAAATAAGATGTGAGACAGCATTTGCTTAGAGTAGACAGCTTTAATTTTAGCTTCTACTTCCAGGGAAGATTTGGAAGTGAGAGATGGGGAACTGCAGTGAAGAAATTCCTTGGACTTGTACAATAGCAATTATAAACAGTTATACTAGAGGCATTGTTTTCAGGCTTTGCAAAGCATAGACAAAAAGCCTTTATTTTATGTACTGAATTTCTACATATTTCAGGCAGCTCCAAATGAGTTAGAACATATGGGTCCCAGAAGTGGACAATGTGGAACAGATATAGGAAACTTGGTACAGGAATTTGGAGATACAGAAGAAGTAGGACCCAGATACTAGTAATGAAGGACCTCTCCAGTATGGATGTGGCACAAATATATTGTTACCAATTGAACTACTTGGTTGTTATGGTCAAGTGTAATTGGTTCAATTTATCGTGTGTGTGTGTGTGTGTGTGTGTGTGTGTGTCTCAAATGGGAGGAGAGGCAGGAAGAGAGGAAGGAATGGTGGTAAAGACAAAGAGAGATTGATTAAATTAACCATTGATAAACAGGATATAGCATATTCTAAATCTTGAATTGTTTTCCTCTTGCATTTTAAATAAGTTCTTCATTAAAATATTTTTTTGGAAGAGGTATTTGAACTAGGTGAGCCCAACTGCTGTGGTTAGTCATTAATTCTTTTGAAAAGAAAAGCAAGATGAAATAGAAGTTTGAGAAAAAAAGTGGAGAAGGAAAAAATATCAGTGGAAAAGATATTTAAGAATAAAATACAAGATAAAATGGATTCCAAGTACAGAGGCCAGGTAAAGCATAAAGTTTTGAAAAATTAGAGTATCATATACCCTGGCAGTCCAAAGAGAATGAAAATCAAGGTAGAAGGTAGAGGAAGACATTGATTTTGGTGAAAAGATCACCAATGGCCTTCCTCAAAGCAGTTGCCACAAATGATGAAACTTAGTTAAGGAGGAGGGGCTAAGAATTTATAATTGTTGAAGAAATAGAAGTAGTGACTGCAGACTTGCATTTTAACTCACTAGAGATAACAGTATGTGGGGACCACAAGAAAATATTTGTGCGGAGTGAAGGGGTATTTGTTTTTTAGAGAGGAGATCGGAGTAACCTTATAGAAAGACAGAAAGGAGCTAATGCAAACAATTTAATTTAATGAAGGGATAATTTTTGATAAACTTGCTGTTTTGTAGAAGCCAAGATGAAAGGGATTAAGCATTGAAATATTAATACTGGAAAACGGGAGAGTCATTATTTTCCTCAAAAAAAGCAAGGGGATGGGGAAAAGAAGTTTGAAGAAATTAAAAAATATATATATTAGAATAGCTAACTTGGAGCATAGAATAGGAATAGGACACAAGATGAATATAAGGGGTGTTAAGCTACATCTAGGGCTCTCTGAGCTTAGCTATAGTAATTATTATATGTCATCAGTCATGTGTGTGTATGGATTTTATACACCAACTGTCAACAAAGTGGAAGAGAGAACAGGATACTACAGGTACATGTGAATAAGGTTTAGGAATGCAGTACAGGCCAAGGGGATGAGTGATTCTAGGGTACCTTAAAGGGGACCTTGAGATGACAGATCACAATATGCAACCAAGCCAGAGAAGTGAGTGGATTCAATTCAATTTAACAAATATGTAAGGAAGGTCTCCAGTTTCAAGCCAGTGCTAGATCCCAATAAGTGAGGAAAGAAAAAGACCAGGAAAATGAGCAGGTGCTGAAGGATCAGAGGTCACAACAAGAGCAAAGAGTCAAAAAGCCTTACAGCAGAGTGAAAGTGGAACATGGAGAGAATTAAGAACTGTAAGTCATAGAAAAATAATTCCAGTTCCCACTGTAGGCAAGCTCTGAGAGGGAAGTTTGCCAGATGACCACTCTATAAGTCATTACAATTGAAAAGATCTAGGAACTGCGGTGCCAGGATGCCATATAGGTCATCAAAGTGGTTGATAAATACACTAAGTATAAAGGCGTAAAATAATCCAGGGAAGAAAACTTCAATGAAATCAAGGTCCATCTGGATAGCAGTAAAGAATAGCCACTGGATTTAGAGATGAAGGAAAATGGAAGACATTAGGGACTTCAGAAGAGAAGGCTTTTGGAGAACAGCAGTAATGAAACAGTGTTCTAAATAGCAATAAAAAAATAAGAGTTATATTGATCCTTCCTCCTAGTCTAGTAATTCAGAAGGGTCAGAGAGAAGATGTGTATTTCACTTTATAAGAAATTGCCAAAGGTAGTCGTATCCTTTTATAACACCACAAATAACACAGAATTCTAGTTCTTTATCAGCTTCATCAAAATTGGTGTTATATTTTATATGGTCTATTCTTTTGAATTTTAATTATTCCAGTGGCTATGTGATGCTACTTCACTGTATTTTTAATTTGCCTTTCCCTAATGACTGATGATTTTGTGCACTTTCTTATGTGCTTATAGCCATTTATGTAACTTTCTTTATGAAATAATTTCTGTTCAAATATTTTGCCCACTAGGGACTGCTGGGTGGTTCAGTGGTTGAGCATCTGCCTTTGGCTCAGGGTGTGATCCAGGAATCCTAGGATCAAGTCCTACATTGGGCTCCCACAGGGAGTCTGCTTCCCCTCTGCCTATGTCTCTGCCTCTCTCTCTCTGAGTCTCTCATGAATAAATAAACAAAATCTTTAAAAAAACATTTTGCCCAGTTTTATCAAATTGTTTGATATGTTATTATTGAATTGTATGATTTCACTAAGAATTCTGGATACCAGTCCTTTGACAGAGAGTATGTGAATATTTGCGCTTAGTCTGTAGTTTATCTATTGCTTTTCTTAAGAGAAAACTTTAGTGGATAGAATTTTACATTTTGCTTAATTTATAGTTTTTCTCTGTGATTATTGTTTTCTGTGCCCTCTGTAATAAAACTTAGCCTACATCTAAGTCACAAAGATTTTCTTATGTTACATAGATTTAGCCATAAAGTTTTCACTTTCCATTCAAGTCTATGATTCATCTTATTTTCTATGGTATAAGTTGGAGTTAGAGTTGTTTTTGTTTTAGTTTCATTATGAATATACTTTTCTCATTAGATTATTTTAGCCCTTCTGTCAAAAATTAATTGAATGAACTAAAAATTAATTGAAGAAAGGACCATTTCTGGGTGCTTTTTTTTTTTTTTGTTCAATTGATCTTGCTTATCTTTAAGCCAGTACTACATTTAACTGACTATTGCAGATTTATAGCAAGTCTTAAAGTCAGCTGGTATAAGTCATCCAACTTTGTTCTTCTTTCATGAGAATGTTAAAGGTATTTTACATACTTTTTATTTTTATGTAAGTTTTGGATTAGCTTGTAAATTTCTATTTAAATAAAAGTTTGATGGAACCAGGACTGAGATTACATTGAATCTATAGTTTAACCTGGAAAGAAGTAACACCTTACCAATATTGAGTCTTCTCATCCATGAACATTGTGTATATCTTCCTGTTTTAATTTTTTCAGCAATATTTTGTAGTATTTAGTGTAAAATTGTTACACTTCTTTTGTTAATTTACTCATCATACTTTGGCTTTTATTATTCCACCAAAAATGCATTTTTAAAAATTAGCTTTATTTTCCTATTGTTTATTACATATATATATATACACAAAAAATTAATATTTACACTGGCCTTGCATCCAATGACTTTGCTAAATTCACTCAGTTTTAGTATATGTTTTGTAGATGTCTTAATATATTTTACATATAAAAATCATGTCACTCATGTCAAGCATCTTACTACCTTTCTGATCCATTTTTCTTGTATTTCTTTGTCTTGCCTTGTTGCATTAGGAAGTAATTTCAATACAGTATTTAATATAAGTGGTGTAGGCAGATATGTGGCAGAGACACAGAGAGAGAGGCAGAGACACAGGCAAAGAGAGAAGCAGGCTCCTTCCAGGGAGCCCGATACAGAACTCGATCCCCAGGCAGTGATCATGCCCTGAGCTGAAGTTAGATGCTCAATCAATATCTGAGCCATCCAGGCATCCTGTTTGTCATTTCTGATCTTATGGGAGAAGTGGTTAATCTTTGACCTTTAAATATCATATTGAAGGTATTCAGTATATTCCTATATTGAAGATGTTCTGTTTTATTCTTATTTGCTGAAAACTCTCATGATGAATGGACAGTTGAATAGTTACAAAGGCTTTTTCTTCACCTATTAAATGGTATGGTTTTTCTCTTACTCTGTTAATATGATAAGTTATGTTGATAGCTTCTTTTTCTTCTCCTACTTCACTTTGTGGATGTGGGGTGGTAATGAGACCTGTAGCTCCTCTAGTTCTCAAGTGATTTCCTCGTTCAGCTTTTCTGAATTCAGGGCCAAGTGCATATGCAGTTTTGGGTGAAAGATACCAGCTTCTCCCACATGACATGAAAGTTGAAAGTAGTAAGAGACACATGAGTTTCAGTTCTCCATTGGCTGTTTAAAATGTTAAGCCAACTTTGCATTCTTGGTATGGTTACCCTCTTAGTCATTATGTTGCTTTAACATGTATTGCTGAATTTGATTTTCTTGTATTTCACAAGCGATATTGGTCTGTAGTTTTCTTTCCTTGTAATGACTCTCTGATTTTGTTATCAGTGAAATTATTGTTTTATTAAACAAATTGGAAATGTTTCCTATTTAAGTTTCTGAAACAGTCTGTTCATGATTTGTATTATGTTTTCCTTAAATGTTCGATAGAATTCACCAGTGAATCCATCTGGGGCTGCTGCCTTTCCTGTAAAAAACTTCTAATAATTAACTTAGTTTCCTCAATATATATAAGGACTTTAAAGTTTTCTACTAATCTTGTATAAGCTTTGGTGTGATAGTTTCCAAGGAAGATGTCAATTTTATTGAAGATTTTCTGCCACAATTTGTGTTAATTGTATTTTTTTCAGCATTCCTTTTTTTTTATTTAACTATTTGACTTTTACTATATATTTTTGCAATATTTCTCAGTGATGGGTCTATGTATTGCAATACATATCTCTAACATTTCACAGTTTGCTCAGTGTTTAAAGTGTACCACTTTGTGTAAACTTTAAGAAACTCACAGCCATATAGCCTCACTTACCTTAACCTCTTTATTCTGTTACATAGCCCTATGTGTTACTATTATATAAATCAAATAACTCAAATTTATACTTGTTAACAAAATTATATCCATATATTAAATAAATTAACAGGAAACATATTATATTTAATATTTACCTTCTATTTACCTTACTATTCACGTTACTATTTCTAATTATTTCATTCTGTCCTGAAGACCTGGGTTTCAAAATAGTATTATTTCCCTACAGACTAAAAAATGTCCTATAGCATTTTTGTAGTATAGTTATTCTAATGATGAATTATTGTATTTTATACTTTACCTACAAATTTCTGTATCTCACTTTCCTTCTTGAACATTATTTTCAACAGGTATAGATTTCTGAGTTGACCACTTTTGCTCTCAGCGCTGTACGTATCTTTCCATTATCTTCTACTCTTCATGACTCTTCATGAAAAGTTGCCAGTAATTTGTATTTTGGGCCCCCAGTTTTTAATGTGTCATGTTTTTCTTTGGTTATTTAACATTTTTCTCTTTATGTTTAGTTTTCAGCAACTTGACTTTCACCAACTTTGGGGAAACTTTTTTGCCATCACTTCTTAATTTTCTTTTTTTTTTTTTTTTCCCCTCAGTGTTTATCTTCTTTCCTTTTGGGATGTCAACTACACATCTCCTATACTCACCCTATGCCTCCCTTCAAGATTAGGATCCTATCCAATTTCCAAATACTTTTGGTGGTTCTGCAGTGCTTTCCAGTAGTTTTATTTTTTCCTCGAGTTTTTAAGTATCATTATACTTTAAAATGTAAGTAAGTAAGTGATAATATATACGTATACTCCATGGAATATTTTTCTTTTTAAATACTTAGTATGAACTATGGAGATAAAAACCATACCCCCAAGTGATTAGGTGATGTAAAAGATTATACAAATTGCCCCAGCATTGTGATTTCGGAAATTTCAGGAAGCTTCTTTAAACATATATATATATATGCACATAGGAATAATAATAGTATACACCTCAAAGAGCCATTATTAAACAAAACCCATAGAACTGTGTCTTGCCCATGAAGTTAATATAAAGAATATATTATGACCATCATTGTTACTATTTTTGAAAAGCAATACTAATCTACTTAACTAAGCATAAATGTATACACTTATAGGAAATTTCTTTAAAAACATTATAAAATCCCTTAATGTTATTGGAATCCATCATTTTACATCTCAGTTTGAATGAATTCATCAAATTCCTTTCTAAAAGCAAGTTCTTCTGGAATAGATCAGACAGAGGATTAGGTAAGTTTGTTTTTTTTTTTTTTTTTTAAGATTTTATTTATTTATTCATGAGAGAGACACACACACACACAGAGGGAGAAGCAGGCTCCATGCAGGGAGCCCGACGTGGAACTCGATCCCGGGACTCTAGGATCACACCCTGGGCTGAAAGCAGGTGCTAAACCGCTGAGCCACCCAAGTATCCCTAGGTAAGTGTTTGGTGTGTGTCAGAAAGGCAAAGTTAAAAGGCAGGGGAGAAAAACTGGTTTATTTTTCTTTTACTAATGTCTATGCTCATTAGTGTTGTCATATGACAGTATGACAGTATTAGGACAGTATTCTTAATGTAACAATCTCTCTGCCTTATACAAATACACACCTACATGCACACACTCAATGACTAAAATGCACCACAGGTAATGGCTAGCATAAGTGGCAAAGTTTGATCAGAATGATGAGTTGGAGGAAGGTCATCAAACTTCATGATAGATTGCAAGCCAAGGACAAAGGAAAAAGAATGTGCTTTGCACAAAACTTTATCTTATTCAAGTAATCTGCCAGAAACAGTCAGAGTAGACAGAGCCATTAATTTCTTAGTTTAATAGTTTGAGGTGAATTGCTTTAAGGGATGTTCTGTTCAGAATAGAAGCTATTGTATGCCTTCGTAGGCAACATAATTAAAGGTAGAGTGATTACCTCAATAGTAATAACTGAATCTTGGACATAACAATGAATAAATGATTTTCTGGATTGCTATCATCACATGAAAACACAGTTTAAACAATAACTCTTTAGGCTAATGAGTTTATTAATGGTAAATGAAACAAATGACCTGAAACATGGTGGGGAGATCTAAAGGAATTGGTATTAAATGATCTAGCAGAGAAATAAAATTAATTTCAGATCCAAACAGCCTAGAGATATAATAACTTTTTACCATTTTGTTAGAAATTATAGACAAGAATGAATGTAACAGTTCAGTTCACTACATAAACAAACAGTGAACAAAGGTAAGAATTCTTAAAATTACTCTTAACATTAAAATCACACACATTTATAGAGATGATCATAAAAAAGTACAAAAGCTTCTCAAAAACTGGAGTCCTTTTGTATGTTTTAACAATACATATGTTATATTTATATTACATTATGACAGCTGTGATTTGTCAGCCTGGTGAAAATCAAGACCACTTTATTTTAGAAACACTTCTTTTGATGCACAGATAAATTTTGGGAAGTGTTACTAAATGTGAAATGCAGAATAAATGTCTTTTATAATTGTAGAAGAACAGGCATACTAAGAGAAGACTGAAAAGCTTAGCCAGCCCTGCTTAGGATTCCATTAAATAGGTAAAAAAAATATAATTCAGCAGTTTATTTATTGGTACAACTTCTATCCATTAGCTTCATATATTTAAACAGAAATTGCTCTCACATTTATTTAGAATATTTTGCAAAAAGCTGGCACTTGACCAAGAAAATTAGCTTTAAAAAGTAATAAATGTCAACCCAAAAAAATCCTTCTGTCAGCACATGATAAAAAGAAAGGCTTATTAATAATAGCAATAAAACATAGTAAATAAATGGCGATGAAGTATTACTGATGAGAAAAATACTATTCTATACTTTGTCCTGTGGATATTTTAGTTTAGAACAGATGTTCTGCTATGCAATAATTTAATAAATGATAAATGTTTTCAAGTTGATATAATCATGTAACAATAATCATTCCTTAATTTTTGAACTTTTATAACACAACATTCAACAACCATTGCTCAGAAAGCAGGATGATTAAATAAAAGCCAATTAACAAAATCATTTACAATTAAATTGTAATTTAAATGAGCCAGGAAGAGACCTTTCCTTACTAACTCAGAGAAGAAAGCGACTACAAGTATATTTTTTGTTGTTGCTGTTATGAAACTTGATAATTAAGATTCCTAAAAAAAAAGTGTGATTTTTCTCTTAGAAAATAGTGTCCATTTTTGCCCCTTTCCTTTAAATGCTGCTGTGCCAAGGCATTAAAGACATTTTCCTGAGCATTCCAAATTGTTGATGCCACCACATAAGTGGAAAGCATTAGGATAAGGGGAGCACACCGCTCTTCAAATATCAAGGAAAGTACAATCTTCTTTAATATCCCCAGAGAACTCAGAGAATGTTACCAGAAAGCACAATCTACTTAATGCCGAGGAAGGGCAGTCTAGAAACAGGTGTTCATTTTAGAACAAGAATCCTTATTTTAAGCAATGGAGATCCCAGTTCCACTAAATAAGCTTAAGGGGAAAAAAATAATCAATCATACACTAGTAACAACTACATTAAAAAGTTTTTTCCTACTGAGATTCAATATTCTGGTACTTTAAGAATATATAGATAGAATTTAGCAAAGTTTAGGATCACAACTTTAAAACAATGCATATTGCACTTATGTCTCGAACATAATCAGTTGTACTTTAAAAAATGGCATATTTATTTCATCTATAGTTTATCATCATTTTGTTTTTTTTTCTTTTAGATTATGTGAATGGGATACTGGATAATCCCATTAACATGAGAATATTAATGTTGGATAGGTCAGAAACAAATTAGCTATCTTTTTCTTTCCTCTCATTACGAGGGCTTGAGACTAATATTTTTTCAATCAAAAAACTTTAGTTTTACTTGCATAGACATATATTTTGTCATTACATTTTAGAAAGGTTCTTTTGGGACTCTTTTACAAGTTGTCCTAGAAATTATTTAGTAATTTTTACAAAGATACAGCATGGAAACATTATAATAGAAATGTAAAATCGAATTACAGGTACTTAATACTAATTTATAGAATTAGAGGTTTTATTCTGTCTGAACCTGAGTTCATATCTTTTGCCCTCTATGTCTATCTAGCTCAGGGCACCAACACCAAACCAAACATAGAAATGAACAAAGAAACCCAGGAGGCTTCATGTTCTCATTTTCCCAAATATCTGATCATAGTGTAGGTTAACTGGTAGATGATAACACAAGGGTGCTTATGCGGGTTAATTGGTGATTAAATAAAACTATTAGAGTGTTTCTTAGTGAATTTCTGTCATTTTCAAAGTATTTTAGGCTGGATGGAATCTTGCCAAGCCTTCAAGCTTATGAAACTACAATTCATGGTTATTAAGAGCAAATGCCCTAGAGAGATTAATCTGTGCTATCCCAACAAGCTGACCTTTTCCCAAAGACATAGCAATTTAATTATCTACTTTGAAAATCACTATTATAGTAAAATTCAAAACCTGATTTATAGACAGATTTTACATTCTCATTTATAATGCATGTAAATAAGACTCTTTGAGTTTCTTTTTTCTAGGATTATTATGTATGTAGCTAATAAGTATTAAATAGCACTTGCTTTATAAAACTACAGACTTGTTTTATTTTTTAAGTATCAGCTGTTAGTAAAAATAATATTTCAAATTATGAATGATTTATAATAGGTCTTCTCTTTAAATTTTCTATATCATTTGCAGTATTGTAAAGAAACAGGTGCTTCTATAATCGCTGAACCTGAGAAACTTAACCTGGATAGAATTTCTATTTAAGTATGAACTGATTAAAATGATGTCATCTTTTATTTCCTACTTAATGATTCTATATTTTATCTCACAGAAGTATAAACTAGAAACTCATCATAAAATGAACTTTAATTTGGAACTTACTGTAATATGGACTTGAAAATAACATAAATTATGTTCTTAGGTAATCAGTTTCAAACATTTATTGAAGTTCCATATACCCATCATCATAAGCCCTCTTCAATCAGAAAAGGAAGATATTTGAAGGCCACACACACACACACACACACACACACATACATCCCAAAGAACAAAGGCCTGAGATACTAGTGTTTGTCTGTTTCTCTGTTTCTGTGTATATTTCTTGCTTATACCACAATACTGACTACTGATTACTAGCCATGTGCAATGTCAATGCCAAAGAGATCCTTGGAATTTTTTTTTTCTTTTATAAATAGCATTCACCTTGCCCAGTGAGGATATAAGAGTGATAATTTTTTATAATTGTACCTAATATAAATGTGAAATTTTAGGACTTTTTGCTTTAATGAAACCTACTGTGGAAATGTGTATGTGGTGGGATAGATAAGAAAAAAGTTAGAGGTTAACAGTCATCAGTGAGAGCAAGCCAAGAAGCTGGCTCAACTGAGACCAGATGGCAGAAAATGCTCTCCAAATCCAGAGACGTTGCAAGAAGCAAGAAAGAATGGAGAGAACTATACCATAGAAATCAATAAAAAAGAAACAGCAGTTTGTGAATCATAGAGCCTAGTAGCATAGTATAAGCCTGACCTACACTATGTAGTTAAAAACGGAGCCAACATTTATAAAGCATATGCAAGAATTCCCTTAGGACATGTTAGCATTGATGACCATCAAATAGTTTCTCCTTCTGTAGCCACCAAAGTATTTATAAATAAATAAATATATGCCTCTGTGTGTTTGTATAGACATATTTGAAACTAGACTCTGTAGGAAAATGCAGAAATAAAAAAGGTAATAAGTTATGTTCTTAGTGCCATAGAAACTTACTAGTTAGTTCTAAGATACAAATGCAAAAACTTACGTGGGTATATGCCAAATTGAACAATGTTACCTGGGAAATACTCTCAGAGGCAATAATGATGGATGTAGAAAAAGGTTTCACATAGAAATCTCTGAATATTGATTGCATATATTGAGCATTTAGCATCAATGGGAGATTCCAGGAAGAAAGACATCTAAGGGTTAATTTTCCTCCTGAGTTTTACTATATGATACATTCCGTAGTATCAACTGATTAGGAGAGTTTGTGTAGTTTCTAAAAGTTCTGATTCATGATCCAATGGTGTGAGAACCCTTTTCCACATCTGTATATGTCCCTCATAAGTTTTTCTCAGAATTGGAGGTTTGAGTATTAGAGGAAAAAATTAAAATGTAGTAAAAATAGATGAAAGGGTAAAATTTAAAATCAATTTAGTTTGATCTATTTCAAAAAGTTATTTATAAAGTATTTTTAAATGTATCTTAAAAAGCTATGAAGGTAGTGATTTTATGTATTTTAAAGCATGCTTTAAAAGACAGGATAAAATCTCAGGAACTCTGAACTGTTTGGAGATGATAATGGCAGAATGTCTATATTTATTTTAAGAAAAAAATACATTTAGGGTGCCCAACTGGCTCAATCAGTCGAGCATGCAACTCTTGATCTTGGGGTCATGAGTTCAAGCCTCATATTGAGCCTTGAGCTTACTCTAAAAAAGAAAAAAAATGGCAAAGGTAGTATTATATCATATTTAATAGCATGGATTTATGGAAAAAGAAAAGATATGAAACATCAAATCTCGACATTAGGGCACCTGGGTGGCTCAATGGTTGAGCATCTGCCTTTGGCTCAGGTTGTGATCCTGGGGTCCTGGGATGAGTTCTGCATTGGGGTCCCCACAGGGAGCCTGCTTCTCCCTCTGCCTATGTCTCTGCCTCTCTGTCTCTCTGTGTCTCTAACAAATAAATTAAGTCTTAAAAAAAATCAAGACATTAAATGTGTATCTAGGAGATATTCTGGATGCGGCGGGGGCGGGGGGGCATATGTGGGAAAAGAACCAAGAAAAATGGAAGACTGTTTCACAGAGATAAAGAATGGAAGGTTCAAACAAAAGCAGGTTCTTTTGAACCTACCAAGTGCTAAGCAAAATAAACTTTAGTTGCCTAATACTAAGTACATCATTATGAAATTAAAGAATATTTATGCTAGAGAGAGGCTCTAAAAAGCTTCCAGAGAACAAGGAGAGATTATCTCCAAAACAATGATATTTGGAATATAATTAGCCGGTGATTAGTGACAGTGGATTCTAGAAGTCAGCAGAACAGTGCTGTCAAAAATTTAAGGAAAATGATTTTGAATCTAAAATTCTGAACCTATGCAAGCCTTTCATAATTTGTAAATTGACAATAATTTTAGAAATACGAGGAGTCAAAAAAGTTTATATACTGTGAATAATTTCTTAAGAATTATCGAGGATATTATCTAGAAAATGCAAAAGGAATACCAAAAGAGAAAAGCATAGTATGTATGGAAACAGAAGATCTAACCTCTAAAAAAAAAAACCTATAATGACAGCTATCAGCAGACATTGAAAAGCTAAATTTCAATTGGTCTGAAATTAGAGTGAAATTCTGCAAATTATAGTGAAAGAGCTCAAAGAAGTATGCCTTCAGGAAGGAGGTAAATTCTATTAAATAGACCTTGTAATTAAGAAGATGGAATATCTGAACAATATATTAAAGAAATCATAATATATTTTTATTAATAAAAGATGAGGGATCCCTGGGTGGCGCAGCGGTTTAGCGCCTGCCTTTGGCCCAGGGCGCGATCCTGGAGACCCGGGATCGAATCCCACGTCGGGCTCCCGGTGCATGGAGCCTGCTTCTCCCTCTGCCTGTGTCTCTGCCTCTCTCTCTCTCTCTCTCTGTGACTATCATAAATAAATTAATTAATTAAAAAATTTTAAAAAAAGATGAAAAATTATACAAACTCCAGATAAGTATCTCTGTAAGAAGACTTGATCTAAATATGAAGCAATTTAATTGGCATTAAAATCGGGTATAACTAACTTTGCTGAGCTACATTTTATTTTGGTTCTTTAAAAATAAATATGATAGAAGTTTCAAGACACCAAGAAACAGAGACCAGTCTAGTGTACCATTGTTTCTCCATAAAACAATGATATACAAGTCAGAATAGGCTAGCATATGCCACTGTAATAACCCTGCAGTCTTCTGACTTTTAGCACAATAAACATTTATGTATAGTTTTATCACAGATGGATGCTGGTCAAGTTGCCCTTCTGTGTGCCTTCCTGCAAATGGCGACTCTGAGAACCACCCTCCTTCCATTATGTAGATTCTGCAGTTTCAGAGTTCTTGATTTTGAATGATCAACATGAGAAATAGAATGTGCAGGACATTTTAGGGGCCTGTCCTAGAAGTGGTATCTATCACTTCTACTCATGTTTCATTCAGTTCCATGGCCAACTGTAGGAGCACATAGATATAAGTGAATGTGATTAGTTTCAGCCACAAATGTGAGGCAACATTATATTATCTGTATTGTTTGATATCTTGTTATCTAAGGAAAAAGTACCAAATGGCCAGACTCGGTTAGTTTTAAGGGAACAGCAAAGAGTTTGTTCTTAACCTGTCACAAAGCTTTGCGTGGTCTACAGGGAACTCTTTAAAACAGACAAATTACTTTAATCTTTTATTACTCCTTGGGGCATAAATTATGAGCCATGATATCCAATCACAGACCTACGGTCACATTTGAGACAGTGTTACTGTGCAGATCCCTCTCTATTCTTTAATAAGAAATTAAAAAAAACCTCACAAACATAACATTTGGATAAAATAAGATGTTTTACATGAATTCCACATCTTTTTATCTTATTGGCCTCTCATTACAAAATGTACAATGTTTCTTCTGGAAGTAAGGCAAACAGATTTTACCAAGACATATTAAAAATATATAGTTTTCAGTTCCAATCTAATTTGTTTCTCATGAAAAAGAAAAATATTATTGGTTATAGTGAGTGTTAGGGAACCTAATCTCCCAAGTCAGCATAATTTTGAGCAATTGTAAAAATAAGTTATTCTACCTGACATTGAAAGTTGCAACGTTCTCCTTTGGTGCATAGAATAGCGTATTTTTTCTTCTGGCCCAATCACTTTATGTAGTTCTAGTATATGATGTGTAAAAAACCACCAAATTGAAAGCAATTTGTTGAATTTCAATTCTTACAATCTGTAGACAAAGCACAGGAGAATTCATTACAGTAACAGAATAGAATATAAATACTATAAACTTTGATGGTGTACAAGTAAAAAGAAGTACGTTAAGGTGTTTATTTATTCAAGTGTGAAGACTGGGAGTAAAGTTTGTTTAAAATTGAAGGTGGAAAGTAAAGTTTGTTTAAAATTAACACTAACTACAGATTAGAACTGGAATGGAAGGTAGCAAATAGAATTAAATTATAACAACTTAAATGGAAGATTGGGAGAGGAGATAAGTAATGGTTATCAATTCATTATTTTTATTGGAAAGAAAACAATATGTCTAAATATAATAAAGATTATAGCCATAAGCATATTATTCTGATTTTGATTAAAAATATTAAACGGTGATGAGATCTGACATTGAGGAGATGGGAATGAGGATAAAGGACAATTTCATTTTTGCATAATAATTTGTATCACTTGATTTCTTTTTACCATGTGAATGTCTTTTACATGTATTACATTTATAGCCAAAGTGGCTGCAATTATAACACCATTGGTGAAGTACACAGCACTGTCCTAAACACACAATCTTTTTTTTTTTTTTAACATTTTATTTATTCGTGAGACACACAGAAAGGGAGGCAGAGATGTGGGCAGAGGGAGAAGCAGGCTCCCCCTGGGGAGCCTGATGCGGGGCTTGATCCCAGGACCCCAGGATCATGACCTGAGCCAAAGGCAGAAGTTCAACCACTGAGCCACCCAGGTACGCCAGACACCCAGTCTTGATATGGATTCAAACATGGCCATGTAATACTAAGGCATCTCGCCCAAGATTCTATCAGATACGCTAATCATTTCTACATTTTTGTCATTTTTTTGCCCTGTTTAAATGCCTCTGATAAGAGAAAGCTCAATGTTTGTAAAGATTGCATTCTTTCTTATTTAGCTCTAATTATGAGTTGGTCCTTCTCTATTATGCATCAAAAGCTATCTCATTTCAACCTTGCCCATTTATTTTTGAGTTAATTACTGAGAAAGTAATATTTGAATTAGAGGAGATTAAATATTAGAAATTCAATTTATAGAAATATTTTTATCGCAAAAGTGGCAATAAAATACATCTATACAAATTATACCAGTTTGTTAACAATTCACTAAATCCCATTTAACCACTATAAATGAGCACCAAGGGATGCATCAAGTTTGTCATGTGGTAGAATCATTCTCCCCCGTTAACAATAATAGACCTTATTATTAAAGTGGACTATGATCCGTGAAGAAGTGCCTCCAGCTTATTTTAATTTAGTACAAAATTACTTCTGTTACTACTGTAAGGACACACAAAACTAAGAAAGGACTAATTTAAAACTCCATACTGTTGCGAATACCTGATTCTTTATGAGAGATTTATGTCACTGTGTATCTGTTTTACAAGATTTCAATAGTATAACAAAGACTCAGTAGTATCAGTCTTGTGTCTTTGTTATTATAAATTCATAATCCTTATTTCCTTGTTGGAACTTTTTTTTGTTGCCTTCTATTTGATGTTTTTATTACAAAGACAACTGAGTATGTCAGTGGCTTTTTTATCCAAATAATACATGTTTACAGATTTTAATACGATTAACCCTTGAACAACACAGGTTTGAACTGTGTTGGTCCACTTATACATATATAGTTTTCAATAATAAAGTCTGGTTCTGTAAGTGTATTTTCTCTTCTGTATGATTTCCTTACTAATGTTTTTTCTCTAGCTTACTTTATATAAGAATACAGTATTAATATATATATATATATATATATATATATATATATATATATACAAAATGCGTGCTAATTGGCTGTTATTGGTAATTCTTTCAGTCAACACTTAGTATTAGTAGTTAAATTTAGAGGAGTCAAAAGTTATATGTGTGGGTGCTTGGGACCTGCAGTCAATTAAGCAGCTGACTCTTGGTTTCCACTCAGGTTCTGATTTCAATGTCTTGAGGTAAAGCCCTCCTTCAGGCTCCAGTCTGAGCATGGAACCTGCTTGAGATTCTCCTCCCTCTCCTTCTGCCCTCTCATTCATGTTCTCTTTATCTCAAGAAAATAAATAAATCTAAAAAAAAAAAAAACAACAAAGTTATATGTGGATTTTCAATTCTGTGTGAGGTCAGCACCCCTAATCCTCATATAAGGGTTAACCATAAATCTGTTATAATACAGCCATTATAATATATTTGTAAAGAGAAATGTAAACATAATAATATGAATAATAGTTTTATAAGCAAATTCTCCCCTGTGCAAATATTTTAAATTCCTTCCAAGATGAAAGAGAACAAATTCAAAAAATTATGACATAATCTCTTGCCTCAATATGTAGGTGAGACTGTGCCATGGTATGTGTGCCTAAACCTGACCCTGAGTACCACATGGTCCAGCAGCAAGGCAGCTTGCAGCAAGGTGTATAGTTTCTACCACCTGAAGAAGTTGTCCTGAGCCCCAGACAAAAGGCTGCTGTCCCACAGTTCCTGTGGTCCAGTCTGTTGATGTCTCAGGACTCTTACCTTTCAAAAGCAACTAGACAGGGCATGTACACACCCATAGACATACACAGGCTCAAGTTTATGACATAAAAATCTAAATATCATTAAAAATTTCTGGTTAATAAATTTTACCACCCCTACAATTTTTCGTAAAATAGTCAAAATGCTATGTTTATTTAGACAAGAAAGAATGCATCTAAGAAGGATAATTTCTCTTTTTCAAAAATAAAGGGATTCTGAGAAGATGGCAGCTGTGGAGAGGTAATTTTCTAATCTAACAGCCCTGTAAAAATAAACAGATGGACGGCATCTACAACAAAACTAGATGTAGGTTATCCTCACTAATGACAAAAATAAAAACAAGCAATGCCAGGATTCCAACCCAGGCAGCTTCACCCTAGAGCCCAAGCTCTTACCAACAACACTATGCTACAAAATCTATGTGAAGCTACCATCCTAGCGTTTTCATCTTCATAGGCTTCTATGGTTATCATTGTGTAATGATAATGCTATTTTGGGAGAAGAAAAGGGATTATTCACTTCTTGGTATATTCTAGACACAAAGAAAACTAAGCTTTTTAAAGGCAGCATTCCCTTAGGATTGTCACTTATCTATGTTTGTTTGTTCATTTCTGTTCTCCTCCCCCATCTCCAATAGTGAGTATTGGAATCAGATCTGTGATACTCTAGAAGGAACTCTGGAGGCACATACTATTATATAGTATCAGAAGAAAGTACAACAATTTACTTGATGGTGAGAAAAGAATCGGTTGAAAGTGACCAAACCCAACAATTTAGAGCATGAATTCTATATTTTGCTATGCAGAGAATTTGAACATAATTATATACAAAACCCATAAAGGATATATATGGAATTCTGCTGGTTATAAAATTATAGTGACCTTTTTTTAATACTTTATTTATTTATTCCTAAGAGACACAGAGAGAGAGACAGCCACAGGCAGAGGAAGAAGCAGGTTCTCTGCAGGGAGCCTGATACAGGACCTAATCCCAGGACTCTGGGATCATGATGCGAGCCAAAGGCAGACACTCAACCACTGACCCACCCAGGTGCCCAATGGTGACCTTTTTAAAAATATATTTATTTATTTATTTAGAGCAAGAGAGAGAGAGAAGGGGGAGGGGCAGAGGCAGAGGGGGAGAGAGAATCTCAAGCAGATTCCCTGCTGAGCATAGAGCCCAATGCTGGGATTAGTTTCATGACCATGAGAACATGACCTGAGCCAAGATCAAGAGTCAGACGCTTAACCGATTGAGCCACACAGCACCCTGGTGATCTTTTATTAGAGAACTTTAACCAATATAGATAAAAGATTCTGCATCCAATATTTTCTTCTTCCAGGAACTATATATTCCTCTTTATTGCCTCAAACCTTCCATTCCTTGATTAGTTTTCATTATTGGTTCTTGGTCTGCATTTCAAGAAAGTAAATCTCACTTATTATGTTGTTGGGGAGGAAAAACTTCCTCCACCCTTTAGGATCCTTCTAGCTGGACTAAGAATTAAATTGATATGAGACAGATCAACAGGAGATAATAAAATTTAATAGTGTATGTATAGGGAATCCATACAGACATGGAAATTCCAAAGACATGCAGGCAACTTGATGCTAAGCTAAGGAAAGATGTAGGGGTCTGAGGATACAAAAGAAGGAAAGACCATTAGGAAAAAGGTGAAAGGAGATGTTTCAAAACCATAGGTTGCCCTAATATGCAGATGTTTCTTAGGTAATGAGGAATCTGTTAATAGCTCTCTTCCTCATACAAGCAGAAAGTTGAAAGGGAGGTAAAGAGCTTTTTCTGAATCTTCTGGGTTTTGATTGCTTTTAACTCACAATGATTCTCATGTGAAAGTGGACCATCTTGGGGCAGTCTGCCCTTGGCCCCTACAATGTCTTGCTTTTACATGTAAAAAATCATCTACTGTCTGCCTGCCTTAATAGTACAAAAATAGTCTTTTCATTTTCAAATTTGAGCCCTCTCTGTCCGTAGTATCCTGACAACAATCTGCCTTCATTTGCCCTTAGGAATGATGGTATTTTACTCTGGTGTCTTTGGCAAAAAGAGTCACTTACACTTCGGGGCCTAACCTGAACATAGACTCTCTCTTGAGATATTTCCTGTGTTACCCCATTGAACACTTTCCTAGCAACAGTACATTAGGAGCATTATTTTTCAATTTACTCACTCGCAAAGCCATTAAGGCAAATGAAAACATCAACATGAGTTTTCAGTACATTGTTTCTTCTCACCAGACATGAAGATTCTGGATGTAGAGTGTCCTTAGGGACTTGGGCAGTGTAGTAACATCAAAAGTTGGATTTATGCATCATGAAACTCTGAGAAACAAATGTCAATGCGACATGCCAGAGGATGCCAGATTGGCAGCAGGTAGATGATCAGATTTTAAATCCATAGTGCAAACCAGGGTAGGCAAAACGATGGTTCCTGGGTTGAAGACAAGCAATATAAACACCATGAGGACTTAATGATGGAGAATTTCCAAGAAGACAGTGGTGATGAGGTGGTGATTTCCAAGAAGAATGTGGACAAAATAGCACACAGCTGGGAGCTTGTTATCTGATTCAAAAGTATTTGGGTCCTGGAGATCTAGAAGTGTTTATGCATGAGCAACAGAACAGACATTGTTGCAGTTTCCTTTTTCCTTTGACTCCTTACAAGGAAGCCATTTGATTAGGAAGATACCAGGTTGAGACCTTTAACTCGAGAATTCAAATTCTGATTTGGAAAGACAGTTGAAAAAATATAATTTTGAAATATGATAAGTCAATATTAAAGTATGATGATTTAGCTGTACCTTTCTTATAAATTACTCTTGATAAATTCAAGATATGTGTGTATTATGTAACCTTGAAAATACTGCAAATTTTGGTTGTTCATATTCAAAACTAAATTTGAGCAGCGGAGTTTTGAAATTTGTATATCTTCCAAAATGCTTGATAATTTTCAAACATAGCTAAGTTCATGTGAAAAGAAGGATTTGGATATTGACCAGTATAGACACATCATGAAACATAATAATCACTTTTGTCTTTACATGGAAGAAAGAGTCTCTTGGACTCCATATTAATGCTAAAAAATGTCAGCCCTTCCCCGAGTCTCAAAACCAGACTTAAAAAAATTATTTCCATTTATAAATATATACCAGTTATAAAACATTTGCATTTGAATAATAAATTTTAATCTTCTAGAGTCAAGTAAAAACAGAGACTTTGAATCAAAGATATTTAAAAAAATAACTTATAATACATGTTTCTTTTGGCCTAAACACTAGTAGAATAAATTTAGTCACCATAAACATATTCTTTAAGTGCATATGTTCAATAATAAGAATTTGTTTTAATTTAAATTTCAATTCATTCTAAAATTTATGTATGGGGCAGAAGTAAACATTTCTAGTTAGTTCTGAATTATCATCAAAAGCTTTTTCTCCTCACTAAATCCTCATTAGTTTTGCCACCACTCTAATGTCCTCCTATCCTGCTTCATACAGGAACATAGAAAGCTACAGAGTCTACCAGATGGGACTCGCTTTAATGGTCTGTTGAAGAATGGGCGGCAGTCCTTTCCCTCCAGGATCTGAACAATCTGCTGTGCTCAGCGGCCTGCATTTTGACAGCTAAGGAAGTGAGAGGCCAAGATCTGAATTACATATCGAGTGAAAATCGCATACCTGGCAAGATGGCACTGAAAGTGCCTGCTGAGCTATTTGAGTCAGCTGTCGGAAAACAGTGATGTTGTTGGAAACATGAGTGCTTGACTTTTAATCGTAGCTATCTGCACTGCTTTCAGCAAAAATAAAGACTGCACCAGTATCTCTCCCTTGGCCGGATCCCTACCTCAGCCCCGGCAAAGGAACAAGAAAGCATAAAAGGAAAATACAGAGCAGCATCACAGATGATAAAGCAAGCTTTGCATCAGGGCAGAAGACAGAAGAGTACTAGGAAGTACTTCTGAAGTATTGCAGATAAAATAATACATGAGAGATACCTTGTTGACAAAAAAAGAAAATAGTGGATTATTATTATTCTAATGTAATCATAGTAGTACTTGTCTCCCGAGGAGATATATTCATACTATATCAGCTAGGAAAGAATATTTCTCTTTCTCGTAAAAGAACATGTGACACTGTAAAATAGCATTTGGGCCATAAATATGACCTTTCTGGTCATTTGTTAAAAACTTGAAATAATTATTTTGGTTCAACACGAATAATAATTTGTGAATCTAAAGCCTAAGTAAGCCTTGAAAGGACAGTTACACGTTTGTTCAATTTCAATCTACACAGATTTTTGTCACTGTATCCCATAAAAATAAACATTAATTAATGGAACTTATGGATTGTTTCTAGTTAATAACATATAGCTACATAGTTCCTGATTTTAGTTCTTATCTAGTGATGATTCACACAATTGTCTGAGTAATTCAACTAAAGTAAGATTAAGAGAGTGAATGTAGTGGGAAGTTTTCAGACTTTGAAAGAAGTTAGAAATATACATGTTTAAAATCTTTGCTCAACTGTTACTCGGTGGCAATTTAATTTACATAGGCTTAATTTCCTCATTCATAAAATTAGGCATTTTTTGGAGAGATTTGTGAGAACTAAAATGATAAATTTTAGGTCCTACACATAGTGAATGTGCTCAATATATACTACATGGTAGCTATTACTATTTTGTAGTTGCAGTGTGGAAGTAGACACCATGGTAAGAAGGTGTATTCATTTTATATTGTTGCTCTGACAATATCATACTTTTAGCAGCTTAAACAACACATTTTTTTTAATCTTCTATTTTTGAATATCACAAGTTCAACACAGATTTCACGGGGCTAAGATCTAAGTATTATCAGAGTGTTCCTTTCTAGAGGCTCGATGGGGGGATCCATTCTCTTCCTTTTTCCAGCTTCTAATGGATGCCCACATTCCTTGGCTCATGGCCCTCTTCCTTCATCCTCAAAGCCAGCATGTCAGCTTAATCCCCTCCATGCTACTGTCTCTCTGGCCTTCACTTTTGCCTCCCATTTAAGTATCATCCTGATTTTATTATTCCCATCCATGTAATGTAGGATAATCTCTCTATTTAGTGTCAATTTATTAGCAATCTTCATTCCAGCTGCAACCTTAGTTACCCTTTGCCATGTAACTTAACATTTTACAGCTTCCAAGGATTAGGACACAGACATCTCAAGGGACCAGTACTCTGCCTACCATAGATGGCTATAGATGAAGACAATGCCTAGATTGTCCACATACAATGTCATATATGTGATTCCAGTAGTCATACTGATTGTTTATGTTGTCTGAATTTTTCTTGAGGAAAACAATTTGATTTAGCAATAGCCTGGAGCCTTACAAATTACATTTCTGCTTTCTTCTTTTTGTGACTGAATCATAATTCCATGTTCTAGTGATGTGCCTGTATTTACCACCCATCAATAATAGGCTTATTATAAACATATATACCCACCTAAAACATCTGTCCTTTCTTAGTATAAATCAATATTAATTCCATTTTGGGACTTTCACCAGATCAAAAGGAGGAGATGAATATAGCTTTTTCCTTACTTTTTTTTTTTTTTTGACCTTGACTTAAGCAAGCCTTGGGGAAAAAGGAAATCTATTTAGTTTATATATTTGACACTTTAACAAAGGATAAATTAAAAGTCAATCACTTTATTTCTAAGTGGAATGAAAAATAAATTTTAGCTGTTCTTCAAGAAACATAAGACTATCCTTTCAATATTCAAAATAATCTTCATTAACAGTGATGTGATTCATAAGCATAATAAAAAGAAATAAGATCTGTCACAAATTTTGAAAACTAAATGACTTGAAGGATATTATGGAGGCATTCACTTATAGCTGGGAAATTTCCCTCCTAGCAACTTCTGTCTTCAGGCAAAAAGCAACAGGCCACAATCCTTGTTCTTTGCCCATTGCAAATAACACCTTGAAACCTCTCTCTAGCTTTTTATGCAGGTAACTTTGGCTAATAAAGAAAGGCCTCTCAGATTGCTTCACCAGATGCATTAACTACACAGCCCTAACCCAGAAATTGATCAAAATCCACAACTCAATCTTTGGAGTCTGAAAAACTCTGTAGTCTGACACAACTACAGCCATTTGGGATACTGATTACAGAGAAATTTTTTCAAGTCCCTCAAATTTATTTGATTTTTCCACTTAGCCATTAAAAGCCAATAACCCAGGGTAAATTAGATTTAGACATTTTGTCATTCTCCTCTCTGGATTAATGTGACTTAGTAAGATAAATAAACAGGGTTGTACTTTTGCTTCCTCAGTTGGGAGTTAAGCAATGGCTATAGGATTCTTACAGGATCCTTTGAGGAAAGGCTTGATGTCTTTAGCTCAGTGCTTATCAAAAGTAAATGGGCATATAAATCACTCTGGAATCTTGCTGAAGTGAGGTTCCTGATTCAGTAGGTCTAAATTGGTGCCTGGGATTCTGCATTTCTGACAAACTCATGGGGGAATTTACAGCAGACCTGCCAGCAATAATATTCAGTCTACCAAATCCTCTTCTATATAGATTTCTTTACTTCTCTTTCTGTTACATATCTTTCATGCATTTCTTTCTTCCCCAGCTCTCTCCACAGCTTCAGTAGTCTTATAAGATATATTCAATTTAGCCAATGGATTTCATAACCTAGTATGGATTATAACATATATATTAATCAAATATTTTCTCTATTTAATATGAAGGAAATATGACTCACCTCTACTCTTCTAAAAAGATGAATTTTCTTTGTGGTTTGTTTTGTTTTAAATCTGCTCTCCAAGAATTCCTGGCTTTAATCTGTATATTACATTATTTTTTCATCTCTTACTCTGTTAATTATTTAAACCAGATTTATATTTTTCCTACTTTATTTTTTCTAGATTTATTGAAATATAATTAACATTTTAATTTAAATAAATTTAGAAAAAATAAATAAATAAATAAATAAATTTAGAGTATATAACATTTTAATTTGAATAAAGTTAGAGTATATATATATATATTTATCATGATGATTTGATACATATATATATTGCTAAATGATTACCACAATAAGGTTAGTTAATATCTCTATCACCTTATATAATTACCATTTGTGTGTGTGTGTGTGTGGTGAGGACATTTAAGATCTACTCTCTTAGTGACTTTGAAATATATAATGTAATATTGTTAACTATAGTTACTATAGTATACATTTATTCATATTCTAAGTGGATATCTGTACCCTTTGACCAACATCTTCCTATCTTCCCCCACTAGTCCCTGGCTACCACCATTTTGCTCTCTATTTCCAGAGTTTCTAAGCCATACAGACTAGAATATGTACTTTATATCATGCATTGTACTTAACCCTGGGAATAAATAACGAATAAGTCTACTTTATTGTTTTAATGATTTGCTACCAAGCACAAAAAACAGTCATATTCATGAAGATGTGCTTTTTTTGCTAGTCATGATTCTATTTTTATAAACCATTAAACAGAGGGATGCCTGGGTGGCTCAGTGGTATAGCGCCTGCCTTTGGCCCTGGGCGTGACCCCAGAGTCCCAGGATCGACATCGGGCTCCCTGCATGGAGCCTGCTTCTCCTTCTGCCTGTGTCTCTGCCCCTCTCTCTCTGCGTCTCTCATGAATAAATAAATAAAATCTGTATAAACCATTACACAGAAATCAGTTCTTATAACATTACAAATTCATTCCAGAGTTTAAGGAGTTTATTTCCTTGTTTGCCTTCAAAATCTCTAGAGATATATCCTTGACCTCTTCTAACATTGTACTTGTCCCATACAAGTGTAAATGGTTAGTACATATTGAAAAGACTGTAGGGAAGGGCTATGCTTTCTTTCCATTTTGGATACATATTCGCCTTAGATAATATCTACCTACTTGATCATGTCAGTTTAGAACTATAATCCTCTATCCTGTCCTCATAGCAAATCATTAATACTTTTTTCACCTGACTATAGTAGCAGATTAAATCTATACCTCCCAACTGGATCCTGATGCCCAGAAGAGATAAACATCATTCATCAGAAGAGCCTTCTGACTCTCACCACTGGTGCAGAATTCCCTCCCCCATTCTCCAATCCATGGTCTCAGCTAGATTCGGGATGTTTAGAGTATGTTGTTCTGAGAGACCTTTGAGAGAGCCCCTCACTCATTGCACAAGGAGCTTAAGAGTAGGGAGATGTAAGAAGAGAAGGCCTATATGGACTTTGGATCTGTAATGTCAAGATTCATATCCCATCTTCACAACTTACTTTTATATGATGTTGGGCAAGACCTTCACATTTTCTCTCCCATAGAGGTGATGACAATAAAAGTTCCTATCACACAGAGTGTTTGTGATGATTATTCAGTTACTGAAAACACATATGAGTGACTGACACATAGTTTGCACTTTAAAGCAATGCTGTAGGGATGCCTGGGTAGCTCAGCAGTTCAGGGTCTGCTTTCGGCTCTGCATGTGATCCTGGAGTTCTGGGATCGAGTCTCACGTCAGGATCCCTCCATGGAGCCTGCTTCTCCCTCTGCCTTGTCTCTGCCTTTCTCTCTGTGTGTATCTCTCATGAATAAATAAATAAAATCTTTAAAAAAAATAAAGCAATGCTGGTTATCATCAGGAGACTCATGATAGAGGTGGTTATTTTTTCATCTATACATCCTCAATGCTATTTTTTCATCTATACATTCTCTATGCTATCTCTTCATTGCCCTGAACTCTATTTCTTAAAATGCTTGATTTTCTGTTACTCTTTTCCATTCTTTGTAAAAACTCTATTGTATTTGATAAGATTTGTGATACAGAGGCATATATTTCCATCTTTTTCTCAAGCAAAGCAACCAATGCATATTTAATGCATAGTTATCATATGTATAAAGATTCACATTCAAATGAACACTTCTTTTTCTATGCCCATGGTTAGAGTTGCCTTTAGTTTGAAATATACTGTATTTGGTTTCATTACTTAACTTCTTAAATCAATTATTTACCTAACCTGACACAGCTAAATATCTTTTGGCCATTCTGATTTTCTCCCAAGTTCCAAGACATTTTGAAAGCCATATGCTTCTTGAACTATTCTGAAGTTAACTGTGTTTCAGAACAAAACTACAGCAATGAACAGAATTACATTATGTGACAGTCCAACTTCCATTTCTAAGAAATTACTGTGAGTGCACGTAATCTGCTCAATTCTATGCAGATTACAAACAGAGAAAAAAACATAGAAAGACTTAAGCATAATGCCTTTTTTTCACCTGTTTTAGGAAATGCTAGATTCATTTTTCAGGTGGTAGGATATATTTTTCATAAGATAGTGATCTCTATAATTCCTATTCATATACCAAGTTCATATCTTAGCAATCTATTAAAAATTACCAAAGGTAAAACATTCCAAAACTTTTTGATCAAAGCATTATGTTCAGATGTGTGATTAAAACACAGATCAAAGGTAACTTGTTTATTGATGCCCTTTAATAAAGTTATAATCACAAGTAGTCAATCTATTATCACAAGTCAATTATCTCGTGAGATATAATACAAGTACCACTACTAAAAAATAATAAAATACAGTAAGTTCAGAAACAAAAAATTTACTTCATTTGACTTGAGTATTAAAAGTGAAGCATATCTTGTCTTATTGTGCTTTGCTCTGTTGTGCTTTGAAAATACTGCATTTTTTACAAATGGAAGGTTTTTGTGGTCGCCCTACATTGAGCAAACCTTTTGGCAACATTTTCCCAACAGCATTTGTTCTTCATGACTTTAGACCACATTTTGGTAATTCTCACAATATTACAAATATTTCAAATTTTATTTTTAAAAATAAAATCCTTAAAATTAAAAAAGGTACATTCTGCAAGGTTTTAGCTGACATAGATGGTGATTCCTCTGATAGATCTGGGCAAAAGTAAATTGAAAACTTTCTGGAAAGGATTCACCATTCTAGAGGCCATTAAGAACATCAGTGATTCATAGGAAGAGATCACAAATCAACATTAACAGGAGTGTGGAAGATGTTGGTTCCCACCCTCATGGATGATTTTAAGGGGTTCAAAACTTGAGTGGAAGAAGTAACTACAGAAGTGATGGAAACAGTGAGAGAACCAAAATTAGAATTGGAGCGTGGACATGTGACTTATTTGCTGCCATCTCACGACAAAACTTGAGTGGATGTGGAATTGCTTCCTATGCATGAGTAAAGAAAGTTGTTTGTTGAGTTGGAATCTACTCCTGGTGAAGATGCCATAAGATGAATGACAGTGAAGGATTTAGAATATGACATAAATTTAGGTGATATAGCAGAGACTCCAATTCTGAAAGAAATTCTACTGTGGATAACATGCTGTCAAACAGGATCACGTGCTACAGGGAAACTGTAAAAGGAAGAGTCAATCAATGTGGCAAACTTCATTGTTGTCTTATTTTAAGAAATTATCACAATCACCTTTGACCTTCAGCAATCATTACCCTCATCAGTCAGCAGCCAACAACATTAAGGCAAGACCTCCACCAGCAAAAAGATTATGTCACTGAAAGTTTAGATTCTAGTTTCCATTTTTTAGCAATAAAATATTTTTTGATTTAAGGTATATACATTGGTTTTTTTTAGACATAATGCTATTTCATACTTAATAGGCTACAATATGATATAAACATAACTTGTATATGCATCAGGAAACCAAAAAAATTTATTTGACTTGCCTTATTTTGATGTTTGTTTTATTTGGTCTGGAACTGAATCCACACTATCTCCAAGGTGTGCCCATACATTGACATCTTTTATTTCTTAAGTGTTGGATGGAATTTGTCATTGGGGCCATGTAGGCATAAAGTTATATTTGTAAGGGAGACTTTTAATTATAAAATCAGTTTCTTTAATAAATGTAAGGCAAAGATTTCTATGTCTTTTTGTGTCAGTTATGGTGATAGTAAATTTATTTCTCTCCAGAAATTTGTCATTTCATCTAATTCACCAAAGTTATTGATAAGAATTATTCATTTCCTTACTATTTTGAATGACTTTTGGAACTATGTAATGTTCCCTTTTTTATTCCTGATATTGATTACTTTGTATACATTATTTTCTTAATCTACCTCAAGGATTTTCAGATCTACTTCAAAAAATTGGTCTTTGTAAGCTTTTTAAAAATTAAACATATAGTAAATACACAAATCTTAGATCCCTCATGAACTTTTTTACAAATGAATACCCTCATATAGCTACTATATCTTGTTCAGATATAAGATATTATCCATAACTAGAAGCCTCTCTCTTAACATCTACCAGTCAATATTTCTCCAAAGTGAATGTTACCCAGAATGAAGTGGGAAAAAAAGAAGGCTTGGCATTAAAGATCAAAATTGAGTCTCCTCTAGTTATCATCACTGTCTTTAGATAAGTCATTTAATTTCTCTAAGCCTCACTTTTCTCCATAAACTGGGATTATATTATTTGCCTTACCCTGGTCAGAGAAATAATGGGAATCCAACAAAAACATGTAAAAGTTCATCATCAGTAATTGAACAGATTCTTTACACATATATTATTATTAAGTGAAGCACTGACTTTTAAGACTCAAATCTTAAAAGTAACAAAATCCCTGTCTGTCAATTTTCTGCCAAATTTGTGCCTGAATCCAACTGGGCAGGTGGTGGTAATGATCTAGCTAGGCAGAGTCCCTCTATAAACATGTCATATCCAAAGAAATGGAAAATCCAATATATGATGTGTAGTAGTTCGTGAACTATAACAGTATTATAAAATGCTTTGTCAAGGTACTGATTCAAGCATTAGAAATTTGCATTCATTTTAAATTTACATACAGTAAAACACTTTTCTTGGTATAGAGCTAGCTTTTGATTCCATTAATTTTCTCTATTGTTTACTCAAGTTCATTTTTCCACTCTTATCAATGTAATTTTCATCTTTTTATTTACTTTTCTCCCTTCCTTCCTCCCTCCCTCCCTTACTCCCTCCCTGTCTGCTTTCCTTCCTACCTTCCTTCCTTCCTTGCTTCCTTTCTTCCTCTGTAGAAGCTTAGAACATTGATTTTAGGCATTTTTTTCTTTATTAACTAAGCACTTAAATACATAAATTTATCCCTGAGCACTACCTTTACTGTATCCCACAAATTTGATACACTGTATTTGCAATATTTTTCATTGTAAAATATTTTCTAATTGTAAAATATTTTCTAATCTGCCTCGAGTAATCATTTTATCCATAGATTTTATAGAACTGCAATGTTTAATTTCTAAATATTTGGGGAATTTCCAGATTTTTTTATTTGTATCTAATTAAATTTTCAGATGATGTTGTAAATAACATTGTTTTCCACATTTTCATTGCTAGAATATGAAGATTCGGTTAAATTTTATATATTTATCTTTTTTGCTAAATTCAAATGTTTGTTCTAGTGGCCTTTTCCCTCGATCAAGATTTTCTGTGTTCACATTAAGTTTTCTGAAAATAAAGACAGTTTTACTTCATTTTTCTAATTTGTAGATCTTTTATATATATATATATATATATATATATATATATATATATATATGTCATACAACCCATTTGGTGTAATTTTCACTCTTTTCAACATACTGTTTCATGGAGATATATATATATATATATCCCCTAAATATTACATGTACATTTGAAAAGCACATGTATTTTGTCTTTGTTGGATGGGATAGTCTCTATATGTCATTAGGTCATGTTAGGTAATAATGTTGTTCACATCATCTAGATTATTTCTGTGTTATTTTTTTTTCTTCTACTTGTTCTGTCAATTACAGAGAGAAGAGTGCTATAGTCTCTGACTCTAATTGTAGAGATGTCTGTTTCTCCTTTTGGGTCTGTCAAGTTTTGCTTCATGTATTTGGAAGCTGTTTTTCCGTGCATATTATTTAAGATTGTTATGTCTTCTTGATGAATTAATTCTTTTATCCTTATAAAATGTCTCTCTTCATTCCTGGCTATGTTCCTTTTCCTGAAGTTGACTTTGACTGATATTAATATATTCAGTTCAGCCCTCTTATGTTTAGTGTTTTCATGGTATAGTTTTTTTTTTATCCTTTTATGATTAACTTATTGTGTGTTTGTATTTACAGTTCATTTTTTTCCTTTCCCTAGTGAATACAATTGTGTGTTGTTTTCTAAATATCTGAAAACAGCTTTTTTATACATTTTCCCAGCTTTATATTTATCAGCATTGGACAATATATCTGGTACCATTATTCCCTCATGGCTGAATGTCTTCTAAATGTTGTGTATATGGAATTAAGTTTTACACATTGTCACCTTCATGTTAACTACTACTCTACTTCCAGACATAATACTTTTATTATCTCTTGGTAATAATCCTTTACACAATGTATTCAGTTTTATGATTTTAAAAGAAATGAGTATTGCCTATATATAAACATTTATCATCAAGATGTATTTCTAAAAACTTCTAGGAACTAAAATACATATCTATTTACATACTTCAAATTAGAGCCACAATATGGATAAAAATCTAAGCTTCTTCAAACTTGAAATACTGGCAAACTGTGTGTACCAGCATTTCTTAAATGTAATAGTACATACCTCCAACATTGAATTTTAAGTTGGTGATTTTTTTCCAAATTTTTATCTAAATTCTAGTTAGTTAACATATGTATAATATTGGTTTCAGGAGTAGAATTCAGTGATTCATCACTCACATATAACACCCAGTGCTCATCATAACAAATGCCCTTCTTAATACCCATCACTCCTTTAGCCCATCCCACCTACTTTCCTTTATCAAACCTGTTTGTTCTTTATCATGAGTTCCTTATAATTAGCTTCCCCCCCATCTTTTTTCCCCTTCCCACATGCTCATCTATTTCCTAAATTCCACGTATGAGTGAAACCATAGGTATTTGTCTTTTTATGACAAGCTTATTTCACTTAGCATAGTACACTCTAGCTCCATTCACATAATTGCAAATGGCAAAATTTCATTCTTTTTGATAGAGTAGTATTCCATTGGATATATATACCACATCTTCTTTATCCATTCATCAGTCAATGGGCACTTGGACTCTTTCCATAATTTGGTTATTGTTGATAATGCTGTTATAAATTCCAGGATCCATGTACCCCTTCAAATTTTTGTATTTTTGTACCCTTTGAGTAAATACCTAGGAGTGCAATTGTACCCTTTGAGTAAATATCTAGGAGTGCAATTGTTGAATCATAGGGTAGTTCTATTTTTAACTTTTTTGAGAAACCTGCATACTGTTCTCTACAGTGGCTGCACCACTTTGCATTCCCACCACAGTGTAAGAGGCCCCCCCCCCCCGACTCCACATCCTCACCAACCCCTGTTGTTTCTTGTATTGTTAATTTTAGCTATATTGACAGGTGTGAGGAGGTCTTATCGTGGTTTTGATTTGTATTTTCCCTGATGATAAGTGATGTTGATCTTTTCATGTGTCTGCAGCCATATAAGTTGATTATTAAAAATTGCTAGCAACCAATTCCCAAATGGAATACAATATTGATTAAGCATACACATAATATCAAAAACTAATTTCTTTTCATATATGATATTCAGATACACAGAATAAAGTCTCATTTATATAAAGAATTACATGGACTTTATATTAAAAATCGTAGTTATAAGGGTGTCTGGATAGGTCAGTCAGTTGAGTGGAGACCGGAGATCGAGTCCCACATTGGGCTCCCTGCATGGATCCTGCTTCTCCCTCTGCCTGTGTCTCTGCCTCTCTCTCTCTGTCTCTCATGAATAAATAAATAAAAATATTATAAATAAATAAATAAAGATGTTGCTGTGACAACCGAAAATAATTTGAAAAAAAAAAAACACTGGTTGGCAGTACATATACACATACACACATACAGGTACACGTTACATACACACATATATAGTGGGTGTGTGTGTATATATATATATGAATGTATGCATTCATAAGTATTTATAGATATACATAAATAGATAACAATCATTATTTTTATTTCAACCTATGAAATCATCCCCAAATTTTACTGAATATACTTATTACTACAAAAATTATCTATTGTGGATTATATACTATCTATGATCAATGAAAATGTGATATATAAAAACAGGTAATTGCACCTAATTAATTCTAATTTCAGACAAAAAACTGAAATAGAAATTAACGTAGTTTTCATAGAAAGAAATTTAACTGGTGGGAAAAAAAGCAAGGTCTCCGTGACCTAAAATTTCCTATACATCCTATACCTAAGATACAAGTATCCTTATATCTTACCTAGATTCTGTAATTTTATGGGAAAAGAACTGCATGTGGGGGAGACGACCAAAAATGTTGAGTGAGGGAATTGATTTTTTAAACCATTTTTAAAAGATCTATATATTTATTTGGGGGGAGAGGGGCAGAGGGAGAGAGAGAAGAATCTTAAGCAGACTCCCTGCTGAGGATGGACCCTGAAACAGGGCTTGATCTCGTAACCCTGAAATCATGACCTGAGCTGAAACCAAGAGTTGGAGACCTAACCAACTGAGCCACCTAGAAACCCCTGAGGGAATGGAATTTTTAAAGAATTCTTTTTATTTTAAAATATTTTAACTAGAGGAAGTTTTAAACATTACTATCATCCTAATAAATATCATCTATTAATTCTTTCAATATTTTTTCATTCTCATATCAGGTGTTTAAATGAACAAAACTCTGAAACAAACTGAAGTCCTTTATGTAGCCCAAAGAACTCCATTCACTTTCCTCTCCACTTCCCTAGAAGTAAGCACCCCCTTAATTTATTATTTATAATTCCCTATGGAGATTTTTTTCAAATATTGAGCAATATATACAAATGTCCATAATTAGGTCTGCATTCTCTGGGGCATACTTTAAAATTTCTATAAATAGTATCATACTATGTTCATAATTTTACAACTTTTTTCTCAAATAGATTTAAAAATCACTTAATTGAAATGATTTATATAGTTCATATTTATTAATTTAATTTCTATTTAATATTCTAACTATATGAGTATATCACAACATATTCATCCATTCTCCTATTGCTGGACATTTAAACGGTTTCCATTTTTCACCATTTTAGAAATGCCAAAATGAACATTTTTGGAGAGACCTCCTTACACCATATCTATGATATATTTAGACTATATCCCAAAATGGAATTACTCTGTCGGGTTATGTCTATTTTCAATATTCCCAAATATAACCAAATCGATTACACAAATGTACATGATCACCAGCAGTGAAGGAGAGTCAATAGAATATTTTTACAGATTAATTTTAACAGAAATTTAAAAATCAAATAAATATATTGCTAAGCATTTTTGTTGTATGTAGAGGCCCAAATGATATATTTATATTTGTTTTAAGCTTGAGGGATATTTCAGGGAAACTTTGAAATTATGTTGTGGTACATGCTATCACAGCAGCTAAATCTTATTTACTAGCAGTTAATAATTGGCCATATGTTCAGAATTCTCCTTGATTTCTGCTTTAACCATTCAAGTAAAGTATTATAACTTTTTTTCTACAGGGTATATTGTTTACATTTCTTCCATAAAAGCCTAATAATAAGCATTTCTACTATCCACAGTAAAAATGCCCTCGGATCACTTAACATTTTTCATGATAAGTTTTGAAAGCACCAAGTGGAATGTCTCATCCTGCTGAACATAGCCCGCTGACTTCTCAGTATCATGCTACATTTCCTTCTCACTGGGCTTCCCATTTGATTTGTGTTTCTTTTAATCCCAGGTTGCTCATATGCTGTCTTTGGTCTCCTGAATGGTGGCTGTTTTCTGTCTCCACACACAGGGGTGTTAGTTCCTTGTGTTACAAAAGAAACATGATTAGAGGAACCTAAGGGCCTTATTCCCCAATTATGATGCAATCATTTAATGCAGTGACAGATATTTATCTATTTCATACAGGTCCTCCCCTGATCTGATTAATCAATCATTCCCAAACTTAGACATTTTTAACTATAAAGGAGATAAATATTTGAAAAGTTTTGACCTAGCCCCAGACATTTTCTGAATGCATTTTCTTGGTTTTATTGTTGTCTTATATGATAATGGCAGAGAAATTGGATATATTCTTTATATTAACAGAACTGTAATTCAATACTTTGAATTTTTAACTTCCTAAATATTTAAGCCAACAAGTACCATTGAAACTTACTATCAGTAAGATGATTCACTATTCTCATTCCTACACCAGTCTGTATTAAATATGTAAGTTCACAAAAAATTCACTCAACAAAATTTTCACCAGCTGGTGAATTATATCATCATCACACACTGAATGATGTAGCACACCATTATTAAATAATTGTTACAAATATGAAAATTGATATTTTTTTAAGGATTTTATTTATTCATGAGAGACAGAGAGAGAGAGAGAGAGGAGAGAGGCAGAGACACGGACAGAGGAGAAGCAGGCTCCATGCAGGGAGCCTGATGTGGGACTGGATCCTGGGACTCCAGAATCACACCCTGGGACGAAGGCAGGCGCTAAACCACCGAGCCATCCAGGGATCCCCTCGACTGATATTTTTAAGTGTCTTTTTATACAGTTCTGCAGTACTATATAAATGTTCTTTGTGAAATGATGTGGAGGTGATTTCCATGATATACTGTTAAGCGAAAAAAAGTAAAATGCAAAAGAACATTGATAGTATCCTGTGCTTCTTGCAAGAAATAGAGAGATTAAATGAAATACACCTATCTTCTTGTTTGTGGAAAATAAATACAGAAAGAACCAAACAGAAGCTCAAGTAGTTTGTTACCTATGGGGCTGGCTGAGAAATGGGCAGAAAGCAGGAATGTTTCTCTCTGAAATATACCTATGATTGAATTGAAAATGTACCCAATGATCCAAAGTAGTCCTCTTTTCTTAAAATCCTTCCTATAATCACATTTTTGGCTGTATAACAAAAACGCCCATAGGTTCCAGGGACTAGGATGTGGATATCTTTTGAAGGGCTGTTTTTCACAATATTCATGAGTCCATATCAATGTAAGCAATTAAAATAAATACATAAATGGGGGAAAGGGCAGCTCTTTCTTCAAATTTTGAAAAATGTAGATTGAACTAAGGAAATAGAAATAAAACATTATAGTAATAATTATTGCAGAAAAAAATCTGTTGATGAATGCTAAAATCATTAGGCAAAAAATTTTTTTACAGATTTATTTATTTATTTATTCACGAGAGACAGATGCACAGAGGGAAGCAGAGACATAGGCAGAGGGAGAAGCGGGATCCTCACAGGGAGCCCAATGTGGATTCGATCCTAGATCCAGGATCATGCCCTGAGCTGAAGGCAGATGCTCAACTGCTGAGCCACCCAGGGCGTCCCCAGTAGGCAAAAATTTGAAGAAAAAAATATTTGCATAGTCTTAAAGTAGTATACCTTATTTATTTATTTTTTTTTTTATTTACGATAGTCACAGAGAGAGTGGGAGAGAGAGGCAGAGACAGGCAGAGGGAGAAGCAGGCTCCATGCACCGGGAGCCCGACGTGGGATTTGATCCCGGGTCTCCAGGATCGCGCCCTGGGCCAAAGGCAGGCGCCAAACCGCTGCGCCACCCAGGGATCCCAGTAGTATACCTTATTAATTACAAAGTGAAAAAAAGTAATTTCATGTGGAGAAACCCAGCCCACACCACTATAATCCAGAGATCAAAGTTAACACCAATAATAGGACATATCAGCCTGATATACTCCTAACATTATATACCATAAAAGACAAAATAACATTTTTTGTAGTATTTTTGCTGAAATGTATAACCTTAATTTAATCACTAGCAAATATCAGACAAATCCAAATTGAGGGACAGGCTATAAAATAACTACTCACTGCTTATCTAAAGTGCCAGATCATGACAGACAAGGACTGAAAAGCTATCTCAACTATAGGAAACTAAGGAAACAGACAACTAACTGCAGTTTGGGATCCTGGATCATTTCCTGGAACATAAAAAGATAATAATGAAAAACACTGGTGGAACTGGAATATGACCTCAGTTCAGTTTATAGTTTTATATCAATGTTAATTTCCTAGGTTTGATAATAATATTTGATCCTGTAAGTATTTAGGTTTTAATATATAAAATTTAATTCCTATAAAATTTTAATATTAACATTAGGGATATTAATATTAGGGAAAGTGTGGCAAAGGGTATATGTGAATGTTCTGCATTGCCATATATCTTTTTTTTAAATATTTTATTTATTATTATTTATTCATGAGAGACACAAAGAGAGAGAGAGAGAGAGAGTGAGAGGCAAGACACAGGCAGAGGGAGAAGCAGGCTCCATGCAGAGAGCCTGACGTGGGACTCGATCCTAGGTCTCCAGGATCACGCCCTGGGCTGAAGGCAGTGCTAAAACTGCTAAGCCACCGGGGCTGCCCTGCCATATACCTTTAAGTCTAGAATTATTACAACATAAAAAGTTAAAGAAAAAGAAAAGAAAAGAGAGGAAGGGAAGGAAGAAGAAAATTCAAAGTATTGAATTGCAGTTCTGTTAATATAAAGAATATATCCAATTTCTCTGCCATTATCATATAAGACAACAATAAAACCAAGAAAATGCATTCAGAAAATGTCTGGGGCTAGGTCTCTTTCTTCTTGTTCTAACTGTTTAGATCTCATACAAATTAATGGGTCCAACTGGTAGCTGAAAGACATACCTAATGGACCCAAATGCTGGCCAATCAACCATTTTGATAGAAAAGGGTGATGTGTGCTTTTTGATGTGCAACAATTTAACAAAGGCTTCATTACTACTCTACACACAAATGGATGGATGTATGTCCAAATAAATAAGCAAGCAAGGAAACAAACTGTTTTTGTTGCCAAGCAATACCAAAGCAGACATCCTTACTTTTTTTTTTTGAGCCCATTTTAATTCCTGAACTGTTGTCAATATTACAATGACATAAGTAATCATGATTTGAGGAGATGTGTGAAATTTTCTTAGAAACAAACCTAGTTCTAATGGATCAACAATAATGATTTTATTGTTTCTCTTTCTGATTATCAAAGTAACAAATACATGATTTTTAATTTAAAAAATAAATAGAAGCATAGAAATGGACTGTAACTCTTTACAAGTTAGCATTAGGAAGGTGAGAGTTGTGTTGCTTGCATCCATTGGTAACCAGAAACCATAATATTACATTTGCTTTAAAATCTTGCCCATCCAGATGCCTGGGTGGCTCAGTGGTTAAGCGTCTGCCTTCTGCTCAGGACATGATCCTGGAGTCCTGGGATCGAGTCCCACATCGGGCTCCCTGCATGGAGCCTGCTTCTCCCTCTGCCTATGACTCCGCCTCTCTCTCTGTCTCTCATGAATACATAAATAAAATCTTCAATAAAATAAAAGTCTTGCCCATCTTAAAATGGTCACAACCATTTCAATATTCTGTTCTTAAACTATTCTGCTTCAACCCAGACCACATGTTTCTGGCCATGTATTATTGTTAGAGTTACTTGGGGAATCATCTAAAGGACAAGTGGAGGCAGAATTTTCCCATGTGTTTCCTGTGTGTATTTCTGCTCCTGTATGCCATTGCACTACGTGGTACTGTTGCAGCCACAAACTGCCCATAACCCCCAGACTGTTGAGAAAGAAACAAAGCTTTTTGGCACAGAGCACACCTCCTTACACACTTATCTTTGGATGTCAATCATCAGGTGGTAAACTTGGATAAATTGTTCTGGGTTCTTGAGATCTCAGACATTAGCAGGCTGGTCACTATAGTTTAAAGGAAGAATAATATTGAGAAAAGACTCAAAACCTTAATGCAAAATTCTGTCAAAGTGGCTGTCAGTTTCCTTAGAGTCTAGACACTTTGTGATGCACATGTAGTCTTTAACTGCACATTCTCAGAGAGAGCCTGATGCCAGACCAAAGGCTGCAAAGCAGTCAGGTTGCTGTCCCTTAATTTTAATGGTATCTTTAGCAACTATCTCAATCTACTCTGTGTATTCATATCTTTCTGGCTGATATTCTTCCTAAGGATCAAAACTAACAGAGTTATGGCATCGAGTCAAAGAAACACTCTCTTGAAATCAATTAATTTAATAACACTTGAATATTCGATTCTTGTAATACATAATTTACATCATAATTCTAAGCAACTTGTTTTACAATCCTCAGGCCTAACATAATGACCTCCTAAAAAGCACTGCAAGGGCTTTTTTGGTCCCCCCCACCCAAGGACAAATTTGTCATCAAAGATTTTCTAACATGTCCTTTAGTAACATACCATCTAAGCTCATATTCTATGTCCTCTGCTACAGTGTAAGATGAAATCAGTTTACTGGAATCGTTTTATAATTTCTTGAAATTAAGTATCTAGCAGAACCAGTTAACTGTGTCCTAGATGCTTTATACAAATTGACTTGAATAATCCCCCAGTGGTGGTATACTGTACTTCTAGAGGTTTAGGATTTGCTCAATTGCTCCTCAAGTTGATCAGAGGAAGAGTCCAGATTTTTTACTGCAAAATCTCTTCCCTTGCCCTTGCCCATTGTCTTCCATTTTCATAAGCTGCAAACCCTATGGTTGGTATATTTTTTAAGTGAGAAAATGCAAGGAATGAAGGAAAGGCAAATGAGATTATTTCTATGCAAACAGTATCCATTTCTTCCTTGCTAAACTTCCTTCCAAACTAAAGCAAATTCTGCCCCATTCCAGAGTGTTGGTCTGTGTTGAAAGGTCCCTAAACCTCTATCACACTCTGACATCTTGCAGAATCTAGAAAACTCAGTGAGTGAGGACTTTCTATTGAAATCCAAGTGTAGTTTGTGGCTTTGCCAATATGCACAAGATGCTCACAGGTGACCAGGATAAACTCATTTGTAAAATATGTACAATCTGGCCTAATGTTGTAAACTGTTAAAGAGAAATAAAAACAAGGAAGGAAGATCCAGGTAAACTTTACTGAGGCTTTGATCCCTTTGCTTTCGATGTATAGTGGCATTTTCCAACAACTGTGGGAGGAAAAGATTGTTTAAAATCACATAATGTAGTCATAATCACATACATGTGAGTCTGCCTTATTTTAATGGAATTCAACACATCGTTTTAGAGGATACTTATGGTTAACTGCTTCTACCTTATGTTGTTTGGATACATATCCTCTATATAGGATTTTATTCTAATAAATGTGCAGGTGGTAAAGTAAGCCTGATGTTGCGGTAAGTAAATACTTCCTGGGGAATGAGCTTTCCACATCTTTGCAATGAGTGCTTGCTTACACAAGAAACTTCTCTGTGGGTTTCTGACATCTGGGATATATTAGTTCATTTAACATGGACATACAGCTTACTATCATAGAGGAGATGATACACCATATGACCATCCATAAGAGTTACACTATTCCTTAAAGTGAAATAAATACTTACAATGTTTCATAGAAGATCTTTCTATGGCAAATATAAATTCTTGAATTTTATTGCCAATTTCAAAGTATGGAAGAAAAACCAGCAGCTGTGATTATAAGTGTAGATATGCTTACAAGTAAAAGGGCCTGGAAGCTGAACTGATTATTTAAAATTTATCAGAACATGATAGCAGTCCTCATTAACCACTCTGAGCTATTTGTAATAAATAAACTCAAGTAATTTTTGTCTGTGTTATGCTTCATCATGTTGCTCTAATTCCTGGCAAATCCTCCTTGATTGTTTTGCTCTGCAAAGTGTTTTATTAATGTCCCTTTTAACATTCTCCACATTGCTGGTAGAGACCTAGGCTTATTAATGAGATTACATTTCCACTTTTAGCTTTTCATAGAAACTTAATATATGGATTCTAAGAAGATATCTCCATCTAAATTTGCGACATTTACACCTTTATCTAATCTATCCCATGGAAAAAAACAATCAGCTGAGTTATATTTCTCTTTACACACAAAAAAATGTATTATTAAATTCACAAGATCCCCATTGTCTTATAAGCCACCATATATCATATCTATATCTCTGTATAGATATATCATTTATAAGCAAACAAGTAGATAATAGACCATATATTCAGAAAATACTGAATGTTTTTGCCTCACATCTTGTACAGTATGGCATAATGAGAATGTAATCTTAGTGTCAGAGATTTTGATTCAAATCTCAGCTATATCACTAGCAAAGTTTGTAAACTTAGGTTTGTTTGTCAGTTTATTCACCTTCTCAGTTAAATGTATACAAATTGACCAATTTACTTCAAATAGGTTATGAAGGCATTTTCAGAAAATAAGTTTTAAAAATATGATCTTAATTCTCCAGATCAGCTCCCAATATTTAGTCAATAATTAATGCATATTGTCAGGAACTGTATAAGGTAAAAATAGTATATGTAATATTAAAACAAAGTAGCATATGCAACATATATAATACTACTTACTGATACATGTTCATGTTATTTAAATTAAACAAAAAAAATTAAACTTACCCAAGAAGGAAAAAAAAATGTGCTCAAGGATGCTTATTATGGTGTTTTATTTAATAGTGAAAAATTGTAATTGATCCAGGTACACATACACATGCAGTCACAAAAAAGAAGGTATAAAGATTATTAGAAAGGAGGGAAAACATGTTTCTTTCACAGTATGTACAAAATAGAATTGATTGCTGCATTTTGTTAACAGTAAAAGAATGAAAATACATGCAGAAAAAATGTACAGAAAAAATAGAAATTGAATACAGCTTTTGGTGTGGCAAGGTAGGATTATGAGGGACCTTCCCTTCCTACATTATGTTTCTCTAGTGTTTGAATTTTGTTTTATATTGTATATTTTAATATAAGTCAATATCTTACAAGAAAAAAATATAATTTTATGACTAAAAATAATTTGGGAGCTTGTGCATAAAGACAAATATCAAGATAATTCAGCTCTGTATTTCTCAGTTTTCTCATCTGACAAATGTCTAATCTACTTTAAAGAATTGTGCGAGTAATTTGAAATAATTCAGGGGAGACTGCTCTGTAATGTGTAGTGCTATCTCATAATTTAAAATCTGAAGAAGAATTTGCTTTGAACTATTGATAAGATTATCTTGCCCACCTCTAATTCCAGGTGGAAGACAGTGCAGTAAATGGCTCTTACAGAGATAAGACGCCACCTCCTGTAGTAGTCAGACTTAACTCCTTCAGAGACAGGCTATTGTTATCAGTCAGTATTGCAAAAGAAATCTCACACTTTCTAAAAGGAAGGTTCATTTACTATGTTGCTGGAAAATCTAAAGAATAGTCCCAGGCAGCAATGGTCATTTGATTCTTTGTTCATGCAAATATATTATTATGCATATGTAAGTCACTTCCAAATATTTATATTGACAAGCTAGAGTAGTGAAGCAAGACAGCCTGAGCCATACTAGTTATGTAATTATCATAAAGTTATCTAGAAGAGCATAGCTAAACCATTAAGGACTATGTCAAAGTTGGCTGGTTCATTTACAATGAATGTTGTTCTTTTCTAATTTTTCAGCAAGGAGAATGGAAAGAATAAGACAGGTAGGTGGCAGTTTCCTTAGAAGCATTTGGGAGATTGAGGCAGTTAGTACTTAATAGAATAAGTACATTAGTTGTATTAATATTTGCCACCCTTCACCTAAAGAAATTTCCATAATTATTATCACGTATTTACATCGCCAAACGAAGATCTGTATTTGCATTGTGGCTTAAAATGCACACTGATTGTGATTTGATTAGTCATTAGCATACCAAATATGGAATATCCAGGCTTTGGAAAGGTTGGAGGCTAGATTTCACTGGCCTCAAGCTGGATGATATGTACCTTTAAAAAAATGTATTTATGATAACCTCCAATGTATATATTTCTCAGATTTGCTTCTCCATAAATGCCTGTCTAGGTTTAGACATTAAGATAGTCTACATTCCGTTTCAATGAGCAGTGCTGAAACTTTCATATGTATCATAATTTGTCTATCTCTTAAGTATATCTCAATTACAATCAGAAAATCAATTACAACTCTCTTGATGGGAAAGTGAAATTTGAATTTCCTTTTTAAACTTAATGCTGTTAGGATCCTTAAAATCTTATAATTTGCTTTCCAGGTATTTTTTAAGGAACAGATAGGAATTAAAAACAGGAAACTTTGGAAAAATTTGAGAAAAAAAAATATGGCAATTGTTAACATGAAATTATAAATTCAATACAGGGGGGAGGAGCAAGATGGCGGAAGAGTAGGGTCCCCAAATCACCTGTCTCCACCAAATTACCTAGAAAACCTTCAAATTATCCTGAAAATCTATCAATTCGGCCTGATTTTAAAGAGAGACCAGCTGGAATGCTACAGTGAGAAGAGTTCGCGCTTCTACCAAGGTAGGAAGACGGGGAAAAAGAAAGAAAGACACAAAAGGCCTCCAAGGGGGAGGGGCCCGCGAGGAGCCGGGCTGAGGCCGGGGCGAGTGTCCCCAGGACAGGAGAGCCCCGTCCCGGAGGAGCAGGAGCTGCACCGACCTTCCCGGGGGAAAGGGGCTCGCGGGGAGGTGGAGCAGGACCCAGGAGGGCGGGGATGCCCTCGGGCTCCGGGGACACTAACAAACACCTGCGCCCCGGGAGAGTGCGCCGAGCTCCCTAAGGGCTGCAGCGCGCACGGGGGACCCGGAGCAGCTCGGGGGGGCTCGGGGCGGCTCCGCGGAGGGGGCTGCGGGGCGGGAGCAGCTCGGGGGGCTCGGGGGCGGCTCGGGGGCGGCTCCGCGGAGGGGGCTGCGGGGCGGGAGCAGCTCGGGGGGCTCGGGGGCGGCTCCGCGGAGGGGGCTGCGGGGCGGGAGCGCGAATCCAACAGCGCAGGCTCCGGAGCACAGGGCGCCAGGACACAGCCCAGGATCCCGCCTCCCCCGGGACAGGCAGAGGCCGGGAGGGCCCAGGACAGCGAGGACGCTCCTGCCCCAGCTGAGCAGATCAGCGGCCCCGCCCGGAGCCTCCAGACCCTGCAGACGGAGAGCTGCGGAGCTACTGCGGGGGCTGACTCCAGGGCTGCAGAGCTGCCCCGCCACTGCGGTTGTTCCTCCTGGGGCCTCACGGGGTAAACAACCCCCACTGAGCCCTGCACCAGGCAGGGGCAGAGCAGCTCCCCCAAGTGCTCACACCTGAAAATCAGCACATCAGGCCCCTCCCCCAGAAGACCAGCTAGACGGACAACTTCCAGGAGAAGCCAAGGGACTTAAAGTACACAGAATCAGAAGATACTCCCCCGTGGTTCTTTTTTTTTGTTTGTTTGTTTTGTTTTGTTTTGCTTTTTGATTTGTTTCCTTCCCCCACCCCCTTTTTTTTCTCCTTTCTTTTTCTTTCTCTTTTCCTTCTTTTTTTTTCTTTTTTCGTTTTTTTTTCTTCCCGTTTTTTTCTCTTTCTCTTTTCTTTCCTTCTTTCTCTCCTCTCTTTTTCTCTTTTTCCCAATACAACTTGCTTTTGGCCACTCTGCACTGAGCAAAATGACTAGAAGGAAAACCTCACCTCAAAAGAAAGAATCAGAAACAGTCCTCTCTCCCACAGAGTTACAAAATCTGGATTACAATTCAATGTCAGAAAGCCAATTCAGAAGCACTATTATACAGCTACTGGTGGCTCTAGAAAAAAGTATAAAGGACTCAAGAGACTTCATGACTGCAGAATTTAGAGCTAATCAGGCAGAAATTAAAAATCAATTGAATGAGATGCAATCCAAACTAGAAGTCCTAACGATGAGGGTTAACGAGGTGGAAGAACGAGTGAGTGACATAGAAGACAAGTTGATAGCAAAGAGGGAAACTGAGGAAAAAAGAGACAAACAATTAAAAGACCATGAAGATAGATTAAGGGAAATAAACGACAGCCTGAGGAAGAAAAACCTACGTTTAATTGGGGTTCCCGAGGGCGCCGAAAGGGACAGAGGGCCAGAATATGTATTTGAACAAATTCTAGCTGAAAACTTTCCTAATCTGGGAAGGGAAACAGGCATTCAGATCCAGGAAATAGAGAGATCCCCCCCTAAAATCAATAAAAACCATTCAACACCTCGACATTTAATAGTGAAGCTTGCAAATTCCAAAGATAAAGAGAAGATCCTTAAAGCAGCAAGAGACAAGAAATCCCTGACTTTTATGGGGAGGAGTATTAGGGTAACAGCAGACCTCTCCACAGAGACCTGGCAGGCCAGAAAGGGCTGGCAGGATATATTCAGGGTCCTAAATGAGAAGAACATGCAACCAAGAATACTTTATCCAGCAAGGCTCTCATTCAAAATGGAAGGAGAGATAAAGAGCTTCCAAGACAGGCAGCAACTAAAAGAATATGTGACCTCCAAACCAGCTCTGCAAGAAATTTTAAGGGGGACTCTTAAAATTCCCCTTTAAGAAGAAGTTCAGTGGAACAGTCCACAAAAACAAGGACTGAATAGATATCATGATGACACTAAACTCATATCTCTCAATAGTAACTCTGAATGTGAACGGGCTTAATGACCCCATCAAAAGGCGCAGGGTTTCAGACTGGATAAAAAAGCAGGACCCATCTATTTGCTGTCTACAAGAGACTCATTTTAGACAGAAGGACACCTACAGCCTGAAAATAAAAGGTTGGAGAACCATTTACCATTCGAATGGTCCTCAAAAGAAAGCAGGGGTAGCCATCCTTATATCAGATAAACTAAAATTTACCCCAAAGACTGTAGTGAGAGATGAAGAGGGACACTATATCATACTTAAAGGATCTATTCAACAAGAGGACTTAACAATCCTCAATATATATGCCCCGAATGTGGGAGCTGCCAAATATATAAATCAATTATTAACCAAAGTGAAGAAATACTTAGATAATAATACACTTATACTTGGTGACTTCAATCTAGCTCTTTCTATACTCGATAGGTCTTCTAAGCACAACATCTCCAAAGAAACGAGAGCTTTAAATGATACACTGGACCAGATGGATTTCACAGATATCTACAGAACTTTACATCCAAACTCAACTGAATACACATTCTTCTCAAGCGCACATGGAACTTTCTCAAGAATAGACCACATATTGGGTCACAAATCGGGTCTGAACCGATACCAAAAGATTGGGATTGTCCCCTGCATATTCTCAGACCATAATGCCTTGAAATTAGAACTAAATCACAACAAGAAGTTTGGAAGGACCTCAGACACGTGGAGGTTAAGGACCATCCTGCTAAAAGATAAAAGGGTCAACCAGGAAATTAAGGAAGAATTAAAAAGATTCATGGAAACTATTGAGAATGAAGATACAACCGTTCAAAATCTTTGGGATGCAGCAAAAGCAGTCCTAAGGGGGAAATACATCGGAATACAAGCATCCATTCAAAAACTGGAAAGAACTCAAATACAAAAGTTAACCTTACACATAAAGGAGCTAGAGAAAAAACAGCAAATAGATCCTACACCCAAGAGAAGAAGGGAGTTAATAAAGATTCGAGCAGAACTCAACGAAATCGAGACCAGAAGAACTGTGGAACAGATCAACAGAACCAGGAGTTGATTCTTTGAAAGAATTAATAAGATAGATAAACCCTAGCCAGCCTTATTAAAAAGAAGAGAGAGAAGACTCGAATTAATAAAATCATGAATGAGAAAGGAGAGATCACTACCAACACTAAGGAAATACAAACAATTTTAAAAACATATTATGAACAGCTATACGCCAATAAATTAGGCAATCTAGAAGAAATGGACGCATTCCTGGAAAGCCACAAACTACCAAAACTGGAACAGGAAGAAATAGAAAACCTGAACAGGCCAATAACCAGGGAGGAAATTGAAGCAGTCATCAAAAACCTCCGAAGACACAAGAGTCCAGGGCCAGATGGCTTCCCAGGGGAATTTTATCAAACGTTTAAAGAAGAAACCATACCTATTCTCCTAAAGCTGTTTGGAAAGATAGAAAGAGATGGAGTACTTCCAAATTCGTTCTATGAGGCCAGCATCACCTTAATTCCAAAACCAGACAAAGACCCCACCAAAAAGGAGAATTACAGACCAATATCCCTGATGAACATGGATGCAAAAATTCTCAACAAGATACTGGCCAATAGGATCCAACAGTACATTAAGAAAATTATTCACCATGACTAAGTAGGATTTATCCCTGGGACACAAGGCTGGTTCAACACCCGTAAAACAATCAATGTGATTCATCATATCAGCAAGAGAAAAACCAAGAACCATATGATCCTCTCATTGGATGCAGAGAAAGCATTTGACAAAATACAGTATCCATTCCTGATCAAAACTCTTCAGAGTGTAGGGATAGTGGGAACATTCCTCGACATCTTAAAAGCCATCTATGAAAAGCCCACAGCAAATATCATTCTCAATGGGGAAGCACTGGGAGCCTTTCCCCTAATATCAGGAACAAGACAGGGATGTCCACTCTCACCACTGCTGTTCAACATAGTACTGGAAGTCCTAGCCTCAGCAATCAGACAACAAAAAGACATTAAAGGCATTCAAATTGGCAAAGAAGAAGTCAAACTCTCCCTCTTCGCCGATGACATGATACTCTACATAGAAAACCCAAAAGTCTCCACCCCAAGATTGCTAGAACTCATACAGCAGTTCGGTAGTGTGGCAGGATACAAAATCAATGCCCAGAAGTCAGTGGCATTTCTATACACTAACAATGAGACTGAAGAAAGAGAAATTAAGGAGTCAATCCCATTTACAATTGCACCCAAAAGCATAAGATACCTAGGAATAAACCTAACCAAAGATGTAAAGGATCTATACCCTCAAAACTATAGAACACTTCTGAAAGAAATTGAGGAAGACACAAAGAGATGGAAAAATATTCCATGCTCATGGATTGGCAGAATTAATATTGTGAAAATGTCAATGTTACCCAGGGCAATATACACATTTAATGCAATCCCTATCAAAATACCATGGACTTTCTTCAGAGAGTTAGAACAAATTATTTTAAGATTTGTGTGGAATCAGAAAAGACCCCGAATAGCCAGGGGAATTTTAAAAAAGAAAACCATATCTGGGGGCATCACAATGCCAGATTTCAGGTTGTACTACAAAGCTGTGGTAATCAAGACAGTGTGGTACTGGCACAAAAACAGACACATAGATCAGTGGAACAGAATAGAGAACCCAGAAGTGGACCCTGAACTTTATGGGCAACTAATATTCGATAAAGGAGGAAAGACTATCCATTGGAAGAAAGACAGTCTCTTCAATAAATGGTGCTGGGAAAATTGGACATCCACATGCAGAAGAATGAAACTAGACCACTCTCTTTCACCATACACAAAGATAAACTCAAAATGGATGAAAGATCTAAATGTGAGACAAGATTCCATCAAAATCCTAGAGAAGAACACAGGCAACACCCTTTTTGAACTCAGTAACTTCTTGCAAGATACATCCACGAAGGCAAAAGAAACAAAAGCAAAAATGAACTATTGGGACTTCATCAAGATAAGAAGCTTTTGCACAGCGAAGGATACAGTCAACAAAACTCAAAGACAACCTACAGAATGGGAGAAGATATTTGCAAATGACATATCAGATAAAGGGCTAGTTTCCAAGATCTATAAAGAACTTATTAAACTCAACACCAAAGAAACAAACAATCCAATCATGAAATGGGCAAAAGACATGAACAGAAATCTCACAGAGGAAGACATAGACATGGCCAACACGCACATGAGAAAATGCTCTGCATCACTTGCCATCAGGGAAATACAAATCAAAACCACAATGAGATACCACCTCACACCAGTGAGAATGGGGAAAATTAACAAGGCAGGTAACAACAAATGTTGGAGAGGATGTGGAGAAAAGGGAACCCTCTTACACTGTTGGTGGGAATGTGAACTGGTGCAGCCACTCTGGAAAACTGTGTGGAGGTTCCTCAAACAGTTAAAAATATACCTGCCCTACGACCCAGCAATTGCACTGTTGGGGATTTACCCCAAAGATACAAATGCAATGAAATGCCGGGACACCTGCACCCCGATGTTTATAGCAGCAATGGCCACGATAGCCAAACTGTGGAAGGAGCCTTGGTGTCCAACGAAAGATGAATGGATAAAGAAGATGTGGTTTATGTATACAATGGAATATTACTCAGCTATTAGAAATGACAAATACCCACCATTTGCTTCAACGTGGATGGAACTGGAGGGTATTATGCTGAGTGAAATAAGCCAGTCGGAGAAGGACAAACATTATATGTTCTCATTCATTTGGGGAATATAAATAATAGTGAAAGGGAATATAAGGGAAGGGAGAAGAAATGTGTGGGAAATATCAGAAAGGGAGACAGAACGTAAAGACTGCTAACTCTGGGAAACGATCTAGGGGTGGTAGAAGGGGAGGAGGGCGGGGGGTGGGAGTGAATGGGTGACGGGCACTGGGGGTTATTCTGTATGTTAGTAAATTGAACACCAATAAAAAATAAATTAAAAAAAATAAAAAAATAAATAAATTCAATACAGCAGAAAATTTTGAATATCAACAATTTGCCAACCACATGGAAGTTCACAATGTTGAGGGGGAGAATCCTTGGTTTTAGGGGGCTTACTATATTTGTAGAGATGCTATGCAAAAATATTGATAATATAAAAAGCTAAAATTTATTATATATTTAAAATGTTTAGTACCATTACTATTACTAAAATATTAATACTAATAATTGTTTTTAATGCTTCAGAATGCTTTATACCCTAGGCATTATTGAAGACACCCTAAACATTAACTTGTTTAACCTGTCCACAAGTCTATGAGATTATATGTTTTTATCATGAAAGAGAAAATTGAGACTTAGAGATGTTACTTAAACTACCAAATGGCAAGATTTTTCTGGTTCCAAGATTCTATTGAACATTGCAACTCACAAAATTATAAACAAGCTGCACAATACAAGATGAAATATGATACATTATGCAGGAGAATTCAAGCTGTTAAGCAAATTCAACTGAGTAGATTTTAGAAATCTTATTGGTTTTATTCAATGACTCATGAATTGAGCAACATCCAATCTAACAGATAGAAAGGAACTCCAAGAAGCTATAAAAATGAAAGACTTTTATAGGCAGAAGGGAGTAGGAACAAAGAAGTTATACTAGATAAAAAAGAAGATTGGTTTGGTGAGTTCATTTTTCTGTAGGGGATGGCAGGGTTCTATCAGGCAGATTACCTAACTAGTGCTGATTAGGCAATTCTTGATTGACTAGTTTAAGATCCCATCTCTGGGATACCTGAAACTATAATTAAATATTGGTTTGGTGACATGGGGCTTAGCACAAGGACTCCATTTTGGGATCTGTTGTCTGGTTTTGAACAAAGCAAAGTATCTTAATGCCAAAATGGCAGGCAGCTTTACCTGCTTTGTTCACAGACGAATGCCAAGTTCCTAGAACTCTATCCTGTAAATAAAAAATGCTCAATAAACATGTGAGACATTGAATTATATCTCACAGAAATAAGTTAGCATTTATTAGGTGTGGGGGTTAAGATGTGAGTCAGGAAAAGATTGAGAAGTTATTTGAAGGAAATTTTATTGGTGTCAAGCAGTAATTATATTCCTTCTCGTCAAATCTCCTACTCACTATAGCTTCCTAATTGCAAGATGAGTATTCAAGCTCTCTTTGAACCCTCTTCATGTTAAGGAAATCTCCAAAAATATTTTCTAAATGTAGTAATATTTAGATCTGCATGCTTAGATGCAGAGTAAGAACATGTCATGCACAAGAAATTACAAAATGTCAGTGTTCTGAATTTGAAGGGCTATCTGGCTGTGCTGTGGCTAGTAGAAATTAAGAAACTAGAGTCAAAGAGACTGAGGAACTGTGAAGTGATTGAATTATTCCATTTTGTCAGAAACTTTGCAAGAGACAAGGCAGAGAGTGAAGATGTAGCCTAGATGCTGAAATCACTGCAGAAAGAGAAAGAATGTCTGGGTAAGTTGGCAAGTGACTATATTAAGGAACAGAAAGCAAACCTTGTTAATATGAGCTGAAGAAAAGACAAGAGTAGAATGGACATTTGCAGGGAGCAAGGAATGTGCAAATGTTTTCTGTCGCTATGGGTTCTTGGGGAAGCACGTTAGACAGCCAGATAGAATCTGTTTTGATGAAAAGGTAAGTAAAGTGGAAATGATATTTAAGGAAAACTCTGAGAATGCATTCCTTCATTTACTGATCGTGTGCACTATGCAGTCTTTGCAGGATCCTATGGATGCAGAAATATTTTTATTATCAAAAGAATAAGCATTGGAAGGGGACAATTAAACAAAGGAACGAATACAAACCTAATGAGTTTGATGAAAGTAGGACAGCTAGTTGTGATCAAGTAGGGAGGCAATTTGGGAATGGGCAATAAGCAAGGGAAGGAAGAGGAACCAGGTATTTAAGATGTATGATCAGATGAGATGGATATGTTGAAGCAGAAAATGAAAGTGTAGAATTTAAAGAATATAATAAAAAAATCTTAAGTAAAGACGAGTCAGACTAATTTTGATATTTGGACAGCTACAGATATAATCATAAAATTATTTACTAGCAAATACCTGGAAAAGCATGGGTATTCAACCATAACTTAATATGATTTTATGAAAGTCAATCACCATGAAACAACTTAATTTCTCCAGGACAGTGGTGGCTAAAAAAGAGCAAGACATTTAATATACCTAGGTTTCAGCAAGGCCTGATACTGATTTGTATGCCATTTTCACCAAGAAATTTGGAATATTTTGTAAGGTCAATGTATAATTGCAGGAAAGCTTATACCCATAAGTGGTGATCAATGGTTATGTGAAAAACTAGGGTCACAAATTGAGAGCTGTCCCACTGTGATCTATTCTAAGGCCCAGTATTTTTCAAACATTTAATCAATGATTGGGAGATGGCCTCATCCACCAGCCTAATGAGCACATTGCCCATTATCATCTTGGAAGGCTGCCAACACTACAAGACACAAAAATATAATCCAAGTATCCCTGCTTAATTGGGAACTGGTCCGTCAAAAGTGTGACTTAAAACATAGGGATACACCCTCTAAATTTAGGGACTGAACACTAGCTCTTTGAGTATAAGCATTAATACACTAGCATAGCTCTAGGATATAATAACTAAAGGCAGTAGAAGTTCTTTTTTGTCCACAAGTCCAAATTATTAAGAATATCCACAATGCCTTCTATGTCCTAATTGGAGTACTGCTTCTCTCTCTCTCTCTTCATTTTAAAAAGGATGCCACAAACAAGATACTCAGTAAATGTTAACTATTAGAATATGAAAATTAATATCAGGTGTTTTTATTCCAAGTAAGTTTGCTGCATCCTCTTACTCCATGTTTTGCAGATAGTAAGCATTCAAGCAATATTGGTTGAATGAGTTAATGACTTGAAAAAAGAAATTTTAGATGCAACAGATAACAATTAAAGTAAAATTCATTCATTTCTATTAATTTATTCATTTAAGTGGCATTTTTTGTGTTTTTACTATTTCCCAGTGATGTGTTCGGCACTGAGAATATAGTAATGAGTGAGTCATTGAACCTGCTCAGAAGGGAAAGAGAGCAGAAAAAAAAGAGGAAGGAAGGAAGGAAGGAAGGAAGGAAGGAAGGAAGGAAGGAAGGAAGGAAGGAAGAGTCATTATGTTCAATTATATGTGACAAAAATTATAAGTGCAAGATAGGACATTAGAGGAAAACAATAAAAAACTACCGTGCTCTAAGGCAAATTTGAATAATTAATATTTGAACTGAATTTTCAAGGGTAAGTATTCTTCACTGTGGTGTATATGTGTGTGCACACTCATGAGTGTATGTGCATGTGTATATGTGTGTGTTGAGGGAAAGGAGGAAACAAAATTGGTGAAGACATTTAAAGAGTTTGCTAGGGCATTTACAGACAATCCCTTCTCTCTTTAGAAAACAAAATGCTAGAGCCAAGATGACTTAAATAAAATAAAATGGAATTTAACTTAGGCATAAGGATTTCTGCCAGTGTTTTAACATTAGAATGAAACGTTCACCGAATGTTAACAGTTTTTCTAGAGGTTATTAAAAATGAAGTTTAAAAAAACTTATCCTGAGACTTTAGCCAATAGAAGAGTAAGAGATACCAGCCTTTGTTTTCCCAGTGAAAGACAATAAATAGATAGCTATACACAAGTGAAAATGACCCTGAGAAGGCTCAAGAGTCCAACTAAGAATCTACAACAAAACCATGGATTCAAAAACGGAGAATAACTTCACACAAAAGATAACTAAGGAAATTGGCTTAGAAATATCGAGATAGGTAGAAACAAAAAAGAAAGGCAGGACCAACAGTATTAGTCACACAGTAGGTGCCATTGGGGTCCCCATTGGCCCACTCTCTGGAGGTCTCTGGCAGGTTTGCCACTGAGAGCCTCAACAATCCCCACAACAACCATGGACTCCCTACAGCCTTTATCACAGTGTTTGCCAGCACAGACCCCAGAGGCCTGCTCTACAAAGGACACACACACAACCTTTGCAACTGAAGTAACCAACACCCAGAGCTGCTGTGGCCTTACGGGAAGGGGAGATGCTGCTACCTGCTCCCCTGCCCCCACCGAAGGCTGTTGTGCTGCTGGAAACCAAGGCTACCAGCCCTTTCCAGCACTGCACATATCTCAGCCCCTCAAAGCTGCAGCTGCCTTTACATGATATCACACTTCAGATCTCAGCTCCAAGACTACTTTTGTGCTCCAGATCTGAGTCCTGAGGTCACTCTGCACATGCCCATACTCCCAGACTCATCCCTGTGGCTGCTCTGTGTTTCGGGCGCCAGAACAATTACCACTGTGGGAAAGCCAGCATCCTGGTTTAAAATAAACCGTTATCACTATAATTCATTTTATGCAAGCCTCATAGTAACCACAAAGAAAAACATATAGTAAAATACAACAGAGAAAGGAATCAAAGCATGTCACTACAGAAAAGATAGACAAAAGGTAGACGAAAAGGAAAAAATAAAAACATACCACTGCAGAAAATCATCAGATCACAAAAGAAGACAACAAGAGAGAAAGAGAGGAACAAAGAAAGTACAAAACAGCCAGAAAACAGTTAAAAAGTTATTAGTAATACATCTCTATATATCAATAATTACCTTAAATATAAATAGACTATATTCTCTAATCAAAAGATATGGAATGAATGAATAAATTGAAAAGAAAAACAAAAACAAGACCCAACTATATGCTGCCTACAAGAAATTTTTTTATGGCTTTAAGGACATACATAGACTGAAAGTGAAGAGATAGGAAAACATATTCCATACAAATGGAAACCAAGAGAGAGGAGGAATAGCTATACTCATCCCAGACAAAATAGATGTTAAATAAAAAATTGTAGCAAGAGACAAACAAGGTCATTATGTAATGATAAAGGGGTCAGTTCATTAAGGGGATATGTTTTTGAATTAAAGATATTTGAATTAAATCTGATCTTTTCTTAGGAGTATAGTGATGATTGGTGAAGATGGATAGAAACAAGGGTTTTTAATGGTATAAAATGTATAGAAGCTTAATTTAAAAGCTCTTTCTGGGGACACCTGAGTGGCTCAGCAGTTAAGCAACTGCCTTCAGTTCAGGGTGTGATCCTGTAGTCCTGGGATCAAGTCCCATGTCGGGCTCCCTGCATGGAGCCTGCTTCTCCCTCTGCCTATGTCTCTGCCTCTCTCTCTCTCTCTCTCTCTGTGTGTGTGATTCTCATGAATAAATAAATAATTTTTTTAAAAAAGCTTTTTCTATGTCAAATAACTATTAAACATTAATTTCATAATTTTAACATAAGTGAACCTGAACTAGCATATGGATAAAGTTCATTTTAAGTTGCACAAGGATTTAAAATGTAGAGGAAAGGATCACTTGACAAATATATTATTGGTTTTGAAAAACTTCCAAATGTCTAAAAAGTAGTTTTCAAATCAATCAGATCCACAAGTCCAAGTTTTCTCATTCTCATTACTGAAAACTGAAAAGAACTAGGAAAAGGAATAAATTCCTAGAAACCTACAACTTACCAAGGTTGAATCATGAAGAAATTAAGTATGAGAGGATCTATAACTTATAAGGAGATCAAATCAGTAATCAAAATTCTCCTGAGAACAAAAAGCCCAGAACCAGATGGCTGCATTGATGAATTCTACCAAATATTTACAAAAAATTTAGTGCCAATCCTCAAACAAATGAATTGAAAAGATACTTCCAAACTCATTTTATGAAGCCAGCATCATGCTGCTACCAGAACCAAACAGGGATACTACCAAAAAAAAAAAAAAAAAAATTAGAGACCAACATCCCTGATGAACATAAATGCAAAATTTCTCAACATAGTACTAGAAACCATAGTCAGCAGCACATTAAAAGGATTGTGCACTGTGATCAAGTCAGATTAATTCTGGGATACAAGGATGGTTCAACAAACAAATCAATTTGATACACCACATTAACAAAATGAAGAAGAAAAATTATATGATTATCTTAATAGATGCAGAAAAAAATCATTTGATAAAATTCAACTTCTTTCACCATAAAAACTCTCAACAAATTGGGTATAGAAGAAGCATACCTCAATATAATAAGGCCAATTATATCAGGCCCACAGCTGACATTACACTCAATGATAAAAAGCTAAAAGCTTTTCCTCTAAGATCAAGAAAAAAAATCATATATGCCCATTCTCACCATTTATATTTAACATAGTACTGGAAGTTTTAGCTAGAGCAATTAAGTAAGAAAGAAATAAGATACAGCCTAATTGGAAAGGAAGAAGTAAAATTGTCTCTGTCTGCAGATGACATGTTCCTTATAAATAGAAATCCCCAAAGACTCCACTAAAATAAGTGTTAGAATTAATAAATGAATTTAGTACATTTGCAGAATATAAAATTAACTAGTAAAAATTGGTTCATTTCCATATGCTAACAATAAACAATCTGAAAAAGAAATTAGGAAAGAAGTTACAATTGTAATAGCATGAGAAAATAAATGCTTGGGAATAAATTTAGTCAAGGAGGTGAAAGAACTACATACTGAAAACTATTAGAAACTGATGAAAGAACCTCAATTATAGCTCTATTTTTTTTAAAGTCTTTGCTATTTATTTGGCAGGGGGATGGAAAGTATTTAGGACCTGAAGCCTGAAGTTCCTGGGTGGTGCAGTGGGTTGAGCCTCCAGCTCTTGGTTTTAGCTCAGGTAGTGATCTAAGGGTCCTGAGATGAAGCCCCACCTCGGTCTTCACGCTCCACCCAGGGTCTGCTTGAGAGTCTCTCCCTCTTCCTGCCCCTCTTGCTAATGCCCCCTCTCTCTGTTTCTCTCTTTCTCTCAAATAAATATATAAATATTTTTTTTAAGCATTCAGAATTGATATCTAAAGTTTCTTCTTGCTTTCAAGTGAAATATATTATTTGGGTTATGATTAAGAAAATACATTTATTGAGCATTTGTTTCATGGCTCCCATGTACTAAATATTTACGGACAGGATACTTATTTTGGTCTTCAAAAATTATCAGTATTTTAATGCTACAAAAGATTATCTCTCTCTCACATAATCAATTTAAGCTATTAGGAGACTGGGATCCCTGGGTGGCGCAGTAGTTTGGTGCCTGCCTTTGGCCCTGGGCGCGATCCTGGAGACCCAGGATCGAATCCCACATCGGGCTCCCGGTGCATGGAGCCTGCTTCTCCCTCTGCCCGTGTCTCTGCCTCTCTCTCTCCCTCTGTGTGACTATCATAAATTTAAAAAAAAATTAAAATTAAAATTAAAAATTAAAAAAAAATTAACTTATTAGGAGACTTTACACACTGTGTTTCTATGAAGAGCCAGACTGAAGGAAGCTTTCAAAATCATCTGTAAGGAGGCAATTTGGCAAATTAAGCCCTGGTTCTTCATATATCACTGTAGCTCACATTTAGAAGCAAGTCCCATGACCAAATCTAATGCTAAAATTAAAAAAAAAAAAAAAGAAAAAGAAAAAAATACAATGGGACTATGTAAAAAAAGTGTGAAAGCTGAAAATCTTTGGTGACCACAAAATGACAATCCAGATTTATTGATTGGAGGCAATATCTAAATAGTCTGGAACAAAATTTTCAAATGTGAGAATATAAAGTCCAATGCTTTATAAGAAGATTCAAATATTTTCTTAATCATAATTTTGTATATTCATTTTTTTCTAAAGGATGCAAAGTCACAAAACTATCCAATGCTTTCTAAACACTGTATGGTTGCATACTAGTTTTTTAACAAATTTTCATGTCTTCTTCTGAGAAATTAGTACAAAATATTAACTAGCACAAAATAATACAATTTTACATAGGCCCAATATTCATGGACTTCAGAAGTTATGACATGATTAGTTGATGCATATTGCTTAGTGGGGATGCTTGCTTCCAAATCTGTCAGAGGGCGAGATGAAAAACAGAAATAGAGAGAAGGGGGAATAGGAAGGAAGTTTTGAATGAGGGCAAAATCTCAAGGAAATAGGTGATTCTATGTGTTTACAAAGGTGAAATTTTGTTAGAAGAAATACGACCTTTGAAGAGGACCCTAGAGAAGAGGGGCTGCACAGCCCAAGTGTGGGAAACGGGGACAGGAAAACAGATGTCAGGATGAACAGCAGCTTCTCTCTGGAATGGGGTCTGCTTCTGCCCGGCCGCCTTGTCACTTGTTAACAGGACTCTATTTCTGCCTCTTGGACTCTCTGGGCCTCAAGGCATCACTGAAAGGTAGGGAAAGAGGAGGTAGAGGAGAACAAGAGAAGACAGGGAAGGGAACTTTCATCAGGTTGACTTTGTGTCGATTAGAATGTTTTCTATATATTAATAAAACTGACTGAAACAGGAAGATGCCATTGTCGAATCTGGAAGAGGAGTGTAACTGGGTCCCTTGCTGAGGTTGTAATCTGTTCCTGACTTTTTTCTTTTTTCTTTTTTTAATTTTTTAAAAAAATTCTTTATTTATGAGAGACACACCGAGAGAGGCAGAGGGAAAAGCAGGCTCTCTGCGGGAAGCCCGATATGGGACTCAATCCCAGCGTCCTGGGATCAGCCCCTTGAGCCAAAGGCAGATGCTCAACCACTGAGCCACCCTGGTACCTCTGTTCCTAACTTTCAAAAACAGTTAAGACTTCACATTTACTGATGATTAGATGAACTTGTTAGGAGTTAAACACAATAAGTCCTTGTTAGAAAACAGTGATTCTTGCCAATGATCCTATTTCTTTCACTCTTTATATTCTTAAATCAGCTCAAGTAACATTTACCAGCAGCATCAGCATCACTATTTTGTTAAATGTCCCTAATGATAGGACAAAAAAACTTTGAAGGGTAATTACTATGCACTATATGCCAGATAGAGTTAAGATTATATATATATAATATATATGTAATACAAATATATATGCAAAGTTTATATTGTTAATCATATTTATCCATACTCATCTACATATAGGCATTCCTGGGAAAAATCGTGTACATGGATAAATTTTAGAAATATATGAATATTTTTCTGAATTTCAATTTATTTCCAGTAATAAGGAAGGCGGTGTCCCTGAACACTTTTTTTTTTTTTTTTTTTTCAAATTCAGGATAGAACCACTTTTGGTAATGTGTCGCAGTGAGTGTTGTCACTTGGGAATTTAAGGGACTCATTATTTCTGACATCATATCATATTTTAAGAGACAGCAACTGCTAAATAAAATTATCGCAGTATCTCCCAAAAGGATTACCAAAGCAATTCTTTTGCCCTACCACCTATATCTCCTTTCAATTGCCTTTCACATGGCCACACTTTCTTTTTGAAGCTGTCTTGATTTTACCCAAAGCAATGAAAATGTATTTGGGAGTTTGGAAAATGTAATATATTATTTCCCTGGCTTCATTACTCTCTATTGATAATAAATTTAAAATTTGGATATAAAGTCTCTCAAAGACATTTTTAACATTTATAGATTTCTGCAAATGGAAAATCTTGAAAAGGCATTTACATTTTAATAAATCACATATATTTATATAGGCAATGAACTATCTTTTTTAAAGAATGTGATTAAATTAAGATTGTTCTAGATAATTCAAAACATTCAATAGTCATGTCTATGGTTGATAAAATGTTTTAGTTTTAAGAATGGCCATGGACAAGGTCATAGTGAGTGTATTTCTACACAAAGAAACTTTAGTACTTTACATTTATATGTGAGCTTTCTCTCTCACATACTTAACTTCCTTTAACTTTAAAAATGCACATGCATATATGTGTGGACATCCCTGTTTGTCCCTTAGCCATTGAAATGCTATTCTTGGAACTGAAGCTAGTTTTTCATAGCTGTGACTCTTTGAGTAATTGGGAAAATCATCCTGACAGAAAATCCCTTAGCTTATGTACATCAGCAATTATAGCCATGGTGACATGACCCAAGAAATAAAAATTCAGGAGATTAAAGGCTGAGTGGTCTTGAATCCTGCTTCCAGCAGCTAAAAACCATAATTTGATAACTGGCACAGATTTTTTTCATGTGACCTACAGAAAATAGGTTAATGATTTTCATGCCTCAGTTTCCTTATTTGTGAAATGTAGTATGAAAATAAAGCTGATCCCAGGGGGAAGAGGTGTTTCTGGGTTTACATGATGAAGCGTGATGTATATGCTGAGTGAATTCTCGTTTTACACATTATGGCCTGATTATGTTCATGTTATATAAAAACTAGCCAATTTATAGATTCATACAGGTATGAATATATATATATATATAAAAGTAAAGGTCAGAAACGTTTTTCAATTGTTATTTTTGAGAATGAGTGAAGACTTAAATTATCTAATGGACAGCTTATAATTTTCTGCATTTTCTTGCATATGCTGCTCTTAGCCAATAGCATGAGGTATTATTCTGACTTTAACTTATAATAAAATTGGGCTAAATTCACTCAGTTGTTCGTTTCTATTATTTATTGCAGTGCTTGTCACATGAATGTATTGATTTTTGTGCCAACCTCTGTTCTTGTCACAATTTTTGTCATGCAAATTAGCTTCTCTAAATGCAGTACCCTCAGTATACTTTACGAAATATATTGGCATGGCATTACAATTTGACCTTTAGATCTTAAGACTGAGGAACCAGGCTGTTTCAGGACCGAAAGCTATATTCTGCACTTCATTTTATTCCATTAATTTTCAGCTTTTATAGAGCTCTTCACAAAGTAAGTCATGGATCCTGCATAAAACTTTCTTTGAATGTTATGATTGAACACATGTAGTTTAAATACAGATTTTATATTTTTGAAGTGTGGCTAAACCATTTTTTTGAATATGGTTAAACCAAGTACATTGATTTAAAAGAAAAGCATGAGTGGAAGGCAAAAATTGTATCATGAGTTGAATAAAATTCAGGAAGACACTTGAAATATAAAAAAGAAAAAAAAAGGATCCTCAAACTGTTACTAATTCAGAGAGACACTGACATGATTTTATTTAAAAATTTTCAGAAATTTAGGTGCACCTTGTGGCTCATTTGGTGGGCGACCGACTTGATTCCAGCTCAGGTCATGATTTCAGGGTTGTGGGATTGAACCCTGTGAAGGGCTCCTTGCTCAGTCTGCTCATCCCTCTCCCTCTGCTCTCTCTCGCTAAAATAAATTTTTAAAACTTAAATAATAAATAAATAAAACTTGCTTATAACAAGGGCCAAGGAGTATAATGACACAGTCACCTTGGCTCTTCATTCTTTTAAAAATATACGTTGAGCACCTTTTATTTGCTAGTCTCCGCTTGTTTCTTTACATTATTATTTGTTTATATTTGGGGAATTTTTATACTTTTAAACACAGGCAGTTTTTTGTTTTTAGATTTTTGGTAATAATAAAATATTTCTGAAACTTATAGATTGTGTTCTTTCTATTTCATCACAGTAGAGTTTTAAAATAAAAGAATTGATAGAAAGAGTACTTTATGGATAATATTTAACTAATAGTGTAAAGCTCTTTTTTTACTGTTTTATCATTTTCTGGAAATTTTCTAAAATTTCTCTTTTTTAAAATCAAACTTGATTATGCTCAAAAAGCACATTTGAATTAAAGAGAATTAGAAAAGTTAATCAAAAAAAAAAACCAAAAAAAAACAAAAAAAAAAGAAAAGTTAATCAAAATCATAGAGTTTTTCAGAAAGAAAATCTCCATCAACATTTAAAAAATATATTTAAGAGTAGACATAAATATTACAGCATCATTAAGATAAAATAATATATTTATATTATTTATAATATAGCATATTATATATTATGATTATATATTGTATATATTATGTTATTACATATATTATTCAATATATCTATATATAATGAATTGTGTTATAGGTATGACAACCCACAGTATTTTATTTTAATTCAAATTTATTTTATTTTAATTATGTATTTACTCATAAACTTCATTTTGAAAATTGTTTAAAGTAACTTGCAACCTCTGAGTTTTATCAAAATAGCTCAGAACCTAAGGACTCGAAGTATGTAATGGAGAAGAGTGAGAGGTAGAGAGGGAGAGATAAAGGATGTAAAGTGGATAACACTGGCTATGTGGGCATTCAGAATCATATAAATGTCACTTTTTTATTCCTTTTTATATGAAGTCATCATAAGGTGATGTTGATCCATATAGCAAAATTGTGGTTTTCAAGATTCCCAGTAGACTAACTCCTGATATTTTTGTTCTATTTTCTTTAAACTCATAGCAAGTGGTAATGAGCATTAGAAATTTTATAGACTAAATGTTTCACAGAAAATTAAAATATGTCTTTAATTTATAGCTCAGTGATAATTATCAATGAATAAAATCTTATTCAAAGACCATGTTATAGTTGTCATTTTTAACTGAGGAAAGAAGTCCATAAACATTCACTTTAGCTTCAGTTAAGAATTGAAAATTGGATTTGGTCAATGATAATGGAGATGACCATTAATAGTAGCTTGAGAATACAAGCTAGGTTACTCTCTTTCTTACACACTACACACTGCACACACACACACACACACACAATGAAGAGTTAAGCAGGCTAGGATTAGATTGGTAGACCCAGAAAGACATCTAAGTTTGCCCTTGGATCCACTCCCCAAATCACAATATGGCTGCTAGTGCACCAACCATCTATGCAAGAAAGAGTTAACAAAGCAGGCCTGAATTGCTCAAACCTTGCACAGCAAGCCCAACACTGGGCCTCTCTGTGAATGAATTGACACTTGGCCACTCTTATCAGTTGAGGTCTTTGAATATTCTGGTAAATGTGTTTTGTAGGCTTGGAGCCTTTAATCGTGCTGCCAGTTTTTCTAGATAAATTGTGCAAGTGTGATTCATAGTGAACACCTGCTTTGGAGATGTGGGGGGACTGCAGATCCTGTGTGTGCCCATGTGGCCGATCCCCATTGAGAGCCTGGGATGCCTAGGTTCAGACACAGGTGAACTTCTCTGATAGTAAAAAACTTCACACATATTTTCACATATTGTTGCTGAAGAAATTGAGCACATGCTATGCAACCCTATAGAAAGCAGAATCTTGGACATTTCAGACTGGTTTTCTCTAGACTTTGTCCCTTGAAACTTTTCCCTTTGTGAATTCTGTGTTATGTTATTTTGCTATGATAAACTATAACCATGAAAATCAGAACTCCTGGATCCTGTGAGCCCCTCTAGCAAATCAACAACTCTGACAGTGGTTTGGGAACTCTTAACACAGTATATATCCTCATGGGAGGCATTAGAAAGAAAGATGTACAGGGAAAGGAAAAAAGAATCCTTATTTTGAATCTTCACACAACATCTGTTTAAATCTCAGTTTGCTCCCCTATCTTTATCTTCATCTGGGCATAATGCCCAGGGTTCTGTTGGCAAGAAAAGGAGAATGAATATCGGGCAGGCAACCAGCTGCATATTTGCCCATCCAAACATCAACACGCACCTTTTTTTCCCCATATATGGAAGAAACACAACCTTCTCTCAAAGGAAAAAAACCCAATGTCTTATAGAATTTCCGCCCTCAAGGCCCAAGATCTCCAAGTAACATGAAGATCCATGCACATTATGTTGGGTGTGGCTCTTGTGACCTGTAGATTAAAATGCTGTAAGAGGAAAATAAGATATACACAGTAGTCAAGAGCTACCTAATAAAAACAGCCCTGAGGCCTGGCTCTGGCGGTGGAATTTGTTTCCTGATTGGCCAATCTGATAGGCCCTGATTCATCTCTTGCACAGGTTATTCCAAGGCCCTGACTTTGACCTCTGAGAGCATCTTCCTTGCCCAAGTTCTCCCAACTGTATCTGAGGTGAGTATTGAACAGTGTGCCCCTCTGGGGTGCTGTATAGAACACATAGCTTGCTTCCTACTGTTGCAATTTTAAAGGCCCAGAGATTTATTTGTAAATTATCAGACTTCTTTGAGAGGAATGTTTGGGATTTCTTGGGCAATAAAGTTGCCTAAAATTTAATATGCTTCTGGTCTATTTGTTTCCAATTATCATGACCAATGTCCATGTGGCTTGATTATTTTCTCATTGTCACTGCATTTCATTCATTATTTGTAAAGCTAGTATATAAAAGGAAATCAAAAATATTGTTTTTCTCTGCCCTTCAGGGTCTTAGATCTACTGAGTGAGATGATACATCAAAAAATGAAGCAGTAGGGATCCCTGGGTGGCGCAGCGGTTTGGCGCCTGCCTTTGGCTCAGGGCGTGATCCTGGAGACCCAGGATCGAATCCCACATCGGGCTCCTGGTGCATGGAGCCTGCTTCTCCCTCTGCCTGTGTCTCTGCCTCTCTCTCTCTCTCTGTGACTATCATAAATAAAAAAAAAAAAAAAAATGAAGCAGTAAAAAAACAAAAGGCAGCATATATGTATATGCTCAAGCAGCATATAGCAGCATATATGTATGTATGTATACACATATATGTATACACGTATACACACACAATAAATACAGAGAATCTCAGCAAGAGAAATTTGGAAAGGCTTCATGGAGGAGATGCAGAGGTGATCCTGTAAAGGACAGGTATTTAAAATAATTGGAGAGGAAGAGAAAAACCTGCTAAAGATTCAGAACAAACCCTGTATAGGATGACATAGATAATGAATGCAGAGTATTTCCCTAATGAAAAAGAAAGTATGATGAGCTAAGGACCTATAGATTAATCTCAAAGATGTCTGTGTTTAGAGGACAAATACGAAGTGGATAAAACTCAAAGGATACACTATCCCAGATAGGGATCTCACTACATTTGAACTGCTGTTGTTCAAATAAAAGTAGGCCTTCTTCGGGAGTCCTGGGATACTGAGGCTGGGTAGAAGTGAATCGGGTAAGGTGTCTAGACATTTGACATCATAAGAAGTAATGAATGGAGCATAGAAGTGATCCAATTGGTATCTGGATGCTATAACTAAGGTTTAATAGCATGTGACACCAAATTTAAAGGTGGCCTGCTTTTATCAACAGCATCAATAAATATGAATCGTCTGTAAATGTTTCCTGGACATTTCTGAGGCTGTTGCAATGCACGCACTCCCCATTGCTTCCCCAAAGCCTTCATTTCTCTTCTTCTATCTCTTCTTCTCCTTCCTTTTAAGCTTTGACCTTCCTTCCCTCCTCCCCTCTACTCTCATGTCTCTAGGAACCAACTAGGGCTACTATTTTTATCCAAATGTAGTTTTTAGCCTAACTAAATTCCTCTTTCATTATTGGTCTCTGTCCTTTGTTTTCTTTCACAAGTACTTTAAGTAGAAAGAAGTTTATTAGAGAACTAGAAGAATGTCCGGCAATAATAGAAATTATTAAAAGCTCAGTCATATTTGCCTCTTCTAATGTAAGATCCAACTCTGCTCATTATAGTACTAGCCACTTAGGATGATAGGAACTGTACATTAGAACTTGTACTAAAGCTGAAAACAAGACATCAGTGCAGAAGCTGCCACCATGCTTTCAAAAAGAGTTGATGTTCATTCCTGAGATACTTGCTTCCTTGCATTGTTCCAGTCCTCCTTCTGAGGCCACCAGTTATAGCTACTTGGAAGAAACATAGTTTCAAGGGAATCTGAAAATAGTATCTGTCTATCTATCATCTATCTAATTTATTTATTTACTTTTAGTTTACTAGCTTATTCATTATGGGAGATTTCATTAGGAAGGGGTTGAATTATTGTTGACTCAACTCTAGTACTCTTAAAACATCTCACTTAAAGTTGTTTGAAGCTATTATTTAACCCTAAGAAATCTTTTAAAAAGTTATATGAAGAAATATTAAAATGATTCCCAAAAAGCAAAAAAAAAAAAAAAACAATTTGATGAACCATATGTGTGTATATAGATACATTATGTATGAAATACATACCTCTCTTTAAATGAATTAAATATAGAGAACTTCACAAATGTATTTAATCAAATTGTTCGAATCTAGCATTATTCAGAATATTAAAATACATTTCATTTTCCCGTTCACAATTGCATAAGTAGGGGTTTAACAATAACAACAAGGGCTATTAGTTATACTTCTGAGAAAAGTGTCCTGGAAGACACATAGTGCTTGTTTGTCTTCAATTATTTTATTTCTGGACCTGTTCAGGGTACAGGAGCTACCAAAGATAAAGGAGCATTAATAAAGGGTGAAGAAGGGGACTCCTGAGTGGCTCAATCAGTTGAGCCTCTAACTCTTGGTTTCGGCTCAGGTCATGATTTTGTAGGTCGTGGTCTCAAGCCCATGTGGGGCTCCATGCTCAGCATAGAGTCTGCTTGAAGATTCTCTCTCTCTGCCCCTCACTCTGTGTGCATGATTTCTCTCCCTTCCTCTTTTAAAAATAAGTAAATAAATAAATAAATCTTTAAAAAAATAGTGGAGAAAAACAAATATGAAAAAGTTCAATGTAAATCTCTTTAATGTAGAATTAAAGACAACAATGTTAATAAAGGGATTTGACCTGAAACATTCAGCTAAAACAAAGTTTTGAAGATATTTATGAGCCCTAAAGTGATTTCTTTACTTTTACCCATAGTTGCAAAATATTGCCATTTTTTTTCCATCAGTATTTTACTTTTACAGGTTTCAGAGCACAGGGGCATGAACATTAAATGATTTAGAATCTCAAAGAACCTTTTCACCATGGTGTTTGCTTTTTCTACTCAAAGTAAAATGGAAACATGTTAGGCCACTTATTTTCAAAGTAAACCCCAAACAACAGAGTTCCAACAAAAGGTAGAAATAATTTCTGAATTATTAATTAAAGTTTCAAGTTCTCATTAAGAAAGGGATATTCATTGCTGAACTCTACCTCTGAAACTAATAATGCAGTATATTTTAATTAACTGAATTTCAGTAAAATAAAAAGTCAAAAAAAAAAAAAAAAAAAAAAGAAATGGATATTCAAAATAAAGTCCAGAAAGAACATTGATTATGCACTGGAGTGTAAGCTCGTGGACCAAATGGAGTTTATTTTCATATAATTGAAGAAAATATTATAGAAACAAACAAACAAAAAAAGCTTCCTGGTTTTATATATATATATATATATATATATATACAAGCTCTCAAGCTTTTTCACTCCATAAACTCTCCTTGTGCTCAACAGGAAAAATAAGAGAAGAAAAAGGAAAGGAAGGGGTGGAGAAGTGGATGAGGAGAAGGAAAAGCAGGAGGGCAGAGAGGAAGAAGTGGGGGAGGAGGACAGAAGAAAGTGGAGGAAGAAGGATGATACCAAGAATTACAGGAGAAAGATCATGAAGAAGAAACAGGAGGGAAAGAATAGTAGCCCCAGTAACATATCAGAATGCAGGTCTTCACTTCTCACTCTTCATCTCTACATACTTACCAATATTTGCATCGATGGTTACCTTCTGCCCTTTTTCATTTGCAGCAATGTGTCACATTATTCTCAAATCTAATGTTTGACTTTTTTGGTGAGGGATCATTTCCCATCTTCTCCATAATTATGAATCTTGCTTTATGGGTCATCTTCTAACTCATCTATGGCTCCAAATCTCTCACTCTATTGTTTCTTTTCTTTCAGAAAGTAAACATTTCCATCATTTTCAAAAGAAAAATACACAAATAATTTTTACTTGATTTTTATATACTTGTAATCTGCTAGAGCTATACCATCTTTCTCTTTCATAACCAAGGTTCTAGAAGCAATATTTTCCTCTTGTATTTTCCACATTCCAATTCCCATTTGTTTTTTCAACTCACTAGTGTGGCTTCCAATTCAATAATTCAGGTGGAAAATGTCCTTAGAAAATTACAAGTTTCCCCAAATTGCCAAATCTTAGGCACACTTTTTTAAGTCTGGGGCCTTCTCTCTTTCTGATGGCATGTAGTGTTGTAGAATTGTATCATATCTCAACTTTTAGAATGTACTCATTCCTGGATGTCTGGGTGGCTCAGTCGGTTAAGCATCCAACTCTTGATTTTGGCTCAGATCATGATCTCAAGGGTCCTGAGGAGCCTGGCATTGAGCCTCTGTGTCAGGCTCTGCACTTACAATCTATTGGAGATTCTCTCTCTCCTTCTCCCTCTCCCTCTGCCCCTCCTCATACTCTCTCTCTCAAATAAATAAATAAACCTTAAAAAAATACACTCATCCCTGGCTCCCATGAAACTAGCGTCTTGTGAAATCATGTCACAAAATTTTTCCTCAATATTTCTAGACATTCCTTCTCAATTACTTTTGTGAGCTCTTCTTCTTCTACATATTATTTATAGTTGGTGTCAAATAGCATTCTTTCCTTGGTTTGGTTTTCTTTTCACTTTCCAATTTCTCTCCTAAGTGATCTTATGCATATCCATGTACTAGTAAATGATAAATGATAAATGATAAGTGTATGTTTATGCCCCACACAAGAAAAAGTTTTGGAATTGTGTGTGTGTACCTATATATTTATATATCTATATATCTTAGAACTTGCATATTATATATATATTCACATATAGTATTTATGTATTTGCATATAAATGCACATATATATGTATATACATGTGCGTGTGTGCAAATGTGTCTGTGTGTGCATTGAGTACTATAACCAGATTTCCTATAGAAGGCTCACCCTTAGGATGTCCAGAACTAAATTTAGCACCCACTTCTACTTCTGCTCTCATTTCCTCTCTTAACAATTTCTCTTCTCTGTACTAAGGAATTGTTAAACAATTTATTCAGTATTCCAAACACTGAAATAATTCTACTTGTTTATTCTCTCCTTATCCTACACATGCAGTCAGTCTTAAAGTCGTAAAAGCTCCATTTTCAAAAGATCATTCCATCCATGTGGATTAACATTCCCTTATTTCAGACCCACCCCACCTCATGGTTGAATTACCACAGCAGCCATTTGTCAGGTATTCCTGCCTTCAGGCCCCTAAACATCACTTCACTACTCTTCTTGAAGTATTTTATTGACCCTTATTCATCTTTATTCCCAACTGAGTCTTCATTCCCAACTACTAAGTATTTTGTCTGGAGTGGGGGGTTGAGGGATTGAAACGCAGAATTGGAGTATAGTTGAGATGTCAGGGCTCAAGTAAACAGTTCATGTTGATTAAGTGCTTAAAATGCACCATATGCATTCTGCTCACATAGATGACCCCCCCTTTGTCTGGATGACCCAGACAAAGTATTATGGTTCTTCAAATTTTACAAGATAAAGAAACTGAAGTATGAAGATGCTAGATTTCCCACCCAAGGTCACATATATAGTAGCTGGAGAGATAATTGAATGAAGGAAATATCAGTTCAGGACCATATTCCTTAGGACTACATGCAATCATTAAATCACAGTGACACCTTTTGTTTTCCTGATTGAATAGAAAAATACCAAAAATCTAATATAACAGACTGTGCTTTGAAAGACAACTGTGTTAAGATAGAGGGAGTGAGAGGAGCAGTCAGAGATGTAAATGGATCAGAACAGAACATCCAAAAAAAAAAAAAATCAAAAAAGGAAAATTTTTTTCAGGGAAGAAAAAGAAGAGGTGATCCACAGTGTTAAGATTTCTAAAATGGTAACAGAGACAAGCTATTTCTTAAAAAGCTTTCCAATTTTTCTTAGACAATAATTCAATACAGTTGGAAGTATAGCATTACTAGAGTGGGAATTGTTTTTAATAACTCTGGGTTACAACATTTTAATATTTTATCACAGTTGATAATTTGCAAAAACAAAATAAAAGAAAAAGAAAGTTTTCCAAAATTTTCAATGTGGCTTTTTATGCTAACAAAACACTTTATTTGCTACTAAAATAGTACAAATAAAGAGAATAGAGAAACTGTGTCATGTTATTTTAATAACTATTTCAATATGAATAGAATAAAACATAATGAAGAACACATGTTTGCTTGGTGCTAATGACATAACATTTTACAGTTTTATAGATAAAGCAAAATGCATAATTTGAACCAGATGTTGAAAAACTTTAGGATTAGTATCTAAGGACAAATATTTCAGAAAATATGTGGAAAGGTTACCACACATTTGCTACTGGGAGTCTTCTATGCGAGTGTCTTTATATTGAACTTTACTCTGTTTCTCAAAATAAAATTGCAATCTGTTCTCAATACTGTATGTATTTCTTAAATCCCTTGGGGGAAGCAGTTAAGCAAAGTGGTTAAGTGCTCAGATTCTGTAGTCACATTTTTGGCTTTATCATTTTCTGGCTAGAGGATCTTGGGAAATTTAACCTCTCCAAGCCTGATTCATGATTTGCAAGATGCAAATGAAAATAGTTAAACTTACCTTATAGGAAAATTGTGTTGCTAAGATTCCGATAATACCTGTAAAATGCTTTTCACTGGAACATAGCATTCAATAAAAAGTAGCTGGTACCATTGTCATTGTTACTACTATTACTTTTGTTGTTGTTGTTGTTACTACTAAGAAAACATTTTGCAAAATTATTTACTGTTAAACCATTTCAGTCTCAGGGCACCTAGATGGCCCAGTTGGTTAAGCATCTGACTCTTGATTTTGGCTCAGATCATGATCTCAGAGTCATGAGATGGAACCTCTCATAGACTGGCCTCTATGCTGGGCTGGAGCCTGCTTAAGAATCCCTCTGTCTCTTCCTCCCTGCCGCTCCACTTTCTCTTTCTTTCTAAAAAAAAAAACAAGTAGGGATCTCTGGGTGGCGCAGCGGTTTAGCGCCTGCCTTTGGCCCAGGGCGTGATCCTGGAGACCCGGGATCGAATCCCACATCGGGCTCCCGGTGCATGGAGCCTGCTTCTCCCTCTGCCTATGTCTCTGCCTCTCTCTCTCTCTTTCTCTGTGACTATCATAAATAAATAAAAAAAATTAAAAAAAAGTAACAAAAAAAACAAAACAAAAACTTTGAAATCATTTGTGTCTCACTCAAGTGTCAGTATTACTATTTGTATCCTGAGAAGTGTATCAGTTAGGCTTTTTAAAGTTCCATGGCACAGAATCACATTAGATAACCTTAATTAGTTATCCTCAGATAATCAGCGCTTATTTTTATAATATACAAGGATGTTTGGAAAAATAGGAGGTGGTCTTCAAAGCTATGCCAGACCTAAAATATAACTTCTTACCGTTCCTCATGCAACACTGGCTCTGTTGGATTGGCTATAGCTGTAGTGATTCAGAAGCATCTCTACTGTTCATTTCTGCAGAAACAGGTACTGCCTGGACTCTAGGAAAATTGTTCTCCCTCTTGGGTACCCAGCTGCTTCTGCTGATCCTGCTAACCTGAACTGAATGTCAATGTGAATGATGTCTAATTGTTCTAATGTCAGTGTGAACAATTTCAATTCAAGCTTGTCTTGAAGGAGTACTTGAAGGTTGGCCACCACAGTCTAGGAAGGTGTGTCCTTCATATGTGTGGTTCTCCCCAGGTCACTTACATAGACTGCCAGGCAGCGCTTCTTTGTTAACTATGTAGCCAGTGGAAAGGCAACAGGATGTGGCAAGATAATACAGACAGGTCTCTTATCAGGAGGCTTCTCAAATGGGTCAGTGTAACTGGTAGATGAGTTGTGTAGAGGAACAACAAGACTCTGATTTAACTTGTTGGTTTCTCTAGTAAATCATTTTAAAATTTTAAAATAAACTCTTTATATTCATGATGGCTTCTTCTGGGGAAGGAATGTGGCCCCATCTTTGCATGCCATCTTTGCTTGGGGACTGCCTTTCTTATCTTTCCACAGCCTGGCCAGGGTCAGTCTGGACAGATATTTTGTACAACATAACCTTATCCTCTCACCACGCCAGGCAGGACCATCAGATTCTATTCCCTAAAGATGATCATTTGGTTAAGATATTCAAAGCTCACTCCCTCGGAATGTAAAATTGATCAAGAAAGAAAAATGTGCTGCAGGATGCAACATGTCAACTCAGGATTCATCAGCATTTGGTTTTGTTTTGTTTTCTTTTCTTTTTCTTCTTTTTAAATTTTGTTTTGATATATTACATGGTTAGGAAAATAAGAAGAAGCTTATCTTTGAGAGAAAGAAAATTTGAAGTTACGCAAACCTTTCAGTTCCCATTCCCAGGCAGTTCCTAAGAGCTAAATTTATACCTATTTTTGAGTTCTGTGAGATATTCCTGCACCATAATAAAACCATTCTTGCTTAAGCTAGTACCTGTGAATATCTATAATTTGAAACTAAGAGTCCTAGTAACCAGATAAATAAAGTTGATTTTTTTCCAAGGACATTATTAGGCACTATACTGGCATAGATTTTATATAAAAATTCCAAAATAAATTTTGCAACCAATCTGCTGTCATAAAAGGGAGGAAGCTTTAATTTTAAAGTTATGGGAAAAAAATAAAGTTATGGGAATAATATGGTTTCTGTGACCTTAGCTTCTCACCTTACCTTTTTTGTTTTGTCCTTATTATTTAAATGTTTAGGTTTTAACCTATGTTCTTGGTAACATATAATAAAAAAATAAATAATTATCTTTGATCTTCAAATAGATACTAATTCTCATTGTTTAGAAATATAGGTAAATATGTAGACAATATAAGAGATGGTATGTGGCTTGTGCTAAATCTAGGATTATCTGAAGATGATTCTCTATTACTAAATCCAAACCTTGATATAAATTTGGGTGAGGAGTGCATGGGATGATTTGCCTTTTTCTCTAAATAAATGTGTGTATGTGTATGTATGTATGTGTGGGTGTGTATTTTGTACATATTTATAATTTTTGTTATACATATATTTGCATTCCAAGCCATGGACATGGAACTGGCCAGGTGGGTGATATTTATTACAACCTGGACTTAGTTATCCAAAATTAAAGTCCTAAAGCCATTTCAAACTCCCTCTAATAACTGTTTATAAATATTAGGGGCTTACTTGTTAATAATTTATCCTGACTGGTTAGATTCAGATAGACCTTGAAGACCTTCTAAAAATGATATACATATCTGACAGTTCCCTTTCCCAAGAATTGTCCTTTCCCTTTTTATGGCTCATCTGTTGCCTGAACATATTGTTGGAGACTGGAGGGAGGAAAACTTTCTTATTTTCCCTCATCCACACTTTCCTTGCTCCAATTGTTTCAGTCATTATTGCTGGAAAACAAGCCATCCCTAGGTAAGTGTCCTAAAACAACCACCATCGAATATGTTCACAAGTTCTGTGGGTCAGGAATTAAGATGGGTTCCAGCAAATATGTCTGGTCTCTCACAATTCCGGAGAGAGCCTCAGCTGAGCAGACTCAAATGGATGGGAGTCACTCAAATACCCTGGTGCTGGATTATTCTGGAGCTTTCTTCACGCCCATGTTTAGTGCCTGGGATAAGAGAACTTAATCCCGGATTTAGCTGTACTGTCAACTATATATTCTCATATGATCTTCCTTGGTGATTTGGTTTTCTCTCATCATGACAACGGAGTTCTGAGATCCCCAGGAAGCATCTGGAGAGTAAGTGTTCAAAGAGAACAATGCAGAAGGAATGTGGCATTGTTATGCTGTAGCCTCAGAATCTTACAGCATCACTTCTCCACTCAGTGCCTAGGAGATTGGATATATATACATAGATATAGAACCAACTTTCCATGAAAAGAAGGTCAAGGAATTTGTAATTATTTTAAATCCAACCAACTGAAAGCAGACACGAGAAGCTAAATGAGAATCGTAGTATGTATTATTGGTAAAACTGGATTGGCAAAAATGCAGAGATATGCTACTTCTTCCTCCTGTTTGAATTTGCATAACTAGTTGCAGTTAAAATCTCAGAGCATCAGCCTCTTCCTCAACTCTCCATTTCATTGTAGGGAAGGATAGATCCCCCAGATATGTATTACTCTGGAAGAGGAACAAGAGAAGAATTCATTCTGCTTGACAGTAGGCAAGGCAGAGAAGAGAGCTTTTGATATACCAAGGGTTCATACAGACAAATTAGATAGTCCTCTAAGACCCAGACTCAGTGAACGAGGAATCTCAAAGAGATTAATTTAATAGTACTCCAGTCTTCACTTGGGTTCGTTTGCCAAATCAGGTGAACTTGAGCTTTAATTTTCATGATCTTATGGTCATGATTCTAAGAAGGTGACCAAGAAGTTTAAAAACTAAAAATAACGTAGGATAAATGATAAATTTAATAGAATAGAGTAGAAAATATGAGACTGAATCAAATAAGAATTATTTTTGTTGTTTGGGGAAATTTTTGTTTACTTAGTTACTATGTAAAATAAATTTCATGTTCTGTGCCAGGGTTAAACATTATTGAAAGCCACTGCACTAGGAAAACTCCTGAATATAACCAGGGAAAAAGTATGAGAATATTCAAATAACATTGTTCACATTAGAAAAACAACCAAACACATTAAAACATCTATAAACAGAAGAATGGTAAATAAATGGTGGTATATCCAGGTAATGAGATATTATGCAGCAGAGAGAATCATTAATCACAGCTAAAAGGACCAACCTAGCTATATCCTAGGGACAATGAACTTAAAAATTCATGTTTCTGAAGAATATTTATAGTATTATTTAATTAATATGCATTAAAACATGCAGAATATTTTAAAAACCAATTAAATATGAAAACAGTCGCAATAAAACTTAAAATGCAACACGAATTTTACAAGGCTCAACAGGCTTGTATTTTCTTGAACCTTTGCCTACCAACAAGTAGTCTCCCGACTCCTAGCATCAACTACAACTTTCTAATTTAGGACCCTGAAAACTCAAATGCTTCATAGCCTGGTTTACTGATGCCCTAAATCTTAAATTCACCCAAAGTGATCGCAATTTCTATGCATTATTTTTGTCCCTAAGTGCCAGACTGTTTCTCAATGTTCCTGATCAAGAAAGCAAGTTATAAAGGTTTGGATGGCCTAAGCCTGTATTTTCCTTATTTTCCTTCTTGCAACTTAATGGAGCATATTTATTCCAATAAACACTAGGTATAAGGGGGAAATAAAAGTTAGAAACCCACATCAAACGAGACTCATTGGCCTTCTTTTAATTTCTAGAAAAAGGTAATAATATTGCAAATTCCTTTGACATGATAGGAAGTATTGGTGATATTTTTCCCATCTAGCTACGATAGAGCATGGCACCATGATAATCCCTGATAAAGTCATGCCAACTGAGTTTAAGTTCGCAGATCTTGGGCTCTGGATACCTGGCCCTGAACAACTAGCATGTTTGAAAAGGTAAAGATCAAGATTTTCCTTCTTTTTTTTTTTTTTTTAAATTTTTATTTATTTATGATAGTCACACAGAGAGAGAGAGAGAGGCAGAGACATAGGCAGAAGGAGAAGCAGGCTCCATGCACCGGGAGCCCAACGTGGGATTCGATCCCGGGTCTCCAGGATCGCGCCCTCGGCCAAAGGCAGGCGCCAAACCGCTGCGCCACCCAGGGATCCCAAGATTTTCCTTCTCCATCCACCCTCCATCCTGTTGATGTTCTTGGGCTCTTTTTCTATGACACATTTCATGTTTCTGGGAATGAAATTTTGCTTGAAAAACTGCTGTATAGTTAGTTACACAGTTGCTACCTCATAGAGCCAAATCATGAACAGGCAGAGAGAATCAAAAGTGTGGTAATCACCCTGTTAATGGAGAAAATTTTTTCTGGGAAAATTTACTTTAAAGCTCACTCCTTCCCCATATAATGAAAGAACTAGCACTGATCATATTTCATAGCACTTTGATGTTTTATGGATTTATTAGGCATAAAATAGCTTTAAAAAAGAAATTATTAAAGTGATGAGTCAGCTTCAAAAAGTTCAGTGTTTTGGTTCAACTAAGTACAATTACTCACATTTGATAATTCATTATAAGTGCCAGGCTCCATATCTCATTTTTCTTCCAACTACTCAAATTTTATGTTCATCCAACAGCTGTATTCAAGGTAAATTTGCCAAATGTGAAAATCATTTTCTATGCTGCGGGTACCAGTTGTTAGGAATGACGCCTCATTGTTTTCCTCTTCAATGGCATCATTAAAACTCCAGTCAGTTAATCATCAAAGGAATTACACAAACAACTTTTTCAATTGCACCAAACATAACAAAGCTTGTCAAATGTATTTTTATACAAAATTTCCATGACAATAATGAAGCAAACACCAATGTCTATCATAGTTTTTGCGTCAGTTTTATATTTATCCATCCTAAACTTGTCAAAATATCATGACCATCCCCAAGCAAATTTATTTGCTTGAGATTTTTTTTATGTACTTTTGCCAAAACAAGATGTTTAAACAATATGCATCTCTATGAATGCTCACATCTAAATGATAACTAAATATAAATGGGAGTATAAATGAGCATGTTAAATCTTTTTAAAGAATACTTCTCACTGGGGTGCCTGGGTGTCTCAGTCCATTGAGTGTCCCACTCTTGGTTTCTTGCTCAGGTCATGATCTCATGGGTGGAGATCAAGCCCTGTGTTGGGAGCCAGGACAGGTTCTATGTTCCAGTGGGGAGTCTGCTTAAAGATTCTCTTCCTCTGCCCTTCCCTTTACTGGCTCTGTCTCTGTCTCTGTCTCTCTCTCAAATAAATAAAGAAATCTTTAAAAATAGTAGTTCTCCAATATAGTCTCATCAATCACCCATTACTAACTAGAGTATGAACTCTTTCTTTGTTGTTGCACTTTAAATGGGTACCTAGACACATTCCTATGATATTAGAAAAGAAAAGGGAAAAAGAAGTTTAAATGAATTTCTTTTTTTCCTTTCTGCCTGTCCCCATCATTTTCTCAGTTTCTGTGATCCTCAATTAGATTGTCTCAGACAGAAGGCTAAAAACTACATAGATTGGGGGGGCGGGGGGGTGGACTCTGAGGTGGTAGCAGGAGTCCTAAGTTTAGACATCTTCTGATTTTGTGACTCTAAGTTGAGTACACAGGAGGGTATTTGAATATAATAAAGATCTGTCCAGGGACGTCTGGGTGGCTCAGCGGTTTAGTGCTTGCCTTCAGCCCAGGGCCTGATCCTGAAGTCCCTGGATCAAGTTCCACATCAGGCTCCCTGCATGGAGCCTGCTTCTCCCTCTGCCTGTGTCTCTGCCTCTCTCTCTCTCTCTCTCTCTATCTCATGAATAAATGAAATCTTTAAAATAAATAAATAAAGATCTGTCCACTAACTGGCCCACAGGCCAACATTGATTTTGATAAATTGCTGCCTTTCTCTATGATTCCAAACATTATTTCTAGGTATTTCTATTCCAATATGAATTAACTCTACAGTATACAAACTTTTTATCAATATGCTCCAAAGAGGGTTTTTAAAATTTTCTTTTAAATATTATCCATCTAAAAAAATATATTAATAGTTTACTATAAACATATTTCTGGGGATCCCTGGGTGGCTCAGCGGTTTGGCGCCTGCCATTGGCCTAGGGCGCGATCCTGGAGTCCTGGGATGGAGTCCTGCATCGGGCTCCCGGCATGGAGCCTGTTTCTCCCTCCTCCTGTGTCTCTGCCTCTCTCTCTCTGTCTCTCATAAATAAATAAATAAATCTTTAAAAAAAAAACATATTTCTGTATATTTTTCTCTTACTTGCTCTTCAATTCCATTAAACATTTAAAATATTGAAAAAAAATCTCTTCCTTGAAATAATAAAATTACATTTCCAAATGCATAATAGAATGAAAAACAATTTCTTCCAAGTCATTCAAAATAGTGTACTAATAAATCTTAATACTAAAACTAATGTGTTGTAATCAAAATAAATCACAAAATAACAGTAATTAAAGCAAAAATGAAATATAATACCAGAAATTCACAGCAGTCTAATTAGCTGCTTCATCCTGCTTCAAGATTTCTAAAATAACTAGCAGGGCGAGTCCTAAAGCTTTAACAATTTGGTTAAATTTGCCAATAGCAAATGCTCAGTAAGTACATAATGTTCAATAATAAACAAATTCTAATGTGCTTGTTCTAGTTTGATCTTTTTTTGCTTCAATATTTTATAGTGTAATACATTATTAAATATGTTAACAATATTATATGTAAGTTATAAAGAATAAAAATATGAACAGTAGCACTGAACCCACCACCCAACCCCCAAACTAGGCCATTTCCAATAACTTGCATCTACTTTTGTGCCATTCTCTTATTCCACTCTCATTGTGTCTCCACTATTTTTCATCCCGTTTTACCACTTTCTAGGTTTTCTAGTTTTATCATGTGCCTGACATATGTTTTATTGTTGTGTTTTGTTTGTTTTGAAGTTCTATAGTTATCTGTAATAGTATGTGTCATCTTCCAGGACTTGTTATGTTGCCCTGATATATTTCCAAAGGTTCATTCCTGCAGTCATGACTAGCTGTAGTTTCTTTCTTTTTATGATTGCATTGTATCCAATTGTGTGAATTTGTCCCAGTTTATTTATTCACTTTTTTGTCAATGTGATTTGAATTAGTACAAGTTTTGGAGGGGTATGTCCTTCTTTTTTTCTCTCTCTTTTTTTCCGTCAAAAACATTGCCTCTCTGTTCTCTAGGGTGTATGTACAAGCTGCTCATTAACTATATGTTTCCTGTTTATACGGGACACACAGATGACATTTCTCAGATTTCTTTGGCATAGGCATGTGACTGAGTTCTAGCCAATGGGGTATGAGACCAAGTATCGTACATCTGGGATGCAGCTTTTAAGAAGTGTGTTCACCTTTTCCACATTCTCTTCCCCTGCTACCAACTGGTCACAGAAAATAAGAGGCTTTAGAAGATGGTGAAGGCTCAGTGTAGAAAGAACCTGGGTCCCTGTTAGTTCACCACCTTGGGAGTTTCCCAGATGAAATATGAAACGGTCTCTCACACATGGAGCATTAGGAGAGACCAAAGAAGAGGCAGGCCACTCCCGACTGGTGGGTGGCAATTTCAGTAAGCAAGGGAAGTTACTTACATATGAGGCTTGCCTTGGGCAGTGGTAAGATGAGTCCATCTTCCCACATGCCTGCCCAAATCTTCAGAGTTTTTATAGAGACCTTAACAGGGTTCAGTGACATATTCGGTTCAGGTGGCCTCAGTAACATTACTTTCTCAAGGAGGCATCTTTGAAATGGCTCCTACTGTGGAAATGGTGTGTGGAACGGATGTTCCTAGGACAGAGGAGAGAACAAGTAACCACTCCAATTGCCTGAGTCCAGCTCACTGGGCAACAGACAGTCGTGTCCTTTGGATGACCTCTTCCAACAGTCCCTGAATGGTCAAGTAGGAAAAAACCTCTACATATTTAACCTATTATTTGAATGAGAATGATCTTATTTATTATTGAGCCCTTTTATACATTTTGTAATGGACTTGTTAAAACCATTGGTAGTCCTCTAACTTGGTATTTCATTGAGTAGAATTTTCCCACCATGTCTCCAAGAAGACATTTGACAACATGTACCAGGTCTCAGACCAGAGTAAGGTAGTATGTGACCTGAGAGGGCATTAATTTTACACGCTAAGCACCTTATGTTTTTGTATATGTTTTTATTGGAGTTTGATTTGCCAACATATAGCATAATGCTATGTAACCTAGTGCTCATCCCGTCAAGTGCCCACCTCAGTGCCTGTCACCCAGTCACCCCATTCCCCCGCCCACCTCCCTTTCCATTACTCTTTGTTCATTTCCCAGAGTTAGGAGTCTCTCATGTTTAGTCACCCTCACTGATATTTCCTATTCATTTTCTCTCCTTTTCCCTTTTATTCCCTTTCACTATTTTTTATATTCCCCAAATAAATGAGACCATATAATATTTTTACTTCTCCGACTGACTTACTTCACTCAGTATAATACCCTCCAGTTCTACTCACATGAAAGCAAATGGTGGGTATTTGTTGTTTCTAATGGCTGAGTAAGATTCCATTGTATACGTATACCACATCTTCTTTATCCATTCATCTTTCAGTGGACACTGAAGCTCCTTCCACAGTTTGGCTATTGTGGACATTGCTGCTAGAAACATTGAGATGCAGGTGTCCTGCTGTTTCACTGCATCTGTGTCTTTGGGGTAAATCCTCAGAAGTAAGCACCTTATTTTTAAGGGTGGTTGCTCATGGCATCTAATAGGTAGAGGCCAGGAATGCTGTTAAACATCCTATAATGCAATGTCCCAAAACATAGAATTGTCCTGCTCAAAATATCTGTAGTGTCAAGGTTGAGAAAACCTGCTCTAATTAATACAAGTAAATAACAATTAAGATCTTAATAAATTGTAGTAAACCTAATAGCTTAGAATCTACTCTTTAGATAAATTTTGGTGGCCATCTTATTTCATCCAACAGTTTAACAATCCAAATGCTTCAACAGTATACCTGTGAATTGTATAAAGAATATGTTTTAAATGGATGGCTTTCCATTTTTCAAATTATGCAGATGCTCTCTTAGAAAGATTAAAATTAAAAAAAATTTTAAAAAAAAGAAAGATTAAAATTCAAATGTGCAGGAAAACACTATTTTTAGAAGAGTATATATATATATATATATATATATATATATATATATATATATTTCACCAATCAGCAGGTCAAGTACTAAAATATAAATACTGATCTTTGGAAATCCATAAAATGTTTTGATGCTAAAAAATATATTGGAAATCCTTCGACTAAGAAAACTGAAATGGATGATGCATGCCATAAAAGGCAAAAACAAACCCTTTTCCTAATCTGCTCATACCTTGTGATGTGCTTCCATGTCATCCTAACATCAAGTCCTGGGTCAGCTTAACTCCAAACAGTAATCCAATTTATAAATTTTCCTGGCCAGCCTAAATGTTTGGCTCAAAATCAAGTTCTCTTTCTAGTTTTGTGCATCCATTGTTCTGCTTGCTCTTCCAGGGCCTATTTAATATTCATGATCTTTAGAGAATCCAAAAGGAGGCAGTACAGCAGTGTTCAGGGGCAGAAACCCTGGATTCTGATGTGATGTTTACCATCTTCTAAAATCGAGACCTCGTGACTTATTTTCCTGTCTGTACTATCAGGGACAAAGAGAGGTGATCTATGTAAAACACTTAGGTGCACCTGGGGGGCTCAGTCAGTTAATTGTCTGCCTTCGGCTCAGGTCATGATCCCAGAACCCTGGGATCAATCCAGGAGTTGGGCTCCCTGCTCAGTGGGGAGCTTGCTTCTCCCTTTGCCTGCCACCCTCCCTGCTGGTTTTCTCTTTTTCTCTCTCTCTCTGTCAAATAAATAGAATCTTTAAAAAACAAAAACCACATAAAGCAATAGCAAGTGCTCAAAAAGTCATCATCATTATAAAGGGTTTTTTTTGCCTGCCTTGCTCTCATCTGTTGGCATTTTCCGGATTCCTGTCTGTATACCTGCTTCCTGTATATTTCATTGATCAGTTTTATTTCTACTGAGTGGCCTTTCTTCTCTTACCTCATTTTCCATGGTACTATCTGCTATATCTTTTGTTTGCTTTTGTGTTGTGCATTTTATTGATTCATTAAACAAATATCCATTGGGTGCCTACTATGTTCTATTCTGGTTATGGCAGTGAACAGGACAGAAATTCCTGCCTTCATAGACCTTAAATTCTAATGGTTTCTCCACCCGTATTTTAACACACAAGAACACTGGTCTCTTGATCTTTTTATAGCTCCTAATCTGATTTTCTACCCTGAACTCTTAAACGTTGCATTCTTTGGCTATCCTCAATATGCCTTCTGGCCCTTCCTGCTACAAGCAGATGAAAACAGCTGACCATGTCTTAACATCGGTTCCAGCCCCATGAGCTATAAAAATCACTGCAAAGAAATGAAAATAAAGAAGTACCAAGAAGTCATTTGCCTGATACTCCAGACAGATTTATTCTATGTTTCACCAGAGTTGAGGCAGATAAAAAGTAAGAGAGCTAAACAACCACATAAAAAGATCAAGAAATATCCAGAGGAAAGCTTAGCTTGGGATTCCATAGCACTGTGTATTACTGGCATCAGAATGAGAATTTTTTGCATACTACTGAACAGAGTATTTGAAAACTTCTGAATTATCCATAGCTGTTCTAAAGGTATTCTTAGATTTCTGACATTGTTTTTCTGTTATTTGGATGGCATCATTTCTAAAACAGAAGGTGGAAATCATTTGTTATTGTACAGCTGTGTAAGAGTTAACTTTATTTTCTATCTTTTGTTCTATGTATTTTAATGTTTTAATTTAAAAAACAACCTTAGGTAAATTACACAGCAGGCTTTAAAAATGAATAATCATGCACTTACATCATGAATATAGGGCCTTAAAGTTATCTTTGAAGCAAACAGAAGATCTTTAATTCACTACTGACTAATGCCATATGCCTTGCAGTACACAAGGGAAGGATTAACGATGTGTAGGAACATGTAAACGCAGAAAATCAGTCACAGGTGCTACAGGCACCGTAATGATTGCTTTCCTATGAAATAATAATCCCGATGTTCTTCAGATAGAAAATGGGGTTCCTCTTGGGTATATGAAATCAAGTTTTGGAACAGTTAAAGGCTATTTTGGTGAAGACATTTTCAAGTGGATTGATGAAAGAAGAGCCATGTATGCTTTTGTGATTTATATCAAAACAGTTGTGTTACATTATAAAAATACTGAGCACAGAAACCTACTAAGTGAAACTTCTGAATTTTAAGCAGGAAATGGTAAGTCAAACAACACTGAGCAATGGTATTTTTTTGTTTGCTTGCTTCTGAGGTAAGCATGATGTATATATTGTCATGTTTCTATAACTTTTTTAAGTAGTTATTTTAGTTTATATGTGGGAATTACTTTCTAAGTTAAAGATAGGGCTCAAAACTAGTAATATTTAATAATATTACATTGTTTAATTAAGGTGCAGTACTTTGTAATACCATATTTTTGAAATATATGTATGCCAAGGATTAGACATACTTGCCTCCTTAGTTCGAACTAGCTCAACAACAAATTGTAGAATTCAGTCATGTTAGAGTGCTTGTCAGCCAAATCGTTGTCTAAGATATGACATGGGAATTTCTTTCTCTGTCGATTACATAAATTGTTTTAAATTATACCATGGACCTGGAAACTGTCTTACAAAGAACAGTAAAGAAGCTTCCTAAGCGTCAGAGGCCACTAACTATGGATTATGTGACTTAGCTTTTAGTAAAATCAGATACAAGAAGGTGGTACATCCAAAGCTGTTTTTCATCCCATACAGAAAACCATATGAATTTAATCTGGTTTTGGATGTTCATGTGAAATTTGAGCAACCTAAGTTACACACAACCCTATAAATCTCTTTGAAATAAGAGTCACAATATTTTATTACAAGGACATGTGAAATTCTAGAACCTTGTCCATCTAGGGCCTGATTTTGGCTTATTGTGCAAATTTTAAAAGCACCCTATCTGAATTACCCTTAGATGGACAGCGCTCCACACCCAACTGAAAATTATGGATGTAACACTTAAGAGTATCTCAGGAACTATGTTTAGTTGGTGCTTCTGTAATTCCTGTAAAACTCTCAAATTTTCCATTTTTTAAACTAAAACTATAGAAAAAGACTTTTTTTTTTAACAGAGTCTCTCTTTCATTATTTTACTACCTGGCCAAAAAAAAAAAAAAAAAAAAAAAGGTTATGGAAGGGTTGATTCTTCAGGTTAATGAACTTTCTCTTCCTTGGTGAAAGATTGGGTGTAAACTATTATCAATAAAGTGTAAGAGACTGGTGTCATTCAAAAAGAGCAGCTGAAGCCAATAAGGTAGTTTAAAATAGAACGAAACCATTATGTCTGCCTTTCATTGCCTTTGATGTGTCTCAATAAAATTTGCATTTAAACATGGTAAAATTAGCTTGCTTTGCTACACTTCATATGAAAAACAACCCCCCCTTCAAAGAAAGTTTAATTTCTTTTCTAACTTTCATTTCCATTAGACTTGATTGCTACTGCATCTGTTGGCATTTTGCATAAACATTCAGTAGCTATGGTACAAAAAGTATGTATGTGGTCATCCTAAATAAAAGGTAAATATTTGTTTCAAAAATACCACACATAGTATAATTTGTTTTAAATATTTATCTCTCATATAGCAACCAGATGTAACTGAGGTTTAGTTTTTTCCCAGTATTTAATTTTTAGTTAGAATGTTTCCTTTAATGTCTTATTATCCATAAAAAATGCACCTTCCAAAATAAAATATTAATTTAGATTTAAATATGACATGTTCTACTAGTTAAGCCATTTTAAAGCAACTACATTGAAGTGTTATCACATTATTTACATTAAAATCCACCTACCAAGTGAGGCTATTTAGCTCTCTTTAATAATCACTTCTTAGATTTAAAATCTTTTATGAAAGAAATAGTAAGTATCCATAATAGCAATATAACACTCTTCCATTAGAAAATAGTCAATACATATGCAACAAAAATAAATCAAAGCAGATCAATACTGGTGGATTTTAGAAGATAAAACTATATAACTGCAGAATAATTGGAGGAAAAAATGTTCAGTAAAATTAGTCATGTATTAGAACTACTTCAATTTTAAGATATTATAATTATCTTCAATTTCCCTTAATAATATTTGGGAAGTTATTCAATTTTCTTGAAGTAATTTAAACATTTTTTCCATATTTTGAAGGTTAAACTGATTCTAAATTTACTAGAATAAAATAAAGACTTGTGTAAATTACTTGAAGCAAAATGGCAAGTTTTCAGCCATTAATTGATGCTTCCACCTGCGGAAAGTAGGGGAGAGAGTGTAGGAGAAGAATAACTTATCTAGTTTGACTCCACATGGCTGAAATTTACTAGGATAATTGACAACTTTCCCTTTGTAGTGCCCAGACTGGATCTCAAATCAGTTTAAATCATCCCATGTGGTGAAGTTTATCCATTTATAACACACTTAAATCTGGGAAATCTACAGCTATATGGCATTAACAGCAGGTCAACAGAAAATCACATCTGAAATTCAAAATAAACAAGAAAAAGACCAGTCAATCTTAGGCTTGTTAAGTGCATTTTTATTGATTGTATTTTCTTCTTTCAGTATGAATCCGTAGGACACAAACCGGTCCTGTGGCTTTTGCTCTTTCATTATCCCACACAGGAAAGAAAGGATGGTAGAGAGAACAGGAACATAAAATAGCTGTTTCTGCAAAAATGATCACCTTCCTCATAGCTTCATAATTTACTCCCAGTCCATAAGGTCCTCAGTTCCAGTGATTGGGATGATGGATGACTCCACTTCAGCTACAACCGGCAAAGATGCTGCAATGCATCACTCTGCAGGATATACAATAGAACAAACGAACCAGCAGGCTAGAATGGCAAGCAGGAGTGCCAAGGGAATTCTCTTCGGTGGAGGAGTAGATAGTCATTCCCTGGAATTATGTAAAATACAGCTTGTAAATATCGCTCCTATTGTGGACACGTGCATGTGTATCTTGACAGGAAAGGGCAACACTAGCATAGAAGAATGAGAAAATATTCTCCACTTCAGTGCCCATATTTTCCACATGGCCAGACTTTGCATTAAACAAAGCTGTAGGTCTATGCTCAGTGAATTGTTGAGAATGTAAATATATATATACATATTTGAAGACAGAGGGAAGCCATTTACAGTTTTATCACTGAGATTTGATTTACTCTAAAGCTTGTAAGTCAATACTAACGCAATGCTAAATTGTTCAGCAATACTTGGTTAAATCACCTTTCTAGGAACATCCCCATCCGTTTAGAAGTCAATGTTAAATTTGAACTGACAAAGTTAGCAAGTAAAACAAAACCCAGCAAATTTTAGCTCTTCTCCTCATTCTGCCATCATCAGTTCACAAAAGGAGCCTTGAATCTCTAGACTACATGAGCAGACATATTCACTCCCATCCTTGTCCTGTGCAGCTTGCATAGGAAAGAAAAATCCTAACTCACCATATTTTACACATTCTTACATAATCTAAGGGAAATCTGCTCTGTACAGAATAAGGCTAAATGCTTCCGTCCTGATAGGACCTTAGCAGCTAAGACCTCATATCAGCAGGGAATAAGTGGTTATTAGCAGTTCCTCTGAATTACTAGCAACTACCTAGAAAAACTCCTTGGAGGGTTCTTAAAGTCAATTCACAGATTGCTTTTGCCAAGTTCTTCTTTATCTTTTACATTTAAAAATTTCTGCTCCACAGGGGACTCTGCGGGTTTGCTTATTCATAACTTTTATGCAGGAAGCCTGCTTTTCTACTTCCGTTGCTAAAGGGGACAAGGGCAAAAAAATGAAGTCGAACTCATAAAAAGTAGCCATACAGAATTCTTGGCACTCAGCTCCATATAGCCCTGACATACTTATTATATATAGCCATAAAATAGATTCGTGTGTGTGTGTGTGTATGTGTGTGTGTGTACGTGTTAGGGATAGGGAGTAATCCATAATCTTACCTAAAGTGATTGGCCCTCATGACAGATGCAGTGACCTTTGTAAGCAAATGAAAAGACGTATCTCTCATTTTTCACCTACTGAAGTAGCCACATTAAACGTTATGGGGTTTGTTTGTTTTTTAATCTCTTGTGGGTTTTTAATTTTGAGAGGGCTTAGAAAAGGAAAGCAGATGGAAAGGAAAGATGTTGATCATGAAATGATATTTTGTGTATCTCATTTTCTCAGGAAAGATTCAAAATAACATTTCTTCTGCTTGAGAATGGACAATAGAATTCCTTGCTTTGGCTTTTTGGGACATAAGTATACGCTCAATCAGTGTTTCCCGTTGTGTTCTATAAAATGTTATCATTTGAAAAAAGTTCTGTATTAAGGTAAGTTTGAGAAGTACTTGGTAAGGGATCCCTGGGTGGTGCAGCGGTTTGGCGCTTGCCTTTGGCCCAGGGCGCGATCCTGGAGACACGGGATCGGATCCCACGTCGGGCTCCCGGTGCATGGAGCCTGCTTCTCCCTCTGCCTGTGTCTCTGCCTCTCTCTCTCTCACTGTGTGCCTATCATGAATAAATAAAAAAAAAAAAAAAAAAAAAAAAGTACTTGGTAAGATAGTTAAATAGGTATCTGTAGTATACAACTTTGCAGAGCTTTTCGTATCCTCACATGCATTGTAAATACCAAGAAAGGGATATTGTATGCAATTTTTCTCTAGTATATTTGAATTTGAAAACCTTTGTTTTCACTTAAAACCTATTCATATTCTAAGAAACTTACATTCCGCAAAGCATATTTTGAAAAGTGCTACTCAATGCTGCATTCATAGATACAAGGGAGAACTTTGGTTGACCTTATTATTGTCAGTATTCTGATTCAAATGTAGTGCTACAACCTGTGCAAACTTCTCTGTTTATGTATTCTATTTTCTTTTCCTTCTGCTACTTTATAGACCTAGAGCCTTGTCTAAGTAGTCTATTTCTTTATCTGAAATACTTCTAAATAGGAGGATGACCATTGGTGATGAAAATGACCTACATTACAGGAACTACCTACCACCTTTATAACTATGGTGGCATGGCTTCATAATCTAGAACTCTTGAGATGTTTCCAGCCCACTTTGTAAGAGAGACTGTGAAGTTATATAGTTGATCACTTTAATTTAGACTTATTTATTAAAATTCATCTCTTTTTCACTTGACATTCAGAGACTCAAAATCAGTGAAGAAATGTGGAATATTGCAGTGGAAACAGCACTATGCTAAGGATCAAGACACTGGAGTTTAATCACTAATCATGGTGCAATCCCAGACAAGTCATTTTCGGGGTCTCAGTTTCTCATATGTAAGATAAAGAGTGTGTGATTCATATATAACAATCTTTCATTCTGAGCATGAAATGGGAAATCAAAACTAGGTAAGTATTAAGTTATGATGGCTATTCCTTTCTTACACATGTAGGTCATTGCAAATGGAATTCATTGAAGACTAAAATTGTATTTACTTTTTCTTTTTTACTTTTACTTAAAAAATTATAAACCAAAATAGATATGATATTCTGATTCTTTAGTAAAACTTTGTACAACAAAGCAAATTTCTACCCTACTTTTCTAGTCCAAGTAAAGATATGTGTTATTTATTACGAATTGGGCAAGGAGATCAGACACTTGTTTTTAGCATGAGTATTAATCTATAGGCTTTTTCTTTTTCTCAAAAACAGCCTTTAGTCTAATAGATTCAGAATTGACTTGCATATCTTTCAACACATCAATCTACCAACACAAAGCTTTTTTAGTGCCTTTCTGTTTAAAGACGAATGTGTACCTACTTGTTAGAAATCTTGGCACCATTTCTCTCCTGTATGTAGAAGATATAATAGCTTGACATTAAAAGAACTTAGCTTTAACAAAATATACCCATTAAGTGTCACAGCCAATTCTCCTTGGCAAAGAAAAAAGGTATGAAGAAAGAAAAGTGTGAGTTCGTGAGAAGAACACAAATTAAGCCTTTTAAAATTCCTTTGGTTTAACAACCTACATTTCATCCATTGTTCAGTGAAAGACATTCATTAAATTTTTTATGATTCATTCCTATATATTTTTTATTTTAAATGTTTTAAATGTGTCAATTTTACCCATCTAACTAACATTCATGTGAGATGCTTTATATCATTAAAATATTTTAAGGGAAAACAGGACCTTGAATATTTTGGAAGCTGTGCTTCAAAATGTATGCTTAAAAATATATTGTGATAAAAAAAAAGATTTAAATGATTACATTTAAGTTACAACTTACATGACTTATGAAAGAAGGCTTAGAGAAACCATAAATGCAAAAACAAACAATATTTCCTCTGGAAAATAATAGAAAATATTTTACATAATTTGCTAGGTAAAAACAAGTATTTTTCATTTTGAAAACAAAGGGAAAATGTTCTACTTAATTTGTTGGGCCACGGTATTGTGGATCCATTCAGGTTCTTGTTTATCACTTTACTTCTACCTCATTGAGGCACAATTGCCAGGATTAGAGACTACAGTAAACTCGTTGAAGATGATAGGTTCGTTTAGTTAGGGTTTTAGGGCATGCAGATGGACTCCCCAGAGCCCTGAAACACTGAGCCTTGTTCTACCTGCAGGCACCAAAGCAGGTGTATGCCGCTGATGGGGGGGCTCAAATGGAACATACCACAGGTGATACTAATTAGGGAAGCTCAGGGACTAGGAAGGAGCACAGTTTATTGCTGATGGTGGAGTGCCAAAGGTTAGTGAAAAGCCGGATTGTCTGCTGGCCCGGGAAAGATAAGAATACAAAGGGCACAGAAATGGATTTGAATACAGGCACTTATCTGTGTGCCTTTTAAACTACATAATGCTGCATATAATGGTGTGCTTTTAGCAGTAAAATTGGGAGTTCTTATATGAATGTACTAACTTATTAACATCAATTTGTGTCACCATTTAAGTAGTTACTCTTTTTTTTTTTTGTCATGAAGAAGGAGCATCGAGAAAACATTAGGCCAATTTCAAATAAGCTATATGATCATAATGAAACTCATGTGTATCATGCCATCATCCATAGTTTTATATAGTGCAACTTTACCACAACATTAAGAAAAAATCTTTTAATTACAATGACATATGAATTAAATAAATCTCCATCTTTCTGTGATTTACCAGCTATTTTAAAAATATATTTATTTCCAGTTATTTTAAAAATAAATATATTTATACTTTAAAAAGTTTTAAAATATATTTATGTTCATATAGAATAAACACATTCTGCAGAACAATATAACTCCATTTTTATTGGCATTATGATAAAATAGCTAATTCTGATAATAATAAACCAGAATTAATTCATGTTAAATTTATTGTAGATAATTTTAAATTTAAGAATTTTAAATTCAATTTTAAATTTTATATATGCTACTTCATTGTGAGTTGCATTGCATCTTTTAATTATTTTAGCCAGCAAGAAATATTGCCTAAAGAACAACGACTATTTAAAATGCAGAAGACATATAGTGAGATTACTGATTTCAGCATGTTTTACCATAGAGCAGCTACCTACTGATAAGCTGTGTACAGTTACCTGAAGTGTAATTGGTGATATAATTGATCATTATGAAATTTAATTGGAATAAAGTTCATTTAACTTATCTATTGTTGCTCAACAAACTGTCCTAATACTTGATGGCTTAAAATCAGAATCATTGTATTTGCTCAGATTCTGTGAGTCGGGAATTCACAGGCCAGGTGTACTTGACTGGGCATTTCTTTCTTTTTTTTTTTTTTTTTAAGATTTTATTTATTTATTCATGAGAGACACACAGAGAGAGAGAGAGAGAGAGAGAGAGGCAGAGACACAGGCAGTGAGAGAAGCGGGCTCCATACAGGGAGCCCGACATGGGACTCAATCCCGGGTCCCCAGGATCACACCCTGGACTGAAGGCAGACGCTAAACCTCTGAGCCACCCAGGGATCCCCTGACTGGGCATTTCTTATGACATTTCCTGAGGTTACTCATTTGGCTGCATTTAGAAATATTATCAGCTAGAAATTGGGTTAGTTTGGGGCACTGGGCTAGCAGGAACTGAAATGCCCAGGATGAATTTATTCACCTGCATGGTGTCTCTGGTTCAATGGTTAGAACAGGTGGAGGCCACCTGGGCATCTCTTTCTTTCTCAATGTCATCTCTTCAATAAAGTAGCTGTACCTTTTCCCCTGTCAGATAAGGACTCCTAAAGAGAGAAATTGAAAGCTGCAGAAAAGGCTTGACCTCAAAAGTTACAGTATCAGTTTCACTTAATTCTATTGGTCAACACCAATTTACTAGAGTAGATTCAAGGGGAAGGCAAAATAGATTCCAAAGCTTCACGTGGGAGTAGAAGGGGCAATATTATTGCAACTACCTTCAGAAACACAACTTAAATCAGTTTAATATTTTTTGATTTGCTATTTAAAAATGTCATATATTTTATAGAATTAACATTTTAAGGTAATGATAAACCTTACAGACGTTGTCTCTGGAAGAGAGGAAAAAAATACCTTGGGAAAAGTTCCTTGCTAAATATATAAAATTGAAATCATCCTGAAGAATAGTTAAATAAGTCAGAATCTGCATCATGGTTGCCCTAGAGCATTGCAGAGAGAGCTGTTTCAACAAGAAGCCCATGCTTCATTACAAAGCTAACCCTCAACACACCTGGCCCTCAAAGAAATCTAAACTGGAACGAATGAGATTGACTGTTATGCATAAGAATTTTCACCCATCACTTAAGAATGGCTTTTATTTAGAAATAAACTACTAACATCTTGTCGGGCCATATTGTAGCCTTGCTCATGGCAGTTGAGATTGATCATTTCAGGGCTTTTCTGGAAAGGCATCATTGAAATCATGGTGACACCAATTTCCTAAAGGGCATAAAGCACTAACTTCTACACACAAGGGGTGTAAAAACATTTTTGTCTTAAGAAGAGATTTTTGCAAAGAATAGAACTGAAATCATGAACTCTAATTGAAATCAAATGTTTTTTTTTTCCTCCTTTATAGGTATCCATTTTAGTTTTGAAAGGTAATAAAACAAAATTTATTGCAAGAAGAGAATTTGATGTTCATTTCTTTCAACACCTTCATTTCATTGGTTGAAACAGTAAAGCATTGTGAGGTGGACGCTTACTCAAAGCCAGAGGACTAACAAGCTGTCCAGCCAGGACAAAAACCCAGGTACTTAATCCGATTCCTTTCCACCTCCCATTGCACCATATTGATTCACGTGACTTGCCTCTGTGACTCTAGATCAAGGGAACAGCAAACTATAGCCTAAGGGTCAATCAAGACCCATGCACTGTCTTTAGAGCCCAGTATAAAAACATTTCTTTTCATGTTCAGAAGGTTGAAAACAATGAAATAAAAAAGGGAAAAATATTTTGTGATGTGTCTTTGGACATACAAAATTTAAATGTTAGCGTTTGTAACATTAAATTGGAAAACAGCCACACCCTTTCACTTAGGTATTTCCTGTGGCTGAGCTTACATTATAAACGCAGAGTTGAGGAGTTGTGACAGAGCTCCATTGTGGCCCGAAAAGCCTGAAATATTTACCACCTGGCCCTCTAGAGAAAATGTTTCCTTACACTGCCCTAGGTTTTTTTCTTCTCTTGATTCATGGTCTATTCATCTTTCCCTTTCTTTTTCTCTCATTCTCAATTTCTCTTTTTCCCCTTTTTCTTTCTTTTTCCTTCCTTTCCTTATTTCTTTTTTTTTTAAAGTTCTTTTTTTTAATTAATTAATTAATTAATTTATTTATTTATTTATTTATTTATTTATGATAGTCACAGAGAGAGAGAGAAAGAGGCAGAGACACAGGCAGAGGGAGAAGCAGGCTCCATGCACCGGGAGCCCAATGTGGGACTCGATCCCGGGTCTCCAGGATCGCGCCCTGGGCCAAAGGCAGGCGCCAAACCGCTGTGCCACCCAGGGATCCCCCTTATTTCTTTCTTTTGTATCTCTCAAATCTTTCTTTTATGTTACCTATGCCCTCTCCATTTTTTTGACTTTTGCATATGTGTATGTCATACACAGAAATATTTGCATATATTATACCCAAATAAAGATTTTTAAATTTTTTTCCAAATGGACACTTAGCCCCATAAGGAGAAGTTCAATTCTTTGTTTTATATATATATATATATATATATATAGAGAGAGAGAGAGAGAGAGAGAGAGAGAGATTCAATCAGCAGTCTCTTTTCAACAATTGCATAAATCTTCTAAACCATAAACATATGAAACCACTCCATTGTTAACTAAAACACTACTACTTAGATTTGCACCTGGACCCCAAGCGTATGCATAGTATAGTTATTTATTTTCTTCAGGTCTTTGAATACTTCCCTCTCATCAATGTCCTCCCTGTCTACTCCATTTAAAGCTTCCCCGCCCCCGCCCCCAAATTCCATTTATCTTTCCCTGTTTTCATTTTCTCCATTGAGCATGAATCTGAAACACAACATAATTTACTTGTTATATTCCCCACTAGAGTGTGAGCTTCATGAGGTCAGAGAGATTTGCATCAGTTTTGTTTCCTGACACACCCTCAGTGCCTAGAACAAAATAAGGAGTCAATCGGTATTTCTTGAATGAATTAAAGAAAGTATCTTGGGCTTTTATACACATATACGAAATCTTAATGAGACAACAACCTTTACTGCTTGGCCTAAATTAAAGCCATAATTTTTTTAATTTGAGTAAAGAAAAGTCATTTCCCAAACTGAAAAACTAAATTGTGAGAATTTGGCTGGAAGGAGAGCTAAATCTTCTAACTGAAATTATATTTCCATTTTCTCTAGTAAAAAAGGGCAGAGTAAAAACTACTGAGTTGTTTTACTATATCTTAAAATATTTAATGGTTTAGGTGAAAAGACAATGCTTTAAAATCTTTTGAGCCATTTTAGATGACAAGAAGTAGTGAAAGTAACTCTTAATGGGTGAGAAGAGAAACTTGTATAATCTCAAACTTTCAGAGAAATCAAAAGTACAGTAGAAAGAACAATATTTTTCTTAATCAAATGGCTCTAAAAAATGTCTTTATAGCACAAAGATCCATTTCAGAATCATGCATTGAATTTGATTGTCATGCCCCGTTTCCTTCAGTTTGGAATAGCTCCTCAACTTTTCACTGGTTTCTTGACCTTAATATCTTTGAAGTTTGCAGACCAGTTATTTTGTAGAATGTCTCTTTTTGCTTTGTAAAATGTTTTTTCATGATTAGAGAATAAGGTTATGTATTTCTGGCAGGGATATCATAGAAATAATGCTATTTTCTACTCACTGCATTACATCAAGTGTCATGTGATTTCTATTTTTCCCACTGTTGTTGATAAACTTTGATCACTTATTTAAGATGACATCTCTCAGCTTCTCCATTGTAAAATTGCACATCATCCTTTTCTGACTGATAATGGTAAAAATAGAGGTGAGAAGTATAGGTACTGTGAAACTATGTAACTTAATATATCCACATTTCTCATCAACGTTTCAATTGATTCATTTATTTAGTCTATCAATATGGATTTGTGTTTTCCTAATGTATTCATTGGACCATAAGTTATTATTATCATTATTTATTTCTTTTTTTAAAGATCTTATTTATTTATTCATCAGAGAGAGAGAGAGAGAGAGAGAGAGAGAGAGGCAGAGGGAAAAGCAGGCTCCATACAGGGATCCTGATGTGGGACTCGATCTTAGGACTCCAGGATCACACCCTGGGCCAAGGCAGGTGCTTAACTGCTGAACCACTTAGGAGTCTCTGTTTTGATATTCAGTGTGTCTCCTATGTGTCCAGAGGGAGGCCTTCTAGTTGGCTTTTGTATTTTTTTGATGTTCTCATCATTCTTTGAGTGTCATTGCTTTCTGGCGTAATTGTATATTGTAGGTTCATCTTATACTTTCCCTCCACTGCCCATTTCCACATTTCTATCATTTCCATTGGATTATTATCATTGCCAGTTCCTTTCAATGGACAGATCTAGGACAGATCTATGGCTTTCTTTCCTATATGGGCCTCTGCATGCCCACCAAACCTATGTTACTCCATAATTAGGTAACAATTTGTTCTTTTAGAGTATTCACAAGTGCAATTAGTCACTTGGTCTTCCAATAAAAGAGGTGAGTGGCCAATTTCACCTGCAATTAACCAATTACCTCATGGTTTCATTTGCCAGGTTGAGCCCAGGTGTTTTTACACATTGTTTGTACTGCATCCAAAACATCCAGAGGAAGGTCAAGGACAATTTTTCAGATTCTAGATTAATGGATTTGAGATACCATACATTTTATCTACAACATTAGAAATAGAATAATACAATTAAATTTTTTCTGGTTATAATGAAATGCAGAATCCTCACATAGTATAGCATTGCAGAGTGGGATATCGTCAGTGCCTGTAAAGCTCACTGACTTGTGCAAAGGCTCTCATTTCATAGACCATTTGTTGCAGTATTTCCACTAAGTCAGCAGATTTTAAGAAATGAATAACAGTGCTCTCATCTTTTTTCTTTTCTATTTTTAAGGTAAATATAGACATAGGTAGATAAATGATAGATACAAGTAGATATGATTGAAAAGGATGACTGCTAGTTTTCACTGTTTTTTTCTTGATGCATTTCACCTGCAACTAAAATATTTCATTTTCAGCAAGAATCCCACAATTCTACAATTAAAATACCTTACTTCCAATTTAAAATAGGGAAAGAATAATTAATTGTGTCTGTGTTTCTCTTTGGTCTCCATCCCTGTGCCCACCATGATCTCACCTCATCTCCACCTCTTATCCATAGTCCCTCTCAGTTGCAAGATTTAGATTTTCCGATTCCAGTAACTTGTATAATAAAAGTGAGGGAATGATGGCATACAAATGGTTGATTGTGCAGGTAACTCTTGAAAATTGCTGTCTTAGAGGTTAAAGATTCATCTTGGCCATTTACCATGTGATGTATCTTCCTTCACCTGAGAAAAATGGAATTTGATCAACTGTTCTAGGAAAGAAGCTGAATACATGGCTTGAGATAGTCCATTCCCCAGAAATAATTTTTTAAACATTACAAGAATGAAGAGAAAGAAAGCATAAGATGTTCTTCAAAGTCTTAATACTTAGCTCTATTTCATAAGAATTAGAAAATGTTAAGATTTTAATCAAAGGTATTCAAAACCATTTAGTATATTTTCTAAAAAGCTTATTCTTACCTCACATTTCATAAAGTCACTAGCAATTCAGTTTTTAATTTAGAAAAAATGGAAGAGTCCTCAGAATTTGCTTAACCAGATCACCTTTCAAACAGAAGTTCTATTTCCAGCTGCTTGTGTAACTGAATGTGTTATATATTCTATCATTTATATCCTTATTGGAAAAGCCCCATTTTCCCATTGATTTAAGTATATCTACAGACTGGAACATAGTTAAACTAGTTTTAGGAAGTCCAAAGTCTAATGAGAAAGGTAGGCACATACGTAATAATTTAGCAAAGCAGATTGTGATCAGTGATAATGAAGTAATTAAATATTCACATACACACATACAAAACAAGAAAATAAAAGAAAGAGAATATGACCAATTTCATGGTGGTAATGTTTAAGACATTGGCATGTAGAGTTGGTAGAAAGGCATTCCTTGAAGGATTAAGAGATATAAAGTCATCCCTCAAAGAATGAATGGAGAAGCCCAGCCACAAAGGATGTGGGAAATGCAAAAAAAAAAAAAAAAAAAAAAAATATTGGAAATGTTAAATAATTATTCATTCAATAATTTTCAAGATGATTCTTCTCTTGACTCTAAGACGGCTCTCCTTTGATTAATAGAATATAGTAAAAATTATACTGTGTTAGTTTCTGGGTCTAGCCCTTAAGAGGCTTCTACTTTCTGTCTTTCGAAATACCTGCTTCTGAAACTCGGTTCCCATAATGTAAAGAACTCTAAGCAGCAATGTGGAGAGACAGATGTGAAGATAAATCACAACAATCCCAACTTAGCTCCAAGCTGATGACCAGTATCCATTCATAAACCATATGAATAACCCATGTTTGACATGTATCCTCATGCCCTAATCAAATTGCACCAGTTGGTGCATATGAAGCAGAGACAAACCAATCTCACGAACTCTTAATCTGCCCATAATGCATATTCAGGAGTGAAATAGTGCTTTTGTTTTAAGCCACTAAGATTTAGGGTAACAAGCTGCAAGATTAGTAGATAAGAGGAACAACTGCCTACATACTAGAACTGTACCAAGTCTACCATTACATAGGAGAGAAACTGACAAATATAAGTCCTGTGTTCATGAAGCTTACAATCTGGAGCAGTGCGGCTGGGGTGTAGGTATGAAGGAGGGTGGGATATGGTGAACGAGAGTTGAGAAAAATAAGTTTATATATAGTTCTATTGAAAATGTAGGGGGCCTTAAAATGTAGTATAAGAATTTTTGGATGTAAATATAAACTATGGAAGTTTTCCCAAGTGGAGAGTCATGCTTCAGGACAATGAAGGTAATGGCAATATTTGTGTTCAGCTGGAGAAGGCAACACTGAAATCAGACTTACCATTTAGACCACTCCATGCTTCTCTTCTGCACTCCATGTCTCTCTCCCAGAGATCTATGTATTGCTTTAAAAAAAAGATAAAAAGGATGCATCACCTTGCATGGTCATATTATTGACCATGTCTCTGTCCCAAGTGAGTTTATTGATGAGCACTGCTTTGGGCTCCTTGTATACATATAGGATTATCTGAACTATGTGTAATATCTCCCCCTCCCAGCCACTTACCTGTATTTTGATGCCGTGTAGTTTCTTTGCTTTTTTTCCTTTAATATATTCCAGAAAATGTATTTGTAGGTGGTTCTACAGAAGAAAATAAGATGAATAATATGAAGAAACTTTTATTTACACACTTCGAAGAGAAAAAGTACAAAAAAAGCACAACAATAGCCAAAATGGGAGTGTATAGAAGGGTCACATGCCTGGGACTATACAATTTATTTTCTAATATAATTCTCTTCTTAAGCTAAAATATTTCTTTCTTCATCAAATTTACCTGTCAGTACATTTGATGTTGAATGACTAAAAAGTATTTTGTGTTTCCCAAATATACATGTGAGTATTACTATAGGATCTATATTCACTAGCTTCTGAAAATTCTATAAAATTAAAAAGACACAAAAAGAAATGTGCTAAATGAATTGGGGAACCCATCAAATGTCTTTAGTCACACTTATTACTTGGTATAGGTAGTGAAAATGAAAGAAATCAACAAAGACAAAAATAATAGGAAAATGTGTTTATTTCTTAATTTAATAATGAATTACCAAATGCATATAAGGAAGTTCATTGAATGTTATTTGATATTTGAGGATTACTAACACTACCTATATTTTATTTGTAGCCAATTGATTTGTTTTGCATCAATATACTCAAATTCATCTAAAACAAAAGTAAAAATAAAATATACTTTATACATTATTTGGGAGAAACAATTGGTAACTAATCCCCCAAATACAGTTTCTCATTCAAAAAAATTAATTAAGTCTATAACTTCTTATTTTTTAAATAAATTTCAAATAACTGTTTGACAAAACTTAATGTCTTTATATTTTTTAAAAGTAGGCATACAAAAAAAAAGTAGGCATACACATATTTTTAACTTTTAGATGTTATGAGGGAAACTTTTCTGTGTCTGGAAGCCATATGCCAACAATGTTCAGTTATTATTAATTTATCTATGCATACGGCATTGGAAATGATATTCCATGTCATAATTCATCTAAATGTTCATTCCCTTGGAACATTGCTTTCCACAGATAGTAACAGGACTTGGAACAAAATAAAATAGCAATATTATACACATTTTCTATTTCTGCATTTTTCCATTTCTGGAAATGGTCATAGGATCATTTTGTGACAGATTAATATCATCCATGATCCTAAATCGCTAAGAATAAAAGTGTTAGATTCTTTCGGTAAAGTTGCCATAAGGACCAAATTTATTTTTTTAACCAATTCCTTGGAGTATCAACTGATTTTTAGTTTTACAGCATATGTATCTCATCTCCAACCATTTTGCCCCAATTCTAGTTCTTTTTATCCTTCAATAGTGAGGATGAGAAAACCTGGGTGCATATGGATATGGTTGATTTGAAAACTACTTTTTAAACATTTGGAAGTTTTTCAAAACCAAAACCATATTTGCCAAGTGATCTTTTTCCCCTACATTTTAAACCCATGTGCAACTTAAAAGAAACTTTGTCCATATGCTAGTTCAGATTCACTTATATTAAAATCATGAAAATTATGTTTAATAGCTATTTGACACATAAGGAGCTTTTAAATTAAGCTTCTCTAAATTTTATCTTTCAAAACATACTCTGTTCCCTATCCATTCTCACCACTCCTCACTACTCTCCAAGGAAAGCTCAGATTTAATTCAGGAGCTATAAATTAGATGCTTTCAATCTATCAACAGTGATTACATAATAAAGAAAAATGCATTCAGTATTTTTTCCTTTCTCTATAGTTTTTTGTTTGAATATCTCCATAAATATCTCAATCTCCAAGTTCTGAATGACTTGACCTTTACCAGGATCAATCACCTGAAGAATAAATGTTTGATTTGTGACCTTATATTTTCTTTACAGTACATTAAATATATGAGCATTTTAGTATTCTGGTGTTTCATTACAAATAATGTGTGAGCTTTGTATCTGCACAAATATGGTAAGATCGTATAAAGAGTAAAATCATCTCATTTTCCCCATCATCTGCCTCCTCAAATTCCTCCTGCACTAAGATAATCAATGTTAATGGTTCTGTGTCTATCCCTCCACAACTTTAATAGATGGATTTGTGTAGTACAATTCTTTTGCAGGTACAACTGCATGTGGAAACACTATGACTATTTTAGAACCCAAGATTGGAATTTTAGGTAGTGAAGGAAGGGGAAGGGGAAATGAAAAGTTAAGTACATTTAAACTAATGGTAATGTAGTCTCCACTCTAGGTGACATCTGAAGTCCTAACCACTGGGCTAGTGCAAATTCACATGAAATAATGAATAAAACAATAATAATAATAAATAGACAAGTGCTTTGAAAATCATGAAGTATGAATGACACATGACCATGTGCTTGTTACTATAATATCATTTCATTCTTTAGTTTTCCCAAAGAAGTGTAAGTCAAAGTGATACTTTAAGTTGTTCATATCCATTAACAAAATATTCATGAATTTATGAATTGGTAAAATCTAACTTTTTAAATGCCTTACAAATATGAATCAGATCTGTGTGATGCACACTGCTCCTGAAATTCTTGATGTTGAATAACTCACATTGACTTCCAATAATAATAATTTAACATTCTGTATCTCTATCTGAGGTTTATGGATATTGATTGAATAGAGGTATTCTGGGGGCAGGTTGCTAGAAGAGATTTGTGTTGATTTGCAAAGACAATATTTTGAGGAAAGACTGAGAAGGGATATGCATATTTTTTTTAAAAAGGTGTATGTCTCATATTACAGTGTAATCAGAGCACTTCATTCCTGTTTATAAGAAGTCTATTCTGAGTTGCTTAATAATAATAATAATAATAATCAACTTATATGAAGTCAATTTATAATTCATATTTGCAACAAGTTTTTTTCACCTACAGAAATTTTAATAATATAGTTTCTTCTTTACAGTTATAAATGTATGGTTATAAAATCTAAATATGAATAAGCCCATTCAATGTTTGATCATGTTAGGTTTTGCTTAAATGTAATGGCTCTTTGATGAAGGATAGTTGGAAGGCAGGCAGGCAGGGACAAACCACCCACCTCCCCAAGAGGAAAACACCCTTAAAAGAATTTTATACAACCCTGGAAGGAGCCTTCCACCCTTTCCCATGTGACGAAAACCTGATTGGATGACAGGTGCAGGTAGGGTTAATCAGATTAAAACAGTCTGCAACTTTTATGAAGCCCATAAAAACCCCTAGACTTAGAAACTCCACCCTCTCGGGTCCCCTCCCTCCTCGGGAACTTTGTACTATCACTTTGCTATCACTCAATAAACCTTGCTTTCCTGCCCACCAGCCTGTCTCATCTACCTCTTCATTCTTTGAAGCGGTGTGACCATGAACCACAGGCACTGATGGAGAAAAAAAATCCTGTAACACTTTCTTTTGCTCTTACCGGTCATGTTATCTCAGCACAATGCCTCATGCACATTCTTATTATTTCTATTGCCATCACCCAGTGTTATGACAAGGCACAAAGCCATACTCAAACAGCCATCTATGTGCACAGAGCAGCCTTTATCCTAGGGTAGACTGTATATTGGGTTTCTTAATTTATAAATTTTTGTTACCAATTCACAATTTGTAAAGTCTTGCTGTTGAAAAAATGTCTGGATGGCTATTGAATCCCTGCCTAATTCTCTCCCCCCAATGCACACACTATTTTTTGGACTCATTGTTATATCTGCAATTGTTCTTTGATTTTTGATGAATTAAAACTAATCTACATTTGTGTCCTTCAATCTGAGGCCATTGTCAAAACTTGACCTTTCAAAACTCTTTTATTTCCTTTTCTCTCTTTTTTCCTCAAAGGCATGTTTTTTTTGTTGTTTGTTTTGTTTTGTTTTTTTTAAAGCAAATCTTTTTCTGAGCCTCTATGGTACCAATATGAAGACAGTAGTAAGTGTAAAGACTTGTTCATTGGGATGCCTGGGTGGCTCAGTGGTGAACATTTGCCTTTGTCCCAGGGTGTGATCCTGATGTCCCAGATTGAGTCCCACATTGGGGTCCCTGAGGGGAGTCTGCTTCTTCCTCTGCCTATGTTTCTGCCTCTCTCTCTGTGTCTCTCATGAATAAGTAAAAAAATCTTATAAAAAAATAAAAAATAAGGCCTTGTCCATTCATGTTAGATTTTGGGAATGCCTGAAAGACACTTTCCTCTATGCATAAGGCAAAGTAGCCACTCTCTGTCTTTACTAGGAAAAAAACAAATCTTTCCACATTTTGTCAGAATTTTTAATATTCATTTCCACAACTGGTGCTGGCTGCTGGTTCTGATGACCTAGAGGGGGTTCCACAGGATTTGCACAGGATGGAAATGAAACTTGAGCCAAGAGGAAGTTCATGTTTTCGAAGTTTTCGAAGATTTAGAGAGACTACATACAGACAGCACCCAGGAGGGAACCAGAAGGGGAGGGGAGGGAAGTGGAGGGAATTCTTGTCTTTGGTGCCTACAATTTTTATTGAGGATGGTGGTCTGGTGCATATGTGTTCTCAGTAATCCAGGAATAAAGATGAGTGTTCAGGTGTCCTCCATAAGTCACTTACACCCTGGAGCTAGGGGTCTTGATGAATCCTTGGTCTTAAAAAACATTCATGATAACCCCATCTGGTCACCCCTTAGATGTTATCTATTGTGCTGGAAGTCTCCAAAGAAATCATTAAATCCTTGACCTTTACAAGGACATAAATTATTTGTTCTACATGGTGTGCATAAGGTGGGGAGTTTGGGTCCTATCAAGAATGGAAACAGGAAAAGGAGGGAATAAAGTAGTTTTTAAGAGGGTCTCTTTAGTTTCTCTGTTTCACAACAATTCCTAGATATTTTGAAACTGGTAAAAAAAAAACTTCAAAGATCAAAAACATCACCATTATTTTACTAAATTGAAAAACTCAGCCACACGTATAGACAAACCAGCTAGAACAGGATTTTCTCTTTCTTAGTTTTCACTGCTGGATACCTGATGGGCCATTTGGTAGATCAGATATCTTCTCTGATGACCTATACCTGAAAATGATGTGAATATTCGTTGTGTGAAGATACTGATCAGTCTGAAGCAACACAAACATTCTGTCATTCTGAACACTCTCAGGCTACTACTTTTCCCCCAGCCTTCAAATTCAGCAATAAAGTGAAAAATATCCAACGTTCCTTGAGCACATTTATTGAGAACATAATATTTTCCAGATTCTGAATTAAGAACTTTATCTGCAACATTTATTTGAATGCTCAACATCACTCTATGAGAGAGGCATTATTGTTTTACTCATATTTACTTACATAAAGGGATTAAAAGAGAGACAAAGTAACTTGACTAAGATCACATGGCTAATGAATTTAGATTAAAACCATGAACTTCAAAATTCTAACTCAACGGGACTCTTATCCACCACACGCCCCAGTTTCTTGGAGGTGGCCAACCTATGGATATACACCATAAAATTTTTCTCTTGTAGGAATGGTCCTGTGACATTCAATTAAAAAAAAAAAAAAAAAAAAAAAAAAACCTAAGAAAATCTGTTTCAATAAAGTACAGACTTAAGTCAGTATAATGTATCAATATCGACTCCTTAGTTGTGGCAACCATACCCTATCAAATGTCAGATGCTTACAGGAGAGGAAACTGGGTATGGGCTATATGGGAGTTCTCTAAGCTATATTTATAACATTTTTATCATTCCCAAACAATTTTAAAACAAAAATTTAGTTTTTGAAAAAGTGTCTCCATATCCATACCCAATTAGTGTTTAAAAATAATCCATCGACCAACAGACATATCCATTACACTTTTATTATATCCTTGCTAAAGAGGGACATGATAATCTACTCAGAAATGGAAAAAGCTGGTTTCATTAAATCCATTCTTCTTGATGTTAGAAGCCTTTATTCCATGTCTCAAAATCCACGATATTGCATGCATCATGAAAAAATACGAAAGCAAATTAGTCAAAGGAAAAGTGTTTACAAAAATGTTATTAATGAAACAATCCATCTGCACAAATGTGAATGTATTTTAATATCCTTGGATATGGCAGGAAGTGTTGTAATGTAAAAAGATTTACAAGCGCGAAAGCTGAGGGAGAAAGTTTCAACTTCAAGCATTAAGGTCTTAGTTCATAAATCTGAAGGGAAATAGGTAGAAAATAAAAGCATTAGAAGAAGATAGGAAAAATGTAAAAGAATAAATGTCTTTTTCATAAATCTTTGTGAATATATGGCAACACATAAGCTACAGAAAACCAGTTTACTATTTAAATAATGAATTTGATTTTGGTGTTATCAACATGGAATTTTCAAGTAAATGGAAAATAAACTCATATTGTTTTTGCAATAAATTATAGTATCCTGGTTAAATTAAAAGGAATTCTAGAAGATAATTTTCCCTACTGAAACACATTTTGCTGCTTTTTAAGATTGCAAGGTGCTTTGAGAACAGATTGAAAGATTATCAATACATATTAATAAATCACAAACATCCTAAAATCAAATTAAAACCTATTACAGAGTTTATTAAAGAGTATTTGTTCTCTTGCTCTAAATGGAATGTGTGGCTGACTAAAATTTAAATGATGTTAATTTTAAAATATGGATGTAAACTAAAATTAATACATACAAAGTTTTTATTTTCCTATTCAATTTAACAGAAATTCCAAAAGACCACTTTCTTTTCAGAGAGAAACTTGTTGAAATAATTACCTATTGAGGACTAAAAATCCCAAAGGATTAGTTATGGATACAGAGCTTTCAAGTTTCTAGGCCACTGAATGGAATCTGAAACCAAACCCACAGGGACTAAAGAGCATTACCAGGAAAGGCTGTTAAATGACCTTTATCATATGGTCTCAGTGAGAGACAGGTGTCCACTGTTGTTGACCATCTGGGTTAAGAAGCAAGAACATAAAAGGGTATGATTACCCCTTAAAATGATCACCAGAGATTTGGTTTGGTCCAAACATTGAGAGTGGGCAAGTCCATGCACAGTGAGTTAAAGTAATCTCTCTCTCCACACACACATACACATACACTCACACACATATGTAAACAGATTCTGCATACAGTTAGTGAAAACATATTTATTAAGAAGATGATTCAGGGAAATGAGGAAGTATTATTTTGCCTGGAATGGAGGAAAAAAAAAACCCTAAATTTTCTCAAGAGGTATTAAAAGTGGATAAATAAATAGAAAAAAAATGATATGCAATCTTACCTATATGAAAAAGGAAAATATTAATTACATCGATTTTGGAATTATGAAGACAAGCACAAAACTTACTACAAAATTGTTTCAAAATGCAGTTTCATAAGTTAATTTTTTCTGGTTTGGGACATTTTGAGCCATTTTTAAGATATATCTTTAAGAAGCTTTGGTGGGTAGAAAAAAAGGTTGTATAATGCGTGATTGGAAAGAGTGAAGAGAACAGTGGGCCATATACAAAATGAGGGATGAAATTGGATCAAATACACTTCATTTGTTACTGTAAAAATTGTTTTCATAATCAGAAATGAAATTGAATCTTTATGTTTGCTATCGAGTATGAATATTGATGAGATTCATGTGGTAATGTTGGGGAGTGCGGTGGTAGTTACAACTTGCGCCACCTCACCAAGAGAAAGAACAAATCTAATACACAATCTCTGTTACTTATTTTTGGCCACAATGAGTGTGGAGACTTGTGTCTGGTATTCAAATCATCTTTCTACGTAGCATACTAATTTTAGCTAAGCTCCTTCTTTGAAAAATGTGCTTTAAAAAAAAATTGGAGCTGCTATACAAAGACTTGAGAATGAAATGGGGGAAAGAGAGCCCGTGGTTGATGAAATGCAAATGAGGCTTGGCTCAGACAGCTGGCTGCTTTGGGATGACATGGGTGATAAATGGTTCTTAAAACATGAGCAGGCATCAGGCTCCTGATTCAGTGTCAGACTGGCAAAAACAGCAGTATTACTAGATGCTTCCTTTAATTAATGCAACACTACTGCATTAGTCCGGACACTGCCGATAAATGGGAAAGAAGTGATATCAGAGGTAATATCAGAAATCTTTCAACCTTGAAGCTCGGATGTGTTGGCCAAAAGCTGCAGTATCATAAGAGGTTTAATTGTATTTGTAATGTACCAGTGCACCATGACAAAAATGGGGAGATAGTGTAGTCAGGACCAGGAAAGGCTGTGATAAATGAGAGAGAATACGTGATTACACAGCCAGGAGGACTGTGAAAACAGACAAAGGACAAGCAAATGGAAAGGGGGATTTAGCCACTATGGCAATCTGAACAGTAAGAACTCAGAGGAACTTTGAAGTGGATGAAATGATGGTATTTGGTCCTTTAGGATTTGTCAGGGCTAATGGATGCATATAACAAAGTGCCCCTAAATTTGGCCAAACAGCATATACCTTGTAACAAATTACACACTTGCATCTAAATCCAAATATTATACACCTACTGCTAGGACAGTCTCTGAGACATATCTTTAAAACACACACATATACACACATGATACTTTAAAGAGAGTACAATCTGAGACGGGTTACCTTTTAAGAAGGTCTCCTTAGTCTTGGCTCAAATTTCCAGCTGGATATCAAATATCAAATAAAATCTTTCAGATGACACCAACATAATAAGCATGTTGCAACAAAATAAGGCTTTATTCAAGAGAGTGAGCCAGGAAATAATTTTCTGTAACAAGCAAATGACAGAAGAATTGGCCTTAAATCTGACAAGAGACCCACTCAGAATTCCCTGAAATCACTTCTCATTTCCCTTAAAAAAAAAAAAAAACAAAAAAAACCCTACAATCACTACAGCCACAATCACAGCCACAACCACACATACATGCTGCCATCTCTCAACATCCTTAGCACTACTTTCCTACCTTGGTCTATAGCTCCCAGCCTTGCCCTTCTACAGCACGTTAGGATAAAGGCTTGGCAAACTTTTTCTGAAACAGGCCAGAGAGTAAACATTTTCAATTGTGGGAGCCATAAGATCTGTCTCAGCTACTCAAATATGCTATTACAGAACAGAAGCAACACCAGGTAATAGGAAATGAATGGACGTAACTGCATTCCAATGAAATTTTACCTATAAAAACAGTCAGTGAGCTCAACAGTTTGCCAATCCCTGATGGAACATTCAAACTGTCTGTGGTTACTTTAAAGTACAAAGAGGAGTCTGGTCAGTAATTATACCTCTCCGAGCAGAGTTTACAAAATAGTGAAGAGTCGGTTGCAGATATTTCCTCTTAATGTGTGTGTGTAAACTCAGGCGTGTACTGGAAAATCACGGAGTTACACTGTGGGATAGTATCCTTCTCTTCCTTCTGTTTCTGCACTTTTGCCCTAGACTAATAGAGGTCACCAAGAACCATTTCCAGGTGAAAAAAATTAATCCGTCACCTGCACCCAGGACTTTCTGCCTTTTAAAAAATCTTTCTTGAGGTATAATTGACAAATAAAATTATAAGATATTTAAAGTATATGTAATGATTTGTTATACACCATGGATTACTACCATTGAGTTAATTAACACATCCATCACTTCACATATCTTTCTTTCTCTCTCTCTCTCTTTCTCTCTTTCTCTCTTTCTTTCTTTCTTTCTTTCTTGGATGAGAACCTTTAAGTTGTAACATCTTAGCAAATTTCTATTATACATATGGTATTATCAACTATAGTCACCTGTTATCCAGTAGATACTGAGAAACTATTCATCTTATAACTGAAATTTTATGCTTTTACCATCCTCTTCCTATTTCTCCCCATGCCCCAGCCCCATGATATCTACCGTTATACTATTTCTATGCATTTGACTTTTTTTTTTAGAGTCCACATATAAATGACATTACATAGTATTTGTCTTTGTCTGGCTTATTTCACTTAGCATAACATCCTCCAGTTTCATCCATGTTATCCATGTTGTTGTAAAAGGCGGAGTTTCCTTCTTTTTTAAGGTTGAAATATATATATATATCTGGAACTATTCACCCATTGATGAACACTTAGATTGCTTCCATGCCTTGGCTATTTTAAGTAGTGCTGCAATGAATATAGGAGTATAGAGATCTCTTCCAGATAGTGATTTTTGTTTCTTTTGGATATATACCCAGAAGTGTTTTTTTTTTTTTTTCATTTTATGGTTGCTCTGTTTTTAATTGCTTGAGGAACCTCTATACCTTTTTCCATAATGGCTGTACTAACTATATTCCCACCAAGAGTGTGCAAAGAATCCCTCTCTTCACATTCTTCCTGACATTTCTTATCTCTTGTCTTTTTGATGATAGACATCCTAACCAGAGTAAGATGCTATCTAATTTTAGTTTTGATGTCTATTTCCCTTATAATTGGTGATATTGAGCACCCTTTTATGTATATTTTGACTATTTTTATCTATTCTTTGAAAAAAAAAGTCTGATCAAATCCTTTGCCTGTTTTTGATTATGGTTTTGTTTTTTGATTTTGTTTTTCTTGCTATTAAATTGTAGGAGTTCCTTATATATTTTGGATATTAACTGCTTTTCAGATACGTGATTTGCAATTTTTTTCCCATTCCATAGATTTTCTTTTCATTTTTAATTTTCTTTCCTGTGCAGAAGCTTTTTACTATGATGTAGACCCACTTGTTTATTTTTTTTAATTTTGTTTTGCTTTTTGCCTTTGCTCCTGGTATCAAGTCCAAAAAATTGTTACCAAGATCAATGTCAAAAGGCTTACCACCCACGTTTTTTTTCCCTAGGAGTTTGATCATTTCAGGTCTTATGTTCAATGGTTTAAATTATTTGAGATGATATCTCAAATAAGAGATATCTAAATAAGTATCGTCCAGTTTCATTATTGTGCATGTGGTTATCCACTCTCCCAACAATATTATTGAAGAGACTATCTTTTCCTCATTACCCATTCTTGGCTTCTTTGTCATAAATTGATTGACCACATATGGGTTTATTTCAGAACTCTTTTCTGTTCCATTAATTGATGTGTCTGTTTTTATGCCATTTTGTTTTAATTACTATAGTTTGTAATGTTGTAATGAAGTTTACAAACTATAGTTTGTTTGAAATCAGGAATTCTGATGTCTGTGGCTTTGTTTCTTTTTTCAAGATACCTTTGACTATTTGGGGTCCTTTATGGGTCCCTACAAATTTTAGGATATTTTTATATCTGTAAAAAATGGAAGTGCAACTTTGATAGGGATTACATTGCATATGTAGGATGTATTGGGAAGTATGAACATTTTAACCGTATCAATTCTTCCACTTTATAAACATGGAATATCTTTACATGTATTTGTGTCTTCTTCAATTTCTTTCACTATTGTCTTATTATAGATTTCCAGTGTACAGAAATTTCACCTTTTTGATTAAAATTTATTTCAAATATTTATTCTTTTTGATACTATTTTGTTCATATAGGATTGTCTTAATTTCTCTTTCTGATAGTTCATTGCTAGTATATAAAAATACGTCTGATTTTTGTATCCTCCAACCTTACTGAATTTATTAGTTTTAATAGTTTTATGAGGTAGTATTAAGGTTTCTCTCTATATAATATCATGTCTTCTGCAAATAATGACAGTTTAACTTCTTCCTTTTCCAGTTTGTATGCCTTTTATTTATTTTTCTTACTAATTGCTCTGATAGGACTTCCAGTACTATGTTGAATAGAACTGACAAGAGTGGGCAACCATGTCTTATTCCTGATCTTAAAGGAAAAGTTTTTAGCTTTTTACTATTGTGTTTGGTGTTAACAGTGGTCTTGTTATATATTGCTTTTATTATGTTGAGAAATGTTCTTTCTACACTGAGCTTGTTGAAAGCTTTTATCATAAAAAGCTACTGAATTTTGCCAAATGCTTTTTCTACATTTAGATTATCATATGATTTTGTTATCCTTCATTTTGTTAATGTCATGCATCATGCTGATTGATTTCCATGTGCTGAATCATCTTTGCATCCCAGAGGTAAGTCTCACTTGATTATGGTGTTTGATTTTTTTAACGAATGTTGAATTTTGTTTGATAACCTTTTTTGAGGATTTTTACATCTATATAACCTGAGATGTTAGCCTGTAGTTTTCTTTTCCTATAGCATCCTTATCTGGCTCATAAAATGACTTTGGAATTGTTCCTTCTTTTTTTTTCTTTTTTTTTCTTTTTTTTTTCTTTTTAAAGTACAAGAAAAATTGGCATTAATTCTTCGTTAAATGTTTGGTAAAATTGACCAGTGAAGCCAGCTGGTCCTGGACTTCTCTTTACTGAGACATTTTTTATTACAGATTCAGTAGCCTTATCAGTAATTGGTCTATTTAGCTTTACTATTTCTTCATGATCTAGTCTTGGTAGGTTATAATTGGTCTATTTAGATTTACTATTTCTTCATGATCTAGTCTTGGTAGGTTATATTTTTCTAGGAATTTATCCATTTCTTCTAGGTTGTCCAATTTGTGGGCATATAATTGTTCATAATAGTCTCACACTCCTCCATCAGTATTCTTGTGTTATCAGCCATAATGTTTCCTCTTTAATTTCTGATTTTATTTATTTGAATCTCCTTTAGACACAGTTGGTCTAAGTAAACTTACCCAGGTATACCAGACTTACTCATTGCAATTTGCTAGTCCAAGAGAATTCTGTTCTTTACCTGCTTACTTTGGACAACTTAACCAGGGAGGTTATGCTCCTATGTCTCTCTTCTTCCTGGAACCAAAAGAGTGAGCAAGATATATTATTCTTATGGCAATGACAGAGATCCAAAAGATCATGTCCCATTGTGTACCCTCAATTTAATCCTTGCTAGTATCATGACTGCTGAAATTTCGTTGATCAAAGCAAGTCCCTGGTGGCCTGGATAAACTCAGGCCACCAAACAATTGTTAAGAGGATCTATGAAGGGACTAGATTCAGGAAGGTATGAGGATTTTAACTCAGATATGCAATCTTCCAAAGACTAGAAATTAGGCAAAGTTTAGTTGTAACTAGCAGTCAGTCAAATTCAAGCTACATGATCTTGAGTTTAGTTTTCTTAGCTGTAAGACAAGGAAAATGATATCTGCCATATACAATTGTTTGTGTGATTGTGAAATATGTGAAGTGTCTCATACAAAGTTGATCTGTAAATGTTCTGAATTCTTCTACAAAATTGTAGGCTCTAGAGCAGATCCTTTCTCAGATTTTGAAAATTATTCTAGTACAATGATGTGGTGCCTGGGTGGCTCAGTAGTTGAACATCTGACTTTGGCTCAAGTCATGATGCTGGGGTCCTGGGATCAAGTCCTACATTAGGCTCCCTGCAGGGAGCCTGTTTCTCCCTCTGCCTATGTCTCTGCCTCTCTATGTGTGTCTCTCATGAATAGATAAATAAAATCTTTTTTAAAAATTAAAAAAATAAAAGTTATTCCAGTATAATGAAGACTATAGATATCAACATGGATAAGCAAACAGTGATATAGAATGCTCTGCCTTGTGTAACATCAAATTTATAGTAATTAAATCCACAAGTTAAGAAAATCTAATTTTCTTCAACATGGTTTGAGTTGACAACCCCAAAATATACTCCTTTGAGAAAGATACACATACATAATAACAACTTGGGTATCTATTAGTAGTTCTATTAGTTTAGAAGGTGATTCTATGCTCTTTACAGAAGTAGTAATATATTATTATTAAGCCAACTACTGATTGTTTCCCAACAACTTTTAATTTTCAGGATTAAGCTACAAAGTTCCTTCCCTGTGATTTGAAAGCAAAATATTTGAATTCTCATATAAATTTCATGTAATTATAAAGTGTTCAATAAGGCCTAGACAAATGATATATTATCTTTAATTCTTTATCCTGTAATGACCATGATTAATTAAACATATGGAAAAAATGTATTAACTGTCTTTCTCCAGGCTTAAGTCTGACATCTATCTCTTGGATTTCAATCAATAGCACTGATTTTAAGAATTGAATACATTATTCCTAATGTAAAATCATTAGTCTCTAAGTTAGAATTTTTTTCACATGGCTCCAACTGAGATCAAGCAGCCTAGGTATTCCTTAAGGACCTTCTTGTACAACTTTAAAACTTATTTCAAGGAGTTAGAATAACTAAAATACCAAGGATTTCTGCCCCCGCCCCATTGCCTCCTTTAAGCGGCTCCTCAGGGAAGATGGATTGAACTGGGATGGGTTATAATTCTTTTTTCTACAATGTTCATGACATGCACTAATGAAAATGTTCACCTTTATGTTCCTCTTGATTATAACCAAGGAATTTTTGATGCTACATAAGCATAAATTTTTGTTTCTTGATCGGAAGAGGACAGGCTGGTTGTGGAATCTAATTGCTGAAAAGATGAAATTTGAGAACTAGAGGTCATTCTGAAGTTATAATTCTTTCCCACATACTGAAAAATAACCGAAATTCCATTTTTTAAAAATTTGAGGTTAAATTTTATTTTCTTAGTGCCTTATGCATTAACACTTTCAAAGACAACTAGCGTATAGTGAACCCCAGTAGAAAACTCATCTTCCAACATAAATGTCAACATACATGTATAAGTTGGCTAAAGAATACTCTTATGAGGTCTATAGCAGTAGAGGCCACTGGGGGCTAGGAAAGTTTCTTTTGACTCTTGCACCATTAAAAATAATGCATTAATCAACAGAAGATAATAATGATTGGTTAGAAACTCAGAGAGATGTTTGATTTGTTTCCTTTGTCCACAGTGTGACATGTGACATTCAGGTGAGGATTATGAATAACTGTTACCAACCCTGAATCAGTTATATAAGAAAAACAGTTTTATAACTCTATTTTATTGGTTTCTATTGAAAAAGAATATATATATTCTTTGTGATATTAAGAAGTTTCCAAACTTTCAATTCTCTAAGCTTCAAGTCCTTAAATTAATCTATTTAGCTGTCAATTTACATATCTATCTATTTAATGTGAACAAAAATCTTCTTCATCTATGATTTGATCAAAATGTAATAATGATTATTCAACACTCAACTTGCTAGGGCAGGTGACTTGGAAGTTAGTTGTGCCTCCAATCTATAAAAAAAGGAAGAGTAAATCTTTGCCTTTCTCATTTCTCAGGCTAATTCTGAAAATTAAATGAGATAATAAACAATAGCAATACTTTGTAAGCTGTGAGATCTGTGATACTATGACATCAAGGAAATATTTTGTGTTCTAATATTTGTGATATAGTGGAAAGACGACCATACAGGCTTTGGTGTTAAAGAATTCCCATTGATTCTTTCATCTGTGAAATGTAAAGAAAAATCATTTGGATTTAAGACTTTTGGAAAGCATCTAATATCTTTCCTGAAATACAGCACAGGCTCAAAAGTGATGAGTAGTATTATTATTAATATAATAAAAAGAGCTTATCTAATGAGGAGGCATAGTAGCAGGCCATTTCTAGGTATATGCACTACTCAGACAAATTCATGTGACATTGCCAAAACTATCCATTGAGAAACAGGACCACAGGCATGAAGTAGGAAAATATGAAGAAAAGTATAGCCTTTTAATAGGGAAAGAAGTAGCAAGATTAGGGTGTTCAAGGAAAGCTTTTTGTAATAAAAGAATCAAAATAAGGCTTAAGACTTACAGTCACTACACACGTGTAACTGGGATTAAGGGGAAGAAAATGTTGAGATATCTGTGGGCATGTCTCTTTCTGTAGTTCAGTCTAGATGTCATCATCATCCAGCAAAGAAACAAATTTACTGAATGACAATGGTATCCATAATTTTACATCATCATATAGATATGTGTCATGGACATTTAGAACATGCATACTCAGAGGCAATATATTTGAACTTTTACTTCCAATTTTAAAGTTTTTTTTATTTCAAAGTCCATTATAATCCCCACCTAGAATTATTTATTCTTTTCTAGAGTCAGGCTAACTACCTGCGGCCAAATGCATTAATTCATGCCTTTACTCTTGACATCTACCTTCACTGAATTCCTTTTTTTTTTTTTTCCTGTTCAATTCCTATCATCTTTTTAAGCTTCAACTGAAGGCTAAGTTCTTACATGAAACTTTCTCTAAATTCTCCATGATACTCTAATCTCCTTTTTTTCTGATCTTCTCTTGAACTTCAGCTATAACACTCCATTTAGCACATGCCCCATCTCTAATTTTGTCACATTATGTTAATCTTGTCATTCCATTAAGCCTGTAAAGCCCTTGTGAGCACAGACGATGAGGAAGAGTGAGAATTGGTTCTCTCATCTTCTGGTCTACCTCCTTTCAAGCTGAAGAAATCAGAAAGCTAAAAACGTTTCTAAACTTCCTGGCAACTAAGATTTCAGAAGAGAATGAAGTTCCACTAGTTGGAGTTCCTTTGAGAAAAACTAAAGGATAAGAATGAGGCAGAAGCCGCGTTTTTTGCACTTCATTGCTTATACTCATGTGCAATGTTATTAGCCATGTGCTGTTTTCTGCAGGAACATTGTGTCCATTTCCCATCTTATCAGACAGACAGACATGCCTCAGCAGCAGCATCAGGAGCTATGGTGTTTTGTTTTGTTTTTTAACTCCATCTGCCTCATTTAGCAACAGGAGTGTGTTTTTTGTTTGTTTTGTTTTGTTCTGTTTTGTTTAACTCTTGGCACCAGCAAAAAAAAAAAAAATTCAAATCAAAATCAGTAGCTCCTTGTAGGCCTTGCCTTGACCATGCACTTGAAGTTCTCCAAAGTATTTCTAGTACCTATTTCCTTCTGTTAAAACTCTTATAGTTGATAATTCCTATGGTGATTTCTATTTTGAGCATTGAGTCTTGATTGATATAGCGGTCAGATATGCTGTCTCATTATCTCTGACAGCTTCTTATACAAAGTAGGAGATCTACTAAGATATTAATAAACACTCAGATGATTGTATTAGCCATTTGTTGCTATATAATAAATTACACCCAAAACATGACAGTTAATATGAAAACAACATTTATTTTTATCACATAGTTTCTGAGAAGGGAATCCAGGCAGCAGGGAGTGGTTTAATTGGATGGTTACCGACATTTCTCAGAAGGTTGTAGTCAATAGTTAGCCTGACATCAGCAGAAAGCTTGGCTGAGACCAGAGGATACATTTCTAAGCACATTTATGTGGCTGTTGATAGCCCTCACTTTCTCACTGGGGGTTGATCAGAGGCCCTGGTTCCCATAATACATGGGACCCTCTGTTATGCTGCTCATGACATGACAGCTAACTTCTCAGAACAAGTGATCTGAGGGAAGGGGGAATAGAGAGAAGGAGAGAGGGAGAGACCAGCAAAATGAAAGGCACTATATCTAATGTAATGTATGATAGAAGTAAAGCACCATTGGGGTGCCTGGGTGGCTCAGTCAGTTAAGTGGCAGGTTCTTGATTTTGGCACAGGTCACAATCTCAGGGTCCTGGGATCCAACCCCTGGGATCCAGCCCCGTGCGTGCGTGGAGCCTGCTTCAGCATTCTCTCTCTCTCTCCCTCTGCCCTTCCCTCCACTTGCTCTCTCTCTCTCTAGAAAATAAATAAATAAATAGTTTTAGAAAATAAGTTAGGCACCATTACTTGTAAAAATTTCTCACATAACCCAATCTTGTTACAGTGTAGGATGGGACTACAAAAGTCTGTATGTCAGATGGTGGGAGCTATCTTGGAGGCAATCTGCCCTCTCCACCAAGAATTCATGCTGTCCTACATGCAAAATATTCTCACTCTTCTCCAAGACCCCGAAGTGTCATTCCATTATAGCTTCAGTGTGATATCCAGAATCTTATCATCTAAAATCAGGTTCAGGTGCAGGGATGTCTACTTGTATATAATTCCTTAAGAAAAGCTTATTGAGTCCGGATCCTTTCAATTTAGAATCCTGTGAAAAAAGAGACACATGATCCTGTTCCCCAAACCTCACCCCCACACACACAGTATACATCGGTGGGGCAAACACAAGAGAAATTCTGTAAGAACTCCTGTTCAAAAATTGGAGAAAAGAGAGGCATACCCACTGATCCACAGCTGTTCTAAAAACCATCCAGGTAAGCAATGAATATTTCTTGACTAAGACTTAGTTCAACTACTGCTTGTAGTAAATGACTTACTATTGTGGTTCTGGGGTCCACCCTCTGGGATCTTCATTCTGAGTGAAGTTACCCTTTATATTTCATGGAAGGAAATGTGTATTTGCAGCTGCTTCCTGCTTGTAGAAGTTTGAAAATCCAAAGGCCTGTCCTTCTCGACCTGAAGGCCAAGAAGGACCTGAAGAGCTGCTAAAATAGTGAGGGAAACTGCCTTAAAACTTCTTCAGAGGCCTATTGTTCAAGGGGATTTGTGAGTCAAGGCCTTAACATCTTTAGAAAACCCTTTATCTGACTCAGTAGTGCTCTGAAATTTCAACTTCTGGTTTTTCTAAGCTTTTAACCATGGGTTTGACAGGTATATTGTCTACTCTATCATAAGACTTTTTTTTTCTCTGATGGTGACTGAATTTGCTCTTTGCTAGGAAGCCGTATCTTAATTTTAGTATTGTTTGTAGCCTGGAAAGCCGATGAGCACTCCAGACCACCAATCAAGTAAGTTTCAGTTCCTTCATGTTCAGTACTTTTTCTTTAGCTTATCTTTGTCTTCCTGAATTTTATGATAAGCTCAAGAACATACCAGGCAGCATCTTCAACACTCTGGCTGGAATTCTCCTGATCTAAATTATGCTGTTGGGTAGGTCCACATTCTACTTTATACTGAAAGCAACAGTGTTGCTAAACTTTCTGCCAGTGTATAATAAAGATTCACTTTCTACTAGTTACCAATAAGATAGTCATCCCTCCTCTAGACATTCCTTGTCAGCCTCTTCGAAAGCCATGAGATGCATTAAAACTTCAATAATGTTCTCTTCAAAATCTTTCCAGCTTCTATCCTCTATCCCCAGTTGCCAAGCCACTTCTGCATTTATAGGTATTTGTTATATAGCATCACGCACCTGGTACCAAAATCCGTATTAGTTATCTACTAATTTACCCAAAAAGGTCAGCAGCTTAAAACCCACATATTTATCATCTCACAAATTTTCAGAGGATCTGGATTTCAGGAGCAGCTTAACTGGATGATTCTGTCCCAGAACTTCTCATACTGTTGTAGTCGAGAAGTTCATCTGGGATGAAGTCGTGGGGCTAGAGAATACACTCCCAAAGTTTCTATCATGGATATTGGCAGGAACTCAAAGTTTCTCACTGGCTATTGGACAGAGGCCTCCATTCCTCTCTATAAGGGTGTCCCCACAAGGTCTATTCACAACTCTCAAACTCAGACAAAATGACCTAGGATAGAGACGAGAAGCAGTCAGGAAGACTTCTATAACCTAATCTCAGAAATAACATACTATTGCTTTTCCTGTGTTCTACTAATTATACAGACTAATCCTGATACAGTGTGGGAAGATACTACACAGAAGTATGAATATCATTAGAAAGCTGGGATCATTGGAATCCATCTTAGAATCTGGCTATCCTAGTGGCTGAAAGAGTCCTAGATAATGTGTCACGTTTTTCTTGTTAAATGGTGTAACCTAAGAGTTTATTGAGTACCTACACAGCATGAATCTTTAAATGTAAATATATTTAATTAATAATGTATTTTATAAGTTATATGTATTAAAATTCTCCAGGGAGATAGAACTGATAGGATATTTTGTGAGTATGAGCACGGTCTGTGTGTGTCTGTGTGTGTGTGTGTGGAGAGAGAGAGAGAGAGAAAGAAAGAAAGAAAGAAAGAAAGAAAGAAAGAAAGAAAGAAAGAAAGAAAGAAGAAAGAGAAAGAAAAAGAAAAAGAAAAAGAAAAAGAAAGAGAAATTCATTATAAGGAATTGACTTACAAGATTATAGAGGCTGGCAACTCAAAAGTCTGAAAGATGGGCCAACTGGCTGGAGACCCACACAAGAGCCAATGTTGTAAGGTCAAGTCCAAAGGCTACCAGGCTAGAGACCTAGAAAAGAGAAGAGAGCCAGTGACTCAGTTTAAGTTGAAAGAGAAATAAGAACCTATACTGTCAATTATCTTACCTATAAGGCCTGTCTAAAAGAGAATGGTGGATTCAGGTGCAATGAGGAGGCAGACACAGTAATCTATTGCAATATGACCATCTGGTGGCATTGCAGACCCTGAAGAGAAAAATACCTGAGGTGAATGAATAGGAAGCCCTTTAATTTTTGTGCTCCAGAAACCCTACTGCAAGAACATCAAAAGAAAACAAGATGTATTATTTCCCTTTTCCAAGAGACTGCCATGCTGTATTGGACTTGGAGGGGGAAACTGAAAGCTGACAGCATTAGCTGGGCTCTAAATAAAGGAAGATAACAGAACAATTAAAGCCTGCATTGGTGCCCAAAGGTCCAGGGAGAGATTGTGAGTCTGGAATACCATACCTAGAATGGTTTACAATCAACATGAAGAATACATGTGGGGAACTGTAACAGAGATAAGAACTGTGTAAGCAACTAGGAACTTGAAGATGGTAGGACAGTAGTAACCCAAAGATGACTTTAACTGCACCTACTGATTAGGGACGGCTGGGAACATTTGGTTTACAAGGAGTATGTACATGATTTCCAAGTTTTCTATTTCTAGAACAAAGTCATATCCTGTCTTTTAAAAAAGCAGCAATATATACCCATCAAATATTCACTTTCCTTATCCTCATTCAAGAGAGAAGAAAACATATAGAAAAAAATGTACACTGGGTAACAAGTAGTAAGAGCTCTAGTCCTCATGTCATAAATTACAAATACTTTCATCTAAGTTCTTAGACCCTCAGTTTCTATCTACTTCGATAAAATGAGAGTAGTCCGATCATTGAGTTATAAGCTAAAAGAATTAAAACTGTTTGTGAAAACGTAAGCAGAGAGCTCTATATAAACACACTGAAGCATAATTATTTGATTTGATTATGGTTTTTTTTTATTATTGAGGAGCTATCCCCAGTCAGAAAACAAACAAAATTCTATCTTTCAATACATGCCTTTAAGTAGAACAGTCTGTGACTGAGTATAAGATGTGATTTATACATTTAATGATTCCATTGGCACTTACTCTTTTTCTAGTTATTATTGTTATTTCATTGGCACTTGTTCTTAATCCAACATTGTAATCATCTTTGCCATTAAGGTATGATTTGATTTACTTGATGCTAAATAATTCTGCAACCCAACTATCCAAATTTAGGCAATGGGCTATAGTCCTACATAATCTTTAGCCAACTCTAATGATGTGTCCCTTTTAAGCAAAAAATATTTTTAAAGGGCCAGATAGTATATATTTTAGGCTTTGTCGGTAATATGGTCTCTGCTGCAACGGCCAGCTCTGCCATTGTATCAGAAAAGAAGCCATAGACAACATGTTAACAATGGCTGTTTTCCAATATAAATTATTTATGTAAGCAGGCATAAGGCAAGACTTGGACCAAAAGTTCAACTTTGCTGACACCTGGTTTAAACAATTGTTAGAATATATTTTGGTGAGTATATGTGTATAGTCTAAAGAGATATTCTATTTTTGTCTTCAGATATACTTATTTTATAAGTAAAAAAATAATTCAAATGAATTAATAGATCATAGATAGATAAACAGATACACAGATAGAAACAAATCCTACATCCCACTTCCCACAATAAAGACCTGTTATTATTTTATTTTACACATTATACTTCTGGATTTTTTTTAAAAGATGTGTAAATTACAGATAATATAAAACTTATTTTTATTACTACCCAAGGTCACATTCTCTTTATACTCTCTCTTCTTGAGGAAATCATTGTGATGATTTTGATGGATTTTTTTATTTAAAATACATTTATAACATTTATATGAATATAAGCATATGTAGAACATATTTATAAATAAAATATAGATTTTATTTATATATATTAGCATGACCATCTGCCATTTGTTTATTACCTATACCAGTGTATATCAGTGGTATATAAATATATCCCCACATCCTAGTGAACACTTGATTTTGTCATGTTTCTAATTTTTGACAATTCAAGGAATAAAAAAAATCAATTTTTAATCTTTGCCATTTATTGGACTCAATTCAATCATCTCTCATTGTTTTAACCTACATTCTCTGTTTTTTTTTTTTTGTTTTTTTTTTTATTATTTATTTATGATAGTCTCACAGAGAGAGAGAGAGGCAGAGACACAAGCAGAGGGAGAAGCAGGCTCCATGCACCGGGAGCCTGACGTGGGATTCGATCCTGGGTCTCCAGGATCGCACCCTGGGCCAAAGGCAGGCGCCAAACCGCTGCGCCACCCAGGGATCCCTCTCTGGTTATAAATGAATTTTAACTAACATCATATGTTTATTAGCTGGGGTAGGCTGAATAATGTCCCCCGGATATCCATACATCAATCTCTAGAACCTATGAATACGTTACCTTACATGGAAAAAGGAGCTTTGCAGATTAAAATTAAAGATTTTGATGTGCGAAGATCATCTTGGGTTATCTGGATTCTTCTAATTTAATCCCATGAGCTCCTAAAAGCACAAAAATAGAGGAAGAGTCAAACAAAATTGACCTGAGGACTCTACCTATTGTTGCTGGCTTTAAGAATGGAGGAAGGGCACCAGTTTTCAAGGAATGTGGCATTGTCTAGAAACTGGAAATGACCCAGTTTGCACTTGCAAGAAAATAAGGACCTTGTTATTGTGACCTCAAGAAACAGAATTCCACCAAAAACCCAAAGGTATGGGAAATCGTCTCTCCCAAAGGTATGGGAAAGAAATACAGCCTGCTGATGACTTGATTTTAATGCTTTGAGAACTGTGTCAGACTTCTGACCTCAAGAACTATGAGATAATAAATTTATGTTATTTAAGCCACTGAGTTTATAGTAATTTATTATGACAATTATAAGAATTAGACATTAGTATTTATTCTTTGGTGCTTACTTGTCCTTATACTTCATCCATTTTTCTATCAGTTTTCTGGGTTTACCTATTAATTTGTGATTCTTTGTATATTCCGGTTAGTAATTCCTTGTTACAGACTCTCTTATCTTAGTTACAAAAATCTTCTTTAGGTCTATCACAAGTCTTTTAACTTTGTTTATAGTTGTCTTGATACACAGGTGACTTTAATTTAATGTAGTAAAATTTACCAAAATATGTCCATTAAGGTTAGGCTTTTGTTGTGTTAAGAAAGTAGTTTTGGGGCACCTGGCTAGCCATTGGCCATTTCACACAAGTTGACACAATTTCACTCTTACACAATTTGGCAAAGCTTCATTTTTACATAACTCATGATAAATGCTCATTTTTTCCAGATAATTCAAATTCCTACAATAGATTTTAACTATCTTATGGTTTATTTTTTTTATCTTATGGGTTATTAGGAAGTTTATAATTAGCAATTTTGAAGTTCTTATTAAAGGATACACAAGAAATACTCAGTCAAGTTGGTCAAGATGTTTCTTGACTATTGTCAAGATGTTTCAGTCAATTGTCAGTTAAGATGTTTCTTCAGGTATCTACTGTCTTTCCTAGGCTTTTATTCCCAGAGCCTTGAACTGAAGACTAGACTTGCAGACCATCAGAATAGCATTTGCCTGGCCTGACTTTCTCACTTAAATCCTATTTATAGACTATGAATTGTTACACAATCCAATAATTTTCCATAGCAGATTTACCCAGGTTCCTAGTTCATTTTTCAGCTTATACTCTTTCAGATAGGTGTTTTTTGCCTGCCTTGCATAGATTTGAAAGATCGCCAGAGCAGATGTTAGCATAGTTTTCAGTTGGAATATCTTTGCTTTCTTGCAGAAATGCAAGCTATCATTTCTTGAAAACTTGATTTGAAATGTTTTATGTCATTACTATTGTTGCTGTTGTTTTTTTAATTGAAATCAGGCAAAGAAGGGAGGCAAATCCAAATACTAGCTCTTGTTGGCTGATAGTGTGACCTCAAGTCTCTCTTACACAACTTGCTCTGCAACTTTATGGATTTGATAATGGAAATATAATTTCTGTATCTAGTGGAAACTTTTATATATTAAACTAGTAAGAAGCAGAGGGTATATAGAGCTTTCTATATTTAATGAAGCTCTTCATTACCTGGGGATGTGATTCAGGAAATACCTAATGCATTTGCTTCAGAGTCCAAATTTGGTGGTGGCAAACAGAATTAGTCTAAGAATACCCAGAAGTCAATTCTCTTTCTGCATAAATGAAAATAATGATTATAAATATTGTTATTCAATGATTTCTTTCATGAGGGATCTAAGTATTTGATTAACCTAATCAGAAGCACAGCCTGATATAATTTCAGGGTAAAAATAAAGCCCTTTTTCTCCCCTCCTTCTTATAGACAAAGATTTTTAGGTTAAAATTAAAGGACATTTTAATAATGACCTTCTTCCACAGGTTACACATAATTAACCAGAATTAAATAGAAACCAGTACATGATTTGTTTATCTGAGATTGTTTAGCATTTTCAGACTAATTAAGTACTGCTTAGTCTATTTATTAGTGAATATCAGTACACCATGGCCATCTTAAAGACTTAGTGGGTAAGTTGAGGCAGCGTTTATTTCAGTTGTCTTAGGTATGGTCTACAGAACCCTACTCCATAAGACGCTCTAAAAAGAAGAAAAAATAGATGCATTTGAAAACTGGTCTGCCTCTATATTTGTTATATATGTGCATGTCTATATTATTTATACATATGTGTTTATATATATTACATATATATGACAGTCTAAATTGATACTGTAAAGTTTCTGAGAAGAAATATCTAAATATCTAAGTTTTTCTGACTTATTTAAACCAGTTTTTCCCAAATATATTTGCCAACAGAGCTTTAGTCTTAATACCTATCAATACCTTTAAAAATAACATTTCCAGAAAACACACTGCAAAACTTTGATTGCTTTGATGAGATCAGGATTCTATATATTCAAATTATTGTTTTGAATATATTTTAAAAATATACAGTTGATCCTTGAATGACATGGGGTTTAGGGAAGCTGACCCACTGTGTAGTCAAAAACCTGCATGTAATTTTTGACCTCCCAAAGATTTAACTACTTATAGACTACCATGGACCAGTAGCCTTACTGATAACATAAACAATCAATTAACAGATATTTTGTATGTATATTTTTATAATAAAGTGAGCTAGAGGAAATAAAATGTTATTATTAAAATCACAAGACAGAAAAAACACTAATAGTGCTGTATTATATAGAAAAAAAAATCTGTATAGGCAGACCCACACAATTCAAACCCATGTTGTTCAAAGATCAATTATATTTTATTTTAAATTCTGGCCAAGATCTACATAGAATGGGGATACTATACATCCAAATATTTTATTTTGTCCCTTTCCACTCCAAAAAAATGAAATTGGTCACATCTGTTACACTGCTCTCAACCACTTCAAGTTGGAGAAGAAAATGACCTTTTCTTCTTTAAAAAGAAAACAAAAGCAGTGCATAATATTCCTCCTCATCTGTTTAACCAGTTAAGCATAATGGTGAGTCATCATTTTTTTCCCTCTGAATAACAGAATTACTAATGTACAAACACTAAGTATGTCTGTTTTTAATCAGGAAATCTGAACTCTGTCAGAATATTTTCAGATATCTTTTTTATTAATGCTATAGCCAGGCTATGGAGGTTAGATTATATATGTAACTATGTAGCTATCCATTTTTTTAATATTAGATCTGAAATTCCACTTGGGCAGATGCCAAACATTAAAAGAGATTGATTATATGCATGACTATCTGAATCCATATACAGAAACTTACCTATCTGCAAATTACAGAAAGGATAAGCTCAATTAGGGAGGAAATTATTATTTCACTTTTTCAGTGAATTAAGTCATTTTTTAAAGAGTTCAAGAACATTACACATAAGGAGTCAATAAAGAAATTTATTTTTTATTCATTCAAAAAGTATTTATTAAAGAATGGGCATAAGTATGAGATAGTATATGAAGCATTAGCTGAATGTCTAAGACAAAGATGGTTAAATCTCAGATTCTTAAAATCATCATGCAACTGTAAAGACGCAGGTATTTCCCAATGAGTATCATTAAGTGAAAGATACTTTAATTTTTTATTAAAAGATTTTGTTTATTTATTCATGAAAGACACACAGAGAGAGGCAGAGACACAGGCAGAGGGAGAAGCAGGCTCCATGCAGGAAGCCCGATGTGGGATTTGATCCCAGGACCCCAGGATCACACCCTGAGCCAAAGGCAGACACTCAACTGCTGAGCCACCCAGGCATCCCATGAAAGATACTTTAGAGAAAAACAGGGTTATTGATCAGATTTGGGCCTGAAATTTCTTGATGCTCTCCTATTCTAACAGTTTGTGAGCTTAGATTGGATCCCAGAAAAAAACCAACATCTTCAATTCCCAAAATCATTCTGATCCTCAAAATGTTACCATTTTAGTGAGTGATAGAATCAGTCACAGAAAAAAGGAATAAAATAGCATTTTTCCACAAATTCAAAGACCTTACCTAACCAGTCTACTTCCTGCCTCCTTCCATCTGGATCTATAACAATGCCTTCAGGTCTTTCTTCCGAGCATCTGAGTTCATTGTGGTTTGAAGATCACTTCCAAAATGGGAGATGATCCATCCACATTTCCAAGAGTTCCAAGAGAGAAGAGTAACTAAAGAAGTATTCCAAACAGAAAAGTGACCACTTGATGTGGAAGGCCTCCTAATTTCTTAGCCTGAAAACTCTGTAACCTATCACTGTAACCTATTTATGTCCTAGAGGCTGGAGTTGTAAATGGGGAAGTGGATGGTCATTGAATTCTACCAAGAAGTTATACATATATGTACCTTTTAGACAGCTTATATTCTAGGAGTAGTTCATGTCTGTCAAATAAGGCTACCCTTCAGACTTTTTAAATAAAAATGTATCCCAGGCCCCACTCTAGATATCCATATATTTTTAGAGCTCACCTAGGTTATTTCTAAAACTCTTTCTTTGCTACAGATAGTTATTAGATTGCCTTTAGTAAACAAACTACAATGACAGTCATCAAAGAAGTATAGAGAATTATCTTTATTATCTGAGTTATACTCAAAAGTCAAGTGGATGAGTTGCCTATATCAAGGAATATGTTTACAAGACTAGGGGGTAGAGTAAAGTCACAGAATCTTTTCAGAAGTGGAGGGTTTATGAGCACAAACCAAGCAGAGAAGCCAGACTTTAGGTATAGGGTTAGGGTTCAGAACATGAACTTAATGCTGCTTAGGGCTTAATGCTAAATGCTTAGGGCTTTTATATATTATTCAGTTAGGGGTATGGAAGGAGGCAAAGAACAGAAAAATTCATTAAATTCAAAAACTATACTGAGCATTATTTAAGCTTTCATTCAAAATTAATATCCTGTGAATCCTCAGTATGAGAATCAATTCTTACGGGTGTGGCATAGTAGTAAATATTTCAGGATGCTGAAATAGAAGATACATTTCCATTCCCCAGCCTGCCTCTTCCCATGACACATACATGTAATATAAGCCTAAAGATAACAGAAAACCTAGAGATCTATGTATCTGTGGATGAGAGTACGTGTCAGAGATCGTACAGCTGACTCATAATTCCATACATTTTTACTCTCTAATAGTGAAAGGAGAATGGAACTTCTGAAATATAATGTAAATATTATATATCATAAATATAGCATGTGTATATACTATATATATATATATACACACATGCACACAACACACACTATTTGTTTGTTTTCTTGTTTACACAATGCTTTTGAGGCACCAAAATAAATGCTGTAAGTTTATTGGATGTAGTGACACTTTGGGAAAGAAAATACAGCTTATACTGGGGGATACTTCATAAACATTTGATGTTACTCTAAGTGAATGTATTCCATGTTTCTAAGTGAAAAAAAAAAACTAGTATCTTTGACTCAAATTTCAGTGACAAATTTTAGGAACATTATGGGCCTGCATGTATTACACATGTAACAATTTTTAATATGAAAAATATTAGTTCACATAGTTCACCCAGAAAGAAAGTCAGCAATGAGCTACCACTGGAAAATACTCCAGCAATGATTCAAAACTGGAGCAAGTTCATAGATATTTGGTCTCTGATAAGAATGAGATGCCAGTTATAATTTGCCTGTGGTGACCTTTTAAAATGATGTCAAGTCCCAAAGAACTACCACCATCTGGATGGTTGCTAGCTCTAAGACATGGATCTAAATTAGGCATAAAAAGTAAACCAGGATTATCTTAAATAGTGACAAACTGATCTTAACTTGTAATAGGCCTTTGTTGGCGTCCTAATTAACCGATTACTCTCTCTAAGTGCTTTCTAATTTCCTGGCCTTTACAGTTACTCTTATGGCAAGCCTATTACAAAAAGTTCATGAATGAGCCTCTTCTATTCCCTTCTAGATAAAGTGCTCACCAGTAGAATAGGACACAGGATGTATGATAGGTAACCACAGGATTAATTGTCTACAGCTGATTTTAGCAAAGTTATTGGGAGAAAGAATGAACCGGTACTGTATCTGGAAACTCTTTCAAGCATATAGGATCAAAATAATTCTTTTATGGGTAATAAATTCTAACCCACAGTGCTCTTTTCCAAATTTCTCCAGGCATTCAACAAAGATAGGACTAGCTAGATAATATATGGCTCAACTACTAATTACGATTTACTAATTACTATTTACTTAAGTTACTTAAAATAGCCAGTAACAAACCCAATACCACATTTCCAGATCACTAAAACATAATTACATTTCACAATCAACTAAAACTAGAAGACAAAAAAACAGGAGGGGTAATATCAAGCTGTGGCAGGCTTAATGATGTCTCCCAAAGTCCTCAACATCTGAATCCTGCAAGTATGTTACCTTATATAGTTAAAAAGATTCTATAGACATGATTAAGTAAGGGATCTTGAGATGAGGAGATTATCCTGGGTTATCAGAGTGTGGCCAATGCAATCACAAGTGTACTTTATAAGTGGGAGTCAAAGATACACCTGAAAAAGGAGGTGATGTGATAACAGAAGTAGAGATGGGAGGCTAGGGGGTTTCAGCCATCTCTACAAGTTGAAAGAATCACAGAACAGATTCTTTCCTAGAACCTCTGGAAGTACCCAGTCCTGCTGACTCCTTGATTTTAGCTAAGAAAGACTCATTTTGGACTTCTTCCCCTCAGGATTGTAATACAATGAATGTGTGGTGTTTTAAACTACTAATTTAGTGGTAAGATATTAGAACAGCCATAGAACCTGAATATAGATTTTGACAGCAGGGAGGGACATGCTGCTATAAAAATATCCAAAAATGTGAAAGTGGCTTTAGAATTGGGTAGACAGGAAAGGGTAGAAAAATTATAAGCATGATAGAAAAAATGTAAATTCAATAGAAAAATATTCAAATCAAGCTAGCGTTATAACTACTTGATATTTGCTTATAAATCATGTAATTATTTGCCTGCTCTAAATACAATACAAACTTCTTAAGAACCAAAGTCCTGGGATGCCTGGGTGACTCAGTGGTTGAGCACCTGCCTTTGACTCAGGTCGTGATCCCAGAGTCCTGGGAGTGAGTCCTGAATCAGGCTCCATGCAGGGAGTCTGCTTTTCCTTGGGGCACCTGGGTGGCTCAGTGGTTGAGTGTCTGCCTTCGGCTCAGGGAGTGATCCCGGAGTCCCAGGATGGAGGCCCACATTAGGGTGCTTGCGTGGAAACTGCTCTTCCTGTCTATCATGAATAAATAAAATCTTTAAAAAAAAAAGAAAGAGAGAAAAAAGTCCTGTCTGTATTAATGGTTGTTATGTCCCCCAGTTTGTTTTTTTTTTTTTTTTTTTTTTTTCGAGGTGGGGAGGAATAGAGAGAGGACAGAGAGAATGTTAAGCAGACTCCATGCCCACTTCAGAGCAGAGGTGGGACTTGATCCCATGACCCTGAGATCATGACCCTGAGCCGAAATCAAGAGTTAGACACTTAATCAACTGAGCTCCCCAGGCATCCCTGTCTCGTATTTTCTTGAACAGTGCCTTGCATTTACTAGGCTGTCAAGAAATATATGTTGATTAAACAAATAATTTTTAAAATATATTTCAAAATGAGAGTGCCTGGTAGTCCCAATTGGTTAAGTGTCTGCCTTTGGCTCAAGACATGATCCCAGTGTCCTGGGGCAGAGTCCCATGATGGGCTCTCTGGTCAGCGGGAATATGCTTCTCCCTCTCCTTCTGCCCTTCCCTTCCCCTTGTGCTCTATTTCTCTCTTTCTCTCTCTCTCAAATAAATAAAATCTTTAAAAACAGAGTATTTCAAAATGAAATTTTAAAAAATGTAAATTGACTTAAAGAGACTGTTGTAGAAATATAGATATTAATGGTCTCTGCTGGAGAGAAGGAAGGGAGGGGCGCAATAGAGTCTATCTTAAGAATACCTAAAATGTCATAAACAGACTGCTGATAGAAATATAGAGGGTAAAGGTGATGCTCATGAAATCTTGTAAGGAAAAGAAAAGGAAATTATCAGAAGCAGAGGAAAAAATATCTTTATTATACAGTGACAGAAAACTTTGCAGAACTGTATTCTATAGATATGTAGAAAACAGAACTTATAAGTAATGAACTTAGAAATTTAGCAGAGCAGATTTCCAAGGAATATGTTGGAGGTGCAGCCTGGTTTATTCCTGCTAATTATAGTAAAATGTAAGTGGATAGAGATAGATTGAGGTAATAACTATTAAGCAAAAAAGACCTAGTACTGGGAGAATGATTAGCCTATCTTGAGTCCCCAAAAATGCTACATTGGAGTCGCTGTCAGGAAGCATGCTCTGGAGGGTAAGCCAGTTTTGTGGTTGATAACCTGCTAGTGCCTCTGAAGGATCAAAAAGTACATTGTTCAGTGACACAAAGGGCCTTTGAAGATAATAGGTATGTGACCCATGGATCCCTTCAGCTTCAGAAGTAGCCACCTTCTGACTTTCAAAGATTCATATTCATCTCATATGCAAAATACGTTCACCTCATCCAAGGTCTTCAGATTTCTCAACCCATTACATCAGTCCAAGTTCAGAGTATCACATAAGCCTTATCAGCTGAAAATTCCCAAGCCTCATCAACTAAATTAAGGCTAAGGGAGATTCTAGAAATAATTCACCCTGGGGCAAAAATCGTCTCCCATCTGTGGACCTGTGGGGATCATTTTGGATGTATGAAGTTCAGAACTGTAAGAGAATAAATATGTCTTATTTTAAGCCAATAACTTTGTGTTGTTATTTGTTACAGCAACGATAAAAAACGAATAGCCTGGTTTTAAAACGTTAAAAAACTGTAGTATTTGTGGTTGGCAACCTCTCTAAACAATAAATAAAATTTCAATGGAAATTTGTCAAAAAAGTTATCAACATTTTCTAGCAGAATTTTTTTTTCTGACAACCAAGTAGAAAAATTTATTGGTTAGTAGGAAGTCAGTAAAGACATTCTGTCTGACATGATATATTTTCACCCCTGTTTGAATGAGAATTAAGATACTCTTAACTCTAACCTCACTAAATTACCTTAGGTCGGCAGCCTTTGACAACTCTGAAGTTAACTTCTCTGAAGCTCAGATTGCAAAAGGAAGGAAAATAATAATATCTAATTTATGGGATAACTATGGGTGTTAAATGACATCCTTTGTAAATTCTAAAATAATAACAATGTTAATCTTTATTATTTTCACCTTACTTGTTTTATTATTATTTTAATATCTGTTTAATTCCCTGTTGGCCAAGGAAGGAAAAAAAAAAAAAGTATTTCATTTTACTTAGGGATTCATTTTTCAAATGTCTAGAATTACAAAGTATAAAGTCAAAGTTTTTTAGTTCATTCAATATTGGTTCAAATTTTAATAAATGAAATATTTTTAAGTGAATTTTAATTTGTGTATAAACTGAGAACAATTAAGTTTAGACTAAGTAAGTATTCTTTACTTTTAGGAAATCTAACGTACAATTTAGATTTACAGAGCAGATTAGGGAATTAGTATTTATTTGAAAGAAATCACCTAACTTCTTTGAATAACTACCAACAGGAAAAAATCATACATATACATATAAAGTGTCTACAATAAACTGTTTTTAAAAATATGCTGAAAGTACAGGGCATTATTTAGAAAAAAACAAACATTTTTGTTCATTTGTATACATTTCTCTTAACTTTAGAACAAAGTCCCTCCATGCACATAAGGGATATTTTTAGCTCATTATGAATATCCACAAGAATGTGTGTTATTAATAATCTTAAAATTGTTTGCTTTCGTACTTGTGAGTTTTCTTTACAAATAAGGTTCAAAATTCCAGAACTTTTTCATGCATTCCCTGTCTTAAATTAAGGAAAAATGTATTTTAAGATAAAGTGATGTTATCAATTTAGTTTCAATTAAAAACAAATATATCAAATAGGATAACACATATAAGATACCTATTCAAATCTCTAATACACAATAGACATTTAAGAAATAGAAAGAGCAAAAAAGAAAAAAGAAATAGAAACAGCTATGGTAAAATAAAAAATTAGAACTGTATGACATTATTATATTATCACTATTGTAATGAGTTTAGAAAAGGCCAAAATGTTATACGCACATCTTCACATAGATTCACGCAGAGTAAGTCTCCTATCTATGCAGACACACTTTATAAGAGTTTCTAATCCAGTCAGAGAAACAGTTAAAGCTTTAAAGGAACAACTTAATTGTTTTATGTGATATTTTAAGTTAACTGGATATATTTGGTTTTCTTTTTAAGCTAGTTATAGTTTTTTTATATTAAATTACTTAGGTGCTACGATATATACAAAACTGGAAAAAAATTGTAATTGTGTTTTCTTTTCTCTAGTAATGTGGGTCTCTCCTTCCTACTTTTTGTTATGGGCTAAGTAATATGCACATATTATCAGTGTATAATGTCCACTTAGATACTGAACTTGAGATGGCATTGAGATTTAGCACTATTAGAATCAGAATCAGAAATAATCAGAACATAAATCAGACCATAAAATGAGAATAAAAAATAAAATCAGTATCAGATTCCAAAATCAGAAATAATCAGAATAACACAATAACACTAGAAATCATATCTGTCTAACTTTATTACTATAATCTTCAGTTAAAAATTATTAAATTACTTCTTAACCTTAAGATGTAACTAAAAGTACAAACTTTGTCTTAAAGAATTATAAACTTGGGTGTTTTTTCTTATCATTTTCATTAATTATATATAATTTCATCATCCTGTTTCTTAAGTAATTTTAATATTAACAGCAAAATATACTATATTTAGTCTCACTATGCCCTCATTTGTATTCATGTTTATAGTAGAACAACTGTTTGGTTGACATTTTAAAAGTGTCTGTACTGAAATAAGGCTAACAAATGTTATTTGACACCTCATATAACTAAAAGTAATAAATCTAAAAATATGCAACAATAAGAGAAGGTGATATTTACATCATTAAAAAAACTACATAAATGCTATAAACATGATTCACCTTTAAACATCTTTATGTGACAAAGAAATGCATTCAGCCAATCACAGTACTTAGATATAAAAATGATCCATTTTTAATGTACATTGCAAAATGTAACTCTAGAAGAAAGCATATCTTACTGTATGGAATAAGAATATGGCCCAATAAGTAAAAGTTAATGGTATATGTAGAAAAAATCAAACAGTTTAAATTCCAGCTTTCTATAAAGAGAAGCAATGTGAATACAATCAAAAGCAAGGTCATATATATTTTCAGTGTGTGTTTGCCTATTTACACATATAAAGAATTCTTACATAATGACACACATTTTTTCTACACTCTATGCTTGTCAACACATTTTCATATGCATTTAACTTTAACCTTATAGTCACACTTTAAGGTAGATAAGCAGACATTTGATCCTCATTTTATAGAGTACATAACAGACTCAGAGTGATTGCATTGCCAACTACTCCACTGTAGTAACATGGAAGCTGTAGCTTGAATTCAGTTTTTTTTTTTTTAAGCCAAATTCCAGAAATCTTGAGTTTGGGATGGTTATTAATAAATATTAGAATCAGTATATACTAATGGTGAAGAGGAAATAACACATTTTCCATTAGAATTAGCCTTCTGGGATTCTCAGAAGCAATGACGATGATGAATAAGGTTTGAGCTCAAAGGTCAGCCAAATCAATATTACCTCTCTTTTCAGCCAACTGAGAAGACAAAAAGATTATAAAGGTGGGAACCAAAATATTACCTTTATTGCTACTAAACTTGGAATTGTAGAATGTAGCTTGGACAAGTGGCAATGATAGACTTCCTATTATTGATCCCAGAAAGTCAGAAGAACAGTCACTCACAGCCCTGGACCACCATGAGCCTTCCCATGGGGCAGAGCCTCTGCTTTTAGGGTGATCCTAAAACCAAGATCCTAGGCAAGTAGACCCCACAAAAGAGAGAAGAGGCTAAGTTTCTCATGCCCAGTTTGTTCCAATACTACAATTAGGCAGATGAGGAGATGGAGAGGGCCAGAAGTGGTAAAATACTGGAGCTCACTCTACATGAAAGAAACTATCAGAAATGGAAAAGAAATCCTAAAAGCAGATGTTAAATAATCATATAGAGAAGAATTATAAGTGATTACTATTTAGATTTTCTAAAAGGCTTTTAAAAAGTCACAAAGTGTCATATTTGCCACAAAAAGATATACAAAGAATCAGTTAATGAAAGTGAAAGGATATACTATCCCAATAAATGTTGTATCTCAGTGAGACATTATGGCAACCTCCTGTTTATGTTGGACCTGCAGGCCCCATTGGGCAATTTTTTTTAATGATCTATAAAAGTGAGGCATATCTGACTTTTCCTGCAATCTCTTAAGCTGATGTAAGTAAGGAAGGAAGTGTGCAGCTTATTAAAACAATTTTCATAAGATGGTATTATCTTCCAACTAGAACTAAATTAAGTGATTCCTCTTTCTTCCTCCTGGCAGAAGGAGACTTACATGGAGTTTAATTATCTTAATCCATAGTTTTGAATTTCTAATATAGTAATAACTCTTATACCCCAGTCACTCCCACTTCACCCCCAGACTGGACTTTTAACCATAAACCAAATTCTGCATCTCTTTATCATAAAATGAGCTAGCACAGGTTTTTGCCCCCAGACACCAACTTTTTCTGGAGTTATGACTAGAGATAGTCAAATTCTTTGATCACTATCCATGTTATTTTGGATGAACTTGCGGTGTCAGTAGCCTTGTTTTTTGTTTGTGTCCCTTCTTACTGGGCATCTTTCCAGTTCTTTGCCAACCGGTTCCGTTCTATGTACAAACATGCCTTGAGGACAAGTTGTATGATGTCACAAGAAGCATGTAACTAAGCTGAAATGTATTTGGCAAATGTTAAACACTTCCAAATTTTGTAATGTTAAATTCACACAAATTGCAGCGAGAGGCCATGTATTTGTTTTCATAGGGAAATCAGTAACTCTATGTAAATTTAGAAAAAAAGAAAGTCATGATTTGGAGGTGGGTAGGAAGTGGAATGGGGGGAATAATTCACATTCTTCCCATTTTTTTTCTTCTGCCACACGCAAAAAAGTTAGTTATTGTACTAATCCACCACTACTCCCAGTGTAGTCTACAAACCAGCAGTATCACCCAGGGATGTCCTAGAAATGTAGAACTTCTGACCCCGCCTCAGATCTACTTAATCAACATCTGTATTTTTAACAAGACCTCATGTTAAGAAAGCACTGTATTATTCCATGAATGCAACTGTCCAAAGAGTACTCGGAGCCCAAAGTGTGCTGGGATTTTTTTTTTTTTTTTTTAAGAAAGCATTGAGAAAAAAAAAGAAAGAAAGCATTGAGGAATACAATAGAAATTATTGCCTTGTCCTTGCTCAAAACAATGGAGAGTCCACACCTGGAAAATCTCCTTGATCCACCTCAAGAAATAATGGAGTTGAAGAACGTCTGGAGAACTATAAACTTAAATCACTGAGAGGAAAGATGTCCTGCCACATGTGGAAGGGCTAAAGACTCATTCAGCCTGCAAACATGAAAGATGAAGCAACAGTGATCAAAGTTTACAAAATCATGAAAGGCACAGAGAGCATGTTCACTGATATTAGTGTCAGGGAACTGCCTACGCGGGAGAAATATGTCTGTCCTCTACCCCGGCAAACATAGATGAAGTGCCTGCTACTTAGGCAGCCAAGCAGCTGTTTGTAGTTAACCAGGTTTACTTCCAAGCCTGGTTCAGTCAGGACTGAATCTCAACCAAGGGAGAGGACTCTAAAGACCCTGGAGGCCTAGACAGTGCACTGACTCTGGGTCAAAATTCTTCTCTTCTTCGCTCCCATCCGCAACTACCTTTCCTTTTCACCCTTCCTTTCAAAGAGACTCCCTTCAATTATTTTTGCTTCCTGCCAGTAGTTTCACATTATATAACTGGACTGCACACATTTTTTTACTCCTTTGCTCACGGGTATGGATGCTCTCTTGATTTGATCTCTGACCACTACTCAAACACGCCAGCTTATCAGCTTCAGAAATTCCTGCAGGTCACCTTAGCTCTTGTTGATGGGTGATTTAGGATTTTTGGATGGCATTCCTTGGACCTTAGAGTGATGACTTCATTCAAAAAATGGGAAGTATTTCTCTATATAATAGTAAAACTATCCTGTTAAATGGTAGACTATAGAACTGTAAATACATTCAAGGAGGTCTGGTATTAAAATCGTTAAATCCATGGGAATCTACGAATCTGCGAAATTATTAAAAACTATGTGAATGTTTAAAGGAAGAAAGAACACTTATATATTTCTTGTTACTACAGTGGAGGATTTTTCATAAAAGACCCCTCAGTGGGTGGAGGTGAGCATTGAGGGGGTGGATGTACTTCTACCCACTGTGACATCTTTTTATTTTCAGCTATAAATTAATAACATTATCCAGTTCTAAACTCTCATTATGGTTGAGGAAAGTGAGGGACGAATAGAAATCTCTGGCAATATTTAGTATATTTTGCGTTCTTCTTCTCCTCAATTATTTCCAAACATGCAAGATATAATTTTTAACTTTACATTTACTCATATTTATACTTAGTATCCCTTAGTGATGTTTACTTGAAAACCCGATGTCCTTTCTTTTCCATGATATGAAAACGAATAGATAAAAATGTACAGAAATGTGAAATATTATGTATGTATAAGAGAGGACGTTTGTAGAACTGAAATTATGGATTGGAAAGAAACGTAGTTCAGGGAAGGATTTTGAAGAAAAAAGAGAGCATAGTGAGAAATAAAAAGGACTAATTGATAGCTCCTGAGTACAACTGGGAGCTGGATACAGTATTCATGCTTCAAAATATAACCCGATTTATTTCCTATAATCTCAGAGTTTGTAGTCAATATTTCTAAGGCCAGAAAAAATATACTAGATGTCACTACACTTCCTATATCATCTATGTAAGACTTGTTAAATGCTTGTTCCTGCCAACATTACCCTGTCACCTACCGCCAGCTTTTACAGGCAAGAGTGACAAGAGGCTTGAGGACAGTGATGGTGAAGGACTTCCTCTCCTCTCAAGCTACGTAAGGATGACTTCCTGGAGACTATGGTGTATATCGCCTGGATTTTGACAAATGGTCTTTCTGCCACCCATAAAAAATCTAAAGGAGGAGAACGCACAAATTTTATCTCATAGCAAGTTTCCCAGCTAAAGGTAGGCCCAGCTGGTTGAGAAAAGAATTCTTTGGTGAGGTTTGGAGTTTTATTTTTTATTTTATTTTATTTTATTTTATTATTTTATTATTTTATTTTATTTTATTTTATTTTATTTTATTATTTTTTTGGTTTGGAGTTTTAATAGAATACGAGGCCATAAGGAGAAAATCCATTATCACCTGAAATTATCTGGAAAAGTGTTGGGCCATGAATGACTTTCACATAGAAGGAGGAAACAGTAATGGAATGGGTTTGCAGATGCTGTTTTCCTACTGAGCCCAATTTATGCTACTAACTAGGTTCAATACATGGTATCTCTGATCCAGGTGATGCTGTGGAGAGTGAGGTGGAAAGGAAAAAGAAAAGCCTTGGTTCTTTTTGCTACCATAGTAAAGAATTGCAGGACAGCAAAATTAAAATAGCAAAGTTTTTATTGAAGTATAGTCCAAGGGAGGAGTGGGCCTCCGGAAAAGATGGGGTGTGGTTTTATATCAATTTTTTCTTTTGAGTGGGTCTTACGGTCCAACTTTTGAGTGACAGGCCTGTATTATATAATAATAATTATCCAGCTATACATGTCCTTTCGTAGGATAGATTCCAAATGCCTACACAGGGTAGGAAACTGGAATGTTATTTCTCTTCTAGAGACATGAGTCAGATAAGGACAAGGGACTGTTTTCTGCACAAGTGCAACAAGCACAGCAAACTTAACCCTTCTTTTGCAGGGATATTGTCACCACACGCTGACTGCTAGATGGGGGGGAGGGGAATAGGGTGGTCCCTGATGGTCCTGGAGCGGTCCTTGGTTGGGGCTCTCATCAGGGCATCATAGATCTATCATCCTATTGCTCATGCCCAACTTCCTGCCTAACAATAACATTAATATTCTGTCCATAGTCACATAGGCAGCAACTCCGTTTTGTTTTATTTTATTTTATTTTGTAAATTGTGTCCTCTTTTTAACAAATCACATTATGAATGAATTTACTACAAATTCACACACCTATCTTTCTGCCTAATTCCTCACTACTTGCCCAAATAAACTTCTATTCCAATAGCAATCATCAACATTTACATACTCTCTTTGTTTATTATCTTTACATATGACCCTTTGTATTTCCTGCCTATTTTTATTCCACCACATGTATTAAATACACAATTCAGCTGGACTTAATCTCTGCTTCAAGCCAATTCAATTTTAAGTGACATGTGTGCCAGCCATTGGGAAAGAATTATAAAACAAGTGATATGGCACCGTTGATTTCAGAAGCTAATGGGTCTGGTAGGAAATACATACATACAAACAAGACCACATTTGATAACTGTACAACAGAAGTAAAGAGTTATGGAAGGTCAGAGGAAAGTATCACTGCTTCTGACTAGGGCAAGCATTCTTTTTTTTTTTTTTTTTTTTTTTTTTAAGATTTTATTTATTTATTCATGATAGTCACAGAGAGAGAGAGAGAGAGAGGCAGAGACACAGGCAGAGGGAGAAGCAGGCTCCATGCACCGGGAGCCCGACATGGGACTCGATCCCGGGTCTCCAGGACCGCGCCCTGGGCCAAAGGCAGGCGCCAAACCGCTGCGCCACCCAGGGATCCCAAGGGCAAGCATTCTCAAAGGGAGCAAAACTTGGTTCTGGGGGCTGGGGAGCAAGAACACTTATCCTTTTTATATATAAAACAGAGTTATACATGTAGTAAATAAACTTACACAGTCTATCTGTGGTGTGCAAAATTTAAAGGAAGGACAATTCAGAAAAATGTCTCAAAGACTCTTGGGTGCTTGAGAGAAATACAGTAGCAGAAAAAAACTGAAAAATCCTGGACTAGAGGAATTGATGAGGTCAATGCAGAGAATTTTTGTAGGTCTTTATTTTGAACTAATTTAGACTTGAAAAGAAGTAAAAAATAGTAAAAAACAAAACAAAACAAAAACTATACATCCCCCATCCAAAATTTTCTCTGACTTCTTTCCAGATTTTTTTCTTTATCTTTGATTTTCTATAGTTTGAAAGTAATATGTCATGGTGGATTGGGGCAGGGGGGCATTTATCCTACTTGTTCTCAGAACCTCTTGGATCTGTGATTTGGAGTCTGACATTAATTTGGGGACATTCTCATTCATTGTTTCAAGTATTTCTTCCGTTCTTTTCTCTCTTCCTTCTCCTTCTGGTACTCCCATTATGCATGTGCTTTATTTGTTTTAGTGATCTCACAGCCCTTGGATATTGGTGTTTTTGGTTTGTTTGCTTGCTTTCAATTTTTGTTCTCTTTGCTTTTTAGCTTTTGAAGTTTCTATTCATATATCCACAATAGCTCAGGATTATTTGCTCATCCATGCCCAGCCTACTAGTAGGCTCATCAAAGGCATTCTTCATTTCTATCAGTGTTTTTTATCTCTAGCTTTTTCTCTTGGTTCTTCATTAGAATTTCCACTACTCTACTTACATTGCTCATCTGTTCTTGCAGGCTGTCTATTTTATCCATTAGAGCCCTTGCCATATTAATCAGAGTTGCTTTAAATACCCCGATGGATAATTCCAGTGTCCTTGATATGTCTGGCTCTAATACTTACTCTGGTTCTTTGAATTGTGCTTTTTGTCTTTTAGTATACCTTGTATTTTTTTTTTTTTTGACAGTTGGACGTGCTGTAATGAATAAAAGGAACTGCTGTAAATCATCAATTACTAAATCATTACTTTAGTAATGCGGGTGTTGAGGTGTAAGGGGAAGGCAAGTGCTCCACAGTCCTGTGGTTTGACCATGGCATTTAGGGAGCCTATGTTCCTGGACTGTGAACTTCACAAGTGTTTCTCAGGTGATTTTTTTTCCTCTCCCCTTAAGTGGGGGCTTGTTTGGAGTGACTGTTCCACATCCAACTTCCTTCCTGATTTGGGGCCTCCCCACTGCATACAGTATTTATATGATGCAATACCTCTTCTCACATTACAGAAGCCAATGGGAGAGATGACTCTTTTGCCTGGTGATGATGGCATCTTACAGCAGAAAGAGCAGCTTCTTGGCCTACAGCTATTGTATTTCCAGAAAAGTACTCCCAACTGACTTTTCCCCACACATATTTCTGAAATCTGGTTTGCCAGCCTCCCATTAAGCCTGTCATTACATTCCATTTTCATTGCTGAGCAACTAGGACTGGTTTCTGAGTTTGCAGTCACAAACCCTGATGATATGAATCACCCCTAAGGTTTTTCTATAAGAGGGATGATGCCATCATCTCTCTGCATTAGGATGTTCACTCTGTAGTTAGTGGATGAAAAAATTGGACTAGAGATAGTAAGAATAAATATATTATGGTAGTTTTGACATGACAATACATTAGGAGCTTGAACTAGAATAGAGGAGGAAAAGGACAAAAACTCAATGTGATCATGGAGATATAATCAGTAATTGATATGACTTGGTGATTACAAGGGTCAGAGAAAAATGTGAAAGGAAAAAAGAAGCTAGTTGATTAGTTGATGACTCTTGAGATAGCATGGGTAGTATATTGATTCTACTCCAGGAGAAAAATATTGTGAACCAGAATATGAGACATATGGTAGTGTTTCAGTACCAAAAGTGAGAAACTTGAGGAAAAATAAATTAGATTCCTTTTGGAAATGCTATATTTGAAGTACCAGTGAAACACTTCTTAATATGCTAACCACTTATTCTGTGCTTACTTCTTATATAATGTTAATTACTGGTACACAAATTTTACTAACCCACAGTGTAGTACCTTTAATAGCGAGACACAAAATATCTGTGTTCATTTATTATAGCATTATATCATTTAAAGTAATTATATCAAAAATTATAAATATCTATGGAGGCAGTTGGCTAGATAAAACAATCCTGGGTCAGCCTGGGTGACCCAGCAGTTTAGTGCTGCCTTCGGCCCGGGCCTGATCCTGGAGACCCGGGATCGAGTCCCACATCGGGCTCCCTGCATGGAGCCTGCTTCTCCCTCTGCCTGTGTCTCTGCCTCTCTCTCTCTCTTTCTCTCTATGTCTCTCATGAGTAAATAAATAAAATCTTAAAAAAAAAAATCCTAAGCACACTTTCCATTACATTATTTACATTATTACATTATTACATTATTAGAACTTTACATTTTTAGAAATATTTTATAATCATAGATGCTAGTCAGAATATATCTCAGTGCACTTCAACATACTCATAAAGTATAATGCGAACTATGTATATAATAATAATATTATATACATATATTTAAAGGAAAACATACAAGCAGGTAAAAACACAAATAATTATGTATTGTTTTTAAACTCTTGGTTTACTCCCTTTTTAAAAAATTATACACACACACACATATATATATACACACACACAAATATATACACACACACACACACACACATATGTGCCATGGAACTAATTCTGGCAAAACACTGACATAACAATTGGTGTGTTAATTAATATAAGGTACAAATAAGTATACCTTATATTTGCTGTGCATTTATCTAATAAGTATTTATAGAGTATTATTTGTCACAATATCCTCTCAGAGAGAAAGAGATAGACAGGAAATGGAACATGGTCCCCAAAACACAGAATGAGAATACAACTACAAATATTAAACTACATCTTATGTGAATTTACCAAAGAGACTGTCCAGGAAGTGCTAAAAGGTAAGTTCCATAAAAGAAGCACATAAGACCACATCCTTAGCAGAGTTGTTTTTTTTTGTTTTGTTTTGTTTTGTTTTGTTTTCTTAGCAGAGTTTTAGAAGAAAGTTATATCATCTTTAGAGCAAGAAAGCTGATCCACCCAGAGAACTCAAGCAAACAACGATTCACTGGTGGTTACTTGGAAGTTCTAGACCAATGATTTGTGACTTAGTGTTAGGCCAGGCAGAGTAGCCTATTTTGGAAGTAACCATATGCTAAAAGTAAGGGGTTCTGCATTTGACCTGTATCAAAAAATCAGAAAAGAACAGGGATATGTAGAACATGAAAGACTGTGCACTTGAGGTTCTGCAATGGTTAAAATACTTGAATGCATCATCCTCAGTGTATTATATATTACTGGCTTTATTTTATTTCATTTTATCTTTATTTTATTTTATTTTATTTATTTTATTTTATTTTATTTTATTTTATTTCATTTCATTTCATTTCATTTCATAAGCTTTTATTTCAATTCCAGTTAGTTAACATACAGTGTGATATTAGTTTCAGGTGTACACTATAGTGATTCAAAACTTGCTTACAATACCTGGTCATCACAAGTGCCCTCCTTAATACCCATCAACTAGTTCACCCATCCCCCACCCACTCCCCTTTTGGTAACCATCAGTTTGTTCTCTATAATTAAGAGTCTGTTTCTTGTTTTTTTTTTCCTCTCTCTCTTTTTCCCTTTGCTCTTTTGCTTTGTTTCTTAAAATTCCACATATGAGTGAAATCATATGATATTTGTCTTTCTCTGACTTATTTTGCTTAACATTGTACATTCCAGCTCTATCTGTGCCATCCATGTCATTGCAAACAGCAAGATTTCATTCTTCTTTATGGCTGAATAACATCCCATTGTATATATACACCACACCTTCTTAATCTATTCATCAATTGACAGACATTTGGGCTGCTTCTATATTTGGTTATTATAAATAATGCTGCTATGAACATAGGGGTGCATGTATCCCTTTGAATTAAAATTTTTGTATCCTTTGGGTAAATACCTAATAGTGCAATTTCTAGATGGTAGGGTAGTTCTATTTTTAAACTTTTGAGGAACCTCCATACTATTTCCAGAGTGGTTGCACCAGTTTGCCTTCCCAACAATGTAAGAGGGTTCCTTTTTCTCTGTATCCTTGTCAACACCTGTTTGTTTTTTGAGTTGTTGATATCAGCCATTCTGACAGATGTAAGGTGATATTCATTGTAGTTTCAATTTGCATTTCTTTGAAAGTCCGTACTTCTGGAAACAAGAAAGAATAAAGGAAGCGAATTCCAATTTTTTAACTATCTAAGAAGTAATGGTTAACATACTTCTTATGTATTTTATGAATGAAAAGAGCAGCAGGGGATTAGTCATTGCTCAGGGGATTTTTGAAAGGAGATCATTGAATCTAGGAGCTAATAGTCTACTTCAGAGTATTTAATTTTTCTAAAATTCCCATTTAGTTCTCACCAACAGTGGAGTCCATTTAGGTGACAGAGATGAAAACCAAAGAAATCCAGAGCTACATAAAACAAACTTAGTATAGCAGCTTCATCTTATTCCTAAAGTGAGTCAGGCAAACATGTCAAAGAAAACATATCCTCTCAAGGAATTTCTTTTGGGGAGGAGGGACAAGGGGGAAGGTATTATTCTACCTACAACAATCTAAACCAGTTATATCACATTTGGAGGTCAAAAAAATCAGGCCCAACAATAGCCACAGACTGGTACAGTTTTGGGTCTTTCCCTTTAGCTCTTCAGGAAAAAACACAGAACCTGCCTCCATCATCTTCACAAATTTCTTCTCAGTCTGTCCTGGAGGTCAGCCCTTCTGTCACACATATGCTAAGAAAATAGTCTTGCCAGTTACTCATATTCTCTGCAGTGCTGATCCCTTCCTGCTGAAGTTGGAACTCCAGCCACAGGGCTGGGCTGCCTGGCCTTCCTGGACATCTTACCTGGGATTCATGAAATCCTCCTTCTGATTTTTCCTCGGTCCTTGCTTCAGACCTCGTGTCTAGGATGAATCATATATCTTCAAGAGTTGTGGCTAGAGCACCAACTGAGTGACCAGCACTGTCCCACACTCAGAATAACTGTCCCAAACCTATATAACACCCACCCACATACTCACAGTGATGCCATGACCTGAAATGAAATCAAAATGGTTTGCATTCTCTATTTCCTTAGGATTTATTCTTTTTCAAAGAGCTTCAAGGAATTTCTTCTGAGTGCTGGAGAATATCCTTAAATTCTGTTCATGAAAGAGGCCAGAGTTCCCATACAGAGCCAGCCAAAATTGCACAAAATTTGCACAAAATTTGCACTTTCCAAAGAGACTGTCAAAATTTTGCCACTTCATACTATTTCTCTCTGAACAGATACCCAACATTTCCAGGCCTGGGCCAAAGTAGTGAGAAGTTTGACATTCCAAGTGTAGTTTTAATAAATGACTTATCACCCTTGTTAAAAATATCATAACGTGTTTAGGTTTCTAAAATGAGTTGACAGGGTTTGCAATCACAGCAGCAAGCACATCGGGCTTTCCACTCATACTAAGTTGGTTATAAAGGGCTTCATAAACTTCGCAATAACACAGCAGAAACCAAACTTGCTGTTGTCAAGAGCATTGTAGCAGACCCTAATTAGATACTCACCCGTTCCATTTTCTCTTGTTGAGCACGTCGGAAGAAAATTTCATAGCCTCTTTTGAGGTTAGCTTAGAGATCCATATGATTAGATTTAGCTAAGGAAATGTGAATGGAAGTGATATTTGCTTCATCCTGTCCTGTGTACTAAGATCTCCCAGAGATATTCAGCTAGGGTGTCCTCTTCCTTTTGCTCCGAGGGCAAAAGAACGCGAAAGACTCAGACATGACTGAGTCACATGATGAAAAGAACCAGAATCCTTTAATCACAAAGTTGAGGAAGTACCTTGCCCAGGAGACGCATCAGACTGTGAGACTGTGATGTATGTGTGCATGCGTGAATGTGTGTGTGTTAAACCACTGAGACGTGGGGGTTATTTGCTACAGCAACTAGTGTTGAACACTGTGTTACATGGTGTCAGGGGATATCTCATTGTGGTTTTGATTTGCATTTCCCTGATGATGACTGATGTTGAACATCTTTTCATATGTCCGTTGGCCATCTGTATGTCTTCTTTGGTGCTTGCTTCGGCACCACGTATACTAAAATTAGAATGTAGGTCTTCATTGGAAAAATGCCTATTCAAGTTCTCTGTCCATTTTTTAAATTGGGTTATTTGGTTGTTGGTGTTGAGTTCTTTATATATTTTGGATATTAACCACTTATCAGATGTATTATTTGCAAATACTTCTCCCATTCAGTAGTGAATGGGAGTTTTTTTTTATTTTAATTTTTTTTAAATTTTTATTATTTTAGGGAGAAATTTTTATTTTTTTTTAATTTTTATTATTTTATTATTTTTTTAATTTTTATTATTTTAGGGAGAAAACCTGTTTTTATAATCTTAAGTGTGAACCACAAACAGGCTTTTCTGATAAAAGCTTCAAACCCTGTAGAGAAGAGAAAGGCAAGCACGTATTAAACATTTCAATAAATATGCAAAAAAAATTCAGCAATTAGGAACCTGGTGTTTTTGTATTTGAAGATGCAACAGTTTTCATGCTTTGAATGTTTTATCCTGAGAAGAGTTTTAAGGATATTTTGTTCTATATGGCTCAAAAATAAAACTTAAACATATATAACACTTATCAAGAATTCTCCATATGATTAACATTCTGGACTGTCCTAGCAACGTCTCACAATGAGAAGTCAAAAAAAAAAAAAAAAATCACACCTACGTTGTACAGATAGCACTGAGAAGGAAAGGAACATCGGGAGAATGAGTCACTTATATCTGTTTTATGCTCAATGCTTTTGGTAAATTCAAAAGATGATTGTAAAAACATCAATGATTTATTTGTTTCCAAATAGCCAGACCTCTCACACTGGCTCACCACCAATTACATAAGTGCTAAGTATTCAACAGAAGACTGCAGGTGACCCTTTGCTTCTCTCTGGTCCCTTTACCAAACCTCTGATTCTTACTTCAGAATATTTTCTGTTTAAAACCAGAGAACTGAGATTCTAAGTATTAACATTTTGCCTCTTGCTTGGCCCTAAAAGCTACCTGAGGTCCTAATGTGCTTATTTCAACTCCTTATAAAAATAAAAGAGTTTATTTATTTGTTAGTTATCATGATCTTTGCATGAAGAGAAGATTCATCTTTTGCTGTGTATTTCCTTTGAAAGTCAGATATTATAAAAGATTGAAAAAGAAATTCAGAAACTCCAATGTTTGTGACAATCACCCAACAATGAGGGCACATCACTGTAGAGAATCTAAAGTGTGACCCAAATGATAAATAATCACTCCTTTCTTGTTTCTTCTACTGTGTCTTTAGGGTTTACCTATCATTTTGGACTTTGAATGAGGAATTTCATTTTGCCATAAAAGTAGTACAGCAATGTCCACATAATCAAAATGTTTATTCTGGAAAAAAAAATTCAGTATGTTGCCTTTTTGTTTTGTTGTTGGTTTCCTTCTTTGTATAAAAGTTTTTTTTTTTTTAATGTAGTCCCAATAGTTTATTTTTGCTTTTGTGCTCCCTTGCCTGAGGAGACATATCTAGAAAAATATTGCTAAGACTGATGTCAAAGAGATTACTACTTATGTTTCCTTCTAGGACTTATGGTTTCAGGTCTCACATTTAGGTCTTTAATCTATGTTGAGCATATTTTTGTTTATGGTGTAAGAAAAATATTTCTTAAAAAAATACCAGATCAATTTATATTAGGCAAGAATTGACATACTTCTGTAGGGCTTCTGGGATGATACCACAGATGCCATGTATCAAGCACTAAGGTAAATAACAGGCACATATTACATAGGTTGGTTCCCAGTAAAAATGATTTAGGAATATTGTTTGTTTGCATCTATGTTATTATTCCATTTTGACTTTCAATAAAGGATGGCCACTTCATCTTGCCTGACAGCATGGATTTTTAGAAAGTATAATTTACCTTTGAAGCTAAATTTTCTCTGTTTAGGAAAAGACCAGGAAGGATCTTTCCATTGCATACATATAAGACAAGTACCCATCATCATTCAGGGTTAAAACTTGAAATCTTCTAATTTGGAATAGAAATATTGATGGAGTGTGTAGAGTTGTGAGAGTTGAGCTTATCTCTAGCCAGACAATCTTATAAATGATTTTTTTCTTAAAATAAGTAAATTGGAAAGCTGATAGCCTCTATAGTAGGTCATTTGGGAGAGATGGCAGAGGTATTTGGGAAACTGCCTGTGCACTATTGGTTTCTCTTGCTCAATGGATGCATTTCTTTGTTTAAAAAAAAAAAAAAAAAAGAACCCCCACTACTCACTACACATTAAAAAAGAAAACATAGTAGCAAAGGACCAGTAGCAGAGTATGAAGTGATTTTAACTTCCTCCACTTTACATCCTGAGGAACTATGAAGGGACTATAGAGACATGGTCAGTAAACAGTGATCCAAACAATTTAGTGTGCCCAGATCTTGGCAATAAGATAATATTGGCAATGGACTCAACCTCAGACCTGTAAGACTTTCCAGTGACATTAACCAAGATTGGTTTACATTTGCTCAAAATGAACTCTAGTGGGCTTTCGAGAATATCTTAGGAAGAGAAGCTAAGGAATAAAATTATAAGATTTTCTCAATTCAAGGGACGCATTCTCAAAGCCATAGTGATTTGACTACTAAAAGGCCTGCAACCTTATATTGAACCAGAAGTTGGTTAAGCCAAACATATAAGTTATTTAGGCTCCTTTTCCCAAACTCTTTCTTATTCCAAAAGTGTACCGTCATGAGCCCTTTCCCCGATGCTGATTATAGGTTTCCCTTATCCTTAACTTCATCCTGCCTTGCCTGCAGGAGGGAAAAAGAAAGTAAAGCTTGAATGTTATTTTTAAGGCTTACTTGAACAAACATGGCATTTTCTTCTTTCCAAATGGCAACCTAAGTACATTCTAAACTGGGCCTGACACTTGGGTAATCTCTTAGAAGTTCACCAGGCCTATTATAAAGGAATTCTGCTTTATCATAAGGAGATATTTTTTGCCGGAGGGAGGCAGTCTGGCCACTTAGCTTCAAAGCCGACTTACTTCCACTCCACTAGCTCTAATTCTCAGTATATTGTAGCCTTTAGCAAAATAGCTTTAGCAAGAAATAAGGAAATGCAATAAAGAAAAAAATCATCAAGGGCAATGAGAATAGCCTTTTGAGCTATCATTTGCTTTTCACTCAGACTAAAAATATAAACTTTATCAGGTTGTTCTCAAGTCAGTTTGCACTCATCTAGTTAATGGCATGAAAGAGACATGATGAAGTTCATCTCTACAAAACACTGTGATTTCTTACTTCATGTGTAGTAAGTTTTTTTCAGCTTCATAGCTCAATATATAAAGTGAACTAGTTGACAACCCAAGCCTTATTTGTTGTCACAAAAAAAACTGTAGTGTATTTTCTCTAGTATCTTGTCACATCATTAACTCAAAAGAATGTCATTGCAGTATTGATTCTTAGAACAACCATGATAAAAAGAATTAGTGCTGTTTTCCACCTCTCATTAAGCAGAAGGGTTGGAAGGCTTGAGAGTGAGATTGAACAACTGGATGTGTAAGGCACACATCTATCTTTCCTTCCACTCGATGCAAAACTGAACATTGTCTCTAAGATGTATGTGTTAGTTTTTCCACTTAAAAAATTACTGAATTTACACATTCTATAAATTCAGACAGAAGGGATTACTACTATGGTCAGCCAACATAGGTAACAGTTTTCAAGGACCACAGGTCACATGAGTACCTACTGTTTAAATAGTTTCACATTGTCAAGTTTGACTAAACTGTCAGACAATTTTTTTTTGAAATGGCAACATTGTTATTCAGCGCCCTTTTAAGAGAAAAAAAATGTACTGGGAAGAAGAATTACCAGGGAGAAGTGCAGAAATAAAATTTCCTATTTCAGGCAGTTAGATAATAAATTGCTCAAGCATGGAAATGTGGAATACTTTACATCAACTAGAGAATTGTGGTTATTAAAATGATCTGTCAATAGAAACAAAGCAAAGTTTAGGTGATGAATAGCTAGCAGCTGCACCTTTGCTGCACATGCAGGAATTTATAATGAGGTTTAGGTACTATGTTTCTTTTCATTTCACTTTTTTGGTAAATAAACAGAGAAGCCTAGAAACATCTTCAAGATTATACTTGTAGTGGATTGCATCCCATGTTTTAAATGTTGTAGAATATTTATGTTTTATAAGGAAATGGTGGGGGGAGAGGAAGTAATGCATTTCTTCTGTTCCTACTGTCTTCATAACAAACCTGACAGTCCATGAAAGCCTAGCTAAGGAAATTTATACCAAACATAAATGCCCATGGGTCAAGGATAGAATCTCTCATACAATGATTACAAACTCTGAACTTTCTTTTATAGTAGAGAGCAGAGACAAATTAAAAAGCCCATTGATATCATCTTAAATCTTTTAAAATATATTGATCACAAAATTGACATTAGGATGAAACATTTAAGCAAACTAGTGTCTGATCCCCATACTGTATTACCTAAAAGACCACCTTAATCTCAAGTATCTATAATTCTAATACAAAATATAAGTAAATTGGAGAACTATGGTGTAATTGCTGTTTGGCCATAGTTACGTTCTTGACTTCCTGGACCTCAATCTTTCTAAACTTTGTAGCTAGGACCACTTAACTGCATAAAGTAGCTCCTCTCAATATTCTGGACCAAAGTCTCACTCTGGTCAGGTATTGTATGGCAGTCTCACAGAAACAGCGTCTTTTTGCTCATGCATGTTGATTCTAAGAACTGATCTCTATTATTTGTTGAAGCCCACTGACCAAAGACAACCAGAAACATAAATGCAGTGTAAGAAAGTGAGGTAAGATAAAATGCTTTATAAGAAATATATATTTGGTCATTCAAATGACCAAAATATATATTTCAGATATATTTGGTCTGTATCCACAGTTCCTGAAAATGCTTCAGAGCCATAAATGTGAATGAATGTCTTGTTATTAATTAAGGTAACCTAAGGATCCCACCCAAAGGGGTGGAGGGGGTTGCCAGGAGGACCAACCATGTGATTAAAAGGTTGGAACTTTCATTCCCCACCTCCTGACCTCCAAGGAGGGGAGAGAGGATGGAGGTTAAATCAGCAAATGGACAAGGACTTAGTCAAATATGACTATGTAATGAAGCCTCCATAAAAAACCAAGAGGATAGCTTTTTGGAGTGTTTTTTTGGAGAACTTCCATGCTAGGGGAACCAGAACACTTCCACATGCCACTGAGACAGACCCCAAGCTCTACGCTGAAAGAAGCTTTTTGGGGGGGACTTCACCCTATGTATGTCTTCATCTGGCTGTTGATTCGTATCCTTTAGCATATCGTTTAATAAACTCGGTAAACAAAGTATTTCTGTGAATTCTGTTAGCTGCTTTAGCAAATTAATTGAACCTAATGAGTAGGTTGTTGGAACCTCCTCCAATCTGTAGTTGGTCATCAGAAGCATAAGTAAGAGCCTAGGGCTTGTGACTGCTATTTGAAGTGGTACAGAGGGACAGACTTATACAGACTGAACCTTTAACCTTTAATTTCCTGTTATCCCCAGGTAGAGAGTGTCAGAATTGATTGACTATCTTGGACATCCTCCTGATGTTAAGTGTGGAAGAACCTCCCTCCACCTCCAACATTGGATTAGGTCTGGGAATTGGATGGGGTTAATTAATTTCCTGAAGCAAAAGAGAACACATACTAGAGCTATTGTGGGGCAGTTTGGAAAAGGCTATAGGAAAGAAGAGGATCTCGTAGGGTTTTAGCTTGTACTGGTTGATTCTAAGCAGGAACATAGAAGTGGGGGTCCTGTGTTGAGTCGGATGCATTCAATAAATGGAATAGTTCTACAATTCAGTATTTTAGTAATCTTTATTCAAGAAATAGGAGAAATGAAACAGGGCTGTTGATGTCTTTGGTAAGAAAATAGCAGTGACTCTGAAGAACTGGTCATTAGTAATATTGTGGGTGTGGTGCAGCCTTGGGTATGACTCTGTTAGAAGTGCTGTTTTTGTTAGCTTTGTCCCTGATCCATTGGAAAATGTTTTTCCTTTCACATTTTGTTCCTGATCCAAAAAAGTCTGTGCTACGAATCTCGGGTTCACATTTCATTCAGTAGTTCCCAGGATCCTACTTGTTTGGGTCTTCTGCTCAAAGGCACTAGTCTTCTGTTTCATTACTAGAGACCTGGCACATGCCTGTGAATGCCATTTGGCTGGGGTTGCAGTAGTTTTGAACATATCTTCCTCATGCTGATGGCTTTATGCGACTCGGCTGCCAGGACATCTGCCTGTTTTAGCTGCAGAATATTTTAGGTGCTCACACTTCCTTCATTGCCTGCTTTAGGAACTTCTCCTGATTTTCTGCCTCATCATTTTCGTCCTGTTCAGTCCCTCTCGCCCAACCAACCAACTGGACTCCAGTAGGAAAGAGGAAACAGAGCGACAGAAAGTTGAAAAATCTGGTCCCAACTACAAATGTCTCCAAATATATAAGTGTCTGGCAATGGACAATTCATAGTACAGGCAACACCAGTGAATGTTTTATTATTATTGTTTGCCTTAAAAGAGGAGAACAAGCACATTAAATTAAACTGAAATAATCAATGATGAAAGGGGAAGTATTTTGTCTTCATTTCAAAACCACACCAAGGCAGCCTGGGTTTAAGCCTATGCTATCAGCAGTATGCTGCTGGAAAACAATGATCTAACCTCTTTGCATGTTGATTTGCTTCCTCTCAAAACAACTACAATCACAGTCTTACTTCCTAAGATTGTTGATATGTACAGTGCAATGTGCCTTGCCATTATTATTATTTTTAATAAAGGCAATTTCTGAAAATGGTGTCAAAAGGTATTGAGACCAACTATAAAATTATTGTTAGAGGTGTTTCTGGAAAACACGACTTAAAAGTTTTATTCTTAATGTTTAAATGATTTTTTAGATTAGTGCCATTGAACAGGAATATATATGATGACAAGAATGGGAATAATTCAATAACGTAATTTCTGAGATAATACACCTAAGGTCTGCCGATGTGAGTAACAGTGATGTAGTAAGGCTAACAAAATTCTTAAGTGCCATTGTTAGTTATGCCATTGTTTAAATCATGTAGGATTTTGTAATTTACATGGTCCTAGAGGTTTTAAAAGTGCATATTATAAATCAAAGGAATAATAATAATAGCCATAGACATTATCAGCAAATAACATGACTACTAAATTATCTTAGCAACGTTCAAACTAATACTCATATGTAATGTGTTATTATTTTGCTTCCCTTCAATATTTGTTTTAGCCCAATAATTCAAATTCTTTGCTCTTGCTCAATGTATAATATAAAAATATTGGAATATTTTGCCCTTAAATGGAGGAATCATTTAAATTAGACTATTTCTATCAGGCTTATATATATATTTTACTCCAAATATTGCACTGTGATAACAGGTAAAACATCACTTTCTCAGATGGAGGTGGTGACAGTTTTCTGCACCCTGCTTAGCAAGCCCTCAGCATAGCTGAACCCCTTCATCGTCACCTTACATTTGCTTATACAATTTCATTTTCTTATCAGCCAATTCAACACAGTCCCTCAGCATAGGAACAGAAGGCTTCTATTGTACTCTTTACCTTTATCGAGCTCTGGCAAGCACTCTCCACCTAAACATTCTTGAAAATTAACTTTAAATCTTTGCCTGAGGGGATTTTTTTTGCCTTCCAATTTTCCACTTCTGTGGTCTTCTCTTTGCTTCAACATATTCTGAAATGTGTGCAGCTGATAGGAACACATTTGGAAAGGCAGTGCCAAGGAGTATCCCTCTCCTTGGCTATTTCTAGATGACTGCCCCGGTTTCATGCGCTGTGTAGTCTGCTGTGGTGGTGTCTGCCTAATGAGGCAGTGGTGGTCATCTAACGTTTTAGGTGTCTTGGTAGATTCCAACATCCAGTCTCTTATTTTTTTTTTTTTTAACACTGAGACAAATTGCAAGGGAAAAGAAATTTAAATAACAGTCACAAAAACTCTCCAATGTAGATGACATAAAAGCCACTTACTAACGTAAATCATATCTTGGCAACTTAATGTCTTGCAGTAATGAGAAAATTTGAAGTCATTCCTAGGAACAATAGATCATAGGGCTCCTGTCCTTAACAGGAGCTTAAGATAAAATGAAGGGAAAAAAAAAGAACATTAATATAGGAAATATAGGAAACAGCTATGAAAATAAAACAAGAAGCTACACTAAATCAAGATTTGAACATCTTAAAAATAGTGCTGCTAAAAAGTGGGAAGCAATTTTAGGGATAGTAAAAACCTTAAAAAAGAGAGAGAGAGACTAAAGTTCATTAGTCTCAAATGCAGCTTCACGTGAGGCAAAGCCAGACAACACACGGGAGCATATGTGTCATCACTAAAATATGTGCAACCGAACTTTAAAAATAGAATTTGAAACTTGCTTCTTCTGGTTGGCACTTGTCTCTATGAAGTGTGGGTACATTATTTTATCCATCACAAGTAGAGACTTTAGAAAATAGTTGATCACATCTAGAGGATGGATTTTATCAATTCAAGAGTAGCAATTGGATTCAAAGATAAACATATACCTAACAAATACAAAAGGGACTGGATATTAAAGTTTATATCAATAGGTCAATGGAATCCAGGCAAGTAGAGAGGGCAACAATGTTTCATGTATTTATTTTTCTCTTATTACCAATGTAGGCATGGTCTAGAGAGCACAGATAAGTTGAAAATCGAAAATAAAAATCAACCACAGGTGCACCACCCAGAAATAACTACTACTACAGCTCTTTGCAGTATATCTTTCTAGGCTTTATATGCATATTCTTATCTATTATTTTGTGTTTATGTGCGTGTGTTTATTAAGTTCTTTATTTTAATTTCAGTATACTTGATGTATAGTGTTTAATTATTACTTTTATATTAGTTTATATTAGTTTTAATAGAAAGGGATACCTTATTTTATATATATATATATATATATATATATATATATATATATATACTATTTGACAACTTGTAGTTTTTTTATTTAACAATATATAATAAATATTGTTGATGTGATAAGATATACTTATAGAACAAAATTGTATATGGCTTTAGTACTCCATTGTTCATGTGGTATTTGCAATTGGGAAGGTAACACATCTCAACAACTAACCTTAACTCAGGAACCTCAACTTTCAATGATGGCACAAAATCTTAATCTTAACAATTAAAGGAAACTGACCCTCCTTTGGATAAGATTTACATTTTACATCATATTCAAGATTGTTTTTCCTTTCTAAGATGGGGTGTGTATATTGGGAAAAAGTTAGGCTTGGTGGATGTCTATGCATGGGTATTAGGTAGGAGGTCTTTTACATCTGACTCCTTATGTTGATCTTCCCTGAATCTGGTCCCAGGTTCTGGCAGAGTCCACTGCTGCCCACACTTTCAACTTGGCACTGATGAATAGAAGGACGGTGACTAGGAGCTAGATTTGATGTGACCTGATGTCATTGAGTCTTGCTGCTATTGTGGTTTTGGCAAGGGTAATGTCCATTTCCTCACCTTTTGAAGGATCCTTAGCCTTTTTCTTACTCACTTCTTTCAGCATCAAGAGCTGATCCCTCAGAAGGTCTTATGGGTCATCACCTGACTAAATGAATTCAGGCTCTGGTTCTTCTTTCTCAGGTTCTAAAGAGCCCAGTAAGTTATAATCTTCACACTCTAACATCCAAGGACAACTGGTAGGGAAAACAGGAGGGAAGGGATAGGTCTTCTAGGCAATCCTACCTAAACACTTCCCCAAGCTGTCAATGAACCCCTGACTTCAGAAATCTCCAGTCAAGAAAGCATTATTTCTTTATTTTAGAATCGCCTCATCTTTAATGGTTAATTTTATATGTAACTATGGCTGGACCACAGTGCTCAGATATTTGGTCAAACATTATTCTGAGGGATATTTCTGTGGAAGTGTTTTTTAAATTAGATTTATATTTAAATCAGTGGACTTTGAGTAAACAGATTACCTTTCATGATATGGGTGAGTGTTATCCAATATGTTGAAGGTCTTAAAAGAACAGAAAACTGACCTCCCTCAAGCTAAAAAAGGAATTATTCCAGCAGACTGCCTTTGGACTCAGACTGGCATTCTTCCCCGGGTCTCCAGCCTGTTGCCCTAACTCTGCAGATTTTGGACTTGCACCTCCATAATCTCATGAGTCAATTCTTTAAAATAAATATCTTGATAGATAGATGGGTGGATAGATGATAGATAGATAGATAGATATGATAGATGATAGATATCTCTATCTACACACACACACACACACACACACACACACACACATTCTGTTTGTTGTTTCTCTATAGAACCCTGATTAATATGCCACACCCCAGAAACCAGAGAGATTCTTTATCTCCACTTCTACTTCTTCCTACAGGAGTGACTCTAGGAAGTAGAAGGGTTAGTGAACCTGGCTTTTACTTTTTCTCTCTCTAGTGGATTAAATAGTGACCCTCCCCTGACCCCAAAGATATGACCACATTCTAATGTGTGGAGCTTGTAAATGTTATATTATTTGGCAAAAAAAAAAATGATCTTTGCAAATGTAATTAAGTCTTTCGAGATGAAGAAATCATCTGGATTATCCTGGTGGGCTCTAAATCAAATGATAAGAGTCCTTATAAGAGAAATTTGAGACAGAAAAGAGGGCAGCAATGTGATCCTGGAGGCAGAGATTGGAGGGATGAGGACACAAGTCAAGAAATACTCAGAGTCACTAGAAACAGGAAGGAGAAAGGAATGTATTCTCCAAGGGAACCCAGGGGGCTCCAAGGGAATGCTGTGCTGCTGACACATTGAGGACAGACTTCTATCCTTCAGAACTATGAGAGAAGAAATTGCTATTATTTTAAGCTAACACGCTGTGGTCATTTGTTATGGCAGCTTTAGGAAACTAATACACTCTTCCTGTTTGCACTTTAGCTTCCTCCTAAATTATTTTTTTTTCCTTTCCTTCCAAAACACACTTTATATGTGAAACTGGAAGCAAGTCAGGTACAGAAGTAGATTCTTTTGGAATGTACCCCTAAATAAATTTCTATTCACACTTCTCACCTAAAACATAAGATAGTGGCTAGCAACAGAGAAGGGATTTCTTTAAATCAGAAAGCTAAAGAAGATAGTATCATTTTAAAATCTTGCTTCTCTACCAAAAATTATCATTTGTTCCATAGACTTTTACCATATCTAGGTAACCAATATTGAGGTTGCTGAATATTTATTATAAAACAGATAGTTGCAAGTGATCATATTTTGCCTAAATCCTTACCCATAACAATTATGGAAAATTTTCTAAGTGGAAATACTGAGTTATAGAAACTGCAAAGATCTAAGGATTTTGGCTTATTTATTATACCTTCTTACTAGTGTCCTTGTTTCTAATTCAGCATTTCCCAAAGTATGTTAACAAGAAATATTTGTTCCAAGAAGTTATTAGTGAATAGGCAGTAGGTAGGAAAGTTTTATAGTCACACTTCTGGATATGAATTATGTTGTGGTAATTCACCATGTTTGAAAGAATCTATGTTTTAAATTCCTTCAATATGACTCCTGCTTCCTCTGTCAGAGTATGAACGTAATTTCTTAGTCTCTCTTGCAGACAGAATGGTTGCATTTACCTTGGTTGCTCCAATCAGATGCCCTTGCATAATTAGTTTTAGAAGAGAACAGAGTGAAATTACACATAATTATCAACCTTTTGTAGAGTTTAGCAGTGGAAGTGGCCAGCTTTGCTAAAGCACTTATAGAAGAATTTCTGACATGTGATCCTAATTCTCACTGGTATGAACTGAGGTAATGGATTTAAGTAGTAGCAATGCTTTTCCTTGAAAGCAGCCCTTGTGGTGTACCACTGAGGCTTTTTCTCATTGTAAAGCTTACAATCCTAGCTCTCAGGCTCTCTTGGAGAATCAGTTAGTTGCTTAATATTTTTTAATAACTGTCTTTCTGCTTAAACTTACTAAAGTGGCTTCTCTTTTCTATGATAAAGAACACTAACGAACAATGCATCAAAAACTTTGGGAAATACAGGGTTAAGTTTATTATGCAGTGTTTTTTGTTGTTGTTGTTGTTGATTTTTGTTTGTTTTCTACTAAAGATAATTTGAGCATATTTAATGTGCATTGTGGCCTTCCAAGAAGACTAAGTATGCAGTTTTTCCTTGAATGTATTTAACTACCACATACTTACTCTGAAGAAAATCATATACAACCCATGCTCCATGGAAGATTATTTGAGAACTGTTTTAGGTTTTTCCAGTCTACTTGTCATAAGAAAGACAGAGTGAGCTTGCCAGAAAGCAAATCTTACTATGGCTCTCCCCTTCTCAAAATTACTCAATAGTTTTCCACTGGCCTACATTATAAAAATATAAACTCTTTGATGAGACATAATATTTTACCTATGCTTTTTTTTATTTATGCCTTTCAACATTTAACTCCTGGTTCCTGATCCAACCACATAGCTCCTCTCTACTTTTGCTAGCTATTATCCCCTACGTTTCATTCCATGATACTGAACGGCTTATAGATTTCAGAAAAAGCCTTGTCCCTCTCCACCTTTGGAGGTCCTGTTCCCTCTGCCAGTATCCTTTTCTTAAGAGTGTAACATTTACATCTTAAACTCTCAGCCCAAATTCTATATTTCTCTGTGATGTTGAGCTTGACACCCACAGGGCAGATTTAGATGCTTCTTCTCCTTCTACTGCACTTGTCACACACACACACACACACACACACACACACACACACACACCATTAAAGTGATTGCCTTATTTAGCTCCACCTGCTTACTTGAAGTGTCCCTCTGCAGTGGGCTATCATTCCCAGAGGGTTCAGGCAGCATCTCACTTCTTATGTAATGTCATTAGCAAGAGAAGGAGACATGAGTAGAGTTCTCTATAGAACCAAGTCTGCTGTCTCCGTCAGTGGACAAATCAAGTGCCCAGCTTCAGATCGATGAGCAGAGAAGTTCTTTGCTTCTGGCCCAAGTTTTCTCCATACGGATTCCATTTTGAGTGGGGGTGAGAAGACACCTATAAGCCCTATTCAGCTCACCTACCAGTTCCTTCCTGAACCTGGAAGAATTTCAGTCTTCCTTATTCTCAACTCCTTGTACACGTGGGAGTCTCACCTTCATATATATAATATGAATATATATATATGTGTGTCTGTGTGGGTTTGTGTGTGTGTATGTGTGTGTGTGTGTGTATTCTTCTGTTCACTCCTTCCCCATGTACCCTGGAGTTCCTTGAGGAATTTTGCTCTCTGATTCCTGCCCTATGCTCCTGCCTCTTTTTCTCAAACTCCATTCTTGGTTGACAAGCTTTCCCTTTGGATTAATCTTTCTTAAAGTGGAATTGAGAAGTTTTGGATCTCTGAGAGTAGAAGAATATTGAAGGAAAGAATAACTGTTTCAGCCTCAGGATCAAATATCATAAGAAAATCAGCCGTATACATTTTTGAGAAAACTTTTCACTGCATAGCTGCTGTGTTTTTATGCAGAGAGAGATTTCCTTTTCCTTTCTTTCTCTGAGTTCTATTTTAAAACCCTGCATTTCTTATTTTACCTCAGTTAACACCCAGAAGTGATGCATCTTACACCCAAGAAGGTGGTAGTGATAGACACATTGGTGAGGTAACTCTGCTGCCACATTTGCATTCCTAGTGTCCAGCAGAATGAGGACACATAGTACGTATATGCAATTGTCTTTTAAATTATCACAAAAATTAACAAATGAATATTTTTAAGTAAAGAGATTTGGATGTATAATAAAGTCAGGAAATCGTTTGTTTTTTTTTAAAGATTTATTTATTTTATTTTTTAGAGAGATGGAGAAGAGAGAGTGCACATGCAGGAGTGGGGAGAGTGGCAGAGCGAGCAGGAGAGATAATCATCAAGCTGACTCTACACTGAGCACAGAGCCCGATGCAGGGCCTGATCCCATGACCCTGAGATCATAACCTGAACTGAAATCAAGAGTCAGATGCTCAACTGACTAAGCCACATAGGCACCCTGGTCAAGAATCCATTTGACAGATGATTCTGTGAACTGAAAGTTGCTCAGTAGAAACCATTTAGGTCACTTCTCAAAGCTTTGCTCTCAAAGGAACAGAGCAGCATTTGGAAGAATATGTGGTCAAAAGTTTTCTATTTGCTTGTTTTCATTTTTGTTTTTTAAGATGGGAGAGGCATAAACATATCAATGAAATGAAGGGATTGCCTTTTTTGTAGAATAAAAGGTTAAAAGTCTGAAAATGGAGGGGATAAATTAGTAAGCAATGTCCCTAAGAAAAATGAAGGGAGATAATCTTGAACAAATATAAAAGGATTCACTTTGCATAAGAGAGAGACTGCCATCTTTAAGATGAGCATAGGGTGGATGTGAAAATGGACACAGAAGAAGTAAGATTTATCATAGAGGATCAGGAATTTAAAGTAATTGGCACTTGAGAGATTCTCTTTATTTAAATATGTATATATGTATTTTTATTTTGTTTGCCAAGAGTTGAGTAAATTTTACTCAACATGTGGCACGGATCCATGTAAGTTTTCTCTTTCATTTTATTTATTCATTAGTTTTATTCCTATTTCCCCTTTCACTCATCTACTCTGCCCCTATAGGCACTTATTCAAATATCTTTTACCTCTGATATTTAGCTATCTGGCTGTGCATTATTCTTAGCACATGCATGTGTAGATACATTTGGGGAGTATGTCAGGGAACAAAGCAGAAAAAAAAATGTACTGGCCTTGTGGATTTTCCTTCTAATATGAGGAGAGAAAGCAGAAAAGAGAGAGAAAAATTAAATAAAGCATATAGCTTAGATGCTCAAAAGTGCTAACAAGACAAAAGAAATCAGAGAATAAGAATAAGGAGTACCCAGGAAAGGTGAGGTTGGGGTGCTGATTGGGGCAGTTGGAGTATCTCTGAGAAAGTGACATTGAAACAAGTACTTGAAGCCAGATGAAGATTATTCTATGCTTAGAACCTTCAGAAAGCTTCCCACATCACCCAGAGCAGAAAGCATGGATCCTTAGGAAAGCCTGCAAAGTCCTGTACCCCTACACACCCTTCACTTCTACAAACTTGTCCTACTCCCTTTCACTTCCCAGGTCCAGAAACAGTAAACTCTGTGTTGCTCTTAGAATACACCAATACCTACCGGCACATGCACCTGCTCCTCCTCCAGTTAGGGCTCAGTTCCTGCAAACACCCAAACAGCTCACCTCCTTACTTCTTCTACTCTTTGCTTAACTGCCACTTTCCCAACAAGGCATCCCCGAAGCATGCATTTAAAATAAAGCAGCTAGATGCCTTGAACAAAAACTGAAGTTACATGTGCCCACTCTTATGGTGGATGGGAAGAGGGTACCTTGAGATACAGGATACCCTCTGTTCCTTTTAATGCCCCATACTGAGACAACAATTGCCTGATATCCTTTCCAGCTCTCCAACTATGAGGTCCTCCTACCACCCAGGAAGAGAAAGTTAATAAAGTCATAGGAGCACCTAAAAAATAATAATAAATAAATAAAATGTGAATGTATCTTGTACCCCTAAGCCTGCAGTCCCTAACCTTTTCCCCTGACTAATTTTACTCCATAAAAATGTTTCTCTTTATAAAATACTAAACATATTGCTCCTTTTGTTTATTATCTGTCTCTGCTCCCCAGCAACCCCCTCCCCGCCCCCCAAGCACACACACTAGAAAGTGAGCTCCTGATGGAGGGGATAAGGAATATTTATTTTCTTTTTTATTCACATATATATTCACTGACCATCCACTTCCTCCCTGCAATTTTTGAGAAACACATGAGCAGAGGGAGCAAATCATGAGATATCTGGGAGGCAAGTGGGAGATGCCCAAGGGCAGAGGGCCAAGGGAAAAGTATTCTTGTTTGTTCAAGGAAAGAAGCTTCTGTAGTCGGAATGGCTGAATGTAGAGAGGAAAGCAAGACAGTGAACAAATTGTGTTGGGTGTTGTGGCTCCTATAGGGCTTCAGAAACCTTGGGAAAATTTTAACAAATCGATTGTAATGGGCCAAAGACTAAAATTGGGAGACCAGTTAATAACGCATGCAACAAACCAGGGTAGAAATGATGGAAGAAGCTTAGCTTCTTATAAAAAGTTTGGTGACATCTTGTGTTTTTGTATTTTTTTTAAGTTTGCACAAATATTATATTATTACTCTTTCTTTTTTTTTCTTTCTTTTGTTCTTTCTTTCTTTCTTTCTTTCTTTCTTTCTTCCTTCCTTCCTTCCTTCTTTTCTGTCAGCAATATGTTTTCACAATCTGTCCATGCCATTGGGTGAGCAGCTAGTCAATTGCTTCTAATTACTATGTATTATTCCACTGTCAGCATCTATATCTTTTTTCCTAATGTGAACCTAGAAACAAGGCTAAGGTTGGGATAAGCTGTTGTTAGGGGAAAATGTGAGGAGAATAAGGGTAAGGAGCAAATTGCTAAGGAGAATGGGAGAGTAAATCAGAAAAGCAATGGTTTGGATTAAACTATGTTGGAATTTGCCAGATGGGGACAGTGAAGGAAGAAAAGGTCAAAGAACTAAGAGAACTAATAAGACAATGGCTAAAAGGATAAGCCCCAGGCCCCTCTGGACATTAATTATACTAGTAAGAACAAAGACAGCACCACTAATAATAAGGTAGTGTTCCCTAAATGCATAAGACCCAAGTAGAGATTCACACGCATTAATCAAGGAATAGATATTTGAAGAACAAAGAAAAATCAGGACATTTGATACCACATGAAAATCAGCAAAACAATTTCATGAAAATAACAAAATGAAAGCATTAGAGGTATACAGTATTCAGAAGCACTGACGCTTGATCTTCCAGAAACAAATACTTTCAAGACTATACCCAAGTCTAATGAACATCTTCACAGCTCGCTGAGGAACTAGGATATGTTAGAGAATCATGTACATGGATGTTGACTTTCTCTGAGATGATGGTAGGAATTGGGGTGAAAAAGTCAGATGACAGGAGTGTACTGAGTGCAGTTGCAGTTGGGAGGCAGACAATGCCATCTCAACGTCAGTCCCAGTGATTTGCAGGGCAGGGAGGAATAAGAAGCCCATGCAGAGGATGGACCATGAGAGAAGCAAGGCCACGGGAGGGCAGCAGATTTAAGACAACATGAAGGAAACCAAGTGCAGACACCAAGGTAGAAGGCAGTTTCTTGTCAGCGGACAAGAGGCTCCAAATGGCACAATGATGGAGTCTAAATGAAAATAATGGGAGAAAGTACAGAACCATAGTGTGGCCAGAGGAGGCAAGAAATAGCTGATAAAACAGGCTTGTATTTAGGCAGAGAGATCTCATAGCTCTAAATCAAATAATGGCAAAGAATTCCCGGTTAATTAAATAATGAATTTGGAGTGAAACCTTTAAGTTAGATAAGTGCTTTTGCTCTCTGAACACAATCCATGCAGCAGGCATGCCTTCCTGATGGGCTAGGATGGCTTATTTTCCCCAGCTCCCCTACTTTCCCATCCCCCCCCCATGTATGCATGCACAGATACAAAATGAAATAAAAATTAAAATTACTAGCAACATTGTCATGATGTCTATTTGATCAATTGGAAAAAAAATACAAGATATCATCCCAATAACCATATTAAATGTCCCTTCATTTTCCTTGCATTTCATAGAGCAAACAATAAATTAAATTAATCTGCTTCTGACATTTAATAATTTTAGCTTTTTAAAAATTGTTCTGCTTGGTCCTTCGGGTGACAACTTTTAAAGTAACTTTTTCTTTCTACCTTCATAATACTTGATACACATACAAGCCATTAACAGGTCTGAATTATAAATAAATATGCAGAAGTCATTTTCTCACCTCAATTTTTGCACATCATTCTAAAAATAAAATATGATAAATGAGCAGTTTAATCACAGTGTGTTTATAATTCAAGTGATAGGATTCATTTTTAAAAGTTCAACAAAACATCCATACTATTTAACTTCTAATTATAACAAAGGCTCAGTAGCCGTGAACACATGTATTAGATGCAGGAGTCATATCGACCTCCATCACTGAGCTTGGTAATATTCCCCAATTTTCACATTCATTTTGAAGTAAACATGTGCCCAACTATGTTTCCACATATGTTATAAAGCTCCCATCAGACTGATAGTGACTGGATTATATTCTAAGAGGTTTCAGTCCACAGGAGACCCCAGACTCTATTTTCCCGAAACTCTAGTAAAGAACATGATCATAGGTTACTTCTTTTAGAGTGTGAAGTCATTCCCATATCCAGAGAATTGCCACATGGAATAGTATACTGACATGAAATCATTCCACAGCTTAGAGACACAAGCTGAAGGTCTGGAAACCACTCTAACATTTGCTCTGTCACTTACTGAACAGCAATGTGAGCTAGATGCAGGGTGCAGGGATGAAACGAACGAGGAGTTGCCCTGGAAGAACTCCTAGTCCATTGAAAGAGACTGTCATGTAAACAAATATTTAGGGATGCCTAGGTGGCTCAATGGTTGAGCATCTGCTTTCAGCTCAGGGTGTGATCGGGCAGTCCCAAGATCGAGTCCCACATCAGGCTCCCTCCATGGGGCCTGCTCTGTTTTTGCCTGTGTCTCTGCCTCTATCTCTCTCTCACTCTCATGAATAAATAAATAAAATCTTAAAAAAAAAAAGCAAACATTTACAATAATGACAATAATTAATATTAATACTTGGAATCTATTCGTTGTGGCTGAATAATCTGGAAAAGCCAGAAAAATTGCCCAATAATAGAAAGAAATCTACCTTATTAGTAATCACTTGTGAACAAAACAAAGTCAAAGGTGTGATACAAAAACCTTCATTTGCTTCTTCTAACTATGAAAAGTTCAGTCCCTTTAGGGTTCTTTTCAAGTGCCCATCAGGTGTCTCTTCTCTCCCTGGCTTTCTCTCTGCCTGCACTTTTCTGGGTCTTTTCACCTTTTTGGGTCTTTCCGAGGAGTCCTGGCTCCAGACTGGAAAGATGGCAATAGATCCCTACTGGTCTTCATACAAGGAAGCTGTAGTCCATCAGAGTCTCCAGAATGGAGAAGCTACAACATAAGTCTTTCTCTGTTAGCCACTTCCACACCAATATTTACCACACTATCCCATGAAGTTTCTCTAGACATTTAATGGACAAGGTCTGATAATGAGAAAAAGTGATCAAGTTCATGGATTCTGGAGCCAGATAGCCTGAGTTTGAAACAGTGCTCTGATAGCATGTAACATATTTCCTTTCCTTATAACATGGGTTGAGGATTACATTAATTGATAATATGCATAAAGAGCAAGGGGAAAAGGAAAAGCAAAAGTGTGAGAGAAACTACAAATCTCATTCTGCTGTAGAAAGGTAAATAAGTGACTCTGGAGATCCAGGGGCATCAGGTATGCTGGCTCTGTGTTAATCCTGTCCTGGTGCCATTGCTTCAGACCTCCTTCTGTTTGGAAGAAATTCCTACTCTTCTGGGCTCCAAAAGAAACTGCCTCCCTGGAGCTGCTCTTCCTGCTATTCCACATGGAATTAGTTCTAGCAGGTGGATGCAGTCCTCTCCAATCACGTCAAGGTGGAGAACTGGCTGACTCTCTGCCTCCAATTTGTTTCCCATACTAGGCGGGTAGGTTCTTTTCTCATGATGGAGATTGACGGATTCCAAGAGTCCAGGTCTGACCTCTCACCTCTCATCTCCACATCGTGCTCAGAATCCTTATTGTTTTCCCTTCCTGACACTAGTAGGTGGAGGCTTTGTTTGACCGTTTTGCCAGCTGAAGTTGAACTAAACAGCTTCTTTCAGTTCTGGGGGCCCCAAGGACTTGTCCTGTGTATGCAGTTTCCTCATCTGGAGATATTTAACTGAACTATTGTGTTCCTGGCCGTGAAAATCTAAGGTCGCCATCACTACTAGTGCAGTGCCAATTGGTTTACCTTGTTAACAGCAACACATTTTTCATAAACCTAGTAGTAAGAGGAAGATGATAGGAAGAGGGAACTGGGTTGTCTATCCTATCTCCTTTAGCTGGGTGAATGTTTCTTAAATCGGGACCCCATCCCCATTCTTCTGAAAACTCCAATTTTTTTTTCTTTCTTACGTTTTGGGGTCCTCACATGACTATTGCCTCCATGAGGTGAGGTATTCACAGTGCAACCCTTAGCTAAGCACATTAGATCACTCAAAGAACTGTAGCTAGGCATTTTTTTGTTTTTTTTTTTAACTTACAGTCTCCAAGAAAATATTATCTAGAGAATTTCTTCTATAGAGTAGTAGTATATGCAAGTCACAATGAGGGGGGGCGGTGGATAAACATTTACTTCTAGAAAGGAATACTGTTCCTAGTCTTAGAAACCAAGATTTTATTTTATTTTATTTTTTTAAGATTTTATTTATTTATTTGAGAGAGAGACAGAGATAGTGAGAGAGAGCACAAGTGGTGAAGAGAGAGAGAAGCCAACTTCCCACTGAGCAGGGAGCCTGATTCGGGTCTCCATCCCAGGAACCCAGGATCATGACCCAAGCAGAAAGCAGACACTTACCTGACTGAAATACCCAGGCGCCCCTAGAAATCAATCCCTAATGCCTCCTTGTACAGAATAAACAGCAGCAGAACACCAATGAAAAAAACTTAGTCTTAAATTAGTGAAAGTGAATTAAAACCGGTCTCTCTCTTACTATCTTCTGGCCTTGAATTATTTACCATTTCTGAGGCTTTGTCTCCTCCTCTATAAAGTGGGTATTCTTATTTCTACTTCATATGACTTTTGATATAATAAAATAAGAAAATATGTAAGCAACTAACAGTATTGCGATCATCATGATAAATAACAAAAACCCACTTATTTATCATCATGATGAATTCAACTAGTAATCATTGACTTAGTCAACCATAGTTTCTAAGAATCAGTGTGGACTTTCCTACAAATTAAAAAAAAAAAGTTAAATTAATTTACCTCTCTGGAATATTTAAATATAACTCCTTTAAAGGAATTCAATGATTGCTTAAAGAACCATATCCGGTGAAATTAGATGATTTATTTAGCGCCTCATCCTAGATTTCTATTTCCCAAAATAAAGAATCACAAAAGATTATGCTGTTCCTATAGCTGCATAATTAGTACCCACTGAAAATGTTTGTATCATACTCTGTAATGAATGCATTATTCCCTCAGTTGCAGAAAGCTCTATCGAGAAGAGGCTGTATGTTTTTCCAGATCATGGAAGTGTTGAAGTCAGTAATTGATATTATTAAATATGTTTACTGCTGATGCAGTGACACAGCTGAAATGTGCTTGCTTTTCTATGCTGAAAATTGATGGGATATTGAATTTGATTTCAATTCTACAGTGGATGTCAGCAAAACTTCAACATGTGAACCAAACAAAGCTGGAACAGTTGATAAATGCCCTTTCTGAATTAGTCTCAGAAATAAGAGTGAATCGAAGGTCTGTGGTAACATATGCTGCAGTTTCAGACAGAGTCTGTGCATGAAGCCATGACTAGCTGGTTCAGAGCAGCTTGGTTATCCACAGAATGAAGGAAAGCACTGTGAAACCAGTGGATTTGGCTCTCAGCCCTACCCTCAGACCAGGGCTTGCTTGGGGCTTGGTCTATGTTTGTGGCTGTCTTCCTTAAAGGCACACATTTTATTTGCTTTGGAAAGATGACATTTCTTCCCACTACCCTGGATAAGTGCTAAAGAGCATCAGGAAAAAATAATCAGGCATATATATCAGAGAAATATTTTTGTAAAATAACGGCCAGAAAAATGAATATTTATGTTAGAAATAATGTAAAATCAATCTTTTTTTTTCTTTGTTTCTGTGGTACACTGTGTCTAAGTGTGCATTACTTAGACAAAGATTTATAAATTGATATCAAATGGTAAGTTCACCATGGATAAGCATAGAATTTATTCCCTTCCCAAAGAAAATGGTATGTCCAATGCTCTCTGTTTTATAGTTTTAGATTGAAATCCTTTGTGCATATTAGACTATTTCCAGGGAGGGCAGACATTTGCATCCATGTTTACAAAATCACTAATGCTCTGGCAAAATAATGTACTTTCTCATGCTTCATCTCAGTTAGTCCCTAGAACAACCATGGGATCCATGTAGCCTGATGTTTTAATCTGCATTTTACACACCAACATACCAAGATTCAGGGTAGGGAAATGACTTGGTCAGAGGCAAAGAGCTAATAAGTATCTCACTGTTAGGCTCTATCTTATCTGTTCTGATTTTAAACTGAGCTCTTTTTATTTTATGTTTTCGTATGTCAGAGCACTTTTCCTGCTTGCTTTGGACCTTTTACCAACATAACTCAAAATAGGAAAAAACTACCCAGATTGTCCACCCTGTAATTTCCATCATTAGATCTGATTCACATCAAGGATCGTGTCGCTCCCTGAGCTAGGATCACAGAACATTACACCTGGCAGATGTTAGCAATGATGTAGCGCAATGCTTACATCAAGTTTGCCAATTCCTTTCTTCACCTACTCCTTTTGTACACTTGGCAGGCCTTCCCCATTGTTCCTCTTCTAGGGTATCAACATATTAACTTCCAAGTTTACTTATGAGGTATATTTTCCAAGTCTGTTGCAATCTTTTTCAAATACAATGCTGACAAATCCACAGGGTAATTGAGGATATGTTATAAATGAACCAAGTAAGTTGTGGGCAGAGTTAAGAGAACTAGTGTGGTGCCCTGGGGTCATTACCTCCAGGAGGCATAGAGGAGCCAGGGACAGGGCAGACACTGGAAACCAAAGAGCTTTAAGAGAGATCTAGAGGGTAACTGGTGAGGATGAAGATAGGGAAACAAAACACCAAACTCACTTTCTTCTGAACTACCTACTATCATGCCATACCTCCCATTGTCCTTAATTGGAACCCCGATGATATATTAGCCAAAGTATATTTTAAACATAGCTCATGCTGGGGTGCCTGGGTGGCTCAGTTGGTTAAATGTCCAACTCTTGGTTCTGGCTCAGGTTATGATCTCAGGGTCATGAGATCCAGCCCTAGGTCAGACTCTGGTCCATGGGGAGTCAGCTTGAGTTTCTCTCTTTACCTCTTCCTCTGCCCTTCCCTCGAGCCCACTCCTATGCTCTCTCTCTCTCTCTCTCTCTAAAAGTAGAAAAATAAACAGCTTATGCTAACATATTCTTTGGGAAGCAAAGGTGAGGAGAAAAGGAATGAGGTAACAAAGGGAGAGCAAATATTTTAAAAGTACTTTACTAAAATAGCCCCATCTTCATAAGCAAAGCATCCCCAGAGAAGTGCTATGAAGCTGTCTCTTGGAAGTCTGAAGGGGCCCATTGGCTATTAATAGCTTCACAAAGGGTCAATTCCTCTAATCTGGACCATGTCATGCATGTACAATGAGTGATCTCATGGTGTTTACCACTCGGCAGCAATGAGGAAGCTCCAAGGTGCAAGGAAAGGGTGGCTGGCATGAGCCAAGGTTCAGTGGGGTTGTGCCAGGAAGCAACCTAAAGGAAAGTGAACCACCCAAAACTTAGGCACTGTTGGCCTAAAGTGGCAGGAAAGGTCCAGCTCTATGATCTTCAGAATAATATTAACCCTTAGGAGGGTTGCACCACTCAGAGAGCAAGCAAGGTAATGGTACAGGTGCAGATCTAGGGACATATGAACTGGGCCTGGTACAGAGTCCAGAGTGTCCATAAAGGTCAACCTCATGGGATGGGAAGAGGAGGGAGGAGTTGGAGGAGGAGAGAGCAAAGTGGGTCTAGAAGGGAAAAACAGAAAATAGGCATTGTGCAGGTAAAAAATGGGAAGATGTCTCTACAAACTGCCATGTCGTATTTTGCAAAACTGTGTGTCTCCAAACTTATTATTTTTAAGATTCCCAAAGTTAAGGTGGCAAGTAGAATGATCTAGTGGTAGAGTCTGATCACCTTGAGTATAGTCTTCCAAGATTTTTCTCTGCTCCTTTTAGTGGTTTATTTTCATCCAGTGTCCTATAAAATTGCATTGTTATGACTGTTCCCACTCTCCCTTCCTGTTTGCTTTCTGAGGGACCATCGTCATCTCTTGCTGGGGCCTTTGCCTATTGCCACACATCTAGGACTCATTATATTTCTTCCCAAATTGTTCTTTACAGTGATAACAGAATAATCTCTTAAGGACACAATAGTGGTCACATCATTGTCTCTTTTAAAAAGTCTCTACCATCTTGTGTACAAATTATTTTGTAATTTAGTATCATAAAAGAGCATACCAGTTTTATACAAACTTTTATTTATCTTGGTCTTATAAAAGAGTCCAATTTGGCATCTTTATTAGGGAGCAATGTACTTTTCAATTTTTAATAGATTTGAGCCTGATAAGGAAGACATAGGGATGCCTGGGTGGCTCAGTCGGTTAAATGTTGGACTCTTTGTTTAGGCCCTGCTCATGCTCTCAGGGTGGTAACATGAAGCCCCCCAGTTGGCCTCAGTGCTCAGTGGGGAGTCTGCTGGATATTCCCCCTCCCCTTTTACCCCTACCCACTGCCCTCCTCATGTTCTGTCTCTCTCTCTCTAAAAATAAATAAATAAATCTTTAAAAAAAATAAGGAGGACATACATTTCACTAAACAAAATTGAGTGTGTACAAGACAGAGGATGCACACATGAGTGAGCACGCATCCGTGCCCCAGGTTATTCAATTGATTGCTTTTTTTCCACCCAAATTCTCTCTTGATGGAAAGGTTGTCCACTCCTCCTGCTTACATAGGCCATTTACATACTTCCATGATGGTCCTCATGACATAGTTCACTAATTTTCTCTAATTATCTCTCTTCCTCACTTCTTTAAGCCCAACAGCGAATCTTAATCATTGAGACTCCCTATAGTTGTTACTCAGTGAATGGTTTGATTGAAATGTAGACTTGAGTGTTCTAATAGTACAGGATTTGCTTACAAACCTATTTATTCTTCATTTTATTCCTATCTATATATATTTACATGTGCATTGTTATTTCATTTTGAACACTGCTTTAATTTAAAAGCATAGATTTTGGGGGGAGGAATACAAACAAAAACCAAAATGAGGATGTGTATTATTTAATTATACAAAGCCCACCCTAGAATATATTTAAAAAGCCATTCGAAGAAGGTTTTTTTGTTTTGTTGTTATCTCATTGGTTTGTCAAAGCTACTTCTCTGACCTTTCCTAAAAGGCATTAAGTAGTTTTTGCTGCTTAATAAAAAGCATGTCAATTTGCAGCTAGTCTGGCCTCAGTTTCATAGTCTGTAAAATCAGAGGCATAACATCTATCTTATGAGAGAGTGTATATAGCATGCCTAGCCTAGTTCCCCAAAAGTCTATTGGACTCCTCTACTCTGTCCTATGTTGAAAACTAATTTTTAAAAATGCTCATTATATATGAATTTGGCAATACAATGTAAGTATTGGTCAGGAGTCAAGAGTATTTTCATATGTGTACAGTGTAGTGAAAAATCTCTCATTTTCATATCCTCAGGTTCTTTATTATCATCTTCAGAAAAGAAAGTTAAGAAATGCTTTATTTTCTTTAAATAAATTTTTATTCATTTATGATAGTCACACACACACAGAGAGAGAGGCAGAGACCCAGGCAGAGGGAGAAGCAGGCTCCATGCACCAGGAGCCCGACGTGGGATTCGATCCCGGGTCTCCGGGATCGCGTCCTGGGCCAAAGGCAGGCGCCAAACTGCTGTGCCACCCAGGGATCCCAAGAAATGCTTTATTGACTTATTCATTCACTCAACAGATATTTATGGGGTTTCAAATGTGCACTACACACTGTGCTGAGTGCTGAAGTTTAAAAAAAAAAAAAAAAAAGAACATTGGTTCAGGTCTGGTCTCTTCCTGCCCCTTAAATAGATAGAGTCACCCAAGATCTACTGACCTGTGGCAGCACCCAATTACCATTCACACCTGGGACATGAGTGTTGTTTCTAATCTCCTTCTTGCAGAATTTACTTCTGGCTTCCTCACCTCAGTCCCTACCCCACCTTGAAAGTTTTATCAGTGTTAGCTAGAGATTTATACATGTGTTTTAGTATTTGATTCCTTCTTACACATTATGTCATCATAGATATTTAACCCACTAATTTTTTTCTTTTTGATAATTATAATAAATTTTAATTTTAATCACTGGTTAAAGAAAATATCATTTCCCCTTTTCAGTATTTAGAAACTAAGCTGACCTAGAAGTGCATTTGCATTTATTAATGTCAAACATCATCTAGTTATCTGTAATTGTGATTGGAGCCGCATGGGGGAAGAAAAGAAGCAAAAAAGGACTTGCCTACTTCAGCTGTCTAAATTCAACTAACAATTAATATTTGCAGTTGCTGGGAAATTTATTATAAGGTTGCTGCTGGGGCACACCTTGATTTACCTTTGAGGCATGGCATTAGGCCTCCAAGTACATAATGCAGAAAGGAATTGTGCAGGTGCAAAATGAATCCACAGATGATTTGCCAAATGCCTAGTTTTGTACTCTGATCCTGAAGACAATGTCATTGGTCTGATTTGTATTAACTTTTGATAAAATCTAATTATAAATAAGGACTAGAAAAATATTATAGAAACCAAGGAAATGCAACAATATGAATAGAATCTTGAGCAATCATAAATTATTCTGATGTCTTTCCATACTCCTAGTCCTGCCCTCACCAAGTTGCATAAGTAAAACTCCCTTTGCAAAGATGGTGATGTAACATTCCATCCATATAATTAAATCTTCTGGCATAGACAGGAGTGGAGATAGTCTACAAATTATGTTTTTCACCAGAATGTTCTCTTGGTTTAAGTGATGAGGGAGTGAAGAATGTCTGCAACTGGGGAATTTTCAAGAAGCTTTGCTTTCTCCTTGCATACATGACAATTTCTCTGGCAACAACTGCAATCACTAAATACATAACAATAATTTCTTCACAGTAAGGAAATTAAATAAACTATTAACACTCCAGAGCTAATATTACTTTAGAATAGTTGGAATGGAAGGGTGCATTTTTGTAAATTTCTTCTTCTTTTGACATTTAGCTTTGAGACTGGGGGTGGATGATACAAATTACCAAGGTCTGAGTTCTGGAACAGGACCTAGACTTCCAATGTGTTACATGCCATTACCAAGCCCACAGTTCTGCTTTCTTTTTTTGGCCTCACTACACTTTCTGAGGTCTAAGATGGTTTGTTTTCTTTTGTTTGTTTGTTTTCGTTTTACTAGTACCAGAACCCATTCTTGGGCATGTACTAACCGTATTGCTAACGATGATCTATTCAAATCTATGTGAATAAAAATGGAGCTTATTTTCAGGCATCTACTTTAGAATTGCAGTTTTTTTGAAGAGCAGTGAATGGTGAACATTATTATTGAATATTCCCTGAGATGAAAATTTTCTCAATACTGCCCTAAGCTAGATTATTTTCCCCTAAAGCCAGTACAAAAGAAAAGAAAAAAGAAAAAACAAAGATTAAAATTTCTTTGTAATACAATATTTAAAAATAAATTAAGTTATACTGCTAGATGGATCCCGAAGGATGAAAACATGGTATCTTAGCCCCTCTTTTGTTTTATTGAGAAAGAACCTAAGGTCTAATGTGATGTTAATTTAAGCAGGCAAGAATATAGCAGACCAAAGAACTACAAATGGAACCAAGGTAATTAGCTTCTAAATCCAGCACCGTTTTCACACTTCCATGCTGCTAGATTCTATCTAAATCATAAACCAGTGTTTTCAAAATAGAGACCCCCAGGTCCACCTGCATCACCTTGATGCTCCTCACACTATAGCTTCAGACCCACCTCCTGAGATTCATTTTGCAGATCTGGCACTTGCATCTGCATTTTTAACAACCACCGCCCAGGAGATCTGATGCACTCTGAGATTTGAGAACATTGCCCTCACCATGATACCTTGTATCACTATGAGACATTCAATAAGTGCTGATTACCGGCTTCCCATACACTTCCATTAAAATGTACAAAATATCTCCAATTCAGATATTGGTAGTGAGCCTCTTATGAAAAAAAAAATAACATGTAAGACTTATCCGGGATAATCTATTTAGTCAGTGAAGAAATACAAGGAGTATAGGATCTGGTAACACAAATTAACGCTCATCCTCTAAATGATATATGCTGAGTCAAAATCAACTGTTGCATTTGACTTCTTTTAGAGAAGCTGGCAACTCACATTTAAGAGGATTGAGTAGATACATTTTTCTCTAGCTAAAAGCTATATACTGCTGGAAACGGTGAGATCCTCAAGAAATATTCAGCTAGCAGGACTTGATTATATCTAGCCCCAAATTCAGAACTGGTGACATTCTGAAAAAGGGTGGTAAGTTCCATCTAACAGCTGAGAAACGACACTGTCAAGAGTCAATATTAATATTATTATGATCATCAGGAATATACTAGTACCCATTTATTTGTGAAAGCAATGATGCAGTTTTCAACTGACAATATTCAACAAGAATCAAGATAACATTTTTCATGTCAGGTTTTGATTTTGTTTTTGTTGTGTCTTAAGAGAGTGAGGGAAGGAGGGGACTGAGAGATATACTTCATATTGAAGTTTGATTGAAAGCAAGCAAATGCCTGCATCAGTCTATATACAAGACGAGGCCTCAAGTTTTCTCATTTCAAGCCTGAGTAATTTAGATCATCTGGAAGGCACGTGGGCACAAGGCCACAGATTCTAGTCAGTGTCAGTTGCCTTTGTACAGGAGACAATCAAGCAGCAAGGCACACTGTAATTTTTCTTTTATGTTTCAAAGGGATCTTTAAAAAGATTGTATTCTTCCCTCACATTTTCATCGCCACAGCTGGTGGCTCCCTCCTAAATGGTATATTAGGGCCCTCAAGCACTTGATGTCTATCTTCTCTTACTTGACTGACACGATGTGTGTCAAAATGTAAATAGTCTAATGCAGAAAGCACATGAGTCCAAGGAGAAATTATAAGGCCATTTCTGAAATGTCTCTGATGGGTTGTGCTCTAAAATATTTCAGCCTGTGACCTTCCAGCCTTCTCTAATTCTAAGCTGGTGGGTTTATAAAGTGTGCTAATGATCACATTAATCTATGCCCACTGAAAGGACCAAAATGTTCTCTTTCCCCTACTTGAACACACAGCACTTTCTGCAATGATCTAAAGCAGATTATTCACAGCTTGCGATATAGCCCTACAATTCCTTAGAGCTAAATTAAATTAAGCCCATTTCAGATTCTTTTACTGGTTATTAGGAATGGTGCATTTCATTTTTAAAACCTTGCTCTAATGAGAGTTCTGTGGTTAATGAAATCATTACACATCGATAATGCTGTCTGCATCTGACCAATACACAATTGAAGATAGTCTTGGAATGCCAGAGATGGCAGCATGTTAGAAACTTAGGACCATTTAGTTGGGCCTCCCCTCACCTTATTTTTCAGATGCAACATTCTCTGTAAGCTGATGTTAACAGCTAATCCTGCACCTGCTCCTGTGAGGCATCTTCAGATGCCTCTCCCTTTTGCCACAGAGCCGCTCCCTTTGAAGGTGAAAACGGAGCAGAATCTTTATCATGGATCCTGGTAGACAGAGTCAGATTCTCCTGGTGGGCCAAATGCTGGTCTCAGATTTGTGATTCTTTCCTTCCTCTCATCTCTCTTACTTCCTACACTAACTGTGTGTCAGGTTTTGTGAGATACCCCACTAAGGATAGAGATTTTTAGATGAGCAAGAAAATATGTGCCACCAATAGACTAACAAGTAGTTGCAATTATGTATCAGTAACATAAGATAAATATTAAAAGAGACATTATGAGGATAGAAAGGTGAGATTTGCTTGTAGGATGATGCAATGCCCTGTCTCTCCAATCAGGTAAAAGATGGCTCCTTCCTCTCTTGCATTCTTATAATACCTCACAGCCAATGTTTTGCATAATCAGACTGGTGCTATTCTCCCAAACATACCTTGGCATTTCACATCTCCCATCCTTTATTTACATTTTTCATTTTTTCATAGAATATTGCATAGTGTAATGGACAAAATGACTGTTACATGGCCCTCCGCTATTCCCCCACCTCTAGACACACACACACACACACACACGTGTGTGCACATGCACATGCTGCCCCCCCCCCAGTCCATTTTCTGTTAGCTCACAATGTATGCATTGTGAGGATAATACCCAGTAGCTCTTTTACAGATATTTAGATCAGTTTTTGACCTCATGATTTATTCTGGCTTTTTTTGAGTAAGGAATGTGATCATTTAAGCCTATCTCAAATTCTATAACTGGTTAGTTTTACCAGACTTAAAGATTGTCTCCTTGTGTTATTGCACATTTAACAGAAACACATTCTATATAAGCTCTAAGCTCCTGGTCTCTAAGTCACAATGTCAAAAACCAGACTTTACATACTGAAGGGTTTCAACTTGTAAGCAAAAAACTCAAGGCTACAGGAGCAATGAGTTCTGAGCTGTTCACAAACTAAGAGATTTTTATGGGCTAAGTATGAAAATTATTTGGCTATTGCAGCTGATTGGTTGCCTAGTAGTTCTCTTTCTTATTTGGATCAGGGTAGGTAAGTCTGGGGAACAAGGAAGTCTAGAGATGATATGAACAAACTTGGCATTTTTATGTCTCTAACTTGTGACAAAGTTTTGCCTATCAGGGTCCCTGAAATGGGGGCTGCCCCGGTGATGTTGCCCATATTACAAATCAGCTGGCATACAGAGAAATGTCTCATTTTCAAGGAAATCTAACAGACATCAATCACAGCCCTCCAACTCAGCTTTTAGCTAGCTAACCATACCCTAGAATATATCCCTGTTAACCTTAAGAGGAAATCTCTGACCTCCTATCCAGTCATGTCTTATTTCCATGATGCCACTTCTAACATTCTTATAAAATCCATTCTTGTCCAAAATCTCTCTGAAAAAATGCTCATTGCTTGTTAGGCACTGTACTCCTCCAATCCATGGATGTTTCTGCTTTAAATTCATTACATCAAACTCATTATTGTTTTATTTTTGTCATTTGACAGTTATCTCCAGGTGAAATGTATTTATTTCTGAATTTGTTATTAATACATTTGCATATAATTGTGTATTTCTTTCTAGTTGGATAAGATCAGTTACATTAGAGCTTCAGCTCATTTTAAAAAGTTATATATTGGGATGCCTGGGTGGCTCAGCAGTTGAGCATCTGCCTTTGGCTCAGGGTGTGATCCCGGGTCCGGGGATTGAGTCCCACGTCGGGCTCCCTGCATGGAGCCTGCTTCTCCCTCTGCCTGTGTCTCTGCCTCTCTCTTTCTCTCTCTCTCATGAATAAATAAATAAAATCTTTAAAAAATTTATATATATTAAAAAAAGTTAACCTGTAGTTTCAAATAGAATATTGGTATCATATCCTTAAATCTCCTAAGTCTCTCTATATAATTTTTTTTAGGTTGGAGTAATGTTATTGATGGCCAATTTTAACCATTACATATCAATTCTTTTTAATTTCACTCAAAAGGCAAATCTCATTTCATAGTTCTAGGACCCTATTGTCAACTAGGATGAAAATCTGGAGGGGAGTAGTAGGATTAGATATTAGGCAGTTGCTTCATCATTTCATAGTGGACGTCTTACATCAGTTGAATAGATAATGCATGGATTTTAGTGTCAACAGGATGATAAAGACAATTCATATTTATACATTTAAATATTAAAACAAATACCAATTTATTTCTAATAACCTTATGGGTAGCAAAATTATTATTAAGAGATTTAATCTTTGATGTTTTTAGCAATAACAGAAATTTAAAACAAACAAAAAACCTCTCATGTAAAAACATTCCATTTGTCTCAAAGTGAGAATTCCTGGAATGTGGTTTGCTTCCTTAGAGCTCTGAAGAAACAGCAAAGCCCAGCCATACCAGGTAGAGGTAACAGACACTCATGAACTCCAGAGGCAAGGATATTTTCATGCATACATACATCACCTAGTTCTTACTGGTCAGGAGCAAGGAGTGTGTATGGATAATAGCAATCCACAAATAATCAACAACAAACTTCTTTGGCTCAAAGGATTTACACTTTATCCCCAAGGAGGCTTTGGCCCTGATCTCTACCTAGAAGGGAAAATTGGCTGCTCTTTCTTCTTCCTTAGATCCCCTTCCCAGCTTGTGGCCATAAGACTCCCCTCCAGGAGTTTGTGTAGTATCTCCATTGGAGGTCATCTTTTTTTCATCACCATCTGGAGGTCTTTTCCCAGGCACTTTAGTTACTCCTCCACCTGATTACAATATCCCACTGATCCTGTTTTGCACTCTCTGCTTCTTAACAGGATCTCCCTTTGGTGTCCCAATACCATAAAGGAGTTAATAATGCATAATGAGCTTGGACATCAATAGTTGGAGCTGTAGTGGACTAAAATTACCCTTCTCTTTCATGTCATCATGAAGGCAGAGTCTGTTCACTGGCTCAGTGAATTCCCAGGTTGTCAAGACGGTCATAGGTGGATGTTTTGTGAACAACAGCGAGCATGTGAGCCTAGGTCACAGCAAATGTGCCTTTCTCCCTCATTCTATTTCATCTGGAACACTGGTAACTTTGCATCTGTCCTTGAAGAACCAGCAACCACTAGCCTGGAAAAACTACCTTTGTCTTATAAAATGTACAATATAATCTTTTCATTTTCCACATAAATCTAACTTGCCTTTCATTAATTACCTTTGGGTTTGTGTTGCTTAACAAATTATGATGAGCATGCTTAAGTACACTTTTAAAAAATATCTCTTTTCCTTAAGAACATAGCAGAGTCATTGTTTAGATACGCCAGAAGCTTCCCAAATCGCATTCTTTATTTTTCTCTTAGTACATTAATAGGAAGGAAAATGGTGTCTGCTTTATGAATTGATTGCTTAGAAAAATAAAACACACTCACAAAAGCTAGTTTTTGCTAAATGAATACATGAATTAACTAGTCCTTTGAAACAACTTGGGTACATGGACAAAACATTTGATTTGGGGAGAGGACAAGAAGTAGGAGGCAATTTGGGATCAGTATTTGCTCCAATGAGTGTAATTATTGTGTAAATTGTGGCTCTTGACAAAAATCTCTGAGTCCTGTTGAGATGTTGTTAATGCCCCAGGAAGAAGACTGCCTACTCCAGTGTGATTGCTTACAAAGATGCTGCTGCCTGCTTCCTCCTTTTCCCACAGGAGATGGGCAATTTGCCAGTGTTTCATTTTCAAATGCCATTGTTCACCTAGAGCTTGAGGAGAAGCTCCTGCTTTTTTTATTGTTAATCCTAGCCTAAATGATGATCATTTTTAAAAAATCCTACAACATTGTATAACAAATTTATCAGCCACTGACATTTGCCACTGTGGCACAAAAAGCTTTGTCACTTATATTTTAACTTAACAAATAATTTACTAATTTATGCAGCCGTGGAATGACTTGATTGGTTTACGCAATCTCCTTTTATGAGTAATTCATTGGAAAAATTATAAATCTAGAGCCATTTCAGCAACACCTTGCAAACATCATTCTTCAGTTACGATTCTGACAACAAAGCAGCATGGTAATGTTTATTACATGATTTAATCCTTTTAATGTCATCTTTTACATTGCATATGTATACGAAAAACAGTCCAATTGTCCTACATCTTAAGAAAGTAAGATACATTTATTCATTATAGAAATTGAAGAATAGGTTAAAGATGTTAATGATCAGGGAATATGAGCTCATGCTGGGACCTTATGTGTATTAGGTTTGGCAGTCTTGGATTAATTCTTCATATTTAACATACACTACACACTCAGAGGGAAATTTCCTGTGTTTTATCATAAAGATTGATGCGTGACCAAAATGGATGCCAGAATTTGAAACAGTTCTGAATGGTTTTATGCAAAAATGTAAAGTAGATGATCTTTGTGATTATCACTCTGTCTAACATCTCTTTGCATCCTTTTCAGCATGTGCTGTCCTCCTGCCATCACTTGTCATAGCCTGCCCACTGCCTAGCACTTGTGGTCTGTCACTTTTCCAAAGCCCCCACCATGATGGCATCCTTACACTCTCAACCTTTCCCATTCCCTTCATCCTCAGTTCAAAAATTTCCTCCAAATGTTACATTCTCGAAGAGTCCTGTCTAGTACAGAGAACAAGAACATTGATTTGTGTTTCGGAGTTAATAGCTGGTAGTAGCTGTTAATGTGACACCCTTCCCAGATATAATTTGCATTTAAACAGCTGCCTTTAAAAAAAGAAGTGGAGAATGCTGAGGATTTCAGACTCTGAGGCAGGGCCAATGAGAGTGAGTTTTTTGCCACCAAGCCCTTCCCAGTACCCCTCAGGTGTTTAATCTGCTTATGTAACATTAGGAGGGAGAAAAACAAATAAATATGGCTCTGGTTTGATTCCCAACTCTGATAATTACTGGCTGTGTGACCTTGAGCTAGTTTTTTAGTGTCTTCAATCATAAAATAGGGCTAATAAGGTTTTACGAGGACTAAATGAGTACCATAGCTAAAACTCCTGGAAGGTTTACTGTTACAAGAATGTCAGTTAAAAATCTTTGGATTACAAATGACAGAAATTCAACCCAGACCAGACATCCTGATACAGTAGGAGTGGGTTGTTGTCTAGGAGTGTGTATTTTTTAGCAAGCTAAACATATCAGGATTCTGATATGGTATCATACGTCAAAAAATCACTGTTCTAAGGATCAAGGAAAGATCATAGACCTAAAGAAATGAGAGGCAGGAGATTATAGAGAATATAATGGTCCAGATCTAAAAATCATCTGAAAGATGGGGATGGCAACCTCAGTAGATCATAGAGAGTACAGATAAGACTGAAATGCTATGCCTAAAATAAACTAAATATTTACTCAAGGCTCATCTTTGACAATGGGGTTAACCCTAATTATAGAACTCTAATTATAGAAATTACCTATAATCAGGGAAGATAGTTGGACAACTGTAACTGAACTAACATGAGTTAGCTCCTTTGTGAGTCGCAGATGAGAACTACACCAGGTAGAGTTGTCACACACAGAAAATTTTCAGTAAATAAGGAGATCACAGGGAATGACTTCCAAAGCCATGACTCCCCAAACAAGGGTGACTGGATTCCTTTACTTAGGGTTAGGATGAATATTCAGAAAGGGAAGTTTTGTCATAGTATGTAGACATGAGCATAAGGTGGTGCATGTGCCTTGAGGAAATATACCTATCCATACATTGTATGTCATATAAATCAGGTTTGTGCTCCTCCTTGGGTGGAAATTTTAGTATTATCAGTGGAAGATGATCAGAAGAAATGAAAGCAAAGGCAAGGGCCTCCTCCCCCCTTCCTCCAGTCATAAGAGGAAACTACCCTTAAAAGAAAAAAGGATCCCATCCTGTAATTCTACACCACCCAGGGAAGAGTCCTCCAGCCTTTCCCATGTAAACAACTTCCTGATAGGCAGATAAGAGTGTGGATAAAAGCCTGGTTGGGTGATAAGCACCTGGAGGGTTAATCACATTAAAATAGCCCACTAACAGTCTTGTAAAAACACCTAGACTTAGAAACTCCAAGGGCAACCTTCTCAGGTACCCCCCACCTTCAGGAGCTTTGCACTAACACCCAATAAACTTTGCTTTACTCCCCACCACTTTTTGTCTGGTCTATCTCTTCATTCTTTGAAGCCATGTGACCAAGAAACCCAGACACTAAAGGAAGATAAATCCTGAAGTAAAAGTAACTGTCACTCACTCCATGAGTCATTTCATGGTTCATCTATGTAGGCATGAGTCCAGGGTTAACTCAGACTGGTCTGGGTGGTCTGGGCCGCCAGAGGTCTTCATCAGGGTAGTTGCTATTACTTGAGGGGTACTTTGACTTTCCATCAAGGGATGCTATGCCTGTCAGGTGTTTGCCTGAGTTAAGAGATAGCTGGAAAGAAGAGCTTAAGAAAAACTGAGGGACAAAGGTTACTGAGTACAAGCACATGCATGGTAAAAGTTAGACTTTGGGGTCAAGTTGGTGGCACTACTCTCAGTAACTTGACAAAAGGAGCAGTACCAAAGAGGTACCAAAAGACTGGAGATGACAAAAATCTAATCCCATTTTTCTTTAAAGAGCCAGAATTTGGATTCTTTCAGATACAGAGTAATGAATCTTGATGTCAGTATCAAGAGAGATTACCAAAAGGAATGTTGAATAAAAGATGTCTAAGCACTCAATGGAGAACCTGTTACTCATTGAAAACCCATTATCGATTTTCTAAGAAAAGGTCAGACTCTATCAAGTTTTAATAGAATTACTAGATAAGTTTAGATGATCAGAGAAAACTGGACATACAGTATGTCTGGAAGTCAATTGTCCATGAATTTACTATGGAAAAGAACCCTCTTAGGTTCAGTAACTGCAGGCCTGTGAATTAAACCAGATTGACAAGAGAAAAGGTAAGTGTTTTCTATTAATATTTTACAGCACAGGTGCTCACTGAAAAATGAAACTCAAAGAAATGGTTAGACTTGGGGCTTATATATCATTCTAACAAAGGAAAGGAGATTTGGGCTTCACAGAACAGGAAATTGTGGGGAGTGATGACAAAATATATGGAGGAACTAGTGGAAGATAAGCATAATTTTAGTAAAGTTTATATACACAAACTTTTCTTGGTGTTCACTCTCTTCTACCTGGTTCAGATAGGGTGAGGAGGTGTGGGGGGTGGGTAGGAATGCAGGAGGTGGGGAATAGAGGGAAGGGGGAGAGACAATGGCCACAAAAGGAAATTTATGCCCTGCTCTGCTTTTAGATTAGAGAAGGAAAAGACAGAGAATTCTTCCTGCATGTATTGATTCTCAATTACTTCTGGTTCAAAATAATCCTTATACCAAAATGGCTTATTTTGAGGTAACATATTTTGATGCCCTTCATAACCAAAGACCTTAAAGTAGTGATCCTCTAAATTTTGGCCTCAGGATCCTTTAGATTGTTAACATATATTTTTAAAGATTTTATTTATTTATTCATGAGACACACAGACAGTGAGAGAGAGAGAGAGAGAGGCACAGGCACAGGCACAGGCAGAGAGAGAAGCAGGCTCCATGCAGGGAAGCTGATGTGGGACTTGATCCAGGGACTCCAGGATCATGCCTGGGCTGAAGGCAGGCTCTAAACTGCTGAGCCACCCAGGGATTCCCAGATTGTTAATATTTATTGAGGATAGAAAGACCTTTTGTTCATATTGGTTGTATGAATCAATATTTACTGTATTAGAAGTTAACACTGAGGAAAAAAATAAGTGTTAAGCAACTCACTTAAATCATAATAAACCCATTATAGGTTAAGATATTTTATGAAAATGACTACATTTCCAAAACAAACAAGCAAACAAACAAAAAACAGTGAGAGGCAAGACCTTCTTTTACATTTTACAAATTTCGTTAATGTTTGCCTTCATGGAAAATAAATTCTCACATCTCATTTAGCATTCAATTTGTTGTGACATAGAAAAAACACATAGTGTTCTATTGTGTTTCAATCGAGCATCTATCTAGGCATTGTCCTTGACACACCTGTCCACCTTCTCAGATTCTGATTCTGTGGAAGCTATTTACCATTCAGTAGGTAGTTGTAGGTGCCTGAAAGATATATAAGTCCTGTCTTTTTTGGTAGAGTTTCAAATATCTTCCCCTGAACTCTGTGGGGAAAAAACAGTTCTGCCTCTGTTTGCAATTCATTTCACCATTCCTTTGCCCCATATAAATTTGGGCTTTTTGGCTTCTTTTAAACCAGTTCCCTCATATGCTTAGTTCTCTCAATTTAATGAACAAAGTAAAGTCTTAAATGCACGATCAGTTTATATCCAAAGGAGAGACATGATTATACCTTTTTCCAAAAAAAAAAAAAAAAGTAACTTTTAGCAGTGAAATCACTTGTTACATACAATTGGAAACCTTTACTATACACTCTCTGAGAATGAGAGTGAAAAATAAAAATAATGCCCTAGATTATTAAAATGTAGTTTTAACATTGCAGATCCATCCCCAAAAGATCTTGGAGACCCCCAAGGATTTTGAGAGCTACTGCTTCAGAATTCTGAGAAGAACACTATCTTTAACACAGATGATAAACAGGATATTTTTTGAAGTCAGAAAGATGATGTGGGAAACCAAAAATGTATTCTGATAGAAAAGTTCAAAGAAACTGATGAGTACATTTAGCAAAGAAAAGAGACAATTTACAGGATCATGATATTAATATTCAAATACGTAAAAGACTTAACAAAGGTGGAGATTGACTCCTCTCCCCTTGAATTCACTGGAATTTTAGTGACTTGCTTCTCATAAGTAGATGAAGGATAAAGCAACACTGTATAACTTCCACAGCCAGGTCATACAAGGTGGTAGAGCTTACCTGATGACCTCTCTGGACAGTTGTCCTGGGAACCCAGCCAGTGTGTTGTGAGGAAAGTAGCTCAGGTCACAGGGAAAGACCACATGTAAATGTTCCGGCCACCAGCCCAGGATAAGGTTTAAATGAATAGTCAGAATCAACTAGCAGAGGTCTGAGTGGATACCACCACTTCAGCAATCAGTGTTTGGGCCTCTCCAGCTGAAGCCAAATGGAATAAACAAACTGATGACTGTCAAGCTCTGGCCAACTTGTAAATTATGATGAACATTTATGTTTTTGTTGTCAGTTTTGGCTTTGGTTTTCTTGTCACTAAGATTTGTAGGTGGCTGGTTATGATGCAAGAAATATCCAAAACAAGGAATAATTACTTCTTGAAGTGTTATCACAAAATTTTTGGTGACAATTACGTGGAGTCCAATTTTGGTTGACTATACAAATTATCTTTATAATGAAAATCTATCCAAAAAATACAGTCATAGAATAAGCATGTTGAATGTTGATGGAATTGTACCTTGTGATACAGGAGAGCTTGCTTTTTGTCCCAGGGAGTTGAAGAATGAATCTCACTGACAGCAGACAGTGAGCAAAGCGATAGCGATACAAAGCAGTGTATCTCTGCTCAGTTTATTAAGCAGAGATACAGAAAAAGCTCTCAGAAGTGAGAGGGGTCCCAATAGGGTTGTCACTAGGGGTTTTATGGTCTGTCTTTTATAGGAAACTGACCAGGGAACTTGGTAAATTTCTTGTCAATATCAGGGTGGAAATTTAGAACAACCCCAGTGGACTTGTAACTATCATAGTAACAAACAAGAGGCTTTTGTAAATATCAGGAGCCCAAACAAGGTGTTCCCTTCTCCCAGGTTAATATCTCCTGCATAATATTTCTCTACATCTGGGGTTTCTGTGAGCCTACTCAGGTAGCCCATGGCCTTGAGATTCTTGTGCTGTCTTGGTTTGAGCCCGGACTATGGACACCTTAATGACATATTTCTTTGTGGTCTGGTGAGTTTTTGTGATTACTCAGCAGCCATTAAAGGGGGGATACTCCCTAACATTTTGGAGCTAGGGAGCAAGGTTTATTTTTTCTGTTTTTACTATCTTACCTCTGTTTTCTTAGGTTGGGTAGGAGCCTGACTCTGGGGCTTTTCCCTTATCTTTCCCTGCCTTCCACCATCTGCCCCTAACTCATTCTATCACTTGTGGCTATGATGTGCAATTATTTTATTTTCCAAGGGAGGAAATGTGGACTCCGCAAGATTAAATGATTTGCTCCTCTACTCTTTAATGGCTCAGCCAGAACTAGAAACAATGAATCTTGAATCTTAATTAATTTCATTTCCGACTACATCATTTTTGTTGGGAAGTCTTGGTTTTCCTACTTCCAGAGCTCTTCAAAGAGCATGACTTCCTACTTGTCAGGAGTGTAATATAAAGGAGAACAAGGATGGATGTGATTTTGACTAGATCATAGACAAAGACCTTTCCAAAACTAAGATGTTATGATTCTATGACGTAAAGAGGACATGTGTTTGCAGGTTTATGAGACATAGGGTCTTTTCTAAGCATATGATTTATATCTCTCTTTGGTCTCTATAATTCATATAGTTGTTTTTAATAATTTTAAGTAATTGAATATTTCAGTTGTTATCATTCAAAGAGACAGAGTCTCAACATGTATTTCTGTACTCACGAATTCATTCTACTAATATTTGTTAAGAGCCCACATGTGCTCTATGTTTTATACATTTAAAGGACTAAGAATATTAATGCTATCTCATCCGACTATAATTCTTCCAAGTGTATTTTCATCTAATTCACTTTTTGTATCTGTTCTATTTTTCTTCGTGCTAATTTTATGTGTTTGAGAAGGGTAAGAATTAATTTGCTGTTTTTATTAAATTTATAGATTAATTAGTAGAAAATATCAAAAGGAGTAGAATGGCAATAGATTGCAATTATAAGAAGATGTAGGGATTTTTGTCATAAGGCTACATTGGTAAGATGGAAATATTTTAACTGTCACTAAATGGAATATTTGCCCTCTTTTTTCCATTATTGTAGCTAAAGTATATGAGGTGTTTAAGGGGGGTAAATCAAAGCAAAAGGCGAATATTTTCAAGAAGGAAAAGCATTTTAATGTTAATTGCTATTTTTTTAAGGTTACTTTTTAAAAAAAATAATTTAACTATTTATTTGAGAGAAAGAGCGAGAGAGAGCACAAGCAGGGAGCAGGGAGAGGGAGAAGCAGGCTCCCAGCTGATCAGGGAGCCCTACTCAGAGCTCCATTCCATGACTCAGGGACCATGACCTGAGCTGAAGGCAGACACTTTAACCAACTGAGCCACCCAGGCATCCCTGTTAATTGCTATTTTTATACAAAATTTTGAGGAAAGCAATGCAGGTTACTGGTTGACAGGGCAGATACATAACCGAAATGCCTGGGATCATATCTCAGTGAGTCCATTTCTTTACTGTCTTACTTAGGATGAGTTATAAACCTCTTTCTACTTTCTTCACTTGTAAATGGAGATGACCATAATAGTGTCAACTTCATGTGATTGTTACAATGGGTAATGTGGTTAATATTTGTAAGAGTACTGAGAACAATGTTTTACCACATGCTTTGTGCTGTCCTGGCATTTGTGATTTAAAATATGGCCATGTGATGATACTTTAACTAGTCTCCTCTTTCTTCCGCTTAATTAAAAAGTTCACTTTTGTAAATTTACCTAACATTTTAGGAATAACAGTAATCCATTCATTTATATTTTTCCTTTTACTTTTAAATCCTCTAAAATTTTAGGACTCAGATGGCTTACTGTCATCATAGAACTATTTCAACTTAATCTATACTGTCCATTTCATTTTAATCTAGCTACATTTAATATTTACCTCAGAATTTTTGCTTCAGGGATCTTAAGAAAATTTTATTCACTTTAGGGGTAGGACGGAGATACACTCCTAAATTTTCATTATATTTACAGTATTATCATTCTTTTTTTTTTTTAGGATTTTATTTATTTGAGAGACAGAGAGAGAGAGGGAGGGAAGGAGCATCAGCAGGGGAGAAGGGCAGAGGGAGAGGGAGAAACAAACTCTCCACTGAGCAAGAAGCCCGACTCAGGGCTTGATCCCAGGACCCTGAGATCATGACCTGAGCTGAAGGCAGATGTTTAAATAACTGAGCCACCCAGGCACCCCTACAATATTCTCTTTCATTTTTAATCTACTTAAATTTTAAATTTTTGTGTGGTATAAAATATACATGTAATTTTTTGTTATCCATATAATTAGCCAGTTTCCCAGTGCCATATATTAAGGCCATCCACATAAAGATATGTCTGTATCTTTGTCATATAGCAAATGTCCATATGTTTGTGGCTCTATATTTGGAGTCCTGAATGTAATCCAGTGGTGTATTTTTTTTTTCTTGTGCTTTTCCAGACATTTTTACTTTTATAAATTTATAATAATAGCCAATCTTTACTGAGCAATAATGTATCACTCTGGATGGTAACTACCAAACTATAGAAGGATATGAGAAACTTAGCTTTAACAGCAAACAAGCACAAGTGAAAGACATGAAATCACCAAGGAGTGAAGTATGGCAAGAAGAAAGTGGGTGAATGGAAAGCAGGAATCAGCAAACAGTCTTCAAATGAAAAGCTTATTAATTCTCAAAGTGAAACTATTGTTAGAATTACAAGTCTAATCTCCATGAGACTGACCGTATGTGACATTCAGACAGCTGTCTTAGCCCATTTATAATCTATTTAAGATACTAGCTTCCATTACCAATGCAAAACTTGATCATTAGCAATAAACCCTGAAGAATTAGACATCATAACATGGAAATTTTCAATGGGTCTAGGATGCCCTAGTGTAACAATGACAGGTGGAATATGTAGAGCGTGTCATCCTCACCTTTCTCGGGCTTGGTTGTAGACCTAAGATAAGAAAGGGAGTGAATGAAGACTTTGACAAAAGGAACTAAATCACTTAAAAAATGTAAATAATCAGAAAGCTGCTTCAAATGTGACACAGTTTTGTCTATACACTGTTATCTCCAGACAACATTTTGAAATGTATCCCTTCCTGTTGGCTGCTAATATTGTAATCGTGCTTTATCCTGGATTTTCATAAGAATTCTGGAGGATTTGAGGAAGACCAATTAATCAATGCCAGAGTGGATAATGATTTATGACCAGAGTAAAAATAGGAGTGCATACGTTTCAATGTGGTCCCTTCTGTCTGTTGACCAGAATATTTTTTTCTTTTTCTTGGAATGACTCCAAACATCTTGCTGGCAAAGAGAGTGTATTTTTTGAGATAGCAAGGTTGTTTATTGAGCCACTGAGTTCAGTCAGCATCAGTAATTCCTACAGTAGAAGGAAAATTGGTAAGAAAAGGTTTAGTGTAAATCTTTGAATATGGAGTAACTCATTAGTTGGTTCAGCAAATCACAGAATGGAACTTAGAATGTGAACACATTGTATATAGAGTGAGTGTCTGTGTCTGTCTATTTTAAAATATATGGGATAGTCTCTCCCCATCCACACATTTTTATTATGCTACCACATTTGTACCTAAGTATTTTGATACTGTTAACGGGCATACCACTCTTAGACAAAATAAAAGATATGTATACATTATAATAAAATATTTATATTATTTCCCTGAGTTCTATTTTTATCCTTCAATATATCTTGTTCAGATATTCATCAATTTTATTATCTTTGTTTCCAAATCATAAATTGTTTAACAAATACCTCATCATTGATGTATATCATAGAATGAGATAATATCTTATTCCTTTGATGAGTGGTTATGGGATACTACCTTTATACTGCTGAGATTTATGCTACTCTTTTCAGCAAAAGCTAGTGTAGGATGGTGAAATGAACAGTAACAAAGTTGGCAGGCTGACTGCTGCTATGTGTGTCTAATGCCTGAAAACGGAGTCTGCTTTTATGCAAATACAAATTGGCTGTGAAGCTTGTAATTCTAGAATCCAAACATCTAGCATGTGTCCTTTGTATGACCCAATGTGATTTGAAAGACAGTAGAGACAACGGGTGGAGAGGGCAAGGATTGAGAAGGAAAATATTAATGTTGTTTGTAGATATTTGTTAAAGGTCACTGCCTGTTAACGAAAGAGACTCAGGAATGGAAGTACTGCTAAATTACAATCTTAGTAATAAAAAAATAAAGGACTGTTGTTATTATTTTTTATAGCAACAACAAGGGTTAATTAATATCCAACACTGCCTTTGGTATTGAGTAAACACATGATTTCATTTTATCAAGTATTGTTGTGAATACTAACAGTGCTCCTTTTGTGAGAAGGAATAATAAGCAGGAGGAGAGCTATGCCTGATAGATCCAACCTGTAAAAAGAGCCTTCTGCAGTCTGAGAGTTGGTAGCCAAGGACCATTCTGATACATATTAAAGAGGTTACTGTGTCCCCAGTAACCATTGCTATAAGAACTGGAAACTGTGTCTTTATATTCCTATACTGGGTAGCTATTGTTTGCTCTAATACTCTGCCTTCTAGAATTCCTGTTCTCAATTAAGGGTTCTATCAATAAAGGCTATGTTTTCATGACACCATCTTTGGTCCAAGAGTGTAAATCCAAAGAGTATAAATCCAAAGAGTAGTGATGCCTGGGTGTCTCAGCTGTTGCACATCTGCCTTCGGCTCAGGTTGTGATGCTGGTCCAGGGATGGAGTCCCACATCCATAGAAGAAACTTTTATAACTCTTATATATTGAGAAAAATGATATAATTAGGCAAATGGCAGCCCAGCTAGTCCATAGACTCCTTCAAGCCCTGTTTCTAGTTGTTCCTAAACCTTAATTGTATCCCCAACTTTCTTATGCACTGGATGTTCATCTATAGCTTATATATCTTGAGTTAAAATATTGCCTGTTTTGTCTAATCACACCAACTTGGGATTTTGTCACTTGCAATTCAGAGCCCTAACTAATAACATTGCCAAGGCCAATGCTGGACAGAAAGATTGTTATGTATTAACTCTGGTGTATTATGTAAAAAATTATGGTACAATATTTCTGTCTAGAACTGACTAAATTTTTTTCTTAAAATATTTATTGATTTATTCATTTTAGAGGGTGGGGAGGGGCAGAGAGAGAAGGAGAGTAAGAATCTCAAGCAGACTCCCTGCTGAGTGCAGAGCTAGATATGAGACTCAGTCTCACAAGCCTGAGATCATGACCTGAGGCAAAATCAAGAGTTGGACACTTAACCAACTGAGCCACCCAGGTGCCCCCAAAAGTTTTTTTTTTTTTTTTAAGATTTATTTATCCATGAGAGACACAGAGAGAGAGAGAGAGAGAGAGAGTCAGAGACACAGGCAAAGGGAGAAGCAGGCTCCATGCAGGGAGCCTGATGTGGGACTTGATCCCGGATCCTGAGATCACGACCTGAGTGGAAGGCAGGAGCCCAACAGCTGAGCCACCCAGGCGTCCCATTCCCAAAAGTTTTTTTTTTTTTTTTAATAAAATTACTTATATAAACCATATTTCAAGGATTAAATAATGCTGAAGAATTAATGATAGTTAAGTGCTACACAAATTAGTACTAGCATAATTCTAATCCTATTATATTGTGATTATATCAAGTAGAAGATACAAAATCATTTCTCCTTTTTTTTTTTTTTTTTAAGATTTCATTTATTACTGAGAGACACACAGAGAGAGACAGAGACACAGGCAGAGAAACAGGTTCCCTGAGAGGAGCATGATGCAGGACTCTATCTGGAATCATGCCCTGAGCTGAAGGCAGATGCTCAACCACTGAGCCAGCCAAGTGCACTCACTCCTCTTTTTTTTTTTTTTCACTCACTCCTCTTTTTATCCTGACTCACCAAAAACTGTAGATTTTCTATATACAAATTAGTTCAAACTTGGGTGACAACTAAGTAAAAACAAAGGTAGCAAATCAAAAACAGATTAGATTTGTTTATCCCTTTGCAGAGCAAATTCTATAATATTTCTCCTGTTTTTTTGTTCAGATTCATTGTTATAGCAGCAACCACGTAGCAAACAATGAAGAAAGAACTCAGTCTTGTGGAGGAAAGTAACAGTGAAATCCCAACAGCACAGAGTAAGAGAAATGAGAGAAGATTACCCACCTGTGAGGGTTGGGTTGTGAAAATAAAAGTAATTGAAATTCAGGAAAGTGTCTTAGAAAGCGCACTAAATATGTGCTAGATGTAAGTGAACTCTTTCTCCATCCCAGGCCCATTCCTCACATTTATGTTGATTTGTGATCTGTTTATGCACCATTGTCCTTTGCTTTCTCTTCTCTATCTTCTTCAACTTTTTATAAATAGATTCACTGATTGCCCATATGCAGATTCAGCATACCCAATTTTCCTGAATTAGTCCCAGTTGAGCCAGGATAAATTCCCACAGCAGCCATAGTACCCTGTCCTTAATTCCAACCTAATCCAATGGGGCTTTCAATCGTTATGTTCCTATATTTACCATTAAAGGTCCAGTCATTATTTCTCTTCCAAGTGTCCCTTGCTGCTAGTTTCTGTAAAGTAGAAATAATGCTGAATATCCCATGGGGCCTTTGTGATTATTAATTTTTAAAATGAAGAGAAAATGCTTAGACAAATGACCCTCGTTGTATATCTATATTTATTATTTTTATTAGTGATATCTATATTTATTATTTGTCTTCTTATTTCTTATCATTATTAATTATTTCCAGGCATTATCCTCCAGAGCCTAATGATGAGTGCATCTATATCGCTCAAACTAACATTCTGGTGTTTGCACTAGTTTTCAGGATAGATATTCCTTCTATGATCCCTCACTTTAGTTCATTAGTTCAATAATTCATTTATTTAGTTAATATTTTTCAAAAAGCAGCAGGTAAAAGGAGGCTTAAGTTTAAGACAAGAGATGAGGCAATTGGGGTAGCAAAAATGATCTAGCTAGTTCAGCCTTTAAAGAGATGGAGGTAAACAGGATGGCCATATCCATATGTCATAATAAACACATTTTCAATCCTGAAATAGGATGAGAAAGACCTAAGGAAAGAGGTCAGAGTATCTTGTAGGTTTTTTTAAAACCATGTAACCATGATCGTGGCCTCAAGAAGAATACAATATAGAAGGAAAGACTGACACAAGAGCATACAATGTATTACAGGTCCAAGTGGAATGTATATACAAATAAGAATGTCAATAGCTAACAGTTATGGATACATATTATATGTGACTCACTGTGCCAAGCTCAACAGTGCACTTGAGTTAAACACCAGATCCAATCTGGCACATATCTATTCAGCTCTATTTTTAGTGATGCCATGGGGCTATGAATCAGATCCTTTTTTTTCCCCTTGACTTTTCTTTTTTATTTTATCTTATTTGTTTATTTGAGAGAGAGAAAGCATGAGAGAGAAAGCATGAGCAGTGGGGTGAGACAGAGGAAGAGAGAGAGTCAGACTCCTTGCTGAGCAGGAGGTCCAGCATGGGGGGCTTGATTCCAGGACACCAGGATCATGACCTAAGCCGAAGGCAGATGCTTAACTGACTGAGCCACCTAGGTGCCTATCTTTTCCTTTTCCTCTTCTTTCTGTTCTTTCTTCTTTCTTTCTTTCTTTCTTTCTTTCTTTCTTTCTTTCTTTCTTTCTTTCTTTCTTTTCTTTCTTTCTTTCACCTGATGATCTGGTTATTAAACATCTACCAGAATATGGAGCCTAAAATATTTAAACCTATCCTCTTATTGTAGTTATCATGCAATCTTGTAATGTAGGTACTGTTATTATTCCTTTTTTACAGATGAGTTGTTTTAAAGTTTTTGTGACTTGCCTAAGCAAGTTAGTAATTGAGTCAAATTTTGAATGCTGTCTAGTTCCAGAGTATGAAGCTCTAAACATGGTAATAGCCCAGGGGGGTTTGGTATGGATGTGGGACCTTATGTAAAATGGTCTTGTGTAACAAGTTGTGCTGAATTTTGGGTTAAACAGGAATAAGAGTGGGCTTTGAAGATATGAGAAGCATAGAAGTTGCATGTTCTAGTTCTGATTTGACTCTAATGAAAGGAAAAGGAGAGAAGAAATATCTTAGATCCGCTCACACTGATAAGACTGACCTACTTTTTGCTCTTCTCAAGCTGCATTATTATGCATAAAAAATCCCTCTGTTTCTACCTTCTCACTAACTGGTAATTCTTTTCTTCCAGTTATCCAGGCCAATATCTTAAGGTTATTCTTGAAATCTTTCTTTTCTTCAAGTGCGCATGCATTTAATCAACAAACATGAGCTCTACTTTCAAAATCTATTCAGAGTCTGACCACTTTATATCAACCTCCAGTGTCTTCACCCTCACCCAAACTCATCGTCTTTTGCCTGTGGTAGTCTCCTTGTTAATTTATTTGATTCCATTTTTGTCTTGTGGACACTTCACAAAATATCCAATAAAATGAAATCATGTCATTTCTCTGCTTAAAACTGCAATGGCATGCTGTGTCACTCAGAATAAAGTACTAAATACTTAGTGAGGTTTGCACAGAACCGTATTGGCTAAACTATTTGACCTTGAACATCATGAGAAGATAGAATTGCTCCTATATAACTTAAGTATGAACAAGTATGTCTGAAATTCAAGGGAAAGTATACTAAGAATGGAAGGAGGTTAAGTATACATGTAGCAAGCAAAGTTCTACAGACAGTGATCTTAGCTCAATCTAAAAATGTTAACCTACAGACAGAGTACATCACACCTTAGAATTGTCTAAGTCTGGAATGCCTGGGTGGCTGAGTGGTTAAGCATCTGCCTTCGGCTCAGGGCATGATAAAGGATCCAAGGATAAAGTCCTACATTGGACTCTCTGCATGGAGCCTGCTTCTCCCTCTGCCTATGTCTCTACCTCTCTCTCTGTGTGTCTCTCAATAAATAAATAAAATATTTTTAAAAAGAAAAGAATTATCTAAATCAAGGTGTGGAAAAGTTGAGAATCTATACCCTCATGACATAATTGTTTAAGAGTTGTGCTTGGAGGGATATAAGTTTTAAGATATTTCACATTCTGTTTGTGTGAGTAAAATAAACCCAACATCCTATGGATAGCCTCATGAACAAGATATGCAGGTGTTGGCTACTGGACTCAATGTGCATGAAATTGATGTCTGCTACAGTCCACCCATTTCAATGGTGAGTCACTGCTGTAATTGGTCCTGAGGCTTAGGTAATATTCATCATTAACCTCTTTTGTCTCCCCCTTGGCCAACATTTCTGCAGTTCTGGATTAATGAAATGGTGGGGTGACCTAGATCTTTATACCTCTTGGTTCTGTGCTGTTGATTGGCTATGGTCTGTTCCTGGTTAAAACAAGGCTTGGGATCACCAAGGATGCCATGGTGTATCTTCAGAGGCTCAGATATACTACTTTCTACTACTTTGTATGGAAGCAAGTCTGCCTCCTCACAATGATCAGAGTCCTTTACCATTGCCAGTATGGTGACATTCTTCTGTGCAAGTCTACTGGCATGAGGAACTCAAAAAGTCCAGGGGGAAGTCATAATTTTAGAACTCTAGACATGCCAAATTTAAAATTGCAAGGGCAAGAGGTACATATTCTGAATATGGATCACTGGGAGTGATGGTGAGAGCAGTTATTTCTGTTTCCATCCCATCATTTCTGGACTCACATATTCCAAGTATCAGAGACTCAGGACAAAACAGCCATTAGCTAAAAGTATATACCATAGCTGAAATCAATTCTCCAAACTAGCAAGGTATTATTTGAAAGTTGGAGCTTTAGGCATGCCTTTGAGTGGTCATTGCAGCATTATATTAAACTGTCAGGCTTTGAGTGGTACAGAAAATAGTAAGGCTAATGATCCTTCGAGCCATGTTCAATGTTATGATCACTTTTCTGCAAAATGTGTCCTTTGATCTGAAGAACTATCGTACAACATAAAATGTCAGTAAATCAGACACACTGTAAGCCTTTAAATACTGATCAAGACATTAAGGGCAGGAAAGGAAAACACATACCAGCACATCTGTCAATTATTGCCCATTTCGAAGTGGATGAGGTCTGATGTAATCATCTTGCCACCAAGTGGCTGATTAATTTTGAGAACTGGTAACACTTCAAGGGCCCAGTATCAAACTGTGTTGCTGACAAGACAGATATTTAGCAGCAAAGATAGCTACATCAGACTTGTTAGAATAAGCTCATGCTAGTAGACTCATGTAAAGCCACCACCTCTTTTAGCATGGCTAGTCCGTTTATGGGTCTACTCTATAAGCACTGGCACAGATAACTACAGAAGGTAGTTGACATACTGGATGAGTCATCCTGTCCACCATCTTGTTTAGTGCCTCCTAGTTGGCATTAATGTGGGCTATAAAGATCTACACAGCCATGAGTGCATCCATATGCTTTTCTCTAGATTTCCCCTTCAATCTTGCTGCTTTCAAGCCACTGATCAACCAGCCAAGGCATTTCCAACTGATCAGGAATCTGAGTATGTCATTATCACAGGCCACTTCTTTCTTCATGTAAGATAGAAGACCAGATACACTATACAGACCCTGCCCACTGGGAAGATTGTTTTCATGCCACTGTCCTCTAGGATTTCTTATGCACAGGGCCATCAAGATCCCGTTGGTCTATGCCATGACATAGAACAGGAAAGTTAAAGTATCACTGATCAAAACGGGAATGTATGTTAATTACTGTCTACACTAGCTGTAAATATATTCATCCCATAAAGACTCAGGGGCTAAGAAATGACCATAAGGTGAACCAGGTTTTCTCAAATTAGTCAGGAACTCCATTTATTGCTTGGCATTTCACTATAATGTGTGACCACAATGGGATTTGGGGTCCTTGGTCTCATTATAGCTTGAACTTGTAACAACTTTTGAAAAATTTTGAGTATCCCACCACCCCCAGTGTACATAGATTCCTTTGGGAAAGGATTGGACAACTGGCTGTAGCACTGCAGGATCCTTCCTCAAACTCACTTATATCTTCTTCAGTCAAGCTCAGGTTTGGAAACTGGATGAGGAATAATGGTTTTCCACCAGGGTGGTTAATATTAGCTCATCTGACTTTAATATTTTTTTATTATATATATTAAGCTATACCTTGTTGGTTGCCCATTTTCCTGGTTCTTGAGAATACCATGGTGAATTACCCATAACCATAAGTCCTGTGGGTCAGAGCTCCCAGGTCTCTATTCCAATTTTACTACTCATAATGGTTAATACACTCACTCTGTGTCTGATGGTTAAATGCTACCACGTAGCCTCTACTATTCTGTAATCATATTGTCCCCACAACAGTGGGTGCAGTTACACAACAGCATTTCTTATTATTAATATCGACCTCCAGTGGATAGCATTCACTCCACCACTGAGGTTCCATTTGTTGGTTCCTCTTTTACTCAATGCTTTATTAGTAAAAGAAGTGTCCTGTGAGCCCTGTTAGAATATATAGCTATTTGGTAGATTGTTTAGGCTATCATAATAGGTCTATTCTTGCATATCTCCTTCTCTGAGTATTTTTGTTCCCTCCTCAACATTCTGACAAACGTAGTTCTGTCATCTCCAGTACTTTAATGTGGACCATCATAATGTGGACTGTCCTTTCAGGAACCACTTAACCAGTGTATCAAGTCCAAGCCCTTGTTATGGTGTTGAATCTGAATCATGAGAGAGAAACACCATATCATCTAATCCTCCCAATCCAGCTTTAGATACAACTCAATTTCTCAAGTCCATTCCTAGCTAAGTTTCCTTGATTCTAGCTGTGATGTACTATCCAGGTCTTATTGTTACTTCAGTGAATAACTTCTATTTTCCTTTAGTAGAGTTAGTACTTCCTAGTGGGGTCATCCTGACTTGATTCTAGTTATTGATGTCCTAGCCAGGACGGGTACTACTTTTCAGGGGGATTTCAGTATAGATTCAGGGAAATGGATGTTTATGCATGGTCTTTAGGAATGTAAACATTGTTATCTTCAAGCAATACTAAGTGGCCACTTCTGTAGACATAGAAGTTTCCAGGTAATTTTAGGTTCAATGTATTTAAGCACATCTACCCAAATATCTTCACAGAGATTATGGGACTGCACTGTCTTCCAGATGTTAGAGTAGAGATTTGCCAAGACTATGAATTCATCATTCTTTGTGGCTCTGCTAGGATCACACTTGAGTTCTAGGCCTGAACCTCAGTGTGGTCCACTCTGGCTCCAGGTGAGAAGAGGTTCTGTTAGTGCTACCATGGAAGAACTTTCACTTTCATATTATGCCTTGAGTTGGTCATTGACTTATCTGAGCTTATCTTAAGCTTTTTTTCAGCTTATCAGTGACACCTAGCAAAAAACAATCAATTCTAAAAATAACCATTATTCCTACATTACTTGAATGCTGGAGATATTACATAAGCCAATACACCATCTTCCACCTTTAGCCTATTCCAATTTACCACAAAGGAAAGTTTCAGTAGTTGTAAGGCAGTTTTGTACCAGGAGTTATCATCCATCCAATTTTCACCAGTAATTGTGTCTCTGTTGCTATCTAGTTGGTTAGTGACTTTACTCCAGAATTCCCTTCTGGCTGTCTATTTCCTAAACCACTCCTGTTAACAACTGTGTTAGATTCCTCAAAATCATATACTGAGATAAGGTTTGTATGAAATGAAGTTATTAGAAAGAAAGAACTGGGAAAAAAATTGATATAGAAGTGGGATAATAGGACTTGAAAAGAAGGAAGTTCAAGCAAGGGTATGATATTAATAAAAATTCTTCTAGTTACCAAATTAGTTTTCCATTGCTATATAACAAATTACTACAACTTAATGACTATATACAAAAAAGCTCACTTATTAGCTCAAGTTCTGCAGGTCAGAAACCCAGGAAGACTCAATTGGACTCTACTTAGGAGTTCACAAAGTAAAAATCAAAATTACAGCCAAGTAGAACTCAGTTGAGATTCTTTTTTTTTTTTTTTAAGATTTTATTTATTCATGAGAATACACAGAGAGGAGAGAGAGAGGCAGAGACACAGGCAGAGGGAGAAGCAGGCTCACTGCAGGGAGCCCAACATGGGACTCGATCCCGGGTCTCCAGGATCACGCCCTGGGCCAAAGGCCGCACTAAACCACTGAGCCACCCGGGCAGCCCCTCAGTTGAGATTCTTAGGAAGAATTTGCTTCAAAGTTCATTTAGGTTGTTGGCAGAATTTAGATCCTTGCAAATATAGAACTAAAGTCCCTGTCTCTTTGTTGGCTGTTAGTTAGGGGCACTCACAGCTCCTAAAGGCTATTCTACAGATTTGTACCTGTCCTCTTTTATCTTCAAGGTCATCAATGACACTTTGACTCCTTCAAGTACTTCATATCTCTGACTCTCCCTTCTGTTACCAATTGGAGAAAATTCTCTGCTCTCAGAAAGGCTTGTGAGATCAGGTAAAGCTCATCTACTGTATAAGAACTATGTCATATGTGATTTTGAGTATTTGATAAATACTGGAATCAATTAATTTATATATAAAATGAAGATAATAATCCTACACAACTCACTGTATTCTTATAAAGATTAGAAGAGAAAATCTATTTAAATGTACTTAATTAGTATTAGCCCATAGTAAGCTATAACAATTCACTTAGATAGTGACCTTTTTAGATTCTGGTAGCCATTCTCTAAAGATGGACCTCAAAGGACCAAGCCTTCTAATATGCATGCCCTTGTATAATTCCCTTCCCTGGAATCTGGGCTGACCCCTATGATTCACTTGTAAATAAGTAATATGTAACAGGAGTAATACTGTCTGACTTCTGATGCTAGGTCATAAGAATTCTGCGGTTTCCACCTTTGTCTCTTAAAATGCATGTTCTAGGGAAAGCCAGCTCCTCCAGACTGTTGTGTTCTGTGGAAACTCAAGTGGGAAACTCATCTAGGGAAGGAGCATGGAGAGAAAGATGCCTGGGCAGCCCAAAGGTGTCCCACCTCAGGTAGATGATACACTTGTAATTAAAGAAGACCTCTTGCATGTCCATCCTTCAATGTTTCAATTGAACCTTCAAAAGAGTCCAGACATTTCCAACATCTGACTGCAATTTCATGGGATACTCACAGACACAACAAAGGGAATAATAAATTTTTGCTTAAAACCATTAAGTTTGTTATGTTTTTTTTATGCAACAATGGACATCCAAAACAGAGTTCTAAGTAAGTTAGTAAATTAAGTTGTTAGTGTAGGATTTCCTTATAGTTCCAATTTGATTTATATCTTTTCCTGGTTTCAACACGATTTTGAAGCTGGTTGATATAAAGGTTTTCTGCGACATAGGCTATCAGTCTCTCATTTGGTTTCTGTAGCCTTATTATTCACTGGAACACACTCCAGTTCTTTGACCATCTGCAATGAACGTCTATGTCTATATACAGTCAAAACGCAAATGAAATCCGACATACACAGAGTGGTTGGAGTTAATTTGTCCTCCCTTGGCTCCCACTTATTACAGAAAGACCTGTTCATTTAAGTGTTTTCAAGCTACACGTTCCTGTAGTTGGAAGTTATTACATGTTGATAGTGATCTTCACTGACATTCACTAGCCTTGATATGCCAGGGAATTTTAAATGGAACTGAGAAACAAAGGCAATACAGTTATGCAGACACTGGAATGTGAAATAACACTCCAGTGACTTAAAGAAATGGGATCAATGTAGCCCTAATAAAATATGAAGGCTTTCCAGTCCCAGATCCTATTATCTCCAGTGATACTCTAGTTGTCTGTCTTTTAAAAGTGCAGATGCAATCCAGTTAGAAAAATGTCACAGCTCTCCTGCAACAACAGCATGCTCCATACTCACAGCAATAAAGATTTTCTCCACCAGTGAACATTGTTGTCTTTGGTCCCTGGCACTGAGAAGTTTCCCCCAAAATCTCACAATCAGTTTGTTTGACAAGTGGGCTGATCTCAGCCACAACAGCAGCAAATATCTTCTTTAACTTTGGTAAGTTGCCAAAATTAAATAAATGAAATGATCCAAGAAGAGCATTAAACAACAGAGCCTGGATGCTAGTTGAGTAGCCTAGTTTGGCATCTGCGTCCAGCAGAGTGCCCACATGTGCTATTGTCAAGGGCTTATTGATGATAAATGACAGAGAGGTCATTATTTCCCTGAACCCAATTGAAAAACCTCCTCATTCTTATAAGCACAGTCATGCCTGAAAGACATTTATAGATATTTGTGACTGTCTAAAAACATGAAGGCTGCAGCTCCAAGCTTAATGGGCAGCAATGTGCTATGAAGGAAACAACAGAATTACCCAAAAACTCAAGACTTCAAAATGTAAGACAGTGAAATAAGATAAATTAAGTTCATAGAAATGTAAGATCCCAAACTAAGAGGATATTGTTTAATAGGTTCCTTTATAGCAAAATTGTCAGCTGCACAAAAACTATAAATCTAGCTAAGTTAGAGATCCATGTATCTCCTAATGAGGGATTTTTTTTTTTGCCTTATTTTTTCCCCATTAAATCTCATTCTATAAGTCCTTAAAAAATATAGTTATGGTGTATGTGCATACTTGGAGGAGCTGAAGGAAATGAATCACCAAATAATCATAGAACTAGAAGGCATTCTAGATTTTTACTAGTTCAATTGTATTATTTAGCTTTTCCTCCATGCTATCAGCCCAAAAAGAAGTTGGACAAAGCCACACAGCTCATCTGTGACAGTTAAGACTTGAACAGTTTTTGCCTCTGAGTCCTTTGCTCATTCTACTACTTCTCCTTGATGCTGAATAGAACTATATCACGTGCAGCTGCTCTTCAAGTAACTTTTGTTTTGCTGTAACTTTTGGTTATGTTAATCCTTAATGTGGCCAAGGTCCTAGTATTGATGTGACGAGGGAGAAAGAGGACGAAGACATGTTCCTGTTCTACATTATTGGGTTTTAGGGAAAATGGGGTGGGCAGCAAGTTAATGAATAAGAAAAAACTGCTAATGTTCAAATAAGGATACTCTATAGAATGTTAGAGATTATTGACAAGGGATCTTACAGAATCTTGAAGTTCAAAGATTATTAGTCTATTCCCTATTTCAAGACACAGAACAAAAATTTGTGAGTATAGTCAAAGAGGCTTTTAAAATCAGATCACAACTTTACTTCTAGGCTTCATTTTGAAAATCTCCCTGCCTTCCATCCAAAGACTGTATGTATATTCCTACCATATGTAATTTTTTCCTATTCTCTGTTGGTTCATCCGTTATTCTTCCTAACAGAATTCTTTGGGGTTTTTCCAATACAGCAATGTTCTCAGCTAAATATTTGCTTTCCCAGACTGCCTTCTTGCTGATGGAGGTGGCAGAGAGAGCAGGGAAGCAGAAAGGGAATGTGTGATTTCTAGCTTAAGTCATAGGTGGAGGGAGGAAGGGATCTGCAAAGCTCTATCTTTCCAGGTAAAATAAGATGGCTAGTATGGGCATTTTGTCTTTTCTCTTTCTCTTGACTGAAGTATATGTGTGATATTTGGAGCTCCAGCAGCCACTTTGCCACCATAAGGGAAAGACACACCCAATTCCCTGAACCATATCCAGCAAAGGTGTACTGTGGATTTTCTTTTTATGTGATAAGAACAAGCTTTATTTGTTTAAACTACTGTTAATGAGTTTTCTATTACTTGCAATGGGTAATATTCCTAACTGATATGTTTTCCCACAGGGCCATGCCTTTTTATATACTGACCCTTTTAAAATGTTTCCACCTTCCCTACATGAAATGTGTTATCTTATCTTTAGGAAAATGATTAACCACAGCATCTCCTGCTGAATCTTTCTTCAAATCCTCCACAAGTTATTAATTCCAAACCTTTATGTGTCCTCAAAGCTGTTTGTACTCACATTCATTAGCTATTTCTTATATGTTAATGAAAATTTTGTATATAAACTCTATGGCCTCATTCAGGTTCCATAGACTCCATAGAGGTTGTATTGGCATTAATATTGATTTCTCACTTCAGTTTCCTCACATTCATGATGCTGCAAAACAGGAAGTTCCTACAAAGACAACCCACCCACTTCCAAGTACTGTAGACATGGCTGTGGCATGTATGCAAACATGAGTCTCTCTTCCCCTGGGTTACTGCCGCTACAGCCTCAGGACTTTCCTAGTAAACTTTTCTCTCTGCCTGGCATTTGTTGAATCTAATAAGTATCTCAGCTGTCTGCTCTACCTGCCACAAAGACTCTCTCTTCCTGGGAAAATGAGGTTCTGACCTGGGTACAGAAATCTAAGGCAGCTCTGAACAGCATCTGACAACCTGTGGGTCCTTGAAGAATATTTCACGAATCAATGAGGCCAAGGAAGGCTAAATGACAATATGCAAAGCTGTTTGGCTATTTAGTAGTGGAGCTAGAACTAGAAGTTTCTTTGACTCCTAAGCCCACACTCCTTCCTCTACATGACCTTTGTGAAAAGTTGGAGCATAATAAAAGTCAAACTGTTAACACTATTACCAGGAGGTTTCATTCTTCAAGAAAATCTCTTGGGCAGCCCGGTTCAGGGTGTGATCCTGGAGACCTGGGATCGAGTCCCATGTCAGGCTCCCTGCAAGGAGCCTGCTTCTCCCTCTGCCTGTGTCTCTGCCTCTCTCTCTCTCTCTCTCTCTCTGTGTCTTTCATGAGTGAATAAATTAAAAAATCTTTAAAAAAAAAAAAAGAGGTTGCATAGAGGTGTCTCACACTGCTAGCTTGCTGTGTGCCTTGGAAGTCCATGGCTAATCCTAGAAAGCACAGTAGAAGACAGCTCTGCCTCTGTTAGAGAATTTACAATGTCCAAATAGAGTTAGCGTTCTACTTGTCATACAGGGAAAAACCAAATAAACACAGGTCGGATTAGTGCATGTGAAAAAATATCTCCCCCTCATACTCATATACACCCATGCACATACCACACGTACCTATCACCTCCTTTAGATGGATGTCAGCCAACTCAGAAGACAGAGCAAAGGGAACTAACAGAAGCAAAAAGAGAGAAATCAATACTCAAGTTGCCCCGGTAACTGGTGGAGGCGAAGCAAAGCTACTGCCAAATGATTCATATAATAACAATAGTCTTCGTGGAGAGTCCTGCAGTAGCACCATTAACCATCTGGCTTAAAAAACAGGAGAGACTAATAGTGCCAGGGCATTACATTATTTTATTTCTGCTTCATCCTATCCCCCAAACCCAGGCTTCTGACCTAAAGTGAAAAATAAATAAATAAAAGACAAAAGCTTTATAGGATGTGTATTAAGGGAGACAGGATCTGTTTTTTCTTTTTTATTATCTAAAGTTTTAAAGTGAGTTTTGTATTAGCCAGTTCAGGCTGCCAAAACCAAATGCCACAAACTGTGTGGCTTAAACAGCAGAAATCTACTTTCTTACTGTTCTGGAGGCTAGAAGCTCCAGATCAGGGTACCTGCAGATTTGGTTCCTAAAGAGAACTGTCCTCCTGGCTCTCAGATAGCTGCCTTCTTGGTGTTTCCTCATATGGCCTTCGCTCCGTGGCATGTGGGGAGAGAAAGAAAGGAGAGAGAGAGAGAGAGAGAGAGAGATCTGAGAGATCTTTCTCTTATTATAAAGCCAACAATCCCAGCAAATTGATGTAGGAATGAGTTAGGGGCAGACAGGGTTAGGCAGAGAAGGACACCTAAGCTAGTTCAAAACCTGGGAGGGCAAATTCCATTCAATCTTAAGGCCCCAAAATAATCCTCCTTGCTTTAATGCTCTGCCTTCTAAGACTGCTGGACTGCCAAGAGTCACCCCATGACTCTTCAGGGCATCCTTCCTCCTTTGTTTCTGCAGCCTGGCCCTACCCCTGCAGCTCTCTGTGGGGACCTTGGTCTTGCAGTTATCAGCGGTGGCCTCCTTGTCCACTGAAAAGTAGGAGGAAGTAGGCCTGCTCCCGGAACTACGGTGGGAGAGGCATCCTTCATGATCTCTGAACGGACTCTGGAGTCAACCTTCCTATTTTCTTGAAGCTTAACACATGTTCGCAGCCTTTCTTCAGCCCCTCCTATTTTCTCTGTTTCCTTTGGTCTCGTGTTTCTGCTGGTATAATCCCATCTCTGATCCTGCCTTCCACTGAGATAGCTGATTCAAATCATGCTTCACACTTGTAGAGGCCACTGTGGAGCCAAAGGCTAGAGCAATAGAGACCATAGTGAGGATAAAAGGCCCACTGCCACCACCCACAGCCTCGTATGGTGACCACCTCAAAATATCCATAAGCACCTATTTGACCAATGGACTACTTACAACCCAGGCACAGATACCATATAGGAAAATCCTATACGTTCCCATACCTTCTCACTTTCCCCTTACCTACAGTCCTCCACTCCCCACTGCCTTGGGGGCAGAGTCTCCCCTTTGCTCTCCTACCCACTGCTCCCTTGCAGTGTATTCAATAAACCTCTAACTCCTTTGCTCCGCCTTGGGTGAATTCTTTCACCACCCATACCACTGGCCTCCACCCCATCAGTTGCCCCACATTTGTCATCTGTACGGGGACCCTCTGCTGGCCAGGGACTGTCCCTGGATTCTTCGAAAATTTCTCAGAACTTTCCCTCAGTGGACTGACTCCTAGTGGAACTGATGACCTCGAGCTGAGGTTACTCTTCCCTGAGGAAATGAAGTCCCTGGGGAAACTAGCCAGGCTGCCCTTGCCCTAAAAGGGTGAGGGATTTCCCCTCTTTCCCTCTGGAGGCCTCCATCCTTCCCTCTCATTTCTCTTTTTGGCTCTTCAGCAGTCTAACCCTAGTGCTCTTCAGACTGCTGAAGGTGTCTGGCCAGGGAAGCTCCCCAGGGTGGTCTGAAGGTCTGAGGGACAACAGATGGAGCTGCCCATGCCTATGAGGGTGAAGGACCCCTCCCCTCACCCTCATCTCTCCCCCTCCCACTCCATCCCTCTGAGGTCTCCACTCCCACAGTGCAGCACAACTGGCACTGATGGCTTCTCTGGGGCAAATCCTCACACTTTACCAACTCGGGGGGACCATTTCCTGAGCTGACTCTCAGTCACCTTGCTTCTTTGGGACATCTCTTTCTTTCCTTTGTCCTTACAGATCCAATTGCCATCTTGATCTACTGGGAGAATATGTTCCTACAAGTCGGAGCTAAAAAAAAAAAAAAACAGTCTGAGCTCTGAGTCCTCCCCTTCCTTTTTCTGATCAGGTCCAGCCAACCGGTGTCTGGCTTTCCCTGTGGCAGAGGAGGTCCCAGCAGAGATTGCTGTTGCCATTTGCTATGACCCTCTCCTTGGTGGGACGCTCCAGTAGATTCAATCACCCCATCTAAGGTCCAGTACTTTTTCAGATCAGTGGGATGCCCTGACTGAAATTGCAAACAATGGTCAAGAGCTCCATTCCCTTTGGTGCAATGCCCCTTTGAGAATTGGCAGCTTGTCTTTCCCACAATGGGACAAACCCCCTCTATTATTTTGGATTCACTCTTGGGGTATATTCCTAAAAACTGGAATAAATTTGACCCCTAAGGGCCTGGGGAAAAATTCTCATCTTTTTATGTAATGTTTCCTGCCTCAGTACAAACTCCCAGGACAAGAGATATGACCCTTCCATGGAATACTTTCTTATAATACTCTTTCCAGCTTGATCTCTTTTCCTGAAACTCCAAAAGATCAGAGGTCTCATATCTATAAGCCTTCATGGCATTGTCCCAAAACCCTGACCTCAGAAAATATGTAGACTGTATCTTGCTTGGTTTCACAGTCCATCTGATCCCATGGACATTCTAGATGACCCCTCTTTTATTTCACCTTCTCATCTTTCTCCTCCCCCTAAAGACCCAGAGGCTCCCCTGGATCCTATTAATGCCTTATAGGTCCCTGCCATTGCTACCACCATGCTATCACCCTACCAATGCCCCCTTTCCCCATCCCATACCTGTCTGGCATTAACTACAAGTCTAAGGATGCGATTTTTATTTGCTTTAATGATCCTCTGTAAGGTAGCAAATGGGGATGTGGAAATTGATAGGGTCCACATTCCTTTTCCAATGTCTGATCTGTCTCAGATAGAAACAAAATTTGGTTCCTTTAGTCAAGATCCATACCATTTCATTAAGGAATTCAAAAGCCTCACAGTCGCCTTTGATCTCACCTGGCAGGACATTCATATCATGTGCTGCACCCATGAGGAAAGAACTTGTGTCTGGTCTTTGACTCAGAGATGAACTGATGAGGCCCCCACCTGCATCCCTGACCATGCCCGAGGGAGTAGAGACAGGCCCGAATACCAACCCTAGATGGAATTATCAGGCAGGAGATCCTGACAGGATTAATCGGCACTACATGATAATTTGCCTAATTGAGGGCATGGAAAAAGCAGTCATAAAACCTGTAAATTATACAAAGCTTAAAGAAATAATCCAAAGCTCAAATGAAAATCCTGCTTTATTTCATTCTCACTTAATGGAGGCCGTGAGAAAGTATACCCTCCTAGATCCTGAAGACCCACAGGGCACAGCAATATTAGCAATGCATTTCATCAGCTAGGCCTCCCCTGATATCACACAAAATCCTCAAAAGCTTGATCAGGGACCTCAGACCCCCTTCCTCACATTTCTGGATATGGCCTTTATGGTCTTCAGTAACCCAGAGGTAGCCTCTAGTGCTGAAAGGAGAGGCAAGCCCAATAGATGGCTGCAGTTACCACTAGTTCCCTGCCCTTCTCTGGTCCGTCCAGGGGCAAAAGCAATCACAGGTACAAGCCTCTCAGTCTCCCCAGGCCTCAGGAGCTCTCCCTGCTCTCCAAGGGTACATCTGGCCTAGACATGTCAGGTCCTTGTCTCTTCTGCAAACAACCAAGGCATTGGAGAAGGGATTATCCCTTCCCACGTACAGGAGCGTCCTCAGGCCCCAAAACTCCAAGTATAGGCCGTCCCAGGAAATCAACAGCCTTAAGCCAAGACTATCCCAGGCAACTGGTAGCTGCCTTGATTTCTGTACCTCAATTATAAAGAACCCAATGGAGCAGGAGAGGACGATTCCCTCTCCTTTGACCGACAGGGCCTAGGGGCTATGCAGGCTCCCATGTTCTCCATCTTTGTGGCAGAGCCTCAGGTAACTGGATGTGGCCCAACACAAAATTGAATTTCTAGTAGACTCAGAAGCCACTGATTCTGCCCTTATCGAATATGCAGCCATCATTTCCAGTCCTTAATTCTTATCACCTGCATAGACAGGTATCCAAAGAGGGGATGTTTCACTTCCCCCACTAATTTGTTCTTTGGGTAACAATACCTTTACCCACTTCTTTCTTGTTTTACCTGAAGATTGCCCCACTCCATTACTCGGAAGGGACATAATGACAAAAGTACAAGCTAACCTTTGCCTTTCTGAGATTGACTGCCCACTGCTGGAATTCTTGTCCTCTGAGGCTTCTGCCCCTTCAAACATCAAGGTCTCCATGTTCCAACAGGTGCCCCCTCAGATATAGCACACCTCCATTCCAGGATGCTCTCTATTAGCAGCCCCCTTATGGATACAACTTAAAGTTCCTCATTTCTTCCCCCAGAAAAGCCCAGTTCCCCTTGTGTCCGGAGGCCAGATTGGGGCTACAGCCATTCATATGAAAATTCTTAGCAACAGGACTTCTGTGCTCCTGCAGTTCACCTTGTAATACCCCCATCATGGCAGTAAAATAGTCCAACGGCTCATACAGAATGGTATAGGACCTCAGAGCTGTCGGTGAGGCTGTTATCCCTGTTATGTTATTCACCCAATTGTTCCTAACCCTCATCCCCTCCTAGGACGGATCCCCCGGGGGCCACTTGTTGGTACATTGTGTCAGATCTAAAAGATGCTTTTTTCTGCATTCCAGTATTACTGGACTCCCAGTTCCTCTTTGCCTTTGAGTGGCAGGACCTCTCTGCTCAGGTTACCCATCAGTTAGCATGAACTGTCCTCCCTCAGGGCTTTAGCAACAGTCCACATTTATTTGGACAGGCCCTAGCCAAAGATCTGTCCACCCTTCAACTCCCCAGAGATGGTGCCTTTCTGCAATAGGTTGATGATTTACTTATCTGCAGCCCCAATGAGAACACCTCCAAACACAAACACTATCCTAGTGCTTTGGAGTTTGGCTTCCTGGAGTTATAAGGTCTCTCCTTCAAAGGCCCAAATTTCCTTTCAGAAGGTTCAATTCCTAGGATTAATAGGACTAAGAACCTGGGACTAAGAACCTTTCTGACCACTGTAAGGGTCTCATTTTAAATATGAAAATTCCCTCTGCAAAATAGCAGCTATGTTCCTTTTTGGATATGACTGGGTTCTGTTGAATATGGATACCCCAATTTGGATTAATACCAACATTCTTTATAAGACCCCTTTATAAGGGGACCTGAAGGGATCTGAGAAGGAGATTTTGGAGTGGAACTCTAATACAAGCTTTTGGGGCCCTCAAACAGGCACTCACAGTGACCTCAGCTTAGCCCTGCCAAAACTCCAGAACATCTTCTTATATGTATATGAAAGGAGGAGAATTGACCTTGGAGTCTTGATCCAAATGCTGGGAATTTCTCCATGACTAAACACATACCTACCGAAGAATCTAGATCCAGGAATGGCCTCCCTGTCTCCAAGCACTGGTGTCTGTGGCCCTACTGATAGGAGAAGCCTCTAAGTTAACCTTGGGATGAGGCATAACCATAGTACCCCATCAGGTATTGGACACCCTAAATTCTAGGGCATTTCATTGGATCTCTAATAGCAGAATTACAAAATACTAACGCCTTTTATTAGAAATCCCAGAACTAAATAATAGGCCGTGTCAGCCCCTAAATCCTGCTATCTTACTGCCACATCTCAAAACAAATGCCCCTTTGGAATCTTCTTGCCTAGAAACTATAGATTTGACTTGCAGTGCCAGCCCAGATCTTCAGGATATGTCTCTAGGCAACCTGGAAGCTGTGTGGTTCATGGATGGCACCAGCTTCATAGTAGGACTACGGGTCCCTGGCTATGCTATTGTTAGCTTAACTGAAGTTATTGAGCCAAGACCTCTGCCAGGTGCCACTACCTCAGCACAAAAGGCAGAACGGATTGTTCTTACTCAAACCCTCCAATTGGGCACAAAAATGAAACTAAACGTATACGCTGATTCAGCTTCTGCCTTCCATGCAGTCCGCGCCCATGCTGCTATTTGGAGAGAGAGGAGCCTCCTTACAACCCAAAATACCCCAATTAAACATGCCTCTGAAATTTTGGCCCTGCTAGAGGCAGTTATGCTTCCTGCCCAAATAGCTATTATTCATTGCAAAGCGCATCAAAAGGATAATGACTCAGTCTCTGTTGGAAACAACAGAACTGACAGACAAGCCCAGGCTGCTCCTTCAAGCCACTTTGCTTCCCAGTCTAAATCCCTTTTCCCTATGATATATTCAGGAAGGAACCCAATGGGCATTTAAAAAGGGCTTTCCCATACTCCAGAAAGTTGGCTGCAAAGCCCACATAATAAACTGTTACTCCTTGGAATGTTACAATGGAAATTTCTTAATGACTTTCATCAGGCAACCCAAGACATTCCCCAAACCCTGAGGGCTACCCCTCAGGTGTGATCCTCCTGTTGTCCCATCAAACCTGAGGGGCCCCATAAACCTCCCTCACTTCTTCAACCTATCTAGAGATGAGGGACTCTACCAGAGGAGGATTGGGAGATAGATTTTAAGCGCACACCTCACTGCAAAGGATTCAAGTATCTATTGGTCTTTGTAGACACCTTTATGGGATGGATTAGAGCCCTTTCCATTAAATCAGAGAGAGCTTCAGAGGCCACTCCCCTCCTTGATCACATCCTTTTTCTGTTTGGGGCTTCTCATTCTTTACAATGGCCCACTTTTTGTTTCTCAAATAACACAGGGAGTTAGCAAATTCCTCTAGAGAAAATACCATCTGCATGCAGCATGGCATCCGCAGTCCTCCTGCAAGGTTAGAGAGGACCAACCAAACCATAAAAAGGCTCCTCACTAAACTTATGCATGAAAGTCAACAGTTTTGGCTGGTATTCCTTCCCCTTGCATTATTAAGGTCACATATCACCCCCAAATCTACAACCCATCTCAGTCCATTCAAGGTTATTTATGGGAGACCCTTCCTCCAGACAGATCTTTTATTAGACCCTGAAAGTGACACTCTCACACAGTATGTTATATCCCTAGGGCAAACCGTCCCCCATGAATGACCACCAAAACCAGTACATTTGAAAACCTGACCCTTCTTTCTCAGGTAACATACATCCAAAACTTACATCTGGGGGGATCCCTGGGTGGCGCAGTGGTTTGGCGCCTGCCTTTGGCCCAGGGCACGATCCTGGAGACTCGGGATCGAATCCCACGTCGGGCTCCCGGTGCATGGAGCCTGCTTCTCCCTCTGCCTATGTCTCTGCCTCTCTCTCTCTCTCTCTCTGTGTGACTATCATAAATAAATTTTAAAAAAAAAAAATTAAAAAAAAAAAAAAAAAAAAAAACAAAACTTACATCTGGGGATTGGGTACACCTTAACACTCTGTCAGGACAAAAATCACTTGAACCTGTCTGGACTGCACCCTATCAAGTTCTCCTGACCACTCCAACAGCAGTAAAACTTCATGGCTTCTCTCTGTGGATCCATCTTTCTAGAATCGAGACTACTTAGGCCCCAGGCGAGGAGCCCTCCGCCAAGTACAGCTGTGAGCCATTGGCTATCTATACATGTTATTCCAATGAGACTCAGGTAATATACACCCAGAAGTCTAGAAGCTCATGAATTTGGCCAATCCCCATTCTCTTGTATTCAATCATTCTATATCATCTTAGAAAAACTCCCTAAATACTATCTTCCCCAAATTCTCATGATTTCTCCTTCTCAATTCCAAGACTTCATTCCCGACCTTTTCCTTCAGGCTGACCTCTCTGAATTTACTTGTTGAGAAATCCCTACTTACCTGAAGCTGTCCCTGCCCTTGGTGTTTTCTGCTCTCACAATACAAGCATCACCCCTTTCTGGGTTAATCTTTGTCTTTCCCGTTACCTTCTTTTGGTGTGTATCAAATCCTACATAAGGATTTCCATGCTCACATAATTGGCTCTAAACCTGAATAGCAAAAAGACCTGTCCGCTGTGAAATATGACCCCTGTTCTGCCCTTCTTATATTGTTTCCTGTCACTTTCCACTGGTAGTATGGAAGCACAATACCTCCTCCAAACAGCCAATTCAGCCTATTCCTCCAATTGTTGGCTATGCTTAGATGCCTCCAGGGGGGGAACTGGATCCACTTATGTGACTGCTCCTAAAGAAGGGACTCTGAGTACTTGCTTGGGCAGCATGTCTACTAAAATTGGAATGATACGGAGAAGGTTAGCCTGGCCCCTGTGCAAGGATGACACACAAATTCATGAAGTGTTCCATATTTTTTTTTAAGATTTTATTTATTTATTCATGAGAGACACAGAGAGAGGCAGAGACACAGGCAGAGGGAGAAGCAGGCTCCATGCAGGGGAGCCTGATGTGGGACTCGATCCCGGGACTCCAGGATCACGCCCTGGGCCGAAGGTAGACACTAAGCCACTGAGCCACCTGGGCTGCCCAAGTGTTCCATATTTGAAAAAAAAAAAAAAAAAAAGAGAGAGAGAGAAAAGGAAAAAAAAAGAAAGGATATTAATAAATCCTACTTGGTAACCGAAGTTCCCAAAGCTAATATGCCCCTGACAGCCTTAGGTTTTCTACAGCAGTGTCAAACAGATTTCACACCTTGCATGCCACGGATCCACTCATCTTGGGACCCCGCTTCTCAGCCATTAAGCTACCCTTACAAGCACCCATTTGCCTTATGGCCACAAGACCACAGGGAATAACAGTTAGATTCTCTAGTGCCCCCAGCCTATTCTCCTTCAATGTCTTTGGATGCAAGGAATATCACAGTTCTGCCTTGGGTGAATTCTTTCATTGCCTGCCCCACAGGCCTCCACCCAACTGGGTCTTCCCTTGACATTCTAATTAATCTCTTTACCAAATGGTTGTTCAGTCATACCCTTAGCGTTCTTTTTGGAATAAGCTTTCTCATTTTCTGCAAAATAAACAGGCTGAGAATTTTCCAAATTTTCAAGTTCTGATTGCTTTTTGTTCAATAATCCCTTCTTTATTTCATCTCTCTTCTTTTGCATTTTACTGTAAGCAGTCAGGATGAACCAAACCATTTCTTCAATACTTTGCTTGGAAATCTCCTCAGCTAAATATCCAATTTCATTGCTGCTAAGTTCTACTTTCCACGAAGCACTTGGACATGCACACAGTTCCACCAAATTCTTTGTCATTTCCTAACAATGATTGCCTTTCTTCCTGTTTCTGTTAACCTACATCTTCCCATCTAAGATCTTACCAGAATGGTCTTGACATCCATATTTTGTCCAATATTCTTTTCATGATTATTTATATATTCTCTAAGAAGATGGAAACTTTCTCTCAAGCTCTCCTCTGCTTTTTTGAGCCCCCAATCAAAATTATCTTTAGCATCCATATTTTTATCAATAGTCCCTTCTCCCCAACCTTGAGTTTTTCTAGCATGTACCTCAAAACTCTTCCAGCCTCTACCATTACCCCTTTCCAAAGGCATTTCCTTATTTGTAGGTATTTGTTACAGTATCATTCCACTTCTCAGTCCCAAAGTCTATATTAGTCAACTTGGGCTATTATAACAAATACCAGAGATGGGGTGGCTTAAATGAAAGAAATTTATTTCTAACAACTCTGGAGGCTGAAGTCTCAGATTAAAGTTCAGCAAGATTGGTTTCTGGAGAGAGATCCCTCCTTGGCTTGCAAATAGCCTCCTTCATGCTCTTTCCTCACAGGACCTTTCCTCTGTGGCATGCATGCCTCTTTTCTACTTTTCTACTCTTCTTTTAAGACTACCAACTCTACTGGATTAGGGCTCTATCCTTGCCACCTCATTTAACTTCAATTACCTCTTGGAGGCTCTATCTCTAAATACAGTCACATTGGAAGTTAGTGCTTCAACATGTGATTGGGGAGGAAGGGGACACAGTTCAGTTCCTAGCAGGACTATATATAGCATACAACTTTTTCTAAAATACAACTTGATGAAAAGGAAACAAATATTTCTGCGGTTCAATATATGGACACGAATGGACATGAATAGATAGCATGATTTCCTTTTACTATAATAAATTATCCCAGGTGGTAACCAATTATTCTAGCTAGTTAGGGTATTTTAATTAGGTACCATTATTAGCCACAATGAGGTGTAAACCTATAGTTCAACTGGTAGCTATAATAATTCTTCTCCTAACTATAAAAGAAGTATGATGCAAATTTCTTTACAGAAATGAGAAAAATATAAACTAGGTAATGTAATTGAGATTTACTTTGAAATTATGGGTAATTACTTAGAGTTTAGAGATAATTAAACCTAAAAACATGTGCCCTCTTACCTCTAGGATTATCCTTCTAGACTGATTATACACTTTTGTTCTTCCATAGAGAAGGCAGCTGAGTTGGTTACATTATTCTCTGACTCATATATATTATAATTCTCTCTGCAGACTAATGACAAGTTTTGTGATTGAGTTCACAGAAAAAATGAATTTAAACATGTCAAGTGCAAGGATTAATATATCTACTGGAACAGAATCCATGTTGTATTTTTCTCCACATGTAATATGTAGCAATAGTTTTCTTCAACAAGTGTGCCTACATTTATAATGTGCCTCCAGATGTATTTCAGTGAGGAACAAAACTGCTTCACATATCCACATGGGCTCTACATTGGACTCTACATTGTTCTCTAACTAAATCTCAAGCCATATTCATTCTTGAGCTCTCTGATACTGGCATTATCAAATTGGGCCCAAATGGGAACAGTATGGCATTTCTTAAAACAATTCACTGAGGGCTCAAGGAAGGAACTACTTACAAATATGTGAGTAATATAGATTGAAACCAAAAAGTGCTACCACCCTTAGGACCGAAGGGATTGTAGGATAGAAGTGGTTATGGAAACTGAGAAGAAAGATCCCTTTGGAGAAGACTTGAATGCCATTAGTGGAAGGGAATTACCTAAAGCATTATCTGAGACAATGCCCCTCCCTGGAGAGGGCCAGGGAAATAAATATCCTGCCATCTTTATACTCCCCTCAGCTTTATTAACAAAGCAAAATAAAACAACAGCATAAGTTTAGAGCTCTCCAGTGCCTGAAAGTCAAGGGAATCCACTTTTATAGCCTATACAGGTTAGCTTCCTGGGACAGAAAATTGGAAGGTAAAGAGTATTTTGGAGGGACAATAGCAATACCTAGCAAATGGGGCATCATTATGTTGTATTTGTGATTATCTCTCCTCATTAAGGGTGTTAGCATATGTTAGCATACCATTCCTTCTCTGTAAGCAAGCCTTCTCTTCTATTTACTTTGCTTATTCCTACTTATTCTCTGTATATCAGTTTAGAAAGTCATTTCTTTAGTTAAACCATCTTCAGCTCTTTATTAGCAAGGACATGTCAGGTGATGTTGTGATAATAATCATACTAAAATCCCAATGGTTTAATACAATAATGGTTTATATCTTACCAACAAAGCCAACTTCATGGGCCTGCAGTGTAGGCAGTCATACAGGGCCCCATACTCAAGAAGGGCCAGTGTTTGGTTTAACTGCTGTAATCATCTTGCTATTTTTAATAAGTTTTTTTTATTGTGGTAAAATATATATAACATGAATTTTGCCCTTTTTAAATGTACAATTCAATGGTATTTATCTAGTACAGTCACATTTGCATTGGGCAAATTGTGTAGCCAATCCTGTTCACTAATGGCACATTCCCATTATGAGAATCTGTTCTGACTCCTCAGAGTCATCCAGGCCTATGGGATCTCCAGAATCTTATAACTTCAGCCTCAGAAACATATGCTTCTTCCATTGCATTAGCAGGAGAAGAATCCTCCAAGAGTCAGCACACCTGCTCTTCCACTCTGTCTTAGGAAGACATGTAGTTGGAAAAGGAAAAGGAAAAGGAAAAGGAAGAGTTTGTTTGTTTTTTTAAAATATTTTATTTATTTATTTGAGAGAGAGAGAGAAAAAAAAAAAAACAGTCGAGGGGGAAGGGACAGAGGGAGAGGGAGAAGGAGGCTCTTTGCTGAGTGGGAGTCCAATGCAATATGGGGCTGGATCTCAGGACCCTGAGATCATGACCTGAGCTGGGGGCAGACACTTAACTGACTGAGCCACCTAGGCACCCCAACAAGAAGAGTATTTTAATAATCTTTCAGATATCAATGAATAATCTTTTTTTGATAATATATAACTTGATAAGTGGAATTTTCTAAAATCAAGTTGCAATGTAAAATTTGAAACCATATCAGTGAACTTTTAAAACTTGGTTACATTTGAGGCACTTGGGTGGCTCAGTGGTTGAGCATCTGCTTTGGCTCAGGTCATGATCCTTGTATCCTGGGATCAAGTCCCACATCAGGCTTCCCACAGGGAGCCTGCTTCTCTCTCTGCCTATGTCTCTACTTCTCTCTGTGTGTCTCTCATGAAAAGATAAACAACAACAAAAAAAATCTTAAAAAAACAAACCTCTGTTACATTTAAATCCATTAATCTATCATACAGTTTGAATAGATCCTTTGTCTATGTAAGATTTTAAGTAACATGCTTTGGCCATTTGGAAAATATTGACTCCTTGAGTTATGCAGATCTTCCAGCTATTGGCTCATTTTGTTACATAATATCAAATATCATTTTCAGTAGTACTAGAAAAGCCTTAAGTGTTAGGAAGTTATTAAGTTTACGGTGGTCTATGCGAATTTTCAAAAATTATAATTTTTGCCTGAAAACTCAAATGTCATCATTAATAATACTCATTTTCTTGAAGTGTTAGACTCACTTCTTTAATTTTTATTTTTTATTTTTTATTTTTACTTCTTTAATTTTTAAAAAAAGAAGTCTGTTGAGTGTTCAAATAGTACTTATTTTAAATAAACATGTTCCATTTTAAAAGCACATGTTTTATCTTGGGATTCCCATTCATATGTTGGAGTGAAGCAGAAGTGCTTTATGGGCACTTCCCATCCACTTCATCACACATAATATTAAAAAGACATGTACTCAGGGGTTGAGATTTAAGAAACCAATACTTTTTACTGTTCCATTGAATATTCTTTTTTTTTTTTTTTTAAGGGAACTGTGTGATGGCAAATATCATGGACTCAATTCTGTCCCCACCCATCCCCTACCACCCAAAATGCAAAGTGTTGAATTCCCAACCAGCACTACCTCCAAATGTGACTGTATTTGGAGACAAGGTCTTTAAAAAGGTAATTAAGTTAAAATGAGGACATTATGGTGGGCCTTTATCCAATATGACTTCTGTTCTTATAAAAGAAGGGTATTAGGATACAGAGGGAGGACCATGTAAAGACATAAGGAGTCAGCTTTCCATAAGCCATGGAAATTAACTCTGCCAATATTTTGACCTTGGACTTCCAGTCCTGAGAACTAGGAGGAAATGAATTTGTTTTTAAGTGATCTAGTCTGGGATACTTTGCTATGGTAGTCCTAACAACTAATACAGTGGGTACAGTGAGGATTACAATGACTCCTATGGTTTGGTGCTACTAACTTGATTTGCATTACAGGAGTAACAGTTTGACCCAGCTCTACTTAGGCACCATCATTGTAAAGATAGATTTGGTGAAAAAGACAAGTAATATTTTAGTATTATAATAAAAATAGTGTTGACCTCACAATCTCTCTGAAAATGTCTCAAGGACACCCAGGGCACTGGAAAGATACTTTGAGAACCACTAGGTTATCCACATTAAACACTTTACTACTATTATTATTCGCATCTGTTCCACCTGGGAGCCCACTAACTCTATCTTTTCTAAAATGTCTGATGATTTATATACATCTGGAAAGATCATAAGATACCTATTTCTGCAGGAATTTTTCAAGAATCTGTATAAAACATGATTGCTTGAAAATAATTAACATCACAGATAAGTCTCCTATATGACAATATCTCTAAATGAAAAAAAAAATGTTTTGAACACAGCTTTAAAATTCTGTGCCATTTTCCCCCCTTTATTTAATGAAAAAGAGTGGGTAGGATTGGGGCAAAATTATTCCACAACTAATTACATTTATTTTGTTGCCAACTCATTCATTGAGACTATTCTGAAACTATTTATACATTGAGAGCTTGTTAAATTTTTTTATTTTGTATTTGTGTATTTTTAAAGCATTTTCTTTCTTTCTTTTTTTTTTTTAAAGCATTTTCTTTGGGGCATATTCTGTTTCTTGCATCCCAAAGCATTATCTTTACATGGATTATTCTAATGCTTTTAATAAAAATTCTATTTTTCTTATAATTTACTCCTTTTTTTAAAAAAAGATTTTATTTATTTATTTGACAGAGAAATGGAGCCAGAGAACACAAGCAGGGGTGGGGGACAAGGAGTGCTGCAGAGCGGGAGGGCAAAGCAGACTCCCAGCTGAGCAGGGAGCCTGATGTGGGGTTCAATCCCAGGATCCTGGGATCATGACCTGAGCTGAAGGCAAACACCTAACCAACTAAGTCACCCAGGCACTCCTTACCCCTTGTTTATAATATGAACCTTAACAATATGGATAGACAATTAGGAAAAAAAATACATACTCTTATTATCATAAACAAGAAAACCAGAATTGAAATGTTAAGAAACCTGTTGCCTAGATTTCCCTGATAATTGCCACTGAGCAGTCTTTGTACCAAGGAAACCACCCATTCATCAACACCTATATGGAGAAACATAGTTTCACTCATTTAATTGCTAGGTGTCTTGTTTCCTAAGAGTAGTAGATGGAGTGATGTCTGCTGGGCTCAACTAATGTAGTGCATATTCCATAGCATAGCTGAGTCACTTTAGAGAGCAGTTCTTTTCTGGAAGCACGTGCATGAATCATTTTTAGCTCTAGGACAATTTCTTCCATATAATGCAAAACCCAGCCATTTGCTAAATGCTTAAGATGATGCAAGGATCATCTCACAGGAAAATATTGACTCTATTTGCTCCCTAAGTATATGTTGCTTAAGTGGATTGACCTCTCTAGGTAAAAAATATCCGTCTACTGCCTACAGTTTAACACCACCAATAAAATTGCCTTGAATAAGGTAATATTTACTGTGACTTCAATCCTCAGCTTTTAGAAAGGGTTTATATTAAAAAATGATCTCTTTGAAAAAGAATCCTTTGACTTTTGCAAAGCTGCAGCTGAAGATAGTGCTACTGGCCTACTTACCATGTATACAAAAAATCTCCTGCAAAATGTTTGCTTGCTTGAAATTTTAGCAGAAGAAATCTGTTTGTCTCTTCAGAGGAATTTCATGCTATTTACTTTGACATAAATAGGTAAAATGATGCGATATGATGTTTTGCTTCTGTTAGGTGGGTTTAAAGTCCAAACTTACTGTTCAAGAACCCTGTTAGCTTCTAAACACATTTCTGTTGCCTTCTATTCTGTTTCCACTACTAATTAGCTTATTTTGCAAAATGTTTAGACTTTAAGCTCTTAGAATATTTAGTCAAATGGGATGAATGCTTTTACAAGAAAAGTCACAATGCCATTCAACTTAATGTGGTAAAAATAATTCAGTGGGTGCCAGGATATTCAAATCAATTCAATATTTAGGCAGCCCTTCAATTCAGTGTTGTGTCAGAAACTGGCAGTTGCAAAAGGAGTATAAGACATGGTGTTTTAGTGTCGTACATTTTTAAATATTTCACAATTGTTATTTAGAAACCCTGTCTCAAGTCTCAAATGGTTGGGAAAATAAATATACATGTCTTCATGGGGAAAAAAATCATCTCTAATAGCACTAAATTCAAACATAGAAAAATTGAAATCCCTGATGACAAGCTATAACTAGGGAAAGATATCAAAGTGTGGAGCAGGTATAGTTTATGCCTGGGGAGCTAATCTAGCAAACTCAAGTTCAAGAGTACGTTGAATATTGCCCCTAAGTCTTACAGCAAGTTTATTTTGTCAGCATGTAGTTTTGCATGATGTTTCTACGTGTATGTTTATGAATGTGTGTGGGTATTACAAAATTAAAGTTCTTGTGTGTTTTAAAACTATGGAGTTATTTTAGAAGAGACATTTGCAGGGAATGGATGATTAATTATATTTTACCATTTCATAATTATCCATACTTAGTCTTATGCTCTAATTATTTTTCATGTTTCTAAGCTTTTCTGTAGTTGGTCTTTAAGAAGAGATAATCAACAACTCATTAGGATCCTGGGAGAAGGCAGAATGGGAGGGAGGAAAGAGAGGAAGACCAAGATTTGCTTTCAAATCCATTTTTCCCTACTAACTTTTATTGCACATTATTATCCTTGTTTTCATTCATGTATTCTTTGCAGGATATAGTTTTATTTGTTTGTGCTTCTTTTGTGGTTGTCCTCAGGCAGATTATTGTTGCAAAATTTATCAGCATTGTGTATTGTTCTTAATTTCCCCTAATGAAGTTCCTATTTGAGCCCTGGGGTCTGGTTTGGCTCTGCTGCATTCAATTGCACATGTGTGGAAAGTCGCTCTGCCCCACTTGGGGTTGTATTGTATTAATCATAATTGGTCTCATTCTGCTTGTGTCTGGTATTTCCTGTTATTGTTTCCATGAAACTATACACTTTCTAAGTGGGAATATTTCACACTCTATTGTAATTATGATATTTATTTAGCTTGTAGATTTCGGCTTATATATAGCATTCTTTATTGGGAAACTTACCACATGCCCGGCTAGTTTGGATACATAAAATTTGGAGATAGAATTGAATTTTCCCATTTACAAAAGCATAAGTCTCCTATGAGGGTGAGATGGGTACCTCCCCAGAGTGAAGAAGGAAGCTTGTCAAGTTGGCATAGAAGACTATTTGTGTTCCTTCAGGTCTTCACTAAGCCTAGGCATTCTTACTCTACCCCTTTTCATTCTAGTCACTTTGTTCTATTGTTATTTTCCAAACATTCTGTACCATTGACTATTGCACTTGCCATTTATTATTCTATATTTACTATGCTATAGCATCTCAAGTCCCCATGCTTTTGCATAGGGAAAGCAATCCCTCACATTTATCTTCTTTGTCTGGGAGGAATAGAGACTGTTTGAGGCATTCTTCATTCTGGAATGCCTATCTTAACTCTTAGAGTCTGAATTAGGCACCCACCTTCCATACGTCATAGTAACATGCTGCATGTATTTAGCATATCTTGGATTCCACTAGATTGGAAATGTTGGCTCAGTTCACTGGTTCTTTGATCAGATTGCAGTTTCCTGTGGACTAGAGTCTGTATCATGTGTACTTCCCCTCCTCCAGGATGTCTTCTACCAATCCTTTCCTTGACTCAACACTTTGTATCACTGAAATCTGCCCACACCAAAACTCTGTGCTCCCTCCTACCTGTCAACTCCTGAAATTGATTTCTGAAACACTCACAATCATACATGATTTGCTTCACTTTCTACTTTTTTTTTTTCTTTAAAGATTTCATTTGTTTGACAGAGAAAACAAGAGCACACAGTAGGCTGAAGCAGAGGGAGAAGCAGGCTTCCAGCTGAGCAAGAAGCCCAATGTGGGACTCATCCCACTACTTCATGATCATGACCCTAGCTGAAGGCAGACACTGAACTGACTGAGCCACCCAGGTGCCCCCACTTTCTATTTCTAATACAGTTCACTCTATGCTTTATATTGCCTCCAAATAGTTCATAATGAGATTGTACGATTTATTGCTGCCAGGCCTTGCTATATTGTGCCAAGCAAAATCCTGTGTATACAATATTTATTTATTAATTTAAAAATATTTGGTTATTTGAAGAACAAAATATCCATTCATTCATATATACATATGAACATATTATATGTATGTGATGTACATAATACATATTTGTATATGTGTACAGGAGTATATGTCTACATATAAATATATATAAAATGAGCATGCATACACATATATGCAAATATAAGTGCATATATATACACATAAATGTACATTATATGAATACATACATATAAGTACATATATAATATGTCTAGAGAAATAGAAATTATTGGAAGCATTATTCTGTCTGGAATGTCTGTCTTGACCCTGATAATCATTCTTAGTGTCTCTTTTCCATAGTCTATGAATCTATTCATCATACCTTAGATTCTATTGATTTGAAATTATTTATATATGTATACGGATATATGTATGTGTGCATGTGCATATGTGTATATGTATACGTGTCTACATGCATGGATATGTGAATTTCCTACAGATAGTAGGAATCTTTTTAGCTATGTATTTTAAGCATTATGATTCTTTTTATTTGGCTTGTTATTAGAACAGATTCAAAATATCTTTCCACTTCAGATTCATTGATGAAAACAGATCTTATAATCATTATATATTTTAACCTTTTAAATAATAACTATTTAAATGATTTTAGTAAGAATTATATGGTATTAAATATTTAGCACACATAGCTCTTTAAATTTATCATCATATGTATATGGGTGTTTGTGTTATACATTTTAGGTATAGTGTAGAATACCTTAAATGCCAGGAAAACATTCAGAAAAAATTAATATCATCAACATTAATGAAAACAAGGCTTAATCCTTAATAGATAATTACTTGCACAAGAAATGCTTGCACATTTATTGAGATTTTTTAATCCTTCTTCTTAAGCTGAATGCTACTCTCCATTTATGTCTTTTTTGAAAGGCTGCTTCCATTTGTCTATTCCATCCTTTTTATTAGAATAATGATTACCATAGGCAATTATTCTCAAATCACCTATGTTGGGACATTTTAATCTATTGATTGCATTCATCTACCATCTCAAAATTAATTAAGTGAATTTAAATTCTAACTCCCCCATTCCACATTAATTTCTCTTATATTCTTTTATATTCAATGCCAGTGAAAGTTCATATAATGGTAATCCTCAATTTCTCTTTTGTATTTTTATATTTATCTCTTCTATGTACACTGATTTTCATCATTACTAATTCACTGCATTTTGCCTTCCACCAAGACTTAGTTCTATATTCTCTTACCAAAAATCATTAAGTCTTCTCTCCCTAAATTTTGTGTGAGCTACAATTTTTTTGTTAATTTTCTTATTTTTTATTATTTTTAACAAACTTTCATTTGAAGTGGAACTTCACAGTAATCATAAAGGGGTCTCAAAAGTGAATAAATCATACTTTTGTGAGAGTTGGGAGTTGGGCAGGGGGAGACAATGAGTGTATTTACCTGCTTTAGTTTTAGTATAATGATTTGGAGACTTAATGGTATACAAAAGGATTGTGGAAAAGCTGAAGAACATAATGCAATCGTTCCTATTGCTCAAGTGGTGAGCACTGATCTCAATTAAGTACTTAAAGTCTGTCATAAGTGGGAAGGATACACGCAATTTGTCACTGAACATCTTTTCTTTGTTATTTCCACAGAATACCTGAGATTCGCACATTTCTTTCTCATGAGTTGATAGTGACTTTAAAAAACTACAGCAAGAAAAAGGCAAAACCACAGCAAGGGTCTTTTGGGGTCACAAATATAGAGCCTAGGGACAGAATGATGTTTCTCAAAGTGGGTGTCCCAAAGTACTAGTTCCATAAGATGCCTCAGGACAAAGGGTTTTATGTCATATTAAATTTGAGCAAATTTGGGGCGCCTGGGTGGCTCAGTGGTTGAGCATCTGCCTTTGGCTCAAGTCATGATCCTGGGGTTCTGGGATTAAGTCCTGCTTTGGGTTCCCAGAGGGAAGCCTGCTGCTTTTCCCTCTGCCTATGTCTCTGCCTCTCTTTCTGTGTCTCTCATGAATAAATAAAATAAAAATCTTTAAAAAAAAATTTGAGCAAATTTGAAATCTCTTTACATGTTCACCCTTTGTTTTCTTTTTTATTTCCAAAATACCCATTAAAATTCCAGACTATTTTGAGAAAGACTAGAATATGGACAATATGATATGGTGAGGGAGTATGAATGAAACTAATGCAGATTTTATTGCTTGCAAATGTATTTGGAAGCCTAGCTCATTACCTCTTTCTGCTTAGCTCAAAAACATTCATCAAAAAGATACTTTCCCAAAGATCAGGGCCATACTAAAAGAAGATACTCACTTATTTATGAAAGCAAAAGATATTTCTCTTTTAACTTCTGTATAATGCTTAGCACAATATTTCAGTACTTGCTTGAAAAACGAATGAATAAATAAATAACCAAAACAAAAAACAAACCATTTGTCAGAAACAAATTATTCAGAAATGTTGTCTAAAGAAACACTGTGTAAAAATTGTCCCAAAAAAGTTGTCTACTACATAGAAGCTGAATACATCAAAGCATTTAATAGGCAAATGGTGCTACGTTGTAATGTTCTGAGGGCAGTTACAGTGACCTGAAAATTCCCTATCATGGACATTGACCTGCACCCAAGGTCACTGTCTCTGAATCACAAACACAAGTGCCTTCCCCCGTCTAACTGCCAAGAGGACTGAATATATGTCTTGTAGCTTGACTGCTGCCAGGGCTAGAAGATACAAAGGCAGATCACATATAGCCTTATAATTGTCCTGTATCTGTCTCTAGGGTTCTTGACAGCTTTGCAACCATCTCTTATACCAAATTCCTTCTCTGGACCTGAAGCAAACTCTCTCTGAGGTTGAAAACTAAAACTAAGACTCCACTAAATTCATCGAGATGAAAGAGCCCTTGAGAACTTTTTGAGACAGCATGCTATATTCCCGTCCTAGTAAGTTTTCCTACCTGGCTTTTCTTGTAAATTCTTGCAACTGGCTTTGCTAGTTACTGAAGTTTTATTTCAGATCTGTGTTATGAAGTGAAATTTAGCATGAACTTGGCCAATCTTCTCTTTGGAAATTATAAAATGCACTTTCACATGAGGGCATTAAATGTTATATCTTGTTAAAATGCTTTCCTGCAACACTGATAGATCTTTTATAGAGCTAATATGTAATAATCAAGAGAGCATAGTGTATTATTTTATAAATCTTTCCAATAATTTTGCACTTTTTCATTTGTAGGTGTTTCGTTAATGAACCCAAATTCTATAAAACAATGATTGTTTTATAATTCCTCTACTATTTACCATATTGGTAACTGATATGTTTGTCTTTAATCACACATATTATGCCATTCTACTACATTAATACATTATTTGTAATTCTTCTAATAGCATTTTATTTTCCTATTAATATAAATTAAATGAAACTCTTAAGTTTATTATCGACTTACATTGTGCTTTAAAAATCTTTTTAAATATATTCTTTCAGAGCTCAGTAGTTTTATTTCATTTTTACTATTACTATATTATCTTAAAGAATACATGAACTTCTTTTATTTTTAGCAATAATTTGATCCTGTAATTGTACTTAGTGAAAAAGAATGAAATATTCATGAGGTACAATAAAATAGGGAATTCCTCTTTTCTATCCTGTCCTTAATATCACTTTTCAACATCCGTCATCCTAGAAATTTATCATTAGTTATCCTAAGGCAATTAAGAAATATATACTTTCGGGCAGCCCCGGTGGCCGGGCAGTGTAGGACCGCCTTCAGCACCGGGTGTGAACTTGGACGTCGGGGATTGAGTCCCACGTCCGGCTCCCTGCATGGAGCCTGTTTCTCTCTCTGCCTGTGTCTCTGCCTCTCTCTCTCTCTCCCTCTCTCCCTCTGTGTGTGTGTGTCTCATGAATAAATAAATAAAATCTTAAAAAAAAGAAATACACACTTTCTTCCAATTCTCATACTTCTTTATACTTCCAGAATAATTTTTAAAGTAGTTTTGTAGATGCGAAGTTTGTATTCTATCTATCTGAAGGTCTTTATGTTGTGGGGAAGATCAGATATGAAAAGTAAGGCTTATAGAGTGGAATCTATAATTTCAAATGCTTTTTATATTCTTCATCAGTGTCGTTAGTATAGTGACTACTATAAGTCAATGCCAATTTCTATCTACCGCTGCCCAATCCATTATTAATTGGGAAAATAAGATTATGCATTTGGTCACAAAATATTAATGTAGAGTTGCAAAAGTGACAGAATGGTCTGTTTTTGATTTTTCCCCAGGCAAGTCTGTTTTACATAAATGGCTTTTTTACAAATTTGAAATGTGAATATATTTTATTTTTTCCCAGTGAGTACACAATACACAATTCTTTGACAATACTATTAACCAATTTTATGCCAATTTCTTTTCTGATCTAACAACATCAAATGAAACACAGTAAGATTTTGGACGCTGTTTGGTGACTTAAACAGACTAGTTAAAAAAAAGTCCATCTATAAAACAAAGTATAAAAAGTCTACCCACGGCCACAAAATCCCTTATCTTGCAACACCTTAAAGTCACAATAAATGCTTTTGAAAATCATGAGATAAGAAAAATTAGTAAATTGAATTTCAATGAAAAAAAAGTATGGGATTTCAATTGAAGTACACATTATAGAGAAGCAAAGTAAAAGTAACTTCATCTCTAAGATAATGTGGAAAGACATTGCTTTACACCAATTCTCGTCATGTAACTTTATAAATACAATGTACAGAAGCAGATGTACAAATTAGTGAATGTCATGGTTCTGCATATCTTTAATACTGACACACAATCACTTTCCAGTGGCGAAGATAAACCGCAGTTTAGAGCTCACTGATATTATTATAATTATGTTATTGATGGACAATTTACATAAATTTGTTGAATAGAAATTTGGAGGTATTCTATCCAAGATCATACAAACTTTCCACCTCAATCCCATTGAAGATAGGTTTAAATACCCAGAGCAATAAACTATGACATAGAACACCGTTTTATCTGTTTTGTTACTTAGAGCAAGTCTACTTGCAATGTTTTCACTTCCCTTTGATATGACACCTTAAATGTTGGTCTTGATTTTCCTACATGCTCCCTTGAACTGGGTTCAACTCCTGTGAAGGAATCAGTTGTTTTCAAGCCCTTGTACTACCCCACTTTAAATATGACATGGAAGAGATCTGGGAAGGGGTGGGGCTGCTCTGCCTACACACACTGAGGCATACCTGAGTTGGGGCACTGACTGGCTTTTCCCCAGTGGAGACTTTGCATGTTGAGAATGGAGCTGTGTTGTCTGGGGCTTGACTGCACAGTAGCATTGCCTGTGAGTGCAAGATAAGTTTACATTCTCTCCCATCCAGATTGCCTTCTGACAAGTTACACAGATCTTATTTAGACCTGCAGAAGAGTGAGCTCAGTGAATTTCTAATCACCTTCATTTTACAAAAGGAAAAAAAAAAACAGTAGTTCTTACACATGTTTGTATTCTTCTAATGACATTCTGATGTACTGATTAGAAGCTTTTCACAAAAAAAGTTGACAAAAGCTTTTGATTTTTTGATAAGATTCCTGAATTCATTTGGATAGCTACAGCATTGTATCTTGCTCTGTATCTGTGTGAGAATGATACACTGGGTGCAAGATTTTACTAACTAATTTATATAAAACTCGATTTAACAGGGAATGTGGAATGCTCTTTTAGCACATTTCAAGTAACTATAAGCATTGCCAAAATCTAACCAAAACAGTTAAGTTTTATACACTGAAAATGATCAGGAAGGTATGCTGCTATGTCCTGCATTATTCCAGAAGTCACTTTCATACACATACTCTACATGGAAGTCTTGGTTTATTAGTCACACTAGGGATCAAGATCTATGTGTAATAAATGTAATGAATTAAAGCTTTAATCTAAAGTGGGTTACAGACAAGCATATAGAGGGAACACAAATGAATAAAACTTTGTTTGCTTTTAAATAGAAAGAGGCAAAATAGAGAACTACATAAATAAAAATTAAATTCCTCACATCTTGCAGTTATGAAGAGTACGTATTTGCTCTTCATAGGAACTTTTTATCTTCCCTCCAAAATCTCACCCAGAGAAATCAAACTGCATTAAAATTCAGGCACTGGTGGTAGAAAGTTGATAAAGCCTTTAATTAGTGTGTCTCCAACTATGTTTTCTCTTCTGCAAAGAAATGAACTCTATGGCACCAAGAAGGTGTTGGGGCTCATAAAGACCATTAAACTCCTCCACTCTTGCCTGTGTTGAAGCAGTCTCAGGGAACAGAAAAGATAGAAAACATGAATTATATACTATCCCTTTGCTATAATAACATGATATTGAATTGGTGACTAAGTCAATCGTGCATGGAGTATGAATTGTCATTGCCATTCAAGTGGGTCCCATATTTTATAACTGATTCTAATCATTACATTGAATATTTTTCAAAGTACCAACTACTGAACACATCATAGGAAAAACATGAGAAAGTATAACTAGAATAGAATTTACAGTTGTGTAGGCAGCACATGGAAAAATGTCAGAGGTGGAAATTTCAGGGAAGTTCTCTTCTACTTGATTGATTGACTGTACATGTACGGTGGCTGACATACATTTCAAAGTCATATTCATTTTGACCATTCATGACTGATTTTCAGGAATTTCTTGCTCTCAAAGTCGTGAAAACAAATGAGGCAGGACACTGTTATGAATGTCCACTTAATGAGGTTTGGTTTTATTTAAAAAGTATATAAACATGCATTTTTGTCCTTTTAAATTTTCTTTCCAATTTACTCACTCAAAATGGGTCAAACATATTTTAGTTGGCAGCCAATTTCTGAGAATGTACCATAAAATGTTTATTCCAATAAATCTACTTACTGTGAACTGAACATACTCTGAGCACTGCTTTTTAAGCACTTACAATTTGGTTATACATTTGGTGGCATAAACTTCACTTCTTAATCAAATAAAACACAAAATTGTCTATAGACTGCATTAATTTTCAAAAGTCATAAATTTAACTGATGCAGCTCTATCCTCTAGTGGGTACTGTACATGTATTGGAAAGATGAAACAAGATGTTGCAATAGAGTTTTTGCATTTGGAAGCAGCCCGAGTATGTCCTAATAACAAATTGCCTCTTTAACTATTTGCTAGATATTCTACAGTTCATTTTGTTTGTTTCCTTGGGGAACTTCATATTATATTCTGACTTAATGAGTTGGAGAGATTAATTATGGTAATTCAGAAAATGCTTTTTTAAAAAACTGTAATATAAACACAGCTCTTTGGAAACACCTTAATTTCCTTTTGCTTGTTATAATTCTCCGATGGGTCAATTACAATGACAGATAAAGTTGATTCTACATATAATCTTAATTTCCTTTTTTTTTTAAAGCAAGTTTAGTACATCTTTGCTACCTGTTTATTGCAATGCCTATTTAGCCTTAAGACTTAAATTTCTTTCTTTGACCCCTGCTTTTTGTCAACAGTAAAAGCCACCTTTCTGCTTTTCTTTTTATTGACTCAGTCCCTGATATTCAAAGAAGACTTCGCCAACACTACTGTTCCTTGCATCTTCCTATTCCTACACCCCAACTGCAAACCATCCAACGTGATTGGTTCCAACCAGCATATCCAGCCTAGCTTACAGTACAGAGACTCCCTTCACATTCAGTCTTGTTCTTCATGTCACGAGGAGTAGAGATTTGTGCTTATCACCAAATAAAATTGCAGTGCAAAATTTAAACATAAAAGTTACACAATTAAAAGTTAATATATGGCACCACAGCCTATTAATTCACATATAGTACAACAGACCAATAAAAACAGACAATAGTATGAACAGAGCTAAAAAGAGTGAGCTTGCATAGCAATGCACAAAAGAAATTATATACAGAGGAAAATCCTTTTCTTCCTGGAGGGCGAGTTTTGTTTTCTTTCTTTTTTATATACTCCTGACAAGAAAGAGTTAAGGTGGGTGGTGTACTTAGAGAAGAACACAAGTAAAATATCTGTGGGATATGTGTGGCTGTGTGTCTTTACATTGCATTTACAGTTCTTTTAATAGTACATAAATAAAGAAATTGTTCATTGCACTGTTTAATGTCATCACTTCCATGAGTTCAGACCTGGTGGTCCTTCAGAGCAGCTTTGCATGTCTCCTCTCAGTTACTCTACAAAGAGATTGAAAAAAATCAGAAATAAGTTTGCATTGAAATTAAGTAGTCTTTTATCCAAACCAGCATAACAAAAAGCAAAGCAAACATAATAAATGAAGATAACATCATCAGATAGATTTTGTGAGTGTGTAAAGTTAGAAAATGTAGTTATGGGAAAGGAAAGAAAGAAACATTGTAAAATTTGGATGTTTAAAATCCATGTAGGGCTATCTCTGCACTTCCTGTGAGTTTATAATTACTCTAAAATAAAAATCAAAGAAAAATCCAAATAGTCATGAATCAAATTAAATATTATAAACATATCTTTATAAACATATCTTAATAATAATCAGATTAGTAATAGACAACAAGAATGCTAAATCTAGTCAATAAAGACTTTACAGTTTGAAAGTACTTTTACTTTTCCTTATTTCATGGCATCCCCTAGTCTGTGATGTAAGTGTAATAGTAATGCAATTTTTTAGATAAGGAATTAGATTGGGAAGGTAGTTTACTTGCCCTGGGTTGAGAAGACTGGAACCCAGGGCTGTTTCTTTAGCAGTGCTTTTAACTTGAATTCAAATAAGTAGCTGAAAATATAATTCTGACATTGGATAACAGAATTGGTAAGTTTCATTAAAAAAATACAAGGAATTCAATGCTTCTTACTATGACATACTATGACATGCTATCTTTATTACCTGGTATTTTATTTTTTATAGATTAAGTTATACTATCAAGGTTGCCCTCTTTATTCAAAAAGAGATTTATTTATTGAATATGTAACTACAATCAAAGTATTTCAAGTTAAGTAAAATGAAAGATTAACTTTATGAGGTTGACTGCCTAAATTAAAAATAAATAAATACATGAGCAACTAGGGATTGAGGAATTCCTGAGGTTCTTTAAAAGGCAAAGAAAATTACAGAGTATATTTAATTAACTTAAAAATATTAAGATTAATTGCCTAAATATAGACTATTTTCATACAGTGTAAATCAGACTTGAAATAGAAGAAATATTCATTTAACGGATGGCTGTAAATAACAATGGTCTACATTATGACTGAACCTGCTCAAAATCATAATTGATTCTTTTATCATAGCAAAGCAAGGTTTCTGCTACTATTCTGAAATTTGTTTATTGTACCAATATTATTAATGAGGTTCAGTACATGCTATCCCAAAATATGACATCTGGGCACACTGAATATCTAAAGCTGAAAGTCGGAGAAACAATAGAAGCAGGAAGGTCACTCTGATCTCCTTCCTCCCCCCTCCTTTTCTTCTCTGAAATAGGTCATAAAAATCTCACATGAAAGTTATCCTCCTTCTACCAGAGGAAGGAAGACATTCTTATTGCCAGAGACAGGGAGTTATGGGGCCAAGAAATCTGTGCAAACAAACCTTGTTAAACTAACTCTTATCTTCCTAGTTACTTCTTTAACCATTGGCTACTTCTACCCAAACCCTTCTGTCTCATAAAATCTTCACAAATTTATTATTTCTTTGCCTAAAAAGATATAAAAGCTTTCTGCTCTGGTCACTTCTTTGGGTCTTACATGTCCTCCATAGACATGTAAAAATTCAATAACATTTGTAGGCTTTTCTCCTGTTAATCTGTCTTTATCAGTTTAATTTTGAGACCTAACCAGGGACCCTAAGAGGGTCAAGAAAACTTTTTCCTCTCCTACATTATTAACCCAGCATTCATTCTGAATCACCAAAACCTTTTAAATGTCCTATCCTAAAGCACTTACATAATTCACCTGTAAACTGTCCTTGACTATTTGAGCCCATATATCCTATGTCAAGAAGGTCACTGGCATTGCGTTGGTGACTTCCCCTCAACGCCTCGGCTTTCCTAGGTCCAGTGGATCCTTTAGAAGATGCTGTTCCTGATGAGCTGTGACCTCCCGGAGATGGGAAACTGGGCTTGCTGTATGGCACCAATGTTTCCTCTGCAAAAGATATACAAAGTGCTAAGCTGAACAGCAACATGGAGGCAAAACAAACAACTTTAAATATTAAGTTCAAGATGGGCTACTTTACCATTTCACACTTTAGTAAGATTAAAAATAAGAGGTTTCATAAGACTCGGATATTAAAAGAATTTCCATGTGCAGACATTTCCTATAATAGGAACTGAAACAAGATTAAATTAAAAGAAATTTTGGGATAGAAGTGCCTGGGTGGCTCAGTAGGTTAAAGGTCTGCCTTCAGCTCTGGTCATGATCCTGGGGTCCTGGAATCGAGCCCTGTGTGGGGCTCCCTGATCAGTGGGAAGTCTGCTTCTCCCTCTTCGTCTGCACCTCCCCCTGTTCATGCTCTCTCTCAGATAAATAAATAAATGAATAAATAAATAAAATCTTAAATAAATAAATTTGAGGACAAAAGTACAAATGTTATGTATCATTTGCAAAATTTAAATTCATTAATAAAAGAGATCTGCATACAATGAACCAATTATTTAACCAAAGCATTTCTGAGCATCATTGCTGGAGTTCAGTAAAGCTCCGATTTAATTTTTCAATTAAGATTGGAGAAACATGGTTTTTGTTTCACTTTAAATTCTAGCAACATTCTCTCAATCAATTTAGATTAAAAAAAACTATGTATTAGTTAAAATAAGCTTCTTAAATTTTTGTTATTCCTGGGGATAGGAACACATTATTTTAGATTGTGCATTTCCTTAAAAGCAAAAGAGAAATACACAATTTCATAAATAAATAATAATCAATGAAAATGCATATTTTTATGTATCAACTCTCTGCAAATAACACGGTGTGTATTATTAAATACCTAATATTTTGAAACTTTTTTTTTCTTTTCCTTCCTTCTTTCTTCTACTTTTTCTCTACTTCCTCAGTTTTTTTCTTTCTTTCTGAGTATGGGCTATTATTACTGTGATGACTATTTCTCTCCTTAGATGGTCTTTATGAAATCTCAAGGATCATGTGATTTTTCTCTCACAGCCTGAATAATGTAAACTTCCTAAATGCTTCACTACATCTAGAAATTAGACACTTGACATATTTTGGCTCTTCAATATATTACATTTTCTAAAACCTTGAGCACCAAGTTGTGACACCATATAATTATTGAAAATGCATGGGTAGAGGACACAACTACAAAAGATTGAGTCCAAATTAAAAAATCAATGTGTAGGGGATCCCTGGGTGGCTCAGCGGTTTAGCGCCTGCCTTTGGCCCAGGGCGCAAACCTGGAGTCCCAGGATCGAGTCCCGCATCGGGCTCCCTGCATGGAGCCTGCTTCTCCCTCCTCCTGTGTCTCTGCCTCTCTCTCTCTCTCTCTCTCTATGTCTATGTCTGTCATAAATAAATAAATAAATCTTAAAAAAAAATCAATGTGTAAAGAGACTCAAATGTTGCTGTGTGAGTGTTAGTGTGCATGTTCTAATAATACTCAACGAAAATTAATCCTGATATGAGAAGAAATGTTCCAGAAAATGTATTTCTGCAATAGGCCCCAACAGCCACTACCCCTTCCAAAGAAAATCCAACCACAAATGATGAAATTTATTTTGTGACAGTGCTCAGGAAGCTTGATTTATAAACAAGAATATTTCCCAATGAAGTGTTAAAAATCAACTAAGTTTAACCAGTTGGAGAAAGTGCAGGCCCAGTTTAACCTTTTCTATCCTGAGATATTTGTGTGCATTTACATGCAATTTTGTTATTTCAATGAATTCAACGATTTGACTGAAGTGAGTTCTTCTTTCAAAAGACTAGTTACGTCAGTCAAAATGAAACTGGTTGAAAGTAGAGATTAAATTGACATTAAGATGAAATTTAGAGGTCTTAAAAGCATTTCACATAAACGTTAAATGGCAAAAAATCAAACTGTCTCCTGAACAATACAAGAGAAGCGTGGTGAGCTCTTGAGCTCAAAGACCCATATGTAAAGGTTAGGGGGAAATCCCCATGGGAATCAGCCTTAAGATGTGTGTTGGTGAGCTCTGCTGAGAAATCCCAACTTTTCAGGGATTCAAGGCAAACTTTTTTTCCAGATGCTTTTAAACAACTGCCATTTCTAAAATACCTGGTAGGGGAAAAAAAAAAGGTAAAAGTCCACACTTTCTTGGGACTGTGTAGAACACACCTGGTCCAACACTTTGTTTGTGTAGGGCTTTCCGTATATCTTCTTGGCGTTCTGTGGAGTTTATCCATTCTTGGGTTTGTCGCTGCCACTCTAGGGACGTTCTAGCTGGACAATCCAATGAGCTCTTTGTGTCTTCTAAGTTGGATGCTTGTGGTGTCTCCAGAGAGCTTCCTTTTCTCTCTGTTGAGTTTTCCATGTTACCAGCATGCTGGCTCGGGCCTATTTGCTGCCTTAAACCCTGACCTGGAGGGGGATCTGGTGGTGGTGGAAGATCTAAAAATTGTGAATAATGTTTAGAATGGACTAAAATTTAATGAAAAATACAGGTTTTAATTCAAGATGAAGAAAAAAACCCTTGCCCTCCTAAAGGTCTCACTCATGCAAAAGAAATCTGGGGAAACGGGGGGCAAAGTTCAGTTATTTCTATCTAAAATGCATATTATTGATCTCTTTGCTATCTTTTGATCACAGTGTCTTTGAAATAAAATCGACTGATTTCAACTATTATATGTGGAAAGTGTTTTCAGTTGCACATTGAGGCTAATGTTCAAGGTATAAAAGGCAATTTATATTTTCTCCATATTTTATCCATTTTCAACCCTACCTCCCCAAAGTAGAATTATCATGACACAAAATGACTAGATGTTCTAGCAGCTGTGTTAATAAAAAGGCCCTGGGAAGAGTAAAAGCAGTCCTGCCAATCTCCATAGGAAATGTTGCCCTCGGGAAATTAAGAACTATATGCCGTATCATATGCAACATATGACTGCCTTTACTCATGTATGTGGTACATTTAGCAACAGTCAAAGGGTTAAGCTAACATTTATTAAACACAATTAACATTCTGCCTGACAACCAATTCTGGCTCTTCGTTTCATGAGTTAGCTAATGAGTTACAACTAATACATTATAATCTTCCAATGTATTAATTTTAATAAGTAATAACCAATGTTCACAGTACAGATAGAATATGCTTCTTGTTGCTAGACTAGACAATGCATCACAAAAATCTGAGATGTAGTAGAATCGATAACTTTGCCAAAAAGCTCTTGAAATTAAATATAAGATACGAGAAAAATCAAAAGTTTGGATGCTTAGCCAACTTTTCATTTTCCTTTCATTAGCTGTTTGCATCATGACACCATTATATTTTGATTGTGTTCAACTGTGATCTTAGTCTCTTCTTTCATCTTTAAGTATTATATGAGTTCTATTATATGATTTATACCATTATACTAGTCATAAAATTACTTTGTTGAGGATTTTGAAATCTCCTCAATATTCTAAATATTCTTTTGGATTATTATCTTCTAATTTTTCTGGCATAGTACTGTGACCTCTGTTCACCTTTAGAATATCAATGATTATATTATTTGTTTATAAAATCAAATGTCATATGCAATACATATTAACATTATTAATAGGGTCTATTGGATATAATATTAGTCTATTGTCTCCCATGCTGTTGTTGTATGTGTGCCCTTATTTTTAAGAATACTGTTGGTGAATTTTAAAAGGAAAAAGCATAAATTTCTTGTGAAAAAAAGATAGCTTCCTTAAGGAAGACTAGGTTATTCTTTTTAAAGACTTTGTTAAGAAGCTTTCTACTCTCTTAATGAGAAAAATGATATCGTCCTTCATTGAATTGACAATAATACTCTCCTCTGCATCTGCTTTGGGAGTTCCCATGTTGAAGCAGCATTCCCAGTTCTTATGTATGTCCTCTTGTTAGATTATGAATTACTAATTATCGAAGGGAACAGCGTTTTCATCTGGGAGAATAAAGTTGCATTTGGAACATTTCTTCAAAAATGAAAAGCTAATCCAATATTATGATATCTGTTTGTAGCATAATCCACCAATGAGTTTAGTGTTTCCTTTATATTCAATATTGACTTCCTTCAGTATGTATTATTATAAATGTAAAGTAATTATTTCATTTGAGTGTTTAGACTTAAGACTGTCAGTAGTGGGAAGGGGGAGAATTATTATATTTGCTTTGAAAATAACATATCTGGTCATTGGTTTTTATTCTCCATCAAAGCAGCTTCATTTTTAAATGGCCAAAATGGCATCTGCTTATGCTAGCTAAAATTCTGATTACTATTCAATTTAACCTGAAATTATATGGCTATATAATTAAGTAATATACTTGGAGTTTGTGTAGTCTAAGAAGAAAGGACATGGCATGCACAATGAAATAAACAAACTGGAAAAAAGATGGGATTAAGAATGACTGTGGAAAAAAAATAAAAGTATGTAATCAAATATGTTTACTTAAATTTATTATTCATTTCCATGTTGATTCATTTCAACTAAATTGATTCACTAAAGAGTCTCTTATTGGCCTACTGAGGATTTGCTATTGCCAGGCACACAACAGTCCAATGAAATATGTGCCATTATTATCCTCTTTTTCAGGTTAAAAAAAAAAAAAAGAAGGCAAAAACTCAAATACCTCTGGCTGGGATTTCTCCTTCCATGAACTCCAGACTTATGTGACTAAATCCATACTGAGGAGTTCACATTAGATGTTTGCATATATGAATATCAAAACCGAGTCCTGGACCTTCCCCTACAAAATATGCTTCTTCTGTAGGGCTCATCATCTCAGTTAGTAGTGATTGCATTCTACAAGTTGATGAAAACTTTGGAGTAATTTTTGACTTCCTCGCTTCATAGCCTGTATTAATTTCATTAACAAATCCTGTGGGCTCTGCCAAGCTATAGCCAGAATTCAATCTTTCTCATTGTTTCCATGGATTCAACCTTGACAGGAACCTCTAACATCTATTCCCTATATTATTTCTACAACTTCTTATGAGGTTTCCGTGCTTCCACACAGAAGCACAGTTAGTCTATCTTGACATAACAGCTAGAGTGGCTTTTTTTAAAGAGACAAGCATAAGTAAGATCATGATACTCCTCTGCCTTAAATACACGCACGTGTGTGTGCACACACGCACCCCTTCAGTGGTTTCCTATTCAAAGTAAGAGCCAATGTCCTCATAGAAGCTTAAGGCCCTACAATCGCTGGCTCTCACTTATTTGTCTAACTTCATATTTGTTTTGTTGCTCTCTCTAGTTCAGTCACACTGCTTCTTTTATTTTTTAGTAAATAAGCTTCAGGCTTCCATTTGGTGTTCTCATGTCCTGGAATGACCTTTCCTCAGTATCAGCATTGCTCTTTCCCTTTTAATCTTCTAGTCTTCTCTACTCTCATCTTCTTGGTCAAGCCTTCCCTGAGACAGACTCTCCTTATAAAAGACCTCCCCCCATTTTGGTATTTCTCAAATTCCTTCCTATTTTTTTTCTCCATGACACTTAGCACCATCTTACTTTTATTTTCATTTATATATGTATGTTGGTTTTATCTTCCCTTAATAGAATGTAAGCTCCAGGAGGGAGCAAAAAAGGGAGCGAAAAAGGGAATTTTGCCCATTTGGTTTCCATTGCCTATCATTTGGTACATGCTTATTAAATATTTGAATGAATAGATTAATGAATAAAGAAATTTGCTTAATGGTCCAAGCTATTTTGTGGCAGAGCTAGTTTGTGGCCAAGCTAGTTTGTGGCAGAGGAGTCTCTTCTCTAACTAGGACATTAGGAATGAGGGGAGAGTAGACCAGAAGGAGATGATCTAGGGAAAAAAGGTTGATGGATAGAAAATTACTTTCTCTGCCTTCATTCTGCAGCATTTGTCAATTAGTCTTAAAAAGTATTCTTTATCTTATGCAAATGGAACAGAAGAGTTGCATTGAGTAATGCCTGCTTAGGAGAGTCTTTATTCCTCGATGTGTGTGTGTTGGTTTTTGCATCACCTTTGAGACAGAAACTGGTGTTTTACACCATTCCCAATTCCTCTTACTAGACACAAGAAAATATTACCTTCCCACTCCAGTCATTAGTCTGCTGTCATATGCCAGTGCTCTTGTCAATGAAACGAGAAGTGATATGTTCCACTTGCAGGCCTGACCAGAGAACCTTCCAAGTGATCATCCCGATTTTGTCTTCCCTTTCACTCAGAAGCCATAAATGTCTCACTTTAAAAATAACAGTATCCCAATATTGAAAAAGCCTATATCCTTACATTAGTACTTAGAGGAGAGCCACCTGACCTTTATAAATTAGTGTGACCCTGAGAAACAAATTTGGTGTACTAAGTCACTGAGAGAAGTTGTTTGGTATAGCAGCTAATAATAATTATTCTGATTTATTTACTCACCAAAAATAATTTTAAGATGTATAAAGCAAAAGTTCTAGTTTAAAAATGTCTATACAGTAGGTGTTACCAAACAGCAACCTTTTCTAAAAGAACAGTTTAATTTTACATATGGATATTATAAAATTATTACAAATGCATGGATTCATGCCATGTGAATCTATATTTACTATATACTAAATCATACATTTACTATAAAAAATAACATCCTTAAGGATAATCTTTAGAGTGCTATTCATAGTAAATGTCCCCATATCATAACTAGAATATCATTGGATCATAAACTTAGGAAGACATGGGAGCTGATATTTCCCTTGCAGTATCACTACTTCCAAAATATATCTACTAACTACACATAATCCATACCCCCTTTTGAAATGCTGGAAAATGTAAAAGTTAGGGACTTATTTGTTATTTAGGAAAATAAGCAATATATTGATCATGTTTTAAACTAGATGGTAGCTTGCTTTAACCAGACTTTCTGAAAAAGATTCACAAGAAAAGTATTTTAGGAAGAAATGGAGAACTATATTTTGTTGGTTTATATTTTTTATCTTCCATATATTCTGTAAATAATCTTCCAGTGCTTCAGAAAAAAAAGTTCTCTTTTTCCTTTCATAGCAGGAAAACTATACAAAATTATTAATTCTGAGATTTATAACTACCATATAAATGAAGGTGGTCGTTTTTATCTAGAAAGAATAAGATCAACACTATTTACTGTTTTAAGTACTCAACTAATCTTTAGATCATCTGAGGCAGAAAGGCAGTGGTGAGCATCTTTGTTCACCACAGGATATTCGTTTATAAAGTAATTAAAATCTAGAGTGCATATTCCATAGAAACACTTCCCAAGAAAACAAAGTAACCAGAAAGATAAGTAAACCTGAAAGCTTTAGAACAAGTTATGTTTGACTTTTAAAGTCTTCCCTCCATTACAAAACGACAAAAGAAAGCACAAAGATGGCTGCCAGATACAGACCCTTCCTCCCAAAACAATAAAGAACAAGTACCTCTTTCCCAGCTAAGCCTCATTCTGTCCTATAATGATAAGTCTAAGACACTGACATGAATGCTAAAGACTCCATCATAGATTCTCAATGCTGACTGCACATTAGATTCATCTGTGGAGCTTTAAAAATATCCATAATTGGTTTTTACCCAGAAAAATTAAATCACAATCTCCAGGGTATAATTTAAGAGCTCCCTAGATAGTTCCAATGTGCAGCTGGGCTAGGTTCATCCTTTGGTGTTTAACAGAACTACCTCAGGATAAAGTTTGTGTACCCGTAAGGGATAGTGTTGAGAAGGGGGAAGAAATGTACCTTTGGGTCAGCATTATACTAGCCTCTTGACATAAATCATCGTAACTATTCCTTAGAATAAAATTTTGGGTTAAATATTTATATTTCTATTTTTAAATGTGTGAGAATTAAGTTGAACATATGTGAAATAGATCCTGCTTTATAAAGATAAGATACTCTTTATTGAACAAGGAGATCTCCTAGTAATATTGTACTTCCTGAAACCAGCAGTGTTTAAGCAAATACTCAAAGACTGAATGCTATACATAAATAAAAGAATTGAAATAGATCAGCAAACTATGGTCCATGGGCCAAATTCACCTGTTTATCATTAAAGTTTTATTGGAAATCAGTCACACCCATTCTTATTTTTCTTTTCTTTTCTTTTTTTTCCCCCTATAATCATTACTCACACAGAGACCATATGGCCAGGTAAAGTAAAAAATATTTACTATCTGGACTTTTACAGAAAAGTTTGTTGACCCATCTACTAGATGATCTGTAGTATGCTTTTAGCCCTAAAATTCATGAAACTAAAAAAAAGAAAAAAAAAAAAAGCTAAATTACAAATCACTTCATGGTCTTTTTCAAAAGTGAAATACCATCTAAGTTATCTTAATTTGATGTCAGATATGTCTCAAATTTAATATCAGAAATTCATAGCAAGTGCACGTGCTACCTATATTTTCTTTCCTAACCTCAAACGGGAATGTTTTTTTAAAAAGCATTAATGGAAAATGCTAGAATGGCAGCAAGATCAATATTGATAAGTGGTATGGCACACATTTCTTGGGGCTTGGTAATATAGAAGAGGATGTTTTATTTAAACAAGAGCATATTGCTAGGTTTTCTGCCTGTTATATGATGAGGAAAGGCCTAATCTACCATAGCTACTTTAATCTGAGTTAATGATTTGCACAGAGCACATCTCTTCAGTGAGGAGATGAGAGAAGAAAACAAACCTACCATCTGTCATTCCTTCCCTTCGATGAGGCAATGCTGGTTGTTGATCCATTCGCCCTCCCTTGTGTTTTTTAGTGGGCCGAGGCCTCTGATTTTGACTCAGGGCTGCACTGGTATTACTGTCAGTAGAAAATGGGCTGGTTGGTCGAGGTCTTTGAGAGGAGGTAAAAGCTTTGCCTAAAAAGAAAACAAAGGGAATGGGGTATAGAGAATGTTATAAGGCAGTGATGCTGCCTGTTTTGTATTTCTGCTCTTACTTAGGCTAACCTATAAACTTGCCTAGAGGTGCAATTTGAAGATGTCAAATACTGGCACATCTCCATAAGAAAATATTCCTTGTTGAATTTATTTTATCCAACTTTCTGTAACCAACACACTGAAAAAATTCAAACAAATGTATTACAGAACAAATCCACTAACCAAAAACTTGATATTACTTGATTATATTTTTATTTAGCCTTGATGATCTTAGTGATATTTTTATGGATATATGCAAATTCAGGCTGCTCTTACTTCTTAAAATTAAAGAAGTTATTTCTGAAACGAATTATGTACTTGGCTTATTTGCTTAATCAAATTTTATCCTTGGAATCTTACAAACTCTCTTTGAGCACAGAAAAAGGTCCTGAAGTAATTGCATTTGAAAATTTACATGAAAGGTCTGCTCAGAGACTTATATTAAAACTGACCTTACCACTCATACAAATATGTGATGAATTTTACCTCTTTTACAGAAACTCAATAACATTAGTCTACAGAACAGGATAGATAGCAGGTTAAAATCACCTTGCATATCCAAAGTGCAATAGGTATTTTCTGATGGATATTATTGTATCTGAGCAGACTCCAAATTCTCATTGAAAAAATGAAATTGTGTTACGTCCTTTTCTTGAGGTTTAGTACATATGCAGGGAAATTTATTTTGTGAAAAGGGTAGCTAATAAATGTTCAACATCTTATGATTTTAATATAATCTTTATTACGGCAAGTGAGTGCTGTTTTATGTGTATGTATTTATTCTCTTGTGCATGTTTTCATTTCACACAAAATTATTGTATGTAGTTACATTTCCTTAAGTCAATGTGACATGATATTGCTTAATGCTTTATTAGCTATTAGCATACATGCAAGAAATGCACTTATGCCTTCTAATTTATTAGTTTTCTTGCACTTTCTCACTGCTGTGCTTATAGCTATGCCACAAAAAGCACTCAGGCAACATAAAGTTTTTGACTTACGTCTTATAAAGCAAGAAAATTCAAATAACCATTATATTACAACATATTTTAGTTCGGATGCTATATGAAAAATAAACCTCTGCAATGCTTGGAATTTTTTCTATCGTTTGGAGATTCCTGCCGCATACTCAAAAGAAATACTGATGGTATAATTCAAAGAAAATTTCCAGGGCTCCTTTTTATAACCTGAGAGTTTAGTGAAGGGTCAAAACCGTTTTTCTTCACTTTACTATTAGAATACTATTACGATTCCAAAACTGTGTTTAAGGCTTCATTAGTTTGTTTTGTAAGGTAGCTTGGCTTAATTCAATTCCTAGAACCTTCTTATATGTGCATTTAAAAAGTACAGTCATGTAATAGCATGGATCTTGCCCAATTATTTTGTTTCAGTAAAACAACTTACAAATTACTGATCTATTATTAGAATGGATCTCACATTTATTTTGGGGACAGAATCAGATACATGAAAAATTATATAATTGGTACTGAATTATTCTCAGAAGCCCAAATTAGATTATGCTAAGGAGAAATACACTTGCAGTCAGCATTTTATTCAAGTTGCAAATGCAGTGGGCTTATTTTTAATTAGCATCCTTTAAAATAAATAATAAATTATTGGGTTAAAATTTTAACAGCCAAACAATTAATAAGACCATCAGCCATTTGAAGTGTTAGACTGACAGCCTTAGACCCATTCACCCCATGCTGAGAAAGCCTTCCCAGAAAATGCATTTACAGAAAGAAACGGGGCAAAGGAAAGTAATGGAGATAAAAGCTGAATAATTTTAATTACTGAGCACATTATTGATTGTGTGAGAATTTTGCAAAGTGTGAGTTATTGAAAATTTAATGGCAATCTCAGTTGCAGCTTGGTTGTAATATAAAAAGGAAGCATATTCCAATTAATCAGCAGAGCCATGAAGGGAAAGGGAAAGACAGGATGGAAGGTGGTGAGTAGAAGCCTATTCTCAGCTCTGCAAAAGGAGCATCAGAAGAGAGTTCTGGTAATCCAGGTTCCAAACTGTGGTCATGCATATTAAAGAAACCCCTGCAGTCAGACTCACTGAGGAGAAAGAACAGGAGAAAAATAGCTCAGGGTTTAAAGGACAAGATTCTCTCATGCAAATAGTGTTGACTCAGAGTCTACCAACCTGTTCTTGTAAGGCTGGTTCCATCCAGCCTAAAACCAGCTTTATCTGCTGCTGCCACCACTGCTTGTGCAAAGCTGCCGCTGGCAAAGATGGAGCCATCTGAGGAGCTACCTACACTAGATCTATGACTAGAAAAGTTACGATCCTCATCAGATGCAGAGCCCCAGCCATTTACCATTGAACCTAAAAACAAATGTAGTCGTCTAGTGAGTTGTATATATTGGATAGCCCATCTGCTTGCACACACTCTACTAAAGGGACAGGGAGCTGCCTCAATTCCTCACTCCTCCTACTGGATGTTTCATCATGATCTCTGTAGCCATGGGCAAGCATCAGCCATGTCTTAACCATTTCTAGTGCAGAAGAATGGATCTCACTTAAAACCTGTCTCTGTGTGCAACACATAAACAAAACACGGTTCGTATGATTTCTTTCTTACATTGTTTAAATTAACTACATGGTCATTTCCCCAAAGAGAATTGAGTATATATTTTAAGTCCTACAATTCAGAGAAGAACGCTTTTATTGAAATAAATTATAGAGTATGTAAAGTAAATTTATCAAGAACTCAGAGGAAGGAAGAGTAGAAATATATATTTTGAATTTATGCAGACTCCAATGATAACTACCATGGAATATACACTTGCTGACTGTGGAAGTGCTAGAACCATATCAAGATTTTAAAATACAAATTTAAATAATCAGGAAATATAACAACAAACATTATAAACAAAAAGAAATTGTATAGTGTCAGAGCATATAGAACAAAGGGAAAAACATATCTTTAAAAATCTTAATTTCAAAGCTCAAGATGCTTTCGTTGCTTTTTAATTATTTTAAGAACTTCAGTTTTCTCTTTACCACTAATGTTTGTTTTAGAAAATTAACGATTATGAAGAATATAACTGGAATTAATAAGGATTTTTCTACTTTTGTAGAAACCATGGCAATAGAGGAAAAGAACTGCACTTTCATGTGTCAAGAGTTTCAAAATATGAAGATTATTAAGAAATAACTTTTATTCTTAGTTTTTCAGAAAGTCATTTACAATTCTATTTTTTTTTCTTAAACCAGGGCACACAGAAACCTTAATCTATTACTACAATTAATATTACAATATTTAAGTTATATAGCATTAATTTATGATACAATAAAGCACCAAATGTTGCTTCACCTAACTTTTTTTAAAAGAGAGGCAGGGTAGGGATGCCTGGGTGGCTCAGTGGTTGAGCGTCTGCTTTCAGCTCAGGTCGTGATCCCGGGGTTCTGGGATTGAATCCCACATTGGGATCACCATGGGAAGCCTGCTTCTCCCTCTCCGTATGTCTCTGCCTCTCTCTGTGTGTCTCTCATGAATAAATAAATAAAATCTTAAAAAAAAAGAGAGAGAGAGGCAAAAAAAAAAAAAAAGACTTTATAAGAAGTGAATTTACTCTTTCTACATCGACCAATTACTGGACCAATTACATATTCACAAAAGAGTGATTATTAAAACAGAGTGCCATAGATTCCCTCCAGGTTTTCTCCAGTGTTTAAGAGACAACAGTATAGTTGGGAGGGTTGCTGTGATGAAGCATTTGTACTTTTAGTCGAAGTGCCAGGATGCAATCACAGGGGTTCATGCACTTTCAGGAAAGAGAAAACAGAAACAAAGGGGTTAGAAGAATTTGAGAAGTTAAAAGGGTGGTAAGTATAGCAGAGAAAGATAGAGTTTTGATTCTGTTTGCCAAAAGCACAGAGATACACTTTTTACTTTCCAAACAAATTCCCCTGACACAGGCCACTGCAAGGAAACCCAGATAACACGTGCAACAGAGCCTCCTCAGAGAACCACTTCTGAGTTAATAATCACAAGTCAAGGATCAACAGCCCAAAATGAAAGGAGAAATGATACAAGGGTTTTGTAATATAATGCTATAGTAGATAAGAAAAAAAAAATCCAAGTGATTCAGTCAGTGATCACCAGAGAATATGAAACCCTAGAACTGATGATAGTTTTGAAATACGTGAAAGCTCAATCCTGATCCCTTCCTTGTACCGTTTTCTGTATTTCTAAATGTCTGCTGAGCATCTGCAAATAAATCTGTGAAACTCAATCTCCAAACAAACATCTCCTTTTCTACATCTCCAATTTCATTCTTAGGCACCTCCTGATTTCCTTCTTGTTCCTTCTATCTCCCTCATTGTCATTTGAATTATTTTTCTCATTTAGCATGTAATTTTGTTCTTCCATTCAAAACCTTACCTAATTTGCCAATGCCACATCCAGATACCAAGTTAAGAATTTGAGATGCTTCACTATCTAGCCCAGCCTACCCTTCTAGCGCTATACTCTCTCATACCTTGTATAGTCCCACTGCCTGACCTTACAGGCATAGCATTACTTCTGGTTCCTTTGACACACCTCTGGATTGTCACTAACTGTATTGATCACTATCAAACTTTAAAGTCCAAATCAATATCCCTTGTATCACCTTGATTCCACCTCACCTTTAACTGTCTTAGGTAGAATCAATTTCTCTACTTCTTGTGTTTTTCAAATAATATGTGTACAGCAGCATATCAGGTCTCTACAAACTGCAGTTTGTTGTATATAAATGTTTCTTCTTCTAGACAGTGGAACTCTGGAAATTAGGGACTCTAATTCATTTTCATATTTCTTCTATAGGGGCTTTGCCCAGTAGAAATTGAGCAAACATTAGGCATATTGAATTAAATGTCTTCAACATCCTTATTATTCAGCGTAAATTCTATATATGATTATATTCCATGTGTCGTTTCCTGGCAATGAACTTATTTTACTTACAGAAAAAAAAAATGTACTTATAAGAACTTGTAGAAAATGTATTAAATGAGGAATATAATGTCAGTCAACTCTTGTTGATAACTTGACAACAGGAAAAGAAGTGAGTTATTACCCAAAAGGGAAAACTGAAAAGTTAATTAATATTATATTATATTATATCTTAGCTATACCTTGATACATAATACTGATACCTGTCAATATCTTATTCAAATTAAGATAATGATATTATATAGAGTGGCAGTTTGCCTATTTCTCTGAGTTCTCCATCCACACTCAACCACCTATTCTAATGTACGTAGCCCATTCTTGTTTAATTCTCCTTTCTGCACTATAACCAGCCAAGAAATAATTGGGTCACATCAGCTACTTTCCTGCCTTTGTGTCTTTGCTCTAAGTTTATCTAGATTGTTAATGCTCCTTGCTGTGCCCGCAGAAAGCTTAGTTATTCATGAAGTTTTCTTTGGAGTCTCCATCTTCCTTTCCAAGGAAAGAGAGAGTAACATGAAAGATATGGCTAAAGTGGGTTTTGGTCAATATAGAAAGAACATCAGTTTTGTTTTCTTTACTACTCTATGTAAGAGCTAAGATACTATAGATAGATGACTTCAAAGTTGAAGAGACATGTGCTATACAAATTAGGCCATGATGGGCAACAGGAGGCCTCATTACCCCAAGCTACAGAAGGGCAAGTGCCCTCAGGTTAGTATGGTTGATTTCACTTTCAAAATGAAGGGCAAGAAGGAAGCAAAAAGAAGGCAATAAATTTTCTTTCCTCTTTGTCCCTCAGTCTTCATCTTTGATAGCCCCTCATCTCTATTTAGCATGATATATGGAATGGTTGCATTTGCAGGGGATAGTTTAAAAGAAGATTTGCAATACACCATGAAGAAAAAAAAGTACATAAATATATCAAATTTTTTCCACATTGTAAAATTGTTAAATTTGTTTAGCAATCACTGATTTCACCTCTCTGTGTCTATCATTTTTGCTCTTTCTTTAGATTTAAGCATCAAGAATGATCTGAACAATTATACAAGCCATTACAAAAAAAGAAGACAATGATAAGAAGAAAAGAAACACATTGATTCATGAATTAGAGAGTAAGCAAGTTTTGGGATAACTGGTTTTCTTTCATAAATGTAAATGGAAGCATAAAAATTAAAATGAATACAAAGTGAATGAGTTCAGGTAGAGATTCTTTACAAATTAGAAGCAATTCATACCAATTTGACATGTTATAACCCCAAACATAATCAATACATATTTAAACATTTAATGAAAAATGAATTTATGTCACATAGCCAAATTTATTTTTGTTTACATTTTCAATCTTTGGAAATTTCTCAGGTTTAAAGTTGCTGAAAGGCCAAAAAAATCTCAAATTTATTCAAGCTATTAAAGAAGAACCACATATAGGACATTAAGTTGTTGCTCAAACGTTACTGAGCAGTAAAATACCATGATAAAGTGGCATCTTGCTGTGTCTCTATTACATCTTCAGCACTAAAATTAATTTATGATCAGTCATCAATTCATTTACATGTCGTTTTATGCTAAATCCTTCCTTGCTGATAAATGCTTATCCTTAGATCCATTAAGCTAGAGTAAAGTCTGTGCTTCATAATATGACCCTGCTAATTGTTGCATTACCATTTTTATGAGATACAAAAACTGGCTGTCCCCCACTTTTTCAGCCAATATTTAATCCAGGAACTCTTCCTATTAAGTGCAATCAGTCTAAATATCTGTTAAATAAAATCTTCAGCTATAAGTGTCTTTGGACAAATCAATCCAGATATTGACCTCTGCTTAAATGTAGAAAAACACGTCTGATCTTTAGAAGTCCTTCTTTCACTAAAACATTGAATATGCAGTGATTCCACCTACATTCCTCAGAGGAAAAGAATGTGTAATATATATGGAAAGCAAAATAAGTAATCACAAAATTTCTTCCTTGGGACATATGGCACCTGTTAATTTGTTCCACTCAGATAAAAAATGAATGTATGATACTCCCCTTTTATCTCTTAAAGTCTGAAGTATATGTTTAATTTCTTTTTAAATACATCCCAGCTGTTGAAGTCATCTAAGAAAGTGTTTTCATTATTTTTAAGCATTATCTCTGATATTCCCGTCATTCTACAGCAGCATTTTCCTTAAGCTTCTGCAACAAAAGCAAAACATCAGGTCCCACTTTTAAGTGGCCAATTCTCGAAAAGCTGTGTGGTCGAGCAAGGTGGTGAGGCTGCCAGGTTTTATTGTTTTCAAAACGATCTGGTTTGGGAGTTTCAGTAAAAACCTCCAAGGACATAAAACACAGAAAACATAAAGCCATGATTTCCTTTCAGCCGTAGTATTTATGTGGGGTCCAGCAGTTAAGGAAACTTTTATTCATTTCACTTCATGGAACTCCCTCTCCGTTGTGCTTTCTGTGATCAGTGAAGCAGTAAGAATCTTGGCTCCAGGTACAGGACATTTTCTTTCTGTCCCTTCTCCCACTGCCTTCTGTTTCTTTTTTCCTGTGGTGGAGTTATTACATTCAGGAAACGCTTGCCCCTGACTCCCATTATGGAAGATAGAGAATGAAGTATTAACTCCTTGCCCTGTCCTGTTACCCAAACATAGTGGACTTGGCCTTTAAGGAGGAAGTACAGCAAGCACATTCCTGGAGACCGAAACAACTCTGGATGTTCTACTTTCTCACCCAAAACAGAGTGTGGTGCACTATAATCAAGACAGATTCATACTTTATTATAACCAAAGAAGCCTAAAGTTTAGTAGACATTTATATAATTTCTACTATATAGTAGTAGAACTATAATATAGTTCTAGTATATTATACTAGAATATAGCATATACTAGAATATAGTAGAAATTAAATAAAAAAGGAGATTTCCTATAAAAAGTGCTGATATCATTGGTTTTTGGTAACATGAGTCACTATAATGGAATATAGTGAATATAAGAAATAAATACAAGTTACATCTAAAAATTAGGATTTTAAAAATCTTCATTAAGTGTATAGGGGATAAGGACTAACGTTTTCAGAGATAAAATTATATGCTGTATTTGTACAAATATATATTTATTCGTATGTGTACACACACATTCATACACACAGAAAGGAAGAGAGAGAGAGAGACAGAGACTAGAGATTCATATGTTAAGTAATAGACCAGGAAATAATTTTCTTCTTAAATATGTTAAATTCAGAGATTAGAAAAAAAAAGTTGGGTGTCTCTGAAGAAGGGATCATGGTATTCATCTTAAGAGTAAGAACAATTTATTTGGAAAATTCTTCTGTCACTCATCAGGTGGGTAACCTTAAAAAGACTTTCAACCCCTCTGTGACCCAATTTCCTTATCTCTAACATGAGAATAAAAATAAGGTTGTGACAGTTCAGTGAATTCATACATGTTAAAATATTAGGAAAAAGATCAGCCAACTTTTCTATAAAGTGCCAGATACGCTGTATTTGAGGCTTTGCTGTCTCTTTTTTGTTTTTGTTTGTTCCATGTTTTCTTAGAATCCTTTAAAAATGTGGGAAATTCTTAGCTCATGGAACCACGAAAGAAAAACAGGCCACTTGTTAGCAGATGCCTTGCACCTACTAAGGGCTATATATGTGCAAGCTAGTATTCTTCTCCACCTTGTTATTATTATTATCATCATTATTATTATTTCTAAATTCCAAGTCAATAGGTTGGAAGGAATTGACATCTGATAAATGTTTGTTGTGAGAATAAACATAACATAGCAGGTTTGCAAATACATTTTTCACATTACTGAGTTTTGGAAACTGAATGTTGATTTCTCCTTAAAATCTTGTGTTGAAGCCCTCACCCCTACGTGTGGGGCATTTGGAAGGTAATTAGGGTTTAGACGGGGCCATGAATGTGGGTTCATCTATAAGGGATAAATGCCCTTATAGAAAGAGACTATGGGCTCCTGGATGGCTCAGTGGATTAAGCGTCTGCCTTTAGCTCAGGTCTAACCCTAGGGTCCTGGGATCAAGCCCCAGGTCAGGCTCACTGCTCAGCAGGGAGCCTGCTTCTCCATCTCCCTCTGCTATTCCCCCTGCTTGTACTCTCTGGTTCATTCTCTCTCTCTCTCTCCCTGTCAAATAAATAAATAAAATCTTAAATAGGAAAAAGAGACCAGAGAACTTGCTGTCTCTGCCATGTGAGAACACAGCACAAAGATGGCTGTCTGCTAGCTAGGAAAGAGGAACTCACCAGGAACCATATCTGGCACCTTGATCTTGGACTTCCTAGCTTCCAGAACTGCCAGCAATAAATGCTTGTTGTTTAACCCACCCGATCTACTGCCTTTTGTTATAGCAGTCCAACCAGGCTAAGGCATGAGATTATGGGATATGGAACCACAGATATTTCTCTCTCTTCTTGCTTTTCCATTCATGAACCATTATTTCAAAATTGAAGATGTCTATCACAAATGACTTGATTGTTTTGAAAGTATTTGGAATTAATATAATTATTTCTTTATGAAGATGGGTTCTGTACTATGGTTAGCTGCTGATATTACTTAATGTGGTTAAGTGTTGGAATGTAATATATCCAAGTAAAATCCTGAATAATTGTATACACAGGCTTATTAGCTCATCTCTGTGTTATCATTGGACTATCATTCTGGTTGGTTTTAGAGTTTCAGGAAATGGAATAGGACTGTTTGTTCCATTTAATAAAAATGGTTATTAGTTTCATGAAAATGAAAATCTCTACCAGATGATTTAGGTGAAAGTAATGCTTGACTTCCTTGTACACACAAATTTAGAACCCTGAGTAATTTACAGTAAGATCAGAATCCTCTCTGTGGGTATTTACCATCTTAAAAACATAAAAAGCCAATGGAAACAGTGTCTGTTTTATGGCCCACCTCGTTTAGCACCATTAAACTAGTTAAGTGTCTGAATAAAACATACACATGTTAGGACAAAATTCATTAGTATGTTCATTTATATAACATTTGGTCTGGACATATATTCACCTTAGAGCCATCTCCACGTATGTGTACATGTATGCATGTGTGTGCGCACACACACTCTAAAACACTTAAAATCCTATTTACACTCATACACCTGCACACACACATACACATACAAACCTCTGCATTCACTTACATGCAGATATAATCACAAACACTATCTATACTCTCTCACACACATCTATATACTAACACTTCCTACACACACATGCTTTTTTGAGAAAATATATTTACTTTTAAAAATTTATATTTACTTACATTATACTTATGTACTAGAAAACAAATTAAATCTTTGATCATACTTTCCCCACAAAGTCATTGTATAGCCAAAAATTTTTTTTAAAAATTAAAAATAAAGAAGAGAGTAAAGAGTTTTTTTCTTTGGCTACTTTCTATAGGATACAAGTTCTTTCTCTGAGAAGATGTATTATTCATAGGGTAAATTCATCATGTAATATATACCCAAACACCCTCAGGTTTTTATATATGGTAGTAATTAAGCAGTGAATTCAAGGAGGAAAACAGACTGTTTTCTTAGCAATAAAAGCTTCATGTGGAATGAACAGTATACTCACTACAAGGAGAAAGGGAGACTGGTTTTAACCACATTCACATTAAATAGCCTAACACGCTACTAACAGGTGAGCATGTAAAAGTGCGAAATGGCAGTCTCTTGATTTATAGATATATTTATCATCTTTGACATTATAATATTTAATAAAAAACTACATAGGCTATAGCTGCCCTTTTTTTGTGTGTTATTATTACAATTCTTACTGCATTCCTAATGGAAAAGAGTTCAGTATCATTAGTGAGATATGCAAAAATATGCAGAATTTTACCCTGAAGGAGATTATGCTACAAATTCAGGCAAAGGGGCTTAACATAATAGTGCACTAATAAGTTAGATCTCTACATTCAAAGATTTAAACTTTTGCTCTGCTACCTTCAGTTGAATCTGGATTTCAAATCACAGCAGTATATCTGCAGTTCTTAAATCTCAATTAGCCTGGCAAGCAGCCCCCAGGTAAGAAGCAAAACTGAAAGTGGGCTCATGCATCACACATTGTGTTACTCAGTAAGGCATACAGAGGAAACCTAAAGTTCCTTATCCTTCTCCATCACTGTCATAAAGAAGTTTCCATGAGTGTTGGCTGAACTCAAATACATAGGGCAAAATCTGTGCAAGTTGGGAGCATTGGAGTACAAATGAATTAGAAAGGACTGTGGTAAATGCCTCCTGGGATGAAGATGATATCATCAAAATAAATACAGAAATGGGTGATTTTTCTGAGAAGATTCAATGCCATGCAAAGGCAAGACCTTCATTTGTGGTAGTCCTGTCTTTATAATCATATAGGAGACATTTGTATATGTGTGTCAGCGAATAGATACCTACTTGAATAGAAAGATAACATTAGGACATATCTCTAAAGTCATTGTGTACACATTGGGATTCAAGTTTTTTCAACAAAATTGGATAAATTAAATCCTTGAAAATAGGTTGCAGTCCTGGGATCACCCTAGGAGAGAAGCAACTGGAACCTTTCAGTTGGTGAACAAAGCCAGAGGATGCTGAAGGAGCAAACCGCAAAAATAACCATATTTCTTGGAAGACGAACAATTATTGAATCCGATGATATGAAATGTGTAAATGCATGGCTTATCTCACTATACATTTTCTCCACTCTAAAAATAATACCTTGTGCAACCTCAGAGAGGCTCATTCTGAAGACTTGCTTACTCTCATCAGTGAATGATTTTACAGAGTGAAATATCGAGAAGCGTTTTAAGATTGCATTGACTTTGTATATTGCTCCTGATATACAAAACATATCATTTCTAAAAGTCAAGTTTTTTTTTTATGTAATAGACTTGGTTCCCCAGTAGAGTGAACTTTTCATGAAAGCCTTGGATATAATTGAGTTTTCTTTCATGTCTTTAAAGCTTTTTAAAATTCATGAATTTTCTTATCATTTTTGCAGCAAAGCAAAAGTATTTCCAAATCCTTTTTGAATTTTGTGTTTAATATTAACATATTTAAAATGTTATAGAAATAGCTGGAGTGGAATAAATCTTACATAAGAAAGTATTTGATTTTTGATGCATTTTAATGTTATAAATAGGTCAGTTATTCCTATTAAATCAGTTCTGTTACCTGTCACAGAGCTGTCTAGATTGTCCATACTGGATCCGGGTGTCTGCTCTAGTGCTCTCAGGGGTCTGGGGATTTCTAAAGCTTCCTCCTCATCATCAGCGTCATCATCTGGAACATCTGTTTCCAAATCGGAAATCAAGGCTCCGGACATGTAACCTAATGGTGGAACCGGGGGCTGTGGAGGTTGATTATTGCTTTGAATGTGCCTAGAATTCAAATGGGGAGAAAAAGGGAATTCATTAACATCCTACAAAATTAGAATGAAACAGCATGTTACGGTGACTAATTTTGTCTTCTTGCTTTCTATTAACTAATTTTGGAGCTTACAGTGCTTTTCTACATTTCAGCAGAGATAATGGGCTATGTATACATGACTAGTCAAAACAACAATATAGCCTCTTAAATTTCTTCCATTGGTATTTATGGGGTAATATATGGAGAAAAAAATACAGACCCAGCATTTTTGCATAAATAAATCATCCAAAGGAGAATGTATTTGCCACATATAACTGTTTAAAGCTTTTTTTGGTCCCCCCAAAACATAGTAATTTTGTTTTCAGTTTAGTGTCAAAATTCTACTCAGCCTGTATAGTCCATGTAACCTGCTGGCCATTATGAAGAAAAGATGTCACATGAAAGGTTAATACCAATAACTCTTCTTACAGCCAGGCGCAAGTTGCCTGCCCTACAAGGCATTCTTCCTACACGTCCTGCATGAATCAGGCTAAGTCGTTGTTTCTACTTTAACCCAGTTTAAAGTAGGATTGGCTACTTTGTGTTCTAGCTACTTATTTGTGCCTCTGTTTTACCCACCAAAGTCTAAAATGCCTCAAATTAGAAAAAGTTCATCTCAGCACTCTGTGTTTAGAACATTGGGTGTGCTAAACACATCCTTTGCAATGCATGTGTAACTTGTGAAGTAGACAGAATTTGCATCATCACCTTTGTCTTTTATTAAAGTGAAGTTCAAACCTAAGTGACTTGTTTCAAATGAGATGGCTAGAAAAATGCAGACCTGAACACTGGGGTTGTTGAATCACTTTGTGACTACTTAAGAATTTCTTCTAATTATAAACGCCACGATACATATGAAAATCATTGTTATCTGTTGTTGTCATTAAGAAGTGAATACACCACATGTCTTAAAACATTGTCTTTTTTTTTTTTTTTTTTTTTGCCTTGATACAAAGTACTTAAAAGACATAGGCTATTTAAGGCACATATATGTCAGGTATTATGCATTTTTACCCTAGGTTTTAAAATTAAAGATACAAGATGATTTTTAATACTTGCATTTTTGGGGAAAATATTTACTTCTTCCAGAATTTAACAGTGCTCTCCCAACGCCATTCTTAAACTGCCAACCAACTCCAATGTTAACAACATTCTAAATTTTTCAAAGTTAAAAATAAAAAAACGGCAGCTCCCGTGGCTCAGCGGTTTAGCACCACATTCAGCCCAGGGCATAGTCATAGAGACCTGGGATTGAGTCCCACATCGGGCTCCCTGCATGGAGCCTGCTTCTCCCTCTGCCTGTGTCTCTGCCTCTCTCTGTCTGTGTCTCTCATGAATAAATAAATAAAATCTAAAAGAATAAAAATTAAAAATAAAAATAAAAAAGCAAACCCAAACCCTAAAATGTCACGTTTTTAACTTAACAGATCAAGAATCTGAGCTCCTAAGTCTTTATCTGGCACTCATTATAGCTCCTTCATGCAAAAATCAGGAAGTCTCTAAACTATTGGTACAGAAAATCTTGAATGTTGATGATGACATCTTGCTGCAAATGTTGCCTCAAATTTTGTTTGTGAATCAAGGATGGACTAAGTCAAGTCATGAGCAAGAGAATATAAGATAATATTTATATACATTATTCATTCTTCTCTAATGGTGTGCACCTAAGAAACCAACATTCTAGTTCTACATCATTGCTGACACCTCTTGAATGGAACAGATATACAGTCAGGTATAAAATGTCCTCCTTGAGTTCAGCAGAAGTAGGAGATAAACTGAAATAAGAAGAGGGTGTAAAATATTTATAAATCTCTTGTAGTGAGAAGCATTGTGCTATGTACTACATGGGTCAATATGAAAAGAATCTCTGAAGGTGGAGCCTGGAAATGATAATCTTTTAAATGTTCCTCCAGTGATGTTGAAGGGCAAGATCCTGTGCGAATACACACAAGCTCATAACTTTTACAAAGGGCGTCACTAATGAATCTCTGGAGGATTGTTGCAACTGAACAGAAACATACTCAGCGAAAGAAACAGGGTTTGCCCTATGGGTACCTGGAGCAAGCGGAGAACTTGTTTGTGCACTCATTTAGCAAATATCTATGCAACACTCACTAAGGGAAGTGCTCTTCCAACAGTGGAAAGACAGTGGTGAACAATTCAGGTGAAAACCCAGGCCCTTAGACACTGGACGAGGTCCTATATAAAAGCAAACCCATTTCACTGTTTTTTTTTTTTTTTTAATTGTAATGTTAAGTAATCTTTACACGCAACATGAGGCTGGAACTCACAACCTCAAGATTAGGAGTCACATGCTTTACCAACTGAGTCACACAGAGCTCATTTAATTCTCACAAAAACTGTGATGCGTAATAAAGAATTTGATCTTGCCCCAAAGAGAAGTTAGGCTTTTGCCATGTGTTCCAGGGACGTAACCTCTCTCTAAGTTCTAGAATGTCCTATTTGATAGAAGTTTCTTTGTTTACCTGGAGACCATAGACTTCTCCAGAAAGTCTAACAAAGTGATTTGTGGGAGGGGCTTTCAGCTTGCCTTCGGGAAGGGTGAGAGACTGAGGTCAGCCATGCAGATAGCCAACCATGTCTATGTGACGAAGCTGCAAGAAAGACCATGAAACTCAATGTTCCTATGAACTTCCCTGATTGGCAATACTCCATGCATATTGTCATATGTTGTTGCTGGGAAAGCATTGCTGGAGAGGACTACTGGAAGTTCTAGCTTTGGAACCTTCCTGGACTCTGCCTGTGCATCTCTTCTCTTGGCAGATTTTAATCTTTATCTTTTCAATACAACAAACCATAACTTTCAGTATAATGGTATCCAGTGAGTTCTATGGATCCTTTTCTATGAATTCTTGAAGCCGAGGGTGGTCTTGGATACTGTGTTCTCACAGAGTGTATAAGCTAATTGGTATCAGCATCCTCGTTTTACAAATGGGGGATGGAAGCACAGAGATGTTAAGGGAGTTGCTCATTGTCATACAACCAGTACCAGTGGTTCCAACCTCAACTGCCCTCAGTCAAATGGGGGTTGTACTTATGTATCAATGTATTTTAAAGTTATCCCAGTGATTCCAAAGTACAGGCAAATTTGAGGACACCTGAGCTGGAAACTGTGCCTTAGATGATTAAAGTACACGGCTGCGTTAGTTGACTTTGAGGAAATCCTTTGGCTCTTAAAGCAGTGGGCTTCGACCCAAATAGCAGTATTTTATGGAGCAGCCTGAGGCAAAATAATACTGTTTAACAGTAGATTTTCTTTGGCCCTTGAAAAAGACAACTTATGATTGAGAAAAAAAGGTTTAAAGACCTCTGGTTCCAAGAAAAGAACCTATCTTCGTAATAAGCTTTAAACAATAAGCCTGATTTTATTATCTCTTTGTATATTTTGCTATATTTTTAAAATAAATAGTGCATTAACACTGAGAATGAGATTTACCTCATTATCAACTATCCCAGTAACTAAAACTATCAAAAAAAAAAAGCAAATGCTATCTCATAAAAATTTAACTTCAAACACATCATGGAAATCAACAGAAGATAATCAGAGGTATGTCAATTGAGATTTCGTTTTCAAGAGTCAGACTTACACGTCACTGTTTGGGAAAAGAGAGAACACGTGGGGGAAAAAATGACTACAAAATTGTGAGAGCTCATCCCATTTGTATTCTTTCTATGCTTACACAGGACACCTAAGTAGATTGCTGTCTATACCTTAGGAAAGTGTGTGGATTGGTTAGAAAAAAGGAATTTGGGATTTCTAATTTATTCTTGGTTTTATTTTTTAATGCATTTACTAATACTGCTGGGTTTTTTTCTGTCTCATTTAATTCAGCTCAAAGGTCTTTTAATAACTGACACTGACCATATGTGATTTGCAGAAGCATATATTTACATATTCACGACCACATACAGGATTAATCACAGGCACTCTGAAGAATCTAGAAGTTTTTTTATTATGGCATTGGAAGTGAGTTCAAGGATAAGCTAATTGAAGCTAAACTGTAAATTAGAAAAAATTCTGGTGTAGCCAAAAGCAGTTTAGCCTGAAATTCAGCAAATCTGAATTCTTGCTCCGGTTTCCTCTTTAACCAGTTATGTGACTTTGATCAAATTATTTAACATGTCCTTAGCCAATTTCTTTATCTGGATGATTAATGAGTTGCACAAAAGCATTTCTAACAGCTGTATGGCTCTATGAGAACTTCTTGTGAATTTATCGTAAAAGAGTATTTCCCCTATCCCTGTGCCGAAGGCATGGGTCCTCTGACCTAATGAAACTATTTACCATGTTTGCTTCGCTATATCAAACTGATAGGCTCTTGTCAACTCATCCAGGTGAGCTTGCAGCATGGGTTGCATCTCTTCCCGTGGGGATGGAGTAAGAGTTGCAGTGGACTGCTGTCCGAAGGAAATAGCAGGAGAAGAAGCCACGCCTCGGACAGGAGGTGTTGGGACACGATCATCATCTTCTTCCAGTTCATCTTCCATACCCTGGTGTAAGTATGTTTGTACCGGTAATGGCGGGCACCAGCTATCACTGTCATACCTGAAATTAAATGAGAAAGAAAAAAAGCATATTGACACATACACTCATACACATGCGTACAATTACACTGGCAATACGTAACAACCACAACGGTAACAGCAGCACCTAAAATGTTCTCTGTTTATTTTGTCCTGATTTCAATTTGTTGGTGCTACCACAGTACATCCTCTGGCTGTTACCTTAATTTCTAATCATAATTACATCTGCTTTCTCAATATCTCAACTTATTCTTGGAAGATCTTATTAGCTAATTGTTACCCCATAGTTACAAAAGGCAATAACTTCCCAACAAAGTTACTCACGTGGAAAATCCAAATTGCCAATTAAGGACAATTAATGAATTAATTTAGTGCTTGTAGATTTAACTACTTTCTTCTGCTGTTCGACCTTGTATACCAAACAGACTATGCCAGTATGGATCGTCAGAGAAATGTCTGAGAATTTTACTTACTCTCATTCTAGATCTATGCCAACCGTTCAGTCCATATGACATGTCAATCATTAAGATTTTGTGCTACAAAATGTATTCAATGGCCCTTTGATACTTTTAATTCTCTAATTTTCTCAGTGGAGATTTATGTTTTCCTATATCTTGACATCTAAAATCTATAAAACAAAAGTTCAAAAGCTAGCCTGAAGAAGCTTATATTAAAAAGAAAAATAATATTTTATTAAAACAGTTTGTTTTTAAGGACTCTGGTCAGGGAATATAGAAAATTAATTCAAAGTTTTCATTGTGACGCATCAGTGGCATTTCTGTTTATACCTTCTCTATATACTATTATTTTCATAAATCAAAAAGATCCTAGTGTACTTTTAAAAGGAGGCTTAAGAATAGGATAAACAATATTTTTTAATGTAATTGTCCTATAGATTCCACTTCTTAAGTATCTACTGAATCTCCTCCTTCATCTCTACTTCCATAATCACATATAAGAATTGTTCTGATGTGAACTAGCCTAGCCCATTAGCTTTCCTAGTCTCTTGGGACATCATCTTCACCTCTTCTATCCTATCTTCCATACAGGCAATGGGATTATATATTCTAAAGTCCTCATCCACATCACACCTGTGCTTTGAATTATTCAGTGATTATCACTAATAAAAGAAAAAGTTCAAATTCTTTAGCAGGGCCTAAAAGACCTTTCCCCATCTGACTGACCTGTCTTTCTAGCTTAACTGCACACACTATTTTCCCAGTATCAGTCTACTGTGTATTTTCTCTAAACTCTGGGTCTCTAATTACTATCCTCACATCATCTGCCTGTGAGCTTTTTGTCTTCCCTCAGGTTCAGTTCAAATGCCATTAGTTTTGTGAGGTGTTCTCAGCCTCGGCCATATGGAATTGATTACAACTCCAAAATACTTATATTATGGTACTCCCCATACTATACTGGTATTGTTTCTGTTTCTCCTACTGTCCTGTGAGATCTCTAAACTCAAGAACTTAGTACTTCTCAACTTTGCATTTCCAGCACCAAATGTAGTACCCAGGATATAGAAGATTTTCATTAAAGAAACTAAAAATTGAATAACTACTACTAATATATATTACAAGTGTTTTTGTATATATATAATACACTCAAGTGTGTGTGTATGTATATATATATATATATATATATATATATATATATATATATATATCTCCCTTACAAATGCTAACTTGTAAATGTCCAGATGATTCTTGAATATTTTTACTCAAGTACCTTTACTTATCATGCTTAAAACTGAATTTATTTCAAAACCTACATACAGATGTTTGCAGCAGCTTTATTCATAATTGCCAAAACTGGGAAGCAACTAAGAAGTACTTCAGTAGGTGAATGGATAAATAAACTGTGACAAAATTCACTCATTGGCCAAATTCTAAGCTTCTCCAGATAATGGAATATTTTTCAGTGCTAAAAATAAATAAAACATTAAGCTATGAAAGGAATTGGTGGAAACTTAAATGCACATTACTAAATGAAAAAGGCCAGTGTGCAGTGGCTACATATTATATAATTCCAAGTATATGACATTCTGAAAAAGGCAAGACTATGGAGACAGTACAAAGATCAGAGGTTGCCAGAAGTTAAAGGAAGGGAGGGATGAATAGGGAGAGCATGGGGGATTTTTATGACAAACTGCTCTCCATGATATTATAATGGTAGATATATGTTATTATACATTTGTCCAAGCACACAGAATGTACAACACCAAGAGTGAATCCTAGTGTAAAGCATGGACTTTGGGTGATACTGCTGTATCAATGTAGGTCATCAATTTAACTGTGTATCACTTTAGTGGGAAAGTAGATAGTGGCAGAGGCTCTGCATGTGTGGGGGCAGGGAGTTTATGGGAAATCTCTGTACTTTTTGCTCAGTTTTTTAGTGAACCTAAAACTGATCTAAAAAATAAAATCTATTTTTAAAAAATCCTTAAGTTGATCATCCATTGATTCGAGAACCATTTGTCAGGAAACGGCATCTATTTACAGAGCATGCAGACTGATCCAGTGAGGCAGACTGGTATCAAGCAAATAATCAACAATAGCAGGTACTACAGGAATAGGGAGAAGGCAAGCTGAAACTAGTTTGGGGGTAGGGCAAGTCTATGGTCTATGCTAACTATAGGAAAGGGGGATATTCTCTGTAACACATCTGGGGGCTCAGAGAAAGAGAAAAGATAATAGTATTTGAAGAGCTCAAATAGTTTCATAACTGGTAAGAGATGGCAAATAAAGAGTACTTGCCATAGATGAGGAAGGGCAGGATGTGCCAGGTCACACAGGGCCTCATCAGCCCTGAGGAGGACTGGAAGTGATGGATAGTCACTGAAAGGCTTTTGTTTTGTTTTACGGGGAATAGTATCATCTTTAGCTGTTTGCTTTCCCTCTCTTGTTGAGGTTACCTGAATAATCTACCTCAGTGAGCTGTCTTCTGAAGAGCTTGTTTCAGAAGATCCATACACTCTGATAGGAGTATCTCTTCCAAAATGTCTTATACTGTAGTATAAACAGGCACACTTTAACATGCTACAGATAACAGTTTTTATATACTAGAAAACATGATTGGTGAAACTTGTTATTCCCATGAGTTAACTACGCAATTGCCAATCTGACCTGAAAAAATACATTGCTCCAAAATGATGCCATTTTGATCTGTTTTCTATGTTGGGGATCACAGTTAGATTTCATTTGGAGAAAAAAAATATATTGTGGGGGATTTATTGTATTTTTTTTACTTTTTCATTTAAATTCAATTTGCCAACATATAATATAACACCCAGTGCTCATCCTACCAAATGCCCTCCTTAGTGCCCATCACCGTCACCCCCCTCCCACCGTCATCCCGTTCCCCAACCCTTCATTTGTTTCCCAGAGTTAGGAGTGTCTCCTGGTTTGTCTTCCTCTCTAATTTTCCCCTACTCAGTTTCCTTCCTTTCCCTTACAGTCCATTTCACTATTTCTTATATTCCACATATGAGTGAAACCATGTGATGATTATCCTTCTCCAATTGACCTATTTCTGTTGTGTACAAAGTTTGCAACCTATGGTTCCAGTTGGATTCAGTGCTTCCAGTTTTTCCCATCCACTAATCAATACCTCTTATAAACTGATCTATGAAAACATCATAATTGTTTGAATAAAACATTCACTTCCATTCATTCTATTCTGTCCACTAAATATGTCTAAGACTCAAACTACATTTTTAGATGTTTTTTTTTTCCAGTTTCTCAACATGAATCTTCTACTCCATATAAATTGGTTTGTTTTCTTCTTCTTCATCAACATCATCATCTTTTTTTTTTTTTTGTACTTTTCCATCATGGTCTATTATTTTAAAGTATTCAATTTACTTTGAATGAACTATAATCCTCCAATTTCACCTACCTTAATCTTACAAATCCTTCAAGCTACAGTCTATATCCCATGTCTTTTTTAAAGATTTCCCAGATGAGCCCAAATAGCACTAATATATTACTCTTCTGAACTTGCACATTTTTTGCACATTTACTTGCAAATTGATTATACACTATGTTATGCCATTTCCAATGTTGGTTTCTTTAGCTATTGTCTGATTTATTTCAGAATTTAACCTTTCACATGTTAATAGTATCTTTTCCTCAAGTGAATTCATGCTACATTAAAATTATGACATTGAATTACTCTTGTTTGGCCACACCTGACATAATACTTTAACAATGGTAGATGATAAGCCTATTTATTGATTTGAAATGAAAACACACAAACTGATTCATTAATAAGGATGCTTATGATTTGATGACATGGACAGAGGTAGACAGTATAATGCTAAGTGAAATAAGTTGGTCAGAGAAAGATAAATACCAAATGCTTTCACTCATACATGGAATTTAAGAAACAAAACAAATGAGCAAAGGAAAAAGAGAAAGAGAGAGAGAGAGAGAGAGAGAAACACTCTTAATTACAGAGAACAAACTAATGGTTACCAGAGGGATGGTAGGTGGGTGGACGGGTGAGATAGGTAATGGGGATTAAAGAGTGCACTTGTGATGAGCACTGGGTGATGTATGGAAGTGTTGAATTACTATATTGTACTTAAATTAATATAATACTGTATGTTAACTACACTGGAATTTAAAAGTAAAAAAAAGAATGCTTAGGTTTCTTTTCTTAACTTACTTATTCGACTTTAAATATTGTATTATAAAGTCAAACAAAAATATGTAAATGAATCCTAAAAAACAAAAACAAAAAACCCTACCCATTTTCAGTATGGAAGGGGAGTGCTATTATACTTCATCAATAATTATAATTAAATTTATTCCATAAAATAGCACATTTTCCCCCATAAACTACAGCATGTATCTCCTTTGCTTACAGGGCTTATTGCAAAGGATTTCCTACATTTGAATAAAGGAAGAACTTATGCATATATTTAATCTTTCAAAGGGAAGTAATTAATTATTCTCTATAATTTCCCCACTTCATAACTAGTAAACTATCCTTACTTCCAATAAGGGAACATGTACAAGGAATGGAACTATGTAGAGAACATAAGAGAAAGAAGAAATAATATTATATGCATCATATGTTAAGGTTATATAGAAAATATTCTAATTAGTTGTACAAACTCTTTTTTATTATTCCATATCATTAGGCAAAGGAGAGCCCAGATGCATAAATATTATTTCAAAAAATATACAAACACATTGCATAATATATTAAATGACTAAAAAAATATTCCAATAGCTATTCCACTTAGCTAGAATGGGTATTTATCATCACTTTTTCTGAGTGTTTTACAAAGATAATGTAGAACAAGAGTGAGCAAAATCCACCTATGCAGAACATAAGCAAAGCTGAGAGAAGTCTATTGGATTCATCTCAGTGGTTCATGCAATAAGTGGAAAACTGAGAGAGAGTGAATAAAAGTTAGACTGGGAGAAGGTTGTGAGAGAATAGATGAAATAAATTGGGACACAGAGCATATTGTATGGTGAGGAAGGCTGTTCCTCATCTCTGAAGTTTTCGTATCTGAATCCATTCAGAAGAACAAATACTAGGTTTCATGCAGTTTCTGAAGAAGGACAAGAAAGTAAGAGATGACTCTAAATGTTAAGAAAAGTGTAGCTCAGTTTTTAGCATTTCCTTCACATTTACAGACACATATCTTATGTGAGGGATGGAATTTCAACTTTTTCTGGTTTATTTTTTTAGATTTATTTATTTCTTTGTGTGGAGAGGGGCAAAAAGAGAAGGAGAGAGAATCTTAAGAAGACTCCATGCTGAGTAGAGGAGCCCAACTCGGAGCTTGATCTTAGGACCCTAGATCATGACCTTGAAATCATGACCCGAGCTGAAGCCAAGAGTTGAATGCTTAACTGACTTAGCCACTCAGGTGCCCTCAACTTTTTCTTGTAGTAACACAAAGAAGACTGCAAAAATGCTCCTGAGCCAACTAAAGGTCTTTTTTTGGTCAATAGTTCCCAGAAAAGCTTTTTTTTTTTTTTTTAACATATTATTGATGAAGTACGAGGCATCATATTAACTCTGTTCCCTGGTAAATAATGAGAAAGATGACAACAAATCAATGTTGCATGTGAACTAGCTAGTTAATGGTCAGATTCAAATACTGAATTACTAATAAAAATACAATATAGTTCAACGCCCACAAAAGCTTGCCAATCTCTAATTGTAGCAACAAAGCAAAGCATCAGATTTCTATTGAATCTCTACTGAATTCTTCCTAGCATCATAAGATAATAATAAAAACAAATTTATAGCTAAGGATGAATACATTTCGATACATTTTTATCAGGCTGAGAGAGGTTTATTGATGAGAGAGGACATTTACCAGTGTTGCTATAATATTGAATTAACAATTAAGTACTTTTCTATCTGGACAGTGACTTGATAACTTTTGTTATTTAGTTCTGTGGGGGGGAAATGGCCCAGGAATCACTTAGAAAGAAATTTAATAATATTGAAGGTTTAGAAACAGTACTAAACATTGCAATAAAAAATATTCAAGATTGAGATTATTCTGGGGTAGGTATATTTCCAAAGTTTATCCCTTTCCCTCCATCCCTCTGCCACTGCTTTATCTTACCGCCTTATCATTTTTTATGATACTGGCTATTCTCCTGCAGTATCCCGAATGTCATCTACCTGCCCCAGCCTCATGTCCTGCAATTCATCATCTATATCCAAAGATCAGACTCCCTAAATGACATACAAGACTTCACAGTTGGCCTCAAGGCACCTGTTCAGATTATCTCCTACCCTATGAATATTTCAAACCCAGCAAACGTCATACAACAGGTACTGATTGCTGAAGTATAGACACAAGCAATTAGAATGCAATGTGCTGAGTACTACAATAGTAAACTTAAGGAATTAAAAAATTAAGGAAAGGCAAGTCACCTTAACTAGAATAGGAGGGGGTTTTGAAGGAAGAGTGGGAAGTACTAAAGGAAAACTAATGGGGCTATTCATTTTTTCTTATCTTTCATTTTATATATATATTTTTTCTTTTGGCTATGGAAATTATCTATCTGCACAGCAAATGGTGACAATAGTAACATTTTGTTGTAGTCCTTGGTTAATAATTTATTCTGGCACCTAGGCTGCTTTAGATTAGGAACCATTGCTTGTCCTTTGCCATTTCTGCTTCAAACTCAGAGCTGGCACCCAGCAGCCAGTTATACTCTGGTGCTATTATTTGTGAATAACTGATTCAAGATTCACCTCAAAACTGAACTTCTATAGGATTGTCCTAACCTTACCTGGCATACATGGTTATCCTTTCCTGAATACAGATTATTATTTTGTATACATTGCTCATCTAGGACTTATCATATAAAATTGTGTATGTGTGTGTGTGTGTGTATGTATGTGTTTTGTGATCTCTACCTACCAACTGTGTGAACTCTCTAGATCAGAGATTAGATCTTCCTGAATAATTGTGTATTTGTTTCTTTCATCTCTGTTGCTTTTCTTCCTGACACTGGGATTAGCACTTGCTATTTAGTTGAAAAAGATGTGTGTTGAGTAAGTTCCCTAATATATGTTAAAAGCAGCAGAAAGAAAAACTATGTATCACCATAACAAGTACAGTTGCAGGATCCTTGACTGTTAAAATAAAAATTATGAAAAACCAAACCGTGACTTCTAAAGTTTTTGTTGTTTGCACTTCAAGAGAACCTTAAACCTGCATGAGTTTCAAAACAAGGCATAGAAACAATTCTATATAAGAACTCATATGTAAAATAGTCAATGTAAGTATCACGAAGAGCAGATTATAAAATAATCTAGGAAGTGTTCAAAAGTCTTTCCTTTTTTTTTAAGATGTATTTATTATTTATTTGAGAGAGAGAGTAAAAGTGCATGCATGGGGTAGGTAGGAACAGAGTTAGGGGAAGAGAGAAAATCTCCAACACACTCTTTGGGGTTGGGCATGGTGCTTGATCTCAGGACTCTGAGGTCATGCTCTGAGCCGAAATCAAAAGTCAGACACTTAAGTGATGGAGCCACTAGATGCCTCTCCTTTTCAATGTTATAAGGGTTTGACGTTAGAAAAAAGGAAAATATAAATAATTTATCAAGAAATGGACAAAGTCTTCACAAATTGAATAATTTTAATTTATTCTTGTCATATTGATTTTAAGTAGGTATTGTCATTAAACAACTGAAACAATATCCATTGAAAAACTGAGTCCAAAACAAGAAAACTGAATTTTGCTGTCAGTTTACTAATAGATAAGACTTACCTACTAGTTTTGTTAAAAGTGATCATTTTTCTTTAGGAAATATGAGCTACTTAAGGCAAATAAAGGTTATTAAAAACCAAACTACATGCTACAAAGACTTTGAATATATAATATTAAAATATGTATTTCTTTACCTATCTAAAGTCTCAAATGAATTTTTAGAAAACTTTTAGAAAGAAAGATTTTCCAATATCATACATCCTGGCTAAATATTAAAATAATTCAAAAATAACTTTATATTTTATAGGTTAATATTCAGAAAATAATTTACATCAAAAAATAAAACTGCAGCAATGTGTATTATTTCATTCATCAAAAGATATTTTCAATTCTGCTGCTGGGCAATAAAATCAAGTGAGGAGTTTAGCATTTGTTTGGAATGAATTAGTATTATTTCAGTGGGTAATAGCTATTGCAGTCTGTTTTTTAAGTAGATGCAGTGGGAAAAGAAAAAGAGAAAGATTCCAAATTACCTACTTTATGCTTAAACATATTTGATAGTAACTATTTTCTCTTCCCAGTTTATAAGCTTTATTTTCTCATTTTCTGACAATAGCCTTTAAAATGCAGATTCCTAAGCCCTGTAATAATCTTTCCTTGTGGAATACACATCTCTGGTTTTTCTTTGACAGACTTCATGTGATATGGGCACATTTACATTATTGATATGTATTATATAAGATCATGTGCAAAATTTAAGTTTTTAAAAAAGTCAGAGAAAAAAGGATGTCTTCTTAATTTCCTATTTCAAATGTGAACTTTTTAAAAAAGTAAAATGAGGGATGCTTGGGTGGCTCAATGGTTAAGCATCTGCTTTCAGTTCAGGGTGTGATCCTGGAGTCCTGGGATTTAGTCCCACATCAGGCTTCTCCCTCTGCCCATGTCTCTGCCTTTCTTTCTGTGTCTCTCATGAACAAATAAATGAAATCTCGACTTCGTTTTGAGATTGAGCCCCATTTTAGGCTCCCTGCTGTGCATGGAGCCTTCTTAAGATTTCTCTCCCTCTCCCCCTGACCCTCCTCTCTCTCTTACTTTCTCTTTCTCTCTCAAAAAAAAAAAAAAAAAGTAGAAGAAAGAAAAAAAGAATTAATCTTGAGATATCAAAGATAGCACTTATTTAAAAAAAAAAAGGAGATGGGGGATCCCTGGGTGGCGCAGCGGTTTGGCGCCTGCCTTTGGCCCAGGGCACGATCCTGGAGACCCGGGATCGAATCCCACATCGGGCTCCCTGTGCATGGAGCCTGCTTCTCCCTCTGCCTGTGTCTCTGCGCCTCTCTCTCTCTCTATGACTATCATAAATAAATAAAAATTAAAAAAAAAAATTAAAAAAAAAAAGGAGATGGGACCAAAATATTTCATGCATGTGATCTTTACATAAAATAAGACAGGAGACAAAACCATTATTGAAATAAATTGAGGTGTCTTAATATCTAACTTCTGAATTTTAAGAAATTTGGAAAAAAGAAAAGCTGCCTTTATTATGTATTTTTCAGTTTCATTCAAAAGCAGTGGTGACCTGAAAATTATGAGAAAGACAGAGCAATTAGAATTATTAAAATAGAAAAAAAAAAGACTGAGTAAATGTCTCATTTGCTATTTTTTTTATTAGAGAATAAAAAGTATCAATGTCTTTCTGCTTTAAAATCAATTAACGCTTTAACAGAGGAACGCTAACTCTTGAGACTTATTTGAGAATGAATAAGGAAACCGGTCACATTTAAATGCCCTTGAAGGAAATTTTCTAACTTAGAGAGGTTTTTGTCACAGAATGTGTGTTGGCTTGAACAACTCTTTCCTTGATCTGGCCCCTAAATTCCCATCAAAGCTGATGATTAAAGTCCCTGCAATTACACCATGTGATGGAGCTCTGCTATGGCCAGACACCAAGTCATTAGAAAACCGTGAGAGACGATGGAGAAGATTATTTTAATTCCCTTTTCAGGCTCACTCAGGAGTGGCTCTTTAGTTCACAGAGCTGTGGGTACTCGCTTTCAAGCTAACAAGCAATATTATAAATGGAGTCTGCATTATCATGATTGCAGACAATCTAAGGCACTTGACGGCCAAGCATTCTAGGTTCTCAATATGTGCTGTGGTGTGTTTATCATCTAAAATACATAGATGGTGCAAACAACCAAAGTGGGGCCTGAGACAGGAGTGGGAGAGGGTGAGGAACCGGCTGGAAAGGGGGCAGGGAAAAGAGTAAGAGAACACAAGATAAAGACAGAAAAGCACGATTGAGAGAAGAGGAGAGCCCTGGGCATTTTGTTGGAATGAAAAACAGTTTTACCCATTTTCTTGCGGTTCCACTGCATAGTGTTCCAGCTCTGTACCAGGAAGGGGCTGGACTGGGGGAGGAGGTAGGGGTACATTGGCCCAAGTCGATCCATTGTTTTTCTGTGGTTTAGAAGAGTTTTTAGTTTTCTTCTTTTTTCCACCTTTCCCACCTGAAAGTAATAATGCATTTCTTCAGCTGTGCCAGATATCAGTAGAAACAGAGTACATCAGATGGGAAGACGTATTTATGTTTTCAAAACACCACAATCAGTATATTACATTTGTTAAAAGCTATAAACAATGAGATGATATAATCAGAAAAACGTTTTTATAAATCGCTCGAAATTATATTGTTTTTTCCCCCAATGCATTAACTACAGTGCTGAATAAACCAAAAACATGGCTTCTGAAGCAAAAGCACACTTATTGATTTATTCACGTCTGCTGCCTCTACATTTGCATTGTTAGACCAAATAATGGGCCATAACAAATTCTTTCAAATGTCAGATTTTAGTACGTTTATAATGCTCTTTTGCATAATCCCTCTCAATGGAAAATGCAGCATCTAAGGATACAGCCTAAACTTTTCCATTAGAATTTACTCAATTTAATTAATCCAGGAGAGTACAGTTCTCCCTCAAAAGCGACAGATAAAAATCAATCAACTATAATCCGGATACTTGTAAATCTTTCACAATGATAAGTTTTATAGAATTTTAAACTAATGAATGGCATAATTATTTTTGCCTATAGTGAGAGTGGTTCCCAGATGTTTTAAGCATCACATTTCCTAAAATTCCAAAAAGAGGGGGATAATTAATGGAAATGCAGTGATCACTTTCAGTACTATTGTTAATACAAATGAATTCATGCACAAAACACAAGCAAAAAATAACTTGGCAGCATTTGAGCCAAATCTGGAATTACTGGAGCTAAGTGAAATATAAAAATAAAACTCATCATTTGTATACTGCCATACTTTTCACTCTTTCAAAATTTAAGTAAATCAAGTTTCTTCCTAAATGGACCACAGTTGATGGCAAGAATGAATGCTTCTCCCACAGCATAATAAAGGATATTGTTCTGATGGAAACCAAGCAGCTTCCTTCACTCCCACTATGGCCTATTGTTATATTTCCAAAATCCTGGTATTGATCTCTTGGATCTCATCTTTCTGGAACTGCAAGCTGTGAGCATCAAATACTTGGAGCAGGGCTACCAATAGAGATATTGCTAGAAGTCTCATCTCCTTTCTTCTGCCAATTACTAATCCACATGAGCCAATTCAGAAAATTGTGTCATTTAGTAATAACTTATTCCAGGGCCAGAAAGTGATGGAACTGCTAAACTGGACATAGATACTGTTGCCAATTATGTCTGTAGTCTAGGTCATGTGTACATAAACACATGTGCTTAAAAGAGCACACCTACAGACAAAATGTTTTCACCCTTTCACTTCCTGTCTTTGGCAATAGGAGAGGTATTAAAAGAACGATAGAGCTACTTCAAGGGTTAGAGCTTACTCTGGGGTTGAAGACTGGTTTCTCACTTACTTGATAAGTTACTTCAATTTCCACACATGTAAACCAGATATAAAGTGCTTAAATCTTTATGGTATTTTGAGGATTAAAAGATAGAAAGCATGGAGAGGGCTCAGATTGTACAGAGAGCTCAATAAATGCCAGTCATTGTTACTGTTTCCCAACTCCTCTATCTTAGAGCAAACATGGTTCTGCCCACTTCTACAGCCTTTGTCAAGCCTAACTTATCCAAACCCAATGAGCGTCCCAGGAATAGTCTGATTCTTGGAATAAAAATAATAAACCTGCTTGAATAGAAGCCTAATTTTTTTTACGTTTATGGTAGATAAGACTTAATCCTTTGTTTCATGATCATTCATCAAAATCACAGACTAGGATCATATATTTTTGTGCAGTTTCAGAAGTCTATTTGAATAATTAAAAGAGGAATGGGTTAGGCTGTGCGTCCTTAGTGAGTTCTTCCCCTGGTTGTGCATCCTTTATTACTTATATATTTATAAGTGTACAATATTTTCCTCACTCTTCACTTTAGAAATGTCATATGATCACCACCAGAACTGAATGATACAAAGAAGAAAGTTCATATATCTCCATAAAACAAATTGTTAAACTCAGACTAAAAGCGAATAATTGCTTCACTCTCACCTCCAAAAGAATGCTTTCTATCACCAATTTAAGTAATAGTGTATTCAAATGTAGATGAAATAGTTAATAGATGGGGAAATAGAGGTTCTTTCTGAATGTTATGTGGTCCATATTTACACAGGAAGAGAAAAAAAACCACATTTAAAATGCAACAGCTTTACTAGAAACTACTATTTCTGGAGCTCTGAACCCAATTCTGTTGAAGTTCTTGTCCAAGGTCAAAAAGGGCCAAATGTCAGACTTAAAAATGAATTGGGCAAACGAAGCTGATTCATAGAGGGAATTTTTGAGGGCTTAACTCCAATGCCTACTTCTCCCTCTTTGGGAGATTTCTGCTCTGTCATTGAGTGGTGTCCTGGTAGGACCATCAATCCATATGCTTTGTCCTCTCTTAGCATTGAGCTAAGAGGGGGACTCTTAGCATGGTGGTGGGCATATAACACGAGCTAAGGAAACTAAATGTTTATCTAAGATCTATACCTTGAGCTAAGTGAGCCACAATCTGTTATTGTTACTTGCAACCAAAGATCCCCAAGCATTTTTGAGGTGAAAACTGCCTGCATTATATTTTAGGGGAACATATTTTGAAGACTGGCAAACATATTTGACCCATTTCTCTTCAATGCAAAATGTAAATATTTAAATTGACATTTATGCTGAACAGATAACTTCTATGTATAGAGAATGATAAAAATAGATAATTTTCAATTTAGTTAAATACATACTGTATTTCAAAAAATACTAGTGTGTAAAAATATTTCATTATCACTACTGATATAGTGCTAAATATATATATATATATATATATACACATACACAATATGACTGGATATAGTTTCTAAGAGATCTGAGTTTTCTTTTTTGGTGGTTGAATTTTTAACACAAATACTCATAACTTATATATGGAATAGATTATAAAAGTGTTTCAAGGAGGATGAGGAATTCACTGAAATTATTCAGAAATGCCCAACTTTCTTTGTTAGTGTGATTATTTTAAATTGATTTCATTACTGTGCACAAACTTGAGAAAATCTTATAATGTATGATTAGATATCCTTTGGGCAGTTTGATCTTAAATTTGAGCTTTAGAAAACACATCTATGATTATAAGAATTAAGCAAATTCTGTAATATTAAACTCAATTGGACTAAACTAACAGGGAATAATCATTTCACTCTCATCTCTGAAGAATGCTTTCTATTTCTGATTTAAGTAATTTTGTATTCAAATGTAGATGAAGTAGTTAATATAATTCACAGACATATATATATAAATGTCACTCAGGAGATTAATGGATTAAAAAAGCAGTAAGCACTATTGTGAATCATGTTCTGCTTACAATTACTCAAAAGGTAACTTTTAAAACTCAGTGTCAATCAACATACACAGAATATTTAATGAAGGATTCACAAAAGGCCTTATGTAATTCATGGCTTAAAATATATAGATTTTTAAAATATGTATATTGCTTGGGACTTTACATATCTTGAATGAAATAGGCCTAGGATACATTAGTTTTTAATTATGGAGTACAATTATGGGACTCATTATAAATAAATTGGAGTATAAATGACATAAGGTTATTCAAAATGCCCCCCTATATTATTAAGCCCATTTAAATTCATAACAGATGTTTAAAATTTTCTGGATTCTATAATGTATCTAATTCTACCAATAGGTAAGAAGAGCAAATGGCTCATTTTGGAGAGAAGAGAGAGCATTAACATTTCAGACTGAAAGGGTTCTATCTCCTGAGGAAAAGTCATTTAGTAAATGTTACCCTAATGATATAAAAGAGTTAACTCCTTATGGTCTAGGAGCCGGTGACATGTCATAATACACCATAATCCTTTACTGAGAATTTGTAGATAAAAAAAAAAAAATTTTGTAAAACAAATGGAATATCATTATTATGAAAAAATAAGCAAATAAGGTCATGGAATCAATAGAAATGTGCAAAGTCATCAGTCACACGATGTACGTGTTCTGGTTGGAAGGTAGAGTGTGACTCCTACGACCTCCTTATCTGAGAGGTGAGGATCCTTGAGCCTGAAGCACACTGCTGCTATTCGTTACCACAGGCACATATTTCTGTCCAGTAAAACTCTGTCCCGATATGTGCTATACAACACCCACATTATAGATTGTAGGTTTGGCTGATATATATCGAATATATTAACATTTACAGCATAAAAAAATCATCCATATGAAAGGTTATGACTTGTAAGTTAAGTGTGAAGAGTAATGTCTGATAAGATTCTTGGTTAGCACGGTAGCAGCACCTTACTCCAGACATCATTCCATCGATAATAAATTGTATTACATAACATTTTGGAAAGATTGTCCAAAAATAAAAAGTCACATCACTGGAATCCTAATGCTATGAGAAATGTCCCAGATAATTTGCATTTTGGCTGAATTCATCGTTTGCTGCCCACGTCCTGGAGCTGACTTTCCTGAATGATCTTTTATTGTAGAGGTCTCTTGGCTCTTAGGAAGGGTTCAAGGACGATCAAACTCATCTGCTCTTCACTAAATAATACTTAGGACAATGACACTACTTTTCAGAACACATGGTGGTGTACGCTTAGTACACAGAGAGTGAGAGTGATGCTTATTCCGCCCTTCCCAAAGCATGATTCCATTAGGATACGCTAATTTTATTGTCATCTGAAAGATAAATGCCTGACAGTGAGTCGTGATTCAGTACTTCTTCACGGTTGTTAGGAACACAGGTCATATGCTGGTGACAAACAAATATTTCTCCTTACTGTGATGAGACCAACCTGAGAGACTGCCACTCCTCTCTGAGCTGTTGTGAGAGCTGGTGGTGCTGAAATCCTGTGACTGGTTGTGTGGCATTCTATTAGACAATCCCTCAGCCAATCGGTAGTCAGGGATGTAAAGTAAGGCTAAGGGTTAAAGGGCAGAGGTCATAGTGGCATCATGTGATTAGTTCACAGCACAAGCCCATGCAGAACATGCAGTTAGCAACTCAGAAGCAGATGTCGTGGGACAGTGGAGGAATGTTCCGTCTACCCTGCCTAATGAAAGTTGAGATGGATTACTGAGCACTCTATTGAAGAGGAGCTAAAAGGATGAAACCGGTTGGTGTTGGTGTGTGGTGGCAGTGACGGTGGCGGTGGTGGCGGTGGCAGGGATTGTGCAAGGTACTGAATACATGCCGAGAATAATTTTTTAGTTTGGGTAGTGAACCTGGTAATGAATCACTGAACTGAACAACAAATACTAATTTCTATCTCATGCACAAATGATATGAAAATAACTCCTTGGGTAGTAGGGACCTGACTCACCGTTGTTACCCTTGTTCTGATCAGGGAGAGAATATCCAAAGCCCATCAGGTCCGTTTTTTGCTGAATTGAGCTCTTCCACTGTGGGTCCGGCAGATCGACAGCCAATTCATGTATGCTATTGGAATGCAAGATCTGTGTTGTGGCATATGGGGTAGCCTGTGTTATTTGGCTGGAACTGTTGTAAGTGGTTTTGGTCGTGAAGTCAATGCTGCTATAAATGGCTCCATCTGAGAGCATCGTTGCTGTTTTATCCCCTTGGCCTGGAACTGGTGGCAGCACATCTGTGGTGAACATAGGGAAATGAAACAATTTAATGATGCACAGGCAGCCCAAAACTATCAGGATGGAAGATGAAAAATAAACGTGTCATGCCGCACGTTTGCATTTCAGCTGAGATGGGCTTTATGAGTCAATGAAGGGTAGATGATGTACAACCATCGCCAAGCTCTCAGCTTCGGTGACAGGCAGGCCTACCACTCGTCCTTCACGTCTCACTGCTTAGCACATCCCTTCCCCCATCTTCTTCATCCATGAGTGAGATGTTTGGGATATTCCACTACTGAAAAATGCTTTCAGTCGTTCACACAGCTTTTAGAACCAACGCAACGGTTGGCTCCTTACGCAAGAAACGGTAAGAGTGAATCTACAAATTATGGATTGAAAACATCTTTTTCCACTTTACCCCAAAAGATATGGAATCTAACTGCTGAACAGATGCAACATTTTCCCGAAATTATACTATATAAGCAGGCTAGGAGATACATTTTTCTGAAGTTCCAGCTTACTGCATTTCTGATTTGATTTCACAGTTCCAGTATGGAGTGGAACGGATGGTAGGGATTTTTTTTTTTTTTTCTTAGATAACAAAAGGAAACTTTCATGAATAAGTCATTTGCACAATACAGCAGGATTTAACTATAGAAAAAGCAATCTGAGTGATCAGTGAGTTTAATTTATGCTACTAACTCTTAGAAGTGGAGAATTACAGTTTCAAGTTATAATACAGCAAGAGTAAAATTAAACTTTAGTAACAACACTGAATATCAATCAGCCCATTTATCTTTTGGTGTGCTGAATTAACTTTACATGATGCTTTTTAATTCAGAACTGCCACCTCTCTCCCGAGCTCTTATTTTTCCTTTTTTACAAAAGATACTAGAATTTGAACAAAAAACAAAAACCAACAATACTGGGGGGCCAGTTGGTTAAGCATCTGACTCTTGATTTCAGCTCAGGTCATGCTCTCAGGGTAGTGAGTTCAAGCCCCGTGTTGAGCCCCATGTCAGGCTCTCAAGCAGGGAGTTTGCTTGAGATTCTCTTTCCCTCTCTCTCTGCTTCCCAACCCCACTCACACTCTCTCTTTGAAATAAATCAGTAAAATCTTTAAAAAACAACAACACTAAATGACATATTTTTAATCACGTAGAGTTAAAAGTGAATCTAATTATAGTATATGTTCCATAATTATGTTCTGAGAGCCACACTTCATAGGACTTGAGATCATCAGTGATTTCTTCATTATAGGAAATTTCCAACTAGTTATATTACTGTAAATATTAAGTAGTTAATTAAATTATTGTGCTACCAAAACAATTTATCACGACAAGAAAAACGTGGAAGCAGAAACTTAGTCAAAATATCCCCAATCTCTTAGGTTTGACGATACCCACAAAACAAAACCAAAAACAAATTAATTAAAAATATTAATTTTGCTTTTGCATTTCACAAGAGATAAAAATGTCTTTTTTAGCAATAGCGACAAGACACTTACAATCCATTTTGCATCCTGTATAATTTAGATCCTCCTGAAGTCTGGAATTCCAATTTACTTTATATGTGGATACATACTTTACTGAAGTAAATATTTTAAAGGCATATCAGTGAAATTGTTAATAGTCAAATATATTTCACAAAGTTGTATAATAAGTAAGATTGTTTTTTGATTTCAGAATCCCAGAATTACATTTTTTGCCCTTTATGCTTTTACCTATAAACTAATTAGAAAATTGGATAATGGAAAAGCATACTTTATTCTCAAATGTCAATTATCATTTTCATTCTCAAAAACTTTTAGTACTTAGTAATAGATCAAAATTATGAAAACCGATCCTCCACTCGGGGGAAATTTCAGTTTTGTTTCTGTCACCTCCACTATCTTTCACTGATAATATTAACTGGATAGACATGTTTCTCCAGCATGAGCCCCAACTTCCCAACAGCTTGAACTTGAAGTCCTCTAAAACTTTTGATTTGGATGGGGAACTACTTAACTGCAAGATTCTGAAGTGATTGCACATTCAAGTGTTTAAAAATGGAAAAAAAGTTGTCTGAGGACCTACTCCTCTAGATGTAATCCTGCAACAAGTAAAGCCACAGTTCTAGAAATAGAATCGCGTTCTCTCTGCTGGTTGCAATTAGCCAGCCTTCAAGTCTGAGTGCATCTATATTGATTTGGGGGCTGCATATTTCCTTCGGCTGTTATTTGATTGCTCCTACATTTTCAAAAAATAAATTGAATTATATCCAACCTTTGAAATATTGGAAGATTATGCATGAATATTTGGATGTGGGAGATCATCCTATAATATCAGATAGTTTGGAACTCTGGGCCGGCCTTTCTCTGACAGCCTGGACCTAAATAGGTGTTGCCATCTTTAGGCAGGACCTTCCAGTTTCCACTTTTATGGTCCACACCTACTTTTCCTTAGTGCTTTGGGCTGACTGGCACTTGTTAACATTTGATTTTGAAGCCTCTGGATTACAGAAACCCTTCCCTTCAGGTGGAATTACTCATGATTCATTTTGCAGTTTTCAGCACCTGAATTATCCATGCATTTATTTCTTTTGGACTGATATACTTGAATGAATCACTGTCTCCTGTACTGTACCATAAGATACTTAAGAACAGGAACATATGGGATTTATGCCTGGATCCATTCCACAATTCCTCACCTGGTGTTTTGCAGAGGATAAGTGCTCGCTGAATGATTAAATAAATCTTTCATATTTTGCATTGATGAAATGCAGACTTCTGCAATAATTAGTAACTTTATTACTCAAAATACTATTTTCATTACATTTAAACATGTATTAGTATTCCATTCTTGAAAGGGAAATGTCAGTATCCACGATAATTCTCTTAAGGGAACATAGTTACATAATCGTACACGTGAATCCAGCCTTGATGATTGCAGAACAGTGTAGATAAAATAACTGAGACTTTAAAATGTGTTAGGCCTGCCTTCTATACTTAGATCTCAAGTTATTCATCTTGATAAACCTTAGTTTCCTGGCCTTTAAAAAGTAAACATGATTATCTATTACTTATGTCACACATTTATTATGCCAATAAAATGTACAAAAAAAAAAAAAAACAAAACACCTACCTATTTCTGGTGCATAGTAAAAGCTAACAATGCCTATTACACTGCAAAGAAATACAGTAAACCTTGCAAAAACTTTGTTTTGGCCTTGATGTTTGCCTGCAAAATATTTCATGTCATGAAAATGAAGTGGATATGGAAGAAAAACCTTGAAAATTTACAAATGTACCCTTTGGCTAAATTAGACAGACTTTTCAGATGTTAGTGTAGCCTGCTAAAAGCTGAAAGCCAAAACCAAAACCAAACATTTTCTTTATCTTTAGGCATTCATTTCTTGATGTGAAGAGACTGGTGCATTAATCAAATACAAATATAGCAAGTAAAATAGATATCTAATCCTTGATGGATCAAATCCTTCAAACAGAATTTCTTTTGACAAAATCATTCTGTGTGAGAAGATGCTCAGGGATAGAGCCTACCATGGAAAAGTGATAGCCAGTAAGCTAAGGGCTCAGAGTTTGGTCGCTAGGGGAGGCAGCCACCTTCAGAGGTTCTGGGGTAATAAGAATCCTAAATGGGGTGATTACAGAGGGCAAGCAAAAAGTTGAGGAATCATACAGGTATTTTTTATTTTCTTACTTACTATACTGATGCCTATTGGCCACTCTTGTATGTCAAGCTTTGTGCTAAACCTGTGCTAAATTATCCTTTTAATCCTCACTACATAACTATGACAAGGGGATGGTTATTTTCTGTATTTTATTTGGAGAATGGAAGAGAGCTCCCTTTCTTCAAGTTGGTATTGACAGAATGCAGACTTATGCAATAATTAGTAGCTTTATTATTTGAAATACTATTTTAATTACATTCAAACATTCATTGGTACTCCATTCATAAAGATAAAATGTCAGTATCCATGATTACTCCTCTAGGTCAGTATATTTATACACTCATGCCTGTGAAATGCACCCCTGAGGTGCTTATCATAGTTTAGCCTAGCCCTGGGTCTCCTCCATTAATTCCATCCAGAGGTGTAGAAAGCCTCCAGCAGATTCATCCACACTTTCTTGCATTACAGCACTACTCTACTAATTAATCATCCCATTTTCTACTCGAACTCCATTCTCCACCCAGCAGTAGCTTGGATGACTTCACACTCGGCTTAGATCCCACTGTTCTCCTATTACAAACCCATTGATGCCTTCTGACCACCCTTCGGACAAAGTTTAAAGTCTTTGTGTAGCTTAGAAGGCCCTCTATTATCTGTCCCTCTCTCTCTCTCTCTCTCTTTCCTCCCTCTCTCTCTCTCTCTCTCTCTCTCTCTCTCTCTCTCTATATATATATATATATATATATATATATATATATATACATTTTACCACCTCTGCTCCCGTTGTACATCATACTCATTAGAAAATTCATTCATTTCTCAAATAGGTCATGTCTCTCTTCTTTCTAGATCTTAAAATACGGTCATTTCTTCTCCACACACTTTTCCCCACAACTCTGCTTAATCTCTACCTCTTCTTCAGATGTCAACCTAAATAACACTCCATTCATAGAACTTTTGTATTCTTAGTGGGTAGCCTTTTCATGTTGGGTACTGGCAAGGCAGCTCCAGTCCATTTACTGTCTGCACAACTGTCTGCCAAAGGAAAACTCATATTTCTGCCAAACTAAAAACTGGGACAACAGACTTCTCTAGCCCCATCTTTCTCCTATTGATTGGATGAAAGGTGGCAGTGGGGAGACTGTAATTATTTATAATAGGTCAAATATAATATAGTATAATAAATACATTAATTACTTATAGTAGGTCAAATTCTGTTTCTACAGACAGGACCCTAGCTCCAGATTTTGGAGACCTTAGTATATCAGCCACTTAGCACCTTTTTGTCTTTCATTTGAGGTACAAAGTTATCAATGGTAGAACTACACTTAAGTTCTCTCTCAACATGTTTTCATCTTTATTTAAGTGTCTACTCTCTATAACATGCATCCTATGAGGATAAGTACCATCTCTCTTTATATTGATATTTTATTTTTACTATCTGCCGTGGTGCCAGGTATGCAGGGTATACTTAATAAATATGTGTTGAATGACACATAGAAAACAGAAATGACTAGTCCCAAATCATAAGCTCTACTTAGCAGCATAGTTTCTGATTCTACTAATCTTGTGCTAATAGTCCCCAAACCAAAATGTATTATGAATATTCAGGAAAGCTAAGAAAACGAACAACAAAGTTTTGAATAGCACAACTTACCTCCACGTCCAAAATTCCCAATCTCATTTGGGCCACTATTGCTATTGTTTACTGGTAAGCTCGTGGCTGGCCATGAATCAGCAAGCCATGGGTAACTGGGATCACCAGCATTTAGAAGACCAGGACGGCTAAAACAGAAATTGGAAGGAAATCAACCCATGGAGCTCCATGAGAAATTTGGACACCTGTCTCCTGCACTAAAATATATTAAGGAATTTAAGAAGATTTTAATTCACTTCAAATTAAAATGTGTAGGTTCTCAAGAATTAAGGAACTTCAGCGGTTCATTAAAACTATATATAGCCTGTCAGTGGAAGCAGAAGCATCCAAATGAATTCAGTTGTCTGCCCTTAAACTGGTGGAATTGGTAACATAGTAGGATCCCAAAACAAAGTTTGATGATAAACTGGCACCTCAAGAAACAATTGCTCAAAGTGATTGCTCAGTATCAACCATTTCCAGGACTTTGGGCTATTGCTTCCTTGATTCCTACAGCCCCCATATTTATCTGTCCCCTGTAAGCTGTAACCCCTGTTATGAGCCCTCATGTTTAATTTAGAGGCAACAAACTTGAGGGAAATTAATGAACAGTATTTATATTGTTCCATCAGTAGCACATTTCCAAATTCTCTGAATTGCAAGATATTAGGGGTATATTAAAATTTTTTAGGGTAATTAAAGATTCACTGTGATCTGATTCAGCATGTGAGTATAGTCTGTGAGAAAAACTTCCCTCACATCATATTTAATAAAGAATTTCCATTTTTGATATAAAAGATGAAAATCTGATTCCTCTCCAGATTATTAGCATATTTAAAAGGAAATAGCAACATCTATAATCATTGCACTTTATTTTTGATAGACCGTTTCTGTGCAATCCCTAAGAGAAACATGTGTTTCTATGGAAACTGCAATAAGAAGATCCAACTGCTTACTTGCTACATGCACTAGCTCTCATTAGACCTAATCTCTTTTTGCTAAAATATTGATTAAATGGGAGATTGGAAGTTATTACCAGAGCCTAATTACAATCTCCATATTGGCAAAGGGAAAATAGATGAGGATATATGGGTTTGTTATCAGCTTTTATCAATTTCAATTGAGTATCCAAAGTTGTGGAATCCAGTCCTATCAATCTACAGCCTATTCATCATCCATGAATCATTTACTTTGTGATCGATTATGTGTAATTGTTCACTCACAGCAATTTAGTGAGAGCCAATAAGGAGTCTTAAACAACAGCAACTTCATTTGCTAATGTCTAATTAATGCAATAAACATCCTGCTAACAAATGAACACATTCCTTGTGATATTTACTACTAATTTCTTCAGGGGCATCTGGGAGATATGAAACATCTGGACTTGATTCCTCTAAAGTGCACAACAGATAGATCATTAAACCTTGTGGTAAGCCATTTAATTCCTCCTAGAATTCTCAGACTTATAAGTGATCATTTATTACAATAATAGCTTCTTACTATAGTTTCCCCAGTCCTGATTAAAAATAATAATAAAAAAGAATCTCCTTAGCATACCTCCCATTGCTCATTAGTCCTCCATCTCCTCTTTGAAATGTAACTGTTAAAAAAAAGAAAGACACACACACACACAGGTAGTCAATATTAATTACAATTAATACCAACTATATATTGGTCCTTAGTTTAGAGCTGAGGCCTCTGGGAATTTTAACAAAATATAATTAACATAATTGTACAGAGAATAAGAAGCCATGGTATAGCCCAGAGCAAAGCCATCATTTGCTCCAAATTTAATAAGGCATTTAAAAATACTTAAAGCCAAATGTATAGTTAAGTCAAAAGGGCATTTGTGTTTGGATGTCAAAACTGTTACAATTAGCATGTAAAGTGACATTGGAAGATCAACAGCATTAATGGGGGATTATCAAATCATAACTTTAATCTTAATATGTGGGTGTCCTAATTAGAAAGCACAACATAAAATGAGCATAGTAGAAATTAAAACAGAATAGTTCAAACAGGTAATAACATCCTGCCAGTGAAAAAGAGAAACAGGTACTGATTGACAACATATTCTTCATCATCACATATCCTTTTAGGGACACTGTTAATCACTATGAGTTGAACAACTACAATTAGAATAGACATAAACTATAATTAATAGAGAATAATGTATTGAGTGCTTTGTTTTATCATTCAACCTTCACAAAAAAATGGAATGTTCAAGTACTTGATACTGAATATATTCAAATTGTATGTAATAATTGCAAAAACTTCAGTCCTTTATGAAACTTATTAGTCACACTGACAAGTATCCTGTAGATCTACACCTGGAGAAGACCTCTCTCTGGACACTCCATTCCACAAGCTATCAACATAAAAGTGGGTTTCAAGGATTGTCCAAAGAACATAAATGTCAGTGTGTATCCATCATTTCCTATCCAAAATCTTTGTAGCCAAATATATTTGGAATTCAAAATGTTTCAGATCCTAGAAAGATAATACAATGCATACTACAAAGAGGATCTAAGTCAGAGGATCTATTCAAAGTTATTTAATATGTTTGCAATAAAATATACATATTCATGATTAGTGGGATAAATTCTATAGTAGAATGGATCAAATTTTGCTACTCAATGAACTAACTAGAAGATCATGGGAAAAATTTTGGTGTTTAGAAGTTTATGGACTACACGACTGCAATTCTGACTAAAATGAGTATAGATCAGAGAAATCAATTCCTGGAGATGAAGAAAAAAACTGCTGGTTACCAGAGGGGAGGTGGGTCAGGTGGTATGTAATATAGGTGATGGGGATTAAAGAGCACACTTGCTGTGATGAGCCCCAGGTGTCGTATGGAAGTGTTGAATCATTATATTGTATACCTGAAACTAATATTACACTGTGGATTACCTGATTGGAATTTAAATAAAAATTTGAAACATAAAAAACTAAACAAAGCTTTATGACTTGATTCATATTTTAAATAACTAGAGGATATATTGTTACTTAAATTATACATACAGTAAGTACTTCTTAAATTTGAATAATATCTCCATAATTTATCTATTCCTCAAATTTTTGGTATGAAATCGATTGCTCTATAAATTTTGTGAATTTCCAGATGAAGTCTCCTGGTCCCTCCTCTAAGGTCATTTAATGACATATCTTTTACGACATCATAATTAGGTGATACGATCATGATTCCCAGGGTCTATCAAGACTTTATGAGGTGGTGCTCTGAGGAACATCTGGCTGGCACCTGAAGTATAACTGCCTTATCAATGTTTCAGGTAACATCTCAAATTCATTATAAAACAATCCTGACACATACTTTGTATCTTCCCAGGATTGGCTATGGACAGCTCCTCAGAGAAGATGAAAAAATACTGGTCGCTACTCTGCTTCCTGACAAGCTTGCCTAAGTGACAGGAATTGAGAATCAGCAGTGGTCCATGTCACATTGGGTTCCCTTAATAACTGCTTTTAACAACAACAACAGAAGAAGAAGAATTAATCTGAAACAATTAATGAAAAAATTAAGCACTGGAGCTATTAAATAAAGTCCTGATTGGGGGAAAAATGCACACAAAATATGAAAACAGTACAGCTAATTAGCTTTTCATCTGATATGACTTTATAGTAATGTGGCTTTTTAATGGACTCTCAAGTGATTGTTTTACGCTACTAAAGGTGTGTTCAGATGTGAATATCATTGTGAATATGCAAATAAGCAGGCACTGATGGGCTACACCTCAAACGTACTATTTAGAAGATATGTGGAAAGTAGTATTTCTCCTAATTTAGATGCTCTTTTGCCCTCACCTGAACTTTCCACTGTTGCTAGAGCAGTAAATCAAGCCCTGCATCAGGCTCCACGTTCAGTGTGGAATCTGCTTTAGACTCTCTCTCTCTCTCTCTCTGCACCTCCCACTTGTGGTCTCTCTCTCTCTAAAATAATTAAAGGAATCTTTTTTTAAAAATGTAAAATTTAAACTTACAAGGCAACATTCAAAATCTTATAAAAAAAAAAAGATGGCATCCAAATGATCATTAAGCACTTAAAAGGATGCTCCACATCACTAACCATTAGGGAACTAAAAATCAAAATTACAATGGATGCTACTACCTCACACCATTAGGATGGCTGCTATGCAAGACACAATAAATAATAAGTGTTGAGAAGGATTTGTGCCCCAATCATCATTAAAATCTTTTTTTGGGGGGGATCCCTGGGTGGCTCAGCAGTTTAGCGCCTGCCTTTGGCCCAGGGTGTGATCCTGGAGTCCCAGGATCAAGTCCTGTATCGAGCTCCCTGCATGGAGCCTGCTTCTACCTCTGCCTGTGTCTCTGCCTCTCTCTCTCTCTCTGTGTCTCTCATGAATAAATAAAATCTTTAAAAAGAAATAAAATATTTTTTTTCAAATCTTTCTGGACTGCTTTTGGCCAAATATTCCATAAAGACATTTATCTTTTCACCTCTACATACCAACAAATCAAAGGCAAAAATGAACACTACATCATATAAATACATGACCAACTTAAAATGGTCCATAGACAGAATTTGATATACATGAAAATTCTCCATTTTGAATGCTTCCATGACAAAAGAAAACCCAAAACCAAACCAACCAAGCACAAAACAATCCTTATCATAAGAAGGTTGATTCGTTGTTTTTGTAAAACAAGGGAAATAAGGCACATAAATATTCAAATTTCCCTTTTACCTCATACTCCGAACTTTTAGATTTGTTCCGTTTTGAAAGGTAGACCAAAAGTAACTGAGTCATATTAGACCACGAGATGAAAAGTAGACTAAAAATAAGGACAAGCAATTACAATGCATATAATAGAAGTCATATATGGTGTTTTGATTAGCATTTTCCCTTCCTCCCTTCCTTTCTCTTTCTTTCAGTTTTTCATTTTGTGCAGAGAAAAAAATAAACAAATTCCACAGTAAACTTACAGCTGTTTGAGGCAGCTTTCATTTCAAAGAGATGTTGAACTTCCTTGAATTTATAAGCAAGAGGGATGGAAGGAGAGGTCGTTGGACAATTTTGCTCTAGTGACCATTTTGATAATCACAGTGTAAAAACTGCATGCTTACCAGAGATAAGTTTGAAAGAAGTGTGAATCTTTACCATGAAGGAGTCCCTGCTAGAATCTAAAGTTAAGAACTTTCAGGGAACAACATATAGAGGTTTTCATCTAAAACTAATTTGGATAGTGCTAAGGTGTCCAAACAGTTCTACAAATACCACAATCTTAAGTGTTTTAGAATTGCATTAAATATTTTGAATGTATTGCAATATTTATAAAGGATATAAGGTAAAGAGATTTTGCAAGTTTATATCATACAGAAAGTACCTCTACTATTATCTGACAGGATTAATCCTAATCTCATGCCTGCTAGAACATGAGGGGGAAGGGAAATACAGCCATGTGGTAAATTGACATTTTGAGGGAAGGAAGCTTTCAGAGTGCCTATCTCTACTAGGCCACATTTTCCTACTCCGAATAGAAACTTTAATGTTGCCAGCCAAGTCTCATTCCCATTCCTGATAAGCTATTTCTCAAATATGAATGTAGATTAATCCTCTTTTAATAAGCATTAACTCGGCCCAGATAATCAGAGTATAAAAATTCCATCAAATCTTTTAGCTGTCTTTAGATAGTTTTGTCAAATAATTCATATTTCACCAATGGTTTTAAAGCCTATGCAAGAAGTGTTTAGCACTTTATAATCTGCTCACTCCTTAAATTGTTTATACTTACTGAGTTTCATAGAATCTATTGTTCTTAGAGATAATACTCATAAACTATCACTCACTCCTTTACAAGTGAAAATATATATACTTTCATTAAAAAGTCGATGACTTAAAAATCATGAATAGAAAAGTGAAAAACAGAAGTTTGCAAAGATTCATGTAGCCTTCCTGAGTATTATAAGATGTATATGCATGAACATATATATTATATTTAAAATATAGCTGCATAGAATCCTCGTGGGAGCTACATGGCTGTTATTGAAACTTATGCTGTTCATTTATCTACTCACAAACACTGTTATATATGTGATCAAACATTTACTCTAGACTCAAAAATCACATAATATTTAAATATTCTCTGTATCTTCTGCCCAAATTTTTATAATTCCTTATGCTACAACTCAGGTGGTGAATTATTATAGCAGCCAGGAATCTCACATGCAGTGACAAGTAGACTGTTGATGCTCAATGGAGAGTACGAGAAATAATGTTATACGATGCTCTAGGAAAATATAAAATGATTTCATATAGAGTATGAAATATAAGGTTCTTTTTTTTGATCCAGCTTCCCTTCTTTTTATTATTATTTATTATTTTTTATTTTTTTCAGTCCCCCTTCTTTGCATCATGTGCAAAGCTGTGGCACGTGATTGTGTCTGAAGAATTTAAATAAAGGATAAATGGGAAAAAATTGGAGTAAGAAGTTAGTGTGTAACACTGCCCTAGGGAAATCTCCACTCTGCTGTGTAAAAAAGCAAAATGTGTTCAAGACAAATTCTCCTCTCATATCACTTAAATATATAAGTTTGCATTTGATTCTTGAGATCTTGAAAGAAGATAGTTATTCTTATAATGTAAGGTGTCATTCCACTAGTGTCCTATGATAAATATGTTAAATCCTTGATATATAAGAAAAATATCAATACTGAGTTGCACGTATTTCTTTTTCTTCCTTCTAAACATTCAAATATAATTTTCCACATGACAGAGAGCCAAAGACTAGCTATAATAGAAGTCAGTAGGTTTTTGCCTACACAGGGTGAGTGGAAGGCATCCTGCTGAGAGTTAGAATCTCTAACCTGAAAGATAGTTACATATCTTTCCACTAGTAAAAAAGTAAAAATCTCTCCTGTTCTGCCTCTGCTGGTTAATAAGAGATTTGGAATGAAGTAGGAAATGGATGTATATTTGTAAATTGCATCAGATGTCTAAGTATAATCTAATATCAGAATTGGGGTTTGAAATAAATGAAGAATCTTATGTTACAAAATAAATCTAAATACTTTTCATAAAAATAGATTTTTTGTTTATTTAGGAAAAAATTACCAAAGCTCTCATGAATTAAAGATAAAGTTTGGACACCAAATTGCCAATTGCAGTGAAAATATTAGTCTTTTCACCTTGTGAGTAAAATCATATTTTCTTCATACTTGTAAAATTTATAAGATTCCCAGAGAATTTTTAATGAAAACCAAAAATATAAATAGACCTGGTACAAATAGAGTATATATTCTATAATTTTTATAACACACTTCACAGAAAAAATAGTCTTATATCAAATCTTTGTGTTCTTAAATGGATTATTAGTTTATGCATGAAATATCAGAAATTTAAACCAATGATACATCACTAATCATTCTTATTTTTAAATTCCCATTTTTTAAGTTGTAGAAGGACAAGAACATGAAAATTTTAACAGGTGGAGGATAAGATATATATGGAGGGAAATGTGTTAAAAATATCATCAAGGCAGATATGCAATGCTAGGCACCGAAGGTTTGGATTTTCAATTGCTTCTCACCTATAGGAGAATAGCAGTTGCTAGAAGGCAAATTACTAGTTGAAGGTGAATCCATTCTAAGAGTCAGCCATCTATCAATTAAGTATAAAGGTTTTGAAAGGCTGCACTCTTGGCCTTATTCCAAAATATTTGAAGGGCATAGCACCTTCTGAGTTAGCAGTTCCTCTACAAGCAGATGGATATCAATCACGATGAGAAATGATAATAGGAAATGCATTATTCTTGTCAAGCTCAAAGACCAACAGATATTTTCAAATTAAATGCACAGGTTTTGCAAGCACTACCATTAAAAAAAAGGAAAAGAAAGGGAACAAAGAAATCTGTCTGACATAATTTTACTAAAAGCACAAACCTACTAGTTATGAGAGCTATGTTATTTATAGGAGTGAGTGACTGTGGAGGATAAAAATGCAACACCTCAAATGTGGATATCTTAGAACTCTGCATTGAAACTAGAGCAATCAATCTTGTATTATTTTCACCAAAGTCAAACAAAGGGATAAACACAAACTAGCCCAAGAATTAAATCAGTATTTCCCTCTGATTTTCATGATTCATATGTATGTTACAGACATGAATGGTAACATGGCTATTGATTAAACAGATGGGTTGATGAAAATGCCTGCAAGGAATGAAGGTAGAGGACTGGGGAGTGCAGAACAAGAAGGTACATTAAAGTGTCATGAATGTTCAAGACTCTGACACTAGTTACTGTTTAGGCATCCCTTGCTGGAAAGAATCTCTCCCTGACGTGGTGATACAGCACTCAGGTGACAAAGCACAAGGAAGAAGCTGTCAGCAACCAATGAGACAATGAAAACGGCACAATGACTGGAACTCACAAAACATGGGATCCCCTTTTCAATGCATACACTGTCCTGCTGTGTCTAGGCCTGAAATTTACCCTAATGGTAAATAATACCTTTATTTTCATAAGATATGGACATGAGCCACAATCATAATCAAAAGATCATATTTAAATGCTGTCAAATAACAAGCAAGACAACCAAGAGGGTGCTATCCCTTCTATTTTGCACTATTTAGACATTATCAGTGGCTTAGAAGCCTACAAGCTAGAGCAGCTTACACTTAATAAAGTATGAAGCTTCTGTTACAATCAGTTATTAAGACACTTATAAACATTTAAACTTAAGGTTAAAACTAGAAATAGAAGATTGAATAAAATGTGTCAAAAAATTCTGAAGTGTTTGTAGGATGACATTAAACTAAAATTTTTCCCTTGTAAATTTTAGAAAGTCTGAAATATTGAGATAATGTATTTTTGTAGTGGTGGTTGTTAGAGGAAACACTTAACATGAATTGCAATTAAAGTTTTTATTGAACATAGCTTCAATACTGAGTTCATCCTTTTAATCACTGACTTGTAGTTTCACCCCCTCTCTTATCTCCCTCCCTGCCTTGGAGATGTTTTGAAGGCCACAATTATTGATATCCTTGAAATTGTTTCAGATTCTAAGAAGAAAACATTTTGCAAGTAGCTAGAACTCTAGGTTCTTCTTTTTCTTCTTTTTCTTCCTTCTAAAATGTTGATAGGTCACCTTGAAACAGACTAGACTAGTAAATCATTTAATTCATGCTTCATCAGCCTTATTAATTCTGATGAGATTTTCCCCTTGTTTTTATTTGCCATCTGGGACATTTCCTATTGTAATCTGCACTTAAAATACTAAAAGCTATATTTCAAATATTTTCTTTCTTCCTAAGGATGTTAGTAATGATCTTGCCTGAATCCACTTCTCAGATAATGGCTTCATAGCATGCAGTCTGTGTGTGTGCGTGTGTGTGTGTGTGTGTGTGTGTGTGTGTTGAAGAACTAGTTGAGAAAAAATGGTTACACATTTATCTGCGCGTTTTCTTGTTCCACTTCACTGGAGATACAAGCAAAAAAGCTTGCCTTATGGTCATAATGTGATATGGTGAGAAGAAATGCATTAAAGCATGTTTATAATTGCATTTTATAGATCAAGTGTTTAAAACAAACCAAAACATTCATCCATTTGTTCGTTCATTCATTCACTTGTTATTCAATTTCCTTCCTTCTCCTTCATTTCATCACATTCCTAAAGACAGGAGATTTTCTTAGCTAGAAATAGTCTCTTACCAGCATAGTTACTGAGTCCCTTTCTCTTCTTTCTTCGCCAATACAACCAGATGCTAAAACCCATCAAAATTACCCAGCAGGCACCACCAATTCCAGCTATAAAGGCTGGTTGCTTCACAACATCAGTGATTTGCTCAGTTATGCTGTTATTGTTTTCAGTAATGACAACTTCATTACGTCCCCCTGTGGAAGAAAAAATAGTTTTAGTAAAGGTTATTGTGAAAGTAAACACAGGAATACATATGTGGGTGTGCCAAAAGCACAGAAATTAGAAAATTCTTAGGAAGGCAGCTGCATCATACGAATTGTGCTATGAGTCTGTCACAATTATTGATAAGTATATTTTATAAGTTTCAGAAGAAGAATTGAATTATGAGTTTTAAAATGTGATTAAGCACATTGCTCCCTTATGTTTTGGTTTACTACGAATAGATTCAGAACTGCTTCTTGATTTATTGCCTTACATATAAGTACTAAAATAAGTGCTAGGAGTGCAAAATAACAGGAACTTTTCTTCAGTGAGGTAAGGGATGTCGTAATCCAGTCTTGTTAAAGTAAAAGGAAAAAAAAAAGCAATTACAACATTCACAGAGTATTTGCAAACTGTCTTTCCTCTTCAGCACTACCTAAGTTCAAATGTCCACGACTTAAAAATAGGTAACTTAATATTCTAACAATATTGTCCTTATTCTAACAAGGAGCTTAGTTTGATCAAACTTAATTTAATTTTGGAATGTATTAAAACTACTTAATTTTTTGGAATGTATTAAAACTACTACGTAAAATAAGGACAATTATGTACTTCATGGAGATTGATATCTATAATTAAAATATCACAAAAAGGTAGAATTCATCTATTTCCTTTAAACTAATTTGAAAATCTGCTTGAAAGTTGAATTAAAAAGACAACTTTAAAACTAATTCTAAGGTCTACGTTACTAAAATAAACATGTAAATCTGGACTAGTATTACTCTAGAAATAGTCATGGTTTGACAGTTTAGACCTTTCAGAAATAATTAAGAAAATCTCAATCCATATTTTAAGGTAGGTTAAAACTTATGGAATCATAGTATCACTGAAAAGAAAAAGATTTAGGTGTTATTTAAAAGATTAAGACATTCATGCACTGGGAATTAAGTGACCTGTAATGTCAATATCATGCCCCATTAGTTACTAATCAGACTTAAAAAAATTGAAATAAAAAATATAATTGGCAAATTTATTAACATCACATGTATGATGTTCTTTGTTTTAGCTATCATGGCACTACAATATATTAGAAAGAACATGGTCTTCGAAGTTTCCTATTTGGATATTCTCTCTACTGCTAACCAGTTTAAGTAAGCAATAATCTTATGTAGGGCACTTAATCTTTTCTAGTGCGTGTTTCTGTTAGTTGGCAACAGTACTATTTCAAGGTTTGGGGAGTATCATATAGGATGATGTATGTAAAGAGGCTGATAAGAACACAGTAGTTTGTAACTCAAAATTATGGTTCAGGTAGCAGTAAGAGTATCAGAGCCACTCAGGGTACTTCAGGGATGGAAGTTATAAATTGTCTAGATGTGAGAGTCTTGAAAACCATGGATGATTTGTTTACCAGTTTCTCCTTTATTCTAGGTCTGAAAATTAGCCAACATATCCCAGATTCACTTGTAGTTGAAGTACAGCAAAGTGACTGAGTTATTGGCTAATACTTCATAGGCACATTATGCTTACTACCTCCAGACATGATCTATACACTACTGTGACAATACTTGACATTCTTTCTCTTTCCTAATATTAAATAGAAATAAGGGACCTTGGAGGATTTGGGCCTCTGTAAGAGATGGTAGAGCTATTGATTGAAGGGATTGAAGCTCCCTTTAACTGTGTGGAATAGAAACTCCACTCTCGGGATCCCTGGGTGGCGCAGCGGTTTGGCGCCTGCCTTTAGCCTAGGGCGCGATCCTGGAGACCCGGGATCGAATACCACATCGGGCTCCCGGGGCATGGAGCCTGCTTCTCCCTCTGCCTATGTCTCTGCCTCTCTCTCTCTCTCTGTGACTATCATAAATAAATAAAAATTAAAAAAAAAAAATAAAAAGAAACTCCACTCTCCATTCTGCTAATCCATATTTGACTGGCTATGAATAAGAAAAAAAACCCACACTTTTATTTTGGTAAGCCAATCAGTGTGTAGCCTTTTTTGTTATAGCAGTTAGTATTTTTCTTATACATACTTATATTCCATTTCCAAAATGTTTCTTGTTTTAATATTCAGGTGTAAAGCCCAGATTCACTTATGGAATAAACCTGCTTAATTTTCCAAATCTATCTGTCCTTAGTTATTACATATATATAAACTTAGTTAAAATATATTTTAAATGAGCTCATATTTTCAATATGAGACATACACATATCTGGTGATTTTCCTAGCTACTAAGAATTACTAAAAAGAAAACAAACACATTATAGAACAAGAAGAAAATAAAATTTGTCATTCATCTGTGTAAAAGGTCCATAAAATATGTTATTTGATACAATGTGATATTTATTTTTTTGAAGATGTATTACTATTTCTTATGCTGCTGGTATATTTGAAACAATGTTGTCAGTTGGGCTAATTAGAGCATAGACAAGGGATGTGTGTGACCTGTAACGCTCCATTGTTCTTGCAGACAAAAAGTATAATGAAATGTAATGTCTTCCTCCCATTGGAGAGTAATGAAGAACAAAACTAATTTGTTGGACTAAAAATTAATTAGACACATCAGATTCGATTGTACCTATTACTGTGAAAGTTTGCAGCTGTTCCACATATTATTACCAACTATATAAGGTAAGCATCAAATGGCCAAAGGATTAAAGAAACAATAGCTATATTATTAAGTAAGATTACTGAAAATTGTATGTCAATATAAATTTGTTATATGGCATACTCTTTGATGCTTACATATGTAAATGTATGTGCCTAAAATTCTGTGAAAGTGCAATGATATAGAAGAACTATGGACACTTTGATGTAAAAGTCATCTTACAGTGGAAAATACACACAATAGAACAATATTGCTTTTAAAACTGTGTATAGCTCTTTATTATATTTATATAATATTTTAATTAATATTCCCTTATGGAACTTTCTGGAATGAAAACTAAACTGACAAGGAATAGATGAAACAGTACAGAGTCTGGCATAGGACAAATTAAAATTATCAGCCATAAATTACATCAAATGCCAATACATGATTTAATTAAAGCAAAGAGGAAATGAGGTAGAGCTTGAGTCACTTCGGGTGCTGTTTCTACTACTGAACAGACAATAGAGAAAGTACAAATTGAAACAGAAAAAGGAGATTAGCTATCACTAAATCACTTTTCAAATAAGGAATAACAGTTGTGTAGATAAGGTTATCAGACAAGATGTTAAGGTAGATGTGCAGGAGTAATTAAAGAAACAATTAAAGGCTTCTTCAGTACAACAGTAGATATTAAAAATAAATCAATCTCTTGAGTATAAATAGCCTTTTCTGTATTGAGTTGTGCTTGTGTGTGTGTGTGCATGTACATCTGTGTGCATGTATTTATTCCAAGTGGTACAATTCTATTTGATCACATCTTGAATATTGTACATTCTAACACTTGAATAGAAGACAGAAATGTCATTTACTAAATTATTTTTTTTATTTCATAGAAAATTTGGAAACAGTTGTATGATATTCAAAAAAAAATAAAAGGTACTAATTATACATTTGAAAACACTTAGTCTTTTTAAGATAATAGAAACCTAAGCAAAACTTTCTATTTGATTTAAAATACTCTAAATTAGTTTTTTTTAAAGTTACTATACAGTTGTTAAGTTCTTAATTGACATGACATAGGCTTGGTTAAACGGTATTCTTGTAATGTCTCACTTGCCTCCAAGTGCAATAAATCCTCCAAATACTGTGAAAAAATACACATAGTCACTACAAAAAAAAAAAAGGGAAAAAAACTTTCTGTTGCTTGAGAATTATACTTATTAATAAAATTAATAGAAAATACAGGAACGAAAAATATGGATACTTGACCATCTGGATTAGAAGTACTCTATTTCGTATATGCTATAGACAATAAAAAAAAAAAAAACCCACAAAGCTTTATTTACTTATTTGGGAGTTCTCATAGAAAACAATGCCTTTTAAATATGGTTCATAAATATTTTTAAGGGCAAAATTAATGGCTTACTTCTAAATAGCATAATATGTGTGTGTATATATATATGTATATATATACATATATATGTATATATATGTGTGTGTGTGTGTGTTAAATCCTTTTGGGTATACCTGTATTTCTCTCTTATTCCAATTTATTGTAGAAAATCTCAGAAGGGCAAGATTGTAGGTTCCCCTCAGGTTAAGAAATTAATTCAGTCTGTACGACTAATTAAGAAAGGGAAGGCAATTTAAAGGAAAGTTAATACTAGAACTTTTTCTCTTTAATGCTTTTAATATATAAAAGTACAAAAACCTGGAGAATATTAAAAAAATCAACATTATGACTAATGTTAAATCTCTTCATATACAATAAATATGTTGCAATAAGAAATAATTTCCCAGAAATTGGCAGTGTGCTGTGTGCATCATTTCAAAAAAGAAACAGAAAGTAATGGGACTGGCACATGTTATGGTATCAAACCCTGGGTAAGTATTCTTAAAATATGCAAACTCTAGAAAGACTATTTAAAAATATATTAAAGGTACTAAAAGCAAAAGCAGGAAGAACTGAAAGTATTTGTCTTTTGAAAGAAGGAAATAGCCCCAGGGGAAATCTGCACTCATGAGCCTTTCTTTTCCCCTTAAAGAATTCGATCCATACAGTGCTAGGCAGCTAAAACCCAAACTGAAATCCTCAATCATATTGGTATGTGTCAGAGAATACAGTTCTGAGATGACAGAGTGACTGAACATTTTCATTAGGAAGCCATGTGAAAGAGCCACTGGAAAGTGATGTTCCCAAATTTTTGTATGAATTCCTCAATCCTAAATTGAACTCTTAACTGTGTATGCAGAATGAAGATTTCAACAATCTGGTGAAAATCAAAAGCCAGAAGGCTGAAAGGGCTGAACGGATTTTTCAGCTGATGTCCGTTACAGAGAAGATTGTGTTGGAACCTTGCATTTTAACAAGTTGGGAAACCAGATAAACATATTAGGCTATTATTCACTGAAGCCACTTGAGGGCCATGACTTAGAAGTAAAGATCAAGTTGAGATTTTGCCCTAAGAAAAAGGTCAAAACATAAACAATCTTATACTAACAAAGGTAAAATCTAAGCCATCACAAGATCAAGAAGATCAGCTACTAACATAACTTCCTTTAGAAAAAAAAAATTCTTTACAAGATCACAAAATTTTATAGTATGAATCTGCAATGTCTAGTATACAGTAAAAAAAAAACTACTAAGCATGCAAAAACAAGTAAGATAGCAATGGCAAAAAACAAAAGAAGATAAAGAAACAATAGGAATGGATGACTGAAGGTCAAGAGAAAAAGCAATCAATAAAAATAGACCATGAGATGACACAAATGTTGAAATTAGGAGAAAAGAACATAAAGTAGTTATTACAATATGCTCATGGACCTATTAGAGTCCTAATGAATAAACATACAGGGAATGGAACATGTAAAAGAAAACAAATGAAAATTCTAGAATCGAAAAGAATACTATATAAAAATAGCAATTCCCTGGATACTTCCATTTCTGCCCATTAAGAAATGACAGGTATGGGACATGTAATCCCACCATAAATAAGTAGAAAAGCAGGCAAAATATATAAAACGCACAGGATTGTGAGAAAGGGGAAATAAACAAAGAGAGATCTTACTATTTTCACAGCTTTTGATCTGTAGACAATACTAAAATGTGATGCAGTAAAGGGGAACCCAAATGTGGCTAAACAGCATTCTTTTTTTTAAAATTTTTATTTATTTATGATAGTCACACAGAGAGAGAGAGAGAGAGGCAGAGACATAGGCAGAGGGAGAAGCAGGCTCCATGCACCAGGAGCCCGACGTGGGATTCGATCCCAGGTCTCCAGGATCGCGCCCTGGGCCAAAGGCAGGCGCCAAACCGCTGTGCCACCCAGGGATCCCCGCTAAACAACATTCTTGTGTTAAAGAGATATAGAAACTCAGGGAGGCTGAAGAAATTGAATTTATAGAACAATATCTGATAAAAAATGAGTAACATAAAAAATTGAATAACAAAATATTTTTCTTAGTTTTAATTTACTTATGATAATTAATGGTTTAAAGGGAAGCAAATAATAATACTTTCATTTGTATAATGGTATTTATATATGTATAAGATTAAAACTATAACAACAGCAAAATATTAGGAGGAATGAAAATAGAATTATATTTTTTAAGATCCTTATAGGCAAATCCTAGAGTAACCATTATTAAAAAGAAAGTTAGACCTATGAGTCCAATAGTGAATATAAAATAGAATACAGAAAATTACTTATTTCATCTTAAAAAGAAATTATTAAAGTAGAAAAATAGGAACAAAGTCACATAGAAAATAAATAGCAAGATGGCAATTCTTTTTTTTTTTTTTAAAGATTTATTTATTTATTTATGATAGAGAGAGAGAGAGAGAGAGAGGGAGAGACACAGGAGGAGGGAGAAGCAGGCTCCATGCTGGGAGCCCGATGCGGGATTTGATCCCAGGACTCCAGATTCGTGCCCTGGGCCAAAGGCAGGCACTAAACCGCTGAGCCACCCAGGGATCCCCAAGATAGTAATTCTAAACCCAAATGCATCACTAATTACATTGAAGATAATAGTCTAAACTTCCAATTAAAAGGCAAAAATTACCAGATTGAATTATAAAAAGACTCAACATGCAATATAAAGAATAGAAATGTATAATTTCTCTGTAAAAGAATGGAATAAACCCACAAACCATGCAAACACTTATAAGATAATATTGCTATACTAATATTAGACAAAATACATTTCAGAACAAAGATTCTTACTAGGTAATAAAATGGGGCATTCCATAATGATAAAGGGTAAGTTCCTTAATAAGCTATAACAACCCTAAAATGTATCCACTTAAAACAAGTAGCAAAATATATGAAACAAAACTTATATAGATGGAATGGAATAATATATAAATCTTAATTATAATAAATTTCCAGACTCCTTTCTTATCATTGAAAGAATAAACAGGCAGAAAATCAGTAAAGACCTGAAAGAGGGGCACCTGGATGGCTCAGTGGTTGAGTGTCTGCCTTTGGCTTAGGTCCTGATCCCAGGAAACTGGGATTGAGTCCCACATCAGGCTCCATCCAGGGAGTCTGCTTCTCCCTCTGCCTATGTCTCTGTCTCTCTCTATCTCTCATGTATAAATAATATAAAGTCTTTAAAAAAGAAAAAAAGACCTGAATGGTACTACCAGCTAATTTGATATGACATTTATAGAACATTCCACTCCAGGACAGAAAAATGTACATACTTTTCAAATGTACCAGGGACATTCCCCAGGACCAAATGCTGGGCCATATAATAACTCTCCATATTTAGAAGCTAAATTCATGCAATGTACATTTTCTGAATGCAGAGAATTAATTATCAATCAGAAATAAAAAGCTATTTGTGAAATCCCAAAATATTTGGAAATGTAATAATACACTTCCAGATAACCTCTGCGAAGAAAATGAAATCCTTAGGGGAAGTGGAAAGTATTTTCAACAATGTGATAAATTGAAACATAACCCCTCAAAATGTGTAAGATTCAGCTAAAGATGTGCTTAGTAAGAAATGTATAACTATAAATATATATATTATAAAAGATGAAATGTCCAAATCATTTATATAAATTTCTATCTAAGAAGTAACATAAAAGTATGTAGAAGAAAAAAATAGCAGAAATTATTAGAAAACAAATAAACAAAACTAATAAAGCCAAAAGTTTGTACTTTGAAAAGAGTAATAAAAGATTAATAACATTGAGAAATCCTTTCAAGACTGCTTTAAATCAAAAAGGAAGGGGCAAAAAAAAAAATGAGAGAAGAAAGAGAGAACACAAATTCTCAGCATTTAAGAATAAAAGAGATGACATTACTACACATCCTGCACATTGCAATAGAGGGGATTATAAATAAGGATATAGCATAATTAAGCAAATAACAATAAATTCAACAACTTAGATGGATTAGAGAAATTCACGGTTGGTAAAACCAAAAATCCATTTACCACAACCAGCACAGGAATAATAACAATTCTAATAAATGCAAATTTATAAATATAAACAGAATCCACAAAGAAAACTTTATGCATAGATATTACCACTGAATTCTAAAAAGTATTTAAGGAAGAAATAATAAAAGGCCTACAAAAACTTTTATATACTGTAGCAGAGAAAGAGATATTTCCTAGCCCCTTTTATAAAGCTAGCCATCCTGATTCTAAAACCTGACAAAAGCATTAGAAGAAAAGTATTGATCGATATCCTTCATGAAAATAGGTGCCAAATTCTTTACCTGATGTTAGCAAATTAGATCCAGTAATATCTGTGGAAAACATAATATATTTTGACCAAGTGGGATTTACCCCAGGAATGCAAGATTTATTCACCTTTGAAATCATTCAAAGGAACTTACCATATTAACACAAATAAGGAGAAAGGAGACAGAATATTATTTGAATATGCTCTGAAAAATATATGTCACAACTATTAAAATAAATAAATGAGGTGAGTGAGGTCATAAGATGAAAGGGCAATATATAAATTTATATTTAAAGTAAATTTAAATATAATATAGAACAGGTGGAAAAGGAAATTTTATAAATAAACTTATAATAGTGTAAAAATCAAATAAGGAAAAGTTTAATAAAATATATGCTAATATACTTAGGAAAATAAAAAGTCTCAACCATCAAACCACATCCAAGTACTTTAAAATGAAATATAGACATAAGCATAAGAGCTAAAATTATAAAGCTGCTAGAATAAAATCTAAGAAAATATCTTTGCTATCTACAGATAGGACACAATTTCTTAGAAAGCACTAAAAATGAAAGAAAAATGTGGTACATTGAAGTTCACTAAAATTTAAAAATTTGCTATTCAAAAGACATTATTAATAAAAGAAATAGGAAATCCAGAGACCAGGAGAAAATATTTGCAATAAAAAATATTCAACAAAGAATTTGTATCCAGAATGTATAACTTCTCCTATCCAATAACATGAGACAGACAACACAATTTTTAAAAGGCAAAGTCTTAGAAATTATACAAAATAAAATGGCCAATAAAACACATGCAAAGTTGATCAGCATCACTAGTCATCAAAGAAAATTGAAGTTAAAACAATAGTTAGAGTATCTAACTCATTGGAATGGCTAAAATTATAGATTGGGAACATCAAATGTTGGCAATGGTGTAGAAAAACTGCTAGTCATTTTCTTGCTAGTGAAAGTATAAAATTATACAATAATATGAAAAAGTGTTTACAGATTCTTATAAACTGCATCAATCCTGTTACCCAAAAATTCCACTTTGAGGTATTTCTCCAAAGTCAAAAAGACTTACATAAGAATGTTTGTTCTCTCAAAAGAAAAGCAGAGAAACAAAATATGATATATTCACACAACTGAATACTACTCAGAAAGAAAACATAGGAGTTGCATGATACATACATAGGTAAATCTCAAAAACATTGTTTTGTGAAAGAAGCCAGACACAAAATATTATATTCTGTGTGATTCCATTTACATATATTTCAAGAGCAGGCAAAACTAATCAATGCTAATAGGGAAAAATTTTCTGTAATGATGATAATAGATTTAACAGAGATTTCTTCTTTTGGATAATATATTTAGATTACAAAGGTTTTTTTGGCTTGTTTCTAGTTAAATTTTGGCATCTTTTTTGCTTAGAGGAAGTGTATAGGTTGAAACATAATGCACTTTCTTCAGTTACTGCCTCATTTCCTAATATATTTCAATGGCATCAACATTGCTAATGAAGTTATCGATCAAAAATTATTTTCAAACAAACTTTCAGCATTTAACCACACAGTGATTATAATTTAAAGAAGTTTGTGAGAAACTTAAAAGCACAAAATAATTGCTAATTATTTTTATAAGAAACCCTAGTCAGTCAGCCTATTTGCGTGTATGATGAGTGTATCCTGTCACTCACTGCTGCATATCCACGGTTAGGATATAGGTTAAAAATAAAATTTCCCTTGTTACCAGTTGACTAACTCTGAAGCACAGGCCACAAGATGTACTCACCAATTATTATCGGCTGCGGCTCACTTTTTACTCCAACCCCTGCACTTGTACTAGCTGCAACCTCTACCCGGTACTGAATACCTGGGAACAATCCACCAATTATCACAGATCGAATGGCTGCATCCACAGTTTTGTTGATATGGAATCGTGTTTCATTCCCCAGACACCAGATCTATAGAAATGTAAAGTGATTAACAAAAGAATATAAAATTATCCTTTCTGTTAAGTTGATGACACATCTTTAGTAGTGACCAATCTATTCTCTAGGTTTATAGTAGCATTTGTAAATGACATTTTCTAAAGTCTAATTTTTGCGGTTTATTTATATGTGTGTGTCTGTGTAGTGTATTAAGGGATGAACAGTATGGGAAGCTAAAACTATGCATGTTCCTTTATATTTTACACTGAATGCTCATAACACAATGGTCCTTTAACACTACTGGAATGTGGTCCTTGGTTGCAAACAGTATTTAGGTGTGGATTAAAATACATAAACCTCTCTGCTTAATTTATTTATCAAGATTTATTATGCATATAATCTTTTAAGATATCGTGATTATTAGTTGTAATATCCAAAGTATATAGGTGCACATCTGAGTAATTTATATTTTATTTAAGAAAATATTAACTTACCCCGAAGTAGTTAACAAGATGAATTGACCTAAGTTATAAGTATTGACTGAGATGAAATTAAAGCCAATATTTACATTGACAGTAATAAATCTTCATATTGATCAAAACATATGTACCCACACACATACACATGCATGAGAACAAAGTGGGGGAAAGTTTTTAAAAACTGCTGTGAAAGAACTCAGGCTTTTACTGCAAGTAAGAATCAATTTTTTTTTTTTTTAAGTGAGAATCAAATTTTAAGGCCTACTTTTTTCTGGGACATGGAGATCTGTTTTTGTCAAATGCATTATAAAAAGAATCATACTGTATATACAAATTTGTATTCATTATTGATAGTATTTCATAATCTACATGGAGATACATAAGTGTGAACAGACATGGTTTGTTTCTGAAACAGGTACATTCCTGAAATTGTTTATTTCAAGTAATTACTATGGACCGTACAGTTCTTTTATTTGCACAGTATCTATGTTGTTAATGTAGGAATATTTAGGCCTAACCAAAATACACACCTTGTTACCAAAATAAGGCAATTTCATACGAGTGAGAAAGTTTACTACTTAAGACAAAAATTACCATGTTATAATCAAAATCAGTATTTCAGTAAATGGAAGTGCAGGATAGTTCATTCTAAATGATAGAAAAGTAAAATCCTGACTTCATTAAAACACACACACATACACACACTCACACACAAACACACCAGAATAGATCATTCTTTGCTCCTAAAACTTTGTGCCATAATCCTTATGAAACTCTACATATACATATATGTAATATTTATGTATAATTACGATATTGTAAAACACTGATTCTTATATTTCTTACACATGTTTCTTTATAAAGTGACAGGAATAATTATAGAGTAAGTGCTTGTGCTCATTTTTTCAGTAAGTTAATTATTCATTAATTTAACAAAATTCTATATTGCATTTTATTTTTTTCTTAGAAATAACATAAGTCAATCTGCAATGCTTTCAGGACAACTACACAGCTTCATTTTCCATACCAACTATAAACTTTTAGGGTGAGATGGGGTGTCTAGTTTTATATTCTATAGATCTATCTAGCATGTTGTTAGAATTCCATACACATGTATTAATAGCAAAACCACAGTTTTGAATTTATATAAGGTTTAATGAGGTGTTTTACTATCATATGTGGTCTAATCACATCATAGCCAATCAGAATCTTATTTCTCAAAGTTAGACATTTTCTGCCTCTTAAACGTCAAACGATGTTAAGAAAACAATGGGTATGTAATTTCTAAACAGCAACAAATTTATCATTTGAAAAATGAAATAATAAACTGTTTTTTGTAAGTAAGTTTTTTCACATTTTTTTTCTCAATGGATCCTCTTTTTCAAGTGAAATATTTTACAAAACCTCAATAAATTGATCAAACCAGAGCTTAAGAGTGAGGGTTGGTGCTGCCCACTGTCCTATCCCCACCCCAACTCTAAATCTTGAAGGCATCTTTTTGTGAAACCGCAGTTTAAAACTGTCCCTGCTAAGGCCCATTACACAATAATTAAATAACAATGATACAGGTTCTGAACCAAGCCATCCCCAAAACCTGGCTCCTAAACCCTAGGGATGTGGGATATAGCTATGTGACACCAGAAGACTCCAATGTTATGGTGGAATTGTCCGAGTGAGTTTTTGTTATCAGTGACTTGGAGTCAGACTCAATAAGAGGGCCTCTGGAGATATGCTTCATTCCTGTGATACTGAGACTTCTCTGGGAAGCTTTTCTGTGAGCCTTCCTTTTTCACCCAGGCCCTACCTTGTATTCTTGGATGATTCCATTCTGATGATCTGGAGGAGGAGGATCCCAGGAAACACTAATACTTGTGCTATTGTGGCTTCCAACTGTCAGCACAGTGACAGATTGTGGAGGGGCACTTGGGGCTGCAGAAAGTGATTAGAATAAACACAAACTGTAAGTCTTGATGTGCATTAAAACTGCTTATAGAATATGAATATAAAGACAGGAAGCAAGAGGTCTGGTTTCTAGTAGTTCCAAATTTGCATGTAGTGTTCTACAGTGACATTTAAAACAAATATATCCTTTAAATAAAGTGGATAGATTTAAAGCAAACACAACAGCTGTGCTAATATGTGCTCGATAATAAATTTAACAGCTAACATTTTTTTAAAGATATTTATTTATTTATTTATTTATTTATTTATTTATTTATTTGACAAAGAGAGAGATAGATCGCAAGCAAGCAGAGTGGCAAGCAGAGGTAGAAGGAGAAGCAGGCCCTCTGCTAAACAAAGAGCCCAATGCAGGGCTCAATCCCAGGACCCTGGGATCATGACCTGAGCTGAAGGCAGATGTTTAACCGAGTGAGCCACTCAGGTGCTCCACAGCTAACATCCTAATGAGTATCTTCTATATGCACAGCACTGAGCTAAGCATCATATTTAATGATCACACTAACCTCAAGAGGGAAAAAATTCCTAGCTCAGTTTTCCAGAAAAGGAACAGAAGACTACTGTAAACAGAGTTATCCAAGTCAAACACCAAGGCAGAATTTGAACCCAGGTAGATCTGGCTCTAACGTTTGATCCTTTTGACTCCAATCAGCAGGCTCTCTTTCCGAACAAAACATTTCTATCAAAACTATTCTGAGAGAATATATGCCAAATTTTCATCAATCATTATCTCTGAGTGGTGTCATTAATAACCATCCTTTTGTTTTGTATTTAACAAATAAAAACAGAAATGCAGCAATAAACTTCACCAAAAAAGAAATACTTTTTTTCATGTTGGGAAAAATAATTGACTTATACACTGGCTCATAATTTAAGATTTAAAACTTATTTTATATTGATGGAAAAGAAACTCTGAAGTTACAAATGAAAACAGTTCATGTTGGGTCGAGTGTGAAATGGATAGATTTTAATTTCCTACAGTTCCCATCCTTTATGGTTTCTCCTATAACTAATTATAATCACACTGAGAAAAGATGAGTGAGAAACAATTTCTGATTTTAGACTGCTGCATCTGCTCTCCAGTCTATCTCAGAGCTGAAAAGTACTAATTTTACAGGGAAATTTATCAATTCTCCTTAAATCTCTGAGTATGAAAAACAAAATGAAATAACAGTTGAAACAAAATTCAAAGAATTTTGTGGTGCTAAAGGATTTTTGTGTAAAAGGATCAGTGCTTTCATAACTCTACACAGTTTAGTCCTTTGAACATATGTGCAATTGAATGGTAAAAGATATTTTAAAAGCCTAACAATAAAGTCTCCCATGTTTCATAAATGTGTCACTGAGTTATGCCTATACGTGCATTGAGATATAGGATATACACAGACACGTTAGCACAAGATCACTCTGTATTAGTCCTCTATCTGATAATATTGCTGCAAAATATGGAACAATGACATAAATTTAAGCATGTGTTCACCCAGTTTTGTAATTATTAAGTAGGTTGCATTGAAAAATTACACTTTGCAAAACTGGTTTCTCATTTGACTTTCCACTGGCTGGAGGAGAACACCATGCCTGCTTCCTGAGAGGTGAATTATTCCAGTGCTCACCTTCTTCTACAGATGTGAGGGAACCCAATTCACTGAGCATCGTTTCCACACACAGCCCAGCTAAGTTCCATTTGTTACCTTCAGAAGGCCACATAAACTGGAAATGAACGCACACCAAATGGTGAAGGATGCCTAACCCAGAGGAAAAGTATAACTGCAGTGAAATTCATTTTTGGAAGTGTGCTTCAAATGTAGCATTCTATATTAAATTCACCCACTCCATTTATTAGTAGTACATATTTTCAACATGAAGTAAAATTTAATGGTGGATGAAGATATTATTATTAATTTTTAGTAATTTTTTTCTTTACATATCCTAAAAATAGATTAATGTCTTTAAAGATATGTCCTATTGTTCATGTTAGTGTATCAGAGTGTTAACAGGTGCGGACATAACATTTTCACTACGATGCTGATTATAAGATATGTACAACCTAAAAGCTCTTTTGTCCAACAAGGACACCTATGGTAGCATAAGAAACCTATAGACCTATTCTTAAGATTGCTCTCATATTGGTCTATGAAAAGCAGCTTCTTTCCAGGAGCTCTGTAAATAAAATTAGTAGAAAAGCAGAAGGGGGGGGGGGATTTATTACACTTGGCATCTGACTTTTTGTATTTTAATAATACCATTTATTATAACCCTCTGGTTTAGTGAAGGAGACACTAGTACAGAGACTGGTTCAAATTCACATTAATTTTATGTCTATCACAAATTGATTTTAAAGTATCTGCAAATGGCCAAGGGGGAGAGAATATCACTAACGAGAATGATATTGCAAACATACAAGTGGCCTTCTGGATTAGAAATTATGTGGACAAAGCCCACAGGGAAGGAGGGTTATAAAAGAAAATGTTACACTTTACTACATCAAACACAGGAAAGTAACAATGAGCAGCCTGTGTTCTTGAGTTTCCAATAGCCTGTCTTATAATAAAGCCAAATGAACTCAATCCATGTTAAGAAAAAAGAAAAATATGGGAAAATATTGTAATCAAATTTCAGTATCCTGGCAAAACCTGGAGCAAATATTTACTTAAGAAAAAAAAAATCCTGTAACTCGAATGTCATTTTTTAAGGGTCTCAGATTCTACGAGATTCTCAGAATAAAAAGAGAAAATGCTACCTCCCGAATTTACTCTTTATATTCTCGCTTGCTATTCCTCTAAGGTAGATGATGAACTAGAACCTCAACAGAAATTGTCTTCATTATGGCTTAAGTTTGGCTTTTGTTAGAAATCTGAATACTGACCTTCTTCAGTAGTACGAACTATTTTAGATTCACTGTCCATTCCTTGGAACTCATTAAAATATGGTCGAACTTTAATTTCATAAGTCACTCCCTTTTTCAGGTTGACCAAGACAGCACTTCGCTCGGTTGGGACTTTGGCATCTAAATTCTGCCATGTTGTCGTAGCCTGCAGGCCTGTGGTCTGACGATACATCACTCGGTAGCCTTGAATAAACTGGGGCTGGCGATCAACCTGAAAAACAGCCAAAAGCGTTTGAAACCAAATAGAAATATTTTAGTTGAGACAACGAATCCATCCTCATTTCTCTTGTCCCTATTTCAGTCCTCATCAACTATCATCTGTGTGATCCATGGCTTTGAAATTCATCTCCCTGCTTCTAACATCCAATTCCAATTCTGAGTTTGCATCGCCTCTGAGTTTGCATCGCCTCTATGATTTCCAAAATAAAGAATGGAACAACTCTCTCTCCTGCTTAAAGTACTATGTAGTCCTTAACATACCTACTAAATTAATTCAAATTCCTCATAACACAAATGCCTGACAGGCCTAGACCTGCCAATTTGTCTAGCTTCCTTTCTCATCTGTCTATCCTTGTCCTATATTCAACAGTTCCCATTTTTATGGTCGGATGTGTACTGTGCTATTACCCAGGAATTTCCATTCTTCTCTTTTACCCATTCATTAATATCTTCATTTACTCCAATCATTTTCTGAGTTCTTACTAATCAAGTTACTGGTCAAGTTACATCCATAACCAATACCCAAAAACAAATGTTATGAATGAGATGGACAAGAGGCTAAGGAAGCCTGGATGGGAGAGGAAGTTGACAGAATCAGGAAGGGGAGAAAGCATTTCCCCAAAAAAGAGTAAGTGGTGGGATCTGCAAGGAAAGTTGGATAATTTATTCCAGAGGAAGAAGTGTAGAAACAGCACCTATAAAATTCCTACACCTGGAGGAAGTGTATGAGAAGATGAGGAGTGTGAAGTTAGAGTGTCTATTTTAAAGGTATTTGAAAAGCTTATACTCATTAGCAAAGATTAAATCAAAGACTGACTAATTTATCAGTTTTTGGCTCCTTCAAGTGTCCCACTGTTGGTTCAATTTCACAACTTTCTTGATCCTTTCATTCACAAAAGGTATAGAGGATAAACAGTTGTTTTTAAAGAAAATCTGGGATTTTGATTCTGAAAACTCATATCAAATAAAAATGTGAAAATGCTATTTTGTTCACTCACAATAATTACATGAAAACTGAATATACAAAAAATGCAAGCTAAAAATAAAACATGTCCTCCTCATACATTATTGAATGATCTCTTTTGGAGTTTTACCATTGTTTCATTTAGGGAGAAAAGAATTTTTAACTTTTTAAAAATAATTTATTTATTCATGAGAAACACAGAGAAAGGCAGAGACACAGGCAGAGGGAGAAGCAGGTTCCCTGTGGGGCACCTGATGCAGGACTCGATCCCAGGACTCCAGGATTATGATCTGAGCCAAAGGCAGATGCTCAACTAGTGAGCCACCCAGGCATCCTGGATTTTTAACTTTTAAAATATTTTTTAATGTCTTTCCATTTTCCTAGAATTGACTTAAAAAATAACTATCACAGAATCTTCTCCAATTAATTTTCCATATATTGTAGTTAATAGCTGTATTCTAATAAGTCTTTAACAAATTTGACTGCCAAATACAGTGTAAAATTTAATGGAGAAGAGATGGAAAAACCTCATTTCAGGAAGTTTGTGGAGAGAAGAAACGAGAAGGAAATGATGATGAAAATGGTTATTTCAACTTTTAAAAAATGTCTTTTTAAAAAATTAACTAACCAATTAATTAATTAGTTAATAATTAGTTAATTAATTAGATTGTATAGATTTATTGAGAGAGAGGACACAAGCAGTGGGGAGTGGGAGAGGGAGAGGGAGAAGCAGACTCTTTGCTAAGCAGGGAGCCCCTGTGGTGCTCGATCTCAGGGCATGAAGATCAAGCAGATGCTTAACCGACTGAGCCACCTAAGCGCCCCTAAAAATTTCTTTATCCAACTGTTAACACATTGTGAATAAAAGGTATTGTCTCATGCATTAACTTTCTAAAAATTTATTTATTTTAGAGAGGGAGAGAGCAAGCATGCACACATAAGCTGGGGTAGGGCCAGAGGAGGAGAGAGAGAAAAACTCCAAGCAGACCCTGTGCTGAGCAAGGAGCTCCAGGAGGGGCTTGATCCCACGAATCTGAGATCAAGTCCTGAGCTAAGGGGCAGCTGGGTGGTTCAGTGCTGAGCGTCTGTCTTTGGTTTAGGTTGTGATCCCGGGGTCCTGGGATTGAGTCCCACATCTGACTCCCTGCATGGAGCTTGCTTCTCCCTCTACCTGTGTCTCTGCCTCTCTCTCTGTGTGTCTCTCATGAATAAATACATAAAATCTTAAAAAAAAAAAAGACCTGAGCTTAAATCAACAGATTCATTTGGACTAAGCCACCCAGGCCCCCAGTTTCATGTATTAACTTCTAACATTTATTCTTTAGTCGCAGCATTTTAAAATTATTTTTAAGTGAGAGCAGAAAATTAAACAACAACAACAACAACAAAAACAATCCAGGACTTCAATCAAAATACAGTGGAGCGAAGGGACATTTATCTATATTTAGAATGTCCAAGCTAGAGAGTCCATGAAGCCTGTGGGCAGAGCACATGTATTTCCGTGTATAGCTAATTCCAGCTTCACCGATGAGTCCCAACAACAAAGAATTCCTTCATCCACCTGACAGCATTCTTATCCTCAAAGATTTTCTGGAATTAGTGCTACACTTGTATGAGGTTCTGTCTAGAAAAAGCCCAGCTCTGATGCCAAAGCTCATGATCTCTGAATTCTCATTGATGAGAACACAAACACAGTTTGTGTTTGTACCAACAGACATAGTTTTTGAAAAGCTGTTGTTCTGACATCACAAAGCAAGGCAACTAAAAAGCAAAAAGTTAAATTTATGAGAGCCAAAGAGAGATGCCTTTAATCAAAACTGTCAATGTTCAAAAATTCCTTGCAGCATATGTTAAAACAACATTAAGCCGGCATTTTATAAACTTCTCTGCATTCGCTTTAAGTGAATTTATATACTGAAAGAAAGACATAACTCACAATAATAGCTTGTTAATACTGAAAGAAACAAGCTGTGTTTTTAAGAAGAACATTAAGCAGCTGTTTCCAGATGAAGAGAGTCTGTAAATCAGGGTAAATTGGTTTTATCCATGTTTGGTTTTAATTAATTAAGTGTTTTAGGGACTTTATGAAGCTAATGTTTACTATACAACATTGCCTTGCTCACTTCACTGTACACTGCTTTCTACCAGTATATTCTAATGGCCTACTTAATAACTAAATAGTTTAACTTGATTTTGTGCAGTTGCAATACATTCTTTTTCAGAAGAAAATTTGTTGTTACAGGTGGAAGCAAAAATGAAAATGCTGAACACTACCTTAAAAAAATAGGTGGGATTTTTATTGGATATGTGTTCTACACCACTGACTTGTAGAGCACATTTTGACAGGTGGTCATTTTCAAGTTAAACCATATGCTTGTTACTAGTTTTATTAACATTCTGTTTATAAGAAAGAGGGCTTTCTTTAGAGTTGATTATAATCAGAGTCTGACCACAAATCCATGGGTTTGTAGAGTTTTAAAAATTTGTATTTTCCGAAATATCAATTAAAAGGCATTGTCTTAAGGAAAAAAGTGAAATGATGAGGCAAGCTACCATCTTCCAGTCAAAAGGTTCCAACTGAGCTACAGCTCGGACTTTTAAATTTCCTGAGCCTTAGTTTTCTTAATTCAAATAATATTCCTATTACAAGGGCTTAGATACAATTAAGTGACTGTTATAAGCTAAAGAATTTAGCAAGCTTCAAGGATGCACAATGATAAAGCATCATTGTTAAGTAAGGGATATGTTTTTAAAAAGGGGTCAATATGTGACCTGAGGGTAGTGTATCAAAACGTGTACTACCCCATTCCACTAAAATTATATTTCATTAAAATGTGCAAGTGTTTACCATCAACCTTTCTATTTAAAAAAATCCATCTAAACTGAAAATTCAAAGTGAATTTTCCTTATTGGTCTTAGCCTCCTAAGGACTTATCTGGGTGAAGCTTAGTTCTGAAATTCTAGTTTGCTAATGCACACTTTCAATTTCAGCAGCTGTGATGTTTAAGGGGCAAAAGATCTGTGAAACTTTTTGTCCTTGAACAGAAACAACATGTACACACACAAACTAGAATAACCATTTTTTAATTTTTAATTTTCTTGGAATGACTTTTTTAAAAATAAGAGATTTATTGCTATTTTCTTCATGAAAGAGCCATTTCTTATCATTTTTGCCTATCACTATAAGAGCAGTCACTTTTAGAAAGCAGTTGTGGCTAACTTGTTACTTCTGGATTGTCCTTGGCAAAACACCTCAGCTGGCCCTAAGTCTACATACATAGTTTGGGGAATACATTTCTCTCCTCCAATAACCCAACTGTAACTCAAATACTAACAATGTAATACTTTATTTTTTTAATATCTTTATTTATTTATTCATGAGAGACATAGAGAGAGAGAGAGAGGCAGAGAGAGAAGCAGGCTCCATGCAGGGAGCCTGACCTGGGACTCGATCCTGGGTCTCCAGGATCATGCCCTGGACTGAAGGCGGCGCTAAACCGCTGAGTCACCCAGGCTGCACACAATATAATACTTTAAAGAACATATGCACTTAGCAGGTTGAAAATATGATGGAAATAAAACATTTTGTTATAATTTCTTTAACGACCAACCACACCCCCAGTCTGACTTTATTTCACTAAATTTATCAACCTCTTAGATACATACTTATCTCAAGTGTAACTACAAATTCATGGGGAACAATACTCTGGAATATAATTGAATACTTTTCTTAAAACAAAAATAAAAATGTATAAAAACAACTGATTTAATAATTCAACAGCCTGTTATTAAGAGGGTATTTTATAAAAGACACTCTGCTAGGAAATAACAAAAATGAAAAACATAGAATCCAGCCTCAGAGAAGTCAAGCTCATGAGAAAGAGAGATATGCAAATGAGTAATGACAAGCTTCGTGGGATACAGAGATGAATATGACAAGGTTCCTCTCTTGGAAGAACTCCCAGACTACAGACCTGCAATTTTGATCTAATTTGATTTATTCTCTTAAACTCAGTGATTTCTAAAGTGATTAACTTCATAAACATAATGACTTTGATTCTTACCCAAATAATTTCCACATTTAGAAGCAGCTTAAAAGAGGCCCCTTCAAAACTTCCAACAGAGCAGAGAAGACTTTTCAATTGAGAGTGAGGAAAAACATCTACTATTAAAAATACAATTATTTCCTTGGCTTTCTAGTTTTATATTTGGTCAAAGTTGCAGAGAGATGGAAGAGGCAAGGCAGATAATACCCCTACTGTGCCAGTGGAAACATGATGAGGTCATTATGTTCCCTCCATGGGAACAAAAGAATAGAAATCATAATAGGCAGACAACAGAATAAATCTATCCAAAATGATATTAGAAATGGAATAAGAAACAATGTAATCTTAAATAATTACTCTTAAAATCTTATAAACTTTATCTTATTTTTGTTGAAGTGTTATCCCATTTTACAACCCAAGTCAAAATTTTGATCCTGTGGTCTGGTTTAAGAAGTATCAAAATGCCCCATCTAGGACCCTATGCCAAAATTCCACCATTAACAAATATTTCCTTCAAATAAATATTTGTCTACAGCTTAAGTAAAACTTTTTAAAGTAGAAAACACAAAACACTGATTTAAAGTAAATAAATTCTAATCCTATCTTTACCTATAAAGTATGTGTGAGGTATTGGGAATATTATCCAATCTGAATACATTGGCTTCCTTTTATAAAATTATGGAATTAAACTAAACAGCCTTAAATATTATTTTAGGTTTCCCTGTTCAAATATGATCATGCCTTCAAATTTCCCATATAAATGAAAACGAACGGTGATGCCTTTTCTGGTGCCTGAGGATAGAGTTAATAATTTTTTCTTTGATTGAAACCTCTCTCTTTAGGATACATATATGTCTGTTATGGCTCTTATCTCTGTGTCGTGTCACTGACAATTTCATGTTTCTCTCAAGTAGATTTGTGTCTCTTTATATAGTTCTCTCCCACATCTAGTACAAAACTGGTCCATGAAAATGCTTGTTGAATTGGATTTGTTCAATGGATTTATTATTGAGAGGACAATGGAATAATTCTTTCATTGTGTTTTATACGTCAAATGTAATTAAGAACTCTTGAAAAAATCTTAAATTTTTAAAAAGATTTTATTGATTTATTCATGAGAGACACAGAGACAGAGGCAGAGTCATAGGCAGAGGGAGAAGCAGGCTCCCTGTGGGGAGCCCGATGCTGGACTTGATCCCAGGACCCCGGGATCACAACCTGAGTCAAAGGCAGATGCTCAACCACTGAGCCACCCAGGTGTCCCAGGAACTGGTGAAAAATAATCAATTTTCCTTTCTTAACTTCCTTATTGATGGAGTTGATAGATGGTTATTTTCCTAAAGGAAACTGGACTCTGGACTCTAAGAGTGGAAGATGAGAATCCAATTTCTTCTTACTTAGTTGTCCTTCTACTATAATAAAATAATAACAAGAGGGACATAATTATAAATAATTTCCAATTAATATTATAATTAAAGTAAAAGATTTTCTAGGTATCCCTAACTCAAATGTCTGTGACTTAACACAATGTACAGGATCTATCATATACACAGAGGGTTTAAGGAAGTTGTGCTCTTCTAACGTCTTGATACATTATGGAGTTTTAGAGGTTATGATAGAGAATTCTTAGTTATAAACGAGAAGTTGGCACTAGCTCTATTATGCACAGAGAAAAATATTACCTGGCTCTTTTCAAAACACAGACACTCACATAGACACAAACACATATACACAAATATTAGTATTCTCTAGTATGGCCAATGTGGCTATTTTTATGCTATTTGTTGTTTTCACTGCAGTGGCTATTTTGCATTTTGATATAAGTGGATAAGTTGATATTTAATAATACATGGAATTAAATCTTCTTAGCATATATAAAATCTATATGACTTATATAAGTCAAATTATTAAAATTATATTCATGTTCTGATGCTATTGCATAAGATACAGCTAAAGGAATGTACAGATGATTTATTTCAATTCAGAAGAAAACTTTGTCCAATTAAAATGTTTTGTGCTCCAAATAATGCCATTAAGAAAGCAAAAACCAAACCATAGACTGAGAGAAAATATTTACAAATCAGATGTCTGATAAGGAGTTTGTATCTACTATATAAAAAACACGAGTCTATAAAAAGGACATACAACCTAACATAAAAATGAGCAAAGAATTTCAATAGACATTTTTCTAAAGAAGATACACAAATGCTCAAGCATATGAAAGGATGGAAAATATTATAGGTCATTAGAGAAATGCAAATCGAAGCCACAAGGATATACCACTCTGCACCCACTAGAATGGTTATAGTCAAAAAGACAGAGGGTAGCAAGTGTTGAGGAGGATGTGGAAGAAACTGGGACTTTCAAACATTGCTGGTAGAAACATAAGATGGAACAAGCGCTCAGGAAAGCATTTTGGCAGTTTATCTGAGTATTTGACAGTTACCATTTTACTCAGAAATTCCTAGGTAGAAACCAAGAAAAATGAAATCTTATGTCAACTTGTTCTCAAATGCTCATGGCTCCCTCATTCATACTAGCCACAAAGGGAAACAAACTTCAGCTCATGAAAAAACAAAACAAAACAAAACAAAAAACAGCAAGTAAAACAGAGTATGTGATATATCTGTATGATGGAATGCTATTCAGTAATAAAAAGGAACAAAGTACTGATAGATATTATGACATGGTTGAACCTCAAAAACATTTTACTGAGTGAATGGAGCCAGACACAAAAGATCGCATATTTCATGATTTTATTCATATCAAAGGAACAGGCAAATCCGGGACAGGAAGTAGATTAGTGGTTGCCCAGGGCTAAAGCAGGGGTGATGGAGGAGGCACTGGTCATGAACACAAGGTTACACTGTCAGATGATGAAATCTTCTAAAATCAGATTTTGATGATTATTGCACAATTCTGTAAATATACCAAAACAGAATTGTACATTCTAACTCTGATATGTTAATTATATCTCAATAAAGCTATTACAAAATAAGAAGATGAAACATGACATGGTTCTATTGGAATCAGTCTATTTTTATTCTACTCTTTCACTGTATTGAATATTTTTCTCTTTTTGCCATTGATTACACCTCGATACTAAATGGTGAGGGTTTCCATTACTATTTGTTTGTTGATTCACTTTTTCCTTTTTTGGTTTGTTTTTTTCAAGTAATGAAAGAAACTTCCATTAATACTGCTTTTGAAAACTTACCGTCCATGTGACCTGAACAGTGGTGGGAGTCAACACAACTGGAGTATGAAGACGGACAATGACATCTCCTAGTTCTTTCTGTACTTGTCTATGGTCCACTCCTTGTGCTGGTGGGCTGATATCTACAGAGATAACCATTCCCAATATTTAGAAATTCCTAGTAAAATTTCAATGTATATTATACAAGCCATTATGATTAGGTCATTAGGAATAATTGCAGGGCAAAAAATTGAAACCTTTTGTGACAAAAAAAAAACAACAACAAAACATTAAAGCATACTTGTATACTTACCATCCACGCTAGGACATAATTTGGGAGATGATATTTATCTTTACTAAAATAATACTAATAAAAGTATAATCTCTCCCTCCCTGCAAATACATTGTTGTGGAAGATCTATTATCTGCTTATTAAAGAATAAAGTATGTGCCACAAGACTTCTCTAGAAACATCAGTTTTCGAAAGATGTTGGCATATGGATGGATTTTCCTGAGTAGTTAATGGAACTTATATCTGAAAACTACTGTTTAACAATTTGTTTTAATCCCTTGTCCCAGTTGGTAGATTGTATGTTCTTACTCCTTGACCTATTCCAGACTGGAAGTGTGGAAAGGAAAGTAATCACGGGGACTTGGAAAGAGACTTATATCACTAAAGGTTAACAAAGTGAGGGAAAGAAGGAGAAAAAGCCCACCAAACTCACACAAAAATACTTTTGACTGAAAAATTTAGGATACTGATAAAATATTCTAAAGTAATAAATTTTGAGCAGAACTTCAGTAATCTGACACATAAAGAAAAACAGTAATTTGGATGCTTTTTGGAAGTGATTGGGGGAGGGAAGGGGGAGAAAGAATTGCAATACTTAGAATAATATATGCTCAGCCATACATTGTTCTGCCCTGTATTCACCATTTCCAGAACACTAGTCTATTGTTCCATATAATGCTTTATGTTTTGTGTGCCCATTAAGAAAAAAAAAGATAAATTATAGACTCCCGTGTTCATAAACTGATATCAAATGTTGAATTTCACACAAACTCAAATCAACTACTTTAACTCATGTACTGCAGTATTCAATTGAGTTTTTTTCCTCCAACCATCTTCTAACAGAGGAAGTCTAATTCAAAATAATTTATTTTCTTAATCTTGTTTCCTCCTATTTTCTCAGGCCACAGTGCAACACACTGGCAAAAAATATTCGTAAATGAGTATCTCAGCCCTAACTTAAATTTGGTGCACTAACAATTTAGGACATAAATGAGGGCGGGCAAAATGGGTGAAGGGAGCCAGAAGTGCAGGCTTCGAGATATGGAATGCAGAAGTCATGGAGTAAAAGCCACAGAATAGGGTAGAGAGCAAACTGGTGGTTGCCAGAGGGGAGGGGGAAATGGGTGAAATAGGTGAAGAGGATTAAGAGTACATAGATTGCCGGCAGCCTGGGTGGCTCAGCGGTTTAGCGCCGCCTTCATTCCAGAGCATGATCCTGGAGACCCGGATAGAGTCCCATATTGGGCTCCTTGCATGGTGCCTGCTTCTCCCTCTACCTGTGTCTCTGCCTCTCTCTCTCTCCCTCTCTCTATGTCTCTCATGAATAAGTAAATGAAATAAAAAAAAAAGTACATAGATTGTGATGAGTGATGAGTTAAGCATAGAATTATTGAATCATAATATGATGTACATAAAATGAATATAACAGTGAATGCTAATCATACTTGAATTAAAAATAAATAAATATACATTTTTAAAGCCCCAGCACAGTAAACATAGTTAATGACATTGTAATAGCATTGTATGGTGACAGACGGCAGCCACACTTCCAGTGAGTGTGGCATAATGTATAGATAAGTTGAATCACTGTGTTGTATGCCTGAAACCAATATAACATTGTGTGTCAACTATACTCAAAAAACATTTTGAAAAAAGAAAATAAAATTCTCAAGAACCTTAGCGTGGAAGAATGCATAAAATACAAACTTGGCATTACATGCAGCGTATAATGAAAGCATTACTTTTATTTAGTATTTGGAAATTATGTCAATAATTCACAAATTTGATTTTAATTAAAAATAGGATTAAAATACTTTAGATCTCTTCAACTGTTTTCCAACCCCCTGTACCAATTTGAGCAAAGCACAAATTTATCTCATGACTCGGAATGTATAATTGCTGTTGTTATTTGGAAAATGGATAATATAAACAATAAAAAAATGAGTGAAACAATTGGGACACAAATAATGGGAACTACACTTTGGTGACTTTTCTCCCCAATCCCACTGTTTTTCATTCTTAACATAAATAGCAGAGCTAGTTTTACTTGATCTAGAAAAAAATATTATTAATATTATCATACTTCAACCTTCGCTGACACATCTATGGTCTACTGTGATGGTGATGGTACAAGTATTTCCTGCCTTGCTAAAATAAAAGATTTCTAAATTCTGCGATATTTAATATCTTTCAAAGTAAGACTTCACACAGCAAAGTGTTCTTTGAAAAAAAAGTTCTTTGCAGAATGCAAAGCTGCTGAAAGTGTCAAAAAATGATCCTGACATTCAGACACAAAACATGAGTTTTCCTATTAAATATTTGTTAAGAGAACATAAGTCTTTTGCTCTATATAGTCTCTCAACTGGAACAAGCCAGATCACAAACAACTTTTCATTAATCTTTTTTGACCTTTTCACCAAGAAGTTATTTTATGAGTCAAGATACAGTGACTGGCAGAGTTACTGAATGCTCAAGAAGGTCTGCCGGATATAATCACACCCAAAGTCTTCCCCACTCCATTATCTTCTGCCTTCCATCACAGCTACACACAAAAACTGATTGTTTCTCTCTACACTGGCGAAAATGATCTTGGTACTATGATTTCTTGAGTTAAAACCCTATACATCTTCAAGTCCCATAATTTAATTTACTCATTAAATTCAGACACACTAGAAGCGACTGGATCCAAGCAAGGTAAAATATAACCAGTTTCAGATCTTCAAATTCCTTGTTGTACTTTTTCTTTCTCTGGAGACAGGTTCTTTACCTACAGGCCCTTTATCATCATGGAAAATTAATCACATTACTGCTTAGAGAACAATAGCAAGTGGCATTCCCTCCTCCCTTGACTGTCATCATGTCAGCAACGTTCCAAAATCACGTGGTGACTATTTCACTGGATTCCTTTAAGGCGCCCTTCTCTGTTATAATAGCGTGCTAGTTACTATCACTGAACTACATTGTAATTATAATAATATTTTTATGGCTGTATGGTGCTTTTCATTGCATAAAAATACTACTTTGAATTATATCTCGTCCAAAGCCTTTTACAAATAAGAAATAATTAACCCTTTCTCAAGAACCCTGTGGGAAATGGGTTGTAACACATAATAAAGCCACGATGTCGATTTTATTAATTTCTTTCATCTACTAGTAGGGAGGGAAATTATAATGCAGCATCCTGTATTAACCCCTCGACTGCAGTGATTTTTTAATTTGAAGATTCAGGCTACTAAAGATGAGAAAAAAATCTTCTGTTTTGAAATTATAATATTCTGGATGGGTTTCTTAATGTTTTTTGTTTCAATTCAAGTTAGTTAACGTATAGCGTAATGTTAGTTTCAAGCGTACACTATAGTGATTCCACACTTCCATACATGACCCGGTGCTCAACACAGCAAGTGTCCTCCTCAACGCCCATCACCTGTTTCACCCTCCCCGCCCCACCTTGCCCACCTCCCACTCTGGTAACCATCAGTTTCTTCTCTGTAGTTGAGCTGTTTCTTGGTTTGCCTCTCTCTCTTTCCTTTGCTCCCTTGTTTCAATTCTTAATTTTTTTTATTAGTCCAAAGTAATGTATATATCAGGAGGAAAATTGGATTTATTCCTTTCTGAAACAAATTACCCCTTTAAACATCTGGCTTGATTAAAAACAACAACAACAACAAAACCAAACCAAACCACCATAGGGATGCTTGTCAAACTTGAGCAGAAGCATCTCCTGGAGGGTACCTTAAGACACACTGCTGGGCTGTCCCCCTCCCCCCCGAGCTTCTGAGCTGGGCCCAAGAGTCCTCATTTCTAACGTGGTCCTAGGTTATGCAGATGATACTCCTATGGGAGCTCTGCCTGGAGACCCACTGTGCTATAAAAATAGAATTCTTGAACAATAGGAATCATTTTGATTTCCCTATCTGGGCACTGTATCCATTAAAGATCACTTTTTGCTGTTGTATAATTAATTTCAAAGAAGGAGACAGGTTTCTTCCTTTTGACATATAGTTAAGCCCTAACTTAGTTGATTTATTATATAAATGTACCCAATTTTTTGTTTATTATTATTATTATTAATTTATTTTTTATTTTTAATTAATTTTTTTTTTTTTTTTTTTTTTTTTTTTTTTTTTTTACTTAACAGACCCTGACAGCTCTGGGAAGAGGACACATTCACCAAGGTGAACAGCAAGTTCCCTTCTCCTTCCCTAGATCAGGTATAATGAATCACTGTAACAAGTAATGCAGACACATTTATCTTTCCTCATGCAATCCCTCTGTTCTTAAAGATCTGCTGAATACCTCCTTCCAGAACCAGTCCTGTTTACAGCTATTGAACTTACCTTGTGTGCGCACAGGATCTGACATGGGGCTTGGGTCGCTTAGACCTTGGGGGTTGATAGCTCTGACCATGAATAAATAGATCGTATTGGGCCGCAATCCTCTCACTGTATAGAGCGTGGTCTTTACATGGTTTGCCACCGTCTGCCAGCTATTGCTCACCGATTGGCTGAAACATGAACAGAACACTCATTTAAAGAAGAGTCACAAAGGTACCGGCAATGGAGTTGGGTTTCAATGACAAAAGTTAATGGCTGAAAATTAAACACACACACGCACAACACTTGAAGTGTTAAGCCCAATAAATGAAACATTTGGATGATTTCGGTTTATTCAACAACAAAGCCGAGCCCACCTAACGGAAGTGCCATGCACAACAAAATTAAACTCAGCCCAGGAGATGTGACAGCCCGTTGCTAATGCACAGCAGCCCACTAAATGAATACCTGTAAAAGGAACAGAGGCCAAGATCACAACATCAAGTTTATACAATAAATATGGTCCTCGTAAATGTATATATATATACCTTGAAAAGAATTAACCTGTAGAAAGAATAAATGGACTACAGAGTAAATTATGCCAATACATTTTCCTGTTACAAGGTGTGTTTTCTTTTGCATCAATTCCACATGCAATATTATAATAGAGCCTTCTAAAACTACATATCTGTAAAAGAAGAAAGGAAGCATGTAAGGAATATTTTCCTTTGGTCACATTTTTAATAAAATTGTACATTACATAGTATGTCATTTCTCATCCTCAAATGGTGTAATACCTCTGAATCTAGAAGTGGAAACCCCTTAATAGCCAGCTATAGATGGGATGCCCATTTAGAAAATTTGTCTAAGGTCAAATGCTGCTTTTGTTCATAAAGAGGAGAAAATGTGATTTTTCCAGGGCTGCCTTTTCAAAAGTTCTTATACATCAAAGCATGAAAATTATAGAAAACTGTATTTTGAAAGTTGGAAATGACATATTTGTTGATCACCTTAAATTAGATAATGGAAACCTAAAATGAAAGTAATGACTTGTCCTAATGTTTAAAAATGACAGTGGCTATCACTATCTTAATAGTGGTAAATAAAAGAACACTGAAACGATACAAACTTCATTTTCCCATTTGTATAAGTATTTTATCAAATTCTCATGACATTTGCTAATTTATATCTTCGAATTGACCACCTTTTTTTCAAATAACAATTGGATGTATCTTTTCCTTTCAGGAACCAGAGTGTGGTTTTCCACTTTTTTCTTAGGCATACCTAATAGATGTATTAAAATATATAGCACAAAAGAAATGGAATTATTTTAAGTTCTGCTCTAATTATTAGAAAGCAAAGTTCAGGGTTCCATGTCTCAATAAACAATTCAGAACTTTAAAAAGTGCCCTGCCTAATTAAATTATTTTCTGCCTACTTCTAGTGACAAAATTCTCATCTTAAATTTTTATGACACTCAGGGTAAGAAAGGAGCTAAATGATTATGTCATGACCTAGACCCCCATAGAGTTAGGCATGGGTAATGCATATTTAATCCTATAATCAAGTTATTAATGAAAAAAACTTAAAGTCTATTCTTGAATAAAATCAGATAAATATTTAAAATGCAATGTTGAACATGTTCTTAAGATAAAACAGCCAGATAGCTCATGTGAGATTTTAGGATATAGGAGCTAAAGTAACCAGTCAATGGAGAAAAAAAAAAAGGAACTGTCCCATACCTGAAAGCCTCAATGATATATGCACTTGCTGGAAGGGCTCCAGGGGTACCTGGTTGCCAGGACAAGGTGACACTGTTCTTAGTAACATCAGTGACCTGTGGTTTGGATGGTGGCCCTGGTAGGTCACTTAAGTCATAATTTTTACTGATTGTTGCTCCAGATTCTATAGAGGACAAACAGAAAATGCTTCATTTCTGATTGCATAAGATTCCATAATACTTAAAAGAAGGAAAATAGTCTGTTAAAGAATTTGACCTAGACGATGAGTTACTCATTGCAAAGAACCAAATGTACATAAATGAATATTTGCTTTTGCTAAATTTACTGTTTTCTTTCATGCAAGATCACTAGAATTGCTTGGTCTTCAGATAGTGAAAATAAACTTATCAAGAACAAATGTATCAAACTGCATATATGCATTGTTATGTGGAGAAATTAGAAAGTGGTACACGACTAGTTTATGGATTCAACGAATTTAAAATCTCGATCTCTCCTTCAATTGACATTTAATACTGAACTAATCACTCAAATGGGCTCAAGATTTCTTCTATTGAGATAATTCCCAAGTACTTACCTGTCACATCCAGCACAGCACTCCACGAAGTCTCCCCACTTGAACTTGTAGCCACACAAGTATAAGTACCAGTATCAGAAATCTAGTGTGCAAAAAAGGGAAAGAATTCAATTATTTTAATTAATTTATAGAGTAATTACTCAAATCTCAATGTGGTAATATTTAATTTCTTAAAATGTGATATATCATTTAGCTGTCTAAATTGTTCATTAGAGTCAATCGTATGTACACATAAAATATTAAAATCAACTCATAATATTATTTTATTCATAACAGGAGTGCAGTGATTTTTATATTATATTTCTACAAGTCTAAATGTTATTTGTCTGGTAAACTCTATTTGTCTGTCCCTCTTGCCTCCATAATACCTTTATCTTCCTATAACTACATTTTATGATGGGGCTTCACTGTGTCAGAGTTACATATGGACAAATCAGGTCAGAACAGATTTTTTCAGAATCCTATAAATATTCAGAGATCAGTAATGCAAAATTGCCGTATCTTGAATACATTGTATTTCAATGGATAAAATGTAGTAAAGAGTAAATAAGCCCTGAGATTACACTTGACTTTAAAAAAAAAAAAAAAAAAAACATGGAGAAGAGTAAAGGAAAAAAAAAAAAAAAACAAAACTAAAACTCTCCCTTTAAATAGATTAGTATTCTGGGGCACCTGAGAGGCTCAGATAGTGATCCCAGGGTCTGAGGATGGGATTGAGCCCCACATCGGGCTCCCTGCTCAGTGGGGATCCTGTTTCTACCTCTCTCTCTCTCTGCCCTTCCTGCTGCTTATGCTTGCTCACACTCTCTCTCTAAAATAAATAAGTAAATAGATCAGTAGTCACTTATATTTAAATTTTAGTAGCACGACAAAGAATGCAATAGAATTATATCATAAACACACAAACCATGTCATGGAAATCATGGAAATTTAGAGCTGAAAGGGACCATTCAAATAATCTCATGCATCACTCTTTAAAGCATACTTCAAAACTGTCATTTCTTTGATCACTTCAACTATTTTTGTTATTCACTGAAGAGCAGCAAAAAAAAAAATTTTTTTTTTGCCTCAAAAAGTGACATTTATTCAAAGAAAAAAAGAAGACAAAAAATGACAAGATGTTCATCCCTTGGCTTCCTTCTCTTTCCCCTCCTGCTCCTCTTCTGCTCCACAGACCAATGTCCAGGTTGGGCAGGACCCCCAAAATTTTTAAAGTAGTTGAGAATATAATCAAGAGCTCTCTTCTACAAATGTAAAAGGTATACATTTCTGTGATTAAATTTTGGCAAAAGGTGCAAATCAATAAAAAAATGCATGTCAAAAATCTTCCTTGTGTTTGAGTTCTATGGGCCTATAGTATAAACATATTTATTCACATTAGTTTAGGGGTGAGGCTGGGAAGAGAAATTGATGACCAAACTGAATAAGACAAGTCATGTCTAGACATAAGTCTAATTGTTGGTGAAATATGAGGGTTCATGTAATATAATATCTGCTGAATCCCCAGTGTAAGTGTAAGTGTACTGATGACTCAACCTTCCACAACTGATTCTCAGGTAAATCATTAGTGCATGGATGTTACTGCTTTGCCACCATTTTAATTGATTTTAAATGTCATTATGTATTTTAACTTGAGTTTCAAACTGTACTGGCACATCGTTCTCTGCCATATTATCTTCATACAATTGTCTTCTATTATCCAGCGGGATGATGGGGGATAGCCATTGTACAGAGCCATTCTTTCAAATGAGGCTGTGCATGCATTATAGTCATTAGAAATCTCTCCATTTAAGAAGCATCACTCACAAACTAAATATAATGAGCCAAGGTTGGATTTTAATGTGATGTTCATTTGAATATGGTCTGTGAAAGAGTAAAGAATTTGCATTTTATTATAGCTGTTGAACTAAAATGTAGCACTTGCTATTATGTGCAAATGCTGAAAGGAGAGTATGTAGGTAATGCTTCTTAACTGCATCTCCTTGTCATTGTGTAGAGACACAGTCTGACATTAGCTGTGGTAGGTAGGTTTTAATGAGTATTGGAATATTCTACTTCTCAAAAGATACAGATTCAGTTACCAATTAGCTGGACTATGAGAACACAGTGTTCATCACATTATTTTCCCCTCTTGCATTAAGTACCAAAAAAAAAAAAAAAAAAAAAAGAAGAAGAAGGAAAGAAACAGTGAGACACAAAGGAATTTTACCTACAGAAAACTATCTTGACTATACATGTGAAGTAATGTAAACCCCATTTTTATCTCCCTTTAAAGACTGTCATCTTACAAAAAAGGAACATTTTCATATTGGAGTTTATTAAAAGCCATATCAAAAGCTGAAATATCATTTCTAAAACTCACTCTTTGATCACCATCATCATCACTAACATTCATTTTTATTCCTTTAACTTTTAATAATTTCTTTTCGAGTCATAAGTGCTTCATATCTCTTCTCTCCCTCTTCCTTTATCTTTAACCAAGTGTTTTAAAAAGAGATTAATGTGCTGGCACACTCCATCACCTGCTTTTCTCCTTGTTGGCTGCAGACAAGCCCCCAGGAGCTTGCATCTCAGAGAAAGGATTCAGAAGCCTGACACAGGGCTCGAAGTTTGTTTGACATCATCAAGCACCCACCTTTAATTGCTTCTTTCAAACACTACTGGGGATCTTGACTATTCAAGCACACCCTTTAATTCAGCAGTACAGTGAAAATGCATTAACCTCCATGGCCCAAGTCTGCCTTTAGCCCAAAGAGAGAGGTGAAAGTGTTTACTCAAGGAGAGTTGGCATTAATTTTTTAATAACTCCCATTTGTTCAAAGAAGGTTAACAATTAATTTAGAATCAATAAAAAGACAGGCTAAACTCTGTTTTAATTTCTTTATCTTTTAACTAAATTTGACAGCATTTTTTTCTATTCATAGCAATGATTAATGCCTATGTCTCAAAATTAAAATGAAAAAATTATATATTAATTTTATTAACAAATATACAAGTTAACAAATTTTTGTGTACTTTGTGTGTATATGTACATACTAGAAAAGAGTTCTTTTTTTTTGTAAATGTCTAGGTGATACACTGATGAATACCAAATAAACATGCAATTAGAAATATATTTGTATTTTAAGAGAAGAAATAGTCCATGTTGTAGTTATTTGAAAATATATGTAATGAAAAATATTTTATCTTCCTTCCCTATTTGAATAGGAAAATTCAACATTGTTTTTCTGCTGTTTTTTTTTAAATCTTAACTCCCAATTTCTACCTACATACCAGATTCTACTAATTGTTCTTCCGCTAAGTCATTATTGATTAATTTTTCTTCATGAACTATTATATCAATCATCTTAATTCTGGCTCACATTCCTAATCTTTTGACTATGCTAGTAAACTCTTCAGCTTTAACATAGTGATTGCCACATAGAGGGGAGACTCTACATTTTGCTGAATGATATGACTATACTTGTAGAGGGCAGGTGGTCCTCATGATATCATTCATCTGGTATTCACACTTTGTGTAATCAATCCCTTACCTTGAATGTGTGTGGGACCTGTTGACTTGCTTCTGACCAACAGAACATGGCAAGGGTGACAGGATGTCACATTTGTGATTTTGTTACAAAAGACTGTAATGCCTGTCTTTCTAGGAGACTCCCTTCCTCATTGACTTGGAGGAAGTAAGTAGTCGGAATGAGTATATTAATAGGCAAGGAACTAACGGCAGCCTTCAGTCAACAGCAAATAAGACACTGAGGTAATCAATATGATAGCCATAAGGAACTGAATGTTGCCAGTAATCATGTTGCTCAGAAGCAAATCTATTGCCAGTCTTCGGATGAGACTACAACTCTGATACCTGATTTTCCCTTTGTGGGACTCAGAAGTGGAAGACCCCACTAGGTCATGTCCAGACTCCTAACCCCACAGAAACTATGAAATAACAAATGGATGTTGCTTTAAGCCCCTAAGTGTTTGCTAATATTGTTAAATAGCAATAGATAGGTAATACACTATTCAGAAATAGGCACTTGAGCAGCTTCCGAAGTAAGTTTAATTTGTTAAATTGGCAGGAATGGTCACCATCTTCTGTTAAAAGAACAGCAATGTCCTTGCCCACAGGTTTAAATCAAAACTCCACAGCAACTTAACCTTAAATGTAAGATTTTCCACCAACTAGCCAAACCTACCTTTTATGTATTCAGTCTTATCTCTTTAGTTTTTTCACATAATAGTTTGGCCAAGCCATTTTATCCACATTTCCTTATAAACATCCTTTGCTCATGACAGTAAATTAGAAGCATTTGACACTTTTAAATTACTTTAAATATCCTATTACCATCACCAACTTAATGTGTTTAAGATTTTTAGCTTTATCAAGCTAAAAATATGTATGAGTTGGAATGAAAGAATAAAAAGTTTCTAGGTCTGTTATGAACTTATTAACAACAAGGACTTTCCTTCTAATTTCAATTAATCATTTATAAAATAAAAAATAACATGGCCAATAATAAAAGGTAGAGCAACTGTGCTAGTATGGAAGATTTTAAGTTCACAAAGCAATTTTTCCCTAGGGCAATACTTAATTTGAGATGAAGATCCAAATACAAGTCAAGCATTACTTACCCGTAAATTCTTAATCTGCAATGTTCCTTGTTCTTGTATAGTTGCTCTTGAATCTCTACCCAGAAAAGTAAATCCCTCCTTTAACCAGCTAATTACAGGAAGAGGATCCCCAGTAGCTTTACATTTCAGTAATGCTGTACCATCAACTGCTAGAGTTTGGTTTGCAGGGCCTTGTAGAATTATAGGTGGAGGTCTATCTGTTAAAACTAAAAGATAAAGATGGTTTAATATATTTTAAATTCTCAGAAATTATATAGGTTATATTATACTATTAGATATTATATTACATCCATATTAATTATAATTTATTCTGCATACTCTATGTCCATTATGTATCTATTATCTATACATACTATACATACATCATATTTACTGGGGACATACTATTACTTATAGTTTACTCTGAATTACCTATAGTAGATGACAATAAAATAAATTCTGACATTATAATAGTGTTGAAAGTATTACTCATATTAGAATTAAAATAAAAATATGGAGAGTTCATGGTAGTTATTCATAAAATATACATTTTATCTCATATGCATATTTAAGAAAGCCAAGAGTGTCATATGGGCAGAAAAAGTTTTCATTTTTGCTTTCATCGTAAATATATGTATAATACATAATTTTACCCTTCAAAGCATTGTGCTGTATTTATAAAGACTATTATGTTGATTGATGTTAAATTACTAGAAATAAAGAAGTAATTTCTAGAATAAATTACTAGAAATACTTTATTTCCAGGATTATGACACTAAGCTTTAGATTAGAGTATTATAATTTGGATTATATGATTTAACTAGTCCCTAAAATAAGCAGTAATCTAGTTATACTATATTTATGATATAGGATTTTCATGCAAAATAAGTGTTTATGTATATATCAATTCCTGTGTTTATCCAGGTAAAATTTGCAGAATTTCATAAACTTCTAGTTCATTGTTTTTTTTTTTTAATTAAATATTGTTTTGTAGCAGTATTGTCAGTCCTGGAAGTATTTCATACTGATTTAGGAATATATCAGAATGTGTAGTATTATTTAAATGAGTGATGGAGATATGGAGTCAATTGGATGCAAATTTTCATCCAGAATTCATTAGAACACTAAATAAGGAAACTGACATGTCCGAGTCCAAGGAAGGCTTTGTTAAGAGAAAGTTCTATAAACTTCAGCATAGATTTTGATTAATTACCCAAAATATTTATGTATATTTAAATTATGTTTATTATATAATTACCAAAATTTGTATATCATATGTAAATATAAAATTTTCATAGAAAGGAAAAAATGTGGATTTTAATGATTATTAAGTAACTATGAGGAGAAAGCCTCTATAAAGAAAGTCATCTTGTGTTACATTGTACATAATCAAAATGTCATTTTACTCATTAATACTCTAATGTCCTTTGTCCACCAGCTTTCATAAATAATCTTTTATATAATTATCCATTTCCAAATCTATATGCATCATCTTTATTATTAGAATTTGTGGTTTGGAGGAAAACATTAAATTAAGCAGTCCTTTTACAGCCTACCATGAGAAAGCCAACCAATTTTAATTTAAAATAGAAGTTATGAAATAGATCCATTACATGTCAAGATACAGTGGACTTCCAATCAACCTAAACCTACTACATCAAAACACGTATTAAAATGTGTGTGTATGTATAAATTTAAAAACCTTATAAAAAACTAAAAAAAAATAAAATTTTGTTTGTGTATTATTGACAAACAAAAATTCTTTGTTTTAGAGGTAAATAAAATAATCTTCAGATAATGTAAAAATACAATATTATACCAATTCTGACACATCTGGCAGTAACTGCACAAGTAGATATATTCAAACTGAATATTCATGGAATTTATTTTCTTTATGGGTCAAAAATGAAAGGCAAATTTACAAAATATTACGAATAATTCTAAGTTCAATGAGAAAATGGGTCTATGTTTCCAGAGTAGAATCTATTTATTCTGTTTTTAATATTCTTACTTCTTTGTTTCAAATTAAATAACTATGGAATTCAGGTAACTTCTTACAACCAGTTTTTGTTTTTATAGCCATGAAATCATTAGATATAGCCAAGAACATCTAATTAGTTTCTTTCTTTTTTATTGCTCAAATGAGTAGCTCAATGTCTTTTTAATTAATTTGATCAATAAAGTAATTGAAAATCTCCTGGCCAGAAGGAATTTTCAGTTTCAAAGATGTTATGGGTAAAAGATGACCACTGGTTTCCATGACATTGAGGTCAAAGGTTAAATGAACATTTAGGGTTTCCAGTGATCTGTGAACAACTCCACAGTTTTCTCTAACTATGCATTATAAATCCTCAGTAAACCTTCATATAAGATCATGGTGTGACATTTATTGTCAATATAATATATAAATACATCTCTTCAGTTCTTTTAGATTCTATTGACTGTATTAGAATTCTCACTACAATTTTCTAATTTTCTGAGAGAAAAAGAGCAGAAGAAAAGAAATCAACAGTGCCAATGAATTAATAAGGTCTTCTAAAAGAATATTTTGAAATTCAAGTATATTGAAGCATCTTCATTCAATCTATAATCAGTAAAATTATCACTCAACAGAACATTTCATCACCATTAGCAGTCTCATCTTATAGGAACACTTGAGTTATAAATACCTCCAAGAAAGGAGACTAAGTTAAAAAATGTAGCAATAGAAACACTGCATAGATATTTTGCTTATTTCTCTGAATATGACATACTTTTTTTGCTATTTCTCTGAATATGACATTGGAATTTCAATTGGCTTTAAATTTCCCTGGGCCACACCCTCCAAAAAATGTTCCAAAACAAAATGATAGCTCACGTACCATTAAATTGTTAACCAATCTGAAAAAAATAAAAACTATGAATAGAAGCTGAACTCATCAGCCAATGTGGCAAGTTAGTGTTTAGAAATAGTTATTAGTAATAATAATGTGTGTGTTTGTGTGTGTTTGTGTGTGTCTGGATGGATAGGTCTTGAAGTTAGAGTTCTTTACTGTCAAAATCAATAACTCTATCACCTTCATTCAATGTTTTTGCAAAAGGATCTTGACTTTGTGATTGCTTACTTAAGTAAAAATCAATGTAGGAATTAATATTCAAGGCAGTTGTAGCAAATTGTTCAGTCACCTCACTCATCAGGTTTACACTTGTTTTCACTCTTTTATTTTGACCTCAGAAACAAATCTAGAATAACCACTGTTTTGTGACATTATGTTGACAAGCAACACAAGTTCTCAAAACAAAAGTTTTCCTTTTCGTTGCATCAGAAATAATTCTGAATATATGTCATATCTAGGTCTTCTAATTCATCAGTTTTGTTTTCTACAAATATGGTTTGCCTTTTTCCATAACAATTTATTTAGAAACATTTTAGAGACTGTCCTTTGTAAAATAACAAAAGCAGCTAGATTATAGTAGAAGTCTTCAGCACTATACTTGGAACGTTTTATTCTTATATATAGGAAATAGGTTATGGCCAGAATATCTTGTTTTCCCAATATATGTACCTGGACATTTTTGCTAATGGTTGAAAGCATAAAGGCTTTAAAAAGATGAATAATTATCTTTTATTTCTCTTAAAGAAGAACATACATATGAAGGATCAAAGATCTTGCCCATCTAAAGGAAGAATTTTTTAGCACTATTACCCTTGAACCTGACTTCTTTCAGTTCCATGGCAGTAAATTTCTGCAACATCAGCAGGTGCAGCCATTAACAACTCAATGTTCCTGCAGCCAATTGTTTGTCTGTTTCATTTATTCCTATTCCTGACATGGTGCTGAATCAGGCAATACCATAGACAGACATTAAAAAAGATTTCCTTTCTATTAATGTAAAATCACCATTTAATCTACATGTAAGTTCAAATTGTATAAAAGTGCATCACATTTCATGAACAGAGAAGGAAGAGAATCAGAGAAGTTGCAGACCAAAATTCTTATATCTCAGAAACCAGCAACAGAGGAAAATAAAAAACCCATAAACCTCACAAATATAGTTGAACAAGAGAGAATTTTTAGTTTAAGACATCAAAAAACATTACATTCTGCTCAGCAAATGTACAGTAGCTCACAAAATATCTAAAATTCCCAATCTATCAGATGTGACAAATAAGCTCTAGGGGAAATAAAAACAGATTATGAAGACCCTTACATCATTTTCAACAATCAGTATAAATGCAGATGCTTCAGTTAAGACTTATAATATATAATGTGCAAATAAAAAAAAACCAACAATTTTAGCATCCATCAGTAGTTTGGAAGGTATTTGGTTAATTTAACTTAGAGAATGAATAATTAAAAAGTCATAGGTTATCATAATGTGATTATCAGCTAAGAACACGTCTATTTCCACTGATACTATTAAAGATGATATCTCTTTCTCATCTCATGAAATAAAATTATTAATGCCCATTAGAAGCAATCATGTCAGCATAAGACTAAAAAATATACAGATCACATATATACGTACTGGGAGTGTGATGTAATTTCTTTAAAATAAAGTATTACTCTATTTTAAAAAATAAATTAGATAATCTTTGATATTCTTTGGGACAGTACATGTAAAATTAGAAACAATTAAACGTTATTTTAAGTAGATTCAAACTTAGAAGACAAGCATTCATTTACAGGTTTAGCAATTCAGAAAAATTTCTCTTGGTTAATATGGATCTTAAAATAAAAAATATTATTTTCCCAAGACAAATCTAAAAATAATACCGCACCATCAGTAACTTCCAGTTGAGCTTTTGCTAAAATGCTTCCTGCCACAGTTAATGCCTGGCAGATATAGTAACCCGCATCGGAGCGCTGAATGTTGGTAATTGTGAGGTCTCCAGTTGGCGAAACAGAGCATCTACTGTTGGGTTGCTGGGGTTGATTTGGAAAAAGCAAGTTCTGTGGAAGAAACACAATCTCATCAATATCTTTTCCCACTCAGAAGGAAAATTATATTAACAATAGCTATTACAATTATTGGAATATGGTCAGAAAAAGAAAATACGTTTATTATAAAAATATGGTGTTGAAATGATTGAAGGCCACAGAGTGAGTTTCACTGGGAAACTTTTTCCAAAACATGGGAATATAATATGCTTTATAAAGTCAGCATGCTCTAGTCTGAAGGAACAGTCATCTAAAAACTCTGGATCTTGGGATATCTGGGCGGCACAGTCAGTTAAGCTTATGCCTTTGGTCAGGTCATTATCTGGGGGTCTTGGGAACCAGCCTTGGGTTCCCTGCTCACTGGGGAGTCTGCTCCTCTCTCTTCCTCTGCCACTCCTCCTACTTGTGCCCATGTGCACACTCTCTCTCATAAATAAGTAAAATATTTTAAAAAATAAAAAAACAAAACCTTGGATCTTTATTTTAACCCTTTACTTTCTCCCTGTCTTACTGCCAGTTAATTAATATCTTTGAAACGTGATTTCTTCATCTGTAAAATGAGCATAACAGAATTTGTGATAATGTGGAATGTAAAATAGACTTTCCACTAATCATTCTGAGTACTTTATATAATTATCTGAATTTCTTATAAAGGTGTTCAAATGTGTGTGGCTAAAATTGACAAAGACAGCCAGATCTACTCCTGCTATAAAATTTCTGCCGACTGCAATAGTTTTGAAAGGAGTTAGGTATAAATACTACCATCTATGCAAGATGAAGCAAATGATTGAAAATAAAAAGAAGATGCAGAATGTTTCTGAAGTATACGTGTGCCCTTAAAGAATTTCATAATATGACTTTCTCTTTTATGAAAAATTACCCTACTTTACTATACATCTCACAATAACACAAACAGCCTACTCATAACAATTTGGAAGTTCCTCTATGAGATCAGCAATGTTAACTTAGATGACCTATCTATGTTGCTTTACTGTTGTTCAATTAAGGAAAACATTTGGGTATAACAAATCATATTGAGGTATGTTTCCAAGTTGGATTATAAATAAGAGCATATCAATTTTTATGTTGTATTTACTTACAAAAAAGAACATTATAACCCTCTGGGATCTGTTTCTCGACATAGTAATTAATTTTCCAGGTTTGTAATTAAACAGTTTCAATACGTTACAATCAGGAGGTAATAACATTCAATTAAAGGCATAAGACACATTTTCACCTTAAAATGTTTTTACCCTTGAAGTAATACCAATGGAAGAGGATAAAATAGGGTATTAACACTTTTCAATTACGCTAAATGACTTTAATCCTGCGAATGATGTCCTACTTTAATTAGAAGCTCTTCTCTTTATTGCAACATGATGGATGTCCACTTTATTAGATTTGAGTGTGACACTATAAGCCCACTTTACATAAACATTACCATGTTATTAAACCCCTTCTAAAAGAAGTGATGTTTGCGAGCATGTCAGGAATATAATTTCAAAATGCTATTGCCCTCCTATAAAACTTGTATTACTATATAAGGCTAGACATTTTCATGCATATGAAACAATTTGAGAACAAGCTAATTCTCTTGTGGAATCCAAATATATTACTGAAATAAACCATCTAAAAGAGAAGGGTCTAAATTTTAAAGCCTCTTGAAAATGATACAATAACTCAAAGTATGCACTTTCCTACAATTAGCCATTAGAATACTAATTTACATAGCACTAATACATCAGATGGGCTTAATTCTCCCTGGGATCTCTTCCTCTACAATGTAGTATCAGTCCACCTTCTAAATGATTCGTTGACATGGAAAATGGCATATGATTGAGGTTAACCCATCATCTTTATTCCCTGCTTGTGTGACATGGGCACAAGAAAATGGATTACAAGCAAAACCCAAGAATTCTACAGAGCTCTTCTTGCCTTGAAGTGCCTAGGTATCTTATTAGTGCTAATTGGCATTATCAGCACATATTGAGGAATATGGACCATTAAGTCCAGGCTCTTAACTCTACTGATGGAGAGTCATAGATCACTGTAAAAATTGGATACTGAAGACAGTAAGACCAATTTATTTTTCCTAATATTCCAATTCATAATTTGTAACTTTACGATTTGCTCTGGCGATTCTCTTTTGTTCTCATTTACAGTTTCTCTCCCTCTCTGTCTCTCTCTTTCTCTTTCTCTCTCTCTTTGATGCAAGAGAGATAGATGAAGGAAAGAAAACCAGACCTAAGATTATAATCAAATCAAGTTACCTAACTGGAATTTTTTCCCAGAGATTAATATCCCTGGAGTTACATGCCACTTTGTCAAAAAAACAGAAAAAGAAATACTTTTAATGCTATTTCATTATCCTTAAAGACCATTAAAGCAGAATGTAGTATATTTAAATGCCATGTTTATTGGGCCACAGGTCCAATACATTTTATGCAATATCTTATAACAACATAGAGCTATTTTAAGGCATGTGATTTACCCATGATACAGCTGTATTTATATAATAATGAGATACAGAATAATGAGATTTGACTCAATACATGGTTTTAAAGTGTAAATTTCCAAAAATCAAACTGATTTACACCATTGTATTTATAAAATTGATAAATAAATAACATGTTCATTTCATTATTATCAGTGGCTTGAGGGAATAACTTTGATGGACCCCAAAGCCCCCCTAGGCAGGTAGAGGGAAAGAGCCACTGACAAGAGAAAAAATATTGTCCAGCTACCAGGGCTTTCCATCCCAACCTTCGCAGGTTCTATGTGGGTTTGAGGGCAGAGGTGACCAGAGTAGTGTTGAGCCTCTCCTTGGTGCTGGACATTAGTGTCTGGGCAGGGGGACACCTCAGGTTCTGGCAGCCCTGACCTGAGCAGAAATATGAACTTGACATTTTAGGCAGGACACAGGGGAGGCAATTTCACTTTCCTAATTTCCAACAAGCTGTTAGAAATAGCGTCTTGTTTGATCATAATATGTAAAGCACTTTTACATATAAACTAACTTAATCATGTCATCCTCATAATTTATGCAAAGTAAAAGGTATTATCCACAAAATTTAGATTAAGAAAAAAAGCTTCAAAAAAGTTCAAGAGTGCTACAAGGATTATACAATCATATGGAGGGAAAATGGCTTTTAAATTCTATCCTTTTTCAAGGTGTGTGTGTGTGCGTGTGTGTATACACACGTGTTAGAAATATGTTGTATTGCTTTATACTCTCTTTATAGTTTGGGTTGTTTGCATCAAACAGCAATTTTTAAGTGAAGAATCAAGAAACCCTGTGAGTAGAAATTGATTTATAATCACTAAATGATGGGAAAAAAAGATAAATATTAGGGCCTGGAACAGTTTTGATGTGAGGAGGCAGTGAGGGGCCAGCACTTTATCTAATCTTTACACCCATAAATCATAAGGGAAGTGACTCAAACAAGGAGCACTGAAGAAAGAAGGAAAGACAATGTGTCCATCTGTACTGAGCTGGTCAAACTGCTAACTAGGGGTGGTTCAGAAAAATATAGGAATCTATGACATTTAAAGATGATGACTAAGGGGAACTTACTGATGCTCCTCTATCCAGATAATCAAACATTAATTCTGATCAACAGGTTCTCTCTATGCAGTCTAAAAAAATTTCCCATCTCTGGCAAAGTCTTTAGATTTCCTGGGACTCTTAACAATGATTTGCATTATTCCCTAGGAAAGTCTTCCAGAATTTGGACTAACAATAAGGGTGCTGAGGCCTACTCCTGAGAACTATGCCTCCTTGAAGATGGTACTGGAAAGTCTACAACAAAAATATCTCCCGGTCCTTCAGGAATGGGCTGATAAGTTTTAAGGCAAAGAGCAGTTTCTGATTTAAGCTTGAAATTCTGTTCATTGCCTGAGAACCTAGAGGTTAAGTGCTTTGTTCCAATTTGGCCAAGGCCTAAGTGGAAAAAAAAATAGTGTATCTGACTTACTTTGAACAGAGTCTGAAAATAAATACTACTCAGAGAGGGCCACAAGTGGACAAACCAGGGCATAGCAAAGACCAGGCAAGAGTTGGTTGGTGTATAATGTGTTATTTCCTATCTAATCCCATTGTGAAGGAATCCAGAAGGGATGATGGAAGTAAATATCTATCCCACTCATAAATGGAAGTATCCTAAGTGAATGATAAAGAAAAGGTATTTATAATACCTATCTATGAAAGGGAATTGCAATTGGTTTCTAGGTGGATTGATAATGGAAATATTGTTTGACTGTTTTACATGTGACTAGGATATTCCAAGAACTCTGTATCTACAAACTCATTTAATAATCCTAATGTAGCTTGCTGCAAGGGAGTAAAACTATTTTTCTGTTCAGAGATTTTAAATAGGTTTTGATTAGACTTTTTAAGATAATTTTGTTACACTGGGTTTTATCTATTCTATGTAAGGTACAGAATTTTGGAAAATTAACACTAGAAAATAAAGAACATTATATTAGAACATCAGACTCTTACTTATTTTAGAATTAATTGTTCCATTTTTTAGAAATAAAATAAATTCAACATTGATAACAGGAAAAGTGAGGCAAATTTGAGGAGCACCAGAGACAGGAAGAGTTCAGAGATTTCAGAAAAGCAGTCAAGGTTTCACACTCACCTGGCTGCCTTCTTTTTGCCAAAAAACAGCTGGCTGTGGGTTTCCTTTAGTTTCACAGGGAAATGTAACTGTTCGACCTTGAGCAACAATCTGATCTCTTGGCCTAACCACAAACTGTGGAGGAGCTATAATTTAAAAGGAAAGAAAGTATATAAATATCAACCATTGCCAAAGAAAAAGCTATCAAAGGGAAAATCTGGTACTGGGTGGATTGCTCAGAGCCAGACAAAAGCTACAATTTTTATTTTTATTTTTCCCTATCTTTTAAAGCATATTTCAAAATACAATGAAAGGAGAAGAGCACTCTCTCAAATGTAAGGAAAAGAAAAGTAAACTTATTAGTAGACACTTTCTAAATCTTGTACATAATATTCCTGTAGCCCATGAATTTGCATAGGAAAATAGATTTTTAATGTATTCTAATATTTCTTAAAGAAAAATATGGTTTCCCAATTTGGTTTTGCATTTTGAATAGATAAAGGTAAAAAAGAATCACTTCATTACCCAAGTATCTCCTTCGGCTGAAATTAGTCTATTCACAGACATTGACCAATTCCTGTAATATTTGTAAGACACTGTTCTACATGCAGAGATACCAGAAGGCTTAAAGTATGATCCCTTGTCCTCAAAGTGCTTATATTCTAAAATGGACAAGTTAGTGTTGAAGACATCAAAGAATTGAAGATCTGGGAATTACATACAAAGATAACTAATGATATAATGGCATGTATGAAAGGGGTTGACTCTGCTTAATTAATTTCATTTAGATAAGCAAGCATTATTCAGACAATTACTATGTTCCCCTACTGACACTAAGTTACAGAGATAAAAAAAAAAAAAAATACATGGCAGCCTTTAAGGAACTCACAACCTAATGAGAAATACAAAACATGATGATGACAACAGCAAAAGCAAGGTAAAACAATTATCTAAGACTATCCTAAGCTCAATAAAAGACATGCTTTCGGAGAACAGCACTTAAATCATAGTACTTTTAAGAAATGTGACAGGACTTCAGGAGAGAAGGAGGATCCCTTTATGTTATAGCAGCTGTGAAAGGCTTACACATTATGGGGCTTTGAGGAAAGGGCAGCGTTTAGCTAAGTGGAGAAAGGGACTATCAAAGGGAAAATCTGGTACTGGGTGGAGTGCTCAGAGCCAGACAAAAGCTACAATTTTTATTTTTATTTTTCCCTATTTTTTAAAGCATATTTCAAAATACAATGAAAGGAGAAGAGCATTCTCTCAAATGTAAGGAAAAGAAAAGTAAACTTATTAGTAGACAAAGGGCAAGAAGCAAGAATACATCTAAGGTACAGTACGTAATCTGGCAGAAAAGAAGGGTTTCAGTTGTATGAACATCATTGGCTGAAAAATGTAGATTTGAATGTAGCCTAAGAAAGTCCTCGTTCAGGATCGTTCTAAGATAAGAAGTGATAGATGCAAAGCAACATTGTTGGAACATTTACCCTCTAACGAATGTGGTATGGTTTGTGAGGGAGGGAGCTCAGTCAATAAAGTAGGAAGTCTGGTTGGAAGACAAAGGAAGTGATGTAGGCAAAGATAATGAGACCTAGACATGAATAACTCCAATAGAAAAGAAAATAAAGGGATGGGTGGTAAAAATCCTGAGAAAGTTCAGGTTTAAATTGGGAGCTAATTGTAAAAAGAAGGAAGTGAGATGGTAGACAGTAAAACTGGAAGTTTTTACCAAGGACATCATATCAAAACCCACTCCTGTGAAAAACAGCATGTTTATTCCACGACTTTTCTCATCATCAATTTACACTTTAAATTGTTGCTTATGCTAGAAAACCAAAGATGGAAAAAAACTTTAAAATCAATTCTAACTTTTAAAACCTGCTGTTCATGGCAGCCATCCTAAAATTTGAACTCTAAAGAATTAGAACAATAAATGATGTTCAGTAAAGGTTTTCTACCAGAATTCTTTTGACTCTTCCAAAGTACACAAGAGCAGGTCCAAGAACAGAGTAAAGATAGGGTAGCTTCAAACATACAACCAGTTACCCATTCTTACCAGAATGCTAGTATAGAAACAGCAGCAGCATTTTTATTTTTATTTATTTATTTATTTATTTACATTCACTGAGACTTGTAGTGACTTAGTTTTTGGTGTTCTATTATACCGCCTCCTAACTCAACACATTCAACACATACCCCATGGACAGCAGGGATAAATCTACTAAGTGAAATTTTCTTCTATAACTACAGATAACAGAAGATTCAGTCTAACAGGATGGAGAACCCAGATTTATGGATCTATTTGAACAGGATGTGGTTTATGTTTCCTTGCATTTCCAGGAGATTACTTGCTTCTTACAATCTTCTTGTTATTTCTAAACAATTTCACTGAATCAGCAGATACATTGATTTTTGTTCCATGTTTTCTAATAGGAACAATAGATTAAATCAATGTACAAAATTACTTCAGGGACAACTCTTAAAACACTGCAATGTCCATTTTTCAGGGAAGATATGAAACCACCAGATTATTTATGCCAAAAATGCGTTAGGATTGGTATTTATCATCTCTAATATCCAAGAAAAATAATATGTATTAAGCAAAATTTAAAGACCAGATACAGTTCCCACTTCTTAGTAATCCTATGAAAGACAAGCTTAGTGCCAATATGGACACTAACTAAGCTAGAAGTATAGAGAAACAGCTTGTATCTCATTATCAAAAATTTTTTTTAAAAAGTGGATTTAGTAAAAATCATTTAACAGCCTGATAGAAGTCATACATTCAGCTTATTTGTTCATTTGTACTGCTTTGGGCTAGAAAGAATTTAAATTGGCTCACATATCTAATTAGTAAAACCTTAAAGCCCCACATGTGTTATGAAGTTCTTCTTTATATAATTAATTTTTAAAATGCAGTAACTGAGAATACACATGAAGTCACCAAATGAAACATCAAATGAAAAGAATGAAAATATATTTGATAGTTTTAAGCATATTACGCTCACTCTGTGTCTGCCTACCCATCTACATCAGTAAAATTAACATCTATACTTTAATTATAATCGCATACTTCCTGGTATTTAATTTAACACAAATAGAGCAGTGTATTATCTGTAATACAAAAGGCAGAGGGCACTGGGTAAGAATGGGTAGAAGAGCAGCAAATAGACCAGGTGATGAAGAAAGGAGAGGCAAGATGACATAAAGGGCTACGGTTGAGTTATGTTTTGAAGCACAAGTAAGAGTTCACTGGATGAGGAGGAGTAAGGTCACTTGGAACAGAGAGAAGCAGATGTAAGGCAGACACATGAGGAGCTGGATGTGTTAGGGTAGTGTAAATAGTCTTAAGAATAAAATCAGAGAAACAGAGTGATATAGAAGGGCCAGATAATTTATGCTAAAGGAGCTTAAATTTTGCCCTGAAAACTATGGAGATCTGTTCAAAGATGTTTATGCAAGAAAGATGTAATAAGATTCATGTTTTAGAAAGAAGGCTTTTCTAAAAAAGAAAGGACAGATGCGAGGCTGGAAAATCTTAGCAAGTTAGGGCAGAAAATCCAGTTGAGAACTGTTAGTTATAGTAGCACCTTAAGAGAACATTTCATCAGAACCTTAAAGGACAAAGAGATTCTGTAATATTACAATGTAACATTTACGCGTAATGATAAAACCTAAGAAGACCAGGAAATCATATTTTTTTTTGGTTTTTATCCAATACTGATTTTTTAAAAAGACCTCTAACAAAATATTATTAGCATTTGTGTTATTCATGCTATGGAGTATTCTTTTTTTTTTTATTTCATTTATTTATTCATGAGAGACACAGAGAGAGAAAGAGACAGAGACACAGGCAGAGGGAGAAGCAGGCTCCATGCGGGGAGCCTGACGTGGGACTCTATCCCAGGTCTCCAGGACCATGACCTGGGCTGAAGGCGGCGCTAAACCGCTGAGCCACCCGGGCTGCCCTATGGAGTATTCTTTCATGTGATTTTTATTTATATTGCATTTTTATTCCAAGTTATTACAAATACACTCTATTTCTAAAGTACCAAATAGTTTCATGTCATCAGAACTTAAGCCCCATGCTGCTCTCACTGGAACTGGACTCACCTTATCATCTTTAAAAATAAACAAATGAAATATAGATATTAAAGCTAAGCAAAATAAAAATCTAGAGTATTTAAGTGTCTGAAAATGTACATCCTTTCCAACTGTCACTTAAAGTTGGACCACCAAAACAAATTGCATCAATCACTTTTACTTCTGCGTACTCTCTCTGCTCCAGATCTATATTGCAATCTCCTGTGAAGGACTATCAGCTGAAGGAATTTATTTTTGAGGTTTTAAAATGAAAAACTGCATCAATAATTCTTCTGCTAACATCTCACATTTTCAGTATTTCTGCCAGGTGGTGGTGAAAATGGTTTGAAAAGACAGTACTTGGCTGATAGCACCAATGGGAGGGAGTAGGCAGAGGTGGCATTTTATCAATACAGCAAGGTAGCACAAAGTGTGTTATACATAAAATGGATTTTCTATGATGGCTCTCATTAAACATAAAAAAAATGATCGGTTTCTCAAGATGACAATTCCAAACATATATTTAAAGCCAATGTGAATCAAAGAGGTTGAATTATAAAATCCCGATGAATATACTAGTTATAGAGATGGCAATTCCCTTACATGTTTCTAAGACAGAAGACTACAAAATACATATTTATATCCTCTCTAAAATCCAAAAACAGTAGGCAAATCTTTTGTAGTTGTGATGTAATAGTATAGTTGCTTAATCTGTTAAGTGATTATACCTTATTGTTACAGCTGAAACAGGAAATGAGATGAAGAAAACAGTGGTACAATTCAGTGGTCGATGGATACTTATAAGTTAAAAACAATAGCTTTATAAGAAGAGTGTGTTGTGTGATTTCCAGAAAAGTAGACCCAAATATAAAAAGGTCAATTGAGATTAGAGGTCTGGTATTGTTCACTTGAAACGGCATTTTTGAGAATTTAAATACAATGCACAGTAAATTAGATTTGATTTCTGCTAAATTATGCTTTGATACTGCATTCAGCCCAAGCTGGCTTCAATCAAAGTCAGGCTACAGCTCTGTTATGCTAATGCCCACTGATGGAAGTGAGTGGGTGTTATGGAAATCAGATGGCTGAACATGAGTAGGAAGCATAGGCCATGCATGAGGTGGGCTTGGAGATGAGGGGATGGGGAGACCTAAAGGTTAATCACATCATGTTCTTAGTTGTTTTTACAGGAAAATATGACTTTCTATGGCAGGCATGAACATGGAGATAGTCATGCAGCAGTTGCATATATTAATATGTGACAGGATGGTTACAGGCACACTCAGCAGATCTTTCTTTGGTTATAATTTTTGCCTGAGTGAGTAATCTTCTTATTCTGTAATAATAGGCATTTTGAACTCTGTATCTTGAACAAGTAGAAAATATTTTTTGGCTATTTAATATTTTTGCTCCTCAAATTCTAATATATTCTATAAACATATTTGAAAAGCACAATCATTCATCATATATTTGTGTTAAAGATTTGCTGAGTCACAACTTTCTTAATACCATAACAATAATTAACATTAATTGAGTGTTTATTAAAGGCCAGGCAGTGTGTTAAGCCATTCACATGCATTATCTCATTTAATACCCAAAGAGCCTTATGTATTAACTACTACCATTATGATATGAAGATCATCAAACTAAATCTTATAAAGGGCACACAGATTTTTAAAGCTTGAAGCACCAGATCAGAGGACAGGTTTGACTTATGGTCCATCTAATGCCAGAGTTGGACCTCTTAAACACTGAGTTTTAGATTAAGTCAGTTAACCACGGTCTGACTAAAATTTGCCATCTCTACTACCAAACAAAAAGGTAAGAATTATATGCTATGATTTCTGATATGGTATAAGGATGTTAAAATTGTAACATTGTTTTCCCTAAATAATTGCTTTGATTATTAAAGCAGCATAAAACCTATGATCTTGCTTTTTCTATGCTACTGAAAAGTACAACCTTTCTCAAGTATACTTATTTTAAGTCATTCTTTATTCAAAAACCTACAATGGTTTTTCTATAGCTTGCCCTTGCAATGCTTGCAAATTGTTCTTCCCAGTGTAGCATTCTAGCTTCCATGAACTGGCCTGAGATTTTACCATCCTGACACTGGCTCGTCCCCAGACCAGCTCTGGTATGTCAACTGAACAGTTTACTTTTAGCCACTCACACATGTATTTGCTTGTGCTCGTGGTTCACTCATCTCACTACCTATTATTCTTAGATCCAATTTGTTGACAAGGATTAACCTGAACATACGCTGTTGTACTTTTCTTGTGTTCTTTCCACTTTAAAGTATCTGCTCTTGCTTGCATTGCCTTTGATTTCTATTATTCCCCCTGCCTCAGTGTCTTGCTTCCTCAGTTCAGTAGTAACCACCTACTGGAATAGGGAGCTACAATTTTGCATTGAAATGGCCTCTTTATTTGGCCTAAAGAAAAAGCCCCAAATAGTAAACTCTAAATGAATGTCTTGAGAGGAAATTAAAAAAAAAAAAAAAAAAAAGTTCTTGATCTAAAGCAAATACTCAATGTTTTTTCCATTTTATCAGACCACAAGGATATGACACATTCTCACCAGTGACAATGACTCACTATTGTAGTAATTTGGGTGGAGGGATGCCAAAGATAATATGTTGTTTGAAAAAAACTTCCCAACTGATTCTGATATACCTATCTGTAGAGAATGCCGCTGTACCATATTGGAAATTTATGACACAAAGACTACAAATGAGTAGTCACCACCCCTGAGTGACAGTATGGACAAATAGAATATAGACAATACAGAAATATAGAGGACTTGTGTAACAATCAATTCTAGATTTTCCTGAAATGAAGTAGTTAATAGGCTTACCCTCACGAACAATAAACAATGAGAAGTCCTTTCATTAAAATGCAATATAGAGCAGGAATAAGAGATGGATGTTTACTGACTTTATCATTAGAACAGACTAACTTCTAATTGATAAATGATTGTTTCTTCAACTTACTTAATTCTATTTAATTTTTACTATTTAACACTTCATTTGACTTCAAAAGAATTTCTGTTAATAATATTGGAAATGCATAATGTCATGAAATATTTGATTTGAAGCTTATTAACACATAATTCGTCTCAGAGGAAGCAGTGCATTTATAATGGAAAATATAATTTAGGGATATAGGACTTAAAGTAATCACTTTTATAAAGTCTATTTAATCACATTTTATTCATTTGTCATTATTTTCAAGGAATACAAGTAATCAAATGCTAAATTACCTACCTTTCTAGTTAACCTTTTTCTTAGTTAACTAAGTGCATGCCAATAACTCCTCTACATAAGTGCTATGTCTTCTTTTTCAACCAGCCTTATTTCTAGCTAATATTAAAAATTCCATGGAAAAATTCCAATATTTATGCTTCTATTCAACAATAAACTAGTAATTATCTATCTATATTTGTGCTTCTTTAATAATCTAGTATCTCTTTATAAATAAAAATACATATACATTTATCTATCTATGCTTCCTTAATGTCCCTATGAAAAAGGAAAAGTACTAAATGACATATTGGTTTCATAAATATGAAAAGTAATGTAGATATTCAAGGGAATAGGGTGGCTACAAAGAATCACAATTCTTATATTTTTTATCTCTTTAGACTTTGCATTCTAGTCTACCTACAAAATGTCTCAATATACAAATTGCATTCAATCTTATATGAATAAAGATATGTTGCAATTATGCAGCTATTACTCTCTACATTTTAGAACTACTTTTATGGAATTTATTGGTTGTGGGAAGACTACTTTTTTAGGGTTCATATAATAGCTAGAACTCTAAAAGTAACTCACGGTTATTCAAAGTCTGAAAATCAAATTAGGACATGGAATTAGTCAAATGAATTATACAGTGTGACTTAAAATAATGTAAGTGGCTTTCTAAATTGACATATACAGTAAGCAATTCCAAGGAATATTGAAAGTACTGAGTTTCAGTAGTAATTGTGACACACATACAGAAGTACACACGTTTGATACCATGGTGAAGATTATTTTTTTTAATTTATAGTCACACATAATATATTCCTCCCTGTAAAGGAACAATGCAAATATTAAAATGAAATAATTCTATGATGATCTAGAGTGCTGAAAATGCCTTGAAAAGAGTAAATTCATTTGGTTCAAAATATGTTAAATTCTTGGATTTTATAGACAAGCACATAAAACCAGTGTTATAATAAACAGCTATATACATTTATCCATTTTGTATTTAGTCTTCATTGTTTTTTAAAGACAACACATAACTGGAAAACATCACAGTAATAAAATTTATGCTATAAATGAATTCAGATATTGGTTGGCACTTTAACCCATAATACTATTTAATTATTCTGAACAAACATTTACTGTTTTATTTTGTGTTAAGCTCTGAGGATACTAAGATCTCTGTCCTCTGGAACTCCCTGAATATAGAGGAAACTCCCATGGAAACAATCAAATCTGATACAACATGAGGAACATGATGAGGGTTGTAATACAGGATGTCCCATCATTATGACAATAATTTGACTTAGTCTGTCTCCAACAATTGGGGAAGGCATGGAGAAGAAAGGAGAGAGAGAAAGGGCGAATGAGAGAGAGAGAGGCAGGTTGAATTGTTCCTTTGAAATTAGGTAGATAAGGAAGGGAAAGTGGGAATTTATTCTTCACAGAGGGAAAAATGCATACATTATGACAGAGATATGAGTTTCTCAGACTGCAACAACTATTACCTTGACCAGCATGCATCACCACCTTTGGCAATTCAGGTCAGTCCATTTGTTAAACTGAAGGATTATGTTGGTGGGACCATGGATTTTTTTCCATGTAAATAATCTTTATGGGCTTTCCAAAGTCCAATTGAATCCTCTATGGTATTAAATATTTCTACATTGCAATAAATGTAGCAGTCAATCCAAAAGTAACTAAGTTGGATATGTTTAAAGATGATTTTCAACTGTATTATATTCCAGATAACTAAAAGAGATTTCATTTTGATTATAGGTAAGCATAGGAAATCCATAACTATAGGAAATCATTCTGAGATTCAACATGCAAATTACCTTCCAAATTCCACAAAAGTTATAAATTGAGAATGCCTAGAAAAATCTGACAAAATTTTAAACAAATTCTGGAATTGTCAAGCTTGTTTTCCTATATTCTTCTGTCCATTACCAGTAGTAGTTTTACTTTATTCCTTGCTTTCCTGACTAAAATACTGAGAACAAAATAAAATTTTGTTTTTTCTAAGGAACTGTTCATTCTCAAAAAACAAAACAAAACAATAAACTATTTAATTGAATTATTAAATAAAGCAATATTTATATTTTTAAATGATCTCATTTTTCACCAACAGAAAGAGAATAGTTTAATGAATAGTGAAAAAAACTCTATCTAGATCCTAACCTGGGAAAACTAGACTTTTCACATTGCAGATTGAAGGAGCTGTATGTATGGAAGGTGAGGAGGGGATTTTTCAAGTAAATGGTGAGACAAGACATCCATTTTCACTCACTTAACCTGTCAACTTGCCAGAACTGTCATGTCAGCACTGCAGCTAAACCACGAAGGCTGATCACATCCCATTATCTCATTTTTTTTAGAAAAAGATTGCATGAAGATGCCAATCAGAAAAAAAAAAAAAAAGGAAAAAAAAAAACTTGCAACCAAGAAACAAATGTACTGATGCTGAAGGGCTGCTTAGTTAACGGAATTTTAATATGCAACTGCAATGTTTCTTAATAACATTAATTACACGCTTAGTAAGGCACCATCCTAACTCATTAGTGCCTTCTTTTTGTTGTATTTTATCTCCTACTAGCAGAATGGGGACTATGTGATTGGCCTACTACCATTAATGTTGCTTAATCTTTTTATAGCACTATTTAAAGCTGCTTGCATAAACATTTTCTAGGCAAGTATTACCTATGTATGCATATGTGTGTATCAATTAACTGCACCAACATTTGGCTTGCCCCTACCACATGTGTTATGCTAGACCTAGAGGCAGTAGAAAGATAAATACAATAATGTATTTACTAACAAAGAGCTAATAGTTTTATAGAACAGATGAAAATAATATCCCTAATAAATCGAGAAAGCAATGTTTGCCATAAGAGTTCTCAAAAGCCTTTCAGATATATTTTAACTCAAAATTTAATTTAACTTGGTAGCTTATATATTTTTAATGAATCTAATTATGCAATATTCCCTTGTGTGATATTTAATATGTTTAAATAAGTAGTGTCATAATTCAAATGTCATGCATGTAATTTTTAGGTGTAATGCACATCATAATGTCTATTTTATAGTACATATAAATACACACACATATATATCTACCATGATATCTCTTTCTGTCAAATTACAAATCACAGTAACTTATATGTTATATGAAAAATTTTACTTTCTTAGAAAATGTGATTAAAATATTCTTATTATTTCTTTCTGGCAATAGCCAGTAAAGTCTCTTAATACTAGCCTCCTAATACTGCTTCATTCCAGATTATTTGTATTATTTTGATGTTTGATATTTATAGTACTTTAATTTTAACTACTAAGTTAACATATTTAGTTTTTATTTTATTCTTATTTGAATAGACTTCAAAATTAATAAGTATTTATGTTTTTGATACTTAGGCTAAGATAATGGAGTAAAGGCTTATTACTCTTTTCCTCTATTTATTACAAGAGAAATTAATAATATACAAAAATACCATAGCCCCAAACCACAAATGATAAAGTACTCCTGCCACAAACATACTCAAGTCTGGAGAAAATGAGGAAGCACAGTAAATATCAACTAGCCTCCATCCACAACCTTCTATCAATACCAATTTCACAAAAACTATCTGTCAATAATGTGAGAGCCCATCCCCTGGTCTTTGATGAGAAGAAAAAAAAATTTAGAGTCAAGTAAGGGACTTGGGAAATATGAACTATGACTTTGTAGATAACCAGGTAAAACGCAAAAATTGAGGAGAAGGTACCGAAAGAAAGGAAAGCCAAGCCTATGTGAATGACAAAATTGCAGGGTGGCCTCCATGACCTTCACTTCCTGGAGATACTTCCATGATTATGTTAGATCACATGACAAAAGGGATTTTGCAAATGTAATTAAGGTTACTAATCAGTTGACCTTAAGATAGAATAATCAGATGGGCCTAAGCTAAACAGATGAGACATTTCCATCAGGAAATTTTCTCTAACTGATAGCAAAATGGGAAGTCAGAGGAGATATAAAGCAACATGAAAGATTCAACAGGCCATTGCTGAATTGAAGGTTGTAATGGCCATATGCAAAGGCTGCAAAGTGATCTGTGACCCATTGCTGGAAACCCACAATGACATGGGACTTTAATTCTATAGCTGCAAAGAACTTAATTCTGCCAACCAACCAGAATGAATTTTGAATTGGATTTTTCTGGCGAATTTCCAGAAAAGAGCTCAGCCTGACCAAATTCTTGATCTTGGCCTATGAAATGCTAGGCAAAGGATTCAGATGAGTCTGTTTGGCCTTTTTACATATAGCTCTGTGGCTTAATAAATGGGTGCTAATGAAGTTGCTCAATTAGTGTAATTTGTGATGCAGCAGGAGACAACTAATACACCTAAAAACCATCTTTATTATGAAGCACGAATTATGAAGAAAGATGAAGAGGGGATTTCATATGAACTACAGGGAGCTTAAAAATTAAAGAGATCTGATCTTTACCACCAGGGTCACTAGCATATCAAGAAGAAATAAAATCGTTTTTGATAAAATATTCAAGATAACAGTCCAAGTAGGGGTTGCTGAATTACCCTATTACTTTCCATTTTCCCTTCTCCAAACATCCGAACTCTAATCTTCAGCAGTTAACTAAACGATTAATTATCTGGTAGGGTCTAAAAATAGGATCTATGTAAAATAAAATAAAATAATAAAATAAACTAAGCTGTACATTAACTAATTGTTTAATCATTGACAGAAAGAACATAATCAATTAGTCAAAAAAAGAAAAAGAATCTTTAGCTTCAAAGAATTACCCAAGGAAATACAGAAATACTTTAAGAAATAGTTGTCTATAGTCTAAATGAAATTACATGCCATAGGGCCTCTCTTTTTAAAAGGAATCAAACTTTAAAAAAATCCTCAAAAGGGATAGAAGAGCTCAAAGGCAATTGGAGGTAAAGAATATTAATTATATTGAAGGTTAGCAAGGAAACAAAGAAAAGAGAAAATAAAGTTAAATGAACAAAAAGAAACAAAAGAAATGGTAATTGCAATTGAAAAAGGGAGATAATATAAGCATTAAGAAATCAGACAATATGAAATAAAAATGATGACTCCAAAATTATTACAGAAGTTAATAAATATGGAATTAAGACAAAGGATAGCCAACACAACTCATGGGAGATGGAAAAAGTGAAGGAAAACAATAGTCAAAGATAATAGAGAAGAAAATACTCTTGAAATAGAGTAAATTAAAGCATGAATCTGCAGATTCAAGAAGCCTGTGTCAGGGGATATCAGATACAGGGTGATCAGGACCAAGATATAATCCAGTAAAATTCTAGAAGAAGAGACTACATTGGTATTCAAATAATAAAAGGGAACCTCAGCTAATGATAAAAATAGTGTATAAACCTCAGACTTCCCTACAGTACCATTCCAAAACTAAAACAACCCAATATTTTCACCAAAGTCTAAGAAAAAAAAATATAACTCAATAATTTTATACCTATCCTCTACTTTAGAGGCAATGGACAGACATTGTCAAATACACAAGGCCCTTGCAGAAGAATTAAGTCAGTGACTAAAGAATATACTATTGGGACTATATATATTCTATATGGTCTTGAGACTATAGCATGAGAAGTAGCCAGAGCTTGTTTTTCACTTTAAGAATTAGCATCAGCTTAAGATATTTTAAATGTTTCACATTACAGAAACTCTGTTGGAATGTATACAAGGCAAAACAGAATGCATTTTTTAACGTACTATTTAATCAAAACATATGGAGCAATGAAAAACGCGATGCTTAATAAAAATTAAATGGGACTCTGCATAAGGTAGCTAATTAGCGCCAGGTGCAGGCAACATTAAATGGTTGTAGGAGGGAGAAGATTACCTCAGGTCATAGGGTAACAGCTTGTCCAAAGAAGAAAGTCTGCAGGGAATAAAAGTATAGGTTTCCTTCCAAGGCACACTCAGGATGCCTTTTGCAGAAAAGTGGATCTTGACATGAAAGGGTTCAAATATAATACCTACATGTTTTCTGATTTAAAAAAAAGAAAACTTGGAATATTTCCAGTATTAAGTTAAATTATATACAGCACATAAAATTTTCCAGATTTCAAGGAGGGATGAAGGGTGGTGGTGTCAGAAATATCAGTTGTGTTATTCTGTAAGTAATGTCTGCTTTATAATTTTCCCTGAATGAATTTTTCAAATACTTTTTTATTGGGCCTCTTAGTGGTCTTAGTAATGTGTTTTAGAGCATGTTAAAACAAAACTACACTTCAACTCAAACAGAACTTTCACAAATGAGGATATATTTAATTTTTGTGTTTAAGCAGTGAAAAGATTGGGAAGAAAACAATGTCCCTATAGATTTTTGATTAGAATAGTGGCTGCTTCTTTAAAATATTAATTTAAAAAATGGGAGTTTTGCCTCAATCATATATATCTCTCAATACCTGTAAATTCTTGTGTGGTCAATTACATTCTTCCATCAAAAGGTAACATACTTTTGAGTCACTAAATAAGGAAATACTTAAAAGATTCCATAAAGTTGTGTATTGTCAGTTTGTTTTTGATATTTTAAGCAGTTTCACCTGATGCACACAGCTTTTAGTTTCCATACTGAAGGCAGTCAGCATCTAGCATATGGTGTACATGATATAAAGCGGAGTAGGGCTCAGCTTCACAGGCGAGGCAGCTGGTAGATTTGACAGTTCTTTTCCAAATTACTCATCATGTTTTGAGTTGCTGCTAGGAAAAAATGTGTTGCCCATATCCAAAATAGATGTTCTTTTTTATTTTTAAGCTTGGGAAAGGCTTCCAATGGAAAATAAGACAGATGGGTATAGGAAGCAAGATATTTATCCCTATTTAGACCAGTTTCTTCTGTCAGTTCCCTTATCAGAACTTATCAGAAGAGTTTTCCAAATAAATGAATATTTCATCATTCTTAGTTAACTATGTCCTAGGATGTACTTTAGCTTCTCATACAAAGAATGCCTTTGGAATAATAAAAAGTCAAAGCCACAGGAAAGGCTGGCAGACTTTTAATAATCAAAGTGGCATTTGTCTCAATTTTGTGGTAACCAGGAAATTATGGAAGTTGGATGAAAGGACACTTTTTGAAATGTTAACATTGCCAATGAGCAAGAAAAATCTGGAGAATACTTTTATCTATTGGCAAGTATGTGATTGTCTGCTTTCAGTAATATTTCCACCACTGAGGATCCTCTAAGTTAAAAGTTTTTCTACAATCTCAAACATATAGACCAGAAGGTGTTTATTCCAACTGCAAATTGCATAGTGTGGCCAATTCTTTCAAATGCAGGTCATAAGAGTTATCTATTTGGACAAAACTCACAGTTTGGAGGTTTATAATGATTTCTAAATGGGACTTTCTACACAGACTACCAATTTTGTTTGTTTGTTTGTTTGTTTTCATCCTGTGTGGAATGCAATGAGTGATTTCTGAATCTGTAAGTATTCTGGAATTTGCATGTATTTCTGATTTTCTTTCAAAAGCTTTAGATAGGAACTGTCACTTGAATTTCCAAAGTTTTAGATATTTGGTACATATTTCTTCACCTAATTAATACTGGACTCCAAAGCTGGATTTTTCTCCCCTTTCTGTGGTTTTTACTTTGCAGAACAACTTTTATGCTATTGCTAAGAGCTTCAAAGTTGAAAAACTTGCATTTCAATCATCCATTAATAAAGATTAATATTAATGTACTTTGCTAAGAGCTTCCAAGTTGAAATATTTGTGTTTTAGTCAACTAACAAATATTAATATTAATGTAGTTTTCTGTTATTTGACTATTTAATTTATGATTTAATTGATTTGTAATTTTGGATCTTACAAAAAAAGTTGTCATATTTATAGCTCCTGAATTAAAATTCATGTAAAAAGTTTATGCAAAGATAAAGCAAGCTAATTTCCTCTTTATCCATCTCATCTTTGGTGATCCAATAAAAGCATATCCAACTTTCAGTTTCTAAAATTAATAGTAGTTGTCAAGTTTAAAGTATAGTTCTTCATATTTCTGAACACTGTCATAAGTCATTGGAGATAGATTTATGAAATGACAGACTTTCCCAGAATTAAATACAATGTGTCAAGAAGCTGTTCTTTAGTTCCAGCCCAATGGGAATTTAAGAAATCATTTTAAACAAGAATAAAAACAGAAATAACTTTGAAAAGCATTGTAGGTGACAAGTACATCTCAATGCTCCCTGTACATCATATTTTCTAACCAATATTTTCATCTTTTTTCATTTGAAAAATGAGTTTTAAATGTATTGGAAATTATTAACATATTGTTTTATGTTCTGGGAACTTGTGAAATAATATAAATCAAGTGGTCATGGTTTATCAGCATAAAGTTTCTATATATAAAGATATACAATTTCAGTGTTATTTTTCCTGTTAACTTGAAAAGTTATCTTATTATTTCCCATTTGCTTCTTAATTTTAGATATCATACATAGGCAGGTAAAGTTATTATTAATAAGAATTCATACAAAAACTAAAAAATGAGGCTTAAAACCTATAACATATTCCTCAATTTCCTACATCCCTAATTGTAAAAATCATGACTAATAATTGTGTTTAAAGAAAAAAAAAGCCTGCATTTTATGGTAAAATTAATTTTAAGCCATAACTGTGTTTCAAAAATATAAAATTATGAAATAATATATGTCTCAGAAATTAGGAATGTGTTAACCAATGCCAGCACACAAAAAGAGTTTTCACATTTATAATCAATCTCAAGCTTCATTCCTACACTGCTTTGCTAAGTCAATACTATTCTCTCCATTTTATAGATAAAGTGACCTAGGATCAGGGATATTAAGCGGCTAACAAAGGAAGCACTGCTCAGAAATAGACCAGAAACTCAGATTGGGAAACCAAAGTTCTATATTCTGTATTTGCTATCTATGCAAGAATATCCTACATAACAATCAGGTTTGTGAATGCTTTAACTAATGGAGAAAAATGCTATGAGTTTGGACTAATATATATCAAATGTCAATGTCAAGCCAGTGTATTAAGAAAGCTTTTGAAGTTAGATAGACATTTAGAAAGCTGTATCAAATCAAATAACTTATTAAAGTATCTCCTGATACATTAAAGAAGCACTATTGTAAATTCATCCATCCATCCATCCATCCATCCATCCATCCAACCATCCGTCCATCCATCCATTTATGCATCCATCTGTTTATTTACTTATAACACAATTACCAACTTTTATTTACACACATTTGTTGGTTGGTTAAGCTAAACTTTAAAAGAGATGCAGAAAGTTTGTTAAATCAATGAATTTTTTTTAAATTAATGAATTTGAAAAGATCTTATTTTCCAAATGTTTACAAATAAATTACCACTTAAATTACTGCAAATGCAAACTGTTAACTTCAATTTTGTAAAGCCAAATGAAGGATGAGATATGTTAAAACCACCAACTTTTCATGCCAGAGAACACAACTCATCCTTCACTTTTCCTCTTAGTGTAAGCATCTACTTAGAATAACTTGAAGCATTCTACCAAATTTTGTTTAAATAGGCCAAACAGATAATAAGTATACAGCAGTTAAAAATGCCTTTACAAAGGAAGGACTCAAAGCAGTTTAAAATAAAAGAATTGCATTAAATAATCAAACTTCTTAATTTGGTTCACAATTGTTTATCTTAATGAAAATCAAGCATAACTAATAAGTGATTATTTTATACATACAGGAAAAAAGGAATTATTGTATTTTTCTCTTTAAGAAAAGTTAGCAGTTTATAGTATTAAACATTCATATATTATTTTCCATGAAAATCATTACCTATTCATTGTTAATAGCAAAAGTCACTACAAAATGGTTTATCAAAGTGATGAATAGATCAGGAGCAACTTTTACACAAGATAGTCCTGCAAGTAATATTTTAACTTGGGTGAATAAATACATTTCATTCTATCAAATCCTACTATGCATGAGTTATGAAGCATTGTACAAGCCATGCTAAATGGATAGAAGGATGGCTACTTACCAACAGGGCGAGCTGTAGACATTACAATGGTGTGGTGAGAACATAAAGAAGAAATTAAAAAAAAAAAAAGAAAAAGAAAATTATCAGAATGCATGATGTGTAATGTTACATTTAAGTATGGACAGTAGAGTGATTTCTAGTCTTATAATTCAAGTATGAACAGGATGTCTGAGTTTGATTAAAACTGAAAGTTATAAACATAATTCTAAGAAAATAATTATTTTGCATTCTAGAATTAGTTTTGCGATTGAGAGATATTTTACGTAATGTCTTATTGTCATCACTTACTATAGTTATTATTTCAAAGAAACTTTTAAACAGCCTGTATAACCCCAAAGTTAAGAACCTGATGAATATAACTATTCAAGTCACAGACTAGCAAATGTCATGTCAATAAAAGAAGGCTTCACTGTCTGATTTAAATAGCAATTGGATTTTAAGCATGGTTAGTCAGAACCATTACAAGGACTATAGAAAAGCCCCTGATGCTGCTTTTCAGCCAGTAATAAGTTAAGATCACATCACTTTTCATCCGTGGACAGGGTGGATGAAAATATAACAAATAGGTTGGAACATCCTTAGAGATTTCAACTGAGTAGCCCCCTAACAACTGTTAAGCTTGCTCTTTCTTTCTTTCTTTCTTTCTTTCTTTCTTTCTTTCTTTCTTTCTTTCTTTCTTTCTTTCTTTCTTTCTTTTCTTTCTTTCTTTCTTTCTTTCTTTCTTTCTTTCTTTCTTTCTTTCTTTCTTTTTCTTCTTTCTTTCTTTCTTTCTTTTTGGCAGAGGGCAGGAAATAATGACTGACAAGTTGACTCTTGTTCACACTGAAAATGGCTTTCAAACTGCTGCTTCAACAAATTACTATTTTTTTTTATTATACCATAACTTTCAATCACTAAAATCAGGCTGGCCCCATTATTAGTGCACAGCAATTGTAAGAGACACACATGGGCTTAATAATACATTCTTTAAAGAAAATAATGCCAAATCAATTTAGATAGTAAACCACTTTATATAAAAGCAACGGACAAATATAAAACATATGGTGCCATTATTCAAATGAAGAAAAAATATATTTAGTAGTACTTGAACTTTTATGAACTCTTACATTCAAAATATAAACTTACATGACAAACAAATGTTTCACCTACATTCCAGTGGATATAAAACTCTAGTATGTATATAATGTGATTGTAGAATTTAGGATAGTTTTGTCTTGATGATGTCTCATTGGACATGATGAGATAGTCATTGAAACCATATTTATAGGCATTCATTCACTCAACCAATATGTCATGATACCAGCTTTGTGCATTCTCTGAAACAATATGGAGGTGCCTCTGTAGGAGATTCCTGGCCTTATAATATTTACAATTAGAAGGGGGGAGAGTAAGATAAATCAAAGAAGAATAAAGCAATTATAGCAGCAGGATGAAAATTCTAGCTTAGTGACCATCTACTGTGTCCTACAGTCTATGAGGTGTTCACCATAGCAAGAGGGAGAAAAGAAGAAAGTTGCTCAATGAACAGTTTCTTTCCTTTCATGGGGGAGGTGTGCACAAAAATAACAACCAAGGACAAGACAACAGACTAACATCATAAAGTTGTGCCTCATTTGAAAGATGTATCTCTTCATTTTGTCAATGTCCAGTAGGAAAAGAACTATGTCTTTTCATTTTGAATTTGCATTTTTCAGGTGCCACCTCAAGCTGAATCCCCAACATAATGTTTCACTTAGAAAACCAAAAGGCATTTGAGTCTATGATATCACAGAAAAAGAAGAAACTATGGCAAAAAATCATGTCTAAAAAAATAAAATATATTTCTCTTTCACTTAGTCTAGAGTAATATTTTTGAAAAAGGTTTTATTGTGCTAGAAGCAAGATAGTTTTTCCATTAAAATCTTGACTTATGCAAAGACAGTTTGAGCTACTGAAAATGGGGGGAAAAACGTGTTTACAAATATGTGGTTTGTGTCAACTCATTTTGGACCCATTTAAAAACATTCTATTAGATCATGAATTATTTGACTAGGATATAAATGTTGGGGGAGGTTGGTTGTTGTCTCACGTAATTTCTTTCTAATTTTATGTTTGTCAAGTCAGCAAAGGGAGCTACTTGCTGTTAAGTTTAATTTTATTTTTACCTTATTAATTTTATTTTTTTATTAATTTTAATTTTATTTTTACCTTATTCTGAAGTGGAAAACAACTGAGTAAATCTGTTTCAGATTTTGACTATAAAAGTCCTTTCCTTTTCCCCAATTGAATATCATGATAAAATTTTAGCAGAAACATCCCAATTAAACTTCTTGTTTTTGTTACATAGCAACATTTTATCCACAAAAAAACCCAGCAGGTGGATGTTTTCAAAATCAGCAAATTAAACTAAACTGTGTCCCTGCATTAAATGGATGAAAATGGATGTGGCCTCTTGGGTCAGTTGACCCTGTTCTAATAAAACAATCCAGGGAAGGGCTAAACATTTCATGTATGTGCATAGAAAAACGAGAACAGAAAAAAAAGTCGTAGATAATATGCTTTTTCTCCTGTTAACCTCTTAGCATGAGAAGTTCCAACTGCTTTTCCTAATGGTAAAAAATGTTTTTAAATGATATTTTACTCCACATTCTGTTGTATCATGGAGATTTTCTTTTTCTTTAACCCTGTTTTTGAGGTTTCAGTCTTAGATGAGTAATAAATACATACCACACAGATTAAACTCTCTAATCCATCTACAGGACACAGATTAGGGGAGAGACCATTTAAGGTTTGCTGATTAAAAAAAAATCCTATTAAAAACAAAAAAACTCTATTAGTTTTTTAAGTTAGCTAGAAACATCCATGCGAGAGGAGCATGCTTTGTTAAATGAAATGTTAAACCTGTAACTTTCAACAAATTATGAAAACAATTAGCTGGGAAATATCTCAAAGCAAACAGACCACTTCGCATCTCATTCATCCAAGCATTCAAGTATAAAAAGAACCCTGCTGCTTCTATAAACAAACAACTCCTCACATTTTCTCATCATTTGTTAAGTCAGCAAATATTTTTTAAATGGAACATTTCTTGGTGGGTTGTTTATTTTTCCCCAACCCCACTCACTTTAGAAACAACAAATAAACAAGCTTTGGGGAAAATTTGGCCAGGTGAATTGTTTTCCCAAAGCATTGCCTAGCAAACAATATATATATAAGATATATAATCACCTACAGAGAATATAGATTAAATTTAGTAAAGTGGCTTACAAAGACTACCAGATTTTGATAATATATAATCGGTCTATATATTTGATTGGTATATGATCATAGCTTTTTATGATCTGTTAGCTTATGAGGAATGAAAATGTTTTTAAGCAACTAGTTGCCGATTTTGTCTAAATTTGTTTTGTATCTAAGTCCACTCTATAGTGTCCAGATGGGGGAAAAAATGGATTCAGTGGAATAAAAGCAGAGTGATTGAGAAGTATGGAAATTATCAATATTTTCCAAGTCATCCAAAGTGCGTATGTCCTAATAGTTATTGGGAGAGAAACAGGTGGGGGTTTTTTGTTTGTTTTGTTTTTAATGATTTGATGCTGAAATCATAGATCAGCAAAAATCATTTTTGGTCCCCCGATGGAGGACCAACATGAGAATCTCTGACAAATTTTCACCAATGTAAATTCCTCTACACCTTTTCACCAATGTTCTGAAAACTCTTGGGAGCAAAGTTGCACAAGGGTAGAAGGTGTGACGTAACAGGGTGAGATATGACTGGGCTGGAAGTATGTAGTGGACTTTCTCACAAAGGATGAGAGTAGAAGGCATCAGTTAAAGTGGTACAAGAAAGGTGGAAAGATTGAGCAGAGGATGTGCTTGCCTATCTCTGTTTGAAGTCCTATGAGTATAAATGATGGCATGGGTGATGCCTGTTTGGTAAGAGTAATGTAGATGTCCACACGGTACTTACGATTTGGTACCTAGGGCTATATAATTTACTCATGTGGATTGACAGGCACCAGTAGCAATATAGTTCATTCATTCTATTTCACTGTAGGGTTAAGTAATGCTTTCTTTCACTTATAAGCAATTCCAGGGAGTAGAAATGAACATTATTCCATGAATGAAAAAGTGCATGACGCCCAGAAAGTCAAAGTTATTATAGAAGCGACACTGACTATTTCAATTATTTAAGGCCAATGAACTTCACAAATCACTCTCTAAATCAGATTTTCTCAGTTGAAGCTCATTTGTATCCACTTTTCACCTTGGAAGCAATGTTGATTTTATTATTTTTTATTGCTTTTTGGATGCTGAAATAAAAATAAGAATTTCAAAACAGCACTCTCCCAGTATAAACCAACAAACAAGTAAACAGAAAACAGAGTACCTTTAAAATTCCAACATTTAAATGCAATAAATACTTCAAAACAGTGGGTACTAAAAGATTAGTATAAATATTTTCTAAAGATTTACTTTTCAACCATATTAGCTCTTATTTATTAAATAAAAACAGTCCCTTCAAATGATCATACTTTTCAACTCAAATTTGAGAGTAATTTTATTTCAATTAATAATAGAAATGACACAAAACTAGGCATTTTAATATAATAGTAATAATAAGAGTGCAAGCTATTATTTTGACTGTGAGTTCACTTACCAATTTAGCCAAATATTAGTCTGTTGATTCAATTGTATTTCACAGCTGAAGTTTCTTACCTCGGACTGTTAGAGAAGCAGAGGCTTCTACTTTTCCAACCCGATTCTCGGCAATACACAGATAGGTGCCTTCATCTGTACTCATGGCCTTTTTAATTCTCAGTGTGTAATCATCTTTGATGTCATACCTGTGTGGAAATGAATTGATTTTATTAAATAACATATTGGCTATATTAAGATAACACTGTGTTTTCATCTTCATTTTTCTCTTTTGGTATTGTATTTTAACTAAAATAAAACACACATGCATACATACATAATAATCAGCCACAAAGTGCAATTGTTAGATTAAAGGTGTTACTAAATAAGATCATTAATTTCAGAAGTGGGAAAGCCTGAGTGGCTCAGTGGTTGAGCATCTGCCTTCAGCTCAGGGCATGATCTCGGAGTCCCAGGATCAAGTCCCACATCAGGCTCCCTGCATGGAGCCTGCTTCTCCTTCTGCTTATGTCTCTGCCTCTCTCTCTCTGTGTGTGTTTCTCATGAATAAATAAATAAAATCTTTAAAAAAATTTTTTTTAAATTTCACATGTGATCTCTTTCGGCTCGATTACCAATTACCCATATTTTTATACTTATAACAACTTTTACTGCATCAAGACTATCAAAGGTGTTATTAGCATTTTGGCTTTTGTCTCTTAGTTCTTAGATAGTAAGTAAGGAATAATGTATATTTCAGTTTCTAGGGGAGTTATATTCTATTATTTTCTGGGTTACACTGTATTTCAATATATGATTTACTTATGGGGCATCTTGAATATAGAGCTGAAATATATTAAAGGAAATCTTTTCCTCTTATTTGTTGGCAAACTGACACAAATACATTGTTGAAAGAATTAAGAAGGGGCTGATTTTTAAAAATTAGTAATATCGACACTTAAAACATCAACATGCCATGGAGTGATTTCTGGAAATGCACATCCTCAGCTCTTTCCACACTTTTATTTTCTCGCTTCTTCTTCTTCTTTTTTTTGTTTTTTTTTAACAAGTAGACCAATACACTAGTTCAGAAAAAGATTCTGAAATTTAATTCATTTTAATGAATCTGTTGAAATACTTGCATAAGAATATGCTCTTATTAGATTCAGAGGTTACAATTACACAAGCAAAATAACAAAGCTATTATCTTTTCATTCTTTTCATATCTGATCTTTCCTCTTGATTTTCACTGATGGTCTTTGTTATTTCACACACACAATTTTGCAATAGCTTTTGATTGATCACATTGCCTCTCCATGTATATCACATAGATAAAGCTGTATTTTTAAAATATTTGTTTCTACCTACTCAAAACTAGCTGTGACTTCCTATTGCTTTCAAGACAAAAGCAAACTTTTTAGGCTTGCATTGAAGACTACTATTTCAGATTTCCTCTACTTTGGGCTTTAGCTAAAAGAATAATATTTTAAGTTTACTTCAATGCAAAGAACATAGACCTAATAATTGTTCTGTTTGATAGAACTTTGCATGACGCAAAGCAATGTCTATGAACCAATCATGCTACAACTAAACTTCAACAGGGACACCTAGGTGGCTCAGTCGGTTAAGCATCTGCCTTCGGCTCAGATCATGGTCTCAGCGTCCTAGGATCAAGCCTTGCATCAGGCTTTCTGCTCAGCCAGGAGTCCGCCTCTTCCTCTGCCCCTCATCCCCATTGTGCACTCATGTTCTTTTTCTCAAATGAATAAAATCTTAAAATAAATAAATAAAGTATTTTACTGTAGAAAAGGGGTACACACAGAGTGGAATAAGTGCCAGGTTGAGAGTCAGAGGTCAAGATCTGAATTCTGATTATTCTCTTTAGTAGTAAAATGACTTGAGCAAATCATTTCACTTGAATAAGGGTCAGTTTCCATCTGTAAAATGACAATCTTTGATTCAGAGAATTATTTTGAGATTGCTATTAGCTAATGGATGTGAGTCTTTTTGATTTGCTTGTTTAAAATGTGAGGCAACATTCAGTTTTTAATTTTTTTCCTGACTGACAGATCAGAAATCATATATAATACAAGTATCTTTTAAAAAAAAAACTTAGAATAATATTTTCATGTGTGTTTGATCCAGAGAGGATTTTACAGACATTCAAGTCTGCAATATCTTCCCCTCTTCAACTTTTTTTTTTTTAAGATTGTATTTATTCATGAGAGACAGAGGAAAGAGGTGGAGACATAAGCAGAGGGAGAAGCAGGCTCCATGCAAGGAGCCCGATGTGGGACTTGATCCCAGGACCCCGGGATCACGACCTGAGTCAAAGGCAGATGCTCAACCACTGAGCCACCCAGGCACCCCTCCTCTTTTAACTTTCGATAAAAATTCAGAGAGCTCTGAAGACACTTTATCAAGTCAAACAAAAGCCATGACAAAATTCTAGCCAGAATTCAGTTTCTTAGGATGAATTAGAAATGTCTACAAAATGCAATGGGAGAAGGGGCAGAGAGAGAAGCAGACTCCTGGCTGAGCAGGGAGCCCAGTGCAGGGCTGGAACATAACCTGAGTCGAAGGCAGACACTTATCCAACTGAGCCACTCAAGTACTCCTGTTGAATTTTTAAGTGCTAACTTAAGACGTATATGACACATTATCTATATCATTTGGATAGAAATATAATTTCACATTCAACAAACATTTAGTTCTACCTTATGGCAGAATTTACCTCAGGTTAGATAAATTCATCCTGTAGGGAACAATGTGGGGGATAAACAGAGTAAGAAAACTATTTATATCTTGCTTTAGTAAGTAAAAAATGTATACTTATAAATGACAGATTACATAATATTTGAACCCAAAATAAGTCTGAAATGAGACTTGTTGAGATTTCTTGTATTTTTAAGGAGTATTAAAGAAAACCAAGAATAGGAATGGGAATATTGCATCAATATTTTATTTTTTTTGTTCTTTTAAATTGGTTTTGTTTGTTTAAGGGTTCCCTGGTCAGGGATACAAGTAACTGTGCATTCTACTCTTTGATTGTTATTTTGTTTTCATAAGAAAAATGAAAAATGAAATACAGGTTGGGAGGAATGAATTGTATTAATCTTAGCTACTAATATAAGAGACTACCTTTCAAAGATAACATGTCACTATAAGAAATTAGGATACTTCCTTTTTTTTTTTTTTTTTTCCTCCTAACTAGAGACACGGTTTCAGGTTGTAAAACTCTGGATAAGGATAATGGGCTGGTGCTATGGAGCTTACAATTTACCCCTGAAAGTCATTGACATCTGAGAAAGTTATAATGAAAATTTAATTATTTTTTTCAAGATACTAATATTTAAGGAGATTTATGCCAGGCACTGCATTAAAACTGGGGATACATGCTTTCATAAACCTCTGAGCCTAGTGAAATGATTCTCAACTGGAAGGGATGAGATATGACTCTACACAAAGGTATATCAGAAGTACCTCTAAGACTTTCTCCAGCTAACACATACTTTTCTCCAGTCCCAAGGTTTGGTATGCATACATTTCTGAGGGCCATACTGTCCTATCCCAATTAGAAATAACAATACACTAGTCCTGCTAGGTCCCATCATACAGGAGTGTTGAAATTTAAAACAAACCAACATCAAGAACAACAATAACAAATTTGAATACTCTTAGATATCATGGGGTGCTCAGAATCTTTAAATTTTCATTATCCACTGGATCTTTGCTTGAGTAAAGATTGTGAATATTAGCATTATGAATTTATATAAAATTATTTTGAAGATATACAAAATGACTGAATCTTTCCATTAAGAGAAACTTCAAAACCTCCTCTTCTGCAACCATGATCAACATCTGAATCCTATGTGTCACAATATACCAATCAGCCTTCCTTTCAACTTCTTCCTATGATGAATGACCTCTTCCATTTTTGAATACTGCTGATCTCTATTAGAAGGTCTCCTATAGATGATAAACAAACAAACAAAACCTTCTTCCAGAAGTTTCTGCTAATGCTTTTACTTCCTATGCCAACTTGAAAGGTGTATGCTCTTTCCTGCATGACAGCCTTTTGAATTTTACATTTTTTTTTTTACAAATTATCTCATTTTTAGGTCAACTACTTCTAATAACAAACTGTATAATGTGATAACAGTTATAATCTGAATGTTTTAAGAAGAACAAAGAGTATTAATACAAATTCACTGGTTGATATACCTAAATATGATTATGTTGTTCTATTTGAAACCATCCAATGATTTCTCAATCAGTCACTCAGAATAAAACCTATTTCAATGATCTTCAGTTTTAGATAATCTACTTCTTGCTTACCTGTCCAATTTCATGTTCACTCTCTTCTAACCACATGAGTCTTTTCTTTGTTTAACTGAACACCTAGTTACCACAATGTCTTTGTACTGTTGCAACTTCATGGAATGCCTTTCCCCTCCATCTTCCATTGCTAATCTTTAACTTCCAAGATGACGTAAATATTCCCTCAAAGATGTCTTTCCTGCCCAAACAATGTGAAGTAGCTTTCTACCCACCAGTGACTTTTAAAAATTACTTGTATTTCTTTTTATTTTCTTATCCTCCTTTTCTACTTTTATTTTTTTCCTTTAAAGCTATATCTTTTGACTTTTTAGTTTTCTTATTTATTGTCTTTCCAAGAGCATATGTGTTCCATGAGAACAAGAACTATATGTACCTCAAGTCCTATCCAACAGCCCCTGATCTTGGATGTGTCCGATGAATGCTTATTGAATGAATGATGAACCATCCAACAAATGCCTAATTTCTTCTGTATTTCTTTCAAAATAGAGTTACCAATACAACAACTGTATGTAGAATGGAAAGAGTAACTATTTTGAAGCATAGCATCCTACTATATCAAGGAATATAAAAATATTTTTAGATTTATACATCAGCAGTTAGCTGTGAAACATTGGCTAAGTTAGTATCAACATAATATTGTGAACTCAAAACATTTAATACATAAATGCTACTAGAAAGATACAGACCTAAAATAAAGAAGTTAGCTAATCTTGACCAGCAATTTAGACATTTGGTTTACAAGCTATCATTAATAAATTTCACTCTATAAATTAATAATATGAAAAAATAATCTCTCTTCCTACAAGGGAATAAATGAAATGATTCTGGAAGAATATCTAAAATAAATGTGAAAACTATGAGAAAATAGAATTAAAGCTTTGTGTTCTGCTGAAAGATTTCAAATATATTACCTCATTATTTTGGCAACTAGAGTGATTTCTAATAACACGCCTTATGAAAGTAAAATAAAGACAACAAAAAATACATAGCACAATGCTCTCGAACATACTGTTTAATTTATCCTCATAAAGATTCTGGTAGGCAGGGAGGTAAAATGTTATTCCCCTTATTTTAAAAATAAAAGAAACTTATAAAGTTCAATCTGCCTGAAGGCAAACCATATAGTTTGTTAATAAATATACCTTTGCAAAATATAGATACTGGTTATTCTACAGAGCTAACAGATTATAAAGTCTGAGACACAGTAAAGAATTGAAAAATTGTTGAGTCTGGTTAAATGTCCTAAGTTTAAGTTTAAAAAAACAGCACTTTGTTATCCGGAACCCTGAAATTCATTGGTAGCAAAGGTTTAGACCATATTGGAATCTAGAATCTACAGTCTTCATGAACTAGGTTACAGAGGTTATAACTTTCTATTAAGAGACAGAATAAGGATTCAATTTATTTAAAAAAATCATGATGTATAAATATATAAAAGAAAAATTAAAGTAAGTATGGACTTACTACCAAAATGGCAGCTACTCCCACAAAATTTTCCTTAATGGGTTTAGTAAATAAATGGTCAATAATATAATTAAGCTTTTAGTGGCTGAGAATTCAGGCCTTGTGGTCTGTGTGCAGAAATTTACACAAGATAGTATAAAATAATAATTTCAATTTGGTTATTTGTGGGCTGAAATATGCATGAAAGCAATGTGTGTGTGTGTGTGTGTGTGTGTGTGTGTGTGTGTGTTTGGCTCACTGATGTTTTTAAATTACTGAAATAATTGACATCATTTAAAATTTTGACATTTTTCACATACAAATTTGGATTCTCAAATCAAAATCTCTTACTCCAAAGTACATATTCTTTCTCTTCCATCATACTGCCAACCCAATGTATCTAATTCAATGGTACACTGTACTGCTGGAGATCCTACTCTTCCTTCTAACACCATTCAATCATTATGCCAGTTTCTAGCCTGAACCCTGACGGTACTATGACAAACCCAGGAGACCCAAGCACATCATGTATCTTTATCAATTTTCACAATAAGAAGCACCTTTGGGTCAGAGAAATGATAAACTTATAATGTGACCAAATTAGTTCTTACTTGCAAAACCTTAAGAAATGCAAGAATTGATTTTAAAGAAACTATATCTAAAAACACTTCAAGGGATGCCTGGGTGGCTCAGTCAGCTGGGTGTTCAACTCTTGGTTTTGGCTCAGCTGGTGATCTCATGGGTCATGAGGTTCAGTCCCAGGTTGGGATGCACACTCAGCAGAGAGTCTGCTTGAAGATTCTCTCCTTCTGCCCCTCCCCCAATTGCACATGTTTATTCTCTCTCTCTCATAAATAAATCTTCAAAAACACTTTAAATCTCAGGAGTAAGTAAATATGTGGCTTATTACTAATTTCACATTTAGGCAATAAGAAACAAAAAGTGATAAACTTCCCTTCCGAAGGCCACACATTGAGGCAAATAAATCAGGGGGATAATTGTCATGAGTATTTACTACTAGTCTGTTTTCTTCAATGGGTCATGATTTTCTTGAGACAATAATTTGCTTCCTAGAAGTACATATTTTTACATTAAGAAGATTATTCACCATGACCAAGTGAGATTTATCCCCAGGATGCAAGGCTGGTTCAATTCTCGTAAAGCAATCAGTGTGATAGATCATATCAACAAGAGAAAAAACAAGAACCATATGATCCTCTCATTAGATGTAGAGAAAGCATTTGACAAAATACAGCATCCATTTCTGATCAAAACTCTTCAGAGTGTAGGGATAGAGGGAACATTCCTCAGCATCTTAAAAGGCATTTACGAAAAGCCCACAGCAAATATCATTCTCAATGGGGAAACACTGGGAGCCTTTCCCCTAAGATCAGGAACATGACAGGGATATCCACTCTCACCCCTGCTATTCAACATAGTATTGGAAGTCCTAGCCTCAGCAATCAGGCAACAAAAAGAAATAAAAGGCATTCAAATTGGCAAAGAAGAAGTCAAACTCTCCCTCTTCACAGATAACATGATACTGTACCTAGAAAACCCAAAGACTCCACCCCAAGATTGCTAGAACTCATACAGCAATTCGGCAGTGTGGCAGGATACAAAATCAATGCCCAGAAATCAGTGGCATTTCTATACACTAACAATGAGACTGAATAAAGAGAAACTAAGGAGTCAATCCCATTTATAATTGTACCCAAAAGCAGAAGATACCTAGGAATAAACCTAACCAAAGATGTAAAGGATCTATACCCTCAAAACTATAGAACACTTCTGAAAGAAACTGAGGAAGATACAAAGAGATGGAAAAATATCCCATGCTCATGGATTGGCAGAATTAATATTGTAAAATGTCAATGCTACCCATGGCAATTTACACATTTAATGCAATCCCTATCAAAATACCATGGACTTTCTTCAGAGAGTTGGAACAAATAATCTTAAGATTTGTATGGAATCAGAAAAGACCCCAAATAGCCAGGGAAATATTAAAAAAGAAAACCATAGCTGGGGGCATCACAATGCCAGATTTCAGGTTGTACTACAAAGCTGTGATCATCAAGACAGTGTGGTACTGGCACAAAAACAGACACATAGATCAATGGAACAGAATAGAGAACCCAGAAGTGGACCCTGAACTTTATGGTCAACTAATATTCCATAAAGGAGGAAAGACTATCCATTGGAAGAAAGACAGTCTCTTCAATAAATGGTGCTGGGAAAATTGGACATCCACATGCAGAAGAATGAAACTAGACCATTCTCTTACACCGTACACAAAGATAAACTCAAAATGGATGAAAGATCTAAATGGGAGACAAGAATCCGTCAAAATACTAGAGGAGAACACAGGCAACACCCTTTTTGAACTTGGCCACAGCAACTTCTTGCAAGATACATCTATGAAGGCAAGGGAAACAAAAGCAAAAATGAATTAATGGGACTTAATCAAGATAAAAAGCTTCTGCACAGCGAAGGAAACAGTCAACAAAACTAAAAGACAACCTACAGAATGGGAGAAGATATTTGCAAATGACATATCAGATAAAGGGCTAGTATCCATGATCTATAAAGAGCTTCTTAAACTCAACAGCAAAGAAACAAACAATCCAATCATGAAATGGGCAAAAGACATGAACAGAAATTTCACAGGGGAAGACGTAGACATGGCCAACATGCACGTGAGAAAATGCTCCGCATCACTGGCCATCAGGGAAATACAAATCAAAATCACAGTGAGATCCCACTTCACACCAGTGAGAATGGTGAAAAGTAGCAAGACAGGAAACAAGAAATGTTGGAGAGGATGTGGAGAAAGGGGAACCCTCTTGCACTGTTGGTGGGAATGTGAACTGGCGCAGCCACTCTGGAAAACTGTGTGGAGGTTCCTCAAAGAGTTAAAGATAGATCTGCCCTACGACCCAGCAATTGCACTGTTGGGGATTTACCCCAAAGATACAGATGCAGTGAAACGCCTGGACACCTGCACCCCGATGTTTCTAGCAGCAATGTCCACAATAGCCAAACTGCAGAAGGAGCCTCGGTGTCCATCGAAAGATGAATGGATAAAGAAGACGTGGTCTATGTATACAATGGAATATTACTCAGCCATTAGAAACGACAAATACCCACCATTTGCTTCAACATGGATGGAACTGGAGGGTATTATGCTGAGTGAAATAAGTCAATCGGAGAAGGACAAACATTATGTGGTCTCATTCATTTAGGGAATATAAAAAGTAGTGAAAGGGAATAAAGGGTAAAGGAGAGAAAATGAATGGGAAATATCAGTGAGGGTGACAGAACAAGAGTGACTCCTATCTCTGGGAAATGACAAAGGGTAGTGGAAAGGGAGGTGGGCAGGGGGTTGGGGTGACTGGATGATGGGCACTGACGGGGGCACTTGACGGGATGAGCACTGGGTGATATGCTATATGTTGGCAAATCGAACTCCAACAAATAAAAAGAAACTACATATTTTGCAAGCAATTGGATGTCAATATTTCCCAAGGTCCAATAAATGTGGCCTTATTTCTTTTATTTCTTTCTGGATAAGTTGGTACACATGCCATAATAATCTCATTGATGCTTTTCACTATTATATTAAATAATTGGAGAAATATTCATTTTTTCATTTTTTTCCTAGAAAGCAAATATTGACTAAGTAATATACAAAATTATGAATAATAGTTCCTTACATTTAGAGAGGTCTTTATAGTTTACAACAGAGCTTAATACAACAATAAGTGACTTAGAAAAAAATGCCTATTTCCAAACACCATTTTATAGAAGACGCTGAGATCGTTGTCTTGAGCTGTAAAGAGACTGGAATCAGTGTCCTCTGCAGCAAGTACATTTATCCTAACACAGAGTGACACGCCCCTTCCATTTGAGATGTGTGTTATTGCTCTGTGAGCATGTGCGTTTCTGTGCCAGTGATTTTATATTCAGAGTTTTGAAAATTCCAGAAAATAACTTTATCAATATTTTACTCAATATTACTCTCTAAAATAAACTGCAATCTTAGGAGGTTCATAAATGTGTTTACTAATATAGACACACTTTAAAATTATTCTTTAATTAAGAACTCTAATGTACTCAAGTTTTGTCTTCATTTGCTCTCAGCCTTCTTTACATCTAAGAATAAATTTTCAATAACTAAGGCAGACTTTGATGTCAAATGGCTACTTTGTAAATATGGTACGATATATATGATCAACATGTAGGAGGTATTGTCTGACTTTAATTAAAAACAGGACTAAAAATGAAACAGATGAAAAAACATTACTGGTAGGAAATCCTGATAGAAATTGGGTGATTTTGATTGTAAAATCTGTCAGTCTCAGACTTGTACAAATGCAGTCATTGTTGCCAGGTTTGATTAATGACAGTTGTACAATCATATGCTGACAGTCCCCACCATAAAGATACCTTTTTTTCCCCTGATATGGAACACTGCTGAAAAATGCAACCCAATCAGATTGGCCCCCGGACAACATGTGCTATCATCACTGTACCGTGAATTGAGATTGATTGGTAACCAGCTGTGACAAAGTGGAAAAAGAAGCTCTGGTTTTTGTATTCTATTTTTTCCCAAATAAAAAGAGAGAGAGAAAGAGAGAGAGAGAGAGAAGGAAACTGAATTGTGTCAAAACCATTACCATCTGTTCAGCTAAATAATAAATAAAACAAAATGAATTTATTTTAATACTTAAAACAACAGTTTATATGCAAGGTTCTGTTTCTGTGTGACCTTATATCTTGATAATTCATCTTAAAAGTATTTCAAAACAAAATATTATTCATTTTAAGGAACTTTGAAAATATCAAACAAGATTTTTGAAAACTGGCGAAATTTGATAACCACAGTTCATACATTTCTTGTACTCTGCAATCCCTGATGCATCGTTAAGTTCTAGGCTAGGAACTTTTCTATTTTCTGGCTTTTGTGAATATAATTCAGATAATTTAGGGACTCCTCCCTCTAAGCCTTCCACAGTGCCTTTGGAATTTGGGAGGAGAAAAGAAAAAAAGGAAAACACGATACAATTTCTATTATGAAGTGTGATTTTACCATGTTTAGTTCAAGACTGTGTATCTCATTGCTTTGCTTAAATTATGTGAGGATTCTGCACTAATAAAACTTTCTGAATGGCTGTTCTCATTTCAAAAGCACCTGTGTTTTCATAGAAGGAAATTTATTTTCTCAACATCTTTACTTTTTGAAATCACCTACTACTTCTTGCTACAAGATGTCTGGCTCCAATTCTATAACAAATGTTTTGAATTAGCATTTAAAACTTTATTATGTATCTGCTTTATTAATCATTATGTTGGCCAATAGTAAAAACTATGAATTGAACCAAGAAACATTTAATGTCTATGTAAGTAAATATGGCTTTCCTTTGAGGAGAGTTTAAAAAGTTAGTTTTTAATTTTCAAAATACTTACACTCAATCTAAATAACTGAAGATAACCTTACACCTTCTAAACTATTGCAGAAAATAAAGAAATATTTTCAATAGTCAGCATTTGGTAGTTCTGTAATTCAGTGAAAGCTTAACTATGCAGATTTTATACGGAAATGTCACAAAGTCTGTTGCTTACTTTCAACAGAAGGATTTTCAGGATAAAAATGACTTATAGTCTCATAGTCATTCATGATAATTAAAGGCATACCGATCAACTAACTGAGAGCACTGTATGGATTACAGGGGACAGGAGATATGGCCATCTAGAACTCAGTAGTGATATTTTTCAATTGCTCAAAAAAGTGCATGTTAACAACTGATAACTTTGAATCAAGGCAGCCCTATATAAAATATAAACTTTCTTGGAGAAATTCAAATATTTTGCTTTTTTATTCTTAAAAGTTAAAAACAGAAAAATTTGGTCAATTTTCCTAACACTATCTTTCTGCTCACAATTTTTCAAACAAAATTCTTCTACAGACAACACTTGAAACTATTACCAAAACTCATGTAGGGGCATCTGGGTGGCCCAGTCAGTTAGATCTCTGCCTTTGGCTCAGAGCGTGATCCTGGAGTCCCGGGATTGAGCCCCGTGTTGGGCTCCCTGCTCAACAGGGTCTCTCCTTCTTCCTCTGCCCCTCATTCTGCTTGTGCTCTCTCTCTCAAATAAATAAATAAAATCTTTTAAAAACCCCACAAAACTCATGTAAGCGCCTTTTGGCAACCTAAATCCCGGGTGATATTTTCATACTCTATAATAAATAAGTATATTCTAGAGCCAAGCTCTCTAACTGGTGAAGTCTTGGACCCCAAAATGAGCACAATAGACCATTATTTTGCTGACAAAGGGATACCGAGTCAAGTTTTCTATACTTTAGAGCCAATCTTGGTCACATTCTTCTTTTTACCTATAATTATACTACTACTAATATACTAATTATATTGCATAATACTATATTCCACAATTATAAAAGCTAAGGTTTACAATGGAAGAGGAATTATTTACCTATTCTTTCAGGATTCAGGTCATAAGCATTTTTAGGCAGGGCACCTAAAACCACAATGAAGGACAGATATTTTCTTAAAAAAATGAAAATTAAACTAATATATTTTGGGAAAAAAAAGAAGACAATAATCTTGGGAGATTAGACTTGTAGGGAAGCACCAAGATACAAGATGGTCTCTGAAGACAACCTGTTGTTCCGTGCTGGAAGCATCTACTGAAAGCCAAAGTGAAACTTAACATATGGCGGCATTGGACTCTGCCCTAAACAACAAAACACTATCTCAAATTCTCTTGGCTTCCCCTAAGTTGCTGTCCTTGTTACCTCCACCCCAGGCTGAGGTGGCTCCCTCTTTGTCAGCCTGACCATAGACGGAAACCCTTCCACCAAGTCTCCCTTTAGCAAAGCTGAGAAAGAGGGCATTTTCCAACTAAAAAGCTAAAAGAAGACAAACAAACAAACCAGCAAAATGTTAAAAAAAATACTCACACTAGGATAAAAATACTATAGTTGACTTAATGAAGTGCAGATCACAGGATAACTAGGCCCAAAAGAACACTGCCTGAGATCCCGGACATCACTGACCACCTTGAAACCAGAGCCTCTCTCTGGAGCTTTAGCAATTAAAGCAAACTGCAGCTGAGCCCTTCCAGAAAGGCCAAAGCATCCTGCTCACCCCAAACTAGGAGTGCCTGTAAGTTTTAATCACTGCGGGCTGCTGCTGTGTTTTGAGTGCCCCTGTGTCCCCATCTTCTACTCCTATGACAGACGATGGGGCCTCCAGGGATTAATTCTCTTGCTAAATTTGTGAACAACTGTAAAGTTCACAGCCTGTTGTCCTTAGTCACCACCCTGTTTCCATTCTTTCTGGTTACCTTATTCTCTCATTTTTCACCTCTGAAGTACACTTTGTCTCCTCTGATACAGTCTGTCATAGTCTCTCTCTCTCTCTCTTTTTTTTTTTTTTGTAGCCGCCTCCACAAAATTTCACGGTCTTCTGAAATACCAGTTCAATTATTTGTAAAACTTCCTTGTTATCTCTCTCAGATTTTTACCTTGACCTCATGTCTTAATGGAAATCTAGCTTTTTCCCAAGAGTTGGTGAAAGAGTGGAGAGGAAAGATGTGGGAGGAATCCTCCCTGTCATGCCAATTCCTCAGTACCTAACAAGAACTAATTATTCAATGAATATTTTTTTTAAAAATGAGTTGCATATCCTCTCATAGGAAAATAAAACATACCAAACCAAACCACATCAATGTCCTTCCCATTGAAAGGGAATCGTGTCATGTCATTTGCAAATGGAATCTTCAGAATTTCTTCCTTTCTAGAAAATATGGTAATTGATAGGACTTACTTCATAGAGCTGTTGTAAGAATTAAATGAGTTAAAATATTGGAGACTTGAACTTGGTAGATAGTAAATGCTCAATAAATGTCATCTGAAATTTTCCATGGCTGCCACTCACTTCACTTATATCTCTTACTCCAGTGATAAGGACTCCCTCTTTCTTTGGTCATTGTCTCATAGCAGATCCTGGATGTTGTTCTCAACTGGAAGGACTGTACTTTTGGAATCTGAAGTTCAAATATCTGATGCTGCCATAACTTCAGACATTTCCTGCGGTATTCATCAGTTTACAAAATTAACCTCTTCCTCTGTTTCTATCAACTCTTTGTATCAACACTTCCTCCTCTATCCTACCTAGATTATATGTTCCATAAGTTGCTTGTCAACATCTTCACTTTTCTTGTTTTCCTACCTTGGTGTTGCATTTGCTCAGCAAGCCTCAATTATGTATTAACATAATAGTCTACCCTCTTCTATATACCAGAAGTATAGTTATAAATGCTTCAATTTACCCTCAACCGGCTCTCTAGAGAATAAAGTCCCAACTTCTGAACACACCCAATATGTTCCTTCCTGACCAAGAGTCTCTGCTCACCTCTTCAGCCCATCTGATACCATCGGCTACCTTACAGACAGGCCCTAACTGTACTCAGAATCTCAGGTTCTCTCCTGCTCCTGCATCTCTGCATATGCTGTGTCTTCACATCTGGAGTTTCCCCCATACCTCCCCACTCTTCCATTCTGTCTCCCTACAGCCTAACTATTTCTGCCTATCCTGACCCAAAATTAGTGTGTTTGATGTCTCTCCACACTTCCAGAGTTGAAGCTCCACAAAGGCACGGTCATGTCTTTGTTCATAGTTGTATCCTCAGAGCTTGGTACAGTGAGCTGAACCAAGTTGGTAGTCAAAATCAATTTGTTCATGAAGGAATAAAGCTATACACACACAGAAAAAGAAAAGTTGTATTCTTTCACCAGTATCAAACAATACTGATAACAAAATGCCAAGTCTGCAGAATAGAGAGGTTGTGGACAAGAGAGAGCACAATTTAGGCTTTAAGAATCACTTTATTTTCAATTCCCTGAACTCTGACTGAGTCTATTTAAATTGTATTTTCCATTCATAGTTTTTATTTCAAAGCATTTTCTGTGTTCATTTTCTCTGGAAGTTAACTAATACAATTAACAATATACTGCCCAAGGGCCCCAGAGAAATCCATAGTTTAAAGGAGATAGTAAATTACAGAGGATACCCTTGCTCACACCTATCCTTGTTCTATGATTTAACCAGTTACCCAGATAAAGAAATTCAAATTCAACATAAAGCAGCAAGAAAAGAGTAAGGTACAAAAAGTTTAAGATACAAATTGACTTTTAGGTCAAAATTACATGATAAAAATATATTTTATCTCTAATAATCTTTCATTAGATCAAACATTAATGTTAAAAGGTTTAACTTTACAATCTTAAAATTAGAACTATTCTTTTATTATTGACATGATACCAATATTTGCCTAGCAAATAGATTTTCTTTTTAATTAGACTGTTTTGGTTTTGGTTTTGTTTTGGGTATTATCTGTAAACAGGGCACTATCACTGACAATCACATGATTGTTTTCAAAACTGCAGAGAACTTTTATTTATTTTTTAAGTGATTCTTTTTTAGAGATTTTTAATTTTTTAATTTATTTGAGACAGAACGAGAATGAGAGAAAGAGAGCACAAGCGGAGAGTGGGAAGGAGCACAGAGGGAGGGAGAAGCAGGCTCCCCACTGAACAGGGCGGGAGTGGCTGACAGAAGCTTAGTTCAGGGACCCTGAGATCATGACTTGAGAAGAAATCAGATGCTTAGATGCTTACCCGACTGAGCCACTCAGGTACCCTACAGAGAACTTTTAATATTATCTCATAGATGTACTGATTTTCACTATATTTAAATTCCTGATAAGCTTAGAGAATAACTATGTGTGTGTACATCATGTACTATTTTTCTATTGTATTCATGTAAGATTAAACTCAAATCATTCTAGAAATACAAGGATTTTCATTTGGTTCATAATAGCAGAAAGAAATATCTAATTATTTGCTTTGCTATCTTTAATATGCAACCATACTTGTGATTTATTCAAATAAAATAATATCTGCAAATTCCTTAGATGCATTACTTTAAATACTTTTCAAAACTTAGCGGTATTATTTCCATATGTTTGTTTAACTAATTAGAACATGAACATTTATGATAAAAATACAAACAAGTCACAAGGAATTCATGTTGGAAATCATAAGGAAAGCATGTTGGAACAAATAAAGTGGTGGAAGTGGGTTAAATTATCCTTCAATTTAGAAATATTGGCTTAGATTCATTTAAGACAATTTGGTTTTATAATAGGAGTAGGAATTATTTGGAAAGGTGGATTTATCTCAGATTGTGTATTTGGTTAGAAATTAATCTCAGGTTTAAATTCATTTAGAAAAGGACTTCAGGGGCTAAACCCACAACAATCCCCCAAATCCACAGCTCAGACCAGACGTTTTTGCAAGGCAGTTCCCCTTCTGGTTCTCTTCTGAGTCAGGGATGAACTGTGCAATAGGGACTGCAAGTTCAGAGTGAAATGGATCTTTGTGTCATCTACTTATGATCCTCACCAAAATAAACTTTCAGAAGACTCCACTGGTTTTCAAAATGAGCACTAGCTGAGGGAGGGGTGGGGTGCTCTCTATTAGCAGAGGAAAGTTCAGCTTAGACTGTGCTATGGAAGATTCACAAGGCTCTCTCTCCTCTGCTGCCCACAAAAACCTCCTCATGAAAAATGCTTCGGGAATAATTTGGAATTCAACAGAGCTATGTTGGGGCACTTGTCATCGTTAAGTATGTCATATAACGTGTATTGAAAATAGAAGGTTCAGACATTTCTCTAATTAAGCTACTCTTAACTAGTTTTATCAATTCAGCAACTATTTAATGAGCAAGAAATATAAAGAAACATTTCATGCCTCATATATTCTAGAAAATATGCAAAAATATACATTCATCTCAAGTCATTAGTAAACCAGAGGACTTTCTTGTTTCAATGATGACATATTTCTGTCAAATCCAGCTGTGGTATTATCTGTCCATCACACTGCTACAAACTTCATAGCTAAGGCAATAAGGAAAGACTTTGAAATCTGTTTCTTTAAACTATATTCTATTATTTTTGCCCTAACATTATAAAACCAAAATAAAAATAAAATAGTACTCAAATAAGCAATGCCTACTTCATCTTTTCTTGTAGATCAGTCTTGGTGACTTTTGGGCCAGGTTATCCTATATTGTGGGAGCTGTCCTGTGCATAGTCTGCTAGAGAGAAGCATTCTAACCTCGCCCCACTAGATAATGGTAGCTCCTAATCCCCCAAATATGGCAATCAAAAATGTGTTATACTATATGTTGGCAAATTGAATTTAAATAAAATATTTTTTTAAAAATCTCCTGACATTTTCAAATGTCCCTCTGGGAATGGGAGAAGCAAAACTAGCTCCAGGTAAGAACCACTGCACTAAATGTATATCTGGTGAGCACCACATATCAGATAATAGGGCTAGATATTTGAGACTGAAGATACATATGGCAAGGGGAGTTGGGAGACAGAAAAATAAAAAAATTACAATAATGAGATTAGCATTGTTTTTTCTTAGTACGCAGAAATACCCCGCCCCCCCCCAAAAATGCTAAACGCTGTTCAGTAGAACATGGAATGAAGGGTATTCCAGGTCTAAAATGGGAAATGAGCACAAGCTTTCATTTCAGAGAGACCTGGGGTTTGAATCTCGCTTTGTCACCCACAGGTCCTGTGATCGTGAGCACTATGTTCATTGTCCCTAAGCTTCAGTTTCCTGCACTGTTAAAAAAGGGGATTCATACTTCAAGGCTCTTGGGAAGATTAATTATAACTGCACAAGCACCTACTATAAAAACGGTGGGCCCTCAAAAAAAATACAGTGTTTCTCGGGCACCTGGGTGGCGTACATGGCTAAGTGTCTGCCTTCAGCTCAAGTCATGATCCCAGGGTCCTGGGATGGAGTCCTGAATCAGGCTCCCTGCCCAGCGGGGAGCCTGCTTCTCCTCTCCTCACTGCTTGTGCGCTCTCTCACTGTCTCTGTCTCAAAAAAATAAGTAAAATAATTTTTAAATGTATTTTTACACACTGTAAAAATGTATTTTTACACACTGTATGTGTTTGTGGTTATTTAAATATAATTTCCTTTGGGGTTCCAGAGTGGTTCAGCAGTTAAGCATCTAATGATCTCAGCTCAGGTCTTGATCTCAGGGTTCTGAGTTTAAGCCCCACATTGGGCTCCATGCTGGGCATGGAGCCTACTTAAAAATAAATAAATAAATAAATAAATAAATAAATAAATAAATAAATAAATAAATACATTCCTTTAAAGATGAATTATTTTAGGGGTGCCTGGCTGCTTCAGTCAGTGAGGTGTGCAACTCGAGTTTTTTCAGGCTCCATTTTGGGTGTAGAGGTAACTTAAAATAAAATCTTAAAAAAAGAAGATGAATTATTTCAATTTAGCTGGTTAGAGAGTGGACTTGAGTGCTAATGTGCCTGGGTGGGTTCAAATCTCTCTCTACCCTTGAATATGCCCCTCAAATTTTCTTCCTTTGGTAACCTAACAATGATAAGTATATGTGTTTCATGAGGAAGCTGTGAGGATTAGCTGAGTTTTCTACATATAAAGCCCTTGAAAAATTAGCTAGTACTCCCTGAATCAATTTTAAGATGCATATTTTTCTATTTTAACATCTCGGACATTAGAAACCATTTTCCATAGGTGGCAGATCATATTTGATCTGGCAATTTTTTCTCCTTAACACAGAGAAAAAGTACTGCTGGATCTTACAAATAATTCCAACCTGAATTCAGTGACAGATGATATTATTATGTGATTAAAAAGAGTTGGGTTACACACAGCTTTTTGACTTTCATGTTTATTAAAATTCACACCTGTCATCCAGCACCCAAATTATAACCTCAGTATTACTTTTATCTGTTCTTTTCCCATGAATCCTGACATTCAATCGATTTGCTGAAAAAAAAAAAAAGGAAAAGCTTTTCTTTGTATTGCCAGTTGCATTAATATCCATATTTGTATGTTTATAAGAAATAATCCACTGGAGTCACCTAACTACTTTTTAAACAACTTCCTACCAGGTATGCTGCCTACCTCCAAACATTCTCTTCTCTAAACTCTCCTACATAAAATATGAGAATCAATTTTCAAACATCGTGACAAAGATACATTTCTATTGAATGTGCTTCAGTGAATCCTCATTTCATAGTGTGTTCAGTATAAACACTTTACTTGGAATTAGAGGCTTTCATAATAAAGCCTCAACTAACCTTGTTGGTCATAAGTGCCACTCCACTCCACTCCAGGCAAACTGAACCACTAATTGTTAGCCTACACTTTCCAGCACCAAAGGTTTTTCATCCTGCTTCCATCTCTTGGAATATTCTTTGCAGCTCCACTTATGAAAATTCTATTCTCCTTTTCAGACCCATCACTAATGTCACATGGGACAAAAGCAGCTTTTCCTTTCTGAAACCCTAAAGAGTCTTGAATATCATAGTTTTTTATATAGTTTGCTTTATTTAATACTTAATGTTATTCATATCTTGTACCCTCTACTAAAATCCTTGAGAACAAGCTCATTTTTATAACCTGTTGCACTATCAACACTAAAAATGTTCAATGAATATGTATGATTATTTTTGAATTTTTGAAATGTAGTAGTTACTAATGTTATTAGTCTACATTCAAGATTTTTATTATTCTTTTGACAGAATTCACATCTTGCTATAAATTGTGTTCATAGTAAGGATAAAAATATTTTCTTTCTCTCTTTATAGAATTTCTCAAATAAAGGTAAAAGTCCCTATCAACTTTTTTGCTTCTATTATTTGTACAGATGCTGAACAAAACTCTTAGAAAATATGGATTAATGGTTGAAATATTTATAATTTTAATCAAACATATTTTTATAACAAGGGCCATTTGCTGTATGAATTGTAGTGATGCAGAATATTTAACCTGGTATTCTTCAGAAAGGCTCCAGACATCTATACATTTGATGAAATTAGTTGAAAGGTGTTACGGTAACTTTTATAACTGTAACAGTCACAACACATAAGAATTATTGGCAAAATTTCTACACTGAGGTCTTGTCACAGGTCTACCCTATAGATTTGTATCATGAATCACCTTCTCATAAGAGACTTCTCATACTTTAATTTCTTGGCAAAGGTTCACTGTGTCTCAACAGCAGCACCCTTCCCTCAAATATGACCCTTGAGAATGAAATTCCAATGAGTTGATATTATGTACCAACTAAATTTTTGATTTACTCTGATTCTACTCTGTGGAATAATTGATTCTACTCTGTGGAGTAGCGTATAATCTTACAATGCTTTGAAAGTATTTGTTTTTTGTCTCTTATCTTTCACAATTGTATCTCCTTCACACACTAACAAAATTATAACTCTCGTTCATCATGTTATTGTAATACGAGGTCTCAAACTATTCTTTGTGGGGTTTTTTTCCTTTCTCTTTCAATTCATATCAGTCAACTTGAATAATCACATTGAGCAACAATTTTTCCAGAAGGACTATTAGAAGGAATAATCACAATGATAATGATAATAATAGTGATGATGATATAGCCCTACGTTTTAGGAAATACAAAGTCTAGAACTCACTCCCATCAGCCAATATTCACAACTGTCCATAAAACTGTTGATAATCAAATATTATCAAGAAAATATAAAATAATGCTCTATTTTTTAAAATTTTATTTATTTATGATAGTCACAGAGAGAGAGAGAGAGAGGCAGAGACATAGGCATATGGAGAAGCAGGCTCCATGCACCGGGAGCCCAACGTGGGATTCGATCCCGGGTCTCCAGGATCGCGCCCTGGGCCAAAGGCAGGCGCTAAACCACTGCGCCACCCAGAGATCCCTAAAATAATGCTCTTTTAGTAAATTCTATCATTGTCTGAGTGCCATTAAGCAATGTAGATGAAAAGATTAAATTATTATGCTCTAGAAAAGTTCATAGTTCTAGATTTATATACTTATACTATTTAATTCTCTCAGCAAGCATTTCTTTGGCTTCTTTTGTGTTCCCAGTGACTTCATTTTTATTTCCAGATACAGAGTTAAAAAGAGCACCAACATAGGGGTGCTTGGGTGGCTTAGTTGTTTGGGTGTCTGACTCTTGGTTTCAACTGGGGCTATGGCCTTGGGTTGTGGTCTCTGGGTCTCGGAATCTCATCCTACACTGGGCTCCTTTCTTAGTGTGGAGTCTACTTGTCCCCCTCTCTCCTCCTCTGCCTTCCTACCCTCTACCCTCCACCTCCTACCTTGCTCGTGAGTGCTCATTCTCTCTCTAAAATAAATAAATAATAAAACCTAAAGAATACAAGAATATATTAAGTTAAAACATTCTGTGATAATAAAGACAGAATTGTTTTAAACTTTGTTTCAATGGCAGTTGGAAGGAATGATAATTTTTTAATTATGCAAACTTATTTGATATATCTTACTGATAAGTGCCATTATGATAAAGATTATAAAATCATTTATATGTACTCTATTACACAGATGTATTTTGTGACCATCTGATAGGCACGAATTTACTAAAATGCCTTTTCCTAATCTCTAATCCCCAATGGAGAATGGAAAAAAATTGTTTCCACCCAGCCCCTCTAGTTAGTGGTCAAAAATGTGGGCTTGGCAACCATATATCCTAGATCCTTTACTACATGACTGACTTTCTCATACTGACCCTCTTTGTGTCTCATTTTTTTTATTTGTAATATGGAAAGGATAACAACATTTATATCATAAGGTGGCCATAAGAATAAATGTATTAAGGTAAAATGCCTAGCGTAGGTCTGGTATAGAGTAAGCACAATGTAAGTATAATTTATTAATATTATATTTACAGAAAAGGGAAATGCAATACAAAAACAAATGTTTTGAATCAATATTAGATTTTTCCTATAAAAAGCTAAACAAGCATTCGGGGTCAAAGGCAATTTTGAATTAAAAAATATGCCCATATATACATAAAAATCTGACAGGTCATATGCAAAATATAAAAAAGTAGTTGTCAATGATATTTGAGTGTATCTTTTAAGGTACTTTCACTTGTCCTCTTTCAGCCCATCCATTTTAAATTTCTGAGTTTTTCCTCCCATAAAAATGTGTTATTATACTTGTTAAAATGTTTTGAGTCATTGCCATTTTCAGAATCATAACATTTTAGAATTTAAGGGCACAGAAGTCATCCCATCCATCCAATCCAACTTATACATTTTGCAGATGTGGACACTATTACTCAACATATTGTGTAAATTATCTAATGCAGCATGATGCATTTAGCAGAGCTGGGATAAGATTGTTAATCTCCTAAATTCAACTTTACTTTGTAGGCCCACATTGCAATTACAACTTATTAAGCAGAACAACAACAGCAAAAATCAATCAGAAATATATCTTAAGAAAAACCCCTGGGTGATTAAAAATCGTCTAAGTGATTTAATCACAAATTGTCATATGAAGGCAAGGATTTGTGTTAATATAGTCAATTAAAGAACTTTACCCTTCTTATATTGTGTTTACAGTTAAGGTAAGAATCTAGGTACTAGAAAGTGTGTCTCCAATGGTAAATATCTAATATATCCACCTGTGGCTTGATACAGTGATTATCTCTTGGTAAATCTTCGGCTCGTCCTATAATTTGGGCTAAGGCAAATGTTGCCCAAGTCCTGACTCGTGCCTAGTGAATTCTCCAACATGCCACACTTTGATGGATGAAAGAAACCTTCTATGACTCCTATGTTAGACACCACTCAGATGCCAATGACAGGTGGCACTCAGGCAGATCCTTTTGCTCTGCTAACTGGCACGTGGTCTTGGCTTTGCCTTGACACAACACAAGAGCTGCCAGTTAATGGACATCTTTGACTTCAAGGCATTTCATATTCCAAGTGTGTCCCAGCTTGTTAGCTGACCACTGGCCAGAGCCCAAATTGGATGCCAGTTCCTGCATTGTTCCTGAGCTGAGATTCTCAACAGATGGGCCAATGTGGTCACAGGATGGGGCAACTTGCACTCCTCAACCTAGGTGGCAATTAGTTTTGTGTTAACAGCAACTATTAGCACCTATTTGATGAAAACACAGAGAAAGCACCATTTTGGCATCCCTCTAAAAGTTGCTAATTAATCCTGTTTGTAAACAAAATCTCTGTCTTCAGCTTCTAACAATGTAACTTTGACCTGGTTCAAATTTAGATTTTTTAAAGCACTAAGACACTTTATGTGTGGCTTATGAAATTAATGCTATATGGTATTCCTATAAGGTTATTTACAGTATAGTGTTTCTAACTTATTATCTAAAATTTTATCTAAATATAAAATTTGTAAGTGCCTCAAGTCCACAAACAATTAATAATCACATAATTATGAAGCTCATTACTTTAAAATATATATTTCATGTGGGACAGATGCTAAATCAAGTCCTGGCGCTAACATGCATTAATGCGTGACTTTCGAAGCAAGTTATTTAAGCTTCTATTTTCATACCCTTCAAATAGGAAGTCGTATTATTCTAGAACACCATTTAAAATAACATAATTAACAAGCAAAAGTGTGTGACAAATAGTATGTTCCTCAAACATACTTGCTTTTATTGTTTCATAATCTTCTTACAAAAGTGGTGATTTTCTTATTATCAGCAAACAAATGATATAGCATAATATGTAAAATTTGAAAGTCCTAACTCAGATAGCTTATTGAATTGAGGCTGTGATAATATATCTGGACCATGTACAATCCCCCAGAGGTAGAAAAATTGGTGTAACTTTCAGGCTTGGCAAAATGGCTGGCAAAATTCATAAATTAATCTATCTGATTTAAAAGCAAAAGTGATACTTATTAAATCAATAAGATTTTATGTGTTTCTATAGAAATTGGCAAAAGAAAGAGTATCCATAGAAATTGTATACTCTATGTTTTTCTTGACTATATTTTCCTTGTAGTTTAGCATTTAACTAATAAATGCCACCAATCAGCTGAATTTATAAAACTGGAGCAGTTGTTATGTTTATCCATTGTAGAGAATTTACAGTGCTTTGAATTAGTTATATCATTTTAATAACCCTTTGAGTTAGAATGGATGGCATAATTATTCACCCTGTACACATGAATCAAAGTGTAGGTTAGTCATTAGTCCTACTGCACTTCTGGTCCATTTCTTCAGGATGTAAAACACAAAGAGTTTAAATAGCTTCTTCAAGGTCACGCACCTACTTAGTGGTAGAGAAATCTGTCAAAAACCATTTCCAGAACCTGGGAGTATGACTAAACAGGTAAACGATTGAACAGTGTCAGAACTAGCCTAAAGTCTAACATCTATGGCAATGGCCTAAGCCCTCTGCATACTATTTGTAGCTATATTAAAAGATCTCACAATAATCAGCATGTAGTTCTAATTTTTTTTCCAGACAGAAATGGCTGAGGCATCTGCATAGCTGAAAAATCATATTCAGTTATACTTTTCTTTATATTTCTATGAGGGACCAATCCACTTTTCAGATGTCACATGTAATGTTTTATATACATTGTTTTTCTCCTGCTCTCAGTTCTTTTCCTTCTTTAAAAAAAAAATTAATTGACCAATCTTGACCAGCCTACCTAATCAGCGTGGTTATTTATCAGGAGCCCAAATTACCCCATGTCCTTGAAGCACACACTGTATTCGAAGAAGGCTTATCTGCTCAGCAGGGTGGTGGAACACCTGTTCAGCATCTCTGCGTCCCAGTAGCACATGCTCTAAACAATGGAGCTTCGAAACAATTAATATAAGGACATTTCCAGGGCTAAGTGAAAAGAGCCACTTAGTGTAAAAATGCCACAAAAAAGGGAATTATAAGTGGTTCTATTCAGTTTCTTTTCTTAAGGATTCATGTATTTATGTGAATCTCACATTTCACGGAATGAAGAACTCTAAAAAATCTCTTAAAATAGGCTTGCACTTTGGAAAAAGGAATTTGTCAGTGGCTTCAAGAAAATTGATAGAATTTTGCACCATATATCTTGCAACTCTTATTCTCTAGGCCTTTTTCTATTTTTATGAAATATTCATGAATTATATCCACTATGCGCAAGCCATCAACTGCATTTAGAATTTGCAGGCATATATAAGAATGTAAATGGCATATTTTATTTCCTTTTTGCTCTGACAAGCTATTACGAACATTCTTTTCTGTTCTCTAGATCTTTATTAAGAAAGTTAGTGTCACTTTAGAGTTTGTTTAGAAAATAAATAAAAATGAAATAAAAAAATCATGGAGCTAACTATATTATATGAATGATGAAGGATGTTAAATCTCCTATTTACAATTCTTCAAAAGACTGCCAATAATTAACTGAAACACAATCTGTACTGACAAGCCCAGATAAGAAAGTACAGTTAGATTAATCACACTACTCCTTAACTAATTTCTGAGAAGGGATGTTTTTATTCTTCTATTATTAGATTGAAAAGAATATTGTAGTGTTGGTATATTATAACTTAATTTTATTTGTTTCGTTGAAAATTTATTATGTTCTGTTTATTTCACATTTAACACATGGTATTTTTCATAGAGCTCCAGGACACATATATATGTATTTTTATTTTGCTATAAAAATATACAATATCCATATGGTAATACAGAACATGGCATAAGATGAAATATCGTCTTAGTATTGTAAATACTGGCAACTTTTATCACATGAAAACTCTTTGTAGAAAGATGTGCTGATGGCACCTGGTCATCAAAAGAGTATTAATTAGCAAAAAGTTCTAGGTTTGCCTGAGTAAAAAGATGTACCCAAGAAAGGAACTAGGATTGCTTTAGTCCTTTCTTTAATGTATTCTGTATATAAATACTTCACCACATCACCCAATCTGGTTAACATGAAATATAAAATAATAACAGTATATTTATCTTGCTTAAAATAACTTTTTTAACAGACTATCAGTGAGCATGATAAATATAGTAGGCACTTAATAAATGTAGGTGATTGTGAAATTGTATCCTCTTCAATTTAAATTATGCTTTAAAAAAAACTGTTTTTAAAAAATTGTCATTGTTTATAACAATAAATCTTTCCTCTCTTTTCCGTTATCTCATTTTATTCCCTCTACCACTTTAGTTTCTTATTGGTGTGCAAAATTCTTGTCCCCAATACAGAGTTGATGTTCATTTATTTGAGCATACATCTATTGAGACTCTCTGAAAAAAAAAGATATTGATACTTGACACAGTCGCAAAAAGTAGTGACTTCTTTTTTCTTCCTAAAACCTTCAATTGTGAAATAGTAGCATCTTCAGAAGTCTCTGCAAGCAATTAACACTTTGACAGTAGCATGTAATAAGGTGAAGTCTCCTTCTTATTTTGTCTCTTTGTTATGGAAAATAGCCAAATAAACAACTTTTCCCTGGGCATTAGGGTTATTGCTGGCCTTAGGAATTGCTACTTTTCCCACCTCCCCAAAACACTCATCTAATAAAAAAAATGTCTTTAATATAACTCACCAAGGGTATATTTTCATTTTATTAAAGATAGTTACTGATAAAGGTCAGAAATTTAAAGGCTAAATCAAAAAGAAGGAGGTATAAAAGTACTACTAAAAAATATTTTCACAGTAAAGGAAAAAAATACGCCCTTAATTCATCTCTGGTTACTGAAAGTTTGGCACAGATATCTTATTCTGTGTGGAAGGTTTAAACAGCTATCACAGCATTTCATAAATTTAAACTTGAATTGAAAAGCTTTCCTTGTCTCCAAAAGAAAAATAGTCACCTATTACTTACATAGTAATTACAGGCTATGCAGCTGCCCTGCAAAGCTTTACTATAAATGTGTTAAGCATGAACCACTACACAAACCTTATTCAAACTGCATTAAATGTTCAGCCAAAGAAATGTCATCCTCCACCCCACTTCACACAATTGCTTACACAAGAACAATGGCCATCTCCCTAGTCTGAGACTTAAATAACGTAATAGAATCAATGTTGTTGATTCAGGCTATGGTTGGTTAAAAGTCATTACTGTTATTCCTCACCAAGTAAAGAGGTCTATTTCCCCCTCATTATGCATAAGTGAAGCTTATGCTAATGTATACAAATCTAAGAATGAATAAGCTTCTTTGAAATACCACTTAAAGATTATTTCAAGAAAAAGCATGTGGCTTCCGTCATGATAAAAATATTGACCTCAATTTCTATACGGCCCTGAGCCTTACTTTAAGCCTTTCTAACATACAATCTAAAGCTCACACAGCATTTCCATGTGCTTAATACTTTTAAAATATTTAGTTGGTCACACAAAGTGCTATAGCAGTATCATGTCATAAGCAGAAAAATAAAAAGGCCAGAACCCTAGGACAGTGTTTTAAGGAAAGTTAGTGAAAATAAGATTTCTCAAAATTTCCACCTTGTCTTTAGAGTCCTTATATCATCCATTCTAAACAGGTAGTATTAATACTGTTCTTTGATTTTTATTATTTGAGCTCTGAAATAAATGAATTGGGTAAGACTGAAGAATACTGTAACAATGAAAAGTGTCAAGTTTTATGATTTAACGCCTAGAAAAATCCAGGAATAAATCAAACTGGGCTTGATTAAGTTTTATTTTATCTTAATTCAAAGACACAGACCCATTAAAATGCAACACAGTCTTACAACTTTCTATTTTTGAAATATTTATGAACTGGATCTTGCTTAATGAATAAAGATGACGGGGTCATGAAGGATATTATATGGATATCATGTAACCCCTGATATCATGTGAAAAAAGAGCATTCTTTGTGGCTTTCTTCCTAGTACTCCACAAATCTAGTCTAATTATGAGAAAGCATGAAACAAATTCAAGTTTGGGGAACAATCTGTAGGATACCTGGCCAATACCCTTTAAGACTGTCAAGGTCATAAAAACAATGGAAGATTGAGGACCTGCCATACTAGATAAAACTGGGGAAACATGACAAGTAAATGCAATATTCTATAATATCCAACTAAATATACACCTTAGATTGGATCCTGGAGCAGAAGGAAGACATTAATGGAAAACTTGGTGAAATCAAAATAATGTATAAACTTCAATCATTATGCATGAGCATTTGCTCATTAGGAGTGACAAATATTTCATCATAATGTAAGATGTTAACAATAGGGAAAACTGAGGATCAGGTATACAGGAATTCTCTGTACGATCTTTGTAACTTTTCTATAAATCCAAAAATTTTCCAAAATAGAAGTTTGTTTGTTTTTTGAAAAATGGACAAAGCTGGGGTGCCTAGACAGTTAAGCTGGTAAAGTGTCTGCCTTTGGCTCAGGTTATGATCCCAGGGTCCTGGGATGAAGCCAGCGTCTGGCTTCCTGCTCAGCAGGGAGTCTGCTTCTCCCTCTCCCTCTGCTCCTCCCACAACTGGTGCACATGTGTTATCTCTCTAAAATAATTAAGTAAAATCTTTTTCAAAAAATGGACAAGGCTATTTATTCCCAGTAATTGAAAATTAATCTTCATCTACACTAGGCCAAATTTTACCATATAATTCATCATCTTTAAATCTTACATCAACATTCTAAAACTACACATTAAGTGCTCTCAAACTTGAGGAAAACTATTGACTATCCATAGACAATAGACACTAATTACTCAGCTCCAAAACTCTTCTTGCTTTTCAACCTGCTTCTCCACTGAGAAGACTTGAGGAACCTCAACATTTACAAATTCCTGTTACAACACTTCTTTAAAAGCAGATGTCCAGGGACGCCTGGGTGGCTCAGTGGTTGAGTGTCTGCCTTTGACTCAGGTCGTGATCCCAAGAGTCCTGGAATTGAGTCCCGCATCAGGTACTCTGCCACCTGCCTATGGCATTTCCCTCTGCCTATGTCTCTGCTTCTCTCTCTGTGTCTCTCCTGAATAAATACATAAAATCTTTAAAAAAGATAAAAAGATGTCTGATGGCATAGTGACAAAGGAAACAGAGAGGTGACTTTCCCTATTATTTTGGCTGAAAAACTAATAAAATTAAAAGTTTCACTTGATTCATTCCAATAAATTGCAAGGAACCTCTCACTGGCTATTTAAAACGTTTGGTCCATTTCAGGCCAATGCGTTGATGATATAACTTTAGAAAATATAGTATCAGAAAATTAAGGGTAAATAAATCAGATTTTGAAATGAATGCATATATTCAGCAAAATATATGCGGTGGCTGGTGAGAGCAGATAAAAGGCAATGGTGTCTGTGAAAGTATGTTTAATTTCAGTCAGTTGAACGAAACCTAATTTCTTTTTTTTTTAAGAAAAAAATTATAGAAAGGACAGAATGTGAAATTTTATGCAGATGATGATTGTAGTAGGTGTGATGGCTACAGTTTCAAAAGACAAAACAAATCTTAAAGCTAGACTTGCTCATTATATAGAATCCCTTAAATGTTTCTTTTGGTCATAAAGAGTAAGGTCTTGGAAAAATTTAGACAACAAAAAAGTTAAATGTATTTTTATAAAAGGATAACAAGCATTTTTAGACTAACCCTAAAGAGCTGAATGACTGGGTTTGGGGTTTGGTGATTGGAAGAATAGAAATGAGATGGAAGGAAAAGTCTCCATGAAGAAGTGGAGATTGAGAAAGTGACAGGCAGTCCCTAAGTGACAAACTCCTTATGTGGTGAGTAATGTTAAGTATTGTATTTGATCTCTTTTCAGTATTGTGTTGCACAAACCTTTTCCTTTACTCTAGACCTTAAAGTAAGCTATACTCAGCAGCCTTTGGTTAGTGATGCTCTGGACAACAAAGGAAGGCAGACAGTATCCAGTGTGTGGGGGTGGGGGAAGTATCATGGCAGCGGAGCAGTAGTTGGAGGTAATTAGAGTAGGTAGTCAAGATTCAATAGGAGTAGAATGGTGGAAGGGCCACGTCAGGAAACTTTAATATTTGGGGGTAGTAAATGGAGTGGAGGATTAGGCATTTATATGAAACTTCAATCAAAGAGTGACAATAAAAGCCTGGAGGACTTCAGAATATTAAACAGTAGATATGTGGTTTACATATGTAAAAATCATATGTGTAGAAATAATACACAGAGATATGAGAGTGTTTGGTGGTTACAATCAGGATGTCTTTTTTTTCTCTCAATTGTTCAATGATTATCTAACAATTTTCCATCCATATGATGTTCTTACCTTCCTCTTGGCAGGTCTGCATCATCCTTTTTCCACCGCACAGTTGGTTGAGGATCTCCTTGGACCTGACAACGAAATTCTACAGCTTCTTCTTCCAGTACCACCTGGTTAATTGGCCTCCTGAGAAATGTGGGTCGTTCTTAGGAAAAAAAAAAAAAAAAAGCAAAAATGGTAAAATGAAATGAATGTTTCATTTATTATTAAAACATGTTATTAAAACTTGTATTATTAAAACATGTTACGTGTTTTGAATACGTTACAGATAAAACATAACTATCTCAACTATGTCTTGATAAGACTTTATGAATCCAATGTAATTGAATAAAATAAAATATTTTGGATTACAGAAGTAGCTATGGTTTGTATATAACACCATACAATCCTTTGGAAAATATTAACTTGATTTTTCAATGAATTCCTAAGCTAAATCATGTAAACCTTATCATAAAAATGTTAACACTGGATTCCACAGAAACAAGGAAAGAGATAAAAATGATTAATCTATCACAATGGCTGAGTGGGAAACTTGAAATTGTTGGAAAATATAGAAAATGAAATATATTAATTCTCCATCAAGAATTCTAGCATTAAATGGAATTAAAATAAAAATTAAAAAAAAAGTGCTAGAGAAAACAAACAAACATAAAAATCATGCTCTCACACATAAGTGTTATCTAAGTTTTCCCACATAGGTTCATTTCACCAGGACTCAATACTTCCATGAATGTTTTTTACTTCATGTATGGAAAACTCTCTACCTGATTTATTTTTTCTTAAATATAAAAGCTGTTGATTTTTTCTTAAATAAAAATCACCGTTATTATTAATAATTGTAAAGTATTTACTGTCATACATAATTTTTCAAGGCCACTGACACTTATCTTCTCAATGTTCCAGATTTTTTTCTTTACCTAACTTTTAATGTTTCTTTATTTCTCTAATATTGTGTTTTAGTTTTCCTGTCCTTGGTTTTTTGTTGTTACTTTGCACCTATTATCCGTAATCTGCATTTTAGCACTCCTTTACATCAAGCTAGAAAAAAATAAATCCCTGTCCATAAAAATCTTATCATCTAAGAGAAATATAAAACAAACAGTTGTTTCACAAATCTCTAAGCACTTCAAATTCTTGTCTAATTTCTTCCCTTTTTGATAATGGTCTGATACAGGAAACATTACCATTTAAGTTTTTATTAGCACATGTCTCCAAATCATAGGCAGTCTAATAGTGCTACTTACTGAGGTAGAAAAAGAAGTCAAGGAAAAGAAAGATGAAATCCATTGAGAATTGACACAATTTATCTGGCCATATGGCCATATTTAGTCACTTAAGACTTTAGTTTCAAACCCAGTTTAAAAATATCAAACAAATAGCACAAAACCGAAACATATTTAGCAAGAAAATGTTAAAGAAAATAAACCACTTTAAATAACATATATTAAGAGTATAGGGTTGAAGTATATAATTTTATTTTTAAATAAAGATCTATATTTATAAAGTAAATGTGTAAGTTGCAAGACACATACTGTATTGCAGTGAAGTCAACAATCATTGGCATTCAGAAGGAAGACAACTCCATCTTTCCATGGTGAAATTGACAGTAGGGATCAAAAATTTCTCTAAAATAGCAACCTGCATAACTTACTTAACTGTACTCTGAGACCTCAAAACCCCAAGCCGTAAAACAGGCAAATAGAGCTTTTCATAGAGAGCTTTTTAATGCAGAATTTAGAAATAATACAAAGAAACTTGGAAGGAAAAAAAAAAGGTTGCTCTTAAAGATTTTAGGGAGTCAGAATCAATTAGCAGCTAAATGCCCCCTTTCCCCAAAGACAACAGAACAAATCTGCAAGTTGGATGGAATGATTTAGTATTACCCTCTTTTTTAAAGATTTTATTTATTTATTTGAGAGAGTGAGAGAGAGGAGAGCATGAGTAGGGGAGCAGCAGAAAGAGAAGGACAGGCAGACTCCACACTGGGCACAGAGCCTAACATAGGACTCAATCCCACAACCCCAAAATCATGGCCTGAGACAAAAATCAAGAGTCAGTTGCTCAACCGACTGAGCCACCCAGGTCCCCTGATCTGTATTATACTTTTGAACTCTGGACACTATGTGCTCCAAACAACTACTTTAGCACTGGCTAGTTGTTATTGAGCTATTGTTTCTGTCAGCAAATGGGTAACAGGTTCAGTAAATATCTCCGTATGAGTGCTCAGAATGTTAATAGCAAAAATGAATCATTAGCACAGAAAGTAGGATTAACTTTTTCTTTGTAATCACTTGGGGATATTCATCCAATTCATCTGAAGGCTTTGCCTCTAACCTAATGTTAAAAGAGAGCTAAGCTACTGTTACTATGGCTTGAGATTGGGAAGTCATGTCAATCTCAAGTACAACCTTTCAAATCATGTACAACCTAGTGTATGTAGAGAAGTCATTTTCTCATCCATCCATTCATTTAGCACATGTTAAAACAGCTTTTCCTATGCCAGGCTTTGAGCTTGGTGGCTGGTGAACAGCTGCTTGGTTTCATCAGAAAAGGAGTGGGAGGTGAAGCTGTGATTGGCAAGATGTGTAGGGCCTTACAGGCCAACTCAAGGAATATGAGCTTTGCCCTGAAAGTGAAAGAGAGCTGCTGGAGGATTTTAAGTAAAGAACCAACATTTTTAATAACGTGAAAAAGACTGTGTTGGCGGATCTGTGAAAGATGAGCTAGAGAGAAATGTGAAGCAGTGAATTACGTCAAATGTTTCTTGTAAGAAATTATTTCAGCTTCGACTGATACACTGGTTCTCTGGATATGGTAAAGGGGACAGAATGAAGAGATATCAGAACTGAGTGATCAATCAGATGTGGGTATTGAAGAAGAAAAGTCTAGAAAGATCCTCAAGTTTCTATTTAGCAAATTGGAAGATTGGCAGGTAAAGTATGGATATGGTGTGTGCGTGTGTGTGTGTGTGTGTGTGTGTGTGTGTGTAGATCCTTTCATCACAAAAATTGTAGATATGAGAAAAGTGAATACCTTATGCTTATGCCATTGTTGGTCAGGTTTCTGTTACTTGAAGTTAAAAGCATTCTTAATTAAGAAGATGAAGGAGGCTATTTACATAATAGGAGGGAAAAAGAAAAAAATATGATCCTATGTGTAGATATAGAAAAAGCTCTTAGATTTAAAAAGAAGGAATAAAAAGGAATCAAAAGAAACCTCTTAAGCATGGGGAAGATATTTTATCAGAAATTAAATGCAAAGCTTCTTTTTTCAAAGTACTATCCTAAAATTATGCCTATTAAAATCAGAAACAAGGGATCCCTGGGTGGCGCAGCGGTTTGGCGCCTGCCTTTGGCCCAGGGTGCGATCCTGGAGACCCGGGATCGAATCCCACGTTGGGCTCCCAGTGCATGGAGCCTGCTTCTCCCTCTGCCTATGTCTCTGCCTCTCTCTCTCTCTCTGTATGACTATCATAAATAAATTTAAAAAAAAAAAGAAAAGTAAAATCAGAAACAAGATGGACATGCCAACATTAATAATCAATAAGAAAAAAGTGTGAGTATTGGGGAACAGAATAATAATTTCAATAATTGCAGCAAAAAAAAAAAAGAACAACATAGGATCTTTGTAGCAACACTGGTAGTATCAGAAAATGGGTGTGTTTAGGAAAAATTGTGGCAAATTCATACATTGCAAAATGAGTAAGTCATTAGAATGTTAAAGTTATGTTGTATCTATCTATCTGTCTATGATTTATCTAACATGGAAAACTTTCATGACATGATGCTAACTATAAAGTAAATTGTATAACAGTATGTGAGAGTAATTCCATTAAAACACACATGAGTACTTTCAGGCAAAGTTGGTGTATGCTTCCTTTAACATGCTACCTGTCACAAAATTACAACATATGAATGTAATTAATCCTCAGGCAAACTCGACATTAAACTTGTTACAAAACTAAAGTTGCTAAAAGCTGTCTCTTCATCCAGGGGACACTATCCTTGAGGGTTTTCTGGATATCACATGTGTTCTAAGACTCCCTGTTTTTTATGGAAACAGGTGGAAGCACCTGATTTATAATTTTAGAAGGAAGACATAGGATCCCCTGCTGCCCCGTTCTGATGAACTCAGCATGGGTGGACAACTTTGCAATGAACTTTCTCTATTCCCTTCTGCCCTCAAGCAGAGTCTAGTTGCCTAGCAACTAGATAACTGCAGTAGAGCATGTGGCATAGAATTATTGGGAGCCTAACATTGGCTCATGATGGAAAATGTAATTCAATTGATAAGAAAGAAAAAAAGAAAAAACAATGCAAAGAATAAGCCAGATAAATTCATTTGCATATATAGAGCACATGAAGATGGGTTTTATACTTGAGGATCTTTGGTTATACCTTCCAAAAAAAAATGACATTGACATTTACTAATACATTAGAGTTTGGTCACGACTTTTAAAGTATTATTCTGGGAATTTCCATAGCACCCATTAGTAATTATCTCTAAATTGTATTATTCATTATTCCAATTGTTTTCTGCTAATTATACTAAAATCACTTTGTACCTCAATTTTAACTGCCTTCAAAAAACAGTATGTTAAAAACTGTAGATTTGCTTAACATTTATTTAAATGGAAATACATTTTTTGTAAGAATTATTTTCCAGTATCCTTCACTAGACTTTATTTCCAGAAAAATCTTAGAAACAGAAATATGAATATTAAAGACTAAAGAAGTTGTCCAGGTAGAAAATGTATTTTTGAAGGCTTTGCCTCTACAGTGGTTACTATTATCATAAGCTAAACACAAAGCCATGATGTCTCTTTCAGACACAAATTACAAAAGCTACAAGGAAATATCTTGGGGATTACTGTTTTGTGTCAAAATCATCTGCAAAGAAATATAAAGTTATAAGGATTAGAAAGTAAATTGATAAGTAATCACATTCAATATCCATTAACGCCCATGAAGTTTGTACCCCATGACGATTTGTACAATTAAAATAAACATATATGAAAACATCCTGAACTACTAAATAATGAGCAAACTTAATTTTGAGGCATGTAAAATAAGGTCACTGATTTTTCCATGTTATCACCTTATGTCTGATCACATATTGAAAAACAGAGGGGAGAAATCCCAAGGGCTGTTTTCTGACTGCTTATCAATTAGATTAGAGTCCCTCTGAATGGCCTGATCCCTAATTATATAGCCTCAGAGTGATCAGAGGCAATGTCTTTGCCAATGCAATTAACATTTTTTTAAATGTGAGATTAACTGGATTTGAATCACCTGCATAACTTGCTTACAAGGTTAATCTCTCTTGAGACAGTAGTGTTGTTTGGCAGTGTGGTACTATGTAAAGTACAGCTTTCAAGTAGTCAGGTCAATTTAGTTTCAAATTGGCATTCTGGAAAATCCGACTCTGTGTATGGTTGTAATAAAATCAAATGCCAGGTCTCACTATAGTTATGTCAATAATGTTCGGAAAACAAAATGTTCACTTTAATACAAAATACGATAAGTCTGAAATGTGGTTGCATAATATCTCTTGTTTCTTATTTATATGCTACAATGAAGGAAATTAAATCCCCAGTGAACAAATTTCTCTTTCAACTGCAGTCAGTCATTGAATATGACTGTAAAATTGGCAATGGCTGTATCCTGACAGCTATTACTAGGATGATCTTAACAATTTTTAAAATAAACTTTGTTTGACATTATGAAAGTGGTATTGCAGCAGTAATTACATAGGTAGAGTCCTTTAAGTCCTATAAGACAAAAGCTATGCAATAAAAGGAGAGTAGAACTGACTACTGCTTATAAATCTTATCTTTACTTCAGCTGACCCAGAAGTACTTGCCACCCTATAGTGTCTGCTAAACTGGGAAGTCAGATGGCTAGCCTTAGTATGTCTATTTTTATTTAACTAAGCATGCATGAGGGGATGAGGTTATGATAGCCACTGAATGTGAATTATTGTGCCCTTCCAAAACAGACTGGATGATAATGATCAGTCTGTCTGAATGTGATTAAATAAATCCTGGCACATTAATTTCTTTTCTTGCCAAGAATTTTCTTTGTCTGAGAGAAACCATCCTGTGAAGCAAAAACAAACACAGGTAAATGTTTTCAGAGGGGAAAAATTGCTTCTCTCACCATATTTTAGAGGCAAAGTTTCACGTTATTGCTGATACTATGATGCAAAAGGTCCCCTGGGAGCAGGCACATGTCGACTCATCTTACCACTTTAGGCACGTAGGAGGTGCTCAATAGATGTTTGTTAAACAAGGGAATGAATAAGAAATATTTTGCTGTTCTAAAGTATGAAAGTTATTATTATTTAAAAGATAATGCTCTTAATGATAATCTTGATTTTAATGACACCTCATATTTGGAATTCTTACATGAAGGCCACAGATTATATTTCCTAAGTTTTGGTCCTAAGATATCTTCTCTCATAGCTTTGTCCCTTAGTATCTAAACTACACTCAGGCCACCACTAATAATCTCTCCTCTAATAACTGAAAACAACATCACCAGCCTCATCCTCTGGGGTTTCCCAATTTGATTACCCTACCATGAAAACCATCAATTGACACAGAGATTCCAATAGTCCTTCTAGAGAACAGCAATTAAATATGACTGAACAACAATAGATCATTTGTCATTTGAAGAAAGCCTCCAGTGTAAAAGAACAATGTAGGGATGGGGGTAGAGAGGAAGTCAGAAGAAATAAAAGCAGGATGCATCACAAGAAAATTTTATTTGAAAAAAGGGGTAATTAAAATCATAAGATGCAAGAGAATTTAAATTATCCATGAAACAAGAACAGAATATTGTAAGTAAGGAAGAATGAAAGAAAAGAAAGACCTGGACGGTTTCGCATCAAATTAACAAATACATGTTTCACATGTAAACCGAATAAAAAAGATGGGAGAGGATAACTCACTGAATTATTTAGATAGAATTTTTAGATGATAATTGCTCATCACGTCCAGCCAGAAAAGGAAAAAAGTGCCAAACCAAGGCATGGTATTGAAACATTTCAGGACAGTGGAATAAAGATAGAATACTAAAACACGGAAAAGAAAAAGGAAAGAAAGAAAACTGCTCACATAGGAATCAGAAGCACAACAGACTTCTCAAAGCTGAATGATTTGGGAGTGGCGATTTTAATATTCTGAGTAAAGTTTTTTAAAACTAGAATTTTATAACTAGCCAAAAGATCAATTAAGTCTCAGAAACGATACATGTACTTTGCCCTGAAATTTGCTCTAGGCTCCAGTCAAATAGAAGGTAGGAGAGAAACACTCTTCTGAAATAGAAGCCAACCAGGACAGAAACAAATGCAGGGTGCAGGAAACAGGGAATCCAGCATGTGAGAGAAGGGGAAATAAGTATCAGCATGAGCTTCTGGAGTAGATCTACATGGCTTTGAGCCCAGTCAGACTAGCAGGAGGTCTGAGGCCCTCAGGACAGCTGTGGCAAGGGTGGACTCAAGGATTAAGTAGAATATAGAAGATTTTAAACCTTCTGGTAGAGATTTCAAGAATTTATGACAGATTTACACAAACGTAAGTGAAAGGAAAAAAATGGGTTTATTACTAACTCAAAGGGCAAGTAAGTGCCAGAAAAGAAATGCCATCATAATAGCATAATAGTGTTAACTAAGCTTGCAGTCCATATTTACATGGTTATATTAACTCATATTCTGACTCTTAATATAACCAATGTCTCTAGAGCCAATATACTGAAGGATAGTAAAAAGGGAAAGTGGAGGTGAGAAAGTGAGGAAGGGGATATAAGTGGGCCAAATCAGCAGCTTACAAATAAGAAGTCAAAATAATGTATAAAAATGAAGAGTAAGGACAGATTTAGAAATATGGAAAGAAAGCCCAGAAGAAAAAGATAAAGCAGGCTTGTAGAAATGCTTAAAGATGAGGAATTTGTACGTGTGTGTGTTGGAAGGAGGGTAGGGATAGATATTTCTGTATTTCATTATAAGTTTAGTAATACTTCTAATGTCTGTTAGAAGTGTAACACATGAAACCTTTTTTTTTTCATGGATTACTTTGATAAGCATTTAAAAATCATTTGGGGGGGGCAGCGGGTGCCTGGATGGCTCAGTCAGTTAGGTGTCTGACTTCAGCTCAGGAAATAATCTCTGGATCCTGGGATTGAGCCCCATGTTGGGCTCTGTACTCAGTGGGGAGTCTGCTTGTCCCTCTGTCCCTTCCCCTGCCCACACATGCACGCCACGCACATGCTTTCTCTCTCAAATAAATAAAATCTTAAATGAATGAATGAATAAATAAATAAATAAATAAAAATCATTTGGAAAAATTTTATTTTTAAGTGATAATTAAATTTTGGATAACAGCCCAAACTTACTTATAATTAGAAATTTAATCATATAACTCAATTATAGCTTCTCTGACCTCAGGATCTTTAGAACTTAATAAACATATGTATAGTGCTAGGGAGTGTTCTTTATGAAGGCATCCGGAGTGTGCCATAAAGTTTGGTGTCCACTAACACTATGATGCCTACTTCTTAAATTTAGATTTGGTATTGCCGGCTTAACTAAGCTGTTATGTATGGCCAACAAATATTAAAGAACAAACAGAATAAATGGTTCATGGAGTACAGCAGAGTAATGTTTTGAAAATGAAGTTACATTGACCATGTCTTTGTCTAAATAGATTTTTAACATATAAGCTGTAATTTTCAACCTAAAAAAAATTTCTAAGTCCAAGTCTATTTACTAGGGAATCAAAACACTTGCAGATAGATGGCTCTTGTGTTAGCAAAGACCTGTTACTCCTTTTGCTGTTTTTCTTGCTATTTATAAGTCAATTATGTTTTTAGAACAATTAATACTGCCAATTACTTTTTCTATATAACACATTTTAAAGTAAAGATGGAGTTGCAAAGGACAAATAAACATTTTCTGTAGCTACAGAGTGGGTTCAGTAGGCAAATTTATTAAAGCAGAATTGCTGCTACATGAAAATAAAATTGAGAGGGGAGAGGCGTAAAACATAACCAGTTACACTTGTATAAACTCGTGGTCAGAAATAATAATAGCTGACAATTATGAAATATAAAGAAGTTTATTAGGAAACATATACTGGACACAAGAGCACCAAAATAAAATAAGGAAGTCCCTACTGTTCATAGCACACTAGTTATTTTCTCTAAGAATTGAGCAAAGTACAGAAGAGATCTTCTCATGCAATCCTTGTCACATCCTTGATTTGGACAATCACTACTGTTTTTATACTTTTACTTCTGGGTTTGGATGTTGTTTTCTTATCAGTAACGGAGATTTTAGCATTTTGTTTCAACTTAATATTGTACTTATAACCCCTTAGGTCAGTTCTGAATAGTTTACACCATCAGATAAATGTTCCCAGCTTCTTGAATCAATTCTTCCAGAGGTACTGCCACTAGACAAATTCAATCTTTCTGGCTTACAGCTATTTTCAAAATAATTTAAAAGTTCCCCTGTAACTCCTGACAGACTTAAGGATCTCCTGTAGTTCTCATCATGTCCTTAGGGAACATAGGGTGAATATTTCATAACACAGTCACATTTTGGTAAGTCTAATTGCTTGGGTAATGACATTAAACCCTTTCAATTTCCTTCTGAAGGCAGTATGTATTGCTTTAATGCAACATTTTTCTGTTCCAGAGCTTATGGCAGTTATAGAAAAATAGTAATGAGTGTTTCTTTAAATAGAACAGCTGTACTTGTGGGTTTTCAATGCTAATGTTCAGTGGCCACTAATTTCATATCTTACCAGTCAAAACTGTATTTTATTCATTATGGAGTGAAAGACATTTGAGATTCTTAAGGCTGACTGCATGAAATTTAAGGGCAAACTGATACTCATCTGAGCTCTGCAGGACAGAAATCTACATGCATACTTGGAACAATTTTATTTTTACTATTCAATTCCTTTAATGAACTATGAGATTTCTCCTGGTTTTGTCATTTGGGATTTCAAGCTGCTAAGTATCCATAAGGAATATTACCAGAGATTACTTGGTACTCAGAGTGATTGAAAAGAGAGGCCTGCACTTGGGTACGTATTCACAAAGCACACTGTAATGCTCTAAATGTAATGGGAATCATAATATGGCTCTTTTGCATGTGGCACCCCCATTACACCATGGGATGGCACGTCTCAAACTCTAGAAGTTTCTTTCAGAACGTATGCAGGATTCTGATGCTACCCTCAAATGTTCTGGAGTAATGACCAGCAATAAGATCTTATCCTAATTTATAGAACCAGAAGAATATTTTGCTGGCACAAAAAAGTAATTTAAAAACACACTTGTCTCCTGTGTTTTTTTCTTATTTTAAATCACATAATATGGGATGCCTGGGTGGCTGAGTCTGTTGGGTGTTTGACTCCTGATTTTGGCTCAAGTCATAACGTCAGAGTCGTGAAACTGAGCCCCATGTGGGACTCCATGCTCAGCAGAGTCTGCTGGTCTGCTGGAGACTCTCTCCCTCCCTTTGACCCTCCCCTTGCTCACACACGCTCCCTATCTCTCTCTTAAAAAATAAATAAATAAAACCTTAAAAAAATCACATACTATCAATAGCCAAATCTTTTAAGATGCAGATAGATACACACATACATGTATATACACACATATGTGTATGTGTATCCATACAGACAGTTAAAGGGGGTTTCAAAGACTTCCAAAGGAATGTTTCATTTTCCAGTATCTTTAGGATCCCTATTTTCCCTAATTTTTCTGCCATTGTATTTCTTTTTCAATTTTCCACAGCTGTCCTACACTAATTTCCTATTTTTTTACATCATCTTTATTATCCCCCATTTTCTCCTTCCTAATGCTTTCTCCACAATTTCTCTGATACAGATCTATCAAGTCTTTTTTTAAGTAGACTCCACCCTGGGCCCCACAAAGTGGGGCTTGAAGTCATAACTCTGAGATCAAGACCTGAGCTAGTATCAAGAGTCTGACACTTAACCAACTGCCACTCAGATGCGCCCAGATCTAATCAATTTTAGCCTATTTATCATATGACTCCACTGAAGAGTCCCTTATTTCATAAATCTGGAGAAACATGAATATCATAGCAATTATATAGGGAGGTGGAGGGACTCTTTTTTAGGAAGGCTCCATCTCTGCGAGTCACCATTTACTTACTTTCCATATTATGCCTCTGAATAAGCCAAAGAAGCTCTGTTTCCACTTCAAGAGGGAAGCAAGAAAGTTAATCATTCTCTGAGTTTGGTCTTAGGCCCCAAACACCTGTTAACACCTAAGAAAAGCTAGATCCCAAACATGTTCCAGGACATTAGCTTCAAACAAACTTCGGCTGAGGCTGGCATCGATATCCTTGCCTTCAGTAATTTATGGAACAACACGTATTGTTCACCTGATACTTTCCTGTGGTTGACCCTACCCTGATTCCTGGAGGAACACATAGCCTAGACTCTTTGCTAGTATAAACCCCTAGCCACAAGTGACAACGGAACTCACTCTTCTCTCCTTTCCGAGTCTCCCAGACACTTCAGCTGCTATTTTCTGTCACATTATTCAATATACTCTATTTTCACTTTTTATGGCTCACATTTGGTTTCTATCCTGTGTGAAGCCAAGAACCTTCTTGGCTGGTCATGTGGGACCTTCCCCTGAGTTCTTGGATCCAGCCTGCCTACATCAGCAAGATAGGTTTTTTTTTGTTTTTTTTTTTTCTAATTTTGATTACGTGTATGTATTTATGTGTGTGGGTGTGTGTGTGGGTGTAGCTAGCTAGTTTTTTTAATCATAAGTTAAACTGTAAATATTTCCAGTTGAAATTTTTTAAGTAGTAAACAAGTGAAATGTCTTTGCACTTGCAGTAATTAAAAGAAAACAAAAAACTTAACCTGTGTCTTGCACATAAAAGATACTTGATAAATACATCACAATGGATAAATTTTAGAAAGAATATCTCAAACAGGTTTTGAGAAAGATCAAATTTTTGCATTCTGATAAAAGGCAAAATCATATAAATATATATTAATAAAGTAAATGAATTATTGTTTCAAAATTATATTTTTCTTCACATCAAAAATTTCATCTGAAAGAACCAGAAAACAAGACAAATCTAGTCCTTCACTATCACCATAAGTCATAAGTACCTGTCCCTATATGACCTATATTTATTTAGTATCAATAAATATATTTAACATCAAAGGAAAAGCATATATAAGTAGCAATATATAATTTAAAAGAGTTTTACCAAAGACAGTCAGCTCTGCTGGATCACTGTCTCTTTCTCCCACCATATTGGTGCCAACACAGGTATACATCCCTGCATCACTTTTCCTGGTATTGGATATCATCAGCTTTCCACCACGGATCTGTTAAAATTAAAAAAAAAAAAAAAAAGGGAAGGAAAGAAAAGAAAATGAACAATAAAATAAACAGCAAAGAGAAGATGACTAAAAAGTAATTTTGAATATTTAAGCACATTTTTTTTCCTAAAGGAAATAGCTCAGTGGGTAAGACAAAAAAACTTCCCTCCCATTTTGGCATCTGTATGTGTATTTTCTTCTCTTAACTTCTCTCTCAATATAAACCTCCATATTCCCTTTCTAGAAAATGCTTTTGGGCAGTGTATTTCTCTCTTGTCTGGTTCTATTTTGAGTCTCGTGACTGCTTCCATCAAATCCTAATGATTGGTCTTCACTCTGAAGTAGGTTGAATGAAATGCTATTGATATTTGCATCAGAAAGAAGCACTAGATACCTGCTTTTAGTAATATAATGAAATCCAACTGATGCAGAGGGATTCAACAAGCATTTACTGAGTACTTCTATGGGCTGGGCAATGTTCTATGTGCTTAAGATTTAGAAGCATACCAAATAGTAAAAAAATCTCTGCCATCATGGAGCTTAAATTTCAATTGTTAGCATTAATTATCTATGTCTCATCTTGATTGTATTTATGAAATAATTTTTGAAGAGGAGGGCAGTTGCATAAAAATAAATAATTTTTTTAAATGATGAGAGTATGAGTTGATATAAATCATTGGCTTTTCATTGGTGCTCCCTAATTGTTTCTTAAATGATAAGCATTTATTGACCAAATAAACCAATGTAATATGTTAAAATGTCTATTTGTTAAAGAGGATATTGAAACAGAATTAGGTTTTGAATATGTGTATCATCAACTCATGGCTTCTTTCCCAATTTTTTTCCCTGTATTTATATAATTCAAAAATCTTAACACTACAATGACTGAGTTTTCTTACAGAGATGAGAGATAAGAACATACTGGTTTCCTCTGTTCGTCTTTATCTCATCGGCAAACAAAACCCATGCATGTAAGTATGTTCTCAATGGATACATTTCAGGCTCTGAAACTTGTCATGTCGCAGAAAGGGACTTTCAATGTTGTTTTTACATGGGAAGAAAAGCCCATCAACCTGTTCTTAATTATGTGCAGGAGAGTGTAATAAACTGTAAGTTATAAAAATGGCCATGGAAGCCATTTCTCCCTTCCCTGAAGCTGAGTTTGGCAATATGACTTGACTAGACCAATGAAACTAAAGCAATGTTTCAGTAGAAGAAAAGTTTTCACAAATTAAGACTTGTCTTTCCTTGGAGCAGCTGGAATCCTGAGACCATCATGGGAACCAGTCTGAGCTGGCCCGCTGGAAAATTATAGGCCAAGAGAAGAATCAAGATGCTCAGCTCAGTGTTAAGTCAATTGCCAGACATGTGAATAAGATTACCCTAGATCATCCAGCTGCCAGCACATCTTTAAACAAGCCACAGAAGCACGAGAAACCCTAGCAAAGATCAGCCAAGCTGGCCCAGAATAAGGAATTGTCATTTTACACACAAAATCATAGGCTAAATAATATGGTTATTATAAGTCACTGTATTTTGTGATGGTTTATTACAAAGCGAAAATTAAATGATGCAAACATGAGCTAAAAGCCCTTCAACATTGAATTTACTCCATCACCAGGAACACATTTTTAGGTTTGGTATCCAAGCACACTGAGAACCAAATTCTCCCTGCAACATAGATCCTCATGATGTCAAGAGCTCAAACCAGAATCACATGAATATATATTGTGATCTCTTACATGGCCTATCTGGTTCTATGTTATGATGTAACCACCATGCACACATAAAAAATAATCTTCATCTATGAGATACTTTTAAAGATAATAGACACTAGACTATATGGATTTTTTATAGAAATGGCACATTTGTTCAGTCCTGTGTGACATTATTTTAAGTAAAATATATTTATTCTCAATAACTGTATTGAACATTAGAATTATATTAAGAATAACATCAGAAGTTTGAAGCATATCTACTATTTCAGTGAACAGGTTCCTACAAGCATCCCAAACAAATGTTGAGTGGATCCTCAAAAAATATAAAATAATTGTTTGCCATTACCCTTCTCTACCACTTTATGATGTTCTGGGTGTCTCATTTTGATATTAATCAAGTGATGAACCTAATCATCAATTTTCCTTGAAAGCAGACCATTTTTCTACAAAAGCAAAACTGCAGAACCAAAAAAGTCCTGTCTACTTTGATTTTACTTTGTAACGCTTAAACTTTTAAATGAATTCATATATAAAATTTTAGTTATACACATTAAATTTAAAAACTGGAAAAGGTGCTTGAAGTACTCATTACCTCACATTATTTTCTCTTATATTTTGAAAATAGTGCAAAAAGAAATGTTCTAGTGAATATGGCTTATGGCCATCATTTACTCGTTGTCACTCATGTACTGCACGATCAATAGAAGCATTGGAGATCTTAAAAAGAGCTAAGTCATCTTTGTGCTATAAATATATATTTACGTATTTACATATTTATATATTTTCATATTCAGATTGGTGCAATTATTAATATATCATCTACACTTGATTTATATAATTTTGTCTCTTTGAAGCCTCATCTTAAAGTTTTAGTTCTTGGTTACTCTTTTCAGTCCTTTCAATACAGTGTGAATGGTAGTTATCATTCAATGCAGTTCTACAATTTTATTATCAATAAAATATATCCATTTGAAGACTTGATATTTAATCTCTGTAGGCATTAATTTTTATTTAACTCACACTTATTCTTTCTTCCTTGTCATCAATTCGGACTTTGTCTTTTTTCCAGTAGATCGTGGGTTCTGGGTGTCCCCTGGGAGGTTGGCACTCCAGGATTGCAGGCTCTCCGGCTGCCACTACAACATCTGTGGGATTTTGCCGGAAGTCATCTCGTAACACTAAGAAAAACAATTGTAGTGAAAGAAAACTCAATGATAGGAACTTTAGCTTTCTCTTAACAAAAGGTAACTTCAAGTCTTACTGTGTTCTAATAAAAATTGAATATTTACTGAGAACATAGCCATGCCTATATTAAAACATTTTAGGGCCAAATTAAATGTTCAACAGGGCAATGGCTGACTATATGACCGTGCATCTGTGCTATCAAATCTGATTTAAAAAATAAGGAAAGTCTAAGGAAAATAAGAAATACTCATGATATAGTTTTGAGATTTGACACGCAAGGTACAAAATTGTTTATGCAGCATAATCCCATTTGCTCTAGAGGAAAAGCATGAATATATCTCTATATATAAAAACACTAAATAAATTGTCAAGTTATACTTAAAACCCCAAAACAAGTCATATGCATATGGTCTGTGAGCACGTGTGCATGTCAGTCTGGGAGGGGAAGTGGGGTGAACACTTTCTGAGAACACCCTTTCTCATGACATGAATATGGACAAGATCCACACTGTTTTCATTATACGTCAGAAGATAGACTCATTGTTCACCCTGCAACGCACTAGCACCCACATCCACAGGGCTACATTTTCATTCTCTGTGAATCTCCACCTGCCAAGCGACATCTGGGCAGCGTGACATCCAGAGCAGAGATATCCCTTATAGCAGTTTGACCAGTCTGAATTTCCCCTCCTTTCATTAGAAGAACAGCAGGTTGGACCTCCATTGTAACCTCCGAAAATCTGGCAGGCCTGGCTCTCCAAATGTCACCTATCTATCTGTGTGTGCTTTTCTTCTGCTGGCAAGATGAAAAGCCTAGAGAAACGACTTGGCCCTATCTGATTGCAAAATGTTGGTTTCTTTAGCAAATAAGGGCTATGACCATTTCAGGGAGAAACATTCAAAAAAGTAGTTGAGGCCAGGAATATACCATATGCCTCAATTGCCTATGCTTTTTCTAACTGCCTTGACTTTCCTGTTCCTTTATAGTCCAACACTGACAAGTTTGTTTCCTAAGTGTATTGAAGGACAACATACACACACTCACACATGCACAGAGAAACATAAGCACATACAGTGTATTATATCTATGTATATATATAAATTGGTCAAGCTGTTTGAAATCAAAATTAGGCAGCTTCTGCTAGCCCGTTATGTAAATCATCTGCTACAAATGTGGATTAGGTCAAAGCAACTGCCTTTGGTGTCCTTTAATGAGACCTGCTTCAGCACTCTGCTCCTTTGTTGGGCAGAGTCTCTGGGTTAATTGTCATTCTCCAAATAAATAAAAATTCCCTGGCCTGAAAATAGCTCCAAGGGGACAAGTGAGTGACTTTTAGGGCTTTTCTGCTCTTGTCTCTTGCAGCACATCCTTTAACAGGGGTTTCCATCTTAATGAAGTCATGGCCTTTACTAGATTAAAGAACCTTGTCTCCTATTGAAGGAACAGTAAGAAAGAATCCAGCACAAATTGCTCACTCGCAGCTTATAAGCTGATTAATTTACTGCTTTTGCTGCTAAGGAAATGTGTTCCATTTTAGCATGGTGAACTGCACATTTTTTGGTTCTCTTGTCTCACTGGCAAGAGAGGTGCAATTTATATGCATAAGGATTTGCTCTGAATGGGCTGAGAGAAGTGTGGGTTTAAATATCACACTCAGACAAGGAGGATAGGAAAGGGTTAACATTGTGGTTCCCTTTTGCAGGTAAATCCTCCTGGGAAAGCTAGCTGGTGACTCATTTATATTCTAAATACAGAACAGCTGCCTATTTATGCAATGTTAAGACATGCAAAAATATGGTAACAGAGTGGTGAGCACCCCTACAATATCCGGTACTGGCAACAAATGGTGTTTTGGCAGGCCCTCAATCTGTTCCAAAATGACACATCTGGCCAGTTGAAGGACCTTCTCTAGAACTGGTATCCTAACAAGTGACATGCCAAAAAGCCTCTGCTCAAATGGTACTTAAGACCATTGCAAATCATTCAGAAACACAGTGTTACATCAATTTGCAACAAGCCAAATTAAGAAAGAAAGAAAAAAAAAGGTCCTTTGACACGGAGGACAAAAAGGAGAAAAATATCATAACAAACTAAGGACTGCTACTCTTAAACAATATAACATGTGTTTATGGCATTCACAAAAAAGAAAATGACTCCAATTTGCAAATGAAGCCAAGAAATCTAACATCAACTGTAATTTTAGGCTTTCAGACTATTCACCCAGAGAGTGGGGTGAGATAATAGTATAATTGGTACTGTACCCTTGTTCAACTGGTAAAATGCTCTTTGGGGTTTGTATAGCATTCAGTTAATTCATTTTTTGCTTAGTGATACCATTTCTTTTACTTCAAGTCTTTGGGGTAATAAAATGGATTTCTTCTTTCTCTCAAATAAAACATTCAGGGGAAACACATCCTTTTCATCAGATCCTAGCACAGAATACGGGAAACTTACTCTTAGGGAAAAGTAAAGCAATTTTTACTCTTCTCAGACTAAAAAAAAGGATAGGTCTGTTGTTATATTTGCTTACATTTTTCTGAGGTTTGTATATACATTCATTAATACAAGCGAAGTAAAATGAAATAATATCTATGGTTTCCATTTCTTGTGCTAATTTTTCATTCCTGTCTCAGATTTTGCCCTAAAGTATTTTCTATAGTAAAGAAGTTATGCATTTGGATGAAGGAGTAAAATGGTCTTGTAGAACAGCAAAGCAAGTCCAATTAAGTCTGTGTTTTTTTCTTCTAAGCCCCTATTGTAGAAAGAATTGTGAGCTACATTTTTGATGTGACTTGACAAGTAAGCCAAAGCAAGGGTGCACAGCAATATGTGTAATCACTAAAGCTCCAAACAGGTCTTTAAGTAGAGTGAAAAGAAATAAACCTGATTAATTGAGAAAAGAATCTGGTTACAATGACAAAAGCTTAGAGGGCAGTGGTAAGTTATGCTTTATAGAAAGAAAAGAGGTATAAATAGGTATACACTTTTGATATAGCATTTGCTGGTGGGGCTAAACTTAGACTACAAGCATTCAAATCTCCATGGGGGGTGGGGGTGGAAATCTCATTGGTTAGGACCTGAATATTCATATCTGTCTATGAGCTGAAAACCACAAATGAGATTTCACCTCGCTCGTCCTATCTAGATTGGGTTTGCATTCTTTTTACATTGTCATGCACTGTGACTTAGAAAGTTATTCTGGAAGATCCGAAAGTTCTGAATTACTTGTGTGCTTGATAAAATATCGTTTATAGTCATGACATAAAGATTTCTAACAAATTAATTCAATTTTCCAGGAACATGTTGAACACAACAATGTGCTTGTCACTGATCTATAAAATGGTTAAGAAATATAAAACAAGAATGACATGGCAATAACTGTGGTAAGTTTTTTCTCTAATATCCCTCAATGATCCATCTCTCCGGGTGGTTATTCTCATGTGTAATCTCCTCCCTTTTACTGTGGCCTGGACCTAGTGACCTGCCTTTACTGAATAGTTTCTTGCAAAGCAATGGAATGTCACCTCCAACATCAGGTTATAAATGATTGTAACTTTCATCTTTTTCACTCTCTCTGTCTCTTCCTCTCTCTCTCTTCATGGGATTCTTCTGATCATGTGAGATACCCTGTTTCTCAGTAGAGAGGCCCATTTGACAACAGTCTAAAGGCTTCTAGGCAACGGAAAACAATGCAAGGGACTGACTGAGGCTTTAGGTTCAACAGCCCTGGAAAACCCAAACCCTGCCAACAACAATAGAAGCTTGTGAGTAAAAAAAAAAAAAAAAAAAAAAAAAAAAGAAGAAGCTTGTGAGTAGAAACGTTCCCAGGTGAGCCTTCACATGATACCCACAACCCTCATCAACACTTTTACTGCAGCTTTATGAGCGATCCCACAGCAGATGGCTAAGTTAACTCTTATCTGGATTCCTGATCCACAGAGAATAAATGTGTGTTATTTTAAGCCACTGAGTGTTGTAGTTTGTTACACAGCAATAGGTAGCTAATATAATGCCCTAAAGGAGTTTAGGTCCGGTCATGCCTTTAGAGCTTACATCTTTGACTCCTGTTTCCTCATGATGCCACATTTTTTTCACCTTCAACTCCTTTCCCTTCCATCCCAAATCAACAGTTCTCAGGAATTTTGAAAAGATATATTTTGTACATTTTATATCTTTACATATTTTATAAAATATTTTATATCTTATATTTTTTACATTTTTATTTTACATTTTGCCAACCAAGGCAAGGCAAATCATTACTCAGACATTTCCATGTTAGTTTAGTAAGTCAAATTCAAAATAACAGTGAGACAAGGCTATATAATTAAGAGACCAAAGGATGTATTTCTGAATTATAATGTGCACATGTTATTAGAAATACAGAGACTACAAATATTCCTGACGAAAGTATTCATACACATTATTGGATAAAAAATACCATCCATGACAAACTAAATTGATCATGAGAAAGGTAATCTAAAAGGAAATTATAATTAAAAGCATTGTTAGCAGCAGTTGAAACCCATAGCAACTCAGAGCAACACCAATGACAAGGCTTCTCTGCCAGCAGGGTTACCCTCTGTATGTACCCAGGAGCTGTCAGAGCCATGTGGCTCAAGACTTCTCAGTAGAAAACATACAGAGGAACATCTAATTATCAATGTATATTAGCATATGGTGGTCTTTCTGCGTGAAAATCTCCCCTAGGTTGTCTTTGTTTCCTTACTTTTTCCTATTTCTTCCTTTAGACACATACCATTTCTTCAGTATCAGCTTCAGACTTAGTCATCTGAAAAGCTTTCCCTTCCACACTCACATTGGACTAAGTAACCCTCCACTGGGCTCCCATCTTGAAGGGCATCAGAAGATGTCATCGAAAGTTCTTGATTGGTTGACAGAGGTGATGAACTCCTCTTAAGAAGTGTGTTGCAGTTTTTTTCTTACATCAAATGAGCCACAACATTTTAATTTTGTTTTTAAGCCATGATGTTTTAATTTGATTTTAAAATGTCATTTATGAAGAACAGTTTAAGTTGTTTGGATTTAAGAGGTAGCATACTTAACTTGCCTCCCTACAAGCTCATATAGCTCTACAATAAAATCCAGGCAGTTCAAGAGGGTTGGAAATTAATCAGTCAAAGGCACAACAGATTTATGTCAACCAGTAAAACTGTTAGATCAAATTATACTATCAGCATTATAGTGGACTAGAAAAAAATGTGAAAGCCATTCCTACAGCTGGTACATATTGTTTCCCTATCCCTACCATAACTGGCATCACCACCACCTATCACCATGGGGAGTGAGCACTTGTAATGCCAACCAGCCTGAAGCCCAGGTCTTCTGTTCTACTTCTGAGGAAAGAACACTGTCTCTTCCTGCTGTACTAAATGGTTGCTGTTGACAGCCATGCTGTGACCCCAGGGGGAGCTCCAGCCTCAGGATGAAACCAAGGCCACACACTTGAAAAAAATCTGGGTTCTTGATGACCTATCTGGACAAATAAATCTTGAAGACTATGCTAAATCTGGACTTACTAGTACATGATCTAAATAAATTTTTTTCTCATACTTAGACCAGTTTAACTTGAGTTTCCCTTTTCAACTGAAAGCTCCCCACTGACAAACTATAATAATTCTGTATTTTTCTGAAGTTTCAATGACAGAAAGACCAAATAAATCAAAAGGGGAATCATCATTCACAACAAACTATTTTATTACATTTGGTACAATCAAACAAACTATGGGCAGAATGGACAGGGTAGCCACCAGCTAAATAGATGATAAAATCTAATATTTAGGGCACAAGTCATAAGTGGTTTCTTCTGCACAGAAGGGGAACGAGAAAGAAATAACGCAGTGGGGAGACATCCTGCTACCGCTGTGCAAGCTGACACTCTGGCACTCTGGCACCTCTGCAGCATGCTGACAATTCCAAAATGAGACGTTCTCACCCCCCATCTCTTCTAAGACTCCCTGTGCAAGCAAATTCACTCAGCAAATGATCCAGATAAACCAGTGATATGAATTGGAGCATGCTGAATAAACAAGGATGCCCTGTGACTTGTTCATTTTCAAGTCATAGCATTTCTTGAAGCCTGGTATTCTGTAGGGAGTAAAAAACACAAACACACAATTCACTAGAGGAATGGCCAGCTCCAAATTTCTTAGCTAAGCCTTTATTCTTGAATCCCTTTTTTTAAAGCTCTGTTCTGTCCTCACCAGCAATATAATTTGAAGTCCTGCTAAGAGTGCCAAGTCTTCCTTAATGTTTTCCATTAATGTTTAAAACTTGCTGAAGGATTCTTAGAAATTGCATGGAAACATCTTGCTCTCTGTAATTTGTATCCGTAACCTCTGTAATGCATATGTTCTCCTTGGGGACCAAGTGTTGAGATCATTCATAAACTCTTGGATCACATGTGGCACTGCAAACTGGTGACATCTGACCACGGCAGACTCAAGGCCTGTCTCTGGCAATCATTTCCTTCGGTTTGAGTCAAGGAGCCGGCAGTTGGCATAACTTCAACACTTGGAAGTCCTATTTTTGGCAAAGCCTAGCATCTCATATTTGACAGGGATCTGCATACTCTATCCATTAGCTTAGGAGGAAGTAGTGGATTGAAGCTAATTAATGTTTAATTGGCTCCTCTTTTTTCTTCCTTAAAGTGCCACTGTCCACAAAACGGTTCATGTGGGATGAATGTCTCCAGAATTATGGAGAGCTCAAAGGAATAAAAGCATCTTAGACATGTGCCCAAATACAGTATGTGAGGCAGAGGATAGTGCCTAGAACAGCAGGTATTAGCCTAAACAAGTTCAAGGCAAAGCCTTCCTCTATTCAAAAGAAAAGCCTCCTCTCAAAACCCTCAAAATATTCTGCTCTGCTACCCAAATAACTTCTTTCTAGCACCTGCCCCATTTAGAGCTAATTCCAGTCTTGGTTATGGGGATGTCTACAACTCTGGGTAATGGAAAAAATAGCATATTGAATTCAAAATACAGAACTACACAGGCTAGCATTTTTTAAAAAAGCAAACATTAAGTAATGTTTCTCAAGATGATAACAAGGGGGCTGTGCACGGCTGGCTCAGTTGGAGGAAACTGCGACTCTAGATCTCAGGGTCTTGAGTTCAAGTCCCACATTAGAGATTGCTGAAATAAAACTTTTTTTTTTTTTTAAAGATGGTAACAAGGGGAAATACTAGATTATTTCAAGCTTATAATACTGTCTCTTACTTTCTCTACATCTGAGTTTGAGAATCAATAAATAAACAAATAGTCACATTTTATAGGATTTGTATTTACAGGATGATTACAAATAGCCATCTGTTTGCTTTTCAAACCAGCTTTTCAATCTGGTTCATGTCCCATGAGCCTCAAGTCTTTAGCCAAAGCAGTTAGGCTCCGAGGTATCAAGAAGGTTGGTTATAACTGCTTTGCACAATGCTGTTTTTGCCCATTACTTCCCATTTTTCTCCCATATCCCTCTCTTTCTCTTCCTTCTCATTTAACCCTCACTGTTAGACCAAAGAAAATAAAAATTTGAGAGGACTAAATATCATATATAGATATGTAAAAATATAGATATGTAAAAAATATAGATATGTAAAAAATAAATATATTTATTTAAGAGCAGATTAAAATTTAAAACAAATGTAAGGACATATTTAAATTCTAACTTTAGGATTTATCACTGCTTTATAACTACATCTGTCAATTTGAATAAAAGAATAAAGAGTGCTATCAAGTAAATATTAATGTGCTGCTTTATTCTGGATCCCAAAAGATTACTGCCCTCCTCCTGCCTTGTTAGTCCTTATCTGAAGGCATTAGCTTTTACAGCATTCCAACATTGCAGAGTTCACAGAGATACACAATCTCAACAGCATCTTCCTGTCATTCTATCCTTTCCTAGTATCAACGGTTATTGTTCCAATATTTCTCTCCCATGGTGTATTCTGATGTGCATGATCAACATGAATTAAAATGCCAAGTAACTGCCAGATGTCATGAGTTATAAACTCAATAGTCTAAGGATTATTACACATTAGGGCACCCTACAGTGCAAGGGTGTCCTGGAATTTATGTGTTATTTATTACCTATTGGCAGGGTCTCAAAGTAATCTCACCCCTGCTGATGAAATGAGGGTTGGAAGGAGAAGAAGGTCAAGGTCAACCTTCCTTGTCAAGAATGCCAGTTACTTTGAAACTACTGTTGCTTTATCTTTTTTCCCCTCTACCTGAAATTCAAGGAAATTTCTGAATGAGAGGAAAATATATTCTAATGCATCTATGGACTTTCAACTCAATTATGCTGATTTTACAATTTTCATCATATCACCTATTTTAACAACACATTTCATAACCATACTAGGGGTCTGATTTAGAGAGTACCCATGAAACCCACCATAATCCATAAACTTAAAAATTACCTCTTTGAAAGCACACTGTTTATTTTTCTTTTTTAACTCAAGAACAGAGACCAAAGACTAACTGCATGAGACTTATTTAAATTTTTAATGCAGCAATGAGAACATTAAAAAAAAAAAAAATCATGTCCATACGACTGTGAACTCTTCAGTCTTTTCTATTCAATATTAAGATTTACATATATCCACACCACAAAATACGGCCATTATTCTAAGCTGTCATGAATTTTGCTGAAATGGATGTAATGTGACATCCCACATTCTTCTGGAAATGTTCTATTTGATTCTTACATGACACAAAGCTTGAAATGTTTCCTAATCCAGAACATAGCATATTTATTTTCAAATTGGCTGATTACAAAAAGCTCTATCATCTCTCTCTTCTCCCAAAGATCCAGTAACCTTCTTTTCTTTTGCTACCAAATGAATTCTGAATGCTGCAGTTAACATTCAGTAATCTCATTACCCATCTACCATAAATCTTCAAAAGTATCACCATGTTTTGACAGCTGAGCAGGACAAGAGGAAGCAATGAGCATATCCAAGCACTTTTTATGAATGCAAATGTGCTAAAGACCACATTTAAATTATTTCAGAAAACTCATATAACACCACTGACAACAACTGGAAACAATGTGCTTGACAATTTTTGTTTACCTATGAAAAGCACAATTTCTCTTATTCCTGATGCTAAGTCCACAACCCACCCCTACTCCACCCATTGCCATATACTCTATGAAAAAAAAAACAACTGATACCAAAGAACTAATAATGAATATCTTTTCAGGTGTAAGTAATACTGAGTCGTCATGATAAAAATTTATTGTGTGTTTTCCTGATAAGTGTTTAAATATTTAAACATTCACATATAAGTTAATCAAAATTACATATCTTATATAAAAATACAAAGATGTCATCTTAAGCATGGAGGTTTTTTAAAAAAAAATCTTTCTCTTCCTCTGACATACCCTGGAGTCAACCCTGGACATCCACAGGCGAACCTTAGCCATGCTCAGCAATAAGAGAATATATCAAGTTGTCTTCTGAATCTCTGGCTGTATTTTTACTCTGGGTTACACAATTACTGTGAGGACAAGGACTCAATACGTTTTTATTCCCAAATTAAGACAAAGAATAAACAAAGCCACTTCCTTCCTGCTTGGAGGGGTGCCAACTGCCTACCTAGAAATAACTACCTCATTGCATATGATTGTTTTAGCTTCTCTACATAGAGGGTACCAAAACTTGATAAATAACAGGTATGAGTCTATGAAACCTTCATTATTTTGTCACAAGGCTATTTGTGACACCAGATTATTAAAATTAATGAATTATTATAATCCCAAAATTTGGCCATTTTCATGCACCAAATATCAACTGATTCACCCAACTCTTCCCCAAAACTGTCTATAAATGGTAAAATTAGAAACATCTTCTTGATGCTGTCAATGAACAAAGTTATAACTATTCTGAATATCCTACTTCTTCTCCTCCATGTGCCCAGTTGCTTTCATGGGACTTGGAATTGGTATTTAATTTATGTTTATGAAACTACTACTCTTTGGCAAGGAGGCAATATGGCATTGTGGTTAATACAATGGATTTAGTCAGAGGAATGGGTTTGAATTTCAGCTCTGCTACTTTATTTTTTTTTTTTTATTTATTTTTTTTTCTCTGCTACTTTATAAACTGGATGGTCTTATATAATCTCTGAGCTTCTTCATCTATAAAATTGAGATAATAAATCTTACGTTTTTTGATTGTTATGAAGAATTTTAAAAGTGAATTTTGTAAAGCACACTGGGACATAAAGGAAGAACTTCATAAATGAGAATTATTATTGCTGTTGGGAATTTGAAATACTGATAAATAAAAAGGACCTAGCAATTCTATTTTGTGTTGGATTTTAAGTGAGTTCTATGGCTACCAATTTTTAATTCCTTTGTCAAAAAGTTAATGATGTTCAAGAACACCGTGTATAAAATATTGCTTACTCTAAGGTACTGATGGTCGAATGCTCAAACTCTATGCAATTGCTACTAGACAATAATTACTAGACGTGAGGACTATGGGAGTTGGGATTTACATATAATAATATAATCCTATATCAAATATGTTTAGATATTATTTATGTTAGGTTAGAAAGTATTAACAGGAAAATAAAATATCATTCTTTCCTCCCAATTGAAAAGTTGACATTTGCCTGGTAAATTTTACCCAATTCATTTTTTTTCTTTTTTTTTTTTTAAAGATTTATTTATTTATTTATGATAGACAGAGAGAGGAAGAGAGAGAGAGGCAGAGACACAGGAGGAGGGAGAAGCAGGCTCCATGCCAGGATCCCGACACGGGACTTGATCCCGGGACTCCAGGATCACGCCCCGGGCCAAAGGCAGGCACTAAACCACTGAGCCACCCAGGGATCCCCTACCCAATTCATTTTTAAAAGGTGATTTTAACATAATACTCAATTTTGCTTTATTTAAATGATACCAGATAAATTAGAGATTCTTCACTTTCCAATCAGTTCTGGTTGCAACTATATATCTGGAGAATAGAAGAGTTTTCCAACTCATTCACTTCTTTAAAAAAATTTTTTAAGATTTTATTTATTTATTTATTTATGAAAGACACAGAGAGAAAGAGAGGCAGAGACACAGGCAGAGGGAGAAGCAGGCTCCATGCAGGGAGCCCGATGTGGGACTCGATCCTGGGACTTCAGGATCACATCCCGGGCCAAAGGCAGGGCTAAACCACTGGGACACCAGGGCTACCCTAAAATTTTTTTTTAAAGTAATCTCTACACCCAATGTGGGAATCAAACTCACAACTCTGAGATCAAAGGTCACATGCTCCAAGGACTGAGGCGGCCTGGTGCCCCTCACTTCCTTTTTATTTGATAAGTCTGTACTGCATATTTCGTTGTTGCAAGGTGCTATATGACACATTCAGGAGTACAAGATACTTCAAGTCAAGATTTTGACTTCAGGGAACTAAAAAGATTAAGGAGAGTTACCACATGTAACTCAAATACTATAATCTGAAAGGAAAAAAAAAAGGCCTGCAGTAACAGAGAACTACGTTGGGAGGTACATTGAAAATGCATTAAAGCCTAAAGAAGAACAACATTGCATTCAACATGGAAGACATTTTAGAGGAGCCAACTTCAGAGTTGGGTTTGGAATATGCAGCATATGCTTTAATTAGTTACAAAAAGAAAAACATTCTGGAATGTGTTTGCATGTACATAAAGCAATCTCTGGAAGAATATCTAAGAAAATAATAACAAATGCCTTTTTAGAGAAAAACAAAACTGGGAAGTAAAAGATAGAGGGGAAAGACTTCCCTATGTACCTTATACTTTTTTTATTTTATGACCTTGTTCATGTATCAATTATTTATTAATATTTATATTTAACAATGAATGAATAAAAATAAAATCGACTATGACTGTTTTCAAAGTATACTATCTGTCCCAATTGTATTCAACAGAATTGTAAGCAGGGTACAGAAACCCGTTTTTTCCCAAGAGTCACTGAGTGACACAAAGTGCAAATTTATAGAATAATGGCAGCATGGAACATAAATGTCAACAGAATATCTGTAGGATGATGATAAACGTCACCTTAGAGATCAAATTATATAATTTGATTAATTGGTCCTTTTCTAAGATAGAATAAACATTCAGAAGACTTGAATGTTGAGAAGGTCTTTCCTCTTCATGAAAGGTTAATTGAAGCCCTACTATGAGGATCATATAAGAGTTATGAAGACAAGTAAGATGGCAACCTTTTGATCCAGACCAAAGCCTTTTAGAGCCTGTATAGAGGACCAGATAAGAAGCAAGGAAGTTGGGGATCCCTGGGTGGCGCAGCGGTTTGGCGCCTGCCTTTGGCCCAGGGCGCGATCCTGGAGACCTAGGATCGAATCCTATGTCGGGCTCCCGGTGCATGGAGCCTGCTTCTCCCTCTGCCTATGTCTCTGCCTCTCTCTCTCTCTCTCTCTCTCTCTCTGTGTGACTATCATAAATAAATAAAAATTTAAAAAAAAAAAACAAGGAAGTTATGGAGGAAGGAGTAAATAGTGTTGACTCTGTTCTATTTTTTTTTTTTTTAAGATTTATCTATTCATTCATGAGAGACACAGAGACAGAGGCAGGGACATAGGCAGAGGGAGAAGCAGGCTTCCCATAGGGAGCCCGATGAGAGACTCGATCGCGCCCTGAGCCAAAGGCAGATGCTCAAAAACTGAGCCACCCAGGCATCCCGACTCTGCTCTATTTGAGAGAAGCTTAAGGTCTTCACAGAGTACATAAAAACCAAAGTATCATTTACTTAGAAAAAGTTCATCTTTTCCAAATTTTAAGTTGTGAATTTATAAACCCACTTTAAATGTCTGAATCAAGAAAATTATGATTCTTCCTTTAAAAATAAAAACTTATCTCCATTTGAAGGTTCTTCATGGAGTTTCTTTTTAAAAAAATTTACTTATTATATTTTGAGAGAGCACAAGTGACAGGTTTGGGACAAGGAGAAGAAACTCAAGCAGACCTCACTAAGCACAGAGCCCAACTTGGGACTCTATCTCACTACCCTGAGATCAGGACCTGAGCTGACCTAAGCTGAAACCAAGAGTCAGTGATGCCTGGGTGGCTCAGTGGTTGAGTGTCTGCCTTCGGCTCAGGGTCTGATCCCAGGATCCTAGGATCACGTCCAACACTGGGCTCCCTGCAGGGAGCCTGCTTCTCCCTCTGCCTATGTCTGCCTCTCTCTCTTTGTGTCTCTCATGAATAAATAGATGAAATCTTTTTAAAAAAATGAAACCAAGAGTCAGACACTTAACCAAATGTACCACCCAGACACTCCTTCATGGAGTTTTCTTTATTAAAATTAACTTTATAAAAACTTTGGCTTATTAGGTCTTTTATGTTTATATGATTTGAATATATAAAAACATCATTAGCTTTTTATTTTATTTTAAATAATTATTTCTTTGTTTGAAAGAGAAAGAGAGAGAGACAGTGTGCTCATGTGGGCAGGGGCAGAGGGAGAGAATCTCAAGCAGACTCTGCTGAGAATGGAGTCCAACTCAGGGTTTGATCTCATGATTCATGAAATCTCGACCTGATTGAAAACCAAGAGTTGGAGGCTTAACCAACTGTGACAACAAGGCACTCTTAGCTTTTTATTTTAAAAGTGAGGAAACAGGATACATATGTGTACAGATTAAGTATAATGATATTATTCAATCTTTAACATAATTTTTCTTATAGGATGACAGTTCGTGGTATATGATAAAATGAATTATATTCCATCTTAAACAATATAATTAACTCTTAAGGAAACTTTCTCTATACCAATAAATTCAATTTTGTCTAATCCTTGGGTTTATGATAATGTCAGTTCATTAAAATGTTAGTTAAAACTCATTAAAACACACACTCAGAGGTAACAGCTTCATTACTGTATTATGAGGTAAAGAAAAAGAGAATGCTTTATTATCATTTGTTTTCAGAATTGAATATATTTGCATAATAAAAGGTTCACTGTATATTTTCAATAATCTTCAAATATTAAGCAGCCCAGTAATTTAAAAATGTGTTCTCTAAAAATGATCCTGTTACTGCAGAATTCTGGTTGTTCTTTTTCACATAGAAAAAGTGGCCATATTAGAGACAGAAAATCATTTGAAATAATATTAAAATATGTTAACATGTTTATTTCTTTCTCCATGTTTATAATGTTTGGGTAGCATAGGATTTCCATACAATAGTGGATGGCTTAATCAAGTGCTGCAACTAATTGCCTTCCCTAGATATGTCAGTACTTTGTAAGAATGGCAAGTCAGGTAGAAATTACATTGGAAATTAGCTATATCTCTAATGAGGATGGAATCTTTTTTTTTTTTAAAGATTTTACTTATTTATCATGAGAGACACAGACTGAGAGATAGGCAGAGACACAGGCAGGAAGAGAAGCAGGCTCCTTGCAGGAGCCTGATGCAGGATTTGATCCCAGATCCTGGGATCACAACCTGAACTGAAGTCAGGCGCCCAACCGGATCCAGCAGTCCCCAGATGCAGTCATTTCATATTTCTCTTCCATAGAAGCTTAGCCAGAGTAAATACTTGATATTATGACCAAGAGTTAAGATGTGGAAAATTAGTATAAGTGATTTTTGTATTCTCCTCAAATCTGATGTGATAAAACCATTATTATTAAAGCACTGCAAAAATATATCTCTAATTTTAATGTATATTTCTTATCTTGAATTCTAAGATACTCTCCTAATTTTCCTCTCACTAGCCATTTACTCTGGCATGTACTTTGCCAGAAACTTTCTGTTCTTAAAGCACAATCAATATCACTCAAAAATGGAGTGTCCTCAGACATACATTCTTCCAAGTTAACCTCTGCCAATCCTGCCTCCATGCTGATGTTTCTAAACTGAATGCCTCCCATCTGGAGTCCCCTGGAGCTCCAGACTTGCTTGACATTGCCATTTGAATGTCTAAGATTATCTTGAATTTAATGTAACCAAAATGTAATTCTTAATTTTTGTCACACAAATCTTCATCTCCTCAATCTTCAGTGACTTTGTATATGCTATTGCCATATACAAATTGCTCAAGAAGTTATTAATTTTCCTCCATTTATGTCCACCAAGGACAGATGCACACACTATCATGTCCATCAGTAAGGCCCAAATGACTTTGAAATTTCCCCAGTATCAATTTTCTTTACCCCCACTGCTGTCATTTGGTCTGAGTCACTATCATTTCACCAGGAATAGTGAAGCTGATTCTTAACCATATTACTTTAGTCTTGCCCCTCTGACAGTCAATTCTCCACACAGAGAATTGTGTAATATCATTAAAATTATAAGACAAATCTTGTCATTCTTCTACCTAAAATTATCCAAAGGACTCTCACATTTACAAAAACAAAACAAAATAAAAAAAATCCAAAAAATCAAATCTTTCTCTGGCCTACAAAGCATCTTGGGGTCTGGCTCTCATCTACCACTACCCTTGCATCTTACCCCATTCTCCTGCAACTAGTTTGGCCCGTTTTCTTCTTCTAGCAAGGCAAATAGCTTCTTTAGGTTCTATTCCTACACTACTCACTGTGAAATTTTATTCCCCTAAGATTTCCTTTAGGTCTCCTCTTTTTGTCCATCAAATCTCAGTTTATATGTCAATTCTTTGGGCTCCCCTTTTATTATGACCCAATCTAAAGACGCAACAAGATCGCACATATCTCATCTCTCTGATATTGCCCCCTTCTGCATATCACATAGCACGATGTGAAATTATTATGGTTTGCTTATTTGTTCCTTATCTATCTGCCTTCAATAAAATGTGAGCTAACTACATGAAAGCAAGAACTAAAGTTCGTTTTGTCTTTTGTTGTATCCCAAGGGTCTAGAATGATATTCTTGGCACAGAGTAAGTGCAGAGTAAATATTTATTGAATGAATAGATGAGTGAAGAATTTCAATTCTTCTCATCAGCTAAACTGGATATAGTTTATTATTACATATGCATCTTTAGTAGAAAGTTTCCTACATTGATTTAATGGTTTTACTCAATAAATGTATAGAGTTTCTTGTTCTTTATTTTAGTAAATGATCCAGTATTCTCTGAAAGAGATTATTGTGGAATGATCTTACCACATTTATAAACTTTTCAAGATCATGTTCTGGATGTTTAATTTAAAATATTTCAGTTTTCTGGTAAGGTGGGATAAATTAGAACCTAATAATTGTCAAGATGTCCTGCCTAGAAGGTCAGTGGAATTCTCAGGATGACCTCATGAGATAGGTCGGTTTATGAATGAAAAGATATAAGTTCCAAGATGCTAACTTCATTTAGTTAATAGGAGGGGAAGTCAGGATTTGAAAATAAATCTTCTGTTTTTATTCCAGAGTCTATACTAGAAGATTATTGTAGTGGAAACTTAAGCCTAACAGACACATTATAACTCCTAAACCTAATTATTAAATACACTAAAAATAATTTAACTTTGTAACTAAGATCTTCATTATAATCAGTTATTGTATCGTGCTGGGAGATGGTGAATTCAAACATTAGGCTAAATCTATTTTTAATTCAAAATTCATGATGAAACTTGCTTCTCTGAATATATCTCTAATACAGACTTGATTTTATACAACTGCTTTTTTCAGAAAAACCTGAAGAACAAAAGCTAATGGTAAGTGAATTGCTGATCAGTATGACACCGCTGACACTGCTGTCTTTCTATGAAATGAACTATTGCACCTTTTCTAATGGTGTGCTCAAGCCTTCAGGATTAGTCTGTCTGTCTTTCTTCTTCCTCTTTCTCTTTTTAATATGTAAGTCAATCTCTTCCTTCAGCAAAAGTAAACTGTTATTCAGCTTTAGTCTTTTCTTTTCCCATTTATTTTCACAGAATATTTAAAAAAATATATATATATGGAGGCATCTTGAAGACAGAATGATATAATCACTATGACAGATATACAGCCAGAATTTTGCATCTTCAGCAATTCCTGGCCCTCTTCAGGGTAAGACCTGCTATCTCACAAGTTCTGGTGAAGGAAATCATTCAGTTTGAATCGTGGGATTTTTAGTTAATAGCTATGGAATTTAGGACAAGTTATATCCCCTTTCTAAGCTTCTTCATCAGTGAAATGGGAATAATGGTGACCATTATCTAGGGTGGCAATAATGGTTAAGTGAAAGGATTTTTGGCATTTAGCACATACCTGACAAAGTGTAGTATTTATTAATTATCATGGCTTTGCATGATCAAATAGAGATGTTTTATGATATATATTTGCCCTCAGAAAATATATATCTCCCCACAGTGATAATTCTCTTGATTAGGTTCATAGGTATATAACAAAATTGTAGGTAACACAATAAAATGGGAATCTCTCTATTACTGCACTAATAATGTAATATTTAATAAGTAACATTGCATAAGCAAAATAACATTCAGTGGGCCTAAATAATCAGTTTAAATATTTACACTAATTCATTTAGATGAATAGTTTTGACGCTTGAATTTTGCTTTATGTTAATGAAGAAAAAATAACCATTTACTTTTTGAGTAGTCTTTCTTAGAAAAAACACATAGAACAAATGCATCATGACTTTTACCAAAGGAAGGGATCACAACGTGTAGCAAGTAGGTGCAAAAAAGACAACTCTACAATAATGCCCAGCAATTTTTATGCCTAATTCTTAGTGAACTATCAATTAGTTTTAGGTTAAATGTAGATACTTTAACACAAAAATTAGCTCCTTAATACAGACTTTCAGGACACCTAGGTGGCTCAGCAGTTGAGTTTCTGCCTTCAGCTCAGGGCATGATCCTGGGACTATAGATCCAGTCCCGCATTGGGATCCCTGCAGGGAGCCTGCCTCTCCTTCTATGTCTCTGTCTCTATCTCTGTGTCTCTCATGAATAAATAAATAAAATCTTTAAAAAACATACAGACTTTCATTATCTTCATATTTTCAATATCTTTGTATTTTTAATTACCAAACACCTGATTTCCTTATTTCCTATAATTGGGTACCTGATCCTCAATATTATATAACTATTGTTGATTAAAGATATTAAAGATATTGTTGTTAAGATAGATCATTTATTTCAAGATCACAAAAGCAAAAAAAAAAAAAAAAAAAGTTGAAAGAGTGAGAGCAGAGAAAACAAAACAAATCAGGGGCCTTCATTCCTAGAGAACCAAAAATCACCTGTTCCTGACAGTTCATCTTCCAGTCTCCAAATGCCTGTTAGTAAGAGAAAAGCAGTCCAGTACACCTCCTGACATCTTTAATCGACTTCCTAGAGAGTGTTATCAAGAGCTATTCAAGCAGGGCTAATTGTGCCTGCAGACTGCTCACACATGGCCAAGTGGGGGGAGCTGGACCCGAAAACGGCTGGAGGAAGAGTATAATCTCTATCCGCGTGGGGGCAAGAATGAAGGGTTCTCTGAAAAGCAACAAATAATCCGTCAGCACTCTTGAGATAAAGGGGAGATGTGTAATGTGAGGCAAGAAAATTGATGCGTGCATGCAGACTCCCCGGGAGTGCGTCCTTTCACCATATATAGATTGTGACCCTGACTTGTGTTAGATGAGGGGACCTGAATGACAGCAGAAGACAGTGGCCTCGCAGAGCCTTCCTTCTGACAATTAATGTTGAGTCTACATTCTTCCAGGGAAGAGCCCTGCTATGTTGAAATGAGGCACAAAGGACCTGCCAGAATCAAACCAGCCCAGTCATTTCAGTTAAGTTGAAAACATGATCTCTATGGGGAGGGCAGCACACACGGCCACTAAGATCTCTGCTTGGACTGCTGCCTAGGCACATTGGGATAAAAAGAAGTCTGTTTGTTTTCTTTTCATTTTCATTTTGCCACTGAATTTCTCGCTTCTGTACTCGATATTTAATTGGAACAGAATGAAAGTCTTGTACACAAATCTCCACACATTGTATCTCTTCACTTTTATTAAAACATCATATTTTCACATGAATGTTTGCCCATCAGTTCCAAGACTGTCCCCTACCTTCTCTCTACCAAGCTAAGATTCTTTCCTTTGAAGCACAGCCAACCCTTGAGGTTTCTTGTACTGCCAACAAAACGTAAACAATTATTCTTCAAGTCTAAAGACAGCAGCTCCTGTTCACTCCTGGTGTTAGATTTTCAATGACTCATTTCATTTGCTTGCTGCGTCAAACTATGAAAAAGTTCACTGTGTGAATAAAAACTATAAAATAGCTTTTAACATTATTGATTTTATTTTTCTAGTTGATATCCAATGTCAACTTCTGTGAGGTCTGTTTCTTTCTTTCCTTTTTTTTAGTGTCCCCCTTTTTGAATGTCCCTATACATTTTCCCCTAGTTAGTGTGACTTAAAAAAAAGATTTTTCATTAATGATTGGGATTGTTCATTGTTTTCAAGTTTTATTTAATGAATCTGTGTTATCTTCTCAAAAGTGTGTAAAAGGTTTTTGTTATATATCTAACAATATGCAAGCTTTGATAATTATAATAACAATTCTATTAATTTAAATTTCAGTTAAACTGGTTGCTTTGGATTCAGCATTACAGTTTCATTCTTCCATTTATTATGCCATGATAATTTTACCTTTTGGAATTATAAGCCATAGAGTTAAAAACAAAACATGACTTTAATCAGCAACACTACAGTACTCAAGCCATTTCCCTTGCCATCTTGTTGTATTAAGCCACATAGCTGGGGAACAGCAGATTAAATTATAGGTACAACCTGAGTGTAGGAATGAGTGTACAAAAGGTAAAGTTAACTTGTCCAAACCATGATGATTCATATGGTGTCTCAACAAACTTAATTAGCAGCATGTCAACTTCCATGGCAAATGAACGGTCATAAACAAATAATAAAAATCATGAGTAATCAGAAAGAGAGAAAAAAAGAAGAGACAATTAGATCAAATTAGCTGTAATGAAAAATAATAATTCTAGAAATTGTCAAGGATACACAATGGCTCCTTATGAACTTAGAAGAATGTCAAAGAAATAGTCGAAGGACAACTTTTCAACATCATGTGAAATGTTTTAGGTGAGATAGATATATCATGGATTAAAAATAAATGTCAGTCCAGATGATGCTGGTACAGAATTAAAGTGGTATCATAGTATACATTTTTGCTGTGTGGGAGATTAATATAAATATTTCCACCTTTGTGCCTCAAGATATACTAGTATAAATAATGACTAAATGAAAAGGTTCCTGAATATAAAACCTTGTATGCAATCTGGAGAGTTTTGGTTTCAGAAGAGTCTGGAGTTCAACATAAGTGCATGACCAATGTGATGATAGTGGAAAATGTATAGAAATTGATGAGGTTGACTAAACTTACATTTAAGAAGGCAGGATATCAGAAAATGCAAAAACAGAGAAATTAAGTTGAATGCTCATCTTTTTTCCCCCCAAAACACAACCATGTTTATCTGATAACAGAATAGCTCAAAATGAGTATCAATGACCAGAACAATTTTTTTTTAAAAAGGGAATGCACTAGCAGATATCTGTGCAATAAATGAACAAACTATTCAAGGGAATGGTATCAAAGAGAGGCTCAGATAAGAAGATTCTGAGGGAGACAACAACCTCAAATAAAGCTGCACACAATTTCTATTGCTTAAATTCCAATGAGGGTATTTAGTTATTCCAAGTCTAATCATTGATGAGAATAAGGAGTAAGAACAAATGTGCTGGTTTAGCAGAAGAAACAACAGAAAGGGCATGCATTTGGAGACACTTGAAAAGACACCAGAAATCTTGCAATCTCCTAGTGATTCATCATCACTTTTCTTCCTAGAAGCTCACATTATTAAAAAGGTCAACTTGTTATTTGCCTTTGATTTGGTAGTTAATTAATGTAACTTAATCAAATGATTTTTCAATTACATCTCCATGCCATGCACCTGGAAAATAATAGTCAAAAAATATAGTTTCTGTCCTCAATGATCTGGAGTCTAATAGAAACCATGATAAGGAGACATTTTATAATTTTCAGAAATAGTCAGAAATATTTAACTGAATTTTATATACTTTATTATTATAGCTATTTGACAATGGCAAAAATCTCAAATTATTGAAGCTCAATTAGTATTTGCAAATTGAGGGATCAGATTATTTTAAATTCTTTTAGCCCATGCATCATCCTATGCCATAAATAAAACAGTAATGGGAACAAGCAAGTATAGTCAGTGAATATGAAATTATAAATTCCAGTTAGTGGATATGATTAGAAATTTAGATTGAAGTAAACAACAACAACAAAAGCCAGCCTGTAAAACTGTAACTTAAAGAATCTACCATATAGTTGAGTGTTCGGGAGAAACCATTGTTTATTAAACTCTGCCCTTCCAAAGTCTAATATAGTGGTTAGGAAGTTCCTCAATAAATATTTACTGAATTAAAAAGATGACCTGGAAGATTATTTATGGAGCAGATATAATATTTCCATTTTCTTTTATATGTATTTTTGCAGATTTGGGATGTAGTTTAATAGATGAGGTGGTACATTTAGTTTTGGACAAGTGAGACGATAAAGTAAAGGTGTCTATAAAACATTCAAATGGTGGTATTTATTGAGTAGGTTTGGAGTTGCAGATCTGTGGTAGCTAGGCTGGAGAAATGTCAGGACCCAAGTAGGAACTTGATGATATGGATTAAAAGGCATCACCGATGGATATGGTAGACGTCCCTAAGAGAACTCTAAGAAATGTTAGTGTAAGGTTCACTGTAGTTTGATTCACATTGAATTGTATATGTGTTCTTGATATTCAAACATATTTCCGCAAAATGAATGAAATTTTCCATAGAATTCTATAATTAAATCATGTTTTCATAGAAAAACACATTTTGGATTTAGGACACAAAACATCATATTCATCATATTAATCCTTTTAGAACTAAGTTAGCCGCCTATAAGCTGAGTCTTGTTACAATAATAGCTAACACTTATTGAGTAGTTGCTGTATACTGGTTTCTGTTTTAAACACTTTGCAGTGTTTTAATATCAAAAATAATCCCAAAGATGGATATTGTTAAATTGCCATCTTACCAATGAGAATATCTAGCTATACAAATATATACTTGGTAATTATTTGCCTACTGTTCCCCTGATAGTAAAGGGTAACTGGGAGACTGGAATCTGTGTCTGTTTTACCCAGAGCTATGCTCTTTGTATTCACCATGAAAGATTGAAACAAAAACACATTGAATTTACCCGAATTTAACATAGTCAGGAGAGGCTGTATTCCTATAACTTAGTCAGTTCCAAACACTATTTCTATGAAATGGGATTTAGAAATCTGTTCTCCTCTCACATTTTTCAATTCCACATGCAATGTAAGCATCTCATTATTCTGATTGTGATTAGTGAGTATACTTTTTGGACGATTTGAGGGATTTTCAAGAATGATGTTTATGTTATTTTGCCTAGGAACTAGTTTTTAAAATTATTTCCCATTTAAAATGTAATTCAGCAAGGTATTATTGTTTTTCTAGTGGGTAGGGGAATGGAAGGTGGGAAGAAAAATGAAAGGAAAAAAGAGAAAGGGACAAAGGCAGGAAAGAAAGGGGGAAGTTGAAGGGGGAAATTGAATATACTTAGCATATCTTCCCTGATAACTATGGAATACTCAAATTTCAAAGAGTGATCTTGCAATCATCTTCTCATTTATTCATTTAATACATATTAAATAAAAACCAATTTGGGGCAAGCACTGTGCTAGCAGGGGATGCAATGCTGAGCCAACATACACATGAACCGTGTAGGTTTTCACTGAAATAATATGCGCTCCCAACATGAGGACATTAAGCCAAGATTGTGTGATCTAGATAGCAAAAAATATGGAGTTCAGAGGAAAGCAGTATGAGATCATAAGAATTTAGGGAAAAAGTAAGAATAGGAGAAGAGTGTTTTTTGATTTAAGTTTGTGGGATCCTTTTAGAGTATCAATAGAAATTTTGGGTTTTTATAGGCAGGGATTTTTTTAAAGTTTCAAGGTTCAAAGGAATTAAATGGAGAGACTTGGGAATTATAAATATTGCTTAGTGAAACTTGCTTACAATGAATTTCAAGCTACTGAAGCAAATTTTGATATAACTGGGAATTACAAAGAGAAATCCATTTATCTAACATCTGTTATGATTTCCTTTGAGAATCAGACTCTTCTCAAATGCATTTGGATTTTTGAAAAATTATATATATGACATTAAAAAGAATATAACTATTGGAACTGACTGATGAATGTAATAAAATATGAAAGAAAACTATGGAGTTTGGGATATGTTTTTAACCTTGTAAAATTTGAAATATGTTTTCAACAATTAGTAAGTTTGACTATACTTTGAATTTTAGCTTCAAAGGATCAAAATTAACTAATTACTCATATTGAATGTCCTCTATTATCTCAAAAATTATTTAAAATATGCAACTTGTAAGTAAGGCATTTTTCTTTTCACTACCTTTACTTTTACCTTGCTTTGGCTTATGAATACGACAAGGAAATTTCTAGTCTTTCTAAAAGATAAAGGCTCTAGACTTGTTCTACTTACTCTGCCATCTTGGATACTGAAAAAACAAAAATCACTTGTATAAGTAGCCACAAATAATATTTATTTTTTCATATTAATTGCTTGGGTAAAAGAAATTAAAATTAAAATGTATTACATATGCCAGTTCTAATCATTATCAGCACCAGCCTTCTTGGAATATTATTATCCAACAGACACTGTTGGATATCAGCTTTCAAAAGATTATCTCCAATTCAAAGATGCATGCTTCTGAGTTTTAGAAATTGACTTTTCAAAGGTCATGTGGCTTACAGTTGGAAACCCAGGGTTCTTTGTCTCTAAAGCATATACTCTTTTTACTTCCCTTACTGGAAAAAGGCTTATACTAGTTGAAGTTGAATGATTAATATTCCATGTTAACAATAAAGAGTGAAGTGCCTCTTTCAACAACAAAGTGGAAGATGTTGATTTGAACACTTTAACAACTGGATTCTCAATTCTAAATAAAAAACAGCTGACTCTACAATGCAATTATTCTAAAATATGCCCAGAGAAAAGTATCTAGAGAGTATCTAAAGATTAGCAACTAGATATTTCTCATATGGAAAAACAAAAGCTTCTGGCTCACATATTACAAATTTAGAACATTTTTTTTCTGCTTAGAGGAGACTTGTAGAATTTTCCTTTACTAGAACTGAATTAATAGACACTGAAACAGAAAATTACTTTATTAAATAGTGGGATTTGTTATTTTTATTTTTTGTGTCTTTTAAAAAGAATAAGCCCATTGTGCTTACCAAGAAGGTTTGTGCCTTACTTTTAACACAGTTAAAATGGCTCACTTGATAATAAAATACTCGCCAATCCCCTATGGCCTTTTTCGAGGTCTGACTTTGCTCACTTGAGAGACACCAGTTTTTTCACTTGAATAATTTTGTATAAATAAACTCAGATTTTGCTAGCTAAGCACGTGGAAGTCATATAAAGCACACCTAATCACACAGTTTAAGCATTCAAAATGTAGCATATCGCAAAAACTGCAGTGCTGTTTCTGTCAAAACCTGTCACCTGATGCATAAAATTGTTGGTTTTATGAGTCATTTTTCAGTGAACTCTAATGGAAACATGGCTGATGGGAGATTTTAATGAAAGATGCAGATTTCTTTTCCTGCCTTTGAATGAAACTAAACAAAACTCTCCTCTCTGTGATTAAAATTAACACATTTTTTGGTAAATAGAAAAAATACATTTTCAAATATACTTCGAAGTCTTATAAACTTTACAGGACATGTATTTTCCCTTAACCTCACTGGAAATATATTTGCCAATCTAACTGCATATCCAATAACCTAAAAATTCATTTACTTCCATATGTGTTTTTTTAACTCAAAGATGAGAATTTAAAAAATAATAACCTTTCTTTCTTATCATTATTTTGTTTTTATAATCTTAATAACTCTCTGTTTCTATCGCTAAAAGTGATTATTTTATCCTATGAACTTCAAGATCAAGCTTTCTTTCTTAAAATTTAATTAATATTGGTTTATAGAACAGAATATTTGATAAATGTTGATTACAAAGAACAATCAAGCTAGTTACACTTTTCATGTTACTTTTTACCTCATGTTAAATCAGCGGACATATTGCACTGTATATATAGTATTTTTTAGAAACGTTTACACTTTCATTTGATGACCAGTAAAACCACAACACTTGCCTTAGGGAGGTAATATATTTATAAACAATTCATAGATATCTATAAATATCTATAAATAAATTTGAACTTCAAATAAAACAACATAATCGTATTAAATGAAATGGATTATAGATGGACTTTATCCATTTTCCTCAGATAATTTCTTTTCACATAGATTTGCATATACATATTTTTATCCTGGCTCTTATAAGTGACTTTATGAGGAAGACACTGACTGTTGGTCTCAAGCCCAGAACACTGTGAGAGGTTGGAGGTGACCCTATTGATGATTTCACCACCTCAAAACTTGCTGGCTTAAAGAAAGCCAACTTAGTGGCTTAGAACAACTTGGCTTACACTTGTGTGGGTCAATGATTAGGGTGGGACTTCCATTGAGTGTTCTGATCTTGCTTGGGGCTACTCATCCATCTACAGTTATTTGAGGCTTCCATAGTACTGAATGGTTGGAGATGGCCTGACCCACATTTTTTCTAAGTAGTTGTTTCCCCACTCAGTCTCTCAACCTCAAGGGGTCTAGGCCAAGCTACTTCACATGGTGGCATCAATGTTCCAAGCAGGCAAATGTGGAATCAGCAAAACCCCCGTGAGGTATATGATCAGTTTATCAATTCTATGACATTCTATCAGCCAAAGAAGTGAGCCTAATTTCAAGAAGTAGAGAAATGGATTCCTTCATCTTAGTAGAAATAACAAAGTTATTTATGGCAAGAAAAACTGTTATGTTAAATTTTAGTTTAGTGTATAAAACCTTTAATGCTTAACAGTTTGCTTTTATTTTATGTTCTCAGACTTTACCAGATGTTAACAATCCAGCAATCCTGAAGAAGAAACTCATCATTATGAATGGGCGGAAAGAAAAGCCCAAGTGTTGAGTACTCCAACACATGGCAATCAGAATACCATGTCTCTCAATACAGCAAGTTTCATCAAAAATATTTATGGTGCTTTCTTTCTGTATATACAAGAACAGATAGGTATTCATGGACTGTGTAGCAATACTGCTAAATAACTTATTAGTCTTGGATGTTGTTATGAAATATTACTGGGCACAATATCAATTTAAATCTCCATGTATGTGAGAGAAACTTCCCTCAAATAGCAATGGGTTTTATAGAGGTTTTCCTTTATCAAAGTGTGATCTCACATTTCTTTGAGAAAACTTCTGGCTCTCCAGGAAATTAAATGGCATCTGATTGGCTTGTTTACATTTTCTCATTTCCCCAAACCATTTTGTTTCATTTACTCCATTCTGTCACAGTGAAAGTGATTTGGGGATTTAAAATGGATTCATTCTGCTCAAACAGATGTCAAAGATGAGGTACATTGGTTTTAACAACTATTTAGGGGCCATGAGAGGAATAGCTTTTCCTATGTAAAAGCCTATCATGAGCATCCAAAGGATTGTTTTCTGTTTTTCTCCATAGCTTTATTTTGCTAAATTTAGTCAAATTTATTGGTCAATAATTTTGTGTATCAGTGCAGAGAACTGACAAGCATCTTTAATTTAAAACATTCTGCTAATGTATTGTAGAGATTATAGTACACGGAAATAGTTTTGTTTTACTAGAAACCACACTTAACACTTGAACAGTGTAAAAAAAAATACACATTTTACATCCGTAAGGTGATTGTTAAATCTGTTTTAACACCCATGAGGTAATTTTAAAAGAAAATCAGAAGTTATGCTCATATCAAACTTCAAAGGATGTGACAGCATAATGACAAAAATTGGACATACACTGATTATTTGTTGTACATTTTTTGTAGTAGCAGGAACTGGGGTAGGATGAGAAATTAATAAGCGCCCAGGAGTTAAATCAGGCAGGGCTAGAGTTTGGCGATATAGCAGTTTTAATACTATTTAAAATCATTATTCATTTCAAATCATGTAATATCCATTGTGAAATATTACCATATAAGGGGGAAAAGAGAATATTAACTGCCTGTGTCATCATTTTCTTTGTGTTTGTATGCACATGTGTATGTGGCTTTAATGTCTACAATTTTGTGTTAGTAAGTGATTCTTTGACAATTAGATGGTGCTGAAAAGTATTTAATGACCTGAAGTATGATGCTATTAACATCAGCTAGAGAGACAGAGAAAAATCAATACAAATTTTGCTCACAATTAGCAAATAATTCAATGATTTCTTGCCGGTTCTCTAGAGAGGAGAGTTGTGGAATCCTTGAATTCAAGGGAAGTTACTCTGGATTTATTTCTACAGAAAAGCTTATCTCACAAACATGATGAATAAAGGCATAAGTCTAAATGAGTCAATGCCTCAGGGTAATTGGAGTTACAGACCCAATTACTACATGTCATCCTCAGTAATTATTTCACCTATGCAGTGTATTAGAAATAGTTTCAAGTATTCCTATGGTTTATATTTCAACAAAGAGATTGTCTTGCTATCTTAAAATTTGCAAAAACACACTTTTAAATTTTTGGAAAGCAATGTTACTTTTTTATTCTAGGACAATGAGTTAAACAAAACACAACTTTATACTTCTTTCTTTCTAAGAAACTACCATGGAAATTCTAGCTTTCATAGTGACCAAGTTAAGCTTATGTCTGCATTTAAACTGTGCATTTTCCTATTGAAAGACTTTGTAGATAAACTTCTAAAATCCCTAACCTTGTTTTACAGAATTACTTAATTATTGCAAGAGTCTTCTTTTCATTTTATGAGTTTTGGTCAAAAGGCACTTTTATGATCATTTTTGTATGGCTATTTAAGGGTGAGAGTATAAAAATTATAATTACTGAGGGGAGAGGATCTTTTGTGAACATGCTCATATTACACCAAATAAGTTTTTTGTTTGTTCATTTTAAATTATATCCAACCAACTCAGAGATGTATGACAATCATTGAATGTTAAATTTTTTCATGTGGTTGTTAGCAATCCTGACATATTCTTAATTCCAATATATTTTTCATTAAATTAAAAAAAAAGATTGCATTTTTAAAAATGTATTTTTCTACTATTAGCAGAGTGGCTAATGATTCTAGAGGCTTTCTGCTTTCATGTCAGTCATTCCTCTAAGACACTGAATTATCTGAGTCCTTGAAAAGGCTGCATCTAAGGAAAAAGCAAAATATGTCAGCGATACAGCAGGAGATGTCACCAAACTGGTGTGGCCCATCAATCATTTACTAATTTTTATTTGCCAAAAAAGGGCAATATGCCATTTAAAGAATGAGAATGGTTCCAAACCAGATCAGGTTTTGGAACTGGAAAGCACTGCACTGCAGATACGTGGCCCATCCTGATTCAGTCCTAGCAATTAGAAAGGATGCTTCCTGACATTAAAAACATCGGTGACAATTCTGCTGACAACTTCTAACTCGAGATACTACTAACTAACCAGATATGAAACCCAGGCTCTTCCTCTATACATTACACAATGTAAATAAAGGTCTTTCCTAATTCCCAAAGCCCGAGATGAACAGATGTGCTCTTTTCAGTAATTGCCACCTTTTTCCCGTACAGGATTTTATGTCTGATTCACTCAGAGACTTCACTGTACAGGCGGCAATGGCTGCAAATCAAGAATTCCCATGAACATTTAAATCTCTTTATTCCTCTTTAAAACTTTTCAGGGTATCAAAATGTTAGTTTCAATTAACTAAACATTGCAAAGTGTAATTTCCTAACAAAGTACAGACTAATAAACATCAACAGGCAAAAATTAGTATAAGAGGACATTCAGCAGAGTTACTGAGGATATTTACACAGAGATATGAGTTAATGTACACATGTCCACTAAAATATGAAAGTTTTATACACACAAATCCACCTAATCAGAGGAAGTGCATAATTACATACTCAAATCTACCAAGCACCATTAAAAGTTTATATTCTCTTAAAACCTCATCTTCTGTATTAATTAGGAAGTTAGTCTTTCTAATAAAATATATAAATACATGAACCTAACCTAATTTATGCAAATATATGTGTAGGAAGGAGAGATATGAATACTAAAATTCTACTCAGCAGTATTCTTGAATTTACTTTATGTGAAGTTTAGAGGGGAATGGTAAATAAATTGAGAAATTTCAAATTCAAAGATGAGGTATGGACAATAATAAACGAGAAATAAATGCAGAAGTAATCTGAAGAAGAAAAGAAGTGAGAATAATTAGGGACATTATCTACCTAATTTACAAAAGCATGAGGCCTGGGATGTTATATACAGATTATTTTAGAAGGCTGTGAGGTTGGTAACAATGAAATAGGAATCAAAAAAAGAGAAATAATTTAAAAAGAAAGAGAGAGAAATAATATTCAGTATGATGGAGGGGCTCTGTATTAGATAACTCATGGCATTAGCTTTATGGATGGCCATCTTTTTAATTTTTTGAGATAGATTGATTGATTGATTTGACAGCAAAAGAGAGAGAGAGAGCACAAGCAGGGGGAGCAGCAGCCAGAGGGAGATGCAAGCTCCTCACTGAGCAGGGAGCTGGATGAGAGGCTCAATCCCAACACCCTGGTGATAATAACCTGAGCTGAAGGCAGATGCTTAACGAATGGAGCCACCCAGGTGCCTTGATGGATGGCCATCTTAATGCTAGGTTTGCCTGGTGAGTACATAGCTATGACTTGCATAGGGAAAAGAGAGAAGAATTCTCCAAAGAAAATCAGAAGATCTAAATCCTTTCTTTAAATATGAGAAGTGATTAAGATGTTAAATTATAGAGGCACCAGGGTGGTTTGGTATGTTAAGCATCCAACTCTTGGTTTTGGCTCAGGGTTGTGGTCTTAGGATCCTGAGATCAAGCTCCACATCGAGCTCTGTGCTCAGTGCCCAGTCTGCTTAAGATTCTTTCCCGCTTCCTCTCCCTCTGCCCTTCCCCTGGTTCACTTTCACTCATTCTCAAATGAATAAAATCTTAAAAAACAAAAAGATGTTAAATTATAAATTACATTAGTGTCTGATAAGGACATAGAAGTAAGTGTTTTGGAGGAAAAATGAAGACAATTATGGGGATTTTTCTTTAGTTGCTCTATTATTATGTAAAATTCAATTTCAGTAGAAGTATCCTACCTCTAAAACAGAAACTCTGCAAGCACATACATTTATGTTCAATATTATTCGGAGATGATTTTTCATGGTACTGTCAGAAGCTTACTAGTTATAATGTTGAGTAGAATTACAGTGCTTTGAGTCAATAAGAGTGAGACAGACTATTTTATGCACCAGAAGATGCAAGTGCTGTTGCCACACTATCCAAGATCTTAGACAATGAGGTATTGGAAACCTAAGGTTTGAAAGGAGGAAAAATTCATGTCAAACTGAATTTATTTTTCTCCTATTTCCCATTCTGAAAAAAAGGATCATAATAATAACCAACCTATCCTATATATCTGACAATAATGTTTTGCAGAATATTAAACATAATGTGTGAGAAATGATTCTATACACTCTTCAGAGCTATACAAATGTTATTATAAGCAACAGTAAGACTTTTGATTTTACATTTATTTTTCATCTGATTGTATCCAACCAAACTCTAGTAGATATTTGAGGGATCCAACAATGTTAGACTTGAATTTCATTTTAAAATTGGTTTTGGGACACCGGAGTGGCTCAGTCCATTAAGCATGACTCTTGGTTTTTGGCTTAGGTCACAATCTCAGTGTCATGTGATGGAGCCCTGCATGGGGCTCTTCATTTAGCATTCAGTCTGCTTGTCCTTCTCCCTCCCCATGCTTGTGCTTGCTCCCTCTTTCTCTCTCATAAAGAAAGAAAGAAAGAAAGAAAGAAAGAAAGAAAGAAAGAAAGAAAGAAAATCCTAAAAAAATAAAGTTGGTTTCTTACTATCTTTAAATATAATTTAAAAGTAACATGTACTAAGGTATATTCTATTTTTAAAACTACCAAAGGTGCTGCCATTTTAACTGACTTCATTCAGTGCTTGAACTCAATCTACCTACTCACTGAATACAAAATTAAAGTGCTTATTATTATTAATATTTATATAGCATTGTAAAGTTTGCAAAACCATTTCAGACACTTTATTTAGGATGTTCACATATGTTGCACTACCATTGATCTTGGATCAGAAGGCTTAGACTTACTAGATTTTATTATTTTTTTTCTTGAAAGTTTGTTCACTTTTCAGAAAATAAAAATGAAATGTATTCATTTGTACAATGGTGCAAATGAGAATGCTACACACATAAACCCTGGTAAAGCCAGTTGACGCTGCAGGGCATCTGCTATGTGGGGCAGGGGATGTCACAGTGCTATAGTTATTCGACTAATACCAAAAGATAGAACATTAGTCAAACACCAAGATGAGATTGTACTAAAACTATTTTAATATTCATCAGTTTTGGATGTTTATCACCAGACTTTTATAATCATGGTATCTCTTCAAGTAATTCTTAATTATACAGGGTTAAATCTTACATAACAGAATGGTCTTGCGTAATGTAATGGTTATACTCTTTTTTTGAACTGGAAATAGCAGCATGCAACAATTCATGATTGTGAATTTTATATTACTTTTACATTTTAACTAATATTTAGAAATCAATTCTAAAATGTTCTGTGCTTAAACCTAGAAAAAAAAATTCAAATTTAAAATGCTTTAAAGTATTTCTTACTCTATAAACAAAATGTTGATAAAGCTCAGCAAAAATGATTCTTCTAATGCTTTTCTTAAATTGCCAAGAATAATAGCTTGGGATAGTATTCTTCCAGTAGCTTTAAGTCTATTCACCAAAATTGATTTTAAAGTTTAGAACCTAGCAGTTTGTTGTCTACCAGAGGCAAAAAAGTCACTTTCAGAACCTCAACCAAAGACATTTATCTTAAAAAAAAAAAGACATTTATCTTGTAAATTTTACTCTGGGTGGTCATTTTTCTTCAGTTTGATCCCAAAGGCTTCACTTTACAGATGCCCTTTGGAATACTGATTTCTTATGCAGCACAATTTGGTGCATAAAGGAATTCTTTAAATTCAGAAATAAAGATATGTATTTTTCTATTATATTTTATTTTTAACCCTCCCAAAATGTTTTTTGAATATTGTTTTACAACAACATTAAATAAGAAGTATTGGTATTTTTTAAAAGATTTTATTTATTTATTCATGAGATAGAGTCATAGGCAGAGAGAGAGGCAGGCTCCCTGGAAGGAGCCTGATGTGGGACTCGATTCCCAGACCCTGGGATCACAAACTGAGCCAAAGGTAGATTCTCAACAGCTGAGCCACCCAGGAATCCCTCCTGTCATTTTTTTGAACACATTACATGTTTTGCACAGCAGACTTCAAAACATGTTTCTTGGATTAAACAAAAGAATACAATACTTAAACTGAAGAGCAATGGCAAAGAGCTTCTCCATTAAAACAAAACAAAAGAAAGAAAAAACAGTTGGAAGATGAAGATCACATGGGGACAAGCCCCAAAATGAAAAAGGAAAATGTTCACAAGGAGGAAATGTCATGTAGAACTATACTGTACTCACTACTCTACACTTCTTACTTGTATCTTCTCCATTTGACATTGACTTTTCAGACACAGTATAAAATCTTTGTCAGAAAGAATTGCATAGATTTTGGAAAATCTAAAAAAAGACTTAAAGCAAGGAAAGGAAAAGCGGAGACACAGGGAAGAAAGGAAGGTAGACTTAGAGCCCTGAATGCTCAATGAGAGATCCTCCCTTCTCATCCTTTTCCTTCAACCTCAGATATTTCTGGAGAGGGAGTTTCTAGAACCAGGTCATTTCACAACGGTGAAAATAGAAAAGGAATCCAGCAAAAACTGATCAATTTCAAAGACTGTACTTTAGGCTGTGACCTTCCTTCCATCCATGTAAGAATCAATAAACAAATAAAATTGGGCTTTCACATAAGTAATGAGATTTAGGGAAATTTTAAGACATTTTACTCAAGGAGAGACCATGAGAAATTATCAAATGTTTACTTTACCATAAATACAGTAGATTTATTCCCTGATTTCTCATCTCACTTCTAATAGAATGAAAAATATAAAAACCTTCAATTTATCATGCCATGACCTATATATACTGGCTGAGATACCCAGTGTATAACTACTAAAACCATATGCAAAACCCATTATAAAAAATAACTCTTTATTACTGTAAATGCAACATTATTATATTTATTTAAAAAATAGTCAATAGTAAGTGTTATAATTTAATTTTTATTTATATCAAAAGACTCCCAAGTTATCCATGAATTTTGTCATTCAGTACAAAGAAAGATATAAAATGGCATAGGATACTAATTACAGGGGAAAAGTTCTGGATTCAATAAGTACATTATAGCCATCTATATAAAAATTAGGCTTTTCTATTGACCAAATGATATAAAAATGTATCATATGTAAAAACCAGGCAAAGAGCATTGCAAGAAAGGAAATGGTTATCAGCAGTGGTCATTTTATTGAACTATCATTCTTTCATTGTTACAGAAAACATACAGTAGATTAACATAACTGGAAACAACTTGTGCACTTTAGCTACATGTATGTTCTTTGTCTCTTAAATTGAATCCCAATGTAATAAATCTTATATTTTAAAACTATAGATTAAGTAAAATTTAATTGCATGTGCATATTTTTCTGCTACATCATTTATTCTGCAAACACTACTCCGCTGCCTGCTGGACCAGTACCACAGCAAAGTGTTTAGCTTGGTAAAAAGCCATTTAGAGTATACAAAATCATTATGTTATACTTTAAAGATCTTATAGTTTTATTTGTTGATACTTCGATAAAGCTGAAGAAAAAGCCATTCAGAGAACAAGGTATTATATATATGAGGGTGTCTATCTAGAAGAGACCTACCAGATGTTGGAATGTGAAATGTTCTGTTTAAAATGCTTTTCTAGGAAAGAAGAGGAGGAGGAGAGGAGAGAGAGGAGAGAAAAATAGGAGAGAGAAGAAAGAAACAGACATTGTTGAAGGAAGTGGAATTTTCAAAATTGATTGACAATCTTGCCTTAGACTGTTGCTTTGCAGTCCCCACTGGGGATAATCAAGAGGATGTCTTCCTAGAATTGCATTAATGCAAGAAATCCTCTTTCTAGCTTAAGGAAGACACTTTTTTCCTGTTGTTCTTATTCTCTTCTATGGTGAACACCATAAGGATTTATTTCAGCATATGCCAGAGGACAGAAGAAGAGAAAAATGCAACCCATCTTTTCCAGAGCTAATATGGATATCAAATTACTAATTCATATATAAGAGCCCACAAAACTACAGAGCTTGATAAAATACAGATTCAATGCAATGGAAAAATCATCAGATTCTTCCCTTTTATAATTGACACATTGCTCATATTTTAACATACATCATTGATCATCATGTTCAAATCATGAACAAAGTAGATAAAGCAGAGTGCTATTACAATAAAGTTATGAGTTCAGAGTCTGGAAATTTTATGATATTAATTGGTTCTTAATGACTTACAAGATATCATTCATTTTTTGCTATTAGTTTAATGGCTAACTGATAATGGTAAATACTCTATTTGATTAACACTGAGAAAATTAATGGTCAAAGCTGATGGTAATTGTAAAATTTAATATATGTGTGTGTGTGTATATATATAATCTGTTTATGTTATCAGAAAGGTTTATAGTCAATAGTAGGCTATTAGTAGTTAACATATATATATGTATATATAATATAAAACATATATATAGGATAGTTATTTAGTAACTCAACCTCCACATACAAAAAAGTATCTCATATTTTGTATGTACTTAAAGTATAGTTTAGCGTAGGGATCTGCAAACAACAGCCTATGGGTCAAACTGGTCTGTTGTCCCATTTTCTTATGGCTAGTGAGATGCATGTTATTTACATTTTTAAGTGGTAACAATTTATATGGTTAAATACATAAAAAATATCCTTTACTGATATATAATAGATATATCTATTAATGCTAACATAATATACATATATATGTGTATGTATTGACCCTTCAATAACACGGGGGTTGGCGGCACTAACTCCCAAGATAGATGAAAGATCCACCTGTAACTTTTAACACCTCAAAAACTTAACTACCAATAGCCTACAGTTAACTAGAAACCTTACCAATAACATAAACAGTCAAAACACATTTTGTATATGTATTATACACTGGAATATTAGAGTAAGCTAGAGAAAAGAAAATGTTACTGAGAAAATCATAAGGAAGAGAAAATACTTTAATACTACTGCTCTGTATTTATATAAAAAAAACTATCAGTACATTCACATAGTTCAAACCCATGTTGTTCAAGGTAATATATATAATATCAAATGTGCGTGTGTGTGTGTGTGTGTGTGTGTGTGTGTGTGTTTCCTTTCTTTTGGTATATATGCCTTTTCAGATACACACTTTTCAACTTAAATAGCCTTAAATGTTCTAGCAATGTAGAGTGCTCTTTCACACATCAAGTATGCACAATCTTTCCCTACATATGCTTTATACTGATTTAATATCTGAGAAAACTCAGTGTCAGGTCTGAAATGCTAAGAAATCGGTCTAGGTGCACAGCAATTTGGACAATTGCTAGTGTTACCTGTCCATCACGCTGTCCCTATTGCCATTTGCTCAGCCACCTCAGAGGTCAGCACAGATATACACAGATGGAGAGAGAGAAAGCGTGAGGGAAGGCAAGCTTGCATTTTCCAGACTAATCAAGGCTGCAGAGGCCGAAAAGTTTGTATATGAAGCTGAGTGTATACCAAAGAATGGGTACTGTAAGTGCAAATCTCCCAGTCATCATGTACAAGATGACCTAAGTCTTAAGAACGTTTTAAGTTGCTACAAGGCATAGATTTCCACTACCATATTGGTATATTTTATTTATTATCCTAGTTTTTCATACCATACTCTCTTGGCTTCCAACTCAGAATTTTTTTTTAATTTTATTTATTTATTTTTAAGAATTTATTTATTTATTTGAGAGAGAGTGTATAAGAGAGAGAAGGAGCAGGAGGACAGACAGAAGGAGAGGGAGAAGCAGACTCTTTACTGAACAAGGAGCCTCCCACTGATGGAATTTCTGATATCCAAATGCCAAGATCAAGAAGAGATTTGTCAACCAAAAAAAAAAAAAAAAAAAAAAGAAGAGATTTGTCAGAGAACACAGTGTGTTCACAGAAGACTGTCATACTTCACTTTGGAAATTTTCAAAAGAGACTTTCTTTGGTTTTCCAGGTGGAATTTTGAATGAATAGGTAATTAGCAAATAAAAACTCAGCCATTTTTTGGGACTGCTGGGTGGCTCAGTGTTGAGCACCTGCCCTCGGCCCGGGTGTGATCCTGAGTCCTGGGGTTGAGTCCCACATCAGGCTCCCTGCAGGGAGCCTGCTTCTCCCTCTGCCTATGTCTCTGCCTCTCTCTCTCTGTGTCTCTCATGAATAAATAAATAAAAATATTAAAAAAAAAACCTCAGCCATTTTCTATGCTAGGTTGTGAAAACAATGTTAAATTCCCTCACTTATCTGCAAGGTTGTGATGGATGATATAATAAAGAAATTTTTCTAATTCCATCTCCCTTAGAGAGCTTAGATATTCTCTAGTTCTACACAAATATCTTTTTAATGTACATATAAGAACCAAAGAAATAAACTAAAATTAGATGCTTTTTTTACGAAGTACTTAAAACTATGTATTTCTGTTGCTAACTTACAAAAATTATTAATGATTATGATGTATTTCTGTTTATAAAGTAATACTAAAAAAATAAAATAAAAATAATAAAATAATAAAAAATAAAGAAATAATAACCACACTTCTACCTAAATCCAAATATCTGACCCTAGTCACATTATTTTTAAAATATTTTATTTATTTATTTATTTATTTATTTATTTATTTATTTATTTATTTGACAGAGAGAGAGCAAACAAGCAGAGGGAGTGGCAGGTAGAGGGAGAGGGAGAAATAGACTTCCTGTGGAGCAGGGAGTCCAATGTGACGGGGATTCAGGGCTCAATTCAAGGACCTTGGGATCATGACCCGAGTCCAAAGCAGATGCTTAACCAACTGAGCCACTCAGGGGTCCTCTCTCCCAGTCACATTATAATTCAGTTCTCCAGCACAAGTTTTTTTTTTTTTAATATTTTATTTATTTATTTATGAGAGACACATAGAGAGAGAGGCAGAGACACAGGCAGAGGGAGAAGCAGGCTCCATGCAGGGAACAGGACATGGGACTCGATCCCGGGACTCCAAGGTCACGCTCTGGGTGGAAAGCAGGCACTAAACCGCCAAGCCACCCATGGATCCCCAAGACTCACACTTCTTAATGCTAATACAAGTTGCATAAACAATAGGAGTGAACATGCATTATGCCTTATTGCACAGCTTTGCTTCCTAAAGTTGACATGCATTTCCTTTGCACATAAGTTATTACAGTTGTTGTTGCTGTTTGGTTTAGAGGAGTATTTTTGTCCTTATTTCTTAGGTTTTAAATAAAAAAAAAAAACATTAAAATTGGCTTTAAAAACAAAGATAACATCTAAATAAGAAAATGCCAAATTGCATATACTTTTTGGAAGATAACATTCTGATTATTTTTATATTATTTTGAAATCCAGTATTGCTACACATAAATTCTATTTTCTTTTTGTATTATCTCTTAAGTTCACATCTGACTGTGTTAGTGTCCTCAAAAATCCCCAAAGACATGCTAACTAGAATAATTGATAAAATAGAATATCTTTATTCTTAAAGTACCAATGTTGATATGGAATGACAGTTTTTCTCTTAAAATAATAAGTCCCAGAAAATAAAAGCTGCAGATGGAGGGAAAAAAGAAAGATTATGGTAGGCTATTTTTCCCCCATTGATATAATGTTGTAATTAGCCTTTTCTGGTTCTATAATAAAGTGGTTAAAAATACACAAAGAGGGGAAGCCTGGGTAGCTCATCGGTTTAGCACTGCCTTCAGCCCAGAGCCTGATCCTGGAGACCCAGGATTGAGACCCAGGCTCCCTGCATGGAGCCTGCTTCTCCCTCTGCCTATGTCTCTGCCTCTGTGTGTGTGTGTCTCATGAGTAAATAAATAAAATCTTTAAAATATATATATACAAAGAGAATTTTTTGCATATGCATATATTTTCCTAGACCATATTAAATTTTATTCCATAGAGGAGAAAGCTAGCACCTGATGAAATAGTACTTTATTATTATGCTAGAAAATATTTCTTCCATCTCTCAACCTTTTACCAGTCCAGGTTGATATATTGCATTTTTAAAAATCTGAAACTTAAGAAAATGTGAAGGTAATATAAAATATGGATTGGAGAACCTAAGAAACACCTGCGTTACAAATCATACACATTCAACTCTCTAAGAACAAGCGTAGCTGTAGGATAAACATTAATTGGAGAATTAAATCCAAAGTCATAATACATGTATATGTTTAAAGTAAGAAAGAAAGATATTTTAAGGAAATGAATCAAGATTCAAAAGAAGAAAGTAAAAAAAAAAAAAAAAAAAAAACAAAAGAAGAAAGTCTATAAAGAGCTAATCAGATTATAAACTAAATAAATGGTTCTACTTAGGAAGGGGTCAACTTGATAGTACCAAAATATCATGAAAGACACAAGAGATGTATTGAATAATATGGCATTTTATGTTCCACATTAAATTCTGCTGTCAGGGTGAAAAAAGGTATGCCTATCCTAATAAAAGCCTGGAAAAGACCAAGAGGTAAATGCAAGCTTTGGTTCCCAGAGGATAATACAGATCAACCATTAGGATCTAAAATAAGGCCTAGAAGGAGGTGTCCGAGAACTCTAGACTTGAGGACATTGGAATACAAGTGTTTGATTGAGGGAATTGGGAACAGGTTTTTATCAGCAAAGATTCCTCCAATGGTAAAATGAGAGGAAGACTGAGTTTACATCATGCCTTCATATCACAAATATACTACAAATTCATTCTCAACTAAGAAGTGAGTCTTAGTTTCTTCAAAGTAGATAGTAGTATAATATTTTAGTCATTAAATATTTTCGTTGTGAATTTTTTGCACAGCAAGTCTACTGAATTCCTTTACTAACACCTATTAGATAAACTTTAAGATTTGTTCATTTCATGGTGTCCAGTAATCTTGGATACTGTTTCTTTCATGACCTTTTCCCATCCTGTTTCATTCTTAACTGGTCTATGCTGCATATACACATTGATCTGTAGACAAAGCATTGTCAGATGAAATCAATATATCATTCCTTTGGTACTGAGACTGGCTCTTGCTTAGTTTACTTTCATTTTTTTAAGTAGATCAATAGTGCTAAACTGATGCATTACAAATTGGGGGTACAATTAGTAACTGTCTTCAAGCTAGTTAACATGGGAATACAGCTTGATGGGTAGACATTAGATGGAAAAAAATCTTTTGAAACTTAAATCTGTATTCAGAATTACCTCTAAAATATGAATGTTTTAGAAAGAAAATTTTAATTAAAGCAAGAGCTACTTTTCACATTCCTTAGTATATACTTGGTTTAAAAAGACATTTTCTTACTAGATTAGATTTTTAATAAAATGTGATCTTAAATAAAACACTTTGATGTATCGGGAAAACAAGTTCTTTTTGAGCATATAATCCCTGGTCTAGAAAGAAAATAAACAGACCCATAGGGTATTTATTTAAGATACTTAAAAAATAAAGGTATTGATTTCAAATAAATTTTCTGAGAAAATTAGCTATATTTGTTATCTACATAAAAAATGCAGTTATAATTTTAAAAAGCCCAGAAAGTTAAGAATTAACTTTTTACACTTAATACGGTTGCTTTAAAACCTTCCTTACCTACTTTTTAGTTTGTATCACAGGTTCATCTCACTGGGGATGAGATGACAAAAGACCATAGAACTCATTTTCCTTCAATCTCATCAATATATTCATTAACAGGACTTCATCAATCTCACCACACTAAGAAAATATTAAATCTTCCAAGCGTATTAAAATTGATTTCATGATTTGGGGATCAAGTATTCATTATTAGGCCATTTCTTCATTTTATGTGTGAATGCATTAAAAATAATAATACTCAGACTAAGTGACCTTAAAATAAAAGAATGATATCCAGTGCAGCCGTTATCTATGTAACAGTAATAAGATACACAATTTATTGAATTTGACCCTTAACACCAAAAACACTGTTACATATTGATTTGCTCTTCCTTTACCTAAGATCCAGTTGCTGGACCTCATCAACGTTTCATTATACATGCCAATGGGGAACAAGGAGGACAGAAATAAACCCTAAACCTTCTTTTTAGTATATTGTAATATATTACAGTGCATGGTTGGAGGGTTTGATAGCCTAGGTTTGAAAGTTAGTTTTACTTAGTTACTTTGAATGGTGTTAAAAGTAAGTGTCTTATAAGGTTGTAAGTGTTAAGCTCAGTCAGCAAGTAGACTGGATTCTTTCAATATTTATAGAGTTGTGTTAGGGGCTGGAAACATAGCCCTAACTAGGAATATATAGCCCTTGCCCTCCTAGAGATTACATTTTAGTGAGGCTGACAGATTTTACATAATTCTGTATTAATTTGGGGCACCTGTATAGCTCAATCAGTTGAACATCTACATTTGGCTCAGGTCGTGATCTCAAGGTCCTGGGATGAGGTCCTGGGATTGAGCCGTCTATTAGGTCCCCTGCTCAGCCAGGTGTCTGCTTCTCCCTCTTCCTCTGCCTCTCCCCCTGCTCCTGCTCTTTCTCTCTCAAATAAATAAATACATAAAACCTTAAAAAAAAAGTACTAATTTAATCAATTATGACTGTGATTATGGCTACACATGGGGAATTTAGGGCACCTTACCTAGTCTGATCATTCTTGAAAAAAAAAATCACATTCAGATACAACTTCAGTTCTGCAGAGAAGGAGGTCAAGATATTGTCTAGTATAGGGAAGCAGAGGCCTTCTCCACAGAGGGAATCACATAATCAAAGATAGGAAGAAGAATGGCATGTGGGAAGAAGTGAAAAAGACTACATAAGGACTATGTAAGGGCTGGTAGTTAACATTCACAATATTAAACTTTTTCTGAAAAGTGAAAGGAGGTCATTGAAAAGTTTCAAGGACAGCACATGAATAAGGCTAAGAGTGGCTTCCAGTGGACCAGATAATAAGCTGCTTCTTATTCCTGTGGAGAAATGGGGCTGCTGTGGCCAGGATGGTGGCAGCATGAATAGAAAGAAGCAGATGGATTTGCAATGATATCTAGGAGAGAAAATCCACTGACTTTGTTGATGAGATACAGAAAATAAGGGTAAGGGAAGGGACAAGATTGACACAGCAATTCCTGGACTGAGGAATTTCATAACTGGTGGAGACAATCACTAGGATAGGAAATTAAAGAAGACTAGAATAAAACAAAACAAACAAAATTGAGAGTGAGACAAATGGAAATGTTTCCAAGCAGACAGTTGGATATCTAGATCTGAAGCTCAGAAGATAGGTTACTCACCTCTTATGCATTTGAGTTATCAGTTTATAGAAGGTTGAAGCCATAAAGTAGATGTGATTCTCTAGGGAGGTCATATAGATGAGAAGTTTGAAAGCATATCCACCTACGTTAAGGAACTCAATCATTGAAAGATTAGGTAATGAGGACTATATCTAAGAGGGAGGAGGGAAATCATTGGAGTGGAGTGCTGGAGAATGCCAAGCACCCTGCCTGGCCCATGGCAAATATTACATTAGTGTCATCGAGCAGTGATGCTACCAGTTTAATACAGAATAATAGAGCATAATAGAGGGTTATTTAAGAAAGTCTAATACAGGATAAGCAACACCTAGTTTATGTTCATCTCTCCCAGGTAAGAAAATCAGATACCCCAAAGGCCCAGGAACACCCTTTTCCTCTTCACAGTTGCTTATAATAACTTCTTCATCTCTCCAATACTTGCTTTATTAGTTCCTACCCAAGACAAAATCTTTTAACTCATGTCTACATGGCTCCTCACCCCAAGATGCATCATGAGAAGGGTCTGAGATGCTGAGAGGTTAGTAGTGGGAACAGTGGTGGTGAGATGGAATGAAGCAGAGAAGATTCAACCCTGCAAGTGACACCTTCATCACTAGCCTCCAATAGAGATAAATGTCCCTAAACCTAGCCACATTCCTTACTTCTCCAGTTGTCCAGAAAACCATAGAAGAAATTAACCTAGTTCTACTCTCTTAGGTCTTTAGCCTATGTCCTGCTAGAGTCCCCTCCTTCTCAGACCTTGTGAATCAATTCTGGCCACATGGACTTGTATCAATCACTGAATACTGGGGCAAGGAAATACAAGAGGAAGCTAAAGCCACAGCAAGGCAGACTGCACTGATCCATAAAGATCCATACCTGTGCTTCAGAGTCAGAACTGTGAATGAAATTCCCCACACTCCTTATGGTGTTAAGGATTAATTAAGGACTATCTAAGGATAGGCAAACATTTTCTCTGAAAAGTTTAGCTTCACAGGCCAAAAGGTCTCTTGTTGCAACCACTTACTTTTGCCACCATGACCCTAAAACAGTCATATAGACAATATGCTTATACGCAGGACTGTGTTTCAACAAAATTATCTTAAAAATTTAAGGGGTGGACTAGATTTGGTTTACAGATCATGGTTTGCCAACCCCTGGTCTATAATATCATTAGTGTTTCCGTAGCCTTCAGGCACTGAAGTTGTATAGACTGGTGTGAGGTAACTAAAAACTTCATCTAATACTGTTTCTCTGCAAAATGATCTGCCATTTTGCACACTATTATTGGCAAATGAATTTGGGGAACCTGACAAATTCACAGAGGACATCTGCATTCCTCATGTAGAATTCACTTCAAGTAATCAGGTTTAAAAGGAAAAAAATGTCATTCCTTATATTTCCCATAAAATTCTTTGTGTCACTACTCTAGCTTGAATATCAAAATGATTTTATTTTGTTTTATAATCCCCCTTGTTCTTATTCAGACTACATCCATTAATAAAAATAGCCAAAACACGTTACAAAGATTTTATTCCAAATTGCTAAAAAAAAAATAAAGTACGAAGCATATCCTATACACATTGTATGCCACAGAGGGAATTGTGCTGACTCATTTTGCTAAATATGTATAGCTATATCGATATTCAACACAAGTCTCTTAATTCTTATCCTTAGTTCCAGGGTTGGAAGTTCAAGGGTATCTCTATATCCAGTTACTGTTGGAGTTTTCACTCTGGAGGCAGTGAAACTATCAGCATCAAGACGTATATTTTTATTATTGAATCTGCTGTATAGACTTCCTCATAGACTGATAGACTCCTAAGATTTGACAGGAATGACAACAACAACCACAACTGCAAAGTACCTCTTTAAATTTCGCATAGGTAGGCATCTTCTCTAGGGCTAAGAATTGAAATCAACTAGCCTGCCCCTTTCCATCACTTTTATCACAGCCTTTGTCTTTTATGGAGCCAATCATAGATTCTGTATTCCTTAACTCAAACCACATTTATTGAACAGTATCAACCAAATACTGAGCTAGATGCTGGGAACACAGGATTAAAGTAAGATAGACTCTGCTTTCGGAAGGCTCAGAGTCCAGTGGGGGTGCCGTTTCAGGAAGAACGGGCAAGTAAGGTCATCACTAAAAGCTGAAAAGAGCAGCTTAATTTAATAGAAATCAATAATTATTTACATCTATTTTTGAACTGTAGGTGACTTCAACAATTAATTAGAAAATTATCTTGTAGAGCATGTAGAATGTTAAGCTTTTCCTCATTAGTATTTGCTCTCCCATAGATACTTGTTGAATGGAAGGATTTTTATGTAAGTATACCACATGCTGACCTATCATAATGCAGATCTCCATGAATGGATTTTTATATCCCTTCTCAGTTATGGTATCATCATAACCCTTTCACCTATGCATAAATTGTTGAAATCTTCTTTATTTCCTTCTTGCTTCCATGTCCCATTAAATCCCACTGATTATTTTTCAAGTTTTCCCACATGCAACTTTCCTTTCCATTGACATTGAGATTATTATCACCTCTCACATACTAAGCAGTTGTTTGCTGAAGCCAGCTCATTCTGGGTGACAAGAGCCAAGTGCTAAATTTTCCAGTATTCTGTGAGTTCACAGCCTTTCCTGCAAAATTTTCCACAAAGCTTCTTTCCTCAGCTTTCCTCATATCTTCATGCAGACCTGGCTCTCCTCACTCTTCTTGTACCTATTCAGTAAAGCTCTCTTCCAGGATCCAATCTTTAGACTTTGCTCTTACCACTCTTCCAATTTGAATTGATCTTTCTCCCCACCTGTCAATTTCTACTTATCCTTCAAGAATTGGTTCAAGTCTTCCCTTCCCCATAGAATTTATTCAAAACCACAAACCAAATCTGGCTTGGATTTCTAGATATCATTCAGTGACTATGCCATGTTTCCAAACATAGGGAGTAGGGTTATATGAATCATGCCTATCATTGTCTGTTCCACTACTAGACCCACTTGATCTAATTCCATGGTCACAGCAGAGTGGACAAGGTCAAGGTCTCACTCATGGGATCTGCCCTGCTAATCCAGATGTTCTCTCTCTCTCTCTCTCTCTCTCTCTGTCTCTATCAACTGTTGGCAACCATTAGTGAGCAGTGGAGCTAAGAGGCCATGAAATTTTAACTTGAATGGGCCATGTCACACCACAGATAAGAGGTTTAAACAGAGAGAACTAAGAGACACCATAATGCAGAGAGAAATAGGATTCAGAGAGAACAATGTGTTTCATAGAGAAGACTACAAACTTGTCGTTCAGCTTTGCTAATTTTAATTTCATTTTCTGTCCTTATTGCATAAAATAATGGGGACATCTTTGCAATAAACCAACTTTTCACATGAGCAATTTTGCACTGTTTTATTTTTATTTTTTTTGATTACTTGCAACCAAAAGATGTATGGACAGAACAAAATAGTAATTTCCTTGGCTCTCTATATTTTGCTGGACTTCCCTCAGACACCAGTACAGTAGATTTTATTGATTGGTTGATTGCATAAAGAATTTCCCATCAGGTTTGAGAGAGGAAGGAAATATCAGCTTGCTACTTTTCATTTCCATTCTATGCTAAAAGTTGGGTACCAGTTGTGGCCATAGTGATAGCTTCAAAATATGGGGAAACGTCTGATAAAACAAGTCAGGTGTATTTAAGAATGGTAATAAAATGTAGCTGCTGGCCTATTCCAGAATCGGTAAATGAAGAAGTAAAACAGAAGAGAGAGATTGTATTTGTGACCTACCATTCTTGAAGATACTTTCAAATGGCTGATCTGCTTTAATGGTAGGTTATGGTTCTAAAATATGCTCTGTTGTTTTGTTACACATGTCTCTAAAATTTTCAGATTAGGCAAAGTGCAGGCTTTTCATAAGTAAAAATTTCTTAGGTGATATAACTTTAGATTAGCATTAATTATGTGGTTCTAATCTTTAAAAAGTCAAAATTGCACAGTATGGTTCTGACTTTCTCTTCCACAGTTATGTGTTTTAACACAAAATGCATTATTTTTATTAGACTGTTAAGATGACAATGTTTAAAACTTCCTGATGCACTAAAACTTCTTGATGTCATGCATATATGCTTTACATAATATAATCATGGTATGCAGTGGACCAACATAACTACAAAGTATAGGTATTTCTTGCTGTACAATTTTGTCTAGCCATAGCAAAAACAAAAAATAAAAAATAAATGAAAAATGACCACTTCTGAGAACATTCAAATGGACATAAACACTAAAATATCCCCTAAGCCTTTATAGGAATGCCCAAAACATAAAATATTTCCATTGTTATGTATTTCAGATCACATAACTTTGATACTGTATCCCCATTAAATTTCAGTAACAAATAAAATCACACACTTCCTCTTGGTCTAAAAGGAAGAAGATCAATTTTCTAAATTAACCAGAGTAAGAAGTATGTGTACCTAGGTAGGTTCAAAATGATGAAGATTTCAGTAATACTACTAAAACTGCATGTATTTCAGAGCTAGGCCACGATGATTTTTATTAAACGGGTAACATTTGTCTTGTTGCACTTTCTTGGTAAGTCACAATATTTTTCTGTTCCTGGAATGAGATATCACAGTAAGAATTCAATGATAAGATAAATGCCAAGTTTTTAATGAAAAACCAGCTCAGCCCAACTCTGCCAAAAGAAATAGCTAATGGTTGCCTGTAAGTTTAAAAATAGAACATAAAATTAATCTTTTTATATCAAGGATCAATGGAAGCTGAATAGTCAAAATTATTTTTCCTTATTAACCATTATCTTTAATGATTTATTGCATTCTTTATTGATAGTTTAAATTATTCCAGTGAGGTAATTAGCAGATCTTGCAAACACAATGAAGCTGACTAAAATGATTCAGGTGAGATGAGTCAGCAATGTACCAGGTGCAGAAACTGCAAGCCTTGCACTTGGGAAAATGATGGTTTATGAATGAACAACTTGCTGCTATTTCCTTCCCTTGCCCTTTTCTCCCGTGGGAGCCAGCAAGCCATCCACTACAGGCAATAGCCAGCCCTTCTTTCCTCTGGGATTGGAAACTTTTGCCTGGATGCAGTCCTCCCAATTAACAAACTACATCTATTCACGTGCACAGGAGTTCAAATCCCAGCTTTACTACTTACCAGCTATGCAAATATGAGCTCATATCAATGTTAGTTATAAAATAGAGATAAACCTGCACCCATCTCAGGATATGGTGATAATTAAATGAGATGATATATCAACAGCTTACACCCCGGCTAGCAGGTGATAGATACAATACAGGTTGGTATTTTTATTATTAATTTGGCACTGTCTTTTCAGTAGCCTGAAACACTTCATAGTCTGACAATATTTCTATCAGATGCAACTTCATTAGCAGTGTCTGAGTAGCCACTCTGGATACTCCCAAATGCAGAGATTTGTGGGTTAACTTAATCTCTGTTCCTTTGCCTACACACACTGATAAATTGGGCCTATGTATTCCACACTATGCATGACCCGTGCAGTATCCAGATCACTTTCCTTGTAGCAATGGCATTTGTAGAGGTTTCAACTAGGATTAAATTAAAATGTGAAGTTCCTCGTCAGTCAGTGATGAAATGAATAAGATTGATAACAGAACACAGAAATACCCCTACCCCATATGAGCTTTGGAAGCTGAGTTAATTTTGTTTCTACTTTTACAAGTTTCTTTTTAAATTCATATACAGCTTTTGGGGGAAAATAAAGTGGATTGGTAAATTATTTGAATTTCTGAAGTTGAACACAGCTTTCCTTAGGCAAGCAAAAGTTCCTTTCCTCCCTCTTTCTCTCTCTTCTTCTCTCCTTCCTATCTAAACAGTATTAATTATTTTTTTCACTCCCTAAGGAGGTGAGAGAGGGAGGGAGAGGGAGAGAGAGAGTGTGTGTGAATATTGTTTGTGCATACCTTTTGTGCATGCACATAAATTTATATATTATATGTTCACATATATTTACATTATACACCCATTCAAATAGAGTTTGATATTTCTGTGGAGGCCGAGAAAAATTAAGGCCATTCCACCTCAAGTTTAGCATTAGCACAAATACAGCCATCTTAGGCCCCTGTGAATTAATGCTGAACTTTACAGGAAAAAATGCAGAATGTCTTTGGCAGGGAATCCCATATCAGAAAGACAACAGAGCCCACACCCGCCCATGGCAGAAAGTCCCATATTAGAATCAGAACAGAGCTCAAATGCCCTTGAAAGCCCCATATCAGAATGTAAACAGAACTTGAAATTCCTCCACCCTTTCTGAAAATCCCCTAGACCAGCCCATAAAAAACCCAGCTGTAACCCACTTTGGGGTCCAAGTCCCTGCTCTGCTGTCCGGTATACTTGGACCCAAGCTTGAGCTTGCAAATAAACCCTCGTGCGCTTGCATCTGTGTTGGCTCCTCGGTGGTTTCTCCGATTTGCAATCTTGGGCACAACAATTTCCTCTCACGATCAAGAAAATAAAAGGTTTTATAACCTCAATTATCTATACATTCACATTGCTCCAGTCTATATCTATCATCTAAATCTCACTCGTGATTTCCAAACACTACAAAATGTCAACACTGATTAGCAATCAAGCATCCTCGATTAAGTATTTAAAGCTGAACTCTCCTTCTTGCCCCTTGCGAACCTGCTCATGCAATGGTTCCCACCTCTCTTGTGGCTCATCCATTCATTCTATTACTGAAGTTAGAAATCTGTAAGGTCTCCTGCATCAGTCTCTTTCCCTTATATCACAAAGCACTTCATTAAGTTCTCACAGCTCTGTCATCTACCAAGTATTTCCAGAATCTGCTCACTTCAATCCACTTCCGCTGTCATACTAGCCCAATCCCCCATTTTTTCTCATCTGGACAACTTAATGGCCTTCTAACTAACATTCCTACTTCTCTCTTCCACTGCTCCAATCCATCCTCAGTAGGATAATTGATCATTGATAATCACAGGGAACTTTTCCTGTTAATGCACTTCCCTGCTTAAAACACTTCCATGCTTTCTAATCACACAAATAAGAACATTTGAATCCTTAGCATGGTCTGCATATTCCTGCTGGATCTGGCTACTTGGATCATCCACCTTCTTCACATGCAATCTCCTCCTGTGTCCTTCACTCATGAGTTCCTCACGCTGGCCTACCACAAGTTGTTTTAGACTACAAAGTTCTTACCACAGGACTGTTGCATATATCGTTCCACCTCCCTGCTTAGCACTTTTTTCCTGTCTCCTGTATGGGTGGCTCCATCATTTACCTCAGGTCTCAGTTTCTAGTCACCCCCTCAGAGAGAACATCTCTGGCTTTGGTCTCCAAGATAGGACACTCTCCCAAATCATCTATTTACCAATTATCTAGTTTACCACATCATTTATTTATTTCTCTAAACATGCATTCAGTAATTTGCAATATGTGTATTTATTTATTATTTGATTATTGATTATATATCTCCCACTAATTCAAAACTCCACAAGGACAAAGTCCAAAGTCTATGCCTATCTTTTTTTTTTTTTTTTTGCCATTTCACCCCTGATAACCAAAATGCTGCCAAACACATAGTGAGCACTCAATAAATGGTTAAGTGAATTAAAAATCACTCAGTAGAGGAAATATTTAAATATTAGCCATGAGTATGAGTTTAGCTGACACATATATAATTTTTAAAATTAATACTCTTAAAACATTTGATAAACATATCTTTTGTTCCAATTCACTATAATTGAGAGAAGCTACCTGTGGTGACTTTTTTTTTAGGAGACTGGTATAGCCAAGGATAAACAGAAAGAAAATCTATTAGCAGTGGATGTCACACTGTGGAAGGGTGGGTACATGGGAGGCTTAGGTACCAATTCTAAATTATGTTGTCAAGGGGATAATTCTTTCTACCAACTCCCTCCAAGGCCCTTGCTTATGACTTCACACACAAACACATATACACATAGTGCTCACATTTATCTCTAAGAAACATAAAAGAGAGTGGAACTGTAAAAATCTCCTCAGTATTTTCTGAAGTTCACAGAAATAATTTGACGGGAATAAAGAAAAAGAAAAAGAAGAAAAAAAGCATTGTATATTATCAAGTGTAGAAGGCCAGTTGTTTTAGTAAAGTAGGAATACATTTATGTAAAAACCAAGTTTTAAAGTCTGAGATTATAATTAATTTTCAACACTAGTCTAACTTTTAATGTAGGATACTTTCATAAATTGATATTTATTTTTCAACCTAAATAGGACAATGTCTAGAATTACACACACACATACATGTGCATATTATATATACATGTACTAAATAGATATATACACAGCCATAATATGTAAAACCAAAACCATATACTTTCTAAAAGCATGAGGGCAACCATTGACTAGTTTAATATTCCCTTTGCTCACTCTTCTTTGCACATTTTAGGTTTCTCTGCCCCAATGTTTTGCTTAGACCACTCCACTCACATTCTCCCATTTCCTCCACCTGTCTAAATTTGACCCATACTTTAAGACTCAGTATATATACCAGTTCTACAAAATCTTCACTGACTGTCATCATCAACTGTATACCACAGTTACCGTTTCTCTGCGAAATATCTGTGCCAATTATCTCCCAAGTATTGGAGATATTGGCACCCGAGGGTGAAGTCAGGTTGGTGTAGAATAAGATAGATTAGTGAGCACAGATATGCAAGCAAAGAAATATATTATACCCATGTAAGTTAAGATGATTTTTAACATCTTTCAATGATTTTTTTTTAACACTTTGCTTGTACTTTTCCAGTTCTAATTCAACTCTTAATGGCAAGCTATTTTTCTGAGCCTTAATTTTGTGTAAAAGTGAGAGGCAGAAGTAGAAAACCTGCAAGGTCTCACCCAGTTCAAAATATGTTGTTCCTGAATTATTAGCATATTCACATATTCATTCATTCATTCAGCATTTACTTAGCCCTGGCCAGATGCCAATCATGTTAATAAGCTCTATGGATACAAATATGTTGTGACATTTACCCTCAAGGACACAAATATGTTATGACACTACCCTGGAGGAATTACTTTTTAGGAAGGGCCAGGATGGGGTAGGGACATATGAAATCACATACTCTAGGATATTGCCACACATTGAAATATTTTAAATGTAAAAGGCATGTAATCAATAATGCAGTATCTAACCCATGCTGTGAATTTCAGTAAAGATATTTTGGGCATATTGTGAACCTCTACAGTGGGAAAAGACCTTCCAGGCAGAGGGACGGACAAAGACTGGAGACGTAGAAAGTGGGATAATAGGCAAAATTATGTTTGTAGTTACACTAGGTTGACAACAGTTTAAAATGGGCAATTTTATGTATTCCAATGAAGGATAGCTGTAGCAATTTCTTTAATTTTTTACTTATGGCATTTGTTGTTCTGCATTTTGTATTTGTATCTTGATTCTACAATTACTTTGGAAGCTGTGGCATGAAAGGTCTATTTCTTATATAAGAATATCATTGAATTGGAAATAGTATCTACTCATTAAATACACAATTAATACGACATGATAATTCATCTAAAAGTGATTTATTTGAATAGCCCTGTAGAGACTAAATAGTAAAGTTGAAGAGATCTGGCTTCATAAACTGGTTAAAAGAATAGGACCACCATTTACTTAACCCATAAATTCTGATGATTTTCTTTTATGCCTAATAAGTAATAGGGGGAAAAAGCCAGTCACTTATGTCAGCATAGTATTATACTACATCTAATTCCAGAAAATTAGCTTTTTTAATCATTTAGCTCCTACATTGTACCACTTGACTGCCACAGAGAACATACTTAGACTATATATGGGACAACCAGGAATCGGTAAATAATGAAAAATAGTAATTTACATAAAAGACTCAATGATTGCCTTCCAGTGGTATACCTCTAAAAGTGAGTAAAGTGTTTTATTCAAAGAGTACTTGAGCATTCACAGAATGAGGGCACACCATTTTCCAAGCCTTCTATGCTTTTATAAAAAGTCATATAATTATATAATCATAGGCTGACACATCCATGAAGAATAGGTGCAAATCACTGTGAGTGTCCAAGCAATGCTTGCAGGCTTCCACAATACAGATAGAGTCATTCAATGAGGGGAGGTCAGATAAATGTAAAGAAACACACTAGCTATGTTTTGCAGAAAAATACTAAGATGATCATTTTAAAATCCATGCCTGAAATATAGTTCTATTTAAATAATTCCGTGGTGCAGTCTCATTCAGATGACTAATTTTTGACAGTGTAGTTTGGGAGCAGATTGATTCCAGAGTCATACCTCTATCTTAGAAGGACATGACAAAGACATTAAAAAAAAATGTGTGTTAAATGCCCACCGTATGCCCCAATTTGTGCCAGGAACAGTTTGAGATGCAGAGATAACCACGACATTGGGCAGAAAGGTATGTTTTAGCAATAAATGCCTTCTTAGCCCTCATGTCTCTTTCTGGGGAAGACTATCTTGACACAAAAAAGATAGAGTGGGTACTGTAGGGAAGTGAAAGGTATAACATGTCAAAACTCAGAACCTGTTAATCCTCTATTCTATCTACACCAAGTTGATTTTGCCTTCAGGTACTAGTACCATAAGAGCACAGGCTGCTGTGCGGTTAACCCTGATGCTGTAATTAGGCAAATGGCTTCCTAACTTTTGTGACTAGTCTGCCGATGTTGGCATTTTCTGTGGTGCTACCTCAGCAGGGAAAATCGCCCAAAGAGTATAAAGCAAAGTGCCCATTAAATGAAAGAATACAAATCAGCGTATGAATCCAATATTTCATGATATTTCGAATCCATTGGAATGGATTTTGATGAGCTCCAAATTAGAGGAGTCTAAGTTAATAGCATTCATGTATAAAGGAAGATGACATGCTTTAACACAAGGCATTCTTTTTTTACACTTAAAATTATTTCAGGTTTACATACTTCATTTGTTCATTATAATAAAATATTTACTTAAATTACTGACTATAAGAGATGAATGGATTACTATTAAATCGTATTGATCAACTTTTATTTTTCTATTTCTACTTATCATTTTCCTCTTTCATATTTACTTCAATTAACTTATTTCTAGAGTTTTTTAATAGTCTTATGCCCACTAAGTTGCTTACTAGTTCAGTGCTTTTGATGATTAAAACCTGAGGCCCAGTAAAAAATGCCTACATAGGGCATTTTCCTGAAATTGTTACGCAAAATTTTGTGGATTTTTCCCTCTACTTATACTTATGTTATTATGTGAACTAATTGTTTCAAGCATTAATCCCCTATTATTATGGAAATAGTCTTACACACAAATTCATACTAATGTTGCATCACCCTCTGTCAGATGATATTAAAGCATAAAGTTAAAGATAATGACAGAAAATAAAAGATGGTATCTATACATGATCAGGTTGAGGTGGAATGAGAGAAAACTTGAAATGGACCTTCTCTGGATGTTTATCATGATGTATATACCACTGGGATAGATAATTACATAAAACACAAATATATAGAAATAAAATTTAAAAAAACCAGATAATACTATTTACATGAAAACAAATGTTCCATGACATTTCCAGACACATCTAATCCATAAAATAACCCTATTTTCCAGATTAGAAAACAAAGGCTCAGAGGGGCCAATGAGCATGCCCACAGAGCAAATTATGGTAGAGGCCAGCTCCTACCTCACATCTACGTGTTTGGAAAGCCTATGATTTTGTTCTTTCTATAATATCATATCTTGCAGACTCTTTAAAAAAAAGAAACATAGAGACCGAAGTGGGTCAAGAGGTAAGTTGGAAATTCTAATGGGATTTTGACCTGCAAACTATCCCACTCTTCATTTTAGAGGGGCATCTATAAATCGATGGAATTTGGTGGCCTGAAAGGGACGTTGAATACAACAGGAGTTAACTAACAGCATCTTTTTTTTTTCCAGCACATATTTTCTATATGAATATCTGACCAGCTTAATTTCCTTTTAAAAACTGAATCAGGGTGACAGACAACACATTTGGTAAAGCTTCAATCCCGCCCATTTGGCTGAAATCATCAGAGGAGCAGGTGGCTTTCATTCTGTTGGACGTTTCCCAGTTGTACAGCTGCTAAATGGGAAGTAAAGCGAGCAGCCAGTCCCAGAAGGATGTGTGCCCAAGAAATTTGGCCCTATCAGTGGAGCCCTTCTTCTGAACAGCAAGAGACAGACAAAAACCTACCTTTTAATTTTATTTTACTTTGAGAAACACACTATAATACCATATCCATACACACATTTGAGTGTATTTAAAAACAATGACTTTTTTAAACATACTGATTTGATTAACAAAAAGTAGCAGGCAAAATACTTAACTTAAATATTTATTTAATACAATTCCTTTGAAGTTGAGAATTTATGGAACCACTGCAGACTCATTTTGTAGCCTACTCTTCCATCTTACTAGTAACATCTTTTTATAAAAGAGTAAATTAAGGAAATAGTTTTTCTTTTCTTTTTTTTTTTTTTTAATAGTGGGGTGGAACACATTGAGTACCTGTATTTAACTTAGATCTATGGTTCTCAGGTGTTTAGTATCAAAGAATTATCCTGGATCTTTGTTTAAAAATCAGATCGCCTCATCCTGTTCCCTGAGACTTCAAATCAGAAGGTGTGGAGCAGGGCACAGTAATCTGATTTTTAACTATTCCTCCAGCCCCCATTTTCAGGAAGACCATATGGAGGTCATACTTGGGAAATAACAGCCCAACCAGGCAACTCAAAAACCTCAGTCCCAGCATAGAAATGAAATCATTTTAGAGAAGTTCTTGGTTTATTTCCTTTTTAACAAATATCAATTTCTTTATAATGGCATTTCATATCACACTCTAGTTTACCAGATAAAGCTCTCAGTCCCAAACAGCAGGGTCTTAAAGCTATGTGTACTGTAGCTTTCATTTTTATTGTTATAGTAAGTGACAATATAATATTTTTATACTGTTGAATGGGTTTTATTGCAGAAGGCAAAGGCAGAAAGTGCTAAAAAGTAGGTTGGGTTTTATTGCAGAAGGCAAAGGCAGAAAGTGCTAAAAAGTAGGTTGCTTATAATACAAGGAGTTCCATTTCTTCAGTCATATACCACACTATTGTTTTAATACTTATGCCTATGTATTCTTTGTTACTTTTTTTATTTTTGTAGTAATATATATTCTCATGTTCAATTTATTTTATTATTATTAATCTGTTTATCACATGTAGGTGTTTACAGATATTATTATTAATTAACCTCTTTATGTTTCAGTATTCTTATCTGTACCAAGAACATGCTAGTACTACCATTAGGGTAAAGGTTAAATGAGATAATATATGAAATACCATTTTCTGTCTTTAAAACATGATAGCTATTTTGTTTTGTTTTGGCTTTGAAGATTGTACTTATTTATTTGAGAGGAGAGAGCACAAGGGAGCATAAGTAGGAGGAGGGGCAAAGGGAAGGGGAGAAGCAGGCTCTCCACTGAGTAGTAAGCCCTTATATGAGGCTCCATCCCAGGACTCTGAGATCACGACCTGAGCTGAAGTCAGAAGCTTAACCCACTGAGCCACCCAGGCGCCCATGATAGCTATTGTTAACAATATTTATCATTACTCTGTTAGGTCAATGTAGCTTTGTAAACTGACAGAGTATGATTTAAGCTTTCCTATGACAGAGCATAACTGAAACCACACACGAGTTTATGTCGCCTTGGAAGACCTTTATGGTATCTGCCTCTTTCTCTTTTAGAAATTAAAACAGGGCACCTTGGTGGCTCAGTGGTTGAGTGTCTGTCTTCAGCTCAGGTCTTGATCCTGGGGTCCTGGGATCAAGTCCTGGGAGCCTGCATCTCCCTCTGCCTATGTCTCTGCCTCTACCTGTCTCTCATGAATAAATAAATAAAATCCTAAAAAAAAAAAAGTTAAAACAATAAATAATGAGAAATTGTGGAATGCCTGGGTGGCTTAGTGGTTAAGTGAGTCTGCTTCAGTCCAGGGCGTGATCCTAGAATACCAGAATCGAATCCCATATCCGGCTCCCCATAGGGAGCCTGCTTCTCCCTCTGCCTATGCCTATGCCTCTCTCTCTGTGTCTCTCATGAATAAATAAATAATTGTTTAAAGATTTTATTTATTTATTTATGAAAGACACACACAGAGAGAGAAAGAGAGAGAGAGATTGAGAGAGAGAGAGGCAGAGACACAAGCAGAGGAAGAAGCAAGCTCCATGCTGGGAGCCTAATGTGGGACTCCATCCCAGGAGTCCAGGATTACACCCTGAGCTGAAGGCAGATGCTTTAACCGCTGAGCCACTCAGATGTCCCAATAAATAAAATCTTTAAGAACAAAAAAATGAGAAATTGTTATTTTTCACGAGTAGCCATGGACAGTTTCTCCCTTAAAGCCTCTAGAAAGAACAGAATCTTGATTTCAGACTTCTGACTACCCGAACAAAGAGGGAATGAATTTCTGTTTCAAGCCACCAAGTTTATGCTAATTTATTATGTCACCTAGGAGACAATTGCACCATTTTTCTTTCTTCCAACCCTTATTCCTCCACCTGTAGACAGCTCTTCTTTCATCCTTCATGGCATATGAATGTTCTACATTTAGTAAAGCTTTCTTGATTCCTTAACTGTTTTTCCTTGGTGTTCTTATCATTTTTTAAAGTACTAACCATTTTTTAAATTACTACAACAGACATGGGGCGCAGAGGTGGGACAATTGGTTAAGCTTCTGACTCCTGGTTTCAGCTCGGGTTCTGGCTCAAGTTGTGATCTCAGGATCCTGCACTCAGTGTGGAGTCCACTTGGGAGACTCTCTCTCTCCCCCTCCCCCTCCCCCACATGCGTATCCTTCCTCTCTCTCTCTCAAATAAATACATCTTTAAAAAATAAAATAAAATGCTACCACAGACATATTATATTCTATTTTGTGTTGTTTAAATGGCTATCTCCCCCATATTATTAGTTCTTAATAACCCTCCTTTTCAGGTAAGTTGGGCCTTACTCTTTTAAATCCTACAACTCTTAGTATCACAGCAATTTGCATAGAGGTCTTGGTCATACGAATGTATGAACACAATATTGTTCTTCATGGTACTTAAAGAACTTTTGAGTCAAATAGTATTTGGAGTGTGAATCTCCAAGTAAAACAACAACAAAAAAAGAGAAATATAAATGAAAATAACACAATAATTTATAAATTATAGAATTTAGCATTATTAAGTTAATTTTAAGCTATCTTTGGTAATTTGAGCCATGCTTAATAGAAAATACCATATAACTAGAAAGGCTACTATTAAATCTGCAATAAAAGTATATACTTGTTTTGAGATATAGATGTACCCAATAAATAGCAAAGTTTTGGTGCTATGACAAGCGTATAGCTCCCTTTGAATAAGTTAAGGCTGATTAAGAGAACACCAAGAGGCGCACCTGGGTGGCTCAGTGGTTGAGCATCTGCCTTCAGCTCAGGTCATGGGATTCAGTCCCACATCAGGCCTGGTTCTCCCTCTGCCTATGCCTTTGCCTCTCTTTGTATGTCTCTCAGGCATAAATAAATAAAATTTAAAAAAAAAAAAAGAGGGAGAGAGAAAAAGAACACCAACTAAACTGATACTTAAGCCTGTCCCACTCTAGATCAAGCTGACATCATTTCATTTTGACACTAGACGTGTCAAAAGGCTGTTGTGACTTTTTCATATACCTCTCTGCAGATCATATGCAAATCATATAAGGATGTTAGTTTCAGTGAGCTACTAATATCATTCAAGGAGAGATTAAAAGCAAAACACACAGAAAAAAACCCTGATATCACAACTGGGCTTATTTATTAGTTCAGTTTGTATATTCATATATTCTTTCTTTTATTTTTTTCCTCAGCCAGAAAACCCCACAAAACAAACAAAAAACCCCCTGAACACTTTAAGATATAATAAAGCCATTTATTTAATAAAAATATTAAAAAGAAAGATTTTTTTAAAAAACAGGTAAAATGAGAAAATTGTAAATACAGGGATCCCTGGGTGGCGCAGCGGTTTGGCGCCTGCCTTTGGCCCAGGGCGCGATCCTGGAGACCCGGGATCGAATCCCACATCGGGCTCCCGGTGCATGGAGCCTGCTTCTCCCTCTGCCTGTGTCTCTGGCCTCTCTCTCTCTCTCTCTGTAACTATCATAAATAAATAAAAAATTAAAAAAAAAAAAAAAAAAGAAAAAGAAAATTGTAAATACATTAACAATAAAAGTGATTAATGTATTTGCCATGATTATTCATTAAATTTAGCTCTAAGTTTATAGGGGAAAAAAGCATTGCATTGGGTATACATGATGTCACAATAAAAATAATAATATCAAATTCATGTGAAATCTACCTGTTGTAGGCACCATTTTATGGGTATGAGACTATTATGATAGTGTAATTAGAAAACTGAAGAAAATATTGTGGCATATCATGGCATTCTTTAGTTTGTTAAAAAATGAATTTACTAATGTTTGAAGATTTACAATGTATCAAATACATAAACCAGAAAGATACAAATCAATGAGGTCTTTGTGGATTGGTCAAATAAGCATTCTATTCTGTCATTAAATGGTCCTGGTGTATAATTAATGACTTGGGAAATGCAATAGGGAGCTTGATGTATTTATTATGTATGCTTTATTGAAGTTCTTGGAAATCTTAAAACTATATCCCAAAGCATTTTCCTCTGGTCACATAATCATGAAAGAAAAGTAAACTATTTCCCCTCTTTGTGGTGTATCATTATTTCCTTTCAAGCCATGTTTGCACTTTTGTTTTATTTTCATCAATGGATTGGTCAAGTGTGAATATATAATAACAAAGAAGAAAGTAAAATATTTTTGGCTAATTTATAACTGACAAAACGAAACAAAACAAATTTTCTATCAAGAAAATGTGGTGATCCTGCACAAAAAAATACTGAGAACTCTTGCTTTTGCTAGGTATGAATGATTTTGTCCTTCAGTATTGAATGTCCTTCACCTCATTTTAATTGCACCTCATTATTGCTAATTTTATTTTTCTTCTTTTGTTGAGTTCAAATGATAAATCCAATGTCCACTAAAAGAAAGGAAAGATGTCAAAGAAAAATCCCAGACTTTCCAGCTGCTTGAAATTATGTAACACTGAACATGCACATAATGAACTCATTATGTTTGCTCACCTCCTGACCAAAACTGGTCATCCTCAGTGTTCTAGATCTTGACAAATGACATAAAAGTGTAATCTTCATCCCAAATAGAATCTTGTGGTCATTGTTACTTGTTCTTTTACTTTCCAAATAAGTTTCAAAATCCTGTTTCTCTTCCTCTAAAAAATCATATTAGGATCTACCTCTCCCCCCCAATTTTTTTTCCCATTTTTTTTTTTTTTTTTTTGGTCATTTCCTTATTATATTTTTCCTGGACTATTGCAGAGGGGCACCTAATGGCTTATGACCTCCAGTTTTGGCCAATCTCTGCTCTGTGTAGCTCTAGATATGTCTTTCTATAATACAGATGCAATAATGGCACTGTTGATGTTCATAGAATAATATCCATACTCCTTAGAATAAGACTCACTCGATATTACTCTAAGCTACCTGTCCAAGCTTAATTTCTGCCTCTCCCTTTGTTTCAGTAATTTTCAAGGCTTTTACTTTGCTTTCCCACACCTCCCAGGCAAAGTTGAACATTCACTCTTCTGTTCTTCTGTAACACTGTTTATTTCTCTGGGTCAGCACTTACCAACATCTGATACTAATTACAATAATGGTGAACATATGCCCTGAATATGCCTGAATGGTCCTCATGTTAAATATTCTCTCCTATTGTCAACCCATGGGTGGGGTGATCAATCATGATTTTTATTTAGAAAAAAAATGGTCACCATATCTTGGGGCTTGTCCCACCAGATAGGCAGCTCCCTGAAGGCAGGGTGGGGTCCTAGTAATCACAGCACTCAGTGCTTCTTTGTTTAATTAAACCACATTGGCCAAGGAATTCTCTATTTATACAAGTTGACTATAAAAGGAGCCATATGTGATAGATTACTGGAGACCTCAACACTGTCTGGAAATCTGTTCTTTTTCAACACAATTCATTGTTTCTCCACAAAACAATGTAAGCCAGTGTTTCCATTTTCTTTTTCAAACATTAATGTGAAAAAATAATCTTGCATCATGAACTGCACCCTACAGAAATCAAATATATATGATTATCTACCTCCGTTACCCCCATAACTGCATCTGGGACCGTCTCATGAATGGACTATGCGTCTAGAGTAGAGCAACTTCTCCACTTGTCCCTAGTGCCTGTCTCCTCGTGCCCACTCAAGACACTGAGTTAGCAATTTTCCCCTTTCATTTCTATATCATTAGTTCTTCCTTCCTTACTAGATGACTCTCATAGCATTCAGACAAGCTTTGACTTATCCCACTTTAAAAACAAATCAAAACAAAACTCCTCCATTGTCCAAACTTTCCTTGCCTAATACTCTCCATTTCTCTCTTTCCTGTTGTACTGTAGAATTCTGGGAGTAACCTCCTTACTTGGGGGCTCCAATTTCTTTTCTCTCATTCTCTCAGACCCTTTGTAATAAACACTTGTCCACTGCTACTCCAGCAAAATTGCTCTTATCATGGTTAACAAGGATCTCCACACTGCCATATCCAGTGATCAGTTCTTGTTGCTCACTTGCTTCGATTCTTCACTAGCATCTGACACAGTTGAACATCCTCTCCATCCTTAAATATCTATCTCACTAATCTGAAGGATAACATACTCATTTAACCTTCTGCCTGCTATCAAACTTTTTTTCCTTTCTCCTTTGCCAGGTCCTCTTTATCTTTTCAACCTTTAAAAATAAAGTGACCTACTGTTAAGTCTTGAGATTTCTTCTACCTCCACATAAACTCCATGTATAGCTTTATCCAATCTCATGACTTTAATTACTACATGTTTGCTAGTATCCCAAAAGTCCAAACAGATCTCTTCCTTGAACTCATGCCTCCAACCACCTATTTCGTGTCTTCACTGTTAGAGGTCAAATAGATAATGTCAATTGGCTCTCCATAAAACTGTCACCTCTCACAGTCTGTCCATTTCAGTAAATGGCAAATCCCTTCTAGTTTAGCACATCAAAGGTGAGTCATCCTTGACTCTTGTTCTTTTCTTAAAATCTCACATAAAGTACTCTAATCCTGATGGATTTAGCTTCAAAATATATCAGTCTAATTACTTCTCACCACCTCCACTGCCCCTACCTTGTTAGTTCTCACCTGGATTGTTGCAACTTCTTTCCCTGTCTCAGTTCTTGCCCCCATGTGGGAAATTCCCAATTCAATGCCAAGAATGATACTTTCAAGATATAAGATGGATCATGTCTCTTCTTCCTCAAAATATATAAAAGCCAAGATGAACTGCCTGACCAGGCCTTTGCTTGCACTCTCACCTCATCATTCAGCCTACCTTCTCCTGGACCAGGCTGCTCTATTTGCATAAACCTCTGAAAACTTCCTGATTTGAGAACTTTGCCCATGTTCTCTCCCCTTCCTAGAATATTTTCCACCCATATCCCTCATCTCCACATAGTTTATTATTATTTTTAAATTTCCCTTAAGGCTTCACTCAGAATTCACCTTCTGAGGGAGATCTTCCCTGGCCACTTGATCTAAAATCACAACTCCCCAGCTGCTTATCCACTCCTGTCCTCAGACACTTTGTGCTTTTTCCCATTTCAAAGCTCTCCGTCTTGTTACACAACCCAATCACTTGAACAATATGTTTTATTTCCCTCTATTGTCATATCCTCTTTTAGGAGTAAAGCTCCATGGAGTTATTTTGGTCTCTTTTGTTCTCTTCTGAATCCTCAGTGCCTAGAAAAGTATTGGGCTCAAAGTCCTGCTTGGTAACAATTTTTTTTTTTTTTTAAATAAATGCATAGAGTTTAGAGAATTTACTGCACTGACTCATCCCCCACAGCTAAGAGGTATTAGCTATAGTGGGAAAGGAACACCCTTTACTAGCTCAGTGCCCCAGGGCAGAGGCTAGCTCAGTATAAAGCAGGAGTGTTGGGCCCAGCCAGCAGGGAGCAGAGAGCCCCCAGGAAATGGATTAGGAAAGCATTTCTGGGAACAATCCTGGCAGGATGGGCCTTTTAAGGCCTTTTGCAAAGACTTTCAGATCTTTAACAGAGAACCCTGGGCTGGGCTGCTCAAAAATTGCCCAGAGCTTGGGTGGTCCAGGAATGAACACTTCTGGTTTGAGATTCCACTCTCACCATTTACTGGGATCCAGGAAGCAACAGACTCAGAGATTTAGTCATGGAGCAACAGTATTCAAATCAGGGTTCTTCTGTACAGGGTCTGAGTCAGTAGATCTTGTGAAGGGAGAGGCTAGTTTTTATTTTTAACAAACATCCCAGCATTGAGCAAATGTCATATGTTGTGTGTCTTTATAAAACACACGTCATAACCACAATTTAAGCTACTCTTGCTCAAAGCTCAGTAGCTCTGTCCCTTCTGTACCTGCAATTGTCCTCTCTTAGTTTTCCGACATGCTGTTCCCTGGGAGCCCTCTGGGCATCAATCTCCAGTTAGAAGGTTCCTGTGACTACTGTGGCATTTCCTCCTTTGGTCAGGGATGTGGATTAAAGCACCTATAGTTGTATTTGGCTTGCTGGGCTCACTTTAATCAAAGAATTGTGCACACACTGCCTGGAAAGTGCTTTTAGAATCTACTGCCTAAAGCTGGACCAGTGAGAATTCCATGTGAGTTAACAAGTCTCCTCTTCTACATCAGAAACATCTCTGGGAGCTATGAGGCTATCGGTCAATCACATACTTATAAGAATTTAGGTTGTTTTTCTAATAGCCAGTCAAAATCAACATCACTAAACTGGGGAGGAGGAGAAAAGGTAATTGGAACATTCGAACTTGCTACATCAGGTTGGGAAGGAAACAATAAAGGATGAAATACACTTTTGCATGTTTTTATAGAGCGTACAAACATTTTTAAAGCGCAGAAACATTTATAAAGCGCATTGTAAAATGTCTTGCTCCCTGCCTCGTCCTTCAGCTTCATCCAGTTCTCGTCCCCATTACCAAACAATATTATTAATTTCTTCTGTATCCTTCCAGATAGGGTTTATGCATGTATGAGCTAATGTGCATAGATGTTCATATATGAACCTATATGTTTAATTTTCTTACTTTTCAATGATAGTTTAACATGGAAACAGACAATTCAGCACCATTATTTCTCCTGCCTAATAAAGTGTCTTGGGAGCTTTGCTGTGTCAATGCATAAAGGCTTCTTTAAGTCTCCTATTGACTGGATCCTACTTAAGTTGATGACTCTCTTTTGCTATTTAAAAGACTATAATACATAAATTTACACGTAAAATACCTTTTTGTGTGCACACACATGCACACGCTAATTTATCTGAAATATACATTTGCACAAGTGAAATTTCAGGGTCTGAGATCACAGGCATTTTATGCATTTAATTCCTATTGCTAATTTGTCCCTGAATAAAGGTTTTATTAATTTGCACCCACACTAGCAATGTATGAGAGGGCCTCAGGGATGACTTTGGACAAGCATGCAAATAGCCTACGGGTACTTCTTTCCTGGGAGACAGGGATTAATGGGCAACAGGAGTCAGGAGAACCCTGAAAGTTGTACTAAACTATTTATTTCCACGCTGTGCTTATGATAAACTAAAAATTACTGAACAGTTTAATATTGTTTGTAACACAGTCATCTTTGTGAACCGACCCATACCAGAACCAATAGAGTTAGGGAAAGAAAAGCACTATAGATTTTTCTAATACATTTCTAAATGAAATTTTAAGACCTATAATAATAAAAATAATAATAATTTTAGAAATGGAAACCTTATATTAAGGGTAGGTAATTTACATATTTACACATACACTGAAAACTTTGACATACAGAAACAGACTCCACAGACAGATTTATTTATCTGATTATCTGTCATGGCTCAACATTTTTCGCAGAGTTTTCATCGAATGTTAATTCAAAACCAATTAGTACACTAGCTAGTACGTACACTTAAGATCATCACAGAGCTACATTTCTAACAGGGCATGTAAATTAGTTATTGCATGCAATTTGCTGATCACTTAGAAGATAACTCAATTAAGGAAGTGAAGATTAACAAATGTACATTTAATTATGTAAGCAGTAGTTTCTGGTTTCCAAGTATTTTTATTGTGCTATTCTAAGTGTGAACATCTCTAGATTTCAATTTCAATTTTGTAATGAAAAACTATGCGATCAGAACTTGTGCATGTGTGTGTGCATGCATGCGTGTGCATGCACGTGTCATACGTGTGTATGCATGCGTGTGTACTATGCACTATCCACTTCTGTCCTTTCCTCGGTCTGATCATTGGAAATATTTGCTAGAGACACATAGTGATTGGGCTCCAGAGCTTCATCAGAATCAACCGAGCGGCCAGAACGTTTCTAATGTTATTTGAAACCTTTAATGACAAAGAGGCATTTGCTTGCCCATGGTCCAGTCTCTCTCCAGTGAAAATTACTGGTCATGAATCTGGTGAACATTTACAGGAATCTGCAAATGAAGCAGCTAAATCCTTGCTGACAAGGAGCCTCATAAAGGCAGCTCATTTGTTCTCTCAGGGCACTCATCCCTGCCACCCGGATCAATAGAAAATCTCATCTGATATATTCGTAAATGCCATAGTGCAAATGCTCTCTTGCAATTTTGCAGGAGAAAAGGCCCCACTTCCACTTTAAGGGACTGACACTAAATTCACTAGATAAATACAAATAACCTTACCCTGAGTTTCCTTTAGTCTTAAAGCCTATGGAATACAAGTGATCTTTTCCCCCTCTCATTTAAAAAAGAAAGTAAGATTGAGGCATTTGGAGATTTTAAAGTTAACTACTAAATAAGATTTTATGATTCCCCTGCATATCTACCAACATAAATATCAACTGCTTCAGAGTCTCACACAGAAGATACGATGTAGCAACTTGTTGCCATGTAACTGTCCTATAACCTTTACTGGTTTACTCCACGAAAGTAATATCAACCTCAGCAAAGGATTTTAAAAACATGTATGTATTTGAGACGCCAGCACAAACAACTCTAAAGCACAGCTAAAAAAACAGAAAAAAGTGAAAACTCTGATGGTAATTAAGAAAATAGCAACAATAACATGAAATTTATGGTAACAGGTTTTTTAGCCCAAAATCTGATGGGTTATTATAAAATATGGCAGGAAAGATTTTACTTCTATAAATGCCCTCCTTTAAAAATGGATTTCTTACTAACAATTTGCTGTTAGATTAATACAGGGGGTTTGTCAATCCAAAAATCTTGACATTCTAATAAAATGCCTTTTGGCAAAAGTATAGATTCTATTATGGTTGTTAAATTAGGAGGCTAGGGTAGCTATAAAGGGGCACATGCTTTCCTCTCAACCTAACAAGCTTAACAAGGACATTAAATCTTTTTATTCTTTCCTTCATTGAAAAGGCAAAAGTAAAACACACACACACACACACACACACACACACACACACAAAACACTTACCAAAACTTACCATGGAACTAACATACTAAAAACACAGAAGTGTATGTATTCTAAGGAGAAGTCAGTAAGTACCTGGTGTATTTATTTACTATATTATAAAGGCTAGAATGTTCCTCAAAGATAAAATACCTGGATGTTACTCAGGGAAAAAATTTACTTTTATTTTCCATTTCGCCTCATCCCTCCCCCATCCAATTGCCATTATAATTACGAATGTACAATTTATTGACAAATCTGTACAAAGAAGATAATTTGGGGGACTGGGAAATATAGCTTTCCAGCATAATCAAAACTAAAGATTCAAACTAGTGCAGATTTCATTTAATCTATTAGTAAGATGCAAAGTGAACAAATATAACTCCATAATCCTGCCAGTGACCAGGTGTGCATTAATATAGTCTGGTTTTCTTTTTCTTTTTCCTTTTTTAAAGATTTATTTCTCTATTTTAGAGAGAAAGAGATTGAGTGATAGCAAGTAGGGGGAGAGGCAGAGAGAGGTTCTCAAGAAGACTCCTTGCTGAGCTTGATCCCAGAACCTATGAGATCATGACCAGAGCAGAAATCAAGGGTCAGGTGCTCAACCAACCGATCCACCCAGGCACCCCTTGTTTTTCTTTTTAAATCAAAACTCAACTATACAACTTTTTAAAATTGTTTTAAAGATGAGGAATCATGTCATAAAAAAGCATGAGCATCATTTTTGTAAAAATCTGCTTTTCTTTCTTAAACTATGAAAAGAGTTTGGTGTAGGCAATGGCCTGGGAGGCAACAGGCCAGCAGGAGGCCAGGAGGATTATCTCTAATTACCTCATGTTTCACCTTAATTAACTCCTGATACAAAAAGTAAACACTGCAGGAATGATGGGGAGACCTTAGACCAATAGGCAAGATATCTAAGCTTTCATTGTTTGCACATGATAATCTTTCTTTTGAATTTCCCTTAATTCTTCCAAAAGATCAAGTGATGAGCACACAATTGAACTGTGATTAGCTGTGCTACAGAGATATTATGCTATTTTTCATGTTTGTTCTTGGCATGGAAACCACATTCTCCACAAGTCAATATACCAGGGGATTGTCATAGTACTTTTCATTATATTTGTTTATAAGGTCATATCAGTTGCTAAAAAGCTCTTCTAAAAGACTATAAAATATTACTGATGTAATATTTATATAAGAATACATTTGACCAAACCACTAATAACATTTTTTAATCCACCAAAAACCCATTTCCCAGATGTCCCTGTACCATATATTCTTTTGACAACGGAAGGCAATGTGAACCCTTCCTATTTCCTCATCATTTCAGATTGATAAATGCCTACAAACATAATGGGAGTCATAGTGATTAAAAGCAATACAGCCTTTTCTCCTATTCTTCCTCATTAAAGGTGTATACTCACCACATTACAATCTAAACTTGAAAGAAAATTCAAACATTGGCTAAGTTGAACATATCTAACTGAGTGGGGACAGGAAGAAATACTGAAGCCTAGAATTAAAAAAAAAAAAATGTGTAAAAATCAAATAGACTGCTTGTAGTCATACTTTTTCTGGAAAGAGCCAGTTAGGAAATATTTTCTGTTTTGAGTGTGGTTAGATTTGACCCGGGGAAATTTTTGCTGACCTGTGCACCATTAAATAATATTTATTGCATTCCAACAACATTGTGGGGGTTTATTCTCCTCTTTTCCCTTAAACTCCTAAATTCCTAAAAGTCTCAAGTCCTTTAGTTGATTTGGAAACAGTTAACCTGGCAAAACTTTGTACTTTCTTTAGTTAGTATTTATTCTTGGGGCACCTGGCTGGCTTAGTGGGTAGAGCATGTGACTCTTGATCCAGGGGATTGTGAGTTCAAGCCCCATGTTGGGTGTAGAGGTTACTTAAAAATAAAAGCTTTAAAAATATATATTTATCCTTAACTGAGTAATGGCAATTCTGACTTCTGTATATTTTTAATCATTGCCCAATTTTACCTGCAATGTTAACCTATATTTAGGGCAGAACACTGCCACACACTTACTTTAAAGTCTTATAAAGTCTTAATTATTATTTAAGGCTTAATTGTAAGGATAATGTGAAGATAGTGAAGGTATTATGGTTATCTTAATTTTTTGTTAATTAAACCCATTTGCAGGATTGCAAGAAATCACGTTTTTTGTTTGTTTGTTTTTAGCAAAAAAGCCTTAAAATATTATTTTATTCCTATGGAAAAACACAATTTCAACATTCCCTAGTGATTGAAATAAGAAGTCTTTTTTTTTTTTGAAATAAGAAGTCTTAAATCAAAATCAGTAAACATCTATACAACATTCATTCATTAACATATGAACTCATTCAGTTCATTTTTTTCACTGCACTACTAAGTTTTAGTTTTCACTTGTGTACACTCAGCCCTGACGTAGCAGTATATAAGAAGAACCAGATGTTTCAAAAAAATTAGCGATACAGAGATATATCATAAGAGAGGTCAGTGCTTTTTCAAGGACTTCATAGTCTGGTGGGATAGATGGGGTAAACAAACAATTCTGTGAACTTTCCTCTCAGAGAAGTATGTGCATGTATATGGATTGAAGAAACATAAGACCTGGGAGAAACACCATCACTTGGAGAGGGTCTGGGAAAATTTCAGGGCAGAGACATTGCCAGGGCGAAAGCTTAACTCAGCAAACACTGAAATCTGTCCTTCAAAATCAGTTCCAAAACCTGATTAAGTCTTTTTTTGTCATGCTATCATCTGAATACAATTAATTCCCATTGACTGAAATTACCCTCATCCTATTCTGTTGGATTTTTGAAAATTCTTATAACACATGTCAAGTAATTATAAGAAGAAGAGCGAATGAATATTTCAATTCCATTTTGCCAAATTTCCCATAATTGATTCCAGGTAAGTTCCCCTTGCCCCATTAAATTCTAAGAACATCCATATGTCCTTGTAAAATGTTACATTAATCATTTGGAGAGAGTTTTCCTTCTTTCATATTTCATTGGAACATATGCAAAGAATGACATGCTTTGAACTGCAGAATGCATTTTTTTCATATTAGAAGCAAGCACGGGGATTCCTGTTTATGCCGTGCCATATTGTCGACCTTTATGATCCCTTGTTATTTATGTGTTTATTTCTAGACTGATTACTAAGTTTAATTATGACATCTGTAGGCTCTTAAAATGTCAAAGCTTGTTGTCCAACAACTGTGAGAAGAAATACCGTAAGTGACACACAGAATAAGAAATGTAATCATGAAATTATCTGTTTTATATAAACACAGCTAAAAGTCAGTTTTGCCTTCTACGTCTTATAGACTCTCACACACTTAGTGTTTATATAGAGGGGTTATGTACATAAACTTACACATGAGATCTTATATTTCATAAAGTTTTGCTATGTTTTAATGACTTCGCCATGCCTAATGTTTATTTTAAAACCAAGGACCCATGAGTAATGATATTCCATATAGAGATAGTCACATAAAATTTTTGCAGCCTCATTGTACTGAGGAATTATAATCCCCCAATTCCTTCAGAGGCATAAAGGAACTGTGGTACTTGAGATCTTTAATTGGATGCATCCATTTGCTAATGTCGTTTTAATATGGCAAATACCGAGCGAAAAGTGACTGTTTCTAAGCATAGTGTCAAACTGGAACCCTGACCTGCTCTAACCAATCCAGGTCTGAGAACCAAGTGCCTGGTTTTCTTAATCTGATTCAAACACTCTTATTCTCATTTGGATGTATCAATCCATTGAAATGTTTGGTTTATCACTGCTTACTAATTCCACAGGATATGTCCCATAGAGGTTTCTTTTCAATATCTTAATGCTTTCTAAAGGGCACCAGACCACCAAGTTTTCAAATGCCTACTCTCTTTATATGTCCAATAGGTTTAATTTTTGTCTCCCTCTGTTTAAAGCATCAGGATAGTCTTCAAAATGGATTATAGTGCAAAATCTAATTCAAGAACATTTGAAAGAAAAAAAAAACTGAGTTGTATCCAGCATATATATAAGACAACATAGAAATATGCAATCCCTTCCCTGAAAATGTTTAAAATCTGGTTGCAAAGAGTATACTTGGGTTTGTGAAGAGGTCCATAACACTGGATGAATAGGTGCTGAATTCTAGAAATATAAACAAATTTCTTTTACTCTTTAGGAATTAGAATCCTCCTCCCTGAGTTAAAACAAAACAAAACTCAACTCTAACATAGCATATGACCAGTAGAATGACACAAAATATAAACTCAGAATCCATTTACCCTGAACTAGGATTTCATTAATCTGTAGAGGCTGATGAAGAAGTAATCTAGCCAATGGCACAAAATTTCTGAACAGATTTAATTTCTTCTACAATATTTGTGTATCCCTAATGTCTATGACTTCTATGAAGAAAATAACCAAGAATCCAAAGAATAATCTGAAAAGCCCCACAGTCCTATATTTTAATTCTTATAAAGAGCTTCTCAAGGCAGATAGGAAAGACTATAAATTTGTTCACATAAGTTAAAACTTACCTAAAAAAATATGGCATAGGAATGAACAATAGACATTTTGTATTTAGATAAGAGTTGAATTGCAATTATAAATTTATCACTTAGATGTAAAATCTTAAAAATTCACTTATCTCTACCTCATTCTTTGTCATTTTCAAAATGGAGATCTTAATATCAGCCTCCCAGGGCTGCTGTATGGATTAAATATATCTGCATTGCATTTAGCTCACTCCCAAATACTTAGGACCTCAAATACATAAGAAGCTGTCTACTAGCCAGGATAAAAGTGTTCTTGAACCAATCAGTAATAAGCACAGTTTATCAAAGAGAAGCTCCTTAGAAGAAAAACTGATCATGATCTTTCTCACTTAAAACATATACGCACATTAGCTCTTTTAAAACAATTATTTGTAAAGGATACATTTAGAAGAAGAAAAAAAAAACACTGGATAACTTTTAATAACTAAAGTGAATTTATTGGTTTTTTGGAGCTAGCTCCCTGATGTCTGATTTACTGAACAAGGCCTCCAAAAGGACTCTAGAAGAATCCATGGTTGATTTCACATTATCAATTCTTTTTTTTTTTAAGATTTATTTATTTATTTGAGAGAGAGAGACAGAAAGAAAGAGAGAGAGAGAGAGTTGGGACAGAAGGAGGGGGAAACAAGCAGACTCCCCGCTGAGTGGTGAGCCTGATGTGGGGCTTGATCCCAGGACCCTGAGATTGTGACCTGAGCTGAAATCAAGAGTTGGAGGCTTAACTGATTGAGGCACCCAGGTGCCCCTCACATCATCAATTCTTAACAGCTACAGGAAAGAAACTAAGTACAATTTAGAAATATTAACTACCAGTTATTATTCAAGATGTCCTTAAAATTATTGAAACATTTTAATAGCTCTGTTTAATTACAATTTACCTAGAGTCAGATTATTCGAGTCACCCATACTTTCCCCTTTGAGCTAAGTCTATCACTTTTAAGGCCTGGATTTTCGAATGCGTAATGACATCCTGGGCCAGAAATAATGAACCTTTTTAACCAGCAAGCTACATGGTTAGAGTAATCATGAAATGGCAATTTTAAAAAGTAGAATTTAAAAATGTACTTCAATGCTTCTGTTCCTAATTCCATCCTTCTCCCTACCTGCCTATCCATTTTTCTTGTCATGTCTGTCCACACACAGCCCCCTCCACCTATTTTCCACCTGCCACCCATACAGCAAAATATTTCCAAGCCCAGAAACACCCAGCCCAAGGCAGTACACTGCAGTGATTTCAACCTACACCACAATATCAGGATGCTTGCACTTCATTTTCAGCACCATGACTCCTAGAACTGTAATTTTCACAGATTACTCAGGGTTTCTCTAGTCTGTTTTCTGGGGATAATATTAGCTTTTACTTTTTACAGATGTAAAAGAAATTTAAAGGATATATAGAGATGGATACACACACAAATACACACACACACACACACCCTACATATGTATGCTTACCCTTAAAAGGGTAAGACTATATTTAATACTATTAAGTGCCACATAAGTGTCTGTCATTATCATGGCAATTCTAGGTCAATTTATTTTTGGATATATGATTGTCTCGGTCAGTTTAGGCTGCTAAATAAATCATGGATAGAGTGGCTTAAAAACAAACATTCACTTATCAGAGTTGGTTTTTTTTTTTTTTTTAAGATTGTATTTATTTATTTGAGAGAGAAAGAACACGAGTAGGGTGGAGGCGCAGAGGGAGAAGGAGAAGCAGACTTCCCACTGAACAGGGAGCTGAGGTGGGGCTCTATCCCAAGATCCTGGGATCATGACCTGAGCTACTCAGGCACCCCTCACTTATCAGAGTTTTGAAGGCTGGGAAACCCAACACCAAATTGCCAGCAGATCCACTACTCAATGAGGTCTCCCTTCCTGTTTGCAAATGGCCATCTTCTTGCTGTGACTTTATATGCCAAAGAGAAGCGAGAGAGAGGAAGCAAATTCTTTCTTGTCACTTCTCCTAAGGGCACTAATCCTATCATAAGGGCTCCACTTCTCATGACCTAATTACTTCCAAAAGTTCCCACCTCCAAACACTATCACAGGAGGACTAGAGTTTCAACATATGAACTTGAGGGAAACATGCAGCTCTTAACAATGGCTTCGTTTTCATTAAGTTATGATTTCATCCTCAGGAAAGTTAGGCATTTTGAGATTTAGGACTTTCTTAGAGTTTGACTTTCAAGTAGAGCTTGAAATTTGTGTCAAAGAACATGGATTTCAGATTCTTGATTCAGCAGCTAAAGTTATATTGAATTGTGATTTAGAAAGAAAACAAAACAAAATATTAGGTTGTCACGCCACACATTGTAAAGAAATCACCAAAGACCTCGATAAAAAGTGTCCTAATGTGGGAAAGAAAGGCAGAAGAAAAATTATTAAGTTTCCTTACTATTTACAGCCCACTGACAAGTCCTTGAAATGGGCAGAGAGACATTTGTCTGTTAACTTAGGTGCCTTTATGTTCATACTTTGCTAAGGGCAAAAGGCAACCAAAGGCAACCGTAGCCCCATCCCCAGGATCCTGTAAGTCTACTCTAACATATAAAGATTCCTTTGGAAACTTCTTTTCTCTACATCCCCAAGATACATGTTGGCAATCACCCTCCAAGCAAATGACCCACGGATATATATCTGAAGAGTCTTGCCACTGAGTTTGTACTAAACGGTAATAGTACACTAAACAGTAATAAATGACCTTTCCTAACAATAGCTAGCCCCCTCATGGATCCAGGAAACCTTGTTTCTAAAATACCTGGGAGGCTTGTGCTGTCCCTAGCCCCCTCCTAACTTGAAAGTATATAATGGGCCACTCCTTATGACCCCACCCCAGTACAGCTCTTTCTGTCTCTGTGCTTGAATAAAATCACCTTTTTTTACACCAAAGATGTCTCAAGAATTCTTTGCTGGCTGTTGGCTTCAAGTCCTAACATCTTTCCTACATCAATGACTAGAAAGCCAGGATAAAAATATCTCTTGTTGCCAAAGAATGTTTTCATTAGGGTACCCTCTCTGAGCTTTTTTTGGGGGGAACTCTAGATATCAAGGAGATTACTGTATCAAAATAAACTTAACTCTCTGTCATTCAGTTAAAGCATTTAACTAGGTTATTCTAGTAGTTAACAGTTTTAAGTGCCTTCCTAGAATTATTCATTGTAGCCCATTTAAGTATTTTCTTGAATCTACTAATGAGAACAGGAAGGAGGGAAATATGAAAACAAACAAACTTGGCAATGCAACTTGTCTTTTCAAAGACACTCTCAAAAGCACCCATTAGCAATCAAATACTAAGTAGCATCAAGTCTTTTTTAGTTTCTGAAAAACAAGCTTGAATTCTAGCACTTCAAGAAAGGAAAAAAAAAAAAAATCTGTTAACTCCAGGCTATTTTACAAGATTTGGCTTTAATGAAGTCATTAAAAGGAGGCCCAGTAAAAATCTATGTTGTCTATAAACATGACCCAGAAGTTTTTTTTTACCAAAGTAGATGATTTTTTCCCTTGTAGATAATTTTATATTGTACAAAATACAATCCAACTATAGACTACAAGATTTAATCTCTCTCTGTTCCCCACTCTTAAAATTTCAAGAACACGGGGAGAGTTAATAAAATTAAGAATAATCTCTTCAGCTTGGCATCAAGACCTCCCACAGCTACCTTTTTAGTCTGAACACTCACTTCTTGTCACCTAACATTCCAAACTAATTCCTGCATCTTCTCTGAAAATCCTCTATTTTGGTTTCCCTGAGTACAAAGAGATTGCATATGGCTTAGATATCTAAAGCCCAGTTAAGTACAGAAGGGAAGGTTCATATAATTGGCTTAAAAATGACTCATTATCTCATTACTGAAGTAAATATTAGTGTGTATAATTTATATATAAAATGCATTACATATATAATACAACATTTATAATGTACTATATAATTCCTCATGTTTATAAAATATAAAGACTATACTCTTAAATGTTGAAGACATTCTTTTGGTACTAGGATTTAAAAGTGTTTAATTTTTTTTCTCTATTTGTCTATCTCTTTTTTCTTGTTTGTTCTTACTGCCTGATTTTTTTTTTTTTTTTTAACAAATAGCATACATTATTAAAATAATCAAAGTGGTTTGCAGGTAAATTCGGAACTCAACACAAAGCTAGGAAAAGCACTTAAGTTTTTTCCACTTCAAGACAATGTAGAACCCTTAAGTGTTATAGATTACATCAAGTAAAAGAAAAAAAATTAAAAATAAATGCATTTATAATCCCCAATTTATTGCCAACAAATATTCTATAAGTCATATTGAGTACTCATGGCATTTATCTGCAGGTAAATGCCATACGTACACACATGGCCTAAAGGAAGACCTGTATCTTTGCCAAATGGTGTGGTTACTAAATACAGAGAGGTACATGAAGAGATTTTTTATTCAGGGTTTTTAGTCAAATTACCTGAATCATATTCTCACCTATAAAGCTCCAGCTCCAACATGGGTCATCAGCCAAAAGATGGACAGAACTTTCTAGGTAAGAGTTATGTTATGATGGAACTCCTGAAAATGAAATTGTTCTAGAGAATGCATTTCCACTCCTCTATAGAAACTAATGACTTTGATTATTACTCTCAGTTATAACTGGTTTAAATGCATTTTTGTGAAGATAGTTTCCACTGCGTAGATTTTAATGTAGTTTGAATTTACCAAATTTACCAAATTTCTTGATTGGTAGGGTACAACAGAGGAACACACCATGATCAAAATCACTGACTAAGCCTTTTTGGTCATGTATGAATTCCTCAATATGCACAGACCATCAGATTCCCTTTTGGATAGAGGGACAAATAATTTTTTTCAGAACTAGTGTTTATTTCTATAGTAACATCATGGATATTTTCTTTGAAAAACTGGATAATATAATAACACTACACGCAGTTAGATATTTTCTGAAATTCAGATATCTTAACTTTAAATATCCTTTAAGTATTTATAACCTGGAACTTTTGATAGATATTTATATTTAATCAAAACTTGCCAGTTTTACCAATGCATTTACTTTTACTATACACCTCAAAGGATGAAACATTCCCTCCATAAAGAAAAGCCAAAAATTGTTCTACTCATAGTTTCACAGTATTATGGAGTAACTTGACCAGATAAGTTTATCTAATGCAATGAAACAAAATTGACAACATTAAGACAAACAGCATGTTGTATTTTTGCTGACTGACTAATTGCAAGATTCAAACTATCTATCCTCATTGTCAGTTGACAGACTTCTATACCTGGGACACTCCACAACAGCAATCTAATCATGGCAGAGTCTAATAAGATGATTGTGTCCAGAAGACATTTAGCAGGGGAGTGAGGGCGTGGGGAAAGCAATGGATACCAACACCTACAATAGATACGTATTTAAGTACAATAAATTAAAAATCAATGATTCTGCATAATTGTGCTCAATTAGTCTCTAGTGGCTATAGTAACTATAGTAGTTAATACATAATAATTTTAAAGATCAAATGTTTTATGTAGTTACTCTTTTGTCACTACATTGTCATTGGAGGGTGCTGAGGCGGCTCTTTGTAATTTGCTTTCCAAAGATGAAACAACTCAGAAACATAGCAAAGAAGAAATTCACTTAGAGTGAATAAGAGACTGCCTAGCTTTAGCAGTTTTACTCATTCTTCTGTAATTTTTCCAAGAATTCTGAATCTTTTGTGTCTGAATGGTAACTGAAAAAGCACTACCTATCATCATCATTTAGCCTATAGAGATACAGACATTAATCCAGGAAGTAGAGGAGACAAAAATCTCCAGGCCTTTAACTTGGGGATGGATGGAGGCAATTGAGAACGTGAAAATAACTTGAAAAATTTCCCAGTTTTGAAGAAAATTAAAAAATTACAATTTTAAAACCTTACACTAGATTTGAAAATACACAATTTTATTGATTATTTGGATATACAAAGGATTAAGTTATTGCAGAATGATTTCATAGTAGTTGAAATTTTCAGCATGCTTCCAAACTGAATTGGGGGGGGTAGTTCTGAACACAGACAAAATCACAGCACTTTGAAACCTATGGCATGTTAGTGTCTTAAAGAAGCATAAAAAATATATATGCAAAATACAATCCAACAAAATCATAGGGACGTAAAGTTAAATGGTAGATTAATATGTATCACACAACAAATTAAATTTCTTTTAAAATTCTACTGATAATTAAATAATTCGGTGAATTGTTATTAACAATTAGACTCTCATAAGGGAAGAACTATATTGTTTTATACTCTATTAAAATTAGAATCCTGTACAGAACTTATCCTGATGTTATTTTATGGTAAGAATCCAGAAAAACTTGTTGGATTGACTAACAATAATGACAATGAATTAGTGACAGGTGACACCTTGGATATTTTATTGGTCCACAAACATCTAAAATATGATCTAAATAAAGCACTGACCATAAAATACAAGTAAATATTGAATTTAAAAGCTTAATTAGGCCATCTAATATTCTTACTCCTTCTAATTTTGCTGCTCTCCTAAAGCATAAATCTCCTTCTAGTCCCTCCAAAACGTTCAATTTTTAATAAAGTAACATCTGGTTTGGGATGAGGCTATACTACCTGCTGTTCCCCACCCCTGCGGGAAAGTGGAAAAGTAAGCAGTTATTCAACATCATTTTTGTTATCCTAGTAACAGCTGTGGTTTTTAAAGGGATAAAGCAGGAGAAATTAAAAATGAGAGTACTTGAACACCGGGTGTGGAATGTACTGTGATATGTGTTAAGTCACATTAAAATTAATCTATTCTAATGGAACATTAGACTGTGGCCATCCTCCATGAGGTGGGGGTAGGAAGAGAGCAAATGCTGGTTTCTATTGGTAAACTATTTTCATTTATATAAATACATTAAAATAGCAAGAAACCATTAAGTAAATTATTTTCTTTACAGATTGTTTTTGTGAGTGTAAGTGACCTGTTAGTACAAAAAGATGAAGAAATATCAGGCCTATTTATGCAAGCAGAACCTTAAATAAATTTTAAATTAAACAATAGTTACTAATGAAAAATCGGCATTGAATTTTAAAAATTGTGTAATATGGTTAGAAGATTGTTGCTATCTTGGTATCAACACTTACTGATACTCATGCCAAAAAAAATTTGGTGAGGGAAGATTTTACCTAGGCTATAAAAGCTATAATGATAGTATTTAGATGTGTTAACAATCCAGGTATTCTTGGTATCTTTATTGTTACTTTTAAAGACATTTTAATATTTTTTAGTGTTATTCTACATGGAAAAAATGGGCATTCGGGGAATGGAAAAAATGGGCATTCGGGGAATGGAAAACTGACAGACCATAGCTAAAAAATGAGCTAGACTCACTTACTTTGCACTCTCAAAACCCTTATTGATGAAATATTTCCAGAAAATGAAATGGAGAAGTTAAACTCCTCTGAACACAAAATAGGAAACTGTGACACCAACTGTGTTATCCTCCTAACAATCAGTATAGAAATATGTTTTCGTTGGATTTTTTTTTAATGGTAGTTCAATATTTCAACCTTCTTTTAACTGGTGTTTCTTCTTCCCTTTATTATCCTTAATATATTCCACTGAGAGTTTTCTTTCACTTCAAGAATAAGGAGGCGACCAGCCAACGGCATCTCCCTCCCAGAAGCCATTGCCGTGAAAACCTGCACACTAATCAGAAGTGGGTCAAATGGTCTTCACATGAAAGCATCTAACAAGGTCCCTGAGGAAGCCTCTGTAAGTGGCAGCAGGGAAGAGCACGATTGCTTTTTTTATGGAAGATGGATGCTAGCTTCCATTGGCCCATCTTAAAGTACAGATGCTTGCTGCTTTGAAGTTACTATAATCACGGTTGCTTTTGAAAGACTATTATGGTGTTGAAAACAAATTCCCTGAGATTTGGGATCAGAAGCAGTTATGAGGGCTTGCCATGGAGGAAAAGACTGCACACATAAAAACAACTTTTTTTTTTTTTTGGCCATGCCTTGGTCAAAAAAGGAAAAAAAAAAAAAAAAACAACCCACACTTGTAACCTTCATTTCTTAGCTTCCAATTATAAATGTTTAACTCTGAGTTTAATGAAGTCTACCGTAGATTTTAATAAACTGGCAGAATGATTTATATATGTATATAAAATTACATCCTATATAAGATGAACATAAAATCATATTCTATAAAATTGGAATATTAAGAGAAGAAGCCCTTTTGGTTACAAGGAACAACCAAACTGATCAAGTGAAGTATGCAACAGTTAGCATATGAATAGTAAATAAATGACTACTGAATAATAATATTATGACATTTAGCTATAATAAATGTTCTCCAAATATGACTATTTTGAACTATGCAATACTGTCCTGGCAAAGAGCTGTCATCATCAAACATCATTGTTTGAGAAGTTTATCATATAAATAGTTAATTCATTCACAAGTTCATTCATATATTTGTAAGTACCTTACTACATGTAGTCATTGTGTGACACTATAGTTACAGCCAATTTTTCTTCTATCCTTTAAAACACTATTTGGACATATAGACTGAAGAGGGAGTATCTATGTTTATTCTCCATCTTCTAGAAGTTTTAGTTCATGCTATTTACCAACTTCAAAACTGTAACCTGTGCTTTCACCAAAAAAAATAAAATAAACAAACAAGATCAAATATAAATTTCCATTCAAAAGCAATCTTGCCATCCTGGTTGACTAACATACTTTTATAAGTAAGAGGAGGTTGAGAAGGGGAACTGACATACCATTCAATTTCTACAGCTATAAGAAATAAAACATGTTAACAGATTTTAGGTCAACGAACAAAGGGAAATAGAAAATAAGATATCCATTAAGAAAATTTGCGATCCATGCAAATACGTTATTGAACAAGCTCTGAAATACAATTAGAAAAAAAGAGTTTTTTCAACACACAAAAATAAAAAATACTCTATTAATAAATATGCTTCAATTTAATTTAAAAATGATATTAAAGTCTTCTGAACCTACCATTTTATGAGTATCCATGGTAAAATTTCTAATATCAGAACAAAATAATGAGAAAGGTCAAATTTTTGTGACATCACGCACTTGTTTTGTCCGAGATTTACTTTGTATGTATAACATGAAACGGACCAAAGTTCATAATACTTCTGCAAATTCAGAAGGAAAAAGACAAAGGAGTAACCTCCTCCAGGAATAAAAAAAATAGTACTATGTTTAAATCCCACAAAATTAATGTTTAGCTCAAGGATTTGCTGTTCATCTCAGAACCCCTCAAGCCTGAGGCAGGATTAGGTCAGACTCATGTTCGAACAACTGGAGGAAATCAATGAATTTCACTTTATTAATAATTAAAAAGCTAATGCAGACTGGCAAGTGATTAAAAATGTGTAGAACACATATTTATTACTGCAATTTCAAATACCTCCACAATATATAATTTTAAATTGGGCCACACAAGAAAGAAAGGTTATGCTAAGTAAAAACGAGTAACAGACAGAAGAAGCATATGATTCTGTGCCCATTGTAGGTTTAGCAAAGTTTCTGCCTGCAGCGGGAAAAGCAAAGCTCGTGACTAGTTAGGATCGGCGACACAGTGCTGGGTTAGTGTCGCAGCTTACTCTGTCACCCATAACTAGATTAATCCCTATTAGGATTTGTCGAGGGTGACAGAAACAAAATCTGCACAATGAAGGACATTAAAGCCCTTCTGACAGAGTCAAATAGGTTGAATTTTAGCAATTCAAAAACAGTCTATTAAAGATACACATTAGACCACACGAGCAATACCTCATTTCTAGAACCCACGGTAACTTCATTACTGTAGCCGCTAATAGTTTAAATATGATTTATGAAGTCAGAGAATAGATGAATACACTTCTAAACGAAATGCCAACCTTCAATTTAGCATCAAAGCTTCCTGAAATATCACTGCTTTGACAGTTCTTATTTCACACTGCAATTTCTTCCATAGATAAAAATCTGTTATGCATGAGCTGGCTAAAATTAAGTTTTTGAAATAATAAGTCTCAAGGGATCAGAAAGAATATGGACAATAGATGTTAGGTAGTAAATGAGGTAGTCCAAACATCCTAAGGTGTGTACGCTTCTTACCTTGCATAAAGGAACCCTTTTTGTTTTGGTATTTACATATCCTATTATCATACATTCTCTGAGAATTATAATGAAAACTCAGATTTGAACAAATACTTGAGGTTATGAGCAATTTGGTAGGGAGATGTTCTGGTCTTATACTCCTTTATTCCTTAACTGATAGCACAATATCTGACACTATGAGTAAGTTAATTAACATAAAAGAAAATAATATTCTCTTCATAATGAGCAGACCCCTGGGCTCCAAGAGAAATATTCTGGAGGGTGGGGTTCATTCCTTTGCGGGGAGAACAGCAGACATGAAACCATGAGACTCAGAACTCAGGAGGGCATCTAAGTGAAGGCAGACTTGGAATCCAAAGGGACTGGAACACATCCAGAAAGTGTAGGGAAGAGAAAGGAAACATGTGTTCACTTACCTGAAAGCTGACAGAGGTTCTAATGAGAGATGAAGACTGGAAAGATGCCCTGAGATGTTGGGATGCTGGGGACTCAGTGGACAGTCACCCCAGTAAGTCTTTGGACACTATATACACTGAATATGATGTCTGCAGGAATAATGGATGATCTGGATTGCCATATGTCTTTAAAATATGAATGTTCAAAAATTACTTTAAAATATGGTGTTTATTCTTTTTATATCACATTTTGATTATAGCTTTCATAGACCAAGAAGAAAACCAAAGTACTTAACTGGAACTTTTTCTTACAAAACAATTTTAGTTTTTCCAGGAGGAGATTAACCAGTTTATAGATAACCTGTCAGTAAGGTAACAGACAATCCAGGATGCACTCAAATTTACATGGCTGATGTGCATGAAGGAGCTCAGAGACCGGCCTGAAGCCTTCGTTCTTACCATCATCATCCCACTGAGTCACACCCCCCTATATGTGGTCCAGTCTCAAGGTGGATATTTGGGAAAGCCCACTTCCCCTGTTCTGGATATAGACCATTGTATTTATTTTACACTATCAGGTAAAAACACAAGTTTTTAATCCTCTTTTTATTCCGTCATAGTGAATGTATTTTATATTATGAAGTGTAAGGCAATAGTATAACCTTGTACTTCCGTGGCCTGGAGAACACCTCTCTGGAATTAGTATCTATTCTAGCTGCAAGTGATATCATAAACACATACCTACATGCATATAAAGTGGCTAAACCACTGTGAGCTTGCTGAAATATCAAAAAACATGTTAATGGCTTAGGTCAAAAGAGAGAAGTTTTGAAGAAGGAAAAGGAAGGAAATATATATATATGTATATATATACACATACACACATATATTCTAAATATTAGAATGATTTCTATAATAGTCTCTGATTTTCTTGATTAGTTAAACCTCCTACTCTATTGGGCAGTGCCATCCAAGAGAACTTTCTGTGATGATGGAAATGTTCCATATCTATGCTACTGAGATATAGCCACCAACACAAATGGCTACTGAACAGCTAAAATGTGGCTCGTGCCAAGGAGGAACTAAATTTTATATTTTCTTTAATTTTAAGTAATTTCAATGTAAATAGGCACATGGAACTAGAGGCTACTGAATTGGTAGCATATATCTGGGATGGAGGGATCCTTTAAAATGAAATTAAACATAAAAAAGGAAAGATCTCTGTAGCCAAATCTGAGTTCACTGTATGTTCTATATTTACAAATGCCAAATCCTCTTTCCATTTAAAAATTGCTTTTAGAGAACACTGCTCTTTAAGACAATTTTTAAAATAGATTTTATTGGTATATTAAAGTTCCTCCCTGATTTACAGTCAATTTACTATAGTGGTAAAAGGCCAAATTGAAGAGTGTGATAAAATACTCAAGACACATCACTCCTTCCCAGCAGAAGCGAGAATTTAGCATTAATTGTGAGAGAAAGAAAGGAGAGGAGAAGGAGGAGGGGAAGGAGGGAAAGGATGGGGGAAGGATGTGGTGGGGGATGGGGAAGAAAGGAAGAGGGACAATGCTATTGATGATAGTGGAAGGGAACCCCAAAACATTTTCACTGGTTCAGTGTTAATTGAGAAAAGAGCTCCTCATTCATTTACATTTTAGTAACATTTTACTTTTATAGGAAAATATGTATGTGTACGAAAGTATAGAAACAGAGTTTGAACTGGTTATATATATATATATATAATATATATAAATATTTATATTATATTTATAAATATTTATATTTATAAATATAAATATTAAGATAATATAATTAAATTTGCTATAAACATCTGACCGCTTGGCGAGGATAAGTGGTAGGACAGATTATATTCATTTTCACAATTAAAGCAAAAATACTTCAAAATTTGACTTTTAAATTTTTCTCTTTTGAGCAAGGAAAAAAGTTAAAAAAAGAGAATAATCTAGTTGGAAAAATTAACTGAATTTTAACAGTTAACAAAATGTGTTTTAATAAAACATCTTATGACCCTCAAGTGCAACTAGAAATGCACCTGATGTAATGCTAAACTGAATGCTTCCATAATGGTGTAAAACTTAATTTTATTTTTGGAATTGAAATATAATTAAATGCACTAAAGAATTCTCTGTGTTCCATGGTTTGTTCCTTTTTGTTTTGTTTTGGAGGTTTGTTTGTTTGTTTGTTTTGAATAGACAGCTCTTTGGTAAACATACACTACTGTTTCCATTATGAGAACAGGCTCTGAAGTCAGATAGAATCTGAATCAATTCCACTTAGGATGCCACTAGCTGTGCAACCTTGTAAAAGTTATTTAACTTTTTAAGTCCTATTTTTCACACTTGTAAAATAAAGATCATATTAATTGCCACTTCTGAAAATTCCTGTAACAATACAATCAGAAAATACAAATAAAATGCTTAGCACAGTACAAAGTGCTTCCTACTGGACAGCACTCGATAAGCATTACCATTAGAATAATAAACTATAAATGTCATTACAAATGTACTTTATAAGACATTTCATATTTTTGTTTTTCTTTGCCATATTGTTGTCGTTCCTGCTGCTGTTGTTAGTTTTTGCTTTGAGGTTTAGGATTAGAAGTGATGTGACAGAGAATCCCTGGGCTAAGTGTTAGGATTCCTGTGTTTTAGGCTCTGTCACTCACCTTATTGAGGGTTTGGAGTAAACTATCGAAACCCTTCAGTGAAGTGTCTTCACTGTCACATGAGGCAGGAGAACACATCAAGGTCTTCCTGTGTGGCAAGAGCTTCATGTGACTGATAGGACTAGGGATGGAGGTGTCTTATTTTATTTGAGAGTTCATCCCAAAGACCACACAGAAAATTTATAACTCAATTTTCTCACAGGAAAAAGTGTGAAAGATCTCTGGAGGAGGAGCTTCCACAGATATATCAAGGTAGATATTTAGGTTTCTTCATAGCTTTTTAACATTGCTAAACTCTGTTCCAGAGTTATTGCCAGATTAATTTTCTAGATCCATGTGCTGCAACTAAAAGGTCACATCAGTGATATTCCAATGGATATTGAAAAGATCTGAAATGATCCTAATTGTGAAGATTAAAGCAACACTACTACTCAAATCACTTATAGATGATCTAAGAAACATTAAAACAATGAAACACATCTTACATTTGAAATCACAGAGCCTGGAGTATAACAAAACGTGGTGGGTGTTTCTATTTGTCAGAGAATGGAAACTGTCTCTGTCAAAGAGTCAACAATTTAATGAGCTCAACAGCCTTTAAATTGTGGAAATTTTGAAGAGGTTGAGGTAGAGAGAGGAAGGTTTACGTTACCTAAACTTTTGTCTGTAAGAGATAATGCCCATAAATCTAGTCCTATCCTACATCTCAATATTTCAAGTTTTCATAATTCAAATTCTAATTGTACCTTATTGATGATACAAGACTCTACAAGGAACATTCAATATACGTTGTAAATTTCTTATCGTATGTATTAAAGTGACATTTATTGAGTACCACTTGTGTTTTAGGCAAAGTACCAGGTAGAGGACACATGGACCAATAAAGCACAATCTCTGCGTTTAAGCAGTGTATAATCTTCTAATTGCTGACTACAAGCCTATCATTTGATTGTTTCTGCAAATTGAAAAGAGGTTCTTATCTTCTGTTCAGAGGATCTATTTATTTATCTAAAGAAGTAGTTCTTCATAGTTATGGAAACTTTTTTTAGAAAATAACTTCGAATAAAATAAATATTGAAAGCTCCATAGATTGCAACATCAGGAAAGAGATGAATTTGCTGGAAAGATTCTTAGGTTAATAACTTTAGTAAATATTGTTATATAGTCTGATACTGAGGAGGAAGTATTATCTAAATATCTGGGAGATATTAATTAATATATTTCAGTCTGGCATTAACAAGATCCTACTTAAGGAATTTCAGTTGATATATAGATTTTAACAGTCTTGGAAATAATTCAGCATCAATCTCCATCCAAATATTACATATATTTATGACAACTGAATATGTAAAGAGGGTATATGAGAAAAAGTAGTGCCAATCCTGAGTTTTTTGCGAATATTTTATATATTAAAACACTCAAGATAATGTATTTTGTTTTTGTCAATTGGCCAATTCTTTGTAGAATCCCTCTGAAATTTTTGATAAACCTCTTTTAGGCAAATTATTCTAAATATAATCTCTTCCCATCCCAAACACTCACAGATAAAGCCTCAGTATTGTTAGTGATTTTATTTGAACTAGTCTATGAAAGTTTATTAGGACTGAAGTGATAAACATCTGTGATCATATAATGGATGAAAAATCTATTCTGTAGAAAATAAGCATGGATGAAGCAAGGAGAAAGGAAAATACTCCAAATCTCAAACTTCCTGTAGGTAGTACCTCCTCAATCTCCTTTTCCTTCTTGGAAAATGTAAAAGAGAGTTCTTAATAGCTTATAGATCAAAATGAATAAATCTATCTTCAGGAACCTAAACAAAAAAGTAGTTAACTTTTTTATATATATATATTTTTAAGGATTTCCCTTTTTTCTTTTTTTCCTTTGAGAGAGAGTGAGAGTCTGAGATGGTGGGGAGGGGCAGGAGGGAAAGGGAGAGAGAAAATTTGAAGCAGACTCTGCAAGCACATCCAGCTGACATGGGGCTCAGTCTCACAACCCTGAGATCATGATCGCAGCCAAAATTAAGAGTCAGATGCTTAGGGGCACCTGAATAGGTCAGTTGGTTAAGTGACTGGCTCTTGACTTCAGCTCAGGTCATGATCTCAGGGACTTGAGAGCCCTGTGTCAGGTTTGTGCTCAGGGCAGAGTCCACTTAAGATTATCCCTCTCTCTCTCTGCCCCTCCTTACCACATGTGCACACATTCTTTCTCTCCCTTTTTCAAATTAATAAATAAGTCTAAAAAATTTTTTTAAAGAGTTAGACACGTAACCTAATGAGCCATCCAGGGGCCCCAAAAGTAGTTAACTTTCAGCTCAACTTTGAGTTGTCCTAATAATAGGCCTTGAAATTGAACACAGTTCAATGTAAGATTGAGTAAGGAAGACTTTACAAGTCATGATTAATGAAAATAATAATAGATGTGTAACAATATAAAATGGGAATGTCAGAAATGTCTCCTCTGTCTAATCTGAAATTTTATTTTATTTTATTTTTTTATTTTAAGATTTATTATTTATTTATTCATAGAGATGCAGAGAGAGAGAGAGAGAGAGGCAGAGACACAGGACAGAGGGAGAAGCAGGCTCCATGTAGAGAGCCTGATGTGGGACTCGATCCAGGGTCTCCAGGATCGCACCCTGGGCTGCAGGCGGCGCTAAACCACTGCACCACCAGGGCTGCCCTAATCTGAAATTTTAATTATTTTTTGATATCCATCTCTAGGTTCAAGTTTATCATACATAACTTTCCATTCAATCAGCAGGCTTGTGTAGAAAATAAGATCAAGAAATAAACAATGTTCATTTGGAACAACCCTAAAATATCTGACTCCACCAGGAATTTTGAGTTCTTTGCAAGGCATCAAGGACAAACTCAATGTAGGCATTTAAGGCATATTATCTGAGGGGGGATTTTTTAAAATGAAATCTCTTAGACATATCAACTTTCTCCCTAGAGAAAATAGGTTTCAAATGAAAACGGTATCAAGTTTCACATGATCTCCCCATTTCCAACAAATCAGATAACTTCCATGATAAATTTACTATGATTTCAACATACATGAAGAGAAAAGCACTACCACACGAAACAAAAGAGCAATAGTAAAAGTGAAGAAATCATATGATGGCGAAAAACAACAAAACAAAATAAAACAAAGTCTGTGAATATGTCCAAATAGAATTTCCTGAGATTTTGTATGATTATGTTGACAAGTATCCTTGACCAAAGTCACTTTTCTTCTTCAGAACCTAAACATTCACAAATATCTAAACTTGTGATTATCTAACCATGGCTACCCATGGTGTGTGTACTATAATATATGCCTCAAGGGAACTGCAAATGTCAGGAAGATGCAAAAATAGTCAGAGTGTGAAATCATCAAAGGCATACCGAAAGTTTAGAAGCTATCATTTAAAAGGCCCTTCATGCAGAGTTTCTCTGTTGAAAACAGCCCTGCATTATATTTCTGAAGATCTAAGTTAAGCTCAAGAGACTGGAAATCTGATAATGGCTTTATGGGCTAACAGGGCATCCTGGATACTTTAGACCTTCTGTAGATTCCATGGAAACAGAAAATGTAAGAATGCTGTCTTGATTATTCTAAATGTCTGCTTTCAGAAGAAATGGGGAGAAATGCCAGTTTCCTTTTCAAGGGAAAAAAGGAAAAGGAACACTCTGATCTTCCTCTCTTTGAGTTTGGGGCTGGAGTACGGATGCAGGAATGGCATCAAAAGAAGGAGGTTCCTCATACTTGTCATTTGAGATTGTACTAATCAGTGGGGAGAATAAGAGAAACATTTATCTTCACACAGATTTATCACTGAAAATAATCTCTGTAACACTCAGTGCTCTGATATAAAAAGGAAAAGGAAAGAGAGAGAGAGAGAAAGATAAAGACAGAAAAAGGAGAAAGGAGCAGCACTTTAGCCTAAGAAGTCAGTGTTTGTAAGAAAATAAAGTACTACTGATTCTATTAATTACTGAATTCTAAAAAATCCTCAGCTCAAATTTATCTGTATTATTACCCTTTTATTTCCATTTTAATTTTGGTCCTTTGTCTTTTAACTTTTTCCTCAACCTCTCCATTCTCCTCCTTCCCTGTAATGGACCTAGTAGAAAGATAATCGATTGACCGGCATTCCATGAAGTCTCTACACCCAAGTCAATGCTGCCATACTCACAATGGGAAAAATAATTAAGAAGTTTTTTTTAAGGATTTTATTTATTTATTTGACAGAGAGAGAGAGAGAGAGAGAGAGAGATAGAGAGAGCAGGCTCCCCGTGGATCTGGAAGCCCAATACGGGGCTCCATCCCAGGACTCTGGGATCATGACCTGAGCCAAAGGCAGATGCTTAACTGACTGAGCCACCCAGGCACCCCAAGAAGGACAAGTTTAAACTGTCCACTTTGCTAGTGTGTTTCAGCTTCTAGAGTGAAATTTGCATTATTTGATTTCTTAGAAAAAGCAGGATTTTTTTGGCTTGCTGGTGATTGCAAGAAAAGCAATTCCAATTCAGGTAGTTTGCTGATGGCAGTTATTTTGATGGATGTTTCTTGTTTTCATAAATTTAATATTAGTAGTTTATTAATATTATCCCTATTGCGCAAGCCTGAAAATAAAAGTGTTGAAACAGGAAATGTGGCTCTAGAACCGACTATCCATTAAGTCTCTCTGAGTGTTTTAGGGCAATCCAAATAACTTTGCTTCTCTCTGGAGATAAAGACAGACGATCTGCCTGGCTGTGAAATGGAGTAAAAGTTAACAACTGAACTGCCACAGGAGAGACACCCTCTCAGGAGACCTGGAATGGTGAATGAGAGCCTGGTGCGGACTGTCATCTAGGAGATGAGTTGGGAGTTGCAAAACTGGGGAGGGGGTAATGGGTAGCATCGGGAGAGATTCCAATGAAGCAAAGAACAGGTTCCACAACCTGTATGTTGAAAACAGGTAGCAACCAGTCAAGTAGAATAATTTCAGAATGCCAGAGTTTAGAGTTTTATTCACATATGATGAGGAAAGATAAAAATAATTCTAAATTATTTTAATGTTTTTTATCCAAATTGAAAACATACAAAGATATGATTCCATACTTTACTTTATCTAACAATATCACATTTCTTCAAGGTATGTGGTTCAGCTTCATTACAATTAAGCAAATATTAAGACAGATAAATTGATGACAGTATAGGCATCATTGATTTTTAAATTTTTTTCACTGGCTGCCTAACAGCATGCCACATGCCTTAATTTTTTTTTTAAGATTTTATTTATTTATTCATGACAGACACAGAGGGAGAGAGAGAAAGAGAGAGGCAGAGACACAGGCAGAGGGAGAAGCAGGCTCCATGCATGGGAGCCCGACATGGGACTCGATCCCAGGTCTCCAGGATCACATCCCAGGCCGAAGGCGATGCTAAACCGCTGAGCCACTGGGGGGCTGCCCACCATGTGCTTTAAATACAGAAAACAAGTCACCATATTTCATTTAATGGTATCACAGATTAACAAGAAGACACACGTTTAACAAATAAATATGATAAAGTATTGGTAAGTACCTTAGCTAAGCTATGGAAAAGGGCAGAGAAGTGCAAACAAGGAGAGATGATGACCTTGACTGGTTTTGCACGCTGGATCAGGGGTACTGTGAACAGAGAAGGCTTCACAGAGGCAATGATAATGGAGGAGATATTAAGAAGAGATTTTACAGGAATCTATACCGAAACAACTACATAGTTGACCATGACCTGAAATTATAAGACAGTTCAAAGAATTTATGATTGATTGGTTTGGTGAAAGAAAAGGGGAAAGTTCTTCACCCCAGTAGTGCACAACCTACTTCAAACATCTTTACCTACATTCCTGTTTATACCCACATCTATTTTTACCCATAACTATCTAGTGAATAAGACTATGAAGGCTTGGCATCAGACTTGGGAGTCTAAGTCTTTGCCACTTAGACAAAGTGAGCTTTCTGAATTACATTCTTCATCTGAGAGGCTATATAAGTTCAGTGGTAAAAAGTAATAATGCTGAGCTGCATGCCCTGCTTATTGTTATTTTTGTTTTGTTTTAATTATGGTTCTTTTTTTTTTTTTTTTTTTTTTTTTTTTTTTTTTTTTTAATTAATTAATTTATTTGAAGAGCAAGCAAGTAGAGGGGGAGGGGCAGAGGGAGAGAGAGAAAAAAAATCTCAAGCAGACCCTCCCTGCTGAGTGTGGAGCCCAACTCAGGGTCTCAGTCTCACAACCCTGAGACCATGACCTGACCTGAAATCAAGAGTTCAATGCTTAACCAACTGAACCACCCAGGCATCCCAATTCTCCTAAATGTCTCAGTTTAGATATGACATTTTAACTTCTCTGACTTATTCTTCAAGATTGCATTAGCTACTCTTGACCCTTTGCATTTCCATACAATTACAGGAGTAGGTAGTCAATTTTCTTTCAAAAATGGCTTGGATTTTGTTAAATAGGTAGAGAAGTATGGAGGAGAGCTAACGTGTTTAAAATACTGAGTTTTCCAATCTGTGAGCATGATATGTTTCTTTTTTTTTTTTTTTTTCAAATCAATTTTTTTTTATTGGTGTTCAATTTACTAACATACAGAATAACACCCAGTGCCCGTCACCCATTCACTCCCACCCCCCCGCCCTCCTCCCCTTCTACCACCCCTAGTTCGTTTCCCAGAGTTAGCAGTCTTTACGTTCTGTCTCCCTTTCTGATATTTCCCACACATTTCTTCTCCCTTCCCTTATTTTCCCTTTCACTATTATTTATATTCCCCAAATGAATGAGAACATATAATGTTTGTCCTTCTCCGACTGACTTACTTCACTCAGCTAATTATGGTTCAATTGCATCCTAGTCCTGCTGTTACCTTGAGCAAGTTCCTAAGTTCTTTGCTCCCCACTTCCCTTGTTCTATAAATTGGGACTATTAACATCACCCACCTCATAGGGCCTCAGTGAGTCAATACATGCAAGGCCCTTAAAATAGTACCTGTTAAGGGGAAACTTCTCAATAAATATTAGCTGCATTGACAAATTGGAGAGAATAATTCTAACCTACTCAGTTGCAATACGGTTACTGTAATTATTGTAATTTCCAAAAATGTTATTTTCCTTCTAACTTTAAATAAGAAAAGAAAGGTAAGTCTTATATGCACTATCTTAAACAAACAAACAAAAAGGTCTAAGATTTATTCATCTTTCAAAAGTTTTGTTGCTAAGAACTAGATTTAGTTGGTGGGACCACTTAAAGAATGCAACAGATACAGCTTTCTTCCGGTAAATATAGACATGACCTAATTACTACAAAGAAAATACTCCAGAGAGTCAGAACAAAGAAAATAAAAAAGTATCCTTCACTTCTGGCATATACCTGATTGTATCTTTCTGATTAGTGCTGAACTGCTTTGTTTTGCTGCCAGGCTGAAGAACTACTGCCATTAGTCACTGATATTAAGTATTGTTTATGTCCAACCTAATGGCAAAGGGTTAAGGGAAGGTACACAAAGGATCAAACACCAAAAATCTTGGGTTTTCCTTTTGAAATGGATAGACCCAACTAAATCAGATATCTGACTCCGATTACAGTAAGTCAATAACCTTCAGTTCACTTTAACAACACGGTACAACGGCCAGACACACTAGCCAAGGACCATAGTCTCACATCTTTCATGTGGTCTTGAGGAAATAATTGACTTGTATATATGTGCCTACTGGATTGTATTCTGTCAATGGAATTCAACAAACAAAACTCAGTTTGTATACAACATAAAAAACAAAGCTTACTTAGCCATAGAAACGAATGAGGATGCTCTCGGTACAGATACTAAAGGATCACCATAATATATTAACTAAAATTTCAAAGGTCGAAAAAGTCATATATAATATCTTGACTTTTGTACAACAAAGGGGAGAGACTACGTACATTTTATATATGCATTTGCTTGCATTTTCACAAATTATTTTAGAAGGAGTTACCACAAATTCTGAGATCAGGCTCACACAATCATTTTTACCATCTATTCTTTTGTGCTTTTGAAATTTGAGTCACATATGTTTATTTTATATTCAAAAATGTAAAAAAAAAATAAATTTAAGATATAATTGCATTTTCTAAAATAAGAAAATCAGCTTCCGGTCAAGCTCATAAATCACTTCATAAAATTATGATTTTAGAAAACAAGACCTATTATCCTAAATACAGTAGATTTACAAAAGAATAGAGCTGCCTTAAGAATTACTACTTAAAGAGAGTGAGGGAATAATTTGGGCTAATATTTTCTCATGGATAGGGTAAGATTGTTTTTAGGAAGGAACCATATTTGATTTTGAATAGTAGAATTGGTAGCATTAGCAAGTGAATGGTCGTTGGATATTAATAGCCAAAGCCAATATGTGTTCATGGAACTTCAGCTCTATGCCCAGCACTGAGGTAACATTTAGTCCGTACCCTCAAGGGACTTGCTGTCTAACAGGGAGTGGCAGTAAAAAGTACATAAAATGTGCAGGTAATTAGAATTCAGCAAGATTAAGGCAAGTTAAGTGTTGGGCGCATTCTAAGCATATATTGCAAGCAAATATCCTCAACCAGCCTAGGCTTTGTGGGCTGTATGGTAAAGTGACTTTAGAATGACTTCCACGAACCATACTCCTCAGATTCTTTATGAACATTTCACTGCTTGTGATATTTTCACCTTAACATAAAATCAGAAGGAATTGTAGTTTATGCACATAAACCTTATAAAAGTTAAATAGCCCCTATTGTAACCCTGATTTGCTTTCTGCAGCAGTATCTATGACAGGAGCTGCTACCAATGGCTGTATTTCCAAGGGAATCTTTCTTCGACTGTGCCAATATCCCTCAAAATGGATGCCAAAGCACCTTAGGCCCCTCAGAGACAAAGATGGTCTATTTGAGACAGGAATTTCCTAGTTTGAATTGGCTTCCCAGATCTTCTTTGCTCTTCACTAGTTGGAAGTACTGTAACAATAGCTGGTTTTGCTGAACACTTATAAAGGCTTTTAGCTTCTACAGGGCACTTCTGTGTGATTACGCCTATGTGTGTTATGGGGTGAGTGTGAGCACTTGTGGGAAAAGGATGTGGCTATAGTACAGTATATATCAAGTTTCTAGACAAATGTGTGGGGATAGTTCACATACAGAGGTATTTTGCCTAAAGGAAAAGAAGACAGTTGAGAACCTATGGTTTCCATAGCATCAAAGTCCTTTGACATCTGATGACTCTTCCTTACAATGAGCTTAGCTTGAACCCAAGCATATTACTAGCTTAGACAGCTTCATAGTAAAGAAAGTCTAGGCCAAAGAGTTAAGCCAAAAATTACTAATCACAAATAACGTCTTCATGTGTGAAGAAGTTAAATCAGTACCATCACCTGAAAAGTGATATAGTGATATCTATGTTAAAATTGTAATGTTTTACAATTAAAAAAACTACACCCTTTTAATGCTATGCTCTTTATTTATATAGACAGCTGCTTGATATGACAGAAAACAACACAAAAATGAGAAAAGAAGAAACACATCTTATTGCCACTGAGAACTGAATGGAAGTTAAATACATTTTCTACTCAGGGACAAGAGGCCCCAAGAAAACATTTTTAGTTCCATTCATATACCTTACCATACTGAAAGCAAAGGCTGTTCCAAAGAAATCTTTGAAATACTCTTTTACAGTGAAATACAAGGATTAAAACAAGAAAACAAGAAGCTGCTGAGTCAAATACCGTTGCTGAATTATTTAGGGATTATTAAAGGATTCTATAGATGCCAGCAACATTTAAAGCTCAAAGTTACTAAGTCAGGGGCAACCAGATGGTTTAGGCAGTTAAGCGTTAGACCCTTAGTTTTGGTCAGGTCATGATATCCGGGTCATGAGATCAAGCCAGGCATGGAGCTCTGTGCTCAGAGGGGAGTCTGCTTGAGATTCTTTCTCTCCCTCTCCTTCTGCGCCTCCCCCGTGTTTGTGCTCTATCTCCTTGAAAAATAAATAAATAAAATCTTTAAAACAACAACAACAAAGTTACTAAGTCAGTATTTACTAATTCAGTCAGCACATCTCCATTATTATACTAGTAAACTGACCGCAAAGTACACTTACAGCAGTAGAGTAAAATCTGTAACAGCAACAGAAAACAATAGAGTAAACTGAGAATAAGGCCACACAGAAAATAAACTCAAAGAAAGTTAAGGAAGCATGGTGACTTATACTGAAGGTAGCAGTAATCTATAGAGGGGTTTAAATGACAGTATTTTCCCTTGAATACAATTCTTTAAGGCTCCAGAAAGTCAAGAGATTCTTAATTAAAGATAAATTGCTGACATTGAAATCACATGTATTTTTAAAACCATTTACTTTTCAACCAGATCTATTTCCTAAGAATAATCCCTCAATGACTTTCACAGAATTTATTCTAGTTGCTCCAACTTATTATTTCCTTCTTGATTCAATCCCAAATTTCTAGTCTTTTAATATTTTTTTTTGTTTGTTTAAAACAGCTAGAGAACACATAGAATGCATGCTTGATCTCATAATATTGAAGAAAAGATTCAGATTCTGTTTGGGATTTTTAGTCTAGTATGTTTTTTCATCTTTTTTGGTTGTTAATCTTGGTATAATCATTCCGGAGAGAGAAAATGCGAATGCCAAGTACAGGCCCAGACAAGAGCAAGGCAGGGGAGATGACCCTTTCTCCTTCCTTTGGATAAAACCACACTGTGAATTTTCTCCCTAGAGTGAGGGCTGCTGGCAGCTATAATTTCTCTGATACACACAATCAAAACATACTTTTTTTTTTTTTCCAGTTCTCCTTTTCACTAGGAGGAAGCTATTCTGGAGAAAAATAATTCACTTGCCACTTTCTGTACTTGCTTTCAACTTTGTTATTAATACTATTATTTTCAAGGACTTTAATTTTTTATATGCTAGGGAATTCCACAATAAATATATAATATTAATAAATAATAATAAAGGCCAAGCCTTTTTTTTACTAACTAAAAATAAGCTACTTAATAGAGAGGGACATACACACACATTTACATGAATTATTTAAGTTCAACAAATTTAAAATGAAATCCAAAGGCAATATCACTTGTATCTAGTTGTTTCATCATTAATGCATAAATAAATAAATTACTAAAATAGAATAATGCTGAAAAAAGTATAATTAAATATAGCTTGATAATCTTCAAATTTTTCCTCTAATGCTTCCTTGTCCTTTTGAAATAAAAAGAATCTAAACTTATAAACATTTTATTATAATTATGACTTTATGATAGTAAATTTATCTCTCACTCATGATTTTAACATTAACTGATTGGGTCATTGGGAAAAGTATATGGCATTTACGCTTCATCTAAACAGAGAACTTTACTAGTTAACACAGTAGTACATATACTTCTTGAACTATCAGCTGTCAGAAACACCATTAATAAATAAGAGAGTAGATATTATTCATGGAATAAGAAGCTTGGCTCAGAACTCTTTAGTAATAAAGCCTTAATCCCTGCCAATCATTCTATCTTAAGAGGAAGGAACTGCATTTAATGCAAATCCAATGATAACAGTTTTCACCCAAATTACAAGTAACCAGCAAGATCTGCCTCTAAGACTCCACTGTTTCCCTCTGCTGAGAGAATTGCATGTTCCTATTCAAGGAGAATAAACATTCAGCTTTCATTTACATTTTGGGTAAGAATAGTACTGCTCTTTTGCAAAGTTGATGAAAACAATTATTCTATAGTTCTGAGTTACTAGGCTTTATAAATTTGCTAGTGATTGTTATGTTTTAGAGATTGAAAGATACTTTTCAGCTTTAGAATGGGGTTCCATTACTTCTTTCTTTCTTGCCTACAAACTATACATGACATAAAAAGATAGTTAAAACAGAATATTTGGGGAAAATCTTACTGCGAAAGTCAGAGACAGAAAGAAACTTGAGGCTTCTCTTAGTAACTCTTAAAATTGAATTGGGCTATTCTTTTGTGTTTGGTACCTTCTTCTTTATGTAGAAATTGACTGCATAAATCTGACTCTTCTTAATAATCCCCTTTTCTTTTCCTTTATTCTTCCTTTTATCCATCCATTCTTCTCTTTGGCCTTCCTTCCATCATTCTTTCTCTCCCTCTCTTTCTTCCTATCTCCAACATAGTTTGTACTGTCTACATTCTTCTATAGATATGGAGAGGTAGAGAAGGATAATATAGAGTCAGTGATATGGATTAAGATCTTACTAGTCACAAAAAGTAGAATGCTCCAGTTATCTACCCAACTCAGATTCTGGAATGGGGAATAGGAAGAAAACACTAATCCCCTATAATTGTTAGCAGTTCTAAGGCTTTGTTATTACAAGTGCCTCCCTAAGCAATTTGGTGATTTTGCGTTAAGTACCTAGTTTAGTTTAATTGGCTAGTAAATGATGAATGGAAGTGTTTGGTGATAAATCACATATAGTCCACATTATATACTATGATTCAAATGGCCAAGCAGATGTTAAGTTTTTAACTAGGATAGTTACCAGGTCATCCTTACATTACTGCATAAACAGAATAGTATGTGGCTATGGAAAACAAATTGTATTTTGAGCTTCTTTTTGCTTTATTAAAGGATTATTTTTGAATAATTTTCATTTTGGACTGTCCTCTGAGAAGACTCATCACAAGAAGCAAGGTTTGCCTGTGTTTCCTATACTATCTATATGCTGAATACACTACCATCTCATTCAAATTTCCAAAAAGCCCAGCAAGTAAGTACTACAAATGAAAATAGAGTTGTTAAAAAACAAACAAACAACAAAAAGAAAATGCAGTTGTAAAAAAAAAAAAAAAAAAAAAAAAAAGAAAATGCAGTTGTTAGGTAACCTGTCCAATTTTACACACCTATTGTGAGGAAAGCCTGAATTGAAACCCAAGAACATCTGACTCCAATGTCTATGTTTTCAAAGAGCATGCCATATTACCTGTACCAGATTATGGGGATAGAGAGACAGAGACAGAAAGGCAAAGAGAAGAGAGAGACTTAGAGAGGATGAATATAGATTTAAATATAGGCTTTATCCTGTAGTACCTAAAAAAGTAGTTGTAGAGAAGACACAACCATGAAAACAATTACATAATTATTTAGAAAAGTATATGATTATATTTCGAGATGACTTTTATGAATGGCTTTGTATTATCAACAGTTTTCTCATAAGTGAGATCACACAAACAGGTTTTATTTTCCTTTTAAGAGGGTTAAATACATTTGAATTTAGGAGTCTAATTCTTGATTTAGTTTTACCCTTATCAATATGGAGCTGAAAAAACATTATCACCTCCTTTCTTACTCCTTATTGTTCTCATGATATCTGTTCTTTTTGTAGGACTCACCATTACAAACTTCAACCCAGCCCCAAGCTGGCTGAAATACAGTGTAGCTGCAAATATGCCAGAACTTTTCTGAATACTCCTGGTCCATTTCCCTAGACTCTCCAAGGCTGAGACTCACAAACTTTTCCTCTCATGGCCTAAATAGCATGTGTTTTAGAATTTAGAAGTCATAGTCTCTGGTATCAACTCTGCTTCTGTTCAGCTCTGCTGTTGTTGCAAAAAAGTCAGAAATGAAAGTGTGGCTGTGTTCTAGTGAAATTTTATTTATGGACACTGACACTTGACTTTCACGGATTTTGCATGTATCCCCAAATAATGTTCTTCTTTTAACTTTTATTCAATCACTTTAAAATGCAAAATCATTCACAGCTCACAGATCATACAAAAAATGGTAGAGGGTTGGACTTAGCATTGGCCATTGCTTGCTGACGCTTGCCCTAACCACAGACTTCCAAAGGAACCCAGTTGGAAAGAGCCCACTCTTCAGCCAATATATCAAACCTATAAGGTATCAAGCTTTAGTGAACCCAGTAAGGAAGGAGGTAATAAAAACCCTACAACAATAGAAGCAAAATAAGAAAGAAGGTGGGAATGAATACACAGGTTCAATATCTGGTAACTCAAATTCAGAATCTTTATTTCTGCATGCACAGAAATTCCTTACAACAGTGTGCTGAGAGGTGATCAGACTTATTATTCACACTACTAAAGAGACTCAATTGTTATGTGAGATATACCAAAAATTTGAACTCAGTTCTCTGAGTAATGAGTTATGAGAATCTCCTTCTATATAAAAGATCAGAAGTATCTAAAGATGACAAAGCAGTTATCCAAATCTACTGAATCCTTACTATTTCCTAGATATGCACTGATAATTATAAATTTTGGCTCTCTTAATCATGCCTTACTCAGATCATCATCATTCTCCTTAGACACATCACAATACATTTGAGAGCATTACAGCTTTCTGAGAACTAGCACCTTCCTCAAAATCTGATTTGCATCCCTCCAATTGCATCAGCAACAGATTTAAATGCAAAGTTTTAGGTGATTCTACAAATGCCTGAGTTAATTCATTAGATGTCAATTATTAACCGTTTCACAACCGTTATGAAGTGGTGTGGATGATCTTTTTCAAGTATTACTGTCATCTAACACTAAACCTCAATTTATGAACTACAGATGCTCATCTTTTCATCTACATAGAAGGTCAGGGAACAACTGCTTGTAAGAATGTCACTCTTGGGAAAGAAAACCTCACCAGATTTGATAACCAGACAATCTCACACTTCATTTGGCTTGGGGCTATCTGTAGAAACCTGAGTCAACTGCGCCTATGGATAGTCTAGCATCCTCTTATAAGGAATAAACACCAAGATTCCAACAAACTTCAATTTGTCTTTCAAATTATCCCTTTATTTTTCACAGATGAGTATAACTCTATGGGTCCCACTAGTCATAATCATGCAGCTTCTCTGTGGTCTTGTAGAACTGACTGTCTTATATGAGTCATTCTTGAAGCACTGATATCTGTTTTGGGCTCCTTGTGCCTTCTGGCAAAATTTCTTCCCTCTGTCTATAAAGAGTTCATAGTTATCCTAGAAAGGTACCAGGAAGAGACCCACAGTTTCGGGGAAGCATGCAACTTGCTCAGTTATGGCCCTATCCACATACCTACCGGAATCACTTAAGGTTTTACCTGACTATCCTTTTGTTTTCAAGACTCTCGTTAATTTTTCAGAATGCTTCTACTGCCTCTGACTATAGCACAGATTCACAGTAGGGCAGCATCTCCCTAGAACACATTTTGTAAAAACCTGCTGCAGTCCAGGACTGGACTAGAGCAAAGAAATCAAGACACTTAGTGTGCATGACTTAAAGAGACACTCATTTGAGGGTCCTGAATAGCACCTTCATGACCTTTAGAGGGACAATTAAATTTTGCACCCTAGGCACATGACTTTTTAGATGGTGCTCCCTCCTGTCCAAGAACAAGGTTGGCACTTGCATGACTCAAATAACCTCTTTCACACTCCACCCTGGGTACTGTACTTATCTCGCTGTGGCCCCAGCTATGCCACAGTCACACCCAAAGATAACGTCAGACAACATTATTCTATTTTTCCTGAATGAAAAATAAAATACCTGTATCTTTTTTTGTGTGTTAAACCAAAATATCACCAGTATTTTGGGTACTTGTAAGATTTTATGCATTTATTTTAGAGAGAGACACAGCATGAGTGTGAGGGGCAGAGGGAGAGGGAGAGAGAGAATCTCAAGTAGACTCCATGCTAAGCATGGAGGCTTGGGGGCTTGATCCCAGGACCCTGAGATCATGACCTGAGCTGAAACTAAAAGTTGGATGCTTAACCGACTGTGTCACCCAGGCACCCCAGATCTTCACATTTCAAATGTAAATAGATCAATGTTTTAAAATGATCACAAAGATAAGGACATAAAACATAAAGCATTAACATGCACACAGAGACATGGAAGTATGCACAGGAGCACATAACATGGAGTAAACATGGAGTTTGAACCTCAAGTAGTCACATTATCTAGTACTTTGACATAGTCCCTTTTTTGAACTTAACATACTGAGCAAAGTAGAACATTAGGTATAGTACCCAGAGAAGTATTAGCTAATGGCAAGCAATCTCTGGAATTCCATACAGCTACTGGCTAGTAATGAGCAGATTCAATGCTCAAGTTTTGGTTTTGATTTTGTTTTGTTTTTCTTTTTGTTTCAGTTGCATATCAAGGACAAACTCAATTCAGAATTCCAGAATTTGTCATTATTATGAAAAAAGCTTTTAAATATGTAGGCACAAATTAAGAGTCTTTATTATACATATAGAGTGAACACATATGAATGAATAATATATTTTATGTGGGCTCTTAGGTGATTTAATTTTGGTTTTCTTTTTTTTAATGATAAAGAATAAAATGTATTTTATTTTTTAAATGTATTATCATTTTTTAATGATAAAGAATAAAATGCATTTTATTTTATCTTTATCCAAAAAAACATTGCAATAAAAAAAAAGTAAATTGGGGATGCCTGGGTGGCTCAGTGGTTGAGCATCTGCCTTTGGCTCAGGGCATGATCCTGTAGTCCCAGGATCGGGTCCCACATGGGGCTCCCTACATGGAGCCTGTTTCTCCCTCTGTCTGTCTCTGCCTCTCTCTCCCTGTGTCTCTCATGGATAAGTAAATAAAATCCTTTTTTAAAAAAGGAAAATGATGGAAAATTGGTATGGATGAAACACAAAGAATCAAGGCACTTGAGTATTATAATCTCTACCTACAAAAACCCACAACCAGAATCTGGTTAATAGCCAAACACTTGGTATATGTATCACAAATACTCTAAGAAAATATTTACAATGAAGAGAAATATCAGACAAGGCACATGACACTAAAAACACCATACTATGTATAAAATATAAGTTTTTGTTTCCCATAAATTCATAAGTTAATACTCCTACATGGAAGAAAACTTGTTTTCATAAAACTATATTATCATCCCAAAACTTATTTTCCATTTCTACTACAGACTTTTATAAAATTCTGCAGCTCACTAGTCAAATATTTACATAAAGAACCACAAGTGATATACTAGAAGTGTCAGATACTGGTAAATCTTAGCACTCTTAAGAGTTAACATGAGAGCTGAATCCCTTTGAAAGGATAAACAGAATAAAGTTCTGGAAACTAGAGGTAATATTTCAACCACAGAGTTTATTACACACAGTTCTGTTGCTAAGCATAACGTGTCCCACGGAACCACAGAAAATTACTATTGCTATTCTTGAAGGTTGAGACTGCATCTCCTCCTGATGATTCCATAGTAAAATGAAGAAAATGACTCTTGATATCTCTACAACACCTTTAATTTTTCATGCTGAATGTCTTTTTTTATTACTTATCTTAAGAAACTATCAAGATCTCAGTTATTAACTTTAGTGAGTTATTATTATTTCCAAAGTGGGAGATGATTCTTAGAGTATGTATTAGAAACAAAACATGACTTATTGGGTGAAAGGTGAGGGAGTGGGGCAGGGAAAGAGAAACTAGACTCCAAGGATACTCACAAGGATACAGATACTAAGGATACAGATATAAAGTAATACACTATTCATCTCCTTAGAAAATGGACATTTGTAAATGATCAACAATTCACTTTGGTTAATCACTGATCACTTTTTAGTTAATCACCAAACAGCACAGATTTTCTGCTTGTACTTTTTAATTTATATATTCACACAGAAACATGATCATTATAATACCTCAGGATTCTCTGAACTCCAAAGTACAGTGTATGCACAGAATCAAAAACAATGAGTTTACACAAGGGAAAGTGCTAGGGTTTCAACGAAAGTGAGGAAGGATGTTGAGCAGAAATCCCCACACAACTTGAATTGTATTTCCTAGAAGACTTGCCAAGTTTCTTCAAACTATCCCTTTCTAAAGGGACCTCCTTTCTAAAGGTCCATAGGAAGATGAGTAAATTTATTATAATACATACTTATTTTTAAACTTAACAGAGAAAGAAATCACCATGGTTGTACTTTCATTTGGTTATTATACCAATGGCAGAATATAATCACCTGGACTGTTCTGTTATCTGACTCTTTTATGTTGAACTATCCTTGAAAAAGAGGCAGAAGAAAAAAAAATAATTTTCCTTACTCAAATGTATTTTTCTAGTCATTATAATTCCCTTGGATTTTGTTCGTCAACACTTTTCTCTCCTCCCCAATGAAATACATTATCCAATATTTGGTCTAGAGCTTCTATTCACATTTCTATGTCTTTGGGCTGGCTAGAATAATTCACTGAAGGCATTTTAATTGTGTGTGGGATATATCATGAGAGCATCATCGTTATTAGCACAAAAATGTGAAAGTGAGTCACAATTCACTGTGAATTTTCTTACTGCCTATGTGAGTGGTTTACATGTGCCAGCAAGTCTATAATAACTTTCCACTCCAAACTTGTCTGATGAACGTTAGGTATTACACAAAGCAATGAATCATTCCAAGAATATAGGACAATTCTTTCCAGTCTAATTGTAGGTATGGGACAACTATTTAGACAAAGGTCTATTATAGCCACTAAAGGGACCAACAACCCATCAGAATGGTGCAGAGATTATTATTTTAAACTGAAAACATCTCAACAAACCACAGCTGTAGAAAGAAACCTTATCTAAACTTAAGCAGAGTCTCCTGAAAATACAGCTGCCCTTCACCCCCCACCAAGAGAGTTTCCTGCTTGAGAGAAGACTGACTCTTAGCACTGAGAGACAGTTCAGCTGCTATAAACCCCCTCTGGAAGACCCTCCAGCCAGAAAGGAGAACACTCATTACCTTTAGGATAAAAGTATCCTATAGAACTTTCTAGACTTTTCCACTGAACCCCCAAATCTCATTTTTGTTAAGCCAGTACACAAATCCTTCCCCCTAGGTATGCTGATATATACACACCCTTGTCTCCAGCTATTCCATGAGTTATTCACTACTGAGTACTCCCACATTCATGTGAATCAAAAGTTTTCTCCTGTTAATCTACTCTCAATCAGTTTGCAAGCCTCTGACTTCATAGACCTATGTTGATAAAAGAAGAGTTTTCCTCCCAAAGCCACGCTAGGAATTAAAATCATTATCTCCCTACATAATCTCAGTAAATACACAATTATATTTTCTAAATATCATTATTTCATTTTACAAATTGGTAAATTGAAGCTTAGAGAAACTGTTTGCTTAAGGTCCTATCAGCTAGTGTAAGATAGAAATTCTGGTCCCAAAATGATTTTCTGGTCCCAAAATGATTTTCCTTCTAATACTTACTCCTTATCTACAGAGCCTCTGATATGTATGTATGTGTGTGTGTGTGTGTGTGTGTGTGTATATATATATATACCCATATGTAAATACCCATTTGTGACAAAATGATGGACCTAGAGGGCATTACAGTAAGTGAAATCAGTTAGATTGAGAAATACAAATATGATCTCACTTATACATAGAATACTAAAAAAAAATAAAAACAAAAACCATCTCAAAGATACATAAATGCAAAGAAGAGATTAACTGGTAGTTGCTGGAGGTGGGGACCAACAGGTGAAGGTAGGGCCAAAATGGGTGAAAGTGGTCAAACTAGTCAAACTCCTAGTTATAAAAGAAACAAGTCATGGAGATGTGATGTACAGCACATTGACTGTAGTTAATAACACTATACTGCACGTTTGAAAGTTGCTAAGAGATTATAGATCTTAAAATTCCTCATGACAGAAAAAATATCTTTATGTATGGTGGCAGAGGTTAAGTAGACCTGCTGTGGTGATCATTTTGTGATGTATATAAATATTGAATCACTATATTGTACAACTGAAACTAAGATAATATTGTTTGTCACTTATATCTCAATTAGGAAGAGAAGAGGAGAAGAGGAGAGAAAAGGAGAAGAGAGAACAGGAGAGGAGAGAAGGGAAGGGAAGGGAAGGGAAGGGAAGGGAAGGGAAGGGAAGGGAAGGGAAGGGAAGGGAAGGGAAGGGAAGGACAGAACTCAGTTCCTAAAGGCTTCAATTACCTGGTATAACCTGGTAATTATCAATGTTTTAGTTCTAGGTGAAATATTTTCTGATGTTATTCAGTATCTCCATATGAATGTTTTAGAGCCCAACATCTCCTAATTCATGATTTCTCTCTTCAAACTCCTTTGCTTGCTTCAGGGAATGGCACTCCCATACAGATCAGAAACATGAGAGAATTTTGAAACACTTCAATTCCCACATTTAAGCCATCAACATCTCTCTTAATTTTCTCTCCAGAGTAGCTCTCAAAACCATCCAATCTTCCCTAAATACACTCCAAGCAACTAAAACATGAAGGAGTACTGTTTTTGTATAGCCTGCCAGCTCAGGATGACTTTTACATCTTGAAATGGTTAATGCATAAAAAAAAAAAAATAGAAACCACTACATCAGGGCACATAAAAATACTACGAAATTCAAATTTTAGCATCAAAAAAAGCTATATTGAAGCACAGCTACAACACTTCATTTACATAACACCTATGACTGCTCTACCACCAGCGCGAAGCGCTGAGGAGCCACAACAGGGACTGTATGGCAGGAAATCCTAAATCGTACTACGTGGCCTTTTACAGAAGAATTTGCCAATCTCTTTTGTAGACTACCCCATCATTTGGCTGGAGGAATATACTGACCACCCAGGCAATGCTTTAGAATCCTTCCAGTCAGCTCTAATCTTCTCTCCTTCAAGCAGCTAGATTCATCTTTTCAAATGCAAATCTTATTACTCTCTTGAAGCCTTGAAAAGTCTTCCCATTGTTTTTTACAATAAAGATAAAATGCCTACTGGGTCTTACTTTATCTTTTTACAGACCTCCTCTGCAGCCTTTTTAGTAATACTTACTGCTCATTGGATGTCAACCACAGATGCCTGCTTTCAATTCCTCCCTTCTTAGAAGTCCACTTCTATTTTTTTAACCTGCCATTTGCACAATTTAGTCCCATGATGACTTTTAGTCCAAATTTTACTTCTTCAGAGACATTTTACCTGATGCTCCTTCTCCAACCCATTAGTTAGGCCCCCTGTCCTATGAACAGTATCCTTCCTTACTGTACTGATTACAGTTTACTATATATTTGTGAAATGGTGTGTTTAATGCTCTTTTCCATTAAGTAATAAATTCAATGAAGGCAAGGATTATGTTTGTTTTGTTCCTCTTTTAGGGCCTGACATTTTAGGTACTCAGTGAACATTTGGGAAATGAATTAATGCATGAACATCAATAATATCCTAAATTTACTTTTACTCCCTCCCCTAACAATTAAAAAGATATTTGGGCCAGTTATACACTTTTCTTTTTCTTTTTCTTTTTCTTTTTGTTTTTTTTTTGTTTGTTTTGTTTTGTTTTTTGTTTTTTTACAGATTTTATTTATTTACTCCTGAGAGACATACAGAGAGAGGCAGAGACAGAGGGAGAAGCAGGCTCCCTCTGGGGAGCCCGATGTGGGACTCGATCCCGGGTCTCCAGGATCAGGCCCTGGGCTGAAGGCGGCACTAAACCACTGAGTCACCAGGGTTGCCCTCAAATCATCTTTAAAAATGTGTGTAAGGGCACATGGGTGGCTCAGTGGTTGAGCATCTGCCTTTGGCTCTGGTGGTGATCCTGGGATTGAGTCATGCATCAGCCTGCTTCTCCCTCTGCCTGTGTCTCTGCCTCTCTCTCTCTCTCTGTCTTTCATGAATAAATAAATAAAATCTTTTGAAAAAAATAAAGATGATTTGATGTGTAACATGTTTAAACTAATAACTTCCAATACTTTTTCCTTTTAGTGTTGACAGATGAAAATAAGATAATATTTAAATAGATGAAACAGAATGACACACGAAATAGAATTTAAGATGAACAAAAAACAATTTTTAATATAGTTATGCTCCATGGAAAATATTTTGTGCCCCTACTAAGAAAAGAAACAAACTGTTGTTTATCTAAAATTCAAATGTAACTGGGCATCCTGCTTTTATTCTGCAACACTACTTTAAAAAGATCACTAATAAAAAGTGAATTTGATTTGGCTATTGAGGTTCTACCTAGGTATTAGCATAAACAGCTTACAAAGTTATCAAAGAAGGTGCCTGATAGAAATGGAGGGATATAACATTTTAAAGTAATAATGTTTGCCTATGGAAGTGAGGTTATCATCTCAGAAATAAGCACATCACCAGAATTAAAACAAACAAAACACCAACAACCTAACTTAAGCAGAAAACAAACAAAAAGCAACAAAAACCAAACACAAACAAAAAACCAAGGTCATGCTACATGTAGAAAAAAAAGATTTTAGCTCTGAGTCCATATGAAAACCTTTGCATCCTTCCAAAAATGTAAAATGTGGTGAGATGAAAGCACAAAGTGTTAAGAGAAGGTGAGGGTGGGACACAGGCACAGCACTTCGTTAGGAGAGCGGCTCCTGAAGCTTTGTGAATATAAAAAACCACTTTGCTTCTTCAAATGTACCTTTAGTTTGAAATGAAAGCTAATAGCAGATCACAGGTCACAGTTTTCTGTTTATAACTTTAAAAATAATAAAAGCTCCTAGGTTTCTCAATGCTTACATAAGGCTTGCACTAAACTATCACAAAGGAATTTATTGATAAAATACAGATACTTGTAATTATCTATACAAGCCCAATATAGCATTTATAGCATTTAATAATAACATAGTTCATTGACTTTAATTACTTGGATGGATTTATTTTGCCCTATTCACCACCTTTCCTCTCTACCTTCTCTCTCAAAAAAAGGAAAATGTGTGATCAATGTAGCTAATTTTCTGCAGGCGTCAAATTCCTGCAACTTTAGTATAAAGTAAATCCTTCCAGGGCTTCTAAATTTTGGTGGAGTTTACCTGCATTCCAATTCTTGCAAATTAGTGCCTTTGACAATACAATATCTAAGCTGCTCCCCTGTCACCCAACAAATTTGATGACTGATAGAGTTGGTCTGACCACTGGATGCTACTGAGTATTGCCTTAAGTGCTCAACTAGAAATTGGGGGATTCCATCTCTAGCAATGCAGGGAACACAGCAGAGACTTAGTACTTCAGTGCTGACACTTAGCACCTATGTATCCATCTATTTGAATTAAGAGCTGAATTAAGAGCTGTATTTAAGGGAGAACCTGGGTGGCTCAGTTGGTTAAGTGTCTGCCTTTGGCTCAGGTTATGATCTCAGGGTCCAGGACTGAGCCCTGTGTCTGGCTCCACACTCAGCGGGGAGCCTGCTTCAGCCTCTCCCCTTCCCAACCCACTCATGCTCCCTCAAGTTAAAAAAAGAAAGAAAGAAAGCTGCATTTAAAATGTGTGTGTGTGTGTGTGTGTTTTTTTTTTTTTTCCTTGAGTAGTTTATACTTGTCTTCTCCACACTATCTGTTCTGGTGGGCAACACACAGCATCATATCCTCATACTCTCACAAGTAAAGGTATTCTTTAGTAATCCTTGATTTCTAAAGGCTCACTGGACAAGGATAATTGCAGAGTACTCTGGAGGGGCACATTTGAGGTCTCTAAATCAGCGCAGGTAAATTTTGTTGTTGTTGTTCTTGTTTTTTTCAAAATAGATACATTTTCCATGAAAGGTCAGGCACATTTATCTGTTTTCTACATTTTATTGTTAGGCTACAAGGGTCTGAAATAATCTCTCCTTTGAATTTCCCTTGATCACATTGCATCCATAGTATGTAATAGTTCCAAGCCCTCTGAGCTGACGTAGAAATGCATTTTCTGTTACTGTTCACAACCCTGCCTGCCTGGGCAGATTTTCCTAGGTGCTTCAGCTTTTACAGTTCAACGAACAAGTGAATGTCCCTAATACCCAGTTGTTCTCTTGTTTTTTGTTTTTTGTTTTTGTTTTGTTTTTGCATCTTTTCCCAAGAACTTTGGATTCTTATTTAGATACTCCTGCATTGCTTTCAACTCAAGATAGGGAAGAAAGTCAGTGTGAGAAAGTGCTAATCATTCACATGAGAAAAACAATTTTATTTCCATGAACACTTTCAGCTAGAGAAGAAAACAAAACAAAACAGAATAAATAAAAAGAATTGCAAAACCTACTCACCAACAGTTTTTCCTACATTGATTTCACATTTCTTGTAAGCCTACTGTAACAATTTACGTCATCACCAAAAGGGTATTTATGCAATAACACATTTGACATAAATATGATAAGCTATTCTGAATTAGGAACTTGAAGAAAGGTAATAGTTTTATGCCATTGCTTTCTTAATTGGGCGATGCCTTCAAAACCTTTTCCTAAAGAAATTGTTATCTAGATATAAAATCTCAATATAGAACAAATGCTAATGATTTAAGCTGTGTGTACTCTTCAGAAATAAAGCACAGCATACATATATAGATGCATGTGGATATATACGTCTAGTTATATCCATATAAGCTAGTTTTATATATATTAATATAATTAATTAATAATAAATATAATTTTAACTTAATGCTGAATATCTATCAAGCTCAGGAATGAAACCGGACACTTACGAAGAAAGAAGGCATTATTTTGTTTTCCTGGTGTTATGGGTTGAATTGTGTCCCACAAAAAGCATGTTGCTGTCCTAACCTCCAGTACTTCTGCATGTGACCTTATATGGAAATAGATTTGTATCAGAGAGGTCGCTAGTTAAGAGGAGGTCATCCGGGAGAGAGGAAGCAGGTGGGAGGCTGCAGAAGAGGGCTGTCTTTAAATAAAAAATGATTACTGTCCTTACAAAAAAAAAAAAAATGTGAGGAGGGTCTGGGTGGCTCAGTCAGTTGAATGTCCAACTCTTAGTTTTGGATGAGGTCGTGATATTGGGTTCCTAAGATTGAGCCCCTCGTCAGGCTCCCTGCTCAGTGTGCAGTCTGCTTGGGGTTCTCTCTCCCTCTGCTCCTTCCCCTGCACACACATTCTCTCTCTCTCTCTCTAAAATAAAGAAATAAATTTTTAAAAATAAATTAAATTAAGTTAAATTAAAAATGTGAAGATACAAGAACAGATGGCCATGTGAAGATGGAATCAGGGTTTACAGTGTTAAGTTGCAAAACAAGAACACAAAGGATTGAAAGCCACCACCAGATGCTAGGAAGGGTCAAGGGAAGATTGTATCCAAGGTCTTAAAGGGAGCACGGCCCTGATGAAATGATGATTTCAGACTTTTAGACTCTAGCACTACTCATTGGCTAAATTTCTATACTAAGCCAACCAGTTTGTCATACTTTTTTACAACAGCCCTTGCAAAGTAATACACCTATTTACTCTTTAATATTTTCGGTGGGGATAAAGTCTGAAATAGGATCTTTCTAAGAGTATACTGTTTCTTATGCCTGAACTAGGAGTTCAAAAGAGGAAATACAAAAATGTGCAGCCATCCTTATTAAAGCTCTCAAAGGTTTAATTCTTTGCTAATCTTTTAGGAGGAAAGGTAGTTTTTAGCTTGTTCTTCTTCTCTATTTTTCCTCAAATCTTGCTGTTTGTTTCCTTAGCTCATCTTTTAATAACTCATTCGATTTAGGGCCAGCATTAAGCTCCTCCACATTTTCTCTTCCAATAGAAAAACTGCATTTGGTGACAGAGCAGGGATGTTAAGGGTTGGTGCTTTGGAAGGAGTCAGAATGCTTGAGTTAAAATCTTAGTTCTATCATTTGATTAGTAGGTGACCACAGCTGAGATTCTAAGTCCATTTTCCATATCTGTGATTCATAGTTTTTGTAAGGATTAAATGATAATATATACACAAGGCATCTGCAAAAAGTGTTTAGTGTACAGCAACTTCTCAAAAAATGTGACTTATGGGGGATCCCTGGGTGGCACAGCGGTTTAGCGCCTGCCTTTGGCCCAGGGCGCGATCCTGGAGACCCGGGATCGAATCCCACGTCGGGCTCCCGGTGCATGGAGCCTGCTTCTCCCTCTGCCTGTGTCTCTGCCTCTCTCTCTCTCTCTCTCTCTCTCTCTCTCTGTGACTATCATAAATAAATAAAAATAAAAAAAAATTAAAAAAAAATGTGACTTATGTTTGTATCATGATATTTCAAGAGAAATCATAATGGTGTAATTTCATTCCATTTCAAACACTTCTTGCCCACCCCTAATTTTAAGCAATGTTTATTATATTCCCTCAAAGTGCTTATTTTTGCCTTAGTCCTCATCTAAGTAAAACACACACACACACACACACACACACACACACACACAGTGGAATATTATTCAGCCAAAAAAGGAATGTAATCCTGACATTTGTGACAAGATGGGTGAATGCAAAGAGAATTATGATGAATGAAATAAATCAGAGAAAGACAAATGCCATATGATCTCATTTGTATATGGAATCTAAAAACCAACCAACCAACAAAAACTCACAGATATAAAAGACAGATTGGTGCTTGCTAGAGGTGAGGGGTTGGAGATGAACAAAATGGGTAAAAGTGATCAGAAGATACAGACTCCCAGTTCTAGAATAAATAAGCCCTAGGGACCTAATGTACAACATGGTAACTGTAGTTAAAATCACTGTATTGTACAGTATTGCTCCTTGCATATTTTAACTATTTACTAATATGTATATTCCACAAATACTATATAAAATTGTTTGTTCTCTTAAAAATATTCACAAATAGTATACAATTAGACTTCAGTTTTCTTACTCCACATGTTCTTGAGATTTTCCACACGATGTACACCTGTCTAGTTCATTTAGGTTAACAGCTATATAGCAACCCATTGCATGATTATTCCAACTCCTTATGTATTTCTTTGCTGTCAATATCCAAAAAATGAGAACAAGCATATATCTAAAAGTCAACAATTTTACTTTTAAATAAATAGTTCAGAGAAATTCTTGATGCATATTTGCAAGAGTAAATGAACAAAGTGATAATTGCAACAATGTTTGTAGGAGCATTATTTTAAATCTTGAAAATAGTTGAGGTGCCAGAGAGGTTCAGTATGTTGACCATCTGACTCTTGATTTCCACTCAGGTCATGTTCTCAGGGTCCTAGGATGAAGCCCAGCATTGGGCTCCATGCTCATCGGGGAGTCTGCTTGAGGATTCTTTCTCTCTTCATTTGTCCCTCCCCCTGCTCACACAATCTCTCTCTAAAATAAATAAATAAATCTTTAAATTTTGTAAATAGTCAAGTAATACAAAAATATGAAGAAAACTGTGGAAGACTTTTATATAATCATACCCAATCCTATATCCCCTACAGAAGTGGGCTCCTGTTAATCTCTTAACCATTTCGTGTGTATCCTAATTGTTTTTCTTTGTATTTATCCCTCTTCTTCTCTTCTCTCTCTCTCAATCTCAATCTCTATCTTTCTCTCACATCCATAATCACAAAAGGTTTTTAGTCAGCTATCAATGGAATCATGCTGAACAAACTCTTTTTCAAGCTCTTGATTTAACATAGAACTTTCCAGGACACCAAATACATCTAGTTCATTCTTTCTAATGGCTGCATTATATTTTATTGTCCCCATGAACCAAAATTTACATATTTATTCTCCTACTGATGCAGAACAGTCTATGCCCACATACATAAGTATTACTATAGAATGGAGTTCCAGATGTGGAATTGCAGAATAAAAAAATAATGAGGATAAATATATTTTTATATGTATATTGGGCACTGTCTTTTTTGGCATTTTTTTTTTCCTGCTTTGCCCATTTTTCTTTTGGGTTGTTTGTCTCAGAGATGGATAGCTATTCATTATATAGTATGTCTATAAATACTTGGTTATAAAAAAATAAACAAATTAATTAAAATACTTGGTTATTGATGCTGCTAATGTTTCTCCTGGGCTGACATTGGTTTTATAACTTTGTGGTATCTTTCACTGTATACAAATTTTGATTTTTTATATTGTAAAATTTCCCCTACATTTTATTTTTTGTTTTACTTAATTAGTTGTTTTTCATCCTAAGATTATATTAAATAAGTCTCCTAAGAATTCTTTCTGTTCTTTCATTGTTCTTAACATTTAAAATTTTAATTTATCTGAAATCATTTTTTCCCAGTTGGATAAGTCTTCTTGCCACTCATATCTAAATCACTAAAACTCCTGTCAGTTCAACTTCCAAAATGTTACCCAAATTGACCATTTCTCAGGACTTCCACTGCTGCCACCCAGGGAAGCCATCACCCACCATCCCTCTTGTCTAACCTGCTACAATCACCCCTTAACAACGATGATACTATGATTCTCATCACAGCAATTGAGTTATTTCCATAAAACATAAACCAGTTTGTATCACCGTCTGCTCAAAGTCCTTGGCTATACATTCAACAGTATGACTGCTATGACAAATAAAAGAAGCCAGACTCAAAGGCTGCACACAGTTTGATCTAATTTAGAAAACAGTCTGCAAATGGCAAAACAACAGAGGCAGAGAGCAGAGCCATAGTTGCAAGGAACTGGGGGTGGAAGGAAGGGCTGACTCCAAAAGAACACAATGGAACTTTCTAGGCGTGACAAAAATTTTCTTCATTTTGATGGTGGAGATGGTTTTATGACTCCATATGTTTTTCAAAGCTCATAGAACTAAACACTAAAAAGAGTGAATGTTACCATATGTAGATTATACCTCAATAAACTTAACAAAGAACTTTTTGGTGGCCTTCTGCTATATTTGAATGAGCTGTAGTGTTTTTTCTTTAAGTTATATTTTAATTCCAGTTAGTTAACATACATTGTTATGTCAGTTTCAGGTGTATAATACAGTGATTCAGCACTTCCATGCATCACCTAGTGCTCATCACAGTAAGTGCCCTCCTTAATCCCCATTACCTATTTCACCTGAAATGTAGCTTCTAATCACAGTTTATGATGCTCTGCCTGAAATCAGGCCTGTATACTTTTCAATTTTATCTGCCACACCTTTTCTTTTAACTCATTCTGACCCAAGCATGAACGGCTTTCTGTGCTCTTGGAACCTTGCCAAGCTTGCTCTCTTCTCAGGGCACTATGCTTGCTCTTTCTATGCCAGAAATGCCTTCCTTTGTGGTTGTATTGGTTAGGATTACTAGCTTCGAAAAGATACCTATGTGCAGGCATTGGCCCCAGGGATTCTGATTTAAACAAAACCTTCATTCAACATACTTCCACACTATGAGACTTCATGGAGATAGAGCTATTTCAAAAACAATCAAGTCCCTCATCTAAGATCAGGCCTTAGGCTTTCCAGAAGTATCTTGGTCTTACTCCCCATTATAAAGATAGTTTGCTGGGGATCCCTGGGTGGTTCAGAGGTTTAGCGCCTGCCTTCAGCCCAGGGTATGATCCTGGAGTCCTGGGATCGAGTCCCACATGGGGCTCCCTGCATGGAGCCTGTTCTCCCCTCCCTGCATGGAGCCTGCTTCTCCCCTGCCTGTGTCTCTGTGTCTCTCATGAATAAATAAATAAAATCATTAAAAAAAAAGATAGTCTGCTAATTTATACTCTTTTTCCAAAGAACATTGTTAATGGCTCCAAAATCCATAGTATAAAATCAAGTAAAACTACAAGTAGAGAAATGTATCAAGGTGAAGACAAATTAACATAGGAAAATAAGAAAACACATTCAGTGAGACCAGGACAAAAAAGCTGTGATATTCTGTACCAGTCTTAGAGATGTGCTCTAAATTGCTCTGCGTTTTCTCTGTCCCAGTGTAAACTGGGAAACAATCATTTTAATAACTCTCTGGGTCCATGAGACCAACAACCACCAGCTCAGGAAAGAGAAGACTATTCTTGGTACTGAGTCTGGAGATATATCTCTCCTAGGGGTTCTCACGAGGTGTCCACTGGGCAATGCAGAGAACAACATTCTTAACAAAATTCTTACAGTAAATAAAGTAATGAGTTTCTCAGGGCTGTTTCTTCTAAAGATTCTCAATGTGACCCAAGGGTATAATTCCAAAATACAATTCAGTAAAAGCAATTCAGGCATAGAGTTGCAGAAGAGACTGGTGGTGGTAACAGTTGGTAATTAATGTAATTCATTTATACATTTTTTTCCTATACTTACAGTTTAAGCCAACAAGATATTTCAAATTTTCTAAAACAATGTTTTCCAATGTATGTTCTGAGCAGTGTTAGCAAGTTATTGCATTAAAAAAAAAGTTTCTGAAAAAAAAAAAAAGTTTCTGGGGCACCTGGGAGGTTCAGTTGGTTAAGCAGTTGACTCCGGATTTAGGCTCAGGTCATGACCTCAGGGCTGTGAGATGGAGCCCTATGTTGGGTTCTGTGCTGGGCATGGAGCCTGCCTAAAATTTTCTCTCTCTCTGACTCCCACCCCACTCTCTCTCTCTCTTTCTCTCAAATAAATAAATCTTAAAAAAAGAGTTTCCATGGCAAGTGGTCCTTGATATTGAAAGAAGTATTTAGAAGCATACTAACGAATTTGATGCCAAATATCCTTCCTCTTTGAACATTTTTGTTTCAGCACTGCCAATCTTGATTCATATAAAATGGATGGACTTGAACAGAAGTGTACTGTACTCTTCCTGGTTCATAACTATGCCCAGACATATGATCTTTTCCCATCAAGGTTTAGCTAAAATGAGACCTTGTCATAAAGCCACCTTCTCTGAGGCAGCAATCATTGTTCAAACTCTCATGTCATTAACAAAACCCCAAAAGTGTTTGTGTCCCTCACTGCAGTACTAGATCACCTCACTACAGGAATTTCTCACAGGAGAGACTGCAAAGTTAAATATGAGCTTGAACCTAGAATTCATTAAAGAGTCTTACAAGATAGTCTTTTAAAAAATTAACATGATTTATTATGGTCTACGGAAAAAAAAAATAGTCTATGGAAAAGCCTGAGCTGATAAGAATTCACAAAATTCAAAGGATCAGTTTTGAAAAGTCTGCTGATAACCTGTAAACAGGAGATTCAATCAGACACAAGCAATATATGACCCCGAAGATTAATAAATCTGCTGAGATAAACACAAACTAATCATAAGAATTTTGTGATGGATCATATGAAATGAGACATTTAAACCCAGATATTCTGCACTCTTATTTTCCTGACCTCCTGATCTGGCCATCTTGTCACAGAAAGAAATAGTTCCCAATATCCAACGTCTGTAGCGAATTAAGATTAACTCAACAAAAGACTTTCTTCCCACTGATGACTTATTTGTTGCCACACTGGTGATGTTGAATGCACAAAATAAAATTAAGGGTAACATTCAATGAGTTGTTTATTAAAAAAGAAAACAAACATTAAGGAAAGCATTAAATATGATCAATTTGTATCACACTTTTCTTTGGTTAAAAAAAACATATCCTAATTTTTCATGACTTATTGAATGAAGAAAGCACATTATGGCCTTGTGATTCTATTGTCAGAATGTCACTGACTTTAGACTATGGGATAAAATAGTTTCCTATAATTGATATTTCTCCTTTTGGTAACATTGTTGTCCACAGACACACAAGGTCAGACAGCCTACTTAAGACTATTGTCTACTACAGAATGGTGCACAGATTATAATGAAATATAATGAATTGTCATTATCCTTGAGTCAAGAAATTTGACAACACATCTATAGTCATGCCTGTCTATATACTCAAATCCCAGGTCTTCTGTGATACCTTAAAAAGCCTACATCTTTCATGATGCAGCTCTGTAGTACTTTGGCCTGAGTTTAACACAAACTCTTCTAGAAAACAAGTGTGAAACACTGGAACCTGCAAATCTTGCTGCCAGATACCCCAGATTATGTTGTGCTCTTTCTACTTATAATGTTGGCATATCCTTCCTGATTCCCTCTTAACTTTAGGCCAAGGAGAAAACATGGTTAATTACTTGAGTGATCTTTCTTTTTACTTGCGGATAAATGCAAACTTCCCGATGCCTAACACATCACACCTCATCTTTATTTCAACGTAGATCTGCCATCTTGTTGAGGGAAAATGTCCGTGAGGAGATGCCTTAATGTTTTCAGAGGCAGAACTCTTTACCTCAGTTCACCCCCTCGTTCCTGCTGGTCCCAGTTCATGGGCCTGGAGACAACCTTCCTTCTCCTCTTCATCAATCCCTCCATCTGCCATCATAATTCTTTTCATGCTCCCTCCAGCATAGTCATGTCACCTTTTCTTCTCCACTTTCTACTACCCATTTTTCACTTCTGTAGTATCTGAATCGTGCTCTGAGTTTAAAGAGGAATTTTTAGCTCTAAGATTAAAATTCAGATATTCTTATGTAATCACAATGGCAGTATGTTTTGATATACTTATGTTGCTCTTTGTTCCTTAAAATTAATTATTCTAGATCTGACTATGGTATCATGGAAATTTGAAGTTGTCACAATAAACCTCCCTAAGATTTACTTTCTAAGATGAAATAAGTTAAAAAGGCAAGTTAGGAGTAAAACAAACAAATAAGAGGAAGAAGGCTTTCTCACTGGAAATATTTTCCCTGAATGCTGTTAGCTATTATTCAAAACTTAAAAGGGAGGAAACCACCAAAACATAACTTATTGAAACATATGTAAATGTATCAATGAAAGTATTAAAAACAATCTGTGGCCACTGTACATGGTAAACCAGAAGTCAGCAAGTGTGTATTTAACTCTCAGCCTGGCTGACTTAGAAATTTGGTTTTCTTGTGTGAATTTTCCATTGGGTCTCCCTAGTGACCTATTCCCTATACCTGTTCCTCCTCATTTCCTTGCAAGTGACCTTAGCCAAAAACTCCTCCAGCACCAATTTGTTTGTTTAGAGAGAGAGTACACATTCACACAGGATTGGGAGGGGAGTGGGGGTGGAGGGAGAGAGGGAGGGAGGGAGGGAGAGAGAGAGAGAGAGAGAGAGAGAGGGAGAGAATCTTAAGAAAGATCCACACCCAGCACAGTCCCACACAGGGCTTGATGTTATGATCCTGAGATTATGACCTGAGCCCAAATCAAGAGTCAGAGGCTTAACAAACTGAGCCACCCAGATGCCCCTCCACCACCTTTTGATAAGAATCTAAATTGCCAAAATAATGCAATTCCTCCCTCTTCTGAGAACCAGAACTATCTTGCCTAACAATTTCCTAAAGTTGCTGAATTCCAGCTAACACTTCCTGCTAAAATCCAATTTTAAAGAAGTGCACCTTCCTTCTCTAAATTAGGACTGTCTTTCAAAGTCTTCTCTTGCCTAGCATTTCAAGTACAGGCTGACAAAATGAAAGCTCTGGTTGGTTCTCTTCTATCTTCTACAGCTGAAAGATTAAAAGCACTTCCATGTTCAGTGGAAGTGAGAAGAGGTACAGAAATTCACATTCAATTAACCAAGTTAGGGAAATTGATACATAAAATCACAATCTAATTTTTAAAAAAATCCTTAGAACATAACTGTCAAATAAATCAGAATATGTATGTCAGAAGAATCTCCCAAAAGTAAGCTTCACAGAAGCCAAATCATAATCATAAGGTCAATTTATTAACTTTTAATAAGAAATAGTTAACATTAGAACAAAATTGCAGGGAGCACATTTTGCCAGGGATTCTTCTTCAGTAGAAAGGCAGAGCATGGAAAATCAATTATTAATCATAAAGTTGTTTGGTGATTATGGAATGAGAAAAAAAATGGGTTAGTGAGATGAATCAATGTTCACTGGCATCGCAAAGAGTGTCTGACTCATCCGCGGATGCAGAGGTCCTAGAATCATAATTCACTGGTTGAATAAAGCTCTACTCCCTTGGATGCATTTTACTAACTTATGCTTTTGAGTATTCTTTGGATGTGCCTCTCTAGTCTGCCTTATCTTATTAAAACTTTCTCTTTAGAAATGGTAAGGCATTTAATCAGGAAGGGTCCCTTTGGCTTAAAAGCAATTCTAGTTCTTTAAGGTAACGGATTCATTATATGTTGATTTCATAGTGTAACTCTCAGAAGGCAATCTTATTTCTTTATTTCCAGGTTCTTGGGGGACACTGTGCTGTAGTTCCCAAGAACAGACAACACTGTATTTTTAGCACCTATTGTAGTGGAAAGAAAATCAGGTTAAGAGTCAAGAGAGTTGAGTTTTGGTTTAATCTCTGACACTTTAACTAGTTTTATGACCTTGGGCAAGACATAATTGCCCTCATTTGGAAAATAAAGAAAATGATACTTGCTGTATCTACCATAAAGGATTGGAGCAGCACCAAAGTATCACTGACTTACACATATTTACTTTTTTATTTCTCACCATTAAACATTTACTGACCACCTACTATATTCGAACCTCAGCTGTAGGCACTGATGTAGTGGGAAAAATGCAGACAAAAATATCTCCCTACATGGAGTTTATAGTTTAAGCTGACGATGGGTAAATGAGAAGAAGATAAAATAAGAAAAGAGAACTAGGCAACGTGTGGATGGGGAGACTGCAATGTAAAGAGGAGTTAATATACTGCGTAGAGGGAAGAACAGAGAGACTTGTCAGAAGGATTTTGCCATAATTCAAGTAAGAGATTGGTTGCTTGATGTTGTGTGGTGGCAAAGGAGATTAATACAATCTGGATGTATTCTGAAAATACGAGAAACACCTTTCACCATGGATTGGATAAGGGATTAGAGAAAGATGAACTAGATCAAGATCTTTGGCCTAAGTGGAAAATTGTGAGTAGAGCAGGTTTTAGAGAAGAATTAGAAATTTTAGGAGTTCAGTTTGGAGTATGTTAATTTTGAGATTCATTGTGGACATTTAAGTGGAATATTTAGTTAATAGTTTTCGAAGCTCAGGGAAGTCCAGGATTTCAGATATTACTCTGATGATTTTCAGCATAGAGAGAGGGTAAAGCCAAGAAAATTTTTGAGATCACCTAGAGAGTACATTTGGATAGAAAATGAAGAGGTTCGAGGGACCATGGGGCGGGGGGAGGTCCTCTAAAATGTAAGGTTTAGGCAAGAAGGTGGAATAAGGATATATGTATCAAAGAAGAAGCAGCTAGGCAAACAAGAGGAAAACAATGCAAGGATGCAGTCCTAGAAGTCATCAAGGAGGAAAGTATATCCAGAATGAGGGAGGGATCATCTTGATCAATTGCTGATTATAGGTCTATTAAGATGAATCCTCGGGCAGCCTCAGTGGCTCAGTGGTTTAGCACTGCCTTCAGCCCAGGGTGTGGTCCTGGAGACCGGGATCAAGTCCCTCATCAGGCTCCCTGCATGGAGTCTGCTTCTCCTCTGCCGGTGTCTCTGCCCTCTCTCTTCTCTCTCTCTCTCTGTTTCTATCATGAATAAATAAAATCTTAAAAAAAAAATCAATCCTCAGACATGGCCATCAGATTTAGTAATGTGAAGGTCACTATGGTTCATGATAAGGGCAGCTTGGGTGAAAAGAGTGGGGAAAAATGCTGGATTTCAGAGTGGATTCAAGGAAAAATTGGAAAGAAATTGCAGACAGAAAAGAGATAAAGTGAGACAAGGGGCAAAAGTTTATTGTAAAGGTTCTTTGTGTGCATGTGTTTTTTAAATGAGAGAAAAAAAAACATAATCATGTGCTGATAGGAATGATCCAGGAGACCATTGCTACAGCAACATTTTTAAGAACAAGAAAGGAAAGATTATGATATTTGTTTATTTATTAATATATAATGAAAAATTCAGGTCTGAAACACAAGATATTCATGTTGCAAGTTGTTTTGGTTTTGTTGGTGTCTGCTTTTTTTTTTTAAAGATATTTATTTATTTTATTTTATTTTATTTATTTATTTTTTTTAATTTTTATTTATTTATGATATTCACAGAGAGAGAAAGAGAGAGAGGCAGAGACATAGGCAGAGGGAGAAGCAGGCTCCATGCACCGGGAGTCCGATGTGGGATTCGATCCCGGGTCTCCAGGATCGCGCCCTGGGCAAAAGGCAGGCGCCAAACCGCTGCGCCACCCAGGGATCCCCTATTTATTTATTTTAGAGAGAGAAAGAGAGAGGGGAAGGAGCAGAGCGAGAAGGAGAGAGAAACTCCAACACACTCTATGCTGAGTGAGGAGCCCAAAGGAGGGCTTGATCCTATCACTGTAGTCTGAGCTAAAACCAAGAGCTTAACCAACTGTGCCACCAGGCGCCCTGGTGTCTTTTTTTTTTTTTTTTGGTTGTTTTTCGTTTTTTGTTTTTTGTTTTTTTTTGATAGGCCATAGGTCACTTATGAAACTTAGGTGGCATGGTGCACTCATAATTAGAGCAGCCTTTTCCTGAGTTTTCCCTCCATATTTTCTTAGACTCTTTCTGTTATTGAGGACTCAATGTAACTGTAACTTTTCCTGAGAGACCTCACTCAAGCAGTATCACTCCAAGCCTCTAACCAACCAGCAATCCTGTAGTAGGCAGAGGCAGGGTTCTACAGATATCTCTGGCAGATTCTCTTCTACTGGTTAATCAATCAGGAACTGCTGTGGAGGGATTTTGCAGGTGGAATTCAGGTGATCAATTGTAAAATGGGTCAATTACTCCGGATTATATGGGCAGCTCAATCCAGTCACGTGGCTTTTAAAGGCAGAAAATCTTCTCTGCCTGAAGTCAGCAAAGGCAAGGTAGAAGGGGATTCAGAGGAATTCTAATGCTGGGAAGGGCTCAACCCTCTTATGCTGGCATCAAAACTGGAGAAAATGGGCCACAAGATAAGGAATGCTGGCAGCCTCTAGGTGGTACTCACCCCTCCAAAAGACCCTCTCTTCATTCCCATTGTCAATGGCCTCCAAGGAAAATGAGAAGTTCAGCCATACAATTGCAATGAACTGAATTCTGTCATGAACCTGAATAAGCTGAAGAGTAGATTCATCCCTAGTCTCCAGATAGAAATGCAGCCTTGCCAACACCTTGATTTTGGTGTGAAACTCCAAGGAGAGAAAATGCTGAGCCAAGACTTCTGACCTGCTAAACTGTGAGATAATGAATAGATGTGGCTTTAAGACATTACATTTATGGTACTTTATTATGCAGCAATAGAAAATTAATAAAAAACCTATTTTCCAAATGCTTCTCACTGATGCAAAAAAAACAAAACAAAACAAAACAAAAAACAAAAACAAAAAACAAACGCTGATGTTCTAAGAGTGGAAATAGGAGTAATAAGACTAGACCCAGGAAGTAAATTGATATTCTATTCTATTGGTAGTACAATTGAAGGAATAATCATAATTATATTTATGATCATAGCACCCATGAAACTTAAATGTACATTTAACTTAAAATGATGACTTGCATTTGTTGCAAAGAAGATTACACTTTGACCTACAGATGTTTAAAATATATTGAGCAAGACCACCTAAATATATTAATTGCAAGTTAAGATTGAAAGATTATTACCTGTTTAATCATGTAAACTGCTCCAAAACACAAAAGTATCTAATGTTTGGTGGAAAGCAACAGAAGACTGGTGGTTTTCTGTTAAATGCCGTAGAATATGATGTGCTTCATACTAAAATTAGCACAATTATAATGGGGTGCATTAATATACTGGAGCCAAAGAATCAACCAATAATATGTGCAATTTCAGAATGTACTATGTTAGTTGCTATAGAACAGCATAATTAACATTTAACCTACATTAACAGGCAAATAATGTGGCCAGCATTTTAACATAATAGACCAAATTGGCTGTTAATTGGTTGAAAAGATTATTACAGCAATGAATCGAAGAGTATACTGGAAAATAATCACCATCAATTATGCTGGACAAAGTCTTGATAATTTATTCCCAGCATATATTTTCACCTTTTGATTTACAAAGGTATTTAATATCATTATTCCATTAAATAAAGCTAATTTAAGTACCCGATCAGAAGAAAGACATTATTATATAAATGTGTACTCTAGAGACCAAATATGGATATTGAAGTTCAAAGATAATTACATCAGTTATTAGTTGAAAACCACAAATTAACTAGGGATTTATGTATGTATGTATGTATGTACGTATTGGCATCAATTCCATGATGCCAAATACTGAATACTAAAAGTACAGTTTAAATACTAAAAATACTGTTTCTCCCTGACATAGCCTGCCTCTAAGATGGTCGCCTGTTGTCTTCATCACCTCTGCTCACATCCTTATATAGTCCCCTCCCACACCGAGTAGGGCTGACTTATGTGAACAATACAGTAGTGTAGAAGTGAAGACATATGACTTCCAAGAGTAAGACAAACATCACATTGCTGTTTATACCTGATCTTGGATTTCTCAGGAAAAGCCAAATGCCACGCTGTGAAGGCACAGAGGCAGCCCTGTGGAGAGGCCCACAAGGGAAAAACAGTCCTCCTGTCAACAACCAGCATCAACTTGCCAATCATGTGGCTAAATCACCTTGCACAAAGATCCTCTACCCAATCAAGCCAGTTTACATGAAACTAGCCCTTACTGGCATCTTCATAACAGATTTTTTTTTATGTCTTGGGGGGTATTTCACAAGCCAGAACCCCATATTCTTGACCCATTTTAACTGTAAAGGATAATGGATACTGATTGCTGTTTGAAGCCTCTAAACTTTGGGGTAATTTATCATCCTGCAACAGTTAACAAATGCACTCCAACTCAAAAAGAGATGATCAAAGTGTTCATTATGATAGTTTAATGTCAAAAGACACAGCTTGTTAGAAGATACAGCACTTTAAAAATAAATAGTCTTTATTATGGATGTTTTCAAATGTACATAAAACTAGAATGAATCTTATAACAGGGTCCCAAGTACTTACTGCCTATCTATAATATCCACTTGATTTCTTACTCAGCTAGTACCCTCCATTGGACTTACTGATGTTGTTTCATTTATCCTCCCAGCTTTTCTTTTGTATTTTTTTTTAAAGATTTTATTTATTTATTCATGACAAACACAGAAAGAGAGAGGCAGAGGGAGAAGCAGGCTGCCTGCGAGGAACCCGATATGGGACTTAATCCTGGAACTCCAGGATCACATCCTGAGCCGAAGGCAGACATTCAACCCCTGAGCCACCCAGGTGTCCCTTTCTTTTGTATTTTAAAGCAAGACCTATATGTCGTATATTTTAAGAAACAATATTTTTGATGTATCGAGGAAACTATTTCATTTGCCTGGATATTTACATGGGTGACTCTTGTCATTCCAATTTTAAGTCAAACACCATATTTTCATTATGTTCTCTGGAGAACCTCTCTGACATTTTTCATAGCCTCTGCATTTACAACTCCTGATCACTTACTTACTTGTTTAATTGTCTCTTTCCCTAGAAAATCAGCTCTGAGAACACAGATATTAGTCTGATTTCCCACCTGTCATCAATTCACATAACCTGGAACCTGGCAGATAGCATAGCTCAATAAAAAAAATAATAATAACTTTGGAACATTTCATTGTCTTCATCTTGTTCAGCACACTGGTTTGCAGCCTTCAAGGTTATACTTACTGTCCCATATCTGTGCTTTGTACTTGCCTTTCCCTTTGTCTGATGTTTGCTACCTTTCTCTTTTCAATTGAAAACTCACTCACAATTAGGTGTTATCACCAATGAAAAGCCATTCATTTTTGAAGAATTATCAGAACTGCTTTATTTTTATTTCAATAGCAAATTATGCTAAGCACTTAACATATTGCCCTTAAATGGTTCACGTATTTATTTATTTATGTCAACTATGAGTTCCTAAAAGGCAGAGTGTTGTTCTTTAGATCCGATGCCCCTTGGTCCACCCTCCTCCTGTATATAGTTGGGCATTTTATCAATGGTAAATATATAAATAAGTAGATTCATGATGATATTTAGAATCAGCTTCAATCTGTTGGATGTTTCCTTTAAGGTCATAAAAGGAGAAATTATAGCCAGAATACAGAACATTCTTGAGTATTTGAAATGTGTTTTGCAATTTAGTAGATGTAGTTTCAGTGTAAAATGAAGATTTAAAGAAAAATACTCCAATGCATGGATAAGATACCAGTACCCTATGTCTAGAGACAAATACCTCTTACAGCTTCATATGATAAGTGAAACAACTTAGTCTGCTATCTTGCATAAGTCCATTTGTGTCATAGGTACTTACTGTGAACTGAATTATATCCCCCTAAATTCATCTGTTGAAGCCCTAACCCCCAATGGGACTGTATTGGGAAGTAAGGTCTTTAAGAATTAATTAAGGTTAAGTAGGGTCATAAGGGTAGACTCTTCATCTAACAGGACTGTGTTAGGACACTGAGAAGTTGGCAGTCTGCAAGCAAGGAGGAGAGCTCTTACCAGAACCTGACCATATTGGCATCCTGATCTCAGTCTTAGATCATCCAGAATTGTGGGAAAATAAATTTCTGTTGTTGAAGCCATCTAATCTTTGATATTTTCATATGGCAAACTGATCATACTAATACAGTACAGTTGTCCCTGTAGCAGCAGAGGTTTGAACTGTGGGCCCACTTATATCTGGATTTTTTGTTTTTTAATAAACACAATGCAGTACTGTAAATGTATTTTTTCTTCCTTAAGGTTTTCTTAATAATATTTTGTTTTCTCTAGCATATTTATTGTGAGAATATCATATATAATACATATTATGTACAAAATATATGTTAATCAGCTATTTATGTTCTAGAGAAATCTTCCAGTCAACAGCAGACTATTAGCAGTTAAGTTTTTGGGGAGTCAAAATTAACCTGGATTTCCAATTTTGCAGAGTCAGTGCTCCTAACTCCACTTTGTTGAAGAGTCAACTGTACTTTAAAAGCAACCACTGTATGAGGAACACAGTGATGGATTTTGTGGAATTAAATGATAAGTGATCCCCTTACAAGGAGGGACACAAGGACTACACTAATCACAACAATGTATGTGGGGGGGAGAGGACATGTTCAACAAAATGATCCAACAAAAGTGGCCAAACTGGAGAGTTGGGCACAAATATTCATCAAGAGTGTAACACAATAATACAGCAAATTGGAAGTGTCTGGCTTCTCTGACTCCAAGGAACTTCCTAGTGCCCATTACATACAGTAAAGAGCTCTTCAGGTGCAGTAATGTAGAAAATGTGTTCAAGCAGCTACATAAGCAGATATTCATACATGTAACAGTCTGGTCACAAAAGAACAATTCTCTCTACCACAATTATGGATTTTTTTTTTTAAATCAACTCTTGAAATTCCAACTAAAGCAAACGGTCTGTTTTTGTTTTACAGTGACCTCACACTGCGTTTTCAGTCCAGGTGCTGAGAGAACAGAGCTGACACATCCTACGCTTTCGAGACTTTAATGATGCCCAGAGCTTTCATTTTCTTTTACACACTGACAATGGAAAACATGGTCTCCTTATGTACAACATAAAACCTAATAAAGTATCCAGCTGTTCTTTCCCTGGTGATTCCCGCTGCTTTATAGCTGAAGTACAGTAATGTCAGATTTTCATGAAAGGGTTGGAAAACATACTATATAATTGTACTATGCCAGCATATCCATAGTATGTTTGCCTTTTTCTTTGTGCCTGCCTTTATATATCAAATACACGCACAGAAGCTTTATTTCCCAGTGGCCTAAACCTAGAAGAGAATGCATATTCTTAATATCCTACATGATTCCTACGTTGCTCTTTCTTGGAATATTCCAAGAATATTCTTTGTTCTCTTTTATTTTTTTTCTGTCTCAAACTACAAATGCATTCATTTCCAATAAACGCAGAGGAAAAGAACTAGAAATATATTTATAATAAGGTTGTCTTAATCAGAATAAACGAATAATTACTCATATTCCACATTGCCTCTGAAAAACTGTGCCAAATCTATTTCACAAAGCACAACTACACTTAGTAGGTGCTAAGCTAGATTGTAGCGATGGACACTACACTTTTCCGACACTGTAATATGTACTTCAGAAGAGCCAGTATCTATAGAATATTAGTATTCTCTTAAGTGAAACAGATCCTTGAGAGGCATTTAAAAGTTTGAGGAAATTCTTTTGCACGATATTAGGTGCTGCTGCTTCTCCAGCCACACAAAATGACACTTTTTCAGTTCCCAGTTGCCACTGGGCTTTGAATATTTGTGGGCAAGCGCAGAGATCCACCAGTAATAAAAACAAATTAGGAAAAATAAATAAATAAATAAATAAATAAATAAATAAATAAATAAATAAAATAAAAACAAATTAGATATAATGTGCTGAATGTTTTAGGGCTCAATGGTACAAGAAGCAGAACTATGTAAAGGCTACAACAGGCAAATTTAAATGTATAATCAAGATTTTCTCTTCCATTTGGTCTGATGTGGTCATTTTAGGGATGGTTCTTTCCCCATGAGATACAGAAAAGGCCAGATGTATAATATGTAATAATTTCTGTTTGTATCAGTAGCTCACAGTGTGAGGCTTTGATAATTAACCTTTTGTATGCTGGTGCTCAAGCAAGGGAGTCAGCAAACTTTCTGTTAAGGATCAGAAAGTAAATATTTTAGGATTCGGAGGCCATATGGTTGCAGTGTGCAAGCAGCCATAAACAAAATGTGAAGTAATAAGTATGGCCACATCCCCACAAAACTGTATTTTTTAGCACCAAGATTTAAATTTCAAATAATTTTTGCATGACAAAACATTTCTTGTCTTTAGTTTTTTTTTGTCAATCATTTAAAACTGTAAAGAGCATTCTTAACTTGTGGTTGCCAGATTTGACCCTTAGACCATAGTTTTGTGATTCCAGTTCTAGCCCAGAATCAATAATAATATCTCAGACTCTCAAGCTGAACTTTTTTAGCTTAGATATCCTCGGGATCATCAGAGTTGTTAACTACCGATTTTATGTCAAACTGTCATTAGCTACCATATGGAATGCATTGTTATAGCTTTGTAACTAGTATTATAATTGGTAACTAGTTTGGCATAACCTGAAACTTTCTCGGCAAGATCTGACAATTCCTTTAAAACAAAAGCCATACAACAGAAAGGGCTTAAATGAATCTGAGCATATGGTTCCTATGAACAGGAACAACCAGACAGGGTCTTCTTGTTAGTTTGTATCCTACGCCAGCTAATGAAATAGATCTTAAGTGCATTTCTGAAAATGGTGATTTGCCTTTTTATGTGAGAGCTCAACAGGGTAAACTGGCAACAAACAAGGATTTAAAAATACAACCATGGACTCCTACAAGTATCAACGAATGAAAATCACTTACCTAATTGGGAAACAAAGAGCCAAGTCATTTGGAGTCAATCAGCAATCATAGTTTCCAAATCCGCATTAGCAAGACATGAAAGAAAAGGAAACAGAATAATTCATTAAGATATTTTCTTCAGAAAATGACTTCTACACAGTCACATTACTAATTCTACTGCCAATAAACCACCACCATTTGGAAAACCAACTGGAGGCATTCTTTTATTGTTCTCATTACTGCTTACTATGAAGAAATGATTTTAGAAATATCTGATAAAAACCTGTATAGTACTTGTACAGCTAATATGAATTGAACAATCTTGAACAATCTTACCACTTATGATAGCAAGCAATATAGCACAGTTTTGAAAATGAGTTGAATGAAATCTTTATCTGAATATCAGCAGGCAAAGGGCCAAGGTAGAGTTTATACAATGAGAAGGAAATTGAACAATTCAGATATGTTTATGGAAAACTTGCAACTTGGGGCATCTCATTTGCCATCAAATAAAGCTGTTATTCATGATGTGCAGCAACAATAAAAAGTAGCTGTCTGGTATAAAAATTTTGCCAACAGGGCAAATTCAGGCAAATAAGCAGTTTCCGAACAAATGCATTGGAGAGGAAAGAAAAAAATAAATCTATAAAATGTTTGCATGATGTTTGCTAGCCTCTTCAACTCTTTCTTTAATATATATTATGACGCCTAAAGCCAGCAATTCATGAGTAGGTCATCATTCCTATGAATATATCTTTTCATTCTATGTAAAGGCCATAATAATAATGCTTTCCTTCTGCAGACCTAAAAATGACACAGATTTTAAAAGATTACCCAAGCATACAGGAAAACAGAGAAGCAGCTCTTCTTTCATTTCAGTGGATTGCTTTAATGCTATTTTGATCAAGATCATTTCTTGCATTTTGGGGGCTCTGATGTTATCTAGCAAAGTAGGTTTCAGTAAGATTTCCTATTCAGAACATCAACATTTACAAAGTTATATTTCTGAGAAGGTTGAGACTTAAGCAATTAAAAATGGTTTCTGCATGAGAAAGACAGTTGAGCATATTTGGAAATTTCAGTGTCATCACACTGAACATTTTTTTTTTTATTTTTTTAAAATTTTTATTTATTTATGATAGCCACAGAGAGAGAGAGCGAGAGAGGAGGCAGAGACACAGGCAGAGGGAGAAGCAGGCTCCATGCACCGGGAGCCCGATGTGGGATTCGATCCCAGGTCTCCAGGATCGCGCCCTGGGCCAAAGGCAGGCGCCAAACCACTGCGCCACCCAGGGATCCCCCACACTGAACTTTTCAATAGCTTTTTGGTTGAACTTATCCACGTAGCCAAGTTATCTGGCTAATGACTCTTGCTCAAATTCTCTTTGTTCATTTAGACATGGTCAACATTTACTAGGTAAAGTGCAGGTACCTTCTAACCATAACCTAGTCCTGGATACTCCTACTTTAACCACATTTTTTAAAAAAGTATTATTTTTAAAAGGCATGAAGTCATTCCTTGTGTGTGTTTATCATTTGCCCAAAGAACTAAAGATACGCAAAGCTGTCTGTGTCCCTATCCTCCCCCACAGGAAAAAGTAAACACTTTATAAATGATTAAGTAACCAATCAGTGACTAAGCAAATATATTATAAATGATTAAGTAACCTGGTATTCTTTTTATCAAGATACTCCTCCAATATGGAAAATTAAATAAACATTTTGAAATGGTACTGAGGACTTACCCATGAGCTATTTCTATTATTAGATAGGCCATTCCAAAACATATCGATTACTTAAATACACTAGCTTTATTTTCCCAGCCTCACTTATCAGCAAAATAATGGAATCCAAAAATCTTTGAAACAACTTACTCAAAGAAATGCAACGGTTCAGGAAAAAATGGTATTGCTTTAATAATCTCAAACACCTCATCCTGGCAATTTTCTTGAACTCTGACCAAATACATTAGGATATGTTTAAAATACTGAATAGTCATAATGGCAGATACTTAGTATTTGAGACATGTTTAAACCAATGTTTTAGCTTAATAGTTATATTCTGTAGTTCCTTAAAGATCATCATCTGTTGTTTTTCTTTTCATTTTACAAAGATTAAGAAATTCTTTAAAAATAATCACCATAACATTGCCTCATTGCTTTCTTTCAACTATGTTCATGTGTTTGCTTTCTGCATTTTATCTTTAGAGTTATTTATCTGAAAAAACATGAGGTTAGTCTTCTTGATGTTCATCTGCTCCTTTGTCAACCACTCAAGTGAGGTCATGATGATCCTGTCTGAGAGCTCATGAACAATTCCAGAACAACCAGATGTGAGGGGCTGACCAAAACAAGGGAGGAGCAGATGGTATCTAAAAAACAAAGTGCATTTCCATAAAAATATCCCAAATAACAAGAACTAGAACAAACCCAATGTGGAAACTCTGAAGTTAAGGATTTCCTCCAAACAAAGAATTTTCTTAATTCCTCTGCTCAAAATAAAATATGAGCTCAAGCTTGTTTACACATTAAAAATAGGTCTGTGGTCCCTCTTCTCTGATGCCTGTTTTCTAAAACTGAGCTTTAGATTGGAAATAACCACATTTTCTTTGTTCTACCAAAGCATATTATTACCAGCCATAGTTGTTTATTGGAAATTTGAAAGTTCAGTAGAATGTTTCAAAGACACTGGGATTAAACTTCAACCAGTACTCAAAGATTTATTATTTAGTAAAACTAATTTGATTATATTGGTTTCTGGAGACAAGTTTGAGGATTTTCTAGCAAGTAAACAGAAACTTAGCTAATAAAATTATTTGGGATAAACACCTCAGACTGCTTATGCTTACCTTTAAAAGGCTCTACCATTTATGCTACAATGTAATACAAAAACTTTTTCCCCCTAACTTTTGCAACATGTTCCTAAAATAAATGAATTCAGCACCAAGATTAGTAAATGCTTATGTGATCCAGCATCAATCTACTTTGTAACAGTCTTATTTAATGTTTTGCATGGACCAAAAGTAATAGCTTATTTGGACAGGATATCCAATTTGTAAGTTAATCCTTAGGTTCAAATAAAATGAAATAGCAATTCAAGAAACATAATAAATACATATAAGTTATTTTGTTGTTGTCCTATTATTGCTTTTACTGAAGTATAATTGATACACAATGCTACATGTGTACAACATAGTGATTCAATAGTTCCTCATTTTATGTTATGCATTATAGTATGTTTTTAAAAGATTTATTCTCAGATACTTTTTAAAAAATATTTATTTTTTTAAGTAATTTCTATGCCCAATGTGGGGCTCAAATGCTGACCCCAAGATCAAGAATTGCATGTTCTGGGATCCCTGGGTGGCACAGTGGTTTGGTGCCTGCCTTTGGCCCAGGGCGCGATCCTGGAGACCCGGGATCGAATCCCACATTGGGTTCCCAGTGCATGGAGCCCGCTTCTCCCTCTGCCTGTGTCTCTGCCTCTTTCTTTCTCTCTCTTTCTGTGTGACTACCATAAATAAATAAAAATTAAAAAAAAAAAAAAAAAAAGAATTGCATGTTCTTCCTACTGAGCCAGCCAGGCAGCCCATATCATAGTATTTTTTCAAAGTACTTTTTAAAAGTACTGTGAATTCAACTTAAGCTGAGGTAATGTAGGATACTTCAACATAAAACATGAATTTTGTGGTTCATGCTCACAAACTTTTGAACATGAGTAGCCTTTACAAAAAAAAAAACAAAAAACTAATTTCCTTTTTGGTCATAAGCATGAACAGAACTGGCTGCCTCATTCTTACCCTAATATTTTGTGGGCTAATCTTGGGAAAGAGATGTCATATCCTCAGAGCAAAGTTTTCCTTCCAAGGAAGAAAGTAATGTATCTTCTAATAATTGTGCCTCCCATATAGTTGGAAAAGGCAAACTGCTCACGTTTGAAAGAAAGAGAAAGAAGGCATTTTAAGTATCCAAAATTATCTCCGTGGCGATGCCTCTTTAGAAATAGTAGTTGACATTCTAATAGCTAGAAATTAGTGATGTTCCTTCTGAAAATGAACAGTTGCTCTTGGACATAAAATCAGCACTTTAAATTATTTATACTATACAAACATATGATGAAACTTCATCTCCTGGGGACCACCTCTCCTCCTTTCCCTTCCTCAAGAACTTATATTTCCAAGCATTTATTGGACAAAGACATCACTTTTTCCTGGAGACATGCTAAACTTAGCAAAACAAAAGTGGAATTTGTCTCTCCCTTTTCTCTCACAAATATTTTCCACATCCTTTATTTTTGACCTTGGTAAAAGGCTTCACCAGTTGATTCAGTTTCACAAAATAGAAAGCGTGCTTTTATTCTCATTGCTTTTACCAGCAACAAATATTCACAGACTGCCCATCTTGTGCCAGGCAGTGACACGAGATACCTGTTTTAGGGAGGCAAGGTGAGATCTTTCCCTGGCTTTGCTCTCCAAGGTTGTGGAAGAAATGCCCCATTCCTTCCATTAGCTACTTTTTGTAGAAAGCACTCATTAGTTTCTTGCTGGACTACTGCTAATTTTTTTGTTTCATATACCAACAGTCCCCAACCCCCCAACCCCAATTCTAGTCTATCCATCATACTGCTACTAAAGGAATTATCCTTAAATTAAAAACAAAAGAAGATGAGTAGGAGAAGGAAACAAAAAAAGGAAGAGAGGAAGTAAAAAGGATACAGGGAAGATTAAAAGAAAAAGGCAGAGATGAGGAGATATAGAGAATAAAGCTGGTAAGTCCCATGTGACCTCCTGTTGCCCACAGGACAAAACCCACCACTTTTTAGCGTAACTGAGGAGGTCCTTTGTCCTCTGCCTTCAAACTATTTAGTCACTACCCAGCATGCCACACTCTGCACACTATGCTCCTGACACAGTGGCTCTCTGTTCACCTATAAGCCCAATGGGATCCTTCATAAAAATCTGCATTTGTGCAAGTAGGATCCCCCGTCTACCCTTTTTGTTTCTTCACCAGGCATATTCCTGTTCATTCATTGACCCATCTCAAACGCCATGACCCTGAGGCCATGCTTGCCTTTACCAACCAGTCACTGGAACTCGGATGCTTTATAGCCCACCCCACTATTCGTAGGCTATTAACAGAGCTTCTCCTTTGTCATTCCACAGTGCCGTGCATATAGCACAATGACTAAAATTCCTACATTTTTAGTTTACGAGTTTGTGTTTCCCATCAAATCGTGAGTGCTCATTAACTGAATTTTAGTTAGCATTTAAAATGTGGCACTGTCTTATCTTTGCTGATCTGTCCCCTATTAGAGTGCTAGCATTTTTTTTTAAGTGTCAGCACCTTATAGCCAAAGTTGCCTTATCTAGCATATACACAGGTTCAGCTGCCATTCAGTGACTGTGCTTTGTTTCTTCTTTCTTCTTGATGTCTACTCTAAGAGAATGACTTAGCACTTAGTATACTTTATATCCAATAATCCCTCAGTCATTATGACCACTATGATCAGGAGTAAGTCCAACTATGTGGCAGGTGAGTTATGAGTGGGCTTGGGGTGCGTAGTAAAGAAGCTAATCTAGATGAATGAATAAAGGTAGAAAATCTTTACATCCTAATGTAAAACTAAATACCATCATGTTCGTTTGTAATTGAGTTAAAGAGTATAGACATAGAGATAAAAGATATAGAGATAGAGGTGAAAAAAGTAGACTTTTTAAAGCCTCTATCTTTATGATTTTTCCAGGGGTAAAGTATGATCAACTATCTGCTACATTCAAACACATAAGGAAATTCATATTAGTCTTATGTGTATTTAACCAAACTTTGGAGGGAAGACCGTTTGTCTCTTCAAGTTTTAACTCCTTTTTGTCTGTGTGATCTATGTTTTTGTGAAGGTCCATCTTTCTTGCCTATTGCCATAGACTTGAAAATGTCAAATGTAATGAAAGAGATAACCTTAAAAATAGATACGCATCTTGCTCATACTATCCTATAGGGAATTCTCTTACGGGCCTTGTGGAGTTTTCAGGACCTCAAGTAAACCTGAGTTATAGGGTGTAATAATTGCCACCTTTTCTGCACGTTTGTGTCTCACTAGGGCATACACCATCAAAAAACAATTCCTGAAAAATAGCTTGTGTCAATTTTTTCCCGCCAGGCTTAAAAGTATCTGTCACTCTTCTGAACACCACCAAAGAGCTATTGCCTCTTCTTATGTGAGGAAGCCTGTTATACTGTAAGGGATATCGGAGAGCTTTAGAAATGCCTGTGCATGAATGAGGAAGGGAAGGTGGGAGAGAAGCATATTTGTGATGTATGAATGAATGAAGCAGTTAATACCTGGCCCCTCCTTTCCTCAAAAAAAGAAAAGAAATCTCTCTTCAGGCCTGAAAAACTATAGCAGACATTTAATAGATTGGATTGTATGAGGAAAGAAAATGAGTGCCTGAAGCTAAGCACAGGCAATCTGGGACAGGTCCACCAAAGATGTCACTGGAGATGATGTTCAGCTTTATACCGGTCAACGGCGCCCAAGGCAGCATTACACGGCTCAAGTGTTTCTTTGGCCTCCTATCACTTTTCTTTTCTGCCTCCGTCCTCCCAAGTTCTGCAGTCATGCTTCTTTCAGCCCTTGATCCTAATGTTCTTATTTTTTTCTTTGGCTGGCTACTGAATTCTAAGTACAATTGAAAGTTCTGAAATTATGACTTCCTACCTACCCATTAAAACTATTTTTTTTTTTTTAAGAGCAGCTGACTTCATCTCGGCATTTGGAGAATACTACCTATAATTTTTATCAAGATAATTCACCTAAAGGTATAGGTGTGGGCAGGAAAATGGATCTTAGATTCTGCCTTAAAAAAAAAAAAAAAGAAGAAGAAGAAAAAGAAAAAAAGAGGGGTGCCTGGGTGGCTCAGTTGGTTCGGTGTCTTGGCTCAGATCATGATCTCAGGGTCCTGGGATTGAGCCCTGCATCAGGTTCTCTGATCAACAAGGAGTTTGCTTGACCTTCTTCTTCTGCCCCTCCCCCTGCTCGTGCTCATTCTGCCTCACTCTCAAATAAAAATAAAAATAAAATTAAAATTAAATAAAAATCTCCAAAACAGAAAAAGAAAAAAAAAAGGAAGAGGTTAATAATTAGCATGAATTTATGGTTGAGTGTTTGGGAAAGCATTTTAATAAGAGGCTTGCTGGTTCCCCTTGCCTATGCTGGATTAATACTCTTTTCAAACACATTTTAGAAGAAAGTGGTCCCAGAGTATGCACTTCTGAAAAGTTTCCACCTCATATCAAACTATGTTTAATTATGTGGGAAAAAATGTGATGATTTTCATTACTGAAGCAAGGAAATAGCTACACAAATCAGTCTTTGTTTTGCATACCATATTTGACTGCAGATGGTTATAACAACCTAGTACACAAACATTTGTAAAAATAGGCATATGTTATGGTGAGTTTCGAACACATGAGATAAAACTCATTGCCAGGTTTGTTTTCAAGAGTCATGTGGGCAACGATTTGTCACTATTTATTACAATAACAAATCTAACTCTCTTCACAAACAGATGTGCTAAATTCAAATCACCAGTTTATGACAGAAACACAAGAATAGATTTTTCTTCATGTAGATTTTCTCACTTAAAAGCTTCTATACTTGCATTTTGTTCATAATAATCGACCTAATCAAACTAACATCCAGCATTCTTTATGTTTTCAAGTGTATGGAAGCAGACAGCTTCCCTTCTCAGAGTAAAATTGGAAATAAGAGTAGAGGAAGTGGCTGAGGAAATTTAGAAGCAGCTAGGTTTAATTAAGGTGTTTCAGATACCATCTTTAGAAGGCATGATTGAATCAACAAATCTAAAGCTGTAACCTCTTCACAGTTAATAAAATGGCTAACGCTGGAATATAACCAAGCCTCAACTGACTCCATTATAATAAACTGGCTTAAACTAGCAGAACTGTAATCATGTGCATTGTATCCTATCAAGTAATTCTTTTTTGGGAAAGAAAGGAGTCTGTACAGAGTATGGAAAAGAGGAGCCTAGGAGCAAGAATTTAGATTTAATTCAACACCAGCTAGAAATGGGGAGTAGCAAATCATCAGACACATTTCCTGATTAAGGCAAGGAACTTTTCCATGGCCTCGGTGAAATTTAAACTCTCTATTTCCCTCTGTTTTAATCTAGTATTCAAAAAGCATCTTTCTGATCATGAAACTGTACAAACACTAATATTAATAATAGCCCTTAATACTGATTATTAATTTTGTGTCACACACAAGAGCTAAGGTATTTACATTGTAAATACCTTTAGCCTTGGATTTGTTGATTTAATCATGCATTATTTCTTTTCATCATTATGATAATCTAAGAAGATATGAATAGGAACCACTCATTTTATAGTAAAGGTCTAGTAAGGGTACATTAACTAGGTCAAGGATACATAATAAGAAATTGATGGGGTCAAGATTCAAGACTACAGAGTTCAATTCCAGAACTTTAAACCATACACTCCATTAACAGCACCTCTAAAAAAGCTACCTACAAAGCTGAGGACCAGCCTAGATGATGAAGCCACATCACCACTTGTGCTAACTGCACAGACCTGTTCAATTTCCCCCATATCTATGTATCATAGTCTTTATAATTTTAAGAAGGACAGGTGGTCACAAAAATTTCAGATGGAAACAAAGGCAAAAGCAAATATATTACCTGGTTTCTTTTTTCTTTTTACAAGTATTAGGCAACAGATGTTAGTATACATTATATCTATGTATATACCAAATAAAGGGGTTTAGTTAAAACCAAAGTTGTTATCTGAATAACAATGCTAATTTAATCTCTATTATTGGCATATCTCAAGCGATTTCAGAGGTTTTGAATACAGAGAACAAGAGTATTGACAGTTATACCAGTATCATATGTCACCAGAAAGGTAGCCATTTCAAGCTTGTAAAAACAGTGGTAGTCACTTTTAGTTAAACTGAATAGCTAGTAAAATTGGGATTCTTTGAATCTCAGAAAATCTAAATATCAGATTTGTAATAGTGCTTTTTTTTTTCTTTGCCTTAAATATTTGAATTTAGCTGCTAAAAGGGATTTTTTTTATTGCTATCAAGTAGAAATTTGATTACTGATAAAATTTGATACAATGCTCTGGGGCATATAAACCACATCTAAGAAAATATCCAGCTTTATTGTTTTTCAGACTACCCAACTGCAACTGCAAGTGTCCTCAAAATGTCATCAACAATAAACTGCAAAAGGCTTCACATCTCCTCATTAAACAGTCTCCCTAAGGCACTAGGCTGTAAACAGAAATTGCCTGGTTCCTAAGATGGAGCTTATGAATTCAGACAGAGACATTGGCACTTTCACTAAACACAAAAGTTCATATTTTGAATCTTATTTATGTAGCAATCAGTGCAGAGTGCATAGAAGCAAAAAATTACTCTAGATAATTACCATATCAATGGGCTTAATGTATTTCTGTCATATCCCAAACATCCAGTGCACATTTTGAAATCTAGATTGGAGAATATGTATTCTTGATGCCCTGGAGCTCTTTTTTTTTTTTTTTTTTTTTGGTCAGATTCAACAGTGCATCCTCCAATAACAGAAGTGCATCTAACTTTTGCACACTGAGTAACAGAATCTACATCACATAGCATATTATATACATGATTTATCTTTTCTTTAAAAATGGATGGAACAAGTCAACCAAATATTGACAAACAATGTCACATGGCTAACTTATTTCATGTTGGAATTTAGAATCATTTTATAAAAAAACCCTAATACTTTATCAAATAAATAAAAAGTATGACTGAAGAGGGACAAGACAATACTCAGTAAAAACAGGTTTTGACAACATGTCATCAGATAAAAGTTCAAGTGTCTTTGGTTGCCTTTCAGGACCTTTATGACCAGTCACCAAACTTTTCATTCTTTCCTTCTGTGTCTGAGCCCTGTACTTCAAAATGATCTTCTAATAATGTCCTCAACACACTCCATGGATATCTACCTCTATTCATTTATCTACATGTGCTTCTTTACCACGGTCCTGGTTCAGTCATAACTGACTGCCACTCAAGTCTACATATAACCCTTAACAACATGCTGTATAATTATTAGACATAAAGCATGCCCAGTTCTAGGCCATTCTCTGACACAGCATAGACACCAAATCACCAAATAAGTGGTATCTTCCAATATACCTTATATTTGGACTTTGAGGTCAAATGGTGGTGGTGGCGGAACCAATGGTTTAAATTATACTAAGAGAGATTAATTTGTGTGTGTGTGTGAAAGTAGCAAAATTACCAAGTGGTAGAGAAGGAATTCAGTTTGAATTTGTCTAATGCTAAAGTTCATGCACTTTAGCCTAACTGAACTTCCATTATTTCTATGAATCCTTCCTTCACATAGCTAAACTTGCAAGTTATGAGAATTAAATAAGATAATATATGTCAAGCACAGTGCACATTACTATTAGCTCCCATTGCTTATGTCACTATGCTTCCCTTCACATGATACTAAAAGTAGAGGCAGGTTATAATCTCAACACGGTCAGTGTATATCCATGAATTATAGAGTCTGCTTAATTCCTTAGATTGGCTTTACAAATGGGGTGAATGCACATCTTTTAAGCATCATGGAAAGTATAGACCCAGCAAAAGGCACAGGGCAGTGGAGAATCGGAACTATGGTAAAATACCTTAGAGACAGGGTCAAAGAGCTCACTATTACATCACTTTCACTAGACTGAACTCTCGTGCAATTGCTTTTTACTCTACTTATGGGAAAAGAACAACCTGGAGGATGTTTGTATTTCATAAATGATATGGGTCCCTCAACATAAAGGGATCCTACATAAACAAAGAGTTTGTATTGTTCCATCAGTCTGAACTGAGAATCAGTAGTATTTGCTATATTTTGCCATGTGGGCAAGAAGTCAATTTCAAATTCTCAAGCAGTAGAAGGAGAGTCAAAATAGAAACAGAAGTTCCCAGAAATTCGCCTGCTCTTGCCTCAATCAAATTTTATCCACATGTATCTGTCTAGCAAATCTTACATCTGGTATTTCACATTCCATCATTTTACTCTTTATTAAAAGCTTCGATTCTGATTTACTTCATGCCAAATTAGCTCCGGATTATTTATTTTTATCCTTAAAAGAAAGACTACATCAATATCAACATCAGATCATTAATTAATGAGGAAAATCCAACTGCCAAATTCTGTTTAGGCCCTAACATGTGTGTTTTAGGGAAACTCAGATCAACACATCAGAAAGCAATACAGCATAAAGAAGTTCGATGGCTGACAAAAGAATGCAAAGGAAGGGAAAAATAAAGAGCCGAATCCCACATTGTTCCTGAGATTACTGCCAAACTATCACAGATTTCAGCAGTTTATGAAAACAGTACTTTGTGTTTTCAAATATGCTCTTAAATTTTTCACAGGATGTATCAGATGGGATGCATTCTTGTCATTTTTGGAAAATGTGGAGAAAACAGGCATGCCAAAGACCAAGAACAGCATGTGGGAATAACACTTTACATGCTATTTTTATGCCACTTTTTTTTTTTTCCCAGAGTACAAAGTGTTGTGAAACATTAGCAAGGGCAACGCAGTGTTAAAAGGTTTTAAACTATATATCTATCTCTTTTATTGCGTTGAAGTGCCCTGTTACATTTTTAACATATGCCATTATTATTAATGCTGGCCCATCATCATTACTGTAAATTAAACAGCAGATCAATTGCCACATAATAGCATAGCAAAGGGTATATAGAAAAAAGATGAAATGCTGGCAGGTGATTCATATTTTTAAAAAGCCAGATTAAAACTTTAGATTTGGTTAGATGCTGTCAGTCAATAAATCCTGGCTTAATAGTGTGACCCTAGAGGATATGAGTTGGTATATGGTTCCAGCTCATGAAAAACTGACATAGCAAACTGCTTCCATGTTTTAAAATATTAATTTGCTTCAAACAGTGGCCTAAACTTTATTCATAAACTCAGTGGCGGCATGTGGTTAATTACTCAATTCACTGAGTCCTTATGGTAGCCTCCTGTGTGTCTCCTGATCACAGGTTTTGCAAGTACCACAGAGGCAAAGGCTTAAGGCAACTGCAACAGAGGACGGGAGGTGTGGGACTAGGGGATGCATAGAGAAGATAGAGAAGCAGAATGAGGTGGGTGCAACAGGAATATTTCCAATGTTTTACTTTTTTGGTACAACATGTAAAGGTAGCTACTGAGCATAGTTTCAGAAATATTGCCCCACGTGCAGCCAAAATCCAGGAGACTTTGTTGTCAGACTTTGACAAGCAGGGTCCCTGCATGCGCCTCCCTCTCCTCTTCCGCACACACGGTTCCCATTCTCAAGGGTATGGTCTCAATCTGCAAAATGAGGCTGCAACAATGGAGAAAGGATAAGGAAATAAGAAAACCTCAAACTATAAATTAACCTCAACATAGTTCTCTGTGTTTTGCCTATGTTCAGCACACTACTCCCAGAAGGTATAAACCTGCTTGTCTCTCTGGTCCTACGAATGAGTTGACTCAGAGTGTTCCCAAGGAATAAAGGTACTTCCCCTCCAGTACTGGATCCATGGCATAGGCTAGAAGGATTCTTATAGAACTATCATTATACAAAGACTTTAGAGTTTTGTAGTACTAGTTATAAACATATTCACCTACATTATGGTTTAAATAGGCTTTGGAGGGCTGTTCTTATTCTTACAGAATCTAATTCTTACAGAAGTCTGATTCTTACAGAAAACCCGTTCTTATAGAACAATGTTTTTATGGAAAATGACATCCCAAGTTCCAATGTGTCTATGACTTACCCGTGGATTTTAATTAATTAATTATTTGTTTTTTAAATATTTTATTTATTTATTTATGAGAGACACACAGAGAAAGGCAGAGACATAGGCAGAGGGAGAAGCAGGCACCTTGCAAAGAGCCCAATAGGGGACTAGATTCCCAGACCAGGATCATGCCCTGAGCTGAAGGCAGATGCTCAACCACTGAGCAGCCCAGGCATCCCAATCCATGGATTTTAAAAATATGTTTCAATTGTAAGCTGCGAACTGTCTGCACTCTGTTCCTTTACGATATGAAGTACTTTTCACCACATCAGTTAAAGCAAAAGGCTGATTGTTGGTTCCTGCAACACAGAATGAGTAAGCCAGTCTTTAAAGCAGAATTTCCATCCAGGAGGAATTCGAATAAAACCCAACAAGGAGGAAAAACAGCAAATGAGGGGTACCTCTAACACCACTAGGGAGACTTTGCAGGAATTAGCTGGTGTTGTGTTAGTTTTTATCCCTGAAGAAGCACAGCTAAGCTATTTGAAGCTGCTTTCTCAGAGGGATTATCTCCTTCAATCTGTTTTAATCACAACTAAATGCTTTCAATTGCTATATACTGAGCTAGAATTAGAGAATCAGAATTCCACTAGATCTCTGTGATTTGGTTGAATAAAAAAAACTGCACAGATCCACAGATACATACACATAAATGCATTCTCAAAATTAAATTGTCACCTTCTATTCTTCAGGTAAATCAGGAAATATGAAAAGGTGGTATTTTTAAATGACATAATACATTATATATGCAAAACATTATACATGAAAATGCTTTAGAGTTTAGAGATGATTTTAAGAAATGGTCAAATACATTCTTCAGAAAATGGCTGCATTTGCAGATAATCACTGTTGTTAAAAATAAGTAATCTGAAAAACAGAATGGCAAACAGAGCTATAATTTATAGATATTATTTATTGCTTACTTTGCCCATTACTGATATTCTGTATGAGCCACAAAAATCCTCACACATTTATTTACTACTCTACAAATTTTTAATGTTCTCAAAGAATGTGTTAATTTATGTGCTGTGATGAGAGAACTGGTCACTGACCAATTACATTTATGATTAGAATCATTCCATCAGCTACAAGCTTGCTCCAAAAAAGCTATGAGGTTGATAAAAATCCTGATTTTCTTTCAGTATTTGTCAGACAATACAAATTGTTAATTGCTATTTTCCTTTGATGAAAAATTATTTTCTTGCATTAAAACTAAAAATAAATAAATAAATTGAAGCTCAATGAAAGAATTACACCTATCTAGTATTCAATTCCATGAGAAAAGCAGTATAATCAAGATGAAAGCATGAACCCTGGAACTCAATTGTTTGCATCTGAATCCTGGTTCTACTGCCTTCAAGGAGTACAATCTGTCCTGTCAAATGAAGGTCCAACTAATACTATTTATCTTGTAAGATTGTTGTGACGATTGCATGAGCATGTAGCTTAATAAGTCCAACCACTAAGAGCTGAATAGGTGGTTACAATTCATATTTATGTGACCCACATTTAAAACAAAGGATTATGTGACAATAAGCTAGGTGAATTTGTATTCTCAATTATCACCACCCCCAATTTCAAGACTTTGATGGCTACTTTATGGACATCAATAGGTTCACATTTTGCCCAAGATGTAGAGCTATCAAATAATTTTATGCTGACATCAGTTGCCTCTTGACAGCTCTAAGATATGAAATAACAAGCAGTCAACATCAGTGCTCTTAAATCAAGCCCAAGGGCCCCCATGGCACCAGACAGCGTCAGCTTGTTACTGCTAAGGAAATGTCAGTCCAGTCAAAGTGTGGCGTGGTTGTCAAATTCCTGGTTGTGTCTGCCCTGGTATAACTAACATTCTATAAGGTAACATTCATAAAGATGCTGTAATGTTGCTAAAAACCCTAAAGCAGAATAGCCAAGGTGGCTCTTGGACCTCAAGTGAGTTGTTTGACTTCTTCCATCAGTGGAATTCCTTCCTACAGTAGACAGGTTAATTTTCTCGGCTTATAGGCCCAAGATTTAGGATGAGAGGGTACACTTTCTCCCTGCCAACATTTTAAGAATTTGTATAGATTCAGACATCAGTATATATGTGATTACTGACTGTGGTTTGCAATGCTTAGGAACCACTGATTTACTTCTTAAATGCTTTGGCTTTCAGAATTACTTATGTTGGCCCCTTTATATTGTAACTGCACTTTAATTTCCTTCCACTTGGCACTAACCCGGATATCCTGCTATTATCCATTCTCACCCACAGCATCTTTGTAATGGCAAGCGTCACTTACCTCTAAGGTGACATATTGGTTGAATCCAAGGGTCTTATTAAAGATTTTCTATTTTTATTTAATTTTAAGAATAGTTTCCAGGTAATACATATGCTCATTTAAAAGATCCTTTTTTTTTTTTTTTTTTTGCTATGCCTATAAAGTACGGTGAAATTTTGACTATGTTTCAACTTTCCCATCAACAAGCCTATTTCTAGGCTCAATGCCACAAAAAATAATAGAATGTGTTGGCAGTTCTCAGTCATATTTTGCCAGTAAATATCGCTGCTCATAGATCCAGTTTTTCATTACACTTGGCGAAGACCTTTAGTAGCATTTAAAGGCTTCAATCCCATAGTGCTGTACAATGACCAATCAGAGTTACATCCTTTGAGCCCATGCTAGGAAACTACATTCATCAACATACTGTAGTACCTGGATCTCATCCTTTGCTGACACTTACAGGCAATCCCCTGTGACTTTTATCATGAAGAGTGTGTTGGGGTTAGAACTGGGTTATAGTCTATGATCATTAATCTAAAGTCTCACCATGGACTTTCCTGTGCAGCAAATTGCAAGTCTCCCTCACCTTCTTCATATACCAGTGTCATAGGAAAAACTTACATCTGTGCTATAAATCAATTTGAATATATGGTAACAGAAACAAACATATGGGTTAAATTTCCTTGAAATTACACATGGTTATAAAAATTGACCTAAAAAAAGCACTTGGAAAAACATGTTTGTGATCTGATTGAACAAAAATATTTTAAAATAGCTCAAGCTGCTTGGCAAATCTCAAAAATGCCAAGTGATTTCCAAGTCTACTCACAACATCCTTTGTCTAACACTTGAGTCTTTCAAAGCATGAAAATGTGTATGTGTATGTGTGTATGCATGAGAGAGAGAGAAAGAGAGCGAGAGAATGAAACAATGGGCTTTATAATCATCTTCAGGAGTTTCATCTATAAAAACAAACTGAAGAATTTTTCTAAAAATATTATCAGTATTGCAAATATTTTTCAGCAACAAGTTCAGCTCTACACACAACTAGATTCTAAAGGTAGGTACTTGGTGTGATTAAGTAATGCCAAAATTATTTGATATGAATTTTTTTAATCAAACAGCACATTTTCTACAAAAAACAAAAAACAAAAAACAAAAAACAACAACAACAACAACAACTATCCCTTTCAGTTAATTTGGGGACAAGGCACAAGTTAAAATGCAAACATGTTACTCTATTAGTATAGAGGAGCTCCTCAGATCACATATTTGATCTCATTATATACTTGATATCAGGGGCTTGAGATAACAGTTGTAAAAGACAATTAAGTTTCAACTCAGGAGAGCAGATGAGAAAAGTCAAGAGCATGAGGCATTTCCAAGGAAAGGCTGATATGTCTGGGACATGAAGGCCATAGTCCTGGGCAGCTAGAAATCTTTCGGTAGTGAAAGTGAAGGTAAGCATGGGTGGTGTCCAGTACAGAGAATGTGTTTATGGTTATGGGTGATAAAACTTTATTTGATGCAAGTATTTATGCCTATTTTCATACCTGAAATTATTATATGCATAAATGTGTGTGTATATATATACATATTTTATATATATTTCATATATGTAATATACATTATATGTGTATGTATATATATATGTATTATATATAACATATATATGCATAGCTGCAGGTATAAGGATACTATATGTGTGTGGGTATGTGTATCCTCTCATAATGAAGATCTGAGAGACTATACTATTCCAGCTTGAAAATATCTATAGAATCTGCATAAAATATGGCCAATCAAATCAATTAAGGATATTATTTAAATAGGTATTCATATATCTCCTGACATCATCATTTTTTTACTTACGGTTGCCTCGCTCTTAGTTACCTATTTGCGAAATTTGCTTCTGATCTTATCAGAGTTTTATGTTCCTTCACATCAATGTGCAACTTTGTCACCAAAAACTTTCTTAAGCAGTATGTTAGGTAAACAATACTTGCAATTAGAGTTGATCACTTCCAATTGACTTCAGAATAAAACCAAAGTTTTGATTGTGCTAACTTTTCCATCACCATGACCTCTGTTGAGGCAAATTTCCCAGCAATACTTTCAAATTTAAGTACCCCCTCATCTGTCTAAGTTATAATAAAGCGAGAAGCATAACTCCTGCAAGAAAAACTAGGTTAAGAAATCAAACACAAAATATCATTTTATCAGGTAATACTTGACTACCCGCATTATGAGAAGGAATATAATTTTGTGAGATTGTTCATATTCATGTGTGTGACCTATGGGTCAAAAACCTCATCTTCTCCAATTTGATAATTTATCATGCTTTGAAACCTTTGCTTTAGGAAAATTATTAAGGCATGTGTTCCATTTAGCTCTGTCCAGATTAGTCTTAAATACTTGAAGTCCCATTCTCCCCAATTGCTCGGAATCACTTCCTGAAGCTCTTTCTGCTTTGGTAACACCTGTGCACTATACCTAATCTCTTGATCAATTAACTCACTTTTCTGTGCTCGTTGTTCTTCTTGGCATTCAGGACAGTGGCTACTCTATCCTTAGTGTACTCCTCTAGTCCTTTATAGATATTTCCACCAATCCTGTCCCATTACTTAGTCATCAGTTAGTTCCCTGGCCTCTCATCTGTCTTGCTTTACTCTTTCCACATTGTCTAGGGTTTAGCACATTCTTGGTATTGCTTAAATACTTTCCAACTGGATAAGTGAATGTAAACAAATTCTGATTATAATTACAACTCTGCACTCACTTCAAGTGCCATTTAAATTCCCATGCTTAAATTTAACTAAATTTACCACCTCTCTCTTGAAATTGTTATGGATTCTGAAATATTTCAAATATATAGAGAAACATTGCAAATATATCTACCACACAACTTTACACTTATACTTTTTAATTATCTTAAATCAAAATGTATGCAGGTTTCTCTTCTGGATATCTTGTACATTTAAAGAGGCAATCATACAAAATCTCCTATATCCCATACATGATAAATTCTTTGTTTCAGCCAAGTCTTAATGGAGCGGCAACTGGTACAACACCATCTCCCCAGACAAAAAGCATCAGAATATTCGGTTTTGTTGATTTATTTATCTCTCCATATATTTCTTCATCAATTTCTATAGTAATCACAGTTTCTTCCACATCTCCCAATATCATATTTAATGCTGATCATAAGCATCGAAGCTCTCGATCATTTCTCATTTTCACATAAATTTGTTCATCCAGGCTGAGCCTGATGAGATCTAGGGGCTCTTCTACGGTGTTGGGAGTTTATTGCTGGTCCACGTCGTCTGCCATCTTTCAAACCATTCTTTAATATATTTGATAAATAAATAATACATATCAGATAATGTTTTTAAAAAAGATAATGATAGGAAGTTTTCAAAAATTATTTGGATCATAGTCTATAAGTGAAATAGCACTTTTGACCACTAGAGGGAAGCTACTTTCAAACTCACAAAGAAGAATTATTTCCCCTCCTTGTGATTCAACAAGTCCTCATCCTTGTCTAGTTAGGTGTTTGGTCAACAGACAATTCAGTATCCTTTATTAACAATAAATATGATTACAATGTTTAATCAAATAAGAACCCTATTTTCTAAGAGCTAGAAACAAAGAACCATAAAACTGGCAACTACTATTTGTGTCCCTCTAGAGGCAAAAGGAAATCTATAATTTGCCTTGAGAAAGTGGAAAGAGATCAGAGGCAAAAGGCAGAAGCAGCACCAAAGTGCAATCTTATTCCTTTACCATCTGTCACAATCACTGCCATTCCCCAAAGACCATGTTTAAAAATGAGACAAAAGGGAGCTCCTAAGAACTTGGAAAAGGTAAAGGTTCTGAATCAAACTGAATATTAAAATTCAAAAACACCCATTAGAAACTGCTAGAAATCAAGAAGAAAAATTTCTTCCAGTATAAGCTCCTGGCAAGGAGAAGGGTTGTAAAACAAGCAGGGAAGGAAGAAGAGAATGAGCCCCAAATAAAACCTTTAGAATTATGCATTTCCTAGAGCATGATTGTATGTCTTGAAATTTATTTGCTTAGTGTATTGAATTAAAATGCACAGATAGGCTTTCAAGAATTATTACACTGCTATTATTTGAACAGATGATTTCATATTATATGTAACACATTTCTAACTGTTCAGCTGTTATATCCCAACAAAAATCCCTGTGGCACACAAATGCAGCAAGGCTTAAGTCATGAACTGACCACATTATCTTCCAGGTTCTCAGGTCTCCACCACTTGGGGGCAGACTAAACAGCATCAGGGAAAGGAGGATGAGCAACATTCTCAACAGATTCTAGAAGTGCTTTTTAAAATACAAATGGATGAATGGAAGCCACTTCACTTCCATTTGAATCTATCTCACATATAACTAGAGAATGAAGGCATTGTGACCCTCCCAGAGCATAATATAAATAATTTCATATTGAAATTTTACATTAAAAAAAGCCATGTTCAGTATTGCCACTCACCACCACTGCCAGCCCCAGGCATTAGTGACAGCAGAAAAAGATACTAGAGAGTCTTTCTTTTTTTCTTTTTCTGTTTCCCTACAGTCTTCAGAAGTTTCAGTTAAAGCTGTCTTACCAATAGAAGAGTCTGTTGTAGTACAAACTTCTTAGCCATGGACAGATTTCAAATGGATAAATTTCAATGACCAAACAAAGGATTAGGCTGTATAGATAGTCAATGCTTGTTCTGTCAGTCAGCATGGGCAATTAGGTATCTGTTTGCAACAAGTCTAGGCAGGTCCAAAGACAAATCCTCCTCTTACTTAAATCAGGAGATTTATGTAGGTACCCCTGATCAATGAATGAAGTCATTATAATAAAAATCTATATTCCCAGGCATAGAAGAAATATAAAATATAGAATACAAAAATGTTATTTCTCTGCTCATAATTAGATTAATGTATGAACAAAATGTATCAGAGTTCTGTGGATTCATCTTTTGCTTCCTTCAGATGCAAAGGAAGGATTCTGAACACCTGATATGTGAGTATGTGAGCAATTAAGCTCATAATGGACTTGGCCAATACACATATTGCCAATGAAGTAAGACCAGATTAAAATGAAAAATAGAAACATAATTACTTTCCAGGTATTATAATATAGGACAAGGAGCACAGGCTAATCAAGATAATTGACTTAGTCATGTCTCTAGAAGATGGATCTACAGATATAAATTGAAACATATAGAGATTGATAGAAGATGAATAATAACCACTCTTATCTTAGAGAAGAACCTTAAAGGCACTCTAGTCATTCCGATGACCTAAAAGTACAATAATTGATAAATATTATTACCTTGACATTAATCTCAATAAAACATCATAATATTTAACTTCTTAATCATAAAATGTAGAAAAAACATTCGCTGGTTGGTGACAGCACCCACTACTTACAGAGTGATTACTACAGTCTATGCATTGTGTTTAGTCATTCAACTGCACATGTATTGTCTCATTTAGGACTTGAACTTGTGAAGAAGATGCCATCTTATTTTTTAAAAAACTGAGGTTAGTGATGTTTGCACAAATGGTGGGGACCTGGTGTGAACTTAGGTTAGTTTCACTTTAGAACCTATAATTTCAGTTTACACTGTTTCTTGTTAATTATAACTCTGGTTTGCTGAGATTCCAGCCTAGCGAAATAGCAATATAAGTAAGAGAAATATTATCCTTATTATCCATTATGATAAAAATAGATCTCTTTGGCAGAGACCACCAGTTTTTGGTGTAATACTTTTATTCTCATTTTCTTTTTTTTATTAATAGAACCCTTGTTTTGGAGGCAAGCACAATAAGCAGCGGCAAAACTATACTGCTCAGGCTTCCTTGCAATGTGAGGACTTGTAATAAATTTTGGGTAAAGAATTTTGGCAAAAACACTAACTCCTTTTAAAAGGGGACAGCCTCACTATCAACTTACCCTTTAGCTTTAGCTTTTTGTCATTCTCATTATTCTGTAAATGAGATGCTATACAGACCTTTTCGTAAATCATGTAGACAATTATGAGAGGAAGTCCAAAAAAAAAAAAAAACCTTGCAAACACCTTGGGTGCATTAATCTAAGTTATCCTTATGACATGAACTTTCAGGTATCTTTTACTAGCAGTTGCTAAGTGATAACAGCCTAGTTTTCTTAAATGTAAGGAAGTGGAAGATACTCCAAGTCACTTCTAGCACTCAAATTTTATGATTTTATTAGATCAAGCATCCCAATGATAGAGACAAACAAGTCAACTTCACAGTCATTCACTGTTTAGTCCAACAGTGTAAAATTTGATTAAGTAAGAGCCCAGACTTTTTGGAATTCATCACAGAATGCCATTCACCCTTGGACCTTGTAACGCAAATATGTGAGAGCAGTTTGATCAGATAAAATCAATGTGGTCCGAATAATGAAATTTAATTTCCATTTAAAATGGTGTGCTTGTTTATATACCGTCACACTTACAATACTTCTATTTATGCAGTTATATTAATACTGGTCTGCACACAAAACCTTCATGCAGTTCCAAGTTCATATCATTAGTTTATAAAGACTGATTGGTTCCATCTTACAAAAAAAAGAAACTGAGTATTGGAGAAATGAAGCACTTTATAAGTCACAGTAATGTGTGCTAGTACTCTTTTTCCTATGCCGTATTTTATTATTATTATTATTGTTAATGTTACTATTGTTATTTAGAATGTCCCTGTACTTCCAAAATAATGGTAATGATTTAACTAGGCAGATAAATATAAAATGTCCAAACTGACTGATTTGACAATTGGTGTTAAAAAAAAGAGAAATTATATAAAAAAAAAAAAAGAGAGAGAGAAATTCTACTACTGACATTTAGTCAAAAACGTCAAAAGAAAAGCTTATGTATAATGAAACAATCTGGGACCATATTCCCTACATCAGTGTTATGTGTTGGTGTCACTTTCCAATGAATTGAATAAAACAACTTTGTGATAGCAATTTCTCTGACTGCCCTCCTACCCAACATCGACTGATACATGTTGCTTTGTGCAGTCTCGTTGAAATACATAAAAAAAATAGATGGCATATTTTAGCATTTCCTTGTCAGCCTGTGATGTTATCCACAGTCTGTTCTCTCTCATACTTACAGAATGACATTCAAGACACAGAAACTCCAAGTCTCAGAAAATGGTCAGGAAATATCCCTGAACTCTTTGATAGCAGAATCTCATGAGTAAATCTTAATCCTATTGAATCAATATCATAATTATTGGGCTTAATAACTAATGATGCATTGACTAATGTTTGTTTCGACCTAAGCAAAAATCACCTTAAAACAAAACAAAATAACACCCCCCCACACACACACACACAAACAAGCAAATGAGCAGACACATCAATAATAGATAGAAGAGAATCCTGTAGGAAGAAAATGGGGCCAAGGCAAGATGCAGTTTTTAAAAGGTCAATAAACCAAATATGGAGTCAAATTAGCATCTAGACTAAATAAAGTGGGTAGAAAAGGATCTATACTGGGATTGGAGATCTGTAGTTAATATCTGTATAATCATTATCACAGTATGCCAAATGGTTTTGGTTGTCCCTTCCTTCCAGATACATGACTAAATTGTTTTCTAACTTTGTGGTTTTGTGTGGCTATGTGACTTGTTGCAGTGTATGAGTTGTGAAAGAATATGGCATGTGTTCCTGCAGACTAAAGCATTTATGCTGATGCAACATCCTCTGGAACTCTTCTTTCCCTCTGCCACTGTCACAGAGCGTCAACATTCCTTCACCCTCAACAGTGATAGAAAGTCAAGGACCCAGTCAACTTGCAGTAAGGGAGTGATAAAAACTATTTTTGCCTTAAAATCACAGAAATTTTCAGACTGTTTGTTAGCACAGAACCCCTAACCCATCTTAACTATAAAATAAAAATTGGTACTTGAAATAATGTGTGTACATTTATGCTTTATCTTGTTCTTTTATCTTTCCTTGATGGAGGGTGGAGTAGGTTACACCTTTTTCACGTAAGAGGCATTTTCTTTTATTGAAAACAGCTGCTAGGTTCCAATTAGACATTTTTGAAAATGAAGATAAGCTTCGTACTGTCAGCTGTGAAATTAAGCATGACTCAAAAAGCCATCAGGCAAGACGGATAAAGGCTGTAGATTTATAGATTTGGTGATAATTAAGATTTCTGAATTAAAAAAAAAATGTGTGTTGAATTCTTTCCGTGAGTACCTTACATACTGAATTCTGAAGTGCAGTTTCTATTCAGTCTCATGATAGAAGTATTTCTTCCCCTTGCTCAGGATAAACTATTTTCACTTACTAAAAATACAAACTATGTGCACTTTTCACTTAAGATAAAGTTTAACATAAGAAAACATAGAGTCATCAAACTCTTCAGCTTGTATGAAGAATCTATCTTTTATACTATATGGGCACAGGGCAAAATTGCTGAATTATCTGACTTTTCTAGTCAAACTCATTCAAAACTTAAATGAAATATGGGTTTCTGATATACTGTCTTACTATTTCCATAATGGTTTAAATGTGAACTGAAAGGTAAGATAAAAAAAAAGGACTCATTTATTCTCTCTTGTGTTCTGGATTAGATACAGGAATGTGAGTTTTTCTATTCTGCCAAGGGCACTTATAAACCTGGTTTCACAAAATGTTTTCAGATAATATAGATAAAGTTTACCATTTGCAAACAATACATCGATGATACAAGGCATAATGGGGATCAAAACATCCCTGAAGCCACTAACAGTTTATTTTTTTTAAGTAGGCTCGACACCCAATATGGGCTTGAATTCATGACGCTGAAATCAAGAGTCATCCAGGTGTTCCCAGGTTGTTTTAAAAATCACCTAGGTATGAGGGGAATGGGTAAAGGGAATCAAAATGTACAAACTTCCAGCCATAAAATAAATAAGCCATAGAGATCAAATGTACTACCCGTTGACTATAGTTAATAATACTGTACTCTATGTTTGAAAGTTGCTAAGAAAGTAGATTTTGATAGTCTTCATCACAGGAAAAAAATAAATTGTAATTACATATGGTGACAGATCTTAACTAGACTTACGGTGGTAATCATTTTTCAGTGTATGCAAAATATTGAACCATTATGTTGTACACATGAAATTAAAGTAATGCTATATGTCAGTCATACTTAATAAACTGAAAATAATTAAAAACATAACTTAGGTATGTAATGGCAAAACTACTCAATAAACAAATAATTTCTGTATCTGTTTTTACTCATATAGTATCAAATGTTATAGAAATTATCTGAAAAAATCTGGAGTTTGAATGCCTTTCATACATGTGAATAACTACTAAAGGAGGTGAAATTGTTGAAAACTAAGTTTTCTGAATTGTTTTGAGAGAGGATGATGAGATAGTGAGATAGTTGTTTAGAGAGAACAATTGGTTATGGAAAAGAGTTAGTGATCAAAATTAAAGCTTATTCTCCCAAACGTAGAGCAAAAACCTGGAGAAATCAAGTAGTTTTGTTTTATTCAAGTGAATCCAGTTGAATTCCAATGTCTTGTAGAGAATAATGATGGCTACGATGATGCTGTATAAAGACTATTATTAAATATTGACTTATTTTTTGTTCTTAATCATTGACCCAATGGCCTCAAAATTTTTCAGCAATTATACTCTCATCAAAGATGAGATGACTCAAAAAATTAAAAATATAAATACAGTATGATCTAATAATTCCACTACTCAGTATTTATCCAAATAAAACAAAGACACTAATTCAAAAATATGTGTATCCCTATGTTTGTTGCAGCATTATTTATAATAGCCAAGAAATGGAAACAACTCAAGTATTCATTAATAGATGAATGGATAAAAATATATAGTTCGCACGTGCACACACACAGACACAATACACACTGTAATATTACTTAGCCATATGAAAGGATGAGATCTTACCAACATAGATAGACCTAGAAGGTATTATATTAAGTGAAATAATACAGAGAAAGACAAATATAATATGATTCCATTGATATGTGGGACCTAGGAAACAAAACAAAAGGATAAACAAACAAAAAGTAGAGCCAGACCTATAAATATAGAAAACCAAATGATGGTTATGAGAGGAAAGGGAGATGGGGTGAGAGGATGGGAAAAAAAGGGTGAAGAAGAGTGGGAGATATAGCAGGGTTCCAGTTATGGAATGAATTTGTCATGGGAGCAAAAAGTACAGCATAGAAATATAGTTAATGGTACTACAATAGCATATGGTAACAGATGGTAGTTACACTTGGGGTGAGCATAGCATAATGAATAAGTTATTGAATCACTATGTTATACACCTGAAACTAATATAACATGTGTATCAACTATTCTCAAATTTAAAAAAAAAACTGAAAAAAATCGCTTATCTATGGAATCTGAGAAGTCATATCAAAGACACACTCGATCCAAGCTACTGAAAACACTAGATATCTAGTGTACATACAATCATACAACATTATTGGAAATGCAAGCTGTATATAGTTGTGTGGGCTTTGGCAAAAGCCAGAAAAAAACTACAAAGACTGACTATACAAATTACAGCCTAGTCAGCTGATGAAGAAAAGAAAAAATATTAGAAATGAATACATACATTGGGGTAAATCTTTTATCACCAAAATCGATTTTTTTCATGCATCTTAGATTTTGTTTTGATTCAATAAATTAAATGAGTCAGAAAATGAATTTAAATCTACCCACAAAAATTCATAATAAAATGTATGGTGGCTTACTTCTGCTATGACATTTCAATTCACTCATCAGAAGACATCTGATTACTCAGGAGTGCTTATATTACATTAGCCTCTTTACTCATGACAAAAGGCTGTATCAGGACTAATCCATTATGGGCTTTTAAATTTTTTTTCCACTTAAAGTTCATGACTACTATCCATTTTAAGTTCTATATTTAAATGGTAAGACATTGAATTTGTAAATTTTGTTATATAATATAGGATTGTTCTAAATTCATTTTTATCTATCAGAATATTTAAGAATCGTTCTGATAACAGAGCTTGAGTCTCCATCAAAACAAAATTATATAAATTTTTGCATACCATTTAATTTTGAGACATCTCAAGTGGAAAGAAATGCACAGTTTTTCTGAAGAACACACTAACTCTCTCTGGACTTTTTTCTTTTTTTCTAGCAACAGATTTGACCAGAACAGCAAGATGAATAAACATAGACAAATCTTTTCTTCTCATATATCCTCAATTGTAGGGATTTGATATTCCAAACAGAACTAGAGCCATTGTCTTGCTTTATCTGTTTTAGCATTCTCAGAACACACAAAAAAAGAAGCTCATTTATTCTAAAGGGGTCTCCAAAAATACCTTTCTCAATTTAATTCCTCATAGGTTTTCAACTGGCTGCAATGCTCTATTAGAGATGTAGGAAATATAATTTAATCCAAAACTTTTTCAGAGACTATGAGACTATAAATAGGGACTTAATTTTAATATTTATATTTAGCTTCCTAACAAGACAGTTAATTTTGTCACAAATGGGCTATAGATTTGAGTTTATATGTACTTAAAATCTGGTTTGTGATCCAATAAAAGACATGTAAAATAGGAGAATGTCTTTTCTAAATCATTGAAATCATAGTTCAAGGCCATCTAATTCTGAATGAAGAATCTCTGGATAGAAAATGAACTTGAGGAACACCTGGGTGGCTCAATGGTTGAGCATCTGCCTTTGGCTCAGGGCGTGAGCCCAGAGTCCCGGGATCAAGTCCCACATCGGGTTCCCTGCATGGAGCCTGCTTTTCCTCCCTCTGCCTGTGTCTCTGCCTCTCTATCTGTGTTTCTTATGAATAAATAAATAAAATCTTTGAAAAAAAAAGGGCTGAAACAAGAAAAGACATAATTTAAAAGAAAGAAAAAAAAGAAAATGAACTTGAAGTTTTCAAACCTTTTTATTTTATTTTTCAAACCTTTTTAATACCAGAAAGAATAAATGTCTAACTGCTACTTTTTCCCCCATTTTCATTTACTGTGAAATGTCTATAGAAGGAGAGTTCATATTAAGGGATGAAGGAAATTATTTTCATCATTAAAATCTTCTAAGTTTTACTCTTGTTTTTCAAGTTTTATTGCTTTAAATTTCAGAGTCATCCCCAGAGCAGACACAAATGTGGTTCTTGCTGATACAAATGTTTGATTCTTTCTGGGATTGTCCAAAGGGATGTTTCATCTGGGTCACTGTCTCTAGAGATGAAAAGATTTACATTTTGTCTTTTGCAGACAGGCAATTGCTTTCACTTCTTTGGGAAAGAAACCAAAAATAGTGGTCTGGAGATTAATGTGAGAGCCACACTACTAGGAGTAGAGTTGCCAGATAATAAAATTTAATAAAAATATTTTTATTTGTTAAATCTGTCAATCCTTTTTTATGAGCCTTTCATCATTATCCAGTGGATTCTTCCAGGAGAGTGCCGATGAAAGAATCTTTCCAGAAGCATGAAACACTAGGCACACCAGACACCAATAGAGACTCTACTCCTGCTAGAGCTAATGTTATGTACATTCAAAGTTGCAATCGTTTTGTAGAATAAGATAGTTAAAATGATAAGGTATCCATTGTAATGTTGAGGAGGAGGTAGTAAGGATGCATTATTGAACATTTTTCAAGGATAACTGGAGTGAAAAGTGATACTCTATATTGTCAAATGCAGAGATAATGTCTTTCATATACGATGCCTTTGTTCTTGATGGGAGCAAGACATCAGCATGACAGTTGATTTTCAAGCTAAGCTTTCTAAATAAATGCTGTAATGACTTTGAAAACAAGGTTTCTAGGAGAGCACATTCCTTTAATTCTTGTACTAAACTGTGAGATCTCAATTAAGAATTTTTGTTATGATAGAACCATAGCAGGAAGACAAATTTCTCCCACACACATACAGACATAAACAAGTTTTATGTTAGGTGGTTTATGTGTCCATCTTTTTCAAAGAATGATTTATTTTCAAAACTCAATTTGGCTTTCAGAAAAATAGTTTATTGATCTATTAGTGAACTTATCTCTTAAAATAGTGTCACATTGCATTTTTTAAATGTACGTTTAACAGATGCTAAGATTTTTGTTATGGAAGGAACACACTGCAATTTAATGTGAGATGTAGTTCATCTATTAATAGTTGTACTTTACAATCTTGAATGTATACCTATACTCTGCTTTGCCCAAATAATCGAATGCTTTAAAAAGATGTACATGGCTTATTAATATCTTATTAATCAAGTTGTTTTGCATATGTACCAATAGAGCTCCCAATAAACAAACAAACAGGCAAACGTGGGAGATCTGTGAAAGAAAGCTTTTACTCAATTGGAATAAAATAATATTATGAAATTTATTTAAACAGGTTTCTTTTAAAACCTAATACTTACATAAATATATCACTGGTAACTGAATAAATGAATACATTATTATATTATTACTATTTGAGCAGACTTGGAAACTGAAATAGAAAATACATTTATTTTCATTTAATATTTAAAGTATTTTTCTATTTCTATTGTGACTATGTGAAAGAAGAAGGCAAAATAGTATGCTCTCATTATTTCCTCAACTCAAAGTATTTCCATGTCTTATTGACTTGTTTTTATAGCAAAAAAGAAATTACCTAAAATAGTTATATACAACATAAATTCCTCAACTGTTTTTTTTCCTTAAAAAAGCATAAAGGACACATACACAAACAAACTTTTAAGTAAATATTCAGATTCACTTTCATATAAATATTATAAAACTAATTTCATATATTCCATCCAAAAAACTCGAATAATTTAAATGTTATGGTAGTATTTTTACATGAAAGTCCAGCACTTTTTCAAAATTCAAAGTAGTTTTTTATTTGTTTCCTTTGTGTGTGTGTATGTGGCTTAGTTTGTACTTACGGCAAACAATAATTTTAAAATAGGTGCTGAACTTAGAGCAAAGATGTTATTCTTCAGGCTGAGGATGTTTTTGTTTTGTTTTGACCATAGGCTTTAATTCAATACTGGCAATGCCCACGTGAACAGGGGTGAATTCACAGATTTAAATTTAATGTTTCACAGTTGCAGATAAAGGAAGAAGCCAGCAATATCTCAACACTACAGACTATATTCTTCTCTCCTTTTTACATCCCATCTGAGAACCCCATCCCACAATGTGTCAGCTTATAGTGCTGACGTATTGCTGTGCACGGCACATCCTGGGACTTGGATAAGTAGGCAACCTTCAGTTTTATAGTCTAACACTAAGAAAAAAGCAATCAGGGTGATCCGCTAGGAAATCAAATGAGGCATATGCTACCACAAGGGCAGCTGGAATTTTTTTCTACACCTCTTGTAGGAATGCAGTGTTTAAAAATTCCACAATGACAATTGGATGTTTACTGTATATTTTAACAGCTATGCTCAATGATGATTCATTTTTCAAATGTTGCAAAACAAGGGTCAAAATCTTCATAAAATCAAAGAAAAACAGCCATCTACTTTTATTGAGCAACTTTCCAAATATAACTGCTTAAATTAACTCATTACTAAAGACAACTGATAGAGTACTTATATGAGCAATAAACATTCCCAGGGGAGTCAAAGAGCTGGGAAAGTAGACTCTTTAAAGACCATTTATAACAAAACCCAAAGAGAAATAAATAACTCACTATCAAGAACTGCATCTAATCATTTTAGTGTGAAGTACTGCAGACGTACAGACGCATTTGCCAAAAACTACATTTACCTACATCACCCTCCCTAACTGACACATTACAAATAAATGTACTCCCCTCATAAGAACAATCTTCTAAGCACAATACATAGATGCACATACCAAGTTTATCGCACTGTTATTGGACTAGAAAAGATCAAATTTTCTCATACAAATAAAGTGAAAATGGTTCTTCCAATTTAAGGTCCGTGAAACACTTATTAAAGATAAAAGCAGGTTATTTAGCAATATTGGAATTTGTGAGGTGCACCGTGTGTGCACCAGAATGAAATAGAAATTTCAGTGATGGAAAGTCATCCTCCTTCCCTCTCGATAGTATAATAACCTTTTAAATCATGTTTGACATTTGTAAGTTGAGCGAGCTGGCAGCCCTATAAAGTCTATGTGGTAATATATGTGGTAAACCCTTTCTGGAGCAGTAATCTCATTGCTGTGTCTAACGGCTCTCGCTTCATGTGGCCGACTGGGCCCCAAGAGGCTTATTTGACTCTGCCTTTCTCGAGCCACTGGTTGCTAATGTTCCTTATTATGAGGAAAGCAGAAACGTGCCTTCAGGCAATGGCCACTCTGCTAGAGGTACAACCACCAGCCAACCTTCTGCTGAGCTGTTTTGTCTTAAACGATTAAATATGCACATGCGTTATACAAAGGGGGTTCTTTGTGCTTCAAAAAACAATATGACAGTGATATTTACTCTGCTCCAATTGCTAATCTGACAAGCTCCATCTGGTAAGCAGACCCTTTATCTTCCCATCACCCTAAATCTTTGAAGGAAAGTGGACACTAGTGGCATATGTCCATGGCTGGTCCTTATGCTTAATGAGGTAGAATATTTATAGGTTTTAACTTTAAGGACACCTGTAAGACATGTTATTGGTGTTGAGAAGGAAAGCTTTCCACTAAAGAGAGCTACATGGGTCCATTTTCTATCACTCTACTTTTCATTTAGAAAGGAAACCCAGCAATTAATCTCCTTACAAAGGTGAAGTTGAGATTTAATTCTTCTGAAAACATTCCATGATCTTTGGTGTTCCCAGCAAAATCTTGGCTCATTCCTAGTTCTTGCCCTTATATTTTTATTGCCTTCTCATTTATCTATTGGTCCTACCCAACTGTAAGCATTGTGAAGGCAAGAAATGTAGATTATTTCATACATTTACACAGTAGATGCTTTTTAATATTAGTTGCATGAATAAATGTAGGCATTTCCACTCTGTTATAAACGTGGAATATTTATTTATATTATAGGAACAAAGATGCTGTCAAAATAATCCTTCCAACTTATCCTCAAACCAAGCCTATGGGTTGGTTACTTTTGCCTTCCACAGTTTATCAGAGTTTCCTTTATCTTGTCCTTTGTTACGCATTAGCAACTCACTCATTGAATGTTCATCCTATGTAGCCTATATTCATACGTGAAAAATATTCTGGGAATTCAATTTTTCCAAATTAACATATTACTCTACATACAGTTTAACCTATTGTGCTTTTGGGGAGAGCACATTAAAACAACAATTAACATTTATTTCTTCACCGTTCCTGTGAGTCAGATCAGAAGCAGGTGAGCAGGGTAACTGTGGCTCAGTCTTTCACAAGTTGCGGATAGATTTCAGCCATTGTTGCAGTCATTTTAAGCATTGACTGGGGCTAGCAGATCTGCTTCCAACTCAGGTAGTTAAGCCAGATGGTTGGTGCTGGCTGTGGTTATGGGTTGTCAGTTTCTTTCAGCATAGACCTGTTGTGCTTTGTAGCAATATAGAAAGATTGTGGCATGAAGGCCCTATTGCATGTTCACATCTAGAAACGAATGTGTATTCTGAGAGAATTAATTTCTATCACTAATGTGGTAGCATATTAAGTCTCATGATTTCCAAGTATGGAGGGATTAAAATGAAAGATTATTTGTTCATTTTTATTTCATTTTATTTATGAGAGACATAGAGAGAGAGGCAGAGACATAGGCTAAGGGAGAAGTAGACTCCCTGAGGGGAGCCTGATGCAGGACTCAATCCCAGGACCCTGGGATCACGACCAGGGCCGAAGGCAGACACTCAACCACTGAGTCAGGCATCCCAGTTATTTGTTCATTTTAAGGAGAGAAATATTAGTGCTGTTTTCTTTCAGATGCTGATGAAAAAAATCTGAATAGGAAAGACAAAAGATTCCCTCAGTTAATTTGTATTTTATACATAATCTAAAGCTGACTTTATCCATCCCGATTGGATAATTGGGATGTAATGGCATCTGAGGCTTTGGTTTAGAAGTGGGAAATAAATGATGAAATTTCTTCAGTCATTTTCTGGGTCACTTTCTCAATATATAGGTCATAGCCAGTGGCTATTGTTTCCTTCCAAGTACATATTTCAGCTATATTAATGTATACTTTTATTTGTTATTTAGAGGATATTAAGCATATTTTCCAATAGGTACTTGAAATTATAGTTGACTTTAAACCTTTCAAAATAATAGAGATGGAACATGGTAGAAGACATTTGGAAATCTGGCATTAGATTTGGTGTCCACAATCACCAATACTTTAAGAATTTCTAGCCCAAGAATATACATTAAACATATTAGGAATGTACCCAGGTACACTTATTGGTTCATTGGTTTTATTTGCTTAGCTAGTACAATTCACAATTGTTTAGGAGTGATAGTGCAAAGTGAAGGAAGGTTAGCCTAATACTCATAAATGTGTGAAGAGAAGCAAGGCTTTAGAGTAGTAATAGTTATACCTAAATTAAGTGCTATGAACAAGGCACTCTTCTGAGTAATTCATGTGTGTTAGTTCGTTCTTTACAGTCACCTTCTAGGGTTGGTACTATCTTCAAATTATTAATGAGAAAACTGTGGCTCAGAGAGGTCAAATAATTTGCCTGAAGACACAGAGCTGGTGCGTGCCAAAATTTAGCAGTTTAGCTAGAGTCATGTGTTTAGCGACCACGCCGTGCCTCTGGTAATATCTGAAGTTATGATATTTGACAACTGGTTTCTGAACTACAAGGTTAGTTTCATTTTAGCCACTGTTAGGAGTACAAGGAGGGTTAGAAAGGGAATTTTCCATTTGACTATTTATGACTATTTTGCAAATAATGATACATAAAAACTTATTTTTATTTTTTTCACATGTGGATTTAGATATCCACAATTATACATGTGATAGGAACTCATTAAACATTTGATGAGCAGATAAATTGATAAGTGAATAAATATATGGATTTCTGTATAATATGTATCTATCTCATTCTATCATTATAAAGGCTACATACAAGTATTTAGAAAGAAGCCACTACTGAGGATCATTTCGTAAACTGCATTTTGCTAATGCAATTGGTTATGTTATTAGCCATGATGGAATCTGCTTAACATCTCTCTGAGTTATCATTAATAATTATCCTGACAACAGTATTACTACTACTAATAACAACACACTTGGGACTCCGACTCTCAAAATCTTATGGAAAATATGAATAAAAATATCTTTAGAAAATGTTGTTATCCAGGGCACCTAGGTGGCTCAGTGGTTTAGCATCTGCCTTTGGCTCAGGTCCTGATCCCAGGGTCCTGGGATTGAGTCCTGCATCGGGCTCCCTAAGGGGAGCCTGCTTCTCCCTCTGCCTGTATTTCTGCCTCTCTCTGTGTCTCTCATGAATAAATAAATAAAATCTTTAAAAAAAGAAAATTTCATTATCCTTTTAAATCAGTAACATAGAATTTAAATGTTTAAAATGCATCTATTCTTCCAATGTAGGTTTAAGCCAAGTCCTCAGACACCTCTATTTCAGTCAGATCATTGTCCTTCATCCTCTCCTATAAAGAAGTCCTGGAGATAGCCATTTTCCAAAACGTTGAGGTTCTAATGAGAAAAAGACAACAATAACAACAAACTAGGTGGTGAGAAAGAGAAGGAGCGGAGAAGTAGAAGGTGACATGGTTTATTAAAAAGTAGCGAATACCAGGGGCACCTGGCTAGCTCAGTCCATAGAGTATGTGACTATTGATCTCAGTGTTGTGAGTTTAGGCACCAAATTGGATGCGGAGCCAAAAAAATTTAAAAAATTAAAAAGGGAAAGAATACCACATGGCAAAATGACAAGGTTTAATGTTCTTCCTCTTACCATTTTTTTTTCAGCCTTTACTGTTAGTATCAGTATCTTGTAGAGCATAGCAGACAAAACTAAAAATTCCAAAAACTGATATAAAAATAGCCTCGTTAAAATTAGAAAAAAGAACAGATGGGTTGGGCTTCTACATTTATGCTTCTTACATTGTACTAAATTGAGTTAAAAGGAATAATCATCTCTTGGGGTCCCTGCCTAAAGATCCAGTGACAGCCTGACTCTTAAGCTACTATTGATTATCTTCAATTCTGAGTGGCTGCTCTATAGACTAAATTAACTGTCTAAATAACTCTTTCTTAGAATATATTTTGGAATATGTAAGACAGCTTTGCAAATGATAAAACTCCAGGTAGAGTCAATAGCTTGAACAAGAGCAATACCAAACACGTGATTTCCCTACTGCATTATATATTAAATTCTGTATCAATTTCTTTTTGGCTCCAAATCTATGCTAATCTGCAAAAGTGATTAAAGTTACAGCAGATGCACTGCTACCCATATTGTGTATACACAATATATAACATGTATGGCAGATTTATGTGTTTATGGGTGAAAGAATGCGTTATTTTTCCAAAGTACGAGTGTATGATGAGTGTTATGGAAATATTTGCATTCCATATTTGTTTTCACAACTCTGCCTTTTTCTATGTCACCCAGACTCAAAATCTTTGAAGTAACTTGGAGTCTCCATCTCTCTTCTAGTTCCATCTAATTGGCAGACCTTGCCTGTCATTCCTCTGCTCTTTCATCTGTGTCATAGTCTGTATTCCTACAGCTGCTTCTCTAAATCCCACTCTCAATTAGCCTGAACTAAGATTTTGCAGCCATGACTTAACGTACCTCTAACTTTCATTTTTTGTTCTCTCCATGACTCTTTGGTAAGTTGACTCTTTGGTAAGTCCCTCTCTCTAAAATACATCCTGACACCACCCACGGCACCTCTCTGTATTCCAATGTTCCACCCTCTATTTCAATGTGAATTTAAACAACATTTAGCCCATATTTTAGGTTTGTCTGGATATAATTCTAATTCACTTCCTCCACTTTATTGTCAAAAATGTTTCACATTCAGTGAAACACCACTCATTTTCTTCACACATGCTTCTCTTTTCCTTCTTTCTAAAATGTTTTTTCCTTATTTCTCACCATCTACATCCTACTTATCATTCAAAATCTAGTTTCATATTCAACTTTTTTCTATGAGGTTTCCTTGACTCCCAGAATTCCATTCACCACAAGGGATGAAAAATAACATCTCTTTCTTCTCCAATTTCCTGGCTACTGATCTATTCTAGACATTAGAACATATTTTTCATAATAAGTGTTTTATTGTAATTATGTTCACATTTATCTTATCTTCCATACTAATTATAAGCACCTTAAAAGCATAGTCTATTTTACTCCACAGGACTAAGCATGCTGACATGTACATAGGAGGCATAGATGGATGCATGAATGAATGAATAAATTTGTCCTCAACAGAAAATAATTTGAACTCAAGTCTCCTGAATCCCCATCAGGGCTTTCGGTTCACTCCTCTCCTGATGGTAACTGGCTATTTAGTCAGCGGTGACTGTTATGGCACACCACCTTCAACGCTACACTTCCACAGTATCAAATAACCCTCGTTACAATTTTCCATGACTGATGTAAACCTTTCCCTACTGTAATTCAGTCTCCTTATATTTTCCCCTGGTCTGAAGGCAACATGACAGTGTAGGAAGACAAAAGGCCTGTGAGTTTAGCAGTCTGGATTCTAGGCCCAGCTTTCCCACATTTCTTAGCTTGGCAAATCAGTTAGCCTCAGCTTTCTCGCTTGTTTGGACTGGATGATTTGGGAGTTCCTTCCAACTCTGAAATTCAGTGGAGGTGAAAGGCATAATCTGTTATCTTTGACCTTTAGAAAATCATTTTACATGCCTGAGTTCCTACAAATTATTATTAAATGACTCTGTCTTCCCTGGTGCTACTTCGTATGGTTCTGATACTCATTCTAAGCTCTAACATTCAAACTTTCAATATTGTTCAGTTCATGCTGAGAATTTCCCTACATCTGTGTCACAGCCCTCAGAATTTCCCTGGAATTCTTTGCCCAAAAGGCTTCATTTCCTTATCACTGAATCCTTTGATGGTTTTAATGCCATTCATTATTTGGTTGAGGAGGCTTTGCTGAATAACCCACAAGCTTAATGCCCTGCCTCCTTGGGTAGCCATCCATTGACAGACCATGCATCTGCTGCCTGGTTTTTCAACCTTCTTGGCACTTGTCCAGTGACTCTTCTTACTCTTTCTAACCTTCGTAAGTATGCCTCTTCATGTCAATGTGCCTTCCCTCCCAGACATGGTCTGTTTTTCCTTTCTACCCATGTTCAAGGTCTGTTTCCTTCCTTTTCTATCCTGTACAAACTTCTTTTACTTCTTTTGTTTGCCAATTTCTTTGTCTTCCCTTAAATGCACAGATCCTGAGTGTTCACTGGAGTCTAGAAAAGCAGAAGCATTGATAAAATGGTGTGGACTTGACATAAATGTGGGAAAAAAATCAGAACCAAGTGATATAAGTACAAGTGTTTAAAGTTAGATCCTAGATGACAGACTTATTGAAAATACAATATGGTAAATGTGATACAGTCTGTGGCAAACTTCCAGAGGAGGCAGGGACTCTGTCATCTCATCACAAGCATTCTGGAAGCTGTTTCTTTTAACTGGATCTGCCTTGAAAGAAATATCTCTGTTCTGTGAAAAGAGTGCACTTAGACATATACCTTAGAGTGTGCATTTTAACTTCTCTTTTCCAAAAACCAAGAGACTTCTGTTCAGTCTGAAGATCATTGTGACCAAAGCTTAATTAAATTCAAAGACCAAAGTGCCCAAAGACTGGTCCAGTAGACCAGTAAATATGAACTCTAGCTGAACATTAGAGCCATCTATGGAACCTCAAAAATTATGCTTAGATGTCATGCCTAAGTCAACTGGCTTGGGTCTAGACATCAGTATTTTTAAAATTTCCCTCCAGCAATCATGAATCACGCCCTTTGGGATTTATCCAAACCATTTAAAAACTTATATTCAAATAAAAACCTGAACACAGATATTTATAGCAACTTTATTCATCATTGTCAAAACTTGAGAGTAACCAAGATATTTTCTTCATAGATAAAGGACAAATGAACTATGGTATATCTAGATAATGGAATATTATTCAGCATTAAAAAGAAATGAGCTATCAAGCCATGGAAAGACATGGAGGAGCTTTTTTTTTTTTTTTTTTTTTAATTTTTTTTTATTTATTTATGATAGTTACAGAGAGAGAGAGAGGCAGAGACACAGGCAGAGGGAGAAGCAGGCTCCATGCACCGGGAGCCCGATGTGGGATTCGATCCTGGGTCTCCAGGATCGCGCCCTGGGCCAAAGGCAGGCGCCAAACCGCTGCGCCACCCAGGGATCCCTGGAGGAGCTTTAAATAGATATAATAACTAAGTCAAAGAGCCAATCTGAACAGGCTAAATACTGTATGATTCCAACTATATTCTGAAAAAAGCAAAATTGTGGAGACAATGAAAAGGTTGCTAGGGATTGCCCAGGAGTGGGGAGTAATGAATTGTGAAACACAGGGAATTTTTAAGGCAGTGAAAATATATGATGGATATATGTCATTATACATTTGCTCAAGCCCACAGAATGCATAACAAGAGTGAACCATATTGTAAACTATGGACTCTGAAGGATAATGATATCTCAGTGTTGATTCATCAATTGTAACAAATATACCACTCTGGTGGGGGATGTTTACATTGGGGAAGGCTATGTACCCATGGAGGCAGGAGGTATATGGTAAATCTCTGTACCTTCCTCTTAATTTTGTCGTGAACCGAAAACTGCTTAAAAATATACATATCTTAAGTAACTGCCATGTGCAACAGAAGTTGAAAACTCAGTCTGGTTCAGATCCATCTCTGGTGGCTAGGAGATCAGAGGGTTGGAAGTTTATTAGCGACTCTTTTAAGAACCATCTTGATCTGTTACACATTTTCCAGCTTTGTGATAATTTAAGACTGAAGAAAAAAGAAAAACTTATGTTTTTACATTGACAATGATCTCAAAAATTATCCCTGTTCATGTAAATGTATAGGCAAATCAACAGATCAAAATATGAGAGAAGAGCAAAGTCAACCCTGTTTGTGTTTTTCCCAGAAAAAAGGTGGGAGGAGGGTGGCGGGTAGCATGTCTACCAAATGAATTGAATGGCTTCCCATAACTACTCAGCAAAGACCTAACTCACTCTGTGTCTCAGCCTATAAGGCCTTGCCCAGCCTAGCCTGGCTTCTTTCTGAGCTCTTCAGTCTTATGCTACACATGCTTTTCCCCACTCCTTCCTCTCTTTGGCCTCTAGAAACAGTAGCTGACCTTTCAATCTTACTAAAGTTTTGTCATGCTTTGTCTTACCACAGGTCTTTTCCCTCTGCCTAGAACCTCTCCCCAACAGTTCTTAAATTTTTCTGTGCATTGAAATCACCCGAGGATATTTGAAAACTCTCAATGCCTAGGTGAACAATTAAACAATTGAACAATTGAATAGGATTTTCTAAAATGAGACCCAGCCATCAGTAATTTGAAGAAACTCAAAATTCCCAAGTTTCTTCTGATGTACAGCAAAGAATGTGACCCAGTGTCCTAATGTCCTCCAATGGGACCTTGGGTCTTTGCAAATTTTCATTTCCTAAGGAAAACTTCCTGAATTCACGATCTGGTTAATATCTCTATGTAAAATCTCAAAGCACCAACCACCTTTGCACATATCATAGTGTTAATTTTATATTTATTAGTTGGGGATATATAACGTATCTCAACCTCAACACTAGACTGTACAATCTATGTAGCCCGTGACTATATCTGATTTTGTTAACCACAGTACCACCAGTTCCACAAGAACAAACAAACAAAAATTTGCCAATATCCAGACTCTTAAATTCATAACATAAACAAGGTTAATCAATTATCTGATCATCATACAGATTTGTAATGGTGCTATAAATATATTGATCTCTTCACTTGTAATTTTTAATGACAATGTTACTAGATCTGATTTTACTGGTAAAATGTTACTGTCCATAGTCATATAATATAGTGTTATTATACTTCTTAATTCTGGACCAAGGTATAATCATTTGTATGCAAAGGCTTGAATCATCCCTAGTCTCCTTTATTTTTTGCCCAGTACAAATGCATGCAATCCACTAATTGTAGATCCACTGTAACACATTCTGTTAATGCAGTTGTTCAGGAAAAGTGTGATTACATTTTTTGTTTGGGTGTATTTTATACAAAATCTGCCATGTTGAAATTTTCCTCAGCTGTTGGTTCACAGAGGGTGTCAGACCTGTGGGCTGTCACATGGTCAAATAAGGAAAACAGCACAACAGGCATGTTAATTAGTATTGCATAAGCACAGCCATAATGAAGTCTAATTGTTTTGCAGTGGCGGTTACCATAAGATTCCAAACCCACACTGGTCTTCCGTGAAGAAAAGTCAAAACAATGAGAATTTTTTCTCCAAAAAACTTGTTTGCTTTGAAGCATGCTGGTTTAAAATGCAAATACTCTATAGAGATGTTTGTCACCTGCATGTTTTTGCTCTGTACTATTATCTCTCTACTTTTATCCTTCTCTATCTATTATCATCATCCTTTCTACACACACATTTTTACTAACAACTGTTCATCTGATTCTTGCCATCTAAACTAGCTCCCACAAATTCTAAAAACAATTTCATGCTCGGTCAGTTTTGCGGTCTGTATTTGATCTTAGTGTAAAAAAGAAAAAGAACAAAATTCATCACTACACACACAAAATAACCCTGTTCTTCAATAAACCCAAGAAGTAAATGGGAAACCTAACAGTTTTTCATGAACCTGAATTACTACACACCAAGATATCCACTTTTAATCAAATTTGGAGTGATTCAATGAGGCTATAATAGCCAAATGCTCATTTTATACATAATATTGCCACTAATCCTAAAGGAAAAATAAAATAAAATCTGTGTGGTTATTTGGTCAGTTTCATTCATGTTTATGTTAATTTAATTCAAACTTTTCAAGGAACAACGACTGTCAATTACATTAAATTATACTCTAGGGAGAGGATTTGTGAACATGTGGATTATAATCTGCAAAAGAAAAAACAAGACATGAAAGCATTTCAGTGGTCTGAATTGCAGTTATCTTTTAGAATGACATCCTAAGGAATTTTAAGAGCAACAGAATGTGTGAGTGGCTCCTCTCAAATATCTGAAATCCTCTAAAAATCCCTGTCTCACATAAATAGCCTTTTACTCTGTTTCCTTAAATTTTATTCTTGCCAAATCAATAGTTTGGATTCTGACAGTCTACAGATGTGAAAGAAATAGCGTGTTTCAAGATTTGAGGAAGGAAAATAAATTCTGAAGTATCTGGGGATTGTGTGTTTCAAAAATAATCCCAGCATTATTTCTTTTTTCTTTTCAATCAAAAGGAAATATGTCACAAAAGCATTTTGAATTAAAAAAAAAAAAGGTTATTGGTTTGAAGGAATAAGAATAATTCCTGCAGCTGAATTCAGAAATCCATTAAAAGATAATGTTAAAACAATACCTGCCAATTTGAAAACCAAGCTGCAATTCCATTTTATAAGAGTTCTTAAAGGGCATCACTCTCTATAGGGAGCATGTGTTCATAGAAGGGTTTGTGGGTGTTATATGTACAAGTGAATATATGTTAGCGTGCATATAGCATCTTACTTAACAAATACTCATGGGTTTTTTTTCAAGAGTAGAAGGGATTGCATGATGAATCAGTTCCATAAAACAATGGCTTATGAACTCCAGATGTAATGCTTTTGCACTTTGTCTAATAAGCAGAGGGATTTGTCAAAGAGAGCTTTCTTTCCTAAGAGAGCCCAAATGAACCAACCTCTATGTTTAAGCTGTTTAGAATTCCAAGTTGTCTTTCGCCTGTACAGAGGAATCAAGAATGAAACCATTTGCACTTATATCTCAGCAGCATATTACTCAACATTTAGTAAGGTCCAAAATTCTGAAATATAATTTAAACTAACTCCTGGCTATGCAACAAACAAATAAAAAAATCAGGAATGTTTCACATAGTTTTCAGAGTACAAGAACAATAGACTAAATATTTATTCAGTACACTTATGTGAAGGATCAGGGAAAACAAAATGGACAAAACAGAAAAAAAATAAATTGCAGCATAGTTCAATACATAAACACTGCTTTTTAAATTCTTCTCAAAGTTACCAAACGAGTGTCAGAATAGTCTATGGTGATGATGTCAGGGAGGCAATTTCATAATATTTTGCAAAAATGACATTGTCTCATAATTTCAAATCTCCATGTTTCCATAGGTTCTTTGGATATTTTTAATTCACTTTATTTATCAATATGGGATATCTTCAAGATATATGATTCACTTAATGAATATGATACAAGATAATGTCTACAGTAAGCTACCAATTTATAAAACACAAAGCTAACTGCATATGCACAGATTATTCACAGATGTTAATGGAGATTTGTACAAGAAAAATTGCAACATTTGTTATTCCTAAGAAAGAAAATGGGCTGTTTAGAGGTTGCGGTGGGAAAGAGACTGAATTTTCCCTTCATAGTTTTTATATATATTTTTAATAGCTTTTATTTTTTTTTTGGTTTTATACTATTAAAGCATTGTCCTTATTTAAAGATAAATATAATAATGTTAAAAATATATTTGAGTACCATTGTAAAACTAGCTCTTGACTAAGAGATTTTTTTGGTCTTGTTTTCATAAAACATATTTTGGGAAAATGAGCGATATGTACAAAAAGTAAAATAAAAAGCAAAGTTTGGAAAATGGCACAACAATAAGTGTATGATATGGAGTAAATGTATTCTATGAGTCCCTTAAAGGTCACAGTATCTTAAATACTTGAGAAAAAACTTCAGATGAAATTGGAGATTGTTAGGATTTATAGAGAAGGAAAATAAAAGATTAATTCTGTCAAAAGTCGCATATTCAGAGCACCATATGATGACAAGGTTGGCCAAAGGAGAGTCCCATTTGATTATAGTGGTGCGTGCATGCATGTGTGTGTGTTGGTAGACTGCATGGAGCTGTGGAGAGTAACGTAAGTGTGTAAGTGCTGAAATGAGGAGAATGGATCCGATGGCAGAAGATTATTTTTTCATGATTGTGAAAGCAGAATAAACAATTGTACTTACTTGATTTTCTTTCCTTTTCTTTCTTTTTTTTAAAAACTTCTTCTTGTAATCATTGTTAAACTCAAGTTTAAATTTCTTCAGTGAAGTGTACAAATCATAATTGTTCAGATCAAAGAAGCTGTACAAAGTGAACATATCCACATAACTTGTAGCTAGATGAAGATCTCTAACATTACCAGTCTCCCAGAAGTCTTTATCATTAACACCTTTCCCCATATACACACACCCAAAGGCTACTAACATTATGTTCTATCACCAAGATTGATTTTCTAGTTGCGGAACTTTAAATAAAGGGAATCATATCACACATGCTCTTCTGGGTCTGGCCTCTTTCACTCATTATGTCTATCAGATTCACGCATGTTGATTCAGCATGTGGTAACACTTGGCACAAAAGGATGAATCTTTTTAGTCCTTTTGGCTAAATAATTACACATATTCATTACCCCAAAGTGTAAAGCATGGAAGTGAGAAAAGGTTAATTAGGCATTAAAATATTTTATTTGTATTGCACTTTACAATTCATCTTGCTATGTATTTCTTATTTCATTTGTCCTGTACAATAGTACCAGCTATTGGGAGATATTATTATTACTATTATTGTCATTATTATTTTACAGATAAGTTTGGAGAATTTGCTTTACTTACTGAAGATTGTATTTAAACAGCAAATAAGAAGTTAATTGTCATTCACACCCAGGGCATCTAATTTCAAAGGACATGTGGCTATAATACAAAACCACATTATATACATTATTATTTGAATAAAGAAAAGGGAAAAACCCATTTCTCAGCTTCCATGACCTTTCATTATTCCTTAGAAAATGTGATGCTAGTGCTCGGTAACATTTATATTGCACCTATCACAGGTCAGACCTTTTCCTAAATGCTTCTATTCTCCCATTTAATCATCATAAAATAATTATGAAGAAGGTACTATCATTATTCCCACTTTGTAGTTGAGAAAACTAATGCCCAGAGAGGTTAAGAAAACTTCCCTAAGATCACAGGGCTAACTACTCTATCTAGGTTGGTAAACTCTAGCACAGAGTAGATAGGTTTCGTGGGCCACACTGTCTCTGATGTGACTGTTTAGTTCTCCCACTGTAGCACAAAAGCAGCCACAGACAGTAAGGAAAAGATTGGGCATGGCTGTGTAAGGCCTGATTTCCAAAAACAGTCACTGGGTCAAATTCAGCCCACTGGCTACAGTTCGCTGATTCAGACTATCAATGGTCCCAGAATACTTGAAAATACTATAATGCAAATTCTGAGTAAAACTTAATTTGTAGGTAAAGCCATAGAAACACTTGCAAAACATACATATCAAAACATGTTGCAAAAGTAAAGCAGAATATATCTGAGGCAAAAGCATCCAGTTAGACGATTCCATCTTAACTAGCTATTACCTAATGGAGGATTTGAATCCATCAGTGCAAGCGCACAGCACAAGCCAGATTCAAAGGACAAGTAAAAATGAATGTCCTCAACAAAAAGTTAACCTTAACCTTTTCTTACTTAATTTATATATGGAACAACCTTTATTGTAGGGCTTGAATAATCAGAGTTATGAAAACTGCTATATTGGCAAAGGCTATATTTCACTGGTCTAGGAGTTTGTTAAGAAAACCAGTCAGGTAGGTTCAAAAGATGCAAATAAATAGAATAAAATTAAAATGTATGAATATATCATCATCTGTCATTTTAAATATTCAATTTTCATCATTTTAAAGAGTAGTTGGTGAGTATATTTTTTATTTTAGAGGTAAAAATGTGTCGTACTCATATAAAAATTCTGAATAATAAAAGCTCTGCCATTTTTGTAAATTGTATGCTTTGCTTGCCCTTGTCTTAGAATCCAGTTTATTTTTAAAACAAACATTCTGAAAATCTTTGATATCACATTCAGCAATCCATCTGCTCCAATGTAAATTCTTTCAAGTGCAGGTGGCCTGTAACGTTGTGTGAGAGCAATTAATGAAGTTTAAAATCTCTTTTGCTCTTTCACGCTCGGCTGGATGGTAAAAAGGGGTCATCATCTTTCATTCTCTAGCTTAACAGTATACACAATTAGATATTTTCATGCCTTTTTATTTCCCTTTTAGATACATATATTATACATGTTTTCTGGGTAGTACTGGATGCAGACCAAATAAACTCACCAAAGAATGATAAAAATATTAATATATAGTATAGATTACATTAATAATGCTTTAAAAAGAAAAATGTTATAAAAAAACTTATTTCAATAGGCTAAAATTGTCATTTGTAGTCTCAAAATTATAACAGTAATTAAAGTAAGAAAAAAGGAAAGCTTTTTACACTAATATCAATTGTTTAATGGAAAAGTCCAAAAATTAAATATTTATTATGTTTTACTTCATATGTGAAATTTCTCTTCATGTGTTAGTAATGCATTCACTCTAGTTAAATAATAATTCAATAGTAGATTTATAAATTGATTGGACACCCAATTTTTCTGATTATTATATTTGCTTTGAGCCTCATGGTGACTCAGATCAAATTATGTTTAAAATAAAATATAGGGGATCCCTGGGTGGCGCAGCGGTTTGGCGCCTGCCTTTGGCCCAGGGCGCGATCCTGGAGACCCGGGATCGAATCCCACGTCGGGCTCCCAGTGCATGGAGCCTACTTCTCCCTCTGCCTGTGTCTCTGTGCCTCTCTCTCTCTGTGACTATCATAAATAAATAAAAATTAAAAAAATAAAATAAAATATATTAGAGCTTATTTAATTTATGACCTTATTTATGTTGATATATTTATTGTATTTTGCTAAGTGCATTGAGAATTAATTTGTCTGACACTGAACTTACATTTCATAAGGCATGGATGGTGTGGGTAGCTTTGCCCATGTATTTGTTTTAACCTTTAATACAAAATTTGTGCTTTTGCTTTATAGAGAGAAATATGTCCTCATCATTAGAATTTAATTTGTAAATTAAAATATTTGCCATTTACAGTAATAATTATGGACGCACAGTAGACATGGAAGACCAAAGAATAAAGTTTCTGAAAGAAACAGCAGCCCATGCAGTAAGTCTTGTCATTCTGGCTACCTGCACAGACATTACCTATAATGCCAGTTAGCGGTCATCCAACACTATCCTATAGGCAATACATACTTATAAGTTACGTAAAATATTATATTTGCATGTTCTAATTCAATTATTAAAAAATAAATTCAGGGATCCCTGGGTGGCGCAGCAGTTTAGCGCCTGCCTTTGGCCCAGGGCGCGATCCTGGAGACCCGGGATCGAATCCCACGTCGGGCTCCCAGTGCATGGAGCCTGCTTCTCCCTCTGTCTGTGTCTCTGCCTCTCTCTCTCTCTCTGTGACTTATCATAAATAAATAAATATATTACAAAAATAAAATAAATTCAGTCATAAAAAGAGGGGAGAAACACTCCACGAATGAACTGCAATGGTTGACTTTAAAGGCTTATAAAATATATTCACTTTTAAGGATATTTCTAGTACTCCTTTTTCTTATTTTTACTTATTTTAAAAAAATATTTTATTTATTTATTCACGAGAGACAGAGAGAGAGAGAGAGAGAGAGAGAGAGAGAGGCAGAGACACAGGCACAGGGAGAAGCAGGCTCCATGTAGGGAGTCCGATGTGGGACTAGATCCAGGACCCCGGGATCACACCCTGGGCGGAAGGCAGGTGCTAAACTACTGAGCCACCCAGGGATACTCCTATTTTTACTTATTTTTAATGCAAAGTAAATTCTTAATGTAGAGATTTAGAAGAATTACAGAGACTTGCTATATTGAAGTCAGAAAAAATTTGTGCTAAAACTGTCTAGATGAAGGCTTTTGCTTTTTTGTTATTATTAAAAAATGCAATTTTTTAGAAAGTCAAAATCTGGTTTTAACAGAACAAAGGAATATCAAAAATTTCTCAGAAAATAAAACTAAAGTAAACAGTAAATCTGATCTGGAAAACTCAAGACAAAGTGCAGGTTTGGGACTCATGCTCTGTCAGCTGAGGTCATGCTCATAAGAAAATGGAAAATAGAAGCATCTTTTACTAGGGTTGAATATGCAATCATTGAATGAATGCTTTTTCTAGTAGATTACATTGGAAAGTTTAAGCATCATCCATAATGCCTTTTCTAACCTGACACCTTTCTAACCTGATAATCCAGCCGGCTTTATATTCCACTTGATTTCTACAGAGGCATTTGTTATCATATTTGATCGAATCAATAGAAGACATGATCTTTCTTCTTTAGCTAGAAAAGCAAATCATTCACATATTTATTTACTCTAGATTTAAATTAGCTACAACTGGTTACATATCTGTTTTCTAGGGTATGTAATGAACTAACTAAAAATACTGTACAAATTCAGCAATGGAAAAATATGATTATGACTTAAGCAAGTTGGGTAAAGTTTCTTGGCAGAAGGGTTGTTCATCTGAACTCTTGGGTGGTGGCAGAGAAAAGTAATGATCATGCATTTATAGGAAACATAAAATTACTCTAGAGGGCAGATGAAAATGGAACATCTGATGAGCTGTGAGAAAGATGCTTTGTATTGTAGAGTAGACTTCAATGCTAGAGATTTGAGATTATATCTGGTAGTTAACCAAGAATTAGTGAGTTCCTTAAACTCACTCAGGAAGGGCATGAGCAACTTAAAGAAATACTTAAGAAAATGTACTTTAATTTACATGGAAGCAAATATGTAGGGCATTTAAAAAATAGCCATAAGGTATTTTTTCACTTTCCATTAATAATTGAATATCTGTGTGTGTGCTTGTGTAAGACACCAAAATCCAAACAATATCCAAATGCACAATGTATCACACAAAATAAATTAAGCCCTAATCACAATATTCTATTCATAACATGTACTTGGTAGGAAAAGATAGATACTGAGACTTTTTATTCTTTTTTCTTTTCAAGATTTTATTTATTTATCCATGAGAGAGAGAGAGAGACAGAGGAAGAGACATAGGCAGAGGGAGAAGGCTCCCCGTAGGGAGCCTGATGTGGGACTTGATTCCTGGACCAGGATCATGCCCTGAGCCAAAAGCAGACACTCAATGGCTGAGCCACCCAGGCGACCCTAAGACTTTTTATTCTTAATATTATTTTCTTCTACCTTGAAGTCATAATAAACAGAATGTATTTTATTTTGTGTTCTTAATATTTCAGAAAATACTATATCAAAAAGGAGTAAAGAAGACTCCAAATATTAGTATATATATTCATGATGCCTTACTTATAATTTTAGTCATTTAAGTGAAAAAAAACAAACTAGCTAGATCTGGACTAGTCCACTAAGGTTTCAAATATCTGCATGTTAAAAAATGCATATGCATGATTTTGAAGTAATCATTATGAACACACCCCACAAGTTAAGCAGAATTTCCTACTATACATATTCAAAACATCTTTTTCAAATGCTAATTTGTTAATTACAAACTTTTTCTCAAGCTTAACTAAACTCATAGACTTCATTGCAATACATTTGCATAATGTTTCCAGTATAGGCAATGCCATCATTAAGTTACTGAAAATTTTCAAATGAAAAGGTACATTTTATTAAACCCCAAAGAATGAAGTTTGTTGTTCAGGGCAGTTATATTCAGAAAATATATATAGCTCTGAAAAGTTTAGCTGTTAAAAATAAATGAAGCACTACTCATTTTAAATCGTGATAACTCTGTGTGTAAGACATTTTAAGTTTTCACAGTGCACTGTTTAATAATCCTTTATACTTCTCACACCAACAAATAATCAAGAACATCACTAATAAAATTCACTAATAAAATATCAAGGTCTAGAGTCTAAGAAATATGATTAGCATCTCTAACCTTCTGTCTCCTCAGCAAAATAAAAGTGCTGCTGTGAAGGTGATGGTGATTTAGTAAGTAGTTAACTAATGCCAGCTGTTATTACAATAATGATTACGACAGTTGTTAGTTCCAAAACAGCCAATTTTGAAGTTTTGAGTTTAAGTCATGTTTCTTGAATGTCTTTTTTTAGCCCTGGTGGCTATTTTGTTCTTATACTTATTGCTAACATCTCCACAACTGTAAAAGTGAAAAGACACTACCACCAAAAGCATAGGTATAATTAAAATAAAAAAAAAAAAAACACTAAAACTCTTATTTGTATAATCTGTCATTATAGCCATCAATGAAATTGGCTATTAAAACCAGTCTTTACAATGCAGATTGGATATTATTTTACTTATATATAAAACAGGGATAATACAAGTTTCTATTCCATAGGCTTGTTGTGAGGATAAAACTAGAAAATCTATGTAAAGTTCATAGCATTGTACCTGGCTTCTTGTAAACATTCAACATATTTAACAATAATTCATAAATTCTAATCAATAATCTGACATAAATTAGCATAATTTGTAAAATCAGTATGTGTTTTTGCATTATATTTATTTCCTAGTAAAACTATTCTTCAGCCCAGAATATAACCCTTGAGCACATGTTTATCTATAGGGTTTGGAGAGATATCAGCTACATGGTAATAAGAAGGCTAGGGTCAAATTTGGATGTAGGATACTCGAATAATCATTAACATATTGGCAGACTACCTGAACTACTGGAGTTGATTGAGACAGGCAACCTGAGTCCAAGAGCATGGCCTTTTCCATGGATTTACAAAGCCTTCCCCTCACAGGACAAATATTAACTCTAAATATGTAAATTATGAGAACTAAAACCTAAGATCTTTGCTTAGAAGAGGCTAATTAACTCTCATCTCTTCCTAACCTCCATATTCTTTCTTAAATGAACAAAGAAAACTGCATTCCCTTGAGTTGTATAATTACTGAAGCATTTCCAGGTGGAAGTCCAGAGAGATAATACAGAATGACCAAAAAAAAAAAAAAATGCCTAAACATGAGAATGTGTCCTTAAGTATAGCTGATACAGCATGCATTCTGAATGGGGAAGATAACCTCAACAGGCAAAAACAGATTTTCGGGGTTGGAAGAGGTGAAATTGGAGTCTTTTTACATATACTGGCATAGCTATACATACATTACATAAGCAGATATAGCATTTAACTGCAGTAATACAATTTTATAGGGATAGCAATTAGAAAAAATTGTTGAAATAACTCCTTTCAGGGGTAGTAGTAATTAAAAAAAAAAAAAGGTAAGAAGTACTATGCTATAGATACCAGAGTTTTGTTTTTGTTTGTTTGTTTTGCAATCTCTTAACAATGAACACAAAGGGACATACCTAGAAAAGCATGAACATAATTAAAATGTATAGAGAGAATGAAAGAGAGCACACACAATTTTTATATAGAATGTTCAGGGATTTCACAACCTCTCCATAGATTGTGAAATCAATTCCAATTATATAATGAATCAGTAGTGTGCGGCTATGTTTGCACAACTCATAGAGTCTCTCCACTGCACCTTATATGAAGAAAAAAACAACTGGACATTATCATTTAGAAAATGCATGCTTCAGTTTGTTTAATAGCTTCAGGCAGACAAAGGTAAAAGTTCCAAAAAAACAAGAGCAATTTATTTATTTTTATTTTTTTAAATTTTTTTTTATTTATGATAGTCACACAGAGAGAGAGGCGCAGAGACACAGGCAGAGGGAGAAGCAGGCTCCATGCACCGGGAGCCCAATGTGGGATTCGATCCCGGGTCTCTAGGATCGCGTCCTGGGCCAAAGGCAGGCGCCAAACCGCTGCGCCACCCAGGGATCCCAACAAGAGCAATTTAAACAACCCTTTCAAATACTGTATCATTTCTGGTGTTTCATCTAGAAATAAATTAGGAGAAAAGAGTTTTTAGGACATATTTCATATCATATTGTATATTAAACTGTGACCCTGGAAAACTCTCGCACCCATTTTTTGGGATAATTTATGCTATAAAACTTTATTATTTCGTTATGTGGCTAAGAATAATAATTTCAATACTGTAAGTATGGGGAAAAACATTCGATAAAACAGGGATAAAATAAGACAAAGAATAGATGCATGAAAAAAAACCCTGAAGATATTTGCATTTATATACCAGTTAATTTTTTTCAAGTGTTCTACTTCTTCACCGATTGCACTTACAATTGCAAGTGCAGAGCATCTCTGCTGTGGAGAGAAAATAGGGGAGACACAAATCTTTAGACACAATATTAATGATTATTCAGACAACGTGCTCTTTATATTTTGGCAGGTTCTCTGCATACACTCAAATTCCTCAGTGATCTGGCATTATGAGATGCTAACATTCTGCCTGAAGTTGACCTGGAAAGGTTTTGACATATGATAGATTTGAATGGCAGAAAATTTAGTTTTGACTTGAAGTTCATAAAAAGTTGCCTCATCACACACAATGTCTCCTCAAAACTGTCTAAAATTTTGTCTTCAGGGGCACCAAGTGGCTTACTCAGTTAACTGTCCAACTCTTGATTTTGGCTCAGGTCATAATTTCAGGGTCTTGGGATTGAGCCCCATGGCGGCTCTCCACTTAGTGAGGTGTCTCCTTGAGATTCTCTCTCTCTCTCTGTCTCATTCCTACTCATATGAGAATGCTCTCTCTCCCTCTAAGATGAATAAATATTTTATTTTTATTTTTATTTTTTAAGGTTTTATTTACTTATTCATGAGAGACACAGAGAGAGGCAGAGACACAGGCAGAGAGAGAAGCAGACTCCATGCAGGAAGCCCCATGTGAGACTCAATCCCCAGACTCTGGGATCACGGCCTGAACCGAAGGCAGATTCTCAACCAATAAGCCACCCAGTTTCCCAATAAATCTTTTAAAATAAATAAATAGGTAGATAGATAAACAATTTTGTCTTCAAAACAAACCAAGTTTCCAAAGTCAATTATGTACATTGGTTGGTTGCTGTGTGTGTGTGTGCGTGTGTGTATATCCATTTACCTACTGAATTATAAGATGTATTTACATATTTCAAATAGGAATTCTAGATTTCTGAAATGTTCCTTATCAAGTCATATAGACACTTTTCTAACAGCAGTGTGAATCCAAGACAATGGTCAGTAATTCAGATAGTTAATTGAAAAATATCCATGTCTCAATACACTTTTGATATATCAAATAATAGCATCCTTGACTTATTCAAATTCTTAGTACCAAATCCTGACAGATACACAACTGTATAAATACAGACATGCAACTTTAATTTTAAATCAATCTTTCTTTTCATTCTAATCTGAAACAGAAGAATATTTTAACTGTCTACTGTGTCACATGTGCTCTTTAGTTCATCTCTTTGACTTAGTTTATCCACAAAATGATGCTGTGTGACTATCCATTCTAAGTACTAATTTTTAAATTGTGTGTAGAAGGGGAAAATGTACTTATTAAGAGAAATACGATGATGTTTACCAAAACAATTTGAAAGAGATGCTGCATCTTAAAATTCATTCTCTGTATCTATTTCAATCCTTAGCCTATGATTTTCTTTTATTTTCCAAGATGGAGAGCTTTTAAAAACATCATTAAAATGAACCTGGATCTCAGAATATTCATTAGGCAGCCATCCATGCTGCAACATATTTCAAAGTGGTTGGGAAGTGACAGGTACAGTTGTTACTCAACCCTATGACAGATAGGTTTTGCTGGTTTTAAATGCCAATTCTAAAAATTTTATTTTCATGAATAAATATAAAACATTCTTACAATATATACAAGTGTAATTTTAATAAGTGGCTAGCACTCCCCATCTGCCTGACAATAAAGCTATTTAAAAGAGTGAAACTACAAAAATCATGCCAAGTTATTTGGCTTTAGTGCTTCTTAGACAATAAAAAAGAAAAAAAGACCATATGCTTCCTAATTTTCCCACAACACTTTATATGCAAATTTGGATATGAATGCATGTATTTCATATGCACTTGTGTGATAAATTTTTCTTGGAAAAAAAGTGGTTAAAAAATTTATACTTCAATTTATTCTACTTAAATGCTCACATAGTAACCAGAGACATATATATATATATAGTAGGGCCATAAATTATTCCATTAATAACTTCATTAATAAAATTTTAGTATAGCTTTAACTTATAGGGAAAAATCAGAAAAAATTGTCAAATTACTTAGAGAAGATAGACATGGACATGAAATAAAAGTTTTTAAAACCTTATTTGAATATAATTTTCATGCAAAAAGTTAACCACTTTTAAGAGAGGATTGGATGAGTCTTGAAATTTCTAGAGTGTGATGTAATCACCACAATACTCATGATAGAGTACAATAAAGAACATTTCCATCAACACCACAAAGCCCCCCTTGCAGTTTTTCGTCTCCCTGAAACCCACTGATCAGCTTTCCATCAGTAGTTCTACCTCTTCAAAAAGTTTATATAAATAATCATAAACATGTAATTGCTTGAATCTGGCTTTTTAAATTTAGTATACTGTTTTTAATAGTCATCTGTTATCAATCTGAAACACCAATTCATTCTTTTTATTGCTATGTAGTATTCCATTGCATGGGTATACCACATTTTGTTCATGCACCTATTTATGGATACTTAGGCTATTTCTAGTTCCTTACCATGATGATTAAAGCTGTTATTATAACACTCAGAAGCAAGGATATGTGTAGACATAATCAACCTTTCTCATGCGTAAATATCTACAAGGAGAAGTGCTTGATCATAATGGTTAAGTGTGTGTTTGGTGAGAAACCACCAAATATCTAAGCTGTACTGTTTGGCCTTCCCATGAACAATGTATCAGACTTCTAGTTGCTCCAACTCAACAACACTTGATTGTCAGTCTTATTAAGTTTAGCTAATTTAGTGAGTGTGCAGAATATTTTATTGTGGTTTAATGTTATCATCCCTAATGACAGGAGTGAGTACCTTCTCATGTATTTATTTGCTATTCATAGGTATTCTTTGGTAAACTGCTTATACAAGTTTAAAAAAGTTGAGTTGCATGTTTTCTTCTTATTGAGATGTAAGAGTAGATATGGGTTTAAAAATAGTCCTTTGTACATTGTTTAATTTTTTTTGAGTTCTAACCCTATTTTTTGTATTATTTAACAACTTATAAGAAATCTGTTTACCCAAGATCACTTGATTTCTCTCTCTCTCTTTTTATTTATTTATTTTCTTAAAGACTTTATTTATTTATTCATGGGGGACACAAAGAGAGAGAAAGAGAGGCAGAGACACAGGCAGAGGGAGAAGCAAGCTCCATGCAGGGAGCCTGATGTGGGACTGGATCGCGGGACTCCAGGATCATGCCCTGGGCCAAAGGCAGGCGCTAAACCATTGAGCCACCCAGGGATCCCCTCTCTCTCTTTTTTAAATGCTACAGCATTTAGCTCTTTCATTTAAGCTAGGCTCCATTTCGAGTTAACATGTACACTCAATAATGGTGTAATGGTGAAGGTTTTTAAATTTTTTTTAAATTTGTTTTAAAAATTAATTAATAAATCAGCTTTATTTATGTATGGCAGAACTATTTGTTGAAAAACTATTCTTTCCTACATTGAATTATCTCCACACATTTGTCAAAAATGAATTAACCATATGTATATGGACCTATTTCTGGATTACATTCTATATGTCTTTATGTCTATCGTCAATCACTATTACACAATCTTGCTTACTGTAGCTTTACAGTAAGACTAGAAATCAGATATGTAAGTCCTCCATCTTTGTTCTTTTCTAAATTGTTTGAATATTTATTTATTTATTTCAGTAATTTAAAGAAGTAATCCCACTACCATATAGCTTTTATAGTTTATAGAGAGCACTGACTCTAATTCTTGTCATTGTTCCTTTTTAAGGATTGTCTTTACTTCTAAATTCCTTTAAGTTGCTTTTCTTAATTACAAGTTTTAAATTATTTGATTAAAATGTGCCTTGACATGGTTTCTTTAGAATTTTACTACTTCAGATTTGTTGAGTGCCTTTAAATCTGTCAGTTTATAGTTTTCATTAAATTAGGAAGATTTCCAGCTATTATATTCTTAACTATTTGTTCCATTTTTCTTTTGCTTCTCTACTTGTGGAACTCTACTTAATACCAGATTGCTTGGAATTGTCCCACTATCAAATATTTCCCAGTTTCTTTTTCTATGCTTAAATGCTTAAATGCATGCTTCTATGCTTAAATGCATGTGATAGTTTCTCAGGTTTGCTGATGTTTTCTTTTGCTTCATCTGATCTGCTGTTAACCTCATTCAGTGGATTTTTCATTTCAACCATGATATTTTTCATGTCTAAGAGATGTATCTTTTTATATCTTCATGTCTCTTGCTTATCATGCTTATGTTTTCTCTACTTTCTAGAACATATGGAATCTGTTTATAACTGTTTTGACTCCATTGGCTACTAGCTCCATCATTTCTGCTATGACTAGGATTGCTCCTAATAATTAATATTTATCCTGCATATGTGTCATATGCCCTGCCTTTTTGCATGCCAGGTAATTTATGATTGAATGATGAACGTAACCAATCTTAAATTATTTCCTGCTGGATTTTTATTGTATTCTTTTAAATAATGTTGTAATGTTGGATTTTATTGTGGTGTGCAGTTAGGTCATAGGGAATCAGTTGAATCCTTTTGAGTATTGCTTCTCTGTTACAGCAAGTTCAAAGCAGTTTTAGTGTAGAGCTAATTTATCTCCACTACTACAGAAGATACTCCTTCAAGGATTCTACTCATTGGTGGGAACATAAGCTCTTCCCAGCTCTCTGTGAATAACAATAGTTCTGGCACTGGGTAAGTTCCTTCCATTTATGAACTGATCAATACTAAGCCAAAGTTTTAAGGAGATCGCTCTGCAATGCTCTACAGTTTACTCTCTTATCCTCCACCCCACTTGTTCTCTAGTGCTTTTACCTTGCAAATGCTAGACACACTAGACTGTTCAAATTGTGATCTCTTTGTTTCATCTCAGTGAGACCAACAGGTTCAGCTGGCTGCCCCCTCCCCCTGCCTTTTTTTAAAGACTTTATTTTATTTATTCATGAGAGACACAGAGAGAGTCAGAGATACAAGCATGGGGAGAAGCAGGTTCCCTGCAGGGAACCTGAAACAGGACTCAATCTTAGGACCTGGGGCTTACAACCTGAGCCAAAGGCAGATGCTCAACCACTGAGCCACCCAGGTGCCCCCAGGCTCCCTTCCTTTATAGTAGTCTAGAAAATACTTCTAAGAAGAAAGCTAGAGAAAATATAAGACTCATTGTTTTGTTTCCCTCTCCTCACACATCACTGACTTGAACTGCCTGCTATCCAACACTTGAAAAAACACTCTTGTATATTTTGTCTGGTTTTCTAGTTGTTTAGTGTGGGAAGATAAATTTGAAGCATTATTCCATCATAACTGGTGAAATTAATTTTCATATAGCATAAGTGGTAGTGATACCTTTTATACATTAAATATTTAGATCACTTTATTCACTGGTTTTGCTTCCTAACCATTATTTTATAAAGAATTATTATTCCTTCTCAATATTTAAGAAGTATATCTCATAACTTGTGCTTACTATACTTTTTAATGTGATTTATTTTGCTTCTTATCAAGCATGTATTTAATTTTTTCCATCATGTCCTATATCTAGAAAGAAAAACAAATTAAACATCATGCCCTATAAAAAAGTACTTTTTATGACCATGTTGAAGATTTAAAATAAAATAAAATGACATACCAAATAACAGTATAAATTAAAGCACAAAAATTTTTTAATATTTGAAACAAAACAAATAAGAGTAGATAAAAAGACCATTAGAACAAATTAGAAACTAAGAAAAAAGTCTCCGAAAAAAAAAAAAAAAAAGAGAGAAATCATAAAGAGGAAGAGCCTGGAACTAACCTAGAGAAAATGTTATTATTACTATAATTATATATAGTACATCATCTATACTTTGGTAACAGCTTTGTGAAACTGTTAGATTTATTTTTTTGTTGTTTTTCTATATATCAAGACGCTGATTCATGCATATTCTTCAGCTATTGTTGAAATTAGCCAGTCATGATTCTGGCACTTCAGCAAGGATTATCCATGCTCGAGTCTGTCTAACGAAGGTATTTACAGACATCTTCTACCCTTTGAGAAAAGATTCTGGCTTAAAAATAAGTCAGTCAGAGAAAGAAAATTATCACAATATGATTTCATTCACATATAGAACTTAAGAAATGAAACAGAGGATCATAGGAGAATGGAGGGAAAAATAAAATAAGACAAATTCAGAAAGGGAGACAAACCATAAGAGACTCTTAACTATAGGAAACAAACTGCAGGTTGCTGAAGGGGAGGTGGATGGGGAAGATGGGATAACTGGGTGATGGGCATTAAGGAGCACACATGATGTAATGAGCACTGGGTGTTATATGCAACTGATGAATCACTGAATTCTACCTCTGAAACTAATAAAACACTATATGTTAATTAATTGAATTTAAAAAAAGACTCTGGCTTTAAACCTGTCAAGTTACAAGACTTTATTTCATAAATAACTATGAAGGATTTTTTTACAAAGATAAGCCACAATTACAGTAATGAAACTGTGATAATCTATGATAAAGATGTGCTTGCAACAGAGTAACTAATGGATAATGCTACCACTTTTATATTAACTTGAACCCTACATTTCTATATCTTTCCCCATCGCTAACAATTTTTCATTTTGATTAGAAAGGTTGGATTCCTTTTCAAAGATTTTTCAAACTAGTTCAATTTAAAACATCAGTTGCACCAATTCTCCATCAGGGGTTTAAGATGGCAAACCAAGAAGGTCGAAAGGAAAAGAAAAAGAACATTTTCATTCACATGCTGTAAAATTATAGCTACCTACACTATGTTTGCAGTGTTAGTAACTCAGATGAAAAGCGCAGAATTAAGTACTTCCTTCTACACTCTGCAGACAAGTGTATCACAGAGCAGGCAAAGGAGCCACCCTTCACCACTCACACAGGCATGCTAAAAATAGCATTCGAGCCCTCTTGCTGCAAGAACTTGTTCAGAAGATGAAAAGGCTGTTGGTTAACCATAAGGAAAAATTCTCGAAATGATGAAACAACAAGAAAAAGGTAAAGTCTGGACCCATGGGAGCATCTAATTTTGCTACAAGGAAGTTCTTTGTTAATATGTAATTAGGGGCATCTAAAACCAACAGTAAAAGAACACCCACCTACAACTGAGCAGTAGTTGCATTTTTTTCACTTTGCGATTCTTTGACTTCATTATGTTTTGTGCAGGGGCAATAAAAAATGTCACAAAAATTATTGATATGATTTTATAGCAAAAGACCAAGAATAGCACACTTCAGAGAATCTAATCACAGTTTATGCGTATATCCTTACTCAAAGCTGATGTTTCCTTAATCCGTCAGCTGTTGCTTCTAAATACTCTGTAGGTTAATGCTTGACACACTCATTTCTGGCAGGAGATGGTGCCATGTTTTTAAAGTATGACATAAAACAAACACACCCTTCATATTTTATAACATCTTTCTGTTATAATTTTACCAGTACATTTCCTTCTGCTTCTGGAAAGCCTCCCACTATTGAATACTTTTTTAGGAATTCTTAGAGAAATACTGAAACTATTCAGGTGTCACTGCAGTTTATCTTGCAAGTTTTTATAGGCAGAGAAGGTAATCTTGTTTAATGTTATCTTGCCAGCACCTAACACAGAGCAGCTCCTCAATAAATATCTGTTGATTCATTGTGGATGCTAACTAGAAGATATAAAATACTGCCATCATGCATATTTTTACATGAAGAAAGAGAAATTTCTGAAGACTGAAAATGTAAAAAAATCTGTCATACATGTACATTGATAAAATGACACTATCACATAAAAAGTACAAAATAAAAATCATATCAAGTATGATATAAAAGCCCTATTAAAAAGGCTCTGAATTCTCTTCAAATATTTTGTATGTCATTTCAAACATGTTACGATTCATTTTTTTTAAGTATGGGGCTCAAACTCATGACCCTGAGATCAAGACCTGAGCTGAGAAAAAGAGTCAAGCCCAGTGGACTAAGCCACCCAAGCAACCCTCAAACATAAATAACTATTCTTATATATTTTATGCAATTTTTCTATTACTGGTAAATACACCAGTAGCAACCTTCTAACGATTAGGGATTCTTGTCTATATTATGATAATATTTTTGAACCACTGAGTTCAGTATTGAGGCATTCTAATTAATATGTTCAATGGTATTACTTAATGAAATACCAGATAATCATATAATTCTAAGAAGCAAATTATATCTGAATGACTCCATTCTCTGATTGACTATGTCAGAATGTGGCTGAGTCTCATTCTGGTGATAATAAGATTACCTGGTATTTTGTGGGCCAGTCTAAAAAGTAGGTCAAAAACTGCAAGTCTTTTTAATAAGAGAGAAGAGAGTTTAATTTAGAAAATGGTATTAATTTGAGCATTCTAGAATGTTCTTAATGAAAAGAATGTTCTTTTTTTTAAAAGATTTTATTTATTTATTTATGAGAGACACAGGGAGATGCAGAGACAGACAGAGAGAGAAGTAGGCTCTCTGCAAGGAGCCTGATGTGGGACTGGATCTCAGGACTCTGGGATCACGACCTAAGCTGAAGGCAGATGCTCAACCACTGAGCCACCCAGGCACCCCAAAGAAAAGAATGTTCTTAATTTTTGGCTGTTTCTAAGGAGTACAAACATTACAGTTACATCATTTGCCTAAGGAAGAACTGGGAAAAGAAAAGTGATCTAAAACATGCAATAAATGAAGGTAACTATATAATCCTCATTCGTACCAACTTTTGTTGACACAGTTCAACTTCCTAAAGCTTGACATTCAATTTAAAATATAATTTTGTATTTTTGTATTTTGAAATGTTCCATGTGTCATTTGTTGTTATGTCTAAATGTTAGAGGGCTTTTAAAAACTAAAATTAATATGATTTGCAATGTAGTTTTCACTTATTTTTAAAACACGCAATGAATTCTAGCTGCCAAATTATAATTGAGAAGAAATCACACCAGGCCAGAAAAGAGCTCTTCTGCCAACACAATTTCTGAAAACCATCAAGATTTTTTCTAATACCTGGGAATCATGCTATCAGTGATTCATCCTTGTTATTAGTCTCAAAAATATATATTATGGATGATCATCCCTTGTGCATTGCTAGATGTAGGAAAGTTGGAAATTGTTGGTCTCTTTTATAGGCAGATATATTGACCTCTTATCTTGGAAAACCCCTTGCTAACCATGTTTTCATTAGCATTCTTTAAATTATGGAACAACAACCTCAAAGGGGATTGTTTATTAGAGTTTTCTAGGCACCCTATATACTTGTGACTTGCAAATGAATTCTAAATAAATGCTAGAACTGCCAAAATCCAAAAGAATAGCCCATGTGGAAAAAAGATGTATCAAAGCCTAAAGGATTTATGTTTAAATTATTGAAATTCAATTGTCGATGCATGGTTTATTTATGCTGATTTGCTTTCTGGCAGCATTGTATGTTCTAAGTCTATTGGGTTTAGGACAGAAGACAATGACTTCTTTTCTGTATATTTTAATATTTTTTCTACATCACTTGTCCATGTTGATAAGACTAGCGACTCAAATATGAAAATTTTTCATGTAGCATACATGTAAGTCAACTTTCTTCTTGTCTGTCCTTTAATTGACTCAGAGATCTGGATTTTCACTACAGTGTGAGAAAAGCATTCATTTGATAAAGAAGGAAAGTTATGAAAATGTATTTTTATACCAATAAGGGAAATGCAATCATACATGGCGAAAATGAAATGTTATATACTTAACTAATATTTGATGGAACTATTATATAAAATATATCTTGCACACACCATGAACACTGTAGTAGCAAGCTATGTAAAGATGAATTGTTTTATTATTACAAGTACAAAAATAGGTAGATATGTCTTGCTATTTGTACAGATGGGTGATGCCCTGGGGCAACCTAGAGGCCAGCTAAGAATCTATGGCTCTTTCATTCTTCCTACACACCTACGGCTTCTTCTCAATTGTTGCCAAATCTGCCAAGAACTGTGCTCAGAAGAAGAGGAATCAAGTGAATATAAAAATGTTACTTAAGACTCTGAATTAGCGAAAGATGTATTCTTGTGGCCTGTAATGATGTTCTTTCAGAATTCTAGGGAAGAGATTTTCTTTTTTTTTAACCTTATCCATGTGATGGGCACAAGCATGTGTCAGCTTACTGACTGGCTTTCCTAAAATAAAGCAAATTGTACTCATAAGCCAGGCATCAAATAGTATTTCTTCAGTTTTACTCTGGTGGTGGGGAGATATGAAATTAACACAATATGTGAACGGGAACTTTTTCTCGTATTAGTGTCATCAGTTTTCTCCCAGGTGGCATATGATAGGACTCAGAAAGCATACATTATACATATGAGAAGATTCCAGTGCTCAGGTTGAGAATTAATATACTGATGGTGTGATGCTCTTCTGCTGGAATCGACTCAGATAAAAAACTGGAGTACACTCAGTGTTTAAAACATACACTATCCTTTCCTCCTATCATTTCATATAAATGTCCTAATACTTAAAAAAAAATCCTTGCTTCTAGGTGTGAATTAAAATATATGCATTTTCCATTGAGCATAGGTTCCAAAATTTATTAGAAAAAAAAAAAAAAAAAGAAGAAGACCCAGACAAAAGAAGCTAATTAAAAAACACTAAATGTTTCTCTAGTGTAGTGTATTAACAGTCTTTAGGAATTACGTTGTAACTGTAAGCTGTAATTATAACATGGTAGAATAATGATATAATTCAGCAAGCCCAGAGCAATTCCACTACAACCAAATACAGTGAATACCCAGCAGGGAATGGCAGTTTACAACAACTCACTTTCCTGTTCTGTGCAGGTCATATAATATTTATCTTTTATTTCACTGAGTGTGATCATGATGCAAAATAATGTGCTCCGTTGTGTAGAAAGGGTTAAGTTATGGCCTTTGTGAGCCATTAGTTGGAGATTTATTGGGGGAGTTAGGGAGTGTATAGTTCAATATGTGGTGATTGAACAAGGACCCTAGGTGCAGAGACGGGGAGAGGAAGAGTGCCGAGGCAAATGACGTCCCCAGGGCTTTACAACATATGGCCCATCAGTCAAGGGTCAAGCCCTCTCACAAATTGCATGCACTTTACATAGCCATCTGCATCAATAAATTACTACTTTTCTGTAGCCAGGCACTAATGCATGAGCGAGAGGGATCAGCCCCACTTACAAATAAACTGTTTTATTTATTCTTGTTCATTTTGGCCCCCTGGTGCGACCTATCTTTCCACAGTAGAATTTTTTTCCCATGGTCATTCCAACCCACTAACCAACACTCTAATTTTTAAAAATGTCTTCTCCAGAGTGGTAAAATATGTTCTGAAGAGTAACTAAGGTACAAGTGAAGCAGGTCAGAATGCCCATGAGGAACTGAACCTGTGAAGATAAAACTTCAATATATTAATTTATCTTCTTGCTTTTCCCTGAGATCCCCGGGATACCCAATAGTTGGCTTACTGGGGGAAACTTCCAGGAATATTGTACTTGGCACTTTTAGATGTTGTTCATTTACAAATTAAGAGAATGAAAGCAACTAGTGTTTTGACTACCACTTAGATGTGGAGAGAACCTTTGAAACTCACAGTCCTTTTTTTTTTTTTTTAAGATTTTATTTATTCATGAGAGAGAGAGAGAGAGAGAGAGAGAGAGAGAGGCAGAGACACAGGCAGAGGGAGAAGCAGGCTCCATGGAGGGAGCCCGACGTGGGACTCGATCCTGGGTCTCCAGGATGGCACCCTGGGCTGAAGGCTGCGCTAAACCGCTGAGCCACCTTTTGAATCAGCATACAAAACAGATCTCATCTAAGATGCTTTTTGTGTAAATTTAGTTACTAGTTTTATTGCCCAATCTCTTGCTTGTTTTATGTGTCAGTGCTTTTGAATGAAAAGGTAAAGCTTTTTGGGTCACAGAATATATTTTATATCTGAAATATGAAAAAATGTATAGTACTTGGCATTCCATAAGAAATAAACACTTCTGAAAAAGTACAAATACTGCAAAAGTTCTTTAGTTTGTAGCCATGTGATTGGTGGTACATTTAAAAGGCCAATCTGTTTTCTCAAAAGCAGGATATTTGAGGAGGAAAAAAGTGGAAAAGAAGATGGAGAGGAAGAAGTGTCCACCTTGAGGCAGGCACTGCGACTCTTCCATAAATCACTTCATATAATTATTTTAACAATCCTCTGATTTGGGTAATTAGTGTTACTATTAAATAGATGACAAAATTGAGGATTACACAAGATTAAGGGATTTTCCCAAGATCACAGAGTGAGAAGGGGTAAAATGGGGATTAATAGATAGCTCTGCCTGGTCCAAAATTCACCATCATACAGTCTTCTAAGAAAAAAAAGAAAAGAAGATGGAGGGGAGCTGTGAGATCCACAGTGGAACTGTGGAGTCGTGAATCCTAGGGGAGGGAAGGCCCACATATGCAATATTGTTCAACTACTCCCTGCTTCTTTAACCTCATCTATGATAGGAAGTACTCATGGATAGTAGAAATGGAAGAGAAGCAGAAATTCAGTTCAAGGAGAAAAGTAATAAAGATAAGAAAAGAGATGCACTGTGGGTAGGAATGTAAATTGGAAAACAGTCATAGAGGTTCCTCAAAAAATGAAAAATAGAACTAGTATATTATCCAGCAATGCCATTTCTAGATATTTATCTCAAGAAAACAAAAACACTAACTCAAAAAAAAAAATATATGCATCCCTATTTTATTGTAGCATTATTTACAATAGCCAAGACATGTAAACAGTTTAAATGTCCATCACTGGATGAATGAAGATATGTATGTCCCTACATGTATAATATGTATGTACATATATACAAAATCACACACAATGGAATATTATTCAGTCATAAAAATGAAGGAAATCTTTCCATTTGTGACAACATGGAATGAACCTTGAGGGCATTATACTAAGTGAAATATGTCAGAGAAAGACAAATATTGTATGATCTCACTTATATGTGGAATTAAACAAACTAACTAAACAACTTCACAGATACAGAGAACATATTATAATTGCCAGAGGTGGGGGTAGGGGATGGATAAAATGGGTGAAGGTGGTCAAAAGGTACAAACTCCCAGTTATAAAAGAAATGTATCCTGGGGAAAAAATGCACAACTTGGTGACTATATTTAACAGTACTGTATTACACATATGAAAGCTGCTAAGAGTGTAGATCTCTACTAATGTAATATTATATGCCAATTATTACCTCAATGAAAAATAATTATAATTTTCCTTTTTAAGAAAAAGAAAAGAGAAGGAGTAATTGGAGATCAGTACATCTCTGAAACTTAAACGTGGCTAGAAATAAGCTCAGTGATTGTGCAGATCGAGGATAGTTTTCAACTCATAACCTGTCTGGAGCACTGAGTAGGCAGGATTCTGAGTGACACCCAAGATCAATGGGAAAAAGAGGAAAAGACAGAACAGCTTAAAAATAAATAGCACAAGGAAAAGAGGAAGTTTAAAGAAATAACTGTGCTTAATGAGATATTCTTGAATTTATCTGAACAACTGGTTGAAATCTGTTTACTCATATACTTTACAAGACTGGGTCTGGATATCCTCTTGGAAAATATTCTGATCCTGCACATCTTACAGGATATGTAGTATACCTTTATATGTACAAAATATTGAGATACATATCCATAATTTTTTTTTCTTATGGGTTGGTATGTGTTAAAAGGTCAAACCTGGATTTCCATACACCCTATGCAGTTCTTTAAATACTCCAAAGTAGTCTATTAATGCAAAACTTAATTAATTACCTTTTAAATTGAGAGCAAATAGACACAAGAATGATTTAGTATGAGAAACACAGATGTGTAATTCACATCTGAGATTGGACTCTAGTTCATGAAACATATTAGAGTGGACACAAGACCAAAGTCTTTTGATTTAGATGGAAAGTATACAGTAAGATTTGCATTGTAATGGATCCATTGACCCCTGGTCAAGATGGAATTGTCAATAGAAGTGTCTTATGTATGGTATGAATCATATCTAATGGTTCTATTAACATCATATTGAGATTGAAGTCTCAAGGAGCATGACTTAGAATAATGGAAATGGAAAAGGGCTTTATTTATTATTTTCATTTCATTTTTGTAAGTGTATTTTTTTACACTTTTACATCATTTTTCATAAAAAAGTAGGCAATGACATACTTGTTAAAATTATATCAAAGCACACACATTTGTAAAAGGCATCTAATTTTAAAACAGATGTTTTTCCCCCAACAAGATCAATTCCCTAATGGCCTACACCTTAAGGAATAAGGAGAATAGGGACTAATGGAAAGAAGGGTGGATTGGCAGTGAGCAAACATAACATATCCTGCAACTCCTGCCTCTGTGCAACCAGAGGCAAATGACTCTATTTTCCTCTCTCACATTCTTCAATTGTAAAATGGGGATAACATGATGCCTGCGTTCCCTTTATGTCATAGAACATGAGGATGAATCAGATAATGTAAATGAAGCATTTGGAACACATTAGAAGAAATTGATTTTTGAATTACAATAATTATTTAATGATGTCTTATTCCAGTTCCATCAGATTGACTAAATTCAGCATTTAAGTAGTAAAATGGGCAATCATCAATCCAGACAGTTTTCTAGTTGTCCAAGGTATTTCTGAAGGAATAGCGATAAGAGATTTTTATGCAGTGGTATACACGAAACAATAGTCTTATATGCCATTTTAATTTCTAAAATGTTAAAATACAGTATCTTAACTATACTGCCCATTTATTTTACAGTTAAGTGGGAAGGCGGCTCTCTATTCAGACTTGCCAGAAGCACTACATTAACTAATAAAACTATCAAAGAAACAGAAAGTGTTAAAGAGACAGAGAGAGAAAAGCCTTCATCTTACTATATGTGCAACTATATACTAGAAATAGCCATAGTGTAAAGCCGTATTTCTAAAAGATTCTGAATGCTGATGGAAGATCATGGTAAAAACAAAAAAACACTGAATTCTCTAGAAAGATCAAGTACAGAAACGAAGGATACTTTTTTCAGCACAGGCCTTTTCAAATGTGGGGAAAATCATAAAAATGTAAAGTTAACATTTCTATGATGGCTGAGAATAAATCTGAATAAAACAGAATAAATCTGGGTGGAAATTACAAACTTTGTCCAAATGCAAACAAATAGAGAAGAAAAAAAATCTAGAAGTTCATGTGAAATGGCAGTTGCTACAAAATCACTTTGGTGTGTAGAGAAGCTGAGGATAGATGTGACCAACAATGAACAAAGAGTCCACTTTAGAGATTCACTAATAAAGCTGAAAACAACATTTGTCCCTGGATGTTTTAACTTTCAGTTTACAACTAGACCAGGACCTATAAACAAACAAATACTCTGTAACTATAACTACTTACTTAACTTTGGAAACAAAACAAAACAAAAATATTTTAGAAAAAAAATCATGGCTATTTTCTCCATTGAATATAAACACTTAATTTGAAAATCTAGAAATTCTAATTTTAAAAATGGTGTTATTCTTTTGAACATAAGCCTTATGAATATTGGGACATATTTATGAACATGTCTTCTCAAGAAAGGGAGACAAATAAAAATGAACTATTGGGACTATATCAAAATAACAAAATAACAACAACAACAAAAAACTTTTGTACAGCCAAGGAAACCATCAACAAAACTAAAAGGTAACTTACTCAATGAGAAGATATTTGCAAATAATAGATCCAATAAGGGGTTAATATCCAAGATATATAAATAACTTATATAGCTCAAAATCAAAAACCAAACAATCCAATTAAAAAATAAGCAGAGGAACTGAATAGAATTCTTTCCAAAGAAGACCTAGAGAGGGACAACAGACACACAAGAAGGTGATCAAAATCAACAACCATCAGGGATATGCAAATTAAGACCACAATGAAATATAACCTCAACCAGTCAGAATGTCTAGTATCAAAAAGACAAGAAATAATAAGAATTGGTGAGAGAATGTAAATTGGTGTAACCACTAAGGAAAGGAGTAAGGAGGTTCCTCAAAAAATTACAAATAGAAATACCATTTGATCTAGTAACTCCACTATAATAATTTACCAAAGAAAAGAAAAACATTAATTAAAAAAAATGGGGGCACCTGGTTGGCTTAGCCAGTTGGACATTGAACTCTTGCCTTCAGTTCCTGTAATGATCTCAGGGTCCTCAGATTGAGCCCTGCATCAGGCTCTGAGCTCAGCAGGGAATCTACTTCTCCCTTTCCCTCTCCCTCTGCCCCTTGACCTGCTTGTGCTCTCCCCCCTCTCATTCTCTCTCTTTTAAATAAATAAATAAAATCTTAAAAAATATTTTTTGCACCCCTACATTTATTGCAGTATTATTTACAATAGCCAAGATACAGAAACAGCCTATGTGTCCATTAGTAGATGAAGATAAAGAAAAAATATGCATATACACATATAAATGTATATGTAAAAATACATAAAATATATATGTAAAAATATATACGTATAAATATATATGTAGAGAGAAAGAGAGAATGGAATATTATTTAGCCATAAAAAATGATAGACCCAGAGAGTAAAATATTAAGTGAAGTAAGTCAGAGAAAGACAAATGCTGCATTATTTCACTTATATGTAGAATTGAAACAACAAATAAATGAATAAACAAACAACCAAAGAAAACCCACGAACTCTTAAATACAGAAAACAAACTGGTGGTTGCCAGAAGGGGGGTGGGTGGAGTGAGGGTGAAATATGTGAAGGAGATTAGCAGTTACAAAATTCTGGTTATAAAATAAATAAGTCACAGAGATTTAAAGTATAGCATTAAAAAATACCAGATAAACAATTAATAACTTAGCTTTCAAGGCATGCCTTTGTTTTTTTTAGAATAGGGCTTTTTCTACTTTGATCATAATTCAGAATTCTAAAGTTCCTTATCTGATCAGGTATTGCTACAATTCATTTTGCAACTTGTTCCACTGAAATCCAGTACAACCAGAGAACAGAATCTCCCATTTAGTAGCTGTGTGGTCTCAGCATTGTATCTTAGGGTTCCTTTTTGCATATGTAAAATGGGGATAATATAGAACCACTGGGGACATTAAATTAATTAATAACTAAAGTACTTAGAGTAGCACTCAGTTCATAGTAAAGTTAACTATGATCATCATCACATTTATCATCACCAACCTTGTCCTCTCAAAAAATTTACTACAATTATTTGCCTATTTTATAATATTCCAACTCTGATTTATGATGCTAAATGACAATGGTTAAAATATGCATGACATTCCCAAGTAGCTTTTATGGATTTTTAAAATGCTTTTTCTTGGGAGTTTTTAAAATATATTTTTGGAATTTTTATATGTGTGCAACAGAGGTATGCTTACTCTGCACTTCCAGGCTCAACTTGAAGAACTCCCAAGGGTTTCTTCAATAGTAATCTATTACTGACAAGGATGTATAAGCAAGGTCCATCCAAAGACTTTTATGCAGAGAATGTTCTCTCATTGTGAATGCACAACTCCCAGTACGCTTATCAGCACAAGTACCCTTCCGTGAGTACTTTGTGCAATAAAAACCTGGTTCCAATTGATCATTTAGCTAACTACTTTTTTCACCGCTTGCACATCTTTAGCAATTTAGAGATGTTGCCATTTTTCAATTTGCAAAACACAGATTTCAAAAGGAAGATAAAATAGTAGGATGTGTTTTTCAATCACTCAACATAACCTGCCACATATAACCTATTGTGTCACTTGAGAATATCTGTTTGAACTTCATCTCAAAGATATTCTCCAACTATCGTATGAAACGGTGGAGCTGGTGATGCGCTGGTTCCCAACCATAATAGTTTTGTGAATGTACAGAATTGAAGTGGTAGAAATTATTAGGTGGGCAGCTTTAAGCCACTATTTTTCAGGTCTGAGAATGCGTCAATCAGTGTAAGGATATTTTAGAGTACCACAAACTTTTCTCCCATCTCATTCACACACAAGATGAAATCTGAAATGCATTATTTTAGAACAGAACTGCCAGAGGTTTTTCCATAATGGTACTTTCTTCCAATTGAGGCAATGAGCCAATTTTTAAAATAAATCTAGCACACAAACATGCATATATAAGCATATATATGTGTATCTCAGCATTTTACTGCTGATATATGAATAGTAATATTGTCATGATTTTCTATTAAAATATATTCTTGTATATAAAAGCACAGATTCTCCAGAACAAAGGATGAAACCACAATAAAAGCTCCCTTTTATGCTATTTCCTTAGAGAACTGACAACACAGTGTAGCAATATGTCTTGTTCTTTCCAAGACGAAACACTGTTTAAAAAGGTCTATTCTCAGTCTACAGAAAAGCTTTAACAGCTCATTCCTATTTAAAGTGTCTTTGGAGAGAATATCATCCTTCCCTTGGATCTAATTGTCGCTGTTTTCTTAAGTGCCTATATCACTTGTGAGGTTGCTTCCGTAAACCGCCCCTGCCTTCTCCAAGAACACATTTGCCATTTGGCCACAGGCACTCATGAAAGTCCTGTCTCTCTCTCTTCCTGGATTTATTTAAAATGAAGCACCTCATTTCTGTTGAAGACATAGAGAACAGAGGCATATCTCCAACTAAATTGCTTTCCCATACACTCAATTTGCCCCCAGATCCTTTCTTGGTTAGATGACAGGCCGATTAGAAACCAAGAGGCTGACAGTGCCTCATTTCATCACTGATTCCAGGTTGGCAGCCTCTCTGTGAAATTGCCATAAAGTCTAGCACCCAAGAAGAGGCTTCCAAGAGGTCAAACAAATGCAGTTCCTTCACATTTCCTGCCTGCCTGGAGCCTGCTCCACATCCCCTATCCCCAAAGCCACCATCAAAAGGTGAGGTTATCCACTGGGCGGCACAAGTGTTGAAGCACCGATGTGAAGGGGATGTGGCACCATTATTAGGTCATTTCATCATTTCAGGGACTCGATTATCATGATTGACTCTCCTGATGGTCCTACCATCATCAAATAATAGTACAAATCTCATCTTCACTTACACTCTGGATCTATGGCCTGTGTGACCTTGGGTAAGTCATTTAAACTCCCAGAGCCAATTCCTCTTGCCCTACAAGAACATACTAAATTACTGTTTGCTCTGAATCTTCTTTATGCTGTATTGCTTCATTTAAACTGATGGGTTTATTGCAATTCAAAACAGTGAATCGATGTGGTTCACCTTAGAGAAATTTCTTCAATCACAGTTCTGGATCACAAAAAGTCACTTTATCCATCCAGGGCTGCAAGTAAATCTTCAGTCCATTGACTGCTGAGAAATAACACCCACCTACCCCACCCCCCTTTTTTTTCAATTTCACAGGAATTAAAATGTTGTTCGGTTATGCTGTGAAGTATTATCACCTCAATTAAACAAAAGTACATTATTCCCATGAGTTGGATAAACAACTATATCATAAGGTGTGTCTTCCATGCCCCATGTGTTAAATAATATATTCAATAAATTGTAAGAGTCTTCACAGTTTCCTCCCAAATCCACAAATAGGCTGCTGAGGATCCATGAAAAACATCCTATCTCAGTGCTATCTTCCCCTTTCCTAATTTCGCTGACCACCTGTTTTATTACTTCTGCGGGGCATCGCAGATACATTAAGAGGAATAAGTTGATACCATGTGAGAGTCATTTAAAAGGAAATTCTAACCAGAATGACAAGAGGATCTCATAAACAGCCTGACCCTCAGCATGTCCCACAGGTAGTGCCATGGCCCAGCTAAGCTATTAGTATAAACATTCAAGAGACAATAAAGAAGGCTGGCCAGAGCCCCAGATGGTGCCGCCATAAAAACACATTCCAAAGCTTGGCATCTGGATTTTGCAGCTGCCATGCATAGCCCATATGTGGCAATAAATATTGGCTCTGAGGTTGGAGCGGCTAGAGGTGAGGGTCAAACGGAACCATCTGAACCATCACAATGGAGTCAACAGACAAAGCCCGGAAGTGATTATGAAATGGAGTGTACTTTCACATGTCTCTTATGCCTTTTATTATTGTCAGCTGCTGAAATGTTAAGGTAAACTTTTAGGGAATAAGAGTTTATTTGTCAAAGAACAGCAGCTAGTGTGCAATCATGTTTTTAGTTTCTGCTATTATACTTTGCTCACTTCCAAAATATTAAGCTGTACTACTCTCATCTCTAGCTTGGTCATAATTTAAATCTTAGTACTGGTGTTCAGCTATAATTCTTACTTACGACACAACCTCTTTGTAACCAGCTGTTTTCTTTTTCAGACATACAATACTTTTATTCATGTATTTTTTTTTTTATTCACTCAGCAATGATTTCATTGATTATTTACTATGGGCCAAGCATCAAAGGTATAGGGGATATACAAAACAAAGTCCCAACACTCATGATGGGTAAGTTCTACTAATGCTGATTTATACATTAACCCCCTAGTACTTAGTAAGCACTCACCATAACCTAGTACTTAGTAAACACTCATCATATTTCTCATCTCAAAGAGAGAAGAAATTGTGTTCAAGGGGACATACAAGGAAACAGACAATAATAAGTGTATGAAATGCTAAGTGTAACCGTAGAAGATAATTTGCTGAGAACCCAGAGAAGGGTTTTTAAATTGGATATGAATATGACAAAAGTATCAGGGAGGGCTTTGCAAAGGAAGAGAGACCTCCCCTGAGAATTGGAGGTTTAAAAGCAGTTAGCCAGGGGAACAAAACATTTGGGAAAAGAACAACCCAAGAAAAGAGGATGGAGTGCTCAGAGCTCAGCCAATGGCTTAGCATAGGTGGAAAGTCAGATGGAAGAAAGTAGAGAAGGAACTAAAGGTACAGTAGTCAGTCATGGTCAATCATGAAGGGCTTCTGAAAAGCACCCATGAATTAAAAGATATTTTGCCTTCAAGGCAAACTCACTGGGGAGATTCCTAGGTACATAAATACAGATAAATAGATGAAAGGGATAAATTCCCAAAGAAAGGTATTTTGGAAGTGGAGAAGAAAGATCTGGCTTATTTACAGCAGAAGGTCCCTGAGGAGGCATATAAGCAGGACTTTGAAGCGCAGGTAGGATTTTAAAGAGGATCACAGGCAATTTGGCAAAAATGAGTACTGAAATACTTGAAACTCTAACTTGGACTGTTAAAGTGATCTGTTCTTCTGAGGAAAATGAGTATAATCTCTTACCTAGTAAAGTTAAGAAAACTGAGGAAGAACACATGATTAAATAAAAAGTAACACAGATACAAACTTCTAGAACAGCCCTGTTCTCCCCTCCCACTGAGTGATACAGTGTTTTTTTTTTTTTTTTTTTTTTTGGTTATTACTTAAACCACCATTAATCTTGCTTCTAACTTTAGATTCACCTAAAATTTCCAGATATCCTTTCGCTTGAAACAGAATGTGTCTCATTGATAGGTCAGAAAATCACTACCTTTTGTCATACACTTCCTGTCTAGCAGAGTTTGATACATGTTATTTTGCTCCAGATTCCCCTCAAGACATTTTAGCTAAAGAGCTATTTAAATGGCCTTATAGCAAAGCATTTTATTTAGGAGATAGATTCAAATAACACGCCCTGTCATATTGTTATCAAAAGAATTTTATGGCATTATTCCTTATTACAGATTACTTTTCGTCAATGGGTATTGTGACTTAACTACCTTCAAGCAATTACTTTCAAGTAATCAGATTAGTTAGGTAGTCAACCCTGTGCTAAGCTAAGGGTGTTGAAAACCTAAATACGATGACCATTTTTACCAAGGACTTTTCACTGTTTACATATAGACTGCACTGTCCTTTATTTTTACTGAGAGTTTGCATTTCTAAAGATCGACACTTTTAATTTCTTTCAGTCAATGTATCATGACTTCTCGTTATTTCTAGCAATCATTCCCTTTGAAATAGTGTTCTAGCTCTCTACTCAAGTCCAAAATGCATGCCCATTTTCATGGTCCCTGCATTTGACTACAACAGCTTGCCAATTAAATCTTGCCAGGTCTTGTCATTTTAGCGTTCAAAAGAGCTTCTAAAATCCCACCTGCTCTGTGAAGCGCCTCAGCAATAAAGACCATTCACAGGGCTGTGTTTGCTCTGTCTTGTCATAACCTTTGGGCTACATCCTGTTTGCTGAGAAGCCAATCTTTTCCCTGATAAGGCTTGCTTAGGGCCCAGTCCGCTTTGTGCACTATGTATATTTAAATAATAAAACAGAAGCTGGTGATCACAGGGACCCTCATTTCAGATTATCAAGTGTAAATTAGCCAAGTGTTTTGATAGCTCTTAATTATTGACAACAGACAGTCTCATGGAAGAGTCTGCATAAGCCACACGTCTAGGTAATATGAAACCTCGCTCCTCTCCTTGGCAATTACATCTCTGCTGAGATATGGGGAGGGGAGGGGGACCACCAGGTGTCCACCAAGAAGGATAGAATTTGTGGATTAGCAAAAAGAGTGAGAGCTAATGAGGCTGTGTTCTAGGAGGGCTTTCATTAGCAGTGCTGTATTAGTGCATAATTCGGAGACCATTTTCAAAAAGGCTCTAAAAATTGCCTGAGAAATTAGTGGTGCACAACATAAATTACTGAGCCAAGCGGGCTGGTTTACTCTGACATTGCCAGGGTTTGTTTGTTTGTGTGCTCCTTGTGAGTCTTGGTTTTATACTCTGCTCTTAACAAAAGGCTCTCTTGAGTCGAGCTTACTCCTCTTCACTCATTTCTCTATCAATATTCTTCACAAATAAGGTACTTTATAATACTAATTGATAATTTCTGAAGCTTTTTTTGTACTAATGTCTTATACTAATACTTAAGCCTCCCATAATCTTTATATTAAATAAGATATAAGAAGCTATCAAGATGTTTATGCAGAATAAAAGATTATTTTTTGAGAGGGTTATTGTTTACACACATACATACACACGTATTGAGAAGTACACCCAAAAAGCATTTTACTCCTCTGACTTCTGTTTATACTTTATGATGTTATCCATAACATGTGCATAAACAAAGAGATGAAATAATTTTCCCAAATCACATAACTCATATTTGGTGCAGATTTGCTTTTAACACTGAGATATATTACAAACATTTTAAACCTTATAAAATAGAAAATAAATGATGATTTAAGGATTGAAGATTTTTAAAAATATTTCTAGGATGATAAAAATACAAAGAATTTTAGATTTGTCTTTTGTTGTCATCTGCATTTTGATGTGTTTTTTTTTTTTTTTGCATATTGATGTATTAATCCCATTTCTGCTAGTGGAATTAAAACAGGAGGATCACTGGCACCCAAAGACAAATTATCTAAAGACAAACAGAATTTTGATCAACTGTTGACAATTAGGTGGCTTCATTGGGTTAATGAGTTTATAGACACATTAGCTATCACATACAGAGCTTCAATAATTGATCATTTTGGAATCAAAGATATTTTTTGATGTGATAATTAAAACACATGCTCAGGGCTGACAACAAAGCTGGCTTACAACCTGCAGTAACTACTCATCCTCCAGACAGAAACACCATTGGTCAGTTTTATGAATGCTGCTAAATGTCTAGAAGTAACTGGAAGCCTTCTGTTCTTACACACCCATAGGATTTCCATTGGCAAGACTGTTTTCTCATGGCTTTCTATAGAATAAATTAAAATGTACTTTCCAGAAAAAAATTGTGTTGGCGCTTGGGATCCACTTAAAAACATAATGCCTTCTTCCACTATGACTACAAAAGAATCTGAAACAAAATTTAGCTCCTATTCTTGCTCATGGTTTTCATCTTGTGATATCTGTAAAATAGCTTTGCTACCCACATCTGCAGGGTTCCTGCATTGATACAGTAGGAAGTTGGGTAGTAACTCTAGAAGAAGCACACTGTGTTACCCCAAACTGTTTGGGTCCTGAGGTAAGAAACTAAGTTTAGCTACCTCTGGTACTTCTCAGCACTTGAGAGGTGAATTTCCTCCCTGGAGCCAGTCTCTGAGATATCCATACTGCCACAAGGTGGCAGTCGAGATTTGTGGTCACATGGTTAGGGACCTCAAAGAACGGGGCTTAAATAAATCTATTCAGTGTATACTACATTTACTACTTACTAGTTGAATTGTTTTTAAAGCATGGAATACCTTATTCTAGGCTCATTTTATTAATTCTTACAAAATTTCATTTTGTCAACCCCTTTTTTTTAAACTAACAGGTGCCTTTTAAGAAACGCTTTCTCTACTACTTTCAGACTCAAATACCTTAACTTGATTTCAAAACTCAAAAAGAGTTTGGTTCCCCTAAATTCATATTTCACTTAATAATATCCCATTTACATCTTTCCTTTACTATAAGAAAATTCAATCTCCCCAATATTAACCTAAATTCTACCACCCTAGATATCTGGGATCTTTAGTTGAAAAGTCTCAAGTCTACTTCTCCCTTGGACAATACAGTTGAAAGTTCGTATTTCAGTGTATTTCTACTGTATCTCTAAGATACAGTAGCCTATTCCTATTATGCACAAAATTGGCAATTGGAGCTTAATGGAAAGGTCATGAGACCTCGGGTCAGAAGATCTGGGACCCTGTCCTTATCCTGCCACATTTTGTTGGGTGACGTTGAACAAGACACTTAACCCCTTTGACACTTGATTTCCTCTTCTGTCAAAGGGAAATGCTGGCTCAATAAGGAAATAAGGATTAAATAAACATAAATTAAATAAGTGCCTAGAACAGAGCAGGTCTTTAATAAATGCTATCCTAGAAAGTGCTTTAATTTCTAACTCTAATTTGGCAATCAACAAAAAAATGACTGAGAGTAAAAACAGGCTATAATAAAAACAAACTTAAAAAATGAAACAATTCTCCCCTTTTTTCTAACAGTTCTGAAAGGTATTCAAGTTCCACATCACCTATGGCTCCTTTGGTAGTTTAGTTTTCAGATTCTATGTTCTCAGCATAGAGAAAGGAGCCAAAATCATCATTCTCTCAAAAACCCAAGAAAGAACTGTTTTAATTGCTTACTAAATGATAAAGCTTCTTCTAAGGTGTAGTCCTCTTTTGACTCCCTAGAAAATAACTACTGCATTAGACTAATTTAGCACGTTGTATTGATCCAATTAAAATATGAATAGGTTGACTTAATTAGCAATCACTGTTCAGTAGCAGAAAATTATGTCTTTAAAGAAATAACAAGGCAATATTTCCTGATCTTCTCAAAAATTAAAAGTAACTGCTTAATTAAACTGTCCTTGGGACACCTGGAGGGCTCAGGGGTTGAGTGTCTGCCTTTACCTCAGGGCATGATTCAGGGTCCTGGAATCAAGTCCTATATCAGGCTCCCTGCATGGAGCCTGCTTCTCCCTCTGCCTGTGTCTCTGCCTCTCTCTGTGTGTCTGTCATGAATAAATACATAAAACCTTTAAAAACAAAAAACTAAGGACTAGTCCTTAAGATAGTGACTAAGCAAAATATAAAATAGAATAGCAAAAGAAAAATTGTTTAATATGTGTCTTTTTAAGATTATTTTGAACAAAATACATCAAATATTTTTTTTTAATTTTATTAAGTAATCCCTACTAATTTTATTGTCAGGTAGTCTCTACTCCCAATGTGGAATTTGAACTCACAACCCTGAGATCAAGAGTCACATGCTCTCCTGACTGAGCCAGCCAGGTGCCCTTATAGGTTTTTTAAATGTCAATTTATATTCATGATTCTAGGTCATTTCTTTATTACTATTTCTAGTTTACTTTCTCAAAATCTACAGACTAGAATCCATCCTTGTCTCTATGAAAACCACAATCTTCTTACGGAAATAACTCATATACTTAAAATGGAAGGACACAACATTAGCCCACTGTTGACATATTGTCATTTCTCAGTGGCTAAAAGAAAAAGGAAAAGAAAAGAAAGAAATCTGATTTTCCGTCATTTTAAAGTCTTGCGGGTCTATTAATCATGTTGCACGATTTTCATTGTCCAACTAGATTTGGATTCTTCCTACCAGGCAAAACTTTGTTTCATGTCAGGATTCACATTTCATAAAACTTTGGTAATATTAGATTTAATTTCTAAAGAGACAAAATTTAAGATTTTTTCCTTTGCAATAGAGCTATTCAAAGAATATTCAACTTATTTCTGTAGTTTATGTGACATAGCTCTTTATGTGGATAAATTCTGGGTAAATCATGTTTTCTACCTGGTTTAATTTTAAATTTCCTTTCCATACAAGTATATATAAATACTTAACTTACAGAAATACTTTCTTGGCTTGTATGAACATTTACAATTAATTTCTAAGTTCACCTTTTAAAGAAGTCTCTTAGAAACCACAGTATCTTTCTAATATCCTAAATCAGGTCAGAATTTAGTGTTGAAATTTTGTACTTCAGAGGCAGTCCACTTTTTACAGAATCAAATATAAGCATCTGTTGGCCACCTGGAGAAACATAGAGATATGCTGGCTTGCGCACTCCTAATCTGTGCTTACTTCTCAAAATTTGTTTGCAATACTTCCTAGTTTTCTTTTACTTGGATCTTAAAATGCTCCACACACAACTATAATGCCAACGTCAGTGCACTCATACATTTTTTCAAAACAACATAAATTGAAGATTAGTACAACTAGGCATATAAATTAATGTTATTTTGTCAAATAATCTACCTTTTCCAAACAGGTGATCAGTTAGAGTTCATTTACCAAAACTTTCCATTTATTCCTAATTTAAAAATAAGATGTAAAATGTTTGTTCTTTAGAAAGAATCAAATGCCATTTAAAACGAATGATTTATGGACAAGTCATGCACACATTTGTCACTCTCAGTCACCATAGTTTTTCCCTTGGTTTTTAAAAACAAGGGGTGGTCTCTCCTTGCTCATGAATCATGGCTGCAAAAAAGCAAACACCAAAAAGTGCCACCACTCAGTGGTCATTGAGACACAATCCAGGTGTATCCCACAGTAAGCCCAAGGACTGCAAAATGGACAATAAAAAGAAAATGCCTATTTCAGTCAGTTAACACTTTAATGTCTGATTCTGAAGCAAAAGACTTATGTCTGCTTCTGGTATTTTATGTGCCCAGCTCAGTCATGGTGCACAAAGACTGTACATATTTTGTCTAGTTGGACTAATTTACTTTTGAGGAAGGATTAAAAATTTTTCAAACCTGAAAAGTAAAACCAACCATCTGCTCAGGTGATGTTAGATTTCTCTCTGGGATAAACATTTAGGCATATGGCTCCAGCTCGGGGTGGAAGGAAGACCAGATATGGAAGGAGGAAGGGGGAAGGCATCTCCATCAGTGGGATAAGAGACAAAATGGAAGGAGCTTGAGCATTTGTTGAAAGCCCAATAGGGACAACCCAGTGATTGTCCATATTAGCCTGAGGACCTCAATTTTACAGAGTTGGAGAATGAAAATGGCCCTAAGATAAACAATTTGATCAAAGTCATAAATTGAATCAATCAAAAGCCAAGACAGAATTCAGTTCTAGGTCTCTCCAGATCTAAAGTTAATATGCTTCTCTGAAGCTTTTTGAAATAGGCTAGTCATTTTACTTATGACTATATGATAACAATATTTTAGGGCTATAATTCTGACTTCTTGCATGTATAGTATTAGTGTGCTATGTTATAGCAGAGTTTTTCTGTATTTATACAGAAAAGAAATTCTTTGGAATGGTTTAAGAGCAGGGATCCTCAAGTAAAACTTACACAGGGAAAGCTGAGAAAAGACACTAACTCAAACACGTGGTCACTTTATAGCCAGCTCTTAGTTTTCTGTGCCTATAGATATAGGTCCTAGATATCATTATTGTCATCATCATCATTTAGAGTAGCTATCTTCAAAATTTATTAGAATAAGAAAGGTATTTTTAAAAAGAAACATTCTCTCTCTTAATATTTGTTTTATATTACACAAATATAAAATAGGTTTTAAGTTCCATATGTTTATGTCCACAAAATATTTATTTTTTATTTATTTTTTGTTTTTTACAGATTTCATTTATTCATGAGAGACACAAAAAGAGAGACAGAGACACAGGCAGAGGGAAAAGCAGGCTCCATGCAGGGAGCCCAATGCAGGACTCGATCCCAGGTCCCCGGGATCACGCCCTGGGCTGAAGGCAGCACTAAACTGCTGAGCCACCCAGGCATCCCCACAAAATTTTTAAATATAAAACTATGCAATTTCTAAAACTTAGATTAACAACTTCATTTTAACTTGATAGGTGATATTATTCAGATGAAACTAAGCATCCCTTGCAATATGTAGACAAGGCTGTCAGGTGCCATATGGGGAGCAACCATCCTTTTCTATTCAAACATCTGCAAAAACTTTAGTCTCTCAGCATAGTATGTTGCCTTCAAGTCACTGCTTTTCACTAATACATCTGTGTGTGAGACTTTAATTATTTCTCTCTCTAGATCATATCATCTAGAACAAAAACAACTGTAAAAAACAATAGACAGAAATCACAGCAGAATACTTTGTCATAGCTGGATTCCAGGTAACCCAGAAAAAGCTGTTTGTAGTTTCAGTTTGTTTTGTGTCTCAGTTTTCAATGAAATAAAAATTCAGATTAAAAAAAAAAAACATGGTAAAGAAATTTTACGCTTATGAGAATAAAATTGGTAGATTCAAGTATCAGAAACACTTCAATCAAATGATCCCCCAACCTCATCTTATTGTGTAATTGTCCTTCACAGTGTTATTACTAATTTAATGATGTGATTTTACTTGTTTAACATCAAACAGTAAGTGGCAGACCTGAGATTCAAATCCAGATCAGTTGGATGCCTTGAAATGCTATGGAAATGGTAAAAATATACTAAAATTCAAAGGAAAAATCACGTAACATCTGCAAACTTCTGTCAAAGAAGATGATTCTATCACTTCAGAATTTCTGGTCATAGGGGAAATAGTCTATAAGTAACACAATTACTCTTACTGAAGAGAAGAAGAGGAGCCCATGTATATATGAGAAAATAATTGAAGGAGGCAACCGGCCTCTATTTGAGATGTGAATATCCAGCTACATTCATCGCCATCCACAAACAAAATTTGGCCCCCACGTGCATAGTCTTCTTTGTTAAGCACTCAGACTGAAGCCCCAGAAGCACAACTAATTCTGCAATTTTCCAGAAGACAGTATCCTCTCACCTAGAACATAAATAGAGTCTGCTGATTTCTCCCATAGCTCCATGACAACCTACTCTTGTCAGCTCCAGGAATAAAGACTAGACTCAAAGCCTGAGAGCTATTCTGAGCTGCTCATGGGAATAGCATTACACAATTCCACAGCAACATCATTAGTGATACATTTAAGTTAGATAAAGCAGTTCCAAGCATGGAATCTTTAGTGACATGGACTAAAGACTTCTTACTATTTAGAATGACTCATCTCTTGCTAGATAACCACCCAAATAGTAAATGCAATTGTTGACTAGGAATGAAATATTTTCAAGGTGGCTCCCATTTTTTTTAAGATTTTATTTATTTATCCATGAGAGATATGGAAAAAGAGGCAGAGACATAGGCAGAGGGAGAAGATTCCCTGCGGGGAGCCTAATGCAGGACTCGATCCCAGGACCCTGGAATCACATCCTGAGCTGAAGGGAGATGCTCAAACACTGAGCCACTCAGGTGGAGCTCATTTTTTTTTTCATGAGAATTTACCTTAAACTCTTCATTTAATTGAATATAATTCACCCTCCCCTCTTCAATTCTTAGCATCAGTTGTCAATGACCAGTTAAGCAATAAAGTTGGGAAAGCAAATAAGTATTTCCATCAAACAGCCAATATATCTTCATGTTTCTTTGACTGAGAAATTATGCCCCCACGAGATAGCTCGTGTAAAATAAGATGAGGTCCAGCTATAATCTAGAGGCATATTCTCTCTAAGGAATGGCATGTATTTAAATTGAATTCATTGTTTACCAAAAAAAGTGCTAAATTGCTTTCCTGATAGCTTTCAGAATATTTTAGGGGATCTACACAATATTGCTTTGGATTTCCATCAGAAAGAGAACTAAAATGTCGAGTGCCAACATATCAAAAGACAATTGGTGTCTTCTGATTCATATTTCTTTGAGAATGCTAAAGCGTGTAGTACCTTTGCCATGGGGCAGAGCTTATTTTGCTATCCCACATTTCACATTTATTATTACATGTTGGCTCGATAGCTAATGGTTTAGATGTGGCCTTACCACTAAATTATCTTCCGTATAACTAAGGATTGATCCAACCCATAGAGTTGGGATTAGAGTAGCCACACAATCTCAGGGTTAAACTTTCCAACAGAGGACCCTTCTGCCCTTCTTGCCTACCATCCAACACACACGTATATACATATACTTAGTAATTTGAAGCCAAACTCAATTTTCAATCCTAGGGATCTTCTGAGATTCAGGGAAGAACTCATATATCTCTCTTTGTTTCTAAGAAGGTACAAACTCATCATAAAGTGGGTTTTTGTTTTTTAGATTTTATTTATTTAACAGAGAGAGAGAGAGCATAAGCAGGGAGAATGGTGGAGGGAGAGGGAGAAGTAGGTCCCGCTGAGCAAGGAGCCCAGTGTGGGGTTTGATCCCAGGACCATGAGATCATGACCTGCATCAAAGCAGATGCTTAACTGACTGACCACCCAGATGCCCTCAAAAAGTGGTTTAGATTCACCATTCCTTTTCCGTTTACCCAAGAGGCAGGAAATTCTAAAATAATGAAGGTCGGGAGGGGCGACTAATTACAAATAATTGACTTGGTTCACAGTACACATTATTTTTTTAAAAAGATTTTACTTATTTATTCATGAGAGACAGAGAGATTGAGAGAGAGAGAGAGGCAGAGACCCAGGCAGAGGGAGAAGCAGGCTCCATGCAGGGAGCCCGACGTGGGACTCCATCTCAGGTCTCCAGGATCACACCTGGGGCTAAAGGCAGCACTAACCGCTGAGCCACCTGGGCTGTCCCACATTATTTGACATAGCAGTACTATGTTCATAAATTCATAATAGTACTATGTTCACATCATTTCACTAGCTTACTTGCCCATAGTGACTGCCAAAAAATAATGAACCTTAACTCTGATTTAATTAGCTAAACACAATACTTATCCCAGTTATTCCAATAGCATACCTACTGAATGGTCCACCTTTTATTTTTATGTCTCAGCCAGAACCCTCAGGTAACTATGATCTCCGACTTTATAGATAACTCAGCAATTGCAAGATCATTCTGTGTTACCTGTTCTAACTTAAAATTCTTTAAAATATCATGATTCCATTTAAATCATACCATATTATGCTTCTATTTATAAAAGTCACATTGTACTAAACATCAGCTTAGAAGAAAGCAACAGCAAGTGGCCAAGTTCTTCCTTAGCCTTCATGAGAATCAGAACCCATAAGTGTTTGCCACAGTTTGCCTGAACTCTCCATCATATTCACACAGCCTCATCCTAAGGAGAGCTGAGCTACATGAGTCAGCATGTTCATTATGTGCTCTGGGAGCACAAAGAAGAAATAAAGAAGTTATTACCTTCCCAAGTTTCTCAGGTAATGAGACCCACTTCTGGAGATATGTGGCCCTATACCAGAATCTATCATGAGAATGAGCTTGGCAGCACAATGCACAGAATTAATTTTTTAATGAAAGTCCTCTCTCAGTATTCCGAGTCAAATCCACCTGACAAATGTCACTGGTCAATGTCATTACCAGTTAACCAGCACAAGGCCTTTAGAACAGATGGTATAGCGACGCCTTTTCAGAAGTGAGGCGGGCTAATTTCAGCCACCCTCCCGTGAAAAGGAAATAAAATAAAATTGGCTCCATGTCACTCAAACATGACAGTACTTTGGATTTCTCCCCCATGATGTTTTTTAGCCTTGAGGCAGATATGACAGGCGCCTTATTAAATTCCAAAAATAAATGTGGAGCAAGAAGGCAGTGCATTCCAATGAGGCATCTAACTTGTTAAAATGCAATATGCATAAAACTTGGTTCATTTTATTTTTAGCCATCATCCTCATCATTTTAAATCAAAACAGAAATATATTTGTAACCATAAACGAGGTAAGATTAGTCCAAAGGGTTTATTTTTATTTTTCTCAGAAAAAGCAGTTTTTACTCATATGTTCATAAGCACTTAAGTTGGAATTTCCCAAAAACATCTCCATTAATATCTGGAAATTAAAAAAAAAGTTTTATGGAAGATTTCTCTGTATTTTATCATTTTCCATCCATGTACTAATAATCCTTTAGACAAACCCAATGATATTTATGGATCCCTGCCTTCCTGCAAGCTACATAGCTTCTTATCTGTGTTTTTGTGTCCCAAACTATTCCAATCCTATGTTCAAAAATTTGATTTTTACTGTCTTTCACCCACACCATCAAAAGCAATTACTCTTCCAATTTTTTACAATATGTGTCTGGTTCATCTATTAATTAGCCCTTAATTCATTTATTTATTCTGCTTCATATGTTAATTAATTTTCTCCACTAGAAACATCTATTTTGTCTACTGGTTGCCTTTATTGGGGAAAAGAATTATTTATTGCTTTATAACCTAAGGCATCTAGCCTGAGGCCTGATACGTATCAGGGACTCGATAAATGTTAAAAAGAAAAAAACATGACCAATTACACATATCATAATGATACAATCACTATTGTTTTGTCACTAATTTACTACTATGGCTCCAAGGAATCTGGACATTTAAATACCAAGAAGCAATCCAATTCTGAAGTCCCAATATGTTATCTCACCACCATAAAAAACACAACTAAATTTCAGAAGGTGTTCCTTTGCTTTCAGGAGTTTTCAGCTAGAGCGTTGAGACCCGGCTTTCAGGAAATTGCTGGGAAAGCCACTGACTAATCCCCCATAACAACGATTACTGGCATTTGCCTTGGGATTAAAAGTATCTAAAGTACTTTACAATTTTTTTTTTTTTATTTAACTTCCATTTAGTTAACACAGTGTAATATTAGTTTCAGGTGTACACTACAGTGATTCAGCACTTCCATATATCACTGGTTCTCATCACAGCAAGTGCATTCCTTAATCCCCATCACCTTTTTTTTAGGTTATTTATTATTTATTTATTTATTTATCCATCCATTCATTCACGAGAGACACACAGAGAGGTAGAGACACAAGCAGAGGGAGAAGCAGGCTTCCCACAGAGAGCCACGTGTGGGACTCCATCCCAGGACCCTGGGATCAGGGTCTGAGCCGAAGGCAGATGCTCAACCACTGAGCCATCCAGACATCCCTCCCCATCACCTATTAACCCAATCTCCTACCTACCTCCCCTCTGGTAACCATCAGTTTGTTCTTTAGAGTGAAGAGTCTATTTCTTGCTTTGTCTCTCTCTCTCTTTTATCCCCTTTGTTTTGTTTCTTAATTTCCACATATGACATTATATGGTATGTGTCTCTGAGTGACTTATTTCAATTAGCATAATATTCTCTAGCTCCATCCATGTCATTGCAAATGGCAGGATTTCATTCTTTTGTGTCCTTTGGGTAAAAACATAGTAATACAATTGCTGCATTTTAACGTAGTTCTATTTTTAACTTTTTGAGGAACCTCCATACTGTTTTCTACAGTGGCTGCACCAGTCTACATTCCCACCAACAGTGCAAGAGGGCTCCCCTTTCTCCACATCCTTGACAGCCAGCACCTGTTATTTCTTGTATTGTTGATTTTAGCCATTCTGACAGGTGTGAGGTGATATCTCATAGTTTTGATTTGTACCTTTTAATGAGTTTATATTAGAACATTCCTAGAGGAGGCAATATTAATCTAGTGTTATAAATCAGAAAACAAATATTCAGAAAGGTTAAACCATGCGGGCAAGGCCACCCATCTGCCAATAAGTGACAGTGCTGGGGTTCGAGCTCAAGTATGTTAATGACAAAATATACATGTACTGTGTACCTTCAATTACTCCACAGTTTCACAAAGAACAAAGGCATCTCCCAAGCAACCCAGAGGAAACTGGACCAGCAAACCCATGACATTGTATCCAGAATATTTACAGAATATTTACATTGTACCTAGAATGATTTTCTCTTATAGGCTAATATGTGAAAAACTGAAACATCCTCCATGCCCAGCTGGAGAACTCTGGCAAAGTACTTTCCTTCCAGACCAGGGTGTTCCTACAGATACTCTTAAGGCTTCCCAAGCCCTAGGAATTATGATCATGTAGGTCAGTACCTGGATGCCAGCTAGTAATCATTTTCCAGTGAAGATTTAATGAACTAAAATTTATCTTATTTTATTTTTATCCGGTTATACTGTGTTAAATAATACTTCTCATGTAAGAAAAAACTAATATTTTGCAATATGATAATTTATGATCTGAAATGGGTAATGCATATCATTTTTATTTCTAGGAAAAGAAATAAGGCTTACCCAAGATCAAAAAGTTGAGAGGAGCTTTTGCTGTAGCTAGAATTCCTTCAGAGAGTGTCTACTGCAACATTCTACATTAGAAAGTTGACTAAATCAGGTTGGAGGAGGTACTAGGGTTCTCATTCTCTCTCTCTCTGTCTTTCTCCTCCCCACCCTTGTTTGACGTTCTTACTTTTAATCTAATTAATCTGAAACCAGGTCATATCTTGAAATATTAAGGCACATTATAATAAGCCATATATTACCTTCCACATTGAAAACTGAATACAATTTGAACGCCCTTCATTAAATATGAAAAAGAAGGCAGTAGACTTGGTAATAATATATTTTATTCAAAGGCGAACACTTGAAGATATCATCAGCTGCTCTCTCCTCTGCCTTAGAATTTACTCTACATGTGAAAGATTATCTCCTTCTGTTCTTCCTTTTACACTTATTCTCCTTTTCTGTTGAAATTCAACAAGAAGGCTGTTTTAAGGAAGAACATTTGCTGTTTATACCACCCTCTTGTAAACAAGTCGTGTCACTGTTGATATAACGTCACATCTACAGCAAAGCTGATTGCATAGGGACTTCCCACGCACTGGGGGGATTATTTCAGTAAACTGCAGAAGAGGATATATTCTAGATAACGACAGCATCAAGGGAGTGCTTGCTTCTCTACCAAGTAACTTACCAAGACTTAGATTTAAATTGCCTCATCCAAACAATTATCTTTTTCCTTTCCGTCAAAGATGGTAAAGTAGAATATATCCCACACACATAAGCAAAGAGTTTTTGCTTGCTAAAACTTTGGTCAGAAAATGGAGCTCTAGAGAAAAAGGCACCTGGACTCCTAAGGATGGGGCCATCTCTTTGGCCAAATGCCGAGATTTTGCCTTTTGGTTACATTTTAAGTAACCATTCTCTCTCTCTCTCATTCTCTTTTTCTCTTTTTCTCCCCCTCCCCCCCCCAACACACAAATATAAATGTATCCGATCTTACTTGCAATGTGGGGATCCTTCAGACTAACAGCCCCTGCCAATTGCAATCCATAAGGCAATACATATTTCAGTACGTATTTGAGTGTTCTCTTCCTATATAAATACTAGAAAATCAAAACGAGTTGCTAAAAGAGTTCATTTTCCACATGTTAGCAAAATATCTCCGAAAGAGTTTACGTATTTGGGTGTGGCACGAGGCTGTATTTATTGTCAAATCTACTGATAATAATAAAAGACTGCTCAGTAGTCAGTCACTAAAATAGGCAAAGCTTTCAACTTTTGATTCCTTATGCACTCAGTACTTTAGATTCTAATCACATAAAGGAAAGACTGATATAAATGGATGATCTTTTCTTGATACTTATTTTGCTTCCTGGTATTGATTAATCACACCACAGTTGTGGAGAGCCCTGAGTTAGAGGTCAGAAGATGGATGTTTTTATACTAGCATAGCCACTATTTATTTCCTGTGTGAGCCTGCCATCTGACTTAACTTGTCTGTACCCCAATTTTCTCCTCTGTCAATTGGGATCCATAATGATTTGCCTCTAATCTTATGAAAGTCAAATGGATAGTGCAATAATTATTGTTTTTATTTATTAACATCATTCCTATCAGATAGATGAATTACAAAAAGGCATTTAAAATATAAAGTATTATTGAAAATAGTGTTCTCATTAAGCAGCACAAGCTGAATTTGAAGGAAACAAGAAAACTGAAATAAAATTTGTTTTCTTACCATAATTATTTTACTTTTTGATTTGTGCACTTTATGGTGTGAAAGTTAGAAGTAGAAAGATGAGATCATTATTCTGTTAGTACCACTCCAAAAAAAAAAAAAAAAAAGAGTGTAATTTTTCACAAGTGCTTCTATTTCACCAGACTTAGAGGGTGTTGCATAGTTTAAATTTGACTCAAAGGACATAAACCTTTTGAATAACTCACCTCATCTAATATTTGATAATTTATTACTATTATGACAACCAGTAAAAAGTTTAGTGCATATATCTGTCTGCAAAAGGCCAGTTGAGGCACAGATGATTAAATATGTACAAAGTAGATATTTCTGCATAAAAATAGAAGCATTTTATTTATTCATTCATCACAACTGTTTATCAGGAGATGCTTAGTAGAGTTTGTGAACTATTTTCATTTGAATTGCTATACCTGCCAATCATCCCTGACCTCTTGGATAATCATCAGACAAAAACAAAAATCAAAGAAAATTTGTAAATAGAGTTGTAGTTGAAATTTAAAATTACTAGAATCTGATGTTCATTTTTAGTTGTGTTTTGTTGCTTTTTAAAAATTTTATGTGAGGTCTGGGCTGAAGTCATAGTATACAGTTTCCCAAAACACATCCGTTTTGCTCTCATATCCCTGTTCTATCTGAGTAGAGTTGTATTCCCATCTTCATTAGAAATATGAACATTATCTGAAGTCAGTAAAAAATATAAGGTTTCAATTAAAACATTATATACTTCTCAAGATATCAGCTATTTTTCTATCATCAATAGAAGAGAAAATTAGATTATTCCAGTGTAAAGATCTATGTCACTAGGATACTTCTGCATTGTACACAGCAGATAATTGAACACATTTTAGCAGAAAGTACTTGTTGATGTCCAAGGAGATGTTTGCCTAAAAATGTCCAAATTTAAACAAGCTCTTGTTTTAGAAAGTGATGAAAAATGTGATTATATTGAGTAATAGAAAAGTATCTTTAGTCTATTAAGTAACATATGTCTCTGAAAAAGAAAATTGGATAAAAATATGGCTGAAATTATAATTAAAAATAAATATTTAGAAATAAAGTACATGTTCTTCAGTGAAAAATTTTTTAATTCAAATTTATTTTAATTTTTAAAGATTACTACTAGAAAATTGTAAGCCATAAACATTCTCAATAAAAATGGCCAAACAGAAAGTAGCAATAGTAATATGGATTTTGTTTTCAGGGGCAAGTGGTATCAAAAAGGAATTGAACACTAGTACCAGATTTTTCTAGTGGGAAGAAGGTTAATTATCCTAAAGAATGCTTTTGAATCACACTTTAATTTTGACAAAAAAGCATGATAGACATGTTTTAAAAAATATTCTTAAATCTCTGGAATTTCCTGTTTAATATATAATTGAATTGATTATTTTGCCCATACACATCACAATTTTGAGTGTTGCACTAAAAAGGGAATATATAAAAAAACTATTAGTTCAAGTTCATTTTTTATAGGTAAATTCTATGTACAGCATTACTGGCTTTTTCTCTCCTATTATCAAATTTGCAAGATTTGAGCTAGATAAAAATTTTTAGCTTATATATCATTTATTCATTTTTAGAGATAAAAATAGTATTTACACTATTCTAATTTTTCATGTCTAATCATCACTTTTATGTATTACATTTTCTCCTAAATGTATATTTTAATAAAGCTTATTTAAATATTATCATAATAGATTATAAAATCTACCCAAAAATGTGATATAAAATCATTTTTTCCCCCAGTGGTCATTTTTTTAGGGGGGAGAAGACACAATAACAGCTCTTTCAATTTTGTCTGATTGAGCTATCCTGTCTTTTCTAATTCAAATAGTTCAATAACAAAAATGCATAACTTTTAAATGCTACGGTGAAAAAAAAAATAAAGCCACAATGCTTAAATACAAGGAATCATCAGAAACCCCCAGAATTAAAGTAAGGTCATTTCGTCCCTTGATGTTGACATCATCCTCCTGAGCATCAAGGAACCAATCCCAAAAGTCCCTAACCAATAACCATGAAAGCCCTGACATTGAGAAGATAAGCTCTAAACAGACACTATTTGAACCTTTGTCATTGAATTTTTAATTCTGTTTCTTTTTCAATAAACTCGTCCCATCTGATGACTTGCCCAGAAGTGTGAATGTTACGTGGACAAAGCACTTACATAGGTCAACATGAAAATTACAAAAGAAAAAAATGATAAAGAGATTGTAACATTTAATTGAAAAATATTAATAAAGGTCTATTCCTTTTAAGTAGTTTCCTTCTCTCCTTGGGGGATAAATGTCCCTTTCATATGCTAGATAACCTTTAAATAGATGCATCTTTCATTTCAAAGAATGCTCTAAGAAGCAGATTGTCTCTGTGATTCACCTAATTGTATTATTCTCTGTCCACATTCACATGAAATGACTGCAATATAATTCTTGAAGCCAAAAGAATTCCACTGGCGGAGAAGTAATAACAGACATCCAGGCATGATTAGTACTCAAATATTTGACTGCTCTTTCTTAGAACCCTAATCTCACTTCATTTTAACATGAACAACCACCCTAGGGTTTCAGAGATGGTAATGATGTCACAATCCCAAGGGCAGAAGTGGGAGCAGGGAGGAGAGAGGAGTCAGATTTGATTTTAGTAGACAATATGAGTTGTTGCTCTTCTATGAATTTTGACATTGCCTTGGAATGAAGGAAGGATCCTGTTCAAAGCCAGCTCAGACAAAGCAATATTAAATATTTAATTTCCAAAGGCAAAAGCCCAAGGTCCCAAAGCTCTAAGAAAGCTAATGGTCCTCTCCCTAGTTAGGCTGTAAGGAGCAAATGCCAAATTCAGAACTAATTTGACTATAATATGCAAGGACAATCCCAAGGTTCTTCTTCCATTTTTTTAAAAATTAAAAAAAAACCAGAAACACAAATATAGTCTGTATATTTTTAAATTGTACGAATATTAACTTACACATGTATGTATATGCTAAGAGGATTCACTAACATGTATCTTGTCTTGTATACAGACGTTAAGAACCAAATGAATTTTAGTTTTCTTTAAGTATTATTTCTCTTGAGGAAAAAAATAGATTTCAGTTAAAGAATGAGAATTAATTTGCTCACATTTTCTTTTCTAAATTTAATATAAGCATCTGGTTACACATAGTAGTAATTTAAGACATAAAAATCTATATAAACACTTATTTACAGTTTGGCTATAATTCTTAAATATTGTTTAAAATAGTAAAGTTGATACATAATATGGGATAGTGATACAAATGTGTTATACCAGTACTATATTAAAATTTGAAATCATTTAAATTCCCATTAACTTCTAGACCTTAATATGGCCATTCCATGCACTGAATCATGTTCTTTTGCATATAATGACAAGCAGGGTTTCTTTCCTTCTGTAACACAAAAGGCTCACGAAGCAGATGTTGCCTTTGTCCTCTGACACTAGGGCCTAAGAGCGTGCTCTTGTAAATCACACTGCCTTTCCCCATGCATAACTGTTTCACATGGGTTACCCATAACCCACAGAACTATCAAAGAAAGTGAGGCAAGAATTACTTTTTCACATGTAAATCACATTCCAAATACAAGACAAACAGCCTTCATCTCATTGGCATTACTGAACTGTTCACAATATGATTGACTTGAAATTTTCAGAAGTATAAATTGATGAGGCAGCAATCAGTCAGATTAGCTATGCAGAGATCAAAATTGACCATGAAGATAAGTAAAATTATTATATGACCTTGTGGTAGACTTTTCTTCCTTTTAGTTTTCTCACATAAGTAGAGAAAATATATTCTACTTCTCTATATTTGATTGGTTTGTTATATTACAAGCACCAGCCTCAAACATAGCAACTTGAATTTAGAAGGTGTGTAATATGTGTCAGAAGCAATTGGTGCCAGTAAATTAAAAAATGTTTATGTTAAAGGAATAATACACAATTTGAGAATTATATATTATTGGGGCATAAACCTGCAAGGGGCTCATGTGCCAAAGAATAATAAGAAATATTTTGAGTTTGCAATCTACTGCAAATTGTAAATTGTTCCTATCAGATTCATCATTCTTGTTTCTGGACCATTCCACTTGTTCTTTCCTCTTCCAGAATTTTCACTTTGGTTTTTGTAGGACAGTCTTTCTTTTGGTCTCAGTTCAAATGTCACCCAGGAAGAGAGGACAGTCCTGACCATGCCAGGTCAATAGATGCCTTGGATCCAGTTACTCTATACACCATCGCTTTATTGTATTTCCCATAGGATTTAACCACCATTTTAATTACATTATTTAAATGTTCTTATTCATTTTTCTTCTCTCCTTTCACAAGCCTGCAGCTCCATGATGGCTGGGACATTTTCTTTTTTAGTAACTCATGTATCTCCAGTTTCTCTAACATCCCATAACTCCTAGTAGGCATGCACTAAATAGTGACTAAAAGAAAAACCAATGTATTTGAGAGAGAAGGGACAACACAGCCACATTGAAGATAGATAACCAAGACAGTACAATATTACTGAATTCAAGGAAGGAAATGTTCAAGGAGATCAAATAGCCAATAATGGAAGGCTACAGAGAATAAGGAACGGGTAAAGCATTAAAAGACTTTGGAAAGGATATTTTCAGCAGAGCCATGAGGATAGAGACTAGACTCTAAGAGAGAACTGGGATAATCCACTTCCACAAGTGGTGCTCAACAGAGAGAGTGGGGACAAGGAACCACTGGAGAGAAACAAAGAGAACTATAAGAGTGCCATAAGGGACAAAATAACACTCCAGGAAAGGGTAACAATATGAGAAATAAAACATCAATTCAGGATCTCAGTTTGGGAAAGAGTGGAAATGTCTATCTTTGAAACTGTAAGAAAAGTGAAAAATGTTAAATAACATATTAAGAATTTATAGACAAAAAAGAGATAAAAGATTCTAGCGTGGCTAGCTCTATTTCCTTGTAAAGCAGGGGGTAAGATTTTTAAGAACTCAAACAACAGAGTTGGGCTTTGCATTGAAATACTTAATAAAGAATAGGAGAACTGATCAGGGGTCCTAGCATTTATCTCCACATCCTCCTTTTAAATGTAAGGTTTTTGCTTTATCCTTGCCCATACCACCAAAAAAAGTTTGTGATCATACTGAACAGGATTATTTTGAACTAGTGAGAAAATAACTCAATTTTTAAATAAAGCAATTTTTTTTTTTTTACCAAATCTTCCAAGCCCATGTTCAATCACACAAATTATTTTCTTTTATTAACTGAAAATTAAACTACATTTTGGGTAAACATTTTGGAAACATGCTTAAAATAAAACATTATCCAAATTGGTAACCTAAAGGTTCACCCATGTTTATCAAAAGTTAATGGAAGAACGATTTTGCATTCAAAAATTTTAAGGAAAATTTTAAGGAAAACCAGAAATTGTTGTTTGAAATATTCTCTATCAATCATTTAATGTCTTTTCTTGATTTAAAAAATGACCTGTGCTTTAGAGAAACTTGAGTTTTTCTATACTTTATGCAACAACCAACCGTCCAGTTCTTTCATTAAGACAACTTGAAAAAGAAACCAGTTTCCAGATAAAAACTTAAAGATTTAAATGAAGGATCCTAATGAAAAGTACACTAATATAAAATTAATGTACTCTAATAAATAAGTTTCTGCTTGTTACAGCCACATACATCTAATTCTAGTATATATATTTAATTTTCTTTTCCCATTGTCTCTGACTGAACCCATTGCATTCACTTTTACCCTCAAAGAAACCTATGTTAACATTACATTTGTAGAATCGTTTTTGTTCCTATTATTATTTTTGTTGCTACGTTTTATTTTTTTTTAATTTTTTTTTGTTGCTATATTTTAAAAAATAGTCTAACATGAATGATTTAAGTAACAACCCTGAAAAAAAAAAAAAATAACAACCCTGGTATTCTCTGACACTGCCAAAATATATACTTCCCACATCAGGGGGAAATCACTTAAAGCTCAAGTTTTTACAAACCAGATAAAACAATAATTTTACTTTAAGAAATAACTTTACTTTTACATAAATTACCATATACTTCTTACCATCAAACCTAAGCAACCAGATCAAACCATTTTTATTATTGTATAAAACTCTTAAGTAAAAAACTGATCTAACTTTTATCACAGAGGGAATTCTGAATGTAAACTGCTAGGGAAAACAATAACTTTCTGATTCCAGGAGGTTGAAATATAATACATCATTTAAAAGAAACAAAGATATGTAGCTCTAGAGAAACATGGTGTACCCTGCAGGGCAGCAAACAATGGACCCCACCACCTGCACTACCACTCATGATCTCATCCAACTTGTCTCATTCATTTAACTTCCCCAAGCCTCAGTTTATTTATCTAAAGCTTTAATAATACATATGATGCTTATCTCTGGAGATGTTTCTGAAAAGCAAATTAGTAATGTATATAAAACAATCTCAAACTATATACAGTTACATTATACAGTTCAGTATTGAATCATACATACACATAAAACACACAAACACACACACAACACTCCCCAATAGGTGTGTTTATGTCATTATGTGTCATTTGAGAGAAGTATGTTACAGAAATCATGCTAAAGGCTTAGAAATTGAATCAGTTCTAAATGTGAAAATAGTTTCTTAGAGATTCATGTCATTAGGTTAGCAGCTATCTTATCAACAAAAATGCCAAATGAACCTAGCAGACTGAATTTAGGTTGAGCCACATGAATAAATTGCATGAGGACTAACTTTCAGTAGTCCAACTATTTTAAAGTTTATGTCTTACTCCTTAGTTTGTGGATGTAATGAGCTTCACCTGGACTAGAGCATTTCAACAGCATAACCTCTTCAAGAGATCAGAAATCCTGAGATCAGAAATCTCTGAGATCTCAAGACATCAGTGTTTCTCTCTGGGTTTTATTAAGATTTTATTTTTAATCTTGCAAGTAAAATTTAAAAATGTGTATGTATAGGTGTATGTTTCTCTGTGTGTGTGTGTGTGTGTGTGTGTGTGTGTGAATTATAGTATCTGCTCTCCTATTTAATGCAAACCCTTAACAAAACCCTGGATTTTTTGCTAGTTTGAACCCAATAGTGCAGATAAAACATTGAATGGTTCCATAAAGAAGCATTTTAATTGTGTATTTAACATATTATTTAAGTCTGTCAAAAAAATTAGTCAAGTATTAGGAAAATACAGTGTTGGCTTTAACTTCAGCCTGGTTTCTCTCCTACACACATTCACACCCAGTAACATTTGTGTATAGTTTTCAACACGTGGGCTGACATATTTGTTATGTCTGTTTGCAAGAGTGAGGTAATAGAGTTCATAAAATAAAGCTCTGCTTACATGCGAAAACTAGTTCCACTATTTTGACTGACTTGACAGTCAATGACAAGGTAAGGCAGCTGAAAGAACAGTCAGGTTATTTGATTGATTTGAGTGGATTGTATAGCCTGTTTCCTCTTCCTCATCTGCCCCAATACTCCACCTTCACCTGATCCAACCTGTCAGTCAAACCCACTACATACAGTTTGTACAGGTGGACATTAGCTGGGGAAGAGCTATTGAGTGCAATTCTAAAGAAGAGAACTATCTCCACAAAAATTCCACTCATTGTTATACGTTATCTTTAACTTGTTCTTTCCTTAAAAATGGGCTGTGCTGGAGTGTCTGTCCAATAGCAGTACAAAGAAATCACATGTCTAATCATTCCACCAGAATCTTATTTTAGAAGTCATAGTGCACTTTTTCCAATAATAACCTTTTGAAAATCCTGTTCAAGGCCATGAACAGAAAAATAATATTTTAAGTATTTTTCTTGACTGTCTTAAATGGAATCAGGGATATAAGGCAATTTGACAAAGTTGTATATCTGAATTTTATATGGATATTTTAAAAGACACATCTGTTTTTTTAAAACTGAAGATTATGACACCCCAGGTGCCATGTTTAGTTAACATTTCTAAATTTTTTTTATTTTTTACTCATATTATGGGGTAGTTAAAATACTTTTTTTTTAGTTAAAATACTTTATTAAGAAAGATTACTTTTAAAAAGATTACTTTTATACACTACAGAAAAGAAATACAGAACTTATGCTTTCCACTAATATGAAATTATAAGCTTAAAAATATCTTCATAAAAAATTTTACTTATAAGGTGAAACTTTTTCATTGTATAAGAAGTCAAGAATTTATTACACACGGGCATCACAATTCAAGTTTTTAAGAAAACTAAACTTTGTCAGCACCACTCATTTTGAACTGAGTGACCTTGTCCTTGTCTATAGAGACAATATGAAGAGTCTAAATAAGGCAGATTTTACTTCAAGTGATACTTACAGTCTTCCTTCTATGAGCATTTTAGTGCAGGCAATAAGATCCACAGCAGGTCTGAGCTGTGTGTGACAGGAGGCAGAGAAAAGAAAGGAGAAGGTAAGGGGGGAGATAGGAAGGAAATGAAGAATGAGAGAAACTGCCACCAAATGAAATCCAACAGTGTAGTCTCATGTGAAAATTAATGGGAAAACATTAAACTGGTTTAAAAAAGAGGAAAGAAAGAAAATGCTTGTGTAATCCTAATAGGGTCATCTTGTTTTCCTAGGATCATAATTTCTTGTGTTTGTTTCTTAACAAAACTAAGTTATATTATTCTAGTCAATATAGTTTTAATTGAATCTGTTTGTTGTTTATATAGTTTTGACATAGCTCAATATTTTTATAATATTCCTAAAATAAAAAAGGATTCATATTATATTTCTTGCAAATAATAAGGGGGGTAGATCTGTTTTTCCAAATTTTCATTTCAGTAATTCTCCAAGTGATATGGACAATAATAATATTGTATATATTAATAATATATAACTAATAATAATAATATATAACTCTAATTACAAGAGTATAAGGACAATAATAATATTGTATATATTAATAATATATAACTAATAATAATAATATATAACTCTACTCTAATTACAAGATTTCTCCCTAAAGTCTCACCTTAACAAGAAATATTGTCCTAAATTAATTATCATGAATATTTCCTGTGATACTGCAACTAGCATAGCATCAAATCTCATATAGAAATTATCTTTCTAGCTGAAAGTGAAGGATTTTGTTTGAATGTTTACAGCTTTTTAAATACTATTATAAACTTACAAGTTTGAATTCAACTTCAATGAAAGTCATTTTTTATACTATTAAGTGCATTTTAACACACTATTCATGCAATGACTTGATGGTGAATATGCTTATAATTGATTTTAGCTGCACACAGTATTTGCCATCTCTTTATTATATCATTTTTTTTAAATCAGGTTAATCAAAAATGACCCACAGAGAGCTTTATTTAATTTATTATGGAATTTATTTTTTTTAAAAAAGGTTGCCTGATAATGTATGGCTATAAATATAATAAAGAAATTGTATATTTGAAGAACAAAAGGGGGAAAAATAACAGGACTTTGCCCATACTGGGCATATTGTTTAAGATGTGTTTCCTATGAGCAATAAAATCCAAAGGCTCTCAGAAAGAATAAAAAGGGGCTTTTTTCATGGTTACATATTATACAAAATTGACTGAATTAGAATCCATTAATGAAAGCAAAATAAGAGGAAATATCCTTGAAAAAATCCATTCTTTGTTTTCAATAGGATGAAATAATATGAGCCTAGAGGCCAATCTATTTTATATCTTTCATTAAAAAAATACTGACAATAAATTTCATTAATTTTGTAAGGAAAAGTCTATGTGTATTTTGTGAAATATCTACTGAAATATCTAGTAGTGAATTGAAATGCCTTAATATACTTCAGAAAAGATAATAATTGCAACAATATATTAGTGATAGTAAAATCTAGGTCATGGTCTTATGTCACCAGATCATTATGCTATTTTGTATAATTTTGTGTATGTTTGAAATTTTTGGTAATAAAGGCAAAAAAAAAACCCTATAATGATAAATTAGACCATTTACATGAAATCTGTACCTCAGTTTCTTTTCTATATTTGATGGAAACTTACCAGTCAAATGTTATTTATTAATCTTGTAGGTCACTATCAGAAATCTTCTCTAGGTAGAAATAAATGTCTAATAAAGCGTGTCTTATCTAGAATCCATGTAACCAAGAATTTTAAATGGATTCTCCTACCTTTTTCAGACTATGACCTTTTCTACTTTTTAAGAGAAAAGTATAAATAAACTTGTGAGTTTAGTTTAAAAAATATACGCCCCTGGAAAAAAATTGGTCAAGCAGTAAAATAAACTTTAGGATAAGCTCTAGAATTAACATATATTTATTGATTTATTTTTAAAATGTATATTTTTAAATATTTTATTTATTTACTCCTGAGAGACACAGAGAGACACAGGCAGAGGGAGAAGCAGGTTCTATGCAGGGAGCCCGATGTGGGACTCGATCCCAGGACTCCAGGATCACGCCCTGAGCCGAAGGCAGGCGCTCACCTGCTGAGCCACCCAGGCGTTCCTATTTTTAAAAGATTTTATTTATTTATTTGACAGAGAGATGAGCGGGGAGAGAGACAGCACAGGGGAAGCGGCAGGCAGAGGGAGAGGGAGAAGCAGGCTCCCCACTGAACAGGGACCCTGACACATGAGGCTGGACTCCAGGACCCTGGCTGGGATCATGACCTGAGCTGAATGCAGACACGTAGCCTACTGAGCCACCCAAGCACCCCTAGAATTAACATAGAATTAATTCAACTATTACAGTAGGTACAATGATTATTAATATCCACAGTGATAGCAATGAAGCATTTTAAGACCATAAATTACAAGAATAATAAATGTTGTTCTTTGTATTTTATGAATGCAATTTTTAAGGCAGTAAGAATTTCTTTGCAAATGGGTAAGCTAAGACACCATTTTGCATCATCTTAAATTAGCCAGATATCTTTTCCCTAAGCCATCCTATATATACTCTATTTTACTTCATTAGGTAGTCTTTCAGCTCTGGTTTCCAAGCTTTGGTGGTTTGTGAAAGACACTGTCCATTATCCTTGGATTTGGACTGTATGATAAGTAAATTCAGAAATATGGGCCAGGGTTCTAAATTCCTTTTCCTTTCCTACGGTGAAAGAGCTGCCTTCACATCGGTTGAAAATACGTTAATAAAAAGTGTCACAGAATATGATTTACAGCTAGTAGTCAAACAGATGCTGTTACTTCTAAGATCACAGGTTAGAAGTACTTTAATTACAACAGACCATTTTAAAATAGAGAAGTTGCATGGCCTTATTTATACAAATTTAGAAGGATGCAACTTGTAAATTAACTCTAATAGCAAGAGTATATATTTAACTATTTTAGAACATTTGAATAGCAGTGAGGATACCACTGAATATGATATATATATAGACTGCGATGGGAATATGATATATATAGACTGCTATGAGAAACCCAGCAATTCACAGAACACCAACAAAATAAAATTCCAAGGTAACCACATGATATGAAATACCATCACATTGAAGTTGATAAGCAAACAAAGCTAGCAGGAAGACAAAAAGAGGCTTTTTTCTTCTCTGGCCTTAATAAAGCATGATACTAACTTCTAGTATGACCTGCAAATAAACATTGCCTAAGTCACAGTTTCTCAAAGTGATTCTTTGTTTTTAACATTCAAAAGTTAAATACACCTGGGCAATTCAGCTGAACCAAGCAAGCACAAGTATGTTTACTACAACTGCAGAGTGTAATATACAAATTTCAATCATGAATCTAGATTACAGGAGAAGGCAGAGTAGATTGCATTTTTGCCATGGAATAGAGAACAGAGTAGGCAGGTATGGGCAATTAGTATTCTGCAGGACATGATATTGGAGAGTGTGGGTCTAAACCTCAAAGAAGAAAACTGACATCACCTATGCATCACATGAAAAAACAATATTAGCTCAAATCCCTATCTTGTTGTTCCCTTCTCCTAGGAAAGCAAGTTAACAGTATTTAGCATCAGTATCCATTACACATGAATATTTTGTACCTAGATCTGTTGTAACAGGTTTTAAAAACATGAATCCTTTTCCAATATAAAACATCAACAAAGGTAGAAATGTTCTGAAATTCTTTCTAAGGCCTATTTGTTTGAAAGTTGAAAATGTATTCTCTATAGTTGAACTATGAAAAGCTCACAGATCCATCATTACAAGTAGAACAGTACAGCAAATAATAAAGTAAATTCTGCTAAACTTCCAGCTTGTGTAACATAAGAGCTTTGAAGGTGAATAAAACAGCAAGTGAAGGTTGCCGTGTATCGTACACCTCAATGATCTTGGAAATCATTTTCCCAGGGTGGAAGGAGAAGAGGTCACACATACATTCTATTTGATTCTATTTTGACAGGGTGAAGTGGATTACCAAAACAACAGTTCATACATATTTAAAGAGGAAGGAAAGCACTCCTTGGGAGCTACAGCTTTAAGTGCTTTCTACACCAGATGTCTGCTTTTTAATGGGTCTTCTTATTTAGGAAATGAAAATGAAATTAGGAGTAGACCATATTTTCCCATAGAACAAATGGTGTATCACATGAAGCAAATGGACATATCACCATGGTGTCTCAGCATCGGCTTAAAAAAAAAAGTTTAAGGGAGAAAGAAATGCGATTAAAAAAGTTTTCTTTGTAAATCATGTGTATAAAGATATACTTCTCCTCAACATCAGTAGTTTCCAATGACCTAAAGAAAATTTGAGGAAAGAAAAACCAATAAATAAGACCTGAGGGGAAAACCAACTGTACATTGCAAACTAATTTTCTCTTATTTGTAAGTTCTTACAGTCTCTCATACTGGAAAATATTACAATATTTTTTTAAAAACCTCCTAGAAATCTTTCACTTTGTTATTACTCAGTGTTTCCCACTTTGAAAACCCTCTGTGATGTTCAAATGTTCAAATTCTTCTGATAGTAGACTATTGGTAACAAATAATCCACTGCAAAAAGAAACACAAAATTGGTGAGGTTAAACGATCTTAACCAGGTACAGGTACTGTTCTCTATACTTAATTCTTCATATTGACAAAATTTCTATAGCAGTTTTTGGCTAAAAAATCTTTTTTTTTTTTGTTAAGGTTTTAAACAGGAGAGTAAAGTAAGATAGTATATTAATATTTCACTGAAATATCCATTTTAAAAACAAGTATATATGATTCATTTGTTGAACAACTATTGTCTATCTTCACAGAGATCTCCTTCCTTTGGGAACTCCTATTCTATAATTCCTGTCCAAATGGGGATGTTTTGACATGTCCCAGTAGACTGGTGCATTAGCGGCGGCAGTGGAGGGGGCACTTGAGCTAACCTGGGCAGTGAGTCCTTTTATCTGAGGGACACTCTGTAGGATGAATTTTAAAAAGATGCATGAGAAGGTCAGTTTATGGGAAAAGACAGACAGACACCAGAAGGTAGATATGAGGGATGCAAAACAAGATTGCATAAGGCTCTGAATGTTGGTGTCAGAGTCAGCTTTCTCTCTGGGCATTGGATTAGTAACCCTCTCTACTAACAAAGACTTTGATATGGAAAGCCCTCTTCAGTTGAAATTGGTTGAAGTTGTATTTCTGTTATATTTAACAAGAGACTACCAAATAATACAATGTAACCCTATAAAACTCACTTTAAAAGAGCAAACAACCTTCTCTCTACCTGGAAACTGATCAGAGTGATGGGATTTGAGCTTACAGAGCCATACAGGGCAGAACAGCAGAGAGATGGGGAGTACATTCAGCACTGCAGGGAGAGCGGAGTCAAGAACAAGTACACCCAGAGGTATGAACCATTTAGAACCATGGGAAGACAAAGCTGTGAACCAGTCATATTTGGGTCTGCTGTATTCATGTAATTGATGTTTTCCTTGCCAAAAACATTTTGATCACATAAAACCTGAGGAGCACAGGAAAGCTTTGTCAGCACATACATATAGGTCTCTGAAAAATTGTACTTAATGCGAAATGCAACCTTTGATGCCATCATTTGTATTATACTTTCTATGAATCTACTTCACTTATTTATTTTTGTAATATAAAATGTGTGATTTCTCCTGTTATATGGCATAATAATACCTGGGATGCAAGTTAAACAATAATTAATCTTTTTCAAAAAGATGAATGGGTAACTATGTTGTGTAGGACTGAAAGTTCATTAATGTCTAAATGATAAAAGAGATACTAATCTCTCTTCATTAGTCAGGTGAAGCTAGTTACACTACTATGAGAATGTATTCAGAACTTACATGGTATTAAGTATATATCAATGGAAGGTTCTATGGTTCAACTACAACATTAGGAAAAATGTCCATTTAATCATATTGACAGATCCATGCCTTTTTTTTTCTTAAAGAATCATTTATAATTTCCATAAAGAAATCTAATTGAATTGCATTCAAATAGTAGACACAATAATATTCTCATATTTGAGATTTATGGGGAAATGACAAATATAAATGGACACTTTTTAATATATGTAAAGCACTTATTTAGAATGAGTAATTTGAATTAAGAAATAGTATCCTAAGAGTATTTTTCTTAGTACACTCTTATGTACTAAGAGAAAGTTGTCTGAGAGATAGTATACTATATTTCAGTTGATGCCTGAATATAATTTCTGTGTGTATGGAGAAATTGCCAGTTTGTGAAAAAATATAGGTGTACTTTCTGAAGCCCTGTTCTGAGTATTTTCTATTGTCATCTAAACTTTCATTTGGATATATCATCATTCCTATCTTACTAAAGGACTTGACTTAAAGTAATTGAAAACCACAACTCTTTATCATATCATAAATATATTTAAAGTTAGAGATCTAAAAAAATTCCTATACAATTTGGACTTTTACTGTGAAGTGAAACATAAAGTATTTTTAAAATGCTGTATCTAATTTACAACTGTGATTCAATGAGAGCAAATGCTACTGTTTAACCATTTTATAAATCAGCAAACTAATGTTCATGGAAGCTAAATGACTTCCTTAAGGTCCATGGTCAAATTGCAGGACCACAATTCAAATCTTTAATTTTGGGGCAGCCCAGGTGGCTCAGCAGTTTAGCGCCGCCTTCAGCCCAGAGTGTAATCCTGGAGACCTGGGATGAGTCCCAAATCAGGCTCCCTGCATGGGGCCTGCTTCTCTCTGCCTATGTCTCTGCCTCTCTCTCTCTGTCTCTCTCTCTGTCTCTCATGAATACACGAATAAAGTCCTTAAAAAAAAACACAACCTCCCCCCACAAATCTTTAATTTCCTATCCAAAACTATTATCCTCCAAAGGAAAGCACCCAAAGTGATATATAGACTTAGGTAATCAATACTATTATCTCAAAGTTTTACTTGTAAAATAAAGACTAAGGAGTTTGGTCATTTAACCAAACTGGGATAAAGGCGGGGGTTGCAAGATAAATGAAAAGGAATAATAATGGGCAAGGTACCCAAAAAGGTGATACATCATAATGCTAAGGATATTGGAAAGAGAAATTCATTCATTCATAAACATTTAATTAACACATTCAAAAACATTTAAAAATTAAACAAAAATTATAAAAAGACACTTTCAATGTGCCACATTCTGTGTTAGATTCTAGGTACGGAGTATTATGTAAGAATTTATAGTTCTGATGTCATAGAGTTGATCATCTAAAGGGAAGGTCAGATATTAGTCAATTAAATAAATATTTCACTACAAATTGCAGGAGAATTATAAAGGAATAGAATTGGTATATGATAACTGAAAGAATTTCTGCAAGGAGAATTCTGTAAGGGAGAATTTCAGGTGAACTTTCAAAGTGAAGTAGTAACTAGACAAGAGACTGGATATATAGAAAATTGTAGGCAAAAGGGAGATTAGTGTGAAAAGGAATCTGGCACATCAAAAAAGTAGGGTGAGGGGAGGTTGGTGGAGATATAGATTAGATCATGAAGGACCTTGTTTAAAGAATTTGCTTTTTAATGCTCCATCCAGTGGGAAACCATAGTTGGCAAGGGGGTTTAACATATTAACGCATGATGATTGGACCCTACCAGTTATCAATTTAAACAGAGATATCTATATGTTTATATCTGGCTCATGATTTTCTTGGAATATCTAATGGATATATTTATTTATTTATTATAAAATGTCTTTCTTGAGATTCAAAGTTACCTTTTGGTATGGATAACCAGGAGCTTATGATAATGTATCCAAAATGGGAAAAAAAAAAAAAAAGAAAAGCTAATTTCAAAATTAGATATCAACTAATTTAGATAGAAAACCACTCCAGCCTATAACGTTAATTTAACTTTTTTTGTGTTCTACTGTTCTTCTTTATGAAATAAGGGTTAAGCCTAAGCCCCTGGTTTCCATATGAATCCAAAAGCTTTGAAACTTCATAAAATTAATAAAAGAACATTCATCTAGATTGCTAGCTCACATGAGTGTAATACCCAAAGTAATACATCCTACAATTTTTATGTAACTGGTTCCCTTCAGGTGTCATGTTAATAAGCTTGGATCAATTAATAACTGTAATTGAAGCTGAACATAATTAAGCATTTAATTTTGAACTGTTCAAGTATAATTCCATTAAATTCACATCATGAAACTGGAGCTAAATAAAGAATTATTGACAAAAGATGACTGGGAATGAAAAGATTCATCATGCAGTGATGCATGGCTTACTCAGGTTCAAAGTGACTATTAAGTATGTATATCTTGAAGTCAACAATAGAAAATGAAAAGATCTACACACACATGAATTTCTGATTGTGAGCTTTACATACTCTATTTTCCCTTGACAAAATTGTCTCCTGTACTTTAAAGCTCTAACATCAGTAGCATAGCATCTTAAAATGGATCTTTACATTTTTAGGCTAAAATAAAGTGTCTCCATACTATTGGTCTCCCCATATAATCTTGGACACTCTATATGGGAGAATTTTGGAAGAACACAAAGTAACAAATTCTGAAGAAAAATGTCAGTCTAAACCAAACAAACACAAAATAATCTTCCAAAATCCATCCCTTTGGAAATAGAAATAACAACTCAATTTAGGGGTGTTTTGCATTAGATTTTTCCTGGCACATGTGAGGTTTTATTTTGATATTTTGTTTGTTGACAAACAGGATAATAATCATTTGGTAATTTTCTTTTATTACTAAATGATATATAGTTTTTCCACATCCATAAAGTAAATATAGATTTTTAATCTTTGCAGAGTATGATATTGTGTTGTCACAGCAAAATTCTTTGAACCAAATTCTTGGTTTTGAGGGTATGATATGATATTTTAAATTAATTTATATCACAAAAAAGTATTGTGAAGAATATCCTCATGCATAAATCTTTGAACACAATTTAAGATCAATCCCTAGAAAAAAGCTGCTAGGCTAAAGCACATGCAAATTTTAAGGTCATTTTCCAAATTACAGGGGGGAAAGGTGATCTTTTGATATATATTTTAAGTATCTGTCCAGAATGCTACTAAACTATGGAAATATGTACTTACTTTCAAAGTAAAGCCTTAAGAGCCTGAGACCAAATCCATAAATGTGGCCTAATTTGTACTATAAAGATATTTAGAAACAGCTCAGGGAAACACAGAATTTAAAGGTTTGTTGTTTTTGCTTTCTTTTAAAAAGGAGAATCTTTTAGGAATTGTATATTTCAACTGTTCTAAAACATAGTTACCCATCAGAAACACCTGGATCGCTTATTTATTTATTCATTCATTCATTCATTCATTCATTTGAGAGAGACAGCGAGTGAGAGCATGAACAAGGGGGAGGGGCCGGGCAGAGGGAAAGGGAAAAGCAGATACCCCACTGAGCAGGGAACCCTACAAGAGGCTTGATCCCAGGACTCTTGGATCATGACCTGAGCTGAAGGCACATGCTTAACCAACTGAGCCACCCAAGCACCCAACCAAGATTGATTTGTAAAAATACTTGTCCCTGAGCCCCACTCTAGACATAATAAATAATTATTTCTGAGTGTGGACTCTAGGAATTGAGTAAGAAAAAAGTGTCTGGGGATCCCTGGGTGGCGCAGCGGTTTGGCGCCTGCCTTTGACCCAGGGCGCGATCCTGGAGACCCGGGATCGAATCCCACGTCGGGCTCCCGGTGCATGGAGCCTGCTTCTCCCTCTGCCTATGTCTCTGCCTCTCTCTCTCTCTCTCTCTGTGTGTGACTATCATAAATAAATAAAAATTAAAAAAGAAAAAAAAAGAAAAAAGTGTCTGAAATGATGTGGCCAGCCTGACATTTGTCCTTGGACCAGCACTTTGGATCAAACTGCCTACTCTAATCCTTTCATTTTGTAGATTAGGAAACTGACTCCATGCATATTATGTTTGCCCAACTCTCTAGTTAAACAGAGAGATAGAGTCCTCTAAATCTCAAACCAGTGTTCTTTCCACTATTTTAATTTGCTTCAATTGTTGTCAATATGGCATACCCATGTGATAATCAGCCCACTGGTCCCACCATTAAATGAGCAATCATGAAAGAAATGGATTATTTAATGATATTCATTGTGTGATCTCACAAAGTAGAGCACATGCTTTATGAATCTTGTTAATTGCTATTTGGATCTCATTTCATTTTTAACCTTGAAACCTTTTTAACCTTGAAACTTTTTATTGAAAATTAGATGAAACTATCCAAAACACTTTTATATGATCTTGTCTTCAGTTAAGATGTCTTTACGTGACATCAATCCACCAAGATATGAACATTTTGATAATCAGTAACAGAGAATATTTTTTTAGATTGTTCAAGGCAAATAAATGTTTGTCTTTTCTACAAACTAGATGATCTTAGATTTATAGGCCATGGAACAAAAATACTGAATTCTATTTTTTCATTAATATTCATATTTGCAGCATAAAACTAACATTACCAGATTAATTCTAAAACAGTCATTGATTAATAGATTAATATATTTCTGAAAACCTTTATTAACTTTATAAGATCATGCTTACTTCTCAAAGAACCAGATTTGGGATCCACTTCTCAGAATCTTTAAAAATTCCACCAAAACTGGAGAATTATTTATAATAGATCAACCCTAATGTTCTCTCAAAAATACACAGTCAGCCCATTATTCAAAGCAATCCATTGGTTTCTTTATTCATTTAAAATTCAATCCAAGTTACTATTTTGAACTTATACAGCCCAATGTCTTTCTCTATGAACTTATTTTTTGCTATTTTTCTCCTCACCTGCTTTGACCAATATATTGGCCTTCTTTCTCTTCAAGTCTGCCAGGCTCTCATACATTTGGGTCCTGAAAGGAACAACATCATCTGGAGTACCATGCTTCTGCTCCAGAGATTTACAGGGTTTCCTCAAATAAACACCTCTTCTTTGGAGAGACCATGCCTAACAGCCATGTTTAAAATGACATCAACAAAATCTGTTGCAGCAGACTTTAATTCTGTACAACAGTTCTGATTATCCAATTTTTTTATTTGCTTGTTTGTATATTTGTTTATTTAAAAAAATTCATCTGTCCCCCTTACCCCCAGAATATAATCTTCAGGGGAGTAGGAACTATGTCTCTCTTATTGACAGTTGGAAAAAGTGTTGGGAAGAATGAATGAATGAATGAATGAATGAATTTGTATAATAGAGATCAAAGTATTATAGCCAATGTTTCAATTTTTTGCCAATGTTTCATTTTTTATTTTTTTTTTCATTTTGTGAAATAAATTTGTTTTAATACGTGACAGTGAGAAGTTCAAGATATCTGAGTATTGCAAGAAATATTAAACTCGGTTTTCTTACATAAAACCAAATTTCAGATTACACCTATAACTCAGAGAGTCATTGTGTCATAAGCCATATGGCCAGAAGCTTACCGTCTATCTTCAAACAAATATGAGACTGATTTCTCATTTATGACTCTAGAATAATAGGGTCTGTCTATTAAGAATTAACTTTGTCCAGCTTAATGGGTTCTTAGGAGATAAGTGTTAACAGGTCAGAGTCCATGAAAACATACTAACAATTAGAATACTGTTCATTATCAGCCAACATAATGTTGTCTGTCATGCCAGCTTGTGAAACTGTATTTATCAGTTTCAACTCAATCTCCATGTTCCCTAAAACAAAAGATAATGTGAATTTTTGATGAGTAAGATATACAATGTTGAGCTTGATTAACCACATCAAAACAAAATTCTGTCCAATACTGTATTCCATCCAAAGAAAAATGTAGTTCTATAGACTAAGAGAACAATCTAGTCACAACTTGTGAATTCTTAGGGAGCCTCAAGTTCCAGGTGAGATACTTTTTAAAGAGATATAAATGAGGGGAACAGGTCATGGGATGAATACATTTCCTAATCAGTCAGTTCACACTAGGTAGAGCTTTGAAAAATGGTTTAGAATCACAAAAGAGACTAGGAATTAAACTCAGCATCAGCTAGTTCTAATGCACAAATCTTACTCTTTACAGGAGAGAGCTCATGATAGATTCTTTATGTGAGCCAATTGCTCTCCTCAGATATCCACGGACAATCCCCACAGTGGGAAAGAATCATCATAAGCTCCTGTTGAGTATGAAATCAATTCTCAGGAGTAAGAACATCTTTAGTGCCCACACTTTTTGAAAAGCAGCAAGGATCTTAAAATGTCAGCAGCATATAAAGCATATCATTAATAGACTTCACTCAAAGTATTTAGAGGTTTAAACACAGAGCCAGTGAATCTGCAATTGCTTCACATTAACCAAGGATACTTTTAAAACTGCTACACACTAAGAGCCTGAAACAGTCTTTTTGTGATTGCTGGAACTTCACTTCTAATCTCGTATTGGGAGCTATATGTGCCCAGTGTACAGTGCATGTGAAACAGTGGAAATAATTGAACAGTGAACAGTGTTAACTGAACAGTGAAAATAAATTTGATTTCATCTAGGTACAATGTTTACAAAATCGTCAATATGAATTACACTCTAATTTTCTAAAAATCTCTCTGTCTAAAAATGATGTTGAGATCACATTCTGTTAATGTATATTCCTAAGCATGTTTTAAAACTAAAATGATGGCTGAAGTTAACAGGAGATAAATGATAAATTCATGACTGGGTGTTTTACTTAAATACCTAAACAAAATTCAGATCAAAACTATAATTCTGATTTGTTTCATATAAAATTGGGGTGAAAATTGATTCTTGATATAGATAGTATGACTGCCAGAATGTGTTTTATATTATCATATAAAGTGTATACTTTAAGTGACCCTTACTAATAAAAACAGACATAAAATAATAACTCTCATTAATTCCTCTAGTACTCCAAACCTCTTCTAAAACTTAAACTTCTGATGGGAGAAATGAGACTTAATATCTCACACAGATAATGATATTTCCTACATTCTCTATAATCATATTTTGTGTTACCAGATAAATTGATTAAATTGACATGATGTCCTTATGTAAAGAAAATTATTTAAACAATATTCTGTATTAATATTTTATGGGCATAAGATGTTACCACGAGGCTAGAATGCCTCAAATAACCACTCCAGTGATAAAAGGAAAAACATAAATAGTCCAACCAAGTGCCATGCTTTGTGTGGGGCCAGTCAGTGAGTAGTGTGTAATCATGTGATAATTCAAGAATATTGCAGTGTATTTGGGATGTCCATGAAAAAAAAATTTTTAAATGTTAAATGGATAATAGAAATATTTTCTTAATAGAGAGTATTGCTACAGTATTTATGTTCATGCAAAGAAGGCCCAGCATTAGAATATCTTATTTCACAAAGAAAATATCAATTTTTTTTTAAAAATCCATATTGTCCCCATTATAGGCTGAACTGTATCCCCCCAAAGGTGTATTATCAGCGTAAACCCAAGTACCTACAAATATGACCTTATATCTATTAAAGTCCTTGCAGATGTGCCGAAGGGTAAGATAAGGTCATACTAGAGTAAGATGTGCCTTTAATCCAGTGTGGCTGGTGTCTTTCTAAGAGGATGAGAGAGAGAGAGATTCACGAAGGAAAACATTGCATGGAGACACAGGCCCAGAGAGAAGACAGCCAGATAGAGACAGAGGCAGAGAGTGGAGTTAGGGACAGTCAGAAACCAAGGAATGGTTGGAGCTATCAGAAGCTGGAAGAGAACAGAAACATCTCTCTTAGAGGATTCACAGACAGCATGTTTCCAGAATTGTAAGAAGTAAAGAGAATAAATTATTGTTGCTTTTGGCCACTCAATTTATAGTAATTTATTACGGTAGCCCAGGAATCTACTCTTGTCTCCCATGATCCCGATCTGAGAAGAAGGTTTCTATATGATTTATTTCAATATTTTCCCTCTCATCAAAGCGAGCTTATTATTCCTTAAAACCCATCTTTGAAATAAAATAGGTTGTAACTTTTTTTGCCTATATATTTAAAAAGTGTGATAGTTCCTCCAATAGCACACATACTAAGCTACTTTAAGACCATATCCAACTGAAGTACTCGTGTGAGGCTTGATGTATTCCTAACTCCCTACCTAAGATCTGATTAATTAGGCCAGTATTAGGCAAGTTCTTAAGGAAGAAAAATAAAGATAATCTCTCTTGGAGAATATTTCATTTCTTTGTTTACACATTTACAGGGAGAAAACACTAAATTATAAGAAGTGCTGTGAGGTAGAACATTGCATAGTCAAACTTCAATAAAGAAAAAGAAAATTGCATATTTTAGGAATAATATAAACATTTTTCTATTTTTATTCAACTGAAGGGAAGTCTAGCAGTTTAAAAATGTTCAAAATACAGATTTAAACACAGAATTTTTAATTTATAAATTAAAATTAAATTATAAATTCTGTAAACAGAAAACATGGCACTTAAAGGTATAAAGCCATTCCTCATAGATACCTTCTAAAGATTATTTTCTATATTTGTGTGTGTGTGTGTGGGGGGGAATGGTTCCTTAATTCTACGTTATTATGCAGGTTACCATCAAATATCATTAATTTGATATAAAAATTTCAAGTCATATAAAGAAATATTATACTAACAAAAAAAGTGATATCTTTTCATTGCATCCATTGAATGCAATGTAGATATCAGTGGACTGTAGGAAAATGTTATCCATTACTACATAATGCTTATGAAGCAGGTGCGGAAATACAGAACAGAGTATCTAATGGAACTCTGTACCATTGAGCAACCACTGCATTTGGCTGTTGGTCCTACATCTCTAGCTACTCCTTTGGGGTTCTGCAAAATTAAGCCAGATTTGGATGGGAGCTCTGACTTAAAATAGACCCCCCCCCAAATTTTAAAATAATATGTATAGGCAAATATTCTTATTTACCTTCTACTGGAAAGCCGATTAATTTTCTACTTTTTTGGGGGGTGGTGAGGGTAAAGTCGGGTTAGACTGTGGGTCATATTCTGTCGTAAGAAAGAAAGCAGCCAGAGAGAGAGAGAGAGAGACCTTACTGTCATCAAAGTTTTCATGCAGAGGTGGGTTTGCATCATGGTTTAAAGAGCACAGGCTTTGGAACCTTACTCTTTTGCCTACAGACTACGTGGTCCTGAAGACATTCCAAAGTCATTTCTATTTTAATGTACTCACTGACAAAATAGGGATGATTATATCTCTATCTGATAGAGTTGCAGTAAGGACCAAATGAAAAAATCCAGGGACGTCAATTTCAACAGTGTCAATTTTAGCCACATACAAAAATCAGCAAAATATTTGTAGAGAAGCTGCAAAGCCTCATTCAGTAAACACATGAAGCAGTAAGAAAGGGGGAAAAATAAAATATAAATAATAAATTGGCATTTGGTTTTTTGAAAAAGACAAGTTTGATTCAGAAACTTTTATATAGCAACTTCACTCAAACACTTTAAAGCTACCACTTTAAGTGTCAGCACCATCATTGGATTCTGATGCCGTAGTTACACATCAATCTCACTTACACTAGCCTTCCCTCCCAAGGAAATGTGGAACCTAAGTTATTTTTATATTACAAGTGTTTCAGGAAAAAAAAATAGATTCTTGGGACACCTGAGTGGCTCAGCGGTTAAGCGTCTACCTTTGGCTCCGGACGTGATCCTGGAGTCCCAGGATCAAGTCCTACATCGGGTTCCCTGCATAGAGTCTGCTTCTCCCTCTCCCTGTGTCTCTGCCTCTCTCTCTCTCTTCATGTCTCTCAAGAATAAATAAATAAAGTCTTTAAACAAAACAAAACAAACAAAAAATAGATTCTTAAGATGATTTGCAAAAAAAAAAGATGATTTGCAAACTTTCAAAATGCCATAAACAGTTTGTATCCCACTCCCAAGAATTGAGTGTAATCATTTATTCCATGACATATTTGCACCATGAATTATTTAATACTGATGATCAACAAAATCAGAAAAAAATGGATGAGGTGAGCTTCTAGTAGTCTACAAATTGCATCTACACACACACACACACACACACACACTCCTTCACACAGCTAGGGTAGCACCTTTATCTACCATGCCTTGTCATTCAGCATATGTAGAACTTGAGAAACAAATTTCTTGCTTTATTTGATTCTTTAGAAGTGCAGTAGAATGCAACAATCCACTTTGCAAGGCCAAGAGAAATGAGTCTCCCTCCCAATCCTTAACTGACTTTACAGCACTTTGAGTGGGCATTCAAAATTCTCTGCCGCCAACCAATCCCGCTGCACTGTATGAGTAGTTAAGTGTCTATGTTCCTGTATGCTTAGAGCCACTGTGGATGAAAATGTCTCTGTTGGGGAAGCTCTGAATGAGAGCTCTGCTAGAAACCAACCTTGCTGAGTATCTCCTGTCAAAAGGCTTTTCACTTAAATTCAGTCACACAATTCAGAATTGAATCATTCGATTTCATGGGGATGCCACCATCATCCAAAGCGATACTTGATAAGCAATAAAATAAAAATGTGATGAATGAAAGAAAAGGAAGAGAGAAAGAGAAGGAGATATATAAACAGAAAAAGAAGGAGAGGGAATAGGTGCCAACAGTGGGTGCTGGAAGAGCAAGAGAGAAAGGAAGAAAGGCAGGCAGGAAGGAAATCAAGTATTAAGTCGAGAGCTCTCTTACATAATGACTCTATTACTCACACTAAGGAAAATCAAATTGCCTATGAAGAATAAATTTTAAAGCAGTAATAGAGTCAGATAGGAATAACTATATTTCAGTACACAAGTCCCACCCAGGCCATTTCCCCATGTTTTAATGGTAAGTATGAGAGGACAGGCACACATAAAGACACTACTAGTTGTTACTAGATCATCCCTCCTGAAATGGCACTAAAAATATTTTTCTTCAAACCATTCAGCATTTCTCTCTTACTCTAGAAGACAGATGGAGAAAATTAGAATAAAGTACCATGAGGTAGAAGTGGTCCACACCTCAGTAAATGTGTCTATAGCAGTTTGAAACATATGGTCAAAATTTAGAGAAAAAGCCCAGCAACTACTAATTTCACAGTTGGCTAGCTTCTCTCTGATCTTTGATATTACTCTTCAGTTTCTTTTACTTCTAAGTAGGAGCATACCTACCTGAGCATACCAAAATTAAAGCTACTACTTTAATCAAAATGTAGATTAAGTGGGAATCATACACATCCACCAATTAGCTCTAAATAGCTTGTATATACAATTTGTTTAAATCTTAGGAATTTATGAGCAAACTACATGTATAATTTCTAAATTAGTAAACACAGAAGGCCATCCATAATCTGTCTGTCTTTGAAGATCAAGGTACAATCTTCCTATAAACAACATTTAGGAAGTTGGCTATTGACAGTTACACAGCATTGTATCTTAACATAAATTTAGAATATAGGGCTTTCTTTATGGAAATAATGCTACCGCCATTCAAAAAGAGATCCAGCTGTTATAAAAACTGTATTGTATTTTATTATTTATTATAAAAATAGAAGTATAGCAGAGATTTTCAAAGAAAAACCCTATCCTCATTCATGATTACTTTCTGTGTCTACTTGTTTCCTACAGTTTGGCTTGCTTTATTTTTTCCTCTTTCCCTTTTCACAACCTTTAAGTATTACTCTGTGCTATGTACCCGTATTGTAGTTCTATTACATTTAGAACTGGAAAGTTCTTCTTATAACATGACTATTTTCCCTCAAAGTCTAAACATGTGCCCCCTAGTTACCCTGGAAGCTTTTTAAAAATGGAGGTCTCTGCCCCATACTCATTAAATCAGAATCTTGGGAAGGAGGCATGAATGTAGATTTTTAACATATTCTTCAGTAATCCTTATACTCTGAACTTTGGGTATGTCTGCCCTAAACTCACCAATCCAGTTATGGGTACAGCCATGCATAAGGTCCAAAAATACATTTTAGGTGATGAGGACAAGAGATATTCTAAGCTCAATTCAGTATAAGCATCTGAAGACATGTAGAAATTTTCTGTTCTGATGCCATGAAGAGGTGATATAAGGCAAACTAAATACTTTTATATAGAATTTAATGATGGAAAACTGTGGAATTATATCCTCAGCTATAAAAACACATGAGCTCCCAAAATACTTTTATTTTGTTCTTTGGTCTATTCAAAGTTCAGAGGTCTTGTTATTAGATCAATTTCAGAGTCATAAAGCGCAGCACAAAGAAAAATTAGGTTGTAATTGACATCATATGTTCAAATTCCAAGTTAATCACAGATGGTTGGGATCGGCTTTCTTACCTTTGGGGGAGATTTTCTTCCTATATCGTTCTATAATGTTCATAAAACTTTTCACGAAGAAATAGTGCAGTATCTAAGAATGGGAGTATGAAGTTGTAGAAAGAGCACAGAATCCTCAAAGACCTGTGCTCAACTCCTGGTCGTCCCATTTTGAGAGGCGTGTCCTTGACCAAGTTCCTTAAAATCTCTATCGTTTTCATTTTCCACATTTTGCACTGCAAGGCTAGTACTATCTTACCTTTCAGGGTTGTTGCTTAAAAAACCAGGGAAAGTGATAAGGCACTAATAATGACTAGTACCTAGTAGGTGCTAAAGAAATCATAAAGGGGGAGAACAGAAGCAATGACAAAGGCAGCATATATGCTAATCACATTCAAATCACAAATGCGCATTACAGCAGTGGCAGGTGTGGATTGCCCGAGGGCTGGGGGGCTCACTGAGGGAAGGGAGGGCTTGGCCTGTCCTGTCTGAAGTAATCCTTGTTTGCCAGTTGGCGGGTCATTTAGAGACAATGTGTGTAAACAATGTGTGCTCTCCAGTCACTGTTATCTGAAGGATGACAGATTATGGCACCCCAAAATACGCCACCTCGGCATAAATATTATTTCGAACTACACGCATTTAGGAAACAGCAGGTACAGGAAGGGCACTCTGATCTCCCTTGTCTTCCTGAAAGCAGGAGATAAAACTCCCATGTGAAGGATGGCCTCCCTACACCAGAAGGAAAGAAATGCCCTCATCACCAGAGATGAGGAGCCTGGGCTGAGAGAATACTGTGCAAACAGACATTGTTAAAATAATCTTTTATCTTGTGGTACCTAGTGGTCGGTGAAGTGCCTGACTCTTGGTTTCAGCCCAGGTCCTGACTTCAGGGTCATGAGATCAAGCCCCCATATCTGGCTCCATGCTCAGTGGGGAAGCTGCTTTTCCCTCTCCTTCTGCCCCTCCCCCTGAATCTCTTCATCTCTCTTTCTCTCTCTCTCTCTCTCTAATAAATAAAGTCTTTAAATATATATATATCTTTTAGCTTGCTTTAGTCTCTCCATACACTCAGTTACTTTTCCACAAATGCCTCTCTTTGTTCAGCCTCATAATATATAAACACTTAGGCTTTGTCACTTCCTTGAGTCTTCATTTCATTATAAAGGCTCCTGCTCATACAAATTTGTATGCTTTTCTATTTTTAATCTATTTTTTGTTAAAGAGCTCCAGACAAGATCTGAAGAAGCTGAAAGATTTTTCCTCCCCTACATATCAAACACACTCACCATATATACACATATATGTAAAATAAATATACATAAATATATATATAATATATATATAATATATACATTTTAGATAATTAACTGGTTTTTAGAGACTTCTGCTTTTAGAACAATTTTATTGTGGCTGTCTTTGTTTTCCTAGTCCACAGTCAGGTCAAGACTAAGACAGGAGTGAACTATGGTTCTGATGAAACCTCACAATTGGAGTAACATCTGATCTGCATGTTCAATGCAGAGGACCATCTGCACTGGACACAAATAGACCAATGAATGGGGACCTCAAACAACCCATAACACAAAGTAAACACTGTTTTTGAAAAACTTATGTGACCAAATGGGTTAATACCGATTTAATTTTTCTAAGTTGTATTTCTTAGGTTGCTCTTTGTGGCTCTGAAATCAATTTAATCACAGCTACCAAAAGTAGCCATGTCTGGAATCTTTGAAACGTTTTCCATTTTATGCCCTCTGCCTCCAATAATTAGACTATATGATCACTTCTACAGGTTATACACACACACACACACACACTATCAACATATATTTCATTCCTACCATCTCTTTCTAAATCATTGAACTAAAATTGTTAAAACAAAAGCAGTCCAAAACAACAAAACAAAACAAAAAAATGAAACCTAAATGTTATCTCTTTTCCAAGACTAAATAGCTTTGGTGAGTCCCTCCACACCATTTCTTATACATACATATCCATATACAAACACAGAAATTAAAAATGTTTCATACATGGGACCCTGAGTGGCTCAGTCAGATCGGTATCTGCCTTTGGCTCAGGTCATGATTCTAGGGTCCTGGGATTGACCCCGAGTCAGGCTTCCTACTTAATGGAGAGTTTGCTTTTCCCTCTCCCTCTGCTCCTTGCTCTCTCTCTCTCTCTCTCTAAATAAACAAAATCTTTAAAAAATGTTTTATACAAATAAAATGATGCTTTCTCCCCCCATTTACTCTTTATATTCAACAATGTATAATGGGACATTTCCATGTCAACTCATAAATCTCTACAAGTACACTATTTTTATGTGATACCAAGAGACTACAGACTAATATAGCCTGCATCACTGTCTGCCTACTGTGCAGAGAGCTGCATCGGCTGAGGGACAAGAAGTCAACCATTTTGACCAAGGAATCTCTGACTTTTAACCTATAATGAAAACAGCTGAATCAGCATTTATGCTTTTTGTTATTGTTGTTGTTCCCCCCTCAATACCCTTGTGTTTGCACTGTGGATACAACCTGGATACCACCATTTAGGGAGAAGTGACTCACTGTACTGACTCAAACCCTCAGATAGCTCATTTGATGCCTTTGGCTCCCTGAACAGTAATCAACCAGGTTCTCTACTTCAGTTGCCAAGGGAGATAAGCAAAGAGCTTATGATTCAAGCCACCTTAGATAAAAACTTCAATGCACAGCAAAATAAAAGAGAAAACACTTGCATTAAAAAAAAAAAAAAAAAGAGTCAGGGAGCACTAACATAAGGAGAGGCAAACCCAGGAAGGAATCCTGCAAGAGATTATAAGCTATCTTTCACCAGAGGGGCTAACACTTTGCTTTATCCACTCCTGAATATTATCCTTCTGGGAATCATTACTATTGATTACTATGTCATTTATATGTATCACACTGTATTGTAATTATCTGTTTACACATCTGTCTCCCCGGAGTCTAGGGTCTTTGAGAGTAAGGACCATTTAAAGTTCATCATTGAAGAACAAGCACTTGGACACAGAGTATATTCTTTATAAAATACTTATTGAAATGAAATGTTCTAAGGAACATTTTAGAGACTAACCAAAAGAAGTCATGTACAATTGGCACTCTACATTGGTCCCCAAAAGCCCACATAGTCAGGCTACTATGGCCTTCCACATTCCCATTAGATAACTCTAGCCCTTGTTCACTCCTCTCCAACTACTGGGTCTTCTTTCAATTCTTAAATCAGCCAACTATATTGTTTTGTTTTGTTTTGTTTGTTTTGGGCTCAGAACCTTTAGGCAAGTGGTGCCCTCTTCCTAGAATTCTCTTCTCCTGGCTCTTAAGGAAACTAATTCCTTCTCATCCTCAAGTTTCAGATTAACTCCTAAGTGCTGACTACTCGGACCAAGCCTCTCTGCTATTTCTTCATTGCATGCTGTTAATTTTTTTCCAACACTTATCCTACCCTCTAATCATTTTGAAGATGGACTGTTCTTGTTTAGTATCTTCCTCAGAAGAAGCAAGTTCCATGAAGGATGTACCTTAGTGGCAGGACACATCCAACCTCGAGGATCCTCGAGGATCCTAAAGGATACTAGTTCTCTAAATACATGGTATATATCTGCTTACTGTGTTTCTCTTTTTCGTTTAGCTGAACTTCTGAATACAACAAGCTGGAGATGTTTGCAGGTCACAATCAAGAGAGAATTTTCTTTCTTTCTTTTTTTTTTAAAGAGGGCATTCTTTTTGACTGGCCTGGGGAAATATATATGGTTAAAATAAAAACACTTTTTCCCATTGCTTTAATGTTCAATGAATATACATTATTTATAAATAATTAATATAAGTCAGAGATCAGTAAGTTTTCTTTTATGTTTATGGGTTACAAAATTTGACAAGCCATGTTCTGGAGCATTGATTCATTTGTTCACCAGCTTATTCATTCAATCAAATATTTATTGAGCACCTGCTATGAGCTGGGAATATGACTGTGAACAGAACCAACTGCTGGCACCTGTGAAACTTATATTCTATCTAGGGAGTCAGAAGATAAAACAAACCAAATAGAGAGACTTGGCTAGTGGCCCCTTTCTCCATCTCTGAAGCTAGCAGTGTTGCACGTCTCTAACACACCTTCCACAGTCACATCTCCTGCGTACAGCTGGGAAAGGTCTCAGCTCTAAAGGACTTGTGTAGTTAGATTAGCCTCATGTAGGTAATGACCCACCTTCCACATCTTCTGGGTACAGTTGGGAATTGTCCTCCCCTCTCAAAGATCTGTGTAGTTAGATTGGTCCCACCTAGATAATACAGGATATTCTCCTCATCTCAAGGCCGTAATGTAATTACGTCTTTGAAATCCCTTTTGCCCTATAAGACAACACAGTTACAGGTCTGAGATTAGGATATGGTCATCCTTGGAGGTCCATTATTTTGCCTACCACAGGAAACTAAATGAATTATTTCTCATCTTCCTTTGTGTTTGGATCTTTGGATGTTTGATATGCTCTTGCTTCCATTCTAATGGCAAAAATATATGAATCGGCAGCATTGAGAGTTTTTTTTTTTTTTTGGCAGCCAATTTCTGAATAGCTCCCACTTATATTTCACTGGAACTAAGAGGCTCCCCACTGAAACTTGTTTTTGTTTTTGTTTTTTTTTAAATAAATAATTATTTAACCAGTCTCTATCTGCTCCTACATAATGCTTACTAAACAGTTTTTTTTTTTTTTGGGGGGGGGGGGTTGGCACTGTGTATATAGTCCCAGTTAAGAAAATTCAGACTGTGATTATTTATCACCAGGTAGATAAAGTCAGGTCATCTGTTGCTCAGTAATGAAGCTTTCCACATAGATTCAGTCAATACTAGGGGTGATTGATAACTATATGTGAAGGCCTCTTTAAACTTGCAAACATGGTAGGTGTGAAATTTCAGCTTGGGAACCTGAAAGAAATAAGATTTCAAAATTGAATCGATGACCTTCCTCTAGATAACTCATGTGGAAGACATGAGTCCAGTAGAAATATTTTTTTCATGATGTCATAAAAGTATTTCAGGAGATAGCCATTGGTTTCATGTATGAGAACATGGGACCTATTTGAACGGTTGGAAGTTTTAGATTATTTATTTTACTTTGTCTTTTAGTCCTTTCTACTTTCTGACAAGGAAATTATTTGGGTCTCGTTTTTTTCTTTCTTAATTGAGCCAAGTTACAAATTTTCCCTTCTTTTTTCTATCCTATTACATATAGTTTTTAAAGCTCAATATAGAAGTTAAGTTTTCCAATGAATAAATCCAATAATCGAAATTTATTTCCTAATTGATCCTGATTTTGCTTAATCAAGTACAAGCAGCAAATAAAGAACATGTATTTTTCCAAGTTTGAGGCTCAGAGTTTGCTTAATCATTATCTTTTGGTTCTCTAGTTACAATTTAACCTGAGCCACATTTTTACCCATTAAAATTAGAATAATGAAAGACTAACCTAAAATGTATATTTGCACACACAAATAATAAAACGTCTATGATACCCCTGAACTACCAAAATGTATTTAAGCATATTCTGATAAAATACCTACTAAATGATTAGGTAAAAATAATAATAAAAATATAAGAGTGCCAAATTTAACTAAGTGTGTTGAATTCTACCAGGGGATAAGAGATGCTCTCCTCCCCATCAAGTTTTGCTAATTCAGTAAAATAAATATTAACATCCTTCTCAAACAATTTACTACAAACTTATGAAAACTATTTAGGAATCCCTAAGAGATCTTAGTTTGAGAATTCTGATTCCTTATAACTGAATTCCTACATTTTCTAAATAAAAGCGTGGTGATTCAAAATCACATTTTTAATGAAACACTCAGGTACAGATAGCACTGGGCTAATTCACACACACAGTTGTACTACAACGTATAAGAGCTAAAATCACATAACAGGTTTCCTAATGGATTTCTCACGTTCTCATACAGAGCAAGCAGAGCATCGCACTACCTGTCTCTTGCTCCTCTATTAGCTCTCTACTGCTGCCCTCCAGCAAGGTGCCAGGGAAGGCTCTAAATATATTTGATTAGTTTCAGGCCTTCATTTTTAGCGAGTCATCACCCTCTTAACAGCAGATGATGCCCCCTGGTTCGAATCAATGTGAGTGGCCCTGGTTACAATGGGCTGGATTAATGATGAAAAATGTGTCGTCAGCCTAGAGGTCCTTGGACATTTATCACCCAATGGGTCTGCCAATTGGTGGGCTGCCCCTGGCTCATCAGCACAATACTTTCCCAGCTTTAAAGAGATAGTGTTCTTTTCAGATTAATTTAATGAGGCCTGGTAGGTGGAGAGAGGGACATGGAAGACAGTTAACTTGACAGTTAACTTGATAGATTTAGGTTCTATACATTTCAGTACTTCCATAACAAGTGTGTTTCCTTTTGAAATTTGCAAGGCAAGTACATGCCTTTTCCGGAAGTCTATAACTGCTGGTGTTTCATTCTAAATTTCCTTTCTTATAAAATAAAGCTAGAAAATTTTCTTAATATAGATATGACAGATTTAAAATGTTTACTGTTAACTATGATATTTCTAGAAGAACTTAATGCCTGATTAATTCTCAAAATGAAGAAATATAACCTTAACATTGTTGTATCCTATCTATCCTTTTTTTCCTTAAGTTTATTTATAATTTTACTGTCAGCTTAGAGTTCTTTTCCTGAACTTGATCATTAGTGCATTTACTTTCACTTGGAAAACAGAAAAAACTGTATAGAAGCACCTTAGGTAAGCTCTTCTTTTAAAAAAGTTTACTCTCAGTCTATATTCAAAAATGCTTACTTAACATTTCATTAATCATTTCTTACACTTCTCCAGATTACTAAAGTAATGGATATGTGGAAATTAAAATTAAAATATTATTTTATGTTTTGTAAACAAGTCAAGTATAATATAAAAGCTTCGATGACAAATTGCTACTTTGGCAAATGTAACAAGAAAAAAAAGATTTTGTGTGTAATTTGTATAGTATCTTGTTGGTTTGAATCTAACAAAATTGGGAAAAATAACTTACTTTAAAAACCTATTAGTCACTGAAAGGAAACAACACACTTAGGCTCATGGGTTAAGATTTGGGTAGGGAGAGATGAGAGATTTTAATGTCATTTCCAACATGGAAAATCCTAATAACATTATCCCTTTATTCTGAAATTCTTTCTTCCAAGAGCCATCTGAAGTTCAATTTCTAAGAAATTATAATGATCATTATGAAAAATGACTTTCTGATATAAACCAAATTTCACAAATCAAGTTTCACATTATATTTACTCCTTCATCCAATGCTATATTTCTAAAAACTCATTAATGTAGCCTTACTTTTTCAATTTTTGCATAAAGGACAAAACCTGAGATTTCATGGGAACTACTAAAAAACACAGCAAGTCAAAGGCACTGTAGGTTAACAATGGAATGTTGATTCCAGAAAATTTGGGAGTATTTTTTTCAGATTAGTAACAAATATTTGTAAACAAGATTTGCCCTATGACCATATCATCTTGACAATTAATGAGTGTTTACTGAACTGAATAAATGAACTCAATATTCTGCAGTCAGTGAAAGAAATATTAAATATACACCTATTGCATCCAATAACAAAATATTCAGTATGGAATCTGGAGTGATCAGAGAATATGAAGGACAGATTACAGAATACCCAGAAAAAGGACTTACTAAGGGTAACAAATAGCCATGTTAGGTTTGACACAAGTGAACTTACATGAAAAAGACACAGGCCAATTAGATATTAGCAGTCAATGGGGCCAATGACAAGAAGCAAGCTTAACTGAAGAGTCCCTCAGAGGATTTGGAGGAAGGCTGCAAATTGATCTACTGGATTAAGCTGCCACTGATCTTACTATTAATTGTAACTATAAGAACTAGCTATAAGACGTAGGAATTTTTTCTGGGTGGGATGTGAAGTAATAAAAATCCAATCTTTAAAAAAAAAAAAAAAAATCCAATCTTTTAGTCAGTATCCCATGCCCATTGGTGTTTGTATAAGCTATCATCTCACATAAGATAAGTTAGTCTTTGTGGGTTTTTTGCTGTTGTTTTAGCTTTTGCTTTTTTTTTTTTTCTTTTGTTTTTCCAGATGTTTGGGGATAAGAAAACAATACAAAACTAAACTAATATCTGAACAGGTAGTATCCTGATTTCCACATTAAAAAAAAAAAAAAAAAAAAAAAAAACAGACATGGGCAGCCTGGGTGGCTCAGCGGTTTAGCGCCGCCTTCAGCCCAGGGCTTGATCCTGGAGTCCTGGGATCAAGTCCCACATCAGGGTCCCTGCATGGAGCCTGCTTCTCCCTCTGCCTGTGTCTCTGCCTCTCTCTCTCTCTCTCTCTCTCTCTCCGTATCTCTCATGAATAAATAAAATCTTTAAAAAAAGTAAATAAATAAAAAACAGACACATACACATGAATAAAATAAATAATTCTTAGTACAGAGATATATTTGACAACCAAGCTTCAAAAAAAGAGTCCTTCACTTTCATTCTCATATTTTTTCACTTTTATGTAATTAAAAAAATTTAAGAACCATATGGGGTTTAAGACAGGAAATCCTTCAAAGGACTAACTACCAGGATGACTACTAGGGTGATGATATAATTCTATTTACTTTTGCTGATGAGGTCATAGCCTATTCTCACCTTCTGCTAATCCAAGGTCATGATCCAATTAGCACAATGAAGGAAATTTGTCTATTATTTTGTTGACTTAAATATACGAAGATTTCAAAGGTCCACAGATTTATCAAAATTTCCCTGCTGGTCCTCTTAGTAAGCCCTCATGCCAAGAGGAGTCTTTTCTGTGTAATTTCTCAAAGAGCTAGGTAGGACTGACTCTGCCCTGGAAACTGGCATCTTTTCTGAAACCAAAAAGTAACTATAACTAATCACAGATTTTGTTCTAAAAGCCATTTTCTACTCCTAGTTTTGATTATCCTACCAGAGTGAAAACTCAAACCATATTGAAAGAACGTTTACCTTTTAAAGTTGGCGTACCACTTACGAAGCAGGCACTTCTGTGAACATATTGTAGAAACATATTCTAATATTAGTAAAGCAGAGTCATGTCAAAATAAAAATGTGTTCTTTTATTGAGAAGGAAATGATATTTCAAATTTAATAATAAATGACTTAGAGCACCACACTCTATCGTCAGTAGAAAATACTTTTTAAAAATTTACTAGCTAAGAAAAATTAGCTTGTGGTTCAAATCATTTGTCAGATAACTTGTTTTGCTCACATTGCAATTATGAGTAATGCCTGAATAACACAGGAATCTTGATCTTGGGGTTGTAAGTTCAAGCCCCAGGTTGGATGTAGAGGTTACTTAAAAACAAAATCTTTAAAAAAAATTAAAAATAAAATAAGATGAAATCAGGGAGACAGACGTACCATATGCAACTCTTAACTATAGGAAATAAGCTGAGGGCTGCTGGAGTGGGAGTAGATGGGCAGATGGGGTAACTGGGTGATGGGTATTTAGGAGGTCATGTGATGTAATGAGTACCAGGTATTACATGCAAATGATGAATGAACTCTACACCTGAAACTAATGATACACTATATCTTAATTAATTACATTTAAGTAAAATAAGATAGAAAGTAATAAAAAGATAAAGTTATACTTACTCCATAAGAATTGGTTCCAATAAATGTGTAAAGACAATCCAGCATTAGTGGAGAAATTTGTGATAGTGTGAACTTGATGACTTTACAAATTGGAAATATATTCACTTTAAACTCTTAGGAAAGTATTTTTGATATATATAAAAAAAGCATGGCCAAAATATTAAACATATCCATGATGTAGAGCATATTTTTATAAAGTTATGAAGGAAGATGACTGCACTGAAGGTGTACTGGCATTTAAATTTTATTTTTAAACTGTCTTATAAAAGAAAAAATAAATGACACATCTCCTCTGCTAAGCATCAAAAACCACATACCCAACTTTTCTAAGCCATGCAAAATTGCTTGTCTTTTCAATGTCCAGTTTGCCATTCTGTTGAGACATTATTTCCACAACTGCTTTCCCCAAACAGAATCGTATTCATTTTATGACGATGCTGTGTACTATCCACAATCATCTTACATTTAAAATAAAAGTGCTATTTGTAATGTTTATCTTTCTTGCCAGTATACTTTTACAAGTCTTTGACATGTCAACGTGAAAAATTTATAGATGTACAATAAAGCTTCATTGTAAGGATTTTCAAATAAACTAAAATGCATTTTGTGTTTGTCTAAAAGGCTCAGTAATGAAGCCCTGGGGACTTGTTTATGCATAGTGTTTTCCCAGCAGGAGAACCAATATTGGTCAGTTCTCCCGTCCTCAGAGGCTTTTCTCACTAAATGGAACAGCATTAGCTTTGTTCTTTAAGTCTAATTAACAACCAAATCATAAATTGTAGTCTTTGCCCAATTGGATTAAGCTCTCAGCAATATTTGTGTTAAAACATTCCTACTGCTTTGAATTTTATCAGGTAAAAAGGAAAAGCAAGGGCAAAATGGTAAATACCAAAGGCAAGATAGCGTGCAAGTTTAATGCATTAGTCGCTTATCCCGAGAGATCACGGTTCCTATCTGCCTTAGGTCGCACTTTTAAAGAGTTGAATGATCTAGAGAAATCCCTCATGAGTATTTAGCCCTATCACTGAGTCCCTGAACAATTAAGACTCTCTGCTCAATTTATGGCTCTCAACTGGGCTAACTGGTAGCCCGACGGGTCAAAAAATTAAGGTGCTTGCAATAACCGGTTCTCACAGTGAACTTACATTGCTCATTAGGATTATTTTAGGAAAAATAAAATAATATGTTCAAAGCACAATACCTGTCACCCAGTACATCATTAACATAAGGTAGCTCATATTACAGTACTTTCCACTGCTTTTTTTTCACTTTCTATTACTACTAACTGACCATAAAAACTTAAAGAAATATTCCAGACTTGTATAATACCTGTTTATTTAGTATCAAATAAGAGTATGCACTTGAAAGGCAAGGTTATCAATATATTTTTATCTTCCTAAAGTTCTGTATTTTGGTTTAGATTTCTGTTTGTTTATAATGCTTGAAATATTTCTAAGAGCATTTATACAAAATGTACTTCTGAGATGCAAATATTTTTTTAATCCCCCTGAGGTTCATGTACACGTTTCTTGCCAGCAGGTCCATTCACCTTTAAGATAAACTACCTTAGCACTTTTGTAAGCCACTATAAATTCTAAAAAGAAAACAGACATTACTATTTCAGAAGTTCCATCAAGTTACACCAGGATAATGATTTTGTGTACACCCCTCACATTTCTTATAGTCTAAGAGTGTAACTACTGAATAAAGATCTTCTTTTCAAAATCTAGTATAGAAGAGCAGAAACAAGTTCTTTTAAGGCATGTTCCTTTTATTTTTTTTTTAATTAAGGCATGTTCCTTTTAAAGAGGCTCTAGCCAAGATAAAAGTACAAAGTATGTTCAGCCAAAATATAATGCTTCCTTGCTAGATGCTGCCTGCCAAGATCCTCTGTGTATTTCACACATTATAATGCTGCTTCACTGTTTTCTCTAAAAAGAAGTTATATAGTTTTTGTCTGAAAGGAAAACAGAGTTCATTTTTATCTGATACATTGGGAGGAATGCTAAAGGAGCTGTTCAGGTCAAGATTTGTTTATAGTGCTTTCAGAGACAGTATCTTTTACTTTGAGAAACATCTGGCAGAACAGTTAAGATCAGAATTCATGTTTACTATTTTGCACAGGGATAAAGTCACCCTAAAAAAATTGCAAATGATTACAAGAGTATTACCTAGTACAGCCAGAATTTTCCAATAATTTTAAGTTACTTGTTCAGTTTTAATTGTATTTTAGTCTTTAATGAACGTCTGGAATATCACTGGTGCTAATGAAGATATGGATCTTCTTTGCAAAAGTTGCATGCATTCCTCAGAAAAAAAGTTTCAACTTCCCACTGAAAAATGTTTCATGAAACAGATATGAAGTTTCAAATTCAATGCTGAATCAGCCTGCACTACTTTTTTCATGGAGAGATAAAGCCCAAGGACAAAAGTGCTAACATCAGGAACTTAAGCTGATTGCAGTACCAGAGAACTCAACCAACTTGTTTAATGACTTTATATTCCACTTAAGATCCAATGACATATACTGCTGTCTTACCCAAGTATTTTCTTTTGCTCTAAAATTTATTCTTATATTAAATTATTATATATTGTGCAAGTTCACATACCTACTTATGTGTTTTATATAATCTCACCATAAAATAAACATCATATTTTAAAGACTATTTCAGGGAATAAAATCAGCATTCAAGAAAAGACATAGATTGAACAAATACTGTTTTGACATCTTCAAGGTTTGTTATGTCTTTGTCATAGTGATTGAGTGCTTGTCTGTGATACATTTCCCATACCCCTGCTAAAAAAGAGCACAAATATCTTCTTTAAAAAACAGTTATCATGGGGCACCTGGGTGGCTGAGTCAGTTAAACGTCTGCCTTCTGTCCAGGTCATGATCCCAGGGTCCTGGGATCGAGCCCCACGTTGGGCTACCTGCTTAGTGGGAGCCTGCTTGCTTCTCCTTCTCAATCTTCCTCTGCCATTCCCTCTGCTTGTGCTCTCTTACTCTCTCTCTCTCTCTCTAGCAAAAAATAAATAAAATCTTTAAAAAAAACAGTTATCATGACATATGAGGTAAATATCATTTGTCATCTTTCCATGGTCACTTCTAAGAGGGTTTGTTACAAATCTTCTCTTCAGTGTTCTTGTCACATCAAGCCCAGAATTCCTTCAGTTTCCATAAATATTTAAGATGGTCTACATTTTAACTCTATCATATCTATTTACAAGAGTTCACAGTGTCAAACCAAAGCAAATTAGTACAGTACGCATTTATGAAATTTATCACACCAGGAAAATAAAATTCTCAGAGATTTCATTAAAAGATCAAATGAATGAGGGAACCCATGAGAAGTTTCTCATTCAGCTAGAATAACATAAATCAATTTTTACAAAGTATCTGATACAATACTTTTATTTAAAAATGTGTTTTATATAAGGAAAATTGCATATAAAATGCATCCAGACTTTAAGTCTAGTATTTTGAACTAGAAAGCCAAATCTCTCTCTCTCTCTCTCTCTCTCTCTCTGTCTCTCACACACACACACACATACACACAAAGTCACACAAATAATCTGGCCTCAAGTTGTAAATATTTGTTCTTAAACTAGAAATGTTATAATTTCTCACCATGCATCACTTAAAAACATATCCAAAGAATCCTTTTCTTTTAGATCGCTTATGGGCTGTCAAGGCTACAGATCTAAAAATATTACAAATATCCCCGTGGCAGACTTTCATAATTTCAGAACCAATATATGCTTTAATTTTTGATGATTATAAAATGTATAGACAGAGGGATGCTTTTGTAATTTCAGAACTAATATATGTTTTAGTTTTTGATGATTATAAAATGTATAGACAGAGGGATGCTTAGACTATAAAGAAACATAATAAAAATGTTATCTTACAACATAATAAAATGTTATTGCTAGTTTTATCCTGAACAGAGTACGTTTTGCTTTAACACTATACATTATACTTTTAGTAGTGATTTTCTTCCTTCAACTAATCATGAACTCATAGATAAGTATGAAAATGCCACAAAAGGGCAGCCCGGGTGGCTCAGCGGTTTAGCGCCTGCCTTCAGCCCAGGGTGTGATCCTGGAGACCCGTGATCAAGTCCCACGTCGGGCTCCCTGCATGGAGCCTGCTTCTCCCTCTGCCTGTGTCTCTGCCTTTCTGCCTCTCTCTCTCTCTCTCTTTCTCTCTCATGAATAAATAAATAAAATCTTAAAAAAAAGAAAATGCTACAAAAAAAGCATACACATTCTCAGACAAAGCCAGTAAGCCCCCGACGTAATCACATGCCCAGAAACCTATCTCTTCACCTTTGTTTCTAGGGCACTGATGAGGAGGCAGGTGTCAGAATTTTTTTCCATAATCCTGACAGGTCATTTTGCATATAAAACACATCTAGACTTTAATAAACCTCTAGGGTAAAGGTATTTTGACAAATATTACTGCTTTCCTTCTTAATCCTTTAGTTGAAAAAGAAAACCCCATAATATACACTAATTTCCCCATATATTTCTAAGTCCATTCAGCTGGCTTTTCCCTTCAGAGTAAATCACATGTAAGTGAATAAGCCTACTTGATTTCATATCTCTCTCTTTTTTTCCTTTCCTCTCATTCTTTTTTTATTCTTTTTTTCTTTGGTAACATGCTGATTCAAAGGAAGAATCCACATAATGTCAAAAGGAATTAATACGTAAGCAAGGCAAAATAGGCCTGAAACCTCTCATGCTTAACATTATAAAAATTATGCTCTTACTCATTTACCCCGTTTGAAGATATTATTCCTATATTTTATGGTAATTTAGAGATTGGAAGCCATTTTATTTATGACATACATGTGATACATTGTTCTTGTAGTTGGATCAGAACTATTGCATTTAACATGTTTTATAATTTAGATTTCATCCCTTACTCAATTTTAATTTTGTAAAGATTTGTTTATTTATTCAAGAGACAGAGAAAACGTGTGTGTGCACACACAGACGGGAGAGAGAGAGAGAAACTCATGTATACCTTGTGAGGAGCAGAGAGCCCAACGTGGGGCTCCATCTCAATACCCTGAGATCACAGCCTGAGCTGAAACCAAGAGTTGGACACCCAGCTGACGTTACCACCCAGGCGCACCACCCCTTACTCAATTTTAAAATGAAGAGGTAAAGTCATTCACTGAAGCTTATTTCAATGGTTTATGATGAAAAAAAATACACACATATATACCAATTATTTCATTTCAAACATAATATACTCTCGTTTTTATTCTTCAAACGATTGAGATCTGGAACATAAAAGAACTGCATAATTGATTTTCCTATAATTTATTGTAGAGACTCTAAGCAGAAATAAATAGAACTGGAGATGTTGTCTAGGATTCTTAAAAAGTAAAAAAAAAAAAAGTACTAATGTGTAGAAATGTTTAAAAAAAACATCGAATGTAAATTAGTAAAGTATTTTATAAGTGCAACATGTCATTTATATTCATCTGCCTATTAAAACAAGACCAAAGACAACAATAAAGATTAAAAGCCTCATCATAAATATAAAGATTTCAACTAAATATTTAAAATCAAGTCGTCTAATTTGAAGCATATTTATTTTAAATTGGCATTCAATAACTTTAGGTGCAGTTTGGGTGTTGAATAAATGAGCCCTTTGGGCACCAAATGGAAATTTCAGACTCCCAAGAATAGCAAAACCAAACCTATGCACATTACACTTTAAAATGAAAGAATTAGTTTTATTTTGCTCAATGGCATACATTTCAAATTAATCTAGATAGACAAGTTAGATCAAGTACTAATTTTAGATTCTTCTAACCTAACCACTCCACAGAAGAAATATGTTAATACGGATGGCTTATTTAATCCTAGATGCTGTTTTATTTTTATTTTTACAATGAAGGATCAGTCTTATTGTCTTCATTTTCATTTATTTCAGTGGGAATTTTGCAGGAGAAACAATAGCTATGATTACATTTTGTGATAATGATTACAGAAAATGTATAGCCTTTACTCTCTGCCTCCAGAATATTAAGAGTACAAGTTTAAAACCAGCTGATGTTGATGTGGTTTATAATACATTACATATATGTAATAGTTCAGCAGACCAGTTAGATCTGTAAATAATGCATAACCAAAAGAAAGTTGAAGCAACTTTTTATTAGCTAATCAGCAAGCAAAAGCATTAAAATGCGAAGTAGTAATAATAAAAAGGCTGCAAGTCTGAAGCCAGATGAACAGGATTAGAATTGTAACTTAGCACAAATAGTGGTGTCACATTATGCAATCCCATGGAACCACAATGCCCACGTCTGTAAAATGGGATCACTGCATCTACCTTTAAGAATTGTTATCAGATGTAAAGAGGTAATCATTAAAAACCAGGTTCTTATTACAGAAAATAAAACCAAACAGACAAACAAAACCTCTCTGTGTCTCTGTAAAAGTCCTTGCAGTCCTCTGTGCTCCGGAGAAACTGCGTGGGACTAACGTCTATCTCCATCAGTTGCTTTCTGTTAGAATTTAGATTTCACTCTTGCCTGGATCATCTTTCTCTTCTGAAGGGTCCTTTCATCCTGCAGCTCCTTCAAACCATCACCTCCTATGCTACCATTAATCACTTATTTTTTTTACTCCCTTGCCACTTAGAATAGAAAGTTATTAGTGTATGGAATCTGCTCTTTATAAGACCATCACCGAACTTTCTGTTCTTAAAAAACTTTGGGCCTTTCTCCCGATTTACTTCATTTCAGTTCCCCCATAGCATTTGATATCTTATCCACTTCTAGTCTCCTTAATCTCTGTGATATTGACATTTTGTTATCCCTCCTACTTGTCTGCCCACTCCCTTGTTTCCTTCTGTGATTTGGTTTTAGTCTCTCTTCCAAAAATATCTTCAGCATTATCTATGTCTCCGTATAATTTCTTCTTCAGTAATTAGTCCTTGACTACAATTCTAAACAGATAACTTTCAATTTATGGATAACTCAAACTGAGATGCTCATGATATATTTCCCCCAGTAGATCCTCAAATAAATATTTTCTTCCAACCTAAACCTATCTCTACCTTCACTCTTTTTGATGGTACCTATCTCTACAGCAGCCTTGAACCCACAAAACTTGTCAAATTTTGCAGGATCTGTTTTTAAGTATCTCTGCCATCCATTATTCTTTATTTCTATGGTTACTTAGCTATTTCAGGCTGTGATTACAATTAAATTCATCAGTAAGTTCTGTAAACCACAAGTGCCAGGCATTATGTTGGAATCTGAGCATGTGAAAATTAGTATTTTATTATCTTAGTCTGATTTGCTCAATTGTAGATCCCAGAATATCCTCTAAAGCTTTTCTCCCCCAGTTCATTACACAGATAACTGAAGCAGAGTGTTTTCATGTGAAACCTGTACTCAGAAGCAGTGGATTTATTTTTACTTTCTATAAAATAACAGAATTTCTTGAAGCTGACAATGAAGGACTACCTAATGTGAAGCAAATGTACTTCAATATTTTCTTTCATTCCTAATAAATGTATTTTACATGTATTTAAGAAAATACATGTATTTTCTTACCTGTTTTCACTCACAATGTCCCACCAACTTGAAGTCCCCTCTCTTTTCCATCTCCTTGATGTGCAAACCCAACCCCACCATCCATTTTATGCACACTGCAATTGCCAACTTTCCATCCATCCCTATTTGGCTCCCACAAACAGAAGTAATCCTTTGAACTTTCAACATTCCACCTGTATCACTTCTAGATCTGATATTTTCCTCTCTATCATAGTTCTCCTTCTTAACATATCATCCCCTTTATTAGAATGTAATATTATTAATGGTAAAATCTACGTCTAATTCATCTTCCTATCTTCCACAATGCCTTATGCATAGGGAATACTTCAGAAATTGTCATCAGTGGAATGGCTGCATTGCTAGTTTTGAATTATATTCAAGAGATCAAATATTTCATGAATCTTAGAATTTAAAAATGAAGTAAGATTTGTAAGGATAAAACACATGCACTTTATAATTAGTCCACATCAGTTCTGGAGGTTCAGGTTATGTTGTCCAGTAGCAAGAAAACCTCCAGAGTCCTTATTTATTACACCAATCTTATAAACATGCTTCTAATCATTCAGCAAACATATCTATAAATATTTTTATCCTGGAGGTTTCGTTGGTGTTTAATGGGATCTAATGATGTCCAGGGCCATAAGGGAATAGATAATAAACCTCAGATGCAACCTGATGTGAAATACATGATGATTAAAGACAGCAGAGAAATTGGCACTGTATGCTCATGTGATAAACAGCATAATACAAATCAACAAGGAGAGTGGAGATTTTTATGAATCACAGCATATCACATGAAAATAAGAAAGTTAATCAATTCAACAGTGATTTATTAAGCATATATTATGTGATCAGTGATCTGCATCATGTTCTAGAGGTGATCAGGAGGTTCCAGTCTGTATGAAATATCAAGGCAACTGAAACAACAAAATAATACACAAGCAATAGCTTTTGTCATTATCGCATTTGTTTGTAGGTCTGCCATAACAAAATCCCAGATGGGGGGAACTTAAATATCAGAAACTATCTGAGATCAAGGTTTCGGCAGAGATGCTTCCTTCTCAAGCCTCTCCCCTTGGCTTGTAGGAAGGCTGTCTTCTCCCTGCATCCTCACATGATCTTCCCTCTGTATATGTCTGTGTCCTAATCTATTTATGAGGATATCAGTTCTACTGCATTAAGGCCCACTCTAATGATTTCATTTTAGGATAATCATCTCTTTAAAGATCCTATCTCCAAATACAGTTACACTCTGAGGTACTAGAAGTTATGACATATGAATTTTGAGAGACACATTCATCCCATAACAACTATTACTACCTGGTCATCTGTCTAGTTGAGGAAGTAATCGCTATAGCAAAACTGGAAAAAAAAATAACTCTTAGTCTCCTAGAACTTCCAAAGATCATAAAAAAGACAAGCATTAAGCTTTGAAGGTTAGAACTAGCAAGGTTTTTCATTCGTGCTTTATATTTATATTTGTTTTTGCCTTTGAGAATATTGCATATTTAACAGGTTAGTTACAATAAAATATGAGTTGGCATTGGTGAAATGCAGAGTTGCAAAGATGATCTGGAATCTGATTAGATACATGATAAAAGCTTAGGGGAGAGAGTAAGATCAAGGAAAAGTTTTGTTTGTGTGTTTGTTTATTCCTTCTACTGCCTAAGAGAGAAGGAATAACTTGTAGGACACTCAGAAATACTTAAGAAACATTTTCATTCAAAAACAAATTTGGCGACTTGTATTTTATGAAAAGTGCTTGCATTCAGGAGGTCTCAGACAATGTCATATCTGGCCTGGTTACACGAATCTCTAGGCATTCTTTATTAGCACCTTTGTTTTCTTAAATTTCTTCAGCTGTGGGGCTGTCTCATCTCTATGGAGAGACTGTGCAGCTCACCCACTCACTGTACTTTCATGGATAAAGCTACAAATGGCACCGAGCCCTGCTTCTGTCAGCCCACTATTCATTTAGGCCTGCTCAGTCCACGGTCTGTCTTCTCATCAGCTGATCGATAGGTTGGCAGCTCTCTTTGGCTAAACTACTCAATTTAGGAGGATGGACTGTTGCTCTCTCATGTATTATTCAATAGAATGGGCTCAAATTCAATCCCTCCCCCATCCCACCTCAGACAGAATTAATCATTCCCTCCTTCAGAATTACTGTTCTAGCTTGTATATACCTCTATTATGGTGCCGATCACACTGCAGCTTATAGTAATTTATTTGCATGTCTTTCTCCTCTCCTGAGGACTCCTTTAACATGAGAACTATGTAGATCTTTGTTGTCCCAACCCCAGCACAAGGACTATACTCTGTAGTCCTCAAACACTATTTGTTGAATGGATGAATGAATGAATGAATGAATGAGTTATCTGGTTGATCCCACCACCATAAATACAAAGTGTTAGTACAACGGAGGATACCAATATGAATTCTGCACATATTTGGTCTCAGCTGTTGGAAATTTCTTGGTAGGCACTAGTGTAACCTCAATTGGCCTTTTTTTTTTAAGATTTCCCTATCTTTATTTAATGGAGAGTTTTGGCTTTCTTTTCTTCTGTTTTAAGATTTATTTATTTATTCATGAGAGACACGGAGAGAGAGGCAGAGACGGAGGCAGAGGGAGATGCAGACTCCTCACAGGGAGCCAGATTTGGGACTAAATTCACCGACCCTGGGATCATGACCTAAGCCTAAGGCAGATGCTCAATCACAGAGCATCCAGGCGCCCCCTCAATTGACCTTAAGGTTAGTTTAAAAAGTTGCCAAATATAAATTATTTCCAAAGTAATAAAATAAACCTCTATGAAGGAAATAACCATTTACAAAGAATCAGAAGTTGAGCGACGATTTTCATTAACAGCTGGATGCATATGGCTAAAACTATACATATGATTTTTGTGGTTCATGAAGGACTCAGGGTTATCTCACAAAAATCAATCATTGTACCAATAAGAGAAATGTTAATTGTTCTACTAAAGAAATGCTTGATTTAATCAATTTTAATGGGCTTACAACAAAACTATGTTAATCAATTTATATGTGATTTTGCATTTCAAAATATTTTCAAAATAATTAAATATTTGACAAATTATATACACTGAAATAATAAGAACAAACATCATTAGTACATTCTGAAAGACTCAAAAAGCCAGCAGCTTCATGTATCATTCATTCTTCTTAGTTACAGTAGTCAATATGCATTTTCAGTCTAAACAATTCATGTTCAGAGTGATCTGGTTAAGTCATATCCCTGTCCTCTTTAATTTCTGCAAAGATTTTAGAAAGGGAAATCCACTTCGTGCACCTTAGGGGCCCCAGGCATGTGTGAGAAAATATCAGCTAAACATTACACTTAGGTCCTGTTTTTTTGTTTTTTTTTTTCATTCCACATGTTTAAAATTATATGCTGAGAGAAAAATGCTTAAGTGGCAGAAGAATCCTACCTTAATAAATTCAGACCTAATGTCCTCAGTCACGGGTGAATTCCTTCCCCAGAATGACACATGGCTTTGGAACATACATGGAAATAAGGAAAGAGCCACTCTGTTAGCTTCTCCAGTAAGAATGGGTTGTTTCTCCTCCTCTCAACAGTCATTACCTCCAGGGCATTGGCAGATCATCTTGGGAGGTCACCTAATCGAGCCTAACAGATGTTTAGTATGAATTCACTATGAAACCTTAAGCTGTTGAAGCTTCCTGGCACAACCAAAATGCATTTTGGTTTATCTTTTCTAGTTCTTCTATTACAACAGGTGGGCAACATTACACACTGGCAATCAAGTGAGATTTAAATAATCTAATACTTTTAAATGTTACTCTTATTTAATTAGACCCTGAGGGTCTCTTGTAGAGGATTATTAGAATTTGTTGTAATAAGTACGTACAGATTTTTTAATGGTCCCTACTGATCAAGTTAAATGCAACTCAGAATCTGGACCAGAGTAGTAATCTTTCAATAACCTTTTGCTTGAGAGCTCTAAAGGTCAGTACTAACATCTGGGTGCTTTTGTGGGATTTTATAGGTGGATGTTATGGGCCACACAATTGCCACATATGAAAATATACATTAATATTCTTTTTTTAAGAACTTCTCTCTTCCTCCCTACCTCTCTCTATATATCTATATCTACGTATATCATTACCTTTACTATTTATCTTCATATAACAAGTTTTACACAATTTGGGAAACATTTAAGAACTTGTTTTTAAACAGAAGTATGAGATGAGGTCTTTATTACATAGAGATAATACATCCCTAAAGTGTTTATGAACTTCATGGCATTTCCTTTTAAATTCATTTTCCTGGGATGCCTGGGTGGCTCAGCAGTTGAGCGTCTGCCTTTGGCTCAGGTCCTGATCCCAGGATCTGGGAATCGAGTCCCACGTAGGGCTCCCTGCGAAGAGTCTGCTTCTCCTTCTATGTCTATGTCTATGTCTATGTCTATGTCTATGTCTATGTCTATGTCTGTGTCTATGTCTATGTCTCTGCCTCTCTCTGTGTCTCTCATGAATAAATAAATAAAATCTTTAAAAATAAATAAATGCATTTTCCTTCATCCAACTGAGATGGTATATAGAAAAATGGGTAAAAGATTCCTATAGATAGTTTAGAAGCACTTTCTACCCTTTACCTCTTACCACAAATCATTTAACACTTTCACTCTCGATTAGTGTTAAGCTTGTTCTTCTACATTTGGTTTGATGATTCAAATAAGGTTTATTTTTCTAGACCTGCTCTGCACCATGGAGCTCATACAAAATATGCTCCCTGTTTTATTTCCTATCTGCAGTGCCATATACCACTTACAAGTATTCTTAGTGGTAAACAGAAGATTAAATGTAAGTGTTAGACCTCATCAACACTAAACATGGGGAAGAATGTCTGTGGCTCTTTTCCAGGCGGCAAATTAATGCATCGCTGGCAGTGGTACTCCAAACAAGCCCTGATGCTTTTATCGACTCCCTCACCATCTCAAACACAGCTCGGTATTCAGTCAATACTTGTCATTCCATGGGAGCCACTAACTCACTGTTGCTGCCAGTCTTCCTTATCTAATTACAAATAGTCTCCTGTTCATGACAGTATTTCCTTAACAGTGTATACCCAGGACTACAACTTGTTAAGAGACAATTTAACCAAAACTTTACTCGTTGTTTAAGACCTCTTCTTAGAGTCACATATATTTCCTTAGTAACAGCAACTTCTTCTCTATTTTGTTTGTTATGTTTGCTCATTTGTGTCTTTATGGAAAGCAACAAACTCTACGGGAGTCTTAAGATTATGTATTTCTGTGTAAAATAATTAAAAAAAAAAAAAGACAGGACATGAATAGCAACAGAAAAGAGTGTCAGTCAAGCCATTCTTTTTAATGTCGTTAAATCTAATTAGCTAGATGCTGCTCATATTTAAAATGTGACGTTTTTCTTGCCTCCTACTTTTATATATTTCTCCTGGTCCTAACATCTTCGCATAAAATATTTATGGTTTTTTAAATAAATGAATTTTTTTTTCAAAATACAAATCTTGTTAAAAACATGTGTTTGTACACATTCATATGTTCGGTGAAAGAATAAAATATATTTGCATAGCAACATTGAAAATAATAATTGATAAGGAAATATGTACATGAATCTTCTATTTAACTTTTTTTCTTTGTAGATTTATTAAGTAAACTTAATAAATAAACTTATAAACTTAATAAGTAAACTTATCTATAGCAATGCAATGTCCTGAGAAGTGAAGAGTTATTAGCAAGTGACCAGGAGTTTTGAATCCTATTGTTATGGATGGGAAGGCCACTGACAAACTATACCTAAAGGCAGTTACTAAATGTTAAAGCTCTCTGAATTTTCATTATGCAAAAGGCAGTTCAAAAAAGTCTTCCATATTCAGTGTTTCTAAGAAATATTCTGTGACTAATAATAATGAGGATAACTAATTTAGAAATAAAAAGAATGCATATAGTAACTAACCACAAATTATATGTTGCTGTATACCTAAGATACAGAGTACTTTACAGTGAATTATTTTGGAACTATTGATAGATATCTAAGTATCCACATTGATACCAATATTCACACACACCTAGCATCAGTGTAGTGCCTAAACAACAGCAGAAGAGAGAACAAGAAAATATTTCCGGGGATCCTGGGTGGCTCAGCGGTTAAGCGTCTGCCTTTGGCTCAGGGTGTGATCTTGTAGTCCTGGGATCGAGTTCCACATCAGGCTCCCTGCAAGGAGCCGGGGTCTCCCTCTGTTTAGGTCTCTGCCTCTCTCTCTCTCTCTCTCTGTGTCTCTCATGAATAAATAAACAAAATATCTTTAAAAAAACCCAACAGATAATATTTCTGTCCCAACTCGCACTGAAAGTTAACATTTTGAAAGAAAAAAAGATTAAATTTGCTTTTATTATGCATAGCCTTCCTATTTTCAAGATATTTCTGCAAAATACTAAAGGAAAAAAGAACAGTTTTGTCTTTAAAAACATTAGTAAAAATATTTAAATGCAATCCTGAGCCAAAAAATCTTATGTAAATTGAGGAGTTTTATATATACATGGCAAAAAATAATTGTATGTACATTGAGAAGGTTAAAAATTATTTCAATGAACCGAAATGGTACTTACTTGAAATATTTATTAGTTGCTCAGATTTTTAAAAAGTTTCCCTTTGCTGGTTCTCCTGAGCATACATTCTCAATTGTTTTAATAAAGCAGGATGCCTTCTATTAATCTGAAGCACTGAAATCAATCTATGAGTGTACATTTTGAGTCAAGCAGGTTTTGGAGATTTCAAATCAAGTCTGTCAAGCATGGGTTAAAGGCGAACACACCAAAGAGCACATTTTCCTTTAAAATATCAAAATCCACAACTGAGTTATTGACATACAGTCCTAGGTGACAGAGCTTTGAGATACTCTGAAATCACATCCTAATCTGTGTGTTGGCATCTCCAGGTCTACAGGACAAAATGATGAGTAAGTGGGAAAGAAAATATGGATTACACGTTACTGAAAGGGTATGCAGCAGACATCTGCAAGGCCTGCCTTGTCCCATTGCTATCTCCATCTATCCGACCTTCTGTAGTGTTCCCTCCCCAACAAGTTTCTATTCCCTTGTCTTCTTCTCTGTTCTTTACTCTCTTCCTGTTGTTAAATTTTATGTTGCTTTTTAAAAGATTATTTATTTATTTATGAGAGACACACAGAGAGAGGCAGAGACATAGGCAGAGGGAGAAGCAGGCAGATCCGAGGACCCCAGGATCACGACCTGAGCCGGAGGCAGACACTCAACCACTGAGTCACCCAAGCAGGCATCTCAAATTTACATTGTTTTTATACATTTATCTTTTGTCTACCTCTTTCACATGGAAGCTCTATAAAGACAAATTTTGTCTCTGTTATCTACTGTTCTGTCTCTGACATAGTAGATGCTCGATATACATTTAGCTGAATAAATGTACTAGAAAATATTGAAGGAGTTGCAAAAGTATGGGAAGATAAATGCAACATTTCACTTGCACATATATACATACATACATATATATGAATGAAAGGGAAATTTATGTGGTTAACTGGAAAGCATGAAGGAAAAAATGTACTTAAATCAATTCACCCACAGTTTTGGTAGGATAAGTGACATTTCTATCCTGTCTTCTAGTAATTACATCCTAATTTCCAATATATATGATTAATCAGAAAAATGGAAAGGTACACTGAAAACTATTACCAGCAAAATTAAATGATCGTATTATTACATAAAAGATAGTATGAAACGTGAAAATATTATTTGGTGTTTAAAGCAGATAGGTTCTTAGAACCAAAGGACATGATGAAGAGTATATTTCATACTCATCTGTCTAGATTAAAAAAAATCTTCAGGGATCCCTGGGTGGCGCAGCGGTTTGGCGCCTGCCTTTGGCCCAGGGCGCGATCCTGGAAACCCCGGATCGAATCCCACGTCAGGCTCCCGGTGCATGGAGCCTGCTTCTCCCTCTGCCTATGTCTCTGCCTCTCTCTCTCTCTCTATGTGACTATCATAAATAAATAAAATTAAAAAAAAAAATCTTCAGGGGTTTTGGACCTAAAATTTTGTTAAAATGCAAAAGTACTTTGGATATGTTCTTATAGTTTCCATTCTAATTAATGAGATAAAGCCAGGCTTAACATAAAGTAGAGATAAATAAAGAGCCAGTGGCTAAAATTGGCATTTGTTTAAACTATGTTTGTGTATTTTACATATCTTCTTAGCCAAAAAATTAATGAATTCACAAAACAAATTATCGATAGATTATTCAAAGATATGTTTTGTAAATAAGGAGTCTAATATTTTGGTGCTTGACATGAAGAGTGTCAAGTTTGTATTTTTGCTTCTTGGTTTTGATCATATTCTGTCTTCAGTGTGGAAATTTTACATAATAGAAGGAAACTGGAGTTAACCAAAATAAGATGTCACATACTTTTGGAACTAAATTCATTGATAGTTTTAACATATTGCAGTTTATTCCTAAGAAAATAAAACAACTTATTTTCATTAATCTAAAGACTTTTTTTTAAGTTTGAACATGTGTGGATCTAGTAAGATCCTCAAATTTTTGGCAGCAGAGATAAAGAGTAATAAATTCACAAAATGAAAAAAAAACACAGTTCATTGTGGTCTTATCTTACTATGATATATGCTTCTGGAATTCCATGTATTAGATAAATAGTCTACACCAACTCATATTTCCCTATTGGCTTGCATTATAATTTTAAAGATGTTTGAAACAATAAAAAAAAATCAATTACAAACTCTAAAATTTACTTTAGAGATTATGTGTTTATGAACAAATAGTCTAATGGTACACAAGCCTTGAAAGTACTCATACAATCGGCCCACATACACATCACATACATATCTGTTTATTAGGCATTCTCACTGGCTTATTCTTATTTGAGTAGGTGACCACTATCCATCATTCTTCAGGGTCTCAGCAGTGATCACCAACAGAAGGCTATTTCTTTACAGACTTTGGTTGAAGTAAACACTCTTTTCTCAGTTCACTCTTAAGTATGAAATTTGACCATTTCCTGCTTCTTCAAAGCCTCTTTTTTGTTTATGACTCCCTAGGTTCACTCAATCTTTTAGAGGTCTCCTTTCCTATTCCTTCTCCTGCTCCTGTCCCTTGCTACCTAAAATGTAAGTGCCACTGCCCACTGCAGGTTAACTCCCAGCCTTCTCTCTCTCTCTCTCTCTCTCTTATTTTTTTTCTGAACTTTAGTCTTTAATGATTCTGTCTATTCAGATAGCATTAACTTCCTTTAACTAGATGATTCCTAACCCATGTGACTCTGACTTCTCTCCCTACTTATAAAATGACATTTCCAAATCTTTGTCTGGGTTTTCCATTAATGTATCAAACTTTACATGTACCTAGCCAGATACTGCCTAAATCAAATTGTCTTCTCAATATTCTGGTTTTCACTAATGGCTCCTCAATTCTCGGTCATGGATTTAAAATCTTGGAGTTATCTCTTTCCACCCTTGCCTTTGTCCAGGACTTTCCCAGCTTGCAAGTCCTGTAAATTTTACCTAAACTAATCTGACATATTTATGTCCTTTCCATTACACTATCCTCTTCCTGGTTTAGGCTTCATGGTTTCTCACCCACACTACTATAACAGCTTCCAAATGATTATCCATTTTATCAAGGTTTCTGTTTCAACTTAGCCTACATTTGCTAACATGTAGTCCCAGAACTGTCACTTCATGTTCAAAACTTTGATCACTCCTCATTACACACTAGTGAAGTCAGAATTTTTGAGTCTAGAATTCAAGAACCTCTTTGATATAGTTACAACTTACATTTCTGCTCTTGTCTCATGCTACTCCCATTTACTAATTCTGCAAATAAATTTGGAAAGCTAAGTTTATAGACTCCAATAGCTTTATAGTTAACAATATATGCAAGTACCGTGTAGAAAAGTAGTATATAGTGATCAGAGAAAGACTCTAGACCCAATTAAGTATATGCTTTGGCTCTAACAGTTATGACTAGATGTATGACTTCAGGCAAATTCTTAATCTCTCTTGGACTCACTTTCCACATCTGTAGAATGGGAACAGTAATAGAACTTTTCATAAGGTGTGAAAAATATATGCATTGTTAATTGAAACCATTAAGATTATGTGACTCATTGTATGCTTTAGGTATTAAAAGTGAGTCATACTTTAAAAAAATTTCATGATGACCTTTAGTTGTATTTATATTATGAGAGGCTTTAAGATACTGAAGAATATCCTCAAACGTCACTGTCTTATGAAGCCTCTTTATTTTCCAACACTAAATGTATTTTTTTCTTTAGGAAATCCTATAGAACTTTTAAAATTTATCTATATTGTTTAATGTTTGGCATGGAAGAGAGATGGGTATGTTTCTGTTTTAAGAAACAGTGTTCAAAAAAAAAAAAAAAGAAAGAAACAGTGTTCAATAAAGAGTGAAATTCCAGAAAGAAGGGGTTATATGTCAAATATAGAATGGGAGTAAATGAAAACCATAAGCATAACTAGACAGGCTAGCCTTAGATAAGAGTATCAGAACAGAACCAAAGAGAGAAGGATAAATGATAATTTGGAGCAATCTTGAGATAAACAGGAAAAAAAACTGAAATAATTCACATATAATAACTACATATTTCTTGATGAAACACAGGTTAAAGTTATCTTCTAAGAGTGAAAGACAAAGGTGGTATGGGAGGAGGAGAGATCCACAGGAATTAATAATTCTTTTTAATATTAAAAAATAGCAAGTAACATTAAAGCCTGAGTTACATGCTTTTCAATTTAAATCTATTAATGGAAGTTATATATATATCAGATTCTGGGTTGTATAAAGAAACCTCTTCTCCTTTGCAAGAGTAATTTATATATTTTAAAATTTCAAAACATTTTAATTGTTCTCTATGCCTGAGGCAATACTAATTACATTGCAAGTCTTATTTAAAATTCATCATTAGAAGGATTTTCTTAGTCAAAGGTATGGGGACAGTAAACATGTGACCCAGTTAATATCTTGGTTAAAAGGTACCATTACTTTATAAACTACCTAGTTTAGAAAACCTAGCTTGAGAATAGAATTCTACTCATAAGGGGGAAAAAATAACAACAAACATGAGTTAGTGAGAAATGAAGAGTTTGGAACATAGTGCTAAGGATTATGATTATTCCATTTACTTTCATTCTTATACTTTTGGTAAATAAATAAACATGTGGAAAGTTGGGGATATATTACACATTTAACTTTTAGAATGCCTGAGGCATTGTATATCACAATGAGAAAATAGGACATGCCAGATGGTAGGTGTTTGGAATCAAGAGCAATTTCCCTTATGGTCAATTCTAAGACAACAAAGGTTGTACTTTCTAACCTCAAGAGGATTGAGGGAGATAATATTCCCTCTTTATAACCACTGGGCCATCTAAAATCCTTCAGATATAATATCTCCAAAACAAAATATGTATTGCTAACTGATTACAAAATGTTTTTGAAAAGATTAAATATTAATAATGCTTTAGAATAAATTGATATAACATACACGTCTTCTATGGAAAAAGAAATAACAATGTTAAACCTGTATTAGGGGATAAATAGAGAGATAGATATAGATACCCTATATATTAGGAGATCTATACATATGTATCTATCTCATTTGTTTCATTATTTAATGTTTTATGAAAACTCTTTTAGAAAGGCATTATTATCCCTATCTTACAAATAATGAAAGTGAGCGACATAAAAGGTCAAGTAACTTACCCAAGATCAGGTGTTTTATGTAGCTAAGCAAAGCCTCTCAGATTCCAAATCTGAGTTTTTGTATCAAATACGTGAAAGGATAAAAACAATGAGAAAAAAATAACACTAAAATAATATGGTAATTTCTTATTTTTAAAGCAATATACTTGCCAAATTGTTAATTTGAAAAAATAATGGCATGGAACCATTCCATGAAACATGAACACATTTCTGGTGTTGAAAAGATATATTATAACACATAAAGACTTTAAAAATAAATATTTGACATTTTTAAAATCAAACTTCTAAAAGTTATAACAGAGGCTTAAATGTATAAAAATTGTTAGCATGCTGTCTAGTCTTAAAATCTACCTATACCTTCTTCTAAGTAGCTTTTCTTCCTTCACAAAATGTCCTTACCTTCCAAAGTCTTTAAACATACGGGCCACACTTTCTAAATCATGGATGGCTCTTCCAAGGGATTAATTCTGCCTTGTTGATTTACCTTGTCTATCTACCTGACATCTCCACTCCATTCAGAGTTCATTGAAGGCAAACATTCTCCTGATTAATGGCTAATTTATTATTTGCCTTGCAAATGTTTATCTGCTGGGAAATGGGATAAATACTTCAGTTCTGACAAGTAGGAGGGCCACTATTTTAGGCCTGATGGAATGGTCAGTTGATGGCATCCCAGAGGACTTGTGCCTTGCCTTGGTTTTCCGAGACAATCTTCTGCAAAGCTAAGTATCTATTTTTAATGAGTGCAATGGAAAATCAATTAGCTAGTGGTTTATGAGAGGAAATTAAGACAACTTTTGTATGGCATCTTACAAGCCCTATCAGAAATAACCTCCATATGCAATCACTTGGCAGTATTGTAACCTAGTTACTTAAAATAAAAGGACACCACCAAAATCATAGACTCGTCGATATATTTACCAAGCTCGAAAATAGCATCACTGAAAGCACTTAAAAGAACACACACACACTAACACTTAAAATAATAAAATGGACAAATATGAAAATGTTAACAACTTTTCTTGTAAATGGGAGGTAATTTTTGTTTCACAGTTTGTACATTTTAATATTTGCCAAATGCTATAATAGAAACATTCCTTTCAAAATCTTGTAATTGGTATTTAAGAACATATTTCTCACAAAGAAAAAATACATCTGATGTGTGTCATGAATGCCACACAGACTGTAGAAAACCAACATCATATATCAAATTATTTTCATCTCTACAGTGACCAATTCTATAGAAAGCAACTCTCATGAGACAAAAGGCTTGAAAGTATTCTTAATCTATCCTTTTTGTGGGGAAGTAGACAAAAATGTGTTTATCTATCTATGTACAGATACTTTTACTTTGATGTTAAGGAAATCTACAGTAGGGAAAAATGTCTAACTCATACAAACAAATACATGTAAATTTGTGTAAAACTATACTAATTGTGAATTTTCCCAAACGGTAAAATTCCAGCAGAATACACTAAATTTATGAAATGATTAGCCTCAATGTAATTAATTAAATGACTTTTATGAGTAATTACAAAGAAAAATATTTTCCTGAAGAAAAAAAAAAAAAAAAAAACACAGGTAACTGGCAATTTCCATGCTCCCAGTAGTCTGACTAGTTTAGGTTTTAGTTTCTCCACAACTAAAGGTAGACATTGGAAATACTGCTCTTTATCTTTAAACTTATTTGAAACTATGAAAAATGAACACTAAGAAATAGAAAGATGAACCTTTATAGATAATCCAGTCGATATGTATGTACATGTACTACCCACCCTGCCCAGAACATATTCTACAATTTAAATAATGCATTTTTTTTTTTTTTTGCCAAAATGATGGAGGTTAGTGTTTCATTTTGATACTGATCAATGCAATTCATAAGTTGTTCATTTGGACTTCGGCCAATAACATGAGACTAGAAGGAAAAGTCATCAATGTTATCTTAACTCATGAAATATACTACAAATATAATTATTTCTAAAGAATAAAAATATCTATTTTCAAGCCCATTTGAATTCTCCAAAGTCTTTTTAATTAGAAAAAAGAGAAAATATGTTTTGTTCTGATATTAACTCTCAAACAAATAACGCCAACAACTAATGTTACCCCCTCCTCCAAAACTTCCATGATTAATTTTCTAAGCCGGATACATCAGAGGTAAAGGCAATGTGCTGTGGCCCTGTTATTCAGACATCATATATGTAACCAGTCCTGACAACTGCTGATTATATCTTTTTTACAGGGTGCTTTCATCTTTTTTTTTTTTTTTTTTTTTTTTGCCAGTTATATCCTCTAGTGTATATGCCAATGCAGGCAATGTCCCATCACTAGTAATTGTCACTGGGCTGTCTGTCAGTGATGAGGAGAAAAGGGTGACAGCCTTGACATCCCACCAATCATCCCTCTGGAAAATTGATATTGTCCTTCCCAGTAAACAACAGCTCAAGAATCGACCAGTCTCACCGGCACATCCCCGAACAATCAGCTTCCATTAAGGGCAGAAGCCACACATTTATCCCACTACAGTCCAATCAATAGCCAACTGACTTTTTCTGTCCCTCTTAAGCACTCTCTACTTGTATCCTACACTTAATACCCCCAATTACAAACACCTTGTGGTCCTTGTTTGCTTCACTAAAATTCACAGTAAGACTTAAGACGTTAATTTGGGAGGGGGTAGAGAAATCCCCAATGTGTATTATTTTATTTTTAATGTCATTAATAGGCAAACAATGGAGAGACATAAATTTCTACTCATGTAGATTTGCGGCTTGCCAAATTTTTAAACATTTTTCCATAACCTTAACTCTCTAAAAGCTAAATAAAGGATTATATTGTGCTGTTTTCATGTAAAATGTATTAAAATAATACGAACCAGATAACAGTACAGTTGATTCAGGTATGGCTTTCTAGCAAAGTGATATGTTTCATAGGGAAGATATATATTTTTTAATAAAAAATAACCAATGGTTACTGACTTCATGGGAATGGTTACAGTCTGATTAATATTCAAAGCCTTCAAATCCCTAACTCAGAGATACTTAAGGATTCTTATCATTTAAAATGCTCTAAAGTATTAGTTATAATACAAGACCATTAAATGCAATATTTTATCAGTGATTACAAATGCATGCAATTAGGTCTGTGGTCATATATTCCCACCCTTATTGTCTTTTACAAAAGAAATGTATTTTGGATTGTTTTAGGTTCCTAGTCCATAATGACAATGATTTACTAATATATGGGCAGCCTCCCACATAATACCATGTAGGCAGAACGTGAGAGTAGTTAAAGAAGACAGAATTCAGCTACAGCTGATAGAGAATGTACACTCTTTAAAAGGTGACAGGTGTCAGCTCTAGAGGGAAGGCAGTGGCTAAAGGATCATGCCAGAACACTCACTTGCTGATTTATGGAGCTTCCCTGGTGTCAGTCTGGGAGCATGATGTGATGCTCTATTTCTGGACCAGAGTTAGGTACAAAGGAAGGAACCAGTCGAGGGAAGCCCGTCACTGTCAGATCCCATCCCACCCCTGAGAGCCTCTGGGAGGACAGCCGTGGGGAGGCTTCTGCTCAACTCCCGTCTGCTTTGTGGGGAACTGTGCCTGTTTCCCTTATAATCTCCACCCTTCTGGAACACTTTTAACTCATGAACTACCTTCTTACGGTGACCTTTACCTTTAGAATAAAAAAAAAAAAAAGGGAGGGGGGAAGGTTAACATCAAGGTAGATGACTAACGTGGGTTTCTAGTTTAAGCATGGTCATAGATAACAGAGAAAAGTTATTACTGAAATAGTATAGATATGTAGCTTAGATTTACAGGTAACAGAGTAATTTTCAGTAATAGTATGCACAAAATTCCAACCATGTAAACTAATATTCTATTTAGCATATGAAATTTGTATTTATATTAATAGAAACTTTTTTTAAGAGTTTAAATCCAATTCTGGTATCTAGTAAGGGTGATCTACAAATGAGTAGCAAGCCAAGAGTCTTACAAACTCTTTTTATTTTATTTTAATTTAGAGTTCCTAACAAAAAATGATAAAGATTTATTAAAGCTTGGAAGAAAAAAAAATGAAACAGCCATTTTAGTCATGGTATCTAAAACATCCCATTAGGAATGCTAAAAAAAAAAAAAAAAATCCAAGTATGCAAGTGAAGTTTTGACATTAACACTTTACCTATAATATAGCCTAATAATTTGTTCATGAGCTCAATGGACACCAACACATATTTTATATACTCACATTGTTTTAGAAGCTGGAATCTAAATGTTTTCCATTTGTATATGTAGAGGTGCAATCAAAACATTATACAAATGGAGTAAAAATCCTTATTCTATGCTCATTCAGTCCTCTCCTCTGAACACTAGAAGTGAAATCACTGTTCCTCCTCATTTTCTGGTAGAACTTTTTTTTTATAACCACTTTTATTTCTTTTTTTAAAGTTTTTTATTTTATTTTATTTTATTTTTTATTTTTTATTCAGAGAGGCAGAGACACAGGCAGAGGGAGAAGCAGTCTCCATACAGGAAGCCTGACGTGGGACTCGATCCCGGTTCTCCAGGATCACACCTCAGGCTGCAGGCGGCGCTAAACCACTGAGCCACCAGGGCTGCCCTTTCTGGTAGAACTTAAGGATAAAACACACTTGGCACAAAAACAATTATCCAAACCTGGTAGAAAACATTTGCATAAATGAGATTGGATAAGTTTGCACACTCCAGCACCAATTTTGTTCTTCTCTGAGATGGATTCTAGAATTCTTCAAGATGACACAAGCAAGACTCCATGTGACAAGAAGCAAAGGGAATTCCTGGGTGGCAGGCGGGGGGCCGGGGGGGGGGGGGCGTAGAATTGAGCCCATTTATCATTCAATCATTAAATCATTAAAATATTCCCCAATTGAGCAGATTTTTGTTTGTTTGTTTGTTTACATTCCCTGCTAGGGATTATGCACTCACTAGGTGCTAGGGTAAAAAATTAGAATTGGATGTTATCTGCTATAAAGATGTAACATTCCAATGATATATACACATACTATGATATAAATACATGACTGTAAGAGTGTGAGGAATGTAACCAGGCCCAATAGCTCCACTGTCTGGGTCTCTATAGTGAAAGAAATAAGAAAAGGAAGATCAAAATTTCAAATCAGACTTGTTATTTTCTATTTTACCTGCTAGTTTTTAAAATTATAAATTCACAAATGGAATTGGGTGAAAAATACTCCCCCTGGACGACAGATAACTCCATAAAAAGAAGGATTACATGAGGATACTGCTTTCATTTGTACACTGACAAGACTAGCATTAAGGTTAGGAACCCTATTGGTTACACAGCCATTCTATCATTGACTTTCTCATGTCTGGGGACAGACAGTATGTTAAGCAAAATTCTTGGAAAATTTACTATGTGGAGGTCCAGGTATAATGATGGAATGCCAAGCCATTGGAGAGCTCACTGAACCCTCAATTTTTTACTAAAGGGACACAATCAATATCTTAATGACGATGTTTGGAATCAACCTTATGAGAACCAAATTGGCACATCACAACACTTTTCCAGGCTAAGCACCAAGTTCATGTCCTTCTCTCATTTGAATTACAAATTTCATTTCTCTGATCAAAAGAGAGACAAATCTCTCATTTACAAGCTCATGGCTTTGCCATGATAATGTTTCATAGGGAACAATAAAGTTAATGCAGCAGAGAAACATCATGTCACCCCTCTTGGTAGACAATTAGAGAAAAGGCTCCATATTTCAATAATCCTGATGGAAGTGACACAGAATCTCCCATAAGAATATGACAAAATTGTGAAATGAGAAGATCCAAGGGGTAATTGATCATGTATTTTTAAAAATGTATCCACCACTGTAACAATGTTCATTCACTCCACAAATGTGCTTTTAAGTTTTATCTAATGATACTTCCCTAAGGTCTAAACATGGCACAGAAAATCAAGTGATTGTTGAAGAGTATAGAAAAACATTTATATTATTTATGAAATAAAATATAGTCAGCCCTTGAACAATATAGGTTGGAACTGTATGGGTCAATTTATATGTGAATTTTTTATAGTACGGTACTGCAAATGCACTTTCTCTCCCTTATGATTTTTTTGAATAACATTTTCTCTAGCTTATTTTATTGTAAGAATATAATATATAATACATATAATGTACCAAATATATGTCTATTGTCTGTTTATATTATCAGTAGAACTTCTGATCCACAGAAGTCTAAAAGTAGTTGACTTTAGAGGAAGTCAAAAGTTATAGACAGATGTTCAACTGTACAAGATTTTGGGTGTATGGTCAACTGTACATAGCAAAATAATACTTATATAAGTTTAACTCCCACTCTAGGACACCCTCTTACACTTAGGATTAAGGAAAGAAGAAAAGTTCTAAGGTAGGCTGTGAGGTATATAGAACAAAGCATACACTTGGTGGTGAAGCCAGCCAGCTCTTCAAAAAATGTTTTAACAAAAAAAAAAAAAAAGTTTTAACAGCTCGGTAATTTTAATTAGACAAGTTGTATAGAAACTTTATAGTATAAATTCAATTCAAAATGTTCTGAAATTGAATTCAGAACATAACTATGCATAACATTCATAAGAATGTAGGATTAATTGCTATTCTACCCAAAGCAGTAAATGGCAAAGTATTGAAATAATTGTCTCTTCCCTGGCAATAATACTAATTTCAAATATGGTACCATGGTCATATATAATGTTTAAATAAACATAATAGAGTTTTACCAATTGAAGGGAATCCAATCCATTCATTTCAAAGATGAGGATTGTAAGGTCTAATCGCCAGATAACCTATTTATTACCTAATATGGGCCAGATGCTAAAGTGTATGTTAAAAGAAAATATTTAAAAAGACCATAAATGTTAATGTGTCCAACTTTGTAACTTTTTCTCTAAGACATAAGTATATATGAGACATCTTTCTATAAAACAGCTGGTCTGGGGACACCTGGGTGGTTCAGTGGTTGAGCATCTGCCTTTGGACCAGGTTGCCATCCCCGGTCCTGGGATTGAAGCCTTCATCAGGCTCCCCATAGGGAGCCTGCTTCTCCCTCTACCTGTGGTCTCTGCCTCTCACGAATAAATAAATAAAATATTTAATAAAATATTTAAGGCCTGGACTCCTTAAAACTTCCTGTATTGTAAAAAACAAATAAAAAGTGCTAGAACACATTCAAAATAAAAAAGAGAGAGAGAGAGTAAAGGGACAATAATAATAATAAAAAAAAAGCAATGCATGATTCAAAATTGGATCTTGCACCAAAAACCAATATGGATATAATTGGAATAACTGAGGATATTTGGACTTTTATTAAATAATGTTGTTGTGACAGTTTTAATTTCCTGAGTGGGAAAGTTTTATTGAGATCATGTAGGAGAATGTTCTCACTCCTAGGAAATGCATGCTGGAGTACTTGTTGATGAAGTGCCACTACCTGCAAGTAGCGACCAAATGGTATGTATAGATACAAAGAGATAAGGAGACTTTGGCAATATTTGTTAAGATTTTATTATACATATCTATTTGTTAACATTTTATTATATATTTATTTAAATTTTATTAATATTTAGCTTATCCACTAATAATACAATATTTTATACATTTAAATTTTTCAAAACAGCAAAATGAGATTAAAATAAGACTCAATCTATGGAGTCAGAAGTCAGGACAGTTTCTTTCATCTCTTTAGGAGCTGATTACACAGATCTGTTTAGGTTCTAAAAGTTCATCAGATTGAGTATTTTTTATTTTTTATTTTTACTTTTCTGCTTGCATGTTGTAATTTAATTAAAATGGTTAAAATACAGAAAGCTCATAAATGCATTAACAGATCATCTTTAATGTTTTAAAATCTCTCCCAGACTGGCCCAATTCATTTTTTTAAAAGATTTATTTTATTTATTTTAGAAAGAGAGAGAGAGAGAGAGAGAAGGGGGGGAGAGGCACAGGGTGAGGGAAAGAAAACTCTGCCTGAGTGCAGAGCCCTACTCTGACTCATCTCAGGACCCTGAGATCATGACCTGAGCCAAAATCAAGAGTCAGGCTCTTACCCGACTGAGCCACCCAGGTGCCCCAGGCCTAATTCTTTCAATGTATAAATTATGGACACAAAATGTCTCCAATTGGGATGCCGGGGTTGCTCAGTGGTTGAGAATTTGTCTTTGGCTCAGGTTGTGATCCTGGGGTCCTGAGATCGAGTCCCACATCAGGCTCCCACCTGGAGCAGGCTTCTCTTTCTGCCTAAGTCTGTGCTTCTTTCTGTGTGTCTCTCATGAATAAATAAAATCTTTAAAAAAAAATGTCTCCAATTGCCACAGTAATAATAAATAGAGTTGTCTTATTTTTTATTTTCTACATCTGGTAATGTTCTTATACAAATTCCACATACTATTTTTTATTAAACTTTTTATTTTAGATAATTTTAGATTCATATACATTTAGAAGAAATGATACAGAGAAATACTATGTGCCCTTGACCTAGTTTCCATCAATAGTCACATGTTGCAAAATTATAGTACAATATCACAACCAAGATATTGACATCCACATACTACTTTTTCTATGTGCTTCTGTATTAGAGTGGATTCTCTTTTTCAGACTATATCAATGTAGTGGGGAACTGATAAAATACCTAGTTGATTCAAAATATTCTATTAAGAAGAAAACATAAATATGTGCATATAAATAAATCTATATTTATCTCTTTTTTTAAGATTTTATTTATTTATTCATGAGAGACACAGAAAGAGAGAGAGAGAGGCACAGACACAGTCAGAGGGAGAATCAGGCTCCATGCAGGGAGCCTGGCATGGGACTCGATCCCAGATCTCCAGGATTACATCCTGGGCTGAAAGTGGTGCTAAACCACTGAGCCACCTGGGCTGCCCTTTATCTCTGTTTATACTGTTTAGCTATTCATCTATTCTCCAAGATAAACTATTTTTGGTTATGCCAAAAATAAATAAATGTGTTTATTTTTAAAGATTTTATTTATTTACTTGATAGAGAAAGAGCACAAGCAGGGGGAGCATCAGGGAGAAGGAGAAGCAGACTCCTCACTGAGCAGGGAGCCAGACATGGGACTCCATCCCAACCTTAAACATCCCAAAGGCAGATGCTAAACTGGCTGAGCCACCCTGGTGCCCCTCAAAAATAAATTTAAAACATAGATGATCTTTTTAAAAAAGTATCAGTAAGACATAAATCCCCAACAAAATTTTCTTGAGCTCTTATTATTCATAATTTCTTGAGCAGGCCATGACCATGTCTAAGTATCACATGTGAGTTGTTAAATAAAAAAAGAACTGTCAGGCGACAAAACAGATATTAAACAAATGAACATGCAGATATAATTTCAAATTATGAAAAATACTGTCACATGAAATGACAGTGTACTATGAAGGAAAACATCAGGAGAACCCTAAAAAGACATCAGCAAGAGTAGCTGATGGCTGTAAGGAGTTTTACAATATACAGCATTGTGAAATGAATGGCTCAGAACACAATATATGTCATTGGCTTAGTGTAATCTCTGTAAGTTAACCGTGTAATGATTTGTAGGTCTACTGTCAGAATCAGCTAGATTTCTCCCTTAGAGCAATGATGAATTCTCACTATTTGTGGACGATTTATAGAAAGTAAAATCATATTTGGAAAATCTATGCATGGGTTCTTTATTCCTATGTCGTCTTTAGATTGCAAGAAGATTTTTATTGTATACATAAGTTAGAGGACATTGCTGACACCAGGAAATGCAAAAACGTCATACATACTTAAAAGAAGCAAAATTTGGGCAGCCCCGGTGGCCCAGCGGTTTAGCGCCGCCTTCTGCCCAGGGCGTGATCCTGGAGACCCGGGATCGAGTCCCACGTCGGGCTCCCTGCATGGAGCCTGTTTCTCCTTCTGCCTGTGTCTCTACTTTCTCTCTCTCTCTCTCTCTCTCTCTCTAATAAATAAATAAAAAATCTTAAAAAAATAACTATAAAAAGAAGCAAAATTTGTAACAACTTTACTGAAATCTCCTAAGTAATACTCTTAAGTCTTAACCTGAAGAATTTTTAGTGTCTTCCACCTCTAGTGCCAATCCCCACCTCTCACAAACCTCTTGGCACAATCCTTTAAACCTGCTGCAAGTTTACTAGAGAAAAAGAGAAATGCATGTCATTTATAAAAGATAAGTTATATGATTCCTATAGGAGTGCAATTGTTTTTAATGTTCTGTGCCACATCACTTTTAATCAGGGAGATAGTGACACACCAGCAGGTATATACTGTTTCCATTAGCAACATGTCAAAGACTCATTAAGACACTAAACTTGGCATCTATAGGGTGGCACTTCTTGGATCTTGCCTGTGGAAACACTGTTGTTTATTCACTTGAAAGTTATTTTAATTAAATGCAGAAAACAATGGTAGCTATTTTCCTAACACAATACTTTTATGCAGGATATCTAAATATGTAAGGAAATTTTTCGTTAAGTCATATATGATCTTAACATCCATCTTCTTATCAGAATTATATATTCTTAAAGCACCCAATAATATCAAAACTTAAACCATGAAAACAAAAATATGATAAAAATGTATATTGTGTTATTACTGCTACATAGTATTTATTCTGAAACTGTTTGTTTTTCTTTTTTTAGCTATTATATTTCACAGAGTATACTTTCTCCCATATATCTTCTTCTTCTTTTTTTTTAAAGGGGAGCACGCTAGGGACCCATTCTAAGAGGTCTTAATTTTTTTTTTTAAGATTTTATTTATTTATTCATGATAGACAGAGAGAGAGAGAGGCAGAGACACAGGCAGAGAGAGAAACAGGTTCCATGCAGGGAGCCCGACGTGGGACTCGATCCCAGGACTCCAGGATTGTGCCCTGGGCCAAAGGCAGGTGCTAAACCACCGAGCCACCCAGGGATCCCCATATATCTTCTTTTTGTGATATGGGATAACTCTGAGTTAAGAAAGTTTGGAAATGCCCTAAGTGAAAACTTAGGATTTTAACTCTCAAAGTTTTAAACATTTAATGTGAGAGGAGATGAATTATATTTATATCTTCTTTAGAAAGAGATTTTTTTATTGGCACCACTGAATTTGCAATAGAGAAGTTCTGTTCCTGTATTACTTTCAGACCACGACTTTGTATATAATTTGGATGAAGTTATTAATTTGACAATTATATGGAATAATCTTGTCCAGAAAAAAACTGCATGTTTCAGTAAAAAGACATGATATCAAAAATTGGAACAAGAAAGAACAGTAAAGAGGTAGAAGAGAATTAAAAGAAAAACAAAAACAAAAACAAAAACCTGAATGATTGTTGCCTATCAGAAAAGAAATAAAGAAAAGATGATACATTTTTAGAAAATAAATGGTAGTGAATGAAAGCTAAAGGATTAAATAATTTTCAAATTTTCTTTTTTATATCTGAATCTGATTTCTTAAGGGGAGCCAAAAATAGATTATCTTTGGGCTATATTTCAGAAAATAAAATCTAATTGCTATGAAACCATTATCTAAATAAACAAATTTCGACTACTTTATTTTTGTCACATTATGAACAAGTATAAGAAGGTGGAAATTACTCTGAAATAGAAAATAATTATAACCTTTTAATCTTACTTTTCATATTAACTAAAGACTGTATACACATACTTGCCCTTCATAAAGAGTTGAAACATTGCTTGGAGAGTGGTCACTGGGAACGTTTAATATAATGTTAAATTAACATCAGTGGCACCATAGTCAAATAAAGCCAGTATTTGTATAGTTCTGGCTCCATATGCAAATGAAGCAGCATAAAAATGGTGCTGAGGTTGCATTTTATGGAAGATGGAACCTTGTGTTGGAGATGCAAAATCCAATTCCACATACATAATTATTATTATGGTCATAATGTGTGTTTCTCAACACCTAAACAAACAACTAAAACCCCCTGGGACTGTGATGCCCTAAGCAGTCATGCTCCATTGGCTCTATCTTTCTGAGAAGTGCAGACCATGAAGCTTACAGGGAGGGAGGGTTGTAATTAGCAGCCTCTTCCAACCCACTGGAGTACTCCTTCTACCTATCTGTGTAACCAGCTAACCATTCAGTCATAAAGGATGCTTTAATAACACTTTACATATTCGAATGCCGATTTTAATAGGAAATTGGGGAAGTTATCATAGCAATAAATTATTCTTCAGGAGACCAAATTTACAATACATTTACAAGCCATTCAAAATCAACATACAATTTCACATTCAAGTTCTATTTTTTAGTTTAAAATTATAGTATCAGTATTTCTTGAGGTCAATATAAACTCTAACTCCTATGTAATTACATACCAAGAATGCAGTAATTATATGCTTGGCATGTAACTTGAAGTAGCAATACTGCAACTGTAGTTCAGACATATTTTCTGCAGTACATGTTAGCAACTCTTCACATATAAACTGCATAGTATGCCCCAGAGGTATTCTGAATAGCTTCATCCTAATTACTAAACTTTATTATATATATATATATATATATATATATATATATATATATATATATATATCAGTTCATAAAATGAAGTAATTCAAGCAAAGAAATAATTTGACTTTTTTTTCTTTTCATTGTATCAACATCTTCAACTTCTGGGGATCGATTATAAAATTTTCAGTAGTAAAAGAAATGGCTAATGCATCTAACACATTAATCCACTAAAAATATCTCAAGATCGTATAAATAGAATAACATAAATAACATATGCTCTACAAAAATAGCTTCACAGTTTGTAAGAAAAAAGTATTTTCCAAGACAAACCTTATACAAACAATAACTATCATTTTTTTAAAATAAGTGTTAAATCTTTGAAATCTTTTATTCCCCTTCACACATAAGATGGTATCATAGGTAAAGGGTTTTCCTAATCACTGGGAAAGCACATCACTACTTATTTAGGAAATAAATAAGTTTTCCATACAATATATTAAAACATATGTTTTGCCCTACACAATTTCTATTAAGATAGTAGTCATCAGAGAAGGTATAATTTACATTCAGTATTTGTGTCTTTAATAGGCACACACATACAAATCTGTCATCTCTGGTTAAATCTACATTTTCCTCCATTCTCTCTCTTCTCTTTTTTTTTCTTACAACTAACTCCCACACTAATGAAGATGTGGGAGTATAGTTTCAGAAGAAACAAAAAAACTGCTATATATGATATAGTATTAGCAAGACAATGTTTACATATTTAATCCTGCTACTGAAGAAATTAAAATATAAAGGATAAGATTAAATATAGAAATTTTAAATCATATCCATCAGTTCTCTTAGTTTTTAGATGAGCTCAATTAGGAATTCTCCATGGTTCTCAACATAATTTATTTAGCTCACACACTTTTATAAATTCAGTATATTTTTTTATGAGATACCCTGAATTTTCATTTCTTATTATATTATCAAAGTCTGGTCACAGACTATACAGAAATATTACTATGCATCTACTGATAAAAATTTTTATCCTTTATTTGGACAGACAACATTAAATAATTCACCTACTTCACAGGTGCCATTGAAGCCTAAAGAAGGGAAAGTACTGGATATGAGTTCTATTAGCTAGACATTCTCCATACTGAGCATCCATGATGGAAGTAGTAGTGTGCAAGGGTCGCTGCCAAGTCCGCACTAGGAAAACTCGGGAACCTGCTAAAACACCCCCTAGTGCAATAGCTGGGAAATTCATTACTAAAATGTAGTAATCATCTTGCAAAAGTACCAGCAGATTGCACACATTACCTCCTGCAGACTGAAGTGGGAATAACTAAAAGAAAAAGGATAATGATGGTCGGGGGAAATTGAATTTTCATGGCACTTATCTTCTGTGCCATTCTATTTGCATGAGAACAATGTTCACTGCAGACATTACAGGACCCTAATGAGAATGGGAGTCTCTCCCGATGGGCATCATCCAGGATGGGTGATGATGAGACCAATCTATCAATGAGATTTTAAAAGGTGCAATAGTCCCTGCCTTGCTCAGAGAGCCCATGTGGGTGGGCCTTCCATCTAAGGAGAGAAGAAATTAAGAATGATGACTTGAGAGAGTTCAAAGCACACTTGCCTCTCTGTCAGCTGGCCCTTAATGATAACGTACTACTGCTTTCCTTAAAGAGCTTCATGTCTTATTCAGGGTAAATGGTGAAAATGTGGCATTTCAGGGCCCATGATGTGTTTTTCTATTGATGCTGTCAGTGTGACCAGCCACTAAAGGAAGAGTTGTTTGTCAGCTCCCATTCTCTTCAGTGATTCATCAAACGGTGGCAGTTCATGCATGCCATATCAGAAGAGGAATAAATAACTTAACAGCTCCATGCTGAACACTCACATATTTTATTAAGCCGCCACCAACCCTGGGGCAATTCAGCATGTCAGAAGGCAAACTCTTCAGGGGGAGATCTCTTAGCACATACTTTAGGTACAAGCTAATACCTGCTATAGGCATTTATTATGGAAAGATATGAAAACATCCGTTGAGTTACAAAAGCTAGAGATGCATTTTATCCTTTGGTCCTACTCTTCACGTCATACATATACTAGTAATGATATTCATTATTAATGTATTCAATTTGTAAACCCCCTTTCCTCCAAAGAATTCAACTTACCGTATCCTCAATTACCTATATTACCTCATACGGTGAGACGTCTGTTTTTCACATGCTGCACTCACTACATTAGTGCTTGAGTGGTAGCTTTCTAAATCATAGCTATTTAAGGGCAAGTAATAGTCTTCAAACACTGATAGCAGGGGCCATGCCCATGCAGGCTGGATAGACCAATTACTCACTAAGAAATGTTCTACTAACCACTTCTGATTATCCACAAGTGCTACCCCATGTGGGAACAAGGGTTTACTGAGTCCTGGCACGTGTCCAACTCACACATCACACATCACCAACTTAAATCTTCAGAGTTGTCACTGTTAAACTTTTTCACCCCTGTATCTGCCTATAGGGGAACAAAACTTAAGTATATACTTTCAGTGATTGGAGTTGGAGGTAGGTACCTTGAATGAGATTAATTTAATATGAGAATTTTGAGTTATAGCTCATGTTTCCCTTCCCTTTGTTTAAATCCAATGGCTGAATTACAAAGTCTTGGCTAAAGGCTAGGGCCATCAGGGCTGCATTTCAGGATTTTTTCTGTGCCCTATTACAGCTGTTCCTACAACTCCCATCAAATTTTAGTAAATATGTACCCATTAAAATTTAATATCTAAGTGGCAATGTTTATTCCCCAGAATAAAATATCACTAACTTCTATTAATTAAAAACAGTTTCCCCGGGGATCCCTGGGTGGCTCAGTGGTTTAGCGCCTGCCTTTGGCCCAGGGCATGATCCTGGAGTCCCAGGATCGAGTCCCGCGTCAGGCTCCCGGCATGGAGCCTGCTTCTCCCTCCTCCTGTGTCTGCCCCTCTCTCTCTCTCTCTGTCTATCATAAATAAATAAATCTTTTAAAAAATAAATAAATAAAAACAGTTTCCCCAAACCTGATTTAGAATTAGTTTTAGAAAACAGAACCTATTTCTTCATACACAGTAGTTCTCTTCAACCTACAATATAGTGGAGCAACAGTGTTCAAATCAACTCATGATCACATGCCTAAAACCAAGGAATGTACAGCTTCTTCACTTAATACTAACTCCTAACCAGTCCCCACTTCACGGACTCCATTAGCTTTCAGGGTTACCTTATTTTTTTCAATGGGAGAGGAGTACATGTGTAAAAAGAACTGCTCTGTTCCCACACAGAAAGCAAAAGAATTTTCCTCCAAGCATAAACTTGTTAGAAGTTTCTTCCCTTGGCAATTCAACCTGGGGATTGGAGAATCATTAAGTTTCAATAATGAAATAAAACTTTTAGCACAGGACATTGAAATTAAATATAGTTTACAATGAGAACATTCAATTAACTTTTAGACATTTGAACCTTTTAATTATATGCTATTACCTAAATATAATTAGGGACACTAATTATTAAACCTGTTACCTCTTGCTTATTATTAGTAAGTTGGAATAAAACATTGAATTACGTGCTTATGCTGTTTTAGTGGCCATAAATTAGTCAAAAATAATAAGAAAGTTGTTAGGTGCTTGTCCTATCTGGATTATGAGGGATATAACAATGTGTTTTTCAATAGTTAGTGTACATCAGAATCATCTGGTCAGCTTATTAAAACATTTATTGCTAAGCTCCATCCCAGTTTCTGATTAAGTAGGTCTGGGGTGGGGCTCAATAATTTGCATTTCAAACAGTTTCCCAAGTGATGTTAATGCTGCTGGTGTGGTAACCCCACTCTGGAAACCACTGATGTTAAAAAAAGATTATAGACATCAGAGGCAGAAGTATATTCAAATCCTACGGCTTTTACTCACTAGTTAGCTTAATCCTTCTACGTTCTAATGAATCGATAAAAAGCAATTTTAAACACCAGCACAAATTTGTAACAATTAAATGAGCTGCTATAAAATAACACAATATTACAGGAAGTTAATAACATTAAAACTTTATCACATAAACACCACTGAAATCTTTGAAAAAATTGTAATTTCTCATATCAAACTGCAACAGAGAGGAAAATGTTTTTTCCACTAAATTTCCAATGGCTAGTATGTGTGACGATGTTATTTAACTAATAATGGTTTTCCAATGTCATAGGTGCTTCAGTACATTAACAACTCAACCAGGTTGTGAATGAAAAACTAGCTGATATCTAGGATTCAATAAAATTGGCAAATGACATCATTTGCCATCAATTAAACTGACATGACTTTCACTGTGGAAAATACAAAAAAATATTTATATGCATAAAGTTGTGATCTTATAGCATTTAATATGATCTCAAATCAATTCAGATCTGACTGCATTTCCAGCACATCTTCTAGCCTACACCAACCTTCCTTCATTCTTTCCTAAGAGAAGCCTACCCTTTACTTTCTCAATCAATCCAGGACACATAATTTATGACAATACTGAAGGAAAACACTAGAAGAAAACCTTAGAGACCTTCATTCCATATTGTTTATTCTTTATGTTTTCAAGATCATGAGTCTTTATTATTTATGTTCTTAAGTAAAAAGTAGTGATTGAGACTAAAATTGTGCTAAAATTATGTTGTGGAGGGAGCGCTTCACTTGTTACCAGGATTACTAAAGTATTTTAGCAAATTAGAATAGTGCATGGCACTTGCAAGAGTTCTATTTGATCTTAAAGGCAAGAGAAATGATTAGAGAGAAGTATGACATGGTGAGGTTGACACTCTAAAATGCCCGTGGCTAACATGTGGAAAATAGAATAAATATAGTTCCGAGTGGAGGCAGGTGGGTCATTCAGTAGTAGTCCAGGTGAGAAATGATGATGGCTAGACTAGGTGATACAGGTGGGGCAGGAATAAAGAGGATCAACTGGAGATATATTTTAAAAGTAATGTCTTGATTATGCAAGGAGGAGAAGAATGGTATCTCGTGCACAGAAGGCTGTAAGTTCAATTTGGGAGATGTTGAGTTGAAGAATCTTTGAGACCAAAATAAGGAGGTTTGAGTCGGCAGTGAGTTTTATGAGTAGAGCTCAGACGGGTAGTCTGGACTGAAAATGCTATCTAAAAGAGTGGCAATAAAAGCAGTTAATGCAGATAAAGGCTCCTAGAGCAAGAAGAGGAGAAGGCTCTTTACAAAGAAAATCACAGGCCCCAAATGGCATCACTTAACCAAGTTACCAAATCTAGATTTAATCCTTAACATACTTGCAGTTTCAGCCTTCCACAGAAATGTTAGAAAATGGCAGGAGATATTTTATGTTTCAAGAGAAAATTCATTAGGGAATTTAAAGTATAGATTATGTTCTCAGGATTTGTTTTTAGTTGATCCCATTATATTTTTGTTACAAATGTACTAAGAAGAAAATACTTTGCTGCCTTCTGATATCTGAAGGGCTGTCAGGTAGAAGATAAAATAACTTGATGCTCATGTTAACAGACCAAAACCAAATGTGCATAGCTTAGGAGGTAGTTTTCTGCTTAAAGGAGGTCCTCCTAAATATTAGACTTGTCTAATAATAAAATAGATTACTTTATGAGAGATAATTACCTTGTTAGTATTAAGTATTCAAGAAAGGAATGAGGAGTTATCACCTCATTATAAAATAGTAATGTAAAAAATAATATTGGGTAGAAGCTTGGATTGAATCATGACGAGGTTCCTTCCAATTATTTTGTATATGGATTTAACTTAAATGTGACCTTTATCATGAAAATGCATATCCACATATGATATTTTGTGTGTTGTTGTATGGTTTTGTTTTGGGGTTTTTTTGGAGGTAGGTTACTTACATTCATTATTTTACTACTGGTACTGTCTCTTTTCCTGTCTAGTTTTCCCTTGTTATTTAAGTATTCTTTGCATATTAGGGGTAACTAGGAAGTCAACGGTGGCCAAAGAAAAAATCTTGCTCCATCATTCACTGCTTGGGAATTCATGAAGATGTATTATATATTAGAACTATATACTTTTCAAGGCTCATTTTTGCTGTTTTGTTATAATCCTAACTACAGGGGATGATCTTTGCTGCATATTACATGGGAGAGTAGTAAAAGAAAGTGCTGACTTCCTCAATTCATTTAGTAATCATATTTCATCCATGAAATGAATATAAACATATTTTTAGAAAGACATAATCCCATTGAACATTATTCAAGAAGAAATTAAAAATCTGAATAGATATATATAAGGGAGTACATTTTAACCAAAAACAATTTCCCACACAGAAAAGCCCAGGCCCAGATGGTTTCACTGGAGAACTCTACCAAATGTTTAAAAAAGATTTAACACCTATTAAACTAACTCACTAACTCTTCTAAAACTAGAAGAGAAAAGAATATTCCCCAACTTATTTAGACATCAGTATTACTGTGATACCAAAAGTAGACAAAGATATCACAAGAACTGCAGGCCATTATCTCTTACAAATATAGTTGTTAGGGGAGCCCCGGTGGCTTAGCAGTTTAGTGCTGCCTTCCATCCGCCCAGGGTGTGATCCTGGGAACACGGGATCGAGTCCCACGACGGGCTCCTTGCATGCAGCCTGCTTTTGCCTCTGCTTCTCTCTCTCTCTCTCTCTCTCTCTCTAATAAATAAATAAATAATCTTTAAAAAAACAAAAAAGCAAATATATTTGTTAAATACTCTCAACAAAATACTAGCAAACCAAATCCATCAGTATATATGAAGTATACACCATGACCAAGTGGTATTTATTCCAAGAATGCAATGTTGGTTTAACATATAAAAGGCAATGAATGTAATATGCCAATTAATAAAAGAAAAAGAATAACCACATAATCATTCCAACAGATGTAAAAAAATATGACAAATTCCAACTACTTTTCATCTGAAAAACATTCAACAAATAACAAAGAGAAAGGGACTTTTCAACCTGATAAAGTTCACCCAGGAAAATTCCATAGGTAATGTAATAATAGTAAAAAACTGAGTACCTTCTCCCTATGATGTCTGGTCTTATCACTTCTATTAAACTTTGAAGATTTATTTTATTTATTTGAGAGAGAGAGAAAGTGCATATGCACGGGGAGGGGCAGAAGAGGAGAGAGAGAGAGAGAGAGATTCTCAAGCAGCCTCTCCACCAAGAGCAGAATCCAGCATGGGGCTCAATCTCATAGCCCTGAAATCCTGACCTAAGCCAAAATCAAGGGCTCAGCTTAATCAACTGAGCTCCCCAGGCACCCCCACTTCTATTAAACTGTGTTGTACTGGACAATTAGGCAAGAAAATTAAATAAAAGACACAGAGATTAGAGAAAAAGTAAATTTTTCTCTATTCCTAAATGGTACTATCCTGTTTATAAGAAAGCCTAAAGAATCCACATATACAGAAAAGAAACCCTTAAAACTAACACATGAGTTGAGTAAGGTTTCAGAATACAAGTAAAACTAAATAATTAGAAAATAAAATTAAGAAAACAATTCATTTATAATTGCATCAGAAAGAATAAATTATGTAGGAATAAGTCTAGCAAAAAAGTATACGACTTATACATGAAGGGATCCCTGGGTGGCTCAGCAGTTTAGTGCCTGCCTTCGGCCCAGCCTGTGTGTGTCTCTCATGAATAAATAAACAAAATCGTGAAAAAAAAAAAAAGACTTATACATGAAAAAATAACAAAATATCACTGAAAGAAATAAAAGACCTAAATAGGTCCCAAAGACCTATTTAGAAATAGGGTCTTTGGGTCTTTAGAAATAAAATACCTGTAGGTCCCAAATTGACCCAGAAATTCAACTCAGCTCCTATAAAACTCCCACCTTCCTTACTTGCAGAAATTGGCAAGCTAATCTAAAAATTCATATGGAAATTAAGAGACCCAGAAGAGCCAAAGCAATCTTTAAAAAAAGAAGAACAAATTTGGGAGACTCAGACTTCCAGTTTCAGAACTTATTACAAGTCTATACTAATCAAGTCACTGTGGTCTTGGCATAATAATAAATATGTGGATCAACAGAATATAACTGAGAGTCCACACACAGACACTGATATCAATGTCTATTTGATATTGGACAATGGTACCAAAATAATTCAATGAGAGAAAATTAATTTTTAAATAAATAATGTTGATACAATAGGATATACACATGGGAAAGAGTAAAGCTGGACTCCTACCTCATATCATACCTAAAAATTAAACTCAAAATTGATCACTACCTAAATATAAAAGTTAAAACTATAAGATTCTTAGATGAAAATATATGGGTAGTCTTCTTGATCTTGGATTTAGCAATACTTTCTTAGATATGATATCAAAAACATAAAAAAACAGATGATAGATAATAGATGACACAGAGATAGATAAATAGATAATACCTCAAATTTAAACAATTCCATCTAAGATAGTACACAGAATGGAAGAAAATATTTGTAAATCATATAGCTTATAAGGAACTTGGATCCAAAGTATATAGAGAACTCTTACAACTCAACAATAAGGAGACAATTCAATTAAAACTTTGGCAGGGTCCTTGGGTGGTTCAGTTGGTTAGGTGTCCAACTCTTGATTTTGTCTCAGGTCATGATTTTAGAGTCATAAGATCGAGCCCCATGTCAGGCTCCACACTCAAACGCTGGAATATACACTTTAAAAGTGTGAATGTATGTTATGTCAATTATATCTCAATAAAGCCATGATAAAAAAAATACTCTGTGTTATATGGAGTAATACCAATTTTCTTTACAATTGGGAACCTAGAAATTTTACATCAACAGTAGAGCAATGCTTTTCAGTCATTAGTGTGCATATAATCTACTAGGGATCTTGTTAAAATGAAGATTCTGATCTAGTGGGTCTCAGGTGGGGCCAGATATTCTACACCTCTAACGTGCTCACAGGTGATGTGGATGCTGCTTGTTCAAAACGCACATCATGAGTAGCAAGCTCCTAGAATCAACACTGTCCTATATTGTGGCCACCAGACACTTGTGGCACTGAGCATTGAAATGTGGCTATTATGAATTAATACGTGCTCCAAGCATAAAGTATGCATTGAATCTCAATGACTTAGCATGAAAAATTTTAATCTCATTAATACCATTTATACTGATTACATATTGATATAAAATTTTGGGGAAGCCCGGGTGGTACAGTCAGTTGAGCATCCAGCTCTTGGCTTTGGCTCAGGTCATGAAATCGAGCCTTGTTCTAGGCTCCATGCTCAGCATGGTATCTGCTTGAGACTTCTCTCTCCCTCTCTCCCTCTGCCCCTACTCCTCTTTCTCTCTCAAATAAATATTTTTAAAAATCTGTATATTCAGCTAAATATAATGTTAGTAGCACATATTTCTTTTTTGGCACATGTTTCTTTTTACCTTTTTATTATGGCTCCTAGAAAATGTTAAATTACTTATGCTGTTTACATTGTTTTTCTGACACATTGTTCTTCTATTGCATATTTGGCAAACTGTGTTGAGCTACACAGTACAAGACATTATCAGTATCAAAAACATTTTAGCTGTCATCAGCAGTAAACAGGTCATTGTTGCAGCACACATGTACTCTGCTGAATGAATATAATTAAAAAATAAAGGGACTATACCCAAAATATTGTGTATCGTGATCCTAAGAAGTGCTATCAAAAGATGAGCAGATGGAAATTGTTAAAGATGCAAACTTTCGGGGTGTCTTGGTGGTTCAGTGGCTAAGCGTCTACCTTTAGCTCAGGTTGTGATCCCAAAGTCCTGGGATCAAGTCCTGCATCAGACTCCCTGAAGGAAGCCTGCTTCTGCCTCTGCCTGTGTTTCTGCCTCTCTCTCTGTGTCTCATAAATAAAGAAATAATATCTTAAAAATGCAAATCTTCAAATAATATAATACAGCTGAGGGTTGTACTGGTATTATAACAGTAGAAAGTGTATACTAGAGCAGAACAAAAGCAATAAGATTGGGGAAAATCTAAAGGATAGAACTTAATGGGAGAGATGCCATGAAAACCAACAGTATACTCACACCAAAATATAAGTTTTACCAGTATGCACTATGGAAAGGTATAATCAATATTGCATAATTCCTTCAACCTCAGAAAAAGACGTCATTTGCAAATGCAAATTTTAATATAAGACATAGAATAGGGATCCCTGGGTGGCGCAGCGGTTTGGCGCCTGCCTTTGGCCCAGGGCGCGATCCTGGAGACCCAGGATCGAATCCCACATCGGGCTCCTGGTGCATGGAGCCTGCTTCTCCCTCTGCCTATGTCTCTGCCTCTCTCTCTCTCTGTGACTATCATAAATAAATTAAAAAAAAAAATTAAAAAAAAAAAGACATAGAATAGACTTCATTATTTGGTGTTGAGCTAGAAATGGGAAATAAAGTAAATGAGTCTTTTTTCTCTGATTTAAAGATGTGTTGAGAGCTTACATCATTAAGTAACCATAAAACAGAAATACTTAAGCATTGTTACAGATTTAGTCAAGGACAACCTAAATAGCAAATCAAAGCTATATGCAGACACAGACTGTAGGCTGACAGACTGGTGTCCACAGAAAATTATGCTAGTGATCAGAAAGAGAAGGTTCACAAAACATTCATTCTGGCAAAGTGGATGAATGAAACTTTGAGATTGTGACTGACTGCAGTCTTGTTAAAGACAAAATGGGACAGAAAAAAAAAAATTAAGGTGGAAAACCAGACAAAGATAACAAGAACTGTGGTTCATCTCTCAATTTTTTGTGTTTTTAATTTTCCCTAAGACACCAAACCTTTTTTTTTTTTTTTGGTAAAGATTTTATTTATTTATTTTTGAGGGAGAAAGAGAGAGAGAGTAGGGGCAGAGGGAGAGGAAGACTCCCCACTGAGCAGGGAGTCTGTCATGGCATTCAATCCCAGGACCCCCGGGATCCTGAGTCGAAGGCAGACACTTAACCCACTGAGCCACCCAGGCAGCCAGATATCAGACCATTTTATTTTATTTTTTTTTATTTTTTTATTTTATTTTATTATAGTTTATGAGAGAGAGAGAGAGAGAGGGGCCTGGTTAGTACTTGGATGGGAGATAGCAGACCATTTTAAAAGGCACTCAGTGAATCATGTGATACTATACCAAGACATATAAAATATTGTTGCTGTTAAGGTCAACATGCATAATAATAAATTTTAAGTTCATGTACACCTTAACTCAATGACCACATAGGCATAATCACAAATCAGTTTTACTGAAAATAAAAATGACCCCTCAAATTGCAGGTATATTATACTATCCTGGTACCCGTATAAAAGGTATTCTAATGAGCAGAGCAGACAGTAAGCCACTAATGCCAGTAGTATATGAAGACTTCCTACCATAAAAACTGATAATGAAAGAAAGATGAAATGCTGCTTTGATGGGTTTAAGAGATTTAATTTAGATTGGGGGTATAGGACGGGCATGGCTAATGAAGACTTCCCTGGCATGACTCTGAGTTTTCAGAGAAAGGATAGCTCCACACTCAGATGTGGATAGAATTGAAAAACATTGCAAGCAAAAAACATAGCATGTGCAAAGGCTCTGGGGCAGGAGACTGATGAATTTATAAAGCTTAAAATATGAGGCTGAATCATAGGGAAAGGAAGAGATGAAGTATAGTAAAGAGAAAATAAGTAAGATTCGCCCATGTAAATCCTCTTAAAAAATAAAAAGTTATTGAAGGTATTTAATCCAGAATATGACTTGACCAGATTTTATTTTGATATTTGCTGAGAATGTTATGAAGGAGGACATAAGTTAGAAAGAAATTGTAGTAGTCTCGATGACATATGATGGCTGTTTTGATGGAAATGACAGAACTACAATTATAACAGATTTTTAAGAGGTAAAATCAATAGGACTTGGTTCTGGGTTGGATATGGGGGTAAGAGAGGCAGGAATCAAGGAGATGTAATTAAAGAGATACCACTCCCTGGACTAGCAGTGTGTGAGGAGGACTCGGGTTGGACGACCTCAATACTAAGGTGTTTTTGTTTTTGCGTCTTTTTAGACTTTATTTATTTATTTATTTATTTATTTATTTATTTATTTATTCATTCATGAGAGACAGAGAGAGAGAGGCAGAGACACAGGCAGAGGGAGACGCAGGCTCTTTGGGGGAAGCCTGACATAGAACTCGATCCCAGGACCCCGGGATCACAACCTGAACTGAACCACTGAGTCACCCAGATGCCCCAAGATTTTGGACATTGTGAGCTTGAAGTTCTCCTGAGACCTTGAAGAAGAGTTGCTAAATACACAGTTGGAAACATGGGTCTGAAGCTTAGTAGAACGGTGCCCCTTGGAGACCCAAATTTGGTGTTAGCATACAGCTTATAATTAAAGTCATGTGTAGGGATGAAATGGTTTAGGAAGCATGTATAAGTTGTAAGGAGGAGTTAGAACCAAGCCTTAAGGAACTCAAAATTTTAATAATCTGGTATACAGGAGGAATCTTTCAATAATAACTTATTTCTCTATCTCAGCTGGAATAAAAATCTTTTGATGGGGAATTCCTATTTATCCCTGAAGCCTCAGATAAATTATAATTTTATTTCTCTGGCATGTGCTTAACCCACTCTGCTTCATTGAATATTTGTATGCAAAATTCTATCTTGGTCCATATAATATTATCATACATTTCTTACATTCTTGTATATTCTTTTGAGGATAGCAGATTATGAAAGGAAATAATTAAATTCTACAGTAGAAATTATACCTATTTTTGTCTTGAGACTTAAAAATACACCCAGGGGGGATCCCTGGGTGGCGCAGCGGTTTGGCGCCTGCCTTTGGCCCAGGGCGCGATCCTGGAGACCTGGGATCGAATCCCACATCAGGCTCCTGGTGCATGGAGCCTGCTTCTCCCTCTGCCTATGTCTCTGCCTTCTCTCTCTCTCTCTCTCTCTGTGACTATCATAAATAAATTAAAAAAAAAATACACCCAGGTTGGTTCTTTTAATTTTGATAAAAAGAGGTTAAGTTCTAGGTTCATACTTGAGTGTCCCTTTTAAAAAAGTGTAGAGTGTCACATTTAATAACAAAAGTATGACATTGCAATTTGATTTTAATTGAGAAAATAAACTGTATACTATTGAAAACTCAATTATACTTGCAGCTCTTACTTGTATCTATTATGTCTCAAAAGCATCTGTTCCTACAGTTAATTAAACTTGACTTTTACACGGTCAAATCCTGCCAACCATGGTTTCCAAATAATTTTCATTCCCTATTAACATACTACCATAGGCTCACATCCATTTTTGTTTGTTTGTATTACTTTATAATAAACTACCATACTGGCACTATCCTTGGGAAATGGAAAAATAAAGAGCCAGCCTTATGGAAACAACAGCAACAAACTTCTCATTTCAGGATTTCATTAATGCAGCCAGATCTAGGTTTACAATTTATAAGGCTTCTCCAGCCCAGCTTTGTTTTGGGATTTTTTTTTTGTATATTTTTTTATTGGAGTTCAATTTGCCAACATATAGCATAACACCCAGTGCTCATCCCGTCAAGTACCCCCCAGTGCCCGTCACCTAGTCACCCCATTCCCTCGCTCACCTCCCCTTCATTACACCTTGTTCATTTCCCAGAGTTAGGAGTCTCTCATGTTTTGTCACCCTCACTGATATTTTCACTCACTTTCTCTTATTTTCCCTATAATCCCTTTCACTATTTTTTATATTCCCCAAACGAGTGAGACCATATAATGTTTGTTCTTCTCCAATTGACTTGCTTCACTCAGCATAATACCCTCCAGGTCCATCCACATTGAAGCAAATGGTGGGTATTTGTCCAGCTCAGCTTTGAAATATGATGACCTACAGATACTTTTCTGTTATTCTCTACAGAAAAGGTAGTGGGGCAGGAGGAGCATAGTGTCTGTTTCTTGGCCATAGACATTTTATTCAACAAATCTCTTTTTTCTGATAGAAAGACAAGAAAGAAAAGAACCACCGCTTGAGATAAAATGTTCCTCTTAACTTTCAGAGGCTTTTTTTTTTTTACTGTAAAAAGATTACAAAAAATGATCTCAAACATGAATGAGTTACTCATCTGCCCTTCTCTACATTTTACTATGAAGAATTTTTCTTTTGTTCTCAATGCAAATGGTCATTGGTTCATTTTCTCTCACTCGGGACAGTTATGTCACATCTCTTGACTAATACGCATGCATTTGCCACTAAAAGACATTTTAACTGAGAGCTGTCACATCCGTCATCTCCACCCGGCCTGGTTAAAAATTTTATCTGCCGTCTTGAATTAATTTCAGCTTGCCTGAGCCCAGCAGGGGACTTTAGAGTGGTTTAGTTAAATTCTTCATTTTAAAAGAACATTATGGTTTTCTATTTAGCGTTTTCTTCCACATCTAATTTTTGTTTCACAATGCTGAAACAATGATATAATTATAGATCCACTGAAAAGTGGGAAGAAAACAGGAACAAAAAATAAAATAAAAATCATCCAATTGTCATATTTTCCTGAGGAAGCATTTTCTTTTGCTTTGCTTTTTCTTTTTGCCAATTTTCCTGTTATTTCTCAAGTTAGCTAAAACCCCACCTAAGCAGTACACAATTAAGGAGTAAATATGCAGCATTTAGAGGGGGAGAAAAAGGGAAATGAGAGCCAGAGCACTAATTCACAGTAGAATCACAAAAGCGCAGGGAAGAAGCGCAAAATAGGAAAAGGCCTAATCATCAAAATATTTAATACAGATCACATCTGGGACAAGACTGAATGCAAGCAAGTCAATAATATATTTTCCTTGAAGCTGTTGTTCAACAGTTTGCTTTTCAGGCAGCCATTGCACACATTGGTAGGTGAGGAAGTTCAAGCTGTGAGTTGGATGAGAGGCATGTTTGAAGCTCACCAATGCCAACAGAAGTATCTAAATCTCCTATCAGCCACTACTGACCTATGGGAATATAAACCCCCTGTGACAAGTACTGAACTCTTGACAAATGTGTTGTCTTATAGGTTGCAAGTTGAGTTTTCTGAGCATTAGAGATAGCTACTAGGAAGACTTACTAAGAGCGTGCATGGATACTAATTCTCCAGTGTCGCTCGTCTACATAAAATACTACTATCTGCATACATATGTTGTTGCAAGATACCATTAAAATCCACAGTGTCTCCAAGCTTTTAATTAATGCATTTCAGTTAGTACTGATCTTAATACCTTAAATCAAAAAGAATCCGCAGAATCATTCTTGTGTGACTATAATTCTAACAGTAAACTTTCTCAAGCATTTCATTAAAAAAATCTCAAAGGGAGAGGATGCAGCACATGCTCTTACTTTTATTTAATCAGGATTGAGGAAATTATACCTTTTAATTAAGCTAAATTGGTAGTTTAAAATTCTGCATTAAATTTGTTTGTTAACCACAAACTATATTATGAAATAGTGTCAATATTTAGTTTCGTATTTAATGGCATTTGTTGACATAGGAGTACTTAAAATTTGTAAAATCTCCTCTGGTATGAATTATTTTTGTGTCTCTAGGAAAACTGTAAAAGCTGCTGCATCAGTTATTGCTTCTCCTTAAGATTAGCCTCACTTACTGCTGCATTAAAAATGTGTTTACTACTAAAAATGTGTTTCCTTGCACAAAGAACATGAGAAATAGATGCACAATAGTTTTTTGTGTATTATTTTAACTTCGTACAAGGAATTAGAAATAAAACGTTTAAGTAGGTTTTTTCTGTTAAATGTTACATGAGTAGAGACAGAAACAAAATTTTCATGCAGAGATTATCAAAAGAAAAGAAGAAATGGCTACTCACACTTGGGTTTCCCCCATTGCCAATGTAAACAGCTAGCAGTGAATCACAATATGTCTTCTTGTAAAACAGGCAATGCAGTATTGTGCTATTAAAATCCTTTTAATCAATAGAAATGATGAAAGTGGCTAAATCAAAAGTGGTAGCCAATATAGTAGATTGCAAGGGGTGAGGAGTGGGAGAAAGCATTAAAGGCGGATGCGCAGAAGTGTTTTAAACCTATATCCTTTAAAATTTACTAATTCAGCCATCTGGCAAGTTTACTGCTATTATTATAAATTCTTATTTAAATGATAATAAAATCACTTGCTGACAGGAAATTAGTCATGCAAGGACCTGCAGATGCACTGCCTTCTGCCCAGGCTCTGGAACTCTGTGTGCAAAGTTCAAGACTGCTCATTTGCTCAAACCACATGGGGTAGTGAAATGCTGACAGCTCTGTCTTTCAAGGTATCCCCAAATTCAACAGATCTTTGATAACTTTTGGGGACTTGAGTGTGTGTGTGTGTGTGTGGGGGGGTTATATTTATAAATATCAGGTCCACTCCCCAGTTATTTCATCTTGTTTTGGTTAGACTAAATGCTGAATACCCAAAAGAAAAAAAAATGATACATCAGTCTGTAGAACTTTTCTAATTCTTGGCACAACAAAGTTAAAGCAAAGTATGGTATTAGTGATAATATTATATCAAAACTTCCATTTTGATTCTCTAGAATTAGTTTGTAAATCATGTATGATAGGAAAGTACATCACAAAAATATCTTAACATACACACTGTGCTTTACACAGGAAATAGTTCTATGGAACTTTCATTATTATAGTAACAAAGTCAGGTTTTTTTAATTCAAGATTTTATTTATTTATTCATGAGAGACACACACAGAGAGAGAGAGAGGCAGAGACATAGGCAAAGAGAGAAGCAGGCTCCACGCAGGGAGCCTGATGTGGGACTCGATCCTGGACCTCCTCGATCACATCCTGGGCTGAAGGCAGACGCTCAACTGCTGAGCTGCCCAGGCATCTCCAACAAAGTCGTTTTTGAAAGTACTTTGTTCTTATAAAGAAAGTTTACATAGTAATGAAACTAAGTATTTTACCTTATTGAGATCATGGCTACTCTTATACAACATTAATATTAATGGATACACTAATACAAAATAATTTACATATTACATTAGTGTTTGAAGAAACCCTATTATTATATTAAATTTCCACCTTCCTGTGGCCCTCTCAAATAGGTACCAGTATTCCCTGCTTACAGATGAAAATACTGAGCCTCAGTCATGTTAAACAACCCACTCAAGGTCACAGAACTACAAACTACTACTACAAAATACAAACTGCAGCAACCAGTCTCAAGTCTTCTGCTTCCAAACCTAGAAGAGTTGACACATGATGCCACAGCTAGTAAACAAAAGCGGAAATAAACTAAAATAAGCCATGGTTTAGCAAACAAGTTGAAAAAGAAAGCTGGTGGTATTGTTTCTTTTTAGGTAAACAACTTTCTAATAGGTACAGGTGTGTATCACCTATATCATAGACAGGAGCCCACGGTATATAAATTTACTAAATTTACCATGAATTTCTGAATTTCTTATTATTTCTTTGATACATTAGACCAGTAATTCTTTTGATATGATATCATTTGAAGTTTTTAAGGAAAGGTGAGTTTAGAAAACACCCCAGGTAATACGATTCATTGTCATGCTTATGTTTTTCTATGTAATTGCAAATATCCCTTATCGACAGCACCATCAAAATGAGTATTAACCTTGTTTTAACTGAATCCCTCCCCCATTCAATGTAAAGGGGGAAAAGAAAAGATTATTTCCACAGAGAAAACTCATCTTGCATCAGCCAATACTGTCCGATCCTGCCTCCCCATCTCCCTACAAGCTGGTTCTGGCTCTTCTGCAGGCAGTAATGAACTGCTCCTGACAGAGCCATGGCCCTTTCCCCCTCGCTCCACCCCCCTGCATCTATTTAAATTCAAACATGCACAGCTCATGTATAAGCAAACAGGTGCAGGGATCAGGGGGCTGCCAAACCCCGAGCAGGCAGGAGGTACATGTGTATCTCGCTGATTGTGGCATACTACTGATAGAAGACGACAAGGCCAGACAATGGGGAGGGTCAGTAGGTGGCTCTTTGATTTCTCTGGCTTCCTGACATGGCAGCAGGCTGTGTCTGCAGCTTGTAGAAGAGCTATACCCTATAACATTTAAGTAGCAGGCATGAAAATTTTAGATGACCTGAAGAGCTGCTGCTCTTCAGCCTGTGCTTTCTAATCACTACCTTCAGCGAATCGGTACAAGAGTGTTAACCTCAGAAACTTAAAAGACACTCAAAGTCCCAAACTCTTCCCGACATTCCTCAGAATTTTCAAGGAACAAACAGCAATAATGGTGCACTTTGCACACAAACAAATGGTGAAGCAAGCTGGAAGATTTTCAAATCATTTTTAACCATGAGCAAGTATTAATTAGAAGCCAAGATGGTTGTTAAGTCTATTGTATATGTAGAAGCTGTCTTTTCTATCAACACTTTCACACAAGTTTATGCTATATTTATTTCAGGCCCTTTCATCAATTATCACATTCAATTGATGATGGACGGCAGAGTCATAAAAATGACCCCCTTAAACCATGAAAGGTGCCATCTTATTTTATTTAATTTTAAAAGATGCATCGTGGTTCTATAGTTTGCCTATTTTTTAGAGTATGTAGGAATATTTTGAAACATAAATGTTATGCAGTGTTTTATTAACATTTGCAAATAGTGTTTCCCTTAACCTATATTTTTATATTTATATGCATAAAATATTCCCTCAACTTATAAATAACTTATATTTTTATTTCTATGCCTTATAAATGTAATAATCTAAAACAAAGTATTTCCCCTTTAGAATTTTTTTTTAATTTTATTTATTTATTCATCAGAGAGAGAGAGACAGAGAGAGAGGCAGAGACACAGGCAGAGGGAGAAACAGGCTCCATGCCGGGAGCCCGACGTGGGACTCAATCCCAGGTCTCCAAGATCACACCCTGGGCTGAAGGCGGCATGAAACCACTGAGCCACCTGGGCTGCCCTCCCCTTTAGAAAATTAGCTACAAGAATCACAGTAATATCTTAGAAAATTACACATATTTTTGTAACCATAATTGTAAAGGCCAAAATGTTCAATTATCAAACGTGTCGTCCTTGAATCAGTATTCATGTTATTTTATCTTAATACTTTTTAAGAGATGATGAACACCTTTTACATTTAGAAATTCTTTGTTTGATTTCCTTAACTCCTAGAGATGTGCAGGTCCACATAACCCACAGCACCCATGTTCATCCAGTGAAGCTGCTCTAGTTACTCTTCAAATCTCTATTGTGGTGATGCTGAACTATTGAAGCCAACAGACTTCTACTCATTTTCAGTGTGGACCCAAGTGACTTCATTATTTACAATATGAATATTGTAAATAGCAAAGCAAATGGCAAAAGATAAGTGCACCAGGACACTGACAGCTCCTACCATGATCCATGATTTTACATTTTGATAGATTAAAAGAAGACAGAATACTCAGAGAAGTGTCTACTACCCATTTTTGTCATCACACTCTATTGAGCAAGGTATTTTTTTTAAATATTTTTATTTATTTATTCATGAGAGACACACAGAGAGACAGAGAGAGGCAGAGGAAGAAGGCTCCCCACAAGTAGCCTGATGTGGGACTCAATCCTGGATCCTGGGATCATGCCTTGAGCTGAAGGCAGATGCTCAATTGCTGAGCCACCCAGGCATCCCCTGAGGAAGGTATTAATAAATAATTATTTCCAGACTTATGCTGTCTTCTATATTTGGGGCGTAATCCTGATTGAGAACAAAGTATGTCTAAATTTATTACACATAAAGCTTTTATCTTGGGATTGATAAAAATTCTTACTTCCACTGATGGAAATTCTATTTATTTCCACTTCCTTCCTCCAGTTAGCTTTTTATACTTCCTAAAAACTAGGAATCCAGCTTCATATTAGAACTCCAGAGCCATTATCTTGCCATAATTTCATCTGAGAGTCCAAATATGACTACATTTTATTCAATATATAATTGAAGTTCATGAAGTTTCCATAGATTGTGTTAATCTTTTTTCAAACAAGGTTATGTACATAAATATTTATGTATAATATACACAGGTAAAAATATAGTATCATTTTTCAGCAGAACATGCTAAATAAATAAATAAATAAATAAATAAATAAATAAATAAATCTACCATGAAGAAATCACACAAGAAACACATCTTAAGAATTTCTAAATTTGGGGGCACTTGAGCATCTGCCTTTGGCTCAGGTTGTGATCCCAAGGTCCTGGGATCAAGTTCCACATTGGGCTCCTCACAGGGAGCCTGCTTCTTCCTCTGCCTATGTCTCTGCCTCTCTCTGTGTGTCTCTCCTGAATAAATAAATAAAATCTGCAACAAAAAAAAAAATTTCTAAATTTTTAGGGGTACCTACTTTACTGAGTCAGTTCAGTAGTCGGCTCTTGATTTTGGCAAAGGTCCTGATCTCAGGGTATTGGAACAGAGCCACACATCCGGCTCCGTGCTCAGTCAGGAGTCTACTTGAGATTCTCTCTCTCCCTCTCCCTCTGTCCCTCCCTCCATTCACACACTTTCTCTCTCTCTAAAATAAATAAATAAATAAATAAATAAATAAATAAATAAATAAATAAATAAATGAGATTTAAAATTTTTAGAGAGGCAGCATGTTTACATATGAAATACTCATGATGAAAATTGCTGGAACCATTACTTATCAAGACATCAACTACATGAAAAAAGCTGTAAATTCAATGGGACTTCAAAACAGAAAGTACCAAGCTAATCTGGATTTGTGGGAGAGTAAGTCTTGGTAGAGGAACTACTATCTTATTTTTATTGTGGGCCACATTTAAGAGAAAGAAAATGATGGGTAAACTGGTTAAACAAGAAAGGCATAGAGTCAGAAATAAACATTAATACAAGTGAGAGATTAGGGGTTTGGTCCACATAGAGGGGTATTTCTTGAAAGAAATTATGAAATAAAAAGGTTTCATAAATAAAGTGGGATCAGATGATGCATGGATGGCGTTGGCAACCAATCATTGAAGGTTGGTTTTTCTTTTTAACTTAATCTGACAGACAACGTGCTTTAAGAAAAGTGTCAAGGAGAAAGTAAATTTATGACAGTAAATTGTCAGTAAGTTTATAGCAGTGGAACGGAGTAGCAAAAAGTCTAGAAAGGGTATGAATCAGTGTTTCTAGGAATAGTCCAATGTCTGTCATAGGAGGATGCCAGAATAGTGACTATGAAAAAAAAAAAAATGGACAGGAAATGAATGTCAGAGTAATTCTGGAAGAACACTAATATTTATGTATCCAAGAATTTAGCAAAAATACACACTATTGAAGTGGGGGAAATATGCTTTACTTCCTAATGCCTTTATTTGGTTAAAAACAAACAAGCCTTTGGTCCAAAAGTATTAAATACAGCTGAAGAAGAGGAAGTATGTGATACTGATTTTATAATAGTTATAAAATATACAGTGACATCAGACATTTTAATTGGATGAATTGCGTGGTATGTTAGGCATCTTGAAAAGTTGTTAAAAGATCAGGGAGGTGAACTATAGAACTGCCGTAAAGCACTGTAGAAGGTTGCTTCTGTTGCTTACTCCCATTAAGGTAGACACAGCCCAGATTCAAATTGGTTTTGCCAGATTTCAATTATTGTAACCTCAGGTGAGTTACTTTGTTTCTCCTGGCCTTATTCATTTTGTTTTCCACTTACAGAGTGACTAGGGTGGACAAGCCCTGCGCTGAGTGTAGGGGAAACATCTTTCCCATCTGGAAAAACACACCACCCCGAGGAATGGTGAGGCCAGAATGCAATTCCACATGGGCTTAGCCTGGCATCCGACCTCCCTCAAGCTCTGAAACAAGGGAGCTGCCTTCCCTTCTCTGCGGGTGAGCTGCAGGAGGCTCCCTTTTAAAGCAAATAGAGAATTGATAGACCCTGTACTCCTTGAAGGCACCCATGTGTGAGGAGGAAGTGAACAGAAAGAACTTCTCCCTCCATTAATCTGGTTGGGAAACCCCGAGAACTGACTGGCCTGCTACTTGGACGATTTATTTTGTGTCCCATGTGTATAAGAAGTGGGTTCCAGAAGCACAGAAGTAGCACAGAAGGCAGATATCACAAAATCAGCTGACAAAGCTACCTTTCGGACTATAATTTCTCCTTTTTGAAAAGTTAATTCTATTTTATTAGCATTTATGTTAAAGTAATATACTTAAGATTAGATTATCATATATTGGCACTCCTCAAGAAAAGTGTCACTTTGGAGGGAAAAAAAATCTCAGCCTAACCTCCTCTGAAGACGTACATGTGTTCACATGTTAGTGTATGTGTTCTTACCCTTTAAGTGTATCATTAAATATACTTGTTCATACAAGTGAGAATATATGGGATACCTGGGTGGCTCAGCGGTTCGGTGCCTGCCTTTGGCCCAGGGCGCGATCCTGCAGTCCTGGGATCGAGTCCCGCATCGGGCTCCCTGCATGGAGCCTGCTTCTCCCTCTGCCTGTGTCTCTGCCTCTCTCTCTATCTGTGTCTATCATAAATAAATAAATCTTAAAAAAAAAGTGAGAATATACTTGTATAGACAAGTATATTTCCACTTTAAATTTAAAGTGAATGATGGGCAGCCCCGGTGGCGCAGCGGTTTAGCGCTGCCTGCAGCCAAGGCCGTGATCCTGGAGAACCTGGATCGAGTCCCACGTCAGGCTCTCTGTGTGGAGCCTGCTTCTCCCTCTGCCTGTGTCTCTGCCCCTCTCTCTCTCTGCATCTCTATGAATAAATGAATAAAATCTTTTTTTTTTAAAGATTTTATTTATTTATTCATGATAGTCACAGAGAGAGAGAGAGAGGCAGAGACACAGGCAGAGGGAGAAGCAGGCTCCATGCACCGGGAGCCCGATGTGGGATTCGATCCCGGGTCTCCAGGATCGCGCCCTGGGCCAAAGGCAGGCGCCAAACCGCTGCGCCACCCAGGGATCCCAATAAATGAATAAAATCTTTAAAAAAAATAAAGTGAATGATATTTTAAGAGTTTAAGACTATCAACCATAAGAATATTGTTGCCTGATAATCTTTCAGAATCTATCTTTAATTTTAAATTTGAACTTAAATCTATTAAATTGGGTAGAAGTGATCTCAAGATCTGTGTATACACACACAGATATTCCTAATAGGTTTTTGATACATATGTGACACATGGAGGGAATGAAGGAGAAAGAGAGAGGGAGAGAGAGATTTTTCTAAGTTTTGGTGTCTCTCCTCCAAATCCTCGGTGACTTCCAATTTATAAGAATGCGTAAGTGTCCTAACTGGAGACTATATTTTTAATGTAGTATATGGTCTTCAGTCATTTTGAAAGCACATTAGCTGAATAATTTGCCAGCTTTTCCAGTTGGTAAACAAGGAATATAACATAAGAGTAGGGGGATATAGTCATGTTAGCACAATTTCTGCAACAGAGTTTTACCCAAGGATGCAACAGAAATGAAAAATCATTCGGTAAGCCTGTTTGGTCTGCCTCTAATTTATCACGGCTTACATCTCTTGCCTGCCAGCAGAGCCGAATTCATACGTTATTGTCCCAAACCTGTCACTTCCTGGACTGCTTTTTAATCTTCCTCCCTGAATTACATTCAGAAAGGTCACTGCTATCCAATTAGAACCTTATCAAAGATGCACACGCAGCCCGGATTCACGCTTATCGAGAATGGGTCATAAATCCAGAAATTGCACATCACAAAGTGCTATTACCATAATGAATAACTGAGGAAGGGATAAAAAAAAAAAGTGACAAAACACCTGTGTATTTTCCAGTCTTTGACTCCATTCTTGGGGGTATCAAGAAAGGTGAACAACTGAAATGTGGGCAACAGGGCATAGAGAAGAAAAGAAGAAAAAGCAACAGTTCTCAAGAGTATCACCAAGAACATTATCAGTCTGTATGAAGACATACATGTCTAAGAATAATGACTGATGATAAAATAAGTATATCTATTATGAGAGGCTTATATATGTCACTTTACTATATAAGGGAAAGAGCAAGTGCTGCTTGGCCAGAATATAGAATTCTATACCCACGACGCATTGCATTTCTATATCGACTTTAATTCTTAAGAATCTGAGATAAATACGACTTGCTGTAAGATTAGATTTACTCATTTCAGGAAATATACAACACACTTTCTTTTTAATCCTAAATTAGCACAGTTAGTCATAACTTTGTGGAAAAGTGATAGTTTCTTTCATATTGAAAGCTAAAGTCCCACTTACAATATCATAACACACCTGTAGGTAACTCCCTACCCAACACTCATAGAATGCAGTAAATAAAAATTGGGGGGCACCTGGGTGGCTCAATCAGTGGCTAAGTGTCTGCCTGCAGCTCAGGTCATGATCCCGATGTCCTGCATGGGGCTCCCTGCTCAGTGGGGAGCCTGCTTCTTCCTCTCCCTCTGCCTGCTGCTCCCCCTGCTTGTGCTCTATCAAATAACTAAAATCTTTTGAAAAAAAATTGAAAAAAGAAAAATTTTGATTTAAACAAGTGAGAAGTGAGGAGATAATATACATTTTTTTGTCATTTTATTGGGATATAATTGGTACTTGGTTCAAGTTGAAGGTGTATGGCACAGTGACTTGCCAGTAATGATTCACTGTGCAAAAGGATTTATTACCTTCTTTTTTTATATAAAGATGTTATTTATTTATGAGAGAGAGAAGGAGAGAGTGAGAGCAAGAGACAGAGAGAGCACGAATGGGGGAAGGGGCCGACATAGGGAGAAGCAGACTCCCCGCTGAGCAAGGAGCCTGATGCGGACTCAATCCCAGGACCCCTAATCATGACCGGAGCCAAAGGCAGACACATAACCGCTTAACCGACTGGGCCACTCAAGTGCCCCACCAGGTTGTATTACCTTCTAAGAAGAGAAAGTGGGAGTTTCCTTATATTTTCTTCTAACAGAAAGTCTTTAGAGTATTTATAAAAAAAGTGACCCAAAGAATTTTAGGAAAATATTTGATTTTATAAAGAAAAGCACCCCATTCTAACTTAAAATGCTGGGAAAGCTGAACCTAGGCTGGACTTAGATGTTGACAGGAGTCCAGAAATTCTATTACCCAAAGACCGTTCAAGCACAAAGTCTCCATTGCTGACACGTTTGTGATTTGCTCTCCTTATGTTTTCAGTGTCACTTATCAGCAGACTCAATAATGCATATTTCTATGAATGCTGATTCCAGGGATACTGGGAGGTATGGTATAATTAAATGTAAATGAGTCCTTGACTTAATCTGAATAGTGCAAATTTAATATCAGATTTCCAGTATGAAGGCAATAGCTCTCTCCTTACCCCTTCAATGACTGGTGTACAGAGCTATGTGTCTATCCCTTTACCGGTCTTAGCCAAGGGTCTTAGCCCAGTTATTCGTTCACCCAGAATCTAGTTATAAAAAGAGCATTATTTGCTCCCTTCTCAGCTTTAAGATACTTCACCTTCCTCTGAAAAACTAAGCTGGGTTCAGAAAAAAATGCCACAATAAAACGAAAGCCTCTCCATCGAAGGCACGACAAGGTCATGCTGTTAACAGAAGCATTTGCATTCTGTCGGGGTGCTCATGGTCCATGTTTAACAAGCGGAATGTAATTGTCCATTTGTGGAGCTTAAAATTACAAAATCTCCCCAGAACCATGTATCTGCAGTTGACAAAGGCGGGGCACGCAGCCACCCTTCCTTCGGCCCCTCTTGCCTCCAGTTCTCTGTATAGTTCTGACTTTCAGCTGGTCATGAGGAAGTAAAGATATACTCCCAGTTTTTTGATGTTGACAAGCATGTCATCTGTAACTTGGGCTCTGACATGTGGCGTTGTCAGGATTTGCCTTGATGGGAAAGTGATTGACCTTTGCTCATAATTATCAAAACAAGGGGAAGAAAAGTGACTAGAGAGGCAGCTGCTGCTTCGGCGGCTGTCCAACCTCAGAGAAAGTGGGGACGAGAGGTCTTTTGAAGGTCTGAGTGCAGAAGACGTGGCCGCCAGGAACACAAAGCTGTCCTGGAAAACGTGACATAGCGTCAATCCTGACATAGCAGGAGTGTTCTGCTAGGAGGATGTGTTGATCTTTGTAGCTCAGAATTGGTAAGTTATTGAATGGCTTCAAATCTGCCTTATACAAGCACACTTCCAAATCACTCAAGTCATGCAGGATTCAAAAACAAACTTCAGGCAGTAAATCCTAACTTCACTGTTACCCTCTTCAAGGGTCAGCATATCTGATTGTAAGGCTGCTTAGTATTCATACACCCCGGGTAAGTTTTGGTTTGAAGTACTGTTCCGAGCACAGTCTATAACTAGACCTAAAATTCAATAATTTAAAAATGTGAATGGAGTATATTAGTGGAATATATTAAATACACAAAAGTAAATTTTTTATTTTTTAAAAATATTCAGAAGATTTCTTTGTCTGACACCAGGTTTTTAACATCAGGAAATTGTTCATATGTATATAACATTTTTCATGGATAGATTTTTTTTTTTTTTTTTTTTTGCATCGGGGCAGTGGGAAGCAGCTTGTCTTCATTTTGTACTCTTGAGAACAATCAGAGTAACTCCCGCTAACAACTGAAATGTAGACTTTCAACATTTTCTCCACTGCTCTTTTTGTCTGTTCTCCACTCAAACATATTTTCCTATAGATCCAGAGGTTAGAACTGCTCAGACTGCTCCTATTTTTCCTTTAGTAGAATATAATTTTATAATAAACTCTCATTTCACAAGTAGTTTTAAATGCAGTTCCATTGCTAACTTATGGTCTAGTATCGAAATACTTTTACTATTCAACACAGACCTAGACATTTTTCTTTCTTCACAGCCAGACACTTCCGATCTTGTACCCACGCATATGTTTTCTCCTTGCTAAGAGTGGAAGCCTACAATTGGCTAAGCCTCCTTAAGCTCTGCAATTGTTCCTCTAATTCCACATTCTGCTTGCTTGCTTGTGGCCATGTTCTGGCATCAAACAGAACACAGAAACAATCATTCCAAGTCTTTTCATCTCTGTTATTAGTTATACTGTTGACTCAGAACTAAAACGGAACATTAAATGAGGGGTAAACACACACGTACACACACAAAAGGTTCTTAAAAACTTATTCCCCATAGTGCATCTAGAGGCTTTTAATCATCATTTTAGTCCTTTCATCTATTTCTTCATATAACGATTGGCCTCTTTTCTGCTGATCATGGTCCATGCTGTATCTCTAAAATGAAAATAGGCTTTTGAGTATTCTAAATTAGGTACACGAAAGATTCTGTAACAGTTTACATGTATATATTCAAAAAGAACTTCTCCATTCATGATGTTGTCATTACTTTGAAAGGGTCAGGGTATCTAAATTATTAATTGAGAACAAACCAGACTTAAGTCATTTGGTGAATTAAGCATATGCTGTAGACATTAGGATACATTGTACTATCTTTGATGGTACGAGTAATCAACTATATTTTCATAAAACAGAGTGACAATAAAAAGACTGTGCTTGTTCAATAAATTACATGTGTTTCACACAAATTCAAGAGTAAGTTAAAGCTAATAGAGACACTAAAAGTGCTTACGGTATTGGTCTAGAGAATTGGACAATATCATTATCATAATTAAGAAACTGTATATAGCAAGAGAAATTTTAGAAGAAAAAAGAAAGAAAGTTCATGATAGTCTGTCAGATTTGAATCGGTGTGAGAGCCATCCGTGTGTCACAAGTTTTCCATGGTGTTTGGAATACTGTGGTTTATTAAGTTTGTTTTTACTCAGAGACTCTGAGTATAACAGTATTCTTTTTGAATACATACATGTAAACTGTTACAGAATCTTTCGTGTACCTAATTTAGAATACTCAAAAGCCTATTTTCATTTTAGAGATACAGCATGGACCATGATCAGCAGAAAAGAGGGCAATCGTTACATGAAGAAATAGATGAAAGGACTAAAATGATGATTAAAAGCCTCTAGATGCACTATGGGGAATAAGTTTTTAAGAACCTTTTGTGTGTGTATGTGTGTGTTTACCCCTCATTTAATGTTCCATTTTAGTTCTGAGTCAACAGTATAACTAATAACAGAGATGTAAAAGACTTGGAATGATTGTTTCTGTGTTCTGTTTGATGCCAGAACATGGCCATAAGCAAGCAAGCAGAATGTGGAAGCTCACACCCATTCAAATCTGGTTCTAAGAGAGAATTCTGAATACACTGGGCTGTCTTTCATTCATTGAATTTTCAGCTTGGGCATATAGGACTGAGCAAAGTACATCCTCCTCCACATTTCCTTACTGGATAATCGACTCTTATGGACAGGCCACCGGAGAGTTACTCTTAAGCACAGACTTGTTTGTGCTCACTAGACTGTACAATTAGAATCCCTAAATAAGGGATCTCTGGGTGGAGCAGCAGTTTGGCGCCTGCCTTTGGCCCAGGGCGCGATCCTGGAGACCCGGGATCGAATCCCACGTCGGGCTCCCAGTGCATGGAGCCTGCTTCTCCCTCTGCCTGTGTCTCTGCCTCTCTCTCTCTCTGTGACTATCATAAATAAAAATAAAAATTAAAAAAAAAAAAGAATAGAATCCCTAAATAATAAGGGGAGAATTTCTCTCAAAATTGGTGAGAATAGAGCCAGAGTTTCAGCAACTTATTATAACCATTTAGTTTGTTACTTATCAAGTCACAAAAAGTTAAATGCAAATAAAAGCAAAATTATGTTTAAAATATATATATCTAGATATATTATATATATCTATATATACTACCATTAAATCCATTATATATGTGCGTATACATATGTGTGTATATATGTAATATGTATATATGTGTATATATATACACCATTCTACCATTTATGTTAAAATGGAGTATCAAGAGTTATCACACGAAGTAAAGAGATGGAAGATCATTTAAAATAAAATCAGTCCCTTCAAGCTCCTTCATGTGCATTATGAGAAAGGTCAGAAAGGTAGCTAAGCCCAAAGTTTCTGCAACCAAAGTCATTATTTTAAGAGACCGATTTATCTGGAAATCTAGATTTGATTGCAGAGATAGAACTAAGACAGGCCCATGGTAGATTTCAAATAGAAGATCCAGTTAGAACTCCAACAAACTATAGTGTTGCTGTTTGGTTCCCATGTGACTTTTCATATAATAAAACTAAAGTTTAAACTCCATCATTGCCAACAATTAAAAATCGTGGCCTACGAGTTTTTCCTGTTGAAGGCTGCCAGTAGTACTGTCAAGAGTATGTAATTGCTGCACAGGACTGGCTTCGAGGTTGATCTATGGAACCACTCAATCCACAGCCGTCAAAGCACTGATACCAATTGCAGTTAATGACACTGTGTCATCTTCTAGCTCGTATACCTACCGCCTTGCAAACAAATAACCACAGGCAGCAAAGGGTTGGGGGGGGCGAGTGTGCGATGAACGGCAGATACCATATTTATCATAATCACTATGATCCACGGTAGAGGAAAATCAATTTCTCTTAATCGAGTAGAGTGACTTATTAAGGGTTATGAGTCCTGGCTGGATAGCTGTACTGATTTGATTATGTTGGGAGGGAAATTAGCAGTGGCCTCCTACACAGTCTTTTCTTTTGTCTTCAGGCTCAGGGTTTGTTATTAAATTATTATCTTATAAAAGCCTTAGTGAGCAGGTCATGCTTTGATCAAGAGGAAACTGAGAAACAAAGTGCTGAAAAGGTTTCCAAAGTGTTGACAGGTAGAGATGTGAACACTCACAATATCCTCACTGCAGAGCTGTTGGTTTATAATCGAAAGGATGTAGAGAGCGCATACACCCATGCCAACATTGGAACCTTCTTGAAAGAACCCCAACACAGGTTAAACTTTGTCCTTCAATTTCTCCCTCCTGTTTTTCATACCATAGTCTTAGACATCTGGAAAGCAAGATACCTTGTTATGCTGTCTGAGAAGAATAGATCAGCAGGTTAAAAGTCTTACATGTTTTTAAACATTAATGCTTTGAACAAAATCAGTAGCAAAAAATAAAAAGTTAAATGTGCACTTTTTAGAATCCTCCAGATTTTTAAAAGGTCACAAATCATGGACAAAAAGTGGAAAAGATTCTGTGGAAATGACTTTATTTTCTCGCAAGAACCACCTTTCCTTGCCTTCCTGTCTCTGATGCAACTGTTGGGAAAGAAAGTAGGATAAATTTCAGCTGTTTTCACTTCTGTTTTTCTGAACAGCTTCGGTTGGAATTTTACCAATGTGAGCACCATCAGAACTGTTTCCCTCTCAATAAATACAGAAATAAGAAACTGATTAGGTTCTCTTCCAACATATATAACAACCAAATACAGCAGATTAGTAAAAATTATCATCCTTCATAAATAGTTCTTTACAGATTATCCACATGTACAACCAAATATGTACAATTTTTCTTAGTCATAATATTTTAAAATACCAACTAAAAAAGCCATGTGAATTTTTGTTAGGAGCAAGCATAAGAAATTAAAAGAATCCCAAGACAGAATGTGTTTTGCTGAGCAGAGCACTAGATTTCTTTCTGTTTATCTTTTGCAAAACACCACAGTCCATGAGATGTACATGATTGCTTTGATAATCACACACTTGTGTTTGATATGTTAGATTTCAAACATCTGGTCAATATAGCGCCAAGATTTCTTTTGATGGCATCAAAGTTCTTAAAAGAGTTCCTATCTAATTTCCTCATGAGTGAAGTTTCATTGTTAGTACATGATATTAACAACAGAGTGATGCAATTCTTAGAAATAGGACAGTGTTGGTTCCATAATTTTTTGTTACTTTGAAAATCACACATATATTCTCTATTGACTCTCTCCAGTGGCCTCATCACTGCCCCCTCAAGAAATTACCGGACATAAAATGGAAAATTTTTATGCTATAATCTCCCTTCACCTTTCAACTTTCATTTAAATGGCTTTTTGGTCTCCTTTGCCCAGAAAAAAGTTGAAATTGCACTTATAATCCATAATTGCTGCAAAATATTTCAATCATGCCTTTTATCACATAATTAAGTAAGTGCTGCAAGATTAAAGGAAGTAAGAAGTTAAAAGTTATTCATATGTTACCATTCTTGGTTATTTCATATGTTGTGTTCTAGAAAAGATTAATGAACATCATCTATACATTAATTTCTTTCTTAGCATATATTCATTTTTATAACCCTGCAGGGTAGCATACAGCCTAACATCCAGATGTTCAAAAGATATTTGTTGAATTAAATTCAACTGTACTATAAACATATCGAGCATGGTTTACATGAATTACTTTCTCTCTTTAGAATTTTCATTTCTGCTAGCAGCCCTCTTTCTCTTCCACTTCCAATTATTAGAGACATTTCCATACTCTGGAGACTAAAGACTGGTATACTTAAAAAGTCAGTGGTCAAAAAAGATTTAATGACTGGATACAAGCTTCCATTAGCCTATTATGAATAATGAAAATTTTCCAAATCTACTGATACACAGTTCATTGATTTCATCCAATATCTATAAAGGCATTTTTGGCTGATCAAGCCATAATGAAGTGACTTTTTCAGAAGGACTTTCCCCTATGGTATAAACAATTTTATTTGTGAGTATAATGATAGCTCAGTCAAAATAGCCCTTTCCCAGAGTTAAAACTACTATAACTAGTTTGATGATAAATTTGAATCTGATAAAACTGACACATTACACCAAAAGGACCATATTAATCAGAGAGAGTTAGAAAAACATTTGCTACTGAGCTCTATGTCGCATCATTTTATAGCTTATCAGTCAATAATCACCAAACACATTCAAGTACTCTTTCTCTTGGCTGAGAGAAATTAAAACTACAATAAATCTTCTGACATACAGTATTACAGTATTATTAAACACCATCATTCAATACTAGAACATTGGATAAAAATCACAACCCTATAATAAATCATATGTATTTTTTAGGTAAAGATTAAAATATACTTATCTTTATTCTCATAATTTAATGAGTGAGCCATGAAAATATATTAGGTCATATTCTAAAGCAAGCTATGCATTCAAATTAATCCATTTCAAATACACTTTAAATGATTGACTTCGAAAGAATTCACCTAGTAATTTAATAATGTGTTTTTCCTGCCTTTAATAACCAAGTTTTAGAATGTTATTCTTTTTAAAAACACAGCCACATAAGAAAATATACAATTACTTTACCAAAAAGTGGTAGTAATTCTTTTCTAATTAATTTAATACTTCCTTTGCTAAATGGTCAAATCTGATAGGAAACTAAAGAATTGTTCCGAAATTCCCCTGTCTCATAGATAAATTATAACAGAGTGTGGAAACTGTATTTATTCAACAAATTTTAATTGAATGTTTACAATTGTACTAGGCCCTTTGATATGTGTCACAGATTTTAAAAAATTAAGAAATATATAGTTCTATTCTGATTGAACTTAGAGTTTATCAACATTTGCTTTTCATATTCATGGATCCCAAAGATGATATATTTCCCCTTATGTCATTGGCAGTTTTAATAGCCTCTACAGCACCAGACTTTAAATCTCTTGACCAGTGACTCTTTTGTTACTAGCAGTCTTTAGTCACTAATTGCACTTGTCTTAAAATTTACATGCCACCTGGGTCCAGCAAAGTAATGTGTGAGTAAAGCATTCAAGCTGTGGCTAAATCTGGTTTGTAGGGTATATGGAGACCTGGAAAGAACAAGACTCACCTAAAAGCATAAATACAATTAGAACACAACCATAGCAAAACACTGTGAGGGCCAACAGGGTCTGTCTTTACTTAGCCTCTAGGCCACCTGCTCTAACATATGAAAACTAAGACAGAAAATTCAAATACTTCCAGTGTATCAGAGGGGAAAAGTGTGTGTAGTGGAGAAGGGGATGTCCTTCATCTGTCAGTATTAAGTCTAGGAATCTATCAAACCAATGGCATTGGAAAGGTAGAAATGACACCTGTGTAGAGAATACAGATCGATCTGTACATCTTAGTCACTTTAATATAATTTTCTCTTTGCTACCTGCCTAAAACTTCTTCAGTAATATGTATAAAAGAGGAAACCAATAAGAGATTCTAGCACTCTAATAAGAAGAAACAAAAGCCAAAAATAAATAAATTTATTTCTGTAACTAGTTAAAAGAAGTTCACACACACGCACATACACACACAGAAGTTCACATATAAACAACTTTATATTAATATTGTCAATATAACAAATTAGTAAAATGATTATGGGAAATTATATATGTATCAATTTTGAAGTAATCACAGGAAATCATGGAGGTTACTTTGTTTTTCTATATTAAAATGGAAAAATCCTTATGGATTTTTTTTACCATTTTATTATTATTATTATTATATTATATTATATTATATTATATAATATATAATATATATATTATATATTATATTATTATTTTATGGTACCCTTTGGGGTACCTGGGTGGCTCAGTCAGTTAAGCATCTGCCTTCAGCTCAGGTCATGATCTCAGGGTTCTGGGATTGAGCCCCACATCATCTTCAGGCTCCCTGCTCAGTGAGGAGTCTGCTTTCCCTTCTCCCTCTGCTCCTACCCCTGCTCGTACTCTCTCTCTCTCACAAATAAAGAAAATCTTTATACAAAAATGGAAAATCGTCATGTATGCATACGCACACAAGAACATGAAAAGATGATATACTTCGTATAGAACAAGTTCTCAAATATCAATAAAAAAGCACTTTAATAGGAAAACCATTTAAACAACATGAATAGCCAAATCACAAAAGGAGAAAATAAGACAATAATCACATAAAAAGTTTTAGCCTTACAAGAAATAAATGTAAAATTGCTGAGATAATGATTTCATTTATCATGTAGGCATAGGAAAATGTCCTAAAGGAAGGGTACGAGTAACTGGGACCCTCAGGTATTACTGAGCTTAAATTGAACAGCCTTACTGAAGAACTCACAAAACTCTTAAAGATATCCGTACCCATTGACTCAACAACTCTGCGTGTGTGAATTTACTTGAGAAAAATAATCAGGTGTGTGCATAAGGATTTTTATCACAGTATGTCCTTTAGAGCTCATACATTCATATATAATCCTGAAAATTAGAAATGACTTAAATAATCAATGACAAAGAATAAGAAACCTAGCGTACAACATGGAATGAAATGTGCAGCATTGTGAAAAAGAAAATGATACAAGAAAATATTTATAAAATGCCAATAAGCAAGAACACATGGCTACAATGGTAATCTGAAAAAAACTGCAAAACACCTGCATACATACAAACATGCAAAAATATAGTTATTCATAAATTATTCACCGAGGAATATTTTATTTTTGTGCATTTCATTTTTGTGCATGTACATTCATGTATTTTTCAAGTTTCTGTATTGAATATGTAAGCACTGAGAATATAAGTTAACAGGAGGCCACAAAGGACTTTTTCTGGTTAATTCACAGACATATCCTAACCTGGCACTGAACCTGGTACACAGTAGACACTCTATAATAAAAGAAAGGTATGTATATTTTTTAAACATTTCCAGTCTTCATGACTCATAAATGAATCAAACTTACAAAACTATAAAATTATATGTATAATTATCACAACCACTTTATAAGGCTAGAACCATCATCCAACTTTATAGGTGAAAAAAAACAAGATTAAGAAGTTTAAATAATAGGCAATAGGTAATCTACGATAAATGATGCATAACCAAGGACTGGCTAGAATGTCTGCTATTCCCATTTCATCCCTTGGCCTCTCCCCTCAACAACAGTCTCACCTGACTGTCAGGTGATCTGCTGGTCAGAATTTATTTATGTACATATATATATATATATATATATATATATATATACACATACACACATATATATACTGCATATAATAAATATATTTAAATATAAAATATAAAATTATATATATATCCTTTATTTATTATTATTTTTTTATCCTTTGTTTATTTAATTTACTTGCTTAGACAAGTCAAACTTTACCCTTAATTGAAGCACCATCATAGTCTTCCTTTTAATTCATTTCTTAGGACAGACAAAATGCCAACTTTACGTGAAGACACTACTGTAGAAAAAACACCATATTAAATTTATTAGCAGATAAGAGATATCCAACAGACAATTTATCCACACAATGAAAATGTTCTTTCCCTAAATGCACTTTTAAAAAAAATTAGGGCCAACCTTAAATCAAATTGGCAGTAGTGTTCTCATAAGGGGTATCTCTGTTAATATAATATAATTACATCCATGATGTAAGATAGGTTGTAATGAAAAGACATTCCAGCAATTGTTTCTTCTGTTTTTCAAGATCTATTTATATATTTACAAGAGAGAGCATGAGAGCAGAGGTAAGGGAGGCAGGGGAAGAGAGAGTCTCAAGCAGACTCCAAGCTCCGTGCAGAGCCTGATGTGAGGCTCGATCCCAAAATCACAACCTAAGCCGAAACCAAGAGTGGGGCACTCAATGACGGCGCCACCCAGGTGCCCCAACACTGCTGTGATTGTAAGAAGCACAAGAAAAGATAGAGCACATAGCAGAATGGTAGAAAGTATAGATGCTGAGATATAAGAGAAATGAGGACAATGTTGTGTAAGAATACACCAGAAGGGAGAAGTATCATGAAATGGGTTTCATTTGCAATATGGAGCACTGGGTTATTGCATTTGACACAAAAAGCCTATCTATGAGGATACTTCTGAATGCAAGAAATTGTAGAGATGCATATATAAATTGCAGGGTTGCAGAAGAAAAAGTGTGGAAAGACAGAGGTTTTTTTTAGGTTAAAATTTCCACATGATTTTTAAATAACCAAGGGAAAAAAAAAGTTTTAAAATCAAATATACAGGAAACATTTTCCACAGAGATTCCACATCTTTCACAAGGAAATAAAAATAATTATTGTGCATCCATATTCCTTCTTTCTCTCAACCATGACTTTAAAATGTTGATAAAATTCCCTTGAGACCTTGTGCTGAAAGCCTGACGTTAAACTACTGGGGAACATACAAATGAAAAGTGCTGAATAATTTATCATGAACTAGTGATTGTGGACAGAAATGTCTAAAATAAGCTGATATAGACTTAACAATCAAGAAGAAAACAACTAAAAATATGAACTGGAAATACCAAACCACAAGGGATAATCTTTTTAATCCAGTGTTTGCTATTGTATTTCTCTTACATAAATTGGAATCAGTAAATCTGATTTGTGAATTTTAAGTAGGCCAATTATGGATCAAACAGATGATTACTTCATTGCTTCTATAATAACACTGCTAGGTAACCAATTTGAACTTATATTTAATGGCCGTACATTTTCTTTTAAATCATCTTCTGAATACATTTTGGAAATGGACTGTGACAATGGTTTCAGCTTTATTCCTCTCTTCAGCTACAAGTCATCACAATTTTGACTGTAATGAGGTTACTCTGCATCTGTCTGTCACAAATAACCTAGTAACAACTAAATGGATTGCCATCAATCTTTCAATTAGAATGTATAACTTTATTAGCACAATATTTTTCGAACTGATTGTATTACTTTGAAAAAGGGCTTTCATTTACTTTGTCATTTAGGGTCAAATGTGTGCAATCGCTGGGAGCTGAATAAATAATAATAATAACCTGTTTTGAATTTGTAGGCCAGCCTTTGCTAACATGCTTTCCTTTAATTATGTAAGCTAAACAACCAGTAGTACATCACAAGTAGAACTGAACTAAACATAGGCATATTTTTATGACAATCCTGTACATTTTATTCTACGATGTCAATTCCTAAGAATTACATTCTGTAAATTCAGCTCTTAATCGATTTACACATCACAAAAGTTTCATAAAAATTAATGTACTGGTAGTGGTAAATACATACATACAAAAAAAAATGTATCCTTTTGGTGAAGAAAACTCTTTCTATACCCAAATATCTTTCTTCATCTTTCCTTAGAGTGAAAAGTTTAGATTCATTCATATCACACCTTTGGTCAAGCATGCTAAGCACCCATGTACAGCCTAGACAGTACGTGTTTCCTTGTGCTCCTCAATCTTTTCTTTGTTCATAAGAGAGTAGTAAGTGCCTATTAGTAAAGTGAGTGATAGAGTGCTAGAATTTAGCTAGAACATCCAATTCAGCAGAATAAATATTAATATATTAAAACAATAGCATCATATCTGGAAGAAAAGCAAAATAATGAGTGAGACCAACACCAAGGGACTATCCAAGTCCCAGGAAAGGTTGAAAACTATGATTGAAAGTGAGCTTCAAAGGCACATATATTCCTTCAACATCACCTGCATCTACCTGATAGCACTGAGAGGTATGGATCCAGAAATATTCATGTGACAATGATTGTGATATTGTGCAGACAGACTACAGCTGTTATAGTTAATATGGTTTTCCACTAAGTATGGATATCTGGTCTAAATTTTATTAGAGTCCCAGGTTTCATACCAAATAAAGGTTGCATCTAAACACTACATAGAAAATGAGCAGAAACAGGGACCTATCATTCTTTAAACGAAATATCTGAAAAGTGCCTGGATTCTCCCCCTTTTCAACCCTGATATTCCTGTATCATGATAATATAATCTTACTTCATAATAAGAAATATTTCATATTCAAGGAAAGGAAAGGAAAGGAAAAGAGAAAGAAAAGAAAGAAAGAAAGAAGAAAGAAAGAAAGAAAGAAAGAAAGAAAGAAAGAAAGGAAAAGAAGAAAGAAAGAAAGAAAGAAAGAAAGAAAGAAAGAAAGAAAGAAAGAAAGAAAGAAAGAAAGAAGAAAGAAAAAGAAAGAAAGAAAAGGAGAACAGAGAAAATAAGAAGAGAGAAAAGGAGAAGGGAGGAAGGGCAAGAAAGAGCAAAAGAAGTCCTTGGAAGCTGTATGCAATTATGATGGATAAATCAATTTGTTACTTTTAATCAGAGCTAAAAATGGTTGCTCCAATAAGATGCATAGTGGAGTATGCATATATTTTATGCGTAACATAGGGTATTAAAAGAATGTGACTGCACTACTATTCCTAAAGTTAACAAAGTGAACACAAGAATCCAGCAAACATCTCCACTATCCTCCTACTTTGACTTGATTTTGCACAGCAATACATTCCCCCGAGTCCATCAGATGTTAATTCATAGAACACTGATTTCATTGTGTCATATACATTTTCTTTCTTTTTTGTCTTTCTTTTAAGAGAGGGAGAGAGGGGGGAGGGGCAGACAGAGAGGGAGGAAGAGAAAATCTTAAGTAGGGTCCACCATGAAGCCCAATACAGGCCTTGATCTCACAATCCTGAGATCATGAATTGAGCTGAAATCAAGAGTCAGATGCCTAACGACTGAGCCACCCAGGTGCCCATGTCATGTCCATTTTCAGTGATGCCTTAGATATAGTCATATTGCTTCTTGGATACTAAAACAAAACAAAACTCAACTTTTGTGGTTCCTGTTAACTCAGCTGCACCTGACCTAGGCTCCTTATAAGTCAATATTTTAAACTCTACTCCTACCAAGCTGGTCTTCCTATAGCCCCTAAAAAAAAAAAAAAAAAAACAGGTTCTTCATGGCTTGATGTCTCCCTCTTTTTTTAAAGATTTAATTTATTTACTCATGAGAGACATAAAGAGAGAGACAAAAACATAGGCAGGGGGAGAAGCAGGCTCCATGCAGGGACCCCAATGTGGGACGCAATCCCGGGACTACGGGATCACACCCTGAGCCAAAGGCAGATGCTCAACCGCTAAGCCACCCAGGTTCCCCCTCAACATCTCTGTCTTCACAACATTCTTCCTTTCTGATATGCCCTATTATCCTCTCTTCCAATTTTTTTGAATTCTGTTTGGTTCAGGAAACATCTTCCCAAAGAGGAAGGCTTCACCAACTCCTCTACACCATAGCTGGCATCTAGCATAGGACTCCCTGGTATCCTATGAAAATGGTTTTAAACCATTTGAACTGTCTGAAGATTCAAGAAAGGAAGGAATAGACATCCCTGACTTTTATCCGACCTGGCCTCTGGACACTGGGTTTCCAATAAGAATTTGTTTCATGGAAGCATTTATTTAAATGTTTTATACACACACATGCAAACACACACGCATACATGTGTGTGTATGTATATATAGTAAAGCTTCTATCCTAAGCATCTCCTTATATATTTTTTTAAGCTTTTATTTATTTATTCATGAGAGACACGGAGAGAGAGAGGCAGAGACACAGGCAGAGGAAGAAGCAGGCTCCATGCAGGGAGCTCAATACAGGACTCGATCCCGGGACTCCAGGATCACGCCCTGAGCCGAAGACAGACGCTTAACCACTGAGCCACCCAGGCGTCCCGCATCTACTTATATTTATTACTTTCTTGTCCACTGCCTATAATGGCCAACAGTTTCATATGTGTATGTCCTTTTTTCCAATTAGTAGTCAAAGAGCAAGAACAATGCCTTAATGCACAGTGAAACAGGTTAGATTCATAATAAACTGTAGTAAGTACTTCATTAATTAAATAATTGAAGAAAATACTTGCAAAGTTTTCTAATAATCAATTTCAATTATTTTCGAGTTCTCTAAATTTTTCCATGTCTTTACAAAAGCAATAATTAAAAAAAATCTCAAATTATATAGTTGAGAAGGAAAATTTTGGTTTAGTGAAAAAAACTACAACAACAACAACAAAAAACCCGACTACATTTCTGCCTGGGAGTATTTAAAGTCATGATTCCATGCTTATCATTTTCCTGGATGACACAATTACCATATAGTAAACTATATAGTAGAACAATACAATATAGTGTAGGCACTCTGCAGAGCCTTTTAAATTTCTATTTTTTCTGTCTAAATGCTGTTGTTCCATGGCATTTATGAAAATCAGCTGGTTAACTTTGTTGTGAAATAATTAAACTGTATGTATAGGGCTAGTATCTTTATTGGCAAATTGCTTTTTGGAGTTCAGATCCTGAACCAGACTTTGTTGTTACTGTTGATTCCTCTCCATTCTTCTCTTTTAATAACAAAGTAATATGGTTTTGATCAAACCATCCTTTGCAGCCTGAGAAAATACCCTCCCAAGCTGTTCCCAGACTTACTGTGGAAGATTGTATGTCGGAAGCAGTGAAATAGCATATTGGCTCAAAGGCCATTAGGCAAGAGCTAGGGAAAAAAGGCAGGGCATTCACTTCTAATTTCAAATCTATCAGACATGGCTTGTCGACATTATGTCATTGGCCTGTCAGAATGAAAGAATACAAGACAAAACTGTTTTAATACTTCACTGCTTGCAATATTACCACAACACCACATGTGGAATAGATCTGAGAAGGAAGCTTTGAGTAAAGCATCATAGCTTCATTTTTTATGTTGTCATCACTGTAAGAAAGATATTTGACTGGACTTCAGCCTTTTGAGCAGTCTTTCTCTTTAAGTCTAGTACTGGGTTAGCAATAATCTGAGTTTAAATTAGCTAACTTTGTGGCTTTCTATATATTCCTTGATTATGAAAGCTAATGAAGAATTTACTTATTAACTATTCCAGTTTGCACAAAAGGGAAGAGATGGCAAGAACTAAGTTATAACCTCAACTCTCTGCCTAGGTAATGCTTACTCATGCACACATGTGTATGGACGACCACTAAATTTACATCTATCTGAAGGCATAGGTGGTAAGGGGCACTAGTCTGAAATAAAGAAAAAAAACACAAATTGCCTATGTTTGTGATCACAAAGTAAACAGTCCACATGTGTATAACTGGAAAATAGATTAATGCTGAATACTATTTTTTTGCTCTTTTTCCGCATATAGACACACACACAAACACACTTATATTTGGGGCAGTTATATACTTCATCCACATAGAATAGAGTTATACCTCAATATACCAAGATCCTGAACTCCCAAAATCACAATTGCTTATTGTACTTCATACTCACAAAAAGACCAATCCTAAAAATTCTTCCTAAGAACAAATACTCTAGATATTATTTTAAGTGTAAAGAAATCCAGATCATTGAACTGACACATGGGAAATGTGTCAAAAATCCCTTCTGACTAGCTATATGGCTTTTGACAGTTTTTGTACCACCTGTCATTTAAAATCCTCATAAAGAAAAGAATAAATTAATATTCTAAACATCAGTGGTTTGAAATGAAGATGAAATGGCGTGTGAAAAATTTCCCAAATATAATCAGTGTTCGACTTAAGTAAAGAAAAGGCCAAATTTTTCACTCAAATACTAGATCATGTATACTCAAGATTTAATAATACAAAGTGAACTTATGCTCAGAATTTTTACTCAAGAAATTCCAACTAACACATAATATAAAAAAAAGTTTTAATTTATTTAAATAAATTTAAATAAAACAAAATCATAATACATAATATAAAATAAAAATTTTAAGATTGATTTCCAGCAGAGCATCATGGCTTAAACAAAACAAGCCAAAAAACTCTGGCTTAACTAACTGGAAAATATTTAAAACAAAATTATTCCTTACTTAATTTAAACAAGTGAAAAACTTACATGGATCTTAGTAAAAGTATTAAAAAAATTAGCAATAGCTTACACTCATACTGATATAATAATACTAAATGTCTACTAAATAATATGTAAATCTATTAATTCACCCAAACACTGATTAATAAGACATTGGGGAGAGTCCTCATTGTAAGGAGAGTGTCAGAAAAGGCTGGCTACAGGTACAATAATTTCCAACTTTAATTTGCCCTTTCAAATCACTAAAATGATAACTCAATTGTTTTTTCAGTTTTTTGTCCTAAAGTCTGTATTCAGACTTGGCTGAGATGTATAATATTCTGAATACAGAAGAGGGCAGAGTACATAGCTCACAAAAAATTTTTAAATCCAATTGCTATCACTCTAATTCCAGCTGTGCGATTGAATTCTATCTTTGTAATTACTAGAAATCATAATTGTGCCAGGTTAATCTTAAATTCATGGAATAAAGGCAAACTTTCCTTCCGTATTTTGTGTAGCTACATCACATTTAAAATTTTGCTATCAAAATAAATAAATAAATAAATAAATAAATAAATAAATAAATAAAATATTGCTATCAACTTATAACTACCAATTTAATATTAGCATATCATCAGTTTTTTTGTGAGGTAATTATAATATGAATCAATACAGATCAGAGGCATAATGTGATTTACTTTGTATTCTTTCAGCACACGTTTCAGAAGCTTCATAATTTGCAAAATTCCCCCATTGTCTAAATCCTTTTAGGTCACCCAAGTAAAATTATTAGATTACTATGTCAGCATCACTGTCTTAGTCCTTTTTCATATCTTCCCAAAGTTATCCTGCACAATGCATATGCTGGGCACACTGTAATAAATGCCAATGCATATTACAAGTTAAAATAATTGTGTTTCCATTCACTAGGTATCATAACTATTCCTCACAATGCCTAAAAAATGGAATTTACATGCAGAAAATCAAGGTTGTTGATGACCCAAAACACTAATCCAATAATTTAAAAGAAGCAAAAAAAAAAAAAAAAAAAAAACGGCACTTAATAGGGTTTATGGAAAAAAAAAAAACAATAGACCAGGATAAAAGTCATTCCAAATTAGTGATTCAAATGCTTACAAGGGCAGTGTAGAAGGCAGCATTTAAAAATAGTGACTCTGAGCGTCTTCTTGCATTACATTTTAGTACATGAAATTGGCCAATGTTAATGTCCTTGCATGAAAAATCATTACATGTCAATATGAATTCCATAAAACCATAAGTCTTAGACTGTGGGCACAGAAGCCTCTAAGAATGGATTGCTGTGTGTTCTCTTCCCTACTGTCCACTTCAACAAACTCAAACAACATTAAATAACATATTTCACATTGTTGGAGCTTTTTATAGCTCATAAGGCACTTTAGCATGCATTACTGTGCTTAATTGCTCAGTGTCCCTGTAAGGTTACAGATGATAACATCCTTTTCTATGTGAAAGCACCTGGCAATCTAATGTAGCAGCATTCCTTTACCCAAAGAAAATTCAACACACATCAATTCATATTATTCAATATTTTTCTTGGAGTTGATTCATTTTGATGGAACCACAGGTTTTCATGTAATGGATTGATCCATATGATCTTTATTCCAAAATAATGTATATTACTTTTCCATGTTTGATCATTTTTTATGGAAATATTTGTTGACCTACTTCTGGCAACTTATATACAGTTTATATGCCATAAATTATAAACAAAAAAAATTTTATGTTATTTCAGAGAGAGGTAGAGTGTAACATAAAAGGGAAGGCAAATTTGGACATTTAACTATTAATCAAAATATGGAGCACCAAGTGACCCCTCCTCCAATTTTAAAAGTAAAGTGCAAAATATCTGTAAAAGCATTAGGTGTTGGTCATCATTTTTAAGGATAAAGTAAATTACAAATGTGAACGCTGTTTTATTTAGAGAGGCTGCTCTTTAAGGAAAATGTCACAATGCCTTCCCCATAACTTCCAATCAATGCTCCAAATCAAATTCAGTTATTTTCATCTGACCTCCCTTATTTTTTAATTGTGTCTTATCTGAATATCTATAACAGTTTTACTGATACATACATCTAGATTTAAGAAAGGATCCTGAAACTCTCAAATTCATTCCAAAATTTTCCAAGCCAACTTAGAGTTCTCCAGGAGAGATAGGTTGATAAAATGCTGCAGTCAACTGCTGAAGATTTCTGCAGAAGTATAAAAGAAACCTCACTTAATTTTAAGACAAATCAGGAAGTCTTTAGCAATAAAAAAAATGACCATATGGCCTGTAATATTGCCAGGTCATCACCTATTGTACAAAAGCTGGACATTCAAGGGTGCCTGGGTGGCTTAGTTGGTTGAGCATCCTACTCTTTATTTCAGCTCAGGTCATGATCTCAGGCTTCTGAAACAGAGCCCCAGATTGCCCTCCACACTCAGCAATGAGTTGTCTTGGGGATTCTCTCTCTCTCTCTCCTTCTGCCCCTCTCCCTGCGCTCGCTCTCTCTCTCTCTCTCAAATAGATAAATACATTTAAAAAAAAAGAAAATTAAAAGAACTGGACATTACACAGGGTCTGTCAATTTTATGACAAATAGCTCAGGTGTGGATTTAGTGAATAAATATAAGCTGTAATGTCAATGAGCTGAATCTTTATTTTATGAGCAAAGAATATTTCTAAGTTCTCATCAGCTTGAAAATTCAAGGAAATGTGTGAAAGTAAGCTATTTAAAGACTTAGAATCATTTTCAGCTTCACAAATATTTTTATGACAGCATACATAAATATTAAATGCAGGATTGTCATAAAGTAGGCCATTAGACACATGAACACAGAGATATAGGAATAGTCACATGAAATATTTAAAAATGAGGGTAGAGCCAAAATAAAAGATAAAGCTTTTTATCTATTGTGACCTATTAATTTTCAGCAAGTGTGGCCAGATTTTGAGTTTTGAGCATACAGTAAAACAAACTGCTGACCTGAATCATATTTGTTTAAAAAACTGATCACAAGATTACTCTTAAATTTTATGTGGAAGTCTGAAGTAGGAATGTGAAGAAGATTGCATTCAAATAAATTTTAATGAACTAGACAGAGGAGTAGAATATATCTCCATGTTCGATTAGCATTTGCTACAAGATTCTTATTCTTTATTTTTAGAATTCATTTGGGATAGAAGAACCATTCAACAGTAATAATGTATAGAAAAAAGGTTTTTACAAATCTTTTTTGAAAGAATTTGAATAGTAGATATTTGAGTTATTTTATTTTGATAATCCTGTAACTTCAGTAGACCCCAAATTTAAGACGGTTATTTTAACTCGTTAAAAATTTTACAAAGAGTATTTTGACACAAGTAATCTTTTTATATGTAATATTGCTTCCAAAGTATTTCCGAATACCTATTTCATCAATTCCAATATACACTTGTTAAAGAAACAATAAAAACATCACCCAAAACAGCAGAGCATAAAGTACAAGTCAGCTCTCATTCTGGACATAAACAGTATAAATTACTGGGTGTTTTTAAGTTTTCAAATGTTACTGCAGAACTCTTCTAATTCCTGTGACTTCAGTCTTATTAATTCTGAACAAAATATTTCCAATATCCAGGTCTGTGATCACACAGGTAGCTGAGCATGTTATTGTCCAAGCAAATGCGTTATGAGTCCTCAGATGATGGACTACACTGAGGCCAGATGTCAGAGGTGCTGAAATTGATCATCCATCAGTAATTTTCTATCTGTCGCAATAGCTCTGACCCATTGAACTAAATAAATATGTTTAATCACTGACTGGTCAACTTATCAAATGCTGCCCTGGGCTAAGGGGAAGGACTTGTCAAATGTAGACCAGATAAAGCAAGAACCACAGCCATAGGCAAGAAAGTAACTGCATCCCTTATCTCTATCCCTTTCATCTCACTTTGGGAAAACAGACTTAGGAAATCGTATTAGGAAAACAACTTTTTAGCCAAGAGAGGACAGACAAATGTTTCCTTAAAGTTCTACTGTTTTTTCTCCTATTTTTTTTTCTATATAAACCAAACTGTTCGTATTTCTCAATTAGACTGCAATTATATAAAGACATCCCAAGTTCAGTGACAGGTAGTACAATGAAACTTCAATAATGGGGAAAGAGTTAAGGAGGAGTTGTATCACAGAGTTATTTTCTGCCATGGGGCAATGGTGATTTCAGAACACCTACTCAGTCCTTATGATAAAGCTCTCCTCTGAAAAAGAAATACCTTCACCATTCACATAAGCTAAGGGATTCAAAATTGCTGAATATGAACAGTTACATGACAAGCCCATTACATACAAACATTAATCATAGTTAATGAGATAAAAGGTTCCCTAACGTGTGACATTGGGTAAGTGATAGATCAGCCATCCTTTCATTGAATGTGCCAACAGCTATGTGATTATAAAGGCCAACTGCCATCACCGTCCAGGAATGGAGCAAACTGAGATTAGATGCACTGCACTGACCACAAACAGTAGGATCTCTCTGGCAGGATTCATGGAGGCGCACAAAAGACCACTCTCAGTATTAAGTTCTCTATGTCTTACTTTGCCACTGCCATGAGCTGGCAGTCATGACAGAAAACTCTTGAACTTGTTTATTCACACTTGTTTAATCCTGATTCTACACACTGACTCAGCCTGTGGGGTTAAGAAGATGGATGAGAGGAGCCAGGGCCATGAAGGGGTCAGGGTCATGATGTCGCTAGATCTCATTAACTACATCACTCAAGACACCAGTCACTCCAAAGGTCACTCCAACTGAGGACCTGGAAAGGTAAAGGAAAATCAGTTGGATGCAATGAACTGATTTTTCTGAGAACTGACATCACATATAAAAAGAAAACTATTTGAAATTTGCTTTCCAGAACCAATGATACCAACTTGTTAAAAAAAGTTTTAAGAAATGAAGAATACATTGTGGAATCACTATATTGTACACCTGAAACTAACATGACACTGCATGTTAACTAGCTGGAATTAAAATCTTTAAAAAATTTTAAAAAGAAAAGAAATCGATAAATAAAATTTTAAAAGAGAAATGAAGAATAAACTACTTACAAACTCTCAAGCAAAAAAAAAAGATAACAATTGTGAAAAAGGCCATCAAAGTCTAGTGAGCCCATGAATTAACAATTACTATGTTGATTTTTTACCATGTAAAATTTGGCCTATCATACATTAGTTGATATAAAAAGGTAGAGGAAGGGCTAGTGTTCACAAAAGGTATCACCACCATTAGAAAGCTGAAAACAACTTTTTTGGTGACAGAAAAACTAATAATTTTAACTTATTTTACAGAGATATTATAGAATAGTTGGAAGTAAAACCATTACATGAAAACATTCATGAAACCACAATGCTAGAATTTGGAAGGACTTACTAAACATGTTTGCAATTTAGATTATTTCTATGTCCTGAGTATACGTGCAAGCAATTATTATGAGACATCCAAATTTCTAATTCTTTGAAGAAATAAAAACTTAAAATTATGTTACATCTTATCTAATATGACCAAGTTATAGAGCGATTTATTTATATGTATAGTATTTATATCTTTTATTTTATTGGAGTATTACACAAAATTGAATTCATTTTACAGATTGTCTATTACGATAGTGATAGTGTTAACAAATGCATTAAAACATAGTGGAAATAATGATGCTTATTTCTGACAGTACTTTTTTTTAACTCCTCAATAGTTTCTCACATTTCTGAAATAAGAATATATTACATATAACCAGAAAAACATATCAAAGTGAAAGACAAAATAAAGAAAAGGAAAACAAACTGACATGCACAGCAGAAAGGTCTTTATAGTAATTCAGATAATATGGGTCCAAAGAGAAGAGAAACGTAATTTTGGTCTAATATATGCCTGTTTATGTACATAAAATCACAAAATTTAGGTGAAAGTATTTTGGTAAATAGCAAATGGGCAGTTTACCTAATACAATACTTTATATACTAAGGATAAGTCATATATACAACAACAACAAAAAATCTTCATTTCCTTCTTAGAGAAACAAAACAAGATTCAAGTTATATACTAGAAATTTATACTCCTTTGTTTGCATTAAACTTAAAGAGACCAGAAATACTGGTTCAGAATGTATACAATTTTGCATAAAACATCATTTACCTTAGACCCGATTGCCTGATTAAAAAAGAAAAATGACTTAATTATATGGTGACAAGGTGAATAGGGATTGCATAGATGTGGATACACGATCAGTTAATTCCTTAAAAGACATGGAAGATTAAGGAAAAAACTCACTTACCAGTATATTATCAATTACTTGTTGTCAACCAGAATTCACATGAAGAAATAGTTTAAAAAAAAAAAAGATATTATCTGGGCTAAGAAGAAATTTGCACAGACTGGGGGACAGGCCAGTTAAAGACTGCTGCTAAACTTACTTGATATCCAAGATTGGCTCCTCTAAGTTTCTTGAAGCCAAATGTAAATGATATATTAGAAATCTCTTTTTTTTCCAATAAACTTAGTTCAGTAATCATAGATGACCCTTTATATTAGCTCAGTTTGATTTCCCTTTTCTCGAGGACAAATGATCTAGCCCATCCTCCTCAACCTTAAATTCAAGAAACCAGACTCAGAGAGATTAAACGTTTGCCAAGAATTACAGACCTAGTTAACAGTAGAAGGGGCAGAATCTGGTGCTTTCTGGAAAAAGAAATTCCCAGAATTATCTTTTCCCTACATCGCTGTCTCATGAAACTGGCTCCTTATTTGTCATCTTAAGCCTGCCTCTCACCAGCTAGGGGCTCAGATTAAGTCAGTTCATTTCTCAGGGCCTCAGTTTCTACTCCTGAACAAGACTGATGATCTCTAAAGTTCCTCCAACCTGCCAGCTTCTAAATGCACGGTTTTACGATGACCTGATTCACCCGAAGTTTGCGTCTTTTTTTTTTTTTCCTGATTTAATCCTACATTTATTTCTTGTGAGAAAGCTTCCATTAATGCCCCTGTAATTAACATCAAACCCAAATGGAATGAATGGGAGATTTTCTTATGCACAGGATAAGAACCCTTAAATAAGAATGAATAATGATAATATTTCCCAGAAGACAACTATGGCAGCCCTCAAGTATGATTAACTAGACCACTCCTTGTCTCTCTTTCTCCACAGAAATAGAACAGTTCATTTGCATGTCATCTGATATAAAGAGATTCTAGCATATAATGGGTTATTACCATTGGGTACTTCATTAGTAAAGCTTTTCCTTATGATGTGATAGAATAGAAAAAGACAAAGTAAATTGAGATTCTTACATCTCTATTAATGACATACACATTTGGAGATTAGATTCTATCAGCTTATCCATCAATCCTAAAGAACCAAACAAGTACTTAGGAAGGGTTTTACAAGTTGACCCCTTTCTAGGTAGCCCTGTTTAACAACAGACTTTGGAGAGAGGCTGCTTTTAAAAAGAAAATCCTATATGAATATTAAACACAGCATTTCCCCCCTTCGTTTAAGAATATTCAAAGCAGATCCAGGAAGAAAACAAAAATAAATCAGCCTTTCTATCAAGCTGCTCTTGAATTTGGACATGTGGGTCCTGGGGAATTATATGTTATAAATGAGGGGTTGGGCTACGAAATGCAATTAATTTAATTGCTTATAATCTCAGAGGATTTCAAAATAAGATGTGTAAGATGTGTGGACAAATGGGATTTTTCCAAGGACTTTTCATGAAACATGATAATACTAAATTTAAGGAAATTATTTCTACTTTATAGAATTCCTTGTGAATCGGAAAGTGATGAGGATTATTCTGCAACTGAATAGGTCACCAAGACTGTTTGTCACTTTGTTTCATTATTGTGGGAGACTGATTTTTCCTTTGAGGAAAAATAAAGCAAAGTCATACCAAAAATATATAGTTCTACACAATTTTTAAGGTTTTCTTCTGATCACATTATCACATTGGTTTTGGTCTGCCTGTAATCCTTAAGATCCCAGGAAAGAAGTCATACACGATATCATTGCCCAGCCTGCTAAGGCAAAATCTGCAACTTCTATCTAGTGGTTCTTTTCTTTCCTCAAAAGTCAACAGAACAAGTATATTCTCTCTTTGTCTTGACAGTTCTTGATGTGCTTGGTGAGAACTACCAGACCTACCAATGTCTTCAATGCTCCTGGTTCAATAAATCCAATTCCTTCTACATTTCCTACTTGTGACAGTCTTAAACACTTGATATTTCTCATCTAGAAGTATTCCTCGTTTCATGGTGCATTTAATTTGACACTCAGAACTACTAACAGTATTCTACCCATAGTTTTAGCAACAAAGAATCAGGCTGGATTGCATTTCTTAATCTCAATGGAATTTAGAGTAAGAGAATTTCAGCAGCTATATAAAGGACCCTAAAGGATCCCATTCATTATCATATATTAGGGACTCTTTACTCCCATGAACAACCACACCCATTTTACATTAACCTCCACAGCTTCCCCTTAAAAAATGCCTATCATTAAACTAAACAACCATGATGGAGCAAAAATCAGAAACAGAAGGAAAATTCATAGAACTGTATGTAGAATGTACTGCATGTTGAATTTATGAATTCAATGAATTTGTAAGTCTGATTAAGTAATTTTAAACAGATCACAAACAAGTCACAAAAAATATGAAATATTCAGTATTTAAGTAAAACATTTAAATATTTAAAAGTTGGGATCCCTGGGTGGCGCAGCGGTTTAGCGCCTGCCTTTGGCCCAGGGCACGATCCTGGAGACCCGGGATCGAATCCCACGTCAGGCTCCCGGTGCATGGAGCCTGCTTCTCCCTCTGCCTATGTCTCTGCCTCTCTCTGTGTGACTATCATAAATAAATAAAAATTTTAAAAAAAATAAAATAAACAATTCTCGTTCTTAATATTTAAAAAAATAAATAAATAAATAAATATTTAAAAGTTACAAAGTAAATTATTCAGGGGGTGCCTGGGTGGCTGAGTTAGTTGAGCATCTGACTCTTGATTTTGGCTCAGATCATGATCTCAGGGTTGTGAATTCAAGCCCAGGGTCGGGCTTCAGGCTGTACTCTGCTTGGGATTCTCTTTCTCCCTCTGCCCCTATCTGCCTCGCTCTTTAAGTCAATAAACAAATGAATAAATAATTTGGTTCCTAATAAGATATTTCTTATTTAAATTTTTTTTTTTTTTTTTTTTTTTTATTTATGATAGTCACAGAGAGAGAAGGAGGGAGAGGCAGAGACATAGGCAGAGGGAGAAGCAGGCTCCATGCACCGGGAGCCCGATGTGGGATTCGATCCCGGGTCTCCAGGATCGCGCCCTGGGCCAAAGGCAGGCGCCAAACCGCTGCGCCACCCAGGGATCCCTTCTTATTTATATTTTAATGTATATCTAAGAGAGTTTAACAATTCATTTATTTTAACTTTTTATTTTGAAATAATTATGGATTTATAATAAATTGTAAAGCTAGTACAGAGGTCCTGTGTACCCTCCACCCAGTTACCCCTCCAATGGTTATATCTTATATAATGATAGCATAATACCAAAACTAGGCATCTGACATGGGTACAATGTATGTGTGTAGGTTATTCTATATCATCTTACCGTGTGTACACCTTTGTGTAATCACCATCACCATCAAGATGCATGACTGTTTCATCAACACAAAGAATACCTCCTTGTTCTCTGTTCACGGTCACACCTATGCCTCCGTCTACACCATCCCTAACTCTTGGCAACCCCTAATCTATTTTCTATCACTATAATTTTGTCATTTTGAAAAGCTTATATAAATGAAATCATACAGTCTGTGATCTTTCAAAATGGCCTTTTTCACGGAGTATAATGCCCTTGAGATCCATCTAATAAGTTGGATGGATGGATCTCAATTTATTCCTTTTTATTGTTGAATCATATTCCATGATATGTGTATAGCAGGCTTTGCTTAACCATTTACTTGTTGAGGAACATTTTAATTGCTTCCATTCTTTGCTGTCACAAATAAATTTTTTTTGAGTGTTTAATTCAAACCTATATTTGTAGTTTCTAAAATGTTGATCCACAGACCACTTTCTTGTTACATGTGTGTACCAATGAAAACAAAAGGCAGAGAATCACTGCCATCCCTGCAAAAGAAATGGCTCCTTTTCTAACATTCTTTAAAAATATACAATGTACGGTCCTTGCACCTCAGCACAGGTGGTGACGTAATAAATATAGTGGCTCGCTTGTTCTCCTCACTGTTCCTCGAGGTCTGCCAACTACCTGTTATAAGCCCGCTCCTTTTTGGATTTCTCCAGGGCTTTGTCCATGGTCTTCTCATTCTCCCCTCGACATTTGGGACAGTACCACTTGCCCTTTGGTTTGTGATTCAGCCCCACACAGGAGAAATGGAACCACTCAATGGGGCACTCATCATTGTCACAGCCGATCACTTCTCCATAGGAGACCTGATTGCACAGACAGTATGTTGGCTCATTTGGGTCGATGGGAAGGTCTGCGGGGGACGCTTCCCGCTCGGCTTTGGCCTTGGAGCGTTTCTTCTTCTTGGAGGCTTTTGCTTTCTTCTCCTTAGGTGTTCCTGAGGTGATATCATCATGGTCGTGATTATTAGCCACGTTCTCTCGATTCTCATTGTTGCGCTGTCGCCGGGACCTCTTGTTGTTGCTCTTCTCTGCCTGTGTGATTGTCTCACTCTTGGACTTATCCTGGCCAGCTTTGCCGCTGTGGCCAGTGGTGTCATTGACCTCCTGATGTGCCTCAAAGAGCTCCACATGACTATCTACCTGCCTGGTCCGGTTCTCCACCAGCTCTACCATCTGTCTCACGATCTGGATCTTCCCGTCACCCAGTTCCTGGCTCCGAATCAGGGCCCTCTGAATGCAATGCAACACTCTCCTCTTCTGGACACTGTCTGTCTCACGTTTAAATTTCTCATAATACTCATCCAGTTCCTTCAGGATTTCTTGGTATTTGGTGTCGATCTCCCGCATCAGGGAGACGTTTCTCTGCAGGTCCAAAGGCAGAGACTCGATGGAGTCCAGGTAGTCCTCCACATAGTTCACCAGGTGCATCTGCTCCCCATTGACAGGGCTCAACATGGTTCACCCACAAATAAAATTTTTATTTAAGTCATTTTTTTTTAATTTTGGCAAAAGGTATATAGTAATTTCTTGGCCCACTCTTAACATGCTAGTGATGTTTAACATCTTTTCATGTGCTTATTTGCCATCCATAGATCCTTTTTGGTGAAATGTCTCTTCATGTCTTGTCCCCATTTTCTAATTGGATTATTTCAGTTAGTGTTGAATTTCAAGAGACTTTTACGCATTCTAAATATGAGTTTTGTCAGATATATGTTAGGATATATGTTATTTACAAATATGTTCCCCTACTGTATTACTTATCTCTTTATCCTCTTAATAGGATCTTTCAGAGAATAAATGTTTTTCGCTTTAATGAAGTCACTTTTTTTTTTTTTTTTTTTTTTTTGGTTTGTGTTATGGTATCATGTCTAAGAACTCTTCACTAAGTCTTAGATACCAAAGGGTTTATCTTACCTTCTAAAGGTTCTCTAGTTTTATACTTCATTTACATTTAAGTCTATGATCCATTTTTAATTCATTTTTGTAGAATGTGTGTGGTTTAAGTTGAGGAGGTTCTTTTTCCTTTCTTTCTTTTTTTTTTCTTTTTCTTTTTTTTTTTTTGCCTATGGAAATCCAATTGCCCCAATATCATTTATACCATTTATTGGAAAGACTAACTTTTGTTTAATTCATTTTAAAAGGAAATAGTTATTTGAAAGCCAAACTGACCAATGTTCATGATACTATGTACTGAACTAAGAAACTATCAAAGTCAGCAAATATTGACAAGTACATATGCCATGAGATAAATGCATGTAAGTATGTCAGTAATTCTCAAAAACTCTAGAAAATATTATAAAGGTATCATTGCTCTTATCATGCCCCATTTTCTATAAAACTTAGTCAAGTTATCTTTAGATATTAAATGATAGATGGTTCTACTTACGAATTGGATTCTTCATCTTCAAGCTGCTTTGACCTGCAAATGTGTCAATAAGAACTGAAAGTGATGGATTTTCCTGATACTGATATTTGACAACTAGGAACTGTACAGAGAAAATCAAATTACTTGAATAAACTAATGAGCTCTCGAATGTCAATATATAACTAAATAAAAAGAAAGTAAAGATTACCCTTTCTGTTGTTCCTTTTCTTTAATATCCCATGAATCACAGAATTTTAACACCAGAACAAAGCTTTAGACTCATCTAGTCCAGCATCCTCCTTGTATACATATAATCAAATCATCATCTCTGAGTAAAATAACTAAAACAAACGCTAGGGATTTCCTCTATGTGTCTAAGGATTTTATTTGTTTGTTTAAATGAATCAATAAGGAGTCTTAGTGGTTAACAAAGCAGACTCTAGAGGAAGTTGTCTGAGTTCAAATCCTGATTCTCACTGCAGTCTGAAAAATTACAAGTTAATTCTTTGGGCCTCAGCTATAACAGAGAGTAAATAACAGGGTTATTCTGAGAATGAAATAAATCATAAGTATAAAACATTTTTAAAAACCAGCCTGGCATTTAGTAAGAGCAGTGATTATTATTACTCATTTCTACCCAGAGAAATCATTCCACTCCTTTCATAATCCTCTTGGCAGAATCAACCTCTTCCTCCACTGAATCCCCTCAGAATGTCAGCCCAAGGACTTACACATTTTGCATCAACCTGTTAACACATTTGGACAGCAAGAGTCATGTCTTGCTCTGTTTACTTGTTTTGTTTTGACCTGAGGTTTAAAAAAAAAAACAAAACATAAAATATAACATCTTTACCCTTTGTAAGTGTACAGTTCAGCAGTGTTAAGTATATTCACATTATTGTGTAACAAATCTCCAGGGCTTTTTCATCTCACAACAATGAAACTTTATACACATTAAACAACTCTTCTAAGTGCCTGCAGCCTCAATACTTAGCTGAGTACTTAGCAACTGGAAAGCACTGTAGGAAAATGTAGCAAACTGAATTTATATCATGCCTTGAACCACAAATTCATGACTTAAATGTTTGTCAATTCTCTTGGAATGCCATCTCTCCTCTTTCTGATATCAACTTAATTCATCAGCTTATCTCAACCCTCATCCGACTATACTGTAACTTGCAGTAGGCCTCCCCATTCATGCTCTCCAATACTCCCATCTAATGTACGCTGTTTAACAAATCTCCTTCATACCACACTTGCGAGTAACACTTCTCAATCAAAAACACTAAAAGGCTCCCTTAGGTCTTTGAGGAGAATACTCAACTCCTGAGTTTGAGTCATTGCCAATCTCCACTTCCCTATTTAAGTTACCTCCCTCTATCCCCCTAAGTACATTCTCCAAATCAGCATACACTTATCTTCTCCAAACTAGCCAACATGGCCTCAGGGTTTTGCTTTTATACTTCTCTCCAGTTTCCTACAGGACATTTTCATTTATATTCAATCAGAAGCATCTGGTGCCACTCTTACTTCTCGTGGTATACTTTTTTTTTTTTTTTTAAAGATTTTATTTACTTATTAATGAGAGACATGGAGAGAGAGGCAGAGACATAGGCAGAGGGAGAAGCAGGCTCCCTGTGAGAAGCCTAATGTGGGACTCAATCCCAGCACCCTGGGATCACGACCAGAGCCAAAGGCAGATGCTCAACCACTGAGCCACCCAGTCAGCCCCCCAGAGCAAACTCTTTGTGAAGGCCCTTACTCTACACAACAGGGGAAGAAGGTATTTGATGAAGTTGCCCAGGTTTCTCACAAATAACACAACACCACTGAGGATATCACCTCTTAAAATCACTCTCAATTACTAACAACTAGGAAACCCAATAAAGACTTTTTAACTGATTTAAGGAAAAGCATTGAATGTGCTCACTCAATGTGAATCAACAGAGAAAGCAAGAAGCAGGAAAGTGAGGCAGGGTAATATACAGGAAATGGTCTATAGCACATATGACTTCTATTATGGAAATAAAGTCATATTGTGTTATTGTCAACTTTATAGTATATAAATGAATAAAATTTGTTATAAAATCTTAGTATAGACTTAGATGTTAGATAACTACATAGAAAAGCTTAATGATGGCCTTTATAAATACTAGGAAGTACTTGTATAACTGGGAAACAGCTTGCTTATCAGAAAAAAAATAGTATAGATGATAAAAAAAAAGAGCTCCTTCTCTTCTTAGATGTAAATGTAAGCTTAGTTCCCAAACCTTCATTTGTGATGTGACTCAATGTGCCAATAACAAATAATCAATCAGACTTTTAGAGCCTGTAATATAGCTAACATCCTTGTTTGTTGGCCTTTTAAGTATTATATAACAGGCTTAATCAGGGAATAAGTGCCTACAAATGGTAGATTTTCTGCAAAAGCAAAATAAACATACAAAAAAAAAAAAAAAACAAACTGTTGGGATTCACCAGCGTCTGGGCCTGTATATCTATCTGTCACATCATCAAACCCCTGCCATCAAACAATCCTTGTTTGATTTCTAACCAAGTCCCAGCAATACTAACTTACTGACATCTACCCAGGCCCAGGAAGTAATGCTCGGGAATTTTAGAGAGATAATAGAAATCACCCCAAGCAGGAACCCAAATTATTTCTTGTGAAACATATACTCAATTGACAAAAATGTATAAATATCTTCTAATTTTTTTTAAAATGGCGGTTGGGAATGTTGTTTTGTTTTTGAAATCTTCTAGGGGGAAAAAAAAACAATTCCAATGATATAGATAGAATAAAAGAGTATGTCAGTTTTATGATTGAACCTCACCCTTTAGCAGTTAAACCATAAACTGCTACAAATTTTTATGCAAAATTTACAGAGTTGAACAAAATTTTACCTACTATTTTTACTTCTATACTGCTATAGAAAGCTTACCAACTCATGCATGAAAGAAGGGCAATCTCTTTTACATAATTACAAAAATCTTGTGGGGGCTGCTTCATAATAGAAAGATGTGTATTATATTTATCAGAAATGAATTCAATCTAAAGAAGAAAACTGGGGACTGGCCATTGTGCTGAAACACAAATCTTGAGAGAAAAGCCTACAAGTTGCAGCCCAAATTACATTTTCTAAGTATAATGTCAACCTGTATGCATTTTTATTAAAATCAACTTATATTTACATACTAATAGAAATCTAATAAATTGAAGCTTATGGGTAGAAAAACCCTCCACAATCTTGAATATTCCTTTTCTTAACTACATTTAAAAAGGTTTCTGGAGTTGAAAACAATCATTCACTCACTACAGCATGTTCTGTCTTGATCCATCTTAGCATCACTATGAATAGTTTTACCTGTCATCCATGGATAGGATTTACATGTTCGCAGAGCTCAGGACAATACTGTTTTCAGAAATAATCTTTTGAAAAAAGTAGAGGACATCAAGATTTTACTTCATTTATGCACTTTCCCTGGAGTCAGAGTTAACTCAGGCTTATTTGAGTGAATAGCAACTTGAGACTTGTACTAAGAGGGGCTGCGTGCAGTCAATTCAATCAACAGAAAACTGATATTAAAATATAGCATACATATTTAACTAGATAATAAATTCAAACATGTTCTCCAGGAGCAGCAATATCATACCTTCACTTGTGAAGATCAAGGAAGAGAACTGTATTTGAAAGAATTTGATTGACTTTCACAAAATTAAGAGGTACACACACAGAACAGCCCAAAAAACAGACATACACATATGCATATGCATGCACACTCACCCGCACACACACAAATACCCTTCTACAACCATCTGTTTTCTGATACCCAAATGTTTGCTTTGTCTTTTGTTTCTAGTTAAATACATCTGTTTTCTGATACCCAAATGTTTGCTTTGTCTTTTGTTTCTAGTTAAATATATAGATTTTATTTTTAAGTGCTTTCTATACCCAACTACCCAACCTGGGACTTGAACTTATAACCTAAAGATCAAGAGTCACATGCTCTACTGACTAAGCCAGTTAGGCCTCCCTAGTTAAAGATATTTTAGATTGATTCTTTGATGCCTATACATTCATGGCCTATAATACATTCAATTGAGTTTACAGATTTCTTTTAAAACAACCCCAGACCAACACTGTAGATACAGGGCAGAACAAAATCTATAGAATGCTACAATAGTTGATTCTCATGATTAATTTCTTCTTAATACTATGTTAGTAGAGGTTTCCCCTGTTTTAAGATTAATAGTCTGTATTAATTTGCAGGGGTTGCTATAAGACTGGATGGTCAAAACAACAGAAATTTATTTTCTCACAGTTCTGAAGGCTAGACATGTGAAATCAAGGTGTAGGCTTCAGTTTCTTCTGAGGTCTCCCTCCTTGGCTTGCAGACAGCCCCCTTTCTGCTGTGTTCTCATGAGCTATTTCCTATATGTGTCTGTATCCCTGGTGTCTCTCTACATGTCCAAATGTCCTGTCCTTATAAGGACACCAGTCATATTGAATTATACCCACCCTAGTGGCTATATTTTAACTTACCATTCTAAAGGTTCTACCTCCAGATATAGTCATAGTCCGAGGTACTAGGGGTTACGGCTTCAGCCCTAACTTGGCCCAAGTACCTTGGATTATGAACATTTTTCTATTGCTAATCTACCAAAACAACAACAACAAAAACACAAACACAAATTAAAAAACAAAAACAAAACTCTGAATTCTCTCTTAAAATTTATAGAAACACAATTAGAAGAATCATGAAAAAATCAGTTGCACCTACATTCTTTATGGTCAAAAACTATGAATAGCAGTTCCAGATGGACTTACGGTCCCTTGTGCACTTAAATGGATTGGTTTGTTTGTATGTTTATTTGTTTTAGGAAAGTCATGGTGTGATAACTTCAAAGTTACATATAATTTGAATAGATTTATCAACCATATGACTCAGTGATTGTTTCCCTAGGTATATACCCAAAAGAATACCCAAATGAAGCCCTATGTCTACCCAAAAACTTGCACAGGAATGCTCATAGAAGCGTTACTCATAACAAACAGTGGAGACAACCCAAATGCACATCAAAAGTGTATAGAAAGAATGTAGTATTATCCACACTATAGAATTTTATTCAGCAAAATGAAGGAATGAAGTACTGATAGATATTACAACAAGGATGAGACTTGAAAACATTATACTAAGAAAAAGAAGACCATATACTGTATGACTCCATTTATATGAAATGTCTGGACTAGGCAAATGTATAGAGATGGAAAGTAGATAAGTGTTTGCTCAGAACTGAGGCAGGAGGGTTTGAGAGGAATGGGGATTGACTGCTAATGGGTATAAGGTTTCCTTTAGGAGTGATGAAAATGTTCTATATTTAATTGTGGTGTGGGTTGGACAACTCTGTGAATATACTAAACAATGAACTGTACACTTTCAAAGGTATATTGTATGGTAAATGAACTGTATCTCAATAAAGCAATTTTAAATAAAAACTCTCCATGGTTTGGCCTTTTTTGAAATTTATTTTGTGTCTTTGTGGAGTATAAAGGTAATTTGCCTGTATAATATTCATTGACAGCCCAAAGAAAAGAAGAAAGTCACATATTTATTAACTTGGAAACATCAAGGAAACAATTTACCTTGTGTTCATTTTTAATGCCACCTGTGACCTCTATTACTAAAGTCAGTCTACTCTTGTAGCCTCTCTTCCTTGTACAGATAAAACATCAATTTAGTTTTGGATTTAAAGCAAACAGGATCATTATGTTTGTAGAGTGTTCCATAGCTTTGCTATTCTAGCAATCTGTGACCTATAAATAATGCAAGGCCTTTTCCTTCTCTAAACGACTTTCTTGCAGCATGAGTCTTGATACACAGAAACAAAAAAAGAAAGAAGAAGAAGGAAGGAAGGAAGGAAGGAAGGAAGGAAGGAAGGAAGGAAGGAAGGAAGGAGAAGAAAAAGAAGGAAAAGGAAAAAGAAAAGAAGAAAGAAAAAAAAAGAAAAGAAAAAGAAAAGAAAAGAAGAAAAGAAAAGAAAATAAAGAAAAGAAAAGAAAAGAAAGAAAAGAAAAGAAGAAAGAAAGAAAGAAAAGAAAGAAAGAAAAGAAGAAAAGAAAAGAAAAGAAAAGAAAAGAAAAGAAAAGAAAAGGAAATCACCACACAGTCATGGAATTCAATCTATTTCTAGTCCCCAATTAAATTATGAATCACATTTGTCCAGTTTTGAAGTTGCATCAAAAGCCACTTTTTAAGTATTTTGCCATTCTATCTTTATCAAGCAAAATCAAATCACAGCTAATCTGAAAAGTTTTTCTGTTTTGCTTTAGAAGAAAGCAAAGAAAAAAAAAATAGATCGGTTTCTATGTGACCCCTGACCTTTGAACCACAACCTCCCTGCCACTAAAGCGTTCAGCACCTCATTTAATCTCCCCTCTCTACACTGGTATAGTGCTAAAAAAAAGGAAACAGAAAACATAATCTGGGGACTTCATCAATTTTTCATGAATTTTCATTTAGGCCAGAACCCCCTCTTACCCTGGTCGATAGATCAAGCTGCTGTCATATATTTACCACCTGGGGCTACGGCAGCTATCTCTAGGGGCTGCCACTGACTCAGGCTGTATCAGAGGCAGCCACAAACTGTGGAGGGACCCCTGTGCTCTTTCTGCTCCAAACACAGGGAGACCTGGTGTTCAAATTGAAATCCTATCTGCATCAGCTCCACCTCTGCCCTCTTGGTGGTCTCATCGGAAGAGTGCATATTAACTTCTTCAGTGCCAGGTGCTTTGCTATGGACCCTGCAATTCTGTTTTCTAAATATGTAAAAATTGCTTTCACCTAAAGACCTTTCTTGAGTTCAAGGGATTTGAAAAACACTTTCTGGATTACTCCTTTTTTTATTTTTTCAAACCAAGAGGGAGAAAGCAAATATGAAGTACGTGATTCAACTCTCCTTATCAGTGATTGTTCTTGAATATTTTTTCCCTCCACTATCTTATGCTGTTATATAAAACTGAAGTTTGTATTAAAGGAAAACAAAAAGAGAACATATACAGTATGGTGAAGAACAGTCTGACTTCTTTCTATACAACCTGTCAAGACAGATGGTTATCAGTACAATTGCACATTTCATCTGACAGCAGAAACCAAGATTTTTGAAAGTAAAAATGAAAACCAAGGTGAAGCAAGGAGAGCCCCAAAACATCCGTATTTTTCATCAATAATCATTTCACAATAAAAGTTGTAACAAGTGTGTTTGCTACTTATCCTTACACTCTTAATCACCTAGATACCAGAGATTAGTAATTCTCAACTGATTTTGACCTCCCTAGGGGACATTTGGCAGTGTGCAGAGATATTTTTAGTTGTCACAGTTCTGGTTGGGGGTCTTATTGGCAGCTCGTGGGCAAAGGCCAGAGATGCTGCTAAACATCTTACAATACAGAGCACAGCCCCACAACAAAGAGATATCTGACCCCAAATGGCAATTGTACAGACGCTGGATAGCTTGCTCTAGTTGCCTCACACTGCATTCAGTGAGGAACTAAATTCTTGGAAGAACAGACACATTTGCCACTCCAATTCCACCACCTACTCATTTTTCAGCTGCCATGTTCTCTCCACTCCTAGAGTCCACAGAGTACTTTTTATTTAACCATTATGTGGCATTTGCATTACAGAACATTTTTTTTTCCCTTAAAGTTATTTCCTTGTTCATCAGGTCACTTCACTCTCCATAGGCCATCACTGTGACACCTCAGAGCCACCTAACCAGTACTTCTTTCCTTCACCCTCCATTACATACTGGGGTTCCAAGCAAAAGGAGTGATCTCAGCCCTTCTTAACTACTCCCTGCAGCCTCCCTGGGCAGTCATGTCTACTTTTTCATGTACTCCCATCACTGTACCCTCCATGTGGTAAAAATCTCTCTTCTCAGTTCTAGAAGTTCCCTTTTTAATGGAACATGAGATATTTTTACCTTAATGTTTCATTGGACATATTAAATAATACAGCCAAAACTGACTTCACTCTTCTGTTCCCATTACAGTTATTTCTCCTACACCTGCCTTCACTATGGATGTAGCAGTATATACTTAGGCTCTCAGTGGGAAAAAAATAAACAAACAAATCAACAACAAAAAACACTGAGAATAATCTCTTATCCTCTAAACCCCTAAACTGATCATAAAGTGATATGATTTATAATTTCTAAAGCTGATTCAAGCTATTTTCTTCTTTCAATCTTTGCTGCTAGTTTCAGTTCAAAATCTAATATTTACTATTTTCTGAATCATTTGACAGCCTCTTAACTCTTCTCTGACTTCAATCATCATCCTCTTAACCTAATCTTCAATTCTCTTTCAAAGAGAATATACATAACAAAAAAATCTACTTTTCCAACTTATGCTGCTCACCAACCTTTTATCAAGCTACCTACAGTTCTCCAAATACACAGCGTTGCTGGGCTTCCATTCTTTCCTTTACTGGATAAAACAGTGATATGTCATGATTGAACATTTATTGTTGAACATTCTAAATTACGAAAGCCAAACTCTGACTTAATCTATAGTTATTCTTCTATCATTTTATAAAAAAATATACTTTGGTAACAAATAATACTGCAAAAGCACAATGCTTTGGACCAAATTTCCATATTAATACATTTTATGAAACACATAAGGAAAGAGAGATGACTGATGATCTAATGTGAAAGAGATGAGAAGCATATAAATGGGTATTATTGGATCTTGTGTTGCCTCAAATGGCATGAACTGTTGACACGACATTAGAAGAAAGAATTTTATTCACTAGCTAAATCCAATTTAGCAGCTTTCTTGTTTCCCTCTCTAGGTCAAAAGTATTTTTAGCATTTCTCAAAGCTCATTGATTTAAAAATAAAAAGTGCTACTGTCACAGTACACAAGAAAAAAATCATGACTTAAAATTTTCCTCCTAAAACAGTTTGATTTATTATTAATGATGCAATTAGGAAAGAGGACAATCTGTAGGTTAAATAAAAATACAAGATGTATGTGTGCTGGAAGGAATTTTTAAAAAGCTAAGTTTTAAGGAAAAAGATGTTTATAGCTGCCCAATAACAAAATGACTGGCCAATTTAGATAAACTTAAATAGTAAGAAGAAAAGTTAGTTGATAATTAAAAACAGATATTTGCCTCTGAGTAGATAACATTAAAATATTTTTCAATTAAAAAATTGTAATTGTTATTTATGTAATAAGCCAAATATCATTTAGAGTGTTTTCCCGAATTTGGCATAATTCCTTAAAACTAAAAATTAGAAGAATCAGGATCTGGTCTTCAAAATCCCATTAACTTATTGCCTGAGTTTTCATCACTTAATTATCATGGGTTTCATTTTATCTATAAAATGGGAGAATAATGCTTGTTATATTTACTATAAAGGGATTTGATGGGGAAAGAAAAATCAGGGATTTTGACTTTGAAATATTTCAATATGTTTGAAATTTACCAGGAATAAGACATTTCAAAATAAAAATAGATTTGGGAATATTTATTCTGGAGGTTTTGTGTGTATTTCAAATCTCACTAAACTGCACTTAATTAAACAGCATCTTGAATGAAGTTATAAAAATGAAATTACCCAGTGCCCTGTGCAAAAATTGCATTGCTAGCTAAGGTCCTAATGCTCCTATCTCAAAGTACTTCAGAAAACAAATTTGGGTTTTAGGATTCTTCTAGTTTTTTCCTGTTAGATGTACACATTTCAAGCATTAGTGGGTTTTAGATTTCCTAGTACAAACTGTAAAGATAGGACACTTGAGAACAAAAGATTTCACTGAGGTAGCTGCAGAAGAAATAGTATAACTTTGGTTACTAAGAGATGTTTTCCTATTTAAAGTTGATAAATTATTGAGAATTGCAATACACACATACACAAGTTTTATAATGGAATGTGATATCATGTAGCCTGTGAGTACAAGTACCAAGTTTTACTACAGACATGAGACCATGAGCTATTATTTAGCACTCCCTTCTAGCCATATAAACAAGACGTATGCACCTTGAAATAACTCAAATTTCTTATCTGTGAAGACATACTGTACAACCAGAAAGTTGAAAAGTATAAACTTTTTTATGCCCAATAGTTGCCATCTTATTAATGATAAATTCCAGATAAAAATCTTTCTGCAGAATAAATAATGTCAACTTTTTATGTTACCATTTAAATTATGACACTAAATCCTTATCTATAAACCAAAAAAATCTATCATATATTTTAATTTTTTCTGGAAAATGACGCATGAAGTTATGAAGTCAATGTTCAAATAGATGCAAAGCATTGATATCTTGATTTACAAATGCTATCTGGATTATCTAATGAATAAATAAATATATTTTTCAAACGCCAATGGCAGGGCAAGCCCTTAACTACTGCTGATTACCAAGACTGGACAAAATGCTTCCATGTACGAACATTTTGTCTCTACAGAAATGATCTCTTCTCTGATGAATTTTATTGACAGAAAAAATAGATAAATATAGTTGCTGTATTCTCCCTTACATGCCTACAGTAAGGATTCCTGAATTCAGACTGGAAGTAAAAGAATTAATATATTCTAGAGAGTGTATTCTTTTTAAAGTTGTTTAACAAAAATTATATTTAGAAATATATGTGTATAATATATATAACAGGTATATATAAATAACAGAAATAGATACAGCACTGAATTTATGCCTATATTTCATGCCATGTTACATGTAAACTTTTCATTTTAACATAGCTGACTTTAATACTTGATTATGTCTCTCATTAATAATTCAAATTTTAAACATGACCACATCATTGTCACTTTGCTTTAAGGTAAAAACATGATTTCCACCTTGCTTCAATATAATGAAATTTATTGCAATACCATGGCTTGACATTATTTTGACCAGCTTTCTTTGGAGAAGGCAAAGTAAAAAACTATGCATGGCATGTTGATTGTTTTCTTCTTTAGGTATTAAGCACCCACGGGGACAAATCAAAGCTTACTAAAAATAAATCAAAGTGAAAGTGCATGCTATTTCCGAGACTCATTATCTTTACTTACATGCCACTTCCAGAGATGCATTTCGACTTACTGCTTCACCGAGATAGTTCCTCGCAACACAGACGTAGCTTCCTTCATCGGGTTTGCTTCTGCGCCCATGAACAATGCGCAAGAAAAATAAGGATCCGCTGGGCAGAAGCATCCTGTGAGACCGGGGATCATCCTTGTCAGTCTCCACCCGCTCGCCATCCTTGTACCACTCAATGGTGGGCGTTGGCCGGCCCTCTGCCTTACAGTTCAAGGTGGTGGGCTCTCCCTTAGAGACAATGACATCTGAAGGGTGCTCCACAATCCGCGGAGGGAAGTCTTCTTGGCGAAGACGAGATCCTACAAAACAGGAGAGAATGAAGACAAGTGTTAACATTTTCTCATCTATAGCTTGTGTCTCTCTTGGGTTCACACTGGTGAAATTAAACTCTTCAATTATTCAAAATGCACTTATTACTATTTTATTTATGTTCCATACTTTTGTTCTTGATGCATCTCCTAAGTCATCCCAACTCCTTTGTGGAATAATATAGCAATAAATTATTATGTTAATTCTAATGAGTCAGGTTTAAATGTCCCATGAATCATGGCAAGGAAGAGTAAGAGAGTAAAAAATTTTCTTTTGGGTAGTAAGATGAGGAATATTAATCTCCTGTCCTCCAAGTGATTACTATCTACTGGGGAACAAAGCCAAGTGGGCAAGTACCCAGTATACACAGTCTGGTGTATCATGCTGGCATGGTGTCATCAGACTTAATATAAAAATAGACCCACAAAATGTGTACAAATATTAACTCAATTTAACAGATGAGGGCAACCCGGGTGGCTCAGTGGTTTAGCACCACCTTCAGCCCAGGGCCTGATGCTGGAGGCCCAGGATCGAGTCCCACATCAGACTCCCTGCATGGAGCCTGCTTCTCCCTCTGCCTGTGTCTCTGACTCTCTCTTTCTCTCTCTCTCTCTGTGTCTCTCATGAATGAGTAAATAAAATCTTAAAAAAAAAAAAAAAAAAAAAAAACAGATGAGGAGGCACATTAGGAAATGGCATCGATTGCCCAGAAATCTAGAAGAAATAAGCAGGTAAGGCAGGTTTTGAACCCAGGGACACCTGGCTGAGGAATTCAAGTATAAATCATTACCTTAAAATAAAATAAGTGTTTATGGAGGTCCAAGAAATGCCTTTTGGGAATAAAGTGGGGAAAAAATGTTAACTGTAACTAAAGTGTAATGAGGCCTCCCCTGAAAAGGCATCATTTAAATTGAGAGATAAACAATAAAACTATGTGGAGGGGAAAAAGACATTCAAATTGAAGAAACAACATGAGACCATTGGAGTATGTGCACAATACATTTCATAATCAGGGAGGAAGTTGAAATATGGCAGGTGGAGATGAGAGCTAGTCTTAGGAACCCAGACAATCAGACTTTCAACCATGCTAGGGATTGTTTTCTTCATTCTACATGGCTAACAGATTTTGAGAGAGCAGTGACATGACTATCTGTGTATCAGAAAGGTATTTTTGGTGTGCAGTGTAAAAGATAAAGAGCAGTGGAGGCAAAAGGACAGTTGAAAGTTACTTCATGATTCCAGGGAACAATAAAAAGACCCTGACTTTGAGAAGTGATGCTGATAGGAAAAAAAAAAGAGAGAAGAAGAAGAAAGAAAGATACAAGGCATGTCTTAAAATAGCTCTTGACAGAATTTGGTATATCACCATATAGTAAGGAAGGGTGATGGGCACCAATGACTTCCTTGTCAGTGCAATGAAAGTGGGACCATTTGGGATGCCTGGGCGGTTCAGTGGTTGAGCATCTGCCTTTGGCTCAGGGCGTGATCCTGGGGTCCTGGAATTGAGTCCCACATCCAGCTACCTGCATGGAGCCTGCTTCTGCCTCTGCTTATGTCTCTGCCTCTTTCTCTGTGTCTCTCATGAATAAATAAATAAAACCTTAAAAAAAAAAAAAGTGGGGCCATTAAGGGGTAGAAAAAAACAGGAAGGAAGGACCTATTGGTATTTTAAGATGAAAAATTTGCATAATATGTTCTTTTGAATACTTTCAGCTAAGGTGTAACCGGCCATTATTTGTGAAAGGGTCTTAGCAGCTCCTACACATAAATCTCAAAGACTTGGAGAGAGAAATAACCATGTCTGAGGACATGATGATAGTCTAGACATAGCTTTCACATTTTCCAACCAATCATCTAATATAATCACATTTCAGCTCAATAAATAGAAATAATATTTACTCCTCAATGTTATTCCACTTTATTTTCACTATTAATTAAAAACACGGATTTTAATTTAATAAAGGGCATTTAATTTGGTAGTGAATGAACCTTTTCTTTTCTGAGGAAGATTAATTTTAAAGGTTGCTGAATACCATTTGTTATCTTATCAGAGCTAAGAAGGAACTTACACATTACAAGTGCTGGTTATCTAAAGCCAAAGAGTACACAGGTCAGATTTTTTTTTCAAAGCACTAAAGAAACCCAAAGCCTTAAAATATGGACAGATAATCACATTGTATATATATCATAAGAATAAAGAAGGTTATATATTGAAAGTACTGGGTCGCTAAAGCAAATGAGGAACTTAATATAAAAATTAAGATTTATTTTTAAAAGAAATGATCGGAAAATACCTCAAAGTTTTTAAAAGTGAATGGCTAATCACAGCAAATCAGTGACATACTGCCAAGTATAAAGGTCTGGACTCAGAAACAAATGGAACAAAAGTTAATCTCACTTTTCACGTAGCAGGCATATAGTCTACAATCACCTTGTTTAGCTACCTTCCTCGTTCTTCTCTGGTTTCCCACATGCACTTATCTACAGCTCCCCTATGTCAAAGTTGTTCTATTATTAAAACTAAGCAAGTCAATCATCCATGTTATTAGAGTGCTATTTACTTTATCAAATAGTTCCCCACTTTATTAGGCAGTTGGCTTAGAGAAGTCCTGCAGAGGACCTGAAATATATGCATACTTATTAAATAAATATAAAATAATTGGCTTATAAAAGGAAAAAAGGCAAAATATCCAAACTGCTTAGCAATAAGATATGGAATCCAGTATATCCAGAATTTTACCCATTTATCACTATAACATACATAAACCTGTTCTAATGTTGTCACATTCGGAAATCCTTTTAGTCATTTTATTCCTACTGTTACAAAAACTTCAAAAGGTGATCAACAATCTAAATCTAAGAGATAAAATTATGATTAGAATTTTGATGATCTTGAGTTAAGCAATATGTTTTTGGGCACCAAAAGCACATGCCACGAATGAAACAATGAATTGGTTTCATTGGACTTAAATATTTGTTCTTAGAAAAAAATCAAAAGAATGAAAAGACAATCCACAAAATCAGAAAAAAATATTTGTAAGTCTTATATCTAATAGGGGTCTTATACCTGGGATTTATAAAGAACTTTTATAGCTCGATAAAAATAGAAATAACCAAATTCTAAAATGAGCAAAGAATTTGAACAGATATCTATGCAAAAAACCCAGACAAATGGCCAGTAAGCATGTGAAAAGATTCTTGACATCATTAGTTATTAGGGAAATACAAATCAAAATCTCAGTGAGATACATTTCATACCCAGAAGAATGACAATAATCAAAAAAAGGTAAAATGACAAGTATTTTCAGGGATGTGGAAAATTTGAGAGCCTTCTATATTGCTGGTGGGAGTGTAAAATGGTACAGGTGCAAGTAGCACTTTGGAAAATATTCTCGATTTTCTTGAAAAGTTTTGGAATTAACATATGACCCAGCAACTCAACCCTTAGTTATATATATATTGAAGAGAAAGAAAATGTTATAGCAACCCAAAAACCTGTACCTGAATGTAATGTTCATAACACCATTATTCATTATTCATAATAACAAAAAAAAGTTAAAGAACCCAAAAATCCAACTGCTAAACAGATGAATATATGCTATATATCCACATAATGGAATATTATTCAGCAATTAGGGAAAAAAATGAAGTCCTTATCCCCACTACAACATGATGAACCCTGTAAACACTATACTAAGTGGAAGAAGCTAATCACAAACGATCACATATTATGTACCATTTATATGTCCAAAAGACAATCCATAGAGACAAAATGTAGGTTTTCCATTATCTAAGGTGGGGGATAGGGATCAGATATGAAGAGATTATAGAGTATGTTTCGAAGATGATGAAAATATCCTAAAATTGATTATGGTTGCACAAGTCCATGAATATAATAAAAAATATGATATTGCACACTTTAAATGGGTGAACTGTGTAGCATATGAATTATATCTCAATAAAGCAAAAAATCATGGGTAAGACAGTGTGAACAAGTCTAATATAAGGAATAAGAATTTGTGTTCACTCATACCAACAGCTAGGTTATTTTGTTCATTTATGTCTTGGTTTTAAATATAATCATCAGGTCAGCAATAGCCAATAGAGCATTAAGTAGAGCTGAAATGTCACGATAGATAAATAGATAGATAGATAGATAGATAGATAGATAGATAAACAGAGATAGACATGGAGATATACAGAAATACATCTAAATTTTAAGATATTATTAAAAGTGAGGAGATTAATTCTGAATTCCCTTAAATTCACACATTACACAATATAGCAGTGACCTTAAGATGGATAAGCTTTAGGTAGGTTATGAATTCTTTAAAATGGCATAAAAATGGGTATTCTTGTGTGGGCAGGACAGGAAAATGGTGAGGGGGACCAGAGCCTTCATCAAATTTGCAAAGAGGTCTGAGCATTTAAAATTAGGAAGGACCACTAAAGTACTAGGCATTCCACATAATTGTGGGTTGCCAAGCAACCCCATTATTCGTTAAAAAACAACAATAACAAAAACAAAGACAGCTGAACTGTCAGCTAAACACATTGGCAATTCAGAACTGAACAGTAGAGGGGGCAGTATATTACACGAAGTACCCTGAAACTATTTAACCAACACCTTTGACATCCAAATGCATATTGGAACTACAGGACCAACCAGCCCAACTCCAGATAAACACAATCAAAATCTGCATTTTAACAAGACCCACCCCCACCCCTTACCTCCACCCTGCCCCCAGGGATGCCTATGCACATAAAGTTTGAGAAGCATCACTTCAACCAGTTTTGTATGGCCCTCAGTTAAGAAAGTTTTTACATTTTTAGTGTTGTTAGAGGACTGAGGAGGAAGGAGGGAAAATTTAAAAGGAGAAGGTGGAGGAGGAAAGAGATCTTATGTGGTAGAAATGCTAGAAATATCTGCTGATGCTTTACAGAAAGTTTACCAATCCTGCTTTGGAGTACCTGTTTGTCACTTTCGACTAATGACTCTAGTTTTTTCACTTATACTTCTTTCATATAGGATCATAAAACTGTTTACTCCAGATTTCAGGTGGAACAAACACACAAACAAAACTTTGACTGCTTTGCTAGTATTGCTCATATAATTATCCAGGAGCCTTATATGAACAGATAATCTAAGCAAAACATACGATTTATCTGTGAGTCTAACTTCACTTGTGGTTGATAGCAAGTCTAGACATATTTTTACTTCTCAATTACTATTTGGGCATCACATAGTCAAGTTTTAATTAAAAGCACTGTATTCAACTGTCCTTATCTATTATAAAAAGACAGTGGAGCTCAGTCACAGGGTCTTAAAGATGAACATCCAAATGTTAATATTGTTATTACAATAACAAGTAAGCCAAAAGATACTCAAGTGGCTTTTTCATTATTAAATAGCTAATAGAAGCAGATTAGAACTCAAGACCTTTCATCTGAAATGTGCAGGCTTCTTAAAAACTGGATGTAAGAGTAAGTAAAGAATACACAATACAAATATGCTAATTCCAAAACCCTCTATAAGGATGACTGCAATAAAATGAATCTGATGACCTCTAGTCATAATATAACATTTTCTGTTTTTCAAAATGTGATTTTCAGACTATCTGCATCAGAATTACCTGGGATATTTCCTTAAAATGTGACTTGGTTCCCACAGCAAATAAGAAGCATCAGAAGTTACAAGTGGAAGAGGTCTAAGATGCACACTTTTGGGTATGTTTACCAGGAAAGGTCATGTACTTTGACTTGATCTAGACCTTGTCTAGAAGGTCATACATTTAGGCCAGGCTAAGATGCATGCCACAGAAACATCAAATTAGTCAGCTATGTGCAGAAACGTCTTTGAGAAAGGTTCTAAGCACCCAAATTTACATAATAGATTATTTCTGCTTCTCCAGAGACACTCAAACAATGATTTTGATTTTTGGTAAAATAATGAAAAACAAACTGAGTAGTTTATACGCTCTTCAAATTTGAGAGGATTGGAGAAGCAAAAATTATAAATTCATAAATATATGTAAATTTAGTTTTATTTAGTCAATAACCACACATTTTCAGTATGTACTACAGTAGCTTTTGTTCTCAGAAATGACTTCAATTGCATAACAAAATAAGAGGATAAAGCACCTAAAAGAACACCTGTTGATTTCATTTCACGTATTTCTAAGAAAACTGTTCCTGCCTTATTATTTTATTCACTTGGAATACAGTATTTCCTTAAACTAAGCCTTACTTTTGGGACGCCTGGGTGGTACAGAGGTTGAGCATCTGCCTTTGGCTCAGGGCGTGATCCCAGAGTCCTGGGATCGAATCCCACATCGGGCTCCCTGTAGGGAGCCTGCTTCTCCCTCTGCCTATGTCTCTGCCCCTTTCTGCGTCTCTCATGAATAAATAAATAAATAAAATATTTTTTAAAAGCCTTACTTTTCACTCATATATTAGATAGTCATCTATAGGCAAGTTAAACCACACACTTAAACTTTCTGAATTTTTTAAAGGGCAGAAGAAATTCTTGGCAAATATACTCCCTCCAGTGAAATTTCTTTTTTATTTTTAAGATTTTATTTTATTTATTCATAGAGACAGAGAGAGGCAGAGACACAGGCAGAGGGAGAAGCAGGCACCACACAGAGAGCCTGACGTGGGACTCTATCACGGGTCTCCAGGATCACGCCCTGGGCTGCAGGCAGCGCTAAACCGCTGCGCTACCCAGGCTGCCCTCCAGTGAAATTTCTATACAGTGTCTTTAGTTTTCCTAAAAAACACGCATAATATTATGTCCTAGTTCATAATGACTATGTGGGGGCTTTGTTTGTTTTTGTGGGATTTGTGTGTGTGCAAAAACGTACCTTTAATAAAGCACTGGGATAGGACCCTTGGGCAGAAAGGGCTGTGACTGTGATCCTGCGGAGCGATTGATTATATGCTTCCATACGTTTAAGTTACAGGCAGAGATAAAGGAAGTCTCTAAAGGGATTTTTCATATGTTAAAAGAAGTCTTCTAGGATCCTGGAGGTCTGACTACTATGGAGCTAAGGATGCTTTTGGCCTCTAGCAAAACATTAACATGAAGGCAGTTGTGAATATTTTCCCCAAAAAATCCTAATAAAATTAAGCCAGTGAGATTCTCCATGATTACTCAAATTCTGAATGTGACCAGAGATACCTTCCCAAGGTCCTCCCTAGAGAGGTACATAGTGCTACATGAATAAATGAAGGCTTCATGGCCCATCACAATAAGGAGGAGGCATTGTGGTACAAGAAAGGATATAGGTTATTAACCAGCAAATACTGGCTATAAACCAGCCTCACTTTTACCAGGTGCAAATCAGAATACAAATGACTCACCAGTCAGTTTCCATAATGAAATCATACATAGACTACCAGGATATGTAGTAAGCACTGTTTATCTGATTTTTTCCTCTTCTATAAATGGAAATTTCTTCCCCTAGAATTTCCTCTTTAAAACCCTTATCTTATTAATAAGAGTTGATTATTTTCGGAGGTCTTTGTTGCATTAATGTTTTTCTGCATAGTAAATTTTAGCTAGGCCAGGATGATCCCTTTATACTAGATTTCAAAATAACTAAATTTGTTATTGTTTTCTATTTTGCCAAAATAAGTCCTATCAAAATTTTCTCCGTGGAAAGAAATGTTATCTCAGTGCCACTATAAATGCCACCCGCACTGATCAGTGAGCTGATATAATTTGTAATGAAACTGAATTAATCGTTCCATCAAGTCTGTCCTTACAATTTTTCTATCATTTTTCTCTCTCCCTCTTTTCTTTTAAGGAGAAGGAAGGAGGAGGGTCAGAGAGAGAGGGAGAGACAGAATCTCAAGTAGGCTCTATCCCCAGAATGGAGCCCCTTACAGGGCTCAATCTCATGACCCTGAAAATCAACACCTGAGCTGAAAATCAAGAGTCAGAGGCTTAATGGACTGAGCCACCCAGGCGCCCCACAACTTTTCTATCTTTGAATTCTTCATGATGACTATATTCCAGAGTACTTACTTTATTTTTTCCACCCTAGAAGCTCTATATATGATAAGATGTGATGAGAAAGTCTATATTTGGGAAACACAAAGCTGTTTTATCCATTTGAACTTTACTGAAACTCTCTCAGGAGATGATCTGATTTGGCAATTAATTAAATAAATTTAGAAGATTCTCATTCTTGCTGGAAGCACAACAGTGCCTTGTTAAAAATAAGTTTAAATTAGAAACTACATATAAATTGAGACCAAGAAAAAGTAATTATAAAATTTATATACCGCTTTTCAATGTCATAAAACTAAAGGGCAAAGTATGTGAAAGGGAAGTCATAAGCATAGATGTTTCTTGTCAAACTTAGCAGGCAGCCTTGATTCTGAAAGTTTCAGTTGTGTAATACGGCATCCAGCAGCATCCCTTAAATTAGCTAGTCTTCTAGGTCTAACAGAAAGAAGCCTGAGACACCAAAGACCCTCCTATCCCAAATCCCCATTTTATAGCTGACAAGAAAAGAGAAATAGAGAGCAAAACAACTAAAGTGTTTCCCCAAAACCAAGACTAGAAGAACAGGTTGCCTTAGCTCTGCATCCAAGCTCTGTTTTTAGATGAGTTTTCCATTCCTATTACCCCTCTTTCTTACCCATGTTTTGGAAGTTTAATATAGAAAGTCCCAAGCACTAGGTTTCAATTTAGTTTTGGTTTGGTTTGGTTAATTTATTTTTCCCCTGGGTCACTATATGATTAGGTATATGACCTGAAGCAAGTCACCTAAACATTCTCATAATACTACTTCTTTATCCTAAAATTGAGGTAACTGGAAGAGTAAATTGCTATGAATTCATTGTTTCAGGTCAGGTACCCCACAACGTGATAATGGCTGTCACATCATAATGGATATAACTAAAAGTGAAGATAGCAGCAAGTTTAAATTTACTAGCATGAAGCAAATTTTAAAAGATACATACTGTAGATTAATGCTCATAGTTTTATGAACACTAAAAAAGTCTGCCTTGATAGGACTGTGACTACCATCAAAAGAAATGGTTATCAAATGCTTTCTTAGAGAACTCTCCAAACGTTAACAATCATTTATTTAAAGCTTTAAAAAATATCTCATATAACCCTTTATTATTATCACCCAATAAACACGTGATTCCATAAATCATTTAACCAAAGACCAACCGATACTACATGGATGCTTATCTTAAAAGTAAATAGTTTATCAATTATTTAAAATACAACCTTAGTCAAAGATATTTAACATATCTTTCCTTATTCAGGGTAAAGAGGTCACTGCTTTAAGAGAAAGTAACTAAAGCAGATTTCATAAAACTTTTTCTCTGAATTTCATAATTGTATTTCAGGCCTTTATTTAAGTACTCTTAAGAGAAAATGCTGAAAATATTAAAAGTGGACCACATTGTCCCCTCTTGCTTTTGATCCACCACCTCATGTTATTTAGTGACTTCATTATGTAAGTTTTAATTGCTTTTTATTATACATTTTCTGGCTGCCTACCTCCAATGCATTAGGCCACTGACCTCCCCGGAGCTGGTGGATCTAGGCAACAGAGCTCTAGTATCCAGAGGAAGGCATGACTGTTTGGGTAAGTTAGAATCAGTAGCTAGCTGAAAGAAATTGAAACCAGGAGCAGACATATAGAAATATCTATATAACATTGAAGAGAAATTTCGAAACCACAAATCTGAAAGGTTTCTGGTAAATTTTTTAGGAGTGATTTCCTCCTGAGAAATAACAAGTTAATTTCCTACTTTATAAATTCATTTTCCAACATCTCAGTGAGGAGCCAATGTATTAACCTGGACATTCATCCAATACTATTTCAAATCAATTTGCTACACCTTACCATGGTTGAAGGCATTCTTTAAAGAGTGATTTGCCACCAAATCACAGTTTTCATGGGTTATGCAGATTTTCCTTAAAATGACAAAAGCAATCTCTATTCCAGGAAGATATCCTTCAAATTTGCTTCTTATTGTCATATTTATAATATTTCAATGTGGCTTCAAAATTGCATTTGGCTTTATAAAAGAAGGATGATGCAATGGGACAATCTCTAAAGTCATTACATTTTTTAATGTTGTTTAATTTCCTAAAAACATCAATGTGTATTTGGTGGTAACTATGAACTGGTTTTTAAAAATGGCATTATTTTTATGTAAACTCCCAATGGAATGATAACATTTAACCTTCTACTCTAGCTACTAAGTAATATATTTTGAAAATTCTGTACCAATAGCATTAATCTTTCTAACAGTAGATTCCAAATACCCCAGTGTCAGCTTCACAAAACAGCATTCCTAACAGTACTGATATTTTATTTATTTATTTTTTCAGTACTGATATTTTACATGCGTGCTAAGCTTTGTTAAATATTTAGTCTTTGCTAAATTTGTGTAGAACCCTTGATATATGTTCTTCTAACCTAAATATTTTATTATCAACTTAAATTCCTTTACTATATAGTGTACTAAGGACTTTTTAAAAAAGAGTTGAAAATATCAGTACAATTCAGAAAGCTTCTTAAGAGAATAATTGCTGAAACATAACCCAAAAACTTACGACTGCCACAAGCCAAATATGTTAGCTGCATCATATCTAAGTAATGCACAAAATGACTGATTTGAGCTTTGTTTACTTCCTATCAGCATTTAACTACAGTTGACCCTTGAATCCTCAGGGAGGAGGATGGAGGATCCAACACTCAGACTCTGTCAACTCCATAGTCAAAATCCACAAATCCGAGTATAACTTTTGACTCCCCAAAGCTTCCTGTTTACTAGAAGCCTTACGAATAACATAAACAGTTGATAAACACATATTTTGTATGTTATGTACGTATTTTAAAAAGTAAGGTAGATTATTAAGAAAATCTTAAGGGAAATATATTTATAATGAATCTGTCTCTTGCGTCAACAGCATTTGGACAGAACACACCCAGAGATGGTTTTTCCAGCCTCTGACTACCCTTCCTTTTTTTTTTCCAGCCACAACCTTCAGAACCATTTTCTCAGCTATCCTCTGCCTCTAGGACCAGCCGACACTGTTTTTTGGGGTTTTTGTTTTTGTTTGTTTGTTGAGCTTAGCTCCTTATTGCCAACCAACCACGAGCTCCCATATTCGCCAGAATTATTCCACTGAGATAAGGGCCACAGACAACCCCCTGGTCAACATGTATCTGCAGGCCTCCTACACTTACCTCTCTCTGGATTTTATGTTGACCACAAGTGGCTCAGGAGAACAAGTGAAGTGTCACTTATTAGGGAGTTGGCCCAGGGAAGCTCAAGGGGGCCAAGTGTCTCTTTAAGATGCAAAACCAGCCTAGCAGCTATGCTTTCCTCTAGGAAGTGCAAAAGCTGTCCCAATAAGATGGGGTGAAACCTGAAGCAAGTCCTTCTGGATCTGAATGCCCTGGGTTCTGCTTTGCAGAACTATGGACTTCCTGGAGTCTACTATGACTTCCTGGAGAATCACTTTCTGGTTGAAAAGGTGAAACTTATTAAGAAGATGGTGACCACCTAACTAACCTCGACAGGCTGGCTGGCTGTTATGAGCCTGGAGTAGCTCTTCAATGCCTCACTCTCAAGTGTAAATAGGAACCTCCAGAACTCAGTGACTCTTGAGGGGTCCCTCTGACATCCCCTTAGTGTCAGAGCCTCAGCCTGAGCCTCCCCCGGCAGCCACAAGCTTTGTAACCATCCTGGAGCCTTCGTACAAAACATGAACCAAGTGAAAACAATAAAGATTTTTACAGCCAGGACAAAGCAAAATCAGTGTAAGTGGACCCATGTTGTTCAAAACCATGCTGTTCCAGAGCCAAATGTAGCTGTACTTAAGAAGTTGGTCTAACAACTTCTCATTGCATTTCTCCATTATCATTGATACAGTTCTTAAGGCACAGATGGGCTTATATGGAATGGGAGAAAGGACACCCCAAAAATCAGCTGCAAAATTTTGTAAGCTTCTATGCATGTGCCTTTTTAAGAAATGATGTTATATCTTTGGCAGTTAATAGAGATTCTCTTTAACAAGAGGACTCTGACTTGAAATTGTTCTTCTCCAAATGCTGGATAGAATTGTGAATGCAAGTTTCTTATCCTCACCACATCTTCTTGTCCTTATCTATCAAATGTAGCAGTGCCAACCTAATAACATTGCTGTGAAGACTGAATGAGCTCTTTCTATGTGCTGAGCACAAAGTAAGCACTCAGTAAATGGTTGCTCAATTAATGCAGTGTAATTATTTTACTAGGATAACCTCTAGTACTATACTCAAAGGAGTCTATGGCTCTATAAAAACGAAGGACTACTAACCACAAAATACACTTTTTTAGTGCAATAGTATGCCATTCAAAATACAGCTGTTGCCTATCTCTATACTGTACTTTTCTACTACTGCTTATTTCCCCTAACAAGGAAAGGTCGTTCTGAATGATTTACCCAACCTGCATTTCCCTGAGGGCTCCATGTTTTCAATAATTCTGCACTCAGATTTGCCATATACTGTATCAAATTCTAAAGATGAAAATATTAGGAGCTCAATCAATATGTGATCTAAATGTATGATTAAATATATTCCTTTTTTATTCTGTTAATGAAGCTATAGGTAGTTAGATTTTGATCAAAAAACTCTAAAACGGCTTAAGAATGCTTCTACTGCAGTTCATGACAAATTGGATATGTGGAATTTCAGTACCAAACATTATTGTCTAGGCATGCTAAAGAATTATTTATAGATGATAGCCACTGAAATTTAAAGAAATATTGGCGCTTAAAAATAAAAGAACATTATTAATGTGATCACATGTATACATTTAAATAAAATTATATTAGTAAAAAATTGGTGCTTAATAATTTTTTGTGTCCCCCCTTAAATATTTTCTTGAAATAGGTTATACCAATATTATTTTGCCTTATCCAAAAATCTTAAAACCATTGTGTTATGATTACAGGAGAAGCTTCTAGTTTGGGATTGTTTTCCATCATAAGTTTAAAGAGAACAAAATAATATCAAAAGGATTTTTTTGAGGGTACAATAACATGACTAAAATGACATGACAATAACAGGAATATTATCAGAATACTATGTGAAATGAACTTACCAGTAGATTAAAGGGGTGGTTAAAACAAAATCATTTTCTTCCTTTCAGAGCAAAGTATTTCTTCCTTAAAATCTCTAAATTACAATTTTATGAAATTGTGTATCTTTAAAATAAGGCTAAACCTCTTGCAACAAAAGACCCATCAATGATAAGTATGGTGATCCAAAAGATGAAAAGAAAGATTTTCTCTTGAGTGGTAGGATCAGCCATATTATATTCAGCATTTTTTATATTGTGCAATGGCAGGTTGGAATTCTTTTTCTGAAGCCTATACCTTGGGGAGTAAAGACAGTTTATAAAGGTAGCTGAATACAACTTGTACTTATCGCTTTGTCTTTCGCTGTCACACTCAGAGTGAATGGGTTTTCACAGTTGACCAAACTGAATGGAAGCGACAGCATCACATTTCTGCAGAGTTATTTGCAGGAGACACACTGAAATTCACTTTTAAAGTGTTTATTCCACTAAAAACACCCTGGACAAAATTTTGATCCAGAATAGGTTGTAAAGGAAGCCATGTTTAATTGGCTGTGAATACCTCTTAAGCTTGGAATGAAATATGTTTTTAAATCTCAGGGATATTGTAGAAAAATTTCAAGTTGGCATTTGTGCCTCACTTTATGTACTGCATTGAATTAAAGAATTGATATAAACTTAAGCTAATCTCTTTAAGAAAAACATTCTATCCAGTTTTATTTGGTAAATCATAATGAATTTGATATGACATCTATTGTAAGGCTGTACAAATGGTTGGTTAAATTTAGACTGAAAATCAGAGTTGCTTTAGTCTAGTAGATAAAGAATATGAGTTACCTTAATTATCAGGATACTTTTCATTTGGGGACCTACTTTGTCTTCATTTTCCTTTATTTACCATATCTGTTGATGCCTTTAAAAAGTGAGTGATTTAATAAAACTTTAAATTTCCTTTCAAGGGATGTCTTGTTTCAAAGCAAAATGACCACCAGATAACATCATTGCTGCAACAGAAATACTGAGTATAGTTTTCAGTTAAAAGATTTGGTGTGCATAGAGAAAAAAGAGCTTGTTTTTCTCCCAAATGGAGAAAAGCAGCAAATGGGAGTGCTATAAATGGTTTAAAATGATCATTTTCTGCTTGAATTATGTCTCACTAAAATATATCAGAGACTCAATTTCTTAGGTCTCTCAAAAAACATTTGCAGTTTCTAGAAAACTCAGGAAAACTGTTATTTCCCGCTCAGTTCATTTACTTTTGAAGCCTTATCAGATGAGGGATCAAATGAAACTGATCATGGCCTGGTTTTCCCAAGGTATTACCAACTGGATATGGAATTATCCGCCATCTAGCCACTCTCAAAACGCAATGCTTTCTTTTCACAAAGAAAAAGGAGTGAAACACAGAATTATTCTGGATTATGCTAATGGAAAAGAAAACACTGACAGGCAGGGGAATAAAAATGTAGAGAGTCATAGCAATTATGAAAGACAAGAATACAATAGCTTAGAATTGGGTGCTATTTTTTAAGTGTAGGAAGTTGCTTTTACTATCAAGCACTCAGTACATCAAATTCTGACAAGTTGGATTTTATAAACAAGAAGAAACTGAAAATCTGGAAGAAAATGTAAAGTACGTGAATTTTTAAAAGAGTATAATGATGTTAGCTTAATATTCCATGTAGGGATAGTACTTTCAAAAGGGCCAATAATAACAGTGCTTTGTTTTTTTAAGGGATATACAAACTACTTACTGACATTTAACAAAATTATACAACATTGTTACTAGTTAGTTTTATTACAAACTTTCAGCACAAATGGGAGGAAAAAAAAAACCTTTTGAGTTATATGTGAACTACTGAATTAGAAGTTTGGAATCTAATAATTTCTGACTTCATTAATGCCTCCTAAGGTGTGTGGCATACACCTGCTCTTCTCTTTAATGCTTACCACGGAGACCCCATTCCTGCTAACTATGACAGGTATCATTTCTGTGACAACAAGACCAAATCTTCAGGTAAGGAAAGCTCTAGCCTTGGTTCATTTGCCCACATGAATGTTCAATTATAATCTCAGATTCTATCAAACTCAAAAGAAACCCCTCATTTCTCTCCTTGCTCTCTACCTCATCTTTCTCTTCTTCCTGACATAAGTCCATTTACTTCAGGTCCCTAATGCTAGAATTCCCACTTGTAAGGATTAACTCTAATTTTTTTCACAACCATTTAGGCATAGATTCCAGTAGATTCTTCTTTCTCTCAATGTATATCTGCCTCTCAGTTCTATCCGTCTAGACTCGATTTCACACTATCATTATTCCAAAAGCTTCATAGTTTATCTGTTCTAAGTACATGCTATTCCTCTCCCTTGTCACTCCATAGCCACAAAAAACATATAAGGATTTTGGAGAGCTAGGTGTAACTTTTTTAAACAAACAAACAAAGAAGTAGGTTAGCCAAGTAAATCTCAAACTTCCAGGGAGTGTTCTAAATTCTTTTCATTCCCTTGCCCAGTAGAAATCCATTTATTCAGCCAGCTGAATTACAAATTGCACTTTTTAAAGTCCAGCTTTTGCAGCCAGGATTAAGCAAATTGCCCTGTGAGTCTTATGATGAAGCACAAAACTCTGAACCAGCATGCCAAGGCTCGGCATTTATTTGGACAGTGTTTCCTCATGCTGCCATAATGTCTTTGCAACACTGATTTATAGTCAAAGGTGCCAGAACATCACTTACTATATTAAAAGTTGGCCATGTTTCTCCATTTTCTGAGTTCACTGAAAATTTGAAAAAATATGTCAACTGCAGGGGGAAAAATGAGATGCAGAATGCTCTGTTTTGTTGAGGTAGCTTATACCTGTTATGTTTATCTAAACTATCAATATTGAAATCAAGTCTGAGGGACAGCTGCTTCATATGAATCCAAAAATGATGATACAGGCATTGATAAAATCTGGCTGACTCTTTCTATTTTGAGTGATTTATTTTTTTTACTTTTATTTTATTTCATTTTTTTAAAGATTTTATTCATGTATTCATGAGAGACAACAGAGAGAGAGAGAGGCGGAGACACAGGCAGAGGGAGAAGCAGGCTCCATGCGGGAAGCCCGATGTGGGACTTGATCCCAGGTCTTCAGGATCAGGCCCTGGGCTGAAGGCGGGCGCCAAACCGCTGAGCCACCCAGGGATCCCTTTTTTAACTTTTAAAAAAATAAAGAGATATTACCTAGTAAAGAGGGTTCCAGATTAATATCTGAACATTTTTGTGAGATTATTAGCAAAAACAAATAATAAATAACATAAAACTATGAGAGGCACAGAGAGTAGCAGAGACACAGGCAGAGGGAGAAGCAGGCTCTATGCAGGGAGCCTGATGTGAGACTCGATCCTGAGTCTCCAGGGTCCCACCCTGAGCTGAAGGCAGCCTAACCCGCTGGGCCACCAGAGCTGCCTAACATAAAACTATGTATGTAGTTGACATGCATGTACTAGACTGAGTGTCTATACATCTGGCATATGGAACTGGAACTCAAGTATGCAAAAACACTAAAACACAATTCAAAGCAAAAATATATCCACTGTCTAATGTCTATTAATGATCAAAATATGAGGAAATTGTATATCTGGTCATTAGTTGACAACTAAGTGATTCCTTTAATTATCCTCATTGGGGCTCAACAAGGTATTAAACACCCAATGATCAGTCACAGAAACAAAGGCATGAATAAGAGCACAATGTCTGGCTCTGCCAGGCTCAATAAACACCACCTTGATGTACTGATGGTCCTTAATGAAGACAAGGCCCCCAATTAGATGACTGACAATTAGGTTGAAAACTGAAGTGTCAAAACAGGAACAAGGGACTGACCCCTGAATACTAAATTATTTTTAGGTGGCATTTAATCACTCTCACAATAGCAAAAGACAAATTTTAGGGATTGCTTTTTAATACAACAAGGAATTCTGCTTTATACATTTTGCAGGCTTACATCTTAGCTCGTTTTTCTACTTTCTTCTAAATTTTGCTGGAATCTAACTTGATATCCTCTTTCATAACGGCCAGCTTGTATCAATGAGTATATAGTTAGAAATATAGGCCATCTGCAGTGTTTAAACATATGACCTTAAGCAGATAGTGCATAGATTCTGGATTTAGAGAGACCTCAGGCCCAACCCTGGCTTCTATAAGGCAGGTTATTTTTGAAAGAGAAGATATGAGCATCAGATTCTTTAGCCAATATTAAGAGTGTCTCCAAAAGCAATCCTAGTATTGGAGTCTGGGAAGGATGTAGGAGAAGCCCCAGGTAAGCGTGGGAGAGGAGTGGCAATTTATAAATATGTATCACATTATCTATCTATCTATCTATCTATCTATCTATCATCTATCCTTCTATCTATATCTTATTCCTACATTAAGAACATTGCCTGAAGAGCTCACTGCCTATAGAATTATCTTTGCAAAACCAAAAATTTTAAAACACTTAATATACTTTTGTACAAGTCACTGCCTTCCTCCACATAACAAAAATAGAAATTCTTGCCTGCACGCTGGCAGGCAGCCCACGTTTGCCCGTACTACGATTATTTCTGAATGACTTGGCACAGCCTTTAATGGTATGCTTCTTGCATCATAGGATCTGATGTTCCATTTTTGCCCAACTCATTACTTTAGCCTCTAGAAGCTATAGTTGCATGATTGTTATTAATAGACAGGGACACTTCTGCATGGCTGTCCTAAGATTCTATACTCCTGGGCTGCCTTACAGGAGAGATCACCTTTGAATCTCCACTGGCTCAGTTCCTTTGGATGGGATCCAAGACAGAACTGCCTTATGCTGAATTTCACTGCTGTGGCCAATGATGCAATAATGAGGTTCCTATATCAATACCATTTGGATTTTACAGGGTCATGTTCCCAATACAAGCATAGGCACCTTAAATGTTGTGTTTCTTTTAATTTTGTTTCATCCAACTTTATTCTCTAATGATCAGGTCCAAATACTGTATACGCAAATGGATGACAGTATCAGCAACCTGCCATTTTCCATACACTAGCACATAAACAGCATACACACACATACATACACACTCATGGTATAAACACAGTCACCGAATTATGAGAATAGAATTTTTCTCATTTTTCTCTTCAAGTAGGAAACTGACATTCAACATTAATGTCAAATACTTGAGTCATTAGACAAAGTACATAACTCCAGTGTCTTATAAAAACCAAAACAAACAAAAAAACCAAAACATAGAATATATATATATATATTAATTTCATTGATATAGCCACTCTTTTTAAGTGGAATTGTGCCTAGTTATTAATGCAACACTTCAAATAACTATATATTTATGGAGAGAAATAGATGAGCAAAGATTTTCACGCTCACTGCATGCATGCCTAAGGCAGTCGTATGCATGAGGAAGAGGACACAGGTCTCCCCTTATAGTCAACTGTAGCTCGCTCAGCTGAAGAGAGCTTTCCAGTTCTTGGCAGAATAACAAATTCTCAAGCAGAGAGGGGATAGGGGTGAGATTTTTTCTTCTGTAAGTAACTTAATGAATGAAGTACTAATTAACATTATGGCATTGATAAATGGAGAGAGAGATTAGGGATGTACTCGATATTCAGACCTTCGCAGATGGACTGTCAAAGCCACATTAATTCCTATCTCATTGGAGCATCTGCTTCTCCCATAATCCACTGCCCCTTGGTACGAACAACACAAACTGTTGTGACTCAATTCGATTTATATCAATCTAATTTCTCTTAATCCAATTTGTATTCCAATCTACTACCTTCTAATCACTTAAATCTTCAGCCTCCATCTGGTAAATTTTCTCTCAAAATTAACCGAGCAGATGCCTCTGCGATTGTATTCCACAGTCAAGCTAATCAGACCCTCGCAGTGGCCTATAGAATCCCCTGAATAGGTACGTGACTTACGGTGTTGCCCTTCCAGTTACAAACTCCGCGAGGTAGGAAGACCATTTTATCTATCATTAATTGGTTCATTTGCATAACACTGCTTGGGAAGAAACACTGGACACAAAAGCCAAGAGAAGAAAACTACAGGAAGAGAGCAAAATGTGCTCATTTGTCAAATGAGCTTTACAATTCAATCTGTCTTCTGTTTAGGTTAACAAAGGTGGAGTGAAAATGTTATTTCATAGTGCCTGGTCTCAAAAGCTACCCTCTGCATGCTATGGGATCAGAGGAGCTTCATCTAATCATCGCAAAGTCATACTGAGACCCAATTTTGGTTAACAAACATATTCTTAAAATAAGCTTCTGAAGTTCAGAACTGTGCACTAATTTATTCACCAGAACATATGTGATATAAACAATACAGCCCCTGGCTAGCATTGACTTTCACTCCCATGGAAGTTCCACTGTGATCCATAATTAATGTCACAAATTAAATGTTCCCCTATGAGCAGACTGGACAGCCCTACCTGTGGAATAAACATCATCCTGGAAACACAGTAATTAAGAAAAAACGTAAATAAATAAAGGATGAGGACATATAAAGACAAACAGTATACTGAGCTATGTAGAGGCAGAATTGATTTTCATGTAAGACTTATGATATTGGTTTCACTAATTTATAGCCATTCTTCTTATATAATGTGTCTTGATAATATTTCAAGCTTTTTTTTTCAAATTTCAAAATATCATAAAGAAAACTATTATAATATTCAATTTGGCCACATAAGGAATTAGCCTTAAGAAACCTTTTGCTGTTAGAAAAACCTGAAAGATTAAGCCAAGAAAACCATTAACTCTAGAACATAGTCTATTTTGGAGTGAAGGATGTCTGAGAAATCAGTCTCATTAACGTTACAAAATAGAAAAGTGTCAAAAAGCCTTCATAAAGCATAACATAAAGTATAAACATATGGATTAAACAATAGAAAGTGATTTTGTTTTTGCAGTTCTGACTAGAATAAGATAAAGAAGACAAGCCTTTGAGTGGCCGAGTGACTGAGAATCCAAAAAGACTAGAGAAACCCAGTTAGAGAAGTCAGAGAGCAACATCACTGGACTTTCTGAGAAACTGGTAGAATGAGTAAACTGGGCAGCAGGGTGGGGAGGTCTGCAGAGAGAGATGCTGATCCATGCCTTTATCTCAGCACTAAGATAGTGAGTGACACAACCACTCAGTGACTAAAACCAACCACTTCTGGACCCAGCTGAGTCTCACATTTCCTGTTCTTAGCCTGGATTATTTCTTCTGTAAAATGGATTGAAAATTATATGTTTCTACATACCGTGTTAAAGATAAAGAGGTCATACATGTAAACCACACTTTAGATAGCAGGGCCTTTTAAGAACATGGCGTCTGGACTCAAATTTGAGATTCAGACTCAGGAGTAAGGGAAGTACAGGCAACTGACTAAACATCTTAGTAACTCAGTATAAAATCATGATGATAATATCCCTTTCCCTATAGTAATGGAAGAAAATAAATTAACATATGTCATATACCTAGATGAGTGCCTGAGAGAAAGTGTCCCATGAAAACATGAGTATCAGGTGTAAGATAAAAACTCAGGAAGTTGTCTTTGTGTTGTCAGTTCTGACATAAGTTTGGAGGGGCATGAACTGCTCAGCGGTGAAAGAGTGGGGTTACTTTCTCAATGGTATAGTTATTAGTTATTATTAGTTATTATTATATAGTTATTCAATATTAAAAGCAAATTGAATTGTAAGAATAGAATTTTTTCAGATGCTACACTGAAGTCTATCTATAGAAAATATGGCTTATAAAGTACTTTTAGTTGCCTCTCACAAGAAAGTAATGACCTCGAGGAGATCAGTAACTTTAGTAATTACTGACATGCTTCCTGGCTTCTTGTATCCTATGTGTCAGGCACTGTGCTACAGGGACGGAGCCCTAACCTCAAGGAATTCAGTGTCTTGTGCCCTGACACATTGATTAAACCTTTTTTCTCCCCTGGACAGTAAAACATCTAAAGCAGATATGTCCTATGTTTCCTTGAATGCCAAGGAAGCTCATATAACTGACTCAGAATTGTAAAAGTATACATCAAGAACTTACTCTCATGACGGCAAGGAGAAAGTAGAGGTACAAATGAGCAGAAATTCTAGAAAATGCAGTAATGATTCTGTACTCTGCTGAGCCAACTATATACTCAAAGACTACCCTCTTCATGCTACTCCTCTGATAAAGAATAATCCTTGATAAGAATACATATACATGTATTAACAAAAGAATATATTCATATTCATATGTATTGTATAAAGAACCAAGAGGAACAGATGCTACTCGGAAGAAAAAAAAGACCTGAAAATCTAGATAAGACTGGAAGATTCAATAGAAGGGCCACAGTCCCAGCTGATACCAATCATTTCCTGTCTAAACTTTTACCAATAATCTCTCAGTGCCAAGCCCCATCCCAGCAATCACTCACCTGAACTAAATCTAGAATTGAAAGATTTGCTGGTAAATTGTATATAAGAGTACAGGAAGTATTTTTATCAATTGTTGTCCTAGAATTTTAGTTATTTATATAGATCTTTTGTCTGCAAGATTTGACTGGGTACTTTTGGTGCTTAGCCTAGCACCCTGGTATATGAGTATGTTTAACAAATATTAACTCATTTTCAATAACACATTAGTGTTATCAATAACAACAAAAATGATAGTTATATCTGATTAAATAGGCTTATTGAATAAGTGCTTTACAAAGACTATTTTATTTCATTCTCAGTACAACCTTTGTATAATTATCCCTGTTTTATGATGAGATATCCAAGAATTTAAATAGCTCGTACAAATCCATATCCATAGTAATCAAGATTATCAAAACATAATAGAAAATTCTGTGCTTTATTTTTCAAAAGGCAAGACTATATACTTAAAATGTGCTGTGTCATTGTGCTTTTTTTTGCTCAAGACTTTAGGAGGCAGTACATTTATCAGGACAGTGTATTGGTTTGTTTAAATGAGCTGTTCTAGTAGCATCTTTGAAGCTCCCACTATCAACTCCCATACTTAAAAACTTCAGCATCATCAATTTTAAATAGTTGATGGGGTTCAGGACATGCTACTCCAAAACAGGGCATTTTGGTACATTGATTACTTCATGCCTTCCCTATGCCCAAAGGAAAGGCCCATCTTTATCTCTGAAGACTAAGGGACACAGAGTGGAACATCAAGGAAAAGACCTTTCTAAGTGTCCCCCAATTCACTACACTTACCTCATACTCTGTCCTATTACCCTTTCTCAAGACTTTCTACCCTTCATCAAACCTACCAAAAAAACACTTCTATTTAACTGGTTCTTGGGGTCATTTCCTTATGAAGTCTCCCATGTCATGTAAAACATGTATTAAGTATATGTTTATGCTTTTCTTTTGTTAATCTGTGTTTTGTTATAGGAGGCTCAGCCAATGTTAGACAGGTAGAAGGAAAAGATATCTCCCTCTCCTACATAAAGATATCTCCCTCCCCTACATAACTCTTTACAAAATTTGCATTGGTCAATATCGGTGTGCTGAATTCTTTTTTTTTTTTTAAGATTTCATTCTTTTATTCATGAGAGAGACACACAGAGAGAGCTAGAAACATAAGCAGAGGGAGAAGTAGGCTCCCTCTGGGGAGCCTGATGTGGGACTGCCTCCCAGAACCCTGGGATCACTTCCTGAGCTGAAGGCAGATACTCAACCACTGAGCCACTCAGGTGCCCCTGCTGAACTCTTTTTTTTTTTTTTTTTTTAATTTTATTTATTTACTCATGAGAGACACAGAGAGAGAGAGGCAGAGAGGCTCCATGCATGGAGCCTGATGTGGGACTTGATCCCAGAACTCCAAGATCACACCCTGGGCAAAAGGCAGGCACTAAAAGTTAAGCCACCCAGGGAATCCCCCAGCCCCTGCTGAACTCTTAGGCAAAACTGAAAGCTCATAACCTAGAGCTCTTTTACTGAAGAAGAAAGCTCAAAATTCTCTAAAATGCCAAGCCTATAATTTTAATTAAGGCAAATGACTAATGTTTCATCTAGATGTATCTATAAGTGATAGTAAGTTATATGTGTTGCAAGGTACCAACATAATAGGTTGTTGGTGAGATGCAGTTTGGTAAGAGAAGACAATTTATCTTCCCTACATTTTTACTTGTTTCCTTTATCTTTTAAAATCTCTATCACTTAAAAAAGCAAGCTTTGAGGAACAACAACAACAAAAAAAAAAACCCTCAAACAATAACAACAACAACAACAAAAATCTAAAACACAAATTGTTGTTTCATGTTTTTGTATCATATTTGCCAAAACAACTCCCTTCCCCTATCCTCTCCCCACCCCCGAACATGTTTTAGACACTTAAATTAGGTGCTGTGTACATAAACTGGTCTAATTTAATCTCTAAAAAAGTTAAAGACTGTTCATAAGACAAAGCAGGAAGCACAAGAAAGCACAATAACTTGGGTACAATAACCACAGTGTGGGGGAAAAGAATATAGAATTTCTGTACTATATCTTATGATACAATCCAAAGAGAAAATTATAAAAATAATGAACCCTTTTAAATCAAATGTCAAAATAGCAAAATGTACTTGAGCTTTTCAAACTGTTTTCCAACTATTATCATTTTCTTCCTGATCTCAGCAAAAAACAGTAATTTTAAGTCCCATTAGAGTGCAGAAAGAAATCATAGTACATAATTAAAGCATCCCTCTAATAGTAAATATGTTGACCACATTTTGGTGTGTATACTACTATAAAATGTAAAAAAAAAAAAAAAAAAAAAAACCACAAAAGGGTACTATCTGTTAGTTATTTTCATCAGGAGGTCATCGTTAGAAGAAACAAAGTAAGGCCCAACTCTGATACAGTGACTGTCATAGAGCACTCCTCCCCCCATCACCTCTAAGTTCTTAATCAATCAATACATTGACAAGATTCCCAAATCATCTCAATGCATGGCCCCAGCCCTGGTAAGAGGAGAAAACATTGCTCTTAACTCTAGAATTTTACTAACATTTCCAATCTCTTTTATTATTCAAGTTCATCAGTATGTTCATCTGAGGTATTCCTGTTTCTACATAGCATTCCACGCACTGTACCTTCAGAAACAGTTATTCTCAAGGGAAATTAGTAAAGAACAATATGACTGACAATAAACCTGGTTTGTCATGCTACAATGCTAATATAGAATGCTAACTAACAGATCCAATTATAATGGTAACATATAAAGAGTTGTATTTTATGTCTATGTGCATGTATTCATTGATGACCACAAGCAAAGTGACTTCTTCCCTTTTACATACGGCCCATTTTTCATAAGCTGGGTTTTGCTCTATTCAAAATTTTCAGTTATGAACATATAAGTGATATGACAGAAACATGAGAACTGAAACCCTTTTATTGAAACCAACGAGCATATAGGTTGACATTTTTAATGTCAGGACTGGATAAAGAAAACTCAGGACTGGATAAAGAAAAACGTAGCAATTTAAATACTCATGAAGGAATACTTTTCTTTGGAGGAAAAGGTTGCTACGCTATGATCTCATTTTCCCTTTAGGGACATTGATGTTGAAATCACATTATTCCTTCAAAGGACTGCATTCATTCATTCACTCATGCATCATTTATTTATTTATAGGTAACGTGCCAGTGACTAATATACATCACAGAGGGAACAAAAAAACCAACAAAGGTGATGTTTTCTCTAGGAAGGATTACTCTAAAAATTAGACAGAAATACAAAGCCACTCACTCACATAGCACAATTTTTTTTTAATTGAACTTAGCGTATTAGTTCTTCTTCCATCCTAAAGGAAACATCTGCCAGCAAACCAGCTGAACTAATAAACACTCTAATGTGTTAGAAAAGAGTATGACTTGATCTGTTCAAAATATAATAGATAAATACAAAGGCCCTCTCAGGAATGTGACTAATTGTGTTAGTAGATGTTTGCAAGGAAACAAGACACATAAAAAGTTGTCTATTCCTAACTGCTTCTTTTATGTTCTAGAGTTATTGTATAGGTGGAAGGGGACAGATTTTAAAACTGAGCCTTAGAGAAGAGATGAGAGAACATAAGTTAGGATGATACTGTGACATTTAAAGATAGCCTTCACAGGTGTGGAGAAGAGAAATTGCAATCACATCACATACTAATACTTGGAAAAACAGACCATACGTGAATATTTATGCTACATCTAAATTTAAATCTATATTTATAATCCATAAGTGGTCTAGTGTTAGTAATAAAAATGAAATACTAACACTACCTGCTTAATGAGAATGCATTCCTTTGTACTATACAGGATTTTAATTTGCAATGTAATTGTTGTACATTTTTATATTTGTATTACTATATATATATATATATATATATATATATATATATACCCAAATGGTTATCAAAATAGCTAGTTTCAAATAAGTTAAAATGTATGATCCAATTAACAAACTTCATTTACTCCCTTTCTTTGAGTATATTTTCAGGTCATAATCTCTGGCTAGGCATAAAGCCACATAATTGCATAATTTCACTTTTAAGGAGAACACCATGCCCATAGGACAATCCTATCTGTTCACCCTCCGTGTGAGGGTCAAGCTGCATAGTCCTCAGAAAGTAGCATTAAATAAGACAACTTAATAATGCACTAGGGAGGAAATCACTTAATATTCATGTTGACAGAAGAGAAGATTAATCACTGGGATGTTGTGCTCTCAAAGAGGACTCAGGAAGGCCGTAGGTTCCAGTTCCAGGAAAGTTGATTGCTTTAGAGTAGTTCATAAGCAACCCTTTGAGGAAATTCTAAGGTTTACTGCAAATTGGCACTGGGTGACAAATGAGGGACCTTCCTTACTTTAACTTCAAATTAATCATATTGTCCCATTGATCTTTGTTTTCTGTCATGTGCTTCTAACAACCTTTTGTCCTCTTTTGTATGGAAAAGCAATCTTTTCAGTGAATTTTAAACAATTATAAAGAATATTTCCTCTTCTGTTTACTTCACCCTATAGGTGATTTGAGAAGCAGCATGGTCTTTTTTTCACTTAGCAAATAAAAACATGTTCCTCGCACTCTGCTCATTTTTTAAGGGCAAAGTAAACACAGGAAAAATAATGGTTGATGTTTACCAGGTATTCAGAACGCTGAGTTAAAAGCATTCAACCTGTTAAAGACTATTTTTAATGATAGTGATTAAATATAATTATAACCCTTTTCCCTTGAGCAATTTATTAACCCCCTTTGGATTAAATACTTGTTTGCTGTAATTTTTAAAGGACAATTGTTTTCATATCTATTAAGCATTTTCCTCAAAACCTATCTATGAAACCACTCAAAGGCTTTGATATTACAAACATACTAAAGACTTAGCAGATTCATTTCCTATTTATGTTTTGTAAATGATTTCCCTTTTGACTTCCAGTAATCATTGCATTTAACGAAATCATGATGGCCTAACCATTCTCCCATTTAAAAAAAACAAACCTCACTCTATTATGTTTATAGTAAATAAACATAAATGCAATCCTGATTTTAAGTAAAAACAGATTACTGTGGGACGCAGCCTCAAAGTACACAAATTTCAGGGCGATGAATGTTTACAATCTCTAATACATATTAACTATAAAATATATTCATTCACAAATACATATGTTGAGCACTTAATACTAGCCTGGCACTGGGTATATATGTACTGGTGAACAAAACAGAGACTACCATATGGTTGTATGGAAGTACAGAGTATGTAAGCATATGTTTAAAAATTGTGATAAATGCCATAAAGAAGAATATAACAGGAAAAACTCATTTGAATTACTGGACAAGAAGGTTTTCTCTAAACAAGTGACTCCTAAGCAGAGTCCTAAAAGATAAATGGAGTTAGTTGAGGTAAGAAGTGGAAAAGAATATTCCTGGATATGTCATAGGATAAATCATAGAAAGCCTCTTGAATGGAAAAGACCCTAGTATGTTCTAGAAACTGAAATAACGTCAATGTAGCTACAGCATTATACAATAAGGGAAAGGATAGTGAAATAAAGCTTAAAATGTAGGTAATAAGGGCCAAGATTATGTAGGAATTTATAAGGCCCATTAATGATTACAATCCTAAATGCAATAGAAACTATTGAGGTGTTTTAAATACCTCAGAAAACTAACATCTGGTTCACTTCTTCCAAAACCACCCAGATTGCTGTGGAAGTCTAAGTATAAACCAGGAGGCACTTCAATAACCCAAAGAAGAGATGGTGCAGTCCTTTTGTCACCAGAAACTGATGATTCCCTGATCACTTTTTAGATGCCCTAGAAGGACCCTAAATCAGCTTTAAGGACAGCAGTGGCTCACAGGACAGAGCGCTGACACATACTACCAACCCCAGCCTTCACTCAGAAGGAATGTGCTGCCATTTCTCTATGTCTCTTGGGCCAGCTGCTCAATGGCCTTGCTTTGAAACCACCATTCCTCATTTCGAAGGTAGGAAAGAAGAAAGAATGGATGAGAGAATTAATTTCATTTTTTATCTATGAGTTTTGCAAGTGGGGGAGGTATCACTTTTCTTACTTCTAGGCAAAAGGCCTAGGCTGCAAAGTTTTAGGTAGCTTCACAGGTATCCATTATATAAAAAACATGACGTTTATACTGAAAGTACTGGTTTCATTTTAATTTCATCCTACTTTAGAGTTTGCCAACATACTATTTACTGAATGAACAGGTATTTCTAAAAGTTAAGTTTTTTTCTGGGCTAGAGACTTACTCATTAATTGTACTTTGTGGGGAAAGAATAGCTCTAGTTTAGAAGGGGATCTATGTCATCTCAGATAAAGAAGGTTACATAGAGTATTTCCTCAGAGGGCTGTAGATAAGACTGCTAACTGGTCATTCCTAGACTGGAGACTGGCAGACAGGCTCTATTCACAACACAACCTTCTGTAATGTTCGGAAGATTTACAGTCTGCTGGTAATATTACAAATAAGTAAACAAAGTGGCCAATTAATGAAGGGATCACCCATGTTTTCTCCACACTCTGAAACACTCCATTCATGAACATCTTACTTTGTACCGAATCCATCAGCATGTCTTCCAAACCTGGCCCCACTTTCTTTCCATGTGTACCGAGAACCTGCCATTCAAACTAGCTTTCCCTTATTTTTATTCTTGTCCCATTACTCTACACAATAGCCAGAGATAGTTATTTAAAATATAAGTCAAATTCTGCAACTTCAAAAAAAAAAACAACAACAACAACAAAAAAAAAAACAAGCAAATTATACTTCTTGTGTGCTTAAAACCCCCCAAGCTATTTTCTTTATATTAGGGTAAAATCCAGACTCTCCACTAAGATCTATAACACTATATTTTTATCTCTTGCCTCTCCCTACCCTCATTTTGGACCACCCCATCTCCTTTGCTGATAAGTCTCTGGACATACAAGCTGTACAGAGTTGAACAGTATTTGCCAAAATTCATGGAAATCCAGAGACCTATGATGTCACCTTATTTGGAAATTGGGTCTTTACAGAAGTAATTAAGGTAAGGATAGAGATATGGTCATACTGGATTACAGTGATTCCTAATCCAATGAAGGTGTTCTTATTAAAAAATAAAATAAAATAAAAGAAGTCACACAGAGACACGGGGTAGAAGTCAATGTGAAGATGTTGGCAGAGATTGCAGTCATGCTGCCACAAGCAAAGAAATGTGTGGGACCACCAAAACCTGGAAGAGGCAAACTTCTCTCATAGTCCCAGATGCTAAAAACCCAAATCCAAAATATCAGTAAGACTGATTCCTTCTGAGCGCTGCAAAGGAAAATCTGTTCCAGATCTTTCTCCCAGCTTTGGGTGGTTTCCTGACAGTCTTTGGCATCCCTTAACTTGTAAATACATTATCCCAATCTCGGCCTTCATTTTCACTTGAATTCTCCCTTTGTCTCTGTGTCCAAATTTCTCCTTTTTATAAGTACACTAGTCATATTAAATTAGGGCTCCACCCTAATGACCTCATTTTAATTTATCTCTATAAAGATTCTATTTTCACAAAAGATCACATTCTGACATACTCGGGATTAGGGTCTCAACAAATCATTTTAAGGGAGCACAAATGAATATATATGAGGATTTGTCCTACAGCTTGATTTTGAACTTCTGACTTCCAGAACTATGAGAGAATGAATTTCAGTTGCTTTTAAGCCAGAAAGACTGTGGTTATTAGTTATGGTAGCCCTAGAAAACCAACATACTAGCTTCCTCTCTGGTTCTTAAATACATCAAATTATTTCCACTTTAGAGCTTTTGCATAGACCTTTCCCTCTTCTGGAATGCTTTTCCTGCAGATCTTCACAAGACTGGCCATTATACAGATGTTAGCTGAAACATTTCCCCTCACCAAGACTTCTGACGAGTCTATCTGAGAAGGCCTAGACTGCCTGGCACAGTCATAACATTATATAGTATCTTTAAGCACCAATTTGTTTTTAAAATGATCTAACAGTTGATTTGAGTGCTTGCATATTGTCTCTCTTCTCTTCAGGGACTCCAGCTCATCAGATCTAAAAGAGCAGGTATTTGGTCTGTCTTTCTCATCATCTAATCCCAGTGCCTAAAAGGATATCTGAAACAAAGGAGGGAACCCATGCATATTTGCTGAATTAATCAATGAGAAAAAAGGAAGTCACTCCATCTAACCACATTTACACCTTCTGACCAAGGGCTTAAAAGCTCATGTTTGAATAACTGAAATAGTAGAAGTCATTGAAGAAAAGAGAAAAAAAAGAGATTCCACTATAATAGTATAATTTTATTAGCCTATTTTTTCTTACATTGAATCAACATATGTTTCAATAAAACCTCCACTTATTTCTCCTGACTCCAAATTTAGTCCTTTGTCTTAAATATAGTAAGTTAGCAATATTCTCACATAATGGTAGATATTTGAAGTGGATGTCACTGTGATTCCAACCAACTACTTTTTCTGGCAAAGCATCATCATTCTTTCAACCATTTCTCACATCATGTTTTAAAATCCATCTCTGTCTTCCTTCTCCTCTCTCCTAAGAGATCTCCTTAAATGAATTCCAGTTTGTCTATTTTTGTCTTAAAATTTAGCACTTTTATATATGGTCTCACTGCATACACCAGAGCAAAATCATCACTCTTTTATTTTAAATCAGAAATCAGCCAAGTTTTGTGTTTTTTTTTTGTTTGTTTGTTTTTGTTTTTTTTTAAGAGTAAGACAGTAAATATTTTAGGCTATGTGAGTCATCATGTGTGTGACAGCTACTTGACTCTGCCTTTGTAACAGAATGGTAGCCATAGACTGTGTATAAACAAATGAGCACAGATACATTCCAATAAAACTTTATTTGTGGATGAGAAAATTAGATTGAACAAAGTTTTCATTTATCATGAAACATTATTCTACTAGGGATTTTTTTTTCGACTATTTCAAAATGAAAAAAAAAAAGAAAGAAAAAGAAACACTATTATGGTTTGTGGGCCATATAAAAACAAATGGCAGGCCAAATTTGGCCCAATGGCTACTGTGTGACCACTTCCATTTCAGAGAATATATTCTATAATAAAGCTCTGGGAACACGCATGTGGAAGTGGGTTGTATATCATACTGTGGAATAATATTCAACTGAATGTTCACAAAAACATTAAAGTCTTTATTCATATAGTCTACTCTCAACCCTTATCTTTTCTTATGCCGTTTTGATACCATTCACCCTCATCCACTAATAAATAATGTGCTTGAATTATATTTTCAAGACATGTTTCTCTTCTCTGACTGTTAAGTGACTAGTTGGTAGGAAGTTTCAGAAATTAGCACTAGAAAAAATGATTATATTTTATTCTATACAATGCTCATCTAAATAGAGATTATTCTCAATAGGGTGTTTCTTCATTCTCATTTCAGAGTCAAAACAAAATGGCTTCTATCACTCCCTTGGGAAATGATGGCACAACAGAAGGAAACATCTTTGCAAATGCTGTCTTAATTTTACTCATTTCTGACACATAAGACTGACAGCTTTCTTTCATCATGAAAATATGTTTTCTCATATCAAATTAAGATTCACACCTTTAACATAAATATCAACCAAGAAGCCTGTGCACTCACAGTAGTGACAGAGGAGTAGAGCTCCAATATAGGCAGCCTCTTCCCCCCATTTATGACATGGTAACAGTAAAGACAAAAGCTAAGGGTAAGGGTGTCTTGTTGGAACGTTTTGCAAATATACACACATAATTACTTTGAAAACAACTAAACATGTGCCAAGAACAAAAAGAAAAAAAGAAAAAAATAGCACAGAGAGAAAGCAAATATTTGGATAGGGCTGCTATTGTATTTTAAACAGGTATACCCCAGGGACACCTGGATGGCTCAGTGGTTGAGCATCTGCCTTTGGCTCAGGGTGTGATCCAAGGATCCGGGAATTGAATTCCGCATCAGGCTCCCGGCAAGGAGTCTGCTTCTCCCTCTGCCTGTGTCTCTGCCTCTCTGTGTCTCTCATGAATAAATAAAATAGTTTAAAAACAAACAGGTATACCCTGTAAGAAATAGTAATGATGATTTAAAAAATCAGTATATGAGGTAGTCATCAATAAAAGAGAAAGAAGGGATCCCTAGGTGGCGCAGCGGTTTGGCGCCTGCCTTTGGCCTAGGTCGCGATCCTGGAGACCCAGGATCGAATCCCACATCGGGCTCCCGGTGCATGGAGCCTGCTTCTCCCTCTGCCTGTGTCTCTGCCTCTCTCTCTCTCTCTCTCTCTCTGTGACTATCATAAATAAATTAAAAAAATTAAAAAAAAAAAAGAGTTAGACACTTAACCAACTGAGCCACCCGCTGCCTCACTCACAAAATTCTTAAAAAATAAAAAAAATAAAAAAAATAAAAGAGAAAGAAAAAAAAAGTTTTGAAGTATATCCTCTATATCTTTTTTAAAAACTGAGATAACCTGGTAATGTGTGAATGAATATGTGCCATGTTGAATTAATTTCTGGGAATTTCATACTAAGAGCAGCCTTGGTTTCCCCATCTACTTCCTAAAAGTCTATGTCCCTTCAGGCTGAAGATAGTGTGTCAGTAAAGAATTGATGACATTAGTCAAAAAATTTATGAAAAGAAGAAGCAAATATTCAATTCAGCACTGACTGTATGCCAAGCATGTTGCTAGCTGTATCCACGTGTTATCTTGGTTAATGTTCTCACAAAAATCCCATGACATCACCCTCAATCTTCCCAGTATGTTACTCACCTCTAAATCAAAGGCAGTTTGTTTTAGCAACACATGTAGGAATTTTTTTTAATTTAGTATGTATAGATAAAACCCTTCCTTTTTTAACTCATAATTGTCCATTGGCTTATGTTTCACTAAATAAGGATGATAAAGAAAATACTGGGTACAATTAGAAAAAAAAAATTTAAGTTTGAAAATAAGCAAAACTGATTCTTCCTGGCATGACAGCCCACCACACCAGAATACCCTTTTAAGCTGTGTATGTCTAGAAGGACTCTGGCTTCAGGTAACTTGATTTACAACAGAAATGATGGTTTCATTCATCCAGCATTACAACTTTGATAGTCACTAATTGTGAAGTAAAAACAATTCTTAAACTATGTGTAAAAGTTGCTAAGTACTACTAACAAATGCAAGCTGTTTGGTGGTTTTGTTTTGGGATGGGGATGTGTGGGTACAGGGGTGAGGGGGATGAGGGGTGAGGGTATGTGGTAGGGAAGGAGGCAAGAGGAGGTTTTTTTGCTTGAAATAATCTTTAAACCAAAAGCAAATGAAAAATTTAAAATTTGATAACCCAAAGTTCAGTGTTAATTTTAAAAATGACTGCAATGATGCCAAAGATTTGCTTTTGTTTTACCTTGAGTAAGTAAATGGATGATGGGGATAACTGTTATATGTTTTAATATAACTTTCCAATACACAACACTAAGCAAGCATTCCTTACACATATTTTAGAATTTGTACTATGAAAAACAGCTTAAAAACAAAAAACAGTCATCCCCTCAAAAAATCTAGATTAACAATATAATTGAAATAGGAACATATTTAGCATTAGTGTTTACACCTCCATACATTAACGTGTTTTCCCCATCCTCAGTCCTTTAATTCACTGTTCACATATTGTGGTACTATTTATAGGATGACATTATATACAAATACGTTTCCTACATAAGAGTTTTTTTGGCTAAGGAACTTTTTCAAATTAATTTGCTATTAATATACATGATAAAATCTTTGAGCAATTATATAAACTGTGTGTTAATAACAGAAGAACTTATGGAACAAAGAATTGATTTTGAAATCAATTTTTCCCAATTTTTTGATATCTAATATCATACTACACATTTAAATTTTAAAGCTTATGGAAAATATAAATAACTTTCAATGCACTGGAATATAACTAAGTGAACGTAATTATAAAACTACTAGCATGATCAAGAAGATGGCCCCTTCAAAATTACTGCAACTCTTATTTCTCATCCTTTCCCATAGACACTCCCATCTCAGTAAATGTATTAGATTGTTGTTGTACTATTACCAATTACCAAATTAATTGTGATGAGACATAGCTCTTCACTTCTCAAAGTAAATGAATACATTCTAGACCATTTTTTTAGCCATTAAAAAAAAAAAAAAAGCCATGACCTAGACAAGAATCTTCCTTTGTAGCAGGAAATACCTTCATCTTCAATGCCAACAAAATCCTAGGAGAATGGCAATTACGCCAATTTCACAAAAACAGATGTATGGTGATTTTGCAATATGGACTATTTTACACCAGGGACAAAGGCCAAACCATTCATCTCAATTTACTTAGGACCCAAGGCTTAATTTGAACTCTGACCTCAGAGCAGAAAGGTCATTTCTATATATCCAATATTAGTACAAGGCACTATTTTCAAAGAGAAACATATGTATTTACCCTCCACTAGCTTTTCAACTAATTATGCAAACAATGATATTATTTGACTATTCTCATCATCCCTTAAAATTAACCAATTCTAAGAAATGTTCAAAATTTGGACCATTACTAAGGTAACAAAGTGTTTAATCAATAGGATGGATGATGGCCATTGATTGAAACCCCTCATTTAAGGTGCTCTCAATCTTGATCACTGATAGTCAAATGACATCTGACTAAAGATTGCTAAGAATCTTGTTACTCACTGACTTTAATGGAATTTTGAAAATAGGTCATAGAAATGACAGGTAATTGGGTTTAAATGAAAATACGAAGCGAAACAATGAGCTATTTTTCACAATTAACTTTGAAGAAAATTTTGATTTGGTCAGTCATTTCTTGTAATGAAAAATAAAAACTTTATTTCTATAAAAATGAGTTGCAACCTTTGCTGACCAATCTATATATATTACGAATATAACTATTCCTATTTAAGGAATCTTTTCAACACATAATTTATTGCCACACTCCTTCCCAGGGAGCTTCTGAGAGTTAATGAGTGCCAATTGCTTGAAGCTCCTTAGGGAAAGAGTCATATAATATTACTAAACATTATTGTGATTGTTATTATTTTATATGCAGTCTCCTCAATTTTTTTCCCTAAACAAATTTAGTGCCTTTGGTTAAGCCAGACACACTTTGCACTTAAATCACCGAATAAAAGTACTTTGTGAACACTTCTGCCCCCCCCCCCCAGATATGGGGAGACACAATTCTGGTCACTTTCCAGAAACTCATTTCTTGCCTTCAGTTGAGCATTAATGCTATCAAGACTTTCCAATCCCCCTGGTGGTCATCAACCTTATGGAAAAATGGGAAATGAGAACATCAGGGAATTATTGTTGCAAATACTTTATTCTAGAAAATAATTCACCTTCCATCTTTCCAAATAAAAAAAATCAAAATAATTGAGAGAGAAAGCACAAGTTATTATTATATAGACTGGCTTCTGATTCAAGTACTTATCTGACACAATTTTTAAATTGTTACAAACTTTTGTACTTTTTATCCTGGAATGAAATAGGTTTGTATTATATCTTGAAATATCACTAGTATTAAACTATTAATTTTATTAAAATATATAATACAAATTTGAAGTTATATAAAAATATATTTTAACACTAATTTTTCATATGCTTGAATTTTATTTTAGAAGCTCTTATAAACTAATTTGTATATTTTAATCTCCTTTCTTTAAAAGGAAAAATCTAACATAATTTAATACATTCTCCCTTAAAGTATTTTTTAAAAATAAGTTCAATTATTTTTGACCAAAAAGGTGATAATAAAAACTATGAACTCAGACATTTCTTTTCATGACATTACATATCGGAAGCTTAAAAATAATAACATAAGCATATAAATTTTTCTACTGACTTTATTTTTTAATTTTTTAAAAGATTTATTTATTTATTTACTTACTTACTTATTTGAGACCAGGGAAAGACAGAACATACACACAAGTGGAGGGGGGGCGAGGGAGAGAGAGAAGCAGACTCCCCAGAATCTCACCCAGGGCTCCATCTCAGGACTCCACGATCATTACCGAGCCAAAGCCAGCCACTCAATGGACTAAGCCACCCAAGGCCCCTCTGCTAACTTTAAAATCAAAAGAAAACAAGTGTGGCTTTCCACCTAGGTAAGTAAACAAGCAATTGTAACACTAAATGTACGTGATGAATCAGAATTTGAATTTATTCGTACAAATATCTGTAGGAAATAGCTCCATTAAATTCAGACTATATAAATTCTGTATATTCAGGAAGTGATAAATAGATCATTTTTAATTTGCATCCACTATTGATGAATTCAGTAAAAACCAGGTTAAAGAGTATTTTTTTGGGCAGCCCGGTGGCTCAGCAGTTTAGTGCCACCTTCCGACCAGGGCCTGATCCTGGAGACCTGGGATCGAGTCCCACATGGGGTTCCCTGCATGGAGCCTGCTTCTCCCTCTGCCTGTGCCTCTGCCTTTCTCACTCTCTCTCTCTCTCTCTCTCTCTCAAATAAATAAATAAAATCTTTAAAAAAAAGGAGTAGTTTTTGCTAAGTCTGGAACAAGTAAGAACCAAGAAAAGATGAATTAAATGGGACATTTTAATTTAATTCAACAAGTATGTAGTGAACACTTTTTTTGTGCAGGGTTCTCTGCTACTCATAGCAAGAAATAACAAAGAGGAAACAGTTCCTGACATGAAGTTGCCCAATAGAAGTGTGATTCATAATCCTAGTACATAAATTACTAAAAACTAAAGTTATCCTTTTTAATACTGGTCTAGGTGGAAGATGGGCATTGCATCTAGCTATATCTAACTCTGGACTCAACCCAAGGTAACCCCTTCTGAATCCTTTTCTCATCCCCAGAATGGTTGAGGTCCCCATCTAGTTCACTTTCATGGCACCCCAAGGCCACCTCTAAACTAACAGCTGATCACGCTGTATGTATGCTATTCAGACTTACTACTAGACCTCTTTTACCAGGCTGGAAATTCCCTGAGCAGCATAACAATCCTATTATCTTGGGATAAAACTTAGAATCCTCGCCTACATTATCTGCAGTCAATCAGCCCAGCCACCTTCTACCTTTCCTTTGCCTACAACTTTCCCTTCTTCAAAACATGGTGCATAGATTATAAATTATGATCATGGCTTCATTTCAACCATTTATATTTGATTTTACAAATACCAAATTTGCTTGACAAAAGAGGCAGGAAGGGGGCATCTGGATGGGGAAGTCATTTAAGCTCCCAACTCTTGGTTTCAGTTCAGGTCATGATCTCAGGGTCTTGAGATCAAGCCCCAAGTTGGGCTCCCTACTCAACATGGAGACTGTTTAAGTTTGTCTCTCTCTGCTCCTCCTCCTGCTCTCTTTATCTCTCTCTCTAAAATAAGTAAATACATCTTAAAAAAAAAAAAAAAAGGGGGGGAGGAAGAACAAGTTCTTACATGGATGGATCCAGAAAGAATGACTTCATCAATGAAAGGCTTAGCTACATTACAGAGAAACCTGGGAAACAAGATAGTGGATATTTGTGGCCATCATTCTCTTGTTCTTATTCTAAGAACTTTATCTTGTTTGAACTTGTTTAGATTGAGAGTGGCTTTTTGAACTTGTTTCTCAAATATCTCAGGCCTAACTATGATCTAATATTTTCCCACGGAAGGAAACTTTCTTCTTTGTGTGAGATAAATACAAAGTATGTCCTAAACCCTCTCCCAAAAGATATTATTAATATCATCATTCAGTTATAAGGACAGTTCAACTACTCTATTTACCTTTCTGAGTTAGTGTTGATTAAAATGTTGTGCTTTATAATAATCACTGTTTTGCCAAACCAAGTTCACTTTATAAACATTTCTTTGGTTAACTCGACGCTAATTTTAAAACTTGACATTAGAGTAAGAAGTGATATAATAGTTATGTAAATTTAAAAAATAAGTTGATTGGGATTGGGTGTAATAAAGATACCCCACTCATTTTGATTAGTTCCTCAGGGTATGGAAATGCAGTTAGTTATATTTATATAAAAAAAGTTACAGTCCAATCCAATTTTTATCAGTTTATATGTGGATATATTTACTTAAATGAGTCCTCCAAATGCATATTTTTCTCAAACTCTGTATAACCCTCACATGGAATGGAAATTGAAGGTACTCAGGAGTATTGTGATATGATAACAAGTTAGGAAATCACAATGCATAGGAAAAAGGTCTACTATATTTTCTTTTGCAGCATCTATATTTCTATTTTAGATTCAATATGAGACACTCTATACTTTCAATCACTTATACATGCCTCGTCAGCAAACCAGTCTCTCCAGAGTTCACAGACATTATGAAAATCAAAACCCCTCCATTACTACAATATGAAATATACTGACCCAAAAACAAAACCAGGAGAATGAATTCTATGCAGAGACTCCAAATATCAGGGCCATCCTTTTCAACATTATATGTTCTGTGTTACAGAATGATGGATACCAGATGCAAAAGGATCTGATGTTAATAGGAAGAGATAGTACTCGATGAATAGAAAAGAAAATCTTGAAAAAAAATTAAGCTATAAAAGTAGTGTACAGAAACATAGAAGGGTGAGTTTCAGGTGAGTAGGTTTTGTGTATTATTTCTAAAAAAAAGAATGAATGCCTCTCTAGTTATTCCTCAATTGTGATTCCAAATTTAATATGTAGGTACTTAATTATCAAGGCATAAATCTTATTATTGATATGTTACACTTTAGGCAAATGTGTATCAAACACACATACATATTGATGAAATTTTGTAGAGCCAGATTCTTCTCAACCATTGGTTGCAGTGATGTTATGGCATGGTGCCCATATTCTTTCAAATGTGAGCTATTATGTGGCCCCATGAGATGACAGTCACATAAAAGTGACAAAATGAGACCAATTAGAAACTCTAGGAATTGGCCTCCCTCACCTCACTGTCCATCTTAACTTATTTTTTACTTTTATATTACTGAGATACTGGCTCTATTCTATTTCCGTCTGTCATTATCTTACACCAGCAACAAAATATAAGGAATTCTAAAGACTGGGGAGAAGGGGCCAACACAGTTTTAAAACAAACAGAGAATCCCACTTGTACAATCTTCCCTGGACCATTATCCTCAGGCCACATAGCTTATTAACCACCAAATTTGTCCAGAGGACGCATTTACATTGAAAAGTCACTGCCCAGAGGCATTTGGGTAGCTCAGTAGTTGAGCCTCTGCTTTTGGCTCAGGTCATGTTCCTGGGGTCCTGAGATTGAGTGCCGCATCGGACTCCCTAGGGGAGCTTGTTTCTCCCTCTGCCTATGACACCTCTCTGTGTCTCTCATGAATAAATAAAATCTTTTTTTTTTAAAAAGTCACTGTCTAAGCTTCCTCCTATCCATGTCATACTTCCTTCTTCTACTGGAAGGAAGCAAGATCCTTGACTTCAACAGGAAGTTTATTCTTGAACATATGTGGGGGCAGATGGCATAAACTGTATCAACTTCTGCATAAAAATAGTGTCTGTAAAGAACAGATTTAATTCATTCAACATTAATAGAGCCCTATTTTGTGCAAGTCAGCAGAGAGAACATGGGCCAAGATGTAAACATGGCCCTTCCTGTACACTGACAGAAGGTAGAGATAGCTCTTGGAAAGCTTCGTGAGTTTGTTCTTGATTTTGAAGATACTATGTCCTTTATACAAATGGAACTATTTGAACTTTTCAAAGGAAAGCATTGTATACAGTAGTCAGTGTCATGCTTTTAAATTACTTGCAAATCTAAAGCTGAGCTCAAATTTATACAAGCTCAAACAAGTAGAAAGACAAGAAATGTCACATAGTAAAGAACGACCAATTCCTTCAAATTTAGAGGACCAGCAAAGAAAGACATGAAGAAAAATGTTCCCTTATTTGGTCTGAAAGATCATTCATACAAGTATTCTTGAGGGTGTTTTAATTTTGATTTAGTTTTTCAAATTCCCAATTTAAACCTGAACCCGTTAAAAATACCTGCTCTTGTACTTTGTCTTTATTCTCCCACGTCCAGCTCAATTTTGTCAAATCTACCTCCACTATATTTTTTTTTGTTATTTTTATTTATTTATTCATGAGAGACACAAAGGGAGACAGAGACATAGGCAGAGGGAGAAGCAGGCTCCCTGCAGGGAGCCCGATGTGGGACTCAGTCCCAAAACCCTGGGATCATGCTCTGAGCTAAAGGGAGAGCCTCAACCACCGAGCCACCCAGGCGTCCCTCCACTACAATGTTTGAATCAGCCTCTCTCCCCGCACATCTCGTGGCACACTGTTTGTTTATTCCCTCACCATTTTATCCCCAATGGGTTTTCTCTGCCTTTGGACTTTTTATCTTTAATAACACTTTAATAGAGGTCACATATTGCATTTTTGAATAACATTAACCCACTTTAAAATCTCTAGTTGGGTTTTTGTCTTTCTTCTGTGACTGAGCCTTTCTCAAGAAACCCTCCAACTCTGCTGCCCAGAGGAATCTCCTCTCTATCCCTATACACTGGGTCAGAAATGCCATATCACTGTGAACTGGAGGGAAATGGCAGAGAACCCTGAGCTTTCCTCCTCCCATGTTTACAACCTGCTAACACCCACATACATGTCAACAAACTGGAGAGTGGTCCAAAGGTGGGCAGAATAAACTCCACAACTAAATGGAGAAAAGAAGCTGCGTCTGAAAGGTTGGGAAAGACCAAAAGGCAGAGGGAAGCTGCTAGCAGCAGGGAGGGAGGGCGCTGTGCACAGGGAGAGGGCGAGAGAGGCCCTTGCACCAGGGAGTTCACAAGGGGAAGACTAATACCCATAGCATTTGGCTTTAAAATCCAGAGGGGCTGAATTCTGTGAGTTTGTAAAACCAGTGGGAGTTGGAGCCTGGAGCTTTAAAAGTCAGCTGACTTAGCACTGGGGCAGCCGGGAGGATGAGTGATAGCTGGGTCACAGCCCTTAAAGAGATAGCAAGCACAATGCAGAGAGGCAACATAAAAACAGCAGTTTACACAACACAGGGCCATCTGCGGACAGACACTTGCTGCCCAACCTGCTAGTAGTGTGCCAGGCCCAAAAGTTCTCCTGAGGACTCTCCCACTCCAAGCTAACCTTGGCCCTGGGCTTAGGGCAAATTTTGTTAATGCACACACTCTGCCCAGCCAAGGGGGGCACAGGTGACACAATGAGCCATGCCCAGCTGCAGCCAGTCATTGCCACACATGGTGCCCAGCCTCATGCCTCCAGCTGCCCTGGCCAGCAGCCCCCTGCCACCACAGTGCTTCAGGGTACCTGGAATAGAAATAGTGGCCCAGAGGAAATTTTCCTAACAATCCCACCCACTCTCAAGTTCCCTGTAGGGCATGGTCCCTCAGAGCTGGCCTGCCTGGGTTCCGTTAACACCACAGAGAAGAAGCACAGCCCACAACAAGCAGTCAGTGAAGAAAACTGCACTAACAGGAAAAGTGACTCAGACACAACAGTAGGCATAAGCAACACACACAGGATACTCTCCTGAAGTGCCAGGTTCTGGTAAACAGGGGATACCACACTGCAGGGCACTCCAGGACTTGTTCTTCATAAAGTCACTACTTTCAAGAGCAGAATATATAGCTACCTTTGTTAACACAGAGAAACGGATCAGAGAGGTGGAAAAAATAAGAAGACAGAGAAATTTATCCCAAATGAAAGAGCAGGACAAAGCCATAGCTGGAGGTCTGGGTGAAACAGATATAAGTAACATGCCTGAAAGAGAATGATCATAAGAACACTTAATGGACCTAAGAAAAGAGTGGAGGACATGAGTGAGACTCATAATACAGAGATAAGGAAAAACATAGCAGAGATAAAAGTGTTCAATAAACAAAATGAGAAACATACTTGATAGAATGAACAGCAAGATGAAAAAAACAGAGGAATGAAATTAGTGACCTAGAAGACAGAATAATGCAAAGTAATCAAACTGAACAAAAGAGAGAAAAAAGAATTATGCAAAATGAGAACAGACTTAGGGAACTCAGTGATTTTTTTTTTAATTTTTTTTATTTATTTATGATAGTCACAGAGAGAGAGAGAGAGGCAGAGACATAGACAGAGGGAGAAGCAGGCTCCATGCACCGGGAGCCCGATGTGGGATTCGATCCCGGGTCTCCAGGATCGCGCCCTGGGCCAAAGGCAGGCGCTAAACCGCTGCGCCACCCAGGGATCCCGGAACTCAGTGATTTTTATCAAAAGTAATAGCATTGGTATTACAGGAGTCACAGAAGAAGAGAGAAAGGGGCACAGAAATTTTATTTGAAGAAATAATAGCTATAAATTTCCCTAATTTGGGGAAGGAAATAGATATTCAGGTGCAGAAGGCACAGAAACTCCCACCAAAATCAACAAAAACAGAACCTCACCAAGACATATTACAATTAAGTTGGTAAAATATACTGATAAAAAATGTTAAAAGTGGCAAGACAAAAGAAGTTAACTTACAAGGAAAAACTCAAAAGGCTAGCAGGAGATTTTCCACAGAAACGCTGCAAGCCAGAAGAGAGCGGCATGTTATAGTCAAAATTCTGAATGGGAAAAATCTGAAGCCAAGAATACTATATTCATCAAGGCCATCATTCAGAATAGAAGGAGAAATAAAAAGTTTCCCAGGCAAACAAAACCAAAAAGGAGTTCACAACCAGCTCTTCAAGAAATATTAAAGGGGACTCTAAGTAGAAAGGAGAAACCAAAAGTGACAATATAAAGGTATAAAACACAAAAGCAGAAAGTGAAAAAATGAATATATTTCTGTAAAAAATCAGTCAAGAAACTCACAAAAAAAGGCTATATATAATATACAATAACATATCTAAAACATGGGAGGAGAGAAGAAAAGTATGGGTACTAACTTAAACCAGTATCAACCTAATATAGACTTCTATATGCAGAAGAGGCTATATACAACCCTAATGGTAACCATCTCAAAGACCACTAGTAAATATGCAAAGAAAAAGAGAAAGAAATATAAATATATCACTGAAGAAAATCAGCAAAACATGAAAGAAAGATAAGAAAGGATTAGAGAAAAATTTCATAAACAACCATAAAACAAGTACTAAAATATTAATACATATCTATCAATAATTACCTTGAGTGTAAATGGACTAAACACTCCAGTCAAAAAACATAGGGTAACAGAAAGGGTAAAAAACAAGACCCATCTATTTGCTGCCTATAGGAGATTCATTTTAGATCTAAAGACACCTATGGATGGAAAGTGAGGAGATGGGAGAAACATCTGTCATGCCAATGAATGTCAAAAGAAAGCCAGAGTAAAGGGCACCTGGCTGGCTCAGTTGATAAAGCATGTGACTCTTGATCTCAGGGTCATGAGTTTAAGCTTTGCATATAACTTACTGAAAAGAAAAAAGAAAAGAAAAGAAAAAGAAAGCCAGAGCACAATATTTGTATCAGACAAAATAGACTCTAAAACAAAGACTGTAACAAGAAACAAAGAAGGGCACTATATAATAAAGGGGACAGAACAACAAGAAGATAAAACAATTGTAAATATTTATGCACCCAAACATAGGAGTACCCAGATACATAAAATGGTTAATAATGAACTAATCAATAATAATAATAATACAATCATAGTAGGGGACTTTAACATCCCACTTATATCAATGAACAGATCATCTAAACAGAAAATCAATAAAGAAACAATAGCTTTGAATGATGCACTAGAACAGACAGATCTAACAGATTTATTCAGAACATTTCATTCTAAAACTGCAGAATATACTTTTTTTCAAGTGCACATAGAACGGTCGCCAGAATAGATCACATATTAGCCCACAAAACAAGACTCAACAAATTCAAGAAGATCAAAGTCATACCATGCATCTTTACTGACCACAATGCTATGAAACTAGAAGCCAATCAGAAAAAATCTGGAAAGACCACAAGTGCTTAGAGGTTAAATAACATGCTACTAAATAATGAAATGGCTGACCAGGAAATAAAAGAAGAAACTTAAAAAATACATGGAAGGAAATGAAAATGAAAACACAATGGTCCAAAACCTGTGGGATGTCACAAAAGTGGTTCTAAAAAGGAAGTTTATAGCAACACAAGCCAACCTCAAGACAAGAAAAATCTCAAATAAACAACCCAACCTTACAACTAAAGGATCTGGAAAAAGAACAAAACACAAAGTCTAAAGCCAACAGAAAGAAGGAAATAATAAAGATTACAGCAAAAATAAGTGATACAGAAACTAAAAAAACAACAGATCAATGAAATTAGGAGATGGTTCTTGGAAAAAAAATCAATAAAATTGATAAGCCTCTACCAGATTTGTCAAAAAAAAAAAAAAAACCTCTAATTAATAAAAATCACAAATGAGAGAGGAGAAATGAAATAACAACCAGGGCCACAGAAATACAAACAATTACAAGAGAATATTATGAAAAACTATATGCCAAAAAACTAGACAATCCAGGAATAAATGGATAAATTCCTAGAAACAACCACCAAAACACCAAAACTGAAACCGGAAAAAAACGGAAAACCTGAACAGACTGATAACCAGCAAAGTAGTTGAATCAGTAATCAAAAAACTCCCAACAAATAAAAGTCCAGGACCAGACTCTTCATAGGGGAATTCTACCAAACATTTAAAGAAGAGTTAATACCTATTCATTTTAAACTATTCCAAAAATAAAAAAGAAAGAAAGGAAGACAAAAAGAGAAAAGAAAAAGAAAGAAAGAAGAAAGGAAAGAAAGAAAGAAAGAAAGAAGAAAGAAAGAAAGAAAGAAAGAAAGAAAGAAATTGCCACATTCATTCTATGCAGCCAACATTATCCTAATACCAAAACCAGACAAAGACACCACTAAAGAAGAGAACTATAGGCCAAGATCCCGCATGAATATAGATGCAAAAATTATCAATAAAATACTAGCAAACTGAATCCAACAATACATTCAAAAAATCATTTACCACAATCAAGTGGAATTTATTCCTGGGTTGCAAAGGGTGCTTCGGTATTCGCAAATCAATCAACATAATACAACACATCAGTAAGAGATAGGATAAGAACCACATGATCATTTCCACAGACACAGAAAACACATTTGACAAAGAACAACATCCATTCGTGGTAAAAATCCTCAACAAAGTAGTCTTAGAGGAAACACACCTCAACATAACAAAATCCACATTTAAAAAACTCCAACTAATGTCATTCTCAATGGGAAAAAAAACTGACAGCTTTTCTCCTAAGGTCAGAAACATGACAAGGATGTCCACTCTCACCACTTTTATCCAATATGGTACTAGAAGTCCTAGTAACAGCAATCAGACAATGAAAAGAAAGAAAAGGTATCCAAATCAGTAAGTAAAAAGTTAATACTTTCACTATATGCAGATGACATGAACTATATACAGAAAACCCTAAAGATTCCAGCAAAAAAACTGCTAGAACTGATAAACTCAGGAAAGTTGCAGAATATAAAATTGATGTATAGAAATCTGTTTTATTTCTATATACCAATAAGGAAGCAGCAGAAGAGGTGAAAGCTGCACTCTGATAACTATAAAACCCTGAAAAAAGAAACTGAAGATGACACAAGAAATGGAAAGACATTCCATGCTCATGGACTGGAAGAACAAATATTGTTAAAATGTCTATACTACGCAAAGCAATCTACAGATTTAATGCAATTTCTATCAAAACACCAACAGCATTTTTCACAGAACTAGAAGATGGAATTCTAAAATGTGTATGGAACCACAAAAGACCCCAAATAGCCAAAACAATATTGAAAAAGAAGAGCAAAGCTAGAGGCATCACAATCCTGGACTACAAATTATATTACAAGTTATATTACTATATATTATAGTGATCAAAACAGTATGGTACTGGCACAAAAACAGGCACATAGATCAATAGGACAGAAAAGAAAATCCAGAAATAAACCCATAACTCTGGTCAATTAATCATTGACAAGGCAAGAAAGAATATCCAGTGGGAAAAAGAAAGTCTCTTCAGCAAATGGTGTTGGGAAAACTGAAGTGCAACGTGCAAAAGATAGAAACTAGACTACTTTCTTACATCAGACACATAAATAAATTAAAAATGGATTAAAGACCTACATATGTGACCTGAAACCATAAAAATCCTAGAAAAGAACACAGGCAGTAACTTCTTTGACATGGCCATAGTAACTTCTTTCTGGATATGTCTCCTGGGACAAAGGAAGCAAAAGCAAAATAAACTACCGGGACTTCATCAAAATAAAAAGCTTCTGCACAGGGATGGAAACAACCAACAACACTAAAAGGCAACCTACAGAATGGGAGAAGATATCTGCAAACGACATACCTGGCAAAGGGTTAGTATCCAAATATATATAAAGAATTTCTAAAACTCAGCACCTGAAAACCAAATAATCCAAGGAAAAAATGGGCAGAAGACATGAACAGACATACCTCCAAAGGAGATATCTGGGTGGCCAACAGATATGTGAAAAGATGTTCATCATCACTGATTATCAGGGAAATGCAAATCAAAATTACAATAGGATATCCTCTCACACCTTTCAGAATGTCCAAAATCAACAACACAGAAACAGCAGGTATTTTGAGGATGTAGAGAAAAGGGAACCCTATTGCACTGCTGGTAGGAATTCAAACTGGTAGAGTTGCACTCTGGAAAACAGTACAGAGTATCCTCAAAAAGTTACAAATAGAACTACCCTATGACCTAGCAATAGGCATTACTGGGTATTTACCCAAAGACTATGTAAACACTAATTCAAAGGAATATATGCACCCGTATGTTGAGAGCAGCATTGTTTACAATAGCTAAGAAATGGAAGTACCCCAAGTGTCCATTGACTGGTGAAGGGATAAAGAAAAAATATACATAATGGAATATTATTCAGCCATAAAAAAGAATGAGCTGTGCCATTTGCAATGACATGGATGGAGCTGGAAAGTATAATGTTAAGGAAAATAATACATTCAGAGAAAGACAAATACCATATAATTTCACTTATAAGTGGAATGTAAGAAACAAAACAAATAAGCAAAGGGGAAAAAGAAAAAGAAAAAGAAACCAAGAAACAGACGCTTAATTATAGAGAAGGAAATGATGGTTGCCAGTGGGGGGAGGATGGGTGAAATAGGTGATGAGGAATAAAGAATAATTATCACGATGTCCACTGAGTTAATGTATAGAATTGTTTAATCACTATGTTGTACACCTGAAACTAATGTAACACTGTATGTCAACTAGTTGGAATTAATATAAAAACAACAAAAAAGAAACACTGTATCTATTAAGCTCATGTCATAAATACCTTTTCCACTTTATCCACTGCACTAACAAATACCTGTCCAAATGGCAATCACACTCCTTGACTGCCCAACTTTGGTGAAACTCTTTCACAGGGCTATAGACAGCTTTTCAGGTTCTTAGCAGACTGTACAAATACCTCAACTACAGCACTACTTGAGGGGACTGACCTTACTTAAGTCAGCTTGAGATCGAAAGAGCTCAATTGACTTCCCATAGTAAGTGCATTCCACGTGTAAACCGTAAGAATGAATGAAAAGTGATGAATTTGGAGAAATAATATGGGGGGTGGAGGGGAATATCCATCTTCTGGCTCCATGTGCCTCTTGCCCCATCCCATTCTCTGTTCTACCCTTCTAAAGAAAATGGGTATTTTATATTCTACAACAAACTATAACCCCCAGGCCACATCTGTCTGACTCCCTGTTTTGCTATGATGCGTACACAAGAAATGTTTTGTTGTTGTTGTTTTACTTTTATTTTATTTTATTTTTTTAAAGATTTTATTTATTTATTCATGAGAGACAGAGAGAGAGAGAGGCAGAGACACAGGCACAGGGAGAAGCAGGCTCCATGCAAGGAACCCGACGTGGGACTTGATCCCGGATCTTCAGGATCAGGCCCTGGGCTGAAGGTGGCGCTAAACCGCTGAGCCACCCGGGCTGCCCATACTTTTAAATAATAATAAAAAAATCAGTCAAAAGGAAGCAATATTTTGAGAAACAGAAAATGGTATTTGTGATGTAAAGAAATTAAAAATTTAAATTTATGTATCCATAAGTAAAGTGCTATAGGAACACAATCCTGCTCATTTACTCACATATTGTCTATGGCTACTTTCTCTCTATAAAGACAAAGTTGAGTAGTTGTGACTGAGGAGTTCTTATGATCAGCAATGCCAGAAATAGTCACTGTTGGGCCTTATAGTTTTAAAACACCCAGTCTATAGTATCATGCTACTTCACTTAATAGTCGAGGTACCAGGAGACTACAAGAACAGGAAGGCATTGGTGGGCATTGGCAGTCAGCTCTGCATTCATTCTGTTCTCTTGGATTTATCATTAATGATATAAAATAATCACCAAAGCTCAGGTACTAGCTTGCATGTGATGCCTATCAAACATTTGAAATTATTTTAAACCAAGAAAGGTGATTTTAAAATCTAATTTCAGTTTATTATTGTGCCCACTAACATCAATTTGTTAAAAATAATGAGACCAGAAGAAAAACACAAAAAAGAATTTGAACCCATGTAGCCAACCTTAGGTATTATTTTCCACTCGTTATCATTTTTGCAGATCTCTACAGAACAGACTATAAAATTTCTCACATTTCTCCTAAACTGTATACCCAAAACATTCATGTCTAAGAAGATTTCACTATTGTTAAAAGTAATAAAAGAATTATGTTCTGGATCCTGTTCAGTCAATGCATCTGATTAGAATTCTTGTGTATTTACAAAGTGGGCACATATTGTTTACTACCTTTCTTTTGAAATGCAATACCACTTTGTATTAATCATCCCATATAATTTTTTTTAGATTTCTTTTTTTATTTATTCATGAGAGGACACAGGCAGAGAGAGAAGCAGGCTCCATGCAGGGAGCCTGACGTGGGACTCGATCCTAAGTCTCCAGGATCATACCCTGGGCTGACGGTGGCGCTAAACCGCTGAGCCACCTGGGCTGCCCCATCCCATATAATTTAAATCAAGAATAATTTTAAAATATGAATATTTTTCACATAAGCTTAACTCATTGCTTGGAAAGTTTTGTGACTCAGTCAAGAAAAGTAGCTGGTGAAATGTTTTACATTTTTGCCAATCTTTTCCTTCAATAGTTAAAAAAGGTTTAATGGGATCTATCTTAATATTGTTTCTCATTATCACAGGTTAGGATATACAGAGACAATATGTTCATCCTTCTCTAGTCTTAAGTGGATAGGGATTTTACCAAAGAATCTCTTTTGTACTCACTCCTGCTTCTGTTCTGCCAAAATCTCTCTCTCACAGTCTCATGGTCTAGCAATGAAGTACAAAATGAAAGAAGTATTTCGATTGCACTTCAACCACACTCATTGAAAGAGAATCTCCCTCATCAGTGACGCAACGTTCCCTCAACAGGCACTAGAATCTCTGGCCCTTTAAACTGGGACTCAACACTCCTAATCTGAATCAGATTCTCTCCTTGCACCCACTTTCACATTTACCCCCTGGGCCCTTTCAATTGTAGTGCTTTGCTGGCTTCTTCCTCTACTTAGATTCCTAAATTTCTGATCATTTCCCTGAAGAATACATTTACATTTATATACCAAATAAAACATTAGTTCTTACTCTGCTAAGCAGTTTTGCTTAATTTCTTTTTATCATTTTGTTCTCTACTTTTATCACTAATAAAGATGTTCAATCAGACCTCACTTGAAGCTGATCTCTAGACATCACCCACCAAATCGTTACATTTTCATCTCTGATTGCCCTTGGGTATTACCACCTCTTAACAAGCTATTTCACTTCCACGGCGTGAAAAACAGGTTGCAGGAGACATCACACAGAGCTTTTTAAATGTGGTTTGTTCTCATATTCAGACTACAATAAAGGCCTATCAATGAACAAGGTCCAGACTAGGCTGCTACATCAAAATTAAATTTAAAATGTAGAGTGAACAGCAGAATAATTGTAAAAGAACACTAAGAGCTGGCCTACTTTACCATCTAAACATTAGCAGTCTAGATGACATGAGAATCATGCTAAAAATAATATGAAAAAGCATCTCCTAGCATTTTCTAGTTACCATACACAGGCCATCAAAATTGGAAGCATTTCTATTGATGCATCTCAGATGATTGACATGGTTCCTAAACCTCAAACAATGTACCCAATGTAATCGAGAAATATAGAGAAGAAATATCATAATGATAAACTCTACTAATCCTCTATGCTAAACTAGCCTGTAGATATCAACATATATACATACATACATACATGTATACATAAATAACAACTTCTTTGTAAATCACACAGTCCCTTACATCCAAGTGCTCATGGGAAACTAACACCTGCCACCCTTAACACTTTCTCATTAGATGCTTCTCTAAACTCTCAAGAGTACTGTAATTAGTTTCTTTATCAAACAAACAAAAATGTGATTTGGATGCTGTGAAAGCAATCAGCTTAGACAACGTTCTGGATAAAATGTCTAATATCATCTTTTCAGTATGACGGTCATCACAAATATTGCCAAAAATATAAGAATGGTTTAAGTGGGGTTTTCTGTAAGTGTTCACTCGAGATATCTTCACATTTCAATAGTATCTTAAAGTTTATGAAACACTATTTTAAAAAAAGACTATTTCAGGTAGTGAAAATTTAGCAACTTCTTTGTCTAAAGCTTTGACAATGTCTAAGATCTAATTTGCAAAGGAGCCAAAGTCGTATGAAGACCTTTCTTGTCTGCCTTTTCCCCCCCATTAAAAACAGAAGGTATTAATCACCCGATTTCAAAGGCAGCTGACTGATGCTATTCACTGAGTAGGGCATTCTCACTAATGTGGCCCCATGAATAACTCTCAAGGCTTTTATTATGGCTCTGAGTGGACTCTTAGCAGCACAGTCTCCCTTTAGCAAACCCTCATCCCCTCAGGCTCCAAAAGGATTATAGATAGTGGCTGAAAGAAAGCATCATTGGCAAAAACAAAAGTTTTTAAAGAGACAAAAAATGGGAGTAAAGTGGACATATTGGAGACAAGTCATGATTCATGGCCTGTACTGTGTTCTGCTTCTCTTTCTCTTACTCAATACGCTCTTTAGTTTTACTGCTGGATAAGAGGAGACCAGCCCAGTGCACTTCTCCTAGCAACCGATATCAGACAGCAAAGAAGGCATGTCATCTGCTCAAAGGGAAAACGGAAGAATTTGGGGTCATACAAAGCAAGACACATGTTCTTTTGCATTTGATCCCAAATTGATTATCAAAAAGGATTCAGTAAACGCTAAATAATTCTGTTTTATGTGAATGTTAACAATCCACAGAACTAAATATCAGCTTGTCCACTTGCTATATAGCAGAGTTTCAAACGCTGGTCCAATTCATTTCATTCAAATGTTCAGTTTTCACTTTTCCAACATCTCCCCCTCCCGACCCCAGTCTCCTATCCTTCACAGAGACTGCCCCTCCCAGGTACATGCTTGCACCTCCTGGAGTAGTTCTAATGAAAAGATTGTGTGTAAACTCCTATAGCACCCTATGTTCATGCCATCTTCAGCGACTGCTTAGGAAGATAAAAACCACTTTCTGAAAAGAAAAGCTGAAAAAACTTGGAATTTAAGCTTAACACAATGAGACACATTTAATGGGAGCCTCAAAAGTCTGCAGAGAGTTTCATAACATCCAACTGATGAACATCACAGGTGTTACAGTTTAACTGAAAAGAATAATAATAATTTCTAGCCTGGAAAATGTTCTTCTTAACATAAAAGTTATCTGTTGGATTGTGAGTAGAGGGCAGGCATCAAACAACCCAAGTTTATTCATATCTTACAGCCATGTGTGTATGGGGCAGGGGGATAAGAGGGATCTTTGCCCAAAATCCGTACCCACATGTTGTACATTCTTTTCTCATTCTTTTTTTTCTTTCATTTGGTATTACAAGTCGACATTATCCAGGCTTTCAAATCACAAAGGCGGATTGAAACACTTAAAAACATACTTAGCTACAAAATCACCTACATGTTTTCAGGATGGTGAGCAAGGAACTTTCCAGTTAAATCTGTTAGCACTTCTTTTCTGGTGAAATTATTAAATAGCATTTGTGAGGAGAAAAGGAAGCTGAAAAATCAACGGAATGATTGCCAAAGATCTGTGAGACCAGGGCTCAGGTACCATGGAAATACTTTTTCACCATTAGCTTTTAACTCTTGAGATTATCACTGCAGTGAAAAAAAGTAGTTCTGAGACCATCAAATTCATGTTCTAACTCTTCATGGTCCATTTTGCAGGAAGAAAAAAGTGCTAAGGTATTGTGCTCAGTTACCTGGCATTTTCTTCTTCAAAGGTTACATCCTTCTTACTCAGTTTCTCTCCCAATCGATGATCCATGTGAAGAGGGGTTCACGTAATTGGCATTTGGGTGATGGCTTCTTGCTTTGTTGTTGACATTCGAAGCTATTTTAGAATGGACAAGCTCTTGCGAATTTAAGGAGGGGAAGATGAAAAGCCTTCCCTAGTTTAAAAGATCAACACTGAACTTGGTTGCCAATAGCTACTCTGTTATTTGACAGTACATTAGAGTTCACTTTAAATATATAAACACATCTTAGAATGCCTATTGCCAGGTTCCACTGAATTTCCCTTAATTTAATGTAACCCTAAAAACTATCAGATATACCTAAATGATTTAGTTTATATTTTACTACTTGCTAGTATTTGGAAATACACATTACAAAACTTTTAAGTGTGTCCATAACCTTGATTTATAAAATTTATAGCCTTTTCTTATAAAGAAAGCTTCTTCATTTAATTTTTTTGAAAATCAGAAGTTCTCCCTTTTTTTATCATTCTTATGAACATTTTAATTGTAACTGTTGCATAGGTTTTAGACATTTTTTTTTAAAAAGAATAGTTTCAACTGGAGGTGCCTTGTTTAAACTTGAAAAGAGATGCAATAGCATAGTTGAGTTATATTCCATGTTTTCTAGCTCATTTCTAAAAAGGCTTGGAAACAAAAACTAGGAAAAAAGATCCCACATCAATCCTTACAATGGAAATTAAAAAGTGGCTATTAACTTTGTTTCCTGAGCTGAAACTGCTGGGTTTCATATGGTTCCAGTTACAGTGCCCATAAACTAAGTACATTGGTTTAAGACTATTGTTTTCTCAATATTATTATTTTTTAAATTCAATTTATTCATAAAGAAACCATGAGTTCCATTGTCATTATGTGGATGTAAATCACAAGACTAGTGAATTTTGCCTATCATTCATATTCACATCATTAAGCCCACACCAAAATATGGGGTTATACCCTATGTGGATTAGACAATAAACTGATTATTTTCAAAGACGGATGTATATGGTTTTGGATAATTTTTTTCCAGGCTAAATTTTCTCCTCCAATTGTACTCAAATATAATCATAAATGATAATATATTAAACTAAATTACTTACAATAATAGAATTTAAGGCTAAGCAGATGCTGGAAATTATTATACAGTCAGATCTCATCTTTTTTTAAAGTAAGGATCTAAAGTCATACAATTAATTAGTAGTAGAGCAAAAGCTATAGTCTAGAGCTTCTGGCCACCCAAGGTGTGTGGTTCCACAATAGTAATATTGTTGTACTCAGGTTATCCCTTCTGATAAACACAGATAATGGATTAATTAATGGATAATCATCAAAATCATTAGAATCAATGTCTATCCTAAATGAAAGAAAAGTAAATGGACAAGAAAAAAATATAAGAGCAGAATGAATGCTGATTTTAAAAAGTATTTTCTGTACTAGGAGTGTTTATTTAGAACAAAGTTTGTCTTATACTATTGATCCTCATGGTACTCTATATCAAAAGCACCAGGAAAAAAATATTCTGGATAATATGAAAATCAGTCCTTATGAACCAAAAGGCAGGTTATAAAAGCATGGTCTATTTGTTAACAAATTGCTATTTGTAGTAGTCCTCTCTTGTTTATTCCTTTCATTCATAATGCCACTCACTTGGGAATTCCATTTGTTCTGTAATCAGCATATGATGCAATGGAAACACACCTGTCACAGCACCTTTGTCACAATTGCATAGGTGTGGCCACGGATTATTCCCCTTAAGATGCAACAAAGTTCTTAATCAGTCACCTGAAGACCCATGCTTGAAAGATTATGTGAAAATTATCATGAAATGCTTCTCAAACATAGCTTGATATGCTTCATTAGCTTGATAGCCAAACTCCTCTTAAAATTACTTGCAGTCAATACTGGAAAGGAAATAATGATATAACAAAAATAATAATAAACTACACTTAAATGGTGCTCATTAAGGCCAAGCACTCTTTAGAACATTTTACATATCATTTCTATATATAACATATATACATACATAAACATGTTTCCATATATATATATACACACACAGTTCATATATACACATACACGCACACATTCACTCTTCATATCAACTGTTATGAGACACATATAATCACCATGCATTTTTACAGATAAAAGGCATAAAAAGTTTAAAATATTTATTCAAACTCTGTACTGTTTGTTGACTGACTCTCTTAGAATAATCATCTTACACTTTGTGCCTTATGGACAAACTATGTTACAATTCAACTAGATTTCTTGCCTTTTCCCTAGCACACCTTTGTCATCCCTGTGCCATTCTTCCTATTATTTCTTTTGCTTTAATGCCATTTCCAAACTTTCTATTAAAACCCTACTCTTCCTCTAAGTGACCTCTTTGATCTCGACTTCCCTCAGATTGCACCAGCTGGAAATCATCTATTCCTTCTCTGAGTTCCCACACTATGTTGTATATACCTTCAACCACTAATCAGACACTACTTTTGCTTTAGTGACTCAAACACATTGTATCTTCTCTTGTATAGGGTGATCTTGTTGAAAGTGGAAATTATTTAACAGGTCATTATGTTCCTCACAGAGCCCACAGCATGCCACTTGCTTATAAATGGATGCTCAATAAGCCTGTGCTAAATCAAATAGATACTCTCAATGTATCTCAAGCTATGTCTCCCATTGATATGTTCAGAAAACAGCTGGTCATTGCAGTAACAAGTCTGGAACTCCTAGCAAAGAGTTCCAGGGCTGAGAAGTTCAAAACGGTCTCTCAAGAGAAGCATGGTATAGAAATAAACATTGCTGGACCCTAGCTACAGCTCTACCATTAAGTAGCAAAGGGATCTGTGACAAAGCACATAAAATCTCTGAGCTTCAGTTCTCCATGTATCCAACCAAAGACAGAGTTGTGCTGCCTAACTGCGAAAACTTCTAGCTCTGAGGTGCTATCATTCCATAATTTATATTTAGTATTATTGAAGTCTCTGCTGAAAGTGAAAAGTTCAATTTAAGTGAATTTCATTTGTAAGACTTTTACAGGGTGATTGGAGAAGACTTAGAAGACAATCACTGAAGGGATAAGAAAGTAGTATAGATGGAAATTTAAGATATATTATTATAATATAAAACTGTCTCGCTATAAAACATCACATCAAACTCATAAAGGTCACCCAATATTTTCTTTCCAAGGTGAATTAAAAGAATATAGTCACCTCATATATTGCCACTAGGAATGTAAAACTGTACAGTTGCTTTGGAAAACAGTCTTACAGTTCCTCAAAAGGGTAAACATGGGAGCTAAGATGAGCCATCAACTCCACTCCAGGTATACACCAAAAGGAAAGAAAAATATAGGTGCACATAAAGATTAGTATACACATGTTCACAGCAATAATATCTAGAATAGCCCCAAAGCAGAAACAACTCAAATGTCCATGAACTGATTGATTCAAAGGATAAATGATAGAGGGACACCTGGATGGCTCAGCGGTTGGGCCTCTGCCTTCGGCTCAGGGCGTGATCCTGGAGTTCCGGGATCGAGTCCCACATCAGGCTTCCTGCGTGGAGCCTGCTTCTCCTTCTGCCTGTGTGTCTCTGCCTCTCTCTCTGTGTCTCTCATGAATAAATAAATAAATTAAAAAAAAGATAAATGATGGGGAATACTACTCTGCAATAAAAAGTAATGAAGTATTGATATGGGCTACAACATGGATGAGCCCTGAAAACATTAGACTAGGGGAAAGAAAACAGTCACAAAAGACAATATAGTATATAATCCTATTCCATAAAATGTCCAAAATAGATCTACAGAGACAGAAAACAGACTAGTGGCTTCCTAGGGCTGGCAGAGGGGTAGTAGATGAGGATAAGACACCGGGGTTTTTTTTGGATAATAAAAAAAGTCCTAAAATTATATTGCAATGATGGTTGCACAATTCTGTGAATATGCTAAAAACCACTGAGTAGTATACTTTATATAGATGAAATGTATGGTATATGTATTACATTTCAATAAACTTGTTGGGAGAGAAAAAAAAAACCGTTTAATTAACAAAATTTATAGATGTCTATGTTGGCCCCTAGCTCAGTTTTTTAGAAAAATAAATTTTCCAATTAAGACTCCTTTGAACTTTTTTCTTAAAATCAAAACTAGGTCTCTAAAGAGGGTCCAGCCTGCCTAATTCCTGACTATACTTCAGTTTAATGTCAATGATGATAAACAGGGCCCTGGATATAATGTTTACAACAGCATATAGGGTAGGCCAATGCCCACTACTAGGGATATTACTTTTAATCTCCCTCTTCTTTTTCAGTTGTTAATGAGCCATATATTTGGATAATAACATTAGAAGTAATCCACTTAATTCTATCTCTAAAATTCACTTTTCTGTTGCTAATGCATACATGGAAAGCTGCCCTAAATGTACAGAGAAATCTCAATTTTAAGCCAGATACCATCATTTAAGTCAATTTTCCTTAGTGGAAAGGGAATGTGTACGCTCCTATTGAGGCACATCGGAATCATTTAAAGGAGTTCCCTATTTATACACATATCATTCAACAAAGTGCTAAAAACACAGCAGTGTTAGTGTGGAGTTTGGGGGTGAGTGACCATGAAAACCACCACTACAGAAAATATTCTTGGTTTAATGGGAAAAAAGCCTATCAAAACAAATGGTCAATTCTATATCTTCTGCTAGGTGAAAATCAGAATATTAAGTCACCAGAAATCAAGATGTCATTTGTATCAAAATATGCATGTTTGAGAACTCTGTCTCTCATTAGATACACACACAAAGGTGCCCATACACAGACCCCAAAATAAATAAACCTTGTTCACATGGTGAATGTTTCATGTGTTGAGGAGGCCATGAAAATAAACATCTCAAAAGCACTCCATAAACACATTTTCATTTATGCAAAAATATTTGAATATCTACTATGTGTCATCCAGTGCTCTAGACATTGGAGGAACAACACTATTAAATATGACAGACAAAGCTAAGTCTCTGCCCTAGGAGCTCAGTGGAAGAATGAGACAGGGATCCTTGGGTGGCGCAGCGGTTTGGCGCCTGCCTTTGGCCCAGGGCGCGATCCTGGAGACCTGGGATCGAATCCCACGTCGGGCTCCCAGTGCATGGAGCCTGCTTCTCCCTCTGCCTGTGTCTCTGCCTCTCTCTCTCTCTCTGTGACTATCATAAATAAATAAAAATTAAAAAAAAAAAAAAGAATGAGACAATAAATAAACATTTCTACCTATCCATTGTTGGGAGAAAATTCTCCATGGTTCTCTCATGTTTCTGCATTTTGCTAACAGAGCCACTGAAACACATTTATTACAAACTATCTTTTCAAGTATGCTTACATGCCAAATAGCCTTCTAAATTAAATTAAATTAAATTAAATTAGTAAGAAATACTTAGTATCTAATTATTTGCAAATGCATCAAAATAATACAATGGATGGGGAGGGGGATGGATTAAGTAGGTGATGGGGGTTAAGAATTGCACTTGTGATGAGCACAGGGTGATGTATGCAAGTGTTGAATTACTATTTTGTACACCTGAAACTATTATAAGATTGTGTTAACTAACTGGAATTAAAATAAAACCTTTATTAAAAAAACAATGTAATGGATGCTTAGAAGAACTGATAAATGGATAGATGTGTGGTAACCAAGTATAGTAAAATAATGCTAGATTCTAAGAAAAGATATCTGAGTTTACTGTATAATTCTTTCAGCTTTGCTATATGTTTGGAAACGCTTAAAATAAAATATTGGGGGGAAATCACAAACGCACACATAAAATCGTTGATACCAGAACATATTTCAAAGAATTTACTAACAAATTGGATATGGACAATGAGAATAAGGCAAGAATGATTTCTAGTTTTGGGTCATGGAAAGTTCTTTGAATAGTGATGACATTTACTGAGCTGGAAATTACTAGAAAAAGAAGAAGATTCTATCCTCAGCTTGAGTTTAGTATTTTTTTCCTTTTTTAAAAAATTGAGATATAACTGACACATTATTTTAGTTTTAGGTATACAATAAAATGATCTGAAATCTGTATACATTGCAAAATGATCACCATAGTATGTTCAGTTACCATCCAAGTTTGATATATTCTTAGTAGATATCAAGCAAATGTCAAGTAGTAAGCTGGATATGTCAAACACTGTCCAAGGCACTGGAGATACAACAATATATAGAAGAGCCGAGGTATATCCTCACGGTACCTATATTCTCCTACAAAATGATTACAGCAATATAAGAAGTATCAGCACTGAGACAGACTTAAAACCCTTGTGACTAGATAAGAATTCTTAAGGATGAGATGCAAACGGAAGAGAAAACGCTAAGAATTGAGGTAGGTTATCCCAAAAGAGTTTTGAGTTAGAAATAGGTATTTTGGGTAAGTATACTATACTTTAGATGCTATATTAAATCTCTGGGATGGTATAACATATACTTAATACATTGCAAGAGTTGATGGGAATTCCCTCTTAAAATATTTTATGTAATTATTCATCCATGCTTTATTCAATAATTAAAAAAAGAAAATCAATATAAATACCAATGTATTTACTTAGGTTGACAAGTCTATACCTGGAGACACTATAAAAAGCTAACAATATTTTTCTTTATCTATAAAATAGCACTCTGTAAATGTTCATTGTCTGTTTGAACCCAGGTCAGTAAACTTCTGTTTGCCTAGCTGGAAAAAAAGATAGGATCTATGCAAAATAAGTTTGCATAAACCTATATAGTATTACAAAAGAAAAATGACAGCCAAGACCCAAATTGGATATAACCAAAGTAACATTATTAACATATCTCCTTTATTTATTTTTTATTTTTTTAACATATCTCCTTTAAAGGCAGATTTTCTAAATTGTTATTCAAGAAACATATTTTCTTCACTCTTCAAATGTTTGTTTCTCTAATTCTTTCCACCAGGTCCAAAAAAAGGAGGAGGAAAAGAAGAAAGAAATGAAAGAGAGGAAGAGGAAGAAGAGGAAGAGGAGGAGGAAAGGAAGAGGAGGAGTAGGAGAAGGAAAAAAGAGTAGGAGGAGAAATAAGTAAAAGGAAAATCTTTTTTTTTTCTAAAACTCAAAAAAATTGCACATAAGAAGTATATGCATCTTTACAGATTGCAGGAACTACTGCAGCAGATATCACTAGACACACCATCTCACATATCTAAGTTCCCTTCATTACTATATATGCATCCCAGTATATGCAATCTGCTTACATATCAATATTTTTATTATCAAAGATGCTATTTTATACAAACTGCTCAGGAATGAGATGACCAGAATTATTATTATTATTATTATTATTATTATTATTATTATTATTTTATATAATCATAACATTTTTTTCCACTTTAAGATACTCTTTCTTTTTATGCTCTAAGAAATCTTTTGGTTTACAGTCCACATGTTGCCTAGAGTCAAAGGTTATTCAAACAAAGCCAATACAAAGTGATATCACTACATAGTTGCAAGAACAAATTTCAGGGTACTTTTATGCAGTTTAAGTTCTGAAATAGACTATATATGGCTCTGATAATGAGCCCATTACTAAAAGTCACTTTAGTAAAATGTATAAACCTGTATGAGATTATATGTCTACACTATGTACACACATTATCTTTATCTCCCCAAATATCATGTGTGCCATTTTCATTTAAGAAGAATTAAAAATAGGGATCCCTGGGTGGCTCAGAAGTTTAGTGCCTGCCTTCGGCCCAGGGCGTGATCCTGGAGTCCCGGGATCGAGTCCCACATCGGGCTCCTTGCATGGAGCCTGCTTCTCCTTCTGCCTGTGTCTCTGCCTCTCTCTCTCTGTGTGTCTCTCATGAACAAATAAATAAAATCTTTTTTAAAAAAAAGAGAATACTTACAAATTGAAGATAAGAGCATTATTGTCATTTTAAAAACATCTCTTCACAATTGTTGTATAATTAATGAATTGACACAACGCACAGGAAATAGATGCAATTAAAAAGCGTTGTGGTAACTGATGTTTAGTTCCCTGTAAATGACTATAAAACCATAGTCTTGTTTAAAAATAAAGAAAATCTGGAGAACAAAAGCTAAACTTAATACATATTCTCCTATGGAACAGTAATGATAAATATGTATGTGGTTCATTAATCTGTATCAAATGAGAAAATCTTTATTTACATCCAAAATAGAAAAGTTTGTCCCTAGTTCTCAACTAACTTAATGTTTATTCTCTATGGATTCCTACAGACACAAGGTACCAAAAAAAAAAATCATAAACAGTATTAGCAGATATCTTCTATGAGAAGGCAAAACTCCACCATTTTTCATATACTATAAAAATGCACATATAAATAACCCACCAAGCAAATTTCAATGCAAATCTATGTATCATTTGTCACTGAATAAAATTAATTTCTGTGTCTAGCACAAGGATAGTCAGTATATCTTTGAAATGGTACAAGCTTCTCTAAATTTGAAATTCATGGGGAGAATAAGCACACACTTCTAAGAAGGATAATAAGTAAACAGAAATCACAGAATCCTGGAAGAGAAATAGCCTTAGAGATCCTACAAACCAGCCCCCTCATTATAGATGTGAACGCTCAGTCCCAGTGTGTTGGAATAGCCTAGAGGGCAGTGTTGTCTACATCCCAAATTTTCAACAATCCCCATGGAGAGGCTGTCATCATTCTGGAGTAAACCAAAGGCAATCCAATGTCAGATATATGCTTTATGTACTCATTCAGCAAGTGTCCACAGCTTAATTTTCTTTAAAAGTAGCAGACGCTGAATACAAAAACTAGTTTCTCACACACACACACACACACGCACACACACACACACACACACAAATTCACCATTACCTTTTCAACTTTTCAACCTTGGGTATTTTTCACTACGTTACCATGAATTTTACTGCACAATTACAGTCCAGACATAAACTTCCCCTTTATCCTATAATACTAAATCAGAACAAAGGTCCTAGGTGTGTCTCTGGAGCACAAGAGGTGAGGTAGGGGGAGAAGGAAGAAAAGAAGGGAGAGAGGTACGAAGAGAGGGAGGCAGGCTAGGAGGAGAGAGGGAAGGAAGGAAGGAGAGAGATGATGTCTTGCTACGCTGTTCCAGCAAGCTGGTTAATTGCATTTGTTTCGTATATCTCCAAACACTCTGGTACATTAATTACATTCTGTAACACCAAGCTCTTCTGATTCCCTCTGTCACTTCCACTGAGCAATTTAATTGTATTCCTCTTAGCTACACACTAACTCAAAAAAGAAAGAAGAAGGAAGGGAGGGAGGAGGAAGGAAGGGAGGAGGAAGGAAGGAAGGAAGGAAGGAAGGAAGGAAGGAAGGAAGGAAGGAAGGAAGGAAGGAAGGAAACAACTTGCTGATAATTCTGTAATTCTGTCACCTAATATATAGTTTATACATGCATTCCTGGTATTGAAATAGATAAATCCATGCTTTATGAGGACATATTATCCAAAAAGTCATATCAAAGTCTTCTTGTCATGACAATCAAACACACTTGGGAGAAATATGTAAGCCTCTTGGTTAGGGCAATGTATATGTGCTGTAAAGGTAAATGTATTGAAGAAGAAAATGCGTGGTGAATGATTAGGGATGACTATAGACACTGTCACGGTGTGATTCACGATGCTTAATTCCTAAACATCTACTACTTAGAAGGGAAGAAGGAAAAGCAGCGTGGCCGCGCGAATGCCTTGCCTACTACCGCTGGGGGCAAAGGTACTCATGTAGTCCAAGATTGAAAACAGCCACTTGACAGTAGGTAAACTCATCTGGACTGCCTCATGTTTATAGAAAGCCTTCCTGTTTTGAGTCCGATGCATTGGGTTCTGTGCAGCAGCAGCTGCCAGGAACAAAGTTAGCTCCTACAGGCGGGCAAAAATAGGCAGTGTCCCAAATAATGAATTCGTCCACGATGCAAATGCTGGAGGAAAGTTTATGTAGCAACAAGCTCCCGTGGTGGCTCAAATATTTGGACCAATACACAGATTCTTTACAAGTACAATAGTTACGAATCTGAAGCACTACAATCCACATTTTCAGGAAGACAAACAAACAAACAAACATGCTCCGGGCTTCTCCTTATACAAATTCTTTCCATTGATCAGAAAATTAAGGCTCCCGGAAGGTTAATACCAAGCGTTCTTTCGACTTTTCTCTTATGAACAAAAAAGCACGTTAATGACTACTTTCCACTCATCATTCAAAAGAGCTACATAAAAGATTTTGCCATCCTCTCACAAGAAACTGACATCCTGTGAAAATATCCCAGGAAACCACATCTGAACAAAAGACAGGAGAATCAGAGGCAGAATGCTGTCTGCCTGACAGACTGACTCAACCTAGAGGGAGACACCTACGGCACCTGTTTCAGATCCCCATTGTGTCTGCCACTGGGGACTGGGCTCGGCGTTCTCTGTGCCCCCGGCCAGCCCAGAGCTTATGCTTCCCCCTTCCTGGAGCCTCGCCCAGTCTCACTTTTGACAGTTTTCTCCCTCTGATCTAAATTCTTGATTCTGATTTCACACTAGAAGAGCACTCAGCCGCACACAAGTGATACCCATTGATCCCTGAGATACCCTGTCTCCAATTCCTAAGCCACTGAACCTTCCCTGAAGTGTCTATTACTATTTTCCTTCAATTGAATTTCTAAGCCAAAGTTCAGATACAAGAACACACAGCAAAAGGGAGTAGGCACAAGAGTATTCAAGAGATCTGCTTTAATATCCCTTTTTCTAACAAGACGGGGAGCCCATTATTTATTACCCAACTCCTCAATTAATTAAGAAAATCACAACAATCACAACAATAGGTGACTACAAACACATTCCACCGGCAGCAGTTTAGAAACAAAGACTTAAAATCTCGGTCCCCCAAAAGCCCCTGTTTCTGCTCAAAAGGGGCTAACAGACATAATGTCATTTTATGTATAGCCCACAACACACTCAGAAAGAAATGGGGTTTTTTTTTAGGGGGGGGGCGGAGGGGGAAGAATAAAAGTATCTTTAACTTACCATCAACCGGAACATATAACAATCCACAGAGCAGTAGTTGTGTAAACATCAGCCGACTCATTTTGACATATTAAAAAGGATCCAGAGTGTTTAAGAAACCAATCCCAGAGCAAAAGTACAAAAATAAGTATCAAAAAAAGAGGTAGGTCCAAAGTTTAGACTTTCCTAGATGCTAATTAAAGTCCAGAAGAGCAAGTCGCCGCACGGTCAGAAGGGGTTAGTGGAGAGGTCTTGAGTGGGGCACGTTTGGATCCATCCAAATTACCAGAGGGCACTCCAAAGGCTGCTGTATTTCCACCCTCTGGCTTCCCAAATTCCCACCAATTCAGCCCAGCCGGAGGGATTATTCGAGTGCGTCTAACCCCCTCTCCTCGGGCTCCATTGCCATCCAAAGCCAAGTTCTTTCTTCAGGAGTCAGGAAGGCGAAGGGGGAGGCCAAAGACCTAATTCCTAGAAAGTGTTCCGCAAAGTTGCCAGCGCGCGGCCGAGAAGGCATGGGGCTGCCCACGGCTCCTCCTTGCCCGGTCTCTCCTCGGTGCAGCTCCACGTCCAGAGTTGGTTTTTTGTTTGTTTGTTGTTTTTTTTGTTTGTTTGTTTGTTTTTGTTTTTGTTTTTTGTTTTTTTTTTTTTTTTGGTTGGTTGGTTTTGTTGGTTTTAGTTAGTTTGGTTGGTTTTTTTTTCACTTAACTTCCATAGTAAGGAGGTGTCGGAGCCACACTTTGCAGGCGGCCGACCTGGCGGGCCTCTCCGCTGCAGCCCCGTGGCCTCCCTCCGCCACTCGCGGCTCCGAAAGAGGCAAAGAGGAATCAGGACGGCTCGGGCGGAGACTCCGAACTCCGACTCGGCGGGGCTGCGAGCGAGCGAGGGAGCGAGGGAGGGAGGGAGGGAGGGAGGGAGGGAGCGCGGGGGGAGGAGGGAGGGAGGGAGCGCGGGGCAGGGCCGAGGCGGCGCCCCCACCCCCCGCGGCCCGCCTCCGCCTCCGCCTCCCGCCTCCCGCCTCCCGCCTCCGAGCGCCGCGCCCCCCGCCGCTGCGGACGCCCGCGGGGCCGGCGAGGGAGCCCCGGGCCGGGGAGCGCGCCGGGAGCGAGCGCGCGGCGCAGTCCGGCCGCCCGCGGGGGTCGCAGCCGCCGTCCCCGCGCCCCAGCCCCGCGCCGCCGCCGCCGAGCGCCCGCCGCCTCCTGCGGCTGCCGAGCGTGGCCGGACTCGGAGGAGGGAAGGCGAGGAGGCGGGCGGGGCGGGGAGGAACGCGAGCTGCGAGCGGCGAGCTGCTCCGAGCGGCCCGCGGAGGGGCGGGGTGAGGACGGGTGCGCCGAGCTCCCCACCTCCGGAGCCCGCCCCCCGCACGTGCAGGGGCGCCAGCCGGCCGGGGGGGCGGGGAGCGGGGAGCGGGGAGCCGGGGCTCCTGGGCGGACGGAACGGAGCCCACGTGGAGGGCGTGGAGGGCTCTGGTCTCCGCTGCTCGCGGCGCCCCGTCCCCGGGCAGGTAGCGTCCCCGGCCAGTGAGCTCCGGGCCCTCCCGCTCGCCCGCCCCGCCCCCCGGCCGCCGGGATGCACGCGCGCCTTCCGGAGAAACAGCGGCCGGAGCCCCGGGCGCAGCCTCGTTCCCCCTGGAGTCGCACAAACACGCACCCGTCACCTTTGAGCCGAATGAGAAGCTGGGCGGGAGGGGGCGACGGAAGGAGGCAACACATGCCCACCCTCCGGGGCGGAAGGGCCGTGTGGGTGCTGCCCGCCGCGTTAAGACGGGTGGCGATGGGTGGGGGTGGGTGCGAGACCTCTGGCCTCTGCCCGCTCCGTTTGGCAAGATGTACGGCCCCTGAGGAACCCGGGGCGGGGGGTGGGGCGTCCCCGTCCCCGTCCCCGTCCCCGTCCCCGTCCCCGCTAAGGCTACTCCGTTGCCTTCTGACCCCTCGAAGAGGAGCTTGACGCCGCATCGTGGGACGCGAGGAGTTGGGCGCGAGATGCCCGCGTCGGGCGCGGGGTCAGGGACGGGGCCGAGGAGTGTGCCCGAAGCTCTTACCCCCCCCCCCCCACACACACACACCAGCACGTCTGAAAGGAAATTCGGAAAACACAGGATGGAGGAAAGCTGAAAAGCCACTGAGCTAAAAGAAGCTCCAAAAGAGCCGAATTCCAGCCCGAAGATGACAAACCCTGGAAACTAAGGCAAAAACCACCAAGTGAACGCCGTCGGGACGGGGCATGATTATGGGAAGCCACGTGAGATCAAAGGGATGCCGGGGACGGCGGTGCCCCGGGGCGGCCGGGCCCACGTGTGACCACGGGCTCGCCGGGGGCCGTCCGCGGCTTGTGCCGGGGATCAGGAGGCGGGATCTGGGGACTCACGCAGGTCCCCGAGCCCTGCTGACGGCTCGATTGTGAGACTTTAGCTCCCCCTACTGGACAGTATCAGGAAGGAGGCCCTCCGGTGGAGGCGGCTGCGGAGGAGCCTTTTGTTTGGTGGATGCGTTTTGGTGTCACTTAATTTGGCTCTCCCTTGCCCATTGTGGACGTGATGTTGTGTGTTTCAAGAAAAAAGAAAAAGAAAAAGGTCAGGGACGCTTAAGCAATTAGGAGAGTTCCTAGGGCATCTCAGCACACTTAAAAATTATGGTGATGAGATAATTTTGCAAAAGAATGAAACAAACCACTTTCCTTGTGAGGCATTAAGAGTAATTTCAGCAACTTTTGATATACACCATGTAGTTGTAAAGTTTAAAAAGTGCATTAATGTGCTAAAGGTATCCTCACAGTAATGATTCTGACTGCGTTCTCGTTTTACCACCCTATGAAAGAAAGGCTAAACATGTTCACATGTTTTTTGGTTTTGTTTTGTTTTTCCCCAAAGAGCCAAATCTCAAGTAATCCTGTGCTCTAGGAAAACCCCAAAATTCATTGGAATGACATCTCTCTTCTCTTTCTGTAATACCGAAAAATAACTGATAATTCTTTAAACGTGTATTTTAGACGTTTGGACCAAGATTGAAATGAAAGTAACGGATTATAAAGTCTACCTCATTCCTCTAAATAATGTACACCCTCCCACGCACAGTCTCTATCTCGATCAAATTACAAATACTCTGACAATAGAGTCTCCCTAATAAAATAATTCAGAAATTAAAATGATGCAGATTTTAAATACTTAAACTTTAACGTAGATCTCAGAAAGGAACGTACTAGGATATTTCACCTGGAGGAGTTTTCTCATGGCTGTTAACTTATAGGACAAAAGATGGATTCCATGTTATAGTTGATAGACTCACCTTCAATAGATGCTTTTCCTTAAGTGATCTCTAAAATCACTCAGAGGCAGAAAGAATGTGTGTGGGAAGAAGGGGGGATAGGTTGGAGAATGACCTACGATTTACTATCATCCTCTAAGGCAGAAAAGTGTGGCCTCATAGGTTGCAGAAAGTTGTCCTTCTGTAGAATATGACAAATGACCTCATGGGGAGAAAAGGATTATTCAAAGGAAATGGCTTTGATTATATTTACTTGGCATTTTTGGGCCAAGCCTCATCATTTTGCATTCATAACACTTTATCGTTTGAAAGCGGCGAAGAAGGCCAGTGATTTCAGTCTGGTGCCACCTTTTGTTGTACAACACCTACATTCTGTAATACTGTCTACAACAAAGGAAATTTGAAGTACATGTTTTCTGCTTTTCTCCAAGATAAGTTCATAAGTGATATTTTAAGTGAATGTCTTGTCAGTATCTCATTTGACATTAAACATGACTTAGGAAAACTAATATATTCTTTTAAAAATCTCATACCAAGTGGTGGTTTAAGATTATGAGCAAAACTCTCACACTGTCAGCAACAGTGAGAGTCAGCAGACAGAAATGTAATATGAACAACGTTAAGTCCAAGGGGGAACAAAGACATCTTCTGGGAGATTTGACAAGATCTCTATTAGAGAAATGTGTATATTTCAATTAAATTTAGCACACTTCTAGTGAGCACTGTCTATGTAAAAAATTGATTTCTTACTCTATTATTTTCTTAAAGCAAAATCTTTAAAACCTGAACATTCTACTAGAAGTTGGAAATTCAGAAATAATTTTTCAAAACAATTTCAAGGGACGCCTGGGTGGCTCAGCGGTTTGGCGCCTGCCTTCGGCCCAGGGTGTGATCCTGGAAACCTGGGATCGAGACCTACGTCAGGCTCCCTGCATGGAGCCTGCTTCTCTCTCTCTGCCTCTCTTTCTGCCTGTGTCTCTGCCTCTCCCTCTGTATCTCTCATGAATAAATAAATAAAATCTTAAAAAAAATTTTTTTCAAAAAAAAAGTTAGAAATTCAATTTTAGCAGTGCTTCAGCTTCAAAACATTTTTTTAAGGTTTTCAGTAAGACAAAAAGCTAGAAATGGCTTAAAATGGCGAAGTCCCACCACCACTGAATCAGAGTTTAAGATTCAGAAAATTAAGTGGCCTTTGGTTTCAATATCTTTCCAAATACGAATTGTTTTTTTTTTCTTCTCTAAAGCAGCTGAATCGAGAAATGTGCATGGAAATCTAGGCTCCTTTTATGTAAAACTTGGAATGGTATTATTATGTACTCAAAATGTGCCTACCAGATAAACATATATTTTAATACATCTAAAGAAAACCGTGTGTAAGAGACTATAATTAACCCTAATTTGGGTAAGGTGATCAAATGGCCTTCTTTGTGATTGTTCTTCTAAGTTGCCATTCATGGAGAACTGTAAAATACTCATCTGAAGGCAATCTGCACAATATAGGATATAAAATATTAAATATTTCTTTTTCATGCCAGATTCTTCAAAAATGTGGTATAAATGGAAAAATGCCAATCCATTTTTTTCACTCCTTCCAATATACTCTTGTTATAATTGTAAGATAGTATATACAGGCAAATCAAAGGTTTGATCCAGGATGATAATTTTAATATCTGCCACCATGTGGTGAGCACTTACTCTGTGTCAGGGATTCTTCTAGTTTCTTAAGAATTCACCATAGTGTTTAATTCCTATAAAACCTATTTTATGTGTGTGATATTATTCCTATTGTGCAGATGAGAATATCGAAGATTAGATGTCTCACCCAAGTTAATAAAAGGCACAGTACTCCTTTGAATCCAGAACTGACCACAAAACCTAGGCTGAGTGTTAGGCTGTGTTTCCCAGGATTACTTGTGATACCTTCCACATTATAGAAACACTTTAATAAATTGCTTTGATTGATAACTTTAAGACAGTCCTTGATGCACTAAAAATATGGAAATATGTAATCAGTTTTTGTTTTCAAAAGTGAAGAATTTCTTAAAGCCAAGAGATCACCATTTGTTATCTGTTCAGTTTCAATTTTTTTATATGATTGTCTTAGCATGCTATACAGAAATACCACATTTAGATGAAATGTATGGGTTATTATCTACAAAAGGATTCTAGACAAAATAAGCGGAGTATTAAAAACCCAGATCAGAGATGGAGTCATTCCCTCTTATATCATTTTTTATTACCTCCACCTTGTTTCTAAAGTGATTTGAGGAAGCTAAAGTAAATTACTTATTTTTCTGAAGTATGTTCTATCTAATTTCAATCAATTCACCTTCAAGGATTCATCAATACTCTTATATATAGTAAATCTGCCTACCTATGTATCTATTGATGATTAGTACTTTGGGTGCATGTGTAATTATTAAAATATTCTATTTTTAAAAATCTGGAATTTAAGGTAACTAATGTGTAGCAATCTTTCATAAAAATAGAGTATTTCCTCCCAAATACCATCTCTTGTGATCAAGAAGAATATTTTTCTTTCTTTAGAATTAAAATCAGTTTGGAAAATCATTTTCTATCTTGACTGAAAAGTTGAGTGATACATTCAAACTTAGTATAGCTTTTAAATCAATAAAATATTAATGTAATGTGTAATATCGAGGTATAATTTCTCTAAGTGTGTACATCTTAAAATTTGGAATTTTTAAAAACACAGAGAAACATCTCAGAGTTCATTGAAAATATTGTATCTTCATAATATCAGTACTCCCCAGTCTAAAGTTGCCCATCCTGCTCCCCTGCCTCCATTTTAGTAATCTATGAACCCTCAACCTCTGCCAAAGTTAAAAATTAGCTCTTTGGTAGCAAAGCTGATAACCTCTCACCTAGATTGGAAAAGTGTTTTTATAGAATAAGCAAAGTTGCCAACCTCACAAACAACAAGCGCAGCTCTGTGTCCTCTAACCATGACAGGCTAGGTTTTGCATGTGTGCATAGTCTTTTTTTGCTCCATACTTTATAACGTCTATTTAAAGCTTTTGAGTTCTTATTTTATTATATAGCCTAATTTCAATGACGTTAAGTAATACACTTTTTGCTATTTTTACATCACAATATCATGAACCAAAGAAAATCCCTTTGATTCTTTGCCAAACTATTTCAAGTCCATCTGCTCCAATCTGGGCTTTGTATAATTGAATTTTAGCAATGCATAACTGTAATCCTAATAAGGAAAATTTTTAAGAATCCAAAAGAGAATTTCTGTTGTTCTTAAAAAGAAGGAATTGTCAAAGATGTGAGAAAAGACTTCTTATATCTATAGGTCTCAGATTTTTATAGTTATCTGTTCACTGAGTGTCTTTTAGACATATTTAATAATGGAGTCTTCAAATTCAAAAGAAGTTGCTTATTCTCTTTTACAATAATATCATGGAATTAATCCAAGGGCACATGTAATCCAATTGAACTGCCTATGTTTCTATCATACAGAAGAACTAATCTGGGAGCAGATTCTGATTTTCTTCCAATATCCAAATTATCTTGTTTCTGCCTGATAAAATAACTTCTGACTTCCTGTGGAGTACTTGAAGTCCTTTTTTACAACAAATACTAAGTTTTTACATGTTAGATACCATCAGGAAACTTAGATAATATTGTTTAGCTTAAAAATACGAGAGATGTAAGTATACATTCTCTTCCTTAAATGATAAAGTGGACTAAATGAATGAACTCATCTGGTCTAACTTCACAGACAAACCTGCAAATGAAAGAATAAAATGATATATAACTTACTTCATGTCAAAATATTTTAATTTGGATGAAAATTCTCTCTTAAGCAGTGATTTATCTTCTACTTAACAAAAAGGAATATAGAAATGAATGATTTTTGTAATTTCAGTTTTTCCATTATATACTAATACTAATGTCAAGGGACCAATGGACTCAATGATTAATATTGGGAAATTGCAGGTACAATTTTTGACAACTTAATACAAACTATACGGTTCCCCTATTGCATTAGCTTGTTTTGATTTTGAATATATTTTCTTTCTTTCCAATAACTATTTCCCTACATTTATAGGAATATAAAATTTAAATTTACAGTTTACCCAATATATGTTGCACATCTAAATTTATGATTTTTAACAATGAAAAAGTTTCACCAAATCTGTCCTTTAATTTTTGGTTTTGGTTTTGTGGTTTTTGTTTGTTTGTTTGTTTATTTTCTTATTTTTTTATTTTAAAAATATTTTATTTATTTATTCATGAGAGACACGGAGAGAGAGAGAGAGAGGCAGAGACACAGGCAGAGGGAGAAGCAGGCTCCATGCAGGGAGCCCGATGGTGGGACTCTATCCCAGGTCTCTAGAATCACGCCTTGGGTTGAAGGAGACATTCAACCGCTGAAGCCACCCAGGCGTCCCGTCCCTGTTTTTTGTTTTTTTAAAGATTACTTATTGAACATTCTTTCCTTCGGTGATCTGACAAACCTGAGTGTTTGAAGTACTAATTGTTATAGATGGGGCCAATGAAAATTATGTAGCTGATGATCAGTGAGGGATTTTTTTTTTTAAGTTTGTCTACAGCTGGCTTAAGTCCAGGTTATTACTTATCTATTATTTAGTTTCTTCCTTCTCCAGTTCCCACCAAACATACACATTAGAAAGAGGTTCTATCAGTCACTTGTGTGCCTGACTCTTGGTTTCAGCTCAGGTTGTGACAGGGTCCTGAGATCGAGCCCCTGTCAGGCTCTGCACTCAGCATGGAGTCTGCCTAAAAATTCTGTCTCTCTCTCTTCCTCCCTTCCCTCTGCTCTCTCTCTCTTTCTGGAATAATTAAAAAAAATAAATCTTAAAAAAAGATGTTATATCACAAGCCTGGATGAACATTTACAGGGTCTCTGAGTATCTCTTTTCCAGCCTTCATTCTGAATCATGTTTAAACTATCAAAAAGACATGAGAATTTATTTTTTTTTTTATTTTATTTTTTTATTGGTGTTCAATTTACTAACATACAGAATAACACCCAGTGCCCGTCACCCATTCACTCCCACCCCCCGCCCTCCTCCCCTTCTACCACCCCTAGTTCGTTTCCCAGAGTTAGCAGTCTTTATGTTCTGTCTCCCTTTCTGATATTTCCCACACATTTCTTCTCCCTTCCCTTATTTTCCCTTTCACTATTATTTATATTCCCCAAATGAATGAGAACATATAATGTTTGTCCTTCTCCGACTGACTTACTTCACTCAGCATAATACCCTCCAGTTCCATCCACGTTGAAGCAAATGGTGGGTATTTGTCATTTCTAATAGCTGAGTAATATTCCATTGTATACATAAACCACATCTTCTTTATCCACTCATCTTTCGTTGGACACCGAGGCTCCTTCCACAGTTTGGCTATCGTGGCCATTGCTGCTAGAAACATCGGGGTGCAGGTGTCCCAGCGTTTCATTGCATTTGTATCTTTGGGGTAAATCCCCAACAGTGCAATTGCTGGGTCGTAGGGCAGGTATATTTTTAACTGTTTGAGGAACCTCCACACAGTTTTCCACAGTGGCTGCACCAGTTCACATTCCCACCAACAGTGTAAGAGGGTTCCCTTTTTTCCACATCCTCTCCAACATTTGTGGTTTCCTGCCTTGTTAATTTTTCCCATTCTCACTGGTGTGAGGTGGTATCTCATTGTGGTTTTGATTTGTATTTCCCTGATGGCAAGTGATGCAGAGCATTTTCTCATGTGCATGTTGGCCATGTCTATGTCTTCTTCTGTGAGATTTCTGTTCATGTCTTTTGCCCATTTCATGATTGGATTGTTTGTTTCTTTGGTGTTGAGTTTAATAAGTTCTTTATAGATCTTGGAAACTAGCCCTTTATCTGATATGTCATTTGCAAATATCTTCTCCCATTCTGTAGGTTGTCTTTGAGTTTTGTTGACTGTATCCTTTGCTGTGCAAAAGCTTCTTATCTTGATGAAGTCCCAATAGTTCATTTTTGCTTTTGTTTCTTTTGCCTTCGTGGATGTATCTTGCAAGAAGTTACTATGGCCGAGTTCAAAAAGGGTGTTGCCTGTGTTCTTCTCTAGGATTTTGATGGAATCTTGTCTCACATTTAGATCTTTCATCCATTTTGAGTTTATCTTTGTGTATGGTGCAAGAGAGTGGTCTAGTTTCATTCTTCTGCATGTGGATGTCCAATTTTCCCAGCACCATTTATTGAAGAGACTGTCTTTCTTCCAATGGATAGTCTTTCCTCCTTTATCGAATATTAGTTGCCCATAAAGTTCAGGGTCCACTTCTGGATTCTCTATTCTGTTCCACTGATCTATGTGTCTGTTTTTGTGCCAGTACCACACTGTCTTGATGACCACAGCTTTGTAGTACAACCTGAAATCTGGCATTGTGATGCCCCCATATATGGTTTTCTTTTTTAAAATTCCCCTGGCTATTCGGGGTCTTTTCTGATTCCACACAAATCTTAAAATAATTTGTTCTAACTCTCTGAAGAAAGTCCATGGTATTTTGATAGGGATTGCATTAAACGTGTATATTGCCCTGGGTAACATTGACATTTTCACAATATTAATTCTGCCAATCCATGAGCATGGAATATTTTTCCATCTCTTTGTGTCTTCCTCAATTTCTTTCAGAAGTGTTCTATAGTTTTGAGGGTATAGATCCTTTACATCTTTGGTGAGGTTTATTCCTAGGTATCTTATGCTTTTGGGTGCAATTGTAAATGGGATTGACTCCTTAATTTCTCTTTCTTCAGTCTCATTGTTAGTGTATAGAAATGCCACTGACTTCTGGGCATTGATTTTGTATCCTGCCACGCTACCGAATTGCTGTATGAGTTCTAGCAATCTTGGGGTGGAGACTTTTGGGTTTTCTATGTAGAGTATCATGTCATCGGCGAAGAGAGAGAGTTTGACTTCTTCTTTGCCAATTTGAATGCCTTTAATGTCTTTTTGTTGTCTGATTGCTGAGGCTAGGACTTCCAGTACTATGTTGAATAGCAGTGGTGAGAGTGGACATCCCTGTCTTGTTCCTGATCTTAGGGGAAAGGCTCCCAGTGCTTCCCCATTGAGAATGATATTTGCTGTGGGCTTTTCATAGATGGCTTTTAAGATGTCGAGGAATGTTCCCTCTATCCCTACACTCTGAAGAGTTTTGATCAGGAATGGATGCTGTATTTTGTCAAATGCTTTCTCTGCATCCAATGAGAGGATCATATGGTTCTTGGTTTTTCTCTTGCTGATATGATGAATCACATTGATTGTTTTACGGGTGTTGAACCAGCCTTGTGTCCCAGGGATAAATCCTACTTGGTCATGGTGAATAATTTTCTTAATGTACTGTTGGATCCTATTGGCCAGTATCTTGTTGAGAATTTTTGCATCCATGTTCATCAGGGATATTGGTCTGTAATTCTCCTTTTTGGCGGGGTCTTTGTCTGGCTTTGGAATTAAGGTGATGCTGGCTTCATAGAACGAATTTGGAAGTACTCCATCTCTTTCTATCTTTCCAAACAGCTTTAGGAGAATAGGTATGATTTCTTCTTTAAACGTTTGATAAAATTCTCCTGGGAAGCCATCTGGCCCTGGACTCTTGTGTCTTGGGAGGTTTTTGATGACTGCTTCAATTTCCTCCCTGGTTATTGGCCTGTTCAGGTTTTCTATTTCTTCCTGTTCCAGTTTTGGTAGTTTGTGGCTTTCCAGGAATGCGTCCATTTCTTCTAGATTGCCTAATTTATTGGCGTATAGCTGTTCATAATATGTTTTTAAAATCGTTTGTATTTCCTTGGTGTTGGTAGTGATCTCTCCTTTCTCATTCATGATTTTATTAATTTGAGTCTTCTCTCTCTTCTTTTTAATAAGGCTGGCTAATGGTTTATCTATCTTATTAATTCTTTCAAAGAACCAACTCCTGGTTCTGTTGATCTGTTCCACAGTTCTTCTGGTCTCGATTTCGTTGAGTTCTGCTCGAATCTTTATTAGCTCCCTTCTTCTCTTGGGTGTAGGATCTATTTGCTGTTTTTTCTCTAGCTCCTTTATGTGTAAGGTTAGCTTTTGTATTTGAGTTCTTTCCAGTTTTTGAATGGATGCTTGTATTGCGATGTATTTCCCCCTTAGGACTGCTTTTGCTGCATCCCAAAGATTTTGAACGGTTGTATCTTCATTCTCATTAGTTTCCATGAATCTTTTTAATTCTTCCTTAATTTCCTGGTTGACCCTTTTATCTTTTAGCAGGATGGTCCTTAACCTCCATGTGTTTGAGGTCCTTCCAAACTTCTTGTTGTGATTTAGTTCTAATTTCAAGGCATTATGGTCCGAGAATATGCAGGGGACAATCCCAATCTTTTGGTATCGGTTCAGACCCGATTTGTGACCCAATATGCGGTCTATTCTGGAGAAAGTTCCATGTGCGCTTGAGAAGAATGTGTATTCAGTTGAGTTTGGATGTAAAGTTCTGTAGATATCTGTGAAATCCATCTGGTCCAGTGTATCATTTAAAGCTCTCGTTTCTTTGGAGATGTTTTGCTTAGAAGACCTATCGAGTATAGAAAGAGCTAGATTGAAGTCACCAAGTATAAGTGTATTATTATCTAAGTATTTCTTCACTTTGGTTAATAATTGATTTATATATTTGGCAGCTCCCACATTCGGAGCATATATATTGAGGATTGTTAAGTCCTCTTGTTGAATAGATCCTTTAAGTATGATATGGTGTCCCTCTTCATCTCTCACTACAGTCTTTGGGGTAAATTTTAGTTTATCTGATATAAGGATGGCTACCCCTGCTTTCTTTTGAGGACCATTCGAATGGTAAATGGTTCTCCAACCTTTTATTTTCAGGCTGTAGGTGTCCTTCTGTCTAAAATGAGTCTCTTGTAGACAGCAAATAGATGGGTCCTGCTTTTTTATCCAGTCTGAAACCCTGCGCCTTTTGATGGGGTCATTAAGCCCGTTCACATTCAGAGTTACTATTGAGAGATATGAGTTTAGTGTCATCATGATATCTATTCAGTCTTTGTTTTTGTGGACTGTTCCACTGAACTTCTTCTTAAAGGGGAATTTTAAGAGGCCCCCTTAAAATTTCTTGCAGAGCTGGTTTGGAGGTCACATATTCTTTTAGTTGCTGCCTGTCTTGGAAGCTCTTTATCTCTCCTTCCATTTTGAATGAGAGCCTTGCTGGATAAAGTATTCTTGGTTGCATGTTCTTCTCATTTAGGACCCTGAATATATCCTGCCAGCCCTTTCTGGCCTGCCAGGTCTCTGTGGAGAGGTCTGCTGTTACCCTAATACTCCTCCCCATAAAAGTCAGGGATTTCTTGTCTCTTGCTGCTTTAAGGATCTTCTCCTTATCTTTGGAATTTGCAAGCTTCACAATTAAATGTCGAGGTGTTGAACGGTTTTTATTGATTTTAGGGGGGGATCTCTCGATTTCCTGGATCTGAATGCCTGTTTCCCTTCCCAGATTAGGAAAGTTTTCAGCTAGAATTTGTTCAAATACATATTCTGGCCCTCTGTCCCTTTCGGCGCCCTCGGGAACCCCAATTAAACGTAGGTTTTTCTTCCTCAGGCTGTCGTTTATTTCCCTTAATCTATCTTCATGGTCTTTTAATTGTTTGTCTCTTTTTTCCTCAGTTTCCCTCTTTGCTGTCAACTTGTCTTCTAGGTCACTCACTCGTTCTTCCACCTCGTTAACCCTCGTCGTTAGGACTTCTAGTTTGGATTGCATCTCATTCAATTGGTTTTTAATTTCTGCCTGATTAGCTCTAAATTCTGCAGTCATGAAGTCTCTTGAGTCCTTTATACTTTTTTCTAGAGCCACCAGTAGCTGTATAATAGTGCTTCTGAATTGGCTTTCTGACATTGAATTGTAATCCAGATTTTGTAACTCTGTGGGAGAGAGGACTGTTTCTGATTCTTTCTTTTGAGGTGAGGTTTTCCTTCTAGTCATTTTGCTCAGTGCAGAGTGGCCAAAAGCAAGTTGTATTGGGAAAAAGAGAAAAAGAGAGGAGAGAAAGAAGGAAAGAAAAGAGAAAGAGAAAAAAAAAGAAAAAAAAAGGGAAGAAAAAGAAAAAAAAATGAAAAAAAAAAAAAAAGAAAAAGAGAAAGAAAAAGAAAGGAGAAAAAAAGGGGGTGGGGGAAGGAAACAAATCAAAAAGCAAAACAAAACAAAAACAAAAACAAAAACAAAAACAAACAAACAAAAAAAGAACCACCGGGGAGTATCTTCTGATTCTGTGTACTTTAAGTCCCTTGGCTTCTCCTGGAAGTTGTCCGTCTAGCTGGTGTTCTGGGGGAGGGGCCTGTTGTGCTGATTTTCAGGTGTTAGCAGTTGGGGGAGCTGCTGTGCCCCTGCCTGGTGCAGGGCTCGGTGGGGGTTGTTTACCCCGTGAGGCCGCAGGAGGAACAGCCCCAGTGGCGGGGCCGCTCTGGAAACCTGGATTCAGCTCCGGCAGGAACTCCGTCTGCAGGGCCTGGAGGCTCCGGGGCGGGGCCGCTGCTCTGCTCAGCTGGGGCAGGAGCGTCCTCGCTGTCCTGGGCCCTCCCGGCCTCTGCCTGTCCCGGGGGAGGCGGGATCCTGGGCTGTGTCCCGGCGCCCTGTGCTCCGGAGCCTGCGCTGGTGGATTCGCGCTCCCGCCCCGCAGCCCCCTCCGCGGAGCCGCCCCCGAGCCCCTCCGAGCTGCTCCTGGAACCGCGCAGCCCCCTCCGCACGGAGCCTCTTCTTCTGCCCGAGCCCCTCCGAGCTGCTCCCGGGGCCGCGCAGCCCCCTCCGCGGAGCCGCCGCCCGAGCCCCTTCAGCTGCTCCGGGTCCCGCCGGGTCCCGCCGTGCGCGCTGCAGCCCTTAGGGAGCTCGGCGCACTCTCCTGGGCGCGCAGTTGCTGTTACTGTCCCCGGGAGCCCGAGGGCCTCCTCGCCCTCCTGGTCCTGCTCCAACTCCCCGCGAGCCCCTTTCCGCCCGGGAAGGTCGGTGCAGCTCCTGCGTCTCCGGGACGGGGCTCTCGAGAATTTATTTTAAAGACTTCAAGAGATTTTATAGTATTTTTAACTAAACCATTCATTCATTTACCATCAGGAAAGTTTTAGTTTAATCTAAATGTGAAGTAACCATTCTACCTCATTATCTCTGCTAGAAGAGATGATAAATGGGTACCTAAACAGAGCACGTGCCAGATCTGGATCAAGTGGATCTGGATTCTGATGTCGGTTCTACCATCCACAGTGTGATCATAACAATTGCCTCAACTGAAACAAAGATAATCTCAGAAGAGAGAGAGAGATCTGTCTACTCAGAAGAGCATTTGGATGATGCATTTAAATGCCTTGGCACAAAATAAATTTTAACTAGTTTCCAACATTTTGGTCATTGGCATGTACTAATGAATCTCTGTCATGGTGGCAGAGACAATGCTGAATGTTAAACCAGAATCATCTTTCCTTCTTTCACTCAGAGCTTGGCCAAGTCTCTCTCTCTCTCTCTTTCAAAATAAATAATAAAATTTTTTTTTTTCCAAAACAGATTTTATTTATTTATTTTAGAGGTGGTGAAGGGGGAGAGAGGAGGAGAGAAGCAGACTCCCCGCTGAGCCAGGAGCCCCACATGAGGGTTGGATCCCAGGACCCTGCGATCATGACCTGAGCAGAAATCAAGTTGTATACTTAGCTGAAATCAAGAGCCACCCAGGCACATCGATATATAAAATCTTTAAAATAAAATAAAGCCACGTGAATAGATGGTAAATCAGTAGAGGCCTTCAAAAAATACTGGTAATATGCCTTATATATCTATTTAAATCACAGGTCAATATGTACATACACACAGACGCATGTATATCTAAATTCAAAGAAAACGAACATTAAAGAAAAAAATAAATTTAAAAAGATTACTTAAAAAAATCCATTTTAGAATTTCAGAACTGAGTAGTAATCTTTAAGATCATCTATCAAAATCTCATTATACAGTTCAAGGATAAGAGGCCAATTTAATTTAATAATAGACATCTTATTCCTAAATTAGTCTTTTAAAATTTATATTAATTTAACCAAGACAGTTTTAGAATTTAGATATTGCCCTTTGTTAATTGTTATTACAACTGCCAGTGGTTTCTGATTAAAATCTATTATATACATATTAGCACATTTTACATTCTTTGTATAATTAGAATTACCAAAATAAAAAAGTAACTTTAGGGACGCCTGGGTGGCTCAGTGGTTTAGTGCCTGCCTTTGGCCCAGGGCATGATCCTGGAGTCCAGGGATCGAGTCCCACATTGGGGTCCCTGCAGGAGGCCTGCTTCTCCCTCTGCCTGTGTCTCTGCCTCTCTCTCTGTGTCTCTCATGAATAAATAAATAAAATATTAAAAAATAAAAATAAAAAAGTAACTTTATATCATGAAAATATTGAAAATGGTAAAGTCCATTCTGTAGTGTCTATGTGGCAATATAAATAACAAAATTTGGTCCTGGTTTTATTGATGTTTATTACTGAATGCCTCTGCAAAATGTGGTAAAGTTATCCCACAACCAGATTTACATAACTGCTTATGGCTTAAGTCCTCTCCTCTGTTGATTTATGGAATGTAGTTTGAGAGAAGGAGAAGGCTTCAATCTCATCTTTTTGCAGCTCTAGCATTTTAAAATAAAGAATTGGCCAAGTCTCAGCTGCTATGTCACTGGTCCATTTCCTCCGTCAGTTTTCTTCTACCTTCTAAAAAACAATGTATCCTCCAAATTTAGGAGCTCCCCAAATTACCAAACATATGACCTATCCTGGCAACTTTTTCATATGTATAGTAGCCCTGGCAGGAGCCAATCAATCACTATGATCATTAAAAAGTAGCAATAAATACACCTATCCCCCACAGAAATAAAGATATTGAGACTCTTATCAAGTTGAAGGAACATAGTCTCATCAGTCTACTACTTTCAGTCTAACCAACATCCATAATAACAAGAATTGAAATGTATCACAAGCTATTTTATACAGAGAAACATACATGAATTCCAGACAAATAGCTGAAGCAATGAACTTCATGAATATACTAAGCAATGACACGTTGTACAGTACCTAGTCCTATGTTTTCCACCAAAACCTCAGTGCGAAAAGGAGGCGGTGGAAAGAAGAACGAATTGACAGTTGTTATATAGTCACCAAAGTAAACAAAACAAAACAAAACAAAACAAAAAACCCAAACAGAAAAGATAGATGCTAGAAGATTTTGAAAATGAGTAATACATTCCACAAATATTCAGCTCCGTGCATGGTAGCATGGAGCAGAGTTGGAAGTGAGAAACCTCACATGCATAGAACCAGGAAAAAAAATTGACAAGATATATCAGATGGTTTTGTTAAGTTTTTGGAAGATCTAAAACAGATCAGAGATAGGAAAAAAGATTATTCTTTATTAATGATGAAAAATTGAGCTTCTGAGAAATTAAGTATTTTCAACAAAAGAGTGCAGAAACAAGTCAGAATACTAAGTCCTGACTCACATCAGAATCCATTTCGTTTCCACTAAATTGCGCTAATTTAATGTTGATCATTGTTCCCAGATAATTTTTTTCTCAAATGTTTTTAACTTGAGGAAAGCATTGGCGATTAGCAAACTCAGGGATCTCAGAGCAGTTCTTTGTTTATTGGTCTCAATCGATTATGAAAAGGAGTAAGGAAATAAAACAGAAGAAAAGGAAAATAAAGATGAGGGACAGACAAGCAGGAAAATGAGGTAGTAGAAAGGAATGTTGGATCAGCATGGATTCTCTAAGGTAAAAGCAAGAGAAAAATGTGATTCCATATTCCTTGGGTTCCTAATTTCACTTCTCAAGTTAATGAGTGCTCCTCTTTCTGATTTCTTCACCCACTTCACTTCTGTCTTGTAAGAAAATTGAGATGTGTTCTCCTTAGTTTATACCACAGGATGTTGAGCCACTTTAGTTGCAATCCTCACCCCACTAAATCAAATCCTCTAGTGGGTCAGAGAGTAGTACTTGACTAATACCCTCACCAGAGACGTGAGTCTGACTCTCCATGGTGACTCTCCATGGAGCTCCCACTGCTTAGAGGATTATGTTCATTGCTGTAGTTCCATAAAGTACCATGCTGGCATAAATGTGGCAAAGATTTTCCTTAATGTTCCTATCATGGTAGTGAAAGAGTTAAAGCAACTTAGTGAGAGTCATGTAGCAATTTCCTGCTCAGAATTTCCTGCTCAGAATTTGGTTCACATTTGTTGTCCCATTTACTTTGAGAATTTGGTTCACATTTGTTGTCCCATTTACTTTCACTGCAAGGTGTGCTCTCTGGGGAGTCCAAACTGGTAATGTCTATGCGTGCTTTTGCATGAACTTTGGAAGGAATGGATTAGCAATTCAATCTTGGCCCCTTTCACATATGCAATGTCAGCTTCCTGGAGATGTCACTTTCTGAGTGTTTGGGCCATCAGTCTGACAATAGACCTAACTGTGTTAGGAGCTTCAGGGGGTTTCTTCCTACCTGTTTCCCTCAGACTGAGATTTCTTTTTGTAATATGATCTTGTCATCACTGTTGTCATCAGAAAGACATATAAGGGGGTTATTAACATTATTGTTTGTCAGACTTCTATATTCATTTTCCTTGAAATAGTACTGTCTCAACTGAGGAATAGAATTATATTTTGCCTTGTCTCCAGAAATGCTTTTAAATTAAAATTGATGTTTGAGCTGCATGACTTTTCACTGCTGATGTAATTTAGTTTTTTTTTTATCTGAATGTTTGATAAGTAGCAGTATGACTCTATTCTTCTAGTTACAAATCCATTAACCTCCCTCCTTAAAAAGCTGTTGCTTTACAACAGTAACTTTCATACCAAAGACAAATATCAAAATATGTTATCTTATGCAAAATGCCTGTGCCTATTCCTGGATAAACCTCCTAGGTATGAGAAACTTCAGTGTTTAGAACAAAGAAGATCAGAGGAAGAAATGATTCATTTGTTCAATTCACTCAACAAATTCTTATTGAGGGCTCCTATGTGCCAGGCTATAACAGAAATAATGTCTGCCTCATAAACATACATTGCCTTTCTGGATTTTAGTTCCTTCACCTATAAAATGAGATAGCTGGACTAGTGACTTTAAACACTAGTCCCCCCTCAGAACAGATAACCTATTACTTAATTTTGTTCACGCAGAAGGTATTTCCAAGGATTTCAGCTCTTGTGTTAATAATCGGGCTTGAGCCCTTTGAGATAAAGAATCATTGTTTCAATTGTCAAATTTTGTGAAATAAGGTTACTTTGAAAGCTGTGATATGAGGTCTTTATTTTGATAGCCTCTCATTGGCCAATCTACTCTGAACCTTTGTGCTTGTATTGATGTGCAGCTGTCAGTGTCAGCAGTTTTTCCTCAGGGCCAGGTGTAGACTGGAATGTGTGGTCATCCGTGGTTGCTGGTTCATCTGTTACATGATATATGAATAATGTACCTGCCTTATTCTGATATCACAACCCTCTATTAAAATAGAAGCGGGTACTAGAATCCTTGATATAACCCTGCTTATAATGATACGTGTATCATACCATAAGGGTCAAATTTTACTGGTCATTGTTAAGTAGTCCATAGGAATTTCATTGAGTTACATCACTAAAGCTTATAGGACAGACGAAAATTATAGGAAGCTCTCATGATTAGAATGAGAAACAGAGACTTAAGACCAAATATGAGCATATATGCATCTGTGTTGTTTGACTATCTTCTTCCAATGAACATTTAATTATTGATTTGATTTTGCTGATTGTGGTGAAGGAAATTTTTAAAATAAATTGAAATCGAAATACTGAGGTGTTCAGAGCAGAATTACGACTGCCTGTAGACACTGTTGAAAGCTCTGTCCTTATCAGGTACCACTTAAAGCATAAAACTATGTGAAACATCAAGTGAAAAGCAGTGACAAGGAAAATACCTCTGGAAGAGTGATGCAGAAATTTCTGTGGGCACCTTCAGTAAATGCTCCAGGGATTCTTAAATGTTAATCCTGAAACACTAAGACTGTAATACTTTCCATTAGCACCCTACCAGACCATTCTAACACCCCTCAGCACAAATGATACCACCCAGGAGATTTTCCCTAGGAGAGCTGTAAAGATTCTTGAGGTTGTTTGCATTTCAAAAGAAATTCACTTAAATCATGAATCTTTTGTCTAACCTTATGTCATCCCCTTTTATGTTCTGTTGGGAGCAATTTGTCTGTTCTTTCAGAAACTTTTGTTAGTTATCATGTTAACTGAATTTCCAAGTCACTACAGGACATTACTCTGGTTTTGACCCTGGCAATAAATTTATATTTGAATTTGTTACACCAGAAGAACTGGAAAGCTCCCACAAATTTAATTATTGGTGTCACTTGGGACATGTTTGATTATATTTTAAGATGTAACATCGTAGCAGAACCCTAAATAAAGAGAAACAATTTTGGAAGAGTCCTAATGAGGTTATGGCAGGTTTAAGAAGTCATTAGTAAAGACAAGTCCAAAATAATAATTAAGGGTTGGAATGCAAATGACATTCATTGATCTAAAACATCTAATAACAAAAATTAAAAGAAATACTTTTATCAGTCTAGTGAAATATTTTGTTAGAGGTTTATGGCCACTTCCTTTCAACATGACCATCACACATTCTGAAGGGAGGAGCTAGCCACCCAGTCTCCTGCCTTTGAAAGAAGGAACACTAAATTCATTTACTGCCAAAGGACAGACCTTCTGTCTTTTCAAAAATGTCAAAAGAGAAAACAAAACAAAACAGGAAAAGGTCAAACTAGTGGTCATTTCACTAATGTGTCAATGTCTTCACTTTATGGTATTCATATATTCCAAATCATGTATTTTCCTCTTCCAATACGGTATTCAGTCAAATTCAAAATAAAGACAAATCTCTGGAACTTAAGTTAGTGTATAGCAAATGCCCCAAAATGGTGATTACAAAGATTACACTTATAAAAGCAAACTTGAATTTCTTTTTTCTCTTCTTTTGCTTCATTATTATTCAAAATACAATTCACAACAACTGGTACATCCAGAATTCTCACATCTCCAGCCCTTAGTTATTTCTCTCGGTGCAGCAAAGGCTGCAAAACCAGCGTGAGCTTTGACTCTAAGTACCCCCATTCTCTTTGAACACTGGATCGTAGTATTGTCAGATATGTTTATGTTCATGGAATACACAGACAATTTCTTTTTGTAGTTGAGATGACTCCGTGTTTTGTTGATTCCTGTCTCTCTCCACAGCTACTCAGGCTGCCAGTTTGGCTGCCTCGATTTGCACACAGTTGTACTTTAATGCCACATCTACTTCTGTTCTCATATTCAGAACAATAACCATGTAGGACTTCAAGTCTTTCCATCTGATGTCCCTGAGATTCAAACTATATCCTGTTCCATCTGATCTCCTTGTAAAGATTTCTGAGATAATAATTTGATCAGTGTGGCAATATCCAGACAATGCTCTTCCTAACTTGAAGTTCAGAAATTTAACTGGGTAGGGACATTATGTTAAATCAATCTGTAGAGTGGTGTTTGGGGGGCCAGGCTGATAAATTTATAGTAACTAAGTGAATCCACATTGATCTGTGTGTTCCCTCAACATAGAGCTGACCTTCTGTGTGTACATTTGTCATCAATGTACGTGATATACAGAGAATCTGGATTATTATATCTGAAAAAAGTCATATTAAACATATTTTATTAAGGTGGCCAATTATAATTATAAAAAATACTGTAGATATTCTTAATTTTCAAAAATAGAGATGCCTTTTATTGCGTCATTTTATGCACATCTTGTGATTTAAGTAGAATCAGAATATTTCTAAACACTGCTTTGGCTATAGATATTATAGACTAACAGATGCATTAAAATGAGAAGCTAATACTTTGGCATGAAAATATCACTAGTATAGGCAGATTTTAATATTTTCTGTCTAGTTATATGTTTGAAAGAAGTGTTTTAAAATAATTCTGTGTTGATAAGGGGGTAATTAGGGTTTTTTTTCATACTTGTCTCTAAGAAACTGTATCCTTTCAACAGTGTCTAAATTCCTTGAACTCTAAAAATATTGAAACCTTTGACATACAAATGGTTATTAAAATTATTGTGTATCATGACATTTTAAATCCAATCATCATATATCTCAACCATTTTATAATCTTTTGGAGGCTGTTTGACCTTTTATGACTTTATTTTCTTATCCACTGTTTGGTTTACTTTCTAGTACTTTCCTGGAGAGAAAAAAAAAATGGTTTGCAAAAATATTCTTTCTTTCTTTTTTTAAAAAAATATTTTATTTATTTATTCATGAGCGACAGAGAGAGAGAGAGAGGCAGAGACACAGGCCAAGGAAGAAGCTGGCTCCATGCAGGGAGCCTGATGTGGGACTCGATCCCGGGTCTCCAGGATCACGCCCTGGGCTGAAGTCGGCGCCAAACCACTGAGCCACCAGGGCTGCCCAAAAATATTATTTCTTAAGACAATCACAAAAGGACAAACACTGTATGATTTCACTATATGAGGTTCCCAGAGTAGTGAAATCCATAGAAACAGAATGTACACTGTTGGTTGCTGGGGTCTGGGAGAAGGGGAAAATGAGTTGTTATTTAATAGGCACAGAGGTTTCATTTTGAAAATGAAAAAAGTGGGGATCCCTGGGTGGCGCAGCGGTTTGGCTCCTGCCTTTGGCCCAGGGCGCGATCCTGGAGACCCGGGATCGAATCCCACGTCGGGCTCCCGGTGCATGGAGCCTGCTTCTCCCTCTGCCTGTGTCTCTGCCTCCCTCTCTCTCTGTAACTATCATAAAAAAAAAAAAAAGTGCTGGAGATGGATGGTTATGATGGCTGCACAATCGTGTAAATGTACTTAATACACTGAACCGTACATTTAAAATGGTAAACTTTACTACATTTTGTTAAAATAATTTAATTTCATTTTATGATGTACTTTTCTTTTCCACAATTGAAAAAGTTATATGAATTTGTGTGTTTCCTTTGGTAAGTAGATTTTTCCACTGTTTACTATAGAAAATGTTTAAATACTAACAAGTATAAGGATAAAATTTTATACAACTCTTCATCCTACCGTCATTCAAGAAATAATGTTTTCATGGAATATTACTCAGCCATTAGAAACGACAAATACCCACCATTTGCTTTGAGGTGGATGGAACTGGAGGGTATTATGCTGAGTGAAATAAGTCAATCGGAGAAGGATAAACATTATATGGTCTCATTAATTTGGGGAATATAAAACATAGTGAAAGGGAATAAAGGGGAAAGGAGAAAAAATGAGTGGGAAATATCAGAAAGGGAGACAGAACATGAGAGACTCCTAACTCTGGGAAATGAACTAGGGGGGTGGTGGAAGGGGAGGTGAGCGGGGGGGTGGGGTGGGGGTGACTAGGTGACGGGCACTGAGGGGGGCACTTGAGGGGATGAGCACTGGGTGTTATTCTATATGTTGGCAAATTGAACACCAATAAAAAATGAATTTATATAAAAAAGAAATAATGTTTTCATACATTTCCATTTTTCTTTGAATATTGCTTTATAGTTGTGAGTTTAATATTTATTATTCTGTATCCTGCTTTTCTTCCGCATAGTGTTGGACTAATGTTGTTAAACTTATAACCATCATTTTATATGGTTTATGATATTATGTAATATGAATATACCACATTTAATATTCCCTTCTTATTTGACATCTAGGTTATTTCCAGGATTATTCTTTGTTTCCTTTAATGAATAACACAGACTTGAACATATCATCCAGAAACCATTGTGCACATTTTTCATTTCTTCATTAGAATTTAAGTGTTTGCTTAAATAGATTGACTTACTGACTCAAAGGACATGAACTTTTTAAGGCGTTTAATATGCATTGCAAAGATGCTTCTGAGAAAAACAGAAAAAAATTTACACTCTCACTAGCCATGACTAAGAGTGTCTATTTCGATAATGCTTTTATATATAGAAAGTCATCCCCATCCAAATATTTAGTAAATTACCCAGTTCTCAGTTTTTATTGCTTCATTTGTGGTTTTATTTTTATATTTAACTGAAATATCAAGATGCGTTTTCAATTTGGGGCAAAGAGAACAGTGAACATCTCAATTATGTTTTTCAAAATCAATCCAATTTTTATTTGTTTATAATTCTTCCTCTTCTTACTTTTAAAAACATCAAAGTCTCTTTTAATAGTTCTAACAATATGTTGAAAATAATAATAACTAGAATCAATGATTGTGCTTTATGTTGATTATGCTAAGCATTTATATATATGAACTTGATTATTATCCTTTGGATTCTTATTATCAACTCCCCGATACTATATATCCCTTTATTAAATCAACGAGCTAGGAGTGGTAGAGGCAATACAGAAACATCGGTTTATAGTCTCTTTAGATTTGTTTGTCAAAATCTTCCACAGAATTTTTGAAACAATCTCTTAGCAAAGTTATAAATACTTGCAGGTGAAAGAATCACTCAAAAATCATTTAAAGTGATGAAATCCTCAAAATGAAGGGTCCCTTTTGGGCATTCCTGTTTCCATCCCATGTAACATTTTCCCTCCTGGAATTCCCTGTTTACTCTTTCTATTTGCCTTCTTCCTTCCATTCCCTTCCATTCCCCTCAAATTATGTGGAATTTCCTAATCTTTAAGCCCCAGAAAACTCTTCTTCCTTTGTAATGCTTACTTTAGGGACCACTCATTTAAAGTTTATCCTAAGCTCTTTGAGGATCTAGTAGGGGACCACTGCTATGTTAGACCAGTGATAGAAGAAATATGTTCTATTCTTGGAAGGATGACCTTGTTGGTCATGCTCTCAAAGCAGGAAAGGGTGTCTCTGGATTGGAGATGGAGAGGGAGTGCTGTTTTACTTGGTAATCCAGAATGGCAGAAACAACTGTGACAATCATTAGGTGAAAGGCGATGCAGCCAGATTATCCTTATGTTCCATTAATTTGTTTTTTTTAGAAAAATCTCTATATCGAGTTTATACATGTTAGAATAAATTTAAAATACTTCTCCGAACTGGTAGAAAAATCTCTATATCGAGTTTATACATGTTAGAATAAATTTAAAATACTTCTCCGAACTGGTAAACTCTATATCGAGTTTATACATGTTAGAATAAATTTAAAATACTTCTCCGAACTGGTAGTTTTTCCTTATCATATATATCATGTTCAGAAGCTTTTCTATACGAAGGCAATATACAGGGCTTGGGCTAGCCTTTCAATGTTTTAGTAATATAAATTAAAAAATAAAAATAAAGTTAGAAGATTCAGCCTTATGCCCATAGAATTTTTGATTATCAGTTACAGTGCAAGTCAAAAAAGAAATAGAATATTTATTATTTATTGAATATTTATTAAAAATTATGTGAATCACAGCATATATTTAAAAACAAAATTGAAATCTTCAGATACATGTGTGCAAAAAAAGTAAAATACATAAAACCATGCAAATAATATTAGAGTCTTCATGGGTTTATGGTTCTTTCTGACATGTCTCATTTTTAATTTTGCCTTTTTCTAAGTAAATGATTTGTATAAGAGACCTAAAGTTCTTTTTCTAAAGATAGAACAAAAATAAAATGTGAAAAAATTTTCAATTTGTTTCAGTGTAAGCAACTGTTAAATAACTAGTTTTTATTGAACTAACACTCCAGAATGATTGTGCCAGATACCCATGTCCACTCTACTTCCTATCCACTTTAATGCCTTGGGTTCTGATAGCTATTTGATGTTATCTCTGATGGGGTCAAATAATCTTTTCATAAATCAGTGTGACTTCTCCATTTATTTACTTTATCTTCCTTTTACAGTAGAAGGTTTTCTGTTGTGGTTGTCTTGTTTTTAACTCATTTCCTTTGAATTTAAAAGATGAAAGGTCATAGACACGACATCTGATTATTTTTCCACCTAACGGTTTCTGGAATTAGGTGCAAATTCCAAGGCAACATTCTCATATTTCAATAGCCTCCTTAAGTTGTTTTTTTGGTCTACTGTGTTTTTATTTTAGTTTAAAATACTAGACAAAATAAAGATGTCCTGGTTTGATAATAACATGAGGTAAGATTATTGGGCACATGAGCTGTAATAGTAAGTTAAATAAGATTGACAGCTGGTGTAGCTAAGGGCTTTAGAGGTAGCTTTTAAGTCTAGACAATCTATGCTACTGATATCTGATCAAAAGCTTAGTAAATATTGTTTTAATATATGAAGCTCACCTTATAAATAAATATATTCTGTCTGAAATTAATGATTTCATTAATTTTCACTTTCATGCTCCTATAGAACCAAATTACTCTTTGAATATACTTGCTCTCTTTCCATTCAAATGTTCTGAGCATATAGAGTAGCTTGGCGCAAGAGAAAAGACATGAAATTCAGAGACACGGTTTTCAGATTCTACCATAAAACCCCTGGCAGTGTTGCTTTGGACAAAGCTCTTCTCTGGGATCCTCAGAGTCTACACCTAGAGAATGCAGATAGCAATCGCATTGCAAGGCTATCATAAGTACTAGGGGTTTTATTAGATTAAGCCATATGAACACATCTTTCTAGATTCAGAAGTTCAAATATTGCCTATTTCCTATGCTCCAACCTAATGGATATGAAGGTAATATCTTGGTTACTCTTACCAGGAGCTGTAATTACAAAAATAAATGAATATGATGTCATTTTTGGTGGTTGAACATCTTATATACATATAAAGATAGTGAAAGCGTGCTGTTCACAAGCAGTAGTAAAGCATTTTCAGTTTTTTGGTTTTTGTTCTTTTTTTTAAGAGAAGAGATACAGGTTTATGTGTGGGTCTAATTCACAGTGGCACCATGATCTGACGAAGCAAATTAGTAACAAGTGTAACACTGAAGATGAAAACTACAGATGGGACATGGATAGTGAGAGGGAAAATAAATAAATAAATAAATAAATAAATAAATAAATAAATAAAACCAAGTATTAATACCAGATATGGATCGAGTATGTGTCAAATGTATGAATATGCTATGTTAACATGACAAGTCATTTAAACAGGTTTCCCTCTCCTGTTATTTTAAGATTTTGGTTTCCTGTCTTGTTAAGATTTTAGTTTCCTATTACTTAAGAGATCATTGCCTGGTTTTCAAACTGGGTGCGGTAGGCTGGGGGTGGGGTGTGATGTGGGACAAAACCATCTAGGCCCAGATTAGATAGCCTCTCTCTCCAGTCTTAGCAGGTATATTTTTAGCATTGTATGGGTTCTTATAAGAAATGAGCTGTTAAAAATGTGGGAATTACTGGCCTATATGTTTAGCCCTTTTTAACTCTAAAATCCATTGATTTTTATGACTCTACCCAATATCAACACTGCTAAATGTCATCCTAGAATATAATTTGCATAGGGTTGTTTTAATCGTGGATGGTTATAGGTTAAGTACTTCTTGATCCTTCAGTGACCTTTTAGGAGACATTCCAAGAAGGCAGAGAAAAAATGGAGTGTTCTCTTAAAATATCAAAGGCAAGGAAAAGATATAATCACTAATACCACGTTAAATTTCTGTGCTTCTTATAAATCCCGTACGTGTACACAAAGGCCATTTCATTACAAACTGGTCACAACTTTTAGTAGCGACAGCACTAATAACAACCCCTAAATGATATTAATCATGTTTAAAGAAAAGAGATTTCGCTTTAGTAAAACATTAGCTAACTCCCGTTAAATTGATTTTGGCCTTCTTGGTTAATTGATTTTAAACACTATTTCCTTAGAGCTTTTATGATGAGCTGCACGGGGGGAAATGACAAGATTTTCTCCTGAAATACTGGCTAGAAATATGTTTCTTTTTTTCTTAAATGAGTACTGTCTTTTTTAGAAGACATTTTGTACATTGAACTTTTTTTTTTTTAAGATTTTTATTTATTTATTCAGAAGAGACAGGGTGGGGGGTAGAGACCCAGGCAGAGGGAGCAGCAGGCTCCGTGCAGGGGGCCCGACGTTTGACCCGATCCCGGGTCTCCAGGATCATGCTCTGGGCTGAAGGCAGCGCTAAACCGCTGAGCCACCCGGGCTGCCCACATTGAACTTTTAATATGTAGGAATGATACAATTTAGAAAGCAAATATCTTAAGTTCATTAGAACTCATTAGATATTTATTATTGTAATGTATGGTATGTGATAATATAAATGTGAAAAAGTTAATAGAAATATAATTAATAGAGTGATTCATTATTCAGCAAAAGTAAGAAAGCAGGAACACAAATGTTAACTAAGTCTCTGCTTATTCCTTTAGTTTCTTTCTCTTATTCTCTCTTTAATGGCCAGCATCAATCCACAACTCCTTTGCTTGTCTGTGATAGTAGAATAAAACTTAGGTGATCTTTTGACCAGGGCAGGTCCAGCTGCCCTGATTATTCCTCCCTTAACAAAACCAGTCTTTTCTGATACAGCACCTAACATTTTTTGAGCTGGCAACTCCACAGTTTAAATAAATCTGATAGTAAGAACTTCCAACACCACCATATCATGTTCTCAGGGGCTTCACACCTTAGAAAGTGAGTGTGAACACTGCTGGGGTCTGTATCACAGGGTAGCCCCATTTGAAGTCACACATCGTGTGCAGTTCACCTTGTGAGTAGCTGGGGCCACTCCCTATTCAAGCAGGGCCGTAGCTGAGGGAAGAATGAACACCATTCCTACCCCACCCCACCCCACCCCCGTCTGCTATTGTGAGCTTAATCGGAGTTTTCCAGGGAACTTCCAGTGGACAGATTACCTAAACTGCTTGAGAAAGAGGAATGTCAAATGAAAAAGAAATCCATTAGATGGTTGTGTAGGGAATGTTGAATAAGAGACAGGGCCAGTTTAGCAGCCCCTAAAAAAACTTTTTCACGCATTAAAACTTGAGAGTCTGTCAAGCCAAATGTTTGTACCCTCTCAAATTCAGGCTTAAAAATAAGGGAAGTGAGATTTCATGTAACTGTAATTATCCTGAAAGTTTGTGGGCAGATGTCACTGAACAAAAGTGACCATAGAGAAACTAATGTTTACCAAAATACTAAATCTGGGTAACTAATATTATAGAATGCTCTAGGTCAGTGGAAATGCCTAAAAATGTTCCACTTTTAGAGACACTGTTCCTAACTACACTCCCTTAATCCCCATAGCCTTTCATATCACAGGATAAGAAAACAATTGAGGCATCTGTGCTAATTAAAGTTTGATTTAACTTTAGGATCTTAGGAAAGGCTGTATCTACTGAGGGTACAGAGATACTACCTTACTTGAACAGAAAGGAAGCATCAATATGCTTTATCTAGTCTGTTTCTTCCTATGGGTTTCATATCTTTCACTTATGTCTAGACCCTTAAATGCATGGGGATTGAGAGACACTATTTCTTGATGCATTTAAGTACTATACTATATTTATTGAAAAAATATGCATAAGAGTGGACCCATGCAGCTCAAACTTGTTCTATGGTATTATTATTTTAGTCAATATCTATAATTTATATTTAAATACATGATTTATAAAATAACTTTATATTAAAGTTATATTTGCTTTCTAGACCACATTCTTCTTTGCATCCCATTGTAAAGAGTCATGCCTTTGCAATTATAAGCCCAAGTCAATGAGAAAATACAATTTACTTAATAGAAATTGCTTCGACGGCCAATCTTTCAGAAACACATCTATCTTATAAATTAAGGTGTACCTATAATCTAATTTATTTTATCATTATTTTTCTACTTTCCTTTAAAAATATTTCAATTCTTATTAGATTAGTGATGTGATGCCTAGTGATTGCAAATTGTATTATGACACTAATATTGGCTAATGCTTAAAGATAAAATGATTTTTATAGAAATTTCTATTTCTTTTTCTTAAATGAATATATCTCCAGTCAACTGTATTTTCTAATTCTTACTTTAACATCTGAGATCAAAATAGAAACACTTCTTCTAAAATAAGTGGTGCTATTAAAGGAGCTGAAATCAGGTAGTGAGAAGGTATAAGAAACAGAAATCTGTAAGTGCAAAAGTGGAATTAATAAAAATCTCCCCATGCCAAGGGAACGAGAGCTGAACTGGATTTAGGAGGATGCCATAGAAAGTAATCGCAGCAGTAGATCATCTGGAGAACTTGAGTTAATTGAAATAAAGATTATCAGGCCAACTCGTATGCATTTGAATTTAGTTTTTTTGGGGGGGGGCATTGGCCTGAGAAACTGTTTTTAAAAAATTTTATCAGGTAATTCTGATAATCAGCCAAATTTGGTAATCATGGATTTATAAGTTTTCATAAAACCAACTTTGACAATAAAAGCTTCTCACCTAGTGGTTATCTTATCTTTCTAATCCATCCACACAACTGAAATTCCTATTATCAGGTTATTCTTCAATTTACAACAGAGTATGCATACTGTTTCCAGGAGACTAAATTCACATATGTTATTCAAATTTTTTGGATAGTGTCATAGAACCCTGTAACATTTGTTGTTTGTTACCATGAACGTGGGGAGCTAATCTTTATACAGGAAGTTTCATGATGCCTTGAAATGGAAAGCCAGCAAAAGAGGTAAGTTCCCAAAGACAAAGCTGCAAATCTCCATTGTTTGATATCTCTATGTGTGTGTGTGTGTATGTATGTGTGTGTATCTATATATATGTGTGGTGTGTATGTGTGTGTATCTATATATATTTGTTCTTAGAAAGGGAGAAGAATACAGTTCAAAGAAATTATAGACCTATATAAAATTGCATTAAGTTAGGTGCTCAAATTTCTTTTGTTTTTTAATAACATGCTATCAAATGATAAATCAACTCACTATTTTTAAAAATCTGGGTGAAAAATCTTTTAAATGAATTTTCTAAATAAGGGACCTAGTGGGAAACAGATGGCACACCCTCACTTGTATTATGATAGTTTAATAAAGGGATTATTTTTTAAAGATTTATTTATTTATTTATTTATTTATTTATTTATTTATTTATTTATGATACACACAGAGAGAGAGAGAAAGGCAGACACACAGGAGGAGGGAGAAGTAGGCTCCATGCCGGGAGCCCAATGTGGGACTTGATCCCGGGACTCCAGGATCGCGCCCTGGGCCAAAGGCAGGCGCTAAACCGCTGAGCCACCCAGGGATCCCCAATAAAGGGATTATTTACAAAAGTTTACATAAGGCTTAAAGAAAATTACCTTGAAGCTAGTCACAAGAAGGAGATATTACCAGCCTTAGTCCTAAGAAGGATAGCTGTATGGATATGTCCCTCTGACAGGATGGTGGCCTTTTGTAGAGGGTTAAAGAGATGCAGCCGACTTGGGTCATTTGGTCTGAAAAGGAGTCTGGTAAAAATTCCCAAATTCATCTTCTCCCTATTTTACAATCCTTGCCAGTGCCTACCATTGGCCAAACTCAAGTACAAGCCAAACTGTTGATATTGTCCAATTGGATTGGTCTTCCAGGGTATCAAAGGGTAGCAACGGATCTTGAGAAGCAACCAGGAAGATACTCAACACAGGGAACAAGTAATTTTGATGCTATGGATATGTATACCTATTTTTGTTTGCATATACAGATAGCCATTCATTGATCTGACAAATATTTACTGAGCACCTATTATGGGCAAGACTCTGTGCTAGGCAGTAAAGATCTGATAGTGAAGCAAACACATGATATTCTTACATTCATAGGGCTTTCCTTCTGTATATAAACAGCTAAAGACAGAAAAAAAAATAAGTGCTGTAGGTTTTATGAAGATTAGTGCAGGATGAAGGAGAGAGTGACTGGGGTGTGAGTTTCAGTATGTTTTAATTAATAGTTCAAGGACACCCTCTGTGAGATACACAGAACTGTGAACAGCAGCCATGGTATAATCTGGAAAGGACATCTCAGGAAGAAGAAAGGGAGAATGAAGGACATCTCAGGAAGAAGAAAGGTCCTGAGACTCAAACAGATTTGGTGTGTGTAAGAAGGAAAACAAAAGGCCAAGAAGGAGCCAGTAAGGTAATGGAGTCTGATGGAGATAAGGTTGGAGCGGGCAAGTTATGGCCTGCTCACATGAGGGATTGTGATTTATTATGAAGATTGTTTCTTTCATTGTAAGAGTAGATGTCTTTGGAGAGTTTTCAATAGGAGAATTATTATTTGAGTTTTTAAAAAGATTGCTCTAGCTATTCTTCCTTCAAGAGAAGCAGAAAACAGGTTACAGAACTATTGCAATACTCCAGGCTAAAGATGATGGTGGTATGGACTGGTGGTAGATAGAGACAGTTGGAGAATCAGATTCAGCATGTAGGAGGAATGTAATTCCTGTGTAGTTCAATTTTATTGAAATCAAACAGCTAATATGACTTTTGAATGATCAAACTCTCCCACCTCCTGTTTCTGAATTCAATCAATCAAGTTTGGTGAAAATTATATAAAATTAAATGTAATACCTAATCCTTTCAGCCAGCTCCCAGATTATGCTTGCATAACAGTCATTTCAAAATTAATAGAATTCTAAATTTATACCAATTAAACTTAAAAACTGAATAGGTCTGTAAAACAAGATCTAACTTGGTTATAAAAGCAATTTTGGGGATCCCTGGGTGGCGCAGCGGTTTGCCGCCTGCCTTTGGCCCAGGGCGCGATCCTGGAGACCCGGGATCAAATCCCACGTCGGGCTCCCGGTGCATGGAGCCTGCTTCTCCCTCTGCCTGTGTCTCTGCCTCTCTCTCTCTCTGTGACTATCATAAATAAATAAAAATGTAAAAAAAAAAAAAAGCAATTTTTTGTATTAGTAATTCTTTGAATTTTATAATAACACTTTTAAAAATGGTTTTAACCTTTGAGGTTCTCTAACTAAACAACATACAAACTTGTGAAGACCAGCTGTGACCAAATGTCATTACCATTATATTGCCCTTAAATATTGTTTATGAAATAACTGTATTTTAACTATAATATATAATAGTTTGCACATCTACTCAACAAATATTTATTGAGCTTTTACTTTTTGTCATATGTAATTTCAGATGCTAGTGATAAAGTAGTAAACAAAATGGGAAAAAAAGCTTCAACTTTTGTTGAGCTTCCCCATTTAGGCCTTTAAATTTTCTGTTTAGTTCTTATTGTGTTTTTGTTCTGTACAATTTTAAGCAAATCTGAAGCAAGGCTCTATGATTCATATTTCAACAGATTTTTCCAAATCTATATACCTCTCTGTAAAAGACCTAAAAATAAAAGGAACAAGTGCTTTTCAGAAATGATGAGCAAATTTCCATGGTTTATGTTGTTTAAGCTATTTCTTTGTCATTAGTTTCCAGAGAAGGTTTTCCTATGCTTTATGTCCTTAGAAATCATGGTAAGAGGGTTTGTCTGTTTTATTTATTACTATAACATCAGGACCTAGAGATGTTCTTAGCTCATCTTTTTTAATAACTTTAAGAACTTTTAAGAACTTTTTTCTAGATACCCTCTGTGTTTTCAATAGATATGACTCACCATTTTATCAGATACAAAGTGGCTAAAGTTAACATCAAATGTATCCTTTTTCTTTAAAATGTGGCTCAATCAATAGAATCATCATTCTCCCAATTAAAAAGAAATATATGTAAATTATAATCTCAAATTTCTTTAAATGAAGATATATGTGAATTCTACTCCAAAATACGTGAATTCTAAGTCCAAATTTCTATAAATTTGGGATTAAAATTCACATATATTCCTCCCTCACCTCATCTAACTTTTCTGTTGTGACCTAATTAGTCAACAACTATGTATATTTTACCACTTTTATCTATAATTCAGAATATACATCAGTTAAACATATACATGCAGAATGAGAATAATTACATACAGATGCTATAAATGATTTCACTCAGAAAGAAAATCAATTTCCATATATGGATATTGTTCTCAAATGAAAGGATATTGCTCGCCCTCTTTCCTCTACTTAGGGTCTCAGTTGATTGTTTTGTAACACCAATCGTGCAAAGACTATATTTAATTTAATTTGGATTTGGAGTTCGTTTTAGATTACACATTAAGGAAACCAAAGTTTCCCACTATTTTTATTTTTGGAAAAATCATAGTGATATTCTTAAAACACAGTGATGCTAATAATTTTGATACAGTGTGCTTGAAGTACCAGGAGCTTGAATTTAATTTTTCTGATAGTTTCCAGATGGGAAGAAAAAGGAATTATGAGAAGAAAATTTTAAAAATCAGTAATTTTAGCATAAACCATGTATCCTGATGATAATATAAGAAGACTGAATTAAATCATGTAATGTTCATATCCATTTAAAATAATAACATCTTGGGGATCCCTGGGTGACTCAGTGGTTTAGCACCTGCCTTCTGCCCAGGGCGTGATCCTGGAGTCCTGGGATCAAGTCCCACATCGGGCTCCGTGAATGGGGCCTGCTTCTCCCTCTGCCTGTGTCTCTGCCTCTCTCTCTCTCTCTCTGTGTCTCTCATGAATAAATAAATAAAATCTTAAAAAAAAAATTTAAAAAAATAAAATAATAACATCTTGCATAATTCCTTAGATAATGAAAAATTAACATTCAAATGTAACTTAAGGAAGCCCATTTGGAGACTAACTTTATTTATTTATTTGTTTGTTTGTTTGTTTATTTATTTATTTAAAGATATTTATTTATTCATGAGCCACAGAGAGAGAGAGAGATGCAGAGACACAGGCAGAGGGACAAACAGGCTCCCCACAGGGAGCCTCATGTGGGACTTGATTCCAGGACTCCAGGATCACTACCTGAGCCAACAGCAGACGATCAACCACCAAGTCACCCAGGCATCCCTAGAGAGTAACTTTAGAACTGACCCACCACTGCCACCACAATAAAGAACACAATAAAACACCAACATTCAGAGAAATCAAGAGACTTGTGTATATACTTTACAAAAGAAAAACTAAGACTCAGATTCAGGGAAATCATGAGACTTGAACTTGATTAGAGTCAGTAAGTAGCAAATTGGGATTATTTTAATGTTAATCACTTTTTCTATTTCTTTTTTTTTTAAAGATGTATTTATTTATTTTAGAGGGAAGGTGGACAGAGGAAGAGAGAGAATCTCAAGCAGACTGCCCGCTGAGTGTGGAGCCTGGACCTTGAAATCATGACCTAAGCTCAAATCAGGAGTCAGACACTTAACCAATTGAACCACTGAGTTGCATGTCTTCATTCCCCCTTTTCCCCCATCACATTCTGTGACCTTTGCTCTTCTTGATTTCCTCTTGTCACTTTCACAGATATTTTTCTAAAATACCTTTAAAAGTCTTACTGTAGCATTTCTCGTACTTCCCTATCTTTCCTTTAGTTCTCCTCAAGCTTGGATTCACATCAGAACTTCTCAGGGGGAAAAAAAAAAAGAACTTCTCAGGGAGACTTTAAAATTACACAGCTTTCTTGAACCCATATAGACACACATATTCTACCATTTATCTTTCATCATCATTTGGCCAGTCTGTACATCACTGGTGTCTATCTTTGCTTTCTATATTTCTACTAATTCCATACATAGTCCTGGTTGGATAATACTAGAATTAAAGGTATAGTGAATCCTTGACCATCATAACGGAATAGGCTGTTTTGTCCACCAATTGTGTCCTATCCACAAAACACCTGAAGTCTGTCTTCTTAAGATTGTTTTCCTATGAGCCATACCTCTTGGTGAGTTTTTCTGTCAGAAAGGGGAAACACTTGAATAATCTTACTTGTAATCACACTTTAATTCCCAACTAACAATCTCTCCACTCCTCCTCTCCTCCTTTGTGTATCTAAGAGGAGCTTCTTTATATATATAAGTGAGGGGGAATGACTGATTAAACTTCCTTGCTTATCTTTAGTGTGGTAGTCATCTTTTTTTGATGAGTTTTGTTTTCCTTTTAAATTGACTTGCTCCCTTACCACTGCTGGACCCAACTGTCTATACCTAAGTTGAAACTGCAATGTGAGATGGTGTCTCATATATAATAAACACCTTTTGAAACCCTGTGCAAATTTCTATGATATAGGTTGTTCAAGTTATTCTGTTATAATTTCCAGAATATGCTTCCTTGTGGTTTATATCCTTAGAGATCATGAATGAAGACTTTTTCTGTTTTATTAATTACTATAACTTTAGTACCTAGAAATATTCCTGGCTCATCCTTGGTTGTAACTGCTAACAACTTTCTTAGATTGCTCATGTTTGGGTGATTATGGAAGTGAATGTTCTCACCTTTTATGTGGTGAAGATTAACTAATAGTCAAAGGAATCTGGGAAAAGTTTGCAAGCAAATATATTTATAATCCAAGTAAAACTATTCTGATTTTATAATATATAGCAGAGGGTTATCACTAAATTAGTTTTCAAGAAAAGCACTTGGTCCAATGTTTGATTCATTAAAAAATAAAAATTTGGGAAGTCACTGAGTTCTTTGAAAGACAAAATTAGTAATTGTAGATATTCAAGTTTTGATGTAAACAGTGTTCCAATTAGAAGAGAAATGATTCAGTCTTCTTTAAGAATCTGTGTATATGACAGCTATGGAAAGCAAATTCACATTCCTGGTCAAATTTCCTCAGAATTATCTACACAAACCATAAATAATCTATTATTGTGATAGAATCAACAACATCAGATGGCTAATCCATTAGTTGCTAGTCTAGCCTCCTTTCAGCATTCTGCTGTCATTTATGTCATTCTTATTTTGTTTCCATAACCCCATAAAGTACTTTTTTTATTAGTCTTCATAGAGGATATATATGCATATAAATGCCTTCAACAAAGCTCTTTTCTTTTCCACCTAACTTATCAACCTTATCAAAATATAAAATCCATTTGAACGACAAGTAAAATTAATTAGTACTGAGTGATACTCACCTTTACGGCATAAATCCATTTTTAAAAGTTTTTAAAGAGATTTATTTTCATTTAGAGAGAGAGAGGGAGCATGAACAAGGGCAGAAGCAGAGGGAAGGGGAGACAGGCAGACTCCCCACTGACCAAGGAGCCTGACATGTGGCTCAATCCCAGGACCTGGAGATTGTGACCTGAGCCGAAGCTGAGTTAGATGCTCAACCTACTGATCCACGCAGGTGCCCCGACATAAAACCATTTTACTTATAAAATATATTGACTAAGAAATATAAAGAATTACATCCCAAAGAAATAGTACACTGCTGTCCCTTAGCAGGATAGTAAGGAGTGTCAAATATGTTCCAGAATCTATGCTTGGTGCTGTCATTACAAATGTAATGAAGACATGGGCTCTGTCTTCAAGAAGCTCCTGGAGAGGTTGGAAGCAAATTCTGTTGTCATATACTTAAAATGCAGTGTCAGACACCAAAGAAGGGCAGTTAGAAAGTGCTTCCCAATGGGGATGCCATTTGAATGGAGAGAAATTTGACAAGATCTGGGCAGTGGGAAGGAATTTGCAGATAATGGGAAAGGCCTATGCAAAGGGCATGATATTTGGGGGAAATGTTGCCCCTGAAATATACAAGATGAGGACTGCAGGCTTAGAGAGCTGGAAAAGCTGCTAAGATAGATGGAATCTATAAAAAGAAAAGTTTATATCAACACCTTGATGTTAATTAGATAATCATCCATAAAATAACTGAAGAAATAAATACCAGCACCAAAACATTTACTGAAGGCAAACAGTCTATAAATGGGGCTTTCTTCTGACTTTTGCCACTGTTCTCTCAGTAATCAGTCTGGTCCCAAAGGAATGAATAACAACTTTGATGATAAGCAGCTTTCAACTGAATGCAGACATTTGGTTTAGATTGGTTCCCTGGATAAGTTAGAAATACCATAGACATTGTATAGCTCCAGGCTAGTGATTGACCTAACCAGGGTTCCTATTTTCAGAGGGAGTAAAATGTAGAAGTAAGTATACTTTCAATCACAGTCTCTCATACTTTCAATTCTGAACTATTACTCAACTAGATGCCAGCAAGGAACAAAGAACTAAAACCTGAAACCATTGTTGCCTATGGATTTTCTTTATACTCTTTTCTTTATTTTATGCCATTGGCTGAATTACAAGCCACAAAGCTTGTTCCGATATTTAAGAAGCCAACCCAAAGAGCTATGAAGATTTTATTAATGTCAATAGCCATTAAGTCCCAAGGTTTCTAAAAAAAGTTCAGCATGAAAACAATATAATTGTTACCGAGGCACATTTTTTAAATGCCCAGAGTTTATTACATACGAATTTATCATAAGCATATTAAAAGTTAATTATCTTTGACTCAGATAAGAATTTAAATTAAACTTTACAAAGCTTTTTTAAAAGCTGATTTATAAACTGAAATACAATGCAAAAAGTGAACATGAATTTCTATATGAAAACATTTTAACTGTGGCTATATATTCTGGGATTTCTAAGTTCATAACAAATGGTAGTGGATCAGCCAATTAGATGAATTCTAGGCTGAGTGAAAAAAGATACATTTCACAACATTCCCAGGAAAGATCCCCTAGATCGGATTAAAGAATCCCCATCTCTAGAAAGACTGTTCTGAAGTTAGTCTAACTGGGTAGAGAAGAGGCTTGAAAAAGAACAAAGACTCATGGTGATGATAATTGTTTTGTTGTTGTCATCATTGTCGAGCATTTGGTATTTACCACATACTTCTATTTAACAAGTATTATCTCATCTATTCTTACAGCACTGTGAGTTAGGTAACATTATTAAAATGTTCCCTGAAAAAGATTTCTTATTTTATTGAGCCTCTGGATTACTTCTGGATGTGGATGTCTCTTGTTCCCATGTTTTCCCCAGCTGTAGAGACAGTAATTATCACAGGATTGATGTGTTCCTGGAACTGTAGAAGGGATGTGCTGATTATTATTTCACAGAGAACATTGCTTCTAAGCCAGGTAAGGAACTATAGAGGTGCTGCAGAACAAAGAATATTTATTCAGCATCTACCATATTCACAGGTTCATAGAGAAAATATTAGACACTCTCTACGTGGAGATAAAAAGTAGAGAATAATATGAGGCACTGGGAGGCTCAATTGGTTAAGCATCTGCCTTCAGCTCAAGTCATGATGCCAGTGTTCTGGGATTGAGCACTTCATCAGCTTCCTTGCTCAGCGCAGAGTCTGCTTCTCCCTTTTTTCTGCCTCTGCCTGCCACTCCCTCTGCTTGTGCTCTGTCTGTTAAATAAATAAATAAAATCTTTAAAAAAGAGTAGAGAATAATATAGTCAATATACTCAAGAGAGAGATTGAGTTCTCCTTTTATTTTTCTTTATAGTTATACAAGATTCCCAGGGAATATTTCTATTCCTCTACCTTAATTACAGTATACTTCTGGACATACAGGCATTTGTCAGAATACTTTGATCTTATCATTAAACATGAATGTGTGAGTAGGTATTTCCCTCCTCCTCTTTTCCTTTCCTTTTCTTTTTTTTCTTAAAGTAAGTTCTACGCCCAACATGGGGCTTGAACTCACAGCCCTGAGATCAAGAGTCGCATACTTCACTAACTGAGCTAGCCAGGTGCCCCTCCCTCCTCCTTTAATATTTATTCTGGACACGTACTAAGTAAATATTATTGTACTATTTTCTCAGGCTTTTATGGGTGCGCCAGATCAAAAAGAAAAACATTAAAAGGTAACATAACCACAACAAAATTAATAATTATTTATGGTTTGGATTTAGAAAAGAGACAAAAAGATATCATTGAAGATTAAAATCCAACCTGAAGTCCTTTGCCAGTGTTTAGACAAGAATAGAAACTTCAAAGGTGAAATGAAGTCTTATATTTGTGTTAGGTCTTCTTAGGAACTAAGGATGCCCCTTTTCAATATAATGTTATAAATAGAATCATGACTATCTATTATTCTAGTATTAATTGGACTTTTAAATATTCTCAGCTACTTTAATAAAGCATCAGTTTTAGAATTTCAAATAATTATTTGTTATTATAAATGATCCAGAATATGACAATTATTTTAATACAGAAGCATTATCAATATAATTTACATCTTTAAATAGAGCCAGACTCCTTAAGGTTTAGGTTTTTTTTTTTTTTTTTTAAGATTTTATTTATTTATTCCTGAGAGACACACACAGAAAGAGAGGCAGAGACACAGGCAGAGGGAGAAGCAGGCTCCACTCAGGGAGCCCGAAGTGGACTCGATCTGGGGTCTCCAGCATGACACCCCAGGCCGAAGGCAGGCACTAAACCACTGAGCCACCCAGACATCCCCTAGGTTTAGATTTTCATACAATCCATGAGCAGAATATTGCTCATGAATCAGCCAATTAGAAACATAATGTAAAGGAAATATGTACACGTTAGGATAAAATGTTCAGAGAAAGAAACATTTTACTTGATGTGTAAATTAATGCAAATACTAATTACGTTAATAAGTTCAGATTTGTCAAGTTCCATAATATGAGAGATAAAGGTCAGTCTAAGAGCTGAAAGTGATAATCTTAGGACATATAAAATAAGGCATTAATTTGAACAGTACAAAACTTAGAACGTAGAATGTTAGTGTGGTTGAAAGGTAAAATTCATTCTAAGAAAGTAAATTCATGCATGGTAACTAGTGGTACAGGATTCATATGTATTTATGCAAATGTATTTACCACACTCTCTTCAATGACATAATATATTTGAAATGCTTTCATTCATTTAGAAAGTTCTCACTGATGTTCAGTTTCGTGCTAGACTTTATGCCTTGGTTAAGTAGGTGGAAACCAAAGACAGGATCACTAACACGGAGTAGGAAGCAGGAAGATGGTCACACACTTGTGTGCCACAAGACCTGTTAAGTGTATTTTTGGAGCAAAAAGACGACTGTAATTTTATAGTTCTAAAACTGTTAGTTCATTCAAGATTGGAGATATATTCATAATGACATTACTATTTGAGTTTGACATTATAAGGGACAACTTTGACCAGGCATAAAGTATGTTGGCACCAATAGCCATTTCAGAATTCTGGTCTAAAAGAATCATAAATTTGAAACAGGATGGAGTTTATCATGTCCCTATGAAATTCAGAAGTTATAAGTTTCACCATTCAGAAGACCTCAAAAATCCCCTTTGAAAATCCCCTCTCAAAACCCCCTGCACTTGTGTCACCAGGGCTATCCATCATTAACCATGTCTGAAAAGATCTTCTAATCTTAGAATATGAATCATATTTATACTGTGGTTTGAGATATTTCAATTGTGATGCTCACAATTCCTTTTAATATTTATGGAATGACGCTTCAGTCTGTTGCAAATTCAGAGCATATGTTCACCAGTGACAAGAACCAGAAGAATGCCATACATTTTATGAACTGTTAATAAGTCCGTAAACTGATTGTTTTGTAGCCAAAACTCTGCTACTACTGGCATTAGCCGACATTCCAATTTTGATTTCTGCTTGAAAATGAGTCTGTTCTAAAGTAATAGTTCTATTCTTGCCCTACTTTTGCTCAAAGTAGTATCAGATTTCATTTATGGAACATGATTTTAGGAAGAAAAAGAAGTAGGGCGGCACTATTGTTTCTTTGTTCTTAGGTGAAGCCAGCACTCTCTGTTTTAGATTTTGTACTCATTCTATAAAGTTAGTAGGCACAGAGTGTCTGCTGGGTAAACTTGTCAAACCTAATCCTGGTTTTTCTATCTATGGTGCTGAAATGGATAGATTAACACTGATAGCATGTCAGGTCAGGTTTGGGAAAGTACTTCTGTATCTAAAGCAATTCATTATGCATAAATTACACATGTATATAACAAATGAGATCGTATCTGCAAATGTACTTTTAATCTAAAAAGCATGTCCATTTGAATGATATTTATTTTAATATCATTATTTTAATAACATTCTGTTTTGTAATTTCTGTCCCCATTCGACTTCTTTACATTCAAGATAGTTTTCTCAGCAGATCAGTGTTATCATTAACAAATGCCTATCAATTATCTACTTTATTCAAAGTTCTGTTTTAATAACTGGCATATAAAAACATGTAAGACATGATCCCTATCCTCAAAGGTTTTTTCCTTTTTTTCTACAACCTAGAGTTCACAGCTTATGTTTGGGTTCATTCTTGGTGTTGTACATTCTATGAGATTAATAAATGTAAAAGGACTTATATGATCCATTGTAGTATTATACAGAGATTTTTAAAGTGATTTTATTTATTTATTTGAGAGAGAGCATGAACAGGGAGAGGAGCAGAAAGAGAGGGGTGGGAGGACAGAGTGAAGCAAACTCCCCACGGACCAGGGAGCCTGGGTTTGGAGCTTGGTCCCAGGACCCTGGGTTCATGACCTGAGCCGAAGGCAGACGCTTAACCCACTGAGCCACCCAGGCACCTCTATACAGATTATTTTAACTGCCCAAAAAGACCTTTGTGTAGTCTATTTACCTCTTTATTCCTCCAAAAACCTGGCTGGAGGAATTTTAAGATATCTGAAGAGGACAACCATAGGGGAAAAATTAGGTAAAAGTATCAGCTACCCATAAATAAGTTCCTAATGGGTATTCACAAACATAAATACTGGAAGTTTTCAGAAGAAAGAATGACCACTTTGGCCTGAAATGATCAGCAATGGCGTAGCTTAACTGCAACTTTTCACAGGTGAAGAAGGACCTTGAACATATACAGACACAGAGGAACAGATGTTCATAGAGGAAACACCGGCAAAGGGGGGACTCTGGAGATAGGGTGTATATGTGGTAGGTCTCTGGCATTTAATATTTGCTATTTTAATAATTCTTATTGGACCCAAAGACCTCTAGTGACCTAGCAGAAATATGTAACATGTATGACAGTGAGTCAATGGCTGAGAAAATCCATCCATTCTGACCATAGTTCATGTGTGAAATAACCCTTTCCCAGTGGTGTATTTCTATAGGAGGGTTCCTAAAGGTTGGAGGTAATATTTTTAGCCCAAATCAAGAATGGTTACTTTTGCTTCTATCTTTCTCTCTCTCTCTGTCTCTCTCAGTGGACATTAATAAGGCCATCTTATCCCAGGTAGAAACATAACATAAAGGAAAAATAATGTAAGTCTGGAAATGTTGGGAGTTATAGAGTATAAATTGGCCAGAAATCTATCAGGAAGTATATGTTGAGCACCTACAGGATATTATGTTTTGTGCTAGTTGCAGCGGAGGATGCAAAAGCAGTGAAAATTATCTGTATAGTCAAGTTTGCCAATACATAAAGGAAACAATGCATGAAACAGAACACACAAGGATACATGTTTCAGTGGTGAATTGGAAAGCACATACTGAAATGCTGAAGGTCAGGGCTGAAACAAGGCAGAAACACAGGGCTGAAACACTGGCAGAAAGCGTACAACTCTTTAAAAATGTATTCCATACAAATCTCAGGGGCTTCTCATGTATGTTATCAGTCTTGACACACATTTCTTGCTAGAATGTGGGTCTTTTCTGTTTTTAGTCAAGGACTGGAATTCCTGTAATTATTACTAGAGGGAATACCATTAACTAGAATACAATTTCTCCAGGGGATAAAACAAGAATGACATTTCTAAACTATGTAATGTTATTTTAACAAGGAGTCATTTGACAAAAGCATTTGGCTCTGCTGAGTTGTAAAGACATAGGTTTATAAAAAAAGGTGTAAATCACAGTGGACACATTTTTCATTTTAAGTTAAAGGGTGCTGTTATCTGGAGTAAGGGTCTGTATAGGTACCCCCGTTATCTACAAGAGGGTTATTGACTTTATCAGTGATAACCTCAAGTGCACTCTTATACTCACATATGGTCAAATGGAGAGCCACCCGGGCTGTAGGCAGCAGCGCCAACCCTGAGTCTGAGTGGAGAAGCAGAACTACATTTCACAACATATAAATAGGTGTTTGGGATCATCACCCATTTTGCAGAAAAATCTTCTCTGTTCCATTAGTAGATGATTATAAATGTACTCCATATGCAACGTCATCACTCTGAGCAGTACAGCTAAGCACAAAACACAGAAAACCTTGTGGATTTGGACTAATTTGGAGGAAGGCCAGTACTAACTTTAACACGGTGTCATTGATTTTAAATATAAATATTAATTTGAGCTAAGAGCTAATTAAATACTTATAAGTTGAAATCTTGCTGGGACTGCTTCAATAAATAGAATAAGTTTATTAAGGCCATTTAAAAACTGTTTTATTAAGCAAATAAAAATGTTTCCTACAATAAGGCTTACACCCTCAATATTCTTGGCAAATCTTTCTGCACTGTGTGAGAAGGTGCACTTAATTCAAACCTTCCAGAGAACTGCCAGTATGTTGGCTTCATTAATCACCAAACTCCCCTAGGCGTGAAAATTAGTCATAGGCTCGTTGTGCACTCACTAGAGAATATCAGGATGTGAAGGTTTTTAATACTCAATTGTATAACTTCTTCCCTAAAAGGAAATATGATTTATTTAAAATAACTACTATGCACGGTACGTTACGAACCTCAGTTTCTATACCTATAATTGTGATTAGGAATATTTGTCCTACTGATTATTGTGGGGATTACATATATATTACTTTGGTCATGAAACGATGAAATATATGTGGAGGTTTCCTTTGAAACTATGAAGTACTAGATTTATGTTAAGCATTGTTTGTATTGACTGAGACTGTGTCCTTTGCACATTTTCAGTTGTCCAGATTTCTTGAAAATATGTTCAGTTTTTCTTGCTCTCCTTCTCATCCCATTTTAATATTTGAACAACATAGCTGAGTCTTTCTGTTTGCCTACTTTCCTTCTTTCCCTCTCTCGCTCCTTCCTTTCCTTCCTCCTTTGGCTTTGCCATGCAGCAATGCAGAATATGGCCAAATATTTCTTACGGAGCATCCTTTAAAGATGTTATAAATAGTTATCATATGAATTTCTTATTTTGCTCATTCATTTACATCGAATGCAAAAATAAATGTCAACCTTAGACTCAAGGTATCCGTAATTGTAAATTAATGAAAACTCTACCTATATTAACATCTAGGATAGATTTGGCATTAACATTTTCAATTTTTAAAAAAATGGGACTTATTGATTAAAATAAGGTTTTGCCAAATTAGGTTATGTTTTTGTTGTATTGCTCACAGTAATATGTTATTTAGTTTTGGATGAAATGTAGAAATTTTTAATATGATTTTGTGGTTTATGTATTGGTGAGGACAAAATGATAACATAGGCTTCTCCAGGAAAATGATATAATTTCATAAGTGTGCGGTCTCTCTAAGGGCAGGTATCAAGCTACCTATATCTTAACAGGATATCTATAAAGTATTGCATATTACCTGGGTCATAATATCTCCTCAATAAGGATGGACTGAAGGGTAGAATAAAATATTTCTTCTTAGCTATCTTGATTCAGTCATTAATCAGTATTCAGATTAGAATTTCAGGGGGAGTTATAAGAAAATGTTTTATTATTATTACACTGTTATTATCCTGTTTGTTCACTACAATCCTGTTCCAGTCAATTATTTATAATTAGGAAAGAAAAGGATGATCAGTAAAGGCAGTTTCAAGTCATACAACACTTTGAAAAGGTTTATAGTTTGTATTTGGGAACTCAAAAAGTGCTTTTCTATAGAAACCACCTTACAAATAATTAGATTCCCAGACCACAACACAAATTCCTATTTAATCATTAACATAGCTAAATTATAATACTATTGGAACAAGTATAAGTATAAAATTCTGATGGTTGATGGTCATATAGTACAGAAAAAAATCTTTTTTCTCCTTTTCATATTACATAGTTTTCCAATGCTAACATTTTAAAATTCATATAAGTTGTCTATTGGACTCAGTTACCAGCTTTTCTTTCTCTCTTTCTTTTCTTTCTTTCTTTCTTTCTTTCTTTCTTTCTTCTTTCTTTCTTTCTTTTTTTTTTTTTTTTTTTTTTTAATTTTATTTATTTATGATAGTCACACAGAGAGAGAGAGAGGCAGAGACACAGGCAGAGGGAGAAGCAGGCTCCATGCACCGGGAGCCCGACGTGGGATTCGATCCCGGGTCTCCAGGATCGTGCCCTGGGCCAAAGGCAGGCGCCAAACCGCTGCGCCACCCAGGGATCCCTCTTTCTTTCTTTCTTCCTTCCTTCCTTCCTTCCTTCCTTCCTTCCTTCCTTCCTTCCTTCCTTCCTTCCTTCCTTTCTTTCTTTCTTTCTTTCTTTCTTTCTTTCTTTCTTTCTTTTTCTTTCTTTCTTTTTCTTTCTTCTACTTTCTCCTACTTTAAGGCGCCCAAAAGTCTCAGGAACTCTATCCATCAAAGTGTGGCAAGTAACTTACCTTTCTTTCTTCCTGTTTAAATAGAGCAATTAGGATAGAAACATGCTAATTAAACCAATTCACACTGAAGAATGAATGACTGAAAGCCTTTTAACAAGATTCAAGAGAGATATTTGCATTTGTTTTTTAAAAGTAGGTCATTAGCCAACTAAACTTTAGTTGAAAGGATCTCAAGCACTATTTCAAAGTAATGGTAAAAAAAGAAATAGATGATGTGAGGGAAGACATTTGGGGGCAGTTAACTAGTACAAATAAAGGTTTTATTTTAATGAGTTGTATGTGACTTTTAGATTCATTTTCTCAAGATAGCTTTGAATTTCACAAATTCTTTATTCTTCCATTTTTCAAGACAGTTACTGAAAGCTGCAAGTTGTAAATTCATCTAATTGTATAGTTTTTAAAAATAATACTTCTCAGTCTATGAAATTGGCACCTCTTACTATAGGATAGATAGAACAAAAATTGATGATTAGAAGATTAGCTATTAAATCAGAAGTTTTAAAATCAGGGAATGCTTTGATTTTTCTCAAAACATTTTTTTTTTTCCAAAGTAACCTTTGAGTTCTTATTTTTTAGAATGACCTTTGTAGAAAGTGAATCTCTTTAAAAACAGAAAACTAGACCTGTCCACTCTATAGTTTCTTGTGACTCAGTGCTACTCTTGGCCAGGGGAAGTAGATTTCTATTTAGGGACAGAGACAGCAGCAGTCTCTGTGTATAGAAACAAGAAAAAAAAAATTCTCATTTTTTTTTAAAGGAAAGTTTAATGTTATGTCATGTTTTCAAATAAAATTTTCCCATGAAAAATTGGTCCAAGTGCATTGTTTTTTTTTCTCACCATGTGTCTCAGAATGTGTGATCTTCAATAACCCACTGCTGTTTTTACCAGGGTGGTGCTAAGTCTTCATTGATGTGACTCAGCAATGGTAATATGTATCTGTCGTTTAGGAGAGCAGAGCTTTAAATGTGTGTACAATTTTTAAACTAAGTTAAAATTAAAGTTAAAATTAAATATATATATTTACTACTATATGGACATAGCTTCTTTAGAGTGATTGATAAGGTATACAAGAGTAATTGGAGACAATGATCTAGGAGTGAAAATACATCAATGCCATTGGTCTCATGCCTCCTCTATATCACATGTCCCTTATCTCACTTAAATTTAGCATAAGATAAATAATTCTGTGGGTGGGTAAGTGTATTTCTAATAATGTATTTTGCTTACACTACAGGATAGTAAGTAATTTGGGGGAGGACCAGAAGGTCTATGTTCTGGGTGGCATAAATTTCACATTCATAATAAAAACAAGTGTCAGCATTGAAGACCTGGAAGTTCTATTTGGTCATGGAAATTTATAAGGGGCAACCTCTTTAAATTTATATGGTTTTCCATATGTACAGCAGAGTGAATATCTGATTAAAAGCTTTTCAAATAACCCTGCTTTGGAGGATATATGTCCTCCAAGCTGGGGTCAATAGCCTTACTGGAATGAAAAACACGAATTCAGAGCTTTTTGAACTCTGCTATATTCTATTTTCTCGGATAGTTAAAGCCTTTCTACTCCCACTAACGATCTATTCACTTGGTTTCTTATTGCAAATCAATAAGTGTCAAGATATTCATGCTATGCATATTAATACACTAAAAGCATTGTATGTTAATCTAGCATTAGGGCTTTGTCTATATTTTCTACAGCAAAGAAATGTTTTTTCTCTTTGGGTTGCCAATTTATTACCTCTTCAAAATCCCCAAAACTCCATAAATACTATGACAAAACCAAAACAAAACAATGTGGTACCATGATTTATACAGCTCCCTTGAACAAACAGATTCTAGCTGATGGTGGTTGTAAAAATATGAGCTACATTTCATTGTAATTGGTATTGATGACTTCAAACTACATAGAGAAAGTGAAAACTAGAAAACAATTGTATACTGTGAGATGATATTACATTTAGATTAATTACTTATATGATTTAGAATGTTGCAATACAGCATATTACACAGTGGCTTGAATTAACTCTTAACCATTATTTCCCATAGGAAAAAAAATAACCATAAGTTTCAATGGGTCTTACTGGGTAATGCTAAGAACATTGACTTATATGCTGAATATCATGATTTAAAAAAAAAAAATTACCAGCATTTGGTAGAGCAAGCGGTTTTTTAAACTTTAATATGATTTCCTAAATTGTTATATCCATGAAAAACTTCAAACATGAAACAACTTTGTTATTTTGGAACTTCTATGTTTCTACTATTAATGATTTTGCATAGGCAGTGTATCCTTGTGTCCATAAATCCTCACCAAAAATCTACCTGGTTAAATTGAAGAAAGAAAGCCTTCTGGCTAAGGCTATCAGTGTAGTAATTTTAAGAGAGGTGAAGAAACTAAATCAAGATTAACCCATTAAAGTTGGTAATAGGTCTAAACCTCCCTATTCCATTTTACATTGTATTTTTTATTTTATTATTATTTTTAAATATAGTTATTTATTTGAGAGAGAGAGAGTGAGAAAGAGAGAGCGTGCATGAGCAGGGGGAAGGGGTAAAGAGAGAGGGAGAAGCAGGCTCCCTGTTGAACAGGAAGTTTGATGCAGGGCTCCATCCCAAGACCCCAGAACTTGACCTGAGATGAAGACAAATAGTTAACCAACTGAGCCACCCAGGCGCCCCTATATTTTATTTTTTAAATAAATAGAGGAAGAGTGAAGGAAATTAAAACAAAAATGTCAAAAAAAAAACAAAACAAAACAAAACAAAAAAACAAAAAATGTCTTTCAATAAGCCTCATAAAGTAAGTTACTGGGGTTGGGAAGGAAAACAATAGTCTTACCATTCTGAAATCTATTGGATCTCGAAAGATTAAAAAATGCATAAATTTAAACCGTTCATTAGTCAAATCCATAGATTTAAATATGATAGGATTCAGGAGGAAGAAAGATGAATAATAAGCCTGCTAAGTGTAAAAGAAGCACAAGCATTTCCTTGATAATACATGCCCACCATGCCTATGTGTGTGTACACACATGTACCATGTAAGAAAATTTTATTTCATCTATCATTGTAACTGCCTGAAATGTTTTGTCCCAAATATCCCACCAAACTTCTCCCCCACTCTTATATCTTGCTGAGTCTTACTGAGATACTGGGGTTGCACCAAGGTAAAAAGTCAGAGAGTATATAGAAAGAAACATTCTCAAAACAAGGACTAATTTAAAAATCTACATATTGTTTTAATGGCATAATATTCTATTTTTCTATTAGTTTTAAAAAATATCATCCTAAAAAAAAGTGGTATAAGACACGTTTCAGCCCAAATGTTGCTTAAGATATAGGTCAACTTTAAAATAAAATCACTCCCAAACTATTTACTATCTACAATAATGGGTAATAGAAATTGTATTTTTTTTAGTCTTATCATGCTATATGTTGCTTATACCCACTTGACCATTACAAAGTATTTAAGGGTAGGATCAGCCTGTACAGATTCAAAAGCTGCTATATTTCTTTCTTTTTTTTTAAGCTTTTATTTATTTATTCATGAGAGACACACACACAGAGAGAGGCAGAGACACAGGCAGAGGCATAAGCAGGTTCCATGCAAGGAGCCTGATGCGGAACTCGATCCCAGGACTCCAGGATCACGCCCTAGGCTGAAGGCAGGGGCTAAACCGCTGAGCCACCCAGGGATCCCCAAAAGCTGCTGTATTTCATTGGTCAGTTTACATAACTTTTCTGTGCCCCAGTTTTCTAATTCACAAAATAAATATAATAATATCTCTTTTAAAGTTCTTTAAACATGACAAGTTTTATAAATGAGTAAATATTATCTATTATTATCTACTTTATGCAACTTATTTTCCTATTTTAGTAATTTCACATTAAGTGATTATCCTTTTTTAAGTTATTAAACTACCAATTCTTCCATTGGTGAGTGAAAATAAGAATGGAAAGTGTTGATATTTCGCATTTAAGAATCCTGTAAATGAGGATTTTAAGGAGGTAATAAATATGAAGAAACAGGATTAACATCTCTTCTACAAATCCTGAGTTAAGACATAATATTTTACGCTATATACACTAGTTTTCTAAACAGCACAGTGGGGAAATTTGAAGCTTCTCATTGAAGTGGGTCTCTAAATGTGTGGCATCAGGACAGGCGGGGGGGGGGGGGGGCGGTTAGGGTTAGGGTTAGGGTTAACCATTCCTTTTCTAGATGAACTCTATTGAAATTTAATGTGGGGCTATATCTCTATCCACTTGATCTCAGAGCACAAACTGCAGTTCAGAAAGGAAGTTGTTTTTAGGTTTTGTTGTCAGAACAATGAATCAGAGGCATGTATGTCTCATTTCTATTCAACAAAGACAATTATTCCACTGGGAAAACAGGGTATTGGAAGTAAAGGCTACACGGGCAGAGTGAAATGGAAAATAAAGAAATTTAACAAGATAACTCAAAGGAAAAGAAGGAGGGAAGGAGGGAAGGAGGGAAGGAGGGAAGGAAGGAAGGAAGGAAGGAAGGAAGGAAGGAAGGAAGGAAGGAAGGAAGGAAGGAGAAAATAAGAATATTATCTTCTAGATTTCTGACCTTGACCATGGCCCAAACTCCCACAACACAACCTAGGTAAATTATTGATAGAGTTTGGTAGAAAGTGCTTTTTAGCCTGACTTATTCACATAAATGACTCAATTCTCAATTACTACTTCACTTTGGTGGTGGGGATGTGGCCAAAGAGGATTTTTGGCAACCATCCATTCCCCTACTGACCTCTTCCTAATCAGGTTAACCACAAATGGAAATACTTGATTTAAACTATAGTTTTATTTGGTCCTTGGTGAAACTGGGAAACAAATTTATAGCTCTACCTTTAGCTTTGGTACAAGTGAATACTTCATATGATTATTTGAAAAACCTGATTTTTTAACAGGAAATAAGATGAGCAATGCTGTAATAACCGTATCAGTAAAGAGGCTGCATAAAATTTTAGTTTGTCTTATAACAAACAACCAAATAAAGTATAGCTTATGTATGTGCATTTTCAATGTAAGAATATAATTTCAAAAAATAAAAACATGTATGCTGACAAGTGATCTTTATAGATTAATACTGCTTTGTTTTTAATTCTTCATTTTATATATTGGCAGAGTTAAACCTTTTAAATATTAGTAAACACACTTTTAATTCATTTGATGTTTGCCATGCAAAAAATATTCGTGTAAGCTAAATGAAATGAATATTTGGGGTAACTTTAAACTATTCCCAGGGGGTACCTGTTTATGCACAAATTAACTTGGTAATCAGCATTGATGTAAAGAACATGTGAAAACTATCATTTTGGGGGTGGGGTAAAGAAGAGATTTAGGATTATTGATTTAAACATAAAATATAACTGGCTTTTTAATAAAGTAGAAGATCAGGGAGCCTGGGTGGCTGAGTCCGTTAAGCATGTGCCTTCAGCTCAGGTCATGATCCCAAGGTTCCGGGAATGGAGCCCAGCGTGGAGGCCCAAGAAGAGTCCCCCAAGGGGAACAAGACCCTGGAACAAGGCCCCCACTGGGCTAGTAAGATCTCTCCTTCTCCCTCTGCCCCTGCCCCATCTCCCCCACCTCGGGTGCACGCAGATGCCTAGAAGATCAAGCTAAGTAAAGAGTGCCTGAATTCTTGATGGCACAAATTCCCTTGCAGCATCCCAGTAAACTATGTTAATACTTAGTTTATGCCTTATCTTTTGTGACTACTTTTCTCCAAAGACAAATGGGGCAATTAAATACTGTTTGAAGGCAAGGAATTCAGCTATAAACCCTGATGAAGATTTCAGTCAAAAGGAGGCCACACATAGATTATAGCATTAAGGAAGAAAATAACAACATGGCCTAGGCTTTCCCCTCCCCAGTTCTCCCCATGGCAGTGTGGAGCTTAAACAAAATGAACAGTGCAAATAAGTCTGTAAAAGCATGTTCCTTGTAAATGGTCAAGATCTCTAGAGGGCAGTGTATTAAATTGCAGATATTATCTAGCTAAACCCCAAATCATAAAAGCATGAAATTAGTAATTGAGTCAATTTGCCTCATTTATTAGTGACTCAGACCTCTGCTTGAATTAATATTGCCCAATGGAATTTCAAGTAGTGGTGACATGGCGTATCATGACAGAGATTAGCGCCTGCTTCTATTACTGTACTTCAAATGTCCACATCCTTCAATTAGGTTAGCTCTAATCTAACATGTATGCTTTTGGCATTTTTATTGTCAATAAGACGAGACATCAGATTTGTATAATATTATGCTCATTTTAGGCAGTGTGGGATTCATTCTGCCTTAATTTAGCATATTCTTTTCAGTTGCTTGTTGCATTTTGTTTCAGCTAGGAGTTTCCTTATTATATTCCCTGTTGGTTTCAACAATATATAGCAATTAAAGATGGAGGTTAAAAAAAAATAAAGATGGAGGTTAATTATCTATACACGCTTAATGTAAAATTTGATAACACACTGAGTTATGCAAACAGCATAATGGTGCAATTAGCTACTTTTTAACATTGTATTTTTCTAGGTGATGATTAATATTTTCATACATGTTCATATTTATTTTATTTTATTTTATTTTTTAAAGATTTATTTATTTATTCATGAGAGACACAGAGACAGAGAGAGAGGCAGAGACATAGGCAGAGGGAGAAAGAGACTCCTTACAGGGACCCCGATGTGGGACTTGATCCTGGATCCCAGGATCATGCCCTGAGCCAAGGCAAACGCTCAATTGCTGAGCCACTCAGGCATCCCTCATATTGATTTTATAATGTGATTTAAAAAGCATCTCTTTTCTAAAGACTTGTTGATATTCTTACGTTATTTTAGTAATAACCAAAAAATATTCTTATCTATGAGAATTAATTTTTAGTAGAATATTAATACTTTTAAGATCATTATGGTGATGGGCTACAGGAAATTAGGGCACTGTATTCTGTTTTTAAATAACTAGAAATACGTTTTGGGACGAAATCATTCTTTATAGAACCCACATAAACCTAGGTACCAGACCTTCGTCATAAATCTGCCCTGCATCTTGAAAGCAGTAACATAAATCTTTCAAGCACCAGCAACTCCTTGAAATTTTAATCTATAGGTAATAACCCTGAAGATAAACACTCTACATTTTATAACTTGGATTTTTACAAATTTTATCGTTGGCCCATGAGTACTATATGGCAAATTATTTAAGTAGTGCTTTGGAGGGCTTGGGAAAGAAAAATGTAGGTGCTTTGACTTTAAATTATTTGAAACCATTTATTAATAAGGATATACTGTATCTTTACCATTATGGTGGTATAAGAAAACAGTACCAATTATGAAATATCATAATCTGAATCTGCTTCAAATGCTTAATCATAAAGGCATTATGTTTTTTTGTAGTCAGGCATGTAATAAAAGAGTATCTTCAAAAAATGAAGATTAAAAAAGTTCTGCCTAAAAATTATATTAAGAGACGGGAAGTAATTGTTACAAATGTCCTTGTAAGATATTTCCAACAGAATTAATGGCCACATGGAGTTAATGGTCCTAAGACCACAGGCACTTCCAGTTGATCATTAATCCTCAGGAAATACTGGCATTGCGTGTTATTGTTGAAACTATATATAGCCAAGATTTCCACTCTGTGCCTTTATTGTTGCTTGAGTTATATCCCACCTGTTGAGTTAAAATTGAATATTCAATGGGAAAATTTCTGAAGGACATTAGCTATTATTAGCAATAATTAACAAATCGATTATGTTCCCCTAGACAAAAGCGAACTGCTCCAACTTCTATGTAAATATAGATTATCTCCATTTTATAATTTTCCTAGCTAATGTTTTCCTAAAACAGATATTTAAAAGTCATTCAGTATAACTTATATATATTTTAAATAATCTCCAATGTTTATTACTATTCAGAATAACTATAACTATTAATTAAAATCTAAAATTGAAAATGCTGAGCCCGGCAAATTCAGTATACTAGGGTTTATGCAAAGGCTGAACTTGGACAAAAGAGAAAATTGGAAAGATATGTTTCAACATAAATAAAGACTGCACATTAATCTGAATTGATTAGTTATATTATTATTTAACTCATGTCAATTTTATTTTGATTAATAATTCTGAATGCATTGTTTTGGTTTGAAGATAAATTATACATTTATGTACTTGGGTTTTATTACAGTAAATGCTTTCAACAAATATATATGTATTTTTGTGTAAAATTGAACACACTAAAAAGGAAAAGATACAAGTAATTGTGTTAAGTAAATATTGTATTAATTTATAGTAGTATAAAATAGTTTTCCTCATTATAGCTCTTTCTTTCCTATTATTCTATTACTTCATTACTCCACTCCCTCAATTTTCTTTTTTTATTCTTCCTATACCACCCTGGTCCTAATCCAATCTATTCTATGCGAATCAGAATTTATCCTTTTCATATTTTATGAATATCATTTTTGCTGTTTGATGTGTCCTTCCCACAACCTTTTCATGCATTTTTTTTCATCTTTTTCCAGCAGAATGGTTAACTTAAAGGAAAAGTGTCCAAATCCTTTCTGGATTACAGTAAAAGCTTCTATATTCCCTGGAGCCAAACTACACTCATGAGTCTAATAGAATATGGATATCCTATGGTTGAGCCTTTGGAGAACGGTAGGCTTAGCACAGTCCATGGATCTGATTTTGCTTCTTTTATATTTTTTCTAACCTCTTTTAAATTCTCTGTTTTTAAATAGTTTGATCTGTCATATTGAGTCTTAGAAGAAGGCTGAGCTCCAATAAGTAGGGAGCCAAAATAGCTAGTGTAAATTTCCTTTTAGTAGTTTAAATTAAGAGAAAAGAATTTAAAAAAGAGAGAGACAGTATGGTAAGTGTAAAGAAAAAAACAGTTTTGGGGTCTTAAAACTTGAATATGATTCTCCACTCTATCAGTTATTTAACTGATATTGCTTAAGTAACAAACTTTTAGGATTTGCTTTCCTCATTAAAAAAAAAGTGAGTACATGCTATTATTATTTAGATAGAATGAATTAAATGAACTGAATGTGAAGTCACATTCTCTATGTCTATTACGTAGATTTTTTCAATGAATATATTTTTATTTTATTTTTTTAAGATTTTATTGATTGATTGATAAGAGACACACACAGAGAGAGGCAGAGACAAAGGCAGAGGGAGAAGCAGGCTACATGCAGGGAGCCTGATGTGGGACTCAATCCCAGGCTCCAGACTCACACTCTGAGCCGAAGACAGATGCTTAACCGCTGAGCCATCCAGGCATCCCAATAAATATATTTTTAAATCCTTGAATAAGATCTGACCAAATCTATTGACTTAACCAATCAGTATTCTTCAAATACATACTTCAGGTATTCCTTCACATATGAGATCAGACTCCAATAATTGTTGAAAAAAGACATCAAAGCAATCACTATAGACATTATCATTTGAATTGTTGGATGAATTTTACTAACATATATAATTTATCCTTTGAGTTTACTTTATACTTTTATTTAGTTTAGATAAATGTATTCCTTAAATTATATGTTGTATACAAAATGAAGCATATACCTTTCAAATCCTTGAGAAAATTTGAAAATTGTTGACTTAGTGATTCTTATCCCCATATATATATATATAATATGTACATTTCATAATTAAATACTGAATCAAGATAAAAGCAATGCTAAATTTTCTTTAATACTTAGCAATTATTGAAACTGGATATTTTATTGCTTGGGTATGACTTTTTAAATTCAAGTAAATAAGAATTCTAATAGGTATTCTTTTTTAGTGATTCTCCTAATGGATCATTGCAAAATGGAAAAAATGTATATACAGACTCATTCATTAATGCTTCAAATATGAAACCTCACTTCCAATATAATTTATAGTATATTTGAATGTTAGAACAATGCATAGAAAAATCATATCTAAAATTTTATTTGAGATTATTCACATGCAATTATAAAATAAATAGGTATAAATTAACAAGATATATCCCTCCCTCACAGTTTGTTTCATAATATATCTTCATGTAATAAAAGTATACTTCAGCAAAAATTGATAAGTTAATCTTAAAATTCATATGAAAAATCAAGAGATCTAGAATGGCTAAACATTCTTGATAAGAAAGAACAAAGTTGAAGGACTCCTACTTACCAATTACAAAGCTTACTTAAAACTCCACTATAGTGTACTATAGTGTACTTCTCCATAGTAAAAGAAACAATCAACAGAGTGAAGAGGCAACCTATGAAATGGTGGAAAATATTTTCAAACCCACATATCAGATAAGGGGTTAATATCCAAAATACATAAGAAGCTCATACAACTCAATAGTCAAAGCAAACAAATAATAATATTTAAGAAGGGCAGAGATGAATAGAACTTTTTCTAAGAAGATTTACAGATGGTCAATAGGTATGTGAAAAAGATACTCAACATCACTAATCATCAGGGAAATGCAAATCAAAACCACAATGAGATATCACTTCAGACATGTTAGAATGGCTATTATGACAAAGACAAGAAATAGCAAAATATTGGAATGGATATAGAGAAAGGTTGTACACTGCTGGTGGGATTGCAAATTGATGTAGCCAGTAGGGAAAATACTGTAGAATGTTCCTCAAATAATTAAAAATAGAGCCACAATATGATCCAGCAACTCCAGTTTTTGTTAAATACTTGAAGGAAATGAAATCACTATCTTTTTTTTTTTAGATTTAATTTAGTCATGAGAGACACCGAGAGAGGCAGAGACATAGCAGAGGGAGAAATAGGGTCCCTGGGGGGAGCCCAGGGTGGGACTCCGGGGTCATAACCTGGGCCAAAGGCAGCCACTCAACCACTGAGCCACCCAGGTGCCCCATGAAATTGCTATCTTGAAGAGATGTCTATGCTCCTGTCTTCTCTGCAGTGTTATTCACAATAGCCAGAAATGAAAATAAATTGTCCATCAAAAAATGAATCTATAAAGAAAATGTGGTATAATATGTGTATCAAATCATCATATGGAACTCTTTAAACTTATACAATATTGTATGTCAATTACATCTTAATAAATCTAGGGGGGAAAGAAAAAGAATGTGGTATATATATATATATTAACAGAATATTATATGGCCACAAGAAAGAAGGACATTCTATTTGTGATATGGATGGAGCTTGAGGGCATCATGGTAAGTGAAATAAGTCAAAGAGAGAAAGAAAAATATTGTACACTGTTATGTAAGATCCATGAAACTCAAACATAGAGAAACAGAGTAGAATGGTGGTTGCCAGGGGCTCTAGGAAATGGGGAGATGTTAGTCTAAGGGTACAAATTTCCAGTTATAAAATGAGTAAGTTCTAAGGATTAATATTCAGCATGGTGACTATAATTAACAGTACCATATTATATATTTGGAAGTTGGTAAGAGAGTGGACCTTAAGTGTTCTCACCACATACACACAAAATTGTAATTTTATGAGTTGATGGATGTGTTTTTGGGCAATCATTTAGCAACATATATGTGTATCAAATCATCATATTGTATAGCTTAATTTTACACAATGTTATATATTATTTCTCAATAAAACTGGGGAAAATAATGATGGGAATAATAGCAAAAAAAAAAAGAATGTACTATTGTTATAAAAATGAACACATAGATCAATGGAACATATTTGAGAGTTCAGAGAAACCCTCGTATCCATAGTTAATTGATTTTCAATGATGGTGCAATACTACTTATTTGGAAAAGAGTCAGTATTTGCAGCAAATACTAGAACTGGATATCTATATACAAAAGAACAAAGTTGGATATCTACTTCATATCATACACAAAAACTAACTCAATCTAAATCTAAGACCTAAAAGTAAAAGCTAAAACAGGAAAAAAAAATCTGGATAAATTTTATTGATCTTGGATTTAGTGATTGTTTTTTAGATATGCCACCAAACCAAAACCAACAACAATGAAAAATAGATTTATTGGACTTCAACAAAATGAAAAAGTTTTGTACTTCAAGAGACTAAAGAGGCAACTGACAGGATTAGAGAAAATTTTTTCAAATCATAGATCTGTTAACTTATATCTATAAAATAAAGGATTAAAATATTATACCTTTAACAAAAAGTCAAATCACCCAATTATCAACAGAATATTTGAATAGATATTTCTTCAAGGAATATATACAAATTACAAACAAGCATGCAAAAGGATGTTCAATATCATAGCCATCAGAGAAATGCAAATCAAAATCTTGGTAAGTAAGATACCACTCCACACCTACTAGGATGGCTAAAAAAACAAGTGTTGTGGAGGTGTGAAGAAATGGGAACCATTATACACTGTTTCTATAAATGTGAAATGGTATAACCACTTTGGAAATACAGACTGGCGGTTCCTCACAATATTAAGCACAGAGATGCTATTTGACCCAGAATTTCCACTTTACACTTAAATATTCATAGCAGCATCGTTCATAATAATCAAAATGTGGAAACAATCCAAGTGTCCATCGTTGGTGCCTAGAAAAACAAAATGTGTTCTATCTATACAATGGAATATTTTTAGGCAGTATAAATGAACAAAATAGTGATATGTGCTCTAGCATATGGAGGACTCTTGAAAAATTACGATGAGTGAAAGAATCCAGTCACAAAGGATGACATATGAATCCACTTACATGGAGAATGTCTTAGAATAGGCAAATATTTATGTTTACTGTATAATATCTATCTCCCGAATACTCAGAGAAAGAGAGAAAAAGAGAGATTATTAGTGGTCACCTAGTGCTGGGGAGTAGGAAGAATGGCTTGAAGGTGGAAGTGAGGGGTTTCTTTCTGGTGTGATGAACATGATTTGAAATCATCCTGATTTTTGTACATTTCTGTGAATATACTAAAAAAGCTTTGAATTGTTCCCTTTAAATGGATGAAATGTATAGTATGTGAATTATATCCATAGTTGCTACAAAAAAAGTACGTTAAGAACAGTGTTAAATTCACTTCTAAAAAAGCCTAGTTCAAGTCATATAAATATTTGAAGAACAGGCATTTTATTTTCCCTTTATATCAAACTTTTTTTCTTCTTATGCTATCATAGTAATATGATCTGTGATATTCTGCTTTAAATCTCCTAACATGATGGAGAAGAAGAGAAAAGATCTTCCCATTTCCTTTTTTCCAACATACCCTTAACACCATACAGTAGCTGATGCTTTCAAGTTATGATCTTGGACTACTTTTATAGATTTAGAAAAGTAGCATGGCTTCAGTAGGCTAAGGGGAGAACGGGAGTGCTATTTCTACCTTTTGGTTACACAGGCACAATGTGGGAAAGCCCTCAGGATTGAACTTAATCTACAACACACTGAGCTATTCTGAAAGAAGGCAGCTAGTGTTAGCCATGGAAAAAACATCTGCCATCTACACAGTTTTAAGTGTCACCTTTCTTAAGCTTCACCACCTTCTCATGAATCAAATTAAGTTATTTCTTGGTGTTTAGGACCAAATGTGTGTGTCCTTCTAACATCATCTCCAAATATTTCTGTTTACTCCTGTTATAACCTTGGGGGAATTCAAGAGATAAATTTTCTATTAGGTTTCCACATAAGGTTCAGAGAAGGGAGTTCTTCAATTGCCCAGGACTTGTAACTGACTCCTATTTAGTGCTTGCCCTTATGAAAGTGTCCAAATCTTGTTGTTGATTTCCATGCAGTGAGTTTTCACTGAATAAAAGAGAATATCAGGAAGATAATACAAAATGTGAGGAAAGGAAGACCTTAAAATGTGTGTGTGTGTGTGGGGGGGGGGGCTCATACACAAAAAAGTAATAGGAGGAAGGTGTTCATTTTCCTACCACAACAAAAAACAAAAAATAGAAGCAGAAACTGAACTGAGTCCTCAGAACTCTGAAATATCCTTGTAACCCTTTGCCTGGGCAATTTCCTTTAAAAATCATGAGTGCACACTTGGTATATTTGTTTGTAGAACCTCACATGAACAGCAGGGTGATAACATACTTTATTTCCACTATTGATTATAAGGCAGCAGTTTCTCTTCTCAAATCTAGTCAAGCATCTGGTTACCTATTTTATTTTTCTCAGGCATAGACACTCAGTTTTTCAGAACCTTAAAAATACCCTCTATAATGTTGCTTTCATTTTTTAAATACAAGGAGTATTGATTTCTCTGGTTATTCATTTTGATTTTGTGAGCAATATAGTTTCCACCTGGCAACAGAGAGCTAAACTCAGCTATTTAGAAGAATCCATAGCATTTATTCATTGTTAAAAGACACTCAAATGCATTCCTATAAATCTCAGGTCATTAAGAGCACTTGTGATATTTTTTCTTCCAAATAAAAAGATGTCAATATGTATTTTGACAGGAAAAATAGGAAAGAGTGCTTTGTCTCACGTAGGATTAGTATTTTTATTCTGAGATAGACCATAAAAATGATGCATAAAGTAACATATAATATATTGCAATTACTTGCTACTTAACAAAAATAGGCTTATAATGTAAAAATGAAACCTGAATCAGAGTCTTGAACATGTACGCTCACTATCTTGAGCTAAATTACTTGCTTTATTTAAGTTTGAATTTTCAATCACTTTACTAGTGTCATTAATTTTAACATAGTTAAAAAAACAGCCATAGAGATCACCAAGAATATTTCCAAGGTCATACATAATTCAAACTTGAGAGTTCATACTCAAATGAAAGACTACTGAGCTTCAGAATCTTGAGCTTTGAATGAATGCACAGAAATTCATATATTTTAGAATATCGCCAAAGATCTCTGGAGATAACTTTGAAATGTAAATTAGTCTGTGTTAAACACATTCATATCACATATATATTTTCTGATGAGGATATATTATTATTATCTTAAAATCAGATTATTTTCTCATATTTACAAAGTCCTATTTTTAGAAAGACACTAAAATTGATCCTGGTTCTATGTGACTGTCAAATGCTTTACATCAAAACAAGGCACAGTAGATACAAATCAATTTAACTGCAGTTAAAGTAAAGCAGAAGATATCAAATGTTTAGTTGAAATCTAGTTACATTTTCACTTTCCCCTTATTAGCAGTTAAATAATGAATTGAAAATATATGAAGATAGTTGTCTTGACTTAAGAAAATCAAAACTTGCTCTAGTGAACGCTATTTCCATTTCTAAGTACTTTTGAAGAATATTTTGTGATCCACGACAGAATTCATTTTTTTGCATCAGCAGAAAGTCTAGTATAGCTCTCTGTAAAATATTTCCCTATTTATGTCTGCATATGATGAAAAATACCCCAATTATCTATAATTTATTAATAATATTTTTAGATATTATAAAAATCACCTATGATGGCCATCTATCCTCCCACAAGATCAATTAGAATATTCAGAAATCGTAACAAATGTTCACTATTACTCCTTATTGAAACACTTTCCTCTCTGTAAAGTTTTCACTTAAAAGGTTTGTTTTAATACAATCCATAATAGACAATGACCTTGAAACTAGTGGGGAAGCTTCATATCTACATAGTGAGCTGCCAAAATTGTCAAACTACACAGTGCTTCCTTGTATGATATTAGCTAGACTAGTTTAACCCTTGTTAATTCATACACTGCTTGCTCTTCCTTCTAGCATTTGGCTTCAGTTTCAAATTTGCCTGAAAGCATTTACATAGGGATGCCATTACCAGCATGAATAGCAAATAAAGTCATAAAACTATAAAGCAAAGCCTGGAAAAGAAATTGTTGTTCAGTAGCAAATGTTCAGTAGCAAAAGTGAATCATATATTATTAAAGTGAACATGGAATTTATACTCTTACGTAATTATTTGCTGTACTTTGGTTTTCAGCAATACCATAAGATGGAGTCTCTAATTACTTTTCACTCAGGTTCAGCGTGATGTTCATGTGTTTTGCATTGCTTGATCTGAAATTCTTCTTAGCAATGGGATTTTTAAAAACAAAATAAAAGTGTTATGTTTTATTTTTATGTATTAACTTCTCTAAACATTCCTCCCTATTCTAAGATGAATCATTCATTTAAAAGCAGCTTTCAAGATAGCAAAGCACCTGTGACTCAATAGAAATCCATATAGAGAGTCATTATGTGTCCTGTTTGGGGCTGCTGGTAGGGGGACAGGAGTCTTCTATTGAATCACAAGGTTATAAGTTGTCGTAAAATGTCACCATTCATGTTACATGTGAACTTGCTTACCAGCCATTCTTGGTAATGTTTACTATGGACATACTAAAACACAATCTAAAGATTAAATAGAAAATACCAGTCATTGCAATGAGATTTCCATGCAATTCAAAGAATATTCTATGTTTCCCACCACGTGATTAAAATAAATTAACAAACAAAAATCATGTTAATGGCAATGTATATCTGTATGCTTATGTAAAAGTGTTATTCAAACTACAAAAATGTTATTTTATGTTACTGTAAAATAATAACGTTATATTATGGGATATTGAGATATAAACTCTAAACAAGGTGTAGATGGTTCTCTAGTTCAATACATTTTCATATTTCATCTACCTGGAAAATGTCTGTTCTGCATGTTTTCTATCACGTTTACTAAATTGAATTTTCAAATCTCTGTTCCTCTTTCACATTCTGTGAAGTGAGCTCTCAGTTTAAATATTTAAGACATATTGCCTCTTCATATTTTCTGAGAACTTCTAACCAAAACACCATGAAAAAAATAGCACACTTTGACCCTGATAGAGGGTTAAGTTTCCTTTCAAAGAGTTAGAATTCAGCGGTAGGTGAGACTCTGTATTTCCACTTCCTATCTCCCCACATTATTATAATTTTTTTAAGTTTTTTTTTATTATTATTATTCATTCATTCATGAGAGACAGAGACAGAGAGAGGCAGAGACAGGCAGAGGGAGAAGCAGGCTCCCCACAGGGAGCCTGATGCAGGATTCAATCTCAGGACCCTGGGACCACACCCCAAGCAGAAGGCAGATACTCAACCACTTAGCCACCCAGGTGCCCCATATTATTATTATTATTTATTTATTTTTTAAGATTTTATTTATTTATTCATAATAGACATAGAGAAAGAGAGAGAGGCAGAGACACAGGCAGAGGGAGAAGCAGGCTCCATGCACCGGGAGCCCGACGTGGGATTCGATCCCGGGACTCCAGGATTGTGCCCTGGGCCAAAGGCAGGTGCTAAACCACTGAGCCACCCAGGGATCCCCCCATATTATTATTTTTTAAAGTAATCTTTACAACCAACATGGGGCTCAGTCTGAACCAGAGATCAAGTGTTAGATACTCTACCATGAGTCAGCCAGGTGCCCCCTAGCTGTCCACTTTAGGAATGTCTATCCCATTGTCCTGAATCTAGCATATTTGAGTTCTAGTTATGTCTATACCACAGTTAAATCTTGTCTCCGTTTGCATAATCAATACATGTATATAACTTTTAAAAAAGATTTATCTATTTATTCGGAGAAGGGGGGATGTGGAGGGAAGAGGAGGAGGGAGAGAATCCTCAAGCAGATTCCCCACTGAACACAAAGCCTGACCTGGAGCTCCATCCCAGGACTGGAGATCATCACCTGAGTTGAAAACAAGAGCTGGAATGCTCAAGCAACTGAGCCACCTGGGCGCTCCTGTATATAACTTAAAGTTTGTCTGTAAAGAGAGTTTTGAAGGCACACAGTTTGGAAACATTTTCTTTTTTAACTAATGTTAAGAAAACTGACTTCATTAAAAAATATGCTCAGATTCCAAAAACCATTGTTTTGTAGTTTTCACAACTACAATGATAAAATGACTGTGGTTAAAGTTAAGGCAGAATTTAAAAATAATACAAATCTGGAGAGGCTTTTGTATGGTAAAAAGTAATAATTTTTCCAAAAAGTAAATCAAGAAAGCGATTTGGAGAAAATGGAGGAAACAACTTTAACATCATTGTCGCTGTTATATGAAATGTTGAATTGAGATAAGAGATGGAATTGTAGTGGTCTGCATCAGCCATTCCCAACCTGTGCACTGAAGCACCCTACAGAGCAGTGCTGAGAACTGTCACAAAGTCCCAAGGACACACTAATATACAATGTATTTTTCATGTGTATGTTACTGATTCTTTCCATAAGTTACATACTAAGATACATATTAAAGAATTTCTGCATTCTAAGCATCTTGTTATTTTTCTGTAAGGTGCTATTACTATATTATGGAGGTTCATTTCATTTTCTTAATCTTCATACAGAGTAAGGATGGACTATTCTGAAAGATGAGAAATGAAGATATGTCTTAGCTGCCTTTAAGCAGTGCGCTACTTTTGCTTTTCAGAATGTTATTATTTAGCCAACTGTAACAAACCATTACCATCCCACAAAGCCCTTGAAGGGCTACCAATAGTGGGGAAGAAAGGCCAAAAACATTTCTAAGAATAGAAGGTTTTAAAGAGTAAGTAAAAAAGGTATCTTTCAGGCAACAGATCTTATAGGAATTTAGAAATAGAAATTTGCAATGAAGGCCAGAAAAGGCAAATGCCACATGGGGGGTGGAGTTGGGGGGACGGTCCCTGGAATAGAGTATTAGAATAAATAAGTCAATAAACTACCAAACTTATGAGGAACATGAGCTCAGTGACCAGATCACCTGCATTACATTCCTTCAGGCTCCTCTACCTTACTAGGTAATCAACCTTGAGCAAGTTACTTTCTTCATGTGCAAGCCCAGGTTAAAAATAATGTTATTTTTATATAATATAATATTATATTATATAAAAATCATATTTTTTGTGAAGATCAAATCAGTGAATTCATATGATTACCAGATTATGACAGTTTCTGGCCAGCTGTTTATCCAACATTTTTCCTCCTCTCAAACAATAAAATTACACTCCACCCCCACAAGAAAAGAGGTTTTAAAAAGCTTAAGAAATAGGTACAAAACCTTTCCTCCAGTTTTACTGTATACTAAAAGAAAGAGTTTATTACAGTTTTGTGTGTGTGTTTAAAGATTTTATTTATTCATGAGAGACACATAGAAGCAGACACAAGCAGGGGGAGAAGCAGGTTCACCATGGGAAGCCCGATGTGGGACTCTGTCCCAGGACCCCGGAATCATGTCCTGAGCGAAGGGCAGATGCTCAACCACTGAGCCACCCAGGCATCCCCAGTTTTTGTGTTTTTAATGTTGTGGTGAATTGTTGTCTTTCACAATCTAAAATATTAGATAAAATTTTCTTTTTGCTATGTGAATGTGAAAAGGTTAATCTATGCAAGAAAGACCCTTTTAGAAATGGAACTAGTGTGACTTGTTAACAGAGTCATCAACATGAGAAAAAATGGTATGAAATGTAATCTGTCTGTTGAAGATTGAGAGACTTCAAACTTCTAGTACTGCCACAACTCATTCTAAATTCATCATTTTGGAATGTTCCTTTTCCTTGGCTTTGTCATATCCCTTCCCTCCAGTTTACTCAGAACTGCAGTTTGTCAAAAGCAATGATAGCTCCTTACATGATGATATTGCTTATTGCATTTTGAGCAAGACTGGGAGCTGGGTGGGATGATGTTTAATTAATTTTTTTATTATCTTTCTATTTGAATTTCTTGCATCAGATCTCATACATAGTTAGAACTTTGGAAATGGTCACTATTACATTAGGATTTGAAAGTGATTGTTCAGAAAAATCATGCCATGTCTCTTGTGTTTTTAGTTATATGTCCATGACATATTGAAATAGGGTGTACACCAAACATGAAGACAATATTATTGATAATAGGATATAGGACATGATGACTTTCGTTTCCTTTATAACAGAGGTTGCAGTTTTGGGCTATGCATTAATGAATATGTTAAATAATAATATGACTAGTATAATTATTATTTCTGTGGTATTCTTATATAAGTAACAAGATGATGTTAATATGATTCTTGTTAAATGATTCTTGTCAATATGATTTTGTATGCTGACTTGAATTCTGTAATGATTTCATTTATCAGAACAATTTTTAGTGCTTCTTTGCCTCTCTCAGGGTGAGAGGTGAAAAATTTTATAAAAATTTATTACCTACCTAAAGTAGGTCTAAATAAAGTACTCATTTTTGGCAGACTATGGAACTATATTGCCCATTGAATTTCTAGGACTTTGTCTAAGATTTTGGCATGAGGTCTGGGCAGAGTTTAGGTATAAATGGAAAAATAAAGGAGGAAAGGAAGTCCAAACTTGAAAAGATACAAGTTTTAGGCTTTGATGCAGCTGAACTTGGGTCTCAGCTTATCTTGTTGTAAGAGGCGGCAAATAAACTCTGTTCACAGAGGCCTCTCAGGACCACAGGCCAAGGTTATGTCAGCTGAATATTTGTTCCGTGACTTGTGAAACACAAACACAACTTCTATATTAAACAACTGAATAGCTCTTTAAAAACTTGAATGATAAGAAAAAGTAAAAAAAGAAAAGAAAGAAAAGAAAAGAAAAGAAAAGAAAAGAAAAGAAAAGAAAAAAGAAAAGAAAAGAAAAAAGAAAGAACAATGAGTTTCCTTACCTGACATATTAGCAGCAGATAATGTTGTTTTGCTGTTAGGCATCCTTAATATAAGAAATGTCACTTATATTTACATACATTATATATATATATGCATATATGGACTTATGGTTATGAAAGTGAACAGAGAAAGAGCCTCCATCATGCTCCTTCCTACTCATAAAATGTAACTTAAAAAAATAAAATACAATTAACAGTGTTCTGTATATTCAAAAATACTTGGAAAAAAATTGGCAACAAATTACTGAGTGCTTTCCAGGTTAATAAAGAGATCTTAATTTTTTTAAAGCAATCAATTTCCACAAAGTAAGTCCATTCACATAAAAATCTTTCTTGAATCACAAGTAGTGAAATGTGGCTCATTCACAAACATAAAATGTTTTGTAGAAATGGGGCCCAATCAGGCGGGTGAGATTTCTGTGGAGACCTGAAACTTGTCAAGTTCTTGTTTTACAGATCAACGGGTAAGAATGAATTCCAGCAGCAACTTGCTTTAAAGAAATTGTTAATGCGTTATCCCATGGTTCTCAGGAGGTTCTTGAGCTAAAGGAGAAAGGGGAGAAGGGAAGGAGAAACAAAGAGTCTCCATTAAGATATTTGGGAAAACTAAGTATCGAATGCTAAACAGTGAAGTTGTCAGAGTTTGCGTTTAGATAGGATCAAAATGAAATTCAGTAAGTGTGTTATTTGAACTGCTTGAATCAGCCTGTGATTGAATCGCCAGGTTGGATCCTGCTCACCTCCAATCTGCCTACCACACAGACTCCCTTTGCTGCACACTTAGCAATTGCTGAGGGCCCAGTAAACCATCATTTGGTGAGTTGGATCACGTTAATTAGGTTCTTAGCTGAATCTGGCATTTCTTGGTTTGCTCAATTATTTGCCTCCAAAATAGAGTTCTTTTGACCTATAAACTGCATGGAAAATTGTAAATGTTATGGTTTTCATTTAAGCTCTCTAAACCACCATATATTCTGGTCTGTCTAACGGAAATAACACAAGTGAAGAAACATTCTTTTGTCAACTAAAGTCAAATTGATACATTCCCAGTGTGTGGCGTTTTATTTTGCTCATTTTTATAGGAAAACTTGAGATGTTTATTCCTGCCAAATATACGTGTTTATCCTTCATTTTTAAAAGCATCTCACATATAAAATCTAGCTTATGTTAATTCAATTGTGCCCAAATTGATAGTTAACCAGGATAAATAAATTCAGTTTCCATAGATGTTAGGTAATTAGACCTTTTTCAAATTCACTATATTTCAAATTCTGGAATATTAGTATCTCTTTCTCCTATAGGAAGACTTTTAATCCTACTACAACCATCTCCACATTAAAGGAAGCAAAACATCAGTGTCAATTATAGTTTGAAAGGTAGAAAATCTGAGAGAAATGATGTACAATTAATCATAGAAGATTGAACTCAGAATAAAAAAATTAATTAAAAAAATTAATCATAGGAGATTTAACTTGTCATTATTTTAAAGGCATAGAAAAGATATTTCTTGATATATTTTTTCTTGAGTTGTTTGTTACTATAAGTAACTATATACAATAGGTGAACTTACATTAATTAACACATGAACTCAAACGCAGAACTTCATAGTGCAATGAGAAGAGCCTGGATGGAGAATAAGACATGAGAACTTAAATTCTGGGTCATTAATGTATTAAATAAGTAATGTCAGCCAAAGTTCCCTAATTCTTTTCTGACTCCATTTTTCTTGATATAATGATCACATATTTTCATAAATTTGCTATGAAAAGTAACAATATGATATATATGGTATTGTGTGGCTAATGGAAGAGATTCAATAAAAATAATTGAGTCTAAAGAAACTAACACATGAGGTGTTTATATGAGATGAATTTCTTCTTTAGAAATGATCACATCCTAAATACTCATTTGCCATTTGTATGTTTCAGTGAAATATTATTGGTTTATCAAGTATTCTAATAGAGCCATGGGAAACGCTGATACTGGATTCACTGCTTTGACTCACTGCCTGAGCCAGGCATCAGCCCTCTTGCATTCTACCAGTTTTGTTTCCTGGAAAGACTCTTCTGTCACTTTCCATTTAGCTCTCTTTCGGCTTGTAGATTTAAGCTGGTGAAGATGGAAGCCAACCAAATGCTTGTCACCTGGCCAGGCCACAAGCCTCACTCATTTGAAGACATTAGTTTTTCTCCAAGTTTAGAAGGGTACTTCTAGTCCTGATTTGGCTACAATGTGAGGTCACCTCTCAAATATGAATTAAATAACTGAATTCCGGCTAAATTTATCGCCTGGTAATTTTCTCTTTTTAAATGATATATTACGTTTCTTTTTAAAGAATAAGTTGTGGTCATACAGTGGCATTTTCTTAAAATCTCTGTTCCCGAAAGTAAAGGAAATGGTAGAGTTAGGCCCTTGAGAAAGTGATGAATTCCCTGACCACAAAGAAGCCAAATGACAACGTGGATAAATACCTTGTCTTTTAACCCGAGTTTCAAGTGACTGTGGCCAGTCACAGTAGAAATTGTAATGAGGGGTCTATGGAGAATGGTTCTTCAGAACAAACCAGCAAAGCATTGGTGGAAATGTAAGAAAATGATAGTGGTCTCAGAGGAATTTCCTTTCTTCCAGGCTTACACTTTGAAGCTTTGAATTCTGAACTTTTGAACTATGTTGGCTTTATCTTGTCCCTTTGGAGAGATTTGCAAGGTACTCTTATAACCCTCACTATAATTATATTCTTAAAAATTAATGATACAGTGATTTTCAAAGAAAAATTGCCTGCTTCAAAAATTCTACAACTAGCAAACACACACACATACACAAAGCCCTTCTGATATCCTTGGTTCTAACACAGCTTAAGGAAAAAAAAAGTCCTCTTTGTTAAATCTCCGAAGCCCCCAATAATTTATAATAAAGCTTGTAAGTCATTATCAGAGGCTGGAATCCTCTCTTTATAACCAGGAAGAAGACATAAAGGGAAAGCTAAAAGGGTAGAAATCAAGAGAGAAAAACCAGCATGTGGCCAGCTGAGGATATACAACTGAAGCTGAATATATTCTTCAAAAGAATTATTTTTAACAAATCACTCTCAGTTTGATATATGATTCAGCAAATGTACTGTCTCGGGTTTTGTGGCTCTTTGGTATTTAGAGACAGAGTACATCAGATTCTTTAAAATAATAAAATTATGTTATTGGAACAATTTACTGGAGCTTAGAGAGTCTCTTCAACAAAGATCTGTCTCTCAAAGTCCCTCTATGTGCTTTGCAGTCTGGTTCAATTTTCTGGGTTAGTATAATGAGAGGATCCACAGTCACACAAAAGGGGTCTGGTATTTCAATTAGTCATTAAATTTTAAAGCTTCATTATTCTCCAGAAGGAATACTTTAACATTGTTTTCTATATTAACATGTTTATGTATTGATTCTAAAATCTGCAGTAGGCAAGGTCAAATTTCCTTATTGAATTCTGCGATTTTCACTTATTTTCAAAGCTCATTGAACCAGTTGATAGCTCCACCTTACAAACAGTTAAAGAAATGTCATTCACTTGCTTTAAGTCTTTACTTAATGAATGTATAAGTCCCCAAATGCTGTAGTACCAAGACACACATTACCTAGATTAAAACATAAATTAATGAAAAGCTATCCATGCTGCATGGAATAAAACTGAGACTGATCATGCAGTTATGCAGCTGTCACCGAATTAACTTTTAAAGATGATTAAAAAGGAAATATCAAGTCTTGAAAAATGTAAACCACTGAAACAGCATTCTAAAATATAAACTTTGTTGTAAAAAAGATTACGTACATAACAAGAGAGAATGTCGCAGAGTTGGCTGACAGTATCCATCAATCATTGATGAAATTATAATATTTATGATGGTTTTCTGGCAAACAATACAAACCTGATGAAAACTTGCATATAATAGTATACCCTCCTCAATTTTAAAAATTGAAATATTCAAGATTTAACCTTCACTGGAAGCTAGTAGAAGAAAGAATAAATTGTAAGACACTTCTAGGAAATATATAAAAATATATATAAATATATAAAAAGTTGAAATCATTGTCTTACTCACTGATATTGAACTAGAATATCAGTTATTTTGTTGTTCAAATTTCATAGATATATGTGACTAACATCATATGATAAACAATAACTATTGATTTTATGTATATTCATGTTATATTACATTCACGTAAATTTCTTAAAAGGATACATTAATTAGGTCATTGTGAGACTTCCATAGTATGTTAATATATGTTATCACGTTAATATATGTTATTAGTATACATTCAGGTTAAGCTAAAGAGATGTAGATGGTTCCCGGAACACATGGTTACATATAGTGATATTAGAAATTTCATAAATAATAAGACAGGGAATCCCTGGGTGGCTCAGCGGTTTAGCACCTGCCTTTGGTCCAGGGCGTGATCCTGGAATCCCGGGATCTAGTCCCATGTCGGGCTCCCTGCATGGAGCCTGCTTCTCCCTCTGCCTGTGTCCCTGCCTCTCTCTCTCTCTGTGTCTCTCATGAATAAATAAATAAAATATTAAAAAAAATAATAATAATAAGACACATCTAGAAGACCAATGTACAAAACACTGTGTCTCATATATATTCTAGAGAGATTTAACTTAGATCAATTTGCCATGGACAGGTTCTTTCTCAATCATTATTGGATGACTATTAAAAATATTTAAGAAGTATTAGAAACACTAAAATTTATCCATGAGGCTTAAGTGGAATGAGAAAGTTGGATATTCAAGTCATGTCATGAACCTTCTAATTCATTATATATATCAGAAAAAATATAAACATAAACAAACTAAACAAAATGTAAGCCCTCCAAAGTCAAGACATGGAAGCATTTTCGTCACTTCTCTAATACCATTAATAATTTAAGACTTGTGAGATCCTTCTATTGCTAAACTGTCAGTGTCTAAGATGTAAATAAGCAATTTTAATAAGGCAGAAATAAGAAAGAAAAATGAGAAATAAGACAGAAAAATTATTTTTCCTAATAAGTCCTTAGTCTCTTTCTACAACACATAGTGTTTTGGTAATCTACGAAGGGTGTACGTGTAATTCTGGATATGTTGCTTTACCTTCACATTCATCAGTAAAATGGGCAAAAGAGTAGTTAATTTACTAATTCGAAATGAGGATTACAGGGGTTGTACACAAAGTGCCTGGCAGACTCTCCGAGCCATGATGGACATTTAATAAATAGTACATTTAGTGTAACATATTCATCCTGCTTGCTCCATAAATGAATGTTGGTGCTGTTGTGGGGGCCCCGCACTTCTGCGAATCCTTATCACCAAGCTGTTACAAGCAAAATTGTGGTGTATAGATGACATTTTTCCTCGACACCTTAAACCTCCTCTTTTTGGACCCCTAGTAAATATCCACAATATTGTTTGAATGCTTAATGTATACCACCTATTTTATCTCATTGAATCCTCACACAAATCCAAAATAGAGGCACTATAATTAGCCTTATTTTACAGATTTGAATACCAAAGATTGAGGGTAGGTGAGTGGACTAGCATAAAGTCACATAGCTGGCAAGTAAAAAGTTAGGATTTGAATCCAGTCTAATAACAGTGACTAATAGGTTTAATAGATAAACCACAGCCTCTTCCACTTCTTATCTTCCCATTCATCAGTTATGCATTTGCTCATCTTCTCTCTTCTCTGCATTCTTACTCTCATTATTAAGACTTACTATCAGACACAGAGAGGCATTCTAGTAGAAAGATTTAAAGCATACTTGTTCTCAAGTTCTGGCTCTGCTCTTTCCTAGCTTATGACCTTGGAAATTTTTACTTAACTATACTGTGACTCAGTTTCTCATAGTAAAATGGGAAAAAATGGAATAACACAAGAAAAACTCTTGAGCACAGTGTCTCAAACCTGTTAGGGCCTCAATAAATATTATGTATGTATCATTTATAGCAAATAAACTATGAGTATCTGCATTCAAGTAATCTTTATGAGTCAAATAAAAGATTTGCCTAGTTAAATAAATGTAAAAAGGGACGAGTAGGAAATTTTTTTTTGATATGACTATTCCTTTATCAGTGCTCACAAAAGGAGAATAATTAATATTAAAATAATAATGGCTTAGCAGCTACCTTTTGAATAACAATATTGTGGAAGTTTCTTTGCAGTCATGTCTAGTTCTTATAACAACTTAACGAAGTATTTTTTTTTCATCTCTCCTAGACATGAAAGAGTAGACTCAGAATGTGACTTCTGCCCTAAGGTCATACAGCTAGCAAATGGCAAAACAAGGATTTAGATTCTAAAGTGTATGTCCTTTCCATTGCTCTAAACTTTCTCCCTGCACAACATAGGTACACACAACTTCCCTCTGGTGGAGAACCAGCCCTAGGAGTTAGTTATGCCATGACTGAGGAATATAAGTTGGAACATTTGCAGATGTCTATGGAACCCAAAGAAACACTAAAGCAAGGAGAGTCAGGAGGCTGAGGTTACTGATCTCTAAGCAGTACCTTGGAGACACACCTTGTCCCAGCTCAATGCCTGAGGTCAACTTACCCAAACACAGGTCATTTCTGCCCATGAAAGTGATATTCAGATTGTCTGGATATGGCTAGCATGGAGGCTTTTGTTATAAACCAGAAGGTGAGTGGCTTCATGTTGATAAGCAGGAGATTCTCCTATTCCACCATTTTCATCCAAGCACACTGTCAGTCAAGCCTTTTGCTGGCTCAGTGACTGTGTCTATTTCCTACTCTTGTGTCCTTACCCACTTATTTATATGACATTTGTGCTATGCATAACAATAGGAGCTCTTTTAGAAATTACCCCCACCCCCAAAAAGGATCTTGAAATCCATTTGGGGAATCAAAGATATTTACATGTGATATCTTTAAAATAATTAATGACATAGAAAAGTTTTCTAGTCATTAAAGAGATAAACTAGTAACTGGTCCATTTCTAGGTTATTATAATGACTGTAGATGATCAACAATAAGTCTGAGCTGTTTGTTGCTCAAAATTTTAGGTGATATCCAGAGTGTTGCTTACTAGAGCTCCAAACAAACAACCTGGAAATACTAGAGCTAAGGCCATGATACAGTGTAGAAAAAAATTTACTACCTTTGCAAAGGGAATAACAGAATCTGAATCTGAGAGAGAACCTGTATTGGTCATCTATTCAAACCTTATTATTTTATTTAGATGACAACTAAGGCAATGAAGATGATATATTTGAAGTATATTAAGAGCTGGATGAAATTCAAAAGATCATCAAATAATTTGATCAATCATTTAAAACTTAATATGAATTAAAACCAATGTGATGTCAGCCTCAGTACTATCCATTTTTTCCCTTAATGACCACATATATGGGAAGCAATCCTGGATTTTCAACATTTCCAAAGAACAACCTTCCACAATGTCATGCCTTACTGTTTAACATGTTCCTCTACGGGGAAATTTTCTAATCTGCTATTCACCCTTGAAGTTGAACTCAAAACTATATTTTCTTTTTCTTTTCTTTTCACTCAGTGAAATGACTAGTCCTTTTTGTCAGTGTTATAATTAGCTTTGAGTTCAGTTGGTCCTGGAGGCAGTGAGAGCATAAAATAAATGGGATGGAATCTGAAACCCATTCTGATTTTTTGTTTCTTTGGGTGTTCTTCATGGATTTTATGCTTAAACTTTAATTTTCTAGTTTTTAAATCTACATATGTCCTAATAGCTTTTTGTAGTACTTTGATAATTTAGGTCTTTTTGATTTATAGTCTCTCTAGGGACTACTTGGAAAAACAAAGGATAATAAATAGGAATAGAAGAAAAGTTATTTGGACAGTTTTATTGTTGCTTATTTTTATACAGTTTACTGCTTTACTGACTGTAAAAGTTTAAGTAGTTCTAATATGGGAATACAGTAAAAAGTCCAGTACTCAAATTTGCCAAGTTCTCTATGAAATATCTGAACAGAAGCAGATCTAGAGAAGAAGTTTGCATTCCATAAAATTTTTCTCCTTTAGATTCACTCTGTATAGTCATGGAGCTTCATCAATAATAAGTTCTTTTTATGGTAAAGTATATTTTTAATCATTCATGTGCACAATTGTGGTTTGATGTGCTTTCTGAAATTTTCATTTAAAATTAATCCTGCATTTCTTTTATATAAGAACTCTTTAAAATGTTAGTTGAAAGTGTAAAATTAATTAAAACAAATATTTTTAAGATGAAATATCTAAGGCAACTAATCCAAATAACCATTTTCACATAATCATGTCTTTTTCACATTTTAGTATCGTATTACTGAGAATATAGATTTCAGGGCTAGTTCCAAATAATCTGTATTAAAAGGGCCAGAACATTTTATTTTGACCCCAATTTACAGAGTTTAATGTTTTAAAGAATTGTGTTAGTCTTCCCCTTATCTTCCTAAATTAATGTGAATAAAAACATATGAACATGATTTGCTAATTTGTAAGTTGATAGCTGAGGTGTTTAGATAATAATATCTTAGATCCACACACCAAAAAGTTTCTGTGAAGCATGCTTGAAAAACATGAAACATTGTGATATGTGCACCTTTTTTGCTATCACATATTTGGATTTATTTTATATTTTCTTTTGAGGTCCAGAGAAAATCTAAACCATTTTTTCTCTGTGGCACATTAACACTTAAAACATAAAAGTTTAGAACAATTGATAGAAATTTTGATTCAGTAGGGTTTGTGTCTTTTAACAAGCTTTCATGAAGATTTTGACGATTTGCCAAGATTAAAAACCACAGTCATAAAGAAATTATCTGAATGAATACATAAGGCTAACTTTTACTATGTTCCTAGATTTGTTGACTGTGCCGAATGCCAATGATATATGAGAGTTCATGTGTGGTATACAATTGGACATTCAAATTGCTATCCTGGAGAAACCACAATGATAAACCTTTTATCATGCAGGTGAATTTGATTTTAATAATACGAAGGTCTGAAAGTTTTACATTTTCTCTTCTTAGTTTCTCTTATTCCCAGGATCATATTACTTTATATTTTTACAGTGTAAATAGTGCTACATTTTTGCCAGGTATTAAAAAGCTTATTATAATGAAAATACTGTAAGTGGATTTCTTAAATTATGAAGTTCTGTGATAACATGTAAACCAACAGAGTCTGTATCACCTTTATACCTTAAAGAGCTGTTCACACCTTCTTAATTTCACAGGAACTCCATTTAAGGTTGACTTCATTTAGGTATGAGGTTTCACCTCAATGAGTATTTATTTAAGTTTATCTTTTTTATTTTTCTCACTTAAAATGATCTTAATACTAGAGGTCAGTGTAATGTTTTTAAATATTTTAAAGTATTTTTTAAATTTTTTAAAAAATTTATTTACTTATGATAGTCACAGAGAGAGAGAGAGAGAGAGAGAGAGAGGCAGAGACACAGGCAGAGGGAGAAGCAGGCTCCATGTACCGGGAGCCCGATGTGGGACTCGATCCCGGGTCTCCAGGATCGCGCCCTGGGCCAAAGGCAGGCGCTAAACCACTACGCCATCCAGGGAATCCCAAATTTTTTAAATATTTTAAATGAAAACAATTATTGTGGGTTATATTTTATATTTATATGTTATGTATATGAATGAGTATGCACATCTACATTTATCCAGGGGTTTGAGAAAAGAAAAAGACCAGTGTGTTGCTGAAAGCCAAGGTGATTAGAAAATGATTAGCAACCCACATCAACAAGAAATATACAAAGATATTTCTACTGTAACTCACTCTAAGCTTCCTCCGAATATTGACCTATAATCACTGTTTGGTTGTCAATTCATGTATTGCCTATGTGGAATGTATTTTTAAAAATAATTATAGCTAAAAATAAGCATATTTTATTTGGGGTTGTTTGTATAAATTTTGCATTTTAACCTGTAAAATTAACCTCTCCTCAGGAATGTCAAATTGATGGGAAAACTCAAGGACAGTGTTTGAGTAATTTTCGCCTATGTAGTCAGCCAAATGATATAATTCATATTTTGTTTCTCTAAGATACTCAGAAAACTGTCAAATCTCAGTTCTCTCTAACATTTCTTGAAGCAAAGTATAGAAAAGTAAACCATTAAGAAGTCATTTCTAAAAGGAAAAAGAAAAACAGTCAGTAAAAAAAATAATGATTGAAAAATTATGAGAGATCTGGGATGCCTGGGTGACTCAGCGGTTGAGCATCTGCCTTTGGCTCAGGGCGTGATCGCAGGGTCCCGGGATCGAGTCCCACATCGGGCGCCATGCGTGGAGCTTGCTTCTCCCTTTGCCTATGTTTCTGCCTCTCCTCTGTGTCTCTCATGAATAAATAAATAAATAAATTTTTTTAAAAAAGAAAAGTTATGAGAAATCTGAGGTGTAATTTAGGCATGGAAGTGTTTTGGATTCCTTTTTCTGGCTTATGTTTTCTAGCATTTCTCTATATATGCTTATCCCCAAATAATCACTTTATACTTGTAAAATGAAAACTCCCTTTAGTCACCTTCACAATAAAAATTAAGTTGGAAGAAACAAAAGGAAATATTTTCTTAAAGCTTAAAAAATGACTTATCATTTATTACTTAAATTCAGAAAATGAATAACAAATGCACATATGAAAAAGCATAAGTTCATGTGACTGGCAGGGATGTACCCGTATCATTAAGCTCTAATGACAGAGACTTAGCATCCTTTAATACTCATATTTTTCAGTTCCCTGCTATAGAAGACTACCTTTGAGCACTGTCTCTGAACACTGTATTTGCTCTTTCTCTGCTACTTATGCAAACGGTGTCACTTCAGTACTCAATGAACCAGCCACTAAATTGGTCCTTCCACAATAAGTCTGAGATCAATAACTAATTTTGAAAACTGATTAGTTTGCACCAGAGTAGTAGACAGTTCCGAATTTTGCCAGAGGACATAATCAGCCAGTAAATAGAGGTATTAGTGCACTAGTAATAGGTTGGTAATATGGCTCAACTCCACCATAAACTCTCCCACAAATGGCAAATTGAGTCTATATAAGCAACTTCACTTGTAAATTAAACTTTTTTTCTGATGTTGAAATAAAGGTTAGTTTTATTATTCTACAGAACTGGTTAATAAGAATTGTTTGTAAATGAATTCTAACAAAGCAAGCAAGCTCAGCCTTGGGTAACTGTTAAGGAGCCACAGACATTTTTATATATCTCGACTGATTGTGCATTCCAGATGTTTCCAACATGAAAAATACGTTATGTTCTAACCGTTAATGTTGTATTGCTAGCCATTCAGAAGATGTATCTTTCTATTAGATGGCGATGTTGCTATGGAGATAACTGTAAAAGTCTGGCCGACAAGAAGAGGTGGGAAAGGAATTGTATTAAAGGGAGAGAGAATATCAATTATGCCACTAATTGAAAATATAGTGAAAAGGTAAACATCTTATCTACAACTACATTTGGAAAACATACGTAAATACATGATACACAAAAGTGGATGTTGTTTTAGTCTCTTGCTTTGGCTTCATATTTAGCTTCATCGAGTGACCATGTGGATAAAACCTGACCACTTGATTATAATGTGAACTGGCATTAAACTGAACACATAGCTTTAACAATCATTGCAAATGCATAAATTATATGCATTTGGCAATGGCTGGAAGGTCATGTTAGTTCTGTGATAAATTGCAACTTCAGAAAGCTCTAGTAAAATATACCCTTCTTAAAACTTTGAAACAGTTGGGAGTCCCTGAGAAAATAAGTCCTCAGGCCCATGATATGGCGTGAGTAAAACACTCCAGGTTGAATTGTTACTGCAGAGCTGCATCATTTGGATTGGGATTTTAAATGTGTATACTCAGTGCAATTTGATGCCTAAACTTGAGCTAAGAGAGGAATAAACAGATAAAAACCACAGACTATATTCCGAATAGAGAGTATTTGTTTTAATGTTGAGTGGGACTTAAATACTTGGAAAATTGTTTGTCATTCAGAACCTTAGCACATCATGGTGGCAGTGCTGGAACAAAAGATTTTAGTCTGAAAATTTTAATTCATTGCAGTGAAGAAATTAATATTTATTCTTTTGTTTTTTCACGTTATAAAGGGCAATTCTATCATAATTCCATCTTTGAAAGACAAAAAGGAAAGAAGAGAGAAATGAAGGAGGAGAAATGGACAAGAGAGGCAACTCCTTTACTCTAATTTTCAAGAACCCTCAGGCTTCCACGTGGGTAAATTGCACTCTTTCTTCCAATCTGGTCATGAACACTATGTTGTCATTTCAAGTTCATCCAGAGTTGAATTTTACTACTTTCTTCATGAAAATGGTTAATTCTGTCAAAGGCAGGAGCTACTCCTCTATAGGAGCTACCATTGATTCTTTGTGAATTAGTTGGAAAAACTCACAGATGATGTTGATTCAAATATTACAGAAATATTCCAAGTCCTAGTAAAAGACCTTAGATGTATTCTAATGTTCAATTACCTTTAATATTGGAAACATAATGTTGATCAATTATTGGCAAAGCAGGGAGTGGGGGTAAAAGGAAAAGAATATTCAAGGGAACTAAGTTGAGTTTTCTTTTCTAACAAGAGAATATTGAAAGCAAATGGACACAATAAGCAAATAAAAATCTGAATACAGATAGACTGCTCTACAATTTATCTGATAGAAATATGTTGTTATTTCTAGTATTCGAAACAAACAAAAATAAAAACAACAGACTAAAACATGTCAATAGTTTATGCACAAATATATCAATGTTTTGAAAGAAGATGATGCATTTAAATTTAGATGTTAAACATATATATGCTTAAACATGAAATTTGAAACAAAAGCCTAGATTCTGTTTTCAGGTCACAATAGTTAATCTTCAGGATCCTCAATTTTTAATTTGGTGACATGGGAATTATATAAATGCTAGTTGTTAAGATTAGTTTAGAGCAACATTCCCTACCCTCTCTTGTTTCCCCAACTGGCCTAATCATAGGATTCTTCTGCTGTGTTGTTAAAAAATGCATTCTTTCATGTTCCATTGAAGATCTTAATTCAGTGGTTCTGGAGTTTGAAAACGGAATTATAGAGATATATAGATGCTATTTGGAGTGAAGAAAATGTTTGGAAACATATTTGTAATGATTACACAACTTTGTAAATGCAATTAATGCCATTGAATCATAAGCTAAAAATGATTAAAATGATAATTTTTGTTATATTTTACATTTTATATATATTCATGTATGCATATATAATTCTTTTTCTGAATGTATCCATGGAAATTGCAATTATATACTTCCTGACTTTAATGTAAAAGCTAGGCTTGTAATTATTTTCTCCATTATGACAATGTGATATCACTATATTCTCAGATTTTAAAGGTCGTTTACATGGTTGCTTAATGACACTAAATTCTGAGAATCATTGGAAACTATTTTTTGGACAATATTCTTTAGTTAGCTTATCCATACAATGTTATTATAAGCAGAAACGCAAGCCTTTGTTATCAATATTTTTGTGATGCTTTTGTGTTGAGACACTGTTTCAAAAGTCTCTCTTCTGGGTATGGTTACAGGAGTTTTTGAGTTAATCTGCTCTCAAGTGTATAGATAAATATACGGTGTTACATGCGGTGAGAGAAATATACACTTCAGGTGTGGCAAATAAGTAGATTAGGTCCTCGGCCTGAAATAGAGTGAGAAAATACATTCAGAGAACTGGTCATATGGTAAGATCATACAAAATGATTAATAAAGTGCAGTTGCATTTAAGTTATGTTTTATTAGGTGCCATTTCAATTGCACTGTCCTAAAATATTGGCAGAAGTAGCCCAAACAAACTAGTGGTTGATGAAAACCTACTGGGACATTTAAATATGCCCTTCTCTGTAGGGCACGTTTATAGGTAAATTTCCCTATGCGTAGGCCTCTGGGTTTACGTTTTATATATTGAAAGAAAGGTGGTCTCAAACTTGATAAACATTTTCCAATTTAATTCTGCTGCCTAAATATTTACTCTGTTGAATAAATAAACGAATCAGTTGGGAACTGTAAATGTCAAGTCACTGAATTTTCTCTCACTTCGTTGTAAGTCACTCAGCACATATAACTGAATAGATATTTGAGAATGAAAGACAGTCAAGGTTAAGACTACAGCTATATGGCATTTTAAAATCCCCTCTAGCAAAGGAGCACTTGAGTACAGATTTACTCCAGTGGAACATAAGCTGCCTGCCTTTATATGTACAATGGTAACACACACACACAGACACTCAGAAATTTAAAAAGGAGCATCTGGTCTTTTATGTCAACCTATTGAGAATAAGGTATAAGGGAGGCAGGGAGTGATTGCGTGTGTGTGTGTGTGCATGTGTGTGTATGTGGTGCAAGAAAGAGATACAGAGAAAAAGACAGAGACATGGAGAGAGACAGAGAATGTGTGTACTTCTAGGACAGTATCTCCTCACAGATAACCATATTCCCTACCAAACATAATACAAAATGATGCTTGATATATCTTGTACTTACTCAACCAGCAATATAGATTGAAAGGATCATTTTGTTGTAAAAGTTAATTTCCAAAGTGAAATTCAACATTCTATCAGGGAAGAGTGCTTGTTGAATTGGAAGTCTATTGAATTATGTGAATACTGGCAAGACAATGGTGTCCTTGAGTCTATAGAATAGAGTTGCAGCTTTTTAGGTCCAATCCTTATCATTCAGCATAGAATTAAGTTTAAATTAAATGCACTCAAGTCCCATTTGCTCCCTAGAGCTGCCTAGGCACACTACAACAGTACTGACATAATCTTTTTTTCTGGAGATCACTAAACATACATCCTTTGACTGAACCCTTACATGTAAGTAGCTTAATCATCTAGATTACATCAAGTTTCCTTCATGGGGACAATCATATCTATTTGTCACAAACTAAAATGCACGTTTACTAAAAGTGTTTTGTGTGTGTGTGTGTGTGAATTTCAAGATGGATGTAATTCACAAGCAGCAGACAGCTGAAGTTAACTGTCAATCTTCACCAACTTGTCTAGTATAGTAAGAGGTTCTTTTTTTTCAAAGATAAAGAGATGCATATTAAGAATCAATTTTTAAAATGCTAAGTAGAATTTGACTTTGATTTTCTAACCAGAAATTGTTAAAATTTCAGCATTGGTACATTGTCATGACTTTTTTCAGAATGGTAGAGGATGGCAAATTTTCCACAGGTTTTGTGATGAATCCTGTCAAAAGTCCCTAGTGTCTGATTACAGTAAAATGCTAGAATCACTAACTACCATTTGGTAGAAGTTTATATACTGTGTGCAAATTTTAGTTAATAAATTAAAAAACTGACATCTGTACAAGTTAAAAATAGAATCAGAATATTTGGTTTAATTAAGATTCTTCCTGCTGAACATACTGGGAGAAAAGCAAGTGTAGTTTATAAATTGTATTTTTCATTATTACAAATATAACTGCTGAGTAACTTATAGATAAATATATACATAAACATGTACAAACATATGCTAAACATATAGAAGAGAAAATTATGCCACATGATAATTTCATGACTACAAAATTTAATTAACAAGTTGGATATAAAAGCTGCCTGTTAGCAGGAGAGTTGTTTTGCCATGACCTGATGCAGGAATTATTTATGTTCACTGACAGTTAACTATTGTGCCAGCTGACTTAAACAGATATTAATAAGGCATGGTCAATTTGAAGGTGGGCTGAGTTTTCAAGAATATATTGACTATATGATGGAACTAGTATCTCACATGCCATTGGCTTATGGTGATTCAGAGGGACACAATACTTCCAAAATAAGTTACCAGATACAATATACCAAAGTTATGTAATCATGCACCATGTGGATGAAGGACTAGATGTTATATCCTGTAGAACAAAGTTGAGGAAAGGCTGCCACTGAAAACTTGAGAAAATCGAAGAACATGAGAGTTTTGTAGTAACAATGGCTATTTATATGTACTTTGGGTTTGGAAATGAGAAAAAATCTGAAGATATAGCAGTTAGTTATGAGAAAAGTGAGAATGGAGACAATTTTCAAATCATGCTTTATATTAGCCTAAGAATAGCTCAAGTCTCATAAACAAGTAGAAGATTATGTTTTTTGTGTGTTTGTTTTTTTTCCTTTTAAAGAAGTTACCTGTTCTTACTAAAAAACAAAAAATTAATTAACAAAGTAAAAAGAAGACAACAGGCTTGAATAGTACATTCTTTTCTGCTAATGGGGAATAGCAAACAAATTTATGAAGATCAAAAAATAATATGTCACTTTATTTTTTATTTTTTTAATATGTCACTTTAAAGAGTTAAGAAAAGGATTTAAAATAGCATTTTTAGCCCTTGTTTCTTTCTTATCTTCATACAAATGCATACTTAAAACATATACACACATGGACACATAACTTCAAGCTTACTTTCCTATATTACCTTTACTTCAGGTGACATATATTGCAGAGAAGTAGATATAATTCAAATATATCCTCAAGTTAGTGTGGAGTGAACCTAAAGACTGGAATGCAATAATTGAAGATTATAGCACTCTAAAAGAAATAAAATCTGTTAGGATAGAAGATGATATAACTAGAGTATTAGTTCACAAATAGGACAGTGGAAATGCATTGGAATAAAATACAAGTTATAGGAATAAATTTCAGTTCTTAACATGTGAAAAGAAATGGTTGATGGAATTCTGATTCAGATCACAAGAAAGAATTGAAGCCAAGTGTAGTATTTACGGTGCTTTTAACTTTCTATATATCTGTAAAAGCTGATACTTTCTTGACTTTTATTACCTTGATAACTATACTGTGATTAAATGATGATTAAATGAATCTATCTTCGACTAATATCTTTAAGGAAGTGACAATGAAAAGAAATAAACTATATCCTAGAGTTTTTATAACCTGGGAGAATCAGTTTGGCATAGCTTGATTCACACCCCAGATTGTTGCTACTCAAAGTGTGGCCCATGAACCACTGCCATGTGATGAGTATAGAATTGAAATGTTTAGAAACCTTCAAGGAACTGAAATGGCTGTGAACCTCTAATATGTACTAATTATTCTAATAATTCACTTTTAATGTATTTTTAAAAATTCATGATGTCCTAGAAATAAATAATAATAATTTCCTCATTACATATAGCTTCAAAATGAGATTCATCATTCTGGAAAAGAGGGTTTCATGTGTACATATGTTATTTATGTGGTATGAGGCTTATGAAAGAGTAGGCAACAAAAAGACTAATTTGATTCTATTAGAGAAAGAAGAAAACCAAGGAAAACTTGAGTGGGAGCTAAAGGATGCCTCTGATTGAAAGAATGGAGTAATTATTCAATTACTGTTTTATTACCTCAGTCATACATCACAATCTTCAAACTGAATAGTGTGGAATAAATATTGATGTACAGAGTTGTAATCTCCCAGAGTTCAGGAAATTGTAAAGAAAGCCCCTACCATTGTAAATTCATGAAAATATCTGGCCTCTGTGAATTGCATTGAAAAGATGACCACCGAAACATTTTGAGGGATTTTGGAGAATTTGTGACAAAAAGAGAAATATTAAAAGCTTATGAGTCATTTCTAATTTTATAAAGTAGAAGAAAATAGGTTCAACTAACCTTACTAAGATGATTTATAAATTTATTGAGAAATCAACGATTACTATGTCCAATGTAATTCATTAAGAAGTGATTTTAGAATAAATTTCTTCTCTCTCTTTGCAATGGTTTTAGGAATTTAGAACACAAAAACACAGTACACAAAAACAATGGGAATCTTTATAATTTTGCGTGCAGAGTATTCTTTATAGTGGCAGCAGACTCAGCTCTTTGGTGATTCTCCCCTGCCTCCTCTTTCAATTTCATGTCATTTTGATGGGGCTAACTCTGGATCCAGGGACTGACATTTTATCCAAACAAATGAGAGTGATACATGGATTTTTCATCTACAACTCTTAGAAAAGAGAAATTCAACTTCTGCTGGGGTTGCCAAATTTGTGAGAGTTAGCTGGTTGTCATTCTATACTTCTTAGGGAAAAATAAAATCAACACGAGAAGACCATATATGAGATGTGAAGAGGATTTTGGTGACATTAATCCACCAGAAATTAACTACTTTGATTACTGACTTTTCCAGTACATCATCCAATAAAATCCCATCCCTGACTTAAGATAGGAGATTGATTTGGGAGTCTATCATTAAAACGAAAGAATTCTGACTTTACACCCAGTGTATCGGCACATCAATAGACTGTTTGTACAGGGAAAAAGATTAAGGAATAAGGGCTGAATATAAAGATAACAATGAACTGGAAATTAGTAGAATGACCATAATTAAGCTTTATGGTTTCATTAAACAACCCAGCTCTTAAGTAAATGCCATAAAGTACTTCATTTTTATCTTTGTCACAAGAAGCATGCTTCTGAATGAGGTAGAAGAAGCAATGGAATATAGGACAGTGTTTTAGACAAGCAAACCTGAAAAAAAATATTCCCATTACAAAACCTTGGGAATATTTGCTAAAATAATGTAATCACGGTGTTAAAATGTTTGTAGATAACAAGGGACAAACTTAAAGACAAAAAATAAAAAGAAAGCTGATTAAAATATCTTCATGGAAGTTATAGCTGCTCAGTGAATCCTTAACAATCTCAATACCCTAAAGTGTCATGTTTTAATAATCATCTTGAGGACAGGGGACAAGATAAACAAGTTGGTCTCATTAAAGTCAGGACCCTTGAAGAACTATATCCTTGGTGAAAAAGTACATCAGAAGCAAAGTCAACCCACTAACAATTGGAAACAGGTGGGTAATCTTTCAGATGCAACCTAACTCATGGATTAAAAAAAAGTCTCTGAGAATTCATAATTATGTTACTACCTTCCATCTAGTTTGATGTTCAAATTTACACTTTCTGAAAGACAGACAAACCAAGAAACATACTCTTGATTACAGAAAACAAACCAATGGTTACAGGGTGGGGGGAGCAAGGAGGATGCGGGCAGTGAGGGTTGGTTCAAATAGGCGATGGGGATTAAGGAGTGCATGGCATGATCAACACTGGGAGATGTATAAAATTAATGAATTGCTATGTTGTACCCCGGAAACTAGTATAGGACTATATATTAACTAACTGGAATTAAAATAAAAATGTTAAAAAATGAAAAATATATCTCAACTCAATGTATCAAATTATGTCAATATAATTGGTATCAAATGAAAACAAACAAAAACAAACAAAAGCAGAAAGAGATCCAGAATTACAGAGAAAGAACTGGTGGTTGCCTAGGGGAGGTGGGAGGAAAGATGAGCAAAAAAGGATAAAGGGGAGTGAAGAGTGAGGGTAGTGGGAGATATAGGCTTCCAGTCAGGGAATGAGTAAGTCATGGGGATGAAAGGGAATATGGTCAATGATACTGGTATAGCATTGTATAGTGACAGAAGGTAGCTACACTTGTGAAGTCAATTGTACTTCAATAAAAATTTAAAAAATAAGACATGTCCTCTTTCTGTTTCATTCAGAAAACTCCAATAAATTGATCTAAAGTTGTCCTCACTGTAGCGCTGGGTCAGGGATGATGTAGAGCTAGGAAAAAAAAAATTTTGAATTCTCTGGAAAAACACAGCCTCAATCTAGATCTCACTGGATTCTAATAAAACACAACCTGCTTAATCCAAAATTGCAAAACACATGAGGAGACACATCCAATATGAGTAACATTTGAGAGTTTCCCACTACTAGTCTCTCACAGAATGGAATCTTAGAAATATTCTTCAAAAATAAAGGGAAAATGTCCCATAAGGAAATTCCGAGATGCTGTAAGTAATGATGAGCACAGATATTGAAAAACATGTGGGAAAATAAAAACCAAAGTTGACTAGTAAACAATAAACAATTCCTAACCTTGGGAGATTATAACCCCCAGCAAAACAACCAACAAACAATAACATGACTTGAAGTAAAAAGTAGTGGTTTTAGATGAGAATGGTGACAGAGCACAAAACTGCATCATATGCAATTGATCAAATTAAAGGAATTTGGAGCTGTTAGCTAAGAGAAGATAAAACTTTGGGAAAACAAAATCTTTCTTAAATAATTGTCAATGTTGTAATGTACTTATATTTTATTTGTGAATTCTACAAGGTAGTAGACTAAGAACAATGAAGCACAGATTTCACCAAAATATAAAGAAAAACTTGTTTTCCATTAAAGCTATTCTAAAAGAAAGTGGGCTTCCTCAGAGAGAAATAACATTTTTTTAAAAAAATATTTAAAAAAATTTTATTTAAATTCATATGCCAACATATAACATATATATATATAACACAGAGAAAGAAATAATATTATTGTCTCTAGAGGTATCATACATAGGATGAATGGCTGCTTGTATATGTTCTTACAGGACAGATTCAAGTACTAAACAGATGGATTAAGTACATTGTATTATTTCTGCAGAAAAGATAGTATGCTGGGACTGTGATTATAATATAAATATTTTTTTCTTGATTTGTGAAAAAGGAATTAAGCACATTAAGAAACCTACAAAAGATATGGAAACTTTTATCATATGGTGATTTTGAATGGTAATAGTAGTTTCCAAATTCTCCTTCCTTTTAAGACGGAGTAACAAAAACTAATTATACCTTCCCATCTGAAACAATGAAAACCATTACTAAATACTAAACACTGCTTTTCAAGACATTGGACATCAGGCAAAGAAAAGCATTATATTTCTGAGAGAGTAAGGGAAAGGTATCCCTATGTTTGCCCTTAACTTAAAGCAGGAGATAATTTGTAGGCTACACACAGAGAGGAGGATTCAGGTGGAACCCAGAAGTCTTCCTAAATTGAGGAGATAGTACTGAGAGTTTGAGGAAGCTACTAGCTAAGGTTCACGGGATAGAGTTCCAGAGAGAAAAGAACTGCATGCAGAGGGTTCTCTTTAAGTATCCAGCTGAGTAGTTATCAGTGAACATGAATGAGCAAATTCCATCTTCTTTTAGGTGGACAAAGAACCACCTAAATGAACTAGAGAAAAAAATCTTTGAGGATCATAAAGGGTTTGGAGTAATTATTGATCTGGTAAGCCTGAGTGAAAACCTCATAATTCAAGGGATACTTGGTAAAGTACTTTGAAAATTTAACTTCACTAGGGTGATAATTAGTCCTAGACTAAACACTGCCAGAGTCCTACCTAATAAAGCTTAAAAGTAAGACCAGAAAGAATAATGTTATTTCCAAGTATCTTAAACATGTCTCAGAACATAGCTCAGGAATGTTTTTAGGAATATAGAAATACCTAGTACCTGGAAAGGTAAAATTCTTGATATTTCATATTCAAAGAAGCAGGAAAATACAGCCTACGATATGTGAAACAAACAAAACAGTTAAGAGCAACTCAGAAATGACAGAGTGAATGAATGAAGACATTAGAGAAGTTGTAATAATTGTAATCTGTAAGTTCAAAAGCCAGATGGAAGATTGAACATGTTAATTAGATATATGAACAATATAAAATAAGTAGATCAAATTGAACTTGTAGAACTGAAAACAATAATGTATACAATGGGCCTAGTAGCCAGTAAGACACTGCAGAAGAAAAGATTAAATGACCTTGAAGACATAACAGTAAAATAATTCAAAATAAACACAGAGAAGAAAAACAAAGACAACAAAACAACAGCTAAAAGCACACCAGTGGGTTGTAAAACAACTTCAGCTGGTCTGATACATGTGTAATGGTAGTCTCTCACAAAGAAAAAGAAAAAAAAAAGAGGTGTGTTCATGGTGGGGTTGAATAGATATGTAATGGAAAAGATCCATATTTTTTCAAAATTTGATGAAAACTATAAATCCACAGAACCAAAGAGCTTAATGAGCCCAAACATATATGTACAGTCTAACAAATACCCTAATTTGTGATAGGATACTTCAGGTTCCAATTCAGATTTCATAAGAAGCATTATAAAGATGATAACTCTGTCTTCAGGTTTTTAAAAATTGATGTACATGTGATAACATCAGTAATAAAATCAATAAATTAACATTCATGGAATGTTAATAATGTAAACAGTTTTAATTTTTTAAGACTTGGGCCCTCAAAGTAGCACATCATCACTTTGAGTGGAATCTATTAGTAAAAACCATCACAACACCTACCCAGACTCAAAGGGAAACATAGACCCTTGTATTCTGATAGGAGAAGAATTAAAGAATATTTGGCATACTTTAATCTGTCCATCTCTCCATTCTACCTTTCACTATTCATCTTACCTATTAGGATTTGGGTAATTCTACATTCAGAAATTTGGTATATATAGTTAAGTATAAGAAAATAATTTCTCCTGTTATATACAAATGTCCAACCTTCATCTATGGCTATTAAAATATATTAAGATCATAGCTTCAGTTTTATATTGCCTTGGGAATGTCCTATTTACTGTATTTTTAAAAAAGAATTTATTTATTTATTCATGAGAAAGTGAGAAAGAGAGAGGAAGACACAGGCAGAGGGGGAAGCAGGCTCCATGCAGGGAACCTGACGTGAGACTCTATCCTGGGTCTCCAGGATCACGCCCCGGGCTGACGGCGGCACTAAACTGCCGAGCCACCCGGGCTGCCCCTATTTACTGTATTTTGGAACCAATATAGGAAAGAGGACAAAAAAAATCCCAATATAACTAAAGTTTATATTATCCTTTTTTTTTTTTTTTTTTTTTTACATTTCTTAAAACATGTTTCTAATTGATGACAAAAATCTTTTAGGATTTAACCTGGAACTATAATATCTATGGATTTATAAAATTACAAATTCTTTTTCTTTAAGTAAGAAAATTGTATGTCATTTGTTTGGCAGAATGTGAGATGAAGATTACTTGAGAAAATGTTATTATTTGAAAAATATCAACTTTATTTTTGTTACTTCAGTAAATACAATTATTTTATTTTTAGAGTAGTTAAAGTTATTCATCTGTACTTTTTAAATTTGTGATAATTCGTTCAGGGTAAGGCTAGCATTTATTTTTTCACTATCTATAAAAATACATTTGTTAAGTAAAGTAAAATAGGATTCCACAGTGTGTATACAAAGTGCTTAGGAAAGTTTTATTTTTTTTAAGATTTATTTATTTATTTGAGAGATCGAGAGAGAGAGAGAGAGAGAAATCTCAAGTTAGTCTTTCTGCTGAGCACAGGGCTTGGTCTCAAATCTCAAGATCATGGCTTGTGGGATCATGGCACAAGCCAAAACCAAGAGTCAGTTGCTTAATTGACTGACACACCCAGGAGCCTGAAAATTTTTAATTTTTCAATGATTCTCATTAACTGTATAAATAATATTTACTTGAGAAAACTGGGAATTTTAAATAAACAGATCTTCTTACTGGAAAAGGTCTTTAACTGCTAAGATAATTCTAAATATATATATTCTAAAAATTTAAACTTTTAAAAATGATGATTTTGACTTCCTATAAATTCACCAAAATTTTCTCCAATTAGTCTAGAGTGTTCTTTAAAGTAAAAATAAAAACTTTGAATTAAACGGGTGCCTAGCTGGCTCAATTGGTACAGCATGAGACTCTTGATCTCAAGCTCCACCTTGGGCCTAGAACTTTCTTGGGGGAAAAAAAGGCTTTGAATTAGATAAGTAAGTCCAGCTTAAATTATTGTCTGTCAGTTATAACACCATACCTTCAGTTTCCTTCTTGTTTATAAATTAGGATTATATTACTTGTTTTCAGAGTTCCTTTGAGGATTTAATAACACAAATAATATCACCTAATAGCATTCAGCAGTGTGTAGCACAATGTGTTTTGTAAAAGAGACAGAAACTAACCTAAATATCAGTAAACTTCTTTAACTTCTCAAGGAACCCAGTATCAGTAGAAAAAGTACTGACACAAAAGGTGGGTCTTTTTGCTTCTTGCAGTAGCTTTCTATAACTGTGAATGTGTGTTTTATTGATCAAATCTACTGTACAAACCTCAGTTGTAAAATAGGGTCATTATTTTCTAGTTTGGTAACTGGTTACAACCATAAAGGAGCAGTAACTTCAAGTGGTAGCTTCCAATATGTGTTACAGAAACTTAGCATGCGTTTTTCTGACTTGCTTAAAGATCTAATTCAAAATTTCATTATTGAGGGACACTTGGGTGACTCAATGTTAAGCATCTGCCTTGGCCCAGGTCATGATCCTGGGGTCCTGGGATCGAATCCCACATCCGGCTCCCTGTGGGAAGCCTGCTTCTCCCTCTGCCTATGTCTCTGCCTCTCTGTTGTCTCTCATGAATAAATAAATAAAATCTTTGAAAAATTTCATTATCGGGGAAGTTTGGGATCTCTAAAAGGCAGGTTGGAAATATGAGAACAATTATAAGTGAATGATGACCTTAATAATAAACAAGAAGATTCTTTCACTGTTCTAGCCAGGTCTGCAGACATAGCTACTAACACAGCAATGACCAGTACGTAAAGCTCAAGATAGAGAGCGGCAAATTTCTCAGGCGCAAATACCATTCATCTTTCAATAGGCCATGGTACAGATTTCCTAGAAAGGACCAGCTGAAAGTCAATCTACTGAAGAAATACTAGAATAAATTTGAAAGCACATTTTACCACTGGCATATTAAAAAAAACATTCTCTTCCCTCTGCACACAGTTGAAGAACTCACATGAGGTTAGGTAAACATTAAAGTAGGAGCATTGCATTAAAGACTATGTATCTACAAAATACTTTTGATTGTAGGGTAAGAAGAAAAAATAAAATCACCTAAGTGTATGTGATAGTAAAGGTGTACATTTAGGACTCTCAGTGAACCAGGAGCATGAATGTCTAGCCAGAGTTCAGTGTTCAACATAATAAAATAGAACATACCATTTCAACAAAGTTATTTTATTTTCAGCTAAGGGATTGGAAATTAGAGTAATAGAAAGGGAGAGATGAAAGACTTCTTGGGGGTCTATCCAGATTAACTCCTTCTTTATAGATGGGGGGAGCTGAAATGAAGAATCAAGAGGAAAGTTTAAGTATATCTCTCTGCCTGCTATATGACAAGTTGCCTAATTTATGAATCATTAAATAAAGCCAATTACATCTTCGGAAAAAAAAAAAAAAGACTGTTCAATGTCAAAGAGGGACTGGAATTGGAATCATCTAAAACTAGACTTCGGGACTGCCAGAGGCGATATTTCCTCTGAGTCACATTGATATGTTTCTATTGTGTTTTCGCCTGGAGTCAAGGAGATGAGTATGTACAGCCGATGTAACTAAGTGTGGAAAAGCAAACAGAGGCATATGTGAGCTTCTGCACTTCTATAGGCAGCTGTCAGCACATTGATAAGTGAGGCCAACACTCTACATGTCCCTGGTGCTTCCTGTGCAAAGAATCAGAAGCAAGCTCAGTGGACAGAACTTCCCTTTCTCCATTGAAAAGAATTTTGCTTTTGTGATACATTTATCTTATAAGAAATCCCTGTCTGTGAAAATATGGAGTCAGAACAATAAAGCAGAGCTGGTTAGATTTGCATGTACTACTTAGCCCCTGATGTTTCTCTTATAAAAGTGAAATGTTTCACTTGTAAAGTGAGGTGTGCTTTGCAAATGAAAACCAGGCATTCCATTGGGGTGATAAAAATGTCAAAGTTAGAGCTGCTGGGGTGAAAGATGCAAAGGAAAATAAATCATTGTATTTCAACAGGAAAAATATTTAAAGTAGAAACTACTAAATAGTTTAAATCTCCAGTTTCTAAATAACTATAAATTTCCTATATACTCATCCAAATAATTCTTCATATGCAAAAATTTCTTTCATATCACAATGACTTAGTATAACTCTCAGAAATATATAGTAGAGTCTTTCTGGAAAATTGAACTACAATATTTATTATTAATGAGTAGAGGATATATGTTTTCTTTTAGATAACTTTTAATAATAATATCATTCATTTAATTCTTAATTACTAGTTACCTACAAATTATATTCTAAGAGAGTCCCTTTTCTGCAACGGAAGAGATCCTATTCTTTAATTTTAAAATATTTGTGGTTTTAAACTTGGCTGGTCAGCCAAAACAAGTTTAGTAGGCAATAATTATGTATCAGGCATTGGGTTATGCTCTAGTAATACAGAAGATCAAGTTCTGCTGTATTATGATCAAGTTCTACTATAGCAACGCCCTTCCAGAGATTATGGAGAACTAAGGAAGAGAAATGTAATAATTACAAAGATATTATGAAGGGAAAGGTCACTGGGCCTAAGAGATTATTATTTCTATCATTACAGATTATAACACAATTCAAGAGTTAACAAGATAGGAAAAGAAGCCTTCCAAGTAAAGGAAGCATCATGTGTGGTCACTCAGCTTTCAAAGAACTTGGCTTAATTAAGGCTGTAGAGGAAGACCAATGCTGCTGAAACCTTGAAAGTTAGGGAGAGAGTGACGAAGTATTGTCCTGTAAAGGAAGGTAGAGGTCAGATCATGAAGGGCCTTGTGAGTCTCGCTGAAGAATTCATCCTATAATGGAATACATTCTAAACATTCAATATAAACTAGTAACATAAAACATTTTGAATAACTTAACATGGTGGAGTGACTTAATAAATTATTGTTTAAATTCTCCCTTTATTGATTTTGCAGAGAAAGTGGTAAAGGAGGGCAAGGATGGAAGCAAGAAGGCCAACTAAAATTACACTGTAAAGTTGAGTGGAAAAGAGTATGTTAGCAAAATAGATCAAAAGAATACATTCAGATGAGACATAGTTTGGAGGAAGGATTGACAGCATTTACTGACGGGGTAAGGAATATTTTGAAGACGACTTCTAGGCTTTAGACTTTAGAAAAAGTGCAGTTGAAGGTATAAATTGGTGAGAAGAAGAGAAATTAAGAATGGAAAATATTTGAGTGAAAAATCAAGGGTTCATTTTGGATATGTAAGTCGAAGGTGGCTTTGAAAAATCTAAGTGCAAAGTCCAGCAGGCAGTTGGATCTATAAATCTAAAACTCGAAAAAGGAGTTTGGATAAAAGGTGCAAATTGGGGCATCCTCAGCCTAGCTGGATTTAAAGCCATTTGGAATGGTGGGGTCACCATTGAACGGTGGAGAGAGTGAACAAGGAAATAAGAACCTAGTTAGTGAGATCAGATTATATAGATCAATGCCTATTTTGTACAAATACTATGGAGGGTATTCAATCTCTTCAAATCTAAGTAGCTACAACTGTGCACATGATGGCTATTGGATGAATTAAAGCTGAGTGAGTGTAAATGACAAAGAAAGGGTCTTTTTAAATTTTATTTTAAGAAGAAATATGAGTTTATATTTTTTTATTTAAATTCAATTAATTAAGATATAATGTATTATTAGTTTTGGAGTCAGAGGTCAGTGATTCATCAGTTTTTTTTTTTCATCAGTTTTATATAACACCCAGTGTTCATTAAATCACATGCCTTCCTTTTTTTTATTTTTTATTTTTTTACATGCCTTCCTTAATGCTTATCACTTGAAAACCCCATCCTCTACTCCTCTACCCCCCCTTCCAGCCACCCTCAGTTTGTTTCCTATGATTAAGAGTTTCTTATGGTTTGTCTCTATCTCTGATTTCTTCTTGTTTTGTTTTTTCCTCTCTTCCCCTATGATTTATTTATTTATTTTTAGATTCCACGTATGAATGAGATTATATGATAATTGTCTTTCTCTGACTTATTTCACTTAGCATAATACCCTCTGGTTCCATCCATGTCATTGCAAATGGCAAGATCTCATTTTGTTTGTTTGTTTGTTTGTTTGTTTTAATGGCTGAGTAATATATATATATATATATTACACACACACACACATACATCACATTTTCTTTATTCATCTGTCAATGCACATCTGACATCTGGACTCTTTCCATAGTTTGGCTATTGTGGACATTGCTGCTATAATCATTGGGGTGCAGGTGCCTCTTCAGTTCACTGTGTTTGTATTTTTGGGTTAAATCCTAGTAGCGCAATTTATGGGTCATAGGGTAGCTCTATTTTCAACTTTTTGAGGAAACTCCATACTGTTTTCCAGAGTGGCTGTACCAGCTTGCATGTGGAGAAAGGGGACTCCTTTTACACTCTTGGCAGGAAGAAAGGATTATTTTAATAAAATGAATACAATCAAATAAATGAAATCGTTTTGTAAAATACATCTAGTAACTTGCAACAGGCAATTTGAGTGAAATGAGTGGAGATTTTTGTTTGTTTGTTTTAGTGAGAACTCTTAATAGCTTCCCTGACTTGATCAAATCATTGTTGACCCTATACTGAGAACAGCAATTAGATTAATATGGTCAAAACAAAACAAAACAAAACAGTTAATCCTCCATTCTAAAACTATATGGATGGACCTAGAGGGTATTATGCTAAATATAGTAAGTCAGGCTGAGAAAGACAATTAAAAAAAGGATAAATACAATAGCCAAATGAATTAAAAAAAAAAAAAAAAGCAGAATCAGATCTTTAAATAGCAAGCAAACTAATGGTTGCCAGAGGGGAGAAGGGCAGGGAAATGAGAAAAAAGGGAATGGGAGATATAGGCTTCCAGTTATGGAATGAATAAGTCACGGGAACAAAGGCGTAGGAAAAAGAATCTAGTCAATAACATTTTAATAGTGTTGTATGGTGACAGATGGTAAGAAGAAGTACACTTGTAGTGAACACAGCATGATATGTAAACTTGTGAATCACTGTGTTATACACTTGAAACTAATGTGATATTGTGTTTCAACTGTACTCAAAAATTTAAAAAAATAAAGTCTATGAATCTAACATTTGGTAATTTCAAGATTTCTTATTGCCCCTTCCTCCCATCTATCAAGCTTCCTCCCAAATTAATTATTGAGACACAAACCAGTCTAGAAATTTACACAGTGTTCAGAGATAGTCTTGGTAACAGGTCCAGTCAAGTAAAGGACTATGGTAAGAAAATGAGGATATTGAACACTGCTTTGTGTTCATGAGTCTTTAGATTTTCGAGGAAATAAAGAAAATTTCACAAGAGAGGAATCATGCACCTCATCATTAGTATTGACTATTTATTAGAATTTTTCCTCATTACAAGTTTTACCAATGTTAAAAACTACAATTTTCACAATCCTTTCCTCCAAATCACTGAAGAAACATGCTTGCTCTCACATATGTTACCATAAAGATTTATCAAGAAATATCTAAATAACCTCAAGAAAAGTTAGTGGAAAAATAAACATATTTTCAAAACCTAATTAGTGGTAAGTTTAGGGCAATTCTTTTCTTCTTTGTTTTTGTTATTTTAAAATATCTAAAACAGAACCACACACCTTTAATTTATTACACCAAATCAATAACAGATATTATCTTTCAATTTCCTGCCTTATTCCCATTCCTTTTTTTCCTTAACCATTCTGTACATGGCATCCCATTCAGTGAAACTGTGCAGGGCTGGTTTGGTTTTTGTTTTTGTCGTTCTTGTGCAGAGGCGACTGCTGATTGAGCTATGTGTGGCAATTATAAGAAAAGACCAGAACATTCACTGTCCAGACATTTGTGGTACGTGTGGTGTCACTCATATGAGCTGACCATCTACCAATTTCTAGAACTATAAAAATTCAAAGATGAGCAGGTCAGCTGAGGGGAACGTAGTATAGGCTGGTGACCCTGGCAGGGCTACCCAAAAGATCAAGCAAAGGAATCAGTTGATGATGGAAGCAGGTCAATTAAAGAGCAGAGACATAGAGAAATTAGGGAGACTGCAGCCTCAAAGAAGGAAAGGTTGCCTTGATTGCTGACTCCATTCTAGGGAGCAGTTTTAGGAGATCAGCCTGTACTTTCTACCTATTGGCTCCATGATAATTCCTGTATTCTCACACTAATCAACCACACCCAGAACCACCCTGACTTTTTAATTGAGCTGGTTCATTTGTTCAAACAGAACAAGGAACAGTACTAAGTGAATATGCCCAAATGCGTGTGGGTGGGTAGAAGGTGGGATGATACTCTCCACATAAAGATCGCTATTTAACTTTGTGCATAATATTGAAAAATTGAGGCCAGTATAAATAAATAGTGTTCTATCTACAAACCTGAAGTTATAAACTCATTACCCATACATGCAGTAACTAAAAATGTTACATAGTTAATTTGGTTTCAAATATGTGAAAGTGGTTTTCTTTTGTTGATAAGATTATGTTATTATTTTATGTCTCTGGCTTTTCTTTATTTTTACATTATCCAAAATAAGTATGCACTGCTTTCCTAATCAGACTAATAAACTACAGAAGAAAAGGAAAATATACTTATTATAAATCAAAACAAAGGACAGAATGCAGGATTATAGTAGACTATGATTGTACCTATGATTTAAGGACATATGACCTTGATATGACTTCAGTAAATTTTTATGGTAGGTAGAATAGGGCTTTTTTCTTTCTTTCTTTCTCTTTCCTTTCTTTCCTTTTCTTTCTTCTTCTTTCTCCTTCTTTCTTCTTCTTCTTCTTCTTCTTCTTTAATCTTCTTATCTTCTTTTTGGTGTTCTCACTATTTTGCATAGCTTTTCTCATAACCTTTAATTTAATAGGTAGCATTATCTGCCACATATCAGGCATGTGTAGAGCATATGTATGAATCAGGTGTCTATACTCATGTAAGAGTAAAATGACCTATGACCTAGCCCTTCTATGGATAGTCATATACTTTACCTGCTCAAATTTGTATTCTGCAAAGATCGACAGCTGAAATACAGAAGTATCTCACTCACTCCTACCTTTCATTTTAGGCTTTTACTAAGTTCAAGCAGGAAAATGGAGAATCAATCAATGTGGTGGTTTCAGGTTAAGGAGGGACAGGTGAACATGAATACTGGTTTATCAACACTATATAGGGTTGGGCAATTAATCTAGATGCTAATCTTCCTTTTAACACTCTCTGGCAATATCAGTAGTTGTCTTGGAATAAAGTTTCCAACAACCAGCTCAGGATCAGATGTGCTCCTAAGATTATGTATGTTTAGCTAGGTTGTACATCTAGAGAAAAAGAGCTAAAGATAAATACAGAAAGTGAGAGAGTGAAATTGTGTTAAACATAAAAAACCCCACATAATTACTATCAAGTCTAAGAAGATACTACTGCTGTGATTAAAATGAGCTCTTAAAAACCATTGTCCCAACCAATGTTATAAAAAATGACCACACTTTTGTAACTGGCATCCTTATATGTTATAGACATGCTCATTTACAAAGAGCCTGCTAATGTGGACACATTGGTCCTAATTGTAATGTGTTAACTCCAGCAAAAAATTAATTTATCGGTTCTGCTTTTAACACCTCATATATACTCATACCATATTTTCTCTGACTAGGAAGAGCAACACCATTCACAGTAATCTTTTCATTTTCTGCTGTGAAGTTACTATACATGAAACCCTTGGATAATTAAAATTCTTTTCAATTTCAAATGTAATTTCTATTTTTCTTCATTTTCAAAATTTGTATGCAAGTTGGGCTATCTGGATATTTCTATTTCTAATAATATACAAATCACAGTTAGAAGGGGATATACACAAATTACTTTTCTGTGATAGAGATTTTAACATTATTTGCAAAGCTACAACTTATCTATGATTCCCTGAACTTAGGTTTCTGTCCTGGAAAAAAAAAATATGTTTATTTCTTTAATGAGAGCATACATTCACTTATGTGCTTTCTAATTCTAGTGTCTATCTTTGCATCACTTCTTTTTCCATATGGACATCATGTGCTACCTAAGATGATTTGATGTGAGGGCATAAAATCACTTTTGTGAAATTCTTGCTAAAATGCATTACTCCAATCTACTTATGAGAAAATTTCAGACAAATCCAGATTGAGGAAAAATTCAACAAAACAATTGACCAGTACTCTTCAAAGGTGACAAGGTAATGAAAGACAAAGAGAGACCAAGGGACTTCCTAGATTCGTGTAGGATAAAAAGACATGCAATATAAATGCAGTGTAATATCCTGGATTGGATTCTGCATCAGAAAATGAATATTAGTAGGACTATTGGCAGAATTTAAATTAGATCTGTAGATATGTTAATAGTAGTGTATCATTGTTAATTATAGCTAATCAGATATACATTAGGAGAGAGTGAGTAATGGGTATAAGAGAATAATGGGTATTATATTTTGCATTTTTTTTGTTAAGTATAATGTTACTTTAAAATAAAGAAAATAATAAATTCCACATTCTGAGTGCAAAAGGCCTCAATTTTTATTTTATGTTTGCAAAAATAAGATAATTCTGATAATTCCTACAAAAGATCTTGGCTTTGCAGAAAATTTAACTAGTGAAATAATACTTTGTAACCCTTCTATTACTGCCATGGTGAGGTGAAGCTATTTTCCACATAAAGCATATGCCAATGGGACTTTGATTACATTTTATTCATGCATCTATTTTTCTATCCATCAAACCATAAATGCCACAAGAATTAAAAAAATATTATATTATAAAAATTCACAAGGAGTAAAATATAATTATCACATTAATTTTTTCTGATTAGAAATCTTTAAAATCTATGAAATGTTATTTCAAAACTAGATTAATTAATTGATTAGTTACTTTATTTATTTTTAAAGATTTTATTTTTAATCTATGAGAGACACATAGAGAGAGAGACAGAGACACAGGCAGAGGGAGAAGCAGGGTCTCCATGAAGAGCCCTATATGGGACTCAACCCCATATCATGCCCTGAGCCAAGGCAGATGCTCAACCGCTGAGCCACCCAGCTGTCCCCAAACTAGTTTTAAAGGTGGTTTAACAATGTTTTTTTCCCCTACTTTTGATCTCATGCTATTCACAGGTCACTTTCTAGGAATATGACAAAATGGCAACGAGGCAGCAATTTATGTTGACTATGAATGAAATTGTCATTATGTTCAATAATCTTTCTCAAAACAAAGTTTCTAGAACACAACAAAAGCTTTTAAGTCAAATTGTAATCCTCTAATGCCTTAAAGCAAATTTTATCCCACTAAGTATTAAATTCCTGAAAATACTGGATTGACATGGAATTACTAGCAGCATCTGAACTATTTTTATATAAATAATATTCCTGTAATGAAATATTATTTTAGGAGAGATAGAATTGTGTCTTTATGATGGAGACACATATAATGATAGCTGATGTCTGGAAGGTATTAGACTGTGGTTATAATAATCACTATAATTTTAACAGTTCATGCTAGCACAACTGCACATCTATTCTTCATTTGTCTCTAAACTAATTTGTTCTACATATGAATATATAACCTTCATCAATTTAAAGTGTCATCCCTTGGCTATGTGGGTCATTAGAGGGAATGCATAATGTATGAGTTCCACCATCCAAACTTAGAGGGGGAAGTCTGTAACCAAGTGTGAAATCATTGCTGCAAGGTGGACTTCTGAGATTTAATCAAAATCAAGCATGATCACAAATGACCATCAATCAATTCCAGGGTTATTCATATATTTTGTTTTGAACCGAGAAATTTCATTCACAATTTTGTACCCAATATTGATCACTAGAGCAACTAAGATCATCAGATTATATGGATAACTTAATGAAGTTAAAGAAATTTCCCATAGGGCATTACTGTTCCAAAAGACAAAAAATCAATCCCTAAAAATGTGCTGAATTTATTGGAACTGGTTTATTCGGGGAGCACAGCACAATATTTGGGATGATAGAATAAGTAGTAAGTTTTATGTGGTGGCCAATCACAAACAATGAGATAAGTAGAACTCAATACATCCCATTTTAGATCAATACTTTTGGGGAACTAGAATATGAAGAAATTAATGACTATTAGGTAAAGATTATAGCATTCTTGGTGATGATGCTAAAACTATGACATCATTTTTACTGTTTAACATTTTGTATCTCAATAATTATTATTTTATGTTCTACTTCTTATACATTTCCTCAAAACTAGTTTCAGTTGCAGATGTTTAAAAATAATATCCATCCTAACAAAATGCACGAATCCTGAAATACACAATACATTTATCCAGGATCACTCTATTCAGTCTTGAATAATAAGGATAGTGTATTTTTTTAGGGAGGTGGATTCATTACTTTTAGTAAGTGTCCTCCTGTGAACATCTCAGAGTAGATAAGATTCAGAAATTGGGAGACTTTTGAGGCATATGCTTAGGTGTCAGTGTTATGTGAAGAGTAAATGTGAAAGGTTAATCCTTCTTTGTCTTGTCCAAAGTACAACATATAAATACTAAGTTTATTGAAAGTTTAGCAATTTTTGTTTAGGGCGTTCTTTGTAAATATGAAATCTTAGAATGGAGGTCTGTTTTCTTTTGAATTGATGTTTTTGTGGGTGTACTTTTGTGCAACAATCAGAAATAAATGGCTCTCCTTTGGATGGGCGGATAGGATTACAAGGTGATGGGCATTAAGGTGGGCATGTGATGTAATGAACACTGCGTGTTATATACAACTGATGAATCACTGAACTTTACCTCTAAAACTAATAATACACTATATGTTAATTAATTGAATTTAAATTTTAAAACACTACAGAAAGAGAAAAGAAGAAAGAAGAAAGAAAGAAGAAAGAAAAAAGAAAGAAGGAAAGAAAGAAAGAAAGAAAGAAAGAAAGAAAGAAAGAAAGAAAGAAAGAAAACAAATGAACGAGCTTTCTTTTTGGCTAGAAGATTCTTTGCAGTTCAAGTGAAGAGGAAAATATAGCCATAGCATATGGAGAGTGGAGGCATTACATAATACACTGGGGATTATAGTTGCAAAATAGACTTATGATTTATATTCCTTTTCAGAGATGTATTTGTGCATGTGCGTGTGTGTGTGTGTCTGTGTTTCTAAACATGCATACAAATATGAGGCAGGGTCATTTCCTTTTTGTGGAAATAGGATGTTATTTCTATTTATCTCATGCAATATCTAATGGTATAGACTGAAGGTCTATTTTAAATCAGTGTGAAGATGCTGAGATATTTATTAAATATATTAAATGAGTATAGAAAATATTTTTCAGTCTTTCCTTTTTCCATTACAACAAACATTTTATATTCATTTTCAAGTCTTATAGAATACTAATTCCAAAGCAAGAGTGCTACTAGACTTCATAACTTTCACATGCTATAAATTTTTTATTTCTATTCTATGTTTGGAAGTTCTGAGAAAAGTTGGAAAAACAATGTGGTGTTGAAATTCATTAAACCATATAAACTACCTTAAAACCTTGTATGATGATTCTCAATGGAGATTTGGACATTTATACTAACATAAAAATGTGTTTAACATCCTTGTAAATAGAGTAGTAGGCTAATAAAACATACTTGAAAATATTGCTGATGACACTGACAATATAATAAGCTTAAGATTAAATGCTCACATAGGTGTGCATGTTGTACACACATGTCTGATGTGGTGGTATGTTTTTAAAATGTAACATAAATATTTAAGTAAATTATGTAAGTTAGTAAAGGAATCAAAAGTTTCATGTCTTTTTTTGGGTTGGTAAAGAGGCATATGTTTGACCTGCAGTACATGTGGGCTGAGTTGAAATTAAATGAAAATTGGCAGTTTTCACTACTTTACTTTCTGAATAAAAATTAAACTGACAATGTGCTATGTATTTCTATAAAAACGCAAATTGATTTTAGTTTTGTTTATTTCACTAATCTCAAAGTTTTTCCTTAATTCACTTAAAATTAAAGTTTTTTTTTTAAAAACCTTTAACTTGTGGTTAAATCAGTGAATTTTACTTTTAAACATCATTTAAACTTCAAACAAAACAGAGGGACTGGTAGCAAAACTGGAGATTTCTGAACTCTGTAAGAGAGCAACAGAAAATATTCCCTCCCTCTCTTCTTTTTTACAAACCTTGCCCTTATTTTTATTTATTCATTCATAAAACTCTTTTTTTTTTTCTTTTGGCCAAGCTTTTCTCTAAGTACTGGGGATGCAGCAGTGAAAAAGATGGCAAACATCCAAACACTGCTAGAGCTTACATTCTAGTGGAGAGAAAAAGACAATAAGCTTGATAATTAAGCAAAGTATACGATGGTAGTGATTAAAAAATAATGAGGTCAGGAAGGTAAACAGGAAGTGCGTGGATGACAGTGGTTGTAATTTTGCATATGGTGGTCAGTTTAAACTCATAAACTACATTTGAGAAAAGGTTTGAGGGAGCTGAGGGTGAGAGCCATTCACAATGAATGGTGAAGAGTATTCTGTGCAGGATGACTCCCTGAGATGGGAATGTGTCTGACGCATTGAAAGAACAGCAAATAGGCCAATGTACAGGGAGTGAGAGGAAAATGAATCAGGATGAAGTAGGAGAGCTCAGGAGAATGGAAGGGAGAGCACTATCTGGGTTTTACCTTTTATTCTGAGTGAGATCTAAAGTGAGATCTAAAGCCATTGGAGAGTTCTGAGCAGTGCTTTCATATCCCATGTTACATTTTCAAGGGTTACCCTGACTGTTTGAAGGAGGAGGAGTAATAGTGGAAACAGGGAGAATAATCAGGAAGCTATTACAATGACTCAGGGCAGAGATGATTGTGGCTCAGACTCGGTTGGTCGCAGTGGATGCAGTGAGAAGTGTTGGATTCTGGATATGTTTTGAAGGTAGTCTCAAAAGGATTTGCTGACAGAACAGGTATTACTCATAAGACAAAGAGGAGTAGAGAATGACTCCAGAACTTTTGGTCAAAGCACCTGGAAGAATGAATTTTCTCCCTACTGAGATGGTGATGAGACAGAAAACCAGCAGCTAAGTTTTGGACATTTTATCTTTGAGATGCTTGAGGGGTGTCTAAGGGTTGAGGAGAGACTAGAAAGGGAAAAAAGTGGCTGAGAAAGAGGGAGAACACCAGCAAGGTCTGGAAGCCTAATGAAGAGTCTGAATTGGTACAGTTGTTGAAATCCCTGAGACAATGTGTAAGGATGGATTCTGAGAAGAGGATCAACCAAGTAAGTGGGGGCAGGGAAGTCTCCCTTAGATTCTTACCGAGATTATGTACTGTGTCAACAAGCTTCAGGTCAGAATTGCAAGGCTGTTCTTATGTGAGTGTATTCATTTCTATTGCTGCTATAAAAAATTGTCACAAACTTAATAGGTCAAAAACAACATGAATGTATTATCTTGTAGTTCTGGAGTTCTTACTAGACTAAAGTCAAGGTATCAGTGGAGCTGCATTTCATTTTTTGGAAGCTTTGAAGCTGTTCTTTCTCCTTTTGTGGTTTCTAGAAGTCACCCATGTTCCTTGGCCTCTCCTTTGTCTACTTTCAAAGGCAGCAGCATTGCATTTCTCTGACTACTCTTCCATTGTCACATCTCCTTGTGTCTTCTTCCATTTTTGAGTGCTCTTGGGTCACAATGAACCCTCCTAGCTAATCTAAGGTCCTGATCTGCCTATTTGAAGGTCAGCTGACTAACAACCTTAACCATTTGCAATTTTAATTCTCTTTTGCCATGTAAATTAACATATAGACAGATTCTGGGCATTAGGACATGGTTATCTTGGGGGAGGGGCTGTTATTTCCCCTATTGCTGTGAGAATATAAAATGCTATTGATGAGAAATCATTTTTTCTTGTTATTCATATCAGTACATTAATTTTCCCACTAAACCTAATCAATGTCTTGTAAGTAAACAAACCAGGGAAAAGTATATACCATGTTAAATAGATATAAAAAACACATTGTTGCTGGTGGAAAGAGAGTTACAATTTGGTTGCCAGGCAGAGACAAAGTTAGGACATGTGGATAGGAACTGGTATTAACCAATTATGGCTACTACACTCTTGAAATGGAATAGGGAGGTTTATGCAACAGATTAAGTATAAAAGTCATCCAAATTGTCAAGGAAGAAATAAAACTTTCACAATTTGCAGATTATATGATGCTATATATAGAAAATCTGAAAGACTCCACAAAAAAACTGCTAGAACTGATAAACCAATCCACTAAAGTTGCAGGATACAAACATACAGAAATCTGATGCACTTCCATACACAATAGTGAAGCAGCAGAAGGAGAAAACAAAGAATCAATCCCATTTACAATTGCAACAAAAACAATAAGACACCTAGGAATAAACGAAAGCCCTATACTCCAAAAACTATAGAACACTGATGAAAGAAATTGAAGATGACACAAAGAAATGGAAAAACATTCCATGCTCATGGATTGGAAGAATAATATTGTTAGAATGTCTATACTACCCAAAGCAATCTACACATTTAATGCAACCCTATTGAAAATGCCAGCAGCATTTTTCACAGAATTAGAACAAACAATCCTAAAATTTATATGGAAGCACAAAAGACCCTGAAGAGCCAAAGTAACCTTGAAAAATAAAATTACAAGTTTGGCATATGGAAAAAAGTTTAGGATGTAAATGGATATGGTACAAAGTGTGTTTATAGAAACATTGGCTATATGGAAATTGAGAAATGTGCGATTGTTCAGTTTTTGTTTTGTGTTGTTGCAGAAGTAAAGAAAGAGCCAAAGCCAGCAGACTGCCTTGAAGGAGATGGTGGAAAGAGAGCTGGATGTTGGTTGCCAGGCAGAGACAAAGTTAGGAAGTGTGGATAGGAACTGGTATTAGGTAAATCTTATAAGATGTCAACAAAGTTTAAAGAGACTGATATGTGAGATAGAATTTTATGTCAATATTGGCTCAAAATCAAAAATAACAAATGTGCAGAAGGCAAGATGTGGAATCTACACTTTAGAGATAGGCTTCTTGAGTAATTTTCTTGAAGTTGATATGTTCCTTTGAATGGCACTGATCATTTTTCATGTTCTAAACAATTATTGTGTACTACTAACCTCTGCTGGGAAATACAACAAGTCTCTTATGAGTAGATCTTAAAAGTGCTCATCACAGGAAAAAAATTGTGACTATGCCAGATAATTGATGTTAATTAACTTGTAATCATTTTGCAACATATACATATATCAAATCATTATGTTGTATACCTTGAACTCACACATTATGTTTCAATAAAACTGGGGGAAAAGGCTTTTATGTTTCTCATTTCTGTGAAAAATTCACTCTCTTTAAATAAAATGATTACTTTCTAAATTCATGTTATATGTAATGTAAAGTGCTTGGTTCTGTGATAATGTAAAAATGCTGCTCTTTAGTATTTTACAGCAGCATATATGTGATTAGAGTGTAAGTGTCCTAAAATTTTAATAAATAAGCATATGTTGAATAGCAGTTTGTTAACAAAATGTATACATGATTTCATAAGATCACTGTGTGGTGTTTTATTAGGAAAAAAAGCTTAAAAAGCAGTTTTATTTTTTATCTGACTAGATAGTGAGTTTAAGCCTTAGTGGGAATTCGATAATAGCGAGTCATTTTGGGTTTTTAGGACCAAATGAAGTGATCAAAGCCCTATCGGAAAGAGATTAGTCCAACATGGTAAATAAAATAGATTATACAAGGAAAGATCAGAGTCATAAAGATCAAGTTAGATTTTATTTTAATTATTCAAGATTAGAATAATTTAAAGAGAACCAGTGTGCTTAGAAATGGAGTGCAAGAGACAAATGGGAGATAAACTGTGAAAGAAAACCAGAGTGTGAAGTAAAAAAACAAAAGAAACCCTGCAAAAAAACAAAAACCAAAAGAATTTGATGACAGTGGATATAAAAAGGATAGAACACAAAGATAGCACTCAACCTAGAGACACTGAGTACATAAATAGCAACAAATTAAATTGGGAAACTCTTTGGGAGATTTGGGGGGTGAAGTGATTGTGGAGGGGGAATATGAAATGTATTGTGAGTTTGTTCCCTTTAAAGATTCAAAAATGGAAAGAAAAGAAAAGCTTTATAAAATGAATAGAGAAGCTTCTAGGGACAATATTCTTCCACAAATACTTCAAATGCATTATCGCGATGACTTTTGTGAATAAAAATTAAGTCAAAAATCAAATCTCCAAAAGGAACATAAGAGGTTTATAAGTGAGTATGGTGCCTTCTTTCCAGTGAAAGATTCTATGGAGAGATTTCTATAATTAGCTCCTAGGATCAGTTTTCTTGGATTTGTCATACACCATTAAAATGCGATCACTTTTCTATGCTATCCTCTTTGCCTAAGTATCCTCATGCTCAACCAGAAGCCAGAATTTGCATACAACTAAAGGAATTTCAAAACATGGGTCCAAGAAATGCAGATACATTTGACTGAATTTCATATCATTCAGACATAGTCCAAATTCTGTGAGATAGCAACTGTGGGAATCTGGAGGGAGAAAATCTATTTGAATCAAAGTGGAAATATGAAATCCTTAGGTGGAAATTAAAAGCAAAGTCACCAGGTTTAATTGAGATAGGGATCAAAAGATACTGTCTTCCAACCAGTTGGCAGTATGGCAGTGTTTAAGATAATCATTGCAGAAGAAGAATGCATAGCCACTGAAGACAGGTCTGTCCCTGTCATCATCCCACTGGCTCCATCTCTGAAGGATAATGTGATCCTTTCTTTGTCCGGAGGAGTATAGGCTTTTTCTGATCTGGCTTTCTCCATATAATTCTATAGAACATATTTGGCACCTGTTCAATATTTTTTGAATAAATGAACAAATCTCCCATGATTTGGGGACACATGTTTCAGTCATGAGATCTTCATAATTCCAGTTCGTTCTCTTTCCTAGGTGGCTCCATTTCCTGGGGTTAGATTTGCTCTGGCTCAAGCAGCATCCCCAGTACCCTTCCACCCCTATGACTCTGCTCCCTCCTATGCATCATACACTTAAGAGCACAAGAAAATATGAGGAGCCCATTGTAAATGTGAAAACAATATTCTACTCCACTTAGTCAATTAAAGACACCTTTGTTCTGTGTTTTAGGTACCCTCTCCCAAAATATATGTGGCTTCACTTTAATATTTAGGTATAGTTAACATTTTGGTATAGAAAACAAATTTAATATACTGATATTTCAGTGAAACTGACTTTAAAAATATCTATAATTTTACTTAAGTCCAAATGTAAAATTTAGCTATTATTAGGCAAATATGTAATGCCACCCAAGATAAATCAGAACTTGTAAAGTCTTTATAGTTACTTTCTTATCTATCCAAAAAAGTATTTATTGAGGTTTAGAAGAGGACAAGTGAACTAGAAGTTTTTTAATGCTAGTCACTGTCTTTTGCATTTCACACATATAAACTCACTTTATCATTTTAACCATTGTATATACAATTTGTTCTCATCTTGCATATGAAGAAATGAAGCATTGAGAGTCTAAATGTTAGAGGAGACACACTGTCAGGTGGCTGATTTGCGATTCCCACTTATGGTCTTTTTAATCTGATGTCTTTGAGTATATACTCAATATTATACATTTAAACCCAATTGAGACATCTCCATCTCAATTGGATTCACTGAGTTTGTGCAAAGCACTGGTAGGTAGGCACTGGGAATACTAACATAAATTGAATATGGATTCTGGCTTTAGTAGCTTTTAGTTGGTAAAAGTGATAATATAGATACATAAATATACCAGTAATACAAGGGAGAATGTATGGTACAAGAACAGATTTAGGTCTATTCTGACTATAATATGTGACAAAATCTTGTTTAGATGAAATTATAGCTTAGAAATCTTTGTTTAAATTCTTAAATATTTTGTCAGTTGACAATGGAAAAAAAATAAAAGATTGAAACTAAAAGCAACAAATGATTTTCCAAAGTCAAATACACTTATGATATAACACTCCAGTATTTTTAATATACTTATTTTTGGTTTGCGGCCAATGCATTAAGAAGAAATGGACCACTTCTAGGTCATACAAACTCACGTTCACATTTTTTAGCCTTCGTGCCATTGTCTTTTCTCATTCATCTTTTAGATCTGAATTGAGAAAAGCACAGGAGGAAGGGTCAGGCCGCCAGAAACCCCTTTAGTGTGATTCAGAAGCACAACTGCTTAGTTTCAGGTCCGTCAGCATAGTGATAGACAGGACCCAGTGTTTCTGTGATTAATCTTTCTAATGTACCATGATACTTTGCAGAACAGAACGATTACCAGTAGATACTTGCTCTTTTCCCTCATTCCTGGCCAATGACCTAGGCCAATGAGCCAGAATAACTCTGATTGAAAACCAAAAAGGTACTAGAGTTGTTAACATTTTCCTTTTCTCATTATGGTCATTTCCTTCAGTTCAGTGAGTCTGGATGGAGTCTATTTGGTGAAATAGGGACTGCATTATTGTTAATAATCAGACATATACATATGTCTGCAGTGCCATTTTAGCTATACCATATTCAGTCATAATATATGTCTGTTTACATACATGTGTTCTTTTCTAGGGTAAATCATAGTAGAATGAAAATGTACAGATTAACATTCCAAAGTAGCACATTATCAGGGAACATTATCCTCTATTTTAGAAAGGATGATAATGGTGTTCAGAAGCTAAGTGGCAGGGAGCCCTTCCTCTGAGCCTCCAGCAATGATTCATATTTTTGATAGCTCTGAGTGAGTTAAGCTTTGTCTTTGTCATAGCTGCCTCTTTATACCTGGATGAAGACATCAATCCTGGGGGCACCAGAGGGAATGGAGCCCATATACTCTGCCCTGTATGCCAGAAGCCACTGTGCAACAGCCAGAAACAGAAATAAATGCAAACATCCCCACTATTACTGTATTTTCAGGAAACAAAGCTTTATTTCATTGAGTTGTCTTGACAGGGGATAAAAATGAATTCCTGATCACAAGAAGATTGAAAACATGTTACTTTTGAACTCCGTCAGGAAAATTGGAAAGCTGAGTTTCAGTGACTGAAGGAAACACTAGTATCCCCACACACAGCATTGACTCCTACATGGTTTCAATGGAACCAAAAGCTCTATGCAGAGTATGAGGCCTTTAAAATGAGTCTTGGGACTCTGGAAGGCTCCCGACCCAAAAGCCTATCCACTGAGCTCTGGGGTGGGAGAAGTAATAAGGAATGAGATCCAGCTTTGCCTCTCAAACTCAGTGAGATGCTAAGACAAGTGGATATCTTTTTGTAAGCAGGGATGGATAAATTACTTTTCACTTTTCAATCCAAGGGAGGTCTTTCTGGCCCACTGTCCTGCCTCCTGAAATATGTCAACTCCCACCTCAAAATCATGCCCCTCCTCACCCTTCTCATGCTTTAAGAACAAAGATGTGAGGTTCTTTCCATTGAATGATTTGGCTAGGTCTGTTTTACTACTTATGCCAAAATGGGACCTAAAGCTACAACTATTATTTCCTCCTTGTGTTTTTGAAGTAGTTGGTTGATAAAAATTGGTAAAACTACCAGAGTGTAGGACTATGCCTCCTTCAGGTTTATACTTTCCAATTACTACCTTAGTAGCTTCCACATTACACATTCTGTAGTAGTTGAATAATTTGTTTTGATTCCATTCTATTTGTATTTTTATTTGTTCATAGAGAAGTATTTTCATTTTGCTTTGTAAAAAACTACAAGATTTTGTGATTCTTATGGTATGCATACTCACACCCCAACACATTTAAAACAAAACAAAACAAAACAAAACAAAACAAACGATAAATACCCTAGCTCACATGACTCCAAAAAGTCAGGTATGATTCTAACAATTCTATTAACATTTTCATCTTTTAGAACTATAGCAGCAATATAACTATCTCATGATTGATTTGTGGCCGATTTTGTTTACTGTCCTAAATGCCAAGGTTGGTGCCTGTCATCTAAAAAACAGTCAATGCGTTATAAATTATCATTGCAAATATTTGAGTTTATACATAGCAAAATTGGGTATATTTATAATGGATGTCTCTTATTTGGCTTTTTCTATTTATTTTTTATAATTAAACTATGTTAATAAGAGGAATTCTTTGTGGGCCAAACACATATCCAACTGTAAAACATCCTAAATCACCAACCATGGAAAGCATATATTCAAGTGATGACATCAATCAATTTATTATGGATCAATTTGCAGCCAAGCATTCCCCTAAACCTGTCTAATGTTTTGGCAAGGGACTTGAAAGGACTCACTAAAAATTTATTAGTGTAGCTTGAAATAGTTTGTTTTTTTTTCATTCTCTGGCTCAACAAAGAGAATACTGTTTGCCCTCTGAACATATAGATTTTATAGTTTAACGTAGTAATGGATATGCCTGCCAAGAATCACAGTTTTTAATGAGCCTTTATTAAAACCATTGCTGTGTTTTAGCTTTCATTTTATGTTCTGCATTTTTATTTAAAACTCATTCTATTTAAATTTGTCTGTTTAGTAATCAAACTTTGCTGGTAGCTTGGAATATATTTTGCATCACTTTGCATCTTCTTTCCAAAAGTTCTGAACCTAAACTAGTTCAATTAATTGATACTAAGGTTGACCACGTGCATTATGTAAATCTTAAGAACAGAACTCACACTCACATTAAAGAGCATGTTACTTTCATATGCAATGTTTTTAAGTAAGCTACAGCTTTGAAAAGCTAAGTATTTCAGGGACTGATTTAAATTTCAAAACTGTTAGCTTGGTGCAGTAGCCACAGCACAAAATGAGCAGGTTTGTAGGTTACTATATATTATAAATTTGAGATTTTCTGGTCTATAGAAGAGACCAAACAGTAACATTTCAAACTGAGACCAGGAAAGGCTGAACTTTTAAACTGTAATAAAACTTAGTTGTTGCTATTGACCAAAAAGTGTCAAAAAGTTAACCCAAATTTAATCCCTTAATGAAATCTGATATAAACGATGGCAGCGCATTTATTAACAACATTTTTCTGAACTATCTCATTTTGAGAACATTTTATGAATAAAAGAAGTGAGTTTTGATTCCTTCATGTGTTACTTTCTGATAAATGCTATCCTTTTGTTTCTTTTTTAGAGCTTTATTGAGGTATAATGGATATACAAAAAATGACTTGGATTGGTTTGGACTTACACATACATCCGTGATACCACCATCAGAATCAAGACTTCCAAAAATATCCTTGTGTTTTTTGATATATGTGTGCATATGTGTATGTGTGTGCTTTGTGATAAGGACACTTAACCCAAGATCTATCCTCTTAATATATTTTAAAGTGCATAATACTCTATTGTTAACTATAGACACTATGTTGTACAGCCAAGATATGGAAATAAAGCAAATGTCCTTGGATGGATGAATGGATAAAGAAAATATGGTGTATATATATACATATATATATATAATGGAATATTATTCATTTTTTAAAAAGAAGAAAATTCAGCTATTGTGAGAACATGGAAGAATCTAGAAGAATACTAGATGAAATAAACTAATTAAAAAGAACAATTATTGCATGATTCCACTTGTAAGAAGTATCTAAAATAATTGAACTTATAGAAGCAGAAAATAAAATGGTGGTTGCCAGGGGCCGGGAGGAGAGGGAAGAAATCAGGAATTGTTGCTCACGGGTATATTTTTTTTTAATGCAAAATAAATAAGTTCTAGAGATCTCCTATGTTTTCTATTACAATATTGAGGCTTTAGGCTAAGTTCTTTTCCACTCAAAAAAACAGGAAGAAAGTAATATTCTCAAATGAAGAAAAATCAAAGAGTTGAAAGATGAATGATACACCAGTTAACAAAAAGCTGCCTGAATTTACTGGATTTTGGATTACTATATTTTTTCCCTCTGCTATTTGAGCAAGACTCTACATCACCATTTGGCACTGGGCTTTACAAATTGCATAGCCATCTCTGATCAAAGTCTTATGAATCCAATTTTTCTAATTAAAATAAATAGGTAAATGGTTTTTTTTTTCAATTTATCTTAATATTTAAAAAAGGTAACTGATCAAGCAGTAAACTTTGTCAATAAATTGTCACAAAATAAAAGTTTATACATAGCATTGCAATAGAGCATACTGAGGAGTTATTAGATCTCTGCCAAGAGTTTAGAATTTCTATTTTTGAAAACTGCTGCAATATTGCAAAGCAAATAGCCTTAGGTTTAAAAATATAAATTAAATTTAAAGATTGATTTTTAGTGCAAAAGAATACTATTTTCAATATGAAGTTTAGATAAACCAATCATTAACAGAGAAGACAATTATTGCTTTCTGCAATTAAAGATACAGTGATGAAATGTACCTACAAGTGCTTTGAATTATATATAAATCATGCCATTTTTGGTTTCTTGTATGACCTCTACAAGTTGTAGGAAATGTCAAAGAAATATAAAGATGTTATTATATAAATTTACATTTAAAATTAAATTCAGATTAATGTGAAATTGATTTGCATGAAGAGATCAATTTGTAAGAAAATATCTCCCATAAGAATCAACAGGTTCATGTGTACTAGAACTTGTACTAAAACATGTACCAAAACTTACATTTTAAAATAATTTATCAGAAATTTATCCCAATTTCGTCAATCTATAAAATATTCTTAACAGCTCCACACATCAAATACTTTTAAATTAAAAATTATCAAAAGCTATTTGCTATCAAACATTTGCATAGACTAATTGACACCGCTCTGAATATTGTTGATTCAAAATGAAGTCGTTAAAATTATACATTTGGATAAATTAATAAATTCATAGAATAAAAGCCAGAATAATCTTAGGATCAACCAAGATATATTAACAAAGTGGTAATTGTTGGGCCCGCGGGACCAAGGAGGATGGGGGGGGGCACCAAAGAACGGCAGCAGGCCCTCCACCTCGTGGCCCCCACCTCAGAACTTTCCCATCCCCAGCAGACCCCCCGGGGACACCTTATCAGGGGGAGACTGGACCTATGCAGGAAACCTGAACTGTACTTTACCCAGACCCCATATAAGGGCATGAGCAGTGATCGCCCCAGGCCTATCTCACCAGCAATGCGCCTAATACCTATCATCCTGTACAGACACCCAGCCCCATACCCCTCCCCTCTTAAAAGCCCGCTTGCCCTCCCCTGCGCCGACGCCCCCACTCTCTCCCTCCCCTGCCGGTGGGCGGAACCTCCCCAGAAAGCGCCTCCCATTAAAAGCCTGTTTTGACCAACTTTCGCCTGGCCTCTCCCTTCCATTTCACTACCAATCGGATTAAACCTGACAATAATGTATTATATAAAATTATGACACCAAAATATATTTTTGGTAATTTGTAAGTTATTACTTATGTGCTACCCATTATGCTTTAGGAAAATAAATTATTTTAAAAGAAATTGTTTCATATCTTACCTCCTTGAACTGTACTTTACACCCGCTTTTTGAACAAGGAACTCCACATTCTCATTTTGCACTGAGCCCACAAGTTACATAACCAATCATGATCAATCTTGCCCAAAGTTCTTAATTAAAATAAACAGGCAAGTGTAAATTTTCATTTCTGTTTATTTCATATTTTAGAAAAATTAACTCAGTACTATTCTCTTATTGTGATCTTTATCTTTCCTCTGCCAGTGCTTTGTGTCTCCTTGATTACAATAACATTCTTCATATCTGCTCATATTTTCCAGAGAGATAAGAAAAAAAAAATCCTGGATTTAAAATAATAAGCCTTAGTTTTCTAGCTCACCAGATTATCCACTCGCATGACTGTCAGGAGCCAGATTTTAAAAAGAACTTTTTTTTTTAACCTCAATGAGAAGTTCCCACCAGCCATCATTTGCCATATTTGACACAGCTGGTGAATGAGCAAAAGATACAAATTGTTGCAGAATCCCAAAACAAACTACACTCTTCTTTCAGCACCACCTGGGGCCTCTTAATGTATGAAGCAGGAAAAGGAAATATGCAAATCTTGGTATCATTTGCATAGAGCTGATTCCACTGAATAGTTTTCTTGGGTTTCCTAATGTTTTCATGGTTTTCTCAGCATACATTTATCAATCATTTTTCTTGTCAGGAAAAAAAATCTCATTTTTTTGGTTTCCATGTTAAGTGTTGCCTGGAGGTACTGTAATTTCTGAATCCTCTTAAGGTAAGAATTTCCTTGGAAAATTCTATAATTCTCAACAGAAAAGAAACCACCATTACTGAAAAAGCAAATAGCAGTGATCCCAGTGCATAATAAGCAACAGACTACCAGACTTCATTCTTTATTTTAATGGGACTCTTGATTACCATACGTAGAACATAAAAATGAAGCAAAAACATTACAGTCCTGATGCCAAGCTGCAGTGTTCTTCCCTCTGGGTATGGATACCACCCCGTCCATGAATCCTAGCCTTGGTTTATCAGTTATCATTATCAATGCCTATCTCTAAGAGCCACTAAAATTTAAAGACCTCCTTTCAAGCTAAGGCATATCTGTTTTTCTAGTCAATTTGTGCTTTTGGGGAGAAGATGACCCTACAATTAACTAAAAAATTAAGCCAGAATCTCTCTGTTCCTCAAGTAGATTAGCACTTTCCTTATTTGTTAGACAATTGTTAATTAAAAAAAAAGAAAAAAAAAACAATGTATATGGTGGCTTATAATAAGTAAGGGAGGCAAAACCTTTCGTTTTCACATTCTTGTGTGAACTCAAAGATCCCTTTGTATTTATTCTTTTTGAACAACATTTGGAAAGAAATTCATAGCTACCACTGCTGTATGATATACAGGACATTGTTAAAAGAGTAAATCATAAGAGTTATTCTCGTCACAAGGAGAATTTTTTTTTTCCTTTTTTTCCCCTTTCTTTAGATACAATTATCTATATGAGATGATATTACCTAAACCTATTGAAAGAAAACAAAAACAAAAATAAAAACCAGGATGGAAATGTTATGGTATTAGGTCATTTATTCTTTTTATTTAATTTCATATGATCATATAAAAATCACTCTGGCAACTTATTACCTCACATATAATTTTATTTTATTTTATTTTTTTTTTAAGGATTTATTTATTTATTTATTCATGACAGACATAGAGAGAGAGAGAGAGAGGCAGAGATACAGGCAGAGGGAGAAGCAGGCTCCATGCCTGGAGCCCGACACGGGACTCCAGGATCACACCCTGGGCCAAAGGCAGGCACTGAGCCACCCAGGGATCCCCTATACATAATTTTAAATATACCCAGGTTCACAAAAATTGTGTTTAATGCACAAAAATGTGTCTGTCTACTATGCTGTCTTTATTTCCATTTTCTAACAATTTTCTTTTGCTGTGTCAGATTTTGTTTATCAAATCAAGATTGTTGCAAAAACATATCTTATTAAAGTCCAAGTATCTGCCCAATTCACAATAAAAGGTCAAGTGAAAGATGAGCTTGCTAAAACAATGCCATCTTTATTCAAAAGAACTGTTAGCAACTGTCACATTTTATTTTATTTTTTTTCTGTCACATTTTAAAACTTACTCCATATGTGTCATGGATTGAATATTTCTGTCACCCCAAAACTCATATGTTGAAATCCTAATCCTGAAAGTGTTGGTATTAGGAGGTATTGGGAGGTAATTAGGTGATGAGGGTGGAGTTCTCATAATGCATTAGCACCCTTAGATGAAGAGGTAAGAGAAAACTTGTTTCCTCTCTACTCTCCATCATGTGAGAACAAGAGAAGATGACCATCTGCAAACCAGGAAGAGAATCTTCACCAGACACAGAATCAATGGCACCTTGGACTTAGACTTTCCATCCTCCACAACTTTGAGAAATAGATGTTTGTTCTTTAAGGCCCCAGTGTATGGTGGTTTTGTCTTAACTGCCAACACTAAGACAGTAACATGTAAGCAGAAAGGACAAGGAAGTCACAGAGATGCCTTGCTAAGGTCATTTTCCTCATTCTTTCTGCCCTTGCCCTTGAGTGCTAAGACTAAAAATCATTCCATGTTTGGTCTTTAACCTTTCAGTACACAGTACACAGAAGACATAACTCATGTGTACTATATATGTTTCAAACTCTTTGCTAGATGTGGCTCGCACTGAGAATGAAGTGGTGAATAAGACAGGCATCGTCCTTGCTGTCATGCAACCTACTTTGTGGTGGGAGAGACCAACAATAAATAAATAAAAATAAAATTCTGAACTGTGGTGATTATTATGAAAGGATAAAGTACCACATTAATAAAACAACTGTTAGGTGTTTCAAAAGAGAGGGAGAGGTGAGAAGTTTTCCCTGGAGTTATGTTGATGTTTAGAGGGACTAGGTTTCTGTTCCTATCTGTAATTACTTCTCCTCAGCAATGGTAAAGCCTAATGGACAAAAGAGCACATCCTTCCCAGTGAGAGTGTGATGTTTTCCTGCCTTCTCCCTTTTTTTTTTTTTCCAGTGGGAGAGAGAGAGAATGCAAGCAGGGAGGAAGGGCAGAAGGAGAGAGGATCTTAAACATGCTCCATGCGCAGCGTGAGGCCCCACAGGGGCCTCCAACTCATGATCCTGAGATCATGACCCTCATGAGCTGATATCAAGAGTTGGTCACTGAACCGACTGAGCCACCCAGGTGTCCTATGACTTCCTCTTATCTTAGAACACAGCGCTCTTGTTTTTCATCTTTTGAAACTCTTTTCCTTTCTTTCTTCCAATAAGTGCACTTAAAACCTTAAAATAGAACCAAATTGAGAAAGCTTACTAAAAATATATGCAATATTATCTCCTTTTGTGCCATTGATCTTGATGTAGTCACTGTAATACCAGTTTGTGTATTGTAATGCATACCAAAAGGCACTGCACAATGTACAAGTTTATCCCAATTACTGTGCTCAATCTCCTGGTGACTCTGAAAGAGAAAGACATAATACTGACCAAAAAATAAAAGTAGAAAACATACTAACTAAAGAGAAATAACATGAATATTCTTGGCACCAAGATTCACGAATTATTTCACTTCAGCAAAGTGAGTACCTTTGATATCATAGTACCTATAGGCAACAGCTATTAATGATATTTTAAAAATATAAGTAATGTACTAATGAACACTAATACACTAAATAGAACCTAAATTGTTCTCTTTCTGTTACATTTTCTTATTTATATTTAAACAGGGAAATTATGACATTATGTCCCATCATATCTTCGCATTTTAATTCTAAGTAGTTGGTCAACATGGAAGGATTTTTACTCTTCTTGGTGAATTCAGGAGGCACGTAGCATGAAAGTCTGTGTGATGCTGATAACCTTGAGGTTGCATATTTGGGTTTAACCTATGTGGCATACTCTGAGCATTTAAGAATAAACTTTAGTTATTCTCATGAATATAAATACTTAAGAGTAATTGTTACAAATTCCCAACACAAAATACTTTGGTAGAAGTTCTAACTTTTAAGCTATTTTTTTTTAACTCACAAATTACATTAGGAAGCCAAGAGAATTTCAATCTGTTTTGCACTTAGCTAATCTTAAGGGGCATTATTTACCAGCAAGAGGTTGGAATGGCCCTGCAGTGGTCCAGTGAGTGAGTGGCTGAATTGAAGTAACTGTCACAGGGTTTCTGGGCTGAATAAAAGAAATCTCTTCAACACACACAGTGCATTGATTTATTTATTCACCAGATTTAGTCCATTCTTAAAAAAAAGCTTATTAGAGTTTTTAACTATCTTTGTAATAAAAAAAAAAAAACGACTCATGATGTTGAATCACGAATTTCTTGACTTATTTTTTATTTTTTTATTTATTTTTTGAATTTCTTGACTTATTGTAGTACTGATAATACATAGAAATAAAGCTTAAAGAAATATTCATGTGCAAAATGTACACACAACCTGCAGGTAGAACATGTCCCTAATTAATGCTAAGTAATAAACCTAACTATTTTTAACTTAAATTGACACCCATGAGTAATCTAATGTTCAGCCCTTAGAATGCCTTGCATTCTTTCATGACTAGGGAGAGCCTGACTCCCTCCATAAAGATGATCTTGAAAACAGGTAAAATGACCAGAGAGATGTCTCTTTAAAACCTCTCCCACTACATAAAATACTCATTCATACATCAACTCAGGCAGTTTCATGGGGGAAGGCCCATTTTAAAAGAGGGTCAAGGTTTCAGATTATAAAGTCGGAAAGCTCATCATGCTTTGCCATTTCCTTTCTCCTCCCACCCTATTAATTCAAAAATTTTTACAAGGAGTGACAGTAATTAGAACTGATCTGGACCACCACCAAGGTTTTCTATCAAATTTCTTTCCTGTTTATATTTGAGTTTCTCAGAAGTTATCTGTGTGCCCTTTGGACATTTAGGGTCTTTTTTTTTTTTTTTTTTTTTTTAAACTTGCTCAGTACAAAGAATGTAATCTTAGCTGACTTGGCTCTGGATTGTATCATTGTATTTCTCTATTTCAACTGAGAAACCTTAGAGTAAAGAGCAAAAGTAGTAATTCATCATAACAGTCCCCTTCCCCCCAATTGAGGAAAAAAAGGACACTTTTTTGTTTAAAGGCTTCATTGCCTAAGATTGACTATATACTACCCAATTAACTTTACTTCAGCCAAACAGAAGTTCTATCTATAAATCATCCTCTTATGAAACAATTTTGAGGTTGTTTTTCATATGATTTTTTTTTTACTTCTACTTCTTTTTGAAGTTTTATTTGGGCCATTAGTTGGAGAATTAGTAATTGGAAAACAGAGCAAACAGATGTTTTCGATTAAAAAATTATAAGAACTTCTAGGATGTAATTGGCTACTGATTATTGTGTGCTGATAAAGTGGATAGGTTTGTAAATTATTTAATATACTAAACAGAATTTTAGTCTTCTGAGCAACTTATGTTCCTTGATAGATATTCTTGGACAATTTATGTTGGGTTACTCCCGTGATTCTTAATAATTTCAAAAAACTATGAGAAAGAGAATCATTACTTAAGAAAGGAAATAAATAGAATTTTATTTATTTATTTCTTATTTCTGAATATAAGCCTATTGTAGTATTAGAACTAAAAAGTTCTCAGGTGTGATTTGGGGGTAGGGCTGCTATATCATGACTTCTCTAGTGCTTTAAGGGATTTGGGGAGCATCTAATTCAGTTACTTCCCATCACAGAAAAAGAAAACATACAGAAAAATAATTTGCTCAGGTCACACAACTCATGACTCAATTAGATTTAGAAACTTGGGTCTTATGTCCAGTGTTTAATATTTTGTCCACTGTGCTTTCAGAATTGGCTTTTGGTTTTACAATCTGAAGATTCTAGCTCTGACTGAAAACTCCTATTGGGGATTAATTAGAGGAGTGTTGGGTTCTTTATTACCTTCTTAGAAAACTTCTAGAACATCTGATATAGATATTCTATACATTGTTGGTCAAAAATATTTTTGAGAAAATTTTGAGAATGAAAAATACATTCAAATTCGGCAACAGTAATAGCACATATTTGAAGAAACTGGAAGAACTGCAATTTTTAGCTACAGAACATCCATAGTTACAGGCACTGCTGACAAACTTCAGTGAGTTGCATAACTGGGTACAGTAAAGTCTTACTTTACAAACTGAATTTAAAAAGTAACTCTTACATAAACAAAAGTTTTCCTTACCTACCCTACTCTTTGTAGCTTTGATTGTTCTTCATCATTTGATCATTGTTAAGTTTTGTCTGCCTTGATTCCAACCCATTTCTTAAACCTTGAATGATACAACACTAATTTCTTTGCATTTGAAATCCACTGTTATGGTTCCCCCATGATTTTAAGAGAGTAAAAAATATATTCAGGAAAGGATTTCCATTTCTTCTTGGAAATATAAAGGGACAATGAGTTTCACAGACTGAAACACATCATTATGAGACATAAAGAAAAGGTAATGTCAGATCAATAAGACTCATGTTAGAAACAAATATACCACTTGTTGACAATCATTTCTATTTCCTCAGAAAGGACCTGGTTATGTGCCACACTGTTTTGGATCTTAAAAACGAGATCTCCAGCAAGCACTACACATTTTCATTTCTTAAAGTAAGTTCCTGCTTAGTTGCAAAATTATCTCAAACTTGTTTATCTCAGAAGTACAGATGGCACATTTTAGAACCTTTCCAAATGCCCACCAACACATACACTATTAAAACCATGTATTTTTCTCAGATTACTTAGGAGACAATCTTGTGAAGAGTATTTAAGTAGACTACTTAAAGCATTGGAAAGTAATGAAAAAAGAACATGTTTGCCTAAAAATCTCTTTTTCAAATAATTACATGAAACTTGCCCCTTCTCATAAGAAAATAATGAGAAAAGTACATTTGTGATTAAGGCTTTCTGAAACATATTCATTGACTATAAACATTATTGGCTTAGTAGAAATGTGTGTGATTTCTATTTTTTTCAGAGCCTATTCAAACCAAATTTTACCTACCTTCTCATCATTTCATAAGCATATAAACAACAGCAAAATAAATAGTCTAATGCTCATCAAAGTTCAACAGACTTATCGATAGCTGTTGAGGATATAGCCGTTTCTGTACATTCAGTGGGTTTTGTAGCAGCTAATGAGTTCATAAACACCACAGATTTTTGAGAACAGTGTCTCAACCAGATAATTCAGATGGCCTGAGTAGGGCACTAAAGTGATGCTTCTCTGCAAAGAACAGTTAGTATATAGGAGGAGGAATGTTTATAACCATCTTGACCTAAACTTATGTAGATTTTACTAAGGATAATAGCAGTAGTTTTGTTACTTTTGTAGCAATAATTAAAGATTATATAAAGATGATTCCATGTTGATTTTAGGTCTTCTAAAAAATACTGGGAAGAAGTGAAAGCTCAGAGAAGTTAAGAAACTTGTTTCAGTTTAAATAGTTCTTGAGAGGGAAATTTGGGACCTGATTTTCTGACCTCAGGTCCAGCGCTCCTTTCCATACATCATCCTGCTTACCCAGTAAATTGTATGGTAATGAGAGGAAAATGTATTTCCCTTTTAGTATTTTAATCTCTTGGAAAGACCAACTGAGAGTTTTACCTGAGGTAAAATTTGCCTAAAATTTTGAGTTTCATAATCCAGAATTGTGAGACTTTAATTTTGGATGATAAGACCTAAGTATTAAAAGGGTTCAAAAGGTGTATTAAAATGTCAATTAAAAAATCTACTAATAATTACTAAATAGAGAAAGATGTTGTGATTAGACTAAATTTAGCTGAGGTCAGATTCTATCGATCTTTATAGCCTCGTTAGCCTTGCCCCAGCATATTATTGTCACTTTGTGTGCATGAATAGATAAAACTCTTCTTGGAGTCATTTCTATCTGTTTACATATGGCTATTCAGGGTGAATATCTTAAAAGTTTGGGGATCAAAGTGGCTCATTAATGTCTCAAATTCAAAAAAAAAACAAGCTAGAAAAGATGCTACAAATGAATGAGATATGCCATTTTAGTTTTATTAAACTGAAGGAATAAAATAATTATCTTGATATTAAGTACCTCACTTTGGAGGTGTAATTCCCATCAACCTCCCTAGTATACAGGGTCCTCAAAAACAATTATATATGACATGAAAAGTAAAATAACTCTCCTAAGGTGAACCTTTTAAAGTATATCTTTCACTTGTATTTGTAATTTATCTTTTTTTTCCCCCAAAATGAACCTTTCACCTCTTCTTGAATTCTCTGTGCCTCTTGAGTAGCTGATGCTCATAAAAGGATTACCTAACTAAACTGCTTACTGCACTGTTTTGAGTGTAAGTGCCACAAGAAAAAATACTGCTGTTGACAAACTTTGACAAGCTGTGGTTTAAGAATCATTCTACTCTGACATTTACTCAAACCAATCACCTAGTTTTTTCTACCAAAATGGTTCCATGTAAATGACCGATATATCTGGGTTTTTGCTAGGAATGTTGCTTTGTAGGTGAACTACATTTTATCATTTTAGTCAAGAGTTAAAGTTGGAACAGTACCAGAATGACTGGGCTACGCTGTTGGAGCCACATTTAAAATTTTCAATACTACTTCTCTCCCCCACACACCAAGCCTGATCCAAAGCACAGGAAGCAATGTTATAAAGAAACTTAAAAAAAAATGTTTAGGGTTGACTATTTATCTATGGCTTTGATTTATTTGGAACACGGTTTTTAAAATAGAGTCAAGGCACCTGAATGGCTCAGTCAGTTGATTTCCACTCAGGTCATGGTCTCAGGGTCCTAAGATGGAAATCTGCATCTGGCTCTGTGCTTAGTGGGGAATCTACTCCCTCTGTCTCTGTCCTTCCCTCCACTCTTTCTCTCAAATAAATAAATGTTAAAAAAATAAAAACAAAAACAGAGGGGCATGGACCAATATCTGTGAGGATCGTTTCACTTAGCCATTTAATTAATGACTGTGTTCCCATTAGACTGCTCCATCATGGTTGGAATTATGTAAATTTTTGTTCCTTTCTCTGGCTTCAGTATATAATAGACTCCCTATCCCATAGTAAGCACTCAATAAATATTATCAAATGATTAAATGAATCTTTGAGAAGTTAAGAATTCTTATTTTGTTCCGTTGCTTACTCATGGTGAAAAACTGCATCTGTTCCCCTCATTAAGTTGATTAAATATATCTGCTATTGGCTGCAAAAGAAGAGAGAAAGAGACAGAGAGGAAGAGCAAAAGATATGAGAAGTAAAAGTACAGATTTCAACTTCATTATACACTAAGAATCTAAAATGTTTGCTTTACTGAGGGAAACTCTATCCTCTTCATGTAGGAAAGGCATAAAATTAACTTAAATACTAACATTTTTCATAAAAACTAAATTACTCTGCAGTCTAATGGGATCTTAACCAAATAGACTTACAAATTCAAAATGAATCATTTAATACACTTGTAGTCAAACTGGGACATATCAATACAGAGATGAAAAAGGATACAGTAAAATCTATAGCACAGAGAGGGAAAAGGATGAACATTTAAATAATTATATTACTAGAGCTTGTGTAGCAAATGGTTAAGAAAAACAGATTCTGGCATTCAAACTGCCTAGGTTTCAATTCCAACAAGGCCATTTACTGTCTGTGCCCCAAAATGAGTTACTTAACATCTCTGTGTCACAGTTCTATCAACCATAAACTGGGTAATAATGACAGTACATATCGCATATGGTTATTGTGAAGATCAAATAAATTAGTAATTGTTTATTATTGCCTTCCAAGTTCTTTCATATAATAATCATTATTATTATCAGACGAGCTCAGTGAATTGTCAGCTGTGTGTTGTGTGTTTGTGCAGCTAAATAACCTAATGAATCAAGAAGTTCTTTTGAAATCCCCATTGCTCTAACAGTATCTTTTGTGAAATCCATCTCCCAAACTTACACATACTGCACCAGATTATATATAGGTAATCTAATCTATTTTACACATAATTATAAAACATATAGAAATATTTAAATTATATAATTTTAGGCTAATATGTTCTTAAAGGAAAATGTTTATTTCTAGTATTAAGATTTTGCTTTTCATAAGAAAAAATTCAAGGCAAGAATGAGTTAGTTTTTGTTTTTGTTTCTTTTTTTTTAGTTAGTTTTTGACATGAGAATTGCTAGTGGATCTCATGACAGCCCTTTATGATTATCTGTGAACTACAATACTAAATAGGCTACCATCACATATGTTTAAAAAATCCCATCTAATGTCATCACATACTCGCTTTGAATTTTGGAGAAGCAATTTATTTTTAACCTGACTGATATATAAGTCACAGAGAAGAAAAATAAATTGCTAGTTTTTATTGCGAGCTATCAATCTTTTACTTGTCTCAAAACTAGGACTTGATGACAAAAACAGATATTAAAAGATGAAAAATGCAATTAACTTCAGGATCTAAATTTGGGAGATGCTGGTTCCAGATTTTTATAGCAGTGATAGTAACAGATACTTCCATGAGAATGTCTCAGGACAAAATTCTGGTTTTTCTGAGCTCAAAGATGGTGGCTGAATAAAGAATGTAGTACATGTAGTACTACATCACAAGCATGTAGTAGATCCACAGCAATTCATGCTGAGAATAATTAAAGAAAAGGATTCCCAAGTTATATCTTGGATTTTTGTATGTGATTTATAATTTTTCAGTACTGATAGTCTCCTAGTGGAAAAGATAACATATATGTTTTATTTTTAAAGATTTTATTTATTTATTTATTTATTTATTTATTTATTTATTTATTATTTATTTATTTAAAAGGGAGAGAGAATGAGAGAGAGAGCATGAGCAGGGGGAGCAGCAGAAGGACAGTGAGAAACAGACTCCCTGCTGAGAAGGGAGCAGAGTAGAGACTAGATTCCAGGACCCCTGGATCATGAGTTGAGCCAAAGGTGGATACTTAACTGACTGAGCCACCCAGGGTCCCCAACTGATAGGGTTTTTAATCAAGCATTCTCTAGCAAGGGCCAAGATTGGGAAGAGGCACTGGGATGGGAATCTGAAAAAAGGCTTTGGGTCATGGCTTTTCTTCTAATTGATTGTGGTCCTTCTGTGCTTTGAGATGAAGGTAAGGTCTTATTATTTGGTCTAATGGAAATCAACACTACTATCCCTATAGATAATCTAATACTTGAAAATATAAACACAAAAATGCATATTATCATTTCAAGTGTCAGATCATGAGAGCCTCCCTCACTTTATACTAGTTTTACCTGGAATTTTTCTACTCTCTCTCTCATACCTTCAAAATGTGGCTGCCTTGCCCTTTCTCATCTTATTCTATCACTTTATCTCAATTAAAATTCCTCTCATTCCTGGAGTGTAGGGCCTGTAGTTGACGAACTAAAGAGCAAAGAGGAAAATGTGGCTCTCGCCTCAGTTGTGTTCCTACCCAGCAGCTGGAGTATAACATTGCTTTCCTTGATACATTTCCATTCTTTTTGTCTCACTCATGTCCTCACTAAATATATCTAGGATGACCAGAGTTTTTTAAAAAATTGTATTCATTTATTCATGAAAGACACAGAGAGAGAAAGAGAAAGAGAAAGGAGGGGGGAGGGAGGGAGGGACGGAAGGAGAAGCAGGCTCCATGCAAGAAGCCCTATGTGGGACTTGATCCCAGGACTCCAGGATCACGCCCTGGGCCGAAGGCAGGCGGCAAACCACTGAGCCAGGGGGATCCCTAGGATGACCAGAATTTAAGTGAAACTCCGAAACTTAGTTTTCTTCCAGTGATACTTATGTTAAAAAAAAAAACAAAACAACAAAACTTAACTTTTAGAGGTAGTTTGTATGATTTCTAAATATAGATATAGATTTAGATAGAGATATAGATAGATATATATTCATTACTTAATAGAAGCAACAGAAGTATCTTTGAAACTCTCAAAGATATGTACTTGTGGGAAAAGATAAAGAAGTATAAAGGATATCTACCAGAGTTAGTCCTGGACAAGAGAAACATGGTTCAGAAATAATCGTTGGTGGCAGTGGGAAGGCAAATAGGAAATTTATTCACTAACACACTGGGTAACAATATTGTTCTGGAGATACAAAATATGAGATTTTGTCTGTCCTTGAAAGTTCACACTCATGGGGTAAATACAGATACAACAGGCAAATCAAAGATTCAGGGCAAAAGTAATATATATCTCTAGACTAAACAGACAATAGAGCCAGTTCTTAAATCTTAGACCCTGCCCTACAGGATGGACATTTGTCAATCTTACTTGCAAGCAGGTAGAGGCAGTGAGAGAGGAGTGTCCAGTTCCATGACTGGAGAGCTATGTGGCTAGTACCTCCACTTGGAAAACAAAATCTTTTTAAGAGTCATTCCATTAGTGATGCTAAGTCTTAAAGTATTATTAGAAGAGTAAGATCCTCAATTATATCTTGGTCCAATACATTTTGTCAGTTTACCTATAAAACCAATTGGTACTTGTAGCAACATTAATATGTTTAAATACACTGAAACAAATGTGAAGAAAAGCTTTTTCCATAACTCATACATTTTGGTGTACTCTCTGGGTATGATGAGAAATTCCTATAGTTCCATTACTGAAGAATTCATTGTCTTAGCACAAGCATGTATACATCCTTAAGGATATATGAAAGTGTTTTCAGCAAGTTTACTTTAAAGTTAACCCTAAAAAACATTAAAATACAACAAAAAGCACTTGATTCTTCTTTATATAAATTCCCATGTGTTCTAGGGGAGAAAGATAAATTTGATGGCTTCTCTTAGGTATGTGCAGTGGATTGGAGGAGGGAGCAGGGGAAAAAAAGGGCAGGATTAAACCAAACTAAATAGAAAAAGGAAAACAAAAACAAAAACATGCCTAATTTGTAAATTACACTTATAAACATATTTCTTAAGGAATTAGATTGAATTAACAAGCATCTTAAAAAGAAAAATCGTATTTCTCAAACATCTGAGTAAAAAAAAATTCATTAACAAACCTTTCCTTAGGACTCAGAAGTGTCCTTTGCTACCTAGCATGAATCACGAATAAATATTCATGGCATTGCATATTATCTACAAGGGGTCATGCCCTCTGAATCATATTAAAGAAAGAAAATTAATTTATTATTTCTTTAAAAGATATATGTTGAGTGCCTATTATAAGCCAGGGGTTTAAAATGGGATAAAACGCTTCAAAATCCTTGAACTGGTGAAGCTTATATTCCAGTGCCAAAGAACGAATGTAAATAAAAATAAAAAGCTAAATATAAAATATGGTATTAGGGGATATCTTCTGAGACAAAAATAAATTGGGGAAAGTGATAGAGAATATCAGAGTATTGCAATTTAATATAGAATGAAAATGGCAAAATCCATGTAAACCCTCATACTTGGGACTGGGATCAGTAGGCTGTTGCTTCTGAGAAAGTCAGATTAACTCAGGATCTCTTCACAGTGAAGAGTGTTGCTCGAGTGTACCTTATTTATGTTTGGACTCTGCTTTATTCAGTATTTAATTTATTCCTAAGCAATAATTTGGCTTAGATGATTCAGCCTAAACAACACAAGGCTGTGAATGTATTTTTCTTCATTCTATTTTCCTTAAGAGTAACTGTGAGCATAGCTGCTGTAAAACACCAGATGGAAAGGAAACAGTTCGACACCATCTTTTCTTCATCTGCATTGCCATGGTACTCAGTTTCTCATTGCACACAGGAACTTGAAAATTTCAGGCCTCAGATGTGGTCACATCGATCCTCTGCTGACTACTACAGACTTGCCTTCAAATGAACCACAGGAATTCTCATTTCTTAATAATCAACAGCAGCTTCTTTTGTAATATGTTGTTTTGTTTTTTGCATATAGGCTAGCAGCACTGGTCCTAATTTCTGGCATTAGCTGTCAGGTCCCTTTCCCTTTGGGAGTTTTAAAATCACTGATATTAAGTTAATTATGTCTAACTCTTGTCAAGGGCTACAGGGAAAAACAAAATCTTCCAGAGTCTTGAAAAAAATATGACAACTCTGGATCAATTCATATTGATAATCTTTTTAATGATTTGGCTCAACTTCCTTATTATGCATGGTGTTGCATTATGACACCACCTGAAGTGATACACCATCTAATGAGTCATGATAGAAGGGTCTCCTCCAACTAATCTAACCTTAGACTCAAACTTAAAATTGGTCAAAATGGGAAAGGGATCCAGTCCTATTCCATGATAGAATGTCATCAAATCTGCCTTTAATATTGCTCCAGAGGAATAAACCTTCCCTTAAGCTCCAAAAAATACACTAATGAGTATAAAATGTATATTAATGAGTATAATAAGTAGTCATTAATACTCACCTAATTCTAAATAATTTTGGGTGTGTGACATTGAGGTAACAAAATGTGAAAATAACCACACCCCAGAGAAAGAATACAATGTAAACAATGAGGGTGGGGGCTTTGCCTAAATTGTTCACTTTGAACAGTATTTCATACTCAAGAGGTGCTCAATAAATTGATTAATCAATGAAAAAATAATATCTGTTCATGTCAAAGAAATCTGTGTAGATGTCAATGTCATATCTCTGTAAATTAAAGGATTATCCTTTTCATGGAAAGAAAATGGCTTTTGAAGAAATTGAGTAATTTAAAAATAATTTATGAAGATCATAATTAAGCAACATTAAAATTACTTTAAAATGTTAGTGCTACAGGGGCACCCCCGGTGGCGCAGCGGTTTAGCGCCACCTGCAGCCCGGGGTGTGATCCTGGAGACCTGGGATCGAGTCCCACATCGGGCTCCCTGCATGGAGCCTGCTTCTTCCTCTGCCTGTGTCTCTGCCTCTATCTCTCTCTCTGAATAAATAAATAAATCTTTAAAAAAAATGTTAGTGCTACATTGCAAGATTATCATTAGGGGCTTGTGAAATTAGGCATGAATCTAAAAGATAATCTAATTTTCAGATCCTAAGCATGAGGCACTATTTAAATCCATGTAAATTTTTTAATATTTATTTTACAATGGTAATTTCTTTATTTGCATAATAATCTCTACATATATGCTTTTGACATAGCACCTGGATTAGATATTTGCTTTTCTCAATCACCCTATTTTTTAAAAAGATACAGTTGAGAAAAAAATTGTGAACAGACTTTTAAATGCCAGATCAAGAGATCTATCCAAACTTTCCCATCCCCCTTGGAAAAAAAGTCTGGTTTTATTTATAATGCAACACTAGATTGGCTGTAAAAAAAAAAAGAGAGAGATTTTCCTTTTGAGGAAAGTGGAGGAATGGTTATATACATCCTGCATCTGGTGCTGGTGATTTTGAAAACACATGGAATTGGTGTGCATTATCCTTCTTCCAAGTCTTAGGGCTGTCATGTGACCTGTTCTCTCTGGTCAAATACCTAGAGGCTGAGGGCTCTGCGCATGAATGTCTACAGGTCCTGGTATAGAAACTCTCTCTTCTCCCAATAATTGGAATACAATAAGTGCCAGCTAGAAATAGTTATTTTCTTTCTATGCTGGATAGAGTAGAGCATATATTTCTAAGAAATATTTATATTACTGAAGACCCTGAGGTGACCCTAAATATCCTAATCAATAATAATAATACAGGACAGCTCAGGTGGCTCAGCGGTTAGGCACCTCTTTGGCCCAGGAGGTGGTCCTGGAGTCTCAGGAGGGAGTCCTGCATTGGGCTCCCTGCGTGGAGCCTGCTTCTCACTCTGCCTGTGTCTCTGCCTCTCTGTCTCTCTCTGTGTCTCTCATGAATAAATATAAAATCATATATATATATATATATATATATATATATAAATTTTTTCTAAACTTGTTAGGATTTGATATTCATTAGTCGAATGACAAAATGAGATTAAGAGTACCAAAAATGGAATCTTAGCATGTAAACCATTGCTATTTCATGATGTTTTTTGAGAGCATACCAATTGACATATATGTAATAAATTAGATTTTATGTGCATTAAACTTTACGCCATGTATGGTACCTATAAATTCTGTGTATCAGTAACCATCTTAAGTATAGTTGCTTTACAATTGTACTTTAATACTTATTATTATATGAATTTATTGAATCAGATCTGTTAGAATTGTTCATTTGTCATATGTTTTGGGTTGACCTATGTGATTTAATTGTGTTAAAAGTGTTTTAAAAGTATAAAGGTAATTCAAACCATAGCACTTAAAAAATATAGCCTTATATTATTAAGGCATGCATGTAATTATCATAATATTTATTTATTTTACAGAAGTATTCTATCCTGTGTTCTCTCCATGAGATAGAATAATTTAAAAGAAATAATAAATTACAACAAACAACCTGGCAATTACTAATCTCTGCTATTGTTAATTTTATGGGGGAAATGAACAAGGCCTCATGTCCTTTTTGAGACAAAACGTACCACATTTCTACTCATATCTTTTAGTGGTCAAGAGATTGTCTCACCATAAGGAGTGTTCTGATGTGCAAATATATTTTAGAAACCCAGATAAATTAACTCGAAAAGTATAAAAACTAAAAAAAAAAAAAAAAAAAAAAAAAAGAAAAGTATAAAAACTATACTAAGTCAGTTATGGGCATTTTTTGTTGTTATTTATCATCAATTGTTTATTTTATTAATTAAATTGGTTAAATATATGACAACATGGTATCACTATTGTATATATCTATCAGACATCAAACTGAAAAGAAAGCTTCCATGTTAATTGTTTATTGATTTAGTGAACAACAATATAAACTATATTTCCAATCCAACTCAAAATTTTTTTTAAAAATGGAGGCTACACCGTCTTTGAAGACCTTTCATTTTAGGTCTAGGACTAGATTTATAAGGACATATATTTATTTTTATAGGCATATAAGGAAGTAGGAGATAGATTTATAAAGGGAAAAACACACATTGATAAGGTCAATTTGACCTTCATGACCTTCTAGCCCTTTTATTCTCTTAATACTTACTTCTTTATTTTTTTTAATTTATTTATTTTATTTTATTTTTTTTACTTACTTCTTTATAATCAAGTCATGTTGGTTGGTTTACTGTGTCTGCAATTTATATGGACATCTGCACTTGCCGCAGGGCGTGATTTTTCTATGCTTGATATTGATGTCAGTATCATACCCTCTGTTTTGCTTTTTTAAGATTATGAGCCTCCTGTGCCTTAGACATTTTTAGGGATAGAACTTCCAGTCCTCACACAAATCATCAAAAAATTCACTGGATGTTTCAAAGTTTTACAAAACTGCTGAAACTCTCTTTAATATAAGTTAAAGCTAGTGTTTTTCTATGAAGGCAGCTGTTTCCTGATGTTGTTATGCAGTTACACAAGAATATAATTAGCATTTTTAATGTGTGTCTAAATTTCAATCCTATTCCAACTACTGATAGATCCATCATAGCTATGAAGTGAAAATGAAACCCGCTTTGCATACTGTTTATGAGCCATATGTAAACTGGGTACTCACATTTTGGACACTCAATGTCCATCATGTTTTTAGACCCATGTATAACTAAAAGATCTGAAAGGACTCTTGGGGTACAATGTTTAGCTTTCACAGACAGTAGTGACAGCTGTTCACACCGTGGACTAAGCACTAAGTGTAATTTAGTATATCCCTGAGTCACTCAGCAATGATGTAGCAATTTACAGTGAATGAAGTGAAGATTTGATCTCTGCATATTTCAAAATTTAGAGCTTAAGATATAATATTATTAAAAAAACTCAGAAATTCCCTAAATGTTAAAAAATTCTCCTAAATATTCTTAAGTATTTAACATCACAATCATTGGGCTTATGTCCTAAAATATTTAAATCATAATAGTTCCTGTCTAATGAAAATATGATAAATCCCCAGTTAACAATATTATTCAATAAACGGTGTTGGGAAAATTGGACAGCTGCATGCAGAAGAATGAAAGACCAATCTCTTACACCATACACAAAGATAAACTCAAAAGTGTTTGAAAAATCTAAGTGTGAGACAAGAATCCTCCAAAATACTAGAGGGAAACACAGGCAACACTCTTTTTGAACTTGGTCACAGCAACTTCTTGCAAGAAGTTCACATCTGTGAAGGCAAAGGAAACAAATGCAAAAATGAACTAGTGGGACCTCATCAAGATAAAACGCTTCTGCACAGCAAAAGAAACAGTCAACAAAACTAAAAGACAACCTACAGAATGGGAGAAGATATTTGGAAATGACATATCAGATAAAGTGCTAGTATCCAAGGTCTATAAAGAACTTATTAAACTCAACAACAAAGAAACAAACAGTCCAATCATGAAATGGGCAAAAGACATGAACAGAAATTTCACCAAAGAAGACATACACATGGCCAACAAGCACATGAGAAAATGCTCTGTATCACTGGCCATCAGGGAAATACAAATCAAAACCACAATGAGATACCACCTCACACCAGTGAGAATGGGGAAAATTAAAAAGACAGGAAACAACCAATGTTGGAGAGGATGTGGAGAAAGGGGAACCCTCATGCACTGTTGGTGGGAATGTGAACTGGTGCAGCCACTCTGGAAAACTGTGTGGAGGTTCCTCAAGAAGTTAAAAATAGAGCTACCCTATGACCCAGCAATTGCAATACTGGATCTTTACCCCAAAGATACTGATGTACTGAAATGTTGGGACACCTGCATTACAATGTTTATAGCAGCAATGTGCACAATAGCCAAACTGTGGAAGCCACGATGTCCTTTGACAGATAAATGGATAAAGAAGATGTGGTATGTATATATATATACATACCATACACATATATACATCCATACACAATGGAATATTACTCAGCCATCAGAAAGAATGAATACCCACCATTTGCTTCATCATGGATGGAACTAGAGGGTATTATGCTGAGTGAAATAAGTCAATCAGAGAAAGGCAATCATCATATGATTTCACTCGTATGTGGAATATAAGAAATAGTGAAAGGGATTATAAGGGAAAGGAGAGAAAATGAATGGAAAAATTAGAGAGGGAGACAAACCATGAGAGACTCCTAACTCTGGTAAAAACAGAGTTGTGGAAGGGGAGGAGAATGGGGGGAAGGGGGTGTCTTGGTGATGGGCACTAAGGACACTTGATGGGATGAGCACTGGGTGTTATACTATATGTTGGCAAATTGAATTTAAATAAATTTTTAAAAAAGGAAATGAAAAATTTATCAAGTAAGTTATATAAAAACATAATTTCAACCCTTAATTTGAATTCATGGACTTGATAAAATTCTAACTACTAATTTTATTAACTGGATAGGATTTATTCTAAGATTTAAAATTGAAGATAACAGTATTTAAATATGTGAAAGAATATCATCTTTCCAAGTCTATTCTCTGAAAAGCATTTATGTAAAATAGAAAAAATATCTCACTATTATTCTTTGTATTCAATGCAAACTCTAGTGAATCCTCACAACTCCAAAAAATAGAAAGTTCTAAAGTTCAAAAATCAATAAATGAACAGTCCAAACGGTGAGTGAGTCTACTTTTATTATTTTTAACTGAAAATATCATTTAAAATTTTTTTACATACAGATATAGTTGTTTATGTCCTTATATTCAAAGATAGCTGTGGGGTGCCTGGGTGGCTCAGTTGATTAAGCTCTGACTGTTGATTTTGGCTCAGGTCATGATCTCAAGGTCTTGAAATCAAGCCCCATGATGGGCTCTGTGCTCAGTGGAGAGTCTGCTGGAGATTCTCTCCCTCTGGCCCTTCCCTCACTTTTGTGTGGGTGTGTGTGCACACCTCCTTCTCTCAAAAAAATAAACAAATCTTTAAAAGATGTAAAAAAATAAAATAGACCTAATATTAAGTGATGTGGAATCCTCTAAGCAGAAATATTGATGTCTTATCCCAGATAGTGATAGCATACATAAAATTTATAGTAGACAATAAAGGTTCATATGTAGGTGAAAGGTTAGAAATGATCTTTTCCTTCTGCCAGAGACAGAGAAGATAGGCTTCTCTCAAATACACCAAATAATTAGTGACATTGCAATTAAAGCAATGAGCTCCTGGTGGTGGTTCAGGTACAGGACTTCAAGCAGAGATGAGAACTCTTCTGCATGGTTATGATGAATGAGAAGGCAGTCAAACTGTCCAAAGAGCAAAGGGAAAGATCGTGTTCATTCCCAAGTGCAAAAGGTCGAGCAAACAAGAAGTGAAGCTTTGACAAACTGAGGAATGCATAGGGCAGTCTTGGGACAATTTGAGCTGTCAAAACAAAATTATTTAAAAACATCTTATTCCCAATCAGAAAAAAAATTAAATAACCATAATGTAAGCAAGCTTGAGTAAATTAAAACTGTCTTCTTAAACAGGAACATAAAACTTTTCCTCAAGTACTCTACAATGTAATTTAATTCTATTTTGAAGCTATTTTAGCTATTCTGCTGTTCTATTGCTGAATCCCAAGAATTTAGCTTTGCTACTTATGAATCCAAAGGAAAGTAAAGCTTCCTTTTTTGAAGGTCCCTGTTACAAACATCATTATGTGAGGATGTATTTGGACCTAATCATATAGATGTCACCCAATAATTACTAAAGAAATTGTAGGGCAGCCCTGGTGGCGCAGCCGTTTAGTGCTGCCTACAGCCTGGGGTGTGATCCTGGAGACCTGGGATCGAGTCCCGCATCGGGCTTCCTGCATGGGGCCTGCTTCTCTCTCTGCCTCTCTCTTGCTCTCTCTGAATGAATAAGTAAATCTTTAAAAAATAAATAAATAAATTGTATAACACTGTGCCATAAATATATGCTGTGATAAAGCTTAATTAATAACAAATGCATTATAATTCAATTATAATAATTATAAATACAATAGAAATAATTCAATTATAATAATTATAAATACAATAGAAATAATTCAATTATAATAATTATAAATACAATAGAAATATGTAATTTTCATGGCACTAAACATGAGATCCTCTGGCCTCTGGCATCTAACTATCTCAAACTTCAAATTATTTAAAAATTTATAATGATTTGGGTATAGTGCATTTCAACTAGGGAAAACATCAGGTGGGTATTTTGCATACTACCAAGCAGCACATATTTGTTGTGCTTGTTGGGTTTGCCAGTTAAACTTATTTTATATATTTACTTTTTAGAACCAAATAATATTAGGGCCAGAACATTGGAAAATTTAATTGATTAGGCGTTCTTCAAGAAGAGAATATATTAAAAAAAAAGAAGATAATTAGGATGATGAAAAGTAGGCAATAGAGTAAGAAAAGGGCAAAAAGATATGCAAGTAAAAAAAAAAATCCACAGCAAAAATACTGCAATTTGAAGCTAATCTATTTTTTGCTTTTAGAGTTTTGAATTTTACTAACATGTTTAGTATGGAAAGAATTAACACAATACTTTTTAATACATTTTCTAAAAAGATAAAAACCAAAACTGAGTTACCTAAAAGAAAACCATCTTGATTCTTTCATATAAATATCATCCCATTTGTTTTTGTTGAAATAAAAAAATGTTTTTTTCTGAATTAATTCAGTTGGATTAAGTCAAACCTGTTATGATTCAGAAAAAATCAGGTGACTTGGTATAGATGAATATGTTTTCTCCAGGCACTTGATTCTGATGAACAGAGAAAATAAGTTTTCATATTTCTGGGCAAGATTAAATTTGACTAGAATAATTTTTAGTTAGGAAGCAATTCAGAAGTCCAGAACTATTCAAATAAGAACTGCCATAATTTGCTATGACTACTTTAGCTCAAGTCATAAAGTGTTTCATTCTCAGGCACCTCTTTCATATGACAACACTGCCAATGGCAGGCAAACAGTAAATGTATCTGTTTTTCAAGGACACAACATCATTCTTCAATAGAAAGAAAATTATATAATAATAATGGAAATTTTTTATCTTCAAAAATACATCAAAGCAATGGCATTCTTATATACTCTGACATACCAATTCAAGATGGAAAGATATACTAAATCACAGAAATCTATGATTTAAACAGGTATTTATCAGTTTTAGAAGACAAAAGCCTGATCCATGGCAATAACAAAAAGATAATTCAGTTATCATATTTTTGATTCACAGAGATGACATTTTGAAATATCAAAACATATACAAAATCATATTTGTATACCAAAAACCTAATAGAATTGAAATGCATTGAGTTGACATGTAATGCAAGTAATGGTAAGAGGCTTTGTGAAATAGGAAGAATGGAAGTTTTTTTTCTCCAGAGATAATTGACCTAAACAGAGAGTATAGACCACGACTTCTAAAAGATATAGGACTGATCAAGGGAATGCTTTATTAATCATTACTACTGAAAAATTAAACTTTTCCCATATCAGTTAGAACTTTTTATTAACATATAGGCTCCATGTTAAGATAATTACTTAAATTTTGCTTATAAAAATAAAAATGAACTAATTAAAATAGTCTTTCAGAGGAAATAGTCAATTTGTTCAGTTAGATCTTTTTTTTTTGTTCAGTTAGATCTTATTATGATTTTATCTCTTGCCATTCTGTCCCTCTCCAATGAGATAGCAATGAGTTAAATGAATTTTTGTATGCAAGTGTCTTGTCAAAGGGGAAAGAAATGATAATGACATTGCAAAAATCACTCAGAGGCCAATGTTTCAAATATACTTTTGAAAAGCCAAGAATGTTAATTTTAATTGATAAAACTGTGAGACAAACCTGGGACTGGAATGGTATCCAGCGTTTTATTTGGAAGAGTTGGCATTGAGCAGAAACCAAAATAATTATTTATCTCTTGAGGCAGGAGGTTGGTCACACTATGCAGGTAGTAAAGGTAGGTTGGAGGGTTGTTGGAATATGTGGAAATTCTCTTCAATTGCTTATAATTCCTCAGTGAGTTAACAAGCAAAATTATCAGCTTACAGAAAGGAGTGGAGAGGATGTCTTACAGGTTTATGGAGAGTAGAAAAAATATCAAATCTTGGGAAGAGGGAAAAAGAATTGGCTAGAGAAATGAAGAAGGAGTTCTTGGCTCCATTGGAGTTCATTGGTCACAGATCTAAACATAATCAAGCCAGTCTGGTTGTATGTTTCCTCCCAGCTATGCAGGAAAAGTAAGTAAGGAATTTAATCAGATTTACATTTTTTGCCGGTAGAGTAGGGCAGTTTCGGGAAACATTGCAAACCAGGAGAGCATGTATTTGAGGAAGTGATTATTAGGTTAGTCCAGGAAATTTAAATTAGGTAAGGAGAGAAGTGAAGGCAGTATAGGATTGTCAGACAATGAGTCTATGAACTAGAAATCCAAAAGGACTGGAATTATTGTTTGCATCTGGGCACTGGATGGGGTGGGTAGGACAGATAGGAAATGACAGCTAAAAGTGGAATGCTTGATTTGAGATTATGGTAATGACTATTGGCAGAGGCAAAGACAGGCTAAAATAACTAGAGTCAACGAGTCCAAGGAACCAGGGTACTATAGTGTTGGACGTATCATACTTGTGGATATCACAATTGCAAAGACTTAGGACTTCCATGAATGCTCCTGGTGAAGTTGTCTAGGAGTCCAGATCTTTGTGTGCTATTGGTGCCTTCCCTTGTGTGGTCTCCATGCAGGCACGGGGTTACTAAACCAGACTGAAAGAGATTTCTGCATGTACTGGAAGACTTCCCAACCTCTCATCCCCTTTAACAATGACAGTATCTATAGCTTCATTGTCACAGCTCTCCTAAAAATCCATCAGGCCTGATCCCATAAATATCCTATATTCCCAGTTCTTGAATCCAGCAGGCTCATTGAGATCTAGACCATGATTTCCCCTCCTTTCCCTCCAATTTATTTTAGTTTTATGAAGCTTATACCATCAGGTCCAACAATACAGTTTTGGTCATCCTAAGACCTTTCTGAGATTCTCTTTCTTATCTTGAAATATAATTAGTTGGCGCTTGCCTGAAAACTCTCCCAAACCACACCTGCAATAATTCTTGCATTTTAGTATCCATATCAACTCAAGAAGAGGTAAAAGGACTAATAGACCCACAACCATAGAAAATACTGGAAATGTAATCAAATATCTACTCCTAAAGACACTAAATTTCTAATGGCTTTATGTTTATTTTTATGTAAAATCAAAACTAATAATTCCTAAGTTATTTAAACTGATCCAGAACATAGAAAAACATAGAAATCTCTCCAACTTGTTCTACCAGGTAGCATATTCTTAAAACACAAATTGGATAAGATTAGCACACAAGAAAATTGCTGTTCAATATTAGGAAGATAATTTATGTGAATTACGAAGATAAGCATAAAATTCTGAAACACTGGCAAATAAAATCCAGAACTATTAAAAAAAATCTATCATGAAAAATACAAAGGTGGTTAAATATTAAGAATTTTACAAATGTGATCAATCATATTAATGAGTGAAACGTGAAAAAAGAAACCATGTGATTTTGATTGATGTTGAAAAAGCATTTGATAACATTCAAAGCCCGTTCTAGACTTTTTAAATTGCTTAGCAAGCCTGGCAAATAAAGAGTTGTCTTGATTTGATGAAGAGTATCCACCAGAAACTTCAGGAAATGTCACACCTAATGGTGAAGTATTAGAAACATTACCACTAAAGTGAGCTATAAGATAAGGATATTTAAGAGTGGCAAGTGATACTGAGCAATATATGGAACTACTGGATCACTGTATTGTACACCTGAAACTAATATAGAACTTTATGTTAACCACACTGGAATTACAATTAAAAAAAATGTTTAAAAAGAGTGGCAAGTGATAAAAAGAAAGTCACAAAATTGTCATTATTTAATAATAGTGTCTACTGAGATAACACAAAATAATCAATGAAAAAAATCGAATCTGTTTGTAGTGTCCAGTAAAAGCCAATGTTATAAGGTCAATGTAAAAAAAGGTATATTATAAATGATCAATAAAATATGATAGAAAATATATAATTTACCATAGCAATAAAATATATGAAAAAACTAGGAATCATCCTAAGAAGTTTTCAAGCCCTGTGTCAAAGTTTTTGGGAAAGATCCTCTGTTCTGGAAGGACAAATCCCCCACTTGAGTTGGAGGCAGAACACCCATAATATCACCACTTTAAAAGTGCTTAGCCCAGGGGCTCCTGGTTGGCTCAATTGGTAGAACATGTGACTCTTGATCTTGGGGTGGTAAATTAGAGCCTCGCATTGGGAGTACAGCTTACTCAAATACAGAGAGAGGGAGAGAGAGAGAGAGAGACTACTTAGTCTAGTAGGATTTTTTAAAAAAGATTTTATTTATTTATTCATGAGAGACACAGAAAGAGGCAGAGACACAGGCAGAGGGAGAAGCAGGCTCCATGCAGGAAGCCCAATGTGGGACTCGATCCTGGAATTCCGGATCACGCCCTGGGGCAAAGGCAGACAACCACAGAGCCACCCAGGCGACCCTCTAGTAGGACTTTTTACCTGATTTTACATAATGAAGTATTGTGGCCAATCATGTGGACTTGAAACAGAAAAACTGGGTTCAAATGCTGACTACACACTATACTAAGTATGTTGTTAATTTCACTCTTCTAAGCCTAAATTTTATATTCTTAAACAAAGTAAAAAGGATGATAATAACCACTTTTATTGGACTGTTAGTAAAAGCAGATATGTCATGTAAATCTATTAGTGCAATGTCTGTCACATGGCAATAGTTCAATAACCCACTATCATTTTTCTAATGGACTATTACCATATCTTCCTAACCAGTCTCCTTACTGCTACCCATGGCTCTCCACAGTCTGTTCCCAGTCAGAGGGATCCTGTTAAAAAGTTTATCAGATGATAATAATCTTTGGCTCAGAATCCTTAAATGACTTCCTTTACATGCTAATAAAAGCAGCCTTTATGATGGACTAAAAACACTTTTATTTGGTTCCATGTTCCCTCTCTTCTCCTACCACACTCCCATTTCTTTCTCAGGAACTTTGAATTTATGCCCTCTCTGCTCGAAGCACTCTGCTCTTAGTTTGTTATCTCAATTCCTTCATCTCTTTGCTCAAATGTCTCTTGTAAAGAACCTCCCTGACCACCCTATCTAAAACTGAAAAACAAAACAAATCCCAAACTCTCACTATTCCCACTTTCTTTCAAAATTAGTGTTCCATTATTACTATATAATAGGCATATACTACACACACTCAAACACACACACACACACACACACATATATATATATATATTTAAAGATTTTACTTATTTATTAGAGAGAGAGAAAACAAATGAGAGGAGGAGCAGAGAGATAAGCAGACTCCCTGTTCAGCTGGGAGCCAGATGCAGGGCTCCAGCCCAGGACCCCAAGATCAGGACCTGAGTCAAAGTCAGACGCTTAACCTACTGAGCCATCCAGGTACCCTGGCACTATATTTGATGTAAGTATCTATTATTGTCTTCCCTACTAGAGTATAATGTAATCTAAACAGGGGCAGGGATCTTCACCTGTTTTTTCCTTTCCTTTTCCCCTTTATCCAGAACAGTGCATGACATATAACACATATTCAATAAATATTTGTTACATTATATAATGATTGTTATTCCAATTTTACTATGAACTGCAGTGATTGAATTCACTTCAGTGTGTTAATTTGGACTATTATATATTAAAAATGTTCATGTTTGGGGCACCTGGGTGGCTCAGTGGTTGAGCATCTGCCTTTGGCTCAGGTCACTATCCTGGGGTCCTGGGATTGAGTCCCACATCAGGCTCCCTGCAAGGAGTCTGCTTTTCTCTCTCTGCCTGTGCCTCTGCCTCTCTCTGTGTGTCTTTCATGAATAAATAAAATCTTAAAAAAATAAAAATTTTCATGTTTCAACAGCATATTTTTACAGTGATTATATCATTTTGCAACCTTTAATTCCTGGTATAAGAAACCTACCTTCCAGATATGGTGGTCCTTGATTATCCTAACCTGTAATTTTGTTAATATCCCAGGTAGATCACAAATATTTTTTAATATCCATTCCTTTAAGATCCCATGCTTTAACAAGTTACAATTAAATGAAATATGAAGCCTACATTTCAAATGAATTTTCTGTAAGTTACATTGAGAATCAAATGCCAAGACTAAAAACTCAGCCCGAGTGCCTGCACTGAGTGAGCCAGTCCCATCGCAGACAGCAATTTGGCTTGGGAGAGGGTTTCTCTCCCTCACTGTAAATATGAATCAGATTCTCAACACCTATCATCAGTCAAGCCTTGGGGGCACAGCTATGATTTGGAGAAGCTTATAGGAAGTTGTGTAGCCCTGGCTCCAACAAAAGAGCCACTGTGGTATATAAATAGTGTGAAGAATGAATAAAATGATGAAGAACTTCTTAATGTTCTGACCAAACAATCTGTCAACTTTTGAGAGCATTACAAGATCCAGGAAAAGTTGGCCTTTATGTTAATGGTTATTAGTCTTCAACAGATAATATTTTCTGGAGGAAGCATGAACCAAAGTGACTCCACAGAGATTAGAGGATTTTAAGCATGACACACGTGTGAACATTTACAAAGGAAAATGAGCCAATAAATCAGCTACCTTAACTCTTACTGGCACTGATTAAAACCTGGAGCCCAAATCCTTCAGTGGCATGAGATCATCAAAAGCATTTTGGGGGGTGATGTGTAGATGGTGATTCATAAAAGGTGAAGACTGTAATGTCATATGGTAACAAAATCTTCCTAACATGATTCTTCCCATATATAGCTGCAATATAATCCTGATGGAATACACATATGAGTTTGGTTGAAGTTATTATAAAATGTTATCTAATCCATATTCACATGTATTTTAATTGGATCTTCATACCCATTTTCCATTTATCTACTTAAAACTTTTGGAAAATCAGTATTAACTCTGGTTCTACTACTGTTCACCATCATAATACTCAACTAAATTATTTCAAAGTATTTTTTGAGGATCTTACTATCCATTAACAATGCTATTTTAATCTGAATGTATTCATAGTATCCAAAATATTTTGAATTCCCTAGTGCTAGATGAATATAAATCTAGTTACAAGATTTTAGAGATAATTGTATGTTAGTAATCTCAACAGTCAGGGTTTTTCCTAATAAACTTTATGCTTCAAACCACTCACTAGTCCCATCATATGCAAATAGTAATCCAAGTGGGAATATGGCAAGGCTCTTGGCCTGCGATAATGTGTCTAATATGGCTTCCTAAGGTCTAATAAATGCACTTCAGTTTACCCAGAATGTGATAGCAGGAGAATATTGGTGCTGGAATTCAGATTTGTTGAATCAGATATTATCAGAAAATATTTTGGAGAGAATTATGTTTATTGGTTTTAGTAGCAGAACATTTTTTAATGAAGCAATACCTGGAATCTTAATTTAATAACCCAAGCTTATTTATTTATTTATTTATTTATTTATTTATTTTTTATTTATTTATTTTTTTCCAAGCTTCTTTTTAATTGAAGTGTGAAGATTGGTGGGCAAGGCAGAGAATAAAGACCATCCCACTACCCTCTCCCCCAGTCCCATGTGCCACCATGCTACTACCCTTGATACATCTCTCTGTACTTTAGGACTCAATAAAAGATCCTTTGAAAATAGGTTTTCTTGGGGTGCCTGGATGGCTCAGTCTGTTAAACATCTGCCTTCAGCTAAGGTCATGATCCCAGGGTCCTGGGATGGAGCTCTGTGTCAAACTCCCTGCTCAGTGGAGAGTCTGCTTCTCTCTCTCCCTCTCTTCATGCTCTCTATCTTTCAAATAGATAAATAAAATTCTTAAAAAAAATAGGTTCTCTTTTTAAAATTTATTTTTATTTTAATTAATTTTATATTAAATTATTTATTACCAGAGGTGAGAGCAGGTGGGCATGGCAGTTTAATGTCATTGTTTAAAAGCTGAAACAATAGAGAAGCCATGAACTCAGATAATTTCCCTAGGATCACATGGATAAATTTTGAACTGGAATCTGGACTGGTGCTTTTCTCAGAACATCAATTCTGAAAAAGGGGGAAAAAAAAAAAAAAAAAAACTTCCTGAAGCAAAAGCAGAACAATCTCACTAGTAAAAAAAAAAATAAAAATAAAAAAAAATCATTTACAAAAGAAAATGTCATTTTTTTCTTTTAAATAGATAATTTTGAAAGAAACACTACTACTTAAAACCCACTAATGAATACTATTGGTTACCCCAGAAGAAAACAGTACATCTTCCAAGTAATTGGCCAATAAAACTTTCTATCCTACTTTCCAGTACTTCCAAATACTCCCGATATAATTTTCCTACAACGTCCCTGCTCTGTCCAATATAGTGGCTACTAGTCACATGCAGTTAATGAGCACTTCAAATGTGACTCTCATGACTGAGGAATGAAGTAATAATTTTAGCTAATTGACTAGGGGCCATCAAGTCACCCAGCCCAGACCTAGTCCTTTACTTCCTCTCTATGTCATTTCTCAATCTATCACTTTATGGTTTGTCCATTATAAAATTCTAGTCTTATGAATGGAACTATTCCCTTCTGACTCCCAGTCATTCTGTTAGTATTACTCCCTAATTTCTCACTCTCCTTCTCCTAGCCAACTTCTATTCACCTTTTGTGTTTTGATTAGATGATGCTTTCCTTGAGAAGGTGTCTTAATCCTGTAATACTTTTCTACCTTAATCCTATTTAGATAACATCTACTTAGGTAGATAGCACTTAATCTTCCTTAGGGCAATTATGTTTTTGCTATCCCTTTCCATTCACGAGAATGTAAAAGTCTTTATGGAAAAAGCTGTGCCAATAACAAGCCTATGACTTGTCACATGTATTTTGAACAAATGAGTAAATGAATTGGTAAGTTAATGTTTAAATGTCTACTTAATTTTATTAATCATATTTTTTGAAATTTGGGGAGAAAAAACATGGATGTGATGTAAAGAAATATTGTCACCTCTGAGCAGAGTAACAACAGGCCAATCCCATACTCTAGTCTAACAATAGTGTGAGGACTTGATTAGATAGAATATTGCCTAGATATCCATACAATAGTTAGCTATGAAGTGATGACGGTCTCAACTAGAGTCATTCAAGTGGCCATGGAAAAGAAGATGTGAGTCTGAAAGATATGTTGATAATTGGGTTGAATATAACTGAAAAAAATTAGTAATCAGAAACAATTTCAATGTCTTTCATAAGAAATAGAAAGAATAGGGGTGCCTGGGTGGCTCAGTCAGTTATGTGTCTGCCTTTGGCTCAGGACATGACCCTTGGACGCTGGGATCGAGCCTCACATCAGGCTCCTCGTTCAGTTGGGAGCCTGCTTCTCCCTCTCCCTCTGCCTACAGCTCTCTCTGCCCCTGCTTGTGCTCTCTCTGTCAAATTAATAAATAAAACTTTTAAAAAATATAGATAAAAACGAAATACAGAAAATAGTGATTTCAAACAAAGATATTACATGTGGAGGTAGATAAAACTTTGGGTAATTTATGATGAAAATTATGTACAAGTAAATTCAGAGGCATCTCTAAGTGTGAAATATCTAAGTGATAAAGTTGTTTCAACAGTCGGTAATACATGACTATTGAGAATATAACTGGCAAATCAAGCTAAGAGTTGGGGATATCAAAGCCATTATAATTATTTGTGGGCTTTTTAAAAATAGAAATCAATGTAGAAAGAAAATAAGTGAGTAAGCATTTAAATGCATACAAGTAAGGAGACAGAAGGAGATGGAAATGCCAGTAAACTATTTAGAAATATTTTTTTAAAAATCAAAAGACTAGTGTTTTACAGGGGGTGGGGCATGGTTAAAAGTATTGACTTACCCAGACAACCTGAATTGGAAAAAAGTGAGAAAATGAAATTTGGTTAAATAGAGTCTTAGTGAGTGACATTTGAGACAGCTTAAATTCTCATGCCTTGTGCAAAGAAGAAATACTGACATTCCATACTTCTCAAGTGGCCAGAGTTCTAGTCCAGATATAAGACCATAAATTCAGAGGCTGGGCTTATCATTCTCTATTGTATTTGGGGCCAGATAAATTTTTTTGTTTTCTTTTTAAGAAATAGAAAGTGAAGGTCTAGTAAAAGTTTACCTCTTAAAGCTTAATACAAATAATTTTAAAGAAATATTTGTTATTATTTTTTCAATGCTTTGTTGAAAAGGGGTCTATAGGGGATCCCTGGGTGGCTCAGCGGTTTAACGCCTGCCTTTGGCCTAGGGCGTGATCCTGGAATCCCGGGATCGAGTCCCACATCGGGCTCCTGGCAAGGAGCCTGCATCTCCCTCTTTCTGTGTCTCTGCCTCTCTCTGTCTATCATAAATAGATAAATAAATCTTTAAAAAAAAAAAAGAAAAGGGGTCTATAATACATAGGGTTTATATGAATTTCTGTATTAGCCCTCTTAGCTGTTAGGGCATAGAACCTCAAGCAAAAACTTATGTGCTAATACTGTATTAGGAAGTAGTTTTTCAAGGAAGGTACAGTGAGGGAAAAGGAAAGTAGGAGAGCAAAATTACAAAGGTAAATTACCAACCTTTCTATACTTTTTTGTATGAAGAACAATTTCACCATCTTTAAAAGGTAATATGAACTTCCAAACCTCAGTCTATCTTGAAGTAAGGAAAGGAGAATTTTATCTTATATTATCATTTATATTGTAATACGTTTGCTTCCCACTCAAATACACCCACTTCCAGGTTGCCCACAAGCAGTCCTTACTGTATGCCATGATATCCCATGTCTCGAAAACAGTAAGAAAACCTCAAGAAGAAAGGCAGAATGTTTCAGGTGGGCATCAAGCAAGATGCAGTACTGTTGGCCCATTATATGGAATTAAATAGTCCAAAGCCTCAGAGAGAGATCCTAGTTAGCACTTCTTAGATGCCACTAAGAAGTATCTGATGCAGTTCACAAGTACCATCCACTTTATTCTTTCTTTCCTGACCCTCAAGCACACAAAGGACCATGCATACAGCCTCTAATTTGAGTTCTATTTTTGTGATTGGGCAATTATGGACAGTGAATGTACAAGTGTGTGAACACAGATATTTTTAGATAATACATACCCTGGGATAGAGTAGGAATAATGGCCTTACTTTCTTAAGTCTGATATTAATAAATGATGGTAATTTTCAAACCAACTTTATTTTTGTGAAGCTTTATCTTTGAAATCTCGGACTCTTTAGATACATCATTTTAAAAAATATTTATTTGATCAACGTGCGTTTCATCAACCTGAAGTGGACTTTTGCCTTTTCCACTGAACAAAACTTCATGCATCTTCAAGGCTAGATTAAAGAGTCACCTTGCCTCTAAGGATGGTATTGTATAGTTGAATCTTTAGTTTAAACTCTTAAGTGCCTTTGTAAGGGAAAATTGAGGACAGTCAAAATCACCCATGAGAACAGTTTAAGTCACCCACTAGAAATGATATTAAATCTATACATATTATATATATTATGTGGTTATTTATTATTATATAATTATTCTTTTGTTTATGCAAACCCAGTTGAAATCTTCTAGGGCTTAGCCAGTAGTATTTTCTGTGTGGCTCTGAGTCTCAAGAAAGCTTTAAAATCAGTCACACATTTCTTCTGTCATTTTGCCCTTGAGTTTCAGGCTTACTTGCATCTACTGTTTATTTAATAAAGTCAGGTACGTGACTCAACTCTACCGACCCAGACCTTCTCAAAAAGATTAACCATCTCCACTTTGCACTTTGATATCACCCTCTTTATGCTATTGGCAGGCAGTTTATCATATTTATCATGTCTATTTGGGGAAATGTGACAGTGAGGCATTTCCTATAGCCATCTCCCATTTAGACATAATGATTTGTCTTCTTAGAGAGACCATAGTGTTAGAATTAAAAATAAAAAAGATTAAAATATAACCTGATAGGGAAGCATCTGGAATAATAATATGACCCCCTCCCCTCAATATCCCTAGGCTTCTAGTAATTCGCTAAATAAAAACTTATTCTCTGATTTGATCATTTAGTTGCTTACAAGTGTGTTCCTAGATGGCACACCTGAGAACTGAAGTTAGCAGTGGTCGTGGTCCTAGTCCTAGGGGAGTTCTGTTTGGCAAATCCTGACTTAACATAGGAGCCAACTCCCTCCAAAGGCTTCTCTGCTGCATTTCCCTGCAGCTTTAACAGTACTGTTTAGTTCTCTCCAGAATGATCCACCTTGCTGAAAAGTGAGTTCCATGAAAACAAGGACTATCTCTTATTTTTGTGTCCCTGATGTCCAGCACACTTTAGAGGATGATAGGCCCTCAGAAATGTTTGAGGATATAATGAAAAATTTTAAATTATGCACGTTTCCACATAAAATCTTATCAGTTCTTATAATCCTCTCAAAGTATATTATATTAAATTAAATTTCATTAACTGACAATGGGGATAATTTTTGTTTATTTTGTATTTCTAATTATTATATTATAAAACAGAAATATGCTGAATTTAAGCTTAATTCCTAAGAAGCTTTTTAATTTATCATAAAAAAGCAAGTGGAAATGTGCCACTTAGATGATTCATTATATTGTTTATGCCCATACTAAGCAAGAAGAGATAATTAAACCCCCTAGTGTGTTCACACAGAGGCTTGATAAATGCTTATTAATTATTATGGATGTGCTATAGATAACAAAAGACAACATATATTGGGTCATTTAGAATCAGCTGGTGTCTAGTTTCAGAATTGAATTTTTCTCATTGCATTGCTCTATTGCCTGAATATAGCTTCAACTTGAATAATTAAATCAAGGACTCTTTTAAGCAAAACTCTTTAATGCAATCTTGAAAGAGAACATTGTTGAACAACAAGTTCCAGCACCAACTCTACACTGAATATTTTTAACAGTCTTAGGAAACCATTGGTTTGATAATAGCTACTCCTTGGACATCAGAATTTAATTAGGCAATCTTGTATTGGACACCAGATAAAGTAAATGGATAGTTAGCAACCTTAGATCGCACGGCACGAAATAAATCATAATACAAGACTTCTTCCACTTACTTCCTCCTATAGTGCGATACTAAATTGGTTTGAGATAAATGGTTTCCATCATATGCTTCTGTTGAGGACAAAAACCAGAAAATGACACTATTAATATACTGAAGTTGCCTCATTATTCAGAAAGATTAGAATAAAGAACCAAGATAACAGGTCTGTAGATTGTTTTCCTAGTGTATTAGAGGGCTTTGCTAATGACTACAAAGCTTATTTATATATATCACAAAGTGTGACAGTAGAGTTAGGTAATTAGAAATATGTTTCAATAATATTTTAAGATTTCTCACATGCTTAATACTTTTTCTCTTGTAAGTTTATGAAGTAATTAATCTGATTGTGTAGGCTCTCCTAATAGATTAAAAAAAGCAATATACAAGAATTTTTCAATGAAAATTTTAAGTCAGATTTATACTTCTATGTATTATAAAGTGAATTGCACATGATTTTAGGTAGCTATTTCAGGAAAAGTCATTATATTTCATTTTAAACAGTTATAATATAGCTGATTAAAGCTTTAGAAAATTTAGAGCAAGTCTAAAATAAGTGATCTAATGGGTGATGATAATATTTTTGTTTGCAATCATATAAGTCAATGGGGTCATTCTCCTTCCTGTGGGCAGAACTACAAGTTAATATCCTTTTATAGATACTAATGTCCCTAACATGGACATAACAAATTGATAATGGACTAATTAATGGTGGGAATGAACACTATTTGAAATATGTTTAAGAGTTACTCATCTTTGAAATTCTCCTTCACAGATAGAGTAGTTTAGAGCTTCTATATGAGAGTTGAGTGTAATAAAATTTGAGTTTCCCAGGTTAAAATTCTATACAAGAATAAATCTCTTCTATAGATGGGCAGAAAAATTTAACAGTGGACAAATGCAGTAAATAATGGTGAATAAATTAATACAAATAACTTTCCAAAAAGTTCTTGGTAGATTTTGAAAATCATTTAATCATATCCTCAGTTTTTTACTTATATCAGAGCTATGTGTCTTTGCTTATTTTTTTTTATTTATTTTATTTTATTTTTATTTTTTTTATTTTGTTTTTTGTTACTTGAATGCATTTTTTGCTTAGTGTGCTGCAGGTAACAGATGCTGAAGGTTCTAAAAACGCTAATGTTATTTTCAAGAAAAATAAATACAAAGGTTTTAAAAACTATTTTGCAAATAAATAAATAAATAAATAAATAAATAAATAAATACTATTTTGTCACTTTGAGAGTATTTGAAATATAGGTTCCCAAGGGCAGAAGGGTAAGTGGATTATCTAAGGGAGGAGTGATGACTTTTTATTCAAATGTGCTAAAGATCAACTGTACACGAAGGGGTAAAAGTCAGGTAGGTAAATGAGGCTATAAAACATACTAAGTAATTTTGATTATTTGGGATCATTGAATGTGACATTAACAGACTGACAGCACACTTATTTCACCTCTACCAGAATTTGTACTGTTAGAAACAGTATTGTAACTAACAACAACAGCATCAACAAAACCCAGACTTAAACTTAGAGATCAAAAACCAAACAAGATAAATATTACCCACAAAGAAAACAACCTACCACACAACAAATGCCCTGGTGATCTTGCTGAGTCAAACCAAATAGTAATTATGAGGGCAGGCATGGAAACTAGCAGGCAGAGTTACATTTGATCACACATCAGGCTCTGCCTTTTTTCTTTCTGTCATAGTCAGGGCCATAATCATAGTGCCCCATTTAGATGCCACGTCTGGGTCAAAAGACATATTCAGAGTTCCAAATGAGCACTCTGAGTAGGAAAACACTTTTGACCTATGAACATCTTTATTTGCATGTTGATTTTTATTCAACATGTAATTCATTCTGATGTACCATAGATGATATATAGTTTGAAGCTCTAGAATAATTTTGCAGTGGCAATATGTCCTAATGGTGACGTTATTCCAAGTATTTTAATTGAACATATTCCTGAACATTTTGGAAATGGCTGAGGAAGTCACTAAGTCAAGCAGTGCAATGTAGCAGATGAGGCTCAGAAATGGAAGTCTCCTTTAACTTGAAGTCTGTTGCAAATGTGCTTTTCTCATTTTAAAATGTAAAGTAATTCTGACAACACTGCACACTTCAAGATTCAGTTACTGTATACATTTTTAGACATCAGATTTCAGATTTTAAAATACAAGAATAAATTTACATTCTTTGCTTTGAAATATCCTAGAGATTAAGTATCATTAGGTATTGTTTTAGAGCTTTGTCTCTTCAGTTTTAAGGATTCACTCTTGAATATATACTCTGATCCAATTTACTAACAGAAAGAGATACAGGGCACTGTGTTTAATTATAGAAAATGAAGAAAATGATTGCCAATGACTATTTTTCGAGGTCTGGTAAGCCATCTGAAAGATCAAACAGTACACAAAACTAGATATAGTGTATTGTAATTAAGCATCACAGCTAATGGCCCTCGAACAAAACTCTGCTGGAAGACACAGTGATTAGAGACACCTGCAGGTTAATAATTAGAAGCATTTGAGCACAGAAGCGATTAATATAGGAAAACTCTCCCAGGAGAGAAAAGCCTGAGTAATAAACAAAATAAGATTCCTTCCAAATTCTCATTTTAAAAAGTATGTGTTAAAAAAAAAAGTCTGTGTTATTAAAGTATCACCAAGTCCAAACTTTTTAAAGAATGCATTAATACACTTATATGTACTTGTTCTGTAGTACATTCTTTCAAGTTTACTTTACTGATAAATGTTTTCATTCAGTATAATCAGCAATGATTGGTTTTCTCCAATTACCAAGTGAGTATTGAACAACCTGGAGCTACTAAGGATCAGGTATGAGAACCAGTAGTAATGATTTGTGAGGCAAAACAAAGACTATTGACATTTGAATTTATGTCTAAATTTCTAGAATTTTTAAGAAGAAAGCCTCTAAAACCTGATTTTTCAAATTAAAAACCATACTATCATGTCTACTGAACTATTTGTAAGTTAAAACTAATTTGTGAAGTCTGAAACTGCTTTGGTTTTCATATAGAAACTGCATCATTTCGGAACAACATGCTTCCTTTTGATATTCAATAACTACTTTTGGCTACACACCAAAATGTGTTCAGCTGGTATACATTCCTCTATTTTGTGCTGATCATCTCTTATTTATTTTTTTGCTGATCATCTTTTAATCTTTATTGTGTATACATATATGCATTCCTCATTTCAAAATTTTATCAGTTTTAGACATCTTAAATGCGTAATATTCAATTAGGTCCCTCTGTTCATTTTCTGTTCCAAGCTGATTGCAAAAGTAGATGTTTTGAGGGTATAAAGCAAAGGCTAATGTATTCCTAAGCAAAATGGAAAAATGATAAACCAGGAAAAAGAGAGACATTAAAGGACATTAAAGGACTGCTCTGGCCATGTGACCTAATCATTAAAAAACACTTCCAGGGGGGGAAAAAATCTAACATTACAGAAATACAGATTCATGAATTATGTATAGTCATAAAGGCCCTTGGAAAACATGTAAAATTCAAGCTCTAAATCATTACTTTGAGAACTACTTCTATTATTTCTCTTTGTCTTATAATGAGTAATTTGCAACAGAATCCCAGTGCATGTATCTCCTACAGCAAAAATTACTTGGTCAAATATTAAAGATATCATATTCTAATTTATTTTTGCTTCCACTTTTAAAAAATAGTATTATCTTTTGTTCATAGGGACAGATGTTGAACAGTTTAGAACACAATAGGTCAGATTTAATTATAATCCAAGTTGACTATGAGCAAACATTATAGACAGTATAAAGGTGCTCTAACATATTAGCTTTATTATCATCATATTATCATTGTTATTCAATTATTGCTTCAGAATGTCTCTTTTTGTATACAATCCATATCAGATTTGTTCTGTTACTATAGCTCTGGCTTCTTGATTGCCCTTGTTAGCCTTGATCTTCTAGACTTAAAATAATCTCAGAAGGCGTTATAGATATATTGTTTGGTGGGCTTATTTCATTGCTATGCTTTTTAAATTTTTAATGTTTTATTAAATTTGAATTTTCTTGTCTTTTTTTTTTTTTCTAAGAAAGATGTTACACTTAACAGGGATTGTTTATGGATTGTCATCTGTTCTCTAGCACTTTGATACTCAAAGTGATGTCCCATGGGCCTCAGCTGGGAGCTTGCTAAAAATGCAGATTCTTATACCTCCAACCCAGACTGAGTGAATCAGAGGTTTCTTTTGAACAAGATCCCAGGAAATCCAAATGCACATTCAAGTTTTAGGAGCATTGCACTTGGCACCTAGTACATACTGACTTAGAAATGAATACGTGATTTTTCTCCTCTTTCCTACATGTTTCTCTTCACTGCACTTTCAATTAAAAAAAGTTATTTGGAAATGGGATGGATATTCAGTAGACGCATTGAAGTTTACACGAAAGGACAACTAGGAAATCACCTGGTAGATCTTTTTGCTGAACAAATCTCCTGGCTTTTGTTCAGTTTAAATTTACATTCAAATTTCAAAGTAAATTAGATTTGAATTTAAGATTCTTATTAAATTATTCCTCTCTCACATGTTTATTATTCTAGCTGAATACATTATTTGTTTTGCATTTTTTTATGTTTTAGAAACCATGATATGTTATCTTTCTTTGTATGCACCCAAAGAGGAAAGGAGAATATGAAATGAATCATCAGGAGATAAAAACAAACATTTACACTATTCATTTTCACATTATTAACATGCAGCTTAGAATTTTCTTTCCTTTTTCTTTTGAAGATTAGAATTTTCAATGATTATGCTGCCAGATATCAAAACCTTTCTTCCTTTTCAGCTACTTTCCTATTTTTATAGTATCTGTGGGCATCTGAGTATGCAGAATTATGTCCTAGACTACTTGTTCTCCAGTTACAAAAAGTTTCTGCTCTCTACTGAGTAAATGAAAAAGGAAAATAGTGATAGTTGGCAAAATTTTACTTGATAATCTTGGTTTACAATTTTTAATATTGGTCTTAGCTCAGACTTTCTTATTCAGTATTATAGTTTAGAAATGATCTGATGTATTGAACATAAAACAAATATAAGATTTTAAAAAATTTTATATTTATTCCCATGGTAAATGTTTAAAGAGAGCCTAAATATCTTCCATTGGAAGCCAGTTACATACATTCATTAGAATGAAAAGGATTTATTTTAGTGAAAGGGATTTTGACTTTTCTTTGCATTTCTATTCGTTTGAATAGTCATTGATAAAGAAGAATAATGGATTAGTCTCCTTTGAGTCAATTTTAGTTTTTATTTAACTTCATTTAAGGGCAAGCCGTTTGCAGAACTTTCCAAAACCCCAGTTGTTAAAAATGCTAGAGTAAAATTACCATCAGCCAGAATTTAAAAGTTTCTTCTATTTACCTCTGTACCTATTTCTTTTCTTCTCTCTCTCTCTCTCTCTCTCTCTCTCTCCTCTCTCTGAGAGTGAAAGAGAGGTGAGAGGGACAGAGGAAGAGAGAGACTCTTAAGCAGGCTCCATGCCCAGCACAGAGCCTGACCTGGGCCTTGATTTCACAACCCTGAGATCATGACGTGAGCCAAAAATCAAGAGTCACATATTTAATGGACTGAACCACTGAGGTGCTCCTGTATCCATTTCTTAAAAGGTTTCTTTAAGGCTCCCTACATATAATACTCCAAGAGTTGTGAGGTGGGATGGGCTAGACTGAACTGTGTCTCCTCAAAATTACTATAATAAGCTCTTAACGGGATCCCTGAGAGGCACAGTGGTTTGGCGCCTGCCTTAGGCCCAGGGCGTGATCCTGGAGACCTGGGATCGAATCCCACGTCGGGCTCCCGGTGCATGGAGCCTGCTTCTCCCTCTGCCTGTGTCTCTGCCTCTCTCTCTCTCTCTCTCTGTGTGACTATCATAAATCAATAAAAAAAATAAAATAAAATAAAATAAATAAATAATAAATAAATAAATAAATAAATAAGTTCTTAACCCCTAGTATGACTATATTTGGAGACTAAGTGTTTAGAATGTAATTAAGATTAAATTAGGCTATGAGGGTGGGATCCTAATATGATACAATCCATGGCTTTTTATAAAGAGGAAGAAATCTCCCTCTAGACTTTCTCTACACACACACACACACACACACACACACACACAGAAAAGGCCATGTGAACACAACAAGAAGGCAGATGTTTTCAAGCCAAGGAGCGTGTTCTCACCAGAATCCAGCCATGCTGGTACCATGATCTTGTACTTACAGCCTTCAGAAGTGTGAGAAAGTTAAGTTTCTGTGGCTTAAGCCACCCAATCTAGGGTATTTTGATATGACATCCTGAATAGATGAAGATAGATTTTGGTACTGAGAAGTGTGGAGCTGCTTCAACAAAAAAACTGAAAATGAGGAAGCAACTTTGGAACTGGGAACTGGGTGGATGCTGGAAATGTTCTAAGGAGCGTGCTAGAAATATGAATTCTAAAGGTGATTCTGGTATGATCTCAGGTAGAAATAAGGAACTTATTACTGGAAACTTGAGGAAAGTGACTTTCGCTATAAACTGATAAAGAACTTCACTGCACTGTCTTGTAGTTTATTGTGGAAGTTAGAACTTGCAAACATTGAAATTCGATGTTTAGTTGAGGAAATTTCTAAGTCAAGCTTGGTACCTCCTGGCTGCTTCTAGTAAAATGTGGAAGAAGAGAAATGATTAGGCAAAAAGGAACCTACCCTTAAAGATTTGGAAATTTCTTAGTGTATCCATATTGGAGAAAGAGAGGGCGAGAGAGCATTTGTGAAGAAAATACTGTGAGTATAAGAGAATGCCTGGACTATCACTTGCTAAAGAATTTATAGGATTATACCAAGAGAAATGCTGCCAGCTGGAACCTGAGGGGGTGGAGACAGAATGAGGGCTTCTTGGAATTGAAAGGACAGGATGAGAGTGCTATTCAGTTGTAAATAAGCTCTATTATATAAGAGAGAGAAATGCCCCTGAAGGTGATTCAGAGATTGTGAGGACTACATACTTGGTTTCAACTGGCCAGATGGCCTCTGTCCTGGGGACTGGACCCTAAACCTCCTCACCCCCCAGTTAGGGCCTTGGGAGTAATGTTGCCAGCCCAGTAGGCCTGAAAGGCAGACCATCAAACCAAAGAGGGTTATTCTTGAGTTTTAAGGTCTAATGGAACTTGCCCTGTTATGTTTTGCACTTGCTTGAGACCTATCTCCTCTTTCTTTTTTACAGTTTATCGCTTTTGGACTTGGAATGTCTAATTAGTATTTGTCCCTACATTGTGTTTTGGAAGTAATAACTTGTCTGGTTTCACAGATTCACAACTAGAGAGGAATTTTGCCTCCAGATAAATCACATGTCCAATCCCATATCCGATTTATATACTTAGATGAGACTTTAAAGTTTGGATGTTAGAGTTGATAGTGAAATGAGTTAAGACTCTCGGGATTGCTAGGGTAGAATGAATGTATTTTGCATATGAGAAAAATATGAATGGAGGGCATCAGGGTGTAATATTATGAACTGAATGCTCACCCAAAATCCATATGTTGAAGGTCTAATCCTCAATGTGACTGTATAGAGATAGGGTTTTTAAGAGCTAATTAAGGATAAATGAGGTCATAAGGAGTGAGGGCCATCTGCAAGCCAGGAAGAGACCTGTCAACAGAACTTGATCATGCTGGCCCCTGAATCTTAGACTTCTAGCCACCAGAACTATGCTAAAATACATTTTTTTGTTGTTTAAGCCACCCAATCTATGGTTATTTTGTTATGGCAGCTGGATCTGACTCAGAAGGCAGATATTTATAGAATATCTACTGTGTGTCATAGAACTTTTGAAGATACAAAGTAGAAAATGGTGGTTAAAAACAAAACAAAGTAAACAAACCCATCTCATGAATTATTTCCTACTAGAAGTAAAAAGGCTCTAAAGAGTTGTGTATCAACTACTAGTTCCTATTTATTATTTTCCCCCACCTCATCATTCTAATAGATAAATGACAGATAGATAGATGATAGATAGATTTTTTTTTTCTCTTGACTGATTAGTATTCCAGAACTTTGTATGGCCTTGGAGCACAGAATATAAAATCACTTAGGCTTGGTTTCTGACCTAGCAGCATATTATACTGAAGTAAAAATAAATTCAGGTGTATATTGTTTGCATATGATTTAGATTACTATCCCAGATTTGACCAGAGCTAAAATATTTTTGAGAAAAACCTTTAGGCTAACATTAAACTCATGCAGAGAAACTTCATAATCACATTTCCCATTCACTGCTACTGCTATTAGAAGCTCTAACTTTCAAATACTAATAAAATAATTATATTTTATGTTAATGTTCATATAAAATATTTATGTAATTTGGGAGTCTTAGAAACCATGGAAAATGTTCAGGTTTTTTCACTTCTGTAGAAAATGTAAAATATCTTCTCAGGATTTGGAAAAATGTTTTTCTAAATTTGAATGTCTTAAGAAATGATAGCATCTAGTAGGAATCCCATTTATTAACATTTAGAGCATCAAATAGCAACTATTTGTAGTTTGATTAGGTCAAATTTATTTTTCTGAAAGAAAACGTCAGCAATTTCTAATTGCAGTGAAATAATAAGAATTTTGTAAATTTTACTTGTTGCATGCAATTATTCTGGCTAGGGTCTTATTCCATGGAATACTTAGGCATTTATTTTTGCAGAGTTGAAATTAAGGTAAAGAAATACAGATGATCTTTACAAACCAGAAAAGGCAAGGAATGGATCCATCACTAGACTCTCTAGAAGAAATGCAACTTTGCTGACACCCTGATTTTAGCACTTTAAAACCTATTTTGGACCTCTGACCTCCAGAATGGACTAAATTTCTACTCTCTTAAACCACTAAGATTGTAGTAATTTGCTATAGCAGCAATAGGAAACTAATACACTCTACATTGCAAGGAAAGGATTCTCACATTAAATCATTTAACAAGTCACAGAAAGATTCTCTTATATAGGTAACATCTCTATCGAGTGTTCACATGGAGTCAGGTGATATGTGTTCTTGTCTGAGCTCTGTCACTGACTAGCTAAGTAACTTTAGGAAGTCATTTCACCTGTCTGGACCATGTGCCCTCTTCTTTGCATCAATTATTAAGCAATTAAACAAAATCATCATCATCTCAAATTTTCTTTACCAATTCCATATCCTTTCAAGGCTTTTCCCATTCTTCTTTTTAAATTTCAATGGACTTTAATTTTGGTTGTCTGAATTATGGTAAAATAAGTTCATTAATAGTGTGTGTGTGTGTTTGAAAAAAGCATCATTAGCTTCTATTCCTGGGCCTTCGACATGAACTTCTGCGATGGGTTGTGGAAGAAGTGGAGGTAGACTAGCATCTCCACTGGTTTGAGACTCAGAGTAGGAAGACACTCTTGGCTTTGAACACCTGACTTCAAACAAAACCATGCTAACCCAACCTCTGGAACTTCTTATATAGTTTGAGAATGCACCCTCAGGATTTCTTAAAATATTTCTGGGCAATAATGAATTACTAATTTATTTATTTTTTTTTATTTTTTATTTTTTATTTTTTATTTTTTTTTGAATTACTAATTTAAAGAGAAAAAAGAGTCAAGAAATCTGATGGCAGCATGATCAGTTATTTCATCTACTAACTTGTAGTTTGGCCTTAAAATCTGATTCTTAATGGTGAGATGAAGTGTAGGCAGACAAAAACAGAGTTAATGGCTCTTGGAAGTCAAAGCGCTTTTTTTTTTTTTATTGGTCTGAAAACAAACAACCAACTTCTACATAGAATGTTTAATCTGAAGCTTTTGTTTAACCTAATGGCACTTAAATTGCTTTTCTCAAATTCCCAAGGTGACTTATCTTCTCAGTCAATCAAATGTGGCTGGCCCACTAATGTGCTCTCCTCTCTAACTTGGGGGTCTCAGAGAAACTGACATTCTTTAGCTAACTTCTGTTATGCTTCTGTTTGGTTCTTTCTCCATTCTATTTATTCAGCTAGTGCCATTCTCAGTTCCAAGGCCACCAGGGTCAATAACCAAATTAGGAGGAGACCAAAGCCAGCCATTTTGGGTGGTAAACTTCAGAATACTCGTTGTGCCTCTGACAAATAGGAAGAAGTAATGAAGAGAGAAACTCTTCTCTAGCATTGGCTGCTCTTATGCCAAATGAGCAAATTTTATGAGAAAGCTTTCAGAACAAAGTGTATATTCAAAGTATGTGCTACTGCTATTTTTCGATTCTTACAATTTATGGAATTGACAGTGCAAGACAATCTATGGAAGCCAGAAGTGTCACAAATTTCCAGAAAGCAAACTGTTAAGTTCATTCTCTAATTTGCAAAACATTTTAGAAGAAAAAATTGGAATTTCAAACATAAAGTTTGTTTGCTGACTATACAAGATTTGCTGTTTCTAAAATGCTGTGATCTCAGGAGTCTGTATCGATTCCTGACACTACATAAAAAAATAAAATAATTCCCATGGTTTACAAGTCATTCAATACACCCTTATTCCGGTTCTGAAATAATTAAAATATTTATGAAGCTTTTTCCCTTGCCCTAGAGCCCATGAACTTTGCCTTAGAAGAGGCTTAAATATTGACTGATCCATTGTAATGTGACATTTATTAACCTATGTAATGTTTAATGTGCACTAAAAGTAATCTTGGTTTAACATTACTCTTCTGAAGAACAAAAAATTTTGGGTTGGATATTTTTTAGTTAAGTAAGAGTTAATAATACAAGATTTGTTTATCTTATAAAAGATATTTAAAGCATTAAAATTCATACAAATTCTTTATATGAACACAGCAGCATACTCCTCTTATATTACAGTCTTGAAATTGTCAACATCTAACAGTATTTAGGACTTTCATGCTGCTATTGTTCATTTTGATATAATGAATGCAATTTTTTTTTCCTGCACAGACACATTGATGACTCTGGCCTACATAAATATAAAATACTTAACAGATGCAGTGGAAAACAACAGAAGAAAGCAAGGAGAAGTCTTAACAGTAAATGTATGTATTTTGTAGAAGCAGAAATATACAAAATCCCAAATCTTAGATCTACAAGTGTATTTTTTTAAGATAATTTTTTTAAAGATTTTATTTATTTGTTCATGATACACACACACACACACACACACACAGAAAGAGAGAGAGAGAGAGAGACAAAGACAGAGAGACAGAGGGGCAGAGGGAGAAGCAGACTCCACACGGGAAGCCTGACGTGGGACTCAATCCCGGGTCTCCAGGATCACGCCCTGGGCTGAAGGCGGCGCTAACCGCTGAGCCACCCGGGCTGCCCAAGTGCAAGTATTTTTAATGCAAACAAACCTGGTTTAAAGATGCATCTAATTCTAATTTAAAACTTGGAGAAAATATATGAAAAAAATGTCCTGATGTCATAGGATTTCTTACCAAAGCTTACACAGATTGTGGTCTTATTGATTATAAGTTTCATAAATTCGCAAAGAGATAGACTATTAAATTCTCTTCTTAGAATGCAATAAATTATTTGAAAATATTTTAAGAATTTAAAAGTATTAACTTTGGGCAATGTATACATTTCTTTCTAAATGCAGAGTTCTTTAATTTGTAAAGACTGAAATGAAAATAAAAAAGGTTTTAATATGCAAATAAAACCGCAAAAAAAAAAACAACCCTAAAATGTTTTTTCCTGAGTGTTAGGATTAGGAATAATTTGTAGTTTCACTGCATTTTCTATATTTTTTCAGTGTTTAACGAATATCTGAGTTCCTTCTGTAATTAAAATTTTCTGGTGACTCTACCAACCTCCTATTAGAATCATAATTTAAGTGTTTCCGGTAAGAACACCCTAACTTCTGGTCTGCAAGATAAATAAGAAAAAAAATCACAGGAACCCTTCAGTTAGGCAGAGTTTCCTGCTCAATTTATAATACTTTTTTTGTATTATGTTTCTAAAATTTAAGAGATACAATCTTGGTAAAATAAAAGAAAAAATCAAAAGTTGTTATTCTCTGTTGGTGACTTGATTAATATTTCAGTGACATTTATGACAAATCTCCAGGTGTTACAGTTTTCCGAGTTTAGAGCTTTCATTAAAAAAAAGAACCAAAGAAAATTTTTTAAAAATGATGAAGACTTACTGCTGAGCGCCAGCCCTGTCATTACTTCCGCCAGGTTTATATCCTTACAGCCATCTGCAGCCACATCCCTTCCCTGCTAATTACAGCCATGGTCAGCCCAATTTTGATAGAACCAAAGGCTGGTCTCTTCAGATCTACTGTTGTCACAGTCAGCCAGACACAGACTTTCCATGAAACAAGTTGGCTGCCATTCATAGTCACAAATCTCTAAATAATAGGTAACAGTCATGAATCTGTTTCTCAGCTCCCAATTTCCATGAAAAAAATATGATATCTTATAGAGTCCACATATAGAAAAAAGATTTTCATATAGAAAATCTTATAGATTTTCCTAAAGTGAGTCAGTGATTGCTTAAATTTTTAGCTAACTCGTTATTTTTCAAAGACAAAATCCTGTCTTAAGTTAGGTAAACCACAAAGTACAGAGGAATTGAAAATGAAACTAAAGTCTATAGTTATCTAGAGAATTCAAAATAGTGGCTGAGGACCAAAGATTTAGAGAAAACAGTCCCTGAGACGAGCTTATCACCACATGACCCAGTACAAAAGTAGATTAAGTCATATATCATTTTAAACTCCAAAACTACTGAATAAGTCTAATGCCTTCATCATCGTTGTTGGTCTTTATGGGTATAAGGCTACATAGCCTGATGAAGTAAATCTGTTATTTAGCACTCTCTATATATTCTGTTCTACTCTACAAACATTCCTGAGTTAATTTCATAATTCCCATAGTTAATCAAATAAAAACTAAATAACTAAATATATTTTATGATCTAATTTTATTTCTTTGTGTGTTGAATGAGGGAGCAATTGGCAGAGTTCCTTTAATGTTTCCTTATTTAAAAGCCAAAAGAAATTTATCTCCTACACTCTGTCTCTAAAATAGGGGAAAAAGAAAGAAAGAAAGAAAGAAAGAAGAAAGAAAGAAAGAAGAAAGAAGAAAGAAAGAAAGAAAGAAGAAAGAGACAGACAAATGGAAAAGACAGGTAATTGGGGGATTTGACAAGATGTAGAGAAGGGAAGCTGGGTTATAATTAGCTAAATTTTTTTGACTCAGTATGTGGACACTTGAAATATTGTGTATTTATGTCATTTTACCTTATCTTTGATTACTGATATTTTGCAAACTAGACAAGTTTCATTTTTCTGCTATATAAAGTATCTGCTATTTAACTTATGTATTTCTCCTAATTTAGGGATATAAAGAGAGATTATAGTTTATTTAATATAAGAAGTTAAGTTGATTTGTTGGTATATTTAATTTACTAAGTATTTATTGAATGTCAGATACTGTCCTAGAGCCTGGGTAAAAAGATGAATGAGACATGCTGTCTAGGGATTCATAGTCCAGTGAGAAACTATAGTTAAGTGCAGAGATATCCCTCCTTGGATTTACACTGGAGATAATCTCCAAAATTAAGCTCATACACATCATGGGAACTTGGATTTTCTAGACAATTGGAAGATCATCTGAATACATGTTTCTAAATAACAGTCTTGATGGACTATAGGAGAATCATTTGGAAAACATTAAAAAAAGAGAGATTACTAAGGTCCATATTATGTCTGTTACATCAGACTATGAAGGTGGGTTGAGAATTTATAATTTAAAAAATGTCCCAGGTTGGTTTTTTTTATTTTTTTTATTTTTTTTTTATTTTTTGGTAGGCTCCATGCAAGGCAGGGAGAGGTAGGGGTCGGCTTGAACTCAAAACACTGTGATCAAGACCGGAGCTGAGATCAAAAGTCAGATTACTAACCGACTAAACCACCAGGTGCCCCCCCCAAAATGCCCTCCAGTAATTCTGATGAAAGTCAAGTTCATGAATGACTGCAAGGTTCAAAATCTTTTGGGCAAGCATATATCCAAAGAAGTCAATCATTTGTGGCATGAGGCCATACAACTATTATTTCTACTGTTTTCACATAGCGGTCATATTGCTGAATCAGAAAATTATTCCAAATATTATTCTGTCATGCACCAAACAGAAGAAATACATGTTAGCACAATACAAGTTATTTTTCTGACAGCTTTTGGAATTCATGCTACTCTATGTTGCAAAATCAGTGCATGATTTTAGATCTTTCATAAGCATAATATGATATTTAAGGACTATGTGTCTTTTTTGTTTGTCTGTTTCTTTACTGTTTCTTACTGTGTATCCAACAGGGAGTTTTATCCCTTGTGTCCTATCATCTTTTATGCCTCAGAGACAAGTTTCTGTATAAACAAGGATAGGAAAGTGGGGTTTGACATTAGTTTAGTGATATTATCTATTTTAAATCCTGTTCACTGTTTAACCCACACAAATTCCCTGAATTTGTTCAGTCTGAAAGAATTTCTATCAAAAACAATTAAATTCACCATTTGTGTCCATTAAAAATTACTATCTTCTTTCCTTCATTATAATATTCATTAGCCTTTGTCACAGCCATCAGTAACACCCTTAAGAAAATATTTTTTCTTGCCAAATATATATGCATGGATGTGTCTTTGATAGTGTCATTAAATATGTATGTCTCTAAAAATACCTTCAACAAATATAATTTTTTTTTTGTAGATAACAGCTTACAGGCATATTTTAGGAACAATTTTGCCCCCAATCTCTCTGCACTAGGCTAAACTCACTCCTAATGTGTTTCTGGGAATATTGCAAAAGCCAAATATCTCTTTGATTTAAAGCACTGCCAAAGCTCCAGAAACTTACAGATTGTAGAAGAAACCAATACTGCCTTGGCACTTGGGGGTCATCACACCATATTTCTCCAGCCTGCGGAATCGGAAACAATACTCATCCAGATGGGTTGAAGTTCCTCCTACATCGGAGGAACTCCTAATTCAATAGGTCTTACAAGATTGGGTAGGTTATATGATATTTGAGTGATTTAAAAAAATGTCTTTAAGAGTTTAATGAATTAATTAGAAGAAAGTATTAAGTGTGTCATAATTATTTGGGATTGGGCATGAAGACTGAGTGGGAGGAAGAGAATTAAGATTGTTAAGAACACTTCTAAATTAGAATCAACCAAACTGAAACCAATTCACAAAAGTTGCAATGCACTCTTTGCTCCTAACATATTGTCAGAAGTATAAGTAGCCCTTGCAAGTAGCAAATTTGATTATGCAGTGACTATTTTTTCAGTATGAATGAAGGCAATGTAATATATTATTTTTAAGGACTCTTTTAGCTCTGATATTCTCAGTTTCTATGGTAAAATAAATGATATTTTAAAAAAGTGATCAATATCGACTAGTCACACAAATATTCCCCAAACACTATAAACATTTGTTGCCCCCTCCAAAAAAATTATTTAAGTTCCTTACAATGTGTGTGTGCAAATCTACATCCTTGCTAGTGTAGAGGCAGTGTAGAGGACGTTGAGTACCTGGGTTTGAATCCTAATTCTGTGGCTTATGTCACTTTCAGCAAGGTATATGAGTTCCCTGTGCTTCAGTTTCTTCATCTACATAAATAGCATAATGATTTCTATTTCATAGGGTTTGGAGAGGTTTAAATGAGTTCAAGAATGTAAAGCACTGAGGAAGAAAAAGATTGAGCACAGAATGTTTATTGAGTGTTACTATCTTTGCTCTGACTTCTTTTTTTTGCGCATCTCTCTCTTTTCTCTCTTTCAAACTAAAATACTCTAGGTAGAATTCAAAGTTTTCACATAGTCATATATTACTGCTAGACAGAATTATTCCTAATATTATTTAGTGATACACCTGAAAGAGGAAATACACAGTAGCACACTACATACTATTCATTGGACAAATGTGAATTTAGTTCTTATTACCCTATGTTGCAAAAACAAAGCGTGATTTTCCATGTTTCATTAAGCATAATGTGCCATTTAAAGACTATCTTGATAATGATAATACCATTACCATTGTTAATCTATTATTGTTGTAAAATATAATATGAATCCTGTTATTTCCTATTGAGTTTTTTGGCTGAGATTTTTTATTCACTTTACTCTGTGATTTATTTTTATGATTTATTTATTTATTTTATAGAGAGAGGATGCAAGTGGGGAGACAAGAGAGTATCTTAAGTAGACTTCCCATTGAATGTGAAGCCCAAAGATGTGGGCTTCACAAGAACAAACAAGAACTACATATGCTTAGGGGAAGCAAAAATTCATAAATTAGGGAAGTTGCAAAAGAGAACCCATGTTGAATATGAAAAATGGTTGTAATTTACAATATAGAAATATATATTTCTTTTGCTATATCTGAAAGTTGGTTATATCTACCTTTATACCCTCTTCCTATAAAATGTATACTGTTATATGCATAGAATACTCCTAAAATAGAACTGAATGCATATTGTTTGATAATTTATAATGAAGAAAATTAGTTTGTATGGGGGTGGAGTGGGAAGGGGATGATATTGTCAAGCCGCTAATGCCATGAAAAAGCATCACCTTTGGGTAGTAAGAGGGAGGGCAGAGTGTGTCAAGCAGAGTCCCTGGCATGAATTACATACCTGATATTTCTGATCATTTGCTTTAGGTATTACTGGCAGCCCTAGTGTCATGTCTAAACTCCATGGAGAAAGCAAGGTTCTCTCTTTTTGAAAGCATTTTACCTTTCCCTTTTTCATACAGTGAGTTAAATTTTCCCCAAAATATAAGTTTCAAGGACAGAATCAGCAAATGTTTTCCCCTAAATAAACCTTTCTTTTATTTTTAGAATTTCTTTCTAATTTGAAACACTTTACAAGACTGAAGCTGCTAATGCGTTCCACTGGAAATTGATGTTAACATTTTCTATTAAAAGAAATATAATGAATCCTCAAGTATATCCTGGATACCTTTCTGTCCCATTGAACAGCATTAAATAAAATGTTCCCCAAAATTGAGCTTCAGTAATCATGCCCTCTTAAAATTTAAGTTTCAATGGGCTAAATTTTTCTTAAATCCAAGCTAAGATGAACACAAACAAATAAAGCAAAAGAAGCAAAATTAATGTGTGACATTCTACAATGCACATAAACCTCTCATATAAAATGGTCTTATCTGGAAGATGATCCCTGAGCCTGTTTGCCTCAGGAGCACACACAACTCAACAGCCTGAGCCTGCTATCTGTATAATGTATAAATGCCCGATTAACCTATATTTCTTACTAAAGTAAGAAATGGATGCCTTATGACAGCCCAAATGACAAGTTTTTCACTGAACAGGATTTCCCTGGAGAACAAAGGTTAAACTGATAGTCCATTATATGCCATTTCCTACCGTCTTACAAAATAACAGTAATTTAGGCCAGTGTTAATACTCTTCAACATATAAACACTTAATAAATGTCTGTTGAATTGAACCAAAGCCCTCCTTCCTTTCCTTGCTTAAATATAAGTGGTGGTCATGCTTTTCAGTTAAAATGTAGCTACTGTCTGGTTGTGAGACAGTACATTATATATTCCAAGTCACTTAGTGACTTTACCCTGGTAAGTCACTAGAAATGGCTGAACAATTAACATATAGTTCATTAAATGAGTAAGATCAGGCCCTTGAGTAAATCCCAGGGCACTGAAAGTAGTGGTTGAGATGTGCAGGTGCGTCTACTTATAGCTAGTGTGGATTATGAAAATTATCCTACTTTTCTCTTATTCATCCTGATTACACATAAACAATCACTCTCGTTCTTCATTTGTTTTTTATTTGCCAAAAATAAAATAACTCGTAGATCTATGGCAGGAAAGATTCATGTATGGTTTCAGGTTTAAACCATAAGATACTATTTGAGAATTAAATGTAAAGAAGAAATATAGATGAAATACTTAAAATGGCTAACTAACAAAGATGGTCCTCAATATTTCTCTGATCACAGAGTCTTGGATAGTGCTACATTTATCACTATTAGTTCCCAAATGAATTAATTTTGTTTTATGGTAAATTAATAAAAGTAACTTTTTGGCATATAATTGAGGTTTGTCAGCAATAATATTTTTAAATAATAATTATATTTAGAATTCTAAACTTGGAGTAAAAATAAGCACAAAATAATGTTTAAACAGCCTAAGTTTTATGGCAAAGGCCTTATGTGATTGATAACATAATCATGGCAAATATAAGTAGTGTTCTTCTAAATACTTTGTTTTATCTTCAAAATATGAAGTTAAATAATTATTATAAAGCTAAACCTTATGTGCATTCCTTCTTGTCTCTTCTTTCTTTCTTTCCTGCTTTTAAAAGTAGTTGAAGCTGCTTACCCATATGGAGCAGTAAAAATACATAGAATATTCCTTACCACTTTGAATCTGGATGTTCTTTGAAAAACTCATGGACTTCTCTTTCTTTGATCAAATCAAATGGAGTGAAACATGCACCCTCAAGACAGTTTTTAGGTAGGAAAAGATCAAATAAAAGCAATTACACTATAATTTGGCTGGTAAGCCTTGAAATAAGGAGCCTATTGAGAAGCGCTTTCATACTCCAACTCCTGCATAAGTAGCCCAATTTTTATGTTTAAATTAATATAATCATACTGAAGTACCTACTAAAATTCACACTAGCTATAATTGATCCTAAAATTCTACCTGCAGGAATAAAATGTCTCTTAATTCAAAATGTAATATAGCATTTGAATGAAAAATGAATTAGATTAGCCCTGCTTGAAATAATCTGGGTATGTATAGCTGGATATTCCTTATAGCTCTTAAAATTTCATTCTATACCTATAAACAAGTTTGTCTATCTACGATGGGCCAGCCTAACCAATACTAGTGACAAAAATATCAGTGACCCCTATTTGATAATCTGGAATAATATAGAAAGTTCGGTGTAATAAGTCTGGTTATATTACCTTAGTGATCTGATCTCTACCCTTAAGCAACCTAGACTATGGTAGACCATAGAAGATTAACTCAAGATTTATGTGTCAGAGAATATGTGCTCTGCCTAGTGAGAGCAGTGGTACTCAATGCATGGTCCACGGACCAACGATTGTCCACAAATTGTTTGTTACCAGTTCACAGTGTGTTAGGCACAAAACTTGAGAGTAGGCATTGATAGCAATTTAATAGTTATTTGCTGCTGCTGATTCTAACAATAATTGAAGAACTGGGGGGCTCCTGACTGGCTCAGTTGGTAGAGCATGCAACTCTTGATCTTGGGTCATGAGTTTGAGCCCCATACTGGGTGTAGAGATTACTTAAAAATAAATAAATAGTCAAATGTTTAAGGATATCTGCATCTGCAGCAGATTGATCACAAAAAAATAATTTATATGGCTTTGCCTTTTTAATTATCTATACTTCATTTGATTGTACTATACAAAATATTGGGCCAAAACAAAATGTAAAAAGAAAAACAAATTCACAAAAAATGGTGTGGATGATATGCTTGCCTATACTTTTGGATATATATTTTAAAATGAAAAGAAAAAGCACAGGGTAGAACTAGCATATTCTCCAGGGAAAATAAACTTCATTCTTGACATTTTTAATGACAGCTCAATTGCTCAATAATTTAAATTCTGATTTTCTTCCATTCCAACAGTGCTTTCAATTTAGCTATGCTAAATCTATTAGTTAGACAAGTATCATATTGTGCATTATTAAAATTTGTCTTGACCTTCAAAAACTGCAAGGTAGTTCACATTGTTATTTGCCATTTCTAGTTATTTTAGTGCAAGTCTATTCTTAGGTTGTTTTTACAACACGGATGGAAAACAGTATTTCAGAAGTTTAGATCATTATAAAGATTGATTTTAATTGTTTATGTTTATATATACATACACACATTTTTGATAATCTATTTAGCTAATTGTTAAGAAAGAAAACATTTTGGGGGGCTGCAGATATCAAAGTGAAACACAAATCACTATCAAAGGATAGACAAACTGCTTTTTGTGTATGGCAAATTGCTGCTCATATGTGAAGACCTGCATGTACCTACACACATACAGTGACAAAATTTTTTGATGAATGTCAAAATAGAGGCACACACTGGGAGTAAGAAATGCTATGATGTCAAGTTGAGTTTCTGGCAATTCTACCTTAGAGACATAATGGATGAGAAAAAATGGAACATGGCATATGAAATACAGAGACTAAGAGATTCTTGTGATTAGTTCTGTGATGTCTGTGGAATAATTTTCCTATTCATCAAGATAAAGTGAAGGAAGTTTGGTACCTTAACTGATATTCTGGAGCAAAACGATTGAAGTGAGAAATTATTCAATCTCCTTTCTTTCATACAGTGAGGAATATTTTACTGAAAATATAAATCAAGAAAAATATCCTTAATATTATAAAACAACAATCAAATTTGTAAACTCAAGAAACTGCAGATGTGTAGCCATCAAATAAAACATATTGTGAATGACAGAGTTCCTCTATTTGTCTTAAGCATTTACATTTTTTTAAATCCATGACCCAGATCCTATTAAATAAGTGAGCCCATTCTGGAGAAGGATTCTATTCAACTCAGTAGAATGACAAGTAGTAGATTACTGCACCAGGGGACTGCACTGGGCCCTTGGGAAATGTGCTCTCACCTGGAAACATGCATTCTTTTGTACTAGAAACATTTACATTTCATGACAGAATTTCTTAAGTCTCATCAGGATTATTTTCATTTTGAGAACAAAAATCTTGTTAAACATTAAGAAAAGACAATTTAGTAAAAGGTAATTTAACTATATTCTTCAAGTATAGATTGAAATATCCTGAAGTTTTGTGTTCTTCTTGCTTGAAACATTGCTTGGTGGAGGTAGGTATTTTCTTTACAGGCATAACATGCATTATTATAATACTTATATATAATAATATATTTAACTTCAGATATTTAACAGCTCAACAAACCTTTACTGAGTACCCACTTATACTGTAGACAAACAGAAGCCCAACAGTTACCCATGGCATTCACAGTCATAGAGGGAAAAATATATATAAAATGCCTCTTACAAGACAACAGATTAAGTTCTGCAGTAGAATGTATGATGTATACAGATGCAGTGATCTATGGGGGATGAAGATGAAGGAGAGCAACTCAACCTGATTTAAAACAACAACAACAAAACTGGGAAAGTAATATCTGAGCTGAATCTTGAAGAACATTAAAAAAAAAACTAGCAAAAAACTAATAGGAAAGTAATGTCTGAGCTGGATTTTGAAGGACATAAAAGGGGAGGAAAAAATTTCATGATCTTTTGACATAGCATGTACAAACCCACAAAGACAAATAAATGAACAGCAACCTCAAGAGATTGCAAATAATTTGATGTGGCTGCAAGACAAAGTACAAAGACTGTTGGGAGTGAAGTTTATATAATTAGGCTGATGTTCATTACTGAGTACAATTTTTGCCCTTTCTAACAAAATTGCAAATATTATAGTGTGGGATAGGTTAAGGAAGAATTTGAGATGAGAGTTTCAATGATAAGGTGTGTGTTCTAGAAAGTTGAATCTATCAGCAATGTGGAGACCAAATTTTATAGCATTTGCCTTTTTGGAATGATGACATTAAACTAGGTCAGTGACAATGGCAATGGAGAAGAGGAAAAATATGGGAAACTATTAAAATTATAATTTATAAGATAATAGATATTGGAGACCACTCATTAAATCACCAAAAAGATAAACATATCAAATGATGGGTTTGTTAATTAACTAGGTGAGGGGAGTCTTTAAACACATATACAAAGTATGTGTATAATCACCATGATATACACTTTAAACGTGTTACAATTTTATGTGTCAATTATAATTCAATAAAGTTGAAATTAGAAAAGCGAAAACACTATTCTCCTCTTCTATGTCAATTTTTAGATGAAAACCAGGCCACCTAGAATAGACATCATTCCCAAGCTTTCTCTGTGGTTGCATTTAACCACATGACTACATTCTGGCTAATGGGATATAAGAGAAAGTCAGGGAATAATTCCTACCTACAGGATGGAAAGCTTGCTTGTTTTGTTTGTTTGTTTGTTTGTTAAATCTCTTCCTTTTAATTGCTGCCGAAACTACAAGCATGATTGCTGAACTCATCTGCTTCCTTGAAGTCTCTTTTTTAGGAAGAGGAAACAGTGACTGACAAGAATCGAGTTTCTGGAGATATAAAAAACAAATTAATGATAATACTTAAGCCATTTCTACTCAAGGTCTATGTTTCACTTGTAATAAAACTTCCTAATGATAATACCAATTAGAAGTGGAGGCAAGGAGAAAAAGCAAGTAGGGATTTCTAGCTTCGATGATTACCAACCTTAATAAGTGAGCTAAAATTCATATTCCGAGGGAAGATACTGACATTGGATTTAGGAATTTTGGCTTAAAAATACCATAGTGATTTTAAAAGGTAGTGGTTTAGTAAGTGGTAACCAGACTAAGTCACCAATCTGGAATTCATGGGAACGGCTGAAAATAAAGATTTGAGTTGTATAAAAAATATGTGCAGTGGACATGTAGCCTTGACAATAGATATTACGGCTTTGGAGACCACTCAGAGGACATAAGAGAGCTGAGAGAAGAGCTGTAGGGAGATCCAATGTGTAGGTTCTGAATGAAAGAAGAGAGGCAGAGCAAGAGGAAAATAAGCAATAGTGATGATGGTGGTGCTGGTGGTCCTGGCAGTAGTAACAATAGTAGTAATCAAATTGTTTCCTAGGTCATTACTAGATGTTGGGCACTGCCATGAGCACCTTACATGTATTAACACTTTCAATACTCAAAACAACCCTATTAGGTAGTACCTAAAATCACAAGTTAAATACTATTGTTACCCTCATTTTAAAGGAAACAGGCACAAAGAAGTTAGGTGAATTGCCCAGTATTAGTCGGTGGTGGGATCCATTAGCCTGGCTCTGGTGCCCTTCCTCTTGACTCTTCTGTCCTACTTTCTCAAGGCAGATGGAGATGTCCAAAGGGTTTTGAAGAAACTCTTAGTGCTATCATGGCGGAGAAAGGGTGAGGATTCAAAAATGATGAAGTTGTTGGCTCTTACTAATATTATAGAGAAGTCAGGGGAAGAGGGAAAGAAAGGACTCAATTTGAAATTTTGGAAGTCACCAGTAATTTGGTCGAGAACTCTGTTAGTGGAATGATGGGTCAAAGTTTGATATGGATGGGCTGATGAGAAAGTTCATGCCTTCCTTTCATCAGACACACATTAATTAAGTGCTGTTTTAAAAAAGTAAATGAGGCAATGGAGAGAAAGGGCACACCATTCATCCATGCATTAAAAGTGAGGGGCTGTGAGAAAAAAAAGATAGGGACAAAGACATTTAAAAAGTTTGTTGTTAGATCACAGAGACTTAAGTATGATTTATCATACGTAGTAAAGAAGTCATTATACTGAAAACATGGAAGAAAGATGGAAAACTAATGGGCCAAGTTGTAAGAAAAGAGGCCAGACGATGGCGTCAATGGGTTATGTGTCAGGATTAGCCTGAGGCACGTGAATGTGAATTTCCTCATGTTACAGGAGTAGTACAAAATAAAGACTACCCCAAAGTAATGCATTCTTACATATGTTCTGAGAACAAAGAAAAGGAACAAAACCAAAAAAGACCCAGAGGACAGCATGCACCATAAAAATAGTATGGGGATAATTATCATTAAGCTTGGTTTTAAGCATTAGCTTGGCCACAAATTCATGGACAGAACTCTTGTTTAGAATTCTGATCCCTCAATTTTCTTATTTGTGAGTGGCCCTACTGAAATAATATTTTTGCATAAAAATGGCAATAAAAAGCCTCTGAGAAAAGAATATGCTCCGTGTATTTATTATCATCAAGGGAAACATGAAGACATGGCGTTGTGAGAAAAATACCAGGTGTCAGTCAGCTATGCCACATCCATGCAGTGTCCTTGAAAGCAAATCATGCAGCCACATGGGATCTTTATCACTTCTTTCATAAAATAAGGATAATTGTCCTTAGATCAAACACTTGCTTGAGGATCAAACTAAAGGACTCACACAATTTTTTTTTTTATAATATAAATCACTACACAAAGGCAAGCAATTCTTTTGGGAATCATGAAATAGCATTTGTAACACAAGATAATAACAGCACAACAAATGATGGATAGCATTTATGTCCAAATATCTCAGTGGTGGTCAGAGGTAGACTTGCCACAGATGTCACATCTGGTTTCCTTCTTGTTCTGATGAGTCACACTTAATTTTAAACAGCAAGGGAGTTCTGTGAACAAAGGAAGTGGTCTAGGGAATCATGACACTGCTGGACAGAGAATGGTTAACTTCCATATGCTATCCCACAGAACAAGGAGAAGATGCGTGGCCACCACTGGTGGGGGAGGGAAAAGATGTTGCCTGAGATTGTTTCTGCCTAGTTATGGGAAATCTTTGTGCTTTCCCCATGTGGTCTCTGCCACATCCTCATGGACCCCCATGGTGAGGCTCTCGGGAGAGATGAATAGAAACAGGCCAGGGCAGGAAGGCAGACAGAATGTAGGAGAGGAAGTGGTGAGGTACCAGCGACAAGGAGGAGGGAAAGATTGGGGTAGGAGGGGAGGAAGCAGAGCTCTGGGGAGGCAGGAATCATCAGACGGTACTGCTGTACACACTCTACCTGGGCTGGGATATGGAGGGGTGAGCCCAGAGCAGAACAGTAGAAACGTCACTCAGCAAAATAGTCCATGTGGACTATTCACAATGACATTTCACTTCTGTATGTGTCTAAAACTTCAGAATATCTAATATTCAAGACTTAAAAATCTATTGCACACAAAGACTTAAAAGTTTTGTATATTCACTATCTTGATAATAATGACCTTTCCCCCTTTGAAAGCCATGTATTCTTTGGCCAGAATTTCTTTTCTCTCTGCTATCACGGGCCTTTATCACTTGACCTCTCTTTGCTCTTACCTCACAAAGCAGATGCTCATTGCTCATGGAGTCAACCCGTTTTTATGCAACTGATGCCCAAATTCAAAATTTGGAACTCAGAACCTCATTCACACCATGGAATCTTGTTTTTAATGGCCTATATATTTTCCTTGATTTTTACTGACCTCTACCTATACCCGTTTTTTCCAAAAATCCCATCATGCTTCATGAGACAAATGCCTCTCCTTTCCTCACTCCAATTACACTGACACTGTGCTTTTTATCTTCAGGAGAGAAATTGTGGGATTATCAAGGCCTGCATTCAACATTCTTCTCACTGCTTAACAACATTAACACCATACATACGTGGGCTCTTTCTTATTCCACATATGAGCTACTGTAACAGCTTAAATGCATTCTCTTTTTTTCCTTAATCATTGTTTGCGTTGTGTCACCTTCCCATTCTAAACACTGTAATAGTTCTTAGCAGGTCTTCTACAACTTTACTTTCGATATCAAATCTTCTCATTACTCATGACATGGTTGGAAATTAATTTTTTTTATTTGCTCATGAGAGACACACAGAGAGAGGCAGAGACACAGGCAGAGGGAGAAGCAGGCTCCACTCAGGGAGCCCAACGTGGGACCTAAAACTGGGACCCCAGGATCACACTCTGAGCCAAAGGCAGATGCTCAACCACTGAGCCACCCAGGCGCCCAGGAAATTAATGTTTTAAAAAAGTATTTACTAAAAAAAAAAAAAAAAAAAAAAAAAGTATTTCCTGAGTTTCTGTTCCCTGTTGGCACTCTGATAAGGGAAATAAGTGGCACAGTCCTGTTCTCTCCAGGAGTTTAAGATCTACATTGATGTAGATGAACAGTGCAGCTCGTGCTATGCTAGAAGTATGCAAATAGTATAATGGGAATCTTGAGAATGAGGACTTAATAGAAACTTGGGCCACAAAGGAAAATTTTCAAAAGAAGTGGAAGAATGAGCTGAGTCCTAAAAGACAAATAGGAATTATTGGTGGGAAAGATAAGAGATGAAGATATTTTAGGCATGAGGATCAGTAGCTTGAGGATACATGGATATTTTTAAGGAACACTAAATTGCTTTTTTTATGGTTCAAGTAAAATGTATAGCTATAAAACAAAAGAAGTAGGCTGGGGTCAAATTATGAGCGACCTTGTGGACAAGTCTAAGAAATATTCATTTTATGCTGAAAGCAATGGGAAGCTGTCAGAAGATTTTAGTTAAGATAATGAGTTTTGTGGTCATATTTGTGTTTTGGAAAATGCCTAGCAACAGAGTTGAAACCCTCGGAAGGAATGATACTGAAGTAGAGAAAATAAGTTTAGAAGTTTGGGTCTCTCACAAAGTCTTGGGAAAACTTACCACTAACAACCCCCACTACCACCACCACAGGGAGAAAAAAACACTTGTTCACAATCAATGCGGAAACCCAATGGGCCAACAAAATTATTTTTGGTAGTGAAGATGGATTAAAATAAAAAAAAACATTTCAAAATATGTGTCTACTTTGCAAAACATAGAAATCAGCATTTCATAAGTGAGTAAAAATAAATCCTTTGAATTCAGTAACAGGCTAGGGAAATGCCCTCTAATTCCCATGGTTTTCTCTTCTAATCTGTTAGATATTTTTCTTTTCTATTTTATTTATAGATAATTAAGAATAGAGATTCATTAATTTACTGTTACGTTATACTCAGCTTTTCAATAAAAAAATGGAGCTGGGGATTGCAGATTCTACTTCATAAGAGGATTTTAAAAATAAATTCTTAGTTTTTAACTCCTTGCATATAATATAAACCACATGTAAACAACACTATGCAGAACCAAGATTAAAGAAAATACTTGCTATGTTGAATTGCTGAATGTGTATGTTGTTCTGAACACTCCTTCCCTATTTAATTTCTGCAATCTGTCTGCCAGTACAGGCTTCTTAATCATTTGCTGTACTGTGTTTTCATCTAGAAGACTTCTGTGTATTTTATAGAAGACCAATAGATAGCCAGCACCATATTTAAATATAGTGTGGTAGATCAGTATCATCATTTTCTAAAAACTTGTTAGAAATAAAAAAATATTGAGCCCAACCCAATTCTTAGAGAATAAGAATCTCAAGGGTTATGGCTCAGAAACCTGAATTTTAGCAAGCTTTCCAGATAAGTCTTATGTATCTTTAATTTAAGAAGAACTGTGGTAAAGGATCAATACAAAAGCAGAATAATCTAAAGGAAGTTAATTAAAATATTAAGTTTGCTGCTGTGAATGTCTCAAGTTTTAACAGATAATCACAAATATCCACTAAAATTGTACCAAATCTGTATCGGCTCTGGTTGAACCAACTGTGTCTTCTTATTCATGTGACAATGATCTACAGGAAATATACCCCACTAAGTTTACGTTACCTACTCATGAGACTCCTACGTCAACAGAGATCTGATGAGCTCGTACAACAGGGGATACTAGTGCATTCAATAGAGTGTACATTCGGGATAAGAAATGGAAGGTCCTCAGAACGGACGTATTTTTTAATGTAAATTACCCAATAAAACACAAAAGTATAGTATTTTCAGTGAGTGTGAGAATAATTGTTAGTCACATTTTTTATCTTGGTTATATCAAATATTCTTATTTTATAAATTACTTGTTTGATACTGGCGATTACAATAACTTAACCAGTGGTGTAATGTGCAGAAACCGATTAGAATGCATTACGAATTAAGAAACAAAGCATTTCTTTTTCTTGATGGAAATCAAATAAAAATGTCAAACTGCTGCAATCAGACATCCTAGATATGAATATTCATTGGCAACTGTTCATGGCAGATTTATGAATTCTTTCACCTGCTGTTAGGAGGAAAAAGGAAAACATTAAATTGTCAAATAAAGCTATTAACATAAGCTAAGAGAAAAAATATATACACAGATGGATGCTGATCTTGGAATTATGCAATCTTATAAAAAAAAAGACCTATTTCTTTTATATTGTGAAAACATTACTTTTATGCATGCAGATTGCAAAGGTCTGAGATTTGAACTCCGTATCCATGAGCAGCCCCCTGTCCTATGGCTCATGGAGGACAGTGAAACCAACATCTATCACCTTGTCATGGGAAAGCCACATGTAAAGATACTCATTAACAATCTAAGTCATACTTAGAACGTCTGCCTCATTCCTTTAGCAACATCTATATCAACAGCCCCACACACTGAACTATTTTGCCCTCAAGAAAAGCTTTTGATTAAATTAGAGGATATAATTTAAATGGATGATAACAAACTACTTCAGTGGATTTGTTTGCAAGGTTTAGTAATGAGAAACCATATAAAATGTTTGTTTAGGCATGTTGGGTTACTTATTTAACCATGTGTGAATTTCAGTTAATTTGTGGAACACGGTTCTCATGAGCATTTTTAGTGCTTCCTGATTGTTACCAGGGTTGGAATTCTACAAAAACATAACATTTCCTGGAGCACTTCAGCATTTTCATTTATAGGCAAGGAAAGGAGGCACAGAAGCAATAAAAACTACACTTCAAATATTTCATTATTTTTTCATATACAATTTGATTCTTGTTTGGTTCAGATATTTTTTGGCTTATCTTTTAGACTCCTTTCAGGTTATTATCTCTGACATAGTCTTTTAAATAGCTATATAATTTTTTCCCCTTTTAGTTTATAGTTTAAATAAATACATATTTAACACTAATGGGCTCTTTCATGTTAATTGAATAAAATAGTAATGGAACTCTTAGGCCAAGAAGACTTGGGTTGTATTACACCCAATAATCATAAGATTTCAAACAAATATTTAGCAAAGCAATCATGGCATTTTTTCTACAAGACAAGCATTTGAAGAGAATTGCAGAGATCTGAACGTTACTTTTCCTCAACTATGCCAGCAAGTTAAACTAGAAGTCATCTGAATGTATTCCCAACACATTGATTTGGTTGACAAAACCAAAGTAAATGGTGTTGAATCCTTAAAAGTTTGCATTATCACATTTATACATTGTTGGTGGAAGTGTAAATTAATGTTGTCTATGGAGAAGAATTTGCTAACATTTGCTATGGGGGATAATTCATCCAACATATAAAAATTAAATATGCATACACTATTTATGCCAGCAATTCCATTTCAAGGAATTGAACATATAAAAGTTTTCTACATTCAGAAGTATTCATTGCATCATAGTTTGCAGCAGCAAATGATTGAAAGCAATCTAAATGTCTATTAATAGGAGACAGATTAAATAAATCATCGTTAACTCACACAATGGATTATTTGAAGACATTAGAAGAATAAGGTAGTTCTAAATGTACTAATATGGACTGATCTTTAACGTGTATTTTTAAATTAAAACAGTAAGCTACAAAATGTGTACAATATACTCTAATTTTAATGTAAGATACAGAGAGAGATTTGAATCTATTTTTCTGTTTATCCATTTATCTGTGCATCTGTCTGGGATATGCAAGAGACTCAAAGCAATGATTGTCTCTACTCAGTGAGTGGGGTAGGAATACACATACTTTTCATTCTAAATCTTTTTGCATTTTAAAAATATTTATGATGTGAATGTACTCAGTACATTATGATATTTATGATGTGAATGTACTAAGTAAATTTAAGAAATAAAAATTTAATTGTAAATGATTCATTTATAAAAGTATGCCACAACATGAAAAGGTATGGATTAGGGTAGTCATAGAATAAACAACCATATCCTAAAGATTAAAACATTGTGCATTAGGAACAGTTAGGGATATCCTTCCTGTGGCCTTTTCTTATTTATTTTTTTATCCAATCAGTAATACTTCTATCTTAAAATTTTACAGATGATGCTACACTTTTAGATTTGATTATGTTATAGGTCTTCTCCTCCCAAGATTGCACACATGCAAACAGCCACAAATTTGCAATAAATTCAGGGGACTTATTTATTGTATCCATTCCAATGCTATCCATGGATCCCTAATGCTCCATGAATCTTGAGACAACAAGCCTTTATTTAAATAATGACATAAGTATAGAAACTAAGTATCATTCATTTTCATTCTCAAATCATATATGAAAAATGACTCATATCACTTTGAGTAAGACCTCAAAAATAATTTACATGTGTTAAATTGAAATTTGTGATTATAATCTAAGCCCAACTAACTTCTGAAAAACAATACATTTACAGTCCCAAATGGCCATCTTACCAACATTTTTTTAGTCATTTTGTATTTTGGCAGCATTTTCATCATCACTGAAAAACTAAAAAATACAAGCCTGAGAGAGGGAAAAATACCTCAATAATAAGAAATTGTTATTATAGCCCAAGAGTTAAAGAATAACAATATAGAGATTGTGTGGTTTTAAAAAGATTGCTTGATACTAGTTTAAAGGGTGTGAGGCCTGATGTTATTTTAAGATATAAATTTCTCTCTCTCTCTTACATATATGTATATATATCCAGAAATAAACCTAAAAGAGTAGTCACTAAGCTAGTATGTCTTTGAATGCACATGATTCCTTAACAATTACTCTAAATTGTTTAAATAACATATTTCCCGGGAAACATCTGATATTGTTTTTATGTACATGTATATGGACTTTCTTTTAGTATTATATTTACAATAATCAATACATTTTTAAAATAATAATAGTGAGTACAACATCACTGCTAAGTACACAGGTAAAGCACATAGAGGATGTATTTACTAATGAAATTTTGTAGTTACTACAACATAATGAAAGATATTTAATCACATCGTATATATGTTATTCTTAATACAGTATCACTATTCTTTCAGATTGGGGCTTTGATATGGAGGTTTCCATTAGTTATTTTTATGGGTTTGTTTGAGCTTCTCATTTTCTCTTAAAACATTTGAAAAGTAGCATAACATCTCTTTCCTGTGACCTCTTCTGACAAATTAAATATTCAACAACCCTGAAGCATTCATTACCCTTGAGATGACATCATGATCTCAACAACACTCCTTTAGGCAAATCAACATAATTACCACACATCTAGAACATACAGAGATTCTTCTTAGACAAGGCAGTAAGAGCCTCTGCTATTAAGAGGTCAAAATTAGGTTTAAATGGCACAGGTCGTAGATTCAGCACTTTACTTAATATCTGGGTAATAAATATAGGTTCCCCTTAATTAATAAATGCAGAAAGACAAAGCTATGAAATCTACATTTATAGAATATTATGGGAAAGAATATTCTATAACATCAGTTTTGGATATCAAAGCATTGACCAAAATACCTTTCCCCCTCAGTTTTTTAAAGGAACAAAGGTAGCTGATATATAAACTGAAGCACCTCCTAATTAGTGTCCCATTTAAGGAGACAAAGGGATATGTTCACTCACTGTTGATGGAGTTTTATTGGCTTATCTGATTATACAGCTAGACATCTTAACTCAGGTCTTATTTGTAGTGGATCCAGATATCCTAATGATACCCTAATGAGTATCTGAAAACAACAATAAGAACAGCAGCAGTATTCACAAACAAACCCTTATACAGAATTTGTTATGTGCCAAGAACTATTCTACTTGTGTTTTTAGATTTTTTAGTTTATTTATTTCCTTACAGCGACTTCATGATGGGGGTAATATAATAATTATTTTTCAAATAAGCTTTATTTATTTATTTAATTGTATTTTTTTAAATGATTTTATTTATTTATTCACGAGAGACAGAGAAAGAGAGAGGCAGAGACACAGGCAGAGAGAGAAGCAGGCTCCATGCAGGGAGCCTGATGTAGGACTTGATCCCCGTCTCCAGGATCATGGCCCGGACTGCAGGTGGCGCTAAACCGCTGCGCCACCAGGGCTGCCCAGATTTATTTATTTTGAGAGAGAAAGAGAAAATGAGTGAGTGAGAGGAGAGGCAAAGGGAGAAGGAGAGAGAATTTCAAGCAGACTCCCTGCTGGGCATCTCAATACCCTGAGATCCTGACCAGAGCTGAAATTGAGAATCAGTTTCACTGAGGTGAGGAGGAATTTACTTATCTTCTCAAGGTCACAGAGCTTGTGGGGAATTTAAATCCAAACAAAGGAAATTTAAAGCTCTTTTAAATATAGTGATTATAAGACTATATTTAAAGTGGTGTTATTTGACTATTTTATGATTTTACTCTACAGTTTTTCTTTCTATTAATTTAAGTCTAATCAATATCTCAACTTCCTTGACCTGTTTCTATTTAAATGCTTCTAAGGTCTTTAACAGTCAGCTCTTCTGACTAATTTTCAGATTTCCTATCTACCATGAAGCCTTCCCTGAAAACTTATTTATAAGTGACTTTAAAGTATGTGACTGAAAATACTCACTTGATATCATTTATGCCCAATTACATATTCACATATTACTGAAATTTTTAGGTATTATTTCTTCGTCAGGGTTAGTTGTCTAATTTAATTTTTTTTTATCATTCCAAGCAGCTCTATCCAGTATAATTTTCTTCATGATGGGAATATTCTATAATTGTACCAGGCAATACAGTCTGCACTAAATACATGATGGCTATTGAACACTTGATGTGGCTAGAGAGATAGGACAATTTAATTTTTATTTTATTGAATTTTAATTAATTTAAATTTAAAGTTAGTCACATGTGGCTAGTAGCTGCTTATTAATAATGTACATCTATAGTGATATATGAAGAGTACATATTTAATAAATTCTGTGGAATAAATGAATAAGTGAATGAATGCATACACAAAACTTTTCAGGTACTTAAGAAATAACCATCTGCACCTAAATTTTCATTTTCAAAAGTATGACAGACCATTTATGGGAGCAAGCCTTCTAGAGATTTATAATAGTAGAATCATAAAGTTGGCTTAGAAAATCTAGGGCAGCCCGGGTGGCTCAGCGGTTCAGTGCCATCTTCAGCCCAGGGCATGATCCTGGAGACCTGGGATCGAGTCCCACATCTGGCTCCCGGTGCATGGAGCCTGCTTCTCCCTCTTCCTCTCTCTCTCTCTCTCTCTCTCTCTCTCATGAATAAATAAATAAAATCTAAAAAAAAAAAAAAATCTAGATCACTCAGCGATCCAAACCCTTATTTGATAGATAATAGACAAGGTAAGACAAGTTTCCTTTTTTCAGAGCTAGATTGTGAAGAATCAAGGACTGGAGCTCAGGTACTTTTGTTCTTTGGGCAGTAATATTTGCCATAATTAAAATTTTATGAGTAATTAACCTCTGTATATAATCTCCCCATGAGGTTGTAAGCTTAGTCTATTGTTCTGTTTTGGAGTTGCCTGGGTGTAGGGAGACCCTGAGGCAAGGATTAGAATACAGGTGGTTTACTTGCAAGGTATGAAGCAAGAATACCAGTAGAAAAGTGATATAGGGAAGGTTGGGCAGCAATGAAAATTATCAAGACAGATACTATGGGAACTAGAGCTTGGATCCATGAGGAAAATTCTGGATATAGTTTAAAATGAATACTTCAGGGACGCCTAGGTGGTTTAGTGGTTGAGCATCTATCTGCCTTCGGCTCAGGGCATAATTCTGGAGTACTGGGATCAAGTCCCACATCGGGCTCCCTGCATGGAGCCTACTTCTCCCTCTGCCTATGTCTCTGCCTCTTTGTCTTTCTGTCTCCATGAATAAATAAATAAAATGCATATTTTAGAGTTATCCCAGTTTGGCAAAGGGAGGTGCCAAATGAGGCAGTATTTGTCTACTCTCATCAATCAAAACTCCCAGCTTTTGGAAATCAGTAGAGTTCAGTGATGAAGCAAGGCCAAAGACATATTAATGGGACATCTCCAGTTTGTGTTCTGCTGTTCACTTGATTTTTAGTGCAGATCCAAACTATAGTAATTGTTCAATTAATAAGATTATATATAGTTCTTTTCATCATAAATCATGGAATCTTAATATGACCTTTTGAAGATAAAAATACTTGTGTCTCAGGAGCTAACATAGTGTCTAGCACAAAATAAGTGATTTACAAATAAGTTAAGTTAGCCTTAATTTAATCTTGTCAACATAATAGACAAAAGAACAACAAAATATTTGATACTTTACTGCTTCTCAGCAGTAAATACTAAGTGATTGTCAACTATCTGTTTCTAAATAATTGTAAATCAACTAATTATTCCTCACCACAATGCTGTGTTAGATATACCATTTATTACCATATTATACTACAATAAAACATAAATAGGGTTTTATGTGTTTTCTTTTGAAAAAATATATAAATTATTATATTTTCAAAATAGTATTTATAATTTAATGCATTATTTTTTTCCTAACATGTGAGCTCTTTTATATTGGAAACATTTTTGGTTTTGGAAGCTGGAGATGGAAGCCTAAGGATTTTGATTTCTCTTACACATTACTGTGTTTAACATTAGCTGCAAAATTAGTTGTTTTCTGAAGTATACAATACAGATGTGGCCATGAAAGAAAGAGTTTAGGAGAATATATAAAGTTGGAAAAAAATATATACTACTACTCTTGTTTATTTTTCCAAAGAAGAGATTCCAAGACACTTGCTATCACCATCTATAATACACACTGAGCTCCTTGATATAGTAGATGTGATTCTTACTATATTTCCTTGACTTTATTTCATTTTTTGAAGAAAATCTTTTTATTAATCACAACATGAAACTGACATGACACTCCATTAGGATTAAGCCAGCATAAATAATGCTGTTACAGAATTATACTCTTCACATCCACTTCAGAAGAAAATATTACCTTACTGGAGCCTTCTAAAAGGTTTTTATGGAATTATTTCAGTAAACCTTTCCTCTTTCAAAAGTAAATAGCAATATATATTCTCAAACTATGCTACAAAACAGTTAGTAAGGTTACCTTAAAATCTGTAATAATAACTGGCAGGAGTAGGATTATTCTGATTCGATTCTTCAGAAGCACTGGCCTCGAGTAACATCTGTCAGAAACATGATGTTGTTGGTTGAGCACTTCTGGTTGTTTGCAATCTTTGGGTAACTCTTCTTCTCCACTTTATGTCCAACCTTGGTATCACAGTGACTCTCATCAAGCTCAAGAATATCTGCCTTTGTAGAATGGCCAAATAATAGCTTCTAGGCCTCTACACTCCCTGAAGAAGAGATACCCACCTTCATTCCAGCCTCTGTTCCATTTCCTGCCTGCTGGAGCTACATTTTCAACGAACTCCGCTTCATGTGCCCAGCTGTGCTGCTCTCCACAGGTGGCCCGGCAGCTGTTTCAGTGCAGCGGTCTCTCAGTCTGGAGACATCGGTCAGCACACGTTGTCTACCATGGCCTGGATTATCTGCTGCAGGTCATCTCCTCCATTCCCAGATGCAGCAGACATGACAAAATGGAAACTATTGATATGCTTCTAATTAAAACTAAAATAGTTATATACATGGGGCAGTGGTTTCTGAAGCTTGTACTAACATAGCTTGTTTACCTGATTGTGCACATCCCTCCTCGTGACCACGTTCAGTGAAGAGATTTCAGGTTGGTAACTTGAAATTCATCATGGTGGGATTATTCACACCACAGAAATCATTAGTGTCACAAATCAAGTTGCCCCCTCTCCATCCGTCATTAAACGTTTAACAGCACCGTTTCTGGGTATGCCACTATACAGCAAAGACTGTGAAGCCTCTCAGAACTCATAACTAATTTAATTCAACATCAGATTTATTCATAGAAGCACTTCACCTGTGCAATATATAATAACTAGGTAACCAAAGTGTTTTGTCTGAAACCACAACAACAAAAACACCCATATGAATCCAAAGATGAAGTATTGCTATGTTTAATGCAGGCTCTATGCTCTCACAGCATGAGAAAGTAATGATGTAGATTGGTAGTGTCCAAAATATTGCAACTAAATCTTTTTTTTTCCCTTTCATTCTAGGACCATCACAAAGTTTACAACTTTTATTTTGTTAATCAAATAACTAAAAAAAAATCTTGGTATCTCTCATCTTAATTTCATGACCAAAAGAACATTTGATACTAAAAAACACAAAATAAAAATAAAAATACAATTCTTCCTAGAAAAGAAAAATATGCATTCTTATACTACCATTTACTATGTATTAGTACAAGCTTTGGATGGGTACTTTGGAACCTGCACACGCTAATTATATTAATTTTTCATAACAACAAGTCATTGAAAGAATAAGATTCTGAAGAAAAAACAAATATCAATCTCTGAATCATGTTCAGAGCATTTCAGTTGGCAGGCAGAATGCCCAGTTGCACTGACAAAGGCCACGAGTGTCTATAGCTCTCTTAGCTGAGGATGATTTTTCAGATTATCTAAATTTCTGGCTTCCTTCCCTAAGCTCATTCAAGTACATTTCTTATGAGAAAACATTTTTTTTTTCCGTATTACTTTTATACACAGAATATATGGCAATCTCCAAACACAAGTATGTAGTCTCCTTATCAGTTATATTTCATTACAATTAATAGTCACTTTGATTAATCTCTTAGCTTCATGTACATTTCACTGAGTGTGATACTTTCTGTGATTTGGTAACATGCAGTTTCAGAATGAGCAAAATGAGAACCCCATCTAGAGACAAGGTAAATTGACTCAAGCCTGGCCTGATCAACCTGTTCTGGTAGCTGGTCTGACACATTCTGGGGTCAACACTGCCCTGTGGCCTTCAAATTATGATAAATATTATTTCAATGTCTTAAAAAATGTTCATTTATTTCCAAGTGAGACCATTATTGCTTATGCAATTACTTCTAGAAAACTATTGTCAATGTATTTAAATGTTATTTTTCTACTTATGAATATGTAACAGGAACAGTGTGTTTGTGACTTCTAATAAAAAAAAGATACATGAGAAAAAAACCAAACTCTTGTACAGTAGTAAATCAACTAAGTAGACACAAACAAGTGTGCACTTGGCATATTTAACAAAGCAGACCAATAGCTCTAAATTAACACTGAATTTGCTTCTGTAAAGGAGAATTATTATTGACATTTCCAGCTTGCGGGGCCACTGCGAGTGAATAAGTTGATTGTTGTTCAATTATTTAATTAAGTTCCAGGAAAGATGTGAATCACAAGGTCTACCAGCATTAGCACTAAATTATAGAAACAGACCAGTATTGGTCAAAAACCCAACTGCAATGATCACTGAGAATATGTTATAGATTGACTGTCTTTGTCGGCTAGTGTATTGACAAGGGAACATGTAGAAAACTAATTTTGAAGTTTTGAATTATAATGACTTCAAAAGGAATAAGGAACCATGACTAGTTCAGTGAGCTTAAGCACGTAGGCGACTTTAACTTGTATGACCTCAGAAGAGCCACTAAATAGGTACAAACATAAAGAACAAAAATATTCCCAAACCACTTTTGCCCCAGATAACATAATGAGTATTGAGAATAATAAGGTGCCAGCATTAATAGTAAATCCTGGTTTTGATTTCCATAGTCTCAGTTACCTGCAGTCAGCTGTGGTCTGGAAGCATATGATCTTCCCCCTGGAGGAGAGGTCCATGTAGGTCAATAGTAGCTTAACCCTATGTCACAATGCCTGTATTCACCTCACTTCATCTCATCATGCAGGCATTTTATCATCTCACATCATCAAAACAAGAGTGAGTACATTACAAGAAGATATTTTGAGAGACCTCATTCATACAACTTTTATTACAGTTTATCGTTATAATTGCTCTATGTTACTATTAGTTACTGCTCTTAATTTACTGTGCCTGATTAGAAATGAAGCTTTATCATAAATCTATATACATATACAGGGAATGTACAGGGCTTCATACTAACTGCAGTTTCAAGCATCCACTGGAGTCTTGGAAAAAATCCCCGTGGGTAAGGGGGAACTACAGTATTGCCTCTTCAGACTATCAATTGGAAAAACAAAAATGGAAACAAGAAATTCATTCATTTCTCAGGTTTTTAGATTTCTAAACATGCTAAGATGTTTACCATATGTACATTATGAACATAATCCAGCTAGTACAAATGGTAAGAATGTCTGCATGGTGAAATTTGGACAGAATATCATATTCATTGCAATAAGCTATAAGCAATATGTAAAATATTTCTTTCAGGGACCAATATATGTGCAAAGAATAAATATTCTGTTAATTACCAGTATGAAAGAATAACTACTTTGTTAATTCCCAGTAAGATACATATGTGTATCTGGTATCTAAATCTGTGTCTGTATCTATGTCTATATATTCTTTATGATCAATTGCATCTATCATAGAATGACAGATGTGACCAATTAAGGGAAAGCAATAGATCCAATACAATTTTATTTCTTAATGGTTTTGGTTCCACACCACATGTCAAAAGTCATCACTACATTGGGATATATTGCTTTGATTCAACTACCATTAGGTTACAGCACCGATCTATAGGATTATAGACAATGCCTTGTATTTGATTGCCCATTGCCAAGTTCAGGTGACATAAGTCATGTTCCACATTGGTTTATTCCAGACTTACTGTTAAGAATTTTAATTAGTGATTCTGATGACTGAACCATGAACATGATCATTAGTTTTGCAGATAAGTTATGAAGAGTGACATCTCCAGCACTTCAGAGGAAAAGAGTGAGAATATAAAATAACCTTAAGAATTCTACAAGTTTTCAGAATTAATTATGATAAAATTCAAGAGGAACACATAAATGTCATTGTATTATTTGAAAAAAAAATAGGGGAATATAAAAGTGAAGAAATACTGTTTGTGTATAAACATGTTTGAAGAAAGTCTGAAGCACCATAGAGAAAGGAGCTGAAAAGTCAAATATGGGCACACAATGTACTTTAAAATTTAGAGGGAAACTTAACTACTTGAATGTGGTAATAATAGTACAATGCTGTGGACAAAGGATTTGGAACAGGAGACCTGGGATTGAATCCAAGTTCCATGCTTACTAACCTCGAGATCTTGGACAAAGCCATTCTATATCTCTGAATCTCATTTGAAAAATGGAGATGTTAATAATATCTAGTTAAACTCATTAAAAATAATTGGGATAATTTATGTAAAAATATAGAGTAAGTTTTAAATCACTATATACTACTGTTGATTTTTGGAAATAATTTTTATAAAGGTAACAGTCCCTCAAATTACAGATATTTTATTCACATTGTATAGAGTTTTCAGAACCTTTAAACATTTTGAGATTTTTAGATAACATACTCTATCAGAAGGGCTTAAATGCCATTTTTTAAAATTTCTTAACCATAAGCTCATTTCTAGAACACCAATGAAAAGTAGGCATTTTCAATTGCTAAATAACCCCAACGTTGGATTTTGTTAACTATGGTATTGGAGTTTTAAGTCTTGTTTTAAGCCAAGGTTATTAGGTTCTGGCAGGCTATGAAATCTTTGATTTGTTAAGTTTTTTAAAAATAGATGACTACATTTTCATCAGTCTGAGAATCTGAGAATGTTTGTATAGGTCCAGATGACGAAGGGTTTGGATATTGTATATAAGGTCTTTCAGGGATACCGGGGAGGCATAGGCAATTAAGAGTCTGACTCTTGGTTTCAGCTTGGGTCATGATCTTGCGGTCATTAGATGGAGCCCCACATCAGGCTCCACACTCAGTTTGGAGTCTGATTGAGATTCTCTCTCTCCCTCTCCCCCTGCCTCTTTTGCTCCAGGTCCCTATCTCTTTCTCTCTCTCACTTTCAAATAAATAAATAAATTTTATAAAGAAAAATATTTCAGAGGGCCTTCGTGGTTTAATAGTATTTTTTTCCTCTGCTTCTCTTCCTTCTTCTTTTCCCTCTTCTCCTTATTCTTTCCTCCCTTCCTCCTTTCCTCTTCTTCTTCTTCTCCTCTTCCTCCTTCTCCTTCAATTTGCTATCCCTAATTCATTGCTTTCACTAGCCTAAAGCCTCTACTCTGTTGATTTCTTTCAAGTGAAGTAAACACATCTTATATTGCTAATGTATAAAGACTTAAGTTTAAAAAAAAAAAAAGACTTAAGTTTTTATGTCTCCTTTAGTCTTAGCAAAAGAAGGAGACAATGGTGGAAATGACAAACTTCTAGATTGAAAGGTGAGAAAGGAAACTAGAATTCTATACAAATCGATGTCAACTTCTGCTTTCCAGAGACACAGATGGCTTTAGGTATATAGCTGTATGCATATTATAAGGCACAAAAAATGGAACTCTAAAATCTTATTTGGGATAAAATACTTATGGAACAAATGGGATCCAGGAATAAGGTTCAGAGGAAAACTCCTGAGGAAAAGGCAAAAACTTAACCATGTAATCTTAAATTCGGTAATTTAAGCATTTTTCTTTAAAAAAATCTAAAAAAAAACTGTTCATATTTTCACTTACTACTTCTCCACTATCTGAACCCCACAACCTTGATGTGAAAAATCATTTCTTCTGATAAAATAGTTTAATTTGCATATGTCATTTACCACATATGCAGATCTTTCTATATATTCCGATTTATTGGCATGAAAATTTCACTGATCCAGAAGAATTTATATTAAAATTGCTTGGTAATATGAAATCTGTTCAGGAAGATTAGAAAACCATATTATATTCCCAAAAGATTATAGTAACATTTATAACAGTTGCATCCAAACTAACTCATGCTTACTCAATTCTGAACAATGTTACATGAAGCATTTTAACCCCAAATAAGCATGCTATTTATACAACTAATGTAAGTGTTGGGGAAACAAACAAACAAACAAAGATGCCAAAATCCCTTAGCAACAAGGAGCCACAGTACTTGTAAGGAAACTAACTTCACCAAGTCAATAAAATAACCTAAATCCATTAAATTTATAACTTCTAGACTTAGTAGATGATACGATTCAATAATACTAATATATTTTCTGCACCTGAAAGGATATCAGGTTTTTTTGTTTTTCTTCTTTTTTCTCCTGCAGTCAAACTTGCTTCAAGATTAGGGTATGCTGAATATTCCTATTCTCATTATACATCAAAATTATGTCCAACAAAATCATAGATTTTTATTGCTTGTAGTTTCTAGAACAATGTTTCTAAGATATTAGTGTCCAGACAATTCAACTGGGGATCTTGGAAAAATGCAGGTTTTAATTCAGCAGATCTGGAGTGTGGCCCTATATTTTGCATTTCTAATAAGCCACCAGATGATGTTTATTCTGCTTTCAAGTAGCAGCAAGGTCTTAGACACATGAAGAAGATATAGTTCACCAAACCTTTAAACCATCACAAAAGTTTTGATTTAAAAATCTTGCAAATCTGATGAGTTCAGTAGGAATACAAATATAATGTAGTGGGAATTATAACTGTGTCCTCAAGAAGTAGCTAAGGAAACTGAACTAAGGAAAATGTTACTAACCACAGAGGTCAATGCCCCTGCATTCCTGTCAAGAGGAAGTAATGCTTTAAATTTCTCGTTAAAACTCATAAAATATTTACTACAGCAACAATATAATGCACTATGGATGCCCTGGTACTCTATTTGGAGTCATATGGTACCTCTCAAAGCTTCTTCTGGAAGCAGATTCTGAATAAAACCTGGTATTAGTAAATACTACGTATTTTAAAAAATATTACATTAAAAATCATCAAGGACAAAATTGTGAGCAAAGGCTGTAATTGATGGCATTTAAGAAACAAATATAACTAATTATAAGATACTTCTGTATGTCAAGTGAAAATGCTATAAAGGTTGACTCACCTTCTGCTTGCTAGATTAGGAGTAGACAATGTTATCTATTTTGTTACCTTTAAATCTATGGAAAGAATAGACAGGTGGAATGAGCATTGGGTTGGGGAAGGAGAAGCTCTGAAGTAAAATTACCTCTTGGGATCAAAACCTCCATGGCCTCTGTCCTTGAGCAGCCAGATGCAGATAATAACTCACTCATATAGAACTGAAACAATGAAATGAGACCATGCAGAGAAGATCCTTAGCATGGTGCCCGTGGTTAGCAACTATAAAATTACCAGCTTCAATTATTAGCGTTCTTTTTAAAAAAATGTTATTTTATTTAAATTCAATTAATTAACATATACTCTATCATTAGTTTTAGAAGAAGAATTCGTTATTCATCCGTTGCATATAACATCTGGTGCTTATTATATCACGTGCCCTCACTTAATGCCCATCACCCAGTTACAAGTATTCTTAGCAATCGAAATTTCTGTGAAAATTACATAAACAAGGACATATGTATAAACCTTTATACACCTTTAATATGCTACTCCTAATAACCACAATAATACCAATTGCACCATTTATTGAATACATCATATCAAGCATCGTAGGAAGAGAAGTAAACAATCTTTTAACCCTCATACATGTCTGAAGTTTATATTTTATTTAAGAATTAACAAGTCCAGAAAAATAAAGTGGTTTACATAAAATCCCTAGAGTTTATGCACAGCAGAACTGGTATTTCAGCTTAGATTTGTCTAACGGCTCTTGGGGGTTCGACTAGAGTGGTGTTTAACACTGTTCCTTTGTGGTTTTGTCCTCACCTGTGAAATGTGATTAATAATGTGGACCGCACACATTGTTTTAAAAATTAAATCAAATAATGAATACTGAAAAGCCCATACGGTGCCTGGCACAAAGTTAGCAGCCAACAGACAGTCTCGACACACAGATGAGTAATGGAATGAATATTAGGTCCTGAAGTGGGTTCTGTTTACAGTAGCAACAGCTCTGGTAAGGTTTTCAGTCTTAAGACTTTGCCATCAGCTTTTCCTCTACCCCTTACCATGGTCTATGCAGAATTTCCCATCATGCCGTTGATTCTATTTAGCCAGATATAACATAACATTATTGTGGCAAAATAAGCATTCTGCCTTTTTGGGATTCCTGGCAGACTATTCCAAACACAACTTTCCTTTTGCTGATGCTGTTAATTGCACAAATGCTCACGTCATCTTGTTTAGACTGTGGTTTCATCCTGTTTTGACTATCATGTTGCCCTTATGCTGGGCTCCCTGTTGACAGACTTCAGCTGGTATGTACTGCGCCTGAGTCTGATAGGCATCAGCTGCAGCAAATAGCCAGCTTCTGCTCCAGCTAGCTGCCAGACCCAAATTTGTATGAAATTGTACTTTTAATTTGCCTTAAGAAAATATTTTTAGATTTATGTATGAAAGATGTCCTTCCATCTTGAGCATTTAGAAATGTCTGATCCTCCTTTTTCTCATATGAGCTGAATTAAGTAGCATGAAAGAAACATCAGTGGCCCTTTCTGTTATATGTTCCTATGTGGTGTCTTTTACAAAGCTACCATTTATCTTTTATTAGCACTTTTAAGGCTGATGAAATTGGATTTATTACATGTACAGTAAAAAGAGAAGACAAGGATGTCAGAATTGTTAATGTTCTCTCCTAACAACACCAAAAAAGCAATTTACTGGCCCTCACCCAAACAAATTCTATGAATGCTGGCCAATTTAAAGCAGTTTTGCTGCAACTATGCATTCCATATCTTCCATCTTGCTTCTCACTTCATATTTGTGGTTTAAGCTTATATCAATGATAAAGACCAAATTTTAGGGATATTGAAAAATGCAGAGGAATTCTGTTCAGGTGCACAGCAGAGTGTTAGAAATATGTGTATGGAAATCAGAAGCTCTGTCATCTGGGGTCACATGGGTCTGAGTTCAGAATATTATCCTGTATCTGGGATAGTACAAGTCTGTTTCTATCTGGTTGTTCTCTAATCCAATGGCTCATGCACAGTGCTACAAGATCTTAGTTCTCTAAAATGTTGTTTTTATGATGTTGTACACATTTCCTTTTTTTTTGGCTACCTGGTTTATATCACCCCTCCTCCGTTCCTAACCACACTCCTATGTCTATTAGAAAATTATCTCTACTCACTGTGTGTAGCCTTGTTACTGTGGAAATCCAGCTGCTTTCCTTCTACTACTGTAAGAGAAAGGATCAGAGCTTTCTACTCACCACTTAGATATAGCCAAGGAGTGGGCATGTGGTTTATATCTGACCATTGAGAGACATTTCCTTCAGGGACTTAAAATCTTGGGGGAGTGTCACCAAAAAGAAAAAAAAAAAAGCTGGAGTTGGTTTTCTTAATTAGAGAGGCCCCAAGCAAAAAAGGGGCCCCTAGTGGAATGTATTTATTATGAATGCTGTTCTATAATTCCTACTTCTTTACCTGGGGCTTCCCAAATCCTGCCCCTTTGTCTCTAAATTCCTCTTGGAATATTTGAGCTCTGATTACAATATTTCTTTTTCTTATTTTAGCAAGACTTGAACCAAAAACTCTGGAGGTGTTCAACTCCGGAACTGTGCGTGATGACATTTTCCTTCCTCAGAATTTTCAATTAGTAGATTGTCTACACAATGAAGTATTGATCCCTTCAAATCTGGATCAGTTCTATTCTCCGATATCGCCAGCTACTTTTACCAAAACAAATGCTTTACTCGAAGTGGACTGATTTATTCCCTTGTGTCTGTCTAGTGTGTGTGTGTGTTTGTGTGTGCGTGTGTGTGTGTGTGTTTATGTGTCTTTATTCCCCTGAATGGAATACCAGGTACCCATTCTTTTCTAATTTCTTCCTTTTCCCTCTTATTGGAATCTTACCTATTTTCAAAGTCCAAAGCAATTCCCCAATCCCTCTGTCTAGCCTTTTCTTTAGTATTATATCCATGATGGCATCACCTCTGTTCAAATTTTGTAGCAATCATTGCTGTGTAGCACTCACATTCAATTAGGTTTCTTAGCAATATTAACTCAATGAATTCTTATATTTTCCTGTGTGTCTTATTTCATCAACTAGTCTTTAAATTATATCATGGACGTGTCCAAGGTTTGTAGTCCCATTGAATTCCTGAAGTGCTTAACATATGTGTTCCATGAAATACTTTTATTTAATTTTCATTTTGATTCTTAACATTTAATTCCTCTTTGTGTTTGGAGAATTCTTGCTGTGAGACTTTTTCCTTTTTATATTTTCAAAAGTAATTATTTGGGTGACAATTTTCCTATGCTCTGCAATTTACATGTATTAATGATGTCATCTTTTAAAGCATTTTACATTAAGGAAAATGTAGATTGTGTACATGGTGGCTTTTAGTCACAGGAAAGCAGAATGTTCAAATATTTAAGAAATGACCTTAGTTTGGTGGTTTTATAAGCTGATAATAGCTAATGGTTATTGAACACATACCAAGTGCCACTCAGTGCACAAGGTCATACTGGGAGATACTATTTTTATCCATTATATTTACAGATGAAGAAACTGAAATTAATGATTTTGAAGTACCCATACAACAATCCCCAGCTGGTAAGGAGTAGAGTAAGAATTAAAAATACGTCTGCCTCCAGAGCCATAACACTAAAACAACAATGCCATACCAGCCCTGTTACAATTTCTGGATATAGATCAGCAAAGGATGCTTAAAATTTTTTAAAAATGAATTAAAAATGCAATGATTTAAAAACTATCCCCAGTGATTATAGAGTAACTTCATTTATGTGGTGACTTATACAATGTGATTTTGACAGGAGCTTAAAAGGATTGACTTCTCATAAGATACCATGGCAGGTCCATTATTGAATGCTCTAAAAGTCTAGAAATATCCCTTTTCAGAACATATTCTAACTACTGGAAATGCTAGACTTTCTTTTATTCCAAAAAGTATGTGGCCTTTTTATGCCAAATTCAAGAAGTATATTTAAGCTATTTTTTTGAATACTGTACAGCATGTATATCCACATTGCATTAGGTAAAAAGTATTGCTTCCTTAGTTTTAAGAATACTGCATGCATAGCGTGGAAAATCCTCCAAATTAAAGAACACTAAGGAGACAAGTCAACTAAATTCAAAGTCTGATCCTCAAGTGGATCTTAGATGGAAAAAAAATGTCATAAGATATATTATTAGGACAACAGACAGACTGTAGATACAGCCTGTATATTGGACAGTATAGCATGAATGTTAAATATCCTGAATTTGACTACCTTGTGGCTGTGAAACAGATTATACTTGTTCTTAGGAGATAACCTTTGAATTATTTAGAGAAAGAGGATATATTGTCTAAAATTTGCCATCAAATGAGTCAACAACAGTAATATATTAATAATATACATGAATAGAAGATGTTAAAATAAGCCTGGAAAAATATTAATTTGTGAGTCCAAGTGAAGGTTATATGTGAACTAACTTCACTATTTGAAGTTTTCTGTTAAGTTTGGAACTTTTAAAAATAGAAAAAGTTTATAAATAACTGTATAAAATGGTAAGAACATGTTAAAATGGTTTAGCTCTTTGGGATATAAAATATTTCTAAAATATCCCAACTCTTTTAGTATAAATACTTTTATTTATATAGATTAAATGCCGATTTAGGTAGTTGATTCTGATTATCTTCTCGTAAGTTGCTTAATGATTTATTTGAAGTCACTTAGAACAATGAATGCCTTTTAGTATATGCATTAGGTAGTATCTTAAATATTCTAAAAATCTAAAGTGTTTAAATTATGTATCAACTACAATATTTAGTGTAAAATAAGATCAATCTTCTTCAACTCACTTTTACTTGGTTTTAAAAAGTTGCTTGAGTGATAAGCTGCAGCATGGCAAACTATAGTAAAACATTGTAATAAAAATGCACTTTCCAAATGCCATGCATGTAGATGGTAATACTAACTTGGTAACATCCGACAAGAGAAAAGGCATTTTGTTGTATAATAAAACATAACATAATAAATATAATATACAATTTCACAATTAGAGTCAGATAATTGCTCTTAACAATTGATAGAACATTTTGACAGAAAATTACTAAGATTTGAATAATACTATCAGCCAAATTGATATAATTGACATTTTTAGAATACTCTACCCAAAAGCAGAATAAATATTCTTGTCAATAATATAAGGAACATTTATTGAGATAGACTATATCCTAGTTCATAGTGTATTTCTAAATAAATTCAAAAGGATTCATGACTTATACCATAATTTTTCTGACCATAATGGAATTAAATTAGAAATCAATAAAAGAAAAATATCTAGAAAATCTCCAAATATTTGGAAATTAAGTAATATACAACCCATGGATCAAGTGAAAATCAAAGGGGAAATTATAAATTATTTGGACTCTTTAAGAGAAAATACAAAGTTATGTGGATTATCTAAAAATGAAAACACAAAATACAAGTAAAAAGCTTAACAAAATGAAGCTATTAAAAACAGTCAATATTTTCTCCACCCCAAAGAATTTCTTAAATGTTTAAGACTTTACACTAACATATTAGTACTCTGTTTAAAAATAACAAGCAAAGTATTCCGTTAAGAGGATAATAGTTCACTCATAAAAGGGCCAAAGTCAGGGATGTAAGGGCTAAAGATGGTAGTGGTGGCAGAGAATTTGTTTTTAATCTAATATGGCCCTGGGAAGAATTCAATATCTGACACATAGGAAAAAATCTCATAAAATATTTAACTAGAAAAAAACAATAGAAACATTTCACGCCAAACTGAAGTAGAAGATCATATAAGATATCCCTCACTGATAGCTACTAGGATATAATGTATTAATGACATCTTCAAAGTGATTTAATCATTTATATAACAAATTATTTTGAATAGCTATATTCCTGTTCAAATAAATATTAAGCAAATACAAGTAATAATTAAAAACATTCAAATTGTACATCATTACTACTTATAAGATATAAGAAATTGTTCCTATATCTCATCTATCAAGTGGAGCAAAGCTGATTCCAGAACTAACCCTGAGTTAGTCTCATTGGTTCCAAATTCAAGAATTCCAAGTGTCTACTCATGCTTTTTCAGAAGAACTTCTCATAAGCCAAAAAGTCGAATGTTATGTGTGCTTGGTCTTGGATTTTATTATTATATTTTAAATATTTATTTATTTATTTGAGAGAGAGAGAGAGCAAGACAGAGAGCACGTGGGGAGAGGGGTAGAGGGAGAGAGAGAAAGAGAGATAAAAACATAACTTATTCTTTAGGAACCATGAATTTTCAAAAACTAGTTTAAATGAATGAAAGTGAGGAACAAAGATTAGATCTGTATTGGAAAAGCTTATCAACAGACTTGAGAAAGTACTGACGATATGGAAAACCTTGAAAAGGCCTGCATTTCATGAATAGCCCTGTATTTCAAAAAGAAATTAACATTTTAAATGCAAATTATGTGGTTATGGGAGAAATACAACTAAGAAGCATTGCAGTATTTATCAAACAAACCATATATATTAATGATCATTCTTCAACAAATAACTGCATATGTATGTTTCAATGCTTATATCTATTAATGACTTACAATGTATTATTGTGTTTATATATATATATATATGTTTGTGTGTACATTCATAGAAGCTTCTCCTTATTTTATTTTTATATTTTAAATATTTATTTATTTATTTAAGAGAAAGCAACATGGGGGAAGGGGTAGAGGGAGAGAGAGAAAGAGAGAACCTCCAGCAGACTCCCCAATGAGCATGTAGCCTGAGGCAGGGCTCAATCTCAAGACCCTAAAATCATGACCTGATCTGAAATCAGGGGTTAGATGTACACTCAACCAACTGAGCCACCCTGGCACCCCCTCCTTATTTTAAAAATGACTCACTTATATATCACATATAATGTAACACTAAAAATTTCTATTAAGCTTTACCAATATTGTTCTATTAAAAACAACAGCTTCTCAAGATTATTTTTAGAAAACTTCATGCATATTCCTAATTTTCATTGTTTCAAATAAGTTTTAAGATTTAGAAGAGATAAGTACCAGTGCTCTAAGCTTTCAAGGAAAAGTAACTTGTTTTTGTGGTCAATGTATTATGTTTCTTGAGTTTTATTTGTGCTAAGAAGCTTGTAATGTATACTGACAATCATTGTAAAAATGGTTTCTTATTATTTTTGACATATAAAACATAATTCTTTTACTTTTATAAGGATGTATAGACTTAGTTGAATATTTCCAATAAATATTAAAAATTATTTTTCACTTTTTGGTCCCTCAGAATTCTGTAAACAGCCACCACAAATTTAAACAAAATGTTATTTGTAGCTAACTAATGGGATTATCTCAATACTTTGAAGAATGGAATGCTTGGCCAATGAAGAGATTGCATGTGTTTACATATATATACAAATTTTCTCCTTGAGGAGGTCATATAATGAGCAGTGTAGACTAAATTCATAATCTGGATAAATACTATAACAAAATGCCCAATGGGTATTTGGATAGTTCTACTACAAAGAAGACAATAGTAACAATGCTACTATCTTTGGACGCCTAAATCTAGCCAGCACCAGGACATAGTGGGCACTTTCAATTAATTTTAACTAATTGAAAGAATTGGATTTAAAATTTGTGTTTTTTTGGGAGTGGGTGTGCCTGTGTGTGCATTTACAAGTATACAAGATTAAGATGAAGAGGAGAAAGAGGAAGGAAAGGAGGAGATAAGGGAGAAGGGAAGAACTGAATGGATGTATGAGAACAGAGGACCGCACCTAAGTGTCCAGGGGTACAAGTTAAGTGCAACCATGGGATGCAGATAACTTTCTTTGTGAGTTTACTTGTGGTATATTTTCAGCAGCATGTCAATGTATAATTGGCGTCTCCATTAAATGTATCCATACAACACCAATCAAGTTCTCACCTGAAGATGGTTGTTGTCTTCTCTTAACACTTATGTTTCCAGATAGCATTATGTATTTTAAATAATTTATTTCCTCATAAATATCAGACAAAACACTCTATGCCACAAACCTTAAATTTTTTTTTTTTAATTTTGCTGAAATATCTGATAAGTTGTGGTAATCATACATTACTACATACTAGCCTGTTTTGGGAGGAGGGCACTACAAGTGTGATCCTTCCAAACTTTGCCACCTGTTTCTCAATCAGCAAAAGAAGATGATAAAGGAAATTATTTTGTTGACCTATGTGACATCTTCAGACTATCTATTCAGACCTGATAGGAATTTGAAGTCACCTTCATTTTACAAATGTTGGAACTGAAATCTCAAGAGGTAAATTACTTGTTCAAGATCCCATACCTTGTAAAAGTTAAAAAGTCCCACTCATTTCTGCACTTTCTTGGCCCTGAAACTATTTTTTTAAATATTTTATTTATTTATTCATGAGAGACACACAGAGAGAGGCAGAGACACAGGCAGAGGGAGAAGCAGGCTCCATGCAGGAAGCCCAACATGGAACTCAATCCCAGACTCCGGGATCATGCCATGAGCCAAAGGCAGATGCTAAACTCTTGAGCCACCAAGGTGTTCCCTGAAACTATTTTTTTGATAAGACACTTGCATTCATGCTTTCCTGTTACATGGATTTAGGAAATATGTGCTTTCTCCCAAAAAGTGAACTTTAGTTTAGCTCTTTGTCCTTTCTGTCTGAATTTGTATGAGTCTGACTGATACATCTTTGAAAAACTACTGCTTTGATCAAGTTTTCCCTCAGATTATGACTGCTCAAATTTTATATTTCTGAAACCTATCCTTGTGCTAGAATTTGAGGTAAAATGTATCCTCACCTTAGCTATAAAATGCCCTCTAACAGTAATGTCAAAGATTTCCTTCTCAGGCAGCCATCTTGTTCTCTGCCACCTCCCTGTTTCATCTTTTCCCACTTCCACATGCACTCATACCCTGTGAACACCTGCCATAATCATTTGTACTTGTTTAGCTTTTCCTTACCTTTAATAGATTTTTCTGCCTATTTTCTACTTATCCAAATTGTATCATCCTTCCAGATCATATCAATTCCCCAATGTTTCTAGAAGCCTACCTCCACTACATCTAGTCAACAAAGACACTTTTATTTCTTGAGAGAGCATTAATCTTGTATCACCATTTTATATAGCACTTTATGATGCATTAAATGGTGGCATTTTTCAATTGTTTTATGTGTTTAGATGTTGTCTCTACAATTAAAGTTGTTAATTTCTTGAGGGCAAAGACCGAGGCTTATATAAATTCTGTAATCCTTGCCATTAATAAGTGTTCTATAACTTAATATTGATTTTAATGGAGAGCAGGAAATAGTCTGACATAATATCCAACAGTCCTCAAATGTATGCTTATTTAGAGACACATTAAATTCAAAATTAGTTCAATAAGTCTTTACCTTCTTTGGATATAATATGGAAGTACTTTAATTAATTCATTGATTTGTGTTAAATATTTTCAGTCTTATGTAGACCATTTCAGAGTGAAAGCATTAAATGAAGTCAAAGTTATTAATTAATCTTATTGGTGGTCATTGTACTTGTCTTCCCAACATTCATTTTATTAATTTCAACCTTCCTCTCATGTATAGCAATCATGTAATTTGAAAGGGATTGATTTCTTCTTTCTTCCTCCATTTCATGGATTGCTTTGACTAGTCTAAACAAATAAGTATTATTTCTGTTCCAGTAAATTCCAGTAATCTTGGCCTGAGCCAGTCAGCACGTGGTATTCCCCTGGCTACAAAGTAGGTTTTGTGTTGACCCATTCAGCACAAAATTTAGCTAATTTTGCCAAGACAAATTCTTTCCTTTATAGGTACATGATTAAGTAAGTCTTCTAAGAAGTTTAAGGCAATTTATGTTGGAATTTGTTTGAAATATAACTCAAAGCATCCTAATAATAATTCTTGTTTGTGATGCTTTAAGAGAATAATGAGAAGCTATTAATAATTTTTATCTCACATAGATATGTGTGCTAAAGAAAGGAGAAATGTTTGAAAATGGAATGATAGATAACATAAATTTTAAAAAGTGAAACAGGAACAAATGACTACAATGGTGTGCTACAATGAGTTGAGTCTTGGGGAAAAGCTGATCAATTTAATACTATAGACTTTTTAAAGGAACTTAAAATATAGGCCTCATTTTTTTCTCTCTAGAAGAAAGACATTATGTAATGTTATGCCTAAAAATATAACCCTATACAAATTCACACCTTTAGATATTCTAGTAGATTTTTCACAATAATCCATATTGTTTATGTGCTAAGCCTGCCTTGTAGATTTGTTAAAATCAGCAAATGTGTTTTCAAAGTTCTTTAAATAGATCATTGGACTTATCATACTACAAAATTGCATATTTTTAATTTGAAAATATTCATTTTATTGCATATAAAAATAGCATTGAGAGAAAGGTTATGATTTAGAAAAAAAAAAGACCCTCCCATTCCTACTAACCTACTAGGATATTTTTGACCAAGATGCTTCTAAATGTATGCAATGTCTATCTCTAGGTGTTATTTTATATATAACATGTAGCAATTGGGCTCCATATCTATTGAAGAAGACCTAAATGCACTGTGATGAGTGTTAGCAAGAATAACTATAAGATAACGAGAATAATTCTAACTGGGTTATGCCAAGGTATGACTTTTGATCTGTATTTTGGAAGTATGAGTAGAATAAGTAGGCAGAGAAGGGAAACAGCATAAGCAAAGTCATAGAGGAGAGAACATTTTTGAAAAATCTTGGACTGCCTGGAGGACGTGGGATGTGACAAAGTCCAGATTGTGGAAAATGCTAAAAATATTGTATTTTATTATGTAAGCAATAAGGAACAAACAAATGTTTTCTGAGTAGGAGATAATATTAGATATTGCTTTGGATAAAATATTCTGTTAGAGTTATGAAAGCTGGATTAGAAAAGAAAAAACATTAAGCAAGAAGAACTCTATAAAGAATTAGAATAATATCAGCAAAAACTGAGTCTAGGGAATGCAAGTAACAAATGTTTCTGAGGTGATTGACAGAACTGATAGAGGATAGTCAGTTGGGAGGATGAGGAAAGAAATGAATGTTACAATGGCTTAGGTCCACAAATATACAAATATTTCTTGCAATAACCAAGATGGTGCATACTGAAGGAAGAGCATGCATCAGGAGACAGATTGAGTTGTGGGTGTTCAGGAAACTGTTCTGGAAACCATTGGAAAAATTTATGCTGGGACTTCAGAAAAGAGAGGCCAGAACTGAAGACATAGTATCTGTGAAAGCTCCTCATTATACATGAAAATGAAGATGACTAAGGATGTTGCCATAGGAAACAAAGCATCTAAAAGGTGGTGAAGGGAAAAGAATTTGAGAAGAAACCAAGACAGGAATTGATGGAGGAGGAGAACGAGGATCAAGTGCAGGGAGAATCATGCAAAGGAGGATTTTTTAGAAGGAAAGAAGAGATGTCATGAAATGCTGCCAGGACATCAACTAAGATAAAACGTCTGAAAATACATGACTGGGTTTAGCAATAAGTAGCACTTTTGAGAGGACATTTTCAGTACTGACCGGAGAGAAAAGAAGTTTAGAGCAGGCTGCGTATGAAAGCTGAGGAAGCAGAAACTGCAAATATAGACTAAATGAGTTTGGGGGGGGCGGGGTTATGGGAAGATATGAAAAGGGAAAGTGATCTGGGAAGGCAAGATTAAGGGAGGGTCTTAATAGAAGTGTAATAGAAATTGAGACTCAGTCTTTTTGTGGGCTAAGAGGAAAAAGAGGGGATGCTGAACTAGGAGATGCATTTAGGGAAAAGTCTTAGGATGACAGGCAGTCTAGAAAAAGGTGCAAAGGAGGGGCTCAAGGGTAGTGAATTGTACAAGGGAAAAGATGATTTGTTTCTCTGCGAGAAGAGGTACCAAAAGTTCTGTATTTTGACAGGAAGGGCATGTGAAGCTTATTCAAAAGCCATTGGACTATATAAGGGTCAGGAACAATGTAGGCAATCAAGGACGATAAGCATATCAAGGTGATTGGGTATACTTAGATATATTTTGTCAGTTATGTGGAAACAGAGGTCCTATAAACATGGATTTTTGTTGTGAAAGTGAATATTTTATGATGTTTAAAAGATCCCAGGAAATGATCACCTAATAATGGGAGAGTGCCTCTAAGAACTTAATTAGTCAGTGAATTTTCAAATATAGCTCATGCCTTTTAGTAATACACACCTTGTTATGTGCTCTACTCATTTTAGTATACTAATAAGTTTTATTGTTTGTTATCCTTCCACACTGTAGAGTGAACATTAAATTAGTACTCAGAATAAATAAAAGAGAATTAGACAATTATAAATATAATTATACATTATATACTATATGTATATAATATACAATATTCTCTACATAATTATGTGTAGTTATATATACAATTACTATCCAATTATATATATATATATGTAGTGTTTAGAAGGGAGAACAGTATGAATTAAGTTGTATTAACTTAAATAATTTAACTAATTAAAATAATATTTTGATAAAACATATTATCATAAAATATAAATGATAATACATAAATAAAATAAAAATAGGAATCATTTACTGGACACCTGTGCATGTGCTGCCATTGTGCTGGACAGAGGCCTTATAGATTATTTCATTTAGTCCTCCCAGCCACTCAGTGTAATAGAAATTGAGACTCAAGGAAAGGGCTACCAATTTATCCAAATTCATAACATAATTTTACCTTTTTTCCTCATCTAGATGTGTGGAAGGGATAGAGAACAGTTTATTCTTCTATGTACATGTCTTTATTTTAAGACCTTCATCTCACAGTTTATTATTATTTGATTCAACAAATAAGTCTAATTTCTTAACGATCCTTAGTCCTTTTTCTTCCCTTTTACTTGCTCAGTACTGTCACTATATATTCTTTCAAGAATCCGTAAAGTAGTCAAATCATAGCAGTTGTAACTACAAAGGCTGAGTGTAACAATATTTTCCCTAAGCTTTCCTGTTATGAGGTAGGCAGTGAGAGTTCGTGGGTAAGACCACTAGGAAAATAGTCCACAATATTAGACAATAAAGTAATAATGAATTTGGAAGAAGTGGCTGAGTGACGTGCTCTGCAGACTAAGTACACTACTTTTATTCTGTCGAGTAGTACACTGGCTAGAGAGACTCTTTAAACTGAGTTATTAAAAGGATTTTATGATAAAAAATACTCGATGGTGACTCTGAAAACCAAAAACTCATTTAAGACTGTGCCACTAAGTGTGACCAGGGTTAAATTTCTTTAACATTCTGAGCTGCTGTTTACTCAAATATAGAAGAAAAAGTTTGTTAAACAATCTTTCTGATTCCATACAATCAATAAAACCGTAAGATAAAGCTCTATTTATAGAGAACATCCTGGGACTAGGACTTTCCTTAAACTAATGAGTTTTGGAGGAAAAACAGATGACTAACTAACTTCTCAAATGGCAAGTGATCAGAAGCCAGAAGGAAAGAGCAAAGACTTAGATGTATCCATTCATTCCTTTCTTGACATATAAAACTCTGAAATACCCTCCTAAACTCCGTTAACTGTGTAAGTCCAAAGGGGTTTTTGTTTTCCCAAGAGGAGTTAAAATAAAAATTACCACTAAATGTTTTAGGAGTTAATGTTGCTGTTCAGATATCTTCATTCAAATCTCTTGTGATTTACTGTCACAAACATTTCCTAATGATACTGGAGCAATTCTACCTAACAAACGAAAGAAAAGCCATAACCGTATATTGTCATGTGCGACAAGTTAATGTGGAGCATTTTCTCGTGTTGCCCTCTCCAAAGGTTCCAACACACAAACATCAGGCTGAGTGTATTTAAACAAGCAGTGTTTGAATTCATTCCAACCTTTCCATTTACAGCAATTTAAGACTATTTGTATTCAGGAAACAAAATAACAAGGGACAGCTGTTTCTCCACTTTGCTCTTACTTCGAGGCTATTTAAAAACACTTTGACAAGTTAAAAATGTAAAAAAGCATCATTATAATTTAGAGTAGGTGTAAGTCAGGTAAAATTATGGAGACTAGCATAAAATCAATAGTTTCCTTCTTAAACCGATTTTATTAACAGAGAACTAGCTTATATTTTGGAATACAGGCAATGGCCTAGGTATTTATATATCATATATCTTCAATCTTAAGAGATTCAAGACTGAGCCCATAGAACAGAAACTTACCCATGGGTGGTCCTACATATATCTAGTCTTATGAAGCATGCTCATATTATTATGAGCCCATACCACTCAAGCACACCATTTGATGAAGATCACTTCAATATGCATAGGCATTACCTCTGCATTCACTATCAGCATTTTGTAGTATAAAGATGTTATATGGTAATGAGTTAACTTACCCACTGATTACTGAAGTGAAATTCTGGGCTGATATGGTTTTTACAATCATAGTACTAGAGTAGTAGACAGCACTGCACCCACAACTTTAAACTGTTTTTGATGTTATTCAGCCAAACAATGGAACGAAGGATGATGTATGAGGACCTGGGGTGTGCCTTACATTATTATTCTTTCTAGATGGCAGATTGTAACACCATGCTTGGAAAATTCAAATTTTCAATGTTGGCAGGGCTATACACAACCAGAAATTTTCAAAGATGATCATAGCCTATTGGAAATCTATCTTTCAGAACTCTGCAAATGAAAAATTAGTTTGGAATCAAACTCTAAATTGCTACTTCAAAATGTGGCACTATTACAGCTACTTAAGAGAAAAAAAAAAAAAAACAAACCCACTGATTGAATGTGCCTAAAAGAATGCTTCTGATTAAAAAAAAAATAATCAACAGATTTTTCCTGCTTCCTAGGATGTGTGAGTGTTGCTTCTTTTCTTGAGATGCCACATATGAATATTAACAAAAGAACAGTATGCACAGGAGAAATGCTTTTTTTGTAAACTCAATGGGATGAATGTTAACAGTTTTAGGAATATGTTATGGTAAGGGGGTAAGGGGGGAGGTGTCCATATGCATGTGATTATTTTTAGGTAAGTAAATTACCTTCCAAGGGAGCCAGATGGCTCAAGGGGCACATCTGCAGCTTTGGTTTTCATTTCCTTACTACTTACACTGATAATGACAGGGTCATTGAGGAGATGGTCGCAAGCAATCCTATGAAGCAGACACTGCCTTGTGTGAAAATAGGGGATAACATAAACTATAGATATTTTTTAAGCTAAGACCAGAAGAAGATGGACTTCTCAGTTGACATTTTCCTTCATAGTTGCTGTACGTAGGGGTAAGGAACTTGATGAGGGCTGTTAGAACACTAAAGGAGGTAAGAGGGCAAATTCTCAGATTGAAGATTATCCATGAATTAAAAGCTGCCTTATTTGTGGGGAGTATTTTTATTTGATTATATTGTGAGAAGAACTACAGTAGTTTTCATCTATTCAGTTCTAAAAAGAGGAACTTTGTTGTGATAAAACAGGCACATTATACAATAATTTCATAGCATAGCCACTGTGTCAGTCATCAGTTTAGTACCTTTCCACTTCCAAATTCACATTTCTTTGCCCTGTTTCATGATACTGGTGCTGAATCCTTGAAATGCATCTTCTTTACCAGCTGGCAGGATGTTAAGTCTTTCTTGGTAGAAGGTGTAGGAGGAAGGTGTTCTCCACTTGCTTCTGGTACAGCTTGTAATTCTTTCTCTTAATACATGACTACTGGTGGAGTGGAGGACATCTAGTGGCACTTGTATTCCAGCAAGCTTTACCAGCAGCCCCAAGAGAAGCTTCCTAGTAAGTTTTATGAGCTCACAAGCAGGCAACTTTCCCAGTAGTTTCCATGGGAGCCAGGCAGACAGTTTCATGCTAGCTACAGCATGAAGCTGTATCACCTCAACTAACTCTGCCATCCAGTGGTCACTGCCATACCCTCCCTAATGAAGTCTGATTCTGAGCACTGGGGGACAGGATAGGAGGTAGGTAATGGGGCCTCTTTTATGCTTGCATCTTCTGTGGGTACTCTGTCCCTACCTAAAGGTAATAGCTGCTGTCCATATTTGCTATTTCCATTTTTTTTGGACTTCACCCCTTACTTGGTTAATATCCTGCTACTGCTTAATCATATTAATATTAAACTTTCCATGTTCAGACCGCTTGTGTGGCTTCCGTCTCCTGACTAAATCTTAACTGATACACTCAGGTAAAATATTCAGGATAGGATGGATAATTTTAACTAAGGAAATGAATGAGCACATGAAAGTAATAAAACTTGGAAAAATTTGAAGATATACAGACCAGGAAGGTATGAAAGACAATAGATAAGTGTAGCAGAGACGATAAACTCTTTGCTAAAATCTGCCCTTCTCCTCATTAATACTCTCAGAATTCTAGCCAGCCTCAGAATTGCCCAGCTGGTCTACATTTATTTGCTGCCTTGAAATTATGTGTGGTCACAGGATCAAGTTCTCATCAGTAGAGTATGAACAGAAGTGACACATGCCATATTCTTTTCTGGGACTTGAGAGATCATGTATGTCTCCATTATATTCTCTTTCTTCTTCCTGGTTGGAACACAGAAAGAAGTGTAGTGACTCAACCATGACCATGCAGATGACAACATTGCTCTAAAGCATGGCAGGTCAACTATTTAGAAGGAACCTACTATTTGAATGTTGTGATAAGCAGAGGTGCCCTATAAACCTGTACTGTTTACCTCAAACCTGCTTCATAGAGGAGTAGACTTTTATAGTAATTGAGCCACTATAATTGGAGTGTAGTGGTTATAGCAATTTAGTTTTACTTGAGTTAATATAACTGCCAGGAAAAGTCACTATTGTTCTTTTGTTTCCTGCCTCTATCCACCTAGATGTTATTATCTAATTATAGTTTTTCATATGTATTCAACTATTATTCCACTATTTCTATATCCAAATTCATTCAATCCAAAAAATAATATTTCCAATCTGTAGAACATGGTCTTCATCTTCTTTGCCATATAGATACCTGAAATATTCTTATTCTGTATATTGTTTCTATCTCTAATACCTCCCATCCCTCAAGAACTATCTTAGCTCATCCATAACTCTCTCTCTCTCTCCTTTTTTCTTTGTTGGTTTGTTTGTTTTTGACCAGGCTAATTTGAAATAACACCCACTTTTTTCTAATCATGAGTGCAATTATTTTCTGAACAAGTCACAAAACCAAAAATCAATTCCCAAGTGAAATCTCTGCTGTCCAAGCACTTAAAATATTCATTTTTTGTAATACAATATTTCTTCTGTTTACTTTTAATCTCATCAAATAGATTACAAAGTACTTGGAAATAGGACAACTTTGTAACTTTCATAAAATCCAACCATATCCCCTAAACAAATGAAATATTAAAAAGCTTACTCTTTTAAAATCTCCATAAAAGGAACCAAGGTTCCATGGAGAAATGAATTCACTGTTTTGGTGAAGAAATAAATAAGATGAGCCTGTAACTTATTGTCACACCAGAAAGCAAGGAAGCCATCAAATTTAACTAGCAATATGTCAAAAAGAAACCCAGCCAAAGAGGTTTCTGCTAATCAAATATGGGACAATTTTAGCATCAGTAAGCATAATAATTTGCAATAGATCAATGCACATATATAATGTATTTATTTTTCTCCCCAGTTTATAAAGAAAGTTGAGCCAGACACAGGAGGAATGGTTGGTAATTTGTCCAAGTTCTCGCAGTTGGTAAATTCTCATTTAACCACTATTCTCCATAGTTTTATAGGATTGGTGCAGAACCATAAGAAGAAATATCTTTCTTTGCCTCTATTTGTTCTAAGAAATAATTACTGCTGCTTTGGGGAAAAATAAAGAAAAGACAAAGAAATTTAAAAATAAAAGAAGAAGAATTGAAGTAAAAAAAAAACAGGAAATCTAAATTCTAATTTCTTAATCCTATCAGAGTTCATGAATATTTGAAATAGGTATGAGGATTGAATGAAGTTAGACATACAAAAAGTACACAGAATTCTGTCTAGAATGTTCAGTTCCTCTATGAATGTTAGAACTTATTATTGGTAGTGTCATTAATTCCTATTTTGTATCCCACATGTCAATTAAAAACTGGGACTCAGAAGTTCTCTTGGTATTACATCAAGAAAATGATAGTTTAAGATTATTGTAGGATGGCTTAAATTTTTACCCTTCACTAGTAATTAGTGACATTAAAAATAATTCTGACATTTAAAAAAAATCATTGAATATAAACCATATGCCAAGAACAAAACCATATGCTATTGAACAAAGTAGACCTAGTTCTTGCCCTCATGAATCTTACAGTATGATCAGAAAGACAGATATTATGTAAGTAATTAGAAGGGTTATTTTGAAAAAGAACACCCAGTAGGAATCCAATGAATGCTGTGGTATTAATTTGAATTTATAAATATACAACCTTATGAGGCAGGTAATGAACAATTCAAATACCTCTAGAAAATAGTTTACCTGATAAATGCCAATGAACATTGATTTTTAAAGTGCATTTGATGTTTAATTTGAGAACTTAAAATAGAGTCTTATCATTAAAGAATTCAGAAAGTATTTGTCTTTCTATTATTATTTTCTGCAGTTGCATACCAAAGGAGGTGGGGATGTATGAGTAGTTGACCCTGCTTGATGGGGGTATTTCATCACTGAGATTGTATAGAATTGCCAGTACATAATTGTAGTTAAAAGTTGACTGACCTTTGGTCAATTTTATTACCGTTTAAATTTCTCTATCTACAAAGCACCCAACATGGAAGGCACCAGAGGCAGAGCACTCCCAGTGTCCTTACTCCTTGTTGTACCACTGACTTTCTGCAGTGATATTGAAGCCACACATGCAATAATACTAGAAACATTAATGATTCTTTTGAATTCAGAGTTTTTATTACATCTTATTCTGTTTGTAGAGCATTTATTATATATCAGGCATGGTCCTAAGTACTTCACAGATAGAACTCCAAAATCCCTCATAATAACCTTTAGAAGAAGATAAAAATATTTTTTTAAAATTAAAGATTTTAGTTCAAAAACCATCCAGTTTAAAGAGTCAGTGCTGTTTTTCTCTGAGCAAAATGACTGGTAAGATTTAAAAATTGTTTCCTGCTGTAGAATTGAGTTTTACTTTGTAGCCTGAAATAACAGCTATTGTCTGGGAGGGAATTAATTTGACCTCTTTGAAATGCTAATTAAATTCTTATCTACAAACCCAATATTTGCACTGTTGAGCTATGTAAAGGAAATATAAAATCCATAGGCTTGATGAAATGATAAAAGGCATTTGTTTAGCTAAATCATTAAAAAGAAACAACCACTTTTATTGTGGGTATATGTTCAGTCCCACATATGAGAACAAAACAAAATAATACCAAGACATAGGAAGCATATTACACTTAACTATACAGTGGTGTTTGTTATTTAGGTTGTTTTAACATTACACAAAGGAATATCTCCTGAATTTCAAAAGTTATAACAGATTGAGTTAATATGATTACACTTTTAAATAAACAATTAAATGATTTGTTTGATTTCTATCATGATGCTTAAGAACTTAACGGTTTATCAGCTTCCAGGTGTTCATTGTTTTAAAGGTCTTACTTATTTTTTGAGAGAGAGAGAGAGAGAGAGCAACGGGGAGTGAGGGAGGTGGTTGGAGAGGGACAAGATGCAGGGTTCAATCTCAGGACCTGGGGATCATGACCTGAACCACAATCAAGTTGTATGCCTGACTGAGCCGCCAGACACCCCCCAGTTATTCATTCTTGTAAGTCAAATATCATTTAGTCTTTTATATATTCCTATTGACATATGTGCTCATGGTTTTAGTTATAATTTTAATTAAAGACGTTTTTAGATAGTAAGAAAGTTTATGGAATAATTTACAATAGATCTAGATGGTGGCAGGTCTTCATATTGAACAGATACAAAATAATCCACACTACACAACATATTTTAAATAATAACTGCATATTTTCAGACTCATACTTCAGTCCAGTTCAAGAAATCTTACTTTCTAAGTACATCAGTGCAGTGAATTTTGTCTATTACCAAGGCCAAACTATTACTATCATTTTGTGTGATTCATTTGGCCATAGCTGACCTTTTACATTTTTGGATTTTTAAAAGAAAACTGAATATACAACAATATCATTTTCCCTCTTTATTATGGCTCTACCATGATGGCTTAAATTAAACATAATCATAATAAAATAAGATTATGTGGGTTTTTAGAAAAAGATTATTTATTCATGAGAAACACAGAGAGAGAGAGAGTAGCAGAGACACAGTCAGAGGGAGTAGCAGGCTCTTCATTGGCAGCCCGATTCGGAACTCGATCCCAGGACCCCAGGATCATGCCCTGAGCCAAAGACAGATGCTCAACTGCTGAGCCACCAAAGTGTCCCCTAAGTCATGTGTTTTATTTTATTTATCTAATTCAAGTGATAAGAAAAAAGAGTAGGTTATGCTTCTCTATGTAATGGATTTTTGTGTGCATAAAAGGATATTATTTTTCATATTGATTCAGGTATAAAATTATTTCCTATCAAAACTAATGTCATATCACAGAAAGTTTTACAAATAAAATCCCCTCTTCTGAGAAGGAAAGTGCCTTTTCATGTGTGTGGCTTATTGAGAATGCTAGAGGTGTTGATTTAGATGGAATATAATTGTACTTGAAAGTCTGATGCTTAAAATCACTGTGAATTAGAATAATGTAAACATGGAATAGATCGATCAACAGGCCTTCTCTAATAACTGACATGTTAGTGAGGCTATATTGAACCAGGATTGAACTCAAGTCAGACTGTCACTCATGATTTACGTGGTGGAGCATTTTGTTTGAGTGAAAGTGAGTTATATCTTTGATTAGAACATACAGAAAAATAGAGTCATCATATAGACAGAATAGAGATTGACTTGCTTAAAAACTTCTATTGAGCCAAAGGCAGTATTTATCCTTCTTCTCTCAACATAGGCGTACACAACACAGACACAGATCCCAGCTGAAGCTACAGTGTAAAGATAATAGGAGAGCATTTGTTATGCTCTGAATATACAGTAAACTGGAAAACAAAAGGCATGTTGGATTATATCTTTTTGTTGTTTTTTGTATACTAGACTTTATTCATAAAGTTAATGATCAAGTGATTAATATATAGTATCATGCTTTTGACCATAGAGCATGATCTACTAGCCTACAAGTTTAAAAAGAATCCCCCAAATTCTAATGTAAGTGGCTCTCAATGAAAGACTGTCATGTTTCATTCCTTTTAGTTTCCTAGGGATCATCATGATGGTCTTCTTTCTCTTCTTCATCTTATACTTTTTTAGTGATGTTTCAGGGGCTTGAGATAAGGAAAGAAGTTTCCAGAGGATTGGATACCTTATAGGACAGCACTGAATGTCAAGAAGCACAACTTCCAGATAGTCTAGTGGCTTAACAGAAGGTTCAGCTCAACAAGGATCAAAAAGACAATATTTGTCTAGAAGAAGGTGTCCAAAGAGACAGCACACTTTCTCATGACCTCTTCTACCTAACCCCTACTCCCCACTTCCCTTCACTAACTCTTACTCATTCTTCAGATCTCAAGTTAAATATCATTTGCCCCGAGATCTCCTCCCTGACCCCCTGACCTGGTTAAGTGCCTTGTTATACTCTCACAGCATTCTCCACTTCTGTTTGGTATAATTCACTGTTACTTGTTTATCTATGGAACTGTGTTTATCTAATTTCACTGTAAATCTCCAGTGCCTTGCCAAACAAGCATCCAGAAATATTTGTTAAAAGAATGAATCGATAACTAAGGCCAGTAAAAGCAGTTACATTTATGATGGGCTTTGAGAGAGAAAATCTGGAATAGAGAGTTTGATTTTGAGAAGTCAGTACTGGACCATTTTTCTGTAGCACTTCTTAATAATTTCCTTCCTCTCATTTGGAGTCATGGCTCTTTGTTTTAAAATAAGCAATACAATTATCTCAATGATATCTTGACAAACATTAACATACTTATCTTTATAGTACACAATCTACAATACCACAGTTTTTGCCATCTTAGTGAATGGACCATCGAGCAGCCATTTGAATCTTCTACCCATCCTTTGTTTACATGCTTGGAGACTCCACGTGTTGACAATAGCTCTGAATTATTTTTAATAGGCTAATGGTTGACATTAAAACAAACCACATGTACTTGAGCATGACAAACATCATATTAAAAGTGTTGTTAATATCATAACTATCTCATGTAGACTGACATTGCACTTAAAAACAATAGCATAGCAATTATGGTCACTGCTAGATTCTTAATCATATACTTCAATTCATTCCATGATTACATTTACTCATGGAACATTTCCTTATGATGGTTCTGCAACTAATCCAATGAATACTGCGTGGTATTAAAATGTATTATTGTAAATTCACTTTGGGCATTAACTGGTGTTGGGGAAAAAACATGTTTTTATAAACATTACATTCTTCTATGGAATGTCACTGATAACAAAATTCCCAATCCACATTTAGTCTTCAAGTATCACTGTCCTGCCACCTCAATAGGGACTTTGTTTTCAATTACTCAGCACTTGCTGGCAGAAATCTTTGCCTTTTCCCTTCTCACTCCCTGTTTGAGTAGCAAAAAGGATAACACATATCAAGCAGTTTAAAATCCTCCCTGGTGTTATCCACAGGCAGTTAGTCAGAAAGCTTTCTAAGGAAAAATCCTTCCCCAAACAGAAAAATATAGTTAAATATTTTGTGAAGCATTTTGTAGAGATAGAAACAATTGGGGAAAGCTACAAGCTGTCGAATTCACTCCCTTAATATGTCTTTGCTGTCATAGGGGTAGGATTTAATTCAAAACTGAACACCGCTCTGGAAATTTACTTTCCTCAAGAAAAGTGCAGCCTTGAGGAGAAAGTAATTACTAAATATGAGTGAGGAAAGGGAACAATGGACCGAAGCCTAAACAGATCATTATAGTTGTTACCAGAGGGTTTCAGAGTCAGGAAGAGGAAGAAAATGGTATGTACATGTTTGACATTTTAATATTACACTCTCATTAGCTGCTTTCTAAACTCTGAAATGTTTGACATGTAATTTAACTACCCAGAAGATAGGCCATTTTCTCTAGCCTTTACAGAATAATTCTGTTTAAAATAGAAAAGAAGAAAAAGATGGAAAAAGAAGTAGAAGAAAAAGGTAATGTGTGACTACAATTTTAGAAATCTGCAGAACAGGGTGGAAAACACAATATCCATCATTTGGAACTATTGTGAATCACTGCCGATATTTTTAATAGAAATTGTAACTTACTCATTGTCAATTCCATTAACAAATTTTCAATTTTATTGGACATCATTTATTGCTATCAACTGGGACAAGGTTGAAAAGATTTAAATATTTATATATTTAACTTTAAAATAGTTCTATTTAATGAGCTCCACGAATGTATACCATAACTTATATAAATTCCACAGAAGCAGGTGTTGGTAACTTGAAAATACCTACCAGAGAAGAGGTGATATTTGCTATTTTATTCTCAGCTGGTTAAGACATTTGATGTAAAAAAAATTCTTCCTGGATCCTTTATAACAAAATTAGATGCTGACTTTCTTTAGCATAAGGAATAAACAATAAAAGTTTTTAAGATTAGTACATTGACTAATCCTATCAAATGAGTGGAATTTATTAACCTGCCCATTTTTCTGCTCCTAATTTCGCTGCTACCAGACTAACAATGCATGTTTGAAAATCCTAGGTGAAGAGAAGGCATGTCTATAAACTTCTCTGAGTATAGACACATGTTTTATCTGAATCCTCAGCACTGGCAGATACTTGGCAAATAAAGTTTTTTGTTTATCATTTTTGCATAGTGATCAGGTTCAGAAAATAGCATACTCTTTTTATTACCAAGTTCTTATATTTTCTCCAGAACTTTTTCTCATGTTCCTTTCCATTATTGTTTCTGGCTCAACGTGAAATAAGTCTGTAATATTATAAAGAGAGTTACCAGGTGGAATATAGGAAGTTCCTTTTTTTATTTCTTGAATAACATGGTTCCCTAATCCATCTCTTAGGGCTTCATCATAAAACATATTAAGATATGCTAAGTGCATGTTTTGTATATTTAATTGATTGATGGGAAAAAATTCAGTGACCTTTTTAATGTATTCTATTGTTTCAACTAATTTAGCTAAAAGAATATACTTATTTTGCCCAAACCATGTTAAACTGCTTCCTATTAATCAAAGAGGTTAATTTTAACTCATTCCAGAAATGCATGTTTCCAATGGATAAATTGGCATGTACTATATTTACTCTGAACGATGACAGCTGCTGGGGTTTTTGTTCTTTTTGGGCGGTAGAGACAACAAACAAGTGTAGAGGAGTGGGACAGATCCTTCCAGGCTCCTAATATTATTCAAGCCTTGTCTTCTACCTCTACCACACTTTCTCTACATCGTCTCTGGACACAAAGAGAATTCCTAAATGTCTCCATTGCCATAGTCATCTAGCCTTTGCATTAGTATGTGCATTGCCAGAGTTAGATACGAAGTACCTTTTTATTTAAAAGAATTTACATTCTTATCTGCATTGCATGAGAATGCTCATTTTCTTAAAAACTAACCAGACTAATATTTATTTTTAATTTGCCAATATAGTTTGGGAAAAAATCATGTCATTTTGTGTTTACTTTCCCTACTACTAATGAAATTGAATATTATTTTTGCTTACCAAGCATTTGTATTTATTTTGGGAATGACTCTCTGATATCTTACTCACATTGATATTATGTGGTCATTTTAAAATGCCTTATTGAAAAGATTAATATATTATAATTTTCTAGTTTTTCATTTAGCTCTTAAATGTGTTCATGTTACATTTCACTGTTCTTGAATTGGTACAAGCAGATTTTTCATCAAGAACACAACAAATTGGGATCCCTGGGTGGCGCAGCGATTTGGTGCCTGCCTTTGGCCCAGGGCGCGATCCTGGAGACCCGGGATCGAATCCCACATCGGGCTCCCGGTGCATGGAGCCTGCTTCTCCCTCTGCCTGTGTCTCTGCCTCTCTCTCTCTCTCTCATCTCTCTCTCACATAAAATTAAAAAAAAAATTAAAAAACCCAACAAATTCCTTAATTTTCATTGTCAATTATATATCATATAGACTATGCCAAAGATAGGGACTTTGAGAAATACACATATGTATAATGATGAATTTCTTCTGAGAGCTACTTGATCAGGCAAAATGAACATAGATATTAGGCTATTTTATTATAGCATTGAGTAAGGAATTATTTAGGATATTTACATGCTTTTCACAAGTTTGGAAATGGTTACTTTACACATCACTTATAAAAAACAAACTAATTATAAACTAAAGCATCATTTGTCACTATCCCCAGTATTTTTAAGATTTTTTAAAAGCGAAACCATAACATTTTTTTTAAAGATTATTTATTTATTTATTTATTTATTTATTTATTTATTTATTTATTTATGAGAGACACAGAAGGAGAGAGGCAGAGACACAGGCAGAGGGAGAAGCAGGTTTCATGCAGGGAGCCCGATGCAGGGCTTGATCCCGAGTCTCCAGGATCACGCCCTGGGCCGAAGGCCGCGCCAAACGCTGAGCCACCAGGGCTGCCTGAAACCATCACATTTTAACAATGGAGGCAACTACTCTTGTTTGTACACAAGGGTATTTTTAAATGAAGTTTTATAAATGTTTGACGAAAAATATGGATAAAACCAATATACTCATGTCCTAAGTCTCAGGTTAATAGTTTTCTACAGATTAGTAAATTTCTGTGGTATTTTAATTTCAGATTTTTGGCTAAAGATCAATCAATGGTAAAGTTTCAAAAATGTAATGCTATTAAAACATGGGAAAAACTTAAAATATAATTATTTGGGTCTTACATATGTGTATGTATGTGGACAGAAGGGCTGCAGGCACAATTTTCTTAATGAGCTATGACAATACTTAAAAGAGGCTGTGTGCTATGCTAATTTGAATTTCCTGATAGGAATTGTTTTAATATTCTTCCAAGTTCTAAAGTTTGCCCAGTATAAACACACACTGGCACACTTGCCAGTATAAACAGTGAGATGTACTTATTTATTCTGCTCTTTGAAGAGTCTCCTATCCAAGTTGTCTTTTTGATTTATATTTTATTGTATTATATTATATATTATATTATATAATATATTTATATATAAGTATCCTAGCACAGAAATAATATATATTTATTATATAAATATTATATAGATATTATTATATATATAATTTCTATGCTAAGATAATTCTATAGTGGGGAATATATTATATTTAATTGGACTTCTGATCATGGTCATGCCACTAATAATTTTTGTGGGAAACTTTCTTTCTTTAGTCATTTTCATTCTATGTATTTTATAGTCTCATTTCTTATGTTCAAAAAGTGTTGACTAGGTATCTATTGAATACATTTTAGAAAGCTCTGCTGTCTTAATTTAAATATAATGAGAACTAGTATTTTGTTTTTAAGGGTAATTGAATATTTTCTGAGAGAAACAAAAGTTTTCACCATAAATAATTTATTCTATCCTTCATAAAGGTAGAAAAAAAAAGAGCACAGGTGATTTGTTTTTTTCTGCTACTCTTCTTTTTCTTTTTCTCTTTCTTTTCTTTCTTTCTTTCTTTCTTTCTTTCTTTCTTTCTTTCTTTCTTTCTTTCTTTCTCTTATTTTTCTTTTTGAAATTCAGTGCCAAGCCTTCTTCTCATTTACTCCAACCTTCCTCAAATCCCTTTTCATATCTATAAATTCTTCTAATAACTAAAGGCCCAAATGTTCAAATACTTATGACCTCTGGGCTTGAAATGATCTACAGCATTTTTTTTCTTTAAAAGATCCTTTATCTTAAAAATTTGTATGATTTAAAAAAATTTAATCTGTAATATATCTATTTATTTCAATATAATAAATAATATTGTAGAGCTGAAATTATAAAAATCCACATAGGTGGTAAGCTCCTTGACAGTAGTCTTGGTGATGTATTTTTGGAACTGACACCAAAAGTAAAGAAAACGAATGAAAAAAAAAAAATTAAAAGGTGAGACTTCAGTGGGTGGTTCCATCAGTTAAGTGTCTGACTCTTGATTTTAGCTCAGGTCAAGATCTTGGCTTATGGGCACCTGGGTGGCTCAGTAGTTGAGCATCTGCCTTTGGTCATGATCCTGGAATCCTGGGATCGAGTCCCACATCAGGCTCCCCACAGGGAGTCTGCTTCTCCCTCTGCCTATGTCTCTGCCTTCCTCTCTGTGTCTCTTGTGAATAAATAAGTAAATAACTTAAAAAAAAAGAGAGATCTCAGGTTCATGAGATGGAGCCCCACAGTGGGCTCCTCACTCAGTGGGGAGTCTGCTTCTCACTCTCTTTCTCTCAAAACAAACAAATAAGCAAACAAATAAATCTTTTTTTTTTTTTTAATAGGTGGGTCTGCATCAAAGTAAAAAGCTTCTACAAAGCAAAGGAAACCATCAATGAAATGAAAAGGCAACCTACAGAATGGGAGAAAATATTTGCAAATCACCTATCTGATAAGGGGTTAATATCCAAAATACATAATGAACTCATACAATTCAACACATATACAAATCAAACAATCTGATTAAAAAGTGACCAAAAGATCTGAATAGACATTTTTCCCAAGAAGATATATAAATGGTGAAACACACATGGAAAGATGCTTCAACATCACTAATCACCAGGAAAATGCAAATCAAAATGCCAATAAGATACCACTTCATACCTGTTAGATGGTTATTATCAAAAAGACAAGAAATACGAGTATTGATGAAGATATGGATAAAAATGAACCTTTGTGTACTGGTGGGTGGGATTATAAATTAATGCAGCCACTACAGATAACACTATGAAGATTCCTCAAAAGCTAAAAATAGAGCTACATATGATCCAGCAATTTCACTTTTTGGTATTTAAAGAAAATGAAAACTCTAGTTCAAAAAGATATATGAGACCCCATGTTCACTGCAACATTATTTACAATATCCAAGATGAGATAAATATTTATCAATGATGAATGAATAAAGAAGACATTGTGAGTATGTATGTGTGTGCTATTCACACACAACAGAATATTATTCAGCCATAAAAAAGGAAATCTTGCCATTTGCAACAACATGGATGGACCTTGAAGATATATGAAATAAGTCAGACAAGAAAGACAAATACCATATGATCTTACTTTTATGTGGAATCTAAAAAACAAACAAAGAGACAAACAACGACAAAAGAGGTTATACAGAGAACAGATTGGTGGCTGCCAGAGACAGAAAGGGGGGAGGATGGGTGAAATGAGTGAAGGGGTCAAAGGTACAAACTTCCTGTTATAAAATAGATAAATCATAAGGATGTGATATACAGCATAGTGACTATATTATATTGTTATTTGAATGTTGCTAACACAGCAAATCTTAAAAGTTCTCATCATAAGAAAACAAAATTGTGTATGGTGATAGATGTGAACTAGAATTACTGTGCTGATCATTTCACAAGGTATACAAATACCATCATATTGAATACCTTAAATTAACTTATTATATGTCAAATTATACCACAATAAAAATTGTATGGGTAAAATATGCAATATAAAACAAGTGATGATATAGAACATTTAATATAAAATAAATTAGCTTAGGAAAAAAAAAAACAAAGAAAACTTTGAATACTATCCATATCCCTGAACAACAATGACCAAAAAAGGACCAGTAACTACAAAAAGCCAGGCAAGCAGTCTGGAGAACAGATACTGAGATAAAATCTCAAAAATTAAGCACAAACTGCCTCTGAGTACTTTTTTGTTCTGACAAAGTTTGCTATTTGGTTTTCCAGATCTGAAAAGCCCAGGTTGGGGCTGCAAGTGTCTATAGAGGGTAACAATTCACCACATCTGGTAGATAAGGGTGAGCTGATTGCAAAGACTCTGGATGAGATACAACCCACCCAACATTTACAATATAACACTCAAAACCAAATCTAGTGTTCCAGATAAATGCTCTGACAAGCAAAGAGAATGACTGCAGGACTACTTTTCAAGAGCTGTTTGATTTTTATCTCAACATTCTAGAATTTTATCAGTTTTAAGTTCTTACATAAGCAAAATTGTTTTGTTGGTGAGAAAATGGAGCAAGAACAAACACAAAAGAAAAAATTCAGTGACTCTTCTGTTGGATTTCTTTTAACCTAAAATAAACAATGCCAGCTTTTTCCCCCAGGTTCTTATACTTGGAAAAGCTTTACCAATGACTGTGTACCTTTTAGAAACATCTGATCACAAATGCTAGACTCCTCTCATGAAGCCCCTGGATTCTGCTAGCCTAAATTTTAGTCTTTTCTCAAACTTTGAATATTAGAGACTTTAAGATAATGAAAATCTTTTTGAGAAAAATGATGTCTACTTATTAGTCATGCAACACTATGAGTTTGTCCACCTCATCATGAAGTCCTTATTTAGTAATGAAACGCTGATTAACACTGATTAACTGATAGATCACTGATTAAAATGGTTCATTAGGGAAGTAACTTGCATCTTATTAATAAACAACCAAATTATCTTCATCTCACAAACTGTCATTAAATATTTTAGTCTTAGCAGAAATTTATCTGTCCTCTCCAAATAGTAATGCTTTATCTCTTAATACCTTTATTGATTTCAGAATTCTAGTCTCTTAGCACACTTACAAAATGGAATTTTTAAAGCTTATTAGATTATTTTTGTCCTTAGGTGAATTTTTCACCATTCCTAGGTAAAGTTGCATAAGGCACTCCATCTAAAAACTGCATGCTGAATACTCAGCAAAATGATAATATTCAATAGTTTTTAATCCCTGTAAACTGTGTCCATGATAAATAGTCATTCTTCCTCTTTCTACCTCCAAAATATGAATATGGCCTAAGGTTTATTTCACAGCGGGTTAATTTTCTCTTTTTGTGCTTCTCTTGGAGAGCTCATCTGATAAATGCTTTATTTCTACACAGTAATACCCAAGTATTTTCCTCTAATGCAGCTACCTTTCCCAGTATTGTCTGTATTATCTTTATATCTGTTATTTGTTAAGTCTGATAGTGTTCTTTCACCCAAATTCAACACTGGGAGGCAACTATGGTCTGAAAAATTGTCATTCTAGTTACAAATAATCAAAAAAGTTGGTTTGGGGTCCTGAATGTGCCCTGATTTTGTGAGCTTTGTCAGAGTAAGGAGTACCTTTCTTATTTTTAAAACAAGAATATTAGAATAGAACTTTCTCTGTTTCTCTGCTCTCTGATGTTATTTAATGACTAAAACTAAATAGTCACCTTTTTCTCTACCCTTTTTGTTCTTTATGATTCTGTAGTGCTTGTGATTTTTATATTTGTATTGTAACATTCACCCAGGTTCTTGGAGTCATCTTAAAAGTTTCTTGATATTTTGAACTCTAAATTCTGCCAGCATAATGTACTAATCATTCACTTTATTACAATTCTTGCATTATAATATCCCTCATATACACCCCTCCTTTCCTATTTCCAATGTATTCTCCATGATTCTAGATTTTATTACTTTCACTCTGCAATAATATAAAAACTATCCTGTTTACTGATCTTTATTTTGTATTTTCCATTTCCTTTATCTACATTCTTTATTTGAATGGTTTTTTTCTTATTTTTCTTAATTCTTCACATTATCCTCACATTGGAAAAAAAAAAGGATATAAGGTGATCTCAAAAGATAACCTCTGGGGCACCTGAGTGGATCAGTTGTTTGAGCGTTGAGACTCCTTATTTCAGCTCAGGTCATGGTTTCAGGATTGTGAGATGGAGCCCTGCATTGGGCTCCATGCTAAGTGTGAAGTCTGCTTAAGATTCTCCCTCTGCCCCTCTGACCCGCTGTCTTAAATAAATAAATACAAATAAAAAGAACACCTCCTCCCTAATTTTTTAAAAGAGCAGAAACAATGATAAGCAAAAGTGGGATGATAAAAAGGGGTAACATGTGGTTTGAGATAATTAATGTTTTAAGTTAAGTATGTGATCATTTATTAAGCACTGTGGGAAACTAATTAAGCACAATTGGAAACTAATAAAGCATTTCACTCCTTTATTAATTGATTGAGTGAATGTTTTACTTTCTCGAAACAGAATGTTCTTCTAAGGGGATAGAGTGTTTATTCTCACAAGGTGATCATTGAGAGAGCCAGGATCCCACCTTGGAAATGTGACTGAGATTAGTGCTCTTTCTCCAAAACACAGTTGCTTCCCTGTACCATTACTTCCACATTAGTTTCCCACTCTTTCCACTAAGTTATTCATCCTCTAATCACTGACAATATGATGACCATACCTGGCTACATTGGCTCCACGTCTATAACCAGACTCATTACTCTTTCCTTTCTAATATGAGTGATAAGAACCTCATTGTAATTTATCTGCTCAGTTATTTAAGTATTTTTTTTATATTTTATATTGTTGTAAAACAGTAAAAACCTCTTCAGAGTATATATAATTGATGCTCATTTATTATGTTATTCTAAATCATATCAGACTTTAAAAAAACATCATGCACACTAATTTACAATAGGACTGAAGTTACCCCACCTTTTGTTATTAATGCTCTTCATTGTGATGTTATTGAGAAGAGTAGAAACACACGCAGAACTCACTCTATTTCTTTTGTAAATTAGTACCCAGGACTAATAAATAGTAAGAACCAAAAGATGATTGAAAGAATTCTCAATTTTTAATTAGTTATTTACTTTCGAAGCAGGTGGCAAATAAAATATTTTAGTAGGTGTTCTTACCAATGAACATATCTGTAGGGAGTCTTCTACAACACTGCCTGTCAATAATTGAAGAAAGCTAAAATTTTTCATTAAATGGAAAATAGGCATTTTAAAAAGGATGTTTGGATATGTTATTCTCATGGATGAACACAGTAGGAAACGAAAATACTGAAGCTGATAACTAATTTGTTGCAGGAGTCTGAGCTGCAGTTTCAATTACAAGCAAAACCTGCAAGTTCAGGATAACATAAAGGATCCCATTCCTGACATCCTGAGAAAAAATATAATTCAATAAATAATCATTTACACAGAACTAAGATGTATCATTCCACAATAGAACTGAATGACTACATATACAACTATTTCACATAAGTCATATGAGAGACTAACCTTTTGAAATTGCAACAATTTAAATAAATCAGTGTAATTCTTTGGTAGCTAGAAGTTTAAAAACCTTCTTTCCCCATTTTTTTACTTGAGTATAGGTGACACACAATGTTACCTTGGTTTCAAGTATACAACTTAGTGATTCACCCCCTCTATACTGTTATGTTGTACCCAGCACAGATGTAACTACCATCTGTACTGTACAGTGTCCCTTTGACTACACTCCCTATGTTGTACCTTCTATTCCTAAATATCTTTCCCAATTTGTTTATGTAGATAAATGTGGCTTCACTGTATTAATTCTAATTTCTAATGAATCCATCATAAAAATGCACCCACAAATTATAAGTCAGTAACTACTCATTTCTAACTGTGATTGTGCAGTTCACAGTTTGGTCCAAAGTGTAATACTGAGACAACAGAGCTAATAATAAGTTTTCTTATCATATGCACAAATTAAAAATTTACCACATAAAGCAGATAGGGAAATTTTTTATATATGCATACTATAAATGTATATATTAAAGAAATCATATATGATATATTAACATAGGTTAATTTATAAAGATAATATAATAAATACAATAGGCAAGGTGAATGTCATTATATATATATATATATATATATATATATATATATGAAGTAGATCACAAATTTTATCATTGGAGTACCAGATGTTTATCATTTGAGTACCAGATAAGGTACCTTAACTACAATTTTCTCTATTGTAGACTAAAGTTTTTCCCCATTAAGTGTTGCTGGGAAATCTACTATGCAGTCTTATCTATTTATTTGTTTTTTTTCTACTGTGTAGTGTTAAATGGTAAATATGCCAGCCATTTTGGCTGGCATCTCTGAGAATTTGATGTGCTTTCTTTCAGAAGATGCAGCTGCTTTTAAAGTCACTATTTCTAATGTTTCCTTTTTATTCATGTTTTCTGGCACGCTCCTATTCAGCTTTCAAAGCAAAATCCAAGGAACCATCTTTTCAAAAACTTGGCCAGATAGGATTTGCTAATACGTACTTATTTTAGAGACCTTTGTGCCATCAGAGTCACCTTATTATTTGAAGAACGTTTGTTTACTCATCGAGGTATCTTGAATTCTCATGCAAGAATAGGAACTCATTTCTATTCAACTGGGTGTTCAAGAAGAAAATGGAGAAGAATTTTAAAAGGGGAAAATACATCTGTGTGTGTATGTGTGTACCTATAATACACATATGTGTGCACACACGCACACACACACAGAAAATAAGCAGACCAATACTCTGATGACTAGAATTAAAATTCCAGAAGAAGTAATAATATAGAAAATAATTAACATAGAGACTATGATAAGGAAAATTGTAGACAGTAAATAATCAAAAGTGAAAGAGAAGAGGATTTCAAAAGAAACTTCAAAAGACTAATTAAAATCACCCAGATATAGAGAAAGCAGACCTTCAAGCAGAACCATGTAATGCATTAAGAACACAGACAGCTAGAGGAAGAAGACTAGATGTAATCTTAGTACAAGAGAAACAAGCCTCAATACAAAGAAGGAAATTGATTTCACATCAAGGGAGGGACAGGGGCTCTTTCTTTGGTCTGTAAATGAAAAAGAAATACAGGGGTGGACTTTAATTTAGGATACCACGGCTATGTTTGGAGATGTGCAAGATCCAAGTTTGAAGATGTTCGACCAAGAAGTGAATTAAGAAAAGATTCAATTTGTAGATGTGTAACGCTCCACCACCTCTAAAGAAATATGAAGGAAAAGAAAAATGACTTAACCTTCTTACATATTCCAGCATACCAAAAGATGTGTCTGGTAGCAGACTTTCTACTGTGCCTTATAAAACAGACAGGATGGCAGAAAACAGAAAATGACCCACAGGCCAAATATTTAGATTCAGTCTGTAAGACATGAAGGATACTTATTTAGATATAAATGCCAACAGTTTGGAATACACTTCACATACATGCACGTTCATGCACACACACACACACACACACAAATATGGAAGTAGGACAGTATAATTAAGAAGCTTCACAAGCAAGAAATAATAAAGCTTTATATATCTTTATATATTACTGATCCATGCTGGAATAATAGCAAAAAATTAATATCTCAATAACCATAATATATATATTATGTGTATGCATATATATACACACACACACATAACTATACACATATACAGAAATAAATAAAGAAATCAAAGTAAAAGCAGTGACCAAAAGAAAAGATGCTTAGCTCTCTTTTCAAGATATATTGGTGGCAGGATATATTTTAAATGATATGAAGAAAGCACTCAAGGGGAGGAGTAAAACTAAAGGCTTTCAAGAGAAAAGTAGATATTCCCAGCTGTAGAAGTGTTCAGTGGAACATGTAGTTGGAAAAAAATAATCAAACGTGAAGTGGAGCAGAAACAACAAAAATGAAAGTGCAAAGGAAAGACATTTATATTGACACAGTCAAGAGAAGAAAAACGAAAGAATTCAGCTAAAGAAAAATTCACCTGCAGAAATGCTAAAGTTTATTTACTCATTCAACCATCATTTATTATGAGCCTACTATGTGGCAGATACTATGATATGGAACTTTGAAAATGAATAGGCCACAGCTCCAATTCTCAAAATGCTCATAATATTTTGGGATTATTCCAAGAAGGACTATAACCACAATGCAATATTTACCCTTATTGTTCTTCATTGGAGTGAATCAGGTCTTATAATGTTTTAATGTTTTTTTTTCTCTATAGTGTTTTGCTAGTGAGCACGTACAAAGAATTCATATAAATGCTTCATGGTGTGCTTATTAAAAAGAGCATATGCTCTGATGTTAGACTAACGAGGTTTAATTCTGGCAAGGTTAAAAATGAATTCATATTAAAGTACTGGCTCCTGGTAAGTACTCACTGAATGTTAGATGTTATCATGTTATTTAATATTCAGATCAACCACAGGAGGTAGGCACCATTATTATTCCCATTCTAAAGAAAGGTAAGAAGAGATGAAGAGAGATTAAGAAATTTAAAGGTAATTGCCAAGCTAATAACTGACAGAACCAAGATTCAAATCCAAGGGCTGTATGTCTTTCGGGGTAGTCTATGCCAAAATTTTGACCTTAATGCACAAAGTCACCAATAAATATTAGCTATTACTATTATTAATTTAAGGATTCTGTTATTTATGACATCACTTCTTGGTCTGTGCACTTATCACTGTTAGGTAACAGGCTACTATAAATCACTGGCTTTCTTTCTATACCATAAACATACCATGTGCTGTTCTGCCTAAAAGCTCTTGTCCTTGCAGTTCCCTCTGCCAAGAATGCTTGTCTCCCTTCAGATCTTCACATGAGTTAATCGCTCCTGAGATTTGGTTCTAAGCTCAAACTGTCTTTCCTCTGAGAAGCTTCCCTTGAGCACCCAGTAGAGCTCCAGGGGCTCACCTCCAGTGCTGCCCTTCACATGAGCCAGCACGGCTGTTGGCACTCATCACTCTCTCATTTGTTTACTCTTACTGTCTCCCTTGAGACTGTGACCCCCATGCACCTTTGCCTCTGTATCCACACAAGATAGGAGATCAGTAAATATTTGCCAAAAGAGTTAAGCAACTAGGACATTTCCTTATGGGTAGACTGCACCCCATAAATGTTAGTTTGTCACTCTGCTTGCCCATCCATATAAACAGAAACAACAGAAAACAGAAAATCTGCATATCAAGCAAAGGCATCATTTCACTAGAGCTTTGTGTCTTAGCACCCTAAAACTTGTCATGTGTCAATATCAAGGACCATGCTTGTATATGACTTATCTAAAAGTGACTCCACCTTCTCTGCTCACCATGGTCTCCCAATACATTGTGAGTTTCCTCACAAGTTGTTAAAAGCATTTATAACATTTGTTTTAAGTGTCCAGTTGGAGTCAAGCCTATTAAATAAGTTTTAAAAAATAAACTATAATGTATGATCCAGTACAAATATGTAACTTAATATACACATGAAAATTACCAATTAAGTAAACCTAGAACACTAAGCAAAACTGCTATAGTAATTTAAGAAGAGTACAGAAAGCTAAGGTTTTTTTGTTTTGTTTTGTTTTGTGTTTATATGTTTTCATGCCCTTCCTCTCTTTCCTTCCTCTATTACTTCTCCTTCTTTCACGTTAGATGGAAAGAAGGGGATATTTCATTATCGAGGGGAATCACTTTTGTTCCAGGAAGTATATTCAAGTTAATCAGATGAAAGCTAATGGCCTTCTCTGAATGCTTCAAAAATAAGCAGGAAAGTGAATAAACTAATTATTACACAGTCTCTCCTTTATCAAGTAGGTGGCAAATTATACACATATTACTAATATTTATTACTGCATTAGTTTGTATCTTTCAAGGTCTTATCAAAACTGTCTTTGGTAGAATAATTTATACCTTTATTTCTGTTCTATCTACTTGAATGAGATCAAAAGAAGTTCTCTAAATTTTAAGTATTTATCTGTGGTCTTGAAGTTTAGAGACAATAAACAAAACAGCTCTCCAGATAACTTTCCATAAATCATATACTTCCAAGTTATGCTTCTCTAGGGGCTCACATATCATTTGTTCTTGTCTCTCACCCATGTGGCAGATGGCTAAAAATTTTAAGATAAGTTATGTAGAGTCCACATCACTACTAAGGGTATTTATCTTACTATTGGCACTCGTCATCCCAAGAAACGAATTTTTTGTAGGTCAAAAGAAACTATTCTGCAGTTGGTATCTTACAGAGGTTTTAAGCCCCTCTTCCATGAGCCCAAATAACCTGGAAGGTCAGGTACTAAGAATGGTAGGTTTAATAAGTAGATTTGCAAGACAATTAAAATCCTATATACTCAGAAAAATAATTTCCTATATTTGTATTAGACTATTAGAAAAATGCTTACAAATAATCCTGTGAGGTAGTCATTTCTATTTGACAACTAAGGAAATTGTGTATTGGAAAGAATGATTAGCTTTACCAAAACTGATTAGTTAGCTAGAATAAAAATCCTAGTGAAAATACTTTAGTCTAGTAGGTTAACATAAGGGTGTTACTTTTATTTTAAATAGATTGGCACAGGAAATGCCGCAAGTGATTTAGTCTGGATATATTTTATATTGCAACCCATATTTAATAAACCTGTAATAAATTTTAATGAAACCCTTTGGCTGTAGGGTCAAAAAATGGCTTAAAACATAATCAAAATATGATATATAGAAATGAATAATATAGATTGTTCAGATATAGAAAACCATTTTAATGATAATAACCCATCTACAGCTTTATCCCAAATTTCAAAGCTCTTGATGTATTACCTTTACATAAAATATATTTATAGGATTTTTCTTTAAAGTTAGGAACCTTATGAGAGTTCAATAGCTGTTATTATTCCCACTTCAAAACTAACAGAAGGGCCAATTACTAAAGTGCAAAATGCAAGTGTCTTCAAATTTGGAATAAACTTTACTTTTAAAAATATGACATTAAAGTCTACTTTGGCTAGCTTGTTTAGAATCAAAGATATTATTGATGTTAAATTCAAAAGTGAAAGTTTCTAGAATGTATATAAAGTAAAATATGTTCTCACTGAAGTTCTACGTTTTTTCTACTGTTTTTCTAGTTGCTCAGTTGTAAAAGAGCTCAGATTGACAAAGGATAAAAGTTGACTGCTGAAAGGCCAATAAAAAATTTTACATGAAATATTAATTAATAAATATCTCACAGCAGTATAATCTACAACAGTATGATCGACAACAGTGAAGAGCAGGAAGCAATATAAACATATACCCAAAGAGAAAATTGGATAAGTAAAATATAGTGGATTTACACATTGAAACCAAGACAGCGATAAGAATAAAGGTATGCAATGACGTGGATGAATCACACATATACTACACTGAGAGAAAGAAGCCAAATAATCAAGACTACAGTGTATATGATTCCATTATATATAATACAAAAGAATGCATGACGAACCTACAGTTTAGAAGTCATGATAGTGTGAACCTTTGATAGTATGCAATGACTGAAGGGGCCATGAAGGGCGTTTCGAGGATACACCATCAATGATTATATTTTAGTTTACATATGAGAAATAACCAGATTAGCTAGAGAAAAGGTTGAATAAGAAGCTCTTTGTAAATATACAAAATACACAACAAGCCAGTTTACCAAGGCCCCAACTCTCTTAATTCATGTTCTGGTCAAAGATGACGCCATCAGAATTGGTCATCTCAAGTGTAGTGAAGGCAAAGAGATTCAGAGTAGGAACAAGTAAGAGAGGAGGAGTTTGCTGCAAATGGATTTAACTGCTTTTAGAGATATTTGCATTCAATATTAAAAACGAGTGTGATTAAATTAGCACCAGTAGGGGGGCAATGCCATGGCCGTAGTGTTTGGAGCTGCACATTGTTAAGACTTCCTAAAATATACTTGATAATTCCCTCATCAATTCCTTTGGCTTAGTGGCAAATTCCTACTATCGTCCTGAAGGTTCAAGTTTGGATACAATTTCTCATTTCACTTGGAAGTCCCAGTTATCAAGAACAACCACAGGATACCTTGGAGATTTGGGGGAAACTACCTCTTTAGGAGTCATCTTTATCTTGATTGAACAAATGATATTAATCTTCAGGATGGGTAGATATTTTAATTGAGAAGTTTAAGGCCAACCCCAAATTCTAGGCGAATTTATATACCAATGATTTTTTAAAAATCGTAACTTATAACCAGTTGCTAAAATAAAGATTCAATCTTAGTTTGAACTTCATTAGAATTATATGAAATACAGAAATATCAATAGTTTACATGTGGCCAAATGAGGAAATAGTTACTATTTATACTGTGTTCTAAGTTCTCAATTTGTGTAGCTGGGGGTGTGTATAACATGCAGAGCAATAGTAGAATCAAAGTTTCCTTGTGGACTCGCTATATAATTTTTTCTGAGCCCTTGACTTAATACATGACATTCCTGTTTCTTGACATTCTATTTCTTAAATCAAATTTGCTGTCCCTTAAATTGGATGGAAAAATCAAGTTTCATTTTGTGTTATGCTCTTTGTCCTTTTTCACTTATAAACTCTACATTGATTTTAGTGAGGCACTCACCACAGCTTATGAACTTGGGCAGCTTCTTTGAAAAAAAGAAAATGAGTTCCCTGTGAACCCGTCTCCCCCAAGCCCCTCGCAAACTAATTACTGCCTCTGCAGTACAATAGCAAGGGGAACAGAATCACACAGAAGGTTAGGGAAGGCAATCAGACAGCGTGCCTCTGTCTGCACAACATCCTGTGAGACGCTGCCTTATCTTGTGATGATTACCCCGGTATACAGCAAGTAGCCACCAGTCATTAACTCCTTGAAGAACTCCAAGTGTAATTTGGAGTTGCCAGTGCAGTCTGCTGCTTTATATAATGGCATCCTAGGCCATTAAACAGTAATTTGTATTGTTCTGCTTGGGAAAACAAAGACATCGCAATGCTCTTCTTAAAGAGAAAAAGGAAAAGAATAATGTATAGACATATAGACAATAGAGGACCAAGGCTACTGGGAAATACTGGCAAGCTCAGTGCACAGGGAAATAACCACCCTGCATCTAAGGGTACAGGATTCTTTGTTTCTTGGACGCTAAGCAAACTCTAGCTATGCTCTAATGAGGTGCTTTCCTCCTAACCTATGTGAAGCCACTGACATTTGGCATTTTGGGCAGATAGATCAAAAGTGGCCTACAAGCCTGTATAAATGTTTAACACCCAGGTGCTCGACTTGACATTTTCTTGCTATCTAGCAGCTGCCTGATTATTTAAGGATTACCAACAGTCATTGAACATGGAGAAAGGTCCACCTGTACTAATCATTTGCTATAATAGGATCAGTGTTCAACTCTCAGGTTCTTTTGATTATCACTGTTAAACTTTCTCTTAGGTCCCCTACCTTGCTAGAGGAAAAAGACTTACTGAATGCACCATATCAAAGGTCCTACTATTGAAATATTAGTGGAAATTTCTGTGTCTCCAACAATAGATGTTTTCTCTTTAAGCTCAAATAAAGAACACTAAAACATATTTCACTATATAAATGTGCTATATCATTTCTGTGGTTATTATAAAATCATATATAAAGTGGATACAATACAAAAAAACTCTTTCATGTCAAACTGTTATAATTCTGTAGTCTTATTTCTTATCATAAAATTAATACTAAATTGGCGACATCTACATTAGGGGACAGTGGTGTCTGTTCTAGTCTCAGTTTTGTCTCTCTTTATTAGATGTATGAACTTTAACAAGTTAACTTCTCTGACCTTCATTTTCCCCTAGTAAATAAATATAAGAGGTTCGTTAAGAGAGATAAAAAGAACTTTAAACGATATGCTCAGTAAAGGGCTAAGTCAGGTGTGCTGAGCTTGCACTCCGTACCATTTCAGGTAGGAATAGGGAGGGATGGAATTTATAAGAGTATGTGTTGTGTCTGGAGGGGACAAAATTATCCTTTCATTTTCCTCCAAATATTTTCCCCACGTCTACATTTATTATTAATATTATTGTGTGTTTGGCATAACCTAGGCACTCAATGGATAGTTCTTTCTTCTTACCAACACTTCCTTTGTCATTTCTTCCCTTCCTTTTGACTGATGATATAATTGAAATCTTTTAGGAATAAGGAGGGTGAGTTGGTGAGATAAAAGAAAATCTTACTCTTTTAATTTTCTCCTCTATTGGAACCAATTTAAAACAGACAACTGATCATTTCTCAGAGTTTTTTTTTAAAGATTTTATTTATTTATTCATGAGAGACAGAAAGAGAGAGAGAGAGAAGCAGGCTCCATGCAGGGACCCTGATGTGGGACTCAATCCCGAGGCTCCAGGATCAGGCCCTGGGCTGAAGGTGGTGCTAAACCACTGAGCCACCTGGGCTGCCCACTCTCAGAGTTTTTCTAAGTTGTTGTCAACATTAGATTTATTTTTTATTGCAATAAGAAGTACTTAGTTATGTTCCTTCACTGATAACATGATAGGTCATTGCAGAAAGCAAAAGAGATATGGCTTGTGAAAATATGTTGCTAACAATATATACAAAAAAACACCCATATGCCAGTTTTTGTTGTTATCTTACACTTGTAGACCTAAATAGTTTGGAGTTTTTCGAGGGTTTGTTTTTTTTTTTTTGACATTTTTGGGCTTTTCAAATATATTTATTTCACATGTCAGCCAAATCTCTGGCTTACTCTCTACTGGCTGGTAGGTGAGTAACCAGTTTTTTCACTTCTAAGACAGTGACAATGTGTACCCCATTTACCCTTTTTTAATAGATATATGTCCTTTATCATGTGGTATTTTGTGCTATCTCTATACAAGATATTGGTAGCTCATGAAACAAATTTAAACGTTATCTTCTGGTGAAAGTAATTAAGAACAATACAATAGGGTTTGGCCAACTATGGTCCATAGGCCAAATCCAGCCAGCCATCTGTTTTCATATGGCCCACAGCTAAAAGTTTTGTTGTTGTTGTTGTTGTTTTGTGTTTAATTTACATTTAAAATGGTTGGAAAAGATCTAAACAGGAATGCTTTTTGTAGCATGTGAAATTTATATAAAATTCAAATTGTAGTGTCCATATGTAAAATTTTATTAGGATACTGCTATATCAATTTATTTACATGTTGTCTGTGTCTGCCTTCATGCTATGATGGTATAGTTGAATAATTGTGACAGAGACCATATGGCTCACGAAGCCCAAATAACTTCAATCTGGCCCTTTATAGGAAAAAGTTTTTAAGCTACTGGCCTATGGTATCATTTAAACTTTAAAACAATTTAGTATTCTTCTAGGTCAAATAAAGTTAGAATATATCTCCATCATTATACCTATCTTGTGCACATCAATCAGAGAGACAAATTGGAAAAAACGTATATTAGATGTGAGAATACAGGAGACTGAAATCTTGAAAGTTTCATTTCTTGGAAATTTATGAATAACTAAGTGGAGAGAGTTAAGTTCTACCTATAAAATGTGTGGGCAGTCCAGCTCTGATAATGGGTCAATACATACATACATATACATACATACATACAATTAAAAAAATTAAATTTTGAAGCTGGAACTTGATTAGGACTCACTGAAATTCAGCGGGATAGTTTCCTCCTTCTCTCTACCCTCTCTAAACCTGAATTTAATGAAAATAAAAACTTAGAACAAAAATTAAGTATGAAGCTACTCGTAACAGAGCTGTATTAATTTGGACATTAAGGCGTAGGAAAAATACCAAGGAGAAAAAAACACCAGCATCATCTTAATAAATAATGATAATATTTGCTGAGCATTTCTCTAGTCTTAGACTCTATGCTAAGCTCTTATATGCATCATTTCCATTAATTGTTGCAATAGGTATGTACCAATAGCATGATTATTACTGCAGAAAAAGGATGTAGGAAACAGTTACACATTTTGTTAACTTCAGAATTTGAAGTCCAGGAATATTTTTTTGTGGGTAAAGGAGTTTTGATAGGACATTCTGCTCTAGTTTTAATCACTAAGCAAATGAATTTGGCTCAGTTGTCACTCTGGAAATTTCTGGTGGGATTGGAAGGGAGTGCAGTGTATAAGAATATGTGTAATATCATGTGCAGATAGACAGAGCCAAAATGTAATTTTTCCTTCTCTCTCAAGTAGTTGGCTCTGAGTGTAAGTTGTTTCAATTTTTAAAACAATATGCATTATGAAATAAATGTTGATTTAATGCTAATTTAATTTAATTTTCATTTCTTTTTAAAAAAGAAGTATCATCAAGCCATCCATTGCTATGCCAATTATAGGAACACCAGAAATGTATGATTTGACAAATAAAATATATCCACTCAATATAAGTAACATTAGATGAGCTATTAGCTTAGAACTGTGCATTAGGAGGACATGCTCACAGATGAACTTGAGCCAAGCTTTCTCAACAGTTTAACAAGATAGTCCTAGTTCAGTGAAGCCTCTAGTTGATTGATTTTCAGATCCTGAGAATTCCCAGGACATAAACAATTAAAATACAGGCTATTTATTATACAATGCCCTGCCAAACTTGAACCACAGTTTTAATTTCCTGTTGAGTCTAAAATAGTAATGGAAAACAAAAGGAAGAGATGGGTGCTTTAAAAGGGATTGAAACTGAAATTAGCCAAGAATAAAAAGGATGAAGAAAAGAATATGTGATAATGAAGAAAATTTCTCCATGGTGCCATAGATGAACACTGGGATCTCTGGGGCCTTTTCTTTGGGACTCAGGCTGGGATGGCAGGAAGGGCATGGAACGTGGAGCCAAATAGACCTGGATCCAAATCCTTTACAAGGCACCTACTGGCCCTATAATCTTGTACAAATTAAACTCTCTAAATCCTATTTTCCACAGAAGTAAGTTAGGAAAAATACCTATTTTGCAGGACAAATGTTAAAAAGAATGTGAAGTTTCAAATATAGTTCATGAAAGTATGAAAGTTAGGAGAAACAAATACTAATCTCTTGCCTTTTCTGTATACAACTGTTTTTAATGGATGTGGCCCCTGAATTTTTTTGTAGTCTCCTGTCTCCTCTTATTCACTAATATTTCTATTGGCCTTGCACTTAATTATCTAAATCCAGCCATCACAAAAGCTAGTAAGAAAAATCTTGATTAGTAGCAAGTACTCCTCAATCTCCACCAAAGAAATAATGGCCATTATTTATGTATAAATAATTCTTATGTAACATGGACATGTGCATAGTGTAACTCATTAAGGCTCCTTTCCAAGCTAAAAGTATCTCTTAGAATTTTTAGTTACTTAGGATAAGAAAGAAAAGCATTTTGAAGGGAAGACAACATTGCCTCCATATTCATTCACTTTTTAAAATCACCAAATAGTGAGTACCTACTTTGTACATCAGTAATGACATGTGTCATGAAGGAACTTATAGTGAGTAAGACAGGCATCAGTTAAATAATTTTTTTACTGGGGCACCCAGGTGGCTCAATCCATCAACTGACTTGATTTGGCTCAGGTCATGATCTCAGGGTCATGAGATTGAGCCCCACGTGGGGCTCTGCACTCAGTCGGGAGTCTACTTGAGATTTTTCTCTCCATCTCCCCCTAGCCCTAAATAAAATAAATAAAATGTTTAAAAAGAGAAATAATTATTTTACTAAATGTAAAAATGTCACTATAATAACTTTGTAAATGGAAGTATAAATAAAAATGCTATGGGAGACTGTAAAAGAGAAGAGGTTGACATAGAAACATCCAGAAGCCTTCACTGGGGATGAGACCTCAGCTAATGTTTGAAAGTGAGGAGGAAAAAGCAGAAGTGAGGTCTAAAAACAAAGAGAAACAATGTCTGTGAGGAGATGCAAGGAGGATACTGTGACAGGAGCCGAGAAGTGAAAGAGGTAAATGAGAAATTTGTTTATCTTTTAAAGAATGCCAGCCCAGGCTTGAAGTTGATGCTGACTATAACATGATTTGAGAAGTACTTAAGGATATTACTGTTAGAATTCTCTCCCAGATATTTTACCATTCATTCATCCATTTTGTTAATGAACTATTCCTAACCGGATGTAGGCAGTCTTCACTTTGCATGTTCATTCAGGATCATAAAAATGACAGTGTAAGATGAAACCATGCAAAGTAATTATAATATCAATGGGAAAAATGGTATTTCTCTGACTTCAGAATTACAGTCAGACATTAAAAATTGTCTTATTCTCAGTTATTAATGCATATGGAAATAAAAATAGCAACAGTATTTTTTAAAATTAAAATACTGGTTTAAAATATTGGAAACATTGAGAATGGATGAATATTATTTCTTTGTTAAAAAATATATCAAGGGGCACATGGGTGGCTCAGTTGTTGAGCTTCTGCCTTCAGCTCAGGTCGAGATCCCGGGGTCCTAGGATTTAGTTTCATATCAGGTTTGCTACGGGGAGCCTGCCTCTCCTTCTGCTTATGTCTCTGCCTCTCTGTGTACTTCTCATGCATAAATAAATAAAGTATTTTAATATATATAAATATATAAATATATATTAAAATATATATATATGTATCAAGAGTGGTTTGAACAGTGGTTGCCTTCTTCTCATCATTAAACATGATACGGTATGGAGTGAGCCTCTTTGTTCTTACTTGGTGAATTTTTACCCTTTCTTCGGAGTTTGGATCAATTTCCAAAATTTTATCTTCCACACTTGTAACGTTGTGAGATTTCTCTGAGAATTCCTTTAATATCAAGTATTTTGTCAGAGCATTTCCTCTGGGATATCTTCAGCCTCTTTGTTGCAACCGTCTCCCTAATTTATGTTGGTAATCTTCCTTCTCGGTTCCTCTAGCTGCATATCTGGAATTCCTTGCATGACGACAGCGTCACCATTTCCAGGCTGAACTATGTCATTCACATGTAGTTGGTTTCACTTCTAGTGTCACCACTTTCCATTTCCCTGCTGTGATTTCTTCTTTGTGGGTCATTTCCCTCTCCCTGTTACCCACTTTTGTAAATGCCACAGCTTATCACTGGGAGACATGGAGCAACACGAATACATGTGTTGCTCCTCTGTGTGCATACTAAATAACACATGTGTGGTGACCACCCACTGACAGGCTTTCAAAGAAGTAACTGACTGGTCACTGATTAAGATGCACATCTGTATCTTATAACAAGATTTTCAGGTATTTACAATGATGAGGCAAAGTTGAGGCACACTGCTACAGAAGATCACAATAGTGGGAAAGAAACATTATAGGGAAAACACAACAGCTTTTCAGAATCTTACACTTACATAGATATAATTGATCTTTGTCACCAGACCAGTTAAACTGCCATCAATTATCAATAAGTATGATCGATCTTTCTATAAGAACCAGAGGCATGAGTATTTTCTACACCTTATTAGTATAAACCCAGGATAAGGCATGAAAATGGAATTTTTTTCAGATCTACCTTTAGGAAGAAACAAAATATACAAACATCACTAATAATTTAGGATATAGAACTATTGAACAAGCAAAGGTGTGCATAAAAGGTTTTGTTTTATGCTTCACTTTTAGTGTCCATTATGTCTCAAACCAGCTTTGATGATTCTGCTCAATTCAGCAGAAATCTCATAGACACTAACTAGTATTTTAAAATTAAAGTCATTTATTCAGCAGATGAGAAATTAGAGTTATTACTTATCTCATACATAATTCTACCAGTCATCCTGGTAGCAATCATTTCTCTCCATAATATCTCCTTAAAAAAAGTCAATAATCTTTTCACAGTGGATAATAACTTACACAGTGAACGTGAAAAGAGTGTTCAACTCCTTTGTGCAATCAACCCAATGTCTTTTGTTAAGTATGTATGACTTCAAATCAGTGTAAAATGGCAGTCTAGCAGTTAAACAGTGTGCATGCTGGATCTAATTAATTCTACTATTTTATGCCAAAAATTCCATTAGTTTCCATTAAAGGTCTTGATGTAGTGCAGGCTCCTTTATGTTTTTTAGTTAAAACAATCAAACTTCATTTCAAATTAAGGATTATACTGCAGAACTGAAGGAAAGCTAGTGTAGCTCCCTAGCATTGAGTAAGTTACTTTTAACAGGATATTCAGAACATGAGTTAACTGCAAAATGGTTACCTTGTAATAAATGCATCAACAGAATACTTAAACCCACAGGAAAAAGGCAGTTGGGAAAAGGCAGTTAGGAGTCTGCTCTATGTGTTATAATTTTATGGTAATATTATAATATCCACTGAAAATGAAAGTTTTACTAGAGTTACTGGAAATGTTAGAAACAGCAGTGCTGCCAAATTTAATATTATATTCCTCCTTGAGATTTATACCTCTGTTATATATGCTCATTTAAAGATGCCACCCATTACTAATTTATTATATAGTTTTACAACCCTTCTTTTGGTTGCTAAATAATACTTATTGTATGATTATACCCACTGTGTGTAAAGAATCATCATCTCTAAGTGATGACAAATAGATAACTGAGTCATGGCAAATGAACCATGAAAAAATAAAATGGCAGATCTTCATCAGGGTAAAAGCACCCAGGACTCTTTCTAGTAAATATCAAGAATGTCTCCTTTCTCTATTCTACTTTCTTGTGATTGATGCTAGCTTTCTTTTTACTTGGCTTGATGATCAAAACCAATACTTGTTGGGGCACCTAGGTGGCTCAGTCAGTTAAGTAGCTGACTTGGCTTTCGCTCAAGACATGATCTCAGGGTTGTGAAATGGAGCCCCAGGGCATCTCTGGTTCAGCAGGCAGTTGGCTTGAAATTCTCTCTCTCCCTCTGCTCCTCCCCATCAATAAATAAATAAATCTTAAAAAAACTAAAAAAAAGAGAACAAACCAACAAAACAGCAATACTTGCTTATGCAAAATAATCACATTTACAATCTATAAGAGATAAGTCTTGGTTCTCAAGGCCTTTCTTTTTGAGAGAGTGAGAGTGTGCACAAGTGTGTCTGTGAGTGTGCACACACATATGGGGGGAGGGACTAAGTGAGAGGGAGAGACAATATAAAGCAGGCTCCTCCCTCTGTGTTTAGCCCGACAAGGGGCTGGATCTCACAACCCTAACATCATGACTTGAGCGGAAGTCAAGAGTTGGTAGCTTAACTGATTGAGCCACCATTTGCCCAGGACTTTTTAAATACATGTATTGATTCGAGTGCTTCACATGTGTTTTTTTACTGCCATGGTCTTATTTTTTATTAATCACTCATCATCCAGCATTACTTGAAAACTCACTATAAAGTAAGACTTTATATTAGTAGTTGAGGCTAACACTAATATAAAATAATGCTAGTTATAATTATTATGCTTCAATTGTAAGAAGTTTACTCAAGATAGTTTATAACTGTAGAGAGTCTAAAATTTTGAACATTTTTACCTGTGCCCACCTGTGCTTTTCTTTGGGGGAGCTATTCATGGCTTTGGTAAGAATCTTGAAATGTATGTTCTGACAAGCCTGAGATATTCTTCTGGATAGAGGGAAAAGCTATGTATTAGAAGAGCTCACATTAAGTATTACATTGGATTACATGAATTACACAGAGATGGAGGATAAAAGTTTAAAAAAGGCAATAATGCTGTGAGTTGGGATAGTAGAGAAAAACTGCATGTAAGGTATGCTTAAATGCACAAATAGAGAATACATCCTGTATTTCTGTTTTCTAGATGTATTGGAGATAAATACATTTTCCATTTAATACACTATAGAGATAACTAAAAATCCTATCCCAATTCTATATTTCACTTAGACTTAAACTCTTAAGCTACATAGAATGATTTGAATGCCTAGTTAACATGACTGAACAATTAAATAGCATCAACATACTCCATAAAATGGATTTTGTCAAAAGATCAATATTTTCATCGATACTCCTTTCTGAAAAGATGTTAATGCTATGTATGAAATTAGGTTCCATTGATTCTAAAGAAAAAAATAGGATATTAATAATTTCTATATTTAGTATTTTTCATGCAACTGTGGTAAAACCAACTTATTCATTGCTAAGTACACTAAGTTACCAACAATGAACAACAAAAGACTGAAGTATATAAAAAGTTAATTTTTAGATTTAACTTCACATTTTCTTCTGTCCACCATTTTTGTCAGTTACTTAAATGTCAGATAAAATGAATTTAATACATAATAGTATCTTTAAAGTTCAAAGCTACGGGCTTATTTATAATTTATAAGTCATACTCTGCGAATTAGGGGGGAATTGTTTTGAAGAGTTTATATATATGAATTTATATATAAATATATATATTTTTAATAGGTATATATACATATATATTTAAAAGGTATATATATATCTTTCAGAACAGTAATAAACCTGGATAAAATAATGAAACCTGTTCTCTTTTCATATATGCTTGGTTAAGTAAGAGGTATCAAACAGAATCACATACATAGTTACATGTAGATGGGAAAATTTGTTTCCTAATCTAATAACCATAAGATTTAAATTTTGCTTTCATTTTAGAGAAAATATTTCAGAATATTTTTGGGAAAAAACTTTTTAGAAAAAAAAGAAACCTATTTTTAGAAAGCTTTGGATCCTGAGATGCTTAGGTGGCTCAGCAGTTGAGCATCTGCCTTTGGCTCAGGTCGTGATCATGGGGTCCTGGGATCCAGTCCATCATCAGGTTCCCCACAGGGAGCCTGCTTCTTCCTCTGCCTATGTCTCTGCCTCTCTCTCTCTCTGTGTGTGTCTCTCATGAATAAATAAATAAAATCTAAAACAAAAACAGAAACAAAACAATATACTTTGGATCCTTTAGTAGTTTTCTTCTAGATATTTTTGTATCAATTCCATTTTTCCATAAATTTGATCTTGATCATAAAGCAAGACCTAAGTGAATCCAATTTATCACAAAACACCTTTGTATGAATCACATCTCTTCTTGTATTTTTGAGTCTTTATGCCAAGGTATACATCAAAACCTCTGTCAATTATTTCAGAACGTTTTTGACTCATAATGAAAGAAATATTATTTTTACAATTACTACATCTCAGAGAAAAAAACACAACATTCTAATTTCCAAAGTTTTTCAATTTCTCATTGAATGCAAAACTATGAAATGCAAGCAGCCACCAGAAATACTGTCTGTTGAGAATATAGGACATTTCTTTCAAATTAAAATAATTATGTCCTGTCTTCATAACCAAAAATAAAGCCTACTTTCTATTTTCCATTGGTCCTCCTCCCCATATTTCTATTAACTGAAGGTGTCTGCCAATTTTGTAGCCTGTCCGTTAGAGGAGCTGCAAGCACTAATTTAAAAAATTAATACAAATCATGGCTTATATTAGGTCTTATCTTTTAAAACTGTGATTTGCCAGAAAATACATTTAAACTAAGATACACTATGAATTAAACTAAGAAATAAAAGTATTTCTATATAGCTTGACCTTTCAAAAAGTAAGAAGGAGTGTATCAGATGGAATCTTTCTTCCACCTCTGATACTCTGTCATTCTTAGATTGTTTTTGCAGTTAAAAACAGAAGAGATAATAATTTAGTTGTTATGCCAGGACCAAGGAATCAGATCTTGTGAATTAGAGCATTAGACTTAACAGTATTTTGAATTAATTATTCATAACTGCACTGGAAATACAAGGTTGTCTCATGAATTCCAAAATTACATCATGAGCTGTATAGCATATTTACTGGATGAAGACTCATTCATTTCAAGAAGATACAGTAATCTAAATTGTGTTTATGTTTTAGCATCTGAACAAATTTACAGCTTTCTCAATTATTCAATGCCTCGAAGTGCCACCGAAAGAACAACTACATCAGCCACTGTCTCTAAAAAGGAGCACATTTATACCAGACTAGAAAAGTAATCCATATCTATCCATGCTTACCATACAAAATATCCAGTGGAGAAAATTTCAATTTCAATGACTCAATTTGTAATCATTACTCCAGTTTTTGTGCTCCCTCATATTTGACTTGTTTGAACACAAAATAAACTCAGTATGTTTATATTCTCCACATGGTTATTTTGTAAGCCTTTTACCCCATTCTTTTCTGAATGGTTTTAAAATGCTGCTATTTAAACAGAAGGTCTAAATCTGATTTCAGTATTCAAAAAATATTCAATTAAGACCATATATGACCTAGTAAGACTATATATGACATACATGTAAGGATACAATTGTGTAGATAACTAGACAGATATATAGCTGTGCCTATATATATGTATGTATGTATGTATGTATGTATGTATGTATATGTGTGTTATGTATATATATTTCAAAGATGGAAGTTCACTGTGCTACAAGATTTTCAAAAAATCATTTTGAAAAGAGAAAAACCTCTGGATGCCTGGGTAGCTCAGTGGTTGAGCTGCCTTCAGCTCAGGTTGTGATCCTGGGGTCCTGGGATTGAGTCCCAAAGTCAGGCTCCCTGCAGGTAGCCTGCTTCTCTCACTGCCTTTGTCTCTGCCTCTCTCTCTGCGTCTCTCATGAATAAATAAGTAAAATCTTAAAAGAAGAGAGAAAAACCTCAAAATTGAAGCTCATCACAGACAATAATGACTAATGACTCCAGAATGTCTTTTGCTGGTGAAAAAGCACACAAGATCAAAGCAGGGAGGAGGTAAGCATATACATATGAAAATTTCATCATTAGGTGCAGATAAAAGCTAATGTATGTGAAGAAAGAATTAAACTTATTTGTCTAATACAGTTGACTGACCTAATCTTGGAAGTTTTCAAGAACATGTTATTTATGAAATTGAAATCACAATTTCATTTTTAAGAACAGCAGAATAAATGTAATAATCTAATCAGACTTACAATTTAAAAAATAAAACTTGCATCACAATAAAAGAAACATTCAAGACAGATATAATCATGTTATGAATAATGTTGCATTTTATTATTGATTAAAATGTATGACCATGTCATTTCATTCATCAGATTCTTTTGCTAATTACATGCAGACAATGTACACTTATCAAGTATATGTGTAGCTTCTCACATTTATGTTTTCTTTGAATTCTCTTTTCACCTTTATTTCTGATGTTATTGTGTTTATTATGACTTTTATCAGAATTTCAGGTTCTCATCATCACAGTCCTTCAGAATTTCAGCTTATTCCAAAGATCTTAGAAATACTATTGTGAAATAGAGTGTGCAAATAGAGAAATTTCAAATTCATCCCATTACTGCATTAATTCAAATTACTTTGTCTCAGTTGTTGACATAAATATAAATCATTGACTGTTAAGGACATAGATTCCCACTAATGAAAATGGAAACGAATTGAATTCTCTGGAACTGGTACAAATCATTCACATGATTTGGTAATAGTCCACCATGACATGATGATTACAACACCCCTTAAAAGGTAATAAATTGCAATGCATGCACCACTCTGTGCTATCTTCATTCTCTGCTAACTCAATAAGTCCACTAATAACAAAGTCAACTCAAGATAAGTTTTAGAAAATTAGAGTGAATAGAAAAATCAAGTTCTACTTGCTCAACTTGGATCCCTAAAGACAACTTAAAGAAATATGAGGTATAATGTGGGGCAGGGGGCACTACACTAATTATGGGGAAAAAATGACCTAATAGGTGTTTTTAATATGTCTGTACATGTGTGTGTATACATATATATGCAATATATGTTTTTGTTATTGTTCATCATTGTTTGGTGACTAATAAAATATAATCTTGAGAAAGCTTTACCTTAGCCTTTACCTTCAATATGGCTATTATAGATTCTGGAGGAAAATATTTTAAATTAAATAAAAAGAACTCATAAAAATATAATCTGAAATCACGGAATAAGTCTACCTCATAAACAAAGTCCACATTATGTGAGGCAGTTTTGCTGTATCAAACACCAAGACTTCTGGAGAAGGCCCAGAATGGACTTGCTTTATGCTGATTTCTGTATGCTAAATAATGCTAGAAATACTTTTCACTCTACTATGATTAAGGGCGTGTATTAATATGCTAATGGAAATATGCAAAGTTTGTGAGTATCTTCAATATTTCCATATTGTAATTTTTAAATCAGGATTAAAATATTTTTTCAAAGTATGAGAGTAAGAATTAGTGTTATACTAACCATTTTATGAGTAAAACAATGCTTAGCTATAAAATAAGTAGTAAATTGCTTTAAGTTTCTCTCTTTAGTATTTTTATTTTCTATAGCCTTTTTCTCACTCAATTTTATATTTATTTTGGAGCAAATTTTTAAAATTTGTAGAAAGCATTTAGTCACTGCACAATGTTGATTAATGTTTAAGGCGAGGAGAAAAAAACACTTCTCTATATTCTAACACTTCATGATACTCAAGTACTTAAAAAAGTAGATGTTAACTTTGAGTTCAACTCAAATATATAGTATGGAGAAAATAACTATTATTTTGAGATTTTAAAGGTTCTATGTTGGCTTATTTTAGTATTCAGATTAATTGGGAATGAAGATTTTACATGAGCAAACAATATTAGATATTGCAGAATAAAAGAAATAAGGGGGAAATAAAACACCTTATAGCTGTGCTGTCTAAAAGAAATAGCACGTGAGCTACATATGTAGTTTTAAATTTTCTAGTATCCATATTAAAAGAACAAAAAAATGGATGATTTTAACAATTTTAACAATACCTCTTACTTAACCCAATATGTTAAAAATATCATTTCAAATATAATCAACCTAAGCAAATTATCAATGGCATATTTTCTAGTCTTTTTTGTATCGTAAATCTTTAAAAGCTGGCTATGTTTTACATAAGCAGCACATCTCAATTTGGACATGTAGGTAGTAGCCACTTCCTAAACACAAAGCCTTGGAAGACTGGTTTGTAACCCTCAGGAGCTCTGCCTTCTACAAGAGATCTGCATTTAAGGAAATGAGGATGAAAATACATAGATCTGAGATATCAAAAAATAGAAAATATCACAGTAAAATAAGTTTTATATTTTCCCCCTTGAACGTGAAAACATACCAGTAGAATTTTCCATTGAAGTGTAGTCAAGGGCAAGAAAGTAGGTCTGGAAGAACAGCTGAAGGAAGTACCGAAGCATGCTTCTTTTATCGATGCCTTGTATCCAACACCGATTGCCGCCATTAACTTGTAAGACAAAATCACCTCAGTTGGAGGGACTGAACTGTATATCTCTGACTCACAGAGCTTCTATTTTTATTTTCCGTGGTTTACACTTACGGCTACTTAAAATATATGTGTATATTTTTAAGGACGACTTTTTAATACAAGTGTTTTCAAGTTAATCTTTCCCCTCTCTTCCTTGCATTCTTTGTTCCTCTGTAGCCTTTGCAACATGTGCCTGCTAAATAAATAAATAAATAAATAAATAAATAAATAAATAAATACACACATACATGTATGTTGGGTGTAAGGGTGCATATTTATGAGAAACAGGCATATGGGAAGTCAAACTGTGAAGAGAGCTTGCTCACAGGGTCCCCTGACCCTTTGAAATACCCTCAGCCGTTCTTAAAACCACAGGAAACCTATTTGTTTATGGAAGTGTGCCAGGTGTTTCTTTTTCATAAATTTGTAATTGATTAATCATCATCATCTAGGAAAAAGGGCAACACCATGATGAAAGGCTGTATTTTCATCTGTACATTAAATAAATAGAGTATTTTGAATTAGAAATGATGAAAAGATAAGGAGGGAAAGAAGAAGAGGGAATAAAGCACAAAGTTAGACATGTGGCTTTATAATTTGATCATAATTTACAATCCCCAGCTATTCAGATGTTACACCCACTTAGTAAGACCCTGCAAATTAACAAAGTCCATGAAAATTTTATTTTAGAGTTATGTCTGATTTAGTTTTTTTTTCAGAATAATACTCAGTTGAAAGCAATGAAGTATACAGAATGATCATCATTTTAAAAATGGCTATATTTGTATAATATCAGATAATGTTTTATTAAAATTAGTTGCAAATAAAAGAGAATGCTGACACTAATTGAAAAATATATATTTGTGAATGGCAATATTCTTCTTTGGAAGCCTCCCAAATTTATTTAAAAATGGAAAAGAGTCATTTAAGAGAAATGGCAGGAATAGAGAGAAAAATGATAGATGCTGGGACACTAAACCAGACCATGGAAGAGGTGAACAAGCACAGTGAGTTATAGAGCAGGTCTTTGCCAAAGCCAGATGACTTGAAATAAAAAACATGTTCCTGCAGTGGACAATAGGGGAGAATAATTTACCAATCTGGCTGTACACTGAAACATCAGGAATGAATTTTATCAGGGTCTAGGCTCTATAGCAAGAGGCAACAAAGGAATTAAAGATGGAGAGCTTCTTGGAAACATCACATTTATAAAAAAAAAAGGAAACATCACATTTTGAAGAATAGAATGTGAATATTAAAAGCAGATTTGAAATATAACTATAAATGATCACTAGCTAACAAGAAATGAGCACTGTCTTTTTGTCTTACTATAGTTTTATTTGGGCCTTTGTTCTGAATTATTATGTACAGATAAACAATCTGTTTCATAGTAACTGAATAGGCCAAAGTAGATCATTGCTATCAATGTAGATCATAGATAGAGTCCTAAGTTTGTACAACTGACCAACTAGATAAACCAAAATACTGTACATTCGTACTGCTCAAAGTGTGGTCCATGGAGTAGTATATCATAATTATCATAATTATCATGATCATGATCATTATCATCATCATCTAAGTGTTAGTTAGAAATGCATAATCCCAGGTACCACTCCAGACCTACTGAGTCATGATCTGAATTTAAATAAGATTCCCTAATTATTTGAAAGTGTATTAACTACTAAGAAGTGGTATTCTTGAGCTGTATACTCCTCTATCTTGTTATTAATTTCTGGAGTTTCTAAAAGCCCAGTTAAAAAGCCCTTTTTTTGATCCCAGAGGCTGGGATGGTGACAGAGTAAGAGGATCCTAAGCGTGTCCCAAGATTATAATTATATAACACTCACATCAGTGTGAATAACCCAGAAAACAACCCAAAGACTGGCAAACAAACTTCACAACTAAAGGCGGTGAAGAGGCCACATCGAAGATGGTAGGAAGGGTAGAGATGCAGTAGGTAGTGAAAATGGGCCACAGCCTTCTGTGGAGGGGAAGCAGGGGAAAGCCCTGGGCATAGAAAAGGGTGAAAAAAAAAAAAAAAAAACAACCCAAAAAACAAACAAACAAACCCACACACTTTCACACAGGGTGCCTATATGGGGAAGATGAATCCTTTTAGCATTTGGCTTTGAAAGGAAGAAGGGTTCGATTTTGTGAGTTCTAATAACCAGAGACTTAAATCCCAGAATTTGAAAAATCAGCAATCTGGGTTCTAGGAGAAGTCCCTACCCTTAAAGAGAGAGCACTATGGACAGCACATGGAGATAGAACATAGAAACAGCAGTTTGAAAAACAAGGTTTGGTGCATATGGGAAAAAAAGCTATTTACTCATCTCAAAACATATCCTGGAAAGAAACTTCTCCAGGAACAGAGGAGCCTGCAGGTAACATTTTCCCTCTCTTGCTGCTCAGCATAAACACACAGTCACCTGTATGAACTAGCATAGAGCCAACACTCACTACCTAACTTACCTTATACCAAGGCCCACCCTGTACACTTTGATAGATCTGCCCTTTTCAGTTACATTTTCCTCAGTCCAGGCTCTGTGGTTCTCCTCCCCTGGAAAACTAGCAAAACCCTTGCCAGCACCTCATCTCCTGACCAGTGTATTTTGTAGGGCCTTGGTTTCAGTGGCAGCTGTTGGGGGGAGGGCTGTAGAAGCCTGAGGCATACCTTATTATAATTGTGCACCCCACCCATGCATCCCTGTCCCTGTAGTAGCAAATGCAGGTCTCATTTTGCAAGCACATTTGCTCACACCTTGTAAAAACTGCATACATCACCCTAGCCAGGGATCAAACACTGCTTATAACAGGCAAAGAGAGCCTCTGCAGACAACTGGACTGAAAGAAAAAGCAGCCAGGACACAACAGCAGGGCACATACAACACACATAGGAGACAGCCCCTGAAATATTTGGGGAACAGGGGACACTGCACCACAGGGCACTATAGGACCTCTTTTTCATAAGACTGTTACTTCCAAGAGCAGGAGAAGTAGCTGACTTCCCTAATACACAGAAACAGACATAGAAAGTTAGACAGAGACAGAAGAATATATCCCAAATCAAAGAACAAGACAAAATCACAGCAAGAGATGTAAGTGAAACAGATATAAGTAATATACCTGATAGAGAATTTAAAGTAATGATAATAAATACTTATTGGACTTGAGAAAATAGTGGAGGACATCAATGAGACCATTAACAAAGGGATAAAGAGAGAACCAATCAAATTATTATGAAGGACACAAAAAATGAAATTAAAAATACACTAGATGGAATGAAGCGCAGACTAGAAGAAGCCAAAGAATGAATTAGTGACCTGGAAGAACAGATAGTGGAAAGTTATCAAGCTGAGCAAATGAGAGAAAAATATATGGAAAAAGAGAATGACTTAGGGAATTCAGTAACTCCATCAAGTACAATAACATTTGCATTAGAGAGATCCCATATGAAAAAGAAAGGGAAAAAGGGGCGGAAAATTTATTTGAAGAAATAAAAGGTGAAAACCTAACTAACCTGGGGAAGGAAACAGATATCCAGGTCTAGGAGGCACAGAGATCCCCCAGCAAAATCAATTCAAGGATGTTCACACTAAGGCACATAGTAATTAAAAAGGTAAAAAAGTAGTGATGAAGAAAGAATGTAAAAGCAGCAGGGAAAAGGTAGTTACATAAAAGGGCAACCCTTTAAATCTATCAGCAGATTTTTCAGCAGAAACTTCCAGTCCCAAAGAAAGTGGTATGATATGTCCAAAGTGCTGAAAGGAAAAAAAAATGCAGTCAAGAATCTTCTATTCAGCAAGGCTATCATTCAGAATAGAAAGAGAGACAAAGAGATTCTCAGACAAACACAAAATAAAGGAATTCATGAGTACTACACCAACCCTATTAAGAAATACTAAAGGGGTCCTGAGGGGAAAGGAAAGACCACATGCAAAAGTATGAAAAGTAGGAAATACAAAAGCAGTAAAAATAAGCATATTGGTAAAAATCACTGAAGGGATTCACAGAATAAAAGGACATAAAATATGACATTATATTGTAAAACATGGAGGAGCAGAGAAGTAAGAATGGGTTCAAACACAAGTGACCATCTACTTAATACAGACTGCTCTACACAGATGTTGTATACAAACATAATGATAACTACACACAAAAAAATCAATAATAAGTATGCAAAAAATAGACAGGAACCCAAGTATATCACTAAAGAAAGCCAGCAAACTATAAAACAGAGCAAGAAAGGATCAGAGAAATAACCATAAAAAAGTAACAAAATGACAATAAATATGTATCTGTCAATAATTATTTGGAATATAAATGGATTAAATGATCCAATTAAATGATATAGTGTGATGGAATGGATTAAAAAACAAGACCTATCTACATGCTGCCTACAAGAACTTCATTTCATACCTAAAGAGACATGCAGAAAAAGATGGAAAAACAGTTATCACACAAATGGATGTCAAAAGAAGCCAGGGTAGCAATACTTACACTGGACAAAGTAGAACTTTAAAACAAAGACTATAAAAAGAGACAAAGGACATTATATAATAATAAAGTGGGCAATCTAACAAGAAGATATAACAATTGCAAATATTTCTGCACACAACATGGGAGCACCCCAATACATAAAACTGTTAATTACAAACATAAAGGAACTAATTGATTGTAACACAATAATAATGGGGGACTTTAACACCCCACTTTTATCAATTGAAATATCATGCAAACAGCAAATTAATAAGAAAAAGTGGTTTTGAATGACACACTAGACTACATGGATTTAACAGGCATATTCAGAACACTCCATCCTAAAACAAGAGAATATAGATTCTTTTCAAGTGCACATGGGACAGTCTCCAGAATAGATCACATATTAGCCCATGAAACTAGCTTTAATAAATTAAAAAAAAAAACATCATATAATACATCTTGGCTGACCACAAAGCTGTGAAACTAGAAATCAACCCCAAGAAAAAAAATCTGGAAAGAGCAAAAATACATGGAGGTTGAGTAACATGCAACTAGAAAATGACTAGGTCAACCAACAAATTTAAAGAAATAATAAATGAGAAGAAAAGAAAATGAAAATGCAATGGTTCAAAAACTGGGATGCAGCAAAAATGGTTCTTCTAAGAGGAAAGTTTATAGCCATACAGATCTACCTTAAGAAGCAAGAAGAATCTCAAATAAACACCCTAACCTTACACTTATAGGAGCTAGAAAAAAACAACAAACAAAACCCCACCCCAGCAGAAAGAAGGAAATAATAAAGATTACAACAGAAACAAATGATATAGAAACTAAAAAACAAGAGAACAGATCAATGACCAGGAGGCTGTTCTTTGAAAAGATCAATAAAATTGATAAGCCTCTAGCCAGACTCATCATCATCATCAACGACAAAAACAAAATGAGAGGGAGAGATAAAGAACTCAAATTAAAAAATCAGAAGTGAAAGAGACGAAATAACAATTGATACCACTGATATACAAATATTTGTGAGATTATGAAAAATTATATATTATGGACTACCTAAAAGAAATTGATAAATTACTAGAAAAATAAAACTTACCAAAATTGAAGCAGGAAGAAATAGAAAATTTAAGCAGACTGATTACCAGGAAATAAATTGAATCAGTAATGAAAAAACTCCCAAGAAACAAGAAGTCTGAGACTAGGCAGCTTCACAAGTGAATTCTACCAAACATTTAAAGAAGAGTTAATCCTTATTATTTTTTAGCTATCCCAAAAAGTAAAAGACAAAGGAAAATTTCCAAAATTCATTCTATGAGGCCAGCATTACTCTGATACCAAAACCACATGAAGATACCAAAGGAAAGAGAGAGAGAGAGAGAGAGAGAGAGAGAACTATAGGTCAATATCTCCAGTGATGCAAGTGTGGTTCAATATTCACAAATCAATGTGATAAATCACATCAATAAGAGAAAGGGTAAGAACCACATGATCATATCAATAGATGCAAAAAAAGCACTTGACAAAGTACAACATCTAGTTATGATAAAAAAGCTTCAACAAAATAGGTTTAGAGGAAACTTACCTCAACGTAATAAAGGCTTTATACAAAAAACCTACTGCTAACATCATACTCAACGGGAAAATTCTCAGGTCAGAAATAAAACAAGGATATCTACTCTCACCACTTTTTTTCAATATAGTACTAGTAGTCCTAGCCACAGTAATCAGACAAGACAAAGGAATAAGAGGCATCCAAATTGGTAAGGAAGAAGTTAAAGTTTCATTATTTGCAGATTACATCATACTATATATAGAAAACCCTCAAGACTCCACCAAAAAAAAAAAATCACTAGGATTGATAAATGAATTCAGTAAGGTCATAGGGTACAAAAGTCAATCTACAGAAATCCATTGTATTTCTACATACTAATAATTAAGCAACAGAAAGAGAAATTAAGAAAACAGCCCTGTCTATAATTGCACCAAAAATAATAAAATACCTAGGAATAAACTTAACCAAGTGTTGAAAGTCCTGTATTCTGAAAACTATAAAACATTGATGAAAGAAATTGAGGATGATGCATAAAAATGGAAAGTCCTCCCATGCTCGTGGATTGGAAGAAAAAATTTGTTAAAATGCTCATACCACCCAGTGATCTGCAGGTTTTAATTTTTTTTTTCTATGAGAGGGAAGTGGAGAGGGGCAGAGAAAGAGGGAGAGAAGAATCTCAAGCAGGCTCCATGTCCAGCATGGAGTTTGACATGGGGCTCAATCTCACAACCCTGAGATCATGACCTGAGCTGAAATCAAGTTGGATGCTTAACCAGCTGAACTACCCAGCTGTCCAAGCAATCTGCAGATTTAATGCAATCCCTATGAAAATACCAACAACAGCTTTTGGAGAATTAGAACAAACAATACTAAAATTTGTGTGGCATCACAAAAGACCATCAACAGTGAAAATAATCTTGAAAAAGAAAAACCAAATTGGAGGTGTCACAATTCCAGACGTCAAGTTATATTACAAAGGCGAAGTAATCAAAACAGTATAGTATTTGCACATAGATGAAAAATCAATGGATCAAAATAAAAAGCTGAGAAAACCCATAATTATATATGATCAGTTCATCTTTAAGAAAGTTGGCATGAATATGCAATGGAAAAATACCGTCTCTTCAGCAAATGGTATTGGGAAACTGGACACCTACATGTAAAGAAAGAAACTACACCACTTACTTACACCATACACAGAAATAAACTCAAAATGGATTAAGGACCTGTACCTGAGACCTGAACCCATAACCATACTAGAAGAGAGCACACACAATAATTTCTCTGACATTGATTGCAGCAACATCTTTCTAGCTATATCTCCTGAGGTAAGGGGAAAAAGCAAAAATAAACTATTGGGACTACATCAAAATAAAAAGCTTCTACACAGCAGAGGAAACAATCAACCAAACTAAAAGATAGCCTACTGAATAGGAAAAGATATTTGCAAATGACATATGTGATAAAGGGTTAGTATCTATAATATATAAGGAACTTCTAAAACTCGACACCAAAAGACCCACAAATATTCCCATTAAAAAGTGGACAGAAGACATGAAGAAGGCATACAGATGGTCAACATATACATGAAATAATGCTTAACATCACTCATCATCAGGGAAATACAAATCAAAACCACAGTGAGAGGGACCCCTGGGTGGCTTGGTGGTTGAACGTCTGCCTTTGGCTCAGGGTGTGATCCTGGGATCTGGGATCGAGTCCCACACTGGGCTCCCTGCAAGGAGCCTGCTTCTCCCTCTGCCTGTGTCTCTGCCTCTCTCTCCGTGTCTCTCATGAATAAATAAAATATTTAAAAAACCTCAATATCACCTCACAGTTGGTGAAAAGCTAAAATAAAAAAAATAATTGTTGGTGAGGATGTGGAAAAGAAGTTATAATGCCTATTGTATCATTCCATTGAGATAAAAATAAATTTAATATTATGTTAATATGCCAATTTAAACAATAATGTTTTACTTGCTCCCAAAATACACCATCCCTTTTGCCTATCTTCAGTGAAAATCCATAAAAGATTCCACATTCATAATTACAATGTAATTAGTGTTATTTGATAATGTGAACAATTCAATGGCATTTTGTATATATTAATGGATACATGTACATATTGAATTGGAAGGGAAAATATCTATGTGATGTGGTTTTCCTATACTCATTAAACATACACACCGATATGATACATTGCTTTAAAAGTAGAACAATGAAAAATTTAATTCAGAAAAAAACAAAACCAAAAATTACTACTGTTTTATACCCTAATTTTTTAAAAATCAACTTTGTATGCACTTTTCTTTCTGGAGATTTCTCTGAGCTAAAATGGTCCAAATTAGTACATAGAAGAAAAAGAGGTTGAGGATATGTTTTTTCTTTGTGAAACTTCAAGTAAAATTTTATTTCCATTTCTTTATCCTTAATTATGATGTTTAGTATTTTATGAATCTATGTCACTGATATATTGTAAATTACAATGTCATGATACGTATTTTAAACCATTCTTGGAACAAGAGGATGTATGATTGGGGCGGCACCTGTGTGGCTCAGTGGTTGGGCATCTGCCTTTGGTGGGATTGTGATCTTGGGGTCCTGGGATAGAGTTCCACGTCCAGCTTCCCACAAGGAGCCTGCTTTGCCTTCTGCCTGTGTCTCTGACTCTCTCTCTCTCTCTCTGTCTCTCATAAATAAATAAATAAATAAATAAATAAATAAATAAATAAATAAAATCTAAAAAATATATTAAAAAACCACCATTGGATTGTTACGTGGTGGGGGCTTGAGTGGTGCCCCTTCAACTAGATTTTGAACAAGTTAAGGTGCATTGGTTAGATGACTTTAAAAAAAAAAAAGATGTATGATTAAATAAACTAATTGCTAACTAATTATTTTATGGGTCCTGACCTGCTAACTGTATTAATCTACAAACTTTTAATAGGTATTTGTATAGGAGCTAAATATTTTGTATTTTTTATAACAAAGGCAATAAAGTATAAAAAGTAATCCATTGTTAGAAGATATTTGAAAACATCGTCTTTAATGCATGAATATTCTGAACTTCAATCACTTACTAAAAGGTTTTTGTCATACTTTTTGATTGATAAGAGTTACTACAAAGAAGATAAACTGAAAGCAGAAGTCTAATGATGCCAACTATTTAGGTGTCTTTAAGCACTTTTGTTTTGAGGTTAGGCTAATATAATATATTATCCTATATTTATCATTCATAAGTAACACATCTTTTTTTCTATGCATTGATTAATCTCCTTATAAATTCTATAAACAATGGGAAATGTGAATAATTTTCACCTTGAAGAAATCCTTCCATTTCTCATGCTATGTGTGCTCAGTTGCTCTCCTATTGTCACTCTGCAAGTCAATATTAGAGTCAAGATACATAGTCTGTAGTTCTCTAGTCCTATATAATGTCCTCAGAGTATTCAATTACCCATGAGAGAGCAATGGCAAATATTAACAGTGATTTATGGTAAATCGTTAGCTATTGTTCCATTATCCATTTATCCCAATGAGAGCTTTGCCTATTTAGAAATTACTGCATCTCCATCCCCACTTTATTTTTAAGGAAAAGATCTATTGAGGATATTAGTAAAATCATGACAATTCAGGGGTTTGGGCAAACACATTGTCCAAAGTAGAGGGATGTGTAAGTGTCATATTTCCCATTATAAAAATAACAACTAGAGAAAATGTCACTGTTCACATTTTCAGTGAGTGTTCCCATCAGAATCATTGCTCATCTTTTCATTTCTCAAACAAATCCATGCTTAAAGTTCTTTTCTGCTAGTTCCTTCTCTATATGTTACAGCAACACTCCATTTTGAAAAGCTGCTAGTCTCAATGCTCACATTGTTACTATCTCCTCTGAGTTCATACGCTAAAATGAAAAGAAAAATATTATTAGAATATTATAAAATCTTGGAAAAATAGAACTCGATATGACTTTTAGAGGTCATTCACTGAATCTTTAATTCTCATTTATAGGTGAAGTGGAGCAGAGGTAGGGGTGCATGCAAATGTGTGGGTCACACTTTCCTTGGCTGACAAAGAATGGGGAGCAGGCTTGGGTTCAAGTGCTTCCGTGGCAAAAGCCACCCTCAAACTTCAGGCCACAGTTGTAGAGATGACAATGGTAGCCAGCATTCTGTCTGGTAGCCATTCTATCATATTTAGATATGATAATGTAGATAAAAGTATCTTGAAACTACAAGTTATTACTATTGATAGGTAAAAAGAAATTAAATGAAACATAAAGAAAAATAATGGCTTTCCTGAAAGTATAGAGATAGAGTTGGGACCAGCAGCCTAGCTGGGACTATGGTTGGTTCCAGTTACTACTGCTATATAACAAACTACCCCAAAACTGATTGACTTAGAACAATTTTATTTGGCTCCCTATTTTTCCATTCAGGAATTAAAGAAGAGCTTGGCTAGGTAGATTGTACTTGCAACCTCTTCTGCAGCTGTAATCAGATGTCAGCTGAGACAGTTTTCAGTCATTGGAGATATGACCTGAACTGAACATCAGGGATGGCCCACTATTGGATGGCAGTGATACTGGCTCTTGGCTAGGACTTCATCTGGGTCCGTCTACTGGAGCACCTGTGAATGGCCTCTCCAATGAGAGGATCTTAGGCTAGTTAGACTTCTTACTTAGTATATGGCTTTCCTCGGAGTAAACGTGTCAAGAAAACCAGATGAAAGTTACATGACTTCTTATGAACTAGTGCTGGAAACATCCAGCACCATAGCTACCAAACTTTGCTGGTCAAAACTTCACAATCCCACTCAGATTCAAACCCCAGATCTCAATGGTAGGGGTGCCAAAGAATTTGTGACTGTTTTAAAGACCAGTCATATTTTGGTTTGGGTCTGGTGTGCACTGTCATATTCTCTCCCTCCTACTGAGAAAAGTTATCATTTCCTATCTCTCTATGAACGGCCAGATACATAGTTCTCTTGGTGGAACTACAGATGACCTGAAAATCAGAAAAGGGTCACATATCATATATTTAAAATTTAGCAGTATATCATTTAATAGAAAATCAGTAATATATAACCGAATACAGCTGCATGAGAGCTCCAAGTCTAGGTATTAGTAATACAGCTAAAAAAAAAATGTCCTCAAGTCTAGCAGTAAAGGAAGAAAAGTAATCAGGAATTAAAAATCATGTCACTAAGTTGCTATAACAGAAATATGCACAGCATGGGCTCTAAAAAGGCTTTACTGACCAGGAAGTTAAATAAATGGTTGCAGAGCATTGGGATTAGAGGGACATCTGGAGGGATTCTTGACCAGCAAAGTGGCCAGACCTCTCCCTGCCTGAAGACATGGCATTCCAAATGCACATACCTCTGAGAAAAATTCACAACATATGAACAAAAAATTCAAGTTAAATTTGATGTGGCCACAGTGTGAGACACAAATGTGATCATTAATGAAAATGAGTCTGGGAAATTAAGAAAGAGCCAGAAATGGAAGTCTTTTCTATCATGGTCAGAAGTTTGTATCTAAAAATATAAATGGTCATTTAATATTAATAATGTAACTCAATCAAAAAGTGGGTTAGTATTGTAAGTATTCTTTGGGGATACTTTGAAACCATGGAAAAGGTGTCATTAAAATATTTCAAAGTAGGCAAAACTGCATAAAGTTACAATTGAATTCTGAAAGAAGAGGAAGCATATTTAAATAAACCATAGATGTTTAATACAAAGCCTTTATGAAACGTAAATGAAACTGAATTGAAATCAGGTGTTGACTTAGTTAAATTAACTTTGCCATGGTATGTGTTGGGTTATGTTCAAATCATCTAGTATTTGCATTTACACACAGTAATCAAGATGGGACAAGCAACAAGGAGAACAGATTCTACATTTTAATTCTCTGAGGACAAAACACATGGTGCTCACATCAGTTGGCTCCTGTGATTTTACTGCATTTAAGCTGCCTAATTGAAGGGACTGAGAGTTTCCTAGATCAGGTACAAAACAAAGATCCTTTGTGGTTAAAATTTTCTGCACGTGGAATGTGTTAAAGTTAGGATAAATATGCAGGATATTGTTTACAGCTCAAAGATTTAATATTTGTAAGAAGAATGTCTGTTGAAAATATGGAGAATGCAGGATAATAATTTAATAGAAGCAAGTGGGGCTACAATGCACAGGCTCAATGCAGTAGAACCTTGATCCCCAAAGTGTGTTTTGCAGAGAAGCAGCATGGACATCAGTTGGGAGCTTGTAAGAACTGCAGCATCCCAGGTCCCAACAAGTAATAATCCACCTTTTACCCAGTTTCCCAGGTAATTCCAATGGACATTAAAATTTGGGAAGCATATATAATGGGTAGAGGACACTGTAGAATTAGATTAACCTTGAAGGACGAAGTGTAGAACTTTTGCATTTATTTTTATGAGTTGGTTGAAAGAAAATGTGTTAAATCTTGAAGAAGAAGAAAACACATAAAGATGAGAAAAATTTCAAAAGCAGTGGTGATTGAACAAGTCCTAAGAAGGGGCAAAATTTATATGTCTAATTACTTTATATATATAAAGAGTGGAATTAAATAATGGAGAGTTAGAGGTAGTCTAACAACTCGTAGTTAGAATTGTCTCTGTCAAGTGCCTATGACATTGGTTGGCAGATGGTAGACGTTCAATATCAATATTAATTGAGCGAATAAGCTTTACATATATCACTATATCACATAAAGTCATTTTTGCATACATTATTTCACTTCGAGTCTCACAACATTACCATGAAGTAGGTAGAATGGGTAGTTGGCATCATTAGACATATGCTTTCAACTTGTCTACTTTGTAATAACTTAAAATCAACAGGTATGACAGAAGCTTTTAGTGCATGATTGATGTTAAGAATATTCGTGCACTAATGATAGCATTTTCAATTGTCTTCAAATGGGGATGATTTTTACATGTTACTGCCTTTGTTTAAGAAAGACTAAGATAGTTAACTGCTATATAAATGCTAACTTTGAATAGTGAATTTACTCAGTTTAATTAATTTTCCAGTTTGTATCCTACTTTGTTACATTTCAAGGATTTAAAGCATGCATCATGAATAATGTAACTAAAATGTATGAGAGAGATAGGTTTGGGACACACCGTATTTTGTCATTGTTGGGAGGGAATTGAAAATGACAAGATGTTATAAGTGATTCTGGAAACCAGTGGCTGCCTTTTGCATCTCTTTCACTCCAGCACAGAACATTTGGCCATTAAGGCCCCTTAAACATAAGCACAGAAAACAGAATATTGAGAATGTTGAGGGGCAGAGAAGTAGAAAATTTTAAAATCACAGCTGGGACTAGGATTTGAAGTCACACTTTCTGATTAAAAATTGAGAAAATATTCCTCCATGGTAAACCTCATTTTTTACTTCAAATTTATTTTGTGTATCTGAACAAGAGATGATTGTAGTTATTATGGATTGTCCATGTAAATCTGGAACACATTTTCAACATAAATTCCCCCTCAAAACTGTTCATGTTAAAGGAACAAGTAAAAGCTGAACTTCTCATTGTAGAGAAAGAATAAGAGTAATTAAAGAATATATGAGTGCTTTATTTTATTGGATAAATATTTTATTCATACAAAGGTATATTGGATTATGTATTTTATCAAATGAATAATTTTCTTAGATATTGAGACTTTTTATGTTGTTGAGGACACATACTTTTTACATAACAAACCAATGGACTTTTTAAAAAATTAATTGTACAATCTTATTCTTCCAATGTATTGTTCATTCTAAATCTGCTCAAATTCATCATAAGCAAAAGCAATGAAATAAAATTACTTTAAAGGATAATTAGGTTTTCTGTTCCATCTTTAGTTTTAATTGTCTAAAGCCTTAAAAGTTCATATTTTTTTAAACATCTGAACTGGATGTTTAAAAAAATATGGATTCATACAGTCAACCACATTATGAAGTTCAACTTGTGTTGAACTCTACCCAACTACTTAGTTTGGGGAGACTTCTCTGAAGATGAAAAAGAAACTGTTTTATTCCATTGATATACCCATAAGGGACCACTGATGTTTTCCAATAAAAAAAATATAATTGCTACCATATTTTCTGCACTGGCTATGCACAGGCACTCTCTTGGGCACCTGATACATGATGTCTCAATTCCTACAACCATCATTCCAAAAAGTATTATTATCCTCAAATTATAGAAGAGGAAATGGAAACTTAAAGAAGTTAAATTTGCCCAAGGTCAACTCAGGCTATATTTTAAATACTCTGTTCTTCTTACCATACCATACCATACTAACTGTTTATTGATTAAACAAAATCAAAATTTTAACAAAATAGCATTTGCATTTTCAGGAGATCATAAGGTTTATCTATAAATCTTCCTAGGAAGACTCCCTTAGGTAAAGAAAAGGAATAACATTATTATTACACATTATTATACAATAATCATACAATTACACAATAATATAATAAAAATATAGTTCCGAGGAAAAAAAAACAGCATGTACTATTTAATTTCGAAAGAAATGTCAGAGAATTTCCTCATTTGAAAGTTAGCTAGGGCAACAAACTTGTGGAATGGTCATATGACATACACACAGTGGTAAAGACACTATATATTTTGTTTTCTAAAGCAGGACCCTTTAGAGACTGAAAAGGAGTAAACACCAGACAGATGGTGGAACTACAAATTTTAACTGGGACTGTCCTGGGCTAAGTGGAATGTGTGATCATCCTATAAACAGGAAGTTCTAAATGCTGATAAAATTTAATTGGTGAATGATGGAGACAGACCTGAGACTAACATGAACTCTTACTCAGAAGTACTTTTTTCTCTAAGGCCAGAATTAAGTAATAGCATATACCTTATGGATTTTTTTTTCTAGAAGAGGTGTGCCAAATAAGGGCTTGGAAGTTTTGTCAAATGCTATTTATTGCTCCCTAGTTAGAGTGACCTGATGTAATTAATTACCTTTGAAAAAGTATGCTTTAAAAAAGATCAGGGACTATCCCAGGTTAGAGAAAAAAGGGGAGATAAAATGCAGGAATGACTCAGTCTTTTATGTCTTTCTAATTCAGAGCTGTATAATTTCCTTCTTAATCAAACTGTACTATTATTAAATCAGATATTTAAAACATTCCATTAAGTGCTAAAAAAAAAGTTGTAAGGACCACAAACAACCACATAAAAAATAAATCTGCAAATGCTAATATTTTTGCATTGTGTTAAAAATAATTTATATAATTCTAAAACTCATAAAATTGAATTGATGATTCAATAAATGGAATTTTATATCATGTTTGTTATCAGCTAAATAATTCATTATTCCATTTTATATACACACTCTTTAATTAACTTACTGACTCAGAGGTAAGATGCGGCTAATCCATTCATTTCTCCAAACCCACAAAAAAGAAAAAAAAAAGTACAAAACGTATGTGAGTATAAGAGCAAAAGGTTAGGACTTTAATATGAAGGAATTTTTAATCAGAGGAGAAAGCAGCTGGTTGAGGTCCTCTCTACCTCCAACTGGAGATCCCAGATTGCATGGTGATTAGTGACACCTGTTTTGTACTAGCCTTTTCCTGAATGAGGCAAAGCATGAAGTTGGCTATGGAAGTGTTCTTGGCATTTTGTTGTACTTTCTTTTAAAAACCACATTTTCTTTTAAAGCCAGATATTTATTTTTAGCCATGTGTGTATTAAAAAAAAAAAAATCAGAGGCTAAATTTGCCTGTAGGTAATGGGAAACTTTTTACAAGGGGAAAAAAGAGAGGATAATAATTTTGTCACTAATTTGGAAAGAGTCTATTTTAGTATGCTCATAAACATTTCAAAAATTTTAAAAGATTCACCTGAAACAAAGTTTTCCTAATATTTTATTAATAGAATCATATTATCTACATTAAATCATCGAGGGAACTAATACCTCAGGATGAATGCCACAGCTCACTTCACTCCTTTGTTTCATCTACCACTTACTTGGAACCTGTATTCATTTATTTTTCTTTTGCCACATGTCAGAGTTGGAATGGATTTAAAAGACAATCTGGTTCAATTTGGCCATTGTATAGATGAGAATTCTGAGGCCCAGAAAAGGGAAGTTACTTATTCAAGATTATATAACTTTAAGGAAGATCTGAAACTAGGGGGCGGTACTTTGTTATGGAAAATTAGTATGAGGGACTAGGTAAAGATAATCAAGGATCAGGGGAACCATGGGATTAATCATGGTATCAGTGATCCCACTGATTTCAAATTCCTTATGAAGCTTACAAAATTATGGTCCAAGAAGAAGGGGTGCCCTCTCTAGGTGCCCTCTCTAGGTAGTTACAACAAAGAAAGAGTAAAACCCAAGTTCTCAAACACCCAGGTCAGGTGACCACTTTCTAATGCCCCATGCTATGGTTCATACACATAAGTCCTATCATAAAAATAGCCTGTAGAAATCCTGGGTTCCAGGGAATAGACTTTCAGAAATTACATTTACTGCTTATGGTTTGGTGCAATACATGATTGCTTTTCATGTTTCTGTATCCATGTAATAAATACATTGATTTAATGACTTTTACAGAGCTCCAACTATGTGCTAGGTACTGTGTCATACTTAAATATTTTATAGATAATCCCACAACTGCATCTACAACTTTAATCACCTATTGAATTGCCAACCTCAAATATGTATTAATACCTACTTAAGTCTAGCACTCTTAAATTTTAATAGCACATTCCCTCCCCCGCCAAAAAAATCCACATTTTAGTAGTAACTCATGATTAAAGAGAAGTAGTGGTATAAGGGAAAAAGCACTAAAATTGTTGTAAAAAAAAAAAAGGTCCTTTATTATTTAAATTCTGACAATTAAGTGATGACATAAAAAATGAGTCAAACATTTGATTAGATTTTAGGGGCAAGGTTATATTTAGTGTAGATTAGAGGAAAAAATGATCATTAGTTCTGTTAATAGGACTAAGAATTAGAAGACGACTTCTAGTTTTAACTTTCCTATTTATTAGCATTGACTACAGCAAAACACAGTCTATCTGTGCTTCACTTTATCTAGAAATAAGAAAACTTGACTCATTAAGATTCCCTCTAGCTCCACCATGAATGAGATTCAAAAAACTAAATATAATTTCAAGCTATGATCTGTTTAATCAAAAGTTGTATTAAACACAGGATAGCTCAAGAGATACAGAACTATTTGACATCCATTTTAAAACAATATGTGTGCTCTGTCCTTACTACATGTAACAAAATGCAGGTGCAAAAGTCATGTCTGTGTGTGTATGTGTGTGTGTATAATACAGTTATACAGGGGACAGTCATATATATATATAATTTTTATATATTTATATATTATATATATAATTTTTATGTATACATACCATTCCCTTTTCATAGAAACAAAGAACATGGGCGGCCCGGGTGGCTCAGCAGTTTAGTGCTGCCTTCAGCTCATGGTGTGGTCCTGGAGACCTGGGATCGAGTCCCACGTCAGGTTCCCTGCATGGAATGGAGCCTGCTTCTCCCTCTGCCTGTGTCTGTGCCTCTCTCTCTCTCTGTATATCATGAATAAATAAATTAAATCTTAAAAATAAGAAACAAAGAACATGTGTTCATATAGTCAAAGCCTTTCCTTTGAAAGGAACTATAATTTCTTATGTGTGAGCTTCACTTAAAAAATAAAAGGAAAAAAAAAAAGGATTCAGTAGACAATAATGTCTGCTGCCAGCAACATGATGGTGTATGATGTTAAGGCCTGTATCAATCAAATGTCTATATATCAGCTTTTACCATGGAGGTTTCATTTTCCTAATAGAGAGGCAGGATAATAATTGCGACTAATGAGAAGATGACTCATTGGTGTAATCCCCAAGAACTAGGTGGTAAAGTTTCAGCTGATTAACGAATTTCTGGAGGCTCAAGGAGGAAGCTTGAGATTTCCAAGTACTGGAGCTGACAAAGGCACATATTTGAAGAGAGTTGGAAAGATGAACAAGAGATATGATGGTCAAAGCCAAACCCTGAGAATATATATTGGTAGTCCTCACATCATGTCTATGAACCTAGGTGGAACTATAGCCCTCACCTTTCTAGTCAGTTTCTTTTACCCTGAGGAAAATTTCTCTGTGATAGCACCAGGCAAGCCTTGCTCATCTAGTCCTGAAGGTCTCCTCCCAACTCCTTTGTTCAATAGAAGTCATTCCTGATAATGACTTTCAAACAGAGGTATTAAAGGTTAAGAGGGCTGCAAAAGTGGATATTCTTTTTTTCCCCTTGATGCAAAATTATGCAGTTTTCTTTGTCAATGTCAATTCTAGGTGCCTTCACTGCAGATGACTTAAGAAGCTGTTTATTTGCTTTTGCATCAAGTTATGTTTTACATTTCCTTTTCTAGTCTGCCTTAAATGAAATGTTAGAGTATATCTTTACCTATTATTTTCACTTTTTATCTTTTGAAGAATTAATCTGGGCCATGCAATATGCAAAAGGCTGGGGACACAATGCCCTCTAGAAAGCTTACAAGAAGCAAGCAGAGAACTAAGTAGAGGACAAGCAAATTAAGTTTGACAGAAATTGCTTAATCAGCCATTGGAAGAGGCATGGGTGGTAGTGTTAGATCAGTCTTTCTAGTGAATGTGATTAGATGATACTGAAAAAAATTGAGAAAGAATGAGGTAAATTAGGTTGGAAGAGTAGGGGTAATGAGATGAATGGACAAAGAATGAAGGTGCACTTTCGTTAGAATTCCTCTAATTATTTGTTTTTTTTTTTTTTTTTAAATTCTCATTCTCTCTTAGAGGCATCTTATTGTTAACCTTTCACAAATTGCATCTTTTACAGAAAATTTTGTTCCTGAAGCCTTACTAGGGAAAAAGCTGATGACTCTCCTAGAGATGCTGGTGACTCAAATTCTACCCCTTCCCCTCACTTCCTCACCCCATTGAATCAAATCTCTCCATGGCTTAGAAGATTTCATTACATTTCTCTTAGGATGAGTATGAGTAACTCTTTCGTGGAAGGACATGTCATCATTATTTATTATGTTTGTTTCCTTCTTTTCTCTCCCAATATATAGAGTATTCATTTTATTAACTTTCAGAAAAAAATAAAACAATAATGGTATATTAGCAAAAGCAACTTGTTACCTGGCTTTAAGCGATATGAACCATTTTCCTATCAGTGAATCACTCTAGCTATTAGAGAGACTATCATTATAAGGTCAAGATGAATAATTCTCATAACTTTGTTAATTTACCCAAGCCTACCTCTACATAGTAGAGGCATCAACTCAACCCCTTCCTTCTTTTCCTTGGTGACTAAAATAAGGAAGAGGACTGGTATGATTAAGGATCTGACATTACATACATTCTTTTCCTTTCATCTTTGGAAGGAAATTGGTCCTATCTTTATTTCTAGTTAACAACTTATGAGTTCTATCCTCTGGGTCTCACGAAATTTCTTTTTATAGATCTCAAGCCAAAACTAATAGTCAGATACTTAATGGACTATGCCATCCAGGTGCTCCATCTTGTACAAATATTTTACAAATATTCTGTTATGGATAACTGCTTTTGTGATTATTTTTCTCATGATTTCAATTATTTCTCATATTGGTACCCAAGACCTTTTATATTTTATGGGCAGAAACTTTCAAAGAATAAAAATAACCCAGGAACATATTTCATTCAGGAATTTCTTCTTGAACCTGGCCGATAGACCATGAAGATTCAACTTACAGTTTCACAGTATAAAGCTGACTACTACTACTAGATGAATCTTGTGTTATTGGAACTAAAATTTCACATATTAATAGCTAATTAATAATTGATACTATGTATGGGGAATTTAAAATAAAGAAATTCTGAATAACTTTACGATAGATTTCTCACTTCCTGCAACAGTGGGCAGGGGTGTAGGATGCTGATATGTCCAGAGAAAGGGCTATAATGGTTCAAGTAGGGAGTTTTTAAATTCCACAATGCTTTAGATCTTCAGATCTAATTTGAGGCAAATTCAAAGAAACAAAAATGATTTTCTCACAAATGATATGGAGATAGGTTAAAAAAAAAAGCATAGTCCATTACAAAAAGGAAGTTAGGGTACAGTGGAAATGGGTTCAGTAAATTTTAGCAAATCTTTAGGCTTAGTAAAGATGAGATGAGAGTAGAATCAGAGCCAGAACAGGTACAGAAGCAGGAGTGCATTTGAAACCTAGTTAATCTAGACTTCTAAAATCATTTTATTGATGCTTCAAGTATCTTGTTCTTTCTCTTAATCTCAATATTGTTAGCATTCTCCATACATGCCTTTTTCTGAGGATAAAATTTGCATAAACTTATGACATAGCTCAAGTATCTACAGTTACTGACTCTTACTCTGAGGTAGCTGTCTCTTAACTAGTCTCATAACACTGTGGATGCTTCTATTATTACTAGACTTACTGGTTCCAGGATAACACAAGGACTGATAAACTCCTCAAAAGTAAAGAATGAGTCTTATTTGAATGAGTACTTCTAGAATGTAGAAAGTGCCTGCCCCATGGAAACTCTTTAATAAATATTCAGTGAGTGAATGAATAAACAGTAGTCACCAAAATAAATAGATTTTTATAATTTGTAGGATTTATTTATTGTTTTTTTTCCATAGGATTTATTTTATTGAAAGATTCATATAATAAATAATCTGAATATAAAATGAAAAAGACCAATTATCAAATTATTTCTAGGAACTATAAAGTTAAGATTTTATACTAATCACAGAATTTATGTAATTACCTCATGGGTGGGTTTGACAAGTGTATAGGTAGTTTATAATGTACAGATATTGGTGATACGTAGTATGAGTGAATAGTTGGATAGCATTTGTGTTTTTTCATTTAATGTGATCAGTTGTATAGAATTTAGACTAGATGCATGCATGCCTGCTATTTTCTCCATAAGCTTCTAAGATTTTTGAACTTCCTTTGTAATTCCTCTTCTACCCTCCCCCAACTATCACACAATAGTGCCACAAGCTGATACCCAAATGCATGTGTGTGATGACAAAGTACCAAACTCTCTAATTAGTGCTGAGTCTCAAATTTGATGATCTCAAACATGTTATTAGCAATAACCTTGAGATGTCTATGAGTGAGTTATTAAAAGGGCGGTCTTATCCAAAGATATGATTTGGGTACTTGGAAAGCCTTCATAACATCTGATCAGCAGTACAGTTCTTAATTGGAAATAATAAAAGAAGCAGCATTATCACAAGCAATCAGGCTTTCTTAGTTATGATACTTAAACATCATAAGACAGGTGATTTATTCAACTATTTGGAGCTTTTCCAGAAAAGCAGGAACATAAATAAAACAGAACAGCGGCAAAACTGGGAAGTCACCAGGCAGTCTAGGAATTGTGAGGAAGTAATGCCTCCCCCTGACACATACACCCCTACAAGTAGAGCAGCTTTAACGCATATGGTGCAGTTACCCTTTGACAAATAACACTTCACTGCAGATAGGACCAGTCAGGTTATTTCCATATCTTGCCAAGATGCCTTATTATATCCTCAAATGCCATATAAAGGAACCTATCTTATATCTAGTTTCTCCCATGACCTGGAAAGAAGAACCTTGATAAAAACAAAACAAACAAAACAAATTTAAAAACCCCATTATTTTTTGTGTTATTGTGTATTATTGTGAATTTTCCTAATGAAAGCCAGCTCCTATTTAAAATCACAGCTGTTAATAAAAGTACATTTCTTTCTCCTTCCTGATATTTCTATTAAAAACACACAGTATATATTCTGAACATATATTCCATAATTTGTCTTTTCTTTGTTATATATATATATATATAGTATATATATATACTATAAAAATTTTACAAAGATCTCTTAAGAAATAGTGCTACTTTCATTAATTTATATGGACCTCGGGATCCCTGGGTGGCGCAGTGGTTTGGCGCCTGCCTTTGGCCCAGGGTGCGATCCTGGAGACCCGGGATCGAATCCCACATCAGGCTCCCGGTGCATGGAGCCTGCTTCTCCCTCTGCCTGTGTCTCTGCCTCTCTCTCTCTCTCTCTCTCTCTGTGACTATCATAAATAAATAAAAAAAAAAAAAAAAAAAAAAAAAAAAAAAAAAATTTATATGGACCTCATACATTGGAATCTTAAAGACAAAGTGCAAAGAAAAAAAAAAAAGGAATGTTTGACTGGAAAAAGAAAAGACCGGTAGTTTTACTGTAAAATGTTCACTAAGCTAAGTGTGTTTCAGTTAAATTCAGAATGAGGACTGAAAATAATTGAACTACAGAGAAAATTAGTTTGCCTGTAATGCTAAGAGCAGCCCCTGCTGGTTACTGTCATATAATTGAGACGAGGAATTTTAATGAAAGAAGTTGAAGTAATAGAACAGAAGATGCTGAAGAGTCCTTTCTTTTTCAATAACACATGATTCCTCCTTTGACACTTTTCCAATACATGACCTGCAATGTTTGCCACAAACCACAAATGTATCAAATATCTAACTCTCAATTTTTTTCCTTTGAAGCAACCATTTCAAAGAATAACTCAAATGACCACCCACTTGACAGAGTTTGTCCAAATAACCCACCCCCAACAACTCATTGGTTAAAAGAGGAAAACTAAGGAGTATTGTTGTGGGTATATATTTGTAGTTCGAACTGAAAATATAACTTCATTAGATTCACACATTATTAGATCGTTACTTTTTAAATGCATAGTGGAAGCATATTAAAAATAATAAAATAGCATATAAGCTTCTAATCATTGCTTTATAAATAAAAAAGAACATAGAAATTGAGTTAAAATATTTGAAAACTCTTTCTTTTTGGTCTCACCATTTTTTCTTAGAGATAATAGGAAAAACATAACAAAAGGAGTGAAAACAAACTGAAATTATTGTATGCTTTATATTTTTCTCCTCCTCCCTTGGCTTGTCCTTTCAAATACTTTGTACTTTATTCTAGCACAGAGCTCTCTATCCACTTAAGTCTTTAGCCATACATTTAATAAAAATCTGAAATGATTGGTGTGTGAATACATGTCACATCTACTTTTTAAAAATCATAGAAATTTTGTTTAACTCTTTTAAATAAGTAACTAAACCATAAACCTTAGTATATTTGTTTAATTTGATGCCATTATGAATTCTTAATTGACCAACTTGAAACATTTTAAAGTTTTCTTTGTCTTTGCAGTCTAAGTATTTTGCCAAGTGTGTTCTGTGGAATCATAGTACTATAAGATGTTATTTAAAAATAAACTGTCGCTAAAGTCTTAGAATTTCTAAAAAACTTATGCATACTTTATTTTCTTAAAGATTCAGAATGCAAATTAGTATGGTAAACTAATATATATCACAAATAATATAATATACATCACTAATATACATCCTTTAGTAGATAAACATGTATAAGTTCTAATTCAAATTTCATAAATTTTTTTTGGTAACATAGAACCCATTTTCATAGAAAACCTATCAAATCTTGAAGAATGTACCTCTTAGGGGAACACTTTGTGTAACCTAATTTTAAGTCTTTAAGACTGAGTACTGAGTATTTTAATGTCAGTCTTTACCTAACACCTCCTTATCCTTAGGTATATCAGAACACATAAAACTGATCCAGGGAGAAAAGGTATCATACATGACTGGCCTTGCCACATTCCCAGGGCTGTGCCTTCTTAAGCCTGCCTCTCCAAACTCTTATATAAAGGACTGCCAGTCATCCAAGCCTCAGTATCACATTTTCACAATGCTCCACTGTTGTCTATAGGATAAATTACAACCATCTTTCCAAGCACATAGTTTGGCTTATGCCCTGCCATCAATATGTGTACACCCAATTTTATCTGTCTATCTATCTATCTATCTATCTATCTATCTATCTATCTATCATCTATCTATCCATCCATCCACCTATCTTTATTTTATTTCTATCACCATGCCTTTGCTTATGCTGGTCCTTCTGCCTAGGATATTCACCATTTATTTCCTTTCCTGACCAATTCCACTCAAGTCAGAATTTGTGATGGAATATTTACCTCATTCACAATGAGGAACTGAGAGGAAGAACAGCAAGAAAAACACCCTATTTTCTATTTGTTCTCTCCTACTCTATCCAAATTTAGTTTTAAAAGAAATTGATTTTGCAATCCATTATTAGTATACAAACTGCTAAATCACATTGGGTTTAAGAATAATCACATTGAGTCTCAACTATATGAGGTGAGAGTGAGTTGGGCTGACTTATTGACTATAGCTGTATATAAACAGTTGCAAAAACATTTCTTCTTTTCTTTCTTTCTTTCTTTCTTTCTTTCTTTCTTTCTTTCTTTCTTTCTTTCTTCTTTCTTTCTTTCTTTCTTTCTTTCTTTCTTTCTTCTTTCTTTCTTTCTTCCTTTCTTTCTTTTTCTTTCTTTCTTCTTTCTTTCTTTCTTTCTTTCTTTCTTTCTTTCTTTCTTTCTTTCTTTCTTTCTTTCTTTTCTTTCTAACAGATCGTTTTAAAAGCAGTGTTAGATTCACAGTAAAATTGAGCAGAAGGTACAGGGATTGCCTATAAACCCCCTTCCCCATATATATATATATAGCTTTCCCATTATCAACATCCCCCACCAGAGTGATACATCTGTTACAAATGATGAACCTACATTGACACATCACTATCACCCAGAGTCCATAGTTTACATTAGGGTTCATCCTGCTACATTCTAAGTTTGGACATATTGATGCTGACATGTATCCATCATTATAGTCCTGATGGACTTATATATTTATATCTATGATTATCTCCTAAAACAAACTCTTAAAATTAGAATCTCTGGGTCAAAAGACATGCACATTCTAAACACACTTTAAATGTATTTTAAAATTGTCCTTTAAAAAATTGTAACAATCTATAATCTTACCAGTATGATGAATTCCTATACTTTATCTTTTTAAAATCTGTTATTTATTTATTCATGAGAATACACAGAGAGGAGAGAGAGAGAGGCAGAGACACAGGCAGAGGGAGAAGCAGGCTCCATGCAGGGAGCCCATCGTGGGACTCGATCCCAGGTCCCCAAGATCACGCCCTGGGCTGAAAGTAGCGCTAAACCGCTGAGCCACCCAGGCTACCCCCTATACTTTATTATCACTGGATAATGTACTTAAAGAATGAAACAACACAAATAAATACCATAAATAAGTGAATATGATAAATTTTAAAAATTAAAATGTATATGTTTTTCTTTGTCTTTGATTGCCAGTGAAAATGAATCATTGTCATAGTAATAATTATACTCATCCATATATGTTGATATTATTATTTTAATATTTTGTTCATTTTATTGATTTTTAAAACTGTTTATACTTCAAGAATGTTATATGTATTGCATATAAATATGCAGCTTTTTAAAAAGTCCTTTTAAAGATTATTTTGTTGCACCAGGTAAGTCAATTATTTTTTATGATTCTTTAGTTTTATGCTTATAAATAACATTTTCAATGTCACAGAATATTAATCATGACTTATAATTTCTTTTTATTATTTTTGGCTTTTTTTATTTTTGGCTTTTTAATTTACATGCTAATAATATTTTAATATATATGAGTTATAAACCAAGCCACAAGTGGGGAGAAAATAAACACCCAATATCCTAACTTTCAATTTTAGAACATTCTGTTCTTTTATTAATAAAAGTTCAGGGCAAATATGCTGCCATGTTAAATCTCTATAGATTGAAAGGTATCACTAGTTTTCAGAAATGATAAATTATTGCGATAAATAGGAGAATCAAAATACTATTTGACAACTCCTTAGTAGCCTGTAATAGATAGAAATTAGGGTTTGTTCTTGTGGCCATTAATTCTCTCCTGTCATAACATGAAGTGGAGTTTACAAAGCAAACACCTAAATCTATAGAATGCTTTTCATTTTTTCTTCCAAAAAGCAAATATTAAATTAAATTGACACCTGGATTGAACTGGTATCCACAAATCATTTCAGTGGGAGAACTACATGTTGAATTTATTCAAACTAGATCTAAAGATGTTTCAGGTTTCCAGTTGTTTGAATTCAACTATTTAAAAAAATGCACAATTACAAGCTCTTGATGCAGGATATTAACAAGCACTGAAATTACATTTTCTATAATGCTGAAAAATTAGCTAGGTTCTATTCATGATTTAGAAAAGCTCCTTGATAGTAAAATTATAATAGCAGAGATCAATTATAAAGAGCAGTATTCAAAGAAATAAGATCTGTGATTTTTTTATTTAAAATTCCTAACTGTATTTTAATTTTTGAATGTAATCAACCATCATTCAAATGTAGTTTTATTCACCTATTCATGTCAAGGTGTAAAAGTAGATTTCTCTAAGTTATAATATTAACACAAATTCCCTCCATTTTCTTTGGCCAAACCTGAGTCTTAGTACGATTAAAACATACTTTTAAAATTCTGTGAAATATAGGTGGAGATTATCAGTAAAATATATATACATATATACATATATATAATATACACATATATTTATATATATACTTACACATCTTCAGATAATGCCATTATTAAGAAAAATAGACATTAAATTGACATAAATTCCCTTAGAGTTACTGGCAGCTATGCTATAGAATTATTGTTTACACTGTTCTGTAAATCATTTTGTTGTTTAAATAAACTGAGCAGGTGTTGTTTGTTTTTACATATATGTCTAGATAAAAACAAACAGACATGTTTTCAGAAAGACCTGACATAGATTTGAGTATGTTTAGAGGATAGTTCCTCAGAGATGGGGGAATCTACAGAAAAGCAGAGAAGATGCTAAATGAAGGCAGTAGCTATCCTCACACATGTAAAAGAAGAGGCATGGAGATATAAAGTAATACATGTCACCTAGTTGTTCCAGCACACAAAGAAAAATTATGATCAAGAATAGAATTCAGAAAGATTCTAAATTGAAATGGGCCATTTTGATTTTTATTGCCAAGTTATCTTAACAGCTCAGACGAAACACATACACACACACACACACACACACACACACACACATTGTTCCCTCACCTTCTGCCTAGTAAGTAAAAACATGAAATGATCCAAAGCAATTAATTCTAGAAGGCTATAGAATGCAATTTTGTCCTCAAATCTTATTACTATATTTTTTATTACTCATATATAATAAAGAGATGAAGAGTTATACTACTGAAAACCATGCTGACAATTGAATCCAAAGAAAATAGGGTAAAAGTTGGCACTGAAAACCTTAAGAGGTAGAGACATAGACACAGACAGAGATAGAGACATAACAAAAAGTAGGATTTTCAGTGACTTATTTTATATTACACCTGTCTATATCTTTTCACTGATCAGTCCTTCTATATATCCATATAGCAAAATCTATGCTCATATAGATGGAGAGAGAGAGAGAAATGATTGACAAAGAGTTTGAAATGGTAGGAACCTATTTCTCTTCAAAACAGTTCAACTTTAACTTATTAGAACACAAATAAGACTAATAGCAGAAAGATTAATCCTCAAATATACTTAAGGAAAGATAAATCTTTTCAAAGTCATGTGCACTTTTGATTTCTAATGTAATTTGAAAGGCAGGGGACCCTTTTACAGAACATTCATAGAATTAGAAAAGGTCATTGATCTGAATCCCTTGTCTTGTGGCAGGGAAAGTTAAAAGGAAGTACACAATAAATCATGTATTCAGCTGAATACCTACGGGAGGAAAAAGTAGAACCTGTACTTTAGTAGGGCAGAATGAACCATATACATTTTTTTTTCATAGCATGATTCCATGTAAACTAAAAAATTATACTTTTTTTTAAAGATTTTATTTATTTACTTATTCATGATAGACAGAGAGAGAGAGAGGGGCAGAGACACAGGCAGAGGGAGAAGCGGGCTCCATGCCGAGAGCCCGATGCGGGACTCGATCCCGGGACTCCGGGGTCATGACCTGGGCGGAAGGCAGGTGCCAAACCGCTGAGCCACCCAGGGATCCCAAAATTATATTTCTTTTAGAAAAAAAACAAAGTGCATCGCTTCTCATCCTTTTGGCTAAGATCAAGTGGAGAAAAAGAAAAAGTGAGACCATCAATTATTTTCATTTAATTGAATTTAAAAGATCAGATTAAAACAACTCATTCTATAAACTTTTCTCGATTAATTTGTATTTAAGAATTCAGAATTTACTGAGATTCTGTTATATGCAAGCAGTATAGGTACTACTAGACTTACATAGTATAAGAGAAAAAAAGGATCATGAAAGAATGAAAGTCTCAGAAATAATATTTCTTGAAAAATACAATCTAATTCTTCTCTATTCACTACTTCATTTCTTTGTTTTATTTCTTTTGAGTTTACACGATTCTCAGAAAGTAAAATGTAGTTTCATTTTTGATAGGAAAAATAAACCAAACAGAACAAAAAACAAAACCATCCAGAATAGTTCAGATATCACAGGCAAAATTTACATGATACACTTAGTTGACCTAATCCATTTTCTCCTCTGTGAGTTACAGGTACTCAATTTTGATTTCATTAGAGTTTTATTCCATTATTCCCCCCAGAGCACTATTACCTTAAGGTGCTATTATATTCCAGGGTTGGGCTTAGCAGAGCTCAGGCCTTGATTTGGGCCTAAACCAAGAAGTAAAATCCTTAGCCCTAGACTAAATGATTGGGACTTAGTTTAAGGGACTGGTGTTGACCTAAGGTTATCCAGTCAGAATGTAGCCCAGGACTTGTGTTTTAAATTTGGAGAGAAAAATAGCTTGGCCTTGTACATGACCTGGGTTATGCTGCCCTAGTTGCTCCTGGCAGCCGTTTTGTGATTTCAAAGAGTGCCTGATACAGGATTTTCATTTAAAAAGTGTGTAAATAAAAAGCATATTATCATTTGCTCAAGTTTCAGCATAATATTGTTGGCCACAGAGCTAACCTTATTTAAATAGTATGTAATCTCTGGATCCCATCACAGGGTTAAATTAAAAAGTTAAAATAACGTTATGATTCGATGAATAAAGACATAAACTGTGTGGGTGTATGTGTGTGTGCCCATTTTCTAAAACAAATTCTTTTTTAACAAATAAAAAATGCTAAGGTTAAGTTCACATTCCTATTTGGATATAAAAATAAAATAATAATAATAAAACCAAGATAAATCTAATGTGGTGTGATATTCTTATAAAAAGCTAACTGATTTCCATAGGCTGACTTGAAAATCAGTCCTACAGTTATAATTAGCTACAGCAGCATATAGATTTATCTGTCTTTTTAAATGTTTATTTGGGAGTGGGGTAGGTGAAATTTGGATTTATCTTTTCTATGAACTAAATGGAATATAAAAGTGGCTTTGAGTGCATTTCTTCACATCATCCTTTCAACCTTTATTTTTCCATTGTGTGCATGCTTACAAGTTTTTTTTTGCTCTGTATTTTCACATAAAGTAATTTTTTTTACCTAAAGTAATTTTTAAAAATGACTCTTTTATTCAAGTGAAATAAAGACATTTTTTAGCCATGGAAACATTCTAAAGTATAAGAACTCAGCATTTAATTCTAACTGAGACCTCATCATCAACTAGCCTTCATCTTTTAGAAGTACAAAAAAATTAAGTGTATAATTCTTTTTTACAATAAAAAAAATTAAGTTCTATGGAGTGTCTCCTTCAGGTAAAATATACAGAGCATCTACATGTTTCCACACAGCGTCTCTGTTGATATATTTTGGCCTGAAGAGCTTGATCACTGTCAGGAAATCTAACTAGATGTGCTGATATCAACTGTCATGAAGTCATTTAAATCTCTCTATGTAATGAAATGATTTATTCAAGTACTATCTTTTTTTATTATTATTCAAGTACTATCTTGTATTATCTGATCAAAGAATAAGCTAATAAAAATAAATATTTTACAAAAAGTGAACCATATCATTTATGATGGGTGACCTTAAATCCTGGTACATCATCCACCACTCAAAGATACCTTTATCTATAACCTGTACATAGACCTTTCCTGCCACACCAAGTCATAAAAGGAATGCTATATACCTCTCACTGCCCTTAAGAATGAAACTTGGACATTCAGAAAAAGATTATGAAACATGCCATTCTAATTTGGGATTTTAAATTCCTAACCTCTCCCTACAGAGATCACTTTTTATTTTAAAATTGCCATTTAATCCTGATGACTAGTCAGTCATGTTATAAATTAAAATTTTTCAAAAACCTAGAGAAAAGTTTATACTCTAATAAATAAATAAAAATATGATTCCTACTCAGTTCTATTGTAGTAAATATCAGCCACATTTATTGACAAAAGAATCTTCTTTACTTGTGGTCAAAGACTTGTAGAGTTCATCTGGTCACTTTAATAAAGTGAAGACTAGACACAAATATTTAAAATCTTGGTACATAATATTAAAAAGTTTGGAAGTTCTGTTTGCTGTTTTCATCTTGATGAACATATTAAGATAATTTTACCTTCTCTTTAGAACCTTTGTAAATTGAAAATTTTCTTCCTGGATTTGAGATAAACACATTTGGAAGAAAGTAGATAAACAAGATATTTGTGGTGAGAGACCAAAGTGCATTTCGGATATGTCCTTAAATGTCTAAGCCTATAAACTGAGTCCACACCAAAGCAAAGAGATTAGTAATGTCTTACAGACAGACCAGGCTAAGAGGCTAAGAACCAGCTAGAGAGGATTATAATAAATACTGGGGCATTTATAAAACACTATCAGAAGGAAGCCATTGGTTTTTTAATAGTTCAAAGGGCTATACTTCCTTAGACTGACCAGGATAAGGTAAGGCAAGAATATTTATAAAATAAAGATGTCATAAATACCCAAAACAGAATAAACCTTTCCATCCATGTAGTTACTTAATTACCTTTCTTTAAAATGCCAAATTACTAAAGTAAAATATATTTCAAAGAAATTTTAGAATGCAGTCTTGCAATTGCATGTGATTTATATTAAGCTTTATGTTAGTAATAATTTGGTATTTTTCAAAAGCACTATATTTTAGTTTTTCTAAAAGCTCTGGTAATTTAGTCTTCAAAGATTTTCCTATAAAAGGTAACCTAGAAATATGGGTAAGATACAAAATGTCACTGTCATAGCAATTAACATCCATTAGTCATGAAAGTCAAAGCTTTTTATAATTGTAAATATGTTTCACTCTTTCAGGTCAGAAAATGAACCAACTAAAGATGACATCAGGGTAAAAAAAATCCAAATATTGGTCAAGCTTTTAAAACAAAGGTCAAAGTGAACATTTCCTCAATTTATGTTTAGTTCTCTCGGGTGTGAGTTACTACTTTCTAAAGAATGAGCCACTGGTACATAGCTCACACAAAATACCTAGGCCAGAAGAGAGGGTAAGGTAACGTAGCGGACAGACTATGCGTTTCTTCGATATTTGCGATAGAAAAGGAAATAATTTACTTTGTTTTCAAGTTCCTGCATTCATCAACATTGAGTACTTTGAGGTTTTTCTCACTGAGAACATTTTCTCCTTTTTATGTTATTGAACTTGTACAAATGTATCCTCCTTTGTATCTTTTATGATTCAAATCAATAAGGCCATATAAAACTCTAAGCAAATTGACTTCAAGTCAGAGGATATATTGATTTAATGATAAAGTTGTTCCTTAACAATAATTTTCCTTATACTATGGCTATTGTTTGGAATGCAGTGTTGTTTAGGCAGAGAAACCCATAAAAATGTATTTTTCCCTTAATTTTGAGAGGTCAGACTTAAATAACATTTTTCTTAGGTTCTATAAGTACGTAACTAATAAAAATGTTTTGGTAGGAAAAACAGAAATAGGAATAGTATTTAATTTTACATAAAGTATATTATTCTAGCAGAAAAACTTAGTGTTAGGAGTGTGTTTTATTTAAGGCATTATTTCCAGATTAGTGTCAGAGGGCTTAACAGATAATTTCTGGATTCTATCTATTTTTGATGCAGCAAAAACAGTCATGTAAAAGCTGAACTCTACTTGTACTACCTGCAAAACCTACCTTTGTCCTTTTTCAGTGGATGACCTTGTTACCTACTTCATTAATAAAATACAATCACCAGGGTTACTGTTTCCTCAATCTAGCCCCAAATTTCTCTTTGCTTTGCTATAAAGTAGGAAGTTTCTTGCCAAGTCAGCTCCTCCACTGACAGACTGAATCCTTACCCAGTGACCCTTTAAGGGATTGTTAACTTCATTCATCTTCCCTATTCTGCCTCGACTTCTCCCACCATATCTCACTCAACCAGTTACAAACCTGTGGTAGAAACTCCTGGTTTTAAAGACAAAAAACAATCAAGAAATACAAATAACCCAAGCAGTTTCACTGGATGCCACATCTGCCTTTAGTTTTTGCATCATTTATTACCTGACTGTCTCAGAAAATATTTCTCTGGAGAGTTGTGTCTGTTTCTTTACTTCTCATTCCCTCATTCACATCATTTCAATATTGATTTCCAGAACTGCAGTTCAAATTCTGTTTATCAAGGTCATCAATAACCTCCAGCTAACTGTCTACAAGGATCAGTTTCTCTCTTCATCTATCCCAGTGGCTTTCACTGGGGACAGTTTTGCCCCCATCATCATCCTCCAGGGACACATTTGGCAATATCTGGAGGCATTTTTAGTTGTCAAATCTGGGGATGTGCTACTAGTTGCATCTAGTAGGAAGGGATCAAGGATGCACTAAATATCTTAGAGTGTATAGAATAGCTCCCACCACCACCACCAAAACATCATTGAGGCCCAAAACATCATTGGGGCCCATAGGTCAAGAAGCCCAAACGTCTCAACCTTCAACAACATTCACAGTTGTAAACGTTTGTTTATTATCTGTATCTCTCGCGAAGAACATAAGCTGAATGAGAATCAGGCCTTGCCTGTCTTGTTGTTATTGTATTCATTGTGTGTAAAAAAGTTACTTGTCCCAGATTAGGAAGACCATTTCTGAATTTCTTAAGTAATGCTTCTCTCACACGATTATCACTTTCTTTAGCAAAGTGCTGAAATCTTGTACTAATGGTAAGACAGACTGGTTTCCCCCTTGTGGAAGAGTTGACCTAATTTCAACACTTCATAGTACAACTTCCCCAGAGTAGTTAAAGGTGAAGTTCTCACTTTCCCTTCTTCCTTCCATCTACATGCTAGGAAATAAGAAATCTTGTAGACTCCAGGCTTCCTTGGACAATAGAACATATAGCCAAGGAAAACTACAGCTCAGACTAGCTTGGATTTGGGTCCTTCTTCTTGATATTTATAAGCATTTTAGGATATTACAAATATGCTCAGGTAAACAGGACTTTTTGAGCAGGTCAAGAATCTCCACCATTATTTAACATTTTGAATTCTTTGTTAATTTCTTCCTATGAGAAAATGGATTCTTAGTCTCAGAAAATAAGTTCCAAAGAAAATTAAGAAAACAAGTCTTTTGGACATTGAGAAAGAAATGTAGAAACCACAATAGAAATTACCAGAAAACAGGGCACTTGTGATGAGCACCAGGTGTTGTATGGAAGTGATGAATCACTACATTGTACCTGTGAGACTACTATTATACCGTATGTTAGCTAACTGGAATTTAAATAAAAACTTGGGGGGATAGAAGGAATTATGAGAAAAAGAAATCAGTGAAAAATGAAAAGGTTAACATTGATAAACTCTGTTCTAGATGATAAGAATAATGTGAATTTCCTTCTCACTACAAAATAATACAAATATAAATAATACCTGATAAAACTATTCACGCATAAATTTTATCTAAAGGAAACAAATTCATTGTATTTCAAAGAGCAAGAAGCCAGCATATTAGTTTTTAATATGCAAGGTATGGTTATAATTATCACATGTAATAACATTTAATTCTTGCATCAAATTTTTAAAGCTATATTAAGCTTCATTCTCTGTCATTCTCAGCAGCCATTTGGACCCTGCTCCTTAGAAAGAGTTCATCCATGCACGTCTTGGGAAAGCATGTAAAAGCAGGATGGAGTATGCTGTAACAAAGAAATACTACCATTCCTTTCTGCCTCACATATTTTAGATTACCATTTACTGTCAACACTAAAGGTATGTTGTTCAAACAGTAAATTTTAAATTCTTACTGAGAACAGTAGTAAATAGCAATGATTTTACCTTTGACTTTATCAAAGATTTTCATGGATGCAATATACAAATAATACACTTCAAGTTCAAAATAAAATAGATTAAATCACTTTTTAGATAATGAGAATATCCTCAAATGAGTTTTCAAAGCTCAGTTTACATTAACAGATGGGCAGGTTTCATTTGAATCAGTATTTCTATTTGTGAGAGTTATTTATTACTGCATATTTTGTTTCAGCGATTCTAAAGGTCTTTCTACCTGTATTCACATTTATTGCCAAAAAAAGGGAGTTTTTGGTATATTTGTACATTTAGCTGTATATCTGAATTAGCCTGTGTATTTGAACATTAATAACTTTACACAAACCTTCTTTATCACTGAATGCATTGAGTATTTTCAATGTAAAAATGCCCAACACCTCATAATCTAGGACAACACTAAATTTTCCCCACGTAACATTCAGTGCCTACTGAAATGCTTGCAGGAAATTTTTCATTTGTGTTGTTACTTATGCCAAATAGCATCAGCCACAAAATTACTTGGGCTTCTTGAGATTCATCTAACTAATGAGGAAGGATGGAGTAGATGAATTCAATCAAGGGTTTATTTTAAACCTTATTCATACACTTTCACTTTATTTGGGGGCTGATCTCTGTTTATGTGATTCTGAAAAAGGCAGTGTCATGATGATCTCTTCACTAGACAGCCAAATCCTAGGTATCCCACTAGATGGAAATTTTACTTATTGAAGTGTTTGGAAGTGATAAAGAGTGACAAAGCAAAAGAACTTTTGCATGACTTGTTTACACTGTTGCTGTCCTTTTGAGGAGGACACCTGGGGAAAGTTTCTAGCTCGGTCCTATGGACTATCTCTGTGCCTTGTGAAGAGAGGAAAATCAATCTGCTCAAAGGAGGTTTGCCAAATGGTCAGTTTCCAAAGGAACATCACCAAACTTATGAATTGTGAGTTTACATCTTTAAAAGTTCTGTCGGTGATATGCCAGAGTTTTAATTAAAGAGTTTAAACAGTTTAATAACACGGGGACAAAACACTCCATTTAGCCTGGTGGTGTCTAATTTTGAACTTTTGACTTCGGGCAATTATTAATAGTACCCTCCTTCACTTTCAAAAGTATCCTCAGCTTGGAAGATAAGTTTTATGACGATCCTTTTTAACAGAAATATTCAACTTCTGTTACTGATGAAAAAAAATACTTTTTTTCTCAAATGGTAACACACTACTTGAGAAATTAGCAAAAGAAACCTAAAAATTCTAAAATGTGAGCAAGCAAATGAACATTAATGCAAAAATTCCCAAATGAAAAATTGATTTTTTATTTATTGGTATTGATAATTATTAAACATTCTTGCTATAGATATTATTTTGTTTTTGTTTTCTTATAATAGACTCTAAAACCAGCTACAACATAGCTGAGTGGCTTGGACCTGTTACTTAAGTTCCTCATTTTTGAAATGGTGCTAGAAGTGGTGTTGTGGAGATAAAATGAGTTAGTTTATGTAAACTGCTTCTAACATGCCCAGCACAGAGTGCTATATAAGGTTTAGATACAATTGTCAGTAATAAATTGGTAAATTTGGCAAAATCAGTGAATTAATCTTAAGTGAACTGGCTTTAGGAAAAAATGTCTTCTGGCAACTTTATTTTCTAGTACTTGACCTACAGAGAGTGCAGTGCATCCCTAGGGAATCATATAAATAACCCTGACAGGGGTTGAGGAAAATGGTAACTGTAGGAACCATCACATTTGAATTTGTACAGTTAATATAAAATCATTTGTTTGTTATTCATGGGCCCTTGAGATCTAGGGAAATTTGTATTTCTCTGTTGTTCTTCTGGGCAGGCACAGAAGCCTGGATAACCAGTATTCAGAGAATATTCTCCCATGTTCAAATGGGTATTTTGTATCTGATCACCTCTAAGCCAGTAAATCTCTCTCTGTCTTATGGAGATAAGACTACTGGACATTTTCTCATAGATTTTAATTCAGAAAACAGAGGCAAAATATGGTTCTAGGTCCCTGGGAAACTTTTCCTTTTCAGTCAACTACAACATTATCAGTATGCTAGGGTGAACAATTCAAGAAGAATACATAACAACTATTATGATCAGCTATGCAAAATCAGCTTTGTGCATTAGACTCATCATAAACCTCAGAGATCATGTGCCAGGGAATATTAGGAAAAAAAGTAAAAGATATTCAATGGCCATATGTACAGAAATGAAATCTGTTGGCTAAGTCATAGCACCAATCCATCTCCAATCTGTCTTTTCTGGCCATCCTACAGCTGATACGTCATTTCAATCCCATGATTACTCACCCAGACCACTCCATCTCTTACTAATGCCTTTCTTTCTTTTTTTTCCTTCCTTCCTTCCTTCCTTCCTTCCTTCCTTCCTTCCTTCCTTCCTTCCTTCCTTCCTTCCTTCCTTCCTTCCTTCCTTCCTTCCTTCCTTCTCTTCCCTCCATCAATCATCAAAGACTAAGTGCCTGCCTTTACATAGCAAGCATTATTCAGGGACCAAGAAAATAAAGTCAATAAAATTGGATTCCTTTCCTGAAGAATGTTAAAAATCTATTGGAGGAAATCAGGGATGTCAAGAATTCAATCAATTTCCTAGCTGGTTGATGAGCTCCAGTTTCCATATCCTGCACACTATCCCATCACCAACTTATTTTTCTAAAATTCATCTCTGTTCTCCCCTACTTATAAACCTCCAGTGATTCCCCCAGAGGCCTCAGGATAAAATCCAAAGTCTTCATCACAGTATAAGAAGGCTTTTCAATCTGCTTCAATTTATCTTTCCAGCATCAGCTTCAGCCACATCAAACTATGTGCCAACCTTCTCTCTTCTTACATGTGCTCTTTTCTTTTTCTGCCAAACTGTTTCTCCATTATATGTAAAATTATTACTCATTCTTCAAAAATGACTTTTGGTAACTTCTTATCAAATCTTTCTCTGATTATCCCAGTCACAATAAAGCATTTCTTGATCCCAGTTTCTTGCTGACAGCTCATAGATTTGTTACGGTATTCAAAATAATATATTATGATTTCTGGGTGATATAATCTCTGTTAGACAGAATTCTGAAAAACTCATGACTTGCTGTTGGGAAATTTGTTGCAGTTCCTCGTTTCTGTTGCAATATTAGCAGATAGTAGATGATCAATAAATATTCTAATAAATTAATGAATTCTACTCAAGCTTCAAGCATCAGCCATGTTAGCCTTTCCATGAAGTTCTTACCTAACCCCATCTGGTCTCCTCAATAAAGAATCCTCATGAACTTAGAGACATCATTCATTCTTCTCTCCTAACAGTTGTTCCCACAGAGTATTAGAAATAATTGTATAAATACCAGAAAGTGATATAGGGTTCAAAATCCTTTACTACTCATTAGTAAGGTGAAACTGGATTTCAGAGCTTTTATTCCTATACACCTGGGCTTATAAGGAGTAATGAAGAATAGAGTAATGAAATCACCGATCTGTCCAATAGAAAAATTCCCACAAATGATCATTCAATGTGGGCAAGTTATACTAACACTGTATTCCCTTGAGTCATCATTGAGAAAGGGCTTGAAAAAATTGCCTTGTGGCCCATAATTGAGGGTTTTAAGAAGAAAATCAGGAAAAGGTCACAATAATATTCTCATCATACTGTTCAGGGGATAAGGCCTGATAGACTTGCAGGGATTTTTAGATCTCAAAACAATGTAAAAGAGTTCCCTGGTACCCAATACTTTCCCTCAGCATTCTTGAATTAAGGGAAACTTCCAGTAAACTGGACACTGAGACCAAAACATATAGTAACCTGTTACTCATTGTTGAGGACTCTTATGCCCTTCAGGACAGATGCCAATCTCTCTCTACTCCCATCATTCTCTTTCAGCATCTTCTCCTATTTCTCCCTCTCCTTCAGTATCTCACCTCCCATTTCATCTCTCATCTCACCTACTTTTCCACACCCAGAAAATGCATACCATATTGTTTTCCTGAAGGGTTCCTTAACTTTCATTGAAATAGCCAGTTAAATCTACTAGAACATTCATATAGTTTCATTAAATCCTACGTGTAAATATGTTAACTAATTTGACAATATTTCCATTTATACTTAGATTTTTTTCACATTTAATTATTTTTTAAATTTATATTGAAGATGAAATTTGATGGTTTTCAAATATTTGTTTCATACACCCAGACAATGGAAATAAATCAAATACCACATTATAAAACTCTGAAGACTATACTAATGGAAGTGTTTTAGAAATATATATTTACTTCTCAGGAAAAAAAATAGCACATCTATAACATTTAAGCATACATATAACCACTCAAAATAAGCCTCAAAATACATCAAACATTCTTGTCTTTTTTATTGTTTTATTGTCTCATGGCTTAATTTTATGACAGTCATAAAACTATGGGTATATTAAACCTCAGCTGCCATAGATTGCAGAATGATTTTGTTTAATAAACTACAACTATTAGAGCAGAGAGTTATCACAGAAGAAGAAAGCGTATTCCTGTATTGTTTTTAGAGTCAACTAGGATAACTTTTATTACGACACCTCAGAATTTGGCTTTATTTGAAAACAATCAGAAAACTTTGGTAATTCTTTTGTTTATTTGTGTTGAAAAGACATTTATTCTGGTATTATAGTCAGAATCCATTTACAGAGTCCAATCTGTTTATTAGGAACTGAAAACACCTCTCTACAGTGAACAAAATAATAAACAAATCTCTGACAGAAATGTTATGGTTCAGGTAGAGGAGAGTCAAAACGGATGAGCCAGACAGAAATCATCCCTGAATCACTGAATCAATATTTACTAAGAGCGATAAGAAAATGCTCTAAGTCCTCAAGAAGAAGAAAAATAAAGGTGGTGAGATGGGGTGGGAAGAGAAAGAGGAAAAAACAAATGAAAGGAGAAAAAGAAAACACATTACCTTGCAGAGAATAGAATACTTTTAACATGCTACTCTATAAACCGAGAACTTCTTAAAATGAAGAGAAGTATTTTTAGCAAAATGCCTTCTGGCACATTATTAAACAGTGGATCCCACATAAGTATATTTTACTGTGGAGTTATCATTTCTACTTTGCATTCACATTTTAGAGGTAGGGTAAAAAAAATGCAGTTTGTAGGGATGAACTTCTAGACAAAGGTTGACCATAAAACCAGCTAACTGTTTTTCCAATAATTACTGGCCTCAAGAGGGACATAATTGAAATATATGAATTTCTAGCATCGTGGTTTCCAGTGAAGGCTGTGCTTTATAGAACTGACAGGACTAAATAAAAAAAGAATACACTTACAGCAAAAGAAGACCTCAATTTTATGATTTAGTAATGTTTTATTATTTTTTATTTGTTTTTATTTTTTTTATTTAGTAATGTTTTAAAACAAATAAAGCTTGATGATACAATTTGCAATTACACTCAATATTGTAAGAATTAACTATAGGAAAAGATATAGGTCAATATTCAGGAAATTTAATGGACTTATTTCACAGATTTCAAATTAACTATAAAACAAAATATTGCTTATTTTCTAACACATGAAGTGTATCAATCCCTGGAAGGGAGAAAGAAAGGTAATATATAAATAATGTATAAGACTAATTATGTTTTATTATATATCTTTGGTATATATTAAGGGTAATGTATAAGACTAATTATGTTTTATAATATATCTTTGGTATATATTAAGGGCACATGCCTACAATTAGGCAGATTTCTTTTAGTATCTGTCTCCAGCAGTAAGCCATGTGCCCTCATTTTTTATTCTTAGCACATTAGAGTTGAGTACATAGTAGGGATCAATAAATATTTGTTGAATAAATGAAAAATGAATGCAAGCACGTCACTTAAGAGAAATCAGTCAAATAAAGATGAATAAAAGGAACTTAGAATAGTAGACCAGAAATCAGTAATTTTGAATCTTTTCCATATGGTGCTTCTATCTTTCCTTTTTCTCCCCCTATTTTTTGTGTCTCTTATACTTTTTTTACTTAGGGTCATCTTAACGTTAAGTGGTGCTCTCAGGACCATCCACACCAGAACCCAGATCATCTGATCTCAGTAATTTTACTCTTAGAGCCTAGTTAGTAGTTTAACACCATGGTTGGGGAAACGTATAGGGCATTTATATTTGTAGAAATACATAGTGTAGCTTTTTCTACATAAAAAATACTGACATTTTATATTCTTTGAGTCTATGAAAATGTGGTAATATGCAATATTCAAAAAAGTTAATATCCAATTCTGACATTATTTCAGTTTTTAAATTTAACATAGGGCAAAGATATGCTTAAAGAATTAAACAACTCAATCATTGAAAATATCTGCTCCAGTTTACACATGCTACTCATACATAATTCATTTTATAATAACCTACATTTAAACAGTTTTTTCTACTTTCAAAAACAAGGCCTAAAAACTATATAAGCCTCTTTTCCATAGTTGCAGGAAATATCTTTTGCTTATGAAATATTAAATAATTTTCTTTGGCTTTCCTTTTTTCTTTCTTTCTTTCTTTCTTTCTTTCTTTCTTTCTTTCTTTCTTTTCTTCTTTCTTCTTCTTTCTTTCTTTCTTTCTTTCTTTCTTCTTCTTTCTTTTATTTACCAGATATTTATAAATAGTCAATCATTCACCATGATAAAAATGAGTCTTCCACATATGAAACAGACATAGTAACCACTCTCAGGAAGCTTACAGATTTGGTAGGATTGCCAGGGACTCCTACAAATATCTAAAATTCAGTGTCAGCAAAAATATAAGATTTCAAGAGTTTATCTAAGCTATTCTATGGTATTGTTGCCTTGGCATTCATTTTGTGCAGCCAAGCAGCCTGTACGGACCTTAAACTGACAGTAGCCCTTCATGAAAGCTCCCATCCTAAATGGCAGCCACAGAGCCACAAGAAAATGCAAGTCATTGATACGACTTCCCAATAGCTTTTTGGTAATAATCTCTCCTGCCTCCCATACCTATATGCCTCCTGTACTTCTTGGATAAAACCCCTGTGGGATTTACCAAAGTCCTCTTCTTTTAGTTTGAGTTGACCAATTTGGCCCCAGCCTGGGAACCCCAAAGCACTCTACACATGGATCCTAAAAAGAAAGTGCCCCTGGTCCTGTCCCTCTCTCTGCCTGCACCATGTCTTGACTTCTCCAAATAGCACCTTGTGGTGCTTCCTCTACCTCCTCTAACACCTGTGAGTGATAGTCTTCTCTATTTCAATTTCTCTTGTGGTCTTTTGCTGAACTGTGGCTCACCATACAGTAGCCTGTACTGTAGTTTACACATGTTAATTTAACAGTGTCATAATATAAGTTTATAAACTCAGAAAAGTGATGAAACAATTGAAGAGGAAACTAAAATACAGGGAAATACAGTAGCTCCATAAAGTATCCTTTTAGTAGAAATGTAAAGAATGAGAAAAAATTATTGTAGTAAACAAATTGGAATGGGCAAAGAAGTAGTTGTATAAAGATTATAGCTTGGTTTTCTGTTTGATAGTTACTATTAATTAAATATTTCTGAAATAACAATGGTATGGTAAGTGAAAAGGTAGACAAAGATCAACATCTGCCCTGGAGGCCATAAGAGTCAACAATGAGTAACAGATGTTCTGTTTGAAAGATTAGCCTGGAAATAGTGTGAAGAAGCATATGAAGGAAAGACATACAAAGCAAACAGAATGAGCCCTTTATATTTTCTGTGGGGTAATATTATTAATTCAGGAAGAATAGATTGATGTATTGGTGTGTGCTGTTAACTTTTATCATGCACTAAGGATGGTTCATTTGTAGGAACCCAATCTAAAACACACATTCTAGAGGAAGCTTTTACTAGTACCTCACGTATCACCTAGTCAGTAGCAGAAGTTTAACTGACTAGCATTAAGGATTTAGACATTAAATTGGAGGAAGGAGAATTCCTTCACTGGAGGAATGAGAATGAGTAGTATTCTGGATTCATGGTTACCTGAAATGTTCCACAGGCTCATCCTTCCTCTGTAAACCCTGTATGCGAAACCTGCAAGTCCAAGAACCTGCTACTTTGTGGGCAATGCACCACATAATGGAGAATTCTGTCTCCTGATCCAACTAGAACTTTGGCTGCTCTAAAGCCATAATATTGCATTGATTCAGGGGGTGGTCCTCATTAGAGCACCGAAGGAGAACAAACAAGAGCTTGCAGAATTTTCTGGAACATGTATAAAATTTTGTTCTTGTTTACTATGAAGCCTCTGTATGTACTGCAGATTTTGGCCTGATGGCTGCTTTCATTGTAACAAATGAGAGATTTTAGAGTCTGGACTTAGAGTTACTCCCTACTCATAGTCACCAGAAGCTACAGCTGTTTACCAAAAATCTTGAAATAATAAAAAACTTAGGTCAGTTTTCAACAGAGGCTATTCTAAAAGGTCAGATCAAAAGTTATTTATGGCTCAACAAAGATAATTGCTGCAGGCTTGTAAAAAGAAGGAATGATTTTGAGAGAGATGTATTCAGTAGAATCAATTGAATTTGATGACAGATTGAATAGTGAGGATCAAAATAAGGAAGAATATAGAAAAGTTTGTGTCAGTCACTTCAGCAAATGTTTTGACCAATGTATGGCATTATTACTTTCCTGTGGCTGCTGTAATAACACTGACTTGGTGGTTTACGACAACAGAAATTTATTCTCTCAAAATTCTAGATGCTAGAAGTCTGAAACAACTATACTGGGTTGAAATCAAGTTTCTGTAGTATTGCATTCTTTACAGAGGCTTTAAGAAAAAAATCCATTTCTTGTCTATTCCAGTTTTTGGTGGCTGCCAGCATTCCTTGACTTGAAGCCAAATCACTCCAATCTTTGCCACCTTGGTCATATATATCACTTTTTCCTCCAAGTCTCTTGAATCTTCCTCTATTTCACGCTTATCAGGACACTTATGATTGTATTTAGGGATCACCCAGAAAACTAAGGGCAATCTCCTCTTCTCAAGATCCTTAACTTAATCACATCTATAAAGACTATTTTACTATATAAGGTAACATTTGCAGGTTCCAGGGATTAGGATCTGTTATCTTTGGGACTATTATTCAACTTACTACAGGCATAATTTTAATGACTGCAGGAAATTCTAGAGAATCTATCTGGTCAACAGATGCGTATGGGGTTTGGAGATATGAAATAAAAAGCAGGATCATCTGCTGAGAGAAGACAGGGGTGGTGAAACTGGATTCTTGGTGTGGTAAATTTCTAAGCGGTTTTTGAGGAGAATGGAGCAGAAAGTTGACTAGTTGCTAAGCAGTGTTGTGAAAGGAGTTGAAAGACAGCAGCAAATGTAATAGTGGCAATAATCTGATGAGTTGCAGAAATGTTTCCTAGTCATCCACAAATATAGGAATCAGGGTGACAAGTAGTTGGATTAATCAGTAGCTTGAGTTTGCTGAGAATATGTGGCTGAAAAGATGAGTGAGCAATGAGGTCAAGAGTACTGATTAAAGTAGTTGAAGTGATTATCTCATTGGATAATGAAATTTAAGCTGGATGGAAAAGCAAATGAAGTGAGAAGAAGCCTGAAACACTTGAGGAAAAAAGTTAAAAATAGAATAAAAAAAATTAAACAAAGTCTTTGTTCAAAGAGATTTATTATTTCAAATATAGAAGAATTGATAACAGTGTCTATTTGGTAGTGTTTAGATAGTGTGGATGTTGAATATTATTGTCGAATAGAATAAGGAAATAAGAGGGTATGGGCATTCACTCTCAAATTTTAATGTGTCTAAGCATTGTCTGGAGAGCTTCTTAGAAATGCAGACTCTCTGATTCTACCTTTGAGAACTTTGATTCAATAGGTCTGGTGTGGAATCCATGAATCTGCCTCTTTTAAATCGAGCTGATTTTGATGTGGGTGACAGGAATGTCATATTTTGAGAAACTGCCACAGGATGTTTGACTCAAATATACATAAATATTGCTGAGAGTGATATGAAAGCAAGATTCTGGATGAGTGAGAAAAGTGTGCCAGCCAACCAATTGTCAATGCAGATGAGTGATGAAGAGTGAGTAAACAATAGCATAAATAGTAAATGGGGCTAACAAGCATTGGATGACATGGACAAAAATAGATGAAAGGGTTTTGCATGAAGAAAAAATGTGGGATGGACTGAGACTTACAGAGGCATGAAGAATGCCAACTCCATCCCTGGGTAGAGCAAGAAGAAGAAATGTGTTGCCTGTATGCATGGGCCTTTCAAAACAAATTCTGTCTTCAAGGAAAAGTCATGGTCCAAAAAAAGTAAAGGGAATCTCTTGTCACATATGTGTATGGATTTATCCCCCAAAGAGGGTGTTACTTATATTTTTATCTTCTACTTCTCTCCGCACATAAAAGTAACTCAATAAATGGTTTTAAAATATTTTTACATTCAAACTTGATATTAAATCAGTCCATAGAAGCTTATCTTAAAAAAAAAAAGTCTTTATTCATTTTTGACAGACACAGGGAGAGGCAAAGACATAGGCAGAGGGAGAAGCAGTCTCTCTGTGGGGATCCCAATGTGGGACTCAATCCCAAGACCCCAGGATCATGACCTAAGTAAGCCAAAGGCAGATGCTCAACCAAGACCAGATGTCCCATATAAGCTTATCTTAATAGCATATTTCATTTCAGAAAGCAAGTTATATAAATGTATATTTTCATAATACACATTTTTAAGGGAAAATTTTTGATAATTAGAATATTATTTGTTTTTCACTCAAATAGCAAAACTATAACACAAAAATATTATGACACACATGTATATTTATATATTTTACCCTTAAAACTAATAATATCCTAATTTATTGGGCATAATTAGAAGTATGTACTTTTTAAAATTTATTTATTTATTTTCCAGGTTTATTGAGACATAATTGACATGATGTACTTCTCTAACAAGATATACCTATAGTTTTCTTTTCCATATTACAATCATGAAGAAACAAGAGGAGGAATATACATAAGCAGAAAAATAATTTATGTTTAAAAAGGATTCTAATGTTCATGGCAGCATTATTAATAATAAACAAAAGATTGAAGCAATCCAAATATCCATTAAGTAATGAATAGATAACCAAAATGTCATTTATTCTTACAACAGAATACTATTCAGCAAGAAAAAGGAATGAAGTAGTGATACATGCTGATACAGATAAACCTTGAAAATATTATGCTACGTGAAAGAAGCCATTCACAAAAGATCACATATTTTACAATTCCATTTTTATGAAACGCCAGGATAAAGATAGCGGATTAACGTTTGTCAGTGGCCAGGCTCAGGGTGTACACAGGGAAAAGCGTAGTGAATACTAATGGATATAAGGTTTCTCTGGGAATAATATTCTAAAATTAGTTTATGACGTGCAGGGATAGCTCAGTCTGTTAAGACTCTGATTGGATTTTGGCTCGGGTCATTATCTCAGGGTCCTGGGATCAAGCCCCGTCCCCCCTCCACTGGGTGCTCAGTGGGGAGTCTGCGTGAGGATTCTCTCCCTCCTTTTGCCCCTCTCCCTTGTTGCTCTCTTTCTCCTTCTCTCTAAAATAAATAAATAAATATTTTAAAAATAAAATTAGCATATGATGATGACTGCACCATTCTGTATGTGTGCTAAAAACCACACATATTGTACATTAAGTGGCATGTAAATTATTTCTCATTCAGTCTGTTTGAAAAAGAGAAAGATTTCTAAGATCTCCCTCCATGATAACCTGTGATCAGTCCTTATGAAAAGGTCCCCAATACTGTATCTTTCTATTTCATTGCCTGCGTTTTCTAACCTTACGTTAGTTCCCTCTTTCTTGCCTGCAATGTTTGTGGAACATTTCCTGAGGTGTTGCTGGGAACACAGAGACCCACGCCACTCAAAGTCATACAAGTCCCACTCAAGTCTCAACTTTTTAGATTTATTTAAATCAATTTACACTTGATTTCTTCAAGGCTGACAGCAGAATTACTTCCTACCCCTCCTCTTTCCTTTGGTAAGAAATATGAAACACATTTGGGGACACAACTGCAAGTTTCTTGCAAAATAAATCTCTAAAGCCAATTGTAACACACTGGGTGTCCCGAATCTTCTTCCCAAAGATCAAAGTCTGATTTTCCTGGGTTGTTAGCACAACTGAAATGAAAACAGCCTGCTTCTAGCATTCAGCCTTATGATCCCGACAATAAAAAGAATAAATGTGCTAGAAACATCTGTACATTTTCAGGAATGATAAAGTTCAGCTGGAATTTTTTAAACTGAAGTTTTGTATTTGAAGTTTATATCAGTGACTAACTTTAGACAGTCACATATGATCCAGAAATGGGGCTTTGAAGATGAAAGACGAAAAGCAGCACAGCAGAATAAGGTTGGTCAAAAGAAGATGAAATAAACGAGTAAATAATGCAGGAAGTAATCAGATTCAGAGAAACGTGGTCTAAAGAACTTAATAAATGAAAATCATTTCTGAGGAGAAATGTATCATAATGACAGTTTCGTGCATTATATTATGAAGGTAATAAAATTGTAGAGTCAAAAGACTCATCAGAAATACTCTGCTTTATAATTAATGAGAAGTAATAGATGAAAGGCAATATGATATGTGTTTATTTCTCTTATCAGAGAAGCCCAGGTGATGTATAAAATATGAATACTTCAAAAGTGAAGAAAAATGTTTTATGTAGAAGTTGGGAAACTTTGTAAGAATTTTTGATATTTTTAACTTTACTGTTGAAATATTAGAGATTTTTGATTTGGGAAGTAAAGTAAACTTGAGAATTTGGGATGATTATTTTTTTGAAAGGTGATAATGTGTACTAAATGGAATCTATGAGCTCTCCAGGAGAATTGTAAATAGGCACCATTGATTCTTATTGAGGAACTCAAACTGTTTTTTGATTCATGTCAGAGTTTTGAAATCCTGGGTTGTGTCAAACTGTATATATTTTTTAAAAAGCTTTCTGATACACAACTTGGAATATTTTTGTGACACAATGGACAAAAAGAAGCTAGTAACCAAGTGCCATATTATCAGAATTTGATCATTGTGCTGAAAACATCTAGGTGCTAAACAAATGCCCTCAATGAATTATAAATTCCAGTACTTTTAGCATTACCCTTCAGTGACAGTTTTTGCAAGGGACAGCTGCAAATAACTAGTCTCCTAAATCAGGATTTTAAACAGAAAGCTAGCCATATTCTTTCACCTAAATGACTAGTTGTGATTCCAAATACAAATTTTATTTTTATTTTACTCAGGTCTATAGCCTCTCCCATTAAATAAATACATAAATAATAATACATAAATAAGTTATATATATATATTTTTTTCTTTGCTTTGGTTCTGTCTATAGCAGCAAACTTTGAAGTATGTAAGATGTGTACCAAATAAAATTTCTTCTAAGTCTTTGTTTTATTGTTTCTTTCCTTTAGGAGTATAGATGCCTCTGAAACTCTTGGCTAACTTTCAGACAAGTGCAGATGCCTCTCAGACCTTTGCTACATGAATAAACAAAGAATGGCAAACACGATTTCTTTCTGTTAGTGCTGACAAACTTATCAGTTTAGTGTCCCATTCTCTTATGTATAGCCACCTATTTGACCAGTTCTCAGTTAAACAGGTAATGGAAGTTGATTTTTTAAATAGATTATTTCTGTGTAGCAGAACTTTTACATTTTTATTGGCAGAGTCTTATCAAAAATTGCTTGCTAATGACAACATTCAGGATGGATTTATTAAGTGCACTTCATGTTGATCTTTTATTTTAAAATATATAAATACTTGTCTACATAAAATTAAAAAATTTAGAAGGGGAGAATGGTGATTATAATAAAGTTGGTTAAAATTTTAATAAATAAAGTAGTTTAAATAGATATAATCAAACATTCCATTTAACTGAATTTTAAAATCCTCATCTGAAGCAGTATACATATCACTGTTATGTCTGGACAACTGGAAAAATAGCCATCTATATGTTGAAATATATTATTCCTTTTATGTTAGTTTATCTGTTAGCATCAGATTAGCATTTTTCACAGAATTTAAGTACATATTTCCATTGTAAGTATATCTAATCCAAAACCTTAGCAAATTAAAAAAAAAAGAAAAAAAAACCCTTAGCAAAGTATATAAAAGTAAATTTAATTTTATATCTCTAAAATCAACAAACTACAACCATGCTAAGATTTCTTGTACGTCACATGTAGAGAATGCATAAGTGATTACCAAAGGAAAAAAAATAAAAGAATCATGGGTAGTGTAATGAAGCAAAAAGACTCAGGGCTTGGAAAACGGGTTCATATTTGTTGAATGTGTCTGTATTGAGTTTTGTATTTTGTATCCTTTGAAGGAGCACTATGTCCATGGAAACAGCCAATAAAATGCTTTTTAATAAAAATGACTAAATTGTTCTAAGCAATGATTTTGAGTTTTCAGGTGAATGAAGCCCTTATTTTGTGACTTTTGTATTGAAAATACACTTTCACTCCACATTTCTCTAACAGGAAATGTAAAGGCTCAATACCTCTATCCATGAAATAGCATTGCTCACAAATCGGTCTCAAAGGGAATAGTCTTGTAATACTTTTTGAAATGGCAAGAGCTCTTCAGACCTAGATCTTTAATGTCCTGTGACTACTTATAAGAACAGAAAGGTTCTCTAAATTTAAGGACTTTTAGGCTTCAGTTGCTAGGAGTTTTAAGACCATTCCCATTGTAAATTGCTCCAAGATGAAAGTTCAGAAAAGCACTGCTTACCTTTCAACTAAGGTAGGGTCATTGGCCATCCCATTAATGGTTACTTTTGGAAATGTATCAAAATAACTTTGGCAAAAGGACAGAATTTGATGAAGCTATGGTCATCCTGACCCCATGATTTATGTTAAAGCTAATGTCAGCATAAAATTCATCAGGTAAAATGGTAGTAATCCTCGCTTATTAGCAGGCTAGCATCACAGCTTGCCTTGTATTTCTTTTTTTTTTTTAATGCTTTATTTATTTCTTTTCTTTTCTTGTTTTTTCTTTTTCTTTCTTCCTTTTTTTTTTTTTTTTTTTTTTTTTTGAGAGAAAGGTACAGAGAGAGTATGAGCAGGGGGAAGGGCAGAGGGAGATGGAGAGAATATCCTCAAGCAGGCTCCCCGCTGAGCATGGGAAGGGTTTGATCCAAGGACCCTGAGATCATGACCTCAGCCAAGAGTTGGACACTTAACCAAGTGAGCCAACCAGACACCCCATCTGCCTATAATTTCTAATGCTAAGTTGGATGGTAGGGATAGCTGCTCTTATATAACTCTTAAGCTTACCTTCTATCTATTCTTCTGTGACAATTAGAGAGATGTAATAAAATCATTTAATAGACTTGTCATTAATGCTTTCAATAAAGTGTTATAGAGATAATCCTGTCTGTCATAGACATTTGCAAAAATCAATCATTCACTCACTTCTTTAGGGACGGTGAACTACCATCTAGTTTGAGCAAGTTATGTAATTTTAGTAAAACTAATAGGCCAAGGATTAAAACCATTCTATTTGGTTGATTTTATGTTTACATCAGATGAAATTTAAATCTTGGAGATAAGAAATAAATATTTATAGGAACTACCAATTTTTTTGTTAACAGTATCTAAGAAGTTTTCATTTTGAAATCATTTGAATTAAAAATAGTTCTATAATCATCTGTGTTACCTTCAAAGACTTCAAAGACACAGCTGATAAAGTTTTTGCTTTTTATTCCTCTGAGTGCCAATTGCAGAGATTCTTTTTAAAAACTGCCTTTAAAGTCAGTTCACGCATTACTGAAGAAAATCAAATCTCTTATCTTTTAATCATGTTTGTAAATTAAAACTGATGTATCTAGTTTAAACACCTATCTAACAAGTATCAAATGTAGCTAATACAAAATAGTCATGTTTATAATATCCACACTCTTGTTAGGTTAATAGTGGCGGTTTTAGCAAAGCTACCTTTTGAGAAGAAACTGTGGACAGAGTTTCTGTGAAAGATTTACAGTTAGAAATGAAAAAAAATAATGCTATCATGCTTACCAGTATGCCCTGAAGCTAAAGAACTTATGTCAAACATTACCTTCACATTGATAAATTTGAATGGCTTCTAACCTACGTTTTAAGCAAAAAAAAGGACATATAGAAAAATGATGGAAAGGATTCTAAATGTGGCAGTTATTTCAATGTATAACAATCTTGAAATAAGCTACAACTTAATGTTGGTACATTTTCATGAGAGTAGATATGACTTACAACCAGAGGACATTAGTTACTCAGAAGGATTTGCTATGGTCAGTTAATGTGGGGCAGAGCTTGTCACTGGCCAGCCCATTAAGCAATTCAGACTCCCTGTAGGCAAATTTACGTACACACAACATCTGAGCTCAGTCATGGAAATCAGAAATGAAAACAGATTCTACTGGATGGCTCAACTGTTTCATTTTTAATAGTCATTTGTGACTTGTAAACAGGGTGATCAGCCCACTAGGTAAACAACCAATTTGTTGTTTGAAATGTAAGCAAGGGATAATTTATTTATTTGTTTTTTTCTTGCTTTAGCACATTAACTTGTATTTGTTCTTTTACATGTAACTTTAATCTAGACTTATCTGAAGTTCAATTTTCTTCAGTGTGGAATATTTCCAATTTCTAAGGGCAGATTTCCTTTTTTTTTTAAATAAGCCAGATCATGTTTGAAACCATATCTGCTATCTGTGAAAAAATATTGTAGACAAAGAAACAAATAAATAGATGGGTAAGCTGTACCCTTTTTTATTTTTTAGTAAAGTTCAAGTATTCACTAAAGCAATAATGCTAATTTCTTTGTAGTTAATAAACTAGTTTAAATGAAAATTTTAAAGAAAGATACATCAAAACAGAAACTAAAACAGAATTGTCTGAATGAATGTATTATCAATGCATCTATCTCGACAATATGCAGAGGCCAATCAAATCAATCACCTTTACCTCTTTATGGTTATATCTCATATACAAAACTGCTAAAACCAAAATAAAGTAATTCCAAAAAATGCATAGAGTATGACATTCTGTCATTAGAAGTATTGTTTACAAACCAGCCTTTTATAAGAAAAGATTCTGATGAAATCTTTTAAAATGAAGCTTCTAACCAAAGTTCAATATAGAATTGTTTCGTGGCTAAAGCCATTCTTAAACTGCTTTTATAGACAGAACTTGACAAAAATCATTGTGAACATCTATGTCTCCTTTGTTGTATGTTGGGTAAGATTTATATATGAGGGAGGCTGTAGATCTGGTTTATATTCTTCAATAAGACAGAATAAAAGGGGACTGTGGATTGAAGCCCTTTGTGTATGTTTCCCCTCTCGTTAAGGACCATAAAGAAAGAAAATTGGATTAAAATGGTTAAATGTTCTTCGAACAATTCCCACAAATGCCAATAATTATAGATTTTGGTTTCTTTGGTTCTCATGGCTCTAATCTTTAGTAGCTTATTACAATGCACAACACCGCATCAGATACTTTCCACATGACACACATTTAACATCCTCAGGTTACAGACCATGGGCCAAGATTCTGGTTCAAATGCAATTAGGTTTAAGGGATGCAATAGGAACCACAGGAAATGTGAGAGCTGTCTAACTCTCCACTGTCTCTGCTACTGAGCTGGATTGTACCAGCAAGGGGCCAGCCTTTAAGACTTCCATTTTTCCCATCTCTTACAATTCTAAAGTAGATTTGAATCAATCTTTATTGAATGTGTATTTTAATCATGGTCTTACAAGGGTCTTTTTGTCAGTGGTGGTAGTGATGGTGATGGTGCTAGTGGTGGTGGTGGTGCTGCTGCTGGGGTTTTTAACAAAAGTGTAATGCAAGCTGCCTTAGAATTTCAGCAAATTTTTTTTTTTTTTTTGCCAGAGATTCACATAAAATTCTGCGGGGAGACTTCTTAGTCTGTGCTTGTGTCTCTAATTATTTATTGTATGAAAGAGGAAAAGGATTTTTTTCTCTGTGTCTGCTTATACATGGAAAAATCTATTTTCTCCCTAATCATTGTGCAGGTTCAAAGTGACATGGCATCCTATCACTTAAAATAAACAGACTGAAACCTTAGAATATTCCTAGACTAGTATTGGAAGAAAATAGTATGAGTATTTATGAGCTTGGGGGTCACCTTCAGATTTACAAAATGAGGAGTTAGCCCTATCATTTCTTTGCCTAACATACATTTAGGGAATACTAAAAAGAATAGGCTAGAGTTTTGAGTAAACAATTAATAGACTTTTTGGCAGAATCATAAATCTCCATATTTCATATCAATGCTGATTTTTGCTAGAAAAACTTTTGTTAAAAAATTCCCAAAGTCAGGAGCACCTGGGAGGCTCAGTGGTTGAACATCTGCTTCTGCTCAGGTTGTGACCTCAGGGTCCTGGGATCAAGTCCTGCATCCGGCTCCCTGCAAGGAGCCTGCTTCTCCCTCTGCCTGTGTCTCTGCCTCTCTCTCTCTGTGTCTCTCATGAATAAATAAATGAAATATTTTTCAAAAATTCTCGAAGTCAGTGTTATTGGGAATTGTGCACTATTTTAATGTGTATTTAAATCCTACTTCATTCTAGTGCTAATTTTGGAAACTGCATTGTGTTGACTACAGCACAAATTACTCTTTAGATTCTGAGGTCTTTAGCAATTGACTGTACTGCGTTGTCCTGTTAGAGTCTGCTAAAATTTCTGCCCTGTGAAAGGGAGCATTAGCTGGATACCTGACTTCCCAAATATATGTCCTGGTTGGCTTCCTTGCCCACATGTTCTCAGAATTTCCTCTCTCACAAATGGAATTAGTTTAACTTCCTTTTCAGTTTTTGCTAATAGCAAAAGTTTGTTTTTCAATAGGTTCAAACAAATTTTCCTAATGCTACTTTTAGACATAGAACCCATCATTCCATGCTTGAATGGTGATTAAGTCTAGTTTTCCACATCCTTTGAAAATAACTTGCTAAAGCAAAGACTCCATCTCATTTCCTCCCAATGAACATTCATGGCAATAGCACTGATGGAAACTTAACTGTATTCAAAGCTTGATATACTTGCTAAAAAGGAAAAGGTGTAAACAACTCATGGGTAAAGTTTCCTTCCTGATTTGAGGGTACATTGTAAATGTCTACATTTTCCATGTTAAAAACCAAAAACAAAAATTTGCCTTTGAGTGTCAAAAAACTTCATTCTTTTTTTAAAAAAGATATTACTTTTTTTTTTTTTTTTTGAGAGTGAGAGCTTGAGCACACGAGCAGGGGGGAGGGGCAGAGGGCTAGGGAGAAACAGACTCCCTGCTCAGCAGGGAGCCGGATAAGGATCATGACATGAGCTGAAGGCAGATGCTCCCAGGCGCCTCAAGGCTTCATTCTTTTTTTTTTTTTTAATTTTATTTATTTATTCATGATAGACATAGACAGAGAGAGAGAGAGAGAGAGAGAGGCAGAGACACAGGCAGAGGGAGGAGCAGGCTCCATGCACCGGGAGCCCAATGCAGGACTCGATCCCGGGTCTCCATGATCGCGCCCTGGGCCAAAGGCAGGCGCCAAACCGCTGAGCCACCCAGATATTCCCCAAGACTTCATTCTTTTAAGAAGCTGCCCTATCTCCTAATATATTGATTATACCGTTTTCTGCAGATTTTTCTGAAGTGTAGTTTTCTGTATTTTTCTGAAGTCTTAGATTCTTTACTGTAAAAATTCACAGTTCAAGATCTATCGCTTAAGAACTATCCTAATTTAATCTTATAAAATGGAATCTACTATATTTGCTTCTAATATATGTTACTTCCCAATCATAATGGCTTACAATGGAATTGGAGTTCCTCTACACCTCATAGGTGTGATGAGAACTTAGTCAACTTAACGCCAATTTTGGAGGACATTTTAATGCATGTACTTAATTTTGAATAAAGATGGCTAACCAGACGTTACCAATTGATTAGAAATAAAAGAAAAAGAGGGTTTCTTTTGCTGTTGTTCAAGGTTAACCCAATGAAAAATTACCAGCTCTTCTGAAGAAATACTGATATTTCATATTCACTGCATTAATCCCCAGAGACTGAATTGGTCAAAAGCAAGTTTATTTTGAAGTGAATTATTCATTTCTGACCAAACTGCATTTGGCACTCATTAGGATGTTAAACCACATCCAAAACAGTTAGTTGGAAATATCTCATTAATATGGACAAAAGATTTATCAGTGGAACTAGACATAACTAAATAACTAAGATAAAATCTTAGAAGAACAACAAAAACCTTTTAAAAAATGCATAGAGGGATCATTGCATGGGATCACTGATTAAAATTGGAAAAAATACTTGATTTAATGCAGAGGGGCGTAATTAAATCATTTATCTGATTATCAAAAGCAACATTAAAATAAACAAGTTTAAAATGGCATAAGGATTTTGAAGACCTTCATTATTAAGTCAAAATTGCCTGAAAGTTTTTCCCCATGTGTTATAACAGAAGCATTTTCCCAACTTTTCCAGGAGATGTTTACAGATTTTATACTAAGAGATAGCTCCACATCAAGTAATTTGGGAAAATGTCAGGGTTTTGTTTTGTTTTGTCTTATTAGAGAGGAAGCGGACAAAGGAGAGAGAGAATCTTAAGCAGGCTTCACACCCAGCACCCAGTGGTACACAGGGCTCGATCATACAACCCTGAGATTATCACCTGAGTGGAAGTCAAGAGTAGGATGCTTAACTGACTGAGCCACTGAGGGCACCCGGAAGGTGTCAGTTTTTAAAAGAGAACCTTCTTATAAAGTTTCTTTATTGAACAGTTTATTAGGCTTTATTATTTTAGGGTTGTCAGAACTTTTAATATACTTCTATTCCTTGTGAATCTGAGAAAAAGTAGCAATTTTAGAAGCATCCTGGGGACAGAGTTTCAAACAGTACTTTAAAATGTGCCCTGACAGATGTTTAATGTGGAAAAGTTTCTTTAAAAACTGGAAAGCGGGGAGGAGGGTGTCCCTGGGTGGCTCAGCAGTTTAGTGCCTGCCTCAGCCCAGGGCGTGATCCTGGGGACCCGGGATTGAGTCCCCACATCAGGCTCCCTGCATGGAGCCTGCTTCTCCTTCTGCCTGTGTCTCTGAAACACACACACACACACACACACACGCACACGCACACACTCTCTCTCATGAATAAATAATAAATAATATTTAAAAAAAACTGGAAAGTATACCTAAGATAACTTCATTCCAGTATTAAAACAAAAAGGGGAGTTAGGAAAAATAAGGAAGAAAAAGAGTTCTGTGGTGACTGAGACATTTTACAACCTTTCAAGATGGAGTTAATGCCACCCTGTATATTCAGGATCAGGGCCTGGGTCAGAGCACTGTGGAAGATTTCCTTTACCAAAAAAAATGCTGGTAAGAAGAGCAGCCAAAATCACAGTAACCCATCCATTCCAGCTCAAGTAAAGTTTTTGTCTCTTGACTTGCTTTTCATAAGGGTGCAAAAGGATCTTTTAGGAACTTAAATCTGGAAGGGAAATAGAGCCCAAGCCAAAGCATAGTCAGGCACCTGAGATTCTTTTTTCAGGATTACCATCACTTAGCTCTTAGCTTTTCTACTTGTCTTTGCATTTTCTCCTTTCTCTCTTATTTCTTTTTGAACCCAGCATGGTGGTTCAATTCTCCTTCAGTGGAATTTGCATGTTCCAGAATAATAGGACAATATATTCAATTTATTCAATATATTTCAACTTTATTTTAATATTTGTAGAGGTTCCTACCCAAAATAATGAAAACAATACAAGATGGAGAAATGCTTCATTTTGATGCTTACTGGATCTGAATGTTTGTACCGAATGTTATGGGCACAAAACCTTAATTGAAGAGTCATGCTTATTCTTCTTACAATAAATCATTATTGTCTCACAATCAAAAAATTTATTAGAATGATTAGGCTATGAGAGGCAAAATAGAAGTGTTTCTTGCTCATTCATACAGTCAATCAGCAAGTATTAATGAGATCCTATCTTATTTGAAGAAGTGTGGTAAACACTGTAAGCATAAAAGTTAATAGAGCAAATTTCCCATTCTCTAGAAGCCTTGAAGGAAATACAGAGATTAACAAATAATCAGAACAATATAATTAATGCAGTGATAGAGATATGAACAAGGTACTATGCAGGAAAGGGTTGGAAGCTGGGGCTTTATATGAAAAAATAAAACATAGGTACCTGGAAGAAGAGATCTCTAAGTAAAATCTAGTAATAATCAATAGAATTTTTCAAGATGTCCAGGAGTGAGGCATAACAAAATTCCAGACAGAGAAAAGTATCTTGAGATAGGTGAGAAAATGCATGGTGCTGATAGAAATGGGCTGTTGCCCAGCACCTGTGATTAGCTCCCCCTACCCTGTCCTGATGTGTGTCCTGCCAGGCTTCCTGCTCCACTGCCCTCTGCCTTCTTCGCACGGTGCCTGCCATGTCCTGTGCTCAAGACCAATGTGTAGGGGATCCCTGGGTGGCTCAGCGGTTGGGCGTCTGCCTCCGGCCCAGGGCGTGACCCTGGAGACCCAGGATCGAGTCCCACGTCAGGCAACCTGCATGGAGCCTGCTTCTCCCTCTGCCTGCGTCTCTGCCTCTCTCTCTCTGTGACTCTCATGAATAAATAAATAAATAAAAACACTAAAAAAATAAAATAAAATGCCAGTGAAAAATTAAAAAAAAAAAGACCAATGTGTAAGAAACCCTCATTGTTTCTTAATTTTAGTTTTCAGCTAATGAGCCTAATTGCCTTTCCCTGTGGTTATCTGTCCAAGGCCAGGCATTTTAAGCCACAGACAATTCTGAAACACAGAGAAAGTGACCAAACTTGGCAAAGCAATGGTTGCAATAATGTAAATCTTAAGTTTCCAGCTGACCATTCACAATTCTAAAACCAAAACCTACACTATTGTTGTCATTTCTATAATTTTGAAAACCCCATATGAGGTAACAAAGGGTAAAAGATTATTGATAAACAACAGAATAAGCGAACTAAAGGTGCTAGCATGTAGTGTACCACCTTACCATAGCTCATTTCTCTCATTCTCTATCACTTCCCCTGTTTAGGGATGGACTCAGCCCTCCTCTCTGTCACCTACACCTTCTCTCTCATCTATAACCAATTTCTCTAAGCTCTCCTGAGTCTATAAATGTGATCAACTGCTCCCATTTTGAAAAAAAAAAAAAAAAGTTACTCTTCAGCATGTCCTCATCCCCTGAGAAAAGCATTCCTTTTCTCATCAAGCCAAGATCTTCAAGAGAAAGCTCAATTCCTCAACTGCTCTATGTCTCATCTGTCTCCATAACTCATGCTTATTATCATCCAAGGCATTCTGTTAACCAAATCCAAAAGGTAGTTTTCAGTAGATTCAAGTAACTTGGAGATTGGCCAAAAAATTACTACTGATATAAATATCTTTCCCTTCCTTCTTAACTAAGTCTACTTCTCAGAATATAAGAATAGTAAGAGATTTAGGAAGACAGGCAGCCTCCACCGTTTTCTTGAATTTTCTGGATCTCACTGCTTTCCCTCACTTATTTTCTTCAACCTCATAATCCCACCTCTAAAACTGTGTATAGTCCTCCCTTTTTGGCTTTACTATACCATGTCCTCAAAAGAGCTTTTCCCAGAAAAAAAGTGATAGCTCTGGTCTGGCTATACTTCCCGTTGGCTCAGCAAGAGGCTCAGCATGACCCACATTCCAGTAGACAGTATGGCCACTGCTTGTTACTATGTCATTTCAGGTAGTAGTTCCCATTCAATGTGAAGATTTTTTAATAATTAGTAATACATTTATTATCATCAATATGTAGGCACACTTCAGAGATATTGCAGATTCAGTTCCAGATCACTACAATAAGATGAGTACCACACTGAAGTGAGTCAAATGATTTTTGGGGGTTCCCAATGCATAAAAGTGTTTAATACTAGACTGTAGTTCATTTGGTGTATAATATCATTAGGTCTAAAAAAAAAGTGTGCGTACCTTAATTTAAAAATACTTTATTGCTAAAAAATGCTGCTAACTACATCTGACCTTCCAGTGAATCATTATATACTTGCTGGTAGGGGGTCTTGCCTCAGTTTTGATGGCTGTCGACGGATCAGGATGGTGGTTGCTGAAGGTTGAGATGGCTGTGGAAATTTCTTAAAATAAGACAGCAATGAAATTTGCTGCATTATTTGACTCTTTCATGAGCAATTCAAGTAAATTTACATAGTATTCTAAATCATTTATTATTTGAACAGTCTTTTTAGCAACTTCACCAGGATTGGATTCCATCTCAAGAAAACTATTTCTTGGGATCAGCAGTTAAGTGTCAGCCTTCAGCCCAGGGCATGATTCTGGAGTCCCAGGATCGAGTCCCATGTCAAGCTCCCTGCATAGAGTCTACTTCTCCCTCTGCCTATGTCTCTGCCTCTCTCTCCGTGTCTCTCATGAATAAATAAATAAAATCTTTTTAAAAAAAGAAAAGAAAGCACTTTCCTTGCATATCCATAAGAAGCAACTCCTCACCTGTTAAAATTTTATCAAAAGAATGCCTATCTTCCCTCATACCTTTGGACTCCACTTCTAACTCTAGTTCTCTCATTATTTCTACCACATTTGCAGTTACTCCTCCACGGAAGTTTTGAACCCCTCAAAGTCATCCATAAGCATTGGAATCAACTTCTTCTGAACTCCTGCTCATATAGATATTTTGACCTCTTCCCATGAATCATGAATGTTCTTAATTCTCATCTAGAAAGGTGAATCCTTCCTAGAAGGTTTTCAATTTACTTTGTCAAGATCTATCAGAGGATTAGCTACCTATGACAGCCATAACTTTAGGAAATGTTTTTCTTAAATAATAAGACTTGAAAGTCAAAATGACTCCTTGATCCTTGATCCAGCTGTAGAATAGATGTTGTGTTAGCAAATCTGAAAACAATGTTCAACTCACTGTATGTCTACATTAGCACTTTTGGGTGACCAGGCACATTGTCAATGAGCAGTAATATTTTGAAAGAATTTTTTTTTCTTATTTTTTCATCAATGATTACTGGTTACAGATTACCACAAAGAACATGACAATTATAGAAAAACTTGAATTGGGGGCACCTGAGTGGCTCAGTGGTTGAGTGTATGCCTTTGGGTCCGTTCATGATCCCAGGGTCCTGGGATTGAGTTCCACATTGGGCTCCCTGCGGGGAGCCTGCTTCTCCCTCTGTCTGTGTCCCTGCCTTTCTGTGTTTCTCATGAAGAAAGAAATAAAATCTTTAAAAACCCAATAAGCAAAAAACTTGAATTGTTGTGAAAATTACCAAAATGTCACACAGACACACAAAGTGAGCAAATGCTGTCAGAAAACAGCACCAATAAGCTTGCTAGTCACAGGTCTGCCACAACCCTCCACTATAAAGATCACAATTATCTGCAAAATGCATTACAGCAGAGTGTCATACTTTATTTTAAACACAATTTATCTGAAAATCAATTATTTCATTTGTGGAAACTCCAGAGTTGATGCAAGGAACACTACACTATAGCAACTAATAATGCTGATTGCACTTTCTTTATTCAATTCTGCACCAGTGGCTGAAGTTGCTACCCAATACCCTCTCATTCCTTCTTTATGTAGTCATAATCCTTATTTTTTGGGGACAGCTAAATCCTTGTTTCCCAGTTCCATTCACAAGTATGCGTTGGTATTTGACACAGTTCTGGCCCATGAGACACAAGTGGAAAACAGAATTCTGAAGAAGATTTTAGCTTGCTCATGCAAGGAGACAGATGAAACTGGTACAAGTCCTCACTTCTTTTTTCTCTCATGCAAGTATACGTGATATCTGGAACTTCAACATTCATTTTATGAGCATGAGGTAGCAAATATGAAGGAATCTTCTAGAAAACCAAGAGACGTTGGACTTGATATTTTTAAACTGCTAAACCAATACCAACTCCAAACCTTAAGTTTTGTGTGACACATAGTTGTATTCTTATATATCTTTATTTCCTCCTTCTCTCTTTCATCTCCCTAAAAGGATGCATATCTAATTTACAATGACTCTTTTTATGCTCATCTTTTCAAAATACTATTAAACCTTTCTTTCTATCAAGGTATTTTATAGAAACCACAGATTTAAGATCTAAAAATAAATTCATTATCTTCTTCCCTCAAAACCAAAACCAAAATGTCTATATTTCTGTTTTGAGTTAATGGTATCACCATCTATCCAACTGCCCAAATGGGAAATACAGGAGTCATCCTTACTCCCACTGTCCCTGTAACTCACATATCCTATGACTCATTAAGACCTGCTGATTTGATCCAGCGAGTATCTCTTAGGTGTTTGCCTTTCTCTCTATTCCTTCAGCTATCATTTGAATATTTTTGTCAATCACTGAAACTACAAATTTGTCCACTTTCTTCCAATCTTCTCATCTTCATTCATTCATATCTATTATGTCAGAATAATCTTTCTAAAACTTGCACACATTCCCATCACCCCTTCTTAAAAATTTTAGATCTCGGGAATCCCTGGGTGGCTCTTAAAAATTTTAGATCTCGGGAATCCCTGGGTGGCTCAGCGGTTTGGCGCCTGCCTTCGGCCCAGGGCATGATCCTGGAGTCCCAGGATCGAATCCCACGTCAGGCTCCCTGCATGGATCCTGCTTCTCCCTCTGCCTGTGTCTCTGCCTCTTTCTCTCTCTGTCTCTCATGAATAAATAAATAAAATCTTTAAAAAAAAAAATTTAGATCTCCACACCTGTAGAACGAAGTCAAAATTGCTAGGTATAGCATACAAATTCTCATGATCTGATATTGTTTTTTGTTTGTTTGTTTGTTTGTTTGTTGGTTTGGTTTGGTTTGGTTCTGCTGCTCTTCAGCTAACACCTGATCAAATGAGATGCTTTCTGGATGACATACTGCTGTCATTTTTTAATTAATTTTTTTATGTGAATAACATATAAATGTTGTGATATGAGCGATGCCACAAAATAAAGTTAAACTCTCAATAGCTCTTCATCTTCCACTTCCCAGGTATAATAACTGTCAAACACTGGATGTGAATTCCACGTTCTCTTCTACCTCCCAATTGCTGTGCTTCTGTTCTCTGCCAGGAATGGCTTTCCTTTTTTGTGTGGTGGATGCTTGTAGGTCTGTTTAGATTCTAATACATCTCTGTAAGAGAACATTTCCTCAATTGTGTGGAACTGTAAAGAAAATGTTTTTATGTTTCTCTGTATGTAGGGTATTCTACGCCAGAAAACAGCAAGTGAGGTAGAGGATATGCCTGGAAAGTTAAAGAATGATTGGCTAGATAGTGATCTTCTGAAAGATTTATCTAGCCAAAGCTAAGTGCTTCTATTTCAAACAAAAGATGAGACCATGGGCAGCCCAGGTGGCTCAGCGGTTTAGCGTCCCCTTCAGCCCAGGGCGTGATCCTGGAGACCCGGGATTGAGTCCTGGGTCGGGCTCCCTGCATGGAGCCTGCTTCTCCCTCTGCCTGTGTCTCTTCCTCTCTCTCTGTGTGTCTCATGAATAAATAAAATATATTTTTAAAATGAGACCAGGAGTCATCCACGTACATTCCAAATTCCAGTTTATATTTCCAAAGTGTAAAATATTTCAGGAAAGGTTTCTCATCCTGTCTCAAGTAAGTTAGGTGGCAATTATATAGCAGTTCCCTTATAAATGTCAAGATTCACTATTTTGGAGTCCTCTACTGTGGTATAAATCCCTTCATACATGCAAGCATGATCAACTGGTTCTCATTTCTTTGCATCAGATGGGGGATTGGAGTCTACAGAGGAGCCTATTTGGATCCAGGAACATCATATTTGTTTTGGGGATAATATAGATAAATATAGGTATTAAAATCTTATAAAATTGTCTGAGAAAATTAAGACTTCCTCCTCTATTCTCCCATACTTTTTATGCCTCTAACAATAAACATTTAAGTTTGACTGATTATCTATTTTTTTTTAATTTGTTGCCTTGTAAGTGTGAGTTACACATTGGATAATAAAAGTTGTCATTTTTTTCTTTTGTGTCACAAGTTACTTGTTTGTTTCTTGCTATATTGGAGATATTTAATAAATAGCAATAAAAGGATACAAATAAAAAATATTCAGGTGTAATTTATTTCCTCAGAAATATTCTACAAATGCCTCTAAATAAGAATAAAATTGGCATCATATATCTTTATAGCCTATCATTTCTTTTCCCATAGAACACCAAAGTTTATATTACATTTATTTATAACTGAAGCTTATATTGAATTTATATTAAATTTCTTTGTAAAATTCAGAAAACAGGAATCTATCAACCATGTGACATTCTATTGCATTGAACTAAAATGGAGGATTAGGGAGTTAAGGAAGGGTTCAGGAAGAGCAGAAAAGACAGAGAAATAATTCTTATGCCACCTTGAAAGTCAAAATAAAATAACATTTTCACTTTTGAATTTTGTGTGACAGAATTAGGAAGATTGTTACTTCCAGACAAAGTAATCACATTTAATAACAAATACTCAACCACTGGAGCAAAAGTAATCATATTACTTATATTACTATAAATAATATGACAATATGACAAATATTTCTTTCTTTATAATTGTTTATATTCCCATATGTACATTAGGAATTCTAATTTGGTTTTGTGCAGACTGAAATCAAGCAAATGTCAGAGTAGAATCTTTTTCTGTTTTAATTCTATCTTGGGGTAATTTTTGTGATACCCAAAATCAAATGCCAATTATCATGACAAATAATTGAATATGATTATTATTATTTCTTTCATGGATTATTACAAAATTTAACATAAGTTTACATTTGTGACTAGAAAATGAAGTGGGTTAAAGAAGCATGTCAATGACAACATTTTGTTTTTTTTTAATATCTAAATTCTCTCTTTGGGAAAAAAAGAGTCATTGACTTTACCACAGAGAGATTATCAGTAAATGTGTGCTGCTCAGCCACCGTCCTAATCATTATTGTCATGAAGTCAATTTGAGATCACAGGTCACAGCTTTAAATTCAAGTGTGGCATAGGGAATGTAATCAATAAATGTTTGCACATAGAAAAAGATATGCTGTAAGGAAGCCTATTTTAGTAATACATTTATTTAAACTGGCTTAAAAGTATTCTGAAATGTATTCATGTAAAGATGGTATTTGGGTGAAGTGCATTTTAAATTAAGTTTTGTTTAATATGAGATCTTCTACAGATCATCAGGACTAAATGTTTTGTGTTTTAGTTTCTGCTTCAGTAATTCCATTGAAACTGCCTTCTTGAAGGTCACCAATAACCCCCTAATTGCCAAACCGAATGGCCTTTTTTATTTCTCATCTTTCTCAACACTGCCGCATCATTTGTTACTGCTCACATCATCCTCTTTCTTGAGTTTATGCTTTTTGTCACAGAATAAAATGAATTTAAGACATATATTCCTCTAGATATGCCCCACAGTATCTACTGGTTTTTCCCCCGCTTTTGGAATTTTTTTTCAGCATTAAATGTAGGCATAAACCAGGTGGAATTCATGGAAAGTTATTGAGCTATTGTATTACTCAGGTATTTGGGATATCCACTTTTCAAATATGAGTAATTATAGAGGATTTATCGCAGAACTAAAAGCAGAACATACACAGAAGTAACAGGTTAGATCAGTGGTTGACAAACTATATGTGTGGGCCAAATACAACCCACTGCCGTTTTTTGTAACTTAAGTTTAATTTGAACACAGCCACACCCCTTCATTTATGTATTGTCTATGGCTGCTTTTTTGCTACAAGAGCAAGGTTGTACAGTTGCCATAAAGTCCACATGTCATGGAAAGCTTCAAATATTTACTATCTACTTTTATGCAGAAAAAATTCACAGGCCTCTGGATTCGAGGATTAATTAAATGACCTAAGAAGGGGACCATCTATCTTTTTGATGCAAAGAAAATGCATCACTTTTGTAAAGATTTATGCCAAGAGAGTAGGATGGTGTGGAACTACATGTAGTCATAAGATTCTTCTGCAGAGGGGGCACCTGGGTAGCTCAGTGGTTAAGTTTCTGCCTTTGGCTCAAGTTGTGATCCTGGGGTCCTGGGATTGAGTCCCACATCAGGCTCCCTGTGGGGAGCCTGCTTCTCCCTCTGTCTATGTCTCTGCCTCTCTGTTTGTCTCTCTTGAATAAATAAATAATATCTTTAAAAAATTCTTCTGGAGATGCCTTTTAGATAAAACTTTCCTTTTGGCACCTTTAAGAATAAATATGTGGGACCACCTTACTGGTTACCTACAAAGATCTTAGAAGACCTCATGCCATCTCAACCACTTTTTTTGGTAAAGATTTTATTTATTTACTAATGAGAGAGACACACACACACACAGAGGCAGAGACATAGGCAGAGAGAGAAGCAGGCTCCATGCAGGGAACCTGATGTGGGACTTGATCCTGGAACTCCAGGATCACAACCTGGGCCGAAGGTAGATGCTCAACTGCTGAGCCACTCAGGTGTCCCCTCAACCACTTTTTAAGAGTGCACACAAGTACATGGATCTCTATCTGTTGTGGTGTCTTATCCTTAGGACCCAAGCGTGGAAAGGAACTAAAGGGAAGGACGGTGCTATATGGTACCTTCTCATAACTATTGCATCTCAATAAATGTAGTCTCTGAAAGCTTACGTGTTGCAAGTGAAATTTATCTACTTCATTCCAAGTAGGAAGTATGCTAGAGACCTTGCCAAAGTGAAGTTCCTGCAGGCCTTGTTGGCCTCGATTTCTTCTTGAATTCCATCATACCTGCCTTATGCTTACAAAAGCCAATCCTCCTATTCAACTATTATTTGGGATAGCCTAAGTGAGTTTGTCTTCTTTAGAACCAAAAGATATTTGACTTAAGTGGACCTGGACTGGTACCAAAGAAACTGAAGCATCATAGCAGATTCTTGTATGGTCCACTTTATATGTAAGGATATCATAAAAAATTAAATAACCCAAATAAAAGTTTTGTATATACACATTTGTTTTAGCTTGGGCTACCATAACAAAATGCCATATAGACCGGGGAGCTTAAACAAAAGGCATTTGTTTCTTACATTTCTGGAGATCAGGAAGTAATAAGAAGGTGCCAATAAATGAGGAGGTATTGGTGAGAGCCCTTCTCCTGGCTTGTAAACAGCTGCCTTCTAGGTATGTCCTCACATGGCTTTTCCTCACTGGGTGTGGAAGAGTGCAAGATCACTCTATGTTCCTCCTCTTATAAAGGTACTAATTTCATCATGAGAGTCATACCTTCAAGACCTAAGCCAAATCTAATTACCACCCAAAGGTGTCACCTCCAAACACCATCACACTGGGGGACACAGTTTCAATATATGAATTTGGGAGAGAGAGGACACAAACATTCCTCCTACAACATTTATGTGGATACTATAACTTTGAATCAATATCTATCATCAGAATATTTAGATTTATCTAAGTGAAAATTTTGGTGTTATCCAACCAAATAATTTTTTAGGTGGAATTTCTGTGGCTTATAAGTAAAACCCATTAAAGATTTTCAGAGGACTTGATTTCACACTGAATGTCCAACTTTTTTCATGTATATATGTATTTGTAATATAATTTTTAAAAACATGTATCTTCAAAAATTGCAGTGAATTAATATTGAGTTTTTTAAGACTTACATTATGTAACAAACTTCCCTCTATGTATAGATGACTGTCAGAAATAACATTTAAAAAATAATACAATTTAATAACTCAGTTAACTCTAGGGGACTATATTCTCTTTCTTCCTTAAAATATATTTGAAAAATTTTTCCAAATATTGACTCTCAAACTTGTGGAAAAATTGGCTGGAGAGGTCTAATGATATATCCCAATTATATATCTAACCAGCTTATGGCCATGGGCAATACTCAGAACCCTTCAAGAAAGAGACATACTTAGCTATTATAAAATGAAATTAATTCAAAGTTTCTTTTAACCTATAAAATTGTGTGATTGTTAGAAGACTCTTATTATTGATATGACCTGAAGATTTACTATTTTCTCAAGCTTGTCATACTGTTCCCTAATTGATGTCATCAACAAAGAGAAATAAGTTATCATACTTTAGTCAGCCTCTCAGTAGCTTAACCCATGGTCATCTAAAAATACTATATTTTGTGCCTCTAATGTAATAAAAATTTAAGGAGTTTTACTCTAATTCTATATCTAACATTTTCAATTTCAGTGGTAGTCTATGTATAGGTGGTCCTTGTTGTGTGGAGTTCTGAAATGCACAGATTTGAGTTATCATGGTTTAATTAAATAACTCTAGTCCCCCAACAATATGGATCACATTTCAATTACCATGGCATATTAACTAGGAGTAAATTCATAAAGTGTAGTTTTTGCTGGTACCTCTTCAGCCTGCAAGTCACTACATGAACAAAAGTTGTACATCATCATCAATGATGAAAGAAGTCTTTCAAAGTCTGTCTATAATCAGGTTACTGTGCATCTGTTATTCAATTCATACACAGACGCAAGCTTGTAGTTGTGTTGACACTCATTTCCCAGTGATCAACCCATGTGCCATTTTACAGAAATGAATTGATACAATTCATAGAGTGCTTTGGTCAATAAAACCACCTATCAAGATGCCTATTATCTTGAAAACCAAAAATATCAAATGCTGACAGGTTGTGGAGAAATTGGAACCTTTGTACGCTATTGGTGAGAAAGCAACACCACTATAGAAAACACTATTAATTTTCCTCAAAAGATTAAAAACAAAACCACCATATGATCCAGTAATCGATCTTTTGGTATTTATCCAAAAGGATTGATATCAGGATCTTGAAGAGATATTAGTACCCTTATGTTCATTGTAAAATTAATCACAGTAGCAAGTAGGTGGAAACAACTTAAATGTTCATTGACAGAAAAAATGGTGAAAGAAAATATGGTATGTATATAACATGAAATAATATTCAGCCTTTAAAAAAAGGAAATTCTGCAATATTCAATAACATGGAAAAATGTTAGATTATAGTGTTAAGTGTAATATAAGCCAGGCATAGAAAGACAAATACTGCATGATTCCACTTATATGAAGTATCTAAAATAATCAAAATCAAAATAATCATAATAAAATGATGATTGCAAAGGGCTAGGAACAGGGGGAAATTGAGAATTGTTCAATGTAAAGTTTCAGTTATACAAAGTGAATAACTGCTGTACATTATACAGTAATGTGTTGTACCTTAAAATGTAATAGATTTCATGGCAGGTGTTTTTACCACAATAAAATGAAATAAAATAAAATAACAAAATGTCAAGAAAGTGAAGATGCTAGAATTAAAATTCAAATTGGACAGCTATGGAATTTTAGAAGCAACATCCATCTATCTGTGTGAATGTGGAGAGTGCCAACTCTGAGAGACTCTAGAGATGCAGCCAGAGGTACTTGGTGAAAGTAAGCTTGCTGATATAAATGAGGAAAGTGGTTTTGAAGAAAATGATGAAGATGTCCCAGAGGAAGTGATGCTGGCAAAATACTCCACATTAAAGGACTCTCACAGATATTTCATTACATTAAAAGGACAAAGAATAAATTGTTGAAGTTGATCCAAACCTAGAAAGAGAATGAGAATTTACCAAGGCATGGGAAAGATACTCATGCCGTAGCATTGCTGATATAACAAGAGGAAGGAAGTACTGTTAAAACTACTCTTGATGAGATTTTTTTATTTAAGAGAGAGATATCAGGGTTGGGGAGGAGCAGAGGTAGAGAGAGAATCGCAAGCAGGCCCCACAGTCAGCCTAGAGCCTGTCCTGGGCTCATCTCACAACCCTGACATCATGACCTGAGCCTAAATCAAGGGTTGGATGCTTACCTGACTGAGCCACCCAGGTGCCCCTTGTAAGAGATTTTTATAAAGAAATAAAATACTTTAATCCTCATTGTTTCTGGTGTTTTAAATTATAGTATACTAAATTAATATTAGTCTTATTATTTAAAAAAAATTCCTTACTCATTTATAGCAGAATTTTTAATGTTTTGACCAAACATTGTCATGGAACAATCATAACTTTTCCCATTGATTATTAAGATTTCTGCACAGTGCCGGCTTGTATGATTATTTTTACAGCTTTGCCCTAGGACTGCCTGTATTAGTTTCAGTAACCTTTACTGAATATATAGTGTGAGAATTTTTAAGACAAATACTAATAATATCCCATTATGTATTATTTGAGAGGTAGAAAGGGCTGAGAAGAAGATCTGAGTAAAGTCAATCCTAAGCTTCTCTATGCTTTGTTAACCATATAAGAGACTATCCCTGCTAGAAGCATACTAAGGTTCAAAAGTAAAAGAGCAATGAAGAGCTCTAAAGGATTGAATACACTTATTATTATTTCAGTACCAGTACTGTTCTGAAGCTCAGCATTCAAATGACTAGAATCCTCAGTCTCTGAATCTTCACTCATCTTCTCAACCCAAGCATTTCTTGGAGGCTGCCTTTTCTCACACCTCTTTCACACTTCTCAGTTTCTCTCTTCTCTCTCCATTCATTCCCTTGACTCCTTTCTACCTGACTGACCTTGGGATAGATCCATATCTTGAATATTGTTTTTTTTTTCTTCTTTAACATGTATTTTTTATGACAAAACTCTGACTTTGGCTCAGTATCTATTATCACATCACACCATATTCACAATATTCAATAATTTCTAATTCTCTTCTCTCTCTCTCTCTCACACCCATGGACAAATCAACAAAATAATGTTTCAGAATAAATGTTTTTCCTTGTATATGACCCTCAGTTGATTTTTCCCCATGTTTCCATGGCACTGGAATTACGTGAATTAAATGAAACTCATTTCAAAGCATTAACTTTTCAATACTTAAACAATTCTCTTGATACAGAGGTTAGAGAGATTTTAATTGTATGCATCAATCTGAGTCCAGTTCATCACAATCTCCAAATCCTGCAAACATAATTGGCTTCTGGGAACATGCACAGTACTAACCCTCTAAAACAATTCACTGTGCCTTTTGCCAAGCAATTATGTTTCTGATTTGTTAATTGAAAGGATGAAGACAAGAAAAAAATATAAATATTGAAATTCTAACTATAAGTTCCATCTAAATTCGTAAAATGTTATATGTAGTCATACATTCTCAATAAGATATGCCATCATTTGCTAGTGCAATTTTAATGGGGGGGGTGGCATGGCATGATAAATTGGCAAAATATGTATAAATTAACTCAATCTGTACCTCATACTCTGATCCATATGATTTTAAACCTATTTTTGCTTGGGACATGAAAAAATAACTTTAATGGTATCTAAAATCCCTTCAATTTTCAAATACATATAGTCCTGTGAACAAAATCCTTAATCATGAAAATCATCTTTTTCCCCTACATTCCCACACAACACCCCAAGCACTGATTATTTTGGTAGTACACCTCAAATAAAACCTAAACCAAAATTATAAAGCAAAGTGCCTCTAGTTCATTTCCCCCTTTTAATACATCTTGTAAAAGAAACTGCTTTTAATCTAACAGTCTTCTTTAGGTTGTATTCTATTAGAGGAAATTAGACCAAAATTGATCTGAGTAGTGAAATTTATCATTACCCACAGAAAATGGACAATGAAATGTGATTAGGCTACATGTGCCCATCATTGCCTTTTTCAAGAGCAAGCCTTGAATAGAAAAGCCTGTATTCAATGAATCAATAACAGTAAAAGCAAAATTGGAGGGCTGTCAAATCAACTTAATTCCTCTCTTCTGATCAAGTGGCGTCCAATCACCTAAAGCACAATGCTAATAATCAAATTAGATTGCTTTTGACTCCTTTTACCCAGAGTCAAAACACACATCCGACTGTAACACTTTATATACTCAACTTCGAAAAGCCTCTAACATACCGATATATTCTAGAATTAAATGCTTGTTGCATTCTCAGGATGAGGCAGAGGACAAAATTACTTTTGATTATGCTCTTAAACTAAATGGAACAATTAAAATAATAGGTTTCATTCATCCATTCAACAAATATCTCAAACCTAAAGAACTCTGCCAGCATCAGCATATTAATCTGGTTTATCCCTTTCAATGGCATTTCTTTTGCAAAAAGCAGGCGTTTTCACTCTTCACTGCTATGGAAGACCTAAATATAACATTCATTCAATCAGATCACGTACTTTGCCACCTGGTCTCTAGGTATCTTTCTTGTGGGTTCCCTCAGCGATTTATAACATAGCCATTATTATACTGTATAATAATTTCCTGTGTATAATAACGGAGAGGAATCATGACTCAATATTCTTTCAAATGTAAATGCCTAGCACAGTGATATCTATTGAATGAATAAATAAGTATGAAAAGATAATGTTATGGATGTGGCACAGTCTAAAATTGTGACTGTCTCAGTAGAGATAAGATTGGCCTTTAAGAAAAAAGAAAGCTATTTTTAAAATCCTCATGGAGAGGAAATTTTTTTTTACCCTTTGGAAGTTGTTATGGAAGCTATAAACATAGATGTGAGGCTTCATTACATCACATTGCCAAAGGCATCACTTCATTCAAGAAGATAATCAAGAACACCCTTGAAGGAGGCAGTTTTCAAAGTAGATTTAGGGAGAGAGGGGTCTCAGTGGATGCTACACTTTTTATCTTTATATTGTCAAAAGGAACTCATCAAAACTGTTGGAGCCTAGCCTGCCTTCAGAGAGTTTTTTCTGGGATTAGGAGGGGAAAAAAAATTGAGTCCGTGGTTTTAATTTTTCTTTCCCAACAATTTCTCAGCTCATGATTTGCATGAAGTTTAGACAGAAGAAAGCAAGTCAAGTTGTGGTCAGGTTGTGAAGGTGGAGGAAGAAAAGGGAAGGAGGTGGGTTAAATAACAAATCTCTGAGAAGACAGCTTTCCTCTTTCAGATACAATAAAAGGAGATGATAAAGCTACGACACTACCAAATAGGGTCGAAGGTATAAATTCAAGCCAGGAAAACAATATTAAAGAAGATGAGAAAAGAGAAAATTCCTAAAGGATAAAAGTAAAATGACAAAAAGAAAAGGAGGGAAAGAAAAGTTTAGGAAAATGATGGAATAGTTACGTTGAGGTGGAGAGTGGACATTGCTGTATCCTTTCCCCAAAAATAGTTTCTTTGTTGAAAGTACTTGTAGGGCGCCTGGGTTCAGGATCAAGCCATACCTAAGGGGGTCCAGTTTTCCTTTGCTTTCCTTCTTCTCTTACTGTCCAAAATATGATTCACCCAAAAAGGACATGGGGCCAGAGGTGACATTTACCCAGCTCTATCCTTCCATGGGAGGCTTTAGTTTAGCAGCAATATCCATAGTATTGACCATTCTATTGCCCAACAGACTCTGGCCCCTGTGGAGAAACCCATGGCCCAGAGTTCAGCACACCTTTGGGCACAAAGTTAAATATGAAACAATTAAAGTGGAAACAGAGGGAGGAAGATGGTGTTAGTTACAAAGTTACAGAAAATGAGCACTGGCATTAGTAAGTGATCCACACAACCTTGGAAAGTCTTGACTTTAAAAGGCACGCATGGTTCAGGGCTATAAAATGATGTGCATTGTGTTAATGGATATGCATGTTTTTAAAGGAAACCTGGAAGGATATTTAAACGTTTGCAGATGGAGCAGATGGGACAAAAAAGAAAACTGCATTATTCAGATTACAGTGCCCTAGTCTGGGCGCTGATCTAAAACAAAGGCAAGGGTTAGGAGGAGATTTAATATCAGTTTCAGATCTCCGTACAGACCCACACATCTGTGTTGATAGGGACCAAAAGGAATCTGGATATCAGAAAGTCCAAAGAAAAAAGAAAAAAAATGTCTTGGTCTGGGGAAAGCCTGGAGAAGTCTGATAGGAGTTTATGACACTTCCCTTCTCATAAACTCACCCCCTAGCAAAAGATAACAGAACTGGAGCCTAAAGAACTTTTCTCAGATGGAGACATTTTGTCATGCAAATTTTGTTTATTCAGCAAGACCTGGATAAACAGCAGATTTGATTTGTAGCTAAAGGACATACCATGGTTGCCGCTGCTAAGAGGTTTGAAAAGATCTTAGCACAGTAAGTGAGATTAAGCTGACATCTGATAGGAGCAACTGTTCAACTCTTTATACTTCTTTTCAGGGTAGCTCAAATTGACAGTCGAGAAAATAAACACTTAGCAAATTTAAATTACAATTGTATTTGTATCTAAATTTCTGGAGCTGTCTTCTGTGCCTTGTATAAGAACTCAGAAAGATATCCCTAGGGTCCTTATTTCTTGAATTTTCACTAAAAAAAAAAAATAAAGCTATACACCTTTTTGTTTTTTATTTATTATTTTATTTTATTTTATTTTATTTTATTTTATTTTATTTTATTTTATTTTATTTTATTTTATTTTATTTTATTTTATTATTTATTCATGAGAGACACAGAGAAGCAGAGACATAGGCAGAGGGAGAAGAAGGCTCCCTGTGGGGAGCCTGATGTGGGACTCGATCCCAGAACCCTGGGATCACTACCTGAGCCAAAGGCAGTCACTCAACTACCAAGCTACCCAGGTGTCCCTTTTTTTAAAAAAAAATGATTAGCTTTACAGTTTTGGGAAAATTAATAATTTCTTGCAAAAATGGAGCAAACACTAGTCATCGAAGCAGGTATGAAAATCTAGAATGAACTTAATTTTTATTACAAGTCCAAAATACAGTGGATTTCTTTTTAAAATACATCCACGGATAATCAAAGAAATAGTAACATTTGGGAGGTGGGGGTGCTGCTGGGGGACGAGGTATAAAATCTGTAGCAGACCTGAGATGGTTAAAAATAACTTTGGAGTGGTCCCCACCTAAGTACTCCAGATAGATCTTTGAAACATCACCAATCTGACAGGTTTTACAGGACAGATTTAAAGACATCAGGGCACTTGAACATCACGCTCTCAACCAGGGTTTATTAACGGTTACTGCATTTCAGGGAAAAACACCGACCACTACACGTGTGCTGGAGCCAACCTCACCCTGCTCGGTTCTCAAGAGCTGAATGTGCACATCTTTTCCCAGCTCCACGTCTGGTGCCATCAGTCTGGTTGCTTGAAATTGGCAAAAAGTCCAAATCAGACCTTCCCCCACTTCAAGAGAGCCAGCTATTAAACATTTATCAACACGTCACTGTCACTATCCTCTTCTGTTTCTTATCTTCCATCTGAACTATGCCACAGTAAGTAATTAACACTTTGCCAGGAAGCCTGTCAATAAGACACTTGTGTCAATGGCCAATGTTTATTTTCATTTTCAGCCCATAGCCTCAGGGCTTCCTGCCTCCATTCTCATTGGCATGTTCCTATAACTGATTTCATGTCAAGATGCCAAACCATGGACTGACCTGGTACAGGTGGAGAAAACCCAACAAAAGAAAAAAAAAAGTGTCATAGCCACTAATAGGCATTCTATAACCAATTCTTTCAAATTTTTGAAGTTACTATATTAATTCTACCTTTCCTGTGTAGACTTCTCAGTTGCTTCTCTTCCTCATTGCTCTTTATTCTTTGAGAGTGGCTTGTATTTCCAATGTGATGGTTATTTCATTCTGGTTTATAATAACAGATTGATGCATATAAAATGCCATTTTGTATGCTTTTTGAATATCAGCAATTTCGTAAGTTTTAACTAATATAATTGTTCGATATTTTGTCCTCCATTGTGATGTTATTTTTTGAAGGTTGTGACCAGAACTTATTCATCATTTAACCCCCCCTACCCTGGACGAATAGCTCACATGAGTACCCATTAAATTTTAATTAAGTGAATGGTAATTAGGAAAGGTAGGATTAAAGAAAGAACAGTTTTTAAGAACACATATACTTGAGATGAAAGTAAAATACAATACTTTAGTATTCTTCTATTGCTTTCTTAAACATTTGAACATATTTGGTTACTTTGGTAACCAAAATGTCATAACTTTGGTTATGACAGTGTTACTAATAGGATGTGTCAATGGTATTCACATGGGTGAGTGTGGATTTACACTGTATTCTGTTTTGTAAATAGGTATCCCTTTATAGATCCCAGGACCTTCTAGCTAGAACTCAGAATTTACATAAAAACGGTTACATGAGAAATTTTAATAATATAATTTCACTTATATTCTTGGAACTAGCATATTATAGATAGATACTTCATCTCAATTTTCTACCAACATTACTGTCCTATAAATTAGCACAACTTTACATATAATTGGTACTTGCTTGTTACTATCAATACCACCCGTCTTTTTTCCAGCTACATTTACTTTATCAAAGGAAAAGCAGAACAAGATGCCTAGAAGCAAACAGGGAAAATTATTTGACACATCTAAATATAAAATGAGTAGCAGTTCTATGGAAGAAGATGAAACAGAAGAAAGGCAATTAAGAATCGCTCTTTCTCTCTGTGACAATTGAAATTGTGGCCGAAGGTGGAAATTGATGGGCAAAACTCTCGAATTAGCTGTTAACATATCAATAGGTGTAAATTGCAACAGGCAGTGTTGGCTTTGATTGAATGATCCCTATCATAGCTCTGATTTTAGCCTTGAGTTGCACAAACAAGAAGTCATTTTACTCTGTCACTTCGTATCATAGCAGAGATACAGGGCAACAAGATCAACCAAGACAAATAGGATATAAAGTTCACTTTATCTAAGACCGCCAAGAAGGTGGCCAGGTGCACTGACCCAGTTAAGGGCAGGTGTTAATGATTTCTAATGGTTCATTAAAGATAGAGATCCATTTAAAATTGTGTTTAGTTTGACAGAAAATGTCTAGGAGTAACTAGGATGAACAAAAGGAAAGGTAGGAATAAACAAATATTGTCTCTTCATTGACTACTAGTTAAGAATCTGTATAATCCAGGATGTCTAGGGGAAAAAAAATGTCTCTACTACAGTATCAGGGAAACTATACTGATGAACAGTTTTCTACCGAAGTCATTAATATCTGGGTCATAGAGTGAAGTCTAGGCATTAGATCAGATTTAAAGATGTGAGAAGCCAGAGGAAACCAATTTGATAAGACAGTGTAAGGAGGAAGAAAGTAAAAAACAGAACAAAACTCCAATTTATCTGTTAATGAATTATGACACCTCGGTTCCCAAACTGGAGACTGTGGACCTCCTATTTGGCAGGGAGCTGTGAGTATGTAGAAAGCATGAATTACTGCAAAAGATCAGCAAAGCAAATATGTACTACTATATGAGTATCCGTATCTCACATAATAGAGGCTGTGTAATGTAGTGGTTAGGTACATGCATTGAAGCTAGAACACCTGAGTTCAAATCACATTTCCTAGCCATGTGACTTACCCAAGTTATATAAAGTCTCTGTCTCTGTTTTCTTGGATATAAAATGAAGAAATAAACAGTAACTCTCCCAGAATTATTGAGAATTAAGTTAATTAAAATACCTAAAGATTTGGGAATAGTACTTGGTACACAGTAAATAGAATACAAGTGTCTGCCATTAGGGTATTTAGGGGACAATTAGCAATTATAAAATAGAACATGATACAGACTTATAATAAAATATAAATTCAAAAGCATGAATATGGTAACATTCATTGTAGCCTTATCTCATTACCCACCTTCTTTTTCAGCTGATATTCAAGTAAAACCATTTTCAAGAGGAAGTTCACAGCATTGTTTTTTCAAATTAAAAAGAGACGAGCCAGGGACTTTTAAAAGTAAGTAACAATTAATTTTGAACATGGCCTACTGAAACAAAACAAGCAAACAAACAAAAATCTTTCATCTTTACCTGACGGAGCTGTCACACAAGCAGAAAAAAAATAGCTTTGGGTTTATAAGCATCACTCATCTTCCCAAAGTAGTATTTCACCACCGATGCAAGAAAACTGAGGTCTCCAAAGAGAGGGATAACCCCTCATTTCAGGAGTTTAAGAGTTTATAACTTGTGCCAGAACGAAAACTCAGAGACGTGAATCTTGATATGATATTCAACTCACCTACATTTAAAAAATAAGCATTAATAAAGCAAGATAAAACTAAAGAAGCCTCACACTAACTTTGAAAGGCCAACCCTGGCAATGTTCACAATAAGAAAGGGGTAAATCATAAACTACTCTGCTCCATAAAAGGCTTATTTCCTATAGCACTGTGTGCCTTGTATGGGTTGAAAGCTCACTTACCCTTACTGTGTTGACAAAAACAAATTTAAAAATGAAACTGCTAACAAATATATTTTTCTTTCCAGAGTGGGAATATTGTACTTATGACGCTCCTGAATTAGACAAACAGCAAAAATTCTTTTAAAGACACTATAAAGTGTCTACATGAAGATAATATACTGGGTTTAGTTGTTGAGAGACTTTATGCTGCTCTCCGATTGGTGAGAAAAGTAATAAAGCTGCACTTGAATACTAAGAGGATGAACTCTTTTGGCTTATTTGGGCTCTTAATATAACAGTCGCTGAACTAGCTAATTAGCTTGGCACAGTTTCAAGCTATTGGATCGTAGGAAGTGATAGAGTACAACAGAAGGCATCTCTTGGCGAGAATAACTATAACTCATCCTTTTCTGGGAGGCATTCTTGTGGAAAGGACTTTTAGCAGCTTTTTGATCTCTGGCACTAATTTGGAATAAAAGAAAACGCCCATTTAATTCATCATGGTAACATTCAGTGGTGTGCAAGCATACGAAGGAAACAGCATGCATGATCTATGTAAGGGAGCCATCAGGGCTAGCTACTGCATGCTGTTATCCAGGCAGTAGACTTTCTCTTCTGATAAATATTTTAGAAAGTTTTATAGCCAGACAAATTGTATTAGCATATGGAAAGTGTAGGCAAGTTGAGAGCCCTCCATAGTCTTCCTCTCTCAGAGAGAATGCATATAGAATATCCCTAAAATGATTCAAATATAGATTCCAGAAAATTCCCCTTGCTTATTCTCAAAATTTGGAGGCTCGGTCTACCATGCTTCCTTTTGAAAACATGGATTCCCAAACACCTTGACTGCAAGAAGAGAAGGGCTTTAGCAAGCTCACTCGGGTGTCAAATCTGCCTGATAGATGTATTTATAACCGAAGATTAGGAAACTGATCAACTCAGAAGGTCTATAAATGTTGTGAAGTTCATTTTGTCCAACTACTGCCTGCAAGTACTGGCAAGTACTTATGGGGAACAGAAAATATGCTTCTTTAGAAGCTGAATTGGCTTATTTTTGGTCTTTTGTGTCAACAGTCTCCTTGGAAGTACAGTGTCTCTGTCACCGATCAGAATACATATAGTAGGCCTGTGGCCAGTACTGGAGGAGTTTTGCACTAGGGCTTCAAATCCAGAGTTTACCAAATCCACCCAAATTTGACTCCTTCCAGAGAGACCAATGTCCTCAAATACTAATTCTTAGAAGTAACGATGGCCAGGCTAGCCAACATTCTGTGAGATGTAAAGCACCTGCTGTCCTTTCTTCCCTGATCATCGGATGGCAGTGGCCAGCTGACTCCACGTCTCTCAACCCTGTTATTTTTGGTCAGTGCCCAAATCACCTGTTGTCTCTTTTCTCATCCTCCATCTTTATTCTTCTTCTTTGGATTGCTATTCTTGAATTCTCTCCCAACTTATTGATTGTGTCTTCTGGGACAAGGTTTAACAGACTTTCCTAACATCTCAGCTACTTCTCTGAATTTCTATTGACGTAAATGTAACCGGCCGTTCTCCTGAAAATATCATTTCTCCTATAGTCTTCTCCGCTGGCAGCTGTTTATCACTAGAATCCATACATCTCACGTTTGCAAGTTGGTTAACTTATTTTCTATTTCACAGTACCATCCTTCTATGCTTCTCTTGGGTTGCCTTATTGTTTTCAGGTAAGCACCTCTTTGGTGTAATACTCCACAACCTCTTCCACTGCAGATTCTGAGATCAACCTGAAGTCACTGTGTTCTCTCTGTTCATTGATCTCATGATCTTCAAAGACATTCACTTCATTTTAACCATCCACTCCTATATACAGGGCCTGGATTTTATCAATATCACCCAAAACTGCATTACATTTGAGTCATTATTCTTATATCCATCCATCCTTTCATCAAAGTCTCTTTTCCCTCTAACTCTATCACCTCTCCTCCATCCTCTTCTCAAAATTGATTAATATCTTCAATTGTTTGCCCATTAATTTTTCCCTTTCAGATTCCATCTATTCTTGATTTTTTTTTTTAAATGTAAATCACCTCAGCAATTATGTCCTATCCTATTTTCTCACAGTGCTCTAAACTCCCTGGGAAGTTTTAACACTGGATAAATCTACTGTCTTCACTACTATATCTAGAGCTTAAATGCACTATTAATGCATTGTTTACCAACGTATTTATTGAGCAATTCTAGGTTCCAGGTACCAATTAGGTACTGGGAATGCAATAGTAAACAAATCTAGTCACTGGCTTTGTAGTATACCTCTTTCCATCTCGAGGGGAATAGAGGCATTGATTAAATAACATAAATATATATAAACATACAAATATGATAAGGATGAACTTCTTACTATGGGTCAATGGGCACTCCATGATTGTGCATCTACTTATCCACTCTATGTCCATATGAAGTCATGGTCTCTTTTCCTATTATTCTTACAGCTTACTACCTCTGCTTAGATAATGTTCTGGACAACTCCTACGCATGCTCTTTTTCTCCTTCCATTTCCAGGTACACATTAGGTAGTTCACAATGTATTTTTATGGCACTTAATGTGTCATCTGTGATGGTGGTAATGGATTTTACTAACCAGGTTAGTTCTCAAAAGATAGGCAGTAAAATAGAAGGTGAACTACAGGTCCAAAGGAAGATAAGGAAAGTAAAGAATTAAAGAGAAAAAAGAAAGTACAGAAATGGAAGAAAAATGTGGTAGAGAGCTGACTCACCACACACACATATACACACAGAGGAAGAGGCTGGCTGCACAAAGACAGGGAGATATTTTTAATACCTGTTACAGGTAGGTAATTCAAAGGAGCAATACCTATATAGAACTACTGGGTAGCTTGCTCTGTGATACCTCCATAACCACCTTTATGTGTTTCTTTAAGGAGTGCTACAGCAAAGATTTATGCCATTCTTAAAGCTTTCTAGTAGTTGAATTTTTATTTCTTATATTTTCTTTCTTTGCGGGTGGGAGGAGGTAAGACTTGTGGGCACAGACAGGTTGGAAGAATCTGAGCTATATTTTAATCACTTGTGCTTAGTGCATTGTACTGTAATTGTTCCTTCAGCTGTTGTCTCTGATAAATTCTAAGCCCCATGAAAGCAAGAACCATGATTAATTGGGATACCACGGTGCCAATTACAGAGTAAGAGATCAAAAAATATTTATTAAGTGAATCTACAAGTGAATGCATAAGTGAATGAGTGAGTGTATTGTTATACATTTTTATGACTTCATTAAATTTATCAGGAAGATACCAGAGGCTAACAATTCAAAGCTGCACAATAGCTAGTTGGGAGATGGTAATTGCAACTAATTCTAATTCTCTTTTAGGAAGAAATGCAAAATAAATAAATAAATAAATAAATGAATGAATAAATAAATAAATAAATAAATAAATAAATAAAAATAAAGGAAGAAATGCGAACATTTACGTTATGTGTTATTTTATAATTTTTTGATTTTAAAGAGATATTACTGGAATACCTTATTAACTTTAAGGAGGATTATTCTTTATTTTTGTGATTGTTAGATCATTTGTGTATAACAGACAAAAGGATGTAGTCAGTAGATTGATTCAAGTTTTGCATCACATTTATTAAAAGGGTAGGGGGAAAATAAAAGGGTAGGGGGAGAAAAAGATAGAGATAAATGAGAGAGATAACGAGATGGATATTGAAGAAAGAGAATATGAAACTAGACTTGCAGATCGTATAAAAAAGTAAGTGAATTTGCTAAAGAAAGAATGAGAAAGTTGATTATGAGGAGTAAAATAGCTTATTCACAGAAAAATTATGACCTAGATCTATTTTAATAATTGTTTATTTAATAAATAAATTGGAAGGACTAGGATTACTCCATTTTTGGCTCCTATACATGTATGTCTATGCACATGGGCAAACATACATACAGATACACAGGCACACACCTCTTAAAGTTCTCCTTCTGGTCTACAACAGAGTCTATTACTTTTCCTCCTTTTTCCACCTCTAATCCCAGTAATGGTTATTTCAAATTTTAATGTTAGTTACAAAATATGTTTAAAATTTAACTTGATTTTCCTGGAGAGGAAATAGTCCAGAAATTTCCTCACCACCAGATATGACACCCTGCTTCCTCGCTAAATAGTCTATTAACTCTTTACCATCTCCTGATTCAGATTTGAACTCCTTTGCACGGCTTGTGTGACTTATCAAAATCTTATCTAAGAATTATGTCAGCCATAGTTTCATTCATAATTAATTATGCCTAACAATTCTATTATAATGAACTTTTCTTTGTCATTCCTGAAGCATGCCTTGCCTTTTTCTTAATGGGTATTGTGACAGACTCATGCTTCCCAAGCCAACATAATGAATGTGAAAATGTGGGTACACTGTAAAATATGTCCCCATGTATACCCATGTGCAATAAGATTAATTCTTTTTAATAGGGCTATTTGATTTTTAGAATCATTAAAATTGTTCTTCTCTAACCTTCTTCATGAACTATTTAAAAGCTAATAAAGAGAAAAAGAACTATAATCTTAACATTTTAACATTTCAGATGTTTAGTAGGGATTAAAAGAATATTTTCATAGAAGGTGCTATAAAGCCAATATATTTAAGCACATAGTTAAAAATGCACTTTTTGAAACTGTAGTGTTTCAGGAAATGTAGAATATTCCATTTTAAAGAACACATGGTTCTCCTTTGCTCTTTATATTGGTGATAATATAGAGACTCATCATCTCTCTGGCATTGACTTGACATTTCTGGCATTTGATGTTTTCTTTTTTTCCCAGAAAACTGTAACTTTTTTTTAAAATTACTAATTTGAAAAAAAATAACTAGTAATGTTGCCAAAAATTGTCTTCTGTTATCATTTCCTGCTTTCAAAAGCTGATCACGAGGACAAAATTCAACATGTTTTTAATGACTCAGTCTTATTGTGAACGCATTATACTTCTGTTTTGCTAAACAGTGATACCTGCAGAGGTTATTGAGGACTTTTAAGGCTACTATCTTAGTATATTTCTTAAGTTTTTAAAATGTGCATTTTGGCAATTTTTATATCTTTTCTTTCAATGTATTATGGTTATATTTTAAGGCCTAGGAAACATTAACATTTCTCTCTAACTGATGCTGTGGTGCCAAATCACACTACTGACACATATTTATTGGATAAAAACTATGTATAAAATAGTTTTCTAAGCTTTCTGTATGTATTAACTCACTTTCTCCTCCTGTGAGGTATGTCCATTCACATAGGAAGAAATGGAAGTACAGACAAGTCAGAATGTCTTTTCATCATCACATGACTAGTAGGAATTAGACTCCAGTTATATTGGCTTCAGAGCATGTGGTTTCAATCTTTGTGCTATGATGGTAGGTAGATGTATATTGAAAAAATAAGCTATTCAATGGATATATATATAAAATAATACCTATATTTCATATTTAGAAGTCAAAGATATGTGGAAAAGAATGAAAACTACTATGTATCAATTTCACACATATTTATAATGCACTTAATATATATCAGGAAGCTTTAAATACAGTGGAAGTAATACAGACATTGTTCCTGCTTCATGAAACTGATAAGCCAATGGGCAAAACAGAAAGGTTCAGGTGTTAAAACTCAGTGAGTGTCACAAAAGAATCTAAAGGAAGCCATTAAACATATAACAGGGGGACCTGTCCTATTCCAGCAACAACCACTATTACCATTTTGGATTACAAAGGTAGAGATTTCTTTCCATCTTCATGAAAAGTAATCACATTTTATGCATTTCTCTCAAATATGTTTATATTTTAAGAAGTATATTTTTCATGGAAATTTTATGATGAATTATAAGTTTTACAAACTTCTTGCATCTCAAACATCTGAATAGCTAGAATGCTTTTAGGCTGACCTTTGTGATTTCAATTTCAGGAACACCAAACCATGGACTCTTAGGGCCACCCAGATAAAAGCATAAAAATAAGTGCAAAATGAATTGAAAATTTATGACTACAAATTATACATTTTCATTTACTTATTTAATTTTATAGTTCTGCTAGATAATCATTTGGGGGAGTTTATTTGATTCCTATAAATATATTGATATAATAAAGCTATAATTTTTATATTAGAGTGTTTATTGTAAAGTGGTGTGGAAATTTCTCTTTCTCAAACAAGTAGTATGCAAATAGCAATATGATTTCTAGAACAAATAGATTTCTTCAAGTCATCTTATAGACTCCATGGAATTTATGAAGGCCCTGAAATTGTAAGTATATTTTTAGTATCCTTGCTTTTATGAAGGAAAAGATATATGGCTTATGTAAGACTCTCAGCAGAATCTCTGACCTGGACAGGAGTAGGGCCATTGGTCTATGAAGCTTTAGTTCTTGCTGCATTTTACTTTTTGACAGATTCTTTATAATATTATGTGATGAAATTTATCTCGTAAGCGAGTTTATTTTCTTTATGAATAGAGTAGACTACAACTTCAAGATTAATGCCAAACCTTGGATTTTCTAAATGATACAATCAAGAATTATTTTACTGGAGTATTAGTGGGTTTTAAAGTCATTGTAGGCACCTAACTCTATTGTTAAATCCTTCCCTCCTTTAGGCTGACTGATTCAACCAGGAAACTCATAGCAAACCTCTGATTGCATCAAATAGGCTCATGACTGTATCTTGTCACTAAACTGAAGATCAAAGGGATGGTCCTTTTTTCTCCAATGTGGGCCACTATCACATGCTTTCAGAGATAAGGAAATGAAAACCCAGACTTTTTGAGGGGTGAGTAGGGGCAGGTTCATTGTAACTCTAGCTTTTCATTAACCTTTTGCTTACTCTTTCAAGGCCATTTGTCTACCCTCTGTTCAAATTTAAGCAAGACCATGAAAGGATGGATATTTCCTCTTAAAACTTGCAAACCAGGCATGATAAATGTTAAAGTACAAATCATGTCTATCTAAACCATTTAAATAAAATCATACTTCCTTCATTATTTATAATAAATATACGTTAGCATTCATTTACTTTATCCAAGGATTTATTGTAAAGGAATTATTCAGGCTTCAGTGACAAATTCAAATTTAGTAGAACCTTCTGTTTTTAGAATAATCTTAAGTAGCTTTCTTTTATAAAAAAAGGACTAGTTATATTTGCCAAAATTTCATTACCAAATGGATCCCGAAATCTTAATTAAAAGGAATTTTTAAAGAACTGGGAAAAACATGAAATTCATAAAATAACACTACAGAAAGGAAAATATAATTAAGTCATCAGAAGTAAATAATGTGTCTGTACTGTTGAAAATGAGAAGTATGATTCATTACCATATATTGTTCTTATTTTATATGATTTTAACTCTTTCTCCTATTTTATCAGAGAGAAATTTCCTAGGAATTTTAAAACTTTGTGCTTTGCTAAGAATATTTTTACCTTTAAAATGTGAATTTCTGATGATTTGATGCACAATATCAAAAAAAATAACAGACTATATCATAGCATTTCCTTTTTCTTGAGAACCCACTGTACTCCAAAACATTTTTGGGCCATGTCTTCCTTTGTCTCAGATATATTTTGGTATTCATTATGCTAAAATTACTGGCAAAAACAAAAACAAAACCCCATGAATAGTTTTGTGGCTGGGTGGTCTATGATTTCAAAAATTAGTTATGGTTTTGCCAATTAACTCCTGTGATTGTTCTATACAAATTTTATTGGAAAAATGTCCTCTGTGGAAACTTTTCTTTCTGGGGGTGTGGGAACTTTTTTTCCTTTCCATGTGTGTGCAGGGAGACTGTGCATTTGTAGTGCAAATGTTACAATTTATTTAAAATACTATAACAAAATTTTGCCTGGGGTTTTTAATTTTCCTTTAATCAAGTAGTATTTAAAATAAATACACAAACAAGTAATTTTCTTTACCTGAAAACATGGCAAAGAGTATAGAAAGATAGATTTGTGTGACACTGATTAAAAGTGACAGAATTTTAAAAGGACAAAAAGTTTTAAATTGATGCCATCAGTTTTGCCAGTGAGAGGGCACAGCTTTAAGGAAACATGCTTTGATTTTATTTTATTTTGGACACCCGTATAATAGAATATGTATGCAGTGTCAGTTGATGATATTCCTGGAAATGGAATGTAGTTCTATTCTTTGCATCATGACCAAATCTTAATGTGTTATTTATATAAACCCTTGCTTGTAATGTAAAATTAATATAGAATTAAAACAAAATTGAAAGAAACTAAGAAACTAAGTAATGGACAACCTCTCCCTTCCCCAATACCTACAAATTACTAATCTCACTTTGTTTTTGCCTTCTTTCTCCTTTCAATAACTCCTCCTTCTTCCCTGTGGCTGTTGAGTAGAATTCACACACTCTCTACATCTAGCTGATAAGATTCTGCTATAGATTACTCCCAACTTTGAACGTTCAAGCTGTGTTCTTGTCAAAAGCCTAACAGGCACTTTCTGCATTGGACAGCTTTTCTTGAATCTCTGACTAAGTCATGTAACTTCCAAACTAGAGAATGCAGAGAAAGAAAAGAATAAAGGAAAAGAAGAGCCTGGGCTGAATAGTCTTGTAGCATGAAATTTTGATATATTTGTTGTTTGTTTGTTTGTTTGAGTCAACAGACTCATTTTTCTTTCTCTAAACTGTAAGTCTTCCCTGTCTGGAGCCAAATCTAATGATGTCCCAACATATATTCCTTTCCAATCACTTCAAGTAGGTGTCTAAGTTCTAAATAGCTTCTTGAAAGGAATTTAGATGTGCTAACTCTTGGAATATAAATTCCTGAAACAAATAAAATCCAATAAGATTTATTTTTTAAACAAGAAAAAATGAAACCTTTAAATTGTTTCTTTCACATGGGAACTAAATTTGATTACAGTATTGCCCAATTCTTTATTTAGAGTGCTATAATTTCACTTTTTAATGACAGTAGCTAAGCAAATACATACAATTCTGCAATATTCTAGAAAAGTGTCTGTCACAACCATTAGAGCATAAGAGATATTAGCTTAAATGGAATCCTTTTCTCTCTCGTATATTTCATGTCCAAACAATGGCACAGCACTTAAAAAACATTTCAGAAATATGTTTCAAAAGTCCCAGCCACATGAAATTATAGAATATGCATAAATGAAACATTTGTAATCAACTGGAGAACCACACAGTAATGAACTTGAAGAAATAATTATAACCTAATGCTTGATTGACACCAGACGACATATGCATGCATGTTTTCCAGTTTCTTGGTTTACTTTGAAAAATACTTTTATCATCCAAATCTATATTAAACAAAATCATATTATACCGAAGCTATCAGAATTTTAAACAGCTTTCCACTTATTAAACAACAACAACAACACACATTATGAAAAATAAGAAGGTATTTGTAATACTCAACTGATTTTTTTTTTTTTTTTTGAGCAAGCATGAGCTGGTTCCAATTTCTCAATATGTATCTTAGGTTATTTTTAAAATAATTAAATTAAAGAAATATTACTTTACTCTAATTTCATTGTCTTTGGTAATCATGTTTCCTGGTTTAGAATTCTTAAATACACCTCAGGATGCCACAATTTTTCTGCTGTTCTTTTTCTTTGTAAAATACAGAAGACCTCACCTAATTTTTGTGAAATATTTTTTTAGATCATTTATTTAATGATGTAGGAGATCCTTCAAGCCTCGGATCTGGAACTTTTCCTATCCTGTATCAAATTTTTCTGCCTCACTAATCTGATAAAGTATTATTTAAACCCCTTTTATATACTAATGATTCTCAAATTCAGATCCTCAGTCCAGACTTTTTTTCCGAGTTCCCATCCATCTATGCTATAGGTAGGTATCTTCTACCTAAATACGTCCGGAATGGAATATTTAATTTTTACTGTACAACTTTTATCCTCCCAAGTCTTCCTGGTGTCAGTTTATGGCATCATCTTCCAGCTGAGTTACTCAAGCCAAGACTTGCTTCATCTTTTCCTTGTTTTAAAAATTTTAGTAGACTTTACTTTTATAGCAGTTTTAGGCTCATAGCAAAATTGAGCAGAAAGTAAAGAATAAACTTCTGCTCCCACACATGCACAACCTTTCCCATTACTAACACCCTTCGCCCAAGTGGTACATTTGTTACTGTCAATGAACCTGCACTGACACATCATTATAACTCAAAGTCCACAGAATGCATTGGGATTCACTCTTGCTGGTGTATATTCTATGGATTTGGACAAATGTATCATCAAGCGTCATTCTCAATTTCTTCTCATTTTCTTCCCCGCCTCCTTCCCTATTTCAAATTCATCTACCACTTTCATGAATTCCACCTACAAAAGTAGTTCTTGAATTTGTCCTTTTTCAAGGATATGAGCTCTTACTGCACATCTGGAATACAGTAGCAGCTTCCTAATCGCCTTTTCGTTTTCACTCATGCCGGGACACACCATACCCCCAGCAAATGTATTCTGTTAATGTCAACCAAGTCAGTGTACTTGTGGCCAGATGGCCTTTGATGGTACTTCAAACAAACTCCAATCTCTTTCCATGGTCTTCAGGCTCTATCTAGCCCTTCCTTAGCTAACAAGCTTGTACCACTTGTACCACTACCTTGTACCACTTTTTGTACCACTACCCCACCACCACCACAAACTCAGGCCCTTCCAGCCATGCTAAGCCTTTACTACTTCAAACTGCCATACTCTTGCCTGCTCCAGCTCTTTACACAAGTTGTTTCCTCTCTTGAATGCTCTGCCACTCCCCACACTCTTCATGTGGCCAGTTTCTTCTTGCCCTTCAGGTCTGTTTAAATACTCAGTCTGGAGAAAAGCTTCCACGGATTACCTGACCCAAAACAGGGTTATAGAACAAACTCAGATACTTGCCGCTAACCATAGGCAAGTTCAAAAACTTCAGTTATCTGTAAAATGAATAAAATAATAACTGTACGCACTTCATAAAATTAATGAGAGTATTTAAATGCTTGCTGTGTGCAAAGTGCTTAGAATATATTAGCTGTTATGTGGTAAGTACTTTGAAATCATCACTCTTACCCTGCCTCTTTTTTCTCTTTCCTTATCTTTCATCAATATATGCAGATTTGTCATTTATAATAGCTGAGTAATATTCCATTGTATACATAAACCACATCTTCTTTATTCATTCATCTTTCATTGGACACCGAGGCTCCTTCCACTGGAGGGTATTATGCTGAGTGAAGTAAGTCAGTCGGAGAAGGACAAACATTATATGTTCTCATTCATTTGGGGAATATAAATAATAGTGAAAGGGAATATAAGGGAAGGGAGAAGAAATGTGTGGGAAATATCAGATAGGGAGACAGAACGTAAAGACTGCTAACTCTGGGAAACGAACTAGGGGTGGTGGAAGGGGAGGAGGGCGGGGGGTGGGAGTGAATGGGTGACGGGCACTGGGGGTTATTCTGTATGTTAGTAAATTGAACACCAATAAAAAATAAATTAAAAAAAATATATATATGCAGATTTTTTTTCTCAAATTATCAAATTCAACAAATAGCATCAGGTTCATAGTGTTCGGTTTTCTAATTGTCCTCCCCTTTCTCCCCAACAACAAAACATCTTTTGTCAAATTTAATGTTAGATTATCTTTTCTAATACCAGTGTGATAACTTGGAGACTTTTATATAACAATACTTTCTGATATTGACAACCATGTTTTTAACCTTATTCTTACAATTTTAAAACTTAAGGTACTAAGAAAATTCAAAAGAATCTCTCTCATGGGATGCCTGGGTGGCTCAGTGGTTTAGTACCTGCCTTTGGTCCAGGGTGTGATCCTGGAGCCCGGGGATTGAGTCCCACATCGGGCTCCCTGCATGGAGCCTGCTTCCCCCTCTGTCTATGTCTCTGCCTCTCTCTCTCTCTCTCTCTCTCTCTGTGTCTCTCATAAATAAATAAATTAAATTAAAAAAAAAGAATCTCTCTCACACAGCACATTGAGAGGGTTTTATGTGGGAAGATAAAAATGAGAAGCTAGTAGGAATCCAAACTACTTGTTTATGCCATTTACAGTATGTTAGCTTTAGCCATTAACCTACCTTCTCCTTCATTTATCGACATCTATATGCCTAATAAAAAAAAGGTGATATCAGCAATGTCAGCAGACAAAAGCGGGGGTGGGGGGATAAATTTTCAGTTGACAGCTTTAGGAGGAAAGAAAAAAAATGATAAATAGTGGGAATTAAGTCTGACTTTATTCCCTGTTTGTTCTCTTAAAAATATATCTGTATTAAAACTATGTAAGGCCATTCTATAACTAAAGTGAAAATATGAAGAAAACAAATAAAATTCTAAAATACTCAGATAGTTCTTGAACTATCAGAGGTAAGGATGATATATTTTATAGAAAATAATAATTATCAGTATTTTGGTTGATTTTGAAAGTATCACCAAGAATTTTCTATAAGTTCTTAAGTACATTTCTTAAGTGCAAAGAATGTGAAGTTTTAGGTGTCAAAGCAAAAGGGGATTTCTTTGTGAATTGAAGATTGCTAATCATCTTTCTCTGCACAATGTTTAGCTTTAATTACCTTCAAAAACATACCAACTGCACACAGCAATAATTTTATACTTATGTTGACAAGAGCTTAACTATACTCAGAGCACCACAAAATCCATCATCTCTAATCCCAAAGGCTCTGGAAAAATAACACTAAAGAAACCTCAGCTTAATTTAAATCTGTAATAAGCCAAAGAAGGAATAAAGATAACTATCCCCAGATTAGCACACATTCTGACAATTTTAAGAAAATAATTACCACAACTTTCTTATGTGGAATTGCCAATTTTGCAAAGCACAAGTTAGAATAAAATAAAAGGAAAAGAAGAATTTTACCACATAATTAGATTGTACTAAAGTAGCAAAATCTGTAGCTGGATTTCAATGCCTCCTACCCCACCAAGTGGACTAATAGTGTTATTTTATTTTATTTTTTTTGTTAACAGCTTTAAAATAAAGTATCCAAATTGCAGGCTGAAGAAACAGAATATGTTTCCATTGGAAATAAAGCTGTTTCCTTCCAAATTTAGTTTTATAAATTTTAGCACTGAATTATAAAGTAAGCTGCATAAAGCATTCTTACATCAGTTTTAAATTTATGTAACTATAAAGAAACACACACAACTTCCTTTGCAGCTTATGATTTTAGTACATAAAATAACTTAGGATGGAGATTTAAAAAAAAGTTGATATGTTTGCAATAAAGTCTATAAGACATGATTAGAGTCAGCTTAATTATTATAACAATAATAATCATACTTATAATAAAAGTAAATAACAAATAATCAGTGCTTACTTCATTCCAGGTATTATTTTAAGGGCTTTCATGAGTTATCCTATTCAAAACTCATAAATGTTTCCCATTTAACTCCTTATAGTTCTTGTTTTACAGATATCGAAACTGACTCCATGAGAAATTGAACAATTGCCCAATTTCACACTAACATAATGACCAAAGAAAGAATTCCACCCGAGTGTCTACTTCCAGAGCTCCTCTTTTAAGCACTGCACTGAATACATTCAGTAAATGTCAAATAAATGTACACAGTACTCATTTATTCATCTATTGATCTAATATTTTTTTCAGATAAAGAGTGATTTTAAAGATAAAAAAAATCAGAGATCTAGTCAATGTTTTAACTTAAAAGGTGAGTCACTTTGAGTTCACTAAGAACTTGTCTTTCATACAAGTGAATAATTCCAAAACATGATCATCAATATATCTTCACAATACCAATCTGCGAAGCCCCTGCTTGTAGAAGACAATCGAAGTTTCTCCTGAACCAGTTTTGATCCTATTTCATTAACTGCAAGTCATTATAAAGGAACCTAGTGGAAGGTAGACTAGCTACCTACCTGTCTAGCCTCTAAATAAATGAAGAGGGAAAACAAAACCAAAACCAAAAACATTCCATAGGTTAAAAGCTTGCTTTCTCTGCCAGTGAAAACACATTCTGTAGGTTAGTAATAAAAGGTCACGAACAAATTATAGTTATAAGAAAGAAACTCAGCAGAGGCACAACACTGGAAGTATGCTAGATCCTAGCAGTCACATACTATTTTTAAGTCTAGGATTTGTATTATAATAGCTTATAATTGTATTATAACAACATTATTTCACACAATTCAAGCTTCTATTAATTGTAAATTAGAAATAATCTTTTTTTCTTTCTTATTGCAAAAGTAATGCATAAATAACAGGTAAAAGGTCATAACCTCCAGCTTCATTTTATAAAGAAATGATGGATTTTCTGTTCACTCCCACTCTGAGTCATGTGCCTATCAAAACTTTGGTCTTGCTGGGACTAAAGGTTAGAGTAATCTGAGTAAATGTGAACTTGCTTTCTGACAAAAATATTGTCCTATTAGCTTTAAAATTCTGAGGGTTGGGAAATCTAATTTGAAAGTATTAACTGTTCTCTGTTGGATTATACTTTGAGGTTTGAATTCACTTTTGATAGACTGGAGCTCTTCTGTATGGAGTGAGGAGGCAGAGAGCCTCCAAACTCTTCTTTCTATGCAGATAAATTGTTTTGCCAAACAAGGGACGTGTTGTTTTCCTTGGGAAAGGAAGGTTGTTTCTCTGCAGACTATTTTCTTGATCGAGCTATAGAATATATATCAATGGATCATGGTTGCCTGGGTGGCTCAGTCAGTTAAAGTGTCTGCCTTCAGCTTAGGTGGTGATCCCAGGGTCCTGGAATTGAGCCTCATATCAGGCTCCTGGCTCAGCAGGGAGCCTGCTTTTTTTTTCTCTCTCCCTTTTCATCATGCTCTCTCTCTCTTCCTATCTCTCCTTCTCTCAAATAAATAAATAAAAATTTAAAAATCTTAAATAAACCAATCATTCTCAATTTTGGTGAAACTCAGAATCACTCATAGGGCTTAAAGACATACTTATTCCAGTGGACTCACTTGAGAAATTTTATTGATTTGCTTAGGCTATGCCAAAAATTAAGTAATTTGAAAAACTAAAACTTCTCAGGTGATTCTCTTTGTGTATCCGGGACCACTAACTTAGTCTGAGTGTAATGGAGAAGTTTCTCGCTTCTCCTTCTTCCTCCTCTTCCTCATTTTCCTCCTCTTTATTTTCCTTTCCCTAAAACCAAGAGGAATAGGAATCTAGATTTCCCCTGGGTACATTAGTTTGGTGTATGATCAATGACACTTCCATTAAGAAATGTTAAGCTATATCCTATAAGCACAGAAGTAAACTCTGGGACAAGACAACATCTAATAACTATAGAAGTAGTTGTTATGTATAGTACCAGTTTTAAGTTTTTTCCAGTATTTTAATCCCTTTCTGCTATTTCAGGGCATTACAGTTTTATTAAATGATATAGTAAAACTAATATGTTGTGGGGTGAAGTCAGGAAGGTGCTCTATTCAGCCTGAGGTAGGGTGATATCTACTTTGATATGGGGTAATGGGCAAAGAAGAAAGTCCAGATGGTAAGAAAAGTGACCCAAATGAAGTTTGAAGTGGTTTTCTGCTAGAAGCTGACTGAGTGAAAGACCACCAAAACAGATTTATGCAAAAAGTCAGTGGTCTTTAGATATTTTCTAAAATACATGGTAAATGGAACACTTGATGCATGAGATGAGAAGTCAGGATATTGTTACTTGCATGTTGAAAAGGGCGATGAACAAGGATAAAATCAGGAGAGGTTTGGGATACGATATCTAGGTTGCTTTAGTAAAAACAAAACAAATCAAACAAACAAAAACACTTGCAATCCCATCTTCATATAAAGACTTCACTCACACCTTTTTGTTTTAATCCAAAGATATAATTAGAGCCTACACTTTAGCTTTGTAAATTCCCCTTTAAAAAATTAACAGTATAATACATGTTGCAAACACATGAATGTATAAATAAATTCACCACATCCACTTAACGGCAAGGGTATCTTTTAAATAATTAATTTGGAAACAACTAAAACCAAACCTTACTGTACTTTGGAGCCATAAGTCAATGGACTCATGACTTCTTCAACCAGAATCCTGGAAAATTGCCTCCAGTAAATGCAGAAACAAGCATGAATTTATGTCTTCCCTAAGATTTTTGTACTTTTGGAATATTAAGGAAAAAATCCTCTAGCGGTATTTAAATTCTGAGACTTAGAAGGAAAAAAAAAAAGGTATTTTTGTGCCAGAAGCTAGGTTGTATCTTTTAAAAACCTTTGTTCTCAGCATTTCTGTAGAGTATGATCTGAATGAACCTTGGAGTTGATCCAAATTCCTGAAGGCACACTATAAAACCAAATCCTATCCAAGGCTGTCAACACAAAACTCCAGTTTAGGTAGACCTCATGTATAGAAGACTCCAAGCTAGGATTACATTTGGGGTCCACTTAAGTAAGATCTGTACTTTAGAGTATCCATGAACCACATACACATAATCTAAAATGCTCTGTGTTTGTACATGTGGATTTTTCTAGGGAGAAACACACTACTCTCAAAGGGAGACATAACCCTAGAAAAATGTAAGGAGGTTGGTTCTACAACATGTAGATCATTTCAGGTACTCTCTGATTTCTACTTGGAAATTATGACAAGGAGATTACCCATCCTAGAGACTGCTTCTCAGGCTAGTCCTTAGAAGATTAGGTGGAATGGCTCTTAGTAATCCTTTATATCCTTTGGGAAAATTGTCCACCAGAGGAAGCACAGGGACCTTTGCAAAAGCAGGATAGAACTCTCTCTTCGGATGGACCCAGAACTTATCTAGAGGCCTTGACTAAAGATGACCAATGGTGTGCCTTTACATCGTGAATGATACTCTGTGGCTCTCTCTCTGTGTCAGTCATGAAAAAATAAAATACTTAATGAAAAAAATTAAAAATAAAAGAAATCCAGATTTCCTGAAAAACTAAGCTTATGTGCTAAGGTCTTTCTACTTAGAGTAGGGTTGCCCAGCCTGCAGCAGTCTGTGGAAACTGGTTAGAAATGCAGAATCTCAGATCCTACCCTAGTCTTACTAAGTCAGAATCTGTGTTTTTAACCAGATCCCTAGGTAAAATTTGTATAATATTAAAGTTTGAGAAAAACTATGCTATTTAAATTTTATTTCCTATAGGAGTGTGTGTCTGTGTGTATTTTGGGGAAGTGAACTATGGCTGGGAGACTTATTCAGTCTCTACCAGAATCTTCTTACTTTTTATCTTTGTAAAGCTGTGGCATTTCTTTATGGAGGCTTGAGTGACTTCTGGCAACTGAAATTGAAGATCCAGAGATTCCTTGGGATCACGACCTAAGGTGAAGGCAGACACTTTTCCGACTGAGGCACCCAGGAACTCCTCAAAATATTTTTTAATCATTCATTCCATTGTATTCTATTTTATAGGTCACATTGTAAGAATATAAGAATAATAAAGTGGATATATTCATTTCCTGCTAATTAACAGAATATATCACCAATGAAAAAAATCTGAAATTAAACAAAATGAAACTTTTGTTAAGCTTGCTATTATCCTTCAGTTGCACAAACGAATCTTTGAATTTCTTGCCTACTTCCATTTTTCTGTTGCTCAAAGCCTATCATATTGGGCCCTAGAAAGTTACCACAGTGGAAGCAAACCCTTCTGTTAACAATCTGAATTTCTTCTTTGTCTGAAAATGAGGTGAATAATAGCTGCCACGTAACTGTGTTGAACATTTTTTAAGTTTGCATTTATTGATTCTTATTTACTACATGCCAGATAGTCTTTTGAGCACTTTTTTTTTTTATCAGTGGTTTTCAAACTCAGAGGATAGAAGATTATTTAAGTTCTACACCTGCATTTCCTTACCTATAAAATGGCCTCAAGGCTCCTATGAAGATAAGTTAGCTTGTGTATTGTTATTTGGAAATTCAAAAGCTCAGGCTGTACTCCAGAAACCCTGAGGATGGGATAACAAGCTCTGGTGTTTCTTTTGTGATGAGGTGTGAGAATCCCTGTCCTAAGCAGAATTTGTAAGAATTGCTCATTGGAGACCTTTAAGAAAACTTTCATTGGGGAGATGAGGACAGTAACCACGTTGCCTTAAATTAAGGAATGAAAGAAGAGAGTATTGCAGAAGAGGTATCAAGAAATACTGTAATTGAGAAGATGATAGAAGAAATTACCAGAAGAATGGAATTAAAAAAAAAAAAAACAACTGTAGGTGATTAGTTGTTATTTTTTCCAGTGTTACAGCTTCAGATGCTTTTTATTTTATTATTTTCACTTGAGGCACATATATAATAAAGAGAATATAGATTTTGGAGTCTAAGAAAATGGTTAAAATTCATAGATGAAGAAATGTATTTCATACACAAATTGAAAAGGTTTAAAATTATTGACAAATATACGTGTATCAGTAAAATTGCAATACTTTTCAATTTATACATACAAGTAATGGCCTTTTAAAAAATCAAGTATAACACCCTATATCTGTGAAGTTGTAAAGAAATTAGTATAATCTACTTACTGCTAACAGCCATGGAAATTGGCATACTCTTTTATGATGACCAAATAACAAATCTATGAAAGGCCAAAGATGGACATTGTTTTTCATTCACCAATTCCACCTCCATGCCTCTATCATAAGAAAATAATTAACAGAAACAAATATCTTTGTATAAAATTTATTGATGTGGTCTCCTGTCTTTCTGCCTCAAATATACAATTATTCTTGGTATTTTTACTTTCATGCTTCTCATAGACTCTTTGGGTATACCGTCATGGGTCTTTTTGTGTGTGTGTGTGTGCTATATCTTTGTTCACACGTCTATGGGAAGATTCCTTAAAAATCTATTTTCCTTTTCTTCCAAAGCAAATAGAAACTTTTCTTTTTTTTAAATTTTTATTTATTTATGATAGTTACAGAGAGAGAGAGAGAGGCAGAGACATAGGCAGAGGGAGAAGCAGGCTCCATGCACCGGGAGCCCGACGTGGGATTCGATCCCGGGTCTCCAGGGTCGCGCCCTGGGCCAAAGGCAGGCGCTAAACTGCTGCGCCACCCAGGGATCCCAGAAACTTGTTTTCTTTAAACTGGACACACTTGTACCAGAAGAAAGATACTGTCTAGCTTCCCTTATAGCTAGGTGTCACTCTGACACCTGTGACACTTGACCAATGACATGTAAACAGAAGTATTGTGTGGTAATTTGGGGGAATCTTTCCTAAAATATGGACGTCTACCCTTTCCCCTTGTCTTCTTTCCTGTTGCCTGGTAAGTAACTGTTGGGTCTGGAATTATCTTAGACCACAGAGAGGAATGCCACACTCTACAGATGGTGAAGTAGAGAACTAGAAGTTGATTTAGCAGCACCGTGATATTTCTACATCTGGACATTTATTGGAAAAAGAAACAAACTTCTTTTTTGTTGAAATAATATTTTTAGGGCCACTTATCCATAGACAGTCCTAATCCTAAGTGAAATAAAAACCTGTCTTTGTGAATTTAGGGCTGAAGCTATAGTTTTTCACCTTTGTCCTCAGTACATGTTAGATTAAAAAATATTGCATAACGTCAGTTTTGGAATAAACCAAGACAGATTTCTGAAACATAAATATATGTAGATTTTTAAAATACCTATAAAATTGCCTGTATAGTTAGAGGCTTAATTTTAATATTTTTCAAAGCATCTATTTCTAAATATTTGTAATACTAATGTTTTGTAAACATCAGGTTCTTATAAATATCGTATGCTTTTTAGTTTGACTTTAGAATCTCCTCTTCCACATCTCAGTATTGTATTACTCAGCAAAAAATTTCATTTGTAAGCTTAAAAAGGATAAAGGGTTTAAAGCAAGAATGAACGTGTTCTTTTACTTTTTTGTTTCCTGAAATGACAAAGAAGCAAAACAGAATCAAAATAAACAAAATTCAAGACAAAATAAAAATGAAAAAACCAATTAAAAATAATAACAACAACATGTCTCAAGAGACAGGGATCTCAGCATACTTACTATAACTCCCCTCCATATAAAAATGAAAAGTTAAATAGACCATTTGATTAACATTCTTCTGAAGGCAATTGATAAACATTTAAGTGACATGGTTCTTCAACTTTTAAGATTATAGAAATAAAGACATTTCTTTCCTTCTTCTCCTTTTGAAAACCATCCCAACAACAAAGACCCCAGTAACAGAGAGCAGGAAGTTTCTGCTTTTATGAACTACAATATATGGAGATGAAAGAATGAGATGAATGACTTCACATAGAGGAAGAAAGTGGAATCTTGGGGTCTAGAGAAGAAGGAGCATTTTGAGAAGCAAGCTGGTTTGCCCAGCAGATCCTACAAATTCTCAGGAATTTGAGGCACCAAAGCAAAGATTGCAGTGGAGACCGAAATAGATAAGATTTAAAAAACATATTTTTAGAAAGCAGTTAGAATCCCAGAGACCCAGAGCACCTGGGTGACTCAGTGGTTGCGTGTCTGCCTTTGGCTCAGGTCGTGATCCTGGGATCCTGAGATCAAGTCCCACATCGGGCTCCCTTTAGGGAGTCTGCTTCTCCCTCTGCCTATGTCGGCCTCTCTCTGTTTCTCATGAATAAATAAATAAAATCTTTAAAAAGAAGAATTTCCAAGACTTCTTCCTCTCCCAGTATCCAGGAAGAAGCATGCAGTTTATTCTCTGCCAAAAATTCATCAGAGAGATTGCAGATGCAAAAACATGAGCATGCGCTTACAGCAGGATGTATGGAGACTTGGCTGGCGGGATCAATAGAGAGATGAGAGAGCACAGTGCTCTAATATCTTATCCAGTTAGCTTGTAAAAGCCAGTATCCAAGCTTATAGCCCTTGGGCAGGTGATCAGAGGCTCCTTCTCTAGAGAACAGGGACCATCCCTTAGAAAAGACTCATAGACACCGACAGCTGGGGAGCTGGGACAGAATAAAGGGAGGAGGGTTTAGAAACCCAAACTAGTTATATCACATTTCTAGCTTAATGAGCTTATGACATCACAGTTGCTTTTGCTTTTGGAAAGAAATTTTGAAGGACAAAGTAAATTTAAAATTATGAGACAGCAATTTAAAAGAATGAGTACCTGGAATTTTCAGATGTATGCTTTGAAATCACAAAGTAGACTTCCTGAACAGTACTGTGCAAGGCATGCTGTTCAAATAACAACGTAAATGTTAAAACACATTCAAGTAAAGTGAATAGTTTTTTCAAATCAGTGGATATTTTGACTAATGCTTCAATATCAAATAAGACGTAAGTTTCAGTGTAGATTTCATATTGTACAGAGGATAAGGCAAACACTGTTCTCTAAATACCCTTAAGTCCAGTTATTAGATGTCCTGGATGACATGAGGGAAACAAATAAATAAACAAACAAAAAGCCTGAATGAATATTCACCTAAGATAACATCTTCCACTTATTTTTCAGGATACCTTTGTGATGGAGTAATGTAATTTACATGAAAAAACCTTCAATTAATGTCTCCATTAATTATTGTTGCTTTACCTGATTATTTTAAGAGATATGCCATTTAGTTCATTGTTTTTATAAATTGTGGTATTTCTCTTTTTTTAGGGTTTTGCTTATCTGAGAGAGAGAGAGAGAGAGAGAGAGAGAGAGAAAGCACAAGTTGAGAGGAGATATAGGAGAGGGAGAAGCAGTCTCCCTGCTGAGCAGGGAGTCTGACTCTGAGCTTGATCCTAAAACCCTGGGATTATGACCTGATTAAGCAGACACTAAATCAGTTGAGCCACCCAGGCACCCCATCTTGTATTTCTCAAAGTTTCCTTTATTTGTGTTTAATCTCTCCAGCAAGTGTATAAGCTCTCTGAGGGCAAGAAAGATGTGTTACATTTCCTTTGAATTGCTGCTCATAGCATCTAGAATGGAGCCAGGGGCGCCTGGGTGGCTCAGTCGTTTAAGCAACTGCCTTCAGCTCAGGTCATGATTCCAGGGTCCTGGGATTGGAGCTTCTCAAAGGATTTTCTGTTTAGTGGGGAGCCTGCTTCTCCCTCCCCCGCTCTCCCTGCCTGTGCTGTCTCTCTCTCTCTCTCTGTCAGATAAACTAAATATTAAAAAAAAAAAATCCAAACAGTGGTTATTTTAAAAAAATAGTTAATCTAAAACAAATTATTCAGTATTGAGGTTCATAAGTCAAGCACATATAATGACCAAATTTTAAAAAACAACATGACAACAAAAAAATGGCAAAATTATCTCTGCAGACTGAATAGAACAATTGAAGAATGGAATTGATTTATAAATAGAAGTGTAGAACAGCCATTTTTCTAAATACTATAAATACATGTCCTCTTTATAGTGAAATACTTTCATTCATTCATTGTAATACAAGTTATACAGCGGTAAGCAAGACGGGAATAGTCACCACTTCATGACTCTTACAGCATATAATATATCAATATGAATTAAGAATGCAGATTTGCCCACGGGGTAGAAAGCATAGTGAATGGAGCCAGAGATCTTTGGGTTTAAATCCCTGGCTTGACACTTACTGACTGACTCTGATGTAGTATATTAAATATAGGTGACATTTCTGGCAGCCATACAGAAGCTTTTGATCCCTCATTCTTCACAAACTCATGGGATGAGGAAGGTCAAATAATGTGACCTTTTTGTAACAAAACTAGCCTAGAAACACACGTGAAAGAAACTATGATAAAAGAAAAAAGCAACTACAAGATTCACATTACTTTTTCCTAGGTAATAAACTTAAAAACATGGAGATTTATGAAATGTATGAAAGCTAAAATATATGGAACACTTAAACGAAAATATTAATTAAAACTAACTTGCATGCCAGTTTTATGAAGCCCTTTATTACCATTTCCTTAGGTGGGTATATTTTTCTTAAAATTATACAATATGTTTGCCCTAAAGGCAAACAAGTGGCAACGATTGAATGTGTATAAAAATCATAAAATATGTAGCTTCAATATTTTTATCTCAAGTAAGACATCCTATTCATCCCATGCAAACTTAATTATATTAATAGAAATTGGTATATGAATGATCATAAGAAAAATATTATTATAAGAAGAAAATTTTAGAGATTATTATTATATATTGAGTAGTGTGAGAGAGCAAATCTCTTTTAATTAAAGGCTCTATTTCAAATTAGAATCCACAGGACATGATAATAAAAATGTGTGCTGAGATGAAAACTTGAGAAGTTAATGTATTGATAAAAATAAAGATTTAATTAAATTCATAAATATTGAGAACAGCAATAGTGATGGTAATTCAGCTCCTAACAGTGGTGGCTATAGCATTCAGCATGCATCACATTGCTCTTACACAGTCTGCTGATGGAGGTCCATCAATTTACTACATCCAAGTGAAAACTGTTGTTTTGGATAAGAAGTTTTTATTGTGTCTCTTATAAAGTTGGGTGGGGAGTAGAGAGGGTGAGGAAGCAATGACCAGATTTGAGTCCAGCAGATCCTTTTCACTGGTTTTCTCCTTGCAGATTCCCTTTATCCTCCCTCTATCTCCGTCTCTGAGCACAGATCATCACCCCACCCAGGGGTCCCTGCTGTATGATTTATTCTTGTGCTCTTTGCCAACATGAATGCTATTTTGCAAACTTAGAAGAAAAAATTTGCTCTCTTTTTACCTCTTCATGAAATTTTTTTGGCCTATAAAAACATTTCATTTGAATAGCAGCAATGTTATGAGAAGGATTTTATTTTCTCTGACATACCAACAATGCCTTCTCATTCCCTCCATTTTCACCCCATTTCTTAGCAATTTTAATAGAACTGAGTGGGATCCCCTTCAGATACAGAAAATGACACTAAAAGGAAATGAGAAGATGGTGCTTCCCATTCCTAGGGTCAGAAGAGGCTGCTTTCAGGTTTTATAATATCATAATTCAGTCCTAAATTCAGGAGCATAATGTCTTCCCCAGGGAGACACTTTCCCCTCCCCCCTCTCTTCCTTTGTGTTTTTCCTTAGACAAAGCCCTTGCCTGTCAATTTAGTGCCAAAGTGCCAATTTAGTGCCAAAAGTGCCTCATATTCTGTATCTCAGGGCAGGATTCCAGGAAGAGGATCTCTTCCTCCTAGACACTTTATACCTTCAGAGAAAAAAGAAGAAATCATCCCTATCTCAGCTGCTTGCTTTTTTACTTTATCCTCAAACTACACTTTACAGTCCTAGACATAAACTATAGATGGCCAGACAAAGCCAATTATTACTACCATGGCAATACTAGCTGCTTATTGATGTCTTTTTTCTCTGTTTTTGGAAGCTCCAAACTAGCTAATTTATCCTAATAAGCAAACCTTGTCCTAGAGGACGAAGGGGGTATTCTGAAAACTACACCCCTGTCTTCCTGATTTTCCTCAGTATGCTAAAAATCTTTCAACAAACTTTACATAGAAATAAAGGAGTTATTTGGGGCTAGACTGAGGCACAGTGTTTACTAGGTCAAGTCACAAAATGGTAGCTTTGTCCTCAGCTGGCTACCTAGGGATTTTGCTTGGCCCACTTTTGAATTTTTCATTTTTTTAAATTGGATATCTTTAGTTGAGGCCTAAATTCTCCAGAACTCTCAGATCTACTGCTCAAGTGGTCTTCCACCAGGAGCTTCCTAAACATAAGGTACCTGCTTGGCCTCTGGTGGTATTTGAGTTTTCAATTCCCCCATTGACTAATAATATTGTTTGGTCCTCAGGAAAGAAAGGAGTACTTTGGCTTATATCAGAGTTTTTCAAATTCATAACAGCCAAAGAAGTGGCATTAGTATAATTTATCTTTTAAAAAAAATAATAGAAATAAACTGCTCTGGGGGATTATAAAATTTTCTAGATATGTTGGACAAAATATGTGGATATAATTTTTGCATGATTTTTTTCAAACCTGTGCTTTTTTCAGTAATAAATAGAAATCTATTTTTATCAAATCATGTTGTAAAATATTTATTATAGCTCTGTTTATTTTTTCTTAAGAAGTTTTTAAAAGCTGTTTTATTATAATATATAAAAATTATTTTATATACCATATAATGAGGAGTGTATAGTTTTAAAAATTGGGTAGAGTATATATGGGTAAAGAGTCAGCCCTCTGCAAAAAATAAACCTAAAATAATAAGAAATATAATAATAGTAAGTAAACATTAACAGAAAGTGCTTATTATTTATGGCTGATTACTCTGATGCACAGTAATCATTATATTTCAATTAAAATGCATCCAATTAATTTTTTGTCTGATTTGTACACTAATCTTATTTTTAATTTTAGTTTTAAATCTGTTTACTAAATAATATAGCCTTCTGTTTGCCCACTACTGCTTACTGGGTGAATAAGGGTGAAAGTAATAAGAGGCTGAGGTATAGAAGCCAATAAAAAAGCCCAAACTTACTCTGTGTTTATGGCAAACACTATTTAATTTGGATTTAGTTTTCAACAACTGCTTTTATGGTAATACAAAAAAGGAATGATTGCTTTTGGGGATCTTATTTGTATTACATGTGTTTAATGTTACAGTTAAATTGTATAAATAGATTCATAATTTGTCATTCTTATTCTTAGGGTTCTTGTTCTTAGGGTTTCCACGCTCATCTATTAATAACTAATCTGAAAAATCATTTTGAGTTAGAGCTGTCCTCTTTCCACGACTCTAAAATCTAACTTCCCTCACCTGTAACTGCTCCCCTGGTACATTTTATGCTACAGAAAACATACTTTTCAACATCTTTGTCAGTTTCTCAATACAAGTGTGTTCCCATAATAAATATCCTTGTGAATGTTCATTCTGTCCCACATATGCAAATGAATATGTGTCATTTCCTATGAGTTAAATGAATTCTGAAATGTTATATATGTCATGTCCATAAAACATAAATATAATCTGAGAACAAATCAATAAACTATTGATGAAATTCTGTCACTGCTGAGGATAAAGACTTTCTAAATCATTATTAGTTATTTTTTGAACACATCAACAAGATTCAAAAATAGAATCAATAACAGAATTAATTTTAGAGAGGTGTGCTTATGTGCTGTTCATAACGGAAATAAGAAGTAAACTATTTTGATTCAAATTTTTGAGGTTAAAAAAATAATAATTGAAATTAGTTTAAGAGCTAGTTTGGCTTCAGTGGTGGAAAAAGGATGTTAGATATGAAATAATCAGTTTAACTGATTTTTTTTTCATTTCAATAAACTGAGCAGAGAGAAACCCAGGATTAGAGTTAATTAATTCTCCACTGTTGGGACACCTGGGTGGCTCAGTGGTTGACCGTCTGCCTTTGGCTCAGGTCATGATCCCGGTCCAGAGATCGAGTCCCACATCAGGCTCCCTGTGAGGAGCCTGCTTCTCCCTCTGCCTCTGTCTCTGCCTCTGTCTCTGTGTCTTTCATGAATCAATAATAAAAAGTCTTAAAAAAAAAAACCCAACTGTTGATGCTTTCATTTGACTTGAACTCAGGACTTCCTGTACATACTAGGAACTTCATGGCTCTGTTCAGACAACGCGAGTTCACTAATGTTTTATTTTGCAATATGAATTAAATATGTTAAATTACTTTGATAATATATTGCAAGTTATACTTGAAATGAATATCTTCAGTCAGTATATTTAGGTCACAATGAACGAACCTCACCTAATAATAATGGCCAAACTACCTGATTAAAACATGGTCATCATTCAGAACTTCAGGTCATGGTCCAAATACACAACCAGGTGAAGTAGGTGTTGTACCTGTTATATTGTACCCACTATATACTAAATATATGAAAAATTAACCACAGATATTTTAAAAATTTATTACATATTCTGAGATTATAGAGTAAGCATCTTAATAATTATTCCTTTTCCTAACAGTCTGAAAAATATCTACAGTAGCTGTATTTATAACTGTTGGATGAAAGGGAAACAAAATGTTAGTTTGCTCATGTGGAGGACATTTATCTACATACATATGTACATATATATATATATACACATGCAAACACACATATTTGACACATGAAACACAGTAAGTTTTAAAAAAACAACTTAAGTGTTTTGGGGCTTGGAGAGAAAGCTGTGTTACAAATCATAACCTTGATTGATACGATATGAAAAATAATTTTATGACCTAAGATCAGAGTCTTGGTCACTGATATTATCAAGATCCAAAGACAGTAAGTGACTTACTTATGAGAGGCTGGGGTATAAAGTTAACAAGTCCCACTCTTAAACCTTGAGAATATTGCCCATTGAATATATTTATCTTCATTGTGGCACTATTGCTCCCAAACCTCCAAACTGTTGGGATATGGGTAGAGTGAGGCAGGCAAAATCCGGGGATGTGATAGAGAAGTGTCTGATCCAGGACTTCGGAATTTCAGTTTAGAGGATTCATGAGAGGGAACACAGACATATTATAGCAGCTGAGGGTAGGACATTTGACATCAGCGTAATTATTCTCTTAGCTCAATTAATTTCTTGCTATATTACCTTGGGCATGAAATGTAACACTTTTGAACTTCAGGTTATTTTATCTGCAAAATGGCACAACAATATCTCTGTTGTTGTGAAGATGAAAACAGTGTATCAGAAGTGTTAGTTGAGAATATATTGTTACTAGGACTTAACAAGGTAGGCAGGACAAGGAATACAATGAAAAAGAGAGGTAAAAATGTAGAATGTGGAAAAGAAAGATCAAGAATCTGAGAATTAAGAAAGGAAAAAATAGGGGGAACAAGTGAATATTTATATTTATTTCCATTTCCTCTTCACACACTCCTCAGCTACCATGTAGCTTTGGCTCCTGCCAGCACAATGAAATCAGTGACTGTGAAATTTTACCAGTGACTTCCTAATCAACAAATCCAGTGCAATGGCTCAGATCCTCATCTAACTCCTATATGCAGCATTTGATTCTTCTCACCACCTTTCTTTCTAGTACTTTTCTTTGTAGTACTCCCTCCTGGTTCTCCTAATCTGATTCCAGCTCAGTCCAATGCTGGCTCTGACTTCATTTGTCCCTTACATGTCACTTCCCAAATATTTTGTCCTTGGCCAAATTTAATTAATTTCATTTTATTCCATGTAGCTCAACTAACTAAACATTCATGGAGTTTATTGATGTTCAGCACTGAATGATGCATGCCAGGTTGAGAAAGGTATGATTAAAAATTTATAAGAATCAGTCTATCCTTAACAAAGCTTTATTTTAGAGGAAGATGCAGAGCATCACATACCTTCTCTTTTTAGATCAACCTGGGTGATCTGCAGGCTTTTAAAAACACCTCATTAAGACAAGTTTCACATATTTATCTCAACCCTTAACTTCTACCTGAAACTCAAAATTCAAATTCCAAATGCCCTCTGGACATGCCCGCATAGGGATCCCCCTAGCTTTTTAACTTCACTATTTTCAAATGTGATCTCCTTATATCTCCATCTAAACATTTCTCATACTCTTACACTTAGCCAGCTGGTAGTCACATTCTTCCTGTTAACAAGGCCAGAAACTTTCTGTTTTTCTTCTCTCACCTCAAATCAATCCAAGTACTTCTCAAATCCTCCCCACAAGAGTCTCCCATCTTTACTCTCTATTCCATTTCTACTGGTCACTGTCTAACATTAGATGTTCTTTATTTTTCAAATCAGACCATGAGAATTAGACATAACAGTTTCTCAGATTCTCACCAATCCCTTTAATACAGGTTGTTTGTTTAATTTTTTGCCAAGTGCAATTCTAGTCATACCTCTCACTATTCAAAACCTTCCCCATAGGACATAGCTTGTGAAATAAAATCTGGTCTCTGTTATGCTCTATCACCAGGTTCACTCCCTCCTTTCGATAATCTTTTCCCACTTTCTCCATATGCTCACTATCTCAGCAACACCTGTCCATTCAAGGCCTTTCACAACCAAATGCCTGTGCGTATATGATCTCTTACCTTAATCTGTAATTCTTCAAGTTTCAGCTCAAATTTCACTTCCATGTGGAGAACCCACCTTCACTCCTTCCAGAGGAGTTGGAATTAATGGCAACTTACTTTCTCTGCATCCTAGAGATGTGTTCCTACCTTTATTCAGCTGTAGGTTACAGTCAGTCAGTTGTCTGTTATTAATCCTAGTAGAGGTCCTCTATATAGATATTTGTGGTGGGTTTGGACAAAAATGTTAAGGGAGGACCATCGCAATGCTAAATAATCTTTAGAAAGACTTGCTAAGGAATATGATATACCCTGACCTCTTGCCTGCTCCCCAGGCAGCCTCATCTAGTCATGGCTTCAATTAGCAGCCTACATGCTAAAGACAAGAAGATGTATTCTAGGGCTCAGAGTTATTTCTGAACTATACATTCCACTTGGATATTACATAGGCTCTGAAAACTCACCGTACTTCAATGTGAACTCAGCTTCTTCCCCAAACTTGACTTCTTTTCTGAAATATTCTATTCTCTCTATTGGTGATACTAATACTCAACCTAGTTGCTGAAGGGAAAACCTTGGAACCATTCCCGATCCTTTCTTTTTCTTCATCTCTCACATCCTTTATATTTTATCTCTTAAACATTTCTCAGCCATGTTTATTCCACTTTGCCATTGTGATGGACTGGATGTTTGTGTCCCTCCTCCTAAATTCATATATTGATATTCTAACCTCAATGTGCTGGTATTAGGAGGTAGGGTCTTTGAAAGGTGATTAGGTCAGAAGAATGGAGCTTCCTCATAAACAGGATTAGTGTCCTTATGAAATGGACCCTGAAGAACTCTCTTGCCCCTTTTATCATGTGAGGACACAGCAAGAAGCTGGTTGACTATGAACTGGACATCAGAACCCCAACAGACACTGAATCTGTTGACGCCTTGATCTTGTACTTTCCAGTCTCCAGAACTGAGAAAAGCGATTTTGTTGTTTATAAGCCACCCACCTAATCTATGCTGTTCTGTTCTGGCAGACAAAACTGCCTAAAATAATGATTGATATGCTATCTTGAACAAGTCTTTTTTATTTTATACCTAATCTTCTAACCACACTTCTTTCCTCTGACTTATTTTCTCTAAAATCTTTATGGCTGCTATATTGCTTTACATGAAATGCATATCTGACCTGACTGACCTGCTGTAGATTCTTCAGCAGTTCTGCATTCCTTTATGGAACTGAATCCAGTTTCTTCAACACATTATAAAAGATATTCCATGTCCTTCCTCACTGACCTCTCTGGGCTCATTTCCATTTTACTCCATACTTCACACCTGATTCAGCTACATAAACGGTGCACACTTTTCTTCCTCCTGCTTTCTTGCTTCTGGTACACTGTTCCCAGTTCCTGTATGCTTTCTCTTCTATGCACTTCATTTCCTTCTTTCCCTTGATCCTTTCATTTTGGTAAGGCATGCCTTAAGTCCAGATATGCTGTTGTACTAACAGGGAAAACCTGTACCTTCCTGAAACTGGGCTAAGTGTTTCTCAGTTTTCTGTCATTAACAGCACCCAGTCTTTCCCTTTGACTATATTTGTTTTAAATCTTCCAGTAAAAGCTGAGTTCCTTGGGGTAGGGAACATATCCTAGCTATCTTGGAATCCATAGTGCCTCAATCAACAGGTAATAAGGTAAATAGGTAATACAAAAGAGAAATAGGTAATAAGAAAACTCAATAAATTTTCCCCAGTGAACTTTTTACCCACTTAAGATTTGTCATGTGACCAAAAATTTCACCTTCTATCCTTAAAATCTGGCCCACTCAGAATCAGGACTTTCCAGAAACTGGATGAAGCACTGTACCTACTTCATAGAATTTTCTCCTAGTCAGATTACACTAACTAGATAGGTTCAATTAACATGTAAATAAAATTAACAATTTAAATGGCAAGGTTATTCCAATTAAAAGAAGTCTAGCTACCCATTTAAAAGTGGTTGCTTCTATGGCTAATCAATCATTCATTTCTCATTAATTTAGTTGAGAAATCTTCTCTATCTTAGATGGTATGAAATGCTCCATTACTCTTTTCATATTTTAGTATTTTTTTAAGAAAAGAAATTATATATCCTCATTCATCACTAGGATATCTCCACAAGAGAAAACTTTAATTGAGGAGAAAAATTAAGTGCTTAAAAGGAGTAAGAACATAAACATTCAATAGTTGTAGGTTCCTTTTGAGCATCTAAATGTCAAAATAGTTTTGATTTACATAATTAAATTTACCAAATCATTAGCCTGTAATGTAATGGCTCTTGATATCATTCAGGGGGATTGAAATACCTAAGCTCTTAATATTTTAAAATTAACTATAACACTGGAAACGATTTTCACATAATCACTAGAAAGAGCTAAATAAAAATGATTTATTTACAATACATTTGAACTATTATAGCTTCTATAGGGCTTGCTCTAAAACTCCAATTAATGTTTCTACTTGTTGAAGCACTTAGAACAGTGCCCTTGGAAAGTGTTGAAGCTTTGAATGAAGGAGTAGCCCATCCTTAAGTTCTACGAGCAGAAGCATCTTTTCACATATTATGTTGTATCAAGAGTGAATTGAATTTCTGGTCTTCACTTGAGAAATTCGAGTAGTCACTTGGAAATTGTAGTTTTGATCTTAATCTTTTAATTCACTGTATCTCTGTATACTCCTGCATCATCTCTAACACTTTTCAAACCATCACTGGTCAAGGACCAGTCACATTCTTTTAAAAAATTTCTAATCTCTTGCAGATAATATTTTTGTAAAATACACAAAAAATTACTTACAAAACAAAATAAAAAATCCAAAGACTTGGGATGCCTGTGTGACTTAGAGGTTGAGTGTCTGCCTTTGACTCAGGAGTGATCGATCCCCACCGACATCCTGCGATGGAGTCCCACATCGGGCTTCCCTGCAGGAAGCCTGCTTTTCCCTCTGCCTAGGTCTCTGCCTCTCAATCTGTGCCTCTCATGAATAAATAAAATCCTTTAAAAATAAATAAATAAATAAATAAATAAATAAATAAATAAATAATCCAAAGAAAGATCATACATCCGATTTTTATAATATTTTTATTGGTTCCACAAACATAAAATAATTCTGTAAAATTGCTATAAACCTTCCTCGGGCTTACTCAATTACTATGTTTATTTATTACTGACCAATAACAAAGTTCCCCAACCAGCAGAGGTCCACAGACCATACTTGAGGATCACTGAATCCATACCTATTCTTCAGTTCAGAAAACAGATCTGGAAATGGGAATACTTGTTACTCAGTTTTCTGAAGAGTCCTTAAGCATAATTAGGAGGAAATTTTTCCTAGAGCAAACTAGATTGACAATGCTTCTCCACGCTCTTTAAATCCTCTAAAGTTATGACATGCCTCTGGCCATAGTTTTTCCTAGCTCTCAGGCATACAACTATTGATTAACAGTAGTAGCAATGTTATTTACTTATTTATTTACTTCGCTCCCTTCATCTCAAAGTACTTCCATTAATTCTGGGGGGAAAAAAAAAACCTTTTGTTTCTTCAGCCAATTTTTTAAAAGACAGCATTTCCTGAATTTGCTTAAACTTGCATTTTAATATCTAAATATTAACCTTCCTTTTGAAATATGTATTAGCTTCTGCTCTAGGACTTGTCTATCCTAGTTAGCCATTATGTGGAAAAAATGGGTTCCATCACAAAAAAAAAAAAGAAAAAAATGGCAGAAGGCACTGCAGACTAAAAAGTATGCACAGAAAGGATGACTCAAAACAATGTTGCCAAGTACCCGTTAACTGAGAGCTATTATAGTATAGGTGAACCAGTTTCCAACAGCCAATGTATACAGAGCAAAATATTGACCTAACTCCTATTATATATATATGGATATATAGATATATATGCAAATCTCTGGAATGGATTATATGTGTCATATACATTATACATGAATTATATATCTCATGTATATACAAAATATTTTATAGGTAAAAATATACAAAAAATATATTCACATATATATCCCTCAGACTCCCTCTTCCTGGAAAATACATCACAGACAAATCACATGATAAACAGCATAGCATAGATTATCTGAAATGTCTATTTAAACCGAATCATTTCTCTGAGCTTTGGACTCAAATACTCAATTTCAAATCTATATTTTATGCTTCCCTCAGATGTTTCTAAGGGAGTTAATATATCAGTGTGTCCAAAATTGAACTCCTGACTGGCTACTCAAACCCAGTACTTCTTAATGAGGCCTACTTTAAATGGCCCCACTCAGAATTTATCTTATGGAAACTGATATATATATTTTTATGAAAGCATAACAACTATTGAAAAAGAATTAATTAAATAAATAACAGATATTTAATGGGATTTTATTCAATTTTTACATGAATGAGATAGGCTTCTATATCTTGACTTAGGAAAATATGATCCAAGACATGCTAAGTTAAGAAAGCAAGTTTCAGCACAGTAAGTAAAGTATGATTAAATTTTGTATAGTAGTAATAGTAAAATGACCTATTTATATAGACATAGATTTTTTAAAAATTGGAGGAACACAGGCGAAAGAGCTCATGGTATCCATGTGTGAGTACTCAAATTATAGAAAATGTGCACTTTAAAAAATATTTCTATAGTTTTTGACACTTAAAAAATTTATGATTATTTAAATTTTTATTTAAATTCCATTTAGTTAGCATACAGTGCAGTATTGGTTTCTGGAGTAGAATTCAGTGATTCATCACAATACTCAATGCTCATCACGACAAGTGACCTCCTTAATACCCATCACCGATCTAGACCATCCCCTACCCTCTCCCTCCATCAACCTGCTGTTTGTTCTCTTTAGTTAAGAGTCTTATGGTTTATTTTCCTCTATCTCTCTCTTTCTCCTCCCCCCATATGTTCATCTGTTTTATTTCCTGAGTTCCACATATGAGTGAAATAATATGGTGTTTGTCTTTTTCTGACTGATTTATTTTACTTAGTATAATAGCTCCATCCATGTTATTGCAAATGGCAAGATTTTGATTTTTTGATGGCTTAGTAATATTCCATTGTGTTTATGTATATGTGTGTATGTATGTACACATTCACTTCTTTTTTATTTTAGGGGGAGAGGTGCAAAGGAAGAGGGCGAGAGAGAATTTTAATCATGATCTACACTGAACATGGAGACTGATGTGAGACTCGACCTCACAACCCTGGGATCATGACCTGAGTCAAAATCAATTGTCAGACTCTTAACCAACTGAGCCACCTGGGGATACCATATGCCACATCGTCTTTATCCATTCATCAATCAATGGATGTTTGGGCTCTCTCCATAGTTTGGCTATTGTTCATAATGCTTGTGTAAACATCGGAGTGCATGCATTCTTTCAAATTTTTATTTTTGTATCCTTGGGTAACTACTTAGTATTGAAATTGCTGGATCATATGGTAGTTCTATTTTGAACTTTTTGAGGAACCTCCACACTGTTCACAAGTGGCTGAACTAGTTTGCATTCTACCAATAGCACAAGAGGATTCCCCTTTTACCACATCCTCTCCAACACCTGCTCTTTCCTGTGTTTTTAATTTTACTCATTCTGACAGGTGTGAGGTGAGATCTCATTGTGGTTTTGATTTGTATTTTCCTGATGATAATTGATGTTGGGTATCATTCCATATGTCTGTTAGCCATCTAGATGTCTCCTTTGGAAAAGTGTCTATTCATGTCTTTGAGTTTGGTAAGTTCTTTATAAATTTTAGATACTAACCCTTTATCAGATATATAATTTGCAAATATCTTCTCCCATTCTGTAGGATGCCTTTTAGTTTTGTTGATTGTTTCCCTCACTGTGCAGAAAAGCTTTTCATCTTGATGAAGTCCCGATAGTTCATTTTTGCTTTTCTTTCCTTTCTGGTGATGTGTCTAGTAAGAAGTTGTTACAGCTGAGGTCAAAGAGGTTGCTGCCTCTGTTCTCTAGGATTTTGATGGTTTCTTGTCTCATTTAGGTCTTTCATTTATTTTGAATTTATTTTTGCATATGGTGTAAGAAATTGGGCCAGTTTAATTCTTATATGTGTTGTCCAGTTTCCCAACACCATTTGTTGTGAAATTTTTTTCATTGTATATTTTTTCCTGCTTTGTTGAGTATCAGTTGGCCATGTAATTGTGGGTCCATTTCTGGGTTTTCTATTTGGTTCCTTTGATCTACGTGTCTGTGTTTCTACCAGTACTATACTGTCTTGATGATTGCAGCTTTGTAGCATAGATTGAAGTCTAGAATTGCGGTGCCTCCAATTTCTGTTTTTCTTGTTGAGAATTGCTTTGGCTATTCAGGGTCTTTTGTAGTACCATGCAAACTTTGTCCTGGCTCTCTGAAAAATTCCAGTGTTATTTTGATAGAGATTGCATTAAATGTGTAGATTGCTATGGGTAGTACAGATACTTTAATAATGTTTGTTCTTCTAATCCATAAGCATGGAATGATTTTCCATTTCTTTGTGTCCTCTTCAATTACTTCCTAAGTGTTTTATAGTTTTCAGAGTACAGATCTTTTACATCTTTGGTTATGCTTATTCCTAGGTATCTTTGTGTATTTAGCACAGTTGCAAATGGGATTGCCTTTCTGATTTATTTTTCTGCTGCTTCATTATTGTTGTATAGAAATGCAACAGATTTCTGTACGTTGGTCTTATGTCCTGCAACTTTGCTGAATTCATGTATTAGTTCTAGTCAGTTTTTGGTGGAGTCTCTCAGGTTTTCTATATAGAGTATCATGTTGTCTGCAGATAGTGAAAGGTTGACTTATTTCTTGCCAACTTGGACGCCTTTTATTTCTCTTTGTTGTCTGATTGCTGAAGCTAAGACTTCCAGGACTGGTGAGAGTGATGTTAAATAGTAATGGTGAGCATGAACACCTTTTGTCTTGTTCCTGACCATAGGGGAAAGGATCAGTTTTTCCCCATTGAGGATGATATTAGTATGGGTCTTTTGTATATGGTCTTTATGAGGTTGAAGTATGTTCCATTTACCTCTATCTTATTAAGGGTTTTTATCAAGAATGGATACTGTATTTTGTCAAATGCTTTTTCTGCATCTATTGAGAAGATCATATGGTTCTTATAATTTCTTTTATTATTTTATTGATTGATTTACAAATAAATATTGAATGAGCCCTGCAGCTGAGGAATAATTCTTTTAATGTACTATCAAATTCAATATGCTAGTATTCTGTCGAGAATTTCTGCATCCATGTTCATCAGGGATATTGACCTATAATTCTATTTTAGTGAGGCCTTTGACTTTGGAATCAAGGTAATGCTGGCCTTATAGGATGAGTTTGAAAGGTTTCCTTCCATTTCTATTTTTTGGAGCAATTTGAGAAGAAAAGATACTAACTCATCTTTAAATTCCTTGGAGAAAACCAAATAAATACATAAATAGATATCTTGTAAAATATCCCTGGGAAGCCATTTGGCCTTGGACTTTTGTTTTTGGGAGATTTTTTATTACTGATTCAATTTTTTTGTTGGCTATCAGTTTGTTCGAATTTTCTATTTCTTCCTGTTTTAGTTTTGGTAGTTTGTATATTTTTAGGAATTTGTCCATTTCTTCCAAAATGCCCAGTTTGTTGGCACATAATTTCTCATAATATTCTCTTATAATTGTTTGTATTTCTGTGGTGTTGGTTGTGATCTCTCCTCTTTCATTAATGATTTTATTTATTTGGATGCTTTCTCTTTTTGATAAGTCTTGATAGAGGTTTATCAATTTTATTAATTTTTTTGAAGAACCAACTCTTAGTTTCATTGATCTGTTCTGAGGGGTTTTGTTGTTTCTATATTGTTTATTTCTGTTCTAATATTTATTATTTCCCTTCTTCTGATGGCTTTATGCTTTATTTGTTGTTTCTTTTCTAGCTCCTTTAGGTGTAAGATTAGGTTGCATATTTGAGACTTTTCTCACTTCTTAATGTAGGTCTATATTGCAATGTACTTCCCTCTTAGGACCGCCTTTGCTGCATCCCAAAAGTTTTGGTATGTCGTGTTTTTGTTTTCATTTTCTTCCATGTACTTTTTTAATTTCATCTTTAATTTCCTGGTTAATCCATTCACTCTTCGGTAGAATGCACTTTAATCTCCATGTATTTGTGGCTTTTCCCAATTTTTTCTTCTGGCTGACTTTAAGTTTCATAGCACTGTGGTCTGAGAAAATACATGGCATGACCTCAGTCTTTTTGTATTCATTGAGGGCTGGTTTGTGATCCAGTATGTGATCTCTTCTGGTGAAAGTTCCATGTGCTCTCAAAAGGAATGTGTATTCCACTCCTTTAAGAGGAAATGTTCTGAATATATCTGTTAAGTCTATCTGGTCCAGTGTGCCATTCAAAGCTATGTTCCCTTGTTGATATTGTGTGTAGATGATCTGTTCAGTGTTGAAAGTGAAGTATTAAAGTCCCTTACTCTTATTATACTATTATCAATGAGTTTCTTTATGTATGTTATTAATTTATTTATATATTTGGGTGCTCCCAAGTTGGGGGCATAGTTACAATTATTAGACTTTCTTGATGAGTAGACCCCTTAACTATGATATGATGCCCTTCTTCATTTCTTATTACAATCTTTGTTTTAAAAACTAGTTTGTGGGGCACCTGGGTGACTCAGTGGCTAAACATTGCCTTTGGCTCAAGTCATGATCTCCAGGGTCCTGGGACTGAGTCCTGTATGGGGCTCCATACAGGGAGTCTGCTTCTCCCTCTGCCTATGTCTCTGCCTCTCTGTGTGTCTCTCATGAATAAATAAATAAAATCTTAAAAAAAATAAAATATAAGTGATATAAGTATGGCTACTCCAGCTTTCATTTGACATCCATTAGCATAATAGATAGTTCTCTATTCCCTCACTTTCCATCTGTGAGTGTCCAAAATCTCTCTTGTAGGCAGCATATAGATGGATTGTGTGTGTGTGTGTGTGTGTGTGTGTGTGTGTGTTTATTCATTCTGTTACCCTATGTCTTTTGATTGGAGCATTTAGTCCAACTACATTTTGAATGATTATTGAAAGATATAAATTTAGCACTATTGTGTTACCTGTAGAATCAGTTTTTCTGGTGATGTTCTCTCTTTCTTTCTAGCCTTTATTGCTTTTATTCTTTTTCCCACTCAAAGAGCCCCCCTTAATATTTCTTGCAGGGCTTGTTTAGTGGTCATGAATTCCTTTAGTTTTTGTTTGGGAAACTCTTTATCTCTCCTTCTATTCTGAATGACAGCCTTGCTGGGTAAAGTATTCTCAGCTGAATATTTTTCCCATTCAGCATGTCTAATATACCTTGCCATTCTCTTCTGGCCTACTAAGTTTCTGTGGACAGATCTTCTGTGAACCTGATCTCTGTTCCCTTGTAGGTTAAGGACTTTTTTCTCTTGTTACTCTCAGGATTCTTTCCTTGTCTTTTATTTTGGGAATTTGACAATGATATGCCTTGGCAATGGCTAGCTTTTGTTGAATATAATGGGAGTTCTCTCTGCTTCTTGGATTTTGATGTCTGTGCCCTTCCTCCTATTAGGGAAGTTTTCAGCTATAATTTGCTCAGATAAACCTTCTGTCCCCTTTTCTCTCTCTTTATCTTCTTGGACACCTATAAGCCACTGAGTTCCATAAGTCTACCTTCATGATTCTTTACCTTTGTTTTCCTCTTTTTTTCAGCTTATTTTCCACAATTTTATCTTCTATATCACTGATACATTCTTCTGCTTCATCTGCCCTCATTGTTATGGCATCCATTCAGGTTTGCATCTTTGTTATTGTATTTAATTTTAGCTTGTCTGGATTTTAGGTCTTTTATCTTAGTAGGACAGGATTCTATGCCTTTTTCAAGAGAAACTGGTATCCTTATAATTGTTGTTTAAAATTCTAGTTTAGACATCTTACTCATATCTGTATTGATTAGATCCCTGGCTGTCGTTTCTACCTCTTCTTTCTTTTGGAGTTCTTTTGAAATTCTTTATTCCTCTATCTTGTCATTTTAGAGATCAAACAAACAAAATAAATAAATAAAAATAAAACAAAAGAAATTAAATCTAAAAAATAAAATAAAATAAATAAAGGAAGTTAGATCCCCATGTGTTTTTGTTGGCTTGTTAAAAGAAGTTTGATAGAAAAAAATTAAAAATAATCAAAATAAATAAAATTAAAAAGTCACTTTTCTGTATCCAAAACAAAAACAAAAACAAACCAAAACAACCCAAAGGAAGGTAGATCCTGTTGCCCCTAACGCTGAGACTCTGCAGTATTCAGTGATCAGTAGAGACTTGGTGCCAGTGAAGGGTTTGTGCTGGTCTTCTGAAGGAGGGACAGCTGCTCTGATTCTCAGGTAGACTTGCCCTAGTGAAGATAGTGCCTCCCAGGTGCAGTGGGTGGGGCTTGGTGTAAGCAGTTCTGGATTCCACCTGGTGGCACTGTTTTTCTCTGTCAGTCACTGCTTGTGGGTGATGAGTGAAATGTTTTCACCCTGTTGTCTCATCTCCAGAACAGGGAGCTCATGCCAGCTACTCTTCAGGAAGCCCTCACAGAGGGCAAACAATTGCCTCTCCTGTGTTCCCACTGTCCATCAGATCCCTGTTTTCACCATGTCTTTGTAAGAATTAGTCTGCCTGCCAGGTAGCATAGCACTCCTGTGTTTTATCTCAGGCCTGGCTGTGTTTCAGAGTCCCACACTTCATAGATGCTGGTCCTCCGGGGGAGGGTCTTGCTGTGCTGTGGCCAGTGCAGGCTTGTCCCAGAAAAGTCACACAACTGCACAGTGGTTCAGAGTTTATGGTAAATTACAGCACGCAGCAGGTGCCATCATACTGCTGCCTTCCTCCAACATCTTTGTTTCTATGCTGGTGAACAGGACAGTTCAATGGCACCCACAGGGTCCCATGCCCGTGGAGAGACCTTATCACCTCTACCAAATACACCCCAACCAGGGGAACCACTTCTCCCCATGCAACCCAAGGAGTCCTCAGACCTTACTGCTCCCAGTACTCTGACTTCCTTTCTCACCAGAGCACTGCTCAGCTAGCCAGGCATGACCCTGGCAACCGTGCTGACCTCCAAAACTTCTGACTCTGTACTCCACCTTTTAGAAAAATCTGGTGGCAGTTAAACTCTCTTTTTCACAGTTAGTGGTTTTGGGGAACAGTTTTCTTGTGCAGTGCCCTACATGTGTTTTCACTCTTTTCCCCCACTCTTTCTCTCTCTCCTGTTCTCTCTCACTCTTCTCTCCACCAGCAGGCGTTCCCCACCCTTCACCCCAGCAGTGGCTCTTTCCTGCCCCAATATAATTCTCTGTGGCTCCTACCTCCCAGGGATCACTTTTTCTGCTTGTAGACATGCAGCTTTGTTCTCTAAGACCTCCAATCAATTGTTCAGAATTATTTGGTATTTATCTAGCTATGTTTGAGGAAGGAGGCAAGCTTAGCATTGCCCTGCTCCTCTGCCATGTTAACCAACTACATTTTTATTACTTTAGACTCAGAAAAATCAAACAGCTTAAAAAAGGAAAAGAAAGACATAAGTTGGTGGCCAGGTGAGAAATACAGTGAAGAGAAGAGAAATCAAATATAGGAACCCCAAAGAAATGAACACAGAAAATTAAGCAAGATGGTGCTTAGAAACTTAAATAGCATTTGAATGTGGCTTTCCCAAAGAGAGAGTGAGGTAAAGACTAAGCAAAATTATCACGACTCCACTAACTTTTAATTTTACATAAGATGAGAGTCAAGCAATTATTTAAAATGATAAAATAACACAGGTTTAAATGGTAATCCATGTTCCTAGACACACTGATTTCCTAATGGACCTCAGTCACAGGAACGGCATTTGTAAGATCAAGACTGCCAAAAAGTCTCAGAGGTCTGAAGTTTTCAGAGTAAAGTGATGAATGATGAACCCTTAGTCAAAGCTTGAAGTCTCTAAAACTGTAAAGAAATAATGGGGGTAGGAATTAAGCCTTACAATTGCCCTCGAAATAGATAGCTCTTTTGATTTAATTCTACATTGTCATTTCCTGCTACCATTGCTTACTGTCAATTTTGAAAAGATAGCTTCATTTTTTTTGGCCAGTCTTATGACTTTTATAAAAGCTTTACTTTCAAAATAAGTAAGGTAATGTACTTGGGGAGAGAAGAGATTAATTGTGCTATATATGGTATTTCTGAGATGTTTGTTTCTTTGTTTTAGAGTGATGTGAAAGCTAGGGGTACTGACTGCATTTCAGGGAACAGAAGATATAATAATATTTTGATGGGAATACAAAATATCAAATATCAGATATTTTCATGCCAATGCTAATCTACTTTGACTCTTAGGTCTTCTAGCTACTGACACCCATGGTAAAGGGTGCAAAGCAGCAAGCCCAGGATATGCAATTTGAGTCACAAGAATTTCCTGATAAAACCACCACAATCATCTTATAGTTACCAGATTTTATTTTTATTGTTTGCTCCTCGCTGCTTTTGCTTAATATAATTAAAATTGAGATGAGTGCATGGGAATGCTGTTTAACAATCAAATTAATATGTATTAAAATAGATGTATCAACAATTCTTAAATGTCAATCAAGAATAGTATGCCATATTAAACTGAAATTTCTAAAAAAATATTCGGTTTATTCTTAACCTGAGTCTTTTGTATGAAAAATATAATAGTTATAAAGTAGACGTTTATTTTTATTTTAAAAGAACTTTATATTTAAATAATTGGCTTATTCATAATCTCTGATTCATGATACATTATCATCATTGGTTCATGACCCTCTTTGTCCTGTTTTTCCTTCCTTCTCGCCCTCCTTGTTTTCTTTTTTTTCTTTTCTCTTTTCTTCTTCAATTTTTAAAAAGTATAATGCACAACAATTAACTCATATTCTAACTAAAAAATTAGATTACCAAAAAGTTACATGGGTCTATGTGCTCTCTACCTACTCCTTGTTTGCTTCCTAAAATTGAGAAAATCAATATCCTGAATTTTATCACTGTTATTTCCTCAAAGGAAATAAGTTCAACATTTATATAGGTATTCTGAAACAATCTGTTATTTTCTTAAAAATATATTTTTATAAAAACTGCATGATTTTTGCAGGCCCTGACTTTTTTCATTCAAATTTTTGTTAAGATTAAATCATTGATTGTTTGCACTTAGCTATAATTTATGATTGTATAATATTTCATTGTTGACTAGACTACAATCGATCTCTTCATTCTCCATTGAGGAACTTTGGAATATTATGGCAAAACCTAGCAATTCCACCTCTGAGAATACTACAGCAGAAATTTTTATATATATGTGCCAGGAATGTTAACAGCCATGCAACTCATAAGAGCAAAATTAAGAAATCAGAAATCTTGATTTGAACTCTAACAAAAGGAATTTATTTATCAGAACTGTCTAACATATATGGCATCTGTTGTGAAATCAAGTGAATAATATTCATCTTTATTTATATGTAAACTTTAAATTTACCTTTGTATAAAAAACTATATTCAATTATTTTTTATTATATTCACTTATCTACACCTATGCTACTAACAATACTACTACTGCTATCTGGAATGAATATCTTGAAATTCATTTAGCCTGTTTTATACTTTGGCATAGCAATTCTCACAGACTGATTTTTTTCCTCTTTGATGATTTTCTATATTTTTCCAAATGAGTAGGGTTCTTACCACCCTTTGACATCACTGTATACACAGCTCAGTGAACAGTGTCCTGTGCAGGGAAGATGGTTAGTTGAATAGTTGTTGAATGAAGAAACCATGATGACTATAGTATGGAATTATTATAATGCCAGCACACTTTGGTGAGCCTGAAGAGTGTTTAGAGTAGGACTATGGATACAGTGATTAAAACATGTTCTGCAATTACAGCATGTTTTAACTTCATCAAATACAAGATTCTTATGTTCAAGTTTGCTAAAATGCAAATGAAAATTTTCATCATTTATTAAGTACCTCAATAATTAACTCACAACACTTATTTTCTATTCTGCCAAGAAAATAATAACTTTTTTGCTAGAAAATGTAGAACTCAACCAAAAAATGGGGCCTCCATCTATTTCAGAGGCCCCCTAGTGATTATTGTGGCCCTAATTAACCGACGGCTTTCTAAAGTGAGAGGTAATTGCTGACACATAGAATGCAAAGGGTTCAATGAGGAAAATGAGCAGTAATGAATATTCACTTTGAAGCTTGCCTGACAGAGTACTTAGATATGGAAAGTTGAAGAACTATCTTGAATATGGCTGATAAATGAGATTCCCTTCCTGACCCTCACTTCCATCAGTATTTAAGCAGTATCACTTTTAATGCTTCAGTTTGGGAGCCTTGGCTCTAAAAGTCAAAGATTTATGGTGAGTGAAAAATGTCCATATTAAAAAGGTAAGAGGAGATCCAGATGATATCCACTTTTGACCACTATAATTAATAGCTGAATCTTCAGTGGTAACTAATTGAATGGAGGTCAGTGTGTTGCCATGGTAATGTCCTAGCCAAGCAATTTTACCCATTTTCCAGTCTGCTGCCCCTTTGCATAACTGAAGTTATAAAATGCTTTAATTGCAAGATTTGCAAATGATGCAACATCTGGGCTTGAATTTACATATAAAGGGAGAAGTTTAATGGAGTTATTAGCATTTCTGCAAGAACTCCTCAATTTTTATATTTAATTATGAAATCTGCAGTTCCACCAATGAACTCTGTGTATATAATAGAAAAAAAGCAGAATAGTTATATATAAGAATCAGCAAGTAAGTTGCCACCATTTCATTTTAGGAACTACAATTTTTAAAATGGTGACTTTTTACTATGACTTTGTCTTAGGTAATTTAACTAAAATGGTTTAACTCATTAAACATTTACAAATATGCATCATTCTCATTATTCTTCATGTTAAAATAACATTTTTAAAAGTGTACAGATAATCTTTGGAAAATTCAGCAGAAGAAGAAAAATACCAAAAGTAAACTGTTACTTCACTCTTATAATAAGAATGTAATGATATTAACTATAAGCATTGTCTATAATATTTAATTATAAGCATGTGAGGATTCCTATAGCAGTACTAGCCCAGGAGAAGAGAATAGAATATATAGGTCTTATGAATTAACAAATTCAGACATAATACAGATAAGTGATATTTCTATAATAATATTGTTCTAAGAGACAAGAATTAGATATATGGGTTTATAAGTTTGGTGTTATTGTTACCTTATGTAAAAAATAAAATAAAAATAAAAATCCACAGCACCCTCCAAAACCCCACAAAATAAAACAAAACAAAAAAATGTGTCATTAGAATCATCGCTTATTCTGGCTATTGGGTTCTGAAATAAAGTCTCTCAAGAAATCTCACAAATTTGTAACACCATGTAAATATCCTATATACCCCTCAATTAACAAGATAGTTAAAAAGATGGAACTACTTTATAGGTCTTATACGCAGGAAAATACTGGAAACCAGAAAGAACAGTGTAAGAATTAAAAAAGAAACAAAGGCCCAGAACCCTTCACTATTTTTCTGATGGCATTACTCTTTATTTTACAAGCATCAGTGAGCTTTCTAGTAGAATTTTATGCCTAAGGCATTTTTTCCCTACCAAAACCATGACTTTCAACTGCATTTTCCAGGTTGCTGACATAGCTAATTATCTGAGATTTCATGCCTTTCAATGTTTGCAGAAAAGTTGGTATACAAGAAACAAAGAAGCTGACAAAAAATACCAGAGATATAAAGGTTAATCACATAAATATATAAATTTGGGCATATATATCTTATACTGCCATTTTGTATTTAATGCATTATTTTTAAATATTTTAAATATTTATTTAAAATTTTATATTTAAAAAGTTAATAAGAAGAAAATCTCTGAATTTTAGGTACACAGTAGAGCACAAAGATAAAAAGCATGGGCTCTCATATCCAGGGAGCTTGGCACAAATGCCAGCTCTCCCCTTATAAACCAAGTGATCTCAGGTAAACTGTGTAACATCCCAACACAGCTTCTGCTTCTATAAGGTAGGATTGATAATGCCTACTAACCATCTCATCATGGAAATTTAACAATGCAAATGAAGTCCTCAGCAAGATGACTAGCACATAATAACCTTCAGATAATGGTAGATAATATCATTTTAATTATGATCCTCATTTGTAGGTACAGCTACAACCTCTGATAGAAGTGATTGAAATTGGTCAGAAGAAGATAAAATCATGGCTGACTGGTTAATTCTGAGTTAGCCTGTGGTCTCCTAATGAGAGTTTAGTCTTTTGCTAATAGCCAATTTGTTGTAAATGAAGCAGCTTTAAAGTTCCATCTAGGCCCATATTTTTTTCACTACTTTCCCAAATTTCTTTGGTGCCGGGCTATGGGAAATCTTTCAGGGAGCAGAATCCTCTCCTTGATAAGACAAAGGTAGTAGAAATGTTTCCTCCAGAAAAGTCTGTGGGAAATTGTACCTAGCAGAGAGAGGGAGGTATTTGGTCGAGATCAAATGTTTGAGAGAATGAGGTATTATGAGAGCAAGGAGGTGGAGCAAGAGGAGAACTAGGAAAAGCAAGGACCAGAATATTGTAGGTGGTATCAGGGTAGCTAAAAGCTACACATAGAAAAAAATAAGTCCTTTTTCATGTGAATAAACAATAAAATATTTAAAAGGGGAGGCAGGTAGAATTAGATTAATAAAGGGTTCTAGTGGAAAACATTACCATACATATATTTTCAACTGTATTTAGTTTTTACCTTTAGTTATACAATTTCCACTTTCTCCTTGCAATTTTTAAAAACACATTTGAAAAAATGCCTAACTGAGAGTACTTGGTTGACATTACAATGATTCAAGAACAGTCATTCCACCCAAAGATATCCTTTTCTTGATTTTTTTTTTCAGAATTATTGGAAAAGTAGAGCTCATTTTCTTTAGGAGCTTAGATCCGAAATTCTGGGAGCCTCTGAAATTTTACCACATGGTGGAAAAATCCTTCCTTAAAGATGACAGGGAAGTTGAGCTGAGAGAGGGAGAGATCCTGAAATTTTTGGTGACTGAATATACATCTAAGGCTGAAATTACCATACTTTTAGACCAACACTTATGTGAATGTTTGATTCCTCTTCTTCTGTAAGCCATTTGAGAGGGGCTTTGGACTCTTCAAGTAAAGTAAGGGTTCTGACTAGTAAAATTAATTTAGAATTTGTGAGGGTCGACACATACAGACAACTACAAATTATTTAACAAAAAGCCTTTTAATGGCTAAATTTATGATGAGGCTAATATGAATGTTTTTTACTAAACTTTAGCTACTATTAAAGCCTTAAGATTTAATCTTTTCTTGTATTTTCTTAAAATTCAAAATAATCTAAGTGCTCCAAAACAACATTGCTCTGATCATGCTATACGATTTCTTAGGCTATCTCTAACATCTTTAGAGTTTGAAAATGCTTGCAATTTTGATGGTTCTTTCTATTCAAGAATTCTGTTTAGACACAGTTTGAAGCCACCACTTTAAGCCCCATGCTTGTAAATTTATGGTAAAAATAGAATTTTTGTGAGCAGAACGTGATGGTTTGGAAATAACTGCTATCTCCTTGTACCTTCATGTTACGCAATTGTCAAGTACTTCAACCTGCTAATTATCAGCAAACAGAGCTTGTCTCACTTTGCTAGGAACAGAAACATATTGTCTCAAAAAGAAAAGAAAGATGGAAAAAAAGAGAATGTAGTCTCTGCTAAACATTCAGTGTTCAAAACCTCAATTTGTAGGAAAACAAACATATTGGTAAAAATACAAAGCAAAGAAAGAGAATGATAAACAGAAAAACAATTGATTGGTTAGTTCTGAGGAGAGGGAAGTGGGTAGGACAGGGAGAGCCACATTGATGACTTCTAAGGTGGAACAGTGTTCTGGCTTTCACCTTGGTTACACACAAACAGATGGTCACTGCATCAGTAAACTTTATATGTAACATATATTTTTAATAGGATTTTTTCTCGATTTTTTCATTGCCTTTTGTTTCCTATTTTCTCCTTATTTACTTAGTTAAGCTTTTTTTTTTTTTTAAATCTCGATTCCCTTTTGAGTATGTTTATGTTTCTCTGGGGATGGGGGATGTGTGAAAAGAGATGGATGGATGAGGAGGTTAGAACATAGTGGTAATGTACATCTGCTTGTTAGATTAAATATATAGTGCAGCCACCTAAAAGATTTTTTATTCCTTCAAGGAAATATTAATGTTTAACATTATAAAATCTCAAAAAGAAATAACTAACATATGATCTGACAAGTAGTAAACCCTCAATTTGTTTTCATTCTTGATGTTATGATGAATGAATTTTAAATACTTTCTCTATGTGGTATTGTAGGAGCAATATTTCTTCTATTTAAAAGTTTTTATTCTTTCCTTTTTCCCAACTCTGAGATCACTTCACTAGAAATTGATTATTTTCATATAAATGTTTCAAATATAATTTTCAAGCATAGATCACTGATTAATGTTAGATAACATAATAGTACTTCTCAAATAACATACATTAAACATACAGTTTTAAACATTTCCTTATATAAAAATTTCTTCAACAATTAGTCAATATCACTGGGCAAAATTCTCACTCTCTTTCATGACCAAATTTACTTATTTTTTGCACAAAAACAAATTTAGCATTTAAGTTTGATTATTGAAGCTTATACCACACTTATTATTTTTTTTAGAAAAAATTGAGCAAAGTTTAAGCTCAATTATAAACTTGATAATTGCTTTAAGAATGTAGAATAGAGGGAATCCCTGGGTGGATTAGCAGTTTAGTGCTTGCCTTTGGCCCAGGGCGTGATCCTGGAGACCTGGGATTGAGTCTCACATCAGGCTCCCTGCAAGGAGCCTGCTTCTTCCTCTGCCTGTGTCTCTGCCTCTCTCTCAATCTGTGTCTCTCATGAATAAGTAAATAAAATCTTAAAAAAAAAAAAAAGGAATGTAGAATAGAGACACTGAGAATTTTAAAACAATAATACTTTCTTTTGTGCTATTTGTAGAGTTATACTCTTCCATTTTATATTCTGTTGGTGATTGAATAAATCATGTCTATTCTTAAACCATCAGAATAGTGGTCTGTGAAGTACTCAAGTGTAAGATGACATGGCATGTCAGTAGCCCAAAGAAAAAGTTTCTTCATATAATTAATTTACAGTAGAAGAACTTAAACCAAAAAAACTTGAAGTATTTGAATTACAGCAAAACAAAGCAAAACCAAAACAAAACTCCAGAAATATTTTCTCAAAATTGAGCCACATTATTCTGCTTCCAAAATTATTTTCTAGAGAACATTAAGCATACCAATCATTTGCATTACCTTGATACTAGGTTTGATTTAAAATCAAATCAAAATCTGCAAGAGATCTCATATCCTGAAGTACTGCATCATTAAATTCACACAAGATCACAAACTATCAGAGTTGAAAGCAGCATAAAAGATTTTGTATGGCAGCATCTCTATTTTACAACTAAGATGACATCAGTGAGAATGTAAACCTTAATTTTATACATAAAATATTATACATTTTAAATTTGAATTTTACAAAAACCAAAACTAGATGATGATATTGTTCTATTAATGTTTTCTTTAATGTAATTAACTACTTTTATAAATTAGATTATATTTATTCCTTAACTTTTTATTTTGAAAAAATTTAAAGCCACAGTAAAGTTATAAGAATAGCACAATGCACACTTATATACCTTTCACCGATTGTTAACATTTTTCCTTTTATGATTTATTTATTGATGATTTGTTTATTGATTTATTTTTTGCAATATTTGAGACTAAGCTACAAGCATTGTGTTAGTTTACTGTAAACATAATAATATTTTCCTATATACTCACAATGTAATTATCACACTTGGAATATTTTATTGATATAATACAATTATTTAATATACAGTCTACATTCAGGCTTACCTAAATAGCCACATAATATCATTTAGTGTTCTTTGTTTATTCTAAGATTGAATTAAGAATAATGCACTGTATTTAACTATAATTTATCTTAATGATAATTAAGTCTAGATAGTCTCCTTAATCTAAGAAATTTTCTATATTTTATTCCACTTTATTCAGAATATCTACTTTTTAACATCTTAATTTTATTTTTATTTATATATTTTTAAAATATTTTATTTATTTATTAATGAGAGACATAGAGAGAAGGGCAGAGATACAGGCAGAGGGAGAAGCAGGCTCCATGCAGGGATCCTGATGTGGGACTCGATCCCGGGACACCAGGGTCATGCCCTGTGCCAAAGGCAGATACGCAACCACTGAGCCACCCGGGCCTCCCTAACATTTTATTTTTAATTAAAAAATTTTGATTATAGAGTGGCAGGAAAATATCTACTTTTAAAGGTCTCTAAGGTTTTGTTGTTTTCATTGTTTAAACAGGTTCACAATTTTCATCATCCAATTTGGATAGTAGTTTATTTCCTTTTCATTTTTTAAAATAAAACAGTAATTTTATCATGCTATCATTGATAATAATTTTTAAAATCCATTTAGCTCAGATATATTTTTAAGTGTATGTAACTAGCCTCCATGGCTAGCTTTGCTGTAACCCAGAGTTCTCCTTTGGTGCTAGTGTCATGAGTAAATAAATACACATACACAAACCTATTTCTGAAAATATTTCTGAAAAAAAAATTGGTATTACTCCACACTTGCTTTATAGGCCATAGATTAAAATATTAACTTTAATATGACCTTTATGTGAATCCTTTTTTCCTTGAATTCCTCACTCTATGACAATTGTCATACCTCTCCATATTTCTTTTTTTTTTAAGATTTTATTTATTTATTCATGAGAAACAGAGATAGAGAGAGGCAGAGACACAGGCAGAGGGAGAGGCAGGCTCCATGCAGGGATCCTGACGTGGGACTCGATCCCAGGTCTCCAGGATCACATCCTGGGCCAAAGGTGGCACTAAACCGCTGAGCCACCCAGGCTGCCCACCTCTCCATATTTCATCTGCCTCCTTCGCTCCCCAGACAAGTCCGCTCTTCTCTCCTGCCACACACCTGATTCCCAAAGTCATGTCCACTTGCATATCTCACTCATAAAACAAAAATACAATATTGTTCACAATCACAGAGGTTCCACCGCCATAGCCTTACCCATACTAAAATTCATCCAACTCATGTACTTAGTTGGGAAGGTATTTAGAATTTTTTTTATCATATCCATTTTTAAAATTATTTTTTTCCTTTTATTCCTATTTGTAAACTCTTGTCTCACAGCTCCAGACTCACCTTTCTATGCTTTGCTTTGTGATTTTGGAGCTGCGACTCTGCTAGCCACATTTCTTTGTGCATTTCTCTCTTTTAGTTTCTTCTGTAAAGAACACTAGTGGGAAAGGACAAGCCTGGAAGAGGAAGAGGTCTCTTATTCCTTAAAGTTCTTGAGATCTTCACCTGAGCATTAGCACTGCCATACTATAGACAAACTGAATCCAGTTTGTCTTGTCATTTCACTTACAGAAATAGCTGCATCATAGCTTCACTCAGAGACACCCTTCTTGCAGGGCTCATTTCTCTCGGGTCTGAGTTTCAGCTTTTGCAAACTTCTAAGTTTTAATAAATCTGGCCTCTTCTCTTTGTTCCCCTAGCCACAGCAGTGGGAAGAACTGCCTGAATTGCTAAGTTTATAGTAACATTGAGTTCTTTCATGTCTTTTCAGTAACCTAGTCCATGACTTTATATTTAGTTAACAATTCCTTAAAGTCTCTCTGTTCAAATAATTGCTGTGATTATTGTATTTTGACTGGATCCTGACTTATACAACCACCTTTATAGTCAAACCATAACATTCATGGTGGCCACCATGAATAGTGGCAGTAACAAAGAAGTCAACAAAGCCACTGAGCTAATGTTGATTTGTTAACAGGTATATCATGGAAAGATTTTACTATTTATTCATCATTGCCCTGTGTCAGGAATTGTGCTAGATGCTTTCCTTGCCTAACCATGTTTAATCCTTGTGCTATTACCAGGAAGTAGATAATATTTATTATATACATTTACAAGGGACAGATGGAGGCTTGCAGAAGTTAAGCTTACTGGTCTACACTTCCCAAAGCTGGTAAATGGAGGCACTGGTATTCTTGCTGTAGGAAACTGGACAAGACAGACTCTATCTTTGCCCTCCATCTTGTTCATGTCTGCTCTATGACCTCTCTTGGGGCTACATGGTCAAGCTTCTCGGAGATCCATATACATATCTTAGAAATGCCCATACAAGGCCAGAATTTAGGCAAGGTTTGCTTTGGTGTCCCACGAATCTGTTAAAGATAACACAATCTCCCCCCAGCCCCAAGGACAGATGGTACCACGAGGTGCATTAAATGTTTTTAGCTGTCAGTTAGGTGCACACAAACCCTCTGAGGTGCATGTGAGCTTTTTGATCTCACTACAGAGATCATCATCCCTCCTGCACCCACCCCTCACTCCATAAAATCTGGAGACTAAGCTTGGATTTCACAGAGAATAGCTGTGCCACCACCTGGATCATCGTCTGTCCAATCTTCCCCATCAGTAAGTTACCCTGAACACAATTTTGTGTAACCTGCATGGAGTTACCTGCTATGTTTATCCATCTCAAAGTACCCTGTCAGTTTGGAGAGTATTTTACACCCCACCCCCCCGCCCCACATCCTAACGCTTACCCTAGCTGTTTGACTATACCTGTGCTTCAACCATAAGCTATACCAACCAGTATAACCATAACCTCGGAAAACCTGAAATTTCTATAAGCAAACCCTCAGTGAACTTGTTTTGAGCACCTTCTCTCCCATCAGTTTTCTTTCATCATCGGTTTTCTTTCTAGTCACTATTCCATGCACACAAAAAATCTTGTTTACTGAGTCTTTTCCTTTCTGGCTCATCAACTCAGGATTTCCCAATTCTATAAGGGCACCTTCATATCCATGAAAACTTCCTGTCTTATGGCCACTTTTTAACCTGATATACAACTAGAAAATTTGACTCTAAATTGATTGTTTCACTTTCCTTCTTAAAGTATTAGCAGGATTCCAGTTTCCATTAGAATTAAGTCCAGCATCTCAGAGCCTCAGTGACCCAGCTTCCTTTTCCAACCCTCCAACACTGAGTACTGTTAAAAAATTACTTTAAATGCAGTCAGGGCAAGGGTTTACGTGCATCTATCTTTCTCTGTTCTTTTTTCCTCTCTATACCCTGTTCTGGGTACATGTTCTGGGCACACAATATATGATTTTGTGATGTTGGAATGCATTTTGTAATGCAGGAATTAATTAAAAAAAAACAGTACTGTTGTGATTACTGAATGAAATCCAAAGCCTTTTCTATTTCCATAAATTTCTCTAAGTTCTTACATCCTCTATAAAGTAAAGTTCCTTCATTCTTTTACTCATTATTTTAAGCCGAAAATTTGTTGAATGTCTTTAATTGGTCTCATTCTTTAATATTCGTCTGTCTAAGAATGCCACTTCTTTTATGAAGCCTCTTCTAAAATCCCCAGATAATGGACCAAGCGTGCTCTTTTTTGCGCATGCATGCCCCCCACCCCAGAGTTGTTATATTACTTTCCTCATAGTACTTATCTTCATTTTTATGTTGACTGAAAAATTTTATAAAGGTAAGAACTGTCTCACTCATGTTTAATTCCCCAGAGTGACTTTTTTTTTTTTATTGCAGACATCCTTTGAGTTATCTGAAGAAAGTGCTCTTTGGAGAAGGCTGCCATCTCAGTTGGGCCCAAGACACCGAGTTTCATGTAAACCATGGCCTTCAGAAGATACTGCCCTCATTTCTGTTCCCAACTCACCTACAATGAAAAGATTAGGATTCTAAAGGGAGGTATGATGGGAAATATGAGCTTTTTGAAGTTCCTCACACACTTAATGAAAGAGGCAGATTTTAGGTTTAAGAATAGCAGCAGAGATCATTCATGATCATAGAACTATTGAATTTTGAAATAAATTACCAACTTACTACAAAGGTTTCAGCATAAAAATTGGCTATGGTCTTCACTTTTTTATTTTCATCTATTTACAGAGAAGCAGTTTTACTGAGAAGCAGTGATGCATAGAGACTAGAAAGAGAGATTCTAAAGTCAGACATTTGATTTTTGAGTTGCTGCTGCTATTTCCTGGAATTGTGACCTTGTGATATTACAGAACTTGTTTTATCTGCAATTTCCTCATAAATAAAACAAGAAAATTACTCAGTACTCATTTCATAGAGTTGTCATAATGATCGACTAAGATAATGTAAAATGTATAGTATAATGCCTGATGTATAGGAAGCACACAATCAACATACACTTTTAATATTTTAACTAGCATCTCCTGATACATGTAAAACTCCTCAAATTAACTGGATGTGGCTAACATGATATAAGATACAGGAATTCAGTTCTGAAACAAAGTCAGCTCTTTATAAGAAAATGAGAGAAATTAAAAAAAAAGTGAGAGAAACAAGAATCTACTACATGTGCGGGGTGAGAAAGGGTGGATATGGATTATGTGGCTATCCAAAGTATTAATTATGGGGAAGAATTCAGGTTACTCCTAGGGGAAGCTCTGTTCAAGTGGAAATAGGGGTTAGATCAGGGGAAGGCAGAAATATATTTATGCAATGGGCGACACTTTGTGAGTGGCTGTTGTTATAATATATGAAGAGTCAGACACACTGAGAAGAAAAACAGAGGGCCCAGGGCAAGACAGGGCTGCAGCAGGAGCTTCGGAGAAAAATCAAGAGTGATCATAATGGGTGTGGCTGGCCAAATGCAAATCTAATGTTAATATATCTAAGAGGTTTTGTTAATAGGCATTTTCTCGCCATTATCCTCTTTTGTCAGGTTGTGTTGAATTGAAAGGCTTTTGTGCCACTATCTTTCAATGTCTGGGTAGCTTCAATCATACATAGCCAGGTTATCCAATGTAAGCTAGGGGAATATGCTCGTGGTCTCTACAGCCTTGGTAAGTATGGGCTCCAATGTTGGAGGTGGATGTGGTTACCATCATTGACCCTAATGGAAAAGAACATAGGAAACGTGTTGTTAGACAAAGATAAGGTGAGGAGTGTCACATGTAGTTTTTAATATTTAATGAATCTATATGGGCACAATCCATTATGTGACAATTTAATTATATGACAAAAAAGTTTGATAAATAATATTGTGGTAGGACATCTAATTCATTATTTAACAAAGAAATCAATACTTTCATAAATCATAGTTCTCTAAAGATGTACTTTTTTTTTCTCCAAGTGTGTAAAAACCCTTATTCAGAATCCATAGGCAATTTATTTTCTGGTCAGGACAAGTTTGAATGGAAGTTTAATTGGACCCAGGACAGACATAAATTCTATTTACTTTTTTTTTTTAACCATTACATAGAAAAGCTTTCATTACAAGTATTTTTCAGGAATCCTTAGCTGTATTCAGAGAGCATTTTCCTACACTGTGTTTTAAGAGCACAAAGTAGTGGTAGCAATAAATTATGCATCAAGCTATAACAAATCAAAAATAATAATACAAGAATAGTTTTGCACACCCTCCCTCCTTCTTCCTGGCTTGACTTCCATATATATTGAGTAAGAGAGGTTTTTTTTTTTTTTTTACTTCAATATTTTTCAACAGTCTTAGGTTTCCAAATTTCACAGAAGATTGTACATTTACTAAATATATACTTCCAGATCAAAATGAATTTCAACTGTTTGGACATTATATCATCATAGAAGGAAAATTATTTTCTTCATTCTATTTTAAATATTTGTAAATTAGGAGATATTCCTCTCATTTAACTTAATCCCATCTTCTTTTGTAGCTATCAAAATGTCTTTTCATGTAATTCACATTTATCCAGTTTGTAATTTAATAGAGTTACGCTGCTTATGGCTGAATTGCTATACATTGCCAGCTTCACATGCTAATTACAAACATTATTGAAAAGAAGAAAATAATCATAGATTTTTCCCATTTAGATTATTTGACTACAGATCATATGTGAGTGAAGTATTTAAGTTTCCTGCATTTCTCAAAAGAATTAGCAGTTTAAAAAAGTAGTTTCCAATGATTGAAATAACCTCTTTGACAGAGGCCCAAACTACTAATTGTCTATAACAAATTCAGAACCAGAGACAGCCACCAGAAGCCTTCTTTGAAAATAATGAAATATATTATTTGTAATTTTTCATCTCATCTTAGCAACTTTATCATATTAGTAACTGTCATATATTTTATTATTAATGATTTTTAAAGTACTGAAGCATAAAAGCCTTTATGGATGCATTTTCATTTTTGAATGCAAATATTCTCATTTAGTTATTTTGTAAGATCTCACTTAATAGTTCATGGGGTGATATTTGGTTGAAAATTACTACAAGAGAATGAACTTTTCTTATATCAATAAACATTGAACACTGTAAAATAGTATTTCTTTTTCCAGAATTCTGTTGTATGTGATGTTGTAGTACCCTAACAAATGTTAGAGCAGAATTAAGAGCAAGTTTACATGTTTCTGAATTGACTCAGACCACTTAAATCATAGTGGTTAAGATCTTGAACTTGAAACCTGGCTCTGTAATTTTCTGATGTGGGGATCTTGAGCAAATTTATTAAATTCTCTGTTCTTCAGTTTTCTCTTCTGTAAAGTGAGGGAAAATAATATCTTTCTTATAGTGTTGTCAGAAGATAAAAATAATTTCTTTAATTTTAATTTTAAACATAGAGAAAAGATAAAAAAATACTACAGAGATGTACAGAGATGTATGTATGTACATAACCCTACATCATCTTCCTGTAACATTAAAAACTTATGTACCCCAGAGTACAGTTATCAAAGCCAGGAAGTTAAAACTACCATAATATTATTAATTGAACTACAGACCTCATTAGAAGATTGTATGCTTTTCCCAAAATGTATTTTTCCTATTTCCTAGAATTAAATCTAGAATTCTACTTTTAATTGTATGCTTATGTTTGTTCAGTCTTCCTCCAAACTGATAATTTGCCAGTTGTTTTTTGTCTTTCATGACCTTGGCACTTTTGATGAGAAATGGGCATTTATTCCAAGGATGATATCTTAATTTGGACCTATAATTTTTAATGATTATGTTATTTTTCTGCATTTTTGATAAGAATACCACAGAGGTAATATGGTGTTTCTCTCAGTGCATCAAATCAGGGATCATATGATGCCACCATTTCTTATTACTAATCATGTTAACCTTGATCACTTGGTTAAGGTGATGCCTATTGCATTCTCTTACAAGCTACTATTATTCACTTTATAATAGATAAATATTTGGGTAGGGGGATACATTGAAACTATACAAAAATTCTATTTGTCTTCAAACTTTTCCCTGGTGATTTCATAATAAGTAAAATTTGCCTGCAACAATTAGTCAAGCTATGTCTTTTAATTTTCTTCTATTCTTCTATATTTATTAATTGGAATATTGTATAAGGATGAATGACTATTTTGAATTTAGGTATTCAATTTGTATTTATATAGACTCATGGATATTTAGTCATATTGTTATTTCTTTTGCTGCCCAAATTGCCTTGGCTTTGGCCATTAAAAGCTCCTTCAGGTGGCTCTTCTGTCCTTTTGACATATACTAATTCATTTTTGAGCATTTTCTTATTTTCCAGCAACACAAGATGTTCCAGGTTCATTTTGTATTTTTTTGCTCCAATCTTAGAACCAACTACTAATCTAAGAAGCAATAGTTCCTTTTATTAGAGGGTAATATGTAGAAACCAGGATCTGGGTGCTACATATGTTCATTGCTACTGGGCATAATTGCTTTGAAGCAATCTCAACCAACATATGTATGCATACAGCAAAATTTATTTATTTCTATGTCTATATGTTTATATATTAGAAACCAAGGTGATAGCTCTAATTCAACAATACAGGTTCATTCTGGGCTTTTCCCTTTCCTTATTTGTAGAATCTTTCACTGATAATGAAAAACCTGGCTCTTATATATGATACTGTTACTTATTTGTTCAGTCCTATTTATAGAGGGTGTAAAGTATTACAAAATTCCTCAAAAGTTAAAAATAAAACTACCATATGATTCAGAAATTTCAATTCCTGGTGTTTACCCAAAAAATCCAAAAAGTGCTTTGAAAAAATTCTGAACCCCATGTTCATTGCAGCATTATTTACAATAGCCAAGGCATGGAAGCCATCTAAGTGTCCATCAGTGAATGAATGGAATCTCTCTCTCTCTCTCTCTCTCTCTCTCTCTTCTCACACACACACACACACACACACAGGAATATTATTCAGCCATAAAAAAGGGAATCTTATCATTTGTGACAACATGGATGGACCCTGAAGGTATTAAACTATGTGAAACATGTCAGAAAAGAAAAATAATACTGTATGTTCTCATTTATATGTGGGATTTAAAAGAAAAAAGAAAAGAAATGAACTCATAGGTACAGAGAACATTTTTCAGAGGTTGCGGAGGGTGATGGGTGAAATGAGTAAAAGTGGTCAGAGATACAAACTTCCAGTTATAAGATAAATAAGTCCTATGGATGTAATGTACAAACAGTAATTTTTAAAAATTGCTAAACATTAGGTAGCTATGAACTTGCTAACTTCTAACTCTGTGAGAAATAGATTTGCTTTCTACAATACAGTATTTGTATATCATTCCTTTAGTTTTTAGTTTTATAACATCCAATCGATATACTGCTATGCAAAGTTCACTAGCTTAGCCTTTACTATATATGTATTAGCTGTTATTCTTCTTGTGAATTGATTTTCTTAGAAGCTTTTAAACATGCCAGGTGAAAAGCAAAACAAACAAACAACAAAAAAACAAACAAACAAACAAAACCAACCAACCAACCAATCAAATAAAAAAACATGCCAGGGAATGTCATTTTTCGTTAATTTAGTGATGTGCTGGTGGGCAAAAAGCTATCTCTAAACCCACTGGACTGAGTGTCTGTAGAAGAACACTGGGTTTTGGTGTTCACCACACATTTTCTCTGTCTGCTCACTACTGCATAATTTAGAACATGTGAGGGACACCTGGGTGGCTCAGTGCTTGAGCATTTATCTTCAACCAAGGTCATGATCCTGAGGTCCTGGGGTCGAGTCTCGCATCAGGCTCCCCATAGGGAGCATGTTTCTCCCTCTACCTATGTGTCTGCCTCTTTCTATGTGTATCTCAAGAATAAATAAATAAACTCTTTAAAAAAAAATTGGAACCGATGAGCTTTATTTCCTCTTAAAATTGACAAAACAGTATATACTTTAGAGGTCTGTTACGGAAAGGAGAATAGAAAGTGTAGATATTCTGTGAATAATAGCTATTTAATAAAACAAACTTTTATATTAATAAATTATTTTCTATGTTTGCATATATGTATATTAGTTTTACTAAAGTAAAGCTTTAAGTAAATACCTCTGGTTGAAAAATCCAATGTGGGATAAATGAGTAGCGCTTCAGCCTCCATGTGAATTCAAGAGGAATATCTGGGTACTAGGAATCTTTTGAATAGAAGTGCCAATATATTCAATATGAAGATAAGTAAAAAATGGGGGGAACTGGGAAGCCTGGGTGGCTCAGTGGTTGAGCATCCACCTTCGGCTGAGGGCATGATCCCGGGATCCAGGATCGAGTCCCACATCGGGCTCCCTGCATGGAGCCTGCTTCTCCCTCTGCCTATGTCTCTGCCCCCCTCTCTCTGTGTCTCTCATGGATAAATAAATAAATCCTTTAAAAAATGGGGGGAATTAATAGAGTAATTATGGATATCATTCTGTAGTACTTGTAGTTCCGTTCTCCAATACTTACTGCTCTGGAGTGGTTGTGACAAGTAAAACTGTTGGTTACTATCTATTTACAAGTCCAAAGAAAGAAAACCAAAGAGTTAGCATATCCCAAAGCTGAAATATAAAAATGAACATAACTAGGAATAAGTCATTCCTTTCTCTACACTGAGAATAAAAAGCAACTCTAATGTATGTTATGAGGTGACAGTAGACAGAAAAGTGCTTCAGGCTGATAATAAGCTAAAGAAGAACTAATTTTTTTTATCATTTTAAATATCCTTAAAGATAGCAACACTATCCCTATTATGGATGATTCTAAACACTATATGCTATTTCCTGGAAAACATATTGACAAACACTTGTTTTTAACCAGTGATTTAAATTTTTCTAACACATAGGAATCTTATTTTCACATACACAACCTCATAATTGGAGATGAAATTGACACAAATCTGACTTAAATGTTTTTATTCAAAGGTAAATATTTTCTACTACTTTCCTTACTACACTAAGAAAGGGAAGAAAAAAAGCATAATTTGATATGCTGGAGCTAGAGTTAACAGGAATCGTGAAGTAGCATGTTCTTTTGAAATATTGACCAGTTCTTTCTTCAGAATTATTTTCCCTTATAATATTTTAAATATTCATGTTCAAAAATGGAATGAGCAACAGAACCATCAGATAATCAAATTACCATCTTATCAAGGCTAATGATAGGACTGTCTCTTTCATGAATCATCAGTGATTCATTTCATATAGTCACAAAATCATTCAAATATGTTTATGTGGGGGCCTCCCATAACTGGATGAAAGTGTCAGAAGGTTATTTAGGCAGGATTCACTGAACAAAGTGGAAAAGTTAAGACTGGGTGAAATCTACATGACAATTTCTTCATGCTTACAAACATTCCTTAAAATAAATGGCAATTTTTTAAACAAAAAATAATCTGGCTATGCCAATTAATACTATAAGAAGATTTAAATTGCTACTTCATTCAATTACATTATATCTTTTATATTGATAAGCATATATCCATAATATTGTACCAGTACTTAATAGCACATCAAAAAACTGTTATGGATTCTACATAAATCTGCTTGATCACAAATCACGTGTTCTGTGAATTTGGGCAGCACCCACTTTTATCAGGATAAAAGCTCAGGTTTTCTCAGGTTAGTCTCAAGCTAGAAGATAATACAAAAAAGCTTTTTGAAACCATGTTCATATGTAGTATGGTTTATAAAAGAACAAAAGATTTTCTACTACCACTCAAAGGCTCTTCTCAGGCATTTCAAAAGCTTATTTTTCATCAAGTTATATAAGATAGTGATAGTGTATGTGCACAGAAAAGCAGACTGTTATTTTTCAAAGTAAAAAAAAGTTAATACATGCATATGGGAAAAGAATTGTACTGAAAAATAAAATAAGATAAACACAGAGAAAAAGGCAAACCATAAGAGACTGAACTCTAGGGAACAAACTGCGGTTTGCTGGAGGGGTGGTAGGTGGGGGATATGGGGTCATTGGTTGATGGGCATTAAGGAGGACACTTGATGTAATGAGGACCAGGTATCATATGCAACTGATGAATCACTAAACTGTACCCTGAAACAAATAATATACTATATGTAACTAACTTGAATTTAAATTTAAAAAATGAAATTATAAAATTCAAAGTAAAAATCTGCCATGCCTCCTCCCATCCATAGAGTACCCCTCCTGTCCTAATCCCTTGGTGAGGTATAAGCAGGTGTTTCTCCCAAGTATATTGCTGCTCAGGTTTCAATTCTAGGGTTTCATAAAGAAAAAAAGAGATTCAGATTCACAAAAATCTTTGGGAGGGTTCCATTTTCCTTCTGTCCTCTGAATCCAGGTCAGTTTAGCTCTCAGTTTTGAAGCTCCTGGAGTCCTTCAAAGTCCCCAGGGCTTATCTCTTGCTAGAGGCTTCTACCTGCTGATTGTCTCCAGGTTTGTAGATGCTCTGGGCTCCTTCCTGTGCCATTACTGCTGCTGTGGTGAACACGGCATAGATAGACCTCCTGTCCAGGTACAAAACTGTCTCGGAGTGCATGAAATAGCCACAAAACAGTTACATTTATCTCACACTATCACACAGGGATTTCATCTATGTCTCGGCCATACCTGCTCACGCAATCTCAGATCTTCCCTAGATATCGCCATGGCTCACCCTTCACTGGCGTCACTACCATTCTTTCTCCCACTCCTCCCTTGCCATCACCTGTCCCTCCTGCCTGGTGTCTCTTCCCCAAACCTGGTTGATACCAATACCATCTTTGTATGTGACTTCTATAGATCTTAAGTCATTCTACCTGGAGACAACCTGAATCCCTTGCTTCTATCACTGTTCCTACAACCTGCAAACAACACAGAACCAGCCCAACTCTGAGGTCATTTCTGGTGCTGTGGGAGCTACTGTGGCTGCCTGCATGCTGCTTTTAGGAACCAGTTCTAACTCTGATCAAAGACTGATCAGAACTTTGCCCAGCCACTCTGCCTGACTGAGAGTTACTTCCAAAGTCTTGTCCATATTGTCTTCCCTGGGTTTCCTCAACTCCTGTTCATCTTTGTATCTGGATTTCTGGATTCAAATTTAATTTAGACTGTTGCCTGGATCAGGAATGGATATTCACAAGTCACAGTGACATTGCTCCTGGAAGCCAATCTTCCTGGAAAAGTACTATTCCCATGTGGTGGTTCTGTGAGCTCCTCTTGGATAAGTGACCGCCAATATCATCAGATGCAATTTCTCTACGGACAGCTTACAAAACTACATGACAAGCAGATGCTAATACTATTCACCAGGATGTGGTATGAGTAACATATTTTTGTCACTGCTCTTATACCAAAGACATTCAATCTACTTGTTTCTACTGTATCTGGAAATACTACCTATACATTTCCCTTATATTTCAGTATCTACTCCTTTGGGGTTAATATATTTCTAATTTTCAGTAGAAGAGAGTGAGGATAAATGATACAAATTAATACATGAAATTACATAGTTTTTTAAATCATAAACAAGTATCATGTAACTATTATTTTTTATAAAATATGTTCAAATAATTAAGTGGATAATTAAGTCTTGCATATATCTCCTTTAAATCACCAACATAAAAATAATGTTTAAAGTCTCTGTTGGCCACTAGCAGAAACAGACTATCAGGCTGGGTCAATATTCTGCTAAGCTGCCTAATTTTGTGTGATCCAGAGTGGCCCTAAGGCTTTGCCTCTACATTTCTGTTCTAAAGAATTTTTCTGAGCCAGAGTCCATGGTCTAGGCAAGCTTGGAGGCCTAATACAATGGGCAATTCTGTTAAATATTAAAATTTCAAAATGTCAGAAACCAGGTTAAATAATATATTTCTCTGTTTATAAACTTGTGAGAGATGCCCTCATACACTTATATTTGAATTTTTAAAAACTTCAATCTTACTGAAGACAGACATCAAAATGCATGGTTTTTATGATGACAGTCTAAGAATATATGAGATAAATACTGGAGGCAGAGAGGAGAAGCCAAGGACAATGGAAGAGTAAGCATGAAAGCTGGTTGGGTTGAAGAGTAAGAAAAAGAGGAACATTTTAAGTACCCTCTACTTCACAGACTCTGTGCCCAGCCTTTTGGATACCAAATATCATTTAATTTTCCTGGAAGCCCTTTCAAAAAATATATTTTATTTATTTATTTATGAGAGACACAGAGAGAGAGGCAGAGACACAGGCAGAGGGAGAAGGAGAAGCAGGCTCCATGCAGGGAGCCCAATATGGAACTCGATCCTGGGTCTCCAGGATCACACCTTGGACTGAAGGTGGCGCTAAACCACTGAGCCACCTGGGCTGTCCCCCGGAAGCCCTTTAATTGCAGGTATTATTAACCTCATTTTAGAATTAGATAGACTAGAGTATGCCAAAGGCTCAGGAAAATTCTGAACAAAAACATTCTATTCAGAATTTTGGAGTTGTATTCAGCAAAAACTTTCGAAAAAAATCAGCCAACCAACCAAACAAAACTACGCAAAGATTCTATATATGAAGATGATATAGGTGGTTCACAGAATGAGAGGATAAAGACACAGACTGAGAAAGTCAAGAAGCAGGCAGCTCCAGTGTTTACATAGCAGATATCCTCCAGTAGAAAGAAAATTACTTATTCAAAGTCATTATCAAATAACTAACAAAAACATCAGCAGCAACCAGAAATAAGAACTCTGATGGCAGCCCTAAATTTAGTATTCATTATGGACTTAATTGTATTGCCCCTAAATTCATTTGTTGAAGCCATAACCCCAAGTACCTCAGTTATATGACTGACTGTGGTGGGAGATAGGGCCATTAAAGGGTCATTAAATTCAAAGGAGTCCCTTAGGGTCGGCCCTAACTTAAACTGGCTGTTTTCCCTATAAGAAGAAGGGATTTAGGCATGCAGAGAGGTGCCAGAAATGAGTGTAGACAGAGGAAAAACCATATGAGTATACAGCAAGGAAAGAGGCCTCAGGAAACCTCAGGCCTGCCAACATATTGAGGTTGGACTTCTAGCCTCCAGAGCTGTGAGAAAAAAAATCTTGTTGTTGAAGCCACCCAGTCTGTGATATTTTGCTATGGCATCCCAGTAAATGAATACAGAGTGTTCTTTTTCTATAACATTATCTCTTTAATTAATGAATCTTGTTTAAAAATGATTTTGAAAGGTCAAGATTCTGCACAAATACATCAATTGTAGGCATTCAATTATATTCATTGACTCCTACTTATTAATGCTTGTTAGGGGTCAAGGTAGCATAGCAGGTAAGAGGGAAAGCTGTGTCCCAAAAAGCACAAATCCCAGATCTGCTACTTACAAGTTAGTTGTCCTTTGGTCACATTTCTTAACCATTCCCTGCATTTTTCCTTCTCTCTAAAGTGGGGTGATACTTTATGAGTATCCAACTCCTAAAGTTGTTGCGCAAATGAATCCATGTAAAGCACTCTGGACATGGCCTGGCCTAATCTGTTTGCTTTACTTACGTTTCATGGGAAGTGAGAGAGAAGGGGCTTGGAAAAGCATTTTGAGGGGCAGAGTCAATCCAAACAGACCATGTTCTCGGATCACAATTAGTCTGTTTGCTTAGTGGACCCCACAAGGGAATCCTTCAAAACTCTCTAAGAAGACACCTTCCTCATCTAATCGCACCCTCTTTACCCTTGTTCTTGCCTGTATTCCTTCTGGTGAATGAGGAAAAAGTGGGTCAGACTTTCCAATGGCCATTATATTTCCCTTCCATTTTTTACTCCCAACCGAAAGTGACTCCTTTGGTCCTGAGTCACAATAGAGTCATAAAAATATCATCATCTGGGGATCCTCTGAAACTTTTATCAGTTCTGGACTCTGGAGCACTTGCATGCCTGATTTCAGGTACAGAGCCAGGGTGATAAATAAGAAAATATTTCTTCTTATTGCTGTGTCTGCTCTATAAATCATTGTTCTTTTTTTGCATTTTGATATAATAAATGTATCAAAAACAATAACTGGTATTAACACATTTAAAGTATTTTGTTCTCAAGAGTCTCCAGCTATATCGCCATTGTAATATGTACCTTGAAAAGTGTGAGTTTAATTAAAATTACAATAATCCTGTAAACACATTTTAACATCGTGCCCTGTGGGCTAAGCAAGTAATATTTGTCTGAAAGGCACAATGCTATAATGCATTTTCCTTTGTTCTTTCAGCAAACAGAATAAAAAATGTATTTTCCACAACCTATTCAACTGGAGATTTGATTAACACATTTTTCATTGTATTGTTATCATGACAGCAATGGCTCTTATAGCAATTTAGCATAATAGATGAAGAGATGGATCATTCAAATGTGTCAGATATTTTTCACCTACAAAAAATTAGACAGCCACATGTATATGACCTTATTGGATTCATCTTTAGTCCGTATTACATGTGTGTTTTTGAAATTTGTTATGGGAAATTTGTGGTTATGTTTCTAATAGTGTACTATATAAATGAAGACAGTCTCTAAGTGATCTGAATCCCATACATAGTACTACTTTTCATGTGGCAGTACGCCTTTTCTGGGCATATTATTTCCATCTTCTAATTTTCATTCATTTTGAAGATTTGCTATTATTTTTCAAATTTTATTTCTTTAATTCTTTGGCATTTGGTAAGATTTCTGCTAGAACTTATCTCACAGTGATGCAATCATCTTTAGACACTATTCATTAAGCTCAGGTATCCCCAAATGCAAGAGAAATGATTTAACAGGTAAAGCCTGAGGCTCTTCCCAGGCTAATGCTCAAAAGCAAGCACAATATGTGACAGCTCAGCAGTGACAAAGGAACTGAATCTATCATTTCCTTCCCAAAGTCTATTTGCCAAGTGCTCAACCAGGACTTATTGATAGTCTTATTTACAGATAAGGACATTATAGGTTTTTACTGAGGTTAAGTGACTTTTCCAATGTCACGCTGCAAGTTAGTGACAATTCATGTTTATAACTCCCAGTCCTATTTTATAATTCTTTGCTAAGCCGGGCTGAAAGGTTTTAATTTTTAGGCTAGAGAATGGAGGTAAGTGAGCATCTCACAGAGACTGGCACAATTAAAGTGTGCCAAATAAATGAATTAACTAATGCACAAAGAGATTGTTTTATTAATGAATTTGCTAAACCATTTCTAGATAACTATAAGACTTGGTATTTGCTCAAGCAATCACTTCTTATTTTAGTTTACATCGTTTTGGTAGTTGCAGAGAGTGAAGAATTTTTCTGTCATGGTTGACTAAGTGGCTCATAGTCATTTCTCAACTCTAACAGATGTTAATCTTCTCAGAAGCACATACACACATGTAGAAAAAAGAACCATGACTCATGAGTTGCCGGTAATTTGCTCCTCTGGGGTGGAGTAGGGAGTTGGGGATTACTTTCCAACTATTTTATCCATTAGGGCTGCTAGAACAAAAATAGCATAAACTGGTTGGCTTATAACAAGAAACATTTGTTTCTCACAGTCCTAGAGGCTGACAAGTCCAAGATCATGGAGCATGCAAATGCAGAGGCTGGTGAAAGCACATGTCCTGGATGGCCATCTTTTTGTTGTAGCATCAGGTGGCAGAAGGAACCAGGATGCTCTCTGACGCCTCTTTTATAAGAACACTAATCCCATTCATGAGGGCTCTACCCTATGATCTAAGAACCTCCCAAAAGCCCCACCTTCTAATACCAACCTACTTGGCATTAGATTTTAACATGTACATCCGGGGAACACAAACATTCAGTCCATAGCATCAACTGACTGAGAGAAACCAGGTTTAACAATAATTGATTTTTCCCCCAATGCCTTGTAGCCACCAGCCAATAGGAAAAGACATCTGATATGCTGACCATGCTCCAAATCTATGCATGATTGACTAGTTTTCTATTTAACAAACAAACAAAAAACAAACAAACAAAAAAACATTTTCCCAACCTCTTCATGATTTCACAGGAATGCAGATTTATCATCTTGTCGTGTGTATACAATAGAGGCTTAGGTTCAGCCTTCCTAGTACTCACATTCAGACCTTAGAAAACATCCTTGTGGATCCATCTCAGACACTGAATCCCTGTTGTATCCTATGCCCTTGGGATTTAAAATACTTGCACTTTTCTCCTGTAAGCTGGAGAATGGGAACTCTGTCAATATTGTCCAAGCAAGACAGTGTTTACCAGAGGCTTGTGCTTTTTAACACTAACAAAACATAACAAAATCCCTCTCCCCCATAAAATCTGTGGTTTCTCTTCTATCCTAAGCTGAGCCTTGTTATATAAATTATTGTTTTACTACTTGGATTCTGAAAGACATTCATTCAATTATTAATATTTTCCATTGAATAGAAATGAAATTAGATACACTGTTTCCCTCAAGAATAATGAAAGGTATTATAGCAATGAAATGTATTACGGCATACATATTTTCTTAATTATATTTATTCCTTTGTCTTAGTTTTCAGCAACTCTGGAAACAAATAAGAAAAATTATATGTTAAAGTCAGAAGCGAAACCACTGACTCTGCTGGAAGATCCAGTTAAATGTACACACACACACACACACACACACACACACACACACCCTATACATTCTCTAGATTGTAGTTTCTGAATTTAAATTCAGTATTGAATTTAGATATGTAAAAGAAAGATGTTCTAGATTTGTTTCCTGTTTGTCCCTCGTCTCTATCTCTTGATGTAACAAGGAGCTACCAAATTTAGTTTTAGAATAAAACATTAGGATAACCATGGTTTAAGGAATCTGTAATAGAGACATAGATTAAGCCATAGATATTCTACCTAAACTTATATTATTTGTGCTTTTTAAAGTATAATGTTTAAAAGCTTTCTTACACACGAAGAAGTCATTTTTTAAAAGATTCTATTTATTTGAGATAGAGAGCGAGTGAGCGAGAGAGACAAGTGGGGAGCGGGGAGTTGAGGGAGACAGAGAAGCAGACTCCTCACTGAGCAGAGACCCCTAACGTGGGACTTGATCCCAGGACCCTGGGAGCATGACCTGAGCTGAAGGCAGATGCTTAACCAACTGCGCCCCTGAATAAGTCATTTTTAACCAGTACTTCAAACTTTATAATCTTTGTTCATTTCTCCATTTACCACCACTCAGGTAGCTTGAGTTAAAGTCTCTGTGTGGTGCCAGTTAAAGTGAAGGATCCAAAAAAAGTCAGCTTAGGGAGGAGGCAGCAGCAGAAACAACTGCTCAGGGAGTTAGTGCCACCTGATTCTGTCAGAAGATGGAAAAAGATAAGGAAACAAAAAATAAAGGTGCAGTAAGAGATTCACCATGGCAATGTCAACTTCCAGAATTTCCAGATAAGGCTGGAAATCTGCTTGGAAGAGGGCATCAGTAACTGTCTTGAAGGTGTATTTGCATAGAGAGCAAGCACAATATTTTTACTTGCATTATATCATTGATCAAGTTTGATGATAACATATTCTGTGAAGATCTTTTCACACTTTACTAAAGACTGAAGAAACATCAGCTGTGCATAATAAAGAAAAGTATTATTATATTTGGGTACCTATGGAGAAGGACAATATGGGATTTGGACAAACTTAACCTCAACCCCTTCTCCACTGAAGTGGTTTTTGGAACCATCTATGTCATAAGACCCAACTGGCCATGTCAGTTACTAGAAACTAGTTAGTTGCACTTAGTTCCAGCTCTTTATCAAATGCATGATGTTGGCTTCAAGGGACTTCAAGTGAGAGACATATAGTCAATGCCATTACATAACCAATTCTGCACAAGTCACTCTACATTATGTCAAGTTTGTATACACCCAACACATTTGGAATAATGAATACCAGTATGCGAGTTCTAGAAATGTTTCTCCTACTGAAACAGCTCATATTAATTTGTTGGAATTTGTTTTTAACTTTATTTTAAAAACTCCTAAAATATTAATTTTTCTGCTTTTTATTTGTAGTGGAAATCTTTTTAATTATAAGTTGGAAAACTAAAAGAGAAACAATAGCAAAAGGGACCTAAATATCAGATATTATTAGATGAGAGCAAATAAAATATAAACATTCCATGTAGAAGAAAACAATAACCTTACCCTAGATTTTCATAATGGCTAAAAAAAATAATTTAGACAAAAGTCTATACAACAACTTTTTAGATCAGTCAGAAAAAAATGTTTTCCTTTCAAAGAGGCATGAGATGACATAATTGTTAAGGTCTGATTTGTTTCTTGAAAATTGAATTGGAAAAACGAATGTTTTCATCTTACCAGTTGACAAGGACTAGCTGGGAACTGAAAAAGCATAAAAGCTATCCCCGGTGTATAAAAGGATTATATATCAAGTAGGATAGCATGCTTATTCTGTTTGGAGTCATTCATTTGAGGTTTAAAATCATTTTGGGTTGAGTTCTAAAGCCAAAAGCTTTATAACTTATGTTAACTCACATAATATATAGTACCCTTTTTTCTGTCCCAAAGGATTTAAAATGACCACTGTCATAATATATTCAGAGTTACTAATTTATAGTCATCAATCATTCCTGCCACTTTTTGGTATCCATTTATGTTTCTAGACTTTATTTTAGGATTACAGCCAAAATTCGCACACATTGGAAAAGAATATTAAACAAGGAAAATATCCCTTAAACCACACAAGGATTAATTTCATGTTCAGAGACACCATTTACTGCAGAAATAATTAATACAGGCAAACAAGTGAGCATCCCCTGAGATGCACTTCATTTATACTCTGAACCCCTATTACATACCTCTTCCCTTCCAAGTGCAGTCTTTCAGTGTTTACTATACCTTAACATTTTTCTTATCAATTTTTGAAAAACCAAATAAAACAATCCTTCGAGGAAATTGAAGCTTAGAAAATGTAAATTTTATTAGTTATGCACAAGGATTCTTAGCTATGTATTAACAGTTTAAGGGATTAGAGAGTTGTTTCATCTTATAAATTTGAACTGCTAGAAATGACAGTCGATGTGAGAAATTTCTTAGCAGCTGACATCTGCATGCTAAAGCTAGTTGCTTTCATACATGAATAATATGCCTATCTGGGGGCATGGCTAAGCAGTTATCTTTATCCCTTGCATCGTGAATATGTGGGATGCTCTTGTTCTCCCTGGAACTGTTAGACACAATCCATTTAGATTTGCTCTTTGAGGTGAACTACAAAGCTCAAATAAAGATTTTATACTTCAGTGACTGACACTCAGTGTAGTGGGTTAGGTTACCATGTAGAGAGGCTCAAATTCAACCCATAAATGAGTCACTTAATTCAAAAGAGAAATGTAAACTGAGTAAGATGAAAGAAGAAATAACCAAATTGTGCTTACGTATACATTTTCAAATTGGAAAAAACAAGAACCCTTTACACTTAATAAAATGGAGAAGTTTCAGGAAATACATGAACTACTTCTAGAAGTTATTTGAGCCCTTTCATCTGCTTGAAGTAGAAACATATTAAATTGTCCCTTAGCAGTCTAAATGAAAATAAATTTTGAAAGAAACGGCACTATTCCCTAAGCGGGTGGTGGGTAGATGTATTGGTTTTTATTATTATTAGAGATAAGAAGGATAATAAAAATGTTTATCATTATGATGATGATGATGATGATGATGATGATTACCATTTAAACTAGACATGTTATGTATTTGTGCCATTTGACTTAGCAGCATCTTTGGACATGTTTGATCATTACCGTCATGAAATACTTTCTTCTTTTTCTTGGGTTTCTATGTGTTTTTGGCAGGCTCCTTTGTTGACTCTACTACTTTTTTTTTTGAGGATATACCCAGTGCTTATACCATCAAGTGCCCCACTCAGTGCCTGTCACCCAGTCACCCCATTCCCTCACCCACCTCCCTTCCCACTACCCCTTGTTTCCCAGAGCTAGGAGTCTCTGATGCTTTGTCACCTCTCTAATTTTTCCCACTCACTTTCTCTCCTTTCCCTATAATCCCTATTATAGGGATTTTTTATATTCCCCGTATGAGTGAAACCATATAATGATTGTCCTTCTCTGATTGATTTACTTCACTCAGCATAATACCCTCCAGTTCATCCACTGTCGAAGCAAATGGGGGGTATTCGTCATTATCCTGACCCAGAACTCCTCTCTTAAACTCTGTTTCACTCTCTGCCCTCACTCACTAAGTACTCTTACCCAGGCTCAGCCTCTAGATATTCTCTATATAGCTGTCACCCTCAGTATATATCTCTAGCCCAGGTCTCTCCCCAGAACTACAGATTTTTATACCCAACTTTATGCTCATATCTTCACTAGACATCTAGTAGGTATATCAAACAACACATACAGTACTGAGCTCCTCCTTAAAACTACTCTTAGGACAAAAAAAAAAAAAAAAAAAAAACTACTCTTAGGACAATGTTCTCCATTTTGGTAAATGATAACTCCAAACTTTCATTGCTCAGAACAAAATTGCCAGAATTATCCCATTCTTAAAGTCTTTTTTATGTTTTGTGATCTATCCTCAAGCTATCCTGACTGCATCCTGAAAGAATATGTTGATTTGAAGTACTTTGCATTACCCCCAGTACTACCCTACTGAATTATTACCAATAATCCATCTTTCACCTGGATCATTTCACTGGATCAATTGCCTGCCTTGACCTTTGCCTTTCCCCCTCAGTCTTTCAAAATATAAAAGACAGGTGGATCCTTCCAAAAGAATCACATTTTTTTTCTCTGCTCAAAACCCTCTGATGGCTCCCTATCTCACTCAGAGTAAGAATCATCTTTATATAGGCTTACAAAGTTCTATATGTTATCCCATCCTCTTCTTCCCTACAACAGCACAGTCCCTGCTAAGATGCTCCTTAGTGACTTTCCAGTCACACTGACTTCCCTCTGTCCCTCAAACAAGTCAAGTATTTGATGCCTCAGAGTCTTTGCTCTGCCAGGAAAGCCTTTTCCTCTGATATCCACACAAATCCCTCTCTTAATTTTCCTAACCTCTTGACTTAAAATTTCTCCCTTTCACTGCATTTTCTGTATTTTCTTTACACTAATGTTTCTCCATTGTACTTAATGCCACCTGACTCGAGGTGTTTTCTTTATTGTTTGCATGTTTCTTGTTTCCCACACTCCATGAATGCTCCATGAGAAGAGGAGTTTCTAGCTGTATTTACTGGAGTATATCAGGTACTTAGACAAGAACCTCACATAATGCCTTAACAATTTATTGAATGAGTACATTTTGTATACTCTATTTTTTTATTTTTTAAAAATATTTTATTTATTTATTTATTCATGAGAGACAGAGAGAGAGAGAGAGAGAGGCAGAGACACAGGCAGAGGGAGAAGCAGGCTCCATGCAGGGAGCCTGACATGGGACTCCAGGATCACACCCTGGGCCAAAGGCAGGTGCTAAACCGCTGAGCCATCTGGGATCCCCCATTTTGTATACTCTTTAGATGCATATTTCACAATATAGATTTCAAAAAAGGCAATATAGAAAATAATAAAATATCTTTATGGTTTCTACACACAAGCTGGTTTAAAAGCTTTATTGTTTCTTTCAATACAAAATCAAGTTCCATTACATAATGAGGAGTTTTATTAAAGTTATTGTTTTACAACCTGCTGTTTTGCTATCATATGGACACATTAGGATATCAAATATTAATAGGTGGATTTGTGTAATTTTACTAAAAAAGAGATGATATTAAGAGATGGAATAAGGCAACTTAATTAAATCAATTATAATGGGGAAAATAAATATAAATTTGTGGTTATAAGTTATAGCACTAGAAATTGATTTAGTATTGCATTGGTAAAGTTGAAAAATATTCCACTTGATATACTTGTTATTTATCTTGCTGGCTGGACTAGCAAACAAGTATCTTTTAACGTTTATTTTAGACACTACAGTTTTCTACAAAGGCATTCTCATGGACATTTGCAATGCTTTCTGAATAGTCAGACTTTTAAAATACCCCTTCTATGGTTAGGGGATTTCTAAGTTTATTAGTCAAGACAGAAGGCAGAAAACTTCGCTGCATAGGCACCTTAGAGGCTAGGGTATAGTCATGTGACTTAATGCCACCAATCAGATTCATTCATTTACAACTTTGCTATGCAAGAGATTGAGTTGAGAAAACAAGTGCCACTTGCCAGGCTCTGTTATAAGTCCTAAGACTCAATTAATAAATGTATATTGACTGTAAGCCATCTCTACATTTAATTGTTTATTATGGTTTATAACATGTACAATCCATAGGTATAAAATAGTTTCATGTAATGGTTGAAATAAATAAATAGGCAACTTTTTCTTATAAAACTACATTTGTAGTCTTTCCAGGTAAGAATGTAATCACTTTTTTTCTTAGTGGAGAAAGCCTATGTCTTATAAGTCTTTATAATCAACAGCCCATTATACTGTCTTGGGTGCATAGGTGCTCAACAGATAATTGTTAACTGATAGGCTATATTAGTTATAATAAATGTACTTATTATATAAATTATATGTAATATATAACTATTATATATTATATATTATATATAACTATTATAACTATTCTTAATCAAGAAGTAAGCAGTCCCATCATCATGAAAAGAAAAAGAAAAAGAATTTCAGAATTATCCAGCCCTACTGGATGACCTTAAAAGTTTCCTTAGCTCCCCTTTGCTTTAATTCACCTTCCATAAAATAGGAATAGCAATGCTTTCAGGACTGAGATAATTCCATCAAGCAATACATTTTAAAGCAGTTTGCACCCAATATGTACTCAAACTAAATCATAACTAGTGCTTATAAAGTTAAAGATTTTAGAGCAACCTATATTCTGGAGGTATAAACATAATCCTGTTTGAGGCTGCAGAACATATCATATCTAACTACATGGAAAAATACTTTAGAGCATAGTTTAGACAAAATGTGTCTGATAGCTATGAATCCTTATATGAGGCCAAAATTGCTGGTGTACATTAATAAATAGTAGGGACTTGGACCTAAATGCTTCTGTGTGTATTAGGACATAAACCATGTAACACAATGCAAATTATTTAACAGCAATTTAGCCATGATTTGCAGAGTAATAATATCTATTTCCACCAAGGTTACTCTAATTAGAACCAATGAGACTCATTAAAACTAAAAAATGCATCTAGTACACCAATGCCTTAGCAGACAAAAATAAAACCGAGCACACTGCTGAGATATCTCTTCTTTTTCATACTTATCTTCAAGTGAGATGCTCCTTCAATGTTTCTCTAATAATTTGCATCCATTAATACACTCAAATGCATGTATAAAAATGCCCTAATCAATACACATATTGGAAAAATAGTTAAGCCTTCGTTTTTATTACTCAGCTGCAAGTTTAGAGGATCATGGAAAAAAAAAAGTTGTAAGTACTTCACTGGTTTCTCGGTGGAAGAAATAAGAAATAATTAATTAAGTTGCCTTATTTCTTATTTCTTCCACCGAGAAACTAGTGAAGCATCAATCCATGCACTGCCTGTGGTAGGATTTTCTTCATCAACAGGTGCTTGGAACACCTGTAGCCTCCCAGCACTCTTTTTGGGAATAGAAACCACATTGTAAGTCAAGTAATGTAGTATATGTAATATCTTAACAGGTGGACATAATAAAAAAAGAGAAAAGATTCTAGGTAAAGGAACAGCACTCGAAGAGTTGTCAGAGGTTTGAAAGAGAATGAGGTGTTTTGGAAATTGTCAGTGGTCAATGGCAGAAGCCCAGAAGTCATTTAGGAAATGATGGGGAATGAAACTGAAAAGATAGATTTGGCCCAGAAAATGAAGAATCTTGCATGCCAAGCTATCTGACTCCCAGACTTGTTGAGTATGTATAGATAAAGTGATGGGCCAGAGGGGGATAGGACTGTTGGTAGATCTTACCCAAGGATCTCTCTTTTCTCCACAGAGAATGATGCATGCAACTCAGAGGGTAAAGGGAATTGTCAGTGTAGGCTCTTAAGGAAGCTAATGAGGCTGCCTTAAAAAAAAAAAAAAAAAGATTTTCATTTACTTATTCATGAGAGAGACACACACACACAGAGGCAGAGGCACAGGCAGAGTGAGAAGCAGGCCCCCTGCGGGGAGCCCAGGACCCCGGAACCACACTCTGAGCCAAAGGCAGATGCTCAACCGCTGAGCCACCCAGGCGTCCCATGAGGTTGCCTTTTGAGAAGTTGAATGGATGGAATAATAAAGAAGGAATGATTAAAAAAAAATAAAAAGAAGGGATGGAATGGGATTGAACCAAAAACAAGAAAGCACGTGTGGAAGACACAGTCCATGATGGTACTAACTGGCATATTTGTATGATTAATCATTAGACCGGCATTTCAACATAATTAACATTTTTGTTTGGCATTTCACATGTGTTACTGCCAGATGACGGAGTTATTTCTTTGTATACATTCTGACTTAAAAAATTAATTGCATAAAGTAGATTTTAAAAATCTATGATTATATTTTAAAAAGCCCTTTGAATAAAACTGGTGACAGGAACAAATACATAAGCACTTATTTTTTTCAAATACTATTTTTCTAAGTGCTTTACAAATATTAACTCTTAGAAACTTCATAGTAACTTATATGAAGTGGTGCTATTATTATTTTCATTCTACAGATGAAGAACTTGGAGCTTAGAGAGGTCAAGAATTTTTCTAGGGTGCCTGGGAGACTCAGGTGACTAAGCATCCCGCCCTCGGTTTACATCCAGATTATGATCTCAGTATCGTAAGCTTGGGCCACACCAGCGCTGTGCTCACCAGGGAGTCTGCTTGAGGTTCTCTCCCTCTCCCTCTGCCCCCATCTCTAAAATAAATAAATCTTTAAAATATTTTTTTCCAATGTTCCATACTTAGTACATGGTGAAGCTAGAATTTGAACATAGGCACCTCCTAACCATGATCTTGGGCTTAAGAAAATATGCAAAGGGGTAAAACAATGTCCATAGTTACTTAGAATCATCTGAGATAGATTTTTGGTTCTACTACCTCCTTTTTATGTAGCACTTGCAAGAATTTGAGTAAAATCATTTTCAGCATGTAACATAAAGTGGAATGCAATTATGCACTGAATGTGCGTTCTTGTGAGACTAGAGTATAAGAAACGTCTATCTGCTGAAAAGAGGAGTACATTTGTACACAAGGCAGTGCTTACATACAGACAGTAAATGCAGGATGCAGTTTAAATAAAGCAATCAAACATGTTATAAAATCTACAATATACTTAAAAATGTGAAAAACAAAACAAAAGGATCAGCTTAAATTATTTCTTGCCAAACAAAGGATAAAATAAAAAAGATAATTCTTATACATAATGTTTCCAGTGATGGCTTTTTTCTGTATACATCTAAAATTAAAAACAAAATATGAAACAATGTAGGTTTAACATTTGCCTCTGTAGCAATACCTTTTACTCCAATAGTTAAATAGAGAGTGACTATTTTATTTTCACTGTTAATGTAAAGCCAGGACTAGTATTTTGTTATTTTTTATGTATAGTATAGGATTAGAACTGGTCTAAGCTTTAGTATTTACAAGCGTAATTAAGAAGCCATACATTTTGCAACTGGTCACAATGTATATAAATATGTACATATAAATATATTTTATTTAATAACTTTGTGTCTACTGATGGAGGAGCCATTTAAAAAAGGTGAACATTAAACAAATAAAAATTATTATTAGATAATTAAGTAACCATTTTATCAAGCTGTACTAACACTTTTATTTCCTTTACTGAATTAGAAGCTGGAATATCCTCAGTCACATAAAACACAGTGACTACAAACTCAGGCTGTGGTTCAGATGAGAGTTACATCGTTAAACATAGTTTTGTTTTCTTTTGTTTTTTTTTTTTGTCTTTGCAATAAACCTTTTATTTACAAATGGGTTCTTATTAACCATAGAAAATGCAAATGATGTCAGCTAAATTCATTCAAGATTAATTTTCATTCAAGAAGTGCAAAATTTGTCGCTCTTCCTTTACACAGGCAAATATCCATAGCTCCCATTAATGTTTCATGAGAATCAACAGCATATTAAAGGAATCCTCATGGAGAAATGGCATTTAGTCATATCATATACAGATAACTCTGACATTTGGAGAGACAAAGAAACATCACTTTGACATTATCCTTTGCTAATATTTTAAAATAAAACGTGGCATTGTTCTTTCTTTTGTTTCACTGAGGTAAGTTCACTCAGCATCATTTATAATCTTCCCTACACACTGGTTACAATTTTATGCACAAAAGTATTTAAGTTCAATTTCCTCAACTGAAAATGTTTTAGACTTGCAAGCCTAACACTGAGCAACGCTGATAATTATTTTTATTAGTATTTAATTTGTGTGAGTTTTGCCGAGGTTGGAGTAAGTGAGAATTCCTTGGGAGCTTCATTAGGACTTCTATATGAATCAGAAAAGAGAACAGTTTCTCTTGGAGTAAATAACCACTGAGAGCTCAAAGTGATGTTCGGTGCCAATCATGGGATCCAAGTTCACCTCAGCTGACTGATTTAACAATTTTGAGTTATATTACCCAGGAGGGCTGTGCTGTTATGAATCTATCCTCCTCAGTAGGTTTTGCAGTTGAAACTCCTGTCTAATGGTGTGTGCTAATACATAATGATAATGTCCTTCACTGAGCCTCTCTCTAATGGTGTGTGTTACTTTATAATGATAATATGCTGGAGTGCAACAATAACTTTAATATCCCTACTCTGTTGAGAAGAATATACTCCAAATATTACAGTGCTTATGAATGATCTCAACTCATGGCTCTCTCAAATTGGAAAACAGAAAGTGAATAAAATGAATAAGAAAAAGAAACCCAACATCTCTTTTTCATTTCACCACACAAGAAGAGGAATTGCTCTATGGCAGTTCATCATGATACATGGCAGTTTGAAGGACTAGGGGCAGGTATTTTTTTTTCTTTCCCTTTTCTCTCATTCTCTCTTCTAACATAGATGCGAGAAGGTTTATGATTACTTGCTCTCCAAGTGGCCCTTGAAAATTATTCTTTTTTAGTGGAACAGATGTTAAGGGAGTCACTGTGCCAAATTACTCCTGGTGGTAAACATGCTTTAGTTTTTCTTGTAGGTTCTCCCATCTTTCTATTCAGCTAATATAGCAGCAGAGTGAAAGCAAATCAAATTAACGCTGTTTTACACCAAAGTATTTAGAGCTTTATTTACACTGGAAAAATCATCTAGTGAAAACATCCATGTCTTTCCTTTTATTAGGGTCAGTCATTTTAAATATAATATATTGTGGGTGTCAGGGTGTCAGCATAAAGAGAAATGCTCTATAATTTTAAAAGAGCATACAGGTGAAAAAGCAAAATACCTTCTTTATTCCTATGGGAGCACTGTATCACAGGGATTGTTAGATGAGTATGGGAAATCATAATAAAATATTAAAAGTTGTGAAAAATGCTAACAACCATATATGTGTGTATATGTATATATATACATATATATGGATTTGTTTATTTATTTATTTATCTATTTATTTATTTATTTGAGAGCGAGAGTGGGGGGAGGGGCAGAGGAAGATAATCCTCAAGTAGACTCCCCTCTGAGTGCAAAGCCCAATTCAGGGCTTGATCTTTGACCCACAAGCTCATGACCTCAGCCAAAACCAAAAGTTGAATGCTCATCCACCTGAGCCACTGAGGCACCTCTCAGTTTTAATTTTCTTTGTATAAAGATGTCACAATACTTCAATTTATAAAACAGTGATTGTGAAATTCTCTATAAACAATAAGCTTTCTTATAAGTTAATAGCAAAAAATAATAATTTCTGTGTCTTGAGCACTTACAATATGCCAAGCAGAGAGTAGTACTTTTACATTTATTATTTCTTGTAATTCTTCACAACATCCTATGATATAAGTTCTATTCCTGCTCTTATTTTAAAAGTCAGTATCATGCCTAAGGTCAAACTGATAAGCAAACCAGGAGTGACAAGCAGTTTATCCTTTTGTCTCTGGATTATAAATTCTTATTAAGAATGGAGCCACAGTAAAATCATCCATCCCTCCATTAGATTTTATAAGTTGTCTTTGAGGTGAAGAACTTAAGTGGTCTATAGATTCATCATTTTCTATTCATATACTAAGTTCATAGACAAAGTCTCAGAGTAGGAGAAGGGGTGAATACACCAAGGAAGCTCTCTAGTTTTTTCATGTAGTCCACATACTGGCTGTCTTCATACTCACCCTTTGGAAGTGTCTACTCATTGAAAAAAGAGAAGAATAAAGATATCTTATGACATATACTGAGTTCTTTTAATGCCATGTATCAATAATGACAATAAAACCAATCTATAGAAAAACACAAAACCTTAAAAGATATAACCCTGGTTAAGATTCTGACAGAGGTCCTCTTCTACATTATAGAATTAACTAAGATAATAAAATATGTGTTAAATAGAAAGTAAGCTTTAATGCAGAAGTTCCCCATTGGTGACAAATTGCAAGTAAAATCTTTAGATTCTGTGCAGTAAGGGGTTAACTCAACTGGCTTATTGTATTCAGATGCTGCACATTCCAAGAAATAATTGTTCCTTGACAGGCTTTTGGGAGATAACCTCTAAGCCTTTGAAATATCTTGCCTAAGAGTGTATTTGTAAGCCTGGGACTTTGAGCAATTCTAGGGTAGTTTATGGTAACAGTGTGATTTATGGTTAATGCCTGTTTTTTCACTATTTGTTTTGTTGACCTCATGTGTTGGGTGATGCTATACTGATTAGACTTCTGGGAGTGGAGGGAGAGCAGAGATTGCGTAGCTAGTTTCAGTCATACAGGCAATTCATGCCTCCTTGACAGACTCCAGTATAAATCCTTGACTCAAAGCTCAGTAGAGCTCCTCTAGTTGGCAACACTTTATACATATACACTAACTAACTAACTAACTAACTAACTAACTAACTAACTAACTATATAGTTACATTTGCTTGCTTGGGGAATTAAGTACTGCTTCTGAAACTCCAGTGAGAGAGGACAGCTGGAAGATCTAGACTCCACTCTATGTGCCTTTTGTCTTTGCTGATTTTAATATATATTTCTTAGTTGTAATAAACTGTAACTCTGTGTATAATAGCTTTCCTGGGACCTAGGAAAATTCTGTGAATCCTTCTACTGAATCATCAAACCAGAGGATGGTTCCAGGGGCTAAGAAAAAAATGATAATAATACATCATGGAAACCATGGAGTGGAGAGCTTCAGAGGGTGAGCACATGGCTTATGATAAAACATGTAAGATATTTGTACCTGTTGGGCAAAAATGAGCTATCAGAAGGCAGATATCAAGAGCTAACACTTAACTCTTTCACTTCCCTGAGTTTTATAGCTTCCAAACTGGCTCAACTTTGGAGATTTCCCAAGATCCAACTATTAAGTATGATTGCAAAGTGCATACACAGAAAGAAGAAAGGTTCAATTTGGGGAAAGCAGTGAGGTAGTGAGTTAGTTTTAAAAAAATATTAATATATCTATTTTGAATTACCTTTTGAAAAATTACTTTTTAAGAAACATTAAGCTACAGTTATTGACAATATGGTATATTAAGTGTTTATGGGGCATTCCTAAGAGAGTGTTTCCAAATTAAGAGGCAGAGAGTCTAGCCCAAACTAAGCAACTTCTGAGCTTCAAATTGGGGTGATAAAAATGGTCAGAACTATTAAGGACTCAGGAGAATTAATCTTCAACCAAACTCTGCCACTTGCTAGTTTTGTAAATTGGGTGATTCATTTACATTCTGAGCATCTAGTTCCTCATCCCAAAATAGGAATATGGAATTGCATATTCTGTATATTATGAGGGTCAAAAGTGATGACATAAGTAACCCTGTTTGCACACCACAAAGCAAAATGCAAATGTGTGGAATTATTATTTTTTTAATTAATAAAGTAAACATATGAGGCTTACACAAATGGATTAAGGTAGAACCTATGAGGTGTGAAGACACTAATAAGGTTAAAGCATGAATCCATAGGTACTGACAAGGCTGATTATATTCCACATATTCCAAAAATTCTGTTCTGATCCTTGCCCGTTTCTAGATACGATCTCACAAAATCTTTATTTGCACTTCTCTTGTGCCAATTATCTTACTTTTCTTTTCTTTTAAAGATGCTATTATTTATTCATGAGAGACACAGAGAAAGAGACACAGGCAGAGGGAGAAGCAGGCTCCCTGCAGGAAGCCCGATGCGGGACTTGATCCCAGGACCCAGGGATCACAACCTGAGCCAAAGGCAGACACTGGATCACTGAGCCACACAGGTTCCCCTACTTTGCTTTCCAATAGTCACTTGTGTTCCTGGATATAAATTCCAGGATAGAACAAAGGCTATCTTGGTAACCTGTTTAGCACCTGGAACTGCATGTTCAAAAGGCATGCTCAGAATTCTGTTACATGGAACAATTATTATTATTATTTTAACAGTTATTATTTTTATTAAGCAATTTAATCTCACTGTCCAGGTGAGACCAATACATGAGTGTGCATTAGTGACTAGAACTGTGTTAGAACAGGAATCCTCAATCCTGGCTTCCTATTTAAATACACAAAAGAAAACAAAACAACTCCAATGACTTAAAAAAAAAAAAAAGGAAAAGCTCACCCTAGACCAACTGATTCAGAATCACTAGGAATGTGAAACAAAACATCAGCATTAAAAAAAAATTTGTTTAATCTCTCAGTTAGCTATAATAAGTGAAGAGATCAAAGAACAATTGATCTAGAGCCAGAATTTTAGTTTAATTCTCTTTGGTAGAAATTTTGAATGTTTAAATAATAGATTCATGTTAAATGTATGGAATTCAAATTGAATTTTGGCCATAATCTTGTCGTCAAAGAGAAATTATATCTGAAAAATACCAGGTCTGATGGTGAGGAGCTGAGGAAACTAGCTTTCTTTAACACTTAGCAGTAAGTGAAGTATGATAGTTTCTAACTATGTCACCCCCATTTGTTTCAAATTATTTATGCACAGACATAAACAAGCCATTATTTAGTACAGTTAATAACCCATGACAACTTTCCTTAAAATAAATGGGGTCTCGAAATTCAATTTTATTTATTAGCCAATTTGAATTTTTTTCCTAGGCATTTATCCATCAAACATGGCACTGTTATTGCACATGCATTATGCAGCATGTCAAATTAAACCATTGTTGATAAAACAAACATTAGTTATTGAAATGATCCAAATGCCAGCTTGAAATGCTGTGTTGTAGCTAATAAATACGCCTAACTTCCAGTGCAGAAAGAGTGGGCAAACATGATAATTTGATTCCTATGCATGTAGTTAATAATAATAATAATAATAATAATAATAAAAGAAACTCTCACAAAGAACAATGGGTTCATTTGCTGTTTTAGTGCTAGGCTATAATGCTGGCCCAAGTAAGTGATAATGGTGTAACAAGTATTAGGGAAGATACTAACAAGTTCTCTCATTTTGTTTCTTTATCTAAAAATACACTTATTAGCATCTTTAATCACGTGAAAAGGCCTTTCCAGTGCTCAATTCGATATTATTTTTAAAGCTCATATTTTCTAGAATAAGGAAGATGGCCTGAAATGCATGGATTTAGATCCATTGGCAAGGAAAGGTACAAATTCCACATGTTTTTATAACTTATGAGGTAAAGAATGCATTTGTTGTATGTAGACATCTTAAATGCTAAGCTTGTTTCAAGCCTCTGAGTTTGAACTTGATCCTGCATTCTAGTGAGAAATATTTGTTGAGCTGGCTTTAAGATGATCTATGACAATTGCCTCAAGTCTTCATACAAGATGAACTAAACTTAATTTTAGAGAGATAATCAGAATTTTCACAAAATTCTATATGCTTAGTATTTTCAAGCTCACCCTCCTCCTCTCCATAGTATCCCCCAGAACTTTCCATGAAACAATGTTTAAGGGTTTTGTGGAGAATGCAATAAGCCAATGATATCCTCTCATTTTTTTTTCAAAAATTTACATGTATTTTGGACAGAAACATGATTCCATTTTAAAATAGAACTAGTTGCAGAATGTGAGATTTAAGATATTAATTTTCTGTTTCCTCAATTTTATAAGCATCTACTTTTTAAGCTGAGCACAACCTTTAAGGAAATGAACTTTGATTAATAACTGATATGAATTAGTCACTTTACATATGACTGCCCACTCCTCCCCCCCCCCCCCATACACACACCTTCTTTCCTACAAATACACATTATGCTCCTACTGGGAGACAGGCAACACTCTGGGCAGAGTGAACATTACAGATTCTGCCTCTGTCCTTAGGGAGCTCATGTTTTGATCATGAAAAGAGACATTTAAACGAGTATCTACAATTAAAAGAGTATTATAACAAGTGTGTAGCTGTGGAGGAAGAAAGTGCTATGGGTGCATGTTGTAAAAGACAATATAGGCAGAGAAGGATTAGGATAGGCTTCCTATTGGGAATAATATTTAAACAGATATTTATAGTTAGTAGTATTTCTCAAAGCAAACTGTGGGGCGGAGGTGAGAGAAGAGAGGAGATAGAGGGAAAGAGTCTCAGACTGGAAAAAAAGAGGAAGTGTTCCATGCTCAAGAAATTAAAATATAGTTATTATTTTTAATATTTAATATCTGTAGAATAGGTTCTCAGCCTTGGCACTATTGACATCTTTGGCTGGATCATTCTTTGTTGTATGTCTGTATGAGCAGAGTATTGTCCTATCCTGTGGGTTATAGGATGTTTAGCAGCATCCCTGACATCTACATACTAGATGCCAGTAGCCCCTAGCTCACTTTGTGACAAGCCAAATGTTCTCTGGGAGGCAAAATCACCCCAGGTGACAACCACTGGTATGGTGGTAAGGGGCTTACGAGTGGGACAGGTGTATATTTGGCAAAAGATGACAATGTAGAGATTAGCAAAGGTGAATGGTCTTCCAACATAAGGTATTTTCATTCTGTCCTTCCACATTCAATCTAAAGCTTGATGCCAAAACCCAGCCCTCCATGTTCCTGTCTTTTTATTCTCATTCAAAGTATGGGAAGGTTGGCAGAATGTATGACACTCCAAGAGGACAAAGCATCATTGTCCAGGTCAAAGAGGGGTAGGGATGCCTGGGTGGCTCTGGAGGTTAAGTGTCTAGCTCTTGGTTTCAACTCAGGTCATGATCTCATGGGTTGTGAGATCAGAGCCCCACCCTAGATTCTGTGCTCAGTGGGCAGTCTACTTGAAGATTGTCTCCCTCTGTTGCTCCCCCTACTTGTGTGTGCTTGTGCTCTCTCCCACTCTCAAATAAATAAATAAATCATTAAAAAAAAAAAAAAGAGGGATGAGAGAAGGAGGTACCACATGCCATATCCATATGGCATAGTGACATGATGGTAGTAGAGGAAGTACTCAGAAATTATATTTTAAAATGGCTTGGATAACACGTTAAGAACTTAGAATTTTATTCAGAAGTTTGTAAAACTATGGAAGATTTGTAAATAGGGGCTTTCTCTTTAAAGAGAATCACTCTGACAGCTCTATGGATTTGTAAGGAATTGATGGAGTAGGAAATTGCTGGAGGCAATAAAACCAGTTAGAAGAATAGGTTTATAATCTTAGTGAGAATGTTGAGGATCAGAGCTGAGCTATCCTATGTGAATGGGAAGAAAACAGATTTAAAAGATTTTTAGCAGATAACATCAGTATTTATTCATCACAAAGAATTTAATGTGATGAGGGAGAGGAAAACATCAAGATGATTTCCAACATTTACTGGGTGATTAGTCATTTAACAATTCTGGGAAATAAGTTCTCTGTGAATGCTAAAAACTCAAGGAATTTTCTGTAGACAGAAATTGAGGTATCATAGATCATCCAATCTTGTATTCCATGGGACAAAGTGTGAATCAGAAAGAGAAACGTTTAATAGATCTTGCTTTCTTTGTAAGAATACCATTTAGAAACATCTATTTCAATCTCAAAAATTACAATTTTAATAAACTATAGAATAGAATTTTATGAAAAAAAGGCTATTTTAGCATCAAATATAATTTTCAACTTTGTAAGACAAAGTTAATATTTATCATAATACCCTAAGCAAATTATGGTGGTAGATGACCAAGAAATATATATTTTCAAAGTTAAGTATTAACAAGCCACATTGAAAATGTAAAGAAGGGCAGCCTGGGTGGCTCAGCGGTTTAGTGCCACCTTCTGCCCAGGGTGTGATCCTGGAGGCCCGGGATTGAGTCCCACATGAGGCTCCTTGCATGGAGCCTGCTTCTCCCCCTGCCTGTGTTTCTGCCTCTCTCTCATAAATAAAATCTTTTTTAAAAAAGTGCAAAGGAGTATAAATTCACAGGATTTATAAATTACCAATGATTTACTTGGTTTTTAATCATACTTAAATGATGCTGTATTTATTTAGCTTTATATGGAAAATCATGAGGAAACATTTAAAGATTTATTTTTATTTATTTATGATAGACATAGAGAGAGAGAGGCAGAGACACAGGCAGAGAGACAAGCAGGCTCCATGCCCAGAGCCTGACGTGGGACCCCAGGATCGCACCCTGGGCCAAAGGCAGGCACGAAACCGCTGAGCCACCCAGGGATCCCTGGAAACATTTATATTAAATAGAGGTAAGAACATAAAATACATATCATAATGATTCTTATTTAAACTAATATTTATTTCTTTACTATGAATGAGTCCAGTATGAAAGAATGGACCTCCCCAAAAGTAGAAGTAGTAGTAGTAGTAGTAGTAGTAGTAGTAGTAGTAGATTGCTTTCTTCTTCCCTCCCTCCCTTTCTTCCTTGTCTTTATTTACCTTTACAATTTTATTTTTAGTTTAAAATAGATACAAACAAGTAAAAGAGGAGAGGCGCCAATACACAGATGCAGAGACAAAACCAAGAACAAGTTAATATTACTGTAAAAAGTAAGTCACTATTGTTTTCCCCAAGGTAAGTCTGACTTTATTTTAGATAATGTGTCATCTGAGACATATCTCTCTGTTCCCCAGAGACTTTTGAAATAATTACATTTAGGTTGCCCTTCTTTTATCAAGAGGCTGAAGATGCTATCAATCTATTTCTATTCCACAGAGCTTAGAAACCTTCAGTGGAATCATGGATGTTTTATAGCAAATATTGTGGAGAAAACTTACACCATAAAAATGTTCCTCCATTAATCTTTGGAGTGTTTTGTTCTGGTTTGATCATAGTTCTTGCGATGACATTATAGTGTGTTTACTGTTTGAACTCTAGTTTCTAAAACCTGACGCACAGTGAGCATGGGGATGTTGCAGTTCTATAGATTTAGGGCAAAATTAGGTCACACAGCACAGTACAAGAGTTGATGCTAACCCAGCTTATGTAAAGAGGAAAGATATTACACCCCCTGTTTTAAAGAAAATTCATGAAACCTTTTTATGTCTCCAGTAAAATGGACTCCCTTTTCCAGAAAACTGACATTCTGCCCTAAGGCACAAAATTTATAGACCATATACACAATACATCCTAGTGATTAAATGAATGTGTTGGAAAAAATCTTAGAAGATATCTGATCTAGCCTCCCTCAAAATAATAGGATTCTGTCTACAGCATCCTTGAAAGACAATGATCCTATTTACACAATGCCTCTGCTCTGTTGATGGACAGTGTGTAGTGAACCAAACTTAGTCTTCCAATTTGTATTTTCAACTCAGCTTCCCCTAACAAACAAGGAGGGAAAAAGATGAGCATCCACCCAAATATGATCATCCTTTAAATATTTAAGGATAGCTAGCATATCTCCCACTGTTCTTTAGTTCTCTACACAGAATATTCCCAATTTCCCCATTTTTTTTCTCTGATTTACAAACTTGCCATTATCCCTGATTCCCTTCTCTGGACAATCATTACTTCAGTCTTACTCTGAATGTGTAGTAACTGATGTGGCCTCTAGACTTCTGTGGAAGAATTCTGTATGTTAGAATACCTAAATTATACTGTAAACTCATGCGTAATTTGTATACAACTAAAATTCTAGGGCATTTCACATAACTACTCACTTATCTTTGAAGAGTTTAGTGTTTTTTTGTTTTGTTTTGTTTTTCAGCTCAGTCCCATCTTGGTTTTGATGCTTGACTCCACTTATCAAGTTGTTAAAAATGGAATTAGAGAGGCTATCAGAGCCATGCAATCCAAGATTTGCTTTGGGGTAAGGATTTTGCCCTAGGCGTTTGGTTTTAATCTACACACTGATCTGTGTATTTATTGTCTTCATCTGAAACTTTGACAGAAAGATTAAAGAAGATAAAAATAGAGTGCTTTTGTATGCTTTTGCATATAAATATTTTAGAAAAATCCGTTCCATTACTGAAAAGACTTAGCAGAGCCATTCAACAAGTTTTGAATTCCCTCAAATATTTAATCAGTTTATATTTTTCAATACTATTTACAAGTTTGAATTGTGATTTGGAGAAGACTTTGTTAAAATACCACTGCACACCTACCTACTACCTATACGTTATTATACTCATTTGCTAGCCTTGAAAATCTTGTCAGGTTGACATAGCTTGTTTCTTCTGAGCCTTGGCTGGTTCCTCCTATTTAATTTTTGCTCGAATAAATGTAAAAGCTATCTATTTGATGAGTTATAATTTTTCTAGGGATTAAGATTGAGTTTCTTGGTCTGTGGCTGTACCCTCCTGTTCAGCAGGCAGGCCAAACCTCTACCTATATTGTGCTGCACTAATTACATACTTTCTGTAACAGAGGAGATGCACAAAATCAAGATTTCTGTTAAACATATTCACATGCGAAAATACTGAAACTATCCAGGATTTGGGTGGCATCACTGCAATCAAGATTAACTGGAGAAGACTGGTCCAGATTCAATTATTAAAGTGATTCTTTTAGGGACACCTGGGTAGCTCATCAGTTAACCATCTGCCTTCAGCCCAGGGATCGAGTCCCATATCAGGCTCCCTGCATGGAGCCTGCTTCTCTCTCTGCCTGTGTCTCTGAGTCTCTCTCTCTGTCTCTCTCTCTCTCTTCTCTCTGTGTCTCTCATAAATACATAAATAAATAAATAAATAAATAAATAAATAAATAAATAAATGTTTCTTTTAAAAAAAGTTTAATATAAAATTAAATTTATGATGTCTTATTCTAAAAGGAACTGATATCCAAAGATATTAACACAGAAGATCACCATTTAGGTGTCTAAGATCATAATATATTTATTAAACATTAATGTTTAACAAAAAGAAAGTCTTGATTAGCTAAGTTATGTTACTTCTAAAGCATGATTGTATGTGCCAGCTTTTTAAGTTCAGAATTATACCTCTAGGTTCATGCAAAATGTCTTTATTTGTAGCATGGTTACACAGCAATTCCCTTCTGCCCTCTGCCCTTTCTCATCCTCAACTGTCACACCAATGAACTATTTATTTAGCAATAATACGTTTACTACATAGTAAGTGGATTTAGGTAGATAAAGTCATCCACAGAACTTAATATCTATTGTGGAGTCAATCTTTTATTAAACCATAGTCATTTACTCAGGGAGCTAATTTTATTTTAGAGTTGAGAGACCACAATTGATGTCTAAGACTAGTTCCTTCTTTTTATTTTTCTTTGGTGAACAACTGTTTATTATCTGGACTAAGAGATTCAGTGCAATGTATAAAGACTCAGACACGTTGTATATGTCCTGTTTAAATTGACCAGAAACTATAAGACAAATCCATATTTTAATTACAAACTTCTTGCTTGGTATGCCAGTGACCAGCAATACTAGAATGACACTGATAGGACCCCTGTTCCTCTCTAGATGTGCAATTCCTGGCAACTACGGTATACATGGTATGAAGCAAGTAGCACTCCACATGGAATAATTGAATTCATCCAAAAGAACAAACCAGAGACCTCTATAACTAGCCAAGATAAAATTTTTTAAAAATTTCTAAAAAAAAAAAAAATTCTAAAAGATGTATTTGGGGGGAAAAATTGAAGGACATCTTTATATCTCACTTATTCATTAGTCTGAGTAAAAAGGTCAATGTTCAATGTTATTTTTATTTTGGAGATTTAATATGTATATACCCTTAGGCCTCCATTTATTTTTATCATTTTTTTTATTTTTTGCTTAATTATCTTTTCTAATTCACTAACTGAGAAAATATTTGTATAATTACAAAGAATAAATTTATACATATATGTTGCTATATTGTTACCAAAGAATGATTTTCTGATGATTTGTAAAACATTTACTTTGGTAAGTTAAAGTTTTTTTTTTTTTTAAGTTAAAGTGTTTAAAGAGTGAATTAGAAAATTAAAGAGAAAGAAATATGAAGAGAAATGTTCCTTTAATACGTACCATCAGTCATATGTTCTTATTTTGGGAAAGATGGAGAATGTACTATGTGCCTTACAATATTTTGGTAAAATCATTTTTAAATTATTAATATAGAAGGCCTTTTAAAAATATATATTTTTGATTTACATAGTTCAAATGAGTAGGCTTCATAATAGGGGTAATTCGGGGTTGTGAGTGACTTTGGGTTGCCTTCAAAGTGTTTAATGGCATTCAGATATAAAATAATGCAATTAGACATGATTTTCTATCTGCTGTTTTCCAAACAGATTATATAGCTTTTTGATGGTCATAGAGTATACAGTATTTTTAATGAATATGGAATACTAAGTGATAGTTTTATAGAATTATTATATTGGAATTTGATTTTAAAGACTAAATTTTGCAATTTTCTCCACTTTCTCCCTTATTTTAATATGATTGGGTCTGTTCAATTTTATATCAATATTATCAACATAAGCAAAACTTTATAATTTACTTAATAAATGGGTGATGATTACTAAGGAGGGCACTTGTGATGAGCACTGGGTATTACATGTAAATGATTAAACACTAAATTTTACTCCTGAAACTAATACTACACTCTATGTTAACTAGCTAGAATTTAAATAAAAGCTTGAAGCATTAAAAACGGCAAATCATAGACTTTTTCTTTTAAATTTTTATTTATTTATGATAGTTACAGAGAGAAAGAGAGGCAGAGACACAGGCAGAGGGAGAAGCAGGCTGCATGCACCGGGAGCCCAATGTGGGATTCGATCCTGGGTCTCCAGGATCACGCCCTGGGCCAAAGGCAGGCGCCAAACCGCTGCGCCACCCAGGGATCCCAATCATAGACGTTTTAATTAAAATTTTTATTGAGATAACTAACATGCAACTGTAAAAAATAATGAAGAGATCCTGTGTACCCTTTACCAAGTTTCCCATCCTGGTAACATTTTATAAAACTGTAGTACAGGGATCCCTGGGTGGCGCGGTGGTTTGGCGCCTGCCTTTGGCCCAGGGCGGGATCCTGGAGACCCGGGATAAATCCCACATCGGGTTCTCGGTGCATGGAGCCTGCCTCTCCCTCTGCCTTTCTCTCTCTCTCTCTCTCTCTGTGACTATCATAAATAAAAATTAAAAAAAAAATAAAAAAATAAAACTGTAGTACAGAACCACAAACAGGATAATTGAAACTATCACCCACTTGATTCACATTTCCCTTTTTTTACCTGTAATTCATGTGTTTATCTAAGCTTAGGTGTGTACAATTTCATCATGTTTACCCACTACTACATTCAATAGTTCTATCTTCACTAGGGTCCCAAGAATGTCCACCTTATAACTACACCTACCTCCCTCTTGTTCCTAACCACTGGCAATTGCTAATTGATTCCCCATTTCTAAAATTTGCCACTTGAAATACCTTATACAAATTGAATTACATAGTATGCAACCTTTTGGGATTTTTTTAAAATTTAGTGCTCATTCAATGATTCCTAGGATACATTCAAGACATCAAATATATCAATAATCTGTTGCTTTTATTGCAGACTAATATATCATGATAGGAGGGTACAATAATTAAGCCATTCACTCATTGAAGGATATCTGGGCTAGCTTTTGGCTATTATGACTAAAGCTGTTGTAAATATTCATGTGCAAGTTTTTATGTAAGTTTTCATTTCTCTGGGATAAATGATGAAGAGTTTAATGGTTGGCCATATGATAATTGGTAATAACATGCTCAATTATGTTTTTTTAAATTGCCAAATTGTCTCAATGGCAGTTGTACCATTCTTACATTCTCAATAGCAAAAGATGTACGATCCAGTTTCTCCACATCCCTGTAGACATTTAGTGTTCTTTCTTTTTTTAAAATTTTAACTGCTGTGATGGCTGTGCAGTGCTAGCCTATATGGTTTTAAGTTACATTTCTCCAATGACTTATGTTGAATTTCTCTCCATGTGCTTATTTATCACTGGGGTGTCTTCTCCCGTGAAATAAATGCCTGCATCACACCTTTTGTTCATTTTCTAAATTTTTACACTATTGAGTTTCGGGAGTTGCTTATGGATTCTAGGTATTAGTCGTCTGTTGAATGTGTGGTTTGCAAATATTTTTGCCCAATCCAAAGCTTTTTTTAAATATTCTCTTCACATGGTTTTCCACAGAACAAAAGTTTAAGTTTCACTGTGGTCCAATTTATTTTTCCTTTTATGAATTATTCTTTTTTTTTTCAATTCTAAAGAGGTCTTTGTCTAACTCTCAATCTTAAAAATGTCCTCCTTTGTTTTTTTCTTAAAAAATTTCTCCTTCGTTTTTTTCCTAAAAACTGGTTTTACATTTTCACTTAAATCCTTGATTCATTGGAATTTTCTGTTTGTTAAGGTGTGAGGTTTAGGTTGAATTTATTTATTTTTCTATGGATGTCCAATTGCTCCAGTGCCATTTGTTGAATGGTTAAAATGGTTCAATATAAATTTTAGTTAAATATTTATTGTACCACATGAGAGTACAGATAAAGTCACTATCAAACTGACAAAGAGCTTTAAACACTTATACTTTTTATTCAGAGCAATTTTTTATGATACATCAAGCCATAAACAGAACTTTGCTATCATAGTGTTCATATTGTCTTCTGAACACCTTCTGTTGATAGCCCAATAGTTTAAGTCAAGCTCCAATGGGAGTGAGGGAAAAATTTACACATCTGTGTTTGCTCAGCTTGTGATCTTTACCTGCTTTATACAAATGATGATGCCAAGGCTCAGAGAGTTTAAAGATTCAGTCCACACTTGTCCAATCAGTAAATGTCAGAGTCAGTTTTACCTGATGCCAAATTCGTCCAATCCTTTCAGTGCTCAGAGTACCTCTCATTGGATTCTTGTATGTCTTTCCTAATTTCTAGAGGTATAGTTCTTTGTCTTTAGTTTAAATATAATTTCTAACACTTTTTCTATTACTTATGGGGGCTCTTCAAGCATTGTCTCATTTTAATTTATTTTCCCCTATGATTATTGACAATGGAACACCCTATAAGGATATGAAAACTCTACCATTCTAAAAGCGAACAACTAAAAACAAATGCAAGTGTTTGTACTTATTCTTAAGTTTATAGTTTCCTTCTCTATATAAACATTCACTAAAATAGGGCTTTACTGTTCTCTCCTTTTAATCTTGAAATAATGCATTTTTTTTTATTCCTAACACACTTTCAAGAAATAAACATTTTCTGCCAGAGCCTACGCTTTGGCTCTGAAGGCAGGCTTTGTGTATATTACAGCAGCCAGCATGTTAATGCTGATTACCAACCTGAGCTTCATCCTCATAATTACAAAACACAGCCAGCGCCTTTGTGGTTTTATGTATTAAACATTCAGAGATGAATGGAATATGCAGCTCAGAGAAATACAGAGAAAGGGTTGGAACTGAAATACTGAATTTCAAAGGGATTGTCCAAAAGTGGAGAATATAGCTTGCCAAAATACCTGTAATGTGTTTCCTTGGATATCCTCATGCTAATAATGTCCCACACCTGCAAAATTATTCCATTTTGACTTACATCTGGAATTCTTGCATTCATGAGCAGGCACAAATAATTTTACAAGGAATCATATATCAATGACCTTGGCCTTTATATACGATACATGAATTTCATTTAATTTGGCAAGCTTATCATTCCATGCATAATCTGTAGATGCCATCCAACTTTAAATGATTCCTTTTTTGAAACTTTTGATAACAAAAACATGACATTATTTCATACTGTCATTACATGTTGCCATTGAATACGCTGCCCTTTACCATTCTTAGCTCTCATATGACTAGAGAGCACAGAAGTTGGCATCATATAGGTATGAATATAAATCTTGTAATGGATACTATCATTTTATAAATTAAAGGCTCATATAAACTTCTTGTGAAAACTTTATACTTGCACAAAAGTATAATTATGTAATAAAAACATGCTATAAAATTCCTATTTTATATGCACACATTGAGTTTTAAATATTTTCTCAGTTTGTTTGTACCCCTCCAGAATTTGTTCTATCTTGATATAGAAATATAATTATGGACTTCCCGCACATAAGTGGTATGATATTATAGTGATTATTTTGTGACTATTTTTTCCTACTGAAAAACCAGCTTTGTTACTTTTTAGTTGTGATGCCACACAAGTAACCCAGGCTTTCTGGGTTTTTCATTTGTAAAAGTCAGTGAGCAATGTATACCTCACAGCAGAGCTGGGAATAACATTTATTCATTCAGCATGTAACCAAAATTCATTTATGTATTCACTCACTGAGCTCCAACTCTGTCCTAAGCACTGTTCTGCTCTCATGGAGTTTACATTCTAATGACTGTAGAGGTGGTAGGAAAAATCAGCAAATATAAACCAGTTAATAACTATGAATAAAAGTAAAGTAAAATAAGGGGATATAAAGTGACCTTGAGGATGGTCATTGTTAACATTTAAAATAAGGCACTTCAGAAATTATATTAAATATGGAATACAATGCCTTCGGAAGAAGGCCAAATATGTATTTGTCACTCCAATGGTATTAATTTCTTCCCATCTTTCTTTGCTCTTTCTCTTTCCTTCCTGATAACCCAGAATGATGATAAGAGATGAAATCCAAAAGACTTATAATTTCACCATCAGTCCTTAACTGTCTCCAGTGATTTGGTTCAAAATCTTAATTTTTGAGAATGAGAACAAAACATTGACTAGAGAGAAACCAGAATTTGATCTGATCCTGCTTTCAACTAGATCTTCAAACTTAAGAAAAGAAATATCTGGGCTTACTCTTCTAAGAAAGAAGAGCTAGTGGTTCCTAAGTATTCTTGCACTGGATATTCTTTAGTCTCTCTAAACTTAAGTGATTCAGTAGGATTAAAACATTCCAGAGTTTAACTATAAGACCTCTGATAAAATGCTGAAATACTCTTATTCTAGGAAAATATACTACTTTCTTAATACTTGCATTATTCCTTCTCTTCCTATCCTTTTCTTTCAAAAAAAAAAAAGTTTACCTTTATGAAAATGAGGTAGCTTAATCTCTAAACTCTTCTCCCCGTATTTTTTGTGCATTAAAAATTATAATAGTTGCATCATATGCTTGCTTTTAAAAATAATTTGAAATATCTGGTAAAATATCTTCAGAAAATATAAAAAACAAACATCAAGCTACCATAAATGCAAGCATAGTTAAGAGAGAATGACTCAACTATACTTTTCATTTCTCCAATTCCTGTTTACTTCTTAAGACATATTTTATTTTAAAATTGTTTCTGGAAGAATACCAGACATTTAAGTACATTAATTCATAATATCTAAATAATTGTTCTAATTCTGAAAAATCTTGATGAAACCACTTAATTTCTGAAAACCATTAGAAAGCTAACATGCTGATCATTAGCTCTTGTCGTATATAATTTGCATGTTAGGCTCATCCATTTCAAGGTGATTAACAGTACATTCAGTTATCTGATCAAACTATTTAGTATGGAAAAATCATCTTCCAATTTCCTGGAGATGCCATCAAGATCCTGGCACCTTAAGTGCAGCTATTTCAGAAATGCCCTTGGATCTGAACTGATGGTTTCATTTTTTAGGCATGCTTGGAATATTCTCAATTCCAGGTCATTAGCCAATCTCACTCTATCAATGATTGCAGCCACCAGCTTTGAAAAGAAAGCTGGGATTAAGAACATTCTTGTTGTCACACACACACACACACAAATACAATTCTATGTTCAGTTTGATGATGAGCTGCTTTAAGAGAGTGTGATTCTGTTTTATAAAAAGTTAGGAACTGTATTATTCATGTGTGTTTTCAGCATCCGGCACCGTGAATGGCACATCGTGGTTTCATAATAAATGAGTGTTGAAATGTGGTCAGCTGCTTTACTAGTTAATAGTATTACTTGTAATTATTAGTGATTGTGATCTATTTGTAAACTAGACTCTTTCAAAAACAGTGATTATGTGTTTGTTAGTTCATTTACAATGTCAGAAATAATGGCTGATATAAGGCATTATTTAATAAACACTTCTTGATCGAATTAGTGAGTATATGTAAAATAGCTTCGACATATTTTCTTTCCCTCTTGGCTGAGATCCATGAAGAAAATGCAGATCTCAACATTATAACCATAAGGAATTGAGTTCTGACAACTAGATGAATGACTTTGGAAGTGGAGTATCTTCCAGTATGTACAGAATAGATCTCTGCCAGCAAACATTTTGAGTGTGAGAGCCTAAGTGGAAAATTCTATGAATCTGTTTTTGGACTTCGGATCTCACAACTATGAAGTAACAAATGCATGTTCTTTGAAGCCCCTAATTTTGTGATAATTTGTTACTTAGTGTTAGGAACCAAATATGGATGATTTAAATGGCTGGAAGAATATGTTTTAATATTTCGATAAAATTTTTCATATAATGTTGGTCATCATATCTCAAAGCTATTATCTGAAAATTACACTGATCTCTAAAATCATATTAAGATTGCCTTTAATAAATCTTCAGTGCAGATAAGATAGCTAATATATATGAATGTAACCTTTTTGTTCCTCTTTTCAGAAATGTGGTCTTGAGTCTGATGGGAAACTGGTTAAAAAGTGCAAATCAGCTGCACTGTAAAAACAGCCCTAAACTGATGTGTCATAACATCTTATTCAACACTTGAAGATGCATTTGCTATTCTATGTTGCAAAGCATGTTTTAATTTAATCTCGAGAAGTAGAGGAAGAAAAACTATTTAAAGTATACAAGTACTTTCAGTTTTCCTGAGTTTTTTAAAGAAATATTCTCATTTTCTTTTAATCAATTCCATAAAAATGTGACATCTTCCTGTAGAAAATATTTATAGTATGTCCTAAGCTATTAATTGTTTACTGCATTCTCCATGTCTAAATGAAAACCTAACACTAATATCAGAGTATCAAGCTCTGTGTAATACAAATTGAATTGCTAAATCCTTGTATTATATAGCCTGGCATTTTGATTAATACCATGAATTCCTGTGCACTTTCAATTTCCAGAATGTATTTATGCCAGAATCACATGTACATCACAAAAACTATAAAAATAAAATTAAAGGAAAATTACATTAAAATATAGTTATTAAACATTTTTCTACATTATTTGGTTACAGAAAATATTTCTAAATATTTTGCCTGAAATATGCCCCTAAAATTCACAATGCATGTTTCTGAAATAAGTAGACAGCTTGACTCCCAAGAAAAAGAGAGACAAAGTAGATTGACTGAGATGTACAGTTTACTTACGGCAGGAGTTGTTAACGTTGGGTCCACAGACACTTGAGTTTGCAGATAGAATTCTGGGGGTTTGTGACATTGAACAGAAAAAAATTACCTTTTTAAAAGTGTTCAAATAAGCTCCAGGACTATTTGTAATATCTATGCTTTAGACCCTGCAGTGGTTTCCTACTATAGTGAAATTGTGGCTGATACCTCAACATATCCTTTATGATCATCAGTATTTTGAAATTTTGTTAGTCATTAAACCTGCCACCAGATCTTACAATTTAATGCATTGATAACAAGTTCCATGTATCTTGTAATAATCACATAATATTCAATAATAATCCACATAATTCATAATAATCACATAATTCAATAACTCTATTTCAATTTGTTCCTGAAACAGTTTTATTATGAATATTTTAAAACTTTATTTCCATACAAGCTCTATAGAACTTCCAAAGTGATTGAGGCCCACACAAATAAAGGTTGATACTCCTTGAGTATTTATCAAAGGAAACAAAAACCTTAACTCAAAGAGGAATAAGCACCCTCATATTTACTGCACATTACTTACGATAGCCAAGACATGGAAGCCACGTAAGTGTTCATTGACAGACGAATAGATGAAGAAAATGTGCTACAAGTGGGCATGTCCGTCCTCCCACCCCGACCAAGTAATATTATTTAGCCATAAGAAGAAATAATTCTTGTCATTTGTGACAGGCAACCTTGGTGGACCTTAATGGCATTACATTAAGTAAAATAAGTCAGATAGAAAAAAGACAAATGTGATATGATCTCACTTAATAGGTGGAATCTAAAAAACAAAAACAAAACAAAAAGAAAGAAAACACCCAACTCATAGGAACAAAGAACAGATTGGTAGTTGCCAGAGGCAGAGAATGGGAGCTGGCCCAATTGGGTCTGGGTGGTCTAAAGGTATAAGCTTCCAGTTATAAAATAAGTCCTGAGAATGTAATGTATAGGATCTTGGCTACGGTTCATATGCTATATTTTATATTTAAAAGTTGCTAATAGGGTACTCTTAAAAGTTCTCATCATAAGGAAAACAGTGTATTCATGTGTGGTGATCAATGTTAACTAGATTTATTGTGGTGAGCATTTTGCAATATACAAAACTATCAAATCATTATACTGTATACCTAAAATGAATATAATATTGCATGTATATTATAACTGAATTTTTAAAAAATGAGAAAAGAAAGGCAACTTACTCCTTATCCTGTGGGTCTTTTTTTACCTTGGATTACTATAATTGTGATCTTTTTGAAGGAGTCCTGAAGAGATTTCTATATCGCCAAAAATAGTTTTTCCTTTGATACATAAATATGATAAAGTTTCATTCTCAAAAGTTGAAGATCTTTCTGGAATCAGCTCAAACATTTTACCCTGTCATTTAGTTGATGTGTTGCTGTCTGAATGTAGATTGATGGTTGACAGCATCGAGGTTATAAATTATGCATGCTAATTTAGTGAACACAATTAAACTGAAGCAGTATGGGTAATTTAAATAATTACACGTATAAATAGTATTATTAGTCTTGTCAAAATCTGTACCTATACTAAATGTTAGCATTTAATATCAACAAAGGGTGTTAAGGATTTGGGATTTTGCATCAGTATGGTTGGGAGACTGATTTCAAGATCAATTACTTGTTAAAATAACATTAGCATAAATTTGTCTGACAACTTTTGTTTTTGACTTTAATTTAAAGTTTTGAGTAAGACTTTTATCTGAAGTTTTAGTCAGAATATAAAATCTTTAAAATTTTAGTTATTTTTTACTAACCTTAATGGCACTTAAAAGTTAAAAATCAGCAATTTATAATATGTGGTAGCTTACTGTTTATAGTTTTCATTTTTGTTTTTTTGTTTTGTTTTTGGTTTTTTTTGTTTGTTTATAGTTTTCTATAGTCCTTTTCATTACTATAATATTTTACTGTATGTGTTCATATAATATTATAAATCTACATGTTTTTCCATTGTCAAGAACATACTCTTTATTCTTACTCTCCTGAGATCTTATTGTCTACATCAGGTGAAGGAAGGATAAATAATTCTTTAGCTAAATTAATTCTGTTTTTTTTCCCAAATATTGCAACTACACTTAAAACAAAACTTCTAGATATGGGACATTACTGGATTAGCAGAGAATCATATTTTAGTATTTGGGCTACATTCCTATATAGATAGGCCATGTTGGTTGGCTTTTGAATTTAATACTGATTTGTTTTTTGGGTTTTCTTTTTAAAGATTTTATTTATTATTCATGAGAGACACAGAGAGAGAAAGAGAGGCAGAGACATAGGCAGAGGTAAAAGCAGGCTCCATGCAGGGAGCCTGACGTGGGACTTGATCCCGGGACTCCAGGATCACACCCTGAGCCAAAGGCAGGCGCTAAACCACTGAGCTACCCAGGGATCCCCCTGATTTGGGTTTAATGCCAAAGAATTATCACATTAGTAGAATATTCTTAAAGATTATTTTAGCATTTTCATAACTAAACAGTGGATATAAAAAAATGGCTCAAACAACTTAGATAGTATTACAGTGGAGATCTATTTATGCAGAATAGAAATTCACTTGGGTAAAATAAACTTCATTTTCAGATTAAAAATTAAGTAAAATTAGGTTGTTGGCAATTTTAACCAATTTAATTGATATTTACAGAATTCTAACTTTATCTTCAACTCAAAGCTATACACTCATACACACACACACACACACACAATGCCTCCGTGGAAGATATCTTGATCTTACCTTATATATTCTGTAATATTTTCCAAAGTATGTTTTTTTAATTAGAAAATCAATACTTAAAATTTTCTTGTTAAATGTTAATTTTTATATTCTTTTTACCATGATTTTCAACAAGGAAGGTTTATACATATTTTAAATTTTAAAATAAAAATTGTAAAGTCAGCTATGAAAACTATTATTGCCTAAGAGGTTGTCTACAAGACTTTCAATAAGTATAGTGATAAGAACATTAAATTTTTAAATTACAATGAACAAGTTAGAGAATTATTTGAAATGCAGAAACAAATCCATTAAATGGGAATTTATTAGATTCTTTCCTTAGTCATTGCCCTTAATTACTCCAATTACTTAATTGCTCCTTTGGGATGTTCTGTCAAGTTGACAATTATATCTAACATGATGCAGTTATATACTTTTGCAAGCTCTCAAATAGTTAAGTTTCCAAATGAGTGCTACAGATAGTTGTGTAGTCTCTTGAGAAAAGGAAGATCAAATGTAATCTGGGAAAAGAGCTGATTTTGTAGGTGGATAAACATTAAAGAACGAAGGAAGAATCTTTTCAATCCAAAGCCATGCATGCTTACACACACACAGACTCACACACACACACACACACACACACACACATCCACTTTAGTATTTTGGAGCTTTTGTAATTTTATAAATAATAATATGCCACAAGTAATCATTTCAACAACTGTACAGATTAAGAAAAGTCAGTCATCTCCATTCAGTAATTAAGTTGGCAAAGACATGGAATTAGGTGGAATTGCCCAAGGCAAGTGAGTAAGAAAGCGATGACCATCTCTACCACGTGCCCTATGCTGTCTACCACGCAGTGCAAGAAAGATGGGAAGAGGAAAATGTAAAGACTGTATATAATAAATACTATGTTTTAAAGGGATGACTTAAAAACATTTTCTGAAATTGATAGAGCTCATTCAATTAAGAAAAGATTAATTAATTAATTCAATTGGGCATCTATCAGGAGGCAACACTTTTATTAGGAATAAAGCAGGAAGGAAAGATTAGAGGATTTCCTTGGAAAGTCAAGGAAATTTTCTAATCTCTGGAGGCTCACATTAAGTGGAGAAAAACAGAGTAAAGAAATAAAGACTATAGTTTCACAAAGTAATAATTGCTATAAAATGGGTGAAAGAAAGTCTCAAAGAAAGCCATTCTAGACAAGAGCAACTAGTATAGTAATGGTAAAAGCTTAGAGAAGTCCATCCTCTATCTTTCCTTGTTTCATGGCAGAAAAAGGGAACAACTGTATCACATACTTGGATTCAGCAACTTTAAAAAAGTGGACTTCCAGTTCTACAAAACCATAAAGTTGATTCAGAACAGTTGAAGTCATAGGCTGAGGCTTGTCAATATGCATGTCTATTATACTAGCCTTGAGTTCACTTTCCTGGCTGCTCCCAGGACACTGTCTGTGTGTCAAAGCCTCTACAAACTAGGATCTTTTGTTTGTGTGTGTGTGTGTGCTTCTGTACCTGGTCCTCCTGCCTTAAATAATTGTACTTTTAGCTACTCATAGTCCATGGTATAGTCCAAAAAATCTGTTCATAGTCCATGATAGTCCAAGATAGTCATGTCTTTCAAGCAAATTCATGAGGAAATGATATGACCTAATACAGTGTGATCCAATAGGGTAGCTACTAGCCACTTGAATTGTGGCTAGCCCATATTGAGAAGGGGGCTGCCAATGTAAAATACACACTATGACTTTAAGAATTTGAAAACCTTGGGTTACATAAAGTCTTAATGTATCTGTTTCTACTCTTTTTAAATTATGACTACCAAATGTATTTAAAGTAATTTATATGTCTCATACTATAATTTATTGGATCACTATGTAGAGGGAAGGAACTCAAGGACTGAGAACTAGGCCTAATCTCTAAGAACCCAGACCATGAATGGATCTAAACCCAAAGAGATAATTTCAGTGAGAGTGCTTCACCACTTGAAAAACAAAACAAAACTAAACTAAAACCTTGACACTCTTATTCTGATACTATTGTAAATTACATGTCTAATTATGGCTATGAGATGTCATCCACAAATTCCAGTCTGCACAAAAATTCCTCAATGACCATATGAATGTACCTATTGCCATAAACATAGTTAAGACTCTTGAGCTGCACACTTTTGCTTTAAATGATTATTTTTATCCTATACACCACTCTCATTTTGCAATCATCCTGAACACTTTAAAAAATACTTGTACTGGGTAAGGGATATCATCAAACAACATTTCAATCCCTTTGAGATACCTCCAATTCACTGTTCAATGCATCAAATCCAAACACAACTGTATTACTTTTTATATCCAGCTAAAGACACTAGGTGGAGTCTCAGAGAATCGCATAGTTTCGAGAAAATCATTTATCTCTGCTAACATAAGACCAACTTAACATAATTATGCTGTTTATTTCCCCCAGATGCTCAAAGAACTTATCAAAAAGGTAAGAATTCTCCATTAAAGCCTCAAATTTATGCCTTAGATTGCTGTTAAGAATTATTTTGCTGGGATCCCTGGGTGGCGTAGCGGTTTGGCACCTGCCTTTGACCCAGGGCGCGATCCTGGAGACCTGGGATCGAATCCCACATCGGGCTCCTGATGCATGGAGCCTGCTTCTCCCTCTGCCTGTGTCTCTGCTCTCTCTCTCTTTCTCTGTGTGACTATCATAAAAATAAAATAAAAAATAAAAATTAAAAAAAAAGAATTATTTTGCTATACATATACACACAGAGAGACATGTATAATAATGTACACACAGACCATATGCACATTTTCCCAATTAATGATAAATTTTTCCAAACAGACCTGAAATACAAACAACCACATGTGCATAGCACAGCTAACAAACTGATTGTTTGGTTTTTCTAAATGTATAAATGGTTTGAACATTTATAATCAAGCATATACTGTATTGCCTTTCCTCCCTTTGGCAATAATAACATCCTTTGGGAGAATTTTGTTAGGTGTGAAGGTTCTTAGTCAATGATCATAAATTCAATCAATGAGTCTCAGAATGTGGCTCCTGCATGAGCAGTGTCACCATCATCTGGGAACTTTGGAAACATGCAAATTCAGCCTCCCCTCCTCCAAGACATACTGAATCAGAAATTTGGAGTGGAACTCAAAAATCTATTTCACAAACCCTCCAGGATGATTTTGTTTTTTCCTAAAGTTTGAAAATCACTAGATTAGAGGAAAACTTCACAGTGTGATAAATTAAGAAAATTTCTAATGAGCTAAAATTAAATCAGCATTTATCAGGCTGATGTGGCATTAAAATCCAAAATCAAGATTTGCAAAATGCCTAAGGAAGACTAAAATTTTTCCTTAAGGGAACAAATACATCACAGAAAACGAAAATCTCCCACTATTTCCACTTTTATGATTTTCTATCTCTGCTCAGAAGAGAAATCGTGAGTCCGTGAATAGAAAAATAGCAAGGCCAGCGATTCTATCTGTGCTTGGAACAGTGCCTGGCATATAATAAACATATTGCCATTGTTAGCTGCTATTCTAATTTTCATTGTTGGTTTTGTGGTTAGTGTTTCCTTTGCTAGATGACAAATTCCTAAAGGGTATTCACAAGGTGATAAACAAAGTGTTGTTGAATGAGAAAAAAGGTCTTATGATGAAGTATTTTTATTTCTGTGATACAATGTGAAATATGTTTACTAATGGCTTAAGCACTAAGGCTTTGAGAATACTGAGGATTAAAATTCTACAGAAGGACAGCTTGGAAATTTCCCTTGAATTGCCATTTGAACGGTAGAAGAGAAAAGTGAAATTCGTACACAGACATCATATTATTAGCAAGACAAAGTGGTTAATGATATATTTATGGGTGCGTGTGGTGTGGAGAAAATGGGCATTATCTTGGCTTCCTACGACTTTCATATCAGGGACTTAAATAATACACATTTATTGTGGAGGCTAGAAATTCAAATCAAGATGTCATCAGGATTGATTCATTTCCAGGACTATGAGGGATGAATCTGTTCCAGGCGTCTTCCCTTGGTTTTATACATGGCTATCTTCCTCCCTATGTCTTTTTACATCATCTTTCCTCAATGCTTGTCTCTGTATCCAAAGTTTTCCTTTTTATAAGTACACCAGTCACATAGGTTAGGGCCCACCCTAATGACCTCGCTTTAACTTTATTATTTCTCTAAAGACTCTATCTGTTAAAAGTTCCACTCTGAGACACTGGGCGTTAGGACTTCATGAATTCTTCTTTTTCTTTTTTTAAAGATTTATTGATTTATCTGAGAGAGAGAGAACGAGTGGGAGGGGCAGAGGGAAAGGGAGAGAGAATCTGAAGAAGACTACATGTTGAGTGCAAAGCCCAACATGGGCTCCATCTCAGTACTCTGAGATCATGACCTGAGCTAAAGCCAAGAATCAGCTGTTTGCACCATCAGGTGTCCCTAGGACTTCATGAATTCTGAGACTGGGACTAATATTCAACACATAGTAGAATAATGCATCATGAGATATATGATGGAATGATACAATATCCTTTCTGGGAGCCACAGACAAAAAGGATCGGAATGGGAGAAAAGTGAGATAGGTAAAGGCTTGAGTCTTCAGTCACAGCAAAAGGCTGTTTAAATAGAAACAAGGAGGAAGTTTGAGTTATGCAGAGTCAGGGGGAATTCAACAGCCATCTGAGATGAAGAAATGTGTTCAGGTGGTTTTTTAATTAAAGGAAGAAACATCAGGAAGTCTTTTAAAAATGAGTTCTAGGATTTCATTGGGCTTATTAGATGGTGATGATAATTGAGAACAAGTATGATAAAGTATATAGGAAATAAGATATGAAATAAAATTTGGATCCAGTATACAATTAGATATAAAGCCAATAGATTAGAGGAAATTTGGAGCTAGGAACATCCAGTTAGCACAGAGCAAGTATAGAAACCATAGGAATGAATACAAGTACTCAGCAGAGTTTAGAGGAATGGAGAAACATAAGCTGAATGGGAAACACTGAAGAAATTAATGTCTAAGAATTAGCAGCCATAGAGGAGACTATAAAAATCAGAGAAATTGTTGAGGAGGAGGAAGGCTGGCAGGAGAATTGAAATGTGGAACCTCACAAGAAGAAAGTCCAGAAAGCCGATAGTTAAATATTGAAATGCTGTAAAAAGTCAGGTCCTGTTAAGCCTGAGAAGGGGCCACTCTATTTGGTAATTTGACTTCTAAGGACAGCAGTGTAGAATGTTCCAGAAAGTATCTAAGTAGCTGTGTGTGTGTGTATGTGTGAGTATTTATGTCATATATTAGAGCTACATAACACTGTAGGGAAGAGTTCATCTTGATATTCTTTAGTCCCTATTCTACTGCAGCACAGAGCTGTCAACCTTATTTGCTAATTCATTTGCTTGGCCAAATATTTAATAAGCATCTATCATGAGCCAGACACTGAGATAAACTCTGAGAATACACAGTTAAAGTATTATGGCCTCTATCCTCGGGGAGCTTTCAAATTCATGTGGTATTTACATTAGCGGAGAGGTGTATAAGCTCCTCATTTGTTGCCTCTTGCCACTCTACGAAACAAAACTTGCTTTTTTTATTTTTATTTTTTATTTTTTGGTCTGCAACCGAGTTCTACGGTCTAACAACAAGTTAGGTGTTATTTACTTATTTTTTAAAAATATCCTAAGGTAAAATTTTATAGTAGATTGTTGCGACTCTTCACATTTTAGGAAGTTCTTATTCTCCCTCTGCAGTGAAGAAGAGGATAAAAATGGAAATGTCATAAAATAGCAATCTACCGGCCACCAAATCTCAAAACAGGTTCAAGCTTTTGGGAAAGTTTCTAGCCAATGTTTGTGTTATCTGAAATGGATTACTGAGATTTTGAACATGCTTTTACCCAGTTCATCCATACATCACCATTATTGCTTTCTTAAACAGGATTCCAAATACAACTAACTTCACCACTATTGTGATTCCAAAGAGAAAACCTCAAATAATCTCACTTCATGAATTGGAAAGCATTTTCTTGAATTTATTTATGTATACTGAAGTGAATCAAATAAATCCCAGCAAATTGTTCTGGTTAGATATTAGTGCTTTGGGTTTTATTTTTTTATTTATGTTTTTTCTTCAGTTTTTGTTTTTATTGTTTGAGGAGGCAGGATTTTGAAAAATTTACAAGTAGTATTATAAACTATGTACACAATTCCAGCTGTCTCAATTAAAAAATGCATTGCATGATAATTTCTGTTTTACAAAGAGATTTTTTAAAAATTGGACTTGCCTGTGCAACCTAGCAGTAGAATTCTTTCTTCCTGAATATACATCCTTTCATAAATATTACTAAGAGGCCAAAAAGCTGGCATTTAAATGTCATTACTATAAATAAACCATAAAATCTGATGCTGATTTGAAGGTTGGATGTTACAGAGTAACTGGAGAAGAATTATTTTTAAAGGAGATGAGCAATTTGAGATTTATGGTATCAATGATTTCTCTCTTCTAAGAACCCTGGCTAATTTAATTAAAGGTTAAAGATAAAAGCCAAGCTAATTGTGGTCTTCAGGAAGGGTCAATGGTACCACCATTTTCCTGGTCACTTTGGCCAAAAACCTGGGAGTCACCTCTGACCTTTCCCATGTCCTGTCAATCACCAAGTTGTATGTCTTTTCACAATGACTCATTTCTGTTCTATCAGGCTAGCCCAGGCCAAACCCATCATACACTTTCATTATTACAATAATTTTTAACAAGAATTAAAATTAGAGGAACATCTCATGATACATCTTGAAAATGATAGCAGATACCATAAAACTTTATAAATTTAGTATATTTTCTTAACTGATCTTTTCTTCATCCTCTTCTTCAGTTGATTGGCTGAAGCATATCTGACTGAATTGTGTATGAATTAAGGTTAAACCTCTTCATCTAACATTTTAAAAAATGGGTTAGCTGAATTTTATCCTGCCCAATTAATATTGCTTCCTCTCCATTATTCCCCATAGCTAATTCTCCACTTCATAATTCTTGTTTTTCCCAGGCCCTTCCCCTTTTACAGTTTGGGTATCCATTTTGTACATTCACAATGTATATTAATTTTTCTTTCTTAATTTCCACCACCACTTCTAACACTTAAAAAAAATGAATGTATTCCAAGTGTGGTCATCTTGGGTAAGCCCAGCCTATCATATTTTCTGTTTGCTTAAATGCAAACCATGCTATGCAAATTAACAATCAATTCTATATTCCCTTACATAAGGTTTTCTTGATCTTTCATGAATTTATGTTATGTTCTCAATTACTAGAACTCCTGAGGATGTCAAAGCAGTGACTGTAAACATTGTTACATCAAATGTGTTTAATGTTTTTCTTATGAACTATGTATTTTGAAAGCTTTGTGTAACCAACTACAGTTACTAAATGACTACCTTTTTTACCTTAGATAATCAGAGTTCTGTTCTGTGGCTGATAATATTCTAGACTTGAGAAAAGACTCATGCTTTATTCAACTTACAGAAATGTTAAAGCTAGCCCAAGGACTCCCATGTCTTATCTTTAAAAACAAACAAACAAACAAACAAACTTTTAAGCCTTTGAGGGTATGGCAGCAGCTAAGGGTCACTTCTTATTTTTGTTATACTCTCATCAACTAGCAACACTCTAGGTGTTTAGTAAAGGTTTAATGCTATCTAGCCCAAATAGTCTTAATGGAAGGTAGGAGGAATAGAACAACCTTACAGCCTCAGAGAGCAAATGTAGTTAGGTTAAAAAAAGGTTATTTTTTCCCCCAAATGTGCACCTAAGTTTAAAATATAAGACTGTGGGGCTCCTTAGTGGCTCACTTGGTTAAGTGTCCAACTCTTGATTTCAGCTCAGGTCATAATCTTATGGTCATGGGATCAAGGCCTACATCCAGCTCCATCCTCAGCATGGAGTCTGCTGGAGATTTTTTCTCTCCCTCTGCCCCTCTACCTGCCCCTGGTTTTTCTAAAATAAGTATATGCATATGTACATACATACCTAAATAAAATCTTTAAAAATATATAAGGTCATGGTATTGTCAAATAAAGGGCTTCCATTTTTAAGATGATGATAAGTATATTCTTGAGGGTTAGAAGAGTGGCCATTGGGCCAACCGGAGGGCAAAGGCAATTGAATTGTTCTCCCCAATGCTTCTTTATTGCTGAGCTCCTGCATATTATGTCCTTATCACTTCTGTTTGCAGAGTAAAATATTTGAAGTTTATCACTTTAGTTAATGAAATTTAGCAGATCAATTAAATGGTATGATCAGATACTAAGCTACAAGAATAAGCAGAAAATAGAAAAATGAAAGTAAAATTAGACCTAAATAAATAAATACACACACACACACACACACACATACATACACACGCAAAAGAACAGCAATCAGGCTAATGTAAACAACCATTTATAAAGTTAATAATATAACAATCTGAGTGATGATTTGGATGAGAAGATTGAAATAAAAAAAAAAAAGATGACAAAAATGATTGCTACCAAGAGAGGTCTCCTATGAGTGTTCTAACACAGAAGCAAAGCATGGACAGAACTAAGCAGGTATAAGCCACTCTGGTCAGTTATCCTTCCTGTGTTGGGAGCCTGTGTTGATGGCGGTAGGCAGAGAGCCCAAGGATGAAGGCTACAGCAAGGCATTTAATGCTTGAAAGCAGGCCCTGACTGAGAAATGAAATAGGGTTTGTTTTTGAGTGCCTACTGACATGTGACTTCATCTTCTTCACATATAATTTCATCTTCATACTAGCCAATTAAGATAGGTGGAAGTATGTTTATTTTCTGTATAGAAAAAAGAGAGACTCATTTTTTTGTAACTTAACTAAAATCACATCTTTTCTTGAAAAGAGCAATAAAAATTTATGCCTTATTTTATCAGCTTCCAAAGTTCATACATATGGGTCCAGGTAACCTCCATCTGGTCTTAATAGGTAGACAAACTAGACATAAAATTTCCCTTCAAACACATGAACCAAAAGTTTAAGTAAAGAACTTCCAGATAATTCAAATAAAGTTCCATTATTTCTCAGGTAATATTTGCAGTATAGAATACTTGTTAGGATTTTCTATGGAAACAGTTGTGGAAGCTCCTTTCAATAATTTATTCAAGAAATATTTACTGAACTTAACACTATAGGCATAGCAAAAAATAAGATATTCTCTTACTTCGTGGCAAATACAGTTTTAGAAGAAAGAAAATAATTTAAAAATAAAATCATAAATAAACATAGCTTCAAAATTTGAAAAAAAAATAATATCATAAAAGAGCAGGATGTGCTTATATAGTGTAAATGTACTCATATAGTATAATACAGAAAAACTATTTTGACTGGGGACAAAAATGTTTTCTGGTAAAGATACTACCTTTCATCTATTATGGTTGCAGTAAGAATCCACTGGAAGAAGTTTGCCCAGGAAAGTAATATGATTCCACTTCTATTTTTAAAAGATTTCTCTAGTAGTTGTGGAAGAAGGATCAAAGGGATTTGGTAGCAGAATCAGGGAGAGGAAAGAAAGCAATTACGCTGTCTAGGAAAGAGTAACAGGATTAGAGTAAGGTGGGAAGAATGATAATAAAGAGACTTGGATGAGTTTCAAGAGATGTTTTGAGGGAAAAGGCCAGGCTACAATAATGGATACTACATGAGTGTCAGGGGTGGAGAGAAGTGTCACAGGAATATGACATTTATTCCAACCACTTTGTGGATAGAGTTGCTATTTTTAAAAATATATATGTATTTTATTTGTTTACTCATGAGAGACACACAGAGAGAGGCAGAGACATAGACAGAGGGAGAAGCAGACTCTTCACAGGGAGCCCAATGCAGGACTCAATCCCAGGACCCCAGGATCATGCCCTGAGCTGAAGGCAGATGCTCAACCACTGAGCCACCCAGGAATCCTTAGGTGCTATTTATTAAAACAAAAAATGCTGGAGAAATTGCAGGTTTAGAGGGAAAGACCAATAGTCTGAGCTTAAATATTATGTTGAAAAGGCTCTTTAACATCTAGTGGCAGGTGTTGGGTAGGCTGTTGAATATATGAAGCTAACAAGAGGAAGTGGGGAATCAGCCATAGATGGCTGATATTGGAAGTGATGGGAGCCATGAGATTGCTAAGGTAACTGAATGGTGTGAGAAGGGAGTACAGGGCCAGAAAAGGAGGCAGAGGAGATGCAAGAATGAGGCACTGTGGGGGTGAAGAAAGATGGAACATCAACTGCATAAAAGACAGCTAATCAGTCACAAAAGATGTTGATTAAACAGCCCATGTTGACCATTACAACAAAGAGGTTACAAATGATCTTAACAAGAGCAATTCTAGAAGAATGGCATTGAGAGTAGTAGGAGAAGATGGAACACAAAATGGGAGACTAGAAATGAAACCAGACTACATAGATCACTTTGATGGGGGCTTGCTTGTGAAGCATAGACACACAGGATCGTCATAAAAAGCTGTAGCTTCATTTGATGATACATAATACAGAACAGATTTGAATTATTAATGGGAAGGATTCAGAAATAATAAAAAGTAACAACAACAACAACAACAACTAATGTTCAAGTGTGTCCTGTGTTCTGAGAATTGTTCCATATGTCCACCCATGTAGATTTATTTAATACTCATGACAATCCTATGAAATAGCTACTACTATTTTACATTTAGAGTCTCTCTCTCCTTTTGGTTCTTAATGTTCTACAGTATGTTAGCTTTCCAAGAAGGAAAGTTCAAATTGTAGGCAAGAGAGGGATACAGCAGATGAAATCCATGGAAGGTAGGGGGAAAAGGAACTCTAAAATGACTGTGGAGGGATTGGACATTATTAGACAAAAGACCTATTCTTTGTTGGATTTGGAAGTATCTTAATAAGGAGGGCTTTTTATCATATCTCCTCAACTGTGACTTAATGAATCTTCAGATAATGATAAATGACAGTAATCTTTTCTTTTGAGAAAAAAATACAGAGATTATGACAAGGCTTAAGGTTCTCTAAACAAGTACTAGTATTATTTTTTGTTATTTTTTTTACTTCCAACATTTAAGTAGCATACTTCAGATATTGAAACCCTCAATCCAGATGTCTTTTCCAGTACCCCTAGTAAGTGTTAAATTGCTTCTAATTTGATTAAGTACAAACGCGATTATTATGTGGTGTGGTTGGCTACATTTCAGGTGTAGCTGAAGCATGTATAAAGTGCTTTTGGATATGCTAACAACTCGATAGTGTTAATTAAAGGCAATAATATGCTTGGCTCTAATTTGGAGGGTTCCTGCTTGGATGGAGACAATACTGAAAGTACAAAAAAAAAAAAAAAAGGTGAATTTTGAGAATTTTTCTTATGTCCGTAGAATTTGTTGGTTTCCAATGTGCACCGTGTAATCTCCTCGCTTACATAAATGAAGTTCTTATGAATTTCCATGAAATTCTTATGTCTCCCACTTTAATTAGGATAGGTGTGGAGGATGAAGGGAATTAAAAAAGAAAATCTCTCATTTACTGATGGAAGGAATTCTTCTGGTAATCTTTTCTATAAGTACTAATTTATGTCTTAAAAATTGAGGAGTATATTTCTAGGTTTAAAAAAGGTACCGTATAGTACTATATCTAGATATATAATGCATGTGAAATTTGTTTGCTAATTATATTCAACTTTGATTATGGATGAGGTTTCTAAAAGATAATCCATTCAGAAAAGAATTATGCCAATATTTCATTAGAAGGAGCAACCTTTTGGCTTCTTTTTAATTTGGTTACTGTTGATAATGGTGCTATAAACATCAGGACCCATTCCTGATGTATTCCTTCAAATCGGTATTTCTGTATCTTTTAGGTAGATATCTAGTATTGCATTTACTGCATCATAGGATAGTTCTATTTTTAACTTTTTTAGGAGCCTCCATGTTCTTTAGAGTGGCTGAACCAGTTTGCATTTCTACCAACAGTGTAAGACGGTTCCCCTTTCTTTGCATCCTAACCAACATCTATTGCTTCCTATGTTGCTAATTTTAGCCATTCTGTCAGGTGTGAGGAGATATCTCATTGTAGTTTGGATTTGTATTCCTCTGATGATGAGTGATGTTGAGCATCTTTTCATACGTCTTATAGCCATCTATATGTCTTCTTTGGACAAGTGTCTATTCATGTTTTCTACCCAATTTCTTAATTGGATTAATTGTTTTTTGAGTGTTGAATTTTATAAGTTCTTTATTTATTTTGAATACTAACCCTTTATTTAATGTCATTTGCAAGTACCTTTTCCCATTTGGTAGGTTGCCTTTTAGTTCTGTTGATTGTTTTCTTCACTGTGCAGAAGATTTTATTTTGATGAAGTCCTAATACTTTATTTTTGCTTTTGTTTACCTTGCCTCAGGAGATATATCTAGTAAGTTGTTACAGCTGATGTCAAAGATGTTCCTGCTTGTGTTCTCCTCCAGGATTTTGATGTTTTCCTGACTCACACTTAGGCCTTTCATCTGTTGACAAATGGATAAAGAAGATGTGGTATATATACACAATATAACATTACTCAGCCATCAAAAAGAATGAAATCTTGCCACTTGCAATAATGTGGTTGGAACTAGAGACTATTATGCTAAGTGAAATAAGTCAGTCAGAGAAAGACAAATGCCATATGATTTCACATATGTGGAACTTAAGAATAAAACAGATGAACATAGGGGGAAAAAGAGAGAGAGGTAAACCAAGAATGGATTCTTAACAATAGAGAACAAACTGAGGGCTATGGGAAAGGAGGTGGGTGGGAGATGGGCTAAAAGGCTGATGGGTATCAAGGAGGGCATGTGTGATGAGTACTGGGTGCTGTACTTAAGTGTTGAATGAAAAATTGTACATCTGAAATAAGATTACACTTTATCTTAACTAACTGGAATTTAAATAAAAATTTGGAGAAAGAAAAAAATTAAACAATGTTAAAGAAAGAAAAGAAAGAAGAAAGAAAGAAAGAGAAAGAAGAGAGAAAGAAAGAAAGAAAAAGAAAAAGAAAGAAAGAAGAAAGAAAGAAAGAAAGAAAGAAAGAAAGAAAGAAGAAAGAAAGAAAGAAAGAGAAAGAAAGAAAGAAAGAAAGAAGAAAGAAAGAAAGAAAGAAAAGAAAGAAAGAAGAAAGAAAGAAAGAAAAAGAAAGGAAGAAAGAAAGAAAGAAAGGAAGGAAGGAAGGAAGGAAGAAAGAAAGAAAGAAAGAAAGAAAGAAAGAAAGAAAGAAAGAAAGAAAGAAAGAAAAAAATAACAACACACTTCTTTCCATCTTCCTGGGATGGATAGAAAGAAGTCATGTTTAATTTCCTTCTCCCTCCCACATCTTCCTCCCTTATTCCTTCCCATTCTCCTTCCTTCCAAAGACAATTACTGCAGATTTACAAGGTATGATTGCCCCAGACATATGAAAAATTCCAATTTCTTATTTATTTATTTATTTATTTATTTATTTATTTATTTATTTATTTATTTATTGTAAGCTCTACACCTAACATGGTGCTTGAACTGGCAACCCTGAGATCAAGACTCTCACACTTTTCTGACTGAGACAGCCAGGCTCCCCTACTGTTGTTCATTATGCTTACAGAATAATTATCAAAGATTTGTTATGGAATGCCAAAGAGAAAAAAAAAAGATTATTCTAGTTTTCTGTGTAATGATCTGAAGAACTCATAACTGGGAATTTATATTCATAAGTAGATTATGTAACTTCTTTTTGGGTATTAAAATAGATGGAACTATGAGCAGCATAATCTACTGTTGCCTAAATTCCAAAGGAAAGGATGTAGGAATTATTCATATGTCAATTTCCTCCCATCCTTACACTTTGATAATACTATTTCAGTGATAATGGAGGAAGAAATGGATAATAGAAAAATAGAAAAAATTGCTATCATCAATCAATGAAACATTTAAAAGTATCCATTCATAAAAATGATAATGATAGTCAATCATAAAAAATTAAATAAGGGATATTTGGTAGATTCAACATGATAAGCAACATATCAGGAACACTAGAGTTGGATCAGGCCTAACAGATAAAAGATTTCCTAACAAACTGAGAGCAAATTACTTGATCACACTTCTGTGAGAATCTTTTTGTCAAGACACCTCCTTCCCTCAGTAAGGACCATTTGAACACAAAACAGCAACTTAGTGATCCCCACGTATTCCAGGAAATTGAATATTGACTAAACCTTTCTCTTTTGAAATGTTCCCAAATTGCTTGCTTGTCCCTATGCAGCTAACGAATGACTACCAAATGCCCCTGAAGATCAATTAGGTAGTCTCCCCCTGCTCTCAAACTTTCTACCTTATAGAATTCTAGACAGAGACTCTTCCAGTGTTTCTTGTTTCTACTCTATAAAACTGACTCTTCTTTCTAACTTCTTTTACAGGTAAAAGGTAGAGTGCCTTGTTTGAGATCGTATGAACTATTTCAAAATCTAATTTGGGGCTTTGCTCTTTAATCCCTCAAATATTTTAAATATCCTAACTCACAGACCCACCTGGGTGTTTTATCTAAGTTATTAATTCTGAACAAATCAAATGGAAATAATGGCATTAATTGATTATTCTAGATACCACTGTGGACCAAGATAAAATCAGTGAAAAAAAATATGTCTCAGTCTCCCAGGCTAATCCTGAGGTGAGCACCCCACTGATGCTACAACTATTTGAAAAAGTTTCCCTTCCATAATTTGATGGATGGCTACTAAAAGTCAGAACTCCAGTCGATAGTTTAACATGAAAAAGTCAAATTGGCAAATGTGATTTTTCAAGCCCTAGTATTATGCGTGTGTGCATATATGTACACACACACAAGCATATAAAGGAGGAGATTTTGGAGTTCCCGTAAAGAACGAGATCAGAAAACCAAGTGAAATGAAGATAGAGTCTTGCTGTGAGGGAAAAAATGCATCTAGAAAAAAGAGGAAATAATCTGGAAAGCAAACAATTTAAGAAATTTTAACTTTGCTCGAGTTGGTTGTATCTCTTTTTGACTCCCTAGATTGTTCCTTTGGTCTGGTCCCTAGATCCCCTCCTGCTGCCACTATAAGTTTCCTTGCACACATCCTCCATCCCACAGCCAGAACATTCCATCTAAAACTCAAACCTGAGCTTTGTTCCATTTAAAGCCTCTTATTTTAATGGTCCCAGTTGCTCTTAGGATAAGTCTTACTTCCTGCCTAGCATCTCACCAGTATCCTCTCTCTCTCCCCAAACTCTACCTTGTTCTATCTTGCTTCCTGTCTGCACCTGCTGCTTGCTCTGCTTGAAATAACCTCTGCCCACTTACCATTCCTCGCTTAGCCTAACTCCTAATATTCTTTTCGACTTACTTCTTAGAAACCTCTCTTTCTGGAAAGCCTCTTACATTCACTTTCTTCCAAGTATCCCAGGTGGGCCAGTAGCTTCCTACAGTTATAAGCTCCTGCTACATAGGGTACTCTAGTATACTTGCTTGTTTCCTTGTCTATAAGACCCCCTGGATTGTGAGCCAACCTATAATATGGTCTGGTGTCCATCTTACTTAGTCCTCATTATGTAAGTAATATTTAGCAGAGTTCATGACATATAGCAACTAATTATTTTTATAGCAATTAATTAATATATATGAAACGAATACATTTGAAAGTGTTGATAAATCATAAAAATAAGAAAGAAAAAATAAAATATAAAGGGTTACAAATACTTTTTTCTAAAATGAGACTTAAAAATAAGCTTATATCCTCAACCTGCTTTTGAAAGCTTTTAAGACCTCGGTAAAATATAGTCTGTCTGATTTGTGATTATACCAATAGTACACCAATGATATGTGGTCCACTGACAAAATGAAATGCTTTGCAGAGCTAGAAAATTAGATTAAAACAGAACAAACTGATTGGATTTAAAGATTATATGGGGTCACAGTCTCAAGACTTGCATTTGAGAATTGCCAGTAGTGAGAGTATTATATTATCCATAAATCCATCTTCCATGTAAAGAAGTACATGTTGGAGCCAGGCTGATGCTGCTGCAGCTTTTATCTTCTGAGAAGAGTTCATATCAGGACCTGACGCTAATGCACGCTATTGTATATTATTTACATGCAATATTATTATTTAGTTAGTAATTTAAAAGGGAGCGAACATGGAGCATGGTGCTTGTTCTGACAAATACTTTTCAAATATAATAATTCCTCCAATCAAACATAATCTATATATGACTGCATGGTTAGCACACATGTGGCATATTATTAAACGGTAAAATTGTTTTGATGTACCTAAATATGTTTACATAAACTCTATGCTGAAATTCTTATCATTTATAAATTTCATATAATGCATTGTAAATTCCACTTTATGCACTAAGAATTTGAAAACACCTCAGTCAAAAAATAAAACAAAAAGTACCATATTTTAGGTTAAATGAGAAGCGGCTATTAAAATCTTTCTATTAGCGCGCACACACACGCACACACACCCTGATTCTAAAAATTCAACTAATTTTCTTAGTTGTTGTTGGGTTTTTGGTTTTTGTTTTGTTTTTTAAAGATTTTATTTATTTATTCATGAGAGACACAGGGAGAGAGAGAGGCAGAGACACAGGCAGAGGGAGAAGCAGGCTCCATGCAGGGAGCGGGACATGGGACTCTATCCCGGGTCACCAGGATCAGGCCCTTGGCTGAAGGGTGCTAAACCACTGGGCCACCGGGGCTGCCCATTGTTTTGTTTTGTTTGTTTTTATCTGTTTTGTTTACTGAGGAGCTTAATTATAGATATTGTTACATGATTGATATTTTCCATGTAAAATATGGATTTTAAAAGCTGCCTCTAGCATAACGACATTTGGGTAGGTCAAGGGAGTTGCAGAGATGACCATAAGTATTTTTTTAACCTTTTAAGGCAAAGATAAAAGTGAATTATCTGTGTATAAAAAGCAACTTATATTTGTTGTTCTAAAGGGGGAGGAAAGATTGCTCTCAAACTTCTTGTCTCCTATACTCCTTTTACCTCCAAAAAGGCAAAGATACCTGCCTATGAGCAGTAAAATATAATACTGTAATTCTCTTTTGTCCAGTTTAAACATTTTAAAAAATAACATAATTATCATGGTGATTACACGGTATCATGAAAATACATAGTCAGTTGTTTTAGTATTATTATGGAACTCATACACATCATATTGAGTGTTAAAAATAAAGCATCGTTTACTAACTGGAAATATTAATAATAATATAAAGAACTATTTTAACGAATTAGAAGAGAACAAATCTGGGGTTTAACTCTAAGATTTTTCCATTTTTAAATGGCCTTCTGTATTGCACTGCATATTAAAGATGTATAGAAAGGAGAAAAATGGAAATTATTAAAGTTGGATCAATATAAAAATATTGAATTTTTCAGGATTGCTAATCCTATTTTCTGTAAGATAAGTTTTCTTTTTCCTCCATTTTCACTGAGCAAGAGATAAGAAGATATTTTTTTCCACCCCATCAAGTTTTTAGAATAAGGTCTGATTTTGAATGCTTAATTTGAAGAAAATTAACATCCCAGAAGAAGTTCAGTTTTTAAGTGGGTCTTCTAATCCTTTGCCCCTCAATCTGGTCCTTGAGCCAGTAGCACTGGGAGCACCTGGGAGCTTCTGAGAAATGCAGAATCTCCTGGTGCCACTCTAGACACACTAAATTAGAACGTGCGTATAACAAGATCTCCTGGAGATCTGTATACACATTAAAGTTTGAGAAGGCAAATTCTATTACACAAGTAAATAGAATTCATTCCTCTTCAAAACCAAAGTGATTTAGCATAGCTCATATTCACAATGTTTTTCCATGATATAAAGGGGGGGGGATATGTTTTAACTTTATAGGCAGCAAAAAATAGTGTGCATAAGGAATGTGATTCACCACTTATTACACTTGTCAGTAATGATGTTTGTCAATGAGTAATCAATATTACAATGATTTTTTCATCTTATTCTATAACTTGAAGAGTTATTCCTATACAGGGAATACTGGTTTAGGTAATTAAAAACAGATTCCTACTAATGTCATTGAGGTTTTAGGGAATTAGAAGTTGTATGGTATATAAAGAGAATGATCTCCAGAATGAACTTACTTTCTATGTTCTTTTTTAAATTAATTATCTGTAGGTAGAGCTGCATAAATCTTTGTGATTGCAGAGTAAATGAACCTTTGTGCTTTTTAAAATTCTATTTTACCAGTGATAAATTATCTTATGTTATTATACTATCACCCCTATCTGAATAATTTTGTTTTTTTAATAAGTTTAATTGATTCATTTCACTGCTTTTCATGTCTAACTCTAATAAACAAATAGTGATTGTTCTATACTTGCTAGGACAAAGCATAGTGTGAGGAATGGTGTGTGTTAAATGATGAATAAGATACAATCTCTTCTCTCAAATACACTCCAGTTCATCAGGGGAGTGAAGACATATACACAAATAACCATGATTAATTTCAATGACAAAGAAAATGCTGTGGGAACACAGAGAGCAGTCACTTCTGATTTGTGGAATTAGTTAAGACTTCTTGAAGGAGAAAACATTTAAAAGTAGGCCAAGGAGGATGGCTGGGATAGTTTATAAAAGGCATCTTATGTGTGAAGAGAACAAGAGTATCTCCATGAGGCCAGGGAATTATTACAAGTGCCCAGGGAATGAAGTAACTAAATAATTTTATTTACTCAACTACTTGCATTAAAGCATACACAGTTTAAAAAACGACTCTTGAAAAAAATATGGGATATATATAGCTATAATATATATATAATTATAAATATATATATTATACATATATAATATATATATAATGAATTAATCGGGAAGTTAGCGAGATGACAGAGTCCATTAAAAGGCGAGTAAAATAGGCTGCTTAACATAAAGTCAGTAGGGAAAAAAACCCAATAATAATATTGCAATATTAGATATGAAGTTGGTTAACAGCCTATAGGGAAATAAAAAAGTAACCTTTGGGGTTATCTTTCAGTGGACAAAAATCATGTATTACTTGTCTATCTTCTAAAAGTTAACATCTAACTTTACAGTCTGGCTCTAATCAATACTAAATCAAACAAAGTTATGACTCCCTAGGACAGAGGCTGTCTCCCAAATGAGTGTTTGATAATACTCTGGTAGAATTTCAAAATGGCACATCTAGATAATTTTTAAGTTGATTTATCAACACTACCCTGTTAAGTAGCTATTATCATACTCAGTTGGTAGATGAAACTGAGTCAAAGATATTAGGCAAAATGCCCAAATAACATTGTTGACACACAAAAAAGGAAGATCTTAATCCAGATTTGTTTGATTTCCTAGCTATAACCTTTGAACTACACAAAAGGAACATTAATACTTATCCTGTCCCAGGCAATATCTAGGTGCCAAACTAAATAAATAACTTTAATATTTAAAACAAACACTCCGCTTCCCTTCCCCTCCTAGGAACACTGAACCATGAGGTTGTTGAGTTCCTACAAAACAAATAGAGATTGGGATCCAAAGAGCCAAAGGACAAAGGGAGGGAAAGGTAGTCCATGGTAAAAGACCTGGGAAAACATGTAGGATTTCTAATTTAAGATTGTATATATACCGCATTCAAAGAATAACACACTTTGGTGTGTCCTAGGGATAGGACAGACAAAAGTTCTAGAATCAAGTAAGTGTAGATGAAGATGCTTTTTTGCAATCTCCCCTTAAAGAGCTGGAATTTGCTTTTCGTGGTTCTTGATGATTTTGGATCACATATCAATCTGTGATTCAGAGAAAGCTATGGAGTCTTTCTGCCAAAATCTATTAATACACAAAATTTTGCCCTCTTATGTACACACACAATTTTGCATTTTTTGAGGACAGTATTTTCTTTACATAAGGAAACCAATAAGTGGTCAATGAGAACACCCATGAGCTTTTGAGACATCAAACTAATCTTCCTATCTATTACTTAAGCCTGTTCAAGTAAATGGGGTTTTGACTAAAACAGGGAGGATAAAAAATAGTGCATTTCTTATCTTCCTCTAGTTAGCACGAGGATCAAACCCCCTAGTTGATACTGATCCAATTCCAGCCTCTTGATTTAATAAAAAAATCTATCTCTTCCCAGGTAGGACTAAAAAGATGTGAGCATAATAGGGTGGTTGAAGGCATAAACTCTGAAACTACATGCCCAGGTTTAAATATCAACTTTCCTAACTTCTAGTTGTGAAAGATGTTTGTTTTGTTTGAAAATTTCTATGTATTCTTACCTGTAAAAGGAGAATAATGATAGTAGTTACCTGATATGGGGTTTCAGTAAGTTTCTGTTTGTATTTATATAATGTACTTAAAGCACTATTTGGCATACAAGCATTTGCTAAATAAATAAGTGTGCACACAGCCCCAACTTCTTCCATTTTCTTTTTCTTAAAATATGTCTATTGAATACCCAGAGTCTACAATATCACTTCTTAAGGTCTATAACATTTCCATGACTATATTTTGCAGGATAGAACTATATCTCTGGGCTTTCAAAAAACTTAAGAATATATAAATGACATTCACTGCTTAAAGAATATTAGCCTTCTGAAATGTGAAAAAATCGATGATTTTTCCTTTTCCTAAAATAGAGATAGCAGCTATAAATTACTTATTCCATCTGCAAACTGATATAATTTCATTTAAAGTTTCCTGGTACTTCCTGACTAATTAATTATGTAATGTTAAATATGAGTTCATTAGAAAAAATATGTACTAATGTATATTCTTAACTGCTAAGCTTTATCTTATCATACTTTGTCTTTTGAATAATTGAATTAATAAACTCTACCATTATCTTAATTGGGGCTTTACACCTTGATGATTTTATCTCATGGAATTAATTCCCATTTTGTTTCTCAGTATCTTGGTACAAAAAATCTCCAAGTCCCATAGCTACTATTGGTATTTTATTGAAAAGATATTTTATGACTTTATATATTAGCGTTTATGACTCAATCATATTCTGGAAAATTCTGTAGTTTTAATTAGGGAGCAATTTGAACTTTATACATTACCCCAATAATAGGAGACATTCCCACTCATTATATTAATTCTGATAAGGAAAACTCTCTCAGAACAGCTAATTTGACTAAGAGCATACAAATTTGCCTTTGAGAAGATTTTCTTTTGTAGATTTAATGCTGTATTAGTATTTCTGGGTTTCTTTTTTATAAACCTGGATAATACTCAACATTTATTTAACTCACTCGGGAACTCTGAGTCTTCAAATATTCTCAAGATGAAAAGAACTTACATATTTTCACATCATTTATGCAAACATCATATATTGCTTCATAACCTTCTAGAGTTATGAAGCACAAAGTATTTTAAGCCTTCTTTAATTTCCACTATGTAAACTTTAGGATGTTTATCATTATATTCTTTACAAGGAGTTTTCTTATACAAATTGATTAAGAAAATAAGACATTTACTGATGAACTGGGGACAGAGGTAGAATTTTGAAATGAGCATATTTATAAATCCATATATTTTACAACAAATAGACATTTTTATTTTTTGAGGAGCACAGTTATAAAGTTAGATAGATGCCTTTAAATGGGAACAGAGTGAAATTCACATTTTTGACTGAAGATACTATTCCTGTTCAAATTATAAAATCTTCAACAGGATGCATGTTTCTAAGCCAGGTTACCTTCCTCAGTAAATTTCAATAGGTATGTTCACATTTGAACAGTAGAGGGAGCTCTGAAAAAGCTTAGTAAATAGGTGAAAAATTGAAGTTAATACAAAATTCTACGTATAAATTACTAAAAATATTTGAGTCATAAATCAATAAATTGATTTTGCTTTCAAAGTCACGCACCTTTTGAAATCCTTTAGGGGTTAATATGCTTTTCAAATTTTTCATGTCCTTAATTATTTCATTTTAAAGAGCTCTAGATACATGTCATTTATTACTGTCTATACATCCTATTAAGTTTATGTATAAATTTACTTAAACGTATCCGGACTTTTATAGATTCTTTTATATGTTTATCCTCTCCGTTTTATGGATGCTACAGTTGCATTAACAGTTTGTAAAAAAGTGATACTGTTAATTCACCAAGAACTTTATTGTTTAAAGTTTGGCTTACTGACCCTGGGGGTCTAAATAAAACTGGACTGGAATAAACACAGTGCCATAAAAGCCCAGAACTGTCCAACGGCTGTAGCTAGTTAATAAACAGTTGATATTTCCTGAGTATTTATTGGAATCTGAATGTTATTCTGGGTACCCTAATAAATATAAAAGGAATACAACCAAGTGATAGTATTCTCAGGAGCATAGAATAGCTATAATGGCAGACAGGAAGGATTTAGGACCAGAACTTGGTTTCTGGGGGTTGGGATAAGAGGCTCTAATTTTGAGATAAATAACTTATTTAGATATGATGATTCATACATGTCATTGAGGATTTCATTTGAGGACTCTATAATCTAATGAAGGTAAACTTTCTTAATCTGTTGCTGAATCATAGGTATTCAATAAATAACTCCCTTTTCCATGAATATCCACCAGAGTTAGTAAACACCCACAATTCATAATCCATATTTCCTAAATCCAAACATCTCTGAAAACTGATATTATTCTCCAAGAAATTCAATTTATAACAAAACCTAGACTGACCCAAAGTAATTCAGCAGTAAGGTGTGATCTCAATTGAAATAAAGATACATATAGTAATGGTATTTTATACTTTATAAACATCTGTCTTTGGGGGGAAAATGCCTCAAAGCATTTATTTTGCTTATATTCCCTCTTTTACATAATCATGAATAAAATCCATAATTTAAAAGCCATAACTATAGTGTCCAAGGGCTCTGTTGCTAAATGTACAAATGTAATTTTAGTGTCTAAGAAGCAGGGGGCTCTGTAAAGCTAAAATTCTTCCAAAATAAAAGGTTTCTTTGAAAAAGAAGCATTAGGAAACAGGAGAATTGGAGGACTTTTTCTTTTTCAATGGTATATAAAATAATGTTCTTACAACTGATGGTGAGTACATAAAATACATAAAATCAACTTTTGAAGATCTCTACATCTTATCTTGGGAATATATTGTCTATTTTAATCAGAAAATGACTCAAAACCAAACTTTAAATACCATATTTCCTTGACTGTAAACATCCCATCATTTTACTGAACATTACCATGTTTGATTTTCAGGTGCTCATACAGAACCCTATACAGAACTAGGTATACCACATCTAATATATATATATATATATATATATATATATATATATATACACACACACACACACTCCTCAGTTGTAGTCATTTCTAACTGGATTAAGAACTTTACAATTTTTGGCATTAGCAGATGAGTTCTTGTTTACCTGGCTGGTAAGAAAAGAGTGATAGGTTGGTCAGCCTAGCCAGGACTCCCAGAAAGTTTCAATGAATTTATGGCCTCATCCCGTTAACATTGTTGCTGTTTGTTTGTATTGAATAAAAACACCCTCATGTGAGCTGTGGTGTAAACTGGTATCTGTTCCTGTCTGGTCTGAGCAGGCTTCATCTCACTGGTTTGTCTCAACAAAGCATGCCTGTATGACTTTAGGGGTTTTGTTTTTTTTTTTTTTTTCATGAAGGAATGTGCCCTATGAATTCAATAAAATTCACTGCAGAATAGATCAAGTCAAATATATATATATATATATATATATATATATATATTATATATATCCAATTATAGTTCTAGACTCTGGAAACTTATGAACTTTAAAACCCTTGTCTGGAAGGGTTTGGATGACAGATTGTGGCTGCACAGCCTATACCTACCTCTAAACTGTTTTGAGTATATGATAATGATCATGCTTAATTTATGAGGCCAGACATTATAAATGGGTACGAATCATGCAAGAAAGATCTAAACAATAATTCATCATCAGGCAGGCTATTCTGCACCGTTTGGCTTTCCCCCAAATTTGTTGAAATCCTAATGCCCCATGTGATGATTTTAATAGGTGGGACTATTGGGAAGTAATTAGGATAGATGAGGTCATGAGGGTGGAGCCCTCATCAATAGGATTAGTGCCCTCAATGAGCTAGGAGAGGACTTGCTTCCTCTCTGTGCTTTTTCCATTTGAGGATACAATAGAGTCAGTAGTCCGCATCTTGCAAAACAGCCCTTATTCAAACTTGACTATGCTGGCATCCTGATCTCAAACACCGAGGCTCCAAAACTGTGTGAAATAAATTTCTTTTGTTTATGAGCAGTCTGGTCTATCATGCTTTGTTATAGCAGCCTGAACCAACTAACACACAAACCATCCCATATGCAAAGATTTATGTCTACATAGAGCCACTTAAGTATTAATATCTAAACTAAACGTTGTAATACATTATGTAGAATCACTGTAAATTCTCTCTAACCATAAAGACTACTTCTTTATGAGATGATGACAACTTATTTTGTTACAGATTTATCCCATTAATTCTGGCAAATAGTTACATCACTCAGTAGAACATAGAATGCTAGGGGATCAAAGATCATGAAATGCTGTTAAATCAATTAGATAACAGGTGACAAATCAAAGCAAAAATGATTCAGAATAATTGTAGAATGAAGGCTGATGATAAAATAATTCATAATATATCTAATAGATTTTTTTAAATGATCCTGGTTCTTCACCAATGATTCAATAGGTGGAATAGCAGAAATACCATCAGAATTTCTCCTAATGAAATATAAATGCTGGGACACCTGGATGACTGAGTGGTTGAGTGTCTGCCTTTGGCTCAGGGCATGATCCCAGAGTCCCAGGATTGAGTCCCACATCTGGCACCCTACATGGGGCCTGCTTCTCTCTCTGCCTGTGTCTCTGCCTCTCTCTCTGTGTTTCTCATGAATAAATAAATAAAATCTTTTTTAAAAAGAAATATAAATGCTGTATTCAAGAACAGCAATATGGACTATTTTCTATTCCTGAAAGTGAAACATAAGAAAATTGGAGAAAGGAAAATGCAGATGTCAATTAAAGGAACCAGTTTAGACTTAAAAAAAAAAAAAAAAGTTCTAGAAGTTTAGTATTATACAGGTACTCCTAACAGGCCAAATGTCTTCAATATATATGCATGTCAATAACTTTTTATACACCAGTATTATTGCCTAAATTGTACACATATATTATTTCCTCTTTGGTCTAAAACAGACCTTTTCTCCCCCCTCACTATCCCCACTAGTTTTCAATGTCAACACTAAGTACAACCCTGAATCTACAGTTTCAGTTGCTATGTGAAGAGAAAACTATGTTGAGATACTTTTATAATGATAACTGAGATATTACACCAAGATACATACATTTCCAAAATAAGATAAGTGTAGCACTGGCAAGGCTTGAAATGGTATGAAAATAATGGCTTATTAAGGGAATTTATGAATATGAGCAATCACAAACACAGAACAGAATGTGTGTAAGTAGACCAACATGCTGAATAAATATTTTCTCCTGAAAGCACAATCATGCAATTTTCATGAAATACAAAAATTGCAGTTATTTTCAAGGTTATCTCTATTTTTTTCTTCTTCTTTTTAATGATAGACTGCTTTTGTCTTTTCCTTGTCTGAGTTCTTTTCCCACCGTGGGGCTCATTTATTTTCTGGTCACAGTTTTATTTTGGTTTTCCCTGCTGTGCTGGTGTTAAAACAAATTAGTTTCATATATTTTCCTAAAGGTAGCTGATTTAGATATTTTCTTTCCGATGGATAAAGATAAAAATGGTTTAATAAATGTATTTTAAGGTAGTTGCGTTTTAGTGCCTCTGTGTGTAACTTCCTGCTGTGGAATCTCAGTGTGGCACAGTGACATATTTTGAAAGCTGCCTGAAGAGTTGGACTGTTGTTTTATGTGATCAGTGTACTGAAGTCATGCAGAGTTTTCATCACTTTTCTTCTTTTTACCTTCTCCTTCCTCTTCTCTCCCTTTTTCTCCTTCACTCCCCCCACTCTTTCTCTGTCTTCCTCCTTTCTTTCTTCCTTCTCTCATCCTTTCTTTCTCTCATCTGTCTTTTTCTTCATTCCCTCAGCTGCCATGATATTGGGAACACTGCTAAGATGTATTTTGTAAACATTGATGAGGAGAAGAGCATGTTACAAGTAGAACCACTTGTGTTAGTTTCCTGTCTTACTTAATAAAAAAAAAAAATAGAATCATCCTCAGTAAAGACCATATGGATTTTTAAAACTGACCGACATTCTGTAGTAAATCTCTACTTCTGATAGGGCTGACATGGAGATTTCTCAAGATGGTGTTTTGTGCAATGGAAAAACAGAAAGCAGAGATTCTAGGCACTATTCCAGCCTGAGGAGCAACAAGGCCAGAATAGTCCCCTGGCCCAGGCAGCAGGTACTTGGAACTGAGGGAACTGCCAGGGGTCTGATAAGGATTCTGCATAATGCTTCTCTGCCTGTGCCCTCATTATCGCTCAAGTGAGTCTAATTTTAGAAACCCCCTGTTTATTACACTTCTGTACAAATAATAGGCATTTCCTACATACATGATTAGGAAGATTCCTAAGAAAAACTGTATGTCAGAGCTTTATACCTCATTCCTTTGGAAAGTCCTTTGGTATTCAAGTCCCTACTGTACCTACTAGTGTTAAAGCTCTTTTTTGCTGACCTTAACATAGAATCCACTATATAGGACAAGGTACAGTCCTCAGGACCCCTTAATGCAAGCAATTTACTGCCATTTCTGTATTTCACTAGAAATTTGGTGGACAGGGCCGCCTGGGTGGCTCAGTGGTTTAGCGCCGCCTTCAGTCCCAAGCGTGATCCTGGAGACCCGGGATGAAGTCCCATTTGGGCTCCCTGCATGGAGCCTGCTTCTCCCTCTGCCTGTATTTCTGCATCTCTCTCTCTCTCTCTCATGAATAAATAAATAAAATAAAATAAAAAAAGAAATTTGGTGGACAACAGAATCTATACACTTTTGCAAAGAAACTTAGATTTCTCCCTAAGTGTATGTTCACAGTAACAGAGGACTTGCTGATGAATGTAGAGGGCAATCACATTTTCTCACTCAGTTGGTAATGGCATAGGAGCAGATGGTAGATACAAGCCTATAGTGAGGTGTCTATTCTACTATAGAAGTTGACACAGCCATTCATTTTTACTGGATGTTCTGAGATTGTACCAAACTCTCTTGCATGATTACATTTGACTACCAAGTTGGTGAGACCATAAGGGCTACCTCAACATAAGTCATTAGTCTATGGACAATTAAAACAAAATCTCTCATTTTTATTTACCAGGAACAAACATTAACAAAGATAACTGTTTTTTTTTCCATTAAAAGTGAATATTGGGGGGCTCCTGGGGGTTCAGTCTCTTGGGCATCTGTCTTTGGTTCAGGTCATGATCCCAGGGTCCTGGGATTGAGATCCATGTCAGGCTCCCTGCTCAGCAAGAGTCTGATTCTCCCTCTGCTCCTCCCCCTGCTCATGCTTGAGCACTTTCTCCCTCCCTCTCTCTCTCTCTCTCTCAAATAAATAAAATAAAATCTTAAAAAATAGTGAATGTTGGGGTGGTCTAAGATGGTGGTGGCACAAGAAGATGCTGACCTCACCTCCTCCCATGAACTCAATGAATATACAGTGACATAAGGAGAACCCCCCTCTGAAAGACACCTGAAAAGTAACTGAATACCTCTTCCACAATAATGAATAAAAGGGCTACATGAAGACAGGTAGGAGATACAGACATTCTCTCACCAAGAACCCCACCTTTGGCAAGTGAACCACAATCAGGAGGAATCCCAAAATAGGAGCTCCTCTCTAAGGAGCAAAGGTTTGTGCCTTTATTGCAGACACCCCAACCCTGGGATCAGCTCTGGAGAGATATCCCCTAAAATGCCTAGTTTTGAGAGCTGCCTAGGTAGCTCAGTTGTTTAAGTGTCTGCCTTCTGCTCAGGTCATGATGGTAAATTCCTGAGATCAAGCCCTGTGTCAAACTCCCTGCTCAGTGGGGAGTCTGTTTCTCTCTCTCTTTTTTTTTTTTTTTTTATTTTTTTTTTTTTATTTTTTTTTATTTTTTATTTTTTATTGGTGTTCAATTTACTAACATACAGAATAACACCCAGTGCCCGTCACCCATTCACTCCCACCCCCCGCCCTCCTCCCCTTCTACCACCCCTAGTTCGTTTCCCAGAGTTAGCAGTCTTTATGTTCTGTCTCCCTTTCTGATATTTCCCACACATTTCTTCTCCCTTCCCTTATTTTCCCTTTCACTATTATTTATATTCCCCAAATGAATGAGAACATATAATGTTTGTCCTTCTCCGACTGACTTACTTCACTCAGCATAATACCCTCCAGTTCCATCCACGTTGAAGCAAATGGTGGGTATTTGTCATTTCTAATAGCTGAGTAATATTCCATTGTATACATAAACCACATCTTCTTTATCCATTCATCTTTCGTTGGACACCGAGGCTCCTTCCACAGTTTGGCTATCGTGGCCATTGCTGCTAGAAACATCGGGGTGCAGGTGTCCCAGCGTTTCATTGCATTTGTATCTTTGGGGTAAATCCCCAACAGTGCAATTGCTGGGTCGTAGGGCAGATATATTTTTAACTGTTTGAGGAACCTCCACACAGTTTTCCACAGTGGCTGCACCAGTTCACATTCCCACCAACAGTGTAAGAGGGTTCCCTTTTCTCCACATCCTCTCCAACATTTGTTGTTTCCTGCCTTGTTAATTTTTCCCATTCTCACTGGTGTGAGGTGGTATCTCATTGTGGTTTTGATTTGTATTTCCCTGATGGCAAGTGATGCAGAGCATTTTCTCATGTGCATGTTGGCCATGTCTATGTCTTCCTCTGTGAGATTTCTGTTCATGTCTTTTGCCCATTTCATGATTGGATTGTTTGTTTCTTTGGTGTTGAGTTTAATAAGTTCTTTATAGATCTTGGAAACTAGCCCTTTATCTGATATGTCATTTGCAAATATCTTCTCCCATTCTGTAGGTTGTCTTTGAGTTTTGTTGACTGTATCCTTTGCTGTGCAAAAGCTTCTTATCTTGATGAAGTCCCAATAGTTCATTTTTGCTTTTGTTTCTTTTGCCTTCGTGGATGTATCTTGCAAGAAGTTACTATGGCCGAGTTCAAAAAGGGTGTTGCCTGTGTTCTTCTCTAGGATTTTGATGGAATCTTGTCTCACATTTAGATCTTTCATCCATTTTGAGTTTATCTTTGTGTATGGTGAAAGAGAGTGGTCTAGTTTCATTCTTCTGCATGTGGATGTCCAATTTTCCCAGCACCATTTATTGAAGAGACTGTCTTTCTTCCAATGGATAGTCTTTCCTCCTTTATCGAATATTAGTTGCCCATAAAGTTCAGGGTCCACTTCTGGATTCTCTATTCTGTTCCACTGATCTATGCGTCTGTTTTTGTGCCAGTACCACACTGTCTTGATGACCACAGCTTTGTAGTACAACCTGAAATCTGGCATTGTGATGCCCCCAGATATGGTTTCCTTTTTTAAAATTCCCCTGGCTATTCGGGGTCTTTTCTGATTCCACACAAATCTTAAAATAATTTGTTCTAACTCTCTGAAGAAAGTCCATGGTATTTTGATAGGGATTGCATTAAACGTGTATATTGCCCTGGGTAACATTGACATTTTCACAATATTAATTCTGCCAATCCATGAGCATGGAATATTTTTCCATCTCTTTGTGTCTTCCTCAATTTCTTTCAGAAGTGTTCTATAGTTTTGAGGGTATAGATCCTTTACATCTTTGGTGAGGTTTATTCCTAGGTATCTTATGCTTTTGGGTGCAATTGTAAATGGGATTGACTCCTTAATTTCTCTTTCTTCAGTCTCATTGTTAGTGTATAGAAATGCCACTGACTTCTGGGCATTGATTTTGTATCCTGCCACGCTACCGAATTGCTGTATGAGTTCTAGCAATCTTGGGGTGGAGACTTTTGGGTTTTCTATGTAGAGTATCATGTCATCGGCGAAGAGGGAGAGTTTGACTTCTTCTTTGCCAATTTGAATGCCTTTAATGTCTTTTTGTTGTCTGATTGCTGAGGCTAGGACTTCCAGTACTATGTTGAATAGCAGTGGTGAGAGTGGACATCCCTGTCTTGTTCCTGATCTTAGGGGAAAGGCTCCCAGTGCTTCCCCATTGAGAATGATATTTGCTGTGGGCTTTTCATAGATGGCTTTTAAGATGTCGAGGAATGTTCCCTCTATCCCTACACTCTGAAGAGTTTTGATCAGGAATGGATGCTGTATTTTGTCAAATGCTTTCTCTGCATCCAATGAGAGGATCATATGGTTCTTGGTTTTTCTCTTGCTGATATGATGAATCACATTGATTGTTTTACGGGTGTTGAACCAGCCTTGTGTCCCAGGGATAAATCCTACTTGGTCATGGTGAATAATTTTCTTAATGTACTGTTGGATCCTATTGGCCAGTATCTTGTTGAGAATTTTTGCATCCATGTTCATCAGGGATATTGGTCTGTAATTCTCCTTTTTGGCGGGGTCTTTGTCTGGCTTTGGAATTAAGGTGATGCTGGCTTCATAGAACGAATTTGGAAGTACTCCATCTCTTTCTATCTTTCCAAACAGCTTTAGGAGAATAGGTATGATTTCTTCTTTAAACGTTTGATAAAATTCTCCTGGGAAGCCATCTGGCCCTGGACTCTTGTGTCTTGGGAGGTTTTTGATGACTGCTTCAATTTCCTCCCTGGTTATTGGCCTGTTCAGGTTTTCTATTTCTTCCTGTTCCAGTTTTGGTAGTTTGTGGCTTTCCAGGAATGCGTCCATTTCTTCTAGATTGCCTAATTTATTGGCGTATAGCTGTTCATAATATGTTTTTAAAATCGTTTGTATTTCCTTGGTGTTGGTAGTGATCTCTCCTTTCTCATTCATGATTTTATTAATTTGAGTCTTCTCTCTCTTCTTTTTAATAAGGCTGGCTAATGGTTTATCTATCTTATTAATTCTTTCAAAGAACCAACTCCTGGTTCTGTTGATCTGTTCCACAGTTCTTCTGGTCTCGATTTCGTTGAGTTCTGCTCGAATCTTTATTAGCTCCCTTCTTCTCTTGGGTGTAGGATCTATTTGCTGTTTTTTCTCTAGCTCCTTTATGTGTAAGGTTAGCTTTTGTATTTGAGTTCTTTCCAGTTTTTGAATGGATGCTTGTATTGCGATGTATTTCCCCCTTAGGACTGCTTTTGCTGCATCCCAAAGATTTTGAACGGTTGTATCTTCATTCTCATTAGTTTCCATGAATCTTTTTAATTCTTCCTTAATTTCCTGGTTGACCCTTTTATCTTTTAGCAGGATGGTCCTTAACCTCCATGTGTTTGAGGTCCTTCCAAACTTCTTGTTGTGATTTAGTTCTAATTTCAAGGCATTATGGTCCGAGAATATGCAGGGGACAATCCCAATCTTTTGGTATCGGTTCAGACCCGATTTGTGACCCAATATGTGGTCTATTCTGGAGAAAGTTCCATGTGCGCTTGAGAAGAATGTGTATTCAGTTGAGTTTGGATGTAAAGTTCTGTAGATATCTGTGAAATCCATCTGGTCCAGTGTATCATTTAAAGCTCTCGTTTCTTTGGAGATGTTTTGCTTAGAAGACCTATCAAGTATAGAAAGAGCTAGATTGAAGTCACCAAGTATAAGTGTATTATTATCTAAGTATTTCTTCACTTTGGTTAATAATTGATTTATATATTTGGCAGCTCCCACATTCGGAGCATATATATTGAGGATTGTTAAGTCCTCTTGTTGAATAGATCCTTTAAGTATGATATAGTGTCCCTCTTCATCTCTCACTACAGTCTTTGGGGTAAATTTTAGTTTATCTGATATAAGGATGGCTACCCCTGCTTTCTTTTGAGGACCATTCGAATGGTAAATGGTTCTCCAACCTTTTATTTTCAGGCTGTAGGTGTCCTTCTGTCTAAAATGAGTCTCTTGTAGACAGCAAATAGATGGGTCCTGCTTTTTTATCCAGTCTGAAACCCTGCGCCTTTTGATGGGGTCATTAAGCCCGTTCACATTCAGAGTTACTATTGAGAGATATGAGTTTAGTGTCATCATGATATCTATTCAGTCTTTGTTTTTGTGGACTGTTCCACTGAACTTCTTCTTAAAGGGGAATTTTAAGAGTCCCCCTTAAGATTTCTTGCAGAGCTGGTTTGGAGGTCACATATTCTTTTAGTTGCTGCCTGTCTTGGAAGCTCTTTATCTCTCCTTCCATTTTGAATGAGAGCCTTGCTGGATAAAGTATTCTTGGTTGCATGTTCTTTTCATTTAGGACCCTGAATATATCCTGCCAGCCCTTTCTGGCCTGCCAGGTCTCTGTGGAGAGGTCTGCTGTTACCCTAATACTCCTCCCCATAAAAGTCAGGGATTTCTTGTCTCTTGCTGCTTTAAGGATCTTCTCCTTATCTTTGGAATTTGCAAGCTTCACAATTAAATGTCGAGGTGTTGAACGGTTTTTATTGATTTTAGGGGGGGATCTCTCTATTTCCTGGATCTGAATGCCTGTTTCCCTTCCCAGATTAGGAAAGTTTTCAGCTAGAATTTGTTCAAATACATATTCTGGCCCTCTGTCCCTTTCGGCGCCCTCGGGAACCCCAATTAAACGTAGGTTTTTCTTCCTCAGGCTGTCGTTTATTTCCCTTAATCTATCTTCATGGTCTTTTAATTGTTTGTCTCTTTTTTCCTCAGTTTCCCTCTTTGCTGTCAACTTGTCTTCTAGGTCACTCACTCGTTCTTCCACCTCGTTAACCCTCGTCGTTAGGACTTCTAGTTTGGATTGCATCTCATTCAATTGGTTTTTAATTTCTGCCTGATTAGCTCTAAATTCTGCAGTCATGAAGTCTCTTGAGTCCTTTATACTTTTTTCTAGAGCCACCAGTAGCTGTATAATAGTGCTTCTGAATTGGCTTTCTGACATTGAATTGTAATCCAGATTTTGTAACTCTGTGGGAGAGAGGACTGTTTCTGATTCTTTCTTTTGAGGTGAGGTTTTCCTTCTAGTCATTTTGCTCAGTGCAGAGTGGCCAAAAGCAAGTTGTATTGGGAAAAAGAGAAAAAGAGAGGAGAGAAAGAAGGAAAGAAAAGAGAAAGAGAAAAAAAAAGGGAAGAAAAAGAAAAAAAAAAACGAAAAAAGAAAAAAAAAAAAAAGAAGAAAAAGAGAAAGAAAAAGAAAGGAGAAAAAAAGGGGGTGGGGGAAGGAAACAAATCAAAAAGCAAAACAAAACAAAAACAAAAACAAAAACAAACAAACAAAAAAAGAACCACCGGGGAGTATCTTCTGATTCTGTGTTCTTTAAGTCCCTTGGCTTCTCCTGGAAGTTGTCCGTCTAGCTGGTGTTCTGGGGGAGGGGCCTGTTGTGCTGATTTTCAGGTGTTAGCAGTTGGGGGAGCTGCTGTGCCCCTGCCTGGTGCAGGGCTCGGTGGGGGTTGTTTACCCCGTGAGGCCGCAGGAGGAACAGCCCCAGTGGCGGGGCAGCTCTGGAAACCTGGATTCAGCTCCGGCAGGAACTCCGGAGCTCTCCGTCTGCAGGGCCTGGAGGCTCCGGGGCGGGGCCGCTGATCTGCTCAGCTGGGGCAGGAGCGTCCTCGCTGTCCTGGGCCCTCCCGGCCTCTGCCTGTCCCGGGGGAGGCGGGATCCTGGGCTGTGTCCCGGCGCCCTGTGCTCCGGAGCCTGCGCTGGTGGATTCGCGCTCCCGGGCCGCGCAACCCCCTCCGCGGAGCTGCCGCCCGAGCCCCTCCGAGCTGCTCCTGGAACCGCGCAGCCCCCTCCGCACGGAGCCTCTTCCTCTGCCCGAGCCCCTCCGAGCTGCTCCCGGGGCCGCGCAGCCCCCTCCGCGGAGCCGCCGCCCGAGCCCCTTCAGCTGCTCCGGGTCCCGCCGGGTCCCGCCGTGCGCGCTGCAGCCCTTAGGGAGCTCGGCGCACTCTCCTGGGCGCGCAGTTGCTGTTACTGTCCCAGGGAGCCCGAGGGCATCCCCGCCCTCCTGGGTCCTGCTCCAACTCCCCGCGAGCCCCTTTCCCCCGGGAAGGTCGGTGCAGCTCCTGCTCCTCCGGGACGGGGCTCTCCTGTCCTGGGGACACTCGCCCCGGCCTCAGCCCGGCTCCTCGCGGGGCCCCTCCCCCTTGGAGGCCTTTGTTCCTTTATTTCTTTTTCCCCGTCTTCCTACCTTGATAGAAGCGCGAACTCTTCTCACTGTAGCATTCCAGCTGGTCTCTCTTTGAATCTCAGGCCGAATTCATAGATTTTCAGGATAATTTGAAGGTTTTCTAGGTAGTTTGGTGGAGACAGGTGATTTGGAGACCCTACTCCTCCGCCATCTTGCTCCTCCCCCTGTTTCTCTCTCTCTCCCTGCTCCTCTCCCTCTGCTCCTCCTCCCACTCATGCTAACACTCTCTCTGTCTTTTTTTCAAATAAGTAAATACATTCCTTAAAAATTTTTTTTAATTAAAAAAATAAAATAAAATGTCTAGCCTTGAAAACCAATGGGGCTTACATCCAGGAGATTTGAAGGGCTAAAGGAAACTGACACTTTTTTTTTCTTTTTTCTTTCTCTTTCTTTTTTTCTTCAGGGGAAAGACAGATGAGGAAAATGAAGAATGAAGGTGAAGAGGATTTGAAACTGATATCACTTTTAAGGGACTCAAGCATTCAGACTCACTTGCCACAGGGTCCAGTACTAAAGTAATAGTCTAAAATGTGCCTAGAATGTTTGTGGAGATCCATTTGCTAATCTTAAAGAGTCTACTGGAAGAGCAGTAATCTGCAGAGACTTTCTCCTGGATGGTGGTGCCTGTGGGCATCATATCTGCACGCTCCTTCTATCTTGCTAGCACAAGCAAGCACACATAGTTCCCACACTCTTCTGCTATCCCGCTAAAGCCCACAGGCACACATAGTTCCCACACTTTCCCATGGCCAAATCCCCAAACCTGCATTCTCTAGCTGCCTTGCTAAAACCAGTAGGCATGCACAGACCAAACAAGGGACTCTTCTAAATTGTGTGGCTCTAGTGGCCAGGACACTTGCATTCCTGAGTCCCATGGAACTATAACAATCAAAGAAACAGTTCTTGGCAAGTTACTATCAGTATGGCACAGCAGAAACAGCAGATTGAAAAAACAACCCCAATCTTCCTGTGAAAAAGATCTATTTACTTGTCTTGGAGTTTCAGCCTGAGGGGTAGGCTTTAGGTTTATCATACACATAAAGGCTATGGAAGTACTCTCAAGGCTGGGAGATGCCATATTTTTTCTCTTTCAAAGCTTAGCTGTAACTTGCTGATACCTCCCACAAAGAAGACTATATACTCATTTGGAGTCTTGGTTTTTGTAACAGTCATCCAGAGTGTACCTCCAGATCACTTAGTCTGAAGGCCAGAAGAGTTTACAACTGATATACTACAGGATGTATATATTCATACCTTAAAAGCTACAGTCTGAAGGTCTGGCTCCCAATCAGTTTCAAACTAGGAGCTGAATAAGATCTCTCTGTCTGGAGCACTGAGAGTTCTTGGCACACCCTCAACACCTGGGACCTATCAAGAATAATTAATGATATTTAGACAATCTCAAAAGTTCAAAGTTTCAAGAGACAACCTAGAGCTAGATCAAGGGTGAATGACAGGATTCATCTTCTATATAGGGACCTCTTTTAACACTGAGAGAAGTAACTGTTTCACCTAACACATATAATCAAACAGAGAGAATCAAGTAAAATTAAGTAATAGGGGACTATGTTTCAACTGAAAGAGTAAAATAAAACCTCAGAAAAACAAAACCAAAAAACCCCCAAAACCCCAATGAAACAGACAGAAGTAATTTACCTGATAAGGACTTCAAACTATGTAGTAAAGATGCTCACTGAGCTGAGGAGAATAACAGATGACCATAGTCATCTTAACTTCAATAAAGATAGATAAAATAAAAGAAAGTACCAAACAGAAGTCATGGAGCTTAAAAATACAATAATTGAACTTAAAAATTTACTAGACAGGTTTAAAAGCAGACAAGATGAAGCAAAAGAAAGGATCAGTGAGCTAGAAGACAGAATGGAACATACTCAAACAGAGCAGCAAAAAGAAAAAATAATAATATATTTTTTTAAAAAAGAAGATACCTTAAGGGACCAATGGGACAACATCAAGTGGAATAATATATGTATTGCGGGATCACAGATGAATATGAGAGAGAAAAGAGGGCAGAAAACTTATTTGAAGAAATAATGGCTGATAACTTATCTAACTTGGTAAAGGAAACAGACATCCAGATCCAGAAAGCCCACAGAAGTTCAAATAAAATGAAGCTAAGGAGATCATAATAAGATGTCAAATGTTAAGGAGAAAGAGAGAATCTTAAAGCAGTAAGAAAAAAACGACTTGTTATATACAATGGAACCCCATAAGACTATCAGATTTTTCAGCAGAAACTTTGCAAGCCAGATGGGAGAAGTATGATGTATTCAAAGTGCTTAAAGGAAAGAAAAACTTCTAACCAAGAATACTTTACAGACAAGATTATCATGCAGTACTGGGTGCAGTACTGGGACTGCTGGGTGGCTCAGTGGTTGAGTGTCTGTCTTTGGCGCAGGACATGATCCCAGTCCAGGGATCAAGTCCTGCATCGGGCTCCCTACAAGGAGCTCCTTCTCTCTCTATGTCTCTGCCTCTCTCATGAATAAATAAATAAAACCTTAAAAAAAAAAAGATTATCATGCAGTACTGATGGAAAGATAGAATTTGTCAGACAAGCAAGATCTAAAGGAATATATCACCACTCTCAACCTTATAACAAATGTTAAAGAGACTTCTTTAAGCTGAAAATAAAGGCCCTAACTATTAATAAGAAAACACATGAAAATATACATATCACTGGTAAAGGTAAAAATAGTATCAGTAGTACATTAACTACTTATAAAGCTGGTATGAATGTTAAAAGACAAAAGTAGTAAAGATAACTATAACTATGATAGTTAAGGCATATACAAAATAAAAAAAGACAAAATGTGACAACAAAAACATAAAATATGGAGGAAGTAAAATAATACTTTTAGAATGCATTCAAATTTATGTTGCCATCAACTTAAAATAGACTATTATATAGAATGAATGTTATGCATGATCCTCATGGTAACCACAAAGCAAAAAGTTATAATAGATACACAAAAGAAAATGAGAAAGGAAGCTAAACACATTACTTAAGAAAGTCATATACCTCAGAGGAAGAGAGCAAGCGAGGTAAAAAGGAACCAGAGACAAACTATAAAACAACCAAAGACCAACTAACAGAATGCCAATAAGTATATACTTATCAATAATTAGTTTCAATATAAGTGGACTAGAAATTCTTCAGTCAAAAGACATAAAGTGGCTGAACGAATAAAAGAAAAAAAAAAGGCAGCTTATATGCTGCCTATAAGAGACTTCAGATGTAGGACACATGCAGACTAAAAGTGAAAGGATGGAAAAAAATGTTCCATACACATGGAAATCAAAAGAAAGCTGCGGTAGCAATACTTATATCAGACAAAATGGATTTTAAAACAAAGACGGTAATAAAAGATAAAGACGAATGTTATATACCGATAAAGAAGTCAATTCAATAAGAGGATAAAATATTTGTAAATACTAATGCACCTAAAATAGGAGCACTGAATATAGACAGCAAATATTAACAGACCTAAAGAGAAAAATTGACTATAATAAAATTTATAAGAGAAATTTTATAAGAGAAAAATTGACAAATAATAATAGTGGGGGACTTTAATACCACACTTACATTAATGGATAGATCATCCTCAAAGATAATTAATAACACAAACATTGAAACATCAACTTTAAATAACCCATTAAACCAGATGGACTTGATAGATATATATAGTACATTCTATCTAAAGACAGCAGAATTCACATTCAGAATTATTCTCAAATGCACATGGAACATTCTCCAGGACAGACCATATGTTAGGACACAAAACAAGTTTCAGTAAATTTAAGAAGATTGAAATTATATCAAGCATCTTTAGTGACCACAATGGTATGAAACTAGATATCAATTAGAAGAAGAACTAGGGGATCCCTAGGTGGCTCAGCGAGTTAGCACCTGGCTTCCACCCAGGGCATGATCCTGGAGTCCTGGGATCAAGTCCCACATCAGGCTCCCTGCATGGAGCCTGCTTCTCCCTCTGCCTGTGTCTCTGCCTCTCTCTCTCTCTCTCGAATAAATAAATAAAATCTTAAAAAAATAAAAATAAAAATTGTTTTAAAAAAAAAAGAAGAAAACTTGAAAAAAAGCACAAATATATGCAAACTAAACAATGTGCCAATGAATAGCTAATGACTCAATGAAGAAATCAAAAAGGAAATTAAAAAAATACCTTGAGACAAGTGAAAATGAGAATACAACATACCAAAATCTATGAAATGCAGCAAAAGCAGTTCTAAGGGAGAAGTTTGTTGTCTACATGTCTACCTCAAGAAATAAGAAAAATATTAATCTAATTTTACACCTAAAAAAAAGTCCAAAATCAGTACAAGGAAGGAAATATGAAAGATCAGAGAAGAAATAAATCAAACAGAGACTAAAAAGACAATTGAGAAGGTAAATGAAACTAAAAGCTGGTTATTTGAAAAGATGAACAAAATTGATAAACCTTTACCTTGACTCACTGAGAGAGAGAGGGGGCGGAGGGAGAGAAAAAGGGCCAAATAAATAGAAACAGAACTGAAAGAGGGGAAACTACAATTGATACAACAGAAATACAAAGGACCATAGTAACTATTATGAGCAACTATATGCCAACAAATTGGATAACTCAAAAGAAATGAACAAATTCCTAGAAACATACAATCTCCCAAGACTGAATCATGAAGATATAATAAATATGAATAGACCAATCAATAGCAAGTAGACTGACCCAGTAATCAAAAATCTCCCAACAAACAAAAGTAGGTGATTTCACTGGTAATTTCCACCAAGCATTCAAATAAGATTTAATGTCTATATTCAAACTCTGACAAAAGTTTAAAGAGGAAGGAACACTTCCAAACTCATTTTATGAGCCTAGCATTACCCTGATACCAAAACCAAACAAGGGTATCAAAGGGAAAAAAATTACAGGGCAATATTCCTGATGAATACAGATGCAAAAACATTAGCAAACCAATTTCAACAATACTTTGAAAGGTCACTGGGAAATGCATCCTCACTGGGATTTATTCCAGGGATGCAATGCTAGTTCAACATCTGCAAATCAATCAATTAATACAACACATTACTGAAATGTAAGATTAAAATGATCACCTCGATAGATGCAGAAAAAGCATCTGACAAAATTCAATAACCATTTATGATAAAAGCTGTCAACAAGGGGGGTTTAGAGGAAACACACCTCAACATATTAAATGCCATAAGTGACAAATGCACAGCTAATATCATACTCAGTAGTGAAAAGCTGAAGATTTTTCCTCTAAGATAAGGAACAGGAAAAGGATGCTCACTTCCACCATTTCATTAAACATAGTACTGGAAATCCTAGCTAGAGGAATTAGGTAAGAAAAAAAGACAACCAAATTGAAAAGAAGACGAAGAAAAAGAAGAAGAAGAAGAGGATGGGGGAGGGTGGAGGAGGAGGAGGAGGAAGGAGAACTAAAAACTATCAATATTTGTGGACAATGTGATTTTAAATGTAGAAAACTCTAAAGACTCTACCAAGAAAAACCTGTTAGAACTAATAAATGAAAATTCAATAAAATTGCAGAGTATAAAATCAACATATAGAAATCTGTTATGTTTCTATACAGTAATAACAAACTATTAGAGAGATTACTAAAATAATCCCACTTATAATGGCATCAGAAATAATAACATATCTAGAAATAAATTTAAGGGTGTGAGAGATGTGTACACTGAAAATGATAACTCGATGAAAGAAACAAAAAAAAAAAAAAACACAAATCAATGGACAGATAGTCCATATTTGTAGATTGAAGAACTGATATTGTTAAAATGTCCATACTACCCAGAGCAATATACATATTCATTGAAATCCCTATCAAAATTCCAATGGCATTTTTTTTTTTACAGCAAAAGAACAAACCATCCTAAGATTTGTATGGAACCACAAAAGACTGAATAAGCAATCTTGAGAAAGTAAAACAAATCTGGAGGCACCATGCTCCTGGTTTCAAATTATACTAGAAAATCATAGTGATAGAATAGCATGGTATTGACAGAAAGGTAGACACATAGATCGTTGGAACAAAGTGGAGAGTCCAGAAATAAACCCTCACTTATATGATCGATTAATTTATGAGAAAAGAGGTAAGAATATACAATGGGGGAAAGACAGTCTCTTTAATGAATGGTGTTGGGAAAACTCAACAGTCACATGCAAAAGAATGAAACTAGACTGCAACATTATACCATGCATAAAAATGAACTCAAAATGGATTAAAGACTTGAATGTAAGACCTGAAACCATGAAAATCCTAAAGGAAAACACAAGTGATAATGTCCTTGACTTTGGTTTGGTGATATTTTTTTTGTAGCCCTGAAGAAAAGGAGAACACTAGTTTCAAAAGATGTATGGTCTCCTGTGTGCATTACAACATTATTTACAGTAGCCAAATATATGAATGACCTAAGTGTCCATTGAAGGATAAATGAATAAAGAAAATGTGCTATATGCATACAATGGAATACTACTCAGCCATAAAAAATGAAATGCTGCCATTTGTGACACATAAATGGACCTTCAGGGAATTTTGCCAAGTGAGATTAGTCACAGAAAGACCTATACCATATGATCTCACTTATATGTGGAATTTTTAAAATAAAACAAATGAACAAACCAAATTCACGAATATGAATAATAGAGTGAGGGTTCAGATGGTACAGAATTCCAGTTGTAAACTGAATAGGTCACAAGGATGTGGTGTACAGTGTGGTAACTAAAGTCAGTAGATTGTCTGACACGTTTGAAGGTTGCAGGGAGAGTGGACCTTGAAAGCTATCACAAGAAAAAAATGCTTTGTAACTTTTATGGTGACTAGACTCATTCTGGTGATTATTTTGCATTGTATCCAAGTGTCAAATTATTACATAGTATACCTGGAAGTAATAAAATGTTTTATGTCAATTATACCACAGTTGAAAAGAAAAGAGCCAGGATTATGGACTGAATGTTGTATCTCCCCCAATATTCATGTGTTGAGATCCTAACACCATTGTAATGATATTAGGAGGTGGAGCCTTTTAACTTTAAATATATGAAAAATTTAAATGCAAATCTAAGTTTCCTTTGCTTTGTGATCTCCAGAAGGAGGGGATATCAGAACATTTTATGCTCAAATTATATTGCAGATAATTACTATAAAGTTTTAATAACGGTATTCCTTTATTAAACTTGATGCCATGAAACTGGAATCCAAGAATCATAGAATTTTTGAAGTACCACCTCATGTTTATGAGAACTTCCATGATTCTATGGCTCTTGTATGCCAGTGACTACACACACACATATTCTATTTGGAGATTAGTATTGAATCTTCTAACACATTAATTCACTATTTCTATTGATATTAAGTTTCAATTCTACAAAAATGGTAAAGCAATTTATTTCATAAGTATGCCAAATTACATGAATTGAATGTTTAATAACACATCACAAATCATGTGTAATTTGTCTATGCTCAACTCTCGGACAACTTAAGGAATCAAAATCTCATTACAGCAAAGAGGATAGGTAAGTAATAGTACAGAATGGAACCACCTTTATCCATTTGGGTAATTTCAAGTCTATTTCGGCTTTCGATGGCTGAGTATTACAAAGAAAGGGTCAGGAGGTATTTCAGCTTGCCTAGATGATCATGACTTACAGCCATGACTTACACCTGACTCTAGCAGACCTGCTACCTTTTCTTTCTCAATATCCCTTAGTTCAGACAATAAATTATATGGTCACCCTATATATGATCCTTTTTACTAAGTGAATATAAAAGAAGCTGTAAGGCAAATATTTTCTCTGAGTAAAAGACAAAATACTATACTGCCAATAGTGCATCATTGGAGAATAATGAGTAAAAAAAAGGATTTATTAAACAGGTAGATGAGTAGAAGTTATCAATTCTCTGCTTTTTTCACTGTTCAATTGCCAGTGAGTTTACTGCTGTCAATTTGGCATACTTAAAGCTCATACTAAAAACAACTCAGGCTAGAGAAATATGTACTATGAAACCTGATTCTGGCATGTTCCCACCTCTATATGCTTGGGAGACGAGTTACTAGTTTCAGGACTAGAAGGTTCCATTTTGGTACACTTAAAAAGGTCATGGCATCTTAGAGCCTGAAAAAATTAACATAGATTCAAAATCTGAGCCATTAACTTCTTGTTCTCTGACATGTAGGCCACATAAATACATTTTGAGTAAAAATATGAAGGCAAAATTCTTTTGACGGACCTGTGATTGTCTTCCTTGTTAAAATTATTCCATGTTAGCACAGGGTCATTGTAGACTAAGAGGGGTAGTGAATTACTGTCATCAAATATGCATAAGTGGAGTGCAAATGTCCATGGCAAATAAGATGCTCTTCATTTATTAATACATATATTTTTCCTTGGCTCATAGAAGCATTTAAGGTACTTTATAAATACAAAGTTAAAACAGTTTTTTCTGTGTAAAAAATGTGGGAATTTGGAAGTATAAAGGATATTATATCTAGATGATAGCACACTCTTTGATCATATCTACATCTTTAAAAACAGAACTGTTTCTTTATAACCTGGATTTACAAATCTCCATATCATAGGGGTATACTTAAGTTTAAAAAGACATTGCTTAAGACACAGTAATTAATTATATAGGTACTGAGCATTTACTTTCTTGTGATACCATATATAATGTCATGTGGAGAAATTTATAATACTGTCTCTCAGGGATATACTAGCTGTGTTCAAAAACTCCAGTTGATCTACAGTGAACACATTTGAGTGCTAGGTAATTGATGCCAAGCACATCAAAACATTTTTATACCATCAATAATCAATATCTTATAAACAATTGACAACTAAAAAGCAAATAAAAGATATGAGGAAATAATTAGTTTGAGTCCACAGATCAAAATTATCCCATCACTGATACAATTTAGCATTCAATAGGCATTTTTCAGTAATGGACAAGAATAATAATTATTTTTTTAAAACCCAACTTTGTCCTCATGAAAAAAATACAAGAAACATTTTAAAGGTTCTGAACAAGCAGCAAACAGAGATTTTGAGTGACTTAACATTTAAAAGGTATGGTAGGTTAAAAATCTATTAATATATTCAGCAGAACTACTAATGAAAGTCAGTGAGGAAATCTCACTTGTAGAAGAGGTAACGTGCAGTGTCTTACTATATAGCTTAAATTCCCCACTTTGTTCTCTAGGGGAGAAATAAGACAATTTATTGACTAACTATGTCTTCTCCAAATTTCCCAAGTATTTAGGACAGATTAATAAAAGATCCTTCAGATAAAGGAAAAGTAGGCAAACTTCTACAGATCATGCAAAGTGTTTCTCTACACTTTCTCTTAATATCATCTACTCAAGGAACCACCAATTCAAATCTGAAGAGAAAAATAAGCAAAGAATTGAGGGAAGAGAGGAATAAGGAGAGAAAGTGTAGCAGAATCAGCACTGATCATGCCCTCTGCTATGAACATATACTCACTGAATTGAGTATTTTCACTGAAAATGTGTATTTCATCACAGACATAGAATATAGCTGACATTAGAAGATAACATGTTAGTCAAAAACCTTATGCTTAGAGAAGAGCATAAAGGAAAACATGATGTTTTTTCAGGTTTGATATAGTGGACAACATGGAGTGGAAGCTAGAGTCCACAGGACAAAATAAATCTGCTTAATCACAATCATCAATGTTGAAAATGGTCATTTTCATCCTCCAAGAGTAGAATAAGAACAGCTGAGACTAAAAAGGCGATCTACCCAGAGATGTAGTTCACACTGTGCTGATCTCGGTAACAGACATAATAAGGAGAACACAAATGACTGAAATAGAAGATATATATTTATTTTTCTTAAAAGATACATCAGTAGGAATTCCGAAAGACACTAAGTAATCCTGAAATGTTTACGATAACATCAGCAAATGCATTCACTCATGCTAATCCTATCAATGGCTATCAATTATTGAGTATCTGCTTCATGCCTGGCATTATAGGAAGTGTGTAATGCCTATTATTTTCAATTGATTAGGAATCCCACAATGAAGACAGAATTATGCTGATTTTACAGGTGGAGAAACTAGTCTTAGAGAGGTCAAATATCACATCCAAGTAAAAGCCAAAAAGGGACGAATCTAGGACTGGAAATGTGGTCTGTCTGCCTCCACCACGATCTGAACAGCCAGCCTTTGTCCTGTGACTAGATGTCACAGATGGCCAGCTAGATGCTGGCTCAAGAGATAAATCAGGTATGTCATTAAACCTCAAGATACTTACGCTCTAATAGATACAAAGGACAAACACAGATGTTGCCAGCTCACAAAGATGTATGATAGGAAGTTGCCAGAGACCTCCATAAGAAAAAAACCCTGGGAAAAAAATATGTGTATTGTCCTAAGTTATAGAGAAGGTCTGGGAAAGTGAGCACTGAAAGATACAGATCTTGAGTGCATGAACAGCATGGAAGAAAACCTTGACAAGTCATCATCTGGAGGTTTACAAACATTTGCCTTATTTGGGTAAGAGCAGGATGTATCCAAGGGTAATCATAAGAAGATTTGAAGAGCTGGGCAGGGAATTTTTTATTTTATTTTTTATAGGATTTAAAAATATTTATTTAAATTCAATTTTCCAACACATAGTATAACACCCAGTGCTCATCCCATCAAGTGCCCTCCTCAGTGCCCATCACCCAGACCCCTACCTCCCCTTCTACAACCCTTTGTTGGTTTCTCAGACTTAGAAGTCTCTCGTGGTTTATCTTCCTCTCTAATTTTTCCCCACTCAGTTTCCCTCCTAGGCAGAACATTTTAAAGGTAAATCTCCTTCTCCCTTACTTTCCAAATGCTTGCCATAGCCAGATCAGAGTGTTCTTACCCTCCAAGCTGAAGTACATCCTGTGTTCTACTGCTTGCTTGGCACACAAATGCTTCCTTATTCTATCTTTAGATGCCTTTTAACCCCAACCAAAGTTTATATCTCATATTTTTTGAATATTTGTAATTTTGCCTGTAACAGGGATTTAACAATGATCAGGCATTTATGGTGATGATAAAACAATATTTATCAGCTCACATTGATCCTATTAAGGTAGAAAGGAAGACAGCTTAATGTCTGTTGACATGCCCTGCTTCTTAAAAGTTATAAGCTTGAGGTAATGATAATTGAAAGGAACAAATTATCTACATTGTTAGCATTTTCTAATGTTAAGAGTCAATATGGCTATGTCTTTATAATAGTCACATTGTTCAATATTTCAAAGTATTTCAAAAAGTGTTTTAATATGCCTTACTGTAGGTATTGCTTGTCCAAAGTGAAGGGCCTTGGTTGTATCTTCCCTAATATGGCTGGAGGGGATGCAATCCATTCTTTATCATATTTTTTAAAAGTTGTTTTCTGGAGGACAAGGTGAAATGCAAAATTATAAATATAACTTATTTTGTATGAAATGTAAGTTACTTAGAAGAGGGGAAAGACTCATGTTACTTGTAAGAAATCATTTTTAAAGAAGAGGCGTCATTATCCTAATGGCTCAGTGTGGTATTGTAACATAAAATATTTCAAAATCAGGATTGCTGTAGCTTGAAGCAGCTTATAACTTCATTATAACATTTTCTTCCTCACAAGACAAGCAAAATATGTTTTTTCTTCTAACTTAAGTGATTTGAAACTCCCTGAATAGTACTTGAAGATTTTCATGCTTCTTGGAATAAATTACGTCCTTTTATTCCTAAAATATGATGCAATTCTTGAGAAGTGTTAGAAGAGAAGTGAAACCCTAGGGAAGCTATTAACAATTCATCATTTCCAATTCATATGGGAATGTGAATTACATAAAGTGCAACTATCACAACTAAGAGAGTTGATCTTAGCTGGGTTTATGTTGAATATATTATTTTAAACAGCAAAAGAGGACATATGCCTTCACATGTTTGGTGTTTTTTTTTTTTTTAAGATTTTATTTATTTATGATAGTCACAGAGAGAGAGAGAGAGAGGGGCAGAGACACAGGCAGAGGGAGAAGCAGGCTCCATGCACCGGGAGCCCGACGTGGGATTCGATCCCGGGTCTCCAGGATCGCGCCCTTGGCCAAAGGCAGGCGCCAAACCGCTGCGCCACCCAGGGATCCCCATGTTTGGTGTTTTTATGGCAGTTGTTACCAACTTTGATAGGAATTAGTTCAGGTATCATCTACCTCTCCATTATCAGTGTACCAATTATTTTGAAGCTTTGATACTCCATGGCTTCAAGTAAACTAGTAGATTAAAAAAAATCCAGCAAAATAAAGCTGAAAATCAATAATGAGAGAGGATATGGTATATAGCAGAAATAAACCAGGAATTAAAAAAAAAAAAAGAAATTTCAAGATGACAGAGTGGCACTCAATGGTAAGTCCAGAATACTATCACTTCAAATTGGAGTTAAGAGGTCAAACTCCAAGAACAGAATCAAACAAATTCAATGTATTAATTTCAATGTGAGGATATCAGCTTGAAAGCAAATGGGGAGATCTATTTCTTCTTAAAATAAGAAAAACTGTACCAATTAAAAGCTTAAAAATCAAAAGTCCATTCCAGGCAGCAACTAAACTGATTGAAGTGGGATTTAAGAAAGTGACAGTATATAAGAAAAGGACTCCATTTGACTTTATGTTAGGATCCCTTAAGTGGTATGGGAATCATAATATTAAGCACATAGAGAATGAAGCAAAATCCTAGCACACTACTTTGCTTTGCAGAAACAATATTTAAATGGTTATAACTCTCTAGAGGCTTTTTGACAGATTCAGATTTTTAGATTCAAACTTTAAGTCAATCACTGCAAGTTTAATTATGGTTACTTTAGACTATAAGATGTCATCAACCCTGACAATATAAAAATAAGAATACAAGAGAAGAGCTTGTGAGACAGATGAAGTGATGGGATGCTAACAGTGTCATCCCCCATAGTGATGGGTTCAGGCACAACCAAAAAAATGGAAGAGACAAAAATGTAGGGTCTTTGTCATGCTATTTAAAGCTATATAATAATTAGTGGAAAGATTAAAATAGGACATGACTATGTAAAGGCTTGTAGCTAATGGAAAGTGACAGTGTAAATAAGCTAAATGCTTATCTTTAATCCAAGAAATAAAATATCTAACAATAAATCAAGAAATAAAAACATAGAGTATTGTTAGAATTATGGAGAGGACTAAGAGACATGGTTTCTAATGAAATGGATCTTGGGGATTGTAGGTCAGGCTGTTGTACAATTTATTTACCTGTTTGTGATTTACTTAATAAAAATAAGAATTATATAATAATGTAATGTGAATTAGTAGACATTCCCTTACAATACAGATCTATAACATGTATATGTATCCAATAGCTGCCACAGCTGCTGTCTATATTATCTTTTGAGATACCTAAAGTTCTTGATAAAATGAACATTTTTTTTTAGTTACATAGGATCATAATATCAGCCATGGAAGGAACTAAATTCATCAAAAAAATTCAATTAGAAATGCTTAAATAACTAAACCCCAAATCAGACACTACTCATTGTTTACTGACAACTTATAATATGCATATGTATCAATGATCACAACCCAGATACATTCACTGAATCTAGTATCTTTAATCACTCATGTATCTTTTGGCTTTCTTCCCTTCAAATTCAACAATAAGAATCCCCTTTCCATTCTTTATATACAGCAATTTACTGATTTTGTTTTTTATTACTCTGATGGGGTAAAAATACCTAACCCTCTTTCATTTCTGGGGGTTAAGAGTTACATGATTACATACTGATCTGCCTCCAATTTCTTCATGCCAAGGGAGAAAGCAAATGAAAGATAACTTTCTTCTTTAATACATATAGCTTGAAAATGTGCTACTTATGACCATAGTGAGAATTCTTCATAGGAGATACTGACATCTCCTGAGGGCTACAACCGGTAAGGTTCTCTCAGGGTATTAAACTACTCTTCTTTTTGAGAAACCCTTAACAAATTACTGGCTGCCTTGACCATACTGATATGGTAATTACTTTTAGAAAATTAATAGTATCCTAGGTGCCTACAAAATACAAAAAAAGTTGATATAAACTTCACTTTCTAATTTAAGTAATGAGAAATTTACTGAGTCATCTTAATGAATTTTAGCCTTTTTATAGGTTACCCCTTTACAAAGCACTTGAGGTTTTATTCCAATTGACATTGAGCATACTTCATATACTAGGCTCTAATTTCTGGCCATTTACAACTGAAGATGAGAGAGGGGTGTGTGTGTGTGTGTGTGTGTGTGTGTGTGTGTGTGTTTGTGTTTTGCAATGTGTCTTGGATATCTCTCCATAAGGCTTTTCCATGTCCTCACTTTAGCAAAATCATATGATCCCTAGATAAATCATTATTAAAAAGTGCTCTGGAAAAGTGTCAGGCATTTGTAATCCTATCCCACTATCCTATCCTTCAGATGTTTGCATAGCTCCTGGGATAGATGAGGTATTTCATATCATTTCAATTAAGTTGACTCTATTACATAGAAAATTTGATAGTACTGACCTCAATTTATTTATTGCTCATTTTGGGTAAAGAGTTTTCTATACAACAAACATTTTACACTTTTAAATATAGCTCATTTTTGCTGGTGACAAAATTAGATTTGAACCACCTGCTTGTTGTGTGCAAGCATCAACATCAAATTCACAGTTCATCATGCCATAAATACTCATGCCTTGGGAACTTGCCAGACACATGCCTTTTTCAGTAATGTGATTTCACCCCGATTCCCTACTATAGAATTGTAACTCAAGGAGCCAGCTAAACCATTCAGAGCAGACAATTAGAAATGTGCCTTTGATATAAAGATGTGCATAAGATGAAGGCCTTGCTCAATCTTAAATAAATTTAAATCAATTAAATATTCAAAGCCTATCATTATATAAAAGAAATTTCCCTACACAGTTGTCAATCTCATTTCATGTGAATACTAGATGATGGAGCTTAAGAAAGTGGGGCATCCTGTAAGTAGAGGAAGATAAGAAGGCAACATATAAGCAGTTTACACAGTGCTGTTTGCCGTTAGACACACAGTTGCAATATAGGGCAGCAAAGTGGGACACCAAGCAGGAGGCAGTGAGAGATTATTAGGATTTTAAATAAAAGCATATGTTACAAGACACATACACACCTTTGTTTCTATTTTTATTTTTGTTATCTCAAAAAAATACATAGCCCTGCTTTAAAAAAAAAAAAGTGTGAACAGCAGAAAAAAGCCCCCAAAGAAAATTAAATGCCCCACTGTAATTCACATCCTATCTATTCCCATTGATGATTACTGCTAAATTTTCCTCCTGACATTTGCTGATATGTGTATATATGATTATTTTTCTTTTCTTTCCTTTTCTTTTTTCTTTTCTTTTCTTTTTAAAGATTTCATCTATTTACTCATGAGAGAGGCAGAGACACAGGCAGAGGGAGAAGCAGGCTCCCTGCGGTGAGCCCGATGCAGAGGGACTTGATCCCAGGACCCCAGGATCATGACCTGAACCAAAAGCAGATGCTCAACCTCTGAGCCACTCAGGCGTCCCTATAATTATTGTTCTTAAAAGAGAAAAAAGAATACTCTTCACCATTTTATTGCAAAGAAACCTTTTTCTCAAACATTTCTGTATATTATGTCTACAGATTTTTAAACAAGTTATAAAATATTTCATTATATGTCTGTACCAAGAATTGCTTAGCTAGCCCCTCTAAATAGATATATAAGCTAATTTCATTTTTTGTGTGTGCAATTACAGATGATGCTAAAATAAAATGTGTGTACACATGTTCTCTATACATTAATCCCCTTGCAGTAAAACTTCTGTGTTTCCTGATACATATATTTCAAACTTCATTACAAAAGCCCAAGTTCTTACACTAAGAAGGCCTAACTTCTAGCTCTATTGTACTCCAGTGCTGTTTCTCATTCCTGTGATGATAATCAGTATTACCAAACATTTTAATATCTGCCAGTCTGATACAGAATTTCATTGCTTAGATTAGTGGGAAAAACTTTTAAGATGTTCAAAAAGTTCAGCAAGATTTTTTAAAATTTTTTTAAAAAGATTTTATTTATTTATTCATGAGAGTCACAGAGAGGCGGAGACACAGGCAGAGAGAGAAGCAGGCTCCCACCAGGGAGCCTGATGTGGGACTTGATCCCAGTGCACCAGGATCATGATCTGAACCAAAGGCAGACGCTCAACCAATGAGCCACCCAGGTGACCCAAGTTCAGCAAGATTTAATACAACAACCTCCTTCTAATCTATTACTGTAAATATAAACACCCTCTTATTTACATTGAATCAGAAAAATCTTAAGGAGAGAAATCCATAGACTAATTGGTTGAAGATCACAGATTTATTCTGATAATTTTAAATATATGAATACCCATAGTGATGAATTATTTTAACATCATTTCACATAAGGGTAATAAGATTAGATTTTGGGAATCTTGACCAATGTCAAGCATCTTGTTAGTAGACTTTAATATCCAATGTTTCTCTTTCCTACTCAGAGATATCTGTCTTCTGATCTCATCACTCCATTGAAACTCCAAGTTCACAATGACCTCCTTGTTATTAAATCCATTGGGCCCTTTGACTTTCTTATTAACGTCTTGGTAATATGTGACACTATGGTTCACTCTCATTGAAAGGCACCTGCCCTTGGCTTTCATGTGCTACACTGTTTTTTTCCTGCGATTTTGGCTGTTTTCCTTGGGATCCTCCATAGGTACCTCTTCTGCCCATTGATAGACTCTCTCTGCTCCTCAGTGCTGTTTCTGGCCACTCTAATTACAATTTCCAAAAGATTATTTTGAAACATTTAGTCCTTCATTTATAATTATATGTCGATGACTCAAATTTATATTTTTATCCAAGTTCTCTCTCAAGACCTTAAAATTGTAATTATGTCCTATGTATTGTCATATCCAATCTTTCCTTCTGAACTTATCAGCTCTGTACCACTTACTTCTCTGACTATCCACCAAACCTCCTACTCAGGGCATCTAAAATATTTCTCAAATCAAGTCTTTTCTTACTAGTATCTTCCATTGTCTTCCTATTGCTCTTAAAGTCTAAAGCTACTTAGCATGTTTCACAACACTGGTCATGATGTTTCTAGACTAATCTCTCTTATTCCCATTACTAAAACTACTTGTAATAGAACTAACCAGACAGAACCAAAATGAACTGCTTTCAATACCTTAAATATCCATGCTTTGTCACACCCTTTGGGTTAAACTGGGAAACCACCTTTCCTGAGATCTACTCAAATATGGGTTATGTATCTCACATGGGTTCCCAACATGTTTATTAATGTTCATTAATATGATACTTAACCATTCCACATTGTAATTGTTTGCTCAAGCGGGGTCTTTTGTTAGTTTGTTTTTAGACCTCTCAGTAAGACTAAGTCTGTAAGAGGCTTGTTTTTTAACTCTCCACCATACCATGAAACACAAAAGAGTTATTCGATAATCTGTAGTGGATTAAGTATGTGATTAATTATATGAAAAAGAAAGTTGAAGCTGAAACTCAGCACCCCTAATAGTCTTTAAGGGTCAGAATAAATGTTATTACCAAATGAATTCTAGCTAATACATTTCAAATCTGGATTGTTCTTTATCAATTACTTTATTCATTACATGCTACCTAGAAATATTTAGAAGACATTATCATAAAATATATTATTGCTTATCATTTAAGTATCCCTTCCCATATGCTATGAATGAATTCTTTAAAGACTGTATGTGACACACAACATGTGACACATAAGAGGGAGCTAGCATCTGATGAGATATGGCAGTGGTCATTTCATGAAGGGGATAGATGATAAGTGTTTATCAACTACTATGATGAAGACGCATTGTGAGATACAATGAAAGTAAAACTAAAATACAATGAGAAACCACAACAAGCCATACAGGGAGGCCAAATCAAGAACTTTATAAATATATCCATATGTTGATTATCTTATTTATATTTAACATTGAAAAAATTCAGTTAGATTACCAGTGCTTGATGGCAGGAAACGTTCTTAAACATCATAAAGTAAGAAAGAAGGGAGAATAATCTTTAGAGTAAGAGGAAACAAATTTGCTTTTACCCATGTGGAGCCTGAAATGAGAGTGGAACTTGGTAAGTGTTTTCAAATATTTGATAACTGTCAGACAGATAGGCCACCTCTGGGACTAATAGGAGAAATTTTTAAGAAGCCAAGTGCCAATTAAACCTAAGAAAGAATTTTCTATTAAATGGGTTTGAAAATGACATAGGCTTCCACTGGAGGAAGTGGCACTATCACTGGCAATGCTTCAGTACATTATTGATGGCCACTTATCAAGGTTGATAAAGGAAATAGGATAAGCTAGAGGAAAGTGTATATTGATGGGGTGTTCTGAGGTACAAGGATATTTCCTGCTCTACTTGTTACATTGAAATATCAACTTGATCACAATTACTAAGTAATTTAATTTTAAAATTCTAGGAACAAACAGTGCATTCACAGAGGAGAGGGTTGATGGCTTCTTCCCTGCTGTTACATTGAGCATGGTCTCAGGAAAAATCTCTACAGAGGCTATGGGATTGCAAAGCTTTTTAAATAATTGTATCTAGAGGTGGTAAAATTCTACACTATGGCTACTGTGATTTACTCTTCGGGAACCAAAATTATAGAAAATGATGGGGATCCTGATTAAAGATTTTGGGGGAAAAGGATTCAAGAACTCGATACATTTGCTTATATGAAATTTAAGAGCTGGAGCAAATTTGCAATTCAAGAAAAATTTTTAAAAATTTCCAATCAAAATCTGAAATGAAAAATTGCATTTTATAGATAATTTGACACTACTAAATACTGTTTTAAGTATTAAGTTACTGTTTTTTTTTAAATATCCCTTTTGCACCACAAACCCCAACAACATCGTGAGAGTGAAAACCACACAATTTTCTAAGAAAAAGCTTGATGATATGTTAGTGATCATTACTGTCATAAATATATGTAAAGCTTTTTCAGGGAATGTTTTTAAAAAAATCACTCTTAGATAGCTCTATCATTACCCTGATAATTATACTTATCTTATATTGTACTACTCTTTTCACACAGTAGAAAGTTGAGAATTACACAAACTGTCAATTTATCCCTGCAATCTACACTTGAGGGTGGGCCCTGCTTCTCTAATCATATTTCATGGCAATTGAGTGCTCTTATTTAAACACTTTCTTTTTCATTGGTGTCTTCCCCATTCCACACCCTCAATTTCTCAATGTAAACAGACACCCAAACTCTAGCTATGGTGAGAAATGACCTATCAGCCCCATCTTCTCTTTAATTTTATTGCTTTCTCCTTGACTTTTCCACTCAATTTTACAAAGACCTCCCTCCAATTACTAGGAATAGAAATGATAGATGACGAAATATTTTCCTTCCATATTTATTTCTCAATATTTCAATATTTATTCCTTAATCTCTTCTTCTGAAATGCCTACTCTTTACCACTGCCACTGATAGATGTCTGAAACTTTCATTTGTCATCTCCATTCTTCACTGGTGTCCTTTTCTTACCAACTGTCAAAGACAGGGTACAATCTACTCTGTATCCCAATCCTAATCTCTGTCTCTCAGTATTTCTGGGACTTGTATGTCCTTTCTGTGTCCTGATTCAACTAGAAAAAAACAAAAGCAAAAAGAACCCTGAATAAATATTGACTACAAAATTTCATTTTGTTGTCAAGTACAGAAAATGCTAGAACCATAGTAAGCTCTCAATGAATGTTGAATGAATTGAATGTGAATAAACACTTTCCTTTTAACTACTGTTTCTCTCCTCCTGGGAAATGGAAGAATCAATACCAATTAAAAGAAATATTCTGAACACCCAAACACAACATGATAAATTTACTTAGGCCAATAATAAAATAGTGATTTTTGTATACACACCATTCTAAAGAAGTGAAAAGGTGATTGATTTAGGAATATGGAATGCTATTAAAAAGATACTGATCTCTATCATGTGACTTGCTTTGCATGACATTAAAACAAATAATCCAATCTTACCAGGCCTGTAACAGCAATCATATGATGTCCATCATAGAAGATGTGCAGTTCTTATCCCCATAGCAACATCTGTAGTACTTATGCTAATCACTTTAAATTAACCTTGATATGAAAAAAAAAATACCCTAGGGATACTGCTATTGTTGTGGCAGTTCAGATGAGTAACGTGATTTTCTAATAAAACTCTACAGCAAAATTAGGATAACAAGATCCTGTTAGCAAAAATTTTTAATATGCATTGGTTAAACCATAACAGCAGTACTAGCATAGGGGTAATTAGAAGTATCACAGATAATAAGCTAGTTTATTGATTATTGCCCTTCTATAACCCAGCATAGTTCAAGTAGAGGAATGTATTTAGAGTAATTGGCACTTTAAAAACATGAGATAATGATCATTTTACATTTGTAACTTTAAATTTCGGCATGAATTTAGGGCTCTCTGTTTTTTATAGGAATATTTTATATAGTTATCAGAGCTTAAAAACAAACTTTACTTATACAGACATAAATCTATGGTGTTAAAAACAAAAGCAAAAACAAAGGTTTGTTTTGTAAAACATGTATTATTGTACAAATGAAGTACTTAGGCGTTATGGCAAAAGCATACATTTTCATCACTGGTCCAGCGATTTATAATAGTGCTTTAAATGTAATAATTAATACTTTATTTGGAAGTTTATACATAAGAGAAAAGTAAGTATTGTTACCAGTTTTTACAAAATGCCTAACTGGGAGACCATTGCACTTTAGTATAAGTAAATTATGGAATTTCTCAATAAATGTCACCTTTATTTTAAAATCTATTTTTTAAAAAATATAAAATCATATATAAAATTTTGTGAAGTTAAACCACAGCAACTAAATTAGAAGGGAAGAATATTTTCTAAAATAAATCTAACTGCCTCTGTGCATTGAATTTTGAAGATTCCCCAGAGTAATTAAGTAATTAGGTTTTGCTTCTGAACTAGATTGCTTAAATATGGGGTGGCTAATTTTCAAAATTGTGACTCAAAGTGCTACTGGGCCCTAGGGACTAGCAAGTGAGATGGAAATATCACCTTTTGGGTAGTTTGGATTTGGCCCAAATCAATATATCAAAGACATCAAAATAGACGAAATTTTGTACAGAGTAAATCAGGTTGTCCGAATACCTTGTGGTGAAAATAAAAATAATTTACTGTCAAACACTAGTGATGTAGGGTTGGGAAGTATATTTATTTCCTATTGCTACTATAAAAAACTATCAAAATTAAAGAAGCTCAAAACAACAAAAAATGCAGCGTCTTATAGTTCTGGAGGTAAAAAGTCCAAAATAGGTCTCACTGAGCTAAAATCAAGGTGTCAACAGGATTGTGTTCTTCTGAAGTCTTTACAGGAGAATCCTTTTATGTGCCTTTTCCAGATTCTAGAGGCCATCCATACTCATTGGCTCATGACTTAATTCCTCCATCTTCCAAGGGAACAAATGTAGTTCTTTTTGTGCTGCCATATTTCTTACTCTCTTCTCTCTCCTTCTCCTATAAAGGACTGCTCTGATTAATTTGGGCCCACCTACATAATCCAACCTAATATGCTTAATTTATGGTGAGCTGATCAGGCATTAATTAATCCATCCACAATCTTAATTTCCCTTTGCCCTATAAACTAACTTATACATAGGTTTTAAGGATTAAGATATAGACATCTTTAAGCAGCTATTTCTTACTGCAGATACAGTTGTTAAAAGATGGACAAGTAGGAGAGAATTCATTAAGTCTTTTTTTTTTTCTCTGTGTTGGGAAATAATATAATTACCTCTCATTAAATTAAATTCCCATTGTAGAATTATACTGAATTAAATATACTGAATTAAAACTATACTGAATTATACTACAATAAATTACACAATTAAATGTCCAATAACTAGATTTCTGATGGAAAAAATAAATATTTTCCAAGTTATTCTATTTATATATAGTTGACCCTTAAACAATGCAGGGGTTAGGACATCAGCACCCAAATAGTTGAAAATCCAGGTATAATTTTGACTTCCCAAAACTTAATTACTAATAGCCTACACTTGACTGGAAGCTTTGCCAGTACCATGAATAGTCAATTAACATCTGTTTTGTATATTATGTGTATTAGATTCTGTATTCTAATAATAAAGTAAACTACGGAAAATAAAATATTAAGAAAATCATAAGGAAGAGAAAATGCATTTACAGTATTATATTTTATCAAGACAAATTTGCATGTAGGTGGATTTGTGCAGCTCAAACCTTTGTTGTTCAAAGGTCAACTATAACTCGGTAGGTGGTCCACTCTTCGAAAAATATACTTAGTTAAAAAAAATATATATATATATATTTTTTTTTTTTTTGAGAATTTGGAACTGTTTTACCATGAAATCTCTGGATACAGTTGAGTGGACCATGATACTACCTTTATAATAAAACTTAGATATAAAGATATGAAACAACAAAAACAGATATAAACTTAGCCACCATCACTTCACTTTGTGAAAAGTCAGAAAAAAACAACAAAATAACATCTTCGGGGATCCCTGGGTGGCACAGCGGTTTGGCGCCTGCCTTTGGCCCAGGGCGCGATCCTGGAGACCCGGGATCGAATCCCACGTGGGGCTCCCGGTGCATGGAGCCTGCTTCTCCCTCTGCCTGTGTCTCTGCCTCTCTCTCTCTCTTTCTCTCTCTGTGTGACTATCATAAATAAATAAAAATTAAAAAACAAAACAAAACAAAATAACATCTTCTATTATATGTGTTTTCAAATCACTTTAAATACATTTCAGAATATGGATATTGCTTTTATAATAAGTTGAATCTTGCCTTAATCGAAATGTTTTAAATTGAGTAATAAGTAATTAAGTATACACACAGATGAAACTAATATATTAGTAGAAGAAGTAGACACTAATTTGGAAGAAGAAAAAATTTAGAATGAAATGACCCTTTTGAAGAAGTATAATAGGATACATTAGAAAATACAAAACACATTCAAGACAAAAGATCATCATAACCTTGGATAATTGAAATCTACTATGAATTTCAATTTATGAAAGTAGAAAGATATTTTGTAGGGATATATTTCACTAGAGTCAAAGTTAAGGCTATATAACTGAACACGATTAGAACATAAAAAATTAACAGTGTTAGAATCATTAACGAAAGGGCTATTGAAGACAGCACACATAATTCTTAAGGCTCAAGGAGAATCATTTTATTTTCACCAGTAATTACTTATAAGCCTTATCTTAAAAAAACTTTCACATTTTCAGAGGCAAATGTATATCATTTTGACAGAAACATGAAAAACTCTTTGGTCTAAAACTTCTGGGTGATGACTTAACTGACAAGAGGTATGCAGTATTAAGATTTTCTATAATCAGCTCAGGCCTTTATTTGTCTTGTATAGATAAAAATAGACCCTAAACCTCATTTTACTTCTCAATGAAACACATGTATTTCAGGTTGTAAACTGTACACAAAAGTTGCTCAATCATTTTACAGGGCCAGGTTCCACCCTGACCCCAAAATCAAAGTATCCACTAAAATTGTATCTCTATGCCATAGATTTCTGTGATGGCACTACTGAACAGAAATAGCAGAAGGGTATGTTCAGTCAATGTTATTATTTGACACAGTATGGCAAGAAAAAAAATCCAGTTTGCTTGAACCTCTTTCCTCTATAAGTGTAGGCCTAGGCACTGACATCCACTCAATGTGGAAGATATGTGAAATGAGTGTTTCCTGTCCATGCACTTGAGACAACTGGACTTGCACAACTGTATATGGGAACATCTGAACCAGAAATGGAATAAATTGCTGGAGCTGACAAAGAAGGGCAGTATTTTCAAACAAATTAAATAGCCAATGTTTATTAAGTCTTTACTGTGTACCAGCCTCTCTTCTAAGAACTTTGTATCTTGTGACTAATCTGAAGGTGACCTTGACACTATGAGGTTACTCTGAGGAACAAGAGGAATTATTCACCTGCAGAGATCCACTATTAAGTGGTGAAACTGAAATCTGAATCCAGAAGGTTTGGCTCCAAACTCATGCCCTTCTTCATGGTGTGCCTCTTGTGTGGGCATCAGGGCCCATTAAAGCCACTAATTATGTGGGCAAAACCATACCACAAAAATGACTATTTTAAACTTCAGAAAGTCATTTTTAAATGCAAGAGTATAGAGCTCTGTATAAAAAATACATTTGAACTTAAAAAGCCAAGCTAAGTAAAGCCAGAGGAAGGTTTGTAAAGGCATACTAATTTAACTTAGATAATACTACAAAGGTCAGTGAAAATAAATTTAATATAAATCAATGGCCAAATTAATTTTCTTTGAGTTTCAAAATAGATATGTGTTTTCCATGTTAAAAGATTATAATGTAGATGGATCAACATGAAATGAAAGAAACCTGTAAAGATCCTGATCATTAGGATTGATCTTAGCAACATCCTTCTTTGAGAATTGACATGTGAGCTGACTTTTGAAGGGTAAGCTGTCATTTTTCAGATTAGGAAAAGGGGGTATGGTACTCATAAATAGCTACTGACACTTTAGGGCATGAAGAAGCTGATCATAGTCTCAAAAAGTTGAGCTCACTCTGGTCTGCAAAAAGGTCTTGTGTAGGTGTATGTAGCTGGGTGATAGGCTGTTAGGGGAATGAGATTTTTAAAATCCTGCATACAAATCTAAGAATGTTGGATTTTCTTCCATCAAAGACAGTGGGAGGAGTATTAGAAGAAAATGAAGGGAATGTGTCCAGATTTTTCCCTCAAGGCAAGTCTAGCATCTTTTCCAAAGACAGGGTGAGGAGTATGGAATGATTGCTAGAAAAAAGATGGAAGAAAGAGATTTTTCTATAGAAATAGAAGGGATGACCATGGTGAGTGATGATGAGCACTTGATGATGACAGCAGAGATAGAACAAAAACGTCTAGACTCAAAGGTATTGTATATTATAACCGAGAGGGTGTGGTGATGATTAACCATGATGCTGATATAATAGTTAACATGAAAAATGACTAGTTTTTCCTAGACATTCTATTTCCCCTAACAACTACATAAGATAGGTATTTTTGTTATGAACATCATTTTCACCAATGAGACATGAAGGTTAAATAATGTGCCATGATTATAAAGCTAGCAAATGGAAGTGTTAAAATCTAAAAACAGCCTGTTTCTTTCTAAGCCTGCATTCTTCACCACAATGCTGCAGCTTCCCTCCTTTGTCAGATCTGGGAGCAAAGAAAAGAGATGGCTCTAGGTTTCTGATTTTTTTTTTTTAATATTGAAGAAATGATGAGGTCCACTAGCTTCTAGTTGTGTGCTCACCTGGTCTTTCCTCTGTGTGTGCACATCACTGGGGTTTCTTTCTCTTCCTATAAGGTCACCAGTCTCATTGGATGAGGGCCCGACCTGTATGACCTCATTTAACCTTAAGTCTTTTTCAGGAGCAGAATCTCCAAATCACACTAGGGGTTAAGGCTTCAAAATATGAATTTGAGAAAAGCACAATTCATTCCATGAGAGTCACTGGGGAAAATTAGATTAATACATCTTGTACAGAGTTAAGAATACAACACTGACAGGAAAAATTAGAGATTGAAGTTTATAAATTATTAGCACTTGAAATTATGGATGGTACCACCCAAGAAGAATAGGAAATGAGAAATTAATCAGAACAACCATGAAATACTGAGTTTCAGGAGAAAGTAAAAAAAGAGAAGACAGTGAAGGAGATATGGTAGGGAAAATAGGACAAATTGATGCCACAGAAGATGTAGACTTAATGATTTGTGGAGTTGTCAACAGCTCCAAATGCAACATAGAAGTATAAAGAACACTGAAAATGCTGTTCAATTTGGCAGTTTGGAAGCCTTTAGTGATCTGAGCAAGTAGAGTATCAGCAGGCTAGGGGAAAAAGAAGACAGTGTTAAAGAGAGTAGAGGACCCGGTAAGTGTAGATGAGCCTTTTAAGACCCCTGAGTGAAAGGAAAGAAGAGAGGAAGCTGCTTGAGGGCAACATCGAGAGAATGTGAGTTGGTCCAGGCTCACTCAGAGAGAACAAAGGCTGAAAGTTAGTCTTAGTTCACTTTTTCTTAGGCTTTCTATTCAGCCACTAAATAGTAATGCAAAGATGTATGTATATGACATCAAAAGATCCAGTGAGTAGATGCATCTCTTTATGATAATTTCATATCTGCTATAGAGTGAAAACCACCAGGCAAGAGAAACACAGGGCTTAGACTCACTGTCTTTATAAGTTAAGGCAGACAGGGGCATAGTGCAGGGATGCGGAGGGAAAATCCAGCACAGAAAGGTCCATTCTATTTCTGTATAAGAAAAGTGCTGATCACTGTCATATACTCTGAATCACTGGGCTCTCCAGAAATTCCAAAGCAGTGAGCCTGGCATTGACCTAACATACAAACAAGATTTACCTTATTTCATTTTTTAAAGTAGAAGTAAGTGATTTGAATGTGTTCATAGGTCAAAAAGAAAATGAGGGTAGGGGGATCCCTGGGTGGTTCAGCGGTTTGGCGCCTGCCTTTGGCCCAGGGCTGATCCTGGAGTCCTGGGATCGAGTCCTGCGACGGGCTCCCGGCATGGAGCCTGCTTCTCCCTCCTCCTGTGTCTCTGCCTCTCTCTCTCTCTCTCTCTCTCTCTCTGTGTGTCTATCATGAATAAATAAATAAATCTTAAAAAAAATGAGGGTAGAGAAAAAGAGATTGGGATATAGAAGAGAGAAATAGTACTTTCTACTGAGATCTTTGAGAAGATGGATGGGGAGGAGACATGGCACTGCAGCTGGCATTTAACCATAGAGAAGAGGTTAGAACAGACAGATCAGTTGGTGAAGGTAAATGCTGAGTTAGAGGAGAGAAGGGGAGCTAAGAAATTTCATTTTAATTTCTCAAGGAGGAGGTGGCCAGATCATTCCCAACATGGCATTAGTGCGCAGTAAATAAAGTAACTCAAGGAGACTGGAGACTATTTGGGACAAAGTTGTGGAAATTAGTAAGGTAGGAAAATAATGACAAGATGAAAATCAACCCCTTGGTATATAAATAAATAGTAAGAACTACTAGTTTTAAATCCAAACTGTGCTACTTCATTAACATCATCCCAACTACTTGCATACAAGTCTGAAATCACCTCTACTAGGCTGGCTATGCCTTTCCTACAGGCAGCACCGGACGGTGGGACCCAACAGAATCCTGAGCCCTCTGAGTTTGCTCCTTCTCCTTTGCCTTCTGAAGGCGGTGAGCTCTCCTGAGCAAGACTCCACCTCCTCTGGACCTCTGGCCTCTCTCACAGGGCCTCCTTGGCACAGAATAGTGTGTGGCACAAGTGGGAGAAATAACTGCAGAAATAAGGAAAATACTATTCTCTTCAACAAATTAAAGGATTTATGTGTTTTACAAAAGTTGGAGCATTGATACTGAGAATAAAATTGACCGGCTAATCAGAAAATTTGAAAATGTTCGTCATTTTAGTATGAGCAAGATAAAACAAAGCTGTCATAAATTCCCATACACATTTGACAAAGATCATAAATGGAAAGTAATTTGAGGAGATTTTGAGCTTTTTGAAGGCAAGACGCCTTATTTGTCTGGCCTAACACATAGTAGCTAGTTATTTAGTAGTTATTTATTGAAGAAATGAGTCCCAAAACTTAAACCAACCCCAGTTCCATGAACAGGATTGAGATTGCATATATAATTTTTAAATTAAATAGAAAGTTCAATAGAAATTCTAAAAATAATGAAGTTTTCTTGTTTTCCAACACTTAAAGCAGATTCCATGGTCCTTCTTTATATTTCAAAATTTAAAGCAAATAGGAAGATAATAAGAAAAGGGTAGTGTTCACTGAATGGACTTGCTTTGAGCTCCCAATTCAATGCTTAACCTTTTCTTGACAGGAAGTTTCATGTATACGGGATGTATCTTGAGAATTAAAAGTGATTCTGTCTGGGTGGTAAGTTTATGGGGTTTCGAATTTTCTCATTTTGCCCTAGTATTTCTTCAATGGAAGCAACCTGATATTTATAAATGAGCACAGCTCTAGAACAAAGTAAGATCAGTTATTGACCTTACTTAAAGTACCTGTTGGGTACTTTAAAATAAAATGATTCTCTTTACCTATTGCATTAAGTTCAAACTTCTCCACTTGAGTACGGCCCCACCCTCACTGTATAATCCTATTTCTTATGCATTCCCAAGGCCTAATTATGCTTCGGTGATGTGAGCTCTCATCCCCTCTGCACTCCCCACATCCAGAAGCCATCTGTCTTGGACCTCTCTCATACATGCTCTCCCCTTCTTCAAGATCCAACTTGAGTCCCATCTCTTCTAAAAAATGTTGTTTTGATTCCTAATGCATGTTTTATTCTGTTACCTAATGTTATTCTAGGTGAATACCATTAAAGCTTATGCTGCTTTCTCAGTCATTTAAAAGGGAAATATCTATATTAAAAATCTTGGCTAGCTGCTCCCCAGCAGGGTCCAAAAACTGGGTACAGATCTCCTCAGGTATATTCAATTTTTCATAATGCTTTCATTACAACTGGGCATTTGCTTGAATGCCTTAACTCCAAATGCTTCTCTTCTCTTACTGAGATGCAGTGTTCTCTTATCTTCTTCTGGATCATTGGCCTGATAACTGAAATTCTGTCAGAAAATTTTTGTTGGTTAAATTTTAATGCTATAAGCTTTCTGATATACAAAAGTAGAAAAACCTCAATAAAGAAAGATGAGAATAGGCAAATCCTGTTACTGTCTGACCTACTAGTCTCTTTATATTTAGACATTTTTTTCATAGGCTATTTCTAGCAGAATTCCTTTGTCTCACATTCTTTGAACGAGGAACAAAATCAGATAATTCTAGGTTATTCTAAAGGTTTAAACATCTAAACTTTTATACTTTACTATTTAGGATGGGTAATACAACTCAAAAATTTTGGCGTCGGGGGAAAATCTATGAAAATGTTACTCGATTTATTTAGTCTTGAATTTTGTGGCCCCCTATTCATGAATGAAACACAATGCTGTATTTTTATTAACCACATCTTAGCACCCTGCTGGATGTATGTGCATATGACAAGGTAAGAGATCAGTTTGCACACCAAGACGCTCATAGTTCCATGGGTGACACAGGTTTTATACATGTCCTATCTCAGAAAATAAATTACAGTAGTAAACAATGGTTTGTGATAATGGATTTCTGTTTTAAAATTGTATTGAATTAACGTTCTAAATAAGTGGCATGTAAAGTTTCAAATTTAGAAAAGGAAAGAAAATAATTATGGATTGAAAATTTAAAAGACATCTTTGTAGAAGTTATAATCTTAAAGGACACTGTAGAAATTGTCTCTGTGGAAAGAGAAGGGAGACAAAAAACCAAGCACTGAAAATTTTTGTTCTTTTGCCAACTTGTACACAGGGGAGCCAGGATCTTTTCCTTTTCTGCATACATACACTCACCCACATGTGTATAAACATGGGTGGTGTGATGGGGATGTGTATGTTTGATCTCCCCCTTAGCACTTTGGTTTAATTTTGCTTATGTCTGGATACCAATATGCTCCTGTATTTTTAAACTATTAAGTATAAAAAATATATATATTTACATAATGTGCATCTTTCTTCAGTGAGCTGTAACACTTTTTTTTTTTTTTTTTTACTCCTGTAGTTAAATACCTGTTGCAGGTCCTCAAAAAATGGGTACTTCATAAGAACAAAGAATAATTAATTTTAGCATATTTTTCTCCAAATACCACATGAACCCTGAGTTGGGAAGATATCTTCACAGAAATAAAAGAGCAGAATACAAAGCATCCCCTTGAATTCACATCGTCTGTCATGCATTGTATCTAATCATCACATCCCAACAAGTTGGCATTTCTCTATACTCCTGTCTAAATTTTATGACATCTGCATGGTCTAAAGAGATTTGTACCTTAAAAAAATATTTTATTTGAAGGCATGAATAAATTTAAAATCATGGAAATTCATTGCTAAATACTCTTCCCTCTGACGAAATCCTCTTTTAGTAGAATTTGAATATTTCTTTAAAACAGTGTTTAATATAAAACAAGATGAAAGTGACTGGATATCTTCCACATGAATAGAATGGATTATTTTCTTCCTACTCATATCTAAAATTTTCAATGGCTTCTTAGTTTCTCAAATATATGTTGCATTTTAAAGGTTACTTCAACTATGTCTTTACTGCAAGAATCTAAAATAAAAAAATGACCTACTATTCTTAAAGCTTATAATGATGTCCATGAGGATGGAATGAGAATAATTTTTACAGTCTTTCTTCCTCAGAGTTATCAGTATAGAAGTTCTTTTTTCCCTTTAGTTTTGTAGGTGTACAGAGGCTCCTTACTCATAATATACATCTTTTTAATGAAAGAGCTATATCACTTTTCCACATGTCAATCATGTTACAAAAATTACTTCAAGTTGCTAGAATGGTTGCCTAATTTGAGGATAGGAAAATCACCTGTCACTACTGACAGAGATTATAAAATGGTAAGGTCACAATGGTATGTTTTACTTATAAGGCAAATTGTCTATCAGTGGTAGAAAGTTAAATTACTGAAAAAGCCTTAGTGACAAATTCTTGCTATTTTGATCACACTAAGGAACAGTTTAAGGCATCAACAATAACAGCCACATTTAAAACAAAGTACTAGTTTCCCGCTCCTAGATGATGATGCTTACCTTGCCTGGGCAACTGTTACAGACTGAACACCTGGGTGCCCCCCAAAATCCTATCATGAAATCTAATTCTCAAAGTGATGGTGTTTGGTATTGGTATTACCTTTGGGAGGTAATTAGGTCATCAGAATGAACCCTCATGAATGAGATTAGTGCCCTTGTAAGATGAGGCCAGAGAACTAGCTCCTTCTTTTTCCATCTGGTGAGGATACAAGGGAAAGTCAGTGACCTGTAACAGGGAAGAGGGTTCTCACCAGAACTGGACCATGCTAACTAACACCATGATCTCAGACATCTAGACTCCAGAACAATGAACAAACACATTTCTGTTGTTGATAAGCCGCTCAGTTTATGGAATTTTGTTATAGCAGCCAAGGTTGAGGAAGACAACAGCCTACAAAAGTAAGCATGTTAGGTAGATATTTTGATGTTTCCAGGGCTGCTGGGGAGGTGTCTCATGACTAACCTGTGTCACAGTGTTGTGTTTCTGATCATTCATTTTTTAAAAAATCAGGTAATGACTTTTTAACCAAAAGAGATTATAAATTCGGCATTCACTTATGAGGAAAAGAGAATTGTTGCTCAGAAGAGAACAAAATAAAAGGCTGAATTGGGAGAAGGAGGGCAGTGGGATAGGACCCCACATGTAGACAAAGCAGTATCTGGTATAAGAGAGGCCAGGAGAGGCAGTGTGTTAGAAGAACAGCACTCTTTATTTGCTAAGGGCTTAGATTCTAGTGCTGGAGATGGATGCATGTCAACTCTGCTCAGATTCTTATTGGATATATGACCTTAGGTAAAGTATTTAATTTCTTTGATCCTCAGTTTCCTCATCTGTAAAATGGACCTTATAACAAACCTGCTGTGGGAGTTGGGAAAATTAAATTTAATAATGGGGCGGGGGGCAAAACTCCAGTGTTAATATATGCATTTAGTGAATGGTGGCTTTAAGGTTTATTATCAAAATAAATCATAAGCATTCAAAGAGCCAAAAGTTAAGACAAAAGTTTGTTTGTTTGTTTGTTTATTTCCCCCAAAATAGCACCAGAAGCTCTGATGCAAAACTTCATTAAAGCACTGCAGATGGGATCCCTGGGTGGCGCAGCGGTTTGGCGCCTGCCTTTGGCCCAGGGCGCGATCCAGGAGACCCGGGATCGAATCCCACATCGGGCTCCCGGTGCATGGAGCCTGCTTCTCCTTCTGCCTGTGTCTCTGCCTCTCTCTCTCTCCGTGACTATCATAAATAAATAAAAATTAAAAAAAAAAAAAAAGCACTGCAGATTACCAGGTGACAGTATAATCCTGTGCTTAGGACAGCAAAAACAAAACAGTATAAACAAAACAAAAATCAAAAGATGGGGTGAAAATCAGAAAAGATATAAAGCAGCTATTTTACTTTTTTTCATTATGGAGGTTTTATATTGTGTCTTAAATATTATAAATTCATCTTCTGAAAAATTTACTGGGAAAAATATAAAATTTTTAATATTTATGTCCTTTAAAGAATTTGGCTTCGAATGGGATAAGAATTAATAGCAGAGAACACCAAATGGCATCCACTGATTCTAAAAGAAGAGAAATTCAAACCAAATCAAACTTTCTTATCCCCAGATCCTTAGTGACAAGGAAGTTGGGAATGCACTTATCACAAGCTTACTCTAAAATATTCAGAGTATGCTGTATATGCATTTGGTCGAGTTATTGGGTGGTAAAAATAATACAGTTTTCATGGAGAGTATACTTCCATTCATTTCAGTAGATTCTTTCTTATTTTTATAATGTCTCAAGTTCAAGAACCCCTTGATATATACATAATTATTTTTGCCCAAGGTGGGGCCAAAAACAAACACATGAACTATATTGTATTTTAATAGAATTCCCATTTCAAGACTTTATTTACTTCAAAGAGCCAAATTCTATTGGGAGGTAAAATTTTACACTTCAATGATTACTTGTATCTTAGTACAACTGAATTTATAAACTTTAATAATTAAGGAAGAGAAGAGTATGGACCTGGGGAAGATAAGCCAGCCTAATGGACACTCTTCTGATAGGAAGGGAATGTTTTTAATGGGAATGAAGATAAAGAGGAAGATTGAAGTTTCTTTACAGTAATACCATTACCCAGCCCTAATACTCTTTATTCCTACAGCAGGATGGTATTTTTTTAAAATAATACCTGGGGTATATTTTATTTCTTAATAATTACCATTTCCCCAAACTCTCTACACTTTGGAGCTTATGCATTCAAACTAAGGATCACTTTTCATGTGTAAAAGCCAAGTATTATGAGAGGAAAAGAGGTTTTCAGATCTAAACTCTATGGAGGGTGAGCACGAAGTAAATTATAGTGAGAAAGTGGAGGAAAAGTCAGGACATAACATAGGGAAGTGGCCATAATGACCAAAGTAAGATAGAACTGTGGGTGGTGCATTTTTAGGCAGAAAGAGTATCCTAGAACGGTGTTTCTAGTTAATTGTGACCCAAATGTGGCATGAGAGAAATTTAGATAATAGACTGTCTGCCAGGTAATCATCAGAAGAATCTACTATCTCTATATTTAAAATATTCAGTATCTGAACCCTTTCAAATGCCTTCAATTCCTCTATCTGGTCCAAACCCCTACCATCTTAGGTTATTGCAATTGCATCAAAATGTGATCCCCTACTAGTCTCTCCCATAATCCACCCCATGCACAGCATCACCCACAAGGCTTCGGTTAAAGGTAAATCATATTAAATGATTCCTTTGCTCAAAACACTCCAATCGTACCCCTTTTATCTCAGAAACAAAGCTGAAGTCTTGAGTTTACAAACGCATTTCCAGTGACCTGAAAAATACCTGGGACCTAACAGGAAGTCACCAAATATTTATTGGTTATGCTAAGAATAAATAAATTCCTATTTCATTCAAAGGAAAAGCAAAGATCTTTTCTGTTGCCTATGAGGCTTTAAAATTCTGCTCTCCACACCCCAATGCATCTCTAACCTCTCTCTCGCTCCTTCTGGCTAGACAAGAGTATTTCCCAAACCAAGCAGGCACACTCTTGCATAAAGACTGGAAGACTAGCCATTCCTTCTGTTGGAAATGCTTTTATGCAAGATAGCTGTGTTTTTCCCTATCTGTCTTTGCTAAAGGCTTTGCGAATTCTTCCCTCACTATCTTACTTAAAATTAAAACATCCACTCATCCCTCTTTTCTGCTATATTTTCTACATAATGTTTATCATTATGTAATATGCTATATATTTCAGTTTTTAATAAATCATCCCCTTGTCTACCTCCCAAATGTAAATTTCAGCATTGTGGGGGTTTCATCTCATTTATTCATTCCTTTTCTTCCAATGCCTAGAACAGTGGCATATGGCACATAGTAGGCATTCAAAAAGCATGTATTGTTTTAATGAGTAAATATGCCTCATTTGGATCACTAGGAAGAAGAGAATGGAAAAAAATAAATTAGAAACTCTGCAAGATAAAATGGAAAAACTATACTCAGATTTTATACTCTGAGTATATATATCAGAGTATATATAAGATATATAAAATAAATATAAAATACATAAAATACAAAAATATACCCCTAATGCTGCCACTAATGAGTTATATCATATTAAAATACTTCTTCTACTTCCTCTTTTTAAAATATTAATGCCTCCTTTACAGGTAAAAGTTGGGTAAGATATTCTTTTTTTTTTTAAGATTTTATTTATTTATTCATGAGATATACAGAGAGAAGGCAGAAGCATAGGGAGAAGGAGACCAGGTGCCTCGCAGGGAGCCTGATGTGGGACTTGATTCCAGAACTCTGGAATCACTCCCTGAGCCAAAGACAAACGCTCAACCACTGAGCCACCTAGGAGTCCCTGAGTAAGATGTTCTATGAGATCCTTTGCATCTGTGATATATATATATATATATATTTTTTTTTATTTTCATGACAGATTTTATATTCCATTCTCTGCCCTCTTTCAGAAAATATTTATAGTTATTTTAAGTATTTCAATATATGTAATTAGTCTGACTTTTGTCAAGATTTACATGCAATATAGCACTTCTTAAATGTTTTTCTTCCCAAATATAAATAATTACAAAGGAGAAATTTATAAATTTTGCTGTTAGGCTTTCTGAAGAATGATAATATGAAAGAGAAAAATACAACTCACACTCGTTTACAGCTGAAATTTATTGGAAAATTAAAAAAAAAAAGGAATCTCCTCTTCCAGGCACTTTTCCCCAGCTGGTCGAAGGACATACATCATCATGGCTTCTAAATTTTAATTTACAGGGAACAAATATGATAGTTTTATAGGCCCCTGACCATTACAAAATCACTGATTGCAAGGCTTGTCTCCTCAGAAACTAATCAAAAGGTGACACATTCTGTTAACTTCCTATTATACATTCATAACATCATCTTTCAATTCAATGTCATAAAGAATTTATGTAGGGCATTAATCATGCAAGACCACTAAATTGTTCTCATTTCAGTGATAATTGTTTACTCCTATAAATGGTTTGTGTTGAGTCCAACAATTCAACTGAATAAAATATCTCCCACTCACGCTGAGTTGAGAGAAAATTAACCTACAGAAAGGAAATAACAAACTGAATATATAATATGATTAGTATAAAAACTAAAATTGGGTACAGTTCTTGTCTTTCTGATAATAAAGACCAATGGCATCTAGGATAATTCTATAGTCTCCAATAAAAGGATTCTTGAAAATCAAAATGAAACAAAACAACAAAACCATGTGTAATCTGTAAACATGTAAAACTAAACCCTCTTTAATACCTACATGACATGGTCGAATCTGAAATCAGCTAAAGGATCATGTAAATGAAACTCAATGCACCTTGCTAGTCAATGAAAACAAATCTAATCAAAATGTTGTCAATCATTTGCCAGGAACAAAAGAATAGAAAATCTAATGGTAAATTAATTCAGTAATGCCTGGTGAAATGGCATGAAAACTACAAGTCTTGAGATCTGACTTCTAATCCTAGGTCCACTAAATGCTTCTATAACCTTGAGATTGACAATTGAACTCCTGTCTCAATTTCCTCATGTGTAAAATGAGAGGGCTGGACTCAATCATCTTGTAGGTTTATCCTAACACCAACATTTTATGACTCTATGAGGAAACTCAGCTAATCAAAACTTTGCTTAAAAAAAAAAAAAAGCAATGATTTGTCATCTGTTTTTAGATTTCCCCACTGCCTACTGAATAGAATAAGAATAGGATCAATTTGAGACAGCTCTTTCAGCCCAAGGGTGCCATAACTAATGGCACTGTCTATTCCTGCCTTCTAAATGGAATGTAGTATATATATATTTTTTTCTGTAGTAGAGTGTCTACTTTATGAGCATAATAAATAGCAATTGCCCTTTAATGGCAACTTTAGCTGTGACCATTATGGCACAATTTAAGTGCTTAAAAACACTAATGGGAGTGATACAATGTTAATTATACTAAGGATATGAAGCCTGTACACAAGAACTCCTGCAAAATTAAGTAAAACCCTGGCTAATTCTAATTACAGTCTGTCTGGAAGAGATAAGAGAAATTAAACGCCTCCCCCTTTTTTTAGTGCATTCCTAATATAACAGCACTATTTGCCCACATTGGTTGAGAAAACATGGTAAGTGACTCAGAAAAGTAGGATTCTTAAATAAAAGATTTTTTTCAGCTTAAAAAAGAAAGAAAAGATAAATTACATACACAGAAAATACATCTTTAGTTGAAACAATGCTCAATTTCTTGCCTCTAAGCCTAAAGAAACCTGCTTTTAAAGAGCTCATTCATTAAATTGTCAGACCCAAATTAATATCATGGGAGTTTTTAAAAAATGTTTTTGAACTATTTAGAAGAAATATATTTGAAGACCATGAACACTCTCTTTCACCTTATCATATACGGAAAAATAAATTTTTTGACAGTGATCATTTCAAGTATTTTTGTTTCTTTCCAAGATAGCTATCTCTAACATTCTTTTTACTTTAACACTTTAACTGAATGCCTCCTATGTATTAGTACTTGGCATTTAAAAATGCGCAAGTGATTTTGCTGCCCTTAAGGGGTTTATAATCTGACGGAGAAAGACAGACATAAAAACAAAATAATTGTTCATGTTTACACCTTAGTATCTGTTATTGGATGTAGTTTCCTCTCTTTGCCTTTTTTTCCCTTCTTCAAATTCTCTTGCTTGACTCATTATAAACTGATTTACATGGGTCCCTAACTAAATTGAATTAGAGTAGTAGGAATCAAGTTGTTGATTTATTTGATTTTACTAATTTGTTAGAAATAAAAAGTTCCTGGATTTTCAAGGAAACTCTGTGCTGGAAAGCCTAGCACATTTCAAAGTGCTATCATTTTAAAACTGAGGCAAATGACATGTCATAAATAATGAAAACAATTGGGTGATAGCCTACAATCTTCAATACATGCATTATTTTAATGGATCATAAACCAAGTAAACTAGCATCAGGATAGGAAAAATTCAGTCATTATAGATAAATGACACTCTTAACCGATTGAAATCATTTAATTTCATTGAAAAGTGTCCTATAATCTTTAAATTATAGGTATTTGGAGGTTAACACAAATAGTTATGGCAAGTGTCTAGGTATTTAAAAATTGTCATCCTCACCTTAAATCATTTATTATCTGTAACGGACTTTCTAATTTGTCAATATATCTAGTTTCAAGTGACCCATAGGGCATATGTCAAATACCTGCCTTGGAAGGATGTTTGTCATTTCAGCAACCCCACTTTCATAGCATCAGGGTAGTTTCCATGACATCTAATCTGTATTCACTTTGAAAAATAATTGTCACTCTTCCTAAGTATATGCTTCCAAATACAGGTTATTTTGCACATTCCCTTTTTCTAATACATGTAGATCTTCACCCTTTCCTGCTGCTAAGTCATACTAAATACAAAGAGGGTTTATATACAAAGTCACTGGTTTCATTGTCATTCCCTATGATCATTTCTGAAATTACTTTGTGTTGTTTACCTTTTAAAAACAAGACTTTAAACCTGCACATAATTTTTCATCAACCTCATATTTTTCTGAGAGTTTTGCCAGGCATGTGAAAACACACACACACACACACACACACACATAACAAAATCACTAACAATTTTCTCCCCATTTTCATTCACAGGCTCAGAGTCAATGTTCTTCAGTCTGCTCCTTCCTGATAAAAAGCTTTGCTTCTGATGATATTTTTTTGCTATTTGCCTGTTTTTCCCCCCTATACTAAATGTCATCATTGTAATCATCCATCTTATATTTCAGCCTCTTTACTGATCACTCTAGTATTTTCTGTTTAGCATTACCAGCATTTCTCGCTAAGGTCATTTATCCCTCTGTTAGATGGCTACTCAATAGTAACTTTCTTCCCATCATCAGAAAATAGATTTAAAAATAAATAACTTAGACAAAGCATCAAGGAGAGAAAACAGGGTAATATGATGAGAAAATCTGGAAGCCTCGCAGGAATGGATAGTCTGTTGGAGAATGGAGGACCTTAGGGATGGAGCCCTGTAGAGGAGTGACTCTGCTCAGTCACAGAAGTTTGAAGATGTGGCTATGAAGATGGGAAGTGCTGATAGGAACTCACTGCAAACACAGCCAGTCATTGACTTTCTCTAGCACTGTTTTCTCATGTGTGAAACAAATACTTCAGTATCCTTGGAGGATACTCTCAGAAGAAACAAAAGAAAAAGGCAGAAATTTTAAGGAATATATAATTAACAAAATTGGGAGAAAAGAGCTGAAATTGAAATAAAATGGGAAAAGTGTTTTAAAAGCCTGGACTTTAGGTTATTGGCAGTCATTAAAAATAATCTATAGAAATAAAATTATTGATCATTTAATTTTCTCCTTCTTTAGAGAGGCACCTCTCTCTCCCTTTCTCTCTCTCTCACACACACACACACACGGGCACACAACCAGGATGCCATTATGATATAATCAGTGTATTATTATCTCTCAGTCCTGAAGAAGCTAGAAAAATTTAGGATTCTTGGAGTTGATCTTCTATAAAACAAAAGGAGACCAAGATATTCCATTGGTAACACTAGCTGTAGGCTAGATCCGGAATAAAAAGAGAAATACAAAGAGAGAATTACATAAAATAAATCAAGATGGTGCCAAAAAAAATTAGGATTTGGCCTCTCACATTTAATTCTATCTTCTGAGAGAGGAAAGTAATGGCGATCTAGCCTCTAATCTTCATTGGAAATTATCTAATTTAATTTGGATCAGGATAAAAAGAAGAGAGGGATTCATGGTAAGAAATAGATATAACTTGATAACTGATTCTTGTAATTTGCTAGCTCTACTTATACTAATAAGTAGTATAGTGTGTATATCATAGGTGATTGAATTGCCCTGGCAAAATGGAGTTGGAACATTCAGTAGAATCTTGGTTCAATACACTATGGAGGTAAATTATTTGTCTAAACACATAGTTTCATAGTTATTGGTATTAGAGTGACCTTTTGCTTGTTACTCCTGCTCTTGAAAGTACTGAGTAACTAACTCTCCATTCATTTAGAAATCTTAAATAAACAAGAAGAATTTATTTGCTCAAGTTTTTAAACTTGAAGCTTCACTTTTCAAATTAATTCAATTTTTATAAATATTGCCTTGATTCTCATTTCTGGTCACATATATTTTATTAAATAATAGAGAAACATAGAGCATAGACACATGGGTCAATATTTGGAATTAGGAAATAAGTACTGTTGTGAATAACCCCAAACCATTAGGTGATTACAAAAAAAGTCCATTTGACTCTTGAATGCACACAATAGGTTGAGGAGAAGAGATTTATTTCTTTAATTACTCCATGTTGTATTTGGGCCAATATTAAAATGATTTTACATACCCAGAGCACACAGCAACTATTAGGTCAGGAGGGACCTAGAAACATACTGGATACAGAGAGAAAAATATTTTTTGCATACAATCCACAGTGTAAAATGCCATTCTTAGACCTGCACTTACATTATGACAAAACTGGTCAATTTCTTCAATTCAGGTAAGGAATTAAAGAAATTTCTCAAAAAGAAAAAAGAAAGTCAAGTTGACTTTTTAAAATACTAAATTGATCACTTCAGTCAAAACTAATTTCAAAGCTGCATGAAGATACAAATATAGTCAAAGTAAGAGCAGACATAGAAAGATGAGGATTTTTTCTTAAAGATTGATTGATTAGAGACACAGATAGAGAAGAAGGGGCAAAGAAGAAAGATGAGATGTTTTTAAAGGTCAATGGTGTAAAGGAGAAATGCAGCCAAAGAAGGCAAGGAAGAACAGAAAATACATATGTCAAGTTACCATTTCCCCAGATTTATTTTGTGCTGAGTATGGTGCTTGTCTAGAGATACTTTATTATAACCCCCAAAACAATGCCAAAATGTAGGCATTAGTGTTGGTACTTTCCCAATGAAGAATCTGAAGTTCACAATTTATCTTACCCAAGATACAGAATTGGTAAATTGGTAAAACTTTCCAATTTGGACTCCAATATGTCTGTTTTAAAGCCTTGCTTCTCCTATCCCTGTCTACTAAAAAAGAAAAAAAAAAAAAAAAAAAAAGGAATGCAATGCAATGTTTTGCCCAGTACTCACCTTATCAAAGAGATAGTCTAGATCTGAAAGGTAACATTCCAAACCGTTGAGCTAAAAATCAGAAAGACCGTTCTTAAAAGTAGTAGCATCTGTTTGTTTAAGATGTGGGTTGTTAGCATTCTATAATGCAGAGGTTTTTCTCATGATTGTTTGATTCATGTTTTACATGAAAAAAAGCAGTTTTACATAAAAAGTTGAGAATTCACCTCTAAGGTACCATAGTAGATTAGGCCTAGATGAATACCTAGTCACATTATTTTTCTGGACCTGGTTTTCCTCCACAATTAAACTGAAAGTTAGTCCAGATGACTCAATATTCTTTCTAGCTATAAAACTCAGTAAATATTAGCATCTTTGCTTCTCAATCCAATATCCTCTCTGCTACTCCATCCTATTTATCATTATAATAGCATCCTTCTGGTGGGCTGGTGATCAAAGATCCAGTTTATTAAGAGTTGTTCAGAACCAACCTGCAATAGAGAAAGGAAACCAACCATTTCTGGTTTGTATAGTGTCACTTGACAGGGACAGGGACTTCAGACATATTTATATTGTGATTACAGAGGAATAAATTCTCCTTATTTGACCGATGCCTGGGTGCTCTGTGTTTGTTCTTATGCTTTCAGGATGACCAACTTATTTTGGAGACATAAGTTTCCTGATTCTCCCTCCTTTGTTTAAGTAGTATTGACCTTGTCAAGTGCATTAATGCATCAGAATAGTGGGGAAAGGGAAGGACTGATCCAAGTCAAAGGTCCTAAACCAGACACTTTAGAGGAGAAAAGAGTACTAAATGGAAACACATATTTTACAGATCACTTCCTCTTCTCTCTCTCTATTTCTGTTTTATAGGTCCTCTAACAAGGGGCTGCAGTCTCTAACGTCTAACATGCAAATTGCCTGGTATGTGAAAGTGAGGAAGGTAAAGTATGAGACATTTGGTATTTTTTTATAGGCTACAATGGCGGTTGTTTCTTTCAAGATGTTAAGCTAGTTTATTAAACTTCTCCCTTGACGGTAGTGTGTTTATTCTCCTTTAATCCTCCATCTTTTGCTTTGTAGCTACAGCCAGGGAATTTGGGAACGTTTGACATCCTGCATGTTAATTTATTTTTGAAATGATCACATCACTTTTTATACCTGTGCAAACGTCTGTGGTCTACACCCAGATTCAGTAAACTTTTACTGTAAAGGAACAAATGATAAATATTTTTATCTTTTATAGATCGTACCATCTCTGCTGCCACTGCAGAAGCCAACTGTTGTGTGAAGGCAGTTATAAGTAATATGCTTATGACACAATGGGTATAATAAAACCTTATTTATCAAAACCATGCCACAAATCAGATTTAGCAGTAAGCTGTTGCCTGATGACCCTGATCTAGTTCCTTGGATTTCTGGCCATGCATTCATGTCTTATCTTCAAGCACTAAACTACCGTTATATATTGAACATAAATGGATATGCAATAAGGTTTTGGAAATGTATTACTTCTGTCTGGGTTATTCTTTCCTCAATTTGTGGTGAAATCCTACTCAACTTTCTCATTCTCAACTTTCTCATTTCATCTCCTCTGGGAAGCGTATCCAATCCCTTTTCCAGCATACTCCCAACTCACAAGTCAGTTTTTCTTCTTCATATAACAACCACATCTTAAAAACATTTCATATTATGTGATATAATGAGTTTAAGTTAAACGTCTTCTTTCTTTATCAAATTTAGGTTTTGAGAGAAGGATAAACTGTTATTCATTTCTGATCAATCCTCATGGCCAAAGACTAACTTTAGTTTGTAATTAAGTATTCAGCAATACACATCAGGGAGTTTAAGCCTGTTGCAACATTTAGATAAGATGCAAGCTGATACCTTAGAATGGTATACATAGCCTTAGAATATATTTGCTTTTTTAGCAAATAGGATGTGAAGATGTCAAAGCATCATATCATCTCAGATAAAAAGGCTATCCTGAGCTACCTTGCCAGATAGGTGCTACGATGTGACTATGATATAAGAATGAAAATGTTGTGTGGAACTTCCAGAGAGGCCTCTTAAAGAGACCTGTCCCGACTCTGAGGAGCACCCCTTTGACTGTCTCAACTTCCTCTTTCCTTCTTTCTGGGACATAGAAATTATGAGTCAACCCCAAGTGGACATTTCGGAGCAGAATACAGAGAGTACCTGGGTCTTTGATGACATATTGGTAATCTGTGCCTCTTGTGGACTGCCTTCCTCCAAATTTTTTATGTATCACCACTTTTATTTCTGGTCTCTGTTACAGAAGTCGACCTGATAATATCTAACCTATGCAATGCTATATATTCCATTTAACATTAAGTGATTTCAATGTATTCTAAACCTTATGCGATGTATCTTTGCCAAATATAGAAACAAAAGAGAAAAGTCCATGATGATAAAGAATAGGAGAGAAGGAGAGAAAGAGACAGGGTGGGCGGAGGGGATTCTCCTTGAAATGATAAGGGAGATAAACTTGCAAAATGACAATAACTCTTTAAAAAATAATATTAGAGTACTTTAATCTAAAATGAGAAGTAATGTGGACATAGTCCTCTCTTATCTCTCTCCTCAAAACTATTTCCCATTTCAGGGAAATATTTAGGGTATTTGCCATGGCAGGAGAACAAAATACACATAGATTGTATAAAACCATATAGGCATCAGCCCATTTTGACTCTTAGCTCCGGATGCTGACAAGATATGTGATTGTTGATGCTTTTGTGCATCAAGCATTTTCACAAAGTTGACTGTGATGAAGGGAGCAGGGTATCCACTTTGGACAGCAATGTAGATAAGTGAATTTAAGTACAGAGTAAAGCCAGGTGACCTGGGTTTGTATCCAGGATGTGTCATTCCAGCTGGGTGCACTTTATTTAGCAAGTTACTGAAGCTCCTAGTGGCTTCAGTTTTCCTATCTATAAAATGGGAATAACATTATCAACCACATTGGTTTCTGTGATAATAAAATAGATCAACATATGTTTATATATTATATATATGTATATATATATAATACTTACTAATAGTAAATGCTATTTTACTTTCGGCTGTTTTTCTTTGCTGCCAATTGGATTTGGGCAGGAATTCATACTCTACCACTTGTCATCTATGTGATCCAGGGAGTCATTTAACCTTTACTTTTCTGTTTTCCTTCTAGTTACCTCTAATCTCCACCCTTGCCACAAATGTCTAAATAGGCAACTGTATTTTTAGATAATGGTGGAGTTCACCCAATGGGCAAATGTGTTCTTTAAACATATTTATACATATGTATGTATACAGATAAAATATTTAAATACACATATTTACATGTACCATGTACTAATGCCCATTCAAAAAACACTGTACTTGCCAATCACACTGTATGCATATTTTATTACAGATAAATTGAAGAAAATCATGTGGGATTATAAAATGTATATATAACATGTCATGTAACTAAACCGATTTCTCATCTAGTAAGTTAAACATAAGCTTGCTGAAAAGTGGTCTGGTATTTCCCATATCTGTTTCATAACTGTAAAAAATTCACTATCTCTTTAGAGAAGCATTTATATTTAAAGTAAGGAGAGAAAACCTGAACTTGACTTAGAGATTAAGCAATATGCCATCTGCCTAATTACCCACAGGGACTTGAGGACCATTCCAGAATATGATTCTGTCTGGGAAGTTCTCCTTCTAACAACATTTATATTTCTTTTGAATACTATTTTTAGGTCATAATGCCTATCAAATTATAGAAAATTGAGCCTCAGTTTCATCTCTAAAATAAAGGAAATGGAAAATATGATCGCTCAGGTCATTTCGGTTCAATTTTCTATGATTTTATGATTCTCTGGAGACTTGTTTCACTAGAAACGGCTGGGAGAGGGTAAAAGAAGAAAAGAGAGTATGGATGAGAACACTGGTAAACTTTAAGGTGGAGTGACAGCCAAGTTCACAGTCCACTAGCACCTTGAAAAAATATAATCCGTTACATCACTTTATTGTTACTGCCTCTCCAATAATGAAACGGCATCTACAACTGAATATAAGAATGTGTTCTGGGTCACATTTTGAACTTCAAATTCATTAATGCAATTTTTGTGGAGGTTTCCCAAATCTAGGGGCAGCTCATAAGAGGGAGTAAATTCATTCCCTGCACCTTGGATTCATTCTTGGTTTGAGCAATGATAGATGTGGATATGGAGAGAGGATAGGAAGAAAGGACATTCTGAGGGCATCTCCAAATGGCAAAAAGCCTTGTCACAGCTTTCTGCTGCTGACCAAGTCCCAGTTACAGAGTCTTACTATAAAGCATGCATTAACAGCCCAAATCAAGACTGGAAAATATCCATTCCTCACTTTATGTAAATTGCACCAAATAAAATTCTGACTGTTAGGTATATAAACCTATTAAAGTTTCAAACATATTGCAGAGGAAACTCCAAATAAACTTATGGCTATCGGGTGTCTAAGTCTAGCTTTTCACCTCTGACTTCCTGTTTTATGCTCCCCCCGCCACCTTTTTTTTGCTTTTCACTTTCTTAAATGCCTCAGGGCTCTCAGTATGGCATGCCACCAGCCAATATAAAACCTGTAAATGAAATTGAGAGGAAATTGGACATAAATGAATAATCAAGAAACTGCACATGTGGCTTTGAAGACCTCTTAGTTTTTCTACAAGTGACAGTTGGAACAAATTGTGTTCATTGCAAAAGAAAAGGCAATGAATGCTTGACAGAGGGTAGCTGACCTATTCAGCTGTTAACTCTTTATAGAGTTCCACAGTATGAAGAACAAAACTTGTGTCTCTCTCACTGTATTCCTAACATGTGACACTGTTTCTGAGACAGAATCGATGTGTAATAAATATTTTTAGCTGTTGTTATGTAAAAGAGAAAAAGAAAAGTGTAGGCTTTATGTGCAAATGTGTATAATAGAGAGCAAAAATAATGTGTACACAGCTGGTTGGATGAGTTTAAAACTTCCAATATCGAGTTTTGTTTTGAAAAAAACAAATTAAGTATTTCAGGTTTTTGTTTGCTTGTTTTGGCTTGGTGATGGTTTGGAAACAAAGGAAAAAGATTTGAGAATGAAATAATAAGCACACCAATTTCTAAAAGTTACAAATCACCCCTAAAATATGGAAACAAATCAGATTAACTTAAAGCATCAATTTTTCCCTTTCATCCAAACACTGTGTTGAATTGCAGATTGCTGAGCAATAGAAAGTCACAGAAAGGGAAAGCAAGAAGATTTGAAGAAACCACACTTAAAATTGGGTTAAAAAATAACTATAATTAGCCACAAGTTAAGGAAAACTGCTTATTTGTACATCCCAGATTAGAAATAGTTGCTATCACAGAACAAAGATGAGCTATTAACAGGGTTCATTAGTGTGGAACAGAAGGTCAGGGAGACAGGATAGCACAGTTCTGAAGTCAGCTAGAAATGAAGAAGCCATGAGGAGAAAAAAAAGGTTGAATTTAGTCTCTTTTATCCCTATTACTTTCTTAAGGAAAAAAAATGCAAAATAATTTCACTCGTCAGGTTTATGTGTGCCTTAAACTGAGGACTGATCTGCACTATCATCCATCAGCAGGAGCCATTGAAGAACACCAAAGAAGACAGAGAAAAAGAAGGTTAATAGTAGATTCTGAGAGTCATAGACCTTCTGGGCTTTCCCAGTAATAAGCAAAAACAAATTTTAAAATGTTCCTGTCGTGGACAATATAGTCCTTAGGTCAATCTGCAGGCTGGAGAAACTGAGTTGAGGGTAAGATCTGAGGAAAAACCGACATTCAGAAGAGCTTTATGTGAAGTTAAAGAAAAAGAAATATGACTTTAAAAGGATAAAATGAACCCTCCAAAGACATCAACAACAGTTATCTGTGATTTTTCAATAATAAATATTAAAAGGCCGTAATGATATTTCTTCAACAATATATTCAGTATCTTTATTTCTATTATTTTTATAAACATTTTCCAAATTCATATAGGTTAAGATAATGAAGAGTATCTGAGCACATTAATGAAGCACTGGGACTTTCTGGAGACCCATAAGAATGAAAGACAATTCTCAGTGGCTTCTAAGAATTCTATCAGTTTATTCTCAAACCTAGGATTGCATCTTACATAATGCCTAAGGTAGAGGAGGTGAGGAGAGCTTCACATGACCACAAAGCTGGTCTCTATGATGGAGCACCTATAAAACTGGGTGAAAATTTTAAAATCTGATCAAACTTCTAGGTGTAACCACCAGTTTGTTTCTTTTTTAATACAAGAAAGAGAGAAACATGTTAAATTATACCACAGGGATGAAATTATTAAACCTAGTGTGTGAGGGAATAACAAGACAAGTGAGACAATTTTGTCAACAAATAAATAGCAATTTTTTTTAAAGGGAAAGGTGACTGATAGATTTTAAAACACAGTAAAATATCAAGAGAATATAATGAGTAATCCTTAGATATAGATTCAAATAAATCAATTCTGATGAAACATTTATGGGACACATAGAGACATTTGAATATTATGTATTTCATGACATTAAGAAATGACTTTAATATTTTTTAAAAAAGATTTTATGTATTTATTCATGAGAGACAGTGGGAGAGAGGCAGAGACACACACAGGCAGAGGGAGAAACAGGTTCCATGCAGGGAGCCCGACGTGGGACTCGATCCCAGGTCTCCAGGATCACATCTGGGCTGAAGAGGGTGCTAAACCGCTGCGCCACCCAGGCTGCCCAATTTTAATATTTTTAGGAGTCTTAATGATATTATTGTTATATTTCAAAAAGTTCTTATATTCTGACATTTTTAAGAATGAAATGATATGATGTCCAGAAATTGTTTCAACATTACCTGAGATTGGAGGTACAGTGAGTAGGGTTACAGATGAAATAAGATTTACACAGTCTGATAGTTATTTAAGCTGAGTAATGGATACATGGAGTTCCTTACACCAATCTCTCTCTCTCTCTCTCTCTCTTTTATTAAAAAGTCAATGAGAGCTATAAAGATGAAATTTAAAAATTAAGCAAATTTACTCCACAACATATGCAATTATATTAAGATATTTGATGTATATTTGATTGTTCTAGTTTCCTCATTTTAAGTAATTAATAACTTGAATATTTGTTACTTCCTTTTGAGGAAGAAGGTTTGGGGATAAAAAATAGGATACTTGTACGGAATTCAAAGAGAAGTTAAAAACATGAAGTCTATCTCCTATCATGTGCTTTCAATCACTCATAGCATAACATTTCATAGTCCTTATGATGGCTTCCATGGACTCATGATCTACCCTTAGTTACTGGCCAGATAGTCGAGACCTTCCATGATCATCTTTTCTAAAGTGGTAGTACCATTACTCTTAACTCCTTTGTCAGGCTTTATTTTGCCTTGTAGCATTATCCCTAAATTAAACTATGTTATATAGTGTTTATTGCTTTTCTTATTCTCCCATATTCTAATATCCATAATAACACAGTATTTTGCTTTGTAGCTGTAATCCTCAGACTTAGAACAAGGGTTAACACATTGTTAACTGGGCTTTGCTAGAATAATTTTTGTGATGAGTGTTCACAACCCCATAAAATGTGCATTCCATTGCTGCCCAGGAGTGATTGTTCAGCCTGAATGTTACTTGTTCTACTTTCTCCCCATTGCTCTTAATTCTTCCTTCAGGTGATATGTGAGCATGCTCTATCTGCCATTGAATAAGAATGAGCTTTTTTCCTCATGAAAACTTGGCCAAGGTCATCCTTTTGCTTGGAATGCTAGGACTACAAATAACATTTTTTTCAGACCACAGCAGTTATCCAAAGTCAAGCTGCCACCCTGGAGTTCTGCCAGAACTGGGTCTGGTGTCCATTGAATCTCTGTCTCTTTCTTTTCCCCTAGTTCCCCTGCATCAGGGACAGGTCAATTTTTCCCGCAAATCCTCGAAACAGAATGATTATGACTGAATCTCCTTTCTTGGAAAGTAAAGCTATCCACCACTGAATGTCACCTGTTCTAACAGAAGGAGCCCTAAGATGATACTATTTCAGCCCACCCCCTCTTTTTCAAGAAAACCTATCCTTAATCAACAAAGGCAACTTTTCTTCCAAGGATAACAAAGATGATTTTCTAATATAATCTCATTAGAGACAGAAACAAAACAAAACAAAAATCCAATTCACCACGTGGACATTGTATATGACTTCAACATAGGCCTTAATAGAAAAACTTAAGCTTGTTAAGAGTCACATCTCCTCATACCCACTGTACGGAAAAGGGTCATTTGTCTCCAATAGATGAAAAGTCCAGAGAGGACAAATGTGACCAACGTTAGAAATCTGCCACTAAACTACCCTATTAGTAAAATCAGAGTTGTGTGATAAAAAGAAGTCATAGGGGCATTCATATCAATGATATATTTCAGAGCAAAAATATTGATAGATTTGATTTGGGTTTCTAATGAATTACCAGAATGTTGGAACTTTCCAGAATGTTTGGAGGAATGATATAACATTGTTTTTAAAGTGGTGGCAGAATGGATATACTTCACCACTTGTTACATAAGACAAATTTCAATCCATATATGGATTACTATATTTACACTACAATAAATAGATTAGTGATCATTTGAATATTTTAAAGCATAGATATACATGTTTCACTTATCAGCTGATGTTTCTTAAATTTCTCAACAATTTTTCATTAGTAAAGCAGACAAATTTCCATTGTCATACAAATAAGGAAAGGAGAAATAATAATAGAATTTTGAATAGCTCCAAATTGTTTCAGGAAATGTATTATGTATTTATTTTTAATTGTTTTCAGAACAGTTCCAAAATAGATACATAATCTCTATTTTACAAATAAGGAAACCTCAATTAAGGAACGAAACTTGCCAATGGTCACATAAATAATTAAAGATGGATTTGGATTTAAACCTAGTTCCAATTAGTTCCATTATAATTTATTGCCACACTAGTGCATTTACAGGAATATTAAAAATGAGCATTTTAGGGGTAAAATGTTCTAGATCTTAAGAGAATTAGAAATAACCAAGATTAACAATGACAGGTTTGTGAGCAAGTGTATGCGCTTACTTTAATTGAAATTCACATAGTACTTTAAAATGTGTAGAAGTGGGGCAGCCCGAGTGGCTCAGCGGTTTAGCGCCACCTTCAGCCCAGGGTGTGATACTGGAGACCCGGGATTGAGTCCCATGGGGGGGAAAGAAAGAAGTGTAGAAATGTGAATCCCTACTGTGGCTACATTGTGACATGACCTATATTTCTCATGTTATCCTATTAAGTGAAACATACATACATGCATGAAGAAAAAGACATCCAAGTGGTGTCCACTAGACAACTATTTGTGAATCGTTCCTTCTGGAATGCTATATGCTATTGAAGGATTGAAACATATATGTGGTCACAACTTTGAATTCCTATGAAGGAGAGAGATTAGAGAGTTGCCCTTCTAAAAGCAGGAGGGCTCTGGTAAAGGGAATGCATCTAGACCCATGCTCAAATTCTGTTTCTACCACATACGAGGAATGTGACCTTGGTGAGTTACTATACACTAAGTTTCTTCTTTTGTGAAATATGAGTAATAACAGTACTTTACTTATAGGGTCATCATGAAGATTACATAAACTAATAAGTGAAAAACACTTAAAATAGAACCTGACATGTATTAAGTACTATTTAAGAGTTAGTTGCTATTAGTATTATTATTATTATTATTATTATTATTATTATTATTATTATGCTCTTCTATGGCTGGATCCAGAGGAGATTCCATTCTAATAGAATGAAAAGAAATTCTCTATAAAGGGAATTTGTCTTTCAGTTTCTGTAAGTATTAAACATTTTCTGTCTTCCAACACTAGACTCTTCTTTGAAAATCAACTAAGGTGATTAATTTATTGGTAAATATGATTTTTTCTTATATAGAAATCATATAAGCTCATATTTCATAAAGTAACAATGGTTATATAGCTAGAGTAATCTTTTAAAATAACAAAATCAAATTTAGTTTTATAAATAACTCACACTAATAGTGCTATTTATATTTAGATTTTCCAGACATTTAAAACCTATAATCTTTATGGAAATTGAAACGTAATTCTATTTCTATGAAAATAATTCTCTCCTGACATAAAACACTTACATCTACTTTATGCACTTTACACAATTTTTTGTTTATGTTGATTTGTAATTATTTGTTATTAGTAAAGGTAATAGAAACATGTAATCCAAGATTTATCTCCAATAATCTACATTATTTGTTAAAAATTGTCATTAATATTTCCCTGACACCAAAGACTCAAGTACAAAGTTCATATTCTTTTAAAAAGTTTGTAAATCTTGATATCATAAATTTTATTAAGATGTTCATGACCAAGATTACCAAAATTAAAATAGATCAGCCAACTCCTTGTTTTAGATAATATTATAAAGAAACTGTGCAGTTTTACATAAATTCCTCATTCAATCATTTATTCATTCACATGTTTATTAGTCACTGACCATAAATTCTTGAACAAGGAGGCATGCTCCATTTTCTCAAGCCTTTTGTGGAACAAATAACATTACTTCATGTTAAACTCACTTCAGATAGCCAGTGTATTTTAACTTAGGGCTTATAAAATAATATCACAAATCCCATCTTTAAAAAATAGGGTAAAAAGCATGCATAGAATAACTATAAATGAAGAATATTTTATTAAGATGGAGGTATAGAGCATGATGGGAATAGGAATGGAGAAAAAATACACAGTGATAAGGATGAGGGAAAACTGCATTTGAGTTAATCCTTGAATGGCTGGGATACGGTTTTGGTTGCTAGAGAAGAGAAGACCACTAACTAAAATCCAGAAGAAAAAAAAAAGTGTAGGATCTGTTGAAGAATTATGTAATCTAGTGTAGCTGGCATATAAATGCTAGTTGGGCATAGCACAATACGAGACTAAGATATTAGAAAGAAGTTAGAGGGGGAATGGGCTCTGTGCCATAGGAAGAATAGGAGTACTCTTTGTAAGCAAAAGGAAGTTAGCAAGGGCTGTTGAACCACACAGAGATATCAGTAGAGCTAAGTTTTAGCAAGATGGCAGGGACGGTAGTGAAGAATGGATGTGCTCACATGCACACAAGTCAGTATCTCTACGTAGTCTATTGCAGTGCCTCCATCAATGCTCTTTAAAGGGGAATTTCTGTCTCAGTGACCTAATATAACAGCCCCCACAGGTCACCTACAAATGTATAATATATAAAATATAAACTTTCACTTATATCCATGGGACAGAAAACATATCTTTAGGTCTTTCTTCTATGGATAACATACTGAATTAGATTCCTAAGGCTGTTGTAACAAAATACTAGAAACAATGGAGGCCAGAAGTAGGAAATCAAGGTCTTGGCAGGGCCATGCTTTTTCTAAAGCCTCTAGGAAAGGGTTTTTCTTTGCTTCCTCCTAGTTCTGGTGGTTGCTGGCACTCTTTAGTGTTTGACTTGTAGATACGTGATTCCAATCTCTCTCTCTGTCATCACATGGTCTTTTTTGTCATTTCTCTGTTTGCATTTTTTCTACTCTTCTCATAAGGACAGCAGTTGTATTGGATTTATTGATACTCTATTCCAGTATGACCTCATGTTAACTGTATTACACCCTCAAAGACCCTATGTCCAAATAAGGTCACATTTATAGGTATCAGGGGTTAAGACTTGAATATATCCTTACAGGAGGCACAGTTCATCCAATAACACATACTGATAACATTTTAAAATATGTAATTCAGAAACTGCCACAGTGAAAAAATGTTGAACTCCCTTTAAGAGCCTCATATAAGTTACATATTACTAAGCAACAATAGTGGTTAGAATGGCCTTGGATCCTAAAACTCTTTGTTAAGGAAAGAACAGATTATTTTTGTCATGTTCTTCCAGAGAATCTGACTCATATGTGCTGCATTGTGCCAAAAGACCAAATTGTCAGTTGTGCTGTTTAATTGATTTAAACATCAGATTGTTTAAGGCAGTTAGTTGTAAACTAGGAAAGAATCATTGATTACATTTATCAAAACTAATTTTCAATTCTTTCATCACACTATCTTTCAAATTTGATTCTTGTCTCCAATTTCCTCTTTCCCTACTTTTGAGTCATTATTTATCCTGTTTCCCCATCCCTACCCATTTGCCACATACAAAGATAAAGTTTGGTGTCAACTGCAAACATAACAATGTGTGGTTTTCCATCTTTCTGGTTAATGATGAAATGTGAAACAATACTACTCCTGATATTCTAAAATAAAGGCTATCATCAACAGCTGTATTAGTAGCTAGGCCTGCAGTAACCAAATTTCATAATTCAAACAGTATTTTCTAATGATGAAACTGATGAACATTTAGTGAAGGAAATAATCAGAAGTGATGATAAATTATGGCTACCAAATTTCAATCTGCTAGAACTGTCACTTTTAAATAGAATGGGTCTCATAGGTCTTTAGTCATTAGGTGGTGACTATTGCTTTCTGCATCATTTTCTTTCACATTTTAAATGAATTCTTGCGTCTCTTATGAAGTCACAGTTTATTTTTCTGCCAAGGAACTAGTATACTCATACAAGTGCTCAGTTGTATAGTGAACACTGTAAGCACTGTCAAATATTGTTTTACAGATACTCTTAAAGTGTTCCCAGTGGCAAAATATCTAATGCAAATTATTCATGCTATACGTATTTTCATTACTTACTATTCTATCCATAACTTAAATCGCTGGCATTTGCCAGATTAGCATGTGAAGAAAAAGAATGATATAAGAAAGGTTCTGTTTATACATCATAACAAATAATGATCAGTCATTTTGTGGAGGAAACAGTAAATTATTGTTTAACTCCAGTTGTTGACATTAATGATTCTCATGATGCACTTAAACACAAAAAGAAGAAAGTAACAAAAACTAGATGTATTAAGTGAATTATTTGAAAACTAAAATTTTTCAAGAAACTGTTAGAGAATATATTGTGCTCAATCAACTATGGCAAAGTTCACCATTTTTTCATTGGTTGGTTTAATTTACTTTGTTATCTTTGTTTAGAAGTCCTATATACCTTTCCAAAAAAGGTTCTGCTTCCCTTTTTAATTATGTGCACATGGAATTTGCTGTCTTACTCAAACTATCACAACACTTCCATTTTTGAAATATATAAAGCATATCCCATTTTTTTCCCTAGGTAAAATGTCATTTCTAGGTATTAGCTTTTATTTTATTTATTCAGGTAGGGCACTTTTGCATTTATCACAGTAGATAGGTTTATACCAATAAGCTAAAACTACTGCTATTTCAGTAATGCACAGGGAATTTATATATTAGAGCAAAGGCAAAGGAACATTTGGTGCAGATTGCCACAAATTTGTTCAGGTGGAACAGGGTTGGGTGACATAACAGTCAAGCAGCAGAGATGGTGTGACAGTTTATAGACAGACAATGAAATTGGACTTTGAAGAGAGGAGCAGCTGTATTCTATTGTATCCTGCAATTAAAGCTATTAAGGTAGAAGAAAATCATCGTCACTTCCACCTTCATGATTCTGGGCTGTCTCCCCGCATTGTCCTCATAAAGCCTGATATATTATATATTTCATCATGACAAAACATGTCATGAGCATTTTTAAATTATTACTGTATAATGTATGCTTTTAAGAAACCCTGTATTTATTATTGTAAGTGTTCAAATACTTATTCTGAATTATAGTGAAGATCATGAGAATATATTTTAAGAGTGTTCTCAGTGACAAAATGATTCATTTTGAAGGATAACTTTTAATTAATTCCACAATAGTTGAAATTTCATTCTAGTCTCTTCCAGAAACTATAAAAATAACAGCTCTTCTTTTGTGCTTATGAAAGATAAAACCCACAACAAGTCAGTGTGTATCATTTGGAAACCATTTCTATAGTTATAAAAATTATTGTGGAAAAAATTGGGGAAAAATGGGATAGATATAAGCCACTTCTACCTCATAAATATACATATCTCCACTTCTGTGCCCTGTGACATAAAACATTAGAAAAATTATAGCCTTGTATTTAATATAGAGATATGAGATTTCATAATTAAATATTTTCCATTCATTGAGAGGAAAAATATTTAGGATAAAGAAAAAAATACACAGTTTCTGAATTCTAGAAAGACCCAGGTTGAAAGTCTAGCTCTGTTACTTATCAGATAAGTAACTTAATTCAAAATAAAAAGATTGTGACAGTATTGGCTTTGGGGCTTTTTTGTCTACTACTTCCCCATATGTTAAGAAGGGTGTCGGGCGCACATTCTGGACAATTAATACTACCTGTTGAATTGAAAATGAATGAATGGTTAGACTTGGAAGAAATGCAGCGTGGAATTAGTAAACTCCTTTGTGTTAGGGTCCTCTCTGACTTTGAGTCTTCCTATCTCTTTTATTTTCATCAGTAGCAGATTGGGATAATCTAATGTACTGAAATTGATCAGTATTGGAATATTTGAGTTCAATTATTATATGTAACAGAGTATTTTTAATATTTTATTTATTTGAGACAGAGAGAGGAAGAGAGAGAGCACAAGTAGGGAGGAGAGTCAGAGGGAGAGGAAGAAGCAGACTCTCCACTGAGCAGGGAGCCCAACGTGAAGCTCAATCCCAGGACCCTGGGATCATGACCTGAGCTGAAACCAGAGGGAGGCTTCACTGATTGAGCCACTCAGGTGTCCCATGATTCACCCCTTTAAAAGACAAACTAACAGTAGATATATTTCTATAAATGTAATGAAAATCAAATCATGCCCCCCAAACTTTTATAGACCTTAAGAGAAATAGTTCACAATTCTGCACAAATTAAACTTACCTTTCAAATTGATAAAGTCTAGTTTGAAATATAAACTAAATGATTCTGATACATAAAATAGAGTGAACAATTTACATCCAGGTGTAATAAAAGCTTTAATAAAAGTTAAAGTATTTTTAACACTCATTTTTACCCTTTCTGGTATTTGGCAGGATAAGTTATGAGTCTTATGACAAATATGAGTCCCAACCCTCCCTATCGTGTCCAGACAGGCCTATTAGAGTCATGACTCAGCCTGGAAGCTGCTTCCTATAGTACAAGTCAGGGGATGCTTTAGAGCTGCTAGAAACAGTATTTCTTTTAAGAAAAACTATCCAGGATAGCTACCATTTTATTAAAAATTCATACTGTTTTTATTATTTCCTTGTTCAAAATGAAGAAAATTTTGAATCATGGAATCACCATACAAAGATATCCAACTCTCACCTTTATTTTCTAAAACTGACTTTAATAAAGTAAAAATTACCTTTTGGGAAAGAAATACCTTTTATCTCAAGATTTTTGAATCATGCACAGAGCTTTCCAGAGCTGTCACTCTCTCACTCAAAATTAATGTGACTCCCTTTGTGAAGAAGATAACTAATGCAGTCCTCCCCCCTCCTCCCCATCTACCTCTTCTGAGGAGGAATGTATACTTTACAGGAAAGCAGACACCTTGGTAATGACTTTATTTTACAGGGTCACTCCTGTTGGCTCTAGGGTAATTAGATCCTCAGGAATCATCTCACAGCTGTCCTTGTATAGCCATATAATGTCTTTCAAATTTTTCTCCAAAACTAACCATGTTTGCTGTTTTGTTCCCTACTCTGGTTTTAAAATAAAATTTTCCCAGTGCAAGAGTGTTTGACTCTTATTTCTATATTGAAGGGGGATTCCAAACTTTTGGCCATGTCTTTGAGTAGATAAGAAAATTGTCTGTTTTTTATAAGGTCTAGTAAATGGTCTTGTTTATTTATAGATCAGTAGACACTTGGTCTGGGATGGACACCACAGTAAAAAAAGGAGAATTCACAGTCCAAAAGCAATAAAAAATTTTGTCTTCATTGTGGATCTGAGGGGGTATTTTTGGATGACATTGGTTTTAGGAAATTGTTTGAATATATACTCTTTGAAAGGAGTCCTGAATGTGCATGTGTGCTTGCACACAAACATTTTCTAACTCTGGTCCATTTCACTCAGTGTTTGGCCTAATAGTTACCCATAAGAAGAAGGCTGCTGAAGGAATAAGCAAGATACATATTCATTTCAAACTGGTGAAGAGGTGTCAAAGGAAACTGGTATGTTCAAAACCTACAGCTGATGTATTTTCTTTTCTTTTTTTTAAATTTATTTTTATTGGTGTTCAATTTACCAACATACAGAATAACCCCCATTGCCCGTCACCCATTCACCCCCACCCCCCGCCCTCCTCCCCTTCCACCACCCCTAGTTTGTTTCCCAAAGTTAGGAGTCTTTATGTTCTATCTCCCTTTCTGATATTTCCCACACATTTCTTCTCCCTTCCCTTATATTCCCTTTCACTATTATTTGTATTCCCCAAATGAATGAGAACATATAATGTTTGTCCTTCTCCGATTGACTTACTTCACTCAGCATAATACCCTCCAGTTCCATCCACGTTGAAGCAAATGGCGGGTATTTGTCATTTCTAACGGCTGAGTAATATTCCATTGTATACATAAACCACACCTTCTTTATCCACTCATCTTTCGATGGACACTGAGGATGGACGCTGATGTATTTTCTATAATGACTGTTTAAAATGAGTAATTTGGGACTTGAGAAATGTACTTCTGAGAGTCAAGAAATATATGAGTAGAAGGCAGAGTGGACAGGAGTAGGAGGTGGAGTGTATTTTCCAGCCAATGAAGAGGTAGAATGCTGGACATCAGGATAGAGAAGCAAACATATCACTGAGAGGTGTCAAACATGGGACTCCTACAAGATCTATTTTCTTGTCTCATTTTCTTTGGACTCTAAGAAAAGGCATACTTAACATATAGATTTAAGTAGTTTTTTTCTCCTGTACCATAAACTTACCTACTTTTCAGTAAAGGGCATTACTCACAGAGCCTTATATCGGAGGGAATTGAGGGCAATGAACAAAGGATTGTGTGGCTTTCATAACATCAGCCCTCTATTGCTTGCTTAGGCAGTACATACACTATCAGCCCTCCAATAAGGTCAAAGAGGTGATTAATATTGGAATTCCAGGTGATGGTCAGAAGTAAAGTCTGAATAGACCTTTGAATGCCAGAAAGGAAAACTGGATAAGTAGAAGTGGATGGGGCAAATCCAACATCCATGCACAGAAATCAGACAAACTCCCTTTAATTCCTAAACATACTAGAACTTGAGGGGACAGATGTATGTTTGGTTATAGGTGTATCTTTTTTATTATTTATTTTCATTAGTTATTTTTCTAACTTTATTGAAGTATAACTGACAACATTGTATACAGTTGAAGTATAGAATATGATTTCGGACAGCCCTGGTGGCTCAGCGGTTTAGCACCACTTGCAGCCCAAGGTGTGATCCTGGAGACCCAGGACTGAGTCCCACATCGGGCTCCCTGCATGGGGCCTACTTCTCCCTCTGCCTGTGTCTCTGCCTCTCTCTCTCTCTCTCTGTGTGTGTCTCTATGAATAAGTAAATAATATTTTTTAAAAAAAGAATATGATTTGATATATGTATATATTGTGAGATGATTGCCACAATCATTTAATACATCAATCACCTCACATAGTTATCATTCTTTTTCCATGGTAAGAACAAGAGATTTATTCTCTTAGCAAATTTCAAGTATACAATACAATATTACTAATTATAATCAACATGCTATATATTAAATTCACAGAATGATTCATCTTATAATGGAAAGTGTTGACAGGATGAGCACTGGGTGATATGCTATATGTTGGCCAATTGAACTCCAATAAAAAAATAAAAATAAAAAAAGGAAAGTGCATATCCTTTGACCAACATCTCCTCATTTCCCTCATTTCCCAGGTCTTCGAAACTACTATTCTAATCTCCATTTCTGAGTTCAACTTTATTTATTTATTTATTTATTTATTTATTTATTTATTTATTTAAGATTCCACATAAAATTGAGATCATATGATACTTGAATTTCTCTGTCTGGCTTATTTAACTTAGCATAATGTCCTCCAGTTTCATCCATGCTGTTACAAATGGCAGAATAAAGAAAATGTGGTGTAAGTATAGATACGGATGTATACAACGGGATATTATTTATCCATAAAAAAGAAAGAAGCCTTATCATTTCCCACAAATGCATTTTAATGGAAATGGTTATTCTAAATAATTATAATATTTCAAAACTCTTGTACTTAGTCATTGATTCGTTAACAAATAGGTGTGGAAAGAATATATGTATATATATATTCTTTATATATATTCAAATCTATATACTGAATATAATACTGAAAATTTCTTCCTCCTGAGTTTATCTTCAAATAGAGGAGGCAGATAATATGTAAGCAAACAAAGGGCATATTAGTCAGGGTTCTCCAGAGAAACAGAACCAATTAGATGCATAGACATACACACTAACACATACACACACACATACATACATACACACAATGAGTGAGAGAGAGACTTATGACTTATTTTAAGGAATTGGCTATATGATTGTGGGGGCTGACAGGTAAGAAATCGCAAGGAAAGCCAACAGGTTGGATATTCTGGTAGGCATTGATATCACACTCTTCAGTTGGAAAGCAGTCAAGGAATTCCTTTTCTTTGAGGAAACTCAGTTTTTACCTTTAAGGCTTTTAATTGATTAGATGAGGCCCATCCACGTTATAGAAGGTAATCTGCTTTACTCAAAGTCTACTGGCTTAATTGTTAATCATATCTGAAAAGTATCTTCACCACAAGATCTAGACTAGTGTTTAATGGAGCAAATGCACACTACAGCCTAGCCAAGTTGACACATAAAATTAATCATTCCTCTTAAAAGATGGGATATTTAAGCAGAGATATGAAAAAAAGTGAAGGAGGGATCCTTGATAATATATGGAGGAGAATCTTCCCAAGCAAAAGAATGAATGTGTACAAAGGCCCTAAGGCAGACATATCAGACAGTGTTTGAAGGATAACCATATGATGTCCACTGTGGCTGGAGTGCAACAAGCTAGGGAGAGAAAAAAAATATCAAGAACCAGCAGGGGACTATTTGGTCTTTTAAAAACTTTGCTGTTGAGGCACCTGGGTGGCTCAGTGATTGAGCATCTGCCTTCGGCTCAGGTCATGATCCCAGGATCCTGGGATCGAGTCCCGTGGCAGGCTCCCAGTGGGGAGCCTGCTTCTCCTCTGCCTATATCTCTGCCTCTCTGGGTCTCTTATGAATAAATAGATAAAATCTTTTTTTTTAAAAAAAAAGAACTTTGCTGTTTATTTAATGAGTAATGAGGGCCATTTAGAATTTTAAAAAATAAACTGCATGCTCTGATTCAACTATTAAGTTCATTCTTGCTATTATGTGAGGAATAGAGAGGCAAAAGTGGAAGATGGAAGATCAGCTATATGGCGATAGTGTGGTTGGTGAGAATTGGTCAGATTCTTGATGTATTTGGAAAGTAGGCAACAGGATTTGCTGATGCTTTGGAAAAAATATATATATATATATGTATATATATATATATATATATATATACACTAATAGAGAAATCAAAAATGATTCTAAGGTTTTAGGTCTTAATGAGATGAATGGGAGTCAAGATTTTAGCTTGAACATGTTAGTTTTAACTTTGTTTGAGATGACTGTTAGATCTCCACATGGAGGAATCAAATGGTCAGTTGCATATAAGAGTCTTTGGAACAGTAGAAGTAAATTTGGTAGTCATTGAAATATAGAGGTATTTAAAACTTTAACAGTGGGTGAAATCATCTAGGAACTCAAATTGAATGGAAAAGATAAGGTCTGAGAACAGAATCTGAAACATTCACACATAATTCATTCTCTTACATGAAATTTACAAACAACATTAAAGTCCAACATGTTGAATTTTTATTGAAACTGCATTAAATCTATAGATTAACTAGGGTCATCCTGTGTTTTTTACACCCATATATTCATTTTCCCCCTAAAATGTGATTATATTTAAATTCAAACTTAAAGAATGAACAGTGAAATTTGTTAGGCGAGATGTGAAAAAGTAGATGCAGAATTAGGCAGTATGGCAACACTTTTTATATATGAATTTGTATAACTGCCACAATAATCTTGGAATTGTAAAATATCCTTATTTTACAGAGAAGGAAAATTGGGTGCTTGATAAGATAAAGTAGTTTGCTTAATGTCACAAAATCTGCCTGAAATAAAAGACTACAAAGACAATTTTAGAAGTGCTTTCAGTGTACAATGTTTCTTTGCTGACCTCAAGGACTTTATAGTATGTTAACTGAATTCATTATGAAATATTAATAGGCATATATTTTATGAAACACACTACTTTCAGAGAAACATAAAACCATGGATAATTTCAATAAGAAATGCCCATAGCTTTTCTAAATTCTTGATATAAAAGTAAAACCCAGACAGGCACTGAATTTATTTCACATATGGATTTTATATTTTGTATTCTGGTAACATTGGTATTTTTCTTTACAGGCTGTATAAGAGACCAGCTCTAAAACCCCATTATGTGAACATTTTCACCCAATATTCAAGGACTTTTATAACATAACTGGTTGACCATATGTTTCTTCCATATGTCTGATAATGCATTAAAAAGGAGGAACAGAGCACATAAAATCTAGAGGGACAAGAAAAAGGTCTATAACCTAAATGATCCAGAAAAATTATAATATGTAACACTAGAATGAAGAAAGATTTATGACTGCCAGTGAACAAATGAATAATCATTTAATCATATCTGACTAACTTAGTAAGTACTTCAGTGGTAAGACATTTAAGTTTTAATCACTTTCCGCTTATTCAATGTGAGGCTATTTGGAGGAATTAAGACATGACAGGGCATGTTTTAGTACTCCATTAATACACAACTCAGGCACACTCAAATATCTTCAACCACTTAAAGCAGGTATTAATTAACCAATAAAACATAACCTAGAGGAACTGAAGGCCATTACATTCTTTTTGTATCTTCAACTCTGAAATAAGATGAGAAAAAAAGGAATGACAAAAAGTAAAGTAATGCTAAATAAAGACAAATTAAGAGCACTACTAAAATGAAGATTCCAGAGGTTATTAAATTTATCTATATCTGCTTAAAAATTTTGATCCCATATGTGTATGCAGAAGTATTTTTCCCTTTTTAAAAAATTGAAATGAAATTCACATTTTACAGCATTAACTATTTTATTTTTAAAAAATACTGATTGATTGGTTTGAGAATGAGAAAGAGCGAGAGAGAGAGAGAGAACAAGAGAAGGGGCAGAGGCAGAAGGACATGGAGAGAATCTTCAAGCAGACTCCCTGTTCACCATGGAGTCTGACCCAGGGCTCCATCACAGGGACCTGGGATCATGACCTGAGCCAAAATCAAGAGTCGGCCATTTAACTGCCTGAGCTACACAGGAGCCCTAAGAATTAATAATTTTAAAGTGTACAATTCAGTGGCATTTTAGTACATTGATAATGTTGGGAAGCTACCACTTATATCAAATTCCAAAACATTTTTATTACTCCTGTACTCACTAAGCAGGCATTTAGTCCCTATTCCTCCCAGCCCCAGGCAACCACAAGTCTGTTTTCTCTCTTAATGAATTCAATTCTTCTGGATATTTCATATAAATGAAAACATATACTTATTCTTTGATGTCTGATTTATTTAACTTAGCGTAATGTTTTCAAGGTTTTTCCATGTTATGGCATGTATCACTATTTTCTATTTACGTCTAAATAGTATTCTATTGTATGTGTATTACCACATTTCATCTATTCATCCATTGGTGGGCACTTGGGTTATTTCCACCTTTTGGCCATTGTGAATAGTGCACCTATAAACATTCAGGTATGGATATTTTACCTGTTTTCAATTTGGGAAGGTATATACATAGAAATGGAATTACTGGATCTTGTGGGTATACTTTTAAAGGCAAATTTCCTCAATTTTGTGTTAGGTATTCTGATATTTTAGATTCCTTTACTTGTGGAACAAATTCAAGAAGTCAGGCATGTATTTAAAAATAAGAAACACAAATTATTTTTTACTCTACAAACTCATGATAGCTTTAAAGTTGAGGGGAAAGAGGTGATCTGTTCAGTGTCTTGCAGTAGTACAGAACAAAATTTATTTTGGCAGGGATGTCAGGGCCAGAAATGGAAGTTTGTATTCTAACAACTTCAACTAAGTTTGGGTTATAGAATATGGGTAAGTAATGAATATGGGTAGAATGGGAGGGTGTCATTATGAAAAAACTTGAGGGTTTTTCAAGATGTAAGGTGAAAAATAAATGGTATAGAATTTTAAAAAGCAAGAAAATATATAGAAAAACATTATATGTTTAGTATTTACTGGAAAAGTATCAAACTTCCCAAAAGAATTGGATAAGAAGAAATAAGACCAGAATGAGGGTCTAAAGCTATCTTCTGGTATTTTGATATCTTGGCCTTAAGAAAGATCTCATTGTTTCTTACTTTAGCTTTTTTCTTTTCTTTTCTTCTTCCTTTCCTTCTTGTCTTTCCCTTCCTTCCTTCCTTCCTTCCTTCCTTCCTTCCTTCCTTTCTTTCTTTCTTTCTTTCTTCTTTCTTTCTTTCTTTCTTTCTTTCTTTCTTTTTCTTCTTTTCTTTCTTCTTTCTTCTTTTTCTTTCTTTTTTTTTTTTTGTCTAAAGTTCTCAGATTTAGGTACTAAGATATATTAATATCCTAGGTCTGTTTCAGAGAGACAGTGACAAAATAGAAAATGCCAGTGTCAGGAAGATTTGTGCTGATGAATGAGCTTAGCAACTTCAAAATATCCAAGGAAATAAAAAAGGAGATAAAAGTGCTATGGTCGACAGCAACAAATAGATTTTTAGTCACATATAAATATTGAGACAGCCACAAAACAATGCATATGTGCAAAAACATGTCCAAAACATGCCATTCTTTATTGCCTTTCTTCTATTTTGAATGTGGATGTCTCTTCCAGTATATTTAAACACTCAAACTTCAAAGCATTATATTTTAAACTGGTGGTTACCAGAGTGGAAGTTGGTAGGGCAATGGGTAAAATAGATAAAGGGGATTAAGAGTACACTTATTTTGAAGAGCACTGAGAAATGTACAGAATTTTTAAATCATGTATTATACACCTGAAACCAATGTAACACTGTATGTTTATTGTACTTTAATAAAAATAGTTTAAAAACAAAACAAAAAATGAAGTAGTGGATTTTACAATTAAGTTATTAAAATTTAAACTATGTCATAACAAAGGTATATAATTATAATTGTGTGATTATATACAATTACAAAAGCTAAAATTATTAGATAAATATTAAAAGGTGTATAACTACAAACATATAGTTATGTGTTTATAAAGATATAACTATAACATATAAACTTATTGATATGTTAAAATGTATATAACTACAAAATATAAAAAAGTCATTCAATTATTTCCTTGCTTCTGGGTTTGTTAATATTGTGGTGAAAAGCAGATTATTAATCAGAAAATCCAAGTTGGTTGAAAGAATATCCTCTACTTACTCTGAGGAGAAAGCTGTCTATGGTAAGTGGTTATGGCTAAATTATATAGGCAAATTAATATAAACATGTAGGAAGAGTGAAACATTGAGAATTTGTATGACGACAAAACCAAGAAACATTAAAAAATTGGATGTTTTTTCTTTTCTTTCTTCTTCTGTGCCCTTCTGTAAACTAAATGTCAGAGTTCTTCTCTGAGACAATTTTGCCATCTAAGACCATGTGCAATAAATTTCCTTGAGTCTTGAAGTAAAGAATGACCTTAAAAATACATATTTTTCTTGTTCTACCTTCAGAAGCAGATGGGCAAAAGCAAAATCTATAAAAGAATGTGCATAGTCTGAAGAAGTGAATACATAAACAGTTACTATATAAAAATATCATTAATATAACATAATTATTTCATTTATGCAGTTAATTTATTTACAATAATAACTATTGGAATCAGATTGATAAAGTGCACAGGTAATTGAAAAGTGTAATATGGCCAAAAATTGAAACCACTTTTGTCACTGAGCCTATATTTTAAAGTAATAATAATGCTTAACAACATTGTATTTTTTGTTTTGTTTTGTTTTATTCCTAGTCTGTAGTCCCACATCTGAAAAAGTACTGATGAGAGAGAAAAGAGAGGGGGAATATAAGAATATTATAATCTGGAAACTAGGGTTCTCATTCTAAGAGGAAGCAATGTCTAACTATAATAAATATAATTTCTTGAGTAATTTTTTAATATAAGCATGTGTATAATACTTCAATAAGAACCAAAGAAGTAGAATATAATTCTGATTAATGCTATATGTATACTAGAAGTTGCTTAGAAGAGTCCATATAAAGCAGTATATTTCTGAATTGTTTTCCATCTACTTCATTTTGTATATCCCACCCAAAGCAACTAATTCCTCAGTAACTTCCAAATCCCTTTGAGTAACTCAATTGCTCTCATCTACCTTAATATTGTTAACCACGGTGGAGTAGTCTGAGCGGTGTGTGTGTTTGTGTGTGTGTGTGCGTGTATACAAGTACAAACTTTTGGGATGAGTGGAAGACTGGGCCTCAGATGGGACAAAGGGAGATATCACATTCTGATATATCTCACATGACTACTTATTGATAGTGCATGTAACTTGGTTCTTATGTTCACTGATAACCAAATAAGTTACTTGTATAATATTTGCAGTTTAACTAAGGCATTTTCTATTCAATTTTCTTTTATTTTTCTGTTACTTTCAATTTACTGATTCTTAAAGTTTCAAAAACCCTAAGTCAAAATATAGACTACACAGCATAAGCCATAAGATATCTAAGTCATCTACACCAATCCCATATCCAACTTTTTCTTCACTTAAATTTAACAGTTCTAGTCTGTGGTCCTCATTCTGGAACTCCTTCATATTTAGGGGTGCATTTTGATGCAGGAAAAGAAGCCAATGGCCAAGAAAGAATATTTGAGATGTCTTTGGTGCAAAAGGTGATTTTATTAAAGCACAGGGACAGGACCCGTAGGCAGAAAAGCTGCACTCATGAAGAGTGGTCCATTATATACTTTCAAGTTGGGAGGGGGTTAGGGATAGCATAAATCTCTAAGGAATTTTGGAATCAAGGTTTCCAGGACCTTGAGAGGGCTAGCTATTGTTGGGAAAAGGTCATTCATTACTGTCTAAAAATTTCTAAAGGAATTTTTATGTTAAAGTAGACTTACAAGATCCTGGGGATGGTGCTAAGATTGCCTTTCGCCCTTAACAAAGTACTAACATCCAGACAGCTGAGTTCCTAGGGGAATGTCACCCTGCCTGTTCTAAGGACTTGTAAATGGGCTATAGGTAGTAAGATAATTTAATAATTTTTCTTCTGCATTTGTTTCCCAGATCACATTTTTAAATTCACAATTACCAAAAATATGTGTCTTTTCTCTCTGAATAACTTTAACAGAGGGACATATTAGGTTGGAAGGAATATACTCGTCATTTCTCAATCTTGAACAAATCATGAGCACTCCAAAATTATTCTTGTGCTCCAATTTAGTGCTTTCTTCTAGCCGAATGTAAACATTTTTGTTTCTGTAAAATGATCAACATTTTGTTTTGCTTACAAACCTTAGTAACAATAGACTCTACAAAGAACAAACAAACAAAAACAGACTTAATGCAAATCAAAACTATTGGTGTCCCATTGGGCCAAGAAGACTACTGCTTTTGGAGCTAACTCTGCCAAAAGTGTTAGACGCTGATCTGCAACTGAATCAATGGTGTCGTGAAATCCAACTGAGAAACATAGGTTGTGATTGTGAGGATGTGCATCAATCCTCATTTTCTTGGTTTTTAAAAAAAATATTTTATTTATTTATTTATCATAGGGCACACGCAGGGAGAAGAGCAGAAGGAGAGGGACAAGGGACAAGCAGACTCCATGCTGAGCCCCTCTCCCTTCCTGATTTTCTTTAACCCGAGTGATGGAGATCCATTCTCTAGCCTTGAGAAAAAGAGATAAATAATTTGTTCTTCATAAAAAGGAGGAAGTAGAAGGTAGAAGAGTGTGACATTTTAAGGAAAACAAATCTCTGATGCTAGAAAAGGTGGATTCATTCAATCAACAGCTTATATTTTATTTATTTTTTATTTTTTAAAGATTTTATTTCTTTAACAGAGAGAGCCAGAGAGCATAAGAAGGTGGAACAGCAGAGAGGGCTCTCTCTCTGAGCAGAGAGCCTGACAGAGGACTCAACCCTGGGATTATAACCTGAGCCAAGGCAGATGCTTACCCAACTGAGCCACTCAGGTGCCCCAAAAGCTTATACAAATACTATACATTCATTATATATCTGTCTTAGCAGAGTGAAGACAGCGAGATCCTCTCTTCTTGGCTTTAAAGAGTAAACCAACATGTTGTGAGAGGGTCTGTAGAGTTGGTCCTGAGGAATTATGGGCAGCTTCTAGAAGCAGCCAGGCAGCATGAAAAATAGAGACTTCAGTCCTACAACCAGAAAGAGATAAATTCTGCCAATAACCTTAGGGAGCTTAGAAGATAGTTGAGATAATAGTGAGACTGTAGCCCCAGCTGGAAACTGGATTGTAGCCTTCTGAGAATCTAAGCAGAGGACCCAAGTACACTATTCCTGAACTCCTCCCCCGACAGTATGAATCAGAGAACACAACTACTGCTGGTGCTTCATGTGGATTATTTCCTGGACCACTGCACTTATTTTAAAAGCTTTAATAAAAGTTGCCTTTCAAAAAGCTTACTAAAATATAGGAAAATGCATTTCTTCTTAAAAATAGGAAAAAATCTATGTGTACCAGAATATCATTTTTAAAGATAGTAATATATTTTTGTTTGTTGGATTCTCTTGCTATTTTCACATTTCTCTTCGGTCCTTTCAAACACAGAGATCATTACGCTGAGATCCATTGCCATTGGAAAGGATGTAATGGAACAGAAAGCATAAAAAATATGTGACTCTCTGCCTTGGGTGTCCCAGAAGCTTCATTCTCTTAAAAAGTTTAGAGAGTTTAGGGGTACCTGGGCGGCTCAGTTGGTTAAGTGTCTGATTTTGGCTCAGGTCATCATCTCATGATCCTTTGATTGAGCCTCACACTGGGCTCCTTGCTCAGCAGGGAGCTTGCTTCTCCCTCTACCCCCTTCTCTCATAAATAAATAAATAAATAAATAAATAAATAAATAAATAAATAAATAAAATAGATAGATGGTAGATAGATAAAAATTTTTAGAGAGGGTTTAAGACTTAATTATTTTGAAAGACATGGTGGAAACATAAGGAAGCTTTTGCAAAAGGGGGCTGCCTATGCCTCACTTGGATCTTGTTTCCTGGCTCATTCATTATGGGACCTGAAAAAATACCCACAGACCGAGGAGAACAAAGGTAGGTGGAAGGGAGAGGAGACAATTGCTCTTACCCTCTTTCCTAGGACACTGATGGGCAAGATGTAGTACTCCAGAGTTTGAAAGGTGCAAGATGTCTACTGGCAAATAAATGGTGCCTAGAAAGATTAGTAGAGATTCACATGTCTTGAAATACTTTGAAGTCATAGAAAAATTGTTGTGTCTCTTGTCTCTTGATCTTGTATAGAGAAGTAGCCTAGAAAACTTCAGTACTGAAAGAGTAGGGAAAAAGAATGACAGGGCATATTCAGGAATTACATGGACATTTATCTCATTTCTTCACTTTGTCAGTAAAAAGGATCTCAGAATGTATAAACAACCCAAGAAAAAGGTTGGTCTTTTTTTTCAAACAATACTTAATGAGAATCTACTAAGTATTGTATCAGTTTCCGAGGACATAGCAGTTAAAAATAATTCCTTGTCTTTATGAAACTCCCATTCTTGTGTGTGTGTGTGTGTGTGTGTGTGTGTGTGTGTGTTTAAGACAATTAATAAATAAATAAAAGATAAATATAGGGGTAAATAGTATGTCAGATGGGAATAAGTGCTACTGAAAAATAAGAAGCAGAGTAAGGAGATAGCAATAGAGACCAAACTCCCCCATGAACTTCAGACTCTTCTGTTCAACTGCTACTCAATATCTCCCCAAAAATATCTAATAGATGTTTCAAACTATTTATGGTTGAACAGAATCTGAAATTCTCTTCCTACCCTAGAATTTCCTTCCTTAGGAAATTGCCCCCTCTTGAAGCCAAAAAGGAAGTATTATTTATCCTAGATTTCTCACTGTCAATCCATCAGTAAGTCCCACTCAGTCTGTTAAACATAACCCAAATATGCCCACTTCTTTCCTTCTCCACCACCCTAGACCCAGCCATCATCACTTCATTCCTCTCAATTATCTATTCTTTCTCCCTAGACCTTCTAAATTCGAGTCTTCCACAGCAACTCCAGTGATCTTTTAATAGTCAATCAGATCACTTCATTCACCTGCTTTGATGGCATTCCATCACTTGGAATAAAAGCTGCACTCTTTTTCCTGGTTTACAAAACCTAATGGGATTGGGTTTTTGCCCATGTTTTTGACCTCATCTCATTCTGTTCTTCTCTTGATTGATCTTCTTTCTCCTCCTATAAATAACATGCCAAACTCATTGTTGCCTTAAGCTTACTTCTTGTACTCGCCTTAGCTTTGCTTTGCCAATTCCTCTTGTCATTTAGATCTCAGTACACCCCACTGTTCTGATAAGAAATAGTCACCTGATAAACTCCTCCTGGACTTGCCATGCTGCAATGTCTGTCTAGCACTTATCATCTCATTGTTGTCTTATTTCCAACACCTCCCAAGTAAGGGGTGGCTTCCTCAGAATAAGGTTTTTGCTTTCTTCCTTATGTTTTTCTGTCTCTAAATGTGCCTGGTACATAGTTGACACTCAGTGAGCATTTGCTGAATGTATAAACAAAAGCTTGGAATGTTATTATTACTCACAGAAATAGGAGGAAAAATATATTCACAGTTTCTTCCTCTTCTTCCTCATTTCCTTTCATCGAATAATCATTAGCTTCTACATTCCAAATTTTTCCTGAGAGTAATCTCCCTATAATTTTGCTTTCTATTTCATTAACTTATAGGTCTTTCCTCTAAGACTTTCATTTTCAGGAAACATACTTCCCTCTTGCCATCACACGCACAAAAAAGCACCTCAGGTTTTTGTAGCCAACATAGAGTCTTCTCTAATCAACTTCTCTTCTTCCTCCCCTTTTCTGCCTCCCTCCCCTTGCCTTTCCCTTCTTGCTTTCTCCTTAACTTCCTTTCTTTCTTCCTTTCTATTTTTTATGGAAGTGATACTTATTCTCCTGATTCTAGAGTTGCTCTTATCTCATTCTGCTTCCCTAACAATTAGCTCTATCAAACACCTCAGACCTAATCCTAATACTCTTTCTTTCCCGATTCCAAAAAGAGTCAAATCTAAATATCAACAATGAATTAACCCAAATTCTCTCAGTTCCAAATCTCTTTGTTTCCTTCCAAATCTCTCTGCTCTTACCCCCTCATTTGTTCTCCTATTTTTTTCTATTTTTCCATTTCTCACTCACTCCTCTATCTAACCCCCCGTTTTTTTTTCCTACCCACATCACACCAGGAATATATCTTTACCAAAGCTACCAAAAATTCCTCCATCTTTTTATTCAGTTGGAATTTCTCAGTCTTTATTTTCTTTGACCCAGTAGCAAGTTGACATTTAACCTACTCTTTCCTCTCTGGTTGCCTTATCTTCTCTGGCTGACTTTCTCTATCTTTACTTTCTGGGAAAGCTAGCATTCCTGAAAGCACTCTTAACTCCACTTTCCTCCCTCTGATATCTCATCGTTCTGTGGACTGAACCTCATATAAACATCCTTCATCTGTTATGTTTTCTGTCCCACTTAAGAATCACTTGCTATCTTTCTAATTTACTTCTGCTTCTAATCTCTCCTTCTCCTGAGTTTTCAATGTGTACATGATAATATCTTAAAATTATGGATATCATAATTTTGCTTTGCTGCTTGAAATTCTTCAAAATTTCTTGGGATAAAATTCATAGTCCTCCTGTGTTTGAGGTTTTATATAATGCACAATTCTGTGCCTAAATTTTTACTTGTACTTATTTCTTTGAATTAATTATTAAAATCTGGAGTCAAAAATAGATCTGCCCAATGACCCAGCAATTGCACTGCTGGGGATTTACCCCAAAGATACAGATGCAATGAAACGCCAGGACACCTGCACCCCGATGTTTATAGCAGCAGTGTCCACAATAGTCAAAATGTGAAAGGAGCCTCGGTGTCCATCGAAAGATGAGTGGATAAAGAAGATGTGGTCTATGTATACAATGGAATATTACTCAGACATTAGAAATGGCAAATACCCACCATTTGCTTCGATGTGGATGGAACTGGAGGGTATTATGCTGAGTGAAATAAGTCAGAGAAGGAAAAACATTTTATGGTCTCATTCATTTGGGGAATATAAAAAATAGTGAAGGGGAATAAAGGGGAAAGGAGAAAAAATGAGTGGGAAATATTAGAAGGGGAGACAGAACATGAGAGACTCCTAACTCTGGGAAACGAACTAGGGATGGTGGAAGGGGAGGAGGGCGGGGGTTGGGGGTGACTGGGTGACAGACACTGAGGGAGGCACTTGACGGGATGAGCACTGGGTGTTATTCTATATGTTGGCAAATTGAACACCAATAAAAATAAATTTATAAAAAACAATTAAAAAATAAAATCTGGAAAAATCGTAATGCATTAAATTTAATAACATTTTTCATAAGTCCTCTCCCTTAGTCTGAAGTAAAGTGAACTAGCTTAATTAGTATTATGCAGTCTTTAAAATTTGAAGATAAAAAACTTTGAGGCATGGATTTGGTATATATCAAATAGATCCCATAGTCACTGTACATAAGGCAAATACATCGTTGTCAAAAGTAAGACAAAATAGCATGAAAGAATAAGAACATTATACCTTTTTTCTAAGAATAATAAATAGTAACTATCATTTTGAAATTCGGAAAACTACTAAATAACAGGGAAGTAAAACATCCCTTAGAATTTGCCCTCACACGTTTATTTTGATTTTTCTAATATTCGAGAATACTCTCACTGATCCTTGCCAAATGTCATCATAAGACATTTCAAAGACATATGAATTTTCATTATCACATAACCAGAGAGGTTCTGAGTAAACATCTCTTGAAAAAAAATTTGTTAGAAAATCTGTGCAAAAAAATCTCAGAGGCCTAACCCCTAACTCCACATAAAGGATATGTGTTCCTTCTCATACACCAATGCAATTCAAAAGTGTCATAATTCAATGTACCTCAGTTTTATATATGAAGGATAAAAGTTTCTATGCATAAGTACAGAACATTAACCTAGAAAAAAATATAACATCAACCTAAATTAACTAATCTTACAGAAGCACTTTAAGAGCTACCTGCAAAATATCTAGAATTCGGGTATTTATTTCTCCAGAAAGCTGGAACTGTTAGAAACTGTTTCTAACAGTTACAACATCATCTCTTTATTTGGTAACTTCCCGGTGGCTGTGAAGTCCTTTCCAGCAAAAACTACAAGACAGGTACACATGTATTATGGCACTTGATGCTTCCTACGGCCCCTAGTGATAACATGGCAGGGCTTATTTTCAAGCTTTATAATTAACAGACAGGAGATGGAGTGAGAAAATGACTTGCCCCAAACTGTGTAGCTGGAGAGTGACAGACCTAAGGCTCAAACTAAACCTTATGAGTGACATCTTATGCTCTTTCCACTTTCCCGTGTTTTGGCTGGTGAAAGGATATGAGATCTCAATTTCATCAGTATAAAAGTGGAATTTCGTTTTTAATTTGAATTCTGGACAGTATTACTTCAGATATCAAACCTTAACTTGGAAAAACATTTTTTAAAAAGGTGGAGATCTGTAACTTTTGATAAACCTATTTTTCGAAGCAGATTCAAAAGATTCCTGAAAATAGTTAAAGCAACACATGTGAATGTCTGCATATTTTGTGGAGGAAGCTACTGGTTTAACATTTCCTTATGTTAAGTTAGGTTAAGTAAAAGATTAGGAAGTAGGGTATAGAGATCAAAGAGAATGGACAGCTGATCAAATGCAGCCCTCTCAAGAGACAGGAATGGAGGGAAATATCCCTAGTTAGTAGGACACAGGCTTTTGTAATCATTACTAGTAAAATTCTTCTTGAGGTAGAAATAGAAATATTTTTTCTTTTATCCTTTTTTTTTTACTTTCTTTTGATTGTCACTAAATTAGGTAAAAGTGCTTTCCTGCTAGTCTGTAGGGATATACCAAATAAAGAACTCACTGCCTAACACTTGAAATGAAAAGCTGAAAACATGTAAGTATTAGTTATGTCAGCATAAATCTAAATTGAATAATCTGATGCAAAGTATTCATTTCCTCAGTACAGCAGGTATTTTTAGAGGTAATTATGTTTAAAGTTCTAGGAAATTTAAACTATACCTATCAGAAAACTAAAATTCACTAATTGCAATTTCTCCTGGAGAAAAAATGGAGTGTTTGGCTTTTAATTGCTGATTTCTGCTTCTCAGTCAAGCTTTCTATTGCCATGTAAACTCCTCTAGTTGACTGTGAATTCATTGAGAGTAAGGGCTAAATATTCTTACCATGTAACATGGGTACTCACACAGCAGATAACTCAATAAATTCAAGTATGTGATGGAGACCTAGGCTTTCTGGTAGGGGTGAAATGGATTCTACATGCTCTAATTCCATATCCAGTATCAATATGTTGGTAATATACATGTGACTCATATGAAGAAGATATAGTTAATCCTTAGTGATGATTGTTAACATGTCACCAGTAGGAAGCAGTATATTCAAAAGTAGAGAAATTATTCTATACAGCCCAATAAAAGCATGCAATCATGTTTCTAAGCAAATTATTTCTAAAAATAGTTTTAACATATCTTTAACTATACAAGGCCATAACCACTATAGTTCTTATTAGTATTAACTTTTCTAAATTAAGAAAAAAATAGCTAATAGTGTCAGAGTACATGAATGTAACTTTAGAGCAAGAACACAACTCTTTATTTCCTTAAATGAAATTTACCATTTTGGATAATGATAATTTGTTTAATAAAAAAATTAATTTGAAATGTTGGAAACATAAGAATTGTTCCTGAAAACTTCATGTTAAATAACTGAGTTTATGATAAATTCTACCTAAAATCCAGCTAACCTAATTTTGCAAATTGCTTGAAATTGCACATGAAGATATTAACAATTCTTTTATTAAAGGATAAAATGACCATAATACCCAAGGCAATACACTGATTAAAGCAGGTGCAATGGAGGATAATCCGTAAGCTTCATAATTCCTTGGATAATAGATCAGTGATTCACTGTAATGTGCTTATTAAGCAATATGGGAAATTGGGTCAAATTAGACAGTAAGATAGATTTGTTCATATATGACATGGCTTGCTATGGAGACAATCAAAGTGACATTTCTTAACTGAAGTCTCTAGAGATAAGATACTTGGCATCGAATTCGTCTGTTACCTAACCTTTTGGAAAATCTACTGCTGTGATCAGTAAGAGAAAATTGCATTAAAAACGGGCAATTATGATATACAGTATAATTGTAGGGGACAAATTTTCTTTCTCGTAGTAAATTGAAACTCTGCCTTGTTGAAGAAGTGAGGGCTTAGGAAAAGGCACTAATGGTTATTTGCATAAAATAATGTACCTAACTCACATGCTATGATGGCTATTCTGAATGGCTGTGATACATTCTAACATTCATGGAAGAACAAGTCCTTGGAGGGCTATTGTAAGATTCTAAAATTGGTGATATCAATCATATTTTTGTCAGCTTTTCTGAAATGGAAATATTTAATTTTTCCATGAGGCAAATCATTTATTTTGCTTTGAAAAGATGACAGGAAATACAAGTATACTGCACAGAGTGATTCTATGTTAGCTATTTATTAATTAGGGTCACATGCAGGGAAACTTGAAAGTTGTTCTTTTAACAGAGGTTTCCTGGGCAACTTCTATCTGAGATTTGGCCCTTCCTATATAAATACCACTGTAGAATAAGACTTTTCTTTGGTCATTCAGCTAAGCAGAAGTCGGTGGTCCTTAAATATAAATCTGATTGATACAATCTGTTTAAATTTGAAATGATATTGAAATATTTGAAATGAACTCATATTTGAAATGAACTCATTTCATATTTGAAAATGAACTCATTCATATTTGAAATGCCATATTTGAAATGAACTCATTCGACTGGCTTTTTGATATACATGTTAAATTAAGGGAAGATCCAGCTCCCATAGGCCTTGCTTCATTTGGTAAGAGTCATATTCCCTGAATAGAGTTGGCCTCAGGTATGGGGAGGACATGATGTTGTCATGCTTGGACATCCTAAGGCAACCAGATAGTCTCTCCACAGTCGTACTGAAGGCACATTTGCTAAGAACCGAAACGATGTGCATTCTGCTTGGATGAAGAGAGACTCACTCTCTGGGAGTCCTCAGGCTATTTGAATGACGCCATCCTAACCTCCCCCTCCCATTTGCCTGCACCATCAGGTCACTCCCTTCCCCTGCCTGGAATAATGCTCTTGACTTTTATTTACTCTTTCTCAGTGGCTTCCAGGCTTGAATCCGTATCAGAATCATCTGCAAGGTTTGTTGAAGCATCAACTGAGTGCTGGGCCCCACTCACAGAGTTTTTGGTTCAGTAGAACGAATGGGGCCCAAGAATTTTCATTTCTAAGAAGCTCTCAAATGATGCTGATGCAAACTTTGAGAGCCCCCATTCTTCCATGCTACACTACAATCTCCTTTGATTCATTCATGTTGTTTTCACTTATATATTGTTTTATTCATATATCATCCATAAATTACATTAAAATATAGATGTACGTACAATGCATGTGTATAATCACGTACGCTCTTAGTCACATTAAATAACAACAAAACGTACAGTCTTCTCCTTCTGGTCTAGATGCTCCATCATAACTTCTTGCTGCTCTAGACTCCCAACACAGTGGTGCCTCCCTCCAGGTCCTCTACTCCCTAGGGGAAATCCAATTTCGAAATTGTTTCTTCACCCAATTTTTCATTGCTTTTCTTTTGCCTCATGCAATCACAATTTCCATTTACTCAATGGAGGTGATCGCATTTATGTGGAATGAAGAAAGCAATCTAGTTAAACTAAAATACATACTAATGCTTGAGACTTGGTTTGAATGTTCACATTTTAGAAAAAGATGCCTCTAAGCTAACATCAATTTCAAAAACCATGACAACATGAAGTGAAAACTGTCAGGTAGTTGAGATGTGTTTCCTCCCTCATACCTGCTATCGTTGGACACATCTAGCCAACACTGCAGAAGATTAATCTAGATACACAGCACTGGACAAAATAAATTGGTTTGGGGCTACATGAGATATTTAATAACTTTGTAGAAACCATATACAATTTATGTTTTAAGTAATGTGTTTGCATAGCCCCTCAATCAAAAATTGAAAAGTTATAAGACCCTTGTGATAACAAATAAATCTGCCTAAACATCTGTTCTTACTGGAAATATTCCAGTAGGGTATTTCTATTTTTATAGGGTGAAAGAATTATTCCTTACATGACAAAGGAAGCCCATGTTTCAGGTAATTATATTATAGTATTCCCCTCAGAGGTATATATGAGGAAACTAAGAATCAGAAAGGTAATAGAATCTGAGGACACCCAGGGCTCATTCATCCAGAGGCAGTCAGTAGGATGGAGCTTCAAAAATAAAATTAAATGCAAAGCCACTTTCTTAAAGGGGGTATTCAGAGAATTTATATAGGAAGGACATCACTTGTCTAGGAGAGCAAAAAAGAAAAGTGAATATGTAAACAATTAAATAGAGACTCAAGAATAGAAAGGAAAAGGCATTGGAATTGTGTTGAACAGGGATGGCCAAGTTCTAGAGGAATTCATACTTCTAGGAGTCCTTTCCCATGACCTGCCACTGATACTCTGCCTTGTGTCATCTTCCTCCTTCACTTCCTTATTTTTCTCCCTCTCCTCTTTATTCTCTTATATCTCCTCCTCCTCACTCTCTTTCTTCTTTTTAACTTGGTTCTTATTTTGTCATTTCTTTTAAAATCTATGTACGCACCAATTACCAACTTTATTTGTTCATTTGATGGTTTCAGCCAACAACCAAACAATTGACTATAACTGTGTATATATAGTCACAATTTTGTTTTATGGCACATTCCTTTATAATCTGATTCTCACAGAAAAGGATTTTTATCTAAAATTGGATACTGCATGTCCCTAAAAGTAACACCCTTGATAAATCACTAAGACTCCTCTGGGTCTCACTTCCATCCCTTAGCAAATAGTTGAGTTAGACAATTCCCACTCTGAAGCTTATTTTCTATCTTGTATTTTCTGTGTATTTGGTATTTTTGCAAATTTTTTCCCTCAGTTGTAACAAAAATCTTTATCTTCTGTTGACTGCCTCTTCCTCTATAAATGTTTGTTTTCAGTACTAGTGCTTCAGGCAATTTCTTTTACAAGTGGTTACTCCAGTATAAACTGGAAATATTGTAAAAAGAACCAGCCACTCAGGCAGTATGTGAGAGATTTTTCTGGTCAAATCTCACAATGTATTTAGTCCATTTACATTCTCCTCACTGAAGCTTATAAAGCAAGATAGGAAAGGCAGATTTTCACATTTCCTCAGGCAGAGGTCAGAAGTAACTTTCAGAGGGAACTTGAAGCTTAGGCAAAAATCCAAACACATAAAAGCACAGCCATTTTAAAACTAGTAAAAATGAACTGTTACTCGGTATAGCAGATGGCAATATTTTATGAACCATTTTGTAACATTATAGAATTCCCAGCATCTACTAAAATTCAGCTTCATGAATCCCATTAAAGAGGCTATCCTGCTTTTGCACATGGTATTTTTAAAGGCAATGTTATATTGTGAACCTAAAAAAGAATTCCTTAAGATATGAAAGGATTGCCTGATGCACTCAGTGGCAGGTGAGAACCAGGTCATCATGATACAAGCAGGGGCCATTTTTTTCACGCTGCAAAGACACCATGATATTTTTTTTTATTTATTTATTTTGTTTAAATTTTTTTTATTTATTTATGATAGTCACAGAGAGAGAGAGAGAGAGAGAGAGAGAGAGAGAGAGAGGCAGAGACACAGGCAGAGGGAGAAGCAGGCTCCATGCACCGGGAGCCCGACGTGGGATTCGATCCCGGGTCTCCAGGATCACGCCCTGGGCCAAAGGCAGGCGCCAAACCGCTGCGCCACCCAGGGATCCCAGACACCATGATATTAAAGGTACTGTACCTCTGTTTTAAATAAATTTTTTGGCTACATTATGTGAAGTTAGACAAATCTTAGTTTATATTAGAACATAACTTTTTAAATTCATTTAGCCAAAGAACGTCTAATCTTAAAAGATTATTTCTAGGGGAACATTTACTGCAAATTGCTAGTCCATTTAGAACTAGCAGCTACTGAAAAAAAAGAAGAAAAAAAAAAAAAGGAAAAAGAACTAGCTGCTAGCAGCTACTTATCTAATTAGGGGAATAAGCCAGGGAGAATCTGGTGCACTTTTTGAATGGAGAGATGACATTTATTACGAGAGTAAAATTGCTGAATGGTGATGCACTATGTATGTATAGATACCCTCTTCATGTCTCTGCCAAATATTATGGAAGAAGAATTATGAAGAATTCTTAGATTATGAAGAATCCTTAGATTATGAAGAATTCAGAGAAAAAAGTTTTTAAGTCTTTGGGGACTTTCTTAAGCAGTTAGTCATAGGGAACAGCAGCAACAGGGATGTTTGATTAACTGAATGTACTCACTAACCAGGAAGGAAGGGAATTAGGGCCTATGAGCTTTGAATACTATATATAATCAGTCAGAATGGCTAAATCAAAAACAAAAGAAACAACAAATTTGCAAGGAGAAAAAAGAGCTCTTGTGCATCGTTGGTAGGAGTGCAAAGTGGTATAGCCACTGTGGAAAACAGTATGGAAATTCCTCAAAAAAATAAAAAATAAAACTACCCTGTTATCTAGGAATCACACTACTGAATATTTACTCAAAGAATACAAAAACACGAATTCAAAAGATATGCACCCCTCTATTTCTTTCATGATTATTTACAATAGCCAAGATACATAAGCAGCCCAAGTGATCACTGATAGAGGAATAAATAAAGAAAATGTGGTATAAAATGAATGGAATATTATTTAGTCATAAAAAATGAGATCTTGCCATTTGCAACGACACAAATGGATTTAGAGAGTATAATGCTAAATGAAATAAGTCAATCATATACTTATTTCAGAGAAAGAGAGATCCCATTTTATTTCCTCATGTGTAGAATTTAAGAAACAAAACAAACGAACAAAAGAAAAAAAAGAGACAAACCAAAATCCAAGACTCTTAAATATAGAAAACAAACACATGGTTACCAGAGGGGAGGTGGATGGTGGGGGTCTGAGTGAATAGATGATGGAGGTTAAGAGTACACTTACCTCAATGAGCACTAGTAATACATAGAATTGTTGAATCACTATATTGCACATCTGAAACTAATTTAACAGTATGTATTAACTATACTGGAATTCAAATCTTCAAAAAGAATACTCTATATAAACCTGAGTGGCAAAAGTTACCACTTTCCAAATTAAAAAAAAAATAGTTGACTTTTACTTTCTCTCTCAAAAATTAAGGAAAAAATGGCATGTTCTTAAGATAACTTTTTTTCTTATTTTTTTCTTAAGATAACTTTTAATAAATTTGTCATACCAGAGGTATAAAGACTTATCTTCTCTCAATAGGAGAAATATTAATTTGATTATTCCTTGTAGAATTTGGTTTCAGATGCAATATCTACATATTTTGTTGTACTATAGGTTTGCTATTTTTGTAGCATTGCCAACTCATAATATATTAAGGTTTCATCAGCTCTATAGAGAGTGCTATATAATCACAAAAAGATTTATAACCATATCCTGTTCAATAATTTGGAATAAGTGGTGCTTGTTTTTATCACTAAGTGACAGATTAATTTAAAAATGTTACTTTTATCAATCTTTTAGCTCCTGACCTATCAAAGGATCTTAATGCTATCCATTATCTTCTTAAAAACATGGAGGTGCTGGTTAATATGTGTTATAGGACAAACAGTTTTTTAAAAATTTTGTCTTAAGAATGTATTTTATAACAGTTAAGAGAATAAAAACTGTGCATAATTATTATAGCTTATTTTCATAAACACACCCAGGAAGTAGACATTATTATTGGTACTTTGTAGCTAAATTTGACTAAGGTCCTATTGCTGATACTCTGTGAGGTCAGACTTTGAAGCCAGTACTACCTGCTTGCAACGTCTATGTTCCTTCGATGATATCATTTGGGCTACCACACTACCAATGCCAGTGGGCACCATTCATTTGCATTAGCTGTAGTATATATCCTCTGAAGTTTGCGACCTCCTGAAATGTTATATAAAACCAGTTTTCAAGAACATCCATTATATTAAGTGTGATAAAATCGATGTTAGTAAATATACCACGGGGAGCCAAGATCTTACATACAGCAAGTCATTTCCAAGATTTATCTTGAGGTAGCTAAGTATGACACTAGTGGCAGACAATGCCATAGGATCTCCCAGACATCCTGGGTTAAAGAGTAAGACAGTGAAAGAATAGAGCAATGGCTAAATTTTATCCATAAGACATTTCTTCAAATATGCAACAGCCTAAATCAGTAATCTATCCAGCAAGCAAGCACAGATGCCATAATCCTTCTAGTAAAAAGACAGCTTTTTCAGTAGATTGTCGTTGTTTCTTACCATATGGGAAGGAAAGGTAGATGGATCTAGGAAAGGTAGATGGATGGTGGAGTTGGTGGAGTTTGGTGGAGTAAATCCATCAAAACCCAAACAAGAAAGACACGAATAGTTCAAGTACAGCAGAATCTCTCATATCTATTTTACAAGTAATTGTTTCAGTGTTAAATTGCTAGTGTAGATTTAGGGGAAAAGGGGCAAGAGCAAAATAAAAAAAATACCTTTGAAAGAATTGAAGGATTAATAGAAAATGGAAAAACCTTGGTTAAGACAAAGCTGAGTAAGGAATGAAGTGGGAATAGTTTCCCTTTGTCCTCTGAGGGTATTAATTTAGTTCTGATATTCAACCTAATAGAGCTTTTAGTAAATGTAGTATCTTTAACATTGTAATAAAAGTTCTTTTGAATTGTTTTCTTACTTTAGTTTCTTAGAACAAAATCAGTAATTTTGTTTGGAGTAACTGTATGAATAAATATATGAAGGTGACGTTTAGAGTAGTAAGTATCCAAATATATATAACACATAGTTGATGTCCATAGACAGAACACACACAGAATTTTACTTCAGGTTGAGATTTTTAAAAAGTAAAATAGAATATATTTAATAAAAAAGATTCCAAAATACATAGTCAGAATGGTCTCCCCCCTTTTTTTAGAAAGGGGGGTGGGGGAGAGGAAGAATCTCAAGTGGGCTCCATGGCCAGCACAGAGAGACTGAGGTGGGGCTAGATTTCACAACCCTGAGATCATCACCTGAGCTGAAATCAAGAGTTGGATGCTTAATCTACTGAGTCATTCAGAAACCCCCAGAATAATCCTTTTGTTTAGAGATTTTATTTATTCATTTGAGAAAGAGAGAGAGAGAGAGAGAGAGAGAATGTGTGTGTGTGTGTTGCGTGAGAGAGAGAGAGAGAGAGAGTGCACAAGCAGGGGGAGGGGAGAGGCAGAGGCAGAGGGAGAAGCCAACTCCCCACTGAGCAGGAAGGGGACAGACACGAACCCAGGACCCTGAGATCATGACTTGAGCCAAAGGCAAACACTTAATTGACTGAGCCGCCCAGGTGCCCCCAAAAATGATTCTTTTAAGTATAGGTTAGATAATTTGAGTCTTTTTTTTTTTGGTCCCAAAATGCCTTAGGGCATCCCATCTGGAACTCACAATAAAAATCCAACATTGTCATTGTCATGTGGCTGCACGTGATCTAGACAGTATTTCTCCATGGCCTCATTGTCTCTCCCTCTACTTCATACTCATTCAAATTTGGCTGTACTTCTCTCTTGCTCCATCCGAACAAGACTCAGGTGCTCCTACTTTAGAGCCTCCTAAGTGACTGTTCGCTCTGCTTTAAATCTTTCGCTTCAGATAGCCCCATGCCTATTCTCTTGCTTCCTTTCTCCACTCAAACGTCACCTTTCCAGTGAATATAGTCCTGGCCGTCCTATTTAAATACCATCCCCTATAAGTCTCCATTTCTTTTTGCTCTATGGTAGATTAACTATTATTCAAAAATATTCATTCCCCATTTTCCCACCCTGGTGGGCAAATGCTACTGCTCATTGACAGGCTTCTTGTCAAGGTTCTCATGAGGCAAGTAAACTTTCAATGCACTACATGCTTGTCTTTCATCTCTTGCATTTCTGAATTTGCCATGTGAAGGACATGCCCATTGCCTGTTGATGCTAAGTGGGGGGGTCAGGAAAAAGTGGAACAGAAGCATCCACCCCAGGGTGTCTGAATGGCTCAGTCAGTCCTGGGAGCTAGTGCTCAGTGGGGAGTCTGATTCTCCCTCTCCTTCTGCCCCTCCTCCCTGCTACTGTGCTCTCTCTCTCTCAAATAAATAAAATCTTAAAAAAAAAAAAATGATCTAGCCCAACTGTTTTAGTTGAGTGTACCTTAGTTCAGTCAGCCTCCAATCTGCAGACCCCTGAGTGAGTCCAGCTGACATCTGCAGAGGCTCAAACCTTACCTTAGCAGCTGAGTCCAGACACACGAGCCAAATAACTGTTTATTGCTATAGGACACTGATGAGATTTTAGTGACCATCTTGTAGCACTTTTGGGACAATGCCTGCCTGATAGACCTTGATTTTTATAGCAGATTCATTTCTCTCTCTCTCTCACACACACACACACATTATATTTATATTTATATTTATATTTATATTTATATTTATATTTATATTTATATTTATATTTATATTTATATTTATATTATTTATATATTTTTGCTTATTGTCCTGTTCTAATATATGCTCCTGGAGAAGAGGGACTTTATTCTGCTAATGCTTATTCTTCCACCACCTACAATGGGGGTTGGAACTCAGTACTCTCTCAATAAATATTTATGGAATAAATTGACTACTGTGTGTTATTCTATTATCAAAAATGTGTAGGGACAGCGGTCCCTTGAGGCTCAGTCTGTTGAGCATCTGGCTCTTGATTTTAGGTCCAGTCATGATCTCAGGGTCCTAGGATCAAGCCCCACTTTGGGCTCCAGGCTCAGCCAGGTGCCTGCTTGAGGATTTTTCTCCCTCACCCTCTGCCTCTCCCCCTGCTTGTGCACTCTCCTCTCACTTTCTCTCTCTCTCTCAAATAAATAAATAAATAAATAAATAAATAAATCTTTAAAATAAATAAAATAAAATGCATGGCTAAAAAGAAAAAGAAAACACATTCTATTGTCCTCAGAGAAATTATAAGCTAAATATTTTAAATTTTATATTTTACTGGTATAAAATATTGTATAATTTAAATAAGATTAATTTAGTTATAATATTTATAATTTTATCTCCAGTGGCATCAACAAAACTAAACTGCTATTACAAAAAAGTATTTTCACTTACAGTATTTTCTATAAAATGGCATGAAACTAATTTATTTTCATCATGCTATTAAAATAACCTATACTTACACATATTTGGCCTAGTATATTATTTATAATTCAATTATCTCTTTGTTTATCCTTTCCAGAGTTTGGTAGGTCAACTAAATCTATATAAATCCCCCTCCTTTGCCTCCCAATTTTTCTTAGTCAACTATGAGTTAAATATTTAATATATGCAAAGCACTACAACAGGTGCTTAAAGTTAAAGATATGGAAGAAAAACATGGAAAAATCTTTAGGAACTAGAAAAATATTGTCTTAGAAGATGAAATATCGACCCCCAAAACAGGCCAGACATGTTAACAAGTAAATACAACTATTTGTAGCTTGGTCCGATGTATATCTGCAACCTAAGTTCACATCATTCTCCTGCCTCATGAAAAATCATAATGTTTCCTTAATGCCCTATTCTTTTTCACACTCCTTCCTTTTGCCTGTGCTATTTGTTATACCTCCCTAGATAACCACTCAACACTTCTTCAGTTGGAAAAGAGTTTATTACTTTTACAAAACAGAATTAAAAATGGAGCCTGGAAAGCACCCTCCCTTTTCATGATCTTTATGATTGCATCCTCTGAAGTTCTGTGCTAAATTATATATGACTATATTTTTCTCAGGACAGCCATTGTTCTTGGCCATTGTTCTGGTTAGGCTCTCAAAGGGAATATGACTCCCAAAACTTATAAATCATTCACTGGAATATAAACCTTTTAAAGGCAGAAATTCTATACTATGTATTTATTATTAGAGTCCAAAAAAATAGATGTTCAGTAAATAATTGTTGAAAGTAGAAAGGATTACTTAGGTAATTTGTTTGAGAGTGAATTTATTAATGTCAAAATGTAACATATTAGATAAATATTATTTTATTGGCTCAAAGGTTCTTATGTTGACTTGGCACACTCAAGTAAAACCTTGAAAGGCAGAACTCTAGAGGAGCCTAGAGCGTGTACAGAAATAAGACACCAGGACCCAACAACAATTTAAATTATATGAAGCAGAAAACAACAACTTGAAAAGACTTGGGTCTGGAATGGGCATTGAATGCCTGTGGGAGTAGGTCCAAATAGATGTGGAGTGTTGATGTAACTCGCTTATAACAGAGTAAATTCATTTTGAAAATTAATCAGCTCTGCTCAACGTAAAGCCATAGAAAGGCTTCTCATACTTTAAACCATTCAAAAAGCACATTTTGGAATGTAAACACCACTGATTGTCTTCTCAATGCTTTCTTTGACCTTTTTAAAATTTTTATTTTCAAGACTCTGACAGCATTGATCACCTGTGTCTGTTCAGCATTTTTTTCATGAGACTGACATACTGTCCCTGTGCTCACATCTATCAACATCGCTCTGATTTATCGGCTTAATAACAGGAAATCATTTGGTAGCCCAACTCTATTTTGCTTGAACACTGACCTGTGACCTTAATCTGATGTCTTTCAAGGTTCTTTGTTTTTCCATGTAAGACCAATTAAATTGAAGCATTTTGAAGAGACTATATGACATAAAAAGTCATATTTGAGTATTTAAAGTTTATTTTTCTCTCAGGCAGATAAAAATAAAAGAATAATTTCATTAAAAAATAATTAAAAATCACTTTAATAATATAGTTATGAAAGCAACTGACTTACCTAAGAACAGTTTTTAAAATTAATGTAGTAGCTGGAAGAATGCACAAGTCTGATTTTTATTTATTGATATAAAATGTATAGATAACAGGATGAGAATTATATTTCTTTTTTATAACAAATTTGTTTTATAAATCTGCATATCTGCTTCTCAGAATATTATTTATATTTAAATCCACTATCCAATTCTACAAGTGAACTCATACTAAAAATTTTTATAAACTATTGAATTTAGAAAAAAAAAACAGACATCTTTAAAAATATTTACATTGGGGCACCTGCGTGACTCAGTGTTTGAGCATCTGCCTTTAGCTCAGGTCATGATCCCGAGGTCCTGGGATCGAGTCCTACATCAGGCTCCCTGCAGGGGGAGCCTCTGCCTATGTCTTTGCCTCTCTGTGTGTCTCTCATGAATAAATAAAATCTTTAATAATATGTATTTATATTAATACAAAATATTTTTCTGATTGTCCCATAGTGACAAAATTAATTGGGAAATAATCATTGTCAATTCTGTTGAAAATATGACACATATATTTTTCCCATAATGTAATTGAAGATGGGAAATGTGGCAACTGTATGAGAGAAACAATATACCACACACACACATTCAGGTACACTCATGGAAACACAAACATATACATATTGTATCAAATCACAGAGACATGTTATACTTTCAGACACCTGATATTATTAATCTGTTGTGTGCAATTACATGGATTAAAAATAGATTTAAGAATTTTTGAAAATTGTGCAACAGTTCTCTTTTGTATGCAATGGTGTGGAGCTTCATAAAAACCATGTGAAAAATCATAGCCTTCAGTTATGAACATCTTCATTTGAATTACACAGAATAACTTTAATATCAGGCAACCAATGCAGTGTGTCATGTTACTAAGGCTTCAAAGTTGCATTTTATCAACAACTGAAAGCTTACTTTTGAGTCATTCTAAGATAAATACGCTCATATAGTGAAGTGATACATTTATTAGGAAAAACTGAAAATTATATCTACCATAAGCAGCTTTTTAAAAATGTAAATATCATAGAAGTAAAATAAGTGCTTCCAATTACCCAGTCATTCCATAAGAATTTATTGGTTGCCCTACTACATGCCATGACCTCTTCAAACAAAATTGGCTAATAGATGATTGATGCCCTTAAGTAACTTTAAATCTTTACAGCATTGGAGGATACAAGTATACACAGGTTGCAGTGGGATCTAGAGGAGTGTCAGAGAGGCTTCTCATAAAGGATAAGAACTTATTTGTATGTAAACAATGAGTCAAAGTTAGATAAAATTAGCAAATAAAAAAATCTTGGAAAATAACAAACAAGAAGGCATGGTTGCATAGAATTGCATGCTTCTTGTATTCTGGAAATGAAACTCATTCAGTATAGAGTATGGATAAACAAGTGAAATTGGGAAAGGAGTAAAGGTTAAGACTAGAGTGTAGGCAAGTGCAAGATTATGAAGTGCCACTGATGTATATTATGTGAAGCTATGGAGACTAAGGCCATCTCCAAAGATGGCTCACAAGAGAACTCTCCCTCCCAGTATTTATATTCTTCTGCCAGTCTTTCTCTTTAATATGAGGTGATCAAGTGACTCACTTTTAACCAAAAGAATACAGAGAAAGCAATGTCATGTCTCTTCCAAGGCTGGGTTGTAAAGAAGTCTTATGTCTTCTACCTAGCTCTCTTAGAGAGCTAGCTCATGCTATCCTGCTTCCCAGAACCCAATAATTATAGTATGAGAAGTCACAGGAGAGGCCATGTAGGTAAACCACTTAAAAGCCCAAACTGAGCTTCCAGCCACACTGGGCAGTCACAGTGTGCCATTTTGGGTCATCCGGCCTACTGGAGACTTTGGATGACTAATCCTGGCCAACATAGAATTATAGTCCTGTAAGGTACCCCAAGCAAGATTGTCTAGCTGAGCCTTGTTGTCCCACAGGGTCATGAGAGATAATAATAAATCTATGTTTTAATTATTTAACTTTTGGGGATGTTTGTTACATAGCACTAGATAGTGGGAAATCACCCCAATTGTGATATGAATGGTGAAGCAGAGCAAAATCTGAAGAGCAGCAATACAAGTTATTATAGAAATTCAGATGAATATGATGAGGACTCAAACATAAGACAATGGAATGGAGAAGATCTAAAAAATATAATCAGTAGGAGTTGAAGTCTTGACATCTCACTGTATTTGAGTGTGGAGGGAATGGCAAGCAAAAGTGAAGAGTCTAGGTTAACTTGCAAGTTAATATTTTTCCTCCATTTCTTCCTTAATTCATTCATCTAGTAGATATGCACTGAGCCATGGTATCTGTGAAAAAGGTAAACAGAAAGAGCCAAGCATCATGGTCACATGAATCTTATGATCTAGTGGAGAAAGATAAAATTAATCACATATTCTCATTAAGCCAGTGAAGTAATTAAAAAAAAAACAAAAACAAAAACAAAACAAAACAAGTGGAAACATATGGAACTAGATCTAGTCATGGACCATAGGAGATTGACAGAGGACTAGATGATTAGTAGTTGACTAAGGTGAGTCAGTGAGAATAGAGATTATACTTTTACCAAGAATAAGCATTATACTTTCACAAAGATCTACATATCCAGGAAATTAAGAGACAGAGCATAATGGGAAGGATGATAGGGGATGACATATGAGTCAAGGCTCAAGAGAGGTAAGGAGGAAGTGAAGTCTTACAAGCCTTGCCAGCCATATAATAGATTTTGTATTTATTCTAATAGCACTTGGGACTTATTAGGTGTGTTTGAGAGCACGTTAGTAACAACATTTACTCATTATATTATTATTCTGATTTTAGTGTGCAGAACAAATAGAAGAATGACTAGTGTGTCTGTGAAAATACCCACTAGCAAGCTACTGTAGTACAAACCTTATAGTACCTGACATATATTAAGAACTCAATAAGTGGGGGTCCCTGGGTGGCTCAGTCAGTTAAGTGTCCAACTCTTGGTTTCAGCTCAGGTCATGGCCTCGTGGCCTCATGGGTCATAGGATCGAGCCCTGTATTGGGCTCTATGCTCAGTGGGGAATCTGCTTGAAGATTCTCTCCCTTTGTCCCTCCCTCCACTCGTGCACTCTCTCTCAAATAAATAAATCTTTTTTAAAACCTCAATAAGTCAACAGATGTTGGCAGTTATTATTATTATAATCATCAGTATCATCTTCACCATGTTATTATGTTATGAGGTTGATGAAGACAGAGAGTAGACATATTCAAGATATATTTGTGATAATATAAAAACTAATGGGGATGGTTTGACTTTGAGATAGGAGAGTAAGTGAGAAGTGAATCAAAAATGACTCCTGGATTTCAAGTGTATGCAACTGGATAACAGTGATAGCCACTTGAGGGGAACGATATAACTGGGCTCTGTTTGGGCTATGATGAGTCTGAGATTTCCTTTTTATATATAAGGAAATATTGAGTAAAAAATTGAATATTGAAGTTAAAATGATTTGTTAAAGAGAGAAATATAGGACGGCAACTGAAGCTCTAAGTATGGTAAGATTGTCAGGTAGATAGTAGACAGTGAGAAAAAAGGTTTAGGAATGAGTCTTGAGAAACTCCAACACTGAATGGCTAAGTAGAACAGGTCTAACCCATATACTTTGAAAAGTAGAAATAGAAACAAAGGAAAGAAAAATCAGGCACATGCGCTATCAGTTTTTTGTCCCAAGGACAAAAAAGTTTTCAAGAAAGAAGGAGTGGGGTGCCTGGATGGTTCAGCTGGTTAATCATCTGCCTTTGGCTCAGGTCATGATCCTGTAGTCCTGGGATCGAGTCCCACGTCAGACTCCCCCGCTGAGCATAGATCCCTGCTCAGTGGGGAGTCTGCTTCTGCCTTTCCCTCTGCCCCTCCTCTTTGCTCATCTCTCTCTTTCATATAAATGAAATCTTATAAAATAAATAATAAAATAAAATTAAATTAAATTAAAATAAAATAAATAAAATAAAATGGAATGATTCACACTATAAATGTTGCTGAGAAATAGAGATGTGGTCATTGTTGAACTCAGCAGGACAATATTGGTTAAGTGAGGAAGACAAAGCCAAATTGGAGAAGAGTGAGGACTGAGTAGGACATTTAAAAAATCAGAGAGAGAAAGCTTTAAGGAGTCCTTCAAAATGTGTGGCTAGGAAAGGAGGACGAATGGGTTGAGCAAGGGTAATTTCCTTGCTCTGGCATTCTTTGTAGCTGTTACTTGTTTTCAACATTGGAGAGCCTGTTTAGGGTCGATAGATCTTGAGTGAAATGAAGTAGCTAAAGCAGAAGAACAGGCTAATTTGTTATGTGTTCAAATAAAGTGTACCTTTATTGTTTCCCATGTCAAATACAGTGTTTATTACAGTGATGACAGTGGATTCAATCTCTGTATGGAATCTCCACCTTGCCAGTTGTATTTAATGTAGCCTTGGAGAATTTACTTAACCAGTTCAAGGCTCTGTTTCCTCATGTCTAAAATGAGGATAATAATAGTTTCGGTATCAAAAGGCTGTTTAGAAGATTAAATGAAATAATTTAAACAGTGATTTCAACAATAAAGCTTGGCATGTCGGAGACTTTTGTAAAATGGTTGTAGCTATGCTATTTCTTACTGCAAGAAATTGTCCAGTCATTGCTGGCTATTCCTTTTTGAATTATGCTCATATTTGAAGTAAAATTTATATTTTCAAAAGAATACTTTTGACACCATAATATATTGCTATGGAATGTTCAAATAGATAGGAAACAGAGTCTACATGAACTCTTAAATGCAACATGCACTTACCTTAGAGAAGACTCTATCAGACATTATTAACCCATGCAACAAGTCTTTATCCATTTCTAGTGAGGATACTGTCATTTTAATATTTTAACACAAAAATAAGGCTGTTTTCTTTTTCTTCTAAATAACCTATACAAACCAAATCCATGTCAAGTGTAATTTCTCTTTATAAAGACACTAACCAAATAGATGTGACTTTCAGGGTCACCTGAGAAGGGAATTGAGGAATCTCTAAAGCAGAGGGGTTCTTAACTTATCTGGCCCAGAAGTGGCACCCATTACTTATTATGGGCCTTAGACAGAACTAGTCACATTCTCCAGGGAGAATTAGGAATATATGAAGCACATAGAGTATTTCGTTAGGATACTGTTTCTGCCATATTTCTTAATGTGTATTTTATTGTTTGATATATTTTTATTTTAAAGATGTATTTATTTATTTGAGAGAGAGAAAGAGCTTACAAGCAAGGGGAGGGGCAGAGGGAGAGAGAATCCTGAGTAGACTCCCTGCTGAGCTGGGAGCCCAATGCAGAGCTTGATTCATGACCCTTAGATCATGACCTAAGCTGAAATCAAGAGTTGGACACTTAACCAACTGAGCCACCCAGGTGCCCATGTTTGATACATCTGTAAAAGGTAGAGGCAAAAAACATGGAGAAAAATATTGACTTAATTTTTCAATATTTTAATGTTGATATACTTAGTTTTTAAAGTTTTCTGTACAGAACATATTTTATACAATTTTCTTGGGGAGTAATACTCACATATGGTTGTCACATAATATAATTGGAAAACAATCAATAATGGCTGCATCATTTAGTTACTTTAAAACATAAAAGGTAAGTCAAGTGCCTCTTCATTTCTATCCACCATCCAATGGCCTGCAAGCAAATGGTTATGTAGGTTTTGGATATCCAACAAAAGTTCTCTCTTGATATTTATACCTTGCTGAAGATGATAATAAAGAATATTTCCTCCATTTCAGTCCTTTTTAATGCACACAGCTGTAGAGGGTATCACATTGTTTTGGAGTTATCATAAAATTTGTTCATAACTATTTTCCATTTTATCTTTTAAAATGCTATCATGACATCTCAGCATAACGGTTGTTTTCTCAACAGAAACAAATTCATATCTGTACATACATAAAACTTAATATTAAAGCAAATTTTATTTCATGATAGTGAATGATGATAGTAGCACAGTGTTGCGAATTTAATGGCTGATGGGGCAATGAAAAAGATTAGTGATGACGAGGTCCCCAATGTTCTGAATGTACAGAACTAAGTATTGATAATATGATCTGCATATATAAGACACGCATGCCAGAGATGGAATATGGTGAGAGCCAGACTGCACTTTCTAATAATAAATGACAGGGCGCCAAAAAGTAGTAGAAATCTATATGAAAAATACCATAAGGCAATATAAATAAAGATATTCAATATAAGATAATAATATTTATAAACAAGAGTTTTCTTGCACAGTATTATTCATAGTATTTTTTCCTCTCTGCGAACACTTCATTGCCATATAACATGAAAGAAAGAAGAAAGAAAGAAAAAAAACAAGCAAGCAAGCATTGCATATATTTCTTCTATTGAAACAATTCATGTGTTTGGTCTCCCTGAAAGCCTGTACTTTCTGAGTGATAACATATTTTACTCAAATATTTGTTTTGAATTGTTTTGAAGCAGGCAGAACTTTATCTTTTTTTTAAGATTTATTTATTTATTTATTTATTTATTTATTTATTTATTTATTTATTCATGAGAGACACAGGCAGAGAGAAAAGCAGGCTCCGTGCAGGGAGCCCGGTGTAGGACTCAATCCTGGGACCACGGATCATGCCCCAAGCCAAAAGTGGTGCTAAACCACTGACCCACCCAGACTGCTCTACAATAAAATTAATATAGGTATTGCCATGGCTTAAACTAATAATTAATTTAGTTTATAAAATAAGGTGCTGGAAATGGCCAAACACAGGCATTAGTATTTCATCCTGAAGCAAATGTGAATTAACATTATAAATGCTAGGTAGTAATATAATTTTCTACCAGGTTAAGACAAAGATGTCTAATGTCATATGTAGTTATACAGTTTGGTATTCTAAGAGCTAGTCAGTGGTTCTCCATTATTATTGTGCATACAATCTAGGTAGCTTGTTCCAAGAATTTTTTAGAGAACATTTTCTGTTTTATCAGTATAGTTTAGTGGGATCGGGGTTGTGAGGAGGATAGGGAGCAAAAGGAGAAAATATATAATAGGAATAAAAAGACAAATGCTGTTTTTTCTTTGTCAGACTAAAGCACCTTTCCTAATTTATGTACCAAAAATAACAAGAATAATTAAAATATCTTGATTTAAATCTCCCCTAGTGTGGCAATGGTCTTTACAATTACTTGAAGGTTAATAGTGTGACAGTGATGTACCAAGTCATGCAAACAACGTATCTTCATAATAGTGGACACTACTCTTGTGCAATGGATTGGAAAAATATGATAGTATAAAGAAGTTATATTAACATGAAGGTCCTTGAACCTGATGAGTATCAACAAGTGTTCCTTTCTCAAAAACACCATCAACATTAGAAGCATATTTCTTGAAACAAGAGTTATCAATTATCTACATGTAGATTACCCACTTTGTGGATGATCTGACACAATTTTAAAGTTTCAAATAATTTCTTCCTATCATCTGTCATTTTTCTGAAATAATTACCCAACATCTCAGTAGTAAAACCTCAATAAAACAAAGTACAATAGAGTATGGGGTAGGGAGTAGGCCTTATCCCAGATCCTATAATTGATTTCAAATTCTAATGTTAACTAGTTTTATTACCCATTATTTTGTAATGTTTACAATATTTCTATGTATTCTTCTTAATGGTCAAGTAATAAAAAATGAAATGTGTATTTTATCATAACTTGATACTTGCATATGTGTTCATATATACTTTTGACCAACATAAATCCTTCCAATAGGAAGATATTTTAATATATCTGGATAGCAACTGGTAAAAAGGGGAGCATCCCTTTTAGATGTCCTGTAACTTCAGGGTCCTTTGTTTCAATACAAACTATAAAAATTATTATCTGTATATTAAGTAGTTACTGTGTTCTTCTGTAAGCAAAACAGTAGTCTAGGTACTGGAAATTCATATACTTGTTTACACACACAATAGAATACTTTCCCATGATAAGTATATTTTCCTTTTGAGAAAGACTATATCACATAAACAAATGAATAAATGAATTAATAAAGGTTTAGATATATGAATCATGAAGAAAATGATACCTGGTATTTTATAGAGATTGATAGAAGAGATGATTTATCTATAGTAGTAAAAGAATAATCTCTTGAGGAGTAATAGTTGGAAGAGCTGAGGGATTTGAAGAATGCAACAATAAAGTCCTGTTGAAAATATTCCAAACAGAGAAACAGCAAGGGCAAAGACCCTGAAGAGGATTACAGCAAAAATGTGTATATATATGTTTCTGAATATATGATTGTATACTACTTTCCCTGCTTAATCTGGGAGATTTATTTGATCTATCCTTGGAAATTAATGTTTCTCTCCCTTCTAAGAGGAAGTAAGGCAATTGCATTCCTAAAGGTTAATTCATTTCCACCAGGGAAACTGTAAAGGAGTTTATATTGCTGTCATCTAAAATTCTTAAATCCAAAGTTCTCTTTAAAGATGATTCTAATGGACCATAGATGCCTAGTGAGATTAAAAAACAAAAAACAAAACAAAACAAAATGAAGAGGGGTTAGTTTTGAGTGTGTGTTAGGAGTCCTTGGGAGAGACAGAGTGGCTTTGATCCTTTAGAGTAGAATTAAAAAAAAAAAGGCAAAGAAAACAAGGTCCATGGATTTGGCAGTGAGAGCCTTGTCCTTGGAGTGGTTTTATCTGTTTCTTATAAACGCTGAAGACAAAAGCCCTGGGACATGTTTTCAGGTCAACAACATATATCTTTTTTTTTTTTTTAAGATGTTATTTATTTATTTGAGAGAGAAGAACACAAGTAAAGAGGAGAGGCAGAAAGAGAGTGAAAAGCAGACCTCCCCCCTACCCCGCTGAACAGGGAGCCTGATGCAGGTTTTGATGCCAGGACCCTGGGATCATGACCTGAGCCAAAGGGAGAGGAGACACTTAACTGACTGAGCCACCCAGGTGCCTCAACAACACACATTTTTAGAAGTATCCCCTTCTGATATTTCTCAGACTCCATATACTACTCATCTCCATATACTACTTCATCTCCTAAAAACACCTAGACAGGTCTTGACATCAATAACCTCTGAATGTGAAAGGAGTTTTAGATACCAAAATCTTTTAGCATTTCTTCAAGGAATTATTCCTATTAAAACTTGAGATAATCACAACTCTGAGTCTGTACTTGTAATCAGACTGGGACGTGTGAGAAGCTTCAGATTGTGAAAAGTATTTGAACTATGCACAGAATCCATTTGCATGTCTTCTGTCAAAGCCTATTTCTCTTTCCAGCACCCATTATTTTCTCTCTCCCTCATCCCCAGGTACTTCTGTCCCATTTTATCACTGCTAAAATGTTAATAAACAACTATGATTTTAGGTGACAACTCACAAAGGATAGTTGTGCAGATACTGAGAAGGTTGCTTTCACTAAGGGTTCTACTACTAATTTTCTTTTTTTTTTTTTAAGATTTTTATGTATTCATTCATGAGAGACACAGAGAAGAGTCAGAGACTCAGGCAGAGGGAGACAGAGGCCCCATGCAGGGAGCCTGACGTGGGATTCGATCCCGGGTCTCCAGGATCATGACCTGGGCTGAGGCGGCGCTAAACCGCTGAGCCACCCAGGCTACCCTTAATTTTCATACCAAGGTGGAAATTGCAAGTACCACCTAGCCATTTGAGGCTGCTCGTAACAGTAGATCCATAGATGACCAAAAAAAAAAAAGAGTTTATTTATTTGAAAGTTGCTAAAAGAATAAATCCTAAAAGTTCTCATCACAAGGAAAAAATTATCTAACAATACAGTGTGATGGATATTAACTAAATTCACTGTTGGTAATTATTTTGCTATATATACATTTGTCCATTCATCATGCTGTACACCTTAATGTTGTATGCCAGTTATAATTCAATAAAACTAGAAGAAGAATAAAAGAATTGCTGTATTGGATGAGGCAACTGAAAAAAGATCTTTGGCTATCATTTCATTACGGAGGTATGGGGAAATGTGTCCAGAACCCAGGCCATGCACTGAGACAACACTTGGTGCTCCTGTACCCAGTGATAACTGAGCAATGGCAGCAATCACAGTCCATCCAGGAAAAGGCAATCATAGGCTCAGACTACTCCGGAATAAATCTAGGTCATGGATGCCCCCATCCCCCAGGCATAGAACTCAGATTATCAGAACTTCCAGCATGAGATTTGGGGAATCTGAAATAGGTGATGGAGGTGAGAAATGATGAATGTCAATGACGAACCTGGGATTAGCTGCAGCATGAAAACTATAGCTTGGTTTGCAAATTCTGTTTAGGTATTTATTTATTTATGTATTTATTATTTTGTTTAGGTCTTTTTAAGATTGTAAATGACTACTACATTTAAGGATTCAAATTGTCCTCTTTTTAGGGAAGAAATGAAGATATCTTGTGCTCACATGAGATTCAAATAATATAAAAGGATGCAGTAGATTGAATGTACAGGAGTGGACAAATACTACCCAGATCTTATACCATTCTATACCACTTGGTGCTGAGTAGACTCTTGGGCTTCAGCTGCTTTTATTGATTTTCCAGATGGAACAGCCTTAGCAATGGGCCATGCCATTTGATGATAATAAATTCCTGGCCACTGCCTCCACTTTCCTGCTGTCATATATGCAGGAGACCCATGTGCAGTGCTGACTTGCAGGAGAGTACACCTCTGCACCAGCCGAATTGTACCTGCAGACTCTGAAGCTAAATAACAAGGCTGAATTAGTTAATTGGCTTAAATGAAGTAATGCAAACTTTGTCCAAAGAGAAAAGAGGGGCAAAGAATGGGGCAATAAAGAATAGCAAAAAATTATAGAAAAAAGGTGAAGGACCTTCTTTGAAGGAAAATCTAATAGTGGCTTTCAAATTTTTCTGACAATGATGGATAGTATTTATTTCACACTATAGCATAAACATTTAACATATTCAGACATACTTACATATAATGTTATAAGTAAAACAGAGCTGAAAGAAAAACAATATTTACTTTTACTATCTGTGGTGTGATCTAGTCATTTTTCTATTATATCTCCTACTATTTATTTAAAATACAATTGCGGATCTTTGTGATCCACAATTGTATCATGAAATAAATTTAATATATTTTGATCAGCATTTTAGAAATTGAAGTGCAGGGATGCCTGGTAGTTCAGCAGTTGACCGTCTGCTCTCAGCTCAGGTCGTGATCCCGGATGCCGGGATCGAGTCCCACATCCGGCTCCCTGTGAGGTGCCTGCTTCTCCCTCTGCCTATGTCTCTGCCTCTCTCTGTGTCTCTCATGAATAAATAAATAAAATTTTTTAAAAGAAATCTAAATGCATCACTCAAATGCCCAACATTATTTTTTGAAATTCAATTTCAGTCATACACACATATATACATATATGCACGTATGCATGTATGTACATGTTATATATGTATGTGTCCTGGGTTTTGCTATAATGTGAAATGTCAAGATAATAGGTTGAATGTCCCTGTTCCATATCAAATTAGGAGTTGAGGAAAGAACTCAGGTCAGTAAGCCTGAAGCTGGGACTGTACATTAGAGCCTAATATCTAGGCATGTTAGAATGAGAAAAAAAAATCAATATTTTGCAAATATTTATTAGTATGTTTTAGCATTGTAATTATGTATCTATCCTTGATTTCCCTAGTATTGATTAAATATTACTAAAGTCACTTTGAGAAATTCCAAGTGGCTTCAGCCAAACTGAGAAAACAAAAATATAAAAGAGCTATTTGGGTCACATCTAGACTAATAAAAAAGGACAGATATGATGTCTGCACTCAGGAGTCTAGATGTGATTGAAGTTGTTGGGGGAAGAGGATTAGATAAAGAAGTGAAAAATCAGAAAGGATTGAGTCTGGCTCCTTTCAGTGCTTACTTACAGAATTTTTGCTCTTATTCTCTGTTATTTTTAAACAGAAAGGCTTGTAGGCAACTATATACCTTTTTGGCACAAACATACCACAGAGTATGAAGAGAAACATTAAACAAAATAAAGATTTAGGATTTGGGACAACAGTTATAAATTTATTTACTTTGTAAATTTCCCTTTATCTAGGTCCACCCCATTTCTTAAAAAATAGCTGGTAAATTCCATTACCAGCTATAATATACTACCAAAAGTTTAAATAATTTGAAAAAAGAATTATTCTAAAATATTTCAAATAATTTTAAAACTCATTTAAATAACACTTTTATAAATACCATCTTGTTTGTAAATTTCTTCCCTATACCAAACCCAGGAAACTATTTTCTTATTTTTTTCCTAAAATTTAAAGCTTCATTTTATTAACCTCTCAATTTTTAAGCCACGAGATATATTAATATATGATATGATGCCAGAATCCTATGTTTTGTTCCATCAGATTTTCTTAATTCTTCCTTTATTGCTTTACAATGGTGGTAATTCTGCCATAGATCAGATTTTATTGATGCATGGGTTTGTTTCTGAATTGTCTACTCTATTCTACAGGTATATTTATCAATCTACATCTGTCATAATCTTAATCACTAGAGTTAAATAAATCTTGATTTTTTGTTGTCAGTTATCTATAGTGTATGACAGATTACTCTAGAATTTAGTGGTTTAAGGCAACAATTAACCTTTATTATCTCACATTTTGTGCAGTCAGGACTTTGGGAATGGCTCAGTTGTGCATTTCTGGCTCAGGCTCTCTCACCGAGGTCAAGACGTTGGCCAGGGACATAGTCACCCACAGACCAGGGGATTTGCCTTCCAAGTGGCTCACACGGCTAACAAGTTCATGTCCATGGTTGTGGAAGGGCTCAATGGAGTGACATGGGTCACTCCTCATGAATGCTTGAGTATCTTTGCAGCACATCAGCAGGGTTTCCCTAGTATGAGCAACGGAAGAAAGAAATAGAGCCAGAAGAAAGCTATCCTTTCTATGACTTACCCTTGGGAGACGCAAAGCATCAATTCTCCATATTCTATCCATTAGAAGAGTCACCAAGTCCAGCCTACATTTACAAAAGAATTTTTACTACAATATTGACTATGAACTTCTAAGTTTCTATGTATTTGGACTTGATCCCTTGCCTCTTTTTCTTTGAAATATATTAATATGATTTAAATTGATAGATTTTCTGATGTTTTACTATTTATAGGTTTATTTGAGTGTTCTTATTTTTTTCTGGTAAGTTTTGGTAATTTATAACTTGGTTAAATTACTGACATAAACTTGTAGTACTTTTCACAAATATAACTGTTTTGTGGTTTACTCACAAAAAGAAGCATAAACATAAGGCCAACAATATATATTTTCTAACCTTTCTCATGCTGTTAAATAGTAATAGTTCTTTCCAGGTCATAAAATAGTTTGGTGTACCTTCTAGTTTTTTTTTCTTATTCATTTGCTAAACAAGCTATACATTTGAAGGAGTTATTGCTATTGCCAAGTTACAGGTGAGAAAATTGAGTTTAGTTAATCATTTAATAGTAATGGTTGACTGAAAGACCCTCATAATAAAACTATTGAGCGGGGATATGGTAATGTTTTCCCTTGCTCTTTATTAATTATCCTTCATTTATTAACCACAGGAGGAATTCCGATAATGTTGGCTATTTGTAGCTGCTCAAATTTGATCAATAGAATGCATGAAGTTATATTACATTAGTGATTGTTTCTATGTAATTTATCACCAATTTGCTACTTGATACCAATGGTATTTAGCACCAATGTAAGTAGTACCAATTTGCAATTCAGGGCAATACAGTGTGACCACTGAGACTGAATAAAGGCTATAAAAGTTACCATAGCTTCTGTAGAAAAAAATTTGCAAGTCACAATGGCACATTCCTTCAGAAGGGTTGCATATAAACCAGGTACTTTTAAACAACTCAGTAATAGATGGATAGACACATATAGATAGGTGTACTTTAATAAATGTTTTGTGGAGGTTTTCTGCCCTGTGTTGTTCTGCTTTCTGATGAATGTTATACTATTGAGATTTTAAAATATATATCATAAATAACCCTGGGATATGTAAAATAAGTCAAATTTTGTCCATACTATATTGAGAGGCATATCTATGTATTGCATTTTTCTCCATATTGCATCATAACCTAATATATCTGAAAAAGTTTCTCAAACTACACAAAAACAATAAAAAGGTTTTTAAAAATAAACATTTTGGTATGTGAATAATAACAAAGTTAGACATAGGTTTACAAGTATTTAGAAATTTTGAACTCTAACATAAGAAAAATTTCACTTTTCTCATAAAAATTATGTATAAAGAACCTGTCCCATATTAAGAATGATACTTAACTTGTTCAAGATTGAGTCATAACTCAGCAAAAATATGACCTTCTTTAAATTTGTATAAAAATGCGCTTAACATAACACACACTTAATATGCCTCCGTAATGTGATTCATATGCCAAATGGTAACTGAAAACTGACAACTATCATTAAAGATCAAGCTTCAAGACACCTGGTCCATGTTTCTGAGTCACTGAAATCAAGTATCTTTTGATACTTGTATCTCATGTTTGACATATTATTCTCTCAATTTGTTAATAATTAGTCGCCTTATTCAGTTTGCCATATCTGATTTTTAATCAGTGGTTATACTTCGACAGCTTATACAACTGGAGTGAATCATGACTGATGGTGTAATTAGAACAATAAGAAAACATGAACAGAGCAACAGAACATTGTGAAATGTCTACCTGTGTTTGTCAGAGGCAGCCTAGTGACTACTACATAAGTCTTTCCAGTTTAATTGGATTTTTTGTAGATATGACACTTATCCATCACCACATTCACAATGAAATAACTCTAATGTTGGCAAGATTGGAATGTCTATTACTAGGTACTACTCCATTTACTGAATCACACATATTCTTATGGCCAAACTCAAAAAGAAGGCATTGATAACTATCCAATATGCTACAAATGCTTATAGCTTGGTGTGTAGTCTAAACATGGTAATGAGACATTTATTGTCTGATTACTAGCACAAAGAAATCCCAACCTTTTTGTATATTCATGGAGTCAAACTGAAAAAATTATGTCTCTGGGACTTCATTCTTCACATGCATAATGAATGATGCTGCTGTCAGCAATCAATCCAAAATAGCACTGGTATAATGTACCCCACAGTCAGACATGGCATGCAGACAAATAAAAACCAAATTCATTTCTCTAATGAATCTATGAGTCAACATGGACACTAGCATATTAGAATCAGATCTATGTCTATGTGCTTGCCACGTGTGTTTGAGTTTACCTTGTTTTTTTTTTTAATTTTATTTTTCGTTTATGCTTCTTTCTCCAAAAGGAATTTGAATGACAAGGACAACTAGTCAATACAAGTACAGAAATCTGCAATCTCCTTTTAAGATTATAGAAATGTATAACATTTATTAGTATTATTATAGGAGAAAGATAATAAGTTTTGTCTAACTTCATCAATATACAAATATAAAAGGGATAATTAGTTTTTAAATTACTACCTATACATTAAGTCACAAGACTTTGAATGAAGATCAATGCAAACATATATTATTATTTTATTTTTCTTTTCAAATTTAGGTTCAAGATAAGGAATAGCATGAAAATTATGAATTGCACTGAATAAATGACACTGGCATTATATGGGAAACAAAGATATAAAACAAGGAATAAAAAAACAAGTATCTCTATTTCCTATCATGGTTTAATTTTTGTACTGCCTACTGCTATGTATGTGTTGGATAAAATAAAACATGCAAAGCATCTAGCTCAGTGCCAGACATATTCCAGTTCCAAATCTGGAAAATAACAAGGCTGGATAGGACTAAATGTCTAAGGCATAGTTTTCAAATATATTAAGAAATAATAAATAATATGTGATCTCCCACCTTAAAAGCATTTGGCAGTGAAATAAATTTGTGAAATATTGCATATCTTAGATCTTAAAGATTATGATAAGGCTGAGTAAATGAAATTTAAATTAATTTGATCATAATTTTTTTCCAATCCAATCATTATTATCCACCATATTTATATTCCTTTGAGTACATATTGCCCAACACAGGCTTATTTGTTAAGGGACAATTCCACTAACTTTCTCTCTTAGAGAATTAAAAGGTGCCTAACTGAATATCTGTGACTTGTTAGGCAGGTCTCTTTACCAACTAAAAATGTTTATGATATTAAAAAAAAAAGCTGGAAGAGAATACCAGTTTAAAAAATAAAGGTTTCATAGATTTAATAGTATAACAATAAAACATTCTCCTAACAAAGACTAGGAAGTTGAGGGGGATATTGAGCCAGACCAACTTTTGCTAAGTTTTGATTTATATTCTCAGCTGCATCAGAATTGGGTCAGACAACGAAACAAAATAAAACAGCTTCTTCCCTCTAAATAACTTTAACTGCATCAACATAAACCTAACAGAATAAAGGAAAAATATTTTGAAGAGATGAGTTCTCCAAGGAAAATATTAAACAGGGATTCTTCTTTCTTGCTCATCATCTTACAACCTTCTTGTACCTGAGAAGAGCTCTTCCTATTATGGTCAACCATCTCCTCTCATATTTCTATCATTCTTACATCTTATCACCTACAGAAAAAAAAATTTTTTTTTGCTTAGTCAAGTGATTTTCCCTTTGTGCTTTCATTATTTTGACTTTTAAGCAATGCAGATTGAATCTAATGATTCAGAAAGGCCAAACACTTATGGTATTATAGTAACTTATTGATCTATAAAATGTCTTTCACTGGCCTCAAAGTGCTTAAAAGAATTATAAGCTCTTTACAGAGTAGGAAATTGCCATTATTGTGCCCCATTTACCCATTTACCACTGCTGGCAGAGAAAGAGCTGCTGGTTGTGCCCAGAAATTTTCAAATAATTTCTAAGGGTAACACCTTAGGTCAGTTTAACAAAATCTTCCACCATTATAAATTTCATAGATGGCAAATGTGGGATATCCTTGGAAATGAATGATTAAACAGCTATATAAGATTTTTTTCTTAGGAAACATGCAATCAATGCCTTCCTTAAGTCACAGGGTTTTTCATGATTTTTCCAATAAATAAATATTGTTAAATTAGTATAATTTAAGAGAAACATCAATTTTTGGTCCAGCAGCATAGGGTAATAGAGATAATACACATTTTTTAAAAGAATATATCAAAAGAAGTGATATTCTCCTTTTTTACAAGCTGTAGAAGCAAGAATATATAATGTCATGTTTGTGCATATGTGAGTAGACATTAGTAGAATTAACTGATATTCTATTTTCCTCCACTTTCAGGCAAAGGAAACCCAATTTCTCATCCTCCTGTGTGCAATGGGCTGTGTGACATAACACATATAAATTTCAGGCTGAGGCACTGAAAAACTTTGAATTATTCCCCCATTGTGCCACCCTGTTACATAGTTTACTGAGGCAGCTGGAACCCTGAGTGACAATACAGAGAAGAATGTCCCCAGACAGGCAACTGGGGCTAGGGTGGATTTTGCATGAGAGGTAAATTATCTTTTTTGGTCTCAAGCCACTCAAATTTTGTATTTGGTTATTACAACAACACAACTTAGCCCATTATGAATGATATAATAGATATTGTACAAATTTGTAAAAAATTGATCTCTAATAAAAATCCTCTAAAGTGCCTGGGTGATTCAGTCAAGAGTCCGACTTTTGATCTCAGCTCAGGTCTCGATCTCAGAGTCATGAGTTCAAGTCCTATGTTGGGCTCCCCAGTAGGCTTGGAGCCTACATAAAAAATAAAGCTCTAATATATTTTTAAATACTAGAAATAAAAAATATATATTGCAAGTGCAAATATTTTAGAATGATTTCATTTTGAGTATTCCATGCTGTTTGCAAACCTCATCAACAAAATAACGTTGAATACAAGAAATAGGACCATTGCATTTTACTAATCTTTAAAATTTATTCATTTTTAAAAATGTTTTATTATTTATTTATTCATTCATTCATTCATTCATTCATTCATGAGAGACACAAAGAGAGAGGCAGAGACAAGGGAGAAGGAGAAGCAGTTCCCTAGGGGAGCCCAATGTGAGACTTGATCCCAGGACCCCGGCATCCTGAGCCACAGGTAGATGCTCAACTGCTGAGCCACTCAGGCATCCCAGTAATCTTTAAACTTTAACTAACATCATCATAAAGCCATTTGTTCAAATTTTCATCATTTTTTGTCATATTTAAATTTTTTCACTCTGAAATTTAAGATGTTAAGAATAAAAATAAATTCTAATTAAAAATTGGGTTAATTTTATTACTAGAAATTAATTACTAACCTAAAATTTAAATATTCTTTTTAAAATGATATAAAATTATATTATATTAAAAGTGTAAATTGTCTGAAACATCATACTTTCCTGAGGCTTTTTAATCTCTGAATCAGTCATTTGAAGTTCATTTTAAACATCTACTTTCTTAGACCTTTTAAATCCCTAACCTACCTCTGCTTTGGTTATTGAGTCTCTTACCTCTATCAGTATGGAAAAACAAACCACAGAACTAATACATGAAAAGGGACTTACTCTTTTCCTGAACATTCTGATATGTTGGGTGTTTCTGTTATCTGTCATTACAATAGAAACAATAATCCTGAAATCAAAGATTATTTCAATAAAAGATTTTTCCAATTATCAGATTCTTCAACTTCATTTTGGTAGTTAATATAGTATAAAACTGCTGATTCTTTATTCCAGGGTCAGAAATATTTTTCCATCTCTATATTTGCTGTGTGAACAGGTGGAAAATTTATCATGTTTAAGTACCCAACATAAGAGATAAACTCAACCATTCTAAAATGTTTATTAGTAATTTCTTTATGGGCAACAAAATGATGCTGATCAAGTATTTAAAAACTCTTTCAGAGTGTTGAAAAGAGTTTGGTGCTCTATTTGGTGCTCCCTAGTTTCACTGATCCAGAAGTAAAATCAGAAGGTTATATCAGGGGATAATGCATAATAATTAAACTCTATTTTGGAAAGAACAAACAGATTGACTTTTGCTATATATACAAGTCAAGCTACGAAGATAGTATCTTGAGAGGTTCCAACTAGGCAACAGCATCGGCAGCTCTAAAAATACAGCAAATCATAATGAAGTCCAGTTAAGAAAATTTTCATATGATATACACGTGTAAAACACCTCCATTTCCTAGAGATTAGTCTCCAGATTTCCAAACACAGTGTAGCAAATTTCAGAAGTGAACCATTTCTTATATTCACCCATAATTACTATGCCTTTCCTGCTACAAGGATTACTGTGTATGCTAAAGAATATATCCTAGTGGTCTACAAAGTAGGGCACTCAAAATGATCTTTTGGAAGGATAAAAAAGAACTTCAATATGATTCATACATGTTAAACCTTCAAATTTACATTTTTGTGTAATTTATAATAAAAAATGCAGTACAGTATGTATATTACTTGTATATACTTTTAAATACATAGATTTGGCAAGGACAAAAGATTTTCATAGATGAGAGGACATGGTCAGTAAGTTTTGATAAAAAATCACTCAATGATGTACTTTAATTGAAACTCATATTAAAAAAAAAGAAACTCATATTCAGTTGTTCTTTATAACTTTATAAAATGCTTTTGTAAGAATATATCCCTTTTAGGGAACCTATTCTATCAAAGCTGCTGTTACTGTGGGAACCAGGTTGGTTATAATGAATAGGAATCTAGTGCATTTCATTAATGATCCTATCACTTACTACCTGCAAACTTTGGTATTTTAATTACCCCAATTTGAGTTTCTCATCTGTAAGATGGGGATAATTAAGTTTATCTTTTAAAGTTGTTTTGAGGGGGATCCCTGGGTGGCTCAGCTGTTTGGTGTCTGCCTTTGGCCCAGGGCGTGATCCTGGAGTCCTGGGATCGAGTCCTGGAGTTCGGGCTCCTTGCATGGAGCCTGCTTTTCCCTCTGTCTGTGTCTCTGCCTCTCTCTCTCTTTCTCTCTCTCTCTGTGTCTCTCATGGATGAATGAATAAAATCTTTAAAAAATAATTAAAAAAATACAGTTGTTGTGAGGAATATATGGATTAACATTTGTAAAGTGTGATTCAGACTAAGGGCTGAATAAACTTTGACTAATATAAAGTTCCTAAAAGAAGTTTCACTTGGTTCCAGCAATTCTAAATACCTCTCCTTAAAAATGTTTAAAATTATTCTTTAAATCAGAATTTAAAAGGACTACGAAGCCATAGGCTATAGAATCACAGTTTATAGTTATTATGTAAATCATAAATAGATAAAGTAAATGAGAACATTTTGGTAAAACAACAAATAACCTGGGGTTAATAAGGAGTCTCTTCTCATTGGACTGTTGCAGAAACCATTAAGCCCTAACTAGAGCGATGATTTTGCCCTTGGTGAACTGTGCTTGGTGCATATTAGCTCAGATGTACTTTCTTTCATAAGAAACCATGAGCACACTGATAGTGTTCTAGTCATGTCCTTGTATTAAAACTTATCAGTTGCAAAGATCTCAGGGTTCTACATTTGAATGGTACAGAGACCTGCTCCCTCAACACAAATTCAGTGAGCGTATTCACCTTAAGCATGCTTGTTAGTTTAAATCCACTACCACACATATTCATGCACAAGAAAATTTTCTAGAAAATGACTCACCTTGAAAGCCTCTTTCAAAACCCCATTAAGTTTGGGGGGGAAGCAAAAAATATTGAACAGAATATTACTAAACATTTCATCTTCCTTTTCTCCTCTAGTTTTGATAGACCTAGATTTCTAGTTTGCCCTCTCAATTTCAAATGGCTGTAGTTTATCTCAAAGTTGAAAAATGTCTTCTTTACCTTAAACTTTGCAACCTGGAGTTTTCTGTTTAATTGTTCATGCTCACTGTACTGGACAATTACAATTTAAGAAAGTTAATTTTAAAATATTATTTATGCAACATATTTGGACTATGTAATAAATACGTTCATTTTATTTGTTAATTCCTTAGAAAAAAATCGTTACCTTCTTCTGCTAGTAACTTAAATTCTACTGTAATAACATGCAATTATAAGGAGTATATCATGATATTTTTATGGTTTTAAAGTAAATGGATGTAATAGTGTTAATTCAGCATTTTTTTTCTGAAAAAAAAAAAAAAACCTGGAAATAACCAAACTGTCTAATAATAAACTGATAAATGTCTGAATATAATTTTGGTGGGATGGTACATAACTTTTAGAAATGATGAAAGTGTGGAAAAATCTTCAGGGATGTTAAAATTTTTAACTACGTATTTTGAGTAAGACAGGAGGTCAAAAAAAAAACTATAGGATAATTGTGCTCCTGTTTCTATGAAACAAAAATGTAGATAAACCTTTGGGAAAATATTTAGAATGTCAAATTATTTTTGTGTCTTATAATTACAGACTTAGATTTTTTATTTACTAATTAAAATTTATGTTAAATAAACTACTACTACTAATAATAATTAGAATAAAATCTATTTTGGAGAAATAATTGACCATATCTGGTATATGAACATTTGACCAAAGTTTTCACTAAAGAAAGTCACAACCATATGGCTAGCTCTTAATGAAGACTAGCAGGAGTTCTTAAATTTTCAGAGAATAATAAATACCTGAGCAATTTATTTAAAATGGAGCCTAAATCCCATTCCTTAGAAATTCTGATAAAGTTAGTCTGATGTGGTTCCCAGTAAGTTAAATTTTTAAGGAGTACTTCAGATGATTCTGATGCAAGTGGCCAGTAAGAAACACTGGACTGAAATTAACATTTAAACTGTGCTCTACCTTTTCCAACTGATTATCTTTTACATGGTAGACATGCGGAATTTGTAGGAGAATTTTTAACAGAGAGAAAGCATGCTGACCTAAAAAAATTCTAAGTTTAATAACACACTCAGATGAAGTTTAAGAGCAGTAGTACCTCTAGCAGGAAAAGTAGTAATGATAGCAGCTAATACTTCTACAGCACTTACTCTGTGAAATGTATTGTCCCAGCTTCAATTCAATAAAATAATAGAAAATAATAATGTCTGGTAGACAGGTCTCAGCTCTGCTCTATTTCCACTAGGGGAAATTTTAAAAGTATTGAAGAGGTCTCAGGAGAGATTTATAGAATATATATCCAAGGGAGCATCTTTTTTCTTTAAGATCTTATTTATTTATTCATGAGAGACATACAGAAGCAGAGAGAAAGGCAGAGGGAGAAGCAGGCTCCCTACAGGGACCCTGATGCAGGACTCAACGCAGGACTCCAGGATCAGGACCTGAGCCAAAGGCAGACGCTCAGTCAGTCACCCAAGTGCCCCCCAAAAGATCATCTTGATTAAACCATGAGAGGGAGGGAGAGGTTCCTGGAGTAATTTCTGACATAAAGATGAACAGAGCATATTCCTAGGTCATTTTGCCCTATAATCCTTAAGTTACAACTCACCTAAAAAAAAGAAGCTGTGGCCATAGCAGCATCTTTCTGGATATATCTCCTAAGGCAAGGGAAACAAAAGGAAAACAAACCTTTGGGATATGGTTAATATCCAAAATATATAAAGAACATATACAACTCAATACCAAGAAAAACCAAACAATATCAGGAAAAAATGGGCAGAGGACACAAAGATATTTTTTCTAAATAAAACATACAGATGGCCAACGAACAAATAAAAAGATGCTCAACATCACTAATAATCAGGGAAATGAAAATGAAGACCACAATGTGATATCGCCTTATATCAATCAGAATAACTCAAATCAAAAATACAAAAAAAATGACAAGTATTGGTGAGGATGTAGAGAAAAATGAAACCTCATACACTGTTGGTGAGAATGTAAACTGATGCAGCCACTGTGGAAAACAGTATGAGGGTTTCCCAAAAAATTTTAAAATAGAAATACCAAAGAGTCCAGTAATTCCATTACTGGGAATTCCATTATTGTACCTTTGGGTACAAAGGAAATAAAAACACAAATTTGCAGTGAGGTAGGCACCCCTATGTTTATTGAAGCATTATTTACAATAACCAAGATATGGCAGCAACATAAGTGTCCACTGATAAAGAAATAAAGAAGGTATACACATTACACACACACATACACACACACAGAGGAATATTATGTGGCTATTAATAAGGATAAGATCTAACCATTTGTGACAACATGGATGGGTACAGAGGATATTATCCTGAGTGAAATAAGTCACACTGAGAAAGACAAATACCATATGATTCCACTCCTATGTGGAATCTAAAAATACAAATAAACAAAACAAGCAAACAAAAGCAGAATCAGGCCTATGAATACAAAGAACAAATTGATGGATGCTAGAGGGGTGAGAGGTAGGGGGATGGGCCAAATAAGTGAAAGAAAATGGGAGATTCCAGCTTCCAGTTAGGAATGAAAAGTCATGGGAATAAAAAGCACAGCACCAAGAATATAGTCAATGATACTGTAATAGCATCATATGGTGACAGATGGTAGCTACTCCTGTGGTGAGCATAGGGTAACATATAGAACTGTTGAATCATTATGTTTATATTTGAAACTAATGTAACATTGTGTGTGTAATATATACAATTTTTAAAAAAATTATTTAAAAAAACAGGGAGCAGAAATGGATATTTATTCATGAGATGAATAAATGGTATTTATTCATGAGAGACACAGAGAGGCAGAGACAGCCAGAGGGAGAAGCAGGCTCCCTGTGAGGAGCCTGATGCAGGACTCGATCCCAGGACCTCAGGATCACGACCTGATCACGTGAGCCAAAGGCAGACGCTCAACCACTGAGCCACCCAGGTGCCCCCAAAATAATTATTTTTTTCCAAAATAATTTTTTTAATGAATTGACTTCTGGAGTGCCTGGGTGGCTCGGTTGGGTAAGTAGCTGACTCTCCATTGGCTCAGGTCACAATCTCCGGGTCCTGAGAGCAAGGCTCCATGTCTGGCTTGGCTTAGTGCAATCTGCTTGAGACTCTTTCTCTCCCTGTGCCTCTTTCTCTCCCTGCTCTCTCTCTCTCTTTCTCTCTAAAATAAATAAATAAAATCTTTTTAAAAAATTAGTTCTAAAGTACTCTCCACGCTTTCTAAACTTACAGTTTAGTCGCTCAATTTGTTGATTATGCGGCCCCTTTACTTATATGTTCCTCTACCCTGTGAGAAATGGTCTTTGGCCTTTTCATTCACCACATTCCTCCTGAAAGGCAAGTAGGGACTGGACACTGATAAAGCAACTTTCATATGCCCTGATTTCTTTCTTTCTCCTCCCTTCTCTCTCCCTTCCTCTGTCAGCTTAAATGTAGCATAGTTACTAAATTGAAACCAGATCCCTACACTATTAAAGTTTTCAGTTTAGGGGTGAAAGTTGGGCTGAATGGGCCCAAGCAGCCTAGCAGCTGGGAGTGCACATTAGGCAATCCAGCCTAGAGCAAGAAGTTTCAAGCTGGTTTTATTAACATGAAAATTGGCTTGACATTTAATTTGCTGCATTTCTTCATCTAGCTACAAGAGGCAAGGGGAAAATTGTACCTAGAAACAAATCGGCTCTCTTGCTTTCTCACTCGTGGGTGTACACTCACACTATTTTTTTTTTAATAATAGCTGATGAGATGAACGTGGACATACAGAATATAATGACAAAGGAACTTAATAGGTCTCTACTGAACCAAACCTCATACTGCAGGTGTTAAATTCTTGGGTTGTCAAATGCTGCTTCTGAAAACTACATTTCTGCCCTCTGGCTTTTAATATATAACTTTTCAAGAATGAATTTTTTCTTCTTCTTCCAAATATTTAAGATTCTTTTGACCAACGGTTCCTTTGAAGCTCTGAACTAAACTAGGAAAAATTCCTCTTAAATCTCTACCATTTCCATTTGAGTGTCTCAAATACTGACATATATTTTTCACAGAGGCTTCCCTGGAGAACTTCCACAAAGGACTTCTGTACAATCAATATCCTAGATTTCTTAGAAACTCTCCTCTGCCCTTTCTCTATCTAAGTAACTCACAATATATCTGCATGTTGGACAAAATAACCAAACACTGATTTTGCAAAAATGAGTGGCATAATATAAATTTTTGTTCTGCCAGGATAAGGCATCTTGACTGGTTTTCTTGGGATAGAATGAACATTACCTTTCCCATCACGCCATCTTCCAGAATCTAATTTATGAAGTCCATTGAATACAACACAAAGCCTTTCCAAAAAACTAAACTCAACATTTAACATCCACATTTTTAACACATGTTCTTTTGCATGTTCTAGGCATTAGACTAGAGATAGGGTAATGGGTAGAAAGAACATTGCTATATACCTGAGCAGTTCACATTTTGCGGTGTAGACAGACTGTTCAGAGCTGTCATATTGAGTCCACACTTACCTCTAAATCCCAAAGGCCATTTACTCTGAAAACCTCTGACTCTGCCAGCAGGTATTGCCCAGGCATGGGGGCAATCTTAGCCCTTGTTGGTGGTAAGGTCAAAGTGCCAGAGGGTTAGTGCTTCTGGAAGGGGCCTTCCACCAATGGTGGATGGAGATTTGGTGAATAGACAAAATCCATTTCTGCACTTGGAGGAGATGACTCGGAGATGTGCTCTATCCTGTTCCTTTCAGACTTCCCAGAGGTATTGTCCCCTCAACTGCACCCCATGGTGGTCTGCTCAGAAAAGGCATCCTTGACAGATTTCTTCTCTTTGTTCTACTTCCTCATTTTCCTCACTGAATTATGGGATCCCTTTCCAAATAAAATACCTATACTCACATTCTTGTTTTAGACTTGTCTGGAATTATGTATCTGGGGTCTCAGCTCTTCCTGAGTTTCTCACTTTTCCTCTATGGAATTTCACATTCTCTCCCTCTGTATTTGGTGTCACTATCTAGGAGGAGTCAAGTGTCTTGTCTGCAATTCAGGGCTTCCAACAATAGAAATAGAGAGACCGCCAATTCCTCTTAAGGTTAAGCCCAAGAACAGGAATAGTGTCATCCCTATCATATTCTTAAAATTGTTAAAGCAATCTGTAGAATCCCCCAAGATTTTAGGAGAGCAGACAACACAAAGACATGGATATTAGAAGACAAGTTTCTTTGGGGCCATCAATGTCATGAACTACTTACTCACCACAGGTATGTGAGACTTATCCCCACAAGTCAATAGCATAAAAGAAGGGGTAGGAAGAAAGTCTAATATTTAGCACATGATTTAACTAACTCTTCCATCATTCATTGACAGGCAGATGTTAAAAATAGGCCAAGGATAATTACCTACAGATTTCTAATTCTTTCTTCAATTTCTTTGCAATAAACTGTAAAGCATTTCATACATGGCCTATATTCTGCTAGTCACTGTGGGAGTACTTGCCCTCAATGAGCACAAATAATTTCATTATTTTGGTCATCTTTTTATTCTTTGCATGATCCCTATGGCTAGAATGCTTTGGAATACGTCTTTCTCCCCACCTGGATATCACTTAGCTCTTTGATTCATTGTTACCTTCTATTTATCCTCCTAGTCCATATTAGTGTCTCCTCTTTAGAGATACCTTCTCTGATCTCCCTAATTCAGAGCTGTTTGATTGTCCTTTTTGTAACTTTTACTGGAGTCACATTTCTTTTTTACATCTATTTTAGTTTCCACACCTGTTCTAAATTCCTTCAGACCCTTGTGTTTTTTTGTGTCATTATTTACCTGCACCTAATATAGCACCCAAGTCATAGGCAGCACTTGGTAAATTAAAAAAAAATAGTGAATGGGGTGCCTGGGTGGCTTAGTCAGGTGAGCCTCTAATCCTTGGTTTTGGCTCAGATCCTGATCTCAGGGTCCTGGGGATCAAAGCCCTATGTTGGCTCTTTGCTCAGCAAAGACACTTCTTTGCCTCTCTCTCCCTCTCTCTCTCTCTCTTTCCCTCTGCTCCTTCCCCTGCCCTCAAATAAATAAATATTTTTTTAAAAAATTAGTGAATGAATAAATAAAGCTCAATAGTGTCCTAAAACATGCTCTATTTCTTTTAGTTATTCTCTGGAAATACACCTTAAAAATACCATCCTTTCTCCGTTGCCTATTTTGCAACTACATACAATCACATCTCAATAGTCAAGAATTTAAAAACAACCAAAATCCTGAAGCTTTCAACATAATTTAAAGAAATTTATACAAGCCACATTTTTAATGACTCTGAAAATCTTTTTATTTTTATTTTTTTCCCCTGTGAGCCTAATGCCTTCATTTCAGGACTGAGGCAATTTATCTCTATATTGCATATGTTTTCAGATTTTAAAAATCTGTTAAATCACTGGATGTATACATTTAAATGTCATAGTTGACCATTGAGCTGAAAAATTACAAAGAAATAGTTTAAAATGTTTGTGCTTTAAACTTGAAAGTTAATCACTTAAACTTCAATTATTCCTATTTGATATATACTCTAAAATGCAATTACACCAGTAACACAATCTGGCATTTAACCTTTTCAAACAAAATCCCTACTTCTAAGTTGTTCTCTAGCGACAATCATATTTGATTTTTTTGATTTGCCACCCTATGTGAAACTATGCATATTAGTGAAAGAGACAGACAAGTTTTTCATAGGTTTATTTGATGTAAAATGTATGCCACTATCAAATTTAAATATATTTGTCAATTGATTACATTTAAAAATTGGAAAGTCAAGATGTAGGCTATGTAGGTCCAAATATAGGGTACATATCAATTGACATATGTCATGCTATATTCCACATGTCTAATTGTGGTACAAGTTAGTTTCCTCACTCTACATAGAATGCCCTTATAGCAGATTATTGTTGTAATCCCAATCAGGATGGCATATTTTAAGTGAAATTTAAGTATCTAATATTTACATAACTTTTAATGGATAGGCTTTTCTAGTGAACCTCTGCTTCATATTTCCCAAAGAATATAAATTCTTTCTCAAGTAGGAATATTGCCTGTCTTATAAATGCTGTAGCTTGCACAAAATCTTGCAAATCCAACAAAGTTTTAGGTTCTTAGTGGACATAAATTTCTCATTCCAATCCTGGGACTGTTTATGCTTAACCTTTTTCAGTGAGTCTTATGTCCTTGAGAGGCATCAGCTCAGCTGAGAACACAGTTATATTTTAGAGTGTAGCCATGCCCTGACTATGCCCTCCCCAGTCATCATATGTTTGGAGGCACAGAAAAAGCTGGCTGACCTCACAATTTAGCTATCAGGTAGGGATGTGGATGGCACTATTAAATGACTGAAAATGTTATGAAAGTGCAAATACCCAGTAGGAGTAGCAGTATTTTAGAAGCAATATCATCTTTTTTCCTTCATTGTCTTTTTTTATTATTCTGTGTATGTTGTAGGATGTAGAACATAAACAGAAGAGAAGCAACACTGCAAAAGCTTCTGCTTTGATTACAAGAGGGAATTTCTGAGTTTTTTAAGGCATGATTATGTATAATACTTTTAAACCATCTCAACTTTAAAAATTTTAGTAAGCTATCTTTTTGTTTAGAACTCAGTACTAGTATTTTTTAGTGTGCTTTAAAATCCACATGTGACATTTCAATTAAAGGAATTAAAAAAAATTTCAAACCATTGGCAAAATTGGGGGTGGTATCTGAAATTATTGTAAAAGTTTTCTTCCATGCCATCTATCTATTAGTTTCTTCCCCTCTATGCATCAATTGTCCTGCCTGAAAAACTAACACTGTTTTTTTCCAGTTGTATGGAACCCAGCCAGTGGTGACAAACTCTGGCTAGAGAGCAGTATACTAGGGTCTATTCATTCATCTTCCTTATCATTATTTATAATTAATGCCATATGTAAAATATTTTTCCTTAGAATACTAAATTCCAGCTCCATTCTATGCATACCAAATTAAATCTTTTTTTTTTTTTTACTTTGAATGAATTTTCAAAAGCTTCAGGGCATTATGATCTCTCATACATGGATTTTGAGATCTAAACTTCAAAGCACAGTGATTCAAACAATTTTGTGCAAAGACTGGATGATTCTCTTGTTCAAGCTCAATTTTGAATAGTACATTTAAAAAATAGCCATCAAATAATTAAATGCTAATTGTGACAGCATTTCACATATTTATTTGTGCTCTGAGAGTAGCTAGGTTGGTGTGCACAGAAAAATAAGTTGGCCATGCAATTCAAAATCAGTGATTCTATATCTTGCCTATCTTGGCCATAGCACCCCACCTGTGACATCAGCAGCAAGGTCAGTCAAATTAAATGTACCTTCCAAACTGATAGAATGGATACTACATAAAAGGCAATGGGCAGGACACTCTCATGGATGATAATGTATGATTATTTCTCCGAGTTCAGCTTCCTGGGGGTCTCTCCTCATTTTCTTCTAAATTGTATTTGAGTGACATCATAGTTTTAATCCTGACATGGACAAATTCAAGATAAGAAAGTATTTAAAAAACAGCCAGCAAATCTCCAGGAAAAGAGAGAGTAATATAGGAATTTTATAGTGGCTATTACAACTTTAAGGTTTAGAGATTTCTATAATATGAAAGTGGTCAGATTACTGGCTTATTCCACTCAATCTATAGAACTGACTGTAGAATTGGAACTAGTACTGGAAGCTTGGCTACTGGAAGTACTGGAAGCTCCTAAATATAAATTGTAATAATCTTACAAGTTAACATAGCAACCTATACATGCCTATTCAATTGTCAGGTCATCCTCCTGCTCAAGTTTTGGGGACACACACATCTACACACACACATTTAATGGATAACGACAATGGATGTGACCTATTTCCTTAATGTATCTATTTGTTTAATGTACCTATTTTTTTAAGATTTTATTTATTTATTCATGAGAGACACAGAGAGAGAGGCAGAGACACAGGTGGAGGGAGAAGCAGGCTCCATGCAGGGAGCCCGATGTGGGACTCAATCTCAGGACTCTAGGATCACACCCTGAGTCAAAGGCAGACGCTTAACCACTGAGCCACCCAGGCATCCTTAATGTACCTATTTTTTGAATAGAAATTTCTACCACATAAATTACACATAAAAGGAAAGAATGTTTATCACCTAAAATTTTATGTTTGACCAAAATGTAGCTTGAGAGCTATTTAATGTAGGGTTACTAGATAAAATACTGTACAAACTGTTAAATTTAAATTTCAGATAAATAATTTTTATTACATAGAATATACTTAAACTAAGTATTATTTATTGTTCATCTGAAATTCATATTCAACTGGACATCCTGCAATTTTATTTGTTAGATTTGGCAATGCCAACATAAGACTGTCATTTAGTGGTAAGGTTTTAAACATAAATATCACAAAGGTACCATCCCATTTTGGATGATATTCATATTTTAATATAATCCAATTAAAAATAAAAAATTCTAAGCACTTAATTGTTAAACATAAGAATCCTACTAGATTGTAGCTATTTGACTAATTGCCCAAAAAATGCTTTTGGCAAATCTTAAATAATGAACTTTGTTTTGAGATGTTGGTCACAGTTTCTAAATTCTCATTTATAAAATATGAAGAAATAAATAGCAATATTCTGTAGTGATCTATCTTCTTTCCTTCTTTCCATTCCTTCCTTCCTTTCTTCCTTCCTTCCTTCCTTCCTTCCTTCCTTCCTTCCTTCCTTCCTTCCTTCCTTCCTTCCTTCCCTCCTTCTTTCCTTCCTTCCCTCCCTCCCTCCCTCCTTCCCTTCCCCTTCCTTCCTTCCTCCTTCCTTCCTTTCCTTCCCCTTCCTTCCTTCCTTCCTTCCCTCCTTCTTTCCTTCTTTCCCTTCCCCTTCCTTCCTTCCTTCCTTCCTTCCTTCCTTCCTTCCTTCCATCCTTCCTTCCTTCTTTCCCCCCTCCCTTCCTTCCTTCCTTCCTTCCTTCCTTCCTTCCTTCCTTCCTTCCTTCCTTCCTTCCTTTCCTTCTTTCCCTTCTCCTTCCTTCCTTCCTTCCTTCCTTCCTTCCTTCCTTCCTTCCTTCCTTCTTTCCTTCCATCCTTCCTTCTTTCCTTCCTTCCTTCTTTCCTTCCTTCCTTCCTTCCTTCCTTCCTTCCTTCCTTCCTTCCTTCCCTGGATCCTTCCCCCCTCCCTTCCCTTATCATTTTCTTTCCCTTCCTTCCCCTGCCCCCTTTTCTTCCTCATTGTGGTGTTTGACCTCAAAGATGGCCCTAGTGCCCTGTTTTCTGGTATTTGTGAATTTGTGCATGTACTCTCCAGGTTGGTTGATGTGTCAAATTGAACACAGCATCAGTGCTTCCATGGTGTAGTCTTAAAAAAGAAAGTGGCTTCTGCCTTATTATCTTAGTTTGCTCAATTGGGCAGGGTCAATTACTATATTGTAAAGGGGTTCTCATGGTGCAGACCTAATGTCTCCCAATAACCAGTGGGAAAATGGTCTCCTATTCATAGTCATGAAACTGAGTTATCTCAGAAACACATCCTCCAGCTCCAGCCAAGCCTTCAGCTGACTACATTCCTGGGTAATATTTCCACTGCTATCTCATGAGAGACCTCAATAACCCAAGGCAATCTAAAATGACTAACACTCCGAAATTGTGTGAGGTGATAAATATTTATTGTTTTAAGACACTGAATTTTGGAATAATTTGCTATGTGCTTCTCATGAATAAATAAATAAAATATTTTTAAAAAATAAAGGAAAAAAATAAACAAAATGAGAGGACTACTGGATTTGCTTATAAAGTGAATTAAAGAATATTGAATCTATAAAACTTCACCTACCAGTGCTATAAACTTTTAGGTACCACATGTCATATAAATAAATGAAAAGTTGAGGACACAATAGTAAGGCCTGGAAGGAGGTGAATGACAGTTACTTCTGAATTCTAAGATCTAGATCAAATGGATGAGTAAGAATTGTCAGAAGTTTATAATTTATATGACTTTTTATTCACGCCCAAATAACCATGTCATGCTTACTCATCCTTCTGTTCAATCAATATCTATTAACTATTTTCACAAAATTCTGTTAAATACCAACTACGCTGAATATGATGCCCAAGTAATCATCTGATCACTTATCTGTGTGTATGGTGACTATGTCATAATAGATATATAATAAATGTTGAAAGAAAAAAATGAAAGAATATCCAGAGGCAGTTTGTAAAATAAATTTAAATCTGATAAGATCAGAATACTGTTGCCTACTGAAATTCTTAATTATATCATGCCTTGTGGTCAATGACCTTTAAGAATGGCCCAGAGATATAAAAAACACAAAATTTGCTGTATAGGTATAAATGTGAATATTTTTGTGACCAGTAAAAACTACACAAATGTAAGGAAACATGTTGATGATTAAGTAGAAAATCATGTTACTTCACCATATAATTCAGTATTAATAACTATAGTCATCACCATGCTATACATCAGATCTCTAAAACTCATCCTATGTAACTGCAACTTTGTATACTTTGACCAACATCTCTGGTTGTCCCCACATCTCTGCTCCTTGTAACCATCATTATACTCTCTGCTTCTATGTATACTATTTTTTAAGATTACACATAGAGGTGAGATCATGTAGTATTTTTCTTGTTGTGTCTGGCTCATTTCACTTAACATAATGTCCTTTAGGTATTAGACATCATATCACTATGTATGTACAGCAAAATAGCATGTTGTATTCCTGAAATATGTGTAATTTTTATTTTAAAATATAACAAATATAAAAACTGAGAACAATCTTTTTGAAAATAAAATTATAATACTGTTGATGAAACTATTGAATAATCACTAAAACCATAGTATTTTGTTAAAATGCGATAGTCAATTTTGCAGTAATTCCTAATTTTAATTTAGTTGAGGATGAATAGTATATAGAAAACAGACTCAGAAAGTATCTACAATAGTAAAATAATTATATATGTGAACTATTCATGGGAATAAAGCTAGTAAATGGGGGGCACCTGGGTGGCTGAGTGGTTGAGCATCTGCATTTGGCTCAGGTCATGCATGATCCCTGAGTCCCTCAGGGATTGAGTCCCTCATCAGGCTCCTTATAGGGAGCCTACTTCTCTCTCTGCCTATGTCTCTGCCTATGTCTCTGTGTTTCCCATGAATAAATAAATATAATCTCTCTTTTTAAAAAAAAGCTAGTAAATTGTATTAGTACTATCATTTTTTCTGTAAGCCTAACTCATAAATTAATTTTTTGTACAAGTCCCTAAAAATTCAGGTGAGTTAGCACCTATTAACATGGAAATAATACAGTGTTATAATATGTCTAACTAAGCATTAGAAATAAATAGAAAAAAAGAAAAGCAGGTTTTGATTTAAAAAAAAACACAAAGATTGTAGAAAGGCAAAAATCAATTTAGATGGAATATGTGAAGTACTTTGAAAAGAGATTATTCAGCTTTTGCATAGTTTTGATCCCTGGAGAACTTATGTTTTTCACACTAAATGTGGTCTAGAAAACCAAATAACTCTCTATTTCATACTGATAAGATAAAATAAGGGGGAAAAGTAACAACCAATTATGGTTTTAGGGGAGTGGTATAACCAACATGTCAGAGGTAATATAGGTAGAAGCCTAGGCAAATCCCACTGAAAGAACATAGTATTTGAGGCAAATGGATACTTGTATATCTTCTGTGATTAAATTTGAAGAGATATATCCACTTTGCCTCACTGCTGCCACTAATTGGGTGCTCTTAATGCACTGAAGACAGGTTCACTGTCATGGTAGTGTAGGCAGGTTGGCCAGGAATCTGACAATCTGGACTGACTGTTATTTTGATCACTCTCCTTGCCTTCACCATCTCTATAAGTAATAGGGTCAGTCCTGAGTCAGGAGCCGAGCAGGGAGGCAACACCTCTACCCCATATAATGTGACGGTGTTACAGATGGGCAAGATGCCATGTTAGCAGATGGCAGAAAAAAATCCTGGAAGAAAATAAATGTGCCCCCCTGATTTACAGTCATAAAAATATAGTCAAATGATGTTGAAGTTGCAGTTTCTGTAAGTCTTGTGCTGCTAAGTTTATGGGGATGAGACATTTGGTTCAGCTAAGAGTTCATTAAATTTAAATTGGATGAAGAGAGGCTGTGATGTGTTCTACTTAGTTTGATTTTAATGTTACTGCTTTCATGGAAAACCCATAAAATTGTCCTTTTGGAAGGCTTTCCTGGAGTATGCTGAATTGTTACATATTATTTTAATCATACCAAACTGGAAAACAAACAAGAAATTTAGAATGTATTGCCAAAGCCACAAAAGTTACATTTACTGACTGACAATTGTATAGGAATTACTTTAAGTACTTTAAAATATAATCTCTATCCTCATAACAATCCTACTAATGGGTTTCCCATAATGTTAGTTCTTTTTTTCTCTTTTCTTCCCAGGCAAGGATGGCTACCCCTGCTCTTTACTCCCATAAGCATAGGTTGTTAGATTGGATGTAACATATATCATATAACATCCTGTGGTTGTTAAAACTATATATGTGTGTCTGTGTGCCCACAGGACTCTAAATCCTAGAAGGGTAAAGCCTTATATTTATTTTTGAATTCACAAAAACTAACATAATATATTAGGAGGTCAACAAATATTTGTTAAAGAAGTGACTTAATAGTAATTTATGATCATGATCCTGCAGGATATTGTAATTTGGGGCTGGATCTTTCAGATTTTTCAGTCTTAAGGCTTTGAGTGAGCAGTCAGAGGAAAATTTAATCTATGAACTAGAGGCTACTCTAAAGTATCTGGGGGGATGTCCTGCTGGAATGTCTGGTGCCATCTGATCAATATCACAATTGTGATCACCACAGGCAACTTGGAAGGGGTGAGATAAAGAAACCAGCTTCTGTAGGTGACATTTTCCCTCATTATTACCGTCATTGGGCTTAGCTCAAAAGAATGTTAATCCCAAATTTCTATCCATGTCTTTTCTGCCCACTAATAATAGTAGTGAAAAGTGAAACATAGTCTAATGTAAAACTTTTTTTTTTTTGGCAATTTTATGAAATGTGTTCTTAGGAACCAAATGAAAATAAAACTGTAATGATGTTCTTTTGTGTTTCTGTTAGAATATAGAATTACAATAGTAGTGTCAGAGAAGCAAAAATTCAACTCTAGGAACTAAAGCATTTTCACAATATCATGAATTTAAAAGTATTTATTTTCTCTGCTACTCTCAATTAAAATCTAGATTCTCATCCCAAACAGATGAACAAGTCCCAGTGATTTTTTTAATTATTCCAAGTTTATTTCAAATCTTTCTTTTGGAATTCCTGAGAACTTCCTTGAAATCATTTTTTCCCAATATGAAAATATGCAATATAATGATTCCACTCTGATTTTTCTTTTGAAGGAGTCCACATAGAGTTAAACAATAATGCTTTTTAATGACTGCCCCCTAATGCTGTGGATTCATTATAAAAGTGTTAAATGTGAATTTCTGGAACCTCTGGGAATGAGAGAAACACAGGTATTTGGGCAGATGGGACTTATAAGGCCTTCTATATTTTAATATTTTCTGCTGAATAGACACAGACTACTGAAGCAGAAACACCACCTGGTTTCTTATTTTATACATAAACATGAACTGAGGAAAAAAACATTTTTATAGCAATAACACTAATTATAAACTCAAATAAATTTAATGAAAATATTGCAGACTCATTTCCCCAATAGTAGAGTACACATATTTTTTAAACTTGAAAATTCTAAAGACCAAGTAAAATATTATACATTCAAGGTTAAGCTTGCAGCATATTAAAGTATACACTGGGGATGACAAGTATATACTAATCAGTGGAACTAAATTTATGCTAAGATATTTACCTAAAAGCCAGATTCTTGGATGGAATCTGAAAGAGAAAACTTTCAGAAGACAGCTTTAATTAGATTGCTTTGCAAAACTGTATATAACATAATTATAATAATTTAACAACAATTACAACTACAATAAGCATGGACTTTAATTTATGAATGGCAGCAAAATTTATTGTTCAACAATTATTGATTATGTGGATTTCTTTGATAAGACATATTTTCTCCTTCTGGAGTACTGGCAGTCTATTGAAATATTCTTCTGACATCATAATTGGGAATCGTTCATCCACTTTCTTTCAAACTTCCTGAAGTCATAACTTAATTAAGGATATATATTTTTTGTAACCATGGCTATATTTCTGGTAACCCTACTTTACTGTTCTTGTATCTGCAATAAACTTCAAAATTTAAATATATATACTGATCCACCTCTCTCTTTATTATTATCTTTTTTTAACTACATCTTTGAGAGAACCATCAGATTAGATTTATCATTTTTACATCCAGCATTATATTTTTCCCTTTCTCCTGCCTTTGTGGTTTCTAGCACTATCAGTTGCACAAATTTGTTAGGAATTAAAGGTCAAATCGTTGACCAGAATGCATAATAAATGTCAGAAAGTGAGAACACAGTAGTAAAAACGGCCCCTGATGCAAAACATAAAAACAAACACGAAAAAACCCACACATAACAGAGGCTAGTCATGTAGAGCACTCATTGCTAAGGGCATTTGCATTATGCTGTGCTAATGCTCATTTATCAATTTTGAATAGTACGATCAGGGTGAGAGTATAGAATAACAGTTGGGGGATGGGATAATATATATGAGCAGGACACCATATTGGCACTCATGTGCATGTCTGAAGGTGTCATGTGCATGTCTGAGGGTGTGTTGTTAAACAAATAATTAGAACAATGCCATGCCTATCTTCTGTATAGAGCTGAATTTTCTCCCTTCTATCTTCTCAACTCTAGCTTTTTAATATGAACACCATTACAGCAATGCCTGTATTACAGAGTATAGTTCATAATAATCACTGCGTATCTTTTTATCATTCTGTGGAATTTCAGATATTTCTCCTTACATCTATAAAATCAAGATTCTGAAATCTATTATTCTCATATTTCTTTGAGAGTTTTCTTCCAACTTGTCTCATCTGTTGCTACCTTCTTCAGTTTTTTTTTTTTTTTTTAAAGATTTATTTATGATAGTCACAGAGAGAGAGAGAGAGGCAGAGACACAGGCAGAGGGAGAAGCAGGCTCCATGCACCGGGAGCCCGATGTGGGATTCAATCCCGGGTCTCCAGGATCGCGCCCTGGGCCAAAGGCAGGCGCCAAACCGCTGCGCCACCCAGGGATCCCCCTTCTTCAGTTTTTTATACTTGGAAATCTACTCACCTATTGTACTAACTGCAAATTCAATTATATCTTTTAAAAGAAAATAAAAGCAAAAGAAACAACAATAATCATCCCGATTATCTAATCTTCTTCCCACTCTCATGGTTTCCTCTTTTGGATTCTAAAATCCTCTGAATTACATTAGATTTTTCATTCTTAACTCAAAGATTACCGCCTCTTTTTCTATGTTCAGCGCTCATTTCTTCCTTACTATCCATGAACTCTGCAGGAAATATCTCTCTGTTGATCATTTTTGGGTTCCTTCCATATTTCCACAAAATTCTAACTTCCCAGTAACCCTTTTGAAATTTCTGAATATTCTTTGACTATTTTATTTGCTGATTTCTTTACTGATTCCTTAACTTGATATACTTTACATCTGAGGCACGTTTGCCTTTATATATTTATATATATATAAATTTATTTTTTATTGGTCTTCAATTTGCCAACATATAGAATAACACCCAGTTATTCTATCAAGTGCCCCCCTCAGTGCCCATCACTCAGTCACCACCACCCCCTGCCCACCTCCCCTTCCACCACCCCTAGTTCGTTTCCCAGAGTTTGGAGTCTCTCATGTTCTGTCTCCCTTTCTGATATTTCCCACTCATTTTTTCTCCTTTCCCCTTTATTCCCTTTCACTATCTTTTATATTCCCCAAATGAATGAGACCATATAATGTTTGTCCTTCTCCGATTGACTTACTTCACTCAGCATAATACCCTCCAATTCCATCCACCTCGAAGCAAATGGTGGGTATTTATCGTTTCTAATGGCTGAGTAATATTCCATTGTATACATAAACCACATCTTCTTTATCCATTCATCTTTCGATGGACATCGAGGCTCCTTCCACAGTCCCTGAATAGGTATCATGGTGACACTAAACTCGTATCTTTCAATAGTAACTCTGAATGTGAACGGGCTTAATGACCCCATCAAAAGGCACAGGGTTTCAGACTGGATAGAAAAGCAGGACCCATCTATTTGCTGTCTACAAGAGACTCATTTTAGACATAGGACACCTACAGCCTGAAAATAAAAGGTTGGAGAACCATGTACCATTCAAATGGTCCTCAAAAGAAAGCAGGGGTAGCCATCCTTATATCAATGAAAAGCCGGCACATTGGTTTTTTAAAAATTTCATTATTGTAAGGACACTTAACATGAGATCTAACGCTCTTAACCAAATTTTAAGTGTATAATGCATTATCTTTGACTGTAGGGTACAACACTGCTCAGCCTATCTCTTTAGAGCTTATTCATCTTGCTTAACCAAAACGTTATGCCTGTAGATTAGTAATCACCATTTCCCCTTTCTCCTAGGACCTAGAAACATGCAGATATTTATCTATCTTTGGCTTATTTCACTTAACAAAATGTCTTCAAGGTTCATCCATGTTTTTGCATAATGCAGAATTTCTTTCTTTTCTAAATTCAAATAGTATTCCATTGTAAACACATACCACATTTTCTTTATCCATTTATCAATCTAGGTTGATTCCATATCTTGACTATAAGGAATTGTAATAAAAATAGAATTGCCAATATATCTTTGAGATTTTGATTTCAATTCTTTTGGATAAATATCCATAAGTGGGTGGGGGGAATAATATGGTAGTTCTAATCTTAATTTTTGGAGAAGCCTCCACAGCATTATCCTTAGTAGCTGCACCATTTTGTATTACTACCAACAATGTTCAAGAGTACCAATTTCTCCATATACTCAAAATACTGCTGTCTTTTAGAATCTAATATATAATACTGTAATTATCATAATTATATTAATTATGTACCATATTATAATATTTATATATCATTTATTATATTACAGAAATAATTATATTAATTATAATTAATTAACACCAGCCAGAATAACTATATGTCAATTTATAATATATAATTTTAATAATTTATATAATAGCTAACCTGACAGGTATGAAGGGATATCTCATTGTCATTCGGATTTATATTTCCTTGATGATTTATAATATTGAACACATTTTTATATACCTGTTAGCCATTTCTATGTCTTCTTTGGAAAAATGTTTATTCAGATTGTTTACCCTTTTTTAAAGTGGATCATTTGGTTTTTTGCTATGAGTTGTAGGAATTTATATATTTTGGTGATTAACTCCTTCTCAGATATACACTTTGCAAATATCTTCTCCCATTCTGCAGATTGCCTTTTACTCCATTGATTCCTTCTTTTGCTCTGTAGAAACTTTTTAGTTTGTTGTAGTCCCAGTTATTCATATTTTTGTTTTTGTTACCTATGCTTTTGATGTCATATATATTGTATGATTGTCAAGTCCAGTGTCATGAAGATGTTCTCCAGTGTTTTCTTCTAAGAGTTTTATAGTTTGGGTTATATTTAAGTCTTTAATTCATATTGAGTTAATTTTTGTATATGGTATAAGATAAGCATTCAGTCTTTCTTCTTTCTCTTTCTTTCTTTCTTTCTTTCTTTCTTTCTTTCTTCTTTTCTTGTCTTTTCTTTCTTTTCTTTTTTCTTTCTTTTCTTTTCTTTTCTTTTCTTCTCTTTTCTTTTCTTTTCTTTTCTTTTCTTCTTTTCTTTCTTTTCTTTCTTTCCACGTAGATATTCAGCTCTCCCTGTAGTTGAAGAGACTATTGTTTTTCCTGCTGTGTATTCTTGGCACCCAAGTTACATTTGATTTTAAAAATAGACAGTACTTCTGATGTCATCTACTCTAGAATGGATGCTGTCCAAGTGGTACCATTCAAGTACTGAGAGAACATGTGTCAGTGCTACAGTTCCTTGACAACTTGCATTTAACAGAGTCTTCCAGACTTTTTCAGAAGTCCAATTCACCCCTCATTTACTTTCATCCACATTCAGACTTTTTCTCACTTTTGTTATAATAGTGTAAACGTTCATTTGCATGGATAAACACTAACAACTAGCAATATTCATGCTTTTTTCACCTTTGTCCTTTTTGTATAAAATAATTAAAAGAAAGAGAAATAAATTGGTAAGTACCTTAATGTCATCCAAATAGTTGATGCTAATTGGGAAACTGAGCCCTAAAACATACTTGTTTACATGTCTGTTCTAATTTCAAACCTTTTATTCTCAAATAATATAGGCTTAACTCCTTACACATGCTTTTACATGGTCCACTTCCAATGGCTTTCAAAGGAATAAGAGAATTTGGTTCTATTGAACACATTTTTTGAATGTCGACTGTTACAGACACTGGGCTTTGGCTTTAGGTACAAAGATCTCTGTCTTTGAGAAACTCATAGCCTATTGGGAAAGACAGAACCATAAACTGATACTTTAAGCACAGGATATAGTTTATTAATTCAGTCATCTTAAATTTATGAGTGACTACTACTTGCTCAGTACCTTTATTCTAGGCATTAGGATATCATAGTGAACATATTCTCTGCGCCATAATCTCAGCCTCAGATTAGCAGAAAAATTATTACAAGTGAGAAGATGTTTTAAATGGTTAGCATAGGTTGGTAGCTTTAGTAAGTAAAATACAAAGCCTTCCAGTTAACTTTGAACTTCAGATGAACAATAAATATTTTTTAGTATACATGTGTCCCATTTACTTCTGTATTTTATAAGTGAAGTGTCTTACTTTGTTTGGAAGAGTCAGAATGGTAAATACACTTTAACTAGGTATAGATGTAATTCTGAGATAAAAGGATTAAATCTTATTTTAGACAAATTAAACAGCAAGTAGAAAGGCCCAAAGATTAAAAAAAAAAAAAAAAAACCATGGCTCACACCTGTATTAAAAAGGATCCCCATGTGGTTGAGTTATAGACTACAGAGAGGATGAGAACAAATTTGTGGAAGTAGCAGAGGCCAAGATTTTGCAACTAGGTTGTGTTATTAATTTAGAAAAAAGTCAATGCTAGTGGTATGCCTGGTTGTGACAGGCGATCAGAAGAATTCCAGAAATGATTCTTAGTGGCTGGAATATTGAGTTTACCACATTCTTAGTGCAAGTGACTGTGTTATGCCCACCTTTGGCCCACTTCACAGAACATATTTAAAATACTAAAATATAATTATCATATTAATAAATTAATAAAGTGTTATATAACACTTTGTTAATAATACATTAAAGATTGAGATCTATTAGCAAGCCTAAAACTATTTCAATTGAAAAATCTTGATGAATATGAATGAAAATTGTTTATATATGATTCATACCAGTTATATGTATTGAATGATATTGTTATATATTATTAAGGTGATATAAAAGTATTGTGATTTCTACTGGTAATGAAGATACAGATATTGCTAACTACTGTGGTTTGTTGCCTATATTCATAAATAAAGAAAATGTTAGATATTACAATAATGAAAGTATAATCTCTTACATCCAAGATCACTACATGAAGTCTATTCAGGGGTTTTGTGGAGGCCCTTCGATGTCAAGTGAAAGTCCCCTGTTCCAGTTGTCTGCATCATACCAAAGTAGATTGACTAATCTTATCTTCCTATAGTGTCAGGCAGGGCTGCCTTTTTACCTAGTCCAACAAAAAGTACTTATTAAGAGCCTACAGTTCACAATGAATTTCTTGAAAATAGCTAATAAGGATTATGACAGAGATTTTTTGTTTGCTGGTTTTTATTTTTTTAATTTTATTTATTGATTTGAGATAGGGAGACAGAGAGAGAGAGAAAGCACAAGCAAGGAGGCGGAGGGAGCAAGACAAGCAGGCTCCCCACAAGCAGCTAGCCCAATTTGGGGCTTGATCCTAGGATCCCGGGATCATGACCTGAGCTGAAGGCAGATGCTTAATCAGCTGAGCTACCCAGGTGCCCCATTTGCTAGTTTTTAAATTAGGTTTGTCACTGTATTTTAAGGACAGGAAATTAGGTGTTTCCCCTCTTAATTTGACAATGCTACTTACAAGCCATTGTGTAGTATCTATCACTGAATAAAAGTTCAGATCCATTGAGGTTAATGCCGTATTTAGTTCATTAACATCTGTGGAACTCCTAAACATATCCTTTCATTAGCTGGACACTTTAATACCTGGATCACAATGTTCTTTTCCATCTTAAGCACTGCTATTATTTTAGGAGACTTCAAAATCCCCGTGGACAGCCAACCATGAGCCCTAGCTTCCCAACAGCTTGACTCACATTTAGTGAATTTACTTTTACTCACTTCCATTTTCACTCCCCCTTAAGACTATAACATTCCATCACTCAGGAATTCGCTCCTTATAAAATTTTGAACACAAAACATTTAATCATCTGGTCATCAACTCCTATCTCTCTATTTCTCTTAGTTACTCCTCCTCCTGTTTTCAAATTCATTACATCCATTTACTCTTTTCTCACTCTAGCTCATTTTTATCTCTACATGTTTTCTGTTCATCTTACATTCAGCTGCTCTCATGCAAATAGCCTCAATTTTTTCCCCCAGATTGTCTTTTTATCTAATTCATCAGGTAATATCAGCTATATGCTTTTGCAAAATGACATCCTGGCTGCTGAGTGAAGCTGCAGGAAAAAATATAACTGAATACTTTATCCCGTAGCTTAAGGGTCTCCCACCTGAGCTAGGTTTGGTATGGTTCATGGTAATTCTGTTTTCCTCTTCTGCTTTCTCTTTTGCTCTTCTGTGGGACCCTCTATTTCACCTTCTCCCTGTTCCTTTCAACCTGCTACCACCTTAAGTTTTTACAGACAAAATAGAAGCAATTAGATGGTAACCTCCTCACTCTGTAGGCCAAACCTACATGCTTTACCTGCATTTGTCACTATTCTATTTGTTTCATTTTCTTTCTTGCTGCAGTGGGAGACATGGCCAACTTCAGAAGAACATATTCCTTCACATATAGGCAAGATTTTATCTCCTTTCAAATCCTTAGATATCCTATTATCCTTGTTCTCCCTCTTCTTTCATGGACCTTGAATAAAAAAGATAATTTTATTTATGCCTTCAGTTTCAGAGAAACATCACCTTTTTCATACGTTGACTTCTGAGTTATAACTACCCATTTCTCCTTCCTTTCAAAACCAGACTTCATAAATGGGTTGACTAAATTTGTCTTTTCTAATTCCACATCTCCCATTCACTCTAATTTATTTTTTAAAAGGATTTTACAGTGTCAAAGCATTTGGGGAAAAATCATTTCTACATAAAACACATCATCACTTTGCTGTTAGGAATTTTAAGCATGTTTCTGATTCCCTGACTAATGCACATAAGTAAATTTATTTCGTAAGTTAGATGAAACAACTCTTTTATAGCCTTGATCCCATTTACAAAGAGACAATGCAATTTACTAAATGGTGCCCCAGTGACCTGAAAGGTTAATTCAGATCAAACATGCAAGTAGTTTTTAATCTTTGTTGAGAGGTTGATTCACTGTCTAATATGGAACCCTAGTGACCTGCATCAAGTCCAGGTCTACTCACTCACATAGAAATACTTAAGTTTTCCATATTCTCTTTCAATCATTCTCTCAAACTAAATTTGAGTCTAAATTCTGATCTAAATCTTATTGACTAAGACTCTGAAGCCAAGGTATACAACATACAATTGTACATTTAGGAGAGAGAAGTATGAACAGTGGTAACTACTGAAGAAAATTAAGAGAAAGCCTGTAAGAAGATTATGTTCTACAATATATATTCCTTCTATTTCTAGTCCATTGTTACACATTTTAGCTTACCACATCAACAGGTATTTACATAAATAAACTGGAACTTTTGAGTTTTAGATTTACACATAATAGGGAAGCAAGATATAGGAATATGAAAAACTGGCAGAAAAAAGAAGACAAAAGAAACCTTAGAAGGATCACCATGATTATATGCAAAGGCAATGTAAAAATTGTGGACTAAATATGATTCTTATGGCAAAATCATGTAAACATTGTCATTCAGGACTATTAGTACCTGTTAAAATCCCATATTGTATTCTATTTGTTTCACTTTCTTTTTTGAGAAGAATATTGCATAGATGGACTACTAATAACATGCCAAATCTTATTTTCTAGTAACTACTAATGATCCCTAAACCCCCTCAGGTCCTGTCATCTCATACTCTATTAGGAATATTGTATCCACTACAGGATTCTTGGGTGTGAATATCAAAATTACTGGTGGAGCTTTTAAGTGAAGAATGACACACCACACATGCTCCACCCAACTAAGATCCAAATCAATAAGTTGGGAGTAGGATGTGGTATCTCTATATTTAAAAAGTTGTTCTTTAAGTATTTCTAAGATCCATCTTGCATTGAAAGCCAGTGCTTCTTGGAGATAAAATAATATATACTATATTAATATCAAGTTTTGATGTGATAATCTGGGTTCCAGTTCTGATTAATTACAAAACTACTATTTAGCATTTTGAATAATCCCTCCTTCCATACCTGCTTAACCTCTTCATATTTCACATTGCCCACGCTTTTTTTTTTTTTTTTTAAGATTTGATTTGATTTGATTCATGAGGGACACAGAGAGACAGAGGCAGAGACACAGGCAGAGGGAGAAGCAGGCTCCATGGAGGGAGCCCGACTTGGGACTCGATTCGAGGTCTCCAGGATCATGCCCTGGGCCGAAGGCGGCGCTAAATGGCTGAGCCACCCAGGCTGCCCTGCCCATGCTTTTAATATAAGTAAAGAATAGTCAAAAACCAATATCACTGGAAATAAAGACTGTTCAAAATCTAGTAAGAAAATAATTAACATATTCAGTCGGTCAGGTTAAATATGGTACCGGCACAAAGAAAGTTGAACTTTCTTTAGCAACTATAGTTGAATGAACACAAAATTCACCACAGAATATATAGATTGCTGTTCACCTAAACATTGCCGACTGTTGAATCTGGTAGGAAATTTTCACTTATTATTACAACCAAGGCATAAACAAATCCCAAATATAGGTAGGGTTAAAATAATAAATGCTAGATTTATTTGTTACAATATTTTCTTAAATTTGATATTTATCCCTTCAGTTGGAGGACATTCATCAGTTTAATTAATGATTTATACCTAGCTTTGATGTGAAACTAGTTATTACCCAAATAATCTCATTGCTTTCCTGCTAGAAAGTGTTATTAAATATCAGCATGAGTTTCTTGACCAACTCCAGGGGATTAAGCACAAACCATTTCTTGCCATTTCCCTGCTCCTTACCCATATGGAACATCCTTTACTCATTAGTGATAGCTTTTTAAGTATATGGAATGGATGACATTTTTCTGTAGAGATATAAGATAATTCTGATTCAGCCTTTCTAAAAAAAGAAATATTTTCTATCCATTATAATTGATAGTATTCTTTTTGAGAGAATGGGAAATAGAAAAATCATTTAATTTGAAAGTAGTAGATGGAATTATCTAAACAAAAATACCATTGACTGAAGCAAATTGTTCCCAGTTGATTAATAAGAAATATTGATATGTTAATATATACTTAAAATTTCAGATAATCTATATGAATTTTGTGTGTGCATGTGTCTATGTTGCTTGTTGGTGAATATAGTCATCTTTAGTGTCAATTTTTGTTTTGAATGTGGGAAAGCAAGCTATTTAATCAAAAATATCACCAGTAAATTGGGTTTTGTCCTCAACTTTTTAGAATAACATCATACACAGAGGTAAACACACCATTATTTAAACACATTAGGCTAGAACTTTACTTCTACATGTAATTAAACTTTTTCTAACACTATTTTTTTCTAACACTAATTAAATGGATAGTATTGCATTGTTAATAACATAATGATATATTCCAAGGTTTTCTCAAAAAGGCCAAATTATAAATGACTGACATGGTGTAAAATCAATTATGTTAATTTTCCTTAAATAAAATAATGAATTCTTCAAAGAAGCAGTATTTTAAGTATTTACCTTATTACCTTTCAATAGATGAAACTTTTAATAATATACTAAAACAGGAATTGTATATTGTATAGAGAGTTGCAGGTAAAAGTATAGAGGAATGGTTAATTTAGCCACTGATTAGGGAGTTTCCTTGATTCCAAATGCAAAGGCCTTTCCATCTGCTGATATATCACTATTACTGAAATAAAAACCAGTTAGAATTAGTTGTTCCACACTGAATATCAAATGAACATCCCATAATGAATATAATAATATAATATTGGAAGTAGCTATTCAGTACAATTTGCCTGGATTTAGCTACATGATTCCCATTACCATTAATAAAATATGAGGCTAAATCGCCTTGATGCATTTGACCCTAAGAACACCACGTTTCCTACTTTCACGAAGGGAAAAACGAACACAATGTGCAACGTTTTCCTTAGAAGACAGAGAAAACAAATCCTCATCACTGTAATACTGTGTGATCTAGATTTTGCAGTTTCTTTTGTGGAGCAAAGAAATACACAGGTAGTTCATTTAGATCTTGATTGCCCTGAATAAAAAAAGTAGTTCAGGTAATAAAACAAATCACCTTCACCTATTTTCATTGCAGGCCAGGTTAAGTATGGTACTGGCACAAAAATAGACACATATAGATCAATGGGACAGAATAGAAAACCCAGAAATGAACCACAACTATAAGATCAATTAATCCTTGACAAAGCAGGAAAGAATATCCAATGGGAAAAAGTCTCTTCAATAAATGATGTTGAAAAAACACTAAACAGCAGCATGCAAAAGAATGAAACTAGACCACTTTCTTACAATATACACAAATATAAATTCAAAAAAATTACAAACCTAAAATGTGAGACCTGGAACTATAAAAATCTTAGAAGAGAATACAGTCAATAACTTCTTTGATATCAGCCATGGCAACTTTTTTCTAAATATGTCTCCTGAGAGGAGACATTGGCACTTCATCAAAATTAAAAGCTTCTGCATGGAGAAGGAAACAATCAACAGAACTAAACAGCTATCTATATAGAATAGGAAGTGATAATTGCAAAGGATATATCTGATAAAGCATTAGTATCATCCAAACTATACAAAGAGCTTAAAAATTCAACACCCCAAAAATGAATACTCCAATAAAAAATGGTCAGAGGACATGCCTACAGATGGCCAACAGGCATTGAAAAAGATGCTCAACATTACTATCACCAGGGAAATGCAAATCATAACTACAATGAAATATCAGCTCACACCTGTGAGAATGGCTAAAATCAACAACACAAGAAACAACAGGCATTGCTAAGGATGTGAAGAAAGGGGAACCCTCTTACACTGTTGGGCTGTAAATTGGCGCAGCCACTCCAAAACACAGTATGGAGATTCCTCAAGAAGTTAAGAATAGACTACCCTACGATTCAACAATTGCATTACTCAATATTTACATAAAGAATACAAAAATACTAATTCAAAGGGATATATGCACCCAATATTTATAACAGCATTATTTAGAATAGCCAAATTATGGAAATAACCCGTGTCCGTTATGGACTGATGAATGGATAAAGAAGATGTGGTGTGTGTGTGTGTGTGTGTGTATAATACACACACACACATATATACATGTATATATGTACAAAAAATGTAAAAATATATATGTGGTATATTACTCACAGTGGCATATTACTCAGCCTTTAAAAAGAATGAAACCTTGCCATTTGCAATAATATGAATGGAGCTAAAGACTATGTTGCTAAGAGAAATCAGTCAGTCAGAGAAAAACAAATACTGTATGATTTTACACATATGTGGCAGTTAAGAAACAAAACAAATGAGCAAAGGGAAAGAGAGAGGGAAGCAAACCAAGAAACAGACTCTTAACTACAGAGAGTAAACTGATAGTTACCAGAGGGGAGGTGAGTGGGGGGATGGGTGAACTAGGTGATGGGGATTAAGGAGTGCACTTGTTGTGATAAGCACTGGGCAATGTATGGAATTGTTGGATCATAATATTGTTCATTTGGAACTAATATTACACTGTATGTTAACTAGCTGGAACTTAAAAGAAAACTTTTTAAAAAATCTAGACAAGAAACTAATTTAAATGTGCATAGATACATGCAACTGCCCATTAACATTGCATTATCATTTATGCTCATGCCAAAAGTGAGTCAAACTAGTTTTCCTGTGGTTCCTGCTCATATTTCAGGTTTTCTTGGCTCTCATTTTCTTCTAAAACATGGATCTGGTAGAAGTATTTGGCTGGGAGATGCTCAGAAAATACACAAACTGCAGTATAGCATTTGGTGACATTTCTTAGTACATATACTTACCACTCCCATTAAACCTACTTTCAGCAAGGTCCAGAAAACAAAATACACGGGGTCAGGGAAAGAAAATAAGAAAAAAATGGCACACTAGCTTTCTTATTATATGTATGAGTTGTGAAACATGATTTTAATGTAGTTGCATAGGTATTTTGATCATTTGTAATTCTCATGAACAAAGATAATTGTATTGCACAGAGTTACAGTACCTACGAAAAATAATGAAATAATTGTAGCTCATGAATTTTTCTTTCATCAGAAAACTAGGCAACTATTAGGGCCTACAAACTAACTCAAATAAACAATTGACAAAACTGACTCGAAAAGTCCTTAAGTATATTTTTAACGAAATGGACTATACATAGTATATGTGATCACTTTTTTATTTGAGACTTTAAATGTTTTTACATCATTCGGTTTGATAGGTATGGTATGTGCTAGAAAAAAATCCTTGTGAAAAAATTGTTTTTTTGGAACTGTATGGGAATTACAGTAAAATCCCATCCTTATGATGTAGACATGAATAAACTTGACTTGAGGTCCTTTTTTACCTAGCTATCTTTTTTAACTTAACAGTTTGGACTTGCAGAGATAGTCCATGTAAATTTGATTTAATCTTCTGCTTGGGAATTTTGTCTATGGCTTGTCTTTCCAGTGTGTTGACACGTATTGCATCCTGACCACTTATGACTTGCACATATTATTACTGTCTTTTCACTGTGATTTAAATAAACTTCTCTTTCATTTTAAAACCCCTTTAGTCAAACATTTTGTGTTATATTTTTCTTAATATCTTAACTAAATTCCTTGTAAAGAGAAATTACATGGGACTGGAATCAGAGATATTCATTTTCCTTTCAATTCTGTAACTATAAAACCTGGTCAAATTTCACCTTTGTGTGTTCATTTCTTTTGTTGTGTTTTCCCTTTCTTATTCTTAATTCCCTCCAACACTGACAGAGTAGATTCAGAATAGCAAAATGATGTTCTGGACTGAACTCTATAGAAAGAGTCATTAAATCTCTGTTGCATGCCTGGCTTTTCAGCTAACAACATGGCCTGGGGCAATGCATGTAAATTCTTTTAAGTCAGAGTGGTCTTATATGCTCGATGAGTAGATTGAGTTAAATGATTTCTAAGGCACTTTACTGATGATGATATTTTATAACACGCAGTGGTGAACCTACATCTATTCCAAGTAGAAAGGCTTTTTTCCTCTAGTAATTTTCGGTTCTACTGTCTATAATGATTACATAAAAAGAACAACTCAGATGTAGATACCATTTAGTGTTTATGATGATAGTTTATTTTGATTACTGAATTGCAAGAGAGTAAGCTCAATTCTAATTAACAACTAATTTATTTTTAATTTTTATTTGTAAAACTGATTTTTATATTCCCATAAAATTAATGGGAACCTGGATATTTTGAGTAATTTATCTTTTAATGTTATTGTAAAAATTTAAACACTGTAAAAATAAAATCAGAAATGAAATGAAAGAAGAGAGATTACAACTGATAACAGAAATACAAAGGACCATAAAAGACTATAAACAATGATATGTCAACCAACTGAATAGCTTGGAAAAAAATAGATAAATTCCTAGAAACCTATCAATACTGAATCATGAAAAAATATGAAGTTTAGGTCCGATGGCTTCACTGATAACTTGCATCAAACATTTACAGACAAATGAATGTCAATCCTTCTCAAACTCCTCAAAAAAAATTGAAGAAGATTCAAATCCAAACTCATATTTATGGGGCCAGCATTACTCTGAATCCAAAGCTAGATGAGAACACTACAAGGAAAAAGAATTACAGGCCAATATTCCTGATAAGCGGAGATGCAAAACTCAACAAATTACCAGGATACTAAATTTAATAATCTGTTAAAAGGATCATATACCATGAACAAGTTGGATTTATCCCTGAGATACAAGACTGGTTATAGTAGGCAAACCAATAAATGTGAAACAGCAAATTAACTGATTGAAGAATAAAAATCACATGATTAGCTCAACAAATAGAAAGTATTTGACAAAATTCAACATCTTTTCATGATAAAAACTCTCAATAATTAAGTTTAGAAGGAATATACCTCAACATAATAAAGCCACATATGAAAAGCCAACAAATAACATCACACTCAATGGCAAAAAACTAAAAGAAAAAGACAAGGATGCTATTGCCACTATTTCTATCTAACAGAGTATTTAAAGTCATACCAAGAGCAATAAATCAAGAAAAGGAAATAAGAGACATCTAAATTGGAAAGGAATAATAAAATTGTCTTTCCTTGCAGATATGATATTTTATTTAGAAAACCCTAAAGACTCCACCAAAAACTGATAGAACAAATAAATGAATTCAGTGAAGTTGCAGAATACGAAATCAACAAATCACATCAGTTAAATTTCTGCCTACTAAAAATCAACTCTTTGGAAGAGAAATTAAGAAATCAATCCCATTTATAAGAGCATCAAAAAATGCTTAGGAATAGATTTAACCAAGGAGGTAATGAGACATTGATTAAAGAAGATGTAAGTTGATAGAAAGATAACATCTCCTCTGGGTCAAAATAATTAATATTGTTAAAATGACCATACTACCTAAAGTGATCTACAAATTCAATGCAATTACTATAAAAATTCCAATGGGATTTTTCACATAACTAAAAAAAATAATTTTAAAATTTGTATGGAATCACAAAAAATTCCAAATAGCCAAAGTAATCTTGAGAACGAAGAACAAAGTGGAGGGCATCATACTTCCAGATTTCAAGCCATATTACAAAGCCACAGAAATTAAAATACATGGTATTGGTATAAAAACAGGCACATAGGCCAATGGAAAAGAACAGAGAGCCTAGAGATAAGTCTAGGCATATATGGTCAACTAATCTTTAACAAAAGTGCCAAGAACACACAAAGGGTGTGTGTGTCTTCAATAGAATAGTTTATTGCATAAGTGATGCTGAGAAAACCTGATATCTACATGCAAAATAATGAAACCAGACTCATACCTTACACCACTCACAAAAATTAACTCAAAATATATTAAATACTTAAATGTAAAGTTTGAAATCATAAAACTCCTAGACAAAAACATAGAGAAAATACTTTCTGTTGCTCCAGTGATTTTTGGACATTACACCAAAAATTCAAATAAGAAAAGCAAAAAATACACGAGTGGGACTACACAAAAAACAAAAATAAAAACAAAAAAAAACCCACTTCTGTATAGCAAAGGAAACCATCAAGAAAATAAACAGGCAACCCACAGAGTGAAAGAAAATATTTGTAAGCCATATATCTGAAAAGGGCTTAATTAGTAAAATATATTTTAAAAAACTCAAACCTCAATAGCAAAAAGTCAAATAATCTTATTTTAAAATGGGCAAAGGACTGAAAACATTTTCCAAAGAAGATATACAAATGGCTAACAGATACATGAAAACGTTGTTAACATCAGGAATTATCAGAGAAATGTAAGTCAGAACCACAATGAGATATAATTTCACACCTAGGATGGATGGTCATTATTAAAGAGGCAAGGGATAACATGTTGGTAGGCTGTGGAGAAAAGTGTCCCTTGTACTTTAATGGAGGGAATGTGACTTGGTACAGTCACTGTGGAAAACAGTATGAGGTTCCTCAAAAAAAATTTAAAATATAGAACTACTCATATGATCCAGCAATCCCACATCTGGGTATATATCCGAAGCATTCAAAATCAGTATCTCAAAAAGTTATGTGCACTCCCATGTTCATTACAGCATTATTTGCAATAGCCAAGTTGTAGAAACAACTTATGCGTCCACAGATGAATGGATAAAGGAAATGTGATAGTATATATATACAAAATAGAGCATTATTCAGGCTTAATGAAGAAAAAGTCTGACATTGTCATAACATGGATGACACTGAAAGGCATTATGATAAGTGAAATAAGCCAAAGACAAGAACTGTATGGCATCGTTTATACGTGAAAACTAAAAAAGAAGAGACAGAAAATGACAAACTCATTGACACAGAGGGTAGAATGGCAGTTGTCAGAGGCTAAAATGGGTAGAGAAAATGGAGAGATGTTGATAAAAGGGTATAAACTTTTTTATAAGATGCATATGTTCTCAGAATCTAATGTACAGCATAGTGACTATAGTTAATAATGCTGTATCGTATACATGAAATTTTCTAAAAGAGTAGATATTAAATGTTCTCACCATACACACATACATAAAAGTTTACTACCTGAGCTGATGGATGTATTAATTAACTTGTTAATTGACTTAATCATTTTACTATATACATGTATATAAAATCATCATATTTTACACTTTAAATATATAAAATTTTGTCAGCTATACAATAAGGCTGGAAAAAAACACAATATATAATGCAAGGTTTTATATTATTGCTCAGAATATTCTATAGAAATTGACAATCGGAACTTTACATCATCACAACCACGTGATTCCCACCAAAGGAAACAAGAAGCAAGAGAGAAGATTGAGAGAGTAGATGAGCCAGTTAATGGTGAGATATTAGCAGTATCTTCAGATGCCTTAGTCTAGAGTGCCTGTCAAATCACTTTGTTTAAAGCTATGTAAGACCTCGTGGTACTTTGTACCTTGTGGTACAATAAATCAGTGTGTTAAAATGCTTCCCTGGAGGGGCAATCAACATCCTAATGTTGATTCGGGAAATACTGGTAAAAGTGATTGCTGAAAAGTTGTCATCTTGAAAGAATTGAATAATTTGTTATTTTAAATACTTAAAAAAAGACAAACTTTTTCAAGTAAATTTTAACTAAAATTAAATATAATGAATATAATGCTCAAAATGTAAATGACAGCCTGCGTATTTTTTAACATCTTCTAATGCAAACATTCTTTTCCCACAAAAACACAAGCAAAGTAGATCAGTGTGAGATAAAAGCACAGAACCATATAATTGTTCCAGAGCTATTTAATACTAAAAATTTACATTTCCATTATAATGGACAATGGGGCTGAAATGATTGTGGAAATATAACTAAGGTAAGGTAACATGCCTAAAGAATCTGTTAATTAAATTACATATTCTCCTGTTACACAGAGTCAGGGCTGAGATTTTTTTAATATAAAAATTTTTATTATTATTACATTTTGTAACCACAATACATGTCCCCATTTGGTCTCCTGGAGAGCAAATGGTTTCAGAGTAGAAAAAATTAACATATTGCTTTAGTATGATAGAAAAATAGGCCATTTATCATCTTGTTTTAAGGGAAAGTTCACGGATCAGCTGCTGTGTACTGTTTGTGTGTGAGTTTCCTACACTTTGCATTGCTAAATAATTGAGAACATTAGCTCCCAAACCATGAAAAATTCATTTTGACATGATGTATTATTAATCAATTTAATTTAAAGTGATCTGGAAAGTTCCAATTTCAGTTGTGATGCTTGAAGATAAATTCAGGCAGTGGTTGGTACTTATTAAAACTGTGTAACTCTTTATTGCCTGATTTTTATTTTTTTTCCAAAACTGGGTCAAACTGTAATGAAAATGGCATAAAAACAACAGGCTCACCATTTTAGTCTACAAATTCATTCATATGTGTAATAATGAAAAACTGTAACAAATTTAGTCAACTCTTCATCAGTTAGCAATATTGTGCTGCCACTTTTAAATTCTACACTGATGTATACATGACTAAATCATTTGAAGCCAATAATTTGAAGGCTATGTGCAACTCTTTCCTCTTTCCTCAGTGCTTACAATTTTGGCTCATGTTTTGCCTTCCAGTTTGATAGAGATTAGAAAGTAATGTTTAAAAATGTCTAGTACTTTTGAGATAAAAGTAGATCGATGATTAGTTTATGTAGTTCCTATATCACCAAGCAATACCCATTGAGATTAAAAGTAGGGTCCCTTGACACATAAACATTCAATGCCACATGACCTTTTTAAAAGCCTTTCAGACATTTCTGAGAGTTGCACATGTCTCCCACATCTCTTCATCTTCTTCCACCCTCAAGACTTTGGATACTTGAAACAAACAAACAAACAAACAAACAAACAAATTGGGATGCCTGAGTGGCTCAGGGGTTAAGCTTCTGCCTTCAGCTCAGGGCGTGATCCTGGAGTCCCAGGATCCGGTCTCACATTGGGCTCCCTGCATGGATCCTGCTTCTCTCTCTGCCTATGTCTCTGCCTCTCTATCTCTCTGTGTCTCTCATAAATAAATAAAATCTTTAAAAGAAAAAGACTTTGGATACTTGCAAAAGTCCCATTTTTCATTCAAGGCCCCTGTTGCTTCAGAACCACCAATAGGGGGAGACCTTCAAGTGCCAAAGTTGCATTCCTGCCCTAAATGGGCTCCTATGACCATGATTCATTCTACATTTGAGGAAAGAAGGTGGGAAAGTGGTCATTTCCTATGCTTCTGTTACTGTATATATTACATTTATTTTCTGCTTATATATGTGCCTTTCTAGCTAGGTGGTTTGCTTCTGGAGAGAAAGAACATGTCTTACTCACCTTAGTACACTACTTAGCCATGATAGAAGCCTTGGTATATGTTTGTTGAATTAAACTGAACTTCAAAATCCCATCTGGGTATTTTGATTTTTATAATTCAGCATATTTGCTATTTAGAATTTTGGCTTCTTTTGGATTTAAAGCCTGCCAAATTTTTTTCATGGCCAGTGGATTTTATCATCTAAAAGAATGAAATGACTTAACACAATGGAATGCCATGCAACCAAGTACTGTTCATTCATGATAATCTCGTTATCATTTGTTAAAACACTCAATTCCCTGAACTGGAAGGATAATCTGCAATTTGTCTTCTTTTAAATAGAAGATTTACCTTACTCAGAGCTGTTGATTCATGAGCATGAATTTTCCTCCCAATAAAGCTAAAATCTTATACCTCTCATCAATACAATTTTTAATGATTGCTCTGAAATATCACATTTCATACATCTCATCCAATAACAAATATTACAAATGGTTACAGAGTGAAAATGGCTATAAGCTTGTGACAGTAATATGTTCATATCATTAAAGACATGTATATTTTCACATACGTCAGAGTTAATTACCATTCTTTTAGGGAATAAATCTGGATTGCCACTAAAAAAAACAAATTCAGATCAATCTCAAAGAGAAATAAAGCAGCTTGAATTTACAGTACTTATATTTTTTAGGGAAGAAAAAAGAAGAAATCTTTCCATGATTTCTGGTTTTATTGTGCGTAAGTATGTCTGTTTTAATGATGTAATAATGACTTAACTCAGGGAAATCTCAGTAATAAGTAGGTAAAGTGGTTTCAAAAATATGAAAGGAGTATATGAGGTGGCAAGAGATAGTATAAGCATATATTTCAAAAATGAAAGAGAAAACAGAACTGGGATATGAAATAATGTAGCTGTAAATACAGGAGCAATGTTTAAATTCAATATTAAATGGAAGACAAATCAATAAAGAGGGTTTCAGGGGAAGTCAATCTTAGAAGTGGAATGAGGAAATTTGTTTTGACCTAGTTTAGCCAATGAGATAATAGATACTTTATTTTAAATTAAGATTAAACCAAAACATGAAGCAGAAGAAAATGACAAAACTTTTGGATAGCTACTAAGATGTTGATAGAGTTAGTATGAGACTTATCAGTGTAGTAAATGTTAAGATTTCTATGATTTAAAACAAACAAAAAAAGTTAGTTTAATATGTACAGCTAAGATGTTCTAATTGAGATCAGCATGTAAATTCAACTGCATTAAATTCCGTTTGGTTTTCCATCATATACTTTGATCTCCACTTAAAAATAGATCCCTTTATTGGAGCCATTTATTCACTCTGTACAATATTCCCATTGTTCAACAATGTAGGCCATGAATTAACTTTATTCAACATAAGTATATTCCCAAATAAGAAATCATAAAAACAAATGTCTTAGTAGAAAAGAAAAAAGAAAAATCATGGATGATTACAATTCAGTGTCATGTCTAAGACTCATAAGTAAAAAATAGATATGATGTAAGTTGACACTTGGTAAAATCAATAAAACTAGGAAATTAGAATTAATACTTTTTATTATTTTATTCCTTATTTTTTATTATATACTGAACTAATTAATGGGAAAATTAAAAACTCAGTTCTTATAAGCATAAAAGAAGCACTCTAGCTTTGCTATTGCAGTTTTGGTGGCTTAAAATAAATTTTGTGATGAATAAAGCCTCACCAATAGTCAAAACTATTTTCTTTTCTTTTGTATGATTGGACATTCAAACTTATATTAGGCTAGAAATTAATTAGGAATACTTGGATGGAAACATAGAGTCAGAAAAATGGAAAAATATTAATATACTATCAGTGGCCTCAGATTAGGTGTTGATTTAGGACCTAACTTTATAATGTAGGTCAAATAGATGAAACTGCCATCTATACATAAATACAAACAGATGTTTTTTTCTGCCAATGAGAAATAAAGTTCAATATTCTAAATATTTAAGCTCATCCATTTTGTTGATAAAGTCATAAAAGTTTTAACAGCCATAATCTTCATTATTAAATAATTTAATCATAATCCACATTGTTTAGTCTTGATTCTTTAAGAAAGACCTCACATATACTGTGTGCCCTACTGTGTGATGATATTTCATGTATAGCACAGATTAGAGCAAAGATCTGATAAATGGTGGAGTACATCATCTAAATAATCACAAAGAATGAAAATGGTATACATAAGATTTCAAACTCTAAGGACTTCATTAACTTTTAGACAGAAGAAGAAAGTAGAGATTGCCAGAGCCTTTTATTTTCGACAAGAGATTTCTAGTAGAAAGAGTGCAGCCCAAGAAACAATACCCTGAGATTATGATTTTGTCTAAATAGTGACAAAACATGTACGTGAAAACAAAACTTTTGGTTTTTTGTCCAGTGTTTTTCACTTTGAATAAGCAAAGCAGTTTAAAAATGTATTAATGTGAACACATGTTTGGGGGAGTAGCACTCTTTCTAAAAATAGATCAGCGAAAGATGAATGGATAAAGAAGATGTGGTTTATGTATACAATGGAATATTACTCAGCCATTAAAAACGACAAATACCCACCATTTGCTTCAACGTGGATGGAACTGGAGGGTATTATGCTGAGTGAAGTAAGTCAATCGGAGAAGGACAAACATTATATGTTCTCATTCATTTGGGGAATATAAATAATAGTGAAAGGGAATATAAGGGAAGGGAGAAGAAATGTGTGGGAAATATCAGAAAGGGAGACAGAACGTAAAGACTCCTAACTCTGGGAAACAAACTAGGGGTGGTAGAAGGGGAGGAGGGCGGGGGGTGGGAGTGAATGGGTGACAGGCACTGGGGGTTATTCTGTATGTTAGTAAATTGAACACCAATAAAAAATAAATTAAAAAAAAATAAAAAAAAATAAAAAAATAAAAATAGATCAGTACTCTATCATATGTCCTCATTGAAATCCACAGATTTAAAAAAATAATAATAATAATAACCATTTATTTTCAGTGTATTCTTACCCCAAATTGTGCTAAATTTGTTGTTGTTGCTTTTCATTTTGTTTTCTGTTTTTAATATAGTTTTATTGCTATCCCCCTTTTACTAATGAGAACATGACGTTAAAGGGTTTTGTAATGGGTTCAGAATAATAGCTTATTGAGGAATGGAATTTAGTTTGAAATTCAAGATTGTAGGTTCCAGATACCATACTCTAAACTACTGTCTCTGTTTCTCCTCAATAAACACACTACTATAGTATGGTTTTTATACTACTTTTATACGAGCCCCATATCAGGCGAGAACTTACAATGTTAGAGAGTTTTGTTTTAATAAATGGATAGAGTACCATCTGACAAGTCTCTCTTCTACTATTAAACATAATAAATGATAGTTACCTGATACGGAAAAGGTTAGTTATGAGGAAACTATTAAGAAATTATCACTATAGGTTTCTCTCACCATAGAGAAATTTTCCAGCCATTTCAAAACTAAAGATATTCTGCTAGATGTGGAAGCTAAGGGAAAATCATGCTTCAGAAAATACCAATGCAAGCACTTGACATAATATTTCAGGTGGATCTAGTCATTATTCATCTTGATGCCTATATTTTCCATATTCTACGTGGATATAAAGTTTTATAACTCTAGAAGCTCTCACTTTTTTCAGTGTATGCTTAGTTTTATGTACAGTAAAAGGTTCTGAAATTTTCAAGAATAAAAAAATTAAACAAAATTTTAAAAATTTACATACATTACACTTAGTTTCCTAAAATCATTTGACAATAGAATTCTTTTCTCATTCAACACATGAGTGTCTTAGTGTTCAATCCAAAATTTGCCACACTCTGGTACATTGGAATTCATAATGAATCCCTGCAACTTGCCACATGTTATTCAAAATTGATAAATTGCATGGATATCTAGTGACTTGGGAGGAAAAAAAACTTAACAAATTAGCATAACTTTACTTAAAATCATCAATATTGATATATTTTCAAATAATTACAAAGCTGAAAATACTCTGTAACCAACAAATTTACATAAATATGAAAAAAGAATCAACTATTAATATCCTTTAACTTATTGATTTCATTTTTCCTAAATTTCTTAACTATCCCTTAACTATCCCTGCTGTTTTATGAGTGATTTTCCTCCATTTATCAATGATATACTGACACCTGAAATATACTTGCAAAATATATTTGCACATTGCTGTATGCAGGAATATGTTTTACAGTTACATTCTGATTTTTTTCTTCCTGAAATGCATAGCTTTGCTTAAATATCTTTTCTTTTGAAGAGTTTTTTTGAAATTTTTATATATTTATTTGAGAGACAGAGAAATAGCAAGAGAAAGAGAGACAGAAAGATAGGCAGTTAGCATGGCGGGGAGAGGGAGAAGCAGGCTCCCTTCTGAGCAGGGAGCCTGACATGGTGCCCGATCTCAGGATCCTGGGATCAAGGCTTAAGCTGAAGGCAGAATGACGTTTAACTGATTAAGCAACCCAAGCACCCGCTCAAATATCTTTTGTTTGAAACTTTGGTAAAGGACACATCTTTTGCAAAGTAAATATTAAGCTAGATTAAAGTGATTAAGAAACTATTTACTACCCTTGAATAAAAACTACAGTACGTTTCATATGTTTGAAATGAGTTGAATCTTTTGGAAGTTATCTGTATTTGGAACAAAAACAGACAACTGGTGAGTACAGATAAAATAGAATTCTGTCCATTAATTAAATGGCAAAGACACAAAACTGCCTCTGCATTGTTATCCATGCCAGCTGAGCCCACATTTCTCCATTCCTTCCAACTATTACTAGTAAGAAACTTACTAAGGAAGGTTAAGATCTATGTCTGAATTAAGCAAAATATTGCTTACATTGAATCTATGTTCTTAATCAAATATTGCCTAAGACAGAGTTTCAATGGTATGCTTATAGTATCCCTTTTGTTATACCTTTACTGTAGGAATGAATATTCATCCCATTCTAGGTCATGGTTTCTTTTTAAAAAATCTCTCTGCTGACTATAAATGTAACACATATATGTCCCTTTTTGAACACTTGGAAAATGCAATGCACCTGTATATGTGTACATGTAATGAATAAGAAAATAATAATAAGATAGAACCTCTTATCAAAGAGGGACAAAGAGGGATCCCTGGGTGGCGCAGCGGTTTGGCGCCTGCCTTTGGCCCAGGGCGCGATCCTGGAGACCCGGGATCGAATCCCACGTCAGGCTCCCGGTGCATGGAGCCTGCTTCTCCCTCTGCCTCTCTCTCTCTCTCTCTATGTGACTATCATAAATAAATAAAATTAAAAAAAAAAAAAACAAAGAGGGACAAAGATTATAACTAATTTTTCATATTTAGTACATGAATTTCTCATCTCTTCTCCCAATGATGTCCACAATCATCTAATGTTCCTCATTCTTACACTTCAACACTTTTGCTATTGCCTTCTGTGTCTCTCATTAGAAGGGCTTGCAATAATGGTAATATAAGTCCTTTATCTATTTTTATATGTGCATTTTCTTCTACTTACCATTCCTGGTATTCAGTTTAATTCAACTGTGAAAATGAGTAAATGAAACCTGTTTTATTTTTTAATTTTTAAAGATATGTTTATTCATTTTAGAGAGAGACAGAGAGTGGAGGAGAGAGTGGAGTGGAGGAGGGAGTTGTAGAGGGAGGAGATAGAGTCCCCAATGAACTTTGTTCAAAACAACCCTCTGCAATTTTCTTCTAAAACCTAATAAAAACTGACCTTCACTTTGTCTCTTTGGACTTACCTATGGCTCTCAATAGTTTGCTTGTCCCAAGTTCCAATTCATTTGCTATTCCCCAATAAATTCATTTTTTTAATTAAATGGTTTTCTGTTTAAAGTTAACACACTATTTTGACTCTTACCATGCATCAGACACTTGTCTGGGCATCGAGGATCCACAGTAATATCATACCAGGGACCAGGGATGGTCCCCATCCCCATTCTCACTGAGAAAAACAAAAGAAAGATCTAAACGATATGTAAATTAACAGAAAAGATTTGGATACTAATGATCCTATGCAGAGAAGCAAGGCAAGGTCTTGTCAGAGAGTGATTGGAAAAATACTTCAGATTAAATGATGAAGAAAGTTCTCTCTAATGAAATAAAAACTGAGAACTGAATGTCAAGAATGAGTCAATCATGTTAATAAAGATCAAGAAGGAAAATGGTCTAGGAAAAAGTAACAGCTAGTGCAAAATCCTTACTGCAAACAATATAATGTAGCTGAGGAACAAAAACACAGTATGGTGGGACATGATGAGAAAGAGAAAAAAAATGGTTCGAAATAAATGAGAAGAACTGGGAATAGATTGGCAATATCATGTAGGCTTTTGTAGGCCAGGGTCAATTGTTGAATTTATTATAAATGCATTGAAAAGCCACTGGGACATTTTAAGCAGGTAAGATACATGATTAATTTTTTTTAAGGAAAGCATTCTTGACTATAAATATTTAACTTAACTACAGAACGGAATCTTTGCAAAAATGTCCAAATTGGACTGAGCCCATACAAAAAAATAAATTATTAATATCTATCTTTTCACACAAATCACTTTTAGATATAATTGAATTTATGCAATCAATTATTATTATTACTAGTAGTAGTACTGAGAAACTGGCTTTGTCTAGGAATCAGAATACGGGTTTTGGGATTTTCCAATAATGGTGTGACTTTGAGTGAATTACTTTCCTGGAACACTTCATGCCCTAATTGGAAAAGGTAGATGTCACACAGGCTCACCTTTAAAAATTCTACAAAAACATTCCTTTCCTCTTTTCTACCCCTCTTCAAGTCACTTTATTATGAATCATTTTCTTTTTTTTTAATTTTTATTTATTTATGATAGTCACAGAGAGAGAGAGAGGCAGAGACACAGGCAGAGGGAGAAGCAGGCTCCATGCATCAGGAGCCCGATGTGGGATTCGATCCCGGGTCTCCAGGATCGCGCCCTGGGCCAAAGGCAGGCACCAAACCGCTACGCCACCCAGGGATCCCATGAATCATTTTCTTAAGGAAAAAAATATATATAAAACAATGAAAACCAGGGCTGTTCACACTTGTTACTTCCCTATTCTCATCTGCTAGAATTGACCAGCACAGATGGAGTCTAGAAAAAAATATCTAATCCAAACATTAGTTATCATCAAAGACAGAGTTTCTATAGCATCAAAATTTAACTGGGTGACGGGCACTGAGGGGGCACTTGATGGGATGAGCACTGGGTGTTATTCTATATGTTTGCAAATCGAACTCCAATAAAAAGAAAAATTCAAAACATACTTGATTATAGATGTCTAGCATAATTTACTTGCTTATTTAAAAAAGTTGATTCTATCAATTCACTAAATCTTTACTTTTTTATATATTATCTAAATTGAAAAAAAACAAGGAAAATTAAGGATGGGATATATCTATAGATATTCAGTATAAACATTCTGATTTTATTTTTTTTCTTTTTTTTATTTATTTATGATAGTCACACAGAGAGAGAGAGAGAGACAGAGAGGCAGAGACACAGGCAGAGGGAGAAGCAGGCTCCATGCACCGGGAGCCTGACGTGGGATTCGATCCTGGGTCTCCAGGATCGCGCCCTGGGCCAAAGGCAGGCGCCAAACCGCTGCGCCACCCAGGGATCCCGCATTCTGATTTTAAATACAAAGGGAAATATGAATAAATCAATAATGAAATTATGAAAATGTATAATAAAGAAGTATAACTCTTTACCATTAGCATAAATAATTTTTTCAGTGTCAGAGATGTTTATTATCAGATATTGGGATCAACTCAGTCATATCCATTTTTAAAAGGCATATAATATGTGAAAAACACAAATAACAAAAGGGATAAGACAAGATACAATAATTACACAAAGAATGCCAAGAATCTGCAATGTATTACAAAAATACACCAGCAAATCATGTTCAAACGGTGTGATTAGTTTCCAGGTATAATTTGCCCATATGTACCACCTGGCAAAGCAATAGAAAGTAATTTCCCCAACCCTCGAATCTCCTTTCCCATAGGCTACCCTTCTGAGTTCTTTCCTCTTCAAGGTTGATTTTGACATAAAAATTGTGTGGGGAGAAGAAAAGCAAATAGAAAACGATGAACATAAGGATTAGAGCCAAGACATTCGTGTTTTTCAAACCTTCACAATCGCACTTCTTAATGATCATTTTGGATACCCAGTTGCAACAACGACATGGCTGCAGATGAGCAAAGAAGCAAAATAAGTTGGAAGACTTTGCTAAATAAAAGAAAGAACAATGGACTGATGACTAGCTCTTCCAAATTTAGTTGACATTTTAAATTTGTGTATAATCCTTAGATATCAGAACTTTAGAAAATTCACATGCAAAACAAAGGGGTTTCACTACATTGTATTTTAGCTCTTTGTACATTCCAAAACTGTATGAATCTAGGATGAATCATGCACTAAGTCATACGATAAACATTTATTGGTCCCCATCTTTCCCTCTGACTTCATCTCTAACCACATACTCTCTACCCTTCAGCCACATTGACCTTGTTCTCCTGGAACAAACTTGTTCTCATATGAGTCTTAAGCGTTAAGTACATTCTTCCCCTCACCTCATCTCTTCAATTCATTCTACCATTAAGTTCTGCCATAGTCACTCTCTCAAACTTATCATGCCTGCATTCTATACCAATTTCAAAACAACTTCCATAATTCCTGATTTTTGTGTGCCATGAATTATAAAGAGGAAGCATGCCTAAGGCTCTAGCTTTATGTTGCTCCTTGCAACTGTAAATAGTTTTCCCCCATTAGCCTAACTGACTCAACATAAGCATCTTAGTTTGTAAAGTCTTTTGACATATGGTTCACCTAGGCTTTCAAATTTCCTAACTAGCAATTATTTCAGCTTAGGTCAATGCCATTACTGTTTTAAGAGCATAAGATGATACTTTCTACTTCCTGTGGATTATCTTATGATTTCCTTATGGCTTGTGTAATGCTTCCACATTCCTTTCAATTTTCCAAACTCTGCAATATTTTCTAGGGCTTAGTTCAAGATTTCCTTTCCTATATCTAACATAATCCACTAAATTCTCAGTGATCTCTTCCTTCTCTAAACTCTAGTCACACAAAAACTAAATAATATATACTAAATATAAAATTTATCCCATGCTGTAATTTCTGGTGTAACCAGTTGTTATACAATGATATGATTTCCCCAATCAGTTGAGATGGTCTTAGTGGAAAGTACTTCATTCTATGCCTCTTGTGTAGCACAGATTAGACATTCAATAAGTAGCTGTATAAACAAGAGATTTAGACTATTAGGTTTAAATTTTATTTGCCTGAAGCAAACAGAGGTAAAATACTCTTTAGGATTATAATCTATATATCGGTAAAGTCAGAATTTAAACCTAGAACTCTTAACTCATAGTCAGGGATCTTGTCATCTCAAATTTTCTAATGTATTTAGATCAACTCATAAATAATTTGTCTGGAGTAACATTTGTTTAATAAGAGTAACCCCATGACAAAACATGAGAGAGACCTAACTCTGGGAAATGAATAAAGGGTAGTGGAAGGGGAGGTAGGCGGGGGGTTGAGGTGACTGGGTGATGGGCACTGAGGGGGGCACTTGGTGGGATGAGCACTGGGTGTTATGCTATATGTTGGCAAATTTAACTCCATTAAAAAAATTTAAAAAAAAAAGAGTAACCCTAAAGTTCTAAAGAAATGCTTAATAATATGACATAGCACATACATTCCACAGAGCAAAATATTGACATTATTTAATATGCAAACTAAGTGTTTTGGATTAAAGAAAGTCACAGCTCTCAAATATTAGTATGCAAGTAGTCAGTCACCTGATACCTGGAATTTCCTCCCCAGTACAACTATTATGCAACAAAGACTCTGACCTGGAAGATATGTATTGTTTAACAGATTCTGAAGGTGATTCTGATAATCATGGTCTTCAAATCATGTCTTGAATTGAAGTAGTAGCTTGCATCTAAATCTCTATGGAAATGGAGTTGAGGGAAATATGGAGGACCCTCAACACGACATTTGGGTATAGCTTTGGAGAAGTTGATGTGAGTCAGTGTCATAGTCCTGAAGTTCTCCCTAAAACAAGCAATTGCTTTAAGAAATTTGTCTCTTGTTGCTAATACAGAAGAAAAGAAATTGCTTCTCCTTTTCAGCAATTTTTAAAAATAGATTATTTAATAATAATGTAGAGAATTTTTTTAAATTTCAAGTACTATAAATATCTAGCATACCGATTTTGCTGAATTAAAAATTAAAAAGAGGGGGATCCCTGGGTGGCGCAGTGGTTTAGCGCCTGCCTTTGGCCCAGGGCGCGATCCTGGAGACCCGGGATCGAATCCCACGTCAGGCTCCCGGTGCATGGAGCCTGCTTCTCCCTCTGCCTGTGTCTCTGCCTCTCTCTCTCTCTCTCTCTGTGACTATCATAAATAAATAAAAATTAAAAAAAAAAAAAAAAAAAAAAAAAAAAAAAAAATTAAAAAGAGACTCCCTATTCTCATCTAATATCTTCATGTACAGAAAAGAATATAAAGAAATCTTTTCATTAGCAACACAGTAAGTGGCAAAAAGCACTGTCTGAAAACACTGATCTCCTCTTGGGATAGTCCTTTTATCTGATGCAACCTACCAACTCTAAACACTTCTAGGTAACAAACTCTCATTGGCTTAATAGCCCACCAAAGGTATCCACAGTCAAGTACCCACAACCTATAAACATGTTATTGTATACGGTGACAGAGACTTTGCAGATGTTATTAATGTTAAGGATCTTGAAATGAGAAGATTACCCTAGGTTATCAGACTAATAAAGCTAGCCTGATAAAAGTGAAAGAGATGGGAAGAAAAATGGGTCAGAGAAATGTAAATTGAGAAGGACTTGATATCTAGTTTTGAAGATGAAGGAAGAGGAACAAGAATATAAGACCTCTAGAAGCAGTTCATGGCTATTAGTTTATAGGAAATGGAGATAGAAATGGTTAATTTTATGTGTCAATGTGGATGAGCTAAGGAATGCTTAGATCACTGGTAAAACTTTTTTCCTTGGGTTGTGTCTATGAGACTTTCTAGAAAAGATTAGCATGTGAATCAGTAAACTGACTAAAGAAGATAGCCTTCACCAATGTGGGCTGGTACATCCATTTCCTTGAGTGTCTGAATAGAACAAAAAGCCAGAGGAAGGGCAGACCCTCTCTACTGGAGCTGGGACACCTATCTTCTGCCCCCAGGTATCTGGTACAAGACATGAGAGCTCCTTGTTCTTGGGCCCTCTGATTCTCAGCAAGACACCATTGGATCCCTTGGTTCTCAATATTTCAGGTTTGGACTGGAACTACACTACCAGCTTTCTTGGGCTTCCACCTTTCAAGCAATACGCCATGAGATTTTTCATCCTCCGCAGTCACAATTATATATCAAGATATCTGTTTGTCTGGAGAGAGTTGACTAATATAGAGACTCTGGTCCTACAACCTCAAGGAATTGAATTCTGCCAAAAATCCAAATGAGCGGGATATAGATTCTTCCCCAGAGCCTCCAAAAAGAAATGTAGCCTGCTGACAACTTGATTTTGATTGAGTGAGACATGTACCAAATATAACTTACAAAACTATAAGAAAATAAATTTGTGTTGTGTAAGTCTCTAAGTGTATGGCAATTTGTTACATCAATGATAGAAAATTAGTACTGACCTAATGTAAGTAAAAGAGAGTATGTGATTTTTAGCAGGAAGGAAAGAGAGCTATCATGCCTGAATGCACAATTCCAGAAATGGCTTCAAGCATCATCTCCTACTCAATTTTCAAGTTAAGATTGAGATCAACATATGGAAGCCCAGCATTTACCACTGGGGACGTGAGATTGATAACTATGATTCAACACCTTACACTGAAAAAGTAATTAAATTCCAGACCAAGTGAGGCTTTAAATAAATATGCACTTGACAATTCTAGGCAAACATAGATTAGTAAGAAAAATCACAATTAAAAATAAAGTAGTTCTCAGCACTTAAAAAAAAAGTTCTATGTCAGAGACTAGGTCTATTTAGTTCACTATTCTCTTTCAGGGAAACCAGGTATTTTGCTGTTGTTCAAGCATGGATATCTTGTTATTGTTAACCTCAAAAAATCAGAATTCCCCTCCACATAGTGATTAAATTAAGGGACCGCCTTCTAGAAATTCATATGAATATTTCTGAAAATTTTTCCTTCTATTCCAGGGTATAATGATTTCACTTTTTAAAAATTACAGTTGTGTGAACTAGTTCATTTAAAAGATTCTACTAGCTTATTCTTGTACATTGCTGTAAAAAATGGCAAATTTTTTTTCATTCTCTCTAGATTTTTTAACGATTTTGAACAGTTTTATAGTATTTTTTATTCTTACAATTCTAGGATAAAGATTTGATTTTATTTCCTCACCTGTAAAATATGGATATTAATATTCATATCACATATGTATTGTGAGGATTAAATATGGTAATGTATGGAGTTGTGTAGAATAGTACTTGATACTTTTAATATTACCATAAATTTCAACTCATTGTTATTGATAACTGCTTTTTCTTACTTAATCTTTTGATAGATACTTTCATTGTCATTTTAAAAAGCCCCTTTCAAGAGGCTGTCCATCTATGTTACATTTTACCATCAATCACTTATCCATTTTTTTTCCATTATTCAATAACCTTCTACTCTGCAGGCACACACTATGTATCGAGGTTAGAAAGATGACTTTCTTCACTATCAAAGTGCTCAGGATCTAGCATCTTTAAATTAGAATGCTCAGTAAAGGGCACATAGTATACCATTCTGACTAATGTAGGTTAACTACAACCAACATTCACCAAACTCAGGGTGAAGGTTTATTTAAAATGTAAATGTTCATTTCTTGTGCCTACAAAGTTGGCTATGGATACTGGAGACCACACAAATTGTGGGTGATAGTTGAGTTTTGCTCCTTATAGAAACATGTGCCCCACAACCTCTGCAGTAGTGGAGAAAAACAGGAATATGAATATATCTGCTCATATTTTATTCACCAATGCAAATCTCATGCTCATACCAAAACTCAAGAAAGCGAGGAAGTAAAATCTCATGTATTCAACAGGAGAACCAGAGATATTAGTTTTTAACACTGTCTCTCTTTTGTACTTCTACCTTCACAATGACTAAATTTTTGAACAGAGTTAGAAAACTGGCAGGCAAGGGATGGTACCTTCTGGTAGATCTGTTTTGTATGATTAATATTTGAGGGTCATATAACAAACACCAAATTATCTAAGTTATTTTAAAAATTGATCGGCTTCAGTTCCAATAATAGTAAATACAAATAAGTCTAATAAACCTGATTTCACAAATAGCAAATATTTAATGAGTATGTTTTATAAGTTACATGTTTACTATACATCAAGATTTACATTGTTTTTATTTTTTTTAAGATTTTATGTATTTATTTATTTGAGAGAGAGAGAATGAGAGCAACAGGGAAGGAGTGGAAGGAGATGAAGGAGATGGATAAGCAGACACTTCACTTAGAGGGAGCCCCACATGAGATTCGATATCATGACCATGAGATCATGACCTGAGCCAAAATCAAGAGTCAGATGCTTACAAGACTGAGCCACCTAGGTGCCCCAAGATTTACATTGTTTTTAAAAAGTGACATCAAATCTATAAAGAAGTACACCTTCATATATATATATATATATATATATATATATATATATATATATATATATATATTTAAGCTTTTATTTATTCTTGAGAGACACACAGAGAGAGGTAGAGACACAGGCAGAGGGAGAAGCAGGCTCCATGCAGGGAGCCTGAGGTGGGACTGGATCCCAGGTCTCCAGGATCAGGCCCTAGGCTGAAGGTGATGCTAAACCGCTGATCCACCCAGGCTGCCCCACCTTCATAATCTTGATACGGCTTTTTTGCAAGGGGTTTGCCGCCAGAACACAGGTGTCCTGAAAACCACCGCTAAATCTAAACCAAAATGGAAAGGAAAAGACTCACATCAACATCGTCGTCATTAGACACGTAGTTTCAGGCAAGTCTACCGCTACTGGTCCTCTGATCTACAAATGTGGTGGGATCCACAAAAGAACTATCAAAAAATTTGAGAAGGAGGCTGCTTAGATGGGAAAAAAGCTCCTTCAAGTATGCCTGGGTCTTAGATAAACTGAAAGCTGAACGTGAATGTGGTATCACCATTGATATCTCCCTGTGGAAATTTGAGACCAGCAAGTATTATGTGACCATCATTGATGCCCCAGGACATCAAAAACATGATTACAGGCACATCTCAGGCTGACTGTGCTGTCCTGACTGTTGCTGCTGGTGTTGTTGAATTAGAAGCAGGTATCTCCAAGAATGGACAGACCCGTGAGCGTGCCCTTTCTGGCTTAGTGGGCTTACACTGGGTGTAAAACAATTAATTGTTGGTGTTAACAAAATGGATTCCACTGAGCCACCCTACAGCCAGAAGAGATACGAGGAAATCATTAAGGAAGTCAGGACCTACATTAAAAAAATTGGCTACAATCCCAACACAGTAGCATTTGTGCCAATTTCTCGTTGGAATGGAGACAACATGATGGAGCCAAGTGCTAACATGCCTTGGTTCAAGGGATGGAAAATCACCCGTAAAGATGGGAATGCCAGTGGAACCACACTGCGTGAAGCTCTGGATTGCATTCTGCCACCAACCCATCCAACTGGTAAGCCCTTGCGTTTGCCTCTCCAGAACGTCTACAAAATTGGTGTTATTGGTACTGTCCCAGTGGGTCAAGTGGAGACTGGTGTTCTTAAGCCTGGTGGTCATGGCTTAAGGTGGCATGGGGGTCACCTTTGCTCCGGTCAATGTTATAACTGAAGTAAAGTCTGTTGAAATGCACCATGAAGCTTCAAGTGAGGTTCTTCCTGGGACAATGTGGGCTTCAATGTCAAGAACGTATCTGTCAAAGATGTTCATCGTGGCAATGTGGCTGGTGACAGCAAAAATGACCCACCAATGGAAGCACCTGGCTTTACAGCTCAGGTGATTATCCTGAACCATCCAGGCCAAATCAGTGCTGGATGTGCACCTGTGCTGGATCGTCACACAGCTCACATTGCTTGCAAGTTTGCTGAGCTGAAGGAGAAGATAGATTGTTGTTCTGGAAAAAAGCTGGAAGATGGTCCCAAGTTCTTGAAATCTGGGGATGCTGCCATTGTCAATATGGTTCCTGGCAAACCTATGTGTGTTGAGAGCTTCTCTGACTATCCTCCTCTGGGACGTTTTGCTGTTCGTGACATGAGACAGACGGTTGCTGTGGGTGTCATCCAAGCAGTGGACAAGAAGGCAGCTGGAGCTGGCAAAGTCACCAAGTCTGCCCAGAAAGCTCAGAAGGCTAAATGAATATTATCCCCAACACCTGCCACCCCAGTCTTAATCAGTGGTGGAAGAACAATCTCAGAACTGTTTGTGTCAATTGGCCATTTAAGTTTAATAGTAAAAGACTGGTTAATGATAACAATGCATCGTAATATCTTCAGAAGGAATGGAGAATGTTTTTGGACCATGTGTTTTTGTGCGTGTGGCAGTTTTAAGTTATTAGTTTTTAAAATCAGTACTTTTTAATGGAAACAACTTGACCAAATATCTGTCACAGAATTTTGAGACCCATTAACACAAAAGTTTAATGAGAAAAAAAAAGAATCTTAATATAATATAGTTTATTTTCTCAAAGTCCCAAAAAGAATCACATAATTTTTAAAGCCAAAAAATCTGTTTTAAAGAAATTTTTCTATATCATAACTTTCTTTGAAGAAATTATATTTCAGTATCTATACCAATTACAGAATTTTTGCCAAGTTCATAAATTTTAATGTTTTGCAATTAGCTAAGGGGATAACTGTACTTAGAACTTGTATTTTCTTTCCCATTCAAAGATCATTTTGCTATCTAGATGGTTTTCTCCTTTTGGAAGGGGCACTTTCATATGTCTCACCGCTGAGGAAAGAGAGAATCTACAAAAATTAATTTCCCTAGCTCAGTGGCAGAAATGAGAAGAGTTATTGAGACCTAGCCTTATTTCACCAGTTCAATAAGTGTCTAAAGATCTAGGGATAGTGCTTCAAAGCAATTTTATATTCTATTTTAAATATTCCAATGTGTCTTACAAGTATAAACTTCTTGTTAACTATTAAGATACCATGAGTACCAGCCAAGCAGTACCATGTTAATAAAAGTTTGTCTTCAAATTTTGGCTCCTATAATTTGTAGAATGCTTCAGAAATTAAATATATTCTTTATGTAGAAAAAGTGGATAAACTAGTCCTAACATCCATTCATCCATTTCCCACACCCTGGAGTTATGGAATAACACCAATTTTAAAATGGGTTAGTTATTTCTTGATGCTCTGTGTACTCTCCACAATAATCACTCAAAATTTTATTATCAATAGACTCAACTTGAGTATTCTCTACTGTTAATTAATTAAGAGAAAATAAAAATACTGAAATAAATACGCCTGTGGATAAACAGAGCAACTTAAGAAAGCTGGATTTCTTTTTCCAGCAATGTCAAACCATGTTTACTATAAGTTATTATGGTAGTATGAGTCTGATTTTTCTAAAATGTTTATGTTATTTTAACAATGTGTGCTCTTTAGCACATAAAACTTCTTTGAGTAGAGAGAGATTTAGTTTGAAGTTATGAGTTGATTCACTTGATAGTCTTTCTATCAGTTATTCCTTGGAAAAGCTACATATTTCCAAATACTTTGTGCTATTACCATAAAATGGGGATTTATTACTGCGTGCATGATTTTGCATCTCTCTTCCACTCTGATCTGTCTTCTCTCATTTTAAAAGTTGTTGTCATGAGATTCCTGGGTGGCTCAGTTGGTTAAGTGTCTGACTTTGGCTCAGGTCATGATCCTTGGGTCCTGGGATGAGTGAAGTTTAACTCCCTGCTCAGCAAGGAGGTTGATGCTCCCTCTCCCTCTACAGCTACCCCTGCTTGTGCTCTCTTGCACTCTCTCTCTCTCCCTCTCGATGTCAAAGAAATGAATAAAAATCTTTTATATTAAAAAAATAGAAAAACAAAAGTTGTCATAACTATCTGATTAATTTATTAAGAAATCTCCAGGACCTTTCAGTTTATAATATGTTGAAAGTCATGCTCGATAGTAGGAAACAAATGTGTCACATCACAGCAAGGCTTTTGGATTCCTATAAAACCTTAGTTTTAATCCCAGATTCAACAATTAGGTGAACCACTTAATCCTTGTAGTTTTATTTAAAATAGTGATAAGGGATTTTTCCCTCATAAGGTTCCTCTCTCAAGGCGCTATAATGAAGAATAGATGGTTTACAGAGAAGCCAACTAAGCATCTTGCACATAATAGACCCTTGTCATGCCAATTCTTTTTCTTTCTCTAATCATTTTATTTACTATTCAAGGCTGCTTACAGCATGTATATACCTTTAACAAACACAAAATTAATGTAAGAACTTCTGACTCTATTTCTTTTCATTTATCTCTCATCTCTCTGTGAAATGATGCAAATAGTACAAAATTATATTTTGTTTATGTGTCCAATATAGAATAATATATGTCTAATTTATATATATATGTGTGTGTGTATAGTAAAAACTATATAAGGAGTTCCTAGTGGTTATTTAATTTAAGGCCAGTTTTAATTATAAGAGATTTTTGTCTTAAATGATAACTTCAGCACCTAGTCTTGTATGACTTGATTTTTAATCCAAAATATTCCCATTTATATTTGCACACATAGTCTCTCCTCTAGTCAGCTCACATGATACTTGAACCATTCTCACTTCCATCACTTTGTGTACATGATTCTTTCTTATCTAAATACCTTCTCTCTTTCTGTCTTCTATTCACATTTTACTTAAACAGAATGAGACTCTTGGCAATTACTCCCATCTTCAATTATTTATCTCACATTTGAATTGCTTCCTTTTCATCTCTATTGCAGATATAACCATGTAATTAAATATGGCTTTGTATAACGTACTATGGTTTAATGTGTAAGATTTGTTTTGTCTAACTAGATGAGATACTTCCACACATTAGTGACATATCTTCAAATTATCTTCTATACAACCTGATAGTTGATTAATTGAATAGATTTTTTAGTTTATCTTATATATTTTTTAGAGTCCAGTGTAGTTAACATACAGTGTTGCATCAGTTTCAGGTGTACAATATAGTGATTCAAGAATTTCATACATCACCCAGTGCACATTATGAAGATTATTAATTTAGGTGCAATGTCTAAACAAAAATAGTTCTAATCTTCTATTTTCTTTCTCCTTTAAATCTCCTTTATCTTCCTGTATCCCTATTAGCAAATCCAACCATATTCCTACAATTTCACACCGACCTGTTGCATGATAAAAGATACGAGTAAAGCCTAACACCTTGCCATGAGGTGAAAACAACAACAACCACAAAATAAGACTGATAGTGAGTAAATGAAGTGAGTTTCAAAGACTCCATTCTAAACTTCATTCTGAGCCTCATTCCATGTCTTCCTACAGGCTATATGACTTCAGAGTAATTTCTCCCCTATATTACTTTCTCACTAAGCCAATTACACTACCCTTCCTTCCCAATCTTCTACAGTGTTTCTCAAGACAAAGATATATATCTTTTACTTTAGCAAGGTTTATTTCTAATAAACATAGGGAATCAAATAAGATTAGATTAAAGCTCCTAATAACAAAGTTGCTATAAAAGTTTCAAAAATCTGATAAAGTTTTTCACAATGACCATTTAATTTCCCCAAAAACTGCTTTTGTTATTTTTTAAAAGATTTTATTTATTTATTCATGAGAGACACAGAGAGAGAGAGAGAGAGAGAGAGGCAGAGACACAGGCAGAGGAGAAGCAAACTCCATGCAGGATGCAGGGAGCCCAACATGGGATTCAATCCCGGGTCCCCAGGATCACACCTCAGGCTGAAGGTGGTGCCAAACCGCTGAGCCAGCTAGGCTGCCCTGCTTTTGCTATTAATTTGGTATTGTACACTACATAATTTTTCAAATTTCCTGTGCTAGAACTTCATTTGTAAAAATGTAAATAAAACATTTTCCAAATTCCTCCTAAGTATGACTATTTCTAATGTGGAGATATGTTTGTACTTCAGTAAGGAACATACTGCATCAGTTCTGAAACAACTTCAAATCCACTTGGGCTACTTAAAACATTAAAGGTCCTTGGGTTTTGTACCTAGAGATTCTTATTCAATAGGTCTGCAATGGAACCTGGACACCTATATTTTTAACAAGCTCCCCTGGTGATTTTGATACACAGTAAGACATGATATCTGGGAAACATGGCATTTTACTGTTAGTGTAGAACAATAGCTGTCACCTGTTTGACACTTGACAGGCCCCCATTTAAGTTGTCAGCTCAGGGGAGCTTACTAGTAGCACCTACATCTTCATGTTTAAATTTATGTACTTAAAAATGTGCATTTAAGCCAATCTCTTTTTCTATACTAAAATAATTCAATATACTAAAATAATTCAACTAAAAAAGCAGTATTCTTTTCAAAAATTTAGCAAGAATTGAGTAGGAGTTCTGTGATTACACTAAATTACTAATTTCTTCAAATAATACAAATTTCTGTAAAGGTCATCAAAATTCAGTTCATTTGAGGTGATTTTTTACCCCCAATTATATCAAAAACAGATAGATTCATAGATTTAATTTGTGCCTGGTTATTATAAATTTTAATCCAATGTTCCAGTACATCAAAGGTATCAATCTTCTATAAAACATAACTATTTCTCTTTATTGTTTCATTCTTTCTCGTATATACTGTATATGCAAAATGTACAAAGAAAGCTAACATTTATCAGATGTCTTACAGTCAGTCCAATATATGCTGTCATGGTTCTTTTAAAAAAAAATAAGAAGAAGCAATATCTACAACTTAATGGCATTTGTTTCTGGAGTTATTAATACCTATTCTATTTCTTCTGAGACAAAATAATATATGCAGGTATCTATGCTGTGTATATCTTCTGAGTTTTTCAAGTTCACTGTTCATGAACAAGCTCTAAGTTCTAACCACAGTCCAGAGCTCCAGAAATGCCTGAAAATAATTAAAGCAAAACTCATGCTAACCAAGAAACCATTATCCAAACAATCTTGTTTCATAGTGAGCCATTGCAATAATGTAGCCAAAAGGGTACATCAATTTTCCAACTTGTAATTAAGATTCACATTATTAATGAGAAGATTATTTTTGATAATTAGGCATAAATATATGTAGAGAGAGAAAGGAAAAATCTTATTAAAGTCTGTTGCCATTTAGAAAAAAAATAGTGGTGTGAAGAAAACATCTAATAAAATTAGAATGAGAGTTCTCAGATATATATTTTTACTTATCTATTTACAGTGCTTAAAGAAACTTGGAGTCTACTGTCTTCCTAATAGGTCTTATTTTAAACCATAGACTTGTAGCATTACAATTTTTGTTTGTTTTTCAGGAAGCATTTATCTTCACTATTTTTTAAAAATTATCCTTCTTACAACAAATGCTTCTGTTAAAATAGTAACTAACAAAGCATGGAAAGAACAATGGATATCTCAAACTTTTGATTCAGACCAGAGAAATATTCTATAAGCTAATGCTCTGTTCCCAATTTTAAATAAGTATCTTTTCTGAAGGTATATCATACACAAAATGTATAATAATAGCATTTAATGTTTAAAATATTTATTATAATATTACTTGATTGCTTGCTATTTACTAGGCACTATGTGAAAGATTCTACATGGATTATTTAACTGAATTTAAATAACGTATTTTATTATTTTTGTATTTTTTATATGGTCCACACTAACAGAATAAATATTGAAATTATTTTGCTTTACTTAGTAGATGCAGATAGACTTCATTTCCTGTGTGATTTGTCAGGAAGTATAGGCATTAAATGTCATACAGAATACATACTGTCCTTAGAAGTTTTAATTTGAATGTAATATGAATCCATTAATAGAGCAGTAGCACATGGAAGGCATTGAAAGGAAAGGTGGATCAAGACTCTCTCATAAATAAATAAAATCTTTAAAAAAAAAAAAGAAAAGGTGGATCAAGAGAAGAATTCCTTTAGAAGAAGATGATAATCATTTACAAAGGAGGAAAGACATACTCACGTCCATACTTCAGTGATAGACGTACACAGGAATAGAAAGCCAAAGAGAGAATACAATGAAAAAGGAACAGGATAAGCTATGGCTATTGCAGGCTTAATTATTTAACTTACATATACTAACATAACCAAGACTGCATTGATGGAATTTTAATGAGTTTCATCTTAGATGCACTCTCTAGCATAGTAAAAATCATAGCTATACTAAACTTGCATTAAGAAATAAGAATTACCACTTTAATGTACACTTTGTTTTCCCTTAATTTAAAATTATAAAATACAAAGCTTTTGATAAATCAGTTTCAAATATATACACAAATATATATATACACAAATATATGTAGAACAGTTTATATATTAACTAAAATTTTACTATAATCTCAGTATTTTCAAAGATTAAAGCATCAACAGTCTTTAATATTATGAAAGAAGTGACATAACAATAGTGTTCCTGGATTTGAATGAAATATTCGTATATCAACATTTTTTTTTGGTCGGGCAGGGGGCACATTTGAATGTTTTTAATAGAAATGGACAGTTACAGGGGCATCTTAGTGGCTCAGTTGGTTAAGCATCTGCCTTTGGTTCAGCAGGGAGCATGCTTCTCTTTCTGCCCCTCCCACACCCCCTACCAGACTAGTGCTCTCTCTCTCAAATAAATAAATGAAATTTTAAAAAAGAAAAGAAAGAAATGGACAGTCATATTTGAGTATGAACTAAATATAATGAGTATCACATTTTTAATAAAACAGTTTATTTCAGGAGAATTACTATTTTAAGCCCTGACCAGTGGAAATTTGGTAGAACTTTGCTAACATTACAAGAGACGTGTAAGCCTAAGTGAAGAATGACTGCAATTTGCTTTGAGTAGAGTACTGAAAACCATAAGTTACAAATAAATGTAACTATCATTCCCCAAGGTAGATGCAAACTGAAACAAAGAAATATTTTTCTTAACTCTAGAATCTTATGTTCTAGTGAGATAAATGGTGAGGCTGAAACTCATTGCCTAGATGCAATTGATGAAATTTAATTTTAATATAGATGCATATAACAAAAGGAAGTGGAAAGATGAGTTACTTCACAAGAAGCTCTGTCATTGCTTGTATTTGTCTGTCATACAAACAGCCAAATCGGAAAACAGCCTTGTCTTACAGGGATAATGTATGCCTTTTATTAAAAAGATATGGAGGCAAAGAATTTTATGGATTCTTGTTTATCTGTAACACTGAGCCTAAGATTTATAAGTCTAGAGCATATAGATTGTACAGAGCACATGCAGTAATATATTTGGAGAAAATAAATCTCAACAAGAAATCATAGTCCAAGATGATATCTTTCTATTTTTTGATATCTTTCTATTGTTTTCAAATACCTTATTCATAGTCAACAAATTATTTCCATTTGAAAGTTTTAGTGGTGAATCTAATTCAGGGCTCCATCTTAACACTAACCTAAGGTTCAGTCATTTTCTTAAAAGACTCTGTATTTTTACTATTATGTAGATTTTTTTTTTTTTACTTTAAAACATGTAGTACATGCTAGTGGATAATTTCTCTGCCCCACTTTTAAAGAGCTCCTAAAGGCATTACTTGTGAACATTCTTGATTTGAAATGTCAGCTAATACCACAGTCAATAAGTTTTTATGGCTAATATTTCAATACCTGTTTACTGTGCATATCACATACTGCCCTGCACACCCAAAATCAATTTATAAGATACAAACCCTGAATAAAATTTGAGTAGAATGTAAAGTACTTCCATTAAAAAAATTTGTTTTCTAACTTCAGAGCAATAAAAATTTTATGTATAGTTTCTGAAAACATTTTTACATAAGCTAATTTGCTTTCTTAAATCGTGCTATTATTCAACTTTTAAAATCTTCCCAGACTATTGTTTTAGATTTTAAAAGTCCATTAAAGTAAATGTGCTATTTAGGAAAAAATATGTTGAATAATATGTACTATTTGTTGCTTATTATATCCATGGACATAAAATATAAAACATTTATGTAATGGATGAATGGATGGATGAAAAGATACATAAAAACAATGGGAAAAACTGTCAAGAATAGGGTTATCAATGAACATTAACTTTCTTGGAAAAGAAAAAAAATGATCTGGAGATGAAGACACAAAAATACAGGGCACACTCTGAAAATTGCAAGTAATTTTATTTACCTAGAAAATAAGGGGCAAAGAAAGAAGTTTGGAGGAAAGGCAGGAAGAAATAAAAAGTCATATAAGATTTGGGAAAAGTTGCACTGTCACTGAGTTTGTACAATTTTACACAGCAATGATCCTTTATAATATGTATTTTCTCTTTCATATTTTAATTCCATTTCTAAAACCTACAGGTGCAATGCAAGAGTGAGACACAAAAGAACAAGTCACAGATTGACGACCCAGCAATTGTATGCAAAAAAAAAAAAAAAAAAAAAAGCATACAACAGAAAACATTTTTCATGATCCTCAGTATATTTAGGATGAGAAACCTTGAACTGGTTTTGTTGCATGAATTTTTGCCTAACTCCCGTGAATATTGATAACGATTTTTTTATAACGATTTTAGATTGAACTTTCTAAGACTAAGATCTCATTAGATCATCCTCTTGCTTCTAATATTTTAAATGACTTCCCATTACCTTTATGAAAAACAATTTTTTTGGAAACAATACAAGAACCTTCAAAATATGGTCTAATTTTTAAGCCTTTGCCTTTCTGCACACATTGGACATGATGCTTGTTGGTCATCTCACAAAGCTTCACTTGTCCACAGCAAGACTCTAGAACTGCCCTACTTACACACTCTCCTGCTTTTATCAACTAAAAATTTCATGATTTTAAACAAGTTGCTTTGTTTAAATAATAAAAAAAAAATTAAAAAATCCTCAGTTTTTCATCTGTGAAATAAGAGTAACAATTATAATTATCTCCCCATAGGGTTGTTTTAGGGGCTTGAAAAATTCATGACAATTCATTAGTACTGTATCTAGCAAATTTATTCAATAAATATTCATTTATTACCTATTATGTGCTACACACAATTTTAGATGCTAGAAAAACAGAAACAAATAAAAACATAAGGGAAAAAATCCTTGCTTTCATGAATTCTAGTAAATACAATCGTTAAACAAATACACGTTGCTATTATTAGTGATGATTCTTCAAGACAGCTTAAATGTCCTTCCTTTCAGGAAATCTGCCCTTACTCCTTACTGGTCCACTAAGATGACCATCCCATCTTCTCTCCTGAGTCCCTGATTTAAAACCGAATGCCAATTATTATAAATGGTTGTACCCTCCTACAGGGTAGGAGGACAAGGACCATAGTTTATTTACCTTTTTCCTGTCAGCTCCTCGGATGGTGTGTGGCCCACAGTTGGAGCTCAAAAAGGATTTGAAGAACAATGGGATATGCCATTTTCAATACTGGATTAAAAGAATCAACACAACTCAATTTCAAACCTGTACTTTAAACACCCTGTTTGATACTGCAGCCCAGCCTTTTGTCCTAAATGATTCTTCAGACTCCTTTTTTTTTTAATTATTTTTTTATTGGAGTTCCATTTGCCAGCATACAGCATAACACCCAGTGCTCCTCCCACCAAGTGCCCCCCCTCGGTGCCCATCACCCAGTCACCCCAACCCCCCGCCCACCTCCCCTTCCACTACCCCTTGTTCATTTCCCAGAGTTAGGTGTCTCTCATGTTTTGTCACCCTCACTGATATTTTCACTCATTTTCTCTCCTTTCCCTTTATTACCTGTCACTAATTTTTATATTCCCCAAATGAATGAGACCATATAATGTTTGTCCTTTTCCGATTGACTTATTTCATTCAGCTTAATACCCTCCAGTTCCATCCACATCGAAGCAAAAGGTGGGTATTTGTCGTTTCTAATGGCTGAGTAATATTCCATTGTATACATAAACCACATCTTCTTTATCCATTCATCTTTCGATGGACACCGAGGCTCCTTCCACAGTTTGGCTGTTGTGAACATTGCTGCTAGAAACATCGGGGTGCAGGGGGCCTGGCGTTTCACTGCATCTGTATCTTTGGGGTAACTCCCCAGCACAGACTCCATTTCATTTAAGAAATTATCTCATCATCTACCACGATGCAATCAACACGGAGGAAATTTGATACATGCAGAAAAAGGAACTCTAAATTATGTATATCAGTTTTAAATATATAGATACAGAAATGAATACACACTTTCTGAATAAGGGATGCAGGATCTTTTGTTTTATTCACTGCTGTATTTTCAGAACAATACCTCACATATAGTAGTTGTTCAATAAATACTTGTGGAAGGTCTGATTTGCTTTATTATTATGAACTATGTTCTTCTAAGGATAGGTAAAACTACCGTAAAGAAATAAAGAAATATATATGTTAAACAAATATACATGAATATATACTTATAATAAAATGCATATCAAAACAAACATAGCATGTAATATATTATATATGTGTTTATATATATATAAAGGACATGTATATATGTCCTATACATATACATGTCCTTTGTATTTAAATATATGTCTTGACTTGTGATGGCTTTTATTTAGAAAAAAAATATTAGCATTTTATCTTAAATTTAAAGATGTACTCATTCAGGATTGAAAATCATTAAACTATCGGAGTAGTCAGAATCAGATTGTTCGGTCTCTAGTCAACCTTCCACACATTTAGCAGATACTAGCTTGTGTTTTGTTGGCTGTGAAAATTGACATATATTTCTGTCAACGAGATACATACCTACAGACACAAGAAAATGAATCACATTGCAGAAGTGATATGCTGATCAGTATATATTAATCCACTCAATCTTTTCACTTAAATTTGTCTTCCTTTCCTACTCTTTCTATTCAGAGAAATTGACCCAAATACTTAGATCAAAATCTGTGTATGGAAGAATAAGATGAATGACAATATTTTGGAGGAATGGGGATAAAATATTGTACTGAGTGGACTGTGACCGATTCTAACAGCCTTGGAAGAGTATCTGACTTTAATAACTACTGATTTATCCAAATTCTGTTTTTGTGTATTGCCAAATATTCCACTTGCCAATGGGCTTTCCATACCAGTCAGACAATTCTTGAATGTCAAAAAGCTGAGCCAGGGCTCTCTGCCTTAACATTTGGAAGAGTCAGGTAAGTGATTTACTCTGCCGGAACAATTTAGTTTGATTTATCAGGCTAGACAGCTTCAGACAACTGTCACCATCCCAAATATGGGTGCATTTTGCCAAACCTGCAGGTTTTTTAAGGAATTGTAGAAACTGTTTTTATTATGATCTTCTATTTTTAAATATTTAAAACAACTGATTTTTTTTTAAGAGAGACTCTGCAGACAGAATAATATAGATCTGCGGGATGCTGTCAAGCCTGGAATATATAAGGGGACTGGATGTACACACACACACGGAAGCCAACTTTTGGATTTCAATTTTTAAGGCTTAACCACCCCATTCTTTAAAGTATAGGTCTTACAGTTTAAGCTTGTTTGTTTGCTTTGTTCCTCTACAAGTTTGTCTAGACAATAGCAGAGCCCCAAAGAGTTGGCTCAGATGGTCTAAAAGGCTGAATATGAACATGTACCCAGTAAGCTAATTATCTTGTTCTTGTCTCTAAAGCATGGACTAAAGTACTTGTTGAGAATAAACAGCCTACTACAAAGCCAGCTCAACAAATATATGAACATCTCCCCATGTATAACGTGTGCCCAAGGACAGTTTCAGTAGCAATTATGAGAAAACTACTTGAACAAATTTTTTTTTCAGCATGATTCATTCACCCCGACTGAAATGACTGTGCAGTTGGCAGAGAAAGCATTTATGTGCCCTTGATTAACAGATTTATTTATAATCTGTCCACTGTAAACAAATCATCTATTCTCTCCCTGAGCTTTATCAGGGATGCTCTTCTGCACCGCTGCCTGGCTTGTCTCGTCACATGCTCTGACATCTGCCAGTTCTGTGGCAGACACTGCCATTGTAAAGTCTTAGTTTAAACCACTCTCCATCCTCTGGGAATATCCTGAACAGAAATTTCACTGACACTTAGAAAATTCAGTCTCTAGTGAAACCTTTCATAGAGTTCACGAAATAAAGTAGCCTACTCGTCAGGTCACTTATTCTGGTTTGCTGCATATTGTCAGATTTATTAAGTTTATTCTAACAGAATCAGAGGTGCTTTTGTGTGTGTGTGAATGACCTATGACCACCATAAAGCCATTTGAACTGTTGACAGTTGCTGCGCACTGGATATGCCAGATAATCTGTGTCTTTTTCTCTCTCATCACACATTAAAAGAACAAAAATCCAATTGTTGTACATTCCTTGAAATAGAATATTGACAAGTAATTTGAGTACCATTCACTAGGGAAAACGTAAGAAAACATTTTCAGTTCCAAATTAAATTGCTAAAAGTGAAAATAACATAATTGTAAAAATAACATAATTGTAAACTCAAGCCTCTGACCAGTGTCAAAAGCAGGAATATATCCATCAAAGTGAAACTTAAGCTGTTTTGATTCATGTGGGGCATTTGGAGGTTGGTTGTATTTGCTAAACAGTCACTGTTGAATGTTTTCGCTATTTGTTCACTAAATAGTTGTATAAGGAGGAACAGAGTTGAATAGGCAAAGCTATATATTCTACTCCTATGACAGAACATTTAATACCTGGGAGGAATAAGGACAATGCATGCTAAGTGAGCCTTCAGACTACTTAAACAACCTCTCTTCTTCTTCTTTTTTTAATTGTCAGAATAGAAACTTTGCTTTCTTTCCAAAATCTACCTGTTTTTAGCTCACTTCATCTCATCAATTCTCACATCTTTTTGCATTTGCTTACAACTTTGAACTCTCCTTTATTTGATTCTTGTTTTGAAACGATGCTAAAGTATGCCTAGCCTCAAAACAAAATGCTCTACACTCTCTCATAACATCTTTTCTCTCTCTTTTCCCTTTAGTTTGAATCCTATTGAATCATCCGAACTTCCTTACTTCTCCTACACCCTCTAAACCTCTAGAATAAGCAAGAAGCCCCCCTTGATGGCCATAAGAAAGCACCATGTTAGATTCATTCACCTTTTCAGTCATGTAACATTTGTAAATAGCATGCCTTCCAAGAAATCTCTTCTCTCCCTGTTCTCTTCCTACCTCTCTGCCTCTTCCCTGGCTTTCCCTCCTCTTCTGACCAATGTGGATATTCCTATTACATTAGTACACTCCTCATTCATCAGTATTCTGCATTCTTCATAATATTTCTCATTCACAGTAGTCTTCATTCATTAGTAGTCTCCTCATTGACTTTTCTTTAACGTGTTAAACAATCTCAGAAGATCATTAAGTTGATGAAAGCTCTAGATATTTTCTAGATAATGTCTGGAGTTAGTACCAGAATAGAACATTGTGCTTGAAGGCAGGCTCTCCAAGCATGACTTTAAACATAGGTTTAAATTCCAGCTTTGTCCCTTACCAGCAGTGAGACACAGGGAAAATACTTAACTTCTCTAAGTCTCAGTTTTCTCAGTTGCAAAATAACAATAGCACCTACCTTACTGTTATGAGAAGTAGACAAGTACTAAGTACATCATAAACCTTCAAAAAATAGTCTACATTCCTGTTATATATGTTCTTCTAACCAAATTTGACCTTACCCTTAATTCTTGATTTCCTATGCCTTACTTACTTCTCTTTCTCTATGCTCAGCTCCCGTAGCCAACTTCTTTTTCTTTAAATGAACTTATTTGCTTGAAAATTTCCAATGAGTACTTGTTTAAACTAGAAGTAAATCCAACACCTAAACCTCATCTAAATTTGGCTCCTACCTTCCTTTCCAAGCTTACCTCCTATCACTTCTCAGTATTCATTGACCATTTGTTAGATGGTGAAACGGGCAGAGCTCATTCTCACTAGATGACCTGTGTAGAGAACATAGCGCAGATCCAGATGGATGCCTCCTCTTTGGTTCCACTACTTAATTCACATGGCACCTCCTTTAAAAGTCCTATGTTGTCTATCCAAATCAGAGCAACTCCCTCTAACACTCATTCAGTCACTACCTACTAATGTTCATTTTCCTTCATATCACTTCAGGCATTTTGAAGTTACACTATTTATTTGCTTATTTATCTTTAGTCCTCCCATATAGACTATGAAGTCTTAGAGAGCTGAGAATCTACTTTTTCATCACAATGCTTTATCATATTTATAATGCTGCCTGACACATAATAGAAGATACAAAATATTACCTGTATATATAAATAAATAATATTATGTTCTCCTGATAGAAATAATCTTCCCTTATTCCAAATGTCCATGACACTTCATCTGTATCATTTTCTTCATATCTTTCACTTTCTAACTTACATTGAGGTATTTTGTAAATATGTCTTACTTCCCTCAGTAGACTCTTAAACTCCTCGAAACTAGGAACTAAGTAATGTTCATCTCTATACGTCTTTTTTTAGCACTTTGCAAGTACTTTTCCACATATTAGGCAACCAATAAATATTTGTAGACTAGATGAATGAGTAAATTCATGCCAAATCTCTCTCTCTCTCTCTGTAGCTGAGTGAATATCTAATTGGTATTAAAGGACATTAGAGATCTGGAGTTTAATATAAACATCTTCTAAAAATTAGACCTTAAAGAACTAGGCTGTTCGACATGAAATCAAACTACTGTATTCAACAAATTCCACTGAAAATGTATTAGCTATCAAGCACAGGCTATGCACTAAATCTACCTTTTTTTTCCTAGTGGTACCAATAACAAGAATCATGGTAAAAATACCTACACAACACAGAAGAATCAAGAATGTCCACAAATTAACAGCAAAATAATAAGCAGAAGAGATAAACACATGAGACAAAAGCTAATGGCAATAGTTTTTAAGCCAAGAGTAATCATAGCATAGAAATAGTGATAAGATAACTGAAGGATTTTTTTTTTTTTTTAATGAAGAAGGATGCTTGGCTGGCTCAGTCAGTTGAACACCAGACTCTTGATTTCATCTCAGGTCATGATCTTGGATCATGGGATGAAGCCCGCATAGGGCTACATGCTCAGCACTGAGTCTGCTTGTTCCTCTTCATCCCCCTCTTCTTCTCCCCCTGCACTCTCTCTCTCTCTCCTCTCTCAAATAAATACATAAAACCTTTAAAGAAAAATAAATAAAAATGAAGATTAACTGTTGAGCAGAAAGGAAATGGAAGCTTTAATATAAGAAGTCAAATGAAGAACACACATCAGAAATACAATTTTAAAACCACAAGACATAAGATTCATCTGCACAAAGTTTCAAGTAATAGCTCAAATCAGAGCTGAAATGTTTTTAATGTTTTCAAAGTCTATTAATCTGGGTCACTAGAAACACTACTTCATATTGTTGCTAATTCATATTTAATGAAAAAAATAATAACAAAATAGCCTCTATCAAATAATTTATAAGCATTTAAAAATTTATCATAAAATTCATATTCATAAGAAATTGCTTTCAAATAATTATCTATGTTTTTCAAATTTGATGTTGAAATAAGAGTATATAGAATTTCCAAGTTGTCAGAGCACTGGGGTGGCTCAGTGATTGAGCATCTGCCTTTGCCTTAGGTCATGATCCTGGGATTGAGTTCCACATTGGGATCCTCACAGGGAGCCTGCTTCTCCCTCAGCCTATGCTTCTGTCTTTCTTTGTCTCTCTGTGTTTCTCATGAATAAATACATTTTTAAAAAAACCCTTAAAAAAAGATTTTTCAAGTTGTCAGAATTATTCAGAATTCCTCTTAAATATTGTTTTAGTGAAATGTTATTCCAAACAGGCCAATTTATCTTAAATTTCAACACAACATTTTGTTGAATATGCTACATATAGGAATATCCCGATAATTCTTCCATAAAGAAATAGGAATGGACAGAAGGATATTTAGAATGAGCTTAAAAATGATTTTTATTTGGGGGTGCCTGGGTGGCTCAGTCCGTTAAATGTCAGACTTTTGACTTTGGCTCAGGTCAAGGTCTTGGGTTCATAAGGTTGAGCCCTGCTCTGTGTTCAGTGAAGTCTACTGGCTCCATGTTCAGTGAAGTCTACTTGAGATTCTCTCTGTCCCTCTTCCTTTGCTCCTCTCCAACCCATGTGTGCTCCCTCTCTCTCTCTTAAATAAAATCTTTTAAGAAATCATTTTTGTTTTTTTTAAAAAGATAACATTTTTAAAAGTGAAGTAATATGAAAAATATTTACAAATATATTCTCATGTGGCTATAGGCAAAATAATAGATTTTAAGAATGTGTTAGTTTCTCATTTAAATAAATATATATATTTTAAAAACTAATAGTTTAAAAGAAAACTTTTAGCACGTCTACACTGAGACATTTCTCCCTTATAGACTTAAATCTGTCTAATATGTATGCCATGCAACTTATAATGTCGGTCACTCCTTTTATTTTTATATCCCAAATATAAATTCTGTTTTTATTTAAGCCACAGCATCTCTCTTATGTACTATTACAGCAGTATTTTCTCTAATAATGTCTGCTCCTATGCTCAGTTCTTCCTATTCATATCCCTATCACTTTTCATTATTAAGCACAATCTACTATTGCTTATATTATGGACTTTCATCATCCTCCAAAAGTCAAAAAAGGACTCCTTGTCATTGTCTATAGAAAGTCCTTCCACTGCATACAAAGTAATTATGATCATTTTTTTCTTCAGCAGCATTTACTATAAATTTTTTAATTAAATTTTTTTTGTGTGCATTGCTTTTGCTCCAGCAATATCAAGTTGGTAGAAGTTTCCTACACTTGCCAAAAATTTTATGACTCTGCATTCCTACACTCTGTTCCCACTTTTTAAAAATGGCTCCTACTACTTATTGATTGGGCAAAATACTACTCCTTTGAAACCCAGCTGAAGGTTGAACATCCTGTCAGAACTTCCTTGAAAAATGTAGGCAGCATTGTTGATTCTGTTCCTGTGATTCTAGAATATTCTGTATAAACTAACTTGTCTTCCTCCATATACTACTTTGCAATGTAATTATATGTATATATCTGTGCATCCTACCAGAGCCTGGGTTCCTTGAAGTCTTGGATGTATCTTACTTCTCTTCACATGGTTTTTCTTTAAGAAAATGGATAGATGAATAGATGATATTTTATGTTTGATTTTAGTGATGAAATTATATATTTCTTACAGGTTACCATCGTTAATGAAATAAATACATCAATAAACATCTAACACTTTGCGATGGCTTAGTACATCAAGTCCTACAGTGTTTGGAATAACTGACACCCTAGCAACTCACTTATTTTCTGATTTGTTACCATTGTTGAGATCAATTTAATAATCTCTTTTGGAAACATGAATTTAGAAACACACACAAAACTAATGAATGTAACATTTTAACTTTTGTTTCTTTGTAAGGTTTATTTGACTAGTATTCCTTTCACCAAATCACAAAATAAAAGTTTAAAATTATTTAACTGTGTTTCTAGTATTTTTATTTTATGCCTAGAAGGCATCTCACATTATGCTAGAGGCTGCCACAATCTGTGACTTTTCTAGGTAAATTTCCAAGAAAGAGGCACTCACAAAAATGGAGTGACAGAGGATGACTTTAAAGTTAAACACTCAGTCACAGACGTGCTCCTAGAAATACATTAGTGTTCAGGGACCAAATTACATGCCACCAAGTTAAATCCTAGCAAACTGATACTGGTAATAATGTAATCAACTGGAGAAGCGCCACCAAGTTGGGTTATCAATGATTCTTGGAGTTATAACAGAAGCCTATTTCCATTAGAAAAAAAAAATACATCTACAAGATAGTACCCTTTTTCCTCATGAAATAAAAAAAAATGCAAGTAGTGGACTAGATATTTTTAGTATAACACTCTGTCATGCATGTGTTAGACAAGAAGATAGTAAACAGCTATGAACTTTGGTCTTCAGTTTTTCACACATAGGGAGAGCATTCACTGATGTGTAAAAAAGAGAAAATAAAAATAACTTCAAAAAATGCTAGAAGCAAGGAGAGCAGGAGAGGAGCAAGGAGGACGGTTGAGGGAATTAGCAAGAACGATTGAGGGAATGCCTACAATATAACAACTCTTTTTCAAATCATATCAATTTTCCTCGGGTAATATTTTCAGTAGCAATTTCACAGTTTCCGAACCCCAATACTTTTTTTCTGTGTGCAGTACTCTTGTTCAGAAAGCAATAACTTCTCAAAAACAACCATCATGCAATCTCTTTTGTCAATAAAAGGCAACAATGCCTGAAGCATGACATTTAAATATGCCTTAAATCACTCATGCGGCTATTCCATTAATAGTGCGATACAGCCATAGAACCTTGTTCTGTGTCAACTTTATGGATTCCATTGTTTAATTTAAAATAGATACTGGGAAGATCTCTCATAAGTTATTTTATGACTATTCCTTTCACCAAAAGCTTGCATGTAATTCTATAGATATTAAGTTTTTGAATCTGGACAGCGAAATACTGTGCACATAGATTTTTGTTAAATTGAATTTTCTGAACATTTTAGCAGATTTGATGTGCCATTACCAGATTCTGAGAGAACGCTGCTTCTTCAATTTTCACAATTCTCTATAAGTTGTGTAGCTAGAAGCAAAGACCACATACAACTCTACATTTAGCTGACTAAAAGCACATACCTTCAGATAATGAAAGAAGAGTCAAATACAAGCATGTTTTTGCAAACAGATAACTTGTGTGAAATCCACAGTATCCTCACTTAAGTGGCTCCATATTTGGAGAAATTCTGGTACAAGTGGCATTGTGTTAGGATCCTTAGCCACTTCTGTACATTTACAAGGCTTGGGCACTTTTGTTGAATTCACTAGGGCTAAGAAACCAATTTAGCCCCAAGTGAATATTCTGTTCTAGTTCAAGGTTATTGGTTGAGGTTATCAAGAGCTTGGGACAATAAAATAGACTTACCAGAAGGGTGGGTAAGTAGTTTAAGACTAAGATTGGTAAGAATTAAGATAGTTTAGAAAGGTTGAGAAAAAAACACTCAGGAAGTATTACAAGTACTTTGCACTGTTCCAAATGAAGGAGATAGAATATTTTAAAGCTTAAAGTCAAGAGAAAACACAGATATAAAGAAATCATACAATCTGAGATGAAAAGTCCTAGAATTCAGATACATATGAATTCAGGTATAGGACCTAAGAATTCAAATACGACTCAGGAGGAGAGGAGTGTGTGATATCCTAGATAATAATGTTTGTGCATGAATTAATCACTTAAACACAGGTAATTCTGACTCAGTAATATTATAACCAAAAATATGATCTTCCCCACTACAATCAAAGAGACAAAATTACTTTCTACTTTTGTGCTATGCTTTGTATTATTCACACTGCCTGAATTCTGCTTCTGCCTGTGAATATGAATAGTCATAGTATTTTACCTACCTTCTATTTTATCTCTCATATTAATTCAACTCTAGCTCTCCAGATAATACTTAGTTGCCTCCCTTGTATGCTGAGAGCACTTTATATTTATCTTCACTTCATAACTTATCATCAACTTACCTGCGGGCTTTCTTTTCCAGGCAGTATAATTCTTGAGGTTAAGAATGTACCTCATTCTTCTCTGTAATTGCTTCAGTGCTTGATATATAGAAGGTGCTCAATAAATGTTTATTAGATGAATATACGACTTCATGCATGAAAGTGCTCAAGATTATTTAAGAACAGTTTGTGACCTCTACAGTGTGACTTGAAGGTTGCCACCCTCATCTGTCTGCCGTTTGCTTAAATCCATTCTTCCAGAGCTTGAGGCTATTTTTATCTTTGAGTATTTTCTATAAAAACCACCCAAATGTTATCAGTAAAGATTTAAGTAAATATAGGCAACTTTCTGAGACAAAGTAGAATGCAAAATTTAAGCTAAGTCATGAGTTGTCAAGAAGACATTTTACAAATATCATAGTTTTACTCACACCTAACTCTGAAAACCACCTTACCTGGAATTTCCTATTCTCACAATGCTTAGTGTTTATTTTAATGACAACCGTAATATCTCTTTATAGACATCATGTAACTCAATGATTACATCTAATGTAGATGGTGATCTCGAGGGGTTCTTCAACACTTGATGCTCCAGACCATCAGCTTTAAAAAAAAGAAAGAAAGAAGGAAAAAAAAAAAAAAAAGCAAAGAGAAGAGAAAGGAGAGAAAAGAAAAGAAAAGAAAGAAGAAAGAAAGAAAGAAAGAAAGAAGAAAGAAAGAAAGAAAGAAAGAAAGAAAGAAAGAAAGAAAGAAAAAGAGAAAGAAAGAAAAAGAGAAAAGCTTATGATGGTCACACTATCAAAAGAAGGCTAAAAGAATGGTCAAAGCTTTCTTTTGTTGAACCCACTTCAGAAATGAGCTATTATTATCTGAACTATCGTCTTCTTAAGGCTGAGTGGAATGAAGACATAAAATAAAACTTAAAAAAAGCCATAAATTCAGGCTTGCACCAGGCTGCTGAAATTTCCAGTTGTTCTCAAAACAGCTTCCTCTAAGCAGGGTAGATTTTTTGCTCAGATTTTCAATTCTATCTAGCCTCCCCAGGTAGACAGAGGCTAAGAGGTTGTCCAATTGGGATAACAGAAAGAAAAGTGTTTTACAGGGAGTAAAGCTAATAACTAACATTTGATGGATTTTTGAAGGGGACTCAGATCCCAGGCAGAAAAAAAGATGAAGATACAGTAGTTTCCCATTATCTGTCATTCTTTTTTCCACAGTTTCAACTATCCATGGCCAACCATAGCGTGGAAGCAGATGATCCTCCTTCTGAGATATTGTCAGAAGGTCACTAGCAGTCTAACCTTATAGTGCAATACCTACGTCATTCACCTCATTTCATAGCATGAAGGCATTTTATCATCTTAAATCACAAGAAGCGTGAATATTTTTAAAGAAAGACCATAATCGTATAAGTTTTATTACATGTATATTGTTATAATTATTTAATTTCATTATTAGTTATTATTGTTAATCTCCTACTGCACTTAATTTATAAATTAAACTTCATCATAGGTGTGTATGTATAAGAAAAACATAGAGTATATAGGGTTCAATATTATCTGCCTTTTCAGGCATCCACTGTGGTTCTCAAAAGATAATTCCCACGAATAAGATGAGACTGCTGTATAAATGATATTGCTAATGTTATAGGGAGGAGATTTCAGATTTCATAATAGCTTACCCTCTTGTGATAGTCTGGATATTTTATCATTTATGGTAAATTTCAAAAATGACCACAAAATAGTTTGAAGCCCTTCTTATCAAAACATAAGAGGATGGGAATTCTTCTACCCATAATGTTAAAAAGTTTGTCTTGTGACTTGCTTTGACCAAATAAATGACTCAGAAACATTATTGTGCTTCCAGCTTAGGCCTTACCTCAAGAGGACTTATAATTTTTATTAAGTTCTTGGAATACCTATCATCTACTACAATGTGAAGAAGTTCTGCCTAGATTATTAGATGGAAAGAGATATGTGGTATAGACATCCTCATTAGCCATGTTAGTAGAGAGACATCAGATATGAGAAAAATATCATTTTAGGTAGCTCATAGACAAAACAATCACTGGCCACAAAAACATGAGTGACCACTGCCAAGAGCAACCTACTCTGGCCAAATCAGCAAAATGATCAGACAATCAACAGATTCATTAACAATAATGGTTGTTGTTTAAGCATTAAACTGTGATATGGTTTGTTTGCATATCAAAAATTTGCTGAGGCATTATCATCACATTCAGTAACTATTTATTGAGCACAACTTTGTGACCGTTGTATTAAGAACTGGAGATACAGGAGTGAACAAGTCATACTCCCTGGCTTTAAATAGTTCACTATCTTTTGGGGAATATGATCAAACAGACATTTTAATACAATACTATAAGTGTTATAATGGGATAATCAGAGAATGCTATGGAACATCCAATTTAAGAAATATTTACCTATATAAACTGTGTACTTATATAAATGTATTCTTATTTAAGTATACAAATAAAATTAAAATAACAAAATTGATATTCTGTCTAGATATAGTGTTCTGAACTCATAACCCAAATATTCAAGGAATTAGAATAAAAAGAAATTTAATCATATCATCTTCTACCCTTCCTGCGTAGCAAAAAGGGAACTCTGTATGTCCAAACAGGGACAGGAGAGAGCCAAATCCTTCTCAAAAGAGTAATGCAGACATCTAGAATCATAAAAAGGACAAAATCAAAGCCATATCAGTGGAATTATTTATTCCAATTGGGCTCTGACCATAGTGCCCAAGGAATAAAATTATTTCCCTTGGCTAGATGATCTTACTTTGTAATGATTCAGAAAGCATATTAAAATCAGATTTCTCTGGTGTGAAAAGTCATCCCATATTAATGTTGATACATGGAACAAGATCTCATACCTTAATCCCTCTATACCTCCACAACAAACCAACCATGTCTAAGGAGAATCTCACTAACCTTCAAGGAAGATCTTTACACTAATTTACCATAGATACTTCTTGATGTAGTAGGATAACCCTATTTTAACCACAATTTCTTCTAAGTAATCTCTCAAAGTACATGCTCTGTTAGATAGATTTTTTTTTAATTTTATTTATGATAGTCACAGAGAGAGAGAGAGAGAGGCAGAGACACAGGCAGAGGGAGAAGCAGGCTCCATGCACCGGGAGCCTGACGTGGGATTCCATCCCGGGTCTCCAGGATCAGCGCCCTGGGCCAAAGGCGGCGCCAAACCGCTGCGCCACCCAGGGATCCCTGTTAGATAGATTTTTATATTATTATTCCCTAATAGCCAGATTGTTATCCATATTGTAAGAGACCTAAGGAAATTCTAATGGCTTGATATAAGTAATGTACATTCTTGAGTGTTTTGTAATATAGTAATTATTCTAGTTTCTCAAGGTGAACACAGGTTTATATGGTGAAGTAATCACTCAGGAACCAGGAAGATTGATGTGAACCTATATTTTAAATGAGTTTGATATTGTACATAAACCTGCAGAAGTCACAGTGAAAAAAAAAATTGACTTGAAAAATATGTCTTATTCAGTGTGGAAAGATTGAAGCAAAAGTTTGATATGTAGCTAATTTCTAAGTTTCTTGTTTTGCTTTTTCTCACATCAGCAAATGTACAGTCAATACAGTATGTGCATAGCCTCAGATATAATTATGTATATTAAAGATTGTAAATAGCTTCTCAATTCTTGGTAATTTACATATTTTTGTGTGCATAGAATATTTGGAATAAACACATGATACCCAAAGAAGATTAAAGATAGGACTAGATCATCTTTAATTCAATGAAGCAAAGTTCTTGAATTTCTAATATTTGTGCTCAAATTACATAGTAAACCAAAGCATTAACTTGGCCACTTTCATGAATTTGTACACACACACACACACACACCACATACTCGCATGCTTGGATTCACCATTTATTATGGTTAGCTCTGTGTCAGGAACTGTCCAAGATGCAGGGAATACACAGCTAATTTTAAGCACCATATAACTCACAGAGGAAACAGATCCTTTCCTTATGAATGAGTGCAATGAGAAAGTATGCTAAGGTTATAATGGAAATGGGATCCTGAGGAAAAATAAAACCCCACTTATTACATAGGAGTTGGAAAGTAGGTGACATGCCTTGCTATAATAAATGCTGGAGAATATTCTTTTATGGTGATTTTTAAAGACATGTAGAAACAGTTGCTTGTAATAAGTATAGACCTTCATGTGCAATCATGTTGTCCCATTCTAGTCTTTACTGTTGTACTAGGAAAGGGTGTTTTGGGCACAATTATTTGAGGTGATTTTATTTAGTATTGTAATAATCTTTATTTTGCATAAAGAGCTCCAGGCAATACTAGTAGTGATAACTCCAGTGTTCTCTACTATCTTATAGAAAGATCTTCACTTTGTGGTTTCTTTATAACTCCTTTTTAAGCCACAGATCCACTATGACGGTTAGTTTATTTAAAATTCTGAGAATATAATCCATTAATTTACTTAACCAGGACAGATTAATTGTCATATACTGAGAGAGATTTAAGAATTTAGAACATTGGGGCACCTGGGTGGCTCAGTGGTTGAATGGCTGCCTTTGACTCAGGTTGCGATCCCAGGGTCCTGGGATCTAGTTCCACATCGGGGTCCTTGTAGGGAGCCTGCTTCTCCCTCTGCCTATGTCTCTACCTCTGCCTCTGTGTCTCTCATAAATAAATAAATCAAACTCTTAAAAAAAGAAGTTAGAATATCATCTACAAACCTTTCACTTGTGAAACACTTATTCTTCCCTGTAAATATCTCAAACTTGGTCGAGTCATGTGAATTCAACTATTGACATACTGACTGAGGGAAGTCACCAATTCTGATAAGTATATTGAATGTAAGACAAGCTTAACTTATTTCTTAACATTTCTAAATAAAACAGAATTCCTAGTTTATCTCCCCCTCCCCACTGCATTATCTTGTGCATTGGGAATAGCAACAGTTCACTACTCTAGAGTAAGAACAGCATGTTAATTGCTGCCTAGTATGTATATGTACATGCATCTGAAACAACCGAGCAATATACCCATTCTTACTAAATGCAAAGTTCTCTATGATTTTCTATATAATATATCCTATTTTATTAAAAACATTTATTGTGATCCACTAAATTAAGTTTATAAATTATTAATGTGTAACTATATGCAGTTTTAAAAATACTATTCTTGATAATGGAGGGATATTAAAAATCATGAAATATAGTGGTGTTATTATTAGGTCTATAAGGTTCATTGTGTATCTGCGTGGACATAAGACTAGACAGAGAAACAAATAGGAGGCAGTTGCATTACTCTTATCAAAAAATAATGTCCAAATTAGAGCAGTGTTGGTAGGAATTGAGAGGAGAATTTTAAAACACAGGACATATTTACTAGGTTGAATCAACAAGACTTAGTTGGAGGGTTGGGAAAGAGTAGAAAGAGAGACAAACCAGGGTAAATTCCTGTTTTACAACATGACTGAGCTGACGAATTCTGATATTGTCAATAAGGTACAGTAAATATCAGAGGCTGATTAAGGCTAGCCATGTTGACTTTGAAGTACCTCTAGAACATGTATTTAGAGATGTCCAGCTGGCATTTGAATGTTAGATCTGAAGTGCCATCAAGAAATTTAGAAAACAGAACTAGTAAGTCATCAGTACATAGTAACTACTTCTCAAAGTCAACAAAGACAGATCACCTAGAGAGAGGCTGCAGAATCAAAATAGCAGATCCTAATGGCAGAATTCTGGAGAGAACTAATACCTACCAGCTAGACAATGCAAAAAGAGTCTCAAGACAATGCAGAACTTGGAGAGCCAGGAGTTTGTGATGATTCAAATGGCTGATGAATACTCTCCAGTTGTGTGAAAATATCAACAATGTCAAAGGCAACAGAGAAGACCATCAAGACATGAACAATAAATATTCATTATGTTTGGAATTTTGGAATTATAAGGCCATTGATGAAAAGAGTGGGAGATATTTCTGCAAAATACATGAGAAAAAAAGCTACACTGCTGGGGTAGAGAAGTGGGTGCAGACACACTGCTTGCACAATATCCTTATGACAAGTTTGTAGGTAAAGGAAAGAAAATAGATGAGCGTAGTACGGAATCAAGAGAAAGTTGTTTTATTTTTTGATGGTCCATTTTGTTTTCACTTTTGTTCATTGGCAGTACTAAGAGTTTTGACAATGTATTGGTATAAGGAATAAGAATGATGAAACTGGAGCACCTGGGTCACTCAGTGGGTTAAGCATCTGCCTTCAGCTCAGGTCATGATCCCAGGGTCCAGCCCCATGTCAGGCTTCCTGCTCAGCATGGACTCTGCTTCTCCCTCTCCCTCTGCTGTTCCCCTGCTTGTGCTCTCTTGCTCTATCTTCTGTCAAATAAATAAATAAAATCTTTAAAAAAAGAATGATGAAACCCCAATAAAAATTAAGATAAAGCCTAAGATTTACAATAAAATATCAATAAGGAATCTGATCATGTGATCTCCAAAATAAGAGATATCAATGACTAATTTTTCTAATGAATTGATTTTTAATATTAAAAAAAAAGAATGACAAAGTCTCACAATCATTGAGAGAGGACATTTTCACCTAACAAAATACATTTCTACATCTCATGAATACCTTCATCAGAATTTTAGTATTAATTAAAATTCCTGACTTAACTTTCAGACATGAAATGAGGAAAAATAAACATGCTATATTGTGACAATTAAAGATGGCCAAAGTCCTTTGATATTCTACCATTCAAGAAATAGGGTCTATGTTCCTCTCCCTTGAATCTGAATGGACTTTGGGGACTCTTGAAACCAAACCAATATAGCAAAAAAGAAACCTTTCTAGTTCCTGAATCTAGGCTTTAAAAGAGGAAGCTTCCACTTCCTGTCTCTTGACATAGTCTTCCTAGGAGCTTTTTGCTGTCATGTGAGAGGTACAACCATTCTGACACGATTACACTGGAGTGGTCAGTCATGGACACTGGTGAACTGGCCAGCTGAGTCCCACCTTCCAATCATTTCATCCAAGACACCAAACATATGAGTGGAGCTATTTTCACCTTCTGTATCAGCCCATCAGGCTGCTGAATAACAAATGTTGACTTCAGTCTATGACAGACACATAGCATAGAATCACCACATGAATCCTAACCCACAAGACATGAAATATGTTTTAAGCTGTTAAGTTTTGAGGTAATTTGTTATGCAGCAGTAATACCTGGAGACCAGTAAAGTTGGAGGACCAACTTTATATGAAAATCCTCACTACCAGTCACCAAACATGCATCGGCGTATCATAAGATCCATCACAGCAGCAAAATACAAAGAGAAACAACAAGTGAAAGATGCACAGAAAATGAAAAAGAAAGAACCAAAGACTATTCTTCCACACGATCCCAGTGCTGATGTTTTTGTTATAGCAGCTGATGAAAAGCCGATAGAAATACAGTGGGTAAAACCAGAGCCAAAAGTGGATTTGAAGGCAAGAAAGAAAAGGATTACAAAAGGCAAAGAAAATGAAACAGAAGATGAACAGTGGCAATGCAAAATGAATCAGTGGATAACTAACTTTTCAGTAATTTTATATTTATTTTGTATTCAGTGTGTAAATACGGTTTTATTATCCAGGACTACCTTACATCTCATTAGTGTGGCATTTAAGACAGAAAAAACAAATTAAACTTAAACTTCGTGGCTTAAAAAAAAAAATTTGAATTTCAAACCTGGAGACATGTTTTAAGAAAGATTAATTTATTTCACAGATTAACAATTAAAAATAATTTAACTACCAAAAAACATGTCCCATTCACCCCTTGACTATTTTCTTGGCAATTATCTATCTTAACTCCTTCTTTACATGCTACCTAGGGGAAGAAAACAATAGAATTTCTCAGGATTTGATTAAGTTCTATTCAATAATGGTACATGATTATTTTATAAAAATTTTAAAAATCTACCCTTTATTTAGATATGACACTAAAAGAAAAAGAATCCTAGTTACAACATTAATGCTATTTTTATACCCATTATCTATACCTTTAAGTAATGTTCTTTAGTAAAGTATAACAAACACATATTACTCTATGTTAGCAAATATTTTCCATTGTTTATAATGCATATTTGAAGCAGACTAAAAGAAATGAATTGATACCTAATGTATAAAATATAGTGAAACCTGGTTAAAGGTTCTAAATAATGGTGTTTCCTCACATAATACTCATTAAAATAAAACAAAACCAAAACTCAAAAACAAAATACCCAGGTAAGAGCTTTGATGTTCAAGATCCTTGAGGTTATTTATGTATTTATTTCTCATGGAAATTGGAGCCACTTGAAAAATATGGATGGATGGATAGATAGATAGATAGATAGATAGATAGATAGATAGATAGATGAGACAGACACTCTCCACTACTGTTCAGAATGTTATATAAACTACAAAGTTTGGAATTTGAATGTGGTAGGTAAATTGATTATTTTATATGAGATATAATGAATGTAAAGCAAATAATATTTTTTCTTTTTTTTTTAAGATTTTATCTATCTGAGAGAGAGAGAGAGAGAGAGAGAAAGAGAGAGAGAGAGGCAGAGACACAGGAAGAGGGAGAAGCAGGCTCCATGCAGGGAGCCCGATGTGGGACTCGATCCCGGGTCTCCAGGTTCACGCCCTGGGCTGAAGGCGGCGCTAAACCACTGAGCTACCCAGGCTGCCCATAAACAATATTTTTGCACATATCTTCTAAGATTAAAGATAGTTATTTGACATGAAAGGGAACTGTTCTAGGGAATGAAAAGTTTTAAAGAAAGATTTATGTAAAATTGCTTATATCTATTTCTGCCTAATTTTATGTTGGCTGCACATTATTTTAACTAATGATAGTATGCGTGACTTTATTATTATACTTTCTTAGATTTAAAAAAATATGCTTTTGATTGCAATTTTCATTGCTTGGAGTAAATAAAAAAATGCTGCAAAAGTAATGCTGTATAAAGTAACCCTGGACTAGATCACTCTTTTTATTAATGAGTATTTCTCTGTTTAACAAAAACCAATTAATGTTAAGTACCATTTGAAGATATATTTTTATGTAAGAGATCAGATACAGAATATTTTTCAGTGCATGATTAGCTTTAAAATATCTGGAAAGCAAATTTTTCATTTTATTTGCTATTCATATAATAAAAAATTGAATTTCAAGGGACTGTATCAAACAAGGATATTTCTTTAAAAGTTAATATTATGCAATTAGTTTTAACAACAGCCTTACTGTAAGAGGAAGGCTAGCCTCTAATAATTCATGTAAAAATTGTTACTCTACTCTCTTACGTTAGTGAATGCACAATTAACTGATTTAGATAAAACATAAAGATAAAGTCTCATAAATCCCCCATTCATAGACAGATATTTGTTAGTACCTAATATGTGCCAGAGAGGGAATACTAAACAAAAGTCTATATTGTTGGCTTTGGGAAACTTACGTTGTTAGTGGAAAAATACAGAATAAAATAAAAAAAAATATATATATATAGTATGTCAGGTTGCAAATGCTAAGAATGGAGCAGGAGAAGGAATACAGAGTTAATGGGTCTGAGAGAAGAGTGCTCTATTTTACATAGTTTAATCAAGGAAGACCTCTCTGTAAAACTGACCCTTGAGCAGAGCAGAATATGAGGGAAAGAGCCATATCATATAGATATCTGAAATAAAGACATTCCTTGCTAAGGAAACAGAATATGGAAAGAGCTTGAGAAGAAGAAAGGCCACATGAAACATAAAGAAGTAAAGCCACTAGAACAAATGAACAAGGGAAGACACGAAAAGGACAGAAAGTAGAGGTGAAGTGGGTGAAGATCCTGGGAGGACTTAGGAGACCAGGCTAAGGGCTTTATAATTAATTCTCAGGAAAATGGGAAGCTATCTCAATGTTTTGAGAGGAGAAGTGACATTTTGTCTTTGGTTGTGAAAAGATCACTTTGGCTGTTATGTATCATTAGTTACATAATATAGAATTACATTTGTTGTTAATAACAAAGGAAAGGAAATCCAGAATTTCCCATGTTATGAATCATTACAAGAAAGTCAGACAAATCCAGCTCAAAAGGTTCAATTTAATTGGTAGTTTTCAAGATATTTGCAATGCATTTTATGGATCTAATCGTACTCAATCTTGAGGTCTCGTCATTATTATAAGCCCTAATGTCAAATATGAAAATTAGAATTTCTCATTAGGGAATTCTGAAAAGTTCTTGGGTGATCTTCCATTAGCCTCACTTTTACTTCCATTTATAGTCTTACATGTCTTTCAAGGTCTAAATTACTATTCATCTAGCTCTCATCCAGCTATGAGTAATTTCTAATAGACAGATCCCCAGTTAGCTTCTGCATAGCAAAAAGCATGTGATGTACTAATTGAATCTCAATTAGCTTACATCATATCTCTTACAGAATTTCAAAACATGTTTGTTACCCTATTAAAGGTTTCGAGAAAGAAGGACAAATATTTTTTGTTCTGTGTTGCTATGAAAAGGAATCCAACTATCTGTTTAGGACTCATAGCTTTCATCATATCAAAGTATAAAAGAAGCCTATAAATAAATAAAGGGATAAGGTGACTTCTTTCATGAATTGTCTGAACACCAAAGAGCACAAGCTAATGTTTACTTCAGAGTATAGTTACAGGTGGCAGGATCATCCACAAGAAGCCAAACCACAGGCTCTTTCCTCTGCTCACCTGCAACACTGTGACTTGCTTCAATTCCAAAATAATTAGAATGAGATGTGGCTTCTTATTGGAAAATCACTCAGCTGGCTTACTTTAATCTCTCTTAGAGATGGTTCACAAAGAAAACAACAGTGAAACAGCAAATAACTTGGGGGCAAAAATAAAGCCAAACAAATTTATACTAAAAAAAAAAAATAGAAACTCTTCACAATTAGATGAGATGTGAACTAATTGTGATTTGCCCAGTAGCTGTACTCCCTACTAGAAGTTAAAGTATAATATTTCTTCTAAAAGGCACTGTAAAAGGGAGAAAGTATCTGTAAGGCCAGCAACTTAGAGAAGTTTAGAAATTTTCAAAGAAAAGAGATGCTGCGCAGGCCTCAGAATATCCAGTTTTCTCATTTCCCCCAAAGTTTTTGGTGAAGTGAATGGAACATTGTACTTTGTTTATGAACAATCAGGTATTTCCTATTAATACAATTTCTTACTATAATAAAAATACTGAAGCAAATAATAAAATCATGGCAGAATTTTAAAATAACTTATCAATAATAGCCTTATAAGTAGTCAGCAAATGTGAGATGAAGAAAGAGTCCCAATTAACATTTGGTTTTCAATATAGCTGTGTGTATATACAAATACATTTATGTATATACAAATATATATTTATATTTATACTTATTTTTGACAGTCATTATTCTAGGCTTGAGGAATACCCCTGAATAAGAAGTGCTTGAGTTCATGAAATGCTTGAGTTCGTGAAGCTTGTATCTAATGAAGAGAGACAGATCATGGACAATTAAATAAATCAATGAAAAAGAATATTTCAGGCAGAAATGAATGCTGCAAATAAAGTAAAAATAGAGGAAAAGAGTTGAGAGTTATTGGTTGATTTAGCTCATTCTTTAAGAGTCAGGAAAGCAAGGTGTTTCTGAGATTTCAATTGAATTAAAACTGAAAGGGCAAGAAGTCATCAGGCAGTATTCTAGACAAAGGACATGGCAAATGCAAAGCCCCAAGGAGAAACAAAACTTGAAGCATAAAGAAGGCTGATGTAGCTGGAACACAGGACGTTAAGGAAGCAGTGGTAGGAACTGATGCAGAAAATGTAAGCAGGGACCAAAACCTGAATTTTATTGTAGTGTGATGCGAAGCTATTGAAGGAGTTTAATCTGAAGAAAGACTAGATTTGATTTATATCATAAAAAAAAGTTACTCTGCAATCTATGTGACCAAGGCTGAAGTAGAAGTTAGAAGGTTAGAGGCACAGTTCAGATGTAAGACAATGATATCTTGGGCTAAGAAATTTAACTAAAGTGTCAGGAGAAAATTTTTTAATTATAATAAAGAATAAAGTATTCTTTACTTAAGCACGTTACAATCATCCACTAACACATGTACAATTGATGTGCTAATTACAGATCATTCTGAGCCTTTGATTAATATTGGCTCCCTAGGGAGTCTTATTAAGCAAATATTTGTATCATTAAGACTAATTGATTTTCTTTTAGACATACAGACTAGTGCTTTTTACAAGTGAATGTGCCAAATGTAAGAGAAGGATCATGTAGAGAACATTATCTATCACAGTTACCTACACATCATCAGAGCCCTGGGAACTAGGAGCAGGACATATTCACAGCATGACACAAAATTAAAGCTACCTGTCCTTGACTTCATCCTCAATAATAAATACTTAAGAACCTGAAGATGATGATGATGACTGATGAAGATACTGTTATAGTAGTCTCTACATGGGAGAATAAATGTATTCATTTAAGGTATTAAGCATCTTAATTTTTGAACTGTTTTCTATTAGTAGTGATACATTTAGACCAATTCATTCATCACTTTCTTACAGACTCTCTTGTGATGAATTGTGAGAAGCCATTGTGTTAGGAGTTCAACATGAGGCCAAAGAATAGAACCATAAATTTAATAGAGATTCTGATCCTGATTCTGTGTGTGTGTGTGTGTGTGTGTGTGTGTGTGAGAGAGAGAGAGAGAGAGAGAGAGAGAATACACACCTTGAGCTGGCAGGTGAGACAAAAGAAGAAATTATAGATTTTACTGAGTGCTACTCATTGTACTGTTTCTTTACCTATTTACAGGTGATCAGAACAATACAGTTCATACAGATTCCAAACACATCTGCCAGCCCTCATCAAAGATATTATTTGCTGTAATTGCTATTCAAATGTTAAGCTTTTAAAAATAAAAATCTGCATAAAGGTGGCCTGCCTTATACATGAAGTCCAAAAAGGAAAAGAAAGCATCAACATGCAGAAGAGTGACTGGCACAGTATATATATATCTGTTGAAAAAAAGTCCTTATACAACAGATGAGAATGTCTGGGGTATTTGGAAGAGAGCTAACCCAGTCTGATTGCATTCCACAATCTCTCTACTAGAAGGAACTCAAAAAGAAGGGAAATCATAATTACTGGGTTATGCTACCTCCAGGACTACTGATTAGCCTCTGAAAGTGGTGTCCATAATTTCTTCAGTCTATTATTGTTGGTAGCATCTGCAAAGTTTTAGATTCAAAATATACTCAAAGCACTACTTTTTACATATGTATCCATCAATGAATAAAGATTGAAGTATACTTCAACATTTTCCCTTCACAAATAAGAAAATTGTAATCTTGAAAGATACTCACCTTACCTAAGCTAAAACAGCTGATTAGCGATTCATGGATCCCAGGGCTTCCAGTTAATAAAATACCATTTATATTACCCTAAGCAACCAATTATCATCATAATCAATATTATTAACAAAATAAGTTATTTATAACATTCATTTTCTTAAGTTTATATATAGCGTGTTTCTTATGCCAAGAACTCATTCTGTACATTTACACACAAAATAATATTCCAGTATTTTAAAAGAGAATAAATTTTTTAATAAGCAGCAAAGAGTCTTTGAGATATATTAGAATGTCTACAGAGAAACAGTAATAATTCTAAGTTTTTCAAAGTAGCAGGATTTCAACTTCTACTCTTTTTTTTTGTACTCTTTCTTAAATATCACTATGAATGGCAGCCTTTTCATGTGAAGACAGTTTATTTTTTGATGTTACTCATATTACCAAATACACTTCTCTTTAAATTTGAATTTCAAGTAGAATGGTGAATTTCTTATGAAGATATTTTAGGAGTCAGGCTCCTATTAGGTTAGGTACATAAAGCTTATATATTCCCCTTACCATGTTTTTTGATGTGAAATCAGAGATTGAACTAGAATACTTAATTACTCACGTAGTTCTTGAGTAATTATTAATCTTGGTAAATTTCTCTAAAATTATGGTCATGGGCAGTTTTCAAAGCTTTTGTTTTCTAAAGATGATAATATTCTGTCTTCCTTTGCTTTATTCTCATCTAATTTCTACCTTTGAGGTGCAGACCCACTGAAAATTTCATCACCTATAGAACAGCTTAAATCTCTTACAGCTGGAGAACACTATAGCAACACCTAAATTGAGATAAATAGTAGATTCTGTTATTTTCTCAGCAATGTCCTGCTGAAACTATGCTGAAAAAGTAAAATCCTCAAAGCTGGGAGAGCACCAAGAGGCCTTCAGAAATCTTTTATAAGAAGTGTTACTCAAGAACTAGGCTCAAGTAAGTAGGTCTTGTTACATGTGCATGCTGATCTTATAAAACACCCTTATGCATTGTCAGTACTCACTTTGGACTGTTCTATTTACAGTCTTTGAGATTCCTTTGTCAGGAGGAATTCTAGTCATAGCACTTATGAAAACAATACCATGTTTTCAACATACTAGTACAGTACGTGAAAAAAAATGTTTAAACTTGGTTATATCTTTTGAAATTGTGTCAGCTGAACTATAGTGACTGAACCAAATAGGACTTTTTTTCTCATGATAAAAATAGACCTAGAGGAAGCAGTTCAAACCTGATCTAGGAGCTTTCCAATGTCATCACAGTATCTTTTAACTTTTAACCTTACTCTCCACAGAGTTTGGCATTTAACCTCATGCTCATAGGATGGTTGTTCTATGTCCAAGAATTATATCCATAGAGGAGAAAGGGAAAAGGCCAAAAGCAAAAGGCAGAAAGCCGATTTCAATCCTCTTGCCTTCCAAAATCTTGCATGAGGGCCCATTAGTGATATCTACCTATATTCTGTTGCCTAGAAATAGATCATGTGACTATGCCTAGTTTAAAAAATAATATATAGGAAGGTGATCATTCTTGCTGAGTACAATGTCAGTCTGAAAATAAACAAATAAAACATTTCCTTAGTTAAGGAAGAATGGGGCAAATGTATTGACAGGTAAGTAAAATGTGTTTTCCCTTATGAAGGAAATGTTGATCTTGCTTAAAAGTTTGCTAACTTTGGGGCACCTAGCTGGCTCAGTTGGTTGAGTGTTCCACTCTTAGTTTCAGCTCAAATCATGACCTCAGAGTCCTGAGATTAAGCCCCACCCCCACCCCTCAGCTCCACACTCTGCCAGGGGTCTGCTTGTGATGCTCTCTCTTTCCCCCTCTGCCCCCCCCACTTTCTCTCTCTCTCCCAAATAAATAAATAAATCTTTTTAAAAATATTAAAAATTAGCTAACTTCTCCTTTGTTGTAGAAATCTTTGATACTCCTACACACACAGTGCTTAGTTAGACCTTTCTTTCCAGATCCAAAGTTAAGTATTTTACTCAAGTTCCCTTAATATATTCTTTCTTCCCTTTTTCTATTGCTGAAGGCCCAGTTTTGTTTATACCTAAGATACAACTCCTCAATAATAATTTTGATTTCAAGATGAGGAGTCGGATACTTTTCCAAAAGGTGGAATGAAGAAAATGGACCTTTATGTTTTCTCTATTCAGGCTTGTATATTAAGCTTGAAAAAGAGAGGATTTAAAATCCATGGTTTTTAAACTACATGGTTGAGTTAACTTGAGAAACATTAAAAGACTGACTTCTCATCAGGAAGCAAAGCAGCTCCTCTGTGAATGACAAAACATGCAAGTCCCCATACTGCTTACACATGCAACTTCATACAGAACTACACTGAACACAAGTGGGGATTACCCATAGCAAATTTCTTGACCAATTCAGAGTCAACCATGGATAGCCACAGAATTATGATCATCGTGATTTGCCCTGGCATGAAATTGGAAGTTGGGCTTACGGTATGTAACATGTCCCTAGGCCATCTTCAGAATGAATATGAGATTATAACATCAGATAGATCAGATAGAGAGCCTTCTCTCTATAATCTCTATAATCGAGATACTTATCTCTGTAAATTTCTTTGTGAAAGGTGGGGATCTTCAGGATTTATTAACATTAATATGCCAACCTATCCTCATCAGTATGTCAAAAGTATTTTATAAAGAGGGATTTCATAAAAAATGAGAAAAGTCTCTCATATATAACATAGTAAGGAAGATGGTTGAGGACTGTCTTTGAAGTCATTAAGAACTGAGTTTAATTTCAGACTTGGTTATTTCAGCCTGTGCAAACTCTTGATATCTCATTTCCTCACTTTTAGAGTGTTATAACACATGCCTCAAATGCTTATTATGAAGCTTGAATAATATAATAAACATAAATACTTGAAGCAATGTTGCCATATATTATATGCTCACGTAAATGATTGTCACTGTTGGTAGGGAATTAATCTAGAAGGGAATGAAAAATGACTAAGTCCTCTATGATTTATCTATACTTAGAAGAATTCGGGAGACACCCTTGTGGGATTTTGTAAAACACACTGATAGTTAAATACCATTTTCCACATCATTCTCTGAAAATATATTTTAATGCTTTTTAACATATTCTGAATAAAGTCACAGGAGCAATTGAAAAGCATGTATTATCAGTAGATCGTTTTATCAAAGCAGAAGTAGTCTCTTTAAAGTTTAAATAAACACTCAAGAAAAAACTAAAAGTAGTTTTGGGAAACAAAGGAAGAAGATGGTTACCAAAGAGTTATCAAAGGAAACATTTAAATACCAAAGACTAGTAGTAAATAATAGGAAAAATATCTTTCTTATGATAGAGACTATGCTTAGGACAAAATAATGTGAGTCTGAGAAACTGAAGTGTAAAGTACGCTTGGAGCATCTTACCATAAGAGGAAGAGGGTCACATGGACAGTAAAAAGCTTTACCAGGGTAATTCCTTTTTTTAATGTTTCATTAAAATGCTATGAACCAAACAGCCATAATATGCCTTCAACATTTACTTGCATTTGCTATTATAAGTCTAAAATAATATGAAAAATCTAACACAAAACAACATAATAGGTGCCCATAATTCATAATAAGAAACATGCTTGCACAAATGAAATTCATTCCTTATTATATCTCAAATGAAAGTCTCTTTCAATTTTAAAGCATCCGTTCTAGCTAAAAGGGCTCATTCAATATTTAAACAGCATCAACTTTCATCTTAAATAAGCTGCAAATGCTAAAACCTATTGTCTGAACTTAAGACAGTTTTGTTTTTGAGGAATGTACATTGGGCAAATACACATGTAATTTTACTCATTTTAGATTCCTCTGTTGTTTCTTCCCAAACAACCATAATTTGAATCTAAAGAAAAGGTTTGTAACACACTCTTTTTTTTTTTGTAACACACTCTTTAAGTAAGAATTGATGATTATCAAGATACATTCTATTTCTAATATAATTAAGCATAAAAATATAGGTTTATTGCTATGAACAAGGATGAGTAAGAACTTGCCCCTGCCATTGAGAACCTTATGTCCTAGTTACAAGTGAGTCTGAATAAGCTAGTATTAACATGAGTTCTATAATGAAAGAGTAAAGCAGGTATTACTAGAATGGAGAAGGGAACACATTTCTTGAGTATTCACTGGAAGAGAAGGTAAAACTGAATGAAGAGTTTCATGCTGCTATATAGTTTAGTATCTAGAAGAATGGGACAACAGGTAAGAAACAAATCAGTCCAGAGAACAGCTGGTGTCTTTTTTGAAGTGGGAAAGAAGGAAGACATTTCCAGAACTGTGGCCGCGCAAAATCCCAAGTAAGGGAGACTCTCAGGTATACACAACAAACGTCTATTGCCAGGGAAAAGAGTGTGCTTATGTATAATTAGTTTCTAGGGGAGTGGGGCTGCTAGATTATCCCATTTGGAGGGCTTGTCATAGGCTTAGTATATTTTAAAGCTACAGACAAGAAATTATATCTAGATAATAACATTGGTTGTTCAAAACACTGAGAAAATAAACTATAAGTGGTTATTTTGTGAAATAGTCCCATAAAATATTTCGGGGCAATAGGATTGTTTTCCTTGTGGGTAAGTATATTTTAAGACTGTATGTACATTTTTTTAAGTTTAGATATAGTTTATATGTAATTTGATGTAATTTGGTGGTTTTAGTCTATATAAATTGTATTTAAATAATTCTATTTTCTAGTTGTATCTTGCTATTATAAAACATAATTAATTTTGTTTGCTGATCTTATATCCTGCAACTTTGGTAAAATCACAGTAATCCAGTTGGATTTTTTTGTAGATCTCATTGAGATTTCCTTATTTACAATCAAGTCATATATGAATAAAGGACATTTTCCTTTAGTTACTGTATGATCACTTCAATCATATGAGTTTCAATGAGTTTCGCTAATTGTACACATGTTGCCATCAAACAAGATAAAATAGAAAAAAATTTCATCACTCCAGAGAGTTTCATTTTGCAAACTTCCAGTCAACCCTATTTCCCCTGAGTCATTAATTGTTCCTATTTCTATTACCACATTTTTTGGGCCTGTTCCTAGTATTCATATAAAGGGAATCATATAGCATATGCTCTTTCGACTCTGTTGTCTTTTGCTCACTGTTATGTTGTTGAGCTTCATCTATGTACATAGATATAGATGATATATAGATGATATAGATATAGATATAGATCTCTTCTAGAAGTTTTTCTCCATGTACATTTTAGAATAAGTTTATCAATTTCTTCAAAAAATACTAGAATTTTGGCAGCCGGGGTGGCTAAACGGTTTAGCACCGCCTTCAGTCCAGGGCGTGATCCTGGAGACCCAGGGATCGAGTCCCATGTCAGGCTCCCTGCATGAAGCCTGCTTCTCCCTCTGCCTGTGTCTCTGCCTCTCTCTCTCTCTTCTTTCTCTCTCTGTCTGTCTCTCATGAGGAAATAAATAAAACCTTAAAAAATACTAGAATTTTGTTGGAATTCTGTTGAATTTATAGATAAATTTATGGAGAATGTACACTCAACAATATTGACTCTTCCAATCATGACCATTTATTTAAGTCTGTTTTTGTTCCAGTTTTCTTTAATTTTTGACACTTGTTAAATTTGTTCTTAAGGATTTCAAGTTTTTAGTATTGTTATAAATTAAAAATAAAATATAACAATGAAGCCATATGATTTATAGTATAACAATCATGTCCAGATATATTCTTTATGATTTAGTATCTTAAAATTTACTGACTTATTTAATAGCTAATAATATGGTCTATCTTGATACATGTTTCCAGTGATTTTTAAAAAAAAGTGCATTCCTAGTTGGAGTATTCTATAAATATTAACAAAGTCAAACTGGTTTTTTGTTTCTGTTTCTATATATATATGTGTTTTGTTTGTTTTTGTCCACTTGTTCTATACATTGCAAGAGAGGTGTGTTAAAATCCTCAACTTTGATTGTGGATGTATCTATTTCTTCCTTTATCTCAGTCAACTTTTGCTTCAGGTTATTTGAAATTTTGTTATCAAATACACATATACTTAGAATTGTTAGGTCTCCTTGATGACTTGATCCTTTTATCATTATGAAATGCCCTCTTCTCTCTGGTAATAGACACTCTGCTTAAAGTATTTCTTATTCGAAATTAACATAGCCACAACCGTTTTCTTACACTCAGTTTTGCATGACATAGCCTTTTCACTCTTTTATTTTAAACCTCTTTATATATTTATAGTTAAATTTTTTCACTTAAACATCAGACAGCTGAATCCTGCTTTTTTTTTTTTTAACCCAATCTGGCATTTGTTTCCTAATTGGCATGTTTATTCTATTTCCATTCAGTGTAATTATTGATATGGTTATATTTAAGCCTATCATTTTATGTCACTTTTTATTCATATATTCTTTATTTTTTGTTTCTCCTTTATTGTTATCTTTTGACTAACTCTATTATTCTGTAGATTCTTATTTTACCTTTTCTATTGGCATTTTAGCTTTGATCTCTTTTGTTATTTTATGTGCTATTCTAGAGAACACGATATATATCTTTAATTTATCAAAATTAAAGGGGCACCTTTAGGGGCACCTGGGTAGCTCAGTGGTTGACCATCTGCTTTTGGCTCAGGTTGTGATCCCAGGGTCCTGGGATCAAGTCCCACATTAGGGTCCCTGCAGGGAGCCTGCTTCTCGCTCTACTTCTCTGCCTCGCTCTGTGTGTCTCTCATGAATAAATAACTAAAATATTTAAAATATACATATATATATCTTTAAATTATTAAAATGTATTATAAACAACAATATACTTCCATTTATCCTGTTCCTCCCCTTTATGTAATTGAGGACTTACAGTTTATTTCTCCATGTGCTACAAACCACGCAGCGCATTATATCTCAGGCAAAGATGCATCCTCTCCTGTCAGGCTGCTGCTAATGTCAGGGACAACTCAATCTAATCTAGAGCTCTGTACTCCATCTGGGCTTTGTTGAAGCTTTAGTTAGATTCCATTCACCACCAAATATTAATGCTAAAACCCAAAGTGAACCTCTGAATAATATTTTCTGCACACAATCCGTAAGATCACAAAAACATTGCAGCTCCCAAAGTCACCTAAATGTTACCTAACGATTGCAGGAAGAAACTCAAAGGGACATTTTTAGGTTGATGTGTCTACCACACATTCTAGGAATTTTTATTTAACTTTTATTCATCATCTTATATTATTATATAGATATTCTGATTGAAATAACATAATCCTAATGGCATTTTTAAGTAATCTTATTATATGTGATTTTAAGGAGAAAATGAATACATCTAGAATGTTAGCCAAATATAACAGTTAAGAGGATGGGCTTTACAGTCAGTTTCTCTCGTGGTATTCACAATTTGACCCAACCCCAAATGAGGAATGTTAGTACCTCTTCTATAGTATTGATTTGATAATTAAATCATATAATAATAGCAAACATTATTGAACTTAAGCCTTTGTCAGGCAATATAACTTACACATAGTTAACTTATGTTAACTGATTGAACCCTCTACTGATAATGAATGTAATTCATCTAGTATATTGTCACATTTTCAAAACTCAAAAATTATTACGTTATAATTTCAATACTCCAGAGTATGATGGTTTACTAAACTAAGTTAGAAGCCATGTCAGATTCTTAGCCAGGGAGTAGTTACACATCACAATATCACCAGCAAACACATACCTCCTTGTGCCCACACATACGTATATGTACACACATACAAGTACAGAAATCAGTATGGCACTTTCAAATGTCTAACAAAATATCACATTTGGTCCTAAGAGCCCTGTGCAATAGGAAAGCTGGATTTATAAAACTTATTTTTAAAATGAATAAATGGAAGTATATCATAGTTTAATGATTAACTAAAGATTTCATGAGAGGTTGTGGCAAATACCAGATATGTAAACAGACATCTGTGTTAAGGGTTCTCCTCTTCCTAAATACACCCAGTATTTCTCCTATATGAAGGGAAAGATTTTCCTTTGTAATTTTTTATTATATTTCTCAAAGCCTCTCTAAAAATATCACTTGCCTAGAATGTGTGACAATGATTGGTGTCACAGAAAATTCATCACCTTCAGATGATTTTTTTTTTCACTTGATATTAGAATGGAAATTAGGATTTAATATATTACTGGTTTTATATACAACTGCCCACGAACAAAGCAGTAATAAATTATTGTACAGGCATAATAAGCAACTGAGGGCCCTCAGTAATCATAAATAGTAATAACTATCTTTAGTATTAGCATTTTAATAATAATTTATAATAACATAATGAAGTTCTAATTTGTCAAAAGTATACTATCAAAGGAGATTTATTTTGGTAAGGACTTGCTCTAACAAAAGCAAAAGTGATTGGTTTAAAACTCATAAAAGCATCCCCAAAATAGCCTATATTTAGGAAAAGGTTATGTCAACGTATCCATAGTTTTGGCATTCTTCTTACTAAGAACGGAAAAAGAAACAGCTGGAATTCAAGACATTTTTTTTTTAATTCAAGACATTTAAAAGCATATCTTAACATATATGAACTGCTCAGTTTTTGTCAAGTATTTAATGGTTGTCTATTTAAAAGTTATCTTGTAAAAAGAAGCTACTGAATTTTTGATAATCATATGTCTTGAATTTAAAGTATGCTATTCATTATGATTTAAAATGCTTCAGTCTATGTTGAGTTTTAAAACAACTAGAGAAACAGATGTCAGACATCCAGTGTTGCTATTCTCAATCAGAGATCATTTTTAGTTTAACTGTTCCTTCTCTACAACTGTAATAAATTTGCTTTCACATGCATTTCTGGTCACAAGAACTGCAACCCCTAAAAAATGTAAAGCAAAGCTGAGATTTGCAAATGCCCCAGACGTTGTTATGCAAAGAAAGTCTCTGTCTAGCCTGAAAGAAAGAATTTAGGTGTTAATTAGAAGTGTATTTGGAGAGTTCTCTAAATTCTAAGAAAACAGTTTCTTAAAAGAACCCCTCCTGAAACCAGCAAATAAATTCAGTGAGGTACTCCTGCCAAACAGGTTGAAAATAGGTGCTAGTAACACAGACTATGCTCTTTGCCTTCTATTTTCATGTTTAAGAAATACCTTTTCTGAATAAAAGGAAGATGTAGCCTTCTTTATTCTCTGTTATTGCCCACTGATGTCTGCCTCAATTTTTACCCAGGTGAAGAGTGTGGGTCGGGTATGAGAAATGTTGGGTTAACAGAGCAGGGGGGGCTCAATGTGTTCATTAAATTCTACATCTAGACTCAAGGAGACTTTCCTTCTACAAACATGCCACAACTATTCTTCGACTCACAGACTGAGGAAATGGGATATTAAAATGTAAATATTACTTCTTTAATTATTTCAAGTTTCTCATTCCTTATTAAAAGTATAGTTACTAACTCATGCTTAGCACCTAGAATACTGTTCTTGTACTTATGCAAAATCATACCGTAACATAAAACATGACATAAGACTACTTCTCTCTCCTCCTCTTCAAGGGAATTTAGGTACTGAGATGACTAGAAAGATCTTATCAGAACAGTTCTGCCTATAATATCTGCATGAAACAGAGATCCAAAGCAATATTTCATAGTACACATGTAGTGTGTATAAATCCATGTGCAATATACAAGGTCCAACAAATAATCAAAATGCTGACAGTGACTGTTAGAATTGTATCTGAAGAGAGAAAAAGGCATACTTTTGATTAATACGTTTAAATTTATCAAATTGTTCTATACCTTTTTCGGTAACCTCTTGTCAAAAGCCACATGTGCCTTGCTATTTTCAGAGTAAATCTGTAACAATAGGGTAATCTAATTGTTAGTTATTTGGTTATAGCCATCTGTGGCAGGCCAATTAGAGAACAGCCTGGAATCGAGTTGAAGCACTTGCAAGGCACAGTTTATTTATAACCTGATATTTATGGGGAACTGTGTAGTAAAACTCAGTCTCATAAAGGACCAAAGTTGCTGTTTCTGCAATCCACAGTATATTGCACATAAAGGCTGCTTCATCAATCATTCATGAACACAAGAGAAAGACCCAAGTTTTCAAGACCATTTTTTTAGTCATTTTAGTAAGATAATAGTCATAAATAGTGTACTAAAGAAACTAGTTCAATGTATTTTTATCCACATTTGCATGAAGGATTAAACATCAAATTGGCGTATTTTATAAGCAGCCATACATAACTATTCTAGGTATAAGAAAAAAAATGTTTTCAAATCATTTTCCCAAAACTATAATCTGTAGCTAGGATTCCACCCCTCAACAAACCAAAAGAACACATCACATGGAAAGCAGGCAAGGAGACACAGAGTAGCTGGGAAATACCAGGAGCCGCGAGCTGTGGGCCTGATTTGCCTCACACTGACTACTGACAGCACTTTATCAGTCAGAGGCGGTGGTTTTCTCTCAATATGGAAGCTGAGCCACCTCTTTCATTCTGCAAACACTGGTCAGGCTATAAATATTCCTTAAGAGACTACTACACATTTGCAAGACTATTCCTTCTTAACTTGAAGAGCAATGTTACCTTATAGGTAATGAAATGCTTCCATTTACTGGGTTAGCAAATACCCATATACGTTCAACATAACTATTGTCAATGAGATGTTATAAATTTTAAAAAGATATTCTTTTATCACTTTGTGTAAGATTATTATGGCATTTTTGATGAAATACAGATACGACATGATAAAATTATTAAAATTTATAGAATATTAGCCTTGTCCCAACATTTTGGTTATATTTTCATTTTTTTTAAGTTTTAATTTATTTATTCATGAGAGACACAGAGAGGGGCAGAGACAAAGGCAGAGGCAGAGGCAGGCTCCTTGTGGGGAGCCTGATGTGGGACTTGATCCCAGGGTCCTGGGATCATGATCTGAGCCGAAGCCATAAGCCCAACCACTGAACCACCCTGGAGCCCCTTGATTATATTTTCTGACTTAAATTTACAACAAACCTGGGAGGTTACTAGCAGTAGCCCCCCCTTTAAAACTGAAGGAACTGAGAGCCTTATAGTTTACATAATTTAGTCAAAATCACAGAGCTAACAATAGGTGGACATGTATTTTAGGCCCAAGTCAGCTCGAGGTAAAATGTGAATATTAAAAATAATACAGTTACATACATACCTATGTGGTGATATGCATGCATATTTATAAGAACAGGACAAACAATAAAGATAATAGAGAAACATAGGCCTTGTGAAATATTGTGCTCTCACTTTACATACCAATTAAAAAAGATATTATGTTGTAAAGGGAGATAATGGAGACAATTCCTAAATGTGCCACATTAGGGAAAGTGTCTTTTAATCATCAGAATCCAGGATACCTGGTTGGCTCAGGGGTTGAGAGTCTACCTTTGGCTCAAGTCATGATCCCGGGGTCCTGGGATCAAGTGCCACATCAGACTCCCCGCAGGGAGCCTGCTTCTCCCTCTGGTATGTCTCTGCCTCTCTCTGTGTCCCTCATGAATAAATAAATAAAATCTTTAAAAAAAATCAGAATCCATGTAAGGTGGAAGAAAAAAAAACTTTTTTTTTAAGATTAAGATTCAAGAGCTCTATTCCAGTTATAGTGAGTCAAGATACCAAAGGCAGGCTCAATGATCTTTAGAATTGTTTCTGACATTTTTTAAATCAATTGATTAATTTTTTTACTGGAGTTCAATTTGCCAACATATAGCATAACACCCAGTGCTCATCCCGCCAAGTGCCCCCCTGTTTTTGACATTTAATCAAGTTGGGAATCCAGTTGACCCAAAAAGTCCAAGGGTCTACTAGTTTTTCCAGTTCTTACCTTCTCTGAGACTACTTTATTAATCCCCAGACTTGGGTAAAATTAATAATATGAAAAGAAAATAATTCTGCTTGCAAATTATCTTTTGGGAAGATAATGTACAGAGATTATAAACGTAGGCAATCATTTACCAACACAATAACAAGTCAAGATCCAGGGCTTTAGCAATATATAGTATACTTTTTACTATCAGTCTCTCCTTTTTTTTTTTTTTTTTTTTTTCTTAGATGACTCAGGGATGAATCTCATGGCTGCTATTCAGCCTCATGTGACATTGGACAATTATGTAAACTTTCTATGCCTCCATTTCTTTACCCATAAAAGAGCTCATACCACATATATCATTATTGTATTGTAAGGGTGGAGGGAAAATTCATGTGAAAATGCTTGGTAAAATGGAAAGGTCCATGTACTCAAGCAGTTATGACTATTGATTCATAATAAAACTGAAAAAAAGATATACCTACTTCATTCATATTTCCAAGTTTCATTGCTTTGTGCCCTAATCATCTTCTTCTAGAGTACTTTTATGAAAAGACGAGAATAACAATGCATGCTTCTTCTGATAATAATGGTACTTTGCTTCCATGAAAAAAATTTCTATAAAAATTAAACAGAAAAAATAAAAATTAAAAAAAAAAAAAAAAATTAAACAGAAAAAAGAGCTGATGAATACCCAGGTTTTTTTCTACTTGCTTAAGTCTTGCCTGATATCTCTCTGGCTTTGAACAGTGAATCATTCTTTATTTTCAACACATTCTATAGGTAAAGCATACTTTAAATATGTGATAAAATCATAAGCCCTCATTAAAATTGTCAATGCTATAAAGACTTCTATGGTATCTTTCCAGTTCCAAATTATTAATGATTATACTAAACATATTTTAATAATGGTATTTATATTGAACATTATTGAACAGCAAGAAAAAGTCAATTTGAATTCATAAATCTAGTTGAAACTTGGTGCTGTCAATACAAATCTTATTATAAAATATCACATCGCTTATAACAGAAAAAGATCAAGTAGTCTTTCTCATCCAGGGAGACAGCTAGTTACAACTGGAGATATATTTCAAAGTGCCAAACCTGGGTCCCCACTAAGGATGATATGATCCTTCTAGGTGTAGAAAAGATGAAGAAAAGGAAGTGAGAACATATCAATTGTGAAAAATAAATATAAACAATCCAGTATGAGTTACACAAAGCAAAACAATTACCTTCAGTTGCGTTTCCTTGTGACTGGCAAAAAAAAAAATAAATAAATTAAATAAATTAAATAAAATAATTAATAATCCTAGTAACAAAAGTTTAAACCCTAAATTCATTCCTAAACATGAATTATAACATTCTCATAACATTCCCATTGATAATGGGCTTTATGAAGCTTTATTGGGAGAGAACTATCCATGTTTCTGCATGTCTATAAGCAGACATATTGATGGTGTTTGTTTCAGAATATCTTTTCAAGATGTTTGCATAGTGAACAGCCCTAGAAAGCAAAAATATTCCTCCTTCTAGAACCATGGCAAGCAACACCTATTGTCTAATGTCAGCACAGAAGTCTTTTTCTGGTGTCCCCTTAATCTCTTCATACTTCCCTGTAAAAATTTGGGTTCCCAAAAAACTAACATAAGAAAAAAATGATGATGTCTTTTTCCTTACTATTTCTGTAAGGCAATATCCTTTGTTTCTGACCTAGCAGTCTCACATGTTCTGCCATGAAACGGGCCAACTGGTTAGCTAGAAAGTAGGAAAAAATCTCAGAATCTTCCTGGTTCTTAACTACATTTTCTAGATAAGTGGAACTTGATGCCTTAAGTACACTTAATGAACAAACAAACAAATTTGAAGCTCACACTTCTGAAATAACATTTCCTAAGTTTAAATTCAGGCATTGTCAACTTTTAGCTCTGTGATCTTGGACATGTCTTATAATCTCTCCAGGATTATTTCTTCATCTATAAAATGAAAAATAATGTATTTCTTGTGTTTTAGGATTGTTATGATGAGTTAAATAAGTAAATGTAAGGCACTCAGAATAATGTCTCATATTCAAGAGATGTTTAATTAATGCTGGCTCTATCAATTATTATTATAATAAAATTAGGGAAATAGAAATATACAAAAATCCATAATTTCACCATCACTTATATATGTTTTTAGGATTTTGGTACTTTTTTGTTGTTTTGTTTTGATGTTTATTTTCATAATTATTAGCATATCCAGAACCACTTTTGAAGAAAATCTTTTAATAATATATTATGGGTTATAACACGGGTTTATTTTGGCTCATTTACAAAAGATAGAGACTCAAGAACAGTTTAAATTTTGGCTCTCTCCTCTTTACAGATAGAATGAAGATGTTGAATAATACGATGATTAGGATGGCCCTCAGGAAATATAAATTTGGAGAAAGATGCCATGTGTATGTACCTGTACCTAGTTTATTGAGGAATCTCAACTCCTTGGGGTATACACATAAAGCAGTGACTTAAGTTGTTTTTATTTATGGTATAACAAAACTCCATTTTTCATTTTTTTGATGATACTTTACCATACTTCATAAGTTTTTGTACACTTCCAATAAATAGTACTTTCCAACCATATAAGACTTAAAGCCTTCATTATCCATCCTGGTTAGATCAAATTGAATGAAGGAAAAAAGGAGCAGTTGACCTTTGCCACTCCTGCTTTTTGGACAAATTCTTCCAGTATTGAAAGCAGGGGGAGGGATGGAGAGGCAGACATTGTACATAATTGGTTGGATGTTGACATGAGATGTGACACTGATCTCTAATTTGCTCTAGATTACCCTGGTACTAACAGCTCCCCATAGATCGTCGGCATGGTATTTTCAGGGGAGTCTTAAGGTTTATCGTTGCTTTTCCCAATGCCAGTGAATCCTCTTACAGAGAAGTCAGCTAATTTCCCTTCAAATGCTCCATGAGTAGAAGCCTCCAATTATCTTTTCTGTATAGTAGTGGTGAGGTTTGCCAATTTCTGCATTTTAACCTCTACATTTGAGAGTTAATTCAGATGTCAAACTTTCCCCACTCAAGGTAAAGTAAAAGAGACTTCCCAAGGACAGCCCCCAATACACACACACACACACACACACACACACACAGCTTGACCAGAGCAATTCACTTGAAGAAGATCCCCTCTGCCCTCAATTACTGTGCTCCCATAAGATACACTCAATTTCCTTTCTTCCCAATCCTTTTTTTTTTTTAAGATGTTACTTATTTCTTTGAGAGAGAGTGCGAATGGGGAGGCAGATGGGGAGGGAGAAAGACTCTGAAGTAGACTCAGCACTGAGCCCAGAGCTGAGGTGAAACTCTAACCCATGATGGACTTCCATGAGATCATGACTTAAGCCAAAACTGAGAGAAAACCTAGAGTTGAATGCTTAACCCACTGCACACCACAGGCATCTGCTTTTCCAATCTTTTCTTTTTTAATTTAAATTCAATTAACCAACATATAGTACATCATTCGTTTCAGACGTAGTTTTCAATAATTCACCAGTTGTATATATCAGTGCTCCTCATATCACATGCCCCAATCTTCTTATATAGGCTGATATTAACTGTTGTAGGGTACTGTGAACTGATGTTTGGGCAGTTTCTGAATGTGTCTTAAATTTGAAGGTCAGCAGTTTATAAGATGTATGTAATTTTATTGCTTTTGCTTTTAGCTTTCTTCATCTGTCATTCGTAAAGAGTTGGAAGAGTCCAACTCATCATCTTCTTACAATTGTACCATATTAGTAATATAATAAACACCATTTTAAACATTAGATTATTGAATAGATATGATGTTTGGATGTGCTATAGAGAACCACAAATCTATAAAATATTATAATGCAAAGAGATTTCCTAATATTGTTAATATTCCAGACTTTTCCATTATCAGTGATCTGATTTTATGCTGTTCTTCCCTACTTGGTCCCACTGCATGTGGCCAGGACAGGGCAAGGCATGACCAACACACCATTTTTCTTGTTTACTTATTGGTATTTATTTATTTATAATAGCAATAATATCACATTTATTAAGTATCTACTATGTCCCAAAGCTGTGATAAGAATTTTAAATCCATCTCATTTTTTATGCCAACTCTTGGTACTATTTTTTTCCAGCTTATTGAGATATAATTGACATATAATGTCATTTAAGTTTAAAGTGTACAACATAATTTGATACACATATATATTGTAAATGACCACCATAATAAAATTTGCTAACACATCTATCACTTCATATAGTTATCATTTTTTGTTGCTGCTATTGACAGTTGTTAATATTTTGAATCCACAACTCTGAAAAGTATAAAATTGTCTTCAGTAAAATAAATTAAATACAAGAAAATCACATTAAGTGCTCAGACTAGAACAGCTTTGACCATAACAGGCAAATTTCAAGCATACAAATCCTTTGTTCTGTTACTGCAGTAACAAACCAGTTTTTAATTTCTAATTTTTATATACATATCCCCATCATTAAAAAATGTGAATGTACAGTCACTTCAATACACACACAAATGCCATAACATTTCTAAAGAAGTTTTCTAAACATTTTAGATATAACATAAAAAAATAATTATTTTCCATGAAGTAAAAATGTTTCATCACAATTTTTTTGACTGTTTGCTTTTCAATATATAAGGCATTAACTAATAAATCCTACAGTCAAAGAAATAGAATTCTATGCCTAGAGTTTAAAACATTGAAGGTGGTATAAAGGTAGTAACCTACAGTATGAAATGCATATTAGAATATGAATCGGTACTTGGATTGTCTGTCTTCCAGTTATTTTGATTGAAAACAAATCTAATTCACAGCAAGGACTGCTAATCATAAAAAAAGGCATAATTCTTTTTTTTTTTTTTTTTGGTATGGTATTTCTCCATAGGTATTCAGCCACAAAAAGCTATGAACCTTAGATTCTGATGTAGCCATAGCCTTCCTCAAGCTGTGCTTGTATCTCTCAGACTGCATCATCTTCACATTAGGGAGTATATCATGATGTTTTGATTCCCAGTTGATGCAAAGTAGCCCTGTTGTAACAGAAGGCCACACAGGGAGTTTACTGAGTAATGTCTTTTGCTTTCATGTTGTCACTCTGTTAGCCTATCAAGCAAATTCTTCACTTTTTGATTGGTGAAGAGATGGGTAAAGGCTGAAATTTCTTAGATCCCTCAGGAAGATGTAAAGTGTAGGTTAAATTCTCATAATATGATTGACTTGAAAAAGTTATCTGCAAATCCCAATGGAGAAAACATGACGAATGAGTGTCTGTGAAACATGAAATAGTCCCTAAATCATCTGGTAGCTCTGGAAAATAAAATATGTCTTTTTGATAGACATTACCCACATTTCCAACAGCTATATTATGCAACTGTCAACTGAATGTCATTAGACATGATTTTGAAGGCCAAAGGAGTAATATTTCATGAAACCAAAAACAGAAAGTAATTTAAAAGTCAATAACCCCCACCCTGAACAAAAGTCTTGACCTGTTTTCAAAAGTAAATAGAAGGAAAACCTTACACTTATTCTCAATGCTTCCATGGAAGTTATAACCAATATTTTTTGTTGTTTCTTAATATATTAAAGTTTTTTCTCAGTGGATTCTAAAAGATTGTTAGTATTAGCAACTTGAAGTAACTAACATTCTTTCCTTTAGAGACTGCTAAATGTTTCAAGAAAAAATAAGGAAACAAAGACTACTTTACTTAGAGGTCCCAAGAGGGAAGCTTCCAGAAGGACAAGGCTGATCTTTTGTCTGTTTCTCCTTTTGTGTGATCAAAGCCTGAGCTAATTGGCCTGTGAGGACAAAGCTTGATCCATTTTAGGACTCCCATAGAGCCTGCCTTATGGAAGGGGTGAGTAGAATAAAGAGAAACAGATCACTTGGGGACAGAGGGTGACTTAAAAGGAGAACTTTTACATTTAAAATAATAAAGTATCTGACAATACAAACTTAAGAGCTGGGCATGCTTTGAAGCAGAAATGTTAAAGCAAATAAAACTGAATCGCAAAGAGTTACAGAAAAATAATTTCATGAGAGGAAATTTCACAAAATTTTCACCAATTAAATAATTTAAAATGAAGTAGCAAAAGAAGATATTGGCTAAAAAATTTGGTTATTTTGTTCTAGCACTGCCATTTACTTGTGATGCTCTCAAAGACTGGAAATTATTTTTGGTATTAACCTCAGGGCAATTTTTCAGTCTCTGAAAGTTCATTTTTCTCACAAAAACCAGGAAGGCTCAAATATATTTCATTCTTAAAATATATTTTATGGTAAAAGAGTTTAGAAGACATATTATCTGATTATATCTCTGGTGACCAATGCAAATTTTAGCACCCAAAATAGCTTCACTGTAATTCAACCAGGACTTAACTTTCTTATTAAAAATACTTACCCTGTGCTGAAAAATGACACTCTGTTCACCCTTGATACAGATCCACACTCTTACACACACACATGCACATACCTCACATTCATACTCACACAGTATGGAAAGTCTATTACAGACAATGAAGAGAAAGTGTGCTATAGAAAGAATTGCTTTCCCTGGGCCTCATATGTGCTTAGAGTCTCCTAAGATTCACAAGAAAGTCTGGTTCCTGCCTGAATCTCTGCCTTGGCCTCATTCACATGGACATCTCTCCCACACAACTTGCATCTTAAGTTCTTTCTTCTTTTATCTCCAAACCCTTGCTCATTATTTCTGATTTTTTGCTACAAAATTTAAACCATCATCATAAGAGGCAGCAGAGTGTGGGGGTTAAGAGCATTCAGGATTCACAGTTATACAGATTTGGACTGAAATCCCAGTCTAGAAATAATGGAGTAGTACTTATTAAATTATTAAACCTCACAAATTATCATGTATATATATATTTTATATAAAAATCTATCTATTATCTATCTCACACTAGGGTTAATGAGGATTAAGTAAAATAATGTATATTAAATATCCTGTACAGAATCTAAAATATGTGTTCCATAAATTATTGTAGTCATTAATGTGTCTGTGTCTAGATATCTCCCAAATCATTGACTTTCATCTTCCTTTCTTTTCCTTTTTTCTTTTTCTTTTTTTTCTTTTAGAGAGAGAGGGAGGTAGGTGGGGCAGAAGGAGAAAGGAGAAATAGAGAATCTTAAGCAGGTTCCATTCTCCGTGTGGAGCCTGATGGAAAGAGAGCTCAATCTGACCACCCTGAGCTCATGACCTAAGCCAAAATCAAGAGTTGGACGCTTTAACTCACTGAACCACCCAGGCACCTATCATCTTTCTTTCAACCCATTTTTTTTTTTAGCTGCCCTGTGGATATTTTCACTAAGACTGACCTATTCAAAACTGAACACTCATTTCCTAAATCACATTCACTTCATCATTTTCTTTTCAGAGTTAAACCTTGAAAGCATCTTTCCTCTTCCTTTTATACCTCATTCCTCTTGTTTAATCAGTAACTGAGTTATAGAGCATTTACTGAAACAGGTCCACACTTCATACAGACTACTATAAGTGCCTCCTACCTGAACTTCAGATTTTGGGGACTCCTTGAATTTTAATCTTTGAAAAGTACAGCTCAGATAACATTACTACCTTGATTGAAAAGTACCGATGACCACAGTGACTACTGATTTTGAACACAGGGCAATTTCATTGACATCTTTAAGGAAGTCTTCATCAAATCTTTCCTCATGCTCAAAGCATGTAGAATCACTTCCTTACTTGTCTTAAGTCATTTACATCAAGCCTTTATTATAGAATTTATTTGTATGTGTTTTACTAATTTATATAATTGTATTAAATATTTGGTAAAAGTAAATTCCATTTCAGTAAAAACCTGAAGTCTAAGAACTCCTGGATGCAAAACATAGTTGGGAATGAGCCTATCAATTTGTAAGATGTTCTTTTCTTATAGTCAATTCTTTTAAGCTAAATAACTCAATTACTTTCTTTTTTTTTTTTTTCTCAATTACTTTCTAAGATGATTATCTTAAAAGCTTAAGAAACTTTTCTTTAAGCTTAAGAATTTACTTACATATAACTAAAATAATAGAATTCATGGAAATATTCTTATACAAAAGAACGAGAATAGCTAGAAAGAAAAAAAAAGCACAACCCTGAAAACAGGCTCAAGGTATATTGAAGTACCAAGAAATAAAAATCAAATTTACTCAGGTTTAAACAATCTTTGGGCACAATGAGATCATAACAAAAGTAATGAATAAGGTTTTACATTTTCATTTCTCACAGTGAATAGTGCAAAATTATACCTTCCCCAAATATCTCTGGAATTCTCAAGAGCTTTTTCATTTGTGCTCACACAAAAAAATTCCCTTTCCATAGATTCCCTGCTACACATCTGGGCACAGTAATTTCATCAAAGTTACATCCTACTTCTAAGGTCCTGAGATCTCACCACAACAATATAACATGATACCATTTGCCAATCCGTCTCGCTTTGCCACTTAAATACCTTTCAGCAATGAAGACACCAATATTTTCCAAAGAATTTAAAGAAGGAATAGGCAGGAGTTATAATGCCTACCTTTTCTAAATTACCTCTTTCCCTCTGACTTCTAGGTAATATTTTGCAAATTCTCATGTTCAAAACGTCATTCTAGAAGGTCTTCATCCTGCATGCAAATCAATTTATGCAGATGGACACCTGTGTACTGTCAGTCACTCATTTATCAGACAATATTGAATTCCACATTGCACTCAGCTGGGAATATCCTGCTACAGATGAAGGCATTAAGCATTTTTATCACTTAAAGCAGAGAAAAATGGAAGAATTATACTTGCAACATATCATATAGATTGTTTTCATTTTGCTGCTTCTTGGATTGAGAGCACCAATATAGATCATTTGGTCTCTGAAAGTTTTATTGAATCAATATACCATACCATAAGTAATGATTGCAACCTTAGCTAAATTCCAGCTTGAACAAGTCTATAGGTCAGAATTCCAAACTTCGAGTAGAGTTTCTGTTAATTGATTACAAATTAAATTTATTTAGAAAGATCTCTATGTGCTTGTCTGTGGGACATTTAGAAACCATTCAAGAAAAACTGAGTCACAACTGGCTGTTTATAAGGCAAACAAATTAATTATACATTAAAACTATGTAGAATCAATTTTAAAGAAATTTAATCATTCTGCATTTATATAAAGTTGGCCAAGCCATCAACTAGTCTATACTAAAAATTATGATTTAAGTGTTCTGCCATAAACAGCAGGTATAGATTTTAACTAATTTACCTATACCTTCTATTAAATGTGCCTCCAAAACAGACTGGTATATTTGCCAAATTTTGAAAATATAGTCATTCAATGATAATAATGTTGGCGGGGGTGAGGAAGTTCTCTAGGAGTTTCATGATTTTGTCTGTCTTTTTACTCTATCACTGATTGCCCTTTACACCAGTCTCTATCAATGGGGATGTTTATTGAGGGAACAGGCTTAGGAGATAGAGACCGCATTTCCAGCTAGGGCAAAGGGTGTGTTTCTTTTCAGTCTGTTTCCTTCCAAATCTGAGAGCAGGCATGCTTACTGCCATTTACAGAAGACTCCATTTCTCTAGGCTCACAGTTCTCCTGCCATGCCACCTACTGTGTGTATAATCGAATGATTGGGTCCCTCCGTGTCACTCCCATAGACCTTAGGTTCAAGGGGAATTAGCACAAACATGAACATTTTTATGATGTTTGCTGTGGTATGAATAACAAAGTCTCTGACCAGAGAGTCATGTGTATCTTCTGCCAAGATCCATGAAGCATGGCAGGCTTACTAGTTAGTTTGCAAGATGGACTAAATCTAAGACCCTTCATAGGTCATGACAGTTTTGGGGGATGGGATCCTATCAGAGGCATAGCCTGGAAAAGGAGTTGTAATGACCTCACAGGCTGACTAACAAGGAGGATGAGGTGTGCCAGGTTGGCTCAGTTGGTAGAGTATGCGACTCTTGATCTGGGGTGCCTAAGTTCAAGCCCCACACTGAGCAGAGAGATTACTTAAAAATAAAATATTAAAAAAAGGACAAAAAATAAAGTCTATGGAGATCCATAGTGAATATCTTGTTTTTTAATTTAAGAAGGAGGCCATTAGACTGAGGTGGCTCTGATGCTGTGGTAGCCCACCTAAGGAAACCAAAATCTCAGCCTGTAGATATCACAAGGTTACAAAGTAAATTTTTTCATATGCCTCATTTATCTTTTAAGAATGTTGACCAAATTATATGGTCAAATAGGCAGCATACAATCTTTTACTTTATTGTCTGCACACAAAGGAGAATTGGGTGGTGGCTTTAGGCTTCATATAGTGGAAGAGATTCAAAGACAACAGCTGAAATGGTTTATGTTGTATGCCTGACTCACCGTGAGTGCATGGGGAATTATTATTCACATGGATATCTAGAATGCTATGAGCTGGTAGTGTCTACCATAGTGAAACACTCATTCCAAAAACAGTTTCTTTCAAAATATAGCACTACATCATCATTTGGAAGTGGTCACTTTTTAACGTCTCATTTTAAATAGGACAGAGATTAGCTAGCCATTTCTCAGAGCTTCTAGCTCATCCATGTCTCTCAGCTTTCCTTTGGGTTAAGGATGTTCAAGTGACTGAGTTCTGACCAACTGAAGGTTAGTCAGCAGTATAGATCCAGTCTGCAGGAAATTTCTAGTGAATTTCCCAGGGATTCTCTCTCATTCTCTCTCATCTCATTCTCTCTCATACCAGGTCAGCTGGTCTGATGCAAACAATCTAGATAAAGACTCCAAAGCACTAGTGAGGGGAAAGCACATTTTTTTTTCTATAAAGGCAAGAAAGCAAATATTAGGGACTGATTTCTTTGCCTTTGTTTTATTGGCAGATCCCAAATGGCAGATTTGGTCTCCAATATTTTTATTAAGGTGTTCCTATATGCTAATTACTAACATATTGTAATATATGTGTCAGGATACATTAACTTTGGTATTTTTTTCTTTAGTATTTAAAACATGAGCAATGCAGTTTTTAGAAGTAAAAAAAAAAAATCCCATTTTATTTGAAACATTGACATCTTTTTTATCCATCAGATAAAGGTAAGAATCACTTTCCATGAATGGCTAGTTCCTGACTCTCCTTACCATTAAACCAATGTGTTCCCAAATATGGAAAGCTATACAATATTTTAAAATCATAATATGCTTTGTGACCTAGGATGTGATTTCTCCAAAAGTTAAATGCTTATAAAATGTCGAGATACTCCATTAGCTCTAAATCACATATGCTGTAAAGCAGTCTAAATCCATTCAGGGCCTCACTACTTTAGACTTCACATTACATATATTTTTATACTCATATTATTCCAGTTAGAAATAAATCAGTTAGAGTAATAGGCTGACATCAAGAATAAGCTAAAATATTGTGCCTAACACAAACAGGTTTTGTTGAATGTGGTCAAGGAGGTGAAATGTTTGGGTATTGTTCTCTTCCACAAGATTAAGGTAACTTGGAAAGATAAATTAAGTTATCTTGACTGAAGGCTGAAGGAGAGCAAAAGGACAGCTTGCCAGCATGAATCTTCTCATTAGAATGATATGCAATTGCTTTGAAGTCATCTTTGTATTTTTCATCATATGCCATGCCCTCCCTGGCAAAATCAACAGTGTTATCATGCAATTACCTAGCTTTTGACTATACAATTTACATTTTGATGCATAATACCTTTAGTTTTTTCTTATTTTTTTTCTTTGCAGTTGATTGACTTTTATTAGAATTTACTACTAGGGGTTTATATAATAGAATTTGAAGGGGAACTTTGGTGGCATTAAATAACCAATTATTATAATAAAGATAAATAATACCTAAATGCCAAACACTGGAAAATTTCCCCTAGATCATACATATTAGGAAAGATGTTTATTGAAGAATTACACATACATACAGTAATATATACATAACATATACAAACATTACAAGTTTTGTATTTCCTATGAACTAAGAATCTTGGAGATATGAGCATATAAGATTATTATGACGTTAGCAAATATATACAGTCTTCCCCCACAAAAACAAACAAAAAAGATAATATAAGCCCAAATCAAATAAAACTCATATTAAAAGTGGTGCTGCACAAATTCAGTCTTATATATTCTTAGAGCTCAAGAGTGGTCTGGAGTTTCAGATAAAATGAGAGACTGTAATTTGCTAAGAAGAATAATCATAAGGAGTAAAATTTATACACATACTCTAAGGGTAAAGGAATTAACACAAGAGGTTAGGTGTCTTACCCAAGTTCAGTTTTTCAAAATGATGAACTCTCAGGTTAATCAATCTATTGTTTGGAAATAGAATCTCCCATGTCCAGAACAGGTGACATATCTCAGGACAGTAATAATGGCTTCAATTGCACCTCATTGCTAATGTTTCACTAAAGTATATGCATTAAAATCTGAATGTGTTTTGTGGTTAAAGTAGAAAACTTTAGCAACCATTTGAAAATTTATTTAAATCTAATCTATCACCTAAGTAGCTGCATTGAAAAAACAACCATGATGTGATGTGTCAACATTTACTCTTCACTAACAAACATGCTACTTTGGAAATACAGCATTCATGTCATAAAAATCCTTAAAAAAGGCCAATTGAAATGTAATATTTAAATAAGCTTAGAGGACATTTAAAATGCCATAAATAGAAGAGTTCGAAATTTAAAAAAATATCAACAGACTAAGAAGTATTTAGTAATAACAGTTTAAACTACAAACTTAGGTTTTTAAACATTCATTTGCACAATTAGATTTTACAAAACTGCAAGATTTCTAGATTTAAGTCACAAAGACATCCTTACTTAAGATATTTATTTAAAAATTCAAGAATTCCATTATGCTAAGCTTGTCTAGATATTTCTCTAAACGAATTTCTTGTTTTTCTCTTCAACCTTCCAGATTTTAGCAAGGTATAATGGTTTCCTTTAGTGAAGTAAATTTTACTGTATGTATAAATCAGAAATAAAAATCAAGTTTTAGTTGTCAAAGTGCTTGAGGAGTAACCAAAATGAATGCGAGCAAGAAATTAAAGGCAGGAACCAGAAGACAAAATTAAAACTCCCAACTATCATATTGCAGAGGTAAAGAAAGGAATTCAAGAAATGGTATCTGTTAGGTTGATGGTTGTATGTGAAAAAGGAAGACACATGAACTCACACTCCATTTCATAAAGAGGATGCATTGAAGTTTAATAAAGAGATGAGGAAGAGCCTCAATTCACTACAGCTATGTGCTTAGGTTCTCAAAAAACATCTACAAAAAGTTATTAGGCTTCCTTCTAATTCTGTGAAACTGAAAAAAAGAAACTGTATTTAAATGTAGTCAGGCCAGAAGGGGGAGTTGTCACACTCTACCACTTATCTCTATAACAGACCCAACAAGAAGAGACAAATTTTTGCCTCTTCGCCTAATAACAAGCTCAGCCAACAAGAAAATACCACAACTCATTCAAAGAGAAGCCATCACCACCCTAAACTCTTGCTCTTCTTCCATGGACTTTCCTTCGAGCATCCCCTCTCAACTTGCTTTTCTCTACACGTAATGTCTCTCTACTCTGATCTCCAAAATTGCCTCTGGTTTGCTATAGCTTGCAGATCCCAGATTACAATTCCTCTGCTATTCCTAAATAAACTCACTTTGCTAGTAAGATAACTGGCTATTTTACTCTCAAGTTTGACACCCTCAAATATTTCTCTCTCTATATGTAATAAAAAAATCAAATTGAAACTATCCAAAACAGCATTGCTTTTTAAGTAATGAGTTGAATTTTCTTCTCCACACTTTACATTTTTTTCTTTTTCTTTTTTTTTTCCTTTTCCGATTCCCCTCTTTTCTTCCATGTCTTAATTATTATGGTCATACTATGTATGCAGCATGCACTGAAGCTTTTCTTATTGTAGGGGATTTTTCACAGAACATGTATAATTGGTGTGATGACCAAATATGCCATAACCAAATAAGAGAGGAAGAAAAAGTGTTTTTATCAAAGGTAGATTTTCTCTGATCACTTAAGCAAAAGAAAGATTTCTTTTTTATCTATTAACTCTCATTTTAATCTGTGGCATATCTATTTTACCTCCTCTATGGATCTAAAAAGATGATTCCCAAAGTCTTTATATAATCTCACAGCAGGGAAAAGTTCCAAAATGTTTGCTGGTATATGCAGAGGTGTTTTCTCTGTGTCACACAAGATTCAGCCACCTGTCTTAGGGACATAAAGAAGTGGAAGGTACTAAATTATGCTCTTTGGTTAGAGGATAAAGATCTTCCCCCAATTTCCACTTAAAGATCAAATTAACGTGAAATAGTTTCAGAAACTTGTAAACGGCTTTATCTGTCAATATCATACTGTCACCAGATGAAGGTCAATCAGAAATATATTTCTTAATTTCTGTATAAGAGACAAATCCCAGGAGACTTAACAGAAATGGGACTAAATGGAATTTAGCAATATAAGAAATATAAGAGGGCAAACACATTTGCAAATTTTCATAATGCTCTCTCAAATTTTTGTATCATTATCAAACAAAAACTTTAGAGTATTTTATACTGATTTGTTTTTAAATGTTGTTTTGCACCTTTGTGATACAGCAAAGGCGGTCCTAAGAGGGAAGTATATAGCAGTACAGGCCTTCAGGAAACAAGAAAAGTCTCAATTATAAAACCTAACCTTCCAACCAAAGGAGTTGGAAAAGCAACAGCAAATATAGCCTAAATCCAGGGGGAGAAGGAAAATAACAAAGATCAGAGCAGAAGTCAATCATATAGAAATGAAATATTGTTTTGTTAAAAATAAGTGAGGTGGTCATTAAATGACCCCAGGTCATTAAATGCTCATCCCCAGATGTGGAATGGTCTTAAATTTTGGGTCATAAAACACCTTGTAATATATATACAATTTGTAGAAGATATTAAGCAGATTAGTATTACAGAATATTATCATAGGCTCTTTCTCTGGCTGAAACCATGAATCCTTAGACGGGAAAAACACTTTGTTTCAATGTGTTCCTCCTGCATGAAGCTGAAGGGAAGCAGAATTTGTCATCCCAAAGTATGCCTCCTTGGCATAAGGAATATCTAGGCTGATTATTTTTAAGAAACAACAGACATTAAGAGAAGCTCTGAAAACAAAGGAGAAGGGTAGCCTTTGGAAAGAGACATTTACACTTACAAGGGAAATCTCCATTTGCCCAGAGTCTCCAGACTGTACTAGGAAGAGGGGGATGACTATATCTCTAGAAATTTAGCAGTAGAGAAGACATAACAACTTTAGCCTTTGTTTACTTTGCTTTTCCAGGTCACCTCACAACTGCCCCACCCCAAACATCGTCTTTTGTCTTTAGCTGGAGATGTTATTTAAGGTGGTGGCTTGGGCCATCTCTGAGAGTTACTTAATGTTCCTGGGTGTCTCCCATGTACACAAGAGGTACATATTATTGAACTTCTATTTGCTTTTCTTCTGTTAATCTGTCTTGTATTGGGGGTGAGAGGAGGGGGTTGTCTCAGCCTAGAACCTAGATAAGTAAAGGAAAATTATTTTTCCTTCCCCACAAAACACAAAGAAAACTTCCAGTTTTGCCATTTACATTATGACATTAATAACCAAACTATAAAGTTCATGTTTCCTATTTTTATTTTTACAGTCAATAAGATGCTCTAAAAAGTGTTTTTGGTCCAGGTAATATATAAATGACAACAAATATTCTATTAGTTTAAATAATCCAAACATTTAAATAGAACAAAAATATTGGCTATTAGTGTTCCCCTACATGCAGAATTGCAGAAGAGACTTTGATGGGGTGGCTGATGCAGAGAAGTTTGGATTTCGATAAATATTGATTGTGGGCTGAAAATATCAAATCTTGGAGTTAAAACTGAGCAGCAAGGAATCTTGAACCTTAAAAGAAATGAGAGCCACATGAGGTAGAAGACCTTAAGAAATAAAACGATAGAGGATCAAGGTTGGACCTTGTAGGAAGGAAAGGAGGCCATATATATATATATATATATATATATATATATATATATATATATATATATATTTCTGGTTCAAAGACAGTTTCAGAGTCAAAGCTGCTAATGAGTTATTCCTAAAAGCTAGAAACAAAGTTCCACATGTGATTTTCACAAAAGTTAAGTTCTTTTAAATTGTCCTTTATTCTATTCTAGTTATTTTTCCAAAGAATCGATACGATAAAAATATACTTCTATGTTTGGAAACAGAAAATATAAGTTACAAAACCACATTTTATCTTTATTCTTTGAGATAACTTGCTTAATATCTATCTTTTTACTGAATTCTTGGTACATTACTACCTATGGGCTCAAAACATTTATTCAAAAGTCTCTATCATAGTTATTCCATTTGAAGTGGTAGAAAAGCTGCAAAATGATAAATCCTATTGAAGGCAACTATAAACAACATTTGATTCATATATACTAAAACTTGTTATAAGTAACGAATGATTTAGATAGAGCACATTTAGCACTGTCTAGCGATGAACATTTATTATGGGAATATCACAGAAGATGAGGCTGTGGTAGATAGTAAACCATCAATCAGATGTGACCCCACAACAAATTGTACCTCATCAACTGCTTTAATATGTCATGAAGCTTCCAAATAGACATCACTGGACCATTTGTTAAGCCCAAACTACTTTTTCACTGACAAAGCAAAAGACATTTGGTATTTTCATTTATATGTAATATCAAAATGAATCGATGAGATCTAGTCATCCAAAATAGAATTTCTATGAGGATGGGCCATTGAAATTCAGACCTTGGCTTCTTTACAGAAATTACTTGTAATGATGGGCTTTTATTTTTTTTTTTACAAATGTTATAAGAAAGAAGGTTGTATTTAAATTCTGAAACTAAAAAAGTCAACATTAGTATATTTTATAATATACTTTTATTTATGCAAAATGGAAGAAAAATGTCATTTCCACTTACTGTTCTGCTATAAAACTAAGTATTAAGATATTCCCAAATGACATTGCAAGAAGAGCAAAAATAAAAATAGCATAGTGGAATGCTCATATGCTCATACAGGCATGATAATTACACTATCAAGAAATGCTTCTTTGTGGCTACAAAAAAAAACTTATTTCAAAAGAATCATAATCAAGCTTAGCCTTCTGATATGAAAGAATCCCCTTTATTCCTTCTGCCACATTTGTTATGATTTTTGTTTATCTCTGCAGTCAGCTGAGCTTATTTCTCTTTCCTGTGAATATGCATAATTCTGATGTACTTTGTGTTCTTCCTTAGACTGTAAGGTGCATGAAGGTACAGAGAGCCTACCTCATTGCCACTCCAATGTGACCCTGCCTTTGAATCTTAAATTCTTGTATCTATTATTCAGCTTTATAATTAACTTTCAAACAAGGCCTTTTAAAAACTTACATAGATATAAGAAAATGTTGATGCTCGTATTGATTTGAAAGTACTGTGTTTCAGCTTTAAATGATACACTGGACCAGATGGATTTCACAGATATATACAGAACTTCACATCTGAATGCAACTGAATGCACATTCTTCTCAAATGCACATGGAACTTTCTTGAGAATAGACCACAAACTAGATCACAAATCAAGTCTCAACCAATACCAAAAGATTGGGATTGTCCCCTGCGTATTTTCAGACCACAATGCTTTGAAACTAGAACTCAATCGCAAGAAGAAATCTGGAAGAAACTAAAACACATGGAAGTTAGAGAGCATCCTACTAAAAGATGAAAGGGTCAACCAGGAAATTAGAGAAGAATTAAAAAGATTCATGGAAACTACTGAAAATGAAGATACAACTGTTCAAAATCTTTGGGATACAGCAAAAGCAGTCCTAGAGGGAAATACATCGCAATATAAGCATCTCTCAAAAAATTGGAAAAAACTCAAATATACAAGCTAACCTCGCACCTAAAGGAACTGGTGAAAGAACAACAAATAAAACCTATACCAAACAGGAGAAGAGAGTTAAAGATTTGAGCAGAACTCAATGAAATAGAGACCAGAAGAACTGTAGAACAGATCAACAAAACGGAGTTGGTTCTTTGAAAGAATTAAGATAGATAAACCATTAGCCAGCCTTATTAAAAAGAAAGAGAGAAGACTCAAATTAATAAAATCATGAATGAAAAAGGAGAGATCACCACCAATACCAAGGAAATACAAACGATTTAAAAAACGTATTATAAGCAGCTATATGCCAATAAATGAGGCAATCTAGAAGAAATGGATGCATTTCTCGAAAACCACAAATTACCAAAACTGGAACAGGAAGAAATAGAAAACCTGAACAGGCCGATAACCAGAGGGGAAATTGAAGCAGTCATCACAAACCTCCCAAGACACAAAAGTCCAGGGCCAGATGGCTTTCCAGGGGAATTCTATCATACGTTTAAAGAAGAAACCATACCTATTCTACTAAAGCTGTTCCAAAAGATAGGAAGGGGTGGAATACTTCCAAACCCTTTTATGAGGCCTTAATTCCAAAACCAAAGACCCCACCAAAAGGGAGAATTATAGACCAATATCCTTGATGAACACAGATGCAAAAATTCTCACCAAGATACTAACCAATAGGATCCAACAGTACATTAAGAAGATTATTTACCATGACCAAGTGGGATTTCTCCCTGGGATGCAAGGGTGGTTCAACACTTCATAAAACAATCAATATGATAGATCATATCAACAAGAGAGAAAACAAGAACCTTATGATCCTGTCAATAGATGCAGAGAAAGCATTTGACAAAATACAGAATCCATTCTTGATCAAAACTCTTCAGAGTGTAGGGATAGAGGGAACATTCCCAGCATCTTAAAGGCCATCTACGAAAAGCCCACCTCAAATATCATTCTCAATGGGGAAACACTGGGAGCCTTTCCCCTAAGATCAGGAACACGACAGGGATGTCTACTCTCACCACTGCTATTCAACATAGTACTAGAAGTCCTAGCCTCAACAATCAGGCAACAAAAGGAAATAAAAGGCATTCAAATTGGCAAAGAAGAAGTCAAACTCTCTCTCTCCTTGCGTTTAACATGATACTGTACATAGAAAACCCAAAAGGCTCCACCCCAAGATTGCTAGAACTCATACAGCAATTCGGCAGTGTGGCAGGATACAAAATCTATGCCCATAAATCAGTGTCATTTCTATACACTAACAATGAGACTGAAGAAAGAGAAATTAAGGAGTCAATCCCATTTACAATTGCACCCAAAAGCATAAGATCCCTAGGAATAAACCTAACCAAAGAGATAAAGGATCTATACTCTAAAAACTATAGAACACTTCTGAAAGAAATTGAGGAAGACACAAAGAGATGGAAAAATATTCCATGCTCATGGATTGGAAGAATTTATATTGTGAAAATGTCTATACTACCCAAGGAAATTTTCACATTCAATGCAATACCTATAAAAATACCATGGACTTTCTTCAGAGTTGGAACAAATAATCTTAAGATTTGTGTGGAATCAGAAAAGACCCCGAATAGCCAGGGGAATATTGAAAAAGAAAACCAGAGCTAGGGGCATCACAATGCTGGATTTCAAGTTGTACTACAAAGCTTTGGTCAAGACAGTGTGGTACCGGCACAAAAACAGACACATAGATCAATGGAACAGAATAGAGAGCACAGAAATGGACCCTCAACCCTATGTCAACTAATATTCGACAAAGCAGGAAAGACTATCCACTGGAAAAAAGACTCTCTTCAATAAATGGTGCTGGGAAAATTGTACATCCACATGCTGAAGAATGAAACTAGACCATTCTCTTACACCATACACAAAGATAAACTCGGATGAAAGATCTAAATGTGAAACAAGAATCCATCAAAATCCTAGAGGAAAAAAAAAAAAAAAAAACAAAATCCTAGAGGAGAACACAGGCAACACCCTTTTTGAACTTGGCCACAGCAACTTCTTGCAAAATACATCTATGAAGGCAAGGGAAACAAATGCAAAAATGAACTAGTGGAACTTCATCAAGATAAAAAGCTTCTGCACAGCAAAAGAAACAGTCAACAAAACTAAAAGACGACCTACAGAATGGGAAAAGATATTTGCAAATGACCTATCAGATAAAGGGCTAGTATCCAAGATCCATAAAGAACTTATTAAACTCAACAGCAAAGAAACAAACAATCCAATCATGAAATGGGCAAAAGACATGAAAAGAAATTTCACCAAAGAAGACAGACATGGCCAACATGCACATGACAAAATGCTCCACATCACTGGCCATCAGGGAAATACAAATCAAAACCACAATGAGACCACACCAGTGAGAATGGGGAAAATTAACAAGACAGGAAACAACCAATGTTGGAGAGGATGTGGAGAAAGGGGAACCCTCTTGTACTGTTGGTGGGAATGTGAACTGGTGCAGCCACTCTGGAAAACTGTGTGGAGGTTCCTCAGAGTTAAAAATAGACCTGCCCTATGACCCAGCAATTGCACTGCTGGGATTTACCCCAAATATACAGATGCAGTGAAATGGCAGGACACCTGCACCCCAATGTTTCTAGCAGCAATGTCCACAATAGCCAAACTGTGGAAGGAGCCTCGGTGTCCACTGACAGATGAGTGGATAAAGAATATGTGGTCTATATACACAATGGGATATTACTCAGTCATCAGAAATGACGAATACCCACCATTTGCTTTGATGTGGATGGAACTGGAGGGTATTATGCTGAGTGAAGTAAGTCAATCAGAGAAGGACAAACCAGTATATGGTTTCACTCATACAAGGAATATAAAAAATAGTGAAAGGGATTATAGGGGAAAGGAGAGAAAATGAGTGGGCAATATCATTGAGGGTGACAGAACACGAGAGACTCCTAACTCTGGGAAACGAACAAGGGGTGGTGGAAAGGAAGGTGGGTGGGGGGCTGGGGTGACTGGGTGATGGGCACTGAGGGGGGCACTTGAGGGGATGAGCACTGAGTGTTATGCTATATGTTGGCAAATCGAACTCCAATTAAAAAAATATACAGGGATCCCTGGGTGGCGCAGCGGTTTGGCGCCTGCCTTTGGCTCAGGGCGCGATCCTGGAGACCCGGGATCGAATCCCACGTCAGGCTCCCGGTGCATGGAGCCTGCTTCTCTCTCTGACTGTGTCTCTGCCTCTCTCTCTCTCTCTCTGAGTGTGACTATCGTAAATAAATAAATTAAAAAAAAAAAAAAAAAAAAAAAAAAAAAAAAAAAAATATACAAAAAAAAAGAAAGTACTCCGTTTCCTATTCTAGTATTCAGATATATGTTTTGCAGGTATATTATTTATTTTGTCTGATAAATTAGATTCCATAAAGCTAGATTCTCTTGCTAGTTAGACCTTTGAAAATGCCTGTCTGTGGTTGCAAGGAAGACTATATTACAAGAGACCTAAAAGAAACGCAGCAATGCTCCTAAGAAAGCAAATTAAAGTGATTTTGAATAGGATTTGGGAAGAGGGGCTCCAGAATGAATTTTTTTCTTCCCAATTTGCAATAAATGTTTGATCTGAGGAAAACTATTTTTAGAGGTGCCTGGTAGCTTAGTAGTTTAAGCCTCTATCTTTGGTACAAGTCATGATCCCAGGGTCCTGGGATCCCAGGGTCTGGGATCAAGGCCTGCAGCGGGCTCCCTGCTCAGTGTGAAGTCTGCTTCTCCTCTTCCTCTGACTCTACCCCTTGTTCAGGCTCTTTCTCACTCTCTTTAGCTCTCAAATGAATAAATTAAAAATCTTAAAAAAAAAAACTACTTTTAAAATTGGATCCAAAATTTCTATTAGTTTTTAGACAAGAGTCCACCATGAACCTTGTTTTTTGCAAGTGCTTGCTGAGTGTACCAAACCAGGAACTATCATCACCTTGTGACTCTAAGCAGTTCTTCAGCAGGTTACATAGGCAATTAGGTATGTCAAGACAACTATCTTGCAACTACTTATTCTCCAGTGGAGGGGGAAATGGCATCCTTGCTGTTTGCTATAAAAGATACTAAGTCCTAGGCCCTGAATTTCTTTATTACAGCACCATCTGGCCCCATTCAGGCACCCTGTAGGACTTGGGGACAAGGGTAATAGAGCTACCATACCCATGGTCCTGCTGTTCACTGTGCTGTGAGTGTGCAGTTTGTTAACTGGCTTTCACTGAGTCTTGTCTACTCTTGGGAGTCATGGGAGTGTGGTAAGCCAACAGGCTCTCTTGCTTAGTCATTTCTTGGAGTCTTGTTACTCATTGACATATTCTCTGAAGTTGGGGATCTTCTATGGCATTTGTGTTTTACAAAAATAAAATGATATACTTTATGCTAAGAAGTTAACATATAAAGAAAAAAATCTCAAAAGAGAAATCTGAAAACTGTATCATGCTCATTTGTTATCAAATTTTCCAGTTACTGCAATTATTATTTCTGGGAATGTCTTCAAATGACATACTTAGCAAGATTCTGCTTTATTTTAATTTCACCTAACCACACAATCTGAGAGTTGGATATGAACATAGAGATTACCTCTCCTAGCAGGTGGCCCTACATGCTCTTTTCATCTAGTGATAATATATATCTAGTGATAATATATATCAACCAATGTCCACAAGATAGACATATAATTTTCAGATGATTCCAGTTACTAGGACATTAATTTTTACATTGATCTGAAATCTGGGATTTTGTAAAGCATCAATTAATTTAACTAAGTTTTATTTTCCTTTCTTTATTCTTCCATTCCTCCCCCCACCCTTTTTTGGAACACACTTTTAAGCATCAAGGAGGAAAAATTTTCCCTTTCTCCTCAAGCATCAGACTATCTTTTTCCATCTTTCCACATGACTAGGAACAATGTTATCTTATTCCTCTTCTCACAGGCTTAAGAGTCTCTTCCTTTTTCTTTAACATTCCTCATAACAAAAGTGTTCCAAATTTCATTAACACCCTATTCACCATTGTCTATATGTTCTCTATGGAACTGTTTCAAAAAGTGTGACATCCAGACTATTTTCTTCTTAAAATCTGCATAGTATGTGAATGTAGCCAAAATGTAGATTTATCTACTTTTTCCTAAAATTTACATCACAATTGTTTGCTTAAATTAGGAATTTTTCCACATGAAATGATTCCAATGATGTGTAAGCCATTCAAAAATTAATCTAAATTCCCTATATTAACATGGGCTAGATTTTATATTGGGCTCTGATCATCATCATCTAATCTGAATATTTGAAAGATTTTTATTAAATATTGGTCACCAGAATCAAAGAAAATTTTTAATGAATTTCTGCTTTTTATGGCATTGACTATGACACTGCTAACCATCATTCTTAAATATGAAAGCATATTTTTTCATGTAGTTAAGTTGACAAGAAAATTGATAAAAATATGAGCTTCAAATATTCAATTAGAAGGGAATTAATAAAATATTAGCTCTGCATAGCTAATGAAAAAAATAATTATATATATATAATTCAGGCATATATATATACACATACATATTATACATATATATTATACATATATATATATATATATAATTCAGGTATACTAATATACTGAATTTAAGTTAAAATAAGAGAATATGGGATGCCTGGGTGGCTCAGTGATTGAGCATCTGCCGTCAGCTCAGGGCAAGATCCTGGAGTCCCGGGATTGAGTTCCACATTGGGGTCCCCTCAAGGAATCTGCTTCTCCCTCTGCCTGTGTCTCCTCTGCCTCTTTCTGTCTGTCTCTCATGAATAAATAAATAAAATCTTTAAAAATCAATCAATCAAATAAGGGAATATGATATTTGTATATCAAATTGAAAAAATAAATGATGATTTTATATACTATTAAAAGTACCCTCATCAAGTATTCAAATGTCATTTGAGTCAGCATGTAAATTGCCACTCTTTTGTCAATTTACATGCTGTAATTCTGTTTGGAATTACGAATCAAGAGCCTTTAAAAGATCATATCTTCTGAGACAATAATTCTAGGGAATGATCAGTTTTATGCTCAAAGATATTTATAGCAGAATAATAATGTAAAATCATAATCTAAAGCAAAATAACGTTAAAAGTATATATGCAAGATAATTCATGTTCTGCATTGATAATATATATGCATGATATAAAGTAATATACATGTTTACTATTTTGTGTATGCATGTGCATACACATATATATGTATGAACACCAAGAAAACTACTGGGGCAGGATTAAAGTGACTATTCTTGCAAGGAGGGCTTTGTAGTAATTTGGGGGTCTTTTTTAATGTTTCTCCCCCTATTTCCAATGACTCTACATTTACCATATGCTATTGTTTAAATGAAAAACTGAATTAAGCCTTCAGCTTATTAGGACCTAACCTGTGCGAACATACTATGATAATAACTAAAACTCCTAAGCAGCTCCTATTTGCTAATACTGGATATGTCCAGAAAATGCAGAATATTAAAAAAATTAAGCACCAAAATATTTTTTCATTTTATCCAACATATGCTTTGTTCTTAGTTACCTAATGTTTCTGAAATTATTTTTAAAGACAGAAGGCTCATTTCTCAACCAGTTAGAATTATATTTTTTATAATACTCTCAGGCTCTCAGAATACTCTTAGAATAATTGAATCTTCAATAATACTCTGATCAGTCATAACTTAAATCCACACAGCTTTTGTTATTTTAGTTATTCAAGCTAATACCATTCCTTTCTGATCAAGGAGCAATTGTGCTTCCTTTCCAACACCTTTCTAAATGTTTTAATACTGAATTAACCCATAGGAAAACTTGATTATTGACAATATCAAAACAATGATTATTTTTAAATCTTGTGGTTTTTTTAAAGATTTTTTAAATTTATTCATGAGAGGCACACACACAGAGAGAAAAAGAGAGGCAGAGACACAGGCAGAAGGAGAAGCAGGCTCCATGCAGGGAGCCGATGTGGGACTCGATCCTGGGTCTGCAGGATCACACCCAGGGCCGAAGGCAGGCGCTAAACCGCTGAACCACCCGGGCTGCCCATAAATCTTGGGTTTCTTTATTATTTTTTAAAGATTTTATTTATTTGAGAGAGAGCACAAGCCAAGGGGAGAAGCAGAGGGAAAGGGAGAAGCAGACTCCCTGCTGAGCAGAGAGCCCCAGGAAGGGCTAGATCTAGGAACCCTATAATCATGACCTGAGCTGAAGCCAGATGCCCAACTGACTGAGACACTTAGGCACCCCCGTGCTTCTTTATTTTTTATAATGACTGATTTTTATACATCATGGAAAAGTAAGCAGAAACTTATTTAACGTTAACTGCTTTGTTCTATAGACTGATTAAAATGGTATATATATTTCAGGCTACTGCTATCCTCCACTTACAAACATAGAATGATATCTGAAACTCCTACACATTTGGAAGTTAGGTTTTCAATTATCTATTAATTCAAACTAAGGGACATATTGGGGAAGAATGGCATAATCAGACTTCTTTCTCACCATAGCCGTGATTTTATTACCTTAATTATTTCTATATCTAGATATCTAGAAAACAGTAAATTCAGTTTAATCTAAAATATAGTAACTGTGAACTTCTGCTAACTGCCTCTTTTTTGCTTTAAGACTGTAATAGTTCACATTCATAATGAAGACCCAGAGTCACTGTCATATCTTGAGATATGAAAATGTATGAGAATTTGCCGTATTATATTCAATGAAATGTAACACATAAGAGTATTTGAAATTATCTCATAGGCGTTCATATTGAGATTGATCTGCTTGTAATATTTCTATTAATGCTAAACCTTCATTCATCAGAAAATCATATTCTTGTATCATGGTAGATAACAGCAAAATACATTTTCAAGTGTTTCCCCCCTCCTCAAATAGATGGGGGAAAAAGCATTTGGGGGGGAAAAAGTCATATTTTAAATCAAATTAATTTTATTTTACCCACTGATCAAAGACTCCTGTTTTTATGTACTTCTTAAAATGTCCAGATTTACCTGGATGTTTAGGTATTATTTTAAATCTATAAACCATGCAAATTCCTTAAAGCCTTCTGCTTCAAATTATCAACCCATAGCAAACATGCTATTAGGCAATTTAAAGGATTAAAGCAATTGTCAACTGGTTAAATGAGAGAGAAAATCCCTGTCCATTTTTCTGTCCTTTCAACTTTTCAAACATATCCATTTACAGTGACATTTAGAAAGCATCCTAAATGAGTAGTTGTGCAATATTTTAAAATAATGAATTTAATTGTCTATTTAAGGTATATATAAGCAACCCCATTTACTGAGTACTGACAGAAAAAGAACAATAGCTTCAGTTCAAGAAGAGCATTATGTGTCATGTCTCAATGGCATTTTATTTATCCCTTGTGGTTTTTGAGGCTAGGGAAGTGACCTTCTTTCTTAGTATTTAATTCTTGACACCTCAAAGTACTTCCATGAGTACCTATATTTCTTTCATTTCTTCCTTTATACTGGATCCTGATAAGAAAAAACACTTAACACATTAACATTGAACATTTAGTATGATATGAGGTTCAATGGTATATGAAGTATAACTTCAATAAAATTATACTGGAGTCCTCAGTAGAACTTCTACTGTTTCTCGATGTTTATGTATTATTCAGACTAATAGTGATCTTAAAGTAGAAAAAGCTTCTTGTCTCTTAAAACTTTTATTGAGAAGAGTTCAAAATGCACACAGTTAAGTGCTATTCTGTGTGGATTTAATGTAGAGTGAAAAGCTGTTTGGTGCCCATTTTAGATTCACTGGCAACAAGATAGGCAAGAAAGCATGTACAGAGAGTCATGAAGATATATATGAAAAATTAAGAGTTTAAAATTAATTTGAACTTATAATGTAATGCGCCACGTGGAAATCTAAAAATCAATTTTCAAATGGAACAGCTTGAAATTTTTTTCTTGCCATCTGGTTTTGGACCTGGCTCATTCAATTCCAATTTTGCCCTTGTAAATACTCCAATTTCATATATACTATATGGGAACGATAATCCATGCCACCTAAGCATATCTTGTTTTTCCTAAAAATATAGTTGTTTTTGTTTTTTTCTACACTATCAACATTACCCACATGCCCTCTTAATCATGGGCACACTTATCTTTATTTTAAACCAATTGTGATATTATTAATTGACTTATTGACATATTGAAAAGTTGATTGCATTTTATTTGGCTAAATTAAAAAATATATATATGTCTAACATTTTTACATCCTTAATGAGCCTAAAATACAGATTGATGAATTCAAATGAGGAGGGAGAAACAGATTTGGCTACTTGAGTCGTAAAGTAAGAGAAAAAGTAGGGCCTAATATATAGACATAGGATTAAAAAAGATTATGCATGGAAAGCATTTATACATGCTGGCATACAAAGAGTGCTCAGTAAATGTTAGCAATTAGCCTTTGTGTGTGTTTGTATGTGTGTGTTAATAGTAATAAATAGAAGATTTAAATTTATATTTATTTTTTTCCTGAAGAAAATATTTATTGAAAAACTACTGCTAGTTACTTTGCATATGCTATCTCATTTGTTCCATGCAAAATAACGCTGTGAGAATGCTGAGAACTATACAAGTCACCTCCCCCCCCAACCAAAGTGCACAGTTAATAAATGAGAGATGTGGGCAGACATTTGAGGTCTTGTTTTTTGATAAAAATCTCAAGTAAGTCTAGCAAATATGAGCTACCACATCATAAGGTTGTTTTAATTGCCTATAAAGATATCTGCAGGATATTGAAGCCAAGATCTTTGTAATCAAAATTATAAGAACTTAAGCTCCAATAAAATACATAAGAATGCATGCATCTTCTCAATATGTCTATTGATCATTTTGTTCTTAATAATTCAGTCAGATCTAATTGAAAGGAGATGACAGTTATAAATCAAACTGATTTTCAGAAGCTTCATGTGATGTTTTCAAAATTAATTATTGTAAGCTAAAATTTTTGCTTTGGAAAAATACGCTACCACTCTCAAATTACTTCACTAGTGTACCCATCTATGAATAAAAGAATGCTTTCATATATAAGACACTTAAAATTATAACAGTAAATCTTAAAGATCATCCAATAGCTTAATTATGATATGAATAATTCTTTTTTAGAATATATAGAGACTGCTATCTGCATGTTTGTATCTCTATGAAACTTCTATAAAACCATATAACTTATAATTGACAAATGACATAACCACATAATTTATGTTCACATACTTAAATGCAGCAATTATAAAAATATCTATATTTATACATGATATACTCATATATATTTACATACTAATTTATTTTTTTTACATACTAATTTATATATACATATACACACATACACACAGACTAATTTATTACTATGGTAATGCAAAACTACTTAATAATTTTGATACAGTATTTTAAACTGTCAAACCACTTAAGAAGATGCTCTGCACAACATACATTATATAAGGCAAAAAGTTTCCAGTGAAAATTTTTCACCAACAGAGACATGATAGATTACACTCTTCACAGTGAGAGAAGGCCAACATCACTGCCTGAAGTTTTATTCTAGTGCATGGTCCTGTGTGACTGCTTTTGTTTTTAAGCTATAGAAATGTAAGTCTTGCAAATGTAATGAGGCAGAAGTTCTGCAGTGTGGCAGGTATCTGCAAAAATCACTGAGGTCACTGGCATCACTTATTGTTTCCCTAAATATTATTGTAGTCATAGTATGACTTGGCTCATCAAATTCTACAATGGCCCCCATGTTTCCAAATCTATAAATTCTATTTATTCTGTGTTACTGTCAAAGCTATATTTAACTGACACTGCTGTTATTTCCCACTAATTCTATAAACATGTTGCCCATCACAGTCAAGCTGGTTACTTGATTGTCCTATAAATGTATGGTTCTATTTGCCTGGGTTGAGGACCTGGCTCAAAAATACATTACTTGGTAACAACTTGGTGAAGTTGTTACTCTCATATGACAAATGGAGATGATAAAAATAATGATGCCTTCTGGATAGGATAAATGTAAGCATTAAGTTACAGAATTTGAAGAAATGACAACACAGAGCCTAGCACATAGTATGTGCTTAAGAAAAAAGGAAAAAAGAAGAAACCTACTTAGCTCTATGTAGCATATAGCTCTATATCTCCTTGTCTTCCTTATTATAGTTATCATTTAAAATCTTTCCCTTTTATATGTACCTATTTGAAGCCTTAAAATATAAGACACATAATTAATAATGCATGTATTATACTAGCTATTTTTCTAAATGTATCCTGTTCATTTAAATTATAAGTTTCTCTTGGGAGCATTCAATAATTATTTGAATGAATGTGTACATTTTATGTTTCTTACATACATGTAAGCACAGTATGAGGGTATAGTAGATGTACATACATTTTGCTAATAGTACAATATATTTTGTTCCACTTTGAATGTGCAAATTACTTAACATTTTGGTGGGCCTTAAATGGAAATGCATGATCAGCAATGTTCTTATCTAACAGTACAGTCAAGTTTAACTCATCACTCTTGGTAATCAACAACCTCAGCCCTAAACCCCTGTATGTGCCTCTGCAACTGGTCCATGCAGTCCCTACACAGGACTGGGACATTCTGTTAGATAAATGAAAATCCATACTAGTTAGCCAAAAGCAATTCTCATGCCCCTATGGATTCTGGAAAGCACTTCAGTTACATTCTGAATTGCCCTAAAATAAAATCTTTATTAGCTGCCAACCATTACATTAGAGATTTCATGATGTGCCCCTGTCTCCAGGACATAATCTTGGACTTTGCCCAGCTTGATAACTGCTTCTCTGATGACAGAGATTTTGACACTGATATGAAAGGGACTCTACTAAGCATATGTAGGGTCTATCCTAATAGTCTATGTGGTGAACTCTTCATAAATTGACATAAGGAATGAATTTCTACACTTACTCTGGCAACATATCAAGAGCTATAAATTGTCAGTACTGAATTTACTCATTAAATCTTTGTATTTTCCTGAATAATAGTACCAGGGAAATATTTTCTTTATGTGAGAATATAGCCTTATTAATTTAGCATTTTAGGCAGAAACAGAATTCAAAATGTAACCATTCAAACAAATATTATTGGTGAATATATACATAATTTGCATTGTTGTGTCTCCATACTATTATTGGATATTTCACTTATTTCTACTAAAGAACTCCATCACAATATAAAGCATATACTGTAGGTTTAATTTGATGTATAAATTTTTTTTGGATCAGAAAACTGTACTACTGTACTAGATTTCAAACTGAATCTGTTAAGTATAAACCAGACTAAAAACTAAAGGGTTCACAACTATTTTCTCCTTGTTATAAAATATAGCTGCTTTTCCCTTTTGATCCCAGAATATAGATGGTTTCCTAGATCATGTCACTCACCATGCCTCTCCACAAACCAGCAAAACCAAATAGATATTCAAAATTTATATTTTAAGTTGAATTGTCACAGCTATTCATTAGCTAAAGATACTATGAGATATCACAAAAACAGGAATAGGAGTGATTTTTGTACTTTGAAAGCCATTCGTTTTCTCATTAAAAAAAAAAAAGCACAAATGGAAAAGAGAAGACACACACACACACACACACGTAAAAATCAGTATAAATCATGCAGAAGTTAAAAAGTGATTTGTAGAACAGATTGAATGCCACAGCTTACCCAATTTCACCCTATTTGATGTTTTGGTATGATATAAAGAGAAGATGACTTCAGAATATAATTTGGATATTTTACCCCTTTCCCACCCACCCCTGAAATAGCACCAAGCCCAACTTTAGTTTTGTTTTTATCAGCGCTGTCACTTACCTTAGCTAGAGACATGCTAATTAAAGGGAGGCAAAAAAACCCCTTTCCTCTCCATCCACCCACCACACACACACACACACACACACACTCACACACAACACAAGTCCTTAGGATCATAAATTACAGGTTCCTGGAGGGTAGAAACCTGTATATATATTAGCTTTCTAGTGTCTTTGATAGATTAAGCTTTAAATACCTACTTAATAAGTGATTTTAAAAACCCTCTGTGGAATCAGTAAAGAAATCCCTTTCTTTTGTGATGCTATATATCATTTTTAGTATCACTTGCAGACTTCGAAACTTTGGTTTAATTCTTAACATTATAACTCTGGAACTGTGATCCTTTCAGTTACTTTTCCTAAATTCTACTCCTTGATAAAGGTAATCCTAGGGACTAGTGTGGCTAAGTGACTGAAGGACAGCTTTGGATGAGGCCATAAGCCCTGATGAATGCTCTGGTGTCTGAAAATGTAATGGCCTTTAGATGTAATGTACTTCTTTTCTTTTCTTTTCTTTTCTTTTCTTTTCTTTTCTTTTCTTTTCTTTTCTTTCTTTTTTCTTTTTTTTCTTTTTTTATTTATTTTTTCTTTTCTTTTCAGAATAATAATCTATTGTTTTGATGACCATGGTTTCTTTTTTTTTTTTTTATGACCATGGTTTCTTAAAAACAAATCTCTTACAGATAAAAGATCCCAGTCATGACTGATCAAGATCACTATTTGATGCACATAATATTTAATTGACTTAGACCTTAATATAAACCCTCTTCACTTCTTGAATTTCTATTTTGAACTTTTAATTCTTTTTTAAGTAAAAGCCTATGAACATAACTTTATTTTACTTTTTTCTTTTCTTCTTTTTTTTTTTTTTTTACATTCAAATAGCTTTGAAGGCTGAAGGTTTGCATTTCAAAACTAAGAAAATGAAACTGCTCTCTGACCAAGGCCTAAAGTAGCTGTGATCCATCCTGAAGCAAAAATTTTATGGCTCAGTTGTAAACCCTTTGAAAATGTAGCTTATAATGTAAGTGATGACACAATCTTAACTATGGATTCATGAACCCCAACACTAATATATCCAAGGCATTTCATTAGTGTCAGCTTGTCTCACTTTGTAAAATTAAATATCCTCTTTACAAATCTTTCTATGGCCTTGATTACCTGAACAAAGTTTTCTTCATGGGATTTGGCTGATAAGTGGAGAGTGATGAGGACTGATGGTCACACACATTTAGGGACTTGCACACAGACCTGATAAGGGTGTATGCATTTATTTATTTTCACATTATATTTTTTACAGGCATAATCTGACTTTATAAGGGATAGGCAGATCCCAAAACTATATTCTTCAAAATGAATTAGCATTTTACTCCCTGGGCAATAGTCTTCCTCCTTTTTCATAAAACTGTGTATTCTATTTGTAAGTTAAATTCTGAGAATTTAATTTCACTGATTTTCTAATATAAAAATATACTTCAAAACTTTTTCCAATTTTTCGTCTGTCATCCAACAAAAACTGCATTGTAGGTAAATATCACCTGAAATTTTGGTGTGTTCTAATCACATGGCAAAAAACACATTATATTAATAACAAATAGGTAAATAAAATTTTGAGGCTAAAAATAAACTAGTAAATTTGAATAAAAGTTAGACAAAAATGGTTTTAGGTAAGCAACTTGAATAAGTCATAATTTGTAAGGTGAAAAAATGTTGATTGTTCTCAGAAGCCATTTTTTTCTTACTGTAATCTTACATGTATTTTGCTGAATATATCAAATGCTATTTTTCAAATAATACCAGACAGAGAACATGAGCACATTTTACAACAAATCTTCATCAAGTTGTTATGCATACTCTTCCTTAATTTCTAAACCTAAAAAATACTCTGATACTCTTTCGAACATGTAGAAAAAAAATTACTCATTTCAGACTTGGCTTTGGAATTTACTCTTCAGTTGTAGGAAAGATAAGGTATTAAATCTATTTATTGCATACAGATGGAGATTAAATAATTTAAACAAATGAAAAACAGAAGTGGTGATTATACACAGTGCAAAAACACTCTACATTTTCCATGAATATTCATACAGTTCAGTTTCCAGATTCAGTCTCACATTATAAATTACTTTTGAACAACAACGTTGCTTTCTTTTTTCCTTACTGCACTACTTTCTACATGAGTCTGCCAGAATCCCTAAGTTTTATAATACTATAAATACATTCATATTTTTCTATAATTAAAACTGAAATTTAAATGATGTAGTAAAAGAATAATGATAAAAATGATTTCCCAATATTAGAAAGGTAAGATATAGCACATAGTTAAAAGTAAGAAATGTGTAATTAACACTATAGTCCTAGAATATTTTATTACCAGTCTAATATCTCATATATCCTGCTCATTCATCAAATTATTGGTCATCTATTACATGTAAGACTGCCTGATAATATGAATCAAAGACAAGATTTCTCTTCAAATACCTTACAAAGTGGTAAGCAAAACGTAGAGATACGCAACACAAAAGTATTGTAAAAACTGAAATTGTCCTCTGATCTAAATAAAATTCCCTTGTCATTTAAAAAATAGAATATTACTTTCAGTATGTGGTTGAGGGGTCTTTGATCTGGCAGTTAGGGCCAGGGTAATAGTAAAGGGACATTCCAGGAAAAACTTCAAAGAATAAATGATCTGTTTCTGTTTCTTCAAACCAGAAAGCCTTATTTTGGTGTTTGTGAAAGAGTAAACCATCAGTATGTAAATTTTATAAATGAAAGCCTTTTATTTCTTACACAATAACAAAAAATGTGAGCTACTGAATTGTTCGAGGTAAATGCTCAAAGTAGATTTTCTTTCTTTTCTTTTTTTTTTTCAAAGTAGATTTTTCTTACCAGCTCATAGAACTGGGAAAGATGTCAGAAGCAATATCATGAAAATGGTCTTGCAGGTATTAGACAGTAGCACATAGTTAATATTTTTAAAAACTTTAAAGGTCAGAAAACTTCAGCACATTGTCCCAAATCCCTAAATAATTGCCAATATATTAGACAGGATCATGCTAGTAACTATAGAAAATCTAAAATGGCACTCAGAATATCCCCATATCAGTGCTTCAATGTACCATGAGTTGATTTAATGCCATAGTATATGCTTATAATATGTTCTAACCCTTCATAGAGAGGGGGATGATAACTGCCAGAGAGGTTTTCTTTGTTCAGTAGAGACAAACACAGGCAACTCACTGCCATAATTTATGAGGAAGTAAGTATGAGTATTTTGTGAAAGAATCTTTTGAATCATCCAAAGCTTTGTTAAGTTCATGCTCTGTTGCCATCATTTAATTCCTATGTCATAACTGAGAAGCTTAAATGAAATCAACAGACACTTATAGGAGAGTCAAATGGAGTCAAGGTCAAGTGGAAAAGTGGTTGGGGCATTAACTGCATGGGGATTGGCCCTTCCCCTTAGTTTGATCAAGAGTTGCTCCCATAGGTCAGTGTTTGTGTTCCACCAGTGTTGAATGTTTTGACTCACCTTGGAGCCAGCTTTGCCCATTTATAACTTTTATACCTCTTGTACCTATTTTTCTATTTATATTTATTTACCTCCCATTTTCACTTTTAATAGTAACTATAACTATTAAAACTTGGCTTAAATTCTAAATTCCAGTAGCAGAATTATTTTTTAAAGATATTTTTAAAATCCTCTTTTTGTTAAATATATTGACTGTCAACAATGTAAACTCTGTAAAGTTCTGGTCATTGGAATGGAGCTCTTTAAGTCTTTCAGACTGTCTTCCCAGTGAGAGTAATTGAATGCAAAATAATTAGGTCTTTTAATCCTAATGAGGATGATGTCAGCACTGTAGTGAGGATTTCTGGTTAGTTTTTCATGAATGCAAACTTATGATCACTTATGCTATGCTCTGAACTAATCAGATGAGACACCTGACTTCCCTTAAGGAGTTCATATATTGTGATTAAATAGAAAAACACGTGCCTGAGGGAAAACTTGCTGGCCTATTAACCTATATTTGAGATTCATGTTCATTGATGAGCTTAAAAATCCCTTGATAGCCAACAATAATCAGCATTTTCTCCAAATGTTCTTACAAGTCAGCTTATACATAACTGTTTCGAGCTGCCTAACCACGTGCTGTTTGTACCACCCCTCAAAGGCCACAGCAATCCACTGATCTGTGAAGCCACCACTCCCTGGCCCTGCCCCAGTAACCCCCTCTCTCATAATGGTGCTTCCTGCTAATACAACAAAAATGGAAATTGTCAGTGTGGGCAGGTTGCCATATGGAGGTTGACAGCTGCTCAATCAGATTAAGACAAATGCAAGTAGCCAAAAAAAAAAAAAAAAAAAAAAAATCAGAAGAAAACTCTGTTGTTTTGTTATTATTACTGTTTCCAGGATTTTTGAAAAAAAAAAGGAGCATCAGTTTTAAAGATCTTTCTATGAAGCAGATAAGCTTCAATGAATCACTGATATGAAGCAATTTTTTTAAAGTAGTTAAAATGACCTTCTTTAAAATTTATTTTGTGTTTTGAACCTTGATCCTCTTTGCCTCTGGCCATAATGTTTAATTTAAAAACCCTCATTCTCCCCCTTCAACTTACCCCATAAAGACATATACTTCTGGTAAGTATTCTACAAAATAATAAAGGCCCCTACTTCCTGAAAAAGAAAATAATGTTGAAACATTTTTAAAAATATGTTTCAAAAGACTGCATAATATGCCAAGGGAAAAGTAACAGAATTTTACAAACCCATCGAAAGATAACACAGCCATCAGTAGCCAAGCTCATGAATAAATAAATATTTACAACATGTACATATGCATATCAAGGTAAAAGTACTGTGCAGGAACTCAGAATCGTGGAAAGTATTTATGCAATGCATATACACTGACAAAAAGAGTCATTAAAAAGAAAATAATTTTAAAGATAGGTCAACACGTTTAAAGTTTTCTAGTAACTGGCCTGACCTTTCTAAAATACACAAAACCCTTTTAATGATAAATGAAATATGTTGCTATGATTGCCTATTCCTGAACTTGACTGAGTCATATCATCATCATACAGCAGAGCTAGCAAATTTCTAGCTGAGCTAGTTAGAGCACATTGGAAAAAGTAGTCATATGTTCAAAGACGAAACATTTCAGACCTGATTTACAAATGCAATCCAATGCATCTGTATTTAAAGCTGTGTGGAATGAATAAACGCTCAGGAACACATGCAAACATTTTGAAGTAAACCTTTCTGACTAGGTTAACAATTTTTCCCAAACCTTGCAGCAATCTTTCTCTCTGGGTAGCTGGAGCTCCAAAGTCTACTGCCAAAGTTTATCACAGGAAATGGTACTTTTACATGCTAGAAGTACAGACTGTCTTTGAAAAAATGATATAGGAAGTACAAGATAACACTTCTGACATCCCCTAGAGTCCACAACACCATACATCTCTAGATCCCAAGCCACCAAAAAGCTGCCATGCAGGCTAACATAAATAACAGCTTACAGTTTGCAAGGAAAAAAAAAAAAAAAAACACCCCCCACACACATTGATAACACGAGGAAATACAGTCATGTGGTGGTATAATTTACAATGCCCAAAGATAATTTGCAGCTCCACTCCTCCAGAGTGCATCTGCACCAACCATCTAAGCTAAGTGCCTGTTGGAACTTTTCCCTCAAAGGTACTATAGGTGGAAGATTTGTAATATCTTTAATGCAACAAAAGGAGAAACAGAAAGATCAAACTGAAGGGGCTCCTGTATTTAGAAGATCCTGCTGAGATGTTGTGATAAATTATTAAAACTTCTTGTTAATGTTCATGCTTCTCTTTAACCTCACATCATACCATTGACAGTAAAGCAAAGGTGGGGAAACCCAGACATTTCCAGAGCTGAGAGAAATGTTAGTGGAAAAGAATGCTCCTGCAAAGCAAAATCCTCTGATATCTCCCATCAAGATTTTTCCCAAAACATGCAAACACAGTTCAGAAAGTCTTTTATGGGATATTTTCTGCAGCATCATCTTGGCTTACAAGATTCACAGCACAGATACCCTGATAACTTGTGTTTAGTGTAAACAAATGGCATTCAGGAAAACCAGAATCAACTGAACTTTACAAAAAGACAGGGTCAAAGTATCACAAATTCTCTCTTATCACATCATAATTTTTCAACAGCAGAAGAAAATGGATTTCCATACTCCAAGTACCGGAAGGCTTGTTCTTGTTCAGCAGGTTTTTTTTTTTTCAATAAAGTTAATGCAATTTATCTTTATTAACACATCAACACTGATAGAGTCAGCCAGAAAATTAGCGTTGGTAGCACTGCATTTCATCACATGGCCCTTTCAGGCACCCCTCTGACCATTTCACAAAATCTGCCAAACAATTCAGGGAGCTAACAGTTTCAGGACCCATTTCTTTTTAAAAAGAATGCAGCTTCCTAAGGATACCACACATATGCTTGCACCACAGCACCATGCATCTGGCCCTATATAGTTTCCCTGCTGGAAACAATCCTTGTAACGCTCTGATAGCCCGGAAAACCAAAAATTGCAAAAGCATATTTATATCAATAACAGAGAAAAACTCTTCTTCCTAGCCACCGACAACACAGATCCTCTTTCCCGAAATAAAAATCAGATTTCCAGCAGATGCAGTTCCTCTACCTTTAGCTGTCCTCAAGTTGCCATTGATCAGCCCTCCTAACTCCATTTAGATCTTTAACACAAAACTTTCATCACTTACCCCCTTTCCAAGGTTTTCCTTTCCAGGGGGTCCGAGTCAGCTTGCTCAGAGTTGGTCCAGAGAAAAAGAGCATCAAAACGAGAAAAAGTTCAAGTCTAGTAATTCTCCTCACTTTCTCTAATGATAACATTTCCACAAGTTAATTTCACAAAATTTCTCACATCCTCTTCCCTCCCGGTTATTAAAATAGCCTTAATCATTGAAAAACCCGAGGTAGGTGTTGTTTTGCCATCTTTAACAGCTGAAGTAGCAGCTCCCTGATGTAGCCCTGAGCCAAGCTACATTTCTCACGGATCCGGCTCCTCTCAGCACGCAGTCAGCTCTGCTCCAGCTCCAGGAGCTATAAAATAATTTCTGATCTTCACTTTGCTTTCAGTGGGAATATATCCCTCAGTGTTCTGGGTGAGCCTGATGGAAAATGATAAAAACAGTAATGTCTGTGTCCAGCAGAAAAGAGAAAGGATGTCAGGATTGTGTGAAAAAGATGAGAAGCAGTTGTACTGACAGCTTTCAGGCTGCTGTGTGATCCTAATAGCCGTGCAACCAACCAAATTGCTCTTTTAAGAGTAATAAGGCTTCAGTGAAAGCCGGTGTCACTGCCACTTGGGTGGGTAGTGCCGGGCTTGAAAATCACCCAGGAACCGCCACGGATAACGACTGCTTCAGTCCCGCTTCGGAATATTAAGGGCTGAGCAAAATATAGTATGCACAGAGGGTAGTTAATCTATTGTGTGCATGGACGAGGATTCCAGCGGTGTAGCAGGGCAAGACGCAGAACTTCAAATGTATTTTATTTTTCCTTCACTTCACCTTGTGCCATTAAAAGGGGATTGCCGCTGCACTAATTATTCATAAAAGGGTCTGAAATATTTATTGCAAGAACCGTAAGTGTATGATTTTTTTTTTTTTTTATTCTCCAACAATAAGACAGGCAGGGCAAGTTCCCAGTAGTTACAGTTCTCTTCTGTATGGAAGTCAGTTTATTGGGGCATTTCTGTGTCACCTGCATGAACCCACCGTGAACGCTGTAAGCAAACTTTTGCAAATACCAACACAGCCGCTGTGAGGGCTGTGCTGATCACATTCAGGGAAGCACATTTTTTACTTGTTTGTGTGCATCACCATGGAAATACAAAAAGCTCTCTAGGTCTCTCAGTCTCTTTTGGTTATATTTATGAAAACATTACGGATCACAAGGTGGGGGTGGGGTGGGGGATAATTAACATCCGGGCACATAACTCTGCTCCCAGACGATAGACGAGGTAGGTGCAGGCAAATCAAATAAAAGTAATTTAGTCTCATCGCCTGAAGTGAATTAGCATGATCGAAACATTCTGGCCAATATCTGAAATCTGTCTACATCTTAGTATTATCTATATGGTCACTTATTCCTTTAATCAGTGGGCCACAATGCATGAATTATGCAGTTATGTACTTTAATCAATTGCTATATAATGATAACTACCAATTTATGATGTTACCACTTTCAAAATGGGATAAACTGCCCTTTTCAAATCATGTTATTGGAAGAAGTACTTTTAAAAGAATGATTTACCTTTTTGAGATGAATTACCTTAAATTTGAAAATACAGTTATTAAAATTTGCTTATGTAAAAGAAGCAATGTTTATCAAATCTACTATGGGATACACAAAACAAAGTCTCAGGTTATCCCTTAGTGTAGAAACAATGATTAACTTGTATTCAACTTTTCATTTGACAACTTTTGAAGGAAGTGACAAAAGTTCATAGCATGCTTATTTTATACATAGTAAATTTAAAATTCTATGTCTCTGTATATTCTAATAGTAAGCCCAAATTTAACTCAGAATTCTATTTTCTCTTTACCCATTATTCTTCATCTTATTTACTTCAACTTTCCCTCTCTTCAACAGAATATTTGTAAACAGATGTTGGTAAAATGAATTGGCCAATTCCCTCACCATCATCTTCTGAGGAAGATTCTAGAACCAAACTTATTTACTGTCTATTTGGCTCATTCAGCTCAAAAAAAAAAAAAAAAAAAAAACTTTTCATAATTAGTGAGCTCTGTTTTGTTTTTCTTTTTTAATGATCTGGGCTTTAGGTGGAACAAGAGAATGGTAAGTGGGTTTAACATGGTGAAAGGATGCTGATAGAAATGTCAAACATTTCTAGAGGACCTGGGCCAGATTGAAGTTAACAGGAAACGCACTCCTTCCTCAACAGGGGATATAGTTGGACAGGTTGACTCTAAGGAAATTTCAAATTTAGATTTCCAAACTTTGCTTCCCTATTGGTGACCTCTGGTAAATACCAGCCCACAGCTCTCTGTGGTGGGGAATTGAACTGAAATTGGAGGAATCAAATAACTTTTGCTTATGGAGGGAAAGCCATTCTCCTCTAGGACTCATCTGGCTAAGTTGCAGTGCTACTCAAGCTTTCTAGATACCAGAAGAGATAAAGGGAAACTTTAAATGGGCGGGAGTACCAAAGAGAATGAATAAAAAGCAGAGTTTGAAGCAACAGAAATATTGAGTGGAGTGGCAGTCTACATGAGACAACTTTTTAAATAAGTATGAGTATCAAAATGCCTTCCTACCTAAGTTATTATTGATAATAAATTAGCTAACTTATTACCAATTCTAAGTATTTTATGTGTAGTAACTTATTTAATCCATATAAAAACCCAGTGATCATAGGAGGAATGATCTTCATTTGGTACATTAAGAAACTGAGGCACAGGGAGTTTAAGTCACTTAGTCAATATCATAGAGCTATTGTGAACTTATATAGCTCAGCTCTGAACCTCTGCAAATCACTGTATTATACTCTCTTCCAAATAGCTCTTAACCCTTCTAAACTAGCTTGCTTTTAAATAACATCTTTATATAAAAGAATAGCAAATAATGATGGAACACTCCATATGTGCCAGGTTCTAATTAAGTGCTTTATTTACATATTTTAGTTATATTATTTCCACAACAACCTTATAAGATAAATCCATTATTATTCACATTTTACAGATGATTATTTCTTCAATATCACATAGCGAGTAAATGACCAGAGCCAGGATTTGAACCCTGTATAGCCTTAGAATTTGTCATTCTGCTTCTGTTTTCCAGAGTCTGATGCGTGGGGCTGAAAAAACCATAGAAAGCTAGCAGGGCTGGAAAACTAAGAAAATGGTGGGGTGGGGGGTGGGTGGAGGGGATGCGGGAGTGGGGGTGTTCTTATAGTTTCTGTGACAGGGAATCTTCCATAGATTGTTGGCAGCTGCAGGGAAGTCTGTGGCTTGAAGGTACCAGAGAAGGCCATCTGAGAGGCAATCTGAATAAACTTTTTCACGACCTTCATGTTCTCAAACTAAAACACAAGGAAAGATTAAACCCCAGCCAGACCTGACTTATGGACAGTTATAATACAACATAATAACATTTTAGTGTAGGTCATAAAAAAAATGTTAAGAACGGCTGCAGAAGAGAAGTACTAAAAGGTAGTATATATTAAAAACAAAGTGTAGTGGAAGACTTGGTTCAGCTAGGACACTCCAGGCAGAAAAGATGACCTTTTGAATAAAAATCAAGTGATGCTTATATATTTTAAGACTAGGTCAAATCAGACCAGAGGCAGAGAATAATCCAGGCTGAGGGAATTGTAAGAGGTGCAGGATCACACAGATGCAAGAAAGCCTCTGATTCTTTCCAAGAACTGCCAGGAAGATCGCATTGCTGAGGCATCTGAGTATATGAGTGAGTAGAGGGAGATGAGGTAGCAATGGTAGGCAGGAGCTAGATTAAAATTTAAATATGCTTACTGCCAAAGGTCTTAGGGTTTTCCTCAGTGATAGGGAGTCAATTATGAGTTTAAGTCAAGGATATTACATGGTCCAAAATGACTTTTCAAAATAAACTAAAATAAAATCTTTGCCTGTGGTATGATAATGAAATTAGAAGCAAAAAAAAAAAAAATTTTAGAAAGGTAGCAATATCCCAGGCAAGACCATGTTTGCAAGTGAAACTAAAACAGTATAAATAGGAAGAGATCATTGGAAGTATCAGAATTCATTAATTCAAAAAATATTTCATAACTACATATTTTGAGCCATGTAAAATGCTAGGTATGTTAAGATTAATAAAACAAAGCTTAATAAGATTCTATCATCAGACTGTTTATATCTTTAAGAATTTGGTGACAAAATATATATAGGAAGGAATGAACACTGCTCCAGCGTTTCAGCTCTCTTCTTTAAACATGTTTTTATAAATTAGATTTTTTAAATATTTTATTTATTTATTCATGAGAGACGCAGAGAGAGAGAGAGAGAGAGAGAGAGAGGCAGAGACACAGGCAGAGGGAGAAGCAGGCTCCATGCAGGGAGCCCAACATGGGACTCGATCCCGGGTCTCCAGGATCATGCCCTGGAATGAAGGCGGTGCTAAACCGCTGAGCCCCCCTGGGCTGCCCTATAAATTAGATTTTGTCTGACCGGTTAATATTTCCTCCAACTTGGACACCATTAAGCAAAATTTAGATACCTTTGTAATTATACATATTTTTATTCAATGCCACTATTTATTCTATTCTAATGACACTCTCTAACATCTTCTATTTATGCGCAATAAATACAATCTTATGTTCTATTTGCTTTCTTAACAAGAAATCTCACTAATCTCTAATACTAGGTAACAATGGTGTATTGTGAGCTATTCTGCTATGCTGTTAACAATTGAAAATATATGATAAAGCATCTTCTAACGAGAATATAACCAAAAAAAATGTTAGTAAGCATTTGAAAAAGATTAGTTTATTTTTATATCAATACTTTTTTTTAAATCTCATAAATTATAGTCCTTATATCACATGTGGTTACAGACTCAGTGAACCCCTTTGCTGAAAATTCTGTGACTTTGGTATTAGGTAACTAGGTGGTTCTTAATCAGGGGCAGTTATACCCCCACCCCCCACCCCAGGGGACATTTTTTAATGTTCTGAGACATTTTCTGGTTGTCATAATGGAGAGTGGAAACTACTAGCATATATAGTGGCTGGAGGCCAGTGTTGCTGCCAGACATCTTATAATGACCAGGACGATGCCCACAACAGAGAAAAACTCGGCCTGAAATGTCAATGGTGCCAAAGCTGAGAAACTCTGAGGTATCTTCAGTTTGACCATAAGATAATGATTCCTCTAGACATTGTTTCATTTAAGTATGACCAGAACAAATGGTGTACTTGACAGAAGGCTGTGACAGAAATCACAGAATACCCATTACCAGTGCATCCTCCTACAACACTAACAAAAAGTTTCCTATTTATACTCTTATGTTTCAAAGGAAGCCTCCCATTTATCCTACTCTAATTCACCTACAAAGAATCACTCATCTCCCTGAACACCTTACATCAGGACAAAGAAGTGGTAGATTTTCTTGACTGGAGTGCTGGAAGGGGCTCGGTGATGCACATATATATCAGTAAAAATCTTTCTTGTACAGAAATTCTTGGTGTCTCTTTGTTACTCTAAACACCAGAGAACATCACTGAGGCAAACTGAGCTGTCTGGCTCTACAACTACTCTCTGTATTAAAAAGATACCAATGATTATTCTCTACTAACTACAGGTTGTACTATTATTAATATATTTATATACTCCATTAATAAACCATCAGAATAAAATTTTAGCAGGAATTTAATCCTGCTAAGAGAGTTATAAATTAGTCACAGTATTAACTTGATAACTTGAAAGTCCAGATCTAAGTTCATTAATATATGTATACATACATACACGGTTGTCATTAATTGCTTTGGTATTACTCTAATCCTTTAACATTCTATTTTGACAAGTCAAAACACAAATCTGAATGTTTCAAGGTCATGTTTTCCTTAAACAGAAACGATGAGCTATTATATATAATACACTATAATATTTCCCTACAGCCTGCTATAAATTCAAATCATTCCACAGACTAAGAGAAACATTTTTTTTGTAAAAGGTAGCATATATATTAATTTCATTTCCAAGGTCAAATTAGTACAGTTACATATGTACCAGATCAAATGTGTACTGTATAAGTATTTCAGTTGCAAAATTAACTCTGGTCAATTGAATCTGTAGTTGACTAAAAGAAAAAAATTGTTTGTTTTCAGTTATTGAGATATATTTCAAAATATCCTTTTTCTTTTGCCAGTGATTTCTACAGAGTGAACATCTCTGATTCTCTCTGATATAAGACCCTGCCATACCTAGGGCTCACCAGGCTGCAGTCACAGCAGCGCTCCTCCTATCAGCCTATAGTTTAGGAGACAACAAGGTAGGGCTGAATCTGTAAAGAGATCAGCACAAACTGGCAGGTTGAACTTTCAAATGAACTCCTAATATTGCATTTTATTTTTGGCATTGTTCACTGTTCATAACAAATAAAATAAAAAACCGAGTTGAGCCCTATATGTCTTTATTGGTGGTTTCTAGTTGTGGTTTTACTTCATAATATGCTTTCAAAAACTTCTACTGAGAGGGGTGTTTGGGTGGCTCAGTTGGTTAAGTGTCTGCCTTTTGCTCAGGTCATGATCTCAGAGCCCCAAGCTCCACATTGGACTCCCTGCTCAGCAGGGAGTCTGCTTCTTCCTCTCTCTCTCTTTGACTGTCCCCCTACTCATGCACTCTCTCTCTCTCAAATAAGTAAATAAATAAATAATAATAAATAAATAAATAAACTTAAAAAAATCTTCTAATGAGAAAGGCAGCTTGATGTTTTACTCCACATAAACTTATTTTGAAGAGTGATTCTATTCAGACTTTTTAATAGCTCACAGTAATTGAGGGCATGCCAAGACCTGTCAGTGTCCTATAGGGGGAGGATTTCAGTCAGCACCTAAATTCTTGCTAATTAGAAGCCATGAAGATTGATTCCAAATGTTGGTGGGTACACTTGCATGAAGACATTGCATGGCCAAAGCTAGCTACAAAAGAAGCTGCAGAGTGAAGCTTTCTTTCTGAGAGCCAAGTGACCAGCTGAAATTTGGGGATTCCATTCCTTTGTAAAAAGGGCATTTATTAGGATACAAGTGTGGGGTTGATTCAGCAACTCACATGTGGGAGCTGGGCATATGTGTTTTAAAAACATCTCCTCTAGGTGCTTGGCTGGCTCGGTCAGTAGAACATGCACCTCTTGATTATGAGTTCAAGCCCCATGTTGGGCATAGAGATATATGTATATGTAGATATACAACAACAACAACCAACAACAACAAAAACACCCTGCTCCAGGTATCTCTGATAATGCAGTGTTCAATAACAATCTTTAAAGGAAAAGTTTATCTGGGTTTGCTTTATAACACCTAATCTGTTATGTTCATGTGTGTATCAATAAAATAAAATTAATGTGTAAAATGCTTTGAATGAAATTCAGTATGTTTAGGGAATTCATGAAAAAATTAAATTAATTTCTAGCCTATGTTAACTCACATTTAACCTAAGCTGCAAATGATTACATGAATTCTCTATAAAGAAGGCAGAATATGGGTCCTGAAGAGATCCTAGTGATTTTCTGGTGAATGAGCCTTGGAATCTATGTAAACATGTCTGAACCTATAAAATGTACTTTATTTTCATCTGAGATATTTTCTCCAGCTTACATAAAGTTCATTTAAAGGACAGTGCTGGAAAGCTTGCCATGGTCTATTGGCTATGCTACATCAATTACATAAAACATTTCATATCTATAGGAGATATCAATAGGATGTTTATTAAAGAAATATTATTTCCTTCTAGTACTTTATAATAAATTTACTCTAACATGGGATATTCCTTCCTTCCCACAAAGATATAAACTCTAAGTATTCTTTCTATCTGAATAGCTAGAAAGCCACTAAATCAGGGTTGCAGACTCCCATGGGAATGTCTGTAGAGTATGTATTAATATATATGGTTGATACATACAATACATCTCTCCCAGAGTATTCTTGAGATCCCAGGAATATTATAGTGTTGGTTCAGTTTCTGGTTACATGGTAGATTTTCCAAGGAAAAGTGTCCATATTGTTAAGGTTGAAGACACAAGATACATTATTACATAGCTAACTTTGCTTTTTTTGAAAAAAGCGAATAAAATACAATTTTCAGATTATTTACAAGCTTAAAAATAGTGCAATTTTTAAAAAGATTTTGTTTATTCATGAGAAACACAGAGAGAGAAAGAAGCAGAGACATAGACAGAGGGAGAAGCAGGCTCCATGCAGGAAGCCCAATGCAGGACTCGATCCCGGGACTCTGGGATCATGCCCTGAGCCAAAGGGAGAGCCACCCAGGTATCCCAAGTGCAACATTTAAACAAATTAAAAGTAATATTTAAGAAATATATAACTATTTTTGCAATATCTTTACCTTCTATGATGAATTCCAGTGATCAACCAGGAATTATTATAGGAATAGCTGTAAGTCTATTATGCAGCTATATATCAGTATAGAATTAAGTTTTAAGTGTCATGGACAAAAAATGGCTGTAGTATAAAAAACAATTTCTTTTTCTCTCATGAAAAAGTTTGGATCCAAGCATTGAGTTTTGCTTCATGCAGTTCTGTGGGATTCAGGGTCCTCCTTCCCCCATTTTATTGAGATATAATTGACAATTAAAATTGTATACTTTAAGTTGTGCAACTTGATGATTTGATATACATTGTAAAGTGTTCATCACAAGAAAGCTAATTAACGTTCCCATCACCTCATATATAGTTACCTGTGTGTGTGTAGTTAGAACAGTTAACATTTAACACCAGTCTCCAATTTCTTCGTTACATATCCTAAGCAACTCATGATCCAACAGGTTCTCTTCACCTGCAGACATCATGTCAGCAGGAAGGAGGACACAATAAAGGGAGAAAAATGACAGAGGTGGAAGCAGCTGTCTCTTAGAAAGCTTTAGGAAAATTGCCACATGTCACTTTGGTTTGCAATACATTGGCCATATTTTTGTTTAATCCAGATAAAAGAAGCTGCAAAGTGAAGTCTTCATTCTGGGTATGTGATCAGCTAAAATGCTGCGGTTTCATTTCTTTGAGAAAAAGGGAGAATAGGTTTTAGGGAAAAACTAGCAGTCTCTCGCATGGGTATCATGATAGATAAATATGAGATGTTAAAAAAAAACACTTTAGTAGTAATTTTTAACTACTAATACACTAACCCTTAGTACTTTAGAGGCTTGTATTATCATATGTAATGAGATGAAATCAAGTCTGCAATAAAACTAGCTTCATAGGCTCATAGAATCTCAGAGTCAGATCAGGATGAAAGATCACCTAGTTAATAAAGAAGAGAGTACAAACATTCCTCATCAGTGGTGTCTTAGCTTTGACTTAAATAATTCAAGTAAAAGATTCTGATTATTTTTTCTTAGAAAAACCATTCTTACATTCATCTCAAATGTTTTAGTTGCTCTTAATTTCCAGTCAGTCGTTCTAACCCTACTCTTTAATGTAATGCTGAGCAAATATTTTCTTTCTTTATCAGGACAATGTTTTGAACGTTAAGAAATAGCTGCCCCCCCCTTGAGTCTCACCCCCATGGCCCCCTCAGGCCAAATAATTTGTTTTTCTTGAATACAAATTTCAGATCCATTATCATCTAAGTAATCTCCCTCCTTTTGATTTCTGGATGCTATTAAGTTTGTTAAAGACAATCTTAACATCTGATTCAACAATATTTATTCATCCTAAAGCACAAGACATTCTTCATTTTTTTCTTTCTTCTTAATTCAGACTGAACTAAAGATAACAGAAATGATCTAGCAGCTGTTCATAATACTCTCCCCCTTCGTATCCCCACCCACCTAGTTCCCATCGCTGAGATGAAGAGTTTGTCATATGACAAAAGTATGGCTCACAATTGCTTCTACAGTTCATTTGTCCTGTGTCCTCTACCATTAAGCTAATGATTTTGACAAGAAAAGAGTCACCTGGCTCTATTTCCTTTTCTGTTGGATGTCAATTTAATGTGACCATGGGGACTATTCATTAGCTTCTGAAACTTCCGGGAAGAGGCAATTCCTTTGCTTTTATTTTAAATTATTTATACTATTTTAAAACAACCCGAAAATACTATTTTAAATAATCATGCCTAATAGTGCAAAATATATATACACACACTGATACATTAATATACATATATATATGCGTATGTGCATATATAAGCACTAATTCCCAAGTAGGAGAATTAGTTAATTAATCACCCTTAACAGCAAAATAGCTTCCCATTAGTCAAGCCTCAGGTTAATTAATTCACCAGATGATGAGTGATAAAAGTCCTAGTGCTTTCTTCCTAACTACTTACTATTCCATCCAGAGGACATGCTCAATATATCTCACACAGAGCAGCTTGGTTTCTGCTTCTATGGGTGCTAAATTTTAGCACTAGATTTATTGGAAAAAAATATTGAGTGCAATTTTTCTTTGACATAGTTCTATTTAAAAGTTGATGAGAACAATGGACACCATTTAGGATGGAGCAAATTAATAACTTAGGGAACAACCTTAATCTGCCATTGAAGTTGAAGTAGATTTTTTATAAATAATGGCAACCAAACATTCTAGGCAGAAAAGTCCATATCACTGCAAGCAAGACATTCCTATTAGATCTGCCCAATGAAATAAGTCACTGAAATGTTTCTTTTAGGTAATTTGTAGGTAATAAGGTAATTTGTAGGTAATAGAAATGTCTGACCTTGTGTCAATAGCTCCATCGGTACCTATGGCTGAGTGTTACTTAGCAACTTACCCCCAACTTCTGAAGGAGGTTGTAGGGAAGATAGAAATCAAGACTTTAAACACAAACTTCCAAATCTAGCTGACACCTTGTTGTCAAACTCTAGGCACATACATCTAACTTCTTATTCAACATCTATACTTGGATGTAATGGTAGTGAGAATTTTAAGATGACTCCCATAACCTTTACCCATTCGTCCTCTCCCACTTCCACTATTACTCCTCTAATGATTATGTTCTAGTATTGTAAAAAGAAAAATTACCTAATCCAATGACTACAGATCTTTAAAAGCAGAGAGCTTTCCCAAAGGGGCAGCAGAAGAGGAAGGCAGATGGGGAAGTCAGAGAGATTTGAGGCAAGAAGAGGATTTGATGGAATATTACTGTCTTTGAGGATGGAGGAATCATGAACAATTACTAGAGATTGACTCCTCTGATAAAAGCCCAGCAAGGATATGGGGACCTCAGTCTCACAATTACAAGGAACCAGATTTTGCCCACAATCTCAATGAACCTGGAAATGGATTCTTTCCCAGAACCTATAGATAAAAGCCCAGTTTAGATGAGGTCTTGAATTTGGCTTTGTGAAACCCTAAGCAGAGAACCCATCTGGACTTCTGACCTAGAAAAATATGAATTAATAATGTGCGTGTTATTTTAAGCTGTTAAGTTTGTAGTGATTTGTCATGTATCAGTAGACAACTAATACGTAAGTAGTAAGTATCTCAAACTCAACCTGTTTAAAAAAAAATTAACTAGTAAAAAACTCTTGGCCTTTCCTCCTAGTCATATTTCTGTAGCCTTTTCCTTTTATTTAGTGATTATTTCAGTTTTCTAGTTGTTCAGGAAAAAAATCCTGGAGTCATTCTAAAATCTTCTTTTTCTCTCAACTCCATGCATGAAATCCATCTCAAACCTTTTGGACGGATATTTATGAAATATCCAGAATCCAGTAAGTTCCCCTCCTTCCACTATCCCCACCCCGGTCTGAGTCACACCTTTCAGCTTTTATTGTAAGAGTCAACTACTTCTTACTTCAACTCTACTCCACTTCCTTCTGACATATTTTATCAACACAGGAGAAAGAATAATCTTCTAAAAACTAAAGTCATATCACACATTTTCTAAAAATTCTACATCACCTCCCCATTTAACTCAGATTAAATCCAATGCCTACATAGTAACCTAGAATGTTTTTCATGATCTATCCCTCCGCAATCCAATTTGACCTTGTCTTCTCCTACTTTCTCCAACATTCATTCTGCACCAGCCATACTGGCCACCTTAGCATTCAAAGAATCCAGATATGTCACCTTAGAATTGTTTGTTCTGTGTCCTTAGTATTCTTTGAAAGCTAAGGTCTTTTATTTCTGATACTTCAGCATTATTAAATCCCTCACTTGTTTCATGTTTCTGCTCACTTTTCCCCTTCTAAATGATATCTACCCATGCATCATGATCTGCATTCTTACTCCTATTACTCCAGAACCCCCTTATCTTGCTGGATATTTGTTTTTCATTTTTATCATAACATGTATTAATTTTAACCTGATATACGTGTTACTTCTTTATTGTGCTTTGTTTTTATTTCCTAGCTCCCTCTAAAATAGAATGTAAGCTCTGTAAGAACAGACATTTTGTGACTTTTGTTCACTGATGTATTTGTCTACAACACCTGAATAGTTACCTGGAACATAGAAGCAGTTCAGTAAATATTTGTTAAACAAAGAAATGAAGTGCAAACACTTAGAGATTCTAATTAAAGGAGAATACTGCCTACAGATCAGAGACTCTAGGTTGCCCCTGGCAGAGGCATAGTGAAACTATAGTTACTCTGAAAACATTAATCTAGTCATAAACCTAAACAATAATGACAAAGTTTGATACTGCATCTCTCTGGAAATTGTCATGATAGGGATAAAAAAGAATAAGGAATCCTGGTTCTACTACTCCAGCAGTGGGACATTGGTTAACTTATTTAATCATTCTGTGTGTCTCATATTCTTAATTTTAAAACAGCATATATCTCATGGATTTGTGTTGGAGTTAAATGAGATAACAGATTAAATGTGTCTGGCAGAGAGTATGTACTCTTAAGAATGTTAGGCTTCTCCCCTTCTGTGCATCCTTTAACTTTGAATTGTTGAATAATTGTCAAGGGGTTGAATCCATCTTAGTGACACCTTCTGGATCCACATCACTTACTTGGAGGAAATATTTCAAATATTATCTCTGTTCCGTGATTCCAGAATAGAACTCAAAATAAAGTTCCCAGAGACATAATCTGGAGACATGACCTTTAACGCCAATCTCTTACTTTGGAACCTCAAACTCCCTAGACTGTGCATGATCCAGACTTCTACTACATGCTTCACTCTGATCTCCATTAACTTCTATCACTCTGTTTTCCCTCTTCCATTTGGCTCCTTCTCTCACCTTTGTGTAAGCCAATATAACTCATCTTTCTAACCTCTATAGAATCTAGGACAGGTCTTTGCACAGAGTATTTTGCACTGCGTTTTGCTAAACAATTAAATGACTTAGAAAGAAACTCAAGCTTATAGTGCCTTCATGATGGTGTATCTGAAGACGCCTGAATTATCTCACGGGTCTTATTCCTATGTTTCAGCCTGAGAACAAGGATTTTCCCAGAGAGCACTAACTCCAGTCCCTGATAGCATCTATCTGGGGTTAGCACTTTAAGATATATCTTAAACATTATCTCTATGAAAATAAAGTCAGACAATCCATATGATCATTGTCCATTGTATCTCTTTTTTTTTATCACTGTTATCCTTTTAAAATGTATATGTTATAGCATTCAGAAAGAAACTAGAACACTAGATTGAAACACAATTTCTCTTTGAATCACAGTCCTTCATTTGCTTATATTTTTCTCAAAAGCTTCCTTTGAGAATTAAATATATTTTTAAATGTTTGTCTCAAGTGGGATATTTTATAAGGTAAGAAATAAGCTTTCTTCTTTCCAAAGCACTTTGATCTTTTTTTTTCCTTTTCTTCTAAATATAATTCCTAAAGCTGAAGCTATAAAACATCATTTTCCTCTCTGTAAAAAGATAATTGGGCACCATTTTAAAAAGTGATTTAAAAAATATTTTTAAGCTCAAGCAATAAGTGACATACCTTGCAACATGGGTATAGTTTTAAGGCAGAACGCTGCTTCAGCATAACTATAAAATGAGTAATTTCCATGTGATAAAAATTAACATTTGGATGGTCTAATAGTACCTCACTCCTGGTTTACTTAGAGGCAGTCAGAGAGATGGAGTGTTCAAGTATAAGCATGATGTGTCAATGGGAACCAATTTTTTTTAAAGGATTTAGGGTGGGCAGCCTCCCCAAATAAGTGCATCAACCCTTCCTTTTATAGTTGATCAAATCCAGTTTCAGAGAAGCAAAGTAACTTGCTCTCAAAAACTCTGTTGCTATTTGAAGCATCAATTTCCTCATCTATAAAAGGAGTGTTGTCTGTGTTTTCTCCAAAGCATTAGAAATCATAAAGGCTCGGATTCTTGCACCTAAGGCCATCCCACATACCATGCTACATACCCAATATTAGACAATGGCCTTTGTGAACTGACTAAAGGGCTTGAGGGGATATGCCACCTGAATGATTCATTCTGGTGCCTCAAATTTTGCTACAGATGATATACTCCTTAATATTTCACATCTCCTCACATCTCTCCTTTTTATTATTATTACTATTATTTTTAGAGCAGCTTTAGGTCACAGCCAATCTAAATGTAAGGCACAGCTATTTCCTAAATACCTTCTGCCCCACATGTGCATAGAGTGCATTATCAACATCTCCCACCGGAGGGGTACACTGCATACAATCATGACACATTGACACACTATCATCACCCAAAGACCACAAAATACATAAGAGTTCACCCTTATTGTTGTACATTCCAAGGGTTTGGATATACATATAATGACATATCCATCATTGTAGTATCAGACAAATTATTTTCATTACCCTAAAAGTGCTCTGTGCTTTCCCTGTTCTCCTCTCCAACCCCTGGCAACCATGATCTTTTTATTGTCCCCATAATTGTGCATTTTCCAGAATTTCAACATACTTGAAATCATACCATATATAGACAAGATCCTTTTTTATAAACAAAGTATGATGTAAATAAGTAAAAATAATGTGACAATTATGATTCTAGAGACTTTAAGTGAATGAATGAGATATTAATGTAACTCTAGTATTTAAAGTTGCTTTTTGATTTTCTCTTTTTTCCTGTCACTCTTATTCCATTAAGCCTTCCCCTTACCAGTTTTAAGACATGAAATCTATAAAGCAATTTCCAAGTAGGAAGCCAGATATTTGGGAGCTTAGGCATGGGCACTATATGTAATTGCTCAAAAAATGGCCCCATTCCAGCATTAATGGGTCATGGTCCCATATTTCCACAGGAAATACTAATGCAATGCTGACTCTATTCCAGTAATCAAGTAAGCACTGAGTCAGGATAAAAAGGTAAATAATGGAATATTAGAAGTCTTTTAACAGACATAAATAAAATACCATAGGGAAAAGAAGAAGGCAATATTAATACTTATTGTTGGGGGTGAGAATAACCAAAAGATTTTAACTAAGAAAGCGATACTGAAGGTAGGTAGGATTCCAACTGGTATTAATGGAGGAAGGGAGGCAGGAATTAACTGAGAAAAACATAGAAATTGTTTGTTAGTTATTCTAACAAATTACCATAAATTTTGTGGCTTGAAATGTATTTTCTCATAGTTCTGGAGACCAGAAGACTGAAATCAAGATGCTATGCTAGTAGGACAGGGCCATATTTCTTCTGGAGGCTCTAGGGGAAAATCCTTTTTCTCTTCTAGTTTCTGGTGGTTGTCAGCATAAATTTGCTTCATTGGCTTAGGGCTACACCACTTGAATCTTTGCTTCCATTGTCACACCATTTTTCCTGTGTGTCTGTTCTCCTTAGTATGTCTCTCATACGGACTCTCCATTAGATTAAGGGCCCATGTGGATAATCCAGGATGATCTTTTCTCAAGTTCTTTTCCCAAAGAGGATAGCATTCATAGGTTCCAAGATTCTACCTATTTGAGGTAACCTTTTAGTGAAAGATTTTCCAGCCCCCCACAGATGGGAATGTGTTTTATGAGTGGCTACGACTGTGTTTGCATTGGGATTTGGAAGATGGAGTTGGGCCCAAGGCCACTAAGGGCAAGATATGCCTTGAAAAAACTTCTGGAGTTCAATATTACCCAAGCATCCCTTACTTTGATCCTGAAATCACCATTTCTTTCCATTATATATATATATAACTTTTTATTGGAGCTCAATTTGCCAACATCTAGTATAACACCCAGTGCTCATCCCATCAAGTGCCCCCCCCAGTGCCTGTAACCCAGTCCTCAAAATCACCGAATTTTTAAGCTAAAGAAGTGCAGTGACTGTAGAAATTCAATATTCCTCCTTCCCCAACCTCATTTAAAAAAAAAATTAAAAAAAAATGAGGTAGCAAGCTCAGAAAGATCAGATAATTTATTCAGTTATATCAGCAGTTATGGGCATGATAAGTGATAAACTCAGAATCTAAACACAAGTCACTCAACTTTTAGTATCTTCTAGATGAGACCTTTTTAACTATAATTTCCCTTTTCACTCAAGCTATTAAAGACGTACAGATGATACACAAACACACACAGGAAATTCTAACATAATGGCATATATGTTAATTTCATCCATGAGTTTTTAAATGTTGAGTCATAAAAAATATTCTTTTATAACCCTACTACAATGGAAGCTATTCAGCTGTTGGAAACAGGGATATACATTTACTATAGTATTTACAACAATACTATAATTCCTTATTTACATATATGCTGTAGAAAAATGAAAAGTTTTTGAAAGCAGAGATTATATACCAGCAGTAGCAAGTTTTGTCTCCATATCCACACATCTTTTAAGAAAGTACCCATAAGCATAGTCTGGGTGGCTATTAGAAACCTGTATGACTGAGGTGCCTGGGTTGTTCAATTAGTTAAGCATTTGCCTTTGGTTCAGGTCATGATCCCAGGGTTTTGGGATCAACCCCCATGTCAGGCTCCCTGTTCAGTGGTGAGTCTGCTTCTTCCTCTCCCTCTGTCCCTCTCCAGTTTGTGTGCTCTCTCTCTGAAATACATTTTTTTCAGGACTAGATTTTTTTTTAATGAATCAGGGAAGCATAAAAAGATGTACAATTTTAATAAATACAGTGTGACTTTACATTTATTTACCAGTTTGTTATGTACAGCCAAAGCATTTTCACACAGACTCATCACCAAATTTGATTCTCTTGGTATTTCAAATTTCCATTCTCCCTGAACTATACAGATAATTTCTACGACTTAGGTTTTGTAATTTAAAAAATGGATCAAGATCTTAACCTCGTGAAAGCCATCTGGGTAGCAGATTGTTACATTTAGATCTCCAGTCGTTACTGCTTTGTGTTCAGCAGTGTGCTTCTATCATCTCTCCCCAAAGCATTCAACTTTCCAAGGGAACGATTTACATACTATTTAACAGAACAACCTGGCATAAACAACTAATAAAATATTTTTAAAAGAAAGGAGGAAAGAAAAAGGAAGAAAGAAATAAAAGAAAGAAGAAAAGAAAGAAGAAGAAAGAAAGAAAGAAAGAAAGAAAGAAAGAAAGAAAGAAAGAAAAAGAAAGAAAGAAAGAAAGAAAGAAAGAAAGAAAGAAAGAGAAGAAAGAAAGAAAGAAAGAAAGAAAGAAAGAAAGAAAGAAAGAAAGAAAGATAAAGAAAAGAAACCAGTATGACTATTGCTATCCTATCCCCACACCTCCAAATCAACATCACCACTGGCTAGACCAGAGGAAAGGAAGTTAATCTCTGAATTGAGATTCACATGTTTTTAAGAAACAATTTAAATTAAGAATATTAGAGTCTAAGTTATTGTGTTCAATTCACATTACTGGTGAAGTACATGAGTCAAGGTCAATTGATTCTTGCTTTGAGATCCTATAGGTTGCCCAAATATCCTTCTAAAGTACCTCAACCTAAAAGAAAGAAAGAAGAGAAAGAAAGAAAGAAAGAAAGAAAGAAAGAAAGAAAGAAAGAAAGAAAGAAAGAACCTCAACCTGAGCCGCAGCTTAAATTTGACCTTATTCAAGGAACATCTCTTCCTATGCTGAGTCAGAAAGCCTCATCTTGATCAATGGCCTCCTGAATTCTACCTCTCATCTTCACCAAGAGACACATTACGGTAATATCAAACTGTTTATAAACAATAGGTCTTAGAATCCTCATCACTCATTTGAGGAAGAGGTCAAAAGTTACTCTTCATCAAACCTGTTTTTCACTTCTATGTGATTCTTTACTGAAGCACCAAATTCATAATTAGGATGCAAATGCTTTTGTCTAGATCCACTTGATCATTGGCTATTACCTACAATGCTAAAGCCCAGGTGAAAATTCATGAAAGGTATTTCTAAATATATATATATATTTATATATATATACATATTTATATACATATATATTTATATATATTTATATATATACATTTACAGACAAATATTCTATCTGTCACAATATGCTACTTAAAAATAATTCTATCTCTACAACTGCTATGCAATATGAAGAAGCATATTACCCTCATGTGTTAGAGCAGGTGCTTGGAATTACTGACTCCAGTATGCAAAAAGTAAGTTCAAAAATCACAAAAAGGCATCTGGGGAAATGAACTGAGTGGAAAGTGACATCTGCCAAAAAACTGGACAATGGCTACATGGACCATTTAAAGCAAGTTAAACCATCAGCCCAATGATGACCCTCTTGAAGCTACTCCATTAAATGGATTTATCCCATCACATATGACGTCTTTAAATCTCTAACTGACAATGCCTAGTCTTCCTCCCTAAGGCAAAGACATTAATATTCACCAAATATTTCACATGTTTTCTATATTTCCTAGTCTTCTGGGAATTGAATGGAGCCACATGACTGGAAATGGCCAATGGTATGTGAGTTGAAATGACGTGGATCAATTCTGGTTGCAGCAGTCAATAGAGACAGAACAATAGGTCTCTACTTTTAGAGGCCTAGTGTTCCAGAGAGTATAGCTCTAGGGTGATGGAGCTTCAGCTATATTGGATCTCTGAGTGCTTTAGGAAGCAAAGCCATCTGCATGCCCCTGCTCATCCCTTACCTGTACATCATGATCAAGAAATATGCTTTGTTACAAGTCACTGAGATTTTAAGGGATTTTCTTCTAAACTATCTGAATTGAATATGTGAAAGAAAAGTCAAGTGATGGTAAAATAAAAATCGGAAGTAATAGAATTTAAGCTAAAAGAAATGTGTTCTTGACCTTGCAAATCCAGGGAAATTCTGACCTTACCAAAGGTTGGAAAGGTGAAAGTCCTTGCCCTTTTAGCAGGGCCACCCTGCTCAGATCTCTACGGCTCACAAAAGCAACAACTGCTATCTAATGATATTCTAGCCAATCCATCATCAGTCAATCAGATTGCCTCTGCTCGGCCTTTCCTTGCCCTCCTGATTTTAACATGCTTTTTTGTTCCTTTTCTTTTTGGATTCAAAACCTTATTCCTGCACACCAGCCTGAACTGTTACTTCTATTCCCTTTTGCATGTAACACCTTTTCTGACTCACCTCCTGGCATATGGGCCTGCAGAGTTTCTGGTTCAATCTGGCCCCTTTGGCCTCTAGTGTCATTTCTGCCTAGCAAGGGAAGGACTCCCTGCCTGTGCTTCTCGGTCATTTGAGGGATTAGATTCAGTTACTTGATGAAAGTGTTTGATTTTTATGAACATTTATTTTGCCCTTTAGAAGGGCACCCTTTCTAATTCCCATACTAACACATGCTAGCGGCCAAAAAGCCAGCTTGACGAGTGAAACTGTAAGGGTCTCTGTATTCTAGTTTATATGTTATTGCTATTCCTGATTGCCTACAGTTTAATACCCTTGTACAGTTTCTTTTTCTCTTGTGAGAGAGCTATAATACATCAGGGTTTTGTTTTCTTCCTCTTAAAAAAAATATAATCTAGAGATGTCTTTTAAAAATGTAGTGTCATAACAAACCCAAAACCAAAACAATCTGAAAAAAAAAAAATCAAGAACTGACAGATAACATTCAGAAGGTTCATCTTCAAGAACTCATTAAATTGTGTTGTTCTTTACCATGGTTATATGTAACAAGGTAAACTAACCAGGTCAATGATTGAAATTGAAATAAACAGGTATATTAACCAGCTGGAACTTAAATAAAAATTTTAAAAAGACAGAAAAATGTGATGGTAAGTTTGGCTTGAAAATAGAAAAAAAAGAGAAGCAGAGAGAAATTGAGGGAATCATATGCCCTATGATACTTTAAAATACTTAAAAATTATCTTCTAGCTGTAAAATTTCTCTCAACTGCACAAATGGCTTTTTCATTCTAGTTTAGAAAGTGTGGTTGATTATTTATTCCTGGTGCTTTCACTGTAAACTTAATATTCAGATCATTCAGGTGGATAAAGCACACTGTTCACTTTGCTCACAGTCACTGAGAACATCGCACAGGTCCTTTCAAAGCATCATGCACCAGGTAGGGGAGAACAGGTACACCAAAGAGTCAACATTCTTTAAGGGCAAAGGTTACAACTTAAACATTTGTTTCTTATCATGTTTGACAAAATACCCCATCCACCATAGCTTCTTAATTAACACTTACTGGAAATGTTTCTCTAACAGTGAAGGAAACAGAAAGATATATAGTTTTCTGATGGTTGACTGGCAGCATTCAGGTAGGTGGTGGAGGTGTACCCATGTTACCAAGTTGATCTGTGTGGTGCAAACATCACCTGCTTACTAGTATCACCATCACTAGCCTGCTTCCTCCCCAATCATTTTATTTAAATATGTTTAACTGGATTGTTTTTAAGAGAAGACCAATTAAAAAATATGTATGCAAAATTTTTTTAAAAAATATGTATGAAGTGTTTTCTGTGGTTCTAAATTTGGATTATGGAAAAAGAAGACAGAGAAATGTAGAAAGCAACTTATCTCCTGCAGTTTTGAAACTTTTTAATAAATAATTATTTTTTGGAGAAGAACTATTTTCAAATGGCAATAGCTGACTCTTGAGTCCTTTTGTTATGGCAGGGATTGTTCTCATTGCTTTTTATGTATTAACTCATTTAATCCCTGCAATCTAAGAGGTAGATGCTATTACAATTTCATTTCATTCAGGGCGCTCAGCTTATTAACAGTGGAGTGGAATTTGACTCCAGCTAACATGGCTCTGATCCTTTTAACTACTATGTTATATTGCATCTTACATGGAGCATATCTACAAAAAGGCAGAACTCTGTAGGTTGAAATAAAAGATATTAGGCCTAGAACTTTGTGTGCTCTCTCCATATGGAAGCCTCAAACTTAGCAGGGGTAATGTTGATAACTTGCTCTAGAGCAAACCACGAGGCTTTCTAAGGACAAGCAGTGGTGCTGATACATGTGAGCAGCCAGTGGGTAATTCCAGAAATTTAAAATACTGGGAACTCCAATAAGAGGAAGAAATCTAAAAATAACCAAATAATTTTCAGTATTTTCCCAGAGCATGCTACATCAATAAGTTCTTCCTTCTTTTAATTAGTCATTTGACATTTTTATGTTTCTTTGATCAAACTTCATTTTCAAAGAATTGTTTAGCCTTGAAATAATTCTTTCACATCTCATAAAGACTTTATTACGGCCAATGAATAAATCAAATTTTAAGACACTTTTTTTATACTTAGATTAGGCAATCTCATTTTAAAGTAAATGATAAAAATTATTTTCAATAGAGCAGTTTTCCTCAAAAGAGAAGTCTAGAAATCCTTTTCTTCACTATTTTTTTTTCTCTCAGCCTCAGGGGAAAGTGAATTATCTTACAAGCATGCTTACCTCCATATTCCACCTGCTTTCTGAAAAGATCTAATTATGCACACACACACATACAAAAGTAGTAACAGTAATATTACATAGCACTTGCTACAAGCCAGACACTCTTCTAAGTGCAGGTATACAGTTTATTTCACTTATTTCTTAAAGCAATCTTATGAAGCACATCATATGATCATCTTGCTTTTACAGATGAGGAAACTGAAGTATACAAATGATGAGATCTGGGATTCAGACATAGACAATGTGGTTTTAGAGAATATACTTTTAACCACTATGTAATGCTACCTCTCAATAAGTAAACCAGCAGGAAAAGTGTACCCAATTAATAGAGAAAGCAGTGAAGTGGAAATACGTCCAGTGCATTCTCTAGTTCCATAAATATAAAGGCCTTTCCAAGGCCCAGTCTCAAACTATCCAAAACTGAATTAATCATATTCTTTCCAAACCTTCCCTTTTTATGTTATATTCCTCTGTATCAGTTAGGATAGATTAGGTTGAGTACAATAACAAATGACCCATTAAGCTCAGTGTCTTAATGAAAGAAACTACATTTTTGGTCAGCCAGGGCTTTGTTTCATGTCCTCTTGAGTTTGGGATCCAGGTGGATGGAGTAATGTCCATTTGGAATGTTGCCAGTCTCATGGCAGAGAGAAGAGGAAAACATTGTGAATCAAATGCTTGTTCTTAGAGCTCACTCCTTGTCATGTTTCATTACCCAGAGGAAGTCATATGACCACAAGTGAATCAACAGATCGGAGGCATAAATTTACTACAGAGAAAGGAACCAATTATAGTAAGCAACTATGTATTCAGCTAAAGTATCCATCTTAATTTATTAGCATTACCACCCCCCAATGGGAGAAATCTGGAATTTACTTCTAAATTCTATTTCTTCATCACCTTTCCACAAGCAAAACAGACATGTATTGCCCTCATTATAAACATTCTTTCAATCATTTACCCTCCTCCCTTTCCAGTGTCCCATGTCAGATCTCAAAATCTTTCTCCCAGACTTGGCAATAGCTTCCTCATAGATTCCTCATCCCCTACTCAGCCTTACCCCCTTTTTGTCATCATCTACACTGTTCCCAAATTAATGTTGCTAAAATAAAACAATTCCCCTCCTTTGATTATAATTCCTTAACGATGTTCCATCTTCTACACAACTGATATAAAAGCTCACCTTCCTGTTAAGACTATTCTTATACCACCTTGTCAAACCCCCACTAGCCCTTTACCAAATTCTTTGCAATTCATTGAGCACACCATGACATTCATGTTTCTGATCCTTAACTCCAGCTATTTTGCTTATAGAGTTGCCTACATCTTGTCTCTGTCAGGCAAAAATCCACTTCAGTAAAGATCATTTCTTTGGTGGAAAGTTTTCTCTTCTCTTCCAAAGGTTGTTTCCAACTCTGCACTACAGTGCACTCTCAAAGGGAAGTGACATGAATTCTGTCTTTTCATTATTTCATATATCTTTTTATATAATAATTATTTCTTTGAATGCCTATGACTTCTACTGGCTTTGAACTTTTTAAGGGAAATGTTTATGGATTATTCATTTGTGTATGTGTAGTGCCTACCACAGTACCCAGAATATAATAATTACTCAGTAAATCCGGAACAATTAATGAATTCTCATTAAACAGCAATGGGAGAGAATTGAGAGTGTGGGCAAAGATCATATTTAAAATTGATGATGAAAGTACATAAGTATATGGAAAATATTATAGGAAGTGAGCTTCATGAACCAGGAAATAATAAAAGAGAAAAGATTCTGCTTAAGATATGCAATAATAAAAGATGAAAGAAAAGGGAATTGAGGAGAAAGCTTAAGGACTCAAATGTTTCATTGGATTAGAGATTAAATTGTAAGAACCAACAAATTTACAAGCTAGCTTTAACTTTTTAATGCGTTATGACAATTAGTTTCTCTGCTTTTTTAGAAAAGGTAATCTATTTCCATGTCCTTTCTCTTAAAATTAAGCTGACATAAAGGGAAGTAATGTTTGATTTAATATAAAAATGGTCTGTTTCTCCAGAATTTCATTTTCTTCAAGGTTCTGAGATCTTTAACTTCAAAATATTGAATGTTTATAATAACATTTAAATGTTTACATATTAAATGTTAAATATTTATAATAACAAAATATATTAAATTTTTGACTTAGGATTTATTTTCTCTAACTCCTATTCTGCTGGTGATAAAGAGTTTTGATGTGTTCTTCATATACAAACATAACAATAAAATTTTCACTACTGTTAATTTAATCTGGTACTGGAGCACTACCACTGTAATTAAGTGACTTAAATTGCTTATAATTATGTACCTGCAATAAAATAATTTTTATACAGAAACTAAAATAGTTGGGGGTAACAAGGGTTATAACCTAGAAAATCTAATACATTGCATATGTATAGCATTTATCGAGTGAAGGGCTATCCGGATTGTTCCACTGAATTCATGAGCAGGAAATAATAAAAATTTTGTTCTGAACAAGGAAATTTCTCCTTCTCCCACAGGAGTTGAAATGATCTCTTATTATAGTTTGTTGTTATTTTTCAAATGTGCCTCTGGACCGAAATATTATTTCTCCAAACATACTTGTGCAGAAAGCATGATGGAATAGATAGGCTTGTAGGACAAAAACGATTTGCTAAAAGCCTTTGAAAGGAGCAAAAGAAAAACAAAGGACCAGTTTCAACAGTGAGATTGCATTTTGGTTTGATGTGGCTAGAAAGGGTTTAAAACCCTCCAAAAATGATTCAGTTATATCCCTGCAACATAACTGTGGCAGGTGAGAAAATGTGCCAGGTGATAGAACTCATTCCAGGGAAATGCCAATGTTCATGACGAGCTACAATCATATGAAGGATTAAATGAAGGTAGGGGTCAGGCTCTTTTGGGCAAAATTAAATTTTGAAGCTAAATTTAAAATGATCAAGAGTTTTCAGGATTTTTTTCACCCACAGGATCTGATGGCCAAATTATATTTTTGAGAAAGCTATTGAAAAATTGTATAAAGCCAGACCAGTGTGTTATTGCACACAGGGAGAAGCTGTGAATCAATGACTCAAGAAGGTGGAAAATGAATGGATAATCCTCTCAGTTACTTCATAAAATGAGTGGATTGTATCTATCAAATATACACTGAAAGAAGACAATGGGTAATGCCTTCAGCAGGTTAAGATGATTAAGTTTATCTCAGAATTCTTTATATCAGTTGTGTTCCCTGGAGTGCTCTGTACTCTAAAGGAATGAGCAGGAATACTATTATAAACATCAGGGAAAGACCAGAATCTCATCAAGATAATTAAAGGTGAAAAAGGCAAATTTCTCAACAGAAAAGAACCTCTAATCCCAGAAATAGCATTAAGGATTGGTTTTAGGAAAAGAGTTTTCTACGTTTATAGGCCATCTTATTCTAAAAATATTTGAAAGTATTATAATAAAATACCCCCAATACCTACAAATTTATAAAATTTTTTAAAAGGTGAAAATAAAGGGGCACTTTGGTGGCTCAGTGGTTGACATCTGCTTTCGGCTCAGGTCGTGATCCCTGGGCCGTGATCCTCTAGGGGTCCTGGGATTGAGTTCCACCTTAGGCTCCCTGCAGGGAGCCTGCTTCTCCCTCTGCCTATGTCTGTGCCTCTCTCTGTATGTCTCTCATTAATAAATTGAATCTTTTTTTTTAAAGGTGAAAATATATAGTAAAGGAAAATATGGGCAAGAATGTAAAATTGAATCCGTTAATGAAACTGATACGATTAGAATGATTGAGCCATTCATTTGGTTTTAAGCTTTCTAATAGTTAATGCAGAAAATGAGAAATAGTCATTACAAAATTCAGGTTTCAAAGAAATAAAAGCTAAGCAATAGCTCAGAAGAACTGATCCTAAGACAAGAGAGGTATACCTCTTTGTAAGATTTTCATAAGATGACTCTGTGTAATCAAATGAAAAAAAAAAATCCTCAACATCCTTAAAACCAAAACAATTAGGTTTCACATTTCTGTTCCTTATCTTAAGGTAACCCTGAACAGAGGTTGATGACATTGTAGAAAACTGTGTTTCAGTGATACAGAGGCCAAGAGTAAATTTTAGCATTCTGCATTTTAACATTTCTTGAACAGGCAAACTGCATATCCTCCAGGAACTCTGTCATAAATGTTGCTTCTGCCTATTAAATTTTAAATATAGGTTGGGTGACAAGAAATTTAGAAATCCACTCTCTTTTGAAAGCATCCCAAGTGCAGCTCTTCTATGCTGCTAGATGAGTGAAGATCCATGTATTATAAGGAAATACAAATATTTAAGACTGAGCTTATTTAGGAAAGTTGATTGTATTTTATTGAAGCTGGGACCTCAAAATCCTGCCAGAGTCTAAGGGACATCTAGAGAAAGCAAGCAAATTGTTAATATTTATATAAAACTAGAGTTTGGGAGATGGACTACTGCATATGAGGTTGTTAGATTAAGTATTTGTTTCCTGGGATAATTCTCAAAATATAGGTAAAAAATTCCATTGGTTCCTTAATGCACCTCTAATTCAATCTACTAATAAAACAAGCTGATTATGTCTGAATGAATTATTGGAATCTGTTACCACCTCTTAAAAGAACACACTACTACATGACAGAGGACAATTTTATTTATATTTTTATGTTTTAAATTTAAACAACTGCTTTCATTTTTTAATGAAACAACTTGGCTCAGAGTTTATTTGTTTCATACACATGTCTCAATCAGGATTATTTCCGATAAAATAAAACCATAAAAGCCAGACTTCCACCTTAATATCTTCTTGCCCTAAGGCTGATAGTAAAGGTGGTTCTAGGCACATAAATACCTATGTTTTCTTATTGAAATTTTTGTGAAGCACAGTGTGCCTTGAACTAGAGATGTGAAATAATCTGTGATATGATTGCTACTGCCATGAGGCTTGAAATTAAACATGCAATTTGATACTCAGCAAGAATTACCCATTACCTGGTATTAAAAACAAAACAAAACAAAAGCAAAAAAATGTTACAACTCCCTAACTTACTTTAAAAATTGTTTTAAATGAAGTGTTAAAAAATTTAGTCAGCACGGAGTTTTAAATTTCCAAATGGGCGAGAAAATATGCGCAGTAATAATAATAAAAAGTGAAATAACCCTAAGCCAATCACATTTATAAACATTATGTATTTGTAATGACCAGGGTTTTGAAAAGAATATAAACAATTTCATAGCATTACTATATCTCATGTTTCAATACATTCATCTGGGAGAATTTTGACAGTTTGCTATGATACTTAAGTGAATCAGCCACCTCAACTATGTCACTCTCAAAAATTGAGAATAATAATCTAACAATGCAAACTTCATTATTTCTCATTTATATCTTCTTGACTGACGTTTTAAATGGCAAATATATTTTCTAAATAGTAATATTATAGGACCATATTATTACATATTATTATAAAATACAGAACAGGTTGGCTGTACCCTTGGGAATAAAATTACAACTAAACAACAGTTGGAAATGCAACTATAGTTCCTGTACAGGCAACAGTCTCTAATCAATATGCCAAGATTGCTTTTGAAGCACTTATGAAGAATTCATAACACTCTTCTTACTATAAATTCAGTGCAACTAAAATGAGGATATAAAGATGTCAACGTTATATCTATGAATGTTCACTACATAGTGTAACTTGAAAGGCTGGTGTTGAAGAGCTTTCAAACAGTCCATTCAATTAAATATTTATTGAGTGCCCTCTAGGGGCTTGGCTATTAGGTGAGCTCCAGAGGGGTACAGACCAGAGAACACATCATGTTTGAATTTTGGGATCAGCCTAAGAAACAATTTTTTGTACTAACAATCTCATACACAGCAGGAACAATCTTTTCAAATCCTCCTTATTGTATGTGAACAATGTTTGGTACTAAAATAAAGTGGCTTTCTAACATGTCATAAAAGGGAATCATACTTTTTGAGATTAGAAAATTTTTGCAGAGAGTATCAGTTGTGTCTGCAATTTGGATAAAAGGAAAAATATAGTCTGGTATGTAAGGACATGTTTCATTTTCCAGCAAAGGGAAGTTATGTAAGCAAAGTCATATACACCTTAAGTTAGAACTCAGAGCAGCCTTAGGCACAGTGAGGGACATCAGTCTGCGATAGTAGGAAAATAAATCTGAAGATGTATAAAAGTACTGTGACATCTCATGTCAAAACCTTTTTAAAACATGATATTGTTTCCTAGCTCCATAAGTAAGATCTCTTTATTGTAAATTAGCTGGAAATAAAAGCTGAAATGATAAAAATCAAAATCATCACTGTTAGAATTTCTTTTTCTCTTACCTATAAATACGAACACACATCCATATTTACATAGTTGTAGAATCATAACTATGAAATCATAGTATGCATCTATGTGTAATTGTATCATCAGAATTTCCCCAGATCATTAAAAACTTTTTTGTAAATATGTTCTTTGAAGTTCCATAGTATTCCAACATAGTTCCACTGGTTTTTCTCTATGGATGAATATGCAGCCTCATTTATTATTTTGGATATGACAAATATTCTTGCCTAGAAAATCCTCTTGGCACTGACTTAGGAAAAATTCCTAGAAGTGCAGTTATAATATCAAAAGACAAAAGTGTCTTTAAGCCTTCTAGCACAAACCGTCAAATCTTTCCAAAGGGCTACTCCAGTAAATATTCATCTAAGCAGAACATAAGAAAATTCCCTGTACCACACCAGAATGTGTTGGAACTTGTCATTGAAGAATCTCTGCTAGATTGATAGAGGAAAACGACATCTGTTTAAATACGCACTGACTGGAAAGGACTTTGAACCAGACACTGAAGGAGAGAGACAATTGGGGGAAGATCTCAAAGTAAATACAGGTGCCTGCTGTTTTAAGTGAAAGTCATAAAGATCTTTGAGAAATAAAACTTTCTAAGAAGAAATTAAAACTGATCACTTACAACACACCATTGAAGTAAATCTAGAGAAGGGTTTGGATCAACATTTGGAAATGTCTTAGGCGGCTCAGGCCGCCATAACAAAATACCATAGACTGAGTGGCTTAAATAGCAGAAATTTATTTCTCTCAGTTCTGGAGATTGGAAAATCCAAGATCAAGGCTCTGACTGATTCAGTGTCTGGTGAGAGCTCTCTTCCTGCCTTGCAGACAGCTGCCTTCTTGCTGAGTCCTCACAGGGTAGAGAAAGAGATATTGATCCCTTTCTTTTCTTATGAGGCCTTAGTCCTATCACATTAGGGCCTCTTATGACCTCCTCTAGAGTAAATCTAAATCACTTCCTAAGGGCCCTACCTCCAGATACAGTCACACTGGAGGGTTAGTGCTTCAACGTATGAAAATGGGGTAATGGAATAAAATTCAAAAAGGTACTTCTCATTAAAACCATAAAGAAAAAAAATTTCATGACTACCTGGATAAGCATAAACAGCAAGATTACCACTTTCAACAGGAAATGCAGACTGCTTTTCAGTAACTCCCGCTCATTTTATAATGTTCCATTACAAACTAGGAAAGGAGCTTTTATACATCACAAAAGCAGTGGGGATATAACATGAGGGAACCTTAAAAGTGGACCAGGAGAGCTGTGAAGGAACAACTAGGAGATGCTATTTTAAATCCCAATGTTAGAGGAGATACCTAAGCCGTAGCAGAGAGTCACAAGCCAAGGTCTGAGAGTAAGCCCTGGGGAGCCGACACAGTCAGGCAGGCAGCAAATGTGCTGCTAAAATGAATCCTGAAATTGTGGTCAGAAGAAAGGAAGCACACTGTAGTAGGGTTCAAAGCCAAGATTAAAATGCCAAACTTACGGACTTTTGGTGTCATCTTTTTTCTCCTTTAAATCTTGATCTAGATTCCAGTTTGAGTGAGAGAATAATTCTGACATGGCTATGGTGAGTGAGCATCAGTTTGTTGAGTCTAAAACAGAAACTACTAACCCTTTTAGGACAACATTAATTTAGTAAAGCAATATATCATTCTTCAATAAATCGCAGGCCTTTGAACTTTGTGGTATTTATATTTGTTGAATTCCATATTTATTTATTACCTGAAAAAAATACCCTCCTGCTTTGTGTATGTGGAAATATCCAATAGACTGTGTGTTCTAGGAAGCTAAAGAATAAGCTTCTTGCTCCTCACCTATATAAAGCACTTACATAAGGTCATTTCTGAGACATAATGAATTTGACCCTAAGATACCTCCTTTTCACTTGTCATAGTGGTGGGAAGCCAGTGCCAGGGATAAGCTGGAGACCTGTTTCAATAGGAAAGTCTGAGTAAAGAATGTTGATATGTAGTATAATTTGGAGATGATTTTTAAAAACATGATCCAAGAAGTTAAAACTTGAGTGGTATAACATAGTAGATTGTTTTAAGGTGTGACAAGGGAATTTGGCTCTTTTTTTAAAAAGATTTTATTTGTTTATTCATGAGAGACACAGAGAGACAGAGAGAGAGAGAGAGAGAGAGAGAGAGAGGCAGAGGGAGAAGCAGGCTCCATGCAGGGAGCCTGACGTGGGACTCGATTCTGGGCCTCCAGGATCAGGCCCTGGGCTGAAGGCGGCGCTAAACTGCTGAGCCACCCGGGCTGCCCAGAATTTGGCTCTTGTAGGGAAACAACAACAACAACAACAACAAAAAACAAACAAACAAACAAAACATTATAATGGAGAGATAAATTCTAAAATTGCATTTGAATAACTGATCTATACAAGCTCAACTTATTTGGAAATCTTCCCTAAAGTCAATCTATCCAATTTTTAGAGACTTGCAAGAAATTTTCCACTATAAGGTAAGTTTATAATGGTCACTCTAGACACACACACACACACACACACACACACACACAGATATGCATTATAGACACATATATATTCATATTCATCTATCTAGAGATATATCACATAAATGTGTATTTATGTATATAGTGAAAATATAGTTGTATTTTCTATTTGTGTTAGCTGCAATAACATTAATATATGTAAAAACGTTCTTGGAAAAGAGTGGGAAAACATTTCTGCACTGTGTTTTCAGCTACCCATAGCTTTCAGGATACCCTATGGCATCATCTTTATCTTCCAGGCACTGGAAATATCAAATGGAATCGTGGCTTACAGTGAGAAAGTGTTATAAGGATAACAGCTTAATCAGCAAACCTATAAAAGAAGGATTAGTGGCATTGACATTCTCTCCAAAATAAATCAGCAGATTCCCCTCTTAATTCTCAAACCCCATACTTTTTTCCTCCTTTCTCCCCTCAAAATACCTGATGACAGCCAGATCATCAACATAGAACTATTTCTGTTTCTGACATGTACATGTGTCTCCGTGTTCAGATCTATCATCACAGAATGACAGGTTCCAGATGTTTTCTAACTTTTACTTTTGGGGAAAATCTTTTAAAATAAATGCCAGGACAAACTTGTATTTTTCTCTCACCGTTCTGATATTTTTATTGACTTCTCAAAACCTTCTGTCCCCATGTCTACTGACTTGACAAGATGAGATGAAGCTTAGTAGTTTCTGAGAGAAACTGAAGGCATTTATTTGAAGGCCAATCTATTAAAATTCTGTTTCAGGAACAACAACTTCCACAAGTTGATTGCTACCATAAACAACATGCAATACAATAAGTTAGAAATGTACTTATGGTTTTCTAGTTCTTTAAAATGCAAAACTGCAATTATTCAAGGTGTCTGTAAGGTTATGAGTATTATGGCTGAAATACAATAATCTATCTTTTATTATAAATGAAGAACTTTTGGAAGTTGATCTTTGAATAAGTCTCAAGTCAATCACAATGTTTTCCCTCATTTTTGAGGCTCAATTCTATTTGATTTCAATTTCTACTTTTTTACCCAATTATTCTTGCTCTGTGGCAGATTTTATTAAACCATAAAAATTTACCTTTATCATTAATTAGAATTGAGAGCCTGACAATATTACATTTTACCCTTTACCTCTTAATGATGATTAAGATGAGTTATGCTTTGATCCAGTAATCTCTACACAGTACCAACAAACGACTGTACAAAACTAGGCTATTGAGGGACAATCATTAGAATCCAATGAGTTTTTTGCTAGAATTTTTAACTTTAAACCTGAAAGAATATTGACTGGTTTGATCTTATCATGCATTTACTCTTTCTTGTGGTTAAGGTGCGGAATACTCATCCCAAGAAAGTGGTGTTAAGTAGATATTAGTGGACATATATGTGACAATAAAAACCCATCCTATAAAAATAAAATGTCTTTACTTCAAGCATTATTTGACTGAAGGTTATTTGTTTACAGGGTAAGAAACATAATTCTATATCCCAAGAATATAGCTTATTTTTAAGATTTATTTATTTACTTATTTGACAGAGAGAGAGAGAGAGGAAGGGAGAGAGGGAGAGAGAGAGAGAGTTGGTGGGGAGGGAGCAAAGGGAAAGGGAGAGAATCTTTGAGCAGACTTCTGGCTAAGCATGGAGCCTGATGCAGGGCTTAATCTCATAACCTTGAGATGACCTGGGCCAAAACCAAGAATCAGATGCTAACAGACTGAGCCACCCAGAAGCCCCAAGAATATTGCTTATTTTTAATGATTTTATTATTGAGGAAAGCACGCTGACTTTTGGTAGTAGTATTCAGGGCAATTGCTTGAGGACTTTGTAACCCTCTCATATCCTCCTTTTCATAGTGGTTTTTTCCATTCCCTCCTTTCATACTGCTGGTTCTTTATTTCCACTCCTTACCAACAAATATATAGGTAGGTATTAATTTAAGCATAATAGAAACATCAATCTCATTAATGGTATGAAATGATCTTGCTTCTTTGTATCAAATTTTGCCATTCAGAGTGAAATCTCCAACTTTATGGAGCCCTTCTTTCATTTCCTCAACCATCCCTTACTTTCCTGCTTGCTCTTTTTGTCACACACACCACACACACACAAACACACACACACACTCATCCTCATGCAAACCTCTTTCCCATATGCCTTCCCTTCTGAAATATTCTATCTCATTCCTGTGCCCTCAACCTGCATTTTCTGCTCAATTCATACAGACTAAAGTATTAAGTTAGATATTTTCTCCAGAGGCCTTTATCAATACTCCAAAAACTGGGTTAATTTTTCCTCTTCTGCATTTGCTAAGGACCAGAATGGGATTTTTGATGTAGAAGTATTTCAGCCAATTGTCAAAAATACAATACTGTATTTGTCTGCTTCTTTGTGTGATGCCTCTTACCAGACTAAAAGTTCTCTAAGAGTATATGCAATATCATTTACCACAGTACCCTATCATTAGGTGCAATACTCAGCACCTAACATTTCTCTCTCTCTCTCTCTTTTTTTTTTAAGATATTATTTATTGGGACACCAGGGTGGCTCAGTGGTTGAGCATCTGCCTTTGGCTCAGGGCGTGATCCTGGAGTTCCTGGATCAAGTTCTATATTGGGCTTCTGCAAGGAGTCTGCTTCTCCCTCTGCCTATGTCTTTTCCTTCTCTCTGTGTCTTTCATGAATAAGTAAATAATATATATATTTTTTAAAGATTTTATTTATTCATGAGAGACACAAAGAGAGAAGCAGAGACATAGGTAGAAGGAGAAGCAGGCTCCATGCAGGGAGCCTGATATGGGACTTGATCCCAGGACCCTGGGATCATGACTTAAGCCAAAGACAGACACTAAATGACTGAGCCACTCAGGCATCGCAGCACCTAACATTTCTCAACAAACAATGTTGAGTATGTGAACAAATGACTGTCTGCTGATTTAAACTGTATGTGTCTGGGTTGTCTAACATGGTAGCCATGATCCATATGTGTCCACTAAATATTGAAAATATGACTAATACAAAATAAGATGTATTCATTTGTAAAATATAAATATACGCCATATTTTGAAGATTTAGTATGAAAAAGGTAAAATATTTCACTAATAATTTTATATGAATTACATGTTTGAATATTTTTGATATATTGGATTAAATAAAATGTATTATCAAATTTAACTTTACTTGATCTTATTGCTTTAATAAGGTTTCTTGAAATTTTTAAATTAAGAGTGTGGCTCACATTCACTGGCTCATGGTGTATTTCTGTTAGACAGCACTAGTATAAATTGTACAGACTCTAGACACAAGAACATAATCACCCCATTTAACAGCCTTCTTGTCATTCAGTCTTAGGTAAGGCATTGTCTCTTGTCAATGAGAATAAAGCCCAGTCATATTTTAAACAGTATCAGCCTTCCTTAATTTAATTGATTACTCAACACTGTCTTTAATTATATTATTGCAGTGATATTAACAATCTATACATAAGAGTTTTAAATGTGTTAAGACTATAACACTTCCAAAATGGGGACATTCAGAATATGTTCTCATTTTAAAGTTCAGAGTTCAAAAGAAAAGAATGACTCTACACCAGCATGGTCTGATAAAACATTCTGCATGAATGGGGATGTTCTATATCTGTGCTATTCATTCGAGTTGCCACTAACCACAGGTGGATATTTGAGCACGTCAAATATGGTTAGAGTCATTGACAAAATGAATTCTTAATTAATTTAAATAGCCACATGTAGCCAATACCTGTTGTATTGGACAATACCTATTGTATCTACCTCTAGATAGAAAGGTAATTTCTGCCCTAAAGCTAGCAATATTAAATTTCTAGTAAAGTTATCTTGAAATACCATAGTGAGATTATTATCTCATCTAAATCAGGTGTGAGTAAAATGTGAACTTTACAAAGACTTTGTGTGTTGGGTTTTTAAGACGTTTTTTCTTATGAAATAAAGACATGCACTTTTAAGTTACATCAAAAGCTCCTTATAATGTTAATTATCTGATATCAGCATCCCTTTATGTTGTTAAATTATACATGTTTGATTTTTAATTAAGATGAGAACGTCCATGAAAAATAACTAAAAATTATTCCTCCCAGGTTTTTTGTTTGCTTTGTTTTTACATTTTTATATTTTATAAACACACTGATTTGAAACTCTGTTGAGTGATTGATTCCGGATAACCTAAACTTCCCAAAGTCATTTACAGGAAAGCTTTATTGTGTAAAAATAATTTCTGATTTAAGAATATGCAATATGAATTTTGTATTTAAAATTCTAAACCTCATTCTTCTAATTTGTCTCCTGCAGAATGTCCAGAAATAACTCTTTAAAGAACAAGATGTAATTAACATTTAACTTTATGTGATTTAATTATGAGCTAATATCTGATTAAATAGATAACATTTCTGCCTGTGGTTTTCTTTCTTTCTTTTTTTATAATTTTATTTATTTATTCATGAGAGACACAGAGAGAGAGGCAGAGTCACAGCCAGAGAGAGAAGCAGGCTCCCTGGAGGGAGTCCAATGTGAAACTCGATTCCGGGACTCCAGGATCACGCCCTGGGCCAAAGGCAGACACTCAACCACTGAGCCACCCAGGCGTCCCTCTGCCTGTGGTTTTCAAGGAATCATATAATCTTAGAGGTGGCAGAGTTCTTGTCCAAATTTTTCATTTTGTAAATTAGAAGTACTAATCACAGAACAAAATGACTGTGAAAGTTGCAGTTACATAGCAGAGAGTGAGGTGGAGACTAATTTTTAGGAACTGGTGGAGTAACTATTGTCCTTTCAAATGTTATTATTTCCTTTGAAAAGTGTCTTTGTAAAATACTTGTATTCCATTATCCCAGAATTTCCTACATCTGTTTTGTCATAGTAGAAATGAAAGTAAACTAATCTTTCCTGAGCACCTGCTCTGGACTGGTCATTGTGCTAGATATTTTCCTACACTGTTATTTCATGTAATCCTCATATTAAACTTCCAGGGGACAGGTGAAGAAATGAGGGCTGGAACCATATAGGAAATTTGTTCCTGGTAAAAAACAAACAAAAAACCCTGATGAGAACATATTGGGGTTGGTGGAAAGGAGGGCAAGATTCATGTCCATGTTGTTCTAATCATGAAGTCTATGCCTTTCCATATCACACTGATTCTTCTTAGAAACTCATATTTTATAATCTTGTCTGATTCCGAATAGCAGAAAAGTTAAAGCCAATATGACATTTTGGAAATATGCTTACAAACCATTTGTTATCAAATATACAATAGTTCATTCATTTCTTTTAAGGCTTTATACTTTTTCCCCGCATTAAAATATGATTATTTCATTAATTAATTTCACTTAGATCTCTTAAATAGTCATGCTACCAAACAGATTCATATTGTTTTTTTTTTTGTTCTTCACTTTAAATTCAGATAAACATTCTCTATGGAGTCAAATAACTTTACTGATTGAGTTCTGTAGTTGTCAAATAATGTTTCTGATATATGTAGGCTTTCCTCAAAAAATTTGAATTTAGCTTCAAAGAAATTGCGTATAGAAAAAAGCACAGCATTCAAATAACTTGACATTTTGTTGTTGTTGTTTTTTTTAACTTGACATTCTGATCCTTTTTTTGATGAACATAAAATGGTTAGAAACAGTCAATGGTCATGTGTTACACAAAATATTGATTAAGGATCGTAAAAATGTTTCTATATTTTTCTGTATAACAAATCACATAAAAGTAAGTCAGTCACTAGAAATACAGTTTCTGAATTGAGACTAACCTGGTCATGAATTCTGGTTCTGTCACTTACTTTCATTGTAATTGTGGGTATGCAAACTCTCATATTACTAACCCACAAGATGATAGCAGTTTTTGACTTCACTTCATACTAATCTAAGTACAATACTTAGCATGGAAAAGCTCATATGGTATTTGCTCAATTTGTACAATTGTAGGTGCTACATTTATTATATGAAATTAAAATACACTGAGGGCATTATTATTAATCATATTAAACAACTACCCAGTCATATATAAAAAGAGAAGGGTGTATGCTCCAATTATTTTTTAAGTTCCAACAGCAGAGGCCTTCATATATTACATTTACTAACTCATATGAACTAATTAGACAAAATAGTGCCTCTCCTGATATATGTCTAAAGAATATTGATATATTTCTTTAAGCTTAGGGTGCTTGGTCGAGGACAGATTGTTCTATTTCACAGCAAATCATATACCAAAACCAGAATGTTTTATAGGCAAATCTACAACATATAGTCAAACTTCTTCAAAAAGTTGCAGTTTCGAAAGTATAAGAAAATATACCCCTTAATTTCAGATCTCCTTTTGAAAAAGCTTTTATTTTTGTTACTAAGGTAAAAATACAAGAAAAAAATTACCTATGTATATTACTGCTAAAAATACAAATAAAATGACCTACTGCTGAGAGCCAGTGTCTCGTTTATTCTAAGCACAGTAGCCTGAAAAAAAATAATAAAACAAAAAACAAGATCTCTCACTGTTGTTACCTTCCTAGTGTGTCAGAACTGTACCAAGTCCCACCCTAAGAGGAGCTCTAACACTTATTCATAATTTTTTTAAGTTGAGTTTCAAAACAGAATAATATTTTTAAAAATTACTTGGTTTTATAACCTCTAATGGTTCAACTTTACCTCTTCTTGCTTCACATTTATTATATGGACTACTGAGCTGAGGTAAAGAGATGTTCTTACCAAGCCATAAAAAATAAAGAGATTATGCCACGGAAGTCATGGGTTTGATAAGTGCTAGTTTACCTGAATATCAGGACACAAACCATTTAACTCAAAAATCTCTGTCCCTGAGAGTCAACATTCTCATCAGGCATTACAATAAACACCTTACTTTCATGTTTTATGTTGAAAAAAATTATATTTATGCAGCTTTGTAGATTTTTTGTAGCTCAACACAATTAGGAATATAGATGTATGGAGCACATTTTAATTTTAAAAGACACAAATCAAAAAAAAAAAAGACAACAACTGGAATGGAAGAATTAAAAAAATAAAAAATAAAAAATCCAGGTAAGATTTTGTCTTTGTGGAGACAAGCAAGTTAGTCACTTCAGAAATATTTTAAGAGCCAATATTTATTGAGTCTGATTTTACCATTAAGTACAAAAATCAGGTAGTTCGTCTCAATGGAATAAACGGGGGGTGGGGTGAGAGGGAGCAGGGGAGAAATGACAGGGAGAGGAAAAACGAGGGGCAAGAGAGACAACGTATGCTGTGTGTGAGCAATCCAGTGTTGTAAGGAGTTGACGTATTTTAACAGATGTGTATACACACAGTTATGTAGCCTTATTGGACAGATTGTAAAGACAGGATTAGAGGTTCTACCCATATTAGGCAATACAAATCAATCTATTCATTGACATTTTGTTGTTGTTGATTAGGTTGTATGAGCTCTTCAGTGACAAGTAACTATTCATTCACTTAAATTTACTAGATGCTTTGGTGTTAAACATGTGTAGTCTGCAACGGAGGCTAGATCCCTACCAGAAAGAAGGGTATCACTTTCAGGAATCACATGCTTTCCCTGGTTCTGATTGTCTCTGACTCTTTTTTGATTCCTCTTAGTATATAAACTGACTGCGGTATGCAGTAGGCACTCTCCAAGGAGTAATGGTTAAAACTCAAATGCATAATACATTACTGAATTATATCTTGTTTTAGGTAACAACTCTTGGAGTCAAAGAGCACAATTAAAAAAGTATTGTCATACTCAGTTTTTCGTTGTTGTTGTTTTTAGCACTCAAATAATTGATTCATTTCTATATTGATATAAACATAACTAAGTTTATTTTAATTAATTAGTCTGATAAGCCTCCTACCAGTAGCAGTGGTCATTCATGATGCTAATAATAAAGAAAACATTTCTAACTCTTTACATAAGTATAAAATCCACCAAGTGTTTCAAAGTACATCCTCAATTCAGTATAATAAAAAAAACACAGTAAACAAGCAGAGGAGTTGCTGTGATCTCTATTCAGTTATTACTGAAACTGAGGCTCTTGGCTATAAAAAAAATTGATTGGCTAAGGTCTCCAAGCTTTCAAGTAGCATGTCTGATACTAGAATCCAAGTTTCTGTACCTTGAGTATTTTTTTTAGACTCTTCCACTTTAACTATAAGCTAGTAATGATATTAATGCTACTTTTCTTCCTTCTCCCTCTTTTCCTCTTTCCATATTTAAAAAAAAATTTATTTATTTGAGAGAGAGCAAGAGCAGAGGGGAGGGGGAGAAGGAGAAGGAGAAACAGTCTCCCCACTGAGCTGGGAGCCTGACACAGGGCTTGATCCCAGAACTCTGAAGGTCACAGCCTGAGCCCAAGGCAGATACTTAAATGACTGAGCCAGGCACCTCTCTTCTTTCTGTATTTTTAAAGAATATATCTAGCATCATATATTCATTATTTAATTTATTTATTCAACATTTATTATGTGTCAGGTAGTACAAAAGGTGCTCAAGTAACATGCTGAAGAAAATGCAAACCTCAGCTGTGTCCAGAACTATCACTACAAACTCTTGAAAATAAACTAAGGGAGGGACACCAAGGTGGCTCAATGGATAAGCATCTGCCTTCAGGTCAGGGCCTGATCCCAGAGTCTCAGGATTGAGTTCCACATCAGGCTCCCTTCATGGAGCCTGCTTTTACCTCTGCCTGAATCTCTGCCTCTCTGTCTCTCATGAATAAATAAATAAATATCTAAATAAATAAATTAATAAATTAAACTGGGGGAGGGGTAAAGGAGGCATCATTAGGATAGATGTCATAGTGGGAGGCCACCTCATGACATCACAGGCTCTTGTGAGTTCATATTCTCTCAACTAGAATGTGGGAAAATGTACAAAACTGGAGGACATAATTTATCTTTGCTGCAGCATATAAACTGGAGGTATCTATGGAAATGTGTCATGCTTCCAAGCAGTGTCTATTATATCTGTGGCAATGAAAAAAAAAAAAGACGAGAATCACAATTTTTAGGACAGAGGGGAAATATGTGTTGAAAAGTTTGGGTTGTCTGAAACCTTCCCTTCGGCAGCCAACAGAGGTGAAGCACTAATGTGCCACTGAGGTTCCCTCGAACCACTACTTCAATATTTATACAAGTGAGTGGAAATGACCTCTGAGAAATCACCTAGGATGTATCCATACTTCAATAAGTACTATTCTTAAACTCTTTCAGCAATTTGACAGTCAATTCCATTTTTTAACCACATCTAAAGAAAGAGATTGTGTAAAATCCAATAGTAGCCTTTTCCACTTGTAGTACAAAGAACTTCTTGCAACCTCCTTATTACTATCTTTAATCATCTAACTTCACCCAGACCAGATTTCTTTCCTTTTAATCTCAGTGTGAATAGAAAATGGAAGATCTTCCTCTGTGAGATTTCTGTTCATGTCTTTTGCCCATTTCATGATTGGACTGTTTGTTTCTTTGGTGTTGAGTTTAATAAGTTCTTTATAGATCTTGGAAACTAGCCCTTTATCTGATACGTCATTTGCAAATATCTTCTCTCATTCTGTAGGTTGTCTTTTAGTTTTGTTGACTGTATCGTATCCTTTGCTGTGCAAAAGCTTCTTATCTTGATGAAGTCCCAATAGTTCATTTTTGCTTTTGTTTCTTTTGCCTTCCTGGATGTATCTTGCAAGAAGTTACTGTGGCCGAGTTCAAAAAGGGTGTTGCCTGTGTTCTCCTCTAGGATTTTGATGGAATCTTGTCTCACATTTAGATCTTTCATCCATTTTGAGTTTATCTTTGTGTATGGTGAAAGAGAGTGGTCTAGTTTCATTCTTCTGCATGTGGATGTCCAATTTTCCCAGCACCATTTATTGAAGAGAGTCTTTTTTCCAGTGGATAGTCTTTCCTGCTTTATCGAATATTAGTTGCCCATAAAGTTGAGGGTCCACTTCTGGATTCTCTATTCTGTTCCACTGATCTATGTGTCTGTTTTTGTGCCAGTACCACACTGTCTTGATGACCACAGCTTTGTAGTACAACCTGAAATCTGGCACTGTGATGCCCCCAGCTATGGTTTTCTTTTTTAAAATTCCCCTGACTATTCGGGGTCTTTTCTGATTCCACACAAATCTTAAAATCATTTGTTCTAACTCTCTGAAGAAAGTCCATGGTATTTTGATAGGGATTGCATTTTTTTATCCATTGAAAGATGAATGGATAAAGAAGATGTGGTTTATGTATACAATGGAATATTACTCAGCCATTAGAAATGACAAATATCCACCATTTGCTTCAACGTGGTTGGAACTGGAGGTTATTATGCTGAGTTAAATGAGTCAATCGGAGAAGACAAACATTATATGTTCTCATTCATTTGGGGAATATAAATAATAGTGAAAGGGAATAGAAGGGAAGGGAGAAGAAATGGGTAGGAAATATCAGAAAGGGAGACAGAACATAAAGACTCCTAACTCTGGGAAACGAACTAGGGGTGGTGGAAGGGGAGGAGGGTGGGGGTTGGGGGTGACTGGGTGACGGGCACTGAGGGGGGCACTTGACGGGATGAGCACTGGGTGTTATTCTGTATGTTGGCAAATTGAACACCAATAAAAAATAAATTTATTATTAAAAAAAGAAAATGGGAGATCAATCACTTTCAATAAAAATTCCAATTTGGACAATCATAGGTTAGTATTATATTGCAATTTCCTAATATGAGAAAGACTTATAGGTCAGTATTTATTTTCACTTTTTAAAAAGATTTTATTTATTCATGAGAGACAGAGAGAGAGAGAGAGTGAGAGAGAAAGAGAGAGAGACAGAGACAGAGACACAGGTAGAGGGAGAATCAGGCTCCATGCAGGGAGCCCGACATAGGATTCGATCCCGGGTCTGAAGGCAGTCCTAGACCACTGAGCCACCTGGGCTGCCCTATTTTCACATTTTGAATACAGGCAAAACTAAATAGATCTCACTACTGCATGAAAACTTAGAAATATTGGACTTTCCAAAAATGTAATAAAACTGCAAATCTTTGATTTTAGGATATTTAAAAGATAACTCTCTTTTTACTTAAATGAATTCATTAATCATTGACTTCATTTAGTTTTTTTTTCATTTAACCATAACTTATTGAGTATATGTATGTGCTAGAAAAAGTACTATGTGTTAGTGATACAAAAGATAGATAAACCATGATCATCTTTTCAAAAGTTCACAGTCTATTGGGAGACTTTGGTTTGTACATGCTTGTATTAGATCTTTCAAATCTAATATAAAATTTTCAGAAGGGACAAGTAACCCATGAGGTGCGTCATCAAATTAAAGGCAGAAAGAGTTTTAAAAAGTGAGAAGTCAACATTTGTAAACCGTCATTTTGAAAGTAGGATAAAAGTTATTTCAATGTTCTGTGAAGCAAGTAATATTAAAACAAATCTCTGAATAAATTCCTGCCAACAGATGACTGACAGATTAACACTATTGCCTGGGGGAGTAAGGGTCTAAGTACAGCTGTGTAAAAGTTTTGTGTATGTATATTTCAATACATTATTTCAGTTATATTTTTTATTTACCATGAAGACTGCATTTTACCTTATCAGTAAATAAACTGAATAGCTAGTGTACGAGACGTTTATGATTTTAAAAATTTAAAAAATTAAAATTAAAATTAAAAATTATTAAGTTGAATGGAGAATAAAATTATAACAAGTAATATTACTTTGGATTATTGAATTGTGAATTCAATAATTGTGAATTGTGACCGCCCCTTCAAATTTAAATGTTGAAGATCTAACTCCCAATGGGACTGTATTTGGAGATAGCGCTTTTAAGGAGGCAATTAAGGTAAAATGAGACTCTAAGAATAGGACCCTAACCCAAGAGGACCAGAGTTCTTATAAAGGAAAGAAGAAATAGCAGGGACATGTGTACACATGAGGACACAACAGGAGGGTGCTATCTGCAAGCCAGAAAGAGAAATCTCCCCAGAAATCAACTATGATGGCATCTTGACTCTGGACTTCCAGCCTCCAACATTGTGAGAAAATAACTGTCTGTTGTTTGACCTGAAGTCAGTGGTATTTTGTTATAATGGCCTGAGGTGACCAATATACTTTGTTAAAAAAAAGAATCCTACAAGTAGCTTACAGCATTTTCTTAATGGTAATTGATAATGTGTGTTAGGCCCTTGCTGGATTGCAGGTCATGTATTTAGAATTTTATGAATATAATTTTATCTAAATCCAGGACAGTCTGAGATGAGTATCTCTATCCTGTCATTGTATAGATGTGAGTTATAGAGAGGTAGACTTGCCAACAGTTGGCTAACCTTAATGAGTAAGCTTTTGTCCTTAGGGTAAACAGTATAGTTCACAGGGTAAAGAGTATTTTGATATTTGTTTGAACATTAAAATCATTAAAATATTTAATGTTCTGTTCTAATTCCATATTTATAATATGATACAAGTAAACAAAAATACAGATCTAATGGGATTTAACAAAAATGAGATTTGATAAAAGTAAATTTATGAACTTTATCATTTGCTACAACTCCATATTTGGATAGAAACATGAAACATAACAGAAAAAAGACAAAGACTATTGCAACTATATTGTATTTACTCAGAAAACTTATATTGTAAACATAAATACTAAATTTAATGTTTGATAGCATAATCAAATTGCAAAAACATGGTTACTATTTCAAAGGCCAATTATATGAATCTGACAGTAAAATTTAAAATCTACAACATTTCAAAATAGACTTGCTACTGATTAAAAAAATATATATCCACGAACATGAAGGCTTGAAATGTAATAAGGGCCCAAATGAGTTAGTGATGGCTGTCATAAAAATCTGGCAGGGCATTCTATTTACAATTTGTAATAAAACTGTCACACATTGAATTTATAAAAGCGTTTATCTTAGAAAAATAAATCTATTTGCCAAGGGCAAGTTAATAACCTCTACAGTTCATTTGAATATATGGACAAAGAAATAGCTTGACTAATAGAGCATTATAAGAAGTGTATCAGGAAATGTATAGAATGCTGTGACAATGGAAACATCACTCAGAAACATTCTATCCTGTGAATGAACAGCAGGAATACTTTCTATATTATCTGAAATACAAATCAATATTGCTAACCTTCAACCTAAAGAACATGCATACAGAGAAAATTGTATTCATGTGTTCCATTTTCAAAAACAATTAAAAATATTTCAATTTAAGTACCAAAGTGCTGTGTATTTTTTAAATAACTAATTGAATGCATGACTATTTCCTAAGGATTAGAAGTTGTTTAGTTGGGGATCCCTGAGTGGCTCAGCGGTTTAGCGCGTGCCTTTGTTCCGCCCAGAAAAAGAAGGTCCTGGGGTCCCAGGGTCAAGTCCCCAATCAGGCTCCCTGCGTGGAGCCTGCTTCTCCCTCTGCCTGTGTCTCTGCCTCTCTCTGTCTCTCCCTCTCATGAATAAATAAATAAAATCTTTAACATAAAAAAAAGAAGTTGTTTAGTTGTTCGTGGAATGAAAAGAAAGAAAACGTTATTTATTACATGGGGTTCTACAGATACTCAGAAATATAAACATATGATTCTTAATAAACTGTTCCTTGAAATTTCAGATAAGCTTAATGGAAGCATGAAAGACAGCAGTTATACACTGTTTAAAATAACTAGAGGGATGGTACAATAGTTGCACAAGCCCCAGCTGTCCTAATGAGCTTTAGGCCACACAGCCTTTCTGTGGTTCATGTTCTTCAGAACATTCAAAAGTATTCTCTATGTTACTCTGTATGTCCCTTGAAAATGCAAATATCATCTGGAGTGTAGAATTTTAGGAACACTTAAATGTGTATATTTTCTCCAAATGTAATGCTGTATAAAGAGAGAGGACATGCAAGTTATAAAACTGCATTTATTTAGAAGAGGGTCAGCAAAATTTTCCTTACAGGGCTCAGCTTTACCATTGCAATGTGAAAGCAGTTACAGAGAATACATAAATGACTGGGTGTGACTGTGTACCAAGAAAACACTTATTTACAAAAATGGTCAGGGGACGTAAATTGGTCAATGGGCCATACTTTAACAACCATTAAAAAAAAAAAAAAAAGCTTTTTTCTTTAGCTTATATTTTCTCTTAAAAATTAAAAATTTACTTTGAAAACAATCCATTTACCACATTTTATATTTGGTTTTCTTATTTAAAAAATAAAATTGTACTCTTAAAGAGTTCCTTATTGAAAAGCACAGCTACCTATACTTTTGACCATTCCATGAACTTACATACCATTTTGTTAGTCTTGAGTAGTGATGAGACAAAATGCTATAGGTTAGAGCATTTGAACAGCAAACAGTCCACCCATTTTACTAAAAGTATTACTATCACTATTATTTTTTTTTATTTTTAATGCAGATAGTGTTTCATTTGGCACTGCCTGGTTGAAAATCTAGCACTGATCCTTCTTTGTTGGGTTATTGCGGACTCTATGTCCTCATATTCTTTTCTTACAATGGCACTCATGATAGTATCTACCTCACAAGATTGTTTAAAGCTTAAGTGAGCTAGTGGATGTGTAACATTTTGCAGTTGCTAAAAATATGAACAGTAGCCATTATCATTATATTTATGAAAATTAATAAATATCCTAGATCTTTGAATAACTTAAGTATATTTGAAGAAAAGGAAAAATAAATATATAAAATATTCAGAGTGCAACAGCCTCTCATCATAAGTTGACATTTAAAGATTAAATGTACCTGAAGTAGATCAATCATGAAGATTGAGGAAACCTAAATGGAGACGTTGTGTTTTGTATAAGATCCTGAAGGAAGACATAGTTTTAACTGTTAGAATGTTAGCATTAAGGTGCAACTGAGGAGTGTCATTCAAGGAAAGGAAGGGCCCAGGGACCTGTTTGCCTCAAGACCTCATCTCAAGTGAGACATGACACTGGGTAGCAACAGCAGCAGGAGATCTCAAATGGAAGGCCATAACTGCTCACTGGAAAAATACAATATTTTTGAAATAACTTTCTTTTATTTAGAGTACTTGCCTAGTATTTCATCCCAAGGTGATATTAGCTCCCCTAGAATAGAGTAATATACAAAAGGAACTTGCATAGGGAGGAAAGTACATAGAGAAGACCTTAAAGTACCATTCTCTAGGGCAAGTAAAGTAAAAACAAATGTTATGATAATCCTAGATATTAACTCTAGAGACCAGTGCTCTCACAAAGTGGAAGAGCCACCTAAATGATTCTTGAGGCACCAAGACTAGAGAGAGGACTAGAAAGAGGTAGAAGCATCAAAGTCTATTCTGGAGCTGATCCTAACCTGCCCTATCCTGAGGCTAGTAACACACCATTTTCTGGTTTTAGTTTTCACCTCTGAAAGTGAAGAAAATAGATATTTCTACCACTATGAATCTAAAACTATCTCATTTACTCATGGTGCAGAAGAGAGCATGGAAAGAAGATGCTAACTGTATCCATTTAATAGGAAAAGGACCTCAAAAATCATAATTTTAATTCTTGTATTATTTTTAATAATCGAGAGGCATGCATTTTAACTGAGTCATGCTACATTCAATAGGCAAGGAAATATACCAGAAAGTCAAAACTAGAATCATGGATAAACCAGCAAAAAATTTATATTATATTATAGGAAGATAGAAACCCGCAGGAAAAAAAAAAAAAAAGAAAGAAAGAAAAAAAGAAAAAAAAAGAAACCCGCAGGAAAAAAGCAAGTGAAGAGATAATACATGTATTAAAAAGCTATTTGTTGCAATATTAATTTGGAATACAACTGTAGATAGTATTTAATTCTAATCTACAAGGTACTTTACACCATGTATTATCCCGTTTCATTTCACAATAATCCTCGACAGCAAAACTTATCACATGAAAATTTTCACTATTTTTTCAAATTCATGGAAGCTAGATCTTTGGGATTCCAATCTTGTAGTGCTCCTCAAAAGTAATCAACAACTACTGCAAGCTGTGATTGAACACCATTTGTCGACAATTTTTGCAGCAGTGTGAATGAAGTCAACTTAGAAAGGGGAAAAAAAGTAAGTTTGTTGTTGTAGTGATGTAGTAACCAGTGTTTAAAAATAGCTAGGAATATGGAGCTGCAAGGATGACAAATATAAGGTTGAGTCCTGGTCCTGGGACCTAGGGTATGTTGAGTTTGGAGTACAGAGATTTAGTTTGAGAAATGGACCTGTTGTTGTTGATGTTAACTCTAAGATAGCTGCCAACACTTACCAACCAAGAGATTTTACATAAAAGTTTGAATTTCTAGGGCGTCTAGGTGGCTCAGTGGTTGAGTGTCTACCTTCGCTCAGGTCTTAATACTGGGGTCCTGGGCTCCAGTCCTACATCTGGCTCTCTGTGGGAAGACTGCCTCTCCCTCTGCCTATGTCTCTGCCTCTCTCTGTGTGTCTCTCATGAGTAAATAAAATATTTTTTTTAAGTTTGAATTTACAACTTTTAAAATTTTCAGAAGATCTGGCACCAATTTTCAGGAAGTAGGCAGTAGCTGTGCTCTACCAAATATAACAGATCTCTAGTTTGTCCAAAGTTCTGATTACTCCCTATTGTTTCTTTTCTATAAAACAACACTTTGTAGAACCTATAGTTAGTAGTTCTGTATTATATACTTAGATTTTTTTCTAAGAGTGTGATCTTATGGTAAGTATTCTTATTTAAAAATAAAAAGTAAAGAGAATAAAACAAAATTTTTGAAGGTGATGGATAATATTTACAGCATAGATTGTGGTGAGAGTTTCACTAATGTAGACTTATTTCCAGACTCACCAAATTGTATACAATAAATACATACAGCTTTTTATAAGTCAGTCATACCAAGTGTTTCTTAACTTTGACCTCCTTCATACATTTCAGTTACCTTTCTGAGCCCTGTGGATTTCTGGGCTTGCAAGATTAGCATAGATCCCCAGATTCTTGGAAACCATACGTATACTTCTTACTCTTGGTCTGTCGAGAGTTTTCTAAAATATCACATTTGGGGAAAGATTAGAAAAGCTAACATCCAGCATTAGAGGCAACTCCAAATTAATAAACAGAGAGAGAAAGTACAAATAGAGGAAAAGCAGCCACAAAAATCAAAACCAGCATTCTCTACCAAAGCCAGACAGTCAACTATGTCAAAGTCAGTAAAAAACAAATTTCTGTTCTATGTCCTTTGAAAAAGTAGTGAGTTTACTAACATTCAAAAAATTTTATATGCTATCAACCTTTTACCGTTATCTCAGAGTAAATCACTTATTCAATGAGTTGAAGGGGGAAAAAAGCAAGGTAAATTTTATTCAAGTCATTAGATGTTCATATTCTTTCATATAGACTGAATTACAATATATAAAATGTATTAAAGATTTTGATATTAACTTTTAAATACAGTGGTTCAGTTTACCATAGTATAAAACACAATAAATACATCTAGGGATAGTAGATGCAAAGCCATCCCATTTGCCACAGCGATGATGATTAAAACAAGATGAAGATTCCTCTTCCATTTGACAGGATCCCAAATGTGACAATAGGCATCTGCCACATAAAACCACAGGAATAAAATAGTGTCTTAAATTATCTTTGCATTTCAAACGGCCATAACTATATGTTTCCTCTAGCAATAGTAAAGTGGATTGAAAGGGAAACCCCTTTTTCTATAAAATATTTATTTAATTTTTTATTATTTTTAAATTAATTCCAATTCCAGTATAATTAATGTACAGTGTTATATTAGTTTCAGGTATATGATACAGGGATCTCTAAAATATTTTTATATCCTTTTTCCTTACCAATTCTATAATGGTCTATCTCAATCATTACTTGCTACATTTATAAAATATAAATTACACAGTATACCAGGAATCACATTTTTAAACAGAATATTTACCACACATGAGAAATGCATTCTAATACATACAACCAACCAAAAAAAATTTTTTTAAAAACCCCTCATAATACTTTTCCTATGAGGTATGAACTTATTTTAGGTACAATCAAAATACTTCTAGGCTTATTTTAATTTTATGTTTGTTGATGTGAAAATATTTTTGGTACTTTAATTTTAATAAGGCATGACTAATTATATTTTAATTTGTATCTTAATCCTATAGACATTAAAGCCAACTTGCTACAGGTGACCATGGGTTGGGTTACAAAATGAAATAATGTAATAATATAATAAACATAGTAAATCCAAATTTTGAACATATCTTCAAATTCTATGAGCAAGCATAATTCAGGAAGAAATGCCTATGTTATGATCTGATCAAAAACAGGAATTTACACCAACCTTAGGGTTATATAAGAATTCTGAGAAATGCCTCAGCACTCTGCAGCTAAAGGAGATCAAGGAAGGGTGTCCTAATGTTAAATAGAATAGCTGTTCTTACTTGAAAAAGATTAGTTCTCTATATAAAAAATCACAGGAGGCTTTAATTTGCAAAATTAAAAAAATTATTGGGGCTAAAAGAAAAGTTTGAACATAACCAAGTTTGAACCCAAACTCCTTTTATTTTTATTGTTTTTATTCCAATCTCAGTTAGTTAACATGCAGTGTAATATTTGTTTCAGGTGTAGAATCTAATGATTCAACACTTCCATACAACATCTGGTGCTCATCCCAAGTGCCCTCCTTAATACCCATCCCCCCACCTACCTCCCCTCTCGTAACTCTGTTTTCTATAGTTAAGAGTCTGTTTCTTGGTTTGCCTCCGTCTCTCTTATATTTTCCCTTTGCTCATTTATTTTGTTTCTTAAATTCCACATATGAGTTAAATCATGGTATTTGTCTTTCTTGACTGACTTATTTCGCTTACCATAAAATTCTCTAACTACATCCACGTTGCTGCAAATGGCAAGATTTCATTTTTTATGGCTGAGTAATATTCCTGTGTGTGTGTGTGTGTGTGTGTGTGTGTGTGTGTGTGTAGTCACCTCTTCTTTATCCATTCACCAATTGATGAACAGTTGGGCTGTTTCCAAAGTTCTGACTATTGCACATAATTCTGCTAAAAACACTGGGGTGTGTATATCCCTTTGGATTAGTATTTTTGCATTTTTGGGATAAATACCTACAAGCACAATTGATGGATGGTAGGATAGCTCTATTTTTAACTTTTTGAGGAACCTCCATACTGTTTGTCACAGAGGCTGCACCAATTTGCATTCCCACCAACAGTGCTGTCAGGTTCTCTGTTCTTCACATCCTCACCAACACCTGTTGTTTCTTGTAATGTTGATTTTAGCCATTCTGACAGGTGTGAGATGATATCTCATTGTACTTTTGATTTGCATTTCCCTGATGATGAGTAATGTTGAGCATCTTTTCATATGTTTGCTAGCCATCTGTATGTCTTCTCTGAGAAAGATGTCTATTCATGCCTTCTACCCATTTTTAATTGGATTATTTCTTTTTTGGGCATTGAATGATATAAGTTCTTTATAGATTTTGGATATTAACCCGTTTTCTGATGTGTCATTTGCAAATATCCTCTCCCATTTTGTAAATTATTGCAGAAGCTTTTTATTTTGATGTGGTCCCAATTTTTGCTTTTGTTTCCCTTGCCTCAGGAGACATATCTATTAAGAAGTTGCAGTGGCCAATGTTAAGGAAGTTACTCCTTTGTTCTCCTCTAGGACTTTAATGGTCTCATGTCTCACATTTAGGTCTCTCATCTATTTTGAAATTATTTTTGTGTATGGTGTTTCATTCTTTTGCATGTTGCTGTCCAGTTTTCTCAACATCATTTGTTGAAAAGACATTCTTTTTCCTAATGGATATTCTTTCCTCATTTGTTAATGATTAATTGAGCATATAGAAAGATTAATTGAGCAGAGTTGTGGGTTTTTCCCTTATTTTTGATAAGAAATCAGACTGAAAGTTGAATTAAATTTTAAGATCATACAATTATTTAGCTGTTCTTTTCTGGATTCCTATTTCAGTAACTTTCCTAGTATAATACATTGCAAAATTAGTCTCAATGTCCTATATCCTTTTCTGTATCCACTCTCACTGTTTCCTTATATCCTATCACAAGAAAATCTGTGACAAAAAGTATGAAGTAGAAAAACATTGCTAGGAGTCCTTCCTAGGGTATCCTCTGAGTTTATCTCTATCATGCACTGCTTTTAAGCTATTTTATAACTCTGTAAGTTATAGGATACTAATAGAAATGCAAATTGTATCTGGAGGATATGCACTTGACTATTGTCATGTGGATATTGACCAATTTTTCATCTGTCTGTAAATTCATTTCAGCTTTCCTGTGTGATCCTTTGAAATTTCCTTTGAACTAATTGTGTCTTCTTATGGGCTCCTTCATCCACTAATGAGTTAAACAAAAGTTGTGACACGTGCATTTCATACTTGCATGAACCATGAGTTGATCTTCTCAAATAAATATTGTTAAAGATGTATTTATTTTACAGAGAGAGAATGCGCAAACGCATGAGTGTGGCGAGGGACAGAGGGATAGAATCTTCAAACAGACTCCCCACTGAGTGTGGAGCCAAATGCAGGGCTCAATCTCACAACCCTGAGATGATGCCCTGAGCCAAAACCAAGGGTTGGATATGTAACCGACTGATCTATCTAGACACCCCTTAAAACAAAAATTATTTGACACCATTTCTTCTTTGCTATAGTCCATTCAGCCTCCATCCTCCCCTCCCAACTGGAATTGTTCTTGAAATAGTTCTAATTTTCTTCTAATAATCAAGCAAAGTTCTATTCCCAATTCTCAAATTTGGCCCCTGATACTCTCACCAACCATTCTTGCTTTTACCTCTAGAACATCATTCTTTACTCTTTCCTTTTTACTTCCATGGTCACTACCTCTTATCCCAAATAGCATCAGTCCTGTTTCATTTGTAGAAATTGGGAGTTTATATTCACTTTTTGGATTTGTTAAATTACATGTATACATTCTTCCCTTTCCCAGATCATGTGTATTTCACTTATTAACATTAGTCTTCCACAGATACTTATCTTTGGCCTTCATCTAGACCATCACCACACTGTTCTGCAGAGTAATTCTTCTTTATGGTTTAAATAACACAGAAAATTGGCAAATAAGTTTTCTAACTCTGAACTTTTCCAAAATTATGAAATAATTTGATCATTTATTTCTATCAGTAAAGATCCCTATGCCCACCATTTCCTACAAGTTCATCAAGAACTGTGAAATATCTAGATTTTACTCTGCTTACAAGCTAAGAAGTTAGGCAGACACAGATTCATGGATACTGGCAGAAGAAGCCAGGATCCTTGGTCAGAAACAAAGGATTTTATTACTAAGCAGGCCACATGAGCTTTCTATTCATATGGGTTCTCCTTGTTCCCGAAATTCCAAGGGAAGCAACATGGATATAGGCCCAAATTGATGCTATGCATAGTGTGCATCACTGCTATGAAACTTCAAGCTTAAGAAATCCAAGTCTTTAATGCTGAAAGCCAAATATTTGTCTCAGAAAAAGATATTATCTTTATTCATTGAACAATAAACACATTTGCCCCCTGTTCCGCTGAGAAACACTACTGTTAACTTCCAAGGCTGTTAACTACCTTAAAAATAGTCCAGAACAGAAGCAATCCATACCTTTGCTTACAAGATATACAGACACAATGAGAAACCTACCCGTAATTGACTCTCAAATAAATGAAGCCAAAATCCTTGAATAAGCAATTGTGAGCTCTCAGAAATTGGTCCTCACCTTATTTCTTTAGCACTATGTCTGCCTCAGAGTACGAAGTGAATAAACTTCACACATCATACGTAAGAGACTAAGTGTAGAGAATTAAATAAATGACTAATTGACTATCACATTAGTGAAGAGGTAGAGATTAGAATTAATTCATTATAGTTTCTGATCCATGTTTTTTTTTAAATTTTTTTTTTTTTTTTTTTTTTTTATTTATTTATGATAGGCACACAGTGAGAGAGAGAGAGGCAGAGACACAGGCAGAGGGAGAAGCAGGCTCCATGCACCGGGAGCCCGATGTGGGATTCGATCCCGGGTCTCCAGGATCGCGCCCTGGGCCAAAGGCAGGCGCCAAACCGCTGCGCCACCCAGGGATCCCCTGATCCATGTTTTTAGTCAGATTTTATGGCACATGCTCCCTGCTATTTTTCCTGAAAAGAGGAGATATTTCAAAAACTAACATCATTAGAAAACAGAAGACAATGAAATTTGTGTATCCTTCCTGAGAATACAGTAATAACTATAGTCTTTAATCTTAGTCAACAGATGGGTAAGTGTGCTGGAAATGATGCCCTAGCCCCCTTAACTGGATGATGATCATTAGGAAAGAAGAAAAGTTGAGGGGTGCCTTGGTGGCTCAGTCAGTTAAGCATCTGCTTTCAGCCCAGATCTTCATCTCAGCAAACAAGAAAGCTAAAGTAATGGGGCACCTGGGTGGCTAAGTTGTTAAGTGTCTGCCTTCAGCTCAGGTCATGATCCCAGAGTCCTGGGATCAAGTCCTGGGATCAAGCCCTGCATTAGGCTCCCTGCTCAGTACAAAGCCTGCTTCTCTCTCAGCCCCTTCCCCTGATTGTGCTCTCTTTCTCACTCACTTTCTCTATCTCAAATAAATAAATAAAATCTTAAAGAAAAAAGCTAAAGCTAAGCTATACTCTTTGGGAAAATATCAGATTTTTTTTTTAAAGAGATGAAGCAATGGTCAATGAGTAGATTAAAATCAACACAATAACAATAGAACCATGAAAGAAATAGCATGTATACAAATAACACTCTGAATAACCACAGATCATTATATTTCACATTTGTAGTCTTTAATGAAACATTTTTTTTTATTTAGGGCAACTTGTATAACATATTATACATTGAAATTGATCTAAAAAAATGTAAGAATACAACATAGCTTTGCTTTTTAAAATTGAAACCCTTAAAACGGTTACCTTTTAATATGAAGTTGAATAAAAATTTATTACTTTTTGAGGATTAGTGATAATAAAAAATGAAGAACCTAAAATAAACATTAATGTTAACATAAAATATCAAATATACAGCTTAAAGAATATTAAAATTGATCCAAATCAAAACTATGCGAACATACTACAAATATATCATAAATCATAGGAACTTCTACATTGAAGAAAAAAGAAGTGCTTCATTTGGCTAAGAAGCTTAAGAAAAAAGAATAAGAAACAGTTTTTATTAAAGTATGTTAAGATAAAAAAAATGAAAGGATCCAATTTGAGTCTCTCTAGTCCCAACAGATCAACAGATGATGAGAAAATATAAAAAAATGTACCTTTCCAGAAAAATCTCATAAGGGTTAACAAAATTAGCCAAGAGTTGAGATTTGAGAAAATATTTTAGTTTGATTTTCCAATTATGCAGGCATAAATTTAAAAGAGTTCTTTTAAACATTTTTTTTGGGAGCACTTGGGTGGTTCAGTCCCATTTTGCCTCAGTCAAAGCATGTGCCTTTGACTCAGGTCATGACTGTGAGTTCTGTGATTGAGCCCCACGTAGGATGGAGTTCTGGGATCCAGCTCCTTGTGGGGCTCCCTGCTTGGCGGGGGAGCCTACTTCTCCCTCTGCCCCTCACCTCGCTGGGCTCATGCTCTCCTCTCTCTCTCGCACTCTCTGTCTCTCTCAAATAAATAAACAAAATCTTAAAAAAAGCAACAACAACTTTTTTTTTTATTTCTCCCACATCTCAGAATCCTTTCTTTTATAAGATCTCCTATCACCTCATTTTATTGCTGTGATTTGAACCTAAATGTAAATAATGTGGGAAAATGATTAACTCAGTTATTTCAGGAAGTTGCTTTTAATTGCATTGCATTACTATCCAACAATAAATATCTTATTAATCAGAGAAAAAGACTTAAATAGTAATCTCTGTGTTTTTACTTGGACACTTAAATTTAAATCTATAAACATTTTCTCATTATTATACTTTCCAGCCAAATCTATGTTGGCCCTTAAGAATTCAAATTGTTTTTTGATATCACAAAATAATGGCTATGGAGAAATGTTTCAAAAACAGAAATTCAGAACCAATGGTTAGAACTTAAATTTTGCAGCTCTTCTAAGTTTTGGAGCCTAGTCCTGGAAAATTAAGTTTTATGGGAGGAATTCATCCCAAGAGTGTCTTGGTAGAGAACAGGAGAGCAAATATCCATCATGAGTAATCTCACTATGAACTAATGTATAATTCAGTGGGAATAGTAAAGAAAAATTATATGCCATTTCAGACCTTTGTGAGTTTTCACACAGTCTACTCTCATTCTTTTCCAGATAGGGCTGGAACCCTAGAAAATTTGCCATAAACAGTAGCAGGTAATCTTATGCATCCTCATGTCTGCAAGCATTACTAACTTTTTCTGATGATTCTAAACTCTGTATCACCAGGTTTATTCTCCTTCTAGCTCTAAGCCAGTTTATTTATTTAAGTACATAATACACCAAAAACTTTCCTCACATCTTTCCTCTCATTGTTTTTTCATCCTAGAGAATGGCATTATTACCATTTGTCCAAAGTGTCAACATAAGACTTTCCATCTCTGCTGCTTCAATAGCTCATCAATTACCAAGTCCTGTCTATTCTGTTGATTGACATCTTCATTGAGATAATTGCAGATTCACATGCAGTTAGAAGAAATAATATGGAGAGATCCTGTTTACACTTTACTCAGTTACTCTCAATGGTAACAATTTGTAAAAATAAAGTATAATATCACAACCAAGATACTGATTTGCATTGATAAAATTCATAAATCTTATTCAAGTGTTTGTCAGTTTTTTTTTTTGTTCCTCTGTGTGTATGTGTGTGTGTTTGTGCGTGGCTGTGTGTTAGTATTTATGTCTACACAATTTTATCACTTGGGTTCAGGTATCTACCAACACAGTAAAGATATGGAATAGTTTTATCATCACAAAGATCCTGCCAAGTTTTTTGCTAATTTTTAAAATTTCGATTTCTCTTCTATTATCCTCTCCAACCACTCACCTCCCATATTGAAATAACCTTGCAGGCATTTCTGACTCTAGACTTCCAGCTCCTTCACTGTATATTTTACAATGCATTTATAAAATGCAAATCTGATTATGTCACTGCTCTAGGCAAATACCAAGGAAGCCAATTCCCTAAGTCTCTGACTTACTCCTAATTTACACACTGGAAATTCTACACATTACTAAAATATAAAATTTGAACCAAAAGTTACTGGTATAGCCTGTTAGACCTAGAAAGAAGAAATCAAGTATTTTTTTGCCACCTGTCTTTTTAATACATTATTCAGGGACAATCCATAGTCTTATCTATGGATTTGATAGCCCATAGTTACTAAACTGCAACATTTTATAAGAAATTGGTAGGAACTATCTGCCAACTTTGTTTTTATATTTAGAAATATTAACCCAAATGGTCTATTAGCTTGCTTTTACAGATTCATATTACTCTAGTCACAGCATGGCAACTAAGGAAAAAAGCCAAAAAGATACATTTCCAAAAGTGAAATTACTGGTACTAAAGATGAATTTCTTGAAACTACTATTAAAATTACCAATTTATTCTACAGACAGCTATAGACTGCTATTAATGATTTATATATTGACTACCATAACATATTACTTTGAGAATATGCTACTTTGCTATAAATAATTTGTTTTAGGTTTCTAGAAATTTGATGACTCTTCTCCATTTTTTCTCTCAAGAGAAGTGTTCTCCTGAGAGTTAAGGATGTAACTTACTAGAAATTCATCCAACTACTTCCCACCCAAAGAGAATTTTGTAGCATTTTACACTGAGAGACATTACTAAATTATTAGAATAGATGAGCCTTCCCACTTTTTCTATATGTAAATTAAAATAGACATATATAATACTGATATTCATGTGTGCTAGTACTTATCTAATTCTGTAAGAAAGGTAACAAAACCTGTCAGAATCTTTTCTTTCTCCTCTCACATTCTAGTAGCATGACTTAATGGTTATAAAGAATGGCACCTATTTTCTTTTTTTTTTTCAATATTTTCTTTATTTGAAAGAGAGAAAGAGAGCACTCAAGAGAACACATGTGGTAGTGGAAGGGAAAAGTGGACTCTTTGCAAAGCAAGGAGCCACATATGGGTCTTGATCTCCAGACGGGGAGCCCAATGCAGGGCTCTTCCCTAGGACCTTGAAATGATGACTGGAGATGAAGACAGTTACTTAACCTTCTGAGCCACCCAGGCACCCAGAATGGCAGCTAGTTTTTACTGCAAATATTATTCATTATATTCTATTTAGTCACATGATATACATGAACATACCTGTCTTTAAAATTCTTACAAATTTCTAATCAAAACACTGTCTGGCAAAGAGTCTTATTGCTTAAAATATTGTGATAATTAGTCCTACATGTCAACTTGGCTAGGCTATAGGTCTCAGGGCCTTAGGTTCTGATCTAAGTGTTGCTGTGGAGGTATTTTGGAGATGTATTCAACACTTGTGATCAGTTGACTTCAAGTAAAGCAGATTACCCTTGATGGTGTAGGTGAGTCTCATTCAATCAGCTGATGCCTTAAGAACAAAACCACATTTCCTACAGAAGACATTTCCCAACATCAACTCTTTCCTCAATTTCTAGGCCTGAATCACAAATTTCACACTCACTGGACTCCCAAATCCCACGAACAGATTCCTTAAAGTAAATCTCTTCTCTCACTGTATGAATGGATAGAAAGATATAGACATAGACATATTGATAATTTCCTATGGTTTTTGTTTCTCTAGAGACCCCTAATACAAATCATACTGACTGATGATACAAATGTATTGATTAATGAAATATTCATATTCACAGTCTATCAAAACCATTTCAATAGTTTTAATGGGCAGTGATGATTGTCTCCCTTGATCCATTTATCCTTCCTGCATCAAGTAGCATCCAGTAGTTTGATTTATCAGTTGGAGATGAACCTTGGTTCCACAGTTAGGCTTTATTAGTCCAAAACAATCTGCATAACCATTATTCATATTTACTATATTTACTATATGAATGATGATGGATGAGTTAGCTCACTTTAACATGTCTATTATTTAATGATTCAGTTCCACTTTATTTTTCAATTATTTTTTTAAATTTATTTATTAGAGACACAGAGAGAGACAGAGACAGAGGAGGGAGGCAGAGACACAGGCAGAGGGAGAAGCAGGCTCCACGCAGGAAGCCTGACAAGGGACTCTATCCCGGGTCCCCAGGATCACATCCAGGGCTGAAGGCGCACTAAACCGCTAAGCCACCGGGGCTGCCCAGTTCCACTTTAAAAACAGCCAATTTCTTAAAACTTACACATTTACTTGCTTCAAGCCTGCTCAAATGTCACCTGACAGGTGACATTCCACTACCTTACATGAAAGTACTGCAAACACCAATCCTCTGGCTCTCTCAGTCTCCAAAATCGGCTTCTCATTAGCAATGCCATTGCATTGTTTTTTTCTATCTTCCACATAAAACAGAACCTTCATCATGTTCATTGCCTTTTCACCAGGATCTATAATGATGTACACCATCTAGATGATACCCAGTAAACATTCATTTTTGATGAATGAAAGAATTGCAACCAGCAACTTTTCTTAAGGCATCACGATTTAAACTCAAGTCAAATTTTTAAAGCACCCTTTGAAAATTTTATTCCAGCTTCAAACTAATTCAATCATCCTAAATGAATGTTCCTTATCCATATCTTTGACTGTTTCTTTTCATTTCTTTTTCTTTTGCAGTTCTTATAGAAAACAGTTACATAAGCATCTCCAAAAGAGGTTGCTCATGACTTCTTTCCTATGGTTGATGCTAAAAATAAGTTTTGCTTTGGAAGTATTTACATGAAAAATATGACACTTTGCTAGAGAATTTACAAGTATGATCCGGTACAGAAATTGACCATTTTACCACCAAACCAAGTGTTATAAAATGAAAGTTGTGAAATCACACCATCTGGGTGTAACTGTAGATTTATATTAATTTCATCCAGGGCATAAATGTGCTGCTTTTTTTTTTTTTTTTCCTTCTTGCCTAGATCTACAGCTGCTCACTGGCAAAGGAAACCACCCCATCTCTTGCTTGGCACCTGCCTCTTCCATTTCCTTTCTGCTTCACACTCTCCTTCAAATATCTGGAGGTAGTTTTTTTTGAATGACATATTGAAAATTATAAGCACAACACCAATTAATAACACTTCAGCCTGATGACAAATTTGGTCATCTATCTTTAGTTATAAGAATACATTTATAAATGGTGTTTAGACCTCGGCAACTAATCAAAAGGCTGTGAGATTGGTACAGGTACCACTGATAAGAACTCTTTTCTTCAGTCATCTTACTGTGCTCGCAACAATCAGTCAGAGAAGACTATGTTCTGAAGGCTAAAGCTGCAGTTGAATACAAACAGAAGTATCTGCACTACCTTTATAGTTTCTAAGATTTATATAGCTTTCATAATTTAGGTGAATTATAAGAATAATAGTTTGCCTCTTTTCTACCCCCAGAGTCAAATTTTCAAAATAACATACAATATGACATTTTGTATTATTATAGATTTGACTCATGGAATATTTTTAAATAATGAATATCAAAATTCATTGGAGAAAATGGGAAGAAGTTAAAAAGTAAACTTTTAAAACATCTGTATTTTTAATAATTCCAATTAGCATTTGTTTTGCACCATCAACTTACAAAGCATTGTTTCAAGCACTCTACCAGATTTGTTACCTCATTTTATTCTCAGAGCGTCCCTATATCATTCATTTTGCCCATGAGTAATCTGAAGTATCCAAATGTTAACTTGCCCAAGGCCAGACTCCTTAGAGTCAGAATATGTCAGACTGGTTCTATGGTGAATGTTGTGAAGAAATGTAACTCAACCTCTTTCATGTGCAAAACTACTTAACTCCTTATGCACTAAAATTCCCCTGAAAATATGATGCATTTGAAATTTTAATTGTCATATTATTTTCATTCTATAACGAAAAGGAATCAAGTTTATACAAATATTATTTCAGAGTACAATAAAAGTACAAAATGGGAAAACTATTCAGAATGAGGTATTCTATTTGTTCCAAAAAGATTGTCAAGTAATCTTTATAAAATATGATTTATGTCCTGATATGCAATTTCAAATATTCCTGGTTATAGATTTTTATCCATATATGCTTTTGTAGTGAAAAGCAAGTGCAATTATATAATTTCTTAATGCTATAGAATTCTATTAGCTTATAATAGCATTTCATAAAGTGAGATCCATTATTCATTGGTTCCAGGAGGCCCGCCATAGTATACTAGTATCTTGGTCAAATAAATATGGCAAATGTTCTTTGTTTCATCCTACTGTTAGAAACTTACAATGCACTTTAATCTATTAAAGGCTCTGAAATATCTTAATAGAGAAGTCAGTACTGTCTAGTGATATTTAACTCATTGTCTTCCAATGTACTGGAAGACAGACTTTAGTATAATACCTGGAAGCTCCCTTTAGAAGCAATATTCTTCAAATTATCCTTTGAAAAACAGTGGCCTAGATTGGAGAGCCAATTTTATCAACTATCCTCTCTCTCTCATTCTACTTTTCTGTTAGTTAAATAATTCTGGAACAGTTGTTTCTTCTTTGTCTCTCTTACAGAAGATATAGTAAAATAATTTTCTGGGGATCCCTGGGTGGCGCAGCGGTTTGGCGCCTGCCTTTGGCCCGGGGCACGATCCTGGAGACTCAGGATCGAATCCCACGTCGGGATCCCGGTGCATGGAGCCTGCTTCTCCCTCTGCCTGTGTCTCTGCCTCTCTCTCTCTCTCTCTCTCTCTGTATGACTATCATAAATAAATTAAAAAAAATTTTCTATAGTATAGTAGCATTATTCTGCAGAAGAACTGCGACCACCTCCATCAAACATGACAAAGCTAATAGCATTAGTAATTGCAACCACCTGTGTCAACATGACTTCGTTACTTGCATCAGGAAAGTTTTGCCTGTGAAAGGTAAAATTGTAAAATAATTTTATTCTTTGCTTTAGGCAATTCCTGCAGATTTATCAAAGATAGCATTTCGCTCACCTGGGTAAACAGTTATCACAAACAATTTAACTATTAAAATTCTCTCTTTACAATGTTCTTTGCCCATCAAACCTAAACTATTCTATCATAATCTTTCCATTCCCAATTAGTTGCCTGCCTTGAAAAATTTGCCTTGAACCACTAAGTAAGGACATCCAAACTGTATAAATATCAATTTTGACTCCTCTCTTTTAAAGACACTGCTCAGACTATCACGATGGTGTTCTTTAGGACTTCAATAAGTTCTAATATATCTAGCTTTGTTTTATTAAAAGGATGTCTGGTAATATTTTGTGAAGCTCAACAGAGCTTAAGTATAAGTAATTATTGATTACTTATAAAATAAGGAAGATAATCAAAGATTTGCACATGTAAATCAATTATTTCAAAGAATTTCCAGCTTTAACACCAATCTTAAATTATTTTGCTTCAAAAAATACATATTTAAGATTTACAAAATCCATCATTTTAGAAATTTACACTTAGAAAATTGAACAGAGATTTGTGCTAGTCCCTGAGTGAACTATATACACATGGTCCATGCCTTCAAGGGATCAGAGAAGTTGGTTGAAAGATAGGCTTTTCGAAGGGAAACAAATCACGCATGATGACACAAATGTATCAACCAATCAGGAAAAAAGAATAGGAAAACCATGATTGGAAGATCCTGTTAGATTGTGGGAGTCTGGGAAGAATTCTTTAAGGAAATAAAATTTAAGATAAGATTTGAAGAATAATTAATTAAGAGTCAGTCATGTCAAGCCTAGAGGAAAGAGCATTACAGTAAATGAAGTAGCATGAGTGAGGTCCTGAGATTTAAATATAAACAACAAAAAACCTCTGTTGTATTTAAGTCCAGGTATTGGGATAGAGAATGAATTTTAGAAAGTGAAGAAGGTATGTGCAGATATCAACTAAGAGGCTCCTGGAATTGTTCTGGAAGATAACATGGTGGCTTTGATTGTAGAAGTGGCCACCAAGACAGAGTAAAATAGAAGCACTCACTCCCAGTAGATTTATTGTTAAAACCAACAGGATGTGGCCATAGAGGGAACATGTAAATTCAGAAGAAAGAGGAGAAAAGAATGATTCTTGGTTGTCTTGAGTAACTGAGAAGATGGATACACAAATATATATATAATATATATATATATAATATATATATATATCAAACTGACATGATAGCTCATCAGACTGGAATTTGGTGTATCTGATCATCTCTCTCTCTGATGATGTAAAATCATTTCCTTTCATCTATTCTCTAGGAAACTCTTGAGCAACAAAGTCATGTTCCAGACCTGAAGATTTATATCTAAAATGGAATAGTAAGAATTTCCAGGGCCACCAATCTCATCCTGTCTTCATTTTTTTTAACTTTTTAAAAAATATTTTATTTTATTAATTCATGAGAGACACAGAGAGAGGCAGAGACACAGGCAGAGGGAAAAGACATAGGCAGAGGGAAAAAGTCCAATGCAGACTCAATCCCAGGACCTCAGGATCACGAGCTGGGCCAAAGGCAGATGCTCAACTAGTGAGCCACCCAGGTGCCCTCATCCTGTCTTCCTAATTAAGAAAGTTTGAATTGAAATAAAATGAAAATAAGGATTTGCCTGAGAAATCAGCTTAACTCTAATAAAGTTATATAGTTCAGCTTTGTAAAAAGAAATAAAGTTAATATAGGGGCCCTTAAAACTTTTACGTAGCAGTTAATCAAGATTGATTAAAGAAATGAATGCTTTAGTCTAGAATTTAGCATTCCCAAAATTTCTTTCTCAAAATGAACCTTTTTTTTTAATTGGGTAGGAAAATAATATGCACAGCAGAGAATAAAATTAGAATTTGTCAAAACTTGCAGGGAATAATTTCAAAGTAGACCACTCTATAAACATGACTCTTTAGTGGCAAAGTGCTCAAATTCAGTAATGATTACAATGTTCATGCAAGAACTATACACCAAAGTGGAATAAAAACTTGTGAAATATTTAGTACTGAATTCTAACTAAAATGTAGGGGGGGGGGAGGTAAACAGGAAAATGCTGAATAACTAATTGGCCATGCCATGATATTTATTTACTAATTAGTTTTTATAAATTGCATTAGCCTTCCTGCAGTCCAGTTAACTTGTGACTTGTTGTGTTGCGTCTTCAAATTACAAGAAAGATACAATTGAATTATACCCTGTGCCTTATGTAGCACTTGAAAAGCACTGAAATCATTGCAAATTAAATGACAAGTAACTCAGTCAATATTTCATTTACTACTTCACAGCTGTTGAAAGAGTTTCTTTGTGAGCTGATATGCAGGAAATAGGAGCCAACCTGACCATTCCCTGAACACTTAGAAACATCTTTTTTTCTGGTGTAGAAAAACATCTCCACCAACAAAATACTCATACCACATATCAGAGCTTTTTGTTTTGTTTTGTTTTATTTGTCTGTGTTTTTTCAATCAGTCTTTCATGTCACTGGCATATAATTATGTAATACACAACACACATAGAAAATAAAAAACATTTACATGTATCTTTCATAAAATTAAGCCCTTTCCTTTACTTAATATGGGTATTAAAATCTCTGGGGACTGGACTATCCTAATTCTCCATTTCTTTTAGAAAGAGGAAATCTCTTCAGAATTGAAGAATGTAGCATGGCTGGTCAGATGAAAACTGGACAATTGCAGTAGCAGACTCTTGAAGGGTGCCTTAACTATGAGTCTTAGGGATCAAGCATTATTCAGAAGAGCAAAGAAAATACTTGCATTTCTTATTCAGAGTCATGGCTGAAAAGAGTAATTTGGAAAATTTGATAAACTGGGCAATAGATGTAGGATTTAGCATGAATTCCTGAACCATCTGAGAATAGAGAAACACTTTAAATCCAAAGTGATGTAAGAAGATGAGAATTGAATACTTAGATTAAAAGTTATTATGGGATATAGAAACCAACACAGAAAAAAAAATAAGCCAAAATAAAATATTTTTCATGAATTGAGATTTGTATGACTATATGGAAACTCTTTTTCAATGAGATGAGTACAGATCATCCTTGATTTGTGATGGGATTGTGTCACGACAAACCCATTGTAAATTAGAAATATTTTAAGTTGAAAATACATTTAATTTACCTAACCTATACAACATCATAGTTTAGCCTAGTCTACCTTTAAAACATGCTCAAAACACTTACATTAGCCTATAGTTGATCATGATCATCTAACACAAAGCCCATTTTTAAACAAAGTGTTGAATATCTCAGGTAATTTATTGAACACTGTACCCAAAGTGAAAACCAAAATGGTTTAAGTGTTTCGGTTGTTTACCCTTGTGATCACATGGCCGATTTGGAGCTGTGGCTCACTGTCACTGCCCAGCATCACAAGAGATGATCATACAGCATCCTACTAGCCTGGGAAAAGAGCAAAATTCAAAATTCCAAGCATCATTTTTACTGAATCTCTTTCCAACCTTCGTAAAGTCAAAAAATCATAAGCTGAACCATTGCAAATTGGGGACTGTTGTATTATATTTTAGAATCATCTTCTCAAGAACTTTCACTCTGTGTAGATTTCATCCCCAGTTGATGTTAATCATCTATCACAATACAGTACTTATATTCATTCATCCACTCATTCAAAAGATACCTATGGAATGTCTACAACATGCCAAGCCTATTGCTGCACACGAAGAATGAAGCAGTGGCACAAACAGGTGTTGGGCCCTGCCCTTTTGGGGTTTACACTTTGGTGGTGTTTCACACTCAATCAACATTATTTGAAACCTTAAAAATACTTATGTCAATGTTGATATTTTTCAATATAAAAAATATTATGTAGCATTTAGAATATAAGCAATAGATGTGACAGAAACATATTAAAATATTCCAGTAACAGATTGTCTTTCCTTTTTTACAAAGGCAAATTTAAAATTAAGAGCTTTTCAAGAAGATGTTTTATCATGTGAGTGGTAATATTTATATAGTATGTTTAATTCATTGGTGGTGATGTAGAGAAATGTGAAACTACTCGTAAATTAAATTTGTAGAAACAGAATCAATTTTGTTTAAGCAATTTTTTAAAGATATGAGTCTCATACTTACCTAGATATAAAAGTCATGTAATTCATTAACATTTCCCAAACTGATTAGGTGATATTATGTATTTTTATTAATCTCTTTAAATTGTTTTTACAGCACTTTGCAATTAGAAGAGATCTCATATTATGTGTATTCTAACTCACTCATTTTACCCATAATTCCATAATTTGGCTACGATCATAATTTTTGCTTCAGTACAATTTTCCAGCTCTCTGGTCTCCTGATGCCCTGTCCAATGTTTCTTCCAATATATTATGCTGCTTCTCTGAATTAATAAATGCTGTATAAGTTCGACTGCTTGAACAAGAATCCCAAAAGAATATGACTCAAGCGAAATAAAAGTTTGCGTTTCATCTAAAATTCTGGAGAGTCCACAGCTGCTAATATAGCTCCACAATTTGAAGGGAACTGGGCTTTTATTTCATTCTTCTGCTATCCTCACATGCTGTTTCTACCTTATGGCCCATGCCAAGTATTTCAGCTCAATTATCCTATCCACATTCTGGGCAATGGGAAGTAGGTTGAAAACATGAAAAGGACGTGTTCCTTCCTTTTCATCCCACAACTCAGAAGCTACACACAGCACTTCTCTTAAGGCAGATCCTAGTAACATGACCACTTACAGTTCAACTAAAATTTCTCTCACCAAGAGAAATAAAGACAGTGATGTTAAGGACGGCTAGCTAGTGTTTGCTACATCTCCTGGTAAGTCTCTCAAATTCCGTCCTGGCTTTACCTCTTAATAGCTGTGTAAACTTAATCTCTCTGTGCTTCGGTTATCTTGTTCCTAAATGTACAATATAATAACATTTATTTCATAGGTTTGTTATATGGATTCAATAATATATAATATGTAAAATGGTTAATAGAATGTCTGGCTGAATAAGTACATCATAATTATCAGCTACTACTTACTGTTATAACCTGGTAATTGAATTGGAATCCTCCCCCAAGCTCCTCCCCCAAGCTTTCCTCCTCCTAAATTCAAAACAAACAAACAAGATCTTATCTTGTCTAGCTAGATAACAGACGAGATATCATCAGATATGGAGATGGATAGACACACAAAATGTTGATCTCTATTTCATTCAGTGACTACTTTTAAGAGCTTTTCATCTATTTAACTGGAAAAGATAATACTATTATCTTTGTTCTCTAAATAAATTTCCCCAAGTAATAATAAAAATAATCTCAATAATTTGGCTATCGAGAGATAAACAGCAGGGGGAATAATAAACACTGCTCTTCTCACCTGCAAAGCATCCTGCCTGGAAGTGCAGCCTTCTGCTGATGACTGTGGTTTGCACTGTTTCCTGAGCTCCTGCGGTTGTTATCTTCCTTAATCCTGGGCTTAATGTTCCAAGTGTGGGGGTCTCCATGACAAATTCTCAGAGGGATCCCTGCTGCTTCCCAGTCTTGGGGTACCACTGTATTTTCTCTTCGGCTCATTGACATGATTTTGTTACCTACCCTAGAAATGATCATGAAAAATCTGTTCCCTTATCTTTTTTCCTCCCACTTTATCAAAACAAAATGAAACAATACCTGACCTCCTTCCCCTCCTTCCCTACCCTACACACTCCTAGAAAGTTATGGCAGGGTTGAGGGGCAGGTGCACGCTCAGCAGAATGCTCAGGAAAACACAAGGCCTGTCCATGCTGAAGCAGCCCAGAGCTGTGGAGGTGTTCAGTGTACCAGAAGGCAAGTGTAATGGGCTGAAGGAGCCAGAAAGCATATGGAAGACAACTTTGCAGTCTGGCACCTGAGGTCTGAGTGAAAAAGTTTGGGTGAGTGGGATCCCTGGGTGGCACAGCGGTTTGGCGCCTGCCTTTGGCCCAGGGTGTGGAGTCCTGAGATCGAATCCCACATCAGGCTCCCTGCATGGAGCCTGCTTCTTCCCTCTGCCTGTGTCTCTGCCTCTCTCTCATGAATAAATAAATAAACCTTAAAAAAAAAAAAAAAGGTTGAGTGAGTGACTTAGGAAGAAATTGGAAATTGAAGGAAGAAGAAACCCTCAGGAATTGCCCTTTTGTCTGTGATGTGTTTTAGGCGTAGCTATGTTTGCAGATTTCAAGAGCCAGTAAAGGCCTAGGAGCAGTAGAGACTTGACAGGCAACAACTTAATTCCGTGTATAAATATACGATGTGTTAGGTTGGGTCCCACAGGAGCAGAGCCTGAGATAGGAGTTTTTGTTTGGCGAGGTGTAATAAGAGAGGTGTGGAGGACAGGAGACGTGGGGCAGAGGAATAGAAGCTCAACAAAATGTGGCCTTCAGCTGGAGACTTGCTTCTGCCTGACATGACAGGAAGCTCTGGTGCCTAAGCTGTACCACAAAATTCATCCCACTCTGAAGCAAGGAGGCCAGCCCTTTGGGTCTTACACTAAATTTATGGCTGAGACTGCTCCCCTCCAGGGGGTGGGGAAGAGCAGCAAGCCTCCTAGTGCAGCTCTCAGGCTCTCATTTGGGCCAAGGGAAGTACGTAAAGAAAGGGGAAGTTGTGGGTTTTAAGCAGCCAACACAGGACCCAAACAGTGTGTCCCAGTCCCTTGTTGTAGTTCAGGCTGCTGTAACAAAAAAGATTTATTTCTCACTGTTCTGGAGGCTGGGAAATCTAAGGTCAAGCTGTCAGCATTGTCAAGTTCTTCATGGAGGTCTTGTTTCCGCTTTATAGATGGCCATCTTCTCCTTGGATCTTCACGTGGCAGAGACAGGGATTTAGTGCTCTTCTTCTTTTCAGAAAGACGGTAATCCCATTTTGGGATCTCTACCTTCATGACCTAATTGCTTCCCATAAACCCTACCTCCTAATACCATCTTATTGGTGGTTAGAGTTTCAACATAGGAATTTTGGAGGGGATACAAACATGTAATCCCTAACATTATAATGCAACAGGCTGAAACCTGGCCATTGAACGATTTTAGAAAGCATGTTCATAAAATAATCACTATTTTTGGCAATAAGAAATTACATTAGGGGTGGGTGATTCAGTGGTTGAGTATCTGCCTTTGGCTCTGGTCATGATCCCCGGGATCCTGGGACTAAGTCTCGCATCAGGCTCCCCACAGGAAGCCTGTGGCTCCCTCTGCCTGTGTCTTTGCCTCTCTCTGTGTGTCTCTCATGAATAAATAAATAAAATCTTAAAAAAAAAAAGAAAAAAATTACATTAACCAGATCCATTTTCTAACCACTCAATAAGGGGAGAGAAAATAATGTCTCAAATTTTGCAGAGACATTTAGAAAAGAAAAAAAAAATCCAGTGAGCACTATGATAATATTTCAGAGTGGTAATTACTATTTTTTTCACTCTCTACTCAACATACTTTATAATATCTGACAGTTGTAGTATCCTTTAAATAGGATTCTAATATCTTCCCACTTTGCTTCACATATGAACGTTTAATTATTCACAATTCTACCATGAAAGTTGTCCTAATCCACTGAAGCCAATGATAAAACATTTTAAAAGGAAAGGCCATTAAACTTTATAGCATGCAGGCAGTAAATTTTTTCTTCTCTGAAACATATAATCATTTTTTTTACCACTGTAATTCACAATGCATGAAGCAAAAGAATATGTAAGAGACACAATTAGCAACAATCTGCAAATGAACTTTTTTATCACACACCATTTGTTTCAAGAATACATTTGAACGTTTTGTGCAGAAACATATTTTTCATATTCTTCTGGGATTTGAAGGGTAAGGTGTTAAATGGACTATTCAGTTCACTTCATAATGTAACTGGGCACGAACTTAAGGCAAAAGAATTTTCCAAATTTGAGCCCATGACACTTACTTTATAAAAACTTCTCATACACAAGCATTGAAGCTCCATGAGGGCAGGGATTTCTCTGTTATGTTCTTTTCTCTATCTTTTGCACCAAACAGTGCCTTGCACATAGTAACTAAATATTCAATAAGTACTTGAGCTATGAATGTGAATGTATTTATTAATGTTTTTTGACATCTTTTGTTTGTACAATTCTTAGTCTTTTCTTGTTAATTTGTTTTTCCTTATCTTTTCATTTGTCCCATGCCCTTAAAATTCTGAGAAGTCTCAGATATGTGTGTATGAATAACCAAGTAAAATTTCTGGAAAATATAATAAGACAGGCAATCCCTGTGAGTAAGAAATAGAAATATGCCATCTGGGCAGCCGGGGTGGCTCAGCGGTTTAGCGCTACCACCAGCCCAGGGCGTGATCCTGGAGACCCAGGATTGAGTCCCACGTCAGGCTCCCTGCATGGAGCCTGCTTCTCCCTCTGCCTGTCTCTCTCTCACTCTCTCTCTCTCGCTCGCTCTCTGTTTCTAATAAATAAATAAAATCTTAAAAAAAAGAAAAAAGAAATATGCCATCATCCTAGAGATACAGCGTCCTAATAGGTGACCATAACTGAAATGTAAATTAGGTGCTATTGGCATATTTTTTCCTTTAAAAATCTCATAAATCAAATCTGGTTGGATGAGCAGAGATTTGTCCTTTTATGGAAATATCTTTCCAAATCCACAGTCTCCATAGGGCTAAGTTTTCGTTACAACACAGAATTGCTTACATATTAAAATAGCTTTTTGGGGTGCCTAAGTGGCTCAGTCAGTTCAGTGTCTGCCTTCAGCTCAGGTCACGATCTCAGGGTCCTGGGATCCAGCCCCACAAAGGGGGCTCCCTGCTCAGTGAAGAGTCTGCTTCTCCTTCTCCCTCTGCCCCTCCACCTGCTTGTGTTCTTAAGAATTTGCAGCATTTACTATCGGGTTCATTCATTTGTCACTTTTCTTAGGAGATAGAGTGTCCCTAATTTGAGGCTCAGGTCACTAGAAACCTGCACTTTACATAGCTCTTTATAAATAAAGTACTATGGATGAGCATCAAAGTTAAACTTTGCTTAGGAAAATTAAATAAATTAATTTGTATTCTTTTTTTAAAATATTTTATTTATTTGTAAGACAGAGAGAGAGAACATAAGCTAGGGGGCAGAGGCAGAGGGAGGGGGAGAAGCAGGTTCCAAGCTGAGCAAGGATCCTTATGTGGGATTCCATCTCAGGACCCTGAGATCATGACCTGAACTGAGGCAGACACTCAACTGACTAAGCCACTAAGGCTCCCCTTAATCTGTAATCTTGATCAGATAGATACCATCAGGACTCTTCCCAAGAAGTTCCTCTGAAACAGCTAGCAAGTGATCTACAAATCACGTACTATCAAGCATAGTAGATGTGACCATGCAAGAGAATTTTGGTGCTGGCCTTAATATCTGTCATCTCTATGTAGTAGAATCCTTGCTGCTGAATAAGTGCTTGGTTTTGAGTTTATACCCAAATAGATTAATCAAGAAGACATCTCTTTTAAGAAAATAAAAAAGCATGTATTTGTGTGTACACACCTATGAATACACATTAGATAGACATATATATTCTATACATACATGTGTAAATACATACTACATGCACATATATAAATGTGTATTATGTAAAATCATTCTAGGAAATTTTTTTTCTGTTAAAAATTATTTAATAGTATCCATTGGAATTGGAACATTGTTATGGTTGACATTTTGACATTGCAGTATTAACTGCTGACCTCACTTCAAAAAAAGCCACAAAATCTATTTAATTCTCTCCATCTCTACAGCTACCATTTCACCCAAGCCATAATTTCTAGATTAGAATAGTAGTTTTTAAAATTTAGTGAGCATAAGAATTACCTGGAGGTCTTAGAATAATTTAAGTCTGAGGGAGAAGATGGGACTGAACATTTTTATTTCTAACAAGTTCTCAGATGATGCTGATGCTATAGGACCTCAAACCACATTTTGAAAAACCCTGGAATAGACTACTTCAAAGGGTTTCTAATTGGTCTCCTTGCTTCCCTTCTTTTTTTTTTTTTTTTAATCTTCTCAAAAAGCAGAAAGTGAAATCTTTTGAAAACATCAATCAGATTACTTTATTCCATTGGTTGCAATGTTTCTTTGCCTTTACACTACAGTGAGAATAATATCCAGACTCCTTAAATTGGTCAAAAAGTCATTTGATGCCTCTCAGATCTTTCTGTCGTGGTGTACCTAGAAAATGATAATATTTATATGACATCCTAGAGTAAAATGGGGGCTTCTTGAGATCAAAGGAAACCAGGTTCCAAGTCTCCAGCAGCCCTCAGTCCCCACAGGCTACACAAGGTTGACAGGATGCATACTAGGTGTGCTTTTAATCTCATTTCATCCCCAAGGTTTGGGGGAAGGGATCACTCAGAACATCTATAAACTATGCCTAGCACTGGACTGGAAATCTAAATTTAGCTCTACTTACCTCTCTAATCTCATCCCTTTTCTTCATACTCATTCCTCCAGCCACATTACCTGTTTTCCTATTTCTGTCTCTTTCTGTACCTGGGTGATACCAGGCTTGGTCATACATCAGTAACCTTATATCTTTCATTTATTTTACAGTAGCCACCCTCCCAGAACCATGTTAACACGAAAAAGATGCTCAATGGTTGTTTAGTTTTTTGTTAACCAGCCAATACATGTATTTATCAGCCATTTATTTATTAATTAATACATTTGAGCTACTTCTTTAAGTTACTCCTAGAACATAATGGTAAGTAAATACATGTAATGGTAAAGAGACATAAAAGATGCTGTTTACTTTCCTATTTGCCATGGCAAATGTCTTATTTATCCAAGATTCATATAAAGTTATTTAGGTGCATTGTGTTGTAAAGAATAACTCTATTACTTAAAAATGGAGGTTTAAAAAAATGGAGGCTTTGATGATCAATCTAGTGCTGATGTAAAACAACACCACAGTGCAAAATATTTTTTGTATTAACAGGTCCTAGATGAGGGAAACATGACTGGCTCACCATGCAAGGGGCCATGTGGTAGAAGCACCCAAGAATTGGGCTTAACCAAGCAGGTGGAGAGTCGAGAGACTGCAGGTGACTGGGCAAGTATCTTTGTGGAGGATCAGGGTGGAGACATAAGCAAAATGCATGATGGACTTCACAAGTGCATTTGAATGTCACTAGGTCACAAACTAGAGAGGGCAAGAAAAGGAACTGGTGGCAGAAATCAGAATTATCACATTGGTCATGTAGTCACTTGAATAAACTATGCACAGCCTATTTGTGGAGCTGTTGAGACATCAGGAAAATATAAAGTCTTAAAAATTAACAATACATGGGGTATCCCTGGGTGGCTCAGCGGTTTAGCACCTGCCTTTGGCCCAGGGCGTGATCCTGGAGTCCCGGGATCGAGTCCCACGTCGGGCTCCCTGCATGGAGCCTGCTTCTCCCTCTGCCTGTGTCTCTGCCTCTCTCTCTCTCTCATAAATAAATACTTTTTTAAAGATTTATTTATTTATTTATTTATTTATTTATTTATTTATGATAGACACAGAGATTGACAGAGAAGCAGAGACATAGGCGGAGGGAGAAGCAGGCTCCATGCACCGGGACCCCGACGTGGGACTCGATCCCGGGACTCCAGGATCACGCCCTGGGCCAAAGGCAGGCGCCAAACCGCTGAGCCACCCAGGGATCCCAAATAAATAAATCTTTAAATAAAATTAACAATACATGAATCATCTAAGGGAGGAATGCTAGGATATAACTGGTTTGGAATTTATTCTGTATAAATTCAATTTCTATGGAATGATTTAAAATGTGATGTTTAGATAAAGCATGTAGAGGAAAAAACAAAACAAAACCAATTATAGCTTGGCTTATTGATAGGTTCCAGTAATCAAATCCTTTCATAATTTCAGTATAAAAGAGATTTTAAAACAAAAATTTCTGGAAGTTTTAGTTTTATGTTGTTGATGTGTGGGATGTTTTATTCATTTGCTTTAAAGAGGCACAACTAATGGCTCCTGTAATTAAAGAGATTAATTAAATTTCACTATCATTCATCCAGTTAAAGATTTAAAATGCTGTAAATGTTACTGCTTTCTACTTATTAATTATATAAACTTTAAAGGAATAATAGTATGTTCAATTTCAAATTACTGAAGTGCTATTCTACTAACAAATCAATGTGATAACTAAGATATTAAACTTCGACAATTTAACTTTCATAAAATTTTGTATATAGAGGAAAAATACATTATAAATACTGTGGGTATATTTTCTCTTTCAAATCATACATTATTTAGTCATTTGCTGTTTCATACTGATCTAATTATCTATTCAAATACTTGATATCGTGTGTAAATTAGAAAACTTAATCATGTGTTTTTCTCCTTTAAATAACCTTTCATTTTGAACAATTTTGAGAAGGAAGTATAGGATTCCATCATTCTAGTCCAATATTCACTAATATAAAGTCTACACAATCTTATAGTGCTGTCATTTGCAAGGTTTTTAAAGATTATTAAGAAACACAGAATAATCACTGACAATTGCTCACACTAGGTAAGTTGAAAAGTACCACCATTCAAACTTCCTCAGTTACTTTTGCAAGAGGCTTTGAAATTCTGCTTTTTGAGGATATCACCTACATTGCCAAATTATGATTTTTATACATGACAGTATGTAGAAAGAGACCTTCCAAACTCATTTCACCCTGTACTTTGGATACAAATTTTTATTAAAAAGGTAAGATTATATAAGAAAATTCAAGATAAGACCAACATTTGACATAATTATATATATTTATAAAAGTAGAAACATTTGAATACAGTATAGAGAATTAATTATTACAATGCATGTCTTCAGGTTTTTTGTTTAGTTTTGTTTTCACATTTTAAAGCATTTTATCTATATTAAGTATAAATAAATATGTACACCTAGAAAAATAATTAAATATAGGCAAAGAACTAAAATTAAATAATTTCTCCAGTCCCCTTTATAATTAATAGTGAATTCCAATTAACTAGAACAAAAAACATAATTGTGGGATGTCTGGGTGGCTCAACTGTTGAGTATCTGTCTTTGGCTCAAGGTGTGATCCCCAAATCCTGGGATCGAGTCCCACATCGGGCTCCCCTGAGGGAGCCTGCTTCTCCCTCTCACTATGTCTCTGCCTCTCTCTCTGTGTCTATCATGAATAAATAAATAAAATCTTTAAAAAAACATATAATTGAGAACCTGAATTATCTGAATTGGTAATTAACATTAAATTGAATAGTACAGAAAATTAACTATACTTGGTTGATTTCTTTAATGTCTATTGACATAAGATAAAATGTCCAATCCATTCATCTTTGTCCATACAGTTTTTTATAAGTAAAACATAATATCTTTCCTGCTGTTTTTATTCTCCCCTCTTTTCTTCCACTTTTCCACCCTCCGTCTCAAGTCTATAAGAAATTCTCACTAGCTAGTCAGTTTTGTTTTGTTTTTTTAAGATTTTATTTATTCACAAGTCACACAGAGAGAGGCAGAGACATAGGCAGAGGGAGAAGCAGGCTCCCTGCAGGGATCTCCATGTGAGACTAGATCCCAGGACCCCGGGATCATGCCCTGAGCCAAAGGCAGATGCTCAACCACTGAGCCACCCAGGTGGCCCTGGCTATTCAGTTTATTATAATCTTATCCCTCCTAACTGTTTCGACACTCTGTGATGCCACTCTCTTTAACATCTACAATGCAATTAATAATACTAAAAAATACAAACACCAACAACCATACCAATGAATTCTTTTTTTTTAAAGATTTTATTTATTCATGAGAGAGAGAGAGGCAGAGACATAGGCAGAGGGAGAAGCAGGCTCCATGCAGGGAGCCCGATGTGGGACTCGATCCCAGGACTCCAGGGTCACGCCCTGAGTCCAAGGCAGACGCTTAACCGCTGAGCCACCCAGGGATCCACATACCAATGAGTTCTATCAAAGAACTCATACATGATTTGGTGTTAAGCGAGACACTGTTAATTTTCTGAATTTTCACTCTAAACAAATGTGACAAGTTATAAACACATAAAAAGTTACAAGTTCAAGTGTTCCAAATTTAGAAAGATATCCTGAGGGTTGCTTTAAATTTTTATATATATTTTTAAGGTGACTTTTTTTTTTTGATGGTATGTTTGTTCAATACTAACTTTGAATGAACAATCTAAATCAGTATTAGTTTCCTAGGGCCACCATAACAAACTACCACAAACTGGTGACTTAAGACAACAGAAGTTTATTCTTTCACAGTTGTGGAGGCTAGAAGTCTGAAATAAAAGTGTCAACAGGGCCATTTTCCCTCTGAAAGCTCTAGGGAAGAAGATGTTTTTGCTTTTTTCTAATTTCTCCTGGTCACTGGCAATCTTAGACATCTCTTAGTTTGCATCGTTCCAAGATTGGAACGATGGCTCTCCATTGCCACATGGCTCTCTACTCTGTGAGTCTGTAGGTCTCTATGTTCAAATCTTTCTCTCTTTTACTTATAAAGACATAAGCTACTGAATTAGGGCTCACTCTAATTAATTCTGTATAATCTCACATTAATTCAATTACATCTACAAGGACCTCATTTCTAAATAAGGTTATATTTACAGATACTGGGAGTTAGGACTTGAACACGACTTTTTGGGAACACAATTCAATCCATCTACCCTCTGCTCCCAAATCCATGCCTTTCCCAATGCAAAATGCTTTTGCAACATTGTGACATCCCCAAAAGTCTTAACTTATTTCAGCATCAATTCTAAGTCCCACATCTCATTTCTAAACCATCTAAGTCAAGTACGGTGAGACTCTGAGTATAGTCCAACATGAGGAAAAGTTCCTTCCATCTATGGACCTGTGAAATTGGAAATGAGTTATCTGCTTCAAAGTATAATGGTAGCCTAGGCATCGGATAGACATTACCATTCCAAAAAAGAATACTAGAAGGAAAAAAGGAGTCACTTATCCCAAGTAGGTTCAAAACTCAGCATGGCAAATCCCATTAGGCTTATGGGCCTGAGAATAATCATCTGCGGGTCCAGGTCCCTGCTTTTCAACCCTCTGTAGTGACAGCCCTACTGTCCTGGTCCATGATGACAGGATATTAGGAAAAAAAAAAAGCAGTTATCTTGAATATTCCTTTAAACAAAGTCATTTCAGGCTTAAAATGATTGTACATTATATTAATGTAGTTTATATACATATACATATATAGCATTATGGAATATTAAGATTTAATAGCATGCATCCTTTTAAGTGAATATCTCTTCTTTTATTTATATATTGCTGGTAAGACTAGTAAACAAAATACAAAACTGAATGAGAAACAACGAATTAAATAATAAATTACATAATAGTTCATTGAATTGTATATCTATATAATGGAATAATATGTAGCTTTTACAATAAATATCATAGAACAACATGAGAAAATGATATGTATGATAAATTTAGATGAGATGAAATCAAAGCACAGAAATCAAAGCATATATGCATTAATTAATAATATTTATCCCTGGGTTGTGAGAGTATAGGCAATTTAAATTTTCTGTATTCAGATTTTTATGTTTTGAAATTTGTAACATAAATAGGTATTGTACGCAGCGAAAGATAACTGTGGATGTCCCCTTAATAGATTTGCCAGCACATTTGCCTGTCTTCTGCTATAGAGTTTATAAAAGGCTTAAATTCATTTCCACTTGTCCAGCCTCTTGTAAGCTAGACTTTGTCAGAGTGAACAAGTTATCTCAATGAGAGATAAGGGAAAATACAATAAGCACTTCTGAGAAATACTATCTTCCTCATAAAAAGAGAGAGGATAGAAAAAGTAGGGGCTTTTGTGCTGTCTGACTTTCTCTACTCTCTACCTTGGTTGGAGTTTTATGAAATGTGACACCTGAGACAACAGACCCAGCGCCCTGACATTAAGAAGCTACTGAACAGCTCCTGGAAATGTACACTGAATTTCCTGCTGTACACCTCCAGACACACTTTTAATTATTAGAATGATATAAATATTTTTAATATGACTAAAAATAGAAAAGCGATAATAGCACTTGAGTTCAATTTTGGTCACTGCTATTGAATGTCAAGATTTTCTAATATACTGACTTCTTCATGTAGGAAATTAAAAAACCTAAATAATGTAGACTCTCTGAGTAATACCTGAAAAGCTGCTACCTGCTATTGTTTAAGAAATGAAAAATAATTCAGTAAGATAATATAAAGCATTGCTATTTTTATATCTAGATGATTTCATTAATTAATCTTAATTATTCTGGTAATAAATAATTGAGCCAATATTTCAGATGCTGGAGAATGGAAAACTATCTCTAGAATGCCTTAGTCACTTTTTCTTCCAAGTTGGCTCCATGCCCGGTATGGAGCTCAACAGGAGCTCCAAAACAATGACCTTGCGATCAACACGAGCTGAGATCAAGAGTTGGACACCTGACTATCTGAGCCAACCAGGCTCCTCTACTCACTTTTATATAAAAAATAACTTGCACAATTCCGTGAGGAATTTTAAGTATATATATTTTCTTCTAGCATTAGGAACAACTCAGATCTCATTATAAAGATTTTACTACATTTTCTCTAATGACATTATTTTATTTTCTGCTCAGTCATTATACATGTATTTGGAACACTTCTGATGTAACAAGTTTTTCACATGTTGCTGTGGTATAAAAACAAAAAAAAAAGACTCATAAGAAAATGGGCAAAAATGCCTGCTCTTAGAGAATTTATGCTCTAGAAGATAAAGGACGCAATTTATATTGTCAATTAATTGCAAATGTAATATGTGCTGTTTAGATGCATGGCTTTCGAATATGCAGGAGGGCTTATCTTAGTTTAGAGGATTAACATAGACAAATGCCTGCATATAGCATTAATGTTGTATAAATTAAAGACTAAAGCTGAGAACTAAAGATTAGTATAGTTATATAGATAAATAAATAGTGGTAGAATGGAAAAGAAAGTCTGCAGTACAGAGAAAAGTTATGAATGGGAAGGTCAATGCAATTGGTGTATAATGAAGGAGACAGAGCAATGATGGGACCTGAAGCAAATAAAAAGCGAATAAAAGAATTGAGATAATGTAGCAACTTGGAAACAATGGGAAGCTTCCAAAGAGTATTTACTATTACACTAACATGATCAGATATTTTCATCTGACTTATCAGTCTGGTGTATTCCTTGTGGAGAACAAAATGAAGAAAGTCAAACACATTTAATGAGGGAAGATTAAATATATTATAATCCCTTGACATTATAATAGCAGTTTGCTCAACTGGTATAATAAAAAATGAAGATAAGAAAATGATATACTTGATTAAATACAGAAAGTGAACCTGAGGGGCATTTTATTTTATTTTTTTTTTTAATTTTTTTAATTTTTATTTATGATAGTCACAGAGAGAGAGAGAGAGAGAGAGAGGCAGAGGGAGAAGCAGGCTCCATGCACCGGGAGCCCGACGTGGGATTCGATCCCGGGTCTCCAGGATCGTGCCCTGGGCCAAAGGCAGGCGCCAAACCGCTGCGCCACCCAGGGATCCCTGAGGGGCATTTTAAAAGTCAGTCTTAGATTTCTGGATTAAGGAAAAGGATGGATGGAGGTCATGTTTATGGTTAAACAGAAAGACTTGAAATATCCAAAATTGATAGGAAAAATCATGCACTAAACATCGAATGAGTAAGTTTGGAGTGTGTGACATCCAAGTATTGGTTACTTAATTTGACCTATAAGATTGGCTCTGAGAGAAGAAGCTTGGAGATCAGTGGTTCAAGGTATTAATAAAGGTCATTGATATAGGAATATAAACAGAGAGAATATAACTTAAAAGGTAAGAAGACTTAAGAGAAATTAGGAATACCAAAGAATTGGTAAGAAGAGACAGGCATTAAAGAATTGATGTAACATTGCCAGAAACATAGATAAGTAGTTTTGTTTATTTGTTTATTTATTTATGTTTGCAAAGAAGGGGTTGTTTGTTTCTAGCTAAAGTATTTTTGATTACATGCTGAAGATAAAAATCAGGTTGAAGGGCATCTGGGTGGCTCAGCCATTTAAGCATCTGCCTTCAGCTCAGGTCATGATCCTGGAGTCCAGGGATTGAGACCCACACTGGGTTCCATGCTCAGTGGGGAGCCTGCTTCTCCCTCTGCTCCTCACCCTGCTCATGCTCTCTCTCTCTCTCTCTCTCTCTCAAAAATAAATAAATAAAATCTGTAAAAAATAAATTAGGGTGAAATGAAGTAAAGAATAAATGGGCATATTAGAGCTCTCCAGAGAAAGAGACTCAAAAGGATATATACAGAGATATATAGAAAGGAATTTATTATGAGTGACTGGGTTATATAATTATGGATACTGAGAGGTACCACAATCTGTTGTCTACAAGCTGGAGATCCAGGAAAGCTGGTAGTGTATTTCCAGTCCAAACCTAAAGACATAACCAGGAAAACTGATGGTCTAAGTCCTGGTCTGAGTCTGAAGGCCCAAGAACTAGTGTAGAGGGGCAGGAAAAGAGGAAATCCCAGTTCAAGTAGAAAGAAATGCTCATCCTTCCTCTACTTTCTAAAATTTTATTTGGGGCTTCAAATGCTTGGATGATTCCCACCCACACTGGTGAGGTCAATTTTCTTTACTCAGTCTACAGATTCAAATGCTAATTTTTTCTGGAAACTCTTTTACAGATACACCCAGAAATAATGTTTTTACCAACTATCTGGACATCCCTTAGCCTAGTCAAATTGACACTTAAAATTAAACATCACAGAGGGGAAATGCAAAAAGAAAGTTCATGAATTTAACAGCTTAATAAAAGTTTACCTTCGCATTAGAGAAAAGAGATATAACATACTAGAGGAAAATATGGACCTGATGTGTAGCTTGCATTTGTTTTATTTTTAAATGAGAGACTAAAGTATGTGTAAGGCTGATGGGAACTATCCAGTAGATATATTCCAGTGGACTCCACTGGGTTGCAGCTACCTGAAGACAGGGACTCTCATCTACTATGCTAAATCAACAATTAGAATAACAATCACAAGTGAATTTTCAATGGATAGGTGGATGGAAGAAAGAAAAGAAGGAGGGAAGGAAGAAAGGAAGATTCCAACAGAGACAGTAAAGCTAATCATACTGAAGAGAGACTAGTAATCAATGACACCAGATTTTTCAAGGCTTGGAAAGGTAGATAGTTCTTTTAGAAAGATTGAAGAGGACAGATTCACAGAGATACACGTTGATGAGTCAATTTTGTAGATGGTGGCTGAGCATAGTACTATCTTTCTCTATGAAATAAAAGCCTGGGTTATATACTAAGGGGTAAGGTGTAGGACATGAAAGGTTTGAAATCATAAAAAAGTGGAAAAAGAGAACCCACAAGAGGAAAGTAGTAGGATTGACAGGCAGTATTGGAAAAGCCCTGTAGAAATCTATGATCATGAAATATGTAAGAAGGATTAAAGAGCATTGATAAATGTTAACAGCAGCCACAATTAAAATGGAGTCACCATTTAAGTGATCTGTGTGTGACCTTTGAACAAGAAACAATTTAGATACAACGATTGCTTCTGATGTGTGAAGGTCTGCTGTTTATATTTGTAATCCATGTACTGCTTGCAACACTGCATCAAACTTGCTCTCATTCAAATAATGTTATTCAAATACGTTTTCTTTTCCAGCATAAAAATTTCAAATAGAATAACTTTTCCAAATAAATGATGCAGGTCCAAATATATTGCTACTGTTGAAGCAGCAGTGCCAAGTGAGTTGATCCACACTAAGCATCCTCTAGGAAATTACATTTCTGGAATCTGGAACAAGTGGCTAAGATGCATTCATAATATCCTTAGTTGTGGCCTTCTCATCCTCTTATTCTCAAGTCTACTAGTTTTTATGAGCCACGTATACTGGGGAGGTCTTAAAAAATCTAATTATGGTGAAATTCTTGAGAATTGTTGCTACTTTAAAAATCTAAACAAATTTTAAAACTTTAAAAAGCTCTTCACAAAAAAAGAGAGAGAGAGAGAGAGAAATAAAGAACACCTCTACTCTTCCTAGTATTTCTTCCGAGCACTCTGTACCTAGCAGTTGATTGCTCAGACCACAACCTGACTGTCTGATACTTGGCACCACCAGGATCGATGTTGGATAAAATATTTATGATGTTAGCAACCCATATTGAACAAGTTAGCACTTAAATCTATATATGTTTATTTTATTAATGAAGACTCACAATTATTTAAAAAAAAAAGAAAACATCCTGAATAGAAAATAGCTAGCAACAAATTAAAACTGCCAAGTACTTTTACTGAGTCAATAAATTTTAATCCTGTTCATAAAGGACACTGGCTTTGATTTAGAATTAATCTTTTCTACTAGTCATTGCTTGAATACTACACACTATATTACATACTTGTTTATATATTTTAATAAGCCTTAACTTATCATTAAACACCAAACTTTTATACAGAAGATTGCCTCATTCTTGTTCCTTAGACCTGAAATCGGATTGCTCAAACATGTAAGTACACAAATGTTTGTTGAATTAAACTGGATGATAAACTGACTGCTCTAGGCCAGCTCCTGTGTTAGAGGTGAAGGACGCAGAGATAAACACCTTCCCAAACCCCAATCTCATAACAAGCACAGACAGAATATAGTAAATGAAACTACAGATGGATGAGCAATTGCAGAAGTGGGTCAGGGAGGTTATCAAAGAAGAAATGAAATCTGAACTGGCTTCTGTAGAACAAAAAGTCATTTACCTCTCAAGCAAGTAGTAGTGGGTATTACAGAAAAAGTGAAGGTTATATGCCAAGCTGTGGAAGACTGAGAGAGCAGAGGGTGCTAAGGGAAAGATCCACAGGACTGCGCTTATGGTACATTAAGTAGGAAAAATGAAGTAGAGGTGGTAATCCATGAAAGTGAAGAGTAAAGCAAGAAATGGTTACAAGTGGCCTTTATGTATCATGTGAGAAGCTTATGTGGCCTTTAGTTTCCCAAATTCTCAATAGAGGGGGGTGGATGGGTATTGGTGTTTTAAGGCTGTCATAACAAAATACCACCAATTGAGTGGCTTCAAACAACTGAAATGTACTGCCTCACAGATATGGAAGCTAGAAATCTGAAATCAGGATGTTGGAAGCATTAATTCCTTCTGAAGGCAGTAAGTAATTAAACACAGTATTTAAAAACACAGAAAAGGGTGAAACCACAAAGGAAAGTTTTAAAATGAGAAGAGAATAGAAGAGGGCCATGGAAAAAAACCTTTATAGGTAAACAGGAATACAGAGGAAGAGAGTGGGACAGAGACCTAAAGCATCTTAAGTGGGGAGAAACTGATTTGACTAATGCTTATAAAGCAAAATATGGAGGGCTGGGGAGAAAAGACTGACACGATCATTAATCTGATCATCGATGGACCATTCATGGTCCTTATTGCCTTTAGTAGCTCATCATAGTAGTAACTTCGGAAGGAAGTGCTGAGTTAAGAAAAGGCATTTTTAGAATGAGAAATACAAGACAATGCATATTTACAGGAAGAGAGAGCCTCTGATATTATGGGATAGTGGATGGGCTGCATTGCTCTCCATCAGGATGAAGGAGGTGAAGACATAAGGATATGTGTGGGTATTATGGTAAATTTCTTACTGGGGGAAGAGTGAGGAGTCGAGGAAAGTGATACCTGAAAACTTTACCCTTCGCTCTTTAGGTCTGTTAGAGAAAGGCATGGCAACTGTTGGGCAGCATCTCAGAGGGTCTCCTTGCTCACCTGCCATCCAGCTATGAGGTTACTTAAGGCTGGAGCCTTCCGAGACACTGGCTCAGATATAGGCTCTTTATATCGCAGCACAAAGAGGCTCCAGTGTTGCTGGGATATTCCTCTTCCTTTCAGAGAGTCAGCTACATTAATTTTTGTTACCTAAAGTTACCATAGAAATACCTTGGTAAAAAAAAGAAAGAAAAGAAAGAAAAGAAAAGAAAGAAAAGAAAGAAAGAAGAAAAGAAAGAAAAGAAAGAAAGAAAGAAAGAAAGAAAGAAAGAAAGAAAGAAAGAAGAAGAAAGAAAGAAAGAGAAAGAAAGAAAGAAAGAAAGAAAGAAAGAAAGAAAGAAAGAAAGGAAGAAAGAAAGAAGAAAGAAAGAAGAAAGAAAGAAAGAAAGAAAGAAGAAAGAAAGGAAAGAAAGAAAGAGAAAGAAAGAAAGAAAGAAAGAAAAAGAAAGAAAGAAAGAAAGAAGAAGAAAGAAGAAGAAAGAAGAAAGGAAGAAAGAAAGAAAGAAAGAAAGAAAGAAAGAAGAAAGAAAGAAAGAAAGAAAGAAAGAAGAAAGAAAGAAAGAAAATACCTTGGTAGATGTTTCTAGCCGTTATTCCCCATGAGTTTAATTTTATAAACAAACTTTCTGGAAACTTATATTAAAATACCACCTAATTCCTTCACAAAGTGAAAACTAGGATACAAAAAAATTAACTGCTAATCCTAAAGTGAAGGCAGAGAAAGTGAATGGCTTTAAAACAGATCCATTTGTGTTTATATTTCATTTTAGCCTCCATAATTCCAATGAGTAACTTTATTTAAAATTTTAATTTTATAACATACATAGAAATATTTATGATTCATTTGATTCAAATTAATAGTAATTGAAAAAGTTGAACAAAATTAATAGATGTTATGAAACTTATTTAATCAACAAAATAAGGTAAAATGTTCTTTGTCCATCATTTATTCTGCTTTTGAAATTATGATACCTATTGATTCAAAACCAAGTAAATGAGTTATTTAGTATTTTGAGTTTGAAGGAAAAATATATTTAATTTTTTTATTTTTAAAATTATATTTAATTTAAAATATTTTAAAATAGCCAGATATTTCTCAATTTCCAAAAGTGAATTCAACACTCATTTATTCATTTATGTATACTGTGAGCTATTTAATTCAGCATTAAAATCTGGACGTTTCCTTGAAGTTTATAAACTGGCTTAGACTGGAGTCTACTTACTTACTCTAACTTACTTAAAATACTGCAAAAAAAAATGGCGGGGACAAATAAAATTCTGGTTTGCTACTGTAATGTAAGGATATAAGCATAAACATTTAATCTTTCAGGAACTCAACACTAAATGTATTTAGTTTATTCTTTTCTTCAGATATTATGGATTTTCTTCCCAGTAAAGTGTTTATAATGTCCATTTAAAAATTATTATAAATCTTTTTTAGTATAAAACTAAGATGAAAGTGCCTCAGATTTAATGATCTATGAGGAAAAATGTTTCAAGCGTGAGGCTGACCCTGGGGGAAGACATGGTGTGATCCCTGGGTAGCCTATCTATAAAACTATTCTTGGTGTCATAACCCCTAAACAATTACTCCTGTCGTTATCCATTTACTGCTGTATATGTGCTTCTGCAATTGCATATGAATTGAATCTTTATAAATTGAATTATTAAAAATGAAACAGGAAATATTATGGAGAACCCTTGATAGACTGATAGAGCTATTCACAAAATTAGCACCTGATATTTCGTATATTCTCCACATCCACACTTTTTTTTTTTTTTTTTTCAAAATCAGAGACCCTTGAGAATTTCAGCTCAACCATAGGTCCTATTTACCATGGCAAGATTAGTACAATAATCAGTCTTGACATTATGCAGGATTCTTAGTCAATACTTTAAAGAAATACAAGGTATTCTTTAGAAGCCACACACACAAAAAAATTCCTTGTGGGTTTTTTTTGGTATATAGTTAGCATATTATCAAAAGGATAGGCCATATATTTAAACAAAATCTAAAAATTACCTAGGCCAGGGTTTGGAGATAAAAATAAAAGCTCAGCATCAAAAATGTTTTTATGTGTATATTCAAAAGAATTATCAGAGCAGTGCTTTTCAAATATTCATGTGCAGAAGAATCACCTGGGGATGTGTTAAAGTGAAGGTCTGGGGTGGGGCCCGAGATTTTAAAATATAACAAGTTCTAAAATAGAGCTGATTTGCTGGTCTGAATACTCCAGCAGAAAAATAGGAGAGATTCCTTTCATCTTTGGACGAGATATGTGCCTTCCTTGAAAATAATTTTATTCCTACCATTATTCAAGAAAAAAAAAAAAGTTTTAGGGATCCCTGGGTGGCGCAGCGGTTTGGCGCCTGCCTTTGGCACAGGGCGTGATCCTGGAGACCCGGGATTGAATCCCACGTCGGGCTCCCGGTGCATGGAGCCTGCTTCTCCCTCTGCCTATGTCTCTACCTCTCTCTCTCTCTCTCTGTGACTATCATAAATTTAAAAAAAAAAAGAAAGAAAGAAAGTTTTAAAGTGAAAACATTATAGATATCACTAAAAACAAAATTAAAAATAATAAAAATAAGGCTGATTCTGACACATAAGAAAAAAAAGCTGTCCTTAAAAAATAGAATATTTTATTTGCTATTTTGAGATATATTTCAGGTGCAAAGAATGTAAAAGCAGAGTCAAAATTAAGCACAAATACTTTTTTAAAAGAGACAAACATGCCTGTCTTCTTGGAAAAACATTAAATAAAGGACTAGTGATGCGTGGGTCATAATTTTGAAAAGAAAATATAGTTCAGTTATCCTGCACTTGTGCTCTTCTATTCAGTACTCTTCACATTCATGGCAAAACAGCAAGATGAACGGAGCCAAGGACAGACAAATTAGTGATGTGCTGGCAGTTTCAACAGTTCAGAATCCCCTCCTCCCACCCTCACCCATGTCTCAGATTTCCTTTGCATTCATCAAATATAACTTTCCAGAAAGAGAAAAGGATGATCGTATTGTGTAAAATCAACCCTCTAAACCATTCCAGATACATTCTAATGAAGAAGTAAACCAACTTACTGCATACTGAATGCAAAGAAATCAGCAATGCTAGTGAACACTGACTCCTAGGCCTCCTTAATCTCTTAGGGAGGGTGGAGTCAGGTGATGCACATATGTTTAGACCTGAGATGGATAACAATGCCTTCTGGAATTTCACTGGGCTTTCAGTGCTGCAAAGTAGATTTATTTTTATAGGTGTTATAACAGATCACCTTCACATTTAACTTGGCCAAATGTAGGCAAGCAATGGAACTTAATGCTACAGGAACATGTCATTAAATTGATTTTTAAGCTCAGATTGCTTTTAAAAGTTATCAAGGCCTAGGGCAAGTGGTTTGTTCACCTCGAGAGAGAAGAAAATGACTGAATAAAAATAGTAAAAAGTAAAGGAGACACAAGAAGACAGCCAAATTGAAGTTAGTCTTTTATTAGAGATCACTAAAGGGAAATACTTTCCCTTCTTTGGGGTGAGTTAGGATTCAGATAATAAATCCATTTGAGAGAATAGGAGATACATAGCAATTGATTTTTTAAAAACTGGTCCAAACTTTGAATAGACTTATTACAGCTGTAAGAAACCATAGAGAACATGTAGTTCTCTTTACTCAATTTTCAGATAAGCAAAAGGTATTCAGAAATACATGACTATTCTAGTTACAATATCTCCCATCCCTTCACCACCCCTCAAGATGTCAAGCTCACACATACACACAGATACACACATGCAACAGATACACACACACACACACACACAAACACACACACACACATCTCTCAGGACCCAGAAAAGTTATGTGGTGCTGAAATATCATTATTTATTCAAAATGAATGTACACATGTAAAGAATCTCCAATATCCCTAAATTATTCCAAATATATCCTCAATAATATTTGCCCCCATCTGATACTAACTAGATTTTCAAACCCATTTTACAAGTAGAAAACTTTATTCTGGTACTTTACATTGAATTTCTTAATAGTATGTTACTTTTTTACAAGGAATCTCAAGGTTTCTGAATTTGCTTTAAAAGCTTTCATACTCAGGATAAGCTGTTTATTTTAGGAGTTTTCATTCCAACTGTTAATGTGAATAATAATTCAAACTGTTATTTTGGACAAATGTACTTTACCTCTACATTTAGACAATTTTAAGCACATTTTCAAGGTTAGAAAAAATGTCTAATTTGTATTCGATCCATATTTGCCATAACCATAGAATTTTGAAATTGGACCAAAAAAATCTTAGAGTATATATGTCTTGCAGATTTGTGGTTTTAGCTATCTGAAATTACAAGCTTGGAAAAATGATATTCTGAGATTCTATTTCAAACAATAAGCTTAAATTCAGCTTTAGATTTAAGAAATAGCTGTGGGCCCGGAAAGTGGGGGTGATGAACAGCAGACTACAGCGGAGTTTTTGGACACCACTCTGTTTGATACCAGAGTGATGGCTACATGTCTGTATACCTTTTCCAAGTCCCTAGGATATGTGCACCAAGGGTAAACCCTCATGTAAACCATGGACTTTGGGTGATAATGATGTGGCAAGGTAGGTTAACCAATTGTGACAAATGTTCCACTCTGGCCAGAAGAACCTGGTAGAGGAAATGCATAATTGTAGGCAGGGACATATGGGAAATCTCTGTGCCTTCCTCTCAATTTTGCTGTGAACCTGCTCTAAAAAACAACCTGCTCTTCTTTTTTAAATGAGCAGGAAACAAAATCATTCAATTCAATGTGTTAGGAAAGTAATACCTTATGAAAGAAAAATAATATTTTTTGGCAATGGGCTATAACATAAGGTATTGATCTTGGTATAAAATCTACTTTTGCTTTATTTTTTCTTAATATTTTATTTATTCATGAGAGAAAAAGAGAGAGCATGCACAAGCAGGGGGAAGGGCAGAAGGAAAAGCAGGCTCCCCTCCATGCTGGGCTCAACCCCAGGACCCTGGGATTATGACTGGGATGATGACCTGAGCCAAAGGCAGATGCTTAACCAACTGAGCCACCCAGGCGCCCCTACTTTTGCTTTAAAATATACTAAAATTTTGAGAGACCACTGAAAAATCTGACTTGATTTTGACACTTTCTTATCTTTGTAGAGTGCACAGCCCCTACTTATTGTATCATAGACCCTTAATGAATATTTGCTGAATGAATGATACCCTATTAATTTCTCATTAACAACTTAAATTAAAATGACTTGAAGAAATAATTCACATTTACTAGTTACCGTAGTTATATAAATGGCTATATTAAGAAGTCAGGTTGCTTTCTGCTTGAGGAAAGTAAGAAATTTACAAACTAGAATGGAATCTGAAGTTTATCAAGTCTTTTAATCTTTTTAGGATTAAGTGTATTATTGATTCTAAAAAAGAGATTTCAGAAGTTAATATTTTGACACTCCTGGTCAGGGAAAGGTAAAAATAAGACTGCATTAATTACCAGCCTAAACTTTAAACCAAATCAATAAAAATGCCAGGATGATTCAAGTATTTGTACTGATGACTGAAGAGAATAATTGAAATGAGGAAGTGTAAGCAGCTGAGCCTAGGAAATGAGAACAGGAATGTGTTAGTTTTGTAGTAGTCAGGATTTGAGGATGGACAGAATTTAGTCATAAAAAAGCTATGAATTAGGTGACCTAAGTCCATCTTATGAAGAGGCCAATATTGGTAGTCTATGTTTTTTTGTATTCCCTGACCTAATATATCCTCAGCACATGGTTAAATTGATAACCTGATAAAATATGCTTAATAAGGGTTTAGGCTTCAAAATCAAAACTTAAAAAGGAATTTTTTTTTTTTTCGGACGCCTGGGTGGCTCAGCGATTGAGCATCTGCTTTTGGCTCAGGGCGGGATCCCAGGGTCCTGGGATCGAGTCCTGCGTCCGGCTCCCTGCGGGGAGCCTGCTTCTCCCTCTGCCTGTGTCTCTGTCTCTCTCTCTGTGTCTCTCATGAATAAATAAATAAAATCTTTAAAAAGTAAATTTTTTGACATTACATCTCTAACACTGTTTTTCTACTTTATGTGCATTATTTTTCCACATTTTTGCTCAATATGGTAATAGAAGCAAAATACTGTTCCATAAATTAAGAAAATATCTTAGTGCCTTTATTTAAAGTTTATGAAGATGAACTAACCTTGTGATTTCCTTAAAATACAGATTTCAGTATCTTTTTAAAAATGATTTCATGTAATATTTCCTACTGATTCATTCTCAGTTTTCTTTTAATGATACAAGGTTCAGATATAAGCATTAAAGGCATAGTCTAGAATAGTATTGGTAAAAATTTTTATCCTTTAAGTAACTTTCCATACCTTCTATCTTAACCCTAATTCATTAAAAACCCAGTTTGACTGTATTAGATTATTTGTTCTAAAAATTTGTTTTTCTTTTCTTCTCTTATTCCTAATATTCTTCTCTTGTCTTATTCTGATTATTTTTCTGGAACGAGATAGTTCTACTCCTAAGCCCTGTTGAATTTCCTATGTTTTGTTTGTTTTAAGGATACTATAGCCAATCCAAAATCTCTCTCTAGGAAAACTTTCTACTCTATATCTACTGAAATCCTACCCATTTCTTCACATTCTCCCTTATGATAGATCACAGAAGGATGCAAATTCTTTGGCTCTGCCCTATCAAGGAGTGAATCTGTGTCCATCTTGTGATTTGTTTCAACCTATAGAAACATAGTGGAAGAGATAATAGTTTAACTTATAAAGATGGGCCTGAAGAGATCTGTAGCACTCAATATCAACACCTGAGAAGCTCTCTCTTGGAAGCTAAATACAACTTAAAAGTTTGACTATCTAGGAACACCATGATGTGAGCAAGCCCAGGATAGTCACAGGATGGGGGAAGAGGGGTAATGGGTGAGTGCCAAAGTGCTGGACCTGTGAAACTCAAGGAGATGACTTCAAAGAACAGAAGGGGATCCCTGGGTGGCGCAGCGGTTTAGCGCCTGCCTTTGGCCCAGGGCGCGATCCTGGAGACCCGGGATCGAATCCCATGTCGGGCTCCCGGTGCATGGAGCCTGCTTCTCTCTCTGCCTCTCTCTCTCTGCCTCTCTCTCTCTCTCTCTCTGACTTACATAAATAAAAAAAATAAATAAATAAAACTCTTAAAAAAAAAAAAAACAAAGAAAAGAAGGGTATTTTAGCCTCATGGAGATTTTGGAGAAACAAAAGAAAGGCACTAAAAAGACCAGGGAAACCTTAGGTGGCAGACACCTGATGTTAATGAATCAGAGTTAAGTACAGGATAAATAAACTAGTAAACTTATAGTTTACTCAGGGTTCACCTTGATCTTGTCTTCTACTAAAAGGCCCCACTTTGTTTACATTTACTGTTTGGTGATGTGGGCGTTATTTAGTTGTATCCACGGGATGAGGTGAGCCTAGAATTTTCCTTTTTTGCCATCTTCCCAGCTCTGCCTACTTTTTTTTCCTAGTGTTTGGAAGAAAATTTATATATTCCAAGATAAAAACCAAGCCTTCTAATTGCTAATAAAATTGAGGCTTTAGTTTCTTCTTAACTAGAACTTAAGTTTAAACATATATTTTTAATTATATTTTCAGATTCCTATTTTTAGCCTGTAATAATGCCCTATGATAGTTTCTGTTACAGACCTACTATTTATAAAGAAAATAGAAATTCCAATATCACAACAAGCTCTATTCAGTTATATTTGCATCTATCTATTTACTTATCTGTCCTCTCCATGAGATTACAAACTCTTCAAGAAGGACCATGCCCTATTTATTTTTGTGTTCTCATTAACTATAGTTAATTTATTAGTAAAATAGTTTATTTTATTAGTAAAATACTAAACCCAAAATTATGCCTGATTGTAATTGAATGAAAGAATTTAAAAAATTGTATAACTCATATATTGTATACTGTTAGAGAGGTTAGCTGGTTAACTTATAAAAGGAACAGAAATAAATCCAATAATTTTTATTATTTTGTTAAATATACTCATTGTAGTTATTATAGGTAATTTGCAGAAAAATGAAATTCATGCTTTCATTTCTAGAAACCTACTTCAAAATTAATCATAAATCCATTGGGTATGAAATTTCTTATTAACTGACTTATTGTAGTCACTTCATTTGCTTTACATTAAAAGAAAGTATTTAAAGTAATTCATTACTTTTCATCAACCAGACAAAATCCTGGGTGCAGTTACTTTCCACCCACCCTGATACCCCTAAAGTATATCAATAAAAGGTAAGAATAATCTTGAATTCACATAAACAGCTGACTAATCTTTTATACACTACTGAAAGATACAAATCTTTAAATTGCGGAATGAAACAGTATGCAATAAATTTGTGCACTTCAGGAAATACATTTTTAAAGTACTCCTCAAAGTCTCTATGGTATATGAATTTGGACAAACACTTTCTGTAGATAAGAACTTAATTATTCTCCCTAATTATTATTTTTTCTACAACATTGAAAAGCATTGCTTCAAGGGATATCTAAAATGTATGTTTTTTTCCAATCATTTGTTCATGAAATCGTTCTTCATTTTGGTGTCTCTTTTTCCTATATATCATGGCTAAAAGTTGAATTTTTGATCCTAAGACAGCAGGTCACATCCCTAAAAAGATTTCTTTTTGTCATAAAATACCATCATCTATTATCTAAAGTTCTATTTAAAATTCCATGCTTATGTTAGCTGAACAAGACATTTTTATTAAAATCAGACCCCCTCTAAAGAGTAACAAAGACTGTTAGCTTTTCACCCTATCTATTTAATTAGGAGTGGAATCTTATAAGGCTGCAGATTGTGAAATCAAGTCATCCTTGCCAAAAGAATGGCAGTTTTTATAGAGGGGGAGAAGTTGCAGAGGTAACTACGGCTCATGAGGCAGCTCAGAGAAGGGTAAAATCCATTGATGTCCCTATGTGTTTTGGAGTTTGGCAAGAGTATGTACAGAACTAACGATCAAGTAACTTTGGGTACAGAATTAGGAGAGGTACTCAAGTTGATTTCTTTTTTTTTAATAATAAATTTATTTTTTATTGGTGTTCAATTTGCCAACACACAGAATAACACCCAGTGCTCATCCCATCAAGGGCCCCCCTCAGTGCCCGTCACCCATTCACCCCCACCCCCCGCCCTCCTCTCCTTCCACCACCTCTAGTTTGTTTCCCAGAGTTAGGCAATACGTTTACTTTTTTTTTCTTTCCCACCTATTGCATGAGGTTGAGTAAAATGCTTTAACCTCCCTGAGTTAATTTTCTTATCAACAATTGCTGAGAAGACTAATTCAGAGTGTCGAGAATTTATTTTGAAGGTCCAAGGGAAGGTATTATAAAACTTTACATTATACACAAATATTTGATGTAACAATTGTGACAACTCATCTAGGGCTAACCCTGTATGTCCAATGAGAATCCTGAATCATACAGGGGTACGAATAGGTTTAGGTAGTTCTTTTGCACAATATGTCTAATTAGGGACTTTATAAACACGTGATTATGATATTAATCATACTGTCTACTGAAAATACATTTTTCTATTTATCCTTTTTTGAAATGAAAAAATAGGTATTAAAACCTAAGTAGGAATTTTCAATCAAAACAGTATTTATAAACTATATTTAAATGTGGCACACATTTAATCACACATTTAATCAGGCTAAAAATAAATTTAGTATTGATTTGAGTCCCTAATTTACTTCCACTTACTAATCAAAGCACAATGTAACCTATTTCAAAAATTTTTAAGCCAATATGCCCTACAACTTTTCAAAAATAATTTATGCCTAGTATACAAAAATCATATAAACTATGGCTCAATAATTTTAAAATACTGTGTGCATATATTATTTTCCAGATAGCTAGAAAATCCATTGATTTCTGAGCACTTATTCATGAGTACTGTAAAAGTTAGATACCTTACTCATAATGCAACTCACTTAGAAAACGATAAAGTACAAGATTCCCAAAATCTGTGACTTTAAAAAATATTTTGAAATTTATTTAGGGAACATATACATTAGGTTTTTTAAAAGTTGCTTATTTTGAATGAAAGCATCAAAATAAAACAAAAGTAATCCACTATTATTTTATTGGCTGATATAAATATGAAATAGCCCAATTTTACTGTGTTTGATTTGGGGGTCATTATCATATCAAAAATTTACATAGAGTAGAAGATAAAGTTCTTTGTTTACCATTTCTTTAGTACACATATAACCATATTTTTCTTTCTAATGCTATTTTTAACACTATTTTTTTTTCTTTCATGCTAATCCTTGCTTTATCTCCAGTGCTACTGGTCTAGGCCAGTGTCCCATCAACTTGACTAACTAAATTTTGTCCCTACTAACTCTTTTTGACTACAGTGTTGCATCATTTAACTCATTGGTCACTTGATTCATTAAAAAAAAAAAATCAAATTTGATCATGTCACATCTTGAATGTCTCTGCATTGCATAGAGAATAAATTCTAAGCTATCCAATAATTAAGCTATTTGCAATCTTTCATTCGGGTGCTTATCCCAGGCCCATTACTAACTACTTGTCTTCCCCATGTCCTTATGTAGTTTAATTGACAACTACTGCAAAGTAATTCCATGGGGAATGCCATGCCTTTTCACTCTTCCGTATTTACTTTTGTTACAAGAATAAAGTCCTATGCCCAAATGTTATTTGATTTCAAGTCTCTTCAAATATGAACCCAGATGTTGCCCTTCCTGACTCATCTTCCCCAGGAACTCTTAATATTTTATATATACCAATATATTTATATACATACAATATATGTATACTATATGAATATACAACATATCCTACGTATACATACATATATAAAAATAAACATAGTTAACATATTTTCCTCCTCAACTATTCTATACCACATGCAGAATGTTTGATATCTGCACCAAATATGTGTTGGTTGCCTCTCTTAAGGCTAAAGAAAAACTCGCTACAAATGACTGGTAGTGATAAAGGATATTTCCAAGAACAGTTAAAATCAGAACTCTCATACAAATATAAATGAACACATGTCAAAGATTTTATTTAATTACTTAATTAATTAAAGAATCACTAAGATGTTACTACTACTACTACTAAGATGTAGGGAAATTCAAAGTACCATATATATTTAGGTCCTTCATTAGAGCAAAATGAATTTACAAATAGTTAGAAAACTGACTTTTTCCAATTTGAGGGGACATGTGCTGTCCATGTGTAAGGACAAGCTCCTGTGCATTGTTATCTAACAGCATAGAGTTGAAATGGTTCAAGGACAATGAAAGTTGAGGATTATCTGGAAAGAGGAACCAACATTCAATAATGTATTATTTTTCTTTGCCCATTTTCAAGTATTTCACAATTTTTCCTATGAGTTTTAATAAAAAAATCTTTGAACAAAACTCATATTTTCAAAAATAGTAGACATTAAAAAGATAGAGAAATAGGGAAATTATGCTCTACTAAGTACCTTAAGGGACCCTTGACTTTATTGAGTATTTTTGAGATGTCTAAAAGGATAAATTACTAAAGTATAATAGTTATTTGGAAAGATTCTTTAGAGAATTTATTTCTAATACTTGATGATAAGGCCAACATAAGGCAAATAGAAATACTTTCTATCAAAAGTAAAGAATTCCTAAAGGAATTTTACTCTAATTCTGACCTCTTAAGATTATTATTCACTCAATATTTGACTCCAGGGCAGCCCAGGTGGCTCAGTTTAGTGTCACCTTCAGCCCAGGATGTGATCCTGGAGACCTGGGATCGAGTCCCACATCAGGCTCCCTGCATGGAGCCTGCTTCTCCCTCTGCCTGTGTCTCTTCCTCTCTCTCTCTCTCTCTCTCTCTCTCTCTGTCTTTCATGAATAAATAAAATCTTTGAAAAAAAATCTGACTACAGAATCATCTTTAGAAAAGAAAAAAAAACCTGCTAAACGTAAGAGAGAGATCATTCCTTTCTCCTGAGTGATGCACACAGTCTCTGCAGATGCTTCTGTGAGAGCATAAATCCACTCTTTATGCCCTGTGTGTTGCTTCTTTCACCATATTAGACACAAGTTCCTTGAAGGCAGGCTCTATGTCTAATCCACCCTTGTATTTCCAGTATCTCACCCATTTGTCACATACATGATTTTCAAAAATGTTTGGTGAATGTCTGAATAAAAAGGGATAATACTCAAAAAATGACAAATTCTTTTTTAAATGAATTAATTGAAGCCTTCTTTCTTAATTTTGAATAGGGGGCTTAATATGTCAAATCAACTTAAGCAATGATAAACACCAGAAAAATACTAAAATTATTATAAATTCATGTGTTATATGTATCTACTTGTGTTTCTAGAGTCATCTAGGTCATGCCATCTAGGTCATGCCCTGAATGCATATTTTTTAAGGCAGGTTTGAACTACTAAGAATTTATAAATAGTGTTTAATAATAAAACTAAACTTGCAGAACAGTATTTAAAATCATAAACACATTATATGTAATTATGTATTACATGTTATAGTAATAATACTAGAAGATATTTTTTACATTGACTTTATATTAGCCACCGGTCCTCTTATCATAGCTGTAAGATTCCTTACATAAAACAAACTGTTTAAAACCTTGTTTAACTTTCTATTTATGCTCAAACTCTGCATCTGGTAGAGTTTGTGAGCTAAAGATAATTATTAAGGGAATTATTAGGACAAGTTATCTTGCATATTAATGGCTTTAGTTGCTATATTCAGAATTTGTATTAAACTAAGCTCTCAGGAAAGAAAATAATGTACTGTCTTTTTCTTTCAGAGATGTTGGGATTATGTTGCTCTGAGGATGTGAATCTGTACAAATTAATATTGATGTTTCACAGGGTTGACTAACATTAATGATATGCTTAGCATGTACAGCCATGGATAGAGGTGCTTTACATATCATTACATTCTATTCTCACAACATCCTATGGGGATGTAAAAAGCCCCCTTTCCTAACTGAGGAAATTAAGACTCAAATGGTCAAGTATATCTTCCAAGATAAAACAGGTAGCGAATGCCCAAACAACATAAAGCCCAACAGTGATTTATTTATTTTTTATTTACTGAGATACTTTATTTAAACTTTTTAAAATTTAAATTCAGTTAGCCAACATATAGTACATCATTAGTTTCAGAGGTAGAGTTCAGTTAATCATCAGTTGCATGTAACACCCAATGCTCATCACATCACATGCCCTCTTTAATGCCCATCATCCAGTTACTTCACCCCTTCCTTCCAGCAAGCCCTTAGTTTGTTTCCTATAGTTAAGAGTCTCTCCAATGGTTTGTCTCCCTCTCTGATTCCTTCTCATTCACCAACAGTGATTTAATACTCAAGTAGGGGGACTCCTGGGTGGCTCAGCAGTTGAGCATCTGCCTTTGGCTCAGGGTGTGATCCTGGAGTCCCAAAATCAAGTCCCATATCAGGCTTCCTGCAGGGAGCATGTTTCTCCTTCTGCCTGTGTCTCTGCCTCTCTTTCTGTGTCTCTCATGAATAAATAAATAAAATCTTAAAAAATAAAAATAAATAAAAATACTCAAGTAGGAAGTGCAGATGTTTAGAATCTTTGACACAAGAGAATGTCCATATGCATCTTGGAGTCCAGAGTACATCATGAAGGAATTTACTGCCTTTTTGGTGTTGTATATTCAAATTTGAGAAGAGCTGATGATAATTAATACATTAAGGATGGAAATCTTCAAATCAGATTAATACAATGTAACATAAAATGGCAAACACTAAAAAAGGCAGAAATAAATGTTAATTAAAGTTAAAAATAGACAAATTATAAGTCATTAAGTTATTCTGATAATACTAAGTGAGGACAGGCATTAGACAGTAATTCAAAGCAATGACTGAACTAGTGAAAACTGCTCCTCACATGCCTTTGGGGTAGCTTTCATGCCTCAGTCGGTTGTCAGTGATGGTAAACTCTGAAAGTGGAAAACCATTATAATTCTATCTGGAGACAGAGGACAGCAAAATATCTGAACTGGGTTTCAAGAAGATTTGGGTCAAGCCACTCCTTGTCCTCTCTCTGTTTTCACATCTCTGTTTCTATCTAGATCCAGCCCCAGAAGTCAGGAGGAGTGGATCAGTAAAGGGTTGAATAGCACAAATCTGACTCCCAGCCCATGCATGGGAAGGTTGGCAGTTGCAGACCTGGTTTGGCCAGATGCTGGTCTGCCCATTCCTGTAATGCTTCCTATATCAATCAGTGAGCAGCCAGGAAACAGATGCCATCTTCAAATGGGGATCCTCAGAATTTAATAAGGGGAATACTCTGGGTAGAGAACTATCACACTCCCAGAGATGGTATAATACTCCAGGCATGAAGGAGCAAAGAGTTGGGAAGGGATATATCTGAGCCTGGGGAAAGCTTGTGAAAATTCAATTCCTCTTTTCAGTAATACAATTGTTATGTGGGAAGAAGCTAGATAGTAAAAGGTATGGAAACTGAGTAGAGCTAACCAGCTGCCACATGGATAGGTTGTAATCAACATAGGCATGTAGTTCAGGTGTAGAGGTTTCCTTCCTCACCTCTCAAGAACAGGAATGCAAATGTCTTGATCTAGGAGATGCCTCTAGCTTACTCTACTTGTGCGCTTAAACTTTATCATCACCAACATTTTCATATTATTCTTTCCCCATCTCCATCTTAGCCTTATTCTTTCTTTCAAAAATCTACTCCTATTTGAAGAGAAAGAAGCATCATTGTTGTTGAACACAAGGGCACAAAATAACAATAGCTAAATATTTTATGCCAGGCACTGGGCCCTCTGAAAAAAATACTAGGTTCATCTCCATTTTACTAGTGGCTAAGGAAAAAAGACTTAAAAAAAAAAAAACTAACTATACTAGTTGTCTAGCCTTTATCAAAGCTGTTAAAACTAAGTGACGTTATATAAGCAATATTTCCAATAAACATTTTAAATATTCTTTTCACATTTTGCAAAACTGAGCTAACTGATATATATATTTCCAACTAAACTGATCTGAATGTCATTTCTCTGTCTTTTGAAAAAAGGCCTAAATAAAACTAGTTCCTAATAATGCATACTTTCTACATTACATCTCTCAGCTTCTGTTTTATGCTCCTGATTCTGTGGTTACAATTGGATATCTGTGAGTTGAACTCAGATTCTGATATGTAACCAACAGAGGCCAAAAATGCCCAATTTATGGGACACATAAAGATATCACTTTCCCATATTGGTTCATTTGGAATTCACCTTGCAGCTTAGTTACACACAAATAGGAGAGTAAACACTTTCCCTCTGGAATATCAAGGTGTTCTATTCTGAGAAAAGCAGAATTTGATGCAGGTGGCTATTGAATTAGCTATTAACAGTTGATTAGGAGGATACATTTCAGAATGTTCTATTTCTCTCTAGAACAAAGAAAAGGCAATTTTAAACAGAACTCTCAGCTTCTAATATTATGTCTGATTCCATCATACTATTTTGTGAAATAGAACTATAATTCAAACCTCTAAGTTAATGGAGTTTGACAGGAAGGTACACATCACATTTTGCAAAAAGAGCCTTGATTACTTTTGGTGCTTCCTCTTGGTAATAAAGCCCTGACAGCTTCCATTTCTCAAAAGAACAGCTTTATTATTTTCTTCTCAATTCTAAGTAGTTACTTAACTCTAAAATAGTTGCAAGTAAATGGGAGTTTCTCTACTGAAAAGGGGGGAAAAAGCAAGTAAGGAGGAATTTCTTACAACTTTCTTTCAATCTTCTATCACTTAAGAAACTTAATGTAACAAATGAATGCAATTTAAAACTTTGAGGCCTTTAAAATGTTTTAGTTGTCACTTAGAGACTGATCAGCCAGGGTCCAGGCAAAAAACAGATGGTATATACTCAAATTGGGTAAATTGAGGAGGATTTGATAAAGGCACCATTTATAAAAGTGCAGGCTGTTGTTTAGGAAAACCACAATGAATAGTTTAGTTCTCTGGGGATTGTAATAGCAGGGCATCTTAGTATATTCGAAGACTAAAGAGGCAAAGAGAGGGATCAGTGATCTTTTTTTTTAAAGACTTTTATTTATTTATTCATAGAGACAAAGAGAGAGAGAGAGGCAGAGACACAGGCAAAGGGAGAAGCAGGCATCATACAGAGAGCCTGACATGGGACTCAATCCAGGGTCTCCAGGATCACCCCCTGGGCTGCAGGTGGCGCTAAACCGCTGTGCCACCAGGGCTGCCCAATCAATGATCTTTAGTTGAGGGAAGCAATCAGCCTGAGATAACTTCAGAGCAAGGGAGTAAGGATTACTCTGGCTTCTCTTTCATTGCTTGTTCTGAGATTTTGGTGGTTTCCCTGTTGACCAAACCAACAGGATGCCTATTGATGCTGTCCATTATCAGTCATCCTCCTTGAGCACAAAGTAACTTGGAAAAAGATACAGTGGATCTGGAGGGATCAAGGGGCAATATCCAAGGGAACATTCTTTTAGGCAATCATTTCAATTATTTCTATTTGCTAACCTTTGCTCTGAAAGGACATACATTTGAGTTAGGACTAAGGGCCATTCTATAACCAACTTATATTTCAAGAAGGAATGGCATGATTCAGTTTTTACTCGTGAACCATGCATGGCCACCAAAGTTTTTCAACAACATAGGAGAACTGAAAGCAGTGTCAATTTGACGGTCTAAAGAATCCAAGAAAGCTCAAAGAAGATAGACCCACATATCATCTGGTAGACTTCAGGCAGACAAACTAACCCAGATGCAACAACCAATTCCAGACAAAGAGTAGCACAAGGGAAATGTACTCTTTTTTCCATAAGCTTCACCACTGGTAATATTATCATTATTTCTATATTATTTTTTTCTTGGGCATATATACACAACATTAATTCTGCAGAAATCAGCAGTACCCTTCCACACCTGAGACAGTTGCATACTTGTCTCAATAATTTTTCTGCAGTTTCACCACTGGTTAGAAATTACAAACATTTGGTCTTCTCTAGTCTTTTTGCATCTATGACACACTTAATAAATTTAGCAAATATTTATTGAGTAATTGCATGTGCAAGGCAATGTTCTCTATAAAGCAGTGAAGTAAAGTCCTATCCACACAAGGCTTACCAAAGTCTAAGGCACTTTTGCAGTCATAACACCACCAGGCAAGTTAGAGAAAAATGTATGATTTAGGTCAAAAGTATCATTAAATAATTGACTGAGTAAATCTATATCATAGTCATTGTTCAGAGTTTTATATTCATTTCACATATGTAGAAAGTTATAATCCTTGGTTTTAAAGAATTTACATTTTCCCAGAAAATATATACAAGTCTAAGCATTATATTGTGCTCTACTAGTTTCATATTTTTTTCTGTCACTGTGTGAATTTATAAAACAGTAGACAGTGTTCCATTCGAGTGAGATAGAGCATTGCCAAGTGAAGCACAACATGATGTAATGTTAAAATATTTGTGAAGATGTACAGAATAGGAATGCAGATTTGCATCTTCTTTTTATTTCAGGGGAGCAGAGATGAGCTGTGCTACACACACATTTGTTGAAGCAGTCACTGATGCATGAATGCTTCCCTGTTTGTTCTACTTTCATCCACTGTCATAACTTGGATCATGTTCTTATTCGGTGCTTTATTAGCAGGAAAAGTGGTAGGCTGGTCTGAAGAGTACAGTTGAGAATTTCTTTAAATCTGTTGTGGGTTTTTTTTTTTTTTTTTTTTGCATTTCTCATTGTATTGCACCATGTCAAGTAAGCATGAATCTCTGTGTACAATATATTGAATTTTCTTCAGGTAGTTCAAAACAAATTAATTCTCTACCCACACATCATTTAAAGTACTAATTCCCTGTGCAGCCCAGCAAACTTCAAGCTGTACCTGTTCAGCATTTAAAGTTAAGGCTGTGCACCATAAACACCTGTTAAAGTTTATAGCCATCTGTTTCCTCAAGAAACCTAAATTCTAATAATATGAAATTAACAGATGGGAAAGAACTGTAACCTCAGCTCTGAAGAGGGTAACTGCAACCTTTGAATTAACATACTGCCATTTTGCTGGTAATTGTTTGCAATGACCACAGGGACACAGTTCAACAATGATGTCCCATTAGTGACATGCTTTGTTTTTGTTCAGGGATAGTTTGGAGAGAGTATTTCTTAATGATTTCTAAAACTTCATTTAAGGCAAATCTTCCTCCTCTCAAGGAACGAGCAAAATAATTAAGGTATAATGAAACGTGGTTCAACAGATGACAATCCTGAGGGTAATGAAAGAGTACCTTTGAGACTGGAAATGGCAATGTTTTAAATAAGAAATTAAAGTTGGTTGTAATGCACTTGTATAAAATTAAGTCTAAAAATTAGATGTCAAGAGGAAGTTCAGAGCAAACTGTGTGGATTTTTAGGAACCAGTCCTCTTCATAGTCAAAATAATTGAGAAGATTTTTGTTTCATGAAGACTAATTCAGAAAAAAAAAAAAAAGACCTCATGGTTTTGTTTTGCTTTACAAAATTAGCATGTATTTGTGTTGTTTTCCATTTCTGATCATAAAAGTAAGGCCTGCTCAATATAAATAATTCAAACCATACAGAGTGCATAAAGTGGAAATGGAAGGTAGCCATGATTTCATGCTCCACAAACCTAAAGAACAAGCATCAATAAATCTCTTTTATTTTTCCAATTAATGACTCGAGAACCCACCTGCTAGTTTTGTAATGAGCCTAATATCTATGTTGTAGGGCGGGTCCCAAACTGTCCATAACTCAGAGGCTCTAAATAGCTTCAGTCATGACCAATCCACAATGTAAAGAGAATATCTACATCTGAACCCAGTTTGGTGCTATGATGCTTTTCCACTCCACACTGGTACTGCTGACATCTGGCCCTCTCTACAGCATCAGTGGGGTCAGCCTACATTGTAAAGATGCTCATTGCTGCATGTTTCTGTACAGCCTATTGTAGCTTTTGTTAGTAGACTCCATCCCTGCCTGACCACTGAGCTTGCACAAATTGTCCCTCATACTGGATGTATTAATCTACTATTATCGCCATGACAAACATAGAAATAAAAGAAGATCATGCACATGAAAAGAAGCAAAGGTTATTTATTCAGATTCTGTCATAGTAAGAAAATCAGCCACCATCACCTGCATTTGGCAGATAATCTAAGGCATGCAGGTGAGTATAGATAGAAGCTCTATAGTGGAAAATAGAGAAAGCTTAATGTGTGTCCTGATTAGAGTCTATTGGCAAGGGTAAGTTGTGGGTGGGGGGGAATTAGAAGTAAGGGATCCTATGTGTTCAGTTAGGGGAGCATATTTGGCTTTTTCTGGTTGATCCTAAGTAGATAGTAGAAGAAAAAAAATAGAGAAGCTGGGAGTTATTGATCAAGTTCTGCTACTTTTGAGTCAATTGCTACAAAGTTTGTGATTTGTCTTCCTGGATTGGCTGCTACAGAGATTGTGGGTCAAATTTCTATTTTTTAATATGATCTATTTGTATATTCAGTCTCATAAAATTATCATAAACTTAATGGCCTCAATGATACAAGATTATTGTGTTACAGCTCTATAGGTCAGAAGTTTGTAAGGGTCTCAGAGCTAGGAGTCAGCAAAAGTGTTACATTCTGAATGGTCTAATAAAGAATCCCTTTCTTGCTTACTCAGATTGTTGGATAAATTCAGTTTCTTATGGTTATAGGTCTGAGGTTCCAGTTTTCTTGCTGGCTATAAATAAAGTAAGGGTAGTTCCCAGCTCCTAGAGAACACTGTATTTCTTGGCTCCAGGCCCTTTTAACTTCAAAGGCAAGAAATGGTGGTTCTGTGTTGTTTAAACTGTTATGGTACCAATAGAAAACTAATATAGCTGTGAAGGATGAGTAGGGATGTATTAGATGATTGTGAATGTGAATGCTCAGGTGGCAGGGTGGGAGGGCATTCAAAGTAGAGAAAATATCATGTGCAACAGCACTGGAGCATTAAAGAATTCAGGAATTGAGAATTGATGAAGGTTGCTGGAATCTAAAGTAGAGTGGCACAGAGCAAAGATGCCATGGTCGTCACATAAAACGAAGATACTTGTGTTGCCTTACTTAGGGTTTAAGATTTCTTTTTTCACCCCATACAAAAGTAACTGGCATATCAATTGTTTGTATATGAGCAACAAGCAGATTTCAAATTATCCTAGCTTTAGAATTACTTAGAGGTGATTTCAGATTCTGTTTCTGCCATTTATCAACTGCATGACATTGGTCAATCTACTTAACTTCATGGATTCTCCATTTCCTCATCTGTTAAACAGAAATAACCACAATTTGCACATATGTTGTGAGCATTAAATGGAAAAATGCATCTTTACTGCATACAAAAAACTCAGAATACTAGCAATAATAATGTCTTTTTATACGTAAAATATATTAAATCCAATTCTAGATGCAAATCTACAGAGAGATTGATGAAGTAAGTGAATCCTCACTCCCAGAGAGGATGAAAACCATGTTGTCCCTCAGCTGGGCATGTCAGTGTAACTATCAATTTAACAACGGGCTGAGGTCACATTTCAATTTACACCAGAGGCATCCAAAACATGTTTAGGGTACTGGCATCATTCAGCTTCAAGCCATCACTTATCCATACTAAATTAGATGCATGCCACGGAGACCATTTTAAGTCATAATTGATTATTTGTTTACTTAATATCTAGTTAAGTATGTGTAGTGACATAAATTGTTTCCTCCAAATGGCTATTATATTCCATATCAATTTATTCAGAATGGTGGTTTCTGGTTGTATGACCCTTAGAAAATAAGCAGAATAAGGACAAATGGCAACTACTTCTATGTATTATTTATAATTAGATGGTCTTGAGTTTTCAAAACCTTGCTTGAACTTTGCGAGTTTTTCCTTATAACATTTACTACTTATTCATGCAAAATAAACAAGAATAAGATAATAAATGAATCATAGTTACCTTTGAGAAATCTCATGGTCCAATATGAATTTTAGAAGAAAAATATTATTTGAAGTATGAAGCTCCCTATTTCATTTTTTAGAGTAGCCCTTTGAGATTTGGATGCCCAGTTCACTTAGGTAAAATAATATCTAAAAGCAACCCAAATGAAAATTTTCTGTGTCAATTCTTGAAATTCTGTGTATATACATACACTCACTTCCCCAAAAAGATTCATACAAGGTACAGCTAACTATATGTTGGAAATAATAAAATATCTATCCTCATATTGTCACAATGGGTGTAGAATTCTTAGCACAGTACTTGGTAAATACAAAGCATTTAATTGCAGCCAGACAATCTTATCATCATCATTAGTCAACATCATTATTCCTATTGTAGTTTTCATCATCATTAACCATTTCTTCTGTTGGAAACTTTTAGCTGTTTGTAGATATCAATGGGAGATAAGAATCAGGTTACCTGGAGTAGCACCAAGAAAGAGAAGAGTCCTCAGGTTACTCCAGGTCCCAGCCACTAAGCCTGCTTTGATAATATCACAAAAGTCAATATATGCCTATTATATGATTGGCGTCCAATTAAAGCTCATGCCCTTATGCCATGCACAAGCTGTATACCTGAATCCATATACAATAGCCCTTTGCACCCTCACCCTGTGTTTCAAGTATCACAAACCTTTTGGAGTTCTTTGGGTACACTGTACTCTTTTATGTCTCTATGTTTCATGTGTATATCTACTAAGCATGCCCTTCATCATTTGTCTACTGAAATCTTCAGACTACCTTTCAACACCTTCTCTCCAAAGAGTTCACTGAACTAGGCATGACCATGTTTTTCTCTAATCACTATCACCTATATTGTACACTTTTTAACAGTTTATTCCTATAAAATCACCAACATTCCACCCTTTTTTCCCTAAAAAATTAGCAGTCTTACACATTTGGTCCCAATATAATTGCACGAATACACTGTTTTGCAAATATTTCTTAAATATCAGATAACCCCTGAGTTTATAATGGACAGTGATCATGTCTTATTCAAAACATAGCTGTATTTTGTAATATTTAAGATACATATTTGTAATCTGCTCTAATTATTTTTAGTTATAACCTAAACTTTCTATGTCTCAATTTCTTTATCTGAATCATGAAACAAATAATACAATACTTAAAAGATTTTTTTACATGCATCAAATGATATAACTTGTACTAAAGTTAAATTTTATTTTAAAAAGTCACTCATTATAGATTTCACTTTTTATCTAATCCTAAATTGCCCTTAAGTGAGATTAAGAAAAGTTACTTGAATAATATTTGCAGTTGTAAACATGGGTCCTTATTAAGGAAGAAAAGCAAACACAACAATAATAGATCAAACATAAATATGAATACACTGGTCCTGTTTATTTCAGCCAGCCTGATAACTAAATATTAGACTTTGAAAAATCACAGCAAAGTCAGGATTGGATCCATAGTCCTTAAGGTATTAACTTATTGTTTTGTTTTTATTCATATAATTCCCTACAGGAAAATTAAAAATATATGTGCTCATTGACACAGCAGTAAGACAATATATAAGAATACACACACCTACACAGACACACATAGAGATTCAGAAAAACCATCTCAAAGGCTAAAATATACAAATATTGATAGAATTAAGAAAGTGGTTAAACAAAACAGAAATAATAACGATTACTTTGGAAAGTATATAAATGTTATGCAGTTGTGATAAAAATTAGCCATGATATGTACAACAATCTTCTTTCTACAGCTAAACACAAAGTTCTTCAATAAAAGTATAGGATCTGGCCATGATACCAAAAAGGCAAAATAAAGATCACACAATCAATTAATACTTTGAATAAAGATCAGTGGTAGAAAAGGCTAGCCCTGGACTCACAGGATTTTTTCTAGAAAGTCACTTCAGATGTTATAGAAAGCTTAAAATAGGTCTCACTGACAAATTGCTGATCTTTACATTCCTTAATAATAATTTATGAATAATTTTCTCTGTGGGATTACACCATCAACTCACTGCAGTTTCATCAACTAATGGAGTTAAAAAATGGAAAATAAATGATCAGATCACAAAAAGACTACTCATAACAAAGAGAATCGATTGGAAGAATTAATGAGTCAACTATCATGTAAGCAAGAAATAATTGTAGCCTAGAATGGGGTAAAGGAGGGGGAGATTAAAACAATTGGATTTGGTGACTGAGGGATTTATGCCATGCTTAAATTTCTGACTTGGATAATTGAATGGATGATAGTGGCACCATTCTTTGGAAAAATGAGCAGAAGAGAAGAAAAGAGAAGAAAATTACTTGCAAGTAATTTCAGCTATCTGAGGCATAATCAAGTAAATATCCAGTAGCAAGCTGTATGTAAACACTGAAATAGCAATACTTAGATACCTAAAAGTGGATATAATTAACTATATCCAGACATAAACTGAAGCCATGGGAAAAGATAAGAGCAATCCCATGTAAGTGTATGTAGAACAGAATTCTTCTAGACCCCAACATTTAACTGGTGGGTCAAGAAAGAAGAACATTCCAAAGGTTTCTGTGCAATGGTCAAAATTTGGAGTAGAAGATACTATAAAATCCAATGAATGAGTGTGTTTCAATGAGAGAATTGTACACACTGTGAAACACTACTGGGAAAGGAAATAAGACAATATATAAACTATTCATTGTGTTTATGAACAAGTTAATTATGTTACTTTTGAGAAAACAGTTCAGTTGTTGAGTAGGAGATGAAGGTAGACAGCACAAGCCGAGCTATGAATGAAAGATGAGAAATAATGACAGGTGTAAGCATCTCTTATGCTATCAAGTGGAGGAAAGAAAAGGAGGCAGAGCTGGTTGAAAGTTTTTATTATTTGTTTGTTTTGCTAGGCTAGACAAACTTGAACATGATTAAATGGTGACAGGATGGCACCAACAAAAATTGAAATTATAAACAATTCAGAGATCATTTGTCTTGTAGGAAGGAATGACATCCAGATATGGAGAAATTAGCCTTAGAGAGGGAGAACCATAAAAGAGGGGAGATGATGTACTTGGGGATAGGAGCAGGGATGGGGAATGGACATAAAGTTCAGAGACTTCCTGAGGATTTTATTTTTTCTGCGATGTGGAAATTAAGCTCATTCACTGGTAGCAAAAAAGGTAGTGCTATGAAAGGAGATTTGAAAAGAGTGGGAAGGTTTGAAATAGTTCTCTTAGAAAACAGGAGAGCACTAGCTAGAGAAATGTCAAGATTTCCAAACAATATTGAGGGTAAAGTTGTTGTCAGAAACCAAGAATTTTTCTAGAGTGAACACCAGTCCAGTTTTAGGCCTAAAGAAGGTGAAAATGGATAAATTCAGCATTGAAGTTTTTCTAGGTGCACACATTAGACAGACAAAGGCAAGAAAAAATTGAAGTAATTGGTGCAAGAAAGCTGGAGTAATCAACCATTGCGTTTAAGTTCACTGGAAAAGAAATAAAGAAAGTTTGACAGATATGAAAACTTTTCTGAACATCTAGAAAGATGTGAGAAACATCATAAAAAGAAATATTTAGAAGAAAAGAAATGACACATATGCTCAGTTCAAAAAAACAAAAACACCTAAAATCTAATTTTAACAGGCTCTGGATCCTGTTGAAGGATCTAAGAGGGAAGAAAATCACTTGGAGATAATAGGTATATCCTTCTTTGGAAATAAAAATTAGGAGATGGACTTTATCATACAAAATAGAATTTAAGAGAGTGGATGAACAAATGAATGAATGAGAGGAATATACTAATGAGAGCTGTTAAATATTCTATGGTTTAAAAAGGAAGGCTAAGAAATATCTCCCCTGACAAGCTTTAATAGACAAGATATCTGAGTTACTCAAATGATTTAAGTATGTCCTTGCTAGAAAGCAGGGAGATAGGCAAAATAACCTATCAATCTCCTTCTCGGGCCACATATGTTTTACAAAGCTATTCATCCCCTGCAGGTCAGCTGTCTTTATGAATAAACCTGAAACTCCTACCGACCACAGAGGGATTTTCACATATAAAAGACATGAGGCTGTGAAATGATCTTTTTAGGTACCACATGCATATTAAGATTGTAGTATAGAATACCTAAGCCTGGAGTTATTTCTTAATTACCCAATTCATTTTACTTTATCATATGTAACAAGATTTGTATTTGCACTTATAGATTCTCCTTGGCCTGTGGTCCAAACCTGCCCATTAGCACCACTTAACAGTTGTTAAATAGAATATCCACTTGTTGCTGTCTTGATACAAGTATAATCCCAATGTTAATTGCTCTCAGTGTGCCGCTATAAACCCCATCCAAAGAATATTCCTTGTAACAAGAATATGAGATGTTTTACATTAAGCATGCAAAATCTTTGTATGCCTACAGAAGGGGATAAGAAATAAAAAGCAATCAGGTTTGGAAGATGTGAAAAGAACCATTGAATTCACTGTCTAATGACGGAGCAAATATAGTTTGCAATCATTTGGATGACATGCAATTTAAGAAGGGAAAACAATAAGGACAGCAATGGGAAGCAGGCAACATAGAGATTTTATTACCCATAACATTATTTGTTTTCCTTGTAATGGGAACATTCATGCATTTTATAATGTTATAGCAGTCTGTATTTTAAACTTTTAAATTAACCTGGTTTACAAGGTGGAAACATAGGTTAAATAGGACAGACACATTAACAGTGTCAAATGAGTTCATGTGAACCATTTTGAATTTGTATGTCTAAGCTTTTACTACCAACATATTGATTTTAGATCATTTAAAGAATTTGATAATTGCACATGCCAATGCCCATGCTAACAATAATTGCTGAGTAATATAATTTAAAATGCTTATAAAATCTGAGTGAGTCTCAGTGTCAGCGATTAAGGCCACCTTGAACAATACACACTTTGTTTTTATTGCTACCAACTGTGCAAGGCATTAGGTTTTATTAGTTTCCAAATGGACACATCAATATTTATCTAAAAGATATGCACTATAGCCAGGCATCTCTTTGGAAGAGATACCAGAAACAAGGAAATTGGAGATTTTATTGCTTAGAATATCTTTTGCCAATCATTTTATTTTATTGATACTAAATTTTAGGTTCATTATTTTTAAAAATATCAATAAGAAATTGTCAGGAATATAGATAGGACAGCGTGGGATACACTGTAAAGCCAATCATCAGCCTCAAAGTCAGTAGTGACACAGCTTATTATCGCTCTTAGAGTGAGCAGCATTTTAACAGGTAATAAAATGAAAAATACAGCTTCATATACAGCCAAAATTATCTTTTGGGCAAGTGTTTTGTACATCCATTTTTGCAATAATGCAGACGTTAATGCCTGAGGCTCTGCAAACAGGATCTGGTAATTTCTGCAACTTCTTTGTGTTGCTTTAGATAAGTGATCTCCCTAAACCTCAGTTTCTCCATCTGTATAAAGATACAAAATACATCTATCTGTTTGCCTTATTTCAAAGGATAAATGATAAAATGTATTTTGAAAACTTAGGACATAGTCTGGCAAAGAATAAGCACTCAGTTAATATCAGGTCTTCTGTTAATAGAAAACGATTCATGAAGATAACTTTTTCACCCCTCACCAGGGTAAAATACCTGACAGATTTCAAGTTGGGAATAAAATTGAGAACAAGAGCTTTACTACTAAACAAAAATTATGCATGGCTTAAGAGGATTTCACTTAAAGTATCCTTTTTTTACACTCATTTGTATGGATAGAGAGAATTTTTGTATCAGAAAATGTTTACAATCTAGTAAGAAAGATATGTTCAAAAGAGCAAACACAAAACGAAAACCAAAATAAAAGCCACTCAATATGACGCTCTCTATGGTGCTTTATGTATTTTCATCATTATCTTCATTCACACCAGCCGCTCCTTCCACCTTGAATTCTTTCTCCTCAAATCCCTTTCTCACTGCCAACTTCCCTGAAAAGGCGTGCTACACACCTACATCCTGCAGTTCTCCACCTCCAGCTCAGTGTTTGTTAGCTCTCAAGATTTGGTTTCTGCCATTCCCACTTACCTGAAACTGCCCTCTCAAAGGGTACCAACCGCTTCAATAACATTAGAAAATCCAGTGGTCTTTTTGCTTCTGATTACATTTCAGTATTTGACTTATCTTTTTAAGATTTTATTTATTTATTCATGAGAAACACACACACACACAGAGGCAAAGAACAGGCAGAGGGAGAAAAGCAGACTCCTTGTGGGAAGCCTGATGCAGGACTGAATTACAGGACCCCGGGATCATGCCCTGAGCCAAAGGCAGACGCTCAACTGCTGAGCCACACCAGGTGTCCCAGTATTTGACATTCTTAATCACAATTCTTCACCCAGAGCTATTGTTTCCTCAACTGCTCTGACACTATTTCCTCATTCCCTGTTTATAGCAGGCAACACATTGGTTGCTGCGTATGTGCCAGACAGAGCTGGGGATGGGAAAGTGAATTTGAAAGATGTAGCCCTTGACTGCAGAAAGAAGAATCACAAACACCAATAGAGACCAACTTACTCAAAGATTTCTAGTGTAATGAGGGTTTGAAGGAGAGAAATAGTCAATAAGGAATAATCCAAAATAAAAGAGGTTTAATTAGCATGGGATCTGAGAGCCTGTATTAGCTTCTTAGGAATGCTGTGACAAGATACCATAGACTGAGCTAAAATAACAATGGATTCTCTCACAGTCCTGGAGGCTAGAAGTCTGAAATCGAGGTCTTGGCAGGGCCATGCTCGGTCTGAAGGATGTACAGAAGGATCTCATGTTACTTCTTCTAGATCATCATGCTTGCTGGCAATTCCCAGAATTTGGGATTATAGATGCATCATTCTGATCACTGCCTCCACTGTCACCTGTCTAAATTTTCCCTGCATTTCTCTACTTTGTTTTTCATTTTCCCTCTGGCATGACCTCATCTTAACTTGATTATATCTGCAAATAACCTATTTTTAGGATGGGGCAACATCCACAGGTAGCAGAAGTTAGGATTTCAACATATCTTTTGGGGAACACCGACACAACTCATAATAGACCCTCTGAAGATTTGGCAATTATAAGAAAAGTAAGAAACAGCCATGTAGATAGCAAGAAGGATGGAACATTTCATTGTAGACAGAGAGAGAAGCCTAGAGAAACCCTTTAGGAAATTAATTTGAAACCTCAGTGCCAAGATTATTGTAGATAAGAACAGTAACACTAGAAGGGATTAGAAATTATGGAGGATCTAGTTGTGAATTAATTCAGGTTTTGGGAATCCACTTTTTGTTGCTATATGGAGACAGATATGAGAACAGAAGATGCTTTTCTTATTTCAGATGAGATATACTGGAGAGTATTTCTTTGCTAATGCAAATGATTTGGAAGAAAAAGAGGTAAATGATACCAAATGATACCAAAGAGGCCAAGGGAAGGGTGAGTCATTGATGGATCCAGTGAACAATATTTCAGAGAGGTTAAAGGCCATTCTTTTCATTGTAGAGAATAGAACAGAAACAGGATGAGTGCAATTAACAGGTCTGTTTTTTTGTTTGGTGGTGGAACATAAAAGTAGTTGAAAGTTATTGTTTTACTTATTTTGTTGCTCTACCTTAAAAAAATTTTTTTAGCCATAATCTTTTTTTTCCAATGAACCACACCCAGATTTTAGATCGTTATATGGAACTCCTTATTTTTTTATTCAGATGTTATTATTTATAGAGCAGTGTTAGGTTCACAACAAAATTTAGGGGAAAAGTACAGAGATTTCCCATACACCTTTGCCACTATGTAAATATAGCCTCACTGGTTATCAACATCCCTCCTCTGAGTGGTACATTTGTTACATTTGATGAACCTGCATTGATACAACATTATCACCCAAGGTCCATAGTTTATGTTAGGGTTAACTCTTAGTGTTATACATTCTATGGGTTTGGAAAAATGTATAATGACATGTATCCACCATTATAGATTCACACAGGGTATTCTCACTGTCCTAAAGATCCTCTGAGAACTTTTATTGTTAACAACCACGTGTAAGGAAATGGTCATCAGTTAAGAGCAAGTGTAGTAAGGGGTTGATGTAGGAAAGCGACCGAAACAACAGTTTTGGGGAGTGAGAAAGAAATTAGTCTATGAAAATGTTTAATCCTTAGCATCTCTTTTGTTTATCCCCTTACTTCTTCTATCCTTTAAATGCAATATGCTTTGTGGTATTATCAACCATCTGTGTTTCTCTTCCTTAGGAAGTAACGTTTATCTCCTTGGAAAGTAAAATATTTTCCTACCATCCCTTTAATTTTAAAAACAAGCAAACACTTAACTCATCTCCATAGTTTATCAACTGCACATTTAATATCTCTTAGGCACTCTGTATTTTGTTGTCTAGATCTTCAAAAGTGAACTTTTTAATGGAATCACTTTTTCCTCCACACTTCGCAATTTCTGTTAGTGACACTCTCATTCTTTCAGTCTTCCATAGGTGTCTTCAATGTCCCTCTCTTTCCACACTCAGGCAGGCAGAGGCCATGCCAGCTACATCCAGTACTCACGATGATTTTCTCCTCTATTCCTGTATTCAACACTAGTGGTGCTCTCTTGCTCATTTTCTTTCTAATACGCAATTATAAAATGTTCCCAAATAATTCTTTGCCTCCTTTCTTTCACTCCAGCAAATAACTCTAAATTTTACTAACAAGTAACCAACAAAGATATGGAAATATATTTATTTCACATATATAGTCAAACAAATGCAAATTAAAGCAATGGTAATAGATCATTTTGCTTAAAAATTAAAAGTAGCAAGTAATTTTTAACCAAGCCATTATTGAGAGTGTACCTGTAATATATAATTATGTATATATAAAATCTATGTATTTGTTTATATTTGTGTTTACTTATAAAGGCCTAGAGGGGAATAAAAAATAAAACATGGGTGAGTTGTATCAGATTGAAAAAAATGACCACAATTTTTTTAATAAAATTTTCTGAGTCTATACCCTTTGAAATACAACTTTGCATCTTCCTCCATCAACAGTTGGAGTTAATTTCTCCAACCCTGAAATCTGGACTGGTCTTATAAATTGCTTTGTGCCAATATGCCAGTCCTGACCTCACGAAGCATTGCATACTTCTGTCCTCTGTCTTTCGGCACAATCATTTGCATGTTAACTACCAGTTGAGACCACGTGTGAGGGACCTGCGGCACCCCAGCAGTTAGCTAGCCAACATGCAGAAGAAGAGTTGGCAAGCTAACTCATAGCTGGACACAGAAGCATGTGAAAGCCTGCTGTACAGCCCGAACCCAGACTTAATTAACAGCCCATACATCAGTGAGCCAAATAAATGGTTGTTATTTTAAGCCACAAAGTGTTGGGAATAGTTTTTTTTTCACAACAATAGTGAACAGATACAGAGATACCCCCAAGTGATCATGCTGAATATATCTGAGCAGTCGAAATACAGGTCTGTGTTTTTTTCTTATATCACTTTTTGTTTTATTGTATTTTCTAAATTATTACAGAAATAACTTGCAACTTTGTAATAAGAAAACAATAAAAGTTATTTGCTATAAGATCAAATTAATCTGACAGGCACTGAGGAGGGCAGTTGATGGGATGAGCATTGGGTGTTATACTATAGGTTGGCAAATTGAATTTAAATAAAAAGATGTAAAGAAAAAAAAAAGATATAATTAATCAATCTTCCTAACATACAAACACAAAATCTGTAGTCTGGTGGACCTGTTTTTTTTTATCTTTAACTATGAGCTGTGTAAACTTGAGCAAAATTAACCTTTATGAACCTCTATGTTACTATCTTGCCACTGTAATGGTTTTTAAGTATGGTAGAACTGACCCGATACATGGCATGGCAAACAGAGAGTTGGGCAATGTGAGAGATTAAAGGTAACCACAAATTCGTTGTTATTACTCCCACTGAGAGGTGGAGTCCAATTCTTCTTTCTTGAATTTGGGCTGGCCTTGGTGACTTGATCAATAGAACAGAACAAAAGTGATATCCTAAGATCTTCAGGCTGGGTCATAAGAATCCTTACAACTTCTGCAAGACCACTTTCAACACTGGAGGAGCTCTAAATGACCATGTAAGAAGTCTGAATGGTCTGAGACTGTTAGCCTGAAGATCCCATTTATAGGCACTCTGCTGGGCAGTCCCCACTGAATCACTGATTTAGGAATCACTGCAAAAGCATGACAGGCAGAGTGACACCTCTAAGACCCTCTTGCACAGACCATTTGCCAGCTGAATACCACCACATAAACAACTGACATCATTTGAAACTGAAAACCCAAGGGGCACCTGGATGGCTGTTTGGTTAAGCATCTGTCTCTTGATTTCAGCTCAGGTCATGGTCCCAGGGCTGTGAGACTGAGCCGTGTGTTAGGCTCAGTGCCTTGGTGTTAAGCCTGCTTAAGCTTCTCTCTCCCTCTGATTCCCCACCTCCATAAATAAATAAATAAATAAATAAATAAATAAATAAATAACAAACAAACAAACAGAAAGCTCACCCAATTGAACTCCATTAAAATTCCTAACCCACAAAATTATGAGATAGTAATATGGTCACTACATTTAGCCACAGAGTTTCTAGAATTTGTTACACAGTGATAGATAACAAGAACAGGTGCAAATACTTCCAGAGATAATATGATCTCAAACTTTATGTGGTAATTGAAAATTTAACACCACTTTTTTTCTTTTCCTTTTTTTTTTTTTTTTAAGTGGGCTCCAAACCCAGTATAGAGCACAATGCAGGGCTTGAACTCATGACCCTGAGATCAAGAGGACTTGATCTCAACTGACTGAGCTACCCAGGTGCCCCTAAAACCACTTGTTTTTTAAATTATTGAAAGGCTGAAATAATTTTAGGATATGTACCTTATCTCCAAAAAGAACAGTGTGTAATCCAAGCAAGAATATTAAATTTGAATCTCGGTTGTATGGTAGGTACAATATAGTTATGTAGGTACAATATAGTTATTCAAAGGGCAGTAGTTGGTCACAGAGTGGCAAGGAAGCTGATAAGTGAGAAGTCTTACGGTGCACAATGTCATCTATATGACAGCTTGCAGAGCATTTAGAATGCTTACTGGAGGACACAGGGGTTAATCGATATTTTAGCAGGGCCTAGAAGTTATAATCACTAAATAGGATAACAAAACCTAATCCTGAATTGAGCCTATTCCCATGTTGTCTCAGTCTGTCACATTCCAGATCCCAAAAACTGTAGTTGAACATAATCACTGAAGTGAGGCAACAATTTTCTCTCTGCTGTTTGAGAAAGAAATATGGGAAAAAAAAAACACATCTCAGGTTTCTGGATCATGAATTAAAGGATGTATGTGTTCAGGAAGGTTATCCCAAAGCAGAAAAGACAGATTGCTATTGGCTAAATAAACCATTACACAAACAAATTGCTTCACAAAAAAGCCAGTGTAAACTGGTTATGAGCTGCAGAGAGTTCACAAGAAATGTTATTGCTCTTTTTTCCTTGCAAATACATTAATTCAGGGTTTAGGCTACTAAGACTCAATTATCTAACCATCGAATGCTCCTGACCCTTCTTCATTTCAAACTAAGTATGCCATACATGTCCTAGTTCTACACCAAACTCAAAAACTCACTCTTAATCTCTTCTGCTTATTAATGCTTTCTGCCAGAAATAAAAAGAGACATACAAATACATAAAATTGAATCAAACATCTTCGTGACACAAATACACAGGGGGGAAATGGTCTGGGAACAAAGCTACATAATAAAAATGTGGCACACAGAGATTTTTTATGGAGTTAAACATATTCCCCCTGCAGATGATATCATCTCTTTCTATATCCTTTTCTTTTAGGACATAAAAGGTCAAACATATTATGATTGGTGCAGGATATTTTTAATCTCTGTGTCAAAATAGCACTGAGGTTAAAAGCTAGCTCGAGAATGTGGAAATGACTATTAAAAAGGGAAAGAAAGTTTTTAACCTTTTAAAAATAGTGCAGTGGAACCTAAGTGATTATTTGAAAGAAGAGTAGTCGAAATATTTTATCTGAAGCCTAGGAATTATCTCAAATATAATTAACATACACTAAGGAATACATCTTCAGGAATGTGCACTACTTATCACATTTCAGGGATGCTTGGGTTACATTTTAAAGCATGGAAGTTGGTAGAGAGTTATGGAGCTCTAATTTCCCATTATAGCAAATGTCATATTCTAGAAATCATGGCAGAGTCTACTGAGTCAACTCATTTGAATTTCTTTTCGTTGTTTTAAAAGTAAATGTATCCTTTTCTAAAAAAATTATTTGAGAGAGAAAGAGAGAGAGTGAGTGCATGGGGATGAGGGAAGGGGCAGAGGAAGAACCAGAGAAAGTCTTAAGCAGACTCCATGCTGAGTGCTCCCTAATCAGGGCTTGATCTCACGACCTTGAGATCAACTGCAGCACCCATGTGCCCAGTTACCATGCAATTTTAACTTAATGCAAAGGTAAAAAACAAAACACGAAACTAACATTTATAAAAATATGAAAACTTTGTTTTCTTTCATACAAAACTTAACCTATAATCCCATTCCTTTATTTATATAGCCTTGTTAGTCTAACTTTTGCATTTCTAACAGAAAGACAAAAAGTCCATATACTACTACTACTATTGCAACTATTTGTTGCTGGAAAGTAACTAAAATATGTTTCTTTCCTTATTGAGCTCCTGCTGTATGCATGGAAAACCTTGCTTGATGTACTTTACATACATCATCTCAAAAGCCCTTACAACAAATCTACATTTTGGTTTTAGAGGGAAGGAAACTATTAGTATGGCTCCAAATATTATCATGACTTGCCCTGACCACAGGTTATTAAGTTCCCAAATCAATATCCAAACCCATTTTCCATTAGGCATCATTTTAATTATATTGCATATAATGACCTTAATTGTTTCAACCAAATCCCTTAAACCATTCAATTATTATTTAGTGAATGGCCAGAATAAATAAAATTATCTCATAGGTACTGTAGAAATCACAGACATTGCTCTCGCAACTAATGATCTTACATTTCATGAATGAGTCCATGCAATAAACAAGTATGTGGTAAATTAAAAAAAATTGCAAATTGTAATAATCACTATGAAGAAACAAAAATATTAGATTTAAATATATATATATATTAGATTTAAAAATGAAGAAGGTGACCTATTTCAGGTAATATTGTCAGAGCAATTCAAGAAGGCTGACATTTCAGCTGAGCCCTGAAGGAAGTGAAGTTGCTGGTCACGTAGAATGTACGGAAGGTGCATTCTAGGCAGAAGTGTCAGGAGCAAAGGCTGAAAAAGGTTGACCTGTGCCAGGAGCTGAAAGAAATTCAGTGAGGTAGATGTAGGATGGTGGCGGGGCAGGGGGGTGGCTGAGAGGAGATTTATATGCTGCTACAGATCATATAGTACAGGGCCTTGAAGCATGGTAAGATGTCTTTCTTTTCTAAGGAAAATCACTGAAAGATTTGAGGCAAGAGTGGTGTACTCTAATTTATGCTTTAAGAATATTTCATTTACTCTATATAGTGAATGGATTGGTGAAGGGTGAAAACAAATTCAGGAAAACCTTTTAGGAAACTACTATGAAGAGCTAGGAGAAAAAATAATGGTGGTGCAAATAATATAGTTGCAGTCGATACAGAAAATGCATTGAAATCAAATGATTGGAGAGAGTACTGACTGAGCTTCTTGTTAGATTTTCCAGAGGAGCAGGGACGGTGAGAAAAAAGAGAATCCAGAGATAATGCCAAAACTTCTACTTGAGAAAATGGATGCTAGCACCACTTAATTAGAGAAGGAAGATTAAGAAGGCATAGATTTGGGGCGAGTGAAAAAATTCTCTTTTGAATATATGTAAGTGAGACTGGTTGATGAGCTCAAATTAGACTATAGGATGTGTGTGTTGAGGACAGAGAAAGATCTGCTTCTACATAAGCATAAATCCAGAGTTAGCATAAACAATTTCAGTTTAATAAGTTTTCATTTAAAGTTCCCTTTATGCAAGATACTCTGCAGGGCATTTGTTTTAAAAACGATAACCACTGTGTGTATTTATGGAGGGGGATAGATACTATTACTGATGGTAAAAGGAGGGAAAAGTACTCCATCAGGCAGTTATTCTGAACACATTAGGGGTGTCAGCAACAATGGAAGACGTCACTAAGGAAGTACATTTGATCTGAATCTGGAAGGACAGATGTTTGATGTGGGGGAAGTTATAGAGGGAAAAGGGATACGGACATTCCACCCTGAGGGAGAAGCAGAAGCAATGTCATAGAATGAATAAATAACTTCTAGGCACTTCTCTATGTGAGTAACTAAATCACGCACTGGTTTTAGAGTTGTGGACAGAGGTAGACCTCTTTCCTCTCTTCAAGGAGCTTAAAATTTAGTGACACAGATGGGCATTCGTCAATTTATGGGAAGTGTAATCACTGTTACAAAAGAAGACATTCGAGGTACCGTGTGAGTGTAATATAGGAAAAATCAAGCCAATGTGAAGTTTAGGTATTACACCTCTGATGAAGTAAGGTATTAGATGAAAATTGTAGAATGACTAATATTAGCTACAAAGAAAAGAAGATAATATCAGAATATAATCTTGGTTAGAACTGGAAGACTGAACAGGAAGGAGGGGAGTAAATATGGGGACATATATCCACAGACTACAGAAATGGTCTAAATAAAAGATCACGTACTAGAACAGAGAAAGTGATGATTGAAGGAAGTACCAGAAATTGAGAGATACTAAAGAATTCGAACTAATAAGATTTAATGCCTAACTGACAGTAGGAGGTGAGGAGGATGGAAAGTCAAGATTACTTTAGCTTTCTGACTAGAGTAACTTATTGGATGGTGCTATTTACCGAAATATGGAGCCCTGGGGGAGGAGTGGGTTTGCAGTAGGGGATGGGAAAGAGGATTAGTTCAGTTTGGGGCATTTTCCATTCTAATGTTTTTGAGGTCAGCAGGTAAACTATAGTAATCTATTAGCTAGACTGGAGACCCCATGAAGCTAATGACAAGCTTCTGTGTTGTCCAATGTTACATCCATAGTGCCTATTAAACCATTTGATATCTAATAGGCTGTAAAAACTATGCTTTTTTTAAACATAGATTTTATTTATTTATTTAACACAGAGAGATTATGACTCAGAGAGAGGAAGAGCACAAGCTAGGGGAGAGGCAGAGGGAGAGGAAGAAGCAGTCACCCCGCTGAGCAGAGAGCCCAGTGCAGGGCTTGATCCCAGAACACTGGGATCGCAATGCAAGCCAAAAGAAGATGCTTAACCAACTAAGCCACCCCAGTGCCCCAAAACTATGTTTTATTAATTCTGAATGAGCTGCTTTATAATATTTTAGTAAGCATTTGGTTTCAAATATCTATCATTCAAATAATAATAACTTTTCCCATTTACAATATCCTTTATGTTTGAATAAAAGATTTCAGTGTGAACACAAAGCTCTGGGGGGTAGGCATCCTTTTTGAAGAAGAGAAAAAAGACCAAACTACTAAAGTGACTGAGCCACATTACTTGTCTGTGGAATTTATTCTAGAGTGTTCCTTGGATTATGATGTCCAGTAAAATTAGTGGCTTTTCACAAGATTCATGAATAATAATAATAATAATAATAATATGTAATAGGCTCTACAGAATCTGATAGCATAAACACCTGCTTAACCTTGTTTTTCCTACATTAACTTAAACTCCAGATTTCCTCTCCCCCTTCTGTTTTTCCCCCCAGAGTATCTTTATGAAACTATTTCCACAGAGCATCAATTTGTTATTCACTAGCCTATAGCATTGCTGTATGTGATTCTCAACTGTATCTACTGCAAGGTAAAAAAAAATATATATATATATATATATGTACATATATATTTATGTATATATATACACACACCATATACACACACACACACACACACACACACATGGTTTTGAAAAATAAGAAGTAACTTCCATACCTGAGATCTATCAATATTATCATCAAATTATAATTCCTAAGATGTGTGAATATTGTAGATGGTGATGTTTTAAAATGGAAACAAATTCTATAAATATTCATTAAAATTCTTTCTTCCTCTTAATACTTTAAAAGATGATACCTTCAATCTTCTTGTTGGGATGATCAAATAAAGGTGTGTGTATTTCCCTAAATAATCACATTCCAAATATTGCTTGTTATTGGGCAGATCTTTCACAACAGGAGATTTTCAAAACTCAAAGTCATACCTTTAGATATAGCACAACAAAGTAGAAATGTGCCAAATTACCCAGAAACAATTTGGATAGCTGGCAAACAGGGCTGCCTGCTGGTTTGTGAACAGTGTAGGTAATTTGCCACTCAACTCTCCTCTATTTGCCTCAATAAATTGTAGGGTACTTAGAACCCTACTATCTGTTATCCATCTGTCTATATTTCTCTGCTCTGTCAGTGTCTGACAGTAGAAAGGCTTCATCTTGTCTGTCTCTCTCTTGCAGCTGGCAGGGAAGATATAAAAGAAATCGGCTGACTTTGGAGAGAGGGGGATTTACAGTTAGTATGTAGAATAGAATATCTCCTTAGTCAGCTAGGAGAAAAAGGTAATAAACCCAAAATAAAAATAGAAGGAAACATTAAGAAGAAACATGAAATAAATTACTCTACCCTCTCATCAGATAACCCAGCAGGGTGATCAAGCCTTGTATTTTCTAATCAACATATTCATAAACAAGATATTCCCAAAATGTCATCGACAGCTAGTTAGCCCAAACACATCAACACTGCTCGTCACCCTACTTCAGTACTTATCTTCTATTTAATTGGGACTGAATTTTTTCAAGGGTGTAGAAGTTTGAACAGATAGAATGAAGACCAATAAAAAATAAATTTTAAAAAAAAAGTCAGCAAAAAAAAAAAAAAAAAAAAAAAAGACCAGTTCTTGAAAACCCAGGTTATTTTTAGGTACCAAAAATGTAACTTGTATTTGTTTATTTACTCCAGGCAAATAAACTACACAATAAATTTAAATGTTTATCCTTCTCAATTTAACTGTCACGTACTGTCATCTCCTTCCAAAGAAAAAGAAGTACTGAGACATCTGGGTGGCTCAGAAGTTTGGCGCCTGCCTTCGGCCCAGGGCGTCATCCTGGAGACCCAGGATCAAGTCCCACCTCAGGCTCCCTGCATGGAGCCTGCTTCTCCCTCTGCCTGTGTCTCTGCTTCTCTCTCTGTATCTCTCATGAATAGATAAAATCTTTAAAAAAAAAAAAAAAAGAAAGGAAGAAAAGAAAAGAAAAAGCACCCATTATGTAATAAAGGATTGCTTCATTTATTTTTTTCTTTTATCAAATCCATAAGGCATTTGAGAGGTATATCTGGTATTAGAGAAGGTATTAGAAGGAGAAGCCAAAACAACTAGGAATGCACACTGGAAGAATACAGAAATTTGGAGCTAAAATTGCTTTCACTGAAAAAATATTTCCCTTTTTTTCTGGAAAGATTTGGAGATTGTTGTAAAAACTAAAATGATGAGCAGCAATAACAATATAAAGCGTTGAGAATAAAGTCTTTAAATCAGAGGAACAGGGTTCAAATTTCAACTTTGCCTCTTTCTAGGTTCATGTACAGGTTCATATACATAACTCATTTAACTTCTCTACCTTTGATTACTCTTCTACAAAATAGGAATAATAAATACGTGTTATTGGATGATCATAAACATTAAAAGGTAAAAATAGGGCAGCTCTGGTGGCTCAGCGATTTAGTGCCGCCTTCAGCCCAGGGCCTGATCCTGGAGACCTGATATCAAGTCCCACATCAGGCTCCCTGCATGGAGCCTGCTTTCTCCCTCTGCCTATGTCTCTGCCTCTCTCTCTCTCTCTCTCTCTCTCTCTGTGTCTCTCATGAATAAATAAATAAAATCTTTAAAAAAAAAAGGTAGGGATCCCTGGGTGGCGCAGCGGTTTGGCGCCTGCCTCTGGCCCAGGGCGCGATCCTGGAGACCCAGGATCGAATCCCATGTCGGGCTCCCGGTGCATGGAGCCTGCTTCTCCCTCTGCCTGTGTCTCTGCCTCTCTCTCTCTCTCTCTGTGTGACTATCATAAATAAATAAAAAATTAAAAAAAATAAAATAAAAAAATAAAAAAAGGTAAAAATAGTGAGTTAGATTTTTGTTAAATTTTGAATATTATCGAATGCTTTTTAACTATTCTTATTTAGAAAAAAAGCAACAAGGTAAAAGCGTATGGACACTTTTAAGAGCAGAAATGCAAAAAACAAAGTACTTTTTATTTGTCTCTCAGATAGTATAAAGTTCTAAGAAATTTAATACCTTCTTTCTAGTGGATCCATTTTTCAGATTTCAGATATAGCTATTTCCGATCTCAGTATTTTTCATTCACAGTTTCAAATCAATAGAAAAATGCATCATGTATGCTCTAGCACCTCATACCTCATCTAGTATAAAAATTTATCACTTGCTACTATAATTTTAGTCACTATCTACAAAATATTGTAACAATTTTCAGGTAATAAAATAGTCATTTATCCTTGTATCCCTCTACCTAACTAAGTTCCTGGAACACAGCAGCCATTTGAAAACATGTTGGCTGTGTAATAATGCAAATTGTCCAATGTTCAGAGATTTTACACACTATTGATTCAAGATATAAAACAGCTCATCATCAGTCCTATTAGACACTACAGTGAGGGTTGGTGATGGTGACAAATATGGGACTTGCATAGAGAGAAAAATGAAATGTAAATTGTGCTCTTGATTTCCATAAGTTATCAACTAGGTTATATGCGAGGAAGGAAGAGAAAAATTTAAAAATATATAGAGACGAAAAGCATTTTGGAGAAGCAACATGTGTCACAGAGGACTCGTGCATTTTATTACCTCCAGAAAGCATTTTTGACAGATTACAATAAAATCACTGCAATGCAAGGGCAGCTACCATGAACCATAGACAAAAAAGGAAAAAAAAATAAAAATTTTAGCTGGGTGAGATTTTCACATTTGAGCATATGCAATACCTCTGAATTTTTCTAATACAGAAGTGAAAAGGAAAAATAAATGGGAAAAGGGAATTTTCCATTTCTAAGAAGCAAACTAATTCATGAGGGAACACGTCTTCTTGCGAACACGTCTTCTTGCCTCTAATTTCTAGGTGAATCAATTTTAGTGGTATTTTATTTTATTATTTTATTTTATTTTATTTTATTTTATTTTATTTTATTTTATTTTATATTTCCTTTTATTTCCTTTTAATTCCAGTATAGTTAACATACAGTATTATAGTAGTTTCAGTGTACAATGCAGTGATTCAAATACTATACATTACTCAGTGCTTATCAAGGTAAGTGTACTCTTAATTTCCACTACCTATTTCACCCACCCCCCCACCTACCTCCACTCCAGTAACCATTAGTTTGTTCTCAATAGTTAAGAATCTGTTTTTGATTTGTTTAATTTTGTCTTTGTTCTTTTGTTTTGTTTCTTAAATTCCACATGATGAGTGAAATCCTATGGCATTTTTCTTACTCTGATTTATTTTGCTTAGCATTATACTCTCTAGCTCCACCCATGTTCTTGCAAATTTCATTCTTCTTTATGACTGAGTGATATTACATTGTATGAATATACCACATCTTCTTTATCCATTCCTCTACTAATGGACACTTGGGCTGCTTCCATAATTTGGCAATTGTAAATAATGCTGCAATAAGCACAGGGGTGCATATAATATCCGCTTGAATTCATGTTTTTGTATTCTCTGGGTAAATATCCAGTAGTGGGCTTACTGGATCATATGGTAGTTCTAGTTTTAATTTTTTTAAAGAAATTTCATACTGTTTTCCACAGTAGCTGCACTAGTTTGCATTCCTACAAACAGTACAAGAGGCTTCCTTTTTCTCCACATCCTTGCCAACATTTGTTATTTCTTATATATTTTTTTTTATTTTAACCATTCTGACAGGTAGTGAGGTGATATCTCATTATGGGTTTCATTTGCATTTCCCTGATAATGACTGATGCTGGACAAATTTACATGTCTCTCTTGGCCATCTGGAAGTCTTCATTGGAGAAATATCTGTTCATGTGTTTTGTCCATTTTTTAATCGAATTATTGGTTTTGTTTTGGTGTTGAGCTGTGTAAGTTCTTTACATATTTTGGATACTAACCCTTATCAAGTATATCATTTGCAAATATCTTTACCCATTCAGAAGATGGTCTTTAATTTTGTTGATTGTTTCCTTTGCTATGCAAAAGCTATTTTATTTCTTATTAGTCCCAATAGTTTACTTTTGCTTTTATTTTTCTTGCCTAGGGAGACATATGTAGAAAAATGTTACTATAGCCAGTGTCATAGAAATCACTATCTGTGCTCTCTTCTAAGAGGTTTTACATTTAGGTCCTTAATCCATTTCAAGGTTTTGTTTTGTTTGGCTTTGGTTTGGTTTTGCTTTTGGTTTCTTTGTTTATTTGTTTGGTATGGTGTAATGAAGTGTTTCAGTTTCATTCTTCTGCATGTAGCTTTTCCCATCATTATTTGTTGAAGAAACTGTATTTTTCCCATTGCATATTCTTGCCTACTCTGTTGAAGATTAATTGACCATGTAACCCTGGATTTAGTTCTGGGCTTCCTATTCTTTTCTATTGAGCTATATGTCTAGTCCTTGTGCCAGTACTATACTGATTTGATTATCACAGCTTTGTAATATATCTAAAAATTTGGTATCATTATACTTACGGCTTTGTTCTTTTTTCAAGAAACTGGCTATTTTAGGTCTTAGGATTGTTAGTTCTAGTTCTGTGAAAAATGCTATTGGTGTTTGGATAGAGGATACATTAAATCTGTGGGTTGCTTTAGGGTAGTGTGGTCATTTTAACAATATTTGTTGTTCCAATCCATGAGCATGGAGTATCTTTCCATTTGTTTGTGTCATCTTTAATTTCATCAGCGTTTTATAGTTTTCAAAGTACAGTTTTTTACCTCCTTGTTTAAATTTACTCCTGAGTATTTTATTAATTTTGCTGCAATTGTGAACGGGACTGTTTTATTAATCTCTCTGCTGCTCATTATTAGTGTATAGAAAAGTAATGGATTTGTGTACATTTATTTTATATCTGCAACTTTACTGAGTTCATTCATCAGTTCTAGTAGTTTTTTTGGTGGAGACTTTTGTGTTTTCCATATATAGCAACATATCATCTGCAAATAGTGAAAGTTTTAATTCTTCCTTACCAATCTGGATGCATCTTATTCCTTTTGTTTGATTATGACTAGAGGCTCCAGTACTATGTTGAATAAAAGCAGTGAGAGTGGACATTCTTGTCTTATTAATGAACTTAGGGGAAAAATTCAGTTTTTCACTATTGAGTATGATGTTGGTTGTGGGTTTTTCATATATGACCTTTATTACTATAGGTATGTTCCCTCTAAAACCACTTTTATTGGGGGTTTTTATCATGAATGGATATTGTACTTTGTCAAATGCTCTTTCTGCACCTTTGAGTGGTCATATAGTTTTTATCCTTTCTGTTGCTAATATGATGTAATACATTGATTGATTTGTGGATATTGAACTAGCCTTGCATCCCAGGAATAAATCCCACTTGATCGTGGTGAACGATTTTTTTAATGTTTTGTTGGATCTGTTTGCTAATGTTTGATTGTGGATTTTTGCATGTATGTTCATCAGAAATATTGACCTGTAGTTCTTTTTCTGTAGTGTCTTTATTGGGTTCTAGAATAAGGATAATATTGGCCTCATAGAATGAATTTGGAAGCTGTCTTCCTTCTATTTCTTGGAATACTTTTAGAAGAATAGGTATAACCTTTTTCTAAATGTTTGGTAAGATTCACCAAAAGCTGTCTGGATTTGAGCTTTGGATTGTTGGTAGTTTTTTTTTTTTTTTTTAATTATTGATTTAATTTCATTGCTGGTAATTGGTCTGTTCAAATTTTTTATTTCTTCCTGAATCAGTTTTAAGAGGTTACATATTTATAGAAATGTATCCATATCTCCTCTGTTGTCTACTTTGTTGACATATAATTTGTCATAATATTCTCTTATAATCCTTTGTGTTTCTATGGTATTGGTTGTAATTTCTCCTCTTTCATTTCTGATTTTGTTTAGGCTCTCTTTTTTTATCTCTCTCTCTCTCTCTCTCTCTCTCTCTTTTTATTAGTCTGGCTAAAAGTTTATTAATTTTGTGATTTTTTTCAAAGAACCAGATACTAGTTTCATTGATCTCTTCTATTTTTTTTAAGTTTCTATTTTATTTCTGTTCTTTTATTATTTCCCTTCTTTTATTGGTTTAGGTTTTTTTTTTCTTTCTTTTTTTTTTTTTTTTTTTTTTCTTTTCTACCTCCTTTACGTGGAATGCTAGGTTGTTTATTTGGGATTTTTCTTGCACTGGATGTAGGCCAGTATTGCTTTCTACCTCTCTCTTAAACTATCTTTTGCTACATCCCAAAGATTTTGGGCTGTTGTGTTTTCTTATCTTTTTTTTTTTAAGATTTTATTTATTTATTCATGAGAGACACAGAGAGAGAGAGAGATAGGCAGAGACACAGGCAGAGGGAGAAGCAGGCTCCATCTAGGGAGCCTAACGTGGGACTCGATCCTGGGTCTCCAGGATCAGGCCCTGGACTGAAGGTGGCGCTAAACTGCTGAGCCACCCGGGCTGCCCTAGGATCCCTTTAATGCAAATTTTATTATGCTTGATGGTATTGCTGAGTTCTCTATTTTCATTTTTTATTATGCTTTTTTTCCTTCTCACTCCCACTCAGCTTGATGGCTTTCCATTACTCTCTGTCTTCCAGGTCACTGATCAATTTTTCTGCTTCCTCTAGTTGACTATTTATTCCATCTAATGTATCTTTCATTTCAGTTATTGAGTTCTTCATCTGTAATTAGTTATTTTTTATGTCTTCTATCTCTTTGTGAAGGGTTTCACTGAGGTCCTCCACTGTTTTCTTAAGTCCAGTTAAGTATCTTTATGAATGTTGTTTTAAATTCTTTATCAGGGATATTACTTATCTCTGTTTCATTTAGGTCTCTTGCTGTTATTTTGTCCTATTCTATCATTTGGAACATATTCTTCTGTCTCCTCACTTTGTCTTTCTGTGTCTGCTTCTTTCTTTCTTTCTTTCTTTCTTTCTTTCTTTCTTTCTTTCTTTTTAAGATCTTATTTGAGAGAGAGAGTGCTCAGGAGCAGGGGGGAGGGGCAAAAGGAGAGGGAGAAGTAGGCTCCCCAGTGAGCAGGGAGCCCGAGATGGGGCTTCATCTCAGGACCCTGGGATCATGACCTGAGCCGAAGGCAGATGCTTAACCAACTGAGCCACTCAGACACCCATCTTTGTGTCTGTTTCTATGTGTTATAGAAGTCAGCTATGTCTCCTCTCTTCAAAGTAGTGGCCTTAAGAAGAATAGATCCTATAGCTCCTTAGAGTATAATGGCCCCTGCTTACCAGAACCTGGTGCTTCAGAGGTGTTTCTTAAATGTGTTGCATGTGCCCTGCTTCTGTGGCTGAGCCACTCTATCCTTCAGGCCAGTTGTCTGCACAGGCTCTCTTTGCCTGTTGTGGGCAGGGTTTGGTCCTCATTGTTAGTGAGCCAGTCTGAGGTTGCCTTGGGTTTGAGTCGAGTTAGACCAACCATTTGCAAGAGATGCAGTAGCTCAAAACTTCGGAAGTCTTTCCCTGTGTTGTTCCCTGAGAAGTTTTCATTGGTGAACAGTGCTTGCAGACATACCAGATGTCTGTCTCCAGCCCACTGCTGGAGTTTGATGGTACTATTATAATATATTCTGGATAGTAAAATACCCAGGTTCAGACTTTTCAAATAAATACAGACTTGTTTCACATAAACTTGTTCCTTTCCTTGATTATAGGTATAAACCTAAATACTAGGACCTAGCCAGCTAAGAGCAATTCTAGGGATCTGAGAGGCATTGTTTGTGAATATAACCTTCTGGTAGCATTACAGACATATGATACAGAAAATATTTTCAACCATCTTTCTGAGGCTGAAGTCTCTATAATATACTGCTGTTTGTTTCATGAAAAAAGAGATTGTATGGTCAAATAATTTTTAGAGAAAATGCATTAGAAACTCTCTTCCACATGCTAATTAGCTCAATCAAGCTTTAGAATAGAACCATAAATATTTCAAAACAGTTCAGGAGTAACACACTAAAAGTTGGGAGAATTAGCATTTGTTTTATTCATGTTAAGTACACTTCACTAAAATATATATATATATATATTACATATATATTATATATAATTTTATATTATTCCATTGAAACCTCAAACAACTTATGAAGTGAAAACGAAGACACTTAAATTCAAAGACTTTGCTATTTGTACATAACCTCAAAACTAATTACGCTTAAAATGAAGTGCACATATCCTCCCTTTTTCATTATGTGGTCCTATTTTTTGTTTTTGATGAATTTTACATAGTCAGTTCAGCGACAGCATGCATTAATATTAGGCATTGCATGCCTTCTTTAACTAAGGTCCAGTCATCCTACCTTTGATTGAAGCTTTCTCTGGTTCATATTTGCAAAATTCATTGGCCTTTCTTTTTCTCAACTCCATTTTGCTCCTAAATTCACCTGACGAATTTTTTAAATTTGAGATATTGTATTTTTCAATATTAAAATTTCCATTTTTTAATAGTTTTTTTTTGTTTCTTTTTTTGAGAATTTCTATTTTTTTCAGTTGTTTCAAGAGTGGCTACCTTTGCCTCATGAAGTATGGTTACAAGAGCTGCTTTAAAGTCATTCTCTAATCATTTCAACATCTGAGTCATTTCAGGTTTACATCTGTTTATTGTGTTTTAGCTAGAGAATTGTTTTTTTTTTTTTTTTCCTGGTTGTCAGTAATATTGAGTGATTTTGGACTGCACTGTGGACATTTTAAATGTTTTGAACCTTTGGGTTCTGTTAAATTACGTGGAAATAATTAATTTGTTTGTTGTAGCAGGAAATCACCTGGTTAAGTGTATACTGTAAGGTCTGTTTTGCCTTCTATGGAAAATGGCTTAAATATCCATTTAGTTTTCAAAGTTCTCGCTATGCTGTATATGTGTGTTTATTACGTAAGTCATTCTGGAGTTGGCCTAGAACTTTAGTGGAATTTTATATATTCCTTCTCTTCTCAAAGCCTTTGCTATGCTACTAGGGTGTGTTCTGCCAAAGCACATCTTAAAGGGTGGGCAAATATGGGACTTTTTTTAGTTTTTACACAAAATTAGGAATCCCCTTCTCCAGTTCTCTATTCTTGTGTGTTTACCTCTCACTCACTGATTCCAGAGTCCCTTTTTTGTGACCCATCTGTTCAAAATACAGTTTTTTTCAGAGATTTAGCCTTTTGGACTCTTGCACAGATTTGGACAGCAGGAAGCAGAACAGTAAGACAAAACAATATGGATCCCCTCCCCCATACTGCTAGCCCAACAGAAGACTAACTTAAAGGGAGGGGTTTTCTCTTGGGTCTTATACTCCTGCAACTGTGACACTGAGGACAGCTGTATCACTGGGGTTGGTTTCAGGTCAGTGCTGGGAGAAGAAAAAGAAGAAGAAGAAAAAAAAGCCATAATATATATATAGCTCAGCGAGGTCAATTTTTTTTTTTTTCCCTAGTCCTCTAGCCAGGTTTTGCTGACCACAATCACTACAAAATTCCTGGTTTGGCTTGTTCTCACTTCAAAGAAAGATGATAAAGAAAATAAACCCTAGGCAACTCATTACCACTATTATTCAAGTTTAGACTTCTCTCTTCCATCTGAGTGCTACTATTTCTTTCTTAGAATCCTTATTTTATGTATTTGTTTTGGTATTTATCTAGAGTGCTTAGTTTTAATTAGTAGCACATGTAAGCTTCAGTCAGCTTTTTTTTATCCTGGTAGGAACCAGAAATCTATCCAAGGGTTTTAGTGAAAAAATATGTTAAAGACCCGAAGCTTGTGACCAGAAAGGATGGTAATAATGGATCTATGACTAAGAAAAATCTATGGGCAAATATGTATAATAAACTATCAGGCCTCCTGAGAAGAGAGTGGGATCTTATATCAGATGGACCATTGCATGAATTTTAGTTTGGATCTTTACCCAACTCTTTCAAGGCAGTTATCTTATCTGTAGAATGTAATAGTGATCCTACCTCATAGTGTTTTAGTGAATAATTAATGATAGAATGTTTGAATGTGCATACAGCACTTAATAGATGTGATACAGAGCAGTTACTTAACCATTATAACTACATTACTATATTAATTATTGTATGAGTCAGAGATCTCTAGAGAAATATAACCAATAACAAAATGTTTAGATAGATGATAGATAGATAGATAGATAGATAGATAGATAGATAGAGATGATAGATAGATTTAACATAAAGAATTGGCTCAAGTGATTATGAAAGCTAAGAAATCCCATTATCAAGTCCCATTTGCAAGTTGCAGGCCCAGTAGTGTGGTTCAGTCTTGGTTCAAATAAGGAATAAGGAAAGCCAATGATGTAAATCATAGTCCAAGCTAAAAAGAAGACTGATGTCCCAGCTCATTCATTTAAGTAAGTAAGGCCAATATCACTGTTACTGTTCTATGTGGAAGCTGGAGATTAATTTGCCAATTTACAAAGGTCATATTTGAAAGAAGACTTAAAAATTTTTTTAAACTTAAAAAATTTTTAAAAATAAAAATAAATAAAAATGAAAGAAGACTTAAGAAACCTGTCTGATCCTAGCTAGATTGCTTAGTTTCCATTAGTCTGTTTTCTCATTTATAAAGTGGAAAGAAATGATGAAAGAGAGGGATGGCAGAGTCTTGAAGAAGATGGTTCCTAAGGTTCCTTCTAAAAATAAAATTTATGTTTTTATAAATTTCCTCTAGAAACATACATAGTATAGATCACATGCTAACTTCTCAGGGACATTTCAGATTTATAAAAAAAGAATGAATAGGCGCCATAATTTTAGATGGTACTACTGAGAAACATTGTTTTAAAAGAAGTATATTGCCATTTTTAAAATCAAAAAACAAAAAAACAACAACAAAAAAACCCACCTCCATCCCCCCTTTATGCCTTATTTCTATTTAATTCCTTAGTAATTAGATATGCCCACCTACATAGCGGAGGGCAATCTGCCTTCCTGAGTCCAACAATTCAAATCCTAATCTCATTTAGAAACACTCTCACAGACACATCCAAAAATAGTATTTAGCTAAATATTTGAGCACTCTGTAACCCATTCTAATTGACACAAAATTTTTTTTCGTAACTTCTATAAAAAATTTAATTTTAGAAAAAAAATATATATCCCAATGTGCTCACATAAAACAACTCAACAATGAGAATATCAAATCTAACAAAAGGACAGAAGCCATTAAGAGCTTATTAGTTTTAGTCAAACAAGACCACTATATGTCAACAAATTATTATTTGTTCTCAATGATTATGACCTCTTATAATGCAATAAAGTCAGATCAAGTGGCAGAGACTAATCTACAGCCAGATGAGAAGTTTTCATATTTTGGGGAGTTTATCTTCTCCTATTAAAGTATATGATGGTCAAGATCTTTTTACTAAGCAATAAATTAAGATGGAAGACCTCATACTGAAAACATATAGAAATTTCTCCTGTTGCTTAAAGTCCCACATATAGTGCCTACGTATCACTATTATTCAGAAAATGTCTGTTGTTACCAAGTAAGGCAAATTTAAAAACTCAATAAAAATCAATAAAAAAATTTACTATATAAACCCCTTGAGAACGGAGACACTAACATATGTATTTGTTTCTCTAAGTGTTAGCAGTATCCTATGATTAGTAGATAATTCATACTCAAAATTTACATTATGAGACTATTATTCTTCTGACCACTAAATAATTCACCAATTTTTACATTGTCCTACATATATATGTCACTCCTTTTAATTCTAGTTATAAAGCATTAAAATATAAATTAAGGCACTTTAATAATAATTCTTATGGTCTTCATTTTTAGTCAAGATACTTACGGTATTTAAAGTGTTACAGAGAACAGAATACAGGTCCATTTTATGAGAATATCTGTATTTCTGAGAAGTGATGAGACCTAAGCAAACTAAAGTAAGTTGTAGCCAGGAATTCCATTTTCCATACTTTTGTTTATGAAAAGACTACTACCTTAAGAGAATTGACATTAGCAATACAATGAAAAGAAAGATTATTATTTTTAAAAGTCGCAAAGAAAGTGTCAAGTATTATTGACAAAAATGGATCTGAGAGAAGAAGAAAAGTAAACCAAAATATAGGTTTTATATATATATATATATATATATATATATATATATATATATATATTTCAAATATATTGTCTCCTCTAGGAATATTATCCAAATATTACCCATTAGGTTCAGTATGTGATAGACAGAAGAGATTATCTAATCTTATTTGTAATAAAAAATAAATAAAAGGAGAAGATGCATATGTTAATTTGAGTTTGGCCTTGAGATGATACAGATTTACCTTAAATAACTTTGGAATTGGGCAGCCCGGGTGACTCAGTGGCTCAGCGGCTTAGAGCTGCCTTCAACACAGGGCGTGATCCTGGAGACCCGGGATCAAGTCCCACATCGGGCTCCCTGCATGGAGCCTGCTTCTCCCTCTGCCTGTGTCTCTGCCTCTCTCTCTCTCTCTCTTTCTCTCTCTCTCTCATTAATAAATAATAAAATCTTTTAAAAAATAACTTTGGAATCATTTTTCATTCAGAGAGAGTAACCCTAACTATGCTCTAACTTGCATTACTTTCTCCCTAGGTTTCTTTCTTTTTTTTTTCTTTTCATCAGTTAATGAGTAGGTTAGCAATATAAAAAAGGCAAAAGAAATAGAAAACAGCATGAGTTAGTTCAAGGTTGACTAGATCATCTACTTTGCCTAAATTTTTAACACTGAATCAGCAGAGTCCACAGTCACCACCAGTGATTCATCCATCAGATTTGGAGCCTCTGTTAACTGACTCCCAACCCACCAGGAATGCTCTGCTCAAACAGTGATGCAGAGAGCAGTAATGCTGCATAAACAGAAACTAAAAACCTCACAAATTAAATTCTCCACCCATTTTGGAGTTCTAGTTTCCTTTAGACACAAATCTGTAGCTATTAAGTAATATTTTAATTTTTATTTCTCAAAGAAAATATGTAAAGAAGTCAATATTTTCAGAAATTCAACTGTTTATATAAAAGAATCTAAATAATATCATAAAAGGAGAATAATACTATAAAGCAAAGGAGATGAATGGATGCTTGGTTTATAATCTAAATTCTTATTAATGAATTAATAATGAATGTGACAAACACTGTGCGAGGTGATAGGGACCCAGAAGTTAAAAATAGTTTCTATCTTTGAGGTGTTCACAAATTAGAGGAAGATGTAGAGAAAAAAGCATGCATGATATGCATGACATCGTGGTAAAATGCTACAAGAGAAGGATGCATTACATATGATAAGGGAAAAAGAGAAATTTAATACAGGGGAAAGTGGTCAGGGAAGATTTCATATAATAGCTAGTTTTTAAGTTGAGTTGGAAGAGGAAAAGGAGCTGAACAGCTAAAAAGAAAGAGAAAGAAAGAAAAAAAGAAAGAAAAGAAAGAAAGAAGAAAGAAGAAAGAAAGAAAGAAAGAAAGAAGAAAGAAGAAAGAAAGAAAGAAAGAAAGAAAGAACTGAAAGAAAGAAAAGAAAGAAAGAAAAAGAGAAAGAGAAAAGAAAAAGGCACCAAGATTATTCCAGGAAGAGTTAACAACTTGAACAAAGGATGGCATTGTGAGCATGTAGTGTGGATTCAGAGAACTGCAATTAATTCAGTAATCCTCAAGTGTAATGTGTGAAGGGAACATAGTGACCACTGAGATTGAAGATTTAATCAGGGCCCATAGCAGGCAAGTTAAGAATGAAAATGGTGAAACATGAGAAAATTTAATTGAGGGAAGATAGCTAACAAAACAAAACAAAAAACTGATATACAAAAGTACATATATGTTGTGGTCCTAGTTTTGAAATTGATATGTATATAGAAGGGGTAAAAATGTTGGGAATAATAATTATGCCAAAACATGAATAGTTAAATTTTGAGATATAAGATTATAAGTAATTTCTCTAATTTCTAAAATGTCTATAATGTAGAAAAAACAATAAGATACAATAATTTGCTCATGCCAAAAAGGTAGACCAAATCAAAGATACTTCACCCTCAAGTTCTTGCTCCTAACTGCTGTGCTGGATTGATAGTGTGCTGTCTTATTCATTTTGTCCCTCCAATGTCTTAACACACTGTGTGACACATAGCATGTGTCCAATAAGTCCTTATTGAACATTTGAGCTATCAAGGAAAAAAAAAAAAAAAAACCCTTCCACATGGATCTAGCCTCTCAATTTCTGTCCAAATTAATCAAAACATGACTTCTTTTCAGTAGGAGCTCAGTGCAGTAGGAAGTCCAGGCTACCAAACTAAGCACTGCACACATTATCAAACCACACTAAATATTATATCCACATATAGTTTAATTTCAATGAAATAAAAATTTAGATGGAGATTTTAATGAAATTGCAGAGCTCACTCTTTCATTTAATGTGCTCAAATGCACATGAAGTATCAAGAAGTGTGACAGATACTGAGACATATGTATGGTAATATTACTTTTGAACATTTGATAATCAAATAGGGGAGATAGAGACCAGTCAAAAACTCAGTGACAAATGATAAAGTTTACAATGAAGTAAAACCAAGGGCACCATGAAAGCACAGGGGAAAGTATCATGTGAGCTTCAATTTGGATAAAAGGGGGGAAATGCACTATTATGCCTCAGGGAAGATCAGGAAATGTTTATAAAATAGGTTTTCTCTGAGAAAAGGAGAAAGAGAAGAAAAAGTTTACATCAGATAAAGAGATGTGCCGTGTTCTCTAGTGACCTTTACTCACTGGGCAGTATAAGCACTACAGTAAGCAGGATCCTTCATATGACTCACTGGTTTGAGACATTGTAATATTACCTTAAAATAGTCAACATTTTAGCTCACAATCAGTGAGCACAATCACAATCAGTGCAGTGATAGGCTATCAAACTGCTTCACTTTATATTGGGCAACACTATGTGTTAGAAATCTTATTAAATTGACACACAAATGTTCAACAATAGGAACTATGGAAAATAAAACCATACCCTGTAACGTGAACATAGCATAAGACCAAACAAAATAAGAACATTTTCTAAGAATTTTTTTTCAGGGATCATATTTGATTAGAAACTTGAATATATTCAACTAAATTTAGAAAAGGGTGAAAAAGTCAAATTTTGTTATCAAATCACTCTATTTTTAAAAAATATTAAGAGGTCTTGGCTAGGAATAAAAAGCAGCTCTACTATTCAAAAAAGAAATCTAATTCTGTTTTGTGAAAGCTACATCTGTGCAATTTCTGCCATTTAGAAGAAATAGAAAGTCTAGTGTATTTTCCTTTGGATTCACATAACTCACTAAATGTATTGATGCCGCTAGTTAAAAGGTAGCGTGATAGTTTCAAATTAAATGAAAAAAAAATCATTTAACACTTCAGAATCTTTACAAGGAAAGGTTCACAGTGAAATTTGAATATCTATGTAAGGCAATAACAAACCTAGGTTAGGCTGTGCAGGTGTTTATTGTGGCCTTTACCTTGGTGGCTTCCACATCTCTGTGATAACTGCTCCCAGCTGGGGCCCAATTTCTGACCAGAGACTTTCCATTTTTAAGATTAATTTATTTATTTGAGAGAGAAAGTGTGAGTGGGGAGAGGGGCAGAGGGAGAGAGAGAATCTAAGGCAGGTTCCATGCCAGAGCAGAGCCTGACACAAGGATTGATCTCACAACCCTGAGATCATGAACTGAACTGAAATCATGAGTTGGATGCTTACCTGAGCCATCCAGGCACCCCTGACATGAGCTCTTTAATAAAACTTTTAATGTTCTAAACTGAAGGACGCTGCAAATAATAGTAAAAAAAATTGCTTTGTTTTATTTTATGTATTTATTTATTTATTTTAGTTATTTATTCATGAGAGACACAGAGAGAGAGAGTCAGAGATATATAGACAGAGGGAGAAGCAGACTCCTCGCAGGGAGCCCGATGCGAGACTCAGTCCCAGGACTCCGGGATCACATCCTGAGCCGAAGGCAGATATACAACGCTGAGCCACCCAGGCAGCCCTAAAAAAATTGCTTTAAAAAATCTAAAATTTAATTCTTATTTTTTTAAAGCCTCTATTTTGTTAGGTTTAGGGTAAAAATCCAATAAGTAAATAGGTGCAATATTATCACTCATTTTATTTTTTTTAATTTTTATTTATTTATGATAGTCACAGAGAGAGAGAGAGAGAGAGGCAGAGGGAGAAGCAGGCTCCATGCACCGGGAGCCCGACGTGGGATTCGATCCCGGGTCTCCAGGATCGCGCCCTGGGCCAAAGGCAGGCGCCAAACCGCTGCGCCACCCAGGGATCCCTATCACTCATTTTAAATAAGGAATGTCTGAAGCGATGAGACCCTTTGTATTAGCAAGAGAACTGATTCTCTCTGTCCAAGCGTGTACTCCATGGGCTGCATGCAAAGATTTACATCTGGTTCTATCTGGTTCCCATTGAAATAAAGCTGTTTCAGTCAGTAACAAAAACATCGTGGACTATGGCTTAAACAACAAACATATATTTATCATAGTACTAGACTCTGAGAAGTTTACGAGTAAGGCACTGGCAGATTTGGTATCTGGTAAGAACACTCTTTCTGGCTCATAGATGACAATCTTCACTCTGTTCTCATATGGTGAGGAGAGAGAGCTCTGTACTCTACATCCCTTTATAGGGGCACTGGTCTCGTCATGGGAGCTCCACCTCCAATATCTCATCAAAACCCAATTGCCTGCACAGGCACCATTTTCAAATACCATTACACTGGGATTAGGCTTCAAAGTATATATTAGGGGCACACAAATGTTCAAATCTAGAGAGCGAGAGTCTGAACTCAATCTTAGTTGCTTTATGCTTCCACTCTTGTATCAAACAAAATCTAGGTCTTAGGCTTTTATTAAGATAACTTGGTTGTAAATTATTAGACAAAATGGAACTATGTTGGAAGGAGGAACACTTAAAACTCATTACACATTTCACATTCTTCTCCAGAAATATGATAATTATCTTAAAGGACCAGTGGCTTAAATGCCCCTGAGCTCTCTGCACAAAGAATTATTTTTATTCCTTTTTAAAAATCTGTTTTGCAGTTTCAAACTTCACTGTGCGTAAGAATTAATCTACAGAATTTTAGATATAAAACAACTTAAAACATACCGTATCTGACTCTATAATCTAACTGTATAATAGAATACCCCATGATGTTTTAACTCAGGAAAGTATCCTTGTCACAAAAGCATCCTAAAGCCTTCGAACAAGGATAGTTTACTTGTTCCAAGTCTTTTTAACCAAACTGCCAACTTCCAGAAAGACAAATAATGCAAGGCTACATGTCTCTCTCTCTCTCTCTCTCTCTCTCTTTCTCTCTCTTTCTCAATATATAAGTGTTCCCATTATTCATTTGCCAGCAAATAAATACTCAAACACTTCACTCCATCCTCTCCATCCAGGGGAATTTTCAATACTTGATCAGTCTATTTGATCACTTGTGAAATAGTTTTAAAAAAGATTGAGGGAAAATAGCACAAATGTGACTGTATCAGTTTATAAATGTTTTAGATATTAGAGACATAAATATTTTGACCTTGGTCTTTTGAAATATTTTTCACCTCTCTTTGGAGACTGTTGGTCTGGAAATTTGAGAAGAACACAAGCCTAAAGTCAGAGAAAGGAGTTCAGGGGGCCTGGGTTAAGACAAGAGCAGAGAAGGTGGAGAAAAAGAAGGTTACAGAGGCAGAACAGACCAACTGGGGAAGATGATCGATTAGAAGATAGTAGGGTCAGTGAGGTAAAATAGCTGACTCCCAGGCTCCTGGCTTGGATGATTCTGGGAATAATTCCAGCATATTCTGAAACTGTGTGATACCTAATAGACAAAACTATCTTAAACATAAAACAAACCTCTCACCAAAAAGTTTTTTGGTTCCCGTGGTCCTGAGATGATTAACATATTTTAGTTAGGAGAGCTTCTTTGAGAGATCATTAATATACAAAAAATAAAAATTAATGGTGCTTTCTGATCTGAGATAAAGAGGATGAATTCTATGTCAGAGTGATAGATGTGAGGCTCTACCAGACCTCAGGTTCTGAAAGAAGAGGCAAACATTCTAGTACGCAATGACATGGCTTTCTTCTCAGGGAATCTATAGCTGAGAAGTGGTATTTAAACCTATGGGAGTAAGAGCACCTGGGTGGCTCAGTGGTTGAGCAGCTGCCTGTGGCTCAGTTGTGATCCTGGGGTCCCGGGATGAGTCTTGCATTGGGCTTCCCACAGGGAGCCTGCTTCTCCTCTGCCTGTGTCTCTGCCTCTCTCTGTGTCTCTCACGAATAAATAAATAAAATCTTAAAAAAATAAAAATAAACCTATGGCAGTAGAAACAAAATTTTCTTCACCAGAAGATCATAGCCAATATGATAAAGAAATAAGATTCAAAAATTAGGAAGCACCTGGTCACTGTTTTTTTGATAACCCCATGGACCACCAAAAATTGTTGTTCCCACAAAAGGCAGATATCAGGGCAGCCCGGGTGGCTCAGAGGTTTAGCGCAGCCTTCAGCCCAGGGCCTGACCCTGGAGACCCGGGATCAAGTCCCATATCGGGCTCCTTGCATGGAGCCTGCTTCTCCCTCTGTCTGTGTTTCTACCTCTATCTCTCTTTCCGTCTCTCATGAATAAATAAATAAAATCTAAAAAAGAAAGAAAGGGAAAGAGAGAGAGAGAAAGAAAGAAAGAAAGAAAGAAAGAAAGAAAGAAAGAAAGAAAGAAAGAAAGAAAGATGTCAAAATGCGGCTGAAGGGAAATGTATGCCTATTTGACCTTGGAACACACTCCAGTCACATTTTATACAGAATATGTACAAATACTCAGAAATATGTGTCTTTTTATAACCTACTATAGAGTACATTTTATTTGAAAATTGAACCAATTCTTGATTATATAGTTACAGATTACACACATGTGGGTTATTATGCTATAATAAATACTTTCATTTTTCAGCTAATTGACTTGTTGGTCCACAATACTCTATTTAACCCCATTTTGTGTCCTGGCTGACCTGACCCACAAATCTCTTAGGTGCCCTAGAAAAGCTCTCTATAGGCAACTTTCAAGCATTACCCCTGAGTCCTTAACTAAAAAAGGTAGAAGATTTATATATGTTAGCAAAGTGTTAACTAATTTTATTTTAAAAGTTAGACTGGACATAGGACCTTATTAATAAGTTCCTAAGGTGTTAGAGGAAATCTATAGATGGATGGAGTTGGGATACCAAGCCCCCCCCCCAAAAAAATGACCATTTCCTGGGCTTGGAAAATACCAATTCTTTCTGCTTACAAATAAGGATTTTATATATGCACAGAGCATGCCCAGGCAGGTACACTTTAATTACAGATTTCTTTTTAATTCATTAATTCTATATTATGGAGGACTGCCTAAGGCCTGACATTAAATAAGATCTTTACATTGACAGGCACATCTGTCCCTTTCACCTCTCTACCTTACATTCAGCACAGATGTAGTTTCAACTTATTTTTATATGCCTTGGTTATCTGATGCCAGAAACTGATTTATACTTACAAATTCCCATTCTGGAGTCCAATTCAGAATAGGTCTGTGTAATGAATCTACAGCATATCTACAAAAACATATCCTCAAACATACTATTCTTGCTAAATTTTGTACCTGTAAGGCTACTTTTGCAGTTTGATAAATAACTTTACTGTGTAGCCTAGACAAATGAGCTTTGAAATGCTTTTTTTTCTGTTACCTTAAGCACATGGAAGAAATCTTCCCCTCACTTTCTTATTTCCTCTTATTTTCAGTGTATGGTTCTCTTACGAGAACACGGCTGCTATCTTAAAAACTCATCTCATTCTATATATATTTAATACAACACTTATAATGTCCTGATTCAGAAAAAGTAATCCTAAAGGACATTTAAACTAGCAGGAGGAAATGGTAAGGCAGACCAAAAAAAAGTACTGTCAAAAATGATAGATCTGAAATTTAGAACCTTAGAAAGAAATAGGCTGGGAGAAGCAAAATGGTATTGTGCAGCCTCCTAGTAAAATCAATATGTCTTTTGGATTGGGAGAAAAAAAAAAAAAAGGTAACAAAGTTGTTTGACAGTAAAAGGTGGAAAAGAAAATAGTCTGCAGTGAAAGTGGTTAACAAAGCACAACAAGTGGTTTTACAATTAGGTTTTCTTTGCAATAAATTCAAGGACCAGTTATATCTACTCACATGCATCTTTATTTAATGTCCTGGAGACTTTCAGATATTACTTACATTGAATATTTATTAAATACTTTAAAACTTTTCCTTTGTAAGATAAAGTAAACCCAATAGAAAGATATGAATGGCTTAACAACTAGTTCCAGACCTACAAAATTGTAACTACGGCTCACTTCAAGGTAGAACTTTGCTACTCATCCTAGAAGCTGCTTCCCTGATCCATATCCCCATCATAGCCCTCCTCTCCCACCTAAAGCAATCACTGGTCTGACTTTAATTGTAATGTTTAAATGTACTTACATAAACAGAATACTTTTATTTTGCTCATTTTAAAATCTAATTGTATCTTTAAAGTTTTTTTTTTTTTTAAATCAATAGTTTCCTTCCAGAAAATAGTTTTCTTTTCCAGGAGCATTTTCTATAATTTGGATTCTTCTAGTTGTAATCACATAGTGCAATTCAATATGTTCTTATGTTCTCTGTACATCTTTCAAATTAGAGGCTGGAGCAGACTCAGGTTCTCTCCCATGAAACTATAGGTAGTGCTATGTTCTTGTGCCAAGTGACCCATAACGTCCGGTTGCCTACCCTTTTATGATGTCAAAAGCCATCAATCATTTAGGCCTATCTCTAGTAATTAGTTAAGATAGCAAAAATGGTGATATTCCAGTTTTGACATTTCTTTTGAATGTGTTACTTGTGATATTTTTACAGAGACATTTCTCAGGTGTTATTTAGTTAATAGCACATGTAGGAAAGGTAGAATAAGTGTTTTCCTTTACTTACCAGTGTTTCAGGCATCTTTAATATGGCATTTTTCAGCCATTCAGTTTAAATGTCTTTCTGTATTTTCAATCAAGCATGACTTTATTCAAGCTATCAATCATGATACTGAAATAACTACAGAATATATTTGTCCAAGGAGTATATTGCATAAAATCAACCAAAAAGTCAACAGTTGTTGAAAAGAAAATCAATATATTCATGTCATTACCTCTAAAACACATATTTATCTGCCTGGAAAAATAAATGTTTATCTGTATAAAATGGAAGAGAGGAGGTGGTTAAAAGTCATAATGTTTTCAGAATGCCTCAAGACTAGTTGCAATTCAGTGGCCTAATTCACTTACTTATCCTTGGTGACCACCTAACAGGCTGATTCTCTTTTTATATATAATAGAAACATGGAGAGTAGCTTGAAAAAAAGAAAATCAAATATACTCAAATCTCAACTCCTCCACAATTCCTTAAAAATAATCTAATCTAGAAATGGCTCAGCTGACAAAATAATTTCTAAACAGCTATCTTGTCATTGACAATGAGAATTTTCTCTTACATATCTGTTTATTTTTCTATCTTCATATTGATTTGAAATCCTTTCCATATTATATTACTTAGGGCTATCATGCTTTTTGAACTTTTCTATCTAATCTAAAGTAGTCTGATCACCCTAAAAACCACTGAAATTTTGACTCACTCATTCCACTAATGCCTATATGGCTGTACAAATATATCAGTTTTAGCCTAGTTATTTCAAATAATAAACGTTTAATGCATCTTAGCTTTTTCCAAAGATGAAGAATCCAAACAATCAAAGAAAAGGCAAACCAAACTCATATCAAGTTCTTTCTCTGAGGAAGTTGCTGTTACTTTGGGGCAAGATCATGAAGGCAATGTTCTGATGTGGAAATACCTCTTCAAATCTTTCCAACCTGCCTTTTCTCCTTTCCACTTAAAACACAATATTGGAATTATTTCTCCCCCGTTGTCCAGGGCAATCTCCTCCTACCTGTCATGCTGTACCATTCACTTCTGATTGCATCACAATGGCTCAGCTATGTGTTCAGTTCACTTATGAGTGTGTATTAGCTGTCTGGCAAGAGGAAGAAATGTGTTAACCAAATCTTTGTTGAAGTGGAGCACATAACTCGAAGTGCTATGCAAATCCTCCTATGTTCCTGCACAAGCACAGGGCTCCTCTGCAATCGGCTTGCAGCCACTTGATCAGGTACTTGCCACTATGATGTAAATAAAAGTGATGTGAACCATTTTCAGGCCTGGTGCTTCCTACGTGAAGCCCACGCTCTTTGATCCCTCTGTTGAGACTTTGGTAGCCGGGGTTTCAAACGAAATAGCTAAAAGATGGTTGTCAAGTCTTTGGAGAGGAAAGAACTGATTCCCATGTGACAACATGTGGAGGGAAAATAAACATATTTTGTATTAAGCCATGGGGATTGTACAGGTTTGTCTTTTGCAACACCTAGCATCACTCACTCCAACTAAAATAAAGCAAATGGTTTATTGTATTTTTAGAAGAAATTACAGGAGATAGTTTGCTTTAGGGTACTGCCCTTGGTTATGTTTTTATTGTATCTTTGAAAGAAAAAAAACAAGACATAAAACAGTCATCTTCCCTCATTCATGTGTGAGTGTCCATTTATTTGATTTCAGATGAAATCAAAGCCAAATACAAGTCATTTCTTCTGGATGAAAAGAGCCAGTTTATAAAGGCAGACAGACATGGGTTTATATTTCACCTCTGCATTTTTTCCAGTTGTGAAGCTGTGGGCAAGTTATTTAACCTCTCTGGGACATAGCTTCTTTCCTCTGTATTGGAAATAAAATATGTTTTTCCTGAATGCAGTGAACCCTATTAAGACTATAATCATATAATTTCCTTCCCTTACCTGTATATCTTTAATTGAATTTTCATGAATCTAGAAGCAATTCATTCACTAATTATATTATCTACTCATAGTTAACTAACAATATATTCTAATAACTGAAGTGATATTATCATATTATAATATGATAGCTGCTCAACAGACAGCTCAATGTAATGTATATTACATTAATAGCAGCTATTCTAAGATTTAGGATAAAAGAGATCTAAATGTAAATACTAGTCTTGCTTAATTATACTGGAAATTAGCATAAACTTGTGAGTTTCAGTTTTCTCAAATGAAAAATGGGGATAATAAAAAGTAATATGTACCTCAAAATTTACATTGAGTAAGCAAAAATATGATTAGAAGCATCTGGCAACTTCCTGGGACAAAAGAGAGGTTACTTCTCTTCCTGAAATTGTAGAGGTACTTATGAATTTCAAAAATCTTCAGAAATCTTCCTTATTTATCACTGTGAGGCAATGCTACTTTGTAAGAACTCACTGGGGACTTAAACTGATAAACTAATTCATCACAACAAAATCACAGAAAATTCTAATTAAATATCTTATGCTATTTCCATGCATAGCCTTAACACAGATACATACATTAGAAGGACAATCCCCAAATCCCTATCTAAAATTGAAAAAGAATTCCTCTGAAAGATTTAATAGTTCATATCAAATATTCCATTTAACATTCCATTCTATATACTCCATCAATCTTTTGATTGACTGACTTTGAAGCTCTATTAATGCTTCCTACAGTCAAAGTTTTAATGGAGTTTAATGGAACTCATCCAAATCTATAATAGCATATTCCCCCTAAATTAACTTATAACCCACAAGTTAATGAAATGAATGCAGCTACCATTTACCCAGAGGGAGTCAAAATGCCGGACTCATCACCAGGGAAATAGCCTAGTGACTTAGCTCCCTTCAGTTGAGCCCTGGAACATCATAACCCTGAAGGTGAATTAAAAATGCTACTAAAGCCTCATGCATCCTTTAACAAGAACATTGGGCATAGAAGAAAGTTATTTTAAACCTCATAAGAAAATTTACTAATTGTACAAATTGAACCAAACTTTCAAGACCAATGGCAAAGTCTTATGCTTTTTAAAATTTTTGGTATATAGTATTATACCTAGTGACACACCTGATAATGTTTACTGAATAAATCAATACACATATGCTATTTTAAATAAAAGGCAATTAAATAGTTACTAAAATCAGAATTCAGAATCAACTTACATTATACTATATATTCCTCCCTGAATAAAATGTCCCAGAAATGGCTGGTTTTCCCAGAAAAGGCTTTGTCCCCTCCCTTGAGTTCAGAAGTAATCAAGTGTTTGGGAAATGGGTCATTTGAGGGAAGGCTACAGAGCTGAATTTATTTACAACAGAGAACAGAAGGCTGACAAAGTGTATGGTGGAGGTGCTGGAGGCTGGGGGATTTACAATTTTCAACTATATAAAGCAATAGCATATGGGAGGTGTTAAGCAGCTGTTCTATTTCTACTCAGGAAATAGTTATGCTTAGGAGCCCTAGCCCGCAGAAATAGTAGCAATGGATCAAAGTTATAGCCAAGCAAATATTAGCTCATCATATAAAAAGAGCATTTTTAAAATTAGAGCTGTTAGAAATTGAAATAGGCTGCCTTCTGAGGTAGCATGCCCTGGTGGCTCTGGTGCCTCACTGAACAGCCAGACTTGGCATATCTCTAAAATAATGCTATCCCATTTTAGTGTGAAAGGAAAGACAAAACAAGAGAGAGGGAGAGAGAGAGGAAGAGAGATTAAGATTTCCACAAGAGCATTACCAGAAGACAAGCATAATCCCCACTAGGGATGGAAGAGTTTTGTTTATGACGATTTCTTAATGTGCCTTTTAGTTACAAAAAGGAGGGCTTCGTAACTATTCTGATATGGTAAATAACTTTCTAATAAGATTGTGAGGATTATGCAGTTTTTGTCTGACTACAGCAGAGAGGAAAGGGAGAAGGAAAAATGGAGAAGAGGGGAAGACAGACCCAGCAGTATGGTGAAATTCAGGAACCTTAGAGGAATATGCCTTGAAATTTTAGGATTAATGGTTGCATGACTTTCAATTCAGAATAGTTTCCTATCCAATGCTATGTTAAATTCTCTTATTTATTCTTTTAATAAATATTTATTGGCTACCTACCATGAGTCAGGCAGTTTTCTATGGTATAGAAATTCCATGAAGAGCAAGATATGCTCATAGACTTCTGTTCTAATTATGAAGACACGTCACAAATAAGTAAACTGATTAATATAGAATAAGATGACAAGTAAGGAAAAACACCATGAAGAGAAAAGTCAAAATTGGTAAAAGACAAGAGTGTGACCTCAGGAGAAAGTGGTATTTTAACATTTTATTGGGAAAATTTTTCCTGATGAGGTCATACTTGAGCAGAGACTTAAAGAAAGGAGGAATTATCCATGTGGAGACCTAGAAGATGTTTTTCAGATGGAAGTAAGAGCAAATACAAAGGCCCAAAGGTGGGAATGGCCTATGTGCTCAAAATCAAAATGAGCAAGAAGAGAGAGAGGAGCTGAAGTCACCGAGGCAGTCTTTCAAGACTTAAGCAGGTAGTGATAATATTTTGATCTGCATTTTAAACAACATGAGGAGAAAGGGTGGGTGGGTTTGGACCAGGAGGGTGTTTGCGGAGGTCAATATTGTTTACCATATCCAGGTTCTGTTTTAAAGGAGAGTTGACAAGTTTCTGATACACTGGATATATGGTGAAAGAAAAAAGAATCAAGATTTTTCTCATAGGAAATTGAATGAATTTTGATGGCCTTTAAATTTAGTAATGGAAAAAACAGGTTTGAGGGGGCAGAGAATCAAGAGTTCTGTTTTGGATGTGTTAAAACTGGAGCTCAGGACTGAGAGAAAAATAAGGATGCCATCAGCATATAAATGGTATATACAAAATAAAAGTAGGTGACTCAGTGAGATAATTTTGAGAATGAGTATAAAGATGTGAGAAGAAAGCCAAGCACTGAACCTTAGGGGAACACAACTTGAAGCAATCAGAAGCACAGAGGAAACAGCAAAGGAATTGGGAAAGCCTCATGCCCCCCACCCCGCCCCTTTGTCAGTTTGTTTGGTTTCTTAAAAATCCATATGTGAACGCAAAAAAAAAAAAAAAAAAAAGGGGGGGGGGATTGGGAAAGCCATGGAGATAGGAGGAAATGAGAAAATGAGGCACTTGGAAATTCAAATAATGGATATATTTCCTGGAAGAGACAAATCGACTCTTTATTCCCTTATTGAAATAAGGCAGTGGATTTGAATAAAATAGGCTGAGAATCAGATATTGGAACATGTCACTGTGAAGGTTCTTAGTGACCAGAGAAGGAGGTTTTAGAAGGTTGATGGGGATAAAATTCTGATTGGGCTAGGCTAAAGAATAAGACTGCAAAGTGAACAAGATAGTATTTTAGATTCTTTTGAAAAATTTTGATATGAGAAGGAACAGAGAAATAGAGGAGTATAATGGAAGGGAAATGTTGCTTTTGTTTTTTGTTGTTTATATTGAAAGACATTACATCGTGCTGGCATGCTAAAGAACTTATCCTATACAAAGAGGAGTATGATTTAGAAGAGATCTAGGGTAATTAATGTGGCAAAAGTCTTATAGCAGATGAGACACCATGTACAAGTGGAAGAGGCATCCCTCAGAAGGAATAGAGACAGAACATCCATAGACAGGCAGATGGCTGTGATTTTAGAGAGGGGAATCCATTTCTCTGGATTAATTCTATTTTTTGAAGTGAGGTAAGAAGCAAGATTATGAAATGTGAGCAGATTGGGGGTTGTTGAATGCTTAATATGATAGAAGATGTAAAACAGTTCTTTCTGAAAGTTTTTCCCAATTACATGAACAAAAATAGGACATATTCATACTTTATTAAACACTCAAAGATAGAAGAAACAAAATAAGCATATATATAAATGCATACCCTTTGCTTATTCAAATTAATAAAAAGTTTAACATGTTCATTATATTCACTTATTTTTACTTCATGATGCCTCTGTGTATCTTGCAACTTTTTTTAAATATTTTGTTTATTTATTTGAGAGACAAAGTATATGTGAACATGAGTGGGGGAAGGTGCTAAGGGAGATAGAAAAAGCAGAACCCCTGTGCTGAGCAGGAAGCCCTGATGTGGGGCTCTATCAGAGGACCTTGAGATCATGACCCGAGCAGAAGGCAGATACTTAGCCGCCTGAGCCACCCAGGTGCTCCTGTATTCTGGAACTTTTAAATTTCAGTGTGCATAATGAATTCACGATGCAAACTCTGTCATTTCAATTCTTGAACTTAGCCAAGCCAAAAGACCAAGAAGCCATCTCAGTCATTTCAATGAACTATAATTATTAATTTTTATTCAAATTTTCTTTCTCTTAGCCAATGAGTGTCTGCGGTAAGGATAGAATTCTCAGATGGTACCAAGATTCTGTGGCATTCCACCACATATACACCCTATGTAATCCCTTCCTCCTGAATGGGAATGCAGACTATAAAGGTGATGGGATATTACTCCCATTAGGTTACTCTGTTAAGGTGAAGGTAAAGGGGATTTTGTAGAAGTATTTAAATATTGAATGAACTGAGTTTAAACTAATCCAAAGAGGATTATCTATATAGGACTGGTCTAATCAGGTGAGTTCTATAACTGAGGTCAAAGATATTTGAAGCAGAAAAAACACTCTAGATTAAAGATCTGGTGAGCAAAAAAAAAATTCATTCAGAGCAGGAATTTGGAGGACCTTGAGGAAAGAGTGGAAATACAGGGGATTTTCCTGATGATAGAATCTGATTTTCAGAAAGTACAATCTGAGAAAAGCAAAGATGTGAAATAGTTGCCATGAAAATGGAAAATTTCACATTTTCAATGGCATAACATTCAAGGTCTGTGATTATGAATTTTTAAAGTGAAAGCAATCAGTCTTATTAATTTTTTTAAAGTAATTTTTTTTGTTTGTTTTACTCTTAGGATACAATTATGGAAAAGTAAGAGTTTGGGTAGATTCAGGGCTGGAGTTTGGGGTGGGGGAGCGAGTAAAATGAAGGAGAAAAAGGCAAGCAAGTAAGAGCTGTAAGAGACTGATTATAAACTGTAGAATCTAAACTGTGTATAAACCAGGATCAAAGCTGATGAACCAAGAGAAAGAAATAGTGGGATCATTGGGATTAAAGTCCCAATTAGTTCAAATAATTTTTCCAGTAGGAGTCCTTGAGTGAGAGTGTAACAATGCAGACATCTATGTTATCTCCAGCCTTGAGGTAAGAAGGGGAGAAAGGGAAACAACTTTCACCCAGACAGGCTGCTGGTTTGACATTGACATGAGGCCTTTAAGCCAGCATCTGGGTAACAGATTATAGAAGACACAGTAGCAGACTCTATTAATTGTCTATCCTACAACTTTCCCTCATTAACTATCTCCTCTCTCATAATATTAACAGTTCCCTGATTTTGTTCAAGGGCTCGTGGTTCTCAACTGGGGGGATGGAACATGATTTTGACTCACTCCCTGGGTACATTTGGCAATGTTTAGAGACATTTTTAGTTGTCCTAAATTTGGAAGGGGCAGCAAGGAAGTGGGCTTGCTAGTCTGCTATTGTAAGCTACTAGGGGTCAAGGCCAGGGATGCTGCTAAGCATCAAAAGTATACGGGACAATGCCCATAACAATTACCCAACCCCAAAAGAAAAATCCTATTCTGAGCTGCACCTAACAATCCTGATCTCTAATATCCAACCTTCCTTAAAGGTGTAGGTACTACATGTTATGAATTAAATTCTGTTCCTTCAAAAATTTGTTTATGTTGAAACTCTAATCCCCAATGAAACTGTATTTGGAAATAGGGCCATTAGAGAAGTAATTAAGATTAAATGAGGTCATAAGGTTGGGACCCAATTCTCTCCCTGTGTATGCACACAGAAGAAAGACCATGTGAGGACACAGTGGCAAGAAGACAGCCATCTGCAAGACAGGAAGCAATCCTCATGGCACCTTGATTTGGACTTCTGAGATCCAGACTGTGAGAAAATAAACTTCTGTTGTTTAAGCCACTCAGCCCGTGATATTTTGTTACGGCAGTCCTAGCAAACTAATATACCATGTAAAACAATCTGGCTCAGGAGATGCAAGAAGAGTGCTACAGAGATTTCTGAGAAAGTTCTTACTTTTTTCATAAAAGGGCACAAATGTGTCTGGGGATCCTTTTTGCTTACCCCTTTTTCCTGTGGTGGGGAAGCAGCCACCCTGCATCCCAGACAAGCAAATATTGACCAATCTCAGAAAATTCTGAAAAATATCTACTCTGCCATTGTGACAATTTTAAACCAAACCCAGCAGCCTATCTGAGCTCTTTTAAAATGTAAATAAATAAATAAATAAATAAATAAATAAATAAATAAATAAATAAAATAAAATAACCTTTGAGTTGGAAAACTAGGCAAAATAATTCCTAATACATATCTGGGTTTGTTTTCTTTATTTGAAGAAAGAACCAGTTTCCTGTTGAGGTGCAATCTGGAAATATCCAAGTATTTTCCTGTATATCTTCAAATTGAAATAAGTAATTTCCTGCTCTGAAAATGACAGCAGAGAGAGAAAACAGTCAAGATGCTGGAGGGAAAAAAATCTGTTTTTTTCTGTTTCCAGAAGAAAAAAGATATTTTCTGTATTTCTGGCATAGAGAAAGCACAAAAGCTATTAATGTTGACTTATAGTTTGATTTCTATCTACAGCAGGATTAGAGTAAGAAGTTGAGCTTCTTCTCTTTCTGATTTTAACTCTTAGTTTCTATTTTTAAAGATTTTATTTATTTGAGAGAGAGACAGAGTATGAGCTGGAGGAGGGGCAGAGGAAGAGAGACAAGCAGACTGAGTCCAGAGCCTGATGCAGGGTGATCCCAGGACCCTGAGATCATGACCTGAGCTGAAGTCAGATGCTTAACAACTAAGCCACCCAGGAACCTCTTAACTCTTAGTTTCTCATTTGACATTTGTAACTATAAATTATTGATAGCAATGTCTGAATTTTTCTTTACATGTATATATTATAAAATTTATAAAGTGATTCTGACACGTGTTTATCTCCTTAAAAATGGCATTTGTGAAGATACGTTTCTATCTTATCATCTAGTCATGAACGTTTTTTAAAAATTTTAATCTCTACTAATAAAATTCCAAATCTATTCTTTATTCCCTTTGGTAATTTTCAATACAGATCAAGTTTGCTAAGTAAACTTAAGGTTCAGTTTTGCTATTTGGAGCATTCTCTGTTGAATATATATATAGTCTAATTAAATTTTTCTGCTCCATAATAAAATAAATGATGGAAAGTTTATATTCAGGCTACATATTTTTTTCATTAGCCATATTTACCACTGGCAAGGGCAGGATATCAAAAAGAAATACATAATAATATCTAATACACTAGAGATTCCAACATAATTTGTGCTTTTTAGTCACAAAGCAAGCCTGACATTGAGAATCAAGAAAATCAAAATTTTCACTAAATTGTTTGTTAGAAACTCAGCCATAATAGAATGGCTGTGCTTGCGGCACATGGGTGATTCAGTCAGTTGAGCATCTGAGTCTTGGTTTCTGCGCAGGTGGTGATCTCAGGATCATAAGATTGAGCCCCACATGGACTCCACACTCAGCGCAGAGTCTGCTTAAAACTCTCTTTCTCTCTGCCCCTTGCCCCCAAATAAATATATTTTTAAAAATATATTTTTAATTTGTCTTAAAGAATTGCCAAATCATTGCTAAACAGAAATTGGCCACAAGTTACATATCAATTCACAGAGAGGCTACATCATACTTGAGAACACATGCACTCTATAAAACATGTAGGTGTCCTTCATGGAATTGGCCACAAGTAGCCACCACTTATTGTAATCCTATCTTTCATCAATAAGTTTATAGCACTTTAAATATATGCACTTAACCAAATCTCAGGATCAAAAATGGATAATTACAAATATAATTCTCATGTAAAGATACACTGTTGGACTCTATAAGTATTTAAAATAGTACCAGAATTCGGCCAGTTATGAATTACAATTGTAGTTAACCTTTGATTATTTTTAGTAGCTACGTGTTCCATGAATCTATTACATTAATCAGCTTGTTTGAACCTCTATCAGTTTTATGAAGCTGGCATTTTATTATCTCATTTTACCAGAGTAGAGGTGGGATTTAAAACTAGAGGGGGATGGGTGTCTTGTTCCAGAGTCTTCTCTCAACAACCACATTCATTGCCTCTTGCACAACACACTTTCAGAATTATATGATAGCTATGATAGCTAAAATGATTAAAGATTTCCTGAACATATAATAGCAAAACAAAAACTAAAATCCAGGTGTGCAATCCCAGGGCCATTGCCTTTCTTTTAGAGAAATTCCTTGATGTAGAAATACACTACGTACAAATGCAACCTGACTCTAATCCATTATGAACACTAAAAATTAAACAGCATTGTTTCACATCTAAGAATTCATGGAAGGCTAATAACAGTATAGATAATCCATGCCTCTATTAAGAGTTTGAACTAAGCACTGTTTTTTTTTTTGATAAATTTACATGAATCAGAGACTCTAAAGCCTTTAACTGTACAAAAAGAAAAGAAAAAAAAATGTTGCAGTGTTTGAACATTTGCCACACCCACGAAAGTCTTTATCTGCTAGGATTTGTTCATCTCTGGCAGTTTCTCGGCCTCCTGATTCTGATCTTGCCCTTCCTACTTCTCCCCTTTTCCATCATCTGTCTGCGTCAAAATGTAGTGTGTTTATAGAACATGCATCAACAAAGATTTGCTCACATTTGCACCCCTATAAATTGGTAATCCTATTTCCACTTTCTTTGACAGGATCAAATCATCCATGCAATTCCTCCATATATAAATAAACTTTTATTTCATTTTCATACTAATAAATATTGAGAAAGAATAAAGACTTTTAAACATTGCATTGAAGATTATTGCCAAGATTGTGAAAGAGTATAGAATGATAGAAAAGTGAGAGGATAGAAATGAGGAGGTAAAGCAAGAAGAAGTGAGATAGGTTTTTTTTAATGTTTTATAGAAATGGTTACAAATAGCCAAAGAGAACATTTACTTATTTTCTTTGAGAGGTTGGGGATGTTACTAACCATTTTCATCTAATCACATTTAAATTTCTTGGACTTCAGTATGAAAGGTAAAATAAATATTATTATTCACTTTTTAAAAAATGAGGGAATAGGGTACAAATATAATGGATGAAATGCCAGAAGTCTTCAAGCTACAACACACTACAAATAAGATTTAAATGCAGGTTTCAAATTCCAGTCTTTGCTCTTTCCCCCAGAATCACACTGGACATATATGTTGCCCAGCTTTCGGCTTAAAAACAAATGAGTAAAATATTGATAGAAAGACTTCTTTTTATTTTCCCCTGCAGCTTCCTTGAGTTTGCAAAATGGAAAGGTTAGTGTGTATAAGTTAAATATGGACAAGTGATATTTTTGAATGAACAGAGGACTGAAACTTGGGGATTGTCTATCTGGTAAGCACCAACAACTAAGGGATATCTAATGAGCTTGAAAAAATTGAATTTATTGGAATATAATATTTCACTTCACATAGGAAATATGGATTCCTACTCAAGAGAAATAAATAGAATGAAAATTTCTTGAGTTCTATTTCTAATGAATTATATTTAAGTGAATAGTTCTATATCTATCTATCATCTATCTATCTATAAATCATCTATCTATCTATCTATAGTTGTAGTTGTATTAATATAAAATTTTATGGTGTCATAGACTCTTTTACATAAACACCAAGGCAAAATGCTGACTAGTCAATTCATTGGGGGCATGACAAGTTACTAATCTGACTAGTCTCCTTCATTGTTTTCACCTGATCTGGAAAATATCTCAGTGCCTGTTCATTTTAACATCATTGTTATCTGATGAGAACATTGAGGTTCAGAACCCACAGGTAATATATTCTGGTAGGGCTGTTTTCTCTTATGCCTGCATTTCTAAATTAAAAATTCACAAAGCCTTATAAAAGTTTATAAGAACTTAGAAATTGCTATTTCTAGCATGTAGAATAGGGGGGAAAAAGTCAGATTCCAAGGTTAGAAGGTCCTTTTGCTTATTACATAGGGAAAATCATTTTTTTACCAGCTCTCCAAATAAAAACCTTGTGATTTCAAAGTCAGTTTTTCTCTTCCTTACAAGTTACCAAATCAAAGCACCTCAAATCATCTACCACAGGAATTGTATGACTGCTTTGATTTTAAAAATAAAGAGAGGGATTTTGGAACAAAATTGTCCTGTGGAAAATGAAAATATTTTTTTTTTTATTTTTAAGCCACAGCTGTATGACAAGGTCATTTTCACCAAGTTAAAGATGCACTAAAAATTACTACTTTTGAAAGCCAGCTGTAACTGTAGATAATGCTCATTTCAACAAGGAAACTAATGGGCAGTGAGAGACCCTGATGAAAGCCATGGAACTTCTCCATATAAAAATGTACATGCATTCAACTACTTGTGTCTAATTTTCAGAGAGTCCTGGGGCCTAAAGAAAGTTCATCTAATTCCACAGGTTAAAAACCCTGAAAATGAAAACATGACTGTTCTTCAGTTTGGAGTGGCTGAACTGTGAAGTAAATTAACTGTAAGTATGGCAATAAAAATGATCACCCAAGGAATTGTTCATTTTCTTTCGCACAATCTAAAGATCTCCAATAATGCATATGAATGTTAAAAATTCAATTCTTTCTAAATCCTATAATTAATTCATGCAGGGATGCATAAACCAGTCTGAGTAAAATGGCTTTACCTTAGTTTCCTTATATAGCTGGTTGAAATGGGCCCAAGAGCTTAGTGATATGTACAAATCTATTTTTTGTACTTTTTCAGAGACAAATTATTTTAAAATCTAATGAATCCTTCCCTTTTGCTGTAATATATTCACAAATGAAGGTTCATGAAATTCATAAATAGCTAATGTACTTCAAATATTGAGGCCTATCATTTTTCTCTTAAGAACTCTAACACATTCCTCCCTCTACTTTCTATTTATAGGCAATTGGAAGTGCCTTTTTAAGTCTAAAATAGTTGTATGTATATTAGTTAATAATTGCCTCTACTTCCCCACCACTCAATGATTCTAACTTCTTGCATTCTAGTTCCATTTTCCCATAGAACATGTATTCTCAAAGGATCCCAGTGACATCCTAATCCCTAAATCCATACATCTATTCACAGTCTCCTTTTGGTTTAGAACTATGCACTTTTAAGAATGTGGGGTTTGAAGTCACAGAAAACAAAATTTTAATCTCTTCTCTTTCCTTTATCAGTAGGTTCTCTTGAAAATTAAGTGAAACAATGCATAAAGGAAGTAATAAAAATGTAAGATGGTAAATCATTTATTTCCTAAAAGTGTCTTCAGCTTTTTGACACCAGATTATTGCAATTACTGTTTCTCTAGCCAGTCTGTTTTTCCACTATTCCTTAAATGTTCACGTTCTTCGAGTTGTTCTTTTCGGTTCCCTTTTCATTCTATATTCTACACCATCCCTTTTAGATGATCTTGCACCTTTGCATGGATTTAAGTATACACCTTTAATAATGGCTTCCAAACCCATATCACCAGCACTGAATTACACTACTTAATTCAACTCTTGTATTTCTTGTCTGTAATTTATCCATAGATGTTCCACAATGGCCTCAGCTCAGCATATTAAGAACAGAATGCACCTCCTTCCCAACAAGTCTATTGTTCCCTTATTTAGTTAATGACATCAGCATGGTCCTGCTTAACTCAATTGAATCCTTGATCTCCACCATGCTCTCATCTCTACATTCAATTAGTTGTCAAAATCTGTGGGTCCTATGCTCCCAGTTCGTCTTGGGTGACTCCCCTGATACAGTCAAAGGACACCTAATTAGTTAGTATCACCTCCTGGGGTGTCTTCTTCCACACCTAATTCCCCTTCCACTTTAACCATACTAATCCTCTCTTAAGCAGCAGTTAAGAGGGTTTTTGTTTGTTTGTTTGTTTGTTTGTTTGTTTGCTGGTTTTTTCGAAGCAGCTTTCATTTTATTCCCTAATCCGGCCAATATTTATTGAGTGCCTATTATATGTCTTTTGTGTTAAGAACCATCCAACAGAACTGGGCATTTTTAAACAACTTTCCAAGGTCTCTTTTCTGAACAATTTGCCCAGCCCATCTATTATTCTACTTGTAACTTATGTCTGATCGTCTCAGTTACTAAATGATTGACACCCTTCTTGTTCCTGTATGCCTTCATCAAATGCTGAAATATTTCAGCGGGCCTGGTGGCTCAGCGGTTTAGTGCCACCTGCAGCGCGGGGTGTGATCCTGGAGACTCGAGATCGAGTCCCGCGTAGGACTCCATGCATGGAGCCTACTCCTCCCTCTGCATGTGTCTCTGCCTCTGCCTCTCTCTCTGTGTGTGTGTGTCTCTAAGAATAATAAAAAAAAAAAAGTCTTTTGGCCTTCTTAGTTATTCATTGAACCAATGTATATTAGTGCCTGGACACAAAAGTTGGCAGAATTCTTCAGTCCTGCCCTCTGAGTAAAATGTTGTATTCAAATTCTCAGGGAGTTTAATTCACATTCAAGTATTTTATTTAGTTGCTGAAAGTAACTCCCTTCATGAAAAAGTTGAATGGGACAAAGCTACTCTCCTTCTACTCCCATCCAAACCAACCTTGAGATGTTTCATTTAAGACTCAGATACCACTTAGCTCTGAAAATCTTGTACAACCTCTTACTTAGTCCATAGAACCTAAATAATTGGTCTTAACTTCTAAAATTAGACATAACTGGATATAAGTTAACTTGATTTTCAAATTATTTTCTACTAATTGTCTTCCTCTACCTCATGCTTTTATTAAGCCTTACTAATTGCTTTTTCTCCAAAACAATTTGTTTTGTTTTTTTTCCTTTCCACAAAATTCCCTGTGATTAGAATATCCTTCCTCTCCAATTCTGTCAGAATCATACATATTTTTTAAAGCTTTTATTTATTTATTCATGAGAGATACAGAAAGAGAGAGGCAGAGACATAGGCAGAGGGAGAAGCAGGCTCTCTGCGGAGAGCCCAATGAAGGACTGGATCCTGGGACCTATTCCTGTGACCATGGGCTCATGCCCTGAGCCAAAGACAGACAAAAGGCTGAGCCACACAGGGGTCCCAGAATTATACATATTTTTAAGGCCCAAGCTGGTTATCACTTCTTTTATAAATAAATTGTTTCATGATCAGTAAATCCAGAGAGAATGTCTTTTTTAATGTTTGGAATATATATATGGATCTTGTCATTTTTCTAAGTTAAATTTGAGGGTTTAATTTCACTGATAATAGCCTTATCTCCCCCATTAGAATACAATAGTTCTTATTAACTATTGTTTCTCCTACAGTACATTCTATAAAGTCCTTATACAAAGATAAGTCATGAAGATATGTTAGAATAGTCAAAATATCAATGCATTAATCTTCTTCTTCTCCCACCTCCAGACTAGAATAGACATCTAGATACATTGAAATATAACAGGAAACACAGTGAAATAATGAGGTAAAAAAATATAGATATCTAAGTACTCGCCTTCGGAGCACCACTAACTAATGAATTCTATAACTTTGGACAGACTGTTCAACATCTAGCACTGGGGAGGAAGACACGCTTTTAACAGGGAAGTGCCTGAGGAAAGATACAGGTAATAACTGCCAGGATGTATGGGATGTGGAAGTTTGGAAGGTGGGCTTCAAAGTGATAAAAAGATTTGAGCCTTGATTTTACCACTTATTATTAGTGTCACTTCGGTAATTTCACCATTTGTGGCTTATTTCCACACCAGTAAAATTAAGATAATAACAAGGTGGTTTGAGGATTTGATTAGTTAATAAAAATAAAGCAGATGAAACAGTGTCTGGAACATAACAACCTAGTTATTAATAAAAATAAAGCAGATGAAACAGTGTCTGGAACATAACAACCTAGTTATTATTATCCTTAACCTTTATCTTTTACCCTTCAAAAAACTGGGAATCGTACAGTTGATCTTAGACTCTATTACTTATTTAGCTCCTGTACTCTAACGCAGTAATATGAAAATAAGTTTGTTATTCCAAGTATTTTATATTCAACGATGTCATAATTGTTCTATGGAAATGCATTTCTTTTTTTTTTTTTATGATAGTCACAGAGAGAGAGAGAGAGAGAGAGAGAGAGAGGGAGAGGCAGAGACACAGGCAGAGGGAGAAGCAGGCTCTATGCAGGAAGCCCGACGTGGGAACTCGATCCTGGATCTCCAGGATCGCGCCCTGGGCCAAAGGCAGCGCTAAACCGCTGTGCCACCCAGGGACCCCTATGGAAATGCATTTCATCTTTCACTTATATTCTACAAATTGAGATCCTTTGTAAGGCTTACTTTTACTTAATTATTGTCAGTTGATATAGTGAAAAGTTGCCTGATAAGGCACAAAAATATATAGCCCATATCCATTATTATTAGGGAGGAAAGGCCAAAATTGTGCTGTAAATTGGATATTTATATCAGTTTTATTCGTCAAATAAATTAGAATGAAATTTAACAAGACAGACATATGGCATTTTACTTTATAATGACCATGAAAAAGATTCAGTGATGGTAGTTTTATATTAAGCTCTTAAGTCTTGAATACACATCCAGCTGATGCTTGGGTGAGCACAGCCATTCCCATAAGTTTGGAAACAAACTTCTCAATGTTTTTCCTGACATTTTTCTTGTTAAATTTAAGAGAGAGGTAATAAACAATATTGGTTCTTCAGAGCAGAATATGCTTCAGGGACTCTATCTTTTATAACTATATGTTTTAAGAAGTGTTCTAAAGTTTTTATAAATGCTTTTTTACTTCACAGGTGCTTGAGGCTGGAAGGGATCCTGAGAGGTCATCACCCTGCCTTAAGGCAGAGTGAATCTAAAGTCTCCTAGAGGAAAATGATGAAGACTTTAAGAATTCCACTACTCTTCTGCAGGACCACCCTCCTCAATCCCCTGTTCCTGCTCCTCCAAAACAAATCCATCTTAGTAAGGTATGCACACAAGAACAAAGCCAGTTTAATTTTTGTTTTTTAATTGAGGCATAACAAGCTTGAGATGTGATGATTAACTTAAATACAGAAAATAATCCTTAATAGAAAAAGTCTCAATATTGGAATGCCTATTATTAGCATCATCATTAAATTCAGCTATTATTTTTCAATCATAATGACCTAATTAAGTTTAAATATTTGTGCACTACACATTAATAGATATTCCTCTGAATAGAGTGCTGCCCCCAAATTTTATCACTTTAACAAAAACGGAAACTGTTGCTTAGCAATAAGGAAAGACAAAAGTTTAAAAATGCATCTCAAAAGCATATTGTAGTCAACCATAAGAAGTCAGAGTAAATGATGATATCTAAAAGAATGCTTGAATGTGGAAACTCAATGAGAAAAGAACTGTTTCCTATTAGCTTTAACAGCAGGGTTTGTTATCATTTAAATACACGCTCTAATACACTTAGTGTTTTGTGCTACATTTAACAAGATTAAGTGAACACACACTGTTTCAACTCAAATCTTTATCGGAAATCAGAGGCAAGCCTCATTTCTTGCCAAAACATTCTCTTGTGGCTCATTCTTGGAGCAAGTTCATATAAGTAAATCTGTTTACCCAGGTGGACCACTGGTCAATTAAAGGATTTTCCTTTCAGGTAATTCTGCTTTACTGAACTTTCAAAACTTTATCTGGAAATTCTAAAAAATAGATGCATCTGATATGCTATAAAGTCTATAATTTGTAATAAAATGAAAATGGTATTCAAATATAGCAAAGAATTAAAATAAATGAGAAGAATAAGCCATTAGAGTTCTTACGTGATTTCATTATAATGCTACAAATAATTAGATTCTGAGAAAAAATAGTAGATACTAGATAGCTTACCCAAAAAACAAAGTGTCTCATTGTCTCATGTGTTAATTTCTCCCTTGATTGAAAAAGCTTGAACTACCTGAAGTAAGCTTCCAGGAGCATTACAAAAGAGGTGCCCAATTCTCAATTTACAGATAATCTTACTGAAAACTTTAACCTCATATCATCCTAGACATCAAATTCCCTTTTAAAGGACAATATATCTCTGGTTTCTTGCATTTTATGTTATCTTATAAGGTATTTCTCCTTGCATTTATATGGTGTAAGTATATATATTTTAAATCTAGTTCACTATGCATCTCTATTTTACAAAATATTTTGTATGTTCATCTAGCTCACATTCAACAGATATAGCTTCCTTTTATAAAAAATTATGTTTGTAAGTAATAAAATAGTACAACTCTATGACACCTGAAATGAAAGTGCTTTTGCCACACTTCTATTTGTATTGTAAGTAATTTAAAAATCCAGTTATTTGGGTATCATATCTGATGGGTCTTTGGCATTTTCAATTATTTATAGTTATTTATAAAAGACTAAAATCTTTTTTTATACTTTTCTGAATCATTTACAATCAATGACATGATGACAAGGTGATACTCATATTTTTTGTGGTAGGCAGAATAATGGCCCCAAAAATGTTTGTGTCCTTATTCCTTGACTTATGAATATATTATCTCACATGGCAAAAGATTTTGCAGATTTCATTAAGGATACAATCGTGAGATGGAGAGCTTATCCTGTTTTACCACAGTGGGTCCAATCTAATTCTTAAAAGTGAAGAATCCACCCTGACTTTGGTTAAAGAGAAAAGCTTAAAGACAAAAAGATCAGAAAGATGGAATGAGAAGAGGAGCTGGCTTGCACTGTTTGATCTGAAGAGAAAGGGGGGCATGGGCCAAAGCATGCAGGCACCCTCTAGAAATTGGAAAAGGCAAGATACAGGTTCTCTCCTAGAATCTCCAGAAAGAAGTACCAACACTTCAGTCTTAAATTGGTGAGACCCATGTTATACTTATCACCTCCAGAACTGATTTATTAATTCATTTATATAATTTAGCCACTGAAATTGAAGTAATTTGTTCCGGCAGCAATAGAAAAATAATTCAAAATTAGAGTTTTGCATTTTTCCCCAAATTGTTAAAGATTCACCAACTTCTTTCTGTGACAATCCATTTACTATGTCTACCTATAGTCTTGCTTTCTTCCTGCATTGTAAATTTGGTGAGAGGAGGGAGCTTTTATGATAACTGATCACTTTTGTGCTAGTGACTAAAAAGTTGGAGCATAATTTTAGCTTGTTTCTAGTACACTTAGTTTTTAAAGCTTATCTGCAATCATTCTCTATACTAAATTTACTATTGGATTTAACTATTGTTTTCCCAATCTTCTTATCACTCTGTCTTATTCTTTCTTAACTACTCATTTTAGTCTATACTAAAACTTTTTAAGTCATCATGAAACTTTCATGAGGTAAATAAATATAAAATGCATATTATGAATGGATGCACACTGATATGCAATACATGCAATAGACTTATCTCCTCTTTTCACACTCCCTTTATAACATTTTACATCTTTTTAGACATTTTCCTTCCCTTCCCACTCTTCCAAACTTACCCCAAATTAAGAAAATCACAAAAAAGGTAAAACTAAATGTACTCATTTTCCAATCACTATCAAGGATTTTTTTTTCCCCTTCATTTTCATTGTTGCCACCAGTCTCTGAATAATTTTCATCTTAAGCCATTTCCTATCAGTAGAATTGTTTAGACTGAGGCATGATTTTAAAACATAGAAGGGAGCTTTTCTTTTGAAATACCAGGATCCCAAAGAGGCAGAAAAACAATTGTTTCCTTCTTACAGCACTGCCAACTGTAGAGATGGAGAAACTAATATTTAAACTCTGTGTAAGCAGGGGCACCTGGGTGGTTCAGTTGATTAAGAATCAGGCTTTGGCACAGGTTGTGATCCTGGAGTCCTAGGTTCAAGACCCATGTGAGGCTCCCTGTTTAGCTGCGAGCCTGCTTCTCCCTCTCCCTCTGCCCCTGAGCCCTGTTCGGATGCTGTCTCTCTCTGTCAAGTAAATAAATGAAATCTTTAAAAATAAATAAATAAACTTTGTGCAAGCCACCAGTAAGTATTATTTCAATATTATTTCCCAACAATGCTGTCAAGGAATTATGAGTCCCATTTAATATTAAGAACACTAAAACTCAGAATATTTTATTTTCCAAGGTATCTAGGTGTCAAATGGCAAAGTATAAACTTGTTTCTTCCTATTGCAGTGATTTTAAAAGTGAGCTATATAAATATCAAACCAGGTATCAGTTCCACATTTAAAATTTTACTTTATAGTATCATTTTTGTAAATAATATTGTCCTGTAGTAACATAAATGTATTCATAAACAATACCAGTAGAGATGTCTGCAAAGTAGTATTTCACTTTAATGTATGTAAAATTAATCCCTGGACTTTGTCATATTGAAATATATTTAAGAATTAAAATTGAAGGTAGCTAAGGTGCTATTTAAGAGATGGTGCATCTCCTTATAAAACATGAACTCTATATAGTCACCAGGAGAAAATAACTTGGGAATCAGGAGTCTTAAGTTCTGGGCTCAACTCAGTTACCTACAAGATATGTTAACTTAAAAAAAAAAAGACATGTTAACTTTGCAAGTTAAAAAATATTGTCTACTACTGATCTGTTTCCTGAAAAAAAAAATCAGAACAATGGTGACTTCCTTATGGGTTATCTTCTCATGGGTAAATGTGATACATCATACATGTGCATGTCCCAGTGCCTCACACCCTTTTATTGAACAAATTTATGTGTTGAGTGTATTAATGAATTATCAAAAGATACCTGGAGAATTTCTTATATCAAATTAAACAAAAGGTTATTTGTTTATAAAATATTATATTGATCATATTATGTCTACCTATATAAATATTATGCCTCACCTTTAAAGAGAAAAGTAAAATATGAGAAGAGAATATAGCATAATATGAATTGTGGACATCTAGAAAGAGTATCTTTGGGAAGAAAAAGAGTGAAAGTGCATCTGTGACATCATGTTCTCTTAGGCTATGTGTTTTAGTATCAAGAGCATCTTCTTTAAACATAAGTAATTCTCAAATTCTATCCCTACTATTTATTTAGTTGGTCTCGGCTAAGTTACTGATATATTTTGAACCTAGATGTCTTCATATGTTTATAGTGGCTTTAATTATTACCTTGTCCAGTGTTTTAACAGGCTAGTCGTTCATTAAAATCTACAGTCTCTTTTTCCTCTGAGCACACAGTTGAATTATATTCCTCAGCCCTTTTTGTATGGCCAGTCATAGGCTTACATGCTGATCAATGAGATATGAGGAGAAATGAAATGTGTTCCATAAAATCTTTCCCATACAATCCTCCTTGTTCCCTTGCCCTTTCTGTCTAATGGAGGGGAACTCCAAGGGAAATCTTGCAAGCCAGAGGCTGGAGACAGAGCCATTGGCCCTCAGGGGTCGTAAGTGACTCTGAGCAAAGCCCTCCTATTACTATGACTCACTATTTTATGTGATAAACAATCAAACAATTACCTTCTATAGTCAAACCATTTTACACTTGGCTTGTTTTGTGATCACAGATTAATTTGTGTGTGTGTGTGTGTGTGTGTATGTGTGTATGTGGTTTAGAGTCCACTCAGATATTTCTCAAAAAAAAAAATAGATGTTCGTTGTAGATATCTAATTAGTTTTTAGTTGCTATAAGAGAAATTACTACAAACTTCACAGCCTACAATAGAACATATTTATTATCTCACAGCTTCCTTAAGTCGGGAGTCCAGATATATCTTCTCTGGATCCTTTACTAAGCATGTCATAAGGATGCAACAAAATGTCAGCTAGGACTAAATTCTCATCAAAAGCTTTTTCCAGTGGTCCCTTGCAACTGAAAAACCCATGGCTACTTGCTTTTCAACAGGAAAAAGATTCTCTGATATCCAGATGCTTTTTCAAAAGGCTTATTATCTGATTAAGTCAGACTCACCCCCCAAAAAGTCTCTTCATTCAAAGTCAACTGATTAAGGACCTTAATAACATCTACAAATATTTTCTTCTTGTCATATAACATAAACAATCATGGAAGTGATATCCTACCACCTGTGCCATAGTTTATTGGCTAGAAGTTTTCGCAGGATCCACACACAAGGCAAGGAGATCGTACAAGAGATGACTAATCAACTGTCTCTACCACAGTTTTCTGTTCTTACAATGGTAATCAGAGAAACATAAAATATTAGCACAATTAGAAGTAAAGAGAAGAAAGTGCCATGGGAAGCTCCCAGTATCTCAGTGCATTTTGTTAAGTTATATCAAAACGACTTGGGTATGAAAACAAACTCTGGAATAGTTCAACCCTGAAATTTTTTTTATAAATTTAGTTTTTATTGGTGTTCAATTTGCCAACATACAGAATAACACCCAGTGCTCATCCCGTCAAGTGCCCCCCTCAGTGCCCGTCACCCAGTCACCCCCACCCCCCGCCCTCCTCTCCTTCCACCATCCCTAGTTTGTTTCCCAGAGTTAGGAGTCTTTATGTTCTGTCTCCCTTTCTGATATTTCCTACCCATTTCTTCTCCCTTCCCTTCTATTCCCTTTCACTATTATTTATATTCCCCAAATGAATGAGAACATATAATGTTTGTCCTTCTCCAATTGACTTACTTCACTCAGCATAACACCCTCCATCAACAAATATTTTTTTAAGTGCTTTCTATATGCCCATTGGTAAATGTTCTGAGGACATGAGAGAAACATTAAATATAAGATCTCTGCACAAAGAGCATGAAACCAAGAGGGGATTCAAGGGATTTATCCACCACTAAATACTAAAAAAATAGAACTTCATCCAACAGTGTGAATGTAAGAATATAGTATATAATACATATAACACAAAAAATTTATGTTAGCTGACTACTCATATTATCAATAGAATCTCCAGTCAACAGTAGGCTATTAATGATTAAGTTTTGGGCGAGTCAAGTTATATGCAGATTTTTAACTGTATGGAGATCAGTGACCCTAATGCCTGCATTGTTCAAGAGTCAACTGTATATATATATACCTATATATACCTATATATATATAGGTATATATACACACATACCTATTTATATATACCTATTTATATACACCTGTGCATATGCATATGCACAGATGTGTACATGTATATATAAATGTGTATATGTCTTGTAAGTGCTTTAAATTTACATAACTTATATTCTCTGTCACATGTTTTTTTTTATTTTTCCTCAAATTGTTATGTAGATATATTTCCATTCAACTGAGAAACATGCTATCAAATAAAATGATAGCAATATAAACATAAGCATTGTTTCAATGGTTTTCCTACTGTAAACACCACTGAGATAAATCCAAATCTAAACCTTGTTCTTGTAGGCAAGAGTTTCTAGTATGGGATTTCTGGGGCAAAATCTACGTATATGCCCATGTATTTTCTAGATACTGGCAATTACTGTTCAGAGCTCACTACTCTGTACTCTTAGCGAGCATATATTGAGGTACCCATGTCTCCACAACCTTTCCAAAATTAATACCATCAGACTTATTTTTTCATTATGGAGGGTAAAGATAGAATTTCATTGTCTTTTTTTTTAGATTTATTTATTTATTTATTTATTTATTTATTTATTTATTTATGATAGACATAGAGAGAGAGAGAGAGAGGCAGAGACACAGAAGGAGGGAGAAGCAGGCTCCATGCCGGGAGCCCAAGGTAGGACTCGATCCCGGGACTCCAGGATGGCTCCCTGGGCCAAAGGCAGGCACTAAACCACTAAGCCACCCAGGGATCCCCCTGTCTTTTTAATATATTCTCCAATGCCAGCAACTGAGAGCTTTCTCAAATGTTTCTTTCAAAATTTCTTATAATGTTATTTTTACACTTCAGATGCAGTAGGTGTTTTAGCACAAGAGAGACTTGCAACTAAAATATATCAAAATAATTTAGAGGTAAGGCCACGATATGAAAATATTCTTGTGGTAGGACAAGGTTCAAGAAATAATTCTGTTAATTGATATCAAGGAAAATTAAATTGACATTCTAGAAAACTCCCAAGCACTTGAGGAATGACTTGTCATTAAGGTTACTGGCTCTAGAGGCACAGCTCCAAATGTCGGGGTTTTTCTTTTCTACTCTTACAAAAGAACCATGTTTTTTTTTTTTTTTTTTTTTTTTTTTTTAGAACATAAACCTCTCTAGCTACTGGATTTAACAGTTACAGAGCCTAGCTGGGCATGCTTAACCACTTTTCAAATGCATATGAGAATTATCCTTCCTAAACTCAGTTTAGTCCTAAATATAAAGTTATAAATGTGACAGCACCCATGTGTATTCTAAAGCACTATACAAATGTAAGGTATCTTCATTACCTAGTGTTATTGGAATTAATTTCTGGGAGATTGAGTAGTGTATTTCAAGTGGCCTCCAATTACAAAGACACATCTGAATATAAGAAGTGAACACATTTCTTTTAAAATTATGCATACTGAAGCAAAATCCACCCTGGAATTCCCCTATATAAATGAAAGTTCAATTTCCTTAGAGTATATGCCATCTCATTCCCTAGTGTGTAGCAGCAAATTGTTTGCTTTTTATTTTGGTGCTATAAATGCCAGAGAATATTTCTCACATCATTTACACAGAGGCTTTGGTCCTCAATAGATGGAAATGTGAACTAGGTTATCCTTGCCAAAGTCAAAAAAAAGTAACTATGGAAGTCACATTTCACATTTCAATAAGAAAAAAGTCCCTAGATCAAGAGAATCGTTTTTGAGATGACAAATCTTTTGTTTTATTCTGGTCTGTGTTTTCACAGAGTATAACCTTACAGAATGATTTTTATGGTATTTCTGAATTCCCGGAAGTTCAGAAGAACAAGAACTACAAACCATGATTATCCACAAGTTATTGCTGTACATGCAAACTCTTGAACCACAATCACCATTGTCACTCCTTTTATGTGAAGAAAATAATGCAAATGATTTCCAAGGAGTGGATCACATCTACACTTGAAGCATTGGATGAATATCTTTAAATTATCTTTTATTTTTATTTCAATACATGTACAATGCAATAGTGAGCAGCAGTTTATAATACTTGACTAAATGTCAGTAAGTGAAGAAGTTTTGGCTGACATCACCCAACCATTATGAGTGTATATAAATATCCAGTATGAATAAGATTCTTTTCCAGAGAATCCATATAAACACAATCTCTCTCTCTCTCTCTCATACACACACACACGCACGCACGCACATGCACACACACATGCACACACACACATAAACCCTTGGGGATAATCTTTCCTTCAGGGAAAAAAAAATGGGTCTGTAAATCAACTTTCTTTAGACACAATGGCTAGTTATTAGAGATCTCATCTTTTCAGCTAGGCAAGATAATTTCCTAAAAGGTTTCCCCAAAGTAGATTTTGAATTGGAAAACAGTTACTGTAAATTAATACAACATCACTGGTTTGAGAGGAAAGATTTATGTGTTCTTCCTCCAAAGGCTAGAAACTTGAACAGTTCTTTGTTTAATATTGTCCTCTTCATGTCGCCTTTTTTATAAAAGAAGCCTGAAGAGCTCTTTGCCATGAAGGCCACATTTTCTATTAAACATAACTAATCAAACACACATGCATACTATGTGTAAATGACATTCACTTCAGTGTTGCTACTTCACCTAGTAAAAATGCTTCAAAACAAACACTTCTTAAATGGTCATTTTACCCTCTGCTTTTGGAAGTACCCAGGCTTCAGAAAGTTTTATAAAACAGATTTGCTATTGATATAACATGGCAATTTGCATTATAATCTATATGAACTCACAATCCTAAAAACTGTTTAGAAGGCGCTTTGATAATGGACTGTGCTCACTGATTGGTTGTCTTCTGTTTATTTCAACTTACTATATCTTGATATTATGTTTTTAGTAAATTTTACTTGCTTGTTTTTACCTCAAATCATATTCAAGAAAGCCTATAGCTATTTGGTTATAGAATAAGAAATATTAATTTGTTTTTCACATGAACTTATCCAAAGGTACCATAGTAATCAAATTGTACAAATGTTTATACTTCATAAAATTATATATGTTAGAAAATAGCTATGTCCCACTTTATAGTCTATTTGTTTTAAGGGGTACAATTTAGTGACAATTTACCCAAATCCTTTCAATTTAGTAATAAAGTGCTGTTAATTTTTTTAAAAATATTAAACACATCTCAAGAAATAGTTCTACGAAATGAGTTATGATTATTAATTTGATAGATCTGAATGAACAAAATGAGATTTAACTTTGTGAAAAGGTCAGCATGTAGATTTTCAGCTTCTAGAAGTGACCTTGAAAGTCACTGCTGGTAGAGTTGTATCTGGCATTGAGGTTGATATGAGTGAATGAATCCAAAACTTACCAAAGTCTGTTCCACAGGTAAGTATGAAATCATAGTGGGAGATCATCTTTAAGGAAAAGCTTTGCTTCAGGAAGTTCTGAGTATCTAAGCTCTCTCACTATGACTAAGAATCTTTGATGATAGAATTTGACCACAACAGAGTCCCTTGTTCATTTACTCTTAACCATATAATAACAATTATCTGATAATAGACACGGAAAGAACATGTGGTTGGCCATCTTACAACTATATATATATTATATGTATATATAATATATATCATATATATTAAAGATTTATTTATTTATCATTCATAGAGAGAGAGAGAGAGAGAGAGAGGCAGAGACACAGGCAGAGGGAGAAGCAGGCTCCACGCAGGGAGCTCGATGTGGGACTCGACCCCGGGTCTCCAGGATCACGCCCTGGGCGGAAGGCAGGCTCCAAACTGCTGAGCCACCCAGGGATTCTCACAACAATATATTAAACAGATGCTCAGTGCCAAATAAATATTTTGTTTTCCAAAATTAATGAAAGCAGATAGAGATTAATATGCCTCAATCATTCTGGGTTCTAACCATGAACACCTTTTTTGTATTATTATTTATCTACAATAATGGGCAAGTAATAGTGCCTAATGATAATATCCAAGAGGAGATCTAAAGTTAGAGATAAATTGCATGTGATACTGTATTCCCTCAAAAGTTAGGAGATTGTGGTTCCTAACCCTATTTCTATATTCCTCATTTAAACTTAGTTTGGTGAGTCATGAAGGCACTGCCTTTTCAATAAATGTGTTAATAATTTATTTTTATTTTTATTTTCCTATTTTGAAGTATAACTTTTACAATTGCAGATTGCCCTATGTTGACACTCCTACTCTCAAATTCTTATCCGTGTGAGGTAATCACACTTTTTAAGCTTAAAAACAAACATAGCCTTTTTTTACGCTTTTTACTGGTAGTAAATGCTGACAATGCTATTTTTCCCTTTAAAATGATCTTGATGGTCGAAGACTCTGTACTCTACAATAAACAAATTATTTAATTTAATTGAATGATTATGCTTATGAAGGAAAAAACTCAGAGCATTGGTAATGTAACAGAGTATAAGATCCAGACAGAAATTACAACCCAACCTTAAAAATCTTGCTGTGTTCAGATTGGTGAAGTTCATTACAAACTACTTACAGGTTTTTCTTCAGATCAGGAAAAAAAAAAGTAGACACTGAGTTTTAATTGTGAATATTTTTCTAAGTTCATTTGAGAAAAGACTTCATCTTGACCCTATTTTACTGAACTAACTTGGTATGTCTTACTAAAATCTCATTGCATAGAACTCTATCTGACACTAATGAAGAGTAATACTATTCATTGATGGACTTCAGAGAAGCTGAAAAAACAATGTAGGGATTTTTTTTTTACATTGACTCTACTGTTCCCTGAATGTTATGTCAAATAGTGATTGTGAAAATGCACAGTAAGTGTTGTTCTGGTCCCTAATTTAAGGCTGCAAATTTTCCCTGATGTTTTTATGCCAAGCAACCTTAGCATAGAAATAATTACAATAAGCAATAGGAGTACAGTAGGAGTACAGAATACTGGACGGACTTATCATTAGAGAAGTAATAAGAGTTATCATGAGACAAATAATCCCAGGGGACTTCAATAATCAGTTGTAAATGCCATTCAAGCTAACAAAATCAAAATGTTTCCTTGAAAGCAGCAAAGAAGATAGCAGAAACACTAATTAGATACAGAAAAGCTCTTCCAAACCCGAACAATGTTACTTGGCTTCCTTGAATAGTTTCCAATGAGGTAATTTGTTTTGTTTTGTTTTATTTCTCAAGAAAATTAACTTTTAGCTTTAAGCATAATGATTTTTCTTATACATCTTTGACTTTAATCCAGTTTGCTTAAACAAGGGGAAAATCACACTTTTTAAAGACAAATCTTATTGAGTTAGTGTTTATTTTTCTTCACTGAATGAGTTTTTGCTAAAAGGTACAACAGTGAATATATAGTTTTAAACATTTAGCATCAAAAAAGGATTTCCAGGAAGTCATCTGAAAATCAACAGGGGAACAACATCAACAATAACAAAAATTTTTTGTATCTTTGATAAAACTGGGATACCAGTAATCACCACCCTCCTTCCTTTTTTTAAATTTTATTTTATTTATTCATGAGAGACACAGACTGAGAGAGAGAGAGGCAGAGACACAGGCAGAGGGAGAAGCAGGCTCCATGCAGGGAGCCTGATGTGGGACTCGATCCTGGGACTCCAGGATCACGCCCTGGGTCAAAGGCAGGCGTTAAACCGCTGAGCCACCCAGGGATCCCACCACCCCCCTTCCTTAGGTAGATATGTGGTCAAAGCAACAGGGATAGAGTAGGAAAAGGTGTAAGGAAAAGATAATATATCAGAGAATATGAATGGAGCATGAAGCATCTCAGAAAGAGGAAGCAAAAATGAACTTTTAAAAAGTGATGGCCACTCCTGGAGAAACACTCAGAATTCTCTTTTCAAAAAGTGAGAACAGGACTATACCACCTGGTAGCAAGGGAGTACTGGATTTAGTTTAGGTCTGAGGAACAGAAAAAGTAAGGCTAAATAAAGAATTAATAGATAAATCATCTTGTAGAAACCAGTTAACTAGTTTGTCATAGTGATTGCAGAAGAAAAGGAAATCTTGCCACCTAAAAATATAAAGCGAAATAAAGTGAAAAAGCAATTAAACAAACAGCAACAACAGAAAAACAACAACAATAAAAAAAATCCCATGAAGTTGCCTAACTCTTTGAATGGGGAAAAGTAAAGAATAATTAAACTTATACAGAAGAAACTCAGTGTTACAAGAAAAATTGCAATTAGCCTGGAACCCAGCCTTAACACTTCACTTGAACAATAGTTGGCCTATGAAAATATTGTTCCTTCCATTATAATTAATTTAAAAAAATACCATTAATAAGATATGCACAAAAAAAGATTTTAAAGGAGTAAAAGAAGCAGAAAATATTTACAGAAAATGAAAAATTCCTAACAAAAAAAATTGTTACTAGGGAGAAGATAAAAATTGTGATCATATATTTTCACCATGAGTTAAAAAGAGTAGTTGCTTCAATGAATCAAGAACACAAGGCAGAAGGCCAGAAGTTCAGGGAATAAATGACAAAACAATCTAGAGAGATCTAAAAGTTGAGCTGGGGGGTTCAGTAAAAATGAAAGAAAAATATTAAAACATCATAGAAATAAAGTAAATCTGAAAAGATTATGGGAAAGAACATAAATGACTCAAATAATATTGAGGAACAAAGTACAGAAATTGAAAAAATAGGAAATAGAAATAGTTAAAATAAATACAAATTTTTAAAGAGAAAAAATGAATTAAAATGACAGGCATTGAAAATAAGGAAATGTATTATAAGTTGGTTGATCTCTCTAAAAAAGAAAATCAAAATAATGGAACAGAAGAAAAATAAAAAAATATAAGAAAAATTTTTGGAAACAAAAGAAGATATGACTTTAAAAATTAAAAGACACTTGAATTTACATTTTGTTCTAGGTACAAATGACACAGAATGGCCAATGGAGAAAGGAAAAAGACTGTCTTATGAGAGAAGGAAAAATGTGACTGGTCTTAGTTATCCAGCACCATCCACATATCACAGCATAGTGAGAAAACATCTACAATTTTTTTTTAAACCTGAAATGTTAAGAAAAATGTTTTTACACAGCTGACCTGTTTTCTGAGTACAAAGTTACCAGGCACACAATTTGAACTTGCACACTATTGCTGAGTCATTCTTCAGGGATCTTCTAGAAGCCAAACCCCAAACAATCCAGAAATGACTAAAAATCTTTGGTGAAGGAACTCTGCATGGGATGACCAGAAAATATAATATACTTAATATTCTTAATATTTCATGAAACATTCTTATCCTTAAAATTTTATCCTATATTTATTTGAAACTCAAATTTGAGTAATTATCTATTTTTATTTGTGAAAGGTGACAACTCTGTGAAGACAGATAAATCTTTTAACTGCATTAACATGATTGAAAGAAACATGGGGTCTAGAATTTTTCAGAGCAGAATGTGAATATTTTTTATCCACTGGCATTTCAAAAATAGCATAACAAAATATGAGAGGGGGAATGGGGAAACAGGGTGAAAGGAAAGTCAGTTCTTTGATCCCTTAACCTGTAGTAGACAAAGAAGGATAAATATATTAATTTTTATCAATGGTCAGATAAGAGTTATCTAAAAATAGGAGATTAATAATATTCTATAAAATTAAAGTGACAAAGTTGAACATCAGAACAGAATTATAACTATAAATAGAAAAACAGAAACCTAAGTTAAGAATGCAATAGGACATAAAATAACATGCTAGAACTAAGATCAAACTATCACACAATAAATAAAAGACTCCCTTATATGTTTGCCTAGAGTAAAACTCAACTCCAGCCTCTACAAAAAATATACATTAACAATACAATTTAGAAAAGGGAAAACCAAGATGTCAAAGTACACAAAAGATTCACCCAAAAAGAAATCTAGGATTGAAATCTTTTATCAGGCAAACATTAAGTCAGGACACAAAGCAGACAAATTGAAGAAGGGTATTTTTCTATTGTTATAAATTGCAGTTCACAATGAACATCTATGCCACCATATCAATAGGCATATAGCAAACTGCAGAGAACATATAAGGAAAAAAAGACAAATGCATTAATTTTGTCTCTCTACCCATGATAATTAAAGGGACATAAATAAGTAAAATTGAAAAAACATAACTAAGAAACATCTAATAGTTTATACTAAGCTCTGTATCTTGAAAAAGAAAAACAGAGCACAATCTCCTTTCAAACATCCATTGATTATTATTTATAAAAAGTAAAAATATCATAGGCCACAAAGAAAAATTTAATCAAAAAGTAGCAAAGATAGGATGCATTCTCTTATCAGTCTGCAGGTAATAATAGTAACAACGACTAATAAAACTTCTGAAAATTAAAAGCAGATCTCTCTTCTTGGGTCATGGAGGAAATCCCACAGAAGAATGAAAAATATCCCAAAAATAAAAACAAGGATACCCTAATTATCTTCCTAGATACTACTTACAAATCATCTGGTAAGAATATGTAATTATTTCCCTAATTTTATATTTTGTATTATTTGAGATAATAGCCATATAAATAGTAAAGGGAGGAGCTGAATTTAAACTCAGTTGATTGACACCAAATTTGTTCTTTTTACATTAGGCATTAATGCCTTTCAAAGTATTAGAGCCTTTCTTCCTTTATTTGTAAAATGAGCGTGTTAAATGAGAAAATAAGAACTAGTATTTGACTGCTTACAACAGGCCATATGGTGTTACATGGGGTTTTTTCTGTGCATTAATGTTTAATTCTCACATCAATTCCATGAGGTAAAAATCATTATGCCTAACTTAAAGGAAGCTAAACTGAGGCCCTGAGAGTTAAATAACTTTTCCAACTTGCCTAAATAGTCAACTAAATAGTCAAATCAGAATCTGAACCCAGAGAGTCTGGTTGGCTATAGATTTAGCCACATTTCAGACATAGTCTGCTTCCAAGGTCTGGTTCTAGAGTTCTGTAAGACACATGTATACCTTAATATTCATGACATGATGTTTAAATAATTTATCACAGAACATTGTATGGCCCTCAGTGAATTACATGTGGGTAATAGGATAACTATTCAGATGAGTTTTTCCCCAGGGTAAATGAAGAGTAAAATGCCAGGGTTCCAATCACACAGAACAACATTCTCAATTGTTAGTGAAACAAAAGAATTGTTTCAGTACTGTAGGCAGCACATGTCCCAAATAAGCTTTTTAACCAACGCAGATGGTGTAGGTTTGATCCAGGGCTGTTACATAAACACGTTAGTTTATAAATGAAATTGTCCAACCTCAATGACAAATAGCTGTACATCTGCCTAATAATTATTTCTGTACCATTTTTAGAACAGAGTACTGTAATTATTTTCCGTGATTATAAAGAATTTGGGAATGAATCACACAGATGCTTTGCTATTTACAGTTAAACAATTATTTCCCTTCTCCTTCCTTACTATCCAATAATATTTCTTTATTATGTTGAACCTAAAAATTGAACAAGGAAAGGTAATGTAAGCCAACATATTAAAGACAGTAATCACCCAGATTGCTACTGCTGGGGAAATAATTCTACCATATGTCCTCTGTTCCATTGATTGTGAAATTGCTGCTCTCATTAAATGGTTTGCTTGACCCTTAGTGGAGTAACCACCATTTTCCTCTTTTAGAGTTGCAATTTCATTGCTTGTCTTTTATCCCTGGAATAGATTTCTAATGATAAAATGCTCCATCATATTCTTCCCTATCTCCTCTATTCCTGCTGGCAGTCTCTTCCATTTGACTCCTCCAAGAAGTTTAGATTATTTATATTATATGGCCATCAACTTGGTAGGTGCTATTGGAAACACAAGTTTTTTTGTTGTTGTTTTTTGTTTTGTTTTGTTTAATCACAGTTAAGTATTGCTCTGGCTTGGATGGAGAATGAGAAAAAAAAACAAAAAGGGAGGAGAAAATGAATACTGAAGAATGAACTCTTATATAATGTTTTAGATACTTGAGGAGAAGAATTATAGAAATTTTCGTGGTTTCACATTCACAAGATTTTGTTTAGGAAATGCATAGCGGGTAAAATTTGTCATCCAACAAGTATATAAAAAATGCTTCCTATATAATTAATGTGTGGTTATACCTTAGGGTAAGGTGATCCCTGCCTATACTGGAATCACAGAGGGAAAAGAGACATTAAAATGAGACTTAAAATGAGAATTAAAAAGTGTAAAAGTCTATATATAATTACAATATTTTAACCCATATAAAAATAACTTATAGAGGTAAGAGAATTACATTTGTTAAATAACAGTCATGTCTTTAATGTCAGGAAAAGAATAAATAGTAAATATAATAGGACTACGGAATTCTGCAAACATAAGTTTGATCTTGCCCCATCACTCAACTATGTGACAGAGAGTACCAGGGATGAGATCTGACAGTGAAAATATCAACATTAAGGTAAAAAAAAAAAAAAAAAAAGAAAAAAAGAAAAGAAAAGAAAAAAGATAGCTTTAAAAAACTGTGACTGATGATCTAGTCAAGATTCTCAGAGAGTATACTGGTATAAAATAAAGTTGGCTCCTATTTTGAATATCATTTTTTCCATATTATGACATTTTTGCAAATGTTAAATGTCCAACTGCTTGTTAGAACATTAACCCTAAGCTTGCTGCCGAATCCTATAAGTGATCTTAACTCAATAATAATATAAAACCTTTAATATTCTATGGGGTCACTAACCGAGTATGTATGCTAATGAAACTTTAACTCTGACAAGATAATCTTAATTTGGTAATTTGAATAAATTGATGAAAAATGGGATGTCTGGGTGGCTCAGAGGTTGAGCACCTGCCCCTGGCTCAGGGGGAGATCCGCGGTCTCTGGATCGAGTCTCACATTGGGCTCCCTGCCTGGAGCCTGCTTCTCCTTCTGCCTATGTCTCTTTCTGTCTCTCTCTCTCTCGAATAAATAAGTAAAATCTTTTAAAAAAAGAAATATTTGTAATTTTATTGTCATTCTGGCCATAAAGGTCAAGAAATATATGTTAACAAAGTGAACTATAGTCAAACATTTTTATGAAAGTTATTCACAGCATAAAATGTTTTATCTATTATTTCTGTTTGAACTGAAGATGGAACAAACCATTATAATAGTGCAATATCTAGTTCATTTGACCCATCCAAAATTGGTTTGGTGCATGAGCCACCAGCAAATTCATTTATTATTTTAGAACAGCAATGTTATAAATGCTATTTATTCATGAATGACAACAGTCCTCTTACTTTACATAAGCAATTTAACACAGTTCATTTGTTCAGGTGTACATGGTGAGAGACAATTCATTTACATTATTTTTCTCTTCTAACTACTACACCCCCATATTGTATTCATTTCCCAAGAGCAGTTGCTTAAAAAAAGCATCTGAAGGAGATTTTCTTATTTTCGCTACAGACATGATTTTCCATGCAAAAGTTTGCTAACATAAACAGTTTTTGCTCTATATTTTGAAAGAACAAAGAAATCTGGCATTCTCTACATGGCATAGAAACTGGCACCATTTTTTTTCAGTTCTAGCGGCCCATTTTGACACAGCTATTGTTATTGACCATAGCACTAGAAGTATTAATGATAATAGTAGTAATAGTTTGTACTTGACATTTCTTTAAACAGGTCATTAAATTCTTCTTGCTAAGATGAGCTACATTTTTTCAGAAACACGTACCGTTTTATGTGGGAAGACTTAAGAGAAACAGGCAAATAAACTTCCAAAAGATGAACAAATGCAGTATTTCCTTCTTTGCTATGATTTTAACTGTGCATCACACATAACTGTCTAGGTCAAGTGTAATTAGAGAATCCTTGGTATTCACCAGCTTTACCACGATTCTTCATCTGCAGGTCTTTGAGGGGAAAGGAACTGAGAATTTCATTTCCATCAAATTTTATTCCATCTGTCTCATTTGGGGAAACAATGTGTTAAATATCTGAAGGGGCTCTCTCAAGAGACAGAATTCTTGGGGCACCTGGGTGGCTCAGTCAGTTAAGCATCCAACTCTCAGTTTTGGCTCAGGTCATGATCTCATGGGTCCTGAAACAGAGCCCCACATTGGTCCCCACACTCAGCAGAGAGACTGCTTAAAGATCCTCTCCCTCTGCCCCTCATCATAGTTGCTCTGGTGCTCTCTCTCTCTCTCAAATAAATAAATCTTAAAAAAAAAAAAAAAAAAGAATTCTCTTCTAACACTAAGAAACAAACCAAGACTTTGACACTTCTTAAATCCCAAATTAACTATAGTGAGTCCGTTCCATCATTTGTACAGGGATGCATATTCGACAACAGTTGGGAACCATTGCTACAAATAATGGATAAAAGTTTGCTTGAGGATTCTCCAAGCAAGATTCCATTTTTTTCTGCAGTTGAAAACTCTTTCTCTCCCTCTTTCTCTGTTCCTCCTCCTCTCTATTTCTGTCTTCTTACATAGTCAGTAGAATGCGAATAAGGTCATCATTTTGTATATCTATCTATTTTATGTATCTATCCATTTTTATGAAAATAAAGTATTTTGCTCTTGGTATACTTCTTTCAGGTCTCAGGAGAACTTTTCCTGGACACTGAGCCTATGTCACTACCATATTTTAGGATTAAATGTTTTATCAAATATATTTATGGAATTCATAAAATGCCTATAGTTTGCATTTAAAATTTGGGGATCCCTGGGTGGCGCAGCGGTTTGGCGCCTGCCTTTGGCCCAGGGCGCGATCCTGGAGACCCGGGATCGAATCCCACATCAGGCTCCCGGTGCATGGAGCCTGCTTCTCCCTCTGCCTGTGTCTCTGCCTCTCTCTCTCTCTCTCTGTGACTATCATAAATAATAAAAAAAAAATTAAAAAAATAAAATAAAATAAATAAAATAAAATTTGTTGGAGTCCTTTCTCTTTGACATCTTTCTCACTACTCACAACTCAGGGGCAGACAGTGTAGAAAAAACAATCTGAAAAACGCCTGGGGCACACAGTGGGGAGATTATTCACTATTCTAGGAGTGCATCCCTGAGAGGCCATGTTCAGGGAAATGCCTCTCTGGGAACAAAGGAGCTGGCTGGCACCATTTTCCTCACTGGCCCCTCAGCATAAACACAGAGCCACTGGTGGGAGACGACAAACACTGTCATTGGCTGCCTAAGTCATTTACACAAAGCCCCAACTCCCTTCTGCTCTAGCAGTACTGCCCTTCCATCAAGCTTGTCACAGTCCCAGTGTGTTAGGTCCCTCCTCCAGAAGACCAGCATAAGTCCCTGCCCACATCACAGCTTCTGATCAGAAAGTTCTGCAGGGCTTCAGTTCTAGTATAGTTGGCACCAAGTCTCATTTCACAAGCAGACCAGAGCACACCTAGCTAAAACTCACCTCATTCAGGCCAGGGACATACACTGCTCAAAGCCGGCAAGGAGAGCCTTTGCAGACAACTGGCCTAAGGGATAGAACAACCAGAACACAATAGCAAAGCACACATAGCACATACCCAAGACCGTCCCTGGCACTACCTGACTTCTTCATAAGGCCATTACTTTTAGGAGCAGGAGACATAACTGGCTTCTAACACAGAGAAGAAGACAGAAACTTAGAAAAAAATATCAAGACAGAGAGAATTATCCCAAATGAAAGAAGATAAGGCCACATCCAGAGTTCTAAATGAAACAGATATGAGTTGTGTGCCTGAAGGAGAATTTAAAGCAGTGGTCAAAAGGGTACTCACTGGGCTTGAGAAAAGAACAGAAGACATCAGTGACTCTTATAACAGAGACAAAATTTAAAAAGAATCAATCAGAGATAAAGAATTCAATAACCAATATTGGAAAAGGGCTTGTTGCAATGAACAGCAGACTGGAAGAAGCAGAGGAATGAATTAAGACCTAGAAGACAAAATAATAGGATATAATGAAGCTGGACAAAAGAGAGAAAGAAGAATTATGCAACACAAGAATAGACTTAGGGAAATCAGTGACTCCATCAAACATAATAACATTTGTATTATAGGAGTCCCAGAAAAAGAAGAGAGAAAAGGGGGCAGAAAATTCATTTGAAGAAATAATAACAGAAAACATCCCTAATCTGTGAAAAGAAACAGACATCCAGACCCAGGAGGCACAGAGAATTCTCATCAAAATCAATAAAAGCAGGGTAACACCAAGACACATTGTAATTAAATATCCAAAATATAGTGATAAAGAAAAAATCTTAAAAGCAGCATGACAAAAGAAGTCCTTAACTTACAAGAGAAAATCCATAAAGCTAGCTAGAGATCTCCCCCTACTACAATATAAACTTCAGGAGAACAAGAAACATAGAATTTTCTTACTTCTGAATTGCAAAACCTAGAATATCTATGTTTGTGAAATGTGACCATTTTGAAACTACTAGAAAAGGAAAACAAAATACCTTAATCACAGAATACAAAAATTTTAGTATGAAGAACAGGCATGCCAATGAATCAAAGTACTCAATTGTTAGTCTGGTTCACATACACACACCATATTCATCATTATTAGTTGATTTTCAATGGTGCCTACAGAGGTCTTATTGTTGAACTTGGTGTCTCTATTCTTCTTCTATTTGGAAACAATAACCATAAGCTATCTATAATCCCTGTATCTGTTTAATGATAGCTAAGTTCAATAGTATTTCCATATTCTCAAATGAGTTAAAGTGAGTCATGAAAAAGCCCAACTCTTTTAGGCAGTTCCTTCAGGTTTATTGTTACGATAGCCATAAGATTAGAAAAATGTATGCCATTATCTTCATGACAAATAAAGCAATGAATAAGTAGATGTTTTCCAGAATTAACTCCACCGAACATAAAATGTACTATGACATTAGATCTTACTTAAATACATGGAGCCTCTCCATGCATTTAAACAATTCATCTCAACATCAAACACCTGCTATATATCTACTGTACTCCAGATTTTTTTAAGTTTTGGTTTACAGCCAATTATTAGTAGTTATAAAAGCAGCATTTTAAAGTAGCTCATTAGCCCATATTTCAGAACCTATTTCTCTTTTCAATTTTTTGAATACTGACATAAGTTTCAGAGGCTGGTAGAAGAAACCTACAAGCTAGGATGATTTCTTGAGGGCAAAATTTTAATATCTGTCATAGAAGCTTTTGCTTTTTAAACTTCCCTAAACTCATGGGTTACTCAAATCAAAGAGAAAATAAAAATGACGGCCAAATTAAGGATAAGGAAAGTAGCTGTGCTTGAGTATACATGCACATACACATAAAAAAATACTTAGTAGAAACTTCTGGCTGATGACAGTATGACATCTGCACAACCATTTTAAAGAGTTCATGGATGCTGCTCAAATGTTTGTGATATCAAAGAAACTGAAGGTCAAGGGATGCCTGGGTAGTCAGTCAGCTAAGTGGCCAACTTTTGGTTTTGTCTCAGGTCATGATCTCGGGGTCCTGGGATTGAGCTTCACACTCAGCAGTGAGTCGGCTTGAAGATTCTCTCTCTCCTTCCCCCTCAGACCCTCCTCTTGTTCATGCTCATGTTCTCTCTCTCTCTCTCTCTCTCTCTCTCAAATAATAAATAAATCTTTAAAATTGTCTGACGATCAAATCAATGCTAGCATATTAATCATGAGTGCTCAAATCCAGTAACACAAGGATAAGTACTGAAAAATTGAAATGTTTATAAAAATAATGAAGTCCAAAATCTTCCACATGACAAGATTTAGATAAAGCTATAAAAATAGAATGAACTTAGAAATGAAAAAGATCTAGGTTTGTCTCCTGGCCCTAACCTTCTAAGTTAGAGGAAAACATGGACATTAATAGCTTTGAAGTAGTTTACTAATATTCCGTGAAATAGCATGTCGAAAGGGTAGAGCAGAGTTACTGTAACAGTTACATATGCTAGTTAATTCTATCCCTCTGAGGATTCCATTAAGATCATCTGCAAGGAAAGGAAACTAGACGGAATATTTAACTGAAGATAAGAAATAATAGTAAATAGCATATTGCATGTGCATTGTGCCTGGAACTCTTGCTCTACACATTTAATATAAAATTCATTCTTTGATCCTAGTGATACTCTGAAGAAATACAGACATAGAGAGGTTAAGTAACTTACCCAAGGTCATATAGTAAGAGAGGCAAAGGGCCAGGATTTGAACAAAAGCTACTAGCTCCAGAGCTCATGCTATTCTACTTCCCTAAAATCTAGATCTTGTTCTTACACTTATTTGTCCGTCTTTGTTACAACCAGTTAACAGTGTTATTTAAGTGGAATAGACGAACACAATCTTCAAAAAGTCTAAGTTAAACTTTGTGTATGAATTTCCAACAAATTTGGAGGCATTTGGGATGGCATAATTTGAAGTCCATGTGGCATAGCATACTTTCAATCCAATGTTGCTGTTCCAGGGGCACGTCAAAGAGATTGGCTGTCTTAATCTATAGTAAAACTCACAAGATGTCCATGTAGATGACACAAAAACAGAGCATTGAATTTCATGAGTTGCTTCCCATGGCTAATGCTACAAAAAGTCATTAGAGAAACAATCAAAACTTGTTTATTTATTTAAAAATTTTCAGAGCAATGCTAGATTTACTAATATTAATGATACTAATCATCATATTCACCTTGCTAAATTTTTACATATGTGATTGCATTTGCATCTTATAATAATCATATGGAGAGATCTATTTTTATATCAGTTTTACACACAAAACAACTGGGGAAGAAAATATGGATTTTTAACTCACCAGCTAGTAAACAGTAGAACCTGAATTTGAATCCAAATCTTTACCTGGAAAGTCTACTTGAGACCCCTCCCACGGTGATGAAGATGAAAACATTTTAGGTAAATAAAATGCAAGATGTAAAAAAATCAGAACTAATTGTTGTATTTTTCTCATCTGCTGTTGTCATTTTTAACTTCTGATTGGTGCCTATAACTGTGTAAATTGAATGGTTTTATTACAAGTAGAAATGCTAATGTTAGAGGCTTGGAGTAAAACAGATTATTATTATATTATTATCCTGTTAGTGGTGTTTCAAAGAAAGTAACAATTTGAACTTTGTGTACTTATTCTTTATATCCTATAGTGATGTACTGAAAGTTGATTTTTCTAAGGAAAGTCCGAATTTTCATTACAGGTTGAGTTTACCGCTACTGCAGGGAAATCTTTTCTTTCAAAATGGAATTCTTAAAAATTTTGAATTCTAAATTTACTTTTAAGGGCACCGGCTAACAAAAATAGCATGTGAAGATCATATTTAAGACTTCCAATACTAGTAATTCTAGTAATCCATCATTATATAGCAGCAAAAACTCGAATAAACAGCTTTTAATATGATGGACAGAGAATGCTCCACAAGTGGGTTGGGACACACACATCATCCAGATTTGCTTATCAGTTCAGGAACAACAGTCTCCAAAGAAGCACACTGATTCTTTGCTGGAGGAATGAGATATTAGCGTACTAGTTCCCCACAAACATGTGTCACATTGAAAGAACAAGTCATTTAAAATCTAGTTGAATGTGGGCACTGAGTGGCTCAGTTGATTAAGTATCTGCCTTTGACTCAGGTCATCATCCCAGGCCTGTGATCTAGCCCCATGTCCAGCCCCACTTTGGGCTCCCTGCTCAGTGGGGAGTCTGCTTCTCCCTCTCTCTCTCCCCCCCCCTCCCTTGGTTGTGCTCTCCTTTGCTGACTCTCTCTCTCTCTCTCATAATAAATAAATAAATAAATAAATAAATAAATAAATAAATAAATAAATCTAGTTGAATAAAATCTGAGAACTATTATAAATCATGACCTCTCTGAACTGAAAGTCATCTTGTTTAGTCACATGACAATAAAACTCATCTAGTAATGTCATACTCTGAATGCCCAAGAAATTTGTCTTTAGATATTTCAATATCTTTAGTAGCACTCACAAGTGATCATGACATCATTTCATAAAAATTGATACTGCAGGGACAATTATTTTTCCAAGATTACATTAATCATGCCCCTTTATCTGTCACAAGGTAAATTATTAATTTATACTGTAATAAAGTGAAAATAACATGTGCTCTGGAGTCCAACTTCTCTGGGTCTTAACTTCAACTTGATCTCTTACTAGTTGGGTGATCTTGGTCATATCAATTATTTTAATGCTCAATTTCCTCATCTTGGAAGTTTCTGTGAAGTACATGAAATCATATACATAAAGAATTTAATAAATATTCTGACTATGTAAGCATCCATTAAATAATAGCTGATTTTGATATGGTTGCTGTTATAAATAATGTCATTTTTACTAATATGACTCCTTCATTGAAAGGTTATCAGAAGATGATTGTGAAAATGTGACACCAATTTTTCTTGGATAGAATCCCTTCATTCTACTAGTAATACCCAAAGTATTAACTTCATGAAAAGCCATCAAGCACTTAAAGTTTTTTTGTTTGTTTGTTTTTGTTTTTGTTTTTTGTTTGTTTTTTATCACTTAAAGTTTAGATATTCACAAAGTTCCTGGGCTGTGAGAAAATTTCATCTGGAATTAATTTCTTTAAAATTCACTTTAAATTAGAGCTATACCTTTTCATTAAAAGAAAAATAAATTTTAAGCAATTAATCAAATAAGGCATCCTCAGTTGATTGCTCAGAACCACTCACATTTAGCCAAAGAAGTTGGATTATTGAGTTATGAACAAGATAGTCCATCTTGCCTATTAAAAATTAGCAGCCCCACTGTGGATGCCAGTTTGGCAATATGTATCAGAAGACTTAAATATCTTTACATGCTTTAGATTTATCAATTAAAGTCAAATTTAAATAAATAATCTTTAAAAATCTATACAGAGAGGATCATTCTAGAATTTTATTAAATAGTCTGTGATAGGGGGATGGTCTATGTAGGTCTATTATTATCTAGGTAAATTATGACACAGTTATTCAATTCATTGTAACAAATGAAAAATTCATGAAAATCAAGTAGCAATTTAGAAACTGCAGCATAAAAAACTGCATAAAACTATTAGGATAATTACTAAAATAAGAAAAAAGAAGCCTAGAACTAATGACCATAAGGGAACACATCAAAAGTGGCATTAGGAATCTGAGTCTTTTTTTATTCTCATAATTATTCATTTTTTGTAATTCTTTAGCAATAAAGCAAGTAATTTATAAACATTTGTATCAACCCTACCTTCAGACATGGTGGGAGATTGCAGAGGAAAGTGGAACATAAATGAATATAATTTTACTAGTATTTCTCCCAAAGAAAGGTCTTTATTATTAAAGTGGAGGAGGTGTGTACATGTGTGTAATGTATGTCTACTGACCAGCTTTGGAGTTAACACTATATCTTAGATTTTCAGTGGATAGTAACAGTGCTTACTGGCTCATGTGGTTAAGAGTTGGGGGTACCATGTCTAGAGGTAGGAGTGACCAGCCACTATCTTCCAATGACTCACCAATGATAAAAACTAAAGGAAGTATTGATTTTTCTCTGGTTATAATAATTGCAGAAATGTCATATTGGTGGAGTAAAACACAAAAACAATGTAAAACATAAAGTCTTTTTGATTGACAAAAATATATTAGTTACAACAAAGGAGGAAATAAAGCCTAGAAGCATATAATAATGTTCAAATGGTTCAAAAGGAAATTTCAAAAGGAAAAACTTCAAGTACTCTGACACTGCTATGACTCATTCTCAGTATCTCATTCATCTTTTAGTTCCCAATGTTTGCCATAATTTTGAGGGTGAGATAAGCATATGGGGCTATTGTTGAAAGTCTGCTCATACATTTATTTCTAAAAATTCTCTCTCCAAAGGTTTCCATGTTCTTTCAACAAAGTGTCAAGGACCTAAATACAAAAGCCTTTGCCTTCAATGAAATTTCCATATAATAATCTCAATGATTTTTCTTGTTTTTATCCTAAATCATAACCTAAGTCTTTTTTTTTTCTTTTTAAACAAATTGAATTTACCATTCACTGCTGCCTTAAAGATGATTTTCAGATGTTTCGAATTCAGTTGCTTTGGGCCTTAGTAAGTCTTCATTAAAGCCTTTTCCTTCCATCTATTTATTGGACATAATGAAGAATAATTGTATAAATCTTTAATAATTAGTGCTTTTTTCCATCAAGAGTATATATAATTTATTAGTTATCTTTTTATCTCTCATTTGTTTTTAAGTGTATGAATATAGCAACCCAGCAAAGCTATAGCACTGAATTTATTTGTGGACATTATTCCACTAAAGATTAATACAAGTTAATTGTGTCAACAGATTCACGCTGAACTTATATTTATTCAATAGAATATTTCCTAAGTCCATCAATAATAGTCTATTGAAAATTTATTTTTAATACCCTATTATTAAGGAAAAATAAATTTACATTTTAGACTTTTCAATGATATATAATAACTTTGCTTGCTAAATACAGATCCAGAAAAATATCATGTAAAAATTTGGTGGTATTTTATTATAAACTAGAAAAAAGTAGATGTGTAAAAATAAATTATAAAATCTTGATCAAATGAGTATTAGATTTTTAAAATTATTTGAAAATAACTTATTTTGCTTCTGGACAAAAGAAAATCTAACTTGAATTTTTGTAACTCTTCAGGGATTGAACACCCAAAATATTGTCTACACTGAGGTGTTTTTCTGAAAGGCAAATTACACTACTAAGGAGTATGGTACTTAAATTTCATATCCAGTTTCACTATAATTCAAAAGATACATTATTCATAGGTGAAAAGTGACATGGAAAAGGATTTTTCATTTAAGAAGAATGCAGACAATTAGCCCCCAAAACAGGAAAAATTGGTAATCTTTAGATTTTTGAAGTTCTACAAGATTTGATGAGAGGAATAGAAACAATATCCCTAGGTTATTTGTGTTTTGAGAATCAATGTACATTTTGAAATTTTGGCAATCTTATGATAATAGTAATATATTTAAGAAATTCCTGAAACCAATGGGGAAAGAAACCACTTTGGTGATCAAGGGACAGAATAGTTAAGAAGATTTATTCTCTTACAATATCTTACAATGTCTTATTGTCTTTAAAAAGAGGACTCCTAAGAGACAGAACAATATCTGTAAATAAGGAGAAATTAAGGAATGTTCCTGGAAAGAAAGAAAGAAAAGGTAAGGGGTCCTGAGTGGCTCCATTGGTTACGGGTCTGCCTTTGGCTCAAGTCATGATCCCAGGGTCCTGGGACCATGCTCCCTGCTCAGCAAGGACCCTGCTTCTCCCTCTCCCCTACCCCTACTCCTACTTGTGCTCTCTCATTCTCTCTCAAATAGATAAAATCTTTAGAAAGAAACAGTAGAGAGCCATGATTACAATGTTACAGCTGGATAGAATGAGAGACCCATTTTGAGTTCTCAGCTCTTCATCACAGTTTAAGGGTGGGATGGGGCTATTCCAAGTGACCTAGGACTTAGATGAGTTTGTGGTGGGTAATAAGACCACTATCTGCGCCAGTTCTGAGAAGCATAAGCTATCAGACTGGTTACAAAACTGTGTGGTCAGAGAGGTCTTTCCTTTTTTGACAGATCATTTATCCATGAATTTATTGAATTGGAGAGAGAGTGGGCTGCTGTCTTCCTATACCTTTGTAACTAACATTCCAGATGGAGTAGGTGCATCTCTTTTCCCTTTGAGCTGGAGAAAGGGAAAAACTGCAAAGTGGAATCATGCGTGTGGGGGCATCTTTTCAGGATAGAGGACGACTCAAATCTTTTATGTGTTGAAAAGTGCCACATGTTTTCAAAAGGGGCTTTTCCTGTTCTCAATATAACCATTCTGGGCAATTGCACATAATTGTAATGAATAAAAATAGAAAACTCACAGATGGAAGAGATTCTAGAGCTGGCTGGCTAGCATGGGAGCAAGAGCCTCCCTCGGAGTGTGAAATGATGCTAAGTATATTAGTTTCCTCAGGCTGCCATAACAAAGTGCCACACTTCCGGTGGCTTAATATAACAGAAAATTATTTTCTCACAGTACTGAAAGCTGAAAGTCCAGGAATCACAGTCTCAGCAAGGCTCTGCTTCTGCTGTGATTCAGGGTAGAATTATTCCTTGTCTCTTCCTGGCTTCTGGTAGGGGCCATCGGTGCTCGGTACTCCTTGGTTAGTACCTGTAGTCACCAGTCTCCGCTTCTGTTGTCACACAGTGCTCTCCCTTGTGTGTCTTTGTCTTCACCTGGCTGTCTGCCCTCTGACTTTCTTTCCCTTTTTCTTATAACAACATAGTCATATTGGATTAAGGACCCACCCTACTCCAGTATGACTCTGTCTTAACTATTACACCTGCCATGAGCCTATTTCTAAAGAAGGTTGCCTTCTGAGGTGCTAGGGATAAACTTCAATACATCATTTTGGAACACAGAGTTCAATCCATAATACTGGGTAAATAAAAGTTTTGGTCAAATTGACAGTCCCCTTGCAAACAGTCAGAATTTGCTTGGCCAGGAGGTCTTCATCAGGTAAGACTGCTAAAACAAAACAAAATATCTTAGACTGGGTGGCTTAAACAGCACAATTTATCTTTCACCATTCAGTGTGGAACTGGGATCAACAAAATATTTGAAGACATAAAGGGAAAAGATAGGAATGGGACCAAGCAAATGTGGCATGTTTAAGAAAATGGAACACATAGCAAAATAAAAATCAATGATTGTAAGAACTGATCATTTCTCTTAGTCTTGACCATAAAAATGCTATGTGTAAAACTTGCCCACGCTGATAAGTGTTCAAACTTCACACTGTTTTGTGACTGTTCAAACTTAGTTGAAGAAAAATATCACTTTGAACTGTCTGATATAAACAAAATATTTTTGTCCTCCTCAAATTGAGGTATTGAAACCTTTGATCCCAGTATGATAGCGTTTAGTGTGGGGCCTTTGGGAAGTGATGAGGTAATGAAGTCACTTAGATGAAGAGAAAGGAGATAACATGCTTCCTTTCTCTCCCCACTAAGAAGAAGCCCCCCATTAGGAACTGAACCTACCATTCTTAGCCCCCAGAATGGTGAGTTTGTGATACTGAGTCCTGTATTGGGCTCTGCATTCAGTGGGGAGTCAGCTAGAGGATTCTCTCCTCTCTCTTTCATGTTCCCCCTGCCTCCGTGCTCTCTCTCTCTCTCTAAAATAAATAAATAAATATTAAAAAAAAAGAAAAGAAAAAAAGAAAAAGAAAAGGAAAAAGAAAAAGAAAGAGAAAGAGAAAGAGAAAAAGAAAAAGAAAAAGAAAAAGAAAAAGAAAAAGAAAAAGAAAAAGAAAAGAAAAAGAGAAAGAAAAGAGCACGGACTCTGAAGCTGAAATGCATGGGTTCAAATCCATGCACTCATATATCCTTGTTTTGAATTTGGTTAGACTATAACGTTCTATCCCCCACTTTCTCATCACTAAAGAAGGGGATAACAATAATAACTACCTGGTAGGGTTATTTTTAAGATTAAATGGATTAATACACTTACAACATTAAGAGGAATGCTTGGTAAGATGAAAAGCATTGTTTAATATAAACTGTTGTTATTATTATTAATCTATAGCCTGACATTGAAAGATGGCAATGCTCTTACCTTAGAAAGCTTTCTCATGTATCTGGTTTAAGATAGATGAAATGGGAATCTGGAAATGGATCCTGTTTCTGACACTTACTAGCTCTGTGAACTTAGACTAGCTATGGAAATTCTACAGAACTCAATTTTATGTCCTGCAAATTAGGACTAATCTATCTCATGAGGGTTGAGAAAATTATTTGGCAAATGACAAGCTTTCAAACCTAACTCCTTTCCATTTCCTTTCTTCCATCTCACCTTTGGATGGTGGAGAACATGAACTGGAGAAATGGAAGTCTGGAGGATTGGAGACCAATTAAAAAGTTACTGCAATATCAATAGTAACACATGAGAAGGGAGCAGATAAAGAGCCATTAGCAAGAAGAAATGGAAAACAGAGAAAGTAGGAGGCACTGTCAATTATTGGTAAATGATTACATGTGGGATTAATGAGAGATGGAGAAATGAGTGATGATTCCAAGCCTCCTGCAAAAGAAGTTCTTTAGGGTGGTACCACATGGTTAGGCATATATAACCAACCAAGTCACATGTAGTATCAGTAGTAGTACCTGAAATACTGCATTTCTCTGTCTTTCTAAATCTTCAAACCCATACTACCATACTTTAAATTTCATTATTTTTCTTCCATTCTGCCTGCAGTTTTGTTCCTAATAAACAGTCATGGTTTCTCTGCAACCTCAGAGAAATTTTAATATAGCTGTTGAAAAAAAGTATTTTCATCGGGAATGATATTATTATAAAATCTATTTATGAAGTACTTGCCTGTATCATTGTTTATTGTATTGTGGGCTCTATTGTGTATCCATAGACCCTCTGGCAATAATTTCAATATTGCTAGCTATTTAATAATCAGTATCAGCATTATTAATGACTTTGGAAAAAATTTTCTCGATGTTAGTTATTACTTATGAAAGGCTGAAGAAAGGTACAATGAAGTGCTTTGAGAAACATAATACACACAAATAATAACAATTACTACTATATTATCTAATATAACTGAAGTCAGTAAAAAAATCAATACCTATAAAGCCTAATCAGACTTCTTTTTTTAAGATTTTATTTATTTATTTATTTGATACAAAGAGAGAAAGACAGCTCAAGCAGGAGAAGGAGCAGAGGGAGAGGGAGAGGCAGGTTCTCTCCCGAGCAAGGAGCCCAATGCAGGGTTTGAAACCAGGATCATGACCTGAGCAGAATGTAGATGCTTAACTGACTAAGCCACACAGTGCCCCCCTAATCAGACTTTTAATCCTATTTTAAAAACAAAATAACATATATATAAATAAAAACAAAATTTCAACCTTAAAATCAGTTAAATTATATGAGTAGCATGTGATTGGAAATATAGTAATTTTTATCCAATGAATAATTTATGTTTCAATATACAAAAATTAAGTTCACTTGTAATTTTATTTATTCCTGCAAAAGTAATGTTATATATTATTGTCGTTACCTCATTATCTGTGAATAATTTTTGGAGATTTGGGCTATCTTAAAACTTTACCTTCCATTTTAAATAGGAGAAGTAACTGTGGTATATATAATGCAAAATACAGAGGATGACAAAATTTTAACAAAACTTTATAGAATGAAATCTAAGATTTAAATACACAAAATTAAAAGGTTGATATGAACTTTAGAATCATAGTGATGATATTCAAGGTAATTTACTGGTAAGATTTGAACTCCAAATGTTCTATGAGGTGAAATGGTAAATTATACTAAATAAGACAAACTAAACCAATTTTCCATAAAATAATTTCATAATCTATAATTGGAAGAAAGAGGTTAAAAGTTACAAAAGTCTCAATATCAAGCTCTCATATTTGAAACTCATAAAACTTATAATTCGAATTTAGTGATTAACAGGACAGTTCTGAACAAAACCCAGTAGATGGCAGTAGGCTGTTATAAAGACATCAAGAAGCCTAAGAAATAAATTATGCATTGCCAATATTACATCTGTACATGGAGAATTTAATGAATAAATTAGTCTATTCTTTTTAATACAGATATGACATCCCCTGGATGCATTACACTATAGCCTGGTTTCGTGGCATTAATTAATACATTCCTAAACACTACAAACACATATTTTTCTAAGATGGCATCAATCATTCTAAGCCTAACCTCAGTAAAACCACCTAATCATAATTGACAAATTTAGAGATGGTCCAATATGAGTAAAAGAAATAATAACTGTGAGAGTATCTAGGGGCACTTGTGTGTCTCAGTCAGTTAAGTGACCAAGTCTTGACTCAGGTCATGATCTCAGGATGATGAGACTGGGCCCTGTGTGGGGCTCCACAATCAGCAGAGTCGGCTTGAGATTCTCACCCTCTCTGCCCCTCCCCCTGCTTGCATATACTGTGTCTTTCTCTCCCTCTCTCTAAAAATAATTGAATACATAAATCTTTAAAGAAAAAAAGAATATCGAATTCATTCAGTTCGAGAACAAATGTTAAGGAGGCAACATTCTATAATGGAAACTGTACAAGACCAGTTATTCTAAAGGGTAGGAGTATTAGATATGATTTCTCTACTTACTACTGTCTAATTGTGAGCCAGTCATGGACCATCTCTGTGCATTAATTTCCTCATCCATGCAATGGTTATCATAAAACTTTCCCAACATAGCTCAAGCTCTATATACATAAAATAAAATGACACATATAAAAGTAACTGTTAAACACTATGCAAATATAAGATTATTTTTCTCAATATAGAAGCCAAAGAAAGAGAATTTTAAGAAGAGAATTAATCCAAAGGCATCAAATGTTTCAATGGAATTAAATAAAATGAAGCTCAAGGAGAAAAGTTGCTAGATTTGGTACTTTTAGTTGTTTGAGAATATATCTTTAATAAAATGGTAAATATATTTTGACTTAGATGAAGATCATTGCCTCTATCATATGGTATAGTGGTTATGTGCAGAGGCCCCAAAGTCAGACCAGTTGAGTTTATAACTTCCCAGCTGTTTGACCTTGGATAAATCATGTAAGTCTCTGTGCCTTTGCTTGTTCATCTGTATTATGGGAGCAATAACAAAAACTACCTCAACTTGAATAAATCTCTGTCAGCTTCCCTCCTCAATAAAGTGGGATAACAACTATTAATTTTATTGTGAGCTTCAAATAAGAGAATGTTTATGAAAGTATGCAGATATAATGTGGCAGCTTTTCCATTGACTGATATTTGAATTTGACTTTTGATTAACTCTATTACCTATTGTGTCTTCTAATATTGAATACATACTCAAACATATTTGCAGCCACGCAGAGGAGACATTAAACTGGATGATACCATATCCATGAATAGCCTTTAGCAGCATCAGAACTTCCCCCTTATGATAGCAAAAAAGGGATGAACCATACATGAAACATAGCTAGAACCTTGGCACTTTCCCCATTCTTCAAACAACAAGAAATTGTCCTATTATTCTTCTATGGTAAGTCAGTCAAAAGTCATTACAAAAAGTTAAGAATTGTTATTGTCTTACTATCTCTTCCAAATTTGAATGCTGTTAGTTTTTTTTTTTTTTTTAAGATTTTATTTATTTATTCATGAGAAGCACAGAGAGAGGCAGACACAGGCAAAGGGAGGAGAAGCACAGTCCATGCAGGAGTCCAATGTGGGACTTGATCTCTGAACTCCAGGTTCAAGTCCTGAGCCTAAGGCAGATGCTCAACTGCTGAGCCACCTAGGCATCCCTGAATGCTGTTAGTGTTCCTGAGATGTTTATGATTTGTTTGGATCATCTTGCATTTTCTCATTCAATCTATTTTTTGAAATGATTTTCAAGTTTAAGGTATTATTTAAGAACATTGAAGAAAGTTTATCTGTCTATATGAAGGTAAGTAAGCCATGACTCAAAACTCTTTAGCAGCCCCATTAAACTAACTATGAGTATGACATGCGAATGGGAAAAGAAGTGAGTTTTTATTTGTCTGAATACTCAAAAGCTATACATGTAGTGGTAAATTTGAGGCACATATTTATAAATGTGCATATTTTATTTTGAATTAAAGTGCAATCTACCTTATAAATACATATGTTCTTCCAGTGAATTAATGCACAAATTCATACTTTCAAACACAGAGATTATTTTGCTTTTATTTTTGTGTAATCGCTTTTTGGCAAGGAACAAATATGATTGGCTCTGAGTTATCCAACAGGAACATGTAGTAAAATAAGATAGGACAGATTTTTGTAAACAGTCTTATATATTTGCCTTTTCCAATTCCAGATTAGAGAATCTTGTCCTTACCAGACAAACAGGGTGCACTTAGTCCACTTAATCTAGTAATACAGCACCATCTCAAGAGATTTTTTTTGTTTAGGATTTTCTGAAGATGGAAAAGAATCATGATTAACCTTGTAACTTGAAATGAAATTCTGTCTACTAAAACTTCAAGTTATACATAAATTAATGCAATAGCTAAAATTATTATACAGTGGGCTGTTAAGTAAACTTTCTCTTCCTTCTTATGGAAGTAGGTGGTGATAATCCTTGTTAATTATGAACAAAAGAATTCCCGATGATACTGTGTTTTCCTTGGCCTCTGAAGATACACTGCTCCACACTTCTTCTTTACTGGGGGTTAGCTAGACTCACAGAGATGGATTCTGATCTGTTCCTATGGGTAGTAAGATTTACCTCCACATAGGAAGGTTTGCAATTGTTCTGTCTTTCTAAGCAACAAATAGGTAACTCTAATTCTGGAGTTTAGATCTCAGGAGTTCATTATTGGTGTACAGCTAAGCCTCTCTCTCTTTGATAGCTATCAAGTGATCTCTAGCTACCTAACTTCTTAATCTATTTCTCAACTGGTCCTGAACTCAGGCAAAGAAAAAGATTTCCATTTATTAAGATCCATAAAATTCCAGCAATGAAAAAACACAAGTATTTTGTTTCGAGATACATAAATGTGTAATACAAATATAAAGATATCTCTGAAAATAATGTACTCTGACCTCAGGTAACACCAAGACCTTAATATACCGTTCATGAAGTTGTGTTTCTTAAGCTGGATATCAGGCATACAAGTGTTTGTTAATTCATTCTTGGAAGTATTGCTGCATTTTTCTTTATCTAAGCTGAGCACTCTCACTCTATTTTCTTTCCTCTGCTGTTGGCAGTTCTCTGTCGGCCTGGGATGAAAGGAGGGTTTATATACAAGTTTTGGCAAGAAAGAGAATAGTTTCTTTCTTGATGTACACATTGAAAAATGGATTTTCCCTTGTTCAATACCATGAAATTTCCCCCATTAAAGAAGGCATAAGGCTATTAACTGTGTAACCTTTTAATAACTGATATTAAGAGTTTGGGGTCTACCCAAAAGCTGGATCTCCTGCTTTTCTCCTTAACCTAACAAGCATATCAATATATCACATAGAATCAGGGTCATCATTGTTTCAGCAAGTTTGGAAGGGGTTCTAAGGTAATGTACCAGCACTTACGTGGTCCTTGAAAAAGATTAATCTCTTTAAATCATTCCCATAGCACAGATTCAAACAGCAGCCAAATGTAATAAGCTAATTATGGGTAAGATTCAAGTGTCATTCCTTATTAAATCAACGCTCTAAAAACCCTTCCTAAGTTTCCTAATCAGTAGACATGAACAATTAACATCTAATTAGTCATCCATCACCCTTGCTAAAAATGTTTTAAAAGAAAAATTAAAGAGATTTCTCTCATAAAGATTTCACTGTAAATGTGTAATAGTGTCCTTTTCCACTTACATATTCATCATTTGCTATGTAGCAGCCTACTTGCTAAGATGATTATTTTAAACATGAAATCTATTAATTGGGATACTCCAAGAATATTCAAGAATCCCATCATTTTATGGCTCTAAATGACTTTATTGACAATTAGTCTAACCAACTGACTTTCTTTTTTTTTTTAATTTTTATTTATTTATTTATGATAGTTACAGAGAGAGAGAGAGGGAGGCAGAGGCACAGGCAGAGGGAGAAGCAGGCTCCATGCACCGGGAGCCCGATGTGGGATTCGATCCCGGGTCTCCGGGATCACGCCCTGGGCCAAAGGCAGGCGCCAAACCGCTGCGCCACCCAGGGATCCCACCAACTGACTTTTTAAAGAAGGACACTGAGACTAACCAGGGTTTCACTTGTTGATAAAGCCACAGTTGCATAGAAGGCCAGATCTCAAGGCAATGTTCCATCTTTCCTTTATAGATTAAAAAAAAATTCAACTTTCAACTTACTTCATAGGATTACCAAGTTCCTGTTATTATTTGAGTATAACTACTAAGAGCTCACTTCCATCTGGCTTTAGCAAATCTAAATAACTTAGTAGATACAAGCTAGGAACCCAGAGTCAGAGTGGCTGGGCTCAAATCCCTGTCTCAGCACTTATTAACTGTGTGGGTTTAGATTGGTTACTTAAAGTTTGTGTCCTTCCTTTCTTTTTTTTAAATATGTTTATTATTTAATCATGAGAGACACACACAGAGAGAGAAGAGAGAGAGAGGCAGAGGGAGAAGCAGGCTCCATGCAGGAAGCCCAACGTGGAACGCAATCCTGGGCCTCCAGGATCATGCCCTGGGCTGAAGGCAGCGCTAAACCACTGAGCCACCCAGGCTGCCCATGTCCTTCCTTTCTTATTCATGAAATGAAGATGATAACAATACTGATAATGACAATGATGACAATATTTACCCCAAAAATGGGTTTCAGGATTAAATGAATTAACACTCTAAAATGCTTCAGCAATCTATGGAAAATTTAAGTGCTCATTAAATGTTACCTACTCAAAAATAGTATCTCCTAACTTTCTCATATTTCCTCCAAATTCATTTTCTAGAAAATAATATGTACACCAATCTATAACAGAATAAGACCACTGTTCAGATAGCCCAGTTCCTGAACTTTGTATGTTCTCGCCATATCTACCTAAGACCAATAGAGAAGATATAGTACCAGGAAAAGTGGAAATGCACTAAGTAAGGGAAGCAGAAAACAAGAAAAATTCAACTATTACATCGTTCCCAAACATTAGGTTGTTCTCATATTCATTCAGGCTTATAAAGTACCCTAGTACTGGCAAACAACCTCAGCATATACAAGATTTCAACAGCAGCAGCTTGATTAAGATACATTATTAAAGTGGAAAATTACAAAATAATTTAACTTGGAGCCTAGAATAAAGTTATAATGGATATCAAGAAACTCGGCAATACCAATTGCCTAGACTTGAAGGCATGCAGGGGGAAGGAGGCTCGGGTTTTATTCATTTATTTTTCACTGGCCCTGTGACAGGTCCCACCCTGGGGTTAATATATTTCTATTAAGCTTCTCAGCTTCCAGTGGTTCTAGGCATCCATAGGGTCTATAGTACAAACTGTAAATATAAAAACATAATCAGTATATAATGCTGTCTCTTCTTTCTTCCTATTGTTCCTTATTAAAATGAAGAATTCTATTTTCTTCAATAACAGTCTGGTATCTAAGAACTGTCCTTTGTGATTATGATCTATATAGCAAACTTACATATATTCAATATTCATGTTTTCTTCACATAGTAAACATTCCTTGAAGCTATATTAGGAATAGAACACTTCATAGCAGGTGTTGAGAGTTAGGTAAGGAAGAAGAAATGGCTCTTATCTTCTTGGACTTACATGTAGTTATTTACCATGTGACAAGTGCTCTGGTAGGAGGTCTCTCTTACTCTAGAATCTACATACTATCCAATATTTTTAATTTCTCCTGTATCTGAAATCTTTCCGTCTTTTCTGGACAATTATATTGTTCTTTAAATATGTTCAAGTCTCCTTGTATTAAAACATGTCACTTTATACTATTTCCCCTTTATAACTGAATTTCATAGATTTCTCTGCCCTCCCAATATCCAATTCTTTACAGTTTGTTCATCAATATTCAGAAAGCTGGCTTCACCTCATCCTTCTCCATCAAAATAAATGTCACTGCCTTTGTAAAGATCCCTGGTCATAAATCCAATGCACACTTTTCAATATGTATCTTTTTTTTTATCTCTGAGCAATATCCAATAAAGCACACTTTCTTTCAAAACATACTTTCTGTTTTTAAATATTATTTTTCTCTTACTAGTCTTATTGCTCTTTCACAAAATCTTTTGCAGCTGAGCATTCTTTACCAAGATATTAAATATTTGATTTTCTTAAAGCTCAAATATATATTTTTGTCACTCTACTACTATCCAATAGAAATATAATATGACTCATAAATGGCAAATGTATAATTTTAAATATTCTAGAAGCTACATAAAAAATGTAAAAATAAACAGATGAGACTAATTTTAATAATTCAATATATCCAAAATATTATCCCAACATGCAATCAATATAAACAGTTACCAATGAGATATTTTACATACTTTGTTTTGTACTAAATTTTCAAAATCTTGTGTACTTTTAACTTCAGAATAGCCATATCTCAAGTGCTAAAAGGTCCTATGTCATTAGTAGTTCCTGTATTGAATAGTATAGCTCTGGTCTTTAAAGAGTTGCATGATACCATATTTCACTATGGTTTTAATTACCACTTCAAAATCCAAACTCCAAAATATTTATGTCCAGCCCAGACCTCTTCTGAATTCTATATATTTTACTATATATTTGGCATCTCCCCTGAGGTGTCTCAAATTCTCAAATTCAATGTGCCTATGTTCAAAGGCATGATCTTCCCCTCCCAACTCAAACTTCCTCTATTATCCCTTCTCTTGATAATTACCACTATTATCTATATAGTTTTTTGCAACTTACCTATCTCAATAATTGCCTTCCATTTTAAGCCTTGATAATTTTACTTCCTTTGAAAAGCAATCTCATCACATCTTTCTTCTACTCAAGCCTGAACTAACATAATCTCTAGGATGCTACTAACTCCCTGGACAAGATCTGGTTCCTGATAATACGCTTCCTTAATTCTCTGATCTCTTCTTACGTAGCACTAATCACAATTTAAAATTAAAATGTGTTTTTTTAGGGGTGCCTGAGTGTCATAGTCAGCTGAGTCTGACTCTTGGATTTGGCTCAGGTCATGATCTCAGAGTCTTGAGGTTGAGTTCCAAACTGAGCTCCGTGCTCTGTGCAGTCTACTTGAGATTCTCTCTTCCTCTCCTTCTGCCCCTCCTGCTCATACTCTCTCTAAAGTAAATCTTTAAGAAAGTAAAATAAAATAAAATACAATTTTTATTATCTTGTTAATTTACTAACAAATTATGAAATTATAAATTTAACAAGCAAGAACCATGCCTGTTTTGCTCACAGTTGTATTGCATGATACTTAACAGGTATCTGGTATATCATAGGTACTTGATAAACATTTGTTAAATAACGTGCACCTAATCCAGTATTAGAGGGTCAGGAAAAATCAGAAAATAATATCTTTTTTACAGGGATGGATTTACCATAAAGCAATTTGGTCTTATCTAAGTTAAAAGTGCATTTGTCTTCTATCTAAATCTTCCTTTTAGGAAAGTCCACCATAGAAATACCCACATTAGGGGATCCCTGGGTGGCTCAGTGGTTTAGCACTGCCTTTGGCCCAGGGCGTGATCCTGGAGTACTGGGATCGAGTCCCACATCAGGCTCCCTGCATGGAGCCTGCTTCTCCCTCTGCCTGTGTCTTTGCCCCTCTCTCTCTCTCTCTCTCTCTCTCTCTCTAATAAATAAATAAATAAATAAATAAATAAATAAAATCTTTTTTAGAAAGAAAGAAAGAAATACCCATGTTGGTATAGAGTAGAAATTATTCACATTACTTCTGTGAATGTTTTTTGCCAGGATAACCATTTTACTTCTATTATGTTACTTAATCTCCCTAACAACTCTGTGGGAAAATATTCACAATTTTTGAATAAATATTCAAAAAAATATGGTCCAAAGAAGTTAAATAGCTGACTCAGTTCACATACTAAGTAAAGTAGTGGGGCCACTAATTGACTCAGGCCATTAGATTTCAGAAACCTAATTTTTTAAACCACTAATCTACACTCCCTCTTGTCATATATAATATTAAACATTTTCCAACTGAAATTTCCACAAGTAGGAAAACGATTAAATGTTGTATGCTATATCCATGCTATGGAAAAAATATGGTGACATAATATAAAAAAATACAAATGGGAATAACACAGAAACATCAGATCCACAGAAACATTTCAAACACATGTCGCTAAGTGTAGAAAGTAAGTTGCACACAAACTGAAGTATGGAGGCAGAATTTTGGCCTTCATGTTCACCTCTGCCTGGTGTTAATCCCACAAATATGTTTCCTTACATGGCAAAAGGGACTTTGCAGATGTAATGAGTACATCAAATCAGTTGTCCTTAAAACAAAGTGATTACTCCGAATTTTCCATGTGGGTCCAATGTCAAAAAAAAGAAAAAATCCTCTTAAAGGCAGAGCTTTTTCTTGGCTGAGGGTAGAAGAGAAGTCAGAGATATTGAAAGCATGAGAAGAGCTTGACATACTGTTGCTGCCCTAAAGTTAGAGGGGCCATATCAAAGGATATGGCAGCCTCCAGTAGTTGAGGACAGTTCTTGGCCAACGGCCAGCAAGGAAGCAAGGATTGGACATCTATAGCTGAACTGGGTTCTGCCAACAGTCTAAGTAAGCACAGAAGCAGAGTCTTTCTTCAAGCCTCCATGTAAGAGCGAGGCCTGGCCAACATCTTCATTCCAGCCTTGTGAAACCAAAAATTTAGAAACTAGTTGAGCCTTGCCAGATCTACGTAAGTGTGAGCTGATAAATGTGTGCTGTTATAAGCCACTATATTTGTGGCAATTTATTATGCAGCAATAAAAAATTAATACAACATGCAGTATGATCCTTTTTTTCATTATCTATGTGTTCATAAGAAGGTTTATGAATGCACAGGAATAGGACTGGAAAGGTAAACACAATATTGAAAATATATTTAATTCTAGAAAGTCCTGAGATTGCAGGAAGCAGATAGTGGTCTTCTTATTTATTTGTTTGTTTGTTTGTTTGTTTGTTTTTGGTCTTCACATTTAATTCCATATAGGTGTTTATTAGTTGACTCCCTAATCAGCATGATGCATTTTTGTATGTATTATTTCAAAACAACAAAAGACAATGCTTAAAAATATGATTTCCATTGAATTGGAAATCAATGATGGTGTGCTCTTCCAAACTGGTATTCTAAAATCAATCAAGATGCACAATATCATCAGTCAGTTCCTAGACACTAAAACAAACCAAGCTGAAAGAATTGCCCAAGGATTCATGGTTCAAAATAACTGAATGATGAACAGTTATAGAAATCTGTTCCAGTTGGCCTCAATACTCTTTCTGCTTGTTAAAGTACAGTCATGACCCCATGAGCCCAGTGCTTTTTTGCAAACCTACATAATCTGGACACTTATGAAACAAAATAAGAACTATCATCTTTAATCCTCCCCCTCACCTACAATTGAAAACTACCCTAACAAGATTGCTTAAAATTTGACCAATATATCAGTGAGAGAATCCATGGCAACATGACTTAAAGGCTATGGAAGCAAAGCAATTTCTACTTATGGAATCAGCCAGCCCTAAAAAGCCCCTTTCTCTCTCTTTCCCTCTCTCTTTCCCTAAATTTCTCCCTCCTTTTCTTCCCTTCTGTTTTTGGTGAATCATTTTCCTAACCATCTGAATAAATTCAAAACTTTTTTTATAGAAAACCAATAAAATTTTATAGAATTTAAACAAGTAAAATATACATTTTTGGTATGGTTATGAAATTCACAGGATCCTATAGAGTTTATAAAAGTTAGTTCTTTTATTGTTAGTCATTTTCTCCAAGCATTCTAACATTTCAACTTCAACATCAAATATCCACTGCTTTTCAGTCAAAATCAGCCAACTGTAATTTGAGACATTTTCTATAATTTAGCTTATTCATATTTTAGAAAATCTCATGAGTAGAAAATATATGACTTAGAAAAAAATGGACCTGCAGCAATTTGGTAATTACATTTTTTCAGCACAAAATGCAGATCTATGCTCTTCACATAAAACATAATGGGTGTTTAGAAGTCAAGGAGTCCACGGAGACACTACAAGGACTAAATATATTATCCTTAAAAACTAATTCTGTCATTTATGATTCATAGCCAACTCCTTAAGTAAAGTTACAGATTTTCAAATTATCCCATTGAGAGAGATAGAAGAGGAGAAAAGAAAAGGCCAGACTCACATCTGTCTCTGCAGCCAAGGAGTTGCAGTAATAACCAACTTTCTCAGTGGCTTGCTAAAAATGCTATTTTCATCTGTGTTTCCTAAAAGCACCTCTTTTGAAGAAAATCCACATATCATTTTACTTTACTGTATGCTGGAATGAAAAATAGATGCCCACTGTCAGCCAGCTATATTGATTACGAGTGAAAATGTGATCATTTTGCATTGACTTGCCCCAAAGCACTGCGTTCCATCAAAGCAGCAGAAGGAAATTAATGCTTTCATATCATGCCTAAGAAAAATATGAGATGTTGTTCACTTTGCCCTCTAGACAAAGAAGTATATGCAATAGCTGAAAGGTAATAGCTTTCAGAACATGAACTCAAGACTTTTATTAAAATCATTATTTAATGCACAAAAAATAATGAACCACTGCTATAACATTTAAAGCAGCCATTTGCAGTCATTACCTCTTACATCATAAGATTTACTTTGTTAAAAGTCAGTATTTCTCAAATCAAAACTATGTCCTTGTTTCATTTAGATTATGTGTTTTAACTGGAAGTTCTTATATATACATATCAATCAAACTGTGAAAACTATGAATTGGTCATGATAGGAATTATTTGTTTATATTTTATTTGACTTTTATTTTACCAACAAGACTAATGACCTTACTAGTCTTTATAGGACACCTATGTCTAGTCCAGCATAACTCTGTTCGCTAGAGAATCTCCTTAGATTTAAATAAATTTAGACTAACACATAGCATACCAGAACCCAGCTATGCTGTAAGGTATTGAAGGACCACAGCTGGTCAGCCAGGCAGCATCACAAATTTTCCTCTACAAGAGTCCTTGAAGCAATTCCTAGAACAGTTTCCCTCTCCACGAGCCATTTGGGTACAAGGACATGAGAAGCAAGTGCTTTCCTAATAGCCTCTACCTGAAAGATGCCGCCAGTATTTCTTTTAACAACTATGATCGCAGCACCTAGGTATCCCACAAAGTACTAGAGTCATTACACTCAGGAAAACCCAAAGTATGGCATTTCCATGATACACTTATTGTTCCTTTATATGTCCTGCCAGTCCAGATGCAATTGCCTAACTTGGGATCATTTTTTATCATAAGTAATGTTGTTGAAATATATAGTTGATAATCTATGCTAATCTGGTTTCTAGGGGAACACTATTAGAGTTTGAACCAAAGGTCAGATTCTTATGCTGCAGAGAAAGTTTTATTAAGTATCTGTTCACAACCATTTTTTTTTCTAATGTGTTTCTCACTGAAGGGTAAGTCTGACAAAGGCAGAGATGTTTGTATGTTTGTTCATACTGAATGTTGATTGATTAGTCTCTATAATGATGTCTGAGACATAAGTTGAATTGTCATATAAATAAATGAGTCTCAGTTTTCTTTCCTATAGAATAAGGATAATACCTAGCAGGGGTATTGTGAGAATAAAATGAAATAATACTTGTGAAACACCTAGCACAAGGCCTAACATACTGTTAATGCTCAAGAAGTGCTGACTGGTAGTCTTTTTACTATTATTGTCAGTAATCTATAGAAATTCAAATAGACAAAAATTTAAAACCAACAAATCAACAAAACGAAAACTAAACAAATGAATATGCCCAAATATATTAGTTTCCATTATTAAAACATGCTGAAAATTCTCATGTGTATTATTAACATTTTGTTGGAGGTAACTTAAGCAAGATAGCATTATCCCCTTTTGGTATAATAACATGATTTCTTCATAAAATACATCTGTTTTGGGTAGTTTTTGTTTGTTTATTTGCTTGTTTTTAAGACTAGTCTAATGCTTTTTATTTTTCAAGTGCTTTTCTGTTGGATACTCTTCTCATCCAAGTTATGATGGCTAATCTATAATCCCAAAGTTATTCATGAGTCATTCAGCCTGAAAATATAAGTCAGAATGATCTTAAAACCTAATTAATTTATAAAGGTAGCCTAAGTAAATCTGAAGTCTATAATGGAACACTACTCAGCATCACAGGATTCTCAGAACCTTACGACTGTTTGTGAATATTCCAGTCATCTGTGTTACACACATGGGGAAGTAATTACTTATGGAGACCAGTCAATAAGGGTTCATTTTAGCTCCCTGGAGGCAAAGATAAATTTGTTATATTGAATGAAGACATTCTTTTAATACCTAGTAAAACTTCAGTTATGTATTATAATCTGATATATGTTCAGTTCACTGTTTGGTAAATTATTGTTCCAGAAAATTATTAATGTCATCCTATCTTCAAATTTATATTCTACATTTTTTTCAGTTTCTATTCCTAATTTTGCATATTTGTATCTTTGTGGGTTTTTTTATTAAATTTATCAGATGATTATCTTGTCTTTCTTTATACATGAGTGAGTCTTGGGGCACCTAAGTGACTTGGTTAAGCCTCTAACTTTTGATTTTTGGCTCAGATCATGATCTAAGGGTCATAAGATCAAGTACTCTGTCAGGCTTTGCACTGATCATGGAGTCTGCTTTAGACTCTCTCTCTCTCTCTCTCTCTCTCTCTCTCTCTCTCCCTCCCTCCCTCTGCCTGTACCTCCCACTTGCATGCAAGTGTGCACTCTCTAAAAATAATAAAAATAAAAAATATATACATGAGTGGGTCTGCGTGTGGGTATGTATGTGTTGGCATACTGTGTGTCCTGTATATCACTGACAGCATATGGGTGATACACATACATAGGGGTATGGTATAAATAATATACATTATACTCTAGGTGGAGTTTTATTTTTATCCCATAAATTTTGATACTCAATGGGCCCATTATCTGAGATCCTGTGTATCTAAGAATAAATTATTGCTGATGGACAGATAAAGAAGATGTGATATGTATTCACACACACATACACACACACTGGAATATTAGTCATAAAATAGAATGAAATCTTGTCATTTGCAAAGACATTGATGGAGCTAGAGAATATAATGCTAAGCAAAATGAGTCAGTGAGAGATAGAAAAATACTATATGATTCCATTTACATGTGGGATTCATTAAAACAAATGAGCAAAGGGGGAAAAACAAGAAAGGGAAAAGCAGAGAAAGCAAATCAAGAAACAGAGAACAATAGAGACTATAGAGAACAAATGCATGGTTACCAGTGGGGAAGTGGGTGAGGGGATGGTTTAAATGGGTGATGGGGATTAAGGAGGGCACTTGTTATGAGCCCTGGGTGCTGTATGGAAGTGTTGAATCACCTGTGTTGTACATACTGTACAGTATAATAGACTGTATGTTAGCTAACAGGAATTCAAGTAAAATCCTTAAAAAAGAATAGATTATTTCTTCCTTCACAAATAAACAGCTACTGAATTTTGATTTTTTATTATTTGGGTTCAGTTTGGGCCAAAATGTTAGGGGTTAGCTCAACATACACTTGTTGTATTTAATGTTACAGGGATGTTTCCAAAAATGTTGATTTTTTAAATACTCTCATTTTTCTTCATTGATAATAAATTTTTATTATTGAAAATAAAAATTGCTTCCCTCCAGTACTTCATTCATTTTTCCTGTAATACAATGAGTCTTTTTTGTTCACAAATTATAATTTGCCTCAGTTTATTATGTTTTATTCTATTGTGTCTTTAGTTATTGATCATATCCCATGTGTTCTAACATCAACCTAGGAAACGAATTTATATATTTGGATCATTCTTTTCTGTCCACTGTAGTAGCTTCTCTTTTTGCATATTTTGCATGTTAGTCTCCTCCTCACTCCTGTAACATTAGAGAAGAGCTTAAGTGTGTCTGCTATGTCACTTCTTCCTATAATTTAATTCCACTTCTTAGTACATCTTGTACTGGCATTAATCCTGTGATTATTGTTTACATTGTATCATCTTTACTGTCACCTAACTAAAAGACAGGTCACTTTATATTAGTCAGTTATATATTTCATCTATTTGATTCATGAACTCCAAATTAGCTGAATTTTAGTGATATTACAAAGCATCCATATTTGCTTTTATTTTCAGAAGAAGGAGTTCCCTCAGTATCTTGAAGGCTATATTTTCTAAGCATGTTGCTTCAGTTTATAGTTTCACTTTCTCACCAATCTATTTACCCTCACATGAATAATGTTTATACAATCTCCTTGTTTAGTAACAGAGGTTAAATGGATTCTCCTTTGTGAAATTTTGTAGGCTTCACTGTACTGTGGATATGATGTGATAGTCTGGAGAAGGCTTAATTCTCTTCCTAGATAGAAATGGGGCATTCATCTCCCAAGAATCTTTTCAGCCTAGCTCTTTTTCACTATTGACTCTACATCTTTGGAAATAAAAGAAAATCCCCAACATAGTTTTTATTTAGTGGCATTTGTATTTTGAGGGAGTTATTCCAGAGAAGTATTAATGAGGGTTGTCTGCTATTGAGGATTATGAGTGCTTTGCTCCATTCATCTAATCATGAAAGTCTCATGCTTGTAAGGTAGGTACATCAAATTGACAAATTTGAAGGAATCCCCTTCGGATAATTTTTTTGAGGTGTTCATTTGTTTGTTTCTCTCTTTAGGTTTCTGTGTGTGTGTACGTGTGTGTGAGTGTGTGTCTACATTTTTCAGTACATCTCTACATTCTTCCACAGAGCTTCTACATGTCTGTGGTTGTTAGAAATTCTTTTTAGTATCTGGCATATATTTGACCAATGACTTAATTTTTTCACAAATTGGAGAAATAAAATCAGAGATCTTAGATTGCTAGTCTCTTAACCAGAAAGCCCTACTGATATTTATAACTATGTTGCTATAAATTCTTATACTCATGAAGCTGACCAAGATAGTCTGTGAAAGAGACATTCATCTTAAAAGTCAATAAAACAAAATAGTGTAAAATGCCATTTTCCCCCCAAATTATCACTATCACAATTTCTATTGTATTTTTCTCCTATATGGTTACTTATGTCTCTAATGTAAATATTCATACAAATGAAAATGCATTGTATGGCCTTTCCTTTTTAACTAAAATAGAAAAATCACCATGACAGAAAGCCCTAACTGGATATTTTAGAACGTTAACTGTTAAAAAAAATCCCCATTTGAATTTTTTGGGGGAATTAGGTTGGAGGAATTTTATCTTTTTAAAAAACTTATATATCTATAACTATATGATACATATCCTAATATATTATGCCTTATATAAACACCTATAATGATTATGTATTACAATATATTATGTATAATACATTATAAATATTATGTTTCAAGCTGGCCTGTGTGAGTATTTAATAAATATTTGCTATATGCATGACTGACAGAAAGGAAATCTCATGAATAACTAATGCCAAAATCTCTTTTTGTGGGGAAAAGATAATTTAAAATGCTATTTAAATGTCCACTTGTTATAGAGAAGAAAGGGCACTCAGAACACAAGGCACATAAATACAAGACTGATCACATATAAAAACAAATGAGGATGCAAGCTGATGACATCAGGGACTTTCCATATACTAAATTTTACGATGGACAGAATTTACAACATTTACATAAAGACAACAGAAACACAATGATGATTACACAAGGAGACAAATATAAAGACTAGAAAACTCAAATCAACTGTCTTTGTTCAAATCAAATTTACATCTCAAAAGTATCCCAAAACAGGCTTAATCAACCATGTTTTACTCCACAGAAAAGGGGGAATAAGTTTTCTACATTTGAGCTGCAATGCAAAATACCTTCATAAGTAGCATGATAAATAAAAAGTGATTTGAGGAAGATGTTTTTAAGAATGCAGAAATGAAAATCTTCAGTGATTTCTATCTAGAAAATATTCAAAATTGCTCTTTTGTCAAGGTTGTCTATGTCACTGAATATGTCTGCATTTTCTAATTTCCAAAATGGACAAAGAACTCTTCATATCAGTTCCTTAGGAAATAGTCTCACAAATTAAATATGGCCTGATAAGTATTCTTAAACCTAGGATGTTTCACTAAAATGAACTTTTATAAAACAGATAGCTAATCCACCACAAATTTCTGTCCCAACAGAAACCAAGTTCAAAGGGTACACGTATGAGCACCTGGTCACTCACCTGGGATAAACTCAAGCAAAGAGGAGATTTAGGGCATAGAAGCTTGGCACTAGCCATTGCTTTTTCCCTGAAATATCAAATGACACAGCTATTAAAGAGAAAAGAGTTTATCCGACTCCGTAATGATTAGATAGCTATTTAGACTCAATGACAGAAAGATAAAGGAGTAGTTGAATTTTCTTATTTACTCAGCTCTATCATCAAGCTAGCTGTGAAATGAACTGAGAGTTTAGATAACTCAAAGTCAATTTATACACACAGGCACATTTTAATGAATAAATTGTATTTTTTAGAGAAGTATTAGGTTTACAGTAAAATTGAGTGTAGAGTTTCCATATATCTCCTGTTCACACACGTACATAAGCTTCAGCAATATCAACATCTCCCACAAATGATACATTTCTTACATAATGGCATATATCACCATTTTTGGATATATAGAATAGTTTCACTTCTCTAAAACTCCTGTATTGCACCTATTGATCCCTTCCTTGCCCACTCTAATGATCATCAATATTTTTTACTGTCTCTGTAGCTTTGCCTTCTCCTGAATTCATAAAGTTGCAATGATATAACACACAGCCTTTTCAGGTTGGCTTATTTCACTTAATAATACTCATTTAAGGTTTCTCCATGTCTTTTCATGGCTTGATAGCTCATTTCTTTTTGTGTGCTGAATAATATTCCATTGTCTGGAAATACCACACTTTATTAATATATTCATCTACTGAAGGGACACCTTGGTTGGTTCCAAGGTTCTGCAACCATGAATAACCATGAATAAAAGTATTATAAACATCTGTGTGAAAATGTTTGCATGGATATAATTTTTCAACTTTTTTGGGTAAATATCAAGGAACATGATTGCTGGATTGTACTATAAGAAAATATTTAGATTTGTAAGAAACTGCCAAGCTGTCTTCCTAAGTGGCTGTACCATTTTGCATTGCCAACAGCAATGAAGTAGAGTTCCTGTCGCTCCACATCCTTATCAGCATTTCCTCATTGTTAGTATTCCAGATTTGGGTCATTCTGATCAGTATGTAGTTTCTCATTGTCGTTTTAATTTGCAATTTCCTGATAATACATGAATGTTGAATATCTTTTGAATATCTTTTCCTAGGCTTATTTGACATCTTCTTTGTGTAGTGTCTGTTTAGGTTTTTTTGCCTATTTTTAAATCAGGTGGTTCATTTCCTTACTGTTCAGTTTTAAGAATTCTTTGTGTGATTTAACCTATAATATTTTGTCATTTGTGCATTTTGCAAATATTTTCTTCTAGTCTATGGCTTATCATCTCATTCTCTTGATTTTATCTTCTCCAAAAGTTTTTCATGTTAATGAAGTCTAGATTATCAATTATTTCTTCCAGGTTTCATACCTTTGGTGTTTTAGATAAAAGTCCTCACCATCACTGAGGTCATCTAGGCTTTATTCTAACTATCTAGGAATTTTATGTGTCACATTTAGATCTAATAGCCATTTGAGTTGATTTTTGGAAAGGATATTTGGTCTCTGTTTAGATTCATTATTTTTTTCCTGTAGATGGCCAGTTCTTTCAACATCATTTGTTGTAAAGGCTATTTGTGCTTCATTGTATTGCCTTGACTTCGATAAAGATCTATTATTTTGTCTATAATCATGGAGGTCCATTACTGGGTTCTCTATTCTGGTCCATTGATTTAATTGTCTATTCTTTCACTAGTACCAATACCATACTTTTTTGATTACCATGAGCTTGTATTAAGTCTTGAAGGCAGGTGGTGTCAGTCCTCCAATTTTGTTCTTCCTAAACATACTGTAAAATATTCTGTGTCTTTTTTGGGGTGCTAATATGAATAATAACCTGCTTTTAATTTCAAATCTCACTTGTATAGTGAGATACACAAGTGGTATATAGGAAAGAAATGGACTTCTGTATGTTAACTTTTTATCCTGCTGCTTTGCTATAGTCACTTATTAGTTCCAGTAAAGGATTTTGGTTGTTATTGATTTTTTCAGTTTTTCTACATAGTCATGTTATCTGCAATACATATTTATTTTTTCCTCCCAAAAATGTATACCTCTTTATTTCTTTTTCTTGTCTTATTTTATTAGCTAGGAATTCTAATATATTGTTTAAAAGCAATGGGGGATATCTTGTACTTGTTCCAGATCTTCGTGGAAAAGCTTTAAGTATTTCAACATTAAGTATGATAGAAGCAGTAGATTCTTTGTGGATATTCTTTGTGGATATTCTTTATCAAAGTTAAGGTAATCCCCCTCTATTCCCAATTTACTGAGTTTTTAGTGTGGCTGTGTGTTGAATTTTGCCAAAAGCTTTTTCCACATGTATTGCTACAATAATATGATTTTTCTTTTTCTTTAATCTAAATCTGTTGTTATGATGGATCATACTAATTGACTTTTGAATGTTTAACCAACTTTGAAGACCTCAGATAAATCTCATTTGTTCATGTTGTATAGTTCTTTTTATGCACTGTTGAATTCATTTATTAAGTTTTATTGAGAGTTTTTGCATCTATATTCATGAAACATTGGTCTATAGTTTTCTTATAATGTCTTTGTCTAACTTTGGTATTGGAGCAATACTGGCTTCATATATGTGTGTGTGTTGATCTTCCTAATAAGACTTGGAGAACTGATCTAATTTCTTCCTTACCTGTTTGTTAGAAGTTACCCATGAACCCATCTGGCCTGTTGCTTTGTTTTGAATGGTTATTAATTACTGACTTAATTTCTTTAACAGCTATAGTCCTATTCAGATTGTCTGAATGTGTGAGTTATAGCAGCTCATATCTCCTAAGAAAATGGGTCTATTTCATCTAGGTTATCAAATTCGTAGACATAGAGTTGTCCACGGTATTCCTTTACTATCATTTTAATATTCATGAAATCTGTGGTGATGCATTTTTTATTTCTGATATTAGTATTCTGTGTTCTCTCTCTCTCTCTCTCTCTCTCTCTCTCAAGTAACCTGCCTGGTGGCTTTATTATCTTTTCAAAGAATCAGCTTTTGAGTGCTAACCTTCTCTACTGATCTTCTATTTTCAATTCCATCAATTTCTGCTTGAATTTTTATAATTTCTTTACTTCTTTCTACTTTTGGATGAAACTTGTATTTTTCTTTAAGTTTATTAAGGTAGAAGCTTATTGATTTTAGATATTTCTTCATTCTCATATATGCATTCAATGCTATGAATTTACCTTTAAGCACTGCTTTCACTGCATTTCACAAATTTTGATAAGTTGTATTTTCATTACTTAAAAATACTCATTAATTTCCCTTAGGATTTCTTTTTTGATTTATGTGTCATTTAGAAACGTGTAGTTTAATCTTAAAGTATTTTGGATTTTGCAGCTATTTTTTCTGTTAGATTTCTATTTTAATTCCATTCTGGACCGAAAGCAGACATTGTATGATTCCTATTTTAAATTTCTTGTGGTATGTGACTCAGAGTGTAGTATAGCTTGGTGAATGTACCATGTGAGCTTGAGAAAAATGTGTAATCTGCTATTATTGGATGAAGTACTCTATATGATACACATATATAGATATAGATCAATTATATCCAGTTGATTGATAGTGCTGTTGAGTTCAGCTATATCCTTCTGAATTTTTTACTATTGTATATGTCTTAAAGACTCCAACTATAATAGTGGATTCATGTATTTATCCTTGTGGTTCTATAAGTTTTTGCCTTATGCACTTTGACCCTCTTTGTTAAGCACATATACATTAACAATTTTTATGTCTTCTTGGATTATTGATCTCTTTATCATATATAATGCTCCTCTTTATCCTAGATAATTTTCCTTGCTCAGAAATTAATAGAGCTACTCATGCTTTCTTTTGATTAGTGTTATTATGGTGTGGTTCTTGTCTCTATCTTTTTATCTTTAATCCATATATGTTTTAATATTTAAAGTGGGTTTCTTGGAAAAAACATAATTCGGTCTTGTTTTTTGATACACTCTGATACTCTTTTAATTATTGGATTTAGACCATTGATATGTAAGGTGATTATTAAAGTTATTGAGTTAATTAATATCTACTGTATTTATTATTGTTTTGTATTTGTTGTGTTTGTTCTTTGTTCCTATTTTTGACCTCTACTCTTTCTCTGTCTTCCATGGTTTTAATTGAACAATCATATGATTCCATTTTCCCTCCTTTCTTAGCATATCAATCATACTTTTTTTGTACTGTTTTTTGGTGGTTGCTCTAGGGTTGCCATATATATTTGCAACTAATCTTAGTTCACTCTCAACACTGTACCACTTCATGTGTAGTAAGAGTACCTTACAACAACAAAAATATTCTCAATTCCTTCCTCTTATCCCTTAAATCATTGCCATTATACAATTCATTTCATTTAACATAAGAATACTTAGGCATGAGAATACATAGTCAAATACTTCATTGCTATTCTTATTTTGAACAATCCTTTGTCTGGCAGATTAAGAATAAGAAAAGTAAATGTTTTTATTTTACCTTCATTTATTCTTTTTCAAATGTTCTTCCTTTCTTTATGTAGTTTCAAGTTTCTGACCTATGTCATATTTCTTCTCTCTAAAGAACTTATTTTAACATTTCTCACAAGATAGATCTCTTTTTTTGAGAAAATTTTTATTTCTCCTTACTTTGAAGCTTAGTCTCACATGGTACAGAATTCTAGGTTGGTGGGGTTGATCTCTCATCACTTTACATGTTTCATTTCACTCTCTTCTTGCTTGCATGGTTTCTGAAGAGAAGTCAGATGTAATCCTTTATGTCTCTAGAGGTATTTTCTCCTGTCTGGTATCTTTCCTTTTTTTCCCCTAATCTTTGATTTTCTGAAGTTTGAATTATTTGCTTGGGTGTAAGGTGTATGAAGTAGATTTTTTCATTTTCTTTTTATTTATTTCTTCATTTTTTAATGCTTAATGTTTTCTGAGAATCGTTGATCTATGTTTTGTTATCTGACATTAATTTGGAGAAATTATCAGTCATTATCACTTCAAATATTGCTTCTTTTCCTTCCTTTCTTCTCCTGGTATTCCAATTGTGTGTATGTTTTCCTTTTTGTAGCTATCCCACAGTTCTCCAAAGGCATTCTTCATTTCTGGTACAGTGTTTTTGATCTCTAGCTTTTCTTTTTTAACCTTTCTCAGAATTTCCACCTGCTTGGTTACATTTCCCATGTGTTCTTACATACTGTGTGCTTTTTCTTTTAAATCCCTGAGCATATTAATCATAGTTTTAAAAAATTCCAATTCTGATAATTTAACATTTCTGCCATATCTAACTCTGGTTCTGATGCTTGTTCAGTGTCTTCAAAGTTTGTTTCTTCCTTTTAGTATACCTTCTAATTTTTTGTTAAAAGGCAACCATGATATACTGCACAAAATATGCCTTTAGTAATATAGTGATAAGGAATGGGGGAAATAGCATGTTATAGTCCTATAACTAGGTCTAAGAGTATTGGGGAGCTCATGTCTCTAGTCTGTGAACTTTATTAGTGCTTCTCAGTTTCTAGCCACTCCCATTAGATGGAACAAGAAGGCTAGAGGGGGATACTATTGTGTATTTCCCTTCCCCACATGAGAGGGCTAGAGGTTGTTGGAGTTGGGTATTTCTCTTCCCCCAGGTAGACGAGGCTCAGGTTATTTCTCTTCCTCTAGTTAGGGTAGGCTCTGGTAAAACAGTATATCTTGACAACAGGCCTTATGGGGAAATACCGGAAGCTCGGGCATGTTAGATGGATCCTTTACTCCTCCCTCTGCCAGAAGTAACAGAGAATTTTTCTTCAATATATACTATGTTTCATTTGAGGTTTGCCTACACTGCACTGGCTCCTGTGGAGGTTGCTGCTGGTGGGTTTCTACTCCAGGAAGTTGTGATTCTTTATCTACCTATCTGTTTCTCTAATTTGGGGGAAATAATTTTTTCCTATGACCTCACTTCTCTGATGGATCTAAGAACTGTTAATTTTTCTATTTGTTATGCTTTTTCTTTATCATTAGGATAAAGTGGTGACTTTTAGCTCTTTTACAAGTAGAATCAGAAGCCAGAAGTCCAACTTATATTTCTTTATTTTCAAAAATCCCTTCTTAATTTATCTCAATTTAAAAATTATAAAATGCAATGTTTGTGACTTTCTATTCACCTTTTTAAATTGATAACAAAAATTGGGATTCCTTGATGGAGCGTTTTAGTTTTTTGTAAATCAGATTAAGGAATGAACACAAAGTTGCATGGCATTTCTTTAACATTTAACTAAAGTAGGACATTTTCTGAGGTGTCTTTGAGAATGAAATACACACTGAGACTCATGCATGTAATATATATATATATATATGTACATATATATATATGCATATATAGATCACCTAACATTATTGCATGTTTATTCTCCCATATTTTGTACCTCTTAGAATGCAATTCACTAGATTATTAACCAAATCATATATCAGAGCCAAATTAAAATTATTCTCCAAATGACTCAATACAGTTAGGTCTATTTGTACAGTTGATGATTCTTAAGAATTTTAGAAATACTCTTAAATATATGTTTATACATATACACAAATATATATATATATATATATATATATATATATATATATATATATTTGGAGTCTGTGTTACACAAACATTGAAGTAGATTATGGGTAAGATTTAAGTGCACACTTAGCATTTTCAAGCACACAGGTGTTATAATGAGGTTTTTTTCAAAGAAAAATGTCTAAAGATCACCCAAGTAATATAGCTGGTACTACCTTGGACACATTCTGAATTCTTAAGTACTTCATTTTATTGTATTAATTTAATTAAGCTAGGTTTCCATATGTTTCACTGAATAAGATGTGGACTGGGGATTGGATGAGTCCATGGGGAATATCCTAATTGCCTCTTGAGCAGCAAGGACTTTATTAATGAGATTCCTTTCTGTAAGATGGAAATTCATCAGTCTCTTTATATAGATATAGATAGAAATATAAACCCTGTACTTTTAAACTATTCTGTGGACATGACAATGAGAAGGACTACATTGAGCCATGCTTAGAGGGAAATTCAAGCCAGAGACTATAGTGGAGATCCTAATTTGTGTAGCCAAATTCTGGTCAAGACAGATGAAATAATATTATGTGTATTAACTAAGATTTAAAACAGGATTGGGGTTCAAATTCTGCATTGCACCTCAATTAACAATGTGATTTTGAATAAACCTCTTAATCTCTCTGTTCTTCATCTTCTGCATCTATTAAATGGTACGATTGCCTTATAGAATTGTGGTGAGGATTATACAATATAATTTTTATAAAATGTGTAGCATAGTTATGTGCTATATGATCAATATATTTATTAGGACTCTGAGAAAGGAAGACTAACAAGATGGCCTAAGTAACATTGCAATTTTCAATTCATATAACTGAAAAGTCTACATGTAGTTTTATGAAGAACTTATTAACGATTATTTTTCTCTTTTTGTTCCTTAGGTTCATAGTCTTCTATTTAGCTTCATACTAAGTTTCTTACCCTTATGATTATAAGATGACAGCTTCTTTTTTTCACATTCTTTCAGCATAGAATAAAAAGGAAAAGTTTCTGCCTTTTTTTCTCAGAAACCCCAAGAAATTCTTGGATTTTTTCACTAAGTCTGTGGATTTTTTTTCCATGAAGCTAGTAATCACTCTCAGTCTCCATACAAATAATAGGCTGGGAGTGGGGAAGGGACAGTTTTCTGGGTATAAGTTGGAATAAGCTTACCACTATATGATGGCTTCAAAAAGCTCCTTTACTAAGCAGTTCAGAAGTAGTAACCATCATATGCCCATCATTGTAGAAATTGCTGTTTATGGAATTTTTGTGGTCTATTTAAAGAAGAGAGAAAGGACAGGCACCAGAAAAAGGCTACATGCTAACATGAGTTAAAGAGATATTGAAGATTCAATTATTGTTGCTTTGTAAAATATAGAACCACAGGCAGTCTTTCAACAAGAAATAAGAGCATAGAAAGCAAACCATTGCCTTATTATCACCAAAGAGACTGAGTTCAGTTGTCAGTCTACACAATTTTGAGATCTAAAACCTAAATAATTTCTCTACCTTAAAATGCAAAAAAAAAACCCACAAAATGTGCTGACCAAAAAAAAGTGTTATATTTTCCTCTCCATGCTTTACTTAAAAAAAAAAAAAAAGAAAGAAAAAGAAAGAAAGAAAGAAAAAAAGGTGCTTTAACCCCATGGTGAATAGTGGTCAGTCTCAAAGACTCTCAATAGTTCCTTCAATTCAAATCTATAAAAACTTTGGAAAGAAACAATTGAATTTTTGCTATCTTTTATCCTCATTTAAAAAAATTAGAAGTTTCTTTCCTAAAGTCTTAATATTTTCCCAATGATCTAAACTTTACAGTATATCTACTATCTTCCTATGCTCTCTATTTGACTTTTGTACTTAGTGTCTTCCATGGCCAATATTTTCTGATCATTTATAAATCTCTAATCTCAGATGTTTCTCCAAAATTCCACATCTATAATTCTACTGGCCCACAGACAAATGTTGGAGCCCCCTCTTCTATTTTTTTCATTATCTACCATATCACCAAATATGTTTTATTGATTGTAATTTAGAAAAGCTTCTTCAGTCTATTGTGTCTACTACTCCATGCCCATGGTGATTGCTTAGTTCAGGTCTTTGTACATTCACATTTGGAAAAAATCACTCATTGTATTAAAAATAAAAAGTATTTACTGAGTAGCTATTATGTCCTTGGCAATATTCTAGTCACAGATGCTATGGTAATAAACCCAACAAATACAAAGCCTGCATCCTAGTGGGAACGTCATAATTCAGCTGTTCATTAAATATTTTCTTAAAAAGAAAAATAAAGTAGAAAATGGGGATTAAGGTGACTGGGGTCGTTACACAAGTAAGGTAATCAGGATTTGTTTATATAAATGGGCAATATTTGGATACACACCTGAAGGAGGTAAGGACAAAAGCCTCAACACTTGCTCCCACTCTAACTTGTCATTCCCCCATGAACAATCTCACAGTTAACAAAGGGGCTATATTTTAAAAGGGCAATATTCAACCAGGTAGCTCTTCTATTTAAAAAGCTGTCACCTGTAGCATTGAACTCATCCTCCTTTACCATGGCTTTTTACCCTTTTGTCTTTGTTCCTCACTCCCCACTATCCTTCCTATACTCCCTTTATCTAAACTTCACATGGCTCTCCGAACACATGATGCTTTTTTAAGACTTTACACAAGCTGCTTTGGTTTTTTGTTGCTGTTGTTTTTGTGTAAAAAGGAACTAGTTGCTATACATTTGTTGACTGAATTAATTCACTTAAGTACAGGAAGAAAACGAATGGCTGTGTTGGGCCAGTTATCTTTGCCAGGCACAAAAATCTGAGTCTTACTTCCCATTTTACTAGGAAAAGAAAGTATGTTCTATATGGCTCTGCATTCCTCTGCACTGAGAGTTTTGTTCTTGAGGTTTTATCTTTTAGTGTTTCTGGTGTGTGTGTATGTGTGTGTGTGTGTGTGTGTGTGTGTGTCTGCATGCATGTGTATCATTTTCTATTCTTTGGTCACAAAGTTGCGAGAGATGAGAAAAAGAACTATGTAAAGGGAGACCAAAAGTGCTAGTGGCCTCAGATTTGGGTTGTATCCTGATGGCAAATTTCTGTATAGGGCGCTGAGTGGAGTGAGGTATAGGTGAAGTGTTTATTTATGCTTCTGTAATATAGATGAATTTTTCATTTTTATCCAATTTTGCAGTGGATGTTCAAACATAAGAAGTACTAAAACAATGAATTATCTATTATTCTTATTATCATTACCATCATTTATTGATTACTTTGTGAGGCTAAACTCACAGTATAAACTATTACTCTTTCCAATACCTGTTTATTGAGGTATAATTATCCCCATTTACAGAGAAAACAGGTTCATATAGGTTCAGTTACATGACCATTTATATATTTATTAAGAAGCAGAGCCAGAATAAAATTTTAGCATTTACATTATGATTTGGAAACTTAGATTCTTAATTTCCATCAAGTAAGTATCTGAGTAATGTATCTTAAGAAAGAATGCGATTTGTACATGTCATAGAGAGTATATCATACATATATATTTAATTTCATAAAAAGTATAAAAAATTTTTAATAGTTCTCATGAATTTGCACTTAAAGTGGTTTGAATGGAACTACTAATGCATATTGTTCTGCCACTGATTCTAAAAAGGCTTTCTTTTTTAAAGAGAAGCTATAAATTTCAATCAATTGCTACTTTTTCCATAAACAAACCAGTCTTTCCAGCACTAGAAAATATTTTTAAAAGGGAATATTAAAAACTATAGTTCAATTGCATCTGATATTGCCAAAACCAAGGGATTTGAAATATTCTGTATAGATGCTTTAAATATGGCAATTCCATTACTCCAAAGGAAAAATATGCCCTATTTTCTGTTTTGTTTGCAGATTTATATGTCTTTTCTACATATCCCTGGCATATTTAGATCTATTCTAGATGGTTAAACCAAAATTTAACAGATAATTTGACTCTCAGGTGGAAATGATAAAAATAAAGACTAACATTCCATCTTAAAACACTTTCACTTATAAATGTGACATGTGAATAGACAGTGAGTGGACCTATATGATCAAAAACTGTAAGCAATTACACAGATCAGTTTTAGGGTAATTCAGGGTAGATCTGAAATCCAACACTGGCCAAAATTAGCATCTTTTATAGAAATAAAGAAAATGTGATACACTTTTAAGGAAAATATGCCCTTTCACAAAGACTGAGATACTGGTTTTTGTAATATAATCCGGACTTCTTCCCACCATAAAGCCTTGAACCAGTTACTTTAAGAGAGCATTAAAAATAATCATGCTTGAATTTTAGATCAGGACTGAATGGTAAACACCTTGGGTGTCTTGCTATGTTAGGAATATTTAATAGCAACCATGAAAAGTAAGTGTTGATACATGAAAATATCCTGTTTTCTGATGTTAGGAATACACTGCATTGACCTAATGGCTAGAAAAGGGTGTCTCCATTAGCATCCTGGCCAAGGGCTGCAAACCCCAATAGAACGGCTGATCCTCAGTAAATTGCTTGTAAACTGACTTCCGGGTCACGTGCTTTCCTCTGGCTAGATTTTATCTCACACATGTTTAGTGAGATAAGAAGTCAAAATGTGGGATCCCTGGGTGGCTCAGTGGTTAAGCATCTGCTTTCGGCTCAGGGCGTGATTTCGGAGTCCCAGGATCGAGTCCCACATCAGGCTCCCTGTATGGAGCCTGCTTCTCCCTCTGCCTGTGTCTCTGCCTCTCTCTCCGTGTCTCTCATGAATAAGTAAGTAAAATATTTAAAAATAAATAAATAAAAATGAGTCATGCTTCTATACCATAGAGAAACTATCCAAACATTATGTTAATATCAAGATCAAGTTATGTTACATTATTCCAGTACTTTCTTGAAGTGAAATATTTGAGGGCAACAACCAGGCTTATATTGGTCTAATTTTCCATTCTTCATTTTCCTGATAACAATGTTTTTGGTGAAGCCAATTTTCAGAATTTTTTGTAGAAATTATCTTTTATGTTAGTCCTTTCTTTATAATTTAAGCATTCTTGGTCAAACCTTACTTTATAACTGAATTTAGGTCTACTAATATTCTACCATAATGTCTTCATAGCTTCATTTCATTGAACATAATTCCCAAAACTAAATTTCTAGTTATAGTAGAACTTCACTAAACACTGATTTTAAAGAAAAACATTTATTTCTAGGATACACTTATTTTAAACAGAGTGAATAAGGCTCCAATTTGGAAGTTAAATATGAAAATGGCTTAATTATCTCTAAAATAGTACTTACAGAATATATTGTCTAGTCTAATTACGTATTTCCAAATGTGTAATCTTTTCTAACCATTTTTAACATTTTGCTTTTCTAATCCTTTAATATATATTGTATATATCATATGTTATTCAAATATTAAATAAACCAATAATATTGTCACTGAATTAACTCTAAGATTCTACCAAAAAGTGCCTCAAATCCTCCAAATACATCCAAATGTATTTCTGTAAAGTAACCTCATTATTTAAATAACGAGACAATTTTAAAATATTAACTCAGACTTATTTACAAAAGAAAATTACCCCCAACCCACAACCAGGGATGAAAATACGGGTTGTTATAAGACTGCATCTATTAAACTCTATCATATGAATACTTGTATTGCTTTCTACTCATCACTGCTAAGGAAAAATATTTTCCAGTATTTTTCAATTTTGAGCAATAAAGCAGTACTCCCAGAAAGGAGAATAGAGATTGAGGGCAGTGTTATTAGTAATAAGCCTGCACTTGGTCATTCATTCTAAGAAACGAGGAATTATAATCTTTTGTTTTATTTTGGTGGAGAGATCATACAATTAGCAGTGGAAATTGGTAACTAGTGTTTGTCTTTGAATTCAAATAGAATCTCTCTTTAAATCTATTCTCTCTCCTTCCAAACACTTCCTTGATTATTTTATCCTATTCCCTTTTTCTGTTACAACACAACATCTAAAGTTATTTTAGAATTTACCCTTTTTTTGTCCTTATATTTAAAATGTCTTTAAATTTTAGTGTCGTATAGCAGTATGAGTTTCCTAGTCAGTCACACTCAGTCACTTGTATAATTTTTTGATAATAATAACTCAGGAAAAATACTACCCAAACCATATGATCTGAAGTGATGCAATTTATTCTTTCACAAAAGATCCCAATATTAAAAATTCATTAAGGTTTTAAAACAGATTATTAAACCTATGTAAGACTTCAAAGTACCCTAATCCCTAATAGCATTACTTGCTTTTCTATCCATAATGGAAAATATTTAAAATAACATTATTCCATTCATTAACATAATTAATTATTTAAGTTGCCATCCATATTGTGTTTGTCATGTACCACAGCAAATTATGTCTTTTAAATGATCAGCAATAACTAAAAGCAAATATAATTCACTTTGCACTGCCAGCAAATAAAACACTGTAGTATGTAGGTATGCCAGAATTAAACAAAAGTATTGGCTAGTGAAAAGATAGTCAATACTGTGACTTCGTGATAAATTCAACCTACACATCGGAGCTTACATAAAAGACCAAAATAACAGTTAATATTTACTGAGGCTGTGGTTTGACAATACAACAGTTAAAGTCACCCAAGTTGTAAAAAGAAAATGTATGGCATCTCTTTAATTAGAGTTTAAATCTGCTCATCTTGATGCAATCATAAACTGAGAAACAAGAGGTTATATGCTCTTTTAGAAGACAGCGATTGTACATGATACATGTGGCCCTTTCCGATTCAAGGCCTGATTCTTGGCTTCTGCTTCTGAAACACAATGTTTCATTTTAATAAAAAATACATTACTGCAGTAAGATAAGGTCATCAGCTGTTAAGTGTAATGTAATTTCTGTAATAAAATTAATTTTATAGCCTGTATAAAAGACTTTATGTGGGTTAAATAGTTTTAATTACTAGCTAAATTCTGTTCCTTAGAACGCATAAATGAAGCACCTCCACCCCCCATAAAAAGAATGCATATACTGTAAAATAGTCAGTATAATTCTTTATGACACCAATTTTTTGTGTTATTCTAAAATGCCTGCTAGTTTCAACTGCAGGCTAATATGGCCTTTTTTGGCCACAGGGACAGAGGATTTATTTGCTGGTGTTTCAAGACTAAAAGCAGTTGTACCAGTAAAAACCTTGTGCAATTCCCTTATAGGTCAGCTATTTCTGTACATGCAATTCAAAAACAAAAAAAAAATCTAAAACATGCGTATTGACTTATATAACCCCATTTAATCTCAAATGGAAGCCGAATGACTGTAAAGGAGATGCAAACCACACCTATAACCAACACTGGAAAAACATCTCAATCTGGGTAAAATGGTCATCATGTAAGTAAGGGCAACATATTCTTGGTAAAATGTACATATAAACACAATTCAAACCTCCTTGCTTTGTGAAAAGTTTTAATATGAGGTATTTCCTAACTGGTAAAGGCTTTAGAACTCGCACAGAGTTTTAAAGTGAACAGCTTTCAAGCTGAATCCCCAGTTCTTCCACCAACTTGGGTGTAAGATCCAAGGCAAGTTATTAAACCTTTCTGATCCTGTTTTATCATTCATTTTAAAATAAGAAACAGAACAATTGTTTCCTACGGCTATTATCACACTTAAACATAATAACAATACAGAGTTCTTGGCATTAAGGCTGGCCTTTATGACTATGAAATGAATATACTTTTCTTTCTGATTTTACTCCCTTTCCATAGACTGCTAGAAGAGCCACTGAGGGAGAGAAGCGATTAGATTTTAGATGCTCTTTTATCAACATTATTGGGCTAATTTAGAGAATCACTGAGGCAAGGAAGTGGTACTTGCCTAAAAATGCCATCACATCATATAAAATATTATATCAAATTCATTCTTGCTAATAAATTATAATTTTGTTTTGCAAATAGCATGCTGACGCTCTTCAATACTTGTTATACCTAAGGTAGCAACCCTACCAAGAAAATAGGAAGCATCCCGAAGAGATCTATTTTTATTGTTGCCCTCACTTAACTTTGGACAGGAATTACAAGCAAAGGGACAGCATCCAGAAACCTAGTTGTGCAAAAGATGCTCAGATATTCTCTGCTCTTAATCTCATTACATCCAGTCTGCAGAAATAACCAAGCTCCCCTGGTCCTCTGATGAAAACCCACATTCAGCTTTCTGCCCTGGTCATTCTCAGCCACTGAAGCTACTCAATTTTTGATACTGGATGAGCCACCAGGAAATGGTACTGGCACAGAAAGATGCATGACAGAGTTCCACACCAACAGAGCATGATTCCAGCAGAATAGGGGCAAAATAATTCTTTCAATGAGGAATTCAGTAGGATAAACATGACCAAGCTCATAACTAGCCCTTGGGTCTGTCTCTTCTAGTTTTGTTCATGTTCAGTCCCTCTGGTTTAGATCTCTCTCCCCAAATATATATTTTAATGAATATGAAAAAGTCTATTGTAACAAATTATTTTTACTTATATAAAATTAGCATCATTTCATTAATCTTTGCTTAAAGGAGTAACTTACTTTTGGAATCTTACAAATGCCATTTTACCATTTTGTTGACCTTCACCTTATTTTTGTATTCTTTTTACATATGCCTTAAAAGGCCATGCCTGAAATGGAGCATTTTTTTCCTATTTTAAAAAAAGTAGCAGGGTACCTGGGTGGCTTAGTGGTTGAGCATCTCCCTTTGGCTCAGGTTGTGATCCGGGATCCTGGAATCCAGTCCCCTATCAGGCTCCCAACAGGGATCCTGCTTCTCCCTTTGCTTATGTCTCTGACTCTTTCTCTGTGTTTCTCATAAATAAATATTTTTTTTAAAAAACTAAAAAATTAAAGAGTAGCAAAGTTAGGCTATTTTCTTTTGTGTATTATTTATGTTGATTATTTTATCTGAAAGTCTCATTTTTTACTTTTGACAAATTCCTCCAGCTTTATAAAATTTAATCTATTAGTAAATCTCAATTAGTTTAACTTTGCTTTGTTCTCTCATTTTTTTTAATTCATAAACATCTATTTTCTCTAATAATAAATTAAGGAAGAAGATATGCTCCTGTGTCTCTACTCATCTTTTCCAGTTTCCTTAAGTCACCCCTCTTAAAAGAGGAAAAAAAGACCATCTCTTCAATAAATGGTGCTGGGAAAATTGGACATCCACATGCTGAAGAATGAAACTAGACCATTCTCTTACACCATACACAAAGATAAACTCAAAATGGATGAAAGATCTAAATGTGAGACAAGAATCCATCAAAATCCTAAAGGAGAACATAGGCAACACCTTTTTAGAACTTGGGCACAGCAACTTCTTGCAAGATACTTCCATGAAGGCAAGGGAAACAAAAGCAAAAATGAACTATTGGGACTTAATCAAGGTAAGAAGCTTCTGCACAGCAAAAGAAAGTCAACAAAACTAAAAGACAACCTACAGAATGGAAGAAGATATTTGCAAATAATGTATCAGATAAAGGGCTAGTATCCAAGATCTATAAATAACTTATTAAACTCAAAAGCAAAGAAACAAACAATCCAATCATGAAATGGGCAAAAGACATGAAGAGAAATCTCACAGAGGAAGACATAGACATGGCCAACATGCATATGAGAAAATGCTCCACATCCCTTGCCATCAGGGAAATACAAATCAACCCACAACGAGATACCATCTCACACCAGTGAGAATGGGGAAAATTAACAAGGCAGGAAACAACCAATGTTGGAGAGGATGTGGAGAAAGGGTAATCCTCTTGCACTGTTGGTGGGAATGCGAACTGGTGCAGCCACTCTGGAAAACTGTGTGGAGGCTCCTCAAAGAGTTAAAAATAAATCTGCCCTACGACTCAGCAATTGCACTGCTGGGGATTTACCCCAAAGATACAGATGCAGTGAAATGCCAGGACACCTGCACCCCGATGTTTATAGCAGCAATGTCCACAGTAGCCAAACTGTGGAAGGAACCTCGGTGTCCCTCGAAAGATGAGTGTATGAAGAAGATGTGGTCTATGGATACAATGGAATATTACTCAGCCATTAGAAATGACAAATACCCACCATTTGCTTTGACGTGGATGGAACTGGAGAGTATTATGCTCAGTGAAGTAAGTAGATTGGAGAAGGACAAACATTATATGGTCTCATTCATTTGGGGAATATAAAAATTAGTGACAGGGAATAAAGGGAAAAGGAGAGAAAATGAGTGAAAATATCAGTGAGGGTGCCAAAACATGAGAGACATCTAACTCTGGGAAACAAACAAGGGGTAGTGGAAAGGGATGTGGGAGGGAGGTTGGGGTGACTGGGTGATGGGCACTTAGGGGGTCACTTGATGGAATGAGCATGGGGTGTTATGCTATATGTTGGCAAATTGAACTCCAATAAAATTTTTTTTTAAAAAAAGAGGAAATACTAATCTGATTGGTTAACATTTTACCAATACATGGGCTCCATTAACTAGTGCAGGCTCACTACATATTAAAAAACCAAGGGTAGACCTGGGACTCTCCTTTTCTTCTGTCCCCTGACATTGTGATTTAAGATGCTCTCTCTTTGGCTCATTTTCTTTTTCAATTCAGCAGAGTCAAAATGTTGAGCCAGGGCTTGACTTCAACAGTCCATGATATATTATTTGATGACTTACAAGGGTAGTAATATCCTATGCATAGGCCTTAAACATCAGTTTTACATATCTACCTGACTTCAAGAGAAAGATCATATTGGAGTACATGTTCGAAGCAATGTACCAAGTTCACATTTGTCAGGACATTGTTTACCTTTCTAGTTGCACCCATGTGATTAATTTTTATAAAATAATAATGTAGAAGGACTCTTAATTTTCTAACTATCTTGAATTAATATCAATTCAAGGATTACCTATAACAATTAATATCTCAGATGACTTTGACTATTCTCCACACTAATTGAATATTATTTAGTTTGTATATAATTGTCCTATTTTTAATGTGTTTAATTTTTCAGTTAATTTAACATTTTAATGAAGAAAAATGCTCACACTAAAAATTTCACAAATAAAGGATGGCTTTAGTTTTTGAAACATCTGAAATGTTTTGAAAATATTAAAGTCATGTATTTGAAAGAAGGATGCTAAACTTAATTAGATGCTAGAACAACCTCCTCTACATTTGAGTGAAGGTATTGGAAAAATAAGTAGATCAGTCCTATCATCCTGGCCTCAACCATTAATTCAAGTTGCTGGGGAAAGAATAAGGAAAACAAAATAAATTACAGAAATAATGGTCTACAGTGGAACATTGAAAAATTGCTATATCAAAGTATAAGAATGCTTAATATGCATCATACCATCAGTCCTAGGATATAGATTATAGTACTGATTTCACGTAAGAAATGAGAAAACTGATGTCTGAATAGGTAAAGAGACAACTGCAAATTCTTTACTTTTTAGTTCTAGTTGCCTCTGAGGCCTGCCTACATTCCTTCACCAAAGTTCCTTGAAACACTGTGACTACTGGCCATGTATCAGTCATCTTTTGTATTTATTTGTATAACAGCTTTTTACCACTGAGAGTATTAAAAATATTCAATAAAATATTGCTTTTTTAAGCTTTTATTTTAATAATAGTGTATAATATGAAAGAGCTTTATTTCTGAATAGCAATTTAAGCCATAATATGAGGTGTTCAGATTCTAGAACAAAAGGTCCTAACAAAACCAAACTTTCGCTTCATCTAGAATTATGTGGACATGTTTTATAGGAATTCATTGGAATTCCTGATTATGTACCAAGTTTCTAAGATCTTTTTCTGTCTTTACTGGTAAAAATTATCTCGGAGTGGTGCACCTGGTGGCTCTGTCCAGTAAGCATTTGCCTTTGGCTCAGGTCATGATCTCAGGTCTGGGATTAAGCCCCTTCTCCCTTTCCTTCTGCCCTTACCCCTCATCTCCCTGCTGCTCATGTTCTCTCTCTCTCTCTCTCTCTCTCTCATATAAATAAATAAAATCTTTTAAAATTTATCTAGGAGTATAAATAAAGGAAATGTCATATTTAATTAATTGGTTACTATATTTAAGTTTTGTTTAATATTTATCCCAGCAAAAAAAAAAAAAAAAAAAAAAAGATCAACTGAGAAATGTCGTATTAGCTATCCTTTGAATTGCACTGCAAAATAGAGGGGAAAGATGAAAATGTTCTACACTATATTTTGAATCTCTTTTCATATATATCCTAAAAGAACTAAAAATTTAATGTGCTTCAAGAAAAAAAATCCAAGAAAGATTTTCTTGGAGGGCAAAGATTTATCCACCCTCAGAGATTAAATTTAAAAGCCAAGAAAAAATTCCTTAGATTGTAGTGTTATAGAGCAAACCAATCTTTAAATCCACCAAAACACTACTAGAATACTAAAACACAATGTGTGTGAACAAATCACAAATGATTCAAGAAACACCAATTTTGGTTTTTGAGTTTTTTTATGTCCTAAGCCACTGGCTTATAAAGTAGGAAAGGATGTGGTATAACATGGATTTGAGAATATATACCATAAAGACATCTATTAATAGGCTTCCTTTGACATTGAATTACATTCTCCAAAATAGTTTTGTTTTTGTTTTTTGTGTGTTTTTTGCTGCACAAAGAAGAAAATAGACAAAAAGTTAGAGTCAACTACCAGAGACAGGTATCAGGTTGAAATTACAAATCTACAAATACACATTTATTGCTATTTTTAAAAACCAGCTTTTCACTAATAAAAAACTTGTATTCATTAAAAGTACATTTTGTTCCGTTTTTATTAAGCATTTTCTTCTCTTTCCTAAACTTGTAAATTATTTCTGGTATCACTATCAGTGTCTTCCAACTCTCTTAGTGAATCTAAAAGGCAACAGCATTCCTTAATTTATCTATGATCTCAAAAATTCTATTAGAAAATGAAGAAATTGCTCACAAACTGATATAAATCAAAGCAGGAACTTGTTTTTGAAGACCATCAAATCTTGACTAAAACAAGAAACACTTTAAAAATATGAATATATCCTAAATGTTACGAAGCACATAAACCTGGTTGAGATATAAATTTAAAAGGGCAATTACATAGCATGAAGCCAGATAACCTAACCAGTTCATAATATTTTATATTTAATATAATATATTATAAATGATATAGTTACTAATGAGCTAATGGCTTTTATAAGAAACTTGGTAGTAATTCAGTAAGATGCCAAAGCTGCAGAGGTCAAATTCATTTCTATGTTCTTCCATTTATTTATCTTTGAAATGATGGGGGATTTCCAATTACAAAAGTGTTTTATGATAACCTAAAGAACAACTTTGACAAACATGAGATTTTAAGGAAGACTTCAGGATAAAGCAACTTCAGATAAACAAAACAGAGAATTATGAAAAGCAGTTGGTATTTATCTGAAGATTTTTAATGGGCTAAATTATCAATGTGGGTAAACTACATGTCTTAAAAATGCACTTATGATCGAAAACCAGCTAAATATTATGATTAAATTAAATTTTTTGCAATGTAAAAATTACAAACCATAAAATGCTAATTTTGACCCAGGAAATGTGACACTTAATTAGATGTATTATAAAAACTGGATGGCTAATGAGATAATTATAAGGTGCCCTTTATGCAAAATTTACTCGCTTCTGTGATATTAAGACTCCCAAAAAATTTCAGATCCTAATAAAACAACAACCTCTTCTCTTTGAATTCAGTTTAAGTTTACTCTTAGCTAACACCCTCAAATTTGTCCCTTTTTCTTGAGCAAGAGCTCACCACTGAAAATCAACCACAGGAAGAAATTTCTCTCGAAAATGTTTTTATTTAATTTATTTATTCATGAGAAACACAGAGAGAGAGAAGCAGAGACACAGGCCAAGGGAGAAGCAGGCTCCATGCAGGGAGCCCGATGTGGGACTCATTCCAGGACCCCGGGATCATACCCTGAGCTGAAGGCAGACGCTCAACCATTGATCCACCCAAGTGTCCCTCTCTCAAGATTTTAGTAGAGGATGTTCAGGATGTTTTTAAGTCAATTATATAAGAACCACCAAATAACAACAACAACTATAATAATAATTTCAAAAGAAAGAATTGGCAATAAACCCACTATAGCCTCATCTGCTCTTGATTAAGAAACTCAAATGATAGGAGACCATGACAGTGTTCCACTGAGAGCTGACAGTGGCTTGGATGAGTGTATCATGTAGTAGCAGTGTAAAATACCTCAGATCTATCTATATTCATTTTAATTTTTGTTAAGATTTTATTTATTCATGAAAGAAACAGAGAGAGGCAGAGACATAGGCGGAAGGAGAAGCAGGCTCCATGCAGGGAGCTGGATGTGGGACTAGATCCCGGGACCCCAGGATCACACCCTGGGCCAAAGGCTTGAGCTAACTGCTGAGCAACTCAGGCGTCCCTCTATGTTCAATTTAAAAGTAGACTTGCAGAACTTCTTGATGGATTGAAAAAGAATAAAAGAAAGATAACAGTTTTGGTTCACTCCATAGGTTTTGGTTTAAATAATTAAATGATGGAATTTAATTACAGAGATGGGCAAGATTTTAGAAGTACCAAGTTCTGAAGGGGGAAAGGTCAGAGGATCAATTTTGCAATAATAATGTTGAGTTACTTATTAGATTTTAAGTGGAAATATCAACCAAGCAGTGGAATATACAATTCTGGAGTTTAGCAGAACAAATAAAAATTTGGAAGTTAGCAGTATATGTATGAGAGTTAAAGCACAAGATCAACAAGGGATTAAATTTGGATAGAAGAGATTAGTGTCAGAATTTAGCTCCATCAGGCTACAATTTAGAAATCAGGAAAATGGGGACCAGAAAAGGAGCATAAGAAGCAGCAGTTTACTCAGTAGATAGAACCAAAAGTATAGTGTCCTGGAAACCAAGTAAAGAAAATGCTTAAAGTGAATAATCAACTATATCAAAGGCTGAGAAAAAGACTGAGACTTGAGGAAAAAGGAGGTCGGTATTGGTTGCCCTTGGCAAGCACACATTTTGTAAAGTAGCAAAGGAGAAGACAGATTGGACATAAGTTTTTGAAATCTCCAAAAACTATGAAGAAAGGATTTGATTTCAACAGGGGTAGACTACTACAGCAGCTTAGCTCTGGGGAGGAGAGAAAAGAGACAGTACCTTGAGAGGGTTGTGTGACCTGGAATGATTGTAGCATGTTTGTATATGAAGAAAATTATTGATTGCAAGGAGGAGAATTGCTGATACAGAAGAAAGGGGAAAGATAGTGGAATAATGTCCTTGGCTTAAGTAAAAGATGATAGGGTCTAGTTCACAAGTGGAAAGCTTGGTGTTTCCTATGGACACACCCTAGTCTCCCAAAGCCTCTACCAAGAGCAGCCAGAGTGATCCTTTACAGTATAAGCCAGATCGTGACACATGTCTAGTTAAACACTCTCCAGTGGCTTTCCATCTCATTCAAAGTAAAAGTTTAAGACGTTACAAATGCCTACAAGGAACAGGATAATCTGGCCCCGTGATTGGTCTACCTCCTATGTTCTCGCTGTGCCTCTAGCTTACTACAGACCTGTCCCACAAAATTCCTTGCCCTTCCTTGAACACATCAGGCTCTGCAGTATCTTCTACCTGCAAAGGCTGTGCTCTTAAACACTGTGCTATGCTGCGTGGCTTACCCTCTTTTCCTTTGGGTTTTTGCTTGAATGTCACCCGCCTAGTGAGGCCTTCCTTGACCATGCTATTTAAAACTGCAATTTGTAGGTCCTTCCTTTTTCCTTTCCCTCCCTCCCTCCCTCTCAGTCTGTATATGTTTTCCCCTCAGCACTGATCAGCATATGACATATTGTGTGTTTTATTTTCTTTGTGACTATCTGACCACAACAGAAGGTAAGTTCTAAGGAGACCACAATTTTTGTGTATTGTTCCCTGTTCTATCTCCTAAATCAGCTAAATCACTACTGTAGCACTTAAATCAGTGTCTGTCATGTATTAGAATCTCATTAAGTTTGTTAAATAAATCAAAGAAATGAAAGGTTAATAGGACTTATCCCAAACACTGACTTTTCAATATTTTGAAAATTCTGAACTTACCTAAGTATAAAAATCCTAAAACACTATGTGCTTAATAACAGTGCTCAAATTGCAACAACAGCAGGATGGACCTAGAGGGTATTATGCTAAGTGAAATAAGTTAGAGAAAAGCAAAACACCATATGATTTCCTATGGAATCTGAAAAACAAATGAACACACACATGAAAAGTAGAATGAGACCTATAAACGGAGAATCAAATTGATGGTTGCCAGTGGGGAGGGGAATAGAAGGATGGGCAAAATGGGCAAAGGGGAATGGAAGAGACAGACTTCCAGTTACAGAATGAATAAGTCAGTGGAATAAAAGGCATAGCATAGAGAATATGGTCAATGATACTGTAATAGTATTGTAAGGTGACAGATGGTAGGTACCCTTGTGAGCAGAGCATAATGGATAGACTTGCTGAATCACTATGGCGTACACCTGAAATCAATATAACATTGTGTGTCAACTATACTTAAAAAATCAAAATTAAAAAAAATTTGTAATTGTGCCTAATATACTGAGTGCATTTTAGAGGAGCTTTTGATGTTTCCATTAGATTTCTCGTAAGACAAGAATAGAAAGCCATGACAAATCTTGGTAACTGGAACATTTGTGAAGCTCTATAAAAGAAAGACATTTCATATTTTGTAATTGGAAGAAACTATGCCCTCTACAAAATGTTTATGTTTTAACATCGAGTACAATTAAACATTACAAGATAAGGAAGAATAGAAACAACAAAACACCTTTTTTTTTTTAATTGTATATAGCTTGGAATATTTATGGATCTTCAAGGTAAACCACAATTTTGTTTCAGTTTAGTTCTTTTTTTTTTCTTCCCAATAATTCCAAGGCCCTAGTTTGCTCTATTGCTAGGAAAAGCAAAGAAACTAAGGCATCTCCTAAGCTGTTTGATTAAATTTGGTTTATCATGAACTGAGTGTCTCAGAAACAACAGAAGTTTATTTCAAATATGTTTCCAATATAATAGCACTTGGACTCCAAAAGATGCTGCCACCATTTAGGCTAATTTGATTGACCATATGTATCGGCTTGATCTAATGTTTATATAAAACATTAAATTCTTAAAATTTAGTGATTGAATTTTAAAGAAAAAAATAACACTGAAATAAGTGTGTGAAAATTCAACTTCTAATCTCACTTCCTTGTCAGTCTCGTTATATTCCTTAACATAAGTAAACCCATTTTCTCGTCTATATATTAGTAGATTAAACAATATTTCTCTATTCCTTTCTTTTCTGAGGGCTTTAATTATTAAAATAGAGTCTTTCCTCCAACTCATTCTTGTAACAGAAAAAATATTAACTGGAAATCTCAATTTGTACAAAGTTTTATTACTCTTAGATGATTTACATTACTCCTAAGGCAATAAATAGCTTATTTATAAGAAATATTTTATTTTGAAATTTAATATTTTATACAACTAAGTTTACTTTGGTAAATATTATAATACAAATAATTTTGAATTTCCATATGCATTAACCATTCTAAGATATAAATTTGTGCAAAACTAGATTTGGTAGAGACTATATGCTGACTCATCATTTTGATGCAAATTTGGAAGAATAATCTCAACAGTCCATAAAAAGGGTGATTTATTGACATGTCATGCTATTTGTTGTATAATATGATAAATATAAAATGATTCAGCATGCCATTCTATAAATATTGTAATAGATTATTAAAGCGATAAAACCTAGTGGCAGAAATATAATGAGCTCATGTCATACTTGTATAAAAGCTAAATGATAAACTATTCCTCCTAGAGAGGCTGTTATAACTTAGATCTAAAGTGTGAATTTTTGGAGCACAAAGTAAGAAAAATAACCTGAAGTCCAATTTATAGGGTTCAATTAACAACACTGATTAAGAACACTTGTTGAGAGGACAAATTAATACAAGAGTACATAATGATTACAATCTGGGCACTCACTTATTAAGACTATTTGAATAGTTAGTCTAAAATATTCACAGACAATATTTGGAGTTAATGAATCAACATGTCTAGGTAAAATTTCAATATGCATCATACATAGAGATACACATATATCCAAACTTAAAAAACAGTATGCATATAAAAATTAGCACCACATCATATTTGTATGAGCTTCAAAGTATTACTTTGGATAATAATTTCCATCTGTGCCCTCACACTATGAAACATATATACCTTTGGAGGAAAGTTTACAATTTAGAGAAACTTTATTCCCTAAATAGATACTTGTTAGGTTTCTGATGTTTTTATACACAGAATTAGGTAAAGATATTGTTTCTTATAGAGAATATGGCAAAATTAGTGGCTAGTGACCATTGTATAAATTTAGAGTAATGCTATTATGTAGCAAAATGTTCATACCCTTAAAAACAATTATGACAATGATGCATTACTCTAGTTTTTAAAGAAGCCATTTATGTAGCCATCTTTTCTAGAATTGTCAATTGGTCTCTATTTATCAGACCTCAAGAATACACTTTAATAGCTATTTTACAATAAAACAAAAATTAATGTATCATATTTCTAAGATGTGCAAATAGTGGTCTATTTAAGGCATTTTTTTGAAGGAAATTTAGTTAACGTAGACAATGAAGGCATGGCTGTCAGCACAGTAATTAAATCACTGGGTCATGTATTTTTTGGTTTCCTGTACTAATTTCCTATCATATTATACTAAATAACCATTCTTTCTTCATGTTTTTCTTGAAGTTGTTTGAACTTACCTCTGTAAGTATATACATATATAGCCATACACTTGTGTTAAAGAGGTGAGATAAGCTAAACCAAAAAAAAAAAATCGTATATTTACCAAATAATGGCATAGTGTATTTGATATAAAATTTGGAAAAACTGGCATTAATGGGTGTATATTCCCTTTGAAATATTTCAGATCTACTGTAGTTTTATACTGTATTACTATTTCAGACAAAAAACTGTATTTTGAAGAAAAAGAATATCTGCTTAAAATTAAAAGACCTGATTCAGATGTAGCTATATTTCCTAATAGAATCAAGGTAGACATTTTTTTCTTATTCTTTTTAAAGGTTGGAAAGCTAATCATACCATAGTACTCAGTTCAATTCTAAATCACCAATAATTCACCTTTTAATTTGGTTCTCAAAAGACAAAGCTATAATTCTCTAACAGTAATGGTACCACCCACTAGCCTGATGCAGAGTACAAGGGGCCTGTGACAGTTCTCCCAGATTTGTTTATAGCTGGTTCCTCTAACTTAGAGGCAATGATTCAACTGGAAAGACCAGAGGCTTTGCAGTCAGACTTCCCAGGTGAAATGTTTTCCTCAGCCACTTGTCAGCTTTGTCGTCTCATGATGTGCATTAGTTTCCTCTTGCTATGTAACGCTTTACCACATTACAGGCTTCCAATAACCCATGGAATGGGTTATCTTTGGTTTCCATAGGTCAGGAATGGAGGCACTGTTCCACAGGTCCTCTGTTCATGGTCTCAAAGACTGAAATCAATGTGTTGGCCAGCCTGTAGTTCTTATCTGAGGCTTGGTGTCCTCCTTCTTCTGGGCTTGTTCAGGCTGATGACACAATTCAGCTCCTTAAAGGTGGAGGAATACAAGACCCTGTTTCCTTGTGAGAGGTCAACAAATGTTGCCATGTCAGATCCTAGCCATATGGTCCTCTCAAAATATGGCACTTTACTTTGCTAAAGCCAACAAAACTATCTCCAATCTGCTACAGAGACTTATAGAACATAAAACTATCATAAGGGTGACTGTTTCATTCCCCATACTTTATACTTGACTTAATCATATTCACACACCCCCACCGCCCTCCACCCAACAGTGGGATATTACATAGGACATGAATACAGAAGGTGTGTGTAAAATTATTTATTTTACCACAAGTGTACTAAAAGACCTTTGTCAAGTTATACCTCAGTTTCCTTATTTGGATAATCATGATGCCTATTTCAAAAGTTTGGTAGGAAGAGAAGTTAGCATACAGGATTACTCTGCAAGATTACTTCATAGTCATGATTGACATTCGAAAATTTCTGCACAGTTACCAAATTAGGTAACTCATTTCCTCTTTGAAGAATATAGTTAGAATTACCTTGAATAAACATAGTTAGGAATTAGATTTTCAATTGTTTAAATGAGCTTATATGTAACAAAATATAATCAGGCTTCTAGAATGATTGAATCTAATGTTAATCAAAAACTGACAGCAACTCATGGATTGGAAGAATTAATATTGTGAAAATGTCAATGTTACCCAGGGCAATTTACACATTTAATGCAATCCCTATCAAAATACCATGGACTTTCTTCAGAAAGTTGGAACAAATTATTTTAAGATTTGTGTGGAATCAGAAAAGACCCCGAATAGTCAGGGGATTTTTAAAATTTTAAAATCCATAGCTGGGGGCATCACAAGCCAGATTTCAGGCTGTACTGCAAAGCTGTGGTCACCAAGACAGTGTGGTACTGGCACAAAAACAGACACATAGATCAATGGAACAGAATAGAGAATCCAGAAGTGGACCCTCAACTCTATGGTCAACTAATATTCAACAAAGCAGGAAAGACTATCCACTGGAAAAAAGACAGTCTCTTCAATAGATGGTGCTGGGAAAATTGGACATCAACATGCAGAAGAATGAAACTAGACCACTCTCTTGCACCATACACAAAGATAGACTCAAAATGGATGAAAGGTCTAAATGTGAGACAGGATTCCATCAAAATCCTAGAGGAGAACACAGGCAACACCCTTTTTGAACTCGGCCACAGCAACTTCTTGCAAGATACATCCATGAAGGCAAGAGAAACAAAAGCAAAAATGAACTATTGGGACTTCATCAAGATAAGAAGCTTTTGCACAGCAAAGGATACAGTCAACAAAACTAAAAGACAACCTACAGAATGGGAGAAGATATTTGCAAATGACATATCAGATAAAGGGCTAGTACCAAGATCTATAAAGAACTTATTAAACTCAGGGGAGGGGCAAGATGGCAGAAGAGCAGGGTCCCCAAGTCACCTGTCCCCACCAAATTACCTAGAAAACCTTCAAATTATCCTGAAAATCTACGAATTCGGCCTGAGATTTAAAGAGAGACAAGCTGAAATGCTACAGTGAGAAGAGTTCGCGCTTCTATCAAGGTAGGAAGACGGGGAAAAAGAAATAAAGACACAAAAGGCCTCCAAGGGGGAGGGGCCCGCGAGGAGCCGGGCTGAGGCCGGGGCGAGTGTCCCCAGGACAGGAGAGCCCCGTCCCGGAGGAGCAGGAGCTGCACCGACCTTCCCGGGGGAAAGGGGCTCGCGGGGAGGTGGAGCAGGACCCAGGAGGGCGGGGATGCCCTCGGGCTCCCCGGGACAGTAACAGACACCTGCGCCCCGGGAGAGTGCGCCGAGCTCCCTAAGGGCTGCAGCGCGCAGGCGGGACCCAGAGCAGCTCGGAGGGGCTCGGGGGGGGGGGCTCGGGGGAGGGGGCTGCAGGGCGGGAGCAGCTGGGGGGGCGGCTCGGGGGCGGCTCCCGGAGGGGGCTGCGGGGCGGGAGCAGCTCTGGGGGCTCGGAGGCGGCTCTGCGGAGGGGGCTGCGGGGCGGGAGTGGCTCGTGGGGCTCGGGGGCGGCTCTGCGGAGGGGGCTGCGGGGCGGGAGCGGCTCGTGGGGCTCGGAGGCGGCTCTGCGGAGGGGGCTGCAGGGCGGGAGCGGCTCGTGGGGCTCGGGGGCGGCTCCGCGGAGGGGGCTGCGGGGCGGGAGCAGCTCGGGGGGCTCGGGGGCGGCTCCGCGGAGGGGGCTGTGGGGCTTGAGCGCGAATCCAACAGCGCAGGCTCCGGAGCACAGGGCGCCGGGACACAGCCCAGGATCCGGCCTCCCCCGGGACAGGCAGAGGCCGGGAGGGCCCAGGACAGCGAGGACGCTCCTGCCCCAGCTGAGCAGATCAGCGGCCCCGCCCGGAGCCTCAAGGCCCTGCAGACGGAGAGCTCCGGAGCTACTGCGGGGGCTGACTCCAGGGCTGCAGAGCTGGCCCTGCCACTGCGGTTGTTCCTCCTGGGGCCTCACGGGGTGAACAACCCCCACTGAGCCCTGCACCAGGCAGGGGCAGAGCAGCTCCCCCAAGTGATCACACCTGAGAATCAGCACAACAGGCCTCTCCCCCTGAAGACCAGCTGGACGGACAAGTTCCAGGGGAAGTCAAGGGACTTAAAGTACACAGAATCAGAGGATACTCCCCCGTGGGTTTTTTGTTTTGTTTTGTTTTGCTTTTTGATTTGTTTGCTTCCCCACCCTTTTTTCCCTTTCTTTATTTTTCTTTCTCTTTTTCTTTTTTTCTTTTTTTCTTCCTTTTTTTTTCCTCTTTTCTTTTCTTTCCTTCTTTCTCTCCTCTCTTTTTCTCCTTTTCCCAATACAACTTGCTTTTGGCCACTCTGCACTGAGCAAAATGACTAGAAGGAAAACCTCACCTCAAAAGAAAGAATCAAACAGTCCTCTCTCCCACAGAGTTACAAAATCTGGATTACAATTCAATGTCAGAAAGCCAATTGAGAAGCACTATTATACAGCTACTGGTGGCTCTAGAAAAAAAGCATAAAGGACTCAAGAGACTTCATGACTGCAGAATTTAGATCCAATCAGGTAGAAATTAAAAATCAATTGAATGAGATGCAATCCAAACTAGAAGTCCTAAAGACGAGGGTTAACGAGGTGGAAGAACGAGTGACATAGAAAACAAGTTGATGGCAAAGAGGGAAACTGAGGAAAAAAGAGACAGACAATTAAAAGACCATGAAGACAGATTAAGGGAAATAAACAACAGCTGAGGAAGAAAAACCTACGTTTAATTGGGGTTCCCGAGGGCGCCAAAAGGGCCAGAGGGCCAGAATATGTATTTGAACAAAGTCTAGCTGAAAACTTTCCTAATCTGGGAAGGGAAACAGGCATTCAGATCCAGGAAATAGAGAGATCCCCCCCTAAAATCAATAAAAACCGTTCAACACCTCGACATTTAATAGTGAAGCTTACAAATTCCAAAGATAAAGAGAAGATCCTTAAAGAAGCAAGAGACAAGAAATCCCTGACTTTTATGGGGAGGAGTATTAGGGTAACAGCAGACCTCTCCACAGAGACCTGGCAGGCCAGAAAGACTGGCAGGATATATTCAGGGTCCTCAATGAGAAGAACATGCAACCAAGAATACTTTATCCAGCAAGGCTCTCATTCAAAATGGAAGGAGAGATAAAGAGCTTCCAAGACAGGCAGGAACTGAAAGAATATGTGACCTCCAAACCAGCTCCGCAAGAAATTTTAAGGGGGACTCTTAAAATTCCCCTTTAAGAAGAAGTTCAGTGGAACAATCCACAAAAACAAGGACTGAATAGATATCATGATGACACTAAACTCATATCTCTCAATAGTAACTCTGAACGTGAACGGGCTTAATGACCCCATCAAAAGGCGCAGGGTTTCAGACTGGATAAAAAAGCAGGACCCATCTATTTGCTGTCTACAAGAGACTCATTTTAGACAGAAGGACACCTACAGCCTAAAATAAAAGGTTGGAGAACCATTTACCATTCGAATGGTCCTCAAAAGAAAGCAGGGGTAGCCATCCTTATATCAGATAAACTAAAATTTACCCCGAAGACTGTAGTGAGAGATGAAGAGGGACACTATCTCATACTTAAAGGATCTATCCACCAAGAGGACTTAACAATCCTCAATATATATGCCCCGAATGTGGGAGCTGCCAAATATATAAATCAATTATTAACCAAAGTGAAGAAATACTTAGATAATAATACACTTATACTTGGTGACTTCAATCTAGCTCTTTCTATACTCGATAGGTCTTCTAAGCACAACATCTCCAAAGAAACTGAGAGCTTTAAATGATACACTGGACCAGATGGATTTCACAGATATCTACAGAACTTTACATCCAAACTCAACTGAATACACATTCTTCTCAAGTGCACATGGAACTTTCTCCAGAATAGACCACATACTGGGTCACAAATCGGGTCTGAACCGATACCAAAAGATTGGGATCGTCCCCTGCATATTTTCAGACCATAATGCCTTGAAATTAGAACTAAATCACAACAAGAAGTTTGGAAGGACCTCAAACACGTGGAGGTTAAGGACCAACCTGCTAAAAGATGAAAGGGTCAACCAGGAAATTAAGGAAGAATTAAAAAGATTCATGGAAACTAACGAGAATGAAGATACAACCATTCAAAATCTTTGGGATACAGCAAAAGCAGTCCTAAGGGGGAAATACATCGCAATACAAGCATCCATTCAAAAACTGGAAAGAACTCAAATACAAAAGCTAACCTTACACATAAAGGAGCTAGAGAAAAAACAGGAGATAGATCCTACACCCAGGAGAAGACGAGAGTTAATAAAGATTCGAGCAGAACTCAACGAAATCGAGACCAGAAAAACTGTGGAACAGATCAACAGAACCAGGAGTTGGTTCTTTGAAAGAATTAATAAGATAGATAAACCATTAGCCAGCCTTATTAAAAAGAAGAGAGAGAAGACTCAAATTAATAAAATCATGAATGAGAAAGGAGAGATCACTACCAACACCAAGGAAATACAAACGATTTTAAAAACATATCATGAACAGCTATACGCCAATAAATTAGGCCATCTAGAAGAAATGGACGCATTCCTGGAAAGGCACAAACTACCAAAACTGGAACAGGAAGAAATAGAAAACCTGAACAGGCTGAGAACCAGGGAGGAAATTGAAGCAGTCATCAAAAACCTCCCAAGACACAAGAGTCCAGGGCCAGATGGCTTCCCAGGGGAATTCTATCAAACGTTTAAAGAAGAAACCATACCTATTCTCCTAAAGCTGTTTGGAAAGATAGAAAGAGATGGAGTACTTCCAAATTCGTTCTATGAGGCCAGCATCACCTTAATTCCAAAACCAGACAAAGACCCAACCAAAAAGGAGAATTACAGACCAATATCCCTGATGAACATGGATGCAAAAATTCTCAACAAGATACTGGCCAATAGGATCCAATAGTACATTAAGAAAATTATTCACCATGACCAAGTAGGATTTATTCCTGGGACACAAGTCTGGTTCAACACCCGTAAAACAATCAGTGTGATTCATCATATCAGCAAGAGAAAAACCAAGAACCATATGATCCTCTCATTAGATGCAGAGAAAGCATTTGACAAAATACAGCATCCATTTCTGATCAAAACTCTTCAGAGTGTAGGGATAGAGGGAACATTCCTCAACATCTTAAAAGCCATCTACGAAAAGCCCACAGCAAATATCATTCTCAATGGGGAAGCACTGGGAGCCTTTCCCCTAAGATCAGGAACAAGACAGGGATGTCCACTCTCACCACTGCTGTTCAACATAGTACTGGAAGTCTTAGCCTCAGCAATCAGACAACAAAAAGACATTAAAGGCATTCAAATTGGCAAAGAAGAAGTCAAACTCTCCCTCTTCGCTGATGACATGATACTCTACCTAGAAAACCCAAAAGTCTCCACCCAAGATTGCTAGAACTCATACAGCAATTAGGTAGCATGTCAGGATACAAAATCAGTGCCCAGAAATCAGTGGCATTTCTATACACTAACAATGAGACTGAAGAAAGAGAAATTAAGGAGTAAATCCCATTTACAATTGCACCCAAAAGCATAAGATACCTAGGAATAAACCTAACCAAAGATGTAAAGGATCTATACCCTAAAAACTATAGAACGCTTCTGAAAGAATTTGAGGAAGACACAAAGAGATGGAAAAATATTCCATGCTCATGGATTGGCAGAATTAATATTGTGAAAATGTCAATGTTACCCAGGGCAATATACACGTTTAATGCAATCCCTATCAAAATACCATGGACTTTCTTCAGAGAGTTAGAACAAATTATTTTAAGATTTGTGTGGAATCAGAAAAGACCCCAAATAGCCAGGGGAATTTTAAAAAAGAAAACCATATCTGGGGGCATCACAATGCCAGATTTCAGGTTGTACTACAAAGCTGTGGTCATCAAGACAGTGTGGTACTGGCACAAAAACAGACACATAGATCAATGGAACAGAATAGAGAACCCAGAAGTGGACCCTCAACGTTATGGTCAACTAATTTTCGATAAAGGAGGAAAGACTATCCATTGGAAGAAAGACAGTCTCTTCAATAGATGGTGCTGGGAAAATTGGACATCCACATGCAGAAGAATGAAACTAGACCACTCTCTTTCACCATACACAAAGATAAACTCAAAATGGATGAAAGATCTAAATGTGAGACAAGATTCCATCAAAATCCTAGAGGAGAACACAGGCAACACCCTTTTTTGAACTTGGCCACAGTAACGTCTTGCAGGATACATCCATGAAGGCAAAAGAAACAAAAGCAAAAATGAACTATTGGGACTTCATCAAGATAAGAAGCTTTTGCACAGCAAAGGATACAGTCAACAAAACTCAAAGACAACCTACAGAATGGGAGAAGATATTTGCAAATGACATATCAGATAAAGGGCTAGTTTCCAAGATCTATAAAGAACTTATTAAACTCAACAGCAAAGAAACCAACAATCCAATCATGAAATGGGCAAAAGACATGAAGAGAAATCTCACAGAGGAAGACATAGACATGGCCAACATGCATATGAGAAAATGCTCTGCATCACTTGCCATCAGGGAAATACAAATCAAAACCACAATGAGATACCACCCCACACCAGTGAGAATGGGGAAAATTAACAAGGCAGGAAACCACAAATGTTGGAGAGGATGCGGAGAAAAGGGAACCCTCTTACACTGTTGGTGGGAATGTGAACTGGTGCAGCCACTCTGGAAAACTGTGTGGAGGTTCCTCAAAGAGTCAAAAATAGACCTGCCCTACGACCCAGCAATTGCACTGTTGGGGATTTACCCCAAAGATACAGATGCAATGAAACGCCGGGACACCTGCACCCCGATGTTTCTAGCAGCAATGGCCACAATAGCCAAGCTGTGGAAGGAGCCTCGGTGTCCATCGAAAGATGAGTGGATAAAGAAGATGTGGTTTATGTATACAATGGAATATCCCTCAGTCATTAGAAACAATAAATACCCACCTTTTGCTTCCACGTGGATGGAACTGGAGGGTATTATGCTGAGTGAAATAAGTCAGTCGGAGAAGGAAAAACATTATATGTTCTCATTCATTTGGGGAATATAAATAATAGTGAAAGGAAATATAAGGCAAGGGAGAAGAAATGTGTGGGAAATATCAGAAAGGGAGACAGAACATGAAAGACTCCTAACTCTGGGAAACTGAACTAGGGTGGTGGAAGGGGAGGTGGGTGGGGGGTGAGGGTGACTGGGTGACGGGCACTGAGGTGAGCACTTGAAGGGATGAGCACTGGATGTTATTCTATATGTTGACAAATTGAACACCAATAAAAAATAAATTTATAAAAATAAAAAGACTGACAGCAACTGACTTCTAACTTCTAGATAACAAATCACTTAATTGAATTCTGATTATTATTTTAAAAGCATGGGTACACGCTAGTATTAATATGACATCAATTTATCCCCACCCCACTCCAACATATATAATTTTTATAATCTTCCATTCTCCCTACTGTTTTTGCTGCTTTTTTACCACCTAAGTTACGTCAACTTGTAAGTGAGAAGCTATCTGGGGGGAAAATGAACCCTATGCCAAGACAAAAACAGAGGGTCTGATAGCCTCATAGTTAACATCAGTGATGCTTTTTGAGCTGTACCTCTTGAACACTGTGCCCAGGTCTGAGAAAAATTCATTTGGGGAATTCTCCAGGTTTAAAGCACAAACTCATTTTCCCTTACATCTAGAACATAGAATTTGTTTAGATTTCAGTTTAGAGGAGATCCTTAAAGGAGGTAGCTATATCCAGACTCTGTTCTGATGAATGTACCAGAGCATGGCAGACACACACTAGCTTTTACCAGCTGTGGAGGCAGAGAGCCCACCAGTGGTGCCCTGCTTCCATCGTCAGTGGCACCTAGGTTGTGCACTAGCTGTGGTAGCTTCCTCCCCTCCCCCCCAAACAATCTGGTGGTGAGGTCTTACTGTTTTTATGTGCACATTGGCTTCTTTGCCCCAAGTAAAGTTTTCAGGAGCTTCTAATGATCTTTTTGTTTGTTTGTTTTATTTTTTGCCTAACCTAGCTAGAGCAAACCCAAGTGAAGTTAGGTAGGGTCACTAAGAACCCCAGTGAGTTCAATCAAAATCAGTTAAACAAAAAGATGCTCAGTGCAGTCATATCAGTGAGTGTGTTCTTTGTGACCAAATCGGTGTGTGAGCTGACAGGTGGGGAAGAGTTTAAAAGACACATGAATAGACTCTAGTCCAAGTCATAACACCCAGATGAACCTATTTAAGTCTCTTCATCTTTGTCTATTTTATTTTCTTCCTGTCTAGAATATAAGTATGCCCCAAGAATGACCCAAGGTCCACTCCAGTTTCACAAATCTATGGATTGAGCTTCAGGCCCCAAAGCAGAAGTTGCTGATCATAGGTTGATTAAAAAAAAAAAAAAAAAAAAAAAAAAGCAAGGTTCAGTGCTGTGAAAGAGTCATCCTTGAATCTTCCTTCACACCAACAGCACTTCCCTTGGTGGGGGAAGAGAGAAGTTTGGGCTTAAAATTGCTCACTTTGTGATTAACAAAACCTGGTACATTATTTTGCCTAATGTTCTGAAATGTTATAGTTTCACTTATATGTGTTATTCTTTGGAAGTAACATTAGTAAAGTAGTGTGATACAGTAGTAAATTCTGTTAGAATTCCTGATGGAAAATTATGTTTAAGTTTGCACATTTATTTTAAGTTAAATTTTATTTAACAAATTATTTTATAGTTGGTTTTATTTTATTAATATTTTCATTTCACTATTGCATCCAAAAAAAGTTAAGACTTTCAAAATTTATTTTAGAAGTTGACTTCATTCTTGTGGTAGACAGAATGAGGTCATAATTCCTCTCATGCTCCATGATCTCTACATCTTAATCCTACTCTACAAAATCTGTATGTTTGATTCCATGGCAAAAGAGAAATAAGGTTGCTGTTAGTTGACCTCAAAATGTGGAGATTATCTTAAATAATCCTACTGAATATAATGTAATCACAAGGGTCTTTAATAATGGAAGAGAGATGCCGAATAAGAGTTAAAATCAGAGAGACAGGTGACTACAGAAGAAAGACATAGAAGGATGTCATGTTGCTGGCTTTGAAAATGATAGAGGGCCAAGAGATGTGAGTTGTCTCTATCAAATGGAAAAAGAAAGGAAAATGAATTCTCCTCTAGATTTTCCAAAAAGGAATGCAGCCCTGCTGACTCCATGAAATTAGTCCGAAGAGGTCCATATTGGACTTCTAACCTATAGAACTAAAGACCCTAAATCTTCGCAATTTTTTTAGTCACCAAGCCACAAGGATTATTTGTGATATAATTCTTGAATGTGATTTCATTTTGGCTAGGAAAAGAGTTTATGGTGCTTCAGATTACATACTGAAAATTATTGAGCATAATAAAAGGTTACTTAAATAAAGACACTTAAAAAATACAAATTTTACTAGAATATACCTCTACTCTTAAATGATTGTTATACAGTACCTTTGAGTTAAATATGAAAAATACAGGCAAGCAATAACCTATTTTATTTCTGTGACCATGATTAGTCACAGACACAACAAGAACTGATTTAAAATAAAGATTCATTTAAAAGTAAGTAATACAGGGGTGCCTTGGTGGCTCAGTCAGTAAAAAGTCTGCCTTCGGTTCAAGTTATGATCCCAAAATGCTAGGATGGAAGGATCGTGCCCCATGTCAGACTCCCTGTTCAGCAGGGAGCCTGCTTCTCCCTCTGCCTCTGCCTTTCTGCCCTCAGTTCATTCTCTCTCTCTCTTTCTCTTTCTCTCTCTCTCAAATAAATAAATAAAATCTTTTTTTTAGAAGCAGGCCCCATGCACCGGGAGCCTGACGTGGGATTCAATCCCGGGTCTCCAGGATCACGTCCTGGGCCAAAGGCAGGCGCCAAACCGCTGCGCCACCCAGGGATCCCAATAAATAAAATCTTAAAAAATAAGTAATACATTCCACAATAAAATTTGAATCTGAACAATGAGGCTATACTGAGAGAAATAAGGAAAATTTAAACAGCTGAATTGAAATGTAATGTATTCCCTAACTATTAATGCATTGATGACCCTAGAGGTAGGATGTAGGTGTTGAAAAGAAACACACACTTTATCTAGGTTTCAGTAAAAGAATTCTAGTTTCCTTTTTTTTTTTTTTTTTTAATTTGAGAATTCCAGTTTCCGAAAGTGGTTTTAGCAGCATTTGATCATGGAAAAATTTTAAAAGATTGATATTAAATTAACCTGTTGGTGAGGATTTGCACTTGTGATTTCACCTTGACATTGATTTTTTTATAATCTTTATACAAAAAATAGGATAACTACTGTGGCCTTTTCTAGGCAAACCATATTGGAGAAAATAAAACCTTCACATATATTGGAGTTTTGAAAAATCTTGTCCTTGGAATGAAACTGTAGCAAGAATATACTTCTAGAACTTCTATATTGAAACATTACATGATGCCCAAAATGGGAGCGCCTTAAATCAAATTCCATGGTGGTGGGAGGAATCGTCACAAGACAGCAAAGTTCAAGATTTCTTAATCTTTGCTGTTTCTCTGTCCATAATATATCAGTTTCTCAAGCTAGGAGTTACAGACAAGATCTGTTCATTTATCTTTCATACAATAAGAAAGAAATGCCTATTTCTGACTTGAAAAAAATGTGAAATAGTCATACCAATTGGTGTAACACTTTAAGCAAAAATTTGGAAGTTGTTATTTACCGTTGTAAAAGAACCCCAATTAGCTGGTAGCAATGAGATTTTGTTCACACTTCCTTTTATTAGGGATGAAAATCCTCAGTGGAAATCAGCAGCCAGAAATAGCAGCTAGCCTTCAAGACGACCACCTTCCAAGGCAGTCAATTTTTCCCAGAAGGCAGAAGAAAAAAAGCCAAAATGTCCAGTGTTCATTAAAATAACTCACTCAAGTATCATTTTATAAACCTTAGAGAGTTAGAACAGAAAAGTTCCATTTCTTGCAAAGTAATATATTTGTTAAATATATTTGTTAAAAACCTATGGTTAAAAAATAATAATAATAAATTAATTAATTAATTAAAATAAAAACCTATGGTTAGGCATATGCTTATTTGTCCCACCTCTGTGTATGCACATTAACATAATATCCATATTGTTTTTTTCTATTTCCGAGGTACACAAAAAATACATTTGACTCTAAACAAAAAGGCATTCTATGTATATATGAATGAGCATTCGGCATGGATGTTCTTACTAATAACCATACCACAGATAGTCTTCAGCATGCAAGGTTGTGGACATGATTTATAGTTAAGGTTAAGTGATAATATTCAACTATTCAAATCACAGGGTCTTACAAGAAAAATTAGTTTTCCAGCTCATTCTTTTGGAAAACACACCAAAGTACTTTGATCTGGCAAAGTAATGTTTTAATCACATGTAGTATAATAGTTAAGATCTGCTCCTCTGAGCTTTGATATATGTAATGCTCTCTAACAAGTGGAAGTTGCCATTCTATTTCACCAAATAAGTTGATATAAGTTCAATAATTATAACTAGTTGCTCTATGCAAAAGAGACAATATTATATTTTAGGATAAAGTATTAGAAGCCTTATGTCTATGAAGTAACAACTACAAGATCTATTTCCCTTTTAAAAAAAGTTCTGTATAATGATTACAATTCTGAACTTTCTAATATTGCTCTCCTAAAATAATCTTATTGGATTTATTTTTCTACCTCATACATGTTTCCTTTTTAATCATATCCCTTCACAAACACATGGTAAATACAATGATTTATTGTACAGGATTTTTAACTACCTGTCTACATTTACGCTTTGCTGTTAAATCTATCATTCCTGACAAATACAGCTAAATAAAAACATTTGTTTAACGAATGAGATTAGGAACAAAAATCAAGGAAAATGATTTAAAGAACCATCTGAATTTTCAGACCAAAAAAATCAAATTGAATTGTTACTTCAACTGGGAAAGACAAGACAAAGGACATTAGGTGAATATTTGCACATACACACACACAAAAAGCTGGTCTCATTGGTCGACAGTAGTGATCTACAGCTCTGCATAATAGGCTTCCAGCTCTATAAATCTGTTCTACTCTGCAGTACTTTCCCGAGAAAGTGATATATTTCTAAAAAGTTCCATCTAAATGTCACCCTGAAAGCTTACCAGGTTGAGGATTATTCCCAGTGCAGAAGAGTACAGTGCAGCCTTTTCCAGTGACACCACATTGACTTAAATATTAACCTAGAACATCTTTATAAAGTCAATATAGGGAATATTTAAACATTTTAAATGAATGTCGGTCTCATTGAAAGAATTTTTAACTTCCAAAGCTTCCAAAGCACTAGGTTTTGTTCCTCCTAAAGCTCCTTCTCGAAACCTAAAGATCACATAGACTGGGCTACTGAAGGAAAGAACATGTAGTGCCCACCAAAGGGTGGGGACCCCAGGTGTGCAAGGCACTCCTACTGTGTTCCAGACACGGCAACAGGATGCTGGGGGATGGGAGGAGAGGTGTGCACATCAATGACTAAGCCTACACAGATGTCATGTCAGATTGAAGTAAATACAAAGAAAAGATTACAGAAGCAGAGAGGTGATGATAACTTCAAACCTTACATTACAATGAAAGGGAATCCAGATTCTCATGACAAAATATTTTAAGATCTTTTTTTTGGCTTTAATTGGTCTTTAGAAAATTAGGAGAAACCCAGAGTTAAATAGAATATTTAGCTCAATAGCAGTTTAAACACAGGCGCACACACAGACACACACAATTATGAGGACGTAATTTTTAGCCTTTTTTTGTTTTGTTTTAATGGGGTGGGGGAGTTGAAATTGTGCACTCCTAATATATTATACGTCCAAAAACTGCTATTTACTGCATCTGACACTATACCTTCTTCTACTACAGGCTAATTTTTAGTAAATCAATTTGCAGAATTTAAACTGCTACCCATTACCACCTCTTAATTCATAATTTACTTATGTATGTTTAGGATTTTTGCCTCTGTAAATTCTCATGGACACCCCCAACCGTATTATAATAGCCATACCTCAGCTTCCCACAAAAAGTAAATTTAAATGTATGCGAAGTATTTTAAAGGCAATTGCCTCAAAGCCGGAGATACATTTAAGGACTTTTTTTTTTTTTTCTTTTTCTTCCTCACCACACTTATAAAGAAATAACAGAGCTTCAGCATTTTAAAAGTATGCGTGCTTTTTCAATTTTATTTTAGAGACTCCTTTAGAACATAGTTAAAATTATATACTGCCAACATGACTCTTCCTTATCACCAACTTTTAAAGAAAACACCACATAATTTAAACAATATGGATTTTATATCACAGAGTCAATATTACAACTACACTATATGGGCTGACAATTTCTAACAATATTTTTTTTTTGCTTTTGACTGTCTAAATATGTGTTTTTAATCCCAAAATATTGAATAAATCATCAAAAACTGAATTGGTAAAAGAGTCAATGAAGTTTCTTTTTAAAAGCTGGTGGTACCATTAAATGAGGTCTGCTCTTTTAAACTGATAATCAACTTAATATTTCCCCAGGTCTTTCATTTTCCCAAACTTCACCTCAAGAAATTAAGGACATAGGACATGTGAGGTAGAAGCCCATGCATAAGGAAGCCTATCAAAATGGCTACTAATAAGTGCTCCTCCCAACTTTTTGTGATAGCAATGCATTTCAAGCTTTCATGTTTGAAATCATTTTCAAAATAGCTATTAGGGATCTATACTCATAGACTCTTAAGAACCTAAAATAAAAAGAAGACATAACCTCACAGAGAAAATAACTAGAAGTATGTTAGTTTTGATAGAAAAATGAAAGCCATAGTGATAACAGTGAGTGACAGGGATATAGTTATTTGTAGATTGACCATTTCTGAAATTTTGTCTAAATTCACTCTCAATTACTTTAGGAGTTTATTCCTCAAAAGAAGTAACTTGACATGTTTGTACCAGAGGTGGGATGGGCAGAAGAGGACATTTAGATATGAGGAGGGCTTTCAGTTCAAGTTTCATGGTCTTGGGAAAGTACTAAAGCATTCTTTTCTGGGAAGAAATCTTGTGTCTGAAAAAATACACAAATATATCTAATACTGGTGAATATGCCATTCTAGTCACCTATGCAATTTTTTTAATGATTCACAGTCAGGAATTTTGTGTTAATTTTTTTTAATGCGACTTTAAAACTTGGGTACTCAATAACATAACTTCTGTGTCTCAGCTTTAGAAACTGTAAATATTGTGGATAATAAACTATTTACTGTAATATGTTTTCCACATTATTTCCATTGGGGTTACCATCACCTTACTCGATGTTTCCTTTAGAGAAGAGTTCTAGAAATGTTTCAAGAAAAATAAATGCTTCAAATAAGAGGTTGCCTTATAACCTAGCTTCAAATATGCCTTCACCACTACCTCCTCCTCTGGTTCAGCAAATAAGAATTTAATTCTGAGGATATTACCATGGCAACACCAATGTATTAAACCACCAACCCAATTCATCAACCCTAAAGGATCTCATGATAAGTACTTGGATTTTCTGGGCCACACTTCCTACTACGTGGGGATAACTTTAGATTGTCAAGGTGGGTTGAATATATCTGAGTTGAGTGTCACCTAGACCTGGGAATTACCCACTAATATGTTAAGAACACCCTAGAGTGACTTCCACGCTTTCTTATCTGGCCTATAGAACTAAAACCAAATACAATATTTTACATTAATTTAAACCAAAGTAATACATTTCACCTCACCAAATCAGGATTCCTTTGCTATAATAGTTGCCTTATTATTTTAATTAAATATAATCTTTAAATATTCAAGTGAAAAATATCAAACAAGTGCTAAAAGGCATGTCTTAAGCCATATTTCATAAAGATATAAAACTTAAAATTCCATACCATGATGTTTGTTAATGTCTAGTCAATTTAATTTTAAATAGATTAAATTATTACACAACTGATACAGGTATGTCAAATGAAGGTTATCCACTTTAGGAGTGCCTGGATGGCTCAGTTAAGTATCTGCCTTGAGCTCAAGTCATGATCCTAGGGTCCCTCTGTGGGGCTCAGCAGGGTGCCTGCTGCTCCCTCTCTCTGCACCCCCCCTCACTCTGTGCACTCCGTTTCTCAAATAAATAAATAAAATCTTTTTAAAAATAAATGTTATCTACTTTATATTTAGAATACTTATAGTATATTTGGGGGAACTAGTCAAATGCTTGTTAAACTATAAAAAGTTCTGAAAACCCATTTACAAGGTGTGCTGTATTATATGCTAGTTCATTTCATTTACATCAGTAAGAACACATTCAAGAAGACAACATCAGTGAACCAGGATTTCAGTCTGCCCTTAGCAGTGTAATATAGTTTCCAGAACAGAGAAGACGGAGGGGGGAGGTTGATCGAATTATATTCCTCTAAATTTACAGTAAGTCGCTGCCAAATGCAGTACATTATCTTTTATTTACTATTACTCTACCACATCTTATATCACAAAAAAATGTTCTTTTATAGCATCCTGTAACATCTCTTATGACTTCTATTTGTATGAAATAATAGTTTAATTATAAAGACCTGTTTTCATGTAGGATGATAAAATACACACACATGCCATGATTCTCACCACAGTTGTCACAACGTTTTGCTTATTAATGAATAGATACTTTCAAAGAAAAAAATATTTAGCTTCTGAAATAAGAGGGAAAATTAATAGTAATTAATAATGATCTTTATTATATTAAAAATAATGCAGTTTTACCCTATCCATAGCTAGAAAACACTTAGACTTCCCTTTAAAAATTTTGTTTATATTTAACTTTAGAAACAACTTATACTTAATGGAGCTGTATACATATACTTTAACTTTGTAATAGTGGTAAAATTTAACTGAAGAATCAATCAGATTTAGCTCCCAGGTATCTTATTTTAAAAAATGAAAATTAAGTGGATCATAGCCTTTAATATAAAATATAAAACTGAATCTAAATAAGTTGAGTGGGTTATGGCCCTGTCAATATCCTGATTGTGATATTGTGCTATAATTTTATAAGACATTGTTATTGGGAGAAACTGGGTAAAAGGTACATTAAAATGTTCTGTATTATTTCTTATAATTGCATGTGAATTTATAACTACCTCAAAATTAAAGATGAATTTTAAAATGGTAGTTTTTTTAAATACAGATAGTAGAAATTTCTATTTCTTGAAGCAGAATTCAGACACTAAACCTTCAAAACTTAAAATGTCCGCAATCAGTTTAATGTGAAATATGACCACAGCTGCTGTGAAGGTGATGACTTTTTGTCCACTTGTCCCCAGATGCAGAATGAGCTTTATAAAACATGCTTGCAAAGAGATAGCTCAGTTTATCATACCAGATTTGAAGATATGAATGTCAAATTTTGCAAGGGCAAATTCCAATTTGAAAATTGCAAAAATAATCACAGTAAAAACTCAATGAAAATAAGACAAGATTGTGAAAGATTAAAGAGATTTCTGGTTCTTACACTTTGTTTTATAATACAGCAAGAATATTTGCCACTCCTTACAGTATCACTGTGGAGAGTAATCAGAAGATGAGGAGATAACCTAAATTTTGAAAATATTTAATGCAAGATGTGTATCATGCTGACAGTCTAACTAAAAAGTCTCTAGGACAGCTACATGAAATAATTGGGGTATGACACAGCATAATCAAACATTATTAATCTAGATCAATTCAGTGTTTTCTTCACTAGAGATTAAACCCTGGACCTCCCATTATTTTATTTCTTATTTCTACTAACTTTATTAAGGAATAAAATCATACTCATTAATACGTATATGTGTCAGCCCCAGCATACACATTTGGAAAGTAGATTGATAATAAATGTTGCAATTTAGAAGTTAAGGTTTAAATTACTCCACTACCTCTTACTTAATTTAAACATAATTGTCAACTCCTCCTTGGAAGCCATCTTTTTCTTTCCTACTCCATTTTAAGAGTTCAATTTTTTTTCTTACTGTTGTAGCACTTACTATATCAGATGAGATTATTTTTTGTGTATAGATTTTAAAAATAGATTGAGAATTTAAGTTTAGGAAGTGCTATAGACTGAATATCTGTGTCCCCCCGCAAAATCCACATGTTAAAGCCCTAATCCCCAGTGGTATGGTATTCAGAGATGGGACTTTTGGGAGACAACTGGGTTTAGATGAGATCTTGAGGTAGGCCTCCATGATGGGATTAGTGCCCTAATAAGAAGAAGAAGTGACCAGAACCCTCTATCAGCTGTGTGAGGATGCAGCAAGAAAGTAGCCCCCTGCAAATTAGAAAAAGGCTCCCCACCAGACAACAAATATATTTTCACCTGGGTCTTGGACTTCCCAGCTTCCAGAGCTGTGAGAAATAAATCTGTTGTTTAGTCACCCAGTCTATGGTACTGACTATTGACTAAGACAGGAAGTGTGTGTGTGTGTGCATGTGTGTGTGTGAGAGAGATTTTTTTTTATATGTGTGAGATTATTTGCATTCCAATTTCATACAAAAATTAAATCATATTTCAAATCTGAGACTCATTAGAGGAAGCTTTTTTATACAAACATTTTTAACATTTCATGTTAGTACTCTTTATTATTTCAATGTAAATCATTCCATTATGAAAATTTCTTTATTGAAGAGAGAATATTTATTTAAAATTCTAAATTAAGTGAGTTTTATCTATTTACAGCAATACGGCCTTTAGAAAATACATAATTCATTTTATAATGATACTTCCTCTTTAAAAATGTGTTATGGTTTGTCACATATTTAAAGTGCAAGGCACCTAATGATATCTGTTCTGAAATACTTATTCTTTTGAAAGAATACTTATTCTTTTTAAAGGCTCACCACAATTGCATAAACACGTCATTGTTGCAAAAATCAAATATTTCTTCTATATTGTTAATTTGCAATATTTGACAAACTTAAAATTATAATCCACACCTATTCAGGTATTTTTCCTGTAAGAAACACGGATCTCTCTTAAGAGAATTCTTGAAAACCTTTTTTTATAATAAAATCTAGCATTTAACAAATATGTGAAAACAAACTCTCCAGAGAGCAGAATTTTATTCTTTAATTAGTGGAAATTATTTCATCAGCTAAATTCCTTGAGATGTGGGAGGCAGACTGGACCTTTAGATGGACTATGAACTGGAGTCTCTTATAAGTGTAGTGATATGTGCACAGCTATATAGCAAAGTATTTCATCAGGAAAATGAAAAAAACAGGTATGCAAAATATATGTTAGAGTTTCAAAGAACTTAAATTGCTATTTTTCATACAAGGCACTGAATAAGCGAATGGAGGTTTTTTTCTTAATTTTGTTTAGTTACTTCTTTAAGTTGGAAGAACAAGTAAATAAAACAAACAGTACAAGATACATCTAGGAGAAAAAAAGTTATACTTACGATAAAATAAGAAAGAAAAAAAAGAAACTCAAACCATGAGGTAAGATAGAGTGATCACAAGTTAACAGTATATCATGAAGTTTACACATTTAAAGTATAACTAGGCTATAAGAAAGAGCTGTTCAGTAAAAATTGTTAATTGTTCTTCTATTTCTACTGTCTAATGAAAATTGTAAGAATGCTAGGAATTTTTTTTTAAATCATAACTACATTGCTAGAGAAGGTTTTCATAAATTCCCTTTTACTTACTGAACTCTGTTGGAAGAAGTCAGCTGTAGAAGAGAAGGAAGAAATTACAAAAATAAAGAAGATTTGGAAATTGGAGTCACTGGGCATCTGTAGGGAAGAGAGAGAACACCGCATGGATACAGCCTTTGCAGGACCTGGTGGAGAAATACACACTGCAAGAGCCTCCACAGCAACAGGAATCAGTCTGTGGGAGTTTATATATTTATAGCCTTGACTGTCCCTCCTACCTAGGGAATGGCTAGCATCAGCTACCAACTGCTGTCAGGAAACTATTCTGTGTCCACTTAATCGGTGACCTGCTATGCTTGGGTCGTAGTGAAGAGTTAAGAAAAAGAGACATGTCTTTGTATCAGTTTTTAATAGACTGAAATAGGAAGCAAAAGTAAAGAATACTGCCAGTTGGCCTGGTTTCCAGAGATGGACTTGATGCTGCCAGAAGTGAAATGTTTGCAACATGCAAGCCACAGGACCGAGAGACGCACATAGCTTCTTTACTTGATGAAAAAGTGACAGGAATTAGAAAACGCTGGACAATAACTTCTACGAATTAGAGAAGTCTATGTCCAGAGAAGGACATGTAAAAAGAATAATCCAGAAATGGATGTTTATATGTTTAAAGTCGAAAATAATTTCCCATAAGCATCTTCAAATTTATAATTCCAAATTGTTTTCCAAATCAGTTTTGACAATTGACAATCTCACCAGCAGAGTACAAATGTTATGATTTTCTCATGCTCAAATTGTTGCTCACATGATCAAAAACATTGTTACTCCCTTACAACAGGGAGTTGTTGTTGTTTATAACAGTAAGCAAAACTATTTGCAGTTGATACACAAACTGAATTTTTTGACATATCACTTTTTGCTCTTTAATCTGCAACATAAATCTGAGTGCCAATAGTACATTTTGTCTTCCTCTTAACAATAGTTTTGGTAAGTTAATCTTAGTGGTATTGAAAAAGCCTGGAATTCTTTGTAGTAATAAGAGTAAAATAATATGCAGATGTGATTAATAGGTCACTGACAAAAAAGAACCTACCTATTAGTAGAAATCAACCAAGGTCTAAGAATGCACATACTTTCTAAATATCATCTATATAGGCATATTGTCTCTGCTCTCAAGACTGAATCCAAGGCTAGACTGTTGGGCACTCCAAACATCTACATCTTACTAAATTATATTTACATGAAGTTAAAGCATTTTAACGAAATTATCCCTGAAGCTCATTATCACTCAAAATCCCAGCAAGATTATGTTGGACAATGAACCAGACCATAGATCCAGATCCTAAGTGGTGAGACTCATCTTCATTCACATACAATGTGTGTGCCAACTTTCACTGAAGAGAAGCTCTCTGTCCCAAACACATATTGATCCTTTTCACCAGATCGTCTCACTATGAAAGATGAGAAAGTAGTGGGTTATCAGTTTTAACTAAGGGATGTATTGGCTCAAATGTTATCCTAAAAATAATATTTTGGCCCTTTTCAATTTACTCTTCATTTCCTCTCTTCCTAGTTAGCAATAATTTTCATGGGGAAAAATCAATGCATCAGTAGTCCACAAATTCAATCTTTCTATAGTGAGAAATACGATTAGCCTGGTTTCTAAAATCCATGTTACTGGGGAGAAGGCTTAGGTTCTTGTGGAAATACAGTATGTTCTGTTTTAATTCTTACTTATTTAAGTTACAGACTGTTCAGCTAAGAAATAACATTTATAATTAAGTATAGTATCAATAAAGACTCTATGGTTATTTGTGTATCACTTTGGTCCCAAGTGCTCTTACATTGCTTATCGATGCATACAATACAGCAAAATAATAATAATAATAATTAAATAGATCTTTGGAAAATAAAAATGGGAAAGCAAAATGGTGCCAGGAATGTGGCTAATAAACAAATGCATGCCTTGACAAATCTTGCACTCAACAAGAGCAGAACACAAATTTGAGGTTGATGTTGACCTTTGTAATTGATGTGAAGAAAGCAGAAAATATATAACCAGTAGCAAGAATGCATTTAAAATAAGCCAGTTATTTGGGAGAGATGCCAAAATAAAGCAAAAGAAAATATTTTTCTCTGGGCCTCATAAAATATTTCACCATAATAGCAAAGCACAGCTCAGAAAGAAGCCATTGTGCTTGGCTGTGTGTGGGTTCAGTCAGGCAGCTCTCTGATGGTCTCCCTTAATCCTGAAATAGATTTTAGATTATATGGCAAAATGGATGACTGCATTTCCTCCAGGCCATCTTCCATAAATATTATTTCTCTTAGCCAAGTGTCTGAAAGGTATCGAGCTGCAGTGAATTTGAGATTATGGTCCCTGACAAGTAAAGGGGAAACTGTAATTGTGTGTAACCATTTACAAACAAAACTGTACCCTCTAAAAAATCAGCTGAATGGTGTGGAGTACAAGCTCACCTTGTGGAAAAAAAAGAACCTGATGAGGATGAGCCTGCGCAGAAGACCACTCAGTTTCTGATGAAAAAGTAGAAACAAGGCAATATTGGTAGAGCACAGAGGCTCCTCAGAAAAGAGTCTTGAGTCTACTCTAACGCAGAGTGGAATGGGAGAGAAAGTCCAGCAGACGCATTCCATAAAACACTGAGGCAAAGTTTGTGGGAAATCACTTGTAATGAAAATGGCTGTCTGAAGAAAAAAAGAGGGAGGAAGGATCAGCTAGAGAGTACCTAATTTTGAGCAACAAAACTTTCTTCAGTATTTTCCAAACTAAACCCTTGGACAATGTTCACCTCAGAAACAGAATTAGGCAACTTGACGTATAAAATCATCAGTTATAATCAAGTGACTACTTGTTGTTTTGACTGGGAAATTAATCATGTACACTGGATAAAAATATAAATATTTTTAGAACAGAGATTGAAAAATGTATAAGTGGCCTGTAGGCCTTTTTTTTTTCTTTTTTTGGCATTGCCCGATTATAAGATAAATACATGAATACATGAAACAAGGACTCTAAGACTTTCTGCCATAAAAAGCACGACATGTGCAATGCAGCAGTCCGCCACACGGGGGCCGTAAAGGGCAAGCTTTCTTATGTGACAAAATGTAAAAGAAGTTTATGAAAAGATTTTGATGAAAATAAAATTATGTTCTCTCAAGGATGACAAAGAATTTAATTCCTTAAATATTTCTAGACCTCATCCATAGTTTATAATACAACTGAAACAGCTTGTCTGACTTTTGCTCTCATGTCTATGCCACTTCCAACTCAGCCTCCATCAATTTTTCAAACAGCCTAGAATTTTCCAATTTAAGGGTCTTGCCTATCCTATTTATCTCTACCGAGGACACACCCCTAATCCCACCTGAATCTTTCAGGTCCTAGTTTAAATGTAATTTCCTTAGAGACAGCTTACCTAAACCATCTTTTCTAAAACAAGTTTCTCTAACATGACATGCAATTTTGGTAGCTTTCCCCACCTCCCTGGGTATTTTAGTCATGGAACTTAACTCAGTTTATAAGTATTTTATGTATTCATTTTCTTATTTTAATTTGTCTGTTTCTTGTGGTATGCTCTGAGCTCCATGAGGCTGAAACCCTATGGAGGAACAGAATAGAGACTCAAAATCTATTTGATAAATGAATGAATCCTTAGGACTGTGGCTCATTTTCCCCTACCTACAAGTTCAAGTGAGCCTCATATTCTCATATAAATCTTTATAACCATAGCAGTAGTAAATGTGACTCAATATTTTCTAACCAGTACACCCAAGAACTTATTTAGAGGTTATAGCAATGAAGAATAGTTCTGATGTGCTCTTAATTAAACACTACTTCTATTTAGAAACCTGTCCTTCTGGGCTGCCGGGGTGGCTCAGCAGTTTAGCGCCACCTTTGGCCCAGGGAGTGATCCTGGAGACCCGGGATGGAGTCCCACGTCGGGCTCCTTGCATGGAGCCTGCTTCTTCCTCTGCCTCTCTCTCTCTCTCTCTCTCTCTCTCTCTCTCTCTCTCTGTGTGTGTGTGTGTGTGTGTGTGTGTGTGTCTCATGAATAAATAAATAAAATCTTTGAAAAAGAAAAAAAAACCTGTCCTTCTTTGGAGGGGATAGGGCACAGGCTTAGGAAGAACGCAGAACACTAAAGGAAGAATGTTACACTTGTCCACTCCGTTATTTCTTTGTCATAGTTTTTAGTCCATGTTCCTAGACCCCATATCTTGGCTGCCTTGCTGTTAAGGCATAAACGCATATGAGCCATCAGAGAGGAGTTTCATGCTTTCACTCTCACGCATGATGACAACAACATGATGTTTCTTTCTTTTCCCTACAACACTACAACTCTACCCCAACATATAAAATGGTCACTTATAATTAGCACCAGTAAAGAGATACAAAAAAAAAAAATACTGTTTATGGAGGCTTAGGGTATAAAACACCAGCACTCAACATCATGATGCAATTTTCTGAAGCAATAAATTAGGGAGACAAAAAAGAAAAAACACATGCGGTGGAGGAGAGCCACAGTAGAGCGACATGCTCTAAAGGCAATCTTTACATAGTCCCATGATAATGTGGATCCCAAAAGCAGAGAGACCATCTGCCCACTGATATTTACTCCATGCTTAGTATCATACCACCACATAAATTGATTAAATGACTGCTTCTTGAAGTCTTGAATAGAAGCCAGCATGTATTGGAAATAAGTATTGTTTTGTTTTCCACCATTGAAGATCTGACCAGAATATAAGGTCTGCATTTCAGGGTTTCCATCATCAAAGGCTGAGCAATCCAAGAGGGTTACAGTAAATGTTAGCTCTTCCCCACCATGATCTTTGGAGGGTAGGTGATCAAATCTCATAAAGACTAAGAGAAATTCTATAACCTAAAGGATGATTTTCAGGCTTCACATGTCAGTAGCTTCAGGGCTGTGCCTTCTCCCCTTTCTCACCCATAGTAAACCCCACCACAACTCAGCACTAGAGAAAGAACAAAGCGGTGATGAAACAGAAACAATAAAAGCTACAGGTTCAAGATAACACACTCCCAAGTGAAAAAGGAAGAAATATTCCAGGGAACAGTAGGAGAAAAGGGAAAATGACACCTAAAAAAGCACAAAGGCATCATTTCCTTACGGCTCTACATTAATGGCCGTGGTCTGTTAGGGCAAACACACGGACCAGAATTATCTGTGTGTCCTAAGCGCTTTTAAGTGTAAGATTTCAGTAATTTCTTAGAAGTCAAGACATTATTTTAGATATTTGGATGTTCCATCTCTTTTTTCCCCCAAGATTCAGAAACTATATATTAAGTGTAAAAACAGAGTTTCAATGATTCTAAATTTTGTGAAAGTCAAAAAACACTTAGGCAGATGTGAATAATTGTATGTATACAATGCAGCATTAAAACACTTCTTCAGTGGAACATAGTCTTCAAATAAATATATTTTCTATAGCAACACTGCTTTTATGCTCAGTTTCTGTTTTAATCTCTCGTATTCATACATACCTCTGCACACCTGGAAACATCTGTTACTGTTTTAAAAAGACAATCTTTATCAAAGTTCTTATATACACCTGGGTATCACACATTAAAAATCAAGTCATTTTGCTCATTTTATTTCTTTAAAATCATGTTACTGTTTACTAATCAAGTATTCTATCCTTTCTATAACCTACTCATTTTAAAGGCTTTAACTCAACTTTCTCAAAAGCCCAAAATGACTGTATTTAAAGTTTAGGTGAAATTAACTTATCTTTACTTTGTTTCTGGCACTTTAGGATATACTGAGGTAGGTTTTTTTATACTCTTTGTGCACATGTGTATGTCTCTTCAAGGTCAATTAACTTTGGAAGACATTCATCAATTGTTACCTGCCAAAGATTTTCTGGTTTTCTTAAGGTTTTAAAGTCTCAGAATAACTTATCCCTGTTTCTTTCTCTCATGTACACACACACACATCACCCCTCATGCTGACAACCCTCAGGTTTGTCAAAAGCATTACCTACACATCTCTTAAAGTTGAAGTACAATCATATGTCAATGAATGGCAATGTGTCTTTGTCATTACAAGCAAAATTACAGCGTCCTCTATTTCTTAATGCCAGTAATGCAGGGATCAAGCCACAGAAAAATGTCAGAAGAAATAATTAAATAAAAGTCAACAAAATGAACTTATAATTTTTTTTTTTATTTATGATAGTCACAGAGAGAGAGAGAGAGAGAGAGAGGCAGAGACACAGGCAGAGGGAGAAGCAGGCTCCATGCACCGGGAGCCCGACATGGGATTCGATCCCAGGTCTCCAGGATCGCGCCCTGGGCCAAAGGCAGGCGCTAAACCACTGCGCCACCCAGGGATCCCTGAACTTATAATTTTAAGCCCAAGTCAGACAAAGCTATAAGATATATAGATTTTAATTCATATGTTAATATATGTTTATTAAAAATATGAAAGAATACAAAACTACATCTAGTTCAAAGTTATTAAAGTTAGATGAAAAAGACATTTCTTGAGGTTCCAACAAAGTGTTAAAATTGAATCGTAAAAAAATATGTATATTTCTCAAGAGCTAAAGTAATAATTAAATATGCAAACAAGGGAACTATGTGAGTATGAAGACGGAATTCTGAAAATACAGGAATCAGAAACTCTGTGCCCAACGGATCCAAGGGACTAGGTGAGCTATATGACTTCCTCCTTGAGGTCTGAGGTCTCTGACATCAACTCTAAATAGGTTTATGTTAGTAGCTCAAAAAACAAAACAAAACAAAACAACCTGAAAAAACAGTCAATATCCTGGGCAAAGTTGCTAATCATGATAAATCACAGTCATAGAACATGATATTATCTTCCTCAGCAGAAAGATTTAGTATTAAGTACAGAGTATTTTGAGTAGCTTCAGTTACCAGGATGCTGATTACATTTGTGGTGGGTATATGTTTCCTCGCTCTCAAGAGTACTTATAATTAAGTATAGAAATATTTAAAATCATGGGAAATAGTTTTACATTGGGAAGGAATAAATGTGTATTTGGAAATTTATGTATTTGCAATATTTAAAAGAACCTAGCCTTGAGAGTAATAGTTTAAAGGTAGAATATTGGGGCACCTGGGGGCTCAGTTGGTTACGCATCTGCCTTCTACTCAGGTCATGATCCCAAGATCCTGAGATCAAGCCCCACATTAGGCTTCTTGCTCAGAGGGAAATCTGCTTCTCCCTCTCCCTCTGCTGTTCCCCCCAACTTGTGCTCTCTGACTCTCTCTGTCAAATAAATAAATAAAATTTTTTTAAAATAAATAAATAAAGGTAGAATATTAAGCATGCACCTGAGTACTTGATATAGATATTTGATTTTAAATCTGTTTCTATTGTCATGTATAATATTGGAATATTTGCAAAATTTGGGGACTTATATTTATTGAAGAATAAAATTATCAGAGAAATTTTGTTGATACAGAGAAATTTTGTTGATTTGTTGATACAGAAAACTGAAGAACTTAAAAATAAAATAAAATATATTACACTTAGAAATGCCAGTGATTAAAATAATAGGTCATAATTTCAAATGTAAAATATGCAATTAATTGACCAATTTAGACATAGTATTTTAGTTGCTATCTTACTGTTTACACATTATTTTAGAATAACTAGAAAAAAATTTGGTTCACTATATTTGTTAGACTTACAAAAGTTATTTAGATAATCAGAAAGAATTTTTTGTCAGAAAATTGAAACATTTTAAAATAATTTATGTAAATTTATTAATAAAATTTAAAATATTTGAATGTAATTTACATTTGTTAAAAGATTACATATTATTCAAAACCTTTAAAATAACATAGTGATAACATCTGTAACATTTATAGATTTATAAATAAGATTAATAATGAAAACATAAGGATAATTTTCTAAATCTATAAACTTAATAAGTTGAATAGAAAATATTAAAAATAAACCCCAGAAGTTTTCTTTGTGCACAAAAAGACAATAAAATCATAAGATTGCATTCATTTTTTTTAAGATTTTATTTATTTATTCATGAGAGAGACGGAGAGAGAGGCAGAGACACAGGCAGAGGGAGAAGCAGGCTCCACACAGGGAGCCCAAAGTGGGGCTCGATCTGGGGCTCTGAGACCATGCCCTGAGCCAAAGGCAGACAGACGCTCAACCTCTGAGCCACCTAAGCATCCCAAGATTGTATTCATTTTAATTAAAAATATTATCTAATAGGCATGCCTGGGTGGCTCACTCCGTGAAGAGTCTAATTCTCAATTTTGGATCAGTTCATGATCACAGGGTTGTAAGATTGAGCCCCACATCAGGCTCCCCGTGAAGTCTGTGGAGGCGAGAAAATCAAGGCCATTCCACCTTAAGTTCAGCGTTAGCATAAGTACAGCCACCTCAGGCCCCTGTGAATAAGAGCTGAACTTGACCTTACTTCAGTTAAGCCCCATATTAGAATGAGAACAGAGCTCAATGCCCTTGAAAGCCCCATATCAGAATGTAAACAGAACTTGAGAAATTCCTCCACCCCTTCTGGAGGTCCCCGAGACCAGCCCATAAAACTAGGCTGGAACCCACCTCAGGGTCCAAGTCCCTGCCCAGCTGTGTGGGGTATACTTGGGCCCAAGCTCGAGCTTGTTAATAAACCCTAGTTTACTTGCATCGGTGTCGGCTCCTTGGTGGTGTCTTGGATACATAATCTTGGGCACAACAAGTCTACTTAAGATTCTCTCTTTTCCTATTTCTCTGTCCCTCATCCTCCTAAAATGTACATAATATAGAATATTCATATATAATTCAATAGAGGACTGATATATCACCTTTCATGCAACTTATGGAATTCAAAGGATAGGAATTTCAAGATGGTATTTAGCTTATTTTCTGAGGCAGAGTTTGATCAGCTCTGCATGTGATGCTGATTAAAATGAGCCATCCAAACATCCATACTCTCTATGGAAATAAACCATTCATTGTATTATACATATATATTCCTTCTCTTCAGCCACATTCTAACTGCAGAAGCGCAATAGGACTGACCAGTATATACATGTTTATTACTATAAATTCACAAAGAACTATTTTTCACTTATTAGTCAAATACATTCTGTCTTTTTGCCCTATAGACAGATGTGGTAAGGATGAGACTCATTAGGAGGTATTCTCCAACAGAGAAAATGTTTATGTAATCTTATTAGTATGCTCTTTTTCTAATGAAAGGTAATTGAAAGTTTCTTTGAATGGCTTTTTCTTAAGGTAATAGAAAAAAACAGATGTTTTCATCACAAGCACCATTACCAAGGAACCCCAAATGCATGACACTTATATTAGAGAAGAAAGCGAGTAGAAGAATATCTGATTGCCAAAATTTGTACCAGTATATATTCATTACACTACACTCCCAACGCTGCATAGGAAAATTGCAGTGTCTTTCAACCCAATCCATCACTTTTTGACATGACTATTTCAATCTTTTCTCATATACATAACCCTCTGAATCATCCTCTATTTGTTTTCCTTACTCTTTGCCTCTTTCTCCTTGAGACAAAAAGAATACAAATGAGAGATTGTTGCATCTTTCTCCAAACCAACCTAAAATTTATCTGTACTAGACCACTTCTTCCATCTGTTCAGGAATATTACAGAATCAAGCAACCAGTTTCTTGCATCTTAAATTATCTAGGTATCCCACATTCTCCTGATCCTACGTTTAACTGCTACACCTTTCCACAGGACTGTCAATGTTCATGATCCTGAATCTTCAGCGTTTTCCTCTACAGCTCAATTTCATTCTTGCTCTCATGATGCAACTTAAGTAGTTGCACTGACTACTGAACCAAAGAGTTATTATCATTTTTCTCTATCCCATACATCATTTCGAACTGTGTAAGATTACTAGATGACATAAAAGCCCAACCTCTTTCTTAAAATATGTATTGTTTTCCATGTGCTGTAGGTTGATTCCAAGATTCCCTAGGAGCCTTCAGATAAATATTAGCAAGAAGGATAACTACTGCATTCTCTTGGGGTCAATATCCAGGAAAGAAGGAGGAGATGCATGTTATAACAAGCAAAGAAGTTAGGCTGTATCCAGTTTCATTGCATAGGGACATCTGGAGCTGAGATGACACTCTATAGTGATGTGAAGGCCCAGTCCAAGTTAGAGAAGAGGCTGGGTCTTAATACACCCACACTAAGCAGTCATCGGTTGTAGGCCACCTCTAGGAAAGTGTAACATCGATGAGGCAGGTGTTTTCATCTGAGTCCATCTTCAAGGAGGGCTATTATCATAGTACTCACCATACAATGAACTGCATTCTCACAATGTTCCTCACGCTTCTCTAACCTCTTCATCTAGATTGTTCTTTACCAGGTCCTACTTCTCTTCCCAACTTTTAAATGTTGGAGTACCTCGTGATTATTTTTTTATTCCTTATCTTACAATATGTTCTCTAAAGGCAATCTCATTTACTTCCATGCTCTCTTTTAATTACAAGCTTCAGTAACTCAAATTTATATCTACACCAGCTATGTCTTCTAGCTCTAGATACATATTTGCAAAACTAACTTGTGGGTTACTATGCATGACATGCTCTTTCTCAAGCAATACACACTTTTTTTTCTTATTCCACATACACAAACCAAAATGATATCATTAAAAAATAGATATTGTTACCTTTCTGTGTCTTCCCATTTCCCTTCAGACTAACTAAAAATCTTAAAACCTAAAATAGCTTTTCCAAAGCTCTACATATTTTGATCCACTTTTCTTCCCTAATTTCATCTCCAGTTTAATTTTATTCATCCAAGCTTTCTCTTCAACCCCTTCCATGAGACTAATCTTTATTTATTCTTAAAGTCTCAGCTTCAGTGACTTTTTTGATAAATTCATCCATCTTTTACAAATAATCTGGGAATTCTGTCTATAATCTTTTCCACCTTTACATTTTTTTAAAGATTTTATTTTATTTAATCATGAGAGATACAGAGCAGGAGAGAGAGAGGCAGAGACACAGGCAGAGGGAGAAGCAGGCTCCTTGCAGGGAGCCCAATGTGGGACTCGATCCCGGGTCTCCAAGATCAGGCCCTGGGCTGCAGGCGGCGCTAAACCGCTGCGCCACCTGGGCTGCCCCCACCTTTACATTTATGTAAGTGGTAATTAAAATAATTTATAAAATTATTTTGTTTTTTTTCCCCTGATTGACTATAAGTCCCAAGAGGGCAGGGGGAAATTCTGTATTATTTTTCAATCTATCCCCAGGGCATAGCCTAAGGCTCGACATACAGAAAAGATTACATGTATGAGTGCTGAAAGAAACAACATGGCCCAAATAATGAGTTACTCAATAAGGAGGATTTACAATTAGGATTAGTTTCAAAGGCCCACTGGGATAAGTAGAAATCAGTGAGTGCCTATTATAATACCAGAAGGAAGAAGAAAATCTCAATTAAAAAAACAGGGAACAGAAATCAAAATATAACAGAGGATGGCAAAATAACTTGCTTTTCTAAAGCAGTCTAAATGACTAAACTAAAAAGCAAGCACAGCTAAGTACATAATGGTAGAATGTCTAAATACTATAAAGTAAATGGAAATGAGGTTTATCTTGACTTCTGGGTAAATGGAGATGCGCAAGGTTAAAAATATATTTTGTAGATGAAAAAGCAGATACTGAAAGGGAAAAGAATCCTCCTCAACACAGTTGGCTAAAAAGTAGCATAGTTAAAATTTGAACTAATTTCTTTCTGATCCCCAAATTTTCTACTATACCAACTCTCCTTGAAGAAATATGAATTAGCTTATAATAATGGATATCAACAGATCTTTTATTTTCAGCTCCAAGATTAACTATCCTGACACTAGCTTTAGAAATTTAAGTGGAAGGAAATAACTTTGAAGAAAGTAATATTACAATAACATGAGTTGGAGGTTTTGTATTCTTCTATGAAAAGGGGGAGCTAAATTTGTGGGAAAGGGTGTGGGAGACGCATGCATTCAAAATATGCCTGTGCTCTGGGCCTCAGATATAACTTGTAGGATCAAATGAAAATTTCAGTCAGAGCTGTCACTTTGGGATGAGATCAGTTCCAATTGATAATGAGCACAGACATCCAAATGCATAAGGGAATTATGTGACACATCAAGGTACAGTTCTGTGAAACATACTCTGTGCAATATGGCTTGTAGAGTCAACATTCCTTTATTTAATGGCACTCAACTAATGTATGCCTTGGAAAGCAAGTACATCAAAGACTCTGCCTTCACAGACTTCTGAAAGAAGAAAGGGATTTTCTTGTTGCTCTTAAACAGTCTGCTGATTAGTTTATGGCATAGAAGAGAAAATCCAGCCTAGCACATCTTCAGACTGAACACATTCAGTCTCTAATAATGCTTTGAGTCTCCGTTAAAAAACAGAGCATCATACATGAATAATCTGTTCTGAAATATATTGGGATAAGTCATGCTGAGATAATACTCATGTTTCTGCCTTAGCACTTATCTAGAGGAAGGCTAATATCAAAAAGGATTTTACATAAGTTCATTAATTCAACAAATACCATTTTTAAAATACCAAACATATGCCAGACATTGTTTTAGGAAGAGAAGATTCAGGAAAAAGGAGTATATTGCATGTTGTCTAGTAGGAGAAGACAAGTAAATAATTAAATGCAGTAAAATGCCTTAGCTGCAAAGATAGAAATATTGAAGTCTGGAAACTGGCAAACATGAGATAAAACAGTCATTTCAACATCAGAAGAGGCAATTCTAAGGAAGATTCACTTGAGTCAATACTTGAGCTAAGTCTAGAAAGAGGAGCAATGTTCCTGAGGCAGGATTTTGGGAGGAAGTGGAATAAAATAAGTCAAGGACCACAGAAAAAGGCTTCAACAGGAAGAGTCAAAATAACAAAGTCTTATAGGTCTGACCCAGTGTATAATCTAGGCGACTTGCAGGCAGTGTGATTGGCTGGGGCATAGGGCGAGAGGTTGGGCATGATGAATTATATCTGGAAACAGGTCAGGGCTTTCAGTGTGACACAAAGGAATTTCACTTTCTCTACCTGCCACAGGAAGAAACCGAAGAGCTTTAAACAAAACAACAACTACACGTCACATAAACACAGCCTGAAGTTGTGGAGATGAAAAAAAAATACCTTGTCAGATGAATTAAGAAGTAGAACTGAATAATTCATGTGCTAAATAAGTACTTCTCTCTGCACCTTCCCCCCCGACAATTCCAGCAAATAGAATCAACCGCCCGTTATTAATTATTGAACAGCATTTCCTACTACACCAAGGGAATTCCAGTTTTGTTATTTCAGTTCTAAGTGTGCTCCAAGGTGATATAACCCAAATCTCCACATCCTATCAAACAAAATCAGTTTTGGTGACTTGTTTATCAAAAAGAAAGAAATACAATAAAAACAGAGTTTGGTTCTCCTGAATTAACCACCTGAGCTACTTGGGGAGAAAGAGATTAGAGTGAAATTTCCAACTATTTTTTTACTTAGTATTAAAATCACAACCAGGTAACAATTTTTTCAAGGAAAAAAATTTCAAGAAATCCCATAGAGAAAAACATGAAGTTCATGCTTCTGCCTTACTCAAAGGAAAATACTATCAAGCACAACTGTCCCTTTTCAAAGGCCACCATAAGTCATGTGCAACAGCCATGTGGCAGAGTGTTAAAAGCAACTTTCTAATGAACATGCTTATGCCTCTTTATAATAAAGTGTCACTCCTTCCATCAAGAGGCGAAGTCTGTTTCCTCAATCTTTAAGTCTGGGATGCCCAGGTGGCTTGCTTGGCCAACGGAATGTGACTGAAATGGTTTGGGGACTTTTGAGCTTTAAGTCCTTTAGCTTCTACTTGCTGTCTTGGAACTGAACTCCTGCATAAAGGAACCCAGGTTCTCCTGCTAGAGACTGTGGATACATGGGGAGACAGGCCCCTGGAGGATGAGAGACCACAAGGAAAAAAGCGTCCACATGGAGAAGAACCACGGCATTCCAGTGGACGGCAAGCCTCCAAGCTCCTCCAGACAGGCTCCACCAGCTTCAGTTCAGCAATCCAGCCAAAACCATGGCAAGCATAGATGTGCTATCCTTGGTTAGTCCTGCCCGAATTGCAGTCCCATGGAATCGTGAGCAAATGGCAGTGGTGCAAGCCATTAAATTTGGAGGTGGTTTATTACACAGGATCAGATATACAATACAAGTGGTAAAGTGCTTACTTCCACCTTTTCAGATACAAATCCCAGTGGCAGACCACGCTGCCACCTAGATTTCTAAGGGCTCACTTAGTATAAAAATATCATAGCACATCGGACACAGACACAGAATCACAGTAGCAGGCCAGGGACACAGCAGTATGCACAAGAACTTAACATACAAAGAGCTGCAGGTGACCCAAGGGCCTTTTCAACATTTGCATCAAGAAGCAGAAACAACAGCACAGCATACTCTGGACGGTGATGTATAGATGTCACAGATGAATCAAGCTAGACCAAGCAAGAATCCAGGCTAGAGAAAGATATTATAAAATCCAATGAAAATATTGAACTTGTCTTTCTTTAGACATGTGCCCCGACTACGATTCTGAAAGGAAAAAATGCTATTTATTTTCTTTCCTTTCAGGAAGAAATAAAAAACGAAAACCCAAATTTCCCCTGTTTATTTACTGTTCCATCCATTTTATAATACGTTAGAAGTTTAGTTTATTCTTAACTTTGAAAACGAGTCAAAAAATATCTGTGTGTCTCTTATTTCTGTATTTTACAAAAGTTTTAAAGTGTGTCACACATTGTAATATTAAAAGAAAACACGATCTCCTCTAAATAAGCAGTGTCATATAGTATCACACTGAAACTCACTTCAATGCATGCGGTAAGAATGTTGTTTTTTAAAATACATTACCTTCAGTTTGGAGCTCCCTGACATATAATTATTTAAATAGCACACTACAGCATGTAAAAATGTGGACATTAGAAATTTTTTAAAGTGTTATAGATTTTCAAGTACTTATGAGGCACTAATCAAATACCATGATTCTTCTGAACACTTACCAAACCGAGCTGATCAAAACAAATAGCGATTATAGTTTTATTAATTTTTCCATGATCACTTCTATTTTTATTTTACCTTTTTTCTGGCTTTAGGGTAATGGAACTTTGTTTTTAACAAACAAAAAATAAACCTACTAATTCCCTGCTAATATTCTTTGCCTCCAGAGAAAATCCCCTTCTCTTCTCTCGTTTTCAGTTGAGCTACCATCAGAATAATAAATTATTTTTGCATGCTGTTGCTTTGAGTTATAGGGCTACCTATTCTTATTGGATGATTAATTTCACCCCCTGATATCTGAATATCCAGAGATATGGTCTTCAGATAATTTAGCAGGTAAACCTCACAGTATCATTCCCAAGAAATGACCCCAAATATATGACTACAGCAGAGTTGGGATGCCACAGATATGACTTTAATTTCAAGCACACAACCAGAGTTATGGACCAAATTCAAATAACCCAGGCCTTTTATTCATGTAAGAAATATTTTTTAATCATTGCATTTTTGTCATGCAAGCTCGAATCTCATCAGCTGCTTATCTTATTAAGAGGTTCTAACATTTTGCCATAGCAGTGAGCTTTGGTAGAAAGGTCTTTTTCTTTTTTGTCTCTTTGAAAAAATATTCAAAATCATGAAGGCATTTGAAATTGTATACCTTACCAGAGTTAAACTTTTTTGTCTGAATTTTATTATATTGCACCTACCTCAAGATTTCCTTCATGCTTGTCCTAGTTCTTTGGAGGTTTGTAATGTCTGTTTAACAGCTATTCTTAGTCATTAGCAACTTCTTTTAGAATCTACTAACAAGTCTCTCAGGACTCTGGAGTTCTGTCTGTCACAGTACTTTTTAATATCTTTATCACATATTTGGGAATAATTCTGTTACTTTTTACCTCACTTATGAACTTATGATTTTTCTTGCATCTAATACTGCTAAAAAGGTTATGTAACTCCTATTTGCATCTACATCTTCTCATTTTGAGTATCTTAACCCTCCACAAGTCACATGAGCCTACTGTTTTTTCAAAGAGGATCTAGGTTAGCTTCCTGTGGTACTATCCTCTCTCTTTGCTTTATGAGAGCATATTTGAATACAGTTTAATCCTACAGCATGTGCTTTCACTCACACACACATGACCTATTGTACTTATATGCTTGGCTTCCTTCTTATTTGAGATAGGATTAACTTTTCTAACCTAAGTATATATATACATACATATATATTTTTTTAATTCACAGCTAAGAATAGAAAATTTAACCTTTTTAAGAACTAGCATCCTTTCTTTTCTTTTTCTTTAAAAAAATACTCCACCCCGAACTCTTTATCTAACTGCCTGAAACATTTAGCCCTACTAACCTATCTTCTCAGTTCCTTGGCTTTGATGGAGTAACAAAAGTAGGTCATTGAACGTTTCCAGAAAGTGTATCTTCCTCTCATACGACCAAAGTAATCTTAACACAGGATTATCAGATTTAGCAAATAAAAGTACAGGATGACCACTTAAATTTAAACTCTACATAAACAACAAATAATTTTTTAGAGTAAACACACCCTGTATTACTTATGATTTATCTTACATTCTAATTTAAATGAATGTCCTGTAATTTATCAGACTATGCTAATGAGATAACGTTTTCTCTTTATCTTTTGTCCCAAACTTTGATGGGGACTCTTCTGAGATCATTAGTTTCATCTCCAGATATAAAGAAAAAAAATATTATTAGATTTTATTCTATTGTCATGTACTTGATTTTTTATGATATTAGAACTAGGATCTCAGAAACAGCCTTATGCAGCTACAGATAATGGCTCATTTCTAGTTGGTCCTTAGGAACCACTTGTTCAGTAGACCCCATGGAATTAACTCATACATTCAAACTCTAAGCATTGTACACATACTCTTGGACAAGTATTGTAATATCAAGGATCCCAAAAAAAGAACCAGTGATATCCTGCTCACTAGAAATTTTAAGTCTAGTAAATGGGGAGAAGGGGAGGGAGGGGGAATTAAGATACATGAATATGTCTTTTTATTTATTTTAGTACTGGTATCTATGTCCTCTGATTGAGTTCTGCTTACCTATAAGGTATACTCTCATGATTAGAAACAGCTTGTGCCATAATTAGGGCATATGTGTATGGATCAGAATGAGGGCATGCGCATATGGATTTCTTTAAAGTCAACGAAAAGTTAAGTATGACTCCAGGAAGAAAAATATGCTGTCCAAATGGCAATTGGGATTCACAAAAGATATCTGCACAGAACAAGAGACATGCCTTAAAGATAACATTTTATGGAACTTTCTTTTCTTTAGTACTCCAAATGTTGGACTGCCCTAGATCAGTTCTCCGATGTCTCTTCTGTATAATTGATCTCTTAAAGTGTGGTCTGGAAACCCGTAGGGGTCCCTGAGACCTTTTGAAAAGATCCTAAAGGACAAAACATTTTTTTAATAATAATAATGTCACATTAACTCTTTCATTCTCTCATAGTTACACACTTGGGTTTTCCAAGGCAACATGGCAAATGATATGTCAACAGATTGAAAGTAGAAGCAGATGTAGGAATCCAGCTGTCTTTTATTAAGGAAGCCATTTAAAAGATATGCATAAATTTAAGCTATCCCTTTTCTCACTATTTTTTATGTTGCAAAATATAATCATTGACTATAAAAAATCATATTCATGTAAAAGCTCATTATTTTCTTACTTTTAAATAAATACATATTTGAGACTTTGTTTTAATTTCAAATCAGTATATATTAATAGATAAAATCGAAATAAGCAAAAGTTCTTCAGAGTCCTGTTATTTTTTAGAATGTGAAGAGGCACAGAGACCAAAAAGTTTGAAAACCAGTATTATCCAATCACATAGATTTAAATATCATCCTACTTTATACTTGTAACATCAAAATTTTTATATTCAAGTACAGCCATTCTCTGTATTAAAGCAATCCAATGACTTTCCTACACATATGGAACAAAACCCAAGCTCCTGTATATGACCTATCAGATCATAAGAGATCTGGCCTCTGCCTCAATCTCTAACTTTATTACCTATCAGACCCTGCTACCTCTGCTTCTGAGCCACACTGGCCATATATGCTCTCCTCTAGATATGTCAGGAATGATCCCATCTCATGGTCTTGCAAATGTTTCCCTAAATGACTGCCCTCTTACTTCACTCATGTTTATTTGAAGTTTCCCTTTAGAAAGATTTTCTCAGATAGTCCATTAGGAAAAGCAGCCTCTATTTTTCTATCACCTTGCACTGCTTCACATTTTTTATAGTCCTGTCATAACCTGCCAAAAAATAAAATATAAATAATTTGTGTATTTATATTGACCTCCCTTACAAGCTACACAAGGGAAAGGACATGCCCATTTTTGTTCATTACTTTATCCTCAATACTTTAAAAGTACAAGGCACACTGTAAAGCTATAGAAATTGTTTATAATTTTTGGTACAGTGAATGCTTTTGATCTTATAACTCTACTTTGAGGTGAGAATACTGCAGGTTTTATTTTTATAGCTTTTCCTGTTGAAGGAAATTTCCCTTAAGTGAATTCCTTCACTCCAATAATTCAAGAGAAACAAAAATATATATGATTTTTGTAATTAGGGTAGCAATGGAATCTCTTCTATACTGCCCGAAAACAAAGGTGTATTCAGTGCCTTATATTTTCAATGGCTTGATAGATGAGAAATAAATATAATAATAAAAAGCAAAGTAATGTCAGGCATGTGGGTGGCACAGCTGGTTAAGCAGCCAACTCTTGGTTTTGGCTCAGGTGTGATCTCAGGGTCATGAGATCGAGCCTCATCTCAGACTCCATGCTCAGCAAGGAGTCTGCTTAGAATTCTCTTTCTCTTTCCCTCTGCCTTCTTCCCCTTCACTCTTCTCACTCTTTCTCTCTTTCCAAAATAAAGAAATAAATAAATTTTAAAGAAAAAAAGCAAAGTAATGTCATACAAGCCAATACCTGAGTAATAATAAAACAATTTATCTATTGACATTAGCAACATTGGTTCTAACCTATGTCTTGAGCTTCAAAATTATTTAGTTATTTTTTAATAGTTTAGTTATTAAATGGTTAATTGGTTGCTGCTGCTACTACTACAGGCTAGGTACTAGAGGGAAAATTAATTATGGTCACCAATTTGGAAAACAAAATGTCTATTAGTCAAGTGGATACAATAGTTTTGCAGCGTAAACACAATGACTCCAATTTGTAACTGGAATATCAAAGAGAAAATAGCGAATAAGATGGTAGAATTGGGTCAAAATTTGGGACTAGAAAAAGTCAATTTGACAATCATTAGCTTAAGTGTAGACACCACTGAAGTGGCAGATAAAAGAAATGGTAAACTTTAAAGAGTCCTGTCTTATTAAGATTATTGTGACCAGGAGCCAGGCTTTATAGAGCATTCTAGATGGAAAAGATTTTTCAGTGTGGAATTAATGAAGATGGCTTTCCCTCTGAGATATGTTTGACATGTTTAGACTGGACTTTCTTTACACCAATGCAATAATTCCAACAACTATCACTTATATGAAGATTTTAGAGTTTACAAGTATATTCTGATGGTGAATTTTAATTCATTTGGACCTCTCAAGAGGTCAAGAGACGTATTTCTCTTTTATACAAAACATTAGAAAGTTTAAGCAATAAGGTCACAGATAAGTCATTGATGCCTGATTCATCACCTTTTTGATGATATATGGTGTCGACACATTCAATGGAAATAATGTAATTTTCTTCCCACATTTCATTTCTAGTTATTCTTAACTATTCCATATGACTTTATTGAAAACTTTGCTCATAATAAATCTTTCGCTTTCCCAAACTCCTTTCCCACCTGAGATAACTGTTAGAAATTACCAATAGCTATCTAATACCCTCTAACCCCACAAACCTCGGGACTGTTCTGGTAAAATTTCCTCATGACATTTTGTTTCAAAATGTCAAAGGAAGCCAAAACTCTCCACACCCAGTGTGGAGCCCAATGCAGGGCTCAAACCCACGACCCTGAGATCAAGGTCTGAGCCCAAAATCAAGAGTCAGACACTTGACTGACCAAGCCACCCAAGTCCCTCCTCATAATATTTCTATATACTATTAATTTTGAAGACATATCAGAAAGAGTTTTAATTTTTAATATAAAAAGCAATAATATTTTAATTAAGATTACATTAAAATATTATGGATAATTGAAAATTTATTTTCTATAAAAATTTCTTGAAGGAACAAGGGAACAAGATTCATTTGAGACAAAGTAGAATTTTCTTTTTTTTTTACATATTGATTTAGCATTCCATAGAGAACCATAATTCCATGGTATGTTAGATAACAAGTTCTTTTAAGCTTTTTTTTTTTTTTTTTTTTAAAAAAAAAGAGATATTCCTTCATGCCTTGCCAGAAATTGAAGGTTGTCATTGCTTGGAGATTACTGAAAGCAAAATGAAAGAGTTCCATCAAGTGGCCATATAAAGACATGGCAGTTCACATTTCACCAACACAGGGGAAAAAAACAAAACAAAACTCTGAAACCTAGTTCAAACATATATTTTCAACCAAACTCCCAAAAGTTTATACCATTTAACATTTAAAAAAACACTGTAGATATATTTTAAAAATCATCATTAATTAATTTTTCCATATTATTAAACTGCAAAAGAAATAGGGTCTAAGTACATTTGGGGATGTTTTTATTTTATTTTCTAATACTGTGTCCTTACAGTTTGGGTTTGAAAATATATTATTACAATCTTAATTTCTATGTTTCAGTAATCTGTTTAAATTATTTAGCAGGTACACCACAGGTTACACTAAACTAAGTTGGATTGTGTTGAAATTCAGAAACAAGCCATATGCAAATGAGCCAAAACACTTAAAAATTAAACCAAATACAAAGAGAATCAGGGTTTTTAAAAAGTATTATCTGTTATAAACATAAGCATCGGTTGCTTTACGATATTAAAGAAACAAATTTTTCATCATACCTTGCCAAGTTGCACCTCCCTTATAAAGGTACACCAAATGAGCATCTCTTTTTACAAATTATAGATTTAAGGTGTTGCATGTCCTTACCTCTCTACATCAGAAAAGAATCATGGCTTAGTTTAAGGCCATAAATGCTACTTCTAAATAAATATTACAGATTAAGATTTGTTTCATACTTTATCAAGCTGTAGTCCATTGGGCAATCCTTTATAACCAAACCTTTCTGCCTATATGAAGTATTTCCCACATTGTATGAAAACCATTACTATTGGGATAATATTAACTGATAGATTTTTTTTAATATTAAGTTCATGAAATTTCATTAGATTTTGTATTAACTAAACATAAAGTTGGTAGCACTGTGTATAATGATTGAGAACATGGGTTTGGACACCAGAAAGACTAGATTTGAATTTAATCACTGATACTTTTTTTGCTCTGTAAACTGGAACAATTATGTTTTCATGTATATAAGAAGAGGAAAATAATATTACTGATGTGGATATTGTAGAAATTAAATGTTGTACTTTATACTGAGCACTTACATATGCAATTGGCTATCATTAAAATGAATCCACTTTTTTTAAAAAGAATCCATTATGCTATTTAGTCTTTAGTAGGTAGAAGTGGTGGAGAATTTTGTATATAATTTCAATGTATTCAAGAGTTTTACAAATCTAAACAACCGAGAGACCCAAATAAGATTAACATACAGCTGCTATGAGAGCAACATGATCATGCTTTTTTCTCTGTGACTTTCCTCCAATCTAATGATCTTCTACACCTGTATTTCCAGGATTTCCATAAAAAGCCATAAAGAGGTTCACATAGTTTACTCTTCTGTCTCTCCTTTGGACCTTACATTGTAATAAGTAAGTCAGACTTAAATCTCTCACATAATAGTAATTATACTACTTCTTGTCAACATGGTAATACTGAACACTAAAATGAAGATACAGAGAAAAATAAAGTACATTTAATAAAATATAAACAAGTACAGAATATAAATTCAGAGTACATAGGGATTTTTTGTGTTCTTGCAAAATTTTTGTGTTTGAAATTATTGCAGATAAAATATGAATAAAAATAAAAGAAAAAAAACAAAGGAGCACCTAGGAGGCTCAGTCAGGTAAGCCTCTGCCTTCAGCTCAGGTCATGATCCCAAGGTCCTGGGATTGCCCAGCTTCAGGCTCCCTGCTCAGCAAAGAGCCTGGTTCTCCCTCTCCCTCTGCAGTTCTTACTTGTGCTCTCTCCCTCTCTCTTTCTCAAATAAATAAATAACATCTTTTTAAAAAATAACAAATACCAAAATACCTTGCAGTTGACCTAAAAGTGAATAAATTTACCATCATTTCCTTATTTTAAAAAGTCTGTTATTTGTGCAAGATGGAAAACAACCACCAAAGGAAAATTGGAGATGCAAGAAGAAATGTTGAACGAAGATAGTGGTAAGCATTTGGATAAATCTAAATACACATGGTCTGTGTGAAATATACCTAATGAGAAATATACCTAATCTGAGGACAAAGAAGATAGAATTAAAATATGGGACAACAATCAGTAAGGTGAGATAGATGATGATTTTATTTAAAAAAAAAAATCCAGGAGGTGGGGCAAGATGGTGGAAGAGTAGGGTCCCCAAATCACCTGTCCCCACCAACTTACCTAGATAACTGTCATATCATCCTGAAAACCTACGAATTCGGCCTGAGATTTAGAGAGAACAGCTGGAATGCTACAGTGAGAAGAGCTCGCGCTTCTATCAAGTTGGGAAGATGGAAAAAAATAAAGAAATAAAAAGCATCCAAGGAGGAGGGGCCCCACGAGGAGCCGGGCTGAGGCCGGGGCGAGTGTCCCCAGGACAGGAGAGCCCCGTCCCAGAGAAGCAGGAGCTGCACCGACCTTCCCGGGCGGAAAGTCCTCGCAGGGAGTTGGAGCAGGACCCAGGAGGGCGGGGATGACCTCGGGCTCCCGGGGACACTAACAGACACCTGCGCCCCGGGGAGAGCGGCCACACCCAGCGGCCGAGCTCCCTAAAGGGCTGCAGCGCGCACGGCTGGACCCGGGAGCAGCTCGGAGGCGGCTCGGTTGGCGGCTCTGCACGGAGGGGGCTGCACCGCCCCCGGGAGCGATTCCAGCGGTGCAGGCCCCAGAACTCAGGGCTCCGGGGGACACAACCCAGGATCTGCATTCCCTCTGCGACAGGTAGAGGCTGGGAGGACACGGGGCAGCAAGGACGCTCCTGCCACCAGGCAGCCCCAAGCTGTGCAGATCGGCACATCCAGGCCCCTGCAGCCTGGGAGCTGCTATAGTTACTGGGGGAGCTGACTCCAGGGCTGGAGGGCTGGCCGCCGCCAGTGTTGTTGTTCCTCCTGGTGTCACCTTGTCCCTCGGACTGAGCAGGAACCTCACAGGATAAACCGCTCTCACTGAGCTGTGCACCTGGCAGGGGGCGGGGCAGCTCCCCCAGGTGCACACACCTGAGAATCAGCACAGCAGCCTCTCCCCCAGAAGACCAGTTGGAAAGGCAGGGGAAAAGCAAGTTATTGACCAAGCAGCACTGGAAAGTTCCAGGGGAAGTCGAGGGATTTACAGTATATAGAATCAGAGGAATCCCCCCCCTTGATTTTTTATTTTCTGTTTGTTGCCCCCCCCCCCTTTTATCTCTTTTTCTCCTTTTTTGCAGTACAACTTGTTTTTGGCCACTGTGCATGGAGCAAAATGACAGAAGGAAAAACTCACCACGAAAGAATCAGAAACAGTCCTCTCTCCTACAGAGTTACAAAATTTGGATGACAATTCAATGTCAGAAAACCAATTCAAAAGCACAATTATAAAGCTACTGGTGGCTCTATAAAAAAGCATAAAGGATTCAAAAGACTTCATGACTTCAGAATTTAGATCTAATCAGGCCAAAATTAAAAATCAATTAAATGAGATGCAATCCAAACTGGAGGTCCTAACAACAAGGGTTAATGAGGTAGAAGAACGAGTGAGTGACATAAAAGACAGGTTGATGGCAAGAAGGAAGCTGAGGGAAAAAGAGACAAACAAAAGATCATGAGGATAGGTTAAGGGAAATAAATGACAGCCACAGAAGGAAAAATCTACGTTTAATTGAGGTTCCTGAGAGCGCTGAAAGGGATAGAGGTCCAGAAAGTGTCTTTGAACAAACCATAGCATACAACTTCCCTAACTTGGGAAGGGAAACAGGCATTCAGATCCAGGAGATAGAGAGATCCCCCCCCCCAATAATTATAAACCGCTCAACACCTCAACATTTAATAGTGAAACTTGTAAATTCCAAGGATAAAGAGAAGATCCTTAAAGCAGCAAGAGACAAGAGACTCCTAACCTTTATGGGGAGAAGTATTAGGTTAACAGCAGACTTCTACACAGACACCTGGCAGGCCAGAAAGGGCTGGCAGGATATATTCAGTGTCCTAAATGAGAAGAACCTGCAGCCAAGAATACTCTATCCAGCAAGGCTCTCATTCAGAATAGAAGGAGAGATAAGAGCTTCCAAGATAGGCAAGAACTGAATGAATATGTGAGCACCATACCAGCTCTGCAAGAAATATTAAGGGGGACTCTGTAAAAGAAAGAGGTATCCAAGGAAAGAATTCACAAAAACAGGGACTGAATAGGTATCATGATGACAATAAATTCATATCTTTCAATAGTAACTCTGAACATGAATGAGCTTAATGACCCCATCAAAAGGCACAGGGTTTCAGACTGGATAAAAAAGCAGGACCCATCTATTTTCTGTCTATGAGACACTCATTTTAGACATAAGGACACCTACAGCCTGAAAATAAAAGGTTGGAGAACCATTTACCATTCAAATGGTCCTCAAAAGAAAGCAGGGGTAGCCATCCTTATATCAGATAAACTAAAGTTTATCCCAAAGACTATAGTAAGAGATTAAGAGGGACACTATATCATACTTAAAGGATCTATCCAACAAGAGGACCTAACAATCATGAATATTTATGCCCCGAATGTGGGAGATGCCAAGTATATCAATCAATTAATAACCAAAGTTAAGACATACTCAGATAATAATACACTTATACCTGGAGACTTGAACACAGCACTTTCTACAATCTATGGATATTCTAAGCACAACATCTCCAAAGAAATAAGAGCTTTAAATGATACACTGGACCAGATGGATTTCACAGATATTTACAGAACTTTACATCCAAACGCAACTGAATACACATTCTTCTCAAGTGTCTATGGAACTTTCTCCAGAATAGACCACATACTGGGTCACAAATCAGGTCTTAATTGATACCAAAAGACTGGGATCATACCCTGCATATTTTCAGACCATAACGCTTTGAAACTAGAACTAAACCACAAGAATAAGCTTGGAAGGATTTCAAACACATGGAGGTTAAGGACCATCCTGCTAAGATGAAAGGGTCAACCAGGAAATCAGAGAAGAATTAAAAAAATATATTCATGGAAACTAATGAGAATAAAGATACAACCCTTCAAAATCTTTGGGATACAGCAAAAGCAGTCCTGAGGAGGAAATACATCGCAATACAAGCATCCATCTAAAAACTAGAAAGAACCGAAATACAAAAGCTAACCTTGAATCTAAAGGAGCTGGAGAAGGAACAGCAAATGAAACCTTCATCTAGCAGAAGAAGACAATAAATAAAGATTCAAGTAGAACTCAATGAAAGAGAGACCAGAAGAACTGTGAAACAGATCAACAAAACTAGGAGTTGGTTCTTTGAAAGAATTAATAAGATAGATAAACCATTAGCCAGCCTTATTAAAAAGAAGAGAGAAAAGACTCAAATTAATAAAATCTTGAATGAGAAAGGAGAGATCACCACCATTACCAAGGAAACACAAACTATTTTAAAAACTTATTATGAGCAGCTATATGCCAATAAATTAGGCAATCTAGAAGAAATGGACACATTTCTGGGAAACCACAAACTACCAAAACTGGAACAGGAAGAAATAGAAAACCTGAACAGGCTGAGAACCAGGGAGGAAACTGAAGCAGTCATCAAAAAACTCCCAAGACACAAAACTCCAGGGCCAGATGGCTTCCCAGGAGAATTCTATCAAATATTTAAAGAAGAAACCATCCCTATTCTCCTAAAGCTGTTTGGAAAGATAGAAAGAGATGGAATACTTCCAAACTCGTTCTGAGAACAACATCACCTTAATCCCAAAATCAGACAAAGACCCCACCAAAAAGGAGAATTATAGACCAAAATCCCTGATGAACACAGATGCAAAAATTCTCAACAAGATACCAGCCAATAGGATCCAACAAAGTACATTAAGTAGATTATTCACCATGACCAAGTGGGATTTATCCCCGGGACACAAGGCTGGTTCAACACTCTTAAAGCAATCAGTGTGATTGATCATATCAACAAAAGAAAAAACAAGAACCATATGATCCTCTCAATAGATGCAGAAAAAGCATTTGACAAAATACGCATCTATTCCTGTTCAAAACTCTTCACAGTGTAGGGATAGAGGGAACATTCCCAGCATCTTAAAAGCCATCTACGAAAAACCCACAGCAAATATCATTCTCAATGGGGAAACACTGGGAGCCTTTCCCCTAAGATCAGGAACAAGACAGGGATGTCCACTCTCACCACTCCTATTCAACATAGTATTAGAAGTTACCATTTCACCCAAAAGCATAAGATACCTAGGAATAAACCTAACCAAAGAGGTAAAGGATCTATACCCTAAAAACTACAGAACACTTCTGAAAGAAATTGAGGAAGACACAAAGAGATGGAAAAATATTCCATGCTCATGGACTGGAAGAATTTATATTGTGAAAATGTCAATGCTACCCAGGGCAATTTACACATTTAATGCAATCCCTATCAAAATACCATGGACTTTCTTCAGAGAGTTGGAACAAATCATCTTAAGATTTGTGTGGAATCAGAAAAGACCCCAAATAGCCAAGGGAATATTAAAAAAGAAAACCATAACTGGGGGCATCACAATGCCAGATTTCAGGTTGTACTACAAAGCTGTGGTCATCAAGACAGTGTGGTACTGGCACAAAAACAGACACATAGATCAGTGGAACAGAATAGAGAATCCAGAAGTGGACCCTCAACTCTATGGTCAACTAATATTCAACAAAGCAGGAAAGACTATCCACTGGAAAAAAGACAGTCTCTTCAATAAACGGTGCTGGGAAAATTGGACATCCACATGCATAAGACTGAAACTAGACCATTCTCTTATACCATACACAAAGATAAACTCCAAATGGAGGAAAAATCTAAATGTGAGACAAGATTCCATCAAAATCCTAGAGGAGAACACAGGCAACACCCTTTTTGAACTTGGCCACAGCAACTTCTTGCAAGAAACATCCAGGTAGGCAAGAAAACAAAAGCAAAAATGAATTATTGGGACTTCATCAAGATAAAAAGCTTCTGCACAGCAAAGGATACAGTCAACAAATTAAAAGACAACCTACAGAATGGGAGAAGAGATTTGCAAATGACGTGTCAGATAAAGGGCTAGTATCCAAGATCTATAAAGAACTTATTAAACTCAACACCAAAGAAACAAACAATCCAATCATGAAATGGGCAAAAGACATGAAGAGAAATCTCACATAGACATGGCCAACATGCACATGAGAAAATGCTCTGCATCACTTGCCATCAGGGAAATACAAATCAAAACCACAATGAGATACCACCTCACACCAGTGAGAATGGGGAAAATTAACAAGGCAGGAAACCACAAATGTTGGAGAGGATGTGGAGAAAGGGGAACCCTCTTGCACTGTTGGTGGGAATGTGAACTGGTGCAGTCCCTCTGGAAAACTGTGTGGAGGCTCCTCAAAGAGTTAAAAATAGATCTGTCCTACCGCCCAGCAATTGCACTGCTGGGGATTTACCCCAAAGATATGGATGCAGTGAAACGCTGGGACACCTGCACCCCGATGTTTATAGCAGCAATGTCCCCAATAGCCAAACTATGGAAGGAGCCTCGGTGTCCATCGAAAGATGAATGGATAAAGAAGATGTGGTTTATGTATAAAATGGAATATTACTCAGCTATTAGAAATGACAAATACCCACCATTTTCTTCAACGTGGATGGAACTGGAGGGTATTATGTTGAGTGAAGTAAGTCAGATCGGAGAAGAACAAACATTATATGGTCTCATTCATTTGGGGAATATAAAAATTAGTGAAAGGGAATAAAGGGAAAGGAGAGAAAATGAGTGAAAATATCAGTGAGAGTGACAAAACGTGAGAGACACCTAACTCTGGGAAATGAACTACGGGTAGTGGAAAGGGAGGTGAGCGGGGGGTGGGGAGGGTTGGGGTGACTGGGTGATGGGCACTGAGGGGGACACTTGGCAGAATGAGCCCTGGGTGTTATGCTAAATGTTGGCAAATTGAACTCCAACTAAAATTAAAAAAAAAGAAAATCCGGGTTCATAAGTGAATAGAAACAGCGATTAATATAGACTTTAAGGTGAATACATCTGTTTCAGTGTTATGGTAATTATTGCAAAGAATAAGGGAGAAATAGAATTAAAAATAAAAACAATTTAAGAAAACAATTTTTAAAAAACAACTTAAAAGATGCAGAAAACATGATAAAATGAAGCAGAGGAGAAATATACAAAGAAGAAAACAAGAAATAATAGAGTAATAAATAGAAATTAACAGTAATCCTAATAAATATAAATGGATTAGCATTCCAGTTAAAGGTTAAACTTTAAAAAAAACATAAAATCCAGGATTGCACCATTTATAAATCACACATGAAATAAGGACATGGGAAAACTGATAGACAAAGGATAGAAAGTTAGGTACATAGTAGTCCAAGGTACCTGAGCCATCTGTATTAATATCAGAGTATTATTTTTTAAGGCATAAAACACTAAGTAGAATAAAAATGACCATAAAGTAATAAAAAATAACTCATATAAAAATGATTCTAGGTATTGATGCCTCTAATAACTTACTATCAAAATATATAAAGCAAAATAATAGATACACAGGATATCAACAAATACATCATTTTAAGAACTACACGTTAATCCCAGATACACATGAAACTTGAAACAAAACGTGTGTGGGGACATCATAAAGCAGTTACTTTTTCCAATCAAAATACAATTAAGATAAAAATTTTAAAAATCAATAACTCAAAGAATTTGCAGATTTGGAAATACAGGAGAATACTTACACTGAAATCAGTAAATTCTTAAAACAGATTCAACAGTTAAGGCATTAGAAAAAGAACAATAGAATAAATCTAAACAGACAAAAATTAAATTATAAAAAAAAACAAAAATGAAAGATACAGTTAACAAATCTACCTGCTAATTTTCATATATTTACTATATGTATATTTAATCTATCCTATAATTAAAGGATAAATTGATCCTTTTAATCCTTTTTTATTCAAGTCCATATCCATAGCTATTTGTAATTTTTCATCTCAAATTTACACAAAAGATTTTGTTACATCTACCATGTTTTACTTAATTATTTACAGTAAGTGCCATTTTTGAGACCTGTTTGATGGATGTTTATGGAGGCCTAGTTTATTCCTTTTAACTATTACACAGTAGTCTGTAGACTAAAGTTCATTCATCCATCCCCATTTTGTTATCTACTAACAATATTCCAAAGAACATCTCAGGATTTTTCTGTACATCTGTGTTAGAGAGACTCTGAAGTTAAATTACAAGTTTTGTAGAGAAGGAGCATACCAATTTCACCAAATGTTAATGAATTATTTAAATAGCATTTATAAAGAAAATTGGAAAAAATTTCTTTCTTCACACACACACACAATTTCTTAGACTGTTTCTTAGTGTTGCTACAAAAAAAAGAGTTGAAAAGTATTCAAGATTTTATATTTTATTCAATTGGAATAATCTCCTCCCTCATACCTTGATCATGCCTCTTAAAAATATGAAACTTATAGGCATCTGGATGGTTCAATCAGTTAAGCGTCAGACTCTTGATTTCACTTCAGGTCACCATTTCAGGTTCATGAGTTAAGCCCCATGTCGGGCTCTGCACTCAGTGGAGAGTCTGCTTGATATTCTGTTTCCCTCCCCTTTTTGCCTCCCTCACAAGCTTTCTCTCTTTCTCCTGCTCTAAAACAATAAATCTTTTTTAAAAATAAAACTTAAATGAGATAATATCACACAGTTCTGCTCCACTTTATTTGACTTCTAGAAACTTTCATTCCTAATTAGGTTGCCATGACATTGTGGGAGTGTGTATTATGTGGGACTAATATGTATGTGAACAGTCTACTATATGCAGGTTATACAAATAGGATGAAGTATGTGAACTCATGCCTTAGCACCTGCATTCTGTAAGTGCAAGGTGACAGAGATGGTGCTCAGATATCATTTCATACTTGCACATGTTACAGTGTTTATTCCTACTTTGTCAAAATGTTTTAACATTGGAATTCCCTGTACAGAGGACAGGTGAGCCTTACATATGATGGCCATAAAATTTGTTTCAAAAATCAGTATATTTTTGAGAGTAAAATGAACTCAAGAATAAACCGGGACCTATCTTTAGGCAGCCTGTGTCAAATAGATACTCCAGTGGTTTTAATAGGAAAATATATCATGAGTTGTCATGAAGTTGGTAGATTCTAATACCCAGCAGGTATTGTGCCTGTCTTTTGTAGAGCTGGAGGGATTATTGGGCTCTTTTCCATACATCATGATTGTTAAGAAAGTGACATTTGTCAAAATGAGCAAGGACCTGCTGCCATAGAAGGAGCCCTAAGCAAGAATATGAAACAAATTGTTTCAGTTGGCTAAGAACCAGAGGGAAGACAACGATCAGAAGGAAGCAGTGTTCTTTTCTTAATTCCTCTTCCATATTTTACAACACATTTCAGACTGGCCAGCAGTTGCTTATGCAGAACTCAGGCTGTTTTCTTTTGTTCTGCAACCTTATGTAACTTATGGCATTTTAAGTGAGCTTTAACACAAAGTGCCTCCCACATTTCTATTCTGTACCTGATTTAGTCTTTTATTTGATCTGCCTCTTAATACAATCTTCACTTTCCCTCTTTTCCTGGTAAATTATTTTTAGTAACAGAAGAAAGTGAGCACGTATTGAAAATCATTGCCTTCTGGGGCATATTCAAGTGCCTTGAAGGATCTTCAGGTGAAATTGAGATCCTAGTAGGCACAGATGGGTCCCCATTAATATCTTGGCATTTTATTTCAAACTTTTTATTATCTTTCAATATGGCCCACAGCATGAATAGTTTGCATATTCCAGTTTATAGTTTTTGAGAAAATGGAGATAATACTAATACTAATCAAAATGATCCATTTTCCTATGTTGAGTGAGCAGTTTTCCTCTTTAAGCCAATAAAGAACCATAACTCTCCACAGATAACTTATCAAAAATATCTTTACCAAAAAGGCAGTCAGATTTTAAATATATGACTGGTGTTGGAAAATGCCAAATATTTTTCTTGTGAATACCCCAGCTAGGCACCAATATGCTGAAATATAACAAGACAACTTTTATGCCAAATATCATTCTTATATCGTTCACGAATAGCTTTAGTGTTTTAGTATAAAGACTTTAAATATCAAGTCCAATTGAGTTCTGATATCACACTTTTCTAGAGTTTCTAACTGCAGGATGAAGTTGTTCATCTAAAAAGCACAGTCTGTCCTAAGCAGATGTATGCCATTAAAAAAAAAAATTCACATGGATTTTCTTCTTTTAATTCTCTCACAGTATAATGCATTAATCCATGTTTACTATAGTAATCAGCCAAACTAATAAAATGAAGAACTTTATCATTATAGTACAATGCTGCTCATTTTTTAGGTACCCAATAATGGCTATTCTCATTTTTTATTTGAACCACATGGTCTACTGACCAGCTCTGTGATCTTGAGAAAAATCACCAACTGCAGTGAGTTATTCTGTCATCTTTGCTGCCAATTCATCTAGTTAGGAGGAAAAAATAAGATGGGTTTGTGTGAAACTTCTATAAAAACTGAAAATGAGAGTAGAGAATAGATTTTTAGGCTTATGAAGATAAAATATTTGCGATTATTAATGTTGAAATCTTGTGGCTTTGATCAAAAATGGCTTGTTTCAGTTGTTTCAGACCTTCTAGATCTTTATTCTCAGGTTGTATGCAATTTGAAAATGTCTTCGATAAAAACTGCTGCCTAACTTGTCACCTGGTTTTCTTCCAATGCACAGAACTAAGAGCTTTTCAACAAATGGATTATGTGCACCATCTGTCCATTCTGTGTTGCATAGTAAATTTTATACTAAAAATGTTTTTTGCTTCCCACACCAGAACACAAGAAATTTGCTATCTCTCTTAGTATGATGTATGACTTAATTTAGTCTTTAATATAAATTATTGATGGCTAGAGTTGTGTAAAATGTAGTTATACATAAACTATAACTTAAAAATCACAACTCTATTAATGAGGGATTGCAAATATTTCTGAGGTAGAAATTTAATCTGGTGTTTGGATGTCTGTCTTTTTTGATTGGTATTTTCAACTGTGTGTAACACAACTGCAAACTCTAAATTTCATTAGCTATGTTTTAAGTAAATATGACATGAACATATGCATATCTTATATCTCTCTTTCTATAGAAAAGTTTTGCTAAACTTTTAATGCTAACATGCTCCAGAAAGGTATATTTTTATATGTAGCCTGTTATAATTTGTTCAACATGAAAAATGTGAATCTGAAAATAACTGTGAAATAGTTAAGTCAAAACCTAAGATGATGCTGTTTTCATACTAATCTAATATAAATATGTAAGGCCACATTAAAAAGAGCCCAAGACTAGAATATAACAGATTTATAAGCTTTGAGTCCATAGGATAATACAATGCATGAGGACACTGATTGATATAAGCTCAAATTATTAAGCACCTACTATGTGTCAGTGGCCCCATATACTTCATTTAAATGGGAACTGGGCACTCTTTCCGATGGAAGAAAGTAGAGATTGAAGAAGTTATAGAATTTTTCATAATAATACTACCTGGATTTTTTAAAGGAATTTAAGCATTTATTTACTTACTTATTTTGCTCATATAGAATAGCATGCCAACATTTAATAAATCAAATTCTAAGGCACTAATACCATGATGTATGACCTCAGATCATAATCACATATACTGATAACAGCAAAGTGCATTATAGTAGGCCATCAATGAATGCTTATTGAATCAATTAAAAACTAATTGAAGGAAGTTGATCCTGTAAAATATTTATATATTTTATTTTATCAAGTTTTATTATGCATGAGCCAGAGAAGACTTGTATATTAAAAACCTGTTTCTCTTGTAGAGATTGATGTACAAATATTACATAATAAATCACATTTTAATATACTGGCAACTACAGTTACAGTTTTCCTTTAAACGTCATTTTTACCTTAATGATATAGCTTAATATTTTATTCTATGTGTTTAGTTTGTACTAATAATTGCCAAAACATGCCACTTCCAAGAATTATGACAAGTAATTCATTACACATAAAGGCTTTACTTTACATTGAATGGATGTTGTCTCTCATCCTAATTTATGTCTCCCAAAGTGTGGTTCACTACCTCTAGGCAGATAAAAAATTCAATCTTGATGAATTTCGATTACTCATTTGGCAAGAATTGTATTGCTACTAATTAAAGTAGAAATCAGAGAAACTTGGATAAAAATTGATTTCTTATTTGAAATCAGTCCAAAACTTCTTTCTGGGGTGACTGGGTGGCTCAGTTGGTTAAGCGTCTGACTCTTGATTTTGTATTAGTCCATGATCTCAGGGTTCTGAGATGGAACCTCAAATTGGACTCCCTGCTCAGTTGGTCTCCCTGCTCACTAGGGAGTCTGTTTCAGGATTCTATCTCCCTCTGCCCTGCCACCCCCACTTGCGCCCGTGCACTCTCCAAAATAAGTAAATCTTTTTTAAAAATTAAAAAAATAAAAATACTTCCTGAGAGGACAAGTGATGTCATATACCAAGTCACTGAGCTACAGCATTGAAAGAGAGGCTATTAGGAGCAATACTGCATTCTTAAAGTTTCAAATGAGAAACAATATCCACACATATGCCACCTTGAGATCCTTTTTTTTTTTTTAAAAAGATTGTATTTATTTATTCATGATAGTGACAGAGAGAGAGAGAGAGAGAGAGAGAGAGAGCAGAGACACAGGCAGAGGGAGAAGCAGGCTCCATGCACTGGGAGCCCGACGTGGGATTCGATCCCGGGTCTCCAGGATCGCGCCCTGGGCCAAGGGCAGGTGCCAAAGCACTGCGCCACCCAGGGATCCCCAACCTTGAGATTCCTTTCAGAATTTTCTCTATCTTTGTTTTAATTATCCTAAATTCATTTCTCCTCAATTGTAAGTTCCCCTTGCTCTACTCTTATACTTCCCTCAAACCTTGATTTTCTGCATCCATTACAGAGCCCACCAAATAATTTGGGGTGCTAGGGGGTCTTCTCTTTTCCAAAAATCCTGAAGCTCTAGGATGCATTCTGGGTAATATTTTGGACTGAATTTATACTTTAAAAAATTACAGAAGTTCAAAAGTTCAAGGTGTGCCATATCTATTTTATTCCCTGGATATTTACATTAATGTTTACATTGCAAGTTTCTAAAAACTATAATTTCAACAATTTACATATCTATACTTATAAGAAGGCAATTGTAATTAAGATCATTCCAACACTTTTTTCCAAGTGATTTCATACATTCGCATGAACTGACAGTGGGAAGTTACCTTAGTATTCTCTTTCAGCATCTTGATAGGATAAAGTTAATCATAAATATGAAACTGTGCTTTTGTAATTTTTTTTTCATTTCCTGTGAACATATACTCAAGGTGAGCATCTGGTCAATACAGTAAATCAGTTCAGTAGATAGGAAATGGTAGCAAGACGTTTGCAATTTGTAACATATGGCATTCAGCCTAGTAGAGCCAAAGCACTGTGTTCAATGAGCCTGGGGAAATCAGGTTGCTTAGAAGTTATGAATGCTCACTTAATGCCTCTGGGACAGTGATGAGAAGTTTGCAGCAATGCTAAAGGAAGTCATACCTCCAGCTGAGTGGGTAAACCCTATTTGCCAGTGAATTGACAAAGAAGCAATGGTTCATTTTGAGCTTGTGCTCTGATTCTGGGACAAGGGGGCAAGCAGAGCTATTACTGTTACTTTTAAAGAGCAGGCAGTAACATATGTCCAAGTCTTGTCAACTTCTTTCTTAAACAGCCAACTATTCCTTATCATAATTATAAAATCCAAATCCCTTTCTATTGCCTTCTTGTTTGACCTCACCAGGTGCCTCTCTTCTTTGGACTTACTCAGTTATCAGGCATGTTAGATTTCTAAGTTAATTTTTTATTAATTTTTAAAGACATTTCTGTAGAATTCTTTTGAATTATGTAGGTGTTGAAATTGAATCAACTCAATTTTCAATGAATTTTTCCAGAGTTCTTGAATACTAACAAAAAAATGATAACATATATAAAATACATAGGAGACATTAGTAATCACTGACCAGCAAAAGAAATAAAGCTTCTTCTCGGCAATTCAGTGCACCAACTTTCAATGAAGAAGTAAAGTGAAAAACTAATTATCACATTAAAAAATGACTATAATGCAGAGTCGAAGATTAAAATGTTGGAAATAATTATTTTCTTTTGTGCCAACATTTAAGAAAACAATCATTAACTGTTCAGAACATAAAAGCTTCATCAACCATTATAAACTTTTCATTTTCCAAAACAATATATATGAGGAAGAATTTTTAAAAATATTATCCATAAATGGAAATCAAAACACCACATGATATTAGGTTATATCTTTTATGCATAGGATTTCCTAGACCTGATTTTCTGAAGGAGGCAGAAATCACTACTTTCTTGATGTTCCAAATTTTCTTTGCTATTCAGAAAATTTAGAAAAATGTAAGACAACTTTATGTTAGACATAAGTAAAGGGATGTTTTCAGGGCAGTAACAAATCTGTGATTAGCATCTGGGTAAGAAGCAAAATGCCTTCTGTTAAGTGAAAAGAAAATAGTAAACCATAACATTCTAGGGAACTGGGAACCAAGTATTAGACTTCCTGAATTAAATTGTTCTTCTTTCCAAGAGCTAACAGAAATATCATATTGTGCCCTACTGTCAAATGTCATGAATGAAAGACAAAAAGGACATACCTGACAGTATCAATGACAACAAAAGATTTTAAGCTTGGCATGGAAGAAAGCAAGTTTGGTAGCATCCTGAACTACATGTATCTGGAAGTATTTTATTTTACATACAAACAAGATAGAAGGAAAATTCTAATTCCTTACCATAAGAGTCCAAAGTGATTTGAGGTATATCATCTTAGGTATAGGTATAAACCAGAAATTTATAATCTATAATAAATGCTTAAAACTTTTATGTTCAGGTTATTTTGGGAGGGGAGTTGGTTTTGCAAATTCCTGTTGTATTTACCTCACAGAAAGAATTTGAATTTGCAAGATATTTTATAAGAGTATATTTTTTTCACACTAAGCTTGACTTTGCTGTTGCTGATAGTAGGTGTCATTGGCACTGTTAGTACTAAACCTTTGGAGTTTACCCCACGCTGTACGTGAGAAATAACATCATCTCACCCACATAGCTGTGCTTTCCTATAAAAGTATAATTATTTGTTAAAAACAAGAGTATGGATTAGACCAGTATGAATAGAAATTAGTAATAACTAGAAATACAATTAACAGCAATTTTAAAAGTTATTGACACATTACATTATTTTTTAAATTTTCTTAATTGTACTACTGTGACTTTTTAAGACACTCTTACAAATTAAAGTGAATATCAAGAAGGCCATTTTCAGGGCAGCCTGGGTGGCTCAACGGTTTAACGCCTTCAGCCCAGGGTGTGATCCTCGAGACCCAGGATTGGGTCCCACGTCAGGCTCCCTGTATGGAGCCTGCTTCTCCCTCTGCCTGTGTCTGTGCTTCTCTCTCTATCTTTGTGTCTCTCATGAATAAATAAATAATTTTTTTTTAAAAAGAAGACCATTTGCACAGTTTGTTTTTGAAAGTACATTTTTATTTTATAAGATTATCCACATGTATTTTAATATCTCTTTTTATTCTAAGAAATTATTTAAAAATTTTTAAAGTATGAAATAGAGTTTCCCTTTAAAGTGAATATTTTCATTTTTACACATAGGATGTCCTCATTTTTCTATGATACCACACATTTATCTTAATTTCCTCTACCTACCTTTAACGTCAGAGGTAGTACTATTTATAAAAGTGGCATCATTTACTTCTGGCACTCTTTTTTGGTTATTTAATTTCCAGACATTTAAAAGGCATTTTTCAGATTATCTCTGTGGAAATACCTGCTTTTCGTCTATCTTAAATACAGTGAAAATTGTAGCATATTGACTGCTATGCCCACTGGTATTTATTTACCTAGAGAGTTGGAAGCTGCCAGGATTAAGAGAAAACACAATGTTGAGTGTCATGAGCAATAGTCAGCAGAAATAAACATGCTGCCTGGTGAGTAGTACCGATATCTGACAGAGAAGAGCTGTTATAGGAAGAGTGGAGAAATAATAGGCCTATGTGATAGTTTTCGAAACCTGTTACTTAATGCTTAAAGTGCCTCATAAAGACCCCAAGACAAAAATTGGGTAATTCTTTTTTTTTAAAGATTTTATTTATTTATTCATGAGAGACACACAGAGAGAAGCAAAGACACAGGAAGAGGGAGAAGCAGGCTCCCCACAAGGAGCCCAATGTGAGATTCAATCCTGAATCTGAGCCACCCAGGCATCCCAAAATAGGGTAATTCATGGAAAGCCAGAGGTCCTACTGACTCTGGATTTTACTTTTGTTGATTAAAATATTTATGTCTAGATTAATTACCTCAGGCTGCCATAACAAACTAACTACCATGACCTGCGTGACTTGAACAATAGAAATGTCTCACACTTCTGCAAGTAAGAAGTCCAAAATCAAGGTCTTAAAGGGTTGGTTCTGTCTGAGAGGAGAGAACATCTGTTCCATTCCTGTCCCCAAACTTCTGGTAATCCCAGCCATGCCCTGGCTCAGAGATGGTGTTCTCCCTGGGTCTTTACATCATCTTCCCTCCATGCATGTCTGTCTCTGTGCCCACATATTCCCTTTTCCAAAGGACACCATTATATAGGATTTGGGTCCTCCTTATTGACCTCATTTTAGCTTGATCATCTATGAAGATATTTCCAAAAGAGGTCACATTTACAGGTACTGAGGATTAGGACTTCAACATCTACTGGGAGAATACAATTTAATCTAATCCATAATATTGTCAATCTGTTAATTGTACATTTTAGGTAATTTCTCTTTTTCACTGTTAACATTCAAAAAAATGAAGTATCTTAAAATTATAGGAAACAATAAAATCTCTTCAAAATGCTAGGGAAATATAAAACTTAGATTCTGTTTTTACTAAAATATAATTGACATATAACATTGTGTAAGCTAAATACATCTATGCATTGCAAAATGACTACCACCACCACATTAGCTAGAATCCCCATTGCATCACATTATTATTTCATTTTTTTGTGGTATAAACATTTAATATATATGTTTTTAAAAATAAAGCTGCATATTTCATTTTTATTTTGTAACATTTAGTAATTCTCAATTAACCTTTGGACTTATTAAGATCCTAGCTGAGAACAATTGTTCTGTGAATCCATTTTGTAGTGTCTTCACCATCAACTCTCATTGATTAAAGGAAATTAACTGCTGTTCGATGTCTGAGGAATCTACTATAGAGAACAAACTGATGGTTACCAAGGGGGAGGGTGGGGGAGGGATGGGTTAAATAGATGGGGATTAAGGAGTGTACTTTTCATAATAAGCACGGGTATTATATGCAAGTGTTGAAGCACTATATTGTACACCTGAAACTAATATTACACTGTATGCTAACAAGAATTTAAATAAAAACTTGGAAGGAAAATAATAAACAAACAAATAAAGGAGAAAGTAGCCATAAAAAGAACACCACTTTCAATATGGTATTTTGCAAGAAAATTATGGAGAACTATTCTTATTTCTAACACCCCTATTTCCCAAAAATGAGGGAAGGTATTTTTCATAGGAGATTTCCCTATGATTTCTTCACCTACAACAGCCTCATTTCTTACTCATGACATGTCCACATGCAATGCTGCTTTTTTCTTTCAACTATGGTGACACAGTATAACTCAAATCATTTCTCCCAAAGTCTTATGTATAGTGTCAGGAGGTGAAAAATATTAGTCCAAAAGTTCAATATTTTTATGCAAGTTTATTAAGGAATGTAAAGCTCTTTCATTGCAAAAAGTTGCTATAAAATGAGCCAACATACTGAACATTTTTCATTTGTTGCTAATTCACTTCTCTGTATTATCTCAAAAAAGAAGGGAATACTTATCATGAAATATGCTTGCTTTCCTTCATTTCTAAGGAGTAAAAGTCTGAGATACCTTCATTTTTACATATTCTGACTACTTGTGTATTCATTGATTATTACAAAGGTGACTCTCAGGCATGTTCACTAGGTTCTAATATCGCCATACATATGGGAAGCTACTCCTGAAACATGTACCTCCTTTTTTTTTTTTAAGATTTTTATTTATTCATGAGAGACACAGAGAGAGAGGCAGAGACACAGGCAGAGGGAAAAGCAGGCTCCATGCAGGGAGCCTGATGTGGGACTCCATCTGGGTTCTCAAGGATCACGCCCTGGCTTGAAGGCGGCACTAAACCACTGAGCCACCCGGGCTGCCTGAAACATGTACCTTCCTAACCAGTGAATTATTAAGAGCTGATTTCTAATTTTGTAGCCTATTTCCTATCAGTCCTCTCAGGCATTGCCTAAAGTCTCCCTCTGCTTTCTGAAATCTGCCTTTCTTAATCATCCCTCTAAGCAAGAGAATGTACATTTGACTCAAATCCACCAAGGATTTCTTGATCAAATCTCACTGTTCTCACGTTCTTAAAATAATAACTATAAATATTCTTGGAATTTTGGATGTGTCAGAGACATACTTTTTCATTGTTTAACTCTGTTTTAATTTTTTTTTAATTTGTCTTCAAAACAATCCAGAGGAGGAAAATGAGGTTGAGAGAGTAATTACCTTGCCCAAATCATATAATTAGAAAGTAGAGGATGTCTGACTTGTACCCAGGCCATTCATCTTCAGAACCTACTGGATTGATCACTACACTCTACCACCTCCATGACTTGTGACTGCATGATATCTGATGGCATATTGACATTCACCACTAACAGCTAGTAAAAGGCTAGAGAGATGTAGTCAATGCTGAAAGAGAAACTGTTCTAAGCCAATTCCAATTAAAGTCCGAGTCAGAAGAAAACTTACAAAATATCTAAAAGTTTAACAACTGGAGATGCTGAGGCTAAAAGAAAATAAATCACTTGCCTTATTGAACATTGCAACATACTTTAGAGTCAAACTGTGTTTTTTTCTACTCCAGGGCTCTGTCCTTTACCTTCTGCTAATCTAATATGATAATAAGACAATCTCTTGTCTCAAAAGCAGAACATATTAAGGATAAAAGCTGAGCCTTAATCTTTTATCCTCACCCTTTAACTTACTGTTGGACTTATTTGATGCTGACCAGCTGAAATCTGAGCTGAATTAAAGACATTTGTATTCTTTGTTCATTCTTCTAAGCAGTGGTATCTTTTGACTCAGTTTCATCTGTGACTGTGGTGAACAATATTCTAATTGATATTCACTTCAGTAACTGAACCCTCCTCCCAAGTGACCAATATATGTAACAGCATTAAGTACCACCTGTTCAAGTCATTTATCTGTTATATATTGATCCCTTGTACCCTGTGTTTCCAAGGTCTCATGCCATTTGAATTGACATGATAATAAATAATTCTATAAATTCACAAGAATCTAACTAAAGGTAGAAAAAAATCTGTAAACATATTCTTAGATTATAGTCATCAGGATTCAGACAGAATTTTATACCTCACTCTATTTGAAATTTATTGCCATGAAGCCATGCTTATTTTTATTATATTATATTAAATATGTTTATTTATATATATTATATTTTTATTATATTATAATATTATTAAATAATATTATCATATTATTTTGTTATTAAAAAACACAAATAGAACCCCATTATTCATGTGAGTTTTTTCCCTCCCCTTAGAAAACTGCGATCTGCCAATGTTTTAATAGGTCAAGGTTTTAATAGAATCCCTCTAACAACTGTTTCATAGTTAGGTACTGTTTTAATGCACATTTATTGTGATAACAGTTGGAGTGTAAGTGGTCATGAATGTGGCTTTTATAAGCAATATGTAAACAGATGACCTTCAAGGTGTGATGATTTTTAAGAGAAAGAAATAATCTAAGTATTTATACATTTAATTGTGTTATATTTGAAATAACAGGTTTGGTAAGTAAAAGTAGGTATTTTAAAACAATATTAATTTCTGTGAGCATGCAGCACCCATACCCTACACCATGCATACAAATTAGAAAAATAAACAAATAAATTGCAATAGCTATTATAAAGGTGACACAAGGTTAAAGATGCGTGAAAGAAAACATAAACCAAAATAATTAGTAAAGACTGTATAGGGAGAATAAGTATTAAAGAATCAAGGTATTTACTTTATATTTAAAGGTATTATTATTTATTGAAGAACTCTGCATGTTATCACAAGAACCATAGGTGTCTGAAGCTAGATAAGAAGTTCATAAATGAAATTAGCTGAACAATATTGCTAATTTTAGGGAATCCCTGGGTGGCTCAGTGGTTTAGTGTCTGCCTTCGGCCCAGGGCATGATCCTGGAGACCTGGGATCCCTGCATGGAGCCTGCTTCTCCCTCTGCCTGTGTCTCTGCCTCTCTCCCTCTCTCTCTCTCTCTCTCTCTCTCTCTCTCCGTGTCTTTCATGAATAATAAATAAAACCTTTTAAAAAAATATTGCTAATTTTACATTCGATCTGTACCAACACTTGCTGAGGATATCACTAAAAGAATCACACAACAGAAATAATAACAAGTGTTCTAAAAGTTAGCTGTGATGGATATATACATTCCCAATATTATTTAGAGTGAATACTTCTATTAATCAGGCCTAATTATATGGTATTCTACATTAAAGCTCTGTGCAATTAAGTTATAGACAAATGGCAAGCAAATAAATGACATAATTAGATCATAATTTATTTAATAGTTTCACTTATATAATATCTTAAATGAAATCTGAAGACAGAGTGCTATTCAAGCAATAGTCATGTAAAAGATGTAGAACTGGCTTAATAATACAAAGCAATTAGACAAGTCATTGGAGGAAATTTGACAAGGACCATGTGGTATATGGAGCAATGATGTAGAAAAATAGAATATTCTGTACTTTTGGGTGGAAATGTATAATATTAAGAAACTTTTTAGAGTGCATAATGTTAAATTATTGGTAAAGTTATAGTCAAATGATTATAAATGTTTAAAACATCATGTTATGTTAAAGATATAGAAGGTCCTGAATACGTGGATTTATGAAGCTACAACTTAGCCACAAAAATCTATTTAAAAAAAAATAATTGTAAAAGGCTTCAGGATGCTGACATTCTTGAAATTATAAGAATGATATAAGGCACAGTCAAAAGTGGAGTTTGAATAAATGGAGCAAAAGGTCCAGCTCAGAAAAAAAAATTGTTCTGATAATACTTCAGATTAATCTTGGTATGGACCTCTTCTTTTAATTGGATCAGCTTTACGGGCAAATAACTTGTTCAGACGCAGAGAGCCCTATGCTTAGAAAAATTCTGAACTTGGTTTAATGTTCTGTTGTCACGGTCTCGATATTCTTAAAATTTTTATGCAAAGAGCTCCATATAACTAGTCCAGTGCATTGAGATCATTATAATAAAAAAGCAGTATATAAATGGAGCAAATAGTATTGGTGAACAGAGCAATATACACTCTCTCTAATATCACCTTGGTAGAGGGCTCGAGTTTGGGAGCAATTTGAGAAGGAAAGTGAAAAAGTATAAGGAGGGAATTAACTGCTAAATCCATGGAGTTTATGTGTTCCTGGACATTATGGCAGCCTGTTATTTCTTCCCATTACCACAATGGGAAGAATAATAATAAGTATAATAAGCCTAGAGCTTATGAATCTACATTTCCTCACATGTCTGGTCTACCACCATTGTTTAAGGATAAGTAACCCTACAGGAAGCAAAGTAGTATAGTCAAGAGAGGACTCTGATCTAGAATTTTCAAAGTTAGAAGGGAACAGAGCAAAAGTCTAGTGCTTTGAATTCATTACCTGCCATCATGAATCTTTTCTTTCATAACCATAGTGACAAGAAAAGAACAAGAAAGTGGATGTATATTTCATTTTGTGAATTGGTTTAAAGCATAAATAAAATTCCTACTTAAACCTCTCATGGTGATATGAGAGCCCCATGTTGTTCCTCAAACTCAAAAAAAAAATTGATTACTTATTTCCATTTTAGTAATAGACTACAAAAAAGCTAATCTACTTTACAATATTTTAGAAGGGAAATTTACTTAAATAATTACATATTTACTTAAATAGTTACATAAAATTGATAAAATTAAATTGAGCATTAAGATACCCCATTTCAATCCAGCCTGAAGTAAAAAATGAGCCATCTTTAGTCAACAGCTTTTTTAAAAATTTATTTAAATACAAATTAGTTAACATACAGAGTATTGTTAGTTTCAGGGGTAGAATTTAGTGATTCTTCAGTGGCATACAACACTCAGTGCCCATTACATCAAGTGCTCTCCTGAATACCCATCACCCAATTACCCCATCCCTCCCACTCAGTCAACAACTCTTTTTTTATTTTTTTTTAAGATTTTATTTATTTATTCATGAGAGACACAGTGAGAGAGAGAAGGAGGGAGAAGCAGGCTCCCTATGGGGAGCCTGATGCAAAACTCAATCCCAGGACACCTAGGATTATGACCTAAGTCAAAGACAGACACTCAACCACTGAGCCACCAAGGTGCCCCTCAACAAGTCTTCATAAACATCTTTCACAAAAGTCTGGTAATTTCCAAAGTTTCTCCATATTGTTCCAGAGGCAGAACCCATCAAATAAACGAAATTAAAAAACATAGTGACTCAGGCCAAACTCTCTCCTCCTCAGTTTAATCTCTATAACCCTATTAACCCTTCAATGGAGTTTTAAGAACTTACATAACAGAGGGACCAAAGTATTAGAAACATGCTTTATATGCTTGTTTAATTATTTTGTGGATTTCAACAATGATTTTTAGAAAATTTTGTTACTTCAGAAATTCTGTAGTGAGAATTATAGTTGTCTTATATCTTGAAAAATCAATGATTTATTTCAAGAAGGAAAAAAAAAGCATACCAACTAAATGAAAATCACCTGTGATCAGTAGCATCATGGCAGAAATACTACCAAAGCAACTAATTTATATGCCAAATCTTCACCAATATCAGAATGTATATTAAGCACCTTAGCACACACTTCAACAACTTACCAGTTCGGTCGCTTCTTCATTCACAGCCCCTCTGTTATACTGTGAATTTCATAGGTTACCTTCGTATTTCATTTTGGTATTGACATTATTCATAGTGCTAACACAGCTCAAGCAAAGCTGAAGTGGGAGCAGAGAAGTGTGAGAAACAAATCTTTCTTGGAAGTCTTCAGAAAATACTCCAGCTTCATCTTTGAAAACCTACAACCCGTGGGGAGTTATTTGATACCGATTTTATATTTCCTATAGATTATAAAATAATTTAATAGTCAATGGGGACTTAAAAAAATGGGGACTTTTAACATACTAGCTATTATAAGCTGTATTTAAGATCACTTTATCAAGTTAACCAATTTCTAGAAATGTCCCTGATGCATAGGGATGCCTCCAAAGCATTATATAATGCAATAGTTCAAAATAAAATAAAAAGGAAAAAAGAACCTCATTAAAGTTAACAAATACATTCTGATGTAAAAATAATAATAATAATAATAAGCCTGGTTTATAATATATATAATATATAATGAGAGAAGACAGCCTTACATATTCAATTTATAAAAGTATACAATATGAGAATTCAAAATTACACTAATAAAAGTAATTTTAATAATATTTTAAGCTAAAACTATACCTGGCATAACAAATTAATCTTGATACACTTAAAAAGATATATACCATACAAAATACCTTCTCTGACCACAATAGGTTAAAGTCAAAAATCAACAGTAGATGGAAACAGGAAAACTCACATCACAATACCATGAAAATTAAACAAGACTCTTAAACAACCAATGGATCGAACAATAAATTACAAGGGGGCAGCCAGGGTGGCTCGTGGTTTAACGCCGCCTTCAGCCCAGGGCGTGATCCTGGAGACCCAGGACCGAGTCCCATGTCGGGCTCCCTGAATGGCGCCTGCTTCTACCTCTTCCTGTGTCTCTGCCTCTCTCTCTCTCTCTCTCTCTCTCTCTCTCTATCTCTCTCTGTCTCTCATGAATAAATAAATAAAATCTTATTAAAAAAAAAAGAAATTACAAGGGAAGTTAGAAACTATTTAGAGACAGATTCATGAAAATGAAAATACATTCCAAACCTTACAGAGCACAATTAAAACAGTTCTAAAAGGGAAAAATGTATAGCTTAAAAGAAGAAAAACCATAAAGCCCAAGCTACCAGAAGGGAAGAAATGATAAAGATTAAAGAAGAGATAAATGAATAGAGAATTCATTAGAGAAAAATCAATAAATCCATAAGTTAGTTCTCTAAAAAGATCAACAAATTTGGCAAACCTTTAGTTTAAGTAAGGGGGGGGGAGAGAAAGAGAGAAAGAAGACTCAAATTACTAAAATCAGACATGTAGAAAGATTTCTGTCCATTCTACAGAAATAAAAGATGAAAAGAGAATGATATGAATAATTTGCATGGCAGCAAATTGGATAACCTGGATGAAATGAACAAATTCCAAACAAACAAAACTTACCAGGACTAAATCATGAAGAAATAGAAAATCTGAATAAACATATAACTAGTATGAGAGTAAATCAATAATCAAAACTCTCCCAACAAAGAAAAGCTCTTTTTTTGTGAATTGTGACAATTTCACTTATGCGTTCTACCAAACATTAAGAAAAACTAAGACTGATACTTATTTAAATAGACAAGTATTATCTTGATGCTTCAAGTGTTTACCATGTTTGTAAAATACACCAATATAATATCTAAAATATGTCACTAATTACAATAAAGTCATTATAGACAACAAAATTCTTTTCATTTTGTTAGAAAAGTAGTATTTTACAATGGTCAGATACAGACTGCAGTCAGGCTGCCTGGGTTGGAAACTCAGATCTTCTATTACTTACAAGTTGTGTAAATTGGCCACTTATGTTCTTTCTCATAAATTTCTTGTCTAGTTTAGGTATATATGCATGTACAATACAGATGTACACATACGCAAAAATAGTTTATACCAAATAGCATGCAGAAAAAAATATTAGCTATTTTTAACTATTACTTTTATTACCCTAATGATCTATATTAAATAAGATAAATTGTTTCTCCCTTGATAAATTATTACAGTATGAAAAATATGTAGGCTATAAATTTATTTATAAATACTTATGTTTCTCTCATAGTACCAAGTATTCACATGCTCTCAGCTCCTTCTACCTAACCTTAAATATTAGTGTATCTTGAAATCCTAATCTTTGTTACTATCATTTCTCCAATTATGCTTCTGAAAATTCAGATAAAGAAGAAATGTAACTCTAGGTTTCTTCCAATTCATTAAAAAGAAAAAAACAGAAATCACCATAATGGACATTTCACTGTGTCATGCTGATTATTACAAAAATTAGATTCAAGGAATAATCAACTCAGTGATTGCTTTGATAAATCCTTTCAAGCAATGAGTTTTTAAGTAGTACATACATGGCTACTCAACAATGTACTCTGTTCTGATTTGATCCATACACCTTGGAAGAATATATGTATCTATTCAACATGAAATTTTTGTAATGGCCTTTATCAAAATGTGAGAGGTATTTTGTTTTGGGGGGTTTTGGTGAGGGGAAACAATATATATGATAAATTCATTTCATAATGGTATGAGAAGTTTGGATTATTGAATAAATTGTTCATAACAAATTTAAGTAACCACAAAAAATAAGATATATGCATATTTTTATGCTTTAAACCAAAGTATTTTCCAAATTGACTGAAGATTCAAACAAAGGTAGAAGAAAATTAACCCGTGCAAACACTCAAAATAAGTATAAGGTATATATTTCTATCATTTGGGAGTGGAAACAAGCTTTTTTTTTTTTTTTTTTTTTTTTCAGTTTTAACTGGACATCTGGTGGCTCAGTCAGTTAAGTGTCCGACTCTTGACTTTGACTCAGATCATGATCTCGGGGTCATGAGAATCAAGCCACAAGACCAGCTCCATGTCCAGAGAGAAGTCTGTTTCTCTCTTTCCCTTTGCCCTCCTCATACTCACATGCTCTCTCTATGAAATAAATAAATACATCTTAAAAAAAGAAATAATTGACATACATCCCTTATATAAGCTTAAGGCATTGTAAAAAGAATACACAACAGGTTCAGATAACATTGATTTTTCTCAAATAGTTACAGTGCAGATAAAGAAAAAAATGTCTCCTTGTTATGAGAACTCATAGGATTACTCTAAGTAACATTCCTATACATGATACAACAATGTTAAAGTTGTCCTGCTGTACATTACATCCCTAACATTTATTTAGAAAAGGCAGTTTCTACTTTTTGACCACCTTCTTCCAATTTCCCCTTCCTCTATTCTCTGCCTCTGATAACCACAAGTCTGATCTCCTTTTGTATTAATTTTTGTTTTTTTTCCTGTTTTTTTTTATTCCACATATAAGTAAAATCATATAGTATTTATTTGTCTGACTTACTTCACCTACTATAATGCCTCCTAAGTCCATCCATGTTCTTACAAATGGTAGAATTTTTTTTAAAGACTTTATTTATTCATGAGACACACATATGGAGAGACAGAGAGAGAGGCAGAGACATAGGCAGAGCAGGCTCCATGTACCGGGACCCCAACGTGGGATTCGATCCCGGGTCTCCAGGATCACGCCCTGAGCCAAAGGCAAGCGCTAAACCTCTGCGCCACCCAGGGATCCCTTAGAATTTCCTTATATTTTGTGGCTGAATACCACATTCCACAACTTCTTTCTCCATTCATCAATGGGTGCTTAGGTTGTTTCTGTACCTTGACTATTAAAAATAATGCTGCCATGAGGAGGGGTGTAGTTTTTTTTTTCTTTTCAAGTTAGTATTTTTGTTTTCTTTGTATACAGTCCCAAAAGTGGAATTGCTGAATCCTAGGTGGGGTTTTTTTTTTCATTTTATAAGGATCCTCCATACTATTTTCCACAGTAGTTGTACTGTTGTACTGTTTACAATCCCAGCAACAGTGCACAAGGTTCCTTTTTCTCCACATCAACACCAGCATTTTTCATCTCTTGTCTTTTTGACAATAGCATTGTAACAGGCATGTGATACCTTGCTGTGGCTTTCATTTCTATTTCCCTAATCACTAGTGATGTTCAGTATCTTTCCTGTACCTGTCAGCCTTTCATATATCTTTAGAGAATGTCTGTTCAGGTCCTTTGCCAATTTTTAATTGGGCTATTTGTTATTTTACTATTGAGTTGTGTGAGGGTTTTTTTTTTTTATATTTTGGATATCAACTCTTAGCAAGTATATGGTTTGCAAATATTTTTCCCATTCCATAGTTGTTTTTTTCACTTTGTTGATGGTTTCCTTTGCTGTGCAGAAGCTGTTTAGTTTAATGAGGCCTCAATTGTTTTTCATTTTATTGCTTATGCTTTAGATTGTCATATCAAAAAAATATTGTTACCAAGACCCATATGAAGGAGCTTTATTCCTATGTTCTCTTCTATAAGTTTCATGGTTTCAGGTCTTACATTTAAGCTTTTAGTCCATTTTAAGTTAATTTTTATTAGTGGTGTATGAGTCCAGACTCATTCTTTTACATATAAATATCCAATTGTCCCAGAACCATTGATTGAAGTGACTATTTCTCCATCTAGTATTTTTGGCTCCCTTGACAAATTTAGTTGACCTTTGTCCATGGGTTATTTCCAGGCTTTCAATTATCTTCTATTGGCCCATTGTCTATTTTATGCTAGTACCATTCTGTTTTGATAACAATAGCTTTATAGCATAGCTTGAAATTAAGAAATGTGATATATCCTACTTTGTTCTTCTTTCTCAGAATTTTATTTGGGGGCTTTGTGTTTCTATATAAATTTTAAGATTATTTTTCTTACTTCTACACAAAGTTTCATTGGAAATTGATAAGGATTGTAATGAATCTACAGGTGACTTTTGGCAGTATTGATATTTTAACAATATTAATTCTTCTAATCCACGAATACGGAATACCTTTTCATTTATTTGTGTCTTCAATTTCATCAGTGTCATACTTCTCAGAGTAAATAGCTTTTACTTCTTTAATTTCTAAGTGTTTTATTGTTTTAATGCTCTTGAATGGGATCAATTTATTTCTGTTCAGAAAATTCATTGTCAGTGTATAGAAATAACTACTCTATAATAATAGAATTAGTGTATAGAAATACTAATCATAATACAATTAGTATAGAAATACTAATCAGAAAATACTACTGATTTTTGGTTGATTTTATATTTTGCAATTTTACTGATTTCAATAATTACATCTAACAATTATGATTCAGTTTCTAGGATCTTTTATGTATAAAATTATGTCACCTGCAAATAGAGACAGTTTTGCCTCTTCCTTTTTAAGTATGATAACTTTTACTTATCTTGCCTGATTGTTTTAATTAGAACTTTCAATACTATGTTAATTAGGAGTGGTGAGAATGTCTTATTTCTGACCTTAGAGGAAAAACTTTCAATCTTTCATCATTGAGTATGTTGTTAACTGTGAGATTGTCATAAACAGCCTTTACTATGTTGAGATACGTTACTACTAGACCTAATTTTTTAAAGAGTTTTTATCATAAATGGATGCTAAATTTTGTCAAATGCTTTTTCTGGTGTCCACTGAGATGATCATATGACTTTTTTTTTCATTCTGTTAATGTAGTATATCACATTGATTGATTTGCATATGCTGAACCATTACTGCATCCCAAGGATAAATCCCATTTAATCTTGGGTATAAATTTGTGTATGAATTTATATATGAATTTGTTTTGCTAGTATTTTATTAAGAAATTTGTCATCTATATTCATCAGGGATGTTGGCTTGTAGCTTTTCTTTTGTAATAGTATCCTTTTTTGGTTTTGGTATCAGGATAATATTGGCCTCACAAAATAAGTTTGGGAGTATTCCCTCTTTGATTTTTTTGGAAAGCTCTGAAAAGAATTGGTTTTAATTCTTGAAATGTTTAGTGAAATTCACCAGTGAAGGCATCTGGTCCTAGGATTTTGTTAGGAGATTTTGAGCTACTGTTTCAATCTCCACACTAGTAGTCTATTCTGATTTTCTATTTCTTCCTGATTCAGTCTTAATAAATTGTAGGTTTCTTTTTTTTCTTTTTTTCTTTTTATTTATTTTTTTAATTGTAGGTTTCTAAGAATTTTCCCATTACCTTAGTTTATCCTGATGGTTTGTGTATAGTTGCCCATAGTAGCCTCTTATGATCCTTTGAATTTCTGTGGAATCAGTTATAATGTCTCCTTTTTCATTTATAATTTTATTTGTTTTTTTCTCATTATTCTGGCTAAGAGTTTATAAATTTTATCTTTTCAAAGAAGCATCTCTTAATCTTTTCTGTCAGTTTTCTGTATTCTATTTCATTTATTTCTAACTTAATCTTTATTATTTCCTTTCTTCTGTTAACTTTGAGTTAAGTTGTTCTTCCTATTCTAGCGCTTGAAAGTGTAAAGTCAGTTTGTTTATGGTATCTTTCTTACTTCTTATTTTTTTGAGATTTCATTTATTTATTCATGAGAGACAGCAAGAGAGAGACAGAGACAGAGGCTGAGGGAGAAGCAGACTCCCTTCAAGGAGCCTGATGTGGGACTCGATCCCAATTGCCAGGATCACGCCTTGGGCCAAAGGCAGCCGCTCAACTGCTGAGACACTCAGGTGTCCCTCTTTCTTACTTCTTAATGTAAAGATTTTATTGCTTTGAACATCCTTCTTAAAACTGCTTTTACTGCAACCTACAAATTCTGGTATGTTGTTTCCATTTTCATTTGTCTCAGGAAACTCTTATTTCCCCTTTAAATTTTTTATTTGATCTATTGATTGCTCAAAAGAGCGTTGTTTCATTTCCGTACATTCATAAATTTTCCACTATTCCTCTTGTGATTTTTTTAGTTTCATGCCACTATAATCAGAGAACACTTGGTATTATTTCAATCTTGTTAAATTTAAGACTTATTTTGTGGCCTAATATATGGTCCATCCTAGAAAATGTTTCATTTGTGCTTGATTTATGTAAATGCTCCAATATTGGGCAAATAAATACTTATAATGTTGTGTTTTCCTGATGTATTGACCTCTTTATCATTATATAATGACCTTCTTGTCTCTTACCATTCTTAAAGTCTTTTTTTTTTTTTGTCTAATATAACTACCCTGTTTTTGGTTACTATTTTATTGAAATGCCTTTTTCCATCCCTTCATTTCCAATCTCTGTGTGTCTTTAAGGGTAAAGTGAGTCTCTTCTAGTCAACATATTGTTAGATACTTATAAATTAGTTCAGCCATGCTATGTCTTTTAATTGTATAATTTAATATGGTTATGTTTAATTACTGACAGGTAAGGACTTACTATTGCCAATTTGTTAATTGTTTTCTAGTTGTTTTCTTGATCCACTGTTCCTTGTTTTTTACCTATCTTTTTTGTGCATGTGTTTTAATATCTTTTGGTATAAATATGCTTATTCTATTGAAGTTGAATTCATATGCTTTACACTTTTCTCTTCCCCGTCATATTTAAGGTTATTGTTGTTACAATATATGTTTTTTATATGTTGTAACTAATTACAGATTAGTTATGGTTATTTTCACCATGTTCTATTTTTTTTTAATTTTAGAGTTGTGAGTGAAGAATGTACTATTATCATATTGCAGAATCTAACTATGACTATATACTTATCATGACCAGTGAGTTTCACAGTACTTTGTTTTCAAGATATTAGCATTCTTTTACTTCCACTGAAAAAACTCCCTTTAACATTTCTTTTAAGGCAAGACTAGTGGTAATGAACTCCTCTAGCTTTTGTTTGTTTGAGAAATCTTAATTCCTCTGTTTCTGATGGACAGCTTCTCTAGGCATAGAATTCTTGGTGGCAGTTATTTTCTATCATTATCTCAAATATATCATCCCATTCTCTCTTTTCCTGAAAAGTTTCTGTTAGAAAATTTGCCAATAATCTTATGAGGTTTCCCTTGTAACTCCTCTCTTTTCTCTTGCTGCTTCTAGAAATCTGTCTTTGACTTTTGACAACTTAATTATAATGTGTCTTGGTGTAGTATTATTTATTTTCAGCCTATTTGGGATTCCTTGGACCTTATAGATCTGGGTGTCTATTTTTCTCCCAAGGGTTGGGAAATTTTCAATCATGGTTGTTTTAAATATGCTTTCTGTTCCCTTCTCTTTCTCTTCTCCTTCTGGAATTTCCATAATGTAAATATTGTTTCTTTTGTGTCCTATGATTTCTGTAGGCTTTCTTTACTCTCTGATTCTTTTTCTTTTTGCTCCTCTGACTAGATTCTGTCTTCCCTTGGCAAATGTTCTAACATACAGGTTGCAGATTCTTATTTCTGTATGATTGAGTCTACTTTTGACCCTATTGAATTCTTCAATTCAATTTTTATGCTTTTCAACTCTAAGATTTCTGTTTTTTTTCTGAAGGTTGCTATTTCCTTGAACTTCTCGTTTTGTCATGCATTGTTTTCCTAAATTTTTTTAGATGTGTTTTCTTGTAGTTCACTCCACTTTTTCAATATCATTATTCTGAATTCTTCATCTGACAGTTCGTATATTCTCCATTTCTTTAGGGTCAGTTATTGGAGCTTTATTAGTTTCCTTTGGAGGTATCATATTTACCTAATTTGTTGTGATCCTTGATTCCTTACATTGGTATCTGTGCATTTAAGTAATTGTGCTCCTCTTTTAGAGTTTACAGGTTTGATTTACACAGACAGTTTTTCACCAGTCAGCTCAGTTTAGGTTTCTGGGTGCATCTGCTTATAATGTCTATAGGCAGGTGGGGACTGTTACTATGGTCTATTTTGAGGCAAGGCGTTTTTTTGAGCTCTGAGGATGAGCATGGGGAGATGTGCCGCTGGCTATCAGTTAAAATACTTCTGCCTTAGTTCTTTATTGAAGTGAGGCCATGGGACGGACTTCACAGTTCCTTGGACTCTCTTGTCAGCCTTACTGGATGATCAGGACTAGGCAGCATTATATTCAACAGTAGATGGGGCTATAAACTAACTTCCCTGCTCTGCTAGGGAGCAAAATGTAACACAGGGTGTGTACTGCTTCTAGTTTGGGGAGAGTGTTCCAATTTTAACTTGCAGTGGTCTGTTGAAATGATATTTCAGTCCTTTCCAAGTAAAATATTCAGATATCCCACTACTAGAAAGGTTTGAAGATTACTAATGTGTTTAAGAGTTCATCGGGGTTGCTGGGTGGTTAAGTGTCTGCCTTCAGCTCTGTCATGATCCCAGGACCCTAAGATGGAGCCCCATGTTGGGCACCCTGCTCAGTGGGGAGTCTGCTTCTCCCTCTCCCTACTTGTGCTCTCTCACTCTCTTTCACTCTCTCTGTCTCAAAAAAAATAATTAAAATCCAAAAAAAAAAAAAAAGATTTCATCAGATCCACCATATCAACAACCAAAAGATTAGGTGTCTAATCAAAAAGTCATGCCAATAATAAGACAAATGAAACTGACTATAGGATAATTAGCATTAAGTAATTAAATATACTGGTTTTCTAAACTTGTGGCAAGTAAGTTTTAATGGCTTTCAAGTTGTGTCATTGCAACTCTCCTGGTGCACTTGAAAAGCTAAAATAAGCTATTTAATGAATAACTTAGTAAACTTTAAGATGTTTAATGCTGTGGTAGAACTTAGTTCTTTTCAAAACTTTAGTTGAGAAATCTGTGATATGCACTAGTGAGATGGCCTGGGGTTTCCATGGGTCAAGAAAGCATTTAATATTAAATTATACACCAGATTTTTCCTAGAGTTAGCACATAAGGAGCACAATTCAAGTTTTTGAGGATATAACATCAAAAATTAGATATTGTTGACTCAGGTCTAAATCCTTTAGGACCTTTGACTGTATAGTTAGTCTTCATTGCTACCTGTACACTACAGATAACCATGCACTTAGACAAGTTTATTATAACTTTATTTCAAAGCTAAAGAATATTTCTATCTATTTTTGGGATGCTTTCACACATTTACTTGTGCCAGTCTATAATATATACTTTCCTTTCAAAAAATGTGTTTTAATTCACTGCCAACTAGTAAAAATTACCATCTGGTCATGATAAAAGCAGCTCTCTTCCTTCTTTTTCATTTCATTTCACCCCCAATCCACTCAGAACCAGATTCTTTACCAAGCTTTGACTCAAGGTCAGAGTGAAGTAAAATATTATACTTTTCTTCTAAGTAAAAAGAGCTGAGTCGTGTATACTCTACACTACTGTACACTTAAGCTTTCTTGTTAAATTAAAAATTGTAATCTAAAACATCTAGGGCAACCTCTTCCTGATTACTGAGGACAAAATAATTTTATCTGACTTGACTGCATTTCTACTGCATTAGAAATGTACTGCATATAACCTTCTTCACATTGTAGGCGCTAGTTGAGTATCTGATTTTAAGCTGGAAAACATTTCAATCAAATTGCAGCTTAAATTAAACTAATTCTATCATTCCAGAGTAACCATTGAATACTACTTATAAAGGTCATATGACCTACTTTCTCTCCTAATCTTAAATTCTAAGGAGTTGCATAGGTACATTAAAATGCTCTTAAGCTGATTGAATTTGTTGGCAAGGTTGAAAGGTGACTAGCAGACAACTCTACAGTCAAGTGTTAAAAGTGTGATCAAACTTTTGCATTTATCCTAGAAAGAAGACAATAATATCAGCAACTTATTATGCAAAACACAAAGAGTGGTTGATATTACAAAGGTAAGATAGGAAAATCTTGAGACCTATATTCTAGTACTGAGAGATTTGTATTTTAAGAATTAAAAATAAACTTTTTATGTGATAATTTGTTACACTATTTATTTAATGTTAATATAAATATTAGTGTTTAGTAAAGAAAATAAATCACTTATATAAAGAGTAGCCCAAGTCTTTCATGTATAATAGGCACTCAATACCTAGATTGAGATGAATTACTATTTGTAAATAATTTAAAAATAATATTTGTTAAATGCACACTATGGGACTGACACTGTCTTGTAAGAGTCATATGCATCAAATTTTAATCTTCACAACAACACTAGGATATAGATATAGGATAAAATATGTAAATATTCCCTTTTTGCAAATCGGAAAACTGAGAAAGAGAAGAATTAAATAATTTATTCCAAGTCTGATTGTGTGATTCTTTTGCCCAAATTCCTTACTGCTGAGGTGCTGACTCTCCATGAAGTGTTGCTGAAAAACACATGGGCCCTTGCCTTCAATAATCTTACATTCTACTGCAAATAATGCTCCATAATAGTAGATATAATGTTTTCATTCACATCTAATATTAGATTTGGCTATTATTTGAGCTAGTTTAATGTTGTATTGAAAGTATTAACCATCTTGTTTCTACCAAAGTAATTAATATTTGATTTGAATACTTCACATAGGTTGTACATACTTTGTACATAGGTACAAAAATTCTACAGAAAATGAAAATATAAATATTAATTTATGTCCATATCAATAAATATCCTATAACATAGGTTTATAAATCTGTCTTATCAGTAAAGTTTGTCCCTACAATTTATAGCTTACCTTTCTTAAAAGAGTTGAGAGGAGTAGAAGAGGAGAAGTTATTGGTATGAAATCAAGGAGAACAACAAGTATCTAACCCTAGGACTCTCTTGTTTTTTTTTTTTTTCTTTTTCTTTTTAAGTCAGAAATGTAAACGTTCAGCCGGATCCAATTTAAGTAAATAGCAATGCTTTCAGTCTTCCAGTTTATCATTGTAAATGTGCTATATATAAACCTTTCAGCAGTTAGGTACAGTTCAGCTTTGCATAGGTTTGACTAGAGAAACTCACATTTCTGTGAAAATAAATCACAAGTTCTTCTACAGTCATGGATATTAATGCTTGGAATATGCTCAAGAATAAATATGATGAAGATCTGAGATAAAATATTTTTGTCCATTATTGCTTATTGGACCACAGTGTTTTTAAATTCAAGTATGGCAGGCCATACTAAACAGGACAATTTTTAAAGTCATAAACATTTGGCTTCTATTGAAAATCAAATTCAAAAATTTTCATGAAAAAAAAATTTTCATGGAAGCTTTTAAAGAAAGTTAATGGAGGGCACCCTGGGTGGCTCAGTGGTTTAGTGCTGCCTTCAGCCTGGGTTGTGATCCTGGAGACCCAGGATCGAGTCCCATATCAGGCTCCCTATGGGGAGCCTGCTTCTCCCTCTGCCTGTGTCTCTGCCTCTCTCTCTCATGCTCTGTGTCTCTCATGAATAAATAAATAAATAAATAAATAAATAAATAAATAAATAAATGAAAGAAAGTTAGTGGAATAAATAACAACTGGGGAATCTGGATGACATATAGGTAAATTTTTTCTTTTTTCAAGGAATGTCATTATTCTGAAAGTAGAAAAGAGAAGGGAGCTCCTAAAGTTTATATATTTTAGGATTCCATATTTTAATTTGTAGGAGGAATATAAATACTTTCATTATAAAATCTTAAATTCATGATGATAAAGGCCCTTGCCCTATGTCATTTTGAAATTTGGAAAGAGATTTCTATTGATGTGAATTTTCAAGTAGCTAATATAATATAAAAATGTCTATTGCAAGTGTTATATAAGCTTGTAAAACTTTAAAAATTTGCCTTGATTTTTTTTAGTTTTTATTTTTACTATTAATTCAATTTAATATTTATACTCTTCCCTAAGGTTCCCGTGAATATTTTGAGGAAATAAGATTTCTTTTTTTTTTAAGATTTTATTTATTTATTTGACAGAGAGAGAGAGCAAGCACAAGCAGAGGGAGCAGCAAAGGGAGAGGGAGAAGCAGACTCCCCACTGAGCAAGGAGCCTGATGTGGGGCTTGATCAAGGACCCTGAGATCATGACCTGAGCTGAAGGCAGTTGCTTAACCAACTGAGCCTCCCAAGTGCCTTGGAAATAAAATTTCTTGAAAAACAGTATGAGAAATAAAGCTCCACAGCTCAAGATATGATTAAATGACATACATTCCACATATCAAATGGAAAGATACCAACATCAATCTGCACCAAATCTCTACATTAGAAGCAATTAGGAATTTAACAAAAATTAATGGACAGCTTTCAAGGCTTAGAAAGAAGTGAAAGATGTGTGCTGATGGTCATTATTTGAATTTTAGGATGTTAAATCTCATAGGGCAAAATGTATATATAAGTTGAAAGGAAAAAAAAAACACAGGAAGCACCCACTTTATTTTAGAGATTTAATAGACAAAGCATTTTCATACATATTATATCCTCAGTCTTCATTAATAACTAAAAATTATATATCAAGAGAGAATTTCAACATGTTCCCATTAGATTAAAATGTGCAGGAATCTGTCCTCTGAACTATTCTTCATTTATAGTAACTTACTGGATGAATTTATCCATTCTCATGGATTTCAACATCATCCATATGCCACCTATACCTATCTCATCTTGGGTCTTGGATCCTGTTCCCACTTCCTGTTTGAGGAATTTGTTCCAGCATTTCTCCTGTCTTAGTTCTCTAATGGATAAGAGACTTACCATACAACTAAATACGCAAAATCTTTATCATATATGGTTATATATGATAATATTCATGTAAACACACACACACACACATATATATTCTTCCACTTTAAAAAAATTCTCATTCATCTCTTTATCCTTCTCCAGTTACTGTCCTACATTTTTTGTCTTTATAACATTTTTTATTTGTATTTTTAAGATTTAGTTAGTTAGTTAGTTAGTTAGTTAGTTAGTTAGTTAGTTATAGAGAGAGAGAGCATGCACACATGTGCACAGAGAAGAGGAAGAGGGTGAGAATCTCAAGTAGATTCCCCACTGTATGCAGAATCCCACTCAAGGCTCCATCTCATGATCCCGAGATCGTGACCTGAGCTGGAACCAAGAGTCCAATACATAACCGAAGGAGCCATCCAGGTGCCCAATCTTTACATTTTTAAAAAACCTTACTTCTATTCACAATTCTATTTCCTTCGCTCTAGTTGTCTTGAACCTGTATCTCCAATCTGCTTTAATTTTCCCCATTCCATCGAAACTTCTTTTATCAATGCCACCAAAGATAACTACACTGCTAGGGGGCTGGGTGATCCAATTGGTTGAGTGGCCAACTCTTGATTTCAGCTCAGGTATGATCTTGGATTCCTGGGATTGAGCCCCTTGCCAGAGGGGAACCGCCTTTAAGATTTTCTCTTTCCTCTGCCCCTTTACCACCCCCTCTCTAAAATGAATAAATACATCATTAGAAAAAGATAAATACACTGCCAAACTCTCTATCTCTTCCAAGTCCTCATATTACTGGATTTATTTTCAACAAATGACTTGCCCAAGTTGGTTACATTCTTCTCCTTGAAATATTATCTGTCACCCATTTGCTTCTGCTTTGCTCATTTTTTTTCATTAGCCTTCGCTAAAACTACTATTGCTGAATTTGTGTATAGCCTTACAAACCATTGTATGTCACATAATGTTGTATTGTTTTGCTTTTATAATTCCTTTACATTATAATTATTTTTCCACAATGTTGATATTAAGATAATATATCTAAACCAATTAATGAGAAAATATTAAAATAACTATAATAATTTACTTATAGATTTCAGAATCTTTCTAGCTATATGTAATTATGTCTCATCACTTATTAAAAAGTAAGTAGGAAATAGTGGAAATAATCAATAGCAGAAAATAATATATAATGTTATCCATCTTTGTCACTCTTTTTTAAATTTTTGAAAAGAATCCAAAGTCCATGCTAAAGTGGACATACATCATACATCATATACATCATACATCAATATGAAGACTTCACTGCTTCAATGTCTTTGTCATGCATATTTACCAATCCTAGTTAAATTCAACTAGGGTACCTCTACTATTTCTTTAGATAAATTTACTTCCTTAAATTTTAAGTGACCCTAAAAAAGTCTCTGTGGTAGAGATAGAGATCCTGGCTAATGGTAGAAAAATACTTTTAAACATTTTCAAAAGAGAGGAGTTCCTACTATGAGTTAGAAAAAGTTTGGTTCTCCATCTATCTAATCAACTGAAAACCAACTACAGATATGCAAGTTAACACTTTTGTATATAGCAACTTAATCTTTGATTAAATATTCCCTAAATGTAGTTTGAGATCATTGATTCTAACAAGCTAAACAGCTATCTGTTTAGTGTATGCATTGGCCCCTCTTTTGATCTGTGCTCTGACTCTATCAGAACCAAAGAGTATATTATGTTTCCAGACGCTATTGTGAAACAATGATGTCACACAAGAATTAGCTTCATTAAGCTTCTGATCTGTTGTTTATTAGCAGTTTTTTTAAATGGTTTCTATTTATAATATGCAATTCTAATTCTGCATAGCAGGCACAAAGATATTTAGAATCACTTAATAGTACATGAATAAGTGATTTAATGCAACATTCTATAAAGAAAGGAGAATAATTAAAAATAGCTGAACTACAGGATGAGAACTCTAAACAATTCACTTAATAGGAAATATAACTTTAGATGGAATCAACTAAAATTAAAACACATCATACAGCTAATAAGTCTTCAGTTACTTCATTGTATGGTATGAAGGAACTCTTTCCACAAGTGTGTGGCTAGGAAACATATCTTAATGCTGATCATATGTGGATTTCTGGTCATTTTTGTGCCTCCTGAGTCATTTTTGTTCCTAACTCCTTTCTGTATATTGCATAGCCTAAGTTTTACAATGTTTCTGTCACAATAGAAACTTGATTGATAGATAAAAACTAAATTTTTATCGATGTGCAATATATTTTCAAAAAGTGAACATATAAATACAACTTAATGAGTTCCACAGACTAAACACACCCATGTAGTCAACAGTTATATCAAAAAATAAAATACTACCAGTATTTTACCAACTTCCAATCACAAACGACCTTCTGCTTTTCTGCTTTATATAAATGGAATTGTACAGGGAGGCTTTTTGTGTCTGGCTTCTCCTACTCAGCATTCTGTTTGTGAAAGTCATTCATATTGCTGCCTATGATTGTAGTTCATTCTTATAGCTCTCTAGTATTACATTGTATGAATATGCAATGATTAATATATCTATCCTACTTTTGCTGGGCATTTGGTTAATTTCCAATGGGTGGCTATTATGAATACTGCTGACACAAAGATTCCAGTACATTTTTATTTTGAACACATGTACATATTTCTGCTGGGGTGCTAGGTCATAGCATATGCATATCATCATATAATCTTTAAGTGTAAAGTAATTATTTTTTATTATTTACCTTTTACAATTCATGTTTCTGCTATCTGCATTTGTACAGATCTCTTCAGACTTATCCCCATTTCTCCAATGAAGACTCAGGTAACTGCTAAAGATCTCCATTACCTTGGCAATGGTGCTTCTGGGTGATAAACATTCAGAGTTCTTATTCAGTACTGATTTTCAGACTTGCATAGCAGTACTTAGCATTTTAAGGCCTCCAAGGTCTTTAGGAGGTCTTTAGCATCATTCTTTAGCATAGGCTCCAGCTTGTGCTCAAAGGAAACTATTGTTATATAGAAATCAGATTAATAGTGTTTTCTGTCTTATTAGTCATTATCTCTTCCAATAATAGTCAGATGGAATTTTGCTGTCATTTCATGCTAATAAATTGTGAACCACAGATTCATACACAATCTTTAATCTTCACATGCTAACCTTATATAGTCATATTAGCATTCTCTGCTCATTGAGGAGAATAAGTCGGAGAGAATAAGTAATGTTCTATGCCACATTATTAATTAAATACTATGTTAAGGGTCATATCACTTAAAGAAATAAACATTAGTAAGTAGCACCTTATGAAAATATCTAGGGAGATGCCAATGAACTATTAAATTGGTGTAAATATTCTTTACATTTGTAGCTATGCCAAATCCATTTACCTAGTTTGGAATTATACATTTGTCATACCCAATTAGAAAATAAAACAGTCTGGGACAGTGCTATGGTCTGAATATGTCCTCTCCAAAATTCATATGTCAGAATGACTACCCCCTAAAGGCAATGCAATTAATAGGAGTGACCTTTGGTGGGTACTTAAGTCATATGGGTGGAGCCTACTTAAATGGGGCTAACGCCCTTATAGAAGGCTCCAGAGAGCTCCCTAACCCTATTCTGCAATGTGAGGATACGATGAGAAGTCTGTGACCTGGAAGAGGGCCATCACCCAACCATGCCAGTTCCATGGTTTTGAACTTCAGCCTCTACAACTGAGCAATAAAAGTCTGTTGTTTATCTATACCCTTACATCAGCTACCCAGTGTGTGGTACTCTGTTATAGCAGCATGAACAGACTAAGATGGACTGTGATATTCCTCTGAATATTACAATCGGATGGACATTATGTAACTTAATACAGTTACTGAAATCAAATATACCTGCAACATTAGCTTCTCAAAACTAATTCCTATTGTACAATATAAAATTTTGCCAGAAGTCAATGTGAAATTAAACTGAAAGAATTGAAAATATTACAAATCTTTACATAACATACATAAGTACTATCATGCTAAAATTTAAAAGGTTTAGCAAATAATGAGCTATCTGAAGCATATGAAGAATCAACTCTTCATAGCAAATTGCTCTTCTCCTTCACTTTCTCCTTTTAAAAGAAGTCCCTTCTCTTCAGTACTCATCTCACGGTTTACTAGCATATTACCATGATTTTTCTCTTCCTCACCCCCACTTTACCTACTTAACAGCCCACTCTCAACCTCTTTCTTGATTTCTTTTTCACCACTTCCTTCTCTAAACCTGGGCACTTCAGTTTAATCTCCTGCCTTTAGATTCCTTCTTTTCATCTACCTCTGTAGATCTCAAATATTATTTCCAGGTGATGATTCAGATATAAGTATCTCTAGAACCTTACATCAGCATTTCCACCTACTGCATAGCTACTTTCATTTCATATCCTGCTGTCATTTCAAACTAATCTAAAAATCAAATTTAATATTCCCTCTATAAATCTAATTCCCTTACACTGTTTTTCAAGATTTCCAACTTTTTCCCAGACATCATTTTGACTACTACTTTTCCCTTGTATTCAAGTTCAGGTAGTAGATTCTATCAGCTTTTTTCTTTTAAACAAAGTCTAACATCTTTCTCTCTCTCATTCTTCACATCACCATCACCCTCCTTTGAGTTTCTGTATTCCTAGGCCTTGTGTAGTCCAATTACACTTTCCCATTGCTCATTACACGTATTATTGCCATACTAGTATTCCTAGAAGCTTCCTTCTACCTTTACACTTCAACTCCAGATTCCCTACCCCAGATCACCAAATCCATTGATAGTCTGGCCAAGATCAATTTTTGTAGACTCATTAACTAAAACCGGCAAATATGGACATGTCTGTCATCATACGTGGTCACAATTCTATACATCATTGTTTGAAGAAGTCCCTCTATTTTCCTGCTTTGCATGGACCATATCTCAGCATTTAAACATCCTTGCTCTCAGTCTTACCATGAACTGTCATAGGGCCCAAAATATATCATCCAAGAAAGGCACTGAACTTGTCTCCATAAAGCATTCTCTAGTCATAATGGAATGGAAATCCACTTTCTTCTGAACCAAGGTAGATCTTACTGAATTGAACACCTATGAGGCTGCACCTAAAGAGCCGATAGGTACAGCCTTATATTGTTACTGAATATAGGGATCTACCTAAACTGCATGTTATTGTTTCTCTTTCTAATAGAGAATTTATCATTATATTATAAACATTTTTAGACTGAAACATTTTCATAATTATAAACCTTAATAGAATTATTTATATTTTTATAAAAGTAAACTACCTTTATTGAATATAACATTTATTGACTAATTATAACACCAATTGCCCTTTAAGCCCTATAAATAATTTATCTCATTTAGCTTTCATTTAAGGAAAACACTATTTTATTACCATTTTATAGATGAAAAAGCCAGTTCTGAAGGGGTCAAATACTTACTCACATTTACACAGTCAAAATGAGATGTGGGTAAGATTTATACCAAGTAGTCAGACTCTAGAGACTACTCTGTTAAGCCCTCATATGCTACTCTCAAATATTAGTACTACTGCTGCTGCTGCTATAAAAGTTCCTATAAATCCTCCAGTGTGAGAGGACGAGATTTATGTACATTTTTCTATTCATATATTTATTTTAACAAGCTAACAATTCATTTTGTGTACAATTTTGCATCTTGCTTTTTGATTTTACAGTTTTCATATCTATATATTATAGAATCACATAGAATTTTTTTCCTTGATTTTTGAAAATTTAGGTGTGTTCAATGATATAGTACATGTAAAATATTTGGAATAGTTCCTGCCACATATTGGGTTTTCTCAAATCAGTAAAACGTTGTTGTTTTTAACTCAAGTTATATCTTCTAGTAGAAGACTTGAAAATAGATTATCCCATGGATTCTGTTTTTATACAAAGCTGAATCCTTTCATTTATCATCTTTTCATCTATCATTGAGTTTAGATAAATGAACAAGGTTAGTCTTGTAGAAGCTACACCTAATGGGCTACTATAGTTAGTGCCAGACAGCCTCAGACAATCAAGTTATTTGTCTACATCAGTGATTCTCCAACTCAAGTAAACAATGGAGTTACCCAGAGGACTTGTTACAAAAGAGATTGCTGGTATCCATCTCCTGAGTTTCATTCAGCAGATGTGGGAAGGGGTCTAAAAATTTTTGTCTTAATGTAACATTGATGCTGTTGACCTAGGGACTACACTTTGAGTACCACCAGTCTACAAGATTGTTTCAGAAAAATTATGACAGGCCCTAAAGTGTCTCTAAATTACAAGTTCATGTCCAAGTGACCCTTAATATAATGATATGGGGTTTCATTTCTTTAGAATTTGCTTATTAAACAGTGATACAGTCAAACTGGTGACACATGTATAACTTGTTTTCCTTTCAATGGCCTTTCATTTTCTGGCATTTGGGTTTCTTTTCGTTACTTTACCTCAACGTGATGTCCACTGTTACTGCTCTACCATCACTGCCTTGTTTCTTCCACTGAAATATTTTTGGCCAAAAAATCCTTTCTAGGACTCCTTACTTACCCCAGAATATTTTCTTAATTTTGGGCTCCCATAATAATCTGGTATACCATTTTTGTGGTACTTATCACATTTTGGTTTTTATTGATCATCTCTATACATATTTCATAACTCTCTTACAAATAGCTAAGTGTGTCTTAATTTTTGCTTCTAAAGTATCTTACTCAAAATAGCCTTTTGATGAGCAATTATTCAATAAGCATTTATTGGGCCCACAGGAGACTGGGGAAAAAGAACGTATAGCTGACTTAGCACAATTTTCCTCCTTTCAACGAGGAAGTTGGATCATCTAATATTGGGCAGAAATATCACTTTTCTATGGACAGAATTTTTTTCATTTGCCCTGCAATAAACTTTACCCTCAAAACATAAGCAATAGAAAAATAACAGAAATATTTATTTCAAGATGCTATCTCCTATTGCATACTCTGAATAAGTGGGACTTTTCAATTATATAGTCCTTGCTTTCCAATTAATGGAAGAAGATGAAGGATTTCTAACCTTAGATGTAGCAACCCTTTTTTGTGAATATATCACATGTAAAGCTGAATAATCTCTAAGAACTTACAAGAAAAAAATAATATATCAGCATATATCTGCTGCATTTCCCCATGATTTGGTCAAATCATCTGAAATTTTCCAAAGTTTGACATGGTGGATTTATGGAATTAATTGGAATTTTTATTTCAAAACAAAGTGCTACTTTTTTTTTAAGGAATTCTCATCAATCTAGCTGGTTAAATAATTATATGCTACCACAAAAGTTCAAAGCTACGCAGCTTTCTCACAAAAAGTTTGACAAATTAGAATGAGTTCAAATATTCCTTGTTTACAGATGGAGAAACTCAGAGGTTAATTCCTTGTCTAAGGTTGCCACTAGCAAGTCAACTAGGATTCAGGCCTGTGTTTTATTTCCATTTGTTTTTTCTCTTCAAGCTCATCTTTTGCTACAAGTTTGGGATATCTTTTCTCATTCAAATATTATTAAAAATAATTATGTTGACATTTTATGATGGTGTTCAATCATCTCTTAATTTAATTAAGAGTACAACTTTTTATTAATCATCCTTTCATCTGTCATTGAATTTTAGATAAGATGAACAAGGTTAGTCTTGTAGAAGACTATTATTTTTTTAAAAAAGACTTATTAAGTAGTATTGTAGAAGCTTATTATTAAATTTTGATGTACATGATCATTTGTTTTCTCTTTTTGATTTAGGCTTATGACCCAATCAACATGATCTCACCAAGAAATTCTTACAAGCTCTTTTTCTCTAAATCCCCCAAGTCTAAGAAAGTATACTATACTAGTCATTTAGTGGTAAAAAATTATATCTATATTTCATGTCTTAAGCTTTAGAAATAATAGGGATTTTTAACCAAAAAGTCAAAGTTTTTAATCTCAAGCAGACATTTTGAATATTGTCCATTAGAAGTTTTTAATTTATTGTCAAAGTTGCTTGAAGAATATTAATTAAAGAGATAAAAATGTTTCAAAGATTTTCCATTAGTATGGAGTTAAGTGTTCAAAAATAAATTATTTATTGAGGTTAATTTCATATCCATAAGAATATCTAATTTCTAAAAACCATATTTGCTGAAAATATGCAACAGACTTTAGGTCTTAATGTAAGACAAACTTCAGGTCTTTAAATGCTTTAATAATGATGAGAAGTAAAATTGGCCTTTGGTTGCATATATTATTAGAGATGTTTTCCTCCAGAATTGGCATTCCAGACAAAGAGAATGTGTGCTTTAACCTTGGAAATAAATAATGCATTTACTTATTTGATTAAAGATTGCACAGTAAATTAAATAAAGACTATATAGTATCTTCTAATGTAATATAAACTCAATTTTCTACTTACAAACAGCTTTAAGACAGAATTTAGAAGAAACGTCCTTTAGAAAATTGCCTTTCCTTCCCCCACAAATGCTCCAAATAAACCTTATATCCCTCTCTGGAATGCTTCATTTTATCTAAATATGACCCTCTCTTGGCATGTCTTCTACATCATTGAAAATGTAGGGAAGCAAAACATTGTCATGAAAATGCTGGGTATCCACACCTCACACAACTGAAAAATAAACATGAGTTTATTGAAACTCATCATCATCAAAAACATGTTTTTTTGAAAACCATGCAGGTTTTCACTGAATTCAACAAGCTTCTCAGCATTTATTATATGCCAAGAGTATTCCTATACTTCAAGAATAGTTATGGAGCAAGATAAACTTTCTTCTTATTCTTGTAAAGCATATATTCTATTGGATAGATCTTTTAAAAGAGGAATTATGAGTGAGAAAGAACACAAAAGCCAATTGGAGAATGATTAGCAAAGCAGTTAACTGAACCTAGGAGTCTTCCAAGTCCTTCTCAAGAAAGAAGAATCTGCACTGAAACTTTAAGGGTAAGTAGGAGCCACTTTGCATAAAATGGGGCAAAGAACAGGAAACAGTCTCTGTGAAGAAGTAGCAGTGAGGATCTGGCTCCAAATGTTGATCAGCACAGAGCCAAGGATTTGACAATGACTCTTGACTGGTGGTTGAAGCCATGGAAATAGAGATTTCTTAGGTGGGATATATAAAGGAAGTGGAAATGAAGAATCACCATTTAAGGGCAGAAATAGGCACAGGACTAGCCTGAAAAAGTGGCTGAGAGAGCTTGGTCATTCGTGGAAAACAATAGCTAGCAAACAGTGGATGCTCAGTAAATAAACAAAAGGAGATTCTAGATGAGAGGTGGGGTCAAAATAATCCAAAGCTGCAAGACTGCAAGTAAAGCATAAACTGACAACTGTCATCCTTTAATAGCACTGCCACCGTGGAAGACCGTGGGGAGGGCAGTTTCTGGGAATGCTTTAATGACTGAAGGTTCCAGAGGAGGGAATCAGATAAAGGTACCCTCATGAGTGCTAAGAAAGTGAAGAGAAGGCAGGGAGGAACTCAAAAAAAGAACTGATATGGGAATAGAACACTCTCCATTTACTCGCAGTCTGTCAGAAAGTTACTTTATCTAAGTCTCAGTCTCTTCATTTGTAAAATGTTGGTAATAGATGTAATTTCAAATTTTATTGTCAAAATTTATAAAACAATATAAGTAAAATAATAGCAGAGTTCATGAACAGAGAAGTAATTAAATACATTTTTAAATCCTGGTTGTTATTATAATTATTAATATGTTATTATCAACTTTTATTATTAAGGAGAAGGAGGGGCACCTTGGTGGCTCAGTTGGTTGAGCATCAGACTCTTGGTTTTGGCTGGGGTCATGATCTCAGGGTCATGGGATCAGGCCCTGTGTTGAGGTCTCTGCTCAGCAGGGAGGCTGCTTGGTGTTCTCTCTCTCTTTTTTCTCTGCCCCCTCATAAATGAATGAATGAATGAATAAATGTTATTCTTGCAACACATAAAACAAAAACAGAGCAATGACTGCTTTTCAGTATCTACTATCTTATGCTGCTTTATGATTAGGCATGTATCACAGTGGTCACCACTATTAAAAAAAAAATTAAAAAGCAAAACAAAACAAAAACACTGTTTCCTGCAATATGTGGAAATGTCACATGACATTTATATTTGAAGTTATTTGTTCAAAATTCTGGCTATCTTGACTTATTAAAAAAAAAAAGCTTTTCAAGTTGTTCAGTACATTCTAAATGAGTATTTTCTGCATTCCAGGAACATTTCTTGGTACTGGAGGATACTTCAAGTCAGGATTACTGCAAGGCAATTATAGGATCCTAAATATTGTTTTTGTTAATATCTACCTTTAATCACTCTTAGAAATGGTTATCTTACTCAAGTAATTCCTTAAAAATCTCTGGCTCCTTGCTTGTGTTAACTCTAATAATTTATTTAAAGAGGCTAAAAAAAAGCTTGCTTTTTAATGTGTGATGATGAAGATAATGGAAAGTACAAGATTTCCTCATGCACTTTAACCGTATAATTTCTACTTGGGCACCTTTTTTGCCTTTAGAACAAATTATTAGGATGAAGAAGTATATAACTTGTGTAGTAAGTTACACAATACACAATGTCTGCTAAATCTGAATATCATGTATTCATTTGTAATTTTAGATGTCACTTTAATTATTGCAGTCACTATAATATCCTTTTGGGATATATACATTGTATGTATATATTAAAAACAAGCCAAGAGACACCTAGAATTTTTGAAAAGATAAGTCAGCCCAACTTATTTACAAAATTCCCTTACGCACATCTAGTAGTCAAGTCAAAATATCTGAACTAAATTCATTTCTATACAAAGCAAAACTATGAAAGTAACTGAGTTTTTCTCAAGATTGGCATATAGACAATTCTAAAAAAAGTCCTGGTTTTAAGAACTATCTCAAGCTGGCAGTGTACACTTGGCATGTGCCTCATCCTGCTGACAGTCATTTCATTTTGAGATCCTTACAGAAAAGAAAAAAAAGGATAGTTTAATGGGTTTCAAGTTTAAATGATTATATTGTTATATTCTTTCAAAGTAAAATTAGGACATTATTTTGGAGTAAAATTTTTATGTGACTTCTTCCCCCCTTTCTTCCACTTACTCGGCAGGCAAAAATTATAGCATATGAATACACACACACACATACACACATCCCATAGAAATCAAAGATGTGAGTCTACATGCCAAAACTCAATAATAGTGAACAATGTGTGGATTGAAAAAATCATCTACAGAGACATGAGGTCAAATTAACTGTACACTTGATAATATCTAACTTTAGAAAAGATAAGGAGATACAAATTACCAGACAGAAAAATCTCAACTCTTCTATTTTTTTATCAGTAGAAAGCATGGAGTGGAAAACTGTTTTGTTTAGCAGAGGAAGAAGCAGACTCCCTGTTGAGCACAGAACCCAACACAGGTCTCACCTCTATCCCAGGAGATCATGACCTGAGCCCAAGTCAGATGTTTAACTGACTGAGCCACCCAGGTGCCCTGAAAACTGTTTTTTAATAAAGCTGTTTTTATCCTTTGGGAAAGCAGATTTAAAAAAAGGTAAGGGCTGCAGGGAATAGGAAGTAGGTACCAATATTTGAGTGACTGTTATCTGTCAGACACTGTGTTTTGCGTTTTATATAAATCATCTCATTTAAACAGCACAACCCCATGAGACTGATGTTTCTAGGTCTATTTTTAATAGAGAAAACTAAGGTGCCGAGACTTTATTTCATTTATGCCATGATGGGTAGTGGTTGAAGCATGATTCAAATCCAGACATGCCAGTTACACAGTCAATATGCCATCCGTTATAAAACCACTGCTTTCCAACTGCAGACAAATCTATATCAGAAACATTATAAAGATTTGTAGAAGTCCAGGAAAATAAACCAGCATTAAATTAATAAAAGAAAACAGCTTAACCCAAAACATTTTCACAGCTGATAATTTAACATTACTTTGGCTGTTATTGTGACTTATATGGAACCATGCACAAACTGATTATGCACTCATATTCTTTTTAAATGTAAGGTATTTTTTTCAAAAACCCATTCCTTAGGCAGAGTGCTAATAAGAAGCTATTCCCCTTCCTAAAGTTATGTCTTATGGTTCTACCCAGACAATTTTAGGCATGGTCTCTCTATTTTAATAGGATTACTTAATTGCCCATTTGTGAAATGAATGGTGTGACTAATTCTTAAGATGAACTAATTAGACTTCTGCCGCTTTAATAGTCAAGTTAAGATGTACAGATTTGTGACCTCTTGGAAAAATAATTAAGATTCTATAATTTAAAGGGCAACAAACTATGAGGACATAGCTACTAACATCATCACTAATTACTGCCTATAAGTATTAATGCCATTATCCTACTGGATTTCAAAATAAACTCATTTTATTCCTTCTAAGTCAAAAGAGCATAAAGGTTTTCTTCAAAGTACCACATGGTTGTATAGAATAAATACTTCATATACTTAATGTCTTAAATGTTTGTTTTTCAGAAGAATGTAGAAGAAACAGAGTTTGAAAGGTGAGTTGGACAAGAGTGAAAACATACATATGTTGTAGAAAGCTATGAACTTAACAGTTTGTAGTTTAAATTGTAAAATAATATATTTCTAACTGGACTAAAGCTTAAATGAAAATGTCAATTGCTTAAGATAAGTAAAGAGTAGGTAATGCTAACCATGTAAGTACTGATTTTAAAAAGTTAGCAATTGGAAAGTATGACTTGTATAAAAAGTATGACTTCTTATAGTCCCCATTTTGAGAAGAATTTTCTTATAATAGAAATATACTTTATAATAAATAAGTATATAAAAAGAGGCAAAAATTATAAACTTTGAGATTACATGTATAAAATACTAAAATATAGCAAGATACAAGAAAATTATTTTTGTGTACTATCATCAGAACAATCAGGGAATCAAAAATAATAAAACAGGGCAGCCCAGGTGGCTCAGCGGTTTAGCGCCGCCTTCAGCCCAGGGCCTGATCCTCGAGACCCAGGATCAAGTCCCATGTACCTGCATGAGCCTGCTTCTCCCTCTGCCTGTGTCTCTGCCTCTCTCTCTCTCTCTCTCAATCTCTGTGTCTCTCACGAATAAATAAATAAATCTTTTTAAAAAATAATAAAACAAAATATGCACAAGGCCTCCAGTATCTTGTAGGTCCTCCTTAGCATCTGAAAGTTCTTTTGAAAACCTCCCTTTTCCTTACCTCCCCCAACACCCAATCAGGCAACCCTCACAACCTCAGTACAGCAGTCCTTTCTGCCCACTGGTCCTATCCCTGTGCTTTAATAAAATCACCTTTTGCAGAAAAAGAAAATTTAATTGACTAATTTCTAAAAAAAATAAAATAAAATATGCTTAATGTCTATATAAGCAATGAGGTGTATAAGACAGCTACATTTTTAAAGCTTTATGTAGAAGTTTTATTTAAAAAAATACAACTATGTTTCATTTTTATGTACCTTCCAATAAGTTCATTAGATTGTTTTCAAGATTCTGCAAAAACACCTGAAAATAGGCAAAGAGAATGTAAAATATAGAAAACCATCAAACTGTTTCCTATATTTAGAGCTCAGCTGCATCTCTTACAACACATCAAAAAGCTACTTCTGTTTGATACCCACTTTGGTCTGAGCGACTGCTAAAACATGAAAAAAAAAGTTTCCTATAAACAAGGTAAATCATCTTCTTAGAGCCACTTTGAATCATTTGGCAAATAACTCCTTACTGTGTATTAGTGTTACAGGTGAATTATGTCCTCACAAAATTCCTATGTTGCAGTCCGAACACTCAGCACACAGAATGTATCTGTATTTGGAGATAGAATCTTTTTTTTTTTAATTTTTATTTATTTATGATAGTCACAGAGAGAGAGAGAGAGAGAGAGAGGCAGAGACACAGGCAGAGGGAGAAGCAGGCTCCATGCACTGGGAGCCCGATGTGGGATTCAATCCCAGGTCTCCAGAATCGTGCCCTGGGCCAAAGGCAGGCGCTAAACCGCTGCGCCACCCAGTGATCCCTGGAGATAGAATCTTTAAGGGATATTCAATTCAACTGAGGCCCTCATGTGAATTCTAATCTTATCCAACTTGTGTCCTCACAAGAAGAAATTTGGACCTGCAGAATCAGCAGGGGCAGGCATGCACAAAAAGACAACCAGATGAGGACAAAGCAGTGAGAAGGTGCCATCTACAAGTGAAGGACAGAAGCCTAGAACATCATGGCCCTCAGAAGAAACCAACTCCTCCAGCACACTAACCTTGGACTCTCAGCCTCCAGGCTGTGATAAAATAAATATTTGTTGGTTAAGGCACCCAGTTCATGACACTTTGATATGGCAACCCTAACAAACTAATACAATCATTATAACTTTGGGGGCCTGAAGGACTTAATGGATTTCCCAAACTCAACACCCCATTATGTTAGCATTGTTTTCAGGTGTCTATTTTTATTTATTTTATTTTGTTGAGTATTAGAATGACATTAGTCAGAAAATTATCAACTACATTTTGTTCTAATTTTTTAGTTTTAAATATGGAATTATATATTTAAGGCTACATCAACTTGCCCTTTGAAAATGTAAAAATCAGATTTGTTTAGGTACAATACCAATCTCATACTGAGAATTTTCTAGTGTCAGCTGACAGACTTATAGGAAAAGGAGATAGGTTTAGAAAGAATGATGTTCACTGAGCTTTGTGATTCAAACAAGCTACCTACTAGTAAGGTGAAAACATTTACTGATCAAGCACAGAAAAAAAACACAGACCTCCCAATTGATATAAATTTTGTCTAGCAGCCAAAATAAAAGGATACACATCTCCACAAAGCACAATAGAAATATTTTTACATCTGGAACATAATTGCCACAGATTTATGAAAGGGAAAAAAATCCACACTAGAAAGAACAAAATAAGAAAAATATCAGGAAGGAAGCTTATAACATACTAACTTGCAATCATAGAAAAGTGAGATATGTAGAGCTGAAACATTTTAGAGGTGACTAGCTCAATTATTGAGCCGGAAAAGAAACAACAATTTAAAGAGGATTTATGAATTATCCAAAATTAAATATGTTCTACTTAACAAAACCAGACCTAGAACCTAGCCTTGGTTATGTTCTTTCCACTGACCATGTCTTATTCCCCTTATTTTAAAACATGTTGTTTTCTTCCCTTATATAGGAGTCCTACATTGGTTCTAACATCAGTAAATCAGATGGAACATAACATATTTTTTCATTCAGCAGTTTGGATATGCCTATCCCACTGTCTTCTGATCCCAACAGCTGCTGGCTTGCTACCCTCACTGCTTCCTCTGGCCCTGATAAACTTCATTTAGCAAACTCCTAATTATCCTTCTTCTCCCCCATTATTTTTTCTGAGTGCCAAATTTGCCTTCATGAGTTATAACTTATTTATAACTTAAGTTTTGTTTTTTTGAATGTATTGTGTCTTTCTTCCACTGAAGTATAGGCTCCATAAATGCAGGTATCAGATCTGAGTTACCACTGGATATCCCATGCTTATAAGAGAGATGCTTATAAGAGAGATCCCATGCTTATATAAGATGGATATCCCATGCTTATAAGAGAGAGATGGTAAATGTTGATTGGATAAAGGAAGGAATGTGATTAAACAAATCATCGATATTTTTGTGATTACCTAATGTGTCACACTGTATAAAAATCACATTGGAAATATAGGCTTTGTAACAATAAGGTACTAAAATTGGTTTATAGCTTAATTTCTAAATTACACAGAGTTTATTTTCAGAAATTCTCATTTCACCTTTTCTAAACTGGATTGCTCTCAATCAGGATGATACATGAAAGCCATCGATGCAATGCTTTTTATTCTTTTGTCTTAAATATTGCATACAAAGTACAAGAATTCCTAATAAGAAACTCTCTCCTAAATAACTTTGAAGGTGCACAAATCTGTCATGTAAATAAATTATAAAGTTAAGCTGGGATTTTCTTTGTGCAGCACATAGACCAAACAAAGTAGGATCTAGAGAGTTGATGAGAAAAGGAAGACAGAATAAAAAACTTAGCATGAAAGTTGAGCCAGCTGTCTAAGATGGAAAGCTGAGAATAGAGAGGAAGACAAAGATAAAATATAATCACATCACAATTTGCTCTCCAAAGATGGACTAAAAATCCCTTTTTACCAATGTTTTCCAAATCTTTCAGAAATATATCAATCAAATAATCAATATCATCATGTTACACTAATATATACAGGTTTTCTGATGTTTTTATTTTGCATATGATGCCACATAGCTCTTCTCTAATGCTATCTGAAAAAATAAGAAAGTGAATTAAATGATAAGACCAGAATAGTTCATGTCCTGACAATTCTGTTTTTATCAATATTGACAGTAATATTGACAGGAATAATAACTCTATTGAGGAAGACTTTAATTAGATTATATACAATGATCAAATCGGTTATTGCCCTAAAAGCCAGAAGGCTTTCTTTTTAAACATTTAGTAGCTTAGAATTGTAAAATAAAAACACTCAGTGTCATTGATTTTAACATGGAAACTGAAGTAAAAAAAAAAAGCTTTTTACTTAGGAATATACACAGGAAATTGTGTGGAGAGCTTGGCATAAACATTCATACAAAATTTCCCTTGCATATTTTATTAAATTATTAAATTATAAATTAGGGAAAAAATCACTAAGGCAAACTAATTATGTTTTAGGCTTTTTCTCTTCTTCTTAAAATGAATCTTATATACTGACAAGTATATAAGGGTAGGAATTTCAATCATAGAAACAAAGAAACTAAGTGAAAAAACAATATATACATTATTTATATTTATAATATATTATACATTGATCATTACCTGTAATTCTAACTTAAATATGCTCTATTTCAAAATACTTTAGTAAAAAAAAAAAACACCTGTTTTCTTTTGAGTTAGGTTATGAGATATTTATTATACTTATGTATAGTTCCTGAAGACCAGTTACGATAATCAACTCTATTATAAAATACATTATTTAATGGTGAAATGAAAACTCAAATTTCATATAATTATTAAATAAACTGCAAACTATGTAATATCTTCTAGCCTGTGGCCTAAAATATTATTAAGACTATGGTATCTATCAACCTACTTAGAGTTATAAATACAAAAAAGAAGGAAAGAAAACATATTTTCTAAAAAAAACTCAGTGGATATTGTCCAATCTATTTTTCTCTCAAAGCAGGCCAATCTCAGTGACAGTCATTGGTGGTAAATAGAAGATCTGTCACTCAACATGCATTCAAACAATGAATATTAATTGAGTACCTATCTGTGGTCATTGTTTATTAAGCAAATATAAGAATCCTTGTCCATATGAAGTTGATATTTATGTCACATTATATTCTTTTTTTTAGAGAGACATAGAGTGTACACATGAGGTGGGGGAGGGCCAGAAAGCAGGGGAAAGAGAATATTAAGCAGGCTCTATGCCCAGCATAGCACCCAAAGCAGGGTTCGATCTCATGACCCTGAGAACATGATCTGAGCTGAATTCAAGAGTGGGGCACTTAACCAACTGAGCTACCCATGTACCTCACTGTCACATTACATTCTACTGGAAAACATGTGAGGAATAAAATCCCAGAAATATTACCAATTGTCTAATATTCTATCAAGACAGTTTCTAATGATGTATATTTCTAGACTTACCTCAATGATTCCATGTGATTTTTATGATATATCAGAGAAAATGCTAATGGATTTGAACATCCTCAAATTAAAATGTAATGCTCACAGTAATTACAATTGACACAAAAATTACAGGAAACAAAACTGAGTCACTTCAAATTGCTTTCCAATGCCATTAGGATGGTATGTTTCTACTTGCAACATGAAAGCCTAAAAATTCAGAGAGTAGGTCTCATGAATTTTGTTGAGAGGAAAGACATTGCAGAAAATCCTACAAATTATGTCAGACTCCAGCAATATAAAGCCTAGTAGGATGGACACCAAAGGATATAGTTTCCCAACTGCTTATGATTTAGTTCCAAAAAGGGGGACTCCCAAAGCTCTGTGATACAAGGCAGTATTCAAAGATCAAACATATTTTTAACAAGTACCAAGTTTTCTCAGCTAAACAAAGTGTCTTACAATATGTTCTCGCTTGAAGGGCAGTGAATGTGATATTCACTGAGCAGCTGAAATACTAATATTGATAAGTACCTATTATGTGCAAAGAACTATGGTAAGCACCAAATATATAGGCTATGGTGTGAGGGATTCTATGGTGGGCAAACTTACCAAGCCAGGGCAATAGCACTGGACTTGGACACCACTGTACCTAGCACTATTGCAAGCCCCTTCTATATATTAATCTTTCCTAAGGTAAGTACATGAGGTCATAGTTTATCTTACAGATGGTAAAAGCTGTTTCAAATAGTTAAGAATAGGCAGTAGCAGAGGATGGGAAGCTAGGATTGTCTAATTGTAGACCTGTGCTCTATAAACATTGCCTTCTATATCAAAGGGCCTAACGCAGAGTCAGATTTGAATTGCCAGCAAATGCTGGCCTTGTAAACCAAAAATGTCAACAGGAATAAAGTTTATGGAGCACACTTCAAGTGAACAGAGTATCTTTACAAGCATTATCTTTTATAACCCTCACAATCACTATCAGATTATTCCCTTTTTTAAATAGTAGGAAATGGAAGGCTGGAATGGGATTACATCAACATTAAACTGCTCTCAGACTCATGCGTACAAACTATCTTTCTTGCAAAGAAATTTATATTCTATTCATAGCCCTATTGTGAAATGAATCCTGGAATTCAATTAAACACTCATCTTGAAAATGAGAGCATAAGTGGAAATTCCTCACTGGCATTCATGCAAATAAACAAAATAATGATGTTAAACCTACATCTAATCTTTTGTTGTACATATTGAGTGTCTGCTATAGCTACTGCTAAGTTATACAATCATAATGACAAAACCATAAAATGAATTTGTTTCTGTTTGTACAAGCAAAAAACTAAATAGGGAGAGGGCAAAAGGGTGAATTTGTTGTATTTCTCCAGTATTTCCTTCTGCTGACAACACCCAGTAGCATTTCTCTAACTTGGGAGCTTGTTCTATGCTTTCTTAATTTCCTATCTTTCCTACTGCCTCTCCTGAACAATAAAACAAAAAGGATCCTTCACTGATACTTTTTTTTAATTCCTTTATACCATTATACTTAAATTTTGCATGTAGCTACATTATTGTGTAGAAACCTGCCAATTTTTTTTTTCCTGGAACATTAACTCTATGATTTTCCTCAAAAATGTTCGGAAAATACCAAGTCAAAATTATAAAATTCCTTTTTAAAAATTATTTCTTGAAACATTACTATCCACAAGAAATAATAAAAATTAAAGCAGAGATATAGTACACACCTTTTCCTAAATTTATCTATTTTTCTTAGAAAACTATGTTTGGGCTGGGGAGAGAGTACATACATTAACAGTAGTTTGGGAACTTCTCTGCTCAAACAAGTCTGAGGAGAAAATGGGAACAATAAAGACTTTTCCCTTGTCCTTAATATATTTTAAATAAAAATGAATCATGAACCTGGTGAAGTGCTTTAAGTGGTAGGAACTAAAGGGTTGGGTGATTTGGGGTCAAAGAGGAGACCATTGGCAGCCTCACCATTCTTATATTTCTGCCCTATATCCTGTATGATGAAAATACAGGCACACTCTTCTTCCATGTCCCACCTTTGGCCTGGCCCCCCAGAGGGATGTGATAAGTACTCACCTTCCTGGTTATATCAAGTGTTGTTGAATGTCAAAGGGCTGAGGAGCCCTGAAGAAGAGATAGCTTACATGTATCAATTAAAACAAAGACCACAGAAAGAAGCTCAGATATAGTAAATAAATTCAGTAACTTTTACTTTAATCTAGCAAATCATATGACACACGATTTCTTCTTGATGTTGACTGCATGAATAGAGAAGGATGTGGAAGTGTATGAAGAAAATAAATTATTCACAAAGTACTTAACATTGGGGTGCCTGGGTGGCTCTCGGTTAAGGGTCCAACTCTTGATTTTGGCTCCGGTCATGCTCTCAGGGTCGTGAGAGCCAGCCGTATGTCAGACTCCATGCTGGGTGTGCAGCCTGCTTGGGATTCTCTCTCTTCTCCTTCTGCCCCTCTCCCCCACCCCCTCACCTCACTCTCCCTCTCTAAAAAACTAAAAAATAAAGTGTTTGACATTAACAAGCCCATGCAAACAATAACAGTGATCCCACTAGAGAAACACAAGAGAACTGTAAAAGCTAAAAGATACACCTGGTCAAGTAAAAAATACTACAAACTGTTTTTTCATTTATGCCTAATTACAACTGATTTAATAACAATAATGTAGATGAGAATCAAGGAGATTGGATAACTACCATAAGGTATAAGTCATTTCATTAAAAATGATGTTTATATGTATTGCTTATATTTTTAATAATCTCTTCTTGAATTGAAAAAAAATAGGATAACAGTCTTTTTTGTTTTCTTTACATATTTTTTGTGTGTGAGAGAGCTATGACTACTTCAAGAACACTACATTGTATCTGTCTGAAATATTAAGTGATCTTAAATGGTAGAAAACTTTCCACATTTCTAGGCTTAGAATTTTTTCAAAGAGAGGCACCTGCATGGTTCAGTCAGTTAAGCATTTACCTTTGCTTCAGGACATGACCTCAGGGTCCTGGGATCAAGCCCCACATCAGGCTCCCTGCACAGGGGGAGTCTGCCTTCCTCTCCCTCTGCCTCTCCCTCTGCTTGTGCTCCCTCTCTCACTCATGTAAATAAATAAAACCTATTAAAAATTTTTTAAAAATTAAAAATAAGGTTTTCAAAGAAAAAAATGACAAACTATTAAAATAGATTCTGCTATGCAAAAGATACATAAGAAATGAAAATAGCTAAACCTATAGCAATAAGCATTCCACAATACTTGTAAATCAAATCGCGTTGTATGCCTTAAACTTTTTCAGTGATGTATGTCAATAAAACTTAAAACTTAAAACAATAAAACTTAAAAAAAAGAAAAAATGAAAGACACATACTAAGAAAAGCCTTTCAAAACACAGATAAAAGGGAATGCCTGAGGGGCTCAGTCAATTAAGTATCCACAATTTGATTTCAGCTCAGGTCATGATCTCAAGGTTCTGGGATGGAGCCTCATATCAGACTCTGTGCTGGGCACGGAGCCTGCTTATAATTCTCTCTCTCTCCCTCTTTCCCCCACCCCTACTCATGCTCACTCTTTCTCTCTCTCAAAACACACATATACATGCACACACACACAGAAATGATATTGTGCAACTCAATGCCAAAGCAAAAAATAATATTAAAAAAAAAAAAGAACTTAACAACCAATCTGATTAAAAAATTGACAGTGGGCCTGAATGGAATTTTTCCAAAAAAAACATACAGATGGCCAACAAACACATGAAAAGATGCTCGATATCGATAATCATCAGGGCAATGTGAATCCAAATCACAATGAAATATCACCTTACATCTGCCAAAATGGCTAAAATAAAAAAGATAAGAAATAAGTGTTAGGCAGCCCGGGTGGCTGTGCACTTTAGCGCCACCTTCAGCCCAGGGCTTGATCCTAGAGACCTGGGATCAAGTCCCACGTCAGGCTCCCTGCATGGAGCCTGCTTCTCTCTCTGCCTATGTCTCTGCTTCTATCTCTCTGTGTCTCTCATGAATGAATAAATAAAATCTAAAAAAAAAAAAAAATTTTTTTCAAAAAAAAAGAAATAAGTGTTGATGAAAATGTGGAGAAAAAGAACTCTAACATTCACTGTTCATAAGGATGTAAATAGGTGCAGTCGCTGTGGAAAGCAGTATGGACAATACCCAAAACATTGAAAATAGAAATTCTATATGATTGAATACCTCCACCATTAAGTATTTACCAAAAGAAAACAAAAACACTAATTTAAAAACACTAAACACTAATTTAATTTAAAAACAAAAACACTAATATATGCAAGCTTATGCTTATTGCAGTATTATTTAAATAGCCAAGATATGGAAGTGTCCGTCAACAGATGAATGGATAAAGATGATGTGGTACATATACACACACTCACAGAATATCATGCAGCCATAAAGAAGAATGAGATCTTGCCATTTACAACAATATGGATGGACCTAGAAGGTATCCTAAGTGAAATATGTCATACTGAAAAAGACAAATACCATATGATTTCATTCATATGTGGAATCTAAAAACAAAGCAAATGAAAAAACAAACAAAACTAGAATCAGACCTATAAATACAGAGAACAAACTAATAGTTGCCATAGGGAAGGGGACTAGAGAATGGGCAAAATGTTTGAAGGGTAGTGGGAAGTACAGGCTTCCAGGCATAGAATGAATAAATCATGGAAACAAAAGGTACAGTGTAAGGAATATAGTCAATGATGTGGTAAAAGCATTGTATGGTGAAAAGATGGTAGCTACACCTGTGTGAGCAGAGTATAACATACAGAAATATTAAATCACTATGCTTTACACCTGAAACTAATGCAACAATGTGTGCCAATTACACTCAAATAAATTTTTAAAAATAATTTTCAAATAAAGAAAGAACTGGTATGTAAAATATATGACAAACTTTTTAAATGCAACCATTGACCCAGTTTAAAAAAAAAAAAAAGGCAAAGACCTGAGGAGCTACCTCACCAAAAAAAGGTAAAGAGATGGCAAGTAAATGTATTGGACAGATGCTAATATCATACATCTTCAGGAAATGCAAATTAAAGCAATGAGATAATACTGTTATATAAATGAGACACGATCATATGTCATTAAGAAATTCAAATTAAAACAATGAGATACCTACTAGAGTGACTGAAAATCCAGAACACTGACAATGCCAAGTGCTGACAAAATTGTGGAGCAACAGGAATTCTCATTTATTGCCAGTGGGAAGGCAAAATGGTACAGCCACTTTAGAAGACAGTTTGGCCATTTCTTACAAAACTAAACATGCTCTTACCATATGATCCAGTAATCACACTCCTTGGTATTTAGTCAAATGAGTTGAAAACATATATCTACACAAAAATCTGCCCACAAATGTTTAGAGCAGCTTTATTCATCATGGCCGAAACTTGGAAGCAACCAAGATGTCCTTCATAGGCAAATGGAGAAACAAACAGTAGTACATCCAATGAAGTATTATTCAGTACTAAAAAGAAATGAGCTATCAGGACGCATGGGTGGCTCAGTGGTTGAGGTCTGCCTTCAGCTCAGGTCGTGATCCTGCAGTCCTGGGATCAAATCCTGCATTGGGCTCCCCACAGGGAGCCTGCTTCTCCCTCTGCCTGTGTCTCTGCCTCTCTCTGTGTGTCTCTCATGAATAAATAAATAAAATATTTTTAAAAAGAAAAAGAAAAAATAAAAAGAAATGAGCCATCAATCCATAAACAGACACACAAAAAAACTTAAATGCGTATTACCAAATGAAAGAAGCTAATCTAGAAAAGCTACATACTACATAATTTCAACTATATGACACTTTGGAAAAGACAACACTATAGAGATAGTAAGATTATCAGTAGTTGGCAGGGAGAGACAGGGGGCCAAGGGAAGGAAGCATGAATAGATGGAATACAGAGAATTTTTAAGGCAGTGAAAATTATTCTGTATAATACCATAATGGTAAATACATGTCAACATACATTAGTCCAGCCTACAGAATTTAAAACATGAAGAGTGATCCCTAGTATAAACTATGGACTTTAGTTACTAATAATGTGTAAATATTGGCTTATCAATTTTAACAGATGTACCACACTAATAAAAAAATTAAAAATAAGAGAAATTAGGGTAGGGTGAAGAATAGCCAAATACTTCATACTTTTCACTTAATTTTTTCCCTATAAACCTGAAACTGCTTAAATCTATTAATCAAGCAAGGCAGAGAATGGTTTTCAAATAAAGGAAAAAGACACAAGTTGGGAAGGTGCCTGACAATTGTGCTTATACTGGTTTTCCAGATTCTTCTTCATTCAACAGTATTATTTCACAACTTACGCTGTAAAACAGAGTAAGATTAAACATCTAGAGAAATTTATTCTAATGATTGTTGTAGAAATACTTTCACCTCCAACATCAGAATCTGATTGGGTAGTGGAAAGGGAGGTGGGTGGGGGCATGGGGTGACTGGGTGATGGGCACTGAGGGGGCACTTGACGGGGTGACCACTGGGTATTATGCTATATGTTGGCAAATCGAACTCCAATAAAAACATATACAAGAAAAAAAAAAAAGAATCTGCTTGATTGATTTAAATATAGTTTCAAACAAAGAGAAACAAGTTGAAGGACAGATATATCAACCATCTTTCTCCACCAGACCCTATGTTATGACAGTATTTGTGAGGAATTGCAATTTAGGATTAAAACGTATTTTTAGGGTATTGTGGAATTTTTGTGTCATATCTGAAAATATAAAACATTAAAGTCTAGTCTTTGTTTGATCTGCTGTCCTTTGCAGTTACCAAAAGTTCAATTTATTGTGCTTTTTTTCTCTTTTTCATATTATCTTACACATCAGCTTAATGTAAGTATTGCTAAATTTCTCATTTTACTTCACTTGAAAAAGCAAAATGAACTTAGACCAGACCCTTAGAGTTACTGAGAAAAAAAGAAAAAAAAAAAAAAACAGAAACAAAAGTACAAAATGTGCATAAAGAGATACAGCAATTATTTGGGGGGAAAATAGGATTTGGAATTTTCATTGCATAAAAATTCAAATGGAAAGTGAAATTGTTTCTTCCTACTCTATCCAAGTAATTGCATTAAAAATTTAAGCCCTTTAAATAAGTAGTTTCTGTGTATTTCTAATACCAGTAATAAATAGTGTGTACTTGTTTTAAAAGCAGAGCATTTGCTTTCATGGCATTCAACTGCATTCCAAAGCTCAAATACAAGGTTAATTTCAACTGCTAGAGGCATCATTGATTTCCAATATTTCATTTTAGAAAAAAAAAAATCTGATGATATAGAGAGGTCTACCAACTATGATGTAGAGGGGTCCACCGACTACTTTAGTCTGCAGATTAAATTTGGTCCATGGCTTCTTTTGTACACTTGATAGCCAAGAATAGTTTTTACAATTATGAAGAGTTTTAAGGAGGAGGATGAGAGAGAGAATAAATATGGCCAGCAAAGCCTAAAATATTTACTGCCTAATCTTTTACAGGAAAAGGTTGTGAATCCTAACAAACACTTTGCGTATCTTACAAAAAAAAAAAAAAAAAGACTACTCCTTTCCAAACATTTAAGAATTGAGAAATACATATTTTTCTTCTCTTAAATATGGTGTGTCTCTCAATAAGATGTACCACTAATGTGCTCTTAGCCTACCCAGAAATACATTTTATATTCTATTTGCATCTTTTCCTTTACTTGCATTAACTGATTAAGATAGATATATCATTGTGCATGTAATGCTTCAGTTCTTCAGCATGGCTAAATTGTATTCTCCTTATATGTGTTCTAAAATAAAATTTCCAAATGTTGATATCTGGGTATGTGGAGAGAGTAAAGAGAAAAGAAAAAACACTGGATTGCTGCAAGAGGAAACAGACCTCTAATTGTTTCTTGAATTTGTTTTATTTTTTCCTTCCTTTGCATAAATGAGTGTCTAGTTTTACAAAGGGAACTACCAATTTTAGGATAAAAATTTAAATTTGGGGGGAACCCTTAAAACACAGGAACACTATGATTTAAATATTCTGTATCAATTTTAACAATCTTTTTAAAAAGTTTATTTATATTCAATTTGCCAACAGATAGTATAACACCCAGTGCTCATTTCATCATGTGTCCCTTTAATAATAATCTTCTTTTTTAAGATTTTATTTGAGAGAGCAGAATGAGAGAGAGAGAGCACAAGCAGGGGGAAGGGCAGAGAGAGAGAGGGAGAAGTAGACTCTCTGCTGAGCAAGGAGCCCAATGCAGGGCTCAGTCCCAGGATCCTGGGATCATGACCTAAGCCAGAGGCAGACACTGTACTGACTGAGCCACCCAGGTGCCCCTTAATTTTCTTAACAATTTTTTTTTATGAAATTGGGTCACACACAAAAAATATATATATTTTTTTGTTCCATATATATATTTTATATATATCCATATACAATATATATCCATAAAATATATATAATATATATCCATATAATATATATGTGGATAAAGTCACTGACATAGATCCTAGATGGCACCTAATACACCTGCACTCTGAAACTTTCTCAAGGACAAGTAATTTGTTTACATCTATTTATAAGTGATTAAGCATGTGAGAATGATTAAACATGAGAACACATCATACAGAAAGTTCAGATCACAAATGAATGAAAGTTCAACTTTAATAACAACTATAATAACTGTAATTTATAATGAATTGAAAGAGCTTTCAGAAGAGTTAGTTCTTGGGACACCTCGGTGGCTCAGTGGTTGAGCATCTGCCTTTGGCTCAGGTAGTGATCCCAGGGTCCTGGGACTGAGTCCTGCATCAGATTCCCTACAGGGAGCCTGCTTCTCCCTCTGCCTATGTTTCTGTGTCTCTTATGAATAAAGAAAATCTTAAAAAAAAAAAAAAGAAGAAGAGTTAGCTCTAGAATGTGAAGAAAAACAGAATCTATTTTTTCTAGTGGTTTGTCACAGGATCTCTTCCAGTCCTGTGAGCCTGTGCTTTTTTTTTTTTATAATAAATTAATTTTTTATTGGTGTTCAATTTGCCAACTTACAGAATAACACCCAGTGCTCATCCCGTCAAGTGCCACCCCCCAGTGCCCGTCACCCATTCACCCCCACCCCCCGCCATCCTCCCCTTCCACCACCCCTAGTTCGTTTCCCAGAGTTAGGAGTCTTTATGTTCTGTCTCCCTTTCTGATATTTCCCACACATTTCTTCTCCCTTCCCTTATATTCCCTTTCACTATTATTTATATTCCCCAAATGAATGAGAACATACACTGTTTGTCCTTCTCCGATTGACTTACTTCACTCAGCATAATACCCTCCAGTTCCATCCACATTGAAGCAAATGGTGGGTATTTGTCGTTTCTAATGGCTGAGGAATATTCCATTGTATACATAAACCACATCTTCTTTACCCACTCGTATTTCAATGGACACTGAGGCTCCTTCCACAGTTGGCTATCGTGGCCATTGCTGCTATAAACATCGGGGTGCAGGTGTCCCGGCGTTTCATTGCATCTGTATCTTTGGGGTAAATCCCCACAGTGCAATTGCTGGGTCGTAGGGCAGGTCTATTTTTAACTCTTTGAGGAACCTCCACACAGTTTTCCAGAGTGGCTGCACCAGTTCACATTCCCACCAATAGTGTAAGAGAGTTGCCCTTTCTCCGCATCCTCTCCAACATTTGTTGTTTCCTGCCTTGTTAATTTGCCCCATTCTCACTGGTGTGAGGTGGTATCTCATTGTGGTTTTGATTTGTATTTCCCTGATGAGCCTGTGCTTTTATAGCACCCTGTGTGTTCAACACTGAGAAGCAGTTAAATGACAAGACCTGTTTTGTTGAGAAAGGGACCACTTCTAGCAAGGATACCAAAACTAAATATTCTTTTCTATTTGTTAGGGTTTTTTTTTTTTAAGATTTTATTTATTTATTCATGAGAGACACACAGAGAGAGAGGCAGAGACACAAGCAGGCTACATGCAGGAAGCCTGATGTGGGGACTCGATCCTGGTTCTCCAGGATCACACCCGAGGCTGAAGGCGGCGCTAAACTGCCAAGCTGCCCTGTTTCTATTTGTTTTTAAGGTGATGTAATATTTAAGGGAAGAAAAGAAAAACTTTCCACCAGTCCATGTTGAGTGAACATTTCAGTCTATGTCAAAGCAAAAGTCAGTGGCATAATGTCTTTGAAGCTTTCTATCAGGTGACATGTTAAATCTGTACCCTCAGAAGGGACCTCTGAGAAGTTATGGGTAAAAGGCACATACAAAACACTTCTAAGACAAATTTACAAACAAAACGGAAACAAATATCTATTTACATCTAAGAAAAGTAGCAATTATTATAAACCAACAAAACCCAAAACAGAGGAACCTCCAAAGTATATACAAATATACCAAATAAAGAGAATTAAGGAATGGGCAGAAATGGAGAGTGGTGCATATGCATTAAGAAAAAAAGATAGTGTTATTATTCCAGCAAAAATAAGTGAACATGCTCATACTGAAAAATGTGACTTGAAATCAATTCAGTAAGGCAAGTAGAAACAAAAATAGAACACTTGGCTTTTTCATTTGATAAGTGGCATTTTAAATATAAAAATTGAAAAAGATTATCTTTCTATAAGTTATCCTTCATCTCAATCGTCAAGGTCAATTACTCAAACTAAACATTAGTCATCTTAAAAACAATAAAGGCTATAAATACTATATGGAAATAAATATCCTTATAGATGTTTGCTACACATTAATCTTCACTCGTAAGAGTTGATTTGAAGGTGACTGTAAACAGTTAAAATTTATCTTCATGAAATAACTTAGTAGCTAAATAGTATAGTGAATACAAAGGATATTCAAATTAGAAGACATGTTATTTTCAAAATAGAAGAACTTGCTTAATTATTTCAGAATAAATATTTTTTATTACATCTCAGAAGAACAATAAGAAATTTCAGGATTCATAGAAAGGCCACCTGCTAGTGAAGGTGAGAGATCAGTATGGTAATTATCATAAAATGTGGGTGCTACAGGGAAGCTCCAAGTAGGGAAAGCCATACTCCATGTGAAGAACCATGGAAACTGCAGATAGGACACATTTTAGCTGCACTGATTTATGGATTTGCATAGGGCTAGGGTAAAATCTCCTGGATGTGCATAAATAATGAAGGTGCAAGAAAACGAAGTGTCAGAAAAGTATTCAGTATCCTTAGAGTCATGATTAGCATTCTATTCATTAGGAGAGTTTTTAAAGAAAACTTCTGGCCCTACTCTACACTTACTAAATCAAAATCTTCAGGAGTTGAACTCACAAAACTGGATTAGAAAACAAAAAAACAGAAGCTCTTTATTTTGGCCTCTTACATATTTTACAAGATGAGAGGATTAATAAATTTCACTAAACATGACACATGGGTCTTGATCCCATTCACAGTTTAAGCCCATTCCAATAAGGATTTTATACAAACCTGACTTTGCCAAGGTTACCTGGGATCTTCACTTCACTAATACCAATGACAATGTTAATTCCTCATCCATGTTGGCTTCCTTTCATTCATGCTATGAATATAGCCAGAGATAAGCCAGCATATCTATGATTTGCTCTTCCCTCTTCAGAATGCTTTAATGACTTCCTTTCTGTAAAGATTACTTTAAACAGACTGAAGTATCTGGCCCTGCCCTAAATCTCCAGACAGATCTAATATCATCCTCCCATTTGCTTTCTTTGATCAAATAGTATTAGCCTTCTCTCAGTTCTTCAAACAGAACACCTCCCATATGATAAAATAAATGGTCTGACGATATTTTTTTCGTCACAAAATTTTCGCTTATCATGCTGATAATGAAATTATTGTTTTAGAGTCTTACCATCTATTACACCTAGTCTTAAATTTTTTACTCTGTGCACTATAGTTGGCATGATTTTAATTTCCACAATTATGTCCTCATGCTTATCAATCCTCTCTTCCTACAGTTCCATCTAGACCAAGGATCAGTGAAATGTTTTATAAAAAACAAGAGAGTAAAAATGTAGGCTTTGTGGGCTAAGAGGGAAATTTGGGCAACTGTCCTTGTCAGAAGACAATCTTTTGTATATTTTATATTTTACACTTAAAAATGTAAAAAATATTTAAGCTCATGCAAAATCAGGCAGTAAAACAGATTTGTTTCATGGGCTGTTGTTTATCAATGTCTGACTTAGATACATGACTTTAAACATGAACGATGGGCCTATGATTTTCATACTTCACATCTCTAGCTAAGTCATCTTCTTGTTGCCTTGATATATTCACTTGAATTCTAATAGGCATCTCAATTTAATACAGGGGGAGAAAGTAAAGTCAATAACACATATGTATTTACCTACACTTCTGGCACTTAGAATCTATGCTATGTCATCACACCTTCCCCCATTTCAATAAAAGACTATAACCATGTTCCTAAATCCAAACACTTGATGTGATTCTTGATCAGTAAATCCCATCTGGTCTATTTTCCAAGCAACTTGTAATTTCAAACAATTTTACAGCTTTATCATTATAATCACAATCCTAACCACCATCATCCTTCCTCTTAAGAAGTGAAAGAGTCAACTGAACCATCCCTCTTCCCCAACCACTGTATCCCTCACCAGTAGTATGCCCTCATACTGCAGGCAGAAGGAACTGTGTAAGAGTAAATCTAATCATATCACATACCTATCTTAAATCTTTCAATTGATTTGTTTTCTATCTAAACACTGACTGCAAAATCCTAACGAATCTGGTTTCTTACAGTCCCCGATCTCATGTCTCTTCCACGCCCTTCTTTATTCCGGACAAATTGGCCTGCACTCCCCCAAAATATCAAGCTGATTTCTATTTCAGAGCCTTTATATTTGCTGTTCCGTCTGATCAGAACACCTAGGATCTTCGAAGCACCTGACTTTATCTTTTCATTCCAATCTTAATTGCAACATCAGCCCCTCAAAGAAAATTCTCTGACCTCCCCATAGTTGGATCACTGACTCTCCGCATGCCAGTTATACTCAACTATACTATCACATTTAATCTTCTTCATAGTAGTATACTTCCTAGCCCTTTGTAGCATTGATTTGATTATGTATTTGGGTGCCTTGTTCCTCTGTCTCTTTCTCTACATTATAACCACTTGGGTATCTGCTTTCATTGCTATATTCCCAGCATCTGGCATATAGTAGGTACTTTATTCTAATTGTCTTGTGGACTACTATGTATATGCCAATCCTTCTGATTAATTTTTGATGTACTATTTCTCTTCTCTCTCTCTCTCTCTGTATTTTTCTCCCTTCTTATCTCTCTTCTGGCTTTCTACTCATCTTAAAACTTACATTATTCGGTGTCCTCAGAATTTCTCCATTATATTGGAAGAGCTTAGTTTCCTCAAAAAGAAAACACACACACACACACACACACACACACCCTATTTCGGCAAAAAAGACATAAAGTAAGACAGAATACAGTCAATGTTTTTTTGGTAGAAATAGACATACCTTACCAGGAAGACAATTCCACCAAAAAACAAATAAACAATAACAACAACAACAACAAAATGCAATTCTGATTATTCCTTGTTCCCAGATTTGAAGCCAGTTTTCCACTTTCAAGCAGCCTTGTCCATAGAGATGAAAGATATCTACCTAGAGCTATTAACTTATTACCGCTGTCTACATTTAGGTTCTAAAAACACAGCTTAATATGGTATCAATTTTATGTGATTGTAATTCAAAAGCAGTTTTATCAACATTTTCCAACAGAACAAATGCCTTTTCTAATTAGCATCTTCAATTAAGTACCTAAATCTAATGAAGAATAAGTTATACATTATGCTAAATTTTCATTGGCTCACTATTCTAGAAAGCTTTCAAATTAATTAAAGATAAGATATTTAGTAATAGAAAACAGAAAGAGATAAAAGCTTGTCTTAATCAATTTAAATTAGAATTTAACATTGCTTTAATATACTAGTTTGTAGTTGACTGCAAGGGTAATAAAGCAAAATTATTGAGTCCTAAGTAGTCACCATTGCATAATCTGAAAACTCAAAATGAATTACCAGAAAGAAATCATAAAATCCCTTCAAAAGCTTCCCACTTCACTCCAAACAAAAGCTAAAGTCATTAAAATGGCAACTAAAACTCTACATTGTCTATCCCTTCTCTTTATTCTATTATCTCTCAGATCATCTACTGCTCCCCAGCCGCATGTGTTTTGTTCCAGTCACATTAGTTTCCTTGCTGTTCCCACAAAACACCAGACATGATCTTGCTCAAGACTTATACACTAACTGTTCCTTTGCAAGGAATGTTTTTGCCCCAAGTCTCTGTGTGGCTCAGGCCCTCACTACCTTGGGCTTTTAATTGCCACCTTTCCTCTATTCCCCATTACAGCATTATTTTTCACCATCAACCCTACCATATTTTACATATTTATGGCTCATTGTCTGTCATCTGTCTCATTCAATTAGAATGCAAGCTCCATGATGGCAAGACTGTTTGTCAATTTTCTTAGCTACTTTATCACTAGCATCCAGAGTAGTTCCTGACTCAAGATAAACACTTCATAAACTTTTGTTGAGTAAATGGATATATAGTCTGAGGAATCAAGGAGCTTAGAAATAAGGGAAAGACAGAAATGAAAAATTACAGTGCATTCTAAGAAATATTGATGGGGTTATGTATGAGGATCTTTGAAAACTACAGAAAGCAACATCAAAATAATAATGTGGAATGAATCTGGGCAAAGACCTAGCAGGAGATATCTGAGTTAAGGGATAAAAAGAAGATAGCCAGCTGAAGATAAAAGAGAAAGGAAGAGCTAACAAAGGAGCATCAGAAGTTATCACAGGAAAAATAAGTTTAAAAAAATAAGAACAAAGCATAATATACATTGTAGCCCAATTATTATTTCACACATGATTAACTAAAAAAATCAAAAATACTTTATGATTTGATAAAGCTAGAGATGATAAATAGATCACCATGTGACATGACCAAATAGAAATTTCAGTGCTTCTTAATCTTTGAGAGAAAGCCTTTAGACAAGATTTTGTTGATTTGGGGAAGAAAGTTGCTGGATAAGGCACATGTCCCTTAAAGACAAGATCGAGCTTGTGAACACTGTGTACAGCCTTCATAATGGAAAGGTGCCAGATTAATGTTTTTAAGTCTCTTGAAATCTAAGTTGGCAACTTAAAAAATCATGTGTAATTCATGAGCTTTTTAAAGGAAACATAATAAGTGACAGAGATGTGATTCTCAAGTGTGTCTTTATGCTGAGGTATGTATAGCATTATAGGCTGAAGAAGTAGCGGTGGTGAAAAGGGAGGTGGGCAGGGGGTGGCAGTGACTGGGTGATGGGCACTGAGGGGGGCACTTGATAGGATGAGCACTGGGTTTTATGCTATATGTTGGCAAATTGAACCCCAATAAAAAATAAAATAATAAAATATATATATATATAATAAAATAAACAAAAGAAGAAAAAAAAGAAGTAGAACAAAACAAAAGAATTAAGAGTAAGCAGTAATTTCTACAGAAGACAAGGACATACAGTCTCATCCATGTGACTATTCTGAATTTCTTAACTCCAGTGTCTAGGCTCTTTCATTTGTTTGTCCTTTAGTTTGTGCACAAAAAACTTAAGTTGCATTAAAAGCACAATGTTAATACTTCATACCATGAGATGGCTATAAGGCTGACTACAAGGTTGGTGGAGTAGGCTAAGTCCCTGCTTAGAGAAGGAACCAGCTTCCTCAGCCACTCTCCACTTTATTTCTGTGTTTTGGTATATAAAGTCCTACTAAAAATTTTACAGATTGATTTTTAAATTTATATTATTTTTTTTGTTATTAGCATGTGTCAGAATACTGTAGTTTATGTATTTCTCATTCCTGCTCCTATCACTTCTCTTTTTTCCTCCCTACTTATACCACTTCTATATCTTTTTCTATATCTCTTCAGCTATTATGGTCTCTTTATTCTAAGTTTTATATATATATATATATATTATAATTTATATTATATATATTAATTATATGTATATTATTTAGTGTATATACATATTAAATTACATGCATACACACATATTTATATTGCATGCATGGCTGGGGAGAGATGAAGCTAGCGTTTCCCATAGAAGATAATGTCTAATAAATATATATTCTTGAAATCAAATTCCATAACAAATTCTAAACACAACAAAAATCTTCAAATGAAATTATAATTCTAAACCAAGCTCCAAACAGTCTCCAAATATGTAAAAACATAACATTAAAGCTCAGTTTAAAAAAAAAAAAACTAAGAGCACTTGGAACAATGTTTAAAATATTTTTTCCTAAATAAATTCAATTTTTTATTGAGATTTTCCTTAAAAAAACAAAATAAATGGGAAATAAAACACATATTTTATTATGCTGCATAATTAAGAGTACTTTTTAAAATACTGTGAATGAATGCTACCCAAAGATTAGGTGATACTATATAATTTCAGTAGAAAGTGGTATCAATTACAATGTTCTTCCCCTATAAAAATGGAATATTCTACAACTAGCCTTTTTTTTCTATGGCAATGGCTTTTGATGATCAGGAAGGTAGCTTAAAACACTAGAACAAAATGCAGTAATTTCATTTCAAACCATTTAATCTCTAATCTAAGTTGTGAAAAGAAGTCCTTTCTGAGGAAAAAAAAAAATATGTTTTTAAGAGAGTATTCCAAAGCAAGTCTTTATAGTTAGATATTTTCGATATCACGTCCCTTACTTCATGGGCTTCCATGCAGATTGTGTAAAAGAATGTGTGCTGATTTCTTTTAGGAATATAATCTTCAGATGTCTGAAAAGAATTTGAAATGCCCGGATAGTTTTCTCAAAAATTCAAATTTTGAGGGCAAGATCTCAATAAATGTTATTCTCTTTAAAGTAAATCCGCTATGTTCTTAAACTGTAACATGAATTTTTTAAGCTATGGAAATGGTGTATTGCATATAATGTCTAAGAATTGCTGGTTTTTTGTTGTTTAAGAAGCTCTTAGAAATTTTTGTTAGAACTTAAACGTTGGGACGGATATTTATGGAAGTTTTAAATATTGGATATTTGCATTTATATTTTAGAAGTTTAAAACAAAAACTAGAACTGGACATAAATAATTCTGCTGCAGACCAACTTATACACATATATATTGTTAACTAGCACAAAGGAAAATTCTTTACGTTTGATAAGGAATGCCGGAAACATTAAGACTTCTATTAGATAGCAGAGTTCAATTTCACTACTACTTAGCTTGATGATATTTTAAGGTCAAGTCTCCTGAGATACACAAATAATCATCATTCAATATTGATTGCCAAATGTTTGAGCTCACCTCTCTTAAAACAATATTCAATTATAAGATGAAAACAATTTACCCAAGCAACCTGGAAAAATAAAAACTTGGGGTAGAATTAAGTTCCTTTGAGCTGACATTTGTTACTAATTATGATTCTAGAATATTAAAAGTCATAGATCACATGATCTGAGAAATTCAAATTGAAAAGGTGTAGCTATAAATCTTTGCTCACAATTGGATATGCTTCATTTACTGACAGAATGACACAATCACTTAAATTTCTTGATGAAACAAAAAATGAAGGAAAAAATAATACTTTTGGCACACAATGGAAAATATTTCAAAGGAAAGAGAAAGAGATGGAGAGAGAATTATTTATCTATCTTCCCACCTACCCATCCATCTACCCAACCATCCCTTAAAAACTTTTTTCCTAGCTCTCTAGAAAAGAAAAAAAAAAAAAAAGTTGTGTGACAGGCACAAAATACAGGTGATCGGCTTAGTATAATTAAATATGATTCCAAGATAATATAGTTTAACAGCTTGCAAAATAGGATAATCAAATGATTTACTTTTCAAAATTCTGGTCCCTTCACCAAGACATCATTTTACAATGGAGATCGTGAAACTGAAGATTGTAACTGCTGAATATTATCAGATTTTATTTTTTGAATGCTTAATATCTAACCCAAAATCTGGTCATGAAAAGAAGCATAATTTGATTTATCCTCAAAATTTAAGTTTGCTCATGATCTCCACTGGTCTTTGAAATTTCAAAATTTCTTACATCTAGCATCAGGGTTGGAATTTCATCATGTAAATAATAATGGGAACCAAACTGATTAAAATTCTCTGTGTATTCACAATAACATATTGAAAATTTTACTATATTTAAACCCTAAATTAGTCGCAAAAATCAGGAAAATAACACTAATTCAAAAATTATGAAAAACTTGTTTCTGGAAACAGCTGACATATACATTTCATTCTTATTATTATCATTATTAAGTACCAGAAAAAAATAGCACATCTTTATTAAAGCCATTAAGATAAGAATATGTATTTAAGAACTGCCAAACAATATTCTGAATAGTTTGTTTTTTAAAGTCAAAATCACATCTTTACTTTTAACAAGTATTCACCTTTATCCCAAACTGCCTCATTCTGCCTTTATATTCACATGCATCTCAGTGACTGATTTTTTTTCTTAGATTTTTATAGAAGTTACACCTTTAGTTTAATATACATCTCATATTATTACTTGAACATATTGTTGTTCAAGTTCTTTTTTTCTGAAAGAAATGAGATTGCTAGTTTGGAAGTAATTTCCCAGTAACATAGTAACTATTGCCTACACCTCCTAGCATCCTGCAAATCATCTGGGGTCTGCAATGCCTCTGGACAGTCCTTCTTGTCGGTCAGCATTCACATGGCTTCAACTGTTGTGCTACATATTACAACTACACATGTTAGATGTCAGTTCAGTTTTCTCTAGATTATCCCTAAAGTCAATGTATAGTATTTGGAAATGTGTAAATCATCAACTACCTGTGATAGCTCTTTTTTCTTTTAATTTGTAATAAATATTTTATTTTAAAACAGTTTTAGATTTACAGAAAACTTATAAAGATAGTACAGAAAGCTCCCATATACCCCATATCCAATTTCTTCAATTAACATCTGTGATAGTTCTTTTAAAAGAGAAAATAAATCTGAACAATCGTGTTATTTGTTTTATTTGCATAGTAAATATATTTTTAAATCAAATCTATTCCACTTTATCTTAATAATTAGCTGTATTTTTTTAAAGGATTGGATTTACTTTCATTTACTTAGCAGTTTCTAATGTGCAAAGACCTAAGGAAGCATAGAAATGGGCAGCGTCCAAGTCAGGAAATGCTACTGTAAGGATTTGTATCTATTATTCCATAAGTCAGAAGTCAGAGGAAAAGACTACTCAAGCAGATGCTCCTCTTGAATGATATAAAAAATTGACAAGGGACATCTACCTGTTTGCAGCTGACTGTCCATTCCTTTCTTCTTATTTGACCATGCTGCCCCTAGAGAGCTCATCAGCCAACATTCTTACTTAGAATTCAGAATGCATTTTCTATAACATGTTGTTGTAAGTGGCAGTTGTACACAGTTGAATTAATACCGAATATGATGCTTTATGTACATTCTAGAACATGCAGATTTTTGCCTTCTGTCCCCATAACCTGATTACTATTTCTAACATGTTTTTTATGGGAAAGACCATTCTGATTTCCCAACGACTTACAAATAATTAGCATATAACCTACTGATACATGTGGAGAGCTTATATAGAAAATACAATTTAGCTTTGCTATCATCTTTAAGGAATGTAACTTTAGTAAAAACAACTTTATTACTTTTTGCATGCATATTTGCTATAAGAGTCATACCTCACTGATGCATAATCACAACTCTGGACTTTAGAAGTCCCAACAATCAAAGTTTAAGACAAAGCTATAAACAATGTAGAGAAAAATTTCATTTATATATTATAAGGTATTATTTTCTTACAAGTAGTAAGGTACCATGAAATTTTAATTTAAAAAGATATCCAGTAACATAAAGTTTTCATTTTAAAACTTTTATCTTTAAATTCTGCTTAATTGCATGTTAAAGGTGAAAAAATTAATATTTAATGAGGCTTATTGATCTAAATGATAATATGCTGTTTGGGTATTTGAAATTATTAGATTTGCTTATCACGCCTATGAAACCTGCTTAATTCAACCTAGCTACCTAAAGGAAGCAAAAATTCCCGTAATAATAAAATTAAAGCATTCCATTATGCTTTCTATTAAGTTGTTTTGTTCCTTGAATCACTGTCTATTTTAATTTATTCTTTTAAAAAGAAATTGAATTACTTAACTTGCATTTACCATGACAGGCTTCACTATAGCTAAGCATGGAATTGATTTCAGGAACTGTTCTTTACAAATGTTGGTCACTATCAAAGAAAAAAATGCCCAAGCAATCAATATTGAAGAAAGAATAAAGGGTGTGAACAAATAAAAGAAATGATATTTATTTTTCCTCTAACATTTTAAATATTCAACAAACTATTACTCATTAAGAAAAAAAGCCATAATCCCTGGAAATGATGGCCTCAGAAAGGGTTTTGGCAATCTTGTGTAATACTAAATGTACTGTTGGATCACTATTGCAGAAAAACAGTTGTCCTGCTGCATTTTAGTGATCTGACACGTTGCCAGAGGAATAAACAACTCTTTTAGCCAACAGAAATGTGATGTAGCTGCTGCCTACAGATTCTTGTTTTAGATTTTTGATGAAAAAAATACTATGTGTATTAAATATGATTTCCTTTCGTTACTTTTATCAAAAAAGAAAAATGCAATGAGAATTCAACTATATGCTAATATAAATTCTTAATGGCATGAAAGAAAAACTTTAAAAATCAAAGCCTATTTCATCATTAAAATTTGTTATCTGCATATATACCTATTATCACACAAAGATACACAGATTTTTATTTTTGAAAAAGTCATCCTGTTTCACTTCAAAAATTCACTAAACAAAATTACATATGGTGAGCAAACAATGTTCTTTTTGAACCATCTTTTCAAAAGAGTAACTAAACTTACTTTAATATACACAATATTTATTGGATATTTTAGAAACTGAAGAACTAGCAAAAGCTCAACAACTCTATCACAATTATATAACACCACTATACACTCTCAGTTCCATCTAGAGTAATGTACCTGCTTGTATACCTTTCCTGCTCATAGTTTTCAAGTCTTGACAAAAGCAGAAGCAATGTCAAAATAGATTCTCCTCCAAGAAAAATAAATGCCATGAGGGTCAGCACTTTTTTCATACAAAACATTAAATAGCAATTTGTATCTAAATAGGCAACACACCTCCAAAAATAACACAACACTTCACAAAACACATTTCAAAGGTACTAGCTTTGGCTTAAACCACTCCATACAGCTATTGATCAAATCAGTACACAGAAAAACCTTATTACAAAATCTATGGTCCTTTCCTACTCTGCAAATGACAGACATTTCAGGACACCGCAGCTCTACCATTAATTTCCTCCAAATACACGTGGCAGAGTAATGAGAAACATCAAACTTTTCACTTAATTTCTGAAGAACGTTGTACCTTTTGGAGACTATGTTCTTGAAATTTAAAAAATTAAAATAAAAACCACTCAAGAAATGAAACAGAGATCCAGAAGCTTTTCTTCAAAAACATAAAACCTTCAAGTAATATGTTCTTATAAAATTACACAGGTACATACAAACATATCTGTGTCTAGCATCTACTGCAACAGAGTAAAGCCAATTTTGGAGCAGTGACTTCAAATTTGATACATCAATTCACATCTAGTTCTAGCTCACCTTAACTAATTCGAAAGTATAATACACTTCAACAAAACCCTTGGAGAAAGACTGAAACGGCCTAAAACATCAAACTAAAGATCCATATAACTTCAAGGTAAAGTGAAACTCATATCCACCTCTCAAAATATTAAAACATGCTTGCACCTACCTTGGCCTTGTCCATTTCCTTGCTGACCCCAGAGGATCACAGTCACCATTAGCAGTTCCGGAGTCCATGTCCACATTCTTCTAGTAACACTTCCTTGTCTTCTGGTCATTGCATTTTAAACTCTGCATAATTAGTGGGGTAGGCATAAAGAGTATAGTAAATTACAACCTTAAAATGTAATACCATTCAAATCCCCTATCTAATATACAATGTGTATTTTTAAAGTACCCTGTTTACAAGGAGATATATTTGAAAATCATCTCTCTCTTTGGGATTCTAACAATGATGATTAATATGAAAACTCACTCATCTTTAACCTCATATTCTAAACATTCATCTGAATGATATTTTTCAATAGCAGTCTGCAAAATAGGCCATTAAACCTGTGAATATTTAAAAAACATTACCAAATCATCTACTGAAAATCAGTCAGGCAAAAAATTATATAGGACACTAGTTATAACTTGTTGAGGTAAATTGATACATGTCATCTCATGCACACATACAAAAATGAATTTTCAACACATTTATGTAAGTTTAGCCTAAGTATCTCATAAAATATATTTTTAATTTGATAGTATTCTACTTATATAGGTACCTTTAACTACATGGATTTATCATGTACACAAAACTAGTCTTGTATACTTAAAATGGAGAATATATGGAAATCACAAAACATTTGCAATTCCAATTTCAGATATATGTATATAAACCATAGGAACTATCATACAGAGATAAAATATAATATCTGACATATAATAAAATATTCTTTTTTATAATAAAATATTCTTGAATGTTTGCTTTGACACTGTTGTTAATAATGAAAAATTAAAATGCTTAAATATCCACCAAATAGGTGTTCTTTATTAATATAATTGAATGATATATGATAGGTAAAATGAATAAACTTAAGCCATGTGTAACAACATAGATAAATGTCAAAATTTAAAAGTTGAGCAAAAATAGCAAGTTGCAGAATGATAAGTTAAATACTATAATACTATATATTTTATATGCAAAAGAAAAATTGTTAAAATTATATATTTTTGCATCTGCATAAATATGTACTTCATAAAAATGGTAAACACCTCCACAGTGCAAATTAGGAAATTACACGATTACAATTTAAATAGTTATCAAGAGGGGTGCCGGGGTGGCTCAGCCGGTTGAACTTCTAACTTGATCTCAGCTCATCATGATCTCAGGGTCCTGTGATCAAGCCCTGTGCTGGGCTCCCTGCTTGAGATTCTCTCTATCTCTGCCTCCCCCCACAAAATAAATTAATTAATTAAAATAAATAAATAAAATAGTTTTCAAGAGGAAACTTCACTTAAAGATTACCCCAGATCCCAATTTTTCCACAATTGACAAAATATGGAGCTAAGGAAAGTAAATTTAATGATTTCCAGAATAAGCCCTGTATTCAAAATTCTGCATAATCATAATTCTAGCAAACTTGGAGGGGAATCTTGGCATCTAGAACTTCTTCTCCCTTTCTCCCACATTAAGAAAGAGGAGGACTTAATTACTCATTTTGTATTACTTGTATTACTTCATTTCAGACTCACAATATCAGAGCTAAAGGAAAATTTAAGGACCATCTAACCCATCTCATTTTATTTTATTTTTTAAGATTTATATATTTATTTATTTGAGGGGGGAGGGGCAGAGGAAGAAGGGGCTAGAATCTCAGACTCCACACTCAGTGTGGAGCCCCATACCAGGCTTAATCTTACAACCATGAAATCACCACCTGAGCCAAAATCAAGAGTCAGGCATTCAACCAACTGCACCACCTACCCTCCCCAAACCCATCTAGTTCATTTTAAATGAGTAAACAGTCCAAGAGGTTGTAATGACATCTCCAAACTGAAGTGTAGTAATACAATGATGACAGAAGATGATAGTATTAACACTAATATTTCCTGAAAATTTTTTAAATTCTACCTCATTTTACTGTGCTAAATGCCTTGTATTTGTCTCATTTAGTTCATAGAAACTCTACAAAGAAAGCAATTTAAAAATCACTACTTCAAAGCACAGAAAACAGAAGCTCAGAGAAAAGCCACACAATTCCCAAATCAGATGATTTGTAGCTAACATTGTTGTGACTTGAGCCAAAACTGAGTGACTTCAGAGCCTATGCTCTGAACAATGGATTACTAAGCAGAAATGTAACCCTAGATATAGCTACAGTCCAGTAATCAATCATTCCAAAAAGGATACTGAGAAGGAAAAAGATCTCCCGCATATTGAACCTCACATATTCATTCCAAATAAACATCTTCAGATTGAAAATCATTAAAACATCAATTGAATGATCACAGTTAATCTCTAAAAGAACCATTTCCAGAGAAATTTGGGATGTCCAGGGCAAATTTCAACCCCCTGCTAACATACATTAACATTATTATTAATTTACATTGAAGAATAAGAGGAGTAAAATTATGCAAGAGCAAAGTTGATGCTTGGTTATTTGTTTAGGGAGCAGGGTAGGAGATCGTTGTCAAAGACCAGCCGTAGTGGAGGTGGTGGTGGGGTGATAGATACATGTATACATTCTTTTAACCACTACTACACAGATCTTTGTCTCCCTCTAATCACTGCATAACCATTTTTATCTGGTACAGCAATGTCAAAATTCAGATTTAAATCACACTTCAATGGCTTTGGCAAATTTATTGTTAATATTTCCTGGACTGCTAGCCTACACACAGTACTCAGTTTAAATGGTGCCTTTTTTGGTGGCTCAGCTGTTGAACATCAGCCTTCGGCTCAGGGCATGATCCTAGGGTCCAGAGATCAGGTACAGGGATCGGGTACCCGGGTGGAGCCTGCTTCACCCTCTGCCTATGTTTCTGCCTCTCTCTGTGTGTCTCTCATGAATAAATAAATAAAATCTTTAAATAAATAAATGGTGCCTTTTAAAAAATACATATATTCTACATAAATTCGAGGCAGTATTTGAAAAATCTAAAAACTCTCTTCAGAAGGGACTGGCACGTAAAACACTATTTCCACTATATATTTTAGTAAAATTTTAAAAAGCAGATGCCTTTCGAATTGTTGTTATAATCAAAAGAAAATGCACCCTTCCCCTCTGAGTTGATGTTTATGGAAAGCTAATATTTTATAAATGCCAAGTTACTATGTCATCTATATGCTATTCTTACCATTCTATGAATACAAGAATCATATCTTTATGAAACTTTCATATAAAGTGCTCACATAATGTAAAATCAATACATTTTTATGAAAGAAAAACAAAATAACTAAAAAAGGGTATGTTAGATGAACCAGAAAATAAAGTAACATTTACCATAAAAACATGCCATGGAATTCTCTAAATCTTTTTTATAACACTCTTTTCATGCATTTAACATTATAAAATAGATGAGAAATATTGTCTTTATTTTAAGTACTTTTACCTGTTACTTGCTACTCTTTAAAGATTAGAGTAAGTCCTAATTGAGTCCATTGTGGATAATTGAGTCCACTGTGCTCTTCTCTCATAAAATAGATTTGCTATTCCCTAAGCAGAGAATACCTTAAACCTTCAGATTGATAATGACTATATATAGTGTTCATATGACTACCTTAATGTTGAAAGTTACAAAAAAAAAAAAAAGTAGACGTTGAGAATATATTGTATGTTATTTCTTGTTATACATAACAGTAAAATTAGTTGGGTCGTGCAAGGATTTGGGAGCAAAAGGCACTATGAGATGGTATCACAGGGTACTGAGGCTTCACAGGTATATTTACAGATGTTGCTCTGTCAGATGATGCCTGCAGTGATAGCCCTTGGTCTGAGCAAGGCTTCACACGTACTAGGGAGGTACCAACTAGGGAGGGGAGTCCTAAATTAAGAATCCTCACTGTAGAACACTTACCTTCAAACAAGTGGAAGTCTCCATTACAGACCATCCCTGAATTATCTCTGCAACTTCTAAAACCTTATGCCCTCTCCCAGTAGTTTCATTTCTCTTGTGGATCTTCTAAATATTCTCTTTCATCCCATTTGGTAGACTTGACCAGCCATCTTAAATTGTACATACATATGAAATTTGTTCTTAAGTGAAATCTATTTCTGAATCCAGGTAAGTAATGCCCCCAGACTTGTCATTCCATTGTCATGTATAAGCAGTAGTTCTGGTCAGCTTTTATAGCAGCTCTTATAGCAGCTTTTTTAAAACAAAAACAAAAACCTCTTCTCTGGAACAAAGTTTCCTTACAAGTCCTTCTCTTGGCAATAGTCCTCTTTCCTGAAGTTCTTCTCAAGTGAGAGTTGGTCTGTGCCAACAAGCCTCCAGGCTGATTCTCCTTTTGCTTAACTTCTCCATTAAAAAGCAACCTCTCTGATCACCCTTTTAAAACTAGAGACTAAAGAATCAAATGGGATCAGGAAGTGACCATAGCTCACAGGTCATCAATTCCTCTTCTCAGCATATTATAGGAACACAATCTAAGCCAGAAAAACATAGAGCCCATTACAGCTCTCGAGTTCCAGTTATTAACATTGATTTTTTTCAATGGGAAATTTTCATTAGAAGCCATCACATGACTTACATTCAGTAATAACTTAGATTAAGATATATATTGGAGCCTCACTTTAACATTGTCCTTGGATTCGGTGCCAAAGTCATTTTTAAAAGGACCCTTTTTGACATTAGTATATTCTTACAGGTAGGATCTATCTCAATCCAAAGTATATCTGGTATGCAATGGTGATGGCCAAAGGCCTATATAATCCAAATTAATACTGCAATATATGTAAATGTAAGTATACATATAATTCATGAATACATTTATATATATTTACTCTATTTTTCAACAGGCTAAAACTTGAAAGCTGAAAATATTACTCTAGACCACCATGCTTTAGAATAAAAAGCCCAGGCAGTGATAAGAAACTTAGATACCAGTGCAGTTTGATATTTTTGATGAATTAATTAATCTCTTTAAGATTCAGTCTCTACATATGTGACAAGTGAAAAAAATCTCCAAAATTCCTGTAAGCAATAAACTATTAAAATTATACTATGCCATTAGTTGAGGGGACACTGATAAATCATTTGTCATTGGCTTTTTTTAAAAAACAAACATCTTAAAATGTAATAACATACAATTCTGTCCCAAAATGTTGGTCTACAAACATTCTGCCTCAGAATAAGGCAGATATCTGGTAAAATGTATAGTCCTACGTAACACTGTGGACACAGTGACTCAGAACCTCTGAGATGAAGAGATGAAGCCTTGGAATATACATGGTAATAAATCCTCCAAAAGGCTAGTTTTTAGTCATAAGTTAGTAATTGCTGGTTTATACCATCATACTTAAAAACTATACATAGATTTAATAGAAATCCACTATTTCTAACCTTAATGATAGAAAGCTTTATATTCAGACTGACTTTTCAGAAAAATGAAACATAAAATATTGACTAATCACCTTTGTCTAATTTTAAATAAATATAACTAAGAGACTCAAAACAAGTTTAGCAGTAATCTCTCTATAGCTTGAGATCCCAAAGGAATCACAGGGGCCTAAAATCTCCCCCAGAGAGGCTGAGTGATTTATCTTCTGAAACACTGTGGAATTACTGAAGTAGCATAAGACTATTGCTGCATCGTGACATCCTCTCAAGTTTACTTAAAGATAAATCATCCCCAGGCTAGATTCTTTGACCTCATTAAGGTAGAACAAGAAAACTCTGAGCTTTGGAAACTAAAGGAAGTGAACAGTCCATGGACACAACTGGATCTAGTGATCTTAAATTGATTAATGAATCCAACACATACATGTCAGATATTATGCTAGTTACTAAACCACACTGATCAACAAGTTAGCCAGGGTCCCTACACTCTTAGAGCTTGCATTCTACAGAGAAAGTCAAGGGCAGAAACTTAATTAAACAAAGAAAATAAATCATTATAAAATGTGTTCATATGCAAAATCAAACAAAGAACTGGATGGAAAACAAGAGTACGGGGGACATCTAATAGAGGAGATTTTAACCAATTCTTTCGGGTGATAATATTTAAGCTTAGATCTGAAAACAACAAGAGTTAGCTTTGCATACAGTTGGAAGAGTCTCTTAGGAAATGAAATGAGGATTTTCAAGGGCCCTAATATGAGGACTATCTTGGCATGTGGAAGTAAATGAAAGCTATGAATCTCATTGGACTGAAGCAGGAAGAAAAGATTGACGTGATGTGACTAAAAGATAAGAAGACGTGAAATTATACAGAGCTATATTGGTAATGGCATAGAATGTGGGTTTTAGTCCCAGTACATTAGAAAAGTAGGAAGAGATATGAACTGATAAATATTTTAAGATATCACTTTGGTTTCTATGTTGCTAATAAGGAGTTAAGAATAAAATTAGGTAGACTAATGATGAGATAGGATAATAGAATAGGTAAGAAAATATCTGAATCTGGCTAGACTGAACATTATAAATAAAAATCAGTGATAAAATTCTAGATATATTTGAAAACAATATTTTTCTCCGCATCCTCTCCAACATTGGTTGTTTCCTGTCTTGTTAATTTTCCCCATTCTCACTGGTGTGAGGTGGTATCTCATTGTGGTTTTGATTTGTATTTCCCTGATGGCAAGTGATGCAGAGCATTTTCTCATGTGCATGTTGGCCATGTCTATGTCTTCCTCTGTGAGATTTCTCTTCATGTCTTTTGCCCATTTCATGATTGGATTGTTTGTTTCTTTGGTGTTGAGTTTGATAAGTTCTTTATAGATCTTGGAAACTAGCCCTTTATCTGATATGTCATTTGCAAATATCTTCTCCCATTCTGTAGGTTGTCTTTGAGTTTTGTTGACTGTATCCTTTGCTGTGCAAAAGCTTCTTATCTTGATGAAGTCCCAATAGTTCATTTTTGCTTTTGTTTCTTTTGCCTTCGTGGATGTATCTTGCAAGAAGTTACGGTGGCCGAGTTCAAAAAGGGTGTTGCCTGTGTTCTTCTCTAGGATTTTGATGGAATCTTGTCTCACATTTAGATCTTTCATCCATTTTGAGTTTATCTTTGTGTATGGTGAAAGAGAGTGGTCTAGTTTCATTCTTCTGCATGTGGATGTCCAATTTTCCCAGCACCATTTATAGTGAGACAGAACGTAAAGACTGCTAACTCTGGGAAACGAACTAGGGGTGATAGAAGGGGAGGGGGGCGGGGGGTGGGAGTGAATGGGTGACGGGCACTGGGGGTTATTCTGTATGTTAGTAAATTGAACACCAATAAAAAATAAATTAAAAAAAAAGAAAACAATATTTTTAAATGAATGTTCAACTGGGTATCATGGAATAGAGAGGGAAAACACAAATATGACCTTTAAGCTTCTAGCTTATTTACCTGAATGGTTGGCAGAGCCATTTCCTAGGACATGTTTTCTCTGAAGTATCCATATGCTGCCATCAAGTGAGGCACGGACTTACAGAGGTAAAATCTGGGACAAGCTCTAAAACTGGAAATTGCTAGCTCTTTAGTAGGGAAATGGTGTTTAGAGCTGAGAGAGTATGTATGTGTATAAAGAGCAGAGATTAGGATGGCACCCAAAGAAATATCAATATTTAGTAGTAATGAGTAGAGGAATAGAAACACATTGCCATATTAACAGTGGGGAAATGGACCTTAGGATATTTGCAAGGGAGTGCTACAGATGAACCATGACATCTGAACTCAAAACAGTGGAAAATGAAGACAGCAGAATACACAGGAATTGTAAAGGAACAACAAAAACTGTGGCCTAGGATAAATGTTAATGAAGATGAAGAACTGTAAGAATGAGAATACCTGAGCAAATAAGTTAAAAGAGGACTGATGTCCAGATGGTGGAATATTTGCCGTTAAGATCTTGATGGTACACACACTGGTATAGAAACAGTAGATTTGACCATGAAGTGGTAACTAAAGTGGAGAAAGGATAAAAAGCAATGGAGATAAGGACGTCAAGAAGTGGAGTGAACAGGAGACTTTGATGGTCGTTCCATCTGGATGCTGAAGTCATTGAAAATGGCAACAGGACTTAGCTGAAGAAGATTCCAAAAAAAGACCTAAAGCCTTAACTAAATGACAAGAGTGACCAGGAGATCTGTTGATATCAACAAGACAAAAAGAACATGATCAATATTTTCAAAGCATTTTTGTTTCAAAGGAACAGTATGACTTGCAACAGGGAAAGGAATTAGCAATATGAAAGTTATAATGAAGAACAAGAACAACTGCTGGACATAAGGCTTGTGGAGGGTGATAAAAAGACCAATCTCTATTTGTGAAGGCGACTGGGAAAGTTAGCCTATGGTGTCAACCAAGTTTCATTTTAAGAGAATTAAAAAGGCAATTTGAACTTAGCAACAATCACTTTTAACAGTTTTCAGTAGCTTAGTATACTACAGTAAAATCAAGATTTAACGCAAAGTTATAAATTCCAATGTCATAACATCTCAGAATTGTCCAAACCACATAATTCTGTTTCTCTCTATACTGTCCACTATCTTATTCAGTAAAGAGGGCACTAAAACACACACACACACACACACACACACCACACAGAAACTCAAGTGTGCATGTCTTATTTAGCTGCATATGTCATTTTGAACTATATTCAAAGTAAACAAATCATACCATAACCTTCAATAATGGAGACTTTGAGGAATTAGAACATGGCTTTCTATAAAAGAAGTTAGCCTAAGTACAAGAAAACAGAAAAAAAAAGTCCCGCTTTGGAAGCCTACTTAGCTGAGTCATGCTTTGCCACCAGCAGGCACCAAAAAAAAGCAGTACAAGACTGGTAGAGCCTTTTAAAGGAAGTGGAAGACACCTATCTGTGAGGTTCAACTCTTAAATGCCTGGTCAAGATATAGCAACTGGATGAGAGTTCAAATTTTATAAAGATGAGCACTTGTTAAACTGAAAGATCTAAGAAGACATAGGAAGATACAGTGCCTATACCTTTGGATAGATAACTTTCTACAAAAATATCTTGCATCTTCCTATTGTTGTTTTTTCTTTAAAAGAGCTAACTTAGAAATAAAAACTATGAAATTAGAAAAAAGGCTATGAGATGTGTGTGGGTGAGTATGCATTTGCCAAAGATCATTCAGACTATCTTCTAACTATAGACTTCAAGCAAGACAAATATACAGCATTTTACTTCAGGGCAAGCTACAATAAGTGAAAAAAATAAGAATTTTTTAAATCAGTATTGAATATTTCCCATAGTTCTGAGCATCTAGAGTCCAAGTAATCAATCTCTTTGTTACATGTAGCCATCATGGCATTCCAGAAATTCCATAAGACACTTTTTCCGTTTAGATTTGGAAAAGAGAATGGGGGGAAAAATCCTTTGTTGTGCTCTGTATTCTATGCGCAACATAGATTTTGTGCTACATGCTAGTGTTAGATTGTGATTACCTATAACTCTATGTGAAAAGGTAGCTTAATGAGCAATAGTCTTGAAGTTAATAAGCCTGACACTGGTTGGCTCAGTTACTAATTGGGTAAGTGACCTTGTACTGTTATTTAACCTCTCTAAGATAAATTATTTATGGTGATAAATTGAAGAGGCTCAATTCCCTCCACAGGTGACAGTTATGTTGATTTCAGTCTATTTATATCCTGCTAAACTGCAAGTTGGACAACATAGAACTTTCTTTCTAGACTTCACAATTCCACAGGACCCCTTACACTTGTCTTTTCCAACCTCAAGAAATACAGAGGGCAGCCCTAGTGGCTCAGAGGCTTAGCACTATCTTCAGCCCAGGGTGTGATCCTGGAGACCCAGGATCGGGTCCTATGTCAGGCTCCCTGCGTGGAGCCTGCTTCTTCCCTCTGCCTGCTTCTCCTTCTGCCTGTATCTCTGCCTCTCTCTCTGTCTAATGAATAAATAAACAAAATCTTAAAAAAAAAAAAAGGAAATACAAAGGAATAAAAAAGGACTCTTTTCCAATTTAGCAAGAACTATCTGAACTAAATGAATGTATATAATGTTCATTATTTTAATATATAAGATACATCCAAGCAGTTCCATGAAGTTCTAAGCTCATTAAAAGGCCTTGATATGGAATGTTGAGAGGATGGTCACCTCTCTTCATTCCCATCTTCCAGTTGCCTTCAATGCCTTGAAGTTGATTTGCAGTCAAAAATTAGAATCCTGAGAGAGCTAACCTAAATGAGGAATCAGGCTAATTTCTCAGTAAGAGTGTTCTAGAATAATAAATGCATTTCTGGTCAAAGCACTGGGATTCTGGAAATAACCATTTTCATAATGAGGCACAGGAACTGTGACTGTAAAAAGTTGGTATATGATATCTGCCAAGTTCAAATGAGCTTCATTTGAAGGGCCTTCTACTAGGGCCACGTATAATGACTCAAATTAGTGAACTTAAAAATTGTTTTAAAATGCTTGATGGAGACATTTCAAATTATGATCTGAGATTTATCACTCATACTTCTGCTGAATTCAATGTGCTACCAAGATTTAATCAGATTAATCAAATACCATAAACTGAAACATACTCTTCCTTACAATCATTTTAAGAACTTTTAAACAGCTCAAACCTAAAAGATATGCTTTTAGTAATAATTTACTGGAGTTCATAAGTTTTATTTAATGTAGTTGTTTAGAGATATTTTTAACAAAGTTATTTGTAAAATTAAGACAATTTTTTTAAGAAATATTCTGGAGGGAGTTACTTAACTTACTAAAGATAATTTCAATTTATGAATCCAATGCCATTAATCATAAGCTAAAGAAAATGTAATTGTAAAACTTCATGAGAAGTAATATTTGTTACAAAGTTGTATCATTTGTTCAATTGGATATACTCCATATTACTGGGAAATTTTAAGAATTTCATTTCTTGGTCAGCAAAGCCTTTATTCCCTGGATGAATATCATACTCCCCACAGATATAATGATCGACATATTTGTCAGATTTGTCTGCTGGTTTCATGTAAGCAGTTTACAAAAGATAAAGTAAATAAAATGTAAAGATGCACTGTTTAAAACTTTCATCAAAAAGAACATTCTTTCAGTTTTAAGAAAACATGACTGAGCTTTCTGACCTATTATCAAGTTAGAGATGTTGAGCAAATACAACCTTTCATAATCCTATTTTCTTTTAATCCTATTGTTCTGAAAAACTGTCAGGTATCATCAATTTTACAACTTTGCTTCTTCTCAGCAGCTTATCTATCACCCTTTTTTTTTTAAAAAAGATTTTATGTCATTATTCTGTGTGAGACACACAGAGAAAGGCAGAGACAGGAAGAGAGAAGCAGGCTTCATGAAGGGAGCCTGGTGTGGGACTTGATCCTGGCGCTCTGGGATCACTCTCTGAGCCAAAGGCAGATGCCCAACCGCTGAGCCATCCAGGCATCCACATCTAACACTTTTGTCACACTTTTCAACTGTTTCTACCACTGAACTAGGTGAATGTATTATTAGAATGGGTAGTAGAAATTGGATTATCAGTGGAATATATCCTATTTCCCCCTATTCTGGTCTTCAAATAACTCAAGCTCTCCTCACAACCCTAACTTTTATCAGGGGTACTAGTCCAAGTGACCCTGGATGATGATGGTACTCTTAAAGTAAAATTATTAATGATTTTACAATGCCAGAAAGATTATAGGATTATCCAATACAGCCTTGAATTCACCATCCAAGCCTCACATCATCAGAGGACATTTTTATGACTTTGCTAGCCTTCAAAACACACTTCTTTTTTAAGCCTACATATCATTTGTATACATAAACAAAACAGTTCATCTCTTTACATTCTCACTATTCTGAGATGATAAAGGACTTTCTTAAGAAAATTAATTCTCAATTCTTCCCTTAAATGTTCACTCAATTCTACAACAACCATCTATAGCAAAACAAAAAAAAAATGTGGTTTAAATGTGTTAGTTTCTCCTTTTTAAGATTGTATTTATTCATTCGTTCATGAGAGACACAGAGAGAGAGGCAGAGACATAGGCAGAGGGAGAAGCAGGCTCCTTGTGGGGAGCCTGATGCAGAACTTGATCTCAGGACCCCAGGATCATGACTGGAGCCAAAGGCAGACATTCAACCACTGAGCCACCTAGATGTCCCTAAAGGTGTTAGTTTCTTATTGCTGCTATCACAAATTAACACAAACTCAGTGGCTTAAAACAACATAAATTTATTTTCTTATAGTTCTATAGGTCAGAAATCCAAAATGACTTTTACTGAGATAAAATCAAGTCATTTTCCAGGCTATGTTACTTCTAGAGGCTTTGGGGAGGGAATCATATGAGAAGTTGAATATATTCTGTCTCCAACCACAAAACTTATTACTCCAACCTCTTCTCTTCTTCAATCATCTCATCTCCTTCTAGCATGATCTTCTGTTCTCCCTTTTATAAGGTATTTTATGTTTATACTGAACCTACACAAATAATTAAAGATAATCTCTGCATTTTAAGGTCAGGTGATGCAAAACTTTAATTCTACCTGCAACCTTAACCACCCCTCCTTGCTATGTAATACAACATATTCACAGGTTCTGGGGATTGGGATGTAGACCTCTTTGTAAAGACATTATTCTATCTACCATACTAAACAACTGGGAAAAGGTAAAATTATGTATAATGCACTGCTAACTCTGGCAATGAAATATTATATTACATAAAAGTCTATCACAAATTATTTTTAAAAGTTTTAGCTACTAGATTATTGGTCAGTTGTGGTATATTCCAGAAAAATCTCATGTTCTTGATGTTAACCCATCACACAGAAATAAATGGTCTTATTAAAATTAAAAAGGAATATTCAAGGCAACTAGAGAATAGAAAAGGAACTATAGTTGCTATACCTCAAGAGGTCTGGTTTCTGAATATTATAACCCTAGCAATATGTGCACATATGCCAAATTCCTTTCCAACATACTCTGGATGCTAGTTCCCTATTTACCAAATACCTTTATTCTCATCACTACTTACCCAAAGTCCTATTTTCTTTAAAGCTTATCTTCATTAACATTTTTCCTCCTTCCCCCCCCACTCTTATTTTTCTTTCCTGAACTTGATTTCATTTCTTATGTACTCCATATGTTCTCATACTTGATTATGCTCTGCTTTACAAGATTCTCTCATTTTAGGCATGCACCCCACAACACACACACACACGCACATATACACACAAGATGCTTTGTCTGCGTGACTTACCACTTTAGTACACAATGGTAACATCTCCTGCTCAGGCTCTGTCACCAGACTGAAATGCAGTATTTTTCAACCTGTAGTCTAACTTAAACTTCATGATCGAGTAAAGCCCCTATTTGAAGGAATAGTGGGATTTCTGCCCCTCAAAGTCTGGGTAATGCACAGAAACACATTTGGGAGCATAATTGACTTTTATGTACAGAAGCCAGATGCATTTCATGCCTATGTGTGCTTAGGGAAACAAGTGCATCTCATATATCACAATAAGCATCTGTTCCACTAAATTCCACTGCCGGATACTCATCATACTTAGGCAACAAAACACTTAAGGAAATAAAAGCTCTTTCCAATAAAAAAAATAAATAAAAAATAAGAAATAAAGTACATCAGAAAGCTTTGTTTAAAAAAAAAAAGTCTTCCTCTACCAGTTAAGTCAAATAGAAACTACTAAAAACAATAAAATAATAATTGAAATATAGTTTCTGATGAGGAATCTTGGCCCCTACCCTGTAGAATTTAGAAAAAATGATATGTGAGTTTATATTTGAAAGGCTGCTTTCAACAGCAAAGAGTATGCTCTGATATATACTGAATATACTTTGATATACATACTTCTGAAATATATGAATATACTTTGGAAAATGCAGACATTTTAAAAAACTAATAGAAAACAAACTATATGAATATGAACCTGTTTAAACTTTTACAGACAATTTTATAGCTTTATTTACAGAGTTAATAAATTCATGCTACAATTTTGTTAAAATATCACAAATACCTCTATATAAATAATTTCCTCTATTTTTTTAATTTTATTAGCAATACAGATTCTAATACATTTAGTGTTCATATCAATCTCAACATTTTCTGCCAAAGTACTTTGTCCTTTTTTCTATTGGACCATTCTTATTGATTTATTGAACTATTTATATGCCAAATATGTCAAATGAATTGCAAATACTTTTTCCTGATTTGGCAGTTTCTTTTTCTACCAACTCAGGGTATCATTTGAAATACTGAAGTTTTCTACTTTAACAAAGTCCAAGCCATCAATCTCTATGAGTTTCTGTCTTTAGTTGGGCTGTACTTAAGAAAGTTAATTTAGCCCTAATATTACAAATAATATCTGCTTATAGATTTTTTCTTTATATTTTGAGGAGTTTACTGAATGCCTATTGTGAAACTAATTCTTATGAATGGCGTATTATAACTTTTAGCAACTATTTAAAAACAATACTTGATCATTATTTTATGAATAATTTATCATTTTCCCATTGATCTGAAAGATCGTCTTTATAATATAGCAGATTTTAAGTTTATTGAAATTATGTAACATTACGTAATTATTAAATAACATAAGTTCAAGTTTAATTTTATATTTACTCCTTCACCATTATCCCCTGAAGGAATGGATGGAGGAATTGCGTTCTTATGGTTTCAGTGTGCAATAACATGGTTTTAATGACATTTGAACAACACAGAAACTTTATTTTCTGGTTCTGAATTGTGTTTCAGATTGACCAATCTGTCCTGCAATTTGCCTTTGATGGTGGAGACTGAAATCTGTGATAGCTACATTTCTATTATTTAAAATTGTGTCAGGGACTAGGTAGGTGCTCCAAAAACATCTGTTTAATGATTAGACTGATAGATATCTGGTTTTCTATTGCAGTAGTGCTACCATACCCTCAACAATTACCTGGTTTTTCTCTGTCAAAAATAAAACGTTCATGACAGTTTTGCATGTGTCCATGTGCATGTACATGGACTCTTTACAGAGACACACTGCTTTCCAAATACCACCAAAGATTATAATATATTTGTTCATTCTAAAGGTCTGGTCACAAAGAAAATAACAACAGAAAGCCATAAATGTGAGCTTGGAAAGAACAGAATACGGAAGATGAAATTAACAAATAGAACTTTCTCCTTTTTCAATTTGTTGCTAATGAAGTGAGAAAAGTAATGAATGTAAAAATGAAAGTACACTGTTACATATATGTCACATGCACTCATTTTCATAATGAATACATATATACAGATAAGTATGAATCTATGGGCTAAATGGTATGCCATCTGTTTTGTATTTATAATACACATATATGTACATATATATACAACAAATATGAATGATTTGCATAAAATTTCCATTTTGTTCTTTTCCTCAGCTAAAAACTAAAAAGCATTTAAATCAAAACCAGTTAATTTAGAAATGTTTTTAAGAAGTATCTCCTATTAGTCTTCATTTTTATGGCTCCTATGTTGTCATTTTATGTCAACTTTGCCATAATTTATACATATTTGAAAGTCACCTTAAGAAATTAATCTTTAAAAAAAGAGATTAATCTTTTTGCTAAGATCTCTAAAACTCAATATATGTATGTGCACAAATACTTAACATAGGGAGGTCAATTGCAAAAATAGGTATACATATATCAAAAAAGGGTGCCTGGATAGCACAGTCGGTTGGGCAGTTGACTCTTGGCTCAGGTCATGATCTCGAGGTCATAAGATCCAGCCCTACATTGGTCTCAGCATAAAGACTACTTGAGTTTCTCTCTCCCTTTCCTCTGTCCACCCCCCAAACTGTCTCTAAAATAAATAAATAAATCTTTAAAAAAAAAAGACAATTTCACTCAGAATTTTAACTATATATTTTGTTCTGTTAATAAAATCAACATATTATATAGCTGGGTAATAAACATGTTTGTTTTCATTGGCTTGCTTCCTTCTGAACTGCCATATTCATATAATACCTTGACAATTTGATACTTCATCACAGTAAGCATAGTGATCAAAAAAAAATTAAATCAGTGAGTTGAAAGACAATATATTTTTTGATGAACTGAATAAGTTAAAGTTGTCAGTCAGTGGTACAGCAAGGCGAAAAAGTATGAAAATCAAAGTTCTCAAGGCCAGTGAGTAACAATAAGGATGCTATATACTGTGCATCCAGTCACCATCACCATAAATCTGTGATACCCATATTGCCAAATATTTCACATACAGCCTTAATGGTGATTAATATATGTGCCAAAGTAACTGAAACTGAAATGAGATTTTGCAGAAAAAGTGATATTTAAAAGCATTTTGAAAATTTCTCATTTTTACATCTGGAAAAAACACACGTCAATGTTATCTATACAAATCTTGATTTTATTTACCTAGTATTTAGCAAATAGAGTTTTAGTGAAAATGTTCAGATTTGTAGAATTCAGTGCATGAAACTGCTAAGTGATTATAAAAGAAATCTACAACAAATCCTGATTCTATAAATTTGCCAGTTGTGGCAGCAAAATGTAACTTACAGTGAATGTCATTATCTTCCCCATAATCCTTAGTAGCATGTGCCATTCTTCTCTTTAGATAATTGATGTATGTGATCCAGAGGTTTGCGCACATGCTATCTCAGCACACACCCTCTAGCCTTGCCTCCCAATCAAACTGCATCTTAAAAGCCTTTCGATGTAGGAGTTCTAGAGCCATCACTAAAAATACATACTTGTTACAGGTATTGAAATGCCTCCCTTCAAAAATTCAGAACACACTATACTGAAAAAAATGGATCTAATTTTTTAAAATTGCTTTACAACACTGTGAACTCTATGAAATAAATCATGCTGGGATTAGACAACTTTCTTCATTTTAGCCTTTCTCATCTGTTTTCTCATTACTTTTTTTTTCCATGTAGTCACAGTTAACAATAGGTTCATTGTTAAATTTCACTAATTGATTACTCCACAAAGTAAATTATTTCAACCACATTTCTGATGCTTCCTCTACTGCTCTGGTCCTATATAATCCTGTATTTTTTAATGAGTCAGCTTTTGATTTAAAAAAAACTCTCACATTTATTCTTGAAAAAGCCATTACTCCTTATAATGTTTATAATGGCAAACATCCGCTAGGTCTTGTGATCTACCTAGAGAAAATATTAATCATATTACTTCAGTATCAGTCAATAATAAGAACTATGTCATTTACTATCCTCAAATTCAGTTCTATGGATAATAAGTTTCAACCCAGAGACAGTTGGTTGCATGAGCAACAAGAGGAAGACAACCAGCAGTCTTATACCCACACTGGGACATGTCCACACATACTTGCTTCCACAGCCAAAGTAATACCATATGTCCTCAGTGATGTGAGTGGGCAAAAGTAACAGTTGGCCTGCTAAAGAGAGCCATATGTACAGGCAGCCTATCACACCATTCTTTTTACTTATGGCTGCTGAAAGCTGAGTTGAAGTTCTTGCTCTCATGAATAGCATGGCTGGAGATGCCCCCTCCATAGTAGAAAAACACCATTTATTGTGCAACTACTATATATCTGGACATGAAAGCAAAAATATGCTTGTACATTACTCTTCTTCTTATAAAGAAATACTTACACATCAATAAAGTTCCTTCTCTCAATCTCATCTTCCCTCACTAAAATATTTTGTATTTATGTGCAAAGGGACAAATACACAGTATTTTATCAAAAATGAAAATTCATAATCATCCTTGTCCAATTGCATGTTATACAACTTTTATTTGTAGCTGGATAGTCAGAAAATTATTTTGTTTGACATGAAAAATGTTAAAGAAAATTAGAAATATTTAAAAACTTAAGAGTATTTAAATCAGTTATGGAAAGCAAAAAGATAGCAATAAGCAAAACTGCATTCCACACACATTACAAGGTAAAAGAAAAAGTGGATTTTGAATGATTATAACAGCTTTGTACCTTAGCAAGGGCTTCTCTGGAATCTCCACAATTGCAAAGACAATTCAGCTATTGTACCAATAATAAAATTTATAGTTTTAAGGTCATTCTTAATACTGTGATCAGATAAGATAATTTACTTTTCTCCTAATGGCTTCTTTTTGACAAATGAGAGAGCTTTTAGGAAGGACAATGCTCCCTGCACAACAACCAGTAAAGCATGTCACATTCATTTACAATATAATTTTAAGAAAAATGAAGGACAAACTTGTGAGACAGTAAGAATTCATTTGCATTAAATTAATTTGAGCAGGGCATTTCTTGTTCCCTTTGGCAACAATATAGGGAAGGAAATTAATCCATCTTATTCAAAAGTTCTCTTTTGGATTTCAGAAAGATTTGAAAAGCTGACATGACCATCATTAAACTTCTCCTGGAAGTCTACAAATCGTGTATATAACTCATGAAAAAATATTCACAATGAATATTTGTGAAAAGCACCAGTTATTATGGAACTACTAAATGGCATCCACTTGAATATGCCCTGAAAAGTTTTAAAAGGGCTCCAAGCTTTCTGTGGTTTCTTCCATTGATTTGGCTTTATAAATAAGAGCTAACTTCATAAATAAGAACTATCATATATACTTCTCTATGTAACTTAAAGTTAAGTCATCAGATGTTGGATTTGACAGATAATAGGTTTAATTAATATTTTTGACCCTAGAAATACAAATGATTTCACTTACACTTTACTAAAATTAGAGCTAATGAATTCAAGGGATCAGTATCTTTTGTTGGAAAATTACCCATCAATATCTTCTAATAGTTCTAAAAATCCCCAAATTTATATTTTCTCCCACAAGGAAGCAAGCACATTAATTTCAGGGTCCCAAAGCACACAAATATTACTACCATTTATGTTAAGCTGAATAATGCTCCTGAAGACATTCTCCCCCTAATCCCCACATCCTGTGGATGTATTACCTTACCCAGTTAAAGGGACTTTGAAGATGTTATTGAATTAAGAATATTGAGATAGAGGCCCTGGATGATCCAGTGAGCCTAGTGTAATCACAAAAGTCCTTGAAAGAAGGATGGAAGGGTTAGAGGAAGTTAAAGGAAAGGGCAATGTAGAGACAGAGAGGATAGGAGCAATGCACCTTGAAAATGGAGGAACAGAAGGTGGGAGCACCTGGGTAGCTCAGTCAGTTAAGTATCTGCCTTTGGCTCAGGTCAAGATCCTGGGGGTCCTGGGATCCAGTCCCACATTGGGCTTCCTGCTCAGTGGGGAGCCCTCTTCTCCCTCTCCCTCTGCCTGCTGCTCACCCTGCTTGTGTTCTCTCTTTCTCTGTCAAATAAATAAATAAAATATTTTTAAAAAAGAAAAGAAGGGGATCCCTGGGTGGCGCAGCGGTTTGGCACCTGCCTTTGGCCCAGGGCGCGATCCTGGAGACCCGGGATCGAATCCCACGTCTGGCTCCCGGTGCATGGAGCCTGCTTCTCCCTCTGCCTGTGTCTCTGCATCTCTCTCTCTCTCTCTGTGTGACTATCATAAATAAATAAAAAAATTTAAAAAAAAAGAAAAGAAAAAAGAAATGGAGGAAGGGGCATTAAGCCAATGAATTCAGATGGCCACTAAAGGCAAAAAAAGGCAAGAAAATAGATTCTCCCCTCAGAGCGTCCAGAAGGAATCAGCCTTGCAGACATCTTGAGTTTAGCCCAGTGAAACTGGTTTTAGAATTCCAAACTCCAATACTGTAAGACAATAAATTGCTGTTGTTTAAGCCATTAAGTTTGCAGTAATTTATTAGAGCAGCCATAGGAAACTAAGATACCATTATAATAAGCCAAAGAAAGAAAATGAAATAGCGATGAACTTGAAAGTCCTAGGGGGAAAAAATGGGGTGTTAAAAAGAGGATTTATCTTGATAACTATATATGCTACTTGTTTACCCCTAAGCTATGTTATTAATATGATCCTAAACATCCAATCAATATGAACACCAGTATGTCTACTTTAGAGATGAAAATTTTCTCTTTACTCTTCAAGATAGTCTTGAACAACCCTATATGTGATAGAACAAACATCTTCATGTAGGAATCTTCCTGTTTAGCGGAGAAGTTATATCTGAAATTAAATCCTATTAAGTCAATCTTGGGACAATATGTAGAATATTCAAATATTACCTATCAAGAACACCACTAGGACTGTTTGTGATGCTACCTTCACCAACAGTATCAAAGTTTATTTGAAAGATTTTCAAAGCAATACTAAAAAATCATGTCCATTTTTTCCTCTTGTTAAAGATAAATCATTGCCCAACTGTACATTATATTTATGTTAATTGGATTAAGTCCAGTCATAAATTATGTACCACAAACAGGAAAGTCTTACTTATTGCTAACAAAATGACAGTACTAAACTGTCAACGATAGGAGGAAGTCATGTTTAGTGGAATAAATATGTCCCTTTTCTTTTTTTTATAATAAATTTATTTTTTATTGGTATTCAATTTACCAACATACAGAATAACACCCAGTGCTCATCCCGTCAAGTGCCCCCCTCAGTGCCCGTCACCCATTCACCCCATATGTCCCTTTTCTTATCAAAACTTGTTCTGAGATCTAGCTTGCTTCCTCTCACAAGCTTAAGTACAATAAAACTTGTGAGAACTCTCCTACTTTTCTAGAGTTTAATCAGAAGAAAAGTAGGAGACGTGAATGTTTCGTGCAAGATTGACATTGACTCTGAGGAGGGGAATCAAAAATTTGGAAATAAAATGTGGAGTATCTCCATAGTAGTATATAAGAAGACAAGAAAAAAATACATATTGTCTCTCATGTGCCAATAAGTCCTTTATATAAATGATTTTATCGAATTTTTAACGTGCTAGAAATTCTTCAAAACAGGCAATTTTTTCACAATTTATAAAGAAAAGATCACAAAAAGGATCTTGATCAATGCCACACAGCTAATAAAAGGTAGAAGTAGGGTGAATATAACAAGCAAGAATAAAATAGCAGTCTCGCCCACTTGGACTTGAGACTACGCAAAGAGGCAAAACATAAACAAAGAACCTATAAATTAGATACTAGTAATCTCCCCATTTCATAAAAGAAGCATCTGAGGTTAAGAGAGCCTACACCATTTGTTTCAAGTTCATACATTATATATATTATAATCATTATAAGCCAAAAGACAATTTCAAACCCAGATTTGCAAGACACTTTATTACTTCAAGATGCATGTGCATTATTTCCGGGATAAACTGTGATAATTTTTGTTACTTCTTAGTGAGTGTCCAATAATAAGAGTGCTACAATTTAACCTTATTTTTATTTACTTTGAGAATTACTGAACGCCTTCACTTGTCTTTTGCAATTTCACTACTCATTCACATTACAGTTACCCATGAAAAATGAAGTTCAACATCTGCATCCTTTTTAGTTGCAAATTCTGGAGCTCAAGTAATACACAGTAGATCACACTAAACTGCTAGTGTTGTTTGGAATGAAAAAAGGGGAATTTTTAACTCAGGAAAAATAATTGGATTGTTCATTCTTTTATCTCCATTATAGTTCACTAAATGTGTATTTGTATTAAAAAGTGTAATTTTCAATAACTCTTCCTATGCTTAAATAATGCATTTAAAGAACTGATTCAACAAATCAGAAAAATTCATGAATTATGCAAGGCAAAATTTTTGTTTGGTGACTTCTGCTTTTTTTTTCCTTATCATGTAGCCCATTTTAAGAATCACAAATTTGTCTTAAAGTCAACCTTCTAGCTTTCTCCCAGTTCCTCTACTTTCTCTTAGTTTCTCTTATGTGGTGAATAAAATGTGTTTATCCAAAGCTATCTTAAAACAATCCAGTGAAAACTGTAGTTGTCAATCATATCCACTGTTCATACATCTCCATATTTTTCTGCAGTAAATCTCTTCTATTACTCCCTATGCTATCAAGTGTCACTACAAAAGGAGATAAGGAATGAATCTCATAATGTAAGACTTAAAATGTTCATTCCTCTCGTTAGTATCTCATACTCACTCTGAACTATTCATGTAGCAACTAAGCAGCTACTCAATAAGCAACTAAGTGAACATGGCACTTTTAGAAAAGCAAAGTCCAAAATTCAATTCATTCCTCTGCAAATTTTTATCCAAGAAAGCATGGCCCAATGGGCATCCTCTATGTGAAAAAAGGAACTCACTTTCATCAATGAATGTTCATGATACTCCTGTAGTAAGAATTGTTACTGTTCCACCTATATGGGCTAAGCACTCACTATTCTCATTCACACAGGTCAGACAACATCCAGGCCTAAGCAGTGACTCTGCCACTGGCAGGGGCGGGGGTTAATCACCAGGGCTGTCTTCAGCCTGTCCAGGGTTGTCTGGAAATTCTAGGGCAGTAATGTCCCCAGTTCCTGAAGCAGCCCTTAATCAATGATGCAAATCACTCTTGTCCAGAATGTTTGTAGATAAAGATGTATAATGGTCCTCATTCTCTCATGAGGAAGAAAATGATATATCCTTTCTTATCTTCCTCTCTCCCTCCTTCCACACTCAGCTAACCATCTATCTGGAAGAATTGCACAGGAAGAAAAATAAGGCTTTGGTCAGCACTCTCAAGAGGACACCTTCTCTGAGACGTTAAACAATGATGAGCTTCACACATACTCTGCTTGAGTTACTTTATAGGATCTGAAAGATTTTGAGAAAAATCATTACAAGTCATCCTTTTAATACCAGGCCCCAAAGGGAATTGTTTAGATGGTTAAGAGCTGTAGAATTTATTATCTTGATTCATTCAAGAATACTTGAGCCATGAGTGTATATGGAATCCTGCAATCAGATGCAAAGTTAGTATACTAACTAACATATACTTAGTTCCCATATGTAAATATATATATCAGGTCTATCACAGGAAAAAAAAAAAGAAAAACAGGTTCAAAGTGTATGAGACTCCAAGAAGTATTTACTGCTCTTGCTCACCTTCTTCCCATACTCCTAAAGGCTCTACTGAGCACTGATACACACACATATGCATCTTCCTGCAAACAATCACAAATTGTCCTTGTAACTCAAATGGCTTTTTAAAAACTTAAGTAGAACAGATTATTACCACTTAAGAATTAAAGTGAATAACAAAGCTGAAACAAATTTAAAAGTTCTTTTTCCTTTCTGTCTCTCTCTCTCAAGACTTAAAATGAGGGTCACTTTGAATCAGTCCGTATCAGACAAAGCACCCATGGCATATATAAAGTTTAAATAATTTTTTATGAATGTGGTCATGTATCAAAAAATAAAATTGTTCAGTTTCTAACTTCCTCTTCTCATGAATCCTGTTTAGGCATACACTACCTGCCAATGTTCAAGGAATCTTAAAGACTATTCACTGTAAAGTCTGGCAGTTTACTCTGAAAGCAAATTGTAACTGTGTTTCAAGTTCACACTAAGCAATTTTAAAATGCATCTGAATGTCCACTGTCTTCTATCTTGATTATTAGATGTAAATTATTCCAAGAATACTCTTAGTAAATATTGACTCTGCCTTTCAAATCCACTCTTATAAAGGAGGACACAAGGTCAACTGTTAGGTGTTTAGGAGTTATTTGAAAGTGAGGAGCATATAACTCTGCACAATCACATTTTCTTTTATGTACATGAATGAAACCAGTTTTAACAAGTAACCAGGAAAAAATAATCAATATCTTAGATATTTTTACATAGGCATATTCATGTATCACTACTGTAATAGTTTCAAATAAAAGCAACTGTGCACTTTTTGGGAAAAGAATTGAAGTTAAATAGCCTCAGCTTAAATTTCTAGTTTATTACATAATAATTTTAGAGAAATAAGTTTAATCCCTCCATATGATAGTCTTTTCACATTAAAAGTGGAAGTAATATTACTAATATTACTAAAGTGGAAGTAATCTTTCTAAACTTCTGTAAGAAATTAGAAATGGAAGAGCTGAGAAAGAACAGGCTCATTTTGTAGACAGGAAGGATTTGTTGAATCCAAACTGAAGTTAAAAGGAAAAGAAAAGTAAAATATTCCACCTTAATTGCTAAAACTGTAGATGCATATATCTCAATTTGAAAAGCCTAAGTAAGATATCTTAAGCATAAAATGACACTGGACCCTTATAGAGAATTTAGTTAATATTTGAAAGATATATAAATTTCATTCCTCAATTTCAGTTCTGATATTTATTTTTAAACTCATAATTTTATACTTGACTATTATTAAAATTCATGGTAGCCCATATAGTCATATGCCCACCAGTTCTACTGAAAAGTATCCAGCAAGGCCCATGAAGTAAATATTTAATCCAAACACAAAAATAGCTAACCCAACCACCTAAAAGCAAAACATTAAAATAAAAAATTCTTATGGCCATGATGATTAAAAGTTAGTGCTACTAGCAAGAAAGCAATCTCTAAACTAAATAAACTTGTAATACACCTTAGGAATTTTCCTTACTCCCACAAACACACGTTAGACACACATACACACACACAAAGAAAATGTGAAAATATTAAATTAAGGAAGTTCTGTGGGAAATGTCCATAATTTCATTCCCAGAATTTCTTCAATCGCTTTCCCTAAAGTCCTTTCAGGAAAATAAAGTTGTTCTTCTCTTATTGTGAACTCATCACTTTTCCCATAGCATTTGCAAAATGAGAAATATATTTCCTGTCAGATACTTAAAAGTTGTGCTGTTAAAAAATTATTGGTAATAATTTTGGAACAAAGGTTTTTAAACTAAATTGTCATCACATTTCAGAGCCTGTCTAGAGAGCCTGAAGTTCTCTGTCTTTTAATAAGCTTGTGACGAGTACTGAGCAAAAGAACCTCCCATTCCTCAGAGAGCTACCCTCTGGTAAATCAGGTGAAAGAAACACCGCTCCCCATTTAGAGAGCAAGGTTGACCTGTCCCAGCAGATATTAGGACCCCCTACTTCCACACCTTTCCGATCCTTGGACTGGAGTTGTAAAATTGGGCAGAAGCCAAGGGGAAGGAGGAACAGAAGGACAAAGTGGGTAGCCAGAAAAACAAATGACCCTCTCAAAAGCTTGCATATAAACACATATAACGCATGCAATTGGGGACATTTCCTAAAATCCAGTCACTTCAGCTGAATTCCATCCGAATCCCCTCATCCTTGCAGTGAAGATCGCAACTGCCCACCGCCCATCCGCCCACCCTCAGCATTCGCAGCCTCGCCAAAACCAGTCAGTCATGACTTTGGGTAATTTGTAAAGCCAGCAGTGTTTGGGGAGCTGAACAAGCTCGCCAATTCCAGCGTCTAGTTCGAGACCCTCTCAGTACAGCTCACTGCCTAACTCACCTGGAGTCAGGTCTAGACGGCAGCCTCCGCCCAGAGGGACCGGGAAGCAGCCCTGAGAAGCTCAGCAGAGTCCGCCTGAATAATGGAAGCAGTGCAGCTGAGCAGCTCCCCCCGGACCTGCTGCTCTAGCAGCTCCCAGATTTCTTCCACTCCCCACCGGAGCTGTCCTTCCTTTCTCCTCCTCCTCCCCGCCTGCCGCTACTGCACTCCCTCCTCCTGGCGGTGGCGCAGAGAGGAGTCCTCCCAGCCTCCCTCCTCCAAGCGCACGAGCTGTCCGTGGTGCTGATGAAGAGGCTCCGGGCCCCTCCCGGGCAGGCGGGGCGCGCAAGTCCCCTCCTGAGACGCTGGAGTCCCAAGAGCAGGGCTGCAGATTTGCCTCGCGAAGCCAGCGGAGAAATGGGCTGGAAGAGGCGACCAGCTGTGCCCTGCTAGCATCTAACACCCCCTTGTCAGTGTAATCAATACCCTCAGACTTACTCCTAAATGTCTCCAGTAATTCACAGGTGCCAAAAAGTAAAAGAAAAAAAGAAAGAAAAGAAAGAAAGAAAGAAAGAAAGAAAGAAAGAAAGAAAGAAAGAAGAAAGAAGAAGAAAGAAAGAAAGAAAGAAAGAAGAAAGAAAGAAAGAAAGAAAGAAAGAAAGAAAGAAAGAAGAAAGAAAGAAAGAAAGGAAAGAAAAAAGGATTTGAGAACCTATTTGTATTAACATTATTCTCTATACAGAGACAATAACTTGGCTAGATTCTAAGACTAAGAAGTGTAAAAAGTGGTATAAGATTCAGTGTGGTTATTCTGACATATTTGGGGTGTACTTAGGGCTCTTTAATCGGAACTAGTAATCTCCTAGTCATGACAACACAGATCCCTAAGGGAAGTCAAGGGTTACATATTAAATGCCAGGCTCTTTGTTTAATAGCCTCCTTTTCCCCCATGATTAATCTTTACCACAATTCTATAAAGCAGTATTAGCAACTCTATTTTATAGTTTAAGAAGTAGAGACGGAGTAACTTGCTCAAGGTCACAGAGATACTATGTTTCTGAACCTAAATAACAACTGAAATCTGTATATCCCACAATCTATACCTTGTGTACAATGTCTCACCACATCTTTAATACTGTGCAAGGGAACCAATAAAGATAAAAGAACTATCAACAAATATACATCAGGAGCCTAATGAATATCTTCAATCACAGTGTAAGACTTATCAATAGTCAAACAATCCAAGAAACGACAGTTCAAATGCATGTTCACCGTGTGATTACTTATAAAATAACAATACTCAGAATTAGAAAAGGTAAATACTGTTTAAAATCTTCAGAATCAATTGTCATCCACATGTGAGTTGAATTTTCCACCCTGAAAAAGAGAGGTCAAATATTGGCTCTCCCAAGAAGCTTATAATGGAAGGGAAAAAGTCCTAGTAAACCAACAACACACTTGTTTCCCATTTAGAATGCACACTACACAAATCCTTAATATTCTTTTTAATTTTCAGTAGGCATTTATTTCAAAAACTTTATATGATAAAAATCTAACTTCCAGCATATTAGATAGCATTGACAGTTAAATTTACTTGAACCTATATAAATATAGTGTTAATAAAGTAAGTAATTCAATTGATTTCTTTACTAATATGTCATGATGTACTTCTTCCTCAGGCAAATGATAAGAATTCCTCCTATGGTATGAAATACTACAAGTTCTATATTTATCTTGGTAGAGATAGAAGTATTAAGAAGTACAGTCAGATTTCTTATAACCTAATCTAGCCTGATTATTCATCCTATGCTTCATTCCAGAAATTATTCAATGAGGGCTTTATTTCTCCTATTTTCAAGGAAATGTAGGGGTAAAAGAGAAATCATTGGTTCATGGGAGGTGAGAAATCTTAAAGCAACTATATATCAACACTAACCACTAATTAACTAAGAATTAATCTTGCTCATAAATAATCACAAGAGACTATAATCAAAGTATGACTAACTGCATTCTATGTTTTTAATCATTATTCCTTCTAATTGAACATACACTTCAATGTACACTTGAATATATACTTATATTTTTAATCCTATCTGAATATTTACTCATATTGGCATAATATCATATCTACCCTTAAATACTCAGTGTACATGTACCCAGAAAATCTTTCTGAATTGTCTGACAAGTATAATTCTTCATTCAGATGTTAACAACATGTTATTTGTTCTTTCTTTGCAATGCTTATCCTCAATTTTTTATAGTTCTGTCCAACTATAAACTTTTTTATCAATCTCATTACATAACTTTTTTTAAAAAATGTGTTGAACAGATTTATACTAAATTTTCATATACTTACAAAGGCCTAATTATTTCTCCTTAAAATTTTATGTGTATATGTTTCATATGTTCCACCAGACAATAAGCTTCTAAAGGAGAAAGATTTTGTCTGAATATTATTTTTTCATACATTGTCAATCTTAAGCTCTGCACCAGAGATGGGCCTAAAGAATTTGTTTAAACTTGATTTACTCTTTCCTTCATTTCTTCAAAAAAAAAAACATGTGTGCCTGTGCTAACTCTTTTTAAACCCTCTGCAAGATATGGAGTACACAAAGATGTTCAAACTTGATATGGCCCTTGACTGTATGGAGTTTACAGTGTAATAATGGAATAACAATCATACATTCTTGCTGAATAAATGAAAAGTCTATCTGAACTTATTGGCTAAGACCATAACATGAAAGCAAAACAGCTGCCTGACTGAAAACACTAAAAGGAACTCTCAAGAGGGTCTCTGTTGAAATAGTACATCTCATTATGGAAATAATGAGAACAATTAGTAACTGTGTATATGACAGCACACATACATCTTTGTGGTTTCTGACCTTTTAGCTTCCTCAAAGGCAAGACCACAAACCTTTCAACATCGTGAACAGTATTAATCTGAGCAGAGAATATGACACTTTCACATACTTCATTCTATTTTTCCCTAAAGTGATTCTTATTTTTGGCTGAGTCTAATGCATTTTCTGGTGAAAATGTTTGTACCAAACAACTATCTGGTGAAGTTTTCTTACCATGAGCCATCCTCATACTCTAGTTCATTTCTGGAATGCCTGTTTGACTTTAGTTTATGATAAAATCCCTTAGGTACTTTTACTGGTGACAGCACATAGTAAGACGTGTCCATATTTGATTGGATTTCAGCTTGCAAGTATTCACTTTTATATCAGAAAAAAAGAAGAGGAAACAAGGGAGAATATGCTTGGAAGAATATCCAAGGGGCTGTCATAGAATCTCAGATCAGGATCTCTGAAATATTAGAGACAGGACTGACAGTCAAGGCCCTAGAATGACTAAAGCAGCTCATATCTGGTCATTTTTTATGACCAAAATTGTCTAAAATGTTTTTAATTTTTTTCTATTTTATCAATTTTTATCAATTTTATTTGTGTACAAGTGTTCGTGAAGTGGTGTTAGAAAAGGAAATAGAGGGGATCCCTGGGTGACTCAGTGGTTTAGTGCCTGCCTTTGGCCCAGGGCGTGATCCTGGAGTCCTGGGATCAAGTCCCAGCATAAGGCTCCCTGCATGGAGCCTGCTTTTCCCTCTGCCTGTGTCTCTGCCTCTGTCTCTCTCTCTCTCTGTGCCTCTCATGAATAAATAAATAAAATCTTAAAAAAAAAAAGGAAAGGGAATAGAAATAAGTAAGCAGGGCATCTGAGTGGCTCAGTCAGTTAAGCATCTGACTCTTGACTTCAGCTCAGATCATGATGTAACAGTTGTGGGATCCAGCCCTGTGTGGAGCTCTGCTCCAGGTGTGGAGCCTACTTAAGATTCTCTCTCCCTCTCCCTCTGCCCTTTCTCTCTCTCTGTCTTCTCTTTCCTCTCTCATATAAAAAATAAATAATAATTAATTAATTAAAAGCAGTGGGAGCAAAAATATTCCACAAAAATCAAAAAGTTTCTAAAAGAGGAAAAAACAACCTGCTTTTCTGAGTGGATCTGAAAAAGGTCATAATTCATAACTCAAACATTGTCCATAAACTTAAATCATAACATCAAAATAATAGAAAACTTAGCAAAGGTCCTCTACAGGATCAAATCTTTAACTCTGGCTGCCTCACTCCAAAGCCCATACCTTTTTTTTTTTTTCCTGAATAAAAGAGGCATTCATTTACATCTCAAAAAATAAAATATATTGTGTTGATCAGCATGTGGGAGAAAGAGGAGCATGTCTCAGTGCTATAAAAGTGAGTTATTACTAGAACATACTACAACCTAACATCTTCTCCCACAGGCAAGATTTTCACCCCTGGAGTCATGCCTTTGAATGTGTCAGAGATTTGCTACTAAAAATAAATATATTTGGCAGAGAATAAATAAATCTTTAGACTATTATATCTTTTATAAAGTTTAGCATCCATTTATATATTTGTCCATTTGCTTCATATAACAAACATATCTGAAGATCTGCTGTGCTCATGAAAGGATGGAATCATCTTGCAACATTAGTTACTCAAAAGAATTGAGAGGTCAACTATGACTGGCAAGAATGAAAAGAATGGAGCAAAGCAGGAGGGGACCTCGAAGAGAACAGGCTCCAATAGGTCATTACAATTTGGAAGGGGATAAACAAGCCTAATGAGGGCTATTTCAGAAACTTGAGTTAATTTAATGATTCTGTTTCTTAATTTCTTTATCTGTAAAATGAGGAAAATAACTCAACTACTTCATAGCTTGTGGTATTTATTAATCTACATAAATAAAGCACACAGAATAGTTTCAGATACATAGCATGCACCAAGTGTTTGCTATTATTACATAAAAAAAACTGAAAACTTCAAGAAATAGTAAGATATGGCAACTAAAGGCAAGATATGAGAATGGCTCCAAATTCACTTTTGACAGTTGGCTGAGGGCTGCTTAGAAAAAATAGCTAAATTAATATTACATGTACATGTTATTTGGGGATCATTTCCCTCTACTCTGAACACCTCTATCACTTTGTCTAGATTTTTTTTTGCACTTTACAGTTTCTCTCTTGAGTTACTGTTACTTATGTAAATCTTTTTATTACTCTGAAAAAAGGCTTATAGCGGGATAGATTCTTGAGGAGCTATGTCAAAGTCATCTTTCTATCTCCTACGGCAAGCAATCAGTAACCCAGTATGGTTGAATGAATGAACATAGGAAGATTATTCCAAATTTTTCTTTGCTGACTTTGAGTCCAAATTATACCTATAATGGTGAGAGAGAAATGATAAATTAAAACATAATGATCAGTATTTAAACCTATAATTCTGTTTTGAGAAACCGACATAGTTTTACTTCTAATGAAATCACGACAACCTATACATATAGATTCACTACTACACAAAGTGTGGTCTGTGTAGCAACAGCATCAGCGTCCCTTGGTGCTTCTCAAAAACCATACCTACTAAATCAGAATTTGCATTTTGACAAGACCCAAGTGATTCATATATTAAGATTGAGAGCCCTGTTGTAAAATTCCCTTTATGCCCAAATTTCCTATATGCCCAAAGGAATATACCACAATTATTATAATAATGGTAATACTAACAAAAATACAACTTAATAATCCTATAATTCTTATAATTGTGCTCTTCTAGATACTGAGCAAAGTCTTTTATACAATATTTGGTATAATTCTATGAAGTTGCCACTAATATCATCTAGTAAACTGGGACTAAGAAATTTTAAGTAACTTCTCCAAGGTCACAGAACTAGTAAATCACAGACAAGATTTTTGTTTTTTGTTTTTTTTTTTTTTCAGACAAGATTTTTGAACTCTGGCTGCCTCACACCAAAGCCCAAATCCTGTTTAACTCACAGTTAATACATTTGCTTCTACTTTCCATTTCCTGACTGTGGTTTCCTTTCTATTTCATTAACTTTATTTATGCATGGCTGATTTTTTAAGCCTCGCCAATAATTTTTGGAACACAGTGTATTATAGATTAATAAAGGCAATACCAAATATCATCCATGAGAAACTGTGATGAATTAGCTCCAAAAATACTCAAATGCTAAAAAGAGTCAGAGGTTTGTGGGGTTTTTTGTTTTGTTTTCAATTTTTTTAAGATTTTATTTATTTATTCATGAAATACACAGAGAAAAGGCAGAGACACAGGCAGAGGGAGAAGCAGGCTCCATGCAGGGAGCCCAATGTGGGACTTGATTCCAGGACTCCGGGATCATGCCTTGGGCCGAAGGCAGACACTCAACTGCTGAGCCACCTGCCTGTTCCTTGTTTTCAAAATTTTTATGGCAAAGCTATTTAGGATAAAACAAGTTAGTCTTTCTACTTAGAATTTCTACCCAGCACTTCTCAATGGAATAATATAGTATTTAAATTACCCCCAAATTTCATAAACAGCCTAAAAGCAGAGAATATGAATTGCTGTATAAGAAAAAAAAATGAGCATAAATATGCCACATGAATGACATCTGTAAGAATCACAGGAATTCTATTTGGTATTTAGTATTTAGTTCCATTCTGCAGTGTGATCACAAAGAAGTGTCTATATGATTCACTGTGCATTATGGGACAATAAATCACCTAATTAGGCTCAGAGATATGTAAAGATTTACAGTCTAGGAATGTCTACTAGATATTATTACTCATTTCTTAGACTGCACCTCCCCCTATATTCTTCTTTTCCCATAGGACAGTGCACATGAACAGGATTTATGTTAAGCCCAGCAGTGAGTAGGACTTCTGTGTAGCCAGATATTTTAAAGGAGAGCTTATAAAGGGGTAGGGTTCTGACCTTCGTCTTTTTGTTGGAGAGGAGTATTCCCCAGCCTTACTGTATTTTCCCCAAAGCACCCTTGTGTTGTTTTTCCTTGATCCCTGGCTCCTATCACATGACTCGTCTCCCATTCTATCAGTTGGTTTCTGAGGAAACTGCATAAATCCCCCTAGGAGACTGAGAAAAATGCAAAATATTACCCGAACAGAAAAATTCTATTTTAATATTTTCACATGGAATTCAGTATGTAAATAAAGATACTGCCATCTCCCACCCAGAGCAGACATCCTAGAATCTTAAAAGTAGAAAGGCTTGAAAAGACCTATTAAATGACATTTGTCAAAAGGTTCTTATTAGAGATGAAGGAAATAAGGTCTAGACACACTGTGAAATTGGCCTGAGGTTACACAGCCCAGGCTGTGGCAAATTTTTTGTTGTTGTTGTTCCTCGAGGGTATATATTATCTTTATTCCTCTATTATGTGTATTATCTTTGTTAGTCCATAGTAGGAACACAATCTTCAATTCAGGGGCCTAATTTTCTCTATGAATCATTTTTACATCTCCACTAATATCCCTTAAGAGTATTACAGGAAATGATTAGCAGCATTTGGATATTTTAAGACACACTTGGGAAAATTATATTACGTATCAATGATGAGAACCTCAGAAACCAAAAAAGTAAATACTGGATAAAGTAAAATTATATTTAAACTTCTATGTGACATAAATGACAATCTATACTCATTTATGTAGTTGTACTTTTCACATTTCTGTATAAAATATTTACCAAAAAAAGCATTTCAACACATAAAATGTAAATACATTAAGATGAGCAATGAAAGAACAAATGAAAATAAGCTAAAAATCATCACAACATCATCCTCAAGATCATAAAAGGATTCTTAACCAAAGAAACAGGAAAATGTGAACATGTGAAGTACCCTCACCTAACTATACTAATAATGGTACATTTTTAAAAGGTTTTTAGAGGATGGAAATGTTTTATTATATATTCAGTAAAGTACTATTGTGGTATTTCTTAACTCTCAGCTATTTTTAAAATTCCCATAATCTCTATAGATGACAGTCACATAAATATGGAGGAGAAGAAAAAACCCTACAAAGGTAGTAATACAATTCTGTTTTCAACTATAAGATATTTCTAAGCACACATTTGCAAATCATGTGGATATGTGTTTAACTTCTTTTTCACCTCCACCTGTCAAAGTAGCTAAAGCAATCCTTTATAAGAGGATAGATCTTTTTATCCTTGCAAAGATTTTTTTCCCATAATACTCCAACATTTCTAATTTCATTTCTCTTGAAAAATATTTTCACGACATGCATACGATTACTAAAAGTCTGGCTGCGTGTATAAACAGACTTTTTTTAAAAAACAGACTTTTTAAAAAAATGATACTTATATGTAAATATTATAAATCTTTTAACTTTCCACTAATTAAAATTATCTTTATCAAAAGGATTTTTCTAAACATTTATCACTTGGAGTTTCATTCAGGATGCATTGTCAATGTAAAATTCAGGAGCTCAATTTCAATATAATCTTTGAATTGGATTTTACATAAAGTTATGATAAAGCAAAGTGAAAAATGGAAAGAATTTTTAAACAAAATTTTATTTATGACTGTAAATTTTAGGAAGTAAATAAAACCTCTAAAATAATTAGAACTATTTTAGTAAACATTGTATAACCAAATGGGCAAAATATTCCTTGGCTTGCTATATGATTTTGATAAGTTGTTTATAGTTTCTGAGCCTCAGTTTGCTCATCTCCATAATTCAAAGATTGGGCTAGGCACTACTTCATGTTCTATTGAAATCTATAAAGCTATGTTTTTTAAAGATCTTATTTATTTATTTGAGAGAGAGCAAATGTGGAGGGGGGACAGAGGGAGAGGGAGAGAGAGAATCCCAAGCAGACTCCTCACTGAGCAGGGAGCTTGACACTGACTGGGCTTTGTCACAGGACCCTAAGATCATAACCTGAGTCAAAGGCAGATGCTTAACTAACTGAACCACTCAGGCACCCCTTTGTAAAGCTATTTAACAAATTTGCATTTGTACTCTTTTCTACCCTACTCTATTCAACAGAACTGTCACTATTTCTACTGTAAGTCCCTTCATGTGGGATCCAGAGCCCAGCCTCTCCTACTTTCCCAAATAATTCTGAAACCTCCTTGCTGTCCTGGAGCCTTTTCATGAATGGCCCCACCACACACCCAGTTTCTCAACCCTACATGCTAAGTATACTCATAGTCATCCCTTCCTTCAACATCTTCCTGTGCATATCCAATCTGTAGTCCTACCACTGCAAACTTGAAAATATATCTCTAATGCATTCTTGCAACTCTGTCTCTGTAAGAATCATGCTAATTTGAACCACTGTCAACTCCTAGGTTCAGTATTGCAGTGGGCCCCTAACATACCTGCTCATTTCCAATCCGTCCCCCCCACCACGACCACCACTATCTTTTCTCTACTTGGCAAAAAGAGTGATCTTTTTAAGATTTTATTTATTTATTCATGAGAAACAGATTGACAGAGAGGTAGAGACACAAGCAGAGGGAGAAGCAGACTCCATGCAGGGAGCCCGATGTGGGACTTGATCCCCGGTCTCCAGGATCATACCCTGAGCCAAAGGTGGCGCTAAACCACTGAGCCACCCAGGCTGCCCAAGAGTAATCGTTTTTTAAAGTAATTGCATCATGTCACTGCCCTGTTTAAACCTTTCAGAATCTCCCCAATGCTCATGGAAGAAACCCACACTCTACATCAGAGCCCCTAATTTTAATCATGTCTACTACCTCCTATCATGCATCCTTCTCTTGTTTGTCATACTATAGCCATATTGAACTTCAGTATTGAACTCTTCTCATTCCTTGGAATTGTCTTGCGTTCTTTTCACCTCTTAGTCCTTAGCTTGTATGTCATTTCCTCAAAGTGACCTTTCTTAATCCTAGCTTATTTCACTCTAAGGTCAACCCCCTTTCTTTAATCTCTTTCATGTTTCCATTCATAGTAATTATTATACTATGAAAATCTTGCCTATTTATGTGATTACTGATTTTTATCCAGGAGAGACTTTTTAATAATATTTCAGTAGGTCAGAGTTCTATAGCTTTGTCCATAATACTCAATCACTAGCATTTGGCAAAGAATCTGGACAACAAATGCTTATTGACTGCACAACAAGCTCCACAAAGATAAAATCAAATAAACCCCAGGGACTGAAAGCATGTTCTTTTGTACTCCTGTGCTGAAGTTGAAAATAGATTCGGGCTATAAGAAAAAATAAATCCAACTATATTAGTACCAAAGAGAGTTGTTTTTTAATCCTCAAATTTGGTTGGGTTTCCCAAGAATCTGAAATGAAAAATAAGGTACAAGAAGTTTATTAGGCAGTGCCCTACAGATTAAAACCTATAGAAGGGAAAAAAGAAGAAGCAATATGTGCAGAGAGAGAAGATGAGCAGTGATGCAATCTCAACAAAGCCCTCAAGTGAACCTCAGGGAGTTCTGGAGATCAGATGGCCCTTCAGAAGTTTCTGAATTGGGATTAGACAAATGGGCCTTTATAGACCATATATCAGTCTTTGGGTGAGGCTATTCTGGGAAGAGTTGTGACCATGGGTGAGGCAACTCTCTACAGCCAAGGAAATTCTAGAAGAAGGTTGACAATGAAGGGCTCCATCTACAACACTCCCAGTAGTTGGGAACATCACATGCAAAATATCAGAATCCAGTATAATCACAATAAATTTCATTTACATTTGAGTCATAATTCATTAAAAATTGGTATTTTTTTCTACCAGCTATATTATATACATTTACACACAAATATATTTGAATGGAAGATAAAATTGTGGGTGGTAGCATAAAAACTTGTTATATTCCTGGAGTTGACATTATCTATGCAAAAAATGTAATACATAGGTTAATCTCTGGACCTGTTTTTCCATCAAAAAACTCCAAGAGCTCAGACAAGCTAAATTTTATTTGCTTAAAGATGTAATTTTTTAAAAATACTGTTGAAGACAGATTTTTGTGATAAACTTAGTTGTTATTATTTTTTAAATTATTTGTATTAAAAGGAGAAAATACAACTCTTGAGAAGAATGGTAGTATTTCTTACTAGAGAGCATCTTTCCTTGAGCAGCACCAAATCAACTACAATATTCACAAATCAAAATAATTTTACTTAGAAAAAAGAAAATAACTTCATATAAACCCTCCAAATAGTGACTAAATACAAACAATTTGAACAAATGCAAAAGTTAAAAGTTGGATGCAGAAATTTTTTCTAGTGACCTCATCCTTCTCCCTGGATGTGTTAGATGGTTTTTAATATTCTTTCCTTACCCTTGACATTTAATAAATGTACTAGAATTAGTCATTATGATTGTTTCCTAGGTTTCATCTCAGAATCCTCAATGCCAAAAGGCAAGTGAAAAAAATCTCTACAAAGTTTTAATCTGAGAACAAAAAAAATTGTATGTCCAGTGCAGTTATGTATTCACAGATCATAGAAAAGCATTGCATAGTAAGAATAAAACTCAGGAAGGATGTCACCCAGGTACCCTTCTCTTAACAAGTCTGTTTGAAGATGGGAAACAATCAAAATTAAGAATTCACAAATAAATGCATTAAAGAAAAAAAATATATTGATCTTAATTTTGTATTAGCAAATATAATTAAGTCTTTTAAAAAAAGATTGTACATAAAAGGAACAAAACAGGATGTAGCTTAACAAGGTCAATAATCTATGGTCAAGATTTCAATATATATTTACCCCCAAGGAAGGGGCAGAAAAGATGTGTAAACATTCTTCATTTTTCAAAGTATTGTTTCATTCTAATGTTGAAATTTGAGGAATATATGTTTAAATATATCATTTAGAAGTATAAACTTAAACATGAAATTTTGTTAAATCTTCTATTCTTTCAAATTACTGGCAAATGGTAAAAAAATTATATACAGCATAGCAATGAAACAATATGGCATAGATGGAGTCAAAACAAAAAGCCTTAGGGGGAAAAGAAACTCATATGTCAGAAATTTGGCAGAACTACCTATTATAACAAACAATGAAGAAAAGAAACTTATGAAAAAACAGGCCATTAAAATTTGTTGTAAAAACACATGAAGGTACACCATAACTATAGCATGTGAACCCAGTAAGACTAACTACAACTACAAACAAGATGATGGACAATGACATGACATGAGAAATAAAGGAAAAAAGGCAGAATCAAAACAATAGTATCAGAAAGGGCTGACTCAGGGGTGTCTGGGTAGCTCAGTCAGTAAACGTCTGCCTTCAGCTCAGGTCACAATCCTGGGGTCCTGAGATCAAGCCAGGCATTCGACTCCCTGCTCAGTGGGGAATCTGTTTCTCCCCCTGCCCCTCTCCCAACTCGTGTTCATTCTCTCTCTCTCTCTCTCATAAAAATAAACAAAATCTTAAAAAACAAAAGGCTGATTCAGAAAATCTGAAATGTTGAAAGATAAAATTTATAATAAATATATAATTAATCTTTATGTTCCAAATAAGATAATGTTGAAAAATACAGAACCAATATTCCAGAAATACAAGGAGAAATAAACACTATAGAGAAACGTGAATTTTTGACAGATTAAGTAGAAGAATCAGGTAGAAAGGATCCCTGAATAATGACGTCAGTAAACATAATCAATTAGCTATATTCTAAACTCTGTATATACCTTCTTTACAAGTGCCAGTAGTATAATTATAAAAAATTGCCCTTATATTGGGCCACAAGGAAACTTCAGTAAAATTCCTGAATAAGCACACACTTTTAGAACACAGAATTAGTCATTGAGCACGTTTCTGTTTGTGCCCACAAATTTACTAAGGAGAGGGCCTCCTGGGGCCTAGAATTTTTACTCCTTTGATGGTTGACCAAGACCAAATGGGAGGAAAAGGCAGTGAGGCCTCTAAGGGAAGTCACTGTACGATTAGGAAAAGGATAGATTTGTTGATGGCTTCTCTTCTTCAAAACCTGGATGGAGAGGACATTCTAGTTTAATACATGCAACACAACTGACACCCCAATCTCTTCTAGTCCAACCCACCTGTTGGCAGGGTTGTGCACCTGGGAAATGGATACCACGTGAATTCAAAGACTTCAACCAAATTAACACTGGGAGATAGCTCTGGCATGGATTCTTCTTAATTAAATGTAATACTGAAAGAACAAACACCCCTCCTCTTCTAGAAACTTCTGTGCCAGGGCAGAAACACTGGGCAATATACAAATCATGGCTAATGCTATGGTCCAAGTAGTCCCATCTCTTCTAAGATGGTTTGTGTGAGAGGAAATGTCGAAAATCTCCCAACTTGTCCCAAGAACCACTTATATAGCAAGTTCTGAAATTATGAGTGACACACTTATGCAGAGGAAAAAATTTATCAAGCCATGTACTGAATCTCATTTTTAAAAATTACACAGCACAACAGAAAATCATGAGTAATCTGTCTTTTGTACTTTATGAAAAGACATTGGCAGAAAGTAAGGAAAACAGTCTTCGTTGAAACTGAGGAAAATGTGAAATCTAATATCTTTAGACATTAAGAATTGGGAGAATTCAAAATGTTAGTGTTACTTTATAGTTAAATCATAGTGTCTCTGAATATTTAAATTTTGATAGAGGGAAGTCAGTACATGAATATAAAAGGAGTTTATTAAGCAAATGTCACTTTAATTTGCTTCTAGAATATCTTGATGTGACCTTCTGGTAGTTGATTCATCATCCTTATTTTGTTTTAGTCATGCTAAAATTAAGATGAGCTTCACTGTGTAGGCAGAAAATGTTGGTAGAGGGGCTGCTAATCTGTAAGGGTAGCAGGGAAAAACCAGAGAGGAGTTAAGAAAGAGCACACCAAAGAAGCATTTAATATTTATTTTCAATATTGATAAACAAAACTGTTGATAAAATATGAAATAGAGAATTTTGAATTTAAAAAATTATGTTTTATCTTTAAAACATCTCACAGGTGCCTAGGTGGTTCAATCAGTTGAGTGTCCAACTTTTGGTTTCAGAGCAAGTCATGATCTCATGGCTTGTGGTATCCAGCACCCCCCACCCCACACACACACACAGGGAGTCAGCTTGAAGATTCTCTCCCTCTGCCCCCTCTCTCAAATAAACAAATCTTTAAAAGCTAAATAAATAAAAAATAAAAACATCTCAATTAATTCATAGTGCCCCTTAAACTTTAATCCCAAGTAAAATTACCAAGCTCTCTCCTTGGTGCTCTCATTCTAACCCCTATATAATTTTTCATGACACCAGTAATAGTACTTTTCAAATATATCTATGTGTCAAATATATTATAAAGCCCTCAAAATGATGTAATTTCTTATCTATAGTGCCTAAATAAAAATATGAAAAGGGGTGCCTGCATAGTGCAGTTAAGCTCTGACTCTTGGTTTTAGCTCAGGTTGTGATCTCAGGGTCATTAGAGCATGCCCCATGGCAGGCTCCACATTCAACACAGAGTGTGCCTGAGTTTCTCTCTCCCTCTTCTTCCTCTCTCCTCCCCCTCTCAAATAAATAGATAAATCTTTTTAAAATAACTTTTAAAAATTATGAAAAGAATAAATAAATGATTTTACCTAATCTTCCTTGATTCCTATTTCTCCCACCACAAATATGCAAAACTTGTTATACACCCAGTAAATTAAAGGTTTTATTTTGTAACTTAATGTATCATTACATGGAACTCAGATTATGACATGTCCATCAGTCATCTCCTCCTCACAAGATAGTAATCACAACTTCTAATTTTGTAAATGACAATGGATACTCTGGCTCAAATTTATTATTGAGATTCTTGAATCTGGATGAGTAGAATCTGGAGAAGAAGCAACTATTTAAAGAACCACATCCAATTTTGATTTAGCAAGAGGTATATGTAAATTCAAAATTAAGGGAATAGTATTTGTTTTATGAAAATCCATAAATCACTTATAGTGGGAATGCAAACTGGTGCAGCCACTATACAAAGCAGTATGGAGAACCTCCTCAAAAAATTAAAAAATAGAACTAAGATATGATCCAGCAATTCCACTTTGAGATATATATCCAAAAGAAAAAGTGAAAACATCAGTCTGATGAGATATACATATCATCATCCCAATGTTCACTGCAGCATTATTTACAATTGCCAACATATGGAAACAACCTAAGTGTCCATCAATAGATGAATAAAGAAAAAAATATATATAAATAGTATATACAAACACACTGGAATCTTGCTCAATCATAAGAAAGAATGAAATTTTGCTATTTGCAAAGCAAAAGCATGGATGCACCTAGAGAGTATTAAGCTATGTGAAATAAGTCAAACAGGGAAAGATTAATACTATAATGTTTCAGTTATATGTAGAATTGTAAACCAAAATAAATTAATAAAAACAGAAACAGACTCAAAGATACAGGAAATGAACCGTTGGTTGCCAGGAGGGTAGGGGTACAATTAGGAGGGAAGGCAAAATAAATAAAGGGGATTAATAAATATAGACTTCCAGTTTTAAAATAAATAAGTCATGAGGATCTAATTACAGCATAGGGAATACAGTCAATAATATTATAATAGCTCGGTATGGTTACAGATTGTAACTAGACTTATGGTGGGGATCATTTCATAATGCATAAAATTATTGAGTCACTGTAATATATACCTTAACTAACAGAATATAGTATGTCAATTATACTTAATAAAAAAGGAACTTTCCACTACAGAAGAAATTTTTTTCATTAATTGTTTTGCTATATTTATAGTAAAATTTCCCCTATAAAATTTCACAATGTGGAAATAATCCATTACGAAATGTAATCAATATGAGATTAGGTCATGATGGATCTGAGACAAATGGGTCAGGTTCCCATCAGTTAAAGTGCTTAACCTTACTAGTTCCTATGATTTCCTGAAGCTATTTTTCACTTAAAAGCGTCATTAACCTAATAATTTAGCAATAATCTCAGATGTATTGAACAAGATGGATTATACTCTTATTTTTATTTCCTTACCTGATTTTTAGTGTAATAAAGAAAAACATCAATATAAAAGACTCCACTCAACACATTAGTACCGTTTCTTTAAGGATGGAAATATTTCAATAAAATTTTGTATAAAAAAGTCTCTTGTTAATATTAACTTCCAAATCATTAAAAAATGTTTCCTGTGTCTTGCCTTTTAAAATCTTATATTAGCTCAATAAGATCTGTAAGACACCTATTTTTATTGCCCAGTCATTTCAAGTTTATTTTCTGGAAATAGCTCATGAACCCTGATTCATTCTGCATCCCCATTCTATGCATTCCAGTTTAAGGCATTATTGGCAAGTATTAACTGTCCACTTAAATAAGGGATATTACTAGTTTGAAGTAATGAATTCTGCTCTTATGATAAATAGAGCAGAAAAGCAGAAAATATGATAATGAAAAATTTTTATACTGTTTTATGAAGACATCAAACAGTCTTTTAGAAAACTCAAGGAACTCCGCCACTAAGCTACTATGAGCTGGATAATTCATTCTTTCATTTATCCTTTCAAAAAGCACCTCAAAAGCATCTACTAAAAATCGGAATCAGACTACCTGAAATATTAAGTCAGCAACTGCCCTCCAGAATATGTTATGCAAAAATTTTTTTACTAAAATTATGGAATGATCATTTGAATCATGTTTGACAATGTCTAGGATACTGAGTTTGAGAAACATTAAAACAACCATTAAACAGGATGGCTCCTTTTTTTGGCTGTTATAATCATGGCTGGGGAAAAAAAAAAGCCTTCAGACATGAGCAAACACGGTTTTCAATTTCAACCCCACAAGTTAAGAGTAGTCTCAAGAAACTTAACTTCTCTGAACTCCAGTTTTTCATGTGTAAGCAAACTGAAAATACCAGTCTCTTAGTTTGTGGTAAAGATAAAATGAACTGTATGTAAAATTCTAAATATACTAATTTAATATATGAAACTACCTTGATAATTATTAGGGGCTTTTTTCTGGGTATTGCTACCTAACAGACACCCGAATCTTGGTGGCATAAAATAGCAAACATTTTATGATGCTCAAGAACATGTGGGTCAGGAGTGTGAAAAGGACACAGAGGGGAAGCCTTGCCCCTACCTGCAAAGTCTGGGGACTTAGCTGGGAAGAGCAAAGTAGCTGGAATCACTTAGAGATTTCTTGGCTCACTTGTTTGGCACCTGGGTTGGAATCACTCGGAGTCTCAAACTATTACCTGGAGCACCTATATATGTGTCTTCTCCGTGTGGCATGGACTTCCCACAGCATGACACTTGGATCCCAGGAAGTTACACCAAAAACCATTCTGAAAGCAAGCAATCCAGAAGAACCAGGTAGAGGTTGCAAGGCCTTTTTACAACCTAGCCTCAGAAGACACACGGTATCATTTCCTTCTAAGTGGTCACAAATCCACCAAGATTTCCATGGGTAAGGGAACACAGACTCTCCTTATCAATGGGAAAAGTTGCAAAGAATGTACATAGGCCAATTTATAGAATTCCACAGTTCTCATTCTCCACCATAGATCAAACAAGCTGATCATTGTCAGTGCTTGCTGGACTTGCTTAGAAGCACTCTGCAACGAGGTGAGAACATTTTCTTAATCAGCTAGTAGTAGTTTGACCAAGTAAGTCCTAGGAAATCTGATTCCTGATTTTAAGCAACTTAGAAGTAAATTCAAGCTGCTTTAAAAAGGGATGTGTTTACTCCCTAAAGGGAGATTTTAAATTTTTTCCCTTAAGATTTTTTTCTATAACTTAAGGCAGTGAAACTATGTCTAGTCACATTACATGTACTACATATACTATATATGCACTATTATGTTAAGAATGCATATATTATATATGTACTATACATACATCTCCCTGCATGTACTTTTATAAATAAAAATTTGTAAGAAATTAAGTACTGCACTCTGAATTTCACTGATTTCTTTAATGTCTGCCAGTTACAATGCTATATATCATACTAAAATATGGAAGACATTTCCAAATTTTGACAATTCAGTTAGCACAAATTATGCATTCCATGTAACACATGTCAATATTTTTTTATTTCTTAGTGAAAATATGAGGTTTGAGGCTTTCGTATTTTAAAATAGTTACCAAAAGTATGTTGCATACAATCCTAACTGTATCTTTTTTATAAGATAATTTGAAATTTACTGATACTAATTTCATTATCTTTTAACTATGTTCATTTTCCTATTTTAGTGAACTAGAGGACTCTCCTCTGAAAGGCACATTTGGTGTGATTGGCTAGTTTCAGCTTATTCTCCTGTGATAGGAAAAAGCTCAAATGACGAGCATATGGTGGAAGTGTTGCCAACTGGTGAATAGTACTCTTGGATGCCTCAGACCATTTTTAGACTTGGAATGTGAAGCTGCTACCTCAGGACACAAAGTAGTAGCTAAATAATTTCTTCCTTCCCATCCTTTGACTTTTGCTCATTTTTATTCATTACTATTTTGTGCCATTTCTATTTGTTTCCATTTTACCTGAAATTGTGGAAAATAATAGTCTTCTCTTTCAAGGATTGTAGCTTTCTGACAATTTAGTTATGTAAGAAGCATGAGACTGATAAAATTTTCAACCTGACATGACTAATCATGGCTTTATATGATCATTAGCCTCTAAGAGCAATGATGGTCCTCACTTGAATTAATTGGAATATCATATTAATATGCTGAAATGTCCAACAGCTAATCACTTTGATGTAGAACTTTGTTGTTCAAGATGAATGGGGGAGGCAATGGACAGCAGTGAAGGGTTGGCCTTGATGCTCTAGTGAAGATATTAGAGCCAAAAAATAAGTTTCCTTAAATTATTCATTTTATTCTGATTCAACCATGTTGCTTGAAAATGGCACCAAATCTGATGCTTTATTCCCTATGTTTTCCCAGGCAGAGGATGCAGGAACTGCTTCCAAAGTTTAATTCTCTTTGTTATGAATAGTTCTTATAGTTGCTTATTTGAAAAGTGCAGCTTACAGCTTCTTTGACAGTTAAGAATACATCTTTTTCTAAGGGCTAAAGTATTTCAAAGAATAATTTAATATCCATTATAATTTCTCCTTGGAAACTGACAATAGCTATTTGGTCTATCTCACATTCTATTTTATCATGAAGTTAAGCATTGTATTTAGTTAAATGCCACTTTGTTAGGGGTTAGATGGCTGTTACTACATTTGTGGGCAAGGGGTTGGCTCAAAAGTGAACAAGATTCATTCCTCGCCCTTCAGTGCAGTCTGGCGGGAGGTGGGGAGAATATGGAGGGCTAATTGCAGATATGTCTGATGCTGTATATTTTCTCTAAAATATACACAAAATTAGCCTCAGGGTGCCTGGGTGGCTCAGTCCGTTAAGTAACTGACTCTTGATTTCAGCTCAGGTCATGATCTCAGAGTATTGAGATTGAGTGAAAGGTCAAGCTCCAAGCTCAGCAGGAAGTCTGCTTGTTTCCCTCTCCCTCTCCCTCTGCTTCTGCCCATCCCCCTGCTCACACAAATTCTCTCTCTCTCTCTCTCTCTCTCTCATATAAATAAATAAATCTTTAAGGAAAAAATTATTAGCCTCTGAGTTTTTTTGAAGAGCAAGGAGAGACAATATCAGACCTTAAAGTGAGGAAGATATTCTAAAACCATCATATGGTACATATACTGGGAGTTTGGGACATAAGGAGGAATTAAGAAGTTCTTAGCTTAGTCCTGCAATGGAGGAATATAAGCTACAATCAAGTGTATAGAAGTATATATAAAAGTTTGTAATAAATGCTGTTAAAGCCTAGAATTTGGGTATTGGTTATAGTAGGTGACTTTGAAATGGGCATTAAAAGGAACCAACATGAAATGGAGTGGAGGGATCCCTGGGTGGCGCAGCGGTTTGGCGCCTGACTTTGGCCCAGGGCGTGATCCTAGAGACCCGGGATCGAATCCCACTTGGGCTCCCGGTGCATGGAGCCTGCTTCTCCCTCTGCCTATGTCTCTGCCTCTCTCTCTCTCTCTCTGTGACTATCATAAATAAATAAAAATTTTAAAAAAAAGAGTGGAGAGGAATAGAAAGAGATGGAATTTGGATTTTGAAGAATTGAAATTCCTAGTTTTATACCTCACCAATTATGAAAAAATACATTTTGTACCATAAAACAAATAAATAACTTTAAATATTTTCAAAATATACCATCTTGGAAAGAGATCTGAAAAATGCTGAGGTTGCACAAAATGCACAGCCAGATATGGTGGTCCTGAAGGTAAAGAGAAAGGGAGAGGAGAGTTGCAAACAGAGGAAATAAGACCTTATGGGTCCAGAGTCAGGGTTCATGGTGCCAGAGGAGGCAGGGGTGCCTTGTCTCTGTCATAAACACAGTTCCCTTAACCTCATAATAAAGAGGAGCCACTGAGGAATTTTTAAATATCCATCTATTTCAGAATGTGAACAACTTTAAAGAGACTGAAGAGGACACAGGGAGATCCGAGAGACTACAGTGAATGCCACCAAGAGCCAAAGTGTACATTTAAGGAGAGAAAGAACAAATTCCATGGACAAAAGGATTGTGTAAAGGTTGTCACTTAAATTACTGCAGCCTCAATTATTGTCAGAGATAACTAAACACTATTAAAGTCACAGTGGTGGAAAAAAAGTTCAGTGTCCAACTTCACATAATTAAAATAAAAACAGTAATAACAATTTTGCGTTTTTGAGTAAAAACTGTGTGCCCAACATTTATCAAAGTACTTCCCATTTATTTCTTGTACCAACAGAATGAGGTGAATTTTATTAGCTCAGTTGTATCACTGAGACCACTGAGGCTCAGCGAAATTTAAAAATTTGTCCAAAGTCATATAGGTCAGAAGTTAATAGTTTAGACCCCCCTCAGATGCAGGCCTAACCTTTAATGATTGCACTGACATCAGCACCATTCTCTATTCTCAATGATACCATTCTCTCCACTTTATTTTTACCCACTTATAGAATAGATGTCCTTTTTCAGAGTTTACAATTTAGTTTGTATCATATCTATTGCTTTTTAGGCTGCCTATTACCTGGGAGCCTTTGGGGAGGTTACTTAATTTATTGGCAACATATTACATGAGAGTTTATATTCAGTTTCCACCCCTGAGATGTTTTCCTAAGGTCAACAAATTCCATCCCAAGTAGGATTATATAGAATGAAAGAACTGAGTTTGGTATGCTCACATCTTCACTGCTTTTTCCTTACTTACTGATTTTTTTAGAGCTTAGAATCCATCTACTTCGGGGTCTATAGAAGTCTATCCATTAACCAAAAATTCTATACTATTCTTTGTTAATTTTGTAAATTCATGCATCATGATACAGGAAGGAAAAAAGGTAAAGGAAAATTTAGCTGTAATGTTTTTTTGTTTATTAGCATTCATTGTTGAAGCCCAGCTAATCTTAAAATGGTCTCAAATCATAAATGGGTCATTTACTTTTAAAGCTAGCCTGGATTAGCAATAAACAAGGGCACCCTAACCTTATTCCACTAAAGTGTTGTGATCGCAAAATAACCATTTTTTAAAAATAGGATGAATAAAAATACCTTGTTTAATTTCTCTTTTTGTGTGTCTTATGGTTTAATTGGCTTTAGCAGGTACTAATCAAAGTTTATTAGAATTGAACTTTTGAAACTACTTTGAAGGTTACAATTTTCATCTGAAAAAATAGACTGTTTTGGGGGTGGGGGAATATAATTAAAGATGGTTTCTCCTGACATGAGGCTTTATAGTAGTTTTCCATTATACATACCATATGGGGGTCAGTCAAAATTTAAATATAGCCTTTCTCTTAGTTGCTTGGGCCATAATTCATGTTGACTAGCATAAAGCAGGATTCCTTCAATTCTTTAGTATTTAAAGCTTCAACGAGCATCTTTTCAAATCCCCATAGATTACAACATGTAGCGTTCCAACATTCATAAATACACACACCTCAAATCATCTATATTGGAGAAAGATTATTTCCAGAAGAAGGGAATGTTATATAAAGATATTTAAGATATTTATTCTAAAGCAGACATCTAGGAAGTATTAACAAAGTTTTCAAAGTTACTTCTAAGATCACAAGGCAAACATTCCCCTAAAGTATACTGTCTACAGCACAAGTAGTATTAAAGTACACAATTATGATCTATGAAATTTACATAAGGAGATACCACATGAGATTGTTTATTTCTAGTATAAAGAGTAAAATTTATAATGAGATTTTCCTATGAAGAAGTGTTTTTAAAATGTATATAAACAATTTTGCTGAAATCTGGAATAAATTCATGGTTATTTCTTTGACAGAAACATTTAAATGATGTGTGTTAGTGTGTATATAATATTTTAAATCTAGAAAGTTAACTACATGGTCTCATCCTAAAATCTGCCAAAGAACCAAGCTTAAATTTGTGAAGAAAAAAAAAAGTAACACATAACATTCTATATTGCTTACTGTATGCCAGGCACTGGTCGAAATGCTTTACATATATTAACTTATTTAACAGAATGAGGAACATAATCTGTTTCAACATCAGTTAAGTAATTTTGACAACCAAGCAGCTGATATAGAAATAACTGGCTACAGATGGAACTACTGAGTTTACTCAGAAGTAAATGTTTGCCAGCTATTGGTGTGGTGAAAACATAGCCATGATATGACACTTCTATGGAGGAATGAAATGTACTTGCATTTGGAAATATATTAAATGTGAGGACATTTTTAAGTTTGAGTTTTTCACTGGCATTATAGTTTTTAAGAATCTGATCATGATATACACATGATGCTTTTTATAAGCTGTCTTCTTGTTATATCATCATCTTAGCAGGAGTATGGGTAACTATCTGCTGCTCCTCAATCAACTGAAAAAGATACATCTGACTACCTACCACAAATAAGAAATTCAATAGAAAAGAGCTTACCTGGATAATTCTACCATGAAAATTAGCAGATAAGGAATATACAGGTACACTTGAGTATCTGTCAGAATGACAAAGTGCTTTTGAAATATTTACCAGCACAAATATATAATTAACTTATGATTAAGCTTCTCCTTTCATATTAGTTGAGAAATACGATAATTATTTTTAAATAGCACAACTTGATAAAATTATAAATATAAATCAAAATAACATATACACATAAAATAAATACATGATTAGATTCCCATACGTAAAATTTCATACATTTGTAATCATAAGGATTGCAGATTTAGTCAATGCTTAAAGTGCTGCTAACACCCCCAATCATGTCAAAAGCTATCAACTAATTTATAATAATATTGAGGGTAAACCTGCCTCTGTGTGTACATGTTCCCAATTATACTTAGCTTCAAATTAAGCAGTCATTATTTTTACTCACCAAAATCAACATTAATGTAACATTTTAAATATAAAAAGTGCAAACTTTGAAAAAATATAATTTAAAATATTATCAGTATAAAATAAGTTTAACTTAGAATATAATAGCTAAAACATCCCATCACACATTGAACATAAAAAACTTAATAGAGTATAAAATATTTATGTATAGCCCTCAGAATATTATAAATAGGTCACTAGTGGAACTGCACTATTTGTTCAATCCTTGGCATCACAGACCAACTTTAGTTGCTGAATAAGAAAGAGTTGGCTATGATACAGGCATCAGACAATCAATTCTCCTTAATAGCACCCATTATAGATTTTTCCTCTAAATTTGAACCATCCATAAATGTTTTTGCTAATGAGATCTTTTTAAAGCCAAACTGTGGGCTGGTAAAGGTTATTTACCAGGTCATCAAGAGACTGTACAATATATGTAGAAGTCAGATTTCCAGAGTTTGAGTTCAGCGCTACTGTTTAAATTATACAGCCTGCATTCCTCTACTTATCCATCTGCAAAATGGACACAATTCCAGCACCTGTCTCTCTGAAACACTGTGTTATTACAGACTTAAAAACTCAAGTATTTTTAAGTACTACTAAGTACTTATTACTATGAATGGAATTAGTATCGAAATGATGACTCAACTCTGAATTGCAGGAGCTTCCCTGAGACTAATTCATTCTAGTGGAAAAAATATTCAGGTGAACAGGACCAGACTTGGAGGAAATATTTAATGAAGGCTGAATGCAATTAATAGCTAATTAAGGGATCCCTGGGTGGCGCAGCGGTTTGGTGCCTGCCTTTGGCCCAGGGCGCGATCCTGGAGACCCGGGATCGAATCCCACATCGGGCTCCCGGTGCATGGAGCCTGCTTCTCCCTCTGCCTGTGTCTCTGCCTCTCTCTCTCTCTCTCTGTGACTATCATAAATAAATAAAATTTTTTTAAAAAATAGCTAATTAACTCTCACTAGATAAAGGCACTGAATTTGGAATACCATTTCTTAAATACCATTTTCTCCACCACATCAAATTTTAAGATACATTCTTCTATTTGTCCTTCCCTCTTCCTTCTTTCCCTACATATGTAGTTGGTCTTCACTGCACACTATATGTCCTAACCTAAGTAAATTTTTTATGCTGCAATTTCTTATTTAAGGAATATAGGCTATTTTTTATAAAAATTTTTAAATGAAGGTAGGTTATCAATAGCAATATAAAATAATTATGTTCTATTACTTGAATTTCACTTTTTAAGTAACTCACACACAGACATGCATCATTTCTTAATGGCAAAACTTATTTCCATTGACAAATAATCATCATAAGAACCAAAATGCTCTAGTTATCTATTCCTTCTAAATTGTAACCAGTTAACTTTGGTAAACATCAAAGCACAGGGAATTTCTATCTCAGTTTCTTAAAATTTTCAAGGTGTCAACCTTTCTAAAAGAAAAATAATTGTATGGACTATGATTTAAATTAGACTTTTATTTGTCCAAACATAGAACTCTATCAAACTCCTTATGCTTATAGCTCCTAAGGAATTACAAAACAGGGGCACCTTGGTGACAGTCAGTTCAGCATGTTTGACTCCCGATTTCAGCTCAGTTCATGATCTCAGGGTCGTGGGATCAAGCCCCACATCCAGCTCCCCACTCAGTGGGGAGTCTGTTTGAGATTCTCCCTCTCCCTATGCCCCTCCCCTCACTTACACTTGCTCATACTCTCTCTAAAATAAATATTTAAAAAAGCAATTTTAAAAGGAATTACAAAATCAAAACACATATAACCACATAATAAATTAAAATTAATAACATAATTTTAATGTTTATAAATGTTAATAAATTAAACATAAATTTAATGTTATGAATAATGTTTTACTGAAACTAATTTGACAATGAAATATGGATGATATAACTATATATACTTAAAACAGTAAAGGTGAAAAATTGTTTTGAATGTTAAACTAGAAATTAATAGTTATTGTAAAATTAAGTGTTCTAATAATGGTATAGAATCCAAAGCAACTTCTTTCCAGCGCTATGATAATGTGTACTTTATATCAGTGTTATATTAGTTGGCACACTATAGCAAAAAGACCATGACTGCTGAATTAGACAGCCCTTATTTTTTTTTAATTTATTTTTTATTGGTGTTCAATTTACTAACATACAGAATAACCCCCAGTGCCCGTCACCCATTCACTCCCACCCCCCGCCCTCCTCCCCTTCTACCACCCCTAGTTCGTTTCCCAGAGTTAGGAGTCTTTATGTTCTGTCTCCCTTTCTGATATTTCCCACACTTTTCTTCTCCCTTCCCTTATATTCCCTTTCACTATTATTTATATTCCCCAAATGAATGAGAACATATAATGTTTGTCCTTCTCCGACTGGCTTACTTCACTCAGCATAATACCCTCCAGTTCCATCCACGTTGAAGCAAATGGTGGGTATTTGTCATTTCTAATAGCTGAGTAATATTCCATTGTATACATAAACCACATCTTCTTTATCCATTCATCTTTCGTTGGACATCGAGGCTCCTTCCACAGTTTGGCTATCGTGGCCATTGCTGCTATAAACATCGGGGTGCAGGTGTCCCGGCGTTTCATTGCATTTGTATCTTTGGGGTAAATCCCCAACAGTGCAATTGCTGGGTCGTAGGGCAGGTATATTTTTAACTGTTTGAGGAACCTCCACACAGTTTTCCAGAGTGAGACAGCCCTTATTTTGAATTTGACTTCTGTCATTTACTCAGTATAATCTGAGAAATACCACTGAACTTCTCTGAATCTGCTTCCTCATCTATAAGTAATAATTGCTACTTGAAAAAATTATGAGCCTATGAGATTTAATTAACATATAAAATATCATCATGGTCATAGTATTTAGCAGATATTCTGTAATTATTAGCTACAATGAATTTACTTTCCTTGGGATTAAGAAATATTTAAATGTTTACCATATATGCTAATTGTACAATTACATTAATATATTTTTAGTACATTGTTTGCCAGGGTGTCTGTCACTGGCATGTTGACAAGCAGGTCTGATTTGATAACTTTCACTCTTGGTGATCAAACACCAATAAAGGGAGAGAATGTATTTCATGCTTGCTACTTAATTATCTCTTCCTGGTTAGATAGTAGGATAAAAACAGAATTTGGCATATAGTAGGTCTTTAAATGAACCAAATATGGAGACGTTAGTCCTTGGAAATTGTATATAAATTGTGAACAATATAATGGTGAGAGTCAGAATCAATGCACAGAACAGAGATCAAGACATGACTGGAGAAAAGGAGAGTATACAACCAGGAATAGAGGTTATAAAAGAAATGAAAGTTGAGACAAAGAAGTGTATCTAATTAGGCAAAAAAAAAAAAAAAAAATCAGGAAAATGGGAAGGACATAGGTATGGGAAGGAAAAATCAAAGTATCTCTAGAAATCAGATGGTTGTTCAAGGTAGAGCTCAAAACCACTCTAGCCATCTGGGCATTAACGGCACCATGAGCAACAACCTTCTACTTGACATTCTGCTAGAGCAGGAGCCTGTACCAAGCAGATGGAGCATATATGCAATTGCTCCAGCCGAAGAAAGAAACTGTTCACACAGAAACTGTGCCTCTATACCAAGCCTTTACAATCACATACCACACAATCAGCAACCAATGAAAGTGAATTTAGAGAAGTCAAAACAGAGTATTCCTTGATTACTTCTCCTTTGCTCCTGTTCCCTACTTTTTGCCTATGCTTAATTATATTCCTTCTTTTTTTGGTAATATTTTAATCTCATTCATAGCACTTTACTAACCATTTGAATTTAATAATAGATTCAACTCCTCTAGTCTTCATTTTCTGTACCTTCCACAGATAAAGGCTGACACTCACCAGAAGGTTCTATTTATTCCTATCTATTCTGGGAATCTCTCCTATCCTACATGGCTTCAATCTTGGACTCCAATCTATAATATCTAATTGACGCCATCTCCTCCCCCAGAAATGGGATTTTCCCAGCTGCCCTTGAAAAAATATCTGACTTTGACCCAGCCTATCTAAACAGGTTTTGATATATCTAATTAAAATTATAGCTCTATAATCTTAGGTTAGCTGATTCAGCCAACACACCTTCATTCAGGATGAACTAACTGCCAGGTTCTATCCTATTACTTTTATATATGTCATGCAGGAACCCAATTTATTTTTTTCTTCTATTTTAAGGAAAGAATTTTATGATGTCTTTCCAGGTTTATTAGATGCAATTTTTTAAATATCTGCAATTCTCTCTGAATTTTCATACTGTGGGGAACCAGGTATGACACAAATTGAATAGATTCCTTGGAGACCTAAAAGCTGTCAAGTGTTTAAAGATTTCTTTTTGTAATGCAATGCTTCAGTTCATTGCACACAACATCAAAACCCCAAGATCAGAGAGAATGCAAATTATATTTTAACTGATACTTACAAAGAAAAAAAATGCATTCAATCTCTCAAAGTATTCTTGAAGAAAAAGGATTTATTCAAAATATTGTCTATACTCATCCCCAAACGGTAGAGGCCTATGGTTAACTATCATTTAAAATAGTGGCCTAGTAATTATCTTTGACTCCTTGATGAACATTTATTTTTCTTGTCACTATTATTATACAATGAAAGCTTAAAAATATATAAGACACCTACCTATAAAAGCAAAAAGAATGGGTAGTATGAACCCAAGAGACTACGCAGAAGACAGTCATAAGCATTAAACACATTTGCATGCATTTGACTATCTGGTGAAGCACACCAATTATACAGTTCCCAAAAGGCAGCTTAGTGATAGAAAATTACTTCAAATAGCTTTTTGGTCTATTTGATTGATTATGTATGACCCAGAGATAGCAGTTTGATTTTTAGTGTAGATTGAAAAGTAAAACAGAGCAAACTATGAGGTATGCTACTCAAAAGAGCAAATATATGGGGGACCGCCTATGCAAGTACTTAATGCATAGTGCTGAAGATTACATTTTGAGCAACCACAAAATACACTGCTTTACATTTCCAGACACTGTTTACCATATGGGCCAAAAGAACACTCTATCACCCTGGAAGAAAGACTGAGTAAATAACATCATAATCAGCTCAAAAATCAAAGGAATTTGCCCCTAGAATGGCTTAACTTCAAAGACAGATATCTGCACTAAGAAGAGTTCATTCCTTTGGTTGCTTCTGAGATACAGAAGAAAACTCACTCGACTTCCTGGATAGTTTTATGCCATCTCTAGCTTTCACTCTCTCTTTGTTCTGGAAGTAAATTTTGAGGACCCAGATTCTACTTCTGGATTTCATATGCTAAAGGAATTGTCTTGACTCTCTCTTTACCTCAAGAGATCGAAAGTCACCCCCATTTTAGTCTTTTCTTGGTTCTACTGTTCCTAACATCATGTCATCAAAGAGGTTAAGGAAATAATTGTCCAAAAAAAAAAGAGAGAGAGAGAGAGAGACAACAGGCCCAAAATGGAATCACTTATGCTCAGCTCCACATCACACAACCAAACTTCAGTACCATTTCAGCTCCCCTAGATAGGGAACCTTAAACCAGTTTATCAGGATCTCCTGACAAGCACTACTTCAGTAACCTGCCTGACCCTCTTCCCCCAGCCCACCACCATTCCCTAAAGGAAAGGAAACTTTTAATAATCGATGCACTTTTTTGCCTATAATTGAGTAAGGGACAGGCAGGGCTTGGCAGGGAGAGATAGATAGGGGGCCATGGAATCAGGATCACAAAACAAAGTTCCAAAAATGCTGAGATATAAGAAAACCAGAGATAAGGAGATAAACCAGACCATCTGGCCCTGGGTGTCAGGGACTATTTTTCTTTGGTGGCTACACAGTAATCACAGAAAATGACCAGACCACAAAGAAGTCAGTCATTAAGGGTGTTATCAATAGTCTTTACTCAAACCAAGACAGCACAAGAATCTTATGGCCACAAACTCCCTGGTCAAGTTTTCAATAAAAGACCAGCCTAAAAACCTGCAGCAGCAACACTGTCGGGACCCCTCTCACTCCTGAGAGCTTTCTCTGTTATCCTCACTTAATAAACTTCTAACGCTTTACTCACTGTTTTTCCAAGAGATTCATTCCTCCACTCTGTGAAACAAGAACCAAGCTCTCCCACTTCATAACTACTGTCCCTTCTCCCTTCTTCTTGTAGAGGCCGATTCTGCACCACTCCTCAGAGCTTCCTTCTATCTGCTAGACTGGATACTGCCTGATTCAACCTGATTTCTGCCCAGATAAACTCTTTAGAATATGTAATAGGGTTCAGTTTAACTTTTAACGGCTCTATTTCAAAAGAGGGAACCAAAAGGAGAATCCCAAAGGCGCAGGTGTACTGAGTCATCAGGTGTAAAGTACTTGCTGAGTCCTTGGAGCTCACCACCTTCTCACTGCCCCTGGAGGGTGGTGGATAAAAGTCCCCTCACTCTTAATCCACAGCGTTTGTGCTTTGAGCTTTCCAACTTTAAGCATTTCTTCCCCTCCCCGTGTAGGGAAATCAGCTGGAAACTGCTTAGAAACTGCTTAGAAACTGGATAAACTTAGAAACTGGATCCAGCTTAGAAACTGGGTAAGGTGAGGGAGTGGAGGTTGAGGGGGAAGATGTCAGACTGGTCCAACCTAGAACCTGGACCAAGCAGGTGGAAAAGTGGAGAAGTCAGACCAGTCTGACCTAGAACCTGGACCTGGCAGGTGGGAGAGCAAGGAGGTCAGACCAGGTCCCACCTAGAACCTGGACCGGGCGGGTGCAGGAGGTGGGGAGATTAGACCAGGTCCCCCTTAGAAACTGAACCTCAGAGGTGGGAGAGGCAGGGAAGTCAGGCAGGTTCCACTTAGAAATGGGCCTGAGTTGGGTGTGGGACTGGGTTCAACTTAAAAACCGGAGGAGAGCCACTGGGAGGCTTCAGGTAAATAAAATTTTAAGACCCGACAAGCAGGTCAACCTTACCAAAGACAATCCTGAATTGCAATGGCCACAGTGGAGAACTTTTAACCCAGATAAACACTCACTGATGAGGTGCCCTGGAGAAAATAGGGTCTCAGCGAAGATAAAGAGAAGAGGGAAAACTATTTTTCCTCCTCCACAGTCCTGGTGACCAAGAAGAGACCTACTTGGACACCCCTTCAGCTACTTTGCAGGCAGACAGGATCCTGGGGAAACTATCAGAAGCCAGCAGAGAGTGAGAATCCTTAGTAAAGTCAGCTCTCCCAGATCTCTAACTGTGCCGCTGGTAAAGAGAGAAAGGTAGGGACACCAGGGTGACCCAGTCCATTAAGCCTCTGACTCTTGATATGGGTTCAGGTCATGATCTCAGAGTTGGTAGATGGAGCCCTGCATCAGGTTCCCCACTAGGCACGTGTAGCCTGCTTAAGATTCTCTCTCTTTCCGGGGCACCTGGGTGACTTAGTTGGTTGAGCATCTGCCTTCAGCTCAGGTCATGATTCCAGGGTCCTGGGATGGAGCCCATCATCGAGCCCCGCTACTCCCCCTGCTCAGCACAGAGTCTGCTTCTCTCTCTCCCTCTGACCCTTCCCCTGCTAGTGCTTTCTCAAATGAATACATAAATTTTAAAAATCTTTAAAAAATTCTCTCTGTGTCCTCTGCCCTGTCCCCTCTCTTTCCCTCTCTTAAAAAGAAAAAAGAAAAAAAGAAATCTAACCTCATAAAAAGGGAGAAAAAAGGGTAAAATTTTATGTTATCCTTTCCTTTCTAATTAAAGGAAAAAACATTTGTAGGCATTGGATCTCTGAATTGTGATTTGTGAATCTTTTTTTGGGTACCCACTGATAGTGAATGCTTTCTTTCTTAGTGATGGCTATTGCCTTCTTGTTTGTCTCATTTTGTGTCCTGAGAATTCGATCTGGCACCCCATGAAGTTTGGCCCCCAAAATATGGCCTACACTTTGTAGTATACTACCTTTCCTTGAATATCAAGCAGGACTAGAGAGAGATGGCATAATTTTATCACAACAGACATAATAGGGAGAAATTCAGTAAAAATTGTTTCTAAAAGGAATATTTTGGTTTTATCAGTACAGCAGAATGATATAAGTGGACTGCTTAGAAAAACAGGATTTCAAGCTCATAGAGTGATTTTACCTGCTGTGATTATTAATTGCATGTGTCAACTTGACTGGGCCATGGGGTGCCCATATTAAACATTATTGCTGGGTATGTCTGTGAGGGTGTTGTTGCATGAGATTAATGTCTAAATCAGTGGCCTTAGATTGCCCTCCCCATGGGGGTGAGCATCATCCAATCTGTTGATGGCCTGAATGGAGCAAATAGCAGAAAAAGGAAGGATTCATTCCCTTCCAGCCTGGCTGATTGATCTGACTTATTTGCTGCCTTTGGACTAGAATTTATACCATCAGCTTCCCTGGTTCTCAGGCTTTCAGACTCAGACTGCAATTATACCACTGGTTTTCCTGGATCTCCAGTTTGCAGACAACAGATGGTAGGATTTCTGTCTTCAGAATTACATGAGCCAATTCCTCAATAAATTTCTTAATACATCCTATTTTATATGTCCCATTGGTCCTGTTCTGGAGAACCCTAATACTCCTGCTTTACAGGTGATACATGTATTAAATATCCTTCTTATTCCTTTTTACCTTGGAGGGAGTTTTCTAGTAACATCTTAGGGTGCTACTCCTTTAGACTTTGCTTATTCATTATTTTTATCATGGCATGATTAAAGATATGGACTATAAACATATGTTGTATTATTTAAATTCAAGATTCAAAAATAAGGTGCTTAAGTTTATAAAACAAATTTAATATAAATAAGTATCAAATTCTATATTTAGGTTTATGAAATGTATTTTTTTGAAATACCTAAACTTGGAACACCTGTTACAGCATCACATAAGTTTCAGTTCATTTGTCTTGCTCTCCCTGTTTATAACAGGTAAAAGATTTCTGTTTTTCAGTGTCTTTAGCAACTAGAATGGCACTTATTACCTAGAATTTCTTCAATAGTAAATGTTAGATGGATTAATGAATAAATAAATATATAAAGTAAAACTTTTATTTTATTTTGCAAAGATCAAAATGAACTATTTCACTACAAGCTAAATTTTTGCTCGTACCAAAACCTAGGTGAAAACTGTAGTAAGTTTGACAAAGCTATTACATCATAAAAGGTGATTAAGAAATTAATATATTGTTAGACTACAGGCCAAATATTATTTTCTGAGAATCTCATTTCAAAGGACACACTAATTTAATGCAGAGCATCAGAATATACTTCAAGGGCACCTCGGTGGCTCAGTGCTTAAGTGTCTAATGGGCTTAACTTCCCTCCCTGCTCAGTTCACACAGTTTTAGGACTCAAGAATATTAGGGTAAATATAGAGAATGCCTAGAGATTGGGTACAGATATCTCAAGATATCTGTAGAAGGTAAAAAAGCCAGTCATTCACGAGGAAGTGTCTATAGTGCCTGGCAGTGAGTGACATAGAGTTGATCAGGAAGCCAAGACCAGAATTTTATGAAAGGATGGCAGTAAATGCAAGTTAATAGCAACCATAATGGTAACAAAACAAGATGGCTCAGAGTTCAGTCAAAAATATAAAAAATAAAAAAATAAGAGCATAGTACCAGGTGGTAGAACAAGGAAAATGCAATGCTGAGGAAACAGAGGTTAAGGATTTCTAAAAGAAAGGAATAGTTAGGCATACTAAGCAGATGACATAAATCATTTTATTTCTACCTGCCTATTTTTTTTTCTAATCTGCAGAAGAAGCAATGCTGACCTCCCAAGGACACATTCTAGAAGTTTAAAGGCATTTTAATCCCTGTGAAGTATAATGAAATACATGGAAAGATTTTGGAAAATTAGAGCCATAGACAATTGATATTTACATGAATTTAGTTCAAATCAAAATATTAATATACAAATCTCTCCAATGAGTAAAAATAAAAATGAACAAAGAACTTGTTAATATAACCAATGAACATGATTAGAAGTAAGAGAACTGAACTCCTGAAATTTCAGTATTAAAAGTCACTTTTGTAGCACCTGAGTGGCTCAATAGTTGAGCATCTACCATTGGCTCAGGTCGTGATCCCAGTATTCTGGGCTCCTGGGATCAAGTTCTGCATCTGTGTGGGGAGCCTGCTTCTGTCTCTGCCTCTCTCTGTGTGTCTCTCATTAGTAAATAAATAAAATCTTTGAAAAATAAAAAATAAAAATAAAATAAATAAGATTCATTTTTATTCATTTAAAAAAAAAGAATATTGAAAATTTCCTGAGCAACCTGTTTCAGGGTTAACATTATTCTCAAGTTTACATTCTAGAGTAGAAGTCAATGAATGAATGAATGAGCAACCAATATAAATAATTTAATATAGTAAGATATTTCATAGGGGAAATAGAGCAGGGATAAAGAAAGTGGAAGGAGCAGGGCTGAGGGCCTCTTTTCCGTAAGATGACTACAGAAGGCCTCTGAGGTTACATTTGAACAGAGATGTAAATAATGTGAATGAATGAACATTCAAATATTAAAATATTACCTATCAATCATCAGAAATAGCAAGTACAAAGGCCTTAAGATGCAAGTGCACTTCGTATGTGTACAGATCAATGTGCTGGCAGGAAGCAGGTGGCACACAAAAAAAGGTTAACCTAAAGGAATTGAATGGAACAGCTATTTGGAACTAGCAAGGCTTGGTGAGGGACTCCCAGGGACTAAAAACCACAGAAATATTTAATAGCCTAAATCAAGCGGGGCAAAAAGAAGAAACAGTGTCACTGGAATGTGATGAAATAGTAGGTCAGAAGAAAAATTCCCTCCAGGAACTAAAGCTATAAGGAAATGCAGCCATGCCAGGATGATGTTAAGGAGGAAGAATGGGGGATACATACTCCAGGCTTCCTCCTGTCCAGTCCTTGTCCTGGTCTCCTATTGAACAAACTCGAGAGAAAGCCAGAGGGCAAAGAAGCCCTGGTGACTAGACCATAAAGTGCAGCCAATGGGACAGAGAAGGGACAAAAATTAAATATGTGGGGGAGAGGAGCCAGCACAGCACAATCAGCACAGAGAAAGTTTCAAAAGAAGTTAGTGTGGCTATAGCTCGATGGACAAGGCTCATTTCAAGAGGAAATAGATTTATTTCCTCTTGAAATAGGAATGTTTCGTTTTAAAAGCTCCCACTGCCATAGCTTTAAGAAAAGGGTGCAGAGGGACGCCTGAGTGGCTCAGCAGTTGGGCGCCTGCCTTCGGCCCAGGGCCTGATCCTGGAGTCCCAGGATCGAGTCCCACATCGGGCTCCCTGCATGGAGACTGCTTCTCCCTCTGCCTGTGTCTCTGCCTCTCTCCTTCTCTGTGTGTCTCATGAATAAATAAATAAAGTCTAAAAGAAAGAAAAGAGAAAGAAAGAAAGAAGAAGAAGAAAGAAAGAAAGAAAGAAAGAAAGAAAGAAAGAAAGAAAGAAAGAAAGAAGAAAGAAAGAAAGAAAAGAAAGAAAAGGGTGCAGAAAGACAAGAATTTGGGAATAGACCAGTTGCGAGCCTCTGACAGACTCCATGGCTGGCCAGGAAAGTGGTGAGAGGTGGGTTGGACTTGTGAAGCATTTTGATATCATCTGACCCTCAATATTATCAGACACAGAATTCTAACAGGTAGAATATCTTAAAGTCAATTTAAAAAAAATTTTAAGATGCACTTATTTTGTCCCAGGCCATGGGATAGAGCGAGAGCTCCCGAACAATGCAGTACCTTCTTAAAGAGTTCACATTCGAGCAGAGGCAGAACAAATATAACAATGACAATAAGTGTGTGTGCTTCAATAATAAAAAAGAGAGGAGTTGAGGGCATTCGGTCCCTTCATTTGAAGGCATTTTAGTGGAATTGACTTGTCAGCTGTTTTGAATACAGTTTAAGCAGATTACTGAGGAAGAAGGATTGCAGGTAGAAAGGGAAACTGAGATAAAAGAGTGTGCTGGCCAAGAGTCAGATGTGCGAGGGCATGGATAGGGTCCTGACCAAGTGGAGGAAGAGTATTCAGGCCCCTAAGGAGGGCAGATGGGAAAGGTAAGAAAGGACAAAATCACCAGGTGTTCAGCTCTATTTGGATCCCTTGGGTGTTTTAGAAATACTTTTGCATAGTTCATACCCCAGACCCATTACGTCAATTTCAGGGAGAGTAGTTTGGGAGCTAATGTTCCTGGCATTAAAATGAAAAGCCCAAGCTGATAGCTGCTTCTCTAAATCCTAAAAAGCCTGCATTTTAGAATAAGAACCAGGTTTTATTCTGAAAACATGAAAGACAGCAATGTAAATGAAATAGATGGTAGAGAAGTAAAACTGGAGAAGGGAAGAGGTCTAGTATATAATATGATCCAGGTGAGAGGCAATGAGGGATGTATCGAAAGCAAGAGAAAAGAAGATAGGCAGGGATGAAAGATTTCAGAGGTATGGTGAGTCACTGAATATAATTGAGGCAGAAGGTAAGATGGATAGATAGGAGAGGACCATGAAGCTGGAATGTCTGACTCTGATGACCAGGTGTGTGATCTCAATAACCAGGAAAGTAGGAAGAAGTGCAGGTTGGAGCAGATGGTGTGGGAATGGGATAAGATGTGGAGAGGAAATGTTCAGTAATGGGGAAAGGGAATCCCACATGGGTCTCTAGCTAAAAGAGATGTCGAGAATATGGGTAACAATCCAAGAACCATAAAATTACAGATATAGCTGATTGTAAATAAAATCACTCAAAGGGAGCATACAAGATTAGAGAATGGAAGGCCAGCCTCTGGGAGCTGAAGAGGCAAGGAGAGGACAATCAGAATTTAAGAGTCGTTGAAGTTAGAAAGTTTAGAAAGAAAAATGGTGTGTGACTTTAGAGGCATAAAAAAACAAGCAAAATGGCATCACAGAAGCTTAAAAATGAGAGAATTTTAAAGAGTAGCCAACATTCATTTATATACTTAATTTAAAAAACACACAGAAATTCAAGTTTGTAAATAAGTGGAACTACGAATCAAGTTAGGCAAATATCTTGAGATGAATACTAGGCATCTTGAGAGGGACAATGTTCGTGTCACCTGGGACCGTCCCCTGGCATTACCAGGAATTTAAATATAGTGTACATATGATCAACTTCAAGCAAACTGAGGTCAACTTACTGTGAATTACCTGTATTTGAGTCCCTACTCACTCAACATATAGTACAATATCTGACTTATGGTGAGGAACCAATATGATGTATAACTTTTTATTGGCAGAATGAAATGGCCCAGAGAAGAGATCCAAAGTAGCAACACAATGAGCTGTTAATGTTATATTCGTTCTTTTGTCCTGAGAAAATTCTTTAAGAATTTTAGCTAGTCAATTATCTAGTACTGGTCTTGGGTATCTGAAGTGATAGTAAATAAGATTTACGTGCCTGGACTGCAAGAGTACCTGTGCATTTGTCATGTGGAAGAGGGTGTAAAGAGAATAATCAGAATTTTGAATAAGCAATATAGCTCAACAAGCTGCTATAAGTCTTCTTGGTAAGAATTTAATGGATTTCTTAATTTGAGTCTGCTAATAAGTTAACAGGACAAGTCTCTTTACCAGTCACAAGAAATTGTATTTGTAGAAGGAACTCTTTTGAAATTCTACCATCAAGTATATTTTCAGAAAAAAATTTAGCACTTATTGAAATGCCAGGCTAGTCATATATTGGATAGCAATGAGGAATTTGCTTATCATATATTTCAGTTTTTTTAGTCTTTTTTCCCTAAAAATATTTGTTTTCAATCCATTTTGGTTCTCAAGATAGTAAGAATTTTAAGGCATGCTTATGGGTTTCTTTTTTGGCCAACTAATTGTATTTAAGATGTTTTTATTTTTACCTGTTTGTAAAAGTGTACTTACTGTTTACATTCTTTAGCCAGAAAAAAAAAAAAGGATTGTATATTTTACTTGTAAAGACTCTCTACTAATCCATATAACGTGACAAGTTTAGAACATCCAAGTTAAAAATGTAAGAAATAAAGTGATCATTCATCTGCTGAATCTCCTTCCAAATAAAAGTACCATAAATATTATAGTGTTGTGAAATGTAGGAGCTAGAAAATGCTTTCAATAAAATTGTGCTTTGAATTCAAGGTATAATCTAAAACAAAATACTCTTTCCAGATTCAGTTTTATGATAGAAGGCATTGTCTCTCATTCTCTGCATTTTCCGATTCAAGATATTTCACAATTCTAAAGGAGAACCAAAATAGAATAATAATTACAAAACAAAACAAAAAGAAATTGAGGATGATAATTGAACAACTTACTCTCAGCAACTAGATTTTTAAGAAACAGAAAAATCTGCTGAAAATACCGTCTGGTTATTTAAACTAGGCTAAGATCTGAGTGTATGCCCTATGTGTGTCATAGAGAGAAAAAAATTACCTTTTGGGGAGCAGAGTGATTAAATTTGCAAGATTTATTGTTTAACCTCAGGAAGACTTTCAGTAACTTTGTACAAAATGTGTACATTTAATGGAAGGCATGCTATGCTTCTTATAAGAATTTGTTCCAAGTCTTTGTGTATAATTAATGGCTTGTCTACATATTTTTTCAATAAAACTATTCATACAGAATGTTAAGTAGGCATTTTCAATACCAGAATGAATGTATCTTTGTGAAGATACCATTTATCTACCATAACATCCAAAGCATAATGAGGAGACTTTGATACACTGCAGATTTAGAACTGACTTGGAAAACAAAGCCCCAAGATACTGTCTTGTCAGCACAAAGTAAATAAATTCATCACAGGAAGTTGAGATTTAAATTCGCAAACTTGTCAGCAATGAAATTAAAGTGATTTTTTTTGTTTTGTTTTACAAGTTTCTTGACTCCAGATTATATGGGTTTGAGAATTTACTTTCCAATCAGGCAATTGATGCATATAAAACTTGAAATTGGGAATTCTGCCTTTTAATTAGGTAAACTATAAAAAGAAGCCACAAATCATTGAAGCAGCAACTGAGAATCAAAGAATAAGTTCTTCTCACTTTTTTTTAACAAAATAACATTTAGATTTTTTATAACAATAGGTCAGAAATTCAGATATTCACTAAATTTAACTTACAATTTTGTATTTTGACAAAATCATCAAAATATGAAAAGAAAAATCTGTCATTTTGATATACCTGCAAGTAAGATATTTTTTATTCACATTTTCTGATAGAAATATAGAAACAAAGAATCTCAAAGTAGATAACTAGTAATTAGAAGTATGAAAATCATATATAATCACTGAAACAGAGATACCCAGGTGGCTCAGCAGTTGAGCATCTGCTTTGGCTCAGGGCAAGATCCTAGGATCTGGTATTGGGTCCCGCATCTGGCTCTGATGGGAGCCTACTTCTCTCTTGGTCTATGTTTCTGCCTCTCTCTCTCTCTCTCTCTTTCTGTGTGTGTGTGTGTGTGTGTGTGTGTGTGTCATGAATAAACAAATAAAATCTTTTCAAAAAAATCACTGAGGGACTCCTGGATGGCTCAGCAGTTGGGTGTCTGTCTTCGGCTCAGGGTGTGATCCCAGGATCCAGGATTAAGTTCCGCATCAGGCTCCTTGGGGGGGGGGGGGGGGGCTGCTTCTCCTTCTGCCTATGTCTCTGCCTTTCTCCGTCTCTCATGAATAAATAAATAAATCTTTTTTTAAAAATCACTGAAGCAAAAAAATAAATAAAATAAATGAAAATAAAATCACTGAAACAAAAGTAGCTTTTATTATGGTGTGCTTCAGGAAGAGAAGCATGCTATTTGCAGACCAAGGCACATTTTCCCCAACAATTCTTAAGTTTTGCTGAGGGAATACAGTATTTAATGCTGCAGTTTAATATCTGGCTCCCAAATTATGAAAGTGAAAGTGTTGGGATTGAAAGGTAAATTATGGACCAAAGAATACAAAAGCACTAATTCAAAGGGACACATGTACCCCAAAGTTCATAGCAGCATTATCTACAATAGCCAAAGTATGGTATCAGTGTCCATCAGCTATCGAATGGACATGCAATGGAATATCACTCAGCCATAAAAAAGAATGAAATCTTGCCATTTGCAACAACATGAATGGAACTAGACAGTATTATGCTGAGGCAAATAAGTTAGAGAAAGACAAATGCCATATGATTTCACTCATATGTGGAGTTTAAGAAAAAAAAATGAGTATGTGAGTAGGAGAAGAGAGAAGGAGGCAAACCAAAAAACATCTCTTAACTATAGAGAACAAATTGATGGTTACCAGAGGGAGGTTGGGGGGCAGTGAAATAGAAAATGGGGAGCACACTGATGATGAACACAGGATGTTGTATGGAAGTGTTGAACATTGTATTGTGCACCTGAAACTAATATTACACTGTCTACTAACTAACTGCAATTTAAATAAAAACTTCAAAAAAAATGAAAAAACAAAGATAAAAAATAAATTTCACCCGTAAATCATAAAGTATGAACCCTTTAAATAATAAGTACAGGGGATCCCTGGGTGGCGCAGCGGTTTGGCGCCTGCCTTTGGCCCAGGGCGCGATCCTGGAAGACCCAGGATCGAGTCCCATGTTGGGCTCCCGGGGCATGGAGCCTGCTTTTCCCTCTGCCTGTGTCTCTGCCTCTCTCTCTCTCTCTCTCTCACTGTGTGCCTATCATAAATAAATAAAATTTAAAAAAAAATAAAACAAAACAAAACAAAAAAAAGTACATGTAGAAAGGGGATTCTTTTTTTAAAAAATTCTTATTTATTTATTCATGAGAGACACACAAAGAGAGAGGCAGAGACACAGGCAGAGGGAGAAGCAGGCTCCCTAGATCCCAGGACCGCAGGATCACCCCCTGAGCCAAATGTAGACACTCAACCACTGAGCCACCCCCCTTGAAAGGGAATTCTTATGCAGGGATCCATGGGTAGAATGGCAGCCTTGTCAAAATCTGTATATAAGCTTTTTATTTAAGGTTCATTGAGATTTGTATATGTTCAAAGATATCCGTGACCTAGTGAAAATTAATAAACATTTTCAATTTTTTGCTGGAACTGCACTAGCCCATACCAGTTAGTGAGAGCTGATTGCTAAATTTTCAGAAGTTCTGAGGGCTGGTTGTTAAACTGCTGGTAGCTTGAAACTGGTCACAGTAATTGTATTCATACCATAGAAATGGGAAAATGCTGTAAATCAGGGCTTTTCTCCTTTCCTCACTCTTCTCCCCCAGTCAGTATGCTAGTACACCACCAGGCTACTCTTCATTTGCAGAAGAGAAAAAAAAGGTCTATTATGAATAAAGGTAAACTATATACTTCTGTGTTTTTATACTTTTCCATGTTCACTTGCTTAATAGTGTTTTAATAATATCTAATTGAATACATTAACATTTAGATGTCATTAATAACAAATCGTTGTTAATTATTTCCCCTCGGTGGAGAAATACAAATATCGTACCTGATATAGAATGATATCATAGAATGATTGCATTTAATGATTAAAAAAAAGTGTCAATTCCCTAGAAAGTTAAGATTTTTTCCCCCAGGAATTTATACAAAAGATTTTAACCTATAAGCAAATATGTCCAAAAAAGTAAAATTTTTTTTGAATTATAAATACTCCACTCACCAAGCTGCTGAGACATTTTACTTTCTGGTATTTTGAAATGAAAACAAAACACAAGAATGTGTCAATGAAGCAAGTGAAAATCAAAAGGGTACAGACTTTTGCAAGTATCATGAGCTAAAAATAAATGAAAAGTTTGAAGTCTTAAAAACAAATCTGTAAGAGAGCTAAAAGCCTAGGCAGATATAACCCCAGCAAATTATGAAAAGCTATGGGGGGAAAAAGGAAGTAACAAAGTAAAAATCCCTGATAAAGCAAAAAAACAAAAAAATTGTGGATGGCAGTCAAAAAAACTGTAAGAAAAACATAAATAAAGGCAGAACTATGGAAATACATCTCCTGAAGAAATATAATAGAGCTGTGAATTAATGAAGGTGAATAGGAAATGCTGGGTGACTAAGAGCTATTAATATAATTTTTTAAATGGGGGATTCCTGTAGCTGAAAATAAAAAGCCTGAGATATATTATGATGTAGTGAAGTGAATGTATTTTTACCTCTTGAAAAATAGGTGCATATATAGACAAAGTAAAACTTTAGTGCATGAAGTTCAAATTTTCAATTTGTCAACCAATCTATTAAATATTTTATAGCAATTAGACTAAGAGCCACCAAAACAGAATAGACATTCAGAGCTCCAACTTTGCAATAGCTGCACATAAATCTAGACACTTTTCCAGAGTGTAACCAAAATCAGACCTGTGTAATATCTTAAGAAATAACCAGGAAAGATTTTTTTAAAAGATTGGACAACATACATATTGATCTTTTTGAGGTATTTATTCTGAAATTCAGTTTGGAATCTGAGTTTTAACTAGATTTGTCGTTATAAAATGAAATGAAACCAAAATCGCCAGCCATTATCGATAGTGGCATTGTTTCCACAGTGCATGTGCATTTGTATAATGTTATTTTATGTAGAGTCATCTGACATTTAAATCCAAAATCTTAGCATTTTCAGAATTTTTTTTAGAGATTTCGATGAATAAATTCCTCAGAAAGAAAGCTTTTTACTAACAAACTACTGTTAAAGAATTTATACATTATAAAATATTGCTGAACACAATGATGAAGATAAATGACAGTTATTTGAGTGCCTGGGTGGCTCAGTCAGTCAAATGTCTGCCTTCAGCTCAGGCCATGATCCCAAGGTCCTGGAATCAAGTCCCACATCGAGCTCTGTGCTCAGTGGGGAGACTGCTTCTCCCTCTCCCTCTGCCCTTCCCCCCTGCTTATGTTCTCACTCTCTCATGCTCTCTATTTCTCTCTCAAATAAATAAAATATTTAAAAATACGAGTGACAGTTATTTTCACATACTCATTAGTGTGCTTTTCTTTCACAAAACTGACATTTTGTCAAAATAATAAAATTTTTGAAGTTTATCTTCTATGTCATCAACCCTCCTTTTCTGAGCCCTTTTCTCCCCTGGGACGTAAAAATTTCCTTAATTTCAGGCATCTGGAAAAATTCTGGTTCTCTCCACTCTTCCCACTCATATATAGATTTGTAACCATCTGCTATCTGATCATTTCCAAAGTTGCATTTGACCAACATATAAGTTATAACTTTGACCAATGATATAGGTTATAAATTAAATGTTCTTAAGATAATGTGCCAGTTAAGCTTTTCATATCTAATTGCTGAGTGAGGATATTCATTCATTGACCCTTGAAATCTCAAACACTAGTCAGCTCTCCAGACCGATTTGGGCCAGGATAAGAATGCTGAAGGTCTAAATTTCAAGGTGCTCATAGTAGTAAGAGTGTCTATTTCCTCAGTCAGTAGTTTCATCCAGGGTATTTCCAGACCTGATTATCTACAGGGCTCCTCCATTCCAAATGCACACATTTGAGTTCACGAAATGGACTCTGTGGCTTTGAATCTAAGCTGTGTTATAATAAGATATGAAGTTTAACTCCATTCTCAGTTTCTTCATTTGCGATAAGCATCATCAGAGAATGTATATAGATTGGGACCAGGTAGTTCATGTGTACTAATAGAGAAGGGGCAGACTATGAGTGTAGATATAGTAAAGGGGGGTATAAATGGTTTTAGGAGCTAGGAAAATTATCTTTTGGTTGTTTCAATTGTCCTCAGGGAAGTAGCAACCAAAAAGAGACAGATTTCTGGGGAAGTGTTGGGGGTTTAAAAGACAGGATAAGATGCGAAACTGCTATCTAGGCAAATTAAATGGTGAATGGATTTAATTCACCAATCCATTAATTAATGGATTTAATTTAATTTAATTTAATCAAACTGCATATGCAGTTTGATTGACTAATTGGCAGTGCTGAGATTCTCAGTCATAAACTTACAGTGGGAGAAGATCATGAGTTTTGTGATTTGTTCCATAGATCCAATTGCTCAGGAATAAAAGGAAATTTGGATCTAGCCAGGATTATTTTCCAAGCTGATTCAACAAAATGAAAAGGAAATGAGGAAGTTGAGGATGTACAAAAGGGATTGATTGACCTGGAATTTAGGCAGGAAAACAGGCTAAGAGATGACCTCAAAAGACTGTGGTTCAATGTTAGCATGAACTCTAAGACCCAGCAATTGCACTGCTGGGGATTTACCCCAAAGATACAGCTGCAGTGAAATGGCAGGACACCTGCACCCCAGTGTTTATAGCAGGAATGTCCTCAAAAGCCAAACTGTAGAAGGAGCCTCGGTGCCCATCGAAAGATGAATGGATATAGAAGATGTGGTCTATATATACAATGGAATATTAGTCATTAGAAACGACGAATACTCACCATTTGCTTTGAAATGGATGGAACTGGAGGGTATTATGCTGAGTGAAGTAAGTCAATCAGAGAAGGATAAACATTATCCTTCATTTGGGGAATATAAAAAATAGTAAAAGGGAATAAAGGGGAAAGGAGAGAAAATGAGTGGGAAATATCAGAGAGGGTAACAGAATATGAGAGACTCCTAACTCTGGGAAACAAACAAGGGGTACTGGAAGGGGAGGTGGGTGGGGAGATGGGATGACTGGGTGACAGGCACTGAGGAGGGCACTTGACGGGATGAGCACTGGGTGTTATAGTATATGTTGACAAATCGAACTTCAATAAAAAATAAATAAATAAATACATACATACATACATACATACATACATACAGTTAGCATGGTACGATATACTATGGAGGCCCCAGAGAGATTGAAAGATTTTAAAGTCAGAGTATTAAAGGAAATGATGAAAGGAGATCAGAGAATGGGGTGCATGAAATTATGAGCAGAGAGGAGTTGCTGTTCTAAGTAATGACAAGATCTTGGCCCTTCAGAAAGTATGGTCTCTGGGGCGCCTGGATGGGTCAGTGGTTGAGTGCCTGCCTTCGGCTCAGGGTGTGATCCTGTGGTCCCGGATCATCATTTCTGTCTAAAATGTATAAAAACTGCCTCTTAGAGCAGATTTTGCTGCATCCCAAGGTTTTAGACCATTGTATTTTCATTTTCACTTGTTTCTATTTTTTTTTAATTTTGTCTTTGATTTCCTGGTTAACCCATTCTTTATTTAGTAGCATGTTGCTTAACCTCATGTATTTGTGGTCTTTCTAGATTTTTTCTTTTCTTGTGGTTGATTTCTAGTTTCATAGCATTCAATTCAGAAAGAAAGAAAGAAAGAAAGAAAGAAAGAAAGAAAGAAAGAAAGAAAAGAAAAGAAAGAGAAAGAAAAAAGAAAGAAGAAAGAAAGAAAGAGAAAGAAAGAAAGAAAGAAAGAAAGAAAGAAAGAAAGAAAAGAAAAGAAAGAGAAAGAAAAAAGAAAGAAAGAAAGAAAGAAAGAAAGAAAGAAAGAAGAAAGAAAGAAAGAGAAAGAAAGAAAGAAAGAAAGAAAGAAAGAAAGAAAGAAAGAAAGAAAGAAAGAAAGAAAGAAAGAAAGAGTGGCCTCTGGACCAGCAGCATCAGCATCACCCAGGAAATTGTTAGAATTTCATATTCTCAGGCTCTTTGAGGCAATGTTGGTACATTCAGTAATTCCACAGGTCTAAGAGGTGTCCTGTAAAAAAGAGTGAACAAGTAGAGTAATATGATACTGTAATAGAAGAAATATATATTTGGTCTTTTCCCCAAGCCCTGAGACAGAGCTTCTAAAACCCAGTAATTTCTCTAGTGATAAGCATCTTCTGTTGTTCATAATAGCTCCCTTTCAACTGAATCTGAGTTTATGCTAATGAGATGACTGATATAGCTGGGGAACCCTAGAGAGTCTCAGGGTGCTTGCTGGTCACCAGAAAGACCAAGACATGATTAGAAGATTGGCATTTTCATTCCTGCCCTCTGGGGATAACAGAGGAGCTAGAGATTAAATCATCAGCATTGGCAATCAAGTCAATCAATTATGTCTACATAATATAAACTATAAAAATTCTGAAAAAAATGAGATTTTGGAGAGCTTCTGGGTTGGTGAACACAGCAAGCATTGTTAAGGTGACACACCTGGATTGGCTATTATCGAATCTGCACAGGGAGTTGTTGGAACTCTAATTTATGGCTGATGGGTCAGAAGAATGGGAGGCCTGAACTTGTGACTAGTATCTGAAATGAAGGGCAGTCTTGTGGGACAGTCCTTAACTTGTGGGAGAGGACAATAACTGCAGCAAAATAGTTAGATTTGAATTGAATTGTAGAACACCCAGTTGATGTCTGGAGAGTGGAGATGTGGTTAATGTTGTAGGGGCCCAGGGCAGGCTGCCCCAAAATGTAACACAATGGCATATTGAATATTTTGAATTGAAGCTATTTGGGAAACATACCCAGACCTACATCTGTCCTTAGGAAAGCCGAAAACAAATCTCCCATATGAAAAACACCACCCTACATGTACTAAGTAAAAAACATCCTTAGCAACAAAGATAATGACTAAAGTAAAGAATGCTATAGAAATACACCTTGTTACTTTTTTGCTAACCTACTACCTCTGCCCAAAATCCACTTAGAATTTCTTAGTAATTAAAGCTCCCAAACATTTGTTTTCCTTATCCTGTAAATTTCTCACAAATTCATCATTTCTGTCTAAAATATATAAAAACTGCCTCTTAGAGCAGATTTGCTGCATCCCAAAGGTCTTAGACCATTGTATTTTCATTTTCACTTGTTTCTATTTTTTTTTTAATTTTGTCTTTGATTTCCTGGTTGACCCATTATTTATTTAGTAGCATGTTGCTTAACCTCCATGTATTTGTGGTCTTTCTAGATTTTTTCTTTTCTTGTGGTTGATTTCTAATTTCATAGCATTATTGTCATAAAAGGTACATGGTAGGACCTCAATTTTTTTGCATTTGTTGAGGCCTGTTTTGTGACCTAATATGTGATCTATTCTGGAGAATGTTCCAGGTACACTTGAAAAGAATGTGTATTCTGCTGTTTTAGGGTAGGAAATTCTGAATATATATATTAAGTGCATCTGGTCCAGTATTTCATTCAGAGCCATTATTTCCTGTTTATTTCCTGTTTAGTTGATGTGTCCATTGATGTCAATTAATCTTCAACAAAGCAAAAAAGAATGTCCAATGAAAAAAGGATGTCTCTTCAACAAATAATGTTGGGAAAACTGGACAGCAACATGAAAAAGAATGAAACTGGACCACTTTCTTACAACATACATAAAAATCTATTTAAAATGAATTATGAATTAAAGACTTAAATGTAAGCCCTGAAACCATAAAAACCCTAGAAGAGAACAAAGGCAGTAACTTTTTGGACATTGTCCATAACTTCTTTGACATTGTCCATAGCAACTTCTTTCTTGATATGTCTTCAGAGGCAAGGGAAACAGAAGCAAAAACAAATTATTGGGACCACATCAAAATAAAAACCCTTAGACAGCAAAGGAAACTATCAACAAAACTAAAAGGCAACCTATAGAATGGGAGAAGATATTTGCAAATGACATACCTGAAAAAGGGTTAGTATCTAAAATATATAAAGAACTTAAAAATTCAACACCCAAAAAATGAATAATCCAGCTTATAAATGGGCAGAACACATGAATAGACATTTTTTCCAAAGAAGATATACATGAAAAGATGTTCAACATCACTCATCATCAGGAAAGTGCAAATCGGAACTATAAGGAGATATCGCCTCACACCTTTTGGAATGGCTAAAATCAACAACACAAGAAATAACAGGAGTAAATGAGGCTGTGGAGAGAAAGAAGAAAAAGGAACCCTCTTGCACTGTAGGTGTGAATACAAACTGGTGCAGCCATTCTGGAAAACAGTGTGGAGGTTTCTCAAAAAGCTAAAAACAAAACTACCCTACAATATAGCAATTGCAGTACTAGGAATTTACCCAAGGAATACAAAAATACTAATTCAAAGGGATACATGCACCCTGATATTTATAGCAACTTTATCTACAATAGCCAAATTATGAAAACAACCCAACTGTCTGTCCATTGACTGATGAATGGATAAAGAAGAAATGGTGCATATATATACTCAGCCATAAAAAGAATGAAGTTTTCAATGATATGGATGGAGCTAGAGGCTATTATGCTAAATGAAATAAGTCAGAGAAAAACATATACCATTTGATTTCACTCATATGTGAAATTTTAAAAACAAAGGAGCAAAGGGAGAAAAAAGAGAGAGAGAGGCAAACCAAGAAACAGACTATTAACTGTAGAAAACAAACTGATGGTTACCAGAGGGGAAGGGAGTGGGGGGATGAGTTAAATAGGTGATGGGGATTAAGGAGTGCACTTGTGATGAGTACCAGGTGTTGTATGGAAGTGTTGAATCACTGTACTGTACTGAAACTAGCATTATGCTGTATATCTACTAACCAGAATTTAAATAAAAGCCTAATAAATCAACTGAAAAATGACTACTTTAAGTCATCCCCATTTCAGATCTCCCCAGAAATAGAAATTGGAAAACAACAGCAAGAGGCTTGGACGGAAATATCTGCCCTTTTAATTTCCAGGAGAAAGTATAGACACAAAGTTAGAAGAATTCTATAATTATTTGTTGTCATATTTTATAAACATTGAGCAAGCTGAATTGTGAACCAGAACTGCCTGGTGGCTAGAGTCCTCTGTTTAATAGAATTTGACTATTTAGACAAAAATCTTTGTTGTTAAAAATCTTATCTTCCTTTGGTAATTCAGCTTCCAGAGCCTGATATTGATTCATGTAACTCTTATTAAATGTAGCCGTGCATATGATTTGGGAATCATGAGGGAGATTTTTAGTCAGGCGTTCATAGTAGCTTTGTATTATGTCACTAGACATATGTCCTCACTACTCACATCATGACTTTTAAATGTAATCTTGAATTGAGGTTTTTCTACCTATTTTTACCTACAAAGTATAAAGATAATTCATTTCTCTGATTAAAAAAATTGGTTCCCTGGGGGCAGAAGAGTCTAGTTTCTCTCTTCTCTGTTCCATATGAAAGTACAAAAAGCATGAGACTTTTGAAGTCTGCCAAGCCTGAGTTATACCATGGTTTCTTCCTTTCTATCACAAGTGATGAATGCTTTCAGAGCATGGAAACAAATACATTAGTTAGAAAAATGAGTGTGATAATTAGAAAAAATATTATCAGTATAATTTCTGGGACATAGTCAATTTTTATAAATGTTAGCTTTCTTCTTTTATGATTGAACATCTAGTTATTCTGAACTCAATCCCAGTGTGTGAGGCTTTTCCCCCAACACCAACCAATTCTCTGCACCAACTGAGTTTCCTGGAATTTCACTCAGTTCTGACACTATCTACTGGATATCTCTCTATCAGCCCCGCAAAACTGCCCCCTACTTCAGATGCCAATCTCAAGTCACCTGTGCCACTGATCAAGCTATGAATCAAAGGTTCTTACAACCCCCTACTAAGGTTCAACTAATTTGCTATGGCAGCTCACAGAACTCAGGATACCAATTTATTCCCTAAATTATAGGTTTATTACAAAGGATATTAAAGGATACAAATTAACAGACAAATGAAGAGATAAGATGCAGAGAGTAAGTTATGGGAAAATGTGTGGAGTTTCTATGCTTCAGTCACTATTCTCCCCACATGATCACATGTTTAGCAACACAGAAGCTCTATGAATCTCACCATTTTGGGGTTGCTGGAGGCTTTATTATATAGGCATGATTGATTAAATCACTGGCCATTGGTGACAGATTCCACCTCCCTGAAAATGAGAAAAAGGACTATTCATGGTTGTTTCCCCTAGCTACCAGCACTCCACTTTAAGGGGTATTTAAAAGTCACCTCATTAGCAAACTCAGGTGTGGTTGAAAGGCACTAGTTATGAATAAGAAAGTACTCATTTCACCTTTATAGTGCTGAAGCAATTTCAGGAACAGAAGACAAGACACCAAATATGACACAAGATGCTCCCATTGCTTCTATTGCTCTGGAATGTGCAAGAGTTTTGGGAACTGTAGGCCAGAAACCATGAGCAAAGACCAAAATATATATTCTAACAACTCACAACATCTGAATAGAAACCATTTGGCAACTGTAAAACATTAGTATGAAAATAAAAGTTTGGGATCCCTGGGTGGCGCAGCGGTTTGGCGCCTGCCTTTGGCCCAGGGCGCGATCCTGGAGACCCAGGATCGAATCCCACGTCGGGCTCCCGGTGCATGGAGCCTGCTTCTCCCTCTGCCTGTGTCTCTGCCTCTCTCTCTCTCTGTGTGACTATCATAAATAAATAAATAAAAAATTTAAAAAAAAAAAAAAAAAAAAAGAAAATAAAAGTTTGTTGATGGACCTTCAATTATTGAGAATTTATAGGAAGCAAAATTAACATTTTCTCCTCACACTCACACAAACTAAGGAGACAGAGAGACAGTGTTCCTACCAGGATGGAGACAGCATGTGAGACAAGAAGAATGTGAGAGAATTGTTTTATTATCAGGTGCTCTCCTTTTACTGGCAGTAACATCTGAAGAACTTAAGGGCATGTGAAATAGACCTTAAATGGACTTAGTGCTGGGAAATTTTCATAAGCATATTTTATTTCTTCTCTGAAAATCTGGGAACCAATAAAATTGCTTTGATAATTCATTCAGTATCTTCTTTCCAAGTGAAGCTATTTATATTCTTAATTTTATAGACATACATTATAATTATTAATGCAAAAGCATAGCGTCTTAATTGTGAATACATGAAAACTAACTGTATAACAAGGGAAATGTGATTTGGAGACATCATAAAGGAGGGTTACATAATTTAACAAATGTTTATGAATTACTGTCCCTACGGTAAAAGCATATATATCCTAAACAGATGACTGAAGGTAAGTGATCTCCTTAAAGAACTTGACTTTGTGAAATAGGTTTTTATTTCCATTCAAACTGTTGTACTATTGTTCTATGATTAAAAAGAAAGCATTTTAAAATGGGAATAGAGATGTAGCTATTAGCAGTTTATTTTGTGAATTGGACCTGCAAAATTTAAACCTTTCTTAGGAACAAGATGAAGTTAGTTGTGTATATGGAGTGTAAATTGACAGTGTCCATATTTTCCTCTACTTAAAGAGAAATGTGTAATTTGCACTTCAAAGCCATATTACAAATTAGCTATGTCCTAAACAGTTATTTTTAAGTGTTAAAATTATTCTTATTAATTATCAAATAGGCCCTTGGCTCATTTTAACGAAATGTTCCTATGATCCAAAGCTGAATGATACAGACAGTTGGGAATCTGAATCCTTTGGAAAATCAATTCTAATGAGGGCAATTTCTGTAGAATACTATTTCTACTCAAACATGTTTTTATTTGCAAAACACTTTATCAGTGTTAACCACACAAATGTTTCTGGCTATCAAAACAGCCATTATAATTACATACAATTACCTGGGGGTGAATTAAATACATGGATTGAAATAATTCAAGGGTTGTAAGAATAAATATTATATCCAGCATTTCTTTTTTCTTTTAGTCATTTCTTGATACAGTAGTATATTTGGTTATTTTTCTGACCGAAAAAAAAAAACATGAATACCATGAATATCTAAGTTAACAAAGAAAAACACATTCAAAGGCATGAATATATGAATAAGCCATAGGTATAAATCAAAACCATAAAACCCTACATTTAAAATTGTCTTTTAAAAAAGAGAAATAATTGGACACCCAATTATGGGCACTGTGGTAAGAGTACCCTGGTAACCTGGTACCAATAGGGGCTTTGGTACTAAAAAGCCTAGTTAGCCTCTTGTCTCATGAAGGTCAGTCATCATTGTTGCCACCAATTTTTACTCAAAAAGGCAAGTGGTAGATAAAGACTGATGTGGAATCTCATGGGTATTAAAACCAGAGATTCACCAATTCTTACTTAAAGCTGACTTAGATTATACTATCTAGAGGTTGAAAAGTTTGGCCTTCTATAGAAGCTTCCACTAAGATAAGCAGGCCCCTCTGGAGACTGTTATGATTTTGACATTTAAGGCAGTTTACTCTTAAATATCTTGAAAATGATACACATTCTTTTTTTATTATTTTATAAATTTATTTTTTATTGGTGTTCAATTTGCCAATATATAGAATAATACCCAGTGCTCATCCCATCAAGTGCCCCCCTCAGTGCCCATCACTCAGTCACCCCCACCCCCCACCCACCTCCCTTTCTACCACCCCTAGTTCGTTTCCCAGAGTTAGGAGTCTCTCATGTTCTGTCTCCATTTCTGATATTTCCCACTCATTTTTTCGAAAATGATACACATTCTTGAGAGAGCAGAAATTATCCAATTCTCTTAGACTATTCGAGATTTTATTTTTTACAATTGAAATGCCAAATTACTTTATTATTATGGATGAAAATATACCAAATTAGCCTTTGTTCCAATCTCAAAATTTGGGATAACTCCTGGCAGCTGGAGAATTGTTACATGGTTAGGGATATACATTCAAGTTTGATGATTGTCAGTTTCTAATAAACTACAGATGATGGCATATACCTGTTTGTCACCTAAACTCACTTTCTAAACCACTGTTAAATGAAAATCAGTGTTGAAAAACTATTTTTAATGACAAACTATTACACAGAAAAAGAAGTGTGTCCATTCTGGACACCTGAAAAGAATATATAACTTCTTATTATAAAATTTTGGTTTTAAAAACAATTCTTAAATCATTACTTCTCTTTTATTCTCAAAAAGCCATAGAAGAACTTTGAGAAAACAACTAGATAATTTGATAAGTAGAAAAATAAATGTCGGGATGTATTAAGTTAGTAATTTAATTAGTAGGTGGTAACTTACAAGTTTTAAAGTCCTATAAACTAAAACAAAAGGAATACTTCCCTGAAAATTTTTAAACGCTTGAAAATTATATTGACTATCCTAAAACCCACACAATAAAATATATTCTATAGTAGTAATTCAAAAAGATAGCTTTACATATCATAAGGAATTTATATTTATATTGAGTTTAAGTAAGGAGTAGATTCCTTGTTATCGGAAGAAGATACTAAACTCACACTAGAACTGATGTGCGTGAATCATGTTGGAATAACTTGATGTAGAAATTAAACAACAAATTCAGCCCCAGATGTGTGAAGAATAAAGACAATTTTTAAGTTTGGCCACTAAGTTCCTCCCCTAAAAAGGTCTTTGAGTCCAGACAGTTGCATCCATTACTCAGAGCCTCAGAGCCTCATGTTTCAAAGTACATTTTCTTGCAGTTATAAGTAATCAAATATTAAAAAAGGAAATAATCAAAGACCAAAATAGGTAGTTAGGGTGACAGAGTTTCATCCACAGGTGGGTTTACTCTGACAGAAGTACGGAGTGTGCCAAATGATAGCCAGAACAAGAACAAGGAAACTGATCTCAACAGAGTCTCAGTAGAACCGGAACCAGGTATAGACATGGAATCTATCCTCATTTTTCTCACTTAGCAGCTAGGTTTTTTAATGTCCTATGAGGCAGGGAGAGTGCCCTTCATTTCTGTTTGATTTAATTCCTGCATAGTTTAAGACTATTCCTTCAACTTAGCTGTTTGTTGAATAATTAATGATGACTAAAATCTGTCCACAGGTCATGTGTAGTACTGAGGAGAGACTTCAGCTATTAAGGTATCTATTAGAAGTCTTACCTTTTAAAAAGCCTCTAATTAATTATTGATATGTATCACTAACAATTTCACTCTCACAAGGTAGAGAAAGCAGTGAGGTTATTTGGCCTCTTGGCTCCTCTTCCTTTGCCTTCCACAGCCCTCTCTCCTGGTTCACATATAGGCAATTTTGTGACTTTCAATTTATTCTGCACTTCTGCTAGAACCTCTTTTCATCCTCCAGTCTAAGCAACTTGTCCTCTGCCCAACATTCACTCATAGAAGGACAATCAGCAAGAAGTCACACTCTAGATATAAGAAGAAAGAAGCACCACTTGGACTAGAAGGACTATCTCCTATGCTCAAATGAGTATTTCTGCTGGATCTCAGCACTGTTTTCCATTGAGCCCATGTACCAAATTGGCTCTGAATTAGGTAGAATAAAAAATTGGAAATTGTTTATCCAAAAATTCCCTATTCAAACTGCCAACTCAAACAAACTAAATGCTCAACTCACCATCCTTTGTTTCTTCATATCAGGATGTTTGATGGTGTTGGAAGCTTGACTCAAAACAACTCATAGTTCAAAATTGTTAGCAACCAACCTTCTCTCTCCTTGTTGAGTTACATCTCAAGGCAACCTCTGAGCAGGTCACCCTTAAGCCCAAGTGCCCAATCATGCACCTCAGTGGAGCCCTCATCAAAGATAGGTTATAATCAATCAAGACCATACCAGAGGCCAGAGTTCTGACTACCTGACTTGCTGCTATTATGAGGCCTTAAAAAAATAAAAAAATAAAGGTATTTAGCATATAAATAAGCTGATATGTAGGCAATGCCCAATAGAGATCTTTTTTCTTTAGTTTCAAATTTTTATCATCAGGGCTACAAAACTGGGATAGAGCTAGACTTACATTTAAAGGAGGTAAAAATATACATATTATTAAAGATTTATTTATTTATTCATGAGAGACACAGACTGAGAAAGAGAGGCAGAGACACAGGCAGAGGGAGAAGTAGGCTCCTTGCAGGGTGCCCGATGCAGGACTCGATCCTGAATCCCAGGATCATGACCTGAGCCGAAGGCAGGCACCCAACCACTGAACCACCCAGGCATCCCAGGAGGCGAAAACATTTGAAGACAACAGTGGTAACTAATTTTACGTAGGAACTTTTTTTTTTTTTTTTACCTAGGTTTCTTTGTGGCTTTTAAATTTTATGATTTGTTGATATAATGCTCTCTTTTTAAATGAAGGTTTTTTGTTTTTTTTTTAATAAAAAGAGAATGGAAAATACTACTGTCATCATCAAAAGTGTGGGGAAGCCATCTGTATGTTCCACAAGCCTCCATCATCCACCCGGTAGCCATTTACCCAAATTAAAATCCAAATGGGGAAAAAGTAAATAATATTTGTGTTGTACTTGCCTTACAAGCTTCACAGCCCAAATCTATAAAATGAGGAGAAACTTCCTAATTATTCATAATTTGCTCTGTGGAGTTGAAACAGATGGATTATAAAGATGATTCCATGATAAACAACTAAATGTGGTTACTACCTTCTGTGCTTTCTTGGTTCATATTTTTATTGTTTTTTTTCTTCATAAGCAGATAATACTTTCTTTTCTGTAGCTACAAAATTTGTAGCTGCATTGGAAATGTCACAGTTTTTTTTTTTCTTTACTGTAGGTGTCTATTTTTAAAAGGTAGAGAAAACAAACAGGAAAGTCTGGTGTGGGAAAGGGTAAAGAAAAATAAAGCTTGAAGAGGAAGTGAGAATTATTTGAAAACAAAAATTCGTAAGAGAGACAGGAGCTAGTTACTTAACTAGACTAAGGTTCTTTTCTAGGTTTTCCTGTTTGTTCATCTCTTGGAAGACATTTATTGATAGCAGAAAAGAAAGAGGGGTTTAAAAATAAAATACTTAGGTGTGATGAGACTGACCATTTCATGAAGATGTTCCTGAAGATGCACCCTTTTCTAGCACTACTTAACCTGGCATTATGTATGTGTGCAATGTGAAAGAAAATTAACACACATTGTTGGACGGATGATCAGATCGTGATTCCCAGAATAGAATCAGACACTGATTCATTTTTCTCTTGAGATCCCATAATCTTAGTATCTAAAATTGAAAATTCAAAGGAAGTTTAAGATATAATTTTGCCCCAAATTAAAAACCAACAAGAGTCCATTATTACAGATAAATGTGTTTTGTTTTATCCTCAATACTAAAGAACATCATAGATTTAAACAGTATTTACATAGTTAATATAATCTAATATTGGATGTTATAGTGTGATGCTGTACAAAATGTTTTTCTGACATTCAAATTGATCTTTAAAGCAATTATCATGGGATAAATTTGCACATAAAAGAAATGATATTATGAGTTAAGGCAAATTTTTTTTTTTTTTTAATTCATGACAGACACACAGAGAGGGAGAGAGAGAGGCAGAGACACAGGCAGAGGGAGAAGCAGGCTCCATGCAGGGAGCCCGATGTGGGACTCGATCCTGGGTCTCCAGGATCCGGCCTTGGGCTGAAGGCGGTGCTAAACCACTGAGCCACCCGGGCTGCCCAGGCAAAATGTTCTGTTCAAATTATATGACCCTGAATGAAATCATTATCTCAAAGAGATATCTGTATTCTCATGAGTAAAAAAGAAAGAGAGAAAGAAAAGAAAAAGAAAGAAAGAAAGAAAGAAAGAAAGAAAGAAAGAAAGAAAGAAGAAAGAAAGAAAGAAAGAAAGAAAGAAAGAAAGAAAGAAAGAAAGAAAGAAAGAAAGAAAGAAAGAAAGAAAGAAAGAAAGAAAGAAAGAAAGAAAGAAGAAAGAAAGAAAGAAGAAAGGGAGAGAAAAAAATGAAATATCCTCAAAGATAATTTAACAAGGTTTATTTACAAAAGACTACTTACAAAGGTAAGGGGGATGAGACTGGAGGAACCACAGTGAGTAGCACATAGGGTTAGTAGCAGCAGAGAAAAATCATTGGGAAGAAACCATCTTAAGAGGAGAAAGAAACACTGAATTTCTTATGAGAGGCACAGGTTGGCCAAATAGACCAAGTAGGGAGGGAGATTGGGAAATATCCCCTGACCACTCTCTACTCCCTCCCTCTAATCTCTTAAACATAAACAGAAGCCAAAGGGCAAGGGAGGCTACTGATATATTCAATATAGGTCATTCTACTTGGACAAAAGTGAGGTAAACTGTGCGGTACCACTTGGGATGGGGACGAACAAAAGATATCTACGGCATTTGCCGGTCCAGATCAATCATGTCAACAATGAGAATGGCAGCATCAATATTTGAATTGTCCAATAAAACTCACACGCATTACCATATTATAGTTTTTGCATATATAATGATATAAGATACAAGTGCACACATAAAAATGTATTATCTTCCATAGTACTTAAATATGTAAATACTTTGGCACAATTATACAGTATTTACTATAAATTGATTTCAAATTATTTCTCCTTTACATAACTTGTGGCATATTTATTTCTTAAGGACTCAAAAACATACATTATGTTTTTCACTAACATTTCAGTATAGTGAAGTGACCATTCAAGAATGTGTTATGATTTAGAGGCTTTAGGTCATATAGAGCTGAAAACCATTGGCTTAGATTTATCACTATTCATTCTAGGGCTGAGGAGGGCCTATTGAAGCATACAGTGTCCAATTCCTGTATGAAATGAGAGTTTCATTAGCCTGAAAAATTGAGAATGTCTCATGTAAGTAACAAGTGTGTCTTCTATGATTTATAACATTATGCATTGTCTTATTAATTAACAATTGAATAATTAAAAAGCTACAGCCCCCATAATGTGAAAAACACTTGACAAGTACCTTGAGACAAAAAATATAGTCCCTGTTTTCAAGTAATTGGCAGTCGAATTACTGAGATGATAACAGATCTTCTGAAGGACATTAAACAAAGGAGAAAGGAAGAAAGTCATCTCTTTAATAGTGTCTGCAGTATGGGCTTTCTGTGCTCCTTGTTAGAGGCACATCGTATGATCTAATAATTAATTAACTACACATATGGCAGTCTAAAGGTAGTGTATGGTTTTATTTTATTTTAGTATTTATGTATTTTCTTTTTTTTTTTTTTTGAAGATTTTATTTATTTATTCATGAGAGATACACAGTGAGAGACAGAGACACAGGCAGAGGGAGAAGCAGGCTCCTTGCAGGGAGCCTGATGTAGGACTCAAATCCCAGGACCGGGATCATGCCCTGAGCCAAAAACTCAAAATGTCAATGAACTTATCGATCCTGACGATTTCAGGAAGGTCCATTAAATGAGTGTTTTGAGAACACTTAGGATAAAAGGCTGGCAGCAGAGATTCACTTAAGAATGAGTCACTAAGTGATTCAGACCTGACTGATAGAAAAAAGTAGGCTTTAGACATAGACAATCTGGATATTTCCAGAGTAGAGTTACTATTGGAGCTACCATTGCCCTTTGCCTCTGCCTACAGCTTCTCCCAGGGAGGATTCCTGAGGAAAGGATGGTTGCCTTGTGATCTAGACATTTATGTTGGTTGGGAAATACATAAATAGGGATGCCTGAGTGGCTCAGTGGTTGAGCCTTTAGCTGATAACTTCAATTGACATTTGGAATTCACCATTTGCTTCTTTTTTCAAGCTCGAATAGTTACCTTTCTTCTGGGTTCTAACATCTCAACCCCTCTCCATGGCTCTCTCAAAATCACCAACATTGTTTTCACTATCATTTCTAGAAGACTTTTTGATCCAGTATATTTATCTGAGACCTGAACTTTTATAGCAATAAGAATCTAATGCTATCTCCCTGCAACTAAAACTCACAATTACACATTTTAGATCACTTTTAAGGTCCTTATCCTTAATACTAGAGATCTCTTCTTTTATAAATTTTATTCCTAAAATTATTTCCACTTGCTTCTCTATGAAGTTAGCTGAAATTTTTTACTTGTATTCTATTATTTCTAGAATTACATAATATATTGAAGGCTCCCTCCAATTTTCTGATTAGATTAAGCTGGAAATGGGAATATGTTTTTTTCTTTTCCTAACTAGGCAAAGATCCTGATTTTTTATGCAAACTATAGGCAGATTAAAACACTGACGTTCTGAGATTCTGAGAAACTTTACACAAGTGGATTTTATCTGAGTAGTTCCAGTTTCTAAAGTAGGATATAGTCATGTCAACAAAATGGGGGAAATCAACTGATTACTTGGTAAACATTGCCTTTGTGATATACAAAGGAAACCGTGTGTTTTTGTGCTTGAGTTCACAGAGCAAGAACATTTAGCTTGCTTGGATATCACTAAAGAAGAATTTTATAATTATTTATAGAATTCTAACGCATTTAAGCCATCTTGAGAGTAGCACCCATGAGAAAAAGAACATATGGAAAGCTTATTGTTTTTTTGGTTGGGCATTCCTTTGGGTTAAATTTAGCACTTCCTTTTAAACTATCTCCCTTTGTAGGTCATGTGTGATTTATATACACTTAACTTTCTAGGTATACACCCAGAGTTACTTTCACAGGAAGAAGTAGAGAGCCTTGTACCCAACAAGGATTCTTTGTTTGATTGATACTGCTCAACCAGAGCACTTTCTAAATGTGTGTTTAAACAATGTTTTTCTGGATTCATATTATTCACCTAGATATATTTTGAAAATCCTATCAATTTATGCCACTTGTGAAGCTAAATGAAGAGGTCACATGTCTAGCATTCACATACTTTAGATTCTGACAAAAATAATAATTCTGTGTTGAAGTCAAAAGGAATTCTTTGTTTGTTTCACTTATTATTTTTATCCTTGCACACACAGTCATATTTCTGTGTTGCTGACTGCCCTCTGGGAGCAGAGTCATACCAATCACAAATACATACCCCAAAAAGAAATGTTTATTCCTCTTCTACGAAGTCCATCTCCTTTTATGCTTTAAAGATACTACAAACTTGAGCCATTACTATGTAAATGACATTTCCAGCAAGCCCCCAAATAACATCTTACGAGATTTCAAATGCCATGATTATGAAACAGTAAAAGACTTAAGAAAATAAAGAAAAGCACAGTATATGTATAGAATATATTAAAACACAAATTCTTAATTGTGAAAACCTATAATAAATAGTGAACTTTATTCTTAACACCAATTAAATCAAAACCACCACACAAGGAATACAAGGACATATTAAACCATATACCAGCAAAAACAAAAATCTCATTCTTCTGCATGATGAAATTTAGCATTTGCTAAGGAAAGCATAACATAAAATGCCTATAAAAATCCTTCCATCAACTTGAGAAATGTATACACTCTTGAAAAGATTTTAAAAAGTCTCTGGACAAAGACCAAAAACACTAAGAATGAATATCAGTCAATAGTGAAATAACTACATTTATTAATGTTATATTAATAATACATTGAATACTGTTAACCATTAACATTTATTCATTTATTGAGCCAAAACTCACTTAACATCAACTGTATATGACATTGATATACTATTGAGAAAATAAGAGCTTACCATCTTCTAATTCCTTCTAAAGCCTTTACATGTGTGATTTTATGCAATCCTTATAATAAATTTATGAGATATATACTGATTTTATAATTCCACAGAGAAGAAAATTGAGTCTTATAGATAGTAAGTTGTAATAACACTTGGATAATCAGTGACATTGTTGATATTTGAAGTCACAGGATAGTAAAGTATAATTAAGAGAAGAGCAAAATTATGGTTGAAAGCATAGGCTCTTGATTAAAATTTTACCTCCTCCCTTTGGCAGCTGTGCAATTCTGGGAAATTTCCCTTACCTCTCTGTGCCTTAGTTTTACATATGCATCAGTTTGTCCCTCTCTTATGGGCTGCTATTACACTATACTTACAACAGTAGCTGGCTTTTGACAAATATTAGTCATCTTGTACCATTTTCTTCACCTTGTATAGCTTATGGTCTGATAGAAATCAATGTCAAGATGAATAAATGGTTATAAAGGCACCAGGAAGAAATGCAAAACCATAGAAACAATTCTATTTGACTGTAAAGCACATTTGAAAGCTCTGTTAAATTGAGAAGGGGAAGGATGAGATCACAACGGTGAATCAGCGACTGGAAACTCATGAGGCTTGTTAGAAATATTCTGTTGGAGATCCTAAGTCTTAAAAAAAAAAAGTTTTGACAAAGGGAAGGAGATGATTGAATAATGTTGGGAAAAGACATTTTCTGAAATCAGCAAGTATTCTTGTTCAATAACAAGAAAGACAAATACAGTAAAGGAAAACAATATAAAGTAAAAATGTATTTGAAGTGCTTTCTAAAGGGTAACACATGTAAAATCGGCTGTATGTAAATTATTACAATTATAATATTATTATTCCCTGGCTAATGCACCCCAGCCATATCACTTGGCCATGTGAGATCAATTTCCCATGCCTCAAAGAATACCAATAATATCTAATCAGAGGTATCAGCAACCTCTGTCCACAGCTGAGTAGACCCTCACAGCTATTGGGTGAAATTTAAGATATTAAAAATCTATTGCCAGTAAGCAAAATATAGGTTGCCATCACACGTCTGCTTTTAGTGGGTCTCAGATCACATTACAGTACGATTACCAATTTATCTTTTATCACATTCCAAACTTACTCCTTCCTGGTGCAAAAAATATTTTCTTTGAAAATTGTGGAATCTAGCTATATCTCTATACCTTTTGAGGCTGGCATCCACTGACTATCAACCTCTTAGTCTTCCATTTATCCTATGACAGCTCTTGCCCCAGTGCAGTTCCCGGACTGTATTGCTAGTACTGGTAAAATCTGGTTACTGGGCTCTCTCACCCTTTCCATTCCCTGAGCTACATCTCCAAGTATTTCTCTCCAAACCTCTTCACCACTAAGCACCTAGGATCAATTTCTTATTTTCTGACTATACTTCCCTAGTGTTTCAGACAGCCACATCACCTCTTCTACTCTTGTTTTTCATCTGCACAGAGATGTCAAAGTTCACAGATTCTTCCAATTTCTCACATTTTCACTTATTCCAAGCCTTTATTGGTCCCTACAGTGTGTGTATGTCTTCGGGAATTATGGTCCTACAATGTGTATATGACCATAGGCTTCACGGCAGGCATTAAATATATCCAAACCATGCCTATAGGGAGCTAGTTTCTAGCCTAATGCACTGACAAACAAGCAAATTGCAAAAGAGTAAATCTCCAGAAGTTCATCTACATATGCCTAATTCAGACTGAGAATATCAGAGAAAACTTTGAAAGTAGTTATACTACACTATGCCCAGAAGAATGAAAAAAAAATAGAAATAAATAAAAGTAAATTAGAGGATGATATAGTTATGATGGTAGGTAAAGGATATCTCTTCAGGCCAAGGAACTTGGAGATGAGAGAAGCCATGAGAACAAAGATTCATTGCCTCACTAAGGTTGGAGAAAATGGTATGAAAGGAAAGGCAGGAATAAAGGCTATGAAGGAAATTAAGTTGTATCACAATAGGACCTATATAACTTGCTAAGCTTTCTGGACTTCTTCCTATGGCTTATAGGAAGACATAGAGAGACTTGGTATAAAAGCATGACATGTTTAGACATGGGTGTTACATGGGTGTTACAGCAGCGTCACAGAAGTGTCTGGGAGATGGTTAGGAAGGAGGCAAAACTTCCAGTAACATGAGATTCTAAAATCAAGTATCAATAGTGGAGATGTAAAGAAAGGGTTACAGAGAGGCTAAGGAGTTGAAAGAGATGGCTATGTAGAAAAATGTGCATTGGGGTACTGAAAAAAATCAATGTTGAGTATGACCCATAACTCTTGGATGAAACAGTGCCTGCTAGTAGTTTTCACAAAATGTTAACAAGTAATAATAGCCAAAGAGATAAAGAGATCATTATACCCTATTATACCCTGACACTTCTGCCAATACCGCTGAGTTGTAGGTTTACTAACAGCGCATAGTTGTTCCTCATTGTATATAGACTATTTTCTGTTATCCCTGTACATACAAAACTTAATTAAATATTATAAATACCAATGATAAGAGTGCAAATATAGATGTAAATGCTATGAAGATTAAATTGGTGCCTTTTCAAAGGTTGCCACGTCTTAGATGCTGAGTTTGGAGTACATGTTTCTAGTAAGTGGATAGTTTGCTTTAATCATTCTGATTAATGACTAAAATATCTGGGAGTCGGGGATCCCTGGGTGGCGCAGCGGTTTGGCACCTGCCTTTGGCCCACGGCGCGATCCTGGAGACCCGGGATCCAGTCCCACGTCGGGCTCCCGGTGCATGGAGCCTGCTTCTCCCTCTGCCTGTGTCTCTGCCTCTCTCTCTCTCTCTGTGTGTGTGTGACTATCATAAATAAATAAAAATTAAAAAAATAATAATAAAAAAATTAAAAAAATAAAAAGAAAATTTCATAAATAAATAAATAAATAAATAAATAATATCTGGGAGTGGCTTTACTCTTACCCTAAACTTAGAAAAAACAGAAGACCATATGAGAAGTGGACAGTGATGCAGAGTCTGTACAACTTTAGCATAAAACACAACTCACTTAGGTCAAACTTTGTTATTTTAAGGGAGTAAGTAAACTAATCAGTCGATATTTAAATTTTACAATTTCAAAAACAGAACATTGGACTAGGAAAGTTATTATTGTATGTATGGAAGAATGGAAGAATTTCCTGAGCATAGCAATTCTAATAATCTCCATCAGTGTTTGCCAAATGCAACACTGGAAAATCTGCATAAGTATAATTTGGAAGGACATGTGAAAGAAATACATAAGCCCAGCTCCCCAACCCAGAAACCTAGAAGAAAGGTCAAAATACTTACTAATCACAAAATATTGATAGTTATCTGTCTATATCTATATAATGACATCAAAGAAGGCCTCTAACTGTGCTTCCTGACTACCCAGAATTAGGCAATTAAAATGACTGGAAGGTAGTAGACCTTTACAAATGGCATTTACAATTCACATCACATATTAAAAGAACAAATATGATTTCACTCATAAGTGAATTCTAAAAAAAATGAAGAGCAGAATCAGACCTACAAATGTAGAGAAGAAATTGATGGTTTCCAGAAGGGAAGGGGAGTGTGGGATTGGGCAAAATGGGTGAAGGGGAGAGTCAGATACAGGCATCCAGTTATGGAATGAATAAGTCATGGGAATAAAAGACACAGTATAGTGGTATAGTATAATGTATACTATAGTAGTTATACTAGAGTACAGTACGATAGTACTATAATAGTGAGAAAACAGGAAAGACGGTAGCTACACTTGTGGTGAACATAAATAACACAATGTACAAACTTGTCAAATCACTAATTTGTACAACTGAAACTAATGTAATATTGTGTGTCAACTATATTCAAATTTAAAAAAAAGAACATTTCCCAAACTAAATATGTCTTCTACGATAAGTAGGCAGAAAATAATGACCCAAGTTTAGTCCATAATAACTGCAGAAATATTCAAGACAAACTAATGCCTGCTCTATTTAGGGGTTAACAAGACAGTACATATTTTTTTAATCTTTTTTTTAAGTCAGCTCCACACCCAAAGTGGGCCTTGAACTCACAACCCTGAGATCAGAAGTCACATGCTCTACCAACTAAGCCAGCTAGGCAGCCCAAAAGTACCTGTTTTTGTAACATAAAAATTTGCCTCATTTGACACCAGGTGATCCTCATTTTTCAGTACTAGAGAATACCAGGATATATCAGACATTCTACATTCCTGGGCAGCTGCAGCATTTCAGAACAGCTATGTGAGAAGGAAGGAATTCCCACTTCAGGTGATCAGAATTTAACAAACACATCTTTCATTTGTTGAAATCCCGGTGGGCACTTCAGTACTATTATTTATTAATTCCTTCATTATGAGATATTACTATAGGAAATGGACACTATATCTCCATCACAATCAGAAAAAAAGGTCTTATTTATAGCAATGACCACTTTAAGGAAAGTTGCAAGGTCACAACTTCCAGATATTACACTTAATATTTCCACAGGTCACGAATGTTCCGAACAGCTTTCTTGCATCTCTGCTTGTTACATTTGATTTTATCATTCACTCTATTGTTCCAGAAGCATCTTACATTAATTTCCCAACTACCACTTTTTGTTATGTTACTATTGCTCCTGAACAACAAAAAATAGAACTCACTCAGTGAGGTGGTATACACACTGGTCAGTTAAGTCTTGTGTTTATATGACACCATTTTACACCCGCACCAAGAGCAGCCATATCTACAGCCATGTAGAGAGCATTGAAAAGAGAGAATCCATAGATAAAAAGGCAATGATGAAATGTTGGTGCAGGATAAATGGACTATCCAACATCCTGCTTAACCTGAGTCTGAACACATCCAATGTGCTATTGCTATTCATGCCTCTTCAACAATCCCAAATTTAATGATTTTCTGGGCTGTACCTTCCACAGCTAGGACCGCTAAATGTATAGGAAATACCACTGAATACAGTTGACTCTTAATGCAGAGGTTAGGGGCATTCATTGATCTCAACTTCATGCAGTTGAAAGACCAGTTATTAACTTTTGACCCCCCACCCAAGAGCTTAACTACTAATAGCCTACTGTTGACTGGAAATTTTACTGGTAACATAAACAGTCAATTAACACATATTTTGTAAGTTATACGTATTATAGACTATATTCTTATTGTAAAGAACACCAGAGAAAAGAAAATGTTATTAAGTCATAAGAAGAGAAAAGACATTTACAGTCTATACTGTAAAAAAAAAAAATCTGTGGATCAATAGACCTGTGCAGTTCAAACCCATGCTGTTCAAGGGGTCAACTGTATTTATAAATTGGTCTTGTGCCTTGAAGTGCTCTTATTTATTGCTATATGTTCCAGTGAACTAACTTGTGGTTTACCCTAAGGTGGAGTTGTTAAGACTTTGCTTATTTCTTGATTATTGTTATACCAATAATGATTTACTGAATTTCACAGTAAGAATAATTAACTTCCTGTAATAAATAAACATATCTTGTAAACTAGACATATCTTAGCCAACTGTGTTCCTTAGTCTTGCTATGTATAAGAGTGGGTAGAAACAGAATGAACTGCACAGTTATAGTTTTTGCCCAAGAAGTTCATGGGAGATGCAGGCTACTGAGGTGTGCTTATGCATGGCACACTTCCCACCAGCAATTTTGGGAAGCTCTGACCACACCTCATTTATCTGTTGATATGTGGGTTACGTCTGAAACAGAGAAAGAAACTCTGAATGCAAGCATCAAATATTTTACAACGTTACCTAGAGCTGGACCTGTCCCAAAGCTTTTGCATAAACTTGCTTAATAAGCAATGGTTGTCCATTGGCACATTCACTGTACAATAACACTATCAAACTTCAAAACAGGAGACCAGAATTTATATTTTATACTTCATAAAATTTAATAAAAACATTTTTAAGCTATACCTCTCTTAAAATGCTTTTATTCCAGGATATTTTACTTCCAGTTAAATTTAACCAACGCCCTGTAGGTGGGCTAATTAGTTATAAATTGCAGTTATATTGGTGGCTATGGTCTCACAAGAAATTCTTGAGAGTGTTGCTGCCCTTATAAGGACATGAATAAAAATATTTCTACAAATCAATTATTAAGAAAGAAGAACTGAAGTGGCGTAGCTTTTCACTTGTAGGAACCAATTTATTTTACCATTTAATATTTTATCCTGATTGGTATTCATCTTATAAATTTGTAAGGAAGGCAACTTGCTGAAATGTGCTGAAAATGAAACTGTAAATGTCCTTACACTTTGATGAAGGTAGTAGCTATTTGGGGCTGAGCTTTTGCCAGTGAGACACTCCTAGAAAATCCATTGGAAGATAGTTCAAGAGGTCATTACACTCCTTAAAAATCAAGATTATTGCTTTTAACATAAGTATAAATAATTCATCCACTATCAACCATTTGTAAGACTATAATACATAGCCTTCATGGCTTATTTCCATGGCATAACTTACATAAACAGGTGATCAATCAGCTCATGTGATACATTTAGAAAACGCTACCTGATAAAGTCACGTTTTGAAATGACCTCCCACATGACCATTTTCTTATAAAAACAACTTCACTTTCTATTTGTTCCTCATTTTCATCTCTATTCCATCCTTTGCCTCTTGCCTGTTCCTCATGATCAGTGACCTACAGCATGACGTACTTCTGGAAACCCTCCAACATAAAGATACTACATAAAGAAAAAAAAGCATCTCAAACATTCCCAGATGTCTTTGTCTATACACCTGTAGACAACTCTTTATATGTTTAATTTTTTAAAGATTTTATTTATTTATTCAACAGAGAGAGCACACGCCCAAGTAAGGGGAGCTGCAGGCTCCCCATTGAGCAGGGAGCCCAATGCAGGGCTCTATCCTAGGACCCCAGATCACCGCCGAGCCGAAGGCAGACCCTCACTAACTGAGCCATCCAAGCGCCCCTCTTTATAGTCTTTTTTTTTTTAAGATTTTATTTATTTACTCATGGGAGACAGAGAGAGAGAGAGAGGCAGAGATACAGGCAGAGGAAGAAGCAGGCTCCATGCAGGGGGCCGGACGTGAGACTCGATCCCGGGTCTCCAGGATCAGGGCCTGGGCTGAAGGCGGCACTAAACCGCTGAGCCACCCGGGCTGCCCTATATGCTCTTAATTTATATATACTTTTAGAGGAATTTTCTGCCAAATGAAAGCCTTGTAGGATTTAAATTATATGCTATTGTAACTATATAGTGCTTTCATTTTTATTTCACAATTCATAAGCTAAAGCAATTATTAACCAGTTGACAGGATTTATGCTATAAGTCCAAAGGCTGTTACAGAAAGGCATCTGCTTTATTTTGTCAAATTACTCTTTATATAATTTCATATATTTGGCAAAGTTGGAGGCTTGGACTGGTCAGTAACTATATTAAAAAGAAGAAAAGTTGCTCAAATTTCAACAACCAGCTTAATGAAGGAGCTGACCCCTTTGAATAAAACAGACACAAGATGGCCTTTAAAAATTAAACATGTTCACTGTTTCAGAAAAAGTTGAAATAGTCCATTTTAACTTTTGCAGTTTTATTAACCAGAGAGAACTCATATCCTAACTTCATTAGTATCCTTTGAGGGTAAAAAAGAAAACTTTTTAAAAATTCAGATAAATTAATGTTGACATTTATTTGAAGTATCCTTTAACCTCTCAAAAAACATTTTGACAACTCATTAGCCACATATCACTGTAATGCAGTCTAGTAATAAATGGAAATAATGAGTTTCATTATAAAGTTTAAGCCAATGGTAGCATGATCAGGAATTTTTGTTAACCTAGAATGCATAATTAGCTCTAGAGGGGAAATGAAAGGCAAAATTGCTTTACTCATTAGTGTAAAAAAAAAAGTGTAAAAAAATTAGAACATAACTTTATAAACCACTATTGTCCCATTGCTATTAAGAATCAATGAAACCTGTAATTAGGAAACATTATGGAAAGGTTAAAGATGAGGATACATGTGGTCTATCTACAGGAAACCTAAACTGCTTAGGTTAATGAAATGCCTATGACAGTCATATTAATTAGCAGGTTCACAGGAACCTAACTATTATTTTATAAATGCCATGATAAAAAGTATTAAGGCTTCATGCACACAGTGTGTTCCATCTAGATTACCGCACAGTGCTTACCTCTTTCAATCTTCTATCTATTTCCCCCCTAATGATCTGGATGCTATTAAGTTTGCATATTTCTGGAAATCCTTCATGAGGCAGAAATTATATTTAATGATATTGTTTTGAAGATAATGAGAAACAGAAACTTTCTACTTTTTAGAAGAGGATTGTTGAATTTTAAATGTTTCATCAATATAATGATAATAAGATGACAGATCTCCTTATTTTCCTCTTTGTTGTTATTTCTGTCTAAGGTCAACCGAAACCCTTTCTTTCATTCAAAAGTAAGAGTGTTGTCCATAAAAATCCAATTTATGCCAGGAAACAAAAAGCCAGAATCAAATTGTATAGGAGAGATTATACAAGGTAGAGGTTGCAGGACGTAAAAAGGGGAATCAACATAAAAAAAAAAAAAAAGACAAACTAGAATATTAACAGAATCATGCCTTACCACCACACCAATTCTCTTTCTATACCATGAGGTTAACCACTTACCCACAGGAAAACAACCACTGAGGACACAATTATCTGGTAAAAATTGGTTATTGTTATTCTTGCCTGCATCAATTAAAATGATATCTATAAAGAGTGCCTCTTATCACTTTTCATACTTTCAAATGCATGAGTATGTCTGATTAGCTGAACCTAAGATTCAAGTGCACATCTGCCTACAAAGGAAATAGAGGATTTGAGCCTTGCTTCATTTTACAGAGGAATTCACAGCTTGGGAAATTTCTTAAATAGAGAGAGGTTTTTCAAAAGATGAGAGACAGAAAGTTTACATTACAATGATGTGCTAGCAGCTCACATCTGACTAACCCAAATGCAGAGGAAAAATTATAAACTCTATCAAAACATTTAAAAATTCCCACATGGGCAGCCTGGGTGGCTCAGCAGTTTAGCACTGCCTTTGGCCCAAGGCCTGATCCTGGAGACCTAGGATGGAGTCCCACATCGGGCTCCCTGCATGGAGCCTGCTTCTCCCTCTGCCTGTGTCTCTGCCTCTGTGTGTGTGTGTGTCTCTCATGAATAAATAAATAAAATCTTAATTTAAAAAAATAAAAATAAAAATAAAATAAAAATACACACATATTTGATGTTATGGGGGAAAAATAGGCAGAAAATCAGAATATTCATCCAATGACTGAATACTTGACCATCAAAGGAAGATAACTGCTCTGATTAAGTGTGCTTTACTGCAGCTTTCTACCTGATGACACTGCAGTCTTGAAGAACTGGATGGCTACAACTGGAGCAGCAATTTTATTCCAGTGTGAGGAGTATGAGCACAGAGTTCCAAGCTAACAAAACAGAAGAACTGGGAAATTGAGTGGAGTGGGAGAGAATCCCATACAAGTAAGTGAAAGTCATAGAAGAAAATGTCACAGATGGTGAAGATCTGAAATATTCATATAAACTCCATCCAGATTACGGTGACTATTAAGTTGCACATGCATTGAGGATACTCCATAGATCCCAGCAGAAAGCAATATCTGAGGGACAGGCATAGAGCATAGATTTCATCCACCATTCAGCACTGTTACTACAATGAGTTACTATGATTTTTATAATCAGGATTTAAAATAATTTTTTAAATCTCACTAATTCAAACAAATTCCATTCCATCTCACATGAAGTGAGAAGTTTGGTGTTTGAGTACAGATAGATGAGTAATACTAGAAAAAGTCACTCCTCAAAGAAAAATAACAGGACTCAGAGTCTCTACAATATATCAGCCCCAAATCCAGTATATAATTAAAAACAGCTATGCATTAAAAAAAAATACAGGAAAATATAACACATAGGAAAAAAGTAGACAATGGAAAGACACGTTGAGGTGGCCTAATTTGGGAATTAGAAGGCAAGGACTGGGGATCCCTGGGCGGCGCAGCAGTTTAGCGCCTGCCTGTGGCCCAGGGCGCGATCCTGGAGACCCGGGATCGAATCCCACGTCGGGCTCCCGGTGCATGGAGCCTGCTTCTCCCTCTGCCTGTGTCTCTGCCTCTCTCTCTCTCTCTGTGTGACTATCATAAATAAAAAAATAAAATAAAATAAAATAAAATAAAGAAGGCAAGGATTGTATGTTAGCTAGTATAAGTAAACTCAAGAATTAAAGAAATAGATGGTCATACATGTGAATATATGGGGAATTTCAACAAGGGAATAAAAACAACAAGAAAAAAGGAAATAGAAATGCTAGCACTGATGAATATAATATTTAATATGAAAAATTTACTAGATAGGCTTACCAGATGTGATAGAAAAAAGTATCAATAAATCTGAAGATAAAGAACATTTTTTTTCAAAATGAAGAATACAGAGGAAAAAATATTGGTTAAATCGTATACTTTCTAAACATGGAATTTATTTAAATTCTCTAAATTAACTGGAATGTTTATTGTTACATCATTTGCTTTTTCCAACACTTAAAAACCACAGATTTTCTTGAAAAACATAAAATATCCATAAGAACTGTATCAGTATCTCAATGGATAATAGGCTACTAACTTTGTTGTTCTTAAAGCCCCCAATGATTACACCACACAGTCAGACCTACAGATTTACAAACCTGTGTCTTGCTCAACCACATCCACCTCATTCAATTTCTCTAAACTTCCTTTTGATGTAAAAGCAAGTTTTGACTATAAATATGACCACTTAGTTACTTAGAGTAAAATATATCCATTTATTTAACCAGTATTTATTGATAGTTATATTTTTAGTTATATGCCAGACCCAGGAATAGATCTGAAAATTACCTAATCTTGCTGTTTATTTAGAGACACAGAGAGAAGTACACTCAGTCTAGAATCAAAAAGAAATCTCAAGTCTCAACAGTGTAGCTACATCACTCCCTGGAATTCCCAACTGCTTTTATCACTTAGGCCCCATTCCTGCTAATACACAGGAAATACCACATCACATAGAAATGGTTTGATTTTTAGGTTAATAATCTTCTGGTGTTAAAAAGGTACTATCAATGCCTTTCAAAAATATTTAATTTTACAAGTATTTCTTTCGGAGTTTGCTCATCTAAAATCCTTAAGCCACAAATTGATAAATTTATCTAATTATATTCAATGCATAAAATGCTGATTAATGGGGCATCAGGCTTTGATTATAGAGATAATGTGAAAAGTTAACCAAGTTCATGCCATACATTATATACATATACACATATATATTTTTTTAATATATTTTTAATATAATCATTAGTAATTCTCTTCAGCTTTAATCAGATTTTTTTCTAGCTTGAGACCAAAATAGCCTACAGTGATTAGATTCACTGCCTTATTATGTAGAGATAAAATGTTTTCAATGCAACTTTACATATTTTGCTGATATACTATCCAATTTCCCTAGTAATTTATATTTTAAACTTTTGCTTTAGTTCTTCCAAAGAATTTAATGAGCTTCTCCCTTGATATAAAAAATTTAATGAAATTCAAAACGCATTAAAAATTTGTATTTTAGATTGAAAATCAATGAGTTACTATGATTTTTATAATCAGGATTTAAAATAATTTTTTAAATCTCACTAATTCAAACAAATTCCATTCCATCTCACATGAAGATCAGCTGTGTATATGTTATTAATCTCTATTCTGGGTAAAGATTATAGTGTGCTCCATATTTACATATGCCTTGACAGGTGTGTGATGTTTCCACCATTTTATAAATGTATAAAGGAAAGGATTACTTTTTACTAAGAAAGTTATTCCCTCCTAGTACAAGGCCAAGAATTGCTGTAACTGGCCACCAAATGGATGAGTGACTGGTTCATGTACATGTCACATATGTAGCCACTAGGTGGCAAAATGTAATTATCAATTCAGATTCTCCATCCTCTTCCCAGAATTGCATCTAGATTCTAGGGACCAGGCAGGGGTTTTCTATATTGTTAAGATTTCACAGTGGATTGGAAGTAGCACCAAATGTTAACCACCGAGATAGATTTACCCTTTCGGTCTCCGTCATTAGTCCCTGAAGATCAGTGCTGTGTCCACTTTGTCCCAAGCACAAACACAAACCCTCTTTAGATCTGCCAGGTCTATAGAACACATATTTCTTATCTCAGGTCCACGAGATCATTACAAAACTCCCCTGTCACTCCACCCACTGTGTGACATGCATTAACTTGACTAAGCGCCTCACTATTTTTTGACAGCAGTGTCCAGGATTGGGTGTGTGTGGGGGGGTGTCACAGAAAGACTCCTCTGTCTCATAATTATTACAGGAATACTCTACAACTATCAGAGGTGATGCATGAATACAACTTCAAAAAATGAGGTCTTTCAATCCCTTCTGCCATAGGTCAGGATTAGCCCTAGACACATAGTGTAGCCTATGGATATTGGTGTGTTAGGAGCAGGAAAGGGAGAGGGGAGGGCTGGTAAAGGGCCAGGCTGTGAATGAGAGGTGTTAAGGCTGAAAAACTAGATGCAGTCTCTAAACCATATGGGAGATTTCATCCTTTGTTGCTCTCTGCTAGTTGCTAATAGTCCTCAATTAGAATCACCTGAAGGGCCTGTGAAGCCACAACTGGCTGGGAGAGTTTCCAGTTCAGTAAGAAGAGAAACCCAACTTGGAGCAAGGTGGGGCAAAGTGGGGTCAGGTAGTAATAACACCATGTGCTACTCCTGGAAACATCTCATGACTTTGGTAGAAGTGACTCTATCCCGCTGTGTTACAGACCAAGCTCAGCCATACACCAAGACATTTTGCAACTAACTCTTTATCAATATATCCAACAGCATTGTGTCTCTAGACATTAAAAGTTTAAAAATTAGAACAAGCAATTCAATTATGTTAATTTGCCTTGGCTAAAATATCAGTCTGGATGCCTCCAGCTTGCCTTTGGTTGGTTAGACACATTTAGTCATACAAAACTTTGGTGCACTCAACTCAGCCATTGACCTACTACTGACTTGATGTTTAAAAAGTATAATACATGTAAACCCATCTTTCTACATAAGACAATTCAGCCCTTGTTTTCTTTATAGATTTAAAATATTTTTGTTAGAAGTAATGAAGAAAACCAACATGAATAAATTAAAATATCTGCTTGAATATTTTGTATTGTTTTATCATTTAGTAAAAGACATTGAGTAACTGTCTTAAAATTTCAAGTAATGCCTACAGGTTGAAGAACAATTCATGTTAAAAGGCTGCCCTCTTGTGACAATGTGTTGTATGTTTTACTAGTAAAACTTGACCTTATACCCCCACTAAAATCCAATTCACGATAGGATTAAAAAGATATAAAACCTCAATGTCATTTGTGATTTCTTTTTAAAAAAAATCTTGCTTATATGGCAATTTTAGATAATGAATTGTTCTGATTAGATAGGTGTTCCAGGGAGCTGGAATGTAAACCCATCTCACTATTTAACTAACTTAATATATAAATTTCCAATATATACAACCCACTTCTCTGCTTTTAAAAAAGTTAAGTTTCACTACAAATTGAGGTATATGTGGTGCACATCATAGAACTTAATAATTCATCTATACTACTGGAACTGTGAATGTCACTCCCAGATTGAAGAGTCAGTTAATCAGTAAACATCACTAATGGAAAGATGAATAGTTTATAACTTCTGACTTCGAAGGGCTCTTGGTCTAATACAGGAGATAGGTGATGTGAACAATTGCAAAGAAAAATCATGAGTGCTATAGAACAGGTGTACATACTATACCTGGAAGTATAGAAGAGAAATATTTAGTTTTTATTTAGAGAACCAGGGAAACAGGCTAGAAACAGCTAACATTGGAGACATTTGAAATTTGAATAAAACACACGGGATTTTGTTATATGCTAAGTACCTCCTGGATATTGGAGACAGATTAATGAAAATAGTTAATCCCTACTTTTAAGGAATTGAGTTGTAATGGGAAAACCATACTGTAAACACTTTGAATACAATGTGATGGGGGTTTATAATGTTCTGTGGATTTTCTCTCCTTTTTATCTTTTGAAATTCCCCTTCTTTTCATTTCATTATCACTGAATACTACAAATATAGTGATTACGGTGTTTTTATGATGTTAATTCTGGGGCTTTCCCCACCCCCTAGTATTTTTCTAGGTCTTCTTGTCCAGTTGCAGGAGCAAAGTGATTCGGGTTCACTGATTTTGAGGAATGAAAAGAAAACATTTCATGGAAAGGAATAGTAACCTATGATTTTTTCTGACTTTTGACTTCTAAAAACTTAAGGCTTAGGGAGAATTTAAAAGAATCATGGAACTGTTGGAAAAAAAGTATTATGATGAAGGAGAAACACTGAAAAGAGGGTACCTGGGTGGCTCAGTTAGTTAAGCGGCTGCCTTCAGCTCAGGTCATGATCTCAGGGTCCTGGGATCAAGCCCCAGGTCGTTGTCTCTGCTCAGTAGGGAGCTTACTTATCCCTCTCCCTCTATCTCTTCTCCCTGTTTGTGCTCTCTGTCTGCTCTCACACTCTCATAAATAAATAAATAAATAAATAAATAAATAAATAAATGGCACATTTTCCCCAGATTAGGAAAAAATCTACTCTCCACACCTCTACATTCCATCTCTGTGGTTGAGAGGAGGGGAAAACAGAAGGTTCCTTGATCAGCAGTGGAGACCTAGAAAGCAATTTCCTAGAAATATCCCATGAGATCTAAATGTCCCAGAAAAAAAATAAAAAAACTACAATGGTGTTTAGGCAGAAGCGGCCATCAGGAGACTCATGAGAGGATTTTTATGCTCCCAATATGAGAAAGAACCAACAGTGGGCTTGTGGGCCTCATTGAGCCATGTGGGAATGGACAAAGGAGAGACCAACAATGGCTTGTGTGGACAGGTGGTCAGCTAAGGACCTAACTACCATCCATCTCCCACACTCTGGCTCTGCTTACCAAGGCTGTGCTCTACCACCCAGAGGCCTTCATCAGGACTAAAGCAGCATTCTCCCAGCTTCTAGGGCTGCTGACAGCTGACTCCTTGCAGTAATGTCACAGCTGAATATGAATATCTCATCCAAGTTCATAAACTTCTAAGAGACCATATCCAAAGGCTGGACAATGTAGTTACATAAAGTTCTGGCTCCTTTACACCAATTTAGGACAGTTTAAGACCTATCATAGTCAAGCTACAAACAAAAGGTGGGGGGGGGGGGGTGTTAATTTAGGACAATAATTATTTCTAATGGTGTGACATCCAAATTGTGATTAAACACAACCTTAATGATTACTTAAATGAAAGTATTAATTCCAGTGGGATAAACAAAGAATAGGAAATTCCTTGTGACAACATTATATATAGATTTCAAAAGTTCTGTAACTGAGATACTTTTTATGGCCTAGAAAAGCCTGTTAGATAACGTTAGTGGCTGTATATCATGGCAATGAAATCCAAGAGATTTAAACCTTTGGTATAAAGGGGATTTAATTGGTAAAAAGACATTGATATTAAAAAAAATGCATGTGAAGAGTTTGATTAAATTATTTCATGAAATGTGAGAATTTCTAAGTGTAAGAACTTCTAAAAATGTTTAAGAAATGTAATTTCTTACATAGTATGTATGATTAATAAATATTATAAGTAGGGGATACCTGCATGGCTCAGCGGTTTAGCGCCTGCCTCTGGCCCAGGGCATGATCTTGGAGTCCTGGGATCGAGTCCCATATCAGGCTCCCTGCATGGAGCCTGCTTCTCCCTCTGTACTGTGTCTCTGCCTCTCTCTGTCTCTCTCTCTCATGAATAAATAAATAAAATCTATAAATAAATAAATAAATAAATAAATAAATAAATAAATAAATATTATAAGTAGATATTTTATTTTTATTCACAGCCTAACTTACCTATTCAATTTATATACTCAATTGTGCTCACATAAAAACCTGAATTTTCTTAATGAGAAAACTGAGATTTCTAACCCACTCTCTCCTCCCCCACACAGAGATGTAAGCAGATATATATAGTTGTGAGTCAATGATTTTTCCTAGGAAAAAAGAGAAAATAAAATTGACTTTGAAGATCTCTTATCACAATCTCTATTTAAAAAAAAAAAAAAAAACAAAAGCAGAGCAAACAAAAAATATCCTTATTCTGGAGAACAAATGACAGAAATACAATGCAGTTCAGGCCTAGAGAGGATGGATCTAACTCATTTAGGATATGCATGTTTGGTAGGCATGGATCTGCAAACCACTTCTACTAGTAGACCCTCAAAGAGCAGGTACTGTCCAGACTTACCTCTACTATGCAGGTCAACCCATCCTGCCATTTCCCTCACATCCCTTGTTACTGCCAGAAAGAAAGTCTATTTTGACTTTTAAAATAAAACCCATATGATTGTTAACTGGATGATACACAGTAATCCTTGTCTCTCTTTTCCCCTCACTCCTTTTGAGCCTGCCTTCAGGATTTCCACTAGATTTTGGCTTTGATGGAGCTAGAAAGGGGGTCTCAACATGTTTTAGAAGAAAGGATGAAAAAAATTATGCCACATTAGAAGGCCACATCTATACAACACATAAGTTTTTCTTTCACTCCTGCCAGGCTGTTGTGGCAAAATGCCAGTGCATCGCTATGATGAATTTCTCCATCTTCTTAGAGATGCTCACCTTGCTTACCCCCACATCTTTTATTATCCTACTTCATATGCCTAGGGTCCCAGCACTGGGATTGGAGACAACCCGTTCAGTAAAGCATATGAGAGATACATCTTTTTGAAAACGCAAGTATGCACATGCCTTTTTCTCACCTGAGAATCTTAAATAGCTCCTGTTTAGAGTAAATCCCTTTCTGTGATACACAATACTTCATGTAATCTTGGCTAACCCATTGTCTGTCTACAACTATACCATGCTACATTCTCTTCTATCCCTCTCTCTTTCCATGTACTAATCCCTAACTATCCATGAAGAACCAATTTTGTTTTTAAAAAGAATTATTTCTTCACTGAACTGGGAAAGATTAGATAACAATCAATTCTAAGTTTGCATCTTTTAACTCAATTTTGCAGTATTTTCAAACACACCAAAAAACCCCAAAACAAAACACAAAACCCAAAAAGGCATTGCAACAGTTGTCTTAAGGCAAAATACAATCACCTTAAACTGTTGCAAGTATTCTCAACCAAGGTTGAAAAATTGTTTATCCCGAACATGAAAACCTGTAACATATTTAAATTAGATATATAAAACTTGTTACTTATAGTTTTCCCCTTGCAAAGATCTGAAACAAATGTACAAATAAATAATCTACATCAGTCACAATATAATTCTGGATTATACACCACAACCAGATGCTTCTTTAATTTTAAACTCATCATCAAAGACCAGAAAAAGTCATTGTATTTTACACAAAATAAAATACACATATGCTAAAAAAAAAAGTCCCAAGGAAAACAAAGACAAAATCCTAGTACTAACGGTGATGTTTAGTATCTTAATTAAATGGTGGCCAAAATGCCACTGATCAAAAATAAAATAGTGGCTGTGTATCATGGCAATGAAATCCAAGAGGTTTAAACCCTTGGCATCCAGTTTTTTTTTCGATTGCATGAATGCACACTTCCTACGTGATGGGAGGGGATTAAGTAGATGTGCCACCAGCATAGAAAGAAAAAAGCTATTGTTCCCCACAACACCCAGAAAACTGGCTTTAGTAGAGACTTCTTACAAGATTAGGCAGAAACCATGAAATGGATATTAACTGCTTGTGTCATCAATTTAATTCGGAGGTAATTGAGTCCTAAGTTTCAAAATACAAATTTAGGGGGTTGGCAAATGTTGTTGGGTTAAGTCTTATCTTTAACGCTAAAAGAAGATAGACAAGTATGAAAGTACCAGCCTTGTAACATATGCCAGTCAGAGCTCTGTCCATAGGCTGGGTAGAAGATGTCAAAATTCAGACTGTTGTTTCTCATGAGGACTCAATAAAATGAATCTTTAATGACTTGAACTGTAGGATAAGGGATCCAAAGACTGCAGTCATTTTAAAGTACTATCAGTAAAGTACTATTCTGAACAGACTGCATTTTATTGTGAAAACAAAAGGAAATGAAGGTATAATCGGGACGATATGCCCGTATTTCATTTACAGTGCTTGAGTTCTGACAGGCCTTTAAAATGGAGGTAGAATTCAAATAAAAAACCGTGCCAATCGAGTGTCAAATTTTCACTGTAACATTCTTTAAAAAGGTATTTCCTCCAATATCTATTAATCACAAAGAAACATGCACTGTGAGTACATAACTGTATATAAGTACAGTTCTGAAAAAAATGTAGACACTAATGACATTATTATGACCAAGATGTTTGGTAGAAAGTAAATTATGATTTTGAGATCATCCAAAGAAAGCTTTTTAAACAACCCTCCAGACTTCAAAAAATTTCTTCAGGTAGTATATCTGTCCCAATGTCATGGCAACTAAAATGAAAGCTTTAAAGAAGGACCAAAGGACCACTCTGCTGTTTGTGTTGTTGTTGATGACTCTGTGTATTCTCTCTTGAATTTCCATGGACTCCTGTTCATGTTTTACAGCTGCCATTGCCACTGCCAGCTCATTAATCATTTCTGCTAGCTTGTTCTGGGGAGTTTTTATTTTTATATCTTGTCCTATGGGAGCTTCCCCAACATCAATGGTGAACATCACTATCTTTGGAGTCATGGTAGACATACCATTGCTAAAACAAAACTTACTAGGTTCCATCAATGTGAGCAGCGAATGTGTATTTCCCCCTGGACTCTTGGGCTCCTTTATAAATTCTTTTACTATCAGACCCTGTAATTTCCACACTGATGTCCAGGAAGCCACCTTCCACCACTTCGAAGATGAGGCACATCTTGGCGCCTGAGGTGACCCGCTCCAAGAAACACTCCTCTCCATGTGCATCAATCCTGGTGAAGTAGCCTGTTTGGGGCCAGAAGGGCACCCAGAAGTACCATCAGCTGAGTGAGCATTACCACAGTGGGACCGGGAGAAAGCCAGAACTGGACTTGGGCCTCCAGAGCCGCCACCACCACCACTACTCCCTCCTCAACCGCCAGTCCTCAGCTCCTTCATCAAAACCAATTTAATCTTTTCTATAATTAGTCAAGCCTTCCCTAACCTCCTCCACTGAAAATGATACTTAGCCTTTCACCACACCACACCTTGCAGTAATCATTATTTCTGCAGTTATCACATGGTATTGCAACATGTTTGTATAAGTAGCTTTCCTAATACAATATAAATGCCTTGAGGTTAAGAATTCAGACTTTTCCATTTTTGTATTCTGTATACCTATCCTACTTCAGGAAGGCTTATTGATGAGATTGTTTGAGATGACTGAGTACACAGTAACCCCACTCCTTTCAAGGAGATGCATGAGGAACACTTGAGTGTTTGCAAAATATTTTAAACCTGCAAAACCAAGTCTTCAGAGATACACTCTCTAAAAAACATCTCAAGAAATAACTAGCATGATATTGAATGAGATTAACAAAGTTGAAGGAATGACATTACCTGACTTTGAGACTTACTATAAAGCTACAATAAGTAGACAAGACAGTGTGGTATTGGCAAAAGAACTGACAAATAGATCAGTGGAACAGAATAGAGAACACAGAAATAGACTCACATAAATACAGTCAAGTGATCTCAGGTATACCAGCAAAGGCAATAGAATGAAGCAAAGCAAAGATTATCTTTACAACAGTGGTTGAATGATGGAACAATTGGACATCCACATGCAAAAAAAAAGAAGTGTATGTAGACAATCATCTTACCCTTCACAAAAATCAACTCAAAATGGATCATAGATCTAAATGTAAAACGAAAAGCTATTAAACTCCCAGAAAATAACATAGGGAAAAAACCTAGACAACTTTGGCATGACCATGACTTTTTAGATACAACACCAAAGACATGATGCATGAAAATAATAATTGATAAGCTGTATTTCTTTATAATTAAAAACCCGTGCTCTTTATTTATTTTAAAGATTTTATTTATTTATTCACAAGAGACACACAGAGAGAGAGAGACAGAGACAGACAGAGAAGCAGGCTCCTAACAGGGAGCCCGATGATGCAGGACTCAATCCCAGGACTGAGGGACTACGCCCCGAGGCAAAGGCTCAACTGCTGAGCCACCCAGGCTTCCCTAAACCTGTGCCTTTAAAAGACAATGCCAAGAGAATGAGAAGGCCAAGCCACAGACTGGTAGAAAATATTTATGAGACATATCTGATAGAGAACTTATCCAAAATATACAGTCTTAAAACTCAACAATAAGAAAATGAACAACCCAATTGAAAAATGTACAAAAGTCCATAATAGATACCTCACAAAGAAGATATATGGATGCCAAGTAAGCATGTGAAAATACGCTCAACATCGTATGTCATTAGGGAAATGCAAATTAAAATGACAGTGAGATTCCACTACCTATCCATTAGAATGGCCAAAATCCAGAACACTGACAACACCAAATGCTTGTGAGGAGGTATAGCAAGAGGAATTCTCATTTACTGCTAGTGGCAATACAAAACGGCATAGCCATTTTGGAAGACAGTTTACCAATTTCTTATAAAACTAAACATACTCTTACCATATGATCCAGCAATTGTGTTCCTTAGTATTTATCCAAAGGAATTGAAGACTATGTCCACACAAAAACCTACACATGGGTATTTATAACAGCTTGATTCATAATTGTTAAAATTTGGAAGTAACCAAAATGTCCTCCAGTAGGTTGAGTGGATAAATACGCTGTAGTATATCTGTACAATCAAATACTATTCAGTGCTAAAAAGAAAAGAGCTATCAAGCCATGAAAAGACACAGAGGAATCTTAAATACATATTTTTAAGTGAAAGAATCTAATCTGAAAGGGCTATCCACTGTGATTCCATACCAAAAAATAAAAAATAAAAAACAAAGCAAAAGCAAAACTAGGGAAACAGTAAAACTATGGAAACAATAAAAATCAAAACTATGGAAACAGTCAAAAAACAAGTGTTTGCCATGGGTGGGAGAGAAGCTAAGACTGGTAAGTAAAGCACAGAGGATTTTTAAGGCAGTGAAAATACTTGGTATGGTATCATAGTGGTGAATATATATCATGATATATTCGTCCAAACCCTTAGAATATACAACGCCAAGAATGTTATCTATCTAAACCATGATGTAAACTATGGATATTGGGCGATTATGAGGTATCATTGTGGATTCATCAGTTGTACCAAATGTATCACTCTGGTAGGGGATGTTGATAATGAGAGAGGCCCTGCAAGTAATGTGAGCAGAGGTGTTGGAAGGTGAAGGAGGGCTAGTAAAGCGTATTCCACACTAAGGAAGCACTTGGAGAACAAAAAGCAAAGCAAGCCACTCCATACCCTTTAGACAATTTTATTCAAGGTAACTTACTGACAGAGAGAGGATCTGGGAGGCAGGTGATCCAGGCGCTAGAGAGCTATTCTCTGCAGTCTGCATTTCATAGAGGGTGGGGATACTCGTTATCTAAAGTGATGCCATCTGTGTCCCAGAGGAGAGGGAGGGGAAGAACTGTGTTATCTCTACTAGTTATCTAAAAACTTTAGAGAAGATCAGAATAAGTCTTCCTGCATTCCAGTCAGGATAGACACACAATAACTTTGGGATCTAGAATGTGTAGCCCCAAGGAAGGTCATTGCGAAGATGTAAACAAGATGGAGGTCTGAATACGAGTTAGTATTGTCAGCATCCCTACAAGGGGGTATATACAAAATTTCTGTACTTTCTCCTCACTCTTGCTGTGAAGCTTAAACTACTCTAAAATAATAATGATGATAATCATAGTAACAATAAAGTCTTAGTAAAAGAAAATATTTCAGGCAGTATCCGAGTTGAGACCATCTGACTTACAATCAAGCCAGATGACCAGGTTCTAATGATATCATAGCACAACCTTGCCCTGACATATAGTGTCCACACAGCATGACTGCTCTGTAACTTCTAACGTAGCTGACACCGATGACCAATGACCAATGCCTTGCTTCTCGCATTTACAATATGTAAAGGTAGTAGTCAGCCCACACGCAGGTAATAGTGTGTTCTGTTTTTACATGCTAGACATTATAATTACTTAATCCTCACACCAATCCTATGAAGAAAACATGATTGCTATTACCATTTCTCAGCTGAGGAAACCAAAGCAGAGAACTTAAGTGATCAGATGAAGAGCACCAGATGGTATATGGCAGATCCAAGAATTGAAGTCTGGAAGCCTGGCTCCTGGGCTTGGACTTGAAACCACAAGTCACCCCAAACCTGTTGTCGAGTCATCCTCCCACAAAGTCTGAATCCTAGACATTCCGGTTCTATGGATCAACTCAGAAGTGTTTAAGATATGAAGTCCTGAAGGACAACCAATAAATATCCTTCTGCAGCGTATTTTGTAAAATGAGATTTCAGGAAGGAAAGAGTGACAGTAACAGAGGCATTTTTCCTCTTATAAATTTATTCATCATTACGTTTTATGTCTAAATAGTTTATATGTTCATTGCACAGTTATAAATAGACATAATCTGGTAAAATGCACAGAAAATGGGCAGAGTATTTTTAATTCTGATAAAATGCTTCAAAAAAGAATCCCATTCTCAGGCTCTTTTGGGTCAGATTTAGGGACACTTGTGGACTACATTCCTTACTTCTTGGTTGGTAGCCTTGAATGTAGGTGTTCCATGTTGAATCTATCTTTGTTCCTCATACCATAACAGTTGGTACATCCAGCACTTCTCTAGAGTTCGTCTACCTACTTTAGGTGTTCTGATGTTCAGGAAGTTCTTGCCATTAAGGGATGATACTTCATGGGTGTTTCTACTGAGATCTTTTTTTTCCTCAGAAACCAATTTCACTTCCAACGCCTGAGTGGCTCAGTGGTTGAGATATGCCTTCAGCTCAGAGTGTGATCCCCCGGATTCCAAGATCAAGTCTTGCATCGGGATCCCCACAGGGAGCCTGCTTCTCCCTCTGCCTGTGTCTCTGCCTCTCTCAGTGTGTGTCTCTCATGAACAAATAACTTATTTAAAAAAAAATTCCTGCTGACATTTGAAAATGAATCATTCATTTATTCTAATCTCTTTTTGTAGTTTATCAATCTATTTTTTTAAGATTTTATTTATTTATTTATTAGTGAGAGACACACACAGAGAAAGAGGCAGAGACACAGGCAGAGGGAGAAGCAGGATCCCTGTGGGGAGCCCGACTTGGGACTCAATTCCTGGTCTCCAGGATCAGGCCCTGGGCGGAAGGCAGCGCTAAACCGCTGTCACCTGGGCTGCCCTAGTTTATCAATTTTATTTTTTTTTTTAATTTTTATTTATTTATGATAGTCACACAGAGAGAGAGAGAGAGAGAGAGAGAGAGAGAGGCAGAGGGAGAAGCAGGTTCCATGCACCGGGAGCCTGATGTGGGATTCGATCCCGGGTCTCCAGGATCACGCCCTGGGCCAAAGGCAGGCGCCAAACCACTGCGCCACCCAGGGATCCCAGTTTATCAATTTTAAAACAGAAAATAAACACTACACACCCTACTGCAACTAGGAATGATGACTGGCATTATTTTTATATGTCATCTCACAATATTTGGGGTTTTTTTCATAATATAAAGATAATAACTTAGTTGTTTCTATCATTTGTATTTAAAGTAGCACTAAATAAAATTAAATTCATAGTATCCTCCTAGACTCAGAAATTAGAGTAATTCTTAATACCATTTTAGAATATGAGAGCATATTAAAGATGTATAATTTTGTAGAAAAAGAGCTGATTTAATAAACTGGATTAGGAGGGTGCTCTTGGGTGTCTGATTTCCGCACAATTTGCAAGCACTGGCTGCCTTGTTTGAATACCTTTTCAACAATGTCTGTATAGAAAACAGCCTTGGAATATAGAATTAGTGTCTCCTTCTGGAGCAAAGGAAAAGCTTGTTTAGGCTTGTTTACTGTCCAGTATAATTTAGAGAATGTCTTTCTCTGGGGAAAAGTCTTGGCAAATGAACATTCATAATAAAAGATGGAGGTTCCCTAAACTTGTGGCTGTACTTCTACAGTACCATGGGCAAGCATCGCTTGACCCCTTTGTGTTGCCCTGTGAAAGTTGTGTACTCTGGCTATGCTGTTGCTCTGAGCAATGGGGTTTTTTTCCTCTGAGACAGAAGTCTTATGTCTTCAGCCAGCAACCATAAAAATGTGGCAGAAAAACTTGCTAGCTTGCAAGTAGGGTAGTGTCTCAGACCCTTCTAAATTATTGACTAAAGTTATTCTAAGTTATTGATCTAAAAATGTTTTAAGGTACATTTTTATACATAGATACAAGTTTGAAATGAATTAGTGGAGAGAGAAAAACAGAAATTAAGAGGAAATGCTAATAGGAATAGGATATTATGATTTTTTTAATTCCACCTCTTTTTGTTTTTCCATTTCTCTACAATTGATATGTATATATAAACAGAAAAAAATCCATGTTTCATAAAAATAGCATGCTAGGTATACTTATAGTGCTGAAGTGAATTATCCTTCTTAAAATAGTAGTTTCAGTGTTTTCAAACTTAGTAATATAGAGAAGGTTTTAATTTTTCTGTATTCTTTTATATCCCACCACTTTACAGCATTCTTATTTGTTACAAGGGTAGCTGATTCTATTCTGTTTTGTTGGCATACTGTATTACCATCTACTAATAACTTTAGAAAGGAGGACTCAAAGGCAATCGTATTTGTAGATGGTAGTAATGTATAATAGGTTACTAAAGTGTATTACATAATTTACCTGTATAAGCTATATATCATATATAGTTTCATTGTTGTCTATCAAATTTATATGTATTTTATATACACATATGTTTCCATTTCACATTTTATTTGGGCAAAATTTCCAGATAAAAATAACTACCAATAGTGATAACAGCTTTCCTTACCTTGATTCTGATTTCCCCAAGAGCAACTTGACTGTTACATTGTTAACTAAGTGAAAACTATTGATTAAAGACACATATTATCATCTTAAAAATGACATCTGTAGTTTAATGAAGTTTTATTTTTCCCTTCTATTTTTTGAGCTGAGTTTTGGATTTTGTACTGGGTTGAATAGTGCCCACCCACCCCCCAAATCCACAACTACTCAAAACCTCAGAATGTGACATTATTTGAAAATAGGTTTTTGCAGATACTTAAGATGAGGTCATGCTGGACCTTTCCTCCCTCAACTTCCATATTTCATAAGTTGACATGTTCTACCTTCAAAATACTTAAGTCTAACCACTACAACCAGCAAAAAAAAAAAAAAAAAAAAAAAAAAAACACTATAGACCTAGCAACCATGATAACACAGCCTTCTTAGCAGTTCTTCTGCTTTCAAATTTACTTGCCTATCAAAAGTGGCTTTCCAATACTGAAACACATTGTTACTCTCCTGTTTGAATGATATTAATGGTTTTGTATTATATTCAGGATAAAATCCAAACTATTACTGTGGCCAAGAAGATGTTTAAAATCTGGCTTCTGCCAATGGCATCACCCCCAACTCCTGCAACTATGTCTCTAGATGCTAAACTGCCAGTTCCACTGGCCTTCTTTCTATTCCTCCAACACACTTTCATTCCTCAGGTCATAACGCTTGCTACACTCTCTGCTGGAAATGCTCTTCCCTACATCCTTGCATGGGTGGTTCTGTCTTGGCACCCAGGCCTCTGTCATATTACCTTCTCCAGGAGACTTTCCCTGACCTTTTCAACTAACTCAATCCTTTAATATCACCATCTCTCTTCACTGTTATTTTTCTCACCACCTTATCACTCTCTGAAATTATATTTTCGTTACCTTATTTATTCTTTGCTTGAAACTTACTGAGTTCAAGAACCTGCTCATCTTTTACTCAGGGCTGTCTCCAACAAGATGTCAGGCACATGACATATATTAAATGTATGTTTGAATGAATGAATGCATGTCTTTGTAGGCAGGTCTAATTTACACATCCTATAAGCAGCACATAGTTTTTCTCGCCATGATCCATGCTATACTTATTTCATGTTTCAGAAGGCATGTTGCTTGACTTTTTGCTGCATAATAAACCATCTCAAAACAGTGTGTTAAACAACCACCAATTTATTTAGTTCATGATTTTGTGAGTCTACTGTGCTTCTTCAGGTCTGGGCCAGTTTTACCAATCTTTGTGTGCTGGTTTGCAGTTGTTGGCTAAGGTGTCTCAATTCTCTTCCATTCCTTGTCTCATCTTTTCAGCAGTCTAGCTTGGGCTTTTTAACATGTTGTCTCTGGGATCCAAGTGCAGCAAGTATTTGTCAGGTCTCAGCTTGAGTTACATTTGCTATTGTCCCAGTGGCCAAAGTAAGACACGTATTGAAGTCCAGATTCAGGGCTTGAGGATATTATTTATAAGAAAGATTACAGGGAGATTTGAACAAATTGGGCAATATACTGAAACAATCTATCACAGATGGAAAGCCACCATAGTCTGTCTATATTTGTTCCCCAAAGTCGAATTTTCCTGGATGTGTGGGCTATTGATGACTAGAAAGTGAAATAGTGGAGGAGAATGTGGAAAGCGAAAATATTTTTGCTCTCTGAAAGTTATTGAGTTCTAGTTGATAAATTACCATATACCTCTGGTTGGAAAGTGAAATGGAATCACAGTGCAATGGGTCAACCTCTCTCTCCCACCCCACGCACAACTCCACTATCTGCCTCAGATTGCATTTGTGTTTGGTTATTATAAATTCCTCCTGACATTTGGAAGGTTATAAGTACTTTTCCTAGATTGAAGATATTTTCAATCCTAGATTCTGTGTATTTCCCTGACTTGTTCAAATGAAAGGGAGGTAAGGATGAATCCAGCATGCTGGTGCCATCGTCATAACCTTGAGTTGCCTTCCAAATTTTTCTTTAATATATATATTCTATATATATATTTTATAATATATTCTATAATATATTAAAATTATGCCTAGATTCAAATCTATAAATATTGGTCAAGTGGGTTTTTTTTTAATACAGATTGTGGGAAAATATGGTTTAAATAAGGTAGTCCCTATGATCAGTAACTCATTATTTCATAGAAACTATATCTTGGGTTTCAGAATGAGAGTATCTTGGGGGTGGTGTCCTAGGTCATGTGGTTCTGAGAATGCATTTAGTTTGATCATTAAGATAAAGTGTATTCTTAATAAATTCTAATTCTTTGTCACTCTCTCTCTTATCTCATACCCCCCCAACTTAAATAGTCTTCTGCTAAGAGTAAGCCCACTTTCTAAGTTCTTTATTCTTCATTTATTTGGACAACCCCCATGTAGAAAACTTTTTCCATAGATATTTTCCCAATTAAACATGTCTCCTACTAAATGTTAAAGAGTAACACAACATGAGCACACATTAGAAAGTAAAAAAATCCTTTGACAACTTATGGCAAGTTCAACTAACAAAAGTCCAGTGATTTCAGAATCTATGCTTGCAGCAGACTTTGTCTTTTTTTTAACCTTCAAATTGTTTCTTTTCCCAGGGAGTTTTTAAAAGACGTGAATTTTGGGATCCCTGGGTGGCGCAGTGGTTTAGCGCCTGCCTTTGGCCCAGGGCGCGATCCTGGAGACCCGGGATCGAGTCCCACGTCGGGCTCCCGGTGCATGGAGCCTGCTTCTCCCTCTGCCTGTGTCTCTGCCTCTCTCTCTCTCTCTCTGTGTGTGTGACTATCATAAATAAATAAAAATTTAAAAAAAATAATAAAAGACCTGAATTTTATCATTTTTCTGTGTTAATGTTTTAATGCTTTAATGATGTATGTGGAAGAATTTTTTTAAATTCAGTTCTAAATGCAAAGTATTCTTAAATACTCTGTTTTGATGAACATAATTTAAGTTAAAATCTGGGTTTACTACATTTTTAGAAAAGAGTTTAAAACACAACACAGTTAATCTTAAATGTGCTATACCATGAGAGCTCTGTGATCTCTAACCTGAACGACATGTAACATTTTGTTCTTCTAAATAGCCTGCAATCAAATGGTCACTGCCCACTCTTCCTGACTAAGCTAAAAAAGAAACTTATTGCTTCATTTAATTTTGCATTTATCATTCAACAAATATTTATGGAACCACTGAAATAAGCCAGGCATTTGTCTAAGCCCTGAAAGTACAAAGATGTATAATACAAAATGTCCTACTCAGGAAGATCACATCCTTGTAATGGATATAGACACATAAGCAAAGAGTTAATAACCCATGCTGTACCAGAGACATGATAGCATCTCTGGGAAACAGAGAAGGCAAAAGCACAGGAAGAAGCGATTTGGGGAGACATAACAAGTAAGCCATGGCAAAGGTCAAGAAAAGGACCAAGTGAGAAGTGAGGACAAATCTGAGCTAAGAACTGGAAGGTGCCGATGGGTATCAAACAGAAAAGCTGGAGGAGGATTCAACTGAGTCCTAGAGAATCTGGGTGAATGATCTGTTGCTTTGAATCTTCAAACACTTTCTGCAATATTATGTTCCATTTGAAACACTTTAATCATGACTGCTAGCCTACATGCAAACACATTCTTCTATGTCCCTGTGAGAAATAATTCTACCCCTAGCCAAGAGCCAAGCATTCCAGAAACTTAAGCCATGATACAGAAATCCAAATTCAATTCAACACCATCTGCATAACCAGCTGTTCACCTCCCATATTGCTTTCTTTTTTCATGTACCACATGTTCATGGGAAAAAAAGAAATTATGAATGAAAATGTTATTCATGCTATGAAGTCCTACATTTCATAACCCCAAAGTCATCCACTGATGTTCTCTGACAGTGTCATTTATGCCACTTGGAGAAGCAGATTGTATTGTCTTGGGGCAGGACTCAGGTATTTGGTAATTTTAATAGGGTCTTTATACGAAGATCCTAAAGGCACATGCCAGAAAACCAGTACATGTGTCTGGCGATTTGCTTAAATGGTTACATTCAGCAAGCTCCTTGGCAGTTAGTAGGTACTCACCAACCACATCACAGTTTCTGAATCGCAGGGCTTCTTTTTGTCTTATGCTTCTTTTCCAGTGGATTTGACTTCCTATTCAATATCCACTTATTCATCCACAAACATTTACCTAATGCTTATTATATATTCAATAGGCAACATACAACAAACATATTTCTCAAGTATTGTCAATTGTTCAAAGGATTTTTTTTCCTCTTTTATTTCCTTTGGTCACTGAAGGTAATAAAAGTACCTAACTTATAGGGCATTGTTAAGTACTAAATGAAATAGTGCATATCAAAGACTTAAAACACAGACTGTTGGGGCACCTGGCTGCCTCAGTTGGAAGAGTTGATCTCTGGATTGTGAGTTCAAGCCCTACACTGAGAGTAGAGTTTACTATGAATCAATCAATCAATCAATCAATCAATCAGTCACAGACTGGGGATCCCTGGGTGGCGCAGCGGTTTGGAGCCTGCCTTTGGCCCAGGGCACGATCCTGGAGACCCAGGATCGAATCCCACATCGGGATCCCGGTGCATGGAGCCTGCTTCTCCCTCTGCCTGTGTCTCTGCCCCTCTCTCTCTCTCTCTCTCTCTGTGACTATCATAAATAAATAAAAATTAAAAAAAAAAATCAGCCACAGACTGATTATAGTATGCATGCATTATGTATTTGTTATTAATATTATAATGTCAAAAAAGATTAATACATAGTCCATAAATGTTATGATCCATAACAATACTTTTATGAATATAAAAATTCTATTTTGTCTATTTTATCTATTTTGGCCACACATACATACAAATTAAATAATTATCCAGTACATCATAATGGTATTACAGCCTATAAAAGATGCAGTTTGGTTTTTTTTTTTTAATGTATAGTTTATTAAAACAAACAAAATCAAGTTGGTCTAGGATTATACTTCCTTGTCATTTCAGTCAACCATTGTGGGAACAAAGGTATGCTTTGTTGCTTTGTTGGTGATTTATTTTTTTAATATAAAGTTTATTATTCCATGGAAACACAAAGAAGGCATATCAATAAAATAGTAATATAGTATTTAATTATATAAATCCAACATTAACCTAAAAATAATCAAACTATGTTGTTGAGAGGACTTTGAAAGACAAAGTTGAGTCTGATTCTGTGATTCATGCCAAGTAGGCATTCTAAAAGATAAGAATTTAAACATTTCATCTCTCTGCTTTCTTTTCTATCTGTTCCAGAACAGCATGTCTTCAAAGCAGCCTGGCATAGTATATTTTGTGCATAATGTCTATTTGTACCTTTTGTTGTCCCAGATAATTGCCTTAGAAACCTGTGCTTCACTATGATCTTCCAAAAGGTGCATTCTTTTCCTCTTTTATTTTTGATCTATTATTTCCACAAATTAAAAAAATATATATTAAAAATATTGCTTGAAGACTATGAACTTGAGATCAGAGGAATCAAAGCCTTCTTCCCTTATCTGCCTTTATCTTTAAAAAAAAAGGTGGGGGGGGGGGTATTTAGGATCCTGGAGAAGTTATTGCAATATGGAAACCTAAAAATATTTTGTAAGTTTACATCTTCAAGTTATCCTGGAGAGATTCTATCACTTATGGCAAGGAAGTTTTATTATGATGGTTGCAGGATCCATTAATATATTATGAAATAAGTTCCTCTATTTCCCAGAGACTCTAAACAACCAGGAAAAATGCACAGTGGAACAGTGCATTTTATTTAATTTTAAATGTCATTAATATCATAAACTGAGACTCAAAAGTTGCTGGGGATATCTGGCAAATTAATTGGAGGGGATTAGAAAAATGAAGTTACATGAAGGTTTGTAGTTTAAGAATATAGGCAGTCTGGGACACCTGGGTGGCTCAGCCACTGAGCATCTGCCTTTGGCTCAGGGCATGATCCTAGAGTCCCAGGATCCAGTCCCACATCGGGCTCCTCACAGGGAGCCTGCTTCTCCTTCTCCCTCTGCCTATGTCTCTGCCTCTCTCTCTCTCTTTCTCTCTGTATCTCTCATGAATAAATAAATAAAACCTTAAAAATATATATATGAGAAGTCTGTGAGCAAATGCCTAACCTGACAGAGAGGAGAGGAGAAAACAGGTATCTCTGCAGACTTGAGTCAGAGGCCTACGGAGTGAAGGGCTGAAACAGAAACTGATGGAGTGGTTTTCAAGGACTGCCAGACAGCTGAGGTGCAGGCTGCAATGATTAAATCCCTAGACAGGGCAGCCTGGGTGGCTCAGCGGTTTAGCGCCGCCTTCAGCCCAGAGTGTGATCCTGGAGAACCAGGATCGAGTCCCATGTCAGGCTCCCTGCATGGAGCCTGCTTCTTCCTCTGCCTGCGTCTCTGCCTCTCTCTCTCTCTCTCTCTCTCTCTCAATCTGTTTCTCATGAATAAATAAATAAAATCTTTAAAAAAATAAATAAATAAATAAATAAATCCCTAGACAAAAAGTAAGAAGCCTTCTATTTGTTTCTGCCTGGAACACACAACTAATATATCAAGGGTCTTCACACAATGGCCCCAGTTAACGTTCAAAAGACTTATTAGACTAATGAGTCATGGCAGATGTTATGTACTGAACTGTGCCCTCCCAAATTCGTATGCCAAAGCTCTAGCCCCCAGTACTTCAGAATGCGACTATATTTGGAGATAGGGATCTTTAAAGAAGTGATTAAGTTAAAATGAGTCCATTGGGGGCAGGGGGGGCTTACTCAATCTGACCAGTGTCTTGATAGGACGAGGAAATCCAGACACATGAAGCAGACACCATGCACAGAGGAAAGACTATGTGAGGAAACAGCAATTAGCAAACAGCTGTTAGAATATATTCAGAATGTGAGGCACCTGGATGGTTTAGTTGGTTGAGCATCTGACTTAATTTTGGTTCAGGTCATGATCTCAGGTAATGGGATCAAGCCCCACATCTGGCTCCACACTCAGCATGGAGTCTGCTTGTTCCTCTCCCTCCCCCTGCTTGTGCTCTCTCTCTCAAGTAAAATAGAAAAAATCTTTAAAAAAGAAAAAAATATACTCAGAATGCTTTACCATATGCATTTTAATATTTTTCTATATTTTTTATTTTAAAAATTTATGCAGGAAGTAGAAATATAGAACCCTCAGATTGAACAATGTATTCTGAACAAATACATTGTTCCCATTTACAAATTCTTTAATTCACAAACAAGTTTTTATATTTGATGGCAGAAGACATTTTATACTTCCTTTGATGTACATATGCTTGGATTGAGAAATACTTCTTCACTTTCTTTAAGTACAAAATTGTATATGCAAAGTGGTGGTCTGTCGAAAGAGAAAAAGAAAGGAAATAACTATTAGTAAAAAGCAGCAAAGTTTATTTTTTCCCTCATAAACATTAGGCTATTCAATGTCTGTAATTAATTAGTTTTCCAAATGCAGGGACAAACCTATAGCATCGTTTCCATTTCATCTCATTTGGCTACACAGGGATGAAATAGACACAGTATTTATAAGAAAGAAAAAACTCTCTGTGTTTCAATTCCTTCTCTCCTTGATGCTTCATTGGGATACTTACTTTATATGAGAGATATTTTTGGTTAGTGAAATAGCTGAAGCCTGAACTCAGTGCTTAGTGGCTGGGCCATTTTTTCTACTATGATAGCCACCATTAAAGAATGGGGCTTAATTGCATACACAAATATTCTAATAATTTAATCAATCCTATTTTCTTCCTACTAAAGTAGAAATAATAATGAGTAAAGAATCCTGTATCTTGGAGAGATTGTATATTTATCATTTGAAGACTTCTAAAAAGTCTAGTCACTGATGAATTAAGTAAGCATCTTGTCTAGTTTTTATCTTCCTGTTAAAGTTTTAAAAATCTTAAAAAACCTTTTTAAAAACCTTAATAAGGTAATCAAGTAGGATAAGAAAAAAAATGGTTAAAGTTCAGACAAGGAGCTAAAGAAAAAAATGGTTGAAATAAATGGAAATTTCCTGTGTGAGCAATAGTAACTTAGTCAAGGAAAAAGGGCAATTCAACTGCACAGGTGCTGACAGCTCACATTTACTTGACAAATGCATTGCTTTAGTTCAAGATATACATTGCTCCCAGGCTCCTTCTAGTTTGGTTAGGATATCACTGAGCAAGTTTTTAAATATTCAACAGCATTTTTAGGTTAAGTTATTCAGTTTTTAAATAAATCAATTTTCTACACCTGCTAATATGTTTAAAAGTAATAAAATATAGACATTCATTTTTAATTACAAAAAGTGGTACAGAATACTACAGTATCTTCCATAAAGGCATAAAAGTAAATGTAAAATGGTAATACTTCAATCTTATAAGAGTTTTAGGTGTTAGCAAAAGTAGCTTTTTGTTACGTTATCAAAGATCATCGACTTGCCTTCTTTATTAAGAAATAAGTATAGGAATGATTTTACCACTTTTCTAAACAAATGTGTGTGTGTATATATATATATATATATATATATATATATATATATATATTTATGCTTATGTCAATTCTTTATTTATCCCACTATGCCCCTTATTCACTGACTGTGCCTTCACCATTCTGGATCTCCTCAATCCACCTCATTTTTCAGTTATGATAGTAGAACAAGTGTGTCGTTGGACTTATTAATAATAGGTAAATTACCTCAGTCTTAATTATCCTATTCACTTATTTATAATGTAATATCAAGGCAAGTGTGTTGTTATTTCTTTTCTACACATAAAGCTCACAACCCCACTACCATTAAAATATGTTCAATCAGCAATATAATAAATGCATATTTCTGAATTTAATATTCCACATTTTACAAAGTTTTTGCAAGCATTACAAGACAGTTTAGGCAGGTTTACAACACCTTTCCAAAGTTAAATTTCACCAAATTTGTAAGAAAAATTAATTTTCTTTGTTTTACATTGTTAAAAGCCTCTCTACTTCCTCTGTCATGACTCTGATTTTGATATCATGTATTCTGAGGGTCACCAATTGAAATGAACCCAGAACCAGCACAGATGTGAGACTCAGCAGGGGACATTAAAAGAATTATTGTAACTTTATTCCTTATGTCCAAATAGATAAATAGAGGCATGGGAGATATAAAAAGAATCTCAATCAACTTCCAGAGGTAAAAACTACAATGTCTGAGATGAAAAATACCTTGGATGGGATTAATAGTAGATTAAACATTGCAGAATAATAGTGAACTTGAAGACATAGCAACAGAAACTATTCAAAATAAAATACAGAGAGAAAATGAAATTTTAAAATTAACAGAGCATCAGTAAGCTGTGGGATAACCTCAAGCAGACTAATGAACTTGAAATTAGAGTCCCCAAAAGGAGAGGAGAGAGAAGGGACATGCAAAATATATTTCAGAAAATAATTATGATTTCAGATGAAATTTGATGAAATCTATAAACCTACAGGTCCAAGAAGGTCAACAAATATCAAACACAAGAGATGTGAAGAAAATTACAAGACACATCTAAACCAAAATACTTAAAATTGGTGGTAAGGAGACAACCTTAAAACCAGCCAGAGAAAAAAAGTCTTATTATCTTCACAAGAACAAAGGAACAATAGTACTAGATTCTTATTAGGATCAATTCATGGTAGAAGACAGTCCAGAAACTTTTAACTAACTGAACTTAAAAAAAAAAAAATCTGTCAAACTAGATGTCTATATCCAGAGAAACGATTTTTCAAAATGAAGGCATTATAAAGACATTTTTAGATACACAGAAGTTGAAAGAATTCACATCAGCAGACCCACACTACCAAACCAAACAAAACCAAACAAAAACCAAACAAACAAAAAACCTTAATCCTTAGCCTAAAGCCTAATTATTTTTATATCTTTAATAGATCGACTCTTTAAACAAAAACAATACACTGTATTATGGAGTTTTTAGCATATGTACAAGTAAAATGTATGCTAACAACAACGCAAGAGGTAGGATGGGAGAAATCAAATTATTCTACTGTAACGTTCTCATGTTAAATGTGAAATGGTAAAATTCACTTGAAAGTAGACTCTGATAAATTAAGGATTATAATATAAAACCCAAAGAAACCACTAAAATAATCAGAGTTAATAATAATTATCATAAAACCACAATAAGGAAATAAAATGTAATCATAAGATGACTCTTTATCCAAAAGAGGCAGACAAGGACAAAACTGGTAACGAAAAACAGATGGGACAAATAAAAAACAAAACAGTAAGATGATAGATTTAAATGCAACCCTATCAATAATCACATTAAACCAAATGATGTAAATATCCTCAATTAAATGGCAGAAGTCATCAACATCGTTTGTTATTTGAGAAATCCAAATTAAAAACACAGTCTCTACATACCTATTAGTATGGGGACAAATAAAAACCAAACAACCAAAAACTGGTGAAGGTGCAGGATTTGATGAGGCAGGAAAGCAATGAAACTCTGCTAAGTGCCAGTGGGAATGCAAAATGTACAGTCACTTTGGAAAACAGTCTGGCAGTTTCATATAAAATTAAACATACTTACAGAATGACCCAGCAATTTCACTTCTAGGTATTTATCCAAGAGAAATGAAAACTTATGTTCACATAAAAACCTACATGCAAATATTTATGTTGGTTTTATTCATAGATAGATATCAAAAACTGTGAACAAACCATATGTCTTCAAACTGGTGAGTGGATAAATGAACTGTGGTATATACATACAATGGAATACTATTCATCAATAACATTCCATTGGTGTGAGCAACAAAATGCATGCATTTTGAATGTATGAAGCTAAGTGAAAAAAGTCATACGCAAAAGGCTACATACTATATGATTCCATTTATATAATGTTCTGGAAAAGGCAAAACTAGAGACAGTGGTTGCCAGGGAGTAGGAGTGGGGTTGAAAATAAAGGGGTAGGACAAGGCAGTTTTTGTCATTGATGGAAATGCTCTGCATCTTGAAATGTGATGGTCGTTACATGACTCTATGGATGTATCAAAATTCATGGCACCATATACCAAAAAAAGTACATTTTACTGTTTTGTTGTTGTTGTTGTTTTCATTTTATTGTTAAGTAAAGTTTTAAAAAGGATTTTTCATCCAAGTTTTCTCAGTAAGTCATCTGAGGTCACCTCTACTGTGAATATTCCTCTCAGTCCCTAAATTCAAATGCCCTACTCTACTGGAAATGCCCTGAAGAAGAACTATGCCGTAGTGTCTATCAGAGTTTGTTACAGAGAGATAATTACTGGTTGAATGCATCCACAGTTTATCTGGACCATAAGGCATCATATTTTTAAAACTCACATTCCCAGTAATTTGGCAGTGCTAATTCTCATTAATTGCATATTATCTGTATGGACAGTCTAAATAGGAAAAACAACTAAACGGTTATGGCAATTATCTAGGTAATTAAACTTAAAGGATACATTTCATTCAAGCATCTGTTAGCATCCCCAGCCAGCAGGAAATGTTAAGAGTTTTGCTAACCACCCATAAAATATGTTTTAGGGTTTTTTCCCCCTTGAGTAGAAACAATTACATTTAAATTTTATAAATTTAGTAAATTTTCATTGTCTATCCATTGTTTAGATATTACATAAAATTTAAAATTACACACATGCTTCTTTGTGCTCTACAGCATATTCCAATTACCTTACGCTATTTTTTACTGTTAACTAATGAATAAATTGTGTACATTATCTATCTATGTAAAAATAATTAGGATGGGGAGTCACATATAATAGTGAACATATCCGTCTGCCTTTTATCCTTTTCTTTCCCCTTATAATAAATGACTTAAAAAAGAGAAATACTTGGAGAAAACAACCACTGCCTGTAGGCTCACCAACAATCTGTATCAAGGTGTGAACATTACATGCTGAGGTGGAAGATGTGAAAATGTACCTCCTCCTTGATGTTCCTTCTATGAATATGAAACAAGAAAATTGTTTACTGTACAGATAGTTTTCCATGCATAGATAGTCAGTATTTAGATAGGTAAGCAAGCATTAGTGGGGGAAAAAAAAAAACCCTACCAAAATGTCTAACAATAAAGGAAAAACTAATTTGAATATTCCACAAATATAATGACAGCCATTAATTTATATTTTGGAAGAAAAAAAAATGCTTCTAATCAAGTCCATGGTATTGCACAGCTCCAAATACATTATGTTTACCCTGTGATCTATGTAAACAATGATGCTTGAAGTTACCACAGTGAATAAGCTGTATTATTCTACCCAGAAAGTCAGCCTATAATTTAATGTAAATAATTAGATTCATGATTCAGTTGTAACGTGTGATTGTAAGTAAGCATGACAAAATATTAACAGTGATATCTCCTAGTTGTCACATTACATTTGAATTAAATTTTCCAAATACTCCATAATGAGAATAATTCACTATATTAATTAGGGAAAAGGTTTATTCCTATGAAAATAACAGCAACTAAAACCAAAGAAAAGGCTGGCTTCAAATCATTGCAAAGGCACTTCTCAGCTGAGAAACCTTAGATATGTTATATAAAACCTGTTTCTATTCCCTTACTAATAAAATAAATACTTCAGAGAGGTGTTGCAAAGGCTGCAAAGTAGTGTCTGCGATGTAGTAAATCTAAACAAACTTAACCACTATTATTCGTCTTATAAGCAGTTTACTAATAGAAAACGAAAACTTAGAGGTATCCTCCTCATGTCTACATCTTCAAAAAAGTCATCCTCCCTTGGTAGATGAGAATTGCCCCTTAAAACATGAACATCAGGCAAAACACACACCTCAGAAAAAAAAAGAAAAAAATCCCTTCCTTATGTACTAGTTCCCTAAAAAAGAAGGTAAATTGAGTTAGGGAAAATAATTCAGATGATAAATTCCACTTTATGAAATGAAATTGCAGTCAATACAAATTTTCTTTTCTCAAGTTCTTAATCAACTCTCTCAGAGTCTTCTATATCCCCAACAACTCCAGTGGGCAAGGATTCTGATTACAGCATTACCAGAGTAGGTAGTGTGGTAAAGCAAATACAGAGTTTAGATAAGTTTCAAAAGTAGTAATGAATAAAAGTTTTACAAGAAGGTCAGAGTATTTATATAGAACATGAGATTTAGAGTTTCACAGAAGTATTGGGAATGAGGCATTTTATTGATGAATTGCTTTAGCAAAACAAATCCATTTCATATAATTATTGGCTTGGTCAATCTGTTGTTTCATCTGTGTATTTATAGATAAAATGAGGTATAAGGAAAGTTAAATTGGGACCAACAAAAGGAGGGAAGAGAAATGAGAAGAAAGAATTGCTTTAATTGAGTATCAACCATCAGCCAAACACATATTTTTATATGGTGCCAATGAAAATATTTAGAATAAATTACAAGACAAATATAGAAAGAAAAGCAACTATTTTAATAACCAGAAGGATTGACAGAAAAATACATTTATATTTGCTATAATATTTACATATTTACTTAGGTAATGTATTTTTAACTGAATGTTGTTAAGATTTATATTGATTATTCGATATTTCTGTCATAACTATAATCATAACCAACAGCATAGTGAAAATATATGTGCTGTACTTTTTATCATTACAACCTGAAAAGCCCTGATTACATTGTCCAGTTATACAATTACCAATTAGAATTATGTCATCATAACTTCTAAGCAAATTAAAGCAAAAATTTTAAAAGATTTACTTATTTTAGAGAGAGAGAGAGTTGGGGGAGAGGGGCATAGAGAGAGAATTCTGAAGCAAATTCCCCACTGAGCCTGGAGCCCAACATAGGGCTACATCTCGCCATCCATGAGATTATGACCTGAGCCAAAACCAAGAGTCCAATGCTTAACTGACTGAGCCACCGAGGTGCCCCGAGAACCACTTATTTTAATTATCAAATATTTTTTAAATACACAGAATTTTAATCCAGAACAAACAATCTTAGGAGAATATAAATAAGAATATCTTATCCTTTAATATGATGATTAAAATACTGAATTTCTAAATATATTTAGGTAGAATATCCTTTTTGCTCAATAATGACTCTAATAATATATAAAATGAAAGCTCACTACCAATCATCCTAAAACTACTTAATTCTTTTTATATGAGGCGTAGCTTACATTAGAAACACAGATGTGCTATTCACACTGTTGACATGATTTGGGATTCCTTACCTGTAACCTCTCAAAATTTGATCTAGAAAGCATAATTTGGGGACCTAGGAAAAAGTGGACAGTGAAGATGGAGGAAAAGTTTCAAGATGGATGAACAGACTTTGGAAAAGTATAAAGTTAGTAAAGTTAATTTGTCAAAATTGCTACCTTGAGACAATCTTCAGAGATCCAGAGGTCCAAATCTTACATTCTCCCAAAGTATTGTACTGTTGCACATTTAGCCAGGCAGTTTAAAAGAAATGGAATGTTTAAGACTTCTGCACAAGTGATTGAACTGTAGATGGTTTTTTCTGAGTTTAGTCTCCAAGTTAGACAATTCTGCCTTTTATTAATCAAATACTCTTATTAAATCTAAGTTTCATGTATTATATTTTCAAAAGAATCTTGAAACTATTCAACTAAATGCAATATTAAATAATCAGTAAAGTCAGTAGGAAGTAAGTAAGGCCATCAGGGCAAAGCTGCAAAATTACAGATTTAAATATTTTATTAATTTGGAAAAGGACAAAGTATCTAAAGTTATACATAGCCCTCCATGATATATTGGAGTAAATTATTTGAGGAGTTACTACAATGTTCAATCTCAAATTGCCTTATCAGGCAAAATACTACATTATAGCCATCCAGAATAATAAATACAACCACTTAAAAAACTTAACTTACCCCAGAATTGTTTGAAGTATTCAGATCTTGAAAAATCTGAATTTGAGTGATCCAGCTTAGCTATTCATTTATTGCCTTCACTCATTCAGCCAATAAAAATGATACTGATTTTTGTTGTTGTTGTTGTTACATCAATATCTAACTTCAGCCAATCAATCAGAACGTTACGGATTTTTTGTTGTTGTTGTTACATCAATACTTAACTTCAGTAGGATACATTATAAGCCAATCTACTTTTAATTAATGTTTTGCCTGATTTATCAAAATATTTTCAGTCTCTGTAGTGTCCTGTTATCTTTTTTTTTTCACCTTTCTATCCCCTTTCAGGTAATATTATCTTCTCTGGTAATAATACCTTTAAAAGTCTTCGTCCCACTCTCAATATATAACTTTGACTGGATTTGGTTCCATCTTATTGCAGAATAAGCATAAACTATAGGACTTATCTCCCTGGCCAATCAGAAGAATCTATTTCTGTGACCACACTGTGAGGTTCAAAGGTATGTACTTGCCCAGTCAAAGTCAGCGACATGCAAAGAGACTTTAAAACTCTTTCCCCACCCATCCTCATGGGATATGAACTTGGAATCAAGCAGCAGCCAATTTGGTATTATAAAGACTGAAGATGAAGTAATGTGAACAGCAAAGCCAAGAGACAGCACAGAAATGCTCTTGGTTCTTTGAATGCAGCTAACCCAGGAGCCATATCTTCTTAGTGGATTTTCAGATTCATCTGGCTACAAGTTCCCTTTATCTTTAGGGATTTGTGGTTGGATTTTCTGTCTTGTAGTAGCAAGAATTTGTTTTTCTGCTGTACAACATTGTGCCTATAGTAAACAATACTGTATTGCACACTTTAAAATTTGTTGAGAGTAAAATACATGCTAAATGCTCTTACCACACAACAATAATAATTAAAAAAAAAAAAAGATGACTAGACAAAAGGGTGGGAGACAAGGTGGTGGGAGCTGGCCTCTTGCTTCACCTCTAAGCAGCAGGGGGACGTTCTTTAATGAATAAGTCATTTAATGAAACAGGTAAAGTTATGGTTAATTAATATTTTTCCTTAATTGGCAAATGCCCACAGCTATTAGCAGGTGTATTTTGGGGGTACCTGGGTGGCTCAGTCAGTTAAGTGTCTACCTTAGGTTCGGGTCATGATTCCAGGGTCCTGGGATCAAGCTCTTCATTGGGAATCCCACTCAGCAAGGAGCCTGCTTCTCTCTCTCTCTCCACCTCCCCGCCCCCAACTCATGCTTGTTCTCTCCCTCTCAAATAAATAAATAAAATCTTAAAAAAATAAAATGTGTAGTTTGTTTACATCTTCAGACTAAAGAGGAAACTTTTTTTTCTCTTTCCAGAAATTATATATAGGCAGAAGACTTTATTCTGGGACAATATGAAGTCTTTACATTTAATATATAAAATTACAACTTCTAAACTCCTCTGTTCATTCTCACCTCCTTCATGATAAGGGGAGTTTTGATGATGCGACAAGCTTGGCCCCTTTAAACTTAGCTTTTGGAGACTATAAATAGAGTTTTATTCTTATGTTTAGTAGATGTTTTGCATCTTTAAGATAATAAGTACAGAGGTGGGGCATTAATAATGTCTTTAAAAAGGTAATATAATTATATGGAGATCAGATGAAGATTAAAAGTCTTCAACTCTAGTCTTTCAAACATGACCCCCCTGATGTGTGTCTGTCTCTCTCTAGTATACTTTGGCAGGGAATGATGTTGCTAATATTCCTAGCTGAAAATTTCCATATATCTTGGTATTTTTTTGTAGGAACTTCAAAGACAAAGAACAATAAAGTTATCCCTAGATTTTTTTCCAGTATAACATCTTACTTACTGACTTTTGAGTGACCAAATATTCTCATGCCGAAAGTTACAAAATAATTTATAGTTCAAAGAATCTTTGCAATTCTCTTTAAATATAGACCTTGTCTAAATGCATATTCTTATCATTTATTATTTTTTTCTCCAAAAATTCTTATTTACAATGTGCAACACTTATAAAAAGGCAAGTAGGGAATCAAATATTTAAATACAGAAACATAAAGAGAAATAAAAAGAAAGATCTACCATCAGCTAAGAGAAATTTCTAGCAATCCACAAATCCATTGTTACTGGCTCTCAGTTGACACTTATCACAAATCACAAATCACAAGTTACATATCCAAATAGACAGATGATCCACTCATTAAAGAGGTCTTAGTGGTTCTTAGTGCTTTCAGAGAGGTGTTTTTGTGGAAATATGAATTCTACAATGGTGAACATGTACATCAATATTGTGGGGACAAGGATAACAGGAAAACCTCTTCAGTTGTGAGAACATGGAACTAAGAAAAGCATATTAAATAGACTAGGAAAAATACTGCTGGAACCTATCATCTTCAAAAAAACTGTCAAGTCATGATGTGAAATTGAGATATTTGTGATGTAACAGGCAAACCAAGACATATGATGGTAAAATTATAGAGTCAGATTTTCCTCATGCTATTATTGTATATATGCTAGACCTTCACTTCTGTCAATATATTCTTGAGGTTGAATTTCCAGTGATATGTAAAATCTTACATAAAAATAGAGGAAAATGGATGTTTTATCTCTTCCCAAATAAAAATACATTTAAAAGAAAGAGAAAAATCACTGAAATTCATGATGACTTCTTCTTTGACTTTATGCCTCATTATAGACTTTTCAGCCATTGCACCCCATCTAAAGAATTGTAGAAAAGGAATCTCAACCACTCTGTAAATATGTATGTATATATAAGGAATTATTGATCAACTTCTAAGGCAGATATTTGTCTCATGTTTTTTCATTTTTGTTGTGTCCAATGAAATGATTTTTTCTTTGCTTAAGTAATGTGATTCCAAACTAAGTTTCATTCAAACTAATTTTAATTTCAAAAAAGTACATTTTCCACGTTTTAGATATTCTAATATTTATGTAAAATATAATCTGAAATACACAATAAACATATTTCTTAGCGTTTCAATATTTTCGTTTATTTTTCTTAAGATTTTTTTTTTTTAATTCATGAGAGACACACAGAGAGAGAGAGAGAGTCAGAGACACAGGCAGAGGGAGAAGCAAGCTCCATGCAGGAGCCTGACGTGGGACTTGATCCTGGGTCTCCAGGATCACACCCTGAGCTGAAGACGGCACTAAACCGCTGAACCATCCAGGCTGCCCAATATTAAGTTTAAAAGATAATACACAGAAATCAAAATTTAGTTTCTTACCTTGCTGGATATGTAAGTGATTGCAACTTGACACGCTGAATGTTGTATTTGTATGTGAAACTTTGCCAGTTTGAGCTCTGAAAATATGTCAAACCAATCCTTGAAATACTTACAATATCATTTAAAAATTGAGCAAGAATCTTGACTTCTTGGAGCTTATTAAATGATGTATTCTTCCTAAACAGAAAATTTGATATGCTCAGCATATTAGTAATTTAAAATATAATTTAACTCTTAAGTCAATGTAATCTTAACAATGCAGGATAGAAAGAATAATCTTATAGGAAAAATGGGGCCAAACAATAAAATATTTGTTAAAGTATTTATTAAAATATTTTAAAATATAACCCAGCAATTGCACTACTAGGTATTTACCCAAAGGATATAAACAGTGATCTGAAAGGGCACTTACACCCCAATGTTTATAGCAGCAATGTCCACAATTGCCAAACTGTGGAAAGAGCTGAGATGTCCACTGACAGATGAATGGATAAAGAAGATGTGGTATAATATATATATATATATACATATATATATATATATGTTACACATATATAACTGATATATATATATACGTATATGTATGTATATAGACGTGTATATATACGTCTATATACATACAATGGGCTATTAGCCATCAAGTAAAAGTAAATCTGACCTTTTGCCGCAAGGTGGATGGAACTGGAGGGTATTATGCTAAGCAAAATAAGTCAATCCAAGAAAGGCAATTACCATATGATCTCATTCATTTGTGGAATTTAAGAAACAAAACAAAACAGAGGATCATAGGGGAAAGGAGGGAAAAATAAAATAAGATGAAATCAGAGAGGGAGACAAACCATAAGAGAGTCTTAATTATAGGAAACAAACTGAGGGTTGCTGGTAGGAGGAGATGGGTGAGGGAATGGGGTAACTGGGTGATAGGCACTAAGGAGGGCACATGATGGGGTCAGGCCGGGTGGCTCAGCAGTTAAGCATCGCCTTCAGCCCAGAGCATGATCCTGGTGACCCAGGATCGAGTCGCGTGTCGGGCTCCCTGCATGGAGCTTGTTTCTCCTTCTGCCTGTGTCTCTGCCTCTCTCTCTCTCTCTCTCTCTCTCATGAATAAATACATAAAATCTAAAAAAAAAAAAGGAGGGCACATGATGTAATGAGCACAGGATGTTACATGTAACTGATGAATCACTGATCTTTACCTCCTAATTGTTAATTAATTGAATCTAAATAAAATAAAATTTAAGAAATAATTTAAATTAAGTTAAAACAAAATAAAATAATAATATACGCATCCCCATGCAAAATTATGTGGGGATACTACTTTTTGAGAAAAAAGGGGGACATCTTGTTTTTCTTACTTGGTATCTACCTTGTACATTTGTTTAAGATTAAAGAAGTCCCCTTATGCTTCTTTTTTTTTTCTTTTTTGCTTCTCTTTTTAGATACCTGAACAACTATCACAGTTTCCTGAATAGACTGGATACTCCAATAATAATTCCTTGTTGTTCTGTGCCATTTTACCAAATATTTCTGAATTAAAGGATTAATTATAAAAGCCCCAGATTCAAAAGGAAAAAATAAAGGTAGAATATAATAAGTACAATTTTCTGAGCATTTTGGTGCACCCAGAAGTGTAATAAAGTTTGACATACTTGACCTTCTTCAAGTATCTTAACTCCTTTTTTTAGGTACTATTAGTATTGTCATTTACAAATGAGAAAACTGCATATCAGAGCATACAAGTATCATTCCTAAGCTAGTGAATGCAAAGCTGAAATGCAAACATAGTCACATCAATGCTCTTCATCACTCTACTCATAATCCTCATCCCTGTGTGCCAGAAATGTGGAGCCTGGAGTCAGTTAGGTCAATATGGACCTACTTAACTATAAGGGAAACTACAAGGGAAGACAGAAAAGGTGAAGGAGAGGCAGGATAAGTAATAAGAGGAGGAAAGAAAGGGAGGGAGAGGGGGAGAGTGGGAAGAAGCTGTAGAGGAGAGAAAAAAGGAAGAGGAGACAAAGAAAATTAAAAAAAAAAAAATCTGTTATACTGGGATGCCTGAGTGGTTCAGTTGGTTAAGCATCTGACTCTTGATTTTGGCTTAGGTTGTGTTCTCAGATTGGTAGTAATAAGCCTTGTGTGGGGCTCTGACTCAGCACAGAGTCTGCCTGAGATTCTCTCTCTCCCTCTCCCTCTGCCTCTCCCCTTGCTCTCTCTTTCAATCTCTCTAAAATAAATAAATAAATCTTAAAAGAAAATTGTTGCATTAATTTCAAGGTAACAATGATTTGCTTGAGCAAAGGCAACAATCACATGTAGCACAGATGAATAGCAACCAGTGGTGCTTCCAGCACTTGTGCCATATTACATTTATCCCTGCTTTTTCCTCCTTTTGATTCTTCAAAACAAGCCCAAAAAAAGGTTGTCATCACACTCCTCAAAGCCCATCTCTGCTCCTCCAGGCACTATTACTACTTCCTCTTTCATGTAATATAACATCACTGATCATACCTCTAATTTCCCTCCAAGACCTTATGTAGAGTTCTCAGAGATACTACAAAGTCAGTATATCCAGATGGGAACATGCTATCTTTCCCTACAATTTTATACCCACTTCAAAGGTTTCAAATACCAGTCATTTGCTCATGATCATCAAATCTCTGCCTCTAGCTAAACTCTATCTGCTGAGATCCAGACATACTACCTACTATTATTGACCACATCCACTTGGATATCCCAAGGCTGTCTAAAGCTCAGTAGGTTCAAATCGAAATGATATCTTCCCCAACAACCAACTCTCATAAAACAACAAAAAATAAATATAAATATTAAAAAAAACCCTCACAGCTTATAAATTTCTTTATCATTTTAAATGGCACCACCACCTATTACCCAAGCCAGAAATAAGGATCCACCCTTGATATATCATCCCTTCTTTCAACCCCTACTTCCAAACTCTCATAAATTTCTATTGACTATACCTACAAAATATCCTGAATCTGCTTTGAATCCATCCTCAGTTTCATCTCCACTTCAAGCACTCAAGAGACCATTGTTCCTTCCTTGTCTATATTCTTGCAACAACATCCTGTCTTTTCCCTCATGAACCCGCTGTGATCTAATTGTTTTTCCAAAATAAAGATCCAATTCTGGCTCCAACCAGACTGTCCCAACTAAAATATTTCAGTGGTTTTCATTTGCTCAGTAAGTAAAATATAATCCTAGAAATGCCCTACAAGTTCTAATTCTTATAAAATTTAGGGGCTTTCTACTTCTCTCATAACTCTCTTGCTCTCCTTGCCTCCATTTTAAGACATTATAAAGTTCCTTATTTCCTGAAATGGGCTATGTTCCCTTGGCTTCAGGATCTATGCATTTGTTGAAACTTCTGCCAGGAATATAGCAAAGCAGATGAATTCCTGCTCATCATTCGGTCTCAACTAGTATGAAATGTCCTTAGAGACACATTTAGTGACCTCACTGCCCCTTATTTTATGTTTCCATACATACTATAATTTGCCTCAAGACATTTTTCATATTTTATTTATATATTTGTATTTATTTTTGATTACTGTTATACCCTTCATTAAACTGTAACTTTAATGAGGGTAGGACTATGTCTATTTTTCTCATCACAGTATCCTCAGCACTTAGCACAGTCCTGATGAGCTCAATGTAGGCACACATTAAAAATTGTTTGAATAGAAGAATGATGAACATTGTCATTTTATTTATATTATGTATTTATAAAGTCTATCTGCTGCAGTAGATAGAAACTATGTAAAGACAGAAATCTAATTTGCCCAGAATTGTATTCCTAATTTCTAGTACAGTTATTGGCCTATAGAGCTTTCAAGATATTAGATTGATTGATTAAATTGGCTCCTCTCCATGACCTTCTAGCTCAGTAAAGAGCACCATAACTTAAACAGTTATCTTGAAACTGGTTTCCTTCCTTCACTTTCAGACATTTAATTAATCATAAAAACACATGTATTCTAAATCCTAAGAAAAAAACCACTTCCACAGATTTAGTTCAGGCCTTCATCATCTTTCACATAAATTACTACAGCAGCCACCTCTCTGGACTTGTACCACTCTCACCTCTCCATTACTCATCCTCTGGGAGAATCATTTTATCCAGAATGTCCAAAATTGGTACCTTCTGTTTAAAATCCTATATTGATGTATTGATATATTTGGCATCATATTATAATGTGTGAATAATATTAGTGGGAAAAAATTATCATACTGTAGTATTCAGTATAAAAAAAAAGACACATTTGCAGTTAGATCCTAATTTTGCTAGGTAAAAAGGAGTATGTACAAGAAGAAAGAGGAAGGAAACAAAGAGGCAGAGGAAAAGGAGGAGACATAGTTGTAGACCAAATAGTAAATGTGAACATCCTTGGATGATATAATTATATATGATTCTCATATATATGAGACATTTTCTACAGTGAGCAAATATTCCATTTTAATTTTGAAAAGAGAAACAAAAGTTGATTTAAAAGTCTCTGTGTCCCTTGTATCTGAAACAGTTCAAATCCCAAAGTATGATCATAACTATTAGCAAAGAATTGTTAACAGACAATAAACTCTTTGGCCAGGCTTATATAGACAGATTTACCATGAATATATCCTAAAATGCTCTAAATGTTAGAAAAATGCTCTAACTCAAGTATGTAAATACTTGATGCATCAATATTTCGTGTTGTTCTGCATAGACAATGATGTTGATAAAGGAAATCAAGAATTACAATTTCATTGCCTTCTGAACAAGTTGGAAACAACTTCTCTAAGACTGTAGTCTTTATGCTGTTACTGAACTCGTACTTTCCTGTCTTCATGCTTTTTAAAGCACTCTCTCCCCACTCATTGTCTGCAATATCTCCAATTCAAATGCTTCCTTGCTTCCCTTTCTGTACACTCGAGTATATAAGTATCCGACTCTACAGGACTTATTCCTCAGAGCTGTAAATATGCATTAGACTCCTCCAGTATTCTGCAACTTCCTTGAGAACAATAATAATGCTATTTTATCTTGAATACCCATTGTTTGGTGAAATGCCTGAATAAGTCTCATTGGTGCTAAGTAATACTGTTGAATAAATGAACTCAAAAGCTAAGAAAGCACGTCTTATAAAAATAAATGGATCATACAGGTATGTGTGTTGTATATATGCACATACATACACTATTTTTTTTTAAGATTTTACCCATTTATTCATTAGAGACACACAGAGAGAGAGAGAGAGAGAGAGGCAGAGACACAGGCAGAGGGAGAAGCAGGCTCCACTCCGGGAGCCCGATGCGGGACTTATCTTGGGATTCTAGGATCACATCCTGAGCCGAAGGCAGACACTTAACCGCTGAGCCACCCAGGCATTCCCATACACTATTTAAAGTGATTTAAAGCAATAAACTACTATAAAATAACTATTTATTCTTATAATATTGTCAATTAGTGCTCAAAATCAAGTGGAAAAAACAAGTTTCTCTTAATAAAAGATGAGCCTTTGTGTAAATGAAGAATTTGAAATCCTAATTTGTTTTATTTAATACTCTTCTTTGAGTGACTGAGGAGTTGAGAAAAGGGGAAAAAATGAAAATAATTGATGCTCACTCATCACCAGCTCCATCCAGCTACTAAATTATTGGCAATGCCTTTAATCATTTTAAGAAAATTAAATTTGTAAGGATCTAATATTAAAAATACGTTTATCTCAAAATTTTAAAAATTTCCCTCACTTAGAACTCAGAATATTATTGTCACAAATGGCCTTAGTATTTCATGATGAAGTCTTTATATTACGTCAGCACATAGGTTCTCAATATTTTATCATAATATACTGCATTTACTGTTATTTTCTTTGTGGCTTTCAAGGTTTTAAAGATTTATCTACCAAAACCACAGTTATTATGAGTTATGACTAATTTTTATATTTTAATGTCATTTTTAGATTTTAAACAAAGATTTATAACAATGTTGTAAAATTATATACATCACTTCCATTGTTTGCAATGCTAATGTGCAAATATATAAGCATGCAGAGACTTTTCCTTAGTTTGCTTTAATGGTTGAGTAAGTTTGGACGTCGCGGTATATGCAAGCCTGATCAATTCGGGTACTGTAACGACCTAGACTATGACAACAGTGAATGCTAGATATACCAACTGTGCCTTCTGAAATTCTAATGATGTCATCAGTAATTAGTCTAAACTTAAACCAAATTGTTCTAAGTCTAGGCACCATAAAAAAAAAAAAAGTACCTCTTTTATTTCATCACTAGACATGGTACCCATGAGCCTTTTGAAAAGTTACATTATTTAATAGATTTCTAGAAGTCTAGCATAGCAGGTTGGAAACTACAATTTTAATTGTAGCATACACCATCATATCATTCTTTTATTTAACAGAGAATGAAGGAAAGTTAAATAGAAGATTAAGTAAAGGGGCATCTGGGTGGCTCAGTGGTTGAACATCTGCCTTTGGCTCAGGTCGGATCCTGGGATTCTGGGATCGAGCCCCACATCAGGCTCCCCATTGGAAGCCTGTTTCTCCTTCTGCCTATGTTTCTGCCTCTCTCTCTCTCTCTCTCTCTCTCTCTGTGTGTCTCATGAATAAATAAACTTAAAAAAAAAAAGTCTGCTTCTATTATCTGTGGTATTTGTGGCTGGGAGTGGTTCTCTGAAATACTGAAATTGGGTCTCTCTCTACTGACAGAAGTTACCAGATATTTATTCACATCACTGTGAACACAATGTTGCCTGAAAATCAGAGAGAATTAGAAGGCAAGGTAGTTTGAGAAGAACACTGGAATGAGAAAGTGAGAAGGGAAAAAAAGTTTCCCCTAATGTTTGTAGTCCCTAGGTGTATATGACATAAACAAGATAGTCGACTTCGTATTCAGCATCTTCTTCCATAGAATGAATGAATTAAAGTATACACCTGAGATTCTTTTAATATTTAACATTTTAAGGCTCACTGGATAGAAAATTTACACCATTTGTATTATATTTCAAAGTAGATGCTCAAGAAAACAAACATTTAATTTATGAAAGAAAAGAAATACTAAATTATACTTACTCATAGAGACTTGGTTCTTCAACATTTCCAAACTGGTTTAATAATTTAAATGTAATATAGGCATCCTTCATGGTTTTATCTAGAAGAGTTATACTGAGAACAAAATAATAGGCTATAAAACAAAAATATAGAATGTAATTCACATTATTATTATTTTCCTTATTTTTGATTCCTATGCAATTATACATGTATGTATATATATGTATGTAATCTAGGCACATATTATATATGCACATAATATTGAGGGGCACTCATTTGGCACATAGGTAATATATTTAACTTTTTGTCAATATTTAACTAGACTTTAAAGTGGGGAATGAGGGCAGCCTGGGTGGCTCAGCGGTTTAGCGCCTTTGCGCCGCCTTCATCCCAGGGTGTGATCCTGGAGATCCGGAATCGAGTCCCACATCAGGCTCCCTGCATGGAGCTTGCTTTTCCTCTGCCTGTGTCTCTGCCTCTCTGTCTCTCCCTGTGTCTCTCATAAATAAACAAAATCTTTAAAAAAATTAAATAAATAAAATAAAATAAAATGGGGAAAGAAAAAGCCTGCCAGACAGTCAGAGGTATGGGTAAAGGGTTGGCCAAATAATTAGGGAATACTATCTTGTTTGCAAACTAAAAAAAAAAAAAAATCAGAATTTAGGTCAATGAAGCAGCTTTTCTTTTTCAGTTACATAACTAAAGTAAATATGATAAGGTTCCTTAATTATCTGATGAATAGTCTAGGTAAAATTGCTTAACAAATATAATTCCCAATTTCACTGGTTGTTTAGGAATGACTGGAAAATTAAGTATTTCTATATATACCAAGCTCATAATTATTCTTAATCAAAATGGCCCAGCTTGAAATTGATACAGTAAATTATCCACAGGCAAAGATGCTGAACTCACCCTGCACTTAATATTGTCTGAGCTAGACAGAAAGTTCTGACTCCCCGTGAGTTTTGTTTTGTTTTTTTTAAGCACAAGAAGTATCTATTAGGAAACATGTAGTTCAAATAATTACTGAGGGCCAGAGAACAAAGCCCTGCCAGAAACACCACCCAAAAAATCGCAGCCCATAACTGCTTCAAGATCCTACTACCCACCTGCAAGCAAGAGCTAGAAGATTAGCTGATAAAGCAAGTTTAAGATACTTTCATTTCTATTATGAGAAGATGTTGATGCATCTGGAGGGAAAATACCCAAAGGATTTAAATTCACAGCAAAGAGATATTTTTAAGTGCTCACTAAGCCTATCCCATTTACCATCTAACATCAATATCCAATTTTCTTCCTATACTTCAAGTATGATGCTATTATTACTTAGATGCCCATCCCCAGTCCCAACAACAGCCAAGCAGACTACATTTTGCTGCAATCCAGTGTAAAGTGATACCCATTGTTTTAGTTCTATCCTAATCCTGTTGTGATATTATAACTTATGGACTAGAATATATCCTCCATCTCCATCATATCTTATATAAAAGAGGTAGGCACTGGTCCCTATACTGTGAACCATCTCTTAGAAGAAAATGTATAAAAACAGAACACGGGATGTATGAAATCTTCTTATAAGAAATATATATACTAAAATCGTGCATGCTAGCTGTTAAACATTGCTACTAAACAGGCAAGGGTAACTTATTGTTTTATGCCTGATGCTTATCACTGCCTCAAATAAGGTAATGTATATATCGCCAGACCATCAATTTCTAACACAAGAGAGTAAAGGACTACTTCTTACTTTAAAGTGACTTCTCAAAAAAATAAAATAAAATAAAATAAAATAAAATAAAATAAAATAAAATAAAATAAAGTGACTTCTCAGGGACACCTGAGTGGCTCAGCAGTTGAGCGCCTGCCTTTGGCTCAGGGTGTGATCCCAGATTCTCGGGTTGGAGTCCCACATCGGGCTCCTTGCATGAAGCCTGCTTCTTCTCCCTCTGCCTGTGTCTCTGCCTCTCTCTCTCTCTCTCTGTGTGTGTGTCTCTCATTAATAAATAAATAAAATCGTTTATTTTTTTTAATCTTTTAAAATAAATAAATAAATAAAGTGGCTGCTCAGCTTCAGACAAAATACTTTGTTACACCCCCAAAAGCAGACCTTCAGACTCTCAGATGACTTCTGGAAGTATGACATATTGAGATGTTACAGAATAAGCCCACCTCTTATTGTACATGGAAATAATGAGTGTGCGATCCATAAATTAAATACACAACCAAGCTCAGATAAAGGTAAGGAAAATATCAGGAGACAGAAATGAAGAGAAAGTAAAGGTAAAGCTTAAGAAGGACTGAAGCTCTGGAATCCCTGCAGGAATTGAGAAGTGAATGTGGGGAGAGTGAGGCTCTATGGAAGTGTTAACTTCCACACACAGGAGACATGATGCTGAGTGACAGAGTGGAAATGAAAGTCTCTGCACAGAGCTGGAGACCTTAATTTTCTGCTTTGTCATTCAAAGGGAGACCTGGGAAATTCTTCTTACTGGTTGTCTATGAGTCTTAGATGGGGGAAAAAAATGTTCCAAGACTAAATAAAACTCCAGGTAACATGGAAATTTCTTTTTAAGATTTCATTTATTTATTTATTTATTTATTTATTTATTTATTTATTTGAGAGCGAGAGGAACAGGCTCTGCTCTGAGCATGGAGCTGGACACAAAGCTTGAGATCATGACCTGAGTGGAAATCAACAGTCCCATGCTTAACCGACTGAGGCACCCAGACACCCTGATAACATGGAATTTAAATTAGCACTCATCACTTGGTAAAGATCCTCCTTACCCCTCCAAATTACATTAAAAATGCTCCAAGATTATGCTACATAAATTCTGAAAAAAATAAAATCCAACTTGCTCTGAAGAGAGAATTTTGTGCTTTTTTTTTTAACTTTTTTAAAGATTTTATTTATTCAACAAGGAGGGAGACAGTGGAGGGGAACACAAGCCAGGGGAGCTGCAGAGGGAGAGGAAGAAACAGGTTCCCCACTAAGCAGGGAGTCTGAGGCAGGGCTCAATCCCAGGATATGGAATAATGACCTGAGCCAAAGGTAGACACTTAACCAGCTCAACCACCCAGGTGCTCCAAAGAGTGAATTTTGAAGAGCTGACTACTGAGAGTTTTCTATATTAAAAGAATACATGAGTCTTCATTTTGAAATAGCACAAATATTTTTCTTTAATTTTAAGAGGCTTAAAATGACCCTTGAGACTAGAAAATGATAACAATAAATCATGAATAAGTAGTTTAATTAATTAATTGATCCAACCAGAAGAAAACTATAGATTATCTGCAGGCAATAATTACACCAACAATAAATGAAAAAATAAATTTATCTGCAAAGAAAATTTATGTCTTCAAAGTGCTGAGTGAAAATACTCTGTCTAGAATTCTATCTTGAATTAAATTTGCATTCCAGAGTAAGGAAAAGATAAGGACATTTTCAAGGAATAAACAAACTGAGAGAGACCACTAGTAACAAGTCATTAAGGATATATTTCAGTAAGTTAGGAGTTAAACCCAGAAGGCAAAAGTTGGAGAAGGGAAAGAGGACAAGATAAAAGGTAGAAAACTAAAATTGGTAAATATAGTGAACATTTGTTATAATAGTAACATTCATAATAAATACTGATTGTTAAGTAACAAGTGAAACGAAATATTACAGAATATAATATTTAAGACAGAAAAGAAGACAGGTTTCAAAGGCTGTATGAGATACAAACTGTTGTGATAAAATATGATAGAATCAGATAAAATTGGGAGGCAAAATGCAAATTTTTGCATAAAGCAAAAAGAAGCAAGTTACCAGGAAAATATAAAAGTCCTGAACCATTATACATCTAAGAAAGCAGAGCCTCAGAATACATAAAGTTAAAATCTAAACAATGCGGCTACCTGCTTAAAATAAAAAAGATTTACATTAGGACTCAACTTCCAACATAACACATAAAATGAACAGGATATGATTGAAAATTGCCCATTAGGGCAGCCCGGGTGGCTTAGCAGTTTAGTGCTAACTTCAGCCCAGGGCGTGATCCTGGAGACCCAGGTTCGGGTCCCACATCAGGCTCCCTGCATGGAGACTGCTTCTCTCTCTGCCCGTGTCTCTTTCCCTCTCTCTCTCTCTCTCTCTCTCTCTGTCTCTCATGAATAAATAAATAAAATCTTTAAAAAAAAAAAGAAGAAAGAAAGAAAGAAAGAAAGAAAGAAAGAAAGAAAGAAGAAAGAAAGAAAAAGAAAGAAAGAAAGAAAGAAAGAAAGAAAGAAAGAAAGAAAGAAAGAAAGAAAGAAAAAAAGAAAGAAAATTGCCCATTATACCAAGAACAAAGGAAACCACAACTTTGGTGAGAAAGGACAATGAATTGATGTCAACACTGAGATAAATCAGATGCTGGGATTATCTGACAAGGATTTCAAAAAACCAGTTAGAGCCTCTTGAAAAAATGAATAGAAAGATCTGAGCAAAGAAATAGAAGCTGTAAAAGAAAACAGGGTAGAAATTACATAAATGAAAACTACAGTAATATATAAAACTCACTGCATGTACCTGATGGTAGAGTGAATGATAGAGGATAGAAGTCAGTGAATTTGAAGACAGATCAACTGGCCACTCAAACTCAACAATGGAGAAAAAAAAGAGTGAGAGGGAAAATATGAACAGGGCCTCAGACACTTATGTGACCATAGCAAAAGATGTCATATGTATGTTATCATGTCAGGAAGAAAGAAAAGAAATTGGTGTTAAAGAATATTCAAAGAAATGATGGCCAAGGACTTTCTAAATTTGATAAAGAAAACCAATATGCACATTCAAGAAGCTGAGTGAACCTGAAACAGGATAAACCCAAACAAATCCTCACCAAGTCATCATAATTAAACTTCAAAAAAGAAAGAAAAAAAAAAAATGAAAGCAGCCCAAAACAAATGATGCATTACCTATAGGAGAATACAAATTTGAGTCACAATGGATTTTTTTAATCTGAAACCATGGAGGCCAGGATTTTTCACACACTGTGTGGCACATTTTTCAAAGGCCAAAAGAAAGACTCAACTCTAAGCCTGATATCCAGTAATACTATCCTTTGAGAATAAAGAAGAAATAAAGGCACTCTAAGACAAAGAAAAACTTAAATAATTTCTTTCTTTTTTTTTTTGTATATGTTTTTATTGGAGTTCAATTTGCCAACATATATCATAACAACCAGTGCTCATCCATCAAGTGCCCCCCTCAGTGCCTGTCACCCAGTCACCCCATCCCCCCGCCCACCTCCCTTTCCTCTACCCCTTGTTCATTTCCCAGAGTTATGAGTCTCTCATGCTCTGTCACCCTCTCTGATATTTCCCACTCATTTTCTCTCCTTTCCCCTTTATTCCCTTTTACTATTTTTTTATATTCCCCAAATGAATGAGATCATATAATGTTTATCCTTCTCTGATTGACTTACTTCACTCAGCATAATACCCTCCAGTTCCATCCATATTGAAGCAAATGGTGGGTATTTGTCGTTTCTAATGGCTAAGTAATATCCCATTGTGTATATAGGCCACATCTTCTATATCCATTCATCTTTCGATGGACACCGAGGCTCCCTCCACAGTTTGTCTAATTGTGGACATTGCTGCTATAAACATTGGGGTGCAGGTGTCCTGCCGTTTCACCTCATCTGTATCTTTAGGGTAAATCTTCAGCAGTGCAATTGCTGGGTCATAGGGTAGTTCTATTTTTAACTCTTTGAGGAACCTCCACAGTTTTATTAGCAGACTCAATTCCTTAAATATTGTAAGAAGGAATTTCTTCAAACAGAAAGGAATTGAAATCATCTTAAAGCATCAAAAACAAAGAGGGAAAAATAGCAAGGGAAGACATCTACATACATACAATAGATTATCCTTTTCCTCATGAATTTTATATATTTGATGATTGAGACAAAAATTATCATGCAATCTGCTACTCAAGACAATGATATTTTAAAGTGGGGAATGTAAAGAAACCCAAATGCAAATCAAAGTCTCACACTTCACATAAAATGTTGATAACAGTAGACTATGAAAAATCATATGTGCTTATTGTAATTATGGTAGACCTCCTCAAATATGTCCATGTCCTAATCTCTGGAACCTGTAAATATGTAAGCTTCAATGGCAAAGCAAAATGGAATTAAAATTGCTAATCACCTGCCCTTAAAATAGGAAGATTATCTGATTTATCCACGTGGGAGCAATGCAGTTAAAAGGGTTGTAGTTACAAAGCAGAAGAAAAAGAAGAGAATCAGAAAGAGATGTGATGCAAAAGGATTGAAAGGATGCAGTGAGAGTTAGTGAAGACACAACCCACCACTGAGAAAGAAGAGGCCGCAGGCCAAGGAACGTAGACAGCCTCTAGAAGTTCAGCGTCGAGGAAACAGATTCTCCCCTAGAGCCTCCAGAAATACAGGCCTGCTGACACCTCAATTTTTTCAGTGACACTTGTGTCAGTCTTCTGACCAGAACTGTAAAGATAATAGATTTTAGCTTTTTTAAGCCACTAACCTTGTGGTAATTTGTTGTGGTCATGACAGAAAATGAATACGTATTTTGGTGAATAATTACCTTGAACATATTGTTAGTGGAAATGTAGATGGTTAACAACTTGCTGATGAGGCCTCAGAAGGAAGGGACGTGTTATTGAAAACTGGTAGAAAAAGAATACTTGCTATATAGTCACAGAAAGCTTAACAGAATTATGTCCTGAAATTATATGGAAAGCAAAAGTTGTAAATAAAGAAATGGGACATTTAGCTGAGGGGATTTTCATGCTAATAGGGCTTCAAAATATGGCCTTGTTTCTTAGTGGTTTTTATGGTGAAATGTGAGAGGTAAAATGTAAACTGAGATGAAAGTGTTAAAAAAAATCCAGATCTAATGACTTAAAAAATCCTTATCCTATCAAGTTTGCAAAAGATACTAAAACTAAGAGATTCACTATCAGGAAATCATGCCCCAGAGAAAAATCTAGGAGTGTGACTAGACAATCTTTTGCCTTAGAAAGGTAAAAAAGTTAGAGTATTCAGTAACACTAAAGGCTCTTAGGAAAGATTAAGTATGTGGTTCTTAGATTCCCTCTGCCATCTCAGTAGAAGCCCAAAATAGAGATAAGATTATCTACAAAAGATATTTGGAAGTTCCTCTTGTCTAATGGAATGAATCTCTGACATAGATGGACATCTACAAGGTTTTTGACAATGTTGTAGTAGCATAAACGCTGTCAGCTTGGACTGAAGGAGACAAAGTACAAAACGAAAGAATGTTGTGGGGCCCTCAGAATTTTCCAGCAAGAAACAGGCTGTTAGAACTATTCATTTGTAAACATAAGTTACCATTTATACAAAACAATAAAAAAGAAGAAAAGAAAGAAAGAAAGAAAGAAAGAAAGAAAGAAAGAAAGAAAGAAAGAAGAAAGAAAGAAAGAAAGAAAGAAGAAAGAGAGAGAGAGAAAGAAAGAAAGAAAGAAGAAAGGAAAGAAAAGAAAGAAAGAAAGAAAGAAAGAAAGAAAGAAAGAAAGAAAGAAAGAAAGAAAAAGAAAGAAAGAAAGAAAAAGATGACTCTAAGTTGCTAGAACACAGAGCTGTGAACCCATGGAGCAGAACTCAGGGGGAATAAGCCACAGGGAATGTTTTCCAACTCTTGATTCCAAATGGAATTTGCCCTATTGGACTATAAAGCTGCTTCAGGGATGCCTGGGTGGCTCAGCGGTTGAGCGTCTGCCTTTGGTTCAGGGCGTGATCCTGGAGTCCCGGATCAAGTCCTGGATCACATCCCTCATCGGGTTCCCCGCAGGGAGCCTGCTTCTCCCTCTGCCTATGTCTCTGCTTCTCTCTCTGTCTCTCATGAATAAATAAATAAAATCTTTTTTAAAAAAAAGAAATTTTTTTTTAAAACTACTTCAGACCATTGACTCCATTTCCTTTTCTATTTTTTTCCCCCTTTGAACAGGAATGTCTATGACTAGTATCCTATGTCTGTCTCACCAACGTATTTTTGGAACAGACAACTTGATTCTTGAGTTTCATAGACCCACAAATGGAAGTATTTGTGCCTATGGATGGATTCTACCTAGAGACTTACCCAAATGTGATTTAGATTTGGAATTGAATGATATGATTTGGAACTTTTATCTGATGATATTAGATGAGATTTTTTACTTTGAATTGATGTTGTAATAAGTTGATGGTGTTGGAGACCAACAGAATCTTATTGACATATATTGAACACTCCACCCAACAAAAGCAGAATACACATTTATTTCAAGTGCCTATGAAATATGCACCCAAATCAACTATATCCTGGACTGTTTTTTTTTAGTCAATAAATTTAAAAGAATTGAAATTATACATAATTTGTTTTCTAAACATATGACTCTAAATAGTATAATCAACAATAGAAATCATAATAGAAGGACAAGAAGAAAATCTCTAAATACATGGAATTAAACAACATGCTTGTAAATAACCCATGGTTAAAAAACCTACAGGTAACAAACAATGCTTTCTTCTAAGATTGGGAATAAGGCAAGATCTGTCTTCATCATACTTATTTAACATAGTATTAGAAATTCTAGACACTGAATGAAATAAGAAAAAAATAAATGGTGTACAGATTAGAAAAGAAGAAGTAAAAGTTTCTCTTTATTTGTAGATGATATGATTGTTACATAGGAAACTCTTAAGAAATCTATTTTTAAAATCCAAGAAATAATAAGTGAATTCAGCAAGGCCCCAAGAAAAAAGCTCAAAATATTCAATCCTATTTCTACATACTAACAATAGACATGGGGATATGAAATTTTTAAAATATCATTTATCATCACTCAAAAATTAAAAAAAAACTTAGATATACATGTAACAAAAGATACACAGGGCCTATATGCTGAAAATTACAAAATACTGATGAAATAAATCAAAGAATCAAAGTAAATGTAGAGACATGTTTATGAATCAGAAGACTCAACATGGTAAAGATGTCAGTTCCCCCAAAATTGATCTATAGGTTTAATGCAATTCCTATACAGCCAAAGTTTTGTAGACATAGACAACCTTATTTTAAATTTTTATTGAAAGGCAAATATTCTAGAATATCTAAATATACATGACAAAGAAGAATAAAGAAGAAATAATCATTCTATCTGATAAGTCTATAGTATTAGCCATAGTAATTAATAATGTGTCAATTGGAAAAGGGATAAGCAGATAAATCAATGAAACAGGAAAGAGAATGGAATCTAGACCAAATAGAAATATGCTTAAACAAATATGCTTAACTGATTTTTGATAAAGCTACAAAAGCATTTCAATAAAGCAAAGATAGTCCTTCAACAAATGATGTTGGAGCAAATAAATGTCTATAGGCAAAAAAAAAAAAAAAAAAAAAAAGAACCTCAACCTAAACCCTACATACTATACGAAACCTAAACCACTAATGAAATACAGACTTAAATGTATCACATAAAACTATAGAATTTTTAGAAAAAGAAAAAATTAGGAGGAATCTTCAAGACCTATAGGACTCAGCAAAGAGTTCTCAGACACCAAAAACATGTTCTGTGTAAAGAAAATGATACATTAGATCTCATCAAAAGTAAACACTTTTGCCCTTGCAAAAGCCCTTGTAAAAAGATGAAAAAGTAGTTATGTTACAGACTGGGAGAAAATATTTGCAAACCAAATATCCAATAAGGACTACTATAAAAATATATGAAAAAAAAAAAAACCCTCAAAACTCCACACTTAAAATTCAGTTGAAACATGGGCAAAAGACATGAACACGTTTCACCAAAGATATACAGAAAAGAGATTCATTGTTATAAGCCAACAGGGCAACAAAGATTAAAACCACAATAAGGTATCACTATCCACCTATTAGAATGATTTTTTTTTTTTTTTTAATGATGACAATACCAACTGCTAGTAAGAAATCCAAGAAATTGGGTCACTCATACTTTGCTGGGGAGATTGCAAAATGGTACAGGATACTGAAAAACACTTCATCAATTTCTTATAAGGCTAATTAATTAGCTTATGACCCAGCAATTGCATTCCTATGCCTTTAAAAAGGAGAAATAAAAACTTAAATTCACATAAAAACTTGTATATAAATATTCATAGCTTTATTTATAATAGCCAAAAACTAAAAACATCCCTAATGTCCTTCAAGAGATGAACAATTAAACAAGCTAAAAAATCAGGTCCTTTGAATTTGACCGTAACAAATTTCAGAGTTCCTTGAAATTATGTGATGGAATTGGATGAGGTAGAAAGAACATTTTAGTGAAAATACAAATTAGTATATAAAACTAATCATTTGTTCATTTGTTGAAAATGTTAACTTACTACAGAATGGACTTGTGCCACTAGTATCCAAAAACACAGTGGTCTTGAGAAATTGTTTTTCTTTTCTTTCTTTTAAAGCATCTTTCCATAGCTCAGCTTGATAACCTAAGATTTGAGAAAGAAAACATTAGAAACTAGATTTCCATCAAATAGCACACAAAGCTTTCAAATAAAACAAACAAAGCTTTCAAATAAACAATGTATTACAATAATAATAATTTATGATTTCTGTAACTCAAAAACCATCTGTCAAATAATTTTATATTCCATTCATTTTAATTACATAATAAATCAAATTCAAGATTCATAAACAAATCCACTCCCTAGAAATCTTATCAGAGCTGAGCATACTCCATATGGCTACAATCCATTTGTAGCAATTTTTACTATTATATCATAAACTCAAAATTGTACTTTTTTTTAAAGATTTATTTATTTATTCATGAGAGATACACAGAGGCAGAGACACAGGCAGAAGGTGAAGCAGGCTCCCTGCGGGGAGCCCAATGTGGTATTCCATCCTGGAACTCAGGGATCACGCCCTGAGCCAAAGGCCGATGCGCAACCGCTCAACCGGAGCCATCCAGACATCCCCAGAATTGTACTTGCATCTCCTTTTAGTAAATTCAGCAGAATAAAATGATTAGATAAAACAAATACAAAATTTAGTTCCATGAGCATAGCTCCCAATTCTCCTACATATACACATGCATACAGATAGCGTATGTATGTGCATACATTATAAATGTGTCATAAAGATAGCATCTATATACATTACATATTATATATGTAATATATATATTCCAGATACATACATTATCAGCATATTTTTTTAATTTTTTATTTATTCATGATAATCACAGAGAGAGAGACAGAGGCAGAGACACAGGCAGAGGGAGAAGCAGGCTCCATGCACCAGGAGCCCGATGTGGGATTCGATCCCGGGTCTCCAGGATCGCGCCCTGGGCCAAAGGCAGGCGCCAAACCGCTGCGCCACCCAGGGATCCCATCAGCATATTTGAAATATTAACACATACACATATATTTAAAATGTTTCCTACTTTATGTATTTGTCTGTTCTTACATTACTACCTCCAAATTTGAAATTTGAATGTAGTAGGAAGAACACTAATCCTTCTATTCACACTGGGTCACAATTTTCTCAATTATACAGAAAAGCAATGAGCCCAGAAAAGCAATTCCCAACATAAGATCTGAAGAAAAAGAATCCCACAAGACATCTTCTGGACAGAAGGGGTCTATGAGAAATTAAGTCTGGCAAAATCTGCATTTTGCCCTCCTCTCCTAGCAATTCTCTATGCATGTTAGTATAAACCTCCTGCTGAAGAAAACTGCAGAAAGCTGTTTAATTCAACCATTGCAATTGCTTCCCATTTCATTGAGCCCCTTTGGCTTTGGAAACATTTCTAGCAGATCCTGATCGTGGCACTCATAAGATGTTAGTGCTGGGATGACATGCTTGGGATCTGGTAATCTCTTTAGAAAATCCAAAGCAAAAAAACAGCCTCTAAGATTCTTTCCAGCTCTACTGTTCTATTTTTATGTGGATTCTTTTTTTTTCTCTCTCTCTCTCTCTATAATTTCTCACAGGCAGGCTGTAGTTATCGAAAGTTGAAATACTTAGCTGCTTTTGCCAAGCTTTATGAGTTTGGAAGGTGTGAACCATGTATGATTCATGTCTACTTGCTAATAGCAAATGAAAAGCTGACTATGGTTTACACCTCTCCACTTGCTCCTAAGACTTTCCATAAAAATTAAAATCTTCAGTGCCACTAAGAATGTACAAGTCTTAAAAAAAAAAATGCATAGTCTCTTTCTTTGGTGGAAAAGTAGAAATATAGATGGATGATAGATAGTGAGACCTCTTTACAAAACAAGAACAAGGATCATCATAAGACCACCAAATTTGCACGCTACATTGAGCATAGTTGGTTAAATTCCATTGAGCAGTTGATTAAACTCTTTTCACTAAAAACCTTAAAAGTACTACATAGGAAATAAATTATTTTCTCTGGTTGTTCCACAGGTAATTTGTCCATAAAATGCTAACATGTTCTCAAGAAAATATGAAAGTTTCCAGCAAAATACTAACAATTATTTATTCATTTTCCATAAAAACTTATAGTAATTATAACAATCTCACTTACCTAGCCTAGGACATGATTTTTTCTTGAACTTCTCACAGTTTACACATAAACCAGCTTTGAAATCTTCATATGAAGAACAAGGAAATGAAATAAAATTGCAGTTTGTTTCCAAAGATGCCATGAACAAGTAAACTGCTCTCTGGTGGTTGCATTTAATAAATTCAATTCCTTAAGTGTTAAAAATCAAGCAAAAGAACTGTAGATGTATTAAACTGTAGATTTATTAAACCAAGTTTAAATAAATTAGAGAAAAATTAAGTTCTATTCAATACTACATACTTGTGGATATTAAAGTGTTGACTATACAATTTTATCTCAAGGAACTAAATGAGTAGTACCATTGAAAATTTAAATTTAATATGCATTTACGTGACATTTATTTTTAAAAATTTCTGAAGTAATAACTACCACAGGAAAAAATGTTTAATTTCAATCATTTGATCACCTCCACACACACAGTGCTACCATACTTAATAACTATGTGTATATCTTTCCCTTCTAACCTCACATCCCCAACATTTCTACTCATTGTCAGGGAGGACTATGAAACCAGGAAACAATAAAACTTTTATTGTGTCCTTTTCTTTCCCAATCTTCTCACATCCTTATAATCTTTGACCAAACTTCTCTAGCTGCTGTGGTCTTTAGTGGTGTGTTACTTAACTAGGTGTCACTGTAGACCTCAAAACACTGCTTCCTAGGACTCTGAAGTGAGCCAAATGCACACCTGGAGCAGCTGCTTGGCTATTTTGTAACAATCAAGTACAAGAGATTATGAATCTGTGCTTGTATAATATTATAGTTATGGTAAAGATTAAATCCTGAGACCAAACTCATGTTACATGCTACTTTGGCCATATGTGCTTCTTCATTGACTTAGACCTTCTCCTAATGTTTAAAATGCTGAAATAAAGGTGCACACACACACACACACAAAAATAATAATAATAAAATAAATAAAGGGGCACCTGGGTGGCTCAGTCTCTTAAGTGTCTGCCTTCACCTCAGGTCATGATCCCAGGGTCCTGGGATTGAGCCAGAGTTGGGCTCCCTTCTCAGCAGAGAGTCTGCTTCTTCCTTGCCCCCCCCCCCTTTGCTCCTGAGAGTACCTGTGTGTGCCTTTGCTCTTTCTCTCTATCAAATAAATAAATAAATTTTTATTTTTTAAAATTTTTTAAAGATTTTATTTATTCATGAGAGACAGAGAGAGAGAGGCAAAGACAGAGACAGAGGGAGAAGCAAGGTCCTCGCAGGGAGCCCGACGTGGGACTCCATCCTGGAACTCAGGGATCACTCCCTAAGCCAAAGGCAGACAGACACTCAACCACTGAGCCACCCAGGTGTCCCCAAATGAATAAATAAAATCTTATTTAAAAAATGATGAAATGAAGCTATTGAAACTAATGTAATAGGTCTCACCATGACAAAATGGGATATGTACTGGTAAACTTTATGAACTGAGAAAAATCCAATTAAGCCATTTTTTACCAATAACTCTCCTGACTCATGAGCAAGGATGATCAAAATCTTGCCCACAAGTTAAGAAGGAAAAAAGTAAATTGTTTTCCTTTCATCATTTGAAATTCATAATTCATTCAAAAATACTATTGGTATACCTGAAAAAATGGATTTAGGACAGCCAGGTTGCTTTTTTCCTCCATTTGGATAAAAATCTATATGTCCCAAGGGTTCTTTAAACCCTAAACCTAAGAAGAAAAACACTCAAGAATCACAAACTGAATATAATCGAGTCAACAGCACTTTTACAAAATAAAATATCCTATAAATTCCATTGAAAGTGACTCTTAAAATTTGAATTGAAAATAAAATAAATGTTATTTTACAAAGATACATTTTTCTGGTATTGTCTCAAATTAATTCCTCATGAAAATTATATGTCATCAATTTAACATATTTACCAATCATCAATTTACTATGGGTCCATCACAGTCCTTTGTGCTACAAATATATAAATAAAAAAGAAAAACATAGCAAAACTCCTTTTGATAGTGGAAACTATATCTTACTGGGAAGAAGACATAATACACAAGTGAAAATATAGTATGTCAGATAATAATAAGTACCACAGCGAAAACACCAAGTAAGAGGACAGTAAGTGCCTAGTGGGGGTGGTAGGTTGCACTTTTAAGTAGTTTGGTTAGACAATTTTCCATTGAGGAGGTAGTCACACAATGATGTGAAGGATGTGAGTGAAACAGTGAGCCAAGCAGAAAATTATGTGAGCATACCTAAAGGATTCAAAGAAACCCAGTTACCTGGAGTATAACATGCAAGAGGAAGCACTGGGGGAAATGAAGCCAAGTCATTTGTGACCTTTTAGGCCAGTGTGATGATTTGCTCACACTCTGGATACAGCCAAAGACTTAGTACTAGATTCACTAACTGGAAATACCTAAATATGGGGCATCAGCTGGAACAAATTCGGCCAGAGTAACATAAATGTGTAGCTATGATTTAAGGGCTTCTGTGTATCTGTGGATCCTCAGAACCCCAATGTGGGGGCTATAACCCAGGGAAGTCATGGGGATGAAAGAGGGTAGGGTAGCAAGCTCAGAATACTCAGGAATGTGATTAGATATGAAATTTTGCTGCCAAGTAAAGTTGCAATGCTTTGGCTTAGGGCACAAGACATTTTCTACAACAGAATAAACTCTTGAAAGTGACCAGCAATAGATTTACATAACAAAGATAAAGACTAAAGACAGGTCTGACAGTAAGGATTAATATGCGGCCACAGGATTCAGTGTTAGTATGGAACAGGACAAGATAACTGCTAGTGAGGTGTTGGCAGAGCATGAGAACACTGGCCTGTGAATAATGGGGGAGGGGATTCAGCGTGTAAGGAAAGGCAAAGAACAATTCAAATGACTTCAGTAGAACTCCTTAGAATCCAGGGAAGCACAAGACTGATTTGATTGTGACAGTGGTGAGGATAGGCTAGCCAATCTCTCTTTACATACCATCACCTGCTTGCATTCTCCTAAATATGACCAATATATATATATATATTTTTAATTTTGGAAATCTTTACAGTTTCCTTATGTCTGAACTCAACATGGAGTTCCAAGACTAGGGGTTCCAGGTTGGAAACATCATTTTCTCCAATTTGCCACTAAGGTAGAATCAAGCCAAGAAGGCTCCTCAAGAATCGGGGAGAAGCAAAAGACATATTTATATTAACTTACAAGCAGCCCTTGATTCAGGCATGTCTTTTCCCCTTTACCAGATGGAAGGGGCCGGGCAGTTTGGTCTGTTTAGGTCATTCATTCCCTTGGTTTCAAGGAGGGTAAGGAGAGTAAAAAGCCGTATGGCTTTTAAAATTTAGCCACTTAGCTATCATGTCTATGTCAAGAAATAGCACCTAGAAACTCTTAGTATGCTCTTACCTAATCACCAGCTTCCCTTTTCCATTAAAAATAACATAACAAAATAATTTTTTTTGCTATTCTTTACCTTCCAAGGATGCCTCCCAAAACATTATAGTTTATTTTTGCCCATTTGGGAACTATATATAAATTGACTCGTTTTTCATGTATACTTTTGCATATGCTTTTATTTTACTTGCTTTTTTATAATAATCTAAATTGGGTGTGATTCATTATCCATTTTTCTATGTTGCAGAATTGGTTTACTAATGTGACTTTTTATGTAGAATTTTTGCATCCATGGTTATAATAATGTCCACAAATTTTCTTTTCTATAATGTTTATCTCAAGTTTTGACATTTTTAGGATGGCTTTTTAAAAAGGTTATAAACAGTTTCCTACATTTTATTATTCTCTGAAACCATTTGTGTGAAAATGGTCTTATTTCTCCCTTAATTGTTTGGCAGAAAAATCTGCCTAGGATTTCCTTTTTGGAAGTCTTTAAATTACAGTTTCTATTTCATTAATAATTATAGAACTATTCAAATTTTCTTTCTTAATCTGTCAGTTTGGTAAATGTTTTTTGCTTCTTCATAAAGTTTTTCTATTTTATATACAATAAGATCACATATTTTCATATTTATTTTATGATATTCATTATATCATAATATGATTAATTTAATACCTGTAGTATCTGTAAAATGATATTTTTTATTTTAATTTTTTAAGATTTTATTTATTTGAGAGAGAGAGAGAGCACAAGTGGGGGAAGGGTGGAGGGAGAGGGAGAAGTAGGCTCCCCACTGAGCAGGGAGCCAGACACTGGGCTCTGGCTCCATCCCAGGAACCTGAGATCATGACCTGAGCCAAAGATAAATGCTTAACTGACTGAGCCACCCAGGTGCCCTTTTTTTTATTATTAATATTCATTATGCTTTCTCTCCTTATTCTATTTTTTTCTCCCTAAGAATATATTAATTTGGAGGGTGATATATAAAGTTTAAGCATTCTATATTCCTTCATTTCATGGAAAGAAGGTAAAAATGCAATGTTTTACAAGCCCAATGTAAAGGGTTTCAGAAATACTTCCCTTATTCAATGTATCAGGAAACTTGCCATAAGAAAAGTGACTCCAAATTACCAGTTTATTTTTCTGGAATTTTTCTAGCTTCTGTAGGTTGGACTGTAATTTTTCCCTGTTAGCTCAGCAAGAATGTTAGTCCAAATCATCCAATTCACAATTTTGAAAGGCCATATAGCTTTTTTTAAATATACAATCAACAAAAAAAAAAAAAAACAAAAAACAAAAAACAAAAATAAATATACAATCAACTATGGTAAAAAAAAAAAAAAAAAAAAACCTACGCACTCATGGATTACTATTTAAGGAAAAGACAGTCTGCCAAATATATGCTAACCCCAAGTATCTCATTCAGAAATTCCTTGAGAGAAGGGACATGCAGCATCAATATTCTGTGTCTCTCATTTGTGATGGTCATAAAAAGATCATTCAAAGGTGCCAACAAAAAAAAAAAAAAAAGGTGCCAACAATGTGCCCTATAGTGGTAAGTTAGATCTGATAGTCTAGGTTGTCAAAAGATGTTGAGAGTGAAAAAACAATAAAAACAGTTTATTAGGAAAAGCCAAAAATGCAAACAAGAACAATAAAAAGTATGAAGAGCTAATTCAAAGGCCATAGGCAGAACTGAATTTGAGAGAGGTTTCAGAAGGAAGAGCTCAGACAAAGAATCACAGGGCAACTGGGCAGTAGGTGTACTGTGTGTGGGAATGCTAACCTGATAGAAAGGGATAAAGCAACAAAGTCTTGAGAGGCTGATTTATCACATTAGAACTATGAACCTTTAGGCACTAACTACCTGTGATACATAGGTGAAGTTTGATTCCAAAGAAGGAGCAGAACGATACCCCTATAGGCTCAGCCCCCGGCTCACAGACATAAAGGTTGAAAAATTGTCCTCTGTGGGATTTATGGCATTTATAGCTCTCACAAAGGCATTGGTAGGGATCACCACATGGTAAACTCAGAGGACTATGGGAGCAAATAAATTACTTGGACTAAAGAGAAAAGAAATGAGGAAATAGGGAAATCAGAACAGTCTTGGCATCGGGATCCCTGGGTGGCGCAGCGGTTTAGCTCCTGCCTTTGGCCCAGGGTGCGATCCTGGAGACCTGGGATTGAATCGCATGTCGGGCTCCCTGCATGGAGCCTGCTTCTCCCTCTGCCTATGTCTCTGCCTCTCTCTCTCTCTCTCTGTGTGACTATAATAAATAAATAAAAATTAAAAAAAAAAAAAACTTAAAACAGTCTTGGCATCACTTCCTCCTTTCTCCATGGTAGTGCCATATCCTCTCTGTGCCCGCAACCACAACACATGTAAATTATCAGCTGATCAGAGCAACAAACACATGAAGCACAGACTCTGGAATCATACAATTTTGAATTCTGGCTCTGCCACTTCCTGACCTTGTGACCATTGTCCCTAGCTTCCCCATCAGATTACTTATCTCATGGGGACTTGGGAGAATTTCATAATTAATTCACATAAAGCATCTAAAACACTGCCCAAGGTATAGGAAGTGCTCAACAAATATTAATATCATCAATTTCAAATGAGGAAGGGGCTCAGAGACATCTAAATTCTTCCTTGAAAGTATCTGTCCTGGGGCACTTGGGTGGCTTAGTGGGTTAAGCATCTGCCTTCTGTTTAGGTCATGATTCCAGGGTCCTAGGATTGAGCCCCAGTCAAGCCTTAAGTTGGGGAGCCTGCTTCTCCCTCTCTCTCTGCCCTTCTCCCTCTTCCCCTGCTCGTGCTTGCTTTCACTCTACTCAGACTCTCTCTCAACTAAATAAATAAAATCATCAAAAAAAAAAAAAAAAAACAAAACAAGAGTCTGTCCAAAGCACTCTGGCCCAAGCTATCAATAACCTGTTAGATATTTTTAGGAAGATAATTAAAAACAATACAGAAACTATTTCCCTACTTTTAAGGGAAAGTATTCTCTATCTGTATCTGAAATGCTGTGTTCTGTTCTAGTTGGTACACATCACAAGGAGAACGTGAGTGGAGAGAATGGTAAAGCTAAATACAGTAGAAACATTAAGCATGGGAGAAACTGTGATCAAATCAAAATTGACAATAGTATGAACAAGATGAAGTATTTTTTTATCAAGTTTCAATTGTTTAGGATGATATGACAGCCCTTGAAACCTGAAGGAGGTAAGCTGCAGGCAAAAAGTGCCATTTGACTCCAGAGGATATCACAAACTAAGAAATAGCCCTTGTGGGAAATATAATCGTTTTATCATTACAGACTCATCATCACTTTACCCACTACTCTTTCTCCTTTTATGTTCTCTTATTCCCCAATGTCTTACATCTTTTCCTTTCCAAATAATTAAACAATAAATCCTACATTGTTACCATGGGTATCAGAATGGATGACATCAACAAATTTAGCATCAGTGTAATCTAATCTAACATTAAATGGTCTTCCAGAGAATTTTGGCCCAGCAGGATCAAGACCTGAAATTCAAGAAAGAAACTGTCAGTCGATTAGTCAATTCCTACAACAATAGTTATTAGATCAGATATTTGCATTATTATATTATAAGCACATCAATATAGTTTTAGCTTAAACTTGTGCACAAAATTAATATTAAGAGAAATTAAACTGAATGAGTAGCAAATACCTTCATTAATTGAACAATACTTTTTACCAATGTTTAGAGTTTATCAACAATCTAGTGTTAAGCTACACCTAGGGATGCCTCAACAAAATACTGTAGGGTTAATTGAACACCAATAAAAAATAAATTTATAAAATAAATAAATAAATAAATAAATAAATAAATAAATAAATAAAATACTGTAGGGTTTTGTTTTATTTTGGTTTTTTTAGTATTTTTATTTAAGAAGTACTTAGGGATAAACCTGTAGTTGTTTTATAGTTAATAACAAATATCTACTACAGACCTGAGAAGAGGTAAAATGAATAATATCCTGATCCTGTCTTGATCCTCATGCTTTACTAGTTCATCCTAGATCTATCTATAGTTCTAAAATGATTTTTATTTTTTTTCTAAAATGATTTTTAAGTGCCAAATACAATTTGGGCTGTGGCATGAAACAAATTAGTATTTTATCCTTCATTTTTCACAAAAGTTCCCCACATACACACAAGAAAAGGAAAATCCATTAAGAGTTCCATGAAATATAGATATTATTGCTGGTGCATTTGAAAATTTAAATAGAAATCCTAGGCTCATGACCTACTGGCATGTGTCAAAAAATGAGGGTGGGGAGGAGGTAAAGTTTAACAACTTGAGAATATCTATTCAATGGAAGATAAAATCATCTCAAAAATGTTTTACCTGTTATTCTTCCAAGTTGACCTTGAAATATCTTTCCAACAAATCCACTAATGTGAGCCCCTAAGCTCATACCTATGAAATGAAAATTATCAAGAGATGCTCCATACTTCTGCAAGTGAAAATACAATGTTATGATTTTCATTTTAGAAATCACAAATGCATCAATATTTTAGAATTCATTTTTTTTCTCATTTAATGTATTTCTGGGAGACAGAAAATGGGATTTTATAATTTAAAAAAAACTATCTTTGTTCAACATTTTCCATAAGATATCCGATTTTTCTCTATACATTTTTAGTAATGCCATTACATTTTTAAAAACCTTTGTTATCTTTTATCCAAAATAGTATATGCCAAATAATACATTTAGTTAAAGAATTTCATAATAACAGTAAAAGCACCATTAGGTATTACCTTGAATAAGTGCTTTGTAAATCTCATATTTAATATTCATATTAGTCCAATGAGGTATTTATTTTTATCCTATTGCCTAAAACAAGTCCTGGCATCTATTAAATGTTGAATAACATCGTTTGATAATGAGTTACCTGAAACCATATTTACTTATTACTGTCAGGGACAAAGATGAACTTCAAGTCCAGGCCTGTTTAACTCCAAAATATATAATAATCTACCTACTTGTTTTTTCTGGTCAGATTATGTCAAAATCACCAAGAAGACTGAAACAGTGTGAATCACCATCATTTCAGAGATGACAAAATGAAACTTATGAATTTTAATTATGATCATGCCTTCCCAGATCACAAGCTGGAGAATCATGGAATCTATTCCTCCAAGCATAAGTTTTAAACACCTCTTAGAGGCCTGTAGAAAGATGTGGGATATTTGCTGTCAATGAGTAACTAAACTCAGGCTTTCCAAACACAGGGTATTAATTTTCTTCAAATTTCTCAGAGCAATGCCCAGAAACTTGAGGGAGAATCACTCTCAACTTTAGTGTTATTGAGCTTTTCTTCCTTTTTCCTACATATAAAGCCTTTTCCTAAATTTCTATCTTTAACATTCGTATTTCCCACACTTTGAAATACATGTTTATTAGAGAAAAGGCCACTGCTGTAAGCAACAATCAATTATGCAATGTACAGACTATAAGACCGAGTGAATCAACTAACTCCACTGTCTCTTTAGAGAGCTAGTTTGGTTTCGTCCAAATTTGAGGAGGTAAAAATTATACTGATCTTGATTTCATTCAATGATTATCATATACCAGACACTGAAATAATTAATTTCATTTAATACTTCTATAAAACATTCTTATAAAGTTTGGTTATCTCAAACGTATAGAGATAAATAAATGAGGCAGAGAGATTAAGCAATTATTCAAAGTCATACAGAGTATAAGGGATAGATTTGGTCTATCTTCCAGTCTGACTCCTGACAATTATATGTAACTGCTTCTTGGATCTATTAAGCTTGCTTAATTTCAAGAGCACTTTGGAAATTCAGCACAACACAATTCAAAGCAGATTTCAAGCCCAAGAATGTTCCAAATCAGAAATCACCCTTCTTTCTCTCAAGTGCTCATCACGACTACGTTTCTCTCTAGAACAGACACTGATATCCATATGGGTTGGTGTAGTAAGTATAGATCATTCAAACTGCAGATGACTTAAAACTGGCCCAAATTTACGGCTCATCCAAACAGTGGACCTAAATGCTAGACAAATCTGAATGGTACAAAGACCTGTCTTCAAGGCTGGCAGAAGTATGCTACTTTTCAAGATCTTTTTCCCTCACTTTTACCAATTCACATTTGATTAATTATAAATATATTAGCCATATCTTAGAAAAGACACCTAAAGAACCTAACGATTATATAGTTTATCCCCTTGGTCCACTACCTTAATATCAAGTCAGTATAGATAGAGTTAAAAAAAATAAAAATCTTAAAAGATTTTAAAGCAAAACATAATAACCAAATCTTTAAGATCATTTTTTAAAAATAAGACAGTTCATATCTAGGTATGGAATTTATCCATTCACACAAGGAAAAGATGGCTGTAAATGAAAGCATATCAAAGCAATAATCCTTAATATGTATAGGAAAAAAAGTATTTATCTTAATACCACTTTGTGGTATTACATAAAAGATTGTATATATAATGCATAAATTTCTTACCAAAAGATTCCGAATGTACTCACTCAGACTTCTAGCAACTCTTCTGGTGTTTTTAACTGCTCTGCTGTAAAGAAAAGTTGTAGCACCCCGGTTCCAGTCTACTACAATTATATTCATATCCTCTCGATTCAACAAAATCCTTAGGAAGTTCTGAAGCCATGAGGGAGTGGAACCTGTTGGTCTATATCCATGAATAAGCCAGACCGTTTTCTTGTTTGTACTGAAATTAACATTAAGTGAACCATTCTGCTCAAACAGTGGCTCAGCACAGTTGAGGTTGTTCCTTGTATATAGCATCAAAGCAATCTCCATTTGGGGAATAAACAAATCTTTGAGGGAATCCATTAGACTTAGCTGAGAGAAGTGAAGGCATTGTCTTTTACTCTCTGAAATGAGAAAAAAAAAAAAGTCAGTCAAGATGATTCCTGCAATAGTATTTGATACAATTCTTATTGCTATTAAAAATAACAGATTTGAATTTAGAGGGAAGATTTTATGTCATTAGTGTTTCAACATAATACTCTGGAGCAACTACAATGTTTAATGCATTGATTATGTTAAAAAAAAAGACCCTTTGAAGAAGCATCCAAAATTTTTAAATAAAATATAGAAAGAAAAAATAATAATAAAATAAAATATAGAAAGAAATGTGATGGTTTAAAATTAAGAATTACTTTTTATCTCTACAAAAGAGAAATGGTGTGACTAAAATCATTAATTTTGTTAGTAAAGGGGCGCCTGGGTGTCTCAGTTGATTAAGTGTCTGCCTTTGGCTCAGGTCATGATCTCTCGGGGTCCTGAGATCTGGCCCCACATCAGGCTCCCTTCTCCGTGGGGAGTCTGCTTCTCCTTCTCCCTCTGTTTCTTCTCTGCCCACCCTCCCTGCCCCCATCATTTGTACTCTCTCTCTCTCAAATATATATGCACAACAATAAAAGTAAATAATGAGCTTTAACAGAAATTCTGCAGAATATTTATATATGGATAATAATCATTCAAGAAAATATATCTAGTGATCAAATAAATACAAATCAAAACAATAAGGTATCACTTTTTCTCATCAAATTAAACAAAAAGTAAAAATCATCTTAATACTTCTAAAGGTATATGTAACGAATATTCATATACATGGATGCTGAGAGCATAAGTTGATACAAATCCTTTTGAAATTAAAATTATATGGTATACATATAATCTTAAAAATAGGTATTCGTCCTTATTTTCTTTTTAGGATTTATATTAATGAAATAAACAATTTGTATTAAATGTAAAGACATTAATAACAGGGTATGGATAATTGCACAAAAACTTAAAATACCTTAGTTATACCATATAGTATACTCATCAATGTGTGCATCCTACGTGTCTGCCTATTTATCTACCTTCCTCTACCTACCTACCTACCTACCTAGTTATCTGTCTATCCATCTGTGTATCCTAGAAGGATGTAGGACAGAATGAAATAACTAGGCCAAATCAATAGCAATAGTCATAGCCAGGCATGAAAAAATGGCTGCTTTTTAATTTTCTTTTTCATAGATTCTCAGGATTATAATTTCTCTCAAAATAAGCATATAATCCCAATTTTTTTTACAAAAGCATATTTGTACTTGTACTGTTTCTGGTAGTTTGTTTAACTTATTAAAAGATTTGAGGAAACAATTTGTCAATTTATATCAAAAATTCACAAAATTTTTAATATACTTCATGCCAATAATTCTACATCTAAGAATTTATCCTAAGAAAATAGTTATTTAAACATGTAAAAATAAACTAAAATATATTATTTTAGTACTGGAGAAATAAAAGCAATTTAAATGCCCAGAAACAATGATGTGATTAGGTAAACCATATATATATATTTAATAAATATAAATTATATACATATATTTACAACTACAGATATATAATATATATTTGATAAACCCATAATAATGTGCACAAATTACAATCCACCTTCTAGTTTGGAAAGTATATATGTGATATTGTCATAGTTATTCAGAAGATAAAGGAGGAGAGCAGTGAAGGAGAAGCACAATTAACTTCCAGGTTAAGAGGTGAGAGATACTTAGACAAGTGAAAACTTTGAAGCAAACTTCATTTGTCGTAAGTACCAGAGAATGAGGAAGTGGAGAAGAGAAATAAATCAAACCACAGTGCAATATCACTGCTTACTACACTATACAAATTATGTGGGGAATTGTGTACATCCATCTTTCCATCCTCTGAAATGTTTCCATCAGCTGAAACTCTGAGAAGGCCAAATGCAATCAATATATCCAAACTGCTGGTCCACTCCAAGCCAAGGTAGATTTTATCTGGCTCTGAGATGAGTAATGAGGAATAAAAAGTAGGATCCCCGTGATAAAGTAAGGAACAGAAATCACCTGAAATAATCAAGAGAAATATCTATTATCTAGGGATCCCTGGGTGGCGCAGTGGTTTAGCGCCTGCCTTTGGCCCAGGGTGCGATCCTGGAGACCGGAGATCGAATCCCACATCGGGCTCCCGGTGCATGGAGCCTGCTTCTCCCTCTGCCTGTGTCTCTGCCTCTCTCTCTCTCTCTCTGTGACTATCATAAATAAATAAATAAAAATTTTAAAAAATTAAAAAAAATCTATTATCTATTGCCAGCTGTAGAAGTAATTGCAGAAAATTCAATAGCATTCTCATTACAATACAAGAAAAATCGTGTCTCAAAAACAGGAGGACATTTAGAAAAAAAATATTGAGGCAGAAAACAACTGGATAAAATTAAAAGTGAAATAATGAGATACTACAATTCAAGAAAAGAAAAAATGCAATTGCAGAATAAAAACTCACATTACACATTAAAACATGGAACACTCACCTGACAGCAAGAAATGAAGGAAGAAAAATTTCAATTTTGAAGAGAATATAGATATGGGACAGGAAATGATGAGTCAAGGTAAAAATCATGACTATTCCCCTGGGATGAGAAGGAATTGGAGAGGGAGATGGTTGCAGTTACAATTATTAAGGAAAAAATTGCGTACCAGGATGTGCAAACTGAAAAGACTCATCACAATCTAGAGAAAATCAGTTAATCAGACTCACCAAGAAGCTTCTTAGAAACTAGTTTGGGTTTTGATGAAAAAGGAAAACATCCTGAAAACATCAAGGCAGAAAATCCATGTTACAAATATTTTTTTTCCATGTTACAAATAGAGGAATAAAGTCACGATGACTTCAGATTTGTCTTCCAAAACAATACATTAGACAGATAAAAGTGTAATGAATGAAAGCTATGAGTGGAAAACTTTGTAGCCTAATGACTTTATATCCTCCCTAAAGTACACCATTCATAAGTGACATAGTACAGTTCCTGATATCATCACTGTTAAATAAATGCTAGATTTATTGAAGACATGACCCACAGACACTCACAGATAGTATAAAAAGATGGAAAGTGAGCATAGAAGTAGGTTAGACACCAATATAAGTGTATATATCATAAAACTGAGTTAACCCAAATGCAATATCAAAAGGCATTCTTATTCAAATGTTTAATAAGAATATTGTACAGCAAACAGTGTATATATACAAAAGATAAGAAAATGAGAAAAGAAATAGAAAGTAGAAAACAAGAAACAAAATGATACAATTACACCAGAGAAAAAATATAAAGTTAATGTAACTGTATAAAAATTGCCTATTAAAAAGCAAAGAATCGGGGCAGCCCATGTGGCTCAGCAGTTTAGCACCACCTTCAGTCCAGGGCCTGATCCTGGAGACCCGGGATCAAGTTCCACGTCGGGCTCCCTGCATGGAGCCTGCTTCTCCCTCTGCTACTCCTGTGTGTGTGTGTGTGTGTGTGTGTGTGTGTGTGTGTCATTAATAAATAAATAAATTCTTAAAAAAAAAATGAACACTGAGTTTTGTTATGTAAGTGATTAATCACTGAAATTACTCCTGAAACTAATATTGCACTGTAGGTTAACTAGAACTCAAATATTTTTTTTTAATGACACTTAGCTATAAGTTATTTAAAAGAAGTGCACAGGAAATTTTAAATAAATGGGGAGGTACATTCTACACAAAATAAAATAAAAGGAAAGCTGGTTGGTGTTCTAGATTTCAAGGGGGGGCTCCAATTCATCACCCATTCTTGAATCTATGCCATTTGCCTTCTAACTTTGAGTCATTCTTCTACCATCGTAAATGGATGAATTGCCCCACTTCTTGATATGGGGACAAACATGCAGCCTGCCATGGAAAATAGGATCCTGGTAGATATAATGCAAGCAGAGGCTTGAGATGGACTTGCATGTTGAGGTGTTGGCCTCTCATATATCTTTTTTTTTTGTTTTGTTTTTTGTTTTTTGTTTTTTGGTTTTTTTTTGTTTTTTTGTTTTTTTTTTTTTTTTTTGGCCTCTCATATATCTGTCACCACCATAAGAACATCCTTGGTCTGGCCAGCTAAAAGAGGAGAGAGAGGCAAAGAAAAGCCAAGTTCCCAATTGTGTCACCCCAGCAGATTCACAGCGAGTCAAAAGCAAAACCTGCAAATGAACCTAATCAAGAAGAGCAGTGGTGCCTAGCCAATTCCTACCTGACTCCACAAGTGTGAATAATACTGCTTTAAGTCAAATGCTACTGAGGGAATGAGTTTTTCTTTTGTTTCATTTTGTTTAGCTTTATTGTGACATCATATAATCAATTACATTGATAATATTAAAATCAGGTAGAGAAAATAAAAACAGGTCTTCAAATGATAAAAAACATTAATATGTTAAAACTCCTAAAAAACATTGAACTGGGGATCCCTGGGTGGCGCAGCGGTTTGGCGCCTGCCTTTGGCCCAGGGCGCGATCCTGGCGACCCGGGATCGAATCCCACGTCGGGCTCCCGGTGCATGGAGCCTGCTTCTCCCTCTGCCTGTGTCTCTGCCTCTCTCTCTCTCTCTCTCTCTCTCTCTCTCTGTGTGACTATCATAAATAAATAAAAATTAAAAAAAAAAAAAAACATTGAACTGACTCAATTCTGGTAGATGTTAGAAGTAGAAAAATAAGTTCTAGGCATCAAAAACTTATCAGAATCCCCAATTAGATTGTCAGATTTCTCAGCACAAACTTTGAAGCCAGATGATATATTAATATATTTAAAATGAAGAAAGAGAAAAATATTCAACCTTAAATTCTATGTCCAGCAAAACTGTCCTTCAAAAATGAGAGCAAAATTAAGATATCCTTAGACAAACAAAAGCTGAGGGAGTTTAACACCATAGACTTGTTCTACATGAAATGCTAACGGGAGCCTCGAGTTGAAATGAAAGGGTGTTAGACAGTAACTTAAAGTCATACGAAAATATAAAGAGCCCTGGAAAAGGCAAATTATGAACAAATATAAAAAACAGTATTTTTGTAATTTTGCTTTGTGACTCTACTTTTTATTTTGTACAGAATTTAAAAGATAAATGCATAAGTATAATTATAAATCTATGTTAATATTATGCATTATAAAGATAAAATTTGTGTCATCAATAAGTGAAAATGAGGAAAGCAGAGGTGTAAAGGAGTAGCTATTTATGTAAAAGTTGTTATTGAAGTCTATTTTTTAAAGTTGTTAAACTATCAATTTAATATAGATTATCAAAACTAGGATGTTACATGTAATCTCTATGATAACCACAAAGAAAATAACCTACAATTTTACACAAAAGAAAATGAGAAGGGAATCAAAATGTGTCACTACAAAAAAATCAACTAAACACAAAGACAGTAATAAAGGAAATGAAAGACAAAAATAAGGTATAAGACATATAAAAACAAATAACAAAGTGGCAAAAGTAACTACTTCCCTATGTAATAACTTTAAATGTAAATGGATTAAGCCCAATAAAAATAGATTGACAGAGTGGATAAAAAAACAGCAGCATCCAAATACATGCTATCTATAAGAGACACAGTTTACATCTAAAGACATTCATAGGTTGAAGTGTTAGGAATGAAAACAGATATTCAATGCAGAAAGTTACCAAAAGAGAGCAGGGATACAACCTAAATGTCCAGTGACTGAACGGATAAAGAAAATGAGGTATATATACATAGTGGAATATTATTTAGTCATAAAAAAGTTAGGCCTGCCATGTGCCACAGATAAACCTAGGAGGCATTATGATAAGTAAAATAAGACAGGCAGAGAAAAACAAATACAAATATTATATAGTATCAGGATCCCGGGGTGGCTCAGCGGCTTGGTGCCTGCCTTCAGCCCAGGGCGTGATACTGGAGTCTTCCTGCATGGAGCCTGCTTCTCTCTCTCTCTGCCTGTGTCTCTGCCTCTCTCTCTCTCTGTGTGTGTGTCTCTCATGAATAAATAAATAAAATCTTTTTTAAAAATACTAAATAGTAACACATGTGGAATCTAAAAAAAAAAAAAAAGTCAATTTCATAGAAATAGATAATAGAATGGTGGTTACCAGAGTTTTGGGAGGGATAGGTGGGGAGATACAGATCAAAAGGTGCAAAATTTCAGTTATGAGTAAGTTCTGAGACTCTAATATGCAACATTGTGACTATCATTAATAATATGATATTGTATATTGACATGTAATAATTTAATATCAATACTTGAAAGTTGCTGAGAGTAAATCATAAGCATTTTCGTCACATACAAAAAACTGTTAATTATGAGAGGTGATGGATGTATTCATTATCTTGATTTTAGCAATTATTCCACAATTTTATGTGTATCAAATCATCACATTGTACAATTTAAATATACACAATTATATTTGTCTATTATTCCTCAATAAAGTTGTGGGGTAGGGAAAGAATAGATTGGGATGTCTATACTTACAACATAGAAAAATAGACTGTAAGTTAAAAATTCTTACAAGAGATGAAGGACATTGATAGAACTAAAATCATAAAACTCTTAGAAGAAAACAAAAGAAAACTTCATGACTTTGGATCTGGTAATGACTTTTGAACGTTACCAAAAATAGCATGGACAATAAAAGAAATATGGATGAATTGTACTTCGTCAAAATTAAAAACTTCTGTGCATTGAAGGACATTATCAATAGAGTGAAAAGGTAACACAGGGAAAGATTCCCACAGGAAGTGGGAAAAAATGTTTGATAAGGGATCTATATCCCTTATCAACCATAATTCAATGAAAACAACAAATAAACAACCAATGAAAAAATTGACAAAGGATTTGAGTCGCATACAGGTAAAGATATGCAAATGGCTAATAAGAACATGAAAAGATGCTCAATATCACTAATCATTAGAGAAATGCAAATCAAAACCATAATGAGATACCAGTTCAAATCTATTAGGATTTGAAAGTAAAAAAAAAAAAAAAAGTATGGCTACTATCAAGAAACAGAAAATAACAACTGTTGGCAAGTATGTGGTGGAAAAATTGGAACCCTGTCCATTGCTGATAGGGATGAAAAATGGTATGTTGCTAAAAAAATAAAAATAGAATAACCATGTAATCTAGAAATTCAGCTTCTGGGTATATACCCAAAAGACCTGAAAGCAGAGACTCAAACAGATACTTATACACCCATGTTCATAGCAGCATCATTCACTATAACCAAAAGGAGGAAACAATCCAAGTAGCATCAACAGATGAATTTTATAACAAAATCTGGCATATGCATACAATGGAATATTATTCAGCCTTTAAAAAGGAAATTCTGACACATGCTACAACATGGAAGATCTTTGAAGACATTTTAGTAACTTAAATAAACCAGTCACAGAAATATAAATACTGTGTGATTCCATTGACACAGGTACCTAAAGTTGTCAAATAGAGACCTAAAGTAGAATAGTGGTTGCTAGGGGGTGGGAAGGGGAAGAAAATGGGAAATTACTGTTTAATAGGTAGAGTTTCAGTTTGGAAAGATGGCAAAATTCTGGAGATGGGTAGGGGCAATGGTTGTATACCAATGTGAGTGTACTTAATGCCACTGAACTGTACACTTAAAAATTATTTAAATGGTGATTTTTCTGTATGTTTTACCACAATTAAATTAGATTTATAGAATCCAACTCCTGTTATGAAAGATATCCAGACTCCTCTTACTTCTGTCAACAACTAGAACACTGAATAAAATGTATATATAAAAGTTTAGGCACTAGACAACAAAGGGGCTCAGAATTGTGATCTCTAAAAGAAAGGAAATAAATTATTTGAACACTATAATCTAATAGCTTTCTGCCTGGAGATAGTCTCCTGCCATGCAGGAAGGTTGGGCCCATGGAAAGCATGGTGGTATTAGTAAACTGGGGGGAAAGATTGGAGTTTAGGGAGGGTAAAGCAACTAGAATTTATATCAGAGTGCTGCAAAGGAAGGAGCTCTGCCTCTGCAGAGCTCTGAAATCTGCAGAGGGATCCCCATGAGTAGGTTGCTAGATACAAACCTACGCATTTACAGAATAACATTCCATGAAGAGCTCGAAGCTGAACAATTAATTCCAAAGGTCACAGCACTCTGAGAGACAAAGTTTTGGCTAGCCAGAGTAGGAAGGATCTTAAAGAACATCATGGACATTCAACAGAGACCCTAGAAGGGTCATATTTAGTTTTGAGGGAGCTAAACTAGCTCTAGTTTTAAAAAAAGAGTCCTCTTTTCTCCTTCTCATTCTCTCAAGTCTGCTTGCTTTGACTCAGCTTCATTCTTTGGCAGGAAGCAGGCTATGTGTCTAAAATATGGAGAGAGAATAACAATTTTGAAGTAAGCAAAGACTTCTCAGACAAGATTACAGTAAGTGTGAAACATAAAAGGAAACAACCTGATAAATTGGACATTGTCATAACTAAACACATCTGTTCCTAAAAAGACATTGTCAAAAAATATGAATATGCAGGCTTGCAATATGCACACCTGAAAACCAACTATGTGGGATGGGGAGGAACGCGTGTGTTTATATACACATATAGGTAAAACACAACACCTCAATTGCTCAAGAATTATCAGAAGAATTGAAGATACTTAACAAAAGATGGTATAATGGCCAATAAGCTTACAAAATGATGCTCAATATCACTAGTCACCAGAAAAATATAAATTAAACTAAAATAATATATCACTACATACCTACTAGAATGGCTGAAATTAAAAAGACTGACAAAACCAAGTATAGATGAGGATGTAAAGCAACTTGAAGCATCCTTCATTGCTGGAGGCAGGGACAAAATGGTACAATACTTTGGAAAACAGTTTGGTAGTTTCTTAAAATGTTACATATGTACTTTTATGACCTAAAAAATCACTTCCAAGTGTTTATTATGCTGAACAAAAGACTCCAGAAACAAAAGAGTACATATTGTTTAATTCCATTTGTAAGAAATTCTAGAAAAGGGATATTTAAACTAGAGTATCAGAAAGCAGATCAAATTTGTTTAGAACGAGAGGTGGAGAGGGGATTAATTGCAAAGAGCTAACTTTTGGGATGCAGTCGTTTTATTTTTTTATTTTAAGATTTTATTTATTTACTTATGAGAGACACAGAGAGAAAGAGAGAGGCAGAGACACAGGCAGAGGTAGAAGAAGGCTCCATGCAGGAAGCCCAATGTGGGACTCCATCCCAAGACCCCAGGATCACACCCTGAGCTGAAGGCAGACTCTCAACCACTGAGCCACCCAGCTATCCCTGCAGTTAATGTTTTATATTTTGATTGATAAGACTATTACATGCCAGGTAAAATGCAGTGCACATATTCTTTGAAATTCATCAAAGTATACTCCTAAATGAGTACATTTTGCCATATATGTTATACCTCAATAAAGTTAAGTTTAAAAAAAAAACTTACAGTGAGGGTCTAGTTTTTTACAAGGCATAAAAAAATATAAAGTTTAATAAATTATTTTTAAAAGCTAGAATACCTCTAATTTCAAACATAACACAGGACAAATATGCACACAGATAGATACATGAACTATATATTATTACATCTCATTCAACAATTTAAAAGGAAAATTCCCAAATAATACACTCATTACATACACAGTCCACAGCATATGGCCAGGACAAGAAAGATTAATTTTAATTAATATTATTTTACATAAATTAAAAATAGTATATTTTATTACAATAATAAAATTTACCTATTTCATGCCAATAACAATTATTATATTAATGATTAAACACTAGTGACATTTCCATTAAAATTAAGGAAGTATAAAAACATCTGCTGTCACACATTTTAACCTAGCAATAATATAAGAAAAATAAATATGATGTAATCCTCAGATGCATACATTATTACTTCTTTAATGTGATATAATATTCTATCTAAATATGTGAAAATAGGAACTGAAAAAAATTAATTCGATGGGAAGTTGTAGTAAAGACATATCAGTATACAAAAATCATTAGACTTGGCTGCTCATATTAGCAATAGTCAATATAAAATATAATAAAAGAAAAATACTAAAACACACAAAAATATAACTATAATATTTCTGTAAATAGATTATTTTCTCAGTTTTCCAGCTTTTCTTTTTGATAAGTAACCCTCTCCCCAACACTAAGTGTATTTTTAGAGCTAACCATAAAAAGACATGCTCTCCTTTCATCCTGGGCCAATCTGAATACCCAATCAGCCCACATCCAGGTTTAGACCACAGAAGCATGTAGAATTCAGGACCCTTTTGGGGGGAGTTGACATAGACAATGAGAGGAAAAAGTGGCCTCCTTCTTTCCAGATTTCAAGCAGTAAGGAAACACATCCTGATGCTACAGAGGGCAATCTTTTTTTCCAGTATTTGGATCCATTGATGTTTAATGTAAAACTTTCCAGTTATACAAGATAATAAATTCCTTATTTCTTTAGCAAGTTAACTAGCCCTTTGAAAAGAGGAAGAGAAAAGAGGAAAAGAAGAAAGAGGAGGAGAAGAGGATGAAGAAAAGGAGGAAGAGACAGAGAAAAGAAGACCAAGAGGAAAAAAAGAAATATACAGTACTCCTAAAAGAAAATTACAAACCTTAAAAACCTTACAGAGGAACAGAAAGGATTCAAATAAATACTGAAATGTACCACGATCCAGAATGGGAGAGTTATTATCACTAAATCAATTCTATTCATATTAACTTATATGTGTAATGTGATTCTGAATTAAGGTCTCAATGAGATGTCTCCAGGGAGGAGATAAATGCTCAAGGAAAATGAATGATATTTTAAAAATAAAGAAAGGGACATGATTAAAATTATGTTTATATTATACACCAATTAAAAGAGGTCCCTGAAACTGAATTAAGAATTGATATATAGATAAATGGAATAGAATGGGAACACCCAGAAATAAACTATATTACCCATGATAACTATGGCAATTCATAGTCAAAGATAATGGATTTTTAAATAAATAATGACTAGGATAATTGATTCTAGTTCTATTTTAAAATTCCATGTAAAATTTAAATTATATGAACTAGAAGAATACAGTTAATATGTACATGACCTTGGTTTGAAGAATGACTTGTTAGCATAAAAACAAAAGAAACCATAAAGTGTGAGACTGATAGATTTCATAGCACACAAATTTCAAACTTCTATACATACATACTATACACAAAAGACAAGAATACATAAGCAAGGGAAATATTTTCAATGCAAAGTATGAAGGGAATTGATATATATAAAGTATAAATGAAGAAAAATACCTGATTGAATATTAAGAGAAAAATATAAAGATATTTTATAAATATGAAAATGGCTCATTAAATTATCAAAGTGCACCTAATCTTAAAAATCAAATAAAGATTAATGAAATAATATTCTCATATCATTTTTATTTTTATACTCACTATTAGCATCAATATTTATCACAGGATTTTTAACAGTGAATATCTGGCAATCAACTAAACACACAGAACTTTCAGTAATTAATTTCATGTAAGTATGTTTTGCTCAAATTATATATTCTCCTCCCGTCTCCATAGAGATTCTGATATATGCCTTTTAAAGTTACTATGTAAACAGTTGAACAACATAAGTTCACTAGCTCAATTATATTCATATGTAATAACAAGAATGAAGACCTTTGGGGGCCAGCAAAATGTCAGGTACAAAACAATAAACTGACCTTTTGCCTATAAAAACAGAGGTTTATACGGCCATAGTCAGTTATGACAAAAAACTCTAGATAGAACTTTTTTTTTTTTTAAGATTTTATTTATTATTCATGAGAGATAGAGAGAGGCAGAGAGGGAGAAGCAGGCTCCATGCAGGGAACCTGACATGGGACTTGATCCCGGGTCTCCAGGATCACGCCCTGGGCTGAAGGCGGTGTCAAACCGCTGAGCCACCCAGACGTCCCCAGATAGAACTTTAATATCTCTGAAGGCTAGGGACGGAAGGTAAAATAAGATGTAGAAATATCTTTAATTTTTCTGGTTCTGAAACAATCGAAGCACATTTAGAAAATATACACTTATTTAACAAGTCAAAAGTAACCAAGATATTTTATCAGTAATTCTTCCAACTCTGCACATATTTGGAAAGTTGTGAAAAATGAAGCTGACCACAAAACAAAATAAAGTAGATGTTCGATAAAGTCTTTAAATCAAGAATTCTCAAGCATGGGTTTAAAAATGTAAACATGACTGGGAAAGTTGTTTAAAATATAGTTTCCTGGCACCATCTGCAGAGATTCTGATTTAGTAAGTAAATCTGCATTTTAAAATGCATAACCCAGGAGATTCTGAAACCCACAGTCCATACAGGTCTACCCCAACTGTATACAGGTAGATAGTGTGAAGGCCTCCACCTGAAAATTAATCTGAGACATTTACAGAGAAAATGTATATGGAATAAAACACACTGGATCATTCTAATGTAACTTATGATTGACCAAATCACACATTTATGTTACCTTCTTTGAGCTTTGCAACACAGTGAGACAGTATTATAACTTTTACTTCCATTTAAAAATGATGAAACTGAGGTTCACAGAGATTAAGTGACTTGGCCTTGAGAAAACAAGCCATCAGGACTTGAATCTGGGTCTTTTAAATGCAAATTCCATGTTCTTGCATGTCACTCTTTTTTTTTTTTTTTTTTTTTTTGCATGTCACTCTTAAAGAAACATTGGTACAGTAAATTAAAGTTGCTTGTAGGCGTCTGATTTTAGCAGATCAGTAGAAATAAATTACAAGTCACATCAGAAATATTTTTGATACAAATTATACAAACTTATACAAATCTAAAAAAAAATTTTACAAATCTTTAAAAATTTTTATACAGGGAATCCCTGGGTGGCTCAGCGGTTTAGCGCCTACCTTCGGCCCAGAGCGGGATCCTGGAGTCCGGGGATCGAGTCCCACATCAGGTTCCCTGCATGGAGTCTGCTTCTCCCTCTGCCTGTGTCTCTGCCTCTCTCTCTCTCTCTGTGTCTCTCATGAATAAATAAATAAAATCTTTAAAAAAATAAACAAATAAAAAATTTTATACAAAGTAGAGAAAAACGATACATTTCTTGAGCCAGTGAGCTCAGAGTGTCATGGATTTTGGAAAGATCATTGCCCTACAAGGATCTTTCAATATTCTCCCTACACAAAATGTAGTCCCACATACCCACAGGCATTACAAGGGAGTTTATCAGAATTGTAGAATTTAGGGCTTCACTTCCAGCCTATGGATAAGAATCTGTATTTTAAACAATATTCTCAAGTATTTTATATTACACATTATAAGTGTTATCATCTTAGAACAATGACTCCATTTTTTTCTGAATTTCACTGTCCTCAACTGTAAATGAGAAAGAAGAATTAATCAGTCTTTCACATCTCTTCCAAGTTACCGGAACATGAATGCTGGCAAACTGGCCTTAAGGCCAAATCTGGCTGGCAAGATAAGACAGGTTTTTACATTTCTAAATGGTGAAAAAGAGAATTAAAATAATAATATTTTGTGACATGTGAAACTTGAATGAATTCAAATGTAATTGTCTATAATAAATTTTAGTTGAACACAACCATACTCATTAGTTTACGAATTATCTACAGAAGTTTCCATATGAAGGCAGAACTGAATAGATGCAGCAGAGACTGTATGGCCCTCAAAGTCTAAAATATTGACCATCTGGCCCATCACAGATATATTTGCTGACACTTGCAACTACAACTACCACTTGAGCCCTTAATATGAGGATGCCTGGATGGCTCAGTGGTTGAGCGTCCTCATTCGGCTCAGGGCATGATCCCCATCCAGGGAGGGGCCTACTTCTCCCTCCGTCTATGTCTCTGCCTCTCTGTGTCTCTCATGAATTAATAAAATCTTAAAAAAGAAAGCGCTTAATATGAATCAGAAATTGTACTAAGAATATATGCATATAACTTGAATATATATGCATATAGATACATACCTATACAGTTTGTTCAGCTACCTCTCCATTCTCTTTTCTTTCATTAAAAAAATTTTTTTAGGATTTATTTGAGAGAGAGAAAGAGAACAAGAGCATGAGCCAGGGGAGGGGCAGAAGAAGATGGAGAGGAGAATACTCAAGCAGACTCCCTGCTGAGCATTGGAGCCCATGTGAGACTTTATATGGGCTCAACTTGGAGCTCTACCCAGGGCTGAGCCTAGGACCTTGAGATCATGGCCTGAGCTGAAATCAACTGAGCCGCCCAGGTGCCCTTCCATTAAAAATCTGATAATCTGATAATCTGTGTTTCAGAATGTTTTTCTTTTTTTGAAGGCAGATGTAATCATGTAATGATTTTCATGTTGAGGAGTGTGAGATGGGCTCCTTACGAGGCATATACCAGAATCTCTACAGAGAAGGGAGGAGAATTTATATTTTGAATAAAACATACTTAGATGAAATTAATTACTGAAAATTCAATAATTTCCTAGACACGTGGGATTTCAAGGGAAGAGGAAGCACTGAGAGCCTGCATGGGTTACAAATGATTTTGAGAATAACTGACATCTTTAATTTCCTTATTTTCTACTTACTGTCATCAATATCTAAAAGGCCTGCTATTCTCTTTCAGGCAACAGAGACAGACACATAGTAATTATATCAGTTTTCCCAATTGAAACTTTAGGTAATTCTCAACTACTAATCAAAACAATAATCTTGGGATCCCTGGGTGGCGCAGCGGTTTGGTGCCTGCCTTTGGCCCAGGGCGAGATCCTGGAGACCTGGGATCGAATCCCACATCGGGCTCCCGGTGCATGGAGCCTGCTTCTCCCTCTGCCTGTGTCTCTGCCTCTCTCTCTCTCTGTGTGTGACTATCATAGATAAATAAAAATTTAAAACAAATAAAATATTTAAAAAAAACAATAATCTTAGAAATTCTGCTGCATGAGTTTGGAGTATGAACTATGATACTAAAATGATGTAAACTATAAATGACACAAAGTTAGGGGCCTAGATTTTAAATTTCTGTGACTTCTAAATTAAGATGCCACTACCATACATTACACAAATATAAAACCTGCCTATCAAGAAACATCTAAATGAGAAAAATATAAGCTGCACATTAATACCATTTAGATTCTGCATTTGAAAATAAAACTCATTTATCGAATTTGATTAATTTAAATATCCAATTGAAAAGAAACAAATATTTTGAATTTCTAGGTTTATATTTAAAGGTTATTCAATGATGCTTTCAAATATAATTCTTTTTTTAAGATTTTATTTATTTATTCATGATAGACATAGAGAGAGAGAGGCACAGGCAGAGGGAGAAGCAGGCTCCCGGCAGGGAGCCCGACATGGGACTGACCCCCAGGTCTCCAGGATCCCGCTCTGGGCCGAAGGCAGGCGCTAAACCGCTGAGCCACCCAGGGATCCCCCTCAAAAGTAATTTTTAAAGGAAATTTAAAACAAAGAAAATCATCTGTCTTTACAAAGGGACAAAAATCTATTCATCATGAATTTTAAATTACTTATTACCATAAGGTAGAACAAGTAGTTCTAGTTCTACTTTATTACCAGAAAGAAGTAAATGATATTACTAACATTAATAAACTTTATTACCATAAACCAGTAAACCAGGAGAATAAAGTTCTATTTCATTACTATAAACCAGTTTGGTTTTTGTTACACTTTGTCATAAAAGGGCAAAAAAAAAAAAAAAAAAAAAAGAGGCATAGTATCTTTGTTTGCTTTGCAATTGACAATTTATGTAAAAATTTTCCTCACAAGTAGATTATTTGAGCATTGAAGTTGAAACAAAATGTACAGTGTCATGATTTTCAAATATTGAATTCATTTCTCTATTACTGAAGTCTTTCTTTTGAATATTTCTGTTCTCTACATTTTCTTGTAAAAGGTTTTCTAGTCATTAATTTTCTGTAAAGTAAATAAAATACAGAATATACAATGTGAGAAACATGCACACACACATATATACAAACTTTCTTCATAATTACCCATTTGATATATTAGCCAAAATCATACTATTTTTTTCATACTATGATGTCAGAATTCTTTATTCCAGAATCAGAAGACCATACTGATTATTTTACAATTTGATAAGATAAATCAAATTATTCAGTTCTTACCAGATGTTGCCCAGCTCATCAAACAGAGAAAAATGTATGCTCTCATCTGGAATCCAATAAACCCAAAGGCAGCACTCAGATTCAAAAAAAAGGAAATTCTGAAATTCGTTAAGGTTTCTCTTTGGTAAGACTCTCAGAGTCTGGTAGGTTATAGCTCCTCCCTGTTTGTAGAAAAGGTAAGGTGATTTGTTTTCTCTCATCTGGTTTATGGTGGTGAGAGGATTTTTAAGTCAAAACTCTGTAAGAAGTCACAAACAGCTGCCCACGCTTAATTTAAGGCAAAGAAAAAGTAATTATACCTTTCTTTATTCCTCTTAACCTCAAGATTTCAGAAGTGGCCAGGAAGAATATGTGTGTTGGAAGCCTAGAGCAAATGTGATGTTAAAAAATGCTAGAAATGGAAAGAGTCAGAAAACGTTGTGGTTCATGTTCATTTTGATTACAAACTAAGTTGTCTTCGTATACCATAAAATCAATAATAAAATCTGTATCCATCAAGCTGTCAAATATAAAATATGACCTTTTCATGTTTGTGTAAGTTTGCAACCCAAACTCAGTGGCTATTTTAAAATTCAAAATGCTAGCTTGTCTCTTGAGTTCTACAATTGGAAAATAAAAACAATATTTTTGTTTAACAAACATTTTAAAATTATTATATCTTTTCCTCACGTTTACTTCATTTTGTCCCCTTATTTTCCCTCTAGAAATAGACTTTAGTAGGTCTAGAAAATAGAGAACTGTTGTATGTACATGCGTTATCAGTTCAAAAATCATACTTGTTTTTTGAAAATCCAAGTGTCTATAAATTTCCAAAGATACTTTAAGAACATAAGTGTCTAATTCATATCATCATTCAGCAGAAACTAATTGAGGTCTGGGAAGTATTTCAAAGAATCCACAAACAAACGGAAGTATTCATTGAAAAACCATGAAAAATTTTTAAATCACCAATTTCAACTGTCTGATCTATAGGGTTTCGATGTAAGATTGCATTTTTAGAAGGCGTCCACTACTACAATTTGACTGGAGACCACCAAATAACATAGGTTCTTCCATATCACTTAACTGTAACAATGCACTTCTCTAACAAAGACAGGAATTAACCACATCATTTCAGAATGAGGGAAGTTAGGTAATGTAATTGCCATACATGTTAAAAGAGATTATTATTATTATTATTATTATTTTACGATTTTATGTATTGATTCATGAGAGACACAGAGAGAGAGGCAGAGACACAGGCAGAGAAGCAGGCTCCATGCAGGGAGCCCTATGTGGGACTCTATCCTGATACTCTGGGATCATGCCCTGGGTGGAAGGCAGATGTTCAACTGCTGAGCCACCTAGGCATACCAAAAGAGATTCTTAAAAAGTTTAAAATCATTTTAAAATTAAAAGATAAAAGATAAATCATTCCTATTTAACATAATTTTTCTTTATTTTGTGCTTTTGATGTGACATTGAAATATTCATCTTCTACCTTATTTCCATCTTTACCATTCTGAAGAACTCATATTGAAAATATCAACTTGGTATTTAAGACAGTACAACGCATATCAGAGTTTCAAAATATAAAAACCTATACTGTTTTCATATTTTTACTTAACTGCCAATAGTGATAAAATTGAGATTAATGTTCATTGCATTAAATAGCAAAATATTGAGAAATAACAAATTTTGTAAAATATCTACAGTATATATATATATATATAGGTTTTTTTTAAAGATTTTATTTATTTATTCATGAGAGACACAGAGATTGCGCCAGAGACACAGGCAGATGGAGAAGCAGTTTTCATGCAAGAAACCCAACATGGGACTCTATCCCAGGTCTCCAGAATCAGGCCTTGGGCTGAAGGTGATGCTAAACCACTGAGCCACCCGGGCTGCCCATATCTACAGCTTAGTAAGAAAATATTTCTGAGCTTATTTAGTCCTCCTTAGAAATAAAAAAAAAATTTAAGCTTACAGACATGGATACAATATAAATAATACTAAAAAAGTGATGATAAAGATGATAAGGAAGATATAAAATTGATTTAGCCCTATGTACCGGGTATGCTTCTTGGCACTTTATAGGTAATTATAAGAGGTAGTTGAGTAATATATACTGAGATGGGGGAGTCATTGTATATCAGACTGTATGTTAGCTCAATCTTTTTGTATAATTTAGCAATATGTATCAAAATGTTCAATTGTCTAACTTTTGATTCAGCAATCAAACATCCAAAATATTTTCCTACAGAAATAGTAATGAGTTAGGGTCAAACAAGGCTGGGTAGGAAGAGATAAGCAGGGGGCCATGGAATCAGACTCACAAAAATCCCAAAAATGCTGAAGTGTAAGGAAACCAGAGATAAGAGAACAAGTCAGACCATCCTGCCCTAGTTATGGTCAGGGAGGGTGTCTTTTATGACAGTCATCTGTGACCAAAAAAGAATAACTGGACCACAAAGAAATAAGCCATTAAAGATTTTATCACTAGTCCTCACTCAGTGGTGATATCAATATATATTTTAAAAGGACTTATGTTCCCTAGTTGGCTTTCAATTAAAGACCAACCCTACAAACCTTCAGTGGCAACCCTGTCAAGACCCCACTCATTTCCTGATAGCTTTCTCTGTATCCTTATTTAATAAACTGTCATTTTACTCACTCTGCTCTGTCCTTGAGATTCATTCTTCAACTCTGTAAGACAATAACCAAGCTCTCCTGTATCACTTACACATGTTCACAAAGACCTAGAAGCAAGGATGTTAATCTCAGTATTTTTATAATAGCCAAAAAATGGCAACAATGTAAATGCCTAATTATATACATACTGTGGATTAAAATTAATGATGTAGATAAGTCCATATTAATTAGTATAGTATATATTATGTAACTCAAGGGGAAAAAAGGCAAGCTAAAAAAGAATATGTATAGTAATATTTATTTTCCTAAAATTTGTTTGAGGTATACATGCATGCATTGATCAAAGTTAGGAAGGTATTCCTCCAAAATGTTTTTCTCTGTGTATTAGATTTATTTATTTATTTATTTATTTATTTATTTATTTATTTATTTAAAGATTTTATTTATTTATTCATGACAGACACAGAGAGAGAGAGGCAGAGACACAGGCAGAGAGAGAAGCAGGCTCCATGCAGGGAGCCCAACATGGGACTTGATTCCAGGTCTCCAGCATCATACCCCAGACTGAAGGCGGCGCCAAACCACTGGGCCATCAGGGCCGCCCTCTGTAGTAGATTTACTGATGTTTTTTACTTTATTTATCTCTTTAAACATCAAAAATATTTCTTTACAATAAGCATCAAATACAAGTAAAACAAAAAAAGCTATATTTATTTAGGAAAAATATGGTTAGGAGAATCAGAATAAAGAAAAACTGAGGGTAGAGAAAAAAAAGTGAAGACAAAAGTGAGGTCTATTTTAGAAAAAGCATCACTAGAGTCCCTTAATACTAATTTATCAAGTTTCTCCATTCATTCATTCATTCATTCATTCATTCATTCATTCATCCATGTAGCTTTTATGAAGCATGTACTGATTTCCAGGCATAATGTAGTTGGACATACAAAGTAGAGATGTTCATTTTTTCAAACTGCATTATGTCAACAACTATTTATGACACACCCACAGGTGTTAGGGATTGTCTTAGTATTGCAATATATTCACCCTATAGCAATTCACAATGAGGAGAGCTTGAGAAAGGTGTATCTATGGAACTATGGCACCACACATCTGGGCAGTCAGCTAATCTAGGTGCAGTTGGGCAAAGAAAGGGAGAAATAAAGGGAGAAAGAAGCTCTAGTTTTAGATAGTTAGATTTATTTATATACATAGCTTATAGTTTTACATATATTCTATATATATATATATAAACATTTTCATTTTTGAATATATTGTCAGGAGTATAAAACATCCTGATATGAGTGAAGAAAAGCTAATTCTTTATAGTGTTCTGCACATTTAACCCACTAAATCTAATATTTGACTAATGGTTCAGGAAATGCTAAGAATAAATTATTTTTTAGCTACTGTTAAAATTTTGGAATATAGGTGAGGTCCGGAGCCAATGACCAAGAAGAGCTGATGACCAAGAAGGAATTCTTGAGACATCTTTGGTGCAAAATGGTGGTTTTATTAAAGCACGGGGAAACAAGAAGGGGTAGTGAATGGGGAGGTGGGCAGAGAGATGGGGTGACTGGGTGATGGCACTGAGGGGGGTACTTGATGGGATTAGCATTGGGTATTATACTATAAGCTGGCAAATCAAACTCCAATAAAAAAAAATTACAAAAAAAAAAAAAAAAAGAAAAAAAAGCACGGGGACAGGACCTGTGGACAGGAAGAGGTGCTGTCCCTGGCCTGTGAGAGGAGTGGCTAATTATATACCTGGGAGTTGGGGGAGATAAGGAAAAAGGAGATTTCAAAAGGATTTTCATATACTACCGAGGACCTACAAGATAATGGAGGCCTTGCCATTGTCAAGTTAAAGATTGCTTTACCCTCTAGCAAGGCATTAAGACAATTGGAAGCCTCCTGAGGAATGTCACACATATTCCACCCAGAAGGGGGTCATCTGTGGGATATCAGCTGTGCTTTGTTCTCAGCTAGCCCTGTTCCCCCATCACTGCTAGGTTATTACGGTGTGTTCATTCAAAATAAGTTAGGAAATACAGTAAGCTTAATTAGAAAAATGATATATATTTAGGTCAAATGCTGAATAAACAGCTAACTGCATGAGCTGACTTTCAGAGCTTATAACATTAAAAAAAAGTATCCTAGAAATAAAAGCACCATAAACTCAAGTGCTGCCAAAAAAAGAGGTTGTGATAAGAACACCAAAATCATCTACATTTGTAAAAAAAAAAAAAAAAAAAAAAAAGTATGGTGCAAACTTCAATATAGCAATGATGGAAGTATGAGTTAGTTGTTGATGGGGCTAGGCAGAGAAAGATAAGGGAAAGGCCCAGAGTCAGGCTTCTATAAATCCCAAGGACACTGAATGGTCCAGAGTGAGGCTCCTACCTATCCCAAGAAAACAGATAAGACAGTAAAAACAGAATAAAATAAATTAGGCTCCCTAGCTCTGAAATATCACCCTTTGACAATTACCAAACAATCCCAGAAATTCACCAGACCTCAAAACAGCCATATGTCAATCACTTGAGACAGCACAAAGACATCTAAAGGCCTTGGGTTCCCTGGTTAGGTTCCCAATAAAAGGCCTGCCAAAAAGCCCTCAGTGGCAACACTGTCAGGACCCCTCTCCCCTCTGAGAGCTTTCTCTGTATCTCTGCTTAATAAACTTCTATCACTTTACTCACTCTCCTGTGTCCGAGAGATTAATTCTTCGACTCCGTGAGACAAGAATCAACCTCCCCTGTATCAGCAAGACAACATGATTGTTATTTATAAATATAGCTAAAGGTTTCTATCATTTACAATCATATATATGCACTACAAACTTTACAGTGAAACAAGAAGATCCAAGTCCCAGAGCAGCTGACTGAGAGGACATTAAAGAATTATGTTCATTTGGATAAGATTTATGAGAAATGAATTTTAAAAATCAATAGTATTACACATAATTGAGACCTTCAGGTATCCATTCATTTTATGAGCATATATTTGCTATATAACTACATTGTGCTAGTGTCCTTAATCCCCTCCTACCCTACTACAACAATGTTGATGACTGAAGAAAGGAAAAATGGAGAAAGGATTTATCTATTTATAATATGAACAGAAGGTGACTATTGAAGTTGACACATGATTTTGTTATGCATTTGTATAGGAAGCCTGTCTCTCTCATTACGCTGAAAGATTCAGGAGAACAGATCTTTGTTGTGCCCAAGATTGCGAATCTGAGAAACCACCAAGGAGCCGACACACCCATGCAAGCACACGAGGGTTTATTAGCAAGCTCGAGCTTGGGTCCAAGTATACCTGACACAGCGGAGGAGGGACTTGGACCCCAAAGTGGGTTACAGCTGGGTTTTTTATAGGCTGGTCTAGGGGATTTTCAGAAGGGGTGGAAGAATTTCCCAAGTTACATTCTGATATGGGGCTTAAGGGCATTGAGCTCTGTTCTCATTCTAATATGGGACTTTCTACCAGGGCGTGGGCTCTGTCGTCTTTCTGATATGGGATTCTCTGCCGAGGGCAATTCTGAGCTCTGTTGTCTTTCTGATATAGGATTACCTGCTGAGGACATTGAGGACATTCTGCAGTTTTTCCCATAAAGTTCAGCTCTTATTCACAGGGGCCTAAAATGGCTGTACTTGTGCTAATGCTAAACTTTAGGTGGGATGGCCTTAATTTTTCTTGGCCTCCACAATCTTTATTCTTAAATTTTGGTTCCCAAGAATTAAAGACAGCGTCTGGAACATAGTAAGCATTAAAAAAAATCTATTAATAAAAAAATATTTACTAAATGAAGTATTGTAATTACATTAGCCCAATCCATTTCTTAAGAACTAGAACTTGAATTCCAAAAACTGAAATCATTTATTTAAAATCATAAAAATTAATTTAATTAAAATTCAATCATGTCAGAGTTAAAATAGAAATCAGGATTCCAAAGATGTGTTCTTTTTCATTAGAAAAGATGGGACTTGGGATCCCTGGGTGGCGCAGCGGTTTGGCGCTTGCCTTTGGCCCAGGGCGCGATCCTGGAGACCCGGGATCGAATCCCACGTCGGGCTCTCCCGGTGCATGGAGCCTGCTTCTCCCTCTGCCTGTGTCTCTGTCTCTCTCTCTCTCTCTCTCTCTGTGACTATGACTATCATAAATAAATAAAAATAAAAAAAAAAAAAAGAAAAGATGGGACTTTTTTTTTGGTCCACCAACCAAGTAAACTCAGGCCCCCTCAATGCAAAATGAATTAACCCCACTCCTAACTAAAAGCTAAACGATGTCCTGATTACTTGTATATTTAAGGATATTTTTAGGGTCTTTCATAGATCTATGGATTCTTCAGAAAGGAAACCATATTAACAGTTGGCAGTTGATTTATCAATTTATTGAGATTCTGAGCGGGTTTTCTTTCCCCTTTCTTTTATCTGCATTTTTTTTTTTAAGGATTTTTCCCCCTAATCCTTCTCAAGTAATAATTAATTCTTCACCCTGGTCACTGTATACAAAGTACAGCTCTGACACAGACATTGGATCCGGCTACAAGTGCCCTGTGATGGGGGCATGGAGGACTAGCAGAGGACAAAGCAGGAGCCCGAGACAGCATGTTGACAAGTCCTTAAAACAGGCAGAGGAACGTTCCTCTAAGGATTCAAAGGCTTTTATGTTAATACTTTGCTAAGGGCAAAATGCAATCTTGGCCCCACCCCCAGGATCCCTTAAGTCTACTTTTTTTTTTAATTTTTTAAATTTATTTATGATAGTCACACACAGAGAGAGAAAGAGGCAGAGACACAGGCAGAGGGAGAAGCAGGCTCCATGCACCGGGAGCCCGACGTGGGATTCGATCCCGGGTCTCCAGGATCATGCCCTGGGCCAAAGGCAGGCGCCAAACCGCTGCGCCACCCAGGGATCCCTACCCTTAGTATTGTTCCTGTGTGGAGGCTCTTAAAGTCTAAGATGCCTTCCAGGGCCCACCTAAAACTCCGTGCCCGTTTTCAAAGACTCCTCTAGGACGCGCTTCCTACGTAAATACACTTTAGCTCTAGGACTCTACTGTACCTCACGTCCACACCCATGCATGCATGGATTTTTTTTTTTTTTTTTTTTTACAAAGTACTTCATACAGAATATAAACCCAAACTCCTAAGGATTTATTCATTCACTCTTTGCAAACAAACCTTCCCCTGTTTTTCTGCAAGCTAGTAAATCTTAAAAGCATCTCTACAGACATTTTATTGAAAATGTTGATTGAATAAACCCAAAGTCAGTTAATAGTGCTGTGGGTAGGAAGATGGAAGGCACCCCCACGAGGAGAAGGGCAAAGCCCGGAACGCGGTGATCTTCCCACCGTCCCTCGCTGTCTTAGGGTCGCCGCCGGGACCCGAACTGTGGCCGGGCGGTGGGCGGTGGGCGGTGGGCGGGGCCCAGGGGCGCGGGGGGCGTGGCCTCACGGCTCGCCCCGCCCCCGGCGCGCGCGCTCACGTCGCCGGCCCCGCTCCCCCGGTCCGGGCGGCGCAGAGAAGCGACGAGAGGGGGCGCGGTCTGGAGGCCTCCTCCATCCTTGGCGGAGACCGGAGGGATGTTCCCGCCTCAGGAGGAGGCCGACAGGACGGTGTTTGTGGGGAATTTAGAGGCCCGAGTTCGGGAAGAGATTCTTTACGAGCTGTTCCTTCAGGTATCGTGGGCGGGCGGCGGCGGCCGGGCCGGGAGCGGCGGCCGAGCGGGGAGCGTCGAGCCGGAAGCGCAGCCCGCGGGGCTGGGCGCGGCGCACCTGGACCATCCGGAGCCCGGCCCCTTCCTCCCTCCCCCCCACTCTGTGCCTGGGTTTGTAATTTAGTTCCGTTTGGGCGCACCTGCCCTAGGTGAGCAGCTGGTGGTGAAGTGATGTAATATGCGCCCCGTCCCCGTGCGCACTGTCGAGCCCGGGGGGGGGGGGACGCCGTCGTGGCCCCCTCAGCCCCCAGCCCTGAGTCAGGGCTTCGCGGAGGCCCCCTGGGCCTTGGGTGTCTCCGGCAAAACAGGAAACAGCTCTGTCCCTGCCCTGCAGGTAACTAGCAGGCTCGCGCCTTCCATCCAGCCGACTGATTGTCTAGACTGTGAGGTGTCGCCCTGTACATCACTTGTCCCCACCCCACCCCCAAGCCCCTTCCTGTGGTGCGGGGTTTTGCTCCAGTATAAGTGCGATTTAATGATTCAGACAGCCGCATCATGACTATGACCAGTTGATTCCCTGGGCAGTTCCCTGTATTTCATACCAAGCGGACCTTTTGGAAACTTTTCGAGACTCCGGACCTCCATGAGTAAGCCTCCTGTCTCCTGTAAACGCTCACCTTTGTATACACCTGGGTGTCCCTTCGAAAGCGATGGACCCCTCCAGCCATTCATCGAACCGTTACGTGGCAAACCCGAAGTGAGATGCTGAACATAAAATTTTTTTAAGTTTTTTTTTTTAATTTTTATTTATTTATGATAGTCACAGAGAGAGAGAGAGAGAGAGAGAGGCAGAGACACAGGCAGAGGGAGAAGCAGGCTCCATGCACCGGGAGCCTGATGTGGGATTCGATCCCGGGTCTCCAGGGTCGCGCCCTGGGCCAAAGGCACGCGCTAAACCACTGCGCCACCCAGGGATCCCTGAACATAAAATTTAAGGGGTAGTGCTTGGTCTTTCTAAAAGGGGGAATTTAAAATTATCACGATTTAGAATGATCTAAAAAGAGAGGCCTATGTAATAGTGAAGTTGTCTGGGAGTATGAACTCTAGTAATGTCAGCGATGTGACTTTGGGCAAGTAAATGAGTACCTCAGGACTGCAGTTTCTTTAAATGCCAAATGGTACTAATAGCATCTATCGTATGATGTGGTATGAAGATTAAATAAATGAACGCAGGTAAAACAGAATTGAGCTTGGCGTTTCTAAGTGTTTGCTGCTGCTACTGTTAATGCTAATAGTGGTACTATTACGAATACTAATCTCAAGAGAGCAATAAGGAATGACTCCCCCCCCCCCCCCCATCAGAATACTGGCAAGTTCCAAGGGAGACCACAGCAAAGCTAAATTTCTAGGACTGAGGGAGAGTACCGGTGGTCAAAGTGTTCTTTACATAGTTTTGGAAAGACCTTAACGTTGTTTCAGTCTTCTGTTACAGATACACACAATTTGAGAAAGAGAATCCCCCACAGTTCCCTCTCCTGGACATAAAACTATTATTTGAAAAATACTGTTGATTTTAAGGCTTTTATGCTTGCTTTTCTAATTTGCCATCTTTTTTTTTTTTTTTAAGATTTTATTTATTTATTCATGAGACGCACAGAGAGAGAGAGAGAGAGAGGCAGAGACACAGGCAGAGGGAGAAGCAGGCTCTGTGCAGGGAGCCTGACGTGGGACGATCCTGGTCTCCAGGATCAGGCCCTGGGCTAAAGGCGGCGCTAAACTGCTGAGCCATCAGGGCTGCCCCTAATTTGCCATTTTTTTTTTAAACTTGCCCTTTTTAATCTGCTCTGATAGTTGTCTTTCCTATAGTTATTTCCCCCAATATCATTTGAAACTTATCACTCTAACACCAAAAAAATGTAAAGAAAAAAAAAAAAGGAAAACAGAAAGAAAGAAAAAACTTTATAGTTCTTTTTTCCCTGAAGGTTTCTCTCATGGTTGAACCTCCAAAAACAGAGGGGAACTGGTGAGGAGGTTGGGGATAGACACACAGGCCCCAAGGCCTTACTTAATTTCTAGTCAGTAGGAATTGGATTGATACTAATTGCATGGATCTACAAGATACATAGGTAGATAGATAGATGTTATATATATATAATACATATATGTATAATCTTCTCTGTTTTTTCTTAAAGGTTTTATTTATTCATGAGAGGCAGAGACATAGGCAGAGGGAGAGAGAAGCAAGCTCCATGCAGGAGTCAGATGCAGGACTTGATCCTGGGAGTCCGGGATCACATCCTGAGCCGAAGGCAGACGCTCAACCACTGAACCACCCAGGTGTCCCAAAATCTTCTCATTTTTTAAATAATTTCTACCTAAAGAAAATGTTCATTTTTTAATAGATCAGGCAACCAAGCATATGTGTTTATTTTTGCCTAGATCCTTCTGTATTCTGGAAGGATTTGCTAAAGTGAGGTGTCCTTTAGAAAGGCTTTTTAAAACACGTGAACTTGGTCTTCAAAAAAGACTAAAAGATGATGAGATTGTTACTGCAAACAAGTCTTGTTGAAATCTTTATTTTTAGAAATGCCTTGGTATGGGACGCCTGGGTGGCTCAGCAGTTTAGCGCCTGCCTTTGGCTCAGGGCGTTGATCCTGGAGTCCCGGGATCGAGTCCTGCTCTGGGCTCCCCGCATGGAGCCTGCTTCTCCCTTTGCCTGGGTCTCTGCCTCTCTCTCTCTCTCTCTCTTTCTCTCTCTCTCTCACCGCGCTGTATCCTCATAAATAAATAAATACAATCTTTAAAAAAAAAAATAAATGCTTTGGTATATCTTCAGATCTGTAAAATTCAAAACCTATTCAAAGCATATTCTGTTTGTGATTTCATACATTTAATATCTGTAATAGAACAGTACTGATTAAAATTAGTTTTATTGTGTATATCCTTTTACTAGTTTCTTTTAAATTTCTGATTATCCCTTGGAAGTGAGAAAATCAGGTTTAATATCTTTGTACTTTTGACTAAGAAATACTGAAATACACATTTGGAGGAGAAAGATGATGAATTCAGTTTCAAATATGTTGAGTTTGAAGAACAGTCACACAGAGGTATCTTAGGAGGCATGAGTGTAAAAAACAGTTGTCTTGAGGAAGTGGTCCTTGAAGCCAGAAGGGAGAATGAGCTAGTCCCTGGGAAAGCAGAAAATGAAAAAAGATTGAATCTTAAGAGTAGCATTTTAAAGATGATAATGATACAGGAGAGTTTGGTTCTTGTCTCACAGAGTCAAAGAATGGATCTTGTGGACAAAGAGTAAGTAAAGCGATAGAAGTTAATATTAAGCAAAGATATGGAGAAAGCTCTCAGGAAAGGGGTCCCGACAGCATTGCCACTGAGGGCTTTTTGGCAGGCCTTTTATTGGGAACCTAACCAGGGAACCCAAGGCCTTTAGATGTCTTTGTGCTGTCTCAAGTGATTGACATATGGCTGTTTTGGGGTCTGGTGAATCTCTGTGATTGTCTGGTAACCATTAGAGAGGGATACTACATAACATTTTGGAGCTAGGGAGCCTGGGCATATTTTTTTTTCCCCCTGTTTTTACTGTCTTACCTCTGTTTTCTTGGGATGGGTAGGAGCCTGACCCTGGACCATTCAGTGTCCTTGGGATTTATGGGAGCCTGACTTTGGGCCTTTCCCTTCTCTTTCCCTGACTAGCCCCATCTGTCCCTAACTCATTCCTACATCAATAATTAACATTTTTCTTCAGAATAAAAACTACTTTTAATTTATTTACACAACTCTACAAAGAAAAGTAATCATTAAAGTAAACGATTGAAAAGTATGAGCCATTCTCCATTAAATCATAGTTTATAATTCTTTATGAGTGCCTTCTGTAATCATTATCGGGGGGAGAGGGGGATACAATTTTTTTAGTTGTAATTAACACTTTTTTACAATATTTGACTCAGTGTTTTTTGTTTTTTCTTTTTAAGATTTTATTTATTTATTCATGAGGGGCACAGAGAGAGAGAGGCAGAGACACAGGCAGAGGGAGAAGCAGACTCCATGCAGGGAGCCCCATGTGGGATTTGATCCTGGGTCTCCAGGACCAGGCCCTTGGCTGAAGGCGGTGCTAAACCCTTCAGCTACCTGGGCTGCCCTGACTCAGCGTTTTTACTCTCTTTTGCAAATTATAGGTTATATTATCAATACAACCTGAATATTTTCAATTTTTTGTTTTATTCCTTTACTAGTACACAGTGGAATAATATTCTCCCATTGTTGAATTTAGAACCTTTCTAATTTTTCACTCCTATAAATAATATACCTACTTAAAGTCATAAACATAATAAAATATTTTTCCTTTGGGAATATTTACCAAATGGGATTATTAGATCAAAACACATGATAAATTAATTTCTCTTATCAAAATTTTTAACTTTGACAGGAAAAAACTAGGCCGTGATACAGTATAACAGTTTTTTTAGGCTCAAATCAACATCAGATTTGTCACTAAAGTTTACTTTTGAGTTATACACAGTTAATACGTATGGAAACAATGTAGTATTTTATTCTTAGATTTAAATGCTCTCAAAATTGTTTTTGTTAAGCTTAACTGGAGGGTAACATATCTTTTCTTTTAAGATTTGGAACTATTACCTAAAATTTTCTGTTGTTAACACCATGAATATTTCCTTGATGAGTCAAAAAATACCAGAAAGTGTAATGAAATACGATATTTGCTGTTAGGAAAATGCATTCTCGTAGCTACATAAAGCAATTATTGTTAACAAGATTTTTCTTAAGTCTGAAGTTGATATACTTGATTTATCTGAATGTAAAAAAAAAATCTTTAGATTTATGAGAAAATAATTTTTAAGTTTCTTATAGGCTGGGCCATTAACCAAAGTGACTATATGCAAAGACAGAGAAGGAAAACCGAAGACTTTTGGATTTGTCTGCTTTAAACATCCTGAATCGGTGTCTTATGCCATAGCTTTGCTGAATGGAATTCGTTTATATGGAAGACCAATTAATGTACAGTATCGATTTGGTAAGTCTTGCCACTGATGAATCTTCGGAGTGTGTTTTGCTGTTCTCAGAGGTGTGAACATTGTGTTTTCCATATAATGTAAGACCAAAAAAGTGTTCCTGTCATCTCTATTAAATTTTCTCAAAATGCAAGTAGACATTTGTAATGTTATATTATCAATTAGTATTGCTAATCCTATAGCATCTTTTCTGTATTAAAATTTAAAATGTCCTGTCTTAGTACCGCAGCCAGCAAGTAGTTATAATAGTTGCTCTTAAAAAAAAAAAAAAAAAAATAGTTGCTCTTGGCTACTTTAAGCAAATATAAATGAATTGCAGACATACAATTCTAGCGTTTTATACATCAAGGCTATTTGCTAATCTTTTTGTCATTGCTAATGTGTTGTATCAAATACCTGCTATTTAGAAGATGGAGTGAGTGCCTTAGCCATTCTCCTGGGAACACCATGCTCTACATACTGCCCTGGATTTAAGCCCCTGCAAGAGCAGCTAACTAAAAGCAGCTGCAGAGGGACCCTCAGTAACTGTAGAGGAAAGCTTCCAGGCATGAATGACCTCAAATGTCTTCTCCTACACACCTGCCAAAAACTGATGAGATACCAGAGGACATTGTCCTAGTACTCTACCCTTTTCATATTATGAGAGGCTGATAGAAGTGATGCTTATGGTTATGGTCCAGTGCTTGTGATGCTTACGTTGCTTCCCTCCCCTAAATGATTCAAGCTTATTGATTTATCCCTTGTTTTTTTCTTTTTCCTCTCATTATACAAAAAAACTATAAGAAAACAATACCTCATTGCAAATGAAAAGGGTTTCTCCTTGTGTTTCTTTTATTTACTTTTTTAATGTCTTTGCAAAGGTATTTGCAAAGGTAATTGGCTATATCATGCTTTCAAGTACTGTTTGGTTAAATCACACAGACTGGTGCAATGGCCAGGATGTACTACGTTCTGATGCATCCCAGCCAGCTGCTAAGCATCCCCTCTGTAAAGTCGCATCCACTTTTGCCAGTGTAGTTTAGAGAACTCATGCATTCTACACAAGATGCAGATAACATTGATTTTTATCATTGTTAGTCTGTAGAAGAACACAACATCATGTGTCTTACGGTCTTATGTCAATATCATTCGTCTGTACAGCCATCACTTTGGCCAAACTTGGTTTATAATTTAGTTATTTGTATTAGTGTAAACAATCTGTAAATATCACTTGTGAGATCAAAGATATATATGAATATATCTTTGCATTTTATATGACTAAGGAATTTTAACCAATACTATATCCTTTAGGGTTTGGAGTGTTCTATGGTTTAACATTAGAACTCAAAAAAAATTGTGCCATTAAGTAATCTGTTATTCTGTTTCTTCTATAGGGAGCTCTCGCTCTTCTGAACCAGCTAACCAAAGTTTTGAGAACTGTATTAAGATAAATTCACACAGCTACAGGTAATTAAAGATATTTTTTCAAAAAAGTAAAGCAAATAACTGTTCTTATTACAAGAAATAGTTTTTATATATTCTGAACTATTGTAAAACCTTACTATTTAGACATGGGATTAAAATTAGGCAATTCACTTTTTTCTGAAACAATGAAAAGTGACAAAATATTTTGATTTAAAGTTCAGTTTTAATATTTTCAGTAGTAGGGTGGGAGAGATTTATATTTCTAGTGTTCTTTATGGTTTACCTTGTGCTCTTCATAGATGTTAAATCACTTAAGCATCCAAGGTGTCATTGTGGTGGATCATAGAGATGCTATTATCCATATCTTATACTTGAATAAACAAAGATGCAAAGTTAACTAATTTTCAGGGTCATAAAGATGAAAAAGTGATAGTTGCTAGGCTTCAAATTAAGCCTTCTGACATTAAGCCATTGTGCTATTTATTGTACTACTCTTTAGAACTTCTTTATGGTAATTTTCCATATATTCTAAAATTTTATATTGGCTCATTTCTTGATGGTATAGCAGCCTCTAAGGACGCTGTCAGGCAAACTATCCCAGAGGTCATGGAACAGAAAGGCTCTGAAACAAAATTGAAATGTTGAAATCACACCATTTATTAAACTAATTTAGAAGATACAGTGAATAGCAACAGGAAAGATCCTGAATAGGTTAGCACACTTAGAGTTGGGTACAAGTGGGCCAGAGGACCAGGATGCTGTGTTCTGGTTATGCTAATACTTGTGTGCCATGTCTCTCTCTGCCACATCAGCCTTCCTCACTGCTAGTGTGGTTATGAAGGCTAGATTTGAGGTTTAATAAGGGTATTTATTCAGGTGGAAATTTCTTGGAGCTACTCTCACTCCCTTGCTCTCTCTAAGCGTCTTATGGGCAATATTCCTGACCACAGAAGTAACTTCCTGACCAGAAGTAACTTCCAGATGCACCCAGATTTTATTTTTTGAGACAGATCAAACACAAGAGCAAGCCAAGGGTGACATGATGAGGACTTGGTGTTTCTTTCCCTTTTTTGTCTCTTAAGTAACACTCTTACATATTCCATCATATTAGCTATTGAATCTATCTGTAGCATGTCTGACAGGATACTAACTGTTGGGCTGGCGAGACTGGGGACCTCAAAATGGCTGACCTGAGGCCAGCAACCTCCCGATAACGCCGCCTTGCCGCCCCCCCCCCATCTTCCCCCCACCATGCCACCTTGCCGCCCCACCCCCATCTTCCCGCCGATGCCACCTTGCCGCCCTACCCTAATTTAGCTTCCAAAGACCTGTAACCTTTGCCCTAACTGGAATGCCGCCCAGCTCCCATCTTCCTGCCGAAAACTCCTTATAAACCGCCCCCTGCGGTTTGCCTGGGTGCGAGTTCCCGGACTCGAGCCTCTCTGGGTCACGGAACCTTGCCCGGGAGGGCTCCCCATTAAAGCACTCTCGAACCTACTGCCTGGCTCTGCTGTCTTTAATTTTCTCCACCCATCATTTAAAAAAAAAAAAAAAAAAAAAACCTAACACTAACTTATTTACTATGTATATTCAATATATATTATAAATTATGCCTGTATCTCCCAAGTGATTTGCTTAATTCTGTCCCTAACAGTTTCATCAGTGTCCCAGAAACTACTAGCTTACTTAGAGTTTATTACAAACATTTTATCCATCTTCTTTTTTTTTGTCCTCTGCAGCAGAACCAAATATTCTCATGTAGACTAACAGTAACCTAAATTATCTCTCTGAGGCATAAGAGAGTGTCTCCAAGGACTGGCAATTGCGCAGGCTTATCTATTGGAGAAGTACTGCAAAACCGCTAAGCCATCAGGGCTGCCCAAATTACCTGAATTTAAATCTTGCTTCTGCCACTTTCTTAATGGTATGACCTTGGACAAGTAATTTCACCACACTATAGCTTGTCTCTAAAACAAGGATAATACCTTGAAGATTTTTTTTTTTTTAAGATTTTATTTATTTAGGATCCCTGGGTGGCGCAGCGGTTTGGCGCCTGCCTTTGGCCCAGGGCGCGATCCTGGAGACCCAGGATCGAATCCACATCAGGCTCCCGGTGCATGGAGCCTGCTTCTCCCTCTGCCTATGTCTCTGCCTCTCTCTCTCTCTGTGACTATCATAAATAAATAAAAATTAAAAAAAAAAAAAAAAAAAGATTTTATTTATTTATTCATGAGAGACAGAGAAAGGCAGAGACCTAGGCAGCCTGTGAGGAGCCTGATGCGGGACTGGATCCCAGGACCCTGGAATCATGTCCTAAGCCAAAGGCAGACATATGCTCAACCACTGAGCCACCCAGGTGCCCCAATACCTTGAAGATTCTTATGAGAATCAAATTTTATAATACATTCAATATATTTAAAATACTGGGCACATAGGAGGTATTCAGTAATACTTTCAGCCAATATTACCAAAAAGGAGGGCATGATTTACCACGTTGATGGGAGACATACTATAGACTCATGAATTGAGCCATATATATGAGAGCCTCTTCTCTTTTACTAGTGAGGAAACAAACCTCATTTTTCTCAGGAATTAGGAAGAAATCTGTTTGACAGAGGTAGAAAAATAAGCACTATAAGATGTCATAACTCTTATTCTATACTTATGTTTGACAAACTAAATTATCACAAATTCTAGGGTAGAAAATCAGAATTATTGTATATTTCATAGAACTACATTTCATTGGTAGTACTTTATTTTCTAGTATTTGTTATATTATAAAGGATGAATGAGAATAGGTTATGGTGTCCCAGAAGCAAGGTGTAGAGAAAAATGGTGTACATGTTGTATCTTTAGTCTTTCATGGGTCTTTCTTAGAAAAGGATTTTTTATGCTTTTATTGCCTTTATGCCTTCTGTTTTTAATAAATGGTTCCTGTATTAGTTTGCTAGGGATACTGTAACATAATCACAGAGAGGTACTTAAGCCATAGAAATGTGTTGTCTCACAGTTCTGGAGGCTAAAAGTCCAAGGTCAAGATGTCCATAGAGTCCTATTCCATCTGAAGGCTATGAGGAAGAATGTTCTGAGTCTCTGCCTTAGTGTTTCCTGGTTATTTGGTAGTCTTGATACTCCTTGGTTTATAGATACATCACCCAGATCTCTGCTTTCATCTTCGTACGATGTTTTTCTGTGTATACCAGTCTTTAAATTTCCGCCTTTTATAAAGATAACAGCCCTATCGGATTAGTGGCTCATCCTACACCAGTATGACCCTCTTAACTAATTACATCTGCAACAACCTGGTCCCAAATAAGGTCACATTCTGAAGTGTTGGGGGTTAGGACTTCAACTTAGAAATTTTGGAGGATACAGATAAGCTCATAACTCTTGCCGATTTACGTGTGATTCATCTCTAGATGAATGCCCTAAGATTCACAATTGAAAGATAATGGTTTTAGAGAATCTGCAGCTGTTTTCATAATGGTGCTAGTCTCACTAGTTCTGCTTCTGAGGTCACATCTGCCCCACTCTATAATTTCTTTGCACTTTTTGTTTCTTTACTGTCACTTACTCTACACACACCTCTGGTCTCCTCCAAACTTGTCTCCAAATTAGACAGTTAATATTTTTCCCCTTCTTCTCCCTGAATCATCCTTCACATTCTTACTTCCTACATACTTCTTAACCCCATTGGTACATGGAAGGTGCCCTTTTAAAGGTTATCAGGAACCTTCTGAAAAATAATTCAGTAGCGTCAGTGCTTATTCCGTTTACTCTTTTATAACAACAGATACTAATTCCTTTTTCTTCCTTAGTGAAATTTACTCTTCCACTGGTTTTGTTTTGTTTTTCTTCCACTGGTTTTTGCGATGCTACTCTCACCACTCATAAATGGAATCTCCTATCCATCTGACGGTTCCCTGTTGTTCACCTGCCCTCATCTTTGCCTCTACCTGCCTGTTTCACCCTTTCCCACAGCACACCTCCTTTCCTAAGGATTAGTAGTAGTCACATTAAAATTGTGGAATGCTGTGGAGCAAGTAAGCAAGTGAAGGCTAGCTACAGAATCTAACTAGTAATTGTGGCCTGAATTTATTAAACGTCTTCATAGAAGCAAATATTACACTTATAAATGAAACTTGAGCTCACCACAGTTTTTAAATTAGAGATTTTTGTTATCTTAATTCATGTGTGAAACAAATCTGCAAACATGACTTTTTGGTAACATTAGCAGTCCATTTAGGAGCATAATTTCTATAGTTAAATAGTGAAGATACCTTCAACAATAAATTAAGGAAAATTTTTATATCTGTAGAAAAGTGAATGTGCCCTTTGTGATTACTAATGACTTGGCTTTGCTCTCTTCATATCTAAGTGTCTTTTTCTTTATATACATATAACATTGTTTAACATTTTCCTGTCAGAAAGTCAGATGTGACTCTAAATATTGAGATTTCAATATGTAGCAATTAATAAGACTTAAAATACTACTTATGTCACTATATTATCAGCATAATATCTGATTATTTGTGTGTATGTGTTTAAAGTTAATCTTAACTGAGGTGTCTTAAAGAGGTTTGTAATTATAAGGAGGTTTTTCCTTTTTTTTTTTTTTTTAAGGAAAAAGGGCATTTGTGTGTAGGGATTTTAACTTTTTATTAATTTTTCTTTTACCTACCCAAAGAAATGAAGAAGTTGTGGGCAGAGCTTCCTTTCCCATGCAGTTCTTTCCAATAAATACTGCAGCTTTACCTCAAGGATATTTTTTCTTTCAGAAGATGGTAAGTTTGATATGCCTTTGGTTCAATATATAATATGATACAGACTGTGATGGAACTATGGTTCTCAAATCTAAGCCTGAGGTGAAGGCAGAAGCTGCCCTGAGCACTGTCCCCCCAGTGGCAGGCAGTCTGCTCTAACACAGTCCTCTTCAATCGCACACCTAGTATTTTAGCAAGTGTGTCAACACAGAAGGGGTAGATGGTAATGATGCTGCACCATGGTCCAAATAAAATATAAGTAGAGAGTCCTCATTTAAATTTAAATTTAATTTAATTTGGATTCTGAGTGGTAAATTACATTATTTCCAAAGACTCTCAGAAATAGGTTCTGAGCTAGAAATCATAATTATAGTCACAATAAGTTAAAGGGGAACTTCAGGAAAAAAAATTTTTTTTTCCAACTCCTCATTTTATACATAATAAATTGAGGTCCAGGGTTGTTAATCAATAGGCCCAACGTAACACAGTTGTTAGTGACAGATGTGGGACTATAATACAGGTATTGTGATTCAGGGTGTGATTGCTGTAAACATCCAACATATATGTGAGCTTCAGATTTCTCAAATAGCCATTTTCATTTTGTAAACATAAGGAATGGAGAATTTAACTTTTGGGAAAATTTTTTCTTAATTATAATGAGATATTTAAAAACAACCAGTTCTTATCCAAAACTGTTATTATCCTTCTTCCCAGCATTTTTTATCCATAGAAGAGATGAGAAAAACACTTACACACACATACACATGCACACAAGTTCATAATGTCTCTGAATCTTTAGTCTACTTTGAATAATTAGAAATTTGAGTTAAAAACAAGAGAGGTTCTCTCTATCTTAATTGTTGACAAACATGCTACATACCCTAGTGTGGCCATTAGCCACATGTGAAACTAAGGAGCTGAGTTCTTAGTCTTGTTTAATTTTAACTTTTATTAAAATGTAAAAGCAGATAACTTGGTTCAGTTATTAGAATATTTTTAAGAATATTTGCAAGAACTTGAGTATGTGAATCTACTTTTTCAGATGTAAATTTTTGGTAATCTAAATTCAGATCCAGTGTTTTCAGTGAAAATGTAGCATCCAAATTGAGATGTGCTATAAGTATAAATGCACATCAAATTTCAAAGACTTAGCATGGAAACGGGAAAGTAAAATATCTCATTAATCTTTTACCTGTTAATTATTTACATGTTGAAATGACAATATTTGGGATATTTGGAGGTAAATAAAATACGTCATTAATGGCATCTATTTTTTTTCTATTTCTGTATCGCAGCTACTAGAAAATATGAAACTGTGTGTTATTGGATTATATTGTATTACATTTCTGTAAGGCAGCATCTGTATTGTAGTAAGTTGTACACGACCTTATAGGAAACTATCACAATTCTGTTGAGAAAAGTCACTGTTCTAACAGGTGGTTTAGTTGGCTTGTAGTTATTTGTATAATGTGTGTAAACTGTTAACTTTTTCTTTAACATTTTGAGCTTGTTTTGGTAATGATTGACTTTTTTCCGCAGCAGTGGCCTGCGTATAATCCAGCCCTCCAGCTTCCTTACTATGAGATGGCAGCATCACTTCCTAATAGCACAGCTGCGTCGTCTTCGCTAAATTGTGTTCCAGATCTGGAGGCTGGACCCAGCTCTTATGAACGGACTCACCAACAACCCAGTGACCCTGATCTTTATCAGACAAATAAACGAAAGCGGCAAAAACAAACCAGTGACAGTGATAGTAGCACAGAAAACAAGAGAGGAAATGAATATAGCCAAAAGTTCCGAAAGTGTAAGAAAAAGAAAAGATTTTAGCCTTATGTTCAAGTGAAATTTGTCTGCCCAGGTCTTCATTTTCTTTAAAAAAAAAAAAAAAAAAAAAAAAAAAACCTGTATTCTTCTAAATGACCAACTTTGTGGCTTTCTTGTGTTTTTTGAAATATATAATTATCTAATTTGCTGGCTTTATGTGAAATGACAAAAATTTATAAATAATATGATGTAGTACTTTTTGTAATGGTATTTTTGACACATTGTCAACAAGAAATACACTCTGAGTTGTTATATTTTGGTATGGATTATGAAATTACATGGAATTATCAATCAGAAGTCACTTACTGAGCGCTTATGATAAGGTACCATGCTCTCCTAGACTGTTGCCTGTCCGGAGTGGTGGATTTTCTGAATGAAGCTAGTGTAACTATTTAGGAGTTACATGTTCCTAACAAAGACAAAAAAACAGGCTTTAGTTTCCTTTGTGAATAACATTTTATTTTTATGTCCAAATGTGTTTTTTCTGAGCCTTATTTTCCTACAGGTTTATCTCATAGAATGAGGATATGTGACAGTGATACCAAAGGAAAGATGATTATTATGGGACTAGTTTTTAGGTCCTTCTCTTTTTATATGATGTATATCAATAGGAATACCTGCCTCTTCACTTCTTGCTTAATTGTATGAAAATTAGTTGGCTATGACGGTATTTATTATCCACCTCTTTTGCCAGCTGGGTTTGAAATAGTATATCTGACATACTTAAATATTGATAATGAACAATAAATAGAATGGTATTTCATTAATATATGATATTTAATATTTATTATCAAATCAGGTTTCCTGTTTTGGTTCATTTATTTTTAGAAGACAATACATGTAAAATTAATGGTTTATTTGGATATTTTGTTAACTTTGTAGTTCATCATAAGCTAAAATGATGAAAGTATTTGTTTACTAAAGCTAATTAAAAGAATCCTGCAACTTCATTGGGAGGTACCCACCCACTTCAGTAGAAAAAGCTATGCTTAGATAATTCCTCTGCAGTTTGCATGGCACTTTATAGATCTTTGTTTAAAATAATAAAGATATTTTTTATCAAAATGAATTTAACTTTTGATTATAAATACACAATGCAGTAGAGTTTTAAATACAAATATTAATCCATTTCCACCTGATGAACATGAAGAATTAATTACTGCTTGATACAGCTTGATCCAAATATACTGTGTGTTCCTGAATATTCCTTTTTTTACCTTCACATTTTTGCAATTTAAAAACATTAACTTCACCTCAGCCTTTTCTTCAATCCTTTTTTTTTTTTTTTTTGTAAGATTTTATTTATTTATTTGACAGAGAGAAAGAGTGTGTGTGCACAAGCAGGGGTAGTGGCAGGCAGAGGGAGAAGCAAGCCCCCTCGGAGCAGGGAGCCTGAACTGGGTCTCTGTCCCAGGACTCTGGATCATGACCTGAGCTGAAGGCAAACACTTACCTGACTGAGCCACTCAGGAGCCCCCTCCTTTTTTTTTAAATTCTTATACCTATAGTTCACCTTAGCCCTACATTATTTGATAATGATCAGCATTATAGAAAACATGTACATAAGAAATGTCTCTTAGCAGTTTTTTTTTTAAGATTTTATTTATTCATTCATGAGAGACACGGAGAGAGAGAGAGAGAGGCAGAGACAGCAGAGGGAGAAGCAGACTCCATGCAGGGAGCCGGACATGGGACTCGATCCCAGGTCTCCAGGATCATGCCCTGGGCCAAAGGCAGACGCTAAACCACTGAGCCACCCGGGCTGCCCAGTTTTTGTAATTTTTGTAAAAATTACCTTGAAACACTGTTACATGAACTGAAATCTTAGAACTGCAAGTAAGTCTTGCAATTTCTTCCATCACAGGCAGGAATTACCCTGATACCAACTTTAAAAAGCCAATTTGAACCAACCAGAAGGCAAATACACCTATTTGCCCTTGCTGTCTCGTTAAAAAATAAACAACTTTCTTTAAAATGTTACTATAATCTATAATCCTATATAATTTTAAATTATCAATTTTCCCAGTACTATTTGAGTTAAAAATTATATAAATTATTTGCCTTAGAGGGTTTTATTTTATCGATTTTAATTCTCCATTCTCAAAATCTATTTTATGTATGTACACGTCCTGTTGCAAATGCTAGAAGCAGCCTGTAATTGGAGAAAAAAATTAGTTCTCTTTTATTCTCATTCACTAATTTTTTTATTTTATTTTATTTTTTTTTAAATTTTTATTTATTATTTATGATAGTCACACACAGAGAGCGAGAGAGAGAGGCAGAGACACAGGCAGAGGGAGAAGCAGGCTCCATGCACCGGGAGCCCGACGTGGGATTCGATCCCGGTCTCCAGGATCGCGCCCTGGGCCAAAGGCAGGCGCCAAACCGCTGCACCACCCAGGGATCCCATCACTAATTTTTTTAAATGAATTTTTATAATGCATCAGGCAGTGGCAAAACCATTGAGAAAAATTACTTAGAATTAAAGTTGGTCAAAAATGGGTGCAAGAAAATATACCCTTGAAATTTTTCCTGAAATGATGCATCCTGAGCTATGGTTTCAAATAGCTATGTATAGCTAATAAGACGGTTGTCACCTTTGAAATCTTAGCATTAGATGCAATTATTAGATTAGCAATAACTAATTTATTATAACGTGACAAAGTTCTGATGTAATGTTGGTTTTTTTGTTCAGAGTGTAATGAAAGAAAAAGTTAGGAATTATGACACTTTCTTTAGCACTGTGCAGGTGCAGGAACATTGTACATTTGAGTAGTCAACCTCTTCCTTTGTGCAGCTAAATAAACTGTTGGGGAATTAGAAAGAGTTTCATCTCTTGCCAACACAGTACTTCTGAAACTGTCTCCAGACTGTCCTCCAGGTGCCGACTGAACACTCCCTCCTGAATGTCTCATTAGCAATACAAACTCAGTGCTTTCAGGATTACCCCAATTTTTGCCTTGCGCAATATTTTCTTCTGTGGCCAGTGTTGGACTGGTTGCTGGAAGGTTAGAACGATTGTTGACCGCACTTTGGTGACTTAGCAGAGAACTGTTTCAGTGTCTCTTAGACCATGTGCCTACTTCAACAATAATAAAGCACTTTTGGTGTTAGGCAGTTAAGGAAATTAAAATTAGCCTGTTATTGGGACTAAGAGCAGAATGCAAAGATAAAGGTGATACCAGTTACTCAGCCCCATCTCCATTTAAATATGTTTAAGAGCTGGGCGGACTGCTCAGGGTGGGTGTGGCTAGCGACAGATGTGGTTTAACTAGCTGCCTCTGGGTGGATGGCCTGGCTGTTTAGTTCCCCATCTTCCTTGTCCCTAGGGAGAAAGGCTTGGCGGAGTAGGGTTGGCTTTTAGAATACCATCTGGAAGAACTGATGGAACATCAACTGAACTGTTCAGGCCTGTAGTCAAAGCTCAGTTTGAAGTGTCCATATTCTACCTCTATTATCCATTTCTATATCTATTTCATCCTGGTAAAGCTAGTTACATCAGAATTAGGAGCCTCTCATTCATTTATTTCCCATTAAGAAATGTGAATTACTAGCCTGGGTTTGATTTTGGGTAAAGGAGCACTAATCTATAAATCTTTATAGAAATTATATTTCAATGTGGAAAGTTCAGAGAACATTATTTATTTATTTATTTTTAAGATTTTATTTACTTATTCATGAGAAACATAGAGAGAGGCAGAGACAGAAGCAGGATCCATGTAAGGAGCCCGATATGGGATTCTGGACTACAGGATCCCGCCCTGAGCTGAAGGCAGATGCTCAACCACTGAGCCCCCGGGGCGTCCCAGAGGACATCTTCTTAACAAAGGATGATGTCTGCTTCTATGCTTCAAGCCTGAGGAAGTTCAGTGAGCACAACTTTTCCAGTTTTCACTTAGTGGTATTTGCTGAAGTTCTTAGTGATGATGTTACAGCATCAGAATGGGTTCTGCAGGGTCACATGGTACCCCAACTGTGGATTAAGTTTATTACCAGTCATGCCTAACCTGCAAAAATTACTTCATGGGCCTGCAGAACTGCCTTAGCAGGTGAGATCAAGTAATCTATTATCTGGTTCCCAGTAAAATTTCCTTTCAAGTTTCCAACACCATCTTGTTATAGCATCAACAGGTTTTATGAGGATTAAGAAATACAGGGCCACTTGCATTTTAATTGGAAACCCTAACCACGATGTAAGGATAGACTCTCACATTTTTCTTGTGTTATAAAGTCTAGGAATGATTGACACCCAACAAGTTTACATAATATTATCTATTGCAAGGACCTGGATCTAGCAATAATTGTTTCAACTACTTGACCTTGTTTGGGGATAATAAATGAAAACATGATTTAAATGAATGCTGTTGATCAGCCCAACACACTATTTGAATCCTAATAATTATTGTCTTTGCTTCTATTTCTATATGAGAAAATTAGTAATGACCTGGATAGGAAAATAACTCAGCCCAGCTGCTTGCCCCAGGCTAACAAATCTTCATTGATTTTATCCCACCTCCAAGTTAATCACAAGGGAAACATTGCAGACTCTCCTGCTTGCCAGTCAAAACCCTGGGAGTTATTCTAGAATGACAGTTCCCTTCACTTCATTTCTAAGTGGTCATTAACTCCTCATTTGTGACCCTGTTCAGGTTCTTTTCATTTCCTGCTTGGAGTATTCATTAAAGCAAATCAATCAAAAAGGAATGATTATCATTCCAAACAGATTTTGGTGCTGAGGCAACAGACCTCACTGGAAAAGTTTGATCCCTTCATTCAAGGAATTTATGTTTTTTTTGGCATTGATGGACAGTTAGAAAAGTGATTTCAGGATGGTGCTACAACATAATAGAGGCAAACACAGAATGCAGTGATGGAAGGGCATGAGAGTCTCCATTCCTCAAGAAAATCCTGGGAGGAAGAAAGGCAATCACCTGAATACACAGGAAAAAAAAAAAAAAAAGGACACCTAGTAGTCTAACAATTTTCTATCCTGACTGTCAACAGTTCTCACATTTTTAGCCCTGCTCTTCCACCTGTCTTTGGAAGACTCCAAGTTTTAAACCTGTACAAATAAAATGACTTAGGACACCTGAGTGACTCAGTGGTTGAGCGCCTGCCTTCAGCTCAGGGCATGATCCTGGAGACCTGGGATCGAGTCCCACATTGGGCTCCCTGCATAGAGGCTACTTCTCCCTCTGCCTGTGTCTCTGCCTCTCTCTCTTTCTCTCTCTCTCTCATGAATAAATAAAATCTTAAAAAAAAAAAAAAGTAAAATGACTTGCCTCTTGTCAGTATCACCCCAACCTCTTGAGGATACAGGAACTTGGGTTATGGTGACATACATATATTTTTAAATCATGTTTTTATGGAACTGTCTAGTAGAAAGATAATAAATAAGATAAATAACATATAAAGTGAGATGTTAATAACTGATAGCTGCTGAGGAAGAATATATTTATTTAAGGGCAATGTTCAGGGATTAAAAACTCAAAGCAGGAGGGAAAGTAAGCCATGTGGATATCTGAGGGAAGAAGTCCAGACAGAGGGAACAGCAGATGAAAAGGCCCCAAGGAGGAAGCATTCTAGGGAAGAAAGAGAAGGAAGCTAATATGGTGGAGGAAGTTGATCACAAGAAAAAATGTGAGCTGGGGCATCTGGATGGCTCAGTGGTTGAGCATCTGCCTTTGGTTCAGGTCAGGATCCTGGGATCCTGGAATTGGGTCCCACATCAAGCTCCTTGCGGGAAGCCTGCTTCTCTGTCTGCTTGTGTCTCTGCCTCTCTCTCTGTCTCATGAATAAAAATGAAATTTAAGAAAGAAAAGAATGTGAGCAAAAGATAGTGGGAACTTTGTAACAACCCTGTTGTAACATTGTAACAACTCTGACTTCTATTCTTAATGGGGATGTCTTGTGGATGAGGTGGGGGAGTGAGGGCCCTCACAAGGCCAGACCTATCAAGACTATCAAAGTTATCCAGTCAAGAAAAGATGTTTGTGTAGATCAAAACAGTAGCAATAGAAGTGGTCAGAACTCTAGGTGTCTTTTAAAGATAAAGTTGACAATTCACAAAGCATTCTAATGCTGGGAAAGAGGGAATGAATGGTCAACAAGGACTCCAAGGTATTTGGTCAGAGCAACTGGAAGAATTAAGTTATCATTTACTGATATGAAGATCTGGAGCAGAATTTTGGACGTGTTAATTATGATTTCCATATCAGAAACCTAATAAAAGATATCATGAAATTTGCATATCTAAGTCTGGAGTCCACGGGAAAGATGAAGGTTGAAGATTTAAACATTAGCATTATTGGCATACTGATGGTATTTCAAGTCTTGAGACTGGATGAGATCATCTAGGAAGTGCATGTAGATAGAAAGGAGATGCCCTCAGGTCTGTGCCCTGAGTATTGCCAGTATTTGTACCTCAGGGTATAAATGAGAAAGAACCTCCAGTAGAACGACAAGCAGAACATGGTGTCGAGGAATCCAAGTGAAGAAAGTGTTTCTGGAAGGAAGAAATAATTAGTTGCATCAAATGTTATTGATAGATCAGGTAAGATCAGGTAAGATAGGGACTCAGAATTGGTCACTGGATTCAGCAATGATGCTTCATAGAACACACTTTGGGTGAATAATTTTGGCAAAAGCACCATCAGAGTAATTTCAAGTGAAGATAGAGGAGATAACTGATGGACAGCAAGAAGAGATAACTTATTCAAGTTTCTTGCTGTGAAAGAAAGAAGATAAATAGGACCATAACTCAAAGAAGATATGTGATTAAGAGAGATTTTTGTTGAGTTGGTTAGTTTTCTTAAAGATCTAGAGAATGGGGATCCCTGGGTGGCGCAGCGGTTTGGCGCCTGCCTTTGGCCCGGGGCACGATCCTGGAGACCCAGGATCGAATCCCACGTCGGGCTCCCGGTGCATGGAGCCTGCTTCTCCCTCTGCCTGTGTCTCTGCCTCCCTCTCTCTCTCTCTTTGTGTGACTATCATAAATAAATAAAAAAAATTAAAAAAAAAAAAAAAGATCTAGAGAATGTCTAAAATTGTGTTATTATCTCTTTTCCCAATCTCTTCTGCTTAAATAGTTCTTTTTCTTTCTTTTTTTAATCTTACTCTTGTTTTAAGCAAGTTTTTGGAGGAAAAGGAGATCAAACTGTGTAGTCTCAGTATGTTGGATTTTTTTAAAAAGTTCTATTTGCTGATTTTTAAAATCCTCTTTTAAGAAAGTTTGCTCTCTGTTATATAATATTTAAATAATTTCCAGTTTATTTTTTGTGTTTTCTTGCCAGAGCAGATCTTAATTTTTATATAGTTAATATAATGTTTTCTTTTAGAAACAGTATATTATGTTTTCTTTTAGAATTTTGCCAAATTCAATTTAACATATAAATCTTGGGTCATGGAGTGCTTTGTTAGGATGTGAAGAGAGAAAATCTTTAGATTTTTGTACAACATAAGCAATTTGAGTTTCTTTCTGAACGCTTGCCTGAAGGTTTTTTATTTTATTAAAATGGCAATTGTGTTCCTATGTTAGGTAATCCTGTAGAGGATACAGTCCTGCGGGAAGAAGTGAATACTCCCACTGACTGAATTTATTGCTCCCACCCATTGTAATGGAGTGTGAAACAGAAATTAAGTTGAGCCTTCTACAAAGAATAAACAGTGCAGTCAGCAAAGGGCTCAAATAAAGTACATTTCATTTCCACCTGAGGTGACATTAAACTTGAATTTAGAACAATGAGTGGTATTTTGAAACATCCTGAATGAGGAGTTTATTTCTCAGCAAATGAGCCATTTAGAGGTAGGAAAATGACAAAAGAATCAGAATATAGCAAATAAAATTAGAGGAATTTAAGGAACTAAAGTAAGGTACAGTTGATAGCATTTAGAAACTTGAAAGTCTTCTTTGTTTTTTTTTTTTAAGATTTTATTTATTCATTCATAGAGACACACAGAGAGAATGAGAGGCAGAGACACAGGCAGAGGGAGAAGCAGGCTCCATGCAGGGAGCCTGACCTGAGACTGGATCCAGGGTCTCCAGGATCACGCCCTCGGCTGCAGGCGGTGCTAAACCGCTGAGCCACCTGGGCTGCCCTAGAAACTTAAAAGTCAACTAGAATTTAAGTCAGGGGAATCTTAATATGACACACTTGAAAACAGCCTAGGAAATTTGTCAGCTGTCATAAAAAAATTGAAGTAAATTGTTGAATGAACCTCTAAGGAAAGTAAATTGTCAGCTGTTTTACAAGGAGCAGGATTTTCTGAAAATAACTGACACACCTACTTTGACCAGGAGCTAACCAAGATAAGGGTTTCCTGCTGCCCTTCCAGGCAGAAGGGTTAAACTCAAGGTCAGTTTCCTAGGGAACAAGTGGCTTCCTCCCACCTCCTCCACTCCCACTAGGGCCCCTGCAACTTCCCAACATCTTCAAGCTACGGGCAGCATCTTGAAGCTCCTCCTCCTCCTCCTCCTCCTCCTCCTCCTCCTCCTCCCCCTCCCCCTCCCCCTCCCCCTCCCCCTCCCCCTCCTCCTCCTCCTCCTCCTCCTCCGACTTGCTCTACTTGAGTCAGTGTCTCCCCCTCCTCTGCAATGGACACAAAGTCAGCTTCTCTGAGGGAATAGTGGCAGGATGACGAACGGTGCCTTCTCTTGTCTTGCTCTGGGTTTATTTTGTTGTTGTTTTTAATTGTATTTATTTGAGAGAGACAGAGAAGGAACGGTGGGGAGGGACAGAGGGGGAGAGAGAAAATCAGACTCCCTGCTGCGCAGGAAGCCCGGACCTTTGCAGGACTCCATCCCAGGACCCCAGGGTCATGACCTGAGTCAAAGACAGATGCCCAACTGCTGAGCCACCCAGGCACCCTTGCTCTATGTTTCCATGGAGTCTCCTCAATGGGACTGGTCAGAAATGGTCAGAAATTCACGGAGTCCTATTGCAAGACACTTGGTGACTCCAAAGCCACCCAACTAACAGATCTCAATCTATAAGTTACTTTTTGAAACCAAGGACACAAAAATTAAGAAAATGGATCTCTTTTCCAAACTGTCAGGTTAGAAGATGTTTTCCTTTACAAAGGGATTTGAGCCACATCATGGGAAGAAGTGGTATATATTCAGGATGGAGAGCTTTAACTCTTTTTTTTTCTTTAAAGATTTATCTATTCATGAAAGACACAGAGAGAGAGAGGGAGACACAGGAGGAGGGAGAAGCAGGCTCCATGCCAGGAGCCCGACACAGGACTCAATCCAGGGACTCTAGGATTGTGCCCTGGGCCAAAGGCAGGCACTAAGCCGCTGAGCCACCCAGGGATCCCCAGGATGGAGAGCTTTAATTACCAAGCTGGATAGCGTTAGGAGGAAAACATTCCCTTACCAGCTCAGGTGTAAGTAGTCTGGGGCCTGAAAATTAAATTGACAAAGGTTAATTAATTTTTTTGAATTATTTGTCTAAATTAATGACTTTGAGAAAAGTTTAGTTCACATGCCTGTGGGAGTATGGTATAAGGACCAGCTTTTCAAATTGCAAGGGGCAATGGTTTATATACCAGTTTAACATAATGAGGGGGTTGGTGGGCTAGGGCTTCAGTGGGAAAGTATGAAAGGTTCTGTTGTTTATATATGTTTACATAAATTTTCATCCAGGTCAGATGGGCAGTCTTCTTCCTGGCTGGAAGCTCCCCTCCAAGAGGTATTTACGGCAGCTGGACTCTCATTTACCAGGGCTAAGGATCAATCTTCTCTCAAACAGGAAACCCCTTCCGAGGAGGATTTATTCTGCTTAAGTCAGCAAAGGGAAGTTAGATACAATTTCTTCCTGAGAAAGGCTATTTGTTCAGATGTTTTCAATTTAAAGTTATCCTTATACTACTCTGGAGGGTTATTGGTCCCTTTAATAGCAAATATGCTTGCTTGTTTAGATTTATGTAAGGAAATTGATACTACATTTTTTTAAAAAGAAATCTTTCTTAAATGATGAAAATTCAGTAACCCTGAACTGTATTTACTATGAGCTAAGGCATTTTTTTTGGTTCATCTAACATAGGCCTATACATATATGGTATTACTTTTAATTATCCAAATGCCTGTACAATACTTTGGTCTGAAAAATTGGCATATTTCCTTAGCCAGGGATTCTTTTTTTTGTAAAGATTTTTTTTAATCTATTCATGAGAGACACAGAGAGAGAGAGAGACAGAGACACAGGCAGAGGGTGAAGCATGCTCCATGCAGGGAGCCAATTGTGGGACTCGATCCAGGCATCCCGGGATCACGCCCTGAGCTGAAGGTAGATGCCCAACCACTGAGCCACCCAGGTGTCCCTAGCCAGCGATTCTTAAATTGGTGATTATATTGCTTTAAAATGTAATTAAAATCTCCTGAGCTTAAAATCTCATTCCCAGGCACCTGGGTGGGCTCAGCGTTTGAGTGCCTTTGGCTCAGGTCGTGATCCTGGGGTCCTGGGATAGAGTCTGGCATCGGGCTTCCCACAGGGAGCCTGCTTCTCCCTCTGCCTATGTCTCTGCCTCTCTCTGTGTGTCTCTCATGAATAAAGAAATAAAATCTTTAAAAACAAAACAAAACATCATTCTGAGGTAATGGCGAAGTTCAGGGCTCTGTCACAAGATTTTGGAAGGCAAATCAGACCAGCCATTTGGCCTGATGTCCTCCCTCAGAATATGTGTACACAGGAAGAATCTAATCAAAATAAATGTCATGTTCGGAAAATAGGAAGATAAACTCCAAAACATCAGCCTATGGGTTGTATGTGAAAATGGGTATGAGGTGGTTACAAGCCATTTCTTTGATGGACATCTCAGGTCTACCTCTCTCACAAACTGGTACTACCTCCACCTTCTACCCACAGATTATCCAGCTGCCCACACAGCAGCTTCTTCCCTCCTTGGCCCCCTCAAAGCAGGACTAAGACAATCATTCTGATCCACCGTACCCTGGAAATAAGTGGGAACCTTAAGAAAGAACTGTGCAGAATTACCTAAGGTACTTTTCTGAGGAACATTGCAGATAAACTCATTGAATTGCTTCAAATAACTAAATTTTGGGGCAGCAATAAAGGTGTTCTTAATTAATTAATCAAACTTTCCTTGTTTACTGCTAAAATGTTCATTACTGGATTTGGATAGTAGGAATGAATGATAGTTGCAATGAGGAACTGAAACTGTGCAAGGTTAACAATCATAATGATACCTACTATGTATTCAGGCCACTGCATGCCAGACCTTAGAGAAAAACACCCTACGAATGAGGAAGCTGAAGTTCAGTGGCCCGAAAACACACATCTTCTCTCAGCAGGGTCAAACCAGAAGGGAAGTCTTGCGAGGCCTGACCTGTTCCAGTGCTCTAAATATATTACCACACTGTCGGAACTAAAAATTTACTTACAGGATCTATAATGACTGGTCAGTGCTTTTGAATGAAAATTTGTAAACAGGTATCATAATTACCTTGTGCCAGGATTGATGTCATTGTCACTTCTACATGTAAACCTGTGCCTCATGGTCCGTGTGACTAACACTGAGGCTCTATGGAAAGACTCTGTCCTAACCAGATAAATTGCAAATCTATTAAAGTCACTCTGGGTAAATTAAATGGAGGCTCTCCAACAATATTCTGTGCAAGAGATTCATTTTACAGCAAAACTGCTTTTTTTTAAAAAAAATTATTTTTTCATGAAGGACACAGAGACATAGGCAGAGGGAGAAGCAGGCTTTCCAGAGGAAGCGTGATGCAGGACTGCATCCCAGGACCCACACTCAACCACTGAGCCACCCAGGTGTCCCAACAAAATGTTTTTTTTTCCTTTGATACCCTAATCCTATTTCAGTTCTATTTCCCCAAACTTCAATTGTCTTTTTCCATAGAATATGCACCATTTAGGAAAATACAAACATGAGAAATTTTACTTAAAATTTTTAAATTAAAAAAAAATATATATATATATAAGATTTTATTTATTTATTCACGAGAGACACAGATTGAGAGAGAGAGGCGGAGACACAGGCAGAGGGAGAAGCAGGCTCCACGCAGGGAGCCCGACGTGGGACTCGATCCCGGGTCTCCAGGATCAGGCCCCGGGCTGCAGGCGGCGCTGAACCGCTGAGCCACCTGCGCTGCCGGAAAAACCACGTTCTTAATGAATTTTAAATACTTTACTTTTGTTTTTGCTCGGTTAAATTTTTATGTCACTGGCTTAAAGAGACCTGAAATTAAAAAAAAATAATAAATATAAATACATAAATAAATAATAATAAATAAATAAATAAATAAATAAATAAAAAGACCTGAAATTGAGTCGCATCGAGTCTATGGAGATTTGACAGGTACCCCCTAAAGCGGAGTGTTCAGTGTCCCCGTATCCGTCCCCTCACCTGGGGCTGCCCGCGTGAAACGACAAGATGCTCGCAGAAGGCGATTCCGAGACGGCCGCTGTCGCTCCGCCCCCCGGCGGCGTCTGGATGCGCCGCAGCCCCCCACGGCCTGATGCCACGAGGCGCCCCCCCCGCCCGCCCCGTCTCCTCCGGGCCCGCCTCTGCCCTGGGCCCCGCAGGGGGGCGGGACGCGTAGCGGCCCCGGCGAGGACTCGCAGACCCGAGGCGAGGAGCAGGTGCGCCCTCCGCGGAGGCCCCGCTCCTCAGCCCGGGGAGGGGCAGACTGCGGGCGGGATCCCCTCCGCCGCCAGCTCTCACCTCGCACCCGGGCTCCCCCTCCCGGGATGCCCCCCCGGGGCGGAGCTGGGGCCTCGGAGGGCGGCGGCCCGGCAGAGGCGCGCTCCCCGGGGGCTTCCCGGAGGAGGCGCCGCACCGCGGGCTTCTGGGCGGCGGCAGGTGGGCGGGCCCCAGGGCAGCCCTTGGGGGCCCCGAGGGCCTGGGCCAGCTTCCGCTTGGCGCCAGGCCACGGGGAGTTCCTGAAAGTGCCTGAACCCCGAGGACGATCAGAATCACGTTTTTGCCTAATTGTTCATTATTTTAATTGTGTCAGATACAGAAATAGAACTCATTGGGAGGAAAGTGCCTCTCCGCGCCCCACCGGACTCTGGGGAGCAACCCTTCTTTCTTTCACCGTGTTTGTTGTCGTTTTTAGTTTTTTTTCATTCATGCTCCTTTCATAACTGTGAGTAATCTCACACTCTACTACTAATTAATAATATTAATGATATTAGTAATACCCTCATATTCTCTCACTTGACTTGTTCATGGTAATAGTCCCTACTGACTCCCTGCTGTGATGATTACATTAACCACCTGGGCCCCCCCTCCTGTTTTTTTTTTTTTCTCTCTCTCTCATATTTATGTTGCTATTGTTTCTATTGATTACTATCACCACTTTGAATAATAGTCTTAAAAATGTCCATTTCTTCCTGAGATTGCATCTGTGTGAAATGAATAGCTTCCCATCCTGGCGGCTGCCCTTCCTCCAGCCACTCACCTGTTCGCTTTGTCAAGCTTTGTAGCCTGTACAACAAATCCTGTAGAGCTAATTCAGTTTGCCATACTTTGTCTGTAGATTGATTCTTAACATTAAAACCAGATGTCATTTATGACATTTAAAAAAAAAAAAAAAAAGCAGGACTGTTGCCCATAGTGTGAAGCTGTATGAGGTTAATAATCATAATAACTACTATTTATTCAGGTTAAAACTGAATGCCAGATGTTAGTCCTGAGGAAAATACTCTGTAAATAAGGATGCTGAATTCTCCCTGGAATTGTTAAATTCAATATAAAGAATCTATAAATAGTCTAGTCCTCCATTTTGAAGTTCATGAATCTGGTTTTGTCTGCACACATATTGTGGATTGTCTCATATTAAGTAATTTCATTTAAAGACCAATCCTAAAATAAATAAATAAACAAACAAACAAATAAACACCAATCCTCCCTCATCATGATCACATTGTAATAACCATCTGATAAAAGGACATTGTTTCTTCACTTACAGATGTTTGGAGCAGCAACATGCACAAGACCCAACCCAAACCAATCCTTGTCACCTCCCACTTGTGGTCAAAAGTACTTGGTTGGAACTGGCACCCAATCTGAGGTGGCTCAATCATGGTCTCTTCTGCTGGGAAACACAAAAAGGAAAGAAAAGAGTGACTTTATTCAAAAAATGAAAATTTGGGGGGTGTCTATAGCTGGCTTTTCGTCTCGTAGGTAAGAAAAACAGATGAAGTCCTTTACAGAATAGAATAATATAGAAATGTGGAGAAAAGCAGAAACAAAAGAAAGTAATAAAGACATCTGAGATCCTCATTCAAGAAATCTACCTAAGACCCCTGTAGTTGTACAATAAACTCCCTCCCTTTTTTTAGATCTTCGATTTATATTCTAAATGATGCACTCCTTAAATCCAAGTGTTTATTGTAGAGTAAGGACACTAGGTTTGGCTGGTCGTGATCTCTGTGTTAAAATTTGAGTTTTGTCACTTCCTATTGTTATTTAGGGTAAGTTGCTTAATATTTCTTTTTTTATTTTTTATTTTTTTGCTTAATATTTCTTGTTTTGTTTTTCTCTTCAGAAAGATAATGCTAATTTACATTTCTATCAGCAGCATTAGTTCAGGCTGCTATTACAAAATACCATAGGCTGAATGGCTTATAAAGAAAAGAGATTTATTTCTCATAGTTTTTGGGGCTGGATGTCCAGAGTGCCAGTTTGGGAAAGTTCTGGTAAGATCATACTTCTAGGTTGCAGACAATGCACTTCTCTTTGTATCGTCACATGGTAGAGACCACAAAGGTAAAACAAGCTCTCTCCTGACTTTGAGGGCACTAATCCCATTCATAAGGGCTCCCCACTAATGGCTTCATCTACTCCTAGTCATCCCCCAAAGGCCCCACCTCCTAATGCCATCACCTTGAGGGTTCAGGTTTCAACATGTGAATTTTAGGGGAATACAAACATTCAGTCCATGACAGTATAAGACAGCTAGCTCATCTTCCAACAACCTTACCTTTATTCGATATTTAATTTATTTTATAATTGCCAAGCTAGTAAGCCAAGTATGCTATTTTTCTTGTTAACATTTTCATATGTTTTTGTGGGGCACCTGGGCTCAGTGGTTGAGCAACCGCCTTTGGCTTCAGGTCATGATCTCGGGGTCCTGGAATCAAGTCCTGAATCAGGCTCCCTGCAAGGAGCCTGCCTCTCCCTCTGCCCATGTCTCTGCTTCTCCGTGTCTCTCATGAATAAATAAATAAAATCTTTAAAAAATGTTTTCATATATTTTATTATAAATCGAATTTGTGAAGAAAAAGAACATGAACCTTTTTACTAACTTATGGATCATTTCTAGTCTATGTGAATTAAGTCCTTTGTCCATTTTTTTCTCATATTTTTCTTAATTATTTCTAAGGGGATCTTTGTATAGAAGGAATATTATTGAGTAACATTTCTAATTGTTGAAAATATTTCTCTGTGTGTCATTTGTTTTCAGTTTTGTTTAGGTACCTGTGAACTGGAGAATTCATCTTCCTCTCAAGTCTACCATTTCCTCTTTTGTGGTACCTGCTTTGCATGACATTCTCAGGAAGGCTTTTTTTTAACTATTAAATTATAGGACTATTTCCAGATTTTTCTCTGGCATTTTATTTCATATTTAACATCAAAATTTATAATCAAGGGGCACCTGGATGGCTCAGTCAGTTAAGCATCTACCTTCAGCTCAGGTCATGATCTCAGGGTCCTAGGATAGAGTCCAATGTTGGGTTCCCTGCTCAGCAGGGAGTGTGCTTGTCCTTCACCCCCCTTGCCCCCACCTCATGCTCACTAAAAAAGAACCTAATTTTATTCATTCTCCAAATGGCTAGTCAAAATGACTCCTTTGTCATATAATAAATTTTTACTTGTTTGTGTGCCTGTGCGTTCTATTTTATTCCATTGAACTACCTGGCTTTACAATAAAAGTACATTTGTTTTAATTACCCTAGCTTCAGAATATAAGACTCTAACTCCACAGCCTTTGCCTCTCCAAAAAACATTTAAATCAATAAAATTTTATTGCAGTTTAATTTTGTTTTTCTGCTCGTTTTATTGTATTGGTATAAAATAGCTTAAATTCAAGAACTACTTGCCAGTGATTAAATCAGGAGCCTGGCAAAAGAATCACCTTGAAGGATTAATTTTGGTTTGGGATCCCTATCACTTCCTTTCTTATATAAGCTAAAATATCCACAGAATTACTTGAAGTTCTGGCAATTCACTTGAAAAATATATATGAAAAGTCTGCCCTCTTGTGTCAATGTGATTTACATTTTGTCAATCATTCCAGTTTTAAGTAGTCTCTATTTATAGAGAAAAGGAAAAGACAGAATCAATATTTTTGAACATTTTATTTGAATGTATCATTAGAAATAAACAATAGGTTGGAGCACTTGGGTGGCTCAGTCGGTTGAGTGTAGAACTCTTGATTTCAGTTCAGGTTATGATCTCAGGTAGGTAGGATCACACCCCCCTTGGGCTCCATGCTCAGCGAGGAATTTGCTTGAGATTCTCTCTCTACCCCCTTTCCCTCTTAAAGAAATAAATCTTTAAAAAAAGAAATACATAATTGGAGAAAGTGAATAATCTAATGTTCTTTTTTCTTTTCTCTTTCACCTTTGTTCAGGGGATAGCTCCTATATAATAAAATTTTAATTCTGCAAATTCTTTGCCATTCATAAAAATGTGTTCATTCTGTTTTCAATGGTATTGATACATAATACTCAAAAAGGACTAAACATCTCATAATCCTTAAACATGTATGTTAGGTGTTTCTCTGTGGAGAGCCCTACAATGCGTGGTCCTCTAGTATCCACAACCAAGAAGGGGCTAATCTGAAATTCATATAACATGACCTCTACTTCAAGAGCAGGAAATATAGCGTTACTGGAGAGGGTCAAGCTGGAAGAGACTTCAGAAGAATGTGAGGCTTTGGAAAACAGTAAGGAAATTGTTATTGAAAAGTTTGGTAACATAGCTTCCTATCATAATGTAGACAATAAAGGGGGTATTTAATGAATTCGTGGATCTAGCTGGAGAGATTATAGACAGAATGTGGAAAATTTCAACAGGTTTCTAGCTTCCTATAATTAAATACAAGATAGAAGTGGGGGGATGGGAAAAGGAAGAAAAACTAAAGAAGGAACTGTATCATTTTCATTCAGATTTTAAGAATTTAGAAGAAACATAAAGGATCCAGGGATTTGAAAATAAAATTGGTTTTCATCCTCAGCTATTCCCAGAAAAAGATTCTCAAAGAAAGAAGTAGCTCTAGCAAATATAAAGTGCAGCACACTCAAAGAAACTCAGGGTAAGGATTGCAAGTGTGTGGCTTCTATAAATCCCCTTATTGAGACCTCAAAACAAAACAAAATGGAAACCAAGGGCATCTTTCCCAGGACTTTGCTGGATCTTAGAGAGGTTGCTGCACAGTGTCCTGACTCTTGCTCTTGGCCTAAGTCTCTTCTCTAAGAGTCTGTCTTTTTTTTTTTTTTTTTCTTTTCAAATATTTTATTTATTTATTCATGAGAGACACAGAGACATGGGCAGAGGGAGAAGCAGGCTCGCAGGGAGCCCGATGTGGGACTAGATCCCTGGTCTCCAGGATTACTCCCTGGGCCAAAGGTGGTGCTAAACCGCAGAGGCACCCCCGACCACCGCCCCCACCGCCTCCCCACCTCCACCCCCCACCTATACCCCTCCCCCGACTGCCCAAGAGTCTGTCTTATCAAAAAAAAAAAAAAAAAAAAAAGGACCCGAAATCGGGTCCCAAGTCTGGCTCCCTGCATGGAGTCTGCTTCTCCCTCTCCCTGTGTCTCTGCATCTCTCTCTCATGAATAAATAAATAAAATCTTAAAAAATAAGCAAAATAAAATCTTTAAAAAAAAAGGAAGGAAGGAATGGAATAAAAAGTGTGTTATACTTTATGCTTAATGGCATGGATTTAAAAAGTACAAAATTAAAAAAAAAAAAAGTCTTTGGAACTTCCCAGTTTACTATGGGCAGGAATTGGGCTGAGAAGCTCATTTTGTTGCAAAAACTTAGCCATCCCATCTAGATAAGGACCCAGAATGCAAAACCAAGAACTTAGAAGGCAGTGCCAAGAACCAAGGAGAATCATTCCCAGGAGCAAAACTGTCCCCAATTCTAGATTTCACAGTTATTAACCTCAGTAACTGTTGTGCCTCTGATCCTGTCCCTATTTGAACTGGAGTTCCTACTGCACTTATTTTTGGCTCACCATCATGTGCTGGTAGAAAAAACTTTAAAACTAAAAATCTCTCTTTAGTTTACAGCTTAGCAGAAAGAGAGGAACTACACCCCAGGAGCCAAAGAACCTCATCCATGCCTGGATCTGATTTGGGTGATGACCACCTAAGCTTGATGCTGTAACATGAGAACCCCAGGGGTCCTAAGAGTTGATGAATATGTTTTCTGCATAGTCAGAGGACAGGCAAATTCTTACACCATGGTTGGTGACCATAAATTCATCTTTTTTTTGTTTTTAAGATCTTATCTATTCATGAGAGACACAAAGAGGCAGAAATATAGGCAGAGGGAGAAATAGGGTCCCCACAAGGAGCTCGACGTGAGACTTGATCCCAGGTCGCCAGGATCGCCACCTGAGCCAAAGGCAGATGCTCAACCACTGAGCCACCCAGGCATCTCATGACGGTGGTAAGTTCTCTGGCACTCTCCTCATTGAGTTAGGGGGTGTTTGCCTCTTCCCCTTGAATCTGAATGTGTTCTTTGTTTTGGCCCATAGAATACGGACAAAGTGAGTAGGTGCCAGTTTCTGGGCCTAAGCTGTAAGAGACTAATGTTCCCACTTTCTGTATCTTGGAATACTCACCTTTGGAGCTTGAATCTCCCCGTAAGCAGTTCGTCTGTGGAGAGGTCCTGAGATCCCTGGAGAGGGAGGAGAGCACAGCTGAATCCAACCTTCCAACAACTGCCAAGGCCAGGCATCTGAGTGAATCCAATACCACCGAATGACTCCAGCCCACACCATAGGGAGCAGAACTTCACAATTGAGCCCTGCCTACATTTCTGACCCACAGGATCATGAAATATAATAAAATGTTTTGGGTTTTACCCACTTTGGGGTAATTTATTGCCCTGTAAGAGATGACGGGAACAACATTTCAGTGTGAGCTTAGTAAGCAGCTGGTGCAATACGGAAAAAAAAAAGATTTTTTTTATGGAAAAAATTTAATATGGAAAAGAAAACTGCTGTTTTCCTTGGTCTTCTTGGGGTGAAGTTGGCCTCAGGTGCAGGTATTCTCTGTTCCCCATGTAATAAATTTTTCCAGCATCACCTTTACTGGTTTTCTAAGATTTTTGAATCTTGGTGTTCAATAATTGCAGACTATTTAAATATAATACTCTACATTTTCCTCCCAAGCTTTATTAATAAAGATTGCTATGTTTTGGCCACTCCTTGGCTTCTCATATCTTTGGAATTCAGATGGAACTATGGGGGGATATTTTTTCATCCCTCTCTAAAGAATTTCTGCCAAGCCCAGTTTTTCAGAATTTTAATGCAATCAGATTGGTTTTATTTGCTTTTAAATACTAGTGAGATGGAGAGGAAAGAACTGATTTTTTTTTGTCATGTTCCATTAACCAATGCAAATAACTTTCCATATGCTCACTGAACAATTTAAATGCATTTCTGCAGTCAACCTGCCTTTAATCTTTTTGCAACATATCTGCTAACTGGGGAGTTGAGATCTCCATGGCACCTTATGGTTAGAGAGTGAGTAAAATTACAGAACTTGAATCCTTACAGTTAATCTGTAAAATTCTTAATACTCATTTAATTTAAACCATAAAAAATCCCATTTAATCACATGCAATATCCATAAACAGAGACATTTAAAATCTGGTCTCAAGACGTCTTAGAAAATCAGTTGCATTAAAGCTGCTCTAGGAATTCTGCTCATTGTTGATTTTTGGTGTCTTTTCTGAGCTGGCCCTCTGTGTAGCTATTCTTCCCTGTGTAGACTTCTTCCCTCACACCTAACTGGTCGTTGCAAGCTACATAACCTAGAAGAGCTTCAAATCCAGTTTAATCTGCTCGGGTGGAGTAAGGTTTCAAAAGCTCTATCTCACTAACCACCTTTCATTTCTTTACATTTCGTTCAGGAGATGAAGTGGTCTCCTCCCATCTTCTTTCTGAGTCCATCCTGTTTATTCACAGTGACTGTCATGCAGATCCAGCTGTATTATACTCAGGCTTTCTAACTCCAAACATCTAAGTAGTATTAGGCTCCCCAATATTTCCTATAGCTATTAAATAAGAATCTAAGGACAAGAAAGTGTAGAATATAAGGTATTCTATAAATAAGAATCTGGATCCTACAACTGCTTTGTGATTAAATCAGAGTTCTAAATCCCTCAGTAGACTGGACAATTTTGGGGATTCCATCCAAAGGGACAGCTGTGTACTGACAAAATGTCCCTTCCTCTGGCCTCCTTAGTACTGATAAAGGAGTACTCCATAGAGCTCCATGATGCTCTGGTGAGAGCCTCAGCATTCTGACTCCTCCTACCTTCCATCCTGGTACCCACCGCTTCCCCATCCTTATTTGCCCTGGGACCATTAAGATCAATCATACTGTGTTGTTCATCTTGATTTCCCTCAGTGGCTACAAAAAGCACATTAAGTTATTCCTCGTATCCCAGACTATAAGGACCAGAGAATTTGTGAACATCCTTCCTTTTTACCCATATTTCACCCCTTCCCAATTCCTGAACCTTCCTGCTGTGCTTTTAGAATTCGATCTATTCAGCAGCTGGATGGCTCAGTTGTTTAAATGGCTTCCTTCAGCTCAAGTCATGATCCTGGGGTCCTGGGATGGAGCCCTGCATTGGGTTCCCTGCTCAGCGGGGAGTCTGCTTCTCCCTTTTCCTCTGCTGTTCCCCCACTTGTGCTCTCTGGCGTGCTCTCTCTCTCTCTCTCTCTCTCTCTCTCTTTCTGTCAAATAAATAAATAAAATCTTAAAAAAAAAAAAAAGAATTCAGTCTTTCAACAGAAAAATTCCATCTCCTTGACCTGTTCTCTTACTTTCCTGCTCTGATACTAGATTCTTCTCTGAGGACACTGGTTCCCCTGCAGCCCTCTCAAGGGGTGGCTGTCCTCTCTCCTCCCGCATGCACCTCTTACTACTCAGCCTAGAAGAGGGGTAGTTGCCTCTTTCCTCGACTTTGCCACTTCAAGATCCTTCTCCCTTCCTCTCTCCATGGAAATATATCTCCTGCCATTCCTCCTCACTGCACCGTTTACAGCAATCTCTCATTTCCCTAATCTAACTCCTGCCTTACTATCAGTGTCTTTGACACTATTCCTGCCAAACTGTCAGTGATGTCAATGTACACCTAGCAGATCCTTCCAAAGTCCTGATCCTTTGGTTCCCCAAATTCTACTCAAGCTTCTTAACTCTTCCCTCATCCACTCATTCCCATGCTCATATGTTAGACATTTTCCCCATTACTAAGAAATGCAACCTCTCCATATTTCAACTTCAAGAATTCTACACGTCCCTTAAGAGCACCTGTCATTCCATTAACAGGTGAGGGCAAGAGCAAGATAGAGATTATAGAGCTCATATGATCAAACTTTAAACCTTGAGCTAAGGCATGCTGTAGAACACATATTTCATAATATTGCTTGATTATTAGGAATTTGAACTGTTTTTCGCTATCATAGATAATACTATGCTAGATATCTTTGGGCAAACTGCTGATTATTAATGAATGTGTTTACTAATACGAATTTCCAGGGGTCCATAGATTCAGAAAGATCTTTTAGCAGTCCTGCTGGATTAATTAAATGTGTCTAGGTTTGCTCAGAGGTGTTACAATGAGAACTGAGAGATATGAAAAGCTTTTCTTCCTTTATACTTCTGTATTGTTTGAGTTTTAAAATAAGAACCAGCATTTATGAACTTGTGACAGAGATAAAATCTTTTTGTTTTAAAGTTAGTGGATCGGGATCCCTGGGTGGCGCAGCGGTTTGGCGCCTGCCTTTGGCCCAGGGCGCGATCCTGGAGACCCGGGATCGAGTCCCACATCGGGCTCCCGGTGCATGGAGCCTGCTTCTCCCTCTGCCTGTGTCTCTGCCTCTCTCTCTCTCTGTAACTATCATAAATAAATAAAAATTAAAAAAAATTAAAAAAAAGAAGTATAAAGTTAGTGGATCATATTAACCAGTGATTCACAGAAGACATAAAGCAAATTGGCAATGAACATGTGAAAAAAAAGGGCCAGAGATGAACTTTGAGGCCAGTACGAGTATTCTTTTAGTTTTTGTGAGATTTAGTTTTTCCCTCTTTATATTCTCAAGATTTTTCTCTTTACCATTCTGTTTTTTTTTTAATCTGAAGGTATATTCAAGGTGTTATTTTCATCTCATTTACAGGATATTTAAAGGTGTGAATGTATTCTCATTGATTTTACCCAAGATCTGCTGTACTCTTCCTCTAATTTGGCTTTTTTTTTTTTTCATTTATGGGATATCTAAAATCCCTCTCTTTTTTGTTTTTTTAAAACTATGCATCTCCGGTTTTATCATGTCTTATTCACCTTCACACCAACCCGCTCTTTCTTCGTGATTCTTCTGCCAAGTTTAGCTAATGTGGAAACACCTTGTGTCTTGAGATAAATAAACACTCTTATTATTACACTGCTTAAACTAAAAAAAAAAAAAAGGAAAAGAAAAATTGGAGTCTCCTCTTTTTCTGAAACTTTATAAAGACTTTTTTTCTGTTGCTTTATTATACATTTTAATTTCCCTCTTTCAAAATGTGCTCATTTTTTAAGTGAGAACTTCCTTCAAACAGTGTTTACCAAATTACATGGAATGAGGAATGAGTTTATGTCCATTGTGTGCCAACTTGGGTGCAATTCCCAGTCTTGTGTTGGGACCTTATCCAGAACAGTTTCAGGAGCATGTGCAGAGTTCATAAGCTCTTTCATTATTTAGAAGGCTTCTATCTATTTCTGTCCTGCAGGCATGAGACGTGCCTTTTCTATATTCACCACCTGGGTTTTTTTTTTTAACATTCAGAACAGATCATGCATGTAGATCTGTCGGACCCTCAGTGTGCACGGTGGCCAGAGATCTTCCTGACCCCATCCCTGTTTCTAATGCTTTACTTGTGAGCATTGCATTTTAGAGAGGATAGTAAGCCACCACCACCAGTCTTGATTTGGGGTGGCCCCTAGGTCCTATCCCACTAGTATTATGGAAATTTTGGTGTCTAATTCGGTATAGAAGAAGTTGAAGCAGGATGTAGACATCAATATTGACATCACAAAGTAGCAGCTAGAAAGTAGAGGAAGAGCTGTCAATTTTCTATTTGATAATGATTTCCAAGTTCTGAAACAGGAAGGGAATGGATGGCAGAGGATGGAGGGAGAAAAGCTGACTGGCTCCTCACTGCTCAGCTGACTACTTCTTGTAACCTGGTGGTCTGTAGAAAAATCCTATGGTTCAAACAAGATTACTGCTGTGCCCATTTTGAGTTTTCCTTTTTTTTTTTTTTTTTTTTGCTTCTGGAATCAACTATTTAAGTCAGAAGCTGAGTGAGGCAAATTAATTATAGCCATTTTCTTAAAAAGATGTGGGGAAAATCCTACATTAAGAGGTAAATTTTATTTTCAAATAATCCTGAAAGAAAATGCAAACTAATGATATTTTCTATCACCAACTTTGTCTTTTACTAAGAAGAGCATTTAAATACATGCTACGGGCTCAGTTAATTTAAACAGAGAAACTAAATAGTTGTAAAAATCTCATTAGTCCCCTTAATAGTAGTCTCATATCTTGAAAGCAAGTTCATCTGTTCTGTCCCCACAACTTCTTTTTTTTTTTTTTTTTTTTTTTAAGATTTTATTTATTCATGAGAAACAGAGAGACACAGGCTCCATGCAGGGAGCCCGATGCGGGACTTTATACCGGGACTCCAGGATCATGCCCTAGGCCAAAGGCAGGCGCTACCACTGAGCCACCCAGGGATCCCCTGTCCCCACAACTTCTGATAAAGATACAGTACTGTTGACCTAAATAAAAAGGCAAGTTTTGGACCATTTTAAAAAGATGAATTTACTTGATTTTGGCTCAGGTCATAATCTCAGAATTCTGGGATTGAGCCCCATGTAAGGCTCCACATTCGATGTGGAACTTGCTTCAGATTCTCTCTCCTCTCTCCCTTGGCCCCTCCCCCTCCCTCTCTTAAAAAAAAAAAAAAGAAGAGTTTATTTGGGAATAACAGAGAAATTGTAATTTGGAACAGGCAACCTGAGTAAGCTAATCCACTGAGGGTTTGGGATGGGCTGTATTTATGGGCAGGGAATAAGAGGGGAGAGTTCAGTTAGAGTCTGATAAAATCAAAACAAATGGAGACCAGATTTGAAAATTCGCCAAGCAGACAAAACCAGTCCAGTCATACAGACAAAGCTCAAAGTCAGTACATTTGCAAGTCTAACCCAACCTGGATCATTTCTTGTTTAGGACTGGAAAATAAGCAAAATTTTCCAGTCAATATGAAGCAATCCCTGATTACTTCCTTATCATTATTTTTTTTTTAAGATTTTACTTATTTATTTGAGAGAGAGAGAGAGTGGGGGAGGAGTAGAGGGAAAGGGACAAGCAGACTCCATGCTGAGCACAGAACCCTCACTGGGGCTCCATCCCAGGATCCTGAGCTCATGACCAGAGCAGAAATCAAGAGTCAGATTTTAACCAACTGACCTCCCAGGATCCACTACTTCCTTATCATTTAAGAAAATCCAAATAGGGATACCAGGGTGGCTCAGCGGTTTAGTTCTGCCTTCAGCCCAGGGCGTGACCCTGGAGACATGGGATCGAGTCCCATGTCGGGCTCCCTGCATGGAGCCTGCTTCTCCCTCTACCTGTGTCTCTGCCTCTCTCTCTGTGTCTCTCATGAATAAATAAATTAAAAAATCTTAAAAAAAGGAAAATCCAAATATTACCAGTTTTCTGTAAATTAGGTATTTAGGGGAAATCAATCTCTCAGCCCTTAAGTTTTGCTTTCCTGAGGACACATGTATGAGATTTTTCCATTTTATAATCTCTGGTTCTGTTTTAGATAGAAATTCTTTCATGGTACCCTTGAATCAAGCAGACAGGGTATTGACTTTTCTTACCATTCATCTGATTATGTCATTGTCTACTAATCCTTAATACTTAAGTCAGTATGCATTGATAAATAATAATTTGATTGCAGGAGCATATGCACTTAAACTGACTTATACCGTTTCTTAGGACATTTTCAGAAATTGCCATATGCTAGTTGTCCTAAATTCTCTTTATAACAGATCCTTTAATGTTTCTTCAAGAAACTGAACGTCTGAAATCTATATCCAATCCAAATCAAATATAGAAACATAGACCATGAAACTTGTACCATTTCTATTCTCAGTTGTTCATATGCAAAGTGGAAAACAATGATCTATTTCACATGTTAAGGATAAATGCAACTAAGAATGTCCTAGACACCTTTTAAACATTTCATAAATATTATTTTTCCTTATGGACTACACAAAAATCTAATTCATCTTATGGATTGCAAGAGTTCTGTTTGTAATCATGAGAGGGTGCATGGGAATGAACTGATTTTTTTTCATCCAAACACTTAAAAGCAAAGCTCTGTTCCACATCAGTGAGAAAACACTCAACACAGCAGAATCATTTAATAGCTTTCAATATTAATACAAGGATATGCTATGGCTATGTTCAGTTTTCCATATCTCTGGTTATGTTTATCCATTGAGTCAGGTAATTGATACAACTCTCCAGTCCAAGTTACCTGTGTAAGGGTGAATTTTAATATTTTTTTACCCTGTATAAAACATGATTAGAAGAGAAATATATCTTCTTTCCTCAAAATGTTTACCCATCATCTAACCAGTGTAGTCAGATTGTAAGGGATAAATTGTTACCATGTGACACAGCAGGAAAGCGAGTTAAAATTCTTAGCAAGTCCAAGGCAACTATCTGGATATCCCAGAGTGCAGTGATGTCATAAGAACATGACCAGATCATGCAAGCGTTCACCAGATAACCTTACTTGTTCTTTATGGCTTTATTTATGCAAAAACAACAATTAATGTTTTGATTCATCATTCCCTTTGCTATCAAGGATATAACAGTAACTAAATCCCTTACAGAATTCATTTTTGCAATGAGAAATAGGAAAGAGAAAAGTTACACCTTACATGTGCCTGAGAGTTGTAATATTATAATCCTACAGCTTTCTAAGAAGATGGATGGCACTCCTGAATATAGAATAGTTATACAGAGTCATTGATCCTTCTTAGCAGATGTCCAAAGGAAGGCTAAGAAAATCCTTCCAGTCCTAAGAACTATAGGGCAAACTACAAACTACTTCCAGAGAATAGGACTCTTGAGTTCCAACCATTGGTACTTACTTTAGAGTTTTGTAAATAACCTTAAACAAACAGTTTGGATATTCAGCTAATCCTGAGTAGGGGATTTTCTTTTCTTTTTTTTTTTTTTGTCTGAATGACCAAATCCAGAGATTTGATAGAGAATAATAATTAGTTATCTACCTATCTATATATATATATATTTTAAAGATTTTATTTATTTATTCATGAGAGAGAGAGAGAGAGAAACAGGTTCCATGCAGGGAGCCTGATGTGGGACTCGATCCCTGGACTCCAGGATCACACCCTGGGCTGAAGACGGCTAAACTGCTGAGCCACCCAGGCTGCCCCAGAATAGTAATTAGTTATCTATATATTAAGCAAAATCAAACTTCACTTTATAATTCAAGAAACTTTAGACATTGAGCTTCTAGTAATAGGTATGGAGTCAAAGGCTCTCAGTATATTTTTGGAGTGACCAGTAGATCTCCTTTGACCCTTTCCTTTTTTCTTGCTATGTTCCTTCTCAAAAATATCTTATCCATAACTTTTGTGAATCATACCTGCAGTCCATATTCCAACCCTGAGCTCTCTCCTGAATACCAGTCACTTGCTCACAAGTACTTATAATGTGCCTTAACCACAGATATTTGATGTGGTTGATTGTTTTGCAGAACAGGAGAAAAGTAGAGGTTATAGCTCTGCTCCAAAAAAAATGAGTCCCTTTTTATATTTAGCAGGGAACCTTCCTTAGTTGTATCTCAGGGTCAACAGTAGACAGTGACAGCTTTAAAATATATACATATTTTTAATCACTTGAGTATTAGTATAGGTATTTGACTGGCATCTGATTATTGGGGATGAAAAATATTATTTTGGCCAACAGGATTTTACACATGGGTAGTAAAAGCCAGTTGCCAGTGCCATTAAACAAAACAAACAAAAAACAAAACCCTCCCTATAGCTTCTTTAAACCTTCTACTTTTAATTATTTCCTCTGTTAGACAAAACATGATGAATTATGATGATATGTGGCCTATTGGATTACTTATTGGAAGACATTTTTATTTTCTATTGTTCACTGAGAAATCATTTCTTTTCAGAGAAACAATGTTTTTGCAAAATATGTGGAAAAATACTTAATGTCTTTCTAATCAATTCCTCAACCACTTAAATAAGCTACAAAATAAAGTTTTACGTAAAAATTGTGCTGATAACTGGTTTGATCTACTGTAAGTGAAATGTTTAAAAATGAGTTAAGTTTAACAGCTGACAGTATGTAGTAAATCTGTTCATTTATTTATTTATTTGTAAAGATTTTATTTCTTTATTCATGAGAGATGCAGAGAGAGAGGCAGAGACAAAGGCAGACACCTCACAGGGAGGTTGATACGGGACTCAATCCCCAGACTCTGGTATCAGACCTGACGTGAAGGCAAACGCTCAAACGCTGAGACACCAGGTGTCCCAATAAGACTATTTAGAATATCTTGAGATATAGGTAACGGGCAACAGTTAGTGGGAAACTAGGCAAAATACCAGCACCACCTAGAAATGAACAGGATAGCATGAGAGGGAGTAAAGAAAGGAAATTGAGAAAACCAGAACAGTGAGCAAGAGAGAGGAGACCTGACCAGAATAATGTAAGACTGGACACTTTTTGGTGGAAACCACATAATACTGTTTTATATTCAGTTTCAAATTATTTACAATTTCAGATCACTTTACAGCAATGTCAACTAGGTCATCCGTCCAGATTATCATTAAAGTCAACTAGACCAGTGAAGACCTTCTGTGTGTGTGCATACATGCACATGTGTTGAAAATAAGTTCAGTGAGTTAATAAGGTGTGGAGCAGTGCCAATGTATTAATTGTACTAATTTTGTGGAAGCAAGAATTTGAAGATAAAGATAGCTATGAGTATGCTGGGTATTCCTAGAAATCTTGAGGAGCTCCCTGCATACTTCATAAGACATGGGTTTGGGATTTGAATCAGTCTTACAGTCTTAAGTAGTAGGAAGAGTTCTATCACAGATTTTAGATGACACACAAGTACACACACTTTTTTATTGTGAAAAAAATTAGCATGGAGCTTTTAAGGGGCTACTGGTTTGCAGTGTCAGATAAAATAGTCTCAGCAGGCAAGTAGACTCTCCTAATTACTAGAAATGAGTATCTATCTATCATCTATCTATCTATCTATCTATCTATCTATCTATCATCTATCTATCTACCAAAAATAAGGGATAAAAACTCATAAGGAATCTTCGAAGAAAGAAAAGCATAGTCCAAACAATCATGGAATATACTGTTCCTAATAGTGGGGCAGCAATAAAAGTACTCTGGACCCAAAGTCTGTAGATAGAGCCAGAGAAGGTGCAGGTATAACTAGCAGTGTGATCTGTTGGGTTATTTGCTGAAAGATCATCCAGATGGGGTGACCCTCAACCCATCCACCGTGATTCCCTCCTTAGAGCAGCAGCCCTATGGCTTCTGTCTCCTAGTAGCACTGGAAGAGGTGCATCACCCCTACCAATTACTTTGTCAACTCATCCCTGATTCCATTTCATTTATAATTATATTTATATTTTTTATGATGGAAAGAAAACTATAGTGTTAATACATTAACACTGGTACTAATTCTAATGCTGTGTGCTTGAGAATAAAATTTAATCAAAATAGTTTTATGTTACAAAATTCCGAACATATCTAGAGAGTTGTTAATATAGTTAGAATATAGGGAGGTCAGTGTATCATAAAGCATTAGGGTAATACTCAATGCCTTCTCTTAGAAAACTATTCCTTTAGAATTCTGGACCATATCTCTCAAATTTTTTTTTTTTTATCTCTCAAATTTGAGAAAATGCTCTGTCACCTTGAAACTCAGTTTGGGGTTCATCTTATTTTAGTGTTCTGCTGGTTGGGAGGAAATATTAAACTGCTTCTTCATGAACCTAGGAGGAAATCTATAAGAGCAGTATTGGGTAGTGTAGGATTTGGCCGTCAAAGTTGGAAACTGTTTGCCTTGATAGGAGGCTGCTTTCCCCCTCTAAAGGGAAATGTCCTGTCCCTGATTAGCTATTGACCTAAGGGCTAAACCCAGTAGGTTAGGAGAATGAAAAGCTGAGAGATGTTAGAGGGAAAAATGTTATTCATTCACCTCATGTTTCCATTCCAGTAATTCTTTATGGCCTCTTATCCTAAATGTTATTCACTTGACCCTATAGAGGTGTAGGGTTCTTCACTGAAGAAACCTGTTAACCCATATTTTCTGATTGTATAGACCTATGATAAAAACTGGATATCCTAGATATTTAATTCATATCTTCTTCCCCATCTTCTCTGGACTCATGTGAGACCACAGCCCTGGAAGCATATGTTGGTTCAGCAGAACTAAACTTTCCATTGCTTGGTTGTGTCAGTGTCTACACCGGACTGGAGGCAGTGTTCACAGGTCTTTCCAGTTTGCATTTGTTCTTTCAAAAGCCCTCCTTAGAACACCTGTTTGCAGTTTTCTGCTGTGCTTAATAACTTTTTTCACCCTGGAATTTGAAGCTCTGTTTTTCACTTGGGGTGAAGGAATTGAAAACTGGAATTGCAAATTCTGACTCTGCATCCCCGCTATGTCCAGCCATGATAGCTAGTGCACACCACAGGTGGTAAGGCCAGGGAGACACCCCAACAATAAAATACGTAAATGCTTCAGTAAGAAGATGCCAGTATAAGATTTCCTCATTTTAATATAATCCCTTGCCATGTTTCCAGGGAGAAATTAACTAACAAAATTAATCTCACAACCTAAAGTAAATTAAAGGAAATTAAAGTCCTTAATCTTGCCCTGTGATTTCAGGCCCCAGAACTCTCTAAAGAGTTTAAGTTAGAGTCCAAAGAAATTTGAATATTTTGTGGGTTTGTGTCTTCTCAGAAGCAGCCCGAGCAATTCTCCATGCCCAGAGGGAGCTGGGTTTCCTTAGTGGCTACATTCTGGGTTCTGCCTCACAGTCTCCATAAATCTTCCAGAGCCAATAAAAGCAACTGGAGAAGACTCCCATTGAAGGATTTCTTATGGCAATGTATTTTATCACATCTAGAAGGAAAAGGGGATCTGTGTACCCATTTCCTTTCTCAGAGATATTTAGAGATTGCTGCCTTATAAAATTTAGAAAACCCCTAGGGTGATAGCCCTGGTCTCCAAGCTTTTTGAGGTTCTTATTTTGGTACTCTTCCAAATGTGCAGAAGTTTATCACCTCAATTGCCCCTTTCAACCCTGATTTCTCGTCCTTTAAGCCTGCATGGAGTCCAAAAGAGGAGTTTAACGACCTTCATTTTGACCTTAGTCTGTACTTTCTAATTGATTAGATTCTTCTTTCCAGTTTATCTCTTTATTTAGGCAAAAGACCCGGCAGGTGAAACATCCTGTGAGAGGAACCTGAACTACCCCCTCAAGCAATAATGACTGCCCTGACTCCAAGACCCAGAAGATTGAGCCCAAGAGAATGACCTACCCAATCTTTACTGCCCAGCTGCCTGTACCCACTGACTTTTGTCCCACATTTTCCTTATATAATCTTAGAAAATATTTTCAGCAGTTTAGAGACAATCTTCGCGACATAAGTCTGCTGTTTTCCCAGTGTTGGCCTCACTGAAATAAATTTCTTTCTTTTTCACCACCACTCACATCTCTGCCTTTGGATTTGGTCACATCAAGTGGTGGAACATGGTCTACTTGAGACCTCTGGAGCCAGGTGCTCTTGCACTCTTGTGCCCCCATTACAACACCCCCACTTAAGACACCATTCACCAGTCTGGGTTATCATCTGTGCTTCTGACCAACTGGCACTGGATTGGAAGTTCCAACAGCTCCCTCTTCGTTTCAATTAATTTGCTAGAGCAGCTCAGAGAACTCAGAGAAGCTTTACTTACTAGAGCACCAGTTTATTTTACATATATATAAAATTAAGGAACAGCCAAAGAGAGATGCATAGGGCAAGGTAGGAGAAAACGGTACAGAGAGAGCTTCCATGACCTTACTAAGCACTTACTCTCCCCAAATCTCCATGTGTTCACCAAACTGCAAGTTCTCTGGGCCTCTCCTTTTGCCTTTTTATGGAGGCTTCAGAACACGAGCATGCATGATTAAATCATTGGCCATCAGCAATTGATTCTACCTCCAGCCCCTCCTCCTCTTCTGAGGTTGGGGAGGTAGGATTAAAGGGTCCAACCTTCAAATCACAGGTTAGGTCTTCTCTCAAGCAGCTTCCACTCTTAGGTGGATTCCAAATGTCATCTTATTAACATAAAAAGAGACTCCTTTGTAACGCTCATCTCTTAGGTAATTGCAAGGGTTTTAGGAGCCCTGGGCCAGAAATAAAGATGAAGACCAAACATTTAGTTCTTATTACAAATCACAATATCCACAGTCATACCTTAGAGTTGTCCCACTGGAGGGTGGGGAGCCTGACCATTTATCCTTGGACTCCCATCCCCCATCAGTTAGGAGTTGCCCTGGCACATTAACTACCCATTCCAGCCTCTCCAGGGTGCTGAAGAAGCTACTCCTGCAAGGAACCTGCAGGGCAGGAGGGAGAAAGCTGTGAGTTGTGGGGCACTGTATGTAACTGCTAGGAAACTCAGATGGGGATTTGGGGGAGGTGGGGACACATACAGTGAAGATGCATCCGCAGCATATGCTGCATTCTGTAGCCTGCAATTTTCCTGTGCTATTCCCCTACTGCTTTAGCTAAACTCAACAGTCTCCAGAAGTTTCTGAGAATTTTACTTAGGAGGATGATTCTTTTTCTTAGGTTAGCTGAACCCTAGTGCTCCTTTCATTTTAGTTTTCTTTTGCTTTCTGGTTTCTGGTCCAGATGCTAGTTTTGTTTTGCTCTTTTTTTTTTTTTTTTTTTTTTGTTAAGATTTTATTTATTTATTTATTTGAGAGAGAAAGAGAGTGAAAAAGAGAACATGAAGGGGAGAGGAAGGGACAGAGGGAGGGCCAGGACGCTGACGTGGGGCTTGATCCCAGGACCCTGTGAGTGACTGTGACCTAAGTAGAAGGCAGACGCTTAACTGACACTAGTCTTGTTTTGAAAAGCTACCCACAGTAGGATGGATTTATAAAGCAAGCACAATAAATTCTGAGTCTGTGAAAAACACAGATTGTACAGATCTTTCCCAACTGCACCTCACTGAACTGGGCTGTGTTACCCAGAAGGCATTCTCTTATCAGAACAACATCTAACCTAGTCTTGGACTCTTCTGCTCTGATCCTTTCAATATGTATCATTTCTACTCTGCCTTCCCTTTGAAAACTATTCCCTTAGATTCTGGAACATATCTCTCAGAGTCAGGGCAATACTCTGTCACCTTGGCATTCACTTAATAATAGTTTGTGTATATTATACTGATCTTACCAGCTTTCCACTTTCACATTTACCTATGCTTTATACAATCCTTTCAAATGGCTGTTTTACTCCCTTCTTCCCCCCAGGTGCCTGCTGTTGCTGTTGCTGCTGTTGCTTTTATGCAACTGGCTGTTTCACTTTAAAAAAATTTTTTTTTAAATTTAAGTTCAGTTTGCCAACATATATAGTATAATACCCAGTGCTCATCCCATCAAGTACCCTCCTCAGTGCCCGTCAACCAGCTGTTTCACTTTTTAAAGGATGTGTCACAGTTTGGATTCTCCAGGAAGTAAATTTTGAGATGAAGTTTAGTGTACAAGATGTTTATAGAAGAGTATCCTTGGGATCAACACCCAAGGAGGGAGATGTGAGCAATAATGGGCAGAGGGAGACAATGAGTGTCCTATCATAATCAGAGCTATCCTGTTTTGGACTGAAATGTCCTGGTCCTTATACCCCAACCTCTATCAGTCTACATTTAATGTAGGCCACCCCAGAGTGCATGGTCTTAGGCAATGCCATAAGACTGAATAAGAAACACAGGACAAGGAAATAGAAAGAAAGAAAGAAAGAAAGAAAGAAAGAAAGAAAGAAAGAAAGAAAGAAAGAAAGAAAGAAAGAAAGAAAGAAAGAAAGAAAGAAAAGCACAAAATAAGATGGTATATTTAAACCCAAATACATCAATAATAACATGAAATATGAGAGCTCTAGATAAATGACATTTTCACACCAACTTTTTAAAAAGTCCACCTATCTGCTATTTACGATAAATCATCTAATGGAAAAGGATATTGAAATGCTGGAAGTAATAGAACGGAAAATTATACACCATTGAAACATAAAGAAAAAAAACCTGGCATAAATGTATTAATATCAAGAAATAGAAACATTTAAGCAAACACTATTACACATGATAAAGTGGGCACTTGAAAATAATAAAAGGTTCATTTCACTAGTTTGATATAAATATAAAATTGTATGTGCCTAATATCATCCTCAAAACACATAATGCAGACATTGTCAGAGATATGAAGAGAAATAAATAAAGTCACAATTATACTGGGAGATTTTTTTACATCTTTATATATAACATAAGGAAGCACATACACAAAACAAGAAAGGATTTAGAAAAATTGAACAATGCAATTATCAATTTTAATTAATTGATGTTCATATAAAATTATAATAATTCATATTTGCTATTGATACCAATTGTAACTGGTAATTCAATTATTTGATTATCTCTTATCCATCTATCATTACATCAACAAGAACACTAAACAATTAAGGAAGCTGAACTTATACAGGGTCACGAAACAAGTCATTAAAAATGATAAAGATATATCATATATATCAGGGCTTGGTAAGTTATGAACCACAGGCCACATTTAGCTTGCTGCTTATTTTTTTAAATAAACATTTGTGGTAATAATACAGCCACACCATTGTCTATGGCTGCCTCCAGGTGCAACGGTAGCATTGAGTGGTTTTGTCTCTAAAGCCCTCAGGACTTGTGCTTCTGTTAATTTAATGATCTTGGTTCCCAAAGGAGTAATTCTTTCACTAGGGGACTAAGTATTTATTACGCCATTAAATTGTAAGTTGAGCCTACTACCTGGCCACTTCGAGTTCCTGATACCAGTAAATCAATAGGCAAAAAAGGATGTAAATGTCCCGAATGGAATATTAATTCTGACTAGCTAGAGAAAATGGATTGCTACTATATAAGGCATAAGTAGATGTGGAATTCAGGAGTTCTCCCTGCAAGTATCTCAGTATTCCCAAGTCCACAGCAAATGGAGTATTATTTAAAGTATCCAGCAGATGGTGCCCAAGTAACATGCATAGTCGATTTGGGGGCTCCTGCAGGCTAGTCCAAGATTTGATCTGCTCCCAGTGCCAGCTGTCCTTTGCCATGGAAAGGTAAAGTCTGCATATGTAATTGCAAATGCTAGCTAGGCAGCCTCCTGCCTCTGTATAGAAGCTGAATGAACTGCTTGTTTTACTTTGGGTATAGAAAGAGTAACGGTTAAGCCAGTATCTTCCAGCTTTTATAGACTTACTGATATATTTTTATAGAATCATAAGATATTCTTGATATTAAATCAAAAGCGTATGGGCATAAAGACAATACTTTATAACCATATATCATATATTTTAATTGAAAAGTCACATTTGAAAGGTGTGCTCAATTTTTAATCCATACTATGCATACTATTTTGTTCTAGGGTTAATGTTTAATCCTGAACAAGAACACTTGTTAAGCATGTTTGATCTTTTATAGGAATTCCCCCATCAGCTGTGATGAATAATGGAGATTTTATTAGGGAGTTAATTTAAATTTACAAAGCTATAGGCAATCAAAAGCACTTGTTCAACAAAGTTGAAGTTATGGTATATAAAAGATTTATTTATTTGAGGCAAAATGGTTGAAAGCATAGGCTCTGAAGACAACCTGGGTTCTGGACTTCTGTACAATTCGGAGCAAGGTTCTTAGACTGGTTCTGTGCCTCAGTTTCCCCAGCTTTAAAATCAGAGTAATTATAGTTTCTTCTTCATAGAATTACTCTGCGATAACATGAGTACAACTAAAGCACTTAGAATATGTCTGCCATGAAAGAAGTGCTAAATAAGTGCTGATACTATTATCACTATTATTTAACAAATTTAAATTTCATAAGCATGTGTCTAAAATATTAAAATTTCACTGAATAATTTGGACCACTCATTTAGGGTGTGTCCTTATTTCTTCTTTGAATACTTTATGCAAATCAAACTTCTTTATAGAATGCAATGTTATCATCTTTCACTTAAGTAGCATGACAGTAGATGTAATTAAATTTAAATGAATTTCAATTAGATCAGGATTTAATTCGAGTCAGAATTAATTTCCTCTATTTTATAAATGGCATGTTCTGTCTCAATATACCAATATTTACATTCTTGATAATTGAAATATAGTTGCAAATTTTATATTTAAATGTAATAAACATTTTAGAATGCACACCTTATGTATTTCAAATAAGGTATCCAATTAATGTATTTCAGTTAATTCTATAGCTATAGTCATTTACTTCTGTAGCTATAATCATATAATTTAGCTGCCATACTTATAAAAGTTTATTCAAGTGACTTTGATGGGGGCCTCAGAAGTTTTCTTCCCTCCTCATTTAGGGGGATTGCCACACCTGTGTTACATTGAGACCCTAGCAGCAAAACCTAACAATTTCACATTGACTATATTGAAAACATACCAATACTCCTGAGGTTAACATATATATTTAATATAATCTCATCCAGTACACATATTTTACAATGAAGAAATTTTCTGGTAAAACTAAATTTGCAAAACCAAAGAAATGTACCAAAGAATGAAATATATTTTGATCCAATAGTTACTAAAGTATTATTGTATTGCCATAAAAACATATCAATGAAAAAGAATAGAAATTTTAAAAGTAGATACAATTGCATATAATTTAGGATATAAGGAAGTATATAACAGGAAATAACGGCAAAAAGGTTAATACTGAATAAGCAATGTGATAAATGAACAATTCACTTAAAAGGATTATATTCATATGTTTTAATATATTAAAAATAAATTCCAGGTAGATTAAAGGGGTAGATTTAAAAGAATCAAGTCTTAAGAAAACCAAGTCTCTCAAAAATCCTGCAAGACTTTTTAAGTACAAATGCATAGCAGGACTGGGAACACTTACCTCAAAGAGATTAAGTAACCTACCTAAGGTCACTGAGCTCATTAGTAGAAGAATAAAGAATCAAATACAAGTTTATTTGAATATGAAATCTGTAATTTTCCATTACAATTCTATGTAAAGTGCTTAGAGTAGTGCCTACAATATTTTGAACTAGATTAAGTTTATCATTGTTAGTGGTATTGTCACTGCTATGATCATTGTTATCCACAGAGCTGGAGAATGGTTACAGAACCAGGTGAAATAATGTAGGTTAGTAGTACATACTTCTGCACAATGTTGCCAAAGTTAACTAGAGCCACTGAAATGTTTAAACCTCCTGAACTAATAACTCTTTGTAATTCATTTCAAGGAAGTAGTGAAAAGAAGCAGACAGAAACATTTTCTGTACAGAGTCCCTTGTGAAAGTTTGAAAATAATCTAAAATTTGAAGTCACCATTATTTCGTTAATTAAATTATGCCTCATTACCATAGAATATTAGGTAGTTATTTTAAAATGATAATACATAGAAAATGTAGCAAAAGGAAAGAACGTGATAGCAAAAAGGAAGAACATAAATGTAATTCTGGTAACATTGCAACTAAAGGCAGTAAGGGTGCTTAAAAAGAGAATATAAAAAAATCATACACAGTGTGGCTGTCAGAGGAGGATGGAATTAGGGTGATTTTTTTCCTTTGCTCTTTTTTATGTTTGTTCAATTCGTGAAACTGTGAGATAATACCTTTAGGTAATTTGCTTAGTATATTTATAAGCATAATTATTTCAAATATTAACATAGGTATATTTGACATTTAAATTGAAAATAATGTGAGTTTTAAATTAGATTATTTTAGCTATTAAGAAGAAATAAATTACCATATTAAATAATACACATTTTCATTTTCTCTTCCCATTGTCCAGATTTAGATAAAATGTTTTTTTCTTTAATCCTTAAATTAACAATTAATCATTAGAGGGAGAAACCACATTTAAATCTTTGTAGGGTCTACTACAATTAAGGCTAGATAATCACTTTGGTAGTCTTGGAGGAATCTAAAGCTTTTTGACTTCTCTCTGTTCATTAATGTGCATTTTAAAAGCCAAAAATAATAAAACTCTTGCTTCTATGGCTCATCCTTATTCCACAAATTCATCTTGTTAATGTTAATGGGAAGATAATGACTACTTTCTTGTGTCATAACCACCACCTTTTCTTTAATAGACAAAGATTGATGGTGATTCTAAGTAAGATAATATTGGCCAAGGAGGGGCGGGGGGTGGGGGGACAGGGAAAGAGGCAGAAATTGTGCACAACCTGTCATGACCCCTTTTCAAGCTTTTAAATACATGTGATTTTATCATTTCTACTTCTAGGTACTTGAAATACATTAGCTTTATTTTGAAAAGATTTTTTTTTTAAATAAGAAGCCTCCTTTGTAAATCTTTATCCTTTATTGAATTTCACTATCTTCTTAATACTATAAATCATTGGATCTCAGATGTCAATGATTATGGATTTACCATTATTTCATGGGCTGTTACAGAAAATAATATTACCAACTAAACTATGAAACAATGTTTTCTTACCTATCAGACATGTTTTATAGAGAGATATTCTTAGGCTTTATTTATTTATTTTTTAAGATTTCATTTATTTATTTGAGAGAGGGACAGAGAGACAGAGAGATGTTGTGAGCAGGGGCGAAGGGCAGAGGGAGAAGCAGCCTCCCTACGGATTAGGGAGCCTAATGCCACACTTGATCCTGGACCCTGGGATCATGACCTGAGCCAAAGGCAAACGCTTAACCAACTGAACCCATGCACCCTTTTTTGGGCTTTAGAGGTTTTATTTGTCACTGTTATGACTTACATGAAAATGATATGGAGAAGTAAACCAAATCAATGAACACATTTCTAAAACTTCTTTGTACTCGGATCCAATTTTATGAATCTCTCTTCAAATCAGAGTTGTTGTGGTCCTTTTTGTCCTCACCATACTGTCGTTCTATGTGCCATCAAGAACTGGCATAAGTGGGAGCAGCCTGGGTGGCTCAGCGGTTTAGCTCTGCCTTCAGCCCAGGGCGTGACCCTGGAGACATGGGATCGAGTCCCATGTCGGGCTCCCTGCATGGAGCCTGCTTCTCCCTCTGCCTGTGTCTCTGCCTCTCTCTCTGTGTCTCTCATGAATAAATACATAAACCCTTAAAAAAAAATAGCTGATGTAGGTGGACGTTCTGAAAAGTGTTCCACTGTTCCATTTTCTTCCAAAATGCAGACATCCATTCGGCAAATTTTCATGCCAGAGTTTCCTTGAATTTTGCCAGATACCACATTCTTTGTTCCTCTTTTCCCTTAGGTATTTGCTTAAAATCCTTTTTCAGAGAGACTTTCGCTGATCACCACATATAAATTGCAACATCACTGATACTCTTTTCCCTCTTCCCCTCAGTAGTTCTCCCAATAGCCCGCTATCTGACATTACTTTATGTGTTCATTGTCTATTCCCCCAAACATAAGATAGTGTAAGTGTTCTATGGGAAGGATTTTACTTCCTTTTGTAATCTAAAAAAAAATTTTTATCCAACGCTTAACACAGTGCCTCCTCCCTGATAGATATTCAATGAATAACAGATGAATGACTAAACAACTATTCACGTGAGCTGGAAAATTCAGAAAAGGTATTCCTAGTTTGCAGGAATTGCCTTCCCTTTGAAATGCTGGGTTTACACACTGAGAAAATGTATTTCTCTCTGAACCCTATTCTTTGATAACAACCCCACCGCTTTTTTTTTTTTTTTTTTGACACTGTCTTTCCCTGGCTGTGTGAATATCACTGTGCACAGTATGTGGGCTTTGGTTGCACTGTCACCTTCTATTCTGAAAAGCTTGTTGTTAAAACTGCTTCTGGTCAATTCTTAGTTTATAAACGATATGAGTCTTTTCAAGTTATTTATTTTCTCAAAAATTCATGAACTGGGTTGTGTGGACTTAGTTTGTAAGTGTAAATAGTATACCAATTGACAAAATAAATGCACTCTAAATATTACCTATTATTAAGTTTGGAGCTTAAAGCCTGCTCTGTTCTAGCATCTTACCTGAGCTTGATCAAAAATGTTCAATTCTATTGTAATAGATTTGTATCACACATTATGTACAGAATATACAGAAAGAAATATGTACAGATGTATAATGTGGCTCAATAAATGTTCATTTGGAAAAGATAAATGTGGACTTTGTTCCACATATGTCTCTTTGGAAACCAAATACTTATTCAGGCAACGATGGGGAAAGATAGAGAATAAAGAATACAGTTCTGGGGGTACCTGGGTGGCTCAGTTGGTTAAGCACCTGCCTTGGGCTCACGTCATGATCCTGGGGGCCTGGAATTCAGCCCCATGTTGGGCTCCCTGCTCAGCGGGGAGCCTGCTCCTCCCTCTCCCTTTGCCCCCTTCACCCTTACTTGTGCTCTCATTTTCTTTCAAATAAATAAAATCTTCTTTTTTTGTCGCATAAACATTCCTTTTATTATCATATTTGAGTTTATGTAGCAATACAGTCCTAAATAATAATCCTATATTTTAGTAGTGATGATTGTGAAGTATTGGCATCATGCTTCATTATATTAAAGAAATATCCATGCCAACTATCTAAACATGACATGGTTTTTGACTTGATCAGCAAGTTGGACGTAAGAAAGGAAATTCATAGTACTTCTATGTTAACTAAATGCCATATCTACTTAAATTGTCTAATATGCTACTGTAATCTACTTATGAAAACAGTAGTTTGCTTAGACAAATAGTCTATAAAATAGCAACTGTTTTTTTTTAAATTTTTTTTTATTGGAGTTCACTTTGCCAACATATAGCATAACACCAGTGCTCATCCCATCAAGTGCCCCCCCTCAATGCTCATCACCCAGTCACCCCAACCCCCCGCCCACCTTCCCTTCCACTACCCCTTGTTCATTTCCCAGAGTTAGGTGTTTCTCATGTTTTGTCACCCTCACTGATATTTTCACTCATTTTCTCTCCTTTCCCTTTATTCCCTTTCACTAATTTTTATATTCCCCAAATAAATGAGACCATATGTTTGTCCTTCTCAGATTGACTTATTTCACTCAGCATAATACACTCCAGGTCCCTCCACGTAGAAGCAAATGGTGGGTGTTTGTCGTTTCTAATGGCTGAGTAATATTCCATTGTATACACAGACCACATCTTCTTCATCTACTCATCTTCTTTTTTTTTTTTTTAAGATTTTATTTATTTATTCATGACAGACACACACAGAGAGAGAGAGAGAGAGAGAGAGAGGCAGAGACACAGGCAGAGGGAGAAGCAGGCTCCATGCAGGGAGCCTGACGTGGGACTCGATCCCTGGTTTCCAGGATCACACTCCAGGCTGAAGGCAGCACTAAACCGCTGGGCCACTGGGGCTGCCCACATCCACTCATCTTCGATGGACACCAAGGCTCCTTCCACAGTTTGGCTATTGTGGCCATTGCTGCTATAAACATCGGGGTGCAGGTGTCCCGGTGTTTCACTGCACCTGTATCTTTGGGGTAAATCCCCAGCAGTGCAATTGCTGGGTCCTTGGGCAGATCTATTTTTAACTCTTTGAGGAACCTCCACACAGTTTTCCAGAGTGGCTGCACCAGTTCACATTCCCACCAACAGTGCAAGAGGGTTCCCCTTTCTCTGCATCCTCTCCAACATTTGTTGTTTCCTGTCTTGTTAATTTTCCCCATTCTCACTGGTGTGAGGTGGGATCTCATTGCGGTTTTGATTTGTATTTCCCTGATGGCAAGTGATGCGGAGCATTTTCTCATGTGCTTGTTGGTCAAATAAATAAAATCTTAAAAAAAAAAAAAAGAATACAGTTCTGTTGCAGGTTTAGCAATACCTAGTTATGAATAGATTATATGTTTTCAAATAATTTGCATCATAAAAAGCATGAAAAAACCACAACGAAAAGGTGTTTTGGTTTCTGCCTACAGTATTTCTGTACCTGAAATTGTCTCCTGCTATTCTTGTAACTGACTATAGTTTATTATGTTCTAACCTGTGAGCCTTCTGTGACTAATTTGGAAGGTGATCCATATCTTGATTCATTGTTCTCTAATAGTGCATCTTGTTCATTTTCTTTACAGCACCATACATTTTGTAGTTACTTATTTATTTGGTGTACTTGTTTCTACTTGGTCTTTCCCACTAGTGTATATAACCCAGTGAGGACAAGGACAATTCACTACATTCCCAGCACCTGCCAGAATGTCACACATGGATGGTAGTCACTTAATGCTTGTTAAATACATTAGATAAAGCAGTGAAGATGTGAACAAATTCTCTGGAAAATATTTGGAAATTTATTTTTGCTAAATGATGTGTATATATGACTTTGAGGGGTCAAACAAAAATGATCACAAATAAATTACCAGAAAATGAGCAGACTGACTGGGATGCCTGGGTGGCTCAGTGTCTGCCTTCGGCTCAGGGTTGTGATCCTGGAGTCCTGGGATCCAGCCCCACATTGGGCTCCCTTCAGGGAGCCTGCTTCTCCCTTTGTCTGTGTCTCTGCCTCTCTGTGTGTGTCTCTCATGAATTTAAAAAAAAAAAAAAAAAAAAGATGAGCAGACTAAGTAGCTTCACACATCTGCAAATCACTAGGGTTTTGTCTTGTTTTTGTTTTTTGGGTTTTTGTTTTTGTTTCTTTTGAGGATAAATGTAAGGGTACCATATTGGTATAGTGGAAAAACAAACACAAATAATCCTGGATTCAAGGAAATCTAATATTTTTCCCTGGATTTCTTTCTAACTATAATGGTGAGAAAGTCTCCTCCTCTGTGACGCGGTGGATTTAGAATAAATCCTTCAAAACTTGGGATCTTTTCTACTATTGCTTTGTTTTTAATTTGTCTGGTGTTGATTTTTTTTTAAGATTGTATTTATTCATGAGAGACACAGAGACAGAAAGGCAGAGACACAGGCAGAGGGAGAAGCAGGCTCCACGCAGGGAGCCGGATGCGGACCTCGATCCCAGAACCCTGGGATCATGCCCTGAGTGGAAAGCAGGCGCTAACCCAGGCGTCCCTTTCTGGTGTTTTCTTTTACCTTTTATAATGCAGTCTAAAGCAGGGCAAGTTGCAGTTGCTTTTAATACATGGAATTAGAAAGTGATTTTGCTATTTTGGTGTCATTTGTGAAAATATGTAAAAGAAGCCTCATTTAAAACGGAGTCAGGAATCCCTGCAAGGGGCACTCTCATTCACTTTAACTCAGTGTAAGATGCGTACATCACGTACACCAACTGAAAGAAACTTATTTTATGTATCCTAATAAGGGGAAGGAAGACTTTCTCTATACCCATCAATAGCCCAGCCAAGGAGAAACTGCACACTCAGCCAATGAGAAGCCATCACCACCCCGAACTCAGCGGAACAGCCCCTCCCAGCTCCCTTCTTCCTTCTGGGAAAGCAAACCCTTCTCCTGAGTTCTCCAGACTTGCCTCCTGTCTGCCAAAGTTTGCCTGTTCCTAATTGCAATTCTTCTGCTGTTCTTGAATTAATTCACTTTCCTGGTAAAATAAGTGGCTTTTTGTTTTGTAAGGCCAACATGTTCTTCTAACTCCATTTTACTATTGACTGTCATTTTAGGAAGAATGAAGGGATCACAAGTTTGCAGTTTTCTCAATGCTGTCCGATTCTGAGGTCTGAGCTTCATAGAGAAAAACCTGTGCATATTTAATGGAAATAAACCAAGGCATTCTAACTTAAAAAATGTTTGATTCTCCCTGTCAAAATCAATACCTGCCCTTTTGCTGTGAAATGCTATTGTTGGGATAGATATGGAAATTCTGAAGAGATTTGGTGGTGCTTACTACTGGGAAAAAAAAATAGTAGCCATATTCAATAAAGAATAAAGCTATCAACTCCAGATGAAAGACCTGCACGTGTATTACATGTATGTAAAAGAAAGCCAAGTTCACCTTTACCAGGCAGCAGTCTGTTGGCAGAGTCAGGTGGAAAGTTGTCCTGTTTGTCCCTCCAAGGGCATATTTGGAATTGAAATTCGATCTGGTGACTGATTGTGTAAATACCACTCACAAGGGTTCCTACTCTGAGATGCTTCCTTTTTTTTTTTTTTTTTTTTTTAATTGGAGTTCAACTTGCCAGTGCTCATCCCGCCAAGTGCCCCCCTCAGTGCCCATTACCCAGTCACCCCAACCCTTGGCCCACCTCCCCTTCTACTACCCCTTGTTCATTTCCCAGAGTTAGGTGTCTGAGATGCTTCCATCTTCAGTTCCCTATCACTTTCCTATCCCATCTGAATAGCCACAGTGACACAATCCCCAGCACTCTCAATTCTTGTGTCTTAATATTTTACAGGTTCTCTTTGTTGAATAAATCCAATTATTCCTATAAATACTCTTGTTTTCTCGGGACACCTGGGTGGCTCAGTGGTTGAGCATCTGTCTTCTGCTCAGGTCATGATCCCAGGGTTCTGGCATGGAGTCCCACATCGGGCTCCCTACAGGAAGCCTGCTTCTCCCTCTGCCTATGTCTCTGCCTCTCTCTGTGTGTCTCTCATGAATAAATACATAAAATCTTAAAAAAAAAATACTCTTGTTCTCCTGTTCATAAGCAAATCTGGAAAAACAGTCTCATAATTCTGCTCACTGGCTGTACTTTATATTTCTGGTTTCCAATCTCAGTTGGGCTCCAACCTTTAGACTTTTAGATATGGCTCTAAATGTAATATGATTGCTATATTTATGGAGTGCTTAGCCGCGTGCCAGGTTCTGTGCCTAACATTTTAGTCTAGTTTCTTTTTTTTTTTTTTTTTTTTTTTTCCTTCTTTTTTTTTTTTTTTTTTATTGGTGTTCAATTTACTAACATACAGAATAACACCCAGTGCCCGTCACCCATTCACTCCCACCCCCCGTCGTCCTCCCCTTCTACCACCCCTAGTTCGTTTCCCAGAGTTAGCAGTCTTTACGTTCTGTCTCCCTTTCTGATATTTCCCACACATTTCTTCTCCCTTCCCTTATTTTCCCTTTCACTATTATTTATATTCCCCAAATGAATGAGAACATATAATGTTTGTCCTTCTCCGACTGACTTACTTCACTCAGCATAATACCCTCCAGTTCCATCCACGTTGAAGCAAATGGTGGGTATTTGTCATTTCTAATAGCTGAGTAATATTCCATTGTATACATAAACCACATCTTCTTTATCCATTCATCTTTCGTTGGACACCGAGGCTCCTTCCACAGTTTGGCTATAGTGGCCATTGCTGCTAGAAACATCGGGGTGCAGGTGTCCCGGCGTTTCATTGCATTTGTATCTTTGGGGTAAATCCCCAACAGTGCAATTGCTGGGTCGTAGGGCAGGTATATTTTTAACTGTTTGAGGAACCTCCACACAGTTTTCCAGAGTGGCTGCACCAGTTCACATTCCCACCAACAGTGTAAGAGGGTTCCCTTTTCTCTGCATCCTCTCCAACATTTGTTGTTTCCTGCCTTGTTAATTTTCCCCATTCTCACTGGCGTGAGGTGGTATCTCATTGTAGTTTTGATTTGTATTTCCCTGATGGCAAGTGATGCAGAGCATTTTCTCATATGCATGTTGGCCATGTCTATTTTAGTCTAGTTTCTAATTCAGCTTCTGATATAGTACTTTTGGTGCCCTGTGAGGTAAAAATAAGGCTGAAAAATTGAGGCTAAGGAACAAGAAGCTAAGTGACTTGCCTAGTTTCACACAGCTAGCACATGCAAATGGAGATTCTACCTCAGGTCTCACACTCAAGCCCTGCTTTCAACCCAGCCCTCAACCATCTCCTTCTTTCATATGCTGACAAATCATTTGGAGGAAACTTGAGCTGTGGAGGTGCAAAGCTTGTGTTGAAGAATTACATTCCTATTTGAAACACAGCGGCCTAATGGTGAAACCTCTCTTATTGAACATTTACTTTTGTCTACTTTAAAAACTAATGCATGTTTGCTATAGAGAATTTTGAAAATACATATGTAGAGGGAAGAAAAATCTTTCATGATCTCACTAGCCCCCAGGGGGGACACTGATAACATCTGATTATTTACAAACAGTAAATAATTTAACATTTTATTTTTTAAAAGATTGTGTTTATCTATTTGACAGAGAGACAGAGAGCACAGAAGCAGGAGAAGCAGCAGAGGGAGAGGGAGAAGCAGGCTCCCTGCCAAGCAAGGAACTCCATATGGGACTCCATCCCAGGATCCTAGCATCATGACCTGAGCTGAAGGCAGACATTAAATAAACTGAGCCACCCAGGTGTCCTAATTTGACATTTTAAATTTATAATAATTTAATTAATTACATATATTTTATAGTTGATGTCATATATAAAAACTATATTCTTGAAAAATTATATAATTACATTGTTAACGTGTTCAGATATTTTTATCATAAATATCATTTTTATCATGACATAACATTGCATAGTGTATATGTATGTATAATTAACTGAAAGGTAGTCCCATTGTTATAATTTACTTTCTCTTTGTTCCAAATACATAAATAGTAACCCAGTGAAAACATTTATCAGTTAATTATTTGACTTCATTTCATTACTGTTTATTCTCTTGGGATGGAAATGAATCAATGAAATAACAGTGAATTCTGTTTACTTACTAGATGATTGAAATGTGTAAGTTTAAAATTAAATTTTTTTATTTTGTTTTTTAAAGATCTTATTTACTTATTCATGAGAGAGACAGAGTGTGAGAGAGAGAGGCAGAGACACAGGCAGAGGGAGAAGCAGGCTCCATGCAGGGAGCCTGATGTAGGACTCGATCCTGGGTCTCTAGGATCACACCCTGAGCTGAAGGCGGTGCTAAATTGCTGAGCCATCTGGGCTGCCCTAAAATTAAATTTTAAATTTATGTTTAGTGCACCTGGGTAGCTCGGTGGTTGAGCCTCTCCCTTTGGCTAGGGTTGTGATCCCAGAGGTCATGGGATCCAGTCCCACATCAGGCTCCCTGTAAGGAGCCTGCTTCTTCCTCTGTCTGTGTCTCTGACTCTCTCTTTGTGTCTCTCATAAATAAATCAATAAAAATTAAAAAAAAATTACGTTTAAATTTAATGTGCACCCTCTTCAGAACTTTCCTGGATGGTAGTCTTGTTATGCACCTGGACAAATAACTAGTCTTAGCGCCTAGTCTTTTTTCACTCTGTTAATATTTGACTCGAAAAGTAATCTAGTAAAACTGCTGGTTCCTTAGAACAAATGCAGCAAAGCCAAGTACAAATAGGCATCACACTCTTTACCATCGTACATTCACAGGGTGTTAAAATGTGCGTGTGTGTGTACAAATATTAAATCTTGACCCTTGAGTATGTATTTCTAATATTTTGTGTGAAGAAATTCTAAGTACACAAGGCACTTCTGTTGCATGACAAAATACAGTAGAGCTTTAAGAAAAACACTTATACAACAGTTTGAATTGAAGCTGAATTGGCCACTATCTCATGGAATACCATTTTTACATGAAAGAATGATTGAAGACAAACTACGGTTATTCAGACTTGGATATATGGCAGAATTTTCTCAAGAGTAAATGACGTGATTCTGTTATTTCAAGGGATACAACTGACGGTGTTTGTTGCCAGTGAAAATTTCAAGGTTTTTAGAGAAAGTTATATTTTTAGACTACCAGTATCCACCACTGTGAGCTTGACAGTAATTCCCATTCTTTTTTTTTTTAATATTTTATTTTTTTATTCATAGACACAGAGAGAGAGAGAGAGGCAGAGACACAGGCAGAGGGAGAAGCAGGCTCCACGCAGGGAGCCCGATGTGGGACTCGATCCCGGGTCTCCAGGATCACACCCCGGGCTGCAGGTGGCGTCAAACCGCTGCGCTACCCTGGCTGCCCAGTAATTCCCATTCTTAAAGAATTTTTTTGTTGAAATTGGTGATGAAACTTTTTTTTTATATTAAAGATTTGTGTCAACATTTGGAAGATACTCATAACTCAGGGAATCAATATAGTCCAAATAACTGATACATCATGTTATAAAATCATACAGTTATAAAAGACTCATTCAAAATGCAAGATAGAGCAATGAATTTTAATGTAGCACAAAAGGTTTACTGATAGTGTTTCAGGTTCTACACTGCAACTAACTTTTAAGAAACGAGCAGAGTTTTGCTGTTATATTAAAGAAAAATACCCAGAACTACCTGAAAAGCAACAAATTAATCCACCTCTTTCAACTACATATAACTATGTGTGTGAAGCTAGATTTTCTTCATGTACTTCAATCAAAAGCATTTATTATAAGAAACTGGATGCAGAAGCAGGTATGGGAACAAGGTTAGACATTTTACCACCTTTTACCAAATCAGACATTAAAATCTAAAATAATGCCAGTATTCTCAGAAAAAAAGTGTTGTTCTTTAAATATAGCTGTTTTCCATAAATAATCTATCACTAATGAAAACACACAATGGGTTTATTATTTTTTAAAATAAATTAATAAATGAAAACTGTTAAAGTCTCATTTTAATTTCTAATATAGTGAGTATCCATAGAGATACTTCATATAAACAAATGTTAGTTAAGTACTCATAATTTTGAATATGTAAAGGTTTCCTGACTCCAAAACATTTTAGTTAAATCTCTTGATTTAAGAGAAATCCATACGCCAATCCTTAGAGAGATATTCCTCATAGCACTGACTATGGGAGCAAGGAGTTGGACTTAGCCTACATACTGTTCACTAGGTGACTAGGTAAGTAATAATCATCATAATAATTTATTCAATATATACCATGTGCTCTAGCTGTTCTAAGTGCTTTACTTACTAGATGATTGAAATCTGAAATCCTTACAACAAATCTATGAAGAAGGCATCACTATTACTTGCATTTTATAGATAGGAAAGTGAGCCCTGAGATGTTAAATGACTTGCTGTTAAATGGTGGAGCTGGACTTCAACCTGAAGTCTTACATCAGATTCTATGGGCTTAATCACATTCAAGTTTCTGTAAATTGTGGTATTTTCCTAGAACAAAACACCACGGAGAAGTCAGGAACAATAGGTGAGTACATGGCCTCACATGGGTAGATGCTCTACAAATAATAAGTCAAAAAATAAGGAAGGAAGGAAGGAAGGAAGGAAGGAAGGAAGGAAGGAAGGAAGGAAGGAAGGAAGGAAGGAATTGTATTGTAATGACTTCATAGGAAAATGCCATTTGCATACTTTTGTGTCATTCCAGATAAATAACTTATGGAAGATAATAAGTGGATTGGAAATCAAAGTAGTGTGAAAATAAAAAGAAAATTTAAAAAATGGTGCCTCGCAAAATGATGGTAGTATCATCATTGTATAGTATCAGTATATTATCATGACCTGAATAGTACATTGTTTTTTTTTTTTTTTTTTTAAGATCTTATTTTTTTAATTCATGAGAGACACAGGGAGACAGAGGCAGAGACACAGGCAGAGAGAAGCAGACTCCTTGCAGGGAGCCCGATGTGGGATTTGATCCCAGGACTCCAGGATCATGCCCTGAGTAGAAGGCAGGCGCCCAACTGCTGAGCTAACCAGGCATCCTGAATAGTACTGTTAATTCAACTTTTAATACCAAGGTTAACAAGAGCAATGGAAATCACATCTACTCCCACCCCCCCATAAAAGCCTAACCTACAGTTGCCTTCAAAACACTTTTCCCCTCTGTGTCATGGTGACAACCCCTTGCTCAACTATGGGAGACAGGCAGCTCTGTCTTTTGGTCTTAATCTAATCAGCCTTAGAGATTCTGACCCTGATGTCTGAAGCTCTCAACAAGAAAGGATGAGCTGAGTGCCTGCAGAACTTGTAAAGTAGAACAGAATCCCTGGAAGGACAAGAATCCTCTAAGCCTAAAAAAAAATGTATACTGTGACAAAACATGCTCCACCTATTACGAGATCCACAGGGCCTTTTATTCCACATCCCATGATTTTCTTTTTGCTGAGAAAGACATATTTATTTCACAGTTCAGCTAGTGTGAGAATTCAGTCATAGAATATAAACTTTGCAACAATGTTTTGTTTATGTCAAGGTCATTTTATTTTATACCTTCTGTCACCTAGGCAAATCTGAAGTATTACACTTTTTTTCATTTAAGGAATGAAAAATGGTCATTCTTTTCTTAAAAACCCTCATGCCTTCCATCTCATTAGCACAGTCTTCAAAACAGAGAAACTTAAAATGTAGTTCTGTGGGACTCCCAGAGATTTTTCCCCCAATTCCTTTGAGTGGAGACTTCATCATTCCAGTTCCCCCAACACACCTATTGCCTTCTTCTCTAGCCTTTACTAAATTAAATTACCTTGGGGATCTCTGTCTCCTCCCACTAACTAGTGAATTGTGTTATCTATACTGAGCTGAGTATGAGTAGAAATCTGTCCCTTTTCACTTGCTAGAACACCAGCCTTTTCTAGGGGGGCTGACTCCAAGAAGAGGAAGGAAAACAAATGTTGGATTTAAAGCCCGAGCTATTTTTAGGCCTCTTCTTCCTGACTTCCTCCTCTATGGCACAGGTTCAAAGTTCCTTCTTTCCTTGGATCTGAAAAGCAAGGACGAACTTGACAAGAAGATCTTGTATTTTCCACACGGCATCCACACCGTGAGCATTGCAAAAGTACAGATGGAGAAGGAGCCCCTCAGGCAGAAGCTGCTGAATATGAAATATCCCCATATTGCACTGGAGTTTGTGTAAAGTTCTGGAAGAAGTGAGACAAAGTTTCTAAGTCCTGAGCTGTGACCTCAATTCTTCACAGACACACTTTTTTTTTTTTTTCCTGGTAAAGATTTTATTTGTTTATTCATGAGAGACACACAGAGAGTCAGAGACAGAGGCAGAGGGAGAAGCAGGCTCCCTGAGGGGAGCCTGATGCAGAACTCGATCCCAGGACCCTGGGATCACGCCCTGAGCCGAAGGCAGAGGCTCGCTCAGCTACTGAACCACCCAAGTGCCCCCACAGACACACTTGTTTTAAAATAAAATCTACAACTTCCTTTTTGCATAGAGGCCAGACAAACATGGCTTAAAGAGCGGAAGAAAGCCAAATAAACTGTGTCCTAAACATCCCCTGGAACTTTAATCCTACAATGAATCATTTAGTCTAATCTTTATGCAGAAGTTGTCTGGTTCCTCACATCCTATGAGCCATGCTATGGGCAAGCCCAAACTTCTCCCAGGTATCATCTTTGGGCATTTTTCTCCAGGAAACAGGCTTTCTTCAATCCTTAATCTCAATTCTTTCTATGCACCTCTAACATTAATTTCAAGAAGCAGAGAGAATCTTCCTTAGTCCTGAAACATTATTACCCACCCTTGTAAAATTATCACATTGCCTTATCTTTATTCCATTATTTAGAATTTCTTTTTTTTTTTGAAGATTTATTTATTTATTTATGATAGACACAGAGAGAGAGAGAGAGGCAGAGACACAGGCAATAGGGAGAAGCAGGCTCCATGCAGGGAGCCCGACATGGGACTCGATCCCGGGACTCCAGGATCGCGCCCCGGGCCAAAGGCAGGCACCAAACCGCTGAGCCACCCAGGGATCCCCCATTATTTATTTAGAATTTCTAAAATGACTTCTCCTTCTGGCCTGGAGGCTCAGGTGGTGGAGCATGCCACTCCTGATCTCAGGGGCAGGAAGTTCAAGCCCCATGTTCGGGGAGAGCCTACTTTAAAAAATAAAAAAATAAAAAGCAAAAAATCCCACTCCCTCTTCTTCTGCTTCTGGTTCTAAGTAAATTGAAACAAAATATTTCCTCAGACCAATGACACATCTCAGGGATCAGCAGATCTTCCTCAAAGTATTGCATGCTTTCAGGCCTTGTTTACGTAAGGCTCATGGCTTGGCACTAGCTACCACAGCTCTAAGAGCCATCCTCCCTATTCATATTCCCTTTAAATGCCCTGTGTCTGGTTTAGCCCTTTGCGAATTCTAGTTACAATGAAGTTTTTTCATTTATTATGTTGCTTTATAATTAATTTGAAGAGTAAAATTTAGATTCCACACACGGTTACGGTTTTCTAGAGTTAAGGGAATTATTTCCTTTGTTTCTAATTTTAAAGTCATTGCAATAAAATTCGCTCCCTAAAGTCCTACTGACACCTGTTGTCCTTAGCAGTTTTTCCGCTCGGGACAGCTGTAATATTGTGTTTGCTAACATGTCATCCCGGGGAGAAATGAGCTTTGTGCTATCCTGAAGACACGGATTTCTTTCTTCCTTTCTTTCCTTTCTTTCTTTTCTTTCTTTTCTCTCTCTCTCTCTCTCTTTCTTTCACAGAGCAATCCTGCAAATTGGAGAGTGGAGAACTACTGAGGGGAGCGCAAACTACCCGAGAGGCAGAGATCAGCGGACTCTGCAGAAGGTCCCGCCTCTCTGCTCCTGTGGCAGCTCCCCCCCCTCCTCCCCTCTTCTTCTCCTCCCCCTCCTCCCCTTCCTCACCTCTCCCTCCTCCCCCTCCTTTTTCTCACCCCCTCCTCCCCTCCTCCTCCCCTCCTCCTCCCCCTCCTCCCTCCTCTTCCTCCCCCTCCTCCCCTTCCTCACCTCTCCCTCCTCCCCCTCCTCTTTCTCAGTCCCCCTCCCCTTCCTCACCTCTTCCTCCCCCCTCCTCCCCCCTCCTCCACCCCCTTCCCCCCCGCCCGCCCGGGGCGCGCTCCCGGTTAGGGCCGGCCCAGCTCGGGGCAGGGCTGCAGCCCACGAGGTCTGGCTGGGTGCGCGCGTCCCCCCACCGTCTGGGCGCCCGAGGCAGAGAGGCCAGCGCCTGGGGACGCCCCCGACCCGGTGGCCGGCGCCCGCGGACCATGCCTTCGAGCCCGCGGAGCTGGGGCGCCCGCGGCGACTACGAGCGGGTCCCCGGGGGGCGTGAGGCGCAGGTAACGCCCCTTGGTCCTGGGGGCGGGGGGGGGGGGCGCCTGCTCGGACCCCGACCCGGCCGGAGCCTTAGGGCCCCGCGTTAGTCGTACTCACGCCCAGAGGCGGACACGCGCAGTCCTGAGAGGTGCCCCCGGGCTCGCGGGGACGTGGACTCTGGACATCAGGGGCGCAGGCAGCGCGGCTGCTGGGCAGGGAAGGACGCGTCTTTCCTGAAGGGATGAGTAACTGCCCCGGCTCGGAAACACGCATTTGAGACAAGAATGGATGGAGCTGGCTTCGCTGAAGGAGGAGAGGCGGGGATGGAGGTGCGCCGGCGGGGGGGGGCGGGGGGGGCGGGGGGCGGGGGCTGCGCACCCTTCCCTGCCTGGCCTCGCTGCGCCCGCGCCCCCCGCCCCGCCCCGCCCCGGGCCAGCTCCGTACAAGTTCCACTGGTTTTACTTTTCTCCACCACACAGGACAAAGCCTCACAAGCGCCCCTAAGAGAAGCAGTTCCGTGATTCTAAAAAGGAAAAACAAAATTCAGATTCAGGGGATCTTCTTCTAATCCTGAGTTTTGTTAGTGATTCCAAGTGTCAGATCAATATGACAGCATTCTTCTGATTGCACAGGAAATGGAACTATAGATGTTTTTAAAAGCAAAGCAAATTATATGAAGTCTGTAAAATATAGAGGTTGAATAAATCCCTTGAAAATGCGAAAGAGCTCCACCAGGATAATACAGTGTTTTTTCTTTTTAATTTGTTTTTGTTTTTAGTGTTTTGTTTGTTTGTTTTTTGTTTGTTCGTTTGTTTTTTGTTTTTTTTTTTTTTTTTTACTTTTCTTTTCTTTTTTACTTTAATGGCAGGCTTAAGCAGGAAAACAGGTTTAACATCATTGGTGCAACTACAGAGGTGGCAAAAGCAGTGAATCACAAACTTGTAGGGTGGGAAATGGTAAAACTCAAATAATTGACTCAGAATTGCACTCAGTTCTTCCTGCAGGATTCCAACGACATTTATGTCTTTGACTATTATTCAACCTGGGTAGCTTTATGGGCCAGGAATTCATTTAGAAAACACTACTTGTAGTTGCATTTTTTGTTGTTGTTACTTCTATGATGCCAAATTTAAAAAAAAAAAAGTTGATGGCTTCAAAGTAGATTGAAAACCTTATATGATTACATTTCATTGCTGAGGCTTTGTATTTTGACATAATAGATCTCAGACATAAATCTCACCTACTTATAAGCTAAGAAAGTGACTTTCTCATAGTTTGTAGGGCCTTCATGGTGACCTAGGAATAGAATGCTTAAAATTATTTTCTTACTGTGATTAGTGGCCATTCATTCATTTCTCCAGAACATGTTTATTATGAGCTGGGCCCTGGGCTAAAACTGAAAATATAAAGATAAATCAAATATAGTTTTCTGTCTTCCAGACTAAGTTAAGCAAGAGAGAAGCACCTCTCAACAAATGATTTGATAGGAAAGAACGAGGGTAAATTCAGGGAAGACAGTTCTGAAGAGCCCCTTAAATCCTCCCTAAGGAATATGTTGAGATTGCTATCGTAACCCAGAACAGGAATATAAGCCTTAAAGGCTGGGATGGGAAAAAAGGAATTACCAAAGGCAATAAATCTTAAATAGGATTGAAGTACAAGAGAGAATTAGCCAGAAGTGAAGTAGAAGGATGCGGGCAGGAGGAAAGTTCTCTCTAAGTGGCAGCAAGCAGCCTGTGACAGGTAGAATTGAGAGTGTGGGTTTGACTGGAAGACAGAATGGACTAACTGGATTAGATCCAGTCTCTTAAACTTCTTGAGTTTCTTAAACTCTGGGCCTTAGTTTCATCTACTGTAAATGAGGTTGACAAGAATGGTTTCACCACAAAGACATGAGATTATATATGTGTTTTTTTTTTAATTTTTAAAATTTATTTGTGAGAGAGAGAGAGTGAGCCAGCATGAGCAGGAGAAGCAGAAGGAGAAGCAGGCTTCCTGCTAGGCAGGGTGCCGGAGGGGGTGCTCAATTCCAGAACCCAGAGATCATGATCTGAGCTGAAGACTGATCCTTGACTGACTAAGCCACCCACCCAGTTGCCCCACAAAGACGTGCTGTATTTAATGAGATAATATAGTTTGTATATATAATCTGGCACATAAGTGATTAAGAAACATACTTTTTAAAAAAGATTTTATTTACTCATTTGACATAGAGAGAGATAGAAAGAACACACAAGCAGGAGGAGCAGGGGTAGGCAGAGGGAGAAGGGGAAAACAGGCTCCCTGCCAAACAAGGAGCTGGATGTGGGACTTGATTCCGGGACCCCGTGATCATGACCTGAGCCAAAGGCAGCTGCTTAACTGACTGAGCCATCGGGTAACCCAAGAAACTTAAATTCTGTTTGGTCTCTGGATGTTTTCCCTTCTCCCTGAGGCTGTCCTTCCACTTTCTCTTAACTGCCTCCACCAATCCCAGAACCCTCTTCCAGTACCCACAAAGGAAGCTCCTGAAGTTAGGGGTTATGAGATACTGTGTAGCAGTCCCCCAAACCATATCCCTGTGGGACTACATCTCAAGGTTGAACCCAAGAAAGATTGAAAGTAGCACACTTCACACTAGTCCTGGACCCTGGCTATGCTGTGGTCTCATGGTCTAAATATTTCCTGCTCCTCCATCATAATTCAGAAATAACAAGACCACCATTCAAATGAAAATTGCCCTTAAATCAGCAATGTTAAGGTATGTTTATGGAATGCCTGTTATACATGCAATAGTAGTTAAGCACAATAGATAAGAAAATAGCTTAGGAAACGAAGGCTTGGGGCGACAAGAGAAATGAGAAACATTTGGGGTCAGTTAGGTCTGCGGACTAGAAGTGCTACCTGAGTGAGAATAAGTGAGTTAGAAGGACTGAGAATATTTAATGGAGAAGAGGAGAGTAAACTAGAACACTGAAAGTTACTTTTTAGAATGTCATGTCCTGATTTTCTACATAGATGTTACTTTGTAACAATATATTAGTAATGAACTCAGGGAGACCCATGCTATGAATTCAGTATTCATTGAAAAGTCATTTATACATACTTGTTGCTTGATAAGGCATATTACCTTCACCAGATATTTACCTGTCTACTGTAATTTTTTCCAGGAGGTAACTATATTTGGAATTTACTGTGATAAATTCAGCCTGGCCCACATCTAAGGAGGCTAATTACCAGAGGACTCAAAGGGCCTCATATGAGATGCTTTCACATGGAAAACGAGCCAAGGGGGAATGTTAAATCAAATCCTGAGTTTTTGGCCTAAAATAACCTTCGGTAATAGCTTTGCTAGATGTAGGTGCTGAAAACAACCACCTTTTTTTTTTTTTTTTTACTTAGCTCATGATTGTCTGGATCAGTTGGATCATGACCTGATTTGGGTCAGGTTGGCTGATTTTTGCTGAACTCTTTTAGGCACTTTGGCCATCCAGAAAGTTATCTAGTGACAGGATAGTATAGGATTAATTTACTCATATGTTTGACACTTCCCAAGGTAGGACGACAGACTGTCAGATGAGCACCTCAGTTCTCTTCTATAAGATCTCTCATCCTCTAGCAGCTAGTTTGGGATCAGACACATGGTGCATTCAGGGTTTCTAGCACAGAAAGCCTCTTGAGGCTTAGAATTGGAGTTCTCTTAGTGTCACTCTCATGGCATTCTTATGATCACAACGAGAAATGATGCCAGCCCAGATTTAAGGCATGGAAAATAGAGTTTACCTCTTGATGGGAAAAGCTGCTAAGAATTTTTAGCCATTTGTAGTTGGCCACAAAAACAAGATGTATTTTGGATGTGAATAAGATCTTTTCTTTGGTGGTAAATTATCAAGTTGGCAACTCCCCGTGAAATAGAATGTGACTTGTGGGTTAAATCAAGAATTTTCAGAACATTTTCCACAATATGTGCACTTATTTTCCAAATAATATATTTGGCAATAATAGTGATAGTGATATTATAGATCACATGTGTATGTAAGTGGTTGTTTTGGGCTACAGTGTGATGACTGTTTTACATTTATCATTGCATTTACTTTTTGCAAAGATAATATAAGGATAGATAGCAATTGAGTAAATGATTTATAGTATATCATTTGCTGTGACTCAGAGAACAGATTTGGAATGAATAATGTTTTCCCCTCTATACTCAGGACATTTTTCTGGAAAGGATGGAATTTTGTTGCACTCATTCCTTAAAGGATAAGAATTTTAAAAAATGTAGTAGTAAACACTTACATACCTGTTGTGTATGAAATCAGGCCTGGATTAGAGAGGATCAGTGTTAAAATTGTTAAATACAGGACAGTTTCTAATAATGAACTTTACTGTGGTGATCAGTTTTATTTTTTAAAATATAAACATAGGTGCTGACTCAAAATATAAAATGATTACTTTTGAGGCCTTCTTTTAAACCCTTCTTTTGGTTGAACTCACCAGGTCAATAGGAAGAATTTTATGATGATATTATAACCTCCCAAAATAATATGTTTCTGTGATAATTAAATGTTTTTTATCTATACTTTAATACAAACATATGTAATTAAATATACAGAAGTAAACCAAATGCCTATTATATTCTTATTTTTATATTTTTCAGAAAAAAGGACAAAATATCTTTAATTTAGTGATTAAAATGCTTTAAATTTAATTTATATATAGATGCTAAATTATGTATACATATGCATATACATACATATAAGCACAGTTATAGAAATTCAAGGGTGTGTGTGTGTGTATATATATATATATATATAGAGAGAGAGAGAGAGAGAGAGAAGTAATATTTCAGAAATGATTTTTCTTTCCTATGTGGTTTTCTGCTATGTAAACAGAGTCATAATGATAACTGTTGGGAGAAATCCTAAAATGCCTCTAGTCCAACCACTATTCTAATATCTTAATTTTATTCCTTAAGATTATGATATCAACATAGCCACAACTATTAGTAGATGAAATTGTTTCATATAGACTTTTCCAACATTAACAAAGATATTTCAAGTATAAAATAAAAGCATATTCTTCATATACTACTTGTTATGTTTTTCTTTTTAGAAATGCAATCCAGAGAAAAATGCTTCATTCTTCAGTAGGATGACATATTCCTGGTTTAGCAGGTAGGAATTGTACTAATCTGTAGCATACCACCTTGAGGAATAGTAGAAGGGAAATGATACCTAAATGTTATTCCTCTAATCTAAGAATGAATATTTTTATAAAATGACTATGTAAAGACTTTTTTGTTATATTATTTTATTACAGAGAAATCACAGATAATAACATAATAAGTAATTCCACAGATAAGATTGCTAATACTTCTGTCTGTCCCTTTATAGGATTTCTAACCCTGTTAGTACTATGGAAGGAGAAAAATTTGATTTTTTTAAAGATTCTATTTATTTGAGAAAGAGATAGAGAAAGAGAGAGCATGTGCACTCGCATGAGCAGCGGGAGGGGCAGAGGGAGAGGAATAGGTGGAAAATCTCAAGCCTACTCTGCTGACTGGGGATCCTGGGGAGGCTCTATCTGATGACTCTGAGCCAAAACCAAGAGTCGGGTTCTTAACTGACTGAGCCACCCAGGCACCCCAGAACTTTGAATTTCTTTTAACATCCAGTAAATATGTGCGTATTTTTCCCCAAGTCTTATGAGATAGGCATATACATTTAAGAAAGTTGAAAATTGAAGCTTAGGGAGAGGAATTAACTCGTACATTGAGGCCCAAGGAGGGGCACACCAACTTGGTGTTGGAAGTCAGTTTTTTTTTATATGTTTCATGCTTTTCTTTTAACTTTGATAGTCTACTTTTTACTAGGAATGTTCCTAGAAACACATGTATATATATACTACTGTTAAAACACACATTTTTGTAAGGCATATAATGAGAATAATTCATGTATAATGTATGATGAGGGCTTTAACACAAGATTAAATCATATTAAAAGAGAAGAATTTTTTCCAGTTTTATAAATTTAGAAGCTTTCTTTAGAAATGTATTTCTTTCCACTCAAAGCAGAAAGGTTATGATACATGAACTGAATTTATTATCTTTATGCCCCTTGTTCTATAGTTAGTAGAGACAAAATTGCCCAATATGATCTATAAATATGCTCTCAAGAGGAGATGAATGCTTAAAAAGAACAAGAAAAGGTTGGTTGTGTGCTGGATGCCCTGCATTATGCTAACCTTTAAAAATGCAGAGATAAATGTCCTACTTCCTATCTTCTAGGAATTCATAGATATAGAAAGATTAAAAAGTATACTATAAATTACCCTAAAAGGCAAAAGATGATATAAGCATGATAAACACTGTTTGAGGAATGACATCTAACCACTTTCACACAGAGAATGTTTTACAAGTAATTAATGCTTTAACCCAACATTTAACAATGTGTAACAGTAAGCCAAGAGGCATTCCAAGTTGAGCAAATACTGTATGCAAACCAGAGTGAACTGACCCCTCCCACACTGCAATGTGTTGATGTGGCAAGAGATCAAGCAGAGTGTAATGTGGTTTATGTTTGCACTTAGGAAAATCACCTTTAGAATTGTATGGATATGGTATGTACTAGGTGAGAATGGAGACAGAGGGAGTAGTTAGACAGTTCTTCAATTATGCTGGTAAATTTATGGTTATGGCCTGAACTAGGGTAATGATAAAGAAGATGAAGAAGGAAGAGATTCAAAAGCTAATGAATAGATTGAGTTAATTGGATAAGGAATTTGAAGAACTGGGAAAAATATTAATCAGTTTCTGGCTGAGATAACTGTCAGGTTCAGGTGTGGTGAAGACCTGTGTGTTCAGTTTGGAGAAACTTCAATTTGAGATGTTTGACTCATCCCCATAAAAAATATCGAATAGGTGTTGGATATATAGGCTTTTGATCTATGGATATAGATTTGGAAGTAATTGACTGTATGTCAATAGTTGATGCCGTGAGTCTGAATGAGATCATCCAGAAAGAGAGAGCCTATTGAACAGGATGAACAAATAGAACATTGAGAATCCTCAGTATTTAAATGGTGAAAGGAGGGGTAATCTACCAAAGAAGCTAAGGAAAGGCATTCAGAATGTAAGAGACAAACCAAGGAGAAAAGAGTGTGTTTGAAAGCTAAGGAAACTGCCAATAGTGCCAAATACTGAAAAGGGATAAATTAAAGAAAGAACTGAGTATTCTTCATTGAACTTGGCAATGGAAAGTTCATTGGTGATTTTTAAGAAAGTAGTTTAAGTAGAAAACTGATAAACTTAGTGAGCAAATAATTGGGTTGAATTATAAGACTTACAAGTTAACACAAACCTAGGAATCACTGAGAGGCTGCCAAAAATTTTACATCAATATGCTACATTAAGTTATACACCAGGAAAAAGAATGGTTAAATAGGAATTATGTAAATGTGGGCTATTTATACTCAGTGATTTTGATTTTTCAAACTTGTATATGTATAAATATATTTTCCAGCCCTGAGTTACATTTCATTCATGTGTTGAGAGTAAGAGTGGTGTCTATCCAGCTTTAAAAATTTCAAACTGTCATTTTTAAGTCACAGGATATCATAGAATTTAAATAATGCAAGTAAAATTAATTTTAAGTAAATGTACTTTTAAAACTTTATCAAACTAGAAACACTATATATGTTTATTTTAAATATTGCAAACACCAGTTTAGGAGGCCTAAAATATGAAACTGAAATTAAAATTAATAAGCAAGATAAGGCATAGAAAATTTTAAAATATAACAACTCAGTATCTTGAAGTCCATATCTTAGGTCAATCAAACAAACTAATAAGTTATAATTATTGAATATCACATTTATTTTCTGTTTAAATTTAAGATCTCAGAACTAGATAGGAAATATTTTTATAGTATGCTGTTATCTGGAACTGTCATTGGCATGAATCTAATTTGATTTCTTATCTAGTAATTAAACAATTGCAGCTAAAATATAGCTATTGTTTAAGAGAATGTCTCTTTGAAGACAGTGGCTAATTGTGTTCTCAGAACTGTTCTTTGAATTACAGAATAAAGTCAGAAATTATTTCCTAGGCCAAAGTTAAGCTCCCACAATTACATGAATAATTCAATTAAAATGTGCTCAGATGATACAAATAATTAGGGAATTACATGCTTATGAGCCTTAATTCCTAAGGCAGTAGCTGTCTAGATAGTTTTGATGATCAAATAATTATGAAGCCTTTATCAGCAAATATAATCTGTCATCAGTGTATAATAATCATTGTCATAGAATAATCCCCTTGACGTACATGGAAAAATCTAGGTAAAGTTTTTATAGGTCACAGTTGAATCACTTATTTTAACCAGGGGTACACTATTTAGTCTGTTCTCCCTTTTCCTCACATATTAATAAAACATAAATTACCTGACTTTGTCCTATATTACAATTTTTGGACAGACTGACTTTTTGTCTTTTCCCATAAGGCAATCACCCCTTTCCAGAAATGTTTTAAAAAGTGATTAACAGGAATGAAATTGGTAATGCAACTATATATCTATACTTTCCAAGTTTTCCAATATTACTTACCTACAGAATTTACATTTCATCTCATCTTCCTAGTGAATTGCTACTGGTTTGCTGCTCTTAACATCAGTTGGATGAGATATTTATTCACACTTGTTATTGTCAAATATACTCAAAATTCTCTTTAAGATAACACCATCTTAAACAGAGTGGAGGGTCACCTGGGTGGCTCAGTGGTTGAATGCCTGCCTTTGGCTCAGGTTGTGATCCTGGAATGGGCTCCCTGCAGGGGTCCTGCCTCTGCCTCTGCCTGTATCTCTGCCTCTCTCTCTGTCTCTCATGAATAAATAAATAAATAAATAAATAAATAAATAAATAAATAAATAAAATCTTAAAAAAACCCAAAAAAACAGAGTAGAATATTATACTTAATGGCATTGTCTGCCTTTGGTTAAGTTAGCAGTGGTTTATATCACATTTAAAAAACTGACCAGGAAAAAAAAAAAAAAACAACAAAAAAAAACTGACGAGGGGATCCCTGGGTGGCGCAGCTGTTTGGCGCCTGCCTTTGGCCCAGGGCGCGGTCCTGGATATCCGGGATCGAATCCCACGTCAGGCTCCCAGTGCGTGAAGCCTGCTTCTCCCTCTGCCTGTGTCTCTGCCTCTCTCTCTCTCACTGTGTGCCTATCATAAATAAATAAAAGTTAAAAAAAAATTAAAAAACTGACCAGTCTCTGGGATGCCTGGTATTTAACAGCCTGTAAAAATGAGAAATTAATACTGCTCTGCCTGCTTTAGAGAGTTGTAACGATCAAATTAATTTAACTGAATGACCTTGAAAAGAAATATCAGTCCAAAAAACCAAGATGCATCCTTAGGAATCAAGTCCACAAGTTTATGGGACCTGGTGCATGCTACATTCCCTTTACTGGAAGGTCCTGGTTTCTTCCCCAAAAGCCTCATCATTTGACTTAAAGAAGCGCTCTTTTCTCTTTTTCTGGATGCTTATGTGTGATGGAAAGACCAGCCAGGATGATGAGAGTATTTAAATTTGCAGCAGAGCAAAAGAGGAACACACACGTGGACAAAGGGAGCCACAGTAGTTAAAAGGCTGAGCCATGTACATGCATCACAATCAATTCAGTTTAAGTGTCACTTCTAGATGCTACATTATTTGGAGACTCAGCATGAAAGTCGAGGGTCACTTATCCCCGTGAACCAAAACCGCTGAGTTTTGCACAGTTCTAACTCAAAATGCTGAGGCAGTGAATGTTATTAAAAATGCTTTTTTGAAAATCAATGCAATCTTATTTTGAAAATGAATATTTATTTTGTGGAATGGAATAGAAAGACTTAGTATGACATAAAAGTAGTTTATTGCTTAATATGTTTTTGAAAGTGCACTGCAGGAAAACTTCCAGTGTATTTGAGCCAACAGAAACATGATTACTGAAGGTCCTTTCTTAGTACATTTAAACCTTTTTGTTAAATATGAATTGTAATATGTTATGTAAGTCTAATAAAAGTGAAATTGAATCCAGTGGAGACTCTGGTTGCCATAGAGTTTAAATCCATCTCAGGGTCAATCAATAGAGATTGTTCGGTAATAATGACAATGAAAGTAGTCCCAATTTGGAGTCATGCAATACTTTGTTATGTTCTCTTGGACTGATAATGTACTTTATAATGGAGAGAACAGAAACTATTGAGTCAGAAGGCCAGGGTTTAAATGTGGGTTTAATTTCTTACTGAACAAGTCATGTCACCAAGCTCATAGACCAAGCATATCTGAACGACATCACTTAGGAACATGTTTGACTTTTGCAGCCTTTGGGTAAATACCTAGTAGTGCAATTGCTGGGCCCTATTTTTAACTTTTTGAGGAACCTCCACCCTGTCTTCCAGAGTGGTTGCACCCGTCTGCATTCCCACCACCAAGTGTAAGAGGGTTCCCCTTTCTCCACTGCCTCGCTAAGTAAAGTAAGTCAGTCAGAGGATGATAAATGCCATATCACATGATTTCACTCATGTGGAAATTAAGAAACAAACACGTGAATATAGGGAAGGGAAAAAGAGAGAGAGAGAAGCAAACCAAAGAGGCTCTTAATCACAGAGAAGAAATTGAGAGTTGGTGGAGGGATGGGCTAACCGGGTGGTGGGTGTTAAGGAGGTCACTTGTTATGATGAGCACTGGGTCTTATATGTAAGTGATGAGTCACTAAATTATACTTCTGAACGAATTTTACACTGTATGTTAACTAACTAGAATTTAAACAAAAATTTGAAAAAACAAAACAAAACAAAACAAGGAACGTATCAAGCAACAGAATAGCCGAGTAATAATAGCTGAAAAAAAATAGGTATTTATTTTCTTGTTATTGGGCAGAATGCTGGGAATAAGCTGGTGACCTACGTTATAAAGGTCCCAGAGTTTTCCTGTCTTTCCACTTCCCGTCCTTATTAATTGGCTTTTCACCCATGGTGGCAAAGACGGCTCCTCTGTGTCGGAGCACTATGCCTCTAGTACAATCAGAAAGGAAGAAGGAGAAGGAAAAAGGAGGCAAAATATTTTCTCCTCTTGAAGTTTTGTGCCTGCTTTTGAAAAAGAAAGTTCTCCTCAGCAGACTTTTGTTCAGATGTCCTTAACCATAATTGAGTTAAATTATTAATGCCAAGCAAAAGGTACTGAGATTACCAGGACTACTTTAGACCAATCATAATTTATGACTCTGTGGCTGGGGAGAGGACTTACCCCGAGTTCAAGAAATTTTCAACTGAGTAAGTATCAGATTCCTCATGGTAAGAAGATGATAGGGCAGAAGGATGGCTGTAAGGTAAGTATAATTTATTGTCTGCCACAACAACATTTGGGGTGTAACGAGATCATGCACCATACATAGTTTGCCTGGGACAATCCTGATTTAGACCAGTTGTTTGTGCATAATTGCTCACAGTTCTTGCATAATTACTCTCAGCTTACCTTGGGGTAAGCTTATGGAAGGGGGGAGAGTGGAAGTACTGAGATGAGCAGTAATTTGTCATACTTCTTACAGCATCTTAAGAAATGGCACTGTCACACTGGCTCATATTCTATTGGTCAAAGGTCATATGGCCAAGGCTAAAGTTAATGAATAGACAGGTACTCCACATCCAATTGGACAGTTTAAAAAGTCAGGTGGCAAAGGGTATACATGTCCCAGTGGAATAGGAGAGGTTGCAAATGCAGAGGTTGGATCCATTTCTTCTCTGATAAAAGACTAAAAAAGCAGCTGTTTTGGGGTTTTGGAGTGAATACCTTACTGTGAAAGTTGGCTATTTAAATTTCAATAAGAGAGGTAAACTAATAGGTGCTTCCAATATGAGATGAGTAAATGAAATTAGTGTTTCACTAAATAATTGGATGTCCAAATACTTCTTCTAAAATCTACAGATGATAATTGCATATTATTGAACTACCCAATATATTGTATGACTTTTCGAAATACCATCTAGTCATTGTATACTGATTTAAAAAATAACTTACAAATCAGAGAATAAGAAAAATGCATGCAAAATTATTTTTAACTTTGTTATTGGTTTTGCTTAATTGTTTACCTTACTCTTTCATTTTTAGAATAATTGTTTTAGGCTATAAGAAACCTTTGGAAAGAGAGGACCTTTTTGAACTAAACGAAAGTGATTCTTCCTATATCGTGTGTCCCATCTTTGAAAAACAATGGAGGAAGGAAGTTTTAAGGAATCAAGAAAGGCAAAAAATAAAGGTAATTAATTCTTAAATTCTAAGTACCTAATTACTACCTAAAACTAGAAAAAGCTTCTTCCAAACTTGAGATAGTATTATTAATTTAGAAAGTCCCTAAAATATGTGAAAAGACAAGCTATGTTCATAAGTACAGTTGGTTGTTATTGCAACTAATTTCTGTCATCAAATTATTCAGCTAGCCCTCTTTTAGTATCAGGAACAATGTGTTGATATGTTATCTTTGGCTTTTCACCAGTATCTTTTGCTCAACTATTGTGGCAAAGATGGTTTCTATATCCCATGGCCTCTTATCTGTTTGTCCAAATTAGTAATATGGTGACCAAGACCAAAGTTTATAGGGCAGGGTGGGGACTTCATATCTGTTTAGTATCATATACATACACATATACATCTTTAGAATTCCCAAAAAGAAAATACGATTTGAAAATAAAACTGTATTTATATTAATTAATTAATGGAACAGTTTCAACATTCACAAAAGTAATAAAATGACTATATCTCTTGCCCATTTAGACCAGATGGTGTAAATAATACCAGGTGGTCTGGAGATATACCTTACCAATGATATAGGTCATATTTTCAAGTTCAACTGAATTCATCCCTCTTATTACCTTACTATCTTTGGAGTACATTACTAACTTTATAGTCAGTTTATATATATATTTCATTTTTTTACTTGTATTAGCTCTGCCCAATTTTCTCATTGTTTCTTATTTTCTTTCATTATATAGGCACCCTTTTGTAAAGAGGCACATACCAGGAAGCCATCTCTGGTCTATGCATTGTGGAACACCTTTAAGTTTGTCCTAATTCAAGTTGCTTTATTCAAAGTGTTTGCTGATATTTTGTCCTTTAGTAGCCCACTCATAATGAAGTAAGTCATAGTCTTATTTTTTTAATTTCTCCACAGATAAATGATAAAAAAAGGAAGGGAAAGTTCTCATTGCAAATTTTATTTAGGATATGGACATCTTGCTAACTTTGCTATAATACAAATATGAATAATATATTCAATATTTACTGAAGTCAACTGTGTACTAAACAGTGCTCTAAAATCTTTAATTATCTTATTTAATTTTCACAACAATCCTATGAGATAAGAAATATTACACTCATTATCACAATGTGAAAACAGGTTTAAGCAATTTGCCTAAGTTAACATAGCTAGAAAATGCCAGAGCTATGATTAAAAGCTAGGAAGCTGTGGAAGGGGAGGTGGGCCGGGGATGGGGTGACTGGGTGATGGGCACTGAGGGGGGCACTTGGCGGGACGAGCACTGGGTGTTATGCTATATGTTGGCAAATCGTACTTCATTTAAAAAAAAATAAAAAAAAGCTAGGAAGTCTTCTTGAATATATATTTAGAAAATGAAATGATACATATTCTTACTATTTTTCTTAGCTGTGACCTTTTGGGAGTTGAACTTTATCAGCCAGGGTAGTAATATTTCAGTATAAATAAATATAAATGTATATGTCTATATATGTACGCACATATACATAGAGACACAATGTTTGAAGAATTTCCTTGATATTCTTTAATACCAATAAGCCAGATAACGAAATTGGAACCTTGACTCTGGCACCTTTTTCAAGAAAGCATTGTCCTACCTCTAACTGTTATGTGAAGGAAACACAATTTTTTTCTTTTTTAATTAGTCTATGATAATATTTTTGTATTGAATACATTTCCAAGTTGTTGGAGATTTTAAGAACTATTTAATTCATGAAAACATAATTAATCCTTAGTTACCTGAACCCTTGATAATATCCAGGCATGTATTTATCTAATATTTATTGAGCACCTACTACATACCACTATTCTTGATAGACCCTGCAGATAGACAAAGATCAAAAGTCCCTGCTCCAAAGACATTCAGAGGGATGAGATAAATATTAAACAAATGAATAAACATAAATGATATTAAGAAATAATCAATGTTAAGGAAAAAAAATACAATAAGTGAGGGGGTAAGAAATTCCATTCTGGGGAGATTAAAGTGCTATTTTATTTAAGGAGGTTAGGAAAGACTTTGGTGATAGGTGACATTTGAAAAAAGTCCTAAAGGAAGTTAGGGAGGAAGGCAAGGCCATATCTATTGCAAATAGGAAGAACAAGAAGGGCAAAAACCACAAGGCAGGAGCATGCTTGTTGTCTTTGAGGACCCACAGGAGGTAAGTGAGAATAGAGCAAAAAGTGAGACAAAATGTAATATGATTGAAGTTAGAAAGGTCTGGGCATGAAAAAGATTTTAAAGGGCCTTCTAGAATATGATGGTGATAATGGCTTTTATTCTGTTAGAAGGGAAAACTTTGGAAGATTTTTGAGCAGGAATTGGTATGATTAGACTTAAGTTTTATAGGGATCACTCTGATACTTTGTGGAAAATAATGTAAAGAGAAGCAAAAGTAGAAGTATTACCAGTTGGAAGACTGAGATAATCCAAGTAAAAGTCAATGTGGTTTCAACTAAGTTGTAGCAATGAAGGTAATAACAAGTGGTCAGATTCTGGTATATTTTAATGGATGCCTGGGTGATTCAACTGGTTAAGCATCTGCCTTTGGCTCAGGTCATGATCCCAGGGTCCTAGGATCAAGGCCCACATTGGGCTCCTTGCTTCATGGGTAGCCTGCTTCTTCCTCTCTGCCTGCTGCTCCCCCTGCTTGTGCTCTCTGTCAAACAAATAAAATCTTAAAAAAAATAAAGGTAGAGTCAGCATAACGTAATGGTGGATTGAATATACGTTAAGAGAGGAGAGGAATCAAGGATGCCTTCAGAGGTTTTTTTTTTTTTGTTGAAGTCACAAGGTAAATGAGGCACCATTTACTGAGATATAAAAGCTCAGGAAAGAGTAGGGTAGGAAGTGGGGTGTCCTTTTTGGACTTGCTAAATTTGAAATACATATTAGCCCTTTTGCAGGAAGGAGTGAATTAACTGACTGTTGTCCTTTGGGCAGCTTATAGGAGTGACTTTTGACTGGCAACTGGAACTTGCATTTCAGGAAGGTTCCTGGTGCCCTAACTGTTAAGAGTGGTTTAATATGTCCAAACTACTTAATGATCAATATGATTCATGCTGAATACCTACTTTCCTTCTAGAAGTTTGGAATTTGGGCATGTGTTAGGAAGAGGGTGCCTTGTATACTGAATCCCCAATGAGCTTGTCTGGTAGACAATATTTCATATATGTTGCCACAACTAGTTGCTGGGGTAATTAAATGTGTTTTATTTGACACTACTGAGAAAGGACTTTTGGAAGCTTGTGTCTGTTTTCTTCTGGACTTTAGCCCATGTACCTTTTCTCTTTGCTGATTTTTTGGGTATCTTTTCAACATAATAAATCATAGTCCTAGTATGACTAGATGCTGACTGTTATAAGTCTTTCAAATGAATCATTTAACTAGGAAGTGGCCTTGGGGATCCCTGGCATCCATCTAAAGAATCTAGAAAGATTGTGATTGATTGTCTACATAAACCTGGAGTCAACCGAAACTCTCCACAGACAAGATAACACACCTCTTCTTCTCCTGCTTCTGCTTCTCACCTTTGTATATAACAGCTATTTTTAAGGAGTTGCCCTAGAGTTATCTCATCTATGGTCAGAAATCTCTCTCTCAGAAATATTGACCAGCATCTTCCTCTCCTGCCCTCTTCTGGTGATGTATTGCTATAGTATTAAACATATAGAATTTTAGTAGCATAAAACAATGATAATTTTATTATATTCACAAATGTCTGTGAGGAAAACTTGATAACCACTAAGCTACAGCAACAAAGCATGATTTGTGGATCTGAACTTCAGAGAGTGGTGGATTTTCTTTGATCCACCATGATGGAGGCTTTAGCTGAGTAGCTCGAATGGCTGTCGACAGCTGTAGAAGCTCAAATAGAGACATATGTTTGGAGCCTTGGTTTGGCTCTTGGCTGGGTTACCTTGGTTCTTTTTTATGTGTGCTGGTACTGGAATGTCCAGGATGGCTTCTTCACTTACATACTGATGCCTGGGCTAAGATGGCTGGAGATGGCCAGATATCCATCTCTGTCTGTCTGTCTCTCTCTTCAAGACTCTCCAAATGGTTAGCTTGAGCACAAAAGTCTCAGAGCAATTGAACTTCCTACATAGCAGCTGGATTTTTTCAGAGTGAACATGCCAAGAGGCTCAGACAAGTCTTTTTATGACCTAGGCTTGGCAGCCCCAAAAATCAGATCTGCCACATTATTTTGGTCAACAAGTCCCTAAATAAGCCCAGATTCAAGTGGAAGAGAGAGTAGTTAGGTTTAACTTCTGAGTGGGAGGAGTAGCTAGAGATTTCCAGCCATTTTTAGTCATGTCCTGATTCCTAGTTTTCAATGACTACTGCTCAAAAAACTCATTCTAGAATCTCACTGTGGCCACTGTTTCCTAAAATAGCTGTAGGTCATGGCAATTCAGTGTCCCTGCCTTGCCTATAGGGTAAGGAATGGTCTCTAATTTTGTGGCATACTTTTGTAACACATTAGCTTGACTATACTGGCAAAATAGTAATATCAATATCCCATTGAAATGAATTGTTATTGTATTTTTCTCCCTGCCTAGACTATGAGCTCCTCATGGTACACAGGATTCTGTATTACTCAATTTCTGTGTGCTGACTGCCTAGTACAGGACTGAACATAGAACTCAAATACATTTCCTGAATGGAATACTGAATTGTGACTGGCTTATCCAAAGTCACACTTTTTAAAGAGATTCTCCTTCTAGAGTAATTGAATAGCCTTAATGTTTCTACACCAAGGACTAAATGATCAGAAAGAATTTTAAGGGTTTAACTATATGTTAACTAACTGGAATTTATTTATTTAGTTTTTAAAAAACATTTTATCCATTCATTCATGAGAAACAGAGAGAGAGAGAGGTAGAGACACAGGCAGAGGGAGAAGGAGGCTCCACGCAGGGACCCCGACACGGGACTGGATCCTGGGACCCCAGGATCACTGTGGGACGAAGGCAGGCGCCAAACCAGAGCCACCCAGGGATCCCAACTAACTAGAATTTAAACAAAAACTTGAAATACAAAAATATTTCTGAGTTTGTATGATCATAACTGAGCCTGGGGGAGCTAATTTTATAAGCTAATTTTGAGACGTATATTTTTTTCTTTCGATAAGGGAAATTACTCGAGAGTACTATCCTTAAGGATGAGAATACATTGTCATGTTATCAAGACTCATATGTGTAATAATCAACATATAAAAATGATACTTTCATTAACTTAGTATTAGAATAAATATGTTTCTTGTTGATTGTGCTTATTCTTTGTCCACCTATGAGTTTTATTATAATATTAGTCAAACAAGAAAATGAATATTCATATCTGATATGATGTGTTTGGTTTTATGGTCTTCATCATGCCTTGATCACAGATTAATTTTAATACTTCCTGATTTATATGTGTAGAGCCACTATGGTACCTATTGATAATTTTTTTTTGTTTGATTTTATGAGAAAGGAAGAAACTTTAGTTTGTAGCTACATCCACAATAAGAAGAACAGTGCACCTTTTTAGGGAAATTTAATTGGTAGACCAAGAAGATATTTAGTTAGTTTTTCTTATAAAAATAATTAGTTGTCTCAATGGATGGCATCTAATAGAGATCCACTAAGAAATACAGAACTTCCTGTTATTTTATCTAGGTGGGATGTGGCATCATTTAGTAGTGTCATTGAGAATACACATTGCTCTAAATAATTTTCAATGACTAGAGGTTGTAATAATAATTTTAGAAACACTGGTATATATTTGATTCCAAAGTACAATTTTAATAATGTGAATATTTTGAAGTACTTGGTTTATAAAGCAATTCGGGAAACACCAATTGCTTTTAATTTTTTCACTCATAAGTTGTCCAAGCTGCCAATAAAATAAATCAAGACTTAGACAATTTTTTATTTTTTAAAAATGTAAACTTTAAAAATGTAAACTCACATAAAGAATGAGTTTTAAAGTCAATGTTCTTAAAAAAAAATGTAAGTATAGTCTGACTTAATTACACGTGGGTTCCTTCTGGTTATTACCTTAAGTTAATTCAAAATGGCTATTTACAATGACAAAGCACATTTCTGCATCTCCAGAACTCAGAGTTAAAAAAAAAAAGTACATTTCTAAAACATCTAATATTATACTTTTTACCTTATACAGTAATATACCTAATTATTGCCTAATAATATACCTACCTAAATAAACCCAAGAATTGAGCCAGCAAAATAAATGATATATTAATCTGTAGTATCTGAGAGAATATGTCCAAGTTGTTTTCACCATGATTTAGAGTATAGGTAGTCTTTTTAAATTCTTACTGTTATTAGTCACACAGACACGTTTAAAAAAGGTTGAGAACACCTATATAATGTTATTAACAATGACATGAGGCATTTGGAGTTTTAACCAGTGTTTACAATTGAAGGACAATAAGCAACCAAAAGAGTTATGATTAGAACCATCCTCATTGTTTAGCTGTACCCCAGCCTTAACCCTAATCATCATGACCGTGCTGTCACCAAACGTAAGAGGAAATAAAGGAAAATAGAGTAGACAGAAACTGGTTATGGATAAAAGTAACAAAAGGTGGGATGCCTGGGTGGCTCAGTGGTTGAGCATTTGCCTTTGGCTCAGGTCATGATTCCCGGGTCCTGGAATCGAGTCCCACATCAGGCTCCCTGGAGGGAGCCTGCTTCTCACTCTGCGTATGTCTCTGCCTCTCTCTCTCTGTCTCTCATGAATAAATAAGTAAAATCTATTTTTAAAAAAGTTTTAAAAAGTGAAATAGAATTCTGGCCTTTGAAAAAAACTGTGTGCCATTCTGAGAGATTCACTACTTATATTCTAATTGTCATGTTTCCTTATGTTTAACAAAATGCATGATTATTATAAAAAAGAAGCTTTAAATGTCTTTGTGTCTCAACTTGTATGATGAAGTTAGATCAGAACAGTTGGTTGGTGAAAAATTAACCTTGTACTCCAAAGCCTTTGAAAATAACTGTTGCTTCTATTTATTATATAATTTTTGAATTAAAAATAAAGGGGGGAAAAGAGGCCAAATTGAGCAAGAAGAGCAAAGAGTGGGTAAAAAAAATATAGGTGTATGTAACATTTTGACAACACTTCACGCTTATAAGCATTTATCTACTTGAGATGCTTAACGTTTCTTCCCCTTTCTCAATTTTTATATGACATTCAGGCAAATGATCATTTTCTGTGAACATCGCGCAGATTTTGGATGGAGTGGCTATGGTTATGCTTTGGCACTTTTTGTTGTAGTCTTTTTGCAAACCTTGATCCTTCAGCAATACCAACGTTTTAACATGCTCACTTCAGCAAAAATTAAGACAGCCATAATGGGACTCATCTACAAAAAGGTAAAAAATTAAGGAATTCCCAATTTCTAAATGGATTCTTTCCTTGTATACTCTAAAATATAGGAGAGTATGTTAAAAGGTTCCTAGGGTGCCCTTTGAATGTACATTTGTTTTACTTTAAAAGAACTTTGACTCATCCATATTGGTTGTATTCATTTCTCTGTAGGACTCTCTATAGTTCTTACAGTCCCTGCAACTTCCAGTGAGCCCTAATCCTTGAAACTAAATGATGGTTTCTGTCCACTGTTGTATCACTGAAATCCTCCTCACCAAGTGAATGACAACGAATGTAATGTGTTCGTCATTATCTGTGTGTATGTACCATTGAAGTTTCTTCTTTTCATGATATTTTCATTCTGCATACTACTTTTTTCTTCTTCCTCTGTTTGCTTTTCTCTACTTTTTCATGCAACAAAGCCATCTTTCTTTAAACCATCATTATCTGCTTCTCTTTCATTCTAACTCCTGCCTCTGTATCCACCTACCCTCCAAAACCTGGCTGATGCTTATACCTGTGATAATGCTGAAGTATAATTTGTTCTCTCTTGAAAATGCAATTTTAAATACCACCTCTTTACCATCCAGAGCCTTTTATTTACATTATCATCATAAACAATTAAAGAGTTTCTTTCTTCCCATAGTTATCACCGGAGTTGTTCAATCAAGTGCATTTTGCATTCTTACTCTATAGTTTTCTATAAATTGTGGACTCTTTATTTTATTTTATTTTTAATTTTTATTTATTTATGATAGTCACACAGAGAGAGAGAGAGGCAGAGACATAGGCAGAGGGAGAAGCAGGCTCCATGCACCAGGAGCCCGATGTGGGATTCGATCCCGGGTCTCCAGGATCGCGCCCTGGGCCAAAGGCAGGCGCTAAACCGCTGCGCCACCCAGGAATCCCAATTGTGGACTCTTTAAAATTTGGATAGAAACCTATTTACCTGTTGTACCTTTGTCATCTGGGAGAATGGCTTTTATACATTTTTATAAAATTTGGATGACTGAGAAAGTGAGTAAATGAACCACTGCCTTCAAGAAATTAGGGGGAATTATTAGCATACATAATAAATGTGTGGGAGCTAAATGCAGGGATTTTTTTTTTAAGATTTTGTTTATTCATGAGAGACACAGTCACATAGGCAGAGGAAGAAGCAGGCTCCCCACGAGGATCCTGATATGGGACCTGATCCCAGGACCCCAGGGTCATGACCTGAGCCAAAGAGAGACGCTCAACCACTAAGCCACCCAGGTGCCCCTAAATATAGGTTTTTCTGAGAAGTCAGGTGAGCAGGAAATCTACAATGATTGTGTGCAGTTAAAGAAGGTTTCACATAGAAAGGAAGCCTTTAGGGCAGCCCCGGTTGCGCAGCGGTTTAGCGCCGCCTGCAGCCCAGGGCGTGATCCTGGGGACCTGGGATAGAGTCCCGCGTCGGGCTCCCTGCATGGAGCCTGCTTCTCCCTCTGCCTGTGTCTCTGCCTCTCTTTCTCTCCCTGCATCTCTATGAATAAATAAATAAAATCTTAAAAAAAAAAAAAGGAAAGGAAGCCTTTAACTTATCTTTGGGAAAAGTGTAGAATTTGTATAGTGGAAGGAAGAATTATAATTTGGGCTGAGCTCAGCATGAAACTTATAGGCCCTTTGGCCTTATTGGGCCAAAATGGGTGTGTGGAGTGGTATTAACCCAAATGCAGGGGCATACTGCTACAGTTATAATTCTAGAGACTGTAAATTCTGAGAAATCCTAACATAGAGGAAGGATATCAAAGAGTCTAGGAATCAGTTTAAATATTAACACTTGTTTTTGATATACAGTCCATATGGAATAAGATTTCATTCAGTGATTAAAGCATTGGAGTTTGGGTATAGGATTTGGATGGAGTTACAAATATAAAAGAGTGGACTGCAGTAGAAATTAGAACAAGTGATCAAACAAAAAGAAGAAAATCAAGCATTGTGGGTGAGTCTATTACAAGGGCAAAGATATCCCAGAGATAGTAATGGAAGAGGTAACACTGACTACGGGATGAAACCATAGATTCCTTAGAGAGATTAAGAATGAAGAGCACTCAGGATCAAAGGAATACAGCAATCAAGCCAGCTCAGTAGATCTTGTTGTATGGATTACGATTTAATGCCAAATCCATCAAACAAGCAGTAGAAAACATAACCTGCATTGTTATAACCCATGTTGATGCACTGAGATAGCATGTGCAGATGGCACTGATATAAGGCTGCCTTTCTTCTGAGTCTCCTATCCTACATCTGCTTTCTGGAGAGAATCTCTCTCCATGGGACTAATTAGGATATTTAGATTTCTATTATCTTTACAAGTGATAGGATTCTGATTTTTTTAAATCATATTTAGGTACCTTCAATATCAAAATGGCTCTCATAGTGGCACCAGATGACCCATATAAATCTGACATTGGCTCTACTGCATCAGAGATTTGTTATTAGAGTGGGGTAAACATGGTCTCAGACCCTTTTCATGGTGAGGAGCAGAGATGGTAGGACTTCCTGTTCTCTGTCCACCCACATGGTTACTGCTAATAAAGTTCACGAATATAATTTTTGGAATAAAGTTCACGAATATAATTTTTAAGATTCGTGGGGAAAACATGGGCCTCATTCCACTTGATAACTTTGAGTTCATGAGTTTCAAAGCTTAGCTCACAGATCCAGGCTCTATGACAATTCTTTTTTTTTTTTTTTAAAGATTTATTTATTTATTCATGAGAGATGCAGAGAGGAGAGGCAGAGACATAGGCAGGGAGAGAAGCAGGCTCTTGCAACTCTATCCCGGAACCAGGGATCATGACCTGAGCTGAAGGCAGACACTCAACCACGGAGTCACCCAGGCGTCCCCTCCATGACAATTCTTGAGGACTAAGACATGGGATATGCTTCAAAAGCAGTGTCAATTAGTGCTGGGTTTCATGTGGGCAGTCTAGGGCATTCCTTCACCAAACAATGTCCAGTAGAATCTTTGTGATTTTAAAAATGGATAAAGGTGATCAGAAGGTACAAAACTTCTAGTTAAAAAATAAATGTCATGAGGATGTATTGCAGCATGGTGACTATAGTTAATAATACCATATTGTGTATTTGAAAGCTGCTGAGAGAGTAGATCTTAAACGTTTTAATCACAATAAATAAAAATTTTATAACTGTGTGGGGTGATGGTTGTTAACTAGACTTGTGGTGATCATTTTGCAATATATACAAATATTGAACATTTTGTTAAAACACCTGAAACTAATAATATGTCAATTAAATGTATCTCATTTTCTTTAAAAACAAGGGGGGGGGGCAGGAGACATTTGAAGCATGGAGTGCCCACAGAGAAAACAGATTTGAGTTTGAGACCAAAGAAATGTTTTATGTTGAAGGAATAATATGAGGATATAAAGTATCTGAAAAAAAAAAGAAATAAAGTAAAATGAAATAAAAGAAAATAAAAACTTCCTCATTTCTAAAAAAAAATTTTTTTTAAAGATTGTATTTATTTATTCATGAGAGACACAGAGAGAGAGTCAGAGACACAGGCAGAGGGAGAAGCTGGCTCCATGCAGGGAGCCTGACATGGGATTGATCTCGGGTCTCCAGGATCACGCCATGGGCTGAAGGTGGCGCTAAACTACTGAGCCACCGGCTGCCCTAAAAACATTTTTTTTTTTTTTTTAAACTAAACGAAAGTGCTATATCCACATTATCCAGTTTGGCAGCCAGTAGTCACATATGACTATTGAGCCTTTGAATTGTGGCTAGTAAGATTAAGGAAGTGAATTTTTAAGTTTAATTAAATTTAATAACACGTAGCTAGTGGCGGCCATTACTGGACAGTAGTTCAATATCTAAACTGTCCATATTTGTAGTTTAAAAATTTTCTTATCTTAATTGTGATAAATATAAAATGCAAGAAAATTGATAAAAGTGCATTTAAAAAAAATAAAGACACCTAAGTGTGGTTAAGAAGAGGAAAAGCAGAATCAAAATCCTGCACTTAGAGTCAGAAAGAGAATACTGGCATACTTTTTTTTGCATACGGATGAACTGAAGAAGAATAAGTTCTTATAAATGTTATGAGGGTCCACCTTTGGGTATACAATATCTCTCTAGAAGTATAGTAACTATTGGTTTAGAATCACTGGGTTAGGAATTTTTAGGGCTCTTCCAGCTCTAAATTATGTGACTTCTATGACTTAGAGCTAGGATGGTCAGGAAAAATGTCATGATCAATATTGCATGATTTAGGTTTGAAGGATGAATTGCATGAGGCAAAGATTCTACTGTTGGAAATATATTGTGCGAGGGAATATACAGTTGAATACATGGCTTGCTCAGAAAATGATGAGTAGATTAATTTAGCTGAAGATAATATCTTATGGTGGGGAGAGAGAGGATGGTAAAACAGAATAGATTGCAACTCTGTTTTCAGAAACTTGAAAGATACATTGTAAAAATGTACTTTAGTTCTCGAGGGAATTGGGACTTATTTGGGCCATAGGCAGGTAGATGATCAGGAGAAAGTAATGAAAATAGAGTTGGAAATAAGGAGTACCTTAGAACTATTTCAATAGTTCAGGAAATAAAGATATGAACCAAGAGCATGGCAATGAGTCTAGACAGGAACAAATATATAAGAGGGGGAATGTGAAATTGCAAACAAATTTCATCATCAGTTGATAAAATGAGATATTAATGAATTCAGTTCAGGGATAATCAAGATATTTCTAGTCAATAAGAGAGGTTTTTGAGGCTGGAGCCCTAACTGGTTCATCTGGACCTTGTTAGGGTATAATTCACTAAACGAAATTAATGAAGTCTCAAAAAGTGATGTCACATAGTTGTGCTGTGTGTGTGTGTGAGAGAGAGAGAGAGAGAGAGAGAGGGAGACTAGGTAAAGAAAATATTGTAGAAAAGAAATCTCAAACTTGGATGGAATTTTAAAATAACAGAGTTTTGTGGAAGTGATTATGATTACAATAGTTAATTAAAAATGGGTTAATTTTCATTTTTATTGAAGAGCATTTATAAACTCCCAACTTTTTATATGGTTTTAGATTTTACAGTTGGGGTTTTCTCTTTTTATCTCATTCTGGCTTTCTCTCTTTTATCTCTTTTTTTTTTTAAGATTTTATTTTATTTATTCATGAGAGACAGAGAGAGAGAGAGAGGCAAAGACACAGACAGAGGGAGAAGCAGGCTCCACGCAGGGATCCTGATGTGGGACTTGATCCTAGGTTCCCAGGATCACACCCTGGGCCGAAGGCAGCATTAAACCACTGAGCCACCCAGGCTGCCCTCTCTCTTTTATCTCTTTAGGTACTTTTTACCAGACAATTCTAGAACATGTTGCATCATCCGGTATAATTTTGTTGTCATATTGCAGTATTCTTCCAAATTGTTTCATATAACAAAGAGGGAGTTTAGATTGTATAATTTAGCAATAAGCAGTAACTAAATTCCCCTTCATGGCTTGTGATTTTTGTCCCTTACAGAAATGTAAAAGTTTATTTGGCAGAAAAATATTGAAAGAGAAATCAGTGCTCGGATGTTAAAAATGCCAGCCAGAACAACAGCCAATTATATAATGCCCTTTAATACTTTCCTTAATATTTTGAAAGCAATTAGTTTTTGAAGAAACTTTTCTTTTGTATATTGAAGAAAATATGTGTAATGCATAAAATAGGAAAGAGAAAATGACAACCATCCATAAGTCTAGACTGCAAAGATAACCTTAATTTTCCCTTAACATTTATTTTGCATGCATACTTACATATTTGCAATACACTATTTTGTAATCTGTTATTTACTTCATAGTATATCATGACCAAATGTATTGAGAAAACACATTGTTATATGATTTTTTTATATTTAATTTGTTTGCTTTTGTTTTTAAGTACATTTATTTTTACATATAAACATAAGTTTAAATTCATAGTGGAAACTTTCATATAAATATTACACTTTTCTCCCACTATTGTCATTTTTTCCCTATTTTGCTTTCCACCTTGCTTACCATCTTCACTCATAATGTATATGGTTCATTTAATATATATCAAAGTACCTTTTCCACACATTCTTTAAAACCATTGCAACATTGTCTTTTGACAGTAGATATGATAGGTAAAGCTGCTGCCAACCTCTACTTCTTATTCCACCATTTTAGGATAACCTGTTTTGTTTTGATTTTTCTGTGCTTGGGTGCATGTATTTCTTTTTATTTTTTTAATTTTTAAAAACAATTTTATTTATTAGAGAGAGAGGGAGAGAGCACACAAGTGAGGGGGAAGAAGGGGCAGAGGGAGAAGGAGGAGCAAACTCCTCCTGAACAGAAAGCCCATGCCTGGCTCCATCACAGGACCCCAAGTTCATGACCTGAGCTGAAGGCAGACACTTAACCAACTGAGCCACCCAGGGACCCCATAAGTATTTCTTTTTAAGGATAATTTTAACATTATAGAATTTACAAATTTCACCAGGGTAAGAGAAGGGATACTATTTTCTAATTAGATTGGTATTTCTTGACTGCTTTTGGTTTGAAATCTTCTGTTTTTCTTTATTTCTTCTTATTCTTCACTTGTAAAGTAATTGTGTTATGTTTTATGTGTATATTATGTATATAATACACATATATAATAAATACATATTAACATATATATATCTGTTGCTCTCTGTTTTAAGCAGTTTTTTGAAGAAAAGTACTATTTTGTGCATAGATATAGATATACAATCAGTTGTAGATATAGACGTAGCTGTAGATATAATGCTCACATATATATTGAAAAATACAAGGAAACTTTCAAATCAGAACAATTGAGTAATTTACCCATTATAAAAGAGTTGTGAAATAGAGTAGCTGGCCCTGGACCCCAGTAGCTGTCATTCCACTCTGGAAGTCGTGTTATTTGTTATTCTGAATTTATAAAGAAATATAAATGTAAATATATTAATATTTATATCATCATAATATGTTTATATAATATATACATTCTTATGTATATATTCATGTCTTGTGTGTGTGATCTCCTGAAACTTCTCCATGACTTTAATCTTTTTAAAAAATCATTTCATTTTTCAAAATATGTTTTCTCTAATTTCTGGGAAACAGTTTTGAACACATCTACTTAATAGTTTAAGAACTCCATTTGTTGTAATATGCATTTGGACTTTTGGTGCCTGCATTATATTTTTAAAAAATTTGACAGTTGTGTTTTCAATTTGAACTCATTTTTCTCTTCTTTCTCACTTGTAATGGATATCATGTTCTTTCACTTTAGGTTACAAAGCATTATTCATATATTTCTCATGTTTCTTGTGATATGTTTTTTTCCAATAAGAGGTCATTCATTTGATTCCTTGGATAATTTAGCTACTTTTATCTGTTCAATCTGCTAGTATTTTCATAAATACTAATACCATTTAACTTTTCCTTCTAGAAGTATGAGAGAAAATATATTTATTTATAAGTTGCTGGTAGATTCTATTAGAGATCAATGGACCTATCTGAAGAAGTGCTAGAGACTTAATGACATGAGAGTTATGGTGGTTCAATTTCCATTGTTTCACTTGGCCACATCAGGTGGTCAGTAATGAATCAGGAGGAGGTTAGGAGCTGGTTTTGGAGGAGACATGGCTAAAGCTTAACTGTTGCAGTGACTAAATATTTCGCCTCTTTTTTCAGGCTCTATTTTTATCTAATGTTTCTCCTTTCTTTTTTCTCTTGTGGCGGTAGTGGACATTCTGTTTTATCAGCACAACAGTCCCCCTTACTAGTCATTAACAGAAACATTTCCAATTTACTGTATAGAAATGTAAATGAGAATTGAACATTGTAGTAGCCATAGAGCTTAGGGGGATCCTGGCACCTCCTGAACCTCCAGGGCTGTGCAGTGTGTCTGGTGGGTCCGTGGCCTCCCCACATGCATGAAGCCCTCTTGCTTTAAGCTCAGGAATATTTAGAAGAGTTTTGCTGAAGGCTCTGACTACTTGTTTTTCAGATGGGCCTTTTCTTTGGCTTTGCATTATTCATTACTTGAAAAAAATTTATTTTGAGTGCCTCGTGTACCTCATTTACTCCTGTTAGCTCCACCTCTCTATCTGGTCTCTTTAAATCAATGTAGTAGAAATTCCTTAAAATTCTTGGCACATGGAACACCTGGATGGTTTGGTGGTTGGGCATCTGCCTTCGGCTCAGGGCGTGATCCCAGGGTCCTGAGATTGAGTCCCACATTGGGCTCCCCGCAGGGAGCCTGCTTCTCCCTCTGCCTATGTCTCTGTCTCTCTCTTTCTGTGTCTCTCATGAATAAATAAATGGAATCTTAAAAATAAAATTCTTGGCATATGAATAGGCTTTCGCCTGGCTTCTAGTACACATACCAATTCTCCACTACTTTTTACAATTTATTTTTGCATTTCACTGGGAATTTAGAATGGGTGAAGAATTAAATAAATGAATTTCTGACATCAACCTTAGTAAGAATTACGAATAATTAAACTTGGGACTGTTGAATTCAATATACAAATATTAAAATAACATGCAGATTAAGGAAGAATTGGGCCTTGGAAGAAAAGTTGTATTTCCATCTGCTCCAAGAAACCTTTCCAATATTTTTCTCTCTCTAAATTCCCATGGCCTTTCTTAACTATTTTTATAATTAACAGTCATCCTGTGTGGGAGGTATATGTGGGTGGTGGGGTGGACTCCACAACCAAATTATAATCTTCCTGAGAATTAGGACAGTATCATTTTAAAATTTTCTAGTTTCAGGCATAGTACTGTTGTTCATCAACATTCATTAGATATTTATTGATAAAATTTAGATGGTTTAACATTATAGGGGTACCAATGAATATAGAGGATCCCCAATGCTAGAAATCTAGAACAGATTTTTTTTGCAATTTTTTAATAAGATTTTATTTATTTATTCAGGAGACACACACACACACACACACACACACACACAGATAGAGACATAGGTAGAGGGAGAAGTAGGCTCCCCATAGGAAGCCTGACTGGGACTCAATCCTGGGACTCCAGGATTACACCCTGAGCCAAAGGCAGGCGCTGAGCCCCTGAGCTACCCAGGCATCCCATTTGTTCCCAGTTTTGTAATCAACAAATTGTGCAGTGTTCTTGAGAATGAATTTGCTTGGGAATCCAAATGTTACTCTTTATCAATATGCGGTGGATTTTATAACTGTGTTTTGATCAGTAATTGCATCTTCTTCATCTAAAAACATTTTTAAGAGTTTCTGTATTTCATAATTGTACTACATAAATAATCTTGTAGATTTTCCTAAATATATAAAAATTGATATTAAAAGTTACCATTGTTTGACTTATAAAGATGCTCCATGATCTACAGGACTCTTTAAATATTTCGCCTCTTTTTTCAGGCTCTATTTTTATCTAATGTTTCTCGAAAGAGATTTTCAACTGGAGAAGTTATTAACTTGATGTCAGCAGATGCCCAGCAGCTCATGGACTTGACAGCAAACCTCAATCTCCTCTGGTCAGCCCCTTTTCAAATCCTGATGGCCATATCACTTCTTTGGCAGGAGCTGGGGCCAGCAGTGTTAGCAGGGGTGGCAGTCCTTGTATTTGTTATACCAGTGAATGCTTTAGTTGCAACTAGAGTGAAAAAACTAAAGGTAAGAAAAACACTGCCTCATATGTGTGTCAAGCAGAAGCTGAGTTTTCTGACTTGAGTTGACAATAACCTAGTTAATTTTGTACATGTGGAAATAATCCAGATTTATCATTCATTCATTCAACCAATATTGATTGAACATCTGTTCTGTGCCAAAGTACAGCAATGAGGAGAACTGATAAGTTCCAGCTTTCATTAGAGGAGACAAGCATTAATAAATAAATAAGGAACATAACGCCTGGTGTTAATTTACATGAGAAGGAACATAAATTAGGCTAGGATGCAGAGTAACAAAGGGTGCCATTTCACATACAGGGGCAGTAAATTCTGCAGGAAAGAAATGATGCATCAGCAGGGTAAGGGAGGAATCCTTGTGGATGTCTGAGAAAAAGATTTACCAAGCAAAAGGAACAGTGTGTGCACAGCCTGGAGGTAAGGATGTGTTTATTTTATCTGAAGAGTGGCCAAGGGCTGGTGAGCAAGAAGTGACTGGATACAGCAAGGAGATAGTAAATGCTTAACTGAATTAATTTTAATATTCTTTCTTTACATTCAGTCAGTCATTCATCTTATTATCAGTACACTTTTTGACCTCTGGCATGTGTCAGACAGTGTGCATTATACTGTACTATAGGGATGGAGACACAGGACAGAATCACTGTGCTGAAAAGCCACGCTGTGGAGGGAGAGACAGATGGTTTCATGGGTTAAAGTAACTACGCAAGTGCAGATGTATTGTCTATCACACTTATTTTATTATTTTGAACGGATCAAAGAGTAATAGTATCCATGTACTGACATGGAATTATGTCAGTCTTATGTTACAGGAAAAATAAACATATGTTTGCGTGTGTGTGTGTGTGTGTGTGTGTGTGTGTGTATATATATATATAATGCATATATGTACATAAATGTCCTTAATCCAGTTTTTAAAATGTGAATATACCTATGCACATGGGTGTGGTAGAGATGAATACAAATGAATTTGTATAAACATAGAAATAATCTAGAGACAAAGCATCATTCTTTTAAGAATAGTTACCTATTGGGGCACTTTGGTGGCTCAGTCAATTAGGCGGCCAGCTGTTGGTCTCGGCTAAGACCTTGATCTCAGGGTCGTGAGTTCAAGCCCCACACCCAGAGTGGAGCCTACATAAGATAAGATAATAAGATAAGATAAAAGATAAGATAAGATAAGATAAAATAAGATAAAATAAAAAGTTACCTATAGAGTAGAATTAGGTGTGAATGGAAGTGAGATTTTTCACTTGTTACTTTAATACATTTAAGTGATGAGGATTTATACCTTCTTTTGTATTTTTCTGATTTTTAAAAATTCAGATTAATTACCAAATAATTAACAATGAAATAATTATGAATTCTAAGACTCTAGTATTAGAATAAGAAGCTTGTTTATGATTATAATAAATACTTTTTTAAAAAAGCCTTTATTTATTTATTCATGAGAGACAGAGAGAGAGAAAGGCAGAGACACAGACAGAGGGAAAAGCAGGTTCCATACAAGGATCCCAATGTGGGACTCAACCCCGGGCCCTAGGATCATGCCCTGAACCAAAGGCAGACACTCAACTGCTGAGCCACCCAGGTGTCCCATAATAAATACTGTTAAACTAACTTAAAAAAAATTCTGTATTTTAAATAATTTAAATTCAAATATTTAGGAATAGAAATACATTTGGGGAACCTTAATATAGTGCCCTAAAACTTTCAGAGACTGCAGTATTATGTACAAATATGCTAAGAAGAAAATATGCTTTCAATCACAAAAGTAGTATTATGGATGTTAACTGGTAAATGTGTACTTTGCTAGACATACAAATGCTATACTTATTATTTTGACATAATTGTGACGATATTATTGGAAGAAATCCTTAAGAAGCAATACCCAAGCAATGATAAGTATAAAATAATATAAAAGTTAAATATTTGAATAAATATATAGTAACTACATAGGATTTGCAAAAAAAGAGTATTTGAAAATATATATTTTAATTACAAGTATTAACGTTCAAGATAATGTACTTACAATATATAGATCTTTATTTTTATTCCTGTGATACTTCTTTTATAAAAAATATACATGTAAATAATTGATAGAGTTTGGGGAATTTTATCACATTTTAATATAAGATGAATGTTATTTTAGTATTCAATTTTAAACAAATTACATTTAAATAAATATTATATTTTCCACTATTTTGTAAAGTATACAACCTTGCATATATTCTACTACTGGCTTCTTTTAAGTTTTAAAATATCTAGTTATAACTAATTTTAACATTAGCAATAGAATAATATTATAAGAATATTTTAAGATGTTTTCAACAAAATATTATGTAAAATAGAGAGAATAGTTTATATTTTTTAAAATAGCTGTGGCTATGTAAGTTAAATTATTACCAACTTTTGTCAAATATGCTATCATTTTGTTCCCCTTAAATAGAAAAGCCAAATGAAGAACAAAGATAAACAGATAAAACTACTCAATGAAATATTACATGGAATTAAGGTAATATAAAAGGAATATGATTTTAATTTCACTATTTATAATATAGCCACATTAGTCAATAAATGATTTTTTAGAACGTTTAATATCAAAATAATTATATATGTAAATAAAATTGTTGGCAGAGTATTTCACCTTTCAGATGTATAGGAATTCTTATTGCTGAAATAACATTTAAATAAAACCAAATCAAATGTAGGTGTTTTCTTTTTGTTTCTCACCCAACAACGGAACACAAATGTCTCCAAAGACACGAAACATGACTTTTTGGGAGGGATTGGGTGGAAGAGATGGAATGAAGCAGGCAAGAGTGGCAAAACATTATCATCAGTGTGAAGGCAGATTTATATGGGGAAAGTGATGACATTCATTCAGGTTCTTATATGTGGAATAGAAATGATCACAAATGTTATTCTTCACAAGGTATGTTATATATTATTTATTCCATAGGAAAGCTACTTCCCATGGCATTAATATTTTCTCTATGATAAAACAGTGAATCCTTGGGGTGCCTGGGTGGCTCAGTTGGTTAAGCCACTGTCTTCAGCTCAGGTCTTGATCCTAGGGTCCTGGGATAGAGCCCTGAGTCAGGCATCAGGCTGTCTGTTCAGCAGGGAACCTGACTTTCCCTTCCCCTCTGCCTGTCACTGCCTGCTTGTGTGCTTGTGTTCTCCTTTCTCTCTCTCTTTCTCTCTCTCTCTTTCTCTCTCACACTGTGTCAAATAAATGAATAAAATCTTTAAAAAAAAGTGAAACCTCATGAACTTTTAGATAGATAGATGATAGATGATAGATGATAGATAGGTATATAGAATTTCAAATCTCGTTGCACCCGAGTCATGCCTTATAGGATTTTTCAAAATGGCAAAATTTGCAAAGCCCATATGGAATATCCTTCTGGAATTCATCGTTCTGTCTGGTGCATCTATCTTTATAAACATAGGATATGTCCATTATATGTACACATTGATAAATAAAATTCCTGCTGTATTGTACTGTGTAGAACCTTCACAACATTAAAAATTACTAAAATGAAAGACATTGTTAGATTAAAGATACCCTGAAAAGAGACTGATACTCATTTATTTGTCTGAAATTAAGAGTGGCCTTAAGTAGCTTTGAAATTTAACTCAGATTAAATTATTGAATAACTGAGATTATGTAATAAGGTCATACACTCCCAAAGTAACGTGATCCAAATGCAGCTTGTACCTCCCTGTGGGCTGATAACCCTTGTCTTCATAAAAAGCACAGCACTGTATGCTTATAGGTTTTAAATATTGATATTATTAAAAGGAAACTTGTATTATCAGTAGGACTAAGACAGTGTAGATAAAATAAAAGAACATCTCCTAAAGATCTGTGCAAAGTCTAAAATTTGAAATACCATAGAATACACTAGAATACTGGTAGAGGACCAAGTATAGGTAAGTTGAAAGTATAGCATACTTAAAGGTGTGGGTGGTCAGTTTCTCTGGGGTAAGGATAGCAGATGCCATAGCCTCTGTCTGACAATAATAACTACCATTTGGTGAACATTTTCTGTGGATCACACGCTGTACTGTTTCCTCATATAATTCTTATGAACCCCAAGAAAATAATTTCTCATCCTCATTTTCCAAACAAGGAAACAAAGTCTCTGTGCAATTAAGTGTCATGGCTAAGTTCACAGAACCAGTGAAAGATTTTTAGGATACTCCGGAGAAACAGAACCAAGAGAATGTGTGTGAATATATATATTCCAATTTATAATCTCAAAATACCAGTCACCTTTCTGAAAATGGCTTGAAGTCCCATGCCATCAGTTTTCAGGAAATTGGGAGTCCAGGGAGAGGAGCATAGCTATTAAGAAATTAGTAGTGGATTGAAGTGAGAGTTGGACCAGCAGGAAGAGAACCAAGATTAAGTTAAGCAGAAACTGCTACAGAGCTTATACCAAGAGCTGGGATGTTTTTAAAGTCTGGCTCAGGAATAAGCTATTGGTGGGTAAGATGTACATAGGCTAGAGAGACGGTGATATTCTTCTCCCAGCTACCTACCTGTCCAGAAAAACACAATTCATGGAAATATTTTGATTCAGCTGAAAATAGGAGCATTTTACTTTTATGAGTTTACCATCTTTTCTTTTAACTTCCATAATTGTGTGTGTGTTGGGGGTGTGTGTGTATACTGTATATATTTGTATGCATGCATGGTTTTGTTTCTTCTATGATATTATCAAATAGTCACCGCCTGACTCCTCTACAGATCCTCAAACTTTATGCATGGGAGCCTTCCTATAAAAAGAAGATTATTGAAATTCGTGAACAGGAATTGGAAGTTCAAAAATCAGCTGGATATCTTGCTGTGTTTTCTATGCTGACATTAACTTGCATTCCATTCTTGGTAAGTATATGTAATATTTCCTGTTTTGATTTTCAGATTTGCAGATTCACCTCCAAATTACCTGGAATTAAGGTGTCCAAAGTGAAATCTTCTATATCTGAAATAAATTTTTCAAGAAAAACTGTCATTGATTTATGTAGATTAGATAATGGAAGTTTTAAAGAAGGGGAGAATATGTGTATTCTCATTGGTCTGTATTTTTTACATATAATAAAATTTTACTTCTTTGTAAATTTCTCACAGATCAAACATGTGCTTTCTGTTCTTAAACAATGTAACTTTCATTTCAGAGTTTCATTTTCTCTCTAGAATGTCTTTTTTTTTTTTTAAAGATTATTTATATATTCATGAGAGACACAGAGAGAAAGAGAGGCAGAGACACAGGCAGAGGGAGAAGCAGGGTCCATGCAGGGAGCCTGATTTGGGCCTCGATCTTCAGGATCATGCCCCAGGCTGAAGGCGGCACTAAACCGCTGAGGCTGCTCTAGAATGTTTTGATTTGTGTGATTAATCCCTTTTAAGCAAGATCCAAAGTCACACTATATGGTGTTGGGAAGACTGGATGTTTCTCCTGCATGCCAGACAAGTTATAAATTGCTTTATTTCATTCTTGAAATAACAAGGCATTGCTTTTCCCACTTCACAATAGGAAATGGAAATCTATTCTAGTTTGGGAAACATCCTCAAAGTTACAGAATTAGTATTTGGAAGCAAACTGATAGGAACTGAGGGCATTCTCTTTCTTTCATACCATGTAAATGTTAGGAATCCCATGCTATTTAAACTAGAGTATAACCTGCCTTGAGGTATGAAGCAATGAATGAAAGCCAAAGGATAATGAAAACACTTAGAACTGAAGCATCTGTTTTAATCAAATTTACCATCCTCAGCGGTCATAGGATCAGGGGAAGTTCCATGTGTTTCTCTTGTTGATAATTTAAAATATTGTTTTTTTAATTTGAACAAATATGTAGGTATTATGAATATAAAAGCAATATTTACATTTGGAATTCTTTGGTAAAAATGTACAAGAAGCATTTGCTTAAGAGAAGTTGTAGGTACATGAAGGTCAGTACATTCTCATCATATATGAACTTTCCTGCCTTTTCTAAATGAAACTTACAAGAGTAAATATAAACATTATGAGCCATAATTTATTCATAATTTCTTCAGTTAATTTTATGACTCACAGAAAGTATTATCATTACATATGAATCAGGATGTATACACACACCACTGGAAAATAAATTTACATAATACTCCATCTTGAAAAAAGATCAATTAGTATACATATTAAATTGCAGTGATAACTAGTAAGAACATGGTGATTTACAAAAGGGAGCTGGACCATATGGTCTCAAGGCTGCCGTGGTCTGAGGTACACAATTGTATCTGTATATCTTAGTGTACTAAACATTTATTTTATATTCTTCAGCAGTCACACTGAATAGTGCTGAATTTTGGTAAACAACAATAAAAAAGGTTTTGAGTTTTTCCCCCTAATTTTTTGGGACTTTAACTCATCCTGTTGTTAGCTTTGAGTAATTGAAGAAAAGAATTTGTCTCTATTTTTCAGGTTTCTCTGGCGACATTTGGCATCTATTTCTTATTAGATGAAGGAAACATTTTAACAGCCACTAAAGTGTTCACATCCATGTCTTTGTTTAATATTTTGAGGCTTCCTTTGTTTGATTTACCAGTGGTGATCTCAGCTGTGGTCCAGGTACATCCAAAATATGCTTAAACTAAGAATCGTTCATCTACTGGAGTCTATGGTTTTGCACATTTTGTCTTTTTTCCCATTATTTATTTCACTTTTTGTGGTTGTTTTACACTGCTTTCAAAATTAGTCTCCCTGAATTAACAAGTGATAGAAAACATTAAAGATTGGAAGGAATCATGTCTTCTTTGTCTATGCTTTTCTTCTATCAAAATGACTTTTAAGTATTTCAATATAGGATATTGTTTTCTTTGCTAAGTGTTAGTTTCTTTTGTTTGGCTTTTTAAAAGCTGATGTCAGATACTATGCCATCAAAAGGCTCATTTTCTGTTTTCAGTTGAAGATTTTTTAACGAGGTCCTTTGCCTGGAACTGGATATGAAGGTTTTCCCAGGGTTTAGCAGCATTTCGTCTGTACTGAATGAATAAAGACAAGTGCATTGATAATATCAGTCTGCCAACAAACCGTGTATGAGATATTTGGTTCAGCCTACCTCTATTGTAATCTTCAGTCTCTGGAGGCTCTGTGAATAAATACTATAATGAGTAGAAAGCTGCTGAAACCACAGGGAATGTGAAGAAGTGAGTTCCTTGATCCCTGAGAACCTTGATGCCCTGAGATTTCCTGTTAAATTTTTTGAATGTCAGGTTTGGATTGTCTGGGTGTCCCCCATCGAATCCATTTTCTCAAGTTGAATTCATAAACCAAGTGAAGCTTTGCTTATTGGAACCAACTCTTTGATTTAAGAACTTTGCCCTTAAATTTTTATATTATTTGAATAAATATTAACTTATAGTTGCTAATAGTAACTATAATAGTAACAATGATATTAAATTATATTGATTATATTAAAATTATAATAGTAATAATAGTATATTATTTGAATACATAATTATATAGTGAATACCGAGTAATCCACTTTTGTCGTACCTTTTTTGTTGTTATTTTACTAATAATGACCAACAGAGGGCAGAGAAGTACTGTTGATGTGACGCTTTTAACATTTGTTTCATAGCATTTTTTTCTTAAGAAAAATACCATTCTTAGAATCAGTTTTGTTTTGCTTTTGAAATTAGAATCTAGCTAAAGGTCTGCTATCTCAAAGTGTTCTCCAACTCCAAGTAGCACACTACATAAATACGGAAAGCAATTGTCAAAAGAGAAAGAGAAGTAAAGGAAAGAAAAAGAAGTAGATCTGCATACTAATATGATGTACTTGGTAAACAAAACCATGGCCCAGTTACATTTTATTCACTAACAATAGATGTCTTCTAGCCTAGAGTGAATAAAAATACATTAGAGATTTCATGTAAGTCAGCTTGAGGAAAACAAAATTGATACTTTTTTTTTTTTTAGTAATTTTATTTACTTATTTGAGAGTGAGCGGGAGAGAGAGCAAGAGTGGGGTGGAGGGTCAGAGGGAAAGGGAGAAGCAGGATCCCCCTGACCCGAGAGCCTGATGTTGGGCTGGATCCCAGGACCCTGAGATCATGACCTGAGCTGAAGTCAGATGCTTAACCTACTGAGCCTTCAAAATTTATACTATTTATCCTAATTGTAGCTAAGCATATTGTAGCCCTGTTACTGAAACTCGGTGTTATTGCCGAAACTATCATTTAATATTCAGAAGCCGAATTCATTCAATTCTAGAGCTGTTCTTAAGAACTAATCTTCCTATAATTATTAATTAATTAGTTATGATGGCTTTACCAGAGTGTTAAGGAGGAACTTTTGTGTCTTTTTCTCATGCCTTCCTGCATAAATGACATCTGCTTTGATCTGTGATTCCTGAAGCTGTTTTTTCTTTTTAGGAATGAAATTATTTATAAACATTAGAACAATTCAAGCTCTGCTTGCTGAATATCTTCAATATCTTCAATTTGCATCACAAATTTTTAATCATGCTGTAAGTCTTTTTAGTTGAAGTTCTTGACCCTCAAATTCCATGTGTGTTTATTTTGATAGACAAGAATATCATTGGATCGTCTGGAAGACTTTCTCAACACTGAGGAGCTTCTTCCTCAAAATATTGAAACAAACTACGTAGGAGGTCAGCATTTCCTCTGCATTCAGTATTTATTTGACTTCCAGGTTGAAGATAATAGGCTCTAGGATGCACCATTGTATTTATTTTTCTTCTTAGATCATGCCATTGGATTTACAAATGCTTCCTTCTCCTGGGATAAAAAAGGGATTCCAGTACTAAAAAAGTAAGTCATAGTTTGGGGAAAATTAAAAACAAAATTTTTTATTAACATTGAATTCTACAATGGTCCATATTTTTATTTCTTAGAGTTTTTAAAGCAGAAGATGAATATATTAAAATTTACAAGACTTATTTTTTAACCTCCCACTATACTTTGCATTTTTATGGATTTTTTTTACTCCCTTGTTTTCTATTCATTTCTTCTGTTTTCTCTACAGCGTTTGTTGTTTGCATTTTTGGAAGGTTGGGTGTTCATAGAATAATGTAGTATAATATGAATAGCAGCAGTTTCAAGGATGATGCTCAGTACGCTAATTTATCTGGGAATAAACATTAAAAATGTAACAAGAACTTCCTATATCATCTCTTTCCTTTTCTTGTCATACAGCTTGAACATAAAGATTCCAGAAGGAGCTTTAGTGGCTGTTGTAGGGCAAGTTGGATCTGGCAAATCATCTGTGCTTTCTGCCATCCTGGGGGAAATGGAGAAACTTACAGGAGTTGTTCAAAGAAAGGTAAAGCTAACAATACATTCTTTCTATATCTCCTAGTGTAGTAGGCTACAGTCAACACATGGTTAGTGTCAATAAGAATTTATCAAATCAAATTGAAGATGCAAGTATTTAATAGGCATTTCTAGTTTGCAGCAAACATTTCAATTTCCACAAAAATTGATTAGCTATGGATGGGTTAGTAACAGCATTTTGTCCTCCAAATACTTTAGTGAATCATTTATGAATGCTTATGGTAATTGTTTGATGATATTAACTGAATTGCAACCAATTATAGAGAAACTAATGTGATTTATATTTTAATTTGATTTGGTTTCTAATTATCATTCATTGCAAAGTTCCCTGAGTAATTTCAGCTACATTTCTAAGAAGTCTTATTGTTGCTCGTGGGCAGGATCATTGATCCAGAAGAAAAATCAGAAAAATAATAATATTAATAGCTTGCTTTTAAATCTCAGCCCTTGGACTATGGAGAGGACTACTCCAAGCCTTTCATTGTATTCTTAAAGGCAAGTAGGAATACGAATTCAACAGGTTCTTAATCAGCTGTTTCTTTTTTGAAACACTAACCAATGAGTTTTCCTTATATTTAACTAACTCTTAGGTAAAATATTAATGTAATCCCTCCTCACTTCTGACAAGATGGAGAAGTTCTATGGATCTGAGACTAGTTTCTTCACTTTTTCTCTCTAGGAAGAATCTGCTCCAACTCTTTGGTTTTTCTTCTTAATATGTATTTCCTCATATCCTTATACCTTTCCTGGTTCCAGTCCTTTAATGATGAATTCTTTATTTATTCTTTTCTCTTTCAGCATTACTAGTACTTATTTTAGGATCAACTAAGGTATCTGGGACTTTTTCTGATAAGATTTTACTTAATGAATACCACTGCTTTTTAATCTTCATCATACTGTCTTTGTACCCTTATGTTCTTCATAATGATTGCAGTCAGCCATTTGTCTTTAGTTGAAATGACTATATCTTATCTTAGGCCAGTGAATATCCTTTAAAAATATGATTGTCATATTGGTTTTATTTTCATTTATTTAGTGTCTTCAGCTTTTTTTTACTAAGCAAATACTATGCACACATATTATGTGCCTGTCACCTAGTACCAGGGAAACAGGCATGAATGTGATATATCCTGCTATTTACAGGGTTCATAGTCTAGTGAGGGAGATATTAAAATCAATTATGATAAGTGTTTAAATCAGATATAAAAAATGAATCAAAGTATAAGGAACAACAAACTCTGAAGAGTTAGAAAAATTTTCAGAGAGATGGTAGTCTTTTACTTGATCTTGAAAAATAGTTGGGAATTAATCAAGATAAAAACAATATTAGTTCTGGATTTCATCTAAAGCATTAATGTGGGATCCCTGGGTGGCACAGCGGTTTGGCGCCTGCCTTTGGCCCAGGGCGCGATCCTGGAGACCCGGGATCGAATCCCACATCGGGCTTCCGGTGCATGGAGCCTGCTTCTCCCTCTGCCTATGTCTCTGCCTCTCTTTCTTTCTCTCTCTGTGACTATCATAAATAAAAAAAAAATAAAAAAAAATAAAGCATTAATGTGCAAAGGCCTAGCCTGGTTCTTGGCACAGAGTCAGCCAGCTCCCTGTGAATTTTTATGGTTATTGTTATCTTATTATGATGGTTGAGGGTCTCATGGTAAGATTTAAAGATTATTTCTGGTACCTTTGAGGATTTGAAATTAAGAAAATGTTCATGGTGATGCAAGAAACCATAACAATGCTGTTACTAATCATAAAACAGAGAGGACACCCTTTGTTTATAGTAAGCGAGAGTTGTGAAAGAGAGAAGATATTATCTGTCAGTATACTTGACAACCTTGTCCTTTGGTCTGGAACAATGGTAGAATTTGAGGTATCATACTCTGAATTATTTCCCAATTTTTTTTTTTTTTTTTAGGAGAGGGAGAGAGGGATCGGGGAGAGGCAGAGGAAGAGGGAGAGAGAGAATCTTAAGCAGGCTCCATGCCCAGTGCAGAGGCACCTCAGAGCTGGATCTCTCACAACCAGGAGATCACAATTGAGCCAAAACTAAGACACTTAACCATCACAATTGAGCCATGCAGGGACCCCTCAAGACATTTTTAATCCTAAATTTGTAACTGTTATTTTTGTCATTTCTAATTTAATAATAATAATAATAATAATAAATTTAATGGTTAGTGTTCACAGCATGCTTTTGTGTTTTATCTTTCTGTTCCTCAAGGTTTCATATAAGCATATTTTTGAGGCATATCATATCACAACGTTCAACCTCCAGTCTCCTTGTTCTCAATATCAAAGGTTCACACCAGGCACCATTCATGTAGAGTATTCAGTATTCAGTGTTCTTTGATGGAACATTAGAGATTTGGAAAACACTTTTTGAATTAGCAAAACTTTTATTGTGGTTTCTTTATTAGAGTAAAATGAAACAAAAACACATTTGCACTTGTATATGAAATTAAAGTTATAATTATTCTTAAAGTTAAAGGAAAAATATACACCTCTGTGAAAATGATCAACTCTTCTTTGGCTCCAATCATTCCAACACTACAAGTCTATACCTCTCAATGTAGTATTTAGTTTCTGTTTTATATTCTGCACCATTTTTCCTGTTCCTCAGACTTTTTTTTTTTCTGTGTTCTTCCTCTGTTCCCCTTATCTTGCTAAATACATAAGTGTCCAAAGTCTCTATCTCTTGAGAATTGATTAATATTATTTTACTCAGAGGTTATTCGCTATGCAAGGCAGTTCAAGAGCAATTACTTTTATGTTCACGATCAAGTCAGATCAGAATTACATTGTTTTGGATCAAAAGCCACTCTATGTCTTACATGCTCAACAAAAAGGAATTAAAGGAATTAATCTTTGATCTTTAAAGTACCTGGAGAAATCAAAAGGCTAACAGTTACATACATATACATAGGCTCTTGGGTCAAAAAGTACTTTAAATGGCTTGTATTGTTATCCAGTGCATAGTAGCCAAAATAAATTCTCTAAAATCAATGTTTGGATAGAGTTCATGGGGCACATTGAGAGGTAAGTCTCTAGTTCAAATACTGTGGGTCCTTTCTAATAAAAGGGTTAGTTAAAAGGATATATCATACAGTAGACTGTCATATATTCAAGAATCATTTTGAGACATAAAATCCTCAAAACATAAACTTAGGAGCACTGTGTAGAAGATACCCCGTCTAGGAAGGACTTGTATCTCAGCTGTGAAAGTACATATAGCAAGTCAGCTCCTTCAGGATTGGCCTGCTGAGAACAGGCTGGCTAAGGCCCCACAGCTGAAGATCAGGCCAACCTAGCCTAACACAGAGCCACTCTGATGAGTAATACTCTATATCTCTCTAGAGGGTTGGCCAAAGCTTTGTTACATCTGGATCACGGTGTGACTTCTCCATCCACTCAATCCTTCTACCTTCTTTCCTTCCACAAGAATTGATCGCAAATAAACAACTTGCACTCCAGGCATAGTGTTGTGGGCTGACCTGTGTTCCCCCCAAATTCATATGTTATAGTTCCAATCCTGAGAATGTGAATGTATTTGGAGATGAAGTCTTTCAAGAGGTAATTAAGTTAAAATATGATAGGGACGCCTGGGTGGCTCAGCGGTTAAGCATTTGCCTTTGGCTCGGGTCATGATCCCCGGGTCCTGGGATCAAATCCCCCATCAGGCTCCCTAGAGGGAGCCTGCTTCTTCCTCTGCCTATGTCTCTGACTCTCTATGTCTCTCATGAATACATAAATAAAATCTTAAAAAGAATGTATAATTGGATGGGCCTTAATCGAATATGACTGTTGTTCTTAAGAGAAGAAGAAATTAAGACATACATACCCACCCAGAAGTAAGGCCATGTGAAGACTCAGGAAAAGACAGTCATCTACAAGCTAAGGAGAAAGGCCTCAGGAGAAATCAACCTTACTGACAAACTTGTTTTCAGATTTCTAGCCCCCAGAATTGTGAGAAAAGAAATTTCTGTTGTTTAAGCAACCCAGTCTGTGGTACCTTGTTAGGATAACTAGAGCTGACTCAGTCTCTGCCTCCAGAAAACTCCCACCAGAGACAGATAATTCTGATAGAAACTACAGTGAAAGCAAATAAGAAGCACAAAGTAACTCATTTGAAGGGGTCTTGAATAAACATATATAAAATTAAAATGTAAGTAGGATATATTTACATTTAAGAAATAACCTAGTTTTTTTTTTTAATTCAATTTAAAGTTAAAGAAAGCAAAACCATGGACTAAATATGTTCCTTTAATGTGGTACATGCAACTTTTTCTTTTCCCTCGTTAAGAGTATTTCTTTTATTTCTTCCCTGTTTAGGGTTCTGTGGCTTATGTTGCCCAGCAGGCCTGGATTCAGAATTGCATTTTACAAGAAAACATTCTCTTTGGCTCCATCATGCAGAAGCAGTTTTATGAGCGAGTATTGGAAGCCTGTGCTCTCCTTCCTGATTTGGAGCAGTTACCAAATGGAGATCAAACTGAGATTGGAGAAAGAGTAAGGAAAATATAATTTATCATGTGCAGGAATAAAACTCCATTTATCTGTGCTAATAAAATACTTATAGTCTTTTTCCTGAGGTCTCAAAAAGCCATATGCAACTATAATTTTTAAAAAATCATGACAAAATTCCTATGAATAGGATGGGAATATTAAGGACAAATAATTATCTATAATTGACTATTTGGAAAACAGATTTAAAATCAGCAGGAGATTCTGTCGTTAGTATCCACGTGGGGGGAACGATAGCTCACCAACTGGATCATCAGCACTTTGTTTTGGTTGCTGGCATAATGCTGTTCACTCTCTAATGAATGAATGATAGTTTTGTTTTGTCCTCCCCCCCCCCCCACCCCCGTATCCCTTGTGCACAAAGTCAAGCCTAGGACAGTAGCAACAGAGTGCCAGTCTCCAGTGGTGGCACCACGGTCAGGTTCTAAAAAGGCTCAGGGATGATGCTGTCATTAATGCACCTACTCTGTGTTTGTTCATTCTTGCTTAAGAGGATCTCGTTTCCCATAGTCTTTGTTCTATTTTATTTTTATCGCATTAATGAATAGTCATTACGTTGCCCAGTGTTTTGGAGTTAAAACAAAACAAAACAAGATAGCGTGAGCCAAAGCATGAACCTGAGAGATTATCTCCGACACATGACTAAAATCGCCATTAATTAAACATGAATGCAAAAGCAGCCTCTGCCTGCGATTCATGTGTTCTGTGAAGATGAGTAAATAATCCTTGCTGAGTGCTTTGAATTCCTGAAAAGACAGTCAGCATAGCATTAGTGAGGCATTTTTTACTCCTGGCTCCCTGTTGTTTAATAGTCCTCATCTATAAACTGATAAATAAAATAGAGAGCAAAATTATAGAAAGTGGACATATTTAAAAATCTAGAATGAGGCAAAATTTACCTTTTAACTAGACTTATGTTGTCTTTGCTCATAGCCTGTTACTTTGTAGATGTATTTTCTCAAGTTATTAAATACATTTAAATTTTTTCCCCACCTCTTTGTTTTTTTCTGGTGTCTTCACTATTCCCAGGCAAAATGGCACCATAGCTAAAATTATGAGGAAATGTGACTTCAAACTTGTAAATACATATTGAATATTATGCCGATAAAGCCAATCCCTAATAATATGAAATAGTCGATAGTATATAACTAAAAAGAATCTAAAGAAGGAAAAAAATGCAAAATATATATGAATAATGCAATGAATAATGAAATATATATTTAATATAGACATAAATGTTATTGCCATTTATAACTTATGCCTTTTATTATTAAATGTCTCCCAATTTGACGATATATATTAACATAAACATGTAATTGAACATTTCAAAAGGCAACCTGTTTACAGCTGTTTAGGAGATAACCGAGATAAAAAATGTAGAATTTTTCCTCACTTTCATTCATCTTTTCCTTTGGCATTCTTCATTTGACCACAAATATTTTTATTCTGCTACAGGGTTTACAATGGTGAGCAAGAGAGATATCACCTTGCTTTCAAGAGATTGCAGTCTAGTGGATCTTTGCCAATGATATTATCAATTTTCTTTATTAATATTTATTAATCACCTTGTGTCAGACAGAGTTTATGTGCTGGGAATGCAAGGATCAACTAGCTCATAGGCTTGTGAGGGAGACTTCCTTGGAGATAGCCATTTCCAGCAAAGGGATGAGAAACAGAGCACTGTGAGACAAGAATGGACAGAAGGAATCAATTTACTGGGAACTCTGGGTGGAAGACTGCTGTCAAAGAGGATTTCTCAGTGTGAATAGCTTTTGAATTGAAAAGGGAAGATGAGTGACCAGCCTCTGCTAGTCTGGTTGGCAGGCCACAGTCAGATGAGGGCAGTATTGGGAGAGTGGTGGAGACATGAGTGAATACGAGAGCATAAGTATTGTGCATTTATTTTTTTAAGATTTATTTATTTATTCATGAAAGACACACACACAAAAGGCAGAGACATAGGCAGAAGGAGAAGCAGGCTCCCTGCGGGGACCCTGATGCAGGACTCAATCCCAGGACCCCGGGATCACGACCTGAGCCAAACACAGACTCTCAATCACTGAGCCACCCAGGTGCCCCAGTATTGTGGATTTATACTAAGGGATTCGTTGATGGTCATGGATGATGGCAGATGAGATGTGAGCATCCCAGGTTTTTAAACAAGGTGATTACATAATCACAGGATGTGCAATGACAAGGCAGATGATACACTGGAGAGAGGAGTGATTGGGTGATAATAGCTGATATCGATTGCCTCTGTACTTGGTGTCGGATCTATTGTAAATATTTTACAATTATTAAATGCTCATGACAAACCCTTGAGTGGGAAGCTGATAGAATCATACACACACAGACACACACACACACACACACACACACACACACATCTATTGTCTTACTTTATTTATTTTTTCACATCTGTCTCCCCTGCTAAACTATGACCTCCTCACCATAGAGACTCAGTTTCATTTATCTTTGAATCCCAAGTGTTAGCATAGCACCCAAAATATGGATATACAAAGGAGGTATTGGTTGAGTAGGAAGAGAATGAGAAAGGCAAAAAAGCAATGGCATCTTACAATTAGAGGTAACTGGGTAAGTTCTGTGTTGCAAGGAGGACTTTAAGCCAGATCTGTAAACACTAAATATAAAATAAATCAAGTAAATTGGGCCTGGCTCCATAATTCTCTATACGTGGCTGTACATGTCGACTTTAATTCTTACACGGAATGATGTATATTCCTTATTCTTGCTTCTTAGAGTTGTACTTTTGCCAACAAGACTTGTACTAATCTTTCTACAGAATAAAATAGGACATGGTGATTACTGCTTTGGTAATTTAGCTATTATTCTCAATTTTCTATGTGTCAATTTAAAAATGATCACCAGTGTCAGTATGTGGTTGGCAGCCAAAAGTCTTATTTAATGTTTCAGAGGTATGACTCTTCAAAGTTAGGGGATTGGCAGTTCTTTTCTCCTTAATTGTTAGTATCTACTTTTGAAACCAAGCAGTTAACAAAAAGTAGATACATCTGTTAATTAGCACAAGTTAGTAGCACAGGGAAATAGGGGGTGGGGGTAGGATTTGGATTTCAGGGTAAAGAAAGGTTTGAGGGTTAATCTTGAGTTGTTATCTATCCACGCTACAGAAGAGAAATTGGATATCACTAGATATGCTTTGAGATTTACACCTTTTTTGTTCTTGATTTTTAACTCCTGGTCTCTTTTCAGGGTGTGAATATAAGTGGGGGCCAGAAGCACCGAGTAAGTCTGGCCAGAGCTGTGTATAGTGGGGCTGACATCTACCTCCTGGATGATCCCCTTTCTGCAGTTGATGTTCAGATTGGAAAGCAACTTTTTGAGAAAGTGATTGGGTCCTCGGGTATTTTGAAACACAAGGTAACCATGGTGCCACTTACGCTTTTTTGGGGAAAGGGAAAGATAATCTGCATAGCATTGTGCCTCAAATTCCAATACTTTGTTCATTTGTTGAAGTAGTGAAATTTCACATGTAAAGGGGAATGTCATATTGATCTTTTCACAGATAAATTTTAATGAATATTTTTAAAAGTTTTTCTTACAAGTTTACTGACAACAATTTATATGATTGTTACTTTATAGACTGATCCCGTATTCTAAGGGGACTTACATGTTGAAATGAGTTGGTTTTAGTTTACTCAATTTTTTAAAATGATATTTTCATACATAGCACTTTCATAAAAAAGTATTATTTTACTGATTATTACTTAAAATTATGGTGTTAATAACATAGCAATAACAATTTAGTTCTCTTGTGAAAGGGCCAAGAAGAAGGGATTAATATTTACTAAGTGCATCCCATGTCTGACACTAAATTAGTTCACTTAGCTTTTACAGAAAGTCTCTGAATAGGTATTATCATTATTCCTGGTTTACCTATGAAGGAACTTGGAGTTCAAAATGATTTGATATAGGTTGCTTAGCTTAAGAACATCAGAGGTTTTAATAAATGTAGAATTGTTGAATCACTCTGTTGCACACCTGAAACTCAGGTAACATTGGGTGTCAACTACTTTAATTAAAAAAAAAAAAAAAAAAGAGCAGCAGAGATTTTTAAAAGTCTATCTGACCATAAAGCCATACTCATTCCTTCATAGTATGCATTTATAGATTTTTTAAATATAAGGCACTCTGGAAAACATTAAATAAATGCATAAAATGCATTTTACTTATGTATGTCAGTAAATAATAGATAAATGTCTTTACTTATTATTAAGTCTTTACTTAACTCAAGATGGAAACTTCTGGCTCAACTCTATGTATATTTGTATGATAATATGGAAAGATTTAAAAAGGAATACTATGAATTAGGACTGGAATCAAGCACTTTATTGTAATGCTATAGGATCTTTAAAAAGTAAGCATGAATGACAGATATGAAATTTTTTTGTTATGAAATTGATTCATTTTTAATGAATGAAGAATAAACTGAACGAGATGGTTAAAACATTTGCAATCCTTTCTTTTGTTTGTCTGTTTTTTGTCTAACAGCATATAATCATTCATTATGAAATATATATATGCTGTCTTAAACTGGTATGTGGTATGTACCTGTCAACAATTACACTCTGAAATAGTAAAAAAAAAAAAAAAAAAAAAGAAAGAAAGAAAAGAAAAGAAAAAAAAGACTTCAGCTTTCTTTAAAATAGATTATTTTTGCTTTTTTTTTTTGTAACCCAAGGAATAAAATACTCTTTTTCAGACTCGTATTTTAGTGACACATAACCTCACACTTCTGCCCCAGATGGATTTGATTGTTGTAATGGAGAGTGGGAGAATTGCACAAATGGGAACATACCAGGACCTGCTGTCTAAAACCAGAAACCTCAAAAATTTGCTTCAGGCCTTCAATGAACAGGAAAAAGGTGAGACACAATAAGAAACAAGCCTAAGATACAGCGTGCCTAGCCATTCTGAAAGCCCATTAATTGCGTGATTTCTTACAATGCATTTTTCTTCGTTCATCCTTGCTGGAGTTAGGAACGGGGCATCTTCCTTTCTCTCGAAAAGAAACATACATTAGGACACATCAGCTAAAAATCAACCTCATTTATGATTTTTAAAGCAAAATGTTATACCCCAAGATCTGTTTGTTCATCTATGAAATAATGGATTACATGATTTATAAGCTCTATTGCTGGTCTAGAATATAATGGGTCTAAACATTCTGCTTTCTTTAAAATTAAGAACAGGGAGCATAAATCCATGTCAAGTACGTAATAAATATTTTAAACATTTTGTTGCATGTTGAGGAGGGGAGATGAACAAACAAAAAAGGAATCTGAGGAAAGACAAAGGAGAATGCTGTTTGTCTAACTTTTATGAGATCACAATGGAGTTTATTTACCAGTTTTTGTTACTATACTACTACCATTTTAAGTTAAGATTATAAATGCTTATGTAAATGCAGTGGTTTGATCCTTACCTAATTAAGACACAGGGATGTTTGAAATTGAGTATTAATTCAATATTATAGAGGTCAGTTATTTCTCATCTCTGAAAGTATAATGTTCATCAACTCTTTTTCCATCTATAGATGCCTTCTCGTGTGGACCACTATGATCCTTGTCCCATAACTACCCAGAACACCACTGAGAAATTACTATAAAATTGATTAAATTACTTCATAATTTCAGGGTAACAGAAGAAATAGGGAGCTGTATCTCAGTATTTCCTATATGAACTGGTATCCACTAATTCACTTTATACCATACCTACTAATAAAAGTCATAAAAATATGAAACCAGCTTATAACAAGATCAGTCATAACATGAAGTCAATTATTAACAGGACCTATTATTTGAATGTTGTGAAATCAAAAAACAAAATGATTTTGCTGATGTGTTTCTTTTTTATTTTATTTTATTTTTATTTTTTTTGATGTGTTTCTTTTTTAGACCTAAGCTAATACACATCAATTCTGTAACACTATTTTTTATTTCTTGCCTTTATTCCTTCCTCAAATTCAAATGTTCTATTTGTAGATGCATTCAGAAATATCTGATGCATCATCAGATGGCTGTGGTCATTCTTAAGCACCTTCTCTTCTCTTAATGGCTAGCAATTTTGGAAATGATCTCTTGGCTACTTGGTCAGGCTAAGTAATAATTTATGCTTAGTGTATGTATGGGAAAGAGATGTCTGTGAGTGTCTCCTAGGATTAGAATGTGGTCTGACATTCTTCTCTATTCCCAGGACTTAGGTAGCTTCATGATAGGCAGATTACAGGTTCAGATTACAGGTTCTCAGTAGCTGTTGGTTAAACAGGTGAATCTGACAGAAGTATGTCTCCTCAGAAGTTAATGGGATTATTTGGAATGCTGTGAACCAGTGTACTTTTCATGTGGCCATTTATTTTAAAGGCCATATGAAATATAAGTTGTATTACTTCGGAAAATATAGTTCTAAAAGCAGGCAATGTTTAAGTTTTGTGTTCAATATTTAATTTACCATAAAATATAAACAGTGTATCTTTTGAAAGTTGTGGAATTTGCTCTTGTTTAAAACCTAGTTTTGGAGGGACCCCTGGGTGGCTCAGTGGTTGAGCTTCTGCCTTTGGCTCAGGTCATGATCCCAGGGTCCTGGAATTGAGTACCACATTGAGCTCCCTGTAGGGAGCCTGCTTCTCCCTCGGCCTATATTTGTGCTCTCTCTCTCTCTCTCTGTGTCTCTCATGAATAAATAAATGAAATCTTTTTTTAAAAATATATAAAATCTTTAAAAAAAAGAAACAACATTTGTTTCCAGTTTTGGAAACAAATATCATGCTTTCTCTTTATTTCTATATACTTCTTATGTACATGAGTCCTCTATGGTAACAAATGGAAAGCTGTATTATTCTTGAAGTTGGGCTGTCATTAATAGATATTACTACTTCACCATCAGAAATATGCCAGAGTTAGAAAAATGCAAAATGTACTTTTTTCCCTAATGACTTCAACATTGTGTCTTCTCTGTTAGAATTTAGGAAGGTGGGATCCCTGGGTGGCACAGCGGTTTGGCGCCTGCCTTTGGCCCAGGGCGCGATCCTGGAGACCCGGGATCGAATCCCACGTCGGGCTCCCGGTGCATGGAGCCTGCTTCTCCCTCTGCCTATGTCTCTGCCCCTCTCTCTCTCTCTCTGTGTGTGACTATCATAAATAAATAAAAATTTAAAAAAAAAGAATTTAGGAAGGTGATGAGTAGAGATAATTTTTGTACTAAAAATAGAATACATTTTTGAAAAAGAATATTTCTAGGATTTTGATTTTTTGAATGCTGAATGAAAAACTATTAAGGCTTTTTAAAAGCAGCCATAAAATTAAACATGATGATAGATGTTAGATGTTAGGTGATATCTGTAAAAGGTCAGCCATATATAGTATAATTCCCTTAGGGGCCACACAGAGCAAGGCAAAAGTAGATTTTGATTATATAAAACACCTCGCTAAACAATAGCTTTAAACCAGGTTACAGTCAGTGTCAAGTTCCTTTTTTTTTTTAATATTTAATTAATTTATTTGAGAGAGGGAGAGAGAGAGAGAGAGCGAAAGAGAGAGAGAGAGAGAAAGCATGAGAGCATGAACAGTGGGGAGGAGCAGAGAGGGACAAATAGACTTCATGCTGAGCCCAGAGCCCTACACAGGGCTCCATCTCACGACCCTCAGATCCTGACCTGAGCCGAAATCAAAAGTCAGAATCTTAATTGACTGAGCCACCCAGGTGCCCCCAGTGTTAAGTTCTTACAGTGCTTCCCTTAGACCTGGACCAGTGTGAACTAGTACTATACTCAATGCTTTAGAGAGTCCCTCTTCTGGCTTTCTTAGCTGGTTCATTGATCAAGAGCCCAAGGGATTGTGCCCATCAAGGGTCCCTTTCCAATCTTCTACTTTTCCATTCCAGGTATTTGTGGTTCCGGAATTCTCTGCCCAAATGACACAGACTTTTTCTTCTGTTCTATCTACCCAAAGGCAGACCAGTCTACTGGCATTTGCCATTCTTTGGCCTGAGGAATTTTTTTTTCTCTCTTGGAGGGGTTAGTGTGAACAGAGCTTCAATAGATGGGCTGAAGTGTCCACAGATATGGTGCAGGATGGGATGAGGGTGGGAGATAAGGGAGCAAGGGCCTTGACTGTCATGTTTCCAGAGGAACACTTAAGGTTCCAAACACTCTCACATGGGCCTTGGTTTTCAGGTGGTTGGGAAGGTGTATTGGTCAGGGTAAGTAATAGAACTTATTTATGAGTCTGTTGGTTCAATCCATTACTATTAAATACTTAGGAATATGGTATGTGGGGCTTTCGTTTATACTCTTGCCCTGGTTCCCACCAATGAGGTGCAGGCCTGTCTCTGTGGGGCACTTCTTTTCTTATTTGCATAAGTAGTAGGGAAAATTCAAACTATACCTGAGAGCATTTTCATTGGGATTGAGGGAAAAAAGACTAGCTGGACAGGGAGTGGAATTTGAGATAGGACTCCCAGTTCTAAAACACCCTGTGATCTATCACTTATTTATTTTAGCTTATCTTCTTTGATCTTGAATCCTTCAAGACTTCTTTTAAAAAGTACACAATTCTTCCATTTGAAAATTCATATAAACTTATATGATACCAGAATAGGAGTAAAAGTAAGCACAACCTTGTGGAAAAAACACTGAGCCAATTTTACTTTGCCCCAGGCTCTAGTTCTGACTCTGAATAACTATGTGAGTCTTCATAGAGATGATTTAACCATCTCTGGTTCTTCCCATTTATGAAAAATAGGAATTAGGTCTGTTTTGGCTGAAGTAGAATTGAACAGTGCACATTTTTATCACTCCCTTGCCCCCAAAACTACCTGTGACTCAGACACTTTTTCTTTTCCTATCATTCTCATCTTCTACTGGGGTTAATAACAGATAACTGAGAAAAAGTAGTTTTTATGGTATAATTTGGGTTGGGATACCTCAGATCTCTAATAATAGATAACTGAGAAAAAATAGTTTTTATGGTATAATTTGGATTGGGATACATCAGATCTCTAAGAATCTATCCAGCTCTGAAAAGTCTACAAATCTCACCTTATGGGAATATTATATTAGAGAATCAATAAGAGGTAAGAAGAAAGGTCAATGAAGAAAGATATGAGGACCAATGATAAATTTACGTAGTTATAGGTTTAGTTTAGGCTGCTTCTTACCCACACTAATAATCCTGGTGATAGCTAGGATGTCATAGATATTAAGTCAATATATTCACAAGTTTTACCTTTATTTAATTCTCTCTGAAACCTCCTGAGACTACCTGGTCATGATATTACAGAGACTAGATATCTTGCACAAGTTAAGACAAACTGTAAATGGCAGAATTTGAATCTGATGCTCCCTCTGTTTTATGCTGGAGCCCAGCCAGACTCTTAAACATTCTATCAAACATGTAGGAACAAGTATGCTGGCTTTGTGTGAGGGGACAGAAAGGAGTGTGTGGCTCAGCTCACTCTTGCTTTCTGTGTCTCTGTTTCTTCCTGTCCGTCTCTTGGGTAACTTTTGGTTTTAGGCGAGTCACTTATACTACCTGAGTTTTATTTTTCCCTCGCAAATATGGATAAGCTTAACTGTTCTCTTTTTCTTATAAGCTCATTTGATACTCAAATTATGTAATGTATATGAAAGCACTCTATAAATTGCAAATATGTAAATTTTAAAATTATTATTATAAACTATAAAAATGAGAATGTGCCTTAGGTAGGAGGGGACTGAAACATCTCCAGATCAAATTATCATTCTTTGAGACATGGAATACCATGTTTCAGAGAGATAGTTGATGTAAGTCAGATTCTTCCAGTTAAGAGTTGTTAGATGTTTACTTCTAGAAATAAGAAAACATATAATTCATATAAGAAATTGTAGAAACTCCCAAGGCCACTTCCTTCCTTTTAAAGATGAGAAGTCTGAAATTCAAGGAGTTTAAGTATCATACTGTGAAAAGAGACAAAACACAGCCAAGCTCTGAGATGTTTCCCATCAAATTCACAAGCAGTAACATGAACCTCAGTCTTGGTTGTAGATGTGAGACCTTGGTTCATATGACCTGTGCCTCAGTCTTTTTATCCCTAGGATAAAGGGATAATTATAGTATTTTCCTCATAGGGGTTCTCCTGAGAATTAAAAAAAAAATATTTAAAATAATATAAATTTATAAAAATATATATTTTATGTATATTTTTAATATATATTATATATATTTTATAAATAAAATATATTTATATTTTATAAATATATATATTTATATATATGTATAGAATATTGCCTGCCACATAGGAAGCAATTATTAGTATTATTAGTATTAGTGATATTAGAAAGAACATGACAGAGATTTGGGGAATTTACCATTGTGTTTCACTAGTAACCTTCATAATAATCACATAATTAGGAATCTTCATAGTAATCATAATTGTCTATAGAGCTTCATTAAATTGCATTTTTCTTTTAAAGACTAGAGTCATGTTCCTCTGGGAAAATACCTAGCCCTTCTGTGGAAGATCCAAAACAAGTTAGTACTCCTCTCTAATGTCCCAAGAAATGATTTTTATAGACTTTTTCATTATGAAATCTTAGTTTTATGAAGACATTACAAGATACTTCAGGGGAAGGGGAAATAATCGGGAAAATGAAAAGACTCCCTGTATACCTGTGGATCTCCAACTGGCATAATATTTCATCATATCTCTCTCTATTTTATGCATTGTTTGCTTATATGTATATAAAAGCACTCACCATCTTCCTCTCCAGCTCATGCTTTAAAGCGAGTCAGTGTAATCAACTCCAGAACTATACTGAAAGACCAAATCTTGGAGCAAAATGATAGGTGAGTATTAGGATAATACCACACTCACTGGGATTATGGACTAATTAATTACAATTTTTTAAGCATTTAAAATGCATCCTTTATAAAATATCTACACATCACAGTAGCTACAAAATGTGCTTAGTGGTCTCCAGATTTTAAACTCTAAGTTAGATAGATGTGTCTAAGGTTTTAAGAGAGACAGATGTGACTTAGTTTGGGAAACACATATTCATAGACTTTCAGTAACTTCTAGACAAATTCTAGTGCAGAATTGCGTATGTATATTTGTGTGTGCACATGCTAAAAATATCCCCAACCCATAATATTCATACACACTGCTGATGTGAATGTGAAAATAAGCTTTAGACATGAGAATTCTACAATGTAATGGTATGATTATCAGGCCAGGATATGTGACTTATAAACAGAGACTTCATGTAGGAATTGAAGAATCTGTTAAATAGCAAGAGGAAGGAAGGAAAGATGAGAGAGAGTGAGAGAGAGAGAGAGAGAGAGGAAGGAAGTGGGGGAGGAGGAGAAGGTTTGAAGGGAAGGAGAGGGAGGAAGTGAAAGAAGGATGGGAGAAAGTGAGAGAAATAAAAATAACAAAGTAGTGATCTTGATTGGATTTCATATTATACTTTTTTTTTCAAAAGTGACTAAAATGAACAGTAATTGAAGCAAATTATACCCTAGTCTGTTATTTGCCCCAATATTCCCCCCATAGCAGTTGCAAATAGGATACTGAAAGAAAAAAAGAAATAATAGGAATAAACAGATTAAAAAGTTGGCTCCAGAATTATAGGGAGCAGCCACTCATTGAAATTGCTAAAATGGAAAATTGGAATTTATTATAGGGAAGCAAACACTTTGGGATCCAATGGCTCAGAATTTTGTAGATTTGACCTTGAATTAAAAGATGCACCTTGAATTTATTTATATATTTTGAAAAGAGTGGATATTCCTAAGGATTTGTAGATGATGTAGATGTGGCAGGTTTGAGTTTTGCCCCCATTTTAGATTCAGCTGACTTAATAGATCAACTAAATCATTCAGCTAGATATCCATATGGCTTGCTCACTCATCTTCTGGAGGTCTTTACTCAAATATAACCTTATCAATGAAGACTTTGGGTTTAGCCACCCTATTTTATTACAATACTTCCTACCTCCTTCCAGGATTTTTTTTCCTTATAATTCTTATTAATTTTCAGCATACTGGAAAATTTATTTACCTTTATTTTGTCTTTTACTTCTAAGTTTTAAGCTTTGTAACAGCCTAATTTTTTGTCTATTTGTTCATTGCTTTATTGCCATCTAACCAACAAGTTTCAACTAAACACTGAATAGCATATAAACTGATGTTCAATAAATAATTGTTGAATGGATGAATAAGTAACTGACTTCTGAAAGAACACTCAAGGGTCTTTTTTTTAAATTTTTATTTATTTATGATAGTCACACAGAGAGAGAGAGGCAGAGACACAGGCAGAGGGAGAAGCAGGCTCCATGCACCGGGAGCCTGACGTGGGACTCGATCCCGGGTCTCCAGGATCGTGCCCTGGGCCAAAGGCAGGCGCTAAACCGCTGCGCCACCCAGGGATCCCTCAAAGGTCTTTTAATCCATAGTTTATTCTATTTTATTTTTTGACCTTATGACAATACCTTTCATTTAAATGACTGTCAATTTTTAAGGTTCCCCAAGAGAAACAAATCCAAAAGCACTGAAACAGACTTTGAAATCATATGCTATAGGATCTACACATATTTCTTATCTTTAAGAGAATTTTCACCTGTGTCTAGTTTTGCCAAGCAGTCAACACATAACTTGTTTAAAAGCTTGGAACTTAAAAATCAGTATTATTGTAAACTTAATCATAACCTTCACTCTATAATAAATCAATTTTCTTATTTATAAAATCATCGTCAGTCATAATATCTAAATTGAACCCCTTGAAGTTTTTGTGAATCACTTTGGGGAAGTTTCTTCTTGAAATAGGAATCCCAATCCCTATAAAAACTTATTTACAGAATTGATTTCTCAATACATCTGAAGTTGTGGAGGCTCCAACTGAAGCCAGGATTCTGAAACTTACTTCTCCAATGATGAGTACATTGGGAAGATTGCCTCAGTTCCAATATGCTGTATTCTTGTCAACACAACCAGCATCAGGTTTACTTTTTTTTTTTTTTTTTTTTTCAGGTTTACTTTTTAACAGCTGCTTTAAAAATGCTATTGGAGGTCCCTGGATTCCCCTATGCTGATCTTTTTCTTGTTTGTCATCATAATAATTAAATTGTTTTTTCATCTTTATGTTTGAGAGACCAGAGACCTATTTCAGTTTTTCCAAAATATGTGCATATTTTGGCTGCTTCTTGTATATTACCTAGTTATTCTTTTTTTTAATTTTTTTATGATAGTCACACATTGAGAGAGAGAGAGAGAGAGAGAGGCAGAGACATAGGCAGAGGGAGAAGCAGGCTCCATGAACCAGGAGCCCGATGTGGGATTCGATCCCGGGTCTCCAGGATCGCACCCTGGGCCAAAGGCAGGCACTAAACCGCTGCGCCACCCAGGGATCCCCCTAGTTATTCTTTTTTTGTGCTACTTCTTATTCTGGCTTCCATTTTTTTCCTGCTTTCTTATTTGCTAAGATAATATGACATGGAGGAAATTTTCCTGACTTTTTAACCTAATTTTCTATTTTATAGAATTACCCAGTTTCCACTTAGCGCAGCATTAAGCTAGAATAGGAGCTGAAAGATACACACAGGCAGCAAGTTGACAGCAGTTAAAGACACTCTTCAATGGGATGTACTGAGATAGGATGCAGGGAGTCTTTCTCATGGAAGAGGTAGTTCATGGAGAAAGTGGCTAACCGCCTATCAGGAGTGGGGGGTGGGAAAGGAGTTGAACTAAATGTCTGAGAATCCCTCTCTAAAATTGAAGACAGAATTGCATGATGACATGTTAGTTCAGTTTTCTAACAGGACTAAAACAATTCGAACTGTTTCTGCATTTTATTTTTCACTTTTTGGTTTAAATTTACATGGCATATATTAACTATTTTATTTTTTAAAATATTTATTAATATCTTCCTTGAATAAAGTAAGTCAGGAACGTTATTTCAGTATCTACACTGCCCTCTTCTGTCTTTCATGTCAAACTCTTTTAATCACTTTAGCCCTCCCATACATATCCCATACTTTGTAACTGCATGCTCAGATCAGGGATAATAGTTTCAGTATGTTAATTTTATATCTTTTATACAAAAATATGCAGATGGGTATTGTGCCAACTTTTCTGAGGGTTTTTGAAGGACAACACAGGACTCATTTTTAAAACTTCTCTACTAGCATAAAATAATTTGCTCTTTTAAAATTCAGATGAAACTTGTTATTCACAACAAAATGCCCAGAATGAAATGCAGCATTTTTTGTGGAAAAAGAATAAATAACATTGTGCTTTGCAAAAGCAATGCCCTCCTGTATAGTGTCCAATAAATTCTTGGTCTTTGTTAGTTGTGTCTAATTAGGATGCTTTAATTCCCTTTTAACAGTTGGGTTTCATGGCATTTTATATCCAACTACATTAAGAATTAATTTTTTGGCTTGACACCAATGCTGAATTTGCTTATCCAAACAGAAGCCATGCCAAGGGCTTGAAGGATGATGACAGTAATTAACCCAAATCATATACCAGGAGCAGTTCCAATGAAAGTGTCTGTTAAATAGTTTATCTTTCCCTGATGGTGAAGCTGATTCTAGAAAGGCCATGTATTACAGCCTCCCACAGACTGTTTCTTGACATTAGCGCCAGAGATAGAAAGGGAAGAGCCACCAGACTGATCAAATAAAGCCTTTCTTATTCTGGTAAAGAAAATGGAAATCATGGAGAAATGGGGCACATAACTCAGTTTAGTATTTCCAGAGGTCAGCTTGTTACTAGGTAAATCAAATGACTTAGAACTTAACATACCTCATGCTTCTATATCCCATCAATGGATAATGAGAGATATGTAAAAAAGAATGATCATTACAGCAAAAAAATAACAGTAGGAAAAAAACTGCAGCCACTCTACTGATTTTGTTAAATAAATCTTAATATAGTAAAATGATAAAACAATGCAGTCATAGAATAATATTTTAGGGTCATTACATACTGAGTCACAAAGACCATGTATAAAATTGTTTAAAAGAATGGCTTTAGAACAACATTTGTATTATGATAGTAAACACACGTAGAGAAAAGACTATGGCAATATTCACAAGCATGTTAGCACTGAATATCTCTAGAACATAGGAGAATGAATCTTCCTTCTCTTGCTTCTCTTCCTCCTCTTTTTTCCCTCCTCCTTTGCCATTACTTTTTTTCATGCTGTTGGTATTTTCCAAATGTCTCTCCAATAATACATTTCCAGAGGAATTGTCACATGCTGGGTGATTGATTAAAAATATGTCAAAATTGAGACAGAGGAAGGGTTCATGGCCCATAACAAAACCAGAGAAAGCTTTAAAGGAGGTAGGAAAATATCTGGTTCAGTTTAGGGTGATGTAGAGATAAATAAACAAAGAGATGAAGTAAGCATTTTACTGTATAGATCTGGAATTCAAGAGAGGTATAGCCTAGAACAATCAATTTGAGAGTATTGCACAAAGAAGAAGGTTATTGAAGCTGTGGCAGTGAATGAGATTGCTCAAGAGAGTGTGGAGCATACAAAGGAAATAGAGTGGGCCCTTGAACAATATGAGAGGTTAAGGGCACCTCCAGATAATGAAGGCAAAAGACAGAGAGAATAGGTTTGTCTGAGACTGGGGGTTTCCTGGAATGTGGGACAATCACGCTAAAACCAGAAATTTCCAGGAAACCAGAATCATTGATTATCCTAGGAGAGCAAGGATGGTAGAAACTTGGATTCAGGAACTGAAAGTCTAGATGAAATAAAAACCAAATGTCGTGAGAATAATTGAATGTACAATTTAGAAATAGAAAGAGCTATGGGCAGAGATTGAAATGTTTAGAGTTGGATTTTCCAAGGTAGGTTATATAAGATTCATGACTTAAAGTCCTGACAGTTAATGGTCAAAGTGAATGCAGATGAAGGATCTGGAGGTATGAAGTTGAAAAGAGAGTTTAATAAGCTGTCTATGTAAACTATGTCATCACCCAGGATGGTGGCAGAACAAAAATGATGAGCCCAATGCCAATCTTTATATCTGTTTATTTATTTGTTTGCTTATTTATTTTAGAAAATGACAGTGAGTGCTTGAGTGGGGATAGAAGCAGAAGGAGAGGGACAAGCAGACTCCACACTGAGCACAAAGCTTACCATGGAGCTTGATCCCATGACTCTGAGATCATGACCTGAGCCGAAGTCAAGAGTCAGATGCTCAACCAATTGAGTTACCCCAGTGCCCTCCTCAACCTTTTTTGAAATTTAAAAAAAAAAAGTTTTTGTTTTAACTTAAAAAAAAAAATGATTTCATTTATTTATCCATGAGAGGCACAGGGAGAGAGGCAGAGACATAGGCAGAGGGAGAAGCAGGCTCCTTGCAGGGAGTCTGATGCAGAACTCGATCCCAGGACCTGGGGATCACAACCTGAGCCAAAGGCAGATCCTCAACCACTGAGCCTCCCAGGTGCCCCAATTTTTAAAATTAAAAAAAAAATTTTAAGTAGGCCCGACACCAACATGGAGCTGAAACTCACAACCCTGAGATTAAGAGTCTCATGCTTTACTGACTGAACCAGCCAAGCAGCCCTTAATGCTATTCTGAGAGGCCAGGAAGCAAGTAGATGAGAAGACATAGAATATGGTGCACCAGGTGACATTAGCTTAAATAATTTAGGGATTTGACTCAAATTTAAAGGATAATTATCTAGAAGAAGCAGTAAAGAATCAGATTATATGTTCTGACTTTAAAATGTGTGGGATATTAGAGATTAAACAGTCTCTATTTGAAAAGATTAGAGGAATAATGTTATCAGGGCAGAGGAATATGCAATAAAATGATTGAGAATGTATAACCTTTAAAAAAGTAGTTGATCTGAAATCTACATCGTATACATTGTCTTGTTTTATTAGGCCCTCATTGGATCAAGGAAAACAGTTCTCAATGAAAAAAGAAAAGATCCCTATTGGTGGGGTAAGCACCAGAATTACTAGTATTATTTGTTATTAACTACACAAGTATAAAAGATTACATTGCATTCTTGATAATTATCATATATTTTTAATTTGAGGAGGGTTGCTATATAGTAGTTTGAAAAATTACATTAAATAGAACTGTTGGATAATATAGTGATGTTTAATTGGGATTACATGTTACTTAGCTATTAATCATAGTAACCTATATTATTTGAATATCCATCATATTTAAATGCTCAGGACTGTGTTGGCACTTTACATGTACTTATAAATTGGCTACTGTTACTATTCTGATTTACAGAAGATCTGGGAGTTAGAGGAATTAGTAATTTGACCAAGATCACAAAGCTTGGGAAATGTCATGTGGATTTAAATCTACCTTGTCTGACTTTTAAGCACAGTAACCTAATTTTATATTTACTTTGCCTTTAGGTGAAGTTCGCAATCATTCTGAAGTACCTCCAAGCCTTTGGCTGGCTCTGGGTATGGCTGAGTGTGGTTACTTACGTCGGGCAGAATTTGGTGGGCATTGGACAGAATCTATGGCTTACTGCCTGGGCAAAAGAAGCAAAGCACATGAATGAGTTCACAGAATGGAAACAAATAAGAAACAATAAGCTTAACATCTATGGATTATTGGGATTAATTCAAGGTAAAAAAAAAAAAGTCTAGCTACCTCTTTTTTTCTTTTTCTGACCTATTTTATTTGAATGCAAGCATATGGCATCATTTTATTTCAAATAGTTTTCAAGTATTTTGAGATAATTCAAATGCATATGGTTTTAATTCATCATATTTGAGAAAGTAAACCAACACTTGTGTGTCTGCTACACTGCTCACATTAAATAATGTATTTATCTCATTTATTCTTGACAAAAAGTATTTGGAAAGTTGTTATTATTCCTATTTTACAGCCAAGGAAACTGAGGCCCACGTACTAAGTCATTCAGGACTCAAAAGTCTTGACTACGTGGCTACTCACAGTATGTGTGAGACTTGTGATTGGTATGAAGATCAGGAAGTGAGTCAGTTAAAAACTACATTGTAAATAAAGTCTAAAACTACGTGGCAAGCAATAAGTGCTATAAAAGTAGTAAAGAAAACCTGCAAGGACACAGAGCAGGAAAAAGCCCTATTTGAGAGTTAAGATAATTTCCAAGGAATAGTTGTCATTTGAGGTGAAACTAAAAGAGTGGTTTGAATTTTGTGAAGCTGAGGTTACAGAGAAGGAGCACAGGTGACAGAAGCAGAGAGAAAGATGTGAGTAAAGACAGGGGTGGGGAAAGAAAGGGGCATGAGTGAGAGTGCCAGTTTGAGTGGTCTTAAAGTTATTTGGTATAGGATAGTAGGGAAACTAGAGGTGGGAAGGTAGTTTGGAGGTTTGTTAGAGATAATAGTTGGAAAGACAAGTGGGAAACTTTGAGAATTTGAGGGAAAAGAGGTGAACTAGGGTTATTTTTCAGACTAAGGATGAATTAGCCATGATGAAAAAGAAAGATGTACTTTTAGTGGAGGGATTAAATCAAAGAACAGCGAGAATTTGGGATTGATAGGGAAGGAATAATTGAGTATCTTTCAGGTGGAAGTCTGGATGGGAGATAATCTAACATAGATCTCTTCTCTGATCTATCTCCATGTCACGCAAAGCATCTAGTCCAGTGCTAACCAACAAGTAGAGAGTGGAATGGGATTGATGAATAAAAGATGGAGGAAAATAAATGAACAACAAAGGAATGGTCAGAGAATGGCAATGCAATTGGAGAAAAGGATAGTTAGGAAAGACATTGCAGCGAAAACATATGTAAGAATGAGTGATTTAAAACTAGGAAAAAGGCCTCATTCATGGTTTTGAAGTTCAACTTGAGTAACTGAGGGAATGATGAAGACAAAAATGAGGAAACCAGGATAAAGTCTTAATTGGTGGGACAGAGAATTCAGTTGACTTCAACTCAATTCAATGGTGAATTCAATTTTGGATACATTTAATAGAAAGTGTAGATGCATTTCTCTACTTTTTTTCTTCCAGTAGGCAAATTTAAGTGCCTGTCTGGAATTGGGAAGCAGAGTTCATCATATATTTGTAAAATGGAGGGCTTAGACTAAATCATTTGTACATTATCTCCAATCTCTAACACTCTAGCTCTGTGGTTCTACCGAGATAGGGAGCCATTGTAAAAGAGAACGAATGAGCCATAAGAGAAGATGTGATCACCATGAATGGGGATTAAAAGCCACAGGGGTGAATGATAGGTACTTAGGGAATGCCCATGTACAGCCAGTTAGGAGACTGACTTCAGGGAAATTGAGCAGAGATAAATTCCTGATCAACAGATAAACAAAAAAAAAATAAAACAAAACAAAACAACAACAACAAAAACACACCCAAAACACAAAAACACAATAATGTGAAGGCTTGCTCTGTTCCTGGAAACCCAAATCATTTTAGTTATAGAGGGTAAAACACATGAAATTGCCTTTGTTTCACCTTTTATGGTCCACAAAAATGGTAATTTCATATGGTTTAAACTAATTTATTCATTCATTTAACATATATTCTAATGAGGGATTCTTTAAACCTTGGACATGTTACTTAAACTTTTAATTTTATCATTTCTAGAATGTAGAAAATTTCTACCTAAATATTGCTACAATAAATTGAATTAGCTAATATGTATAGAGCTTACAGAAAAGTGCTGAGCATATAGCAAGAGTGCAGTAAATGTTAGCTATTATTTAACAGTAGTGGAAATGAATACTATGCACAAAGTCCTACAGATAAAAGGTTTCAGAGCCAGGATTTGTATCCATGTGTACCCGATTCCCCAAACTATTTTCTTAAGCAGTAAATTAACATTTCCAAAAGAGTTTTACATGAAGCACTAGAGATGCTCCATAAATATAAGTTTTTGTAGTTCAGTAGGTCTGGAAAACTGATAACTATATTTTTCTGTGCATCTGGAATCTTCTTTCTTTCCTTTTACTAAAAATTTTGAGATATTCTACAATAAACTGACTTGTTTAGTTCCATCTAACCCAATATTTCTCAAATCCATTTGACCGTGGAAAAAAATGTTTTTCTTGTGTGGTCTATCAATATCTTGAGCAACTTGTTTTCCATGGAATGTACTGTGGAAAACCCTATATAATGATACATATCCTTCCAAGTGGAAAGTATTATGTAACAAAAGCCAAAAAAAAAAAAAAAAGAAAAAAGAAAGGTAATGTTTCAAAGAAGTTCTCAATGGTTCTGAAATGGTGCAGAAATGTTAAGAAGAAAAAAAATTGAGAATAGACCTATGATTATAGTCAAAGATGCATCATCAAGAAAAAGACAGGGAAAAAAACAAAAAAAAAAAAAAAAGAAAAAGACAGGAAGAGAATATAGATTGTGGATAGTTGAACAATTGATAATTAAGGAGTAGATACATATTGTTCTTCAAAGAAGTTAGGTGATTTGGAAGAAAAAAAACATATTCAAAAGTATGGTAGAAATAAACAGATTTTAAAGTACAAATATTTTGTGTGTGTTTGTAAGAGGAAGGAAAGGCACCTTGAAGGAACATGATAATAAATTCAAACAAGAAAATAATATGTGGAAGTCATACTATCTAAGGATACTCATTAGGGAAAACATAAAGAGATACATGCATTTGGTAAAAAAAAAAATGAAGATAAAAAGTATGAAACTTAGGACTTTGCTTCTCTTTTCTTCTTTCCTGTATTTACTGTGTGGCCATTGTATTGCTTGTAAGTGTCTGCATCAAAAAGCCTGCAAATATTATGAGGCATATTTGTTTATTTTGCCATTCCATTAACATTATTCATTGGGGAAAGAGATGTTGTTAATGACTAAAATGAGATATAAGGAATACAGTATGAGAGATATAATGTGTTTGGTTTTTAATCAATAAGAGCCAAGTCCTATTGGTTTGCAATTTGCAACTCATTGAGGAAAGAATAGAAATAACAATCTAGAATTCTGAACAGCAAAAGAAACATCCATGTATACAGATATCTCTATATCTGTGTCTATCACATGCTCATACAAGAGTTAAACTCATACCAATCCAGAAGCTCATGTTACAAGTTTAGGGGAAATTCAATATACTTTGTTTTTTGTTTTTGTTTTTTTTACTTTGAAGGATATTTTGAGTGAGCAAATATCATTTCCTATACTACACAAGGTATGACAGTTCATTGTTCACAATTTTACTTTTGTAAAGTCTTACTTTTTTAATCAGAATTTTAAAAATTTATTTTTTTATTTAAATTCCAGTTAGTGGGCAGCCCCGGTGGCTCAGCGGTTGAGCGTCTGCCTTCAGCCCAGGGCGTGATCCTGGAGTCCCGGGATCGAGTTCCACATCGGGCTCCCTGCATGGAGCCTGCTTCTCCCTCTGCCTGTGTCTCTGCCTCTCTCTCTCTCTCTCTCTCTCTCTCTGTGTCTCTCGTGAATAAATAAATAAAATCTTAAAAAAATAAATTCCAGTTAGTTACATATAATGTAATATTAGTTTAAAGTGTACAACAGGTGGCGACGGGGTCCGTTGGGCGGAACCATGGAGGAAAAGCCTTTCAGAGCGCCTTTGGGTGCCAGGGCTCAGACGACTCGAGCCCAGACAAGGACACCCGGAATCTGTGGACCAGGGCCACGCTGTCGCAGCCGAAGCTGAATGTGCCGCGGTCCAAGATCTGCGATGACTCGGACGTGGAGGGCAGCAGCCTGGGCAGCAAGACTCGCCGGGGGTACAGTCGGAAGGCCGGCCGCGAGTCGGGTGGTGGCTGGGAAGAACGGGAGGACGGAGAGGACAAGGTCGGCTGCAGGCCGGGGATCTCCACGGGCACTTGTCTTTGGAGATGGAGCTGCGTCGGGGCAGCATCCTGGGAAGCCATTTAGAGGAAGACGTCGATTCCAAGACCGAGACCGAAGTATCTTCCTCAGAGTCCTGGCTCAGTATGTCGAGGCACACACCCCATGGAGCCTACTGGATAGAGCAGCAGAACAGGCTGCCGCTGCCTCTGATGGAAGTCGTGGAGAATGAAGCTCTGGAAATCCTCACCAAAGCCCTCTGGAGTGAGCACTTCCCCCCCAGCTCCCACAAGAGACCCTGGGGGATTTTGCAGGGCTTGGGCCTCTGGGAGTGGGGTTTCAGGGTGTGCATGCCTTGTCAGATTCCCCTAACACCCACAAGTATTCCAGGAGCCCTACCAAAAGTAAAAAATGGGGGGACTGGGCACAGGGACACCCAGTCAGGAAAGCATGGGTGACTTTCAGGGGCCTGGGCTCCAGCCTTAATGCAGCCCCTCTCTAGCTAACGCGGCTTTTCTACAGCTGTTTCTACACTCCCTAGTCTTTGTGTGACCTTGGCTCCCTCCCTCCATGCTATGAGGAACCACTGGACAATGGATTATTTGGGTAAAAGTCCCCTCCTTTGCCCTGCTTATAATATAAGACAGGGTTGCTGGCTAATTGCTTAGAGTAGGTGGCCCAGGAGGTGTCCACAGAGCTGCCAGCTACCACAGTTTAGGCCTGCAACACTCTAACCTTGTCCTCACCATTGCTCCACCTCAACACTCTCATCCTCCTCCACATCCCCCATCTGTTTAGCGTACAGGTGTATAACTTGACCCTTAAAAAAATCTGTCAGGGCCCAGCACCTTGGAGATCCAGTTTCCCAGACTAACACAGAACCGAGTGCCAAGCGTTCGTGCCACCCCAAGTCACCCGCGGTTCCTCAAATCTCACATGCAGCGCCGCTGCTGGGGAGCCCATGCCCTGCTCACTGCTCTGAGTGGAGCTCTGTCCTCCAGGCTGCCGGTCAGGGATGGCCCGGATCACTTCCTGACCAAGCAGCTGCAGCGATACATCGAGGGGCTCAAGAGGCGTCGGAGCAAGAGGCTGCACCTCGTAATGTATTGAGAACGCCGCTTCCGGCTCAAGTGACCGACAGCCCGACTCCAGCCCCCCACCCCTGTCCCGTCCCCAGAACGAAGCCTGACCCCGTCCACGTGGAATTTGAGTCCTAAAGAAATAAAAGACTGTGCACGGTCAAAAAAAAATAAATAAAGTGTACAACATTTTTTTTACTTGCCATGTATCTTTCTATCTTTATCAAGTTTTTATTTAAATTCCAGGTCACTTATATACAGCTTAACATTAATTTCAGTTTAAAATTTAGTGATTTATCACTTACATATAACATCCAGGGCTCATTACAGGTGCACTCCTTAGTACCTATCATTTATTTAACTCATCCTCCTGCCCATCTCCCCTCCTGTAACTCTCAGTTTGTTCTCTACAGTTAAGAGTCTATTTTCTAGTTCGTCTCTGTTTTTTCCCTATATTCATCTGTTTTGTTTCTTAACTTCCACATATAAAATTATATGGTCTTTATCTTTCTCTGACTTATTTTGCTTAGCATAATATTCTCTAGCTTCATCCACATCCTTGCAAATGGCAAGATTTCATTCTACTTTTATGAGTGAGTAATATTCCAGCATATTGTGTGTGTGTACATGTACATACCACAACCTCTTTATCCATTCAATGGATAAAGACATTTGGGCTCTTTCCATAATTTGGCTATGGTAGATGATGGTGCTGTAAACATCAGGTTGTATGTATCCCTTCAAATTGGCATTTTGGTATCCTTTGGGTAAATACTTAACATAATTGCTCCATCATAGAGTATTTCTTTCTTTCTTTTTTTTTTTTTTAACTTTTTGAGGAACATCCATACTGTTTTCCAGAGTCGCTACACCACTTTGCATTCTCACCAAGAATGTAAGAGGGTTCCTCTTTTCTCCACATCCTCACCAACACCTGTTGTTTCTTGTATTGTTGGTTTTAGCCATCCTGACAGGTTTGAGGTGACATCTCATTGTAGTTTTGATTTGCATTTGCCTGGTGACAAGTGATGTTGCGCATCTTTTCCATGTCTATTGGCCATCTGTCTGTCTTCTTTGTAAAAAATGCCTATTCAGGTCTTCTGCCCATTTTTTAATTGGATTATTTGTTTTTTGGGTGTTGAATTTTTTTTAAGACTTTATTTATTTATTCATGATGGGGTGGGGAACAGAGACACAGGCAGAGAGAGAAGCAGGCACCATGCTGGGAGCCTGACGCAGGACTCAATCCCGGGACTCCAGGATCACACCCTGGGCCAAAGGCAGGTGCTAAACCCCTGAGCCACCCAGGGATCCCGGCTGTTGAGTTTTTTAAGTTCTTCATATTTTGGATACTAACTCTTGATCAGATATGTGATTTGCAAATATCTTCTCCCATTATATCGGTTGCCTTTTCATTTTGTTGATTCTTCTTTCACTGTGCAGAGGCTTTTTATTTTTATGAAGTCCCAATAGTTTATTTTTGCTTTTGTTTCCCTTCCTCAAGAGACATATCTAGTAAGAGATTGCTATGGCTGATGTCAAAGAGGTTACTGCCTGTGTTCTCCTTTAGGATTTTTATAGCTTCAGGTCTCAAGTTTAGGTCTTTTAATCTATTTAGAATTTATTTTTGTGTATAGTGTAAGAAAGTGGTCCAGTTTCATTCTTTTGCATATTGCTATCCAGTTTTTCCAACATTTGCTGAAGAGACTCTTTTATTTTTAATTAACTATCAGTAGATATAGGAAGTATTTTGTAATGAAGCAACAGATTATTCAGTCTAATCAAAAGGATTTTTTCCTGATTGGATTTTTGTGTAGAGTGGTCTTTAGTCATTAAAATATGAATCTTCCCAGGACACCTGGGTAATCTCAACTCAGATCTTGACCTTAAGGTCATGATTTCAAGCTCCGTGTTGGACCCTACACTGGGCCTGCAGCTTATTATAAATAAATGAATAAATAAATAAATAAATAAGAATCCTTAATGTTTTCATTTTTAATTTTTTTGCATTAAAAAGTTTAAATTTTCTAAAGACATTATTAGGTGCAATTATAAGTTTTCTATAAGTGGATAAGCCTAAGAAATGAAAATATATAATTTCTGAGTTTTTCAGTAGACCACATCTGCATCTTACAGAATCCTGTCCAATGAAGAGCAGGCTGTATTCACTTACATCATCATAGCTCACAAAATAAAACAGGCAGGCAGGGGTGCTTTAAAGCATAAATAGCATTATCACATTTAATATCACAGACCTACTATGAATAACATAGAACACTAACATTCAAAAGAAACTGGAGCTCAAAGCACAATGTTAGATATATATATTTTTTAACAATAATAAAACGCTTACTTCATTTTCTAAATAAGAAATAGTTCCAAACATTTTTTCAGGGGCCCCAGCTATTCTCCTTAGAATCTCTAGGACAGTCTAAACATCCTCAATGTATTGTATTTTAAGCCTCATTGTTAGGAACTTCCTTTTTCCAATCCAATGTGAAAAATATAGGCACTCTAGTTTCAAAGTGCAAAGTTTAAAGAGTACACTCCTGCTTCTAGTTTAAGATGAGTGAGTGGATCATCTGCTTTACTTACCTCACAAAATTCCACTGAAATGACAGTGAAAAAATATAGAAGGAAAGACTTCAGAAGATTTCAGAGTGATACATTTCTACATCAGCAGTTAAGCTGATAGTTAATCATGGGTAGAAGAACCTGCAGCCCAGAACAGAGAGGGGAGAAGCTGTACCCCAAGAGAGAGATGTTCATTTGAGCAGTGGAGAAACACTAAACTCATAGTCCTGGGTAGAGAGTAGGATTGAGCTGCATGGAAATAATCAAAATAAGTCACTAGACCGTTGTTCTTTTGGCTCATTTGTCTCTCCTACAAAATCCACCACTATCACCACCATCAGATGCACCGCAACAACATTGTAAAAGTACAGTGAGAACTAGAAAGCTGATGTTTAATGAGGAAATTAGGGTTCCTAGTAAGTGTGGCATAGATAGAAGAAATTCTCCTTAAGTGGCTTTTGGAGAAGCTCCAGCTTACATGTCTGGATCCCAATATTCAGACTCTCTGTGTCATGTCTGCCCACTTATGTGGAATTTGAAGCAATCCCTTTCATTTAGAGGAAAAAATGTTGGAGGAAATTAGTGTGTGCAATAGCAGAAGGAAGCCACACCAGGTACCTCTATTAATTAACCTGATGTTTATCTCATATGTTTAAACTGATAATGATGATAGTTGTGTATTTTAATCAAACCAACAGTATAAATAAGTGCTAAAAATAAAGCGATGAAGTCCAGAAATAAAACAATCCTATTTGAAATAGAAGCTTAAAATCCCAAATTAATGTCTTCAGAGATTCAAAATATTATATCCACAAAACAAGTGCAAAAATATGCTGAAATAAGTTCAATTTTAGACAAAAAATTCTTGAAACATTTAAAGAATTTAAAAGAGACTATACAAGTGTGAGAAGATAAATTAGAAGAAATTATCCTAGATGTATAACATCAAAAAAATAGATGGAAAATGATAATAAGAACATTAGAGGAATAATCCAGGAAGTTCAACATTCATGTAATAACTTCTTTAGTAAATGCAAGTGAAAGTGATCAAATTCATAATATTTAACATTTCCCATATCTGAAGAATGCAAGTGTCTGATCTTTCAACCATTCCAATTAAGAGTGGAAAGAAAGAGCCAAGAGAGTAGTCTAGGTTCCAAAGAGGAAGGGGCTAAATACGATGAAGGAAATAATAGAATATCTAATGAGTTTGAATATATTCAGAAGACATTTGCTGACTATTGAAGTGTTTGGAAATAGATTAGTGCTTGTTGCATAGAAAACTAGAAATATGAAAAAAGTGGTGAACTTCATGCATAATGTATGTTTAGTGGCAATATAAATATTGAATATTTATTTGAGGAAAGAGGGTGGCACTCTGTTTTTGAAGGGGAAGAAACAAGTACGAGGGGAGTGAGGTAGAAAAAAATAGAAAATATTTAAGGCTAAAAAATCATTTAACAACAGCATTTGATATTATTTAAAATATAAAGGAATTAGCTGAAATACTTTAAGATAGTCAGGGTTGTCTATCATTGTTTTGTTTTGTTCTAAACATACATAAAGGAGTAAGAATCACACTGGCAGTATTAGCAGTTTTGTGTATTAGAGCACAAGGAAGCAGTTGTGTATCTTCTGTGATTCAGAGCAAACTAGCTTAAGTAACATGGAAATTTATTGACTCCTCAAACTGAAAAATCCAGGCATAGGTCTTTCTATGTACTCCATCCCTGTGCTCCAAAGAAATATCCACTGCTCTTTATTTATCAGCTCTACTTACTGTCTTCATTGGCTTAATTCTCAGGCTTCAAGTGGTGTTGGAAATGTTCTGTCTCGAGATCCCTGGGTGGCACAGCGGTTCGGCGCCTGCCTTTGGCCCAGGGTGCGATCCTGGAGACCCGGGATCGAATCCCACATCGGGCTCCCGGTGCATGGAGCCTGCTTCTCCCTCTGCCTATGTCTCTGCCTCTCTCTCTCTCTCTCTCTCTGTGACTATCTTAAAAAAAAAAATTAAAAAAAAAGGAAATGTTCTGTCTCAAAGAACTTCCTTCTATAAAAATCCATGGAGTTACTCTCCTTGAAACAATTTGAGTCACATATCCATCTTTCACCAGTCACTGTATCAAAGCATGTCTTCTTCCAGCCCTACAAGTTCTTTAATTTGAGAACTTTTTGTCCTTTCATTTCTTCTCACACACTGATAGCTCTTTGATGAGCTTGTCTCTTTCTTGTCATAGTTTGTCAAATGCAGGTAACAATACTCAATAGAAGCTGACAACTATTTCAACCTCTTCCACTAAAGCTCTATGCTTATTATTTATATGTATGTCTTTTCAGTTGTTGCAAGAACAACCCTTCCACCAACCAAATCTCAGTAGCTGAGACCCATAAATGAAGGAAGGAATAAATAAATAAATATTAAATTAAATATGTATATTTAATTTATGTATATTATATATAAATTTATATATTATATATAAATATTTATTTATTTATTTATTTATTTATTCCTTACTCATACCATGTGTTCATTGTGGGTCAGCAGGAAAAGGACTCTGCTTATTCTTGGCACCCAAGTTGAAAAGCAATTCCAGACCATTATAAATGTTGGCAAGCACTATGCAAAGGTAATAAACTTTAGCAGTTCTAATAACAGCTGTTAATGCTGTAACCCAGTATTAGTTATTGTTTCTCCTTCAATTTATTCAGAACTCTTCATAAGGTTCCATAAATCACAAGGAGGCCAAAAACAACTTTACCATGGATCTAGAAGCTAAGAGAACTAAAAATATTTGACTAGCAGCACCGGTAACTACCGTATCACAAAATTAATGGATTGCTAGTGTTCTGTGAACCTGTTCATTCCGTTACGTTTTGTGTATTTCTCTAGGCCCTATGCTTATGAATAAGGAGCACACTTCTTTGATAAGATGGCAACCCATCAGAGTGTCTATATTTGCTATCAATGCACCATATATATCTATACTTAGTCTGTTCTACAATTACACATTGTTAAGTTTATTCTTTGAGTTTTCCATGTAAAAAAAATGCTATGATAAGCAACTTTTTGAGAGTTAAGGTACAAAATTCCTTTAAGAGGTTAACATATCTCTGATAACAATTTGTGTTTAGGTCTCTTTGTCTGCTCTGGAGCCTATATACTCACCAGAGGATCCCTGGCTGCCTCTCGAACTTTGCATGCTCAACTATTGGATAATGTGCTGCACCTCCCGCTCAGGTTTTTTGAAACCAATCCCATAGGCCAGATCATCAACCGGTTCACCAAGGTAAGTAAAACCACACCTTGCTGAATAGCATACCTAAAAATGATCCATATTTAGTACCTTGTAATAAGGTACTAAAAAAAATCACCCTGAAAAGATGGGATTATGTTTAGTATAGATTTTCTTGTTATTTTATTTCTAATTCTTGGGAAATTTATAATTGATGTCTAGCAGCATCACATCTTTCAGACAAAAAATAACCCTTGAAAATTGCTGAAAGAATCCAAAAAGCATATGTGCTCTGGTGTCTACTACTACAATTCTTACATACACTCAGCTTGAGAATCATGGGTTTGGGCTGAGAAGTAAAGAAAATATAAGTCTATATGAAGATAACTGGATTTTAAGCATTCTGCTTAAAAAGTGCTGTGTAGTTGTCATTGTCATTGGGAAGTACAAATTGCTTGATCATAGGCATCTTGTTATTAGAATGCCCTCTTAACAACTACAACTGACCACAGGGGGAAAATACATGAGGGTGGATTGGGGAAGGCAAAGACCATGTAGTTAGATTTATCATCAGATTGTCACATCTGGGTAATTCTTAAAGATTTTTACATTGAATGACATATTTCTTCTTCTCCTCATTTTAAACCATGAACAGTTAAAAATAAAGTGACCTGATATCAATTTTTTCAGGACATGTTTATAGTTGATATACGTTTCCATTACTACTTACGGACCTGGGTGAATTGTACATTGGATGTTATTGGAACAGTTTTGGTCATTGGGGGAGCTTTACCACCCTTCATTCTAGGGGTTATTCCCTTGGTTTTCCTCTATTTCACTATACAGGTAAGTACTTGGATTTTTATGTGTAATAATAACATAAGTTCACAGTCAAATATAGGCTTAGACCCACTTAAATGGACTGTTAGTTCACATTCTTTAAAAAGCAGATTTCAAAAAAGGATCCCATTTAATAGAAAGTTACTGGGGAATGCTTGTAACAGATAGAAGAGAGGGAGCAGGAGAAGGCTGAGTGAGCCCTCAGACAGTGATGCAGATCTGATTCCTGTGATGAAGAGAAGAGGATTGGGTGTGAAAAATCTTGGATTGCAGGACAGTTCTATGGAAAGATCCATCTCCATGAATGGGAAGTCTACAACCAATGTCACCCATTGGAGTATCCCACGTGACCCCAAAATGGGCCTGCGTTAGCACCCTTGCCTTCCATACTCAGTTATTGCCTGGAAGCAACCTGTGGGTTACATGGCCTCCATGCTAATAGAGTAGTAGATCCAGAGCAGAAGCAGCTGGGCTGTCAGTCAGTTGTGCTCCTGCCGCAGCAGAACAGAGTCGTGTGTTTTTATGATCTCCACAGAATCTTTATGGTATTTACATTTTAGCAGAAAGCAAATTTGCCTGTAAATCCAAAAGAGACACAGATACTGCCTTTTTGTCCTGTTATCCCTGATATCAGTAAAGTACTCCTAGAAGAAGTAAATCGATCTCTTGTGATACATATCTTTGTTTTCCAATTAAAATGTGGTCAACCACATTCCAAAATTATGTCACTGTGGGGCCACAGTATACAAGGAAATTTCTTAACACATATTTAATTTAAATATGAAAGTATTTTGAGGCTGTTTACATAAAAGGATGCAGTTCTGGTAGTTCAATGCTTTCCCAAAATTTAAGCTTTAAAATTCATATTGGAGTTTGATCTGCCCAAAGGAGAATGTTAATAATGTTCTCATTTCTACACCTAAGCTATTATTATTCCTCCCACTACCTATGTTTTCCCTATTCTCTCTGCCTTGACTGGATCTTACTTATCCTTCATGGCCTAGGTCATATTTCATTTCTGTGTGAAGTATTCTCCACCAAAATAGTGCAAAGAGATCAAACTCATCTAGATATTATGGATTTATTATACTGCTAGTATTATAGCAATTTTTTAGACCACAAATTGTCTCCCCCGTGAGATTGAAAGTCCTCCAGGGTAGACACTGTCTTAGGGCTAAAAGAAAAAAATCTAGGATATGAGGGATAATATTGAGAATCTATTGTATTTTCTTAAAAAAAAAAAAAAACAACCCCCATATCACAAGTGAAAATTTAGATGATAGTTTTATGGTTGGTAAACTATACTAGGATGACCAGGAGTGGAAATAGTCTAGAAGCCATATCTTGTTAGGGGACACTATATAGGGTGAGCCCTGAAGTGAATTCAGTAGCCTCAAGTTCTTGTCACTTTCTTGACTCCCATGCTTGGCACAGCACTTCCATTTCCAGGTTTCTTTGCTTTCCCTATAAAATAGAAGGTTTGCTTTATATCAGTGCTATGCAAAGGAGGGTCCCTGGACCTATGGACTATACTCCAGACCTACTGAATCAGAATCTCTAGTTGTACTTCTTTTTTAAAAAATCACATTTTACAACATATATCCACAGACACACACGTGTGTGTAATAATATATATAATAATATATATATATATATATAATTTGTTAATCACATCCTAATAAAACTGGGAGGAAATAAAGAATCTAACAGAGTGAGACCTAGAGTTTGTGTTTTAACAAATCCTCCAGGTGATTTTTACTAAAGTGTGAGAAGCATTGATCTAAATCAATGGTTCTTAAGGTAAATACTCTCGATAGATTCATGGAAGGGACTTCAGGACTTCTATAATTCACTGAAATTTTATGAAAATTTCTTTATGATAATCTCTTGAGCCTCCTTGCAGTCCCAGAATGCCATAATCCTCTGTGCTCTCCAGGGCACTTACACAGAGAGTGTGTAGACTGTAAGTTGACAGGCCATATGTAGCTTCAGATATGTTTTTGCTCAGCTTGCTCAGTGTTTTTACTAAAACAAAGATATTTTAAAATCAGAATTTTATATAAAACTCCAGGTCCAAAGATCTTCTTGGAAAAACTTGCAAGATGTGGCAACTCTTGATTTTCATTTACAGTTGGTAATGATTATCTGGAGCTGATAAATGCTGGTCCAGTTAACTCAGGGCATGCTCCCTCCAGCTCTGTAGTGTCCACCCATCTCAATTAGTGTCAACCAAGTTGGAGGAGATTAGACAATTAGACTTATGGCTGCACTGGTGAAGTTATTTTGTAGGCCAAAACAATTTTTTTCTCATAATTATATTTAGGTACAAAAATATTATTGTTTGTACCTTTGGTTGCCTTCCTTCATTTAATGGGTTAACTCCTAAGTCATATTTCCAACATGTGACATGGTGCTTCTTCCATAGTAGGTACTCAGTAGTGGTTGTTTGAAAGGATTATCAAAGTGGAGCTTTGCCCAATTCTGTTCTAGTTATGCTGTCCAGAATTTGGGTTTTTACTGTTCCAAGGGTGTATTAATTTCTAAGTCTCCTGTAACAAATTTGGTAGCTTAAAACAACAGAAATTTTATTCTTTCACAGTTCGGAGGTTAACAGTCAAAAATCAAGGTGTAGGCAGGATTGGTTCCTTCTGGAGCCTTTGAGGGAGAATTGGTTTCATGCTTCCAGTGACTGTCAGCAATTCTTGGCATTTTCCTTGGCTTATGCACACATTACATCAATCTCATCTTCACATGGCTTTCTCCTTGTGTCTTTTTGTCTTCTCTTTTTCTGTATCTTACAAGGACACTCAGCATTGGATTTAGGGTGGGCCCACCCTATTTCCAGGTCTGATCTCATCTCGAGATCTTTAATGACATCTGAAAGATTCCATTTCTACATGAGGCCACACTCACAGGTACTGGAGTTAAAATTTGAGCGTCACGTTTTGGGATCACTCAAGTATCATGCCATTTTCAAACCAGTGAAGCAATTTCTATTACATCTTTCCAACTGCCTCTTTCTGTCTTTGGGTTAGAGATACTACGTGGCGAGTTCTCGGCAGATCCGACGATTGGCAGGAGCATCTCGTTCTCCTATCATTTCCCACTTTAGTGAGACTTTATCAGGGGTGTCCACCATCCGGGCCTTTGGACATGAACAGAGGTTCATCCAGCAAAACAAAGAGGTGGTGAATGAGAACTTGGTCTGTTTCTATAATAATGTAATTTCAAACAGGTAAGTCACATCAGTATGCCTTGTTCAAGACCAGTCTCTTTTTATTTTTTTTATTTTTATTTTATTTTTTTAAAAGATTTTACTATTTATTTATTCATAGAGATGCAGAGAGAGAGAGAGAGAGAGAGGCAGAGACACAGGCAGAGGGAGAAGCAGGCTCCATGCAGAGAGCCTGCCATGGGACTTGATCCAGGGTCTCCAGATCACACCCTGGGCTGCAGGCAGTCCTAAACCACTGCACCACCGGGGCTGCCCAAGACCAGTCTCTTTTTAGATGTCTTATGCACCGACTTTTAAACGGAAAGAGTGCTCTGTAATGGCATTTCATTAATTTGTTTTAAAAAAAGAAGGCCTTAAATATGTCTAATATTTAATATACATTTAAGTTAGTGTATCTATTTATATTCAAATAAAAAGTACATGCTATTTTACATGAAAATAATGTCCCAAGTTTTTTTTTTTTTTTTTTTTTAAGATTTATTTATCTGAGAGAGAAAGAGATAAACAGAGCAAGCAGGGAGAAGGGTAGAAAGAATCTTCAAGCACACTCCCTGCTGAGCACTGAGCCTGATGCAAGGCTCCATCCCATGACCCATGAGATCATGACCTGACCCAAAACCAAGATTTGAACTCTTAACCAGCTGAGCCACCCAGGCACCCCAGGTTCCAAGTTTTTGAAAGTTATACAGGATGCTATAGAATTAGTAATGTTATGATCCTCTGTTTTATTTTGTATTTGTAGGATATATTTTATTTGCATATAATAATTCATATTTTAAATTTGAGATTATCACTTCACATAAAGGAGAAAAATGAAATATTAAGTAATAGCTGGGCACATTTTAACTTTTGAAGACTAATTTTATAATATAAAAAAGGGTATGTAATTGGAAAGGTGATTTGTTTTCTGATAGGATCTTAAAATATGGCACATTTTAGCTAGTGTTCTTTTTTATTTTTAATTCTGATTAAGTTTTAAAACAAAGTTCTGCAAAACTCAAGTGTGTTTTTATGCAGAGGAATCCTTTAATCTGTCGTCATTGTAACAATCCTATTTTGATTGAGTTCTAAGTAAGTGAGGAAAAAAACAAAAAAACAAACAGCCAGCTATTGATATTTACATTTTCATTTCACAGAGAAGAGTTCATACTAAGTGCACCAAAACTTTTGCATCTCAGTTGAGGAATATTTTCCATTATTACAGGTGGCTGTCTGTTAGGCTTGAATTCCTTGGCAACTTAATGGTTTTCTTTGCTGCACTGCTTGCTGTGCTGGCTGGCAATTCTATAGATTCAGCAATAGTTGGTTTGTCCATATCCTATGCCCTAAATGTAAGTAATAATGATTTTGTGGTATTTGATATGTTTATAATCCAGTTAATTAAACTCTCTGCTCCTTTGCCTGTCTGAATTATAGATTCTATTAGCTAAGTAATGAGAGACAAATCTGGATTACCCTAGAGGCTCATTTCTTCCTCTGTTGCTACTAGCAGGAAGCTGGCTCAGCAATTCTAAGTTAGCTCACAGAAAGAACAGGCTGAATGCTAGAAGATTCAGAAACTCATGGCATTGCCTAATTACCTAGAAGTTTCCTGTTCTCCTATACTTATAGATTTATAGAATGTCACAGTGGTAGGGCCTCTCTCCACCATGGCCTGTCCATCCGGTTTGCCCAACCTAACCAAGGAGATAATCTAAACCCTGGGGAGAATATATGCTCTACTTTGCTTGTAAGTTTTTTCCTAATAAGCTGTATTTTATATTACACTGAAAAGCACTAGTGGTATGAGTGTGTTCATGCCCTTTGTAAAATAGAATATTCCTTAAGCTACTGAATATAATTACATATTATTTAGAAGATAAGCCTAGATGATTTGAGTACCTACCTTTCATCCCTTATCCAAAATGCTTAAATGCAGTTGCATTTCAGAATTCAGAACTTGGGCTTGTAGAAAGGAAATATGATACACATACTATAGCCAAGGTTTGGGTCAGAACCCAATAATCCATCGACTTCTTCTGCAGTGAAGTATGTGAATGTTTACCCTAAGTGGGTTAAATAAAGACTTTTAAGAGCCCCATATCAGTTCAAGTCAAGTTGGCCATCAAATGATTTGGCACCAAACTTGAGAAAAAACTGAATTGACAGTTTTTTGGCTTTTAGAATTAGGCTAGAATTACAACCTATATTTCTGGGTATAATGAGAAGAAAATAGAGTTAAAAAAAAAAAAAGAGGAGACAAGAGTGGTGAAAAATTAGGAGAACCCTCCTTTTGATGAATGATGGTGAGGAATGTTGAAGGTAACACTGTACACAACTTTTTTCTCACTTGAGGTGTACATTTCTTGAGGCATATTCTGTCAGTCTTGGTATTCATCATTACTTACACCAAGGAGGGACTCCTTCAACATATGTTGAACTATACTCATTCTATCTACAGCCAAAAAAACGTTATGTATGATGTGAATGAGTTTAATATACTTAAACACTTATGTGTTTATGTATAACTATGCTTACATTTAAAGTTGTTAAATAATCAGAAGAGATAAAGTATATGAAAACTACGAAAAGTGAAACTTTCTAAGATATTATTAATATTAATAAAAGGCTAAAGAACCATTTATTAAGATCTTGGCTTTTTTTCCTCCAGATTACTCAATCTCTCAATTTTTGGGTGAGGAAAGCTTGTGAAATTGAAACCAATGCAGTTTCCATTGAAAGAGTGTGTGAATATGAAAATATGAATAAAGAGGTAAGCACTAATACATAACTAAAAATAGATGCAAGATTAAGATATTGTAATGCACGTTGAATTGACATTTAAAAACATAAATTTGAAGTGAAACTTGCTTTTCCAAATTCATGTTATGATATTCAGTTTTCAATGAAAGTAAAACCCGGGGATCCCTGGGTGGCTCAGTGGTTTGGCGCCTGCCTTTGGCCCAGAGTGCGATCCTGGAGTCCTGGGATCAAGTCCTGCATTGGGCTCCCGGCATGGAGCCTGCTTCTCCCTCTGCCTGTGTCTCTGCCTCTCTCTCTGTCTATCATAAATAAATAAATAATATTAAAACAAAAAAAGAAATTGAAACCCAATCTATTAAAATCCACCATTATTTTATATATCACTAAAATAGAAAAAACACCAGAGTTAACTGAATTGCAATAGTACTTAATTTTAAGACATGTAAAAATTAAAAATGATTACCTGTCTTTATTTTTTTTTAAAGATTTTATTTATTTATTCATGAGACACAAAGAGAGAGAGAGAGAGAGGCAGAGGAAGAAGCAGGCTCCTTGCAGGAAGCCGATTTGGGACTCGATCCTGGGACCCTGAGATCACACCCTGGGTCGAAGGCAGACACTCAACTGCTGAGCCACCCAGCCATCCCTGATTACCTGTTTTTAGAAGGCACAATGATTTGTCCTCTATCAATGTAGAGTAACATATGCAACCTAAGATTTAATTTTGTGAGAATTTTATGTTGTGAAAAGTGTCTGAGTATAGTTATCTAATAATTAAAGTCTGTGCAATTTTTGAATTTGCTTTATTGTTTATACCTTCTGTCCTATTTCCTCAGCATTAACATCTCTGCGGATGGGAAGGAGGAGGAGAATAAATCAGTTTCTTTTGTTCCCTTTAATTAATTATAATTTAGAAAGGAGAAGGATGAGACTATTGATACAGTGTAATATTTGAGTTATCTGCATATTTTCCTTATCTGGGTTATTTCTGCCTCCCAGTTCAATGAATTAACAAGGGAGATGCTAAAGTTGACCTGAATTTCTGTATCTTCTTCCCGATAATGGTATCTAAATCATGTAATGTTCCTCTTTTGCTCATAACTAACTCTTAGGAAGAGGTATCCCTCCTTCAAATAGAAAACCTGGTTTCCACTTGTATTTTTGGTAATATCTCTTCATGTCTTCTGTCAAACTTTGCTCCATTAACCACTTTCTACATCTTTACTTTCTACATCTTAGCATCCTACCTGCCTTGCCCCTCTTCGTCTATAAATATGCTAAAATATTATCTACATCCTCCAATTCCTACCTAAATTTTGAATCATCCCCTAGATTCTACCCCAGGTCTTACCTTCCTTCTTCACACAAATTTAATGGAAGATTAATCCACCTTCACAACCTCTAATGATTAGTATTCGGTTCGCTCAGTCTAGTGCCATGTCGTGACCACTACATAATTTTATTGTTTTGAATATTTTCTAATTTTTTGTATATATATTTCTTTGTATATAAACTTATGTATGTATAAATTTTAAAATATGTTATTTTCAAATTGAAAGAAACAGTAAAACATGTAAAACATATATATCCACACATTTTTTAAATTTAAGATTTATGTATTTTTTCACACACACACAGAGGTGAGACAGGTAGAGGGAGAAGCAGGCTCCCTACAGGGAGCCTGATGTAGGATTTGATCCCAGGACCCCAGGATCACGACCTGAGCCAAAGGCAGACGCTCAACCACTGAGCCACCCAGGTGCCCCCATCCACACATTTTTTTTTTAAATCATCTTTATGTAATTTGATGCAGGTCTGACAAATACTGTTACAGAAACTCTTAACGTGGAAGAAGTAAATTGCTCAGCTAATTCTGTTTACTCTTCTGTAACCCCATCTCTCTGCACCTTTGTACAGAAGAATTCTTTGGAATAACCTATACTTCCCTCTTTCCGTTTTGGACTCTCTCCAGACAGGCTTCCAATCCCACCACTCTACTGAACATGTCCTTGTCAAGATCACCAGTGGTCTCCTGTCAGTCCTCACTTGGCCTAATCTGTCATCTGACACTGGTGATCACTCCCTCTGATGAGCACACTTCACCTTGCTGCCCAGACACCACACTGTCCTGCCTCTTGCTGTTCCTCCAATGTCCCAGACACACCTCTGTCTCAGGACCCCAACATGTGTAGTTATCTGCCTGGGAAGCACTTCAACCCATATCCACATGGCTTGTTCCTGTATCATATCCAACCAAGACTTCCCTATCCACCCTACTTAAAATTACACCACCACTACTAACCTTGCCTCTCTCCCATCTTCCAAGCTTTATCATTGTCTAACGTTCTACATATGCTAGGTGATTCTTTCTGTGTCTCTCTGGCATCCTGCATGCTCTGTGAGGACAAAACTTTGTATTTGTTTGGCTCACTGATGAATCTCCATTAAGTAAATACTCAGTATCAGAACAATGAATGAATGACAGACTATCCTCATCTCAGCTAAAATTTCAAACAGGTTACCTTCGGCAACTTTGCAGTTTTAGAAGATTCTTCTTAATAACTGTACAGAAGATAGGAAGCCTTGTTACCTTTAAAATTTTATTTCCAAGTTTTTCTTGTAACCAGAGGAGAAGTTTTATAGTTATAGAAGTTGGTAATATTTAAAACTATTTTTGGGAGATTATAATATCCACGAATGTTTTCTATCACTTTTGTTTATATGCATGATAATTATTTTTTGGGGGAAATGTATTTTTTGATAATTACCATAATATTTCTTTGTTTTATATGTACCAAATTATTTTGGTAATAATTATATAGTGATATAATTATTATAATATTTCTTTGTTTTAAGGCACCCTGGATAATGTCTAAAAGGCCTCCATCACAATGGCCTGATAAAGGGATAGTGGAATTTATTAATTATCAGGCTCGATACCGAGATGATCTTGGCTTAGCATTACAAGATATCACTTTCCAGACTCATGGTGAAGAGAAGGTACCATATATATTTCATAAGTTTCACTTTCCCTTTTATCTGAATTCACTCATTGTTAAGGTCAAAGTACAGTATGGTATTGAATATAAGATGGTCTTTGTTCAAATTTCATATAAAAATAATAAACTCAGGTGGTTGGTATATACAGAGTAAGTTTTTCCTCTTAAAAACACAGTATTTTTAAATTGTGCATACTATATTATGAAACATGTTACTTTATTTTTCAGCTTTATTGAGTTATTAGCAAGTAAAAAATTATATATATTTAAAGTGTACAATGTGATGGTTTGATATACATATATATATAGTGAAAGGATTACCACAGTCAAATTAACACATCTGTCACCTCACATAGTTATAAGGTATTTTGTTTTTGCTTTGTTTTGGTTTTCTTTGGATGTGGTAGGAACACCTAAGATCTACTATCTTAGCAAATTTCAAGTATACAATACTATTAACTATAGTCACCTCGGGGCACTTGGATGACTCAGTGGTTGAACATCTGCCTTTTGCAAACATTCCTTTGGATTTTCTATCCTTTTGGCAAAGGGTTTCTGTCCTGTTTGTTTTATTTGGGGAAGGAGGGTGGAGAAGCCTCATTTGAAAGTCCTGAGAAAACCATCCCATTATCAAAGTCATCCTTGACCACACTCTGAACAGCTAGTCCCAACATGGTTCAGGGGTGGTCTGCTTTTCCTGGGGCTTCTGGCATGCTCTAGTTAGATGGTTACTAAATTACTCAAAAGTCGAGAAAACTCATATATTAACCTGAGCCTTTCTCATAAGTGATGAACTTTGGATAAAGAGTGATCATTAGAAGTCATATTGTATCTTCCATGCCAGTCAGGGTCATTCCATTTGGCAAAATTAAATCCCACTGACCCGACACCCAGTGTATTTGTTGTCAGTGCAAAGCCCCAGTCCCTTACAGAAAGCACAGTGCAAACTGTTTATGATCATTTCATTACAGATTGGAATTGTGGGACGGACTGGAGCAGGCAAATCAACACTTTCAAATTGTCTATTTCGAATCGTGGAAAGATCAGGAGGCAAAATTATTATCGATGGTATTGACATATCAACTATTGGACTTCATGACCTTCGAGGCAAACTTAATATCATTCCCCAGGTAAAGTCTGTTTTGTCAGTAGACTTTTTTTTAACTCCCTCTCGGTAATCGTCTTTTTTTTTTTTTTTTTTCAAATCTGTTCCTTCCAAGCATCTTAATTCATTTCTAGAAGCCAGAGCATTTTAAATGTGTTATTAAAAATCGCAACAACTGAATCCTATTAAACACGCTTACTCTAAAACATTCTTCCTAAATGCATTTGTCAATTTGAAAAACTGGTATTTTGCTTTACAAGTTTTCTTCATAATAGTAAATGCAAATAAAATTGTAAGAGATCAGGCTGAAATGCATTGGTATTTTTTGGAAGAAAAAAAATCACTGAGCCTTTTGCCTAATTGGTAGAGTGAGTATATAATTTTGCCTCTTTGATTTGAAATTTAAAAACATTTTAAAAGATGAAAAGAACAATAATTCAGTTAGATCATTTTTTTCAAGTCCTTTGATTTGTCTATCTGCAGCATCAAGGGAACTCTATCATTAACAAACATGCAAATTGGCTCAAGAATATGTATCTACAGTCAAAGATGACTTATTCAGTTGAACTTTGAAAAATTTAAACTGAGCACTTATGAGATATCTTTGTATTACCCTCTAAAAATTTCCTAAAATATAATCTCTTTGTTATATTGTTTAAACATATAGTTGTATTCATGAATTTACTTAAAAGCAAATTTGAATAGAATTCTGGCAAGGAAAAATTTAATGAAGAAAAGAGATATTACTCATTCCTCTCATTTTACTATACCTCATCAATACAGGTATAGTAAAATACAGTTTCACCAGACATGTTGGTATATTGGAAAGAGCATGGACTTGTCCTATTCAAATTCTACTCAACCACTTACTTTCTGTGTGGCAGGAACAAGAGCTTTTCAAATCCTCTAGTTCAGTCACTATAAAATGGGGATACTGGCTTCCATCTTTTTGAGTTGGTATGCTGATTGATAATACTATATACATGGTATGGTTTGTATTTATTCTATTCTATGGTATATCTCTGCTAAATGGCACTTATCATCATCATTATGATTGTGGCTGGTGTTGACATTGTAATTGAGAAGGAGAAAGATGGTCAGGAAATTTTTGATGATTTAATCGCACTTATAGCTTATTCTGATTCTCTTCTGTTATTTTCAATTTAGAATGAATTTTAGAACTATTTAGGTTTGATCATTTTGCTTTTTCTTTATTTCCTGAATCTGACTTTTTAAAAATGTATTTGTGCTCTGTGTGACAGTAAGATTACTGGTGACCGATTTCATTCTCTAGGATCCTGTTTTGTTTTCTGGTACTCTTCAAATGAACCTGGATCCCCTAGACAAGTATTCTGATAGCGAGCTGTGGGAGGTGCTAGAACTGTGTCACTTAAAAGAGTTTGTGCAGTCCCTTCCCGAGAAGCTGCTGCATGAGATTTCAGAGGGAGGTGAAAATCTCAGGTAAGCTGCTAAGAACAAAGCTTGGCCACGTTACTCATTCTAAGGCTCCTTAGAAGCTTTGAGTTAGCCTCAAAGGGAAGGGTCCTGAGTCATCAAGGACCTCCTTTGGTCTATTCAAAGCACAAGATTGTTGATTCCCTCTAGGGAAGAAGGACAAGGAATAAAATGGTGACCACTAGCTGGAAACTGCTGGTGAAGGAAAGAAAGGGGGAAATAAGGGAATGATGTGATATGAAAAGTCACTATTTAATTGACTAATCTTTTGTAAAGACTTCTGTTTGAATAGTTTTCTTCTTTAAAAATGTTGTAGGGGCTCCTTTTTCCTTCATGGCTGTTTGATGCCCAATGACAGTCCCTTTCATGTGATCAGAAACCTAAAGAATGTGAGCTAGATCCCCTCAACCCCAGCACTGCATGACTCTGATTTCTTTTCCTACCTCTCACTGTTTCCCCACAGTTGACCTCCTTACTATTTCATGAATATGCCAGCCCAGCTCTTGCATGCCTCAGGGATTTTGCATCTGCTGTTCCCTTTGCCGGGAACAAGTTTGAATTAAAAGGCAACTCCCGCAGTCCAGTGAGGGTTTCTTTGGCAGGCCCATCTAAATGTCTACCCCAGGTCCACCCTGTACACCCTCCTTCTCTGTGTGCTTGAAGTCTTCTTATTACTATACATTTTACTCATTTATCATGTCTTTTTTTCTGTCTTTCTAGGAGGATGTAAATTCCATGTAGAGGTTTTTGTCGCTTTTGACAAAATATTTCTTGAAAAAAGAATGAATAAATGTGTGGCTTAGAAAGAGAGTGAATAGTGATGTAAACAGAATTTCAGGACTGATTTTACCCCCCCCCCCTTTTTTTTAACAGTGTTGGACAAAGGCAGCTTGTCTGTCTTGCTCGTGCTTTGCTTCGAAAAACAAAAATTCTCATCTTGGATGAGGCAACAGCCTCCATTGATTTTGAGACTGATAATTTGGTGCAAACCACAATCAGGAAAGAATTCTCCGATTGTACCATCCTGACGATTGCTCATAGACTGCATTCTATCATTGATTCAGATAGGTATGCTTTATTTGTTTTTAGAAATAAAACATATCTACGTATCTCTACGGAGATAGCCACTGAACATGCTAAACATATCATTACTAATAAAGGATTGTATCTATGCTGAGAGATACAAAATTTCCCTTAATAGTATGAAGCATAGCTTTCAAATGATTAGAAGAATATGGTAATGCTAAAAGAATATTAGAAAACTGAATATACTTCTTGAGTTCAATAGTACCCATATGTTGTAGTGACATAACTCACATGGTAATCTAAATTCTACATTAGCAAGGAAAAAAAGGGTAAACTGGAAAACTGAATAAGGTGACCTGACTGGATTGTTTTTACATTTCAGGGTACTTGTTCTAGACTCTGGAAGAATTACAGAATTTGAAACACCACAGAATTTGATATGCCGGAAAGGACTTTTCTTTGAAATGCTAACAGAAGCTGGAATAACACAAGACTCAGTGACAAAATAATAAGTAATTTCAGATGTATATTGATTGTACTCAATAAAAAATAGATTAGTATTTAAAAAAATAACAATGGGGAGAACGGCACAATGGCAGGCCCTCGGCTACATGTTTGCCAAAATATTGAAAAGCACCAGAGTTCCAACTATCCTAGGCTGCACCCAATCTTCTCTCTACCACTCATGCGCTCTGGAATGACTGCCTTCTCCACATTGCCCAAAGTGCTACATGCCACCTACCCTTTAAGTCTCTGACTTCATTCAAGAGTCACCTTCTCCACGAAGTGCCCCTTGATTTTCCCCCTGGACTCCCTTACCCTGCTCTCCCATCTGATCTAGCTGTCCTTTTCTGAACTCTCACCATCCCCACGTGCATCCTGGTGTCATGGCAGGGACCATACTCTATTTGAATTATTTTAGTCTGTCTTCCCCTAAAGCTACCTGAGGGCAAGTACTCAGTGTCAGTCATCTTTGTAAGTCAGGTTCCTAGCATAGTGATTTTCATATAGTTGATACCCGATCAATGTTTGGAGAACTAATGACTTAGTATTTTCGAGTAATATAATACAAGTATTTATAGACATACATAATATGTGTTGAGCTACTGTACAGTATGTAAAATGATGGAGGAACCACAGAAAAAATATAGGGTTATTCAATTGCTTTTGGAAATAGTTATTATATATTAACTGAATTTTATGGTGTACTTTATTTAAAAATAATATTTTATAATATTTTTTTTACTATTGACTGAGTAAAAAAATCGTACTTTCTCTAAAACATTATTTTTTGGCTGGTTTAATCTCAGTGATTTATATATTAGCATACATTCAAGAGAAGATTGTTGATTTGTAATACTAATCATATTCTAAAGAACTTTTAATTTAGTACTTTTATGTATTAGAAGCAATATTATTGAATTGCCCTTCAGTTTTGAAGGTTTCAAATTTTAATGGTATTTTCCATTTAAGATAGTTTTAATAAAATATTTTAACATGTTCCTGAAGACCTAGCAACTATTTCTTTTATTCACCTTTGCTTCTTCCTATACATAATCATGTTCATCCCCTACAGGTATTTATGAAAAGTTGCCTTAAGTTATAAAACCGTATATTATGTATAGCCTCCTCCATTTAGAATGTAAGCCACTAGGTGTATTATCCTGTCTTTACAATCCCTGAAGTGCCTTGTAATATGTTTTGTACCCAGTATACAATGAATACATATCTGTTGAATTCCATTAAGAAAGGGATTTAGGAGCACCTGGGTGGCTCACTCAGTTGGTTAAACGTCTGCCTTCAGCTCAGATCATGATCCCAGGGTTCTGGGATCAAGCCCCACATAGGGCATCTTGCTCAGTGGGGAGCCTAATTCTCCCTCTCCCTCTGCCTGTGGCTCCCCCTGCTTGTGAGTGCTCTCTCTGTGTCAAATAAATAAAATCTTAGAAAGGGAGAAGAAAGGAGAAAGAAAGAAGAAAGAAAGAAAGAAAGAAAGAAAGAAAGAAAGAAAGAAGAAAAGAAAGAAAGAAAGAAAGAAGAAAGAAGGAAAGAAAGAAAGAAAGAAAGAAAGAAAGAAAGAAAGAAGAAAGAGGAAGGAAGGAAGGAAGGAAGGAAGGAAGGAAGGAAGGAAGGAAGGAAGGAAGGAAGGAAGGAAGGGAGGGAGGGAGGGAGGGAGGGAGGGAGGGAGGGAGGGAGGGAAGAATCTGGACTCCAGCAAATGGTGTGGGGAAAACTGGACAGCTACATGGAAAAGAATGAAACTGGACCACTTTCTCACACTGTACACAAAAATAAACTCTAAATGGATTTTCTTCAAAAGACCTAAGTGTGAGACCTGAAACCATAAAATTCGTAGAAGGAAATACAGTAATTTCTTGAACATTGATTTACCAACATTTTTCTAGATATGTCTCCTCAGGCAGGGAAACAAAGCAAAAAATAAACTATTGGAACTATATCAAAATAAAAAGCCTCTGCACAGTGAAGGAAACCATCAACAAACCGACACAGCAACCTACCGAATGGGAGAAGATATTTGCAAATGATAAATCTGATAAGGGGTTAATATTCCAAAATACTGGGCAGCCCGGGTGGCTCAGCAGTTTAGCACCACCTTTAGCCCAGGGCCTGATCCTGGAGACCCAGGATCCAGTCACACGTCAGGCTCCCTGCATAGAGCCTGCTTCTCTCTCTGCCTGTGTCTTTGTCTCTCTCTCTCCCTCTGTGTGTCTCTCCTGAATAAATAAATAAAATCTTTAAAAATATATATATCCAAAATACCTAAAGAACTTTTACAACTCATCACTCAAATCAAGTAATCCAACTAAAAAGGGCAAAGGACCTGAACAGGCATTTTTCCAAAAAGGACGTAGATGTGACCCACAAACACGTGAAAAGAGGCTCATCATCACTTTCATCAGGCAAATGTAAACTACAGTGAGATATCATCTCACATCTGTCAGAATGGCTAACATCAAAAAGACAAGAAATAGTGAATGTTGGCAAGCATGTGGAGAAAAAGGAACCCTTATGCACTGTCAGTGGGAAAGCAAATTGGCGCAGCCACTGTGGAAAACAGAATGGAGGTTCCTCGAAAAAGTAAAAATAGAATTAAACGCCGGGACACCTGCACCCCGATGTTTCTAGCAGCAATGGCCACAATAGCCAAACTGTAGAAGGAGCCTCGGTGTCCAACGCAAGATGAATGGATAAAGAAGATGTGGTTTATGTATACAATGGAATATTCCTCAGCTATTAGAAATGACAAATACCCACCATTTGCTTCAACGTGGATGGAACTGGAGGGTATTATGCTGAGTGAAGTAAGTCAGTCGGAGAAGGACAAACATTATATGGTCTCATTCATTTGGGGAATATAAATAATAGTGAAAGGGAATATAAGGGAAGGGAGAAGAAATGTGTGGGAAATATCAGAAAGGGAGACAGAACGTAAAGACTGCTAACTCTGGGAAACGAACTAGGGGTGGTGGAAGGGGGGGAGGGTGGGGCATGGGGTTGAATGGGTGACGGGCACTGGGGGTTATTCTGTATGTTAGTAAATTGAACACCAATAAAAAATAAATTAAAAAAAATAAAAAAATAAAAAAAAAGGAATCTGTAAGGTACATAAAAAAAAAAAAGAATTAACAGATCATCCAGTAATTCTGCTACTAGATATTTACCAAAAAGACACCAAAATGCTAATTTGAAAAGATATATGTACCCCTATGTTTATTGTAGCATATATTCTTCCAATGTTTTCATTATCAATAACCAAGATAGGGCAGCCCGGGTGGCTCAGCGGTTTGGCGCCTCCTTCAGTCCAGGGCGTGATCCTGGGGACCCGGGATCGAGTCCCGCGTTGGGCTCCCTGCATGGAGCCTGCTTCTCCCTCTGCCTGTGTCTCTGCCTCTCTCTGTCTCTCGTGAATAAATAAATAAAATCTAAAAAAAAAAATAACCAAGATATAGAAGCAACCCAAGTGGCGATTGTTAGATAATGGATAATATATATATATATTTGTATATGTATATACACACACACACACACACACACACACACACACACATATATCTTGAATATCACCCAGCCATAAAAATAAAAAATGAGACTTTGCCACGTGCAACATGGATCGATGTAGAGGGTATAATGCTAAGTGAAAGAAGTCACATAAGTAGGAAGACCATATGATTTACTTATATGTAGAATTTAAGAAATAAAGCAAGTGAACAAAGATGAGAAGATAAATTTTATAAAACCAAACTCAAATACAGAGAACTGGTGTTGCCAGAGGGAAGATGGGTAGAGGATGGCTGAAATAGGTGAAGGGGATTCAGAGTACACTTATTTTGATGAACACTGAGTAATGTTGAGCATTATTGAGTCATTATACTGTACCCTTGAAACTAAGACAATGCTGCATTTTAGTTCTGCTTTAATAAAAAAAGGATCTAGATATTTCATTAAATTAAAAGATGATATTTTAGTCTCCTTACATCCATAGTAAATCAACCAGAGACCCTCCATAATTTATTTTTTAAATTATTTTTGAGACCCTCTGTAATTTAAGATATCTAGTAGGAATTCAACAGTAGCTTGGATAAATTAAGGTATAGTCACACAGTGGAACTCTATACAGCATGAGAATGAATGAACAACAGCTATAGGCAACATTATAGAGTGAAAGAAGCCAACCTCAGAAGATTATATTATTATGTGATTCTATAATTCTGCTTATACAAAAGGTTTTTTAAAAAGGAAAAACTAGTCTATAGTACTATTAGAAGTCAGGATACTGGTTATTCATGGTAAAGAGGGAGGGGTGAAGATTGAAGGGGTACACAAGATGGGCTTCTGGGATAATGGTTATATTATGTTTCTTGATCTGGGCCTGAGTATTGGTTCAGATTGTGAAATTTCATCAAGCTGTAAACTTAAGCTATGTGCAGTTTTATACATACATACATATGTATTACATATGTTATACTTAAGAAAAAGAAAGCAAAAATAAACATGAAAAACGTTACATGTACGTGATGGATCATTAAATTCTACTCCTGAAACCAGCATTACACTATATGTTAATGGACTAGAATTTAAATAAAAACATGAAATTTAAAAAAGACTAAGCCAAAATTACTCAGAGATAATTTTGTCATGTTTTAATAAATTAATACTACATTTTTATTTCAATTATATTAATTAATCTTATTCAATTACTGATGTACACTAGAAGCAAAGTGCAGGGTACTCAATATGACTGGCTCATAGAGAGATGGTTCATTTGAATTTTGTAAGAAAACACATTTATTTAATGATTGTCTCATTTGTCTGAAGATTTTAAAGTTCAAAATATACTAAGAATGTAATGATGATAATTTTAATATGTAGAAATATTTACCTGAGCTGATGGAAGGAAAATCCAAAGCAGGATTAAGTTGAATTCTTTTAGGATAATGAGAATATTTATTATTGAAAGCATACCATATGCCAAGTAATGTGCAAGGCATTGGAATCATTTGCTACTTCAGTCTTCACTGACGAATATAAGGAAGGTATTATTATCTATCCTATTTTGTAAAAAATAGGATTTCAAGAGGGTCTTGGCCAATAAAATGTAGAATCCAGGTCAGCCTGGTGAGAAAATTAATGTCTTCCCAGTTTCTACTAAGAAGTCTCATTCATGGGAGAACAAGTTACAGAAAGAATCCTGTGGTTAAAAATGGGCGAGAAGGATTTTAAACCAGTAGCTTTGTAAGAATAGTAAATGGAATTAAAGTTTGGGGGCAGGCTGCTTTTCAAAATATATAATTAGTTTGAACCATATGAAATTGCCATTTTTGTAGGTCAAAATGATTTAATAATGGCAATTTCATATACTTTTAAACATAGTTTTGATATCAAACAGAATCAAGAAGACATAATGCTGTATTTTAATACACACAAATAATACATGGTTATAACTGATCTGTAAGGTCTTTCTTTTAGGAAAATATTCAAGAAAAATAAAATGAGAAAATTTGGTAAGTAGTTAAAAGAATTCAGGATCTTGAGACAGAATGTTTATGTTAAATCCCACTCCTACAACTTTCCAGTTGTGTAAACTGGGGCAAGTTGACTTACTTCTGGGCTTACTTGGGAGTAACAATTTTACCTACTTCCTAAAGGTTTTGAAAATTAAATCACGTAACATATAACACTGAAGAGAGTACCTGGCATGTAGAAAACATTCAATAACATGTTAGCTATTTTTTAAATATCACACTCACAGCTCCTTGCAATTGTAGTCTTGTATTTACAAACTCACATCATGAACATATTGTTAAGCAAATGAAAAGGGCAAAATTGACCCAGTGTTTATGAAAGCCTATTCTGTACACAGCAACTTTGGGATAACTGGAGATTAAGAAATAGTCCCCAGTGGTACATAATACAGTACCATATTATTATCAGGTTATTATATTATGTCACTTAAGAAGGCAGCAGTCAGGACAGATCTAGCTCCTTCTAGTTTTCCTAATTCACATCTTGCAGGCTGTCATTTTCCAAGCAAGCGGGCCATCTGTAAAATACTGAAATCAGGACTTATGCCTACATTGTAAGCTACATTTTTCTAAATGCACTTTAGGAGATGAAGACTATCTAGGTAATTCATGTGGCTGCGTTTGAATTAATAAGGTAATGGGTATGAACTGGAAGAAAGCTGGCTGGCTTCTTTTGATGATTGCTGACGAGGTCATCAGAGTTGCTCACTTGTTACTTATAGATTTACCAGTCTGAGTACATAGTTAATTATATAGCTGATCAAAGAAAGGATGGGAATCTTTTATCTCCTGAGCATGGCACAAAGAACAAAATTAAAATGAATAGACCGTAGGAGTAAAATGTAAAAGTAGGTCATAACTTGAGAAATATATTTTTTTAAGATTTTATTTATTTATTCATGAGAGACAGAGAGAGAGAGAGAGAGGCAGAGACACAGGCAGAGGGAGAAGCAGGCTCCATGTAGGGAACCCGAAGTGGGACTCGGTCCTGGGTCTCCGGATCACGCCCTGGGCTGAAGGTGGTGCTAAACCGCTGAGTCACCTGGGCTGTGCAAGAAATATTTGTGATATTTATTTAATAAATCTGAAAAATTTGACAAATGTTTGCTCCACAATGTTTAGAAGGAAAATCACACACATTAATTTTTTGTGTGTGCACTAAGGAAAGTGATAGAGGCTGAATTTTTTCTTTTAAAGATTTTACTTATTTATTCATGAGAGACACAGAGAGAGAGAGAGAGAATGAGGCAGAGACACAGGCAGAGGGAGAAGCAGGCTCCCTGTCAGGAGCCTGATGCGGGACTCGATCCCAGGACTCCAGGATCACGACCTGAGCCTCAACCACTAAGACACCCAGGTGTCCCAAGAATGAAGTTTTGAATTCATGCTTTTAAAATGTAGCTCACCATTAATATACTTATGAATGATTGTCAGTTTTTGTGTATATGTGTAGTAGAAACTGTAATATGGTGATCAGAGAGTAAGATTGAAATGATTTGGAATGAGTGACAGTGCAGTACAAACAGGAGCTAGGTATACATATTGATAACACTTCTGTTGCCACTGATTCCCTCTGAACATTTGCTTTTGGCTTTCTTTTTGAGCTTTTGTGCAACAATCTCCAGGTTTTACAGAATAGCCATCTGTTTCCCCTGTATTGGCATATCAATGACTTTACAGAGGTAATGGATATGAATTAATGTCGAACATGATGTGCAAAGTGAAGTTGTTTTATAAGTTTACCTAATTATTAAGTCAAATGAGTTCCTTTTCATTCCATCTTGGCCAGAAGCAGGAGTCCAGTAAGTGACACCTTGACCAAATGTTTAACCATCTAGTAAGAGTCATAAGTTTAAAAGCAGAAGGAAGAAAAGGAGGAAAATGAAGTATAAATAAACAACTAACAGGTTTAATTAATTATTTATTTTAAAGATTTTTATTATTTATTCATGAGAGACATACAGAGAGAGGCAGAGACACAGTTATTGGGAGAAGCAGGCTCCCTTTGGGGAGCCTGATGTGGGACTCAATCTAAGGACCCCAGGATTACAACCTGACCAAAGGCAGATGCTCAGCCACTGAGCCACCCAGATGCCCCTTTTCTTTACTTTTTAAAAGTAAGTTATGTGCTTAACATGGGGCTCAAACTCAGTGCTTGAGATCAAGAGTTGTGTACTTCACCAATTAATGCAGCCAGCCACCCCTATGGGGTTTGTTTTTCTTAAGTAGAAAGAAGTCTCAAGGTAGAGGACAAAGTTAACCAGGTTGGTTCCATCACACTACCCAGCTGCTTCTGTCTTTTGCTCAACCATCATCCATAGCACATCTTGGTTGGTAGTTGCAAAAACCCATTGCTTTATCTCCAGCATCATGTCTGCATTTCAAGAAGAAAGAAACGATGAAGAACAAGACATTTGATAGCACAAATGCGTAAACTTAAAAAAAAAAAAAAGAAGCTTGTGGAGTTTTTATCTAGTGACTTATGCTTGCATCTCAGTGGTCAGAATTGTACCACTAGACAGCCCTCACTGCAAAGGAAGCTGGGAAAATAGTTTTTAAAGCAGTAGATGTTGCTGCTCTAAATAAAACAAGTAACAATGAATAGAAAAGACATTGCGATAGCATTTAGCAGGTTTTTGACACAGTCTTTTTCAACCAAAACTTACCTCAACCAAATTACTTAGTTTAGCAAACTGAGAGACAAGAGAGTAGTGATTACAACTAGTAACTGAGATCCAACTTCCAATTTCCAATATTATATAGGCCATGTTAGATGATTTAGGGTGGATGGATGAATTCTTAACAGGAGAAATGTGTGTGTGTTTATGTGATATACATATGTTAATAAAGTTACAAGGAGGTCTTTTTAGGTAAGCCAAATGATGGTTAATTCAATGAGATATAAAACAGATAACATTTATTCCTGTTTTAATATCCAAATAATGTCAACATTTTTATTTTCCTTTTTTTTTTTTAAAGATTTTATTTATTTATGAGGGACACACAGAGAGAGGCAGAGACATAGGCAGAGACATAGGCAGAAGGAAAAGCAGGCTCCATGCCGGGAGCCCGATTTGGGACTCGATCCTGGATCCCGGGATCACACCCTGAGCTAAAGGCAGCCACTCAACCGCTGAGCCACCCAGGCGTCCCTTATTTTACTTTTTTTTTTTTTAATGTCTATTAATTATTTTACAAATTAAATAAATGCTTTACCAAAGCAAATATCTTTTCTTTCATAATTCATCAGGAGAAATTTCAATAACTTGAAGAAACCTGAGAACTATAGAATCAAGGTCTTGAGAATCTTAGGTAAAATAGTAACCTATTTTGTTGTGGCATTTCCTTACAACCCCACATAAACTGGCAAGTCATTGAACTTCTCTCTTTTTTTTAAGATTTTATTTATTTATTCATGAGAGACACAGAGAGAGAGAGGCAGAGACACAGGCAGAGACAGAAGCAAGCTCCAAGCAAGCCTGATGTGGGACTCGATCCCGGGTCTCCAGGACCACACCCTGGGCCAAAGGCAGTCGCCCAACCGCTGAACCATCCAGGGATCCCCAGTCATTGAACTTCTTTGTGTATTTGCTCATCTTTCCACCACATCCATTTGTAATATTGAGTACTTTCTTTGCACTAGGTACTCACAAAACCAGCGAGTTAGTCAGAGATGTAAACCATTAAGTAGCAATATCAACATCTTTAATATCATCTGTTAAATAAGAAGTCTATCATGGATACTAGCCAGTAGTTTAGTAACTACTGGCTAAAATAGGTACTATGGGATTGTATTATGTGATGGATAAAGCAGCACAGCATTGGGTTTGAGCATGGATTGGATCTGAATCATGACTTGTCACTTATTAGCTGTATAATCCTGGGGAAATTTCTTGACACATCTGTGCCTTAATTTCCCTATCTGAAATTGGGGATAATAATACCAACTTATAAGTTTGCTAGAACAAAACTAAATTGGTTATCACCGGAACATTTTTTTAAAGATTTTAATTTAACTTATTTGAGAGTGAGTAGGGGTGCAGGGCAGAGGGAGAGGCAGAAGCAGACTGCCCACTGAGCAGGGTGCCCAACACCGGGCTCCATCCTAGGACCCTGGGAGATGCTTAAGCCACTGAGCAACCCAGGCAGCCCTATCACTAAAACATTTAAAACAGTTCTGGTAACAGAACTCAATTATCTATTGCTGCATAACAAATTAATCTAAAACTTAGTGTTTTAAAAACAACAAAAATATATTATCTTAATTTCCATGGGTCCAGAATCCACTTAGCTAGACTGTTCTAAGGTCTCTCATGAGATTATACTTATATTTCAACCATGCCCGCATCATCTGAAACCTTGACTCAGGTGAGAGGGCTCACTGTTGAGAAGGCTCTCACAGCCGGAAATTGGTGCTGTCCACTGGAATGCTTATTCACTTACATGACCCTCCCATCATTGGTAGGGAGCCATCAAATCTTGCCCAAGTTCAAGGGACGATCACAAAAGGAGATGAATACCAGAAAATAGGGGTTGTTGGAAGCTACTCTGTAGGCTGCCTACTTCAATGGGGGTACTGTGCTTTTGTTGGTTAAATAAACTATATATGCAAGTGTCACTATATTTCCTCATTTGAGTTCCTCAGCAATGGTAATTAGAAAAAAATGAAGGAATCACAGAAACTCCTGGAAAGTCAAGTCTACTATCTTTATTTAAGGGCTCATTTGAAAAGATTACATTAATCGAATGAATTTCTTTAAATAAATATGTGTATATAGTTTTGTCCAAAGAAGACAAACTTTATTAGAAAATTATGAAGTATTACTGAATCAACCAAAGATTACAGTAGTCTATTTTGCAGTATTATTAACTAACTATAGATTAATCTAGGTCTTTGCTCCATTATAGTCAAAAGTCATGAACTGGTATTCAGAATTCAGGACATCTTGTTCATATGAGGCAGGAACTGTTTCTCTTTTAAATCAGGAAAATGAACGGAAAAGGATAAGGAACCCCAAAGTCAGGACGCAAGGAAGCAGGCAACAGCTGCTGAGCTCATGTGCCATGAGCATCAGATCAGCTCTGTCCCCCTTTTCTCTTATTAAACCTCAAAAATGTACTCCGGCCTAGTCATGAATGGAAAATAAAGTACACAGTTTAAAAAACAAACCACAAAGTGGTATTTATTTACATTAAAATGTGAATTACTTGTATACACACAAATAAGAGGCACAATCTGTTATGCACAATAACTATATAATCTTCAGTACATGTTATACATAGTAGCATCTGTTAAGTCAGTGGTTTGAGTGAAAACACAGTACCAAAACATTCCTGATACAAAATAAATTACTCATTCACATATTCTAATCATACAACAGTTAATATTTAAAAAGTTAATGCACTTCAAAAAACACTAGCTACATGTATAACCAAAATGTATTAAGTTTGTTTTATGAAAAGTGTCTTATTAGGCATAAATGATCCCTTTCAGGATACATTTTTATTTTTTAAATAAATAAACTACATTGATTTCAAGACCATTTATATATAGGCCCCTAAAATATGATTGAAGACAGACATTACTTCATATTTTAAAGATGTAACTATACTAGAGAATATGCTAAACTATTGCCCCCAAATTCCAACACTGCCATTCTATTTTTCAGACACAAATTATTTAAACATCCAATTTTAGTATATGAGATTAGCTGCCTTGTTTTGCAAGTTGTTTCTGCTAAAAAGCGTTAACAGATTGTCCTCAACTATCTCCTATATTTGAGAGTCAAGATTTTTTTTAAAAAATGTTAAAATGTTTTAGGTTAAAGCTGATACTGTATGTGGAGATTTTTTAACACTTTCTCTTAAGACCTTCGCAAAAAGATCTTTTCAAATTCTGAGATCTATCGAAGATTCCTATCAAGTCCATGAGAACACTTGAATACTTTCATAACGCAGTGAAGGATTCATCTTTGGCATTTCTCTGTTAGTTCTAAAATAAAATACGTCAACAAACATTTTTTTTAATTTTTCTATCTACTTACTAGACATTCTGTACACAAAACTATGTGATTGAAATTGTGTTTTAACCACAATCTCATTGCTAACATTTTTCTTTTATCTGAAAAAAATATTAACATTCAGCTTTTTACTCTGAGAAGCTGAAATGTTTTGATGTTGCTGAAATGAGTTTGCTTAGATCTCTTTTTCAGTGATTAGAAATTCAACATCCTTTAAATTCAACAACGGATAAAGCAGACATACTTTTTACATTAACAAAAATGTTGACCAGAGTGTAATCTTTGAATATTGATATGAAGCATGCATGTATTAAGAAAAAAAATCTTCAAATATGGGCATAACAGAAATATAACTGCTTGCTATATTTTCTTTCTTGGTCCCTGTAGCATTTCTAAAAGGAAACAGACAAAAACAAAACTGCTACAAATGCTGATTTGTCTAAATCCTCCCACATTGCCTTCCACATTAGATTGCCACGATACTTCCAATGTTCAATTTTTTTACTCTCATCACACACTAACCTTAAGGCTAAAAAACAGTCCAAGTGTCACTACTGTAAAATGATAGCGGGAAACCACAATAAGGATTTTACAACTGAGCATATTTTCCTCATTCAAAACTAACATGGGGAAAAAAAAATCTCAGTAAAAATGGAATCAAATATGACTTGATAGTTCAAATGCCAGCTACATTCTCCAGGGCTTACTGAAAATAAACAAAGAAACGAAAACAAAAACATAAATAGTAGAGCTAATTACTGGTACTTACCAATGTCTGCAAAGGTCTTGGATAACAAAAAAGAGCTAGTAACGATGGCTTTATTGTAACATTAAGACGTATAAAGTGAAATTAATAATTCCCTACTATTTTCCAACCAGGCAGAATCATGGAAATCCAAGCAGAGAATGATGCATTGTAACTGAAGGAACTGGAGTATAAATTGGTTACTTTTACTGTCTGGCACTGAAACATTTGGATAAATCTATAGCTATTTTAGAAAGAAAATAAGCTGATACAATAAATAGGTTTTAAAAATCTGGAGAATGCAGATTACATAAATAGGACACATAACTGAATTTGTGAAAGTAAATTTATTATAGAATATGGTAGTTACTGAACATTATACATGCAGCTTATATTAATACTGCTATCTCCCAGCCAATGTAAAAACCTGACTCCAATACTGTCCCTCAAGTATAGTTCAAACTAATAGTTACATATGATAACCAAGTAAATCCATTACCAGTTCCTGCTAATATAATTTAGTAAGAACTGGGAATCATAATATGGGCACGAGGCAATATTTACAGAATGTAATTTTAAGTGCATATGGTTATCTACTTCCAGAATCCAGAAAACAAAGTCACCCAAGCTCCTATAACAGTTTTACCTCAATTCTATAATTTTAAAAGCATATGTTGAAATGAGATCTCTCCAAAATCAAATAGGATCAATCTATCCTATTTAATCCTAAACCAAAATGTTATGTAAAATTCTGTGTATCTAAATGTTACCTTTCAGGTAAATTTGTGAGATATTTTAGAGATTTTCTTTTTTATTGGAGGTGGTCTGATAAAGAGGAAGAGGCTCATCAGACAATCACAAATAATCTTACCCTCCAGAATTCAGTTGAAGTTGGTCTTTTGCAAATGCTTATTGGGAATTTCTAAAGCACTGACTTGGAGAGGCCAAGAGCCTCCATCAATCCCTGCTTGGATAGCCACTCCTGTCACCACTGCCAGGTCAGGGTCTACAGAAGTGTTGGGATCCTTCCCAAAGAACTCTTGAATGACTTGGCGGATTCGAGGAATACGAGTAGAACCCCCAACCAAAACCACCTCATCGATCTCAGTCTTTTCCAGGTGGCCTTCTTTTAACACTTGCTGAATAGGTACAAGTATCTTCTGGAAAAGATCTTCATTAAGCGCGTCAAAGAGCTTTCGTGATATTTCTGTTTCAAACAACACCTGACTTTCTCCACTTTTCTTTTCAGAAAGGCCAGCTCCAAACACACTGTTTATGCGGTGGTCATCAGAGGGAGAAAATCTGTCCTTTGGCAGTTCAGTGTCACTACTCTGAGGCTCATTCTTGTCCTTTTCCTCCACTGTTAGTAATACTGACAACTGAGCAGACTGATGAAGAGTCAGATTCAATTTGACCATTTCCACAGCTTGTCTTAATCTGTGAATTTCCTCTTTCCTAGAGGGTAGAAAGCCATATGTTTGATAGATCTGTTTATATAAGTACTGAAGCAGTCTTTGATTAAAGTCCTGTCCTCCAAGTTTGTTATTTCCTAAGTTAGAAATAAAAAGGTATATGTTATATTTATGCATTTGTATGTGTATATACAGGTCTGTGTAGTATGTATGAAACTTATATACTAGGAATAACAAATCTCTTGCTTAATGTACTCTAACTCTTGAAATTTTATTCATTCAAAGCTTGATTAAAAATAACTGGATTACAATAATTTTTTAAAAAAGATTTTATTTATTTATTCATGAGAGACATGGAGAAAGAGAGAGGCAGAGACACAGGCAGAAGGGGAAGCAGGCTCCATGCAGGGAGCCCGATGCAGCACTCGATCCCGGATCCCAGGATCATGACCTGAGCTGAAGGCAGCCACTCAACCGCTGAGCCACCCAGGCTTCCCAGGATTAAAATAATTTTAACTTGGGTGCCTGAGTGGCTTAGTTGGTTAAGCATCTGCCTTCGGTTCAGGTCATGATCCCATGATCCAGTACCGCATCAGGCTCCCTGCTCAGCAAGGACCCTGCTTCTCCCTCTCCCCCTCCCCCACTGCTCATGCTCACTCACTCTCTCTCTCACGCTCTCTTTCTCTCAAATAAATAAAATCTTTAAAAAATGTATTTGATATTAAAAAACTGCACATTTGGTTAAAATTTTTAAATAATAAAAAAGGAATATCTCTTAATGATATCAAATAATTTTTCAGAGGATAAAGGTTGACAACAAAGATTAGCTTTTAGTAGCAATTTAAAACCACTTAAAGTCATTATTTTCAACAGAAGTCCTTATAATTAATAAGTACCAGTAGGCACTTTATCTTTTTTAAATCCTTTTGCTTGCTAGATTAAGAGCTAAAATAAAAAAAAGAGAGAGAAATTTAAAAGGAAAAGATTAATGTAATACAAATCTCTGGCACTGAATCTAAAGAGTCCAGTTAGGAGAAAGAAAAATGCAGAAGTTAGACAACCTATTAACTCACAGCTTCACTTTTTAAATAGGCTCCATTCTTTAAACTAAATTAAAAAAAAAATCTTAAAAAGATTTAGAATACAAAATCCTACAATTTCCTAGAGAATATTATTATTAGATTTTCTTACATATCTACTTTGTAAAACACATTATCAAATAATGTAAACTGATCACTCTTCATTTTATTTATTTATTTATTTATTTATTTATTTATTTATTTATTTATTTATTTATTTTTAAAAGACTTTATTTATTCATGAGAAACACACACACACAGAGAGGCAGAGACACAGGCAGAAGGAGAAGCAGGCTCCATGCAGGGAGCTTGATGTGGGACTCGATCCCAGGTCTCCAGGATCACAGCCGGGGCTGAGGGCGGCACTAATCCACTGAGCCACCCAGGCTGGCACCACTCCTCATTTTAAAGAATTTTTCTTGCTTTCTGTTCCCTTCACCACAGCCATGAAGTCCTATTGGCTCAGTGAGCTACAACTGGCAATGTATTTATTTGTATTATAGGATGCTCAGTCATTTTATTTAGACTTCACTTTTTGTTGTTATTATATACATAAATGGTGGTTATAAAGTTACATATACAGACTACCAAAGTGAAGTCAAAGTATACTGAAAACATCTGATTTTTAAAAATTTTATTTAAAGATTTTATTTATTATTTATTTTAGAGAGAGAGAGCAGGTGGAAGAGCAGAGAGGGAAAGAATCTGAAGTAGACTCCATACCAAGTACAATGTCTCCTATGGGGCTTGATCTCACAACCCTGAGATCATGACCTGAGCTGAAACCAAGAGTTGAATACTTAACCAACTGAGCCACCTAGGCAACCCTGAAAAAATTTTTTAAATAAACACTTAATACACACTTGGTGTGCTAACAAGGAAAGCACTGTCTAAAACTCTTTTAGTCTTCCTGTATTTTTCTTACCAGACATTGCTCGGGTTAGAAACATTCCTCCTTGTTTATTTAGCAATGACACATCTAGAGTTCCTCCGCCCAAATCTATCACCAAGACGTGAAAGACCTCAGCCTTGTGGAGGCCATAGGCCATAGCTGCCGCTGTGGGTTCATTTATTACCCTCAAGATCTTCAGTCCTGTAAGATTGGTTGGAGGGAAGAACAATTCATCAGAGGACACCATTACCAAAATTCCTTCCCACTCAACCTCATTATCATGTTAGTGTATTTTATGGAACATGACCTCTGCTGAGTAACAATGACTGTAAACATAACACCAAAAATAATGAAATGGGAAAGATAAAAATTGGTTGTAAAATTATTCCAAAAAATTATTAGTATAAAAGTCCAGATTCAGTTGAATACGCCATTATTTTCTGTATTAATGTTTAATTTTAAAAAGCATAGCCCCTTCTAATTTTCATTATTTTACCTGGGAATATATGAGCAATAAAACTTTAATTATTATGTGCTATAATAAATTGTTGTAGAAATAAAATAAGCTTACTATGCTCTTCTTTTTAAAGTGACTGAAAAAAAGGGGATAACAGAAGAGATTATAAAAAAAAAATCTAGATAAAAAGTCCTTAAAATTTAAGACCCTCAAATGTAAATCTGAAATATATAGCAAGTCTGATCTTGAAGGTACTGTTAAACAGTGAAAGTTCAAAGATCAGATTTCCTTGCGTAAACTTCCTGCTTTAACCTAAATGCCACATGTCAGGGACCATCTCTCTCTCATTCTCTCTCCTGCAACATACTTCCTCTCTTTATCTAGTAGGCTAACAACGTCACCTCCTTCAGATCTGCTTAAACTTCACTTTCTCAATGAGGCCTGCCTGACCACTCTAAAACCTTTCACTTTCTGAAGACCCCTGGCAATCCTGTAGGAACAGGATTTTTTCTTCCATAGCATGTTATTTTTGATATACATTATATCAAGGTTTTCAAACTGGGGCAATTCTGCTCCTCAGGGAACATTTGGCAATGTCTGAAGACATAAGACAGTCACTACTTGGAGGACAGTGCTGCTAGCACCTAATGAGTAGAAGCTAGGGGTGCTGCTAACTATCCTATAATGCATAGGACAGTTTCCCACAACACAAAATTATCTGGCTCAAGATATCAATAATGCTAAGAGTGGGAAACCCACAATATACTTATCTTATCTTTAATACAGATTTTGTTTCCCTCTAGTAGGATATAAGTTCTGTGGGAACAGAGATTTATCTGTTTTATTTACCAAGGCTCTCAATATTTATTGAATGGTTTTAAAGGAGTTGTCTTCCACCTCAGATTTTCAAGAAAATATTACATTTATCTTAACATTAAAGAAAGTTTATAGAAAAAAAATTCCTCCTTGCTAACATGCACCCATGTTAGCCTTGTTACATGCCTATCTGACTGGCTGTTGTTATAGTGTGTTCCATTTTACATGCTATAGAATTTTCTTAATTTTTTTTATAAGCCTATATCAAAATCCATCTAATTTACCCACTTTGGGTTTATTTATGTCCTCCTTTGTTGGTTTGCAAAGTGATACACCTTACTACAGATTTTCAACCTGAGAACATTCTGAGAAATGTACACTCAAGCAAGGGTGATATTACCTGCAAGGTTAGCAGCTTCAATTGTTGAATTTCTCTGTTTTAGATCAAATTCTGCTGGTACAGAAATAACAGCATTGGCAACTGGCATTCCAAGATATTCCTCTGCCATTTCCTTTAACTTCAACAGTAGTCTAGAGCCAACATATTCTGGGGAAACGGTGATGGTCTCATTACTTGTCACAGAAAACTCAACCATTCCATTTTTGTTTAAAACCTGTGAATAGGATTTGAAAAAAAAAAAAAAGGTAAAATCAAACATATACACACACATATACTTAAATACATATGTACTGAACTTATTCAATAAAGACTTTATAAGGTCATAAAATTTATTTGTAATCTATCATTTACTAAGATTAGAAGTTATTGAAAGCTATACTTTAAAATCTATAAAGTGAATCTACAAGAACAGCAGAATAATAAAATCCATCACCAAGCACATAAATGGAACACAGAAGATTCTCAATATATATTTGTTAAATGAATGAAAGAAAAAAAAGATGAAATATAAGGAATAAAAGTTGCTGGATCAGATATTTGACTTAGGATCTTCTTCCTTTTTTCATTTTTTTAAAAAAATTAACTTGTTTCCAAAAATAAAAGATAACTGAAAAACTGTTCTGGTACATATTAACAAGAATAATTTTGGTACTTCGCTATGTTTTTATCCAAAAATCACTTACCTTATTATTTCCATGAAAACATGTATTCACTCATTATCCCTGCTAATGTGGTTATATATTTCAAAAACTAGATTAATTCTAAAACTATGATCCTACTTTCACCAACAGACTACATTAATATCAACAGAAAAGAGAATCATTCTCCTAAGAAATTGTAAGAATTTTACCCCAGTCATTCTAGACCACAAACTGGGTTTCAATCAAAAAAACTTGACCATTAACAAACCTATCTGGGAAACAGAAAAACAAGCTACAGATACTATGTAAATAAGGTCCAAAGACACCATACTATCAGACTCCACATGAAACAGAAACAACAAAAAAACTCAGAACACTTAAGAAACTCAACAACAAAAAAACTCAAAATAACTCTCGGTTGAAAAACAGTACAGAGGTTCCTAAAAAATTGGAAACCGAACTACTATATGATGCAGCAAGTCCACTTCTGGATATATACTCTTATGTCAAAGAACCACCTGCACTTCACGTTCATAATAGCTGAGCCATGAATACAACCTAAGTATCTATCAATAGATATATGGATTAAGTTGGGATATTCATATACAATGGAATGCTATTCAGCCTTAAAAAAGAAGACAATCCTGTCCTTTGTGACAACATGGATGGACTCTGAGGGTATTACACTAGGCACAGGAAGTCAAACAGGGAAAGACAAACGCTGTATGATCTCTTACACGTAGAATCTAAAACAACCAAACTCAGAGAAAGAGATTAGATAGATTACCACAGGCAGAAGATGATGGGGGAGAGTAGGGGAAATGGATGAAGGTGGTAAAAAGGTACAATCTTCCAGTTATAAGTACTGGGAATGTAATGTCAGCATAATGACTATAATTAATATTGCTGTAGGATATATCTGAAAGTTGTTAAGACAGTAAATTCTAAGAGCTCTCACAGCAAGGAAAAAAGTATTTTTCCTTTTTTGTATCTATATGAGATTACAGATGTTAACGTATTGTGCTAATCATTTCACAATATATTTAAGTCAAATCATTATCCATACATCATAAACTTATATAGGGCTGTATGTTGATTATATTCCAATAAAACTTGGGGGAAAAATAACTCTTGCATCAATAAATAATTGTCTCAAATTCTTAATTTTGCTGAAATATAGAGCTTTATATAATTTAATCATTATTTAAGGAAAACTTATAAATTGATAAAGGACCCTAAGTAAAAGTTAATAAAGAACAAAGAAATAAACCTAAGAAATGCACAGGGTAAATTTATTTTCTCCTTTGGAAATGCATAAAATATTTAAGAATTTTGTTCAATAAGAGCACTGATACAGCTATCAGTTTCAAAAGCTATTCACTTAGAATTCCTCTTCATAATTTATAAGAAAAACCCTCTATGGAAAAAACATATTTAAAAGATATGAGTAGCGGGGTGGTCGAAAAGGTTGATGAGGATTAAAGTGTACACTTATCATGATGAAAAAAAACGTTTTAGACAAAAAATAAAATATTTAAAAGAAAAAAAACCCCAGCAAAACACAAACCTACAAATAGTCATGTAAAAGCATTAGGAAAAAATAGAAGTGGATAGGAATGGGAAAGGCTACAGTAAGCATGATAAGAGTCTATAACTATTTTTTTTTTAAATTCGAGATGATTTTGCCACATAAAAATTTAATATTCTTGAGAAGTAAAAAGTAAAAACAAATACATAAATCTTAAAAAAAAGAGTAACTAGGGATGACACAACACAGGGAAGATTGAACACAGCCTTTTCAATCAACGGTTTGGCAATATAAATCAAAGTATTTAAAGAATACAAGTTCTTCTACTTCTAGAATTCAAGTTTAGGAAATTATCAAGAAGTACACAAAGATATGTACAAGGATATTCACTGAAGCTGCAACATAAGTGGAAAACCATGGAAAAAATAAAATGTGCACTTATCAAGACTAGACAATTGAATAATGGAATAGTCATTCTAAGGAACCATGTCATATTGTTGAATTTCAAACAAATCATAAAAAGGATGCCTACTATGATTTCTTTTTATGTATACAAATATGTATATCCTAACACACCCAGAGCATCTATTCATCTATCAAGCCATCCATCCGTCCGTCCGTCCATCCATCCATCCATCTATCCATCCATCTGTCCATCCCATAGTACATGGGGCTTCATTAGCTTTCTTGCTACAGTGAAACAAAGACCTAAGCAGATATTCTGAGGATAACAGCTCAAGAACATTGTAAGACTCCAAGTCTGTGACAGAGCTGTGGAGCCAATGAATTAACTCATCCTGGAATTGCTGTAGGACTGCTTGTTATCATGTAACTTCCATGCAGACCAAGTAAGTTGAAACAGAATGGTTTGTTACTTGAAGCCAAAACATTAATTGAAACAGTATGCTAAACTAAAATTAAAATAGATTTTAGCTTAATCACTTACCTTAAATGGGTATCTGCCAATTTCAGCCTCCAGCTCCTCTGGGGTAAAAATCTTGCCTATGAATCTCTTGGCATCATATATTGTGTTCTGAGGATTTGAATCTGCCAACTCTAAGCTTTCATAACCCACATATACATCATTGTCAGTAAAGGACACCATACTGGGTATACTGATGTGCCCATTTTCATCTGGAATGACCTTTACTTTTCCTGTGCCAGGAAAAAACACCCCAACAGAACAGTAGGTGGTGCCAAGGTCAATTCCAATCACTTTAGGAGTAGGCAATGGTAAATACTGTTGTGCCAAATAGCCAGCCAACAGGAGAGTCAAAACAGCTGATCCTGAAATAGAGGCAAGTTAAGAGACAGTCTTATTAAACTAGTACAATATGCTAAATTACAAATATGCTATTGTAATTTAAATTTAGTTTTTAGTCTCAACTCTTTGAGGCGAGAATAACACACTCTCAAAATATTTTCTTTTATAGTACTAATGATAATACTTCTCTCAGACATCAAGTTTTTCATAATGCAAAATGACTATACAATTAAAATAAAGGAACAACAAAACCAAAAACCCCTGTAGTTGTATGTCTGTGTACTTTACCTATGGGAGAAGAAAAAGTAAAAACATAATAATTGTGTTGATGCTAACAGGAAAAGTCATTCATCTCTAGCAAAGGCTAGATAAATATAGATATAATTCAATGTCTTGATCAATTGATATTTAAATTTTATTGCTTTATAAACAGCCTTAATTATCACTATTAAAAAGAAATTTCGGGATCCCTGGGTGGCGCAGCGGTTTGGCGCCTGCCTTTGGCCCAGGGCGCGATCCTGGAGACCACGGATCGAATCCCATATCGGGCTCCCGGTGCATGGAGCCTGCTTCTCCCTCTGCCTGTGTCTCTGCCTCTCTCTCTCTCTCTGTGTGACTATCATAAATAAATAAAACTTAAAAAAAAAAAAACTTAAAAAAAAAAAAAGAAAAAGAAACTTCAGGGCAGCCTGGTGGCGCAGCGGTTTGGCGCCGCCTGCGGCCTGGGGTGTGATCCTGGAGACCCGGGATCGAGTCCCGCATTGGGCTCCCTGCATGGAGCCTGCTTCTCTCTCTGCCTCTCTCTCTCTCAGTCTCTATGAATAAATAAATAAAATCTTTAAACAAAAAAAAAAAAAAGAAAGAAAGAAAGAAAGAAAGAAAGAAAGAAAGAAAGAAAGAAAGAAAGAAAGAAAGAAAGAAAAAAAGAAACTTCACTGGGACGCCTGGGTGGCTCAGTCATGATCCTGGAGACCTGGGATCGAGTCCCACATTGGGCTCCCTCCGGGAAGCCTGCTTCTCCCTCTGTCTGTCTCTGCCTCTCTGAGTCTCATGAATAAATAAATAAAATCTTAAAAAAAAAAAGAAAATAAATAAATAAATAAAATAAAAAGAAACTCCGTTATTAGTATTTCCACACCAAAAACTGTTTGGAGGGCTAAAACTCTTTATTCCCTCATCTCCTTTTTCCTTTCAAAAGGATGCACTGGATAAATTGGCAAAATGATTTTGAAAGTGGTTTAATTATGAAACGGCCACTTTACAACAGAACAGAGTTAACTTTTTCTGTGTTTAAATATGAATTAAAGAAATACTTCTTGCAGAAGTTAACATTTAGAGAAGGAGAACCTAAATGTGTAACCCTAAAGGCAACATAAAGCCCCTTGAAGACAGGTTTTGTTCACTGTTGTATCCCTTGCACCAGGAATGGCTCCTAGCAAATAGCAGATGCTCCACAAATACTGATTTTAAACACACACACATACACACACACACACACACACATACAAATAAGGACAAAAGCTATGCAGATTGTAAACCTAAGTGACTAAGAAAGATATCCCTTCGAATTCACAATTAATCTGTTCTTTGGTTTCAGGAGACTATATGTCTGTAATCTGTAACCACAGGTGTTACATATGACCCCAACGTCAATGTGTAGGAGTCTGTTTTACTAATTGTGAGCTCATCCTCATCAACACATAATTCAAAAAAAAAAAGAAAGAAAGAAATCATGTGCCAACCCCACTTTCTTCTTGCTCCTACGTGGAAAACTTCAGAAACATTTCATTATTTTCTCGGTCGGGGAGGGCTAATTACTAACCCCGATCGGTAGAAAGAGCATCAGACTATACATCCAAGAGGCCTGGCTCTTCCAAAACGCAGCATCCCAGGAGTCTACAGCTCCGGCCGCCGGCACAGCTCCTCCCCCTTCCTCTACAAAGGGGTCCTGGGGATGCACGTTCTTGCAGCCTCTCAAAGGCCGCAATTCAAGCAACGATTCAAAATCGACATTCTTTTGAAAAGAACCTTTCCCGAGGCCCGATGTCCCTGGGATGCAAGCAGAGGGTCGCCGCCCGCGCCGGCCCTACAGGGCCTACCCTGGCCCAGGCCCTTTCTGGACGCGACCCTCAATCCGGCGCCCCGAGAGCCAAAAGCCGCCTCTAAGTCACCCTTCCGGAGTCCTTCTCACTGCGCCAGTTTGATCCAGGAGGTGACAACCACCCCTGCCCACCTGGCCTCCCCAAACTGCTCCAGTGTCCACAACAGCCACAGAGAACCCCTGGTCACTGACCTAAGATCGTCATCTCTCCAGCCATCACAGTCCCGCCGGAGGGGCTTGGGATGACTGTACCAGACGTGAGGTGCCGCCCCCACGCCACCTCCCAGCCCCGAGGCCTGCTGGGTAACGTAGTTCTCTTGCTCCAACGCTGTTCGAGAAGCTACATCTCTGACCAGAGAAGGGACTTCATTTACCGTCAGGTCGCGGGGCTGAGCGCCTCCATTCAACCGCTGCCAGTGTCGTTGGAGCCGCCCTCCCACGCCCGGACTACGGAGCCAATGAGGCTGAGGTGGAGGAGAGCCAAGGAGGGAGCCTGGACTTTATAATCAGACCTGAAGCGCCTGGAGCCAAGTTGAGGTAAAAAGACACGATCTCTTTAGCGCCGCCCCATCGCTCTGCATTCTGGGAAGTGTAGTTCTGGCCTGCTCCTATTCGCGAGAGGGAGAGCGGGGACCGTTAGGTCACTGCTTTTTCTAGCCAGTGTTCCTAACCAGGTCCAGGTTCGAACCTTCGTCTTTCGTTCCTCCTACCTTTTCAGGAATGCTTTCTTTGCCTGGGATCTAGATTCCGGATAGAGCTCCTCTAAACACCGCTCACCCCTCCGGCCTTCCCACAAGAGCCCCTATGGCAGTGAGCACAGAGGAAGGCCAGGGGGACATCCCTGTGACTTCTTTTTTTTTTTTTAAGATTTTATTTATTTATTCATGAAAGACACAGAAAGAGAGAGGCAGAGACACAGGCAGAGGGAGAAGCAGGCTCCATGCAGGGAGCCCGACGTGGGACTCGATCCTGGGTCACCAGGGTCAGGCTCTGGCTGAAGGCTGCACTAAACCACTGAGCCACCCGGGCTGCCCTCCCTGTGACTTCTATTTTTTTTTTTTTTTTTTTATGATAGGCACACAGTGAGAGAGAGAGAGGCAGAGACACAGACAGAGGGAGAAGCAGGCTCCATGCACCGGGAGCCCGACGTGGGATTCGATCCCGGATCTCCAGGATCGCGCCCTGGGCCAAAGGCAGGCGCTAAACCACTGCGCCACCCAGGGATCCCTCCCTGTGACTTCTAATAAGATCTTCAGCCCTCTGCTTTTGCTTTGGGATAAATGAGTTAAAGCAGTCTTCAGTGAATGTGATTTATCCAAGAGAGCAGGAACGCGTTTTCTCGATTATTACTGAAGTCAGCTATTGCAAACAGAAACGAAAACAAAATATTTTAGCTTCCTCTTGAATTAAGTCATAATTGTCAGGAGTTGCTTTCATGGACAAGTCCTGTAGCATCTAATGGCTTTTTCAGATTCTAATGTGTAAGAAATCCTACCCCCCCCCCTTTTTTTTTTTTTTTTTTTTTTTTGCTTCTTGGTCACTGGTAGTACCTAATAGCTCCTTGTCAGAGCATTTTATCTGTCACTGCTGTCAAAGTTCACCAGAGCTATAATCCTGGAGAATTGAAATCCGTTTCCTCACCTTAGCTGTAAATCAAACAATCCCTGTTGACAACTGGTCAACCTGCTGGGGTTATAAACTACTACTGGCTTTCTGATTATAAAATGTATATGAAACTATTGATGGTTGTTGAGGTTGAAGTATAGTTAATGGGGATTCATTATAATCTCTCCACTTTTGTACATTAAAAAAAATCTTTCATAATGTAAACTGTAAAAAGTGTGTGTATGTATGTAGTGAGTATATTCAGTATAATTTCCTTATGAAGAACACATATAATTCAAACGCTTAAGTCATGAATATTATTTGGTATAATGATCATTATAAACAAACATTTATTGACTGTAGTGGTAGCCACTGGTAACAACCAGAAGCAGAGATAGAGGATAAACACATGCATGTAATTTTTTTAATGTTAAATACTGTGCAAATAAAGGAAACCTCATCTAAAATGGAGCTGGGAAGCCTTGAGAGGGGATCTCTCTGGGCCCACCATGGGTTGTCAGTTGCAGACCCCAGGAGGAAGAGCCATACCTTGCATCCTCAGCAGGAAGAAGCTTAATTTACTCCCCAGCAGGACCTAGTAAACTCTTCTCCTTGCCCAGCAATAGCAATAGCCAATGAGAAGTTCAAACTCTCACTCTACTCCAAGGGACTTTTGTTCCAGGAAAGTCCTTCATAATTTTGTCATGTCCTCCATACAAACAAACCCCTCTCATTTGGCTTCCCAGACTTGCCTGTGCTTCACGGCAGTTTGCTTGTCCTGAATTGCAATTCCTCTATTAATCCCAAATAAGCTCATTTTGCTAGTAAAATAACTGACTAGTTTAAGGATTAACAAAACCATAATTGTGTATGGACAGAGGGCAGAAACAAAATTGAATAAACACTGTAATTTTATGTTGAAGTCGAGAAGACTTAGTGAAAGAATATGTGAAAGAAATGAAGAGTGAAAGGGAGCCAGCAGATGAGTTAATAGGATAATATGAAACAATTGTTTGAAGGTGTTCCAGGAAGAGGGAACTGAATTACAAAGAGTATAGAAACAAAAGATAATTTCATAGATTAGAAGTGCTGGATCATAAAGGATGAGGTGAAAGTCTGAGAGGTGGGACTGGAGACATAAGCAAATCAGGAGAACTAGTCTTTTGTGGCAGGCGCTGGTCATTGCTGTCTGTTATCCCTGCCACCCACTCCTTCCTCTGTGTTATTAGGATCCTGATATGGTCAAGAAATAAATAGGTAGAGATTACATGATCTCAGAGTGGAATGCTCTTAATATGGGGGGGGGAACTAAAATGGAACAAGCAGTTTCCACTCTTTCATTACTGCCTTAACAAATGACCACACAAATGACCATTTAGTGTCTTAAATCAACACAAATTTATTATTTTATATTTTTGTAGATCAGAAATTTTGATGTGTTTCACTGGACAAATCAACAGGGGGCTGCATTCCTTTCTGGAGATTTTAGAGGAGAATTGTTTCTTGCTAGATAGGAGTTGCTGTCAGAATTTATTTCCTTGTGATTGTGGGATCAAAGTTCCTATTTTCTTACTAGCTGTAAACTGAAGGTCATTCTCAGTTTCTAGAGGCCACCAACGTTATTTAGCTGACAGACTTTCTTCCTCTGTGGCAACAGTAGGCTCAGAAGACATCATGTAATTAAATTGGACCCACCTGGACAATCCAAGATACTCCCCTCATCTCAAGCCTTGGAACTTAAAGAAAAAAAAATCCTTAGTCTATTTTGCCTGTAAAATAACATATTCACAGATTCCAAGAATTAGAATGTGAATGTAAGCCTATCACAGTTTGCTCTCTGGTTCCCAAAGACGTACATCCATCTACATACAAAGTCTCATCCTATTACAGCATCAACTCGAAGTTCAAAAAGCTCTTCTAAACCTCATCAGCTCAGAAGTCTTAAATATCATCACCTGAATCATCTAAAGTGGGTAGTAGATGTTATATCCCTGCTTCTTTCTTGTCTGTTTAACTAATTAACTAATGTTAATTCATAATAATGTTGGTTATACTAATGTTATAAAGGACAGTAACCACGAGAGTTGGGAAATAAGGGTGAGGGCAGGGATATGGAAAGAAATGTGGATATACTATCTTCTTCATTTTTCTTAGCAGGGAGTTCAAGGATATTTAGAATGGAAATTTAAGACATAGAAACTTAAATAGGTAATTCAAAGTTATGAAGACAATTTTCTGAAGGACTAAAAAATAATAAAACATATAGATAAAAGAATAGGTTATTGGGAAGAATAGGTGGGACAAAACTAAAATGTGTACTTTTTTCATTTTTCCATAGACAAGTGTCAATATATGTAATTTAAAGTAAAATTTGAAAATCCATATAGCAAAATATGTGAACAAAGGAAGCAATAAGCCAAAAAATATATTGGATGACAGATTTAGGATCAATTTTTATGATATACATAATATAAATGGGATAGACTAAAAACTGCCAGATTGTCCTTTTTTAATATACAGTTGTAACTATTTATTGGAAACTTTTAAATAGATAACTAAATGAAGTTGGTGGCCAGAAAATATCTTAGAGGGCATCTGAACCCACCCTCTTACTTATAGAGAGAAAAATAGAGGCCAAGAGAAGTCAAGAAAATTATGATCTCAATTAGTGTTCATTCTCTTAATAAATTATACTTCACCTTCAATTTAGTGATTATAAGTAATCTTTAACAATAGTAGCTGGAGTGAAAAATTGTCTAATTATATATCCCAATATTTCTCATTATTATTTCAGAAATGTGCTCTGTTAGGAAAATCATTGCCAAATAACAAAAATCTTACTATATATCAATCTAATTCAGGGGACAAATTGTCCTTGTTGTTGTTTAATTCACACTTACTTCTTTTTCCTCATCTATTTAAAAACTGTTCATTGAATGGAAAATTGATCCAGTTCTCTGCACATTCATTAAAGGAATAAGTGTATTGAAATTGCAATTTAGTTTGAGTTACACTGTTAGATTCTATGGAACACTATAATATTTAAACATAAAAGATTACTCCTATATTAAAATTATTCCATAACAGGACAAATCTTATTTATTGAACCAGAGTATTTATATATTTTTCCCCTTGTGCTAGACTGTTATGGTTCTATATATTCCTGTTTTCTGGGGACTTTAAATTTATTGCATGAAGATTTTTCATGTAAAGGTATAGGGAAATAAATTTGATTTAAAATAAGAAGCTGGTACTAGTGTTGTTGTTTTTTCACAGAACATTATTATACCTCCAAACTTTTGAAGGATGAGTATGTTTGCTCTTTATTTTGAAAATAGTTTACATTCTGGCTATTGCCTTTAAGTTTCAAATGAATGTGAAATGAATGTGAATGAAGTAGAAATATATAATACATATGTTTACAATAAGAAACAGATTATTTTTTTAAAAAACCTATTTCTGATTAAAGCAATAATATTAACAAAAATTTAAAGGCATATGAACATATGAATACTTCTTACATGATCAAAAATGTATCCTAAGCAACAAACCAGCACCAGACTTAGAATTATTACCAGTAAAATTGAGAGTGAGATAAGAATTCTTATTTGCAACTATTATATAACGTTGCTTTGGAATTAACCTGTGCAAGGAAATAAAACAGGAAGTATAAATTTGGGGAAAATAAAAAGGCAAATTTATCATCATTTCCTAATTACATGATTATTATCTTATTTCAGGCTCCTAGAGCAAAATAACACAAATTGGGTAACTCATAAACAACAAAAATGTGTTTCTCATAGTTCTAGAGCCTGTGAAATCCAAAATCAAGACACTGGCAGATTAAGTGTCTGGTGAAACCGTGCTTCCTGGTCCACAGACTGCGTTCTTCTCTCTGTGTCTTTACAGGGTGGAAGGGACAAGGGAACTTTCTGGGGTCTTTTTCATAAGGGTACTAATCCCATTCATGAGGACTCTAGCCTCGTGATCTAATCGCCTCTCAAAGATCTCACCTTCTAATACTATTATATTGGCAATTGAGGTTTAACATAGATTTGAAGGGTGGGGAGGAGTGGAGACACAGTCTGTAGCAATTATATAAATTTTAAAAATACACTAAAAATGTTTGAGAAATAATAACAATTGAATAGAGGGTTCCTTTAATAATATTATACAAAAATAACTTTTCTGTATGCAAACAATATCCAGTTAGAAAAAAATATGGCAGGAAAGATTCCATTTACAGTAGCAAACAAAATCCATGGAAGTACATTTAAGAATAAAAAAAAATGCTTTAAATCTCTCCTAAGACTAGAATTATATAATGGAAGTAAATAAAAAGACAACACCTTCTTGGATAGGAAAACTCAAGAAGTTTATTAAAGAAAAATTAAACATATACAAGAGACGGTTAGTTACCATGCCCCTCATCCAGATTCAATAATTATTAGTCTATCTACACCTGCTCCCCAATCTCATATTACTTTGTAGCAGATAGGAGATAAATTCTTTTATCCTTAAATATCTCAATAAGTACCTGTAAAAATAACTTTTAAACACACAGTAATGTTGTCAAAACTAAATATTAAAAATAATTCTCTACTATTAAGAATCTGATCAGTACTCACATTTCTAATTGCTTCATAAATATTATATTGTTTTCTATTTTGAGCCTTTGAATTAGAATCCAAAAGTCTACCTCTTGCAGTTTTTTTAAAAAAATAAGCCATTTATCCTTCAAAGTTTCCTACAATCTGAATTTTGTGGATGTATCTTATGAACATTTTTGTCTCTTTTGTGTATCTGGTATAATTTACTAGTTGGATATGGAGGTTTGCTCCATTTTAGGCTACTTTGTCTTTGATCATGTGTTTTTCCATTAAAAGGCAAATAATATGTGGTTGCCTCTCTTTTCGTTGAGTAATGTCCAAGCTTGTTAATTTATTAAGTTTCAAAAACCAATGATATTCTATTTTACTTTTTTATTTATTAGCTGGAATATAATTATAAAGAGAAACCTTCCACTTACTATTTGATTACCCATAATATAGTTTATGTAGAAAGGCAAGACTAATTCTTATTTGTTCTATTTTCTACTTTTAAAAATATTTACCTTACTAGCATCATTCAATGATGACCAATTAATTTGTTGTTGTTACAGTTGTGTGGTGTTATATGTTTCAATCTATTGTAATTATTATCCTTTTAATACTTAGAGTATTCTAACTTTGGCTAGTGACAAACATTTCAAAATTCATTCTTGAGTGCTTTTGACATAACTCTAGTAGGTTTTACTTTTTTCTGTGCTATTTACTCTGAAAAGATACCTCAGGATCCTCTTATTCATTTTTTTTTTGGGGGGGGGCTTATAATTAATCATACCTCCAAAGACCCCTACTTTCTTTTACTAAGATGAGGTATTTAGAGACCATAATTTGTGTGCTGGGGGACTATAAATTTTAAAGATACTAGTTCTCATATTTTTCAATTAAATGACATATCAAATAAAATGCCAGCAGGATATTATATAATTTGACAAAGATAAAGAATTCATTTGGAAGGTTTAGGAATAATGAGAGAATGGCCCTTCCACATGCTTAAACAAAAGACAAAGCTACAAAAATCTGAATAACTTTATACTACCGAGGAAATAGGAAATAGACCAAAGCAGAAAATCTTTCCCCTCATTTCTTTAAAAATGAGGGGAAAGGGAGAAAAATTATTCAGTAAATATTGTTGAGACCACTGGCTATTGAAAATCATTAACCATGAAAAGAATATTACACCTTTACATCAAAATAAATTCCAGATGGATGGAAGATTTAATTCAATAGTATAGATGGCTTTATTCATTAACTTGGGGGTGGGAAAGACATTTAAAACTTGAAAACTAGAAACTATAAAGCAAAACTAAAATAAGCAAAAAATGAAATTTGATACATAGAATTTTAAATTATACATAAGTATATATGAAGTCAAGACAGATGACAAACTGAAGAAATATTAAATACACATGATGTACAAGAGAGATTAATTTCTTTACTTTATAGAGAGCCCCTCAAAGTATAAATATTTACAACCCAATTGAAAAATCAGAAACAATATGAATAAGCAATTAACAGAAAATGAAAATGCTAATAAACATGAAAAGAAGCTTTAATCATATTAAATAAATGTAAATACAAACAATAGCATTTCATTTTCAGCTGTTTAATTATATGCCCCCCTCAAAAAAAGATATGTTGCAGTCCCATACCCTGCCATACCTTAGAATGTGATCTTATTTGGATATAGGATTGTAGCACATATAATTAGATAAAATAAGGTCACCCTGGAGTAGAGTGGTCTCTTAATCTAATATTATGAAAGAAAACAGCCATTCAAATATACAGAGACACAGAAAGAACGCCATGAAGTGACAAAAGCATGTTCTGTTACTGAGGGTGGTATGTTAAAACATCCACTTATGATCATATGTTTTACTGTTTTGCGTGTGTGTGTATGTGTGTGTGTTTAATACGTATCCATTATTGCTTTATAGATTTCAAAGCTCTTTTTTAGGCACATAGAAATTTAAGATTGTTATCATCCTTTATTATCATAAAATAACCGTTTTGTATCTAATAATACCTCTTGCTTGGAAGTCTGCTTTGTCACAGGGCTAGAACTGGAATGCAAAATGTAAGGAAATGCTCTGCTACTGACTGCACTTTTCCAACCCTGAGAGTAAGTGCCTCCTTAAATTTGGGCCCTAGGTGCTTCATTCTTCAGGAGGCACTCACTCTCTCATGCAAGTATTTAATGCACTTGTGCTTGCTTGCCTTACTCTGATTCCAGTCCTCTTTTGTCTAATAGTAATATAGCAACTCTAGCATTCTTTGGGTAGGTATTTGCTAGTTCATTTTTCCCCCATTCTTTATCTCTTCACTCTTTTGTGTCCTTATATTTACAGTGTCTTAAATAATATACAATTGAACTAATGTTTTAATGAAGTTTGACAATATTAGTCTTTGAACTGAAATGTTTAGTCCATTTACATTAGATATAATTATGGATGTAGATCTATATATATGTTTGTCCACTAACTTTTAAAAAAGATTTGTTTAATTTTTATTTTTAAATTATTATTACTGTTTTTATAAGGAGGCTCCACATCCAGTCTGGAGCCCAATCCAGGGCTTGAACTCATGACCCTGAGATCAAGACCTAAGCTGAGATCGAGAGTCAGACACTAACCAACTGAGCCACCTAGGCACCTCTGTTCTTTTACCTTTTTCTTCTTTCCTTAATATCAATCAATACTTTTAAATCCTTTATATATATAACTAATATAAAAACCCTTTTCTTTTATTCTTTAGTGATCATTGTAGTGATTTGAACAAATATCTTTTATTTATTATAGTTGGTTCTTTTATCAGTTCTTGAAGACTGCAGAAATCTTAGAGTACTTTTTATTCCATTTACCATTCCCACCCTTGAACTATTGATATGTCATATTTCATACCTATGCTATGTTATAAACTTCATAAGGCATATTTATCACTATTTTTTAAACCGTAAGCTTTCTTTTGATTTACCATGTATTTAACTTTTCTGGTGTTCTTTATTTCCTTCATACTTTCATCTGCAATCATTTCCCTTCAACTTGAAAAAGTTCCTTGAATATTTTCTTTAGTGCTGGTTTGTTGACAGCACATTCTTTCAGATTTTCTTGAGAAGGGACTGAAAACATCTTTAATTTTCATTTTTGAAAAAATATTTTTATTGGATATAGGGTTTTGGTCGGCAGTTTAAATTTTACTTTTCGGGGTGGCTCAGCGGTTTGGTGCCTGCCTTTGGCCCAGGGCGCGTTCCTGAAGTACTGGGATCGAGTCCCATGTCGGGCTCCCTACATGGAGCCTGCTTCTCCCTCTGCCTGTGTCTCTGCCTCTCTCTCTCTCTCTCTCTGTGTGTGTGTGTCTATCATAAATAAATAAATTAAATAAATAAATAAATAAATATTTAAAAATAAATAAATACATTTTTTCTTTTCATTGCTTTAAAGGTGTCATTCCATTGCCATCATCTTCTATTGTTTGTTTTGGAAAGTCAGTCATAAGTCTTTTTCTTGCTTTTTGAAGGTAATGTGTCTTTTTTTTCTCTACTTGATTTAAAAATTGGGGGGGGGGAGGGTGGCATCTGTATGACTTAGTAATTGAGCATCTACCTTTGGCTCAAGGCGTGATCCTGGAGTCCCGGAATCTAGTCCCACATCCGGCTCCCTGTGTGGAGCCTGCTTCTCCCTCCACCTATGTCTCTGCCTCTCTCTCTCTGTGTCTCTCTCATGAATAAATAAATAAATAATTCAAAAAAATGTGTATCTTGTTACACTGTTGATTTCAGTTCTAGAAATGAGCAGAGAATAGGTATCCAGAATAATTAATGAAAACTAAAATTTTAAAAAATTCTATTTGTTTTTGAGCATTTTACCTGTTTTGCCATAAATTGTTTTTTTGTATTTATCCTTTTTGGAGTTGGCTGAGATTCTTGGATCTTTGTTTAATGCCTCTTATCAGGTGTGGAAAAATTCTCTTTAAATATTGTCTCTGTCCCTTTCCTTTTCTTCTGAGATTCCAGTTACACATATATTCGCTCATGTTCTATATTAACTTTTGGTCTTATATCCATTAATACTCAATTCTGTCTTTTCTCTGTGTCCTTCAGTTTGAATATTTTTCTGTTTTATATTCACTAATAGTGTCTTTACTGTATCTAGTCTGCCATTAAACATGTTCTATGAATTCTTAAATTTATATATGTATTTCTTCAGTTCTAGAATGTTTCATTTGGTGTTTATATTGATTCTAATTATATGTTGAAAATATCCATCTTTTATTCTTTACATTATTTATTTTATTTAAAATTATTCTTATTATTTATTTTAAAACTCTTGTCTGTTTACTCCAATGACATTCATGGAAGGGGGGGTGGTCATCTTTTTTTTTTTTCTCTTTATTTTCAGTTACATTCTCCTGCTTCTTCCAATGTCTCATGTTTACTTTTGCATGCCAAAGAACCATAAAAAGAGATTGATGTTATAACCCTCACATAGCATTTACCCTTTTCTGTTTCACATGTAGACTGAAGGCAAATTATCTCAGTTCACATAGGAATTAAGTATGATGCTTAATTGTAGTTTAAGATAAATCTAGTACTTTTCAGTTTTCATATATTTCAAGTAGAGACCTTTCCTGTATTTTTGCAGATCCCCTCTCTCTAGAGGGGGTTTGCAAAAAAGCAGGAATTTTTGCATCACACCAGCACTCATATTTGGGGCTTCTTTAGATTTTCTTGCCAGTGAACACCTAAATCTCTGCTGGTTTCTCTTTCTGTAGCAAGGATTTTTATTTAGTCAAGCTTGATCTTTCATATGTGCACAGGTTTGAAATGCTCCCAATGAAGAAAGCTGCTGCAGACCTCATCTTGCCTCACAGCTATTCTATCTCTGGAAATAGTTCTTCTAGACCTCTTTGCTTTCTCACTACTCTAATGTCTTTACAAACTTGAATTTAGGATGCATGCATTTTTTTCCTGTTTGCTGAAGTGGAGGTTATATTTTGTGCCTACATTTTGCACAAATTATGAGGGGTTTTATTTTATTTTAAAGATTTTATGTATTTATTTATTCATGAAAGACAGAGAGGCAGAGACACAGGCAGAGGGAGAAGTAGGCTACCTGCAGGGAGCCCAGTGTGGTACTCGATCCCCTGACCTGGGATCAAGACCAGAGCCAAAGCAGAAGCTCAACCTCTGAGCCACCCAGGCGTCCCTATTCAGGGGTTTTAAATAGATCATTTAGTTTGTTTGTTAACTTGAATTGATTTGTCATTGCCAGTGTGAATACTGTGATGAAAAGGATTTTGAAATCATATTCAGACTCTTAGGGAATGAAAGCCATACTTAATTAACAATATCTACCCTGGGTTTGGGTTTGGGGTGTGGACATATGCTATTCCTATGTCTAATTGCATTTTTTTGACTGTATGCTTTGCTGGTGATAAGTGTGCCCAAGACAGAGGAAGATAAAGAAGGAAAGAGGCAAGTACAATACAGACCATGAATGGAGGCTTCATGAGAGGTTTTGTTATCTTGTTCCAGTTCTTAGAACAGTGAATGCAAAATGCACAGTGGCTGCTTAAAATATATGAACTGAATGAATAAATAAAACAAATACAAGGAGGACATGAAAGGTGAAAGGATATGGTTGAAACCCTTCACTAAGTCTGGGGTTCCAGCTGCTTAAAGACTATGACTATATCTAGTTCATTTTAATATTTTCAGAACATGCCATACATGCAGATTAGATGCTTTACAATGAGTGATTGAATGAATGTGTATTGTAACATGTTATCATGTATATATATGTATATATATTAGATTTTATTTATTTTTTCATGAGAGACAGAGAGAGGCAGAGACATAAGCAGAGGGAGAAGCAGACTCCCTGCGGGAAGCCTGATGAGAGACTCGATCCCAGGACCCTGGGATCATCACCTGACTGAAGGCAGACGCTCAACCGCTGAGCCACCCAGGTGTCCCATCATATATATTTGTAATGTTGCTAAAATAACGGAATTTATCCATTCATTCCATGAACTATTATTAATTCCCAAATTGTGTCAAATACTATATGTATTGAAGGCAATTTTTACTTTATTAATAATATGTGAATTTATACAAATGATATGATTATATTTTTAAAATGTTTTTGCCAAATGCTGCATAAATGGCATATTCAGCAACCTGACAAAACAATTTATAGGCTTTTATCTTCTTAATGACTGTTAGTATCTTCTGCAATGAAGCTGGTCATTCAAAGATCACACTACCTTGAATTTGAAGGTCAAAACAAATGGCTAGACTTTTAAGATTTTATTTATTTATTTGGGAGAGAGAATGAGCGCAAATGGGGGTGGGGGCAGAAGGAGAAGCAGACTTCCCCGCAGAGCAGGAAGACCAATGTAGGGCTCCATCCCAGGAGCCTGGACCATGACCTGAGCCAAAGGCAGGCATTTAACCTAACCGACTGAGCCACCCAGGCGCCCCTGGATAACCAATTATTAATAGTGAATATGTATTTAAATATGTATTATTTAAGCTGTCTTAAAGTTATAACAGTCTATGATTTGCTAAACAGATTATTTAAATGATGAATCAAACAAAATAATAGTTATTTATTTACTTCTATAATAACTACTTTCTATGCAATACAACCTTTATTTCTTAAAAATAGATTTGAGGAGCTCTTGATAACTTTTTACAAACAGGAAACAGATTTTGAGAGTTAGCTAAGGCAGAATTTGAAATTAGATCTGTTTATTAAAAACATTAATAAAGGACCTATCTTCTGTCTTATTCAATATGGGTTGTCATAGTAACAAAATACCATAAATTGTATGGCTTAAACAAAATAAATTTACTTCTCATATTTCTGGATACTGTGAAGTTCAAGATCAAAGTATCAAGGTGCCAGCCAATTCAGTTTCTGGTGAAAGTTCTCTTCCTCGGTTGCAAAAGATTGTCTTCAGTTTGTCCTCATGTGGCTTTAAGAGAAAGAGAAGGAAGAGAGGTTTCTCCTATAAATTCATAGTCCTTTTAGATTAGGGCCCCACCTGTATAACCTCATTTAATCTTAATCACTTCCTAAAGACACTATCCATATATATAGTCATATGGAGGTTCAATCTAAGAATTTGAGGGGGAATGCAGTTCAATCCATAGTTGTTTTTAAACACTATAATAGGCAATTTTACAATTAGTACCATTACAGTTTTTGAATAAAGATGAAACAATTTAATATTTTGAGTTATTTTTCAGTTATTTTGTCTTGGTGTGATTTACTTTGTGACCTCCAATTAATAACTCGAGTAACTCTGTGGCACATAGTAATAGTTAGTAAAATAATGAGAGGATTCCACCACCTAAAAACAAATTTATAGTGATATAGACTTGTATTTTTATATGATTTTCAATTTTTTGTCTCCAAAATATGAGTAAATTATATATTATTTTCAATGCAAATGACACATACTTTCATTATTCTTGATAGCAGCTCTAAAATTCAAAGCCTAAACTCAGCTCTGGGTTCCTAAATTTAATTATACCCTATGATTTGACACTTTGAGTGTCTAATCTTCTTTGCCATCTTCATTGTTCCCCAGCCCATCAAAAATATTATGTAGTCACAGAAAGAGCCTTAGATTTCAGATATGCTTTTGAGCACATGAAGAAAACTGTCCTCATGGTTAAAAATTGTTTTACTTAAAAATTTTAAGGGTCTAGTAGGGAGTTAATATGGAACATGGAGTCTAGAATATGACAGCTTTTCAGGTTGCTTTTTTTTCTTTCTTTCAACAAAGAAAGCCTTAAGAAAAGAGATCTTTTCAAAGTATTTATTTATTTATTTATTTATTTATTTATTTATTTATTTATTTTCAAAGTATTTAATTGGTTTTCTATAGCACATACTTTTGACCTTAAATTTTTGCCTCACATAAAGGAGACTCTAAAGAGTTGTAAAATTAAATAGCTTCAAGCCTTAACTACAGACAGGCTGGAGACAAAGAAGAGAAGGGAAGGGATGTTACAACCTGAGATTTTTAGTAATAAGTGTTGTAAGGTCTGCCTAATTTTTACCAAATTTGCTGTACTAAGTACACCAAGATACTTAAATTGGAACAAAATCCACTAGCTTAAACAGATAATATCTGTTGTCTAGTAGGACAGAAAGAATTCTGGGCGAGCTAGTAGAAGACAGTTCCAGGGCCAGCTCTGTAACACTGATCACATACTAATTGTATCTCTTTAGTAGAGATGGCCCTGGAGTACCTTTGTCTTCTAAAATGTGACAGATTTCCTTTCCTCCCTTTCTCCCTCCTTCTTTCCTTCCTTCCTCCATAAATATTTGTTTTATATATACCATATCCTAGGCACTGTGCACACAGTAAGGAACCAGAATGAAAGAATTCCTGAGCTCAGGGAGCTCATAGCCTAGTTGGAGGAGCCCAGACATGTAACAACTAGTTACTAAAATAGTCCTATAATTTTAAATGCAATAACTGCTTCAAAGATAGATTTACCTTAGTGGAGAGGAGGCTTTTAAAAAAATATTATTTTTTGTCTGTATATATTCTTCAACTTCCATGTGTTAAAGGGAAGCATTCAGTCTTTTTTTTTTTTTAACTGTAATGAATAAGAAATGTAATTGATAATGGGCTAAAATTTCTATAAAGAAAAGAATACTTGTAATGCAGTCTACTTGGGATTCTTTTAGGCTAACTGTAGGACTTTTTAAAATACATTTTAGCAAAATTCGCTGTCCATTTCCTAAAAATTTTCTTTTGCACTATTCTAGGAGAGAGGCTTAAGCCTATTTCAGTGCCTTCTACTTTAAGAATTACACATGTTGCCAATGAGTTGTTTTATTCATGAAGACAATGAGCTCAGAGGATTAGGTGAAATATACTGTGCCCTAGATTTCTCTTTTTTTAATGTGAATTTTTTCCCTAAATTTTAGGCCAGCTGAAAACATTCTCTCTATATAGCTTTTTGTAAAAAATTTCAACAATGCAATAGTATATAAAATTAGAACGAAAACTTTTCCCCTTCGAACAACCCAACTTTCCCATATGGTGTCTTTTCTTGCATTTGTTTTCTGCATAGATATACAAAAATAGCTATAAATTTTTATTAAAAAATGTGCTTATGTGATATAGTTTGTAATTTGTATATCTTCCCTAACTACACATACGGACATGCACACACACACAGAGTAGATATTTTTCCACATTGTTATACATAATTGTTTACTCTAAGATTTATTTAATTTTCCACTACACTAATTCACTGTAATTTATTTAAACAGATACTTCAGTAGTGTTGGATACTTGTGTTATTTCTAGCTTTTTACTATTATAATTCTGCAATGAAATCCTTTATGTGTCTGTATTTCCTTTTTCTGTAATTATTTTTATATGTTACTAATTAGAATTTAAGATTTATACAGATTTAGAACTTTGATGGATATTGCTATTTTGCCCTCTAAATAACTGTGTACCAAGCTATTCTTTTGTATTAAATGTGTATGTGCCCCTGCTCCTCTCTGCCTTCTGGCCACTACTGCATTTTATCATATTTGCTCATACCATAAGGAGGTTTACAATGCAATTGCTTTACTGACACAATTATATGTTTACTGGTGTTGTTGAAAGTCTTTGTTGATGTTTATAATTTATTTTACTTAATTTGTTTATATCTGAACTTATTACTCATTTTATCTATTATTTTTTTAAAAAAGATTTTATTTATTTATTCATGAGAGACAGAGAGAGAGAGAGAGAGAAAGAGAGAGAGAGAGGCAGAGACACAGGCAGAGGGAGAAGCAGGCTCTACGCAGGGAACCGGATATGGGACACCATCCTGGGTCTCCAGGATCATGACCTGAGCCAAAGGCAGATGCTTTAACCCCTAAGCCACCCAGGTATCCCTTATCTATTATTTTGTAGATACTATTAATATTCACATCAAAACTCACAATTATATGTTATAGTAGTTTTCCCCAGTATGTCATTTTTTTTTATTTTTGTTTATGGCATCTTTTGTCATGTTAAATTATATATATTTTTTATAGAGTTAGCTAATTTATTTTATGACTTTTGGGGCACCTGGTTGGCTCAGGGGTTGAGCGTCTGTCTTTGGCTCAGGTGGTGATCTCAGGGTCCTGGGATTGAGTCCTGTGAGAGAGGCTTAAGCTCCCCACAGGGAGCCTGCTTCTCCCTCTGCCTATGTCTCTGCCTCACTCTGTGTCTTTCATGAATAAATAAACAAAATATTTTAAAAAATGTCTTTTATGGCTTTTAAAGTTGATAACATCCATTGAAAGAACTTCCCAAATTAAGATTTAAATAATGTTCCCACATTTTATTACTTATATATTTATTTTTTTAACATTCAAATCTTAAAGTTAACATAACTTTATTATAATGTATGTTGCAAGATTGATTTCCAACTTTATTCCTAGCTATAAAGGCAATTGTTAAAATAATATTTACTGAATATGCTGTTCTTTCTCCACCAGTTTGAAATGCTTCGTTTACCATATATAAAATTTCCATTTGCACATGGGTCTTTTGGTTGACTATTGTGTTTCATTAATCTGATTATCAGGGTGAGTAACATATTGTTTTAATAACTGAGACGTTATCATACATATTTATATTCGGATGGACAAATATATTGTTATTATTCTTCATTTTGACAATTTCTTGTCTCTTCATTGACCTTCTTGTCTACATAGACTTAAGAATCAACTTAGTTCCCTTTACTCTAAAAAAAATATTACTAGTATTCTGATTAAAACTTTACTTTTATGTATTAGTTTGAGGAGAAATGACATCTTTACAACAATGAGATTTCCTATCTAGGGACAAGATATATTGACACATTTATTGAAGACTTCTATGTCCAATGATACAGTTTTAGTTTTCCTTAAATAGTTCTTATACATTCCCTGTATAGTTTATTCCAAGGTGTTCTGTAGCTTTTGTTGGTATTGCCATGCAGGCCTTATTAGAATTACATTGTCAATTAAAAATCCTTAACCTAATCATTTTTGATACATTAAATCATTGAGTTGATTTTCACTTGATTTGTTTCTGATTGGCTGAGTAATGAGCATCTCCAAATAATGATAATTAGTTTCGGTTGTGGAGTAAGAAAATTGGGAAGGAATTCTCTGCAAGTGTGTGGAAGCATTTTTCTTTTCATGTGCACGGTGTGGAATGGTGTTATTGGGAGTATTACTCTATTGCTTCTCTGGCTGTGAGAGAGAGCAGTTGTTAGCAACCTGCTGCAACTTTGTCCCAAATGCAGTCCTTACTGGTTACAGCTTTAGTCCATTGGACAGACAAGCCATTCTGGTGTACACCCAGACTACCAAAATTATTCTAGTTACCCTGAAGGTTACACCCAGGCCTGCTCATATTCTAGCCTCTGCTCTCTCTCTGAGAATGGGTTTTTTTCTAGAGTGGTTCAGAAAACTGGTGCAACTTCTGCACTAAACACTACATTCTTTTCCTGTCAAATGTTTCTTAACTTTTGTTCTCCTGCCTTTCTTATCTCAGCGCTTTATTTTTTATTTTTCTTACATAATATTTGATAGACACAAAATTATATATAATCTATGTGTCAGTGTGAACCAAAATAATAAAGTGAACACCACTGAATTTCCCTTCTCACCTGGAGAACTTCATCCATGCCATTCTGAATACCTCCAAATCTACCAATGGGTTTCTTCTTTCCTATCCTTTCCTATTCCTGCTTCCCTCCCTTCTCCCCTTTCCTCCCTATTCTTCCTTCCAAATTTTGTATTTGCTATTTTCTGTCTTTAAAATTATTTTTTATCAACATGATGCTTACCAAAGCAATGCATTTTTTAGTTTTAGTTTTGAGTTTCCTAAGAACATTTGGCCACACACTGACATCATGCTGTTTGTATCAATTTGGGTTTGCTCAGGTAAGCAGAACCCATGTGAGTGATAAAGAATAAGGGCTTGGGGCGCCTGGGTGGCTCAGTGTTTGAGCATCTGCCTTTGGCTCAGTCTGTGATCCCAGGTCCTCAGATGGAGTCACACATCAGGCTCCCCACAGGGAACCTGCTTCTCCTCTGCCTCTCCATGTCTCTCATGAATAAATAAATAAAATCTTAAAAAAAAAAAGAAGGCTTCATCATACAGATCAGAAGTTAGGCAATTACAGAACCAGTTAGGCACTCTATGTAGATCTTTTTTGGCCTCTCTCAGCTCCAAGTCAGCCTGACCTGAGTCCCTATGTGGAGCTGGACATAAAGTGGGAGAGGCCAAGGACAAACTAGAAACACATTTCTCTCTCGAGGCCTCCAATCTTGTGATAAAGGTACCTGAAGAATGGCATTCTGAGTTTTACCTGGCCAGAATCAGAGAAGCTGAAGAGAAAATTTGGAGGGATTTAGGGGAGCTGCAGGCAGGCCTGGCTGCTGTCCTTTGCCAAGATCAGTGACAATGTGTGTGGAGCTGCAAATACACGTGAATGATTCTAATCTTCTGGGAGTTAAAAATTTCACCTTCTAAAGGCTCAGATAAACTTTTTTTAGGCAACCAAACTTAACTAAAAATAGCAGATAGTATTCTAAGACATGTAGTTTCAAATTACTTAAATTAACACAATAAAAAGGTATCTACTAGCCTTTATAGAATTCTGTGAGTTTTTTGTCTCCATATTTACTTTGTAAGCTGTTTTATGTAGTTACATATCCTTAATTTTCATTGGCGCATAGATAGTTCACCATGGGAAAAATCTGAAGCTTATTTATCCATTCTCCTATTTATGGATATGTCACTTGTTTTCAGTTATTGTCATTGTGAAGAACGCGGCTGTGGAAATTCTTGTCCAGTTTTCCTGATGTAATTATAAAAACATTTCTCCATGGTTTAGAAATAGGAAAAGATAGGATATACAAATTTTGAACTTTATAAAATAATGCCAAATTTCTTGTCAGAGTGGTTTTGCCAAATTTATACTCTTACCCATGCCGTATAGAGTTTTAATTGAGACACATTCTTGCCTATGAATACTTGGCATTATCATAGTGGTTCATATTTTCTCATCTGATGACAGTAGAATAATATCAATTTGTGATATTTATTTGCATTTTCCTGATTGTCAATGAATTGACTATATTTTCAAATTTATTCCCCATTTCTTTTTTGTCTTCTGAAAATTCTTGTTTATTTAACTTATTCTTTTCTTATGTTTTTTCTTTCTAATTTTTAGAAGTTCTTTACATATTTTGGATACTAATATTTTGCAGATTATATGTGTTGCAAATAATAGTCTTTCTAATATATTTTTAGTGTTATTTAATTACATAAATTTTAAGTAAATAAAATGACCAATATTATCAATCTTTTATGGTTAGTACTGTTTGTATCTTTTTTCAAAACACCTAATATATTCTGAGGTCATTAATGTATTCTCCTGGGTTATCTTCTGTTAGCTTTGATATTAGGTCCTTAATCAACCTAGAATTGAATTGTGTGTGGTTTTTGGTAGATTCTATGCCATTTTTTCCCAAATATATAACTATTAGTGAATATTTATTTATTGAAGGGTCCATGATTTCTATGTTTTGCGTGGCCATCTCTGTTATATATCAAGTTTAATATTCATACATCTGTTTTCTGAGTTGTGTATTCTATTTTTGCCAGTCAATTGATCTAATACTATTTTTATTATTATACACTTATAGTATATCATGCTATTTATCAGGGAAAATACCTTCACTTTATTCCTCTTCTTCAGGAGTATGTTAGCCATTTTTCTTTCCATTATTCTTCATAAAAATATCAGAAAAAAATGTCCAGCTTTCAATTCTGTATGCAAGGTTCTCAGGAGGCTCCACTATGTCCTAATGACAAATAAAAAGGTGAACAGATTGAACTGAAAAATTAGCAACTCTTTTAGGATCCATAAGCTAGGTGAGGACATAGGGCAAACTACTGCCTCCAAGATTAGAGACACAAACAAGTGGCTATAGGGAGTTGTGGCTTACCATAACAGACACTCAGGAGTGGAAACTGCTGTGAGAACCAGTGCTGGGGTAGGAAAACTTGATCTATAATTGGTGAATTTCTGGGAGCTCTAGGTGGATAATAAATGTCAGAGAAAAATAAAAAATCTCTTTCTGCTTCTAGCAGGGGGAGAGGAAAAGGAACCATTTTGAGTATACCAGAGCTCTCTGCTCTTTGAAATAAAGTCTCCCCTTAGAAGAAGCTAGATAACCAGAACCCAGTTGACCTGGAGAAAGAGAAATACCCAGTCAGTACTAGCCTTCCATGTAGGAGAAGGGAAATATTCAACCCCAGCCCACTCTAGTCATACTCTTTAACCGGAGAGTGGAGGAGGAGGGGGTGAACCCTGAGAAACACTAGTGGCATTCACAGTCTAGAGGCACAGACTCACTAAAAGCCTGAAGCCTCATCATAGGACAGATCCAGGAAACTCAGAGAACCCCAAACAGGATAAATTCCACCCCCACCCCCCAAAAAATTTTCACCTGGGCAATCATTTTCAAACTACAGAAGATATATATATATATATATATATATATATATATATATATATAATCTGAAAGAAACTTAAGGGAAAAAAGTCTTACCTATAGATAAGATAGGTACAAGATAAGAATTATATCTGACTTATCCTCAGAAAACAGGCAAGCAAGAAGAGAGTGGAGTGAAGTATTTAAAATGTGGAGAGGAAAATATCAACCTAAAATTCTATACCCTGCAAAATTACCTTTCAAAAATGAAAGAGAAATAAAGATTTCCTCAGACAAAAGTGAAAGAATTTGTTGCCAATAGACCCACCTTGCAAGAAATGTTGAATAAAGTTCTTTAGAGAGAAAGAAAATATTATAGATAAGAAATTAGGGTCTACATAAAGAAAGAGCATCAGGAAGGGAATAAGCGAAGATAAAATAAAAAAAAATACTTTTCTTATTCTTAGTTGATCTAACAAATAACAGTTTGTTCAAAACAATAATGGTAACAATTTTTTGGTTATATATGTTTATATATATCAAAAATATAAACTTATGCACATTTATATATAAGTAAAATGAATATAGCAATGATACAAGAGATAAGAGGGAAGAATCATGATTATTTTTTATTATAAAGTACTCACAATACCTGTACTTTGATAGTTATTTGAAAGTGAATTTGGATTAGTTACAAATGCATACTGCAAACTGTAGGGAAACCACTAAAAGAAGTAAAGAAAGAAGTATAACTGTTAAGCAGAGGCAGAAGAGAAAATGGAATCATATAAAATGCTCAATTAAAACCATAAAAGGGAGGATGCCTGGGTGGCTCAGCGGTTGAACATCTGCCTTTGGCTCAAGGCATGATCCTGGCATCCTGGGATCAAGTCCCACCTGGGGCTCCTTGTGTGGAGCCTGCTTCTCCTTCTGCCTATGTCTCTGCCTCTGTGTGTGTGTGTGTGTGTGTGTGTGTGTGTGTGTCTCTCATGAATAAATAAATAAAATCTTTAAAAAAAAACATAAAAGGGGAAAAATAAAACCATGTAAAGTGTGGAAAGAATAGAAAACAAAAATAAAAATAAAAAAAGAACAGTACATAGAAAACAGTAACAAATATGGCAGATATTAATCCAACTACAGACATACCTCGAATATTGCAGATTTGATTTCAGACTACTGCAATAAAGTGAGTATTGCAATAAACTGAATTAAATGAATTTTTAATTTGTTAGCTTATATACAAGTTGTGTTTGCACTATATGTAGTCTTTTAAGGGTCCAATAACATTACATCTAAAAAAAACCCAAAATATATAGTTTAATTTAAAATTTTTAAATTGCTAAAAATTATTAACCATCTTCTGAGCTTTCAGTGAGTTGTAATCACTTATCACAGATCACCATAACAAACATAACAATAATGAAAAAGTTTGAAATATTGCAAAAATTACCAAAATGTGACACAGAGACACAAAGTGAGCAAAGACTGTTGGAAAAATGACACTGATAATCATGCTCTATGCAGTTAGCACAAACCTTTAATTTGTAAAAACAATCCAATATCTGCAAAGCGCAATAGAGTAAGGCACAATAAAATGAGGTATGTCTGTATATCAATAATCATGTTGAGCATCAGTGGCCTCAGTGCACTAATTAAAAGACAAAAATTGTCAGATCAAAAAGGAAGACACAATTATATGTTTTCTACTAGAAACCTAATTTAAATATAAAGACATATATAGAATAAGAGTAAGTGGATGGAGAAAAAATACACCTTGCTAACATTAATCAAAAGAAAACACAAGTAGCTATATTAATTTCATAAAGAGAAAACTTTAAAGCAAGGAAAGTTAGGGGTAAACAAAAGCATTATATGGGTATCAATTATTGAAGAAGACATAGCAATCCTTAACATTTATGTGCCTAACAATACAGTGTCAAAATCCATGAAGCAAAAACTGCCTCTCTCAGAAATAGCCAGATCCAGCAAGCAAAAAAAATCGGTAAGGACATACTTGAACATAACAGTACCATCAACAACTAAATATAATTGACATCTAGAAATTGCTTCAAACCACAGCAGCTTACACATTCTTTGCAAGCATACGTGAAACATTCACCAAGGTAGACCCATTCTGGGCCATAAAACACACTAACAAATTTAGAAGAGTAGAAACCATACAATATCTGTTCTCAGACCACAGTGAATGGAATGGAGTTAAACTAGAAATCAACAATGGAAAGATAACTGGAAAATCCCAAAATACATAAAGATTAAACAATGCACTTCTACATAACACATGGATCAAAGATGAAATCTCGGGGCATCTGGGTGGCTCAGTGGTTGAGCATCTGCCTTTGGCTCAGGTCATGATCCTGGGGTCCTGGGATCAAGTTCTGCATCAGGCTGACCCTCACTGCAGGGAGCCTCCTTCTCCCTCTGCCTATGTCTCGGCCTTTCTCTCTGTGTCTCATGAATAAATAAAATCTTTATATAAAAAAAGATGAAATCTCCAGAGAAATATAAAATTATTTGGAACTAAATGAAAATGTAAATATATCTTACAAAATTTGTGAGATGCAGTGAGAGCAATGCTTAAAGGGAGATTTATAGGATTGAATGCATATATTAGAAAAGAAAGATATTTAAAAAAATATCTAAGTTTCCACCATAGGAAAGCAGAAAACAAAATAAAAAATATACAGAAAAAAATAAAGTACAAATTACAACAGAAATCAATAGTGAAAAGAAATAAACCCCAAAGCTAGTTTTTCAAAAAGACAATAAAATAAATAAGCCTATAGCCAGGCTGATTAGAAAAGAGTAGGGGGTAGCAGGAGGCAAGAGAGAGAGAGAGAGAGAGAGAGAGAAGGGGTTGCTAATATCAGAAACGAAAGAGGAGACACTACTACCAACCCAATAGACATTAAAAAGATCAAGAAGACTACTATAAATAGTTTTATGTCCACAAATCTTATAGCCTACATGAAATGGGTAAATTTCTTGAAAGACACATTTACCAAAACTCACACAAGAAAAATAGACAATCTGACTAGATCTATATCTATTAAAGGAATTGGATAGATAGTCAATAACCTTCAAAACCAGAAAACAACAGGCCCAGATGGTTTCACTGGTAAATTCTGCCAAACATTTAAGGAAGAAATTATGTCAGTTTTCCCTATAGTGTCTTTCAGAGTATGCAAACAGAGGGAATACTCTTAAATCATTCTATGAGGTCAACATTACCCTAATGCAAAACCTAAAGATATTACAAGAAAAGAAAACTAAATACTAATGTCTCTCAGGAGCATAGATGCAAAAATCCTCAGCACAATAGTAGCAAATCAGATCCAACAATGAATAGAAAGAAGTATACACCATGACCAAGTGGCATTTGTCCCAGGTGTGCAAGGCTGGTTTAACATTTGAAAATCAGTTAATTAAATCCATCACATCAACAGTTTACAGGAAAAAAACACATGATCATATCAATAGAGGCAGAAAAAGCATTTGACAAAAAGCTTTCTAATACCTATTCATGAAAAAGAAAGAAAAAACACAGTAAACTAGCAATAGAAGAGAACTTCCTCAATTTGATACAGAATATCTACAAAAAATCTCAGGCTAACACCAAGATCAGATACAAGGCAGGGATGTCCCTTTTCATCACTCATTTTCTTTTCTTTTTTTTAAAATTTATTCATGAGAGACACACAGAGAGAGGCAGAGACACAAGCAGAGGGAGAAGCAGGCTCCTCGTGGGGAGCCTGATGTGGGACTTGATCCTGGGACTGCAGGACTATGCCCTGAGCCAAAGGCAGATGCTCAACCACTGAGCCACCCAGGTGTCCCATCATTTTCAACATTGTATTGAAAGTCCTAGCCAATGCAATTAGAAAAGGAAGTAAACAGTATAGAGATTGGGAAGGAAGAAATAAAACTGTCTTCTTCATAGATGATATGATAATTTATGCAGAAAACCTAAAAGAATTAACAACAACAATAAAAAGTTTCTGGAACTAATAAGGGATTATAGCATATTTGCAGGATTTAAGGTTAATATGCAAAAATCAATTACTTTCCTATGTATCAACAATGAACAAGTAGAATTTGGAATAAAAACAATACAATTTACATTAGCAAATACTTAGGTCTAAATCTAACAAAATATGTACAAGGTCTATATTAAGAAAACTACAAACTCCAATTGAATGAAATCAAAGAACTAAATAGAGAGATATTTTATAATCATGAATAGGAAGATCAATATTATCTAGAGATACCAATTGACCTGTAGATTCAATACAATTGCAATCAAAATCCCAGGAAGTTATTTTGTGGATATTAACAAACTGATTCTAAAGTTTATATGGAGAGACAAAAGACCAGGAATAGTTAACATAATATTGACAGAAAAAAAACAAAGTTGGAGAACTGAAGCTATCCAATTTTAAGATCTACTATAAAGCTGCACTAATGAAGACAGTGTAATATTGTGAAAGGATAAATAGATCAATGGAACAGAGTAAAGAGCTCAGAAACTGACACAAATAAATATAGTCAATTGATCTTTGTCAAAGGGACAGAGTCAATACAATGGAGCCAAGTAGTCTTTTCAGCAAATGGTGCTGAAATAATTGGAAATCCACATGCAAAAAAATGAATAGAGATACAAACTTACATCTTTCACAAAAATTAACTACAAATGGATCAGTGATCTAAATGTAAAACACTAAACTGTAAAACTAGGAGATGACATATGAGAAAACCTAGATGAACCTTGGGTATGGATATGACCTTTTATATACAACACTGAAGGCGCACAATCTATGAAAGAAATAATTGATAAGCTGGACTTCATTAAAAATAAAAACTTCTGTTCTGCAAAAGACAGTATCAAGAGAATGAAAAGACAAGCCAAAGACTAGGAGAAAATATTTGCAAAAGACACATCTGATAAAGGATTGTTATCCAAAATACGCCAAGGGCTCTTAAAACTCAATAATAAAAAAACAAAAAAACAAAAAAACAAAAAAAAACAGATTAAAAAATGAGCCAAAGACTTAACAGACACCTCAACAAAGAAGATACACAGATGCCAAATAATTATATGAAAAGATGATGTATGTCATGTGTCATCAGGGCAATGCACATTAAACAACCATGTGATACCACTCTAACTTACTAGAATGGCCAAAATCCAGAACATTGACACCACCAAAAGTTGGTGAGGATGTGGAGCAACAAGGAACTCTCATTCATTGCTAGCGGGAATGAAAAATTATACAGTTACTTTGGAAGACAGTTTCACAGTTTCTAGCAAAACTGAACATAATCTTATCATATAATCCAGCAATCAGGTTCCTTGATAGTTACCTATAGGAGTTGAAAACTTACATCCACACCTGCACATGAATGTTTATAGCAGCTTTATTCATAATTAATAAAACTTGGAAGCAGCCAAGATGTCCTTCAGTAGGTGAATGTATAAATAAATTGTGGTACAGCCAGACAATGGAATATTATTCAGTGTTAAAAAGAAAGGAGCTATCAAACCATGAAAAGATGTGAAGGAACTTTAAATGCCTATTACTAAGTGAAAGCAGTCAATTTGAACAAATTACATACCATCTGATTCCAACTATATGATAGACATTTTCCTCAAATTTTCAGGAAACTAGCATGCAATAAAAACAATGTTTTATGGAAACTCCCCTACTTATTTTCCTAGTGAGAAGATGCTGTAATGTACCTAATATACAATTCTTCCAGAATTATGTGTCCAGATTTCTTATGTTGCAATCTTAAAACTCTTGAGCCAAAAATGTCATATTTTGAATTGAATGATGACCTTTGAATGGTAATTTATACTTGGGAGTTAGGGTCAGTGAAAGTGACCAAACACTTTAGCTTCTGTCATTAAAACCAATTGACCCAGATGCACTTCCTCTCTTTTTATTGTACATTATTACCGAAATTGGAAAGAACTGTGTACCTAGATAGCTAGCACCCCTTAACCTTCTTTCTGTTTTATTTAAAAACTATAAATCAGAAATTATTTGCTCTCTAAATAAAGTTATACTAATCAATAATAGTGAAACCATGCTGAATGAGAGGAGCAGTCAATAGTGAAACCATGCTGAATGAGAGGAGCAGCAGATTGCTGATAGGGATGAGCAATCTCTAACATTTTCTTTCTATACTATGCAAATGTCAATGGTTTAAGAACTTTTTAAAAAACAAGCTAGAATGTAGGTATGCCTGAATGATACCCCAAAACTAAGTATCTGAAACAAACAAAACTAGATTATCATGTTACCTGTTACTCAATGTCAAGCTTCATTAGGACTCTAGGATACTTCAAATTAAATTTGAAATAATGAAATGAAAGTCTGACACTTAAGTTCTTAGCCAGACCTTGCTATCAAAACTCATACTTTCCATGATTACTGTGGTAGTAGTCACTAACATTTTGGCATGCCACAATTTGGATGTGGTTTGAAATGGCCTTTAATTTTGATGTTTAGCTTTATGAGGATGAGGCAGGGACAGGAATCATTTCAATGCTTCAAGCAGTGTCCTCGCCAGAAAGACTGAGTAGAATGATACTGAGAGAGTGATCTTTGGAGCGAGGCAGACCTGACTTCACATCCCAGTACACAATCTAGGGGAAGCTCTTCCAGACTCTGTGAGCCTCAGACAACCCAGCTGCAAAAATGAAGATCAGAATCCCTTCTTTGCAGAGCCATTGTGAGAATGAAGCAAGATAATATTGTTAAATATTAGGCATTCATTAATAGTTGCATATATTCCCTATTGCAATTACTGGTATATACTTACTAGAGTCTTATATAATTCAGGACAAATCTGCTTTTTTCCTAAAAAGAATTAGATAATAAAAGGACAATGATAATTATTGCTTTCTCCTAAGCAGTATTTATCTTTCAATCAGGGTGTAGAGCAAGAGAAGTAGAAGAGAGTGAGCATGGGAATCTCATTTACTAGGCTGGTCATCAATATGAATCAAATTTATTGCTTAACTTTCTTCCTCATTTATTATTGGCATAGATACCAAGTAAATAATTTAATCATCATATAGAATGTATGAAGTTATATATGAACTGCTCTCCTGTAGCTGAAGTTTGAATCCAAATATTATTAGCAAAGTAACTCAAGTGGAGCCAATCTATTTTAGACCACTTATGGTGAAGATTCCTGCCAAACTAATCTTCCCTAAACAGTAAATTTATCAAGTCATTCTCTTTGAATTTATCAAATCTCATCTTTCTGTGTCCTGTTGCATCAGATCTAAACTTTCTGCCAAGCTTTCAAAAATCTCCCTATACTGGCTCCATACTTTCAAGTCAAGTATTTCTTACCATTCTGCAATTCCATTCTCTGCTTTAGGGAGACCCACTCTGCCCACACATTCTTACCAGGATTTTCTCCCTTCCCATTACTCATGTTGTTCTCTTTGTTGGGTGGCAACAACTTTCACTAAGACTTCCACCTACTCAAATTCAGTAACTGTTCAGTGTTCATTTCCACCATAAACGTTTCCCTACTAGCCTCTAACTTTTTTTTTAATTTTTATTTATTTATGATAGTCACAGAGAGAGAGAGAGAGAGAGGCAGAGACACAGGCAGAGGGAGAAGCAGGCTCCATGCACCGGGAGCCCGATGTGGGATTTGATCCCAGGTCTCCAGGATCGCGCCCTGGGCCAAAGGCAGGCGCCAAACCGCTGCACCACCCAGGGATCCCTAGCCTCTAACTATTCTAACATTTTGCGGGGATCTTTTACATGACTTTGGGTCATCATCACTTGATTTAGCTCATAATTAAATACTGACTTTTTCACACAGCAGTTCATGTGAAATAAAGTAGTCTATCCAGTTACAATGTGAGGTCCTTGAAAATAGACTATCTTACAGTTCTACATCTCTTACAATCTCTTGAACACAGAGGATTAATAAATGTCAATTAATGAACCAATTGATTATAAATTAGCACTTTTAATATTTACTTACATTGTGAATTTAGCTATAAACAATATTTAACTGAGTTAATTTATGCTATGTGCAGTTTTAGACTCTGAATATAATTCTTGGTTTTCAAATAATTTTTATATCTTTGTTTACAAAGCAAGAAATTTGAAGGAGCTAAGGAAAATGCAAATTATATTTTGTTTGCCAAAAGTATATTTACACATATGATCTTAATTATTCTGAATTAAAAATTCAGGGGGGATTTAGGATGCATGCATTTTTTTCCTGTTTGCTGAAGTGGAGGTTATATTTTGTGCCTACATTTTGCACAAATTATGAGGGGTTTTATTTTATTTTAAAGATTTTATGTATTTATTTATTCATGAAAGACAGAGAGGCAGAGACACAGGCAGAGGGAGAAGTAGGCTACCTGCAGGGAGCCCAGTGTGGTACTCGATCCCCTGACCTGGGATCAAGACCAGAGCCAAAGCAGAAGCTCAACCTCTGAGCCACCCAGGCGTCCCTATTCAGGGGTTTTAAATAGATCATTTAGTTTGTTTGTTAACTTGAATTGATTTGTCATTGCCAGTGTGAATACTGTGATGAAAAGGATTTTGAAATCATATTCAGACTCTTAGGGAATGAAAGCCATACTTAATTAACAATATCTACCCTGGGTTTGGGTTTGGGGTGTGGACATATGCTATTCCTATGTCTAATTGCATTTTTTTGACTGTATGCTTTGCTGGTGATAAGTGTGCCCAAGACAGAGGAAGATAAAGAAGGAAAGAGGCAAGTACAATACAGACCATGAATGGAGGCTTCATGAGAGGTTTTGTTATCTTGTTCCAGTTCTTAGAACAGTGAATGCAAAATGCACAGTGGCTGCTTAAAATATATGAACTGAATGAATAAATAAAACAAATACAAGGAGGACATGAAAGGTGAAAGGATATGGTTGAAACCCTTCACTAAGTCTGGGGTTCCAGCTGCTTAAAGACTATGACTATATCTAGTTCATTTTAATATTTTCAGAACATGCCATACATGCAGATTAGATGCTTTACAATGAGTGATTGAATGAATGTGTATTGTAACATGTTATCATGTATATATATGTATATATATTAGATTTTATTTATTTTTTCATGAGAGACAGAGAGAGGCAGAGACATAAGCAGAGGGAGAAGCAGACTCCCTGCGGGAAGCCTGATGAGAGACTCGATCCCAGGACCCTGGGATCATCACCTGACTGAAGGCAGACGCTCAACCGCTGAGCCACCCAGGTGTCCCATCATATATATTTGTAATGTTGCTAAAATAACGGAATTTATCCATTCATTCCATGAACTATTATTAATTCCCAAATTGTGTCAAATACTATATGTATTGAAGGCAATTTTTACTTTATTAATAATATGTGAATTTATACAAATGATATGATTATATTTTTAAAATGTTTTTGCCAAATGCTGCATAAATGGCATATTCAGCAACCTGACAAAACAATTTATAGGCTTTTATCTTCTTAATGACTGTTAGTATCTTCTGCAATGAAGCTGGTCATTCAAAGATCACACTACCTTGAATTTGAAGGTCAAAACAAATGGCTAGACTTTTAAGATTTTATTTATTTATTTGGGAGAGAGAATGAGCGCAAATGGGGGTGGGGGCAGAAGGAGAAGCAGACTTCCCCGCAGAGCAGGAAGACCAATGTAGGGCTCCATCCCAGGAGCCTGGACCATGACCTGAGCCAAAGGCAGGCATTTAACCTAACCGACTGAGCCACCCAGGCGCCCCTGGATAACCAATTATTAATAGTGAATATGTATTTAAATATGTATTATTTAAGCTGTCTTAAAGTTATAACAGTCTATGATTTGCTAAACAGATTATTTAAATGATGAATCAAACAAAATAATAGTTATTTATTTACTTCTATAATAACTACTTTCTATGCAATACAACCTTTATTTCTTAAAAATAGATTTGAGGAGCTCTTGATAACTTTTTACAAACAGGAAACAGATTTTGAGAGTTAGCTAAGGCAGAATTTGAAATTAGATCTGTTTATTAAAAACATTAATAAAGGACCTATCTTCTGTCTTATTCAATATGGGTTGTCATAGTAACAAAATACCATAAATTGTATGGCTTAAACAAAATAAATTTACTTCTCATATTTCTGGATACTGTGAAGTTCAAGATCAAAGTATCAAGGTGCCAGCCAATTCAGTTTCTGGTGAAAGTTCTCTTCCTCGGTTGCAAAAGATTGTCTTCAGTTTGTCCTCATGTGGCTTTAAGAGAAAGAGAAGGAAGAGAGGTTTCTCCTATAAATTCATAGTCCTTTTAGATTAGGGCCCCACCTGTATAACCTCATTTAATCTTAATCACTTCCTAAAGACACTATCCATATATATAGTCATATGGAGGTTCAATCTAAGAATTTGAGGGGGAATGCAGTTCAATCCATAGTTGTTTTTAAACACTATAATAGGCAATTTTACAATTAGTACCATTACAGTTTTTGAATAAAGATGAAACAATTTAATATTTTGAGTTATTTTTCAGTTATTTTGTCTTGGTGTGATTTACTTTGTGACCTCCAATTAATAACTCGAGTAACTCTGTGGCACATAGTAATAGTTAGTAAAATAATGAGAGGATTCCACCACCTAAAAACAAATTTATAGTGATATAGACTTGTATTTTTATATGATTTTCAATTTTTTGTCTCCAAAATATGAGTAAATTATATATTATTTTCAATGCAAATGACACATACTTTCATTATTCTTGATAGCAGCTCTAAAATTCAAAGCCTAAACTCAGCTCTGGGTTCCTAAATTTAATTATACCCTATGATTTGACACTTTGAGTGTCTAATCTTCTTTGCCATCTTCATTGTTCCCCAGCCCATCAAAAATATTATGTAGTCACAGAAAGAGCCTTAGATTTCAGATATGCTTTTGAGCACCTGAAGAAAACTGTCCTCATGGTTAAAAATTGTTTTACTTAAAAATTTTAAGGGTCTAGTAGGGAGTTAATATGGAACATGGAGTCTAGAATATGACAGCTTTTCAGGTTGCTTTTTTTTCTTTCTTTCAACAAAGAAAGCCTTAAGAAAAGAGATCTTTTCAAAGTATTTATTTATTTATTTATTTATTTATTTATTTATTTATTTATTTTCAAAGTATTTAATTGGTTTTCTATAGCACATACTTTTGACCTTAAATTTTTGCCTCACATAAAGGAGACTCTAAAGAGTTGTAAAATTAAATAGCTTCAAGCCTTAACTACAGACAGGCTGGAGACAAAGAAGAGAAGGGAAGGGATGTTACAACCTGAGATTTTTAGTAATAAGTGTTGTAAGGTCTGCCTAATTTTTACCAAATTTGCTGTACTAAGTACACCAAGATACTTAAATTGGAACAAAATCCACTAGCTTAAACAGATAATATCTGTTGTCTAGTAGGACAGAAAGAATTCTGGGCGAGCTAGTAGAAGACAGTTCCAGGGCCAGCTCTGTAACACTGATCACATACTAATTGTATCTCTTTAGTAGAGATGGCCCTGGAGTACCTTTGTCTTCTAAAATGTGACAGATTTCCTTTCCTCCCTTTCTCCCTCCTTCTTTCCTTCCTTCCTCCATAAATATTTGTTTTATATATACCATATCCTAGGCACTGTGCACACAGTAAGGAACCAGAATGAAAGAATTCCTGAGCTCAGGGAGCTCATAGCCTAGTTGGAGGAGCCCAGACATGTAACAACTAGTTACTAAAATAGTCCTATAATTTTAAATGCAATAACTGCTTCAAAGATAGATTTACCTTAGTGGAGAGGAGGCTTTTAAAAAAATATTATTTTTTGTCTGTATATATTCTTCAACTTCCATGTGTTAAAGGGAAGCATTCAGTCTTTTTTTTTTTTAACTGTAATGAATAAGAAATGTAATTGATAATGGGCTAAAATTTCTATAAAGAAAAGAATACTTGTAATGCAGTCTACTTGGGATTCTTTTAGGCTAACTGTAGGACTTTTTAAAATACATTTTAGCAAAATTCGCTGTCCATTTCCTAAAAATTTTCTTTTGCACTATTCTAGGAGAGAGGCTTAAGCCTATTTCAGTGCCTTCTACTTTAAGAATTACACATGTTGCCAATGAGTTGTTTTATTCATGAAGACAATGAGCTCAGAGGATTAGGTGAAATATACTGTGCCCTAGATTTCTCTTTTTTTAATGTGAATTTTTTCCCTAAATTTTAGGCCAGCTGAAAACATTCTCTCTATATAGCTTTTTGTAAAAAATTTCAACAATGCAATAGTATATAAAATTAGAACGAAAACTTTTCCCCTTCGAACAACCCAACTTTCCCATATGGTGTCTTTTCTTGCATTTGTTTTCTGCATAGATATACAAAAATAGCTATAAATTTTTATTAAAAAATGTGCTTATGTGATATAGTTTGTAATTTGTATATCTTCCCTAACTACACATACGGACATGCACACACACACAGAGTAGATATTTTTCCACATTGTTATACATAATTGTTTACTCTAAGATTTATTTAATTTTCCACTACACTAATTCACTGTAATTTATTTAAACAGATACTTCAGTAGTGTTGGATACTTGTGTTATTTCTAGCTTTTTACTATTATAATTCTGCAATGAAATCCTTTATGTGTCTGTATTTCCTTTTTCTGTAATTATTTTTATATGTTACTAATTAGAATTTAAGATTTATACAGATTTAGAACTTTGATGGATATTGCTATTTTGCCCTCTAAATAACTGTGTACCAAGCTATTCTTTTGTATTAAATGTGTATGTGCCCCTGCTCCTCTCTGCCTTCTGGCCACTACTGCATTTTATCATATTTGCTCATACCATAAGGAGGTTTACAATGCAATTGCTTTACTGACACAATTATATGTTTACTGGTGTTGTTGAAAGTCTTTGTTGATGTTTATAATTTATTTTACTTAATTTGTTTATATCTGAACTTATTACTCATTTTATCTATTATTTTTTAAAAAAGATTTTATTTATTTATTCATGAGAGACAGAGAGAGAGAGAGAGAGAAAGAGAGAGAGAGAGGCAGAGACACAGGCAGAGGGAGAAGCAGGCTCTACGCAGGGAACCGGATATGGGACACCATCCTGGGTCTCCAGGATCATGACCTGAGCCAAAGGCAGATGCTTTAACCCCTAAGCCACCCAGGTATCCCTTATCTATTATTTTGTAGATACTATTAATATTCACATCAAAACTCACAATTATATGTTATAGTAGTTTTCCCCAGTATGTCATTTTTTTTTATTTTTGTTTATGGCATCTTTTGTCATGTTAAATTATATATATTTTTTATAGAGTTAGCTAATTTATTTTATGACTTTTGGGGCACCTGGTTGGCTCAGGGGTTGAGCGTCTGTCTTTGGCTCAGGTGGTGATCTCAGGGTCCTGGGATTGAGTCCTGTGAGAGAGGCTTAAGCTCCCCACAGGGAGCCTGCTTCTCCCTCTGCCTATGTCTCTGCCTCACTCTGTGTCTTTCATGAATAAATAAACAAAATATTTTAAAAAATGTCTTTTATGGCTTTTAAAGTTGATAACATCCATTGAAAGAACTTCCCAAATTAAGATTTAAATAATGTTCCCACATTTTATTACTTATATATTTATTTTTTTAACATTCAAATCTTAAAGTTAACATAACTTTATTATAATGTATGTTGCAAGATTGATTTCCAACTTTATTCCTAGCTATAAAGGCAATTGTTAAAATAATATTTACTGAATATGCTGTTCTTTCTCCACCAGTTTGAAATGCTTCGTTTACCATATATAAAATTTCCATTTGCACATGGGTCTTTTGGTTGACTATTGTGTTTCATTAATCTGATTATCAGGGTGAGTAACATATTGTTTTAATAACTGAGACGTTATCATACATATTTATATTCGGATGGACAATATATTGTTATTATTCTTCATTTTGACAATTTCTTGTCTCTTCATTGACCTTCTTGTCTACATAGACTTAAGAATCAACTTAGTTCCCTTTACTCTAAAAAAATATTACTAGTATTCTGATTAAAACTTTACTTTTATGTATTAGTTTGAGGAGAAATGACATCTTTACAACAATGAGATTTCCTATCTAGGGACAAGATATATTGACACATTTATTGAAGACTTCTATGTCCAATGATACAGTTTTAGTTTTCCTTAAATAGTTCTTATACATTCCCTGTATAGTTTATTCCAAGGTGTTCTGTAGCTTTTGTTGGTATTGCCATGCAGGCCTTATTAGAATTACATTGTCAATTAAAAATCCTTAACCTAATCATTTTTGATACATTAACTCATTGAGTTGATTTTCACTTGATTTGTTTCTGATTGGCTGAGTAATGAGCATCTCCAAATAATGATAATTAGTTTCGGTTGTGGAGTAAGAAAATTGGGAAGGAATTCTCTGCAAGTGTGTGGAAGCATTTTTCTTTTCATGTGCACGGTGTGAATGGTGTTATTGGGAGTATTACTCTATTGCTTCTCTGGCTGTGAGAGAGAGCAGTTGTTAGCAACCTGCTGCAACTTTGTCCCAAATGCAGTCCTTACTGGTTACAGCTTTAGTCCATTGGACAGACAAGCCATTCTGGTGTACACCCAGACTACCAAAATTATTCTAGTTACCCTGAAGGTTACACCCAGGCCTGCTCATATTCTAGCCTCTGCTCTCTCTCTGAGAATGGGTTTTTTTCTAGAGTGGTTCAGAAAACTGGTGCAACTTCTGCACTAAACACTACATTCTTTCCTGTCAAATGTTTCTTAACTTTGTTCTCCTGCCTTTCTTATCTCAGCGCTTTATTTTTATTTTTCTTACATAATATTTGATAGACACAAAATTATATATAATCTATGTGTCAGTGTGAACCAAAATAATAAAGTGAACACCACTGAATTTCCCTTCTCACCTGGAGAACTTCATCCATGCCATTCTGAATACCTCCAAATCTACCAATGGGTTTCTTCTTTCCTATCCTTTCCTATTCCTGCTTCCCTCCCTTCTCCCCTTTCCTCCCTATTCTTCCTTCCAAATTTTGTATTTGCTATTTTCTGTCTTTAAAATTATTTTTTATCAACATGATGCTTACCAAAGCAATGCATTTTTTAGTTTTAGTTTTGAGTTTCCTAAGAACATTTGGCCACACACTGACATCATGCTGTTTGTATCAATTTGGGTTTGCTCAGGTAAGCAGAACCCATGTGAGTGATAAAGAATAAGGGCTTGGGGCGCCTGGGTGGCTCAGTGTTTGAGCATCTGCCTTTGGCTCAGTCTGTGATCCCAGGTCCTCAGATGGAGTCACACATCAGGCTCCCCACAGGGAACCTGCTTCTCCTCTGCCTCTCCATGTCTCTCATGAATAAATAAATAAAATCTTAAAAAAAAAAGAAGGCTTCATCATACAGATCAGAAGTTAGGCAATTACAGAACCAGTTAGGCACTCTATGTAGATCTTTTTTGGCCTCTCTCAGCTCCAAGTCAGCCTGACCTGAGTCCCTATGTGGAGCTGGACATAAAGTGGGAGAGGCCAAGGACAAACTAGAAACACATTTCTCTCTCGAGGCCTCCAATCTTGTGATAAAGGTACCTGAAGAATGGCATTCTGAGTTTTACCTGGCCAGAATCAGAGAAGCTGAAGAGAAAATTTGGAGGGATTTAGGGGAGCTGCAGGCAGGCCTGGCTGCTGTCCTTTGCCAAGATCAGTGACAATGTGTGTGGAGCTGCAAATACACGTGAATGATTCTAATCTTCTGGGAGTTAAAAATTTCACCTTCTAAAGGCTCAGATAACTTTTTTTAGGCAACCAAACTTAACTAAAAATAGCAGATAGTATTCTAAGACATGTAGTTTCAAATTACTTAAATTAACACAATAAAAAGGTATCTACTAGCCTTTATAGAATTCTGTGAGTTTTTTGTCTCCATATTTACTTTGTAAGCTGTTTTATGTAGTTACATATCCTTAATTTTCATTGGCGCATAGATAGTTCACCATGGGAAAAATCTGAAGCTTATTTATCCATTCTCCTATTTATGGATATGTCACTTGTTTTCAGTTATTGTCATTGTGAAGAACGCGGCTGTGGAAATTCTGTCCAGTTTTCCTGATGTAATTATAAAACATTTCTCCATGGTTTAGAAATAGGAAAAGATAGGATATACAAATTTTGAACTTTATAAAATAATGCCAAATTTCTTGTCAGAGTGGTTTTGCCAAATTTATACTCTTACCCATGCCGTATAGAGTTTTAATTGAGACACATTCTTGCCTATGAATACTTGGCATTATCATAGTGGTTCATATTTTCTCATCTGATGACAGTAGAATAATATCAATTTGTGATATTTATTTGCATTTTCCTGATTGTCAATGAATTGACTATATTTTCAAATTTATTCCCCATTTCTTTTTGTCTTCTGAAAATTCTTGTTTATTTAACTTATTCTTTTCTTATGTTTTTTCTTTCTAATTTTAGAAGTTCTTTACATATTTTGGATACTAATATTTTGCAGATTATATGTGTTGCAAATAATAGTCTTTCTAATATATTTTTAGTGTTATTTAATTACATAAATTTTAAGTAAATAAAATGACCAATATTATCAATCTTTTATGGTTAGTACTGTTTGTATCTTTTTTCAAACACCTAATATATTCTGAGGTCATTAATGTATTCTCCTGGGTTATCTTCTGTTAGCTTTGATATTAGGTCCTTAATCAACCTAGAATTGAATTGTGTGTGGTTTTTGGTAGATTCTATGCCATTTTTTCCCAAATATATAACTATTAGTGAATATTTATTTATTGAAGGGTCCATGATTTCTATGTTTTGCGTGGCCATCTCTGTTATATATCAAGTTTAATATTCATACATCTGTTTTCTGAGTTGTGTATTCTATTTTTGCCAGTCAATTGATCTAATACTATTTTTATTATTATACACTTATAGTATATCATGCTATTTATCAGGGAAAATACCTTCACTTTATTCCTCTTCTTCAGGAGTATGTTAGCCATTTTTCTTTCCATTATTCTTCATAAAAATATCAGAAAAAAATGTCCAGCTTTCAATTCTGTATGCAAGGTTCTCAGGAGGCTCCACTATGTCCTAATGACAAATAAAAAGGTGAACAGATTGAACTGAAAAATTAGCAACTCTTTTAGGATCCATAAGCTAGGTGAGGACATAGGGCAAACTACTGCCTCCAAGATTAGAGACACAAACAAGTGGCTATAGGGAGTTGTGGCTTACCATAACAGACACTCAGGAGTGGAAACTGCTGTGAGAACCAGTGCTGGGGTAGGAAAACTTGATCTATAATTGGTGCTTAAAGGGAGATTTATAGGATTGAATGCATATATTAGAAAAGAAAGATATTTAAAAAAATATCTAAGTTTCCACCATAGGAAAGCAGAAAACAAAATAAAAAATATACAGAAAAAAATAAAGTACAAATTACAACAGAAATCAATAGTGAAAAGAAATAAACCCCAAAGCTAGTTTTTCAAAAAGACAATAAAATAAATAAGCCTATAGCCAGGCTGATTAGAAAAGAGTAGGGGGTAGCAGGAGGCAAGAGAGAGAGAGAGAGAGAGAGAGAGAAGGGGTTGCTAATATCAGAAACGAAAGAGGAGACACTACTACCAACCCAATAGACATTAAAAAGATCAAGAAGACTACTATAAATAGTTTTATGTCCACAAATCTTATAGCCTACATGAAATGGGTAAATTTCTTGAAAGACACATTTACCAAAACTCACACAAGAAAAATAGACAATCTGACTAGATCTATATCTATTAAAGGAATTGGATAGATAGTCAATAACCTTCAAAACCAGAAAACAACAGGCCCAGATGGTTTCACTGGTAAATTCTGCCAAACATTTAAGGAAGAAATTATGTCAGTTTTCCCTATAGTGTCTTTCAGAGTATGCAAACAGAGGGAATACTCTTAAATCATTCTATGAGGTCAACATTACCCTAATGCAAAACCTAAAGATATTACAAGAAAAGAAAACTAAATACTAATGTCTCTCAGGAGCATAGATGCAAAAATCCTCAGCACAATAGTAGCAAATCAGATCCAACAATGAATAGAAAGAAGTATACACCATGACCAAGTGGCATTTGTCCCAGGTGTGCAAGGCTGGTTTAACATTTGAAAATCAGTTAATTAAATCCATCACATCAACAGTTTACAGGAAAAAAACACATGATCATATCAATAGAGGCAGAAAAAGCATTTGACAAAAAGCTTTCTAATACCTATTCATGAAAAAGAAAGAAAAAACACAGTAAACTAGCAATAGAAGAGAACTTCCTCAATTTGATACAGAATATCTACAAAAAATCTCAGGCTAACACCAAGATCAGATACAAGGCAGGGATGTCCCTTTTCATCACTCATTTTCTTTTCTTTTTTTTAAATTTATTCATGAGAGACACACAGAGAGAGGCAGAGACACAAGCAGAGGGAGAAGCAGGCTCCTCGTGGGGAGCCTGATGTGGGACTTGATCCTGGGACTGCAGGACTATGCCCTGAGCCAAAGGCAGATGCTCAACCACTGAGCCACCCAGGTGTCCCATCATTTTCAACATTGTATTGAAAGTCCTAGCCAATGCAATTAGAAAAGGAAGTAAACAGTATAGAGATTGGGAAGGAAGAAATAAAACTGTCTTCTTCATAGATGATATGATAATTTATGCAGAAAACCTAAAAGAATTAACAACAACAATAAAAAGTTTCTGGAACTAATAAGGGATTATAGCATATTTGCAGGATTTAAGGTTAATATGCAAAAATCAATTACTTTCCTATGTATCAACAATGAACAAGTAGAATTTGGAATAAAAACAATACAATTTACATTAGCAAATACTTAGGTCTAAATCTAACAAAATATGTACAAGGTCTATATTAAGAAAACTACAAACTCCAATTGAATGAAATCAAAGAACTAAATAGAGAGATATTTTATAATCATGAATAGGAAGATCAATATTATCTAGAGATACCAATTGACCTGTAGATTCAATACAATTGCAATCAAAATCCCAGGAAGTTATTTTGTGGATATTAACAAACTGATTCTAAAGTTTATATGGAGAGACAAAAGACCAGGAATAGTTAACATAATATTGACAGAAAAAAAACAAAGTTGGAGAACTGAAGCTATCCAATTTTAAGATCTACTATAAAGCTGCACTAATGAAGACAGTGTAATATTGTGAAAGGATAAATAGATCAATGGAACAGAGTAAAGAGCTCAGAAACTGACACAAATAAATATAGTCAATTGATCTTTGTCAAAGGGACAGAGTCAATACAATGGAGCCAAGTAGTCTTTTCAGCAAATGGTGCTGAAATAATTGGAAATCCACATGCAAAAAAATGAATAGAGATACAAACTTACATCTTTCACAAAAATTAACTACAAATGGATCAGTGATCTAAATGTAAAACACTAAACTGTAAAACTAGGAGATGACATATGAGAAAACCTAGATGAACCTTGGGTATGGATATGACCTTTTATATACAACACTGAAGGCGCACAATCTATGAAAGAAATAATTGATAAGCTGGACTTCATTAAAAATAAAAACTTCTGTTCTGCAAAAGACAGTATCAAGAGAATGAAAAGACAAGCCAAAGACTAGGAGAAAATATTTGCAAAAGACACATCTGATAAAGGATTGTTATCCAAAATACGCCAAGGGCTCTTAAAACTCAATAATAAAAAACAAAAACAAAAAACAAAAAAAACAGATTAAAAAATGAGCCAAAGACTTAACAGACACCTCAACAAAGAAGATACACAGATGCCAAATAATTATATGAAAAGATGATGTATGTCATGTGTCATCAGGGCAATGCACATTAAACAACCATGTGATACCACTCTAACTTACTAGAATGGCCAAAATCCAGAACATTGACACCACCAAAAGTTGGTGAGGATGTGGAGCAACAAGGAACTCTCATTCATTGCTAGCGGGAATGAAAAATTATACAGTTACTTTGGAAGACAGTTTCACAGTTTCTAGCAAAACTGAACATAATCTTATCATATAATCCAGCAATCAGGTTCCTTGATAGTTACCTATAGGAGTTGAAAACTTACATCCACACCTGCACATGAATGTTTATAGCAGCTTTATTCATAATTAATAAAACTTGGAAGCAGCCAAGATGTCCTTCAGTAGGTGAATGTATAAATAAATTGTGGTACAGCCAGACAATGGAATATTATTCAGTGTTAAAAAGAAAGGAGCTATCAAACCATGAAAAGATGTGAAGGAACTTTAAATGCCTATTACTAAGTGAAAGCAGTCAATTTGAACAAATTACATACCATCTGATTCCAACTATATGATAGACATTTTCCTCAAATTTTCAGGAAACTAGCATGCAATAAAAACAATGTTTTATGGAAACTCCCCTACTTATTTTCCTAGTGAGAAGATGCTGTAATGTACCTAATATACAATTCTTCCAGAATTATGTGTCCAGATTTCTTATGTTGCAATCTTAAAACTCTTGAGCCAAAAATGTCATATTTTGAATTGAATGATGACCTTTGAATGGTAATTTATACTTGGGAGTTAGGGTCAGTGAAAGTGACCAAACACTTTAGCTTCTGTCATTAAAACCAATTGACCCAGATGCACTTCCTCTCTTTTTATTGTACATTATTACCGAAATTGGAAAGAACTGTGTACCTAGATAGCTAGCACCCCTTAACCTTCTTTCTGTTTTATTTAAAAACTATAAATCAGAAATTATTTGCTCTCTAAATAAAGTTATACTAATCAATAATAGTGAAACCATGCTGAATGAGAGGAGCAGTCAATAGTGAAACCATGCTGAATGAGAGGAGCAGCAGATTGCTGATAGGGATGAGCAATCTCTAACATTTTCTTTCTATACTATGCAAATGTCAATGGTTTAAGAACTTTTTAAAAAACAAGCTAGAATGTAGGTATGCCTGAATGATACCCCAAAACTAAGTATCTGAAACAAACAAAACTAGATTATCATGTTACCTGTTACTCAATGTCAAGCTTCATTAGGACTCTAGGATACTTCAAATTAAATTTGAAATAATGAAATGAAAGTCTGACACTTAAGTTCTTAGCCAGACCTTGCTATCAAAACTCATACTTTCCATGATTACTGTGGTAGTAGTCACTAACATTTTGGCATGCCACAATTTGGATGTGGTTTGAAATGGCCTTTAATTTTGATGTTTAGCTTTATGAGGATGAGGCAGGGACAGGAATCATTTCAATGCTTCAAGCAGTGTCCTCGCCAGAAAGACTGAGTAGAATGATACTGAGAGAGTGATCTTTGGAGCGAGGCAGACCTGACTTCACATCCCAGTACACAATCTAGGGGAAGCTCTTCCAGACTCTGTGAGCCTCAGACAACCCAGCTGCAAAAATGAAGATCAGAATCCCTTCTTTGCAGAGCCATTGTGAGAATGAAGCAAGATAATATTGTTAAATATTAGGCATTCATTAATAGTTGCATATATTCCCTATTGCAATTACTGGTATATACTTACTAGAGTCTTATATAATTCAGGACAAATCTGCTTTTTTCCTAAAAAGAATTAGATAATAAAAGGACAATGATAATTATTGCTTTCTCCTAAGCAGTATTTATCTTTCAATCAGGGTGTAGAGCAAGAGAAGTAGAAGAGAGTGAGCATGGGAATCTCATTTACTAGGCTGGTCATCAATATGAATCAAATTTATTGCTTAACTTTCTTCCTCATTTATTATTGGCATAGATACCAAGTAAATAATTTAATCATCATATAGAATGTATGAAGTTATATATGAACTGCTCTCCTGTAGCTGAAGTTTGAATCCAAATATTATTAGCAAAGTAACTCAAGTGGAGCCAATCTATTTTAGACCACTTATGGTGAAGATTCCTGCCAAACTAATCTTCCCTAAACAGTAAATTTATCAAGTCATTCTCTTTGAATTTATCAAATCTCATCTTTCTGTGTCCTGTTGCATCAGATCTAAACTTTCTGCCAAGCTTTCAAAAATCTCCCTATACTGGCTCCATACTTTCAAGTCAAGTATTTCTTACCATTCTGCAATTCCATTCTCTGCTTTAGGGAGACCCACTCTGCCCACACATTCTTACCAGGATTTTCTCCCTTCCCATTACTCATGTTGTTCTCTTTGTTGGGTGGCAACAACTTTCACTAAGACTTCCACCTACTCAAATTCAGTAACTGTTCAGTGTTCATTTCCACCATAAACGTTTCCCTACTAGCCTCTAACTTTTTTTTTTAATTTTTATTTATTTATGATAGTCACAGAGAGAGAGAGAGAGAGAGGCAGAGACACAGGCAGAGGGAGAAGCAGGCTCCATGCACCGGGAGCCCGATGTGGGATTTGATCCCAGGTCTCCAGGATCGCGCCCTGGGCCAAAGGCAGGCGCCAAACCGCTGCACCACCCAGGGATCCCTAGCCTCTAACTATTCTAACATTTTGCGGGGATCTTTTACATGACTTTGGGTCATCATCACTTGATTTAGCTCATAATTAAATACTGACTTTATCACACAGCAGTTCATGTGAAATAAAGTAGTCTATCCAGTTACAATGTGAGGTCCTTGAAAATAGACTATCTTACAGTTCTACATCTCTTACAATCTCTTGAACACAGAGGATTAATAAATGTCAATTAATGAACCAATTGATTATAAATTAGCACTTTTAATATTTACTTACATTGTGAATTTAGCTATAAACAATATTTAACTGAGTTAATTTATGCTATGTGCAGTTTTAGACTCTGAATATAATTCTTGGTTTTCAAATAATTTTTATATCTTTGTTTACAAAGCAAGAAATTTGAAGGAGCTAAGGAAAATGCAAATTATATTTTGTTTGCCAAAAGTATATTTACACATATGATCTTAATTATTCTGAATTAAAAAAATATATTTTAACTGAGTTAAAGTTCTCTTAGGAATAGGAGTCCCATTTTATCAGTCACAATCAGCTGATTAATGTTTATGTCCAACACTTTTTAGGTATCACTATAGTTGATATAGACACATTTATCTTGGGAATTTTATAGCAGTGAGAGAAAATAAAGCAGTTTCTTTTACTGATTTAATATATTAGAAGGTAAGATTTTAATATTCTACATAACCATGGCTTACATTCTTTTTCTAAGACAAAATCCTAACTTGGTATCTTAGATATACTTCTTTTATCATTTTTATTTTTATCATTAACCATACTATTATTATGTACTTTCAAAAACCAAATGCTAGTTATTTTTTTCTGTTAAAGGAGAGTTGTATGGTATACTTTAACTTTTAGCAGCATTATTACATTACACAAAGCAGGCTTAATGTAATTATATTAGAATGGCATTAGCACAGTTGTTGCACAGATTTTTCCCTAGATTCAAAGTGAAAAATACACTCCATTGATTTAATTATCTTTTTATAGGAATCTATCATCATGTTCATGCTGTGAATTTTCAGTAGTTTAGAGACTATCTGGGGGAACAGGATATAGAAAGAACTGATGTTATTTGAGAATTTGTACGGTGAAATATATATTAACCAGCAGGTGTCTCTGTTACACAATGCAGTTGAGATTCTGGAGGCATTTCTTACATTGATCCTATTTTACATGTAAGTAAATTCTCTTCCGTTTTTACGTTTAAATTTCCTTTCTTCTTCCATGCTATGTGAAGAAATTCTTAAAATCTTGTATTGTTAATCATGGTGCTGCTTTTTATTTTCCTTAAAATGCTTTATCCAACATTATTTTTTAGTGCCTGACTTTTACCTTCCTTCTCTAAGTTTATCATGCACCATCTTTCAGGATGAGTGCTAGATGAAGATCTTTAGAAGCCATTAGCACTGAAAAGATTATGATATCACACCTCTACATATGTAATTAAGTCAAAATATAGTAAACTACGTAATGGTAAGTTTGATAGTTTTTTAAAAATTTAACTAAAAGTTAAATAATAACTGACAATATGGCGATGTTTCAATTATATTCTTTTTCTTAAAATTTTCTAAAACAATCTGATGATATCTATTGAGGGATTCCTAAGTTTGGTCTGTCTTTTGTATAATCTATACTGAGTTAAAGGGAGGGTCAAGATGAAGCACATAATTATGCAAAATTCCCCTGCCAAAATTTAAATTATAGAGCAGATATACAGGAATGGATAAAGGGGACCAAGGGAGAGCCAAGTGAAAGCAGAGGAATGAATGAGTACACCCATACATTGCCAGTGAGAGCATAATTTGTACATTCTTTCCAATAAAAATCTAACATTTATTGATAGTTTAGTATGTGCTAAGCTTAGTATATATTCTCATTTTGTCCTCACCATAGCTCTAATTTGTGCTATGATTAATCTCATAAGTGAATAAACTAAGGCCCAGAGGCCTCACTGGGTTGCACTGGGTTGTACAGTAGGAAGTTGTCTAGCATTCCTGACCTCTATGCTATATTTCTGGAGAATTAATTTTTTTTAATTAAAGTTTTGTATACTTTTGGATTAGAACCTATATGAGTTAAAGAAATAATAATGGATAAGTGAAAAATATATCCCTAAGGTTTTTCTTAAAGATTTTTATAGTATTGAAATTCTTAGTTAATGCTACAGAATCAGACTTTCATGGACATTTATTTATTATGAGGCTTCCTGGGAGTCTCCAGAATAATGGAAAGCATCAAGTCATCAGGAAGGAAGAGGAAAGAACACTGACCTGAAGCTAGTAGATCTGGTTCAGGTGCCCTCACAACTTTAGCACATCCCCTGTTGGGATGAGCAATCTCTAACATTTTCTTTCTATACTACTCAAAACACTCAAAATCCCAGGAGAAGGCCTCCAGCTGGCCAAATTTAGGTTACTTGTCAACACCTGGCTGTTGAACCAGAAGAGATCATTTATTTCCTTTGGCTCCTATGATAGAAAGCAGTCTCTAAGATCTCCCCCAGGCTTAAAACAATGGAAAAGAGTTACTTCACTAATAATTAGGGTGCTGTTGGGGAGAAGAAACGAAACTTAGAAGACCAAAAATGTAAAAGAGACCACTAGACTACTTTGAAATTGAAATATCCAGCAAGGAGGATTAATGGATTAATTATATTTATGCCACATCAATCTAATAGAATACAAATGAACAATTAAAAATGAAATTGTAAAAGAACTATTTCTTGACATTGAAAGATGATCATGATATACAAATTAAGCTAAATTAAAAATAGTATATATTAATCCTTTCTTGTAAATACACACACAGCCACAAATATGCATTTTTTATGTGTTCAGAAACACTATTTTTTTTTTTAAGATTTATTCATTTATTGAAAGAGCAAGAGCACATTGAATGGGGAGGAGTGAGTGGGTGAGTGGGAGAGAGGAGAAAAGGGAGAGGGAAGGGCAGGGAAGAGGGAGAGAGAATCCTCAAGTAGGCTCTGAAAGGAGGAGCCTGGAGCCCAAGACAACATAGGGCTCTCTATACCAGAACCCTGAGATCATGACTTGAACCAAAATCAAAAGCCAGCCACTTAACTGACTGGGCTGCCCAGGCGGCCCTGGAAACACTCATTCTTAGTAGAACTAAGTACTTTCCTAAAATTTCCCAATAGCTTTTTGTTCTCCCTAATAGTTTCCTGTTCCTGGAGTGCCTGGGTGGCTCAGCCGGGTAAGTGGCTGCCTTTAGCTCAGGTCATGATCTCTGGGTCCTGGGATCCAGCCCTGGGTTGGGCTTCCAGCTTAGCCTGGAACCTGTGTCTCTCTCTTCCTCTGCCCTCCCTCTCCTGTCCGCACATACTTGCTCTCACTCTCTCAAGTAAATAAAATATTTAAAAAAAAAAAGTTTCCTCTTAAAAAAAAAAATTTCCTCTTCCTTTTCTCATGACTTCTATACTAGGTCTCCTATCACTTATCAGTTCCAGTTAATCTTTGGGGGAGACGGAGGAGTGGTTGTGTGTGTGTGTGTGTGTGTGTGTGTGTGTGTGAGAGAGAGAGAGAGAGAGAGAGAGAGAGGGAGGGAGAGAGAGGAGAGAGAGAGAAATCTTTTAGAATTATAACTATTCCCTTCTCTTTGTCATTTGTTTTTTGTGTATATGTGCCAATATAAATAGGTACAGAGGATTTAAGTCATGTGGGCTGTGCTATGAAATAATTTCAGAATCATTGAATAAGAATGATTGTCATTTGATTTGAAATAATTGGGAAATTTGTGTGTTTCTAATCTCTTTGCTTCATTCATGAATTTACATTACTTCTCTTTGAAGGAGACACAATCATACTGTTTATTGAATTTGTAGAAGCCTGGGAAAAATGAATAAAAACATTTGTAAAATGTGTTAAGCATTTTAGGCAAATTTTATTATAAAAGCATTAGATAGTAATGATAAATTTCCATTTATAAAGATTGCTAATTTTCTAGCATCTAACCTGAAATCAGTTTTTTTGAAATATGATCTGGTCTTGAGAACACATCTGAAAAGAGCTTGAGATGATCTGATAATGCATGTGGGATTATGCTGATATTTGTCAAATGGTTTTTTAAAGGCAGTACAAACTATTATCCACTGCAATACCTCATCTAAATGTCACCCTTGCCTGTGTTGACGTGGGGCCTATAGTTGTCTTGGTGTCTGATTAGTGCAAAGAATGATTTGTTTGGACTAAATGTGATTTTGAGCCTTCTTGCTTTCCCTGGCCATCTGAGAATGATCTAGTTCACACAGATTTCCTTAGTGTACCATGAGTTGTTCCAGAAGTCACAACCGAGCATATTTTGAAGTGGGAGTACAGTGTTAATAAGGTCAGGGGGATGAATTTTATAGGCCAGTTAGCTAACTCCCTACCATTGTTTGTCAGATATATGGAAGAACTGGGTTGGAGTTTACCTATGGATTACTGGAAATCTTAGTACTTGTAATAGAAAAAGGAATCAAGAATCATACCATCTTCCTTATGTGAGGCTCAAAGCACATTATAAAACAAACTATTCAGTAATTTTGAAAAAAATATTCTTTTTCTTGCAAAATGCAACATGGGCTAACACATGGTGATTTAAACAGTCTAGTAAATTGTTGCAGCATACTCAAAGAGATTTAAGAATGACAGAAATGACTAGGTCTCAAATCTAAGAGTGACTGGGATCTCATTTGGGCCTTATATTTCTTTGTCTGCCTGGAAGCAAGATAGAAAGTCTACCATCCCAGAAAAATTACTCTCCACCATCCCAGAAAAATTACTCTCCTCCTTTCATATCTTCCCTAATTATACACTGCAGGAGAATAAAATCATATTAATCTTTTGAGATATTGTAATTAATGTAATGAAAAAATGAGATTGATTTTCACTCCTTTTTTTTAAGAGAAGGGGGGCAGAGGGAGAAGGAAATAGAGAATCTTAAGTGGCTCCACACCCAGCATGGAATCCAACTCAGAGCTCCATCTCATAACCTTGAGATTATGACCTGAGCCGAAATGAAGAGTCAGACAGTTAAGCAACTGAGCCACCCAGCTGCTTCTATTTTCACTTATTTTTTTATTTTCACTTATTTTTGCATGTGTATTTCCTATAATATTTCATTTTATTTAAAAAATTGGTGTGTTCTAGAAACATGGTAAAATGAAATCACAGAACACATATCATGTTATATATGTTATACTTGAAAGCAATTAAATAGGGCAAACAGAACCAGTAATGTGTAATTATATGTTTCTATCCCATGTGCATAATTAATATATATGTAAATGTATTGAATAATGAGTCCAATATTTGTACTACTTTAAGTGTGAAGGCAATATTGGACAGAACACATTTTGAACACTTTTCCTATTTTACATCATTTGCAAAATATTTTTTTTTATGATTTCCCCAAGTTTTTGTTCTTTGCCTCCATCTGAAGTGTCTTCTCAAAGTATTAATAGTCTGAAGTCCAATGTGGAAACAGGGAATTAATAGCTGTTAAATTTCCATATACAAGTTATACAGGATGTTTAAGTTATACAGGATGCTTCCAGTGGGATGCCCGATGAAAGCAAACAAAGGTGTGATGATCCTCCTGGTGCAAACAAGGATAAAATGTAATAAATTTTAAATGCACCAATGAGTTCAGAAGAAGAAAGGGAAATGCCAAAGTGCCAAAAATGAAGAGGCAGCTGGTCCCAGGAGTGCTAAGTGCATTAATTCACCACGCTGTTTATGGAGGTCTCAGCCCTGGAGTTGTATTTTAAGTCTCATGTAGGGGCTGAATTTGAGGCCTGGGATTTGACAGCCTTTGGAGCCAAGATCAATACAAAAGCCAACATCCCTGAAGGGCTATGCTATTGAGAGAAATAATATACTAAGGAGAAAAAAAATCCATCTCCAGCAATAAGGAGGCTTTCTGTAACTGGAACCCAGGAAAAGTAAAACACAACAGTGGTCTTTTCTGGGAAATCGAAACTCCTAGTTCTTCCTCTTGCAAGTCAGATTAAATTGAAACTGCAAACTGAGAGATTAGCATAGAAGATGGTCCCTAGCTGGGATACTCTTGAATATCTTGCAGAAGAAGCCTTTGTAAAATCATAGTGGAATTAGACTACATAATCCACATCATACAGGAATCCACACAAAAATGACAAAAAAGAAGAGATAACGAACAGGAAGAATAGAACCTCCAGAACTTTGTATAATAGAACAGCTGAAAAGATTGAAATTTTTTTTAAGACATAAAAGAAGAAACTAAAGCATTAAGAAGGGAATGCTTTTTTTTTTTTTTTTTTTTCCCAAGAACCAAATAGAACTTTTAGGGGGAAAAATGCTTCATTTGTTTCTAACAACAGGTAGGTGAAAGAAACAATTCACCCAAAGGATACAACAAATTTAAACTCATATGCACTAAGAATACAGCCTCAAAATAGAGGTATTTTGTGTCCACTTTTGTTTCAAATATAATGAGGAATTTTTAAACCCCCTTCAGTTAATAAATAGATTAAGCCAATGAAATATTAATAAGACTGTATTTTGAGGCTGTATTCTTAGTGAATATGAGTTAATAAATATATTAAGCCAATGAACATTTCATTTTTTAAAAAGATTTTATCTATTTATTCATGAGAGACACACAGAAAGAAGCAGAGACACAGGCAGAGGGAGAAGCAGGCTCCCTGCAGGGAGCCCGATGTGGTACTTGATCCCAGGACTCCTGGATCATGACCTGAGCCAAAGGCAGATGCTCAACCACTGCACCACCCAGGTGCCCCAAAGATGTGAATATTTCAATTAACCTTCTAAACCCATGGACTTTTGTAGACGCTATACCCAATATTTATAAAATGCATGTTCTTTTCAGGAACATGTGTCATGTACCAAAATTAATTATATACTCAAACTGAAAAAAGTCTCAAAAACACAAATGAATCAATATTACACAAATAACATTCCCTGATCAGGGAGATAAATAGAAATAAATAAATAAATTAAAATTAATATCTATAATACAAAATTATAACAAAATTGCTTATACATTAGGAAATTAGTACAATAAGTTTCTAACTATTTCATGGGTCAAAGTAAAAATAAAGATGTAAATGAGAAAATATTTAGCACTGGATAACAATGAGCACATTTTATAACAAAACTTACCAGATGCCCTCAAACAGTGGAGGGAATTTATAGCCTTAAATTCATTTGAAGAGTAGTCAGAGAGATGAATAATGATTGAGGCATTCAACTAAAGAAGTTAAAGAATAAAAATAGAAACCAGAGGGAAGGATATAATGAAGATAAGGAAATTAGTGAAATGAAATAGAAACATGAATAATAAAGATCATCAAAAGTCAGATCTCAGTTCTCAGATCCATGCTGGTCTGTTTCCGTGTGTAATGATGATTTGTTCTTTATTTTTTCTTTCTTTTCTTCTTCATCTTTTTTTGGGGGGGCAGGGGTGTCTATCTCTGACATTGTTTTAATTATAACATGTTATTCTAAAAGCTGTTGTAATCAAGACAAAGAAGGTATTACCAAATCAGTAGACCAAGGATGGATTATTCAGTAAATGGTACTGGTTTAAATAGCTATACCTTTGGAAATATGTAAAACCAGACACTTATCTTTCACCAATATAAAAGTATATTGGAAGTAGGCTATATACTAAGTATAAAAAGAAAACTAACATTTTAAAAGAACATATCTTATGCTACTGAAGTAGAAAATACTTTTTTTTTTAAGATTTTATTTATTTATTCATGAAACACAGAGAGAGAGAGTGTCAGAGACACAGGCAGAGGGAGAAGTAGGCTCCATGCAGGGAGCTGATGTGGGACTGGATCCCGGGTCTCCAGGATCACGCCCTGGGCTGAAGGCAGTGCTAAACAGGCTGAGCCACCGGGGCCGCCCAAAAATACTTTTGTAAACAAGAAAAACACGGAAACTATAAAGGAATAACAAGTAAATATATTCAAAGATGCTCAACATCATTAAGGAAATGCAAACATTAAAACCAGAATGAGATACTTTTATTCTCCTACCAAAGTGACCTAAATGAAAAGGAGTGACATACCAAGTGTTGACATCAGTGTGTAGCATTTGGGACATTCATACACTGCTGATGGGACTGTAAATTGTGCTAACTACTTTGTAAAACTTTCTGCTCACCAAGCAAATCCACACATTCAATAATATTTACAGCACTTCTAGTGATGATTTTAGTATTCCCATCACTAGACACAACCCAAATGGCCACCAGCATGAGAATGAATGAATTGTAGTAAAGAATAAACTATAGCTACTCACAACAGGGATGAATCTCACAAATAAAATGCTGGCAAAAGAAATGAGTTGCAGGAGTCGATATTGTATCTTTATAATCCTATGACATAAGAGCAAGCAAAATTGATGTGTTATGGCTGATGTCAAAATACTGGTTACTTTTTCAGAAAGTATTGACAGGGAGGTGACACCAGGAAGCCTGCTGGGGTGCTAGAATTGTTCTACACCTTGATTAGTGTGGTGGGTACATAGGTACATAAATATGTAAAGATTTATGTATACTTAAAACTTACACACATCAATATTAGTTTATACCTCAGGAACAAGTAAAAAAATTAGTAATGGGTTCACTAAAAAGTTAAAATAGAAGTGAGAAAAAGGGTGATAATATTTGTAACTATATAATCAACAAAGAATTAGTATCCAAACTCTATAAAGAACTTCTAAATCTTAATAAAAGAAAAAAATATAGGGGTGCCTGGGTGGCTCGGTTAAGCACTGTGCCTTTGACTCAGGTCAGGATCCTAGTGTTCTGGGATTGAGCCCCACATCAGGCTCTCTGCTTAGCAGGGAATCTGATTCTTCCTTTCCTTCTGCCCCTCAGCCCCTGCCTGTGCTCTCTCTCTCAAATAAATGAATAAAATATTTTTTTAAAAATGTATAAACAATTTGGAACAAATAGGCAAAGGATACGAATGGGCAATTATTAACCAATGGACAGTAAGCTGAAAAGCTGTTTAAGCTAAATAGGAATTATTGAAGTGCAAATTAAATCATAGTGAAATATTATTTCATACCCATTAGATAAGCAAAATTAATTGGTCAGGTAACACAAATCTTGGCAAGATATCAGTTCCTAGGAGTTCTGAGGGGTTGCTGGTAGGTGCACATTCTGATATACTTGGGAGAACAATTTGGTATTTCTAGAAAAGTTGAAGATGAGCAGAGTCCCCAACTTGTCATTTTATATCTATGTCTACAATCTAGAAACATTTCCCCAAACATTCACATGAAAAAAAATTCAAGTCTAGACTAGTTATAAAGAAGTGGAAAAATATGTCACCTAATAGAGATATAAATAAACTTTACATGTGTTCTATTTATGCAATGTACTATAATTTCTAGATTAAAATAAATGAATATATCAATCTATATCAACACGTACATTTTTCACAAATATGAGTAAAAAATAAGATATAGTGTGATACTATTTATATAAAATTTAAAACACACAATCGTATATATTATTAATGTACATATACACATGTAATGCAATTACAAAAATATTCATGAGAATAATACACCAAGGTCAGGAGAGTAGATGACAAATGGAGGGGGAGTAGGAATTTTACTGTAGCCATGATTTTTATTTAAAATAAAATTTGGGGGATCCCAGGGTCGCTCAGTGGTTTAGCGCCTGCCTTTGGCCCAGGGAGTGACCCTGGAGACTCGAGATCGAGTCCCACATCAGGCTCCTGGCGTGGAGCCTGCTTCTCCCTCTGCCTGTGTCTCTGCCTGCCTCTCTCTCTGTCTTTCATAAATGAATAAATAAAAAAATCTTTAAAATAAAATTTGTTTGAAAGATTTTGTATTATTTTATTTTGGAGTTACTTCATAATTAAAAATATTAAAACGAAATGAGACTGGACTGTGCCTTGGATTATCTGTGAGTTAACTTCTCTTGGATTGAATTGTATATTCTAGCTCAGTTTTATAAAACTTATGACAGTATTACTGTAAGGAATTTTCCATGTCCCGCACTGTCATTTTAATCCTAGAATAGCTTCTTCTAGAGTCAGTATGGTGGAGAAAAACCTGTGGCCTGGGAGAAGGAATTGCCTTTGAATCCCAAATTTTTATAATTGCAGGTGAATCTATTTACTTCACTGAATCTTGGTGTTCTCATCTGCAAAATAATGAGTTTGTACTATATTATGGGCTGAATTGTTTTTCGTCAAAACTCCAGTGTTGGAACACTAACCCAAGGTACCTCAGGATGTGACTGTATTTGGAGGCAAGCTTTTAGAGAGATGATTAAATTAAAAGGAGGCCATTAAGGTGTGTCCTAATCCATTCTGACTGGTTTCCTTATGAGAAGAGGAAATCAGGACACTCAGAGACACCAGGGATGCATGAGCATGGAAAAAAGACCATGTGAAGGACATAGCAAGAAGGTGGCCATCTGCAAACCAAGGTGAGAGGTCTCAGAAGAAACCAAACCTGCCATCACCTTGATCTTGGTCTTTTACCCTTCCGAACAGTTGGAAATTAAATTGGAAATTAAGTTGGAAATTAAATTTCTGTTATTGTAGCAACCTAGTCTGTGGCATTTTGTTATGGCAGCCCTAGCAATGTAATACAATAATACTAATAATATCACCACTAATGTGTTTTCAGACATAAATTTCTACTGTTGTTTTTTTTTTTTTCCTCTTTCTTGATAGTCTGAGGTGGATGCAGATAATGCTGATAAGCTCCAGGTGGTCGTATGTCTTGCTTGTCTATCTTTCCTCCTGTCTCTAGATATTTGCTACGAATTGGTAGAATCTTAGTAGCTAACAGTGTAGAATTCCAATATACACAATAAAGATTTACTCCCTCAGCTTTATTCCTTCATACTTCTTCAATAGTATATTTGGTGTTTCAACTCAGAATCTGTGTGTGAGGATTGAAGTGTGGATTTTTCTGACCTTTACCATTTCTATGATCATTATGGGTAAAATATCAGTATGTTTGTGTAAGTAAACTCTTCTAATCTCACCAGTTTGCTTCTACGATTACTGTCTCTTCATGTATACACTGCCTTTATTATCAGATCCTCCCCATTTTACCCTTTTCACATAATTATGATAAATTATAAAAATCTCAATGCATTTGATTCTATGTAGGTTAATGATATTTTTAGGGTGCATAAGGTAACATGTATTTCATATTTTCTTGATAGCACAAAGCATGATAACTAGAACTCCCTGGAGAATTATCGATTCTAGAACTGAAGTGGAAAATACACAAGATGAGTCTGGATCATCTTGTAGTGCCAGAAAATAAAGAAATGCTCACAAATAAACAAAATCTGTATTGATGGAAATGTGTCAAAGGGAAATAGAAGCCAACCAAAAGAGCTCCTCATGGCCCAAACTGGAACAGTTTAAGCAAGAAAATAAAGTAGTATTGGATTATAAACCAAAGTATAAAATAAATATTCATGAGTCCATACTGTATTAATAATATAAATATAACAAATGATTGAATAAATAGATAATGGTAGGAGAAGGAACAAATCTATGTACAAGAACTTCAAGTAATTTATGTAGATACGTTGCCCTTAGGGAAAGGAATATAACTCCCCACTCCTTAAGAGTGGGCTGCACATAGTAATTTCTTTAAATAGGAGAATATGGAAAGGGGTGAGGAGAGTAACTTTATAGGAAAGAAGGCTAATAAATACTAACTCAGGTAGTTAAGATCAAGAGCAACAGTTACAAATTTTGTTGATAGTATGTACTCATGATATGCTTGTACCCTTGATGAAAATATCACTTTAATTCCATGATATTCTTCCTCCAAAATACATAACCACAGTATAACCATAAGAAAAATATCAAACAAATTCCAGTCAGGGGAGATACTACAAAAGTACTGACCAGTACTCCTCAAAGCTGTCTAGATGATCAAGCAAAAACAAAGTCTAAGAAACTGTAACAGACAACAGGAGCCTAAAGAGACATAACAGCTAAATGTAATGTGGCATTCTGGATAGAATCCTGGAACTGAAAAGGGATATTAGGTATTGATCCATTAATTGTAATAAATGTACCATACTAAAGTAAGATAGTAATAAAAGGAGAAGCTGGGTCCGGGAACTCTGTGTACTATTTTCTTAATTTTTCTGTAAATCTAAATCTGTTTTTTTTTTAAAGGCCATTTAAAAAAACCCAGAAAACCAAAATCAGACTTCAAACCTGAGGATTATGACAACACTTTTAGCTGAGTCCAGATGATAATATCAGAAAAAAGGTTAATGTATCTCTAAGACTTTGTATTTTAGTTAGCCTTACAGAATAAAATTAGAGTTTGCCTGTAACAAAAGAAAGTTTATGATTATGAAATCTACTGTGGTTCCTGATACATCACAAGCTTTTTCCTAAAACAATAAAATTTGAGAAAATGTAATTCAGTAAGACAATTTTCTATTTCTTTTCAGTTTTGAAATTTGGTTTTTAAATGTGATGTAGTTATCATTGATTCTCACTTGCAGATTGGGCTATGCTCAAGATACAGAGATATAGAGATGCTCAAGGTTACAAAACTAACAGGACTGAATAGAGACCTGAACCCAATCTTCAGGTTCCTAGCAGAAGATTTGGTCTTCTACAACAGTGGTCTCTAAATATTTTTATGGAATGCACTTCTCAGTAAATTTTTTTTCAATAAAATATTTTGAGAAGCATCTCTGAGTATATGTTTGTATGTTTATAAATCATCTGCATGTACTGCTAAATTAATTTTTAGTAAAGTATAAATTATACTTAAGTATATCAAGTATTAATATACTATTAATACACTATTAAGTATTAAGATGATTCAATAACAAATGCATATAAATTAAATGTCTATAATATTTTTCTGTGTACCAGGTGACTGTTAAGCCTTGTTTGTAAAGTACTGCTCAATAGCAGTGTGCCAATTATTTATTACTGTGTAACAACCCATCTCAAAACAATTTGTGGGTTAAAAGCATTTGCATTTTAATACAATTTTGTATGGTTCTAGGGTTGACTAGGCTCAGCTGGGTGGTTCTTACTCAGGGCAGCATTCATGGTTGCAGTCACATACTGATGGGCCAGAATCATCTGACAGCTTGGGCATTCACCTATTGCACCAGTGGGAAGATGCCAAAAGCTGAGGCTCCTTATACCATTTCTGTCTCTCTCTGTTCTTTCTTTGTTTACCTCTCTAGCACAGTGGCTTCAGGGAAGTTGGAATTTGTACACGGTGGTTCAGAGCTCCAAGGTCAATTTCCAAGAGAGAGCCAAGGGGAAATTTTATCTCTTTTTATGACATAGATTCAAAATTCATGCATTGCCACTGTTGAGTCCATTATTTAGAAGAGTCACCAAAGTCAGTGTATTTCCAAGACGAGACTTACACTTTACACTTTCAATGAGAACAGTGTCAAAGAACTTGCTGGCAAGCTTTAAAATCTCCACAGAGTCTGAACTCTGCTAATTTTGTTTTATGAGGCAAAGTCTACCTAAGTGCCCATTGGTTTGAAGAAAGAAACTAAGTAGCACCCCATACTTCTGATACCTGCCTTATTGTCATTTTCACAAATAATTCTACAGATATTCTCCTCTTTTTTAATTCCATAAAGAGGAAAGGTGCTCACTCTCAGACTCTTTAAAACGCTTTCTCTCTCATCTACAACTACAACAGTTCCCCAGGGACTTTTCCTCAAGGGTCCAAAGATGTCTCCACCTCAAACTGGAGATAAGATTTTTACAACAAAGGCTGCTGATATTGTTTTTGTTTGTTTTGTATTTTGCTGTTTCATCAAGCTTTAACATTAAATTAGTATCCCTAAATTATTGTACTGAGCACTTTTTGACTCCTTGTTATACAGCATACTTGATATGTTTGTCTCTGGATTGCATTTCCTCTCTCCAGGACCAGTAACTAAAGAAAATTAAGTGCCATAGTCATCTTACTTCATAGACAATTCTGCTTCAAATATTGTTCCACCTACATGAAAACAAATCCAGCTTATGTCAAAGTATGGTATGGGCATCTCTCCCTCGGGGTGCATGCCAAAGACACTATTTCTGTGTCTTCTACTGTCCCTTTAAAACTACTCAGTTAAGTGGCTCTATTTTTTACCCAATTTGATACCTTGGACTTATAACTTTTCTATTTTTTTCTGATTATAAAAGAACTCTGATCACTTTCAGACTCAAAATCAGCCTTGTTTTAGTAATAGATTCAATCCAGAGTTTTAATATAAATTCTTACTTCATTTATAGCTAACTAACCTCTCTCAGTTCTGGCTAGGTACTGCCTAGAAGCTACAGTGTGGAATAGGTGAGTGCTTGGTCACTTGATTTTTTTTTTTTTTTCTCTTTCCCTGCTTTGAGTTTTGCTGCCTCCTGTTCCAGGTTGTCTCTGGCTCTTTGGAGATGGTGGGAAGGAAGAAAAGGAGGAGAAATATATGGGTACATTTCATTTCACTTTTTAAGTTTGAGGACACTGGTGTTCTTCTTCCTTCTGTTCATTTTACTATTCTCATTCTCAAATCTTCCTGACCCTTTTCCACACTCAGAAATTCCAGCTTGAGTAATGTGTAAAATGAAGAGTTTAAGGAAGTAGAGCTTTTAGGCCATGTGGATGTGGGGCTCTCTAAGCATCTGGGGGTTTAGATAAACCTGAGGGAGGGAAGAAAATACAAGGTAAATGGATTTTGTTTTTTTGTTTGTTTGTTTCTTTTGTTTTTTGTTTTTAATTTATTTTTTATTGGTGTTCAATTTACCAACATACAGAATAACCCCCAGTGCCCATCACCCACTCACTCCCATGCCCCACCCTCCTCACCTTTCACCACCCCTAGTTCGTTTCCCAAAGTTAGGAGTCTTTATGTTCTGTCTCCCTTTCTGATATTTCCCACACATTTCTTCTCCCTTCCCTTATATTCCCTTTCACTATTATTTATATTCCCCAAATGAATAGAACATATAATGCTTGTCCTTCTCCGATAGACTTACTTCACTCAGCATAATACCCTCCAGTTCCATCCACGTTGAAGCAAATGGTGGATATTTGTCTTTTCTAATGGCTGAGTAATATTCCATTGTATACATAAACCACATCTTCTTTACCCACTCATCTTTCAATGGACACACAGGCTCCTTCCCCAGTTTGGCTATTGTGGCCATTGCTGCTATAAACATCGGGGTGCAGGTGTCCCGGCGTTTCATTGCATCTGTACCTTTGGGGTAAATCCCCAACAGTGCAATTGCTGGGTCGTAGGGCAGGTCTATTTTTAACTCTTTGAGGAACCTCCACACAGTTTTCCAGAGTGGCTGCACCAGTTCACATTCCCACCAACAGTGTAAGAGAGTTCCCTTTTCTCCGCATCCTCTCCAACATTTGTGGTTTCCTGCCTTGTTAATTTGCCCCATTCTCACTGGTGTGAGGTGGTATCTCATTGTGGTTTTGATTTGTATTTCCCTGATGGCAAGTGATGCAGAGCATTTTCTCATGTGCATGTTGGCCATGTCTATGTCTTCCTCTGTGAGATTTCTCTTCATGTCTTTTGCCCATTCCATGATTGGATTGTTTGTTTCTTTGGTGTTGAGTTTAAGAAGTTCTTTATAGATCTTGGAAACTAGCCCTTTATCTGATACGTCATTTGAAAATATCTTCTCCCATTCTGTAGGTTGTCTTTGAGTTTTGTTGACTGTATCCTTTGCTGTGCAAAAGCTTCTTATCTTGATGAAGTCCCAATAGTTCATTTTTGCTTTTGTTTCTTTTGCCTTCGTGGATGTATCTTGTAAGAAGTTACTGTGGCCGAGTTCAAAAAGGGTGTTGCCTGTGTTCTCCTCTAGGATTTTTATGGAATCTTGTCTCACATTTAGATCTTTCATCTATTTTGAGTTTATCTTTGTGTATGGTGAAAGAGAGTGGTCTAGTTTCATTCTTCTGCATGTGGATGTCCAATTTTCCCAGCACCATCTATTGAAGAGACTCTCTTTCTTCCAATGGATAGTCTTTCCTCCTTTATCGAATATTAGTTGACCATAACGTTGAGGGTCCACTTCTGGATTCTCTATTCTGTTCCATTGATCTATGTGTCTGTTTTTGTGCCAGTACCACACTGTCTTGATGACCACAGCTTTGTAGTACAACCTGAAATCTGGCATTGTGATGCCCCCAGATATGGTTTTCTTTTTTAAAATTCTCCTGGCTATTCGGGGTCTTTTCTGATTCCACACAAATCTTAAAATAATTTGTTCTAACTCTCTGAAGAAAGTCCATGGTATTTTGATAGGGATTGCATTAAACGTGTATATTGCCCTGGGTAACATTGACATTTTAACAATATTAATTCTGCCAATCCATGAGCATGCAATATTTTTCCATCTCTTTGTGTCTTCCTCAATTTCTTTCAGAAGTGTTCTATAGTTTTTAGGGTATAGATCCTTTACCTCTTTGGTTAGGTTTATTCCTAGGTATCTTATGCTTTTGGGTGCAATTGTAAATGGGATTGACTCCTTAATTTCTCTTTCTTCAGTCTCATTGTTAGTGTATAGAAATGCCACTGATTTCTGGGCATTGATTGTGTATCCTGCCACGCTACCAAATTGCTGTATGAGTCCTAGCAATCTTGGGGTGGAGGCTTTTGGATTTTCTATGTAGAGCATCATGTCATCGGCGAAGAGGGAGAGTTTGACTTCTTCTTTGCCAATTTGAATGCCTTTAATGTCTTTTTGTTGTCTGATTGCTGAGGCTAGGACTTCCAGTACTATGTTGAATAGCAGTGGTGAGAGTGGACATCCCTGTCTTGTTCCTGATCTTAGGGGAAAGGCTCCCAGTGCTTCCCCATTGAGAATGATATTTGCTGTGGGCTTTTCGTAGATGGCTTTTAAGATGTTGAGGAATGTTCCCTCTATCCCTACACTCTGAAGAGTTTTGATCAGGAATGGATGCTGTATTTTGTCAAATGCTTTCTCTGCATCTATTGAGAGGATCATATGGTTCTTGGTTTTTCTCTTGCTGATATGATGAATCACATTGATTGTTTTACGGGTGTTGAACCAGCCTTGTGTCCCAGGGATAAATCCTACTTGGTCATGGTGAATAATTTTCTTAATGTACTGTTGGGTCCTATTGGCCAGTATCTTGGTGAGAATTTTTGCATCCATGTTCATCAGGGATATTGGTCTGTAATTCTCCTTTTTGGTGGGGTCTTTGTCTGGTTTTGGAATTAAGGTGATGCTGGCCTCATAGAACGAATTTGGAAGTACTCCATCTCTTTCTATCTTTCCAAACAGCTTTAGGAGAATAGGTATGGTTTCTTCTTAAACGTTCGATAGAATTCCCCTGGGAAGCCATCTGGCCCTGGACTTTTGTGTCTTGGGAGGTTTTTGATGACTGCTTCAATTTCCTCCCTGGTTATTGGCCTGTTCAGGTTTTCTATTTCTTCCTGTTCCAGTTTTGGTAGTTTGTGCCTTTCCAGGAATGCGTCCATTTCTTCTAGATTGCCTAATTTATTGGCGTATAGCTGTTCATGATATGTTTTTAAAATCGTTTGTATTTCCTTGGTGTTGGTAGTGATCTCTCCTTTCTCATTCATGATTTTATTAATTTGAGTCTTCTCTCTCTTCTTTTTAATAAGGCTGGCTAATGGTTTATCTATCTTATAATTCTTTCAAAGAACCAACTCCTGGTTCTGTTGATCTGTTCCACAGTGCTTCTGGTCTCGATTTCGTTGAGTTCTGCTCGAATCTTTATTAACTCCCTTCTTCTCTTGGGTGTAGGATCTATTTGCTGTTTTTTCTCTAGCTCCTTTATGTGTAAGGTTAGCTTTTGTATTTGAGTTCTTTCCAGTTTTTAGATGGATGCTTGTATTGTGATGTATTTCCCCCTTAGGAATGCTTTTGCTGCATCCCAAAGATTTTGAACGGTTGTATCTTCATTCTTATTAGTTTCCATGAATCTTTTTAATTCTTCCTTAATTTCCTGGTTGACCCTTTCATCTTTTAGCAGGTTGGTCCTTAACCTCCACGTGTTTGAGGTCCTTCCAAACTTCTTGTTGTGATTTAGTTCTAATTTCAAGGCATTATATCTGAGAATATGCAGGGGACGATCCCAATCTTTTGTTATCGGTTCAGACCCGATTTGTGACCCAGTATGTGGTCTATTCTGGAGAAAGTTCCATGTGCACTTGAGAAGAATGTGTATTCAGTTGAGTTTGGATGTAAAGTTCTATAGATATCTGTGAAATCCATCTGGTCCAGTGTATCATTTAAAGCTCTCGTTTCTTTGGAGATGTTGTGCTTAGAAGACCTATTGGGGGTAGAAAGAGCTAGATTGAAGTCACCAAGTATAAGTGTATTATTATCTAAGTATTTCTTCACTTTCGTTATTAATTGATTTATATATTTGGCAGCTCCCACATTCGGGGCATATATATTGAGGATTGTTAAGTCCTCTTGTTGGATAGATCCTTTAAGTATGAGATAGTGTCCCTTTTCATCTCTCACTACAGTCTTCGGGGTAAATTTTAGTTTATCTGATATAAGGATGGCTACCCCTGCTTTCTTTTGAGGACCATTCGAATGGTAAATGGTTCTCCAACCTTTTATTTTCAGGCTGTAGGTGTCCTTCTGTCTAAAATGAGTCTCTTGTAGACAGCAAATAGATGGGTCCTGCTTTTTATCCAGTCTGAAACCCTGCGCCTTTTGATGGGGTCATTAAGCCTGTTCACATTCAGAGTTACTATTGAGCGATATGAGTTTGGTGTCATCATGGTATCTATTCAGTCCTTGTTTTTGTGGAATGTTCCACTGAACTTCTTCTTAAAGGGGAATTTTAAGAGTCCCCCTTAAAATTTCTTGCAGAGCTTGTTTGGAGGTCACATATTCTTTCAGTTCCTGCCTGTCTTGGAAGCTCTTTATCTCTCCTTCCATTTTGAATGAGAGCCTTGCTGGATAAAGTATTCTTGGTTGCATGTTCTTCTCATTTAGGACCCTGAATATATCCTGCCAGCCCTTTCTGGCCTGCCAGGTCTCTGTGGAGAGGTCTGCTGTTACCCTAATACTCCTCCCCATAAAAGTCAGGGATTTCTTGTCTCTTGCTGCTTTAAGGATCTTCTCTTTATCTTTGGAATTTGCAAGTTTAACTATTAAATGTCGAGGTGTTGAACGGTTTTTATTGATTTTAGGGGGGGATCTCTCTATTTCCTGGATCTGAATGCCTGTTTCCCTTCCCAGATTAGGAAAGTTTTCAGCTCGGATTTGTTCAAATACATATTCTGGCCCTCTGGCCCTTTTGGCACCCTCGGGAACCCCAATGAAACGTAGGTTTTTCTTCCTCAGGCTGTCGTTTATTTCCCTTAATCTATCTTCATTGTCTTTTAATTGTCTCTTTTTTCCTCAGTTTCCCTCTTTGCCATCAACTTGTCTTCTATGTCACTCACTCGTTCTTCCACCTTGTTAACCCTCGTCGTTAGGACTTCTAGCTTGGATTGCATCTCATTCAATTGATTTTTAATTTCTGCCTGATTAGCTCTAAATTCTGAAGTCATGAAGTCTCTTGAGTCCTTTATGCTTTTTTCTAGAGCCACCAGTAGCTGTATTATAGTGCTTCTGAATTGGCTTTCTGGCATTGAATTGTAATCCAGATTTTGTAACTCTGTGGGAGAGAGGACTGTTTCTGATTCTTTCTTTTGGGGTGAGGTTTTCCTTCTAGTCATTTTGCTCAGTGCAGAGTGACCAAAAGCAAGTTGTATTGGGAAAAGGAGAAAAAGAGAGGAGAGAAAGAAGGAAAGAAACGAGGAAAAAGAAAAAAGAAAAAAGGAAGAAAAAAAGAAGAAAAGGAGAAAGAAAAAGAAAGAAAGGAAAAAAAGGGATAGGGGAAGGAAACAAATCAAAAAGCAAAACAAAAAACAAAAAACAAAACAAAACAAAAAACAAAAAACAAACAAACAAAAAAAAACACGGGGGAGTATCTTCTGGTTCTGTATCCTTTAAGTCCCTTGACTTCCCCTGGAACTTGTCCGTCTAGCTGGTCTTCTGGGGGACTCACCTGTTGTGCTGATTCTCAGGTGTGAGCACTTGGGGGAGCTGCTCTGCCCCTGCCTGGTGCAGGGCTCAGTGGGGGTTGTTTACCCCGTGAGGCCCCAGGAGGAACCACCGCAGTGGCGGGGCCAGCTCTGCAGCCCTGGATTCAGCCCCGCAGTAGCTCCGGAGCTCTCCGTCTGCAGGGCCTGGAGGCTCCGGGCGGGGCCGCTGATCTGCTCAGCTGGGGCAGGAGCGTCCTCGCTGTCCTGGGCCCTCCCAGCCTCTGCCTGTCCCGGGGGAGGCCGGATCCTGGGCTGTGTCCCGGCGCCCTGTGCTCCGGGGCCTGCGCTGTTGGATTCGCCCTCCCGCCCCGCAGCCCCCTCCGCGGAGCCACCCCCGAGCCCCCCCGCCCCCCCGAGCTGCCCCGGGTCCCCCGTGCGCGCTGCAGCCCTTAGGGAGCTCGGCGCACTCTCCCGGGGCGCAGGTGCCTGTTAGTGTCCCCGGAGCCCGAGGGCATCCCCGCCCTCCTGGGTCCTGCTCCACCTCCCCGCGAGCCCCTTTCCCCCGGGAAGGTCGGTGCAGCTCCTGCTCCTCCGGGACGGGGCTCTCCTGTCCTGGGGACACTCGCCCCGGCCTCAGCCCGGCTCCTCGCGGGCCCCTCCCCCTTGGAGGCCTTTGTGTCTTTATTTCTTTTTCCCCGTCTTCCTACCTTGATACAAGCGCAAACTCCTCTCACTGTAGCATTCCAGCTGGTCTCTCTTTAAATCTCAGGCCGAATTCATAGATTTTCAGTATGATTTGAAGGTTTTCTAGGTACTTTGGTGGGGACAGGTGACTTGGGGACCCTACTCTTCTGCCATCTTGCCCCTCCTCCAGTAAATGGATTTTTATTACTGAAATATTAGGTTCTTGTAAAAGAGAATGATAAAAGATCAAGAGAAAAAATCATGGAATATGATGAAAATTCATAATTGCCAAGTTTTGTAAGATACCTAAACTTCATGAGGAACAAAATGTTTTTTTAATCTTTAGTAACAAAGATTAAAATGCAAATTTCCAGGAATAATTGTAACAATTAAAGCCATTCATAGTAGAGTGCAAATAGTTAATATAAAATCCATCTTTGACATGATAGCAGGAGAAAAAAATCTCTGCACTTCTAATGGGTAGTAAGGACAACATCCAACATCTGGATGAGAAATGGCACAAAGATGTTTAAGAAGATCAAGACTGTCTCTTTTTTACAACTACCTTCAGATAATTAAAGGATTTCTCTGAGATATGTGACATTTTACATGGGCTGTGTTTCAAATATTCTGTCTCAAAGTACACAGAAAAAGACTTAAAAGAGACAGGGGGAGCCACATTTCCTGTGAACAGTAATTCTGATTCTGAAGAACACATGTAGTTGTTCAACAACACTGCTGGATTGAGAAATGAGGTCTTGGGAATTACCAAAGAAGTGCTTTCAAGATAATAGAGCTTTACAGTGTTCCATTGCCTGCAGTGGAACAGCAGGGCAGATGGATTTCTCCCTAAATGGACTAAGTCTTTAAAACCTGACAATGAAGGAAATGAGGCTTTGAGTTGTTTTAAGAAAACACACACACACACAAATTCCTGTCATAGTTCACATCACTTTAGGATTGACATTATTTACCCTTTTTTTTTTTTTTTTTTTTTTTTTTAGTTTTTGTGGTATTGGTAAATGAATGTCACTTGGGGGATCAAGTCTTCATGGCAAGAGGAGAGCAGAGACCTGAAGCAACTGTGTGGAAAGTTTAGGGAGAGTTGTTCCTCCTGCATACGTTAGCATGGGCATTTCTTTCTCGAAGCTGCTAAGGAACTGCCAGTGCTAAGAAACTGTTTTTGAAAAAATTTGAAATATTCATTCCTTACCTTGGATTCTTCCATGGCCAGCATTTTCATGATTATTGGTTCTCATTATTTGCCATTTCATAAAAGAATTTCAAAAATTGCAAACATTACAATTCATTTGAACTTGTAACTTTTCAGCTGTGAGCCAGGCCTCTTCTAATATTTACGTGATGGATAGACTGAATTTTAGTCTATCACTAGACACAAATTTTAAAGGACATTGTCTTTTGTGCTCACTCACTTCCCTTGTCAACACTGCTTTTGGTGATTCTGTTGCCTCCATCTGCTCTGGCCCCTACATCCTGGCACCAATTCCATCTTGGCTGCCATTCTCAAGTAGGTTTTCTTTTTTCCACTCAGTAAATAGATATGGGCAACAGTGGTATTCTTATACTTTGGCATGAAGTGAGAATGTTTACATTTGATTTGTGGATCCCAAATTACAATTTTGAAGCAAAGACTGATGATTGTGGTGAAAGTGATAGGTGAAATTCTATGGAGCCTACCCTGTGCCACTTTCAACAAATACACCATAAAAGTCTTCATCCTCTCATTGGATTGAAGGGGAAGCCCTCTTCACTATTTCTTTGTCTGGATGTGACTTGTAGTTATCTAAAAAGATGATGGGATTCTCATTCTTCATTTAAGATAAGACTACAGCTATAGGAATTGAAAAGAACTAGGAAATTGTTATAGAATATTAACAAATCAATCATGTAGAATAAATGCTCAAGATGATAAGTAGAAGGTCTCTCAGAATCATCCAGATAATTTTGTAAGATTCCACTTCTTGTTATGATGACTTGGCCTCTTACATTATATCTAGTTGAGACTATCACCAAACTAAATAGAAGGCATGAGAATGATTATAGCAGAGGAAAGCAAATTCTTTGTGTTAAAATTGTCACCTGTTTACTAAAATCAGTAGAGGTAGAATTATGGTGATGAATTTATTTAGCTGATAGTATATAAGAGTAAGTCTCATTAAGATAGAATTTTACAGGGACGCAGGTTGCTCAGTGGTTGAACATCTGCCTTTGGCTCAGGGCATGATCCTGGGGTCCTGGGATCGAGTCTCACATCAGGCTCCCTGCACAGAGCCTATTTCTCCCTCTGTCTGTGTCTCTGCCTCTCTCTGTGTCATCCATGAATAAATAAATAAAATCTTTTAAAAAAAGATAGAATTTTACAAAACAAAACAAAACGAATTTTGTAAGGCATTCTGCTTCCTTGGTTTTTGCTTTCTTTGGACAATAGAATAGTGATTTTCAGAGCTAGCAAAAGTCTATCTGATCTGGGTAGCTATCTAAAAAAATAATTATAGATATTCTTTAAAATATTATAATAAAAATATTTTTCTAACAACGGAGCCCACACTTTCTATACTTACAGCTTTTTTTACAACACAAAATTTTTAAATCACTCAGCACTTATAATTATTTAAAAAATTCCTTTACCTTCTTCCATCGCCCTTCAACTCTACTTCACTGTAATCACTGTAAATTATTTTGTGACCATATCCTTTCAGATTTTTATTCAATGGTTTCCTTTTTATTTTCTCTAGCCTTGTCTTATGGAAACCATACCAGATGAATGCTGCCCTCTTGGGAATTTCCCCTCTGTCTCTAAATGATGATTCTTTTCTATTTTTAAACTTTATGAATTTGTGATGTGTTCTGAGAAAATTCTTCCATTTTCTCTTCCAACTCACTGATTTGCACTGTGGCTATGGCTATTCAGTCTGCATGTCAAGTTTGTTGTTTAATTTAAACAAATATATATTACTTCTTTTTCATAATTTCCTATCTCTGCTTCCTAGATAAAATACATGTGTGCATCACTTTAAGGACAATTAAATTTCGTTTTAGATATCTTTTCTGATTGCGTAAGTAGTTATTTTTACTTCTATCAATTCCTTCTTCATTTTTTTCCCTCATGATGTTGGTTTTCATCAAAACTCATCTAGATAGTTGAGAATCCCAACTGTTAGTAGCCAGCCTCGAGGAAGAGGGGAATCATCTTCCGAGGACTTATAACTTCACCTGTCTTCAACTAAAGTGAAGAGATGGGAATAATGTCCCAGCAACTGGTCTTCTGGTCCTAACATCTGCCTAATCTTCAATGGTGTCACCACCTATTTGGGTTGCATCATGTCTCTTTGATCCAAACACAGTTCATTCCTGGAGGCAAACCCTACTGTAATGTCAGGGGCTTGATACATAGGGGTGGAAGGTTGCAGAGTCAGCCAATTTCTATGCTCTCCTTAGTAACCAATTAATCCTGTCAATAGAACCATAGTATGCATAATATTTGAAAGATTGCTTTTAGCACTTAACGATATATTCAGTACATATTTCCAGGTTATCCACCTCATTATTTTTAATGACTGCACAGTATTCCATTGTATAGATGTATTATGATTGTTTAATTACCCTCTTATGGATTTTTAAAGTTGTTTTCAGCATTTTGCTATTGTAAACAAAATTTTGACTGGCTATTCTTTTCGTTACTTTCAAAGAGTAGATTCTTAGAAGTATGATTGCTGGGTCATAGAGTATGCATATTTTTAATGAATATAGGAGAGTTTTTGTTTCTCCATTTTTAAATCAACTTAATTTTTTTTTAATTTTGCAAAGCTGATACATGAAGAATGGTATCTGACTTATTTTGAATTGTATTGCCTCCATTGTAAAAATTTTCTTCTGTATATCTTTCTAATTTGACTACAGGTTTGTTGCTTTCACATTCATGTCTTAGATGATTGGACATTTATTGCAGTATAAGCATAATATCAGTATTCAATTATTCTTTTTCATATGACAACTAATTGTCTCAATACCAGTTATTGAATAAAACTTCCTTTCCTTATTGATGTGAAATCCTGAATTTGTCCGATATGGATTCTAATATATGCTGGCATTGTTTCTGAACTCTATGCTAGTCCAGTGACCAATTTCTCTATTCTTATACCTGTATAAGATTTATTTATTAATTTATTTTAAGATTTTATCTATTTATTCATGAGAGACAGAGAGAGGCAGAGACGTAGGCAGAGGGATAAGCAGGCTCTTCGCAGGGAGCTCGATGTGAGACTTGATCCTGGATCCAGGATCATCCCCTGAGCTGAAGGCAGATGTTCAACCACTGAGCCACCCAGGCATTCCTATATAAGATTTACAGTTATCTGGTGAGCCACATCTCATTATTTTTTCAAAAATTTCTTTGTTTTTGTATCCACTTGTCAGATTTTAAAAAGAAAAAAAAAACAGTCAAGCTTCTGTTTAGAATATCATTGCATTTACCTAATAATATAAATCCTTTATAACTAGATGGAGTTAAGTCTTCTTATCTGGGAAAGCATGTTTCTTTCTCTGTGTTCTTTAGGTACTGTTCTGTGGGTATTTATCTGAAGGAAATGAAAGCAGCTAATTCAAAGGTTTATATGCACCCCCATATCTACTACAGCATTATTTGCAATAGCCAAGACACAGAGCAACTTAAATGTCAATTTATGGGTGATGGATAAAGAAAATGTGACATACATATACAATGGAATATTATTCATCCATAAAAAAGAATGAAATCTTGCCACTTATGACAACATGGATGGATCTAGATGGTATTATGCTAAGTGAAATAAGTCAGAGAAAGACAAATACTAGATAGTCTCATGTGGAATCTAAAAACCCCACAAATCCAAACTTACAGGTACTGAAAACAGATTTGTGGCTGTTGGGGTGGGTGAAATGTGTGAAGGTGGTAAAAAGTTATAAAATAAATAAGTCCTGGGGATATAATGTACAGCTTGGTGGCTATAGTTAATAATAATATATCGTAAATTTGAATGTTAATAATAATATATTGTGAATTTGAAAGTTGCTAAGATAGTAGATCTTAAAAGATCTCATTGCAAGAAAAAATATTTAACTCTTTGTGGTGATGGATGTTTAAACTAAACTTGTGGTAGTGATCATTTTTAAATATATAAATACTAATCATTATGTTGTATACCTGAATCTAATATAATGGTATATGACAGTTATATCTCAACTTAAAAAAAAATCACTCCAATAGCTGTGAGGATCATTGATTGGAGAGGAAAGAATGTAGTTGTTACAGTAACCCAGACCAGAGAAGTTGGTGGCCTGCAGTAATGTCTTTGTATTAGAGATAAAGGGAAATAGAACAAAATTCAAGTTAAAATGTTGGACTTCAATAATTTCTATACTTTGCTACCACCATGTAATCAAACATAAGAACTTATAGGCTCCAACCTTTACTTTCTCAGACATGACATCCTATTTCTATTAATACTAATACTAATAAATAAATAAATAAATATTTATTTATTCATAAATATTTATTTAAATAAATATAAATATAAATATTTATTTATTTATTTATTTATTTATTTATTTATTTTGGATTTCCTAGACATAAAATTACATCATCTGCAAATAAGTTTTTTTCTTCTTTTACAAAATTTAATCAGTTAACAAATTCTTTTTTAAAAAAGATTTATTTATTTATTTTAGATGGAGAGCTAATGAGCAGTGGGGAAGGGGGAGAAGGAGAGGGAGAGAGAGAATCCTTAAACAGAATCCCCACCAAGAGGAACCCAACAGGGGCTGCATCCCAAGACCCCAAAATAATGACTCTAGCCAAAATAAAGAGCCAGATGCTCAACTGACAGAGCCACCCAGGTACCCCAACAAGCTCTTTTCTGAAACATGTTGCATGAGCTAAGCTCTCCAAACTATTAGTAACCCTCTGTTATATTTATTTGTATTGCTCTTGGCTTCATTGCAGATCCTTTTAGTATGTCACCTTTCTAATATTTTCTCTTGGTTTCTTTTATATACTTTTTTTTTTTTTTAAAGTAATCTCTACACCCAACATGGGGCTTGAACTCAAACCCTGAGATTAACAGTCTCGTGCTCTACTGTCTGAGCCAGCCAGGCCCCCTTTTTCTGTTGGTTTCTAATAAATGCTCCTTATGATGTTTAGGAAATTGTCTTTTCTATTTTTATATATTAGAAGCATTTTTTTAAAATGAGAAATATCTGCCACATCTTATCAAGTTTTCTCTTTGAGGGACTAGGAATAATCATATGTCATCTGAAGACATTCATCTGCCCAGATCGGGATTCTTTTTCTGTGTAAGTTGTATTATCTCTCGTCCTGTGTGATCTACAGTGCAATGTCTGTTACTTACTTTTTTATCATTACCTTTTATTTTATGAATATGTATTTAATGAGTACATAATGTACGGAAACTTTCTCAACCAATTTTTTTTTTTTTTTTAGAAGACCCAGTTTTGTCCAGTATCTCACCAAATATTCTCTGTGGCCATATGATGCTGTGACTCTTCTCTCAAGTCTCAGTCTTCCATTTGGATCTATGTTCTCTCTTTGGCAACTAACTCTGTTTTCTCTGTGGTAGCAGCAACCTCAGTGGCAACAGGAGTGGGGGAAATTTTACATTCTCTTTGGCAGGAGTAAACACTTCCTGCCTGGAATCCAAAATGAAAATAAATTGCCCACTGTGCAAAAACATGGAAGTCATGATATTCCTGATGGAACATCTTTAAATAGTCTCCCAGCAGTCATGGTTTTGGGTGTTACTGCTTACAATACCATAGGGGTCACATTTCCATGAGATTTTGAATAAATTAGCAATAAAATACAAATTATTTATTCTGTAATGTCTATCTTTATTTTGTCCTGTTTACACTCTAGCATTTTATTAGCACTGAGGGATGGTGTCCAGGTTATTTGCATCTTTATTTCTGCCATTCATGGAAAAAGAAAGAATGAAAGTGACTTGGGTATATCAAACAAATCGGCGTTGTGAATGCTTACAATTAGAATCCTCAAGCTAATTCTTAAAAATGGATTTTTTTTCCCACATTCAAACGAAACTAGATAATTGACATGTCCTTGTATATTTTCTTTGTAACAATAGGTTCTACCACTAAGAACTTTAATCTCATTTTATCCTTTGCTTGCTATGTAAAATGGTTCTAAATTTACTATCTATCTTCCCTTGACCTCTTACCATGTGAGTTGTTTTGTTTTTTCTCATATCTAAGACTGCCCCATTCTCTCAATCCTTCTGTATTAATTAAACTTTTTAATTTGGTTGATGTTCTCTGATTTGTTTTTCCAGGTTCTCGATGTGCTTTAACAAAGAAAACTAAAAACCTGAGTGCTGAGGACTTTTAAATGCCAAGTAGGGAAGAAAAATTATTTGTTTCTGCATGTAATACTCTTATTAACAACAGTCCCAATTCAGTGTTTATTTTTCTGGCAAGAATATTCATTATTGACTCATCCTTTTTATTCCTTTCCTTATAACCTTGAGGGCAATACGTAATGAACAGAAAATGAAACTTGAAGCATAGGGCAGAAACTGGGGGTCACAAGAAGGTGGTATTACAGTTTTTCAAAATTAGCTTAGCATTTGTGATATTTGCTAGGCAAACAAACTTTGGGTATTAAATCAACAATATATTGACAATTACACACAATTCAAATGCCACTGCCTCTATCAGACTTCAGCAGTGTTGTAAATAGGCTCACATTAAACACTCTTATTGCTGATGTTATCATAATTTTGATTTAGTTCCTACAGATGGTTTTTAGCTTTTATCTTACATTCCCAAATAATCACTTTGTGCTGTGATTTCATTTTTATTGTAGGTATGAGTTCATAATTCCTGACCATAAAGATAAATTCAGGGATATTTTATGGTACTTTACAGTTTGTAAAGAGCTTTCATGTATATGTTCTCATTTAATCCCATGGCTTTATAGGGTAGACAGAAAATGGATTCTTGGTTCCACTTCACAGATGGAAAATCAAGGTTCAGATCACTTAAGAAGCTGTCTAATGAATTAGCAAATGTGAATAATCACAGGAATACCTATTTGAAGAACTTGGGCTGGTGTGTAATTCCTTTGACCCCTGATTTATTGGTAGTTCAAGTTCACAACTTTGCAGGAAAGTTTACCTTTTATTTATTTATATATTTATAAGATTTTATTTACTAATTCATTAGAGACACACAGAGAGAGAGAGAGAGAGAGAGAGAGAGAGGCAGAGACACAGGCAGAGGGAGAAGCAGGCTCCATGCAGGGAGCCCGACGTGGGACTGGATCCCAGGTCTCCAGGCTGAAGGCAGCACTAAACTGCTGAGCCAGCCAGGCTGTCCCAAAGTTTACCTATTTTAACTCTGTTTCATCATTGAGTTTAGCCTACAATGCCTACAATGTATCAATGGCAGGACTCAAATGCAAAGGAATGAACATGGTCATAGAAGTCAAGAAGGAAAGAATAAAGTGAGTCAAGGGAGGATCTAGAGAGAGTAGTGTCACATAAATTGTCTCTGGGCATTCAGTGGAACTGTTGTCATAGGTCATCAATCCAAATTTAATTTTTTGATTCTATCTGAGCCATTTAGTACTGATAATATAAAATATGCCAATGAGGGCATATATAAGTATGTTACTTGTATACTAATATTCCCAGTTTGTGTGTGTGTGTATGTGATTTCTGTTTATGTTTATAATAAGAAAATTAATCACTGCTACAAATCTTTTACTGTAAATTTCGGACCTCAAAAATCACATCTCTTTCTTTTTCAGAAGCCTAATGATTATCTTGCTGCCACCATGAGAGCTGTTCCTTACCCTGGAACCAGGACACAGGCATTAGTCTTCTGTAACTGAGCTCTTGCCATGTGGCTCCATTTCTATATGAAAGGCCACCTAGACTCTCTCCTCTGTAGTCTTTCACTTAACTTTGTCAGCACAGATGTTGCAAACTAGTGATCAAAGGAAAAGTCATGGCTTATATTAAGTTATCATTTTTATCATTAAAAGTATCTATGAATCTAATTTAAAAAGTTAATTGCAGAGATTTCCTAGCAATAGGTTATAAAATGCAATAACAGAAACTCCAGGTGTTTTAACTTTTCTCTCATTTCTGTTTAACTTCTGAAATTGTGATGATTCTGTCAGAATATTCCAGAATTGTGAATGTACCTAATTCATTTCCTTAGTACTAGCATTCTAGCTTTGAGTAAGTTATAATTATGGACACTTTAGTATAGGGCAGAGACTTGTGCTCCCCGTGCAATTCTGGCTTCCATTTCTGGCTCACTGCCACTCTCTCCTGTGGCAAAGACCCAGAAGCCTGGGAACAGGAGAAATACACTATCAGTTCTCATCACACCGACCTGGCTTTTTGCCACTTTCAACTGAGAACACCTGAAAAATAACAACCAGGTTAGCTGCCATTTTATTGACCTGGGGAAAAGGAGAAAGCCAAATGGGCATAGTATTCCTGATTTAGACTGAATTCAGTTCAATCCATCAGATTTTTGAAAGCACACTCTGTGACTGGCACAAAGCACACAGAAATGAAAAAGGATTTGTTTCAGATGAGGCAGAGGCTTATAATATATTATGATAGGGAACTTTCAGTTGTATGTACAAGTTAAGCAGTAGTTTTGGGGAGGCCTTTATCCACTCAATGACAGGATCTGCGTTAGACCTCTCAGCCCCTCTTTAATGGTAGAACATGGCATGAGACTCTAAGTGCTCTCTGCAGCTCCATGGGGGGAGAACTGGTGGGAAGTGGTGGACTGTTCTAACAGTCTTGCACTCTTGTGACTGACAGCCAATATCATTAAAGTTAATAAAGGTCTAACTCTCTTAGGTTGTGGATTGGCAGGGGACCATTTTACTAGTTAGTAGTAAACCCACTGGTACAAAGACTTTTAAAAAAATGTATTGATAGCAAACTTGCATTAAAAGCTGTCATGGTAATAAGACATCCTTGCAGACCAGGAAACACAGTAAGTAGACTGAAAACTTATTGAGATAATATTGTCCTATTGAATTACGCTAGGGGGATCCCTGGGTGGCGCAGAGGTTTGGCTGCCTGCCTTTGGCCCAGGGCGCGATCCTGGAGACCTGGGATCGAATCCCACGTCGGGCTCCCAGTGCATGGAGCCTGCTTCTCTCTCTCTCTCTCTGTGACTATCATTAAAAAAAAAAAAATGAATTACGCTAGGGATAACAGCATTGATTCACCCCATTATTATTATTATCCCATTATTGGTAAATAATGACCAATTAATTGTTGCAGAAACTTTGAAAATAAATCAGTGAAAAATCAGGAAGACAGATCTGGGTGACTCAATGAGTGTGTTTGGTTTTTTTTAGAAAGTCCTCCTGAGTCCTCTGTGGTCAGGGCTAATGGTATATTTGCAGTTCTGCCTGTCAGAAGCCTTGTGAAATTTTATCACACTGTTGTGACCCGAGTGTGGACTCTCCCGAAGGACCTATGCCGCCTCCTTTGCTCATTACTAAAACCTTAGAAACAACACGACTGACAAGTAGAAAGACACCTGTAGAAACCTTAAGGGAAAAAAATTACCCTTTGTTGTTTGTTTTGCTTGGGAAAACAACAGAGGTCTCCGGTGATGAGATGGAGTGGTCTATCAGTTTGGAAGAGTGACCAGGAATGATCTATTTTTCTGTCTCCTGCATAGCACTTCTGCAATTTGCATTTTCCTTTTCTCAAGATGCAAATAGTACTCATTGACTTCTCTGACCCTCCATCTCTCCTGTCATTCCTGCAGTCATGTTGAGAAAGTGACATCTTTACACAAGGTCAAGTATTTGTCATGTAAGAAAACTCTCAGAATTATGATCTCAAGATACAGAAGGAAAAAGTTAGGTTACTAAAATCTTTCAATTGAGTGTATCTGTTCAAATCACGAGGGACACACCCTCTTTATGGATGCTTTGGGTTACTTATGAGGAGGTAAGTCTTTAATGAAAGTTTTTATCATTCTTTACGCTGTCATCTAATTCCCTCCTGCCTTCAGAACCTAAGCAATTCTACCTCTGCTTGAGGTTGTTTTCAGAATGTGGTAAAGTTTTAGAGCTCCTGGGTGGCTCAATCGGTTAAGCATCTGACGCTTGATTTCGACTCAGGTCATGATCTAAGGATCATGAGATCCAGCCCTACTAGCCCTGTGCAGCTTTGTGCTCAGTGGGGAATCTGCTGGAGGTTCTCTCTACCTCCACCCCTTCCACCTCCCCTCACTTGTGCTCTCTCTTTCAAATAAATAAATCTTAAAAAACACAGACACATTCAAAAAGAATGTGGTAAAGTTATGAGGCAGTCATTCCAAACAAGTAAAAAATAACAGTACCTTCAAAGAAATATGCATTTAAAGGAAGATGTTCAAAATTAGCCACTTATCACCCCTCAATATTCTTTAGCTCTCAACCAGTTTAAAGATACTCATTTTCTGGGCAATTTAAAGTGACTGCAAATCATTTTAAACTTCTTACTATTATATCTATCTTTGTGATAATAACAGCTTACATACATTGAATGCTTCCTGTGTGCACTTGATATGCATTATCTTACTTAATGCTCACCGTGAATCTGTATGCATGGTGGACACTTTTTTTTATCCCTTCATTTTCCTGATAAGTCAGCCATCCCTTCATCTCCCACTTATATCACCAGCCCTATTGATTTTACCCCCAGGATACAACTTGGACAGTCTACATAGCTCCATATCCAGGGTCAACCTGCTAGTTCAAGGCACTATCAACGTTCACTTGGCCTCTTGAGTAACAGTTCTCTTTTCTAGTCTGGCTCTCATCCAATCTACATAGAAGCCAGAATTACCTTTTTAAAATGCATATTGATTCACATTGCTTCTGCCTATAAAATCCTGCTCTGTAAAGTTCTGTGGAAGCTGACCCACCTAACCTGGCTATTCTGATTCTACCTGCCTCTCCAGCCTCATCTTTTGCCACCTTATCCTTGCTCACACCACTCCAGGCTTATGACAGTCTTTCTTTTCTAGAACATGCATACTTGTCTCACCTTCAATGAGCTGTTTTCACCCAGGCTGCCTGAAGCATTCCCTCAGAACTTGCTTGGCTACTCCTACTCTTCATTAGGTCTCTGCTAAAACATTGCTTCTCAATGCTTCCTCAACTCATCTCTCTAAAATAAGTTCTTTTTCTCTGCTCCCATAGGAGTGTTCTATGTATCTATATCTATCTATGTCATATCTACTGTCTTCTCATCTACCTGGATAGATTTTTTTCTCAGACCCTTGCTGATGTAGGCCTAGACCCATCATAGTTTTACATTGTAAGCCCAGAATCACTTGACATGTATTAAAACAAAGCAAAACTTTTTTAAAAAATTATTTATTTATTTTTTTATTATTTATTTTGGGGAGAGGGAGTGCACCCATGTGAGTGGGGGGAGGGGCAGAAGGAAAGAAATCTTCAATCAGACTTCCCATTTAGTGAGGAGCCCTACCTGGGGCTCAGTCCCACCACTCATGAGATAATGACCTGAGCCAAAATTGAGAGTCAGACACTTAACCAACTGAGCCACCCAGGCACCCCAAAATGAAGCAAAACGTTTTAGAGGCGCTTCTTAAGATTGGAGGCCAAAAAAGGAACAACATACCATAGTTCCATAACATTGTATTCTAAAGTCCTGGTCTGCAAAATTCTGTGGGAATTTTTCATGAAACCTCTTATTGTCCCTTCTTACCTTGACTTCACCACCAAGTGAGATCCAAACAATATGGGTGCACTAGAATTCCCACCACCAATTCCCTGAGGCAATAACGCTTATATTCCCCTTTTAAAAAATGCAGTTCTTTCTGGTCTAGGTTCTACCCACAAATCTCCACCCACTACACCTTGGTCTACACAAGACAATCTAGCCACTAGAATGGTTTAAAAAGCATTGGTGGATATATGTCACTTAACTGGGTTTTATTACATTCATTTCTGTGACTTTTAAATTTTTTTTAATTTAAATTTAATTTAGTTAACATATACTATATTATTATTTTTAGGGATAGAATTTATGATTTATCAATTGCATAAAGCACCCAGAGTTCATTTTATCATTTTATTAAGTGTCCTCCTTAATGCTCATCACCCAATTACCCCATCCCTCCACCTACCTCCCCTCCAGCAACCCTCACTTTGTTCTCTATAGTCTCTTACGGTTTGCCTCCCTCTCTGTTTCCTTCCTTCCTTTCTTTCTTTCTTTCTTTCTTTCTTTCTTTCTTTCTTTCTTTCTTTCTTTCTTTCTTTCTCTTTCTTTCTTTCTTTCTTCTTTCTTTCTTTCTTTCTTTCTTTCTTCTTCTTTCTTTCTTTCTCTTTCTTTCTTCTTCTTTCTTTCTTTCTTTTTATACATTTTATTTATTTATTCATGAGAGACACACAGAGAGAGAGGCAGAGACACAGGCAGAGGGAGAAGCAGGCTCCTCCCAGGGAGCCTGATGTGGGACTTGATCCCGGACACTTAACTGATGAGCCACCGCCGTCCCTCATTGTGGTTTTGATTCATATTTCCCTGATGCAGAGTGATGTTGAGTATTTTTTGGTATGTCTATTAGCCATTTGTGTATCATCTTTGGAGAGGTGTCTGTTCATATCTTCTTCCCATTTCTTGACTAGACTATTGTTTTTTGGGTGTTGAGTTTGATAAGTTCTTTATAGATTTTGGATACTAGCCCATTATTTGCTAAGTCATGGGTGAGATAGGAATCCATCAAAATCCTAGAGGAAAACACAGGCAGCAATTATTTGACCTCAGGCCAAGGCAATTCCTTGCTAGATATGTCTCTAAAGGCAAGGGAAACAAAAGCAACAATGAACTATTGGGACTTCATCAGGATAAAAATCTTTTGCACAGCAAAGGAAACTTTCAACAAAACTAAAAAGCACCCTACAGAATGGGAATCACATTTGCAAATGTGATTGTTTTTTTAATGCCTGTCTCTTCACTAGACTAAGCTCCATAATAGCAGAGACCATGACTATTATAGTCATAGTTAACACATTCTGCATCTAGCACAGTGCTTGGCTCATGAAAATCAATAAATAAATAGTTCTTGAATGGATTGAACAACTTGCACGGGATCACACAGTAGCAAGTAGTGGAGCCAATATTTGATTCCAGATATGTGCCTGATTCCAAAGGTCATGGTTTTTGTTGTTTGGGTTTTTTTTTAAAGTCAATGCTATAAAAGCCATGGTTGATGCAATTGTGCAATGTGTATGCAAATGGTATATGATCTTATACATACCTGATTTGTCTTTGTCAATCAAGGGGATGTGTGTATTTTTGTGGTTGTTGTGTCTTGTGATTTGGCTTTGATGCCTAAGAGATATAAGCTCAAGAGGGCATTACAAGACCTTGTATATGTGGTTCTAACTTGTATGTTTCCTAAAAGGGAACTACTGATCATTTATCATTGTACCACCTGCCTCCTCTTATCACATTTTCACAATCTAGAGTGAGAAAAGAAATCCCTGGCATCATAAGATATATTTCCCAGTAAAGCTTCTCTTTTAAAGAGTTGAATGGCAACTCCTGCCATAGCAAGAGAAGATTTAAAGACATAGATGGTTGCAAACTCTTGGGGAAGCTGTTACATGACCTCTAAGGTTTGTGTGCAATCATACTATCAGAATGATCCCTAAAAGATCCATAACAGGACAACAATAGGTGGCAATGCCCTGGCCTACTCAGTGCAGAGAAAGGTGCCCTAGAAGGAGAGCCCTCCCAGTGGTTTCTGAATGGCTGAATTTATTCATCAGACAAAAGAGAGAGCAGAGTCATTTTTTAAAATTAGCTTTTATTCTCAAGTTATCAGTGATAACTCATTTATTTATTCATATGTTTATTCACGATGATTCCCTGCATTACTTACTAAATTACAAGTAATATCATTCCAAAGTATGATTGCATACCAGTTTAAGTTTCTCTTTTGGGTTATAAATTTAATATAATTTAGAATATTTGAAAATTACTGAAAAGAAAGGTAAAGATTATCTTTAAAAAATCTCCAAACCCATAGATAAACACAATTTTTTTGTGTGCATAAATGTAAGGACATATGCATCTCAACACTTATATACACTCCTGTTATAAGTTATGAAGAAATGACCTGGGACTATCCTTATCTTTAAAACATAGAAGGAAATTTTAAGATAGCAATACAAAAAGTTTCACATGCCTTTATTCCATGTCAAATGCAATACTCAATTTTCATGCAGAAATCACCTGGATGATTTCCAGTCTTTCATTGGATGGATAGAGTTTTCATTGCTAAAGTGATGCTCTTCCCCCAAGCTGGCTCTATCCACTTGGCAATGGAGGGCATGTCAGAGAGATCTTGCTTACAGTTGAGTATCATTGAGACTATCAGGCTAGTGTCCAGTAAGAAGAGGGACTATTATAATTCTTTGTTGCTTTCCCCAGGGTCAAGATTGTGAGCCTACTTGTGAAATCAAGTGAAATCAAAAGTTTCATTTTTGCCATTATTTTGCAATCACCAGATTCTCTCTTATTCAAAGATACTTACCAAACAGAACAAACAAGGATTTGCAAACAAAGGGGATTTTAAGCAAGTGGTATGAAGATACTGCTGATTTTCTTAGTGCAGGGATACAACTCATATTTCCCCAAATCCATAATTGTTTGTCAGATTTTGCTAGTAACAAAGTCCTCTTTCATCTCTCTTGATAGAATAAAGACTCAAGAACTGCCCATAATAATTCATAAGAACGTTTTCTCAAATTTTATTCTTATGGCCTACCTAAAATTACATAGTATATTAGTCTGCTTGGACTGTCATAACAAAGTACCCAGACAGTATTGCTCAGGCAACACAAATTTATTTTCTCACAGTTCTGGAGGCTAGAAGTCCCAGGCTGAGGTGTCGGCAAGTTTGGTTTATTCTGAGACTTCTTTTCCTTGGTTCGTAGGTGGTTTTGTTCTTTCTGGGTCTTCACAGTCTATCTTCTCTATGTGTTTGTGTTCTGAACTCCTCTTCTTATGTAGACATCAGTAATACTGGATTAGTGTTCACCCTAATGTCTTCATTTTAACTTACTTACCTCTTTAAGGACCCTACCTCCAAGTACCGTCACTTCAAAAAATGAATTTGAGGGAAGGGACACAGTTCAGCCTGCAACACATAGGTAGTGAATTAAGGTTTAGAGTTTAAATAATGGGTTTTCTGACTCCAAAGTCCAGAATTTTCTACCACACCCAAGCTGCCTCTGTGGCATTAATTCTCTTCTCCACTAACTTTATTCCATCTCATTAATCAGCTCTACTTCCCACCATCCCAAGGTGCTGCTACTTGTTAGTAAGATTTGGAAGAAATTAAAGTCCTTCTCTTGAGAAGATGGGGTGGGTGAGCTGTGAGGAAGAGAGGCAGCAGTCAGTGCATGAAATGCTTGAAATATAGAATAAAGAAGTCATATAATTATTAGTCTGAAAAAGACATTTAGTCAATGAATGTGAATTATTGGAATTATTCTCAATTATGAGGAACTAGTTTTAAGAGAAAATAATTAAAAATCCCTAGGTCTATCTAGTCATTGTTTTATTTGTTCTTCACCATAACCCTTTTAGGTGAACAGAGTCCCTTTATTTTTGCCATTTTAAAAAATAAGGAGTTGAAGCTCAAAGAGTTTGTGTAACTTGCCCAAGTGGTAGAACTAGGACTCCAACCCACTTCTTTTGATTCACAGTGCAGTGATCTTTTGCTTGTACTAGCTGCCTCCCTATTCAGTGTACCCACAGGATGCTGTGTGAAGTTCTGTAGGCAATTTGTAGATTCACCACAGGATATGCTCTCAAAGAACTTCCTTTGTGAGAGATCAAACTGTCACACTCCTCACCCTATCCACTCTGCCCCGCCCCTGAAGCCTGCGGGCATGCAAAATGGATATGCATATCCATACTCAGAAAGTCTTATTTTATGGAAATTCATTTTCTGACAGTGCACCTTACCCAGAGGAGGTGGACAACTAGCTGCTACATAGTATGATTGAGAAGTTCATAGGCTGACATCTGCCCTCAGGTAGGTCTCCACCTGTCTGCCAAGACGCCATGCATACTCCTGATTCTAACACTTCATCCATAAGGAGAGCTAGAATTAGCTAAAAAAAAAAAAAAAAAGTGGTTCAATGTCACTATTACAGTGTTTTTCACTAGTGAGCTATGAAATCAGGCCATCATTTCAAATATGAAATGCCATAAGTAAAATGGAAAAATGTCATCATGCACTGCATGAAATTAGAGGAAATACTGTTTTATGAAACTTTTGTTTCCATTTTTTCTCTGTGGGTGTGCAAGCCCACATACTGTATCCTTAAGAAAAATGTATTTTGTGATGGATGGCACAGAGATGAGAAACAATCTTTTTTTTTTTTTTAAACAAACAGCTTTTTTTACTTTCTGAATTGAGTATTCTTTCAATAATATGATAAAAATTATCATCTATCTCCCAGTATAAATGCACACAACTAGAGAATCTTCCGGGCCCTTTATCTCAACATTTCCATATTTAACCTGTAGTAATTTAGAGCTAAGAGCCTACCCTAAAGAGGATAAAAGAATTTACTCAATATTTAATTAGTAACTCTTTCTGAATAAAATAAAACTGTGGATACAGGGTGTTTAAGCCATACCACACCAGCTCCACCAAGCTAAAGTTCCAAAGGGAGAGAAAGGCAATAAACAGGTAAATGAATAAGTGACTTCAGATAGAGTTAAGTGCTAGAAAGAAATTGGGGGAATGAGATAGAAATAAATGACTGACGAGGAGGTGGGAGAGATTACAGAAGGCACTTTATTTTGAATTGAGCACCAAAGAATGTGTCTCTTTGGTTAGCTTGGATTGCTACACCAATATCACTAGTCATGCTTCCCCTGCTACATTACACTTATCAGAGTGTTTGACAATATTTCAAAGTATTTTGTGAATATTTATTGATTGGTAACTATATTTAATTTTTCAGGATAGATGGAGAAAATATCATGTCTGAAAGTATAGATTCTGGCATCAGACTGCCCGGACTTGAATTCTTGCTCTGCCCTTTTACTAGCAATGTGACTGTGGACAAGTTACTTAATCTCATTAATCTTCAGTTTCTTCAGGCTTATTTCTAAAATGGGGAAAATAGTATTACCTACATGATTAGACTATTATGAGGATTAAATAGGTTAATAAATGTAAAGAAATGTACATTACATTTTCTCATACCCACCCTAGTTCTTAGTGGGCTTGAAAAACTACAATTTTATATCTCGCAGTTTTGTGGGTCAGGAACATGGGTAGATCTCAAAGGAGAGTTTTTCTACCTTATTCTTCTGCTTTATCACCTGAAGTCACTTGGTGATTTCTAGCTAGTAGATTACCTACTAAGGTAAGAGAGAAGGTGAAGTTCCAAGTGGCTTCACTCACATGTCTGGCATGTGGTAAGGATGACTGTAAGAGTAGAACAGTAGACCAGAGCTCCTTCATGTTATTTGTTCAATAGGTTTTCTCAGAATAACATTTCTTTATAAAGGCTTAGAGCTCCCAGAGAGTGTTCTAAGAAAGAGGAAGTAGTAGCTGATGGCGTTTTAGGGGCTGAGTCCAAAACTAACACAGATACTTTTGCCATATTCAACTGGTGTAAGTCATCACAAAACCAACCCAGATTCAGGAAGAGTTATATAGATTCCATGTCTCCATTGGGGAAATATCAAAGAATTGGTAGCCATCACTATCCATAACATCTAGAAAGTACTAGATCAATATCTAAGCTATAATTTTTATATCCTGCTGTATCTTTCAAAAATTCTGGTTTTGTGTTTATTTCAGATTGTCATAACAAAATCAAACATTAACTTTGATTTCTTTACCTTTTTTTTTTCTTTGTAACCTTTTCATACTTCCTAAAATAGCCCTCATCAATAGGTGGCAGTTGGAGATTTAAAAACTGGCACACCCTACATAGGCCATTGAGGATTAACTGGGGGAATTTCCTTCCCTCCCACAATAGTGATGGTTTTCATTTATGTCACAAGTTATACAGAACTTGGTTTCAGTTTATTCATCGATTAGCCCATAATCCTGCTAATAGCACCACACAGTTCTGTGCATTTTCACCACACAGTTCTGTTTCCCCACCTTGGCCTGTGCAGAGGCTAAGGACTTAGAAAAGTATGTCAAAATTCATTAGTAAAGAATCAAATTTTCCTTGACACATATATTACTTGACTGAACCCCAGGCTCTTCTTTCTTCTCCCAACACCAAAAAATCTTCCATATTAAAAGGATGGAAATAAAAAGCCATATAAAATGTTGGACAAGTTCACATTTAAAAATTTCTTGTAAAAGACCAAAGACTGTGTGGCATTAATCTAAACAGACATTTCCTGTAACCACTTACACCCCCTAACGAGTCAGCAATTTAATGAGGGCTCTGCATTCTTATCTATTGGTTTGGCTGTTCTACTGAGTATTTATTTGCTTTGGCCAACTCTGTCTACCCTGCCTTCATTTTCACTTAATTCCCCCCCCCCCCAGATTTAATACTGTCCTGAGGTACACAGATGCTCTTTTTGGTTTGTGGAGCTCAAGGTCAATTTAAAGGCAGGTCCCTGGAGAAAGTGAGCATTTGTGACTGGGTCATCTATTTCCCTGAATCTGTTACAGCTTTTGAGATATATGTAAGGACGAGAAAACAGATAAGCTAAATTGGTTTTTGAAACGAGGGACACCTACAAATGGAGCACTACTGACCATGAAAATGTAGCATAACAGTATTTATTTGGAGAAAAGATCCATTTGATCATTCTATCCTCTGACTTGAAACCAAAATGTCTATATCCTGCTTTTATTAAAAAATTCATCAAAATGTAAGTCATTCATACTCCTTTCAGCCACACCCCCACTCACCCAGCCCTAGTTCTGTCTATTAAATAAATTCTCTTTTGAAGTCATTATTTTTCCCAAGTTTCCCAGCATTACCACTCCCCCCCTCCCAAAACTGTTCTAATTTGTATAGCAAGACTACTTCATAAGGGATATTTGCTAGCAGGAGTATTGATTCAGTAATGGAGCTGCAGTTCAATTGTGGTGACTAGAAGCCTGATTTTTTTTTTTCTTTTCTTTAAGGATCATCAAAATATTTAGACTCTAATGTATAAAATTTGTACATGAAATCACCTGATTTTATCTGTGTCATTTCTTTTTGCACTTAGGCAATACACCTGCCTTAACAGTTTGCTCAAAGTTCACACATTTGTACCTTTGAATAGCTTTCAAAAAGGAGGCTGTCATTCCCTCTTTGGAAAAGAAAAATTGCCTTTTGACAAGAAGGAAGTGTGATATTCCTCAGAGTCCACCAGTCCTCTAATGTGTGACATTATTCCCATTATCATACTGGGGCTCTTACAGACTTTACCTGAAGCACAGTGTGGTGGAAGGAGCACTAATTAGCAGTCAGGAGAACTAGCTTTGGTATTCTCTTCTATTCTTCACTAGCTGCTTAAATTGGACCTGTACTTAACCTTTTGAGTGTCCTCTTCCTCTGCCCTTTAAAGCAAAAATGAGGGACTACATGATCTTACAGGTCTTTTTCAATATACCAGGCTTAAAATATTTAGCTTTGGCATGAATTTAGAATGGACAGTATCAAATGAAACACTTTAAATGTTTTTCATTTTGATATACTCCTTAATGTTGATATAAACCACAAATTTCTCTCATCTGAGATTTTTAACATAAAGCTGGCCCTATTCTCTTTATTTCCTCTGACAAGATAGTCTGAGAACCTTGCATAGGGTGTGAATATGGGAAATGTTGATCTGACTTCTGAGTTTCCATCACCTTTGCTCTACACGGTAGCATTTCCAATCAAACTGATGTTCACAGTTCTATTTCTTGCAGCAAACTGCTTGGCTACAGGGTTTGTACAATTTCTCTTTTTTTTCCCTCAACACAGCACTTTCCCAGTTCATGTAAACTCCGTGTTAATTATTTTGGCTGTTAGCTGAGAAAGAAGAAAAGCTCACATTTGCTAAATCAAGAATGAAGAAGTGGATTCAGAAGTGTTCTCTCTACAAAATGGTTTATACTCTGGAGCTAATGCAGACTCTCTTTTTGCTTCAATGTGTTGCTCACAAATATCGATTAATCATTTTTCTTCATTAGCTTATGTCCTCTCAGTAGTATAATGCATTTGACTCTTCTGTCTTCCAGAAGAGTGGGTTGCTATAAACTCAAGCTGACACTATCAGCAAAAGGACTCTAGCAGTTTCTAGCAGTGGGAAAATAGATAATTAATGCTCATCTCCTCTACTAAAAGATATCAGTGTTAGAGGGGGTAGGTTTTTTTTTTTTTCATAACCTACAAGACTTTGTGTTGTATGTGGCCTGTAGTGAGAGTGATAGTGAAATCATTCACTTCAAGATTCTAATCCTTTAAGTTAGTTCCACACTGTTCCCTAGACAAAATTTTCTGTGCCCTTAAAAGAAGGACCAGAGGCCAATTCTAAGGCATACACAGCTGTTAGAAAAATAAGTGTCTAGGCAAAGGAGAGACTCTACATGAGCTCTTCCCCTCTAACTATCTAAGGAATGTGTATTTAGGTGCAAAGAAGGGAATTAAGCTGTCTTTTAAGGTCCAAGTTGGTAAGCATTAGCTTTAATAGTCAGAACTCTCTGGCTCCAAATATGAAAAGAAATTGAGTTACTTTACGCATATAAGAGGTGCTCTCAGGGCTAGGAACTGAGATCTTATAAGGGCTGAGGACATTATCTCCTTGTACATCTATTTCTTCTCATGTTGCACACTGGCTTTTGTTATTCAGTCAGCACCATGGGGGAAGATAGACACTTCCCAGCTCCTAGGATCATACTGTCTTATTTCAAAACAATAACAACAGACCATACTAAGCTGAGGGTCTTTCAGCCTCAACTCTAGATTAAGGACGGGAGTTTATTTTTCACAGTTCAAGTCAGATGAGTACCCTTCCATAAATTAATTGTGGCTCGGGGGTTTGGTAAGGAAACACATCTCTCGCTGCTGGGATGTTCTCCTATTACTTCACCTCCTCCACCACTATGAATCAGGAAAGCCAGTCAAAATATAATTACCTATAAGATGTTTGACCATTGTTAAAGACCTGAACTTTTGTAGTCTTACTTGTGAAAGGAAAACTCAATATATGTTCTCAACTGATCTGCCTTTTGTGTGTTTGTCAAGAGGGTTGTTCCATTGTGGCAAAATAGGAAGTAAGGTCCAAAGCTGAAACCAAACATACTTCTATTACTATTTCTTTGAATTTAGGCACTGTTTATTGACCTTCCATTGTGGAAGAAGAGGATTTTGTTCTTTTTGACACCCAATATCTCTACCACACCAATGTACTTGCCTAGCTCCCTCACCCCACACAACATTCTCATACAACACATTTTCTATGCCTGTCACATAGTTATATCATAATTTTGGATAAAACAATAGTTACTGTTTTATTACTGTGAACACATAAATGTTCTTTACAATAGAACTATGTAAAATATTATGTTAGCCAGCCAGATAGGCTAATCTACATCACAGTAATGAACAATGCCAGAACCTCAGTGGCTTTTGCTTATACAAAGTCCACTCCAGGATCAAGTGACTCCCCTGGGCAGTTTTCCCTTAATGCATTGACCCAGTAGTCCAGAATACTCTGATCTTGTGACTGTACCCACTCAATAACGATCTCTAAGGCAAAAGAAAGAGAATGGAGTTGAAAATTGGGGCATTTTCCCTACTTTGGGTTGAAATGGTTATATGACACTCATACTCACATTTTGTTGACCCAGACAAGTCATATGTCCTTGTCTAATTGCAAGAATATTGGGATGTGGAATTCTCAAGAAAGGAAGGAAAATGGGATATTTGTGATGTCTATTACATATGAGATTACTTTTTAAAGTTTTTTTTTAAACTTCCTAAAATTCCTATTATACTTGTTTTATCATTTTATATGCATAAGATATGCATATATATATAGGATATGCCGGTTTCCCTACTTGACAGTATTTTCTCTTTTACCATTTTTGACCAGCTCCAAATGGTACTGGTTTTCTACATGTCAGTTTTACAATTTTTTTTCCTGGAATTCTTTTCACTCTTACTTGAGTTGATCCCTGATACTCTTTTTTGGTTTATGTTCTCATTCTCGTGGAACATCTCTTCCAGTGATTAATTGAGAAAGGGTAAATTAGAGATAAATTGTTAGATAACTTGTATGTTTAAAAATATTTTTATTTTATTTCATTTTGTTGATAATTTGGTTAGATTTACAGATCTAAGTTGGAAATAATTTTCTCACAGTTTTAAAGGCATTGTTCTTTTGTTTCTTGTATCTAGTGCTTCTGTGGAGAAGGTTATAAAGCATTTTTATTCCAATTTTTTTATGCCATCTTTTTCCTTCCACAATTCTTGTAGAATTTTCTTTTTCTTAATATTCTAAAACTTCATGGTGATATGTAATGTGTATATATTCATCTATTGTGTTGGCCATTCAGTGGGTCCCGTTAAGTGGAATCTTAGATCTTTCACTTCAGAAAATGCATTGAAAAAATTTTTTTTAAGTTTAGTTCTTTTCTTTTTCTCTATTAGGCTTTTGGTATCTCTTATTTGGTGGATATTATACCTCCTATTCTGGTCTTATAAGTTTCTTATCTTTTTTATTTTATAGCTCATTTGAAAAATAATCAACCTTTAACATTTTTATTAAATTTTAATTTCTACTTTAATATTTAAAGACTTAAAGGTCTCTTTGTTGTTCTCTGATATTTATTCTCTAGAGTTGACACTCCTTATTTCATGGATGAAATAGCTCCTCTTTTTCCTATGAAAATATTAACCATCTTTTTTCCTTTCTCCTTGTGTAAATTGTTTCCTTCAAATTGTTTTCCAGTGTTCTTGTTTATGCTGATCTTTCATGTTAGAGACTCTTCTCAGATGTGTGGTGATTTTTCGATGTATGTTTATATACAAAACTTGGGCAGTAAAAAATGGATTGGCATGTTTATATATGTATATGTGTATGTACGTGTGTTTGTGATTTGTTGATTGTAGGTTTAATCATAAGGTGCTCTTAATAGGCTATCTCATTGGGGATCTCAAGTCAATAGGTTTGGATCTTTTTTCTTCTTCAGATTTTCCAAATCCTGTTTGGATGGGATAAGCCTGACTGCCAGCATCCTCAGAGCTAGGAGAGATAAAGAATTGGGGATTTCAGTATAAATGTATAAGCTTTTATTTAGGTTCTCTGTTTTTAGTATGGATTACCTTATTTCAAATGCCTGGTATTGGTATCTCCCAATCCTAGGAAGCTCTCTATTATACCTCAATAAAATTTATTCTACACAGGTTTAAGCAACACAGAAATTTGGCCAAGTAGCATGGAAGAGGAAGTCTTAAAGTCTGATTGTTCTCAAGTAAACCTCATACCCAACCAAATTAACGCTAATTATTTAATGTATTATAATGCCCAAATCTGTGTTTAAATCTATCACAAAAATTAGTCCTTTATTTTTTATTTTCTTTTATCCTTTTTTTTTTTTTTTTTTTTTGGATCAGAATCACATGATAACTGGTTGAGCAGCAAATAAGCATAGTTGACCCAGTCATCAAACTTGAGGGAATATGACTCTACTGTTTCTGTTCATTTCTGTGGAGGAGTGGCAGAGATAGGCATGACTACATATTTATGATCACTTTAGACAGCTTTGATTTAAAACTTTTATCTAGGCAAAATTCTTAACAGTGCCCCAGTCATGCTCAGAAGTGTCTGGTTTGGACAAGCAATTATGTTGTCACCCTAGGCATAGGGACAGATTCTACCACCAAAGGAGGAAATAAGGAGCTGTAATCCTTTAATTCTTTTTCTCTACAAGTCTAAGGTCCTCAAAAGGCTTTACTTTTAAAAAAAAATGGGCTCAAAAGGATTACTCTTTCTGCTGGTTTTCCTATATTTGATTGAGGGATTGCATAGCTAGGCAATTTTATAAATGAGTGTAGCTTGTTCTCCAATGTATTGCTCAACTTTTTCAGTTCAGAAGTTCAGTCTGGGCATTCTATATTCTCATTTTACGTCCCTGTATTTGGGGGACATTGTGAGATTCAGTAATTTGGGGTGGAGAGGATTCCTGGCAGAGCTATTTTATAATTTTTAAATTAATTACCTGAACAGCTCCCTATGGCCAGCGCCATCTCCCCAGCACTACTTCGGTGCTTAAAACAGTCGGAGTTCCTCTTTCATTGTATGGATTTATAGTTCCCCATCTCTATTAGGTTTCATTGTCAGTCTTTTCCCATTTGCTTTATAATATATTCCAGGAATTCTTCACTGTTCTGGTTTGCATTCCACCTAGCTTTCAAGTGCTGTTATAGATTTATTTTTATTGTTTCATTTCTTGTGTCATTGGAAAAGGGATTTGAAGAAGCAAGGAAGCTAAACTCAAGAATGTAGTCCCTCTTGAGGGAGAGCCTCTATGTCTTTTTTTCTTATTATTATAGATTCTTGACATATTTTCTTGTTTCTCTCTCTCTCTCTCTCTCTTTTTTTTCCAAATCTACTTTTCTAAAAACTTGTAGAGACAGTTTTCTAGTGGAAAATCTACTGAATGTGACAACAGTTGTACATAGTCAGGCCTAAACCATACCTGCTAAAATCCCTCAACCAAAGAGAGAGATAAGTTATCCCCATAAAAATGGGTTGAATTTTTTATGATTATAAGATACAATTCCACCAGAAAACTAGAATTCTTCTGCTGGCAAGACAGAAAAAAATTGATGTAACTCAGGAAGATGCAAATAAAAATGAATTGCCACTATACATTCACCAGAATGGCTAAAATGAAAAAGATTTGTATTATTAAGTACTGGCCAGATGCAAGGTAACCATAACCCCTTTACCAGATGGCTGGAATAAAAACTGGTAAACTTTTGGGGAAACTGGCATTGCCCATTAAAACTAATAATCTGCATAATTCACTTCCAGATATGTATATCCAATAGAAATATATTTACAAGTACACCAAAGACATTTAAGAGAATGCTCATATCAGTATTATTTTCAGTCATCCCAAACTGGAAACAATTTAATGTTCATCATCAGAAAGTTGTATAAATATGTTGTAAATACTCATATATTAGTATATACAGCATGTAACTACTATACAGCAATGAAAGTTGCTAACAGCTACTACATACAACAGAGATCAATCTCACAAAAGTTACAGTGAACAAAGAAAATCAAATAGAAAAGAATATATACTGTATGATTCCATTTAGAGAAAGCATAAAAAGGGGCAAAATTATTCTATGGCATTAGACATACAGGACATTGATTACCTTGGGGGAGGAGAAAAGGAGTGGATAATTGGAATGAGTACAGAGACTTCAGGTGGTGTCGGTGTTCTTTGTCATGACCTGAATGGGGATTTCATGAACGTGTTCACTTTTTGCTAATTCCTCAGGTTGTACAGTGTTCTATGCACTTTTCTGAATATATATAATACATCAACTAAAGTTTCAAAAGAAACTGACCATCTTAAAATAAATCCCATTCTGTCCAATAACAATGAACCAAACTGATCTCTAAATTTTTATACTTCTGTAAGAACACTATTGATACTCCTTATTTGTATAGTATCCAGCAATTTTCAGAGAACTCTCAAGTAAATTATCTCATTTAGCTTCCGGCCATCATAATGAAGTATTGAACAGGTAATTTTAGACTTGTTGAAAAAAAAAAAAAAAAAGAATGACTCAGATAGCTGTCCCTTGTCATTTGTGGCAAACAATGGAGTTGGGATTGGAACCCCAGGCCAATGACTCTTCACATAGCTTTCTTTCACTATAGATTCTTGGCTCTGCAGACTATATAACCTCGAGACCTTGGACAGATTTTATTCTTATGCTTCATTCACTAATGAAACATTCTTGTCTCATATCTATCCTAAAGAACAGGTCCAGACAACTTATGAGTGAATTATGAGTTAACTATATTTTAAAAAGAGCCTTCTTAGGAAAATTTTCTCACTCACAGGTGAGATTATACACCATGCAGTTTGATTATTGGAGGGAAGGAGAGGAAGGGAGTAGAAGGAGGGAAAAAGGGAAATGCTTTGTTTTAGACTTTACTTTCAAATATGTGGCCTTGGTATCATGTTATAATACCCAATAAATATGTATGTGTAGACTCAGGTTAGTTTGAAGGGAACCAATCCTCTTCATATGAATGCATTTATTATTCAGAATTCTAGAAGTTGCCTGACTTCTCATATGCAAAAAGCACAAAATACATTTAGGGTTAGACATGTGGAAAGAGATCAAATATAGAGGACTATTGTTCTAGTCGTCCTACCACAGATATCCTTGGATTTTAAAACATCATCCTTCAGTTTACATTTAAGTTCAAGTACCTGATGGGAGGTGGTGATAGCGAGAGCATAGAGGATACATGTCCTAATTTGGGATGAAGTTGGGAACACTTAGGAGGTAGGATGAGAGAAGGCAGGTAGAAATGAGGAAGGGAGACCACAGGATACTTTAAAAGACCTGAAGTTTATACTCATGTAAGTAACTTTATACTCATGCAAATAAACTAGAGTCTACACTCATACAAAAAACTCATAAATGTCAGAAGGCAAGGCCCATTGTCCTTTTCTTTTTGTTCCGAGTTCCTCTTTTCTCAAGCTCCAGATTGTTCCTTTGTTTCTTATTTTCCCCTTTAAGATTTTCCTTGATTCTCGAAATCTGTTATCTGCATGTACATGTTATGTCCCTGCTCAAGCTAGATTTGCTCCAGACTCTTGAGAGATACCTGAATTTCTGAACTAGGAAATTTTAAGATAGAGGTTTAAAGACAACTAGGCAATGGCTTAATATAATTAAAACAAAGAGGTGTGTGGTGAGGCACTCTTTTGCTTTGTTGCTCTTGTTTCATCCCTCATCAAAAATTATTTGGAAATCATGGTTTTATAAAAGAAAAGTTTTATGATGCTTTCTAAATTTTGTGAAGATGACTTTTCAATGAAAATAAACACTGTTTATAACATTCAGACCAAATACCCATGTTTCAATCAGATTAATAATGTAATTAGGAAAATAGTCTACACAATAAGAACGCATCCTACTTTAAAATAGGACTTGGACCTTATTCTGCTATCCATAGCATAATTTTATGTACTTTATGTGGGATATTTTCCCCAATCAGCCTTTGCTGCACTGAAGAAGTCGTTATAATTTTTTTGAGTAAACAGTGTTTTGAGTAAAGAGAGTGCAATGTTTATTCTCAAATACACATTTGAGTTTTTTTTTTTTTTAAGATTTTATTTATTTATTTATGAGAGAGACACACACACACAGAGGCAGACACACAGGCAGAGGGAGAAGCAGGCTCCATGCAGGGAGCCCGACGTGGGACTCAATCCCAGGTCTCAAGGATCACACCCTGGGCTGAAGGTGGCACTAAACCATTGAGCCACCAGGGCTACCCATACATTTGAGTTTTAACATTGTGTTTTTAGTCTGATTAAATGTGAATTTTTCATATTTAGTGTGAGATTATGACATAAAGATCTCACTTAACTTTTTCTTTTTTCCCCCTTTTGGTTTCCCTCACTAAGTTATTGGAAAGTAGTTAATTGCAGTTTGTAAATGGTGATCATAATGATTCAAAACATGAAAAATTCAAAGTACTCACTCAGTCCATGTTTAATTTCATCACAAATCAATTTTATTTTAGTATCATCTTAAGAGACTTCAAAGTGAAGGGAGGGGGGAGAGGAAACCCTGTGAGCTATTACTACCTCTAAAACCTCTGTCAATGTCTGCAGCTCCCTGACAGTGCCCAGCCAGTCAGTGGGTTTTGTGCCTAATTCAGGACAAGAGAATAGAGAAAAAAGGTTAGAGAATGAATTCTGCTCTGTATGGCTTATAAACTGTTTGGCAGATAGAATCAATGAGAAAAAAATAGACAAGTTAATCTTTTATGAATGGATAAAGAAGATGTGGTTTATGTATACAATGGAATATTACTCAGCCATTAGAAATGACAAATACTCACCATTTGCTTCAATGTGGATGGAACTGGAGGGTATTATGCTGAGTGAAGGAAGTCAATCGGAGAAGGACAAACATTACATGGTCTCATTCATTTGGGGAATATAAATAATAGTCAAAGGGAATATAAGGAAAGGGAGAAGAAGTGTGTGGGAAATATCAGAAAGGAAGACAGAACATAAAGACTCCTAACTCTGGGAAACGAACTAGGGGTGGTGGAAGGGGAGGAGGGCGGGAGGTGGGGGTGAATGGGTGACGGGCACTGAGGGGGGCACTTGATGGGATGAGCACTGGATGTTATTCTGTATGTTGGCAAATTGAACACCAATAAAAAATAAATTTATTATATAAAAAAAAGAATTTCAAAAAAAAGTTAATCTTTTAAAAAGTATTTTTATTGTAAAAATAATACATGTTCACGTAGAAAATATCGAACAATGTTTAAAAGAAAATAAAATATCTCTAATCCCATGTCCTAGAGAATCATTATTAATATTTTTTCCATGTCTGTGTAGGTTTTCTTGTATGTACATACATACTATATACAATATATGTAGAGGCCACTTTTAGGCAACAGGTTTGAGCAATGGAAATTTGATCAAGGCAAAAGAACTGACACAGTGACTCCAATCCCTATGGGTGATTACAACCAGACCCATTAGGTGACCCACATCAAAATATCCATAAATCCTGGCTGACCTGTGGGCTACTTTCTAAAATATTTACCAAAAAGGGAAAAATTCTATTTATCCACATACCTCCTCACCTTCCCCCTTTGAATACATTCACTGCCCCAGCCTCTCCCCGCCCCCCTCCCCCCCACCCTTGCCTCTTGTATACTGTCTTTCTTTTGCTATCCTGACTGTTGCTCCCTTGTGGTGTATTCAATAAACCTTTTTTTCTGTCTGAGGTGAATTCTCTTACTACTTTGTTACTGGCTTCCAACTGATGGGGTTGTCCCACATTTGAGGGCCCCCATCCAATTGGGAGACACCACAATATATATGTTTTTAATGTATATATATGCCCATATACACACATATGTATATTTATACAGCCATGCATTTTATTTTATAATTTTAATAAGTTGATAATAAATAGTAGATCTATTCCAAATCTATTCCAAATTGTTATACAATCCTCCCTAAAAAGCAAACAAGCTAACCATTTCTCCATTGTATATTTTAGGTTATTACTTATTTACTATATGTTGATTCTCTACTCAGTGCTGAGGATACAATTTTTGCCCTGGAGAGCAATCAGATTAATCGTGTATAAACAGACCATTTCATGAGAGTGATAAGCTTTGTAGGAGAATTCCCAGAATTATATGGGAGCATGTATCAGGGAATTTGATTCACAATGAGGATATCTAGGTTATTCCTTCAGAAAAGGTTAATGTCTGAGCTAAATCTTGAAGACTGAGGAAGAGTGGTCTGAGATATGGGGGGTGGGGGTGGGTGTGGACCAGTTCAAAAGGTATGAGAGCAAACACATTGGAAAAATTAAAAGCAATCTCCTATCACCAGAAGAGGGTGTAACAGATAATGAGGTAGGCGTGGTGGAGTGATGAATGATAAAGTGGAAGAATTAGGTAGAAACAGATAATTAAAAATCAGTGTGAATGGTTGAATTTCTTTTGGATAAAATATTTAAGATGCAGGGAAGGAGTTTCATCTGGGAAATGGTATAATCAGATTTGCATTATAGGATACAGTGGGGAATGGACTGGAGGAGTGGACTGGATCAAGTCCATACTTCATCAGTATGGAGTTACTGAGATTAGCTGGAATTCTGATAATGATTTTGGCACTAATGGCACTAATAATGATGTGGAAATGTTGGGGTTTGAAATCTTGAGTGATCTTTGGTGCAAAGAGGTGGTCTTATTAGAGCACAGAGACAGGACCCTTGGGCAGAAAGGCCTGCAAGGGGGGGGGGGCAGTGAGGGGTAGAGAGGAGTGGCAGATTATATACTTGGGAGCTGTGGGAAGTAAAGACAAGGAAGGTTTCCAAAGGACTTTCATATGTTAAAGAAGACTCACAGGATCCTGGAGGCCTCGCAATTATCAAGCTAAGGTTGTTTTTTCCTCTAGCATAGCATATTAGCATTAAGATTGGGAGTTCCTGGAAGAATGTCATACTCTGTCTGCCCAAGTATTTGTCAATGGTCTGTAAATCATTTCTTTTACCTTTGTTCTCCACATTAATACTATTGATGGGCGAGGAAAGAGTCAATGGTCATTTTGGACTTTCTTTCTTTCTTTTTTTCATTTTTGGATTTCTAATTGGAATCTGTGTGGATGATGGAGTGCTGGTAGAGAATACAGTTTTGGGAAGAAGATGGTGAATTTAACCTTGAATAGAATGAGTTGGAAACTCTTGTCAGACACTGAAAGCAATTCATTAAAGGAAGGGCTGGACTGAAATTTTAGAGTAGGTCAGATCACTAAGGTGAGTGAAAATATTTTTTTTAGTTATCTTGGGTACATACCTGGGAGTGGAATTGTTGAGTCACATAGTAATTCTACATTTAACTCCGTGAGACCTCTATTTGAAGAACTGCCAAAATGTTTTCTGAAGGACTTGTACCATTGTGCATTCTTACTGCCATACATGAGTTCCAATTTCTCCACATTCTTAACATTTATTATCATCTTTTTAATTCTAGTCATCCCAGTCAGTATGAACTAATATCTCAGTGTGATTTTGATTTGCATTTCCTTCATCACTAATGATACTGAGCACATTCTCATGTATTTATTGGCCATCTGTATATTTCCTTTGAGAAATGTTTGTTGAAATTCTTTGCCTGTTTTTTAATTGGGTTATTTGAGTTTTAAGAATTCTTTATATTTCATGGATACAAATCCATTATCAGATACATGATGTGCAAATATTTTTCCTCAATCTGTGGATTGTCTTTACATTTTCTTGATAGTATTCTTAAAAAAAAATCCATTTTTCTTTTGTTACTTGTGTTTTGTGTATCATCTAAAAAACTATCACCAATCCAAAGTCAGGAAGATTTACCCTTGTGTTTTCTCCTAAAAATGTTATGATTTACGTTTTGCATTTTCATCTATGATTTACTCTGAATTAATTTTTCTGTTCTATGTGTGGTAGATGTCCAGGTTTATTCTTTGCAGGCAGATAATCTAATTGTCCCAGTGTTCCAGGATTTCTTTTCCTTTATTGATTACACTACTTCAAAGAATGAAGAGGTAGACCGGGCAAAGAGGTGGGCAGCAAAGCAAAATCTATTGAGTAATAGCACAAAGCTCCGGAAGAGGGAGAGAACCCGAGAGGGTTGTCCCAGAAGTTTCCAAGTCTAGGAGTTTTTATGAAATTGTTGGCAAGTGGTTTGATCTGATTAACCCTCCATGCATCTGTCACCCAGTCAAGTTTTTGTCCATGCACTCATTTAGTTATCAGGTAGTTGTTCCTGTGGGAAATGGTAGAGGGCTCATTCCCGGGTGCTATAAAATCCTTTTAAGGGTAGTTTCTTCTTAGAGCATGGCCTCCTTGTCCCTGCCTGCCTTGTATCCTTCTTTACCCGCACCATTTGTTGAAAATACTATTTTCTCCTCTCTGTATTATCTTGGCATGCTTGCTAAAAACCAAGTGGCCATAAATGTAAAGATTTATTTTTGGGTTCTCAATTCTATTTTAGATAACCTTATGCCAGGCAGTTTTATTAAAGCATGAGGACAGGACCTGTGAGCAGAAAGAGCTATACTGTAAGTGTGAGGAATGACTGATTATATACTTTCAAGTTGGGAGGGGGTTAAGTCTCTAAGAATTTTTTTTTAATTATTTAAATTCAATTTGCCAACATATAGTATAACACGCAGTGCTCATCTCATCATGTCTAAGGAATTTTGAAAGCAAGGTTTCCAGGGTCTTGAGGGGGTTGGCTTTTGTTAAGAAAAGGTCATTTATTACTAAGAAAACTTTAGTCATGAGACCCTTCAAATGTATATCAGTAAGTCATAGGTGTGGGGGATGATTGCCAACACATATCTTGGGGGGGGGGGGTTGAGATAAAGGAAGTTTCCAAAGGACTTTCATATACTAAAGAGGACTCATGGGATCCTGGAGGCCTACCCATTGTCACCCTAAGGTTTTTTTCCTGTAGCAAAGTATTAAACACTAAGACAGTTGGGAGTGCTGGAAGAATGTTAATACTCTGCCTATCTCAAGTATTTGTCTCTGGACTACCAATTATAAGGAAATTTAATTTTATCTACATTTCCGTATGCCTTTGTTCCCAACATCAGGAATATTTGAAATTTGTTCTTTTCCAAGGTTGTTTTGGCTATTCTGTGTTCTTCATCTTTCTGTAGGAGTTTTAGGATCAGTGGGTCAGTTTCCACAAACTGGCATTAGAAATATTGATATGGTTCCATTGAATGTGTAAATCAGTTGGGGGAGTTTTGCCATCTTAACTGTGTTGTCTTCTAATCCATGAACATTGATATCTTTCTGATGTAAGAATGAGTTAGGGACAGATGGAGCTAGGCAGGGAAAGATAAGGGAAAGGCCCAGAGTCAGGGTGCCATAAGTTTGTGGGCTCCCATAAATCCCAAGGACACCAAATGGTCCTGAGTCAGGCACATACCCATCCCAAGAAAACAGAGATCAGACAGTAAAAACAGAGAAGAAAATAAATTAGGCTCCCTAGCTCCAAAGTATCACCCTTTTGATAGTTACCAAATAATCCCAGAGATTCACCAGACTCCAAAACAGCCATATGTCAATCACTTGAGACAGCATCCAAAAGCCCTGGGTTCCCTCATTAGGTTCCCAATAAAAGGCCAGCCAAAAAACCCTCAGTGGCAACCCTGTCAGGACCCCTCTTACTTATGAGAGCTTTTCTCTGTATCTTTGCTTAATAAACTTCTATTGCTTTACTCAGTCTCCTGTGTCCACGAGATTCATTCTTCTACTCCATGAGACAAGAACCAAGCTCTCCCTTATCATTTCCATTTATTTAGGTCTTCAGTTTCTTTCCGTTATGTTTTGTGGTTTTCAGTATACATGTCTTGCAGTTTTTCTTTTTTAAAATTAATTCCTAAGTATTTTATTTTTCACACATTTTACAAATGGAATAGTTTTCTTGATTTCCTTTTTGGATTGTTCACTGCTATTGTATAGGAATGCAATTGACAAAAAAATAAAATAAAATAAAATTAAAAAAAAAAAAAAAAAGGAATGCAATTGACTTTTAAATATTGATTATATATTCTACTTTACCGAACTCCTTTATTGGTTCTATTATTAAAATATAGATTTTTTAAGTCTTTTCTATATACAAGATCATACCATTGAAAATTGGTATAATTGTGCTTATTTTTTCCTGACTGGGTACCTTTAGCTTCCTTTTCTTACCTAATTTCCCTGGCTCAAACCCCTAGTAAATGTTGAATAGAAATAATGAGCAAATATCCTTATGTTGTTTCTAATCATAAGGAGAAAGCATTCACTCTTATACTATTACCTGATGAGGGAGCAGAAAGCAAGCTGAGGGCAAAACACAAGCTGACATCCCTTAAACTCCTCTCCCTCACTCCCAGGTAGGATATGTGTGACATTCCTCAGGCACTCCTGGTTGTCCTAAAGCTAAGGGAAAGGAAAAACAAATAGTTAATTAATAGAGATCAAGTCCCAGGAGACTGGAGTCTCCTTCAGGTTACAAAGGTCTTGGTGATTTACAAGAAAAAAGCATTCTCATCAATAGCCTAACTTGCAGAGATTCACAGACTCAATTTCCTGCAGCCCTAACATCACCTGCCTATTCATAGTGATGTGGGAAACAAAGGTAGAAGGGAATGTAAATAAAATAAAATTTCCTTATAATCTGCAACCCATTGACAAGGGCTTTTGATAGGTAGAGTATAACATTCTTCCTGGAAACTCCCAATTCTCTTAATGTTAATGATTTACTAGAGTGAAAAACAACCTTAACTTGACAATGGCAAGGCCTCCAAGGTTCTTTTAAGCACAGGGAAATTCTTTTGAAAACCTCCCTTTGAGGCAGCCCAGGTGGCTCAGCGGTTTAGCGCCGCCTTCTGGAGGCGTGATTCTGGAGACCGGAGATCGAGTCCTGCATCAGGCTCCCTTTGAGGAGCCTGCTTCTCCCTCTGCCTGTGTCTCTGCCTCTCTCTCTCTCTCTGTGTCTCTCAGAAATAAATAAAATCTTAAAAAAAAAAAAAAAAAAAGAAAGAAAGAAAAGAAAAGAAAGCCTCCTTTTGTCTTTACCTACAACTCCCAAGTAGATAATCAGCCACCTCTCACAACCCCAGTGCTACAACTCTTTCTGCCCACGGGTCTGTCCCTGTGCTTTAATAAAAGCATGTTTTTGCACCAAAGACATCTCAAGAATTCTTTCTTGGCTATTGGCTCCAGAACTTACCAACATTCAAAAACTATATCATTAAGTATAATGGGGGCAGTTGGGGTGGCTCAGCGGTTTAGCGCCACCTTCAGTCCAGGGCCTGATCCTGGAGACCCAGGATCGAGTCCCACATCGGGCTCCCTGCATGGAGTCTGCTTCTCCCTCTGCCTGTGTCTCTGCCTCTCTCTCTCTGTGTCTCTCGTGAATAGATAAATAAAACCTTAAAAAAAAAGTATTATGCTAGCTCTGATATTTTTCTATATATTCTTTATTAGATTAAGGAAGTTCCTTTTCCTGTTTCCAGTTTAATAAATGTTTTTGTCATGAAAGAGTGTTGGGTTTTGTAAAATACTTTTTCTGCATCTGTTGAAATTATAGAGATGAAAAGGTTTTTTTTTTTTCTTTTTCTTCATTCTACTAATGAATACATAGAATGGCTTTTTTCTTTAATCCCTGCATTCTTGTGATAAATCCCACTTGGGCATGATGTATAATCCTTTTTATATGTTGCTATATTTGTTTTGCTAGTGTTTTGTTGAGGGTTACTACCTCTATATTTACAAAGAATATTGATATGTAGTTTTCTTTTCCTTATAGTATTTTTTAAGCTTTTATATCAGAATAATACTAGCTTTATAGAATGAGTTCAGAAGTATTCCACTCTTCTTTTTTGAGAGATTTTTGAAATCTTGATGTTAATTTTTCTTTAAATGTATGATAGAATTCACTGGTGAGGCTGTGGGCTTTTTTTTGTGGGAAAGTTTTGAATATTAATTCAATCTTTTATCACACTGTAGTTCTATTTAGATTTTCTGTTTCTTCTTGAGTCAGTTTTAATAATATGTTCCTTTGTAGGGATTTTCCTATTTCATCTAAGTTATCTAGTTCATTGGCATACAATTGTTCATAATATTCTTTTATAATTCTTTTTATTTCTGTGTAGTCAGTAGTCATACCCTCTCTCGTTCTTGATTTTAGTAAATTGATTCTTTTTAACTTTGTTAGTTTAGCAAAATCAGATTTATCAATTTTGCTGTTGATTTTTTTTTCTCCAAAGAACTGCTTTTGGGTTTGTTGATTTTGTTATTGTTGTTAATTTCTATTCTCTTTTATTTATTTCTGCTCTAATCTTTATGGTTTCCTTCTTTCTGCTTGCTTTGAGTTTAGTCTACTCTTAGTTTCTTACTTTCTTAAGAAGGCTAAATTGTTGACTTGAAATCATTCTTTTTCAATATAGGCATTTACCCTATAAATTTCACTCTAAATGTGATTTTTGCTGCAAACTCTAAAACCTAGCATGTTGTATTTTCATTTTCACTCATCTCAGAGTATTTACTAATTTCCCTTGTGATTTTATCTTTCACTTATTTGTTATGTAGAAGTCTGTTACTTAATTTCCACGTATTTTTGAATCTCTCAAATTTCTACTGGTTTCTAAATTCATTCTATTATGATCAGAGAGCATACTTTCTATCATTGCAGATTTCAAAGTTAATACGACTTATCACATAGCTGTATAGTGGAGAATGTTCTATCTGCCCTTGAGAAAATGTGTATTCTTCTAATGTATGTATTGTATAGATTTCTATTAGGCCTACTTGTCTTAAGTGTTATTGAAATCTTCTATTTAATGAATGATCTTTTGCCTTCTTGTTTAAATATGTCTTTTTTCCCCCTAATAATATTTTTTAATTTAAAATCTATTTGGTCTGAGATTTAAAAAGCCAGTTCAGTTTTTTTGTTTTTTTGTTTGTGTTTGTTTTTCTTTTCACATCCTTTTACTTTCAAACCTGTGTCTTTGAACTGGGGAAGTGCTTGTTTCCTTGCTATGCAGGATTTTTTGTTTGATGGACTCTTGTGCTAGTACCATGCTGTTTTGAATACTACAGCTTTGTAATATAACTTGAAGTCTGGAATTGTGATACCTTCAGCTTTGTTTTTATTTTCAAGATTTCTTAGGCTATTTGGGGTCTTTTGTGGTTCTATGCAAATTTTAAGATTGTTTGTTCTAGTTTTGTGAAAGATGCTGTTGGTATTTTGATAGGGATTGCATTAAATGTGTAGATTGCTTTGGGTAGTATAGACATTTTAACAATATTTGTTCTTCCAATCTTGGAGCATGAAATGTTTTTCCATTTCTTTGTGTTATCTTCATTTTCTTATATCAGTGTTTTATAGTTTTCAGAGTATGGGTCTTTCAGTTCCTTCATTAAGTTTATTCCTAGGTATTTTATTATTTTTGGTTTAATTGTCAATGAGATTATTTTCTTAATTTCTCTTTCTGCTGCTTCTATTACTATATAGAAATGCAACAGATTTCTGTGCCTTGATTTTGTATCCTGTAACTTTACTGAATTAATTTATTAGTTCTAGTACTTTTTGATGGACTCTTTCAGATTTTCTGTATAGATTATCTTGTCATCTGCAGATATTGAAAGTTTTACTTTTTCATTACTGATTTGAATGCCTTCCTTTCATTTCTTTTCATTGTTTAATTACTGTGGCTAGGACTTCTAGTACTATATTGAATAGAAGTGGTGAGAGTTTGATTCTTGCTTTAGGAGAAAGCTCTCAGTTTTTCACCCTTGAGTATAGTGCTTGCTATGGGTTTTTCATATAAAGCCTTTATAATGTTGAGATATATTTCTTCTAAACTTCATTGAGGGTTCTGGAAAATTCTGTATTTTAATTGGAATATTTAAACCAGTACATTTAACTTAATTACTGGTAAGGTAGGATTTATGAATGTTATTGTCTTTGTGTTTATTTATTTCTACATTGCTTCCTTGTTTTGTGATATACAGATGTTTTAAGTTAGGCCATTATAATTCTTTTGTTTCTTTATTATTTGAAGGTTTTCTTAATAATTACTTTGAGGATTACAATGTCTTAAATTTTTAAAACTATCTTGCTAATAGGTATTTAATTCAAATAGTATATAAAAACTTATTCCACTATAGCTCTGTTATCTGTGCTATTATACAAGTTACATTTTTACAAATTATAAGACAGCCAACAGATTTATAATTATTGTTTTATGTAATTGTCTTTTAGGTCAGATAGTAAAGTTTCAAACAAAATACATTTATATTGTTTTTATATTAATATATGCAGTTATCTTTGCCTGTGATCTTTATTTCTTCTTCAACATTTTAGTTATTGTTTAGTGCCTCCTATAGCCTAAAAAAGTTCCATTTGTATTACTTACAGAGCAAGTCGGCTAGCAATATATTCTTTCAGTTTATGATTACTGAGAATGTCTTCATTTCTCTCTCTCTCTCTCTCTTTTTTTTTTTTTTTTTGCAGGATAGTTTTGCTGAATATAGAATTTTTGAGTGTATTAAGTGTATTGGTTGTTTTTTCTTTCAGTATCCTGAACATGTCTTCATACTGCCTTTTGGAATCCAAGGTTTTTGATGAGAAACCACCTGTTCATCTTTGAGGAAACTTTGTATGTTATGAGATACTTTTATTTTTGCTATTCTCATTATTATTTCTTTTCCTTGTCTTTTCACAAATTTATTCTAATTTATCTAGGTATGAATCTCTGAGTTTTCTTACATGGACTTTATGTACCTTCTAGTGTGTGCATATTACTATTTTTTTAAATCAAAGTGGAAAGTTTCTGACCATTGTTCCTTCAAATAGTCTTTTTGCCTATTTCCTCTCTTTTCTTCTTCTGGAACATCCATGATGTTTATATTTGTGTGCTTGTTGGTATTACACAGGTTTCTGAGGCTCTGTTAATTTTTCTTCATTAACTTTCTTTCTGTTTTCCAGCCTAAATAATCTAAGTTGATCTATCTTAAATTCTGCCATTTCAAATCTGCTGTTAAACTCTTTTCGTTTTTTCCTTTCGGTTTTTATATCTTTCATCTTCAGAATTTTTATTTGGTTCTTCTTCTTCTTCTTCTTCTTCTTCTTCTTCTTCTTTTCTTTCTTCTTTTTTAATTTAATTTAATTTTATTTTATTTTATTTATTTTTTTTTACATTCTTTTTTTTTTTTTTTAGTTTTTTTTTTAAATTTTTATTTATGATAGTCACAGAGAGAGAGAGAGAGAGAAGCAGAGACACAGGCAGAGGGAGAAGCAGGCTCCATGCACCGGGAGCCCGATGTGGGATTTGATCCAGGGTCTCCAGGATCGCGCCCTGGGCCAAAGGCAGGCGCCAAACCGCTGCGCCATCCAGGGATCCCTCTTTTTTAATTTTAGAAAGAGACAGAGAAAGAGAGAGAGAGCACATGAGGGGAGGGGCAGAGGGAAAGGAAGAGCACCTCAAGCAGACTCCCTGCTGAGCATGGAGCCTGCCTGAGATCCTGACCTGAGCCAAAGCCAAGAGTCAGATGCTCAACCAAGAGTTAATGTTCAACAAAAGTTGTATGTTCAACTGACTGAGCCACCCAGATGCCCCTGGTTCTTCTTTTTTAAACAATTTTTTCTCTTTATTGATATTCTTCTTTTTTAAACAATTTTTTCTCTTTATTGATATTCTCTATTTGGTAAGATGTAGTTCTTAAATTTCCCTTTAGTCTTTGTACATGGTTTTATTTAGTTTCTTGAACATATTTATAATAGCTTTTTAAATATCTTTGTCCAGTAAGTCCACTATCTGAGGTCCTCTTTTGACTAATTTTTTTCCTTTATATATCATCTATAACTACTTGTTTCCTTGAAATTTTGTTTTGTTTTTGTTCCTCTTGAAAAGTAGATCTTTCCAACTCTGGAAATCAGCTGCCTCCACCTCTTATCAGATTCCTTGGAATTTTGGTGTCCGTGTTTGGCGTTGTTATTTTGTTGTTATAGATGCTTGTTTGTTTATTGAATTTCCTGAATGAATTCTGTAGAGCCTGAATGCTGCTGCTTCTTCTTCTTCTTCTTCTTCTTCTTCTTCTTCTTCTGTATACAGCTTAGCATCTTTTTTCAATTAGTTTACTGGTGAGCTAATGATTGGACATAGATTTCCTTGAATGCATTGAACCAAGAAGTTTCTCTCACTTTGTTGAGCTGTTTGTGTGTGTTTGGGAGGAATAGTTTAATACTCCAGTAGGCAGTTTAAAACAGTAACTTAACCACTTCTTGCTTGTGCAGAGACTCAAAATCATCACCAGGTGGAAGATTAGAGCCTTCTCAGTGTCTTTCATGGCCTTTTAGATTTCCAAGAATATCCTGGATATTTTCAACATCCCACATAAAAATTTCATTCCCTGGCTTTTCCTTTACAATACTTTAGCAAATTTCTTACTTAACCCAGTTGGTATTGCCACCTTAGGCAGCTGTATTACTAAACAATTGGTATTGATTTTCTTTTGGCAAATACCTTAGGGACATGGCTATTTACACTGAGTGAGCTGAGTCAAGTTTGATTCAGTAGTCACTTAGTTTAAATAAAAATAAATCCTGGGAATGGAAATACAAGACAGGAAATAGTAACAATTCTCCAGGGATGGAATTTTGGGGGTAACCAAATCAATTCTGTTCCTTCCAGTGGCCCCCAGGTTGCTGGTTTTCACAGTTAATGTAATTATGTAGCTTTTGGTTTGAAGGTTACCACAGAAATTGGATGGTTGGAGTTGGGTATAGAACAAGTCAAAATGCCACAAAACTTTGTTTTTACCAAGGTTCAGCTATTTTTCTTGAATAAATGTTTCCATTATTTTTGCAAATTTTGATTAATTTCCAGAGTTCTGAAAAAGTTTATTTTGGCCATTTTTTTCTAGTATTCTCATTGCTTTTATGGAGGAGTGGATATATGGATGTCTTTACTTTGCTATTCAGGAATATTTTCTATGAGAATTTAAAAAAAATCCTTATGTCTAGTTTCTAATATTCAGGCAAAGTTGAAACACACTGGTTATTAGAGAAAGGTTCAATGGTCAGGTTCTAGAAAACACAAGCATTTACTTTAAGATCAGGAAGAGAACAAGGGACTATGAATGAGTCAGATAAAGACTGGTTCAGAGATGGATGGAACTTACAAAACACAAAAAAGTGGATGGAACTTATAAAAAACAAAAAAGAAAGGAGTTTTAGGAAGAGAATAGTCAGAAGTTAGTGAATATTGCTACATAGCTGAGAAAATGGTTTGAAAACTACTGATTTAACTGATCTACTAAGAGGTCATTGTGATCTTTGTTAGAGCAATTGCAATGGAATGGTGAGACAGAATCTTAATTGCAGCATGTTGTGACATAAATGGGAGGTAAAAAAGAGAAAACCAGTTTAGGCTGAAGAAACTGGGCTAGGAACAAAAGGTGAGATAATATAGGCTATAGTTGGAATACAATATGGAGTCAAAAAAGTTGCTTTGTCCCAGGGATCATTTTAATTTACTCATATTCACAAAATTTTCCTTTGGTCTCTATTCTAGACCATAGGGCCATACCTAGTGGCTTGTATTTGGGGATAAGAAAGGTGACTTTTCTTCCATTGTATGGGAAAGAAATGGGATCCTACATAGATAAATAGTACCTCTACACAGATTCTCAATTAAACTGTATGGCTGTGGCTTTGTGAGGGACAGTGGCTGGAACATATGTAAAATCTGAGAAAACTCAGATGAAATCCCAGCTCTATTGCTTTACTGGTGCTAGCTGCATGACCTTAGCAAAATTACTTGGCTCTTTCAGCCTCATTTCTCTCATATGGATAATAATACCAATATTTCAAGATTGTCGTGTGGATTAATTTATATAATACCTAGGTTTTATAATAAAGAAGAGGATGCTATATGAGGATGAAAAAGTTAGCCTTTTAATCTCAGTTTTCTCACCTATGATACAAAAGAGTTGTGTTATATCATCTCCATGCTGCCTTCCAGCTCTAACCAAGTGGGCCTCCAATATTTTTTCATCAGTACTATTCTTCATGTACTTTGTGGACTAGATAGGTATTTGGAATTGGTTGATAACTTCAACCATTCTGTGTAAGATAGTTTCCATTAGAAAAGACATTTACAATTCCAAGGGATTGACTTACAAATAAATTTGAAGGATAGCTTTGCTGAGCTGGGGTGTACTTTTAAATAGATGAGCTCATCCCAGGACATATAATAGAGAGCACTCAGCAAGGCATATTTTAGATCCTTTAGAAATGAGCTTTGAGGAAATATACATCTGGCATGATATCAGATCCCAAAGATATCTTATCTATGTTTTGGGAGCCCCTGGATTGATTGTTCTACTTGAAATATTTGTGTTTGTAAAAGTTTATAGCTGCTAGTTTTGGGTGTTGAGGAGACTTTGAAGCAATAACCCACATGAAGAAAGGCAGGCTTGAAACCAACCGAGTAGTGTTCAGGGAAAGAAGTAAAGAGGTGAAGCAAGAATGAGTTAATGGATATAGAAGGATTGGTGAGACCCATGGAGCATGATGAGACCAGGATTAGAGAAGGGACTCAGAGACACAGAAAAAGGAGGAACTGGAGGCCAATTGATGCTGAACTGGGCTAGAACAGGAAGAACAAAACAAAAATGATTTGCCTCCTAAGAGACTGATTTCTTTTTCCGACCAGTGCTTTCAGCTTGTTTTGTTGAGTTCATTGATGTACTTTGGTAGAATTTTATTTGGGTAGACCTAGTGTGAAGGATAATCTCTCATTTCAGGCAAGAGTTGAAGATTTGTTCATTTTCTATTAGCAGATTAGTGCTTTAAAGATTAAGAAAATATGCTTTGTGATTTCAAAGGTGAAATGACTATGAAATAATATTGAAAAACAGCACCAGATTTATTATGATCTTATTAAAAACCACTTTCCATGAAACAATACACAGTGCCTCAACTATGGTTTCTTTCTGAATTGTGAGAGAATTTGTACTTTGATTCTTTTTTCTCCCTCTGTTTATTCTTCCCAACTGACTTTGACATAATTTTATTTTTAAAATTAGAGATTTCTGGCAAATTTTCCTTTGAGAGTCTCCCAATTTCACACTACTTCTTCAGATAACTAGAATTTTCAAAGGTGGCCTAGGAATCCCCGATCTATATTGTTTACTTTATAGGAGGTTTCATACCATTCAAGAAAATTTGCTCACAGGGCATCTGGGTGGCTCAGCTGGTTAAGTAGCTGCCTTTGGCTCAGCTCATAATCTCAGAGTCCTGGATCCAGCCCCAAGTGGGGCTCCCTGCTCAGGGGGGAGTCTGTTTCTCTCTCCGTTTGGCCCTCCCCCTTACTCATACTCTCTCAAATAAATAAATATATATATATATATATATATTTTTTTTTTTTTTTTCTTTTATAAAGAAACTTTGCTCACATATAACTTTCGTCAAGAATGGATGGCTGGCAGATCTTGAATGGCCCCCTCGTCTGAGTGGACTCTTTGGACGGGACTGTTGATGAGCAGGGGCTTTGTAAGCAGCCAGGCAACACTGTAGCCCTAGAAATCTTCCTCAGCAGCCTGCAAATGGAGCAAATGTTATGAAAGATTTCTCCAAAGATGGGCATTTTAAATTAGCCAAATTAAAAAAAAAATAAAAAAAATAAAAATAAATTAGCCAAATTACTCTAATAGGGCATATCTCAGGAAGATTTAAGGCAGAGCTGGTTTCTGTGCCAGCCAGGAGGCCTTCTCTGCCAGTCAAAGGCAAGTGCAACCAACTTCCCTGCCAGCTTGCAATGAGATGGTTCTTGCAGTGACAGCACATCTACCATGCATGCTTGATTTAAGGCCCTCTATTACCATACCTTTGTAATTATCATCAGATGATGATGAGTCCTGGGACAAGTATAAGTCTTAAATGTGGAGATCCAGGAGCCTAATCAAAATGCAGAGCATAGACTATATTTTTCTTCTTGATGTTTCACCTCTTTTCAAACGATTGTTATTGGTTTGAGTAAAACTATAGCACAACTCTTTGCCAGTAATTGTGATTCATTTTCACTTTGGTAATCAAAATGTATTTCATAAGGTTCTGATGTTGTTCAAGACTCTTATAGGAGGTATGACTTTTCTCAGAGTTGACTAGCATAGATTTTGTATTTTACATGCAGCTGTGGGAAAGATTTGTAAAACCTCCTTTGGTTTATAATTCTCTTATTCTGGGTTAGCATTCTCATGGATTCTTATCAGAATTCTACAAGGCATACATTATATTGCTGATATTTTCTATTTTGTTGTTATGTTGGGTCAAAGATATCTAGATTAGTGGTTCTACTTTTTTCCTAGTTAGGGATAATATATTATTGTGTAACATATGTATGTATACCATAGATTTCAGAGGATTTGTATGGGTAAGAGAAATTACTTTTTCTTGATAAGACATAGCTTTTAGTCAGCATATTGTGTTAAATATTCAACTTTGCTTAGTGCCCTGTGTTCCACCCATGGTGAAGCAGGTTGGTATGAAGGACAGAGACATGGGCTTAATTCCAGGAGATCTCATTGCAAATCTGAACTCTTCTTATTAGTGAATAGGTGTGACCATGGATAGATCTCTATTCCTCTAGGCCTCCAATCTCTTCTACAATATGGTGGCATTGGAATAGACTCTCTTCAGTTCCCTTCCATGTCTGACATCTATGATTCCATGAAGACAAGAGTCTGTCTGCTTAAGGAGTTAACCATTAGCATCCAAGTATTCAGTATATAATTTCATAAAAATAGTTATTTATGACACTCAAATGACTACTATATCCTTCCTCCCTGGATGTCACCACTCCCTGTCTTGTATTATTGCAGATAATGCAAATTTGGGGAATTTGAAATAAAAGACCATTTCAGCATCATCCTCACATTCATGGATTCAGGGTTAGGATGGAAATGGCTCCTTTTGGTTTGGGGAATATAACCACTGAAACACCTATGTCCTGTAGACTCAGCCTTTAGTATATACCTCCTTTGTAGTTTTGTATCACTGACAGACAAATGATAAGTCCTTGTAGGTCTGAGAGTTCTAAATATCAGTTCTAAGTATCCCTAGCATCTACCACTTAACATTTAGACCCAGAACTAAACATTTAATATGTTATTTGATGTGATTTTTTTGTGTGTATATAGAAAATACTTACGGAAAAATTATATAGCGTAAAGATTTCCTTTTCATCACTGAAATGTAAATAATTTTCCATAAGACTCAATGAAAAAGGAATGTAGAAATGAACAATTTGTTCTATTGTGGGAAACTGAAATTCACTCTGGAGTGATTAGTGGTTATTTGGTTTTTAATTGACAATACCACTCATAAATCATATTATCATATTGTATACAAATAAGTAGTTGCTACTTCAAAAATAGCTTACATAGTGTATGGTTATATAGTAGCTATCTGTCTGGCTCCATATCTGCCCCCAAAAACTATAAATTGAGGGCCAGAATGTCTCAAGAGGGCAAATATCTCATTACAACATTTAAGGATGTCTTTCCTCTTTGAACTCTACAGCTATTACTTTTCTTACAGGAATGTGTTGCTATGGTATTTGTCCTACCTCTTTAGCTAGATTGCAAACTTGTTGAGAGAAAACACCATGTATCTTATGATCCTGTATTCTAAGTGTCTAATGGAGTTTTACTTATCTAAAAAATATTCAATTAATATTTGCTGGAATCCTATAGGCAGGGCAAGACACACATTGCCATTGTAAGTTCACAATAAAATCAACAAATATTAGTCTACTTATTTAAATTCCTAATTCATGAAACAACCTTCATGCAGAAATACCTATTTTTTTTAATTAAAGAATTTAACTAGTCTAAATTTTGTTATTCTGTTTCCTCTATGTCAAAAGATATGTTTAGGTCTCTTAGATACCATAGTGTTTAGTCTGGGATCTTTTGTAGGCATTGGGTATTTCAAAATTTAAAATGCCTTTAATTAATCTAAAATAATGATTTATTGGGTAACTGATATTTTTCTTTATCAACGTGCAGTACACATTAAAATTTGAGACAACTTTCTAATTATTATTATTATTTTTTTTTTAATTTACGATAGTCACAGAGAGAGAGAGAGAGAGAGGCAGAGACACAGGCAGAGGGAGAAGCAGGCTCCATGCACCAGGAGCCCGACGTGGGATTCGATCCCGGGTCTCCAGGATCGCGCCCTGGGCCAAAGGCAGGCGCTAAACCGCTGCGCCACCCAGGGATCCCAACTTTCTAATTATTGAAAAAATAATTTTGTTAATAGAAATTTATGCGATGTCTGATTCATATCTCAGGAATGCACTTGTAAAGAATCCTTAAATTTACATATTTTGCCTAGATTTTGAAGAATTTTGGGGCTTTGTTCAGAGGAAAACTATGCTAGACTTCTTAAAGAATAGTAAATAAAACATTTATAAAAAGGACACACTAGGAAAATCTATATAACTTAGAGTCCCTAGAGTCCTTTTTAAGATTCAGGATAATAATGTAATTTCTCTCATTAAACTCCCTTGGTGTGAATATGATAGTTCAATATTTCATAAATATTTAATGAATTATTATTTCCTACAACTTATGAGTGTTTGGGCAATTGAAAGAGTTGTTTGAAATATGAGTATATGTCTGGCTGTGTGAAAAAGTGGGTGATTATAAATGATTTACACTGTGTGTCTTGAAAAAAATTGGGGAAAATTTTTTTAAAATATTTTTTTATTTATTCATTTGAGAAATACAGAGAGAGTGAGCAAGAGCCTAGCAGGGGAAGGGCCAAAGGGAAAGGGAGAAATGGACTCTCCACTGAGCAGGGTGCCTGATGTGGGGCTTGATCCAGGACCCTGGGATCAGGACCCAAGCCAAAGGCAGATGCCCAACCAAGCCACCTGAGTGCCCCTAGGGGAAAAATAATTTCTAAGTTTGAGAGAGGGCAGGAAGGATATTTGGTAAGGTTCTTTTTTTTTTTTTTTTTTTTTTGGTAAGGTTCTTTATGGTATAAATTTGAAAATGCCTGAGAGTGCTTCTTCATTCTTAATTCTTAAAGTATTATTATTATTCTTTTTAAAGAAATCTTTAAATCACATTGTGTGTGTGTGTGTGTGTGTGTGTGTGTGTGTGAGAGAGAGAGAGGAAGAGAGAGAGAGAGCATATACAAGCAGGGGGAGAGGCAGAGGGGAAAAAGAAAATCTCAAGCAGACCCCCTGCTGAGCATGGAGCTGGACCTGGGGCTTGATCAATATTCAGATGCTTAACCAACAGAGCCACCAAGCTACCCCTTAAAATATTATTATGAAAAATAGTACCACTAATACAAACAATGGACCTGACAGAGATAAGATGTTGCAGAAGTCATGCTAGGTGCCTTACTTGTTTAAGCTTATTTAAGCTACAGCTATGCAATGTAGGCATTAACATTTCTTTTACGCTGCAATAAACTAGAGCTTAAATGCTTAAGAACTTGAAGCAAGTAAATGCTGAAAACGAAGTCAGATTCCCATTCCAAAAATTCATGCTTTTAAATCGCATCATGTTGATTTCCTGTATTGAGGAGAAGTTTTGTCTTTTACTATCTAAAATATAGGTAGTTCTTTGCATAATGTTTCTGGCACTGTCTTACACAGGAGCTTCCAATAACTGCCAGTCACATGGTGACAATTATGCTTGATTAAGCAGATCCAGTAAGTACTTGATCGACTTTTTCCCATAAATGCTAACATTCTGCAGCCAAAGGGAAAAGAACACTTGCCATTATTCTAAGCACTCTGGCCACCTCCTTTTGTCCCTCCCTATAACACCCGGCTGAGTTTCCTAAGAACAGTGTTCCCTGATGCTTAGACTCAGCCCAGATTCCGGGGTTTCTATCAAATACTCTTTTGGGTAATATGAATTTTTGAGATCTGTAAACCCTATAAGCTGACAGGTGACAATTTGTGAGATGTGAAGGGATTTTTGGCAAAATGTCATTGTTGCTATTGGTTATTGTATCCCTAATAATTCACTGCTATAAATTTTGATGTCTTTACAATGTGCCAGAATCCTCTAAAAATACATAGGTAAAGGTGCTTTGAAAATTAAAAATTCCAAAAAAAGAAAGAAAATTATAGATTCACATTATGAGAATGTAAACAACTCCATGAGAGAATATCATAGCTATTGACTAGCACATTGATTTTATAGTTCACTGAAAAGATGACTTTAGTTATGTCTCTCAAAAGGTGTATCAGAATCGCTCAATGAGCTAGATACTGCTCTGAGTCCTATGCTCCCTGCCTCAGACTATCATACTATCAAACGTAGAGTATTAGGGTAATAAAAGTGGCTTAAGACAATAAAATTTAATTTTGTGTGGCACTCTAATCTGGGTCATGCAGCATTCCTAAATGGCTCTCCTCCAAAAATGACTCAGGGATTCAGCCTTTTTCTATAGTGGGCTCCATAGTTCAGTGTTCATTGTTTCTTGCTATAGAGATAAAGGGATAGGAAAGCTTAGGAAACAATAAGGAAAACCTAGTGAAGTGAGAACATGAACCCCAAAGGAGATCTTATGGGCCCGGTCCTAACTTTGGCCAGAACTGGTCACATGGACTTAACCAAATGCAAGAGGGTTGATATCATACCCAGGAGGCTAATAGACATAGTTTGGCGAACACATAACATTTTTTTTTTCTGCTTCATAGGTTATGTAAATCTGTATAAAGCAGAAAGAAGCAAAATCAAGTAAGCATGAGAAATTTTGATCATAATAGAATTTTAATGGGTTCCCAACAATGCCTTTATAGTTTATATAGGCCTCTGCAAAGAGTATATGACCATAATGTGACTTTTAGGCAGGTTATTTTCATTTTCATAATCTATAGTGTGGTCCTGGGGACAATCCAAGTAGGGACAATTGATAAGAGATACATGAAACCAGGGCCGGTTTTATGGGCATTCAGCCTGTGTTATTGCACAGGGCTCTGCTCTCAGAGGGCTCCATATTTGTGTTAATGCTCCGCTATCGCTGTCTTAAGAGTCTTAATAAATTTGAACATGGGGGTCTGCATTTTTATTTTGTACTAGGCCATTATTCTAAGCTCTCTGGACACCCCCCATCATGTAGCTTATCCCACTTGAAACTCATGCCTTATCGGAGACTAACACTGGGCTCAATGACAAAATGAAGCTTCAATCTTTAAGATAAGGTTATGCTAATTAACTTTAAAGAAGAAAAGTTACAATAGCAAAGCTGTGTGTGTGCATGTGTGTATGTGTGTGTATGCATATGTGCATGCATATGAATAAATGCCCATGCAGGAATGTATTTTTTTAGGAAAGAGTTTATTGGGAGCAATTTGTTTTAATTGATATTCATTGAGCATCATTCCGTTGCTTATTGTTAGCTACTCATGGGAAGAGTTGGTTGATGTCTATAGCACAAACATTTGTTTCAGATAAATGGGCGTTTCAGTTGGATAAGTTTTAATTAAGCAACCTTTATTGTACAAGTAGTTGTTTTTGAAACCAGGAGAAAACCACTATAATTTGCTAATTCTGTTATCAAGAATCTGAAGGTTTTGAGTCTTGTCTACTATAACCTCGAATACAATTTTGGCTATAAGTGTCCCAAATAAGAAATAAGAAACTTTTCCAATGTATTGTTCAACTTTTTTTTTTTCTGTTGTAAATATCAAGACACAATTGAACTCTTCTCAAGCTCATAGAATCATCTGTTTCTTTCTTTCTTTCTTTTTTTTTTTTTGGTGCAAAAAGGTGGTTTTATTAAAGCATGGGGATAGGAGCCATGGGCAGAAAGAGCTAGCTGCTGCTAGAATCATCTGGTTCTAAGATGAATGATTTATTTTTAAATCCCACTTCCACATCTCTTGCTTAGATCCTACTTTAGCATTTCACATTTCATAGGAATTTATTTATTTACGCATTTGTCAAAGGAGCACACTGAACTCTTACCTCCTTGAGAACAGGTGCTATTGCCATTCAACTTGCTATTCCCAGAGCCTACTATAGTTTCCAGGCACCTAGAACATGTTCAATAAATATTTGATGAACGAATAAAGGAATAAATAAGTCATGATAAAAATATCATTTTTCTGTCAGCAAAACAAATATTTCCAAGTCTCAAAGAAGACTCTTAATAAGACCAAAATAAGAGTGTTTTTATTTTATAAGAATGTTTTAAACTTACATTATCCTTTAGCTTATAACAGCTATGTTACAGAAGGGGATAAAAAAAGCATATTCTTATTAAGTGAAATTTTAAAACGTCTGAAGGATAAAAATATTTTGTATTTAACTGTTGTATTTATAAACTCATTATTTTATTGAAAGGGATTTCTTCCTGTTTAAAAAAAAAGTTGCTTGAATATATTCACATAACACATGTATAAGTAAAGAACAATATACAGACGTTTCACGTTAAATTTTTTGTATTAAACTGGTTGTAAATAATATAATTTTTTTTCCCATGGTCTGCAAATAATGGCCATGAATAGGGGTCACTATCCTTTCATTTAAGGCTGGGATTGGTTTACTTACTGTGTGAGTTTCCTGTGGCTGCTATTACAAATTATCATAAACTTGGTGGGTTCAAACAACAGAATTTTATTTTCTCCTACTTCTGGGAGTCAGAAGCTCAGAATCAGTTATCACTGGAGCAAAATTCAAAGCATGTCTACAGGACCACACTTCCTCTAGAGGCTGTAGAAGAGAATCCATTCTTTGCTTCTTCTAGTTTCTGGAAGCTGTCAGCATTCTTTGGTTTATGGCCACATCACTCAAATCATCAAAGCCAGCATCTTCAGATCTCTTTGCTCTGTCTTCATACTGCCTTCTCTTCATTGTGAAAGAAATCTCTTTCTCTCTGTTATAAGGACACTTGTAATTATATTTAGGGCCCACCAAGATAATTCAGGAGAATCTCCCTATCTCAAGATCCTAACTTAATCACATTCGCAAAGACCTTTTTCCCAAATAAGATAACATTTATGTGGTTCCATTGAATGACTATCTTATGTCTTTCAGGGGCAATTATTCAGCTTACAACATTTCTGCGCTGCCCACTTTTGTATTATTGACAAAGTAGTAGAATTCTAGATGATGTATAACAGTATATTTTTCTCTATCCTCACTGACACAGGAATGAGGGTGCCATATAATTAGTGAGTGCTGGAGAACTATAAACTAAGTAATGCTATAAAGGAAATGCTACCTAAAGAAGCAGGCTTTGGCAAGTACGGCTCAGAGAGGGAGCTCATAACTTCATGATAATACTTCACATAAATTAAAGTAATGTTAATTGTCTCTCCCAAAGCAAGGCCATTAAGCAGCTTATTGCTCCTACCTTAAGAATTTATTTTGATATTTCTTGTGGTCCTACCTTTCCAATGGTATTTCACTCTTTACCCAGAGGGGATATAAACACCTCTATGACAGTCCTTTCTGGTATATTTCATCTTTAAGGATAACAAGAGGAGGAAATAAATGACCAAATAGGTTCTGATAGCTCTGCAGCAATCAAAAACAAAAGACTCCAAAAAGATTATCAGTAGGTGGAGCTTCATTTTGAAACACAGCTCCCAACAAGTGGACATCCTAACAAATGTTAAGTGTGTAAATGTAAATGTAAGTGTGTTTACATTCCCTGGTTATAAACAACTAAACTGTCAATTACCTTGTCACTAAACAGGGAAGAATTTTCTGTTTCATTTTTTTCCACTGTGTTGTGGTAAAACATTTAAACCATGAAAGATGTTTCATCTCTTTGACACATTTTTATTCCTCTCCTACTATGTGCCAGCTGTTAGGTATAAATCCTTGGCTGATACAACTGCTTTCTTTGTACCTCTGTCAGTGGCCTTCCACGTAATTTTCAAGTTTCTCAAAACTTTGCAAAGTCCCCTGCCTGGTCATTTACAATTGATCCAAGGTCACAAAAGGACAGCTTAGTTGGAAAGAGAAAAAAAAAGAAGAAAAAAAAAAAAAACAGGAACACTAAGAAGTTACATAAATGTCCTCTAGCACATTCCCTGTTCTGAAGGCTAATGTACTGTAGCAATTCATCAGTCATTCTAATAGTCTTTTAACTTCTGTCAGAAAGCCTACTAAATGCTAACATCTTAAATGTTTAATATTCTAAAACATATTTTCATTAATCATGCAAATTATCTGGGCATCCATATTTTACAATAACTTCTTTTGAGATTAAGAGGCCTAAGGCTTTGTGTATGATATACCCATATTAGTGAGTGATATTGTAGGTGAAATAGAATTAAAGAATTTTAGCAAGGAAAAGTTGCTAGTAAAATTCCAATATCTATGTGCCATCACATTTATTTAAAAAAAAATGCTACTAATGTCAGGTATTTCTGATTAAGTAGCAAGCAGCTAAATTATGCACTTGCTTTATTCTGTTCTATCACATAGTTGATGGATGGATATTAATGTTGATAGAGGGTATATTGTCCCAATAAAAATGGCCCTATGTTTCATAGCAAAGTAGACTGTGAGTGTAGTTATTAATAAAGGATAGAGCATGTGTTCCATGCAGTTAGGTTGGCTCCAACTGTACCATGAAAATCTGCATTTATATGCTGCCAGTCACCCCTATTGCAGGGATTCTTAGCTGCTTAGAAAAAGGAGAAATATGTGGGTAGGCCCCATGAAACAGATGGATAAGGAATTGAAAGAGGTAAAGGGCATGAGTTTTGGTAATGTTAGTGGAAATGCTTTACCCAAAATTTTGTAAGGATAGAGGCTAAGAGATAAGAAATAAATAGAAATGACCTGAGACTATGTAAATATAGTTATGCTGGAGTCATAGAGCAGTGCTCATTAGACTCAAGAACATGACCTAAGTAACTGAAAGTCATGAGCAATGGTGGATCAGTGCACAAGTCTGGCTACCAACAGGAAGTAGATGGCACAATCAAATTAGGATGATTCAAGGAAGACTAATTTATAAAGGGACTAATTGCAAAGATATGGGCAGAGTGGAGGGTAAGGGAACCACTAAAGGCTGTGTAAGTAGTAAGCTAACAGCCACAGAGCTGTTGTTAAATCTAAACCTTTGGAGAGAAGAGAAAGGAACAATTAGCAGAATCTGAAGGAAGAAGAGTCATGTATAGAATGACATTTTTAGGTGACTAGTGACCTTGATTAAGGAAGACAGGCAACACAAGGTGATCTCATGGAGCAAATAAATACCCTGACCACATTCTTCTCTCTCTCCCTCCAGTCTTCTGATGGGTCTTCCCATTCATTGAGCCCAATAGGAACCTGAGGGCACACATCAAGGATGTAGTCCATATAGGTGAGCCTCTCTAAATGTGTATCAGGGCTTCATATGTGGAGAATGATTCTCGAGGGAGACAAGCAGGGTAAGAAACATCCAATTTTGGTATAAATACCATTTCTTTAATTACGTGACCAAAATTCATAGCCATGAAAGATTTTCTTATATTCCTTTGTTGATGTTGTTTTTATTCCTGTCTTACATTTTCTTTTATGGTTACCTTCTTTCACAGTATCTCCTGCTGCTGTTTCCATTAACAAAATTTCTAGTAGCAATGCTGTTTGCCCAGTACACACACATGAATCACCTTACCCTTTGAAGAATCAGATATTTAAAGAAAAAAATAGCTAAATGCTATCTAGACAGGTCATTATTCCCTTTATACAGCTTTTTGCTTTTTTTTTTTTTTTTTTTTTTTAGTATAACGGTGTGAATTTTAATGCCTGTAGTCTGTGTTGCTAAAGGGACAGTGAAGTCTTGCTTTTTTACATGGTTTGCCTTGTAATTATATTTCTCTAGTAAAATATTTAACCACTATTTCCTGAATCATGGGTTCTAAGGTGTAGTAAAAAAAATCTGAAGGGAAATATATTTGTTGCTATATGGAAGGACAGATTTTTTTTTCCCCCAGAGCATTTTCAATGATTGTGGCAAGAATGAATGAGTAAAGGTTTCAAGAATGAAATAGTTGCAGAAAACTGACTTACTTTTGTACCTAAGTCCATGCAGCAGCCCTCTGGGTACAAGTACTTATGTATCTCCTTTTGTTGAGTTCTCTATTTTTTTATGAATATGCATATTGGGGGAAAAAACTTCCATCTGCTCTCTTTTAGCTGATTATATCACATTTTGGAGCTGCGCATCATTATGGAGCTTCAGAGAAAGATGATCATTTACATTACATATGGATATAAAGTAGAGAAGGAGTTGATGAATTGCAAACAAGTATAATTTATATGGACAAAGTGTGCCAGAAGTGCTTTTCACCCCATTTTACTCTGCAAATGGAATGATTCCTGCCCATTGACTTGGCGTGGTTCCCAAAAACTCGGAGAGGAAAATGATCCCGTTAGCCTTCTGCATCAGGATCCACTCTTCCCTGTGAGGGAACAGTGCTCTGCACTTCAGACCCACCAGGGACCCCAGAAGGTTAAAAGAGATCTCTGAACACACTAATGCCATTTTAAAGATTTTTCCATCATGGCTTCTTAATTCATAATATACATCATGCAGACACACTAATACTCAGACTGTTGGTAATTCAAATGTGAGAAGTTTGCATGATGAAGAAAGAAAGGGAGAGGAATAAAAGGCTCCTGTTTTCCTATGCGTTGTGATTTTCTCATGGCAGATCATCTGCTTCGATGACCACAAGCTTTGTAAATATATAAAAATCTACATTTAGGGTGTCTTTCTAAGGGCTTCTTTGTGGGCTATGGCACAATCAACTGTGACTCCAGATTATAAAGACCTGGGAGGCCCAAGGTGCAGTATTAGGAGTAATAACCCTAAATCTTTTATTTACTTTATTTAATTCATTAATATAGGGAACTATTTATATATTGTCATTCAGTCTTAAAAAACGATTATTCCTGTTATGTACCAAGAGGGAAAAATCAAAGCTAAATACAACATAGCTTCTTCCTAAATTGTCAGAACTCGACAAAGAAATATTATGTCATGACAAAATGGTCGTTTTTCTGTGACGTTCCTTTTTTTAATTTTTTTTTTTTTGTGATGTTCCATTAAATCAGCTGATTCTCACCGTTGCTGGACAACGTGGTTGTCCTAGACCCCAGACAATCTGTGTCTGAAGAATTTCGAATCACTAGAAGGCCATGTCTGTATTATGGTAGCATGTGCACTGCTTTCATTTTATGTTCAGATATCAGTTTTTATGCACACTGCATGCACCATGCTGAGTGTTTTGCATACATTATCTTATTTAACCAACACAGAAACATGAAATGCTAGTATTATACTTATTTATATTTCATAGAGGGAAAAACAAACCCCAAAAACCTAGGTTCAGAGGATCAGTGACTTACCCAAAGTCATATAGGCCTCAAACCAGGACCTCTGGTTCAACACTGGGTGTGATCAGATGAATTCAGTAGTAGAATAGCAGGTAGCCTAAAGTAAGGGTTACTTGTATCTTATTTCTGTAGCCAGGAAACCTGGTCAAATTTAGAAACTGTTGTTCTTTTACCTATATTTAGCTCCTATTCATTTTTCACTCAACCTTTACATAATTCTAACATGACTTACCACTTTATGAAGGAGTACTTGAAGCGTGCATTCTGATTACTTATACAGTTTTTTTTTTTTTTTGATGTGGGGGGATGGAAGATTGTGCATGTGTGGTGTGACAGAGAGTATCTAGAATTTCTTCATACTATTTTTCTCAGAACTTAGGCTTGTAACGGAAGTTTCTCAACATTAAATGTCATCATGTCATCAATTTGGCCTCACTCAGGAAGTTGCAAGGCGCTTGACTAACCCCAGTGAATTGGATGTTGTTTAAAGTCTGATAATTTTTTAGCTGACTAGCATTTTAGAAGTTTTAAGAGTTATTTTATTTCTTAACGAATTATCTTGGAAATGGAATTGATAAAGAAAAGCTTCTGATAAAAAATTTCAAGATGAAGATATATTGGTGGCTTATATTAACAATAGAATTGAGGGGGAAGAATTTAAATGATCTCGTTTTTGTTCTTGTCAAAGTATTGTGAAGATATTATCCATTTATCTGGACTAAAATTTCTCTGACCATTCATACTTAGACCACACACTTGAATTTGTGAATATATAGTATTCCTGGGATCAGAAGAATCATGGCATCCCAGAACAGTTTTACCTTTCTGTACTGAAAGATTCAGCTTATTCCAGTGAGAGGCTATGGCAAGATTCTAATGCAGATTATATGATTGAAATGATGATTTTGAAATGATTGAAATTGATTATAAGATTGAATATGACCTTTATTGGCATAGTCTTGGGCAGCATATATGTTCCATGTATCAAAATTGCTGAGTGAATAAATATGAGACCAGGACTCTCACCATATTTCAACCTAGAAACATAAAGCCAGGGGCACCTGTGGGTGGCTCAGTGGTTGAGCATCTGCCTTTGGTTCAGGTCATGACCCTGGGGTCCTGGGATTGAGTCCCATATCAAGCTCCTCACAGGGAGCCTGATTCTTCCTCTGCCTATGTCTCTGCCTCTCTCTCTGTATCTCTCATGAATAAATAAGTAAAATCCTAAAAAAAAAAAAAATAAGGAAACACAAAGCCAATGTGATTGTCTGGTAACCATTAAAATGTCAACTTTCTAACCACCTTCCCATCCACTCTTGAAGGCTCAGACTCATGTCTGTCTCCTAGCCAAAAGCAGCAGAAGGTCTAAGTTTTTCAATTACCTTACAACCATGGGTGAACTATGTTTTGCCTTTTTATTCCTCTTTATCCAGCTTCCATGGTTGAGAGAAAAACCCAAGGAAAATGAGCAGCAGGGATCCAGTAGGTAAAGTGAGGACAGTAGGACTCTTAATGTGATATATACTTCTGCTACAGGTGTCCTTTTCAGTGCTGCATTATGTGATGAGGTCATCCTTCTGGTAACTTGAACCTCTGTGTTTCCACTTGTCTCTCCTTCTCTCTTTGTAGGAATCTGGTTTTTCTTCCTCCTCTTCAACCTCCTCAAGGCCTTTGCAGCACTTCTACTTAAAAGCATTTCCCTAAACCCTTGACTGGGTACCAGATCTTAATTTTGAAGGAATACATGTTGTGGCCGAGTAAACTTCACCAGCGATTTCCACCATTTTACAATCAAGCAGTTCCTTATGTGCTTCCTAACCTACACTTTCTTGGTATCTTCATAAAGAAGCTGTACTCTCTAGAACTCCCTGAGGCAGCAGGTTGATTAAAGTTCAAAAATTATGGTTAGTGGCTGTGCTGGGTCCAAGGAGGTCCTAGAATAATCTCTTTAGAGTGGTAGCCATAGTCAGGAGTGGGGCCATGAAGGAAACAGCATGTTGGAAATTTGAAATTGAAACACTATTTCTTCTGTGGAGAGGGAAGAATAGGAGTAGGTATATGATTTACTCCTGACCTGGGTGCTGTAGGGATTAAATCTCATGGATCTGGAAAAATACACTAGAGATTAACAGTGTAATACTGTCTCCCAGCATTGAAATAACACTTTGTATTTCTTGATTTTTCCTAAGGTATGGTGTTTTATTTATTATAGAAACTTTTAGATCGAGTATTTTAGAAGGTATTTACCTATAGACTAAGTACATTGATTTAAATATAAATATCAAATGTGTTATATGGGAATAATTATTATATTCAATGCACTCCAGTAAGTGTTTCCTAAATGCCCACTCTGTACCTGGTATAATAATAACAGGCACCAGAAATTAAAAGGCTAAACAAAATAATCTGTTGTGACAAGATCATGGTCTTGTGGAAAGGCAAGTGCTTTTCAAATAATGTATTATATGATAAGTGCTGTAACCAACAGAGATCAGGTTGCTATGGAACCCAGAGTAGAACACCAAAGGAAATCATGGAAGGTTTCACAGAGTAAGTGACCTTTGTGATGAGTCTTAAGAAAGAAAACAGAGAGAGACTACTGGATGTAGAAAATAGCAGGAGCCACTCCAGGAAAATAAATAGCATAAGAAAAGTCACAAAGGAAATAGTGAATTTGTGGAATTGCAAGTAGATTGTTATGGCCGGACAGTGTAGAGAGAGAAGTGGAAGAGGAAAGATGTGACTCATGGGTAGATAAAAAATGGTTGATAAGAACCTTATATATTCTCAAAGAAAGTTTAAAGATTCTACTAAAGATAGTGAGGAGCTATAAAAAAATTTCAAGCTAGAATTACATGATTTGATTTACATGTTAGATCTTTCTGGAGGCTGTGTGGAGGATGGATTAAAAGATAGAACACTGGTAGAATAGGGGTCAGTTGGAAAGCTATTGTACTATTTCATACATCAGCTCATGAGGTTCCAAAGCAAGACAGCAACCACAGGAATGGATAGAAAGCCATGAATGGCAAAGCACTTCTAGAGGTAGGACTTGATTACTATTGAATCTGTATGAGAAGTGTATATGTGAAATTAAGTAGGAAATGATTTCCTGTTTTGGGTAACTGTTGGATTTTGGTGTCACTAAAGAGAGAGAGCTTTATTTGAAATAAAGAAGGAGAGACAGATTTGTAGAGAGAAATCAAATATTTGGGTATGTTGATTTGAAGCTTCTAGAGTGCTATGGGCTGAATTGGACTCTTTCCCCACAAATTTGTATGTTGAAGCACTAACCCCCAATGGATGGTATTTGTAGATGTTTTTTGGGGGAGATAATTAGGTTTAGATGGGGTTGTGAGAGTGGGGCCTTCATGATTGGGTAAGTGCCCTTCTAAGAAAAAACACCAGAAAGCTTGCTATCTCTGACATGTGAGAAGGCAGCTATCTGTGAGCCAGGAAGAACTCTCATTAGAATCCAACCGTGCTGCAACCTGATCTTGGACTTTTGGCCTTCAGAATTCTAAGAAAATAAATTTCCATTGTTTAAGCCACCCAGTCTATTATATTTTATAATGGCAACCTGAGCTAATACATGGAAGTATATAGGAAGTTGGATAACACAAATCTGGGGTTCAGGGGACAGACTGAGGTGAGGTAATTTATTTGGGAGTCGTATGAAATATATATGAAGGCTGACTATAAAACTGTCTGGTAAGAGATATTTTGTCTAGAGTTCTAGTATAAAAATACTTATAAGTACCACTAGTTTGGGAAATAACAAATGCACATAATTCTTTTTATTATTAAAATTAGGGTATTTCACAATTAAAAATATTTACAATTATAGATGAAACATCTGTACAATTACTAAAATTCATCTTACTAAATGAGAATCGAAAATTTCTTGTTATCTATACTTTTATACCAGGTAACAGTGAAGAAACTAACAAAAAACAATTACTAAAGCTCCACTGTGGATCAGGATAAAATGTTTCTGATATTAACTCACACTTTCCCATTAAGTATAAAAATGTGTGTGAATGCTGCTTGGATAGTTGGTTAAATAGACATATGTGCTATTACTATTTGTTGAATAACAGACACAAATGCGAAACTGATAGGTATGAAAAAAGGAGGTTTTTTTCCTGCAGAATTCATCATTTCACACTTAGAAAGCAAAACTGAATAAAGCTTATGTTACACATGCCAAAGACTTACACTGTACCTTTTTCTAATACAGGCAAATGAAATATTAACATGTAGCATTTAAAATAATAAATATATATACTATTTACAATAATTGGGAATGTTAGAGAATTAACTTTTATGTAAAATCATTCAGATTAAATCATTTTAACTTTAGGTTGTATCGGCAAATACTTCTCTTTTTCTCCTATTTGATCTTTTAGCTCAAGTAGAATTAAAATGGAATGCATCTGTTGTACATATAAAGTTGAGAATGTGTGTTCAGTCACTTGGCTCTGTAATAGTAATCTTCTGTACCATATCAGAGAGATTTTCAGACTCTAGATCTTCCTTGCCATTATCTGAATTTTCTGATGAGATATAACAACCAGAGTCCCTTGGGCAGTTGTCTAACTGTGACTTATTTAAGGAGATGTCTGGGTTTAAGGATAGAGGCATGGATTCATTTTCTTGCTCTTGAATAGCTGTAAAAGGAAAAGAGGGCAGCAGTTAGGAGAAGCCAAGAGAAGTTTTACTCACGTACTCATTAATCTCTGAGCTATTTTAAACGTACCAACCTTGACTTCATTACATTTGAAACTGTCATGAGTAAACCATATATTTGTTTATTATAAAAGAGATATTTGCACTCAAATATTCAAGCTCCAGTTTCCTAGAAGACAAAATTTGCCCTTTTTTTGCTCACTTGCAGTTTCATGGAATTCATGTGAACTGCTTACATAAGCTAAGATCAATATGGACTCTCATTTTACATTAATGATAAGTTGCCAGAGAAAGCAGATTGTTTCCACAGTTTGACTGATGCCTTGTCCAAATACTCCTTAAAGTAACATTAGAAAAAGTCATTTGTACTTTAAATGCACAACCCAACTCAATAGTGATCTTTGTGGACAATTCTAGAATCATGATACTGTAGAGTAGTGAATAAAATATTGCTTTGGGCAACAACATATAGTAGGACTTCAATTACTTGGAATTTAATAAAACTTAAAGTATTTGGAATTTTATACCATGTTTGCATTCACCAGAAAAATCAACATGGAAATCAGGTTGCTTTTTTTTTTTTTTTAAGATTTTTTAAAAAATTTATTTACTCATGAGAGACACAGAGGGAGAGAAAGAGGCAGAGACACAGGCAGAGGGAGAAGCAGGCTCCATGCAGGGAGTCTGATGTGGGACTCCATCCCAGGACTCCCGGATCATGTCCTGGGCCGAAGGCAGGCGCTAAACCGCTGAGCCACCCAGGGATTCCCCCCGAAATCAGCTTGCTTTCAGATAGTAAAACACCACCATTTTCATTGACTCTCTGCCTTATTTAGTTAGTCTTCTACATATTTGTAGTTTTTTTTTTTTAAGATTTTATTTATTTATTTGAATGAGAGAGAAAGTGAGAGAGAGAAAGAGAGAGAGAGAGAGAGAGAAAACACAAGCAGGGGGAGGGACAAAGAGAGAGGGAGAAGCAGCCTCCCCACTGAACAAGTAGCCTGATGCAGGGCTCCATCCCAAGACCCTGGGATCAAGGTAGACACTTAATTGACTGAGCTACCCAGGTGCCCCTACATTTTTGTAGTTCTGAAGAACAATTGTTTATATTCGGACTGGTAACTGTGTTATTAAAGCCGTATTCTAGATTCAACAGATATTTTCTTTTAAAAAATTAATACTAGAGATGTAACAAAAGATATTTTTGAAGAACGTAAGCAGCACTATAAAGTTTTATTCTTCTCAAGAAGCCTTTAGCATCAGAGTTCTCTTGGTCAATGTACAGTTTCTTTCCTTGCCTTCCCTGACACCGGTAATCATGAGACGAGTTCCTCAGGGAGAAGATATTAGGCCACCACCCGTCAACTATATCAGCATACCTACCTAGTTCTTTCCCCTTCTAACCTCAGGGCTTCTCCACTTTACACATTTGAATAATTCTACTTTGGAAGAACAAAATGTATACATTTCAGGGTGGGACAAGACCTCTGCCTTCGGAGACTATGTACTTCATCCTACTCTAGTGAGAAGAGAGTAATCCTAACTCCAAAATCCTGGAAGGGGGAAGCTGTAATTTTCCTCAATAGACTTTATAAAAGTAAAATGCTAAGTAAATTATCTGTAGGAAATTCACCATTTAACTTGTCTACAGATATCCTACTTTTTAAATGTGTTTTCTAGGCTCCAGATATCTTGCCAACATTATGTTCTACTGTGTATTCAATTATCAACATCCTTTATGAGAGAGAATTGAGCCCTGGTGCCCTAAGGCATTCTCGTAGGTAATGAATTCAGTTCTCTTCAAAATTATCTAGAATAGTACTCTTTTATGTAGCATCCATAGGAGAATTGAGAAAAGAGTCACATTACTTTTTTTGTATTCTGTGGTTTAGATGAGGAACACAGGTTGAGAAAGGTTGGGAAAAAATGATAAAGATCATTTTAGTTTACTCATCCTCAAAGTGAATCATAACAGTTCTTTTAACCTTTTCCTCAAAGCTTTAATTTGTGACTTCAAACCCATGTTTATGCCATTCTTTTGAATCTTCTCCATGTTTGCCACAACTTCTTTTAGCTGTGGACCCAAGTATCAGATATTGAAGTCCGGTGATATTGTAACTAGTTCTAGGTATCAGGAACTTTCATTTTAATATGCATTGAATGTGACAATTTAAAAATTTTAGCCACCATGAAGCATTTTCTCTTTATTAGTCTTGGCAACCTTTAAGTTTAGGGTGAATCTTCTTAATATTCATTAGTGTTTGTGAATATCAGTCATTCAGTTTTGTTTCTAAAGCCTTCCGTTATGAAAAGACAACACTGAAATGGGACCTCATTTTCTGAAAGAAAGCTTTCCCTCCTGCCTCTGCTTTTCTGTCTTCTTGCCACTGAAGTGAAAGAACCAGCTCTGTGTTTCATTATCCAAGTGTTTCTGGAAAAGGCCAGAGAAATTAGTCCTTTTATAATGCTTCCTGCTACATCAGCAGTGATTCACCGTATTTGGAGTGTGATCCCAGGCCATATTTCCCCAGATTATATTTGGGCCTATCACCTCAACACAAAATTAAAAGAACTGAGTTATTTCCTTTCAGATCGACATTTTAAACAGGACTTGGCATAATAAAAACTGTTCCCAATACCATGTTCTATTTAGGTTGATTACTGATTGTGGGACTCTCTTCGAGATATAAAACTTAGGCTTCAAGAACTCTGATTTCCAAAATTAGCTCTTTTCCTTTCAAAAAATAAATACTTAGCTTGTTATTTCATCTTCTGAAGACTCTATCCATTCCCCTCAAAGGATAACAAAGTAAACAAACAATAAATGAAAAATCTGACTTTTACAGAGACTATGTCATTTTTGAATATTTGTAAAATGTATTTGTTTTTATTTTTGCTTGAAAAATACTATATCACCTTCTCTAAATTCTAGGAATTGGTTTGTTTTAAATACAGATTATTTACTATAGGAAATTTTATCTGCAATTTTTATGGAAAAAAGAAATAGTTTCTCAGTATGAAAGTTATGCAGCACAGTAATTGACAGAACAGGAGTAATTTGCTAAATGATTTCCTAGTGAAATGAAAACATGACTATGCCTCCTCAAATGCTTCCCACCAGGCTTGCAATAATTTCAGGCAGGTGATCAGCTGGAGCCCCTCAACTGTAACTATAAAAAGAAAAGGCAGGTTATTATGTTATATTATGGAAATGAAAGCTATACAGCATTCAGTTTTTGTGTTTGGAGGGTCAGGACTTTCCTTTTCTTGTTTTCTTTCTTTCTTTCTTTTTTTTTTTTTTTTTCTTTCTTTTTTTTTTTTCCCATCCTGACACTAATGACTTTGGGATTGGCACAAACCTAAGTCTTATACTATGGATACTTTTTTTCCAGCAGAGAGGATGAATTCATGTTAATATGTTCATATTTTCTTTCTAAGTCATTTAGTTCCTTCACGTGGCCATGAAATAGAGTAAAACTAACTGACCTACCTAGAAATTGAAACTATAACCTTCATCAGTTTTGGCCTATGGTCCAATCATCTGAGCTAACCAGGCAAGTAACACACAAACTAAATCCTAATTCTGAGAAAAAGTTCTCATATTCTAAAGAGAGAAATCTGTCCTATATTCACATAGGTTTCTTTACCCAAATATTCCAGATTTTGACTTCACTGTCTTGTGTGCCTTAAATATGAAGCTTCTGTTTCTTTGGGCTTCTGTTTCTTTTGGGTACTATGAAATAATGCAATCTAGAGGGCATAGGAAAGTGCCTGGCCAATGAAAGTGCTCAATAAATAATTTTTTAAATAAAAAAATGTGATGTTTAGATTAATTGAAAGAAGTGGAAACTAAAGACCAAATAAGAAATTCTGTTGAAATTCAAATGAAGATACCTCTTGGCTCTTTGAATTATCATCCTCTTTTTTTTTTTTTTTTCCTACTGGTGCCATCTCCAAAGAGGAAAAATCAAAGTTATGCCATCCTCTCTGAGGATAGCTCAGCTTCATGTTGGAGCACCATTTGAGTCACTTAGAACAAAACAGGCATTCTCCAGGTATCTATGACTGTATTTATTTGTCCAGAGGCAGTGTTGTCCAAGGAAGAACATTTAGTAGACAATATGGCACAACTCTTAGTTATTTCTGATTTCATCTTAAACATATCCTTAAATTACTTGAACGTGATAAATTTATAATAGTAGCTTTTAGGTAGTCATGTCATTTGAATACTGACCTACTACTTGGAAAAACAACAAATGGAAAACAAGAATCCCTTCATGGAATAACACCAGTTGCTTTTGTTTTCCTGAGGCCATGAGAGAATAGGAGTTGAAATGACTCTCCCTCTTCTTTTTGCACATCTCTCTTTGCATCATAATAGCAGAATCTACCTTCTGATGAGATGTAGGCCAAGGAATGACTCTTTGTATTCACCTTCACAGCAACCTCCCTTTACACCGTGCTGCTGCTCTAGTAAGGGCAGAGGAACATTCACCTAATATCTAATTGCTCAGCACAGCACAGATACCACTCTGCCCAACCAGACACCCCTATGGAAGGCTTTGGTCCCAGGAAATATTTACTTTTGGTTGAGTTGTCATATTGGTCCCATTTTGATAAGACTATTTTAAATAAAATTAAAAACCATCATTATATATTGCTTATGAGACTTGGGAAATTAGTTTCATTTTTCTTATAGATTAAATTACTTGAGATAGTGAAAAATAACCTAATTTCATTATTTTTAAAATTTATTATTTGACAAAAATAGGGTTACCCTGCATATTATTGCTTTTCCCATTTAATATGCTTTGAATATATTTTTATGTCAGGACACATTACATTCTCCTAATATCTTTGTAGTACCTTATTGTTTGCATATACTAATTAATTTAACAAATTGATTATTGATGGAAGTTCACACTTAACAAAAGTAGTAGTTTAAATAGCATTTTCTTGCATTTGTATGTTGAAGTTCATCAAACAAATTCCTAAAACTGGAATTTGTAGATACAAAAGTATGCACATTTCAAACTTTGAAGTTTTTACATACTGTCCTCTAAAAATGTACTCATTTACACTCTTGCACATATACATGCACATAAAGTGAGCATATACATAACATACCAACATACCAACACATGCCAACGCCCATCTGCCTACTACAAAAACTTTTATGTGTTGAGGTGGGATTGCCAGGAACTTAAAGTTTTACAATCAGAACAAAGTTTCCATATGATTTGCAAATCTCTTCATTCCCTCATTCAATGTTAATTCATTCTACAAGCATTTGTTGTTTTGTTGTTATTGGGTCTTTTTTGTTTTGTTTTGTTTTCATTCTATAAGCATTTGTAAACCATCTACTCAATGCAATGCACAGAACTAGGGGCATTGGGGAGGGCACATGGTAATAGAGGATTCAGTCTTGTTTGGCCAGGGTGATCGTTACAAAGTCATGCCTAGTATACAATCATAGTGCAATATAAAAACAAGTATATTACAAGTGCCTGAGGTGACTGAGGTGAAAATTCAAAGGATCCTCTACTCTGGGAACTGTTCCTTGATAGAATAGTAAAAATGTTTACATTTCATTTTGTTGTTTTTTTGTATTAGATGGAATATAGCATCAATCATAAATTAAATCTGAGGGGGGTATAAAACCAAAAAGAAATCTGAAGAAATTAAATTGCATAAAGCTAAACATCTATAACTAGAAATATATATTAAATGCATATTTATAAATACATAAACGTAAAATGCCTGTGTGCCTTCTGTACTGTGTATATGTGTAGGGTTGGCATATATTTCTTAAAACCTGTACCTTTCTTGAATCTAGATTCAAATCATATGGCAAGTGGGTTGGAAACACCAGGCATGCATGTCAGGGGCTAGGGCACCAGGCTACCCTGGCACGCTGTCAGGCCAACTGCTGGACTGCTGCTTGGCATCACTACAAATCTCCCCTGCTGGCAGCTCATGTTCCAGGCTCCTAGCTGGGACTTGCCTCTTGCCCTGCATCGTTTTGTGCAGGTAGGCAGGCAGGAAGGCGCAACTGGGGATAGTTGTGCAATGTGGAGCAGCTGTGACCACAGCTGGTGCCAACAGCCCGGCACACAAGCCACCCTTCCCCCTGTCCTCTTCATTGCACACTGCAAACAAAGGTTGCAGGTACCTAAAAAATATGATACACAGCTTCTAGTACTGTCTGCTTATTCAGTTACTAAGTTGTGGGGTTTTTTCCTCCAATTTAAAATTTAATTATTCCTGTGCTGTAGGGAGAACGAGATATTTCCATCACCCATTTTTCCTGAGGACAACAGTACACATTCTCACAGACACACTTTTAAGACACATCAAAGTGCCTCCAAATGCGGGAAAAGAGGAACAAGTTCAGAATAAAGAGAAAATATTTACTATAGATAGAAGTTAACTCTTTTATTATTTGCAAGAGGCATTTTATTAGCAAGGCAAAGAGGTCCTGAAGATTGTGTTTATGAACAACACACACACACAGAAACACATACTCATATTCTCTATTCTTACTGAGAATATTTATTCAAAGCAAACGAGCTGTTTTAAAACTCAGATAAATAGAGAAATCCTAACATGTACCAAATAAACAGATTCTGCTCTTTTGCTCCTTCAAAAGCCGAGGCTCACCCCAATTTTTCTTCTTCTAACTTCATCTAGACTCCCAGCTGAGGGAGCCGGTGACCTAATTCTGCTCAGTTCTAATGCAACACGGGAACAAATTCAGAATATCTCGGTATTGGCCTTGGCACGATTGCAGAACCCCAAAGTCGTTATCCTACTCCAGAGGTAATCCTGTAATCAGTGCTAACACCACTCACCAGCCCTTCTATCAGCTTGTAGGAGAAACACCTTTACCTCCTGTCAAGCAGTGACCTAAAAAGTTTAATCCAGTTTACATTTTCAAGGTCAGAGTGGGTACAATGCTATCTATTTTGGCCTAAGAGAAAAGGAAAATTGCTTGTTCTGAGTATTAGATTTCTGTTTTTGTCGCTGTCCCACTCCCCCATCCTCTTGGTCCCTCTAAATGTATTAAAGGCTCACATGGGGCTTGTAGTTTTTCCTACATCATTTCGAAGATTTAACTCTTATCTTCAAAATAGGTGTCCACTCTCCGCAATTTTTATATTGAAAGGTTAGTAAAGCAAAACTTTCCAGTTTCCAATCTAAGAAGCATTGAAACTTTAAACTAGGGATTTATTGACATTCCCCAAACTTACTATTCAATGATCAAGATAAAATACATACATAAAATCCTGGCCAATTTGCGTGTTCCATTCTTACACACACAGCTAACTTTTTAACCTATGACTGTGACATGCATTTGTTTTTAATAATATCTTAGTTTTACATAACCATATATTCAAGGTCTTTATCATTCAAGGTACATGAAGGTTGTGCGTTTAATCTCTAGCATGGTTGTAGGAGATATGATTCACAGAATAGAGAATAGATAAAAATAAGCATGCATGCAGCAGCATGGTGCCGAATCATCAGAACCCACCATCTTATCAACAAATAGAAGTCATTCTTCTTTATTTCTTGAGCAAAGCAGTTTCATATAAGATAAATAGCTTTCAGTCAAAATAGCCTAACATGCAATATGCATCTTTTTGACATGTATATTCTAGTACTACTTTAGACCGTAAGATTAAAATAAGAAATATCTCAGGGTTGTGTGTTGACAACAAACACTGGTTGCATCGGCACTTTTTTCTATTTTTCATCCCTCGGAATTTGGCTCAGTGTGTGTATGTTTGTGCATTACTGGCTATTATTAAGTGATCAACTTCTAGTGACCTTCAAATACCATTTTCTAAAGCCTTATAAGGGAAATAACTTGTGCTTTTTTATATCAAATGTTGGAAGTCACATCATGCTTTGGAGCTACTGTGTTTTGTTGCCAGGGTATAGTAGAATGTGTTTCTAATAGATGAAGGAGACCAGGTTCTAGATATGTGACTTTGAGAAAGCTATTTAGCTACTCTAGTTTTAGTTTCTCCATCTTGCAAAGGAAACATTTGGGCCAGATGGTTTTTCAAATTACAGCTTGCTCTCATATGATGTTATCTGTACATTATTATTCTTTCATTAACATAGAAAGCAGATGGGGGACAAGGGAGGTGGAATGGAGAAATTAGGTGGACACCATGCACAGCCCAAGTCTTCTGCACTGGATGGATTGTCCCACTGTGGGTCCAGACTGAGCACTGTTTTATGGCTAGAAACCTTTTTCACCCAGGCTCTCTTACCCTTCCCTATTCACCAATCCTGGTGCAATGCAGCCAATATTGCCTTACACTTTTCAGGCAGTAATGTTGCAAGATTTCTGTTCTCACATACTAACTTCTACTTTCTGAGATGGAAAGCTGAACTAAAGCTCCTGAGAAAATTGGCATAGTAGGAAACTTCAATTTTCAGATATTCATTGTTCTTTCTATATTTACCAGTTTGCATGTGTGGAAGAAAGAACGTGGATTTTTATAGCAAGCTGCCTTTGATTAAAACTCCAGCTCTGTTACTTATCTAGCTGTTTTTGGCCTCTTTGAAATTCATCTCTGAAATGTCTTCTCATCTGTGAAATGGACAAATTACCTATACAGATGGGATTATAGAAGAAAAGCAATGTATTTACAACTGCTCAAAAAATACCCTTTTCCCTCCCTATACTTCAACATCAAATTATTCGGAGGGTATTGACAATGATATTGGACATTATCAATTACAAGAAATCTACAGAATCTATTTCTTAGCTTCACATTATTTAGTGAGGAGCCATGCTTTGAAATGACAAGATGTGAAAGAAACTGTCATTCACCCCAAAGATACGCTACATCATTTTACACTGATCAGTTTTGTTTTGGCTTGTCTTATTGGGTATAAATTGGGTTTATACCCAATTTTCTTAAGGTTGACCTTTGTCTACCTCTGTGATGTCAGCCCTCCCTCCCAGCCTCCACAACTTCAAAGGATGCATATAATCACCTGGGCCTAAGATGAAATAAATTCTGCAGGTGTCAAATCAGTCTTAAATGTGAAAACTCTTTGAAAAGGGCAGCCCATGTGGCTCAGCGGTTTAGCGCCACCTTCAGCCAAGGGCCTGATCCTGGAGACTGGGATCGAGTCCCATGTTAGGCTCCCTGCATGGAGCCTGATCCTCCCTCTGCCTCTCTCAGTCTCTTATGAGTAAATAAAATCTTTTAAAAAAGAAAAGGATGAAGATCTATGCAAACTCAGGACAGCAAGTAAGAATGAAGTGAGATGCAGTTTCCAGAAAAGTAAATTTATTCTTACCAGATAAAAGGCCAGTGTATAGACACGTGCTGAGCAACTGTGCCCATTTCGTAGCATATGAGACAAGATATAGGAAAAGCTATTAAGAGACAGTCAGGAGGCCTGGGTCCTAAACACAACTTTCTTCCTTGCTCTCCATCTGGGCTGTTATTTGTAGAAAGTATAGTAACATCACAAACACTGGTGCTGGCTCTTCACAATTTACTGTGTGTGTGAGCTTGGACAAGTTACTTATCTCTCAATTTCTCATTATAAACACAGGACAGGGCAGCCCCGGGACTCAGCGGTTTGGTGCCTTCGGCCTGGGGTATGATCCTGGAGACCCAGGATCGAGTCTGGCGTGGGGCTCCCTGCATGAAGCCTGCTTCTCTCCCTCTCCCTCTGCCTGTGTCTCTGCCTCTCTCTCTCTGTCTGTCATGAATAAATACGTAAGATCTTAAGAAAAAAAACAACAACAACACAGAACAGTACTGTCTAACTCACAAAACTGTGGAGCACGTTAATGAAGACAATGTAAAGATCTTGGATCAAAGTTTCACTCTGAGAGCATGTTCAAAAATAGTAATTATTATGAGTAATATTATTTTTGAAAGAGAAAGTTGGATTAGATGATCTAAATTCTTTTTCATCTTTAAAAGTCACTACGTCCCTCTTTCTTCCTAACAAAATACTTGTAGAGTTTGGTACGTCCTGAGCTCAGGGTTTTAGAAGCCTGACCAGATTTAGTAAGAAGAACATTCAGATTGAGCGCAACTGTAAAAACAAAAGCTATCCAGTCTTTACAAACCCAGTTGGTAAGTGAATGTGCTTGCATTACTCCATCTTCAGTTTACACTTACAAATACAGAGAATCATCTCAGATAATAAAAGTGAGTGCTGAATATTTTTGCAAGCTATTATAACATTTTGAAAGAATACTATAAACACATACAAGATGTGACTATATGGTAATGAAATGAATTTTCCTGTGTGGTGCGAAGGCTCATTAGCTTAGAGCCATGCTCTGCGCTGTTCTACAGAAGTTGCATATGACATATCTCACTAATGGCTCATGCTGTCACTAAATATTTGTCTCTAACTCCTCAGTCTCTGAGAATGCAGACATCCACTTGTGTGTAAATTAATAGCTCTGCAGAATCTAAATGAGATGCCCAGAAAAGTCCCTTCATTTTCTGAGTCCAATAAAGGAAAAAAAAAGTCCTCTTCCTAATTATAGACTTGACTGGGGTTATTGTTTCCAAATATATAAGAAAAAATGTATTTTATGGGAAGGAATACTTTATATGATTCTCCATAAATAAAACCAGAGCTTTGTTTTTAATAATTTTACTATCTATACTGAACTGTGATTTTCAGCTAGGGAGAAAAGTAGGTATGCACACTTACTTTCTTCATCAAGGAGATTTTCAGCAGCTGATAGTAATCTCATCCTGTCTTCTGGGTTTTTAATGTTTAATTCAATGAGATGACTCTCTTTTATATCCTTTAAATCTTCTAGGGTCTCATAACCATTGAGCAAAAGTGTTGAGGTATATTCCTATGGGGAAGAAAAAATATATATAATACAAGCTAGTCAGATTCAAGTATTTTATTTTTAGTTCTCTTTAGATTTAAAGAAACTGTAGAGTGCATATGGAAACGAAAAGCACTGATAGAACTTTTGCTTAACTTTATTTTACTTTGTACTAGTTTTCCACATATGAACTCTAGGGCATTTAAAAGAATATGTTGTAGAATTCTCACCTTTTGGAAGGACAAATGTAAAGAAGAAATAATTACCTTAAGCCATGCAGTGCTAAATCATGGATCAATTAAATAGCTGGATCATTCATCCCATTTGGCACTTTTTCACTTCTCAAATAGCTCAATTGACAAAGATAGCGTGTCCTTGCGTCTATCAATAAAATGCTTCTAAAAGAGTAATTATAGTAGTATTTCTGAATCTACATCTTTTCTCTTTTGCTTGCTTACAAAAATATTTACCCTCACTAACTTCTTGGGGTAGTTTAAAAAGTAAATTTGAAACAAGAACAAAAAATAGACTTAGCATTTAGCGAAAGTCATTATATAAAACTAAGGAATTCTAGACTTTCTATTAAAAGTTTTTATTGACGGAGGAGCAAGATGGCGGAAGAGTAGGGTCTCCAAATCACCTGTCTCCACCAAACTACCTAGAAAACCTTCAAATTATCCTGAAAATCTATGAATTCGGCCTGAGATTTAAAGAGAGACCAGCTGGAATGCAACAGTGAGAAGAGTTCGCGCTTCTATCAAGGTAGGAAGACGGGGAAAAAGAAATAAAGGAACAAAGGCCTCCAAGGGGGAGGGGCCCCGCGAGGAGCCGGGCTGAGGCCGGGGCGAGTGTCCCCAGGACAGGAGAGCCCCGTCCCGGAGGAGCAGGAGCTGCACGGACCTTCCCGGGGGAAAGGGGCTCGCAGGGAGGTGGAGCAGGACCCAGGAGGGCGGGGATGCCCTCGGGCTCCGGGGACACTAACAGACACCTGCGCCCCGGGAGAGTGCGCCGAGCTCCCTAAGGGCTGCAGCGCGCACGGCGGGACCCGGCGCGACCCGGAGCAGCTGAAGGGGCTCGGGCGGCGGCTCCGCGGAGGGGGCTGCGCGGAGGGGGCTGCGCGGCCCCGGGAGCAGCTCGGAGGGGCTTGGGCAGAGGAAGAGGCTCCGCGCGGAGGGGGCTGCGCGGTTCCAGGAGCAGCTCGGGAGGGGCTCGGGCGGCGGCTCCGCGGAGGGGGCTGCGCGGCCCGGCAGCGCGAATCCAACAGCGCAGGCTCCGGAGCACAGGGCGCCGGGACACAGCCCAGGATCCCGCCTCCCCGGGACAGGCAGAGGCCGGGAGGGCCCAGGACAGCGAGGACGCTCCTGCCCGAGCTGAGCAGATCAGCGGCCCCGCCCCGGAGCCTCCAGGCCCTGCAGACGGAGTTCCTGCCGGAGCTGAATCCAGGTTTCCAGAGCTGCCCCGCCACTGGGGCTGTTCCTCCTGCGGCCTCACGGGGTAAACAACCCCCACCGAGCCCTGCACCAGGCAGGGGCACAGCAGCTCCCCCAACTGCTAACACCTGAAAATCAGCACAGCAGGCCCCTCCCCCAGAACACCAGCTAGACGGACAACTTCCAGGAGAAGCCAAGGGACTTAAAGTACACAGAATCAGAAGATACTCCCCGGTGGTTCTTTTTTTGTTTGTTTTTGTTTTTGTTTTTGTTTTGTTTTGCTTTTTGATTTGTTTCCTTCCCCCACCCCCTTTTTTTCTCCTTTCTTTTTCTTTCTCTTTTTCTTCTTTTTTTTTTTTTTTTTTCGTTTTTTTTTTCTTTTTCTTCCCTTTTTTTTTCTCTTTCTCTTTTCTTTCCTTCTTTCTCTCCTCTCTTTTTCTCTTTTTCCCAATACAACTTGCTTTTGGCCACTCTGCACTGAGCAAAATGACTAGAAGGAAAACCTCACCTCAAAAGAAAGAATCAGAAACAGTCCTCTCTCCCACAGAGTTACAAAATCTGGATTACAATTCAATGTCAGAAAGCCAATTCAGAAGCACTATTATACACCTACTGGTGGCTCTAGAAAAAAGTATAAAGGACTCAAGAGACTTCATGACTGCAGAATTTAGAGCTAATCAGGCAGAAATTAAAAATCAATTGAATGAGATGCAACCCAAACTAGAAGTCCTAACGACGAGGGTTAACGAGGTGGAAGAACGAGTGAGTGACCTAGAAGACAAGTTGATAGCAAAGAGGGAAACTGAGGAAAAAAGAGACAAACAATTAAAAGACCATGAAGATAGATTAAGGGAAATAAACGACAGCCTGAGGAAGAAAAACCTACGTTTAATTGGGGTTCCCGAGGGCGCCGAAAGGGACAGAGGGCCAGAATATGTATTTGAACAAATTCTAGCTGAAAACTTTCCTAATCTGGGAAGGGAAACAGGCATTCAGATCCAGGAAATAGAGAGATCCCCCCCTAAAATCAATAAAAACCGTTCAACACCTCGACATTTAATTGTGAAGCTTGCAAATTCCAAAGATAAGGAGAAGATCCTTAAAGCAGCAAGAGACAAGAAATCCCTGACTTTTATGGGGAGGAGTATTAGGGTAACAGCAGACCTCTCCACAGAGACCTGGCAGGCCAGAAAGGGCTGGCAGGATATATTCAGGGTCCTAAATGAGAAGAACATGCAACCAAGAATACTTTATCCAGCAAGGCTCTCATTCAAAATGGAAGGAGAGATCAAGAGCTTCCAAGACAGGCAGCAACTAAAAGAATATGTGACCTCCAAACCAGCTCTGCAAGAAATTTTAAGGGGGCCTCTTAAAATTCCCCTTTAAGAAGAAGTTCAGTGGAACAGTCCACAAAAACAAAGACTGAATAGATATCATGATGACACTAAACTCATATCTCTCAATAGTAACTCTGAATGTGAACGGGCTTAATGACCCCATCAAAAGGCGCAGGGTTTCAGACTGGATAAAAAAGCAGGACCCATCTATTTGCTGTCTACAAGAGACTCATTTTAGACAGAAGGACACCTACAGCCTGAAAATAAAAGGTTGGAGAACCATTTACCATTCGAATGGTCCTCAAAAGAAAGCAGGGGTAGCCATCCTTATATCAGATAAACTAAAATTTACCCCAAAGACTGTAGTGAGAGATGAAGACGGACACTATATCATACTTAAAGGATCTATTCAACAAGAGGACTTAACAATCCTCAATATATATGCTCCGAATGTGGGAGCTGCCAAATATATAAATCAATTATTAACCAAAGTGAAGAAATACTTAGATAATAATACACTTATACTTGGTGACTTCAATCTAGCTCTTTCTATACTCGATAGGTCTTCTAAGCAAAACATCTCCAAAGAAACGAGAGCTTTAAATGATACACTGGACCAGATGGATTTCACAGATATCTACAGAACTTTACATCCAAACTCAACTGAATACACATTCTTCTCAAGCGCACATGGAACTTTCTCCAGAATAGACCACATATTGGGTCACAAATCGGGTCTGAACCGATACCAAAAGACTGGGATTGTCCCCTGCATATTCTCGGACCATAATGCCCTGAAATTAGAACTAAATCACAACAAGAAGTTTGGAAGGACCTCAAACACATGGAGGTTAAGGACCATCCTGCTAAAAGATAAAAGGGTCAACCAGGAAATTAAGGAAGAATTAAAAAGATTCATGGAAACTAATGAGAATGAAGATACAACCGTTCAAAATCTTTGGGATGCAGCAAAAGCAGTCCTAAGGGGGAAATACATCGCAATACAAGCATCCATTCAAAAACTGGAAAGAACTCAAATACAAAAGCTAACCTTACACATAAAGGAGCTAGAGAAAAAACAGCAAATAGATCCTACACCCAAGAGAAGAAGGGAGTTAATAAAGATTCGAGCAGAACTCAACGAAATCGAGACCAGAAGAACTGTGGAACAGATCAACAGAACCAGGAGTTGGTTCTTTGAAAGAATTAATAAGATAGATAAACCATTAGCCAGCCTTATTAAAAAAAAGAGAGAGAAGACTCAAATTAATAAAATCATGAATGAGAAAGGAGAGATCACTACCAACACCAAGGAAATACAAACGATTTTAAAAACATATTATGAACAGCTATACGCCAATAAATTAGGCAATCTAGAAGAAATGGATGCATTCCTGGAAAGCCACAAACTACCAAAACTGGAACAGGAAGAAATAGAAAACCTGAACAGGCCAATAACCAAGGAGGAAATTGAAGCAGTCATCAAAAACCTCCCAAGACACAAGAGTCCAGGGCCAGATGGCTTCCCAGGAGAATTTTATCAAACGTTTAAAGAAGAAATCATACCTATTCTCCTAAAGCTGTTTGGAAAGATAGAAAGAGATGGAGTACTTCCAAATTCGTTCTATGAAGCCAGCATCACCTTAATTCCAAAGCCAGACAAAGACCCCGCCAAAAAGGAGAATTACAGACCAATATCCCTGATGAACATGGATGCAAAAATTCTCAACAAGATACTGGCCAATAGGATCCAACAGTACATTAAGAAAATTATTCACCATGACCAAGTAGGATTTATCCCTGGGACACAAGGCTGGTTCAACACCCGTAAAACAATCAATGTGATTCATCATATCAGCAAGAGAAAAACCAAGAACCATATGATCCTCTCATTGGATGCAGAGAAAGCATTTGACAAAATACAGCATCCATTCCTGATCAAAACTCTTCAGAGTGTAGGGATAGAGGGAACATTCCTCGACATCTTAAAAGCCATCTATGAAAAGCCCACAGCAAATATCATTCTCAATGGGGAAGCACTGGGAGCCTTTCCCCTAAGATCAGGAACAAGACAGGGATGTCCACTCTCACCACTGCTATTCAACATAGTACTGGAAGTCCTAGCCTCAGCAATCAGACAACAAAAAGACATTAAAGGCATTCAAATTGGCAAAGAAGAAGTCAAACTCTCTCTCTTCGCCGATGACATGATACTCTACATAGAAAACCCAAAAGTCTCCACCCCAAGATTGCTAGAACTCATACAGCAATTCGGTAGCGTGGCAGGATACAAAATCAATGCCCAGAAATCAGTGGCATTTCTATACACTAACAATGAGACTGAAGAAAGAGAAATTAAGGAGTCAATCCCATTTACAATTGCACCCAAAAGCATAAGATACCTAGGAATAAACCTCACCAAAGATGTAAAGGATCTATACCCTCAAAACTATAGAACACTTCTGAAAGAAATTGAGGAAGACACAAAGAGATGGAAAAATATTCCATGCTCATGGATTGGCAGAATTAATATTGTGAAAATGTCAATGTTACCCAGGGCAATATACACGTTTAATGCAATCCCTATCAAAATACCATGGACTTTCTTCAGAGAGTTAGAACAAATTATTTTAAGATTTGTGTGGAATCAGAAAAGACCCCGAATAGCCAGGGGAATTTTAAAAAAGAAAACCATATCTGGGGGCATCACAATGCCAGATTTCAGGTTGTACTACAAAGCTGTGGTCATCAAGACAGTGTGGTACTGGCACAAAAACAGACACATAGATCAGTGGAACAGAATAGAGAACCCAGAAGTGGACCCTGAACTTTATGGGCAACTAATATTCGATAAAGGAGGAAAGACTATCCATTGGAAGAAAGACAGTCTCTTCAATAAATGGTGCTGGGAAAATTGGACATCCACATGCAGAAGACTGAAACTAGACCACTCTCTTTCACCATACACAAAGATAAACTCAAAATGGATGAAAGATCTAAATGTGAGACAAGATTCCATCAAAATCCTAGAGAAGAACACAGGCAACACCCTTTTTGAACTCGGCCACAGTAACTTCTTGCAAGATACATCCACGAAGGCAAAAGAAACAAAAGCAAAAATGAACTATTGGGACTTCATCAAGATAAGAAGCTTTTGCACAGCAAAGGATACAGTCAACAAAACTCAAAGGCAACCTACAGAATGGGAGAAGATATTTGCAAATGACATATCAGATAAAGGGCTAGTTTCCAAGATCTATAAAGAACTTATTAAACTCAACACCAAAGAAACAAACAATCCAATCATGAAATGGGCAAAAGACATGAACAGAAATCTCACAGAGGAAGACATAGACATGGCCAACATGCATATGAGAAAACGCTCTGCATCACTTGCCATCAGGGAAATACAAATCAAAACTACAATGAGATACCACCTCACACCAGTGAGAATGGGGAAAATTAACAAGGCAGGAAACAACAAATGTTGGAGAGGATGCGGAGAAAAGGGAACCCTCCTACACTGTTGGTGGGAATGTGAACTGGTGCAGCCACTCTGGAAAACTGTGTGGAGGTTCCTCAAAGAGTTAAAAATAGACCTGCCCTACGACCCAGCAATTGCACTGTTGGGGATTTACCCCAAAGATACAAATGCAATGAAACGCCGGGACACCTGCACCCCGATGTTTCTAGCAGCAATGGCCACGATAGCCAAACTGTGGAAGGAGCCTCGGTGTCCAACGAAAGATGAATGGATAAAGAAGATGTGGTTTATGTATACAATGGAATATTACTCAGCTATTAGAAATGACAAATACCCACCATTTGCTTCAACGTGGATGGAACTGGAGGGTATTATGCTGAGTGAAGTAAGTCAGTCGGAGAAGGACAAACATTATATGTTCTCATTCATTTGGGGAATATAAATAATAGTGAAAGGGAAAATAAGGGAAGGGAGAAGAAATGTGTGGGAAATATCAGAAAGGGAGACAGAATGTAAAGACTGCTAACTCTGGGAAACGAACTGGGGGTGGTGGAAGGGGAGGAGGGCGGGGGGTGGGAGTGAATGGGTGACGGGCACTGGGTGTTATTCTGTATGTTAGTAAATTGAACACCAATAAAAAAAAAAAAAATAAATAAAAAAAAAAAAATAAAAAAATAAAAGTTTTTATTAAGCATAAAAGCACTGTGGTTGGAAAAAGTATTGTTTTCTCAGCATGTATAGTTTGTCCATCATTTGCATCAATATATATTAATTTAAAATTCATAGGCTTCTGATTTCTGAGTCTGTATGTTATTTATGTAACCTCTGTTCTCTCCAACAGAATAAAAATGCAAAGTGAAGTTGAATGCTTTACAGCTTCCTCAAAACTTTCTTCCATTTTACTTGATCATAATTTCAATATCCTTAGTTTGGTTACTAAAACTGAATAAGAGGAAACATAAAAGTTTTAAGTAATCAGGAAGAATTACTAGCTCCTTTTTACAAAAAAAAAAAAAAAAAAGGAGAGAGAGAGAGAGAGAGAGAGAACTACTTCTTTTAAAAATAATGTCTCTTAAAGGAGCACTGAATTAGAGCAGAGAAACCAAAATTCCCATCTGACATAACCATCTGGTTGTGGGTTCCTGACATGGTTATTTCACTTCCTTAGACCTTGGTTTTCTCATAGGTCACAGAACAAACAAAAAGAAGAAGCAGGGCTTAAACTTATACTTAATCCAAGCAGTACCCTATTTGGGCAGCGCCAGTAGAAATATAGGAAGGCCTGGGTAGTGTGTCTACAGACAAGAGTATAACTAGATCATTCAGAAGAAACAATTAAGAAGAGTTTAATTGGCTTTGACAAGGCAACCCTTGATGAATTTTGAAAACTATCAAAGTACTGCTGCATTAATATTAGAAATGGATTACAAAACAGTTAATTGAGTGAGGCTAGGTAAATTGTATGTACACACCATTTAACAAGGTAGATATTTCATAAAAACTTTGCTAATGTAACAAGAAAATAATTGGATTATAAATATAAACAACACAGTTTCCTTAGCACACTCATCATGGGGGCTTAATGATCATTATTTCCTAAGAAATTGCTTTTGAAACGATTATGTTTAGTTATCTTCTCTTGACTTGCTTTTGATCTCTGCCCTATAGAAAATGTAATTTTCTTTCCATTTTTCCTTTCAGTTCTCTGGATTTTTACCTTTACTCTTCATATTCTGTCATTCTCACTTACTTGTTTTCTTTGGGCCTTTTATTCTCCTAGGTATTTTTCATTTTTCACTGCATTTTCTCAACATTAATCTCTACTGTCACTGCTAAGTACCATTAGAGTTTAGTCCAAGGGATGTTATATCAAGACTTGTCCTTGCATAATAAAAGTAATAAAAGAAAATAAGAAGTCTTCTTGGAAAACAGACTTTCCTTTGCTGTAAGTCCTATTTTTTTTTAAAGATTTTATTTATTTATTCATGAGAGATAGAGAGAGAGAGAGAAAGATGGGGGCAGAGACACAGGCAGAGGGAGAAGCAGGCTCCATGCAGGGAGCCTGATGCAGGACTCAATCCCGGGGCTCCAGGATCATGCCCTGGGTCAAAGGCAGGCGCTGAACTGCTGAGCCACCCAGGGTTCCCCATAAGTCCTATATTTTTAAACACTATACAAACATTAATCCATTTTCCTCAGTTATTCCATCTAGATGCCACCAAAATCAAATAGGTCACAGGTTTGCTAACCTGAAGGTGAATCCTCTCTAAGAACTCCTGCAGAGTCTTGGGTTTTTCCTTTCCACTCTTTCGGTGGGCCTTTATTTTCTTGGGGGCTGCTTCCTCTTCTGAGATGACATCCACATAAATAAATTTGAAGTTTCCCACCTTATTGTTCAACATTCCTGTCCACATCCCCATTGGTGTTTTGCAGATAATGTCTATGATGTCTCCTTTCTAAAAAACAAAGAAACATACCAAATGAGTTTTCAGAGAACTTTGGTGTTGCGACAATTAGTAAAAAGAATGGAATCCTAGAAAATTAGAATAATGAGGGAATATGACAAGGGAGGTTACTGATAACAGAAATAAATCTAAGAGAAAATTTCTTTTAAAAGTCCAAGGGAACTATTCACTAGTAATAATGAGGAAAATTTCAGCAGGCTTGAAGAAAAGCTCTTACATGCATTTGATGACGTCTGTATGTCTTTGTTATATCAATTTATGAATGTATAGGGCACAATGGAATTTACAAAATACTTTTGCCTATAGTAAGTCATTTTATGCCTATAACACACTTCTTAGGTACATATACAAGGTATCATTATTACTCTAAATATTATAGAAAAGAAATACAAACATTAAATAACTTTCCAGAACTCATGGCAGTTGTCTGAACCCAAGAATGATGCTTTTTTCATTCATTTTGTCAAAGCAATCAATATATGGCAAAGTTCAAGCCATCATTCCTGGACAGAATCCCAAATAGGGAAGGGAAAGAAAAAGAAGTCTATCTCTGTCCATGCTTCTAGTTCATCTGAAAAATTTATCTACGTAAAAACAAAGACATCTAAAGTATTGCATTCATCTAAAATAATGAAACTGTTAAGAACTTTGTATAATCTAAATATGTAACAAAAGTATGTGTATACTAAGGATAAATTATGCTACTGAATTATTATTATTAATATTATTAGAGAAGAAATACTTAGATTGAGCTTCACAACGAAGTTTGGATAGAAGTATGAATGAAGCACATTAGGATGGACAAACCAATTGGTCTTTTTCTTTATTCACATCTGAGACTCTAATTGGCTACTGGCTGGCAGTTACTGGCAAGAGTAGAAAACCAACAAGGGTACATCTTTGTAAAGAAAATTGATTTCTATGTAAATACAGTGCCTACATTTAAAAGTCATATTTCCTCCTTTGAGACTTAAAAGTTTCTACCCCAGAGAGGAAATTATAGATTCTGATTTTTTGTTGCTGTTGTCATTTGAGGGGTCTACCCTCAAACAAACAAAACATTTAGTTTGCTACTAAAAATATTTTTTTGCCTGTTCTATGAATATGTATTCTTCCATCTAAAACACAAATTGTATTTTTAATAGTAGGATTCAATGTGATTAAAAGATTTGTTTTTCTGAGTTGTGATCGTCTGCTGGTCTGACCCTATAAGCTTTTCATCTAATTCTTCCTGCCTTTAACTATGGGGAATCAAATCCTGGGCTAGATGGGATCAGCTAAGCAGACCTAGAAAATCCCCAGAAGCTCTAGGGGAAGTTTCTAAGCATGGGAGCTCTCTGCTGCATCCTTCCTATTATCCTCTAAACTTATAAAAAGTATACATTCCAGGAAAGCCCACAGGTCACCAAGCAAAGACCAATTTCATTGTGGATAAGATCCTCGATATAAACCATAACATTCAATCCTCAGTGGTAACTGTGGGATTCTTATTGTGTCCTACAAGAGCTCTACAAATATCATCTTAGGCAATATAAATGGTGGTGCACTGGCATGGTATTATAGGGAAGGCGAAAAGCTATCCCGAGTCAAAATGTGTTCAATTTATTCCCTTCTACACTCTACCTCCAACAATGGTTACTAGGCTACAAACATTCCTTCCTCAAGACCTGAACTTAGACTTCAAATCAATTCGTAGAAATGACTAAGGAGCTATCAAGAATAATGTTTTCCTCATTCTCTGACCTTACTCTGATTTGTTACAATAGAAGGGATAAAGAGAAGAGCAGAGTGTCTTGAGTGTTAAATAATAGTACCAATACTTCATAACTTATATAATTATTGGTTAACATTAGCTTGGTGTTGATAGTATAGAAAAGTCATAGTTTCTGTCCTTTTAGCTATATCAGCCTGTGTTACTCAGAGGAATAATTTAACATGTATAAAATAGTTTAGCACAATTGCAACAGCACCTTCCCTTTAGTATGAGTAGGACTATGAAAGTGATGGATTTCACACCCATGATTATGTTGTATTATATGCCACAAGGGACATGTGCAAATGTAATTAATGTCCCAAATTAGTTAATTTTGTAATTAAGTGGGAGATTATCTGAGTGTTTCTGACTTATCAGGTAGGAGCTTTTAAAAATAAAGAGATTAGAAATATGAGTGAGCGTTTCTCCCTGCAGGCTATGAAGGAGCAAACTGCCATGTTGTACAGAGGATCATGGCCTGCAACCTTCAGTGTCTAAGAGTGGCTCCCAGGCAATATCCAGCAAGAAAGCAGGAACCTCAGTCTTACAACCGCAAGCAACTGAATTCTGCCAATAGCCATGAGCTTGGAATAGGACCCTGAGCCCCAGGTGAGATCACAGCCCCAGCTGTCATCTTGATTTTAGCCCAGTGAGACCTTGAGCAGTGAATGCAGTTGAGCCATGACCAAAATGTTTGACCCATAGAACTGTGAGGTAGTATGTTTGTTTTGTTTAAAGTCCCTGAGTTTGTGGAAATTTGTTACACAGCAATAGAAAATGAATATAGAGAATAAGAGTAAAAAAGAGGGAATTGGGGAGGGAATATCATTGGGAGAAAGATGTCTGGTTATTCATGGCCACCAACTTAAGTATTGAAATTGCCCGGCCAAGTCTGGTTCCCAAGGGAGGTGCTTTGAGGGGCTCTTGCCTGCTATCACCATCTTTTCTCTCTCTCCTTTTACTCCAGCAAAGAATCAGACAGAGCCAGGCACCTCCAGTAACCTGTGAGGCTTTAGGCTTTAGGCTTACAGAAAAAAATGTAGACAATTTTTTCTCCCCTGATAGGTTCAGACTCTGCATTACCTACATAATAGCAGCTTATGCTGTAGCCTCAGCAGACTGATTCCCCTCTCCCACCTCTCATGTTTTGTTCAAATTCTTGCCACCATAACCCAGTTGTCAGTTCTAAGGCTGGGAAGAACATACTCACCACCACCCCCACCCCACTTCCCAGTGCTTGCACTTCCTGACACAGATCATACAACGAGCACTAGACAAGCCATACAGGATGCAGATAGGATGTGCACATACCTTGATTTTGAGGGAGTCGGTGTCGTAGGGGCTTGGTGTAAAATCGGTATGTACTCTGGCACGGCCACAGAATGGTCCAGAGTAGGGGCCATCATCATCAAGTCGAAAGCTATCCCGGTTACTTGTACCATCTGAACAGCTTGTTATTCCGCCTAATGAAGGCAAAGCAGAGGTTAAACAGTTCTCACTGAAGGCTCCTCACATTCTGAACCATCGTTTGCATAGAGCTAAGCAGGGAGAATACTCAAGCACTGGAGGCAAGACTTTTGAGAGGGTTCTAAGTGATGGATCCCTATTCTTTCTGCCCCCCAGTCACTCTCCATCAGTGACCTCTGTCCTCTGAGCCACTTCTGAACTTTCTCCAGCCAATCTGACCCTTCCTCAACCACGAACCCAAATACCCTGTCACTTCAGTCTCTGTGATCTGATCCAGTAGCACAGTGTTTTGAGGATTAAACACTTGCTAAAAAGGTAGACGATATAGACTTAACTCCATGTACAGGCCAGACAATTAATTTTGTACCTGTAAACAAAAACAGAATCATACAGTAGCAGTTTGATCTCTATGTGCTACTGATCACAAGTGGTCAAAGCATGAGACTATAGGGTTCCCTACACTTATCACAATGTAGCTAGAATGTTGTCCCAAATATCCTATTATATATCCAAATCCATTGTGAAGCAACATCTCTATGCATGAAAGGTAGCACTTTTGCTTGTTGTGTGAATGTGAAGGAAAGAGGAAGCATGTTCCAGGGTCTGTACTCCCAAGTGGTTCTAAACTTTCTAAACTGGGCTTTTAAAACTGCTCCAAATCCTTGTTCTCTGGTCCTTTTCCCTTCTAAGTTTGAACCTCAAGAGAAAAAAAAGGAAAAGCAATTCCATTTTTGCTGCCTGCAAGATAGAGGCAAGAACAGCTCTGAGCGGAAGTAACTCTCAGTTTCTCCACCACTCACATTTCTCCTTCCATCTGGCCTTTCAGTGCTCTGTTTATGGCAAAAACAGCCCTGGTTTCTCTACCATTTATTCAAATAATTATGGAAAAAGGGAAAGAACCTTAGAGATGTTCCATATTGAGTACGAACCGGTATGAGAAAGGGTGAGCTGCATGTAATCTCATAAATTAAGTTGTACATGACAACAGCTAAATGGGCCACCATCTCCTTACACCTTCCCTTCCGTGGCCACCCCTGGCCCTGGCTTTTCATGGTACATTCCAGTTAGTAAAATTCTATCCACATTCAGCATTACAATTTAGAATTTTAAAACTTCCAGCAGAAGTGAATACTAATGAAATCTGAATTTCACACATGCAAAAATATATCCTTCAAATGTTTCTACATTAGTTTTTTTCCCCACAAAATAACTGTTCTTCAGCCAATAGGAAAATAGGAATAAAATTCAGGATATCTGAAACATCTGGTCTTTGCGATCTATCTTCAAATAACGGAAACAGTTGATTTAAAAGGAAATGAAAAATAAACTTTGCAAAAAAAAGAAAACATGTAAAAGCCCTGAAAATATCAGAGGGATGTATAACAGTGTACACATAAAAAAGTTATAAGGCACCCTGCCGTATCAGTAGTTTCATCCAAATATCATAGCAGGATATGTGACTGAAACCTGAATGACTTCCTTCTTAGAAACAATGATTTTAGAAAATCCTGTTTGACACATGCTGCTTCCTTTCTGTCACCTAATTGGTGATATTCCTTCTATTTGGTATTTACATAGTATTTCATTCTTTACTCACTAATGCTGGGTGGACACCTAAAAAGTAAATGTCATGATTGATGCATATGTCTTGATATTTTCAGAGTACTACAGGCAAAATGGAATGAAAAGGAAGGAAAGAAGTGAGAGACGACAGGAGAGGGAAAAAAGAAAGAGAAGAAAGGAAGGAGGGAGGAGAGAAAGAAGGAAGAAGAGAAGGAGGAACGAGGAAAAAGGAGGATTAAAGAAAGGCAAAGGAAGGAGAAAGGGTGGGATGGAAGAAGAGAGAGAACAGGATTTTATTTACCTGAATACACCAAGTCATTTAAAAACTTTTGACCCAAGATAATGCTAGTTCTCCTAAGCATATGTTTTTATTTTAGGGATATAGATTTAGTCACCTAACATGATCATTTTAAGGCATATCCCCAAGACCCCTGCTGACTACAGTTTTAAAAGTTTCAAAATAATACATAATTCTATCGGATGTATTGTGTATCATTTTAAACAACAGCAGCAACTCTGTGGATTCAGCAATCCTACATTTTCACTATTTCTCTTATCAAGTAGCTAAAACATTTTTGTTAATTTGATAAGCCCCACAGAAGCAAATCTGTTGTTGTTGGTTTTCATTTGAATTTATTTCTTTTTTATTGTTTTTTTATTTTAATTCCAGTATTATTAACATACAGTGTCATATCAGTTTCAGGTGTGCAGTATAGCGATTTAACATTTCAATACATTGCGTTACACAGTGCCCATCACAGTAAGTGCACTCTTTAGTCCCCATCACTACGTCACTCATCTCTCCATCTACCTCCCCTCTGGTAACCATCAGTTTGCTCTCTGTAGTTAAAATCTACTGCTTTTAGTTAATTCAGCCCTCCCAGTTAGTATCTTGTCCCGTATTCTATAGGCTTACTTGATGAACTCTGCCCACTGTAGAGACTATCCATGGAGTCACTGGCTTTAAGAGAGATCTTCTCTGTGTGAAATCCAATCATTGGGTCACTGTTCCGATATGGGACGGCATCCTCTCCATCTTCCTCATCCTTCAGAAAAATATATCAGAGGTTAAGTGCAGAGAACAGATTTCCATGGATATTGTGCATTGATTTAACAAACAAGACATATTTTAGCAATAAAATACTTAGGAATACATCAGCATAAAATATGAGAATCATTAATCTTTAGTTGAATTTCTAGCAAAACATGTTATATTTGGAAAAGTTCTTTAGATGAAACATTCACATTATGGAATTCAACTGAAATTATAATAGTTCATTTTGTAAATTAGGATGAATGTCATATCCAGACTATTTAATCAGAAATGTTAGATTTATTAACATCTATGCTTTATCTATTAAAGCACTTTTATTTCTTCATGTTCTCCTTATCATCTATTTACCACCGTTACTAATCCTTTGAGATCTGATATTACAAGTTTAAATTCTGCATAGTTGTTTCATGTCAGTTATTTGCACCCTACCAGATCACTAGATATGAATAAAACATGCACATTTTGCAATTCTAAAGCAAAGCTTATCTAAGAAGCTTTACAAATCTCATACTGAGCTTGCACACCTAGTCAAGTGAAAAGCAAATCCTGCATAAAATTAGGAAAGACAGAGAATTTCAAAACAAATTACATCTGCTTGAAAACATCTCAAATGTCTTCCATATTTAGATAATTTGAACAAAACCTATAAATTTCTTAATATTCATGAAAATGTAATTCAATATTCCTCATTTATGAGCATTTCTAAACATTGATAAAACTTCATAATACATATATATACTCAGTTTGATTCTCTGCTTTTATCCATTCCTTTATTCATTTGTTCAGTCATTCAACACAAGTTTATAGAACACCTTGTAAGTACCTGGCACTGTTTTGGGAACTGGGGATACATAGTAAACAAGATCACAGAGTCCCCACCTCTCATAAGATACATTTTAGTGTGTTAGGCTCTGGTGTTTGTATATGTATGTGTGGTTAGTGTTTGAGGAGGTGTGTACAAACAAAACACAAAAGAAAATTTCAGGGAATAAGTGAAGGAAATAAAACTGAGTGATGTGAGAGGATGAGCTACTAGGATTAGGGTTAGGGGAAGGTTAGCTGATTTAGATGGAGTAGCCTCCAAAGACCTCCTCTATACCATAATAATGCTCTGAATTCTTGACCTGAATGTTAAGATGTAACTTATGTAAACATTTAGAGGCAGTTTTCCAAGTAAAAGGAATAGCAGGAACAAAATAACTAAACTCAGAATTAGCTTGGGTTGTGAATGGAAAGACCAGGCCAATGCAGCTGCAGCTGAGTGAGAGCAAGGACAGTATTAGGAAATGAGCTCAGAGAAGCAGACTGGAGCCAGATTAGGAAAAGCTTTATAGACCATGTGTGATGGTCATGGAAATGTGTCACTCAGATCTTTTGCTGCGAGACCCTTTAGTAACAGTCCTAGCTACTGAATCCAGCACTGTGCCTGCATGGAAGTCATGCTCTCTGCCAATGACTGAACCAGTGGGGGTAACTTTCTGGTGGGATATAGGGCTCCTGTAATGAAAAACTGGTTCAAAGACTATCTACCAACCTGGCTAAAGCTTTCTTCCTCTCCTTTCATAGGTATCAAACTTGCACTGTTGTCTGAAGGCTTCCCTATCAATTCTTGTTTCTTTATCCTTCACAGGCATTTCCCTGATAATCTTTGGTGTATCCATTGCTTTCTTATGGTCTGCTTCTTAGAGGATTGGAATAAATCTATTATAATATGGGAATGCATTGTGAAAGCATTGTAAAATTTTAACCAAGGGACATGATGTGTTCTAAATTCCCCTTTAAATCTCTCTGGATTTCATGTGGAGAATGGCTTTAATGGAGGCAGGAGTGGAAGAAAGACGACCAATTAGGTGGTTATCATGGCAGTGTAGGCAAGTTGTTGTTCAGTGTAATAGAATTGGGAGTCAGAAATAAACCCAAGTATTTGTGATCCATATAATTATGACCATGTATTTATTATCAATTGATTTTCAACAGGGGTGCCAAAAAAATACAATAATTGTCCTTTTAACAAATTAATGTTGTGACAACTGGATATCTAATTTGAAAGAATGAAGACAGACTCCTACCACTTGAAAGAAAAATTGTTAATAATCATACAGCAAAATTTATGAGCTACAAGTGTAAGCTCTTAGAAAAAAATATGGGAGAAAATCTTTGTAATCTTAGGTTAAGCAACAGTTTTCTTTTTTTCTTTTTTTTTTAAGCAACAGTTTTTTAAATGCAGTGGTAAAAGTTCAAATGACAAAAAAAAGATAAATTGTGTTATATCAAATTATAAATATTTGTGCTGCAAATGATAGCATCAAAAAGTAAAAATACAATCCAGAGGAGAAAATATATCATATTGCAAATCATATATCTGATTACATTAAGGGTATATTTTTAAAAAGCTTAAAAATCAACAATGAAAACCCCCCAAATCACCAAAGTAAAAAATGGGGAAAGGATTTGAGTAAACATTTTTTTAAAGAAGATATACAAATGGCTCATAAGAACACGACAAGATCTCAACATAATTAGTCATCAGGGAAGTGCAAATCAAAGCCACATTGAAATCCCATTTCACACCCAGTAGGAAGACTAGCATCAAAAAGACAGTAACAAGTGTTGACAAACGTGGAGATATTGGAACCCTCACACATTGCTAGTGGGAATGTAAAATGATGCAACTGCTTTGGGAAGCAGGTTGCCAATTTCTCAAAATATCAGATAATTACCATATACCCAAGAGAAACAAAAGAATATTTTCACATAAAAACTCATAAATATTCATAGCAGCATTATTTACAATAGCCAGAAAGTGAAAACAACTCAGTATGTATCAACTGATGAAAGGGAAAATAAAGTGTAGTCTATGTATATAATGGAATATTATTTGGCAATAAAAAGAAATGATGTACTGATGTTTGTTATATGACATACTGTTCTTCATATATTACATGTGTGGTCTTTCTGAGCCCCCATTTCCTCTATTAATATAGGAATAATAATATTTTGTTTTGTTTTCCTACCTAACTTCTGGGCACAATTACTGAGGGAGAAAGTAAATGTTGAAGTACTTTTTAAAGCACCAAGTAATTTTATGTCTAGAAGAAGAGTCTGTCGACTATTTTAAGAAAAAAATTAATAGAAAAATACAAAAAAAATTAACAGAGTACGCTTACCTTTTCTTCAGAGAGGGCTTTGATGTACTTTTTACTCACTTTTTTCTTCATTGTCCAGGAAATAGCTCTCATTTTTTTCCCTAAACCCCCTCCATTATTTGAAGTTTTACTTTGTTCTCCACTTTCATTTATGGGTTCTCCTTCATATACCTAGTTAGAATTATTTACAAAAGACAGAATAATAATAAAAATCATTGATCTGAAAACATTATTAAAGAGAAGATTCCAAATTTTTGGACCCATATATATTGTGTACAGCAGCCTCCAAAACTTCAGTTGGGATATAATACATATTTTTAAAGTTGCCCAAGCCTGGTTACGTATGTGACAAACTCAGAAAATAAAACTTGTGATGTCAAAGGACCTGAGCTTCACATGTAAAATTTGTTTCAAAGAATTTTAGCCATTCTTTAAATAGCTCCACAGTAGAGCCACTTTAATTTTTCCCACTTTTGTGATGGGCAAAATGGAATTGAATGATTGGCATAATGAGTGATTAAATCTACATAAATGGGAGATATTTTATTGGGGGCTTTAGAAAGGTGACAGCATGTATTCATGCTGAATGGGCACTAAACTAATCCTCTTATTCTTATAGAAAATGAAATGGTCATTTTTTAAAATATTTTATTTATTTACTTGAGAGAGAGTGACAACACAGGTGGGGAGCAGCAGGCAGAGGGAGAAGCAGGCTCCCACTGAACATGAGCCTGACATGGAGCTCGATCCCAGGACCCTGGGATCATGACCTGAGCCAAAGGCAGACACTCAACCAACTGGGCCCCCCAGGTGTCCCAAAATGGTCATTTAAAAAATTTTTTTGGAGTTAAGTAAATCCACTGAGAAAGTGCAGTTTTTTCTTCTTGCAGGGAAGTGCCTCATGCATATTTTCCATATTCTCAAGCAATAGTAAATGTGAACTTGGTCTAGCCATTAGTATAGAAATCTTCACGTAATTCACATGTAACTAATTCTTCTAGGTATTTAAATTAAGATTACCTGATAATATATTTGTTTGTTTGATTGATTATTGCCTGCATCTCTCACTGTAAGGTATGCTCCATGAGACTAGAGATTTTATATTTTTTTTATTTATTCTGAAAGTCTAGAACACTTCCAGGAACATAACTGACACTTGATATTTTTAGAATAAGCAAAACTTCTCATGTAGAACTTTGGAGTGATTTTTTCTTAAAGGACATAATTGGGTTATATATCCTTAATATCTTAGATTTCAAGAAAGTACTCTTTAGGTGCATCTATTTTAGCATTGCCCACTGTTCTTGATGGGTGGGCAGACAGATATTTCCTGAATTTTAAATAAAAAATAAAGGGAAACTTCTCTTTAGTGAACTTGAATATTTAATTTTTATTTATTTATTTTTAAGATTTACTTATTTATACTAGAGAAAGAAGGTGTGTGCAGGGGGTGGACAGAAAAAGAGGGAGAAGAGAGAGTCTCAAGCAGGCCCAGCACAGGGCTTGATCTCACCACACTGAGATCATAACCTGAGCCAAAGTCAAGAGTCGGACTCAATTGACTGAGCCACCCAGAATCTCCTTGAATATTTTAATATAAAGGTTTAACAACATAGTTAATAAAATTATTAATCAATATTATGTTTTGCTTCATATCTTATGCCAAATTACCTATGATAAATATGAATGGACAGCAGATTTAAGTCCTCATTGAACTTCATTAATTTCTACATTTAAAAAAAAATTCTACATTCAAGGTTATAAAAGGCAAGGATTCTTTGCTTAATTCAAAACCCTGAATAAAATATAACTTGGAGATTCTTTAAAGTTTTAAGTTAGCCTTTCTTGTCTCTCTTCTCTCTAAATAAACTCTATCTTGACTGTCAAATTACAAACTAAAAATAAATAAATAAGCCAAGAAAGTATATTGTATTACTATCTGTGTTAAATTACCATTGCCTAAGCTTCAAACAAGTATCACAAATATTTTTAATTTTAGGTTTTTCTATCAATTTTTGTAGAGGTTTCAAAGAAACTACTTCAGCATATTTTAAACTTTCAAATTTTTCTATGCTGGTCTCTTTTATCACCTGAATCACAACTTTATTAGATATTTATTTACAGTTGCTGTTTTTCTAAGATCTGTTTTTCCCTCTATACTTTAGGCTTCATTAAGTGGGGATTTTCACCAATTATTGCAATAGTAATTTCTGAGTAACTAATGGGAACTCTGTCATAGGGTAGGTGCTCAAGAAATACTTGTTGAATGAATAGATGCTGTATTGCTGAAAAAACATGTGAACTACTTTTTCAGATTTATTAATTCTATCACAAATTACTAAGCCACCATTACTAATCAATAAACCTGAATTAGCCTGAGCTACTCTTACAGGTTAACCCTAGCATTATAAACTAAGTAACAGTAGAATATATCTATATGTGATTATGGAAAGTCAAAGTTTTATATAAGATGTTAATTGAAAATGAAATTATATAGGGTTTCTCACTATATACATATGTTATCTTATTTAAAACTAAAAAAATGTGGATAGACTATATAGCTATTATAGGTTTATTCATAAGCATGTGTATATAAATATATAGACAGATAGAGGGAGATATAAATAATATACATATGTATAAAGGGGATATATTTTACACACATACACATATGTGTGTACTAACAGATATATTTATAAAGTAATACTAGATGTTATTCTATTTTCATTTCTTTTGTTTAGAATGTCTATTACTGAAATGCCAATATTTAAAAGTATTATAGATACACAGACATAGGAATCTGAGAAGTATGTTGAGAAATTAAATATGATAATGGGAAAAAATCTTTACAAAAAAACACAAAAAATAAACATACAATAATAAGAATGAATAATTAAAAAATACATATGATCCAAAAACCTATTGATCTCAAATGTATCACATGTGGAGTTGCTAAATCAGGTTCAATGATAAACATGTATTTTGAATTTTCTCAATATATATCCCTTTCAATAATCATTTATCATAATTGGCCTGTAGTTTGTGAGATAGTGCAACAGAAATGCAAACTTGGAGTCAGACAAGATGGTGAGTTCTGCCTTTGTCACTTATTAACTATGTAATTTAGAAGTAACTTTACTCAACAAAATGTATTACTTCATTGATAAAACAATACTAATAGTTCCTACATTATAGGTAGGTAAAGTGTTTAGTGTTGTGCTTATAACATAGTTAGTGTTCAATTAAGTGTAGATATTATTATTATTATTACTATTGCTATTATAATTATATAGTCTTTATTGTATGGGAACCTTTCCTTAAGCTACTTTTAAAGTGTTCATGGTTTGCAAATGTGTATGTAATGGTCACCTATGAGACATTTCAATGCATATAGTAGAGTGCAATTGAACAACCATATGCCCTCTCTAACAAATTTACAATCAAGTCATTTAATCATTAAATTAATCAAAGCAATTACAACTGACATAAAATTTAACATGGATTGTTTTATGGTGGAAATGCTCAGAAAATTTGAGATTATTTGTATTACTTTAAATTGTAACTCTCTTCTTCAGTTTATATTCTGCTTTTCTGAACATGTTAGGTTTCTTAGACAACTTTTACCCCTAATACCCAGTATGGTACTGATTACTAAGTAGTTGTTTGTTCAATTATCACAAAAATATAGGCAAGACTGTGATTTTTAAATATACTTATTTTTCTTACTGTACTTAGCAAAAGTGATATTGGCTTCATAATTTTTCATAATGAGTTTGCATTACATTCATAAAATTGTAATAAAATACTAACCTCAGTTGAATCATCTGGTTTTGAAATAGAATTATTCCGAAAACGATCAAAATTCCCAAAACTGCTGCTGCGCTATAAAATAGGAAAGAGAAAGGAGAGGACACTTAGGATTTGTGACTTTCACTGATAAAATTGCTAAATATATTAGATTATGGTTTAATAAGTGTCAATATATTACAAATAGAAGATTAAAAAAGCTCTTCTCTCTGGAATATCTAAAGGCATTGAAGATATAACTATGATTAACATTATAATACAGTGGACAAAATGTCTTCATAAGTTTTATATTATATTGTTAAGCACCTTGAAGAAAATCTATTAAATTATTTTCAATTTATAGTGCTACCTCTGCCCTTGGGAATGGCATCTGAACAATCTATGAATTCTAACCTAAGCCTTCTTGAAGTGAGCTACCCACAAACTAATTTCCAAGAAGGAATGACATGTATTACTAACCAACCAACTAACAAATGAATAACAACAACAAAACAAATAAAAACAAACATCTGAGTAAATCTATTGATATACCTCATAAAGATCACATTTGTCAAAAAACTAAAAGTGACTACAAATGTGTTTATCATTGATAACTTGATAATTTGAGACTCTAGTTGTCGTCAGAAAGAGAAGGCATACCATAGAGCTATTAATGAATTGAAAGTAGCATTTAGGCATGCACAGTCTAAGGTTGGAAGTAAAACTGAATTTGTCCACATTTAGCTTGGAATTACAATGAGACCTCAGGGTCAATTTCATTCACTGGTTTTGAGAAAAAGCTCAATATGTTAATAGAAGACTTGTTCCCTTGGATACTTTTTGCCTACAAAGCTAAATTTTTATTCATATGTAACTCATTCTAGGCAGGTAATTATAAATAATTCTGATATGTTACAAAGTAAATGACTCTCTGAAATACATTTCAACAATCTTTAGAGTCATGGAGTCAAAAAATGGACATTTCTTCACTATCATTTAATTCATACATTGTTTGGAAAGGTGAATATCTGATGTTAGGTCCTTTAAGTACCTATAAATCCTAAGAATATATTCTATCTCAAGAACTTAATTTCATTCCAAGCTGATAATATTTTCAGAATAAGCTGATGGTACTGAAAAATAACCCGATAATTTGAAAAGTTAACAACGGGAGTCAATAATTTATAAAACCGTGTATTAAAAAAAAAAAAGTGTATTGTCCTTTCAGAAGTCCCAGCACAGTTTAGTTTAAGTCAGCTTTGAAGGTTCATTGTTCTTACAAGCACTCTTACACTCATGTTTCCCCACCAGCTATCTTTAAAACTCCTTGTTTCCCTTTTAAATGAGCTGAAATAAAAAGATCCTGACGTGTGACAAGGGGTTAGCTTGATAGACAGTGTGATACGTAATATCGCCCCAAGGATGATGGCTGTGTTAGACACAATTAACGCCTTTTGCTGACTCGCCACCCCTGCTGAACAAGCCCTTCAGCTTGTGGCAAGAAGAGAGAAATAGAAGGGCTGAAACTGAGAACCACACTGGAAAATACAAAGTCTTCTCATGCAGGGCTTACTAACCTAGAATGACTTCCCAGAGCATTAATCACTTCAACTTGCCTAGTAGGCATTTCCATAAGGCTATCATTGCCCAGAGATCACAAAAGGGAATTGAATGTATTGTTGTCCTGCTTATAAACAATCTGAACACAGGGAAATCTGTTACTCTTTTATATACTTGAAACATTCTGATGGCCTATTGGAACCTATGCCTAGGGCAATTTTGCAGCCTGCATCCAGCCTGCATCCTGCTTATTAAATATTGATGAGGGTTACAACATGATTTCCACCATTGGATAATGGGTCCTGTTGCCCAGGAGGGCACAGAATAGGCTCACTTCAGCATTTCTCAACATTATCTTCTGCCATTAAGTAATCAATAGTCACCACCTTTTAAAATTAATTCTCCCCTCATTATATCAATAAAGAGAAGCAGATTTAGGAGTAGTGGTTTAAGAAGTCTTTAGACTATTACTTTGGGTTTTGTCAGTCATCTCATTGCTAATCACTCAATAGCATTAAACCAAAGAAGTGCAATATCAATCCAAGATAAGACACCATTAAGAAGCAAATCTAAGTATTTGAAACAATGTTTTAAAATTTCATTATTCTCTAGTCTAAAAGTTAGTGACTTTCTGAGATGGTTTCATAACGTATAGGTTATGGCTTATGATAAAGAGGGCTAATGTCTACTCTGAGGTATGCACAACAAACACATTTATAAATTTTACTCCTATCACTTTTTCAATGAAAAGGTAGATCATATGGAAACAAGCTGGCTTTCTAGTAATAGTCCTTTAAAAATGGGAATGTGTTTGAATCTCAATAATTTTGCATTGCATAATCATAATGGATTAGATTTAGCAAATATTATCTTGTGACAGAAGCTCCCATCAAGACAGAGCTATGATATAATGAATAGCTGTCAATGGGAAGAGTAACTTAAAATAAAATTGAGATTAGTATTTTAGATAATTTTTGTATCTATTGACATTATATCATATTTAGTCTTTAATTCCACTCTCTATACAGTCTTTCTTTGTGCAGTTAGATATATATTTGCAAAATGGCACTTTGTAGAGGGTAATTTGGCAAAACTAGCAAAATTATATATATATATATATATATATATATATATATATATATATATATATATTTGTCCTTTGACCCAGCAGTTCCATTCCTAGACATCTATACCAGAGGTACACTTGGCTATAAACTGCTTTACACATCACATTCCTTATAAAACTTTTATATTATAAAAAAAGCTATAAACTCTAATGTTCATCAAGAGGGAACTGATTGAATAATATATGGTAAATCAAATGGTGAGACTATGTGTAACTATAAAAAGTTGAAATGTGTCTCTTTATACTTTTATGGAATTATCTCCAGGATGTAGTGTAAGGGAAAAAAGGCAAATGTATGTAGAAAAAAATGTATACAGTAGGCTGCTGTTTATCTAAGGGTGGAAATAGATATTTGTATTTTAATACAGGCAAATACATACTTTCTTAGAAAGATAGGGAAAAATGAATAATGTGAAAAAGAGAAAACAGACTTCTTTGAATATACCTTATTTTGTGGATTTGACTTTAAAACTATGTAACTTTTATTTTTAACAGAATTAGGTAAAAATAAACACAATCTCTAAGAATTCTAAATAAAAATAAAGCAAATGAACCGAATCCTATATTGAATTAGTGGCTTAGAAAGAGGAATTACTTTAAGTGATTTTAAGAACAATAATTTGTCCAAAGGACAAAAAATAATGACAAAATAAAATTTAACCTGTTTTCAGTCATATTGTTTTTTTTTTTTTTGGCAATATTGGTATATATAAATACATATGTTGAGGGACAATGAAAATAAGTAATGATGTTAATGATGATGGAGTCAAGATACTCAGTCAAAATTCTCATATGGGTCACGGCATAGAATAAGTAGTCTTTCAGAGATGACTAGGGCCATGTCAAAACGAAGACAGACAGGAGCCATATTAAAAATCTTCTCACTGGATTAGATTATATCCAAAGATGGGATAATTTTTTTATCAATAAGTGAATACATCTAAAACAGCAAAGTTCATGAATCCGTAATGATACCAAAAGGAAAAAAAAATCAGTGATCGCTTTTGGAAACATTAGAGTTATATTATGAACACTAGCAAATAAAGGAAAAGACCTAGACATTTAACCTGCTCTCCTTTTATGAAATATATTTCAGAATAAATAGTTAACGAGGAAGAATTTATCTCTCTCTATGTGTGTATGTTCTAGCTAATCAATTAGGAATGATGAAATGACCAAGGGACTGTCTCGGAAACCCCTGATGGCAATAGAAGGATCTCAGCGATGATCCTTGATGGCTACTAGAATTATAAAAAGAGAAAACTAGAATATGTGCTTCATAATATTAGCGCCTAACAGTACCCAGGGACGTAGTCTCAGAAAAATAAATAAATAAATAAATAAATAAATAAATAAATAAAGCAAGCAAGCAAGCAAGCAAGCAAGCAAGCAAGCAATCACACCAAACTTCTCTAACTACCAGATTGTAGGAAATCAGGGACAAAGCATTTTAAATGACACCAAAAGAATACAGTCAATCAGAAAAATCTAGACACTGAGGAAATCTACCGGACAAATAACCTGGTTTCTTCAATGAATCAATAGAAAGAAGAAAAGTATAGATTAATAACCTCTCAGAGTTGTCTAACCAAATATAACCCATGGATCTTGTTTAGATATAGATAAAAGAAACCAAAATAAAAAAGGCAGCGAGGACAAGACTGAGGAAATTTTTAAAATAACTAGCTATTTGATGAACGTGAGGAAATATTATTTTTTACTTGTAATTCAGGATAACCTAGTGAGGGGCAACAAGCATGTGAGCATAAAGAAGAAACATGACTGGCCATTATTTAATAATTAACTGAGTGGTAGACTGTACTACTCTGTTTTTGCATATACTGAAGTTTCCCATAGTAAAATGTTTGGCTAAAAGAAAAAGAAAGGGAAATGTACCTATATAATAGCTAAAAAAACAAGAGTTAATCATGTGTAGGGGCAGGGAGGTACACTGGAAAAATACTTTCCTCTTAATTTTGCTGTGAATCTAAAAGTCTAAATAGTCTTTAAAAAAAGTTAATGTCACACAACTTTATAAGGAACCAATTTAAAAAAAAATCATTGATATTGCTTGGGTCATAGTTGCTTGGAAGTACAGACATACTTGAGAAAATATGGTTCTGTTTTCCAAGTTTATTTTAGAACAAACCAACTTTCTGATATAGATGCACATTACTAGATTGCCTTTTGTAGACTCTCTCTAATTACATGGTACAGATTACTTTCTTCCACTTAGTCTACTTGGCTTCCACAAAAAAAGGGCTGAATAGTCTCATTTGGGGTGTTTGAACACATCTGTGTGTGTCCCTACACAACTCAATGAATAATATAAAAGAGCTTGAGAGGATTCATTTTTTTGTTAGTTGCATTTTTTCTCTAGTTTTGTATAACAATTCTAATTATTACAGAATGTCATTTCATGATATAAAGCTGACTGTGTTCTTAGAAATTCTCTAGTCCTTCTCAGTGAAGAAATTTGCAGGAGCCAGAACTTGCAAAAATAAGTTCATTTTTTTTTCAATTCTCCACCCTGATGTACTCTCAAATCTCAGTGCCATCCCATTCCAAAGTTTTGATCTTGTCTTCTATTTTCAAAGAAACTTGTTATCTAAACAGGATGGAAATTTGGAAAGTTATCTTGATAGAATGGATAGAGCTAAATAGGATTCTTAGAACAGCAGCCTAAATTTATCGACATGAAATATAATTAGGGGTCTCTTTTTGGAACTATAAATCAACCTTTTGACCAAATCCAAGACAACTTGAACTTTACTTTCATTTCTTAACTAGCCATCAAGTTTTGGGGTCTTCAAGTAAAGTCTTATCTCCAGCATGACTGGTAAGGCACTGGTGGAAAAGTTTCACAGTCTATTTCAAAGAAAAAATTTGCATATCTGAGTCAGACATCCGCAGTATTTTGAAATATACTGGCAAATTAAAAATGACACACACTCTGCCAATGAGTTCTCACATCTTCTAAATATTGCACATAGAGCGATGGTTAGTAATATGCTCCTGAAGATCAGAATTGTTTCGGAAAGCACTTGTATGAATATTCAATAATAATTGTATGCTAAATGTCAATAAGCCTGTCAACCTTTATCCAAAGGCATTCGAGGATTTAATTATCCTAACCTAACTCAGGTGCTGAGATCTTTTGAAGAGTTGGAAACAAATTTAACTCATTTAAAATAACCCTATTAGGATTGCTTCAGTGTTAAATAATGACACTATCATGTGAAGTCAATGGAAGATGGTTGTGTGGAGTGTCAGGGGGTTGAAGAGTAAAACACAACCGGAGCAGAGAAACATAACTTTCAACAGCAACATTTTAACCCTGAGTAAAGGCCACCCAATACTCCAACATATATTGGTGCTCTAAGTATTGTTAACGTAGATCTGGACTCTTAGAACAAAAGTTAGTTTACTTGATCTCTCTGGTTCAGCATCTTTTCTGTCAACTGCAAAATATCTAAAGGAAGTGGAATTCTGATTCCACTATAGTGTTTTGAAGTTGTGTCAGAATTTCCACGTGAAAGCTTTAACTTTCAGAAGCTGATGTGCCACTAGAAATATTTTTTTGCAAATTGAAACTGCCTCAAAGAAAAGAAACTAGAACCCCCACCAAAAAAAGAATCAATGTAAAATGATCCATAATCTATAAAAGTGGTTATTCATATCAACCTATTTAATGTAACAAAACAAGTTTTGTGAGTAAAAAAGACTCAGATATTTAAAATTTTCAATTGCATCTCTGCATGATTTATTACTGTATGTTATGATTTACATTACATCCATAGATTGTAAGTCATTCTGAAGTTTTAAGAATTGAACAGAAATTAGAATATTCTATTTTAGTTGAAAAGAGTTTTTTAAATAAATAATACTGATATGTCTTAAATATCTTTTTTTCAGGTAAAAAGCCTGACATGGCAAATGTTCAGTCACTTGATATCATCAGTTCTTACAAAACCCTATAGAATAAAAAGGATATTAAAAACTGTTAAAAATGTGACCATGATCAGACTACCTTGAACTGCTCAGCTTCTTCTCTTCCCTGTTGTAAAACTTCTGCTTGGCTTGCTCACTCCCAGACTATTGTTATAGCACACGGTCTATTCCTTCGTTCTCTTTCTCTAACTACTAAATGGTCTCTCTTGATCCTCCTGGAATTGTTTCATTATACCACTGCTTCCATGAAACTTTCAAGAATTTCCCCAGGGAACTCATGTTCATAGCTGCTGTAGCCCGCAGTGGCTTCTCTGCCTGCTTTCATGCTGGAAGGCAGATGTGCCAACCAAAGTCTCTCTCTGCTTATATCCAGTTGCCTCTGAGGACCTGCTTTGATTCTGCCTTCTGAGCCATCCACCTGCACTCTTGGAAACGTTTGCTCACTCTGGGGAGTTTGGACACATAATGCAAAATGCAATATACCACACACACATTCTTTCAGCCTCCACATCTGCTCAATTCTTTCCTGAAATCTCCGTTGTAGCCATTTGTGTTCATCACTGCTAGTCAAAAATGTGCTTATGGCCACATTCCTGAGCCAATGCACTAACAGGCAGCTCCTTAGTACCGAAACTCTTGCCTTTCCAGTCATCTAACATCACACATAGAACTAATTTCCCAAAAAATACCAGTTCTTATCATTGCATTCCTCCCAAAATATTAAGCTTGCTCCACATTGTTATGATGGTTACTGAGGATCTGTTCCATGCCCAAGTGATTTATCTATGATTATCTCATTAAAAAGACACAATCACCCTCTGAGATAGGTCTTGATTTCTCCAGTTTACAAATGAGGAAAACTAAGGCTCTGAGAGTTTAAGTACCTCTTCCTTAGTCAATAAAATACAGCTCAAACTCAGCATGCTGCACTTTCATGATTCTCCATGCTATCAGGTAATGGTACAGTCTGATGTAACAGAACTGGCAGTTCTGGCTGGTCAGTGTGGACACATTCACTTATGCTTCTAACCTGTGGCTCATGTTATTTTCTTGGTTTTTGTTTTTTTCCAAGGAATGTCCTTCCTCTTTTTTCCCCGCCTATTCAGATCTAGTCCATTCTTCAAGGGCAGGATTCAGCCCCACCTTCCATATGACATCACAGGCCATTGCTTCCCTAGATTAGCACACACTGATTGCTCCTGTTAAGCACTGTAAATTCCTATGCAGAAAAATGCTACAGTTGTGAGGCTTGGGAAAACCACAGCAGATGACAAATCCCACATCCCTCTTCAAGTTACATGTCCAAAAGCCATAATTTCACAGCTGACACAAAAGCAAATGATAACTCAATCATGTTATAGCCAAGGAAGATGATTTGCTGATGTCTAATTAGAGACTATAAGATGTTGCACTATGCAATTCAACATAAATATATTAAGTGGCTCTATGGCTAAACTTTATGCTGGGGGTCAGGCTGTCTATATGAATAAGCAAGAATCTATCCTGGAGGAATTTGCACTCTGTTGGTGCCATCAACCTAATAACTTCAATCCCTAAGAGCTAAATAGAACCATATTCAAATGAATGGCATACAATTATAGAAGCAGTTACTAAGATCAGATTATACTTATTCATAAAATAAATGAACTTAATAATGCATAATAGATGTTAACCTGGAAATCTATATTCATCCATTTATGAATACTTATTTTCACTGACTACATAGTACATGAAAGACATTTTGTATACATATGCCTGTACCTTAATTATTTATAGTCAGTCTAAAGAAAGATGTGTTAAAATGATGAGAAATTTTTAAATCAGCTGAAATCAATACAGTTTGAATTTGCCTAAAAAATTATTTACCCTAAGAGATTATACAGTTGTTAACTGAGGGACCCTTAGAAATCTCCAAGCCCAAAGATGGTGATTGCTAAAACTTTGATAAAGTAACAAAAAGATGAAGACAACAAAAAAAATACACATACTGTATATTAAATGGAACAGTAGAGGACACAAATGTGTCTATTACTTACTGAGCTCTTCAAGGAAGAGACAAGTTGTTTCTAGTGAACATAATTTTGGTCACTATTAGTGTTGTGTATCTGATACAAGAATATTTCACTAGGATTTATTCCATCTCCAGCACAGATAGTTTGTTAAAAACTTAATAAGGAGCTATACGGAGAAGGGTTCTGAAGCCACTTTTAGGGTAAAGAGGTCATGATTAACTGTGTCAACAATGGTTACAGAAGATAGTGTGTGTTTTAGGGAAGATGGTGAGGAGAATAAGGAATTACAGGTAACATATTTGATGTATTTACCATTCCTACTCTAAGTTTAAAGTAACTTGCCTGAGCAAATTTCTCATTAGTAATTTTGTTTTCTAAGTACCTTGAGAGAGAGAGAGAGAGAGAGAGAGAGAAGATGGTATCAAAGATAAATGATTCAGGGCAGCCAGGGTGGCTCAGCGGTTTAGCACCGCCTTCAGCCCAGGCCTGATCCTGGAGACCCGGAATCGAGTTCCACATGGGGCCCCCTGTATGGAGCCTGCTTCTCCCTCTACCTTTGTCTCTGCCTCTCTCTCTCTCTGTGTCTCTCATGAGTAAATAAATAAAATTAAAAAAAAAAAAGATAAATGATTCAAATTTCAAGTTATAAAAATATGCATTATCCTTCCATAAATTTAGATATTAGCTTTCTATTATATGCATATTAAGTTTTTCCTACCTATAACCAAGTATTAAATATTTTAACCATTGATGCATAATTATCAACTATTTCATCCTATAACTAAACTTCAAAAACAAGTAATTTTGCAAATAAACTATAAATAACCCTTATATAATATATATATCTGTATAAATAATCCTTCTGTGTATGGTATGGCTAACAGAAGAAGATAATAGTGACTAGGATGGTAGAAGAAGGCAACAGTTATTTAGGAGAAGAATTTTTTTTTTTTACTTTTTTTTTTCTTAAAGTAGACTCCGTGCCCAATGAGGGGCTTGAACTCACAACCTTGAGATCAAGACCTGAGCTGAGATCAAGAGCTGGATGGTTAACCAACTGAGCCACCCAGGTTCCCCAGAGAAGAATAACTTTCAAGTACTAATCATAACAAGCTTTCCTATATTGACCATAATCTTAAGTATCAAAATTCTGGTTTTCTTAACAAATGCCTTGTTCCTCTATTCTATCTTTTAATGAAATTATACCATATGTACTATATATGTACTATATGTAGCATCATTAACCCTTTTTTTCTTTTTCAACAACTGGAGATAGGACAAGTCTTGGAAATGTTTAAGTAGCTGACACATGATGGAAGCATGTACTTTTAAGTCTGTTAAGATACTTTTTAACAGACTTAATAGTTGAATGTTGACTAAACTTTAGGTTCCTGAATAATTTCCTAACATATTTACCCATCAAATGTTTATACCACTAAATCCAGTTATTCCATTTTAAAAAATAAAATCCTCACAAAACAAATATTCATTGTTTTGAAATCATTGTTAAAATAAAGGAGTGAAAATTAAGTTGGGAAATAGAATCCATTGAATAAACTTCCCCATCAAATTCTCTGGAACAAAAACTCAGTTACTTCCATTAAATGTCCTCTGCATTCACATGGCCTCCGGGTACATAATAACCTTTCTAAAGGTCTCCTCAAGGGATATTTTAGTCATGCAGTGATCTCCTTGAACACAAGTAATGACAAACAATAAGCTAATTCTCAAAAAGTTTTTTTTAAGTCATTTTTACTACTTTTAAATGAGTATGTTTGATGCATGATTTTGGTCCCCCTGATTAATGGTCACCGCCAGCCCAGCTTCTGGAGTTGTAATGTTTCCGTGAGCTTCCCTCCAGCAGAGCTCGACCATTAATCCAGTGGCATATGTCAGCTCAGCAGAGCAAGGTCACTCTTCTGCTTCAAGGGGAACCTTTTTAGAAATAATAAAACTGACAGAAAGTTCTTTTTTGCATGCTTTATGCCACCTGAGGTTGAGTGCTGCAGTTAATATCATAAAGCTTATAAACATTCCCATCTCAGGCAGCACCCGCTGCCACTATGGTTAGGAGTTTAAACGTTTTTTCCTTAGTAAGAACAGACATGTTTATGTGGGGCAAATATACAGTATGTAATCCCAAACAAGGAAAGAATGGGTGGAAAAAAATAGTAGTAAGTTCATGTTAGGATATTTGGAAGAGACGTTAGGGTTCTATAACTTCCTTATTAACAGTTACATTCTCCTTTCAGCAAATTTGGATTTGTCTATATAAATACTTCATTAGATTGAGGGGTTAATAGTGATGTTGAAATGTAACAGCAGTAGTAGAAATGAACTCAGTTGATGCTAATTCATAAACTAATGTCTGACAACTGTAGAACATTTATCTTGGAAGGAATTTTCTTTTTTAAAATTACAAATACACTATAATTATTTGTTTTATAGGTAATGGCTGCTTTAAAATTCATAAATAATTATAGTGAGATATTCGTAATCTTAAAGTAGCTTGAAACGTAGATGGCCTAACTTAGAAGATGATGGCTGTATAATAACTAGCAATATAAAGACCATATTCCCATAAGCATTATAAAATTTATATATTTAATTACTCATTTTGTTACTTTTACTTAATTAAAAATTTAAGGTTGCACATTGCTGTAACCATATGAAATATTCAGAAAAAAAATTTACCAAATATCCGGATTAATGCCTAGACATATCACTATATGTATAATAAAATAGGATTTACTATAAGGTAAACTGGCCTTAAATCTTATTTTAAGAATTTAAATTATTTAAATTATGAAACCTATAGAAAGGAAACTTCATTATTTATATTTAATTGTCTTCATTGTATATATGTAGAGAAAAGGTGGGGCCAGATGGTAATTCAGGCTCATCCTTTCTAGGAAGCCAGTTCCTTGGTCATGTCTCCGTGTCCAATGTCAGGCCCTCACTTCATCAGGTACAGAAACTTTATTTTTCAAGATTTCTGAAATAAACAATCTCTGAGGGACTGACTCATAAATGAAACTAATAAGATACCAAAAATGGCAATGCCAAGTATTGGTTAGGTATGAGAAATTCAACTGTCAGGAAGAATGCATTTTCTTGTTGACTTATTAAAGAGTTTTCTCCCTTGGAGGAAACGTTATATGAGACATGAGATTGTTGTTGGAAGTTTGTTTCGTTAGTGTAGTAAAGCCACACTGAGTAGGTGATATCAAGGGCTACAGACATGAAGTTACAAAGCCTGAATTACTTATCTTACCTAAGTGAGCAAGTCTGCTGAGCCAAATGGGATTATTTGCTTCAGCTGATGTACCGATAGGCACATTTCTACTCTCCTACTCCTTTCTAGGCTTCCGGCAAAGAAAGCCCCTTTGCTATTTTTTTTTTTTTAACTTCAATCATATTAAATTACAATGTCTGATTATTGTTTTGTTTCATTATATTCTGATTCTAAAAATGGTTACATTGCTTTATGTGGGTGTTGCCCAGATCTTTGTCAGCTACCCATTTGTAAACTATGTCCTGGAGTAGGGTACTTCTTTAGATGACTAATATTATCCATTAGTCATTCCACACTCATTGTACACACATTGAGAAATCACGACTGTGTTCTACATTATGAATGTTTTTGGCAATAGCCAAAGTTTAATAGGAACCACATGAAGTCTGAAAATCAGACAGACTGAGTTTAGTCCCCCTTGTTCCCCAACAAAAACTTCAGGGATGTAAATATGCATAAGGTACATCCCCTGTTCTTGATGGTAACTCTGGTAGGGAGGGCATATTGGAATAAACTGTGTTATAAGAAACAACAGAGGTGTGGAACAGGCACTGTGAAAACAGAAAGGAGGGTGAGATTATTAATGGCATATGTACTATGTGCTAGAAAATTTCCATATGGTAATTCAACTAAATCCTCACATTCAACCCTACATGACATGCTTTAATATACTCCTTCTTCAGATAAGCATACCAAGACTCAAGAGGAGTTTTTAATAAAAGGTTCAAGGTGTCCTAGTTAGGAAATATCAAAACAGGACCTCAAAACCAAGTCTATATGACTTCAGCTCATGGTTTCCATTGCTCTGCCAGAATGACCTCAAAAATACTACTTTGGGCTAAGTGGTGGAGGCTTTGTTGTGGGTTTAACAGTCCAGCTCAGTAGATGATGTTAATGTATAGCCAGAAAGCCACTATCCAAGGGGGTAGAACAGATGTTTTACTTTCATTTTCAAATGATTCTTAATAGAGTCCTAGTGGGATGTAGCAGGTAAGTTTGGATGGAAGGAAAGAACAAGGAAAAAGACTGGACAGTGTGGGTAAAAGGGAGCCACTGTAGTGAGGTGAGTGGGGCAGGCAGAATGAGGATACTAGTCAACTGGAAGTGAAGAGGGATCTAAAGTAATTGGAAGTGAGGAAACAGCTGATAATCAAATCCTCACTTTCAATTAGTAGAACTTCATGGACTGTATCATGAACTGAATTTTTATTTTCCCCAAATTTGTATGCTCAAGACCTATTCCCTGGCACCTCAGAATGACTATATTTGGAGATAGGGACTTTAAAGAGGTAATTAGGGATCCCTGGGTGGTGCAGCGGTTTGGCGCCTGCCTTTGGCCCAGGGCGTGATCCCGGAGACCCGGGATCGAATCCCACGTCGGGCTCCCGGTGCATGGAGCTTGCTTCTGTCTCTGCCTGTGTCTCTGCCTCTCTCTCTCTCTCTGTGTGACTATCATAAAAAAAAAAAAAAAAAAAAAAAAAAGAAGTAATTATGTTAAAATGGGGCTGTTAGGGTAGGTCCTAACCCAATTCTACTGTTGTCCTTAGAAAATGAGATGTCCTTAGAAGATGAGATTTGGACACATAAAGGGAGACACTAGGGGTGTACATGGACAGAGGGATGACTAAGTGAAGAGGAGCGATGAGTGGCCATCTGTAAGCCAATGAGAGAGGCCTGGAACAGATTCTCCCCTCATGACCCTCAGAGGAAACAAAACCCACAGGAGCCCTGATCTTGGACTTCCAACATCCAGAGTTGTGAGACAATACATTTCTGTTTTTTAGGCCACCCAGCCTGTTGTATTTTGTTATGGAAGCCCTAGCAAACTACTGCAGGTGAGGTGAAAACTTCTAAAGCTCATCACAGGGGAGAAAGTAGACACAGCCAGCTGTGCTGACAAATGGCTCTCTCTATGTATAAAAGAATCACTTTGTCTACCTCTAGAGACAGCTTAAAAATCTCTTCTATTTTTATTAATCAAATCTTAATGTAGGACATTTTTGTTCTCTGCTAAGAAGCTAATTATGAATGTCTTGTTTCTAAAAGTTCACCTAAATCCTTAACAGTAGAAAGGAAGAGAAATGGATCAGTTTGGTAATGCTAAATTTGGAAACTTAGATGTGTAGAGTATGGAGTTAATTTCATTAGAAAAAAACCCACAATCTTCAGGGATAATGAAGCCATTTGTCTCCAAGTAAGGCAAGGAAAGATTAAAGAGATGTGTCTCATTAAATTGATTTTTAACAAATCCAGTGCATTGGTAGTCAAAGTAGTGACTTGATACTCTTCCTGTAGGATATAATATCCAAATTTCCAAAGAAAGGGAGGCTACACTTGTGTCATTCTCCCTGTCATTTGTCCCCTGAATTTTCTATATACTGTATGGACACTGTTCTTTTCAAGTTTAGCCCACCTATTTGGCACCACCTTTTTTTTTTTTTTCTATTTGCTTGCAATACAACTTGATTATATATTCATATTCTATAAAATGGGAAAGCTAGAATGAATTAGTGCTTTGGAGAAAATTTTCAAGGCTAAAATTATTTAACTCTTTCAAACAATTAAGCATAATGAAATGAGCAAATTATTAGTTCATCTCTCCTGATTTGAGGTGCTCTGAAAATGAAAATTAAATTCAAAAGAAAAATGTAGTTTGGAGAATGAGCAGAAAATTTGGGGAAGTGGCATGTCAATTTTGGGGTGAATTTCTGGTGGCTGTGACAGAGAAATATAGGCATTTCTTGTGGGAATGTGGGCACCAATTAGAAGCAAGAACAGTACAGGGCAGTGGCAGCCTTTCTGTTCACCATCTTTTCACAACATGTGGTATGGCTAAGTTTCCTGTACATATTCAACTGGATGCAATATGTACAAATAGATCCCAAATTACCATCTTCTCAATATCCACCCTGTTGCTCCCTTTGTTGAAGCCACCGCTATCTCTTTTCTTAGTTTCTGTAAGAGCCCCCTAACTGATCTCTTCTCTATTTTCTAAGTCCTTTCAGTGTATTTGAAAAACAAAAGACTGAATAAATCCACTAAAATGTAACCCAGATTCTTTTTTTCTCGAATTTTTTTCAATACTAGCCCAAATCCTTATAATGACCTGGAAGCACTCTGTGATCCTACTCTTTGTGAACGAACACTCTTTCCCTGTGCATTCTGTTCCTCTGTTTTCTCAAACACACTAGGGGCACTCTGGTCTCAAGGATTTGGGGCTTGCCCTCCCTTCTTCCTGGAATATAATTTCATCAGGCAAACTCATGGCCAGCTTCTTCAGTTCCTTCAGGTCCTTTTTCAAATGTCCCATTCAGCACTTATCATTACCTAGCACTCTGTATATTTAACATACTTAGCTTGCTTTTTGTATGTTATCCCCACTAAGTCAATTCTTTGAGGACAGGGATCTTTGTTTTATTCACCACTGTATTCCCAGCATATGGTCTATACTGTCTACAGTAAGCACTCAATAGATAAATTTATTGTATTGAAGAATGAATGAATGAATGAATGACCTTCTAAGTCTTTTGAAAAGGTTAATAAAAAAATTTCTAGATTGGGTAACTAAAAATTCTTGATGCTCAGGCACATTCTGTATTAAGTAATCAAAATATTTGAAGATGGAATCCAATCATTAGTATTTCTTTTTTTTATAATAAATTTTTTATTGGTGTTCAATTTACCAACATACAGAATAACACCCAGTGCTCATCCCGTCAAGTGCCCCCCTCAGTGCCCGTCACCCATTCACCCCCACCCCCTGCCCTCCTCCCTTTCCACCACCCCTAGTTCATTTCCCAGAGTTAGGAGTCTTTATGTTCTGTCTCCCTTTCTGATATTTCCTACCCATTTCTTTTCCCTTCCCTTATATTCCCTTAAAGTTATTCCATGGTTCAAATGTGCAACCTAGGCTGAGATGTGAACACCATTTCCAAACTTTAAAGTGCTTACAAAACTTCCAGGTATCTTGTTACAATATATATTCTGATTTAAGGCCAGGAAGTCAGCACTTGTAACAGCTCCTAAAATGTCAGAACTGCTGGTCCGTATGACTGCACAGAGCAGCAAGCACTTAGAATCATGTTCAACTTGACTTTGGGCCCTACAATACCTTTTAACACGATCTATGCTCTGTTTCCTCCTGACTTGTTTTGTTTTAGTTTTGGATCATAATTTATTTTAACTATTTCTCAGAAAATAAATGTGGCATAAATGCTAAATACATTAATAAGAGAACTTTTGGGGAGATTTCTTTTTTGGGTGTGGAGGGGAATAACAACCATTATTGACAGCCATCATTTTTTAAATGGAAACTGTGAATTTAAAATATTACCTACATTGTGTATCACATATCTTATTTGGGGCCACTTGGTTTGAAAAGCCAGAACATTTGACTGAATTCATCTAAATTAAAGTCTGAAATCACACACCAGATGAAGAAACAAAAAGAAGTAATGGGGGGAAATCCACAAGTTTAAGAAGAAGGAAAGCTATCCCCTATAATCTTTTTTTTTTTAAGATTTTATTTAAATAAATAAATAAAATCTTATTTATTTATTCATGAGAGACACACAGAGAGAGAAGCAGAGACACAGGCAGAGGGAGAAGCAGGCTCCTCACAAGGAGCTTGTTGTGGGACTCGGTCCTGGATCCTGGGATCACGCCCTGAGCTGAAGGCAGCCGCTCAACCACTAAGCCACCCAGGCATCCCTCCTCTATAATCTTGAATCAAAAAAAATTTTCTTCTTCTTCTTTCCTTTTTTTTTTTTTTTTTTTTACTAGCTATGATACCTTGAGCAAAATATTTCACATCTATAGGACTGTTTTCTTTCAAGTAAATTGCAGGGAGAAGGTCATAAACCCTGAGTGTTAGTGTCTTGTAACTTGTTAGTGTCTGGCCTTAAGTAAGCACCTATGTATGTAAACATCTCTTCCCTTTTCTTACACCTGGTTAGGTAAGAGTTAAAATGTATCTCAGCAGTTTTGATAGGAAAAGCAATGAAGAAAGCTCTTTAATGCCACAACTATGTGTCATCCTTGTCTAGGAGCATAAATTTGCACAGCGGGCAGTGCAGTGAAAACAGCTCATAATCAACTCATCACCTCTCATCATTGCGAGGATCAAATGCAAATGGGAAAGAATGCCACTTCAGTCATTGCTAGTGAAAATTAGCATCTGTGACACTAATGGTGTCTCATTTAGTATGTATTTTAGATTTAAAAAATAAAAGAAAAAAAATGCTATTTCCAGAACAGAACTGCCATTATTCCAGTGTTTCCCTTTAAAATAACAGTGGTGTTTGAATCTCCTTTACTTTAAAAAAAAAAAAAAAATCCTGTTAAAATTTATTAACACAGATCATTAATCCCAGCCGAATAAAGGCCAAGTTGTTCTAATTACAGTTCCAAAGTTTCATTTATCTATTCCTTTTTTTATTTTTGAAGTTTCTACCATATTCCCTGAGCTGGAACAAAGGTCTATGGTTATGTAATGGTGGGCATCTCTAGAGATTCTTATATAACATTTGTTATATTGCAGTCCTTAAAATAAAACTTAAAAATGAATTACAGTTGCATTTATATACATACATACAAACTTTTGGATGTACACACTAACAGATTTAGTGCCAAGAAAAATGAAAGTACACTGTGCTAATGAGTGTCCATACTTGAACCAGGATACATAGAGTAGACACAAGGAACTCCATTCACTTTATAAATATTTATCAGGGGCCTACTACATTGAAGGTGGTATGCTAGATGCAGGAGGGAGATATATGGTTATACTTAATAATCTCAATATTAGGTCATGATTTTTTTGACAATTTGAACATTTTAAAAGCTGTTTTTGTTTTATAGTTCTGAGTATTTACACTGAAGTGGACACCTGGAGGGATTTTGTTGGTGGAATTCTTGTACCTAATCAGAGACAAGAATAGAGGACTTCTAAATTCCTTTCCAACCTAAGGAGGCTCTTAAACATATGCTCTCCCTGGTTCCCATAAAATGTATTTGGTAGGGCAGCCTCGGTGGCTCAGCGGTTTAGAGCCGCCTTCAGCCCAGGGCATGATCCTGGAGACCCAGGATCCAGTCCAACATCAGGCTCCCTGCATGGAGCCTGCTTCTCCCTCTGCCTGTGTCTCTGCCTCACATGAATGAATAAATAAAATCTTAAAAAAAATGTATTTGGTAATTAAGACAGAAGTAGGAGTAATATCTACACTATAGTCCCTATGCTAGTAATGACAGCATTAATAATGAAGACCAGGAGTACTGGAAATTGACATATGTATGTCACATCACACAGTTTTATTTTTCATCTGACTGTGTATCTTTGCTCAAGTTAATTAACCTCTATGCCTTCCCATCTATGTAGCTAAATAAGAGCGATTCACAGAGTTGTTAGAAATATTGAATAAATTAGTGTACAAAAAGCTCACAATTAAAAAAAATAAAAAAATTAAAAACCAAAAAACAAAAAGCTCACAATTAATAGAGAAAATAAAATAAAACATTTCAGTTAGAAAAAGTCACAGAAAATTATGTCCTATAATTTAAGCATTTATAGAATGTAATGAGGTCATATCTTTTCAAATCTGAATCCTAGATATGCCTAAAATTTTAAAAAATCACTATCAGTAGTGGGTACTAGTGATGAGGAGGCAGAGACAAACTTCAAAAAGCAAAGTACAGAACCTTGCGTGTATGTCAAGTAAAGCTATTTTTCAATGATTAATCTAAATGTAGAGTCCTTAGCCACTATTCATCAAATTTCTTTATTAATTTGGAATTTACTTATATACACCACAGAGAGTCCTGAGACACAAATTAAACTTGTTGGAACTTATTAACATTCCGGTATACATAATGGGTTTCTTTTGTAGTAACTTTCCAAGGCTTTCCTAGTTTCTCTTATACATTTTTGGTCTTACTCCCTTAACTTACACTATGAATCCCATATAACAAATATGAGTAAAAATATGAGTCCTATTTATGAGCTATCTGAAGGAAAGATCCCATACCAAAAATGGAGAAATAGGTATAAAGAGTGAAAAAGATGACATGTTCATGATACAATTAAAGATGGTAAAACAATTAAAGATGGTATTTTAACCATTAAAGATGGTAATACAATTAAAGATGGTATTTTAACATGTGTTTTCATTATTTTTTTTGAGTCACAGACATGCTATTGATAAGTCTTGTGACTTTAAGAGAATAATCATTTTGTATGTAGACTCATAATATCTATTGTTATATTTTATATCCATGAATGTTTTGAACTTTCTCACAATTATAGGACCTACTTAAAAATACTGATAACAAAGTCCTTCTCCATTGGTTTCCTTTCCAAATGAACAGTTCCATATTTTTTAACTGAGGTGATATTAGGTATACTATGCATTCACCATTTGAATTGGGTACTAGGTCACCTAAACTATAACACACAAGAGTTAACATAAACTAGATAATTCAGTAATAGGTCCCTCATTTTTTTTTTTAAGTTTTACTTATTTATTCATGAGAGACACAGATAGAGAGAGGCAGAGACATAGGCAGAAGGAGAAGCAGGCTCCATGCAAGATGCCGATGTGGGACTCAATCCTGTGATTACAGGATCATGCCCTGGGCCAAAGGCAGGTGCTCAACTACTGAGCCACAAGGGGATTTCTCTTCTTTGTTTTAAATACTGCCTTCGTCTCTTTGATGATAACAGTGTGGCTGAACTATTCTTTTTATTGCTAGAGAATTCTCGTTTAGTTTTAAAAACCTTTACGATCTCCCTAAAACCTAGTATTGTCAACTCAACATTAGTTACATTTTAATTGAGTAAATTCTATATAAAATTAATCTTAAACATAAAAATGATGCTTTTAGAATTTTTTTTCTGTTTGGGAAACGTTGCTATGAATTTTTATTATATTAGGGGAAAAGACAGAAATCATGATACATTATCCAGCTGTATTTTTAACTAAGATGGCTGCCTAAGTTTTTAAAGATCAGAAATCATTTATTTTTTACTTTCCTTCAAACAGGTTGTATAGTAACTTGCAAAGACTTATAAAATATTGACCATTGTTCAATGCCACATCAATTCAGGAGTTCACAATCAATTCCCAAATTCTTTCTCTCCAAATGGGTACCAAGCAAATAAAGACCAATAATAGATAATAAGTCAGTCCTCTGAAAAGACGCCTGACCTCAGCTATAGTTTATTCACAAGTAGATCAAAAATATTATTTATCTAGGGAACTCAAGAAATGTACAAGTATTGGAGAAAAGCTTTGAACCCAGTATTTCATAGTTTCTTTCACTTTATTAATGAAACTAATTTAGAGTTCTACAGTAGAATCTGAATTTTGTTATCTCATGCTGTACTTTTTAAAAAAGTGGCAATTATTGTTAAGACAAAAATAGCCTAACATTCTAAATAGAACCAATTTGGCAAATCTATCAATATACGGGGTTTTGATACTTCCTAAAATATAATCCAATCCTCTCTCTAGTGAAGTGTTAGTTCAAGCGAGAGTTAGGAAAAATAATCTTTTCAACAAGCTATCATATTTTAATACAAAAAATGAAAAAAGCAAATATTTAGTATAAACATCTCTATTTTACAATTTCCTCATAATTAAACGTATTATGAGAGCTGAACACATGACGGATAAAATGCATTCAGTCAAATAGACATTGACAACTTTATCGTCATTAAAAACGTTCAAGAATGTTTCATAATATCAATCTTTAAAATAGAGACCACCAAATTGATTTCCGTGAAGTTGGATCTGAGCTCAAACTTCAGTTACAAATGTAAATGATCAAATATACACTATATGGTAAAATTACAGAGAAAATAATTGTCTAGATATTATTTAACACCTACGTTTGCAATTCAACATTTTTCAGACTTGCCATGAGGCATTCGGCCCTAGAATTGAATTGATTTATGACTGACAAGAGAAGAACAGTGCGTGTGTGTATGTGTTTATCCTATTAAATGATTTGGTTTTGTTTGTGTATAAAATTACCTTACCTTTGGTTTTTGATGTTTTTCCTTCTCTGAAACATTGGATGGTTTTCTCTTCAGCATTTTGAACTCAGACTGCTCCAAGCAAGTGCACTTTCTGTTACAGAAACAACTGAAGGCTGTCAGCACTGTGTCTGTCTGTGATGTACAGCAGATAAGTTTGAGCCCAGTGACCTGCCACTTCCTCCTTTGGTCGGGATATGGCTTCACATCTACATGGGTAAAGTTTTTTTTTTTTTTTTTTTTTTTTTTTTTTTAAATGGTAATTCTTTGGTAACTCCTGTTCTGTATCTGCTATCTTCTATGAGGTAGATTCCTAAATCTCACACTTGGACATGCCTGTAGTTATCATTAGTGCCATAAGGATTCAAATAAGGATTTTTTTTTTTTAGTATAACACACTGATAGAGGGAGGAAAATATCTGAGCCAATAAATGAAATAAAACTTGAGATGTGGGTATTTTAATATTAAAAAAATGAAGAGAATACTCAGGGTAGTCAGTTTCATACTTCTAAGTAAACTTTATGAGATGAAATAAACTAGACTTTATACAATACTAATCTTACTTTTTTAAAAAAAGATTTTATTTATTTATTTGACAGAGAGAGCACAAGCAGGGGGAGAGGGAGAAGCAGGCCCCTGATGAGCAGGGAGCCCGATGTGGGGCTTAATCCCAGGACTCTGGGATCATGACCTGAGCTGAAGCCTTAACTGACTAAGTCACCCAGGCACCCCAATAAACTAGACTTTATACAATATTAATCTTACTTAAAGCATGTATGCAATGTACTTAAAAAACAGTATGAATGAAATTCATATAAATAGGAATATGACTTCAGGATTCAATGATTGCGCATATTGTTACTTTTTAAAACATTACTATGTTGTCAAGACCTGATTAATATGAAAATCAATGAAACAGAACCCTGCCTTAACTAGATGTCTTTTCTGCTACAGACTGCAATGCTGTCTACTGATAATTGCTAGTCTAGCGATGATCCAATGGATCAATGGTACCTTCAAAGGAAGCATCCAGTCTCTATTTAATAGGCCTGGAATAGAGCTAATATGGCTTAGAGAGAGACTTTTCTCATCAAACTAAAGGGTTTAGCATTTTTATTATAATGTCAAAACTGAGATACCCAGAAAGTAAAAGCAAAAAGTTCAAGCTTTCTTGTTAATTAGGGATTTACCAAAGGAAGACATGCGGAATGTCTGAAAGTCCAGTTCTATTAAAACAGGCTTGTTAGAAAATCAACCTAGATTTCCATTTATCAAATCCCTGGGTTGAAAAGCAGTGGCACCATATTCTTAATGAGCAACTTCTCTAGATAAAAACCAAGCTGACTTTATTTCTCAGTCTTCCCTCATACCTGTGAGCTGCCCCTTCCTGAGGCCCAGTTCTAAGTGTTCAAATTTCACTAATCATTTAATGAATATTAAATTACATGCTATGTGCTGTTTGACAGTATATCATGCCTCTTGACCAACTTAAAAATTGTTTATGTCCTATAATAGAATTAAAGACATACTCTTAAGATTCTGGTTAATATGCTGCTTCTCCTAGATATTAAGAGCAATTATATTTTTAGGAATTATCAGACTGGTATTTTCAAAATAACACTGAGGGCTCTGAGGTTGGGTAATTCCCTAGAGGCCTGACTTAGGTTTAGGCAGTGACCTAAGTATATTTTTGTTTCATTTTTTCAGGAATTGAAAGTCATGAAAAAATATATTTCTTCTGAAACATTTACACCCTCAGTGCCTCCCTTTCTTTACCTGTGAATAGAAATTTAATTCAATTCCGGAGTTTGATCAACAACATAAGAATGATAGTACCTGCACTTACTATAGTAATAGAGTTCTGGTGAGAATAAAAGGAAATATCAATAAAAAGCATACTTATTATATGACTTAGCATTTAAATAATGTTTAATGACAAGAAATGTTTGTTGATCTTAAAGAAGTATGAAATTTCAAATAGGTTGGGGTGGTGTTTGCTATAAATTATGTTTCTACAATGATATAAAAGAATAGAGAACATTCACATTCATGGTGACACATGTGGACTAGACCATCTGCAGTTTTAAGAAGTGTTACACTCTAGCAATTTGCATAAAATCTCAATTTATGATCTCTAGGCACTCTACCATCATTAACACTAAGAAATATTTTAAAATTGCAGTAAAATTGGAATCTTTTCCTTCAGAACTACAGATGGGAAAAGCAATTTTCTAACCTTCTCTACTACCCAGGAAAAATATTTTCTGGAGATATTAAAAGACATGTGAAGTCCTATCACAATCTATGTTAAATGACTTGGTCTTCAAAAAAATCTTAGGTGGTAAGGTAGCAGCAAGTGTTTTTTCTTTTGCTTCTGTTTTTTTAATCAATTATCTACTGTGTTATGGAATCTTAGGGCCACTAGGATATTTAATGAGTAATCAAAATGACCCAGCAAATTCAAAAGTCAAAGGTAGGACAAGAATGGGATAAAGAGTTAGTATTGAACACACCTAACTCCCTATCATGATTAAACCACTAACCCACATGTTGCTCAAGACATGTTCTGAAGCAGGGAAATTGCAAAACAACAGTCTGTGTGCTTTGTTTTCACAAATTACCTTAATGGTCTTAGAACCTGGGCAGGGTGAAACTTGGGACTTTGTGGCTTATATTTAGGTCACTATTTCTGCGTCACAGAGAGTGAGTCAAATTTTTAAAGAAACTGCAATCAAATAGCTTTTGGGGTATATTTTAGGAGAAAATGAAGTAAGCATTAAAGAGTTGTCTTAACGATTCAACAAATATTTATTAGTGGACTGCTAATACATGAATTATCAATTTCAAATCAGAAAAGTATAGGTGAAAGATTCTGATTTCTTTATTGCCTGAGGACCTCCATTTTTCTTTGCTTCCTGGCAAAGTCCTCAGGTTGAGGACTGATACTACAATTTTTTTGATTAATCGTAGTATATACTTCAGACACTTACATTTGTTCAATAGAAGGGGATGTTTTTAAATCCAATCTTTTAAAATGGGACCATAATCCCCACACCACCTTAATGGGTACACCTCAAATACCTGGACTTTGTCACAGCAAATCTAATGCTTCTGTGTATTATTGGGGTGACTATGACCAAAAGCTGTTTTAGTAACTATGACTTAAAATACTCCTGACTATACCTCAAATGCATTGTTGGAGAAGGACAACAGAGAAATATCTTCTGAGAACTTGAAAAATAAGAGACATAAGATTGTCATTGTGAAGTACAACTCTGAAATTAACATTTAATGTAAGATAGATTATCTTATAGAAAAAATGGATTGCATTTCATCTGCATCTACAGAATTTTGTCACTTGTGATAAAGAAAAGAAAGAGTCAATCATAAAAACAAGTTAAACTTGATAGTTTGGTTTTTCTTTCTGGCTCCTCAAGCAGGTTTCTCTCTATAGAATAGAGAAGGGAAATTTATAGAAAGAAACCCAGTGGGGCTGCTGTGTTCTTGTCTGTTTATGGTTGCTGGAAGTGGAGACTATCCTACAAATCCTAACTCTACTCAGGATTTCTTGAAGCAAATACAAATATCGATCTGATGAAGTTCTTGCAGTTCTTTCCTCAATAATTCTGTTGGTAGTTTCAAAGTCATTTTGGCCATATAAAACATATTGAGTGTTGTACTCCCCAGATATTTAGCTTATTCTTGCAATATAATGGATAAAACACCTCCTCCTTGTTTAGACTTGGGTGTTTACAGAGAAATGGTGGTATGGATATCCCCCAGACCTACAGTGGGGATGAAGGTGGTGGGGATGGGGAGAGGAATGGTGATTCTCTGTAAATCTCTTCCATTTCTTCACTCTCTGAGGTCATTTATCCATTCCATCTCTGGAGTCCCTATTTACTAACCCTTTTCTGTAAGGGACCCACCCCCTTCCCTAAGCTCTTGAAATCTCTCCTAATGTCTTATTAATTAAAAATCCTTACAGTGACTTTTCTGCTTTGCCCAGGGATCTGCTTTACGGAATGAAGAAAAGTTGTTGAGGAGGTAACTGGGAAAAGAGAAAGTTCTGGTCCTACTAACAGGAGCTGTTAAGATGATGGGAGGTATAGAGGTTTGTTTTTCCCAATGAGGCCTGAAATTAAGCATACATATCACAAGGATTATATTCTTCCAGGAACTCATATCAAGTCTTTATTAGAAATTAATTTTTCACCTATTAATTTCTCCTTGTGATATGATGCTTTACCTGAGTTTTGTAACAGAGTTCTCATACATTTATTAACAGTGATAGGGTGAAGACCAAACCAATTAGGAAGGTGAGAAGAAATCTTACTCATTTTGCTTCACATAGAGAAAGGAGTGTAACAGATGCAAATATTTGGTAGAGCTTCAGTGAACTTCGAGTATCTTAATTCTCTTACAAGATAATCCATCATACGGAGATGGATGCATCAAGCAAGTTTAGTTGAATTTCAGTAAACAATATATTTGTCTAACTGCTTCTCTTTATTTTGATTTTAAGCTCAGTGAGTAACGTTCTAATGATGATTTGGTTCCTTGGGTAGGTCTGTCTACAAGAGGCAAATGCATTGTTCAAGTGGACATCAAGTACCTGAAAATCTACACTTGTATTTCTTACTATAAATTAATGAATTGCCATGGTGCTTAATTGGAGTATGTCCCAAGAAAGGATCCACTCTTGATATCCTCAAAACTATCCTTCTGAGAGAGAAGGGCTGCTGGTCAGGCCTTAGATACCTTAGGAAGCCTCTTGAGAGAGAGTCTTGTGGCCTGTGATACTATTTCATATTTTAAATTTCCCAAAAGATAATCAAGAAAATTATCTCATTATCTTAATTGTAGAATAAATAGAGAATTGAGATAAATAAAAAGGACGAGTGGTCTAAGATAAATGGGGAACCTAAAGAATCATACAGTAAGAAACTGCCTTGAAAGAGACAAAGAATGTCTTAGATCATATCTTTGCCTGGTGAGATGTTGGAAAACAATATAAGAGAATACTTAGTAAACAAAAATTAGGTGTACCAGTTCCAAAGTGACAAAAATAATTAGGGGAACTAAATTCAAAATAAGTGCAAATTATTCAGATTATTCAATAAATTATAAATATATACTTTCTAGGTGGTTGCCACAAGTAATAAAATAAAGTTTTATTTATTTATGATTCAGAATTACAATATTAATGAAGTAATCTTATTCTCAAAGTTGGTAATACTAATGAGTATCAATTTTGAGTGCTTATTATACACTTAGCATTATGCTTAGTCCTTTACCCATAATTCCCATGTAATCCTTAGAAAATCTCCATGAGCTGCTCTAATGTTACCATCCTCAATAATAAGGTGAAGTTAGGTAAAGTGTTCTAGTTTGCACAGGTAGGAAGTGATAGAATTCACTCAATACATTCAATACAAAGCCTCAGCTCATAATCATCATTCTCTATCATAGTTATACCTTGGTGTATTTAAAGACCTGCTGTAAAAGAGAAGTGATTTATTTGGGGATTAGGTTCTAAATGGTAAAGGCTGAAAGAAGAGTAATGCTTAGCTACTAGTTGGAGACAGTGTTTAAACATTATGTGTGTAAAAGAATTTGAAACCTTAAAGAGGGTTCTAGATGCAAAACATCTAGATGCAAAACATCTAGAACCCTCTTTAAGACTCAGAACCACAGGGGCATCTGATACCACTTCATTTCCCTGTTTAACCCAAGCTACCTGTTGTGACTCTAAGAAGAGTTAAGAGCCCCTCAATGCTATCTTTAATAATAATCTCATGCTTATAAAAATCAGAGTAGGAGCGCAAATTCGACTTGTCCAGATTTTGTCAAATTCCCTAGGTTCCGTAGTGCCCTGATGATGGCTTTTGATAAAGTATTATTTTTTTAAAGATTTTATTTATTTATCATGGAGACACAGAGAGAGAGAGAGACAGAGACACAGGCAGAGGGAGAAGCAGGCTCCATGCAGGAAGCCTGATTTGGGACTCGATTCTAAATTAGGCTGATGAGTTTTTGATGTTTAAATATAGATCATACTTGTAACTTCAATGCTTAAATATTTCGGGTTTATTCTTTCCTCTGTTCCAAGGTGGTCTGGTTATTCTCTAAGTATACAAGGCTGAAGCTGAAATGGAACTTCTCAATCCTCTCTTGATTTGGATACTCTGTAGCCTGAGTCTCACATCTTTAATGTCTATGTCTCATCTGCAGAGATACACTTCCTAAGTGGAAGTGTTCTAGATCCTTCACATGTGAATGCTATTTTGACTGGAAATAGAATTCTAGCCTCATTTTTTTCCTTAGAATTAATAAGGTCTCTCTCTTATTCTTTAAATTCTACAGTTGTTATTGAGAAGTGTAATGCCATTGTGATTCTTGGTTTATTGTATAGAAACTCTTTGTCTTCCTCTACATTTCACATTTATCCTTCATATGTCCTAAAATCTCATATTATGTGCCTTGATATGGCTTATTTTTACATTCTCTGTACATTTATTCAGTAGCTTTTTCAAAAAGGAAACATGCAACTTTCTGGTCTGTGTTTCTTTAATAAATTCTTCATCTCTTTTTTTCTGTTCTTTCTGGAAATCTAATCAGTCCATTTTAGACATCCTGGATGGATACTCTCATTGTTTTATACTTCTCTGTTTTCTATTTCTTTTTCATTTTCGTGTTGTTGTTGTTTTTTGTTTGTTTGTTTGTTTTTTACTTTCTAGGAAATTCCATTACTTTTTCTACTAAGGAACTAATAATCATTTTTAATTATAATATTTTATTTTGCAAAAGTTCTGATTCCTTTTTCACAACATTCTGTAGTTTTATTTTTAATAAAGCAGTAAAAATGAAATCAACTGTCATTAAAAATATGGGAAATCTTAAAAATAATAATTAATAAAACTATTAAGTGAAAAGAAACATTCCAAAAAGAATTACATGTAGCATGATGCTCTTAAAAAACAAACAAAGACCCCAAAAACAAAAACAAAAAGCACATATACACAGTTTGAAAAAGGAAAGAGTAAAGAACACAGCATTTAGTATAATGATTCACTCAGGGGAGGGGATGCAGCATTGATAGATATAGGTTATTTTTGAGGTCTTATTTTGAGGTTTTATTTCAGAGGTATATTTTAATAATAGTATATTATTAAAACTAACTAAAGAAAGTGGGACTTGGGTGCCTGGTTGGCTCAGTTGGTTGGCCATCTGCCTTCAGCTCAGGTCCTGATCCCAGGGTCCTGGGATTGAGCCCCACTTCAGGCTCCCTGCTCAGTAGGGAGCCTGCTTCTCCCTCTCCCTCTGTTTGTGCTTTCTCTCTGTCAAATAAATAAATAAAATCTTGAAAGAAAGAAATAAAGTCTTGAAAAACATTCTGTTATTAATTCTTGGTAAGGGGGTAAAATATACTAGGTAAGAAGATGCACTTGTAGACTACCTGAGTTCAAATCCTGGCTCTGCTATTTAGCAAGATGCTCTTGGCAAGTTACTTGGCCTTTTTATAAAATGGACATGATAATAGTGCATACCTCAAAGGGAATACTATGATGATTAAGTAAGATATTATTATAAAATTAGTAAAAACATGTCTGGCATGATCTAGACACTAAGAACTAAATATATACATGGACTATGTTCTCTTTCTGAGGTTATTAATTATCATTAATTTTCTTTTCCTTCTGTCCGTTTCATTGTCTTTGTTTTTCTCTGATTTCTTACTTCATTTGCTTTGATCTCTTTCATCTTTGAGGCTTTCTTCAAATGTCTAGCTATCTTTGGCTGTTGGTACATCCCAAAGAGCATGGTATGAAAATCCTCACTAGAAACCCTGTGAATGGGTGGCTTTATTAGGTGATCAGGCAACAAAGAAGCCTTTGCTGCAGAAAACCCGCAAGGGCAGTTTCTGGAGTTCTATTCTCTGAGATCATTCAGGTTCACAGGTAGAGTAATCCTGTCCTGGGAGGGCTGTGGGGGAGAGGAAGTAGCTTTCCTGAAGTTTTCAAATGCTGAAGCTCTCAGAGAATCTTTGGTGCACACTGACTCACTGCACTGCAGCATGCTTTTCTTCAGGTCCTGAGACTGCCACTTGCTCCAATCCTTCCTCCACATTCCATTGTCCCTGACACTAGCTGGCATCTCTCCTCTCATCTTTTTATTTTTTGAAAATATTTTATTTATTCATTCATGAGGGACACAGAGACAGAGGCAGAGACATAGGCAGAGGGAGAAACAGGCTCCCTGTGGGGAGCCCAATGCAGGACTCGATCCCAGGATCCCAGGATCAGGACCTGAGCCAAAGGCAGACTGAGCCACCCAGGCATCCTTCCTCGCATCTTTTTACCAAGTGTTGATGTGGGTTTTCATCTTTTTAGTGAATGTATACAGATAATACAACCTATTTAAGCAAAGTCTAGTTTTGTCAACTGTGTTTCTTCACATTTTTATCATCTTTGATTCTCATTTCTGTCCTTTAAAACATTTGCGTCTCTTTATCTTATTTGCTAAGCTACTAATTATATGGAACAAACATCTAATAACAAAAAACAGATCCCTGCCACTACTACTTCTACCTTATAGTTTTTAAGATTGACATAGGATTTGACTACTGGCATGACATGGTAGAAAGAAGCCAGGCCACAAACATGAAGCTTTTCCAGGCAAGTCTATTCTCCCATTTAAGTATTTGGCTCTCTAGACATTTTCAGATTCTTTTCATGATCACAGAAATACTGTATCTTGTGAAATAGTTTGCCTTTTAATTCTTTATAGACAATATAAAAATAAAAAAACTTACATTTCATTAAAAATCTTCAAAGTAATTTTTCAACTAAGAGTATAATTCAGTATCACCTGAATCATACCTCATTAGGCTGAAAGGCAATTCTGTCCATAGTACAATACTGACCAAACAAATTGAACTAACTTTGCACAAAAGTATATTTTAATTAATTTTTATCTGAGCACATGTAAAAAGTACTTCCTATGTACTATTAAAATCCTCTGCTTAATTCATACTTCTTTCCTCAGAAGCACAAGAGGAAGGTAGACTGTTCTGATCAATAGACCATGGTTTCCTGTCTTTACCTACTGAAGAAAAATGCAATTAATAAAATATTGCTGCAGAGATATATGTGAGTTCCTTTCCTCAGAAAAGCTATTCTTAAACGGAAAGAACAAAATCATTTCTATTTCCTTTGTACCTTCACTCATCAGAAAAATTTGCAGCAAATTCAAGAGTGACCAGTTTTTCAGACCTTACCATTTGAAACTACACTAGAACTATAAAGCTATAGGAGACAGTAACTGAATACCCTATCTATTTAAATAATCAAAATCCTTTATGTGATCTTCATCCCCTCATTGGTTACAGTATAATTAGTTTAACTATGATATGCAATTAGACATACTTTACTTGCATATTAGTTTAATTACAAAAGAAGTAAATAAAATATGATTGTGGTATTGCTTTTAAAATGTTGCTAAAGTAAAAATGTTTACCACAGCAAAATCAAATTTCATAGTGTCATATATATACATATACACACATCACATACATATGCATATTTATGTGCATATATATGTATACATTTATGTGTGTGTATATATGTGATATGGATGAATATATACATGTATATGTTCACTTGTTGGAATTCCTTCTTTCCTTCTTAAAAAAAGGATAATGGAAGAGCCTCTTAGGAGATCAGGTACATTGTAAATAGATAGACATTGTCCTCCCTGACCCAACACACACAAAGTAAGGTTTCCACATAAAGTATGTGGAGTGAGGCACAACTCTTTAGAATCCCTCCCCCTGCCCCCCACCCAGCATTCTAATTTTAAAGCATCTGTATTTGTCATTTCTGGGAAGGGAAAAATTAAGTGATCATTTCAGGACTCTACAAGTGTGTTACCCATAACTCAATTGTATTTTCCTTTCTATCAAGAAAAATTTCCATAACGTTTCAGCTATTCTTTTGAGAAATGAAAGAAGTCTGGTTTTCTTTGTTGATCTGTGTAGTACAGTGAACCAGATAGCCAAGTTAACATCTGTGCCCTATTGCTAAGAAAAATAAATAATTAACTGAAAACCAATAGTTATTTGGATAGAATATTGGATTCTCTGTTTATTTTCAAAGGCACAGAATTCTAACCACCCAAAGTGGCCCTTACAGCAATTACGCATTCTGGTGACTAGTCCTCTGTTGGGCAAGCCTGCCTTGAGGTCTGCTTTTCCTCATGCCACCCATCCTTGGAGGCCCTGTGATGTGATGAAAACATTTGTCCTTTGGAGAACTGACATAGATCTGAATTTCAGACAAGCTATATAACTGGGGCCTTACATTTGACTTCTCAAAGTTTCAATTTCCTCTTTGGTGAAAGGGGAAAATATTTCCTCTTGAAAGTTGTTAAGTTTAAATCAGAAAACATGTATAAAATTCCTGACACAAAGAAGGTCTTAACAAACCTAGTTTCATTCTTTCTCCTTCAAATACCAAGGTAGAAACACATGAAATCTCTAAGGATTCAAGCCCCCCAGCCCTCATTCTGGGCTGTGGTCACAGTGTGACCCAACTTCCTGGTAACATGTTTAGCCTCTGATTTCCAAAGCCCGTGCATGATGTCCTTGCTAGTTTAACCTGATGTTCTTTCATTGTCACATGTTATAATGATATTTGAATATGCTATTTATCCTTTGCCACCAACTAGGGGAAATTTCTACAGGGGAATTCAGTTCTGCTTTCACTTACAGTTGGGGATAATTTAACTGTGGATTTGCAAATGTACTTAAAACAAACTCCATACTCTTTCCTATGCCCAGAATATGGGAGTGTTCCCCTGAACATCTCTGGCCTTTGCATATCTGTATTGGTCTCCTCTTTTCTCTGACCTGGTCATTTTGGTCTTCTTACTGTGCTTGGACATATCATTTATTTGTTTATTTGCTTTGGTTACCTAGAAGGCAGAGGCCAGGCCTACTGCTGGCACTAGCATACAGCCTGGAAGAAAGAGGCTTAGAAGTGTCTGTTGAATGGATGACAAGACTAAACTCTATATAGGTTTACACACTTTAGGGGCCATCTCCTTGGATTGACAAGTATCAGGATAAAAATGTCAGAATTCATACCCCTAAAAACCAAGAGGGATTAATGGCAGGCAGAATAAATGTTTAATTGGACGTTATCAGAAAAACATCTTGCAAAAATTTTGATACATACAGACTACAAACCTCTTCATAAAATACTTTCTCCTTTGTGAAGAAATGCATAAGGTATGTCAACATACCTCCTAATGATGATAATGATCTATTATTGATTCATATAACATTCTTTTCCAAGGCTTGAGCACCTTTTAACATAAATTATTTTACCCTAACAGCTTTCCTATGAAGTACTTATCCTGATTTTATGCATATGGGAAACTGATTATTTGAATTTCCCCTTGTACCAACTCAGCCTCTGATTCTAGCCTTGTAAGTAAGCCTGTGAGCTTTCCTGCAAAACATTCATTGAAATGAAATATCTCCTTACAAGCTATTGAAAGAAATCATATTGGTCCTATCTCCAGTAAAATCTGCCCTATAATTCTCTGAATATTAGAACTTAAACTTACCAACTCATCCTGTGGAGATAGTTCTTTTGAAAACTAACACTTCTCCTTTAAAAGAGAAAAGAAACATTCTTTACATGATAAATATTTAGGGGAAAAACATGGATTTTGTTTCTAGTTCTCAGTGCAGTCAGTATATGTCATATGTTTCATGCAAAGCCAACTTCTATCAGCCAGCAAAGGTCAGCTCTACTTTTGGCAATCAGTAGGTGAACAGAAACTACACAGAACCACCTCGAAAAGGCATCAATCTGGAAACTGTGGACATCTGTTGCTGGTCTTTAAGTCACTGTGGCTGGCCACCAGCTTGGAAAACCTTAACCCATGTCAAGGCATTTCCTATGACTGATTCTTGCACTGTGAGGAGGACTTGGTGTGATCCCTCTGTTGGGTAGACAGAAAGAAGACAGAATGGGATTTGAACCTCCCTCAGGCATAAGATGTTGTTTCTGGGCTTCTCTCATCATTCTTGTACTCCAAAATGTGGAGGACAGCGCCTCCTATCTTATTTGTTTAATAAGTTTATTAATGTCACCTGTGGACTTGGCATTCTGCCAGGAATGAGATGGAAAGGCATGGGCACTGCCTTTCAAGACTTTGCATTTTAGTGGGAAGACAGGCCTACCAAGACACGATGAGAATCCAATGTAACACAGTCTGTATCAATCCAGGTTGCAATGGGTGGAGAAAAAGTGGAGAGAAAATTGCCAATTTGCCTGAAGAAGTCGGGAAATAATTCACCAAGAAAGCAATGCTTGAGGTAGTAATGAGTCAACTAGGAATTTGCTGGGGAGACAAGGCAAAAGAATGTTCTAGCAATGAGAAGAGTACTAGAGTCATGAGAGTATTTGTTGTGGTCTGAAGTGGGAGTAATTTCTTACAGCAAGTGTGTATGGTAAACAAAGAGAACGACGGAAGATGGAGCTGCCTGATGGTTTAAAGCCAGGCTGTGAATGGTTTGGAGGGCATGGGTTGAATTGTATCTTCCCCCTCAAAAGCTATGTTGTAGTCCTAATCCCCGGTACCTCGAAATGTGACCTTATTTGGAAATGAGGTTATGCATTTGAAAACTGGAGTAAGGTGAGATCTTAATCCAAGATGATTGTTGTCATTAAAAGAAGAGGGAAATTGGACACATACATGCACAGAGAGAAGACTAAGTGGAAACACACAGAGAGAGGATGGCCATGTGAAGATGAAAGCAGAAATTGGAATTATCCTACCACAAGCCAGGGAACACCCGGGGCTATGAGAAGTTGGAAGAGACAAGGAAGCATCATTTTCTAAAAACTTTAGGGACAGTATGGCCCTGCCAACACTTTGATTTGGGGCTTCTAACCCCCAGAGCAGTGAGACAGCCATCCAGTTTGTGCTACTTTATTATGGCAGCCCTAGGAAACGAATGCACTATATTAAAGAATATAGATTTGAATACAGTGGGAGTATATATTTGTATGGTAGGGGAATTACTGAAGAACTATTGCCAAAACAAGAGATTGACATGACCAGGTGTGTATGTTAGACAGAAGGCTCTGGCTAAAATGTGGTGCTTAGACTGGAGATGAGGAATGGAGTAAATTTGCAAAATTTCCAAAGCTTTTTGATCACTGTAATTAGTTAGGATCTCCTTGTCTGTGAAATAAACAAAAAGGATGGAGAAAAGATCACTCTTCTCCCTCTCTTAGTATGGCTCAAAAAGTAGAGCTATCCTGTCTGTGTATTGTTACCTGACTAAAGAAAGGGCATACTTTAAAATTCAATCTTTCCAGACTCCTTTAGTTAGTGATGGGAAGGTCACAATGAAAAATGCCGTACTAATACCATGATACAGACACTTCAAATGATTTTGATATTGATATTTTGATATTGACAAAAAATATAATTCAGTTGAAAATCTCATAACCATGAAATGAACAAAATTAATTTTCCAGTAGCAAGCCATTTGAGTTCCCAGAATGGTTTTCTTTGATTTTTATCTTAATTGGAGAAACTGATTTATATCCATATTTTGAAATGTCTATTCCTAGACAAGTAAAAAACTTGTTAAGAAACATACTGTCACTAAGATCAATACTAGGGATGCTGGAGTACAGCTGTTATTTCTGTTAGGTATATTTCCTAGAAATATCATGAATTGTGATGATAATTGGCAACTTTGATGCAAGCAAATGACTTTTTAATTGAAGTAGGTGGCATCCAAACATCTGACACTTCTAAGGCTTATATATACCCTTTAGCTGTTTCTAATCTTAAATGGTTTAAATAGATCCTGTTATAAATACAAGAGACTTAAGTATGTTTTCAGTATTTCAAGCAACATAAATGCACACACACACAGTTTACAAGTGATATATCTTTACTAAAGTGATAGAATTCACTAGAGAGCAAAAAGACACTGTTAAGGCATTCTGATTCACATTTCTGCCATTTCATCATAACCTCCTGAGACACAAAGTGTTGTACTTGCATATATGAGTAAATAATTTAATGAATATAAAACATGTCTCAATAACTTTCACTTACTGAATATCATAACTGATATTACAGAAATATTAATTTTGGGGCACCTGGCTGGCTTAGTTGGTGGGGCATAAGACTCTTGATCTTGAGGTTGTTGAGTTCAAGCCCCACATTGGACTTGGAGCTTACTTAAAAATGTATATTTTAATTTTATGACATAACCAAACATGTGAAGTATATATTTTAAATTGTATTATATTGAAGAAGCCATTTAACATGACTTCCCCTTTGCCAAAAAAAAAAAAAAAAAAAAACATGACTTCCCCTGTTTTAAACATGAAGTATATAGTATAATAAGTTTTAAAATTATGAGATTGTTAAATTGAGACTTTTCCTAAATAAACATGGAAAACTTATGTACATAATTTAGTATTCAGATGTCTTGAACACTGATATGTAAAGTTCTAATAATCCTTTGGGAAACTTAAGGCTCAGAGAGATGGCAAGGCTCAATTGAAGGAAGCAGAAATAGCTCAGGGTAGCACTGATCTAGAGCTTGAACCCCTTCATTGTGTTGCAAATGTAGTGCTGTGCTGACATCATGTGCCCAGTGATAAGCTTTGGGTACACAAACAAAGGGTTCTGTATTTGGTGATTCCTACAGAATGGCTTTTTAGAGAGGATGGAAGCCTTATTCTTTTTAAAGATTTTATTTATTTATCCATGATAGAGAGAGAGGCAGAGACATAGGCAGAGGGAGAAGCAGGCTCCCTGTGGGGAGCCCGATGCGGGACTGCATCCAGGGACCCCAGCGTCAGGCCCTGAGCCAAGGGCAGACACTCAAACACTGAGCCACCCAGGCATCCCAGGTTGGAAGCCTTAAACAATATTGTGTAATAGTTTCTCATCCTGCAAAACACATGCTCTCCAAAGAAAGAATAGATCTAGAATATTTGGGGGAGGGGGCTGTGGACATGGGTATCAAGAGGTGTCCTGTCTGTCTGTAATTGATATTTGTGTCAGTTTCAGTAGAGGATGAAATACATAAATCATCTAAAAGAGGAACCTAGATGCCTCACACATCTAGTCTAGTTTGTTATTAAAGTGCAGAATAGGCAAGAAGAGCAATTTCTTAGAGAAAAATGAACAAACATTTACTGATACCCAGCTATGGATCACTGCATTTCATTTAATCTTCTTAACAACTGTATAAAGTATTATCATCTCCTCTTTTACAAAGAGGAAACTGAAACACAAAACAACTAACTCACCTAAAGTAAAAAAGCTAACAAGGAGTAAAGATTTGAACTCAGGCCTGTCGACTCCTCTATACTTCAGAGCCAAATCCTATGCAGAATAAAATTTAAAGCGAATTAAGGGAGAAAATTTCAATCCAAAAGCAGCTCCATTCAATTTTTTATCAGTCAACTGTGCATATAAACCTTGGTTTTATAACCAGAGAATGGGACACCTCCTCACCTTTGTCCTCTGCCTCTCTGGGTCTCTTTCCTTTCCCTACTTTCTATTTTGTAATTATTTCCCAAAGCCTTGCTACAGTACTACTTCCTCGTAAGACTCCAATGGAGTATTTTTCAGGAGCAGTTAGAGAAGGAAATTGAGGGCAGAAGAGAATAAACTCAAAATCAAACTGAGGGGAGAAGTTGTAGCAGGCACAAACTTACCAGATAGTATGCAGGCTTTGAAGGGGTAGAAATGTAACTGGAGGTTATTGAAATTGAGCAGAGGTGAAGGGGAGAAAAAAAGAAGGGATGCACAATGAAACATGTAAAGCTTAAGAAAAAACATTTTGCTTTGCGTGTATCATACAGAAGTCTTCAAGATGTATGGAAAGTATCTTCAGCTTTCCATCCTCTATTGATAATGTTAACATTTACAGGAGCGCCATACTGAGAAGTTTAGAAACAGTATTAAAGTTCAAAAGGAAGTCAAAGAGCTCCACAAAATGCTTCATTTACACCTGAATCTATTATTGCCACACTGGTGTTGAGACGCAGCTTTCCAAAATATGCGTTTCCTTTTAACATTGATTATTGGGGTTTTGGTTGAGATATATATATATATATATATATACCAGGCAGACAGCTGAGCACTTTCATATAAAACATCTTTTAACATCTTAGCAGTAAGTCTGGGAGAAGGACTATATTTTCCCCACCATGCGGAAGAAGAAATGAGAGATCAGACAGTAACATGACTGTGTATGCCATGGATTCCAAATTTAACCTCAGGGTTCCTCTATTAAAGTCTAATGTATTCCCCTTATACTATGCTACAGAACTTCTAAGTACAAGACTAGCCACATTAAAAATGCAAGAACATTCTATGGGTACTAGGTGTTTAATAAATATTGGTGATTGGCTGATACATTTAACTTCAAAATGCAACCCCATTGTACTCTGTCTCCTTGTCAGTGGGGTGGGGAGTGAGGCATGTGTCTAGACAATGGAAAGAACAGTTAATTTATTCACTTCCAATTTCATATATGCAGACTGACTTTTTAATTATAAGTCTTGTTTTTGTAACTGATAAAGATGTAACCTCACCTTTTTAACAATTTTCTCAGATACAAAGGCCAGACTGTTGCTTTGGTTGACAACTTGTTGGCAGTAACCACAGTTGCACTGTGGTTCCTTTGGTTGAATTTAAATTCAATTGTATTTTAGTCAAGGGAGACTTTACTTTCATCAGAACGGAATTAATGCACAATAAATACAGACATCAAATTTACTAATTGTGGTGAATAAGGATATCCAAGGGTTGCAGACTGTCAGGAAAAGCACATTACAGAAGCTAAGTACTCAATTTCAGAAAGCCTTTTAACATAAATATTTCAAAATCATCAGTTTTGTTACCATTTAACACCAATGATTTTCATTTCCCACAACCTATTCTGACATTTAAAGGAACATTAAAAAAAAATAAAAAAAAACCCTGTTGCATCGTATATAACTACCACCATATATTGCCACTTACAATTTACTGGTTTAGAATAAAGATAAAGACAGAAGAAGGTCGGCCATGGTGTATCAAATTAAACCTTTTTATGTCTTTCTTTTTTAGTTATTTTAATGTTTGATGCAAAGAAACATACTCATATATATGCACACACCACCCTGTGATCCTTTCCAAACCCATCAGCTTGGTTCAGACATCTTAGGACTTAGAGATGATGATCAAATGATATTGGAAATTCTAGAGTAAGTGGGTTGCATAATTAGTAATACTGGACATTTTCCTTATCTTCTGACAGGAGATGACCTTTGCTCCTCAGTGATAGGATTGAATGTTGTTAGGGGCCTTAGGTCATACAGAGTGTTGGGAGAGAGTTCCATGACTACTAGAACCACAGGATGGCAACCCACTTAAAGCATCCATACTAAGGAGGACTTGGCAGAAAAGACAGCTGGAAAATGGCAGCATAGAAAAAAAAAGAGGTGCCCATAATTTGAAGAAAGTTGCAAAAATGAGTTGGGCACGTGGTTTTTAATCCATCTTGGATGTTAATCTTGAAAGAACAGAACTATGATCTAATTAAGAAAATCAGATTCCATTTGCACAATTACTGAAGAAGATTTTATCATAATCAGAGAGTTATTTATATTCAAAAGCATTTTATAAACTCTCGAAGTTATATGGTTGGTAAATGGCCTAGTGGTTTGCTATCCTTTATCTGGGGATTTTTCTGCTCTTATGATTTTTCAAAAGCCCCAAATACTCTCTGATGGGAGTTTTAACCAAGTCAGTTTGGAAAGCACTGAAATACTCTGGGGATTTATCGGGTGCACCCGTTAGAGGCTCTGTACACTTTCCAGCAGGCTGATCATATGACTTGAGTTCTGAGAGTTCCCAAGGGCTGACTAGTGCATTCCTTTGCTGAGTTCAGAGCCTGAGGTCCCTAAGGTGATATAACTATCTTATAGGAATGTGATTCAGAAGACTTTGATTGAACTCCCAGCTTGGCCCTGGAACAGAGCTTAGACAACCTCCTCAATACTCAGTGCCCTACTGCCTCTTTTGGAAATTGAATTATCTACTTTACAGGGTTGTTGTCTTGCTAAATTAAATTAAGTGAGCTATCTATCTATATTTATCTATCTGTCTATCTGTCTGTCTATCATCTATCTATCTCTCTAAAAGATTTTTTTGGGTAGATGAAGATTAAATTGGAAAATCAGGGAATCGTGAATTGTTTTCTTCTACTCAGAGTTGATTCCCAAACTTTGGTGAGCACAAAAATATCACTTATGGAGCCTATTAAAGAATGTCCATCCTAGAAATTTGAATTCTGTATGTCTTGCATAGGTAGAACTTAGTAACAAATGTCTTAGGTGATTCTGATGCCCTTGGTTCATGGACCCACACATCAAGAAATATAGTTTTATAATGTAATATTCTAGAAAAATTGTGAAACCTATTTTATTTGGAATCATCAGATAGCTGTGCTTCTTTCTTCCAACGTCATTTCTGTCCTGCAAACCTTCAATTTTCCAAGGCCTCTCATTCTCATCTAGAATGAGCTCCCTAAATTTCTCTCATAAATGACACTATATCAACTTTTCAGATTCAAATAGCATTGAGTTCTAGTAAGTGAGCAATAACAATGATACTGCACACTGCCTAATTATTTAAGATTGGGTAACAGGTTTTAAAAAAAATTTTTTTATCATTTTACCTTTTAAAATATAAGGCTCTAAAAAATAAAATAAAATATAAGGCTCTAAGTTTAGGAATATTTTCATGGGAATTATATCCCATCCTCAGGATGATGGCTTAATATAACCCTCAACTGCTATTTATTCCTTCAAAAAGTTGATTCATAAATATTTATTCCTGAAAGAGATCTTAGTAGTTACCTAGTCTTATCCATTTATTTTACAGCTAAGGAAATTATAGTCTATACCATCTGGCTTGTCCTCCAACCCAGAATCTTTACAAATGAAAAAGTTTCCCACCGAAAGGAAGCCTAATTGAGAATTAAGTCTACACTTAGAAACATTTCCCCATTGAGCCAAGCTTTGCTAGCCAGCATCCAAAAAGAATTGGTGTCTTAAATCATAATAACAATTTCTTCATATAAGTAGGATACAGGCATTTGGGTTAACTTCCTTCAGAGTATCTAAATTCATGGTATGAAAAATAAGATCATTGATTCATTTCAGAAAGAAATACACTACTCCAACAAATTACCCAGAACTCTTTTTACTTCAAGTATTGAAAGTCTAGCATTAAAAAGCGTTAAAAAGTTACTTTCTTTAAAAAGAGATTATCTGCCACATTCCATAGTAAAATCTAAATGTCTTTTGGATAATTGCTGCTTTGGGTATTTTCCCCATTTTCCTTCCACATGTATGGAAAATTTAAAGCTGATGATATTTTTAATCTTAATCCTCACCTGTTTTTTTTTTTTTTTTTATAGATTATTTTTGCACCTTTCAGAGAGTGTTCTGTTAGCCCAGGGCCACACAGCTAGCAAAACTCTCTGGAACTCATGCCTCTAATTCTCTTCTTCAATCCTATAAAGCTTTGAGAGATATTGATTCTGCAAATGTAAAAAATTAACTTATCGAAAAATAGCACACATAAAATGGGAACTGGCCAAAGAAACCCTAAGAATATTGTTTTAACTGGAAGTTGTACCATTAAGTGCTACAACTTACTGTATTCCTGTTATGGCTCTTTGTGATATATTTATCATTGTGTGGGAACAGTTTAATCTACTCCATACAGAGCGCAGTAGGGGCTCTCAGTGGCCTCAAAATATGATGGCCCTTGCCACAAACAACTAATCTAAATTTCTTGCAGGTGGCAGGTCCAGCTTTTTTTCTAAAAGGAAATAACCCTTCTCTAAAAGTCAAATTTGTTTTTAAAGCTGCGGTGTCTTTAACCACTTCTTTTTCCAGTTTTTCAGTTGACACCTTGTCATGACTTACGGTGGGTTGCATCAATCATTCTGGGTTCTTACAGAAAATATTTTGTGGTGGTGACTATCACATGCAAGAAGCTAAGTGCCCTTTGTGGGTGACTGCTCAGGTACCTCTGATTTCTTGCCAAATCATTCAGAATGCCGCAAATCCATTAAATCTCTCCACAGGGAGGAAAAAATTCCCGCATCCTAGAGAGAGAATTTATGAGTTCCTTTCAATCACCACAAATGAAAGCCACCCTTAATATTCATTAGAGATTTTATGGTGGCAATATGCATTATCTATTCGGATGCCCCCCTGAAAGGCCAATTTCCCTTGAAACCTTGCATGGCTCCAAGCCATTCTTTGTAGAAACAATGGCCTATGTCCAAGTGGAATCAAGGGAAGCAAATGGATGACATTTCCTTATCCATTGGTAATGATTCCATTAAGTCACTATGGTGGTTCTGAGCTTCTGAGTTTTAAAAATTGAAGGACAGATTTGGAATGTGCAGTCATGTCATTGTGTCACTTCTCTGCTGTCATCTGTGTCCATATGTCCTAAAGTGAATGGGGCTTTTCGGTTTGCATCACAAAAAAAATGACTTTCAAAACTGACATTTCTATCATTTGGAGAAAGGTGTGCACTGAGGACCTAAGTCTATGAGCCCAGGGGCTTTTCATTCATCTTTCTACCACCACAGTTCAAGTCACTGTCATCTTGTACCCCTAGTCTAGTCTCATTACTATGGAGAGTGATCTTTCCAAAATATAAGCTTCATCACATATCTCACACCTTCAACAAATAAGGAGCAAACAAACAACAACAACAACAAAAACCAAACCAGTGGCTTAAAACACTTCTTGTATAGATTTCTACTGCTTTTCAGGCACAGAAGACAAAACTTAGATAACCAATTAAGCCATAATGGTGTGACTCCTTCCTCAGACTTACCTTGTACCACATCTCCTTGTTCTCTCCAGCTATCCGACATCATCGCCTTCACCGAGCCATGAGCTCTCATGGCCCTTATCAAAGTTTTCATTTCATGTTTATTTGTGTGATTATTTCTATTTTTGTCTCTCATTGGACTATGAGGTTCACAGTGCCTGTTTCTGCCCAACATTTTATCCTCCTTAATGTAAATATTCCAAAAACAATGTAAATATTCCAAAACAAAAATTTTAAAAAGATTTTATTTATTTATTCATGAGACACACAGAGAGAGGCAGAGACATAGGCAGAGGGAGAAGCAAGCTCCCTGCAGAGGCCTGATGTGGGACTCCACCCCAGGACCCCGGGATCATGACCTGAGCCAAAGGCAAACACTCAACCACTGAGCCACCCAGGCGTCCTTATTCTAAAACAAATTGTTCAGGGAATGAATAAATGACTTCTTGAACTTAATCCATTTTGTGACCTGGCTAAAAATCCCTTTCCATGAATGAGAAGTAGGCTTCAGTTCAGGTTGGGCTTAAGGTGAGCTGCAATAAGGCCATATTTCTAATCCAACTATTTATCAGTATGGTTGAATTTAATAGCTAGGAACCATGAGATGCATAAAGATCTCACACTGAATATTCATATGAGTTTTTAGAGTGAATTCAACCAGTTGCTTTACAACCTCCTAGGAAGGAGAGGGAGCATGAATTTCTTTCCTTCATTTTTCACTCTCTTCTTAAAAAGGTGAGTTATGCCTGAGAGTTATATTTTGACACTGAAATAAAATATCATGAAATGCATATGTGATATGGCTATGATAAATATATGAAAGGAGCCTGTAAAAGCTAAAATAATTTTGTGTAAGTAAAATACTGTTAATATGGTGATAATTTGAGAAGTCAGAAAAGGGCAATGGTAAGCACAGCACGTACATCCCCAGGCCCACCTTCTCCCCCCGCCCCTCCTCTTTCTTCTTTAAGATTTTATTTATTTGAGAAAGAGAGAGAGTAGGAGAGTGGGGAGGGGCAGAGGGACAAGCAGACTCCCTGTTGAGTGAGCAGCCTGATGTGGGGCTCAGTCCCAGGACCCTAATAACATGACCTAAGCCAAAGTCACAGGCTTGACTGACTAAGTCACCCAGGTGTGCACACACCTTCTTTTTGCCTGCATGATGTGACTGCTAGGACAGCCCCAGGAAGTTAAAAGAGGAGTTTCACCCTAGCCTTACTGTATACATTTGAACTAGGCAATTCTGGCTTTCTTATTTCCAGGGAAAAAAATTGGGCAAACTTTGTAAAAAAAAATCTTAAAAATAAATGTAAACTAGCAATGTACATTTGATACATTATCTCATATGATACGATATCACAGAAAATAAGTAAGACTCTAATGCCAAGCATGTATCTTAGCCATCTTTGTGGCCCCACAGCCCAGGGCAATACCTGATATCATAGACATTATGCTGTGTTCATTGAGTAAAGGATAAATAATTATAAACACAGAATTGTACATTATAATTAAATAGTATTATTTGCCACTAAAAATAGTAGCTCTTCTTCATTAAGTTCCAACTGGGTATCGGGTACAGTTAAACACTCATCCAATTCTCACAAGAATGCCACAAAGAAATCTTCATTATGACTATTTAATAGATAAGAAACTGAAACTCCAAGAAATCAATTGGCCTAGTCATACAGTAAGCATTGAGGCTGCACTTTAATACTAGGCTTATTTGTCTCCAACACACATGGAATTTCTACCCTGTGCTGTTTATCTTTCTCCTGAAAAACAAAAAACAAAACTTAGAGACAACTTACTATTAGGAAAAGTCTGGACTAAGAGTTAGGAGGTTGATATTCTCTATCTGCCACCATCTGCTGTGGGACCTCAGGTGATCCACTTAATCTTTCCTGTGCCTCAATTTCTCCATGTGTAAAATGGCAGTAATATTTTACCTAATTCATAGAGCTAGAATAAAATAAAATATGAGAAAAGTTATATTGTACCTTGAAGGCAGGGACTCTATTTATTAAGCTATTAAGCCCCTACCTTGAATTGACACTTTCACATGGATCATTTCATTTTACACTGTAAGTTAGGAACTAATATCTTCATTTTCACAAATGAGAAAAGCATAGATAAGTCACTAGCAGAGTGTCAAATGTTATAAAGCCATAATCTTAGCAGGAAAACTTTTGACTATTATAGATGTGAGCTTAAAATCCAGCTCTGTCACCTACTATTGCATTGCACAAATTATTTAACCTCTTTGAGCTTCAGATTTTTATCATAAAAATGGGGATAAGAAAAAAAAATGGGGATAAGAACACCACCTTAATGAATCATGACACAAAGATTGCATATATAAAAGCACCTGAAATATAGTCAAGTGCTAAGTCAATGGAAGCCATGATCATCATTAGATTAATGTGCCTGCCTGGTCAGAACAAGATCTCAAAGGCATGAACCACTCAAGGTGAAACCTAGTGCATGTGTGTGTGAGTGTATGTGGTGGCTGATGGTGGCAAAAGAGGATTCCAACCCACCACTCTTTATCCTTCAGAGCCCCTGTTCTTCTGCTCTCCTCTCTACAATCTTCCTTAAATTTCACCCACCCATTTTTCAAACTAGAATTCAGTCCTCTGAAATGACATTAAAAAGGATTTTTAGAAGCAGTTCTTTGTGAATGGCAGAGCCTTCTTAGCTTCTGAGAATGAAACTGTAGACATTGTCATTCATGAAGAAGTTTTCATGGCCTGGGGAACCTGGCTGTATCCCAAGAGAAGTCTATATTCACATACACAGTTGCTGGTTCAGGACATGAGGGAGAGAGAGAGGAAGTCGCTGGGACAGAGGAAGTACAGTAAGGGAAAAGAGAAGAAAACAAAACAAACCTAAACCTAAAATAGCTTATGCAAAAGCAAAAAAAAAAAAAAATGATAGAAATAAGGTCACCAATGGTCATCTCAAGAGTGAAACAAGAACTGCTTTTAAACCGCTGAGAGAAAATCTTTATGCCCTAACCTTTCTGTACATAGAATTCATCATTCTCAGTATGTCTTCATTGCTCCAGACATTGAATGTAAAAATAAAAATAAAATAAGACCTTTAAATAATAGATAGCTCTCCCTCATTCTAAAGAGGAAGGAACAGAAAACTATGGATATTAAGCAATCTGACCCACGGTGATTCTAGTAAGTGACAGGGTTGAACTCCCATGTGACTCTCCTGGCTTCAACCTGTGCTCCTTTGATGTGTAATAAGGCCTCTACCATCCCACACCACACCCTCAAAATATGACTCTTGCCTTTAGCTTGCTTAGCAAAAAACTTGAATTTTGAGCTTGTTTCTCTGCCACAAAAGAACATCTACCAATACCTGGAGTGTTTTCTTTTTTTCTTTTTTTTTTTTAATTTTTATTTACTTATGACAGTCACACAGAGAGAGAGAGAGGCAGAGACACAGGCAGAGAGAGAAGCAGGCTCCATGCACCGGGAGCCCGACGTGGGATTCGATCCCGGGTCTCCAGGATTGCGCCCTGGGCCAAAAGCAGGCGCCAAACTGCTGCGCCACCCAGAGATCCCCCTGGAGTGTTTTCTAAGGCTCATTATATACAGTGTTCTAATATTCAGGTTTCTCTACTCCCAAAAGTGGATGTCCAGCTTTAGTGATTTCTTTATTCTTTTGAATCATGCAAGAGTTAGGTTCTAATTAGGAAGGAGATTTATATCTCTCATGGTCAATGCATCCCCTTCATACTGATGCTCTTTGTCTTCCCATTTGAGGATCTAATGAAAAAAATTTCAACTTTCTTGTGGAAACTAAAATGTAGTTATAACTGATTATCACGGATCCTATTTCATCATCAGAGAACTATTCTAAATGACAAATATTTCATGATGACTCTAGAAATATTTTATTGTGGGAAGTACCAATTCAACTTTCTCCCTAATTTGATGCATTTCAGTAAACAAGCACAGAATAACAAAACAAAACAAAACCAAGAGAAAAGTGGGGCAAAATCCTAGGGCAACACATGAAGAAGGATTCTTGGTTTCTCTCACAGTTTTAGAACTAGATCACAGGTTTGGTATTCTCACAGATACGCGTGAGATTTGTGCAACTGGGAAAAACTACACACCAACCCATATGATTAGACTGGTTTTCATTCTTCATTGTTCTGTCTCAAAAGTCTAATTTAATAATATCTCCAGTTATTGTGAACTTGGAGAATAATACTTCACTCTTGTAGAGAAATTTTAGTTTTTCACTTTATGTTTATTTTTATTCTACACAATTTTATTAGAAACGATATTTAAGAATTTTATGCACATTTACAACTTTCCTCAAACTCAACCCTAAAAAAAATCCATAAATCTAATACCTTGTACTTTTATAATATTCTGTGATTTGTTTTTTCTATGAGCTCTTTTTAAAATTTTTTTAAATTATTTTTTAAGATTCCATTTATTTATTCATGAGAGACACAGGCAGAGGAGAAGCAGGTCCTTCAGGGAGCCTGTTACAGGACTCAATCCCAGGACCCCAGGTTCACGCCCTGAGCCAAAAGTTGGTGTTCAACCACTGAGCTACCCAGGTGCCCCTAAGCTCTTTTTTAAAACATAATATTTGTTTGTATGTCTTGCAAGATCTCTTCCAGAATTATTTTATATACAAGTACTGTAATGTGTTTGTCATCCTAGTGAATTTTTATACCAAGGACTGTGATTACTTGTTCCCTTCATTTTCAACTTGTCCTCTTAACCCATAAACTCTTATTATATATATGAAATAGAGATTGGCCATCCCCCCAGGTACACAGTTCTAAGCTCATACATCCAGATTAAGTGGCTCAGGAGGCACTTAACATGAATTTGCTAACAAGTGAATGAGTGGATGAATGAAGGAATGAAGACATCAATCAGCTGTTGCAGCATCTCTTATTTGTCAAACTCTTTTCTTGAGAAAATGTTAATTTTCCTTCCATCAAACATTATACTATAGTTAAATGTTTGTCATGTAAAATATTCATAATTCATTATTTATTCTTGTTCATTTAGGTTTTTAGAATTATTTTTAGAATCTCAATTCTCAAGTTCATCAATTTCAGTACAGAATATAGTAAGTATAGATATCTTTTGGTATTTTTGTATCACATTTTTCTAGTTTTCTTTTTGATTTTCTCAGTCCAGATTATCATTTACTCTGCCTTCTTTTTCACAAGTTGTCCAAATCTATTCCTTGAATCGTGTTCTCTTTCCATACTACCATAATTCCAATGTCAGCAGATAAAAGTTAAAGCTGTTCTAATAAATGTTTTTTGCTGTCATGGTTGAACACAAGGGCATGAAACTATGAGAAATTATGTATGGATGGTTCATAGCCTGCCTCCCTCTGGGTTGATATGTAAGCAGTCTTCTTAGTATGTCTTATTCAGTGGGACCAGGGAGGCTTTTTGGTAGGAGTCTAACATCACTTACGTACAAAGAAAATAATGGAATCTATGAAATTCACGTGTCCTTTTTTTCCTAAACTATGTATTTTCTTACTCTCTTTTTACTTGTCCTCTCAATCTTTATTCCTTTTTTTCTTCAAAGTGTACATCATGGACTCTTACTTATCCATCTACATTTTTAAGCTTCCATACAAATAGGTAGAGAATAAAGGAAAGACTAAATGATGAAACAGTTTAAACAGAGCTATGAAGATGAAGAAAAATCAGTGTTTGGTATCACCTTGCCAACAGAAGACTGTGTATGAAAGAGACTTGTTACCATCTAGTTAAGAGGGCAGATTAGGTGAATGAGTTTGCGTTTGACCCCGTTGGTGTTGGGGAGATATTTAAAGGTTTGTGAGGGGAGCAGTAACATTAGAGTTGAGCTTTGGAATCATTAATCAGGTAGATTAGTCAAGTAAATTAATCTGGTAATGACATGTCATGTTGATTGAAGGAAGTAGACCAGGGTCAGAGAGACTGGGAGAGATTGCCAAGGTGGAGAACAGAGAAAGTAAAAGAGGCCCACAAATAGCTTATCCTGCTTTGGTCACTCTTCCCCCACAGATCAGTAATTTTCTTGGTCAGTATAAAAACTCTCATACCACTTAGCAGTGGGTCTATGGGTCCCCAGAGCATTTTCCCATGTCAATAATTAGCATAACCACTATTCCCCATTTGAATTGAAAGGTTAATTGTAAAATATTTTGTTCCTTTATTTTTTTGGTGAGCTTTAGCACACATCCTGTTCCTCTCACTGAAACAAAATTTTCCACTGTCCACACTTTCTCTTCTGGTGCAGTTGTGACAGGTTCCAATACTACTCCAACAAGACCTTAGCTCTCCACTCTTCTCATCCTCTTCTTAGGTACTTTAAGATGCTTTAAGTAGAGCTCTATTTATTTTCTCACCTTGAGATTCTGTATTTAAACTTCACCTTTTTTTTCTTTGATTTTTATCTCATTTTCATTATTACCTTTCCATCCACACTATATTAGAATTATCCTGTACTTGAGTTCTGTTATTTCAGGTCTTTTACTTTCCTTATTCCTGAAAGAGCTTTTGCTATTATCACTTTTTAAATGTATCACACTATTTTTATAAAATACTTTGGACATATGAAGGGAGAAATGGATATTTACTCCCCCTTTTCATGTCAAGATTACTTTGATTTGTTAATGTCACACAAAAAAAGTTGTTTATCCTTCTTATAAATCTGAAAAATAGTCCTAGGTTTTGAAAAGTATGTTTGCTATTACCATAACATCATATTAAAGGAAGTTCTCATCTTCTTTACAACATATACATTTCATTCTTTCTTGCCCTTCTTCTCAACCAAGTCTCTTCTGACTCACTTTCCTCTTTTGTTAAGATGTTTCAAACTCTTAGCATGCAGAGCTTCTTTGTAAGTACCCTTTAATCACTCTTCTTGTAAACTGATTGTAAACACTTGGCTTCAAATATTATTTTTGGTTATCTCCACTATTACCTTTTTTAAAAATGCATCTGAAATCCCCTCTCTATGCCACTCACCTCAGATATGAAAAAAAAAACAACAAAAAAACCCTGCATCTCAAGGAGTTTTCTTTCACACTTCTCTTGTGGAGTATACACATTCATAAATCTGGTCTTTTATCTTTCTCAGTTTATATCAATTCCTTAATCACTTATCTTTCCCCACAGTCCAAATCCCATAGACCTTGCAAATGACTAATATCTGTGTGTGTCTCGTCCTCCTCCTGTTGACTTCTGTGAAAAGCCCTTCACAAAGAATACATTTCCCTGTCTGGTTTCAGTTTGTTTATGGTATCTTGACTGAATAAAATGTTGCTTCTTCCCAAGCCTAGCACAAGTCTCTGGATTCTTTGGTTTGGGTATGAATTTTACCTACTATCACCTGAGTCCTGTCACCATTTCCTTTCACCTTCCCAACAGCCCTGCATGGTAGATGTCAATAACCTTTTCTTACAAATGAGTGTTTTCAGTACACAGAGTCACTCACAAGAGAGGAGACAAGCAGGTCTGAAAGCAATGTCCGAATCGGAACTAGTAGGTTAAAGGAGGGTGAGGGGTTTGCCTAAATTCACTGTTCTGGTGATGTCAAAACTGGTGTTAAACCCAGTTCTATCAGAACCAGCTTTGAGGTATGAGCCTGTAGTGGGATTACCAGGGAGTCAGACTAGGGTGGATAAGAACTTTCTGGAAGACAAGTCAGTTTCAGGTAACCTGAAAACTCTGCTTTGCTAACAGGATCAAAGACTCTCGGAATCTACTGTTGCTGAAATAGCTGAAGTCAAGGAGAAACTAGTGTCTTTGTGGATTGGTTTCATTTTCTCTGAAATGTGAGGTTTTGGCTCAGCGCCAGCATATCTACATATGTTGGTACATGAAAAAAAAAATCTGGTCACACTTTTACCCTTTAAAATTGCAAAAATGTCACCTCTGACTACCTGTCATTGATGGTAAGTAACACTCATTTCAGAAGCACAACTTTTCCCTCAACACAATTTGCCTTCTGTACCTTCTATAGAAGGAAAGTGAAAGTATAACCTAAATAATAACCCTGCAATTACTACAGAAAAAAAATACCAGCTATGCTAAAATGAAACGGGGTATTTTTCACTTGGTATTATTATAGAATATATGTGTAGAATATAAAAATAATGATTTGCACTCATCCAACTTCTTTCATTCTGTGTCTCAAATCCCTGAGTGTAAGTGGTCTCATTAAGTTTACCAAACCAATTTAACTCTAGCATGTTCTTGAACCCTCTCTCCAAATCCAGCGAGGTTTTCCTGTCACAAATACTGAACATTATCATCTGAAATTCTGAATATTCTGTAGATACGTTTGACCTTCTGCAGATAAAATTCATTTACTTAATCATTGAGTTATGTACTAAAATAGACAAAACCACCACCACCAAAAAAAAGAAAGAAAACTGTTACTATGTATATATACTTAAATCTAGACACACATTCACAGACACACATACACAATAACTTTTAAGTATAACCAGATTAATATAAGAACAGAAGAACAAGAACAAATATCTTATGTAGATGTATGGAAACAAAGTGCCCTGGTTTCTAAAACTCCACTCATTAGTTAGCAAATGCCACTCAAATATTAATTGAAGACCCATGATATCCTAGGGACAATGGAGGATACAAAGATAAATTACTGATAGCAAATAAACAAATGCTCAACTAATTCCACTATAGGTGGAATACGGTAAGCTCCGTGAAGACAGGGGCAGTGTACGTATTGTTTGGCTTTGTATCCCCAGAGCCTAATATTGCAAAGTGGTATACAGGGATGCCAATATATGTTTGATAAATCTATAATGAAAGAATAATGCCCTTATGTTTTCTCGAAGTTCAAAGGAAGGAGTGATTAATTCTATCTGGCATGACCCAGGAAATCTTTCTAAAGGACAAAGTGGTCTGAGCTTTATGGGCTAGTGTCCTGGTTAGAACGTAGGTGAGAACAATATGGTAGGAAGAGGCCAATACATAAACACAAAGACAGAGAGGCGGGAAAGTACAAAACAAGTCATCAGGAAGAAGCAAATCATTCCATTGTCAGTCCAGCACAGGAAAAGCACAAGGAAGTTGTAGACAAAGGCGAAAAGTTAAATGGAGGCTAGGCTACTAAAATACAGAACCGCTGTTAAGGGCTCCAGATTTTACTGCTGAAAGAAGCTCAAAATATGTGAATTTAGATTCTTACACCGGCTTTGCTACTTGCCAAGCAGTCATCATTCTTGATCCCAATTCTGAAGCTGTCAAGGGAAGTCTTCAGAAATTCCTGATTATATTACCAGTAGCTCTCTAAGAAAATACTCCAGGCAGAAGGCTGCAAAGCCCAGTGGCCCCAAAAGAGAAGATGAAGACAAGGAAATAGGAGAGATGCTCCTAAAAGTAACTGATGTTGGACACTTTATCCATTCCAAGTGTGCTCCTAAACACTTGTAATATTTAATGCGGTACTTTGAACACAGATTACTTTAGCTCTAGCCTGCAAAGACCTAACTTAATACACAAGTTTTGAAAGGTGTAAAGGGCCACAAGCCTCTTCAGAGGGCCCTAAATGCACCCCAAAATATGGCCTCTGTCTGATGAGAGACTGACTCTTAAAACAAAATGGCATAGAGTCAGGTTCCTGGAAACACAAAGTTGTTCCATGAATTGACTATAAGCACAAATGACCAAGAACTGTCATGAATAAAGGTATAAAATACTTGCCTTAAGAAACTTACAGTCAAGGTGGAAAAAAAGTTGCTCTTAGGTCTTAGGATGTTTGTATTATTTAATTTTGGTTTCTCGATTGTCTCATAAATTTAGTATTACTATTTCCATCTTAAAATTGAGAAAATTAAGATGAAAAGGTTTTAAATAATTTGCCCAACTCAAACAAGGAGCAGAGCTTGGATCCAAACCCAGATTTATGTAATTCCAGAGTCCATACTTTTTCTTTCATACCATATAGCGTTAGGGCCTAGTTTAGTGTACAGGAAATACTATGTCAGCTAAAAGCAGTATCCTTAGCATTAGACTGTCTAGATTCTAGATCTTGTCTCCACTTTTTGTTAGCTCTGTGACATTTTGTTAGCTTTTTTGTTAGACCTGTTGTTAACTATTTTGTGCCTCATTTTTCTCGATTGTAAAGTGGGGGACTTAGTATTAGAATAACATTCCCTATCTTACAGGGTTGTTGTGAGATTTAAATAAAATAGGAAAGTGCTTAGAGGAATGGCAGGCACACAGAAAATGCTTATTTAAATTAGCTATTATTTGTCAGTGAAACTTCATTACTGCAATGAGTTAGACAATTCAATCCACATCTTGATCTGAATCAACATCCAAAGTCTTCCTTCAACTAAAAAAGAATCTCTAAACAACGCTGTGTAGCAAATTTATTTGAACACAAGGAACATACACATTAGTAAGATGATAGGAAAAGTCATGAGAGCTTCATTGCTTTTTGGAAAGACAACTCTAGTTCTAGTAACTTTCCTGACACTGATGAATTTGACTGATTAGCACTTTTGTTATCTGTTTATTTCCTGCTGGTACAAACATCCAGGTGAGATGACACATTTCTTTAGTTCACAAACTTACCCAAGAATGTGGGAGATCCATATCTGTCCATGAAGACTTAAGTTGTGGTTGGTGAGTACAGTGGGAACAGTTGTTCCAAGTTCCAATTTGGGCAATTTGGAAATCAACACATGTCCAGAGAGGGTTTTCTGGAAAAGGCTGCCAGCTGGTCCACTTCTGAACTTCACCTTCATTGTGGGATAACATTTCTGCCAAATTGCATCCAGGTGAAGTACTGGATCTAGCCAGTGATGCAGAAATAGAATTCAGTCCAGTCTCCGTTTCTCCCCTTGTGCTAACGTTATTAATTTTCTTTCCTTGGGATTTGGCTAATTTCATACAGGAAACCAGTGTTTCATCTTCATCTTCTGAATGACAAAGAAAACTAAGAAGTAGATCTGTCTAATAATTTTGCACATGTAGAAATTATGAGTATTATATTTCCTTTTATATAGTAGAAATAAATGAACACCATAGAATAAGCCAGGAAGTCATTTAATTTCACAAAATAGTTTATAATTGCAATTCTTTGAAGAGTAATCCTTTGTATAGTAAATGACTTGCTTTTTTTTTAAGGTTTTTTTTTTAAAGATTTTATTTATTTATTTATTTATTTATTTATTTATTTATTTATTTGAGAAAGAGACACGAGCATGAGAGTGAGAGAAATGACAAACGGTGGGGGGGGGGGGCAGAGAAGCCAACTCCCTGCTGAGCAGGGAGCCTGATGGGGGGCTTGATCCCAGGACCCCGGGATCATGACCTGAACAGGAGGCAGACACTTAACTGACTAAGCCATTCAGGAGCCCAATGACTTGTTTTATAAAGACATTTACCCAGAACATTTTGAAACTGTATATAATGATTAAATTCAGTTTAACTACAATGCTTGAAAGCCACGTGAAAATAATATACTGAAAGATATTCGAGAAAAATTACAAATTAAAAAAAATTCCACACATTGTATCAACATAATATGGTGTGCTTATATTATTAAATTCTGTTTTTTATATTATTAAATTCTTAAAAAAATTTTTTGAGGTAATATGTGTGGAGCACATCATAAGGAAGTAAATGAAATATTCCCTTTACATAAAAATAATGAAATCTCAGTGGACATGGGCTGAAATCCTATTGATATATTAGTATTTTTAATACAAATCTATAAAGAGATTTATGTACACAGTGTTTCTCATGGTGAAATATTTTGGAAATGGAAAAACAGATGAGAATACAACAAAAAGAAGGTATATATTTATAGTATATAATTGATTAGTAAGACCTATATTTACATATGGTGAAGGGTCTGATGAAATTTCTGGTAATATACAAAACAGTTCCAGAAAATAGAAATATATGTTACCCATAGTAAATTGTACCATATCATTGAATCTCTTTTAGTTAAAACATTTAACTGGTGTAAGTAAAAGATTATGATTAATAGTATGTAATCGTGCGTAAATAAATGAGCATCCAAGTTGCATGTCATGATATGCCATTTTGCTGTACTCACATCAGAATTGATAAATACTGTTTTCTGTGGCCAAAGAATGAGGATAGTGGATAGTGCTGACCCTTCTTATCTCTTTCTCTCACTGTATCCCTGAGTCTGGTCTTGAAGGGAAGGAGAAATGGGGCATATAAAGCAAAATTCAGTAATAGGGTAAGAATATCTGTTTCACAAATAAATAAATTGGTAATTTAAAAACCCTCAACATTTAATGATCATTTTAAGGCCTTATCAAAATGGCCTTCATTTAATATATGCTAACCCAGTTCCCTTCTCAAAGAACTTTTTGCAGCATTTTGACTTCTTACTTATGGAGATTTATGAATGTAGGTTTCATCTCATTCAGACTGGACACCCTGTCTTTCTTGGTCTGAACCAGTTTCTGTAGTCTCTTTAACGTTCCCACTGATTTGACTGGGTCACCTGATTTTACAGCCTAGCACAAACACAGCTCAAGGTAAAGACAAATTATTCTTCACAAAAGATCAAATATAAAATGTGTCGAGATCATAAATGTGGGAAAATTAATAACGTGACCTTAAAACCTGTAGCCTGAGACAATTTTAAGCAATAACTTGAAAGCAGACCATTTTTTTGGTTTCAAACTTGTAAAATATATTACAACTGGCCAGTCATACTAAAGCAGGGCGTTTTTTACTTTTTCCGTTTTTTTTTTTAACTTCAAAATCCAGCCACATGGATTGAATCTGGAGCTATCTATAAATGAGTTGCTCGTGCTCAGTGTGAAATAGTGGAAAGGAACAAGGTCTTTGCAGGATAACAAAGAAGGAATGAGAGGTTTAAAGTTGCTCCTTTTGAGTGTTGGAACAGATTGAGGGCATGCACACACAAGAAAGCAAAACTCAGATTTTCTTCATTTTTCTGTTTGGAAATTTCTGATAAAACAGAATTACATTTTAAGTATGAAATGTTTTCAAATAATATACTTTTCTTTAAACAGCCTCCTACTTTTTAGGAGATAGACACTGAGCAAAAACAAAACAAAACAGCCAGGGCATTCTGTATTATGCTTCAGTTTGTAAGTGTCACTGGTTTTGTTACAGCAAAAAATATAGATAGAAGAATTAATACTGCGTAATGACTCAAAATTTCTTTGAAAGATACAGAAACACTTCCCACTAGTTTAACGTCACAAACTAGTTTGTATTTATGTTGATTTTATTTACTGTATTTAGGATAGCTTACTCTTAACAATTTCAAAATATTTTGGAAACTAATACTTTATGTGCTAAATTTAATACTAATTGGTCAAATGATGGTATTCTGTGCTGTTAACTAGATATGAAGTAATACATAGAGGAACACTTGTTTTTCATACAGAAATCTCTGGACTCAGAAATATTTTTGCCTCTGCTTTTGCCTCATTCTTTCCACTGAACAGCTGATAAATGACATCTAAATAGATACTGCAGTTTCCAAAAGGTGAATGACCTGCTTCCTCATTAATATTTGAATGAGATATATTGATAATAGTGCTTTCCAATCCTTTAAGAGAGACTAAGCCCAAAGAAATGTTTGCAAGAAAAGGATCTCTGGCACACAAACATTTCCAATCATTATTTTCAGCACTTACTCTTGGTCTTTAAGAATGACTTTGAGCAACCAGTATAAACTTGATATTCTGTCTCTGCATAATAGCACCTAAGTAGGAAATGTGATGTTTTGTCAGAGCAAGCCATACCTGTTTGCATTAAATAAGTGGGAAAATATTGAAATCATTTTAATCTTTCAGGGAGGCCTATGATGAGATTTTTCTTAGATATGCAAAATATTCCCTCTCTTTCCAAAGGTCATGCTCAGCTCAACACAATTTCTATTGCTATTTATTTTGGTATTATTTTCTCCTGAATTCCTTTTCAGTATTTTCTAAGTTACTCAGTTTTATAGGCCCTGTAACTCAAGAAGAGTCATTTTCTAATCTTTAGGCCCTTCCAGAAATAATAAGGTGACATTGCACGACCATTGAGCATGATGATTTTCTTTGTTGTACTTCTTTTCATATGGCAACCTCCTCCTAATACAGCCAATGCTTAATTGCTCCTCTGAAACACTGGCATCAAAAATGGCTTTCTCCCTCCCCTTGTGAAAATGACTTTCACTTGATATAGGGATAGGTGTTATATACTGAGGTAAATGAGTTTCATATTAATGATTTGCCCCTTGGAGGAATGGAAGCATTTGTATAGAGTCTAAATTCATGCATGTGAGATCTCATAGAGCAGAGGTGTTAAAACAAACTGACCTCTTTTTATTTCATTCAGACTGTATCATAGTCTTTTTAAAGCACAATCTCATTAACTTTTGTATCTTTAATCACTCACGGATCTTTGAGTTAACACAGATCATTTTATTCATTTTTGAATCCCATATGTCTAGGATAGTACATGGCTAGATAATGTTTGCTAAATGTAAATATACTCTTGAGTTCATATATATATTTTATCCACCAAAAGGATTATCTGTAGTAAATTTTCTTACACTGGACTGAATACTCTCTAATGGCAAAGTACTTTCAAAAAAACCGTCTCTTGCTATCAGGTGGTACATACCTGAGGGATGAAAGTTAGAGTAAATATTATGATAAGAGACATAGAATCATTAAGATTATCTGTTAAAAAGAAATCTTTTAGAATATTTTCAAAATTATGTTAGTCACTATAGTCCCCTAATCTGTTACCTGTGTGTTTGTGCTGGATTTGATTAAAACTTATAGTATTGAGCCTTTTAATTTCCAGATATCTTCTAAGAAGACTTGTAAATTGAATTTACCATTCAACCAATCCACAAACTTTTATTTAGCACACCACTGTATGCCAAGCAGTATCACACATCCTGGGTATATGGCATTGAGCAAGTAAAATGAGACCCCTGTTTTCATATACTCTACATTTTAGAGGGAAGTGACCTACCATAAACATATAAACACATATATAAACAAGAAAATGTGACATATGTTATGCTAACAGTTAAAAACATGACTGTGGATGGGGAGGGTTACAAATTTATGTTGGGTGATGGGGAGGGTGTGGCGGTCTCACTAAGGATACTGAAACTGAGGCCTGAATTATAAGAAGGAACAAGATGTGAAGATGTGGAGACAGTTTTGAATTCAGTGGATGGTCAGGTGGGACTTTTCCAGAACTAAGATTTGCATGACAAAGAAGGGCAGCTCAGGTATAGCAGGGGGGAATTCTTGCAGGGATGCGATTTGTGCAAAGATTCTTTTTTTTTTTTTTAAAGATTTTATTTATTTATTCATGAGAGACACACAAAGAGGCAGAGACAGGCAGAGAGAGAAGCAGGCTCCCTGCAGGGAGCCTGACATGGGATTCCATCCCTGGTCTCCAGGATGACGCCCTGGGCTGAAGACTGCGCTAAACTGCTGAGCCACCCGGGCTGCCCATTGTACAAAGATTCTAAAACTGAACCTCCTGGAAGAATTCTTAGCATATACCAAAGGAAGGGAACGGAGGGGAGAGTGTCTTAGGATGAGCCAGAGACCTGACAAAGGGTCCTCCAGAGGCTTTTCTGGAACAGGCTGAGGAACATGTATTTGTCTTAATCAGGATAGTGACACATTTGGTTTCCATTTTTATTCATCTTCCCCTCTTTACTGAATTTTGATCATCTTTCTTTTCAAGGGATTTTCTCAAAAGCAACCAAATATGCTCTGATCTTATCCATCTTTAATTCACCATATTTTATTTACCACTCTTTCTGCTCCCCGATATGCTTCTCAGAAAAGTTAACCGTGTATGCTTTTTTTTTTTTAAATTCTTCTAATTTCTCATCCTTTCAACTCCCTTCCATGTACTTGTCAATCAGTTTTTGCCTCTACCATCCCAATTAGATTGCTTTTGTTTCCCAGTGAACCATTCTCAAGCTCCATTATTGCTTGTATGCGGCAATATTGACCATAATGACCTGCAGGAAACACTTTCTTTTCTTGGCTTCTAGTTTTCCTTTCACCTTTTCTGGTTGGTCTTTCACTAACTCATGTGCTAACAAATCCTTTTCTCTCAAAATTAAATGCTTAAATTCCTTTACAACTAGCTCTGGGCCCTCATCTAATATTACCATCATTTTTTTTCTCACCTACACACACACACACACACACACACACACACACACACCTCTTAATGCTACTTATATGCTGATGGTTCCCAATTTATTTCTCCAGGGGTTTCTTCAGAGCTTCAGACTCACATATACAACTGTCTCTCTAAAATGACTATAAGCACTATTAAGACTGACCTCTACACCCCCAGACATGATTCTCATCTGGTCGTCTACTCAGTGAGTACCATCTTCATCCACCCTCATGCACATTCCATAAATCAGATTATCACTTTTGCCACTTACCTCTCCTTTGTTTACTTATGTTTTTTTCTGTTACTAAATTTGGGTCTATTCCATTACTGAGTTTGGTCTATTCTTGAATAGGTCATTTAAGTGAGTCTTGAATCTTTTTCACCCTAGTTTAATCTCTCATTGAAACTACTGCCAAGTCTGTAACTGGTTTCCTTTTAACTTTTGCCTTTCTTCAGTTGATTCATAATACAATGTTGGAGTTCTCTGCGAAGATGTAAATCTGATGATATTACTACCTTGTTTAAATTACTGCAAAACTTCCCAGTGTTTTTTTTTTTTAAGATTTTATTTATTTATTCATGAGAGACAGAGAGAGAGACAGACAGAGGCAGAGACACAAGCAGAGGAAGAAGCAGGCTCCCTGCAACGGAGCCCGATGCAGGACTTGATCCCCAGATCTGGGATCATGCCCTGAGCTGAAGGCAGACCCTTAACCTCTGAGCTACTCAGGTGTCCCCTCAGTATTCTTGAAATCAAATCCAAAATATTTGACTGGGTCTATAAGACCTATGTCCACGTGTCCAGGCTCCCTTCATACTCACAAGGTAAAGACGTTTAGATTCCTAAATTCCAGTGCTCTTTTTTTCTCAGTATTCTTATGTATGCTGCTCTCTCTGCCTGGGGAGCTTATTCTCATTTTTCTGACCTGGTTAATTCCTACTCACCCCTGGAGTTTCACCCTAAATTTCATTTTTTCAGAAAGATCTTTCCTGACTCCCAAGTCCAAATTAGGTCCCTATCCTTTTACCTTCATGGCTTTCCCCACAATTTCAGATTTATGTTTTTTTGTCAGCATTGGAAGGCAGAAACCCCATAACCTTCCATATAGGTGCCATGCAGTATTCTTAGTACTATAACATTGTTGATAGTTGGTACTCTGTATGAATTAGTTGAAGTAATAATATGAAGTGAATGAAAGAATGGATGAGGATTTGATTTGGTAAAATCTATTTCTTTAAAAGGTAATGATGCTGAAGAAACTGTTCCACATCACTTGCCATCAGGGAAATACAAATCAAAACCACAATAAAATACGACCTCACACCTGTGAGAATAAAATTAACAAGACAGGAAACAACAAATGTTGGAGAGGATGTGGAGGAAGGGGAATCCTCTTGCACTGTTTCTGGGAATGTGAACTGGTGCAGCAATTCTGGAAAACAGTGTGGAGGTTCCTCAAGAAGTTAAAAATAGACCTGCCCTATGACCCAGCAATTGTACTGCTTTGCTTCAACGTGGATGGAACTGGAGGGTATTATGCTGAGTGAAGTAAGTCAATCAGAGAAGGACAATCATCATATGGTTTCACTCATATGTAGAATATAAGAAATAGTGAAAGGGACTATAAGGGAAAGGAGGGAAACTGAGTAGGGAAAATTAGCGAGGGTGACAAACTATGAGATACTCCTAATTCTGGGAAACAAACAAAGGGTTGTGAAAGGGAAGGTGGGTGGGGGGATGGGGTAACCAGGTTACCGGCACTGAGGGGGAACTTGATAGGATGAGCACGGGGTGTTATACTATATGTTGGCAAATTGAATTTAAATTAAAAAAAAAAAAGTAATGATGCAAAAAACAGAATTAGGGATTGAGAATGAGAGGAGATAAAAGTATTGCATTTAGTTTACTTATAATTTTCCTCTAACAAAATGGCAATTATATGTGAATATAAGTTAAAATATTTTTCATAAATGTATTTTACTATGTATATACTCTATCTTTCATATATAAATGTGCATATCCTTTAGGTCATTTTACTCACATTCCTTAAATAATGTAAAAATTTTATTAGAAGTGTTAGATTAAATACACCTCACTTTCTGACACTTTGCTTGACTATTAGGATGACAGAATAATTTTTAGAAATAGCATCAATGAATTATTGAACTGGATTAATCTTACAACCATATATTATGAGCTGGGATGGAACTTGGACATCTAGTCTACCAGCCTATTTAAAAAATGAGAAAAACCAGAGAAGCTAAGTGGCTTATCCAGAGAAAGATAATTCATTAATAATAGAGCTAGGATGAGAATCAAGTATTCCGACTTTTAATCCAATGTCCTTTCTCACAAGATTTTTAGAAGCCAGCATAATTACTAGTTATCTAAGATTGACAGCTAAATTAAGAGCAACTAAATCCACAGTTTTGTTTAATAAGTTAAATATGGTTCTCAAATAGAGGATAAGTATCAAGTAGACACTCTAAGAATTATATTCCAATTCTCTTTTACATATAAATATATTCTTTTATTTTTCTTATTTATATGTTATATATTTATGTGCAGAGGTAAATACATGAATATATATGTATATTAAACACCTCATAAACACACACACACACACATATCTTCTTTCTTATATTTGTTTCACTACAAGGGAACTTAAATTTTTTTTCAGTAGTATCTCTTCTGTTCACACAGGATAATTTAGGCTTATAGATACTAACTAAATCCAGGTCACCTAACTGTCTGAATTGTGTTCCCTTTATCCTTCTAATGAAAAGCTAGTTGGAAAGTAACATGATAGACTTTGTTCTTTTCTTGTTCTTCTGACTTAGAAAACTGTTCCTCTCTCGTGACCTCTTTAACAAGTATTCAAATGAAAAAGCCTGATCACTGATGTCTATTTCACATAATTTCCTCAACAGGGGAAATAGAAATCTTTTAAAATTAATATCTTGTTTTATTTTAAAGAAAGGCTGTAATGAACTCCCTGAAATTAAATCTCAGTTTCATGTATTTTGCATTGACAATTTTTTGAGGTTCTGAGTCCTCTGACCCTTCACTTAGTTACTAAAGATCTACCAATTTTAGGGCTTTACAAATACATTTTGTTTTTAATGCTCTCAATACACTATATTAAGTGAAAAATCAGTATGTAACTTTGTATAAAAAGTACAAACACCACTCTAAGTGGCTTTTTCCTCCTCTTTAAATACTCTGCATTTTCCAAGTTTTCTACAATGAAGATATATTACTCCCATAATTAGGAAAAATTCTATAATTTAAAAATATGTTTAGAATATAGGTTTTTGTAATTAAATCTATTTCTGCCGAGCAACACATAAATATCCTGTTTTTCTACTATGAATCTCTTCCTAGTCACTTGAAAAGAAAGATACCTAAGGACTAGATAAAAATGAGGAAAGTTATTTCCATGGTAAAAACAAAAATAATTAGCTTTAAGTGCTGAGATTATTAAAACCCCAAAGCTGTGTATCCATTCTCTTCTATATAAAAGGGAGTACTCTTTACTTATGACTTAAAACACACTAAAAAGATAATCTATAAGGTCATGATGATCAATTTGCATTTAATAACTCAATGGACAGTAATAAAACCAAAAGAATTATGAACTAGAATCAGTCATTGCAATCATGTGAAAACAAACAAGTCTCATTTAAGAGAATGATTTTACTACTTTCTTGGAACTACAACTAACTAAAAAGACAATTTGAAAATAATTCATTTATACAAATGAAATATTGATTGAAAAATAATTGGTGGAAAAATTGCCATGTTGATCTTAAGTATTCTTATATAATTGTGATTTTAAAACGTATTATTTTTTTCAGTAATAGAAATTAAAATTAACACTGGGCCAATACTTAAAACAAGGTTAGGCATAATTTTTCAAAAGGCCCTGAATGAATAGGCACTTGAATGAATGAATTAATGAAATAGAATATATTCTCCTAGAAGACAAAATATTTATTCAATCAACACACATTTACTGAGTACCTAATCTGTGAGAGACACAAAGGAGAGTAAGATATTTTGTGTGGTTTTTTTTTTTGTGTGTGCGTGTGTGCTTTGTGATGCTCATTGCTTAGTATAAATGATTTAAAAAACAAAACAGTAGTCTGTTCCTGTGCTTGTTTGTTCCACTAAAAGACCACTAAAAGAATGAGTTTTTTGGGATTCCAGAGTTATTTTTGCACATCTCAAGCTTGGTCTCTAATATCCTTAATAAATATATGTGAATTGAACAGTTAGTAAAAAAAAAAAAAAAAATACATCTAGAGAGGGGCACCTGGGTGGCTCAGTCGGTTAAGCGGTTAAGCATCTGCCTTTGGCAGGGGTCATGATTTCAGGATCCTGGGATCCAGCCAGTCATTCGGCTCAGCGGGGAGCCTATTTCTCCCTCTGCCCCTCCCTCTTCCTGCTCTCTCTCTCTCTCAAAATAAATAGATAAAATCTCTAAAAAAATACATCTGAAGGAAAAGGTTAATGTGTGTCATGTGAGAAGTACAAATAAAATGTGATGGTTATTCGCAGGAGAGAAAGATTGCATAAGGTAATGTGGGGAAGGGAAATGCACTTGCCTAGAGGATTAAGAGGCATTTGAACAGTGTAATTTAGCATGTCTAACAAAGCCTTTTATGTAACAGTCTTATCTCACTGTATAAATACAAATCACCTATTCAAGTTCTAATACAGGTTTCTGGCTCCTTCTGCCTCCTCTCAAGCAGATTTTGGTGCTCACAGTTCTGGTCTTGGAATAATGTGCCACATCAGCTCTATTTTCCCTGGCACAAGGAAGTTACAACTCCATAGTAATCTTTCCCCACTTTTGTATGAGTTGCCAAGACTGCTCGTTGCTCATTACCCATAATTTAGGGTCAGACTTTTGGTATGGAGATGCTGCAAAACCAGCTCGGAGCGGCCTGGATTACACGAATCTGAGTTTACTTGCCGCACAATATCCTCTGCTCTGAAATTTGGAAGAAATTTCTAGAATTGTTCCTATGAATATTTTTCTTTTTGGGTACATCCTCTGGCTAATCCAAAAATGTGTGTGGTAGGAAATTTAAGTGCTCATATACAAATTAATATTTTTATTAAGCATCTGCTAAATTCCTAACAGACAATGACTTACGGGTATAGAAAATTACTGAGAAAAAAATACAATCCTTGTATCTAGGACTTATAGTTAATCTACACAATAAATAAACAAAAAATGACCTGTTTGATAGAACCAGCTCTGGGCTATAGATACATGGCTCCTTTTCAGTGTTCTGCTTTGTGACTAGCCATGTGAACTTCAGCGAGCCACCTTACTTCTCTGTGCTTCTATAAAATGAGCTGGATCACAAGAATTCATTGTTCCTCTAACAAGTTTAAGAACATTAAACTAGATAAGTATCTCCTTTAATTACTTTACGTCCAACTCTTGGACCTCAGAAGAATATCAAGGAGAAAGTGAGAATGAGCAACTATTGATCGTAGATTATTAGAGCTTAAATAAGTCTTTGTATTCATCTAGTCCAATACTTTACCTTCAAAAAGAGGAAACTAAGGCACAGAAATGTGAATTTAGTAACCTAAGAGCAGAGTGATAGCTCTAGGTCTCTTGATAGTTTGCTTGATTCTGTTTCTAAGTTACTTCTTAGTCCTCACAAATGCATAGCTTTATTTTCATCTGGGAAGTCCTTTTTGTATTCATCAGGATTCAGTTGTTGTTTTTATTCCTATAGCTCTTTGATATTTAACTAGTTATTAAAAACTTAGAAAGCATGGGACCAGCAAGGCAGAGTACAGTAGTGTTTCAGGAAATAGAAGTAATATTTAAATAGTACCTTTTCATCACCTCTTCCTACCTAGATAGCTATCATCCCTTAGGCAAAAAGCTACTGTTGAGAAGAAAACTATTATAGAAATTTAGATGTTAACATGTTAATTATCTTTGGGAAGAGAGTGCTGCGAGAGGAGATATGTGAAATGATCAATTCATACCTACATAAAGAAACATGATTTATTGGAGGTAGTTATTTGCCAAAGAATCTGAAAAGTTATATTACATTTTAGGAAAGAATAATCACATAAATCTGTATAATTTAGCTAGTAGTGTTCCCAAAAGCAAGTCTGAAAAAAATAGTTGTAAAGAGAACTTACAGTTGATTTAGGTCTATAAACTACAAGATGAGCTGATGTACATGAGTGTTCTTGAAGTTTTCTGTACCTTTTATTTATTTATTTTTGTACCTTTTAAAATATGTCCTTTCCCTGAACTTCTGTTTAGAAATGGCCCAACAAGGAAAGGAAGATAGTTAATGTGATCTGAGGATTTTAATATTGTAAGACAGAGTTGGCACATGAGGATGGATACAATTTTTAACACTATACAGCTTTCCTTATCTCAGGAGAAATTGCTAAATTTGGGGGAACATTTTTACATTAAAAACTCACTCTTCTTTAAAGGTACTGCTTTTTGCTTAAGTCAGAAAATTTCTCAATAAGGATGAGTCTTCTATATTCTCTAAAAACACTTCCATGTGGCAAATATAATAAAGACTATAGAAAATAATGCTCATTGGATTAAAATTATTCGGAAACAGAAAAACTAGTTAAATAGTCATATTCAGGGAGAAGTTTCCTACCCCTTCATTGGCAGTAGGTTTTACATGTCTTTGATAGTGAGGTGGACTCTAGCACTTAAAGGTTACCCTCTATAGTATTAGAAAAAGAAAAGAAGATTGATTTAACATTCTTTAAAAAAGAAAAAGTAAATAAAACTGCACATGGGTGCCAAAATAATAGAGAAAGGATCCATTTTCTCAACTATAAAAATCATCAAGTTATCAAAGTACAGTGATTACTATTTCATCAAATACATATATATAAAGATGAATATGTGTGTGCATGTATGTACATATAGTATATATACATTATATATGTAGTGGATTCACTCCCCATCCCTTACTTACTCCAGTCCCAACACAAGATCCAAAACTTGAAATTGGTAGAAAGAAAATTAGGATCAAGAAAGTGATTTATAAAGGAGTCTATACCTTATTCCCTTTATGCCCTTCACTATTAGGTACATAATAGGCATCCTTTTTGAAACTGATAGACTTTAAACTCAAACCAAATATACATTTGGAGTTAGGTAATATCTGGAATCATAGCACAAGATATTTTTGTATTATATTTAGTACTTGTCAATGTAAGCTCCTCACTGTTGACATCTACTTGAAAAATCCATGTACCTTGGTATTAAGCAAAGGGCATTGGATGGAGTTAACAACAGAATAGAAGGGAGTTTCAAATTTTCTTCTGAAATAGTACAATGAGATTGAAAAGAGTTTTGGAAGAGGACACAAATGTTCATTGAACATCTTCTGGGAGTAATATACATATGCTGTTTCATTTAATATTTATAACAATCTTAGGAAATTTTTCTCATCATCATTTCACATATAAGGAAACTGAGACTCTAACAGGTCTAAAGTGAAAAGTTGTAACTCATATAAAGGTGAAGCAAGTTTGGTTACTATAAAGTCCAAAGCTAAGCAGAAGTCCCACAAATTCTAGTCAAGCACCAGGAGGCAAGAAGTAGAAATCAACAGAAAAGTTGAAATGACTGAAGCTAGAACTGAGCAGCAAGATTTTATTTTGCCATTGGGTATAGCACGCAAATGTGTAAAGGAGTAGGCCCATGTTTTCACGTGTGTGTTATATTTTAAAGATGTCCACCAGTAACTGTTTCTTGGCACAATGTAAGTTACCAGAATGTGTTTACAAGCCATTTTTTGAATTGCATAATTCTCTTAGAAATGAGAAAAATGATAAGGAATACTCAAATAATTCCTTTCAACCTTTAAAATGATCAAAATGGAAAAATACTCATATGTATATTTTTAAAGTAAGAGGTTGGCTAAAGAATATAGTTCATTTTATACACCTGGGTGGCTCAGCACCTGAGCGCCTTCCTTTGGCTTGGGGCATGATCCTAGGTCCTGGGATCGAGACCCACATTGGGCTCCCTACTGGGAGTCTGCTTCTCCCTCTGCCTACATCCCTGCCTCTCTCTGAGTCTCTCATGAATAAATAAATAAAATCTTTAAGAAAAAAAAGACTATAGTTCATTCATAAAATTTATTTGCTAGAACCAGGCATTTATTTTTCTGTGTATAAACTAAAAGTTGAGATGGGGACTGCTTACCCTCTTTTCCTTGATTTAAAAGGGGAAGGATGGATGGATAGATAGATAGATGATGATAGATGATAGATGATAGATAGATAGATAGATAGATAGATAGATAGATAGATAATAGATAGATAATGACTTCGGATACTAATTAAGAAAATCTATTCTGATTTTAATTTCATTTCACCAGAAACAAAGGTGTGGATTTCATACCAACATTCAGTGTTCCTTAACACCAACTAAAGCCACTCTGTAAAATCTTCTATTAAAAAGAGAGGCTATATTTTTCTTCTAGCTAACAAATAGAGCTCTACACTCTTCCTATCTGTAAAATGAGTTATAATAGTACTCTTGAGATATAGGAAAACTCCTCCATCTATAATGTCATAATATTATTAGGTAGTTTTGGTCATTTTAAAATATGTTCATAAATTGTTTTATACTGCTCTCTTCAAAAGGTGGGTCATACTAAGCTCTCCTTAGAATGAGCTAGATGTAATAACTCATTATATAACAAATAGAATAAGGTAGAAATGATGGCATATGACTTCTGAGACTGTCTTAAAAGGCATCATGGTTTCCTTCTTACTCTATGCCTTGGACCGCTCGTTCTGGGGGAAGCCAAATGCCACACTATGATACACTCAAGCAGCCATATGGAAAGGCCAACAAGATGAGGTACTGATTCCTCCAAACAGCCACCAGCAAAGAGCAGAAACCCCTGCCGGATAGTAGGAAGAGGGAATTTGAAAACAGATAACTAATACAGTAGCAAAGTTATATAAATGGATAAGAAAGTACTTGAAGATAAGAATGATGCACACTATAATTTGTTCATTTTTATATTCCATCATAAAAACTAACTACTTCTCAGTTGACACTTGCAAGTACTATTTAAACAATCTGTCATCTTGGCCTGTTTTTTTTTTTTTTTTCCTGCCTTACAGTTTGTTCACACCTCTGTTTAGAACCACCTCAAACTGTCTAATGAAACCTAATGAGGGGACCCCCCTCTCCCATCATTAACAGATCACAACATAACCCTGCAGGACTCTCCCCCATCACCTAGTGTCAGGAGACCTCAGTGCAGCTCACCAAAAAGCAGTCCCACTTTGATCTGATGTGAGTGTTTTTCCCAACAAAGGTGAGCTGCATTAGATACAGTGTTAAGTCTGTATGTTGCCAATGGGCTGTATGTAGCCAAGAAGTTCTTTTTTGTTATTAATCCAATTTTCACATTAAGGACTAAATGACTGACTCTCAACTCTAGATACTGCTTACGCTGGAGGAGACTAGTCTAGATTGCACAGTCAGGGCTAGATTGAGACACTAACTCTGTGGGCAAGATGTGGTTTAATATCTTAGAGCAATTCGGGCTCGACACTGGCAAACGTGGCAGTTACACGAATAAAGTGTATCTCTGAGGAAAACGTTCAGCTTTGAGGAACAGAAAACCCTACCATAGTGGCTTAAACATGTGGGGCTTATGATTCCTCACAGCAAGAAGTCCAAATATAGGCAGTCCAGTGCTGATGCGGTGACCCAAGAATGTCTCTGATGAATCAGGCTCCATGCCTTTGCCTGCTCCAGCATTCTTAAGATGTGCTTTTTGTCCTATGATGGAAGGACAGCTGCTAATTCAGCAGATACCATGTCCCAGCTTCCAGCAGGGAGAGAACAAAGGACAAAACTTGCTCCTTGCAAGGCCTTGCTAACCCTCCTCCCCCTTGCCCCACCAAAAAGAAAACCCTCTTCAGGCATTTCTCACTACAATTCACTGGTCGGAACTGGATCCCACAACCACCCTAACTACAGGGGAGGCTGAGAATTCAAATATGTAAGCTTTGCAGTCTCCACAGAAAAGGACATCAAAAAAGAAATTGGTTGAAATGGGGGTAAGGCCATCTAACCCTTAGAAGGGAACCTAACCCACGCTTACACACACACACACACACACACACACACACACACACATATTTTAAAAAATTAATTCACTCAGCAACACTTTTTCCACTGAAGGAAGAGAAGGTTTTGGCGCAGTCCTGGGTGGGGGTGCTTGACAGTGCTTAATATCACCAGCACTGAAAGTAATAAATGTTATCCCTCTTTTCTATCATGAATATGAATGACGCTCTGAAGGCTGAAAGCAACCTAAGAATTTACGTGAGAAATGAGGCATGAAACATTTTTGAAAATATATTAGCCCAAAGTCTGTATTACTGCATATTTTATACCCTTTTCAATATGCTACAAAAGGTCTGAGCCATCAACTGAATGCTGCCAGAAAAGAACAAATAAGAACAAGGATACAAAAATAAATGCTGGAGTCAAGTTACCCCAAGATGTTCTTTATGGTCGGTATAATGATCACAGTACCAGGCAGTTGGCTTTGCTTCAAGCTCTCCCCCATCGGCAATTGTCCTGCAAGGTGGGTTCTCCAGCAGGTTTCTTCCAGGACAAGTAGTCAGAAATATTCATGGCACTAAGCCGGTATTGGAGAGAGAATCCCATAAACACTTCCCACCCCTACCCCCTGCTATGTGGTTCCTTGCATTTTTTTCTATGCCTGAGATCTTTCCTCTTATTTTGAAAACATGAAGGAAACATATCTAGTTGAGAATTTCCTGATTGGTAATTCAGTTAATGTTTACATTTTGTATTATGAATGTTTTTATCACCCAAAATATATTTTGCAGACACAGTCCTGTGATACTTATAATTATGAATATATTTTACTTCCTATGAACTTTATCCCATGTTAATGATATTCAGTAGAATAGCCAGCCATATGAAAATATTTACCCTGTTGAGATATTATTCATCATTTTAATCCTTTCTACTTTTACATGATTTTAAAAAGTTCTACAATGAATATCAATCATTCTCACAATATGAAATAAAAACTAACTTTTCTGTGAGGCTACTGTCTTCCCAGACCAGACCAGATATGAGTCAAGTTTGGGCTTGTAAAACAGAATTACATGGAGCACCATATCTGTAGACAGCGCCCATCAACTGTCTGGATGCCATAGTCTCATAGTTTTTGTACTTAGCATCATCAGTTCACTCATAAATAGGGAGAGGGAGAGAGAGAATCCTAAGCAGCAAGGAGTCCATGGGCGGCTCCATCTCATGACCCTGAGGTCATGCCTGAGCCAAAATCAAGAGTCGGGTGCTTAACTGACTTAGCCACCCTGGTGCCCCCTAGTCCCCTCATTGTCATACATACAGTTCCCACACCACAACTGGAGAAACATGGCTCTGTTAAGTCATTTGCTCCCATGATGAGAGGTGCACTCTATGCCAAAGTCCATTCTTACAGATACCACCCATAAGCCAGTCTGCCCCTTCACACCAGACAGTGGTTCCCTCTCTGCCTCATCTTTCAAAGGGTAAAGTGCTTTTACTTTTCCTCAGTCACAAGGAGTTAACAGATTAATAATTTGCATGACACTTCTTAATAATATTTCATTACACAATTCTGTCATACAGAAAAAGTGTTTCCTAAGTAGTTAAGTTCAATTGAATGCCCATCGTGTATAAGAGAGACATTAAAGATAGATAAGACCAACCTGCACTCCCAAATGAAGATTTCTAGATTCGATATCTCCTGCTTGTCTGTCACTGTTTATGAATTCCCCAAACTGATCTTCAATGATAAACTACATAGTACAAGTGAATGGTTACTATTCTAGAAGGATCATTTCTTAGCCAATGAAAATGCCAGAAAGATTGGCATAGTAAAGATTTACCTTTAACCCTTTTCTTCTAAGAAGTTTAACATCTCAGATATGGTTCTATTTTTCTCCTTAAAACCTAAAGAAGGACTTCTTTTGGCATAGCACATGTCTGGGGAGCTCTTACTGTAAATCGGCCGTCATTTTTTCCCCTGGCTATCAGACAATGTTTCACTTACATGCTATATCTGAGGCCTCATCTAAATTTAGGAGAATGAGACTGCATATTTCAGAAATAATTGGCCAGCTGTGCTCGTGAAAGTGTCATCAAGCCCTTGCAAAGAGTAAAAGGAGGAGGAATGGGAGGGAGAAGAGAAGAGAGGAGCCTCAGGGACAGTGGCAGTTGAATTTTTTTAAAGCATCTCCTGAATGCCAGCCATGAAACTAAGTGCTTTAATAAAGTATCTCACTTAATCTCTCATGCCAGCCATGAGATAAAGGTTCTTATAGACAAATTTTTCAGATCTTGAAAACTGAGGTAGAGAGAGAGATTATGTAAATTACCCCAAATCATGGAGGTACTAAGGGCCAAACTAAGATTTAGAGCTCTTTCCAGAGCTCTCCACCATGCACTGCAGGAGAACTCACTGGTTGAAGGCACTCACACCATGTGCTCAGCTCCCTCAGGAGTGCACTACTATTGCTCTGGCGGCCTCAGAACAGCCAGCAGAAACTGTGGCTGATCACAAGTTATGGTCCACTGTCTAATCCATTGGAAGGCCTCTGACAGCCTCAGAAATCAGGCTGGATTTAGGAATGTGACCTGCCTTTTCTCACCAAATAGCCCCTCATGGTTCAGATGCTGTGTTCTGTCTTCCTGTTGATCAGGCTACTGCCCCAAGGAAGGCCAGTTCTAAATTTTCTAATAAAACTATCAGAATGATTAAAGAGAATCCCATGGCTGTCAGAAAAATATCAAAAATTAGTATGATGCTTGAGTTGGCCCTATTGACTCATATACTATTTTTCATTACAGGGTGAATAGCAACTATTTGGCTGTTAATTAATGTTATGTTATTATTATTAGGGAGGCCCAAGGTTCAGACATTCTTAATTACCTGAACTCCTGGGCTAATTAATGCAATTTATAATAGTATATGTTTTTATATCAAATGTAAAAACACGAGTGGCGTGCCCCTCATTGAAGGTTGTCAGATAGTTCTAAGCACTTAACATAGGTCTTGTCAGAGAAAATCCCAGGACATTAATTTAACAGGCTCAGAGTTACTTATCAAAAGGCTGTAGAACATAATGTTTTACATAATCAAAATGGTTTATTAATTCAAGTCATCATTTGATTTTTTCACTTATATTCCAATTCACAGAGATGTAAGCATATCAATTACAAAACAACCTACAATATCTAAATGCAAAATAGCTACAAGACTAAGTATTGTACACTACATCTAGAATATTACAGAGCTCAATAAAAAGATGATTTTCACAAAACACCACGCCAAGTGTTGAGTATTCACATTACCTGACAGGAAATGCCTTGTGTTTTTTTTTCCTTGAAAAGTATGTATGTTATTACTCAAAAGAAAATCATCTTCATTTAGATCTATGAAAAGAGATTAACGTCATATGTAGATTATCAGAAATTACAGGATTTAAGAGTTAAAGTGCCATTTAATACTCATTATTTTCATTAATCTATTAAAAAGTACTGTATTGCCTAGATAACAAATCTTTACTTTCTTAAAGATATGTTATTCTCACAAGAAACAGATCAAAATAAAATATAAATTTAATGAAATAAAAATGAAGAATGCCACTGGCCAGCTGAGTATCTGAGCAAGGCATGGAACCTCTCTGGGACTCAGTTTCCCCTCTCAGTAATGAAAGAGTAGCATACTAGCTACAAAAGCCATGTCTAACTCCCAAACGCTATGATTCCATGATGTTATCACCTCACCTGATTCTGTAAAACTAAGCTCTCCCCCCTGGACATTTTGAGCTTCATTGGCTTATGTCTTCTCAACATGGATTATTTAGGTTGAAATTGTTCTAGGCGTGCTTTAGTAAAAGGCTTGGAATATGGCATCCATTTGCTTGCAGCTACATGAAATCTTTCAAAAAGTAGTAGCATTTCCCTTGCAGTCACTGGAAAAGGGTTTCCATTTATGTAAATCTGAAATGTACATGTGCTAAAAGAGGACAGAATTTTAAGGTTCACTTAATCTAAGCCCTTTAGTTTACAGATGAGGCTACTGAGCCTGCAGATATCACTGGGCCACCAAGCCTGAAGGCTTTACTTGTAATCACTACTTTAGTTTCCTGCTATTCGTCAGTCTCAGATTCTACAGGGGGTGAGGTGTGAGGGGTTGTGGGCAAGGCCTACTCTCCATGCACAGTGAAATACAGAGGGGAGGTTTCCTGCAAATCTCTATTTTAGCAATAGTGAAAAGATATTTTAAATTCACAGCTCAGTCTTAGAGTTATTTATATCATTAACAATATTTAAAATCAGAGTAATCACACAAGATTCCGGAAAATACTTAAATTTTAAAATAAGCTAGTTTTGTGATCTGACTCTTTGCAACTAGATCTTGCATTACAGGGTCAGGATGCAAGAAGCAGTTTGTACAACCATTTTTGTTTGTTTAAGTTTTTGTATTTAGGAGAAAGATTCTCATCTCTGTTCCTTCATTCCTCATTTCTTCCCTTTTTTGATTCCTTTACCATGAAATTTGGAGAACACCCTTTGGGTAGAGGAAAAGAACAGTAAAGTGGTCACCTGTGCTCTAGAATCTGGAAGCAGCTGAGCATATGCACCATGCTTTACATCACTTAAATAGCAATGCAAATTATAAAATGAGTGATTCGAATGCTACTATGGGGAGAGAGCACTATGACTCAGGCTGCTCCTGGGAGAGGTATGACTGCAGAGGAAGCTAGAAGAGTGGATATAGTTTGGTAAGGGAGAAGAAAAGGAAAAATAAAAATACAGCGGCAATGTGACAAACACTAGCCTACTGTGTGGAATAAGTGGAATACATTTAATGAAGTGTAGAGATTGATATTGGTCAAATGACAATTCTGAAGATAGCGTTGGGGGACGTAGGGCTGGAAGGGTGAATAAAGTGAAATTTTAAGGGCACATGAGTACGAGGTAGAGGAATTTGGACATAACCTACTAGACTAGTGTTGCAAATATAAATATATCTGCAGGATAAAAGCAACTTAACTAAATGCAGTCAAATAAGCAACTTAACTAAATGAGGTGATTTTGTCAGGGAGGTAATAGAAGATTTGTGGTGAGTGATGGGTCACCATTGCTAAAAGGGCAGTCATTGCTCTCAGCTTTTCCCAACCAAAATCACCTCAGACTTTGAGCCCAGGATTGTTGGTTTCCCTCATCGTTTTCAGGAAACTATGAATATATTGATATTAATGTAAAATTTCCTGATTTTTAAAGTATCTTATAGTCCAAGGAAGCTTTTTCTCAGAATAAATTAGGTTACAGAGCTACCAGTATGTGGCCTCTGCTGTAGAAAATGGAGGACCTTCCAGAGTCTTGGACTAAGGAAGAGACATCAAAAAAATGGTATTTTATGGAGAGTAGCTGATTATTTTGTGGTCTTATACATTTTTACTTATTTGTAATCTTCTAAATATTGTCCGATGAGAGATTATTTGTAAAAACAGAAGCAATTAGGTCCTAAGTAGCAACAGAGTTGCAATAGTTGAATTAGGCAATATGCAGTTGTGCTTTCCATAGATGGCCACAGAAATCTCTCTCACACCACATGTTCTGAAATGTGAACTTGGCACGCCTCCATCCAGAAATAGAGTTCAATTCTCCTCTTATTGAACTGAGCTGATCTTAGTAACTCACTTGTCACAGGACAATGAAGTGGAAATGATGCTTTGTGACCCCCAACACTAGGTCAGAAGAAGCCTTACAGTTTCTGTCTTGATCATTTGGGATGCTTGCTCTCCAGACACTTCCCCCCACGATATGCGAAGCTCCCTCTCGTGTTTCTTTCTCTTGCAACCCAGCCCTTGGCATAGGAGGGAGCTCACATCACTTGGAGAGGGCACATATTGGTCTCCAGTTGAAAGTCTCCACTGAGCCCAGCCTGCAAGTTATCCCAGAACAGGTGCCAAATACCTACATGAAAAGGTCTCTAGATGATTCAAGCCACCAGATATTTAAGTCCTCCCCAGTCAATAAAGGCTTTCCAGAAGAAGCCTCAGATATCATGAAGCACTGCCCTGAATGAATTCCTGGCCCACAAAATCCACGAGCCTGACAAAATATTTGATTCCATTAAATTTGAGGGTGGTTTGTTTGCAGCAACAAGGTGATCAGAACGTGCATGCACTGCACTGCATAAGTGAGTCACAAATGACAGTGTACATAGGAATGCACCATTCCACATAAACATTCAGATTCCAACTGCCCCTCAGATTAGGTACAAGAGCAATATTTCTAATCAGCTTTTAGGTTATTCTAATGAAGATAACTTCTGACCATACTCAGGTAACTATAATCCTAGGAAGAACTCCGACAGAACTAAAGGGAGATTCATTTGTACAAAACACTAGGAGGCTGAGTGTTATCATTCAATTCAGAAAGCCCTCCTTGGAAGTAAGAGGCCCACTCAAAGGCAGCCTTTGCTCAGGGAGTTTATTTCCACATGATAAGCAGATATTCAGGTGTGAAATAGGGCTTCTCCTGGTTACTCTTCATGCAACTCAGTCTAACTAGAGTTAAATTACATGGTCTTGGGAAACAATCTTTAAATTAGACTGTGGTCCCTGAAAATTAAACAAATAGTAAATACATTTGTGACTTTATATATTTGGCATCCTGAAAGTGAGGGTATCAAGCCAAAAAAGAAAGAGAATTCATAATGTCTGGAAAAACCAAACCAAAATATTTATATGCTTACTCTGAAAAGGCTTGCCAAGTAATAGCGACTAGAATTCAGCAAAGAAGATTTCACACCAATGGCAATTCAAATGCTAAACTGGGAAGCCCTCACAGCTTCTCTCCTCCAGTGGGATTTTTGATAATGAATCTCATCAAAATCTATGTAAGGAGTATTTATTTTTAAAATAATTTGACAGCAGTATGGGTAAAATTAATATTCCCTTCAATACTAACCATGTTTATTGGCCTTATCCAGCCCCTTACTTCCTTTACTAACAGGTCAATTTTGTGTGTGTGTGTGTGTGTGTGTGTGTGTGTGTATTTTCTGTTTTATGGAATAGTCTGGCATGGTCACACTGTTCGAAAAATCTCTAAGCAGGTTTTGTTTACTTTTGATAATTTTTTGAAATTTTTGCTTTGCTTTTATTCTTGAACTTTCTGATAAAATATAAAAACTTTGTTCCTGATATTATCTTTACATAAATAAAACTTGATCTTAGGTAAACTCCTATTCACATATTTCAAAGTTTGTTGTTTTTAGGCTTAATTTGTTTTCTTCATAAAAGGAAGGCCAAAATAGGGGCACCTGGGTGGCTCAGTCAATTAAGCCTCGGCCTTGGTTGGGCTCAGGTCATGATCCCAGGGCCCCTGATCAGTGAGTAGCCTGCTTCTCCATCTCCCTCAGCGGCTGCTGCTCCCCCTGCTTATGCTCTGCCTCTCTCTCTCTCTCAAATAAATAAATAAAATCTTAAAAAAGGAAAAGCAAATGACAAAAAATTAAGACCAAAATAAATTTTGAAATCTTAAAATTGGCTTTAATTTACTGTAATGAATATTATGAATATTCGCCTGTTTATGGTGCTAAAAATACAATTAATATGAGTTACAGGCTAATTTCCCTTGCTACCTAAACTATATCAGAGCTTCAGTCATAAAGTCCTGAGCACTTAATTTATCCCGAATTTTTATTTTACAGATGTAGTCTCTTTTAACAGCACAGATGGAGGTTTTGATAAAACTCTTCTTAGAAGAAGGAAATGGGAAATGGACTAGATAAACTAAAAATATTATGCTCCTGGCATTCAACTTATTCTGATAAATTTTGTCTTAACTGACATAACATAGTCATATCATCGAGTTATGAGAATATCTTTATGGATTAAAACACCAGGCATAAATCCTTGATGAACACAACCTGTGGATGCTCCTTCCATGGGGTCTCAGTACTCTTTAGGCCTGAAATGCTATTAATATGTGTCATGTAGAAATACTATTTTGAAACAGAAATGGAGAAAAATGGCTATTTATTTATTTATTTATTTATTTATTTATTTTTGGTTTTTGAGTTTGTAACAGATTCTTTGGGAGTTAGTACCACTCCTACCATTTAATTACCTATACATTCCTTCTGTTTTATTGAGGCTGTCTTTAAAATTTCATCATTCGTGTTCAATAAAATAATGGGCTCTGGTGATATTGATGAGGCACCTTCAGGTCTTCCTCTCCCTAAACTTGACAGACTGCCTATCCTCAGACACAGTAAACCTCTCTTAAGTAATTATGCAATTAACGGTTGAAAAGTAGTGTTTAAAATGAGAAAGAAATATTATGGGTTGATGGGTAGGGCACTAATTGCCTAGAAATACTCTGAGCTTTCCAAATGAAGCTACTCCACCCATAAAATTCAAGTCCACAACATGTGGTCCTCCCTTCGCCACGAATTTCTCCCTTCAATTTACAATGACACCGACAGCCTTGGTCTCAGGCCATCAACTCTTCCTCGCACAGCATTAATCCCTAGGAAATGTCCTGTGACTCAGCTGCTACTGCTGGAATGCCAGCTGAAATTTTAGATACACGCACACACACAAATACACACACAAATATGCGGTAGCTCAAGAATCACAAATACCCAAAGCTGAGAAGGTTTCTTTAAAGGCTTTCTTTTTTCTTCTCTGACAAAGAACACATCACTAATCAGAAACACCTCACTGTAAGCCAAGATTTTTTGGCTATACAGTTAAAAAAAAATCAGAGAAATTGGTTTTAGCAAATTGAATTCTTAAGGAAACTTATGACAAAATTTGTAAGTTAAAATAATCTATAGTACAATTATAACTTCTTCATCCATAGATCAATATATGATAAGCTAAAAATCAAATGTGTTTATTAAAGGGATAGAGGGCAGATGATGTAGATGAATGTTTGACTAATCTACAGAGTGTGAATGAGGATAGCTGGCATCTGTGAGGTAGAGAGTCCAGTCAAAACATGATATTATTAAAACATTTCCTATGTTGTAATTAAAAGAAAATATCTAAATCTCAATATGCTTTATCTATTTACTTATAATAGAGAAAATTATGTTTAAGAATTCAGTTAAATTTATTCACTGAAATGTTACATAATCTTGAAAACCGAAATATTTCAAAATAAATTATTTTCATAAGTAATTACTTTGTAAATTACTTATTTAATTAAGAGCACTCTTAAACAAAAGGTAAAATTTGAACAGTCTATAATCAAATCACTAAACTAATGATAAAAATGCATTATAATTCCCTGTCTCAAGATATTAAAAATATTTTTAAAAATTATAAACTCTTAAATAATCAATAACTAACACAATCAATTATTTCTTGTTCCAATAACATTAGAGGAAGCATACCAAGTAGATCAACTTTTTATGCTGCTATTCATCTTTGTGAATTCTTAAGACTTTGTGTTTTATTCATTCCCAAAGTTAACTGATTTTAACTTTTTTTTTAAATTTTTATTTATTTATGATAGTCACAGAGAGAGAGAGAGAGAGAGAGGCAGAGACACAGGCAGAGGGAGAAGCAGGCTCCATGCACCGGGAGCCTGACGTGGGACTCGATCCCGGGTCTCCAGGATCGGGCCCTGGGCCAAAGACAGGCGCTAAACCGCTTCACCACCCAGGGATCCCTGATTTTAACTTTGAAGTCATTTATTATTAATTAATTTTTCTATACCTGGCTACTAATTTTCACTTCCTGGAAATTTTTAGATTATTAAATGATATAATTTTGTATTAATAATCAAGGTTATTCTTTTATATTTTTAAGAAAAACTTAAATGTTTGAACAACTACTAATATATTGATGTTATTTTAGAGGATTTTTCTGTGCTGATTTTTAATACATTTTAAAATTCTCTTAGACATTAAAGACTGTCAAATATTATTTGCAATTGATTCTTTGCTTCAATAGTCAACCTAATTTTTTTTTTTTTTAACTTTTGGCTAAGGTAGTCCATTTATTTGTAAATGCACATGCCGTGAGACCACAGATTCTATTTATTATTTTAATTTTATTTAAATTAAATTAATTAACATGTAGTGTATTATTGGTTTCAGAGGTAGAGGTCAGTGATTAATCAGTCTTATATAATATCCAATGTTCACTACATCACATACCCTCCATCACCCAGTTACCCCGTCCCCCTGCTTTCATCCCCTCTAGTGACCCTCAGTTTGTTTCTGATGATTTTTTAAAATTTTTATTTAAATAAAATTAACATATAATGTATTATTGGTAAAAAGCATTTGACAAAGTACAGCATCCCTTCTTGATTAAAGCGCTTCACAGTGTAGGGATAGAGTGAATATACTTCAATATCATAAAAACCATGTACAAAATGTCCACAATAAATGTGTTCTCAATGGGGAAAAATTGAGATCTTTTCCCCTAAGATCAGGAACACGACAGGTATGTCCACTCTCATCACTGTTCAACATAGTAGTAGAAGTCCCACCCTCAGTAATCAGACAACAAAAAGAAATAAAAGGCATCTGAATTGGCAAAGAAGAAGTCAAACTCTCACTCTTTGTAGATGACATGGTACTCCATTTGGAAAACCCAAAAGACTCCAAAATTGCTAGAACTAACAGAGGAACTCAGCAAAATGGTAGAATATAAAATCAATGCACAGAAATCAGTTGCATTTCTATACACTAACAATGAGACAGAAGAAAAAGATATTAAGGAGTCAATCCCATTTACAATTGCACCCCAAACCATAAGATAAGTAGGAATAAACCTAATTACAGAGGCAAAAGATCTGTAGTCAGAAAACTATAGACACACTCGTGAAAGAAACTGAAGAAAACACAAAGAAATGGAAAAATGTTCCATGCTCACGGATTAGAAGAATATTGTTAAAAAGTCTATGCTACCTAGAGCAATCTATATATTCAATGCAATCCTATCAAAATACCATCAACTTATTTCACAAAGTTGGAACAAATAATCCTAAAATTTGTATGGAACCAGAAAAGACCATGAATAGCCAAAAGAACATGGAAAAAGAAAACCAAAATGGTTGGCATCACAATCCTGGACTTCAAGCTCTATTACAAAGCTGTGATCATCAAGACAGTATGGTACTGGCACAAAAACAGACACATAGAGCAATGGAACAGAATAGAGAACCCAGAAATGGACCCTCAACTCTATGGTCAACTAATCTTCTACAAAGCAGGATAGAATATCCGATGGAAAAAAGATAGTCTCTTCAATAAGTGGTGTAGGGAAAATTGGACAGCCACATGCAGAAGATGAAATTGGACCATTTCCTTAAACCATACACAAAAACAGACTCAAAATGGATGAAAGTCCTAAATGTGAGACAGGAATCCATCAAAATCCTAGAGGAGAACACAGGCAGCAGCCTCTTTGACCTCGGCGACAGCAACTTCTTGCTAGACACATCTCCAAAGGCAAGGGAAACAAAGGCAAAAATGAACTATTGGGACTTCATCAAGATAAAAAGCTTTTCACAGCAAAGGAAACAGTTAACATGTGACATATCAGATAAAAGGCTAGAATCCAAGATTTATAAAGAACTTATTAAACTCAACACCCAAGGAACAAATAGTCCAATCAAGAAATGGACAAAAGACATGAGCATACATTTATCCAAAGAAGACATACAAACAGCCAACAGACAAATGAAAAAAAAAAATGCTCCACATCACTTGGCACACCACTTGGCAAGGATGCAGAGAAAGGGGAACCCTTGTACGCCACGGACAAGAATGCAAGCTGGTACAGCCACTCTGGAAAACAGTATATAAGTTCTCAAAAAGTTGAAAATAGAGCTACTCTACAACCCAGCAATGGCACTACTGGGTATTTACCCCAAGGATACAAATTTACTGATCCAAAGGGGCACCTGCACCCCAATGCTCATAGCAGCAATGTCCACAGTAGCCAAACTATGGGAAGAGCCCATGGGTCCATCAACAGATGAATGGATAAAGAAGATGTGGTAGATATATATAATAGAATATGACTCGGCCATCAAAAAATGAAATCTTGCCATTTGCAACGATGTGGATAGAACTTGAGGATATTATGCTAAGTGAAATAAGTCAATCAGAGAGAGAATTATCATAGATCTCACTCATAGGTGGAAGTTAAGAAACAAAACAGAAGATCATGGAGGAAAAAATGAAACAAGATGAAATCAGAAAGTGAGACAAACCATAAGAGACCCTTAAGCATAGGAAACAAACTGAGGGTCGCTGGAGGGGGCTTTGGGGTAACTGAATAACAGTCAACCTAGATTCCACTTCCTTTCTATACATCTATGTGTATCTGTACACACCAATACATGGGTATATATCCTATTAATAATATATACTTCCTATTCTAGTTTTTTTTTCTTCAGATTTTACTTATTCACAAGAGACACACACAGACAGAGGCAGAGACACAGGCAGAGGGAGAAGCAGGCTCCATGCAGGGAGCCCGATGTGGGATTCGATCTCAGGACTCCAGGATCAGGACCTTAGCCGAAGGCAGAGGCTTACCTGCTGAGCCACCCAGGTGTCCCTGTTTTTTGTTTTTTGTTTTTTGTTTTTCCTTTTTAAGTAGACCACAATGCCCTGCTTATTTTAAAAGAGAAAGAGATAAAGTTGTCTTACCTGCCCTTTAAACTACTTTGGGAAAATGCTAAGTCAGCTGAACTAAATTTAGCAATTACCTTTTAGCTGACAGTGTCTTCTGATGTGGGAATCATTCTCAGCCTTGCCGGGTTCCTGCCAGATTGTGTCATTCACTGTTTTCCTTTCTAAAATATAGTAGAGGATTGGTTAGCAGAAATATGTCCAGTAAGTGTAAGAAATATAAAATCAAAACAAGATCAGCACAGAGTTCTAACTTGGTAAGTGATAATCAGAGAGCTCTGTGGTCCATCCTGGAGAGTGTAGTAGTCCCTGACGCAAAACCCCAAGCGTCCTGTGGGCTCCCATTTATTTCCATGAACTATATAAGCACCCAAGCATTTGTGGTAGGATGCTGCAATTGAAATACCTGTTGATAGTTTATGATTATATTATTCTTGGAAGTATTTTTCCTGAGTTAACCTTTATGATTTTAGGCTTAGTTCAGTGCCTCCACCCTCCACATTCCTCATCATTTGTAACTAAATGATCACATGTATGGAGAGAAAAATGAGTTGTGATAGTTTCAAGAAACTCTCAAATCTTGAGTGGAAGAACGATGACTTGCTTGCCCTTGTCCTCACACCACCTAGAGCAGAACCTGGACATGTGGTGAAGAACAGAACTACACTAAAATGAAGAAATTAAAAAAAAAAAATTAAAACAAATTAAAAAAAAATAAAATGAAGAAATTAGAATCCCTTCTAACCTCCTTACCAAAGAGGATCATTACACATGTTGTATCATCATATTGATAAAGCAAAATTGAGATTACGCACCCAAAGCATCACATGGAAACAAGGTCAGCATGCCTGTGTTGTTTTTTTTTTTTTCAATATTTTATTTATTTACTCATGAGGGACACACACACACACACACACACACAAAGGCAGAGACACAGGCAGAGGCAGAAGCAGGCTTCATGCAGGGAGCCCGATGTGGGACTCGATCCCCGGTCTCCAGGATCACGCCCTGGACAGAAGGCAGCGCTAAACCACTGAGCCACCCGGGCTGCCCACCTATGTTGTTTTTAAAGTCATTATTTACTCTCATATTTGACTACAGGAAGGCAGTCAAGCATCAAGAATTATATTAAGATGGAAACATCTATAGCCTTGTGTGCACAAATTGCAGAGCAGGCTATGTGAATAAGTGTATATGGAAAATATATCTTTTTCTTTTATTTAAGATTATGCATTATTTAAATCAGGGCTGATATTCAAAATATTTAACAACTAGCTGCCCACAAGGCCTTGACTAGTGAGATAGTACGTAGTCCCTGTGGCTGCTGCCACCTGAAGAATATCAGACCTAATTAAAATGAAGACACTCTTGGAAGATGCATCCATTGTGATCATCACTTTGGTCTGAATGAGCTTTCAGATCCTACTCAGGAGACTGGTTTTTGAAAAGATGACGAAAGGAGTTTGAGCATCCAACTCCTAGATTCTGCTGGAGAGAAAAGGCACGCACAAGTTTGACAAACTGCATTAAAAATAAATTACTGCCTCTGTCCCTGGGTGGTTCAGTTGGTTAAGTGTCAGCCTTCCACTGAGGTGTTGATTTTGGGATCATGGGATCAAGCCCTGCATTGGGCTCCCTGCTCAGTGGGGAGTCTGCTTCTTCCTCTCCCTCTGCCCCTCCCCCCCATTTGTTCATGCATGCTCTTTCAAATAAATAAACAAAATCTTTAAAAAAATAAATTATTGTCTGAATAATCCAGATGTTTACCACTGTGACTATTTTATAATTAGTGACACTATATTCTATAAGAGGAGAGACATCCATTAATTTCTAAAATTAATAGATATTTACTTCAGAATTAAATGCAAATCAAGCCAATTGCCTTTATTTTAACTACAAGTACTGTAATCACAGAAACTAAAGAAAAGATCTGGTGCTTGAAATGCTGTAGAAGAATCTTTTGTAATACAACCATTTTTTATTTCTTTTTTATTCACTGCTGGTTTCATGTATCTGAAAAGATACCGAAGAGGTCACCTTGACCATGGTCAGCCAAGCTAAAGTTGGGAAGCCGGAAGATAATCAGCCAATAAACCATCAAAGAGAATTATATTTTTAATGTAAAAGGAAATTATTCTGAATAAATCAATGATTTCTTTGTCTTAGCCATTTACAGTTAGAATGGAACCACCTTCCTTTTAAAAAAATTTCTTCTATAGAATTCAAAGACAATTCAATTTGACTTTCATTAATCACTTATTGTTGCTGTATGGAAATGGCAGAAGAAAAGAAGTTTCAGAGAAACAGAACATATTATCTGCATGAGTAATCTTATGAATTACTAACCAAATCTTTTGTTTTCAGACACAGATCTCCAGATTGACCTAGAGGAATAAAAGGAACAGATATTTAAGTCTACATCTAGTAAATAATATTTTTAATTAAACAGAAACTAGATTACCTAAACATGCTTGTAATATGTTTCAGAGCAGACATAAATTCTACCTATAACGAAGGTCTATATATAGCCCTGAATTTTCCTGACCCTATATGGCAAGGATAATCTTGGCCTGGAAATTTCCAAGCAATATAGAGAAATATCCACGCAACATTTATAAACCACCCCCACACACAAAGTGAGCCATTTTTACATGAATATATCTCAAGATAATCAATAAATAGTTAATGTGGAAAAGCTCTTTTTGGAATAATTCTGTTCAATAAATACAGAAAGAATGATTGAATATAATCACATACAATCCCTAATGAAACAATAGATCTTGGCGATAATCAACAAATGACGTTAAAAACTTTTCATTGCAAGGCTGAAGGGCAACTTTGTGCTGAATGGATCAGCCTGATGCCATCTGAACCCACTAAGCAAGTTCACAGTCATAAGCATAGAAGACAACCAGATATACAGGCTTCCAAAGTAATGCAACAGGAAGCATATAGTCACTGATGACCTACTTTTAAAATATATACACATATATCAAACTTAAACATTATCTAGCCTCGAGATCTGACTACAAAATTTACAGGAAGCATAGAGGATAGAAGAACATGGGGTTTTTGTTGTTGTTGTTGTTGTTGTTGTTGTTTTAAGAAAAATACCACAAATGATGCAATCAGCAAAATTCCTCAGAACAAACAATCCAGTTTCTTCAGCAAATTAATGGAGAAGGACCTATGAATTAAGAAATGTGAACTGAATGCATTACAATGATCCTGTTTGGATCATGATTCAAATTAACTATAAATAAAAAGCACTTGAGGCTATTAGAAAAATTTTAACAGTGACTATATATTTGGTCATATTACACAACTTTTCTTAATGTTGTTCTAGTGTAGTGGTGGTAATGTGCTTATGCTTTTTTTAAAAAAAAATACAGTGCTTGCTTTTTAACAATATATATCAGAGCATGAAATTATGTATCTGGGATCTACTCTTAAAAAAATAGTGGGAGTTGGAGGGCTGGGGAGTCAAGTGGGTAGAAATGAAATGAGATAGACTATAGGTTGATACCTGTTCAAGCTTGGTGATATGAGTTCACTATTATCTCCTCCTTTATATATAATTGAAAATTTCTATAATAAAATGTCCAAAACAGAGATGGAAGATAGGACTATGCTGACTCTATCATAATTATTTTATGCACTAGGTGAACACATGTGTGTCCTGTACATATAATTAACTTTGTTTGTAACTTGAGTGTTTTCCACTGTTTAATATTCTTGGTACTCATTAAATTAATGCCAAGTTCACCTTTTCTTAAGCTCAGGGTTGTAAGAAAAAAAATCTGCATATATAATTTTTGTCTTTACCATTTTATTTGCGTTTGCTTTTTTCCTTGTTAATGCAAGTGCTTAGGACACCTCTTGGCAAAGAGTTAGTGTTCCAAAACTATTTATAGTATTGTAAGGTAAGGTAGGTGCAGAATAGCACGAGATGTTATTCCCTTCAGGGGAGTGGTGGACAAAAGAATCAAGGAAGCTGAGATTCTTCAATTTTATTTTAATGGTTTGGAATCTGAGGAACATGGTAACTGAGTTTGAAAAATCCTGATTCAGTCAGTATCTGGTACTTTTCCCTCTCATTCCTTCCACTCAATGTTTTGGCATCCTCTGATCTAGAGAAGCATCAATCATAAGCCAATAGCTCTAATTTCATTTAACTGTTTTATTTGGAATTGATGAGTTCCTTATCTGTGGATAGAATGAACCGTGACATAGGGCAGTTTTTAAGATTGAGAGGAGCCCTGTCAAAAAACCTCTTCTTTACTCCAGGTCAGGCTTAAAATGACACTATTGTAAAGAGTAAACTGTGGCTTAAACTACCCTTGCCTGCCAGGTGCTCTAAGCTGTTCCTCATCCAATTAAGTACTATGGATGTATTTTATATACTTACTGGGAGAAAGCTTTGAACAGGAAAGGTAGGGGATCCCTGGGTGGCTCAGCGGTTTAGCGCCTGCCTTTGGCCCAGGGCGTGATCCTGGAGTCCTGGGATTGAGTCCCACATCAGACTCCCTGCATGGAGCCTGCTTCTCCCTCTGCCTGTGTCTCTGCCTCTCTCTCTCTCTCTCTCTCTCTCTCTCATGAATAAATAATAAAAAAATAAAATCTTCGAACAGGAAGTGTAGGAAAGGATATGAAAGCACAGAACGCCTTGGGAGCAGGAAAGGAAGGCTGTCCAGAAAGGCTACAACCAAAGAGAACTTCATGTATTAACAATTTGGTCTCAGACCATTCCAGAGTGCAAGAAAGCTATTCTGTATCATCAGTAACCAATCTGGAAATTTCCTCATAAACCAACCTCCGGCCCCTGTGTATTTCCAGCTTGTTAGTTAAAATCCCATTACCTTATGCAACATGTGTGTGCCACATCCTCTGGCAGCTTGATGAGCTATACGTAAAGCCAAGCCTGACCTAAATAACCGAAATCTCTTTACAAACACATTTTTATTTGGATTAGAAGAACCCTTCAGAAGATTAATAGGTCACTGATAGAAGCATGTCTTTGAGTAGGCTCCCACTTTAATCTGAACCTCATTGAAACACATGTTTCTTCTTCTGGAAATTTAATTTTCACATCCCTGTATACAGAAATGTCACAACACAGGTTTCCTATGCATCAGCATAAATGGATAAATGGTAGCAGAGTAAAACATATCTAGATTTTTTAAACAGCACTTTGACAGGAAAACCACTAAAATATTCCATTTGACCTTACAGAACTAACAGAATGTAAAGTTTTCAAAGTAAACTTGACTTACTTTCTTTTTGGTTGTGCATCCTCAAAATTAGAAACTTCCTGAAAAATAAAATACAGAAGAAAATAAAATGATACTACTCTAAGAAATCAGAAGGAAAATTCACGTATGGTACATCTTTGAGTGTAATCCAAATGTATCATTTCCCCCTTCCTAATAAACTGACTGGTGTTTCCCCCTTGTATTTTGGCACTATGTCATAGAATCTCAGTTCAATTTTTTTTTCTTTATTCTTTGTAACTTTGAGAGATGTAGATGCTTTCTTTATTAACTAGGGCTTATATCTTATTCAAAGCCCTGGTCAGTTAATAGAGCAAGTCTTTGAACTAAAAACATGCAATTAAATCCTCATAACTTCAAGTTTTCATTCCCTATCAACCCACCACCGCCAAGGGGGGAGATACACACCAGAGTATGCTAATTACATCACACAGTACTTTCCTTTGAGAAAGTTTAAACTATCACAATGCCTCGAGTATGTTGAAATACACCTGTGATTCATCTGGCCTTTCTCTTCAGAGTAACTGAATGTTGTGTAAAATCCCTAATACTTTTCGGGGAAGAATATGTCGCCACATCTTTCACCATCATTGAAAGAGCTTAAACTGCTCCCTGGCACCTTTAAGAACCCTTAAGATTTTCCTGTTATCACTCGTCTTCCCCTTCATTCAAAACCATTTACATTTTTGATGCTCGGGGTACTTTTTGATTATCTACTATATCATAGGCAACAGACCATGTTGTAGAGAGCTTTGACTGGTGTGGTAGGAATTTGTGTAGTAAAGACTGTTGGAACCAATATTCCAGATGGGGGAAAAATAGAAATGCAAAGGTGGGGAAGAATATAAATGAAAATCAGAAAAAGGAAAATTGGTTGATAGTATTAGTCTGAGCACTGCCAAATCCAGGATAACCTTTCCCCTACAAAGTAACTGAAGGGACCCTTTCTCTAACCCTTGTTATGTTTTTGTCAAGATTGAACTCTCAAGGACAATTTAAATTATGTATTTCAAGCTGGTGAGTAGAGTGTCACTGAAAATTCCAGATGCTGACACACTCCATCCCTGAACTTTTTTTTTTTAATTTTTATTTATTTATGATAGTCACACAGAGAGAGAGAGAGGCAGAGACACAGGCAGAGGGAGAAGCAGGCTCCATGCACCGGGAGCCCGATGTGGGATTCGATCCCGGGTCTCCAGGATCGCGCCCTGGGCCAAAGACAGGTGCTAAACTGCTGCGCCACCCAGGGATCCCCATCCCTGAACTTGAGGAACAGTTTTTGCCAAGTTAAGATACCTATGGGTCCCCCACAGGACAATGTCTAAACAGGTGGGAGTGGGGGTAAATACTTGAGAATCATGAAGTAAACCCTGAGGTGAGGTGACATATCAGCACATACCACTCCTTCAATTCTCTATGCTTTATCATCATGTGTCCTAAAAATAACCCAACTCTATCCATGGTCTTTTTGTGAAATTCCTTCAGTATTGGTCTGGATGTCTCCACACCTCAGCCTAGAAGCCAACTGTGTTCCTTTCACCACCATCAGCAACCATACCAGCTTTGTGAGGGTCATCAGGAAAGAGGATGGCCATCCATCTTTGTAGTTATATTTTCCTATCACACATATTTGTAATTTAGCTGGGAAGGAACAAGTTCCATGTTCACATAATCTATAAAATCTGGGCTAAATATGTCTCAGTAGTCAGAATTTACTGTTTTGAGTCTAATAGGATTAGATAAAGTCTATAGGATTAGATAAATTTCTTCAGATTGCAAATCTCATAGTCTTCTAAATAGATTCTCCCTATTTTGAGTATAGAGAAAGAGGTGTCTGGTCTAGAGTATAAAAGGTCAACTTGCAATATGAAAGTTGGGAAACATTAGATAATGTCTGTATTTTTAATCATACAAGCCACAGTACTTTTGAATTAACTTATATCAGTAATCCATGATCTTGGTTTCTGTTTTACATGGTAAAGTTTATTTTGTGCTGTACGAAAAATGCTACCAAAGAGATTAATTCCAGAGGACTCACAAAACTTGTGTGCAATGGAGCTTTAAGTGTTTGAGTCTGGGATGGGGGGGTGTATTATTCAAACACAGTCTTCTGCCTCACTTAGGTGAAGCCTTGGCTAAGTAGGCGTTGGGCTCCGACAAAACTGGTCAAATACATGTGACTGCTGATTATGGTAAAAGAGATACAGTTAGCTCTGGGCTGAGGCATAGAGACATCCGGATCAAGACCAGGGACAAAGATTGGTTATTTTTAGGGTATATTTTGTCACAACATTTTCTAGGGACTATCTAATTTTTTCTGCTTTACTGGAATCCAGGTTAGCCATTTTTACTTGTAATGAATCACTTTGGTTTGGGAATGTTGTGTTACAGAGTTCTCTTATGATGGATACTTTCGAAAAAGATTTTGAAGGGTGCCTGGCTGGCTCCGTAGGAAAAGTACTGATCTTTGAGTTGTGAGTTCAAGCCCCATGTTGCATGTGGAGATTATTTAAATAAATACAGCTTGAAAAAGAAAAAGAACAAGATTTTGGGTTAAAACTTCTTTTAATCCCTATTAAGATATAAGAAGTAATGTAGCTTTCCTTTGGCAACCTGCTTCCTCTAAGATGGCAGAGAGAGTCAAGCACATTAAATGTGAGACTGAAGTGTGATTATGTGGGGGGAAGAGATTACTCAAACAGGGCAACAGCTACTTAATTAATAATACGTCTGTTCCCTGGATGTTGCCTAGTGGTAGATTACTACTGAACTGGTTAAGCAATTTTTAGTACTCCTTGTACCAGACTCAAGGCAGCTGCTTTCCATTCTGACTTCTGCTTACATAAGCAGACTGTTATGTATTGAGTTCAGACCCTGTATTCCTAGAGGAGCAAGTCAAAGAAAGACTAGATGCAGCTTTATTTTTAGAACTACATCTGTGTGTGTATGTGTGTGTGTGTGTGTGTGTTACTCTGAACTCCAAAAAGAAGATACCATTTCAGCGAGTCGATGAAATGATTCTATCTAGTCCATTAATTTGACACTTGCCATAAATACTAGGCAAAACTTGCTCCTGTTAGCCTTCGTTTCATTATCCCCTAAATCAAGCACTAATCATTAGTCTTACCTTTCATTCACTAGGGAGTTTGTGGCTTAATTTAATTTTTACCCCTGGCAATTGTTAGGAAAATAAAAAATGAAATGTAGGCAAATTATTACAAATGGGCCGGCAGAAACTAAAGAATATGTCCAACATGTGTTATTATTCAAGGCTATGAGAGTAGGCTGTAGGAGTAAAGCATTTTCACATAACTGCAACAAGGTCATATAAGGTCAAATTTAAAAAAACAATTGAAAATGAAAAAAGAGAAGAGGACACTTAGAAGAGTTTTTGGATACCAAATGCCATATTTCTATTCTCATGCAGTGGTTACGGTTGGCTGTCCTTTGGGGTTGAGTCTAATATGTGTCTGTTTCTTGCATTATTGGTTTTTAAATCTTACTTTCAAATCACAAAGTCAAAAAGGAAAAATGAAGTGAATAGGTCAGGGATTGTTGTTGCCTAACTAATGGAAATGTGAAAGGTGTTTCTGCACCAGAGAAAATTGATTGGCAGTAAGTGATGGTGTAAATCCCACAGTGAACTTTTAAGACTACAGAGATCTGACCTTTGATTTGCAGATGAATAAACTGAGATCCCAAATGGTAAATTGACTTGTCTAGGGTCGTGCATATAGTGCTCTACTTTGATTAAATGTTAGTCACTTTTTCATTCTAATATATTCTTTTAGAATTATATAATTCACTCATTCATACATTCAGAGCTCAATAAATATTTATTGAGCATGTGCTATGTTTCAGACACTGTTTTAGATGCAAAGAAGAATTACAAGTGGTCCTTCTCTCAGATATTCAACCATCAACGACTGCTAATTTCAGGATCCTGTTGGAGTCCATGATTTTCCTAACTTTGAAGATTAAGTGAGCCAGCCTTCGTAAAATCCTTACACAATGCCAAACACTTTGAAGATACTTATGATGTTATTTTTCATTAAATTAATTATTCATTATTAGTTACATCGAATTTTAATATTGAAGCAAGAGTTGAGCATAAATACAAATACACACACATATATGTGTATGCATACATATAACTTCTCATTAAAATAAGTTAAACCAATTTCTATTTTGTCCAACTGATTCTCTTGAGAGAAGGAGGATGATTCACTTGCATAACTGAAATGGTTTTACTAATATTAAAATACAGCAATTCCAAGAATGCCACATCCAAACTGAATGAGCCTATTTCTGGACATTTCTTAGGTTCCTATGCTTCAGTAAAGTTCCTGCAGATGTTCAAAAAAAGTTAATTTAATGGAAGTTCCTTTTAAAAAAAAAAGTCTCATAGACATCTGGCAAAGATGATTATGATGCTTCAAAGTTATTAAAATAGAGTAGTTTTGCAGTACACCTAAAGCCACCAGAGAGAGTGTAACACACACACACACACACACACACACACACACACAAGCTCTGTTCTCAGAGAGGAAGTTTGTGTGACTGGATAACAAACTATCACCCCTGTAAAGGAGTCCTACCGCCCAAGGACTTCTACCTCGCCTCTACGTCTTCCTGCAAATGTGTGTAGAAAAATCTCATGATGGAAAGGTCTCCTAAGTTCTCAAAGAGATCACACAGCAAAGAGGAATATTCGTGAATGTAGCTAGTCTGAACCCAATTGCTAAAGCAGGTTGCTAAGAATGATATGGCTTTAAATCACATTGCTTTTCTATTCCTTGATTTAACATATTTGCAGAATAATAATGGCAGAACACTCATGTACTATCAAGCACAATTCTTAATGCTTTATATAGAGTAGTTCACCTAATCTTTACAGCACTCCTATGAGGTGGATACTATTATAATGGAAGATACTATAAATGAGGACACTCCATTTACAGATGGGTAAACTGAGGCATAGAGCAGTTGAGATTCTTGCCTAAGGTCACATAATTAATATGTGGTAAAACTGGTATTTTATGCCTGTCTTAACCATTACACAATGCTACTTCTATACTTGACTGCACAGATCCAGAATCTACCTCTCATTTAGGTCAGAGATCTCACAAATGAGCACTATTGGCCAGGGAGAGAGTGGCCATGAAAAAGCAGAGAAAATATAATACTATCTTCCAGTACTAAACAAAGAACTCAGAAAGTACACCCTTATCAAAGCATTATTAACAAGAATAATTTAGTATTATTTGAAGACAAGGGCATAGACAGCACACTGATGTGTTTTAAAGGCACTAATCATTTTGTGGATGCTGCCATCATCATCAAAGAATGCCCAGTAATTTATGACGGCACATTTAATTAAAAGTGAGCACTTCCGGAACCACTGAATTGAGATGACAGTCTGTACATTGGCGGTCCCCAGTATATTACTATAATAATGTTACGGTTCTCAGGGAAAACAGATTTCATCCCCCCATGAGAATGCAATGAAGAAGAAGCAATGTCAGCTCATCCGGATGGGAAAAGTAGACTTTCCTGCCAGGCTGTCCAGCTCCTGTCAAAGAGTAACAACCCTATATAGCTAATGAATTTTGATTTCCTCAAGAGAAGCAGGTGGTGTACGGCATACCCACATGGCCCATCATCTCAGGGCAGATCACATAGCTTGTAGTGCCTGGAGAATGCACAGGTACTGTATCTAATCTGCCAGAGACAGAGCTGGTAAATCACAGAAAATTTTGCCATTTGTCTACTGGTGTGCTAAGTGAGCTTTCTATCAATCCTGAACTAACAAACTCCTCTCACAGCACTATAAATATCCAGGATGACAAAACAAGTTTCCTAGGGGATGGTTATTTGCATTATAAAAGATTCTTCCTTTACAAAAAGATTCCATTCCAGATTTCTTAAAAAAGAGAGCTTTTCTTAAGTATCTTCAAATGTGTCGTGATTTATGAAGTTATATTTACACAGGTTTTAGAAAGGGGAATAACGTTTATTAAGTCACCTGTTTTCTGCCACTTATATCATTATCTTACTTAGTTCTCAAGCCACAAATGGAACAAGAGCAAGCCAAACAAACTTGTGAGAAGTCTGTTAGGAAATGTGATGGGTAAAAATATGAAATTCCATCCTTACAATGAGAAAACATTGAACTGGCATCCAGAACCTGGCTTGCTTCCCCAGGTCTGCTCCTACATTGGGCAAGATCCAAAAACTCTCGCAGAACTTCAGTCTCTGCATCCACAGAATAAGGCTGGTGAATGCGAACTTTAAAATCTCTTCCAAAGCCATGGTTCCTAATCTACAATATTTCAATCCAGAATCAGCAGGGATGACAAAAGCTTTTAAGAGAAAATTAAAGTGAGAATGGGCTTTTTTGCTTTACAGCTTTTTCTTTAAAACATGATTAAAGAGATAACCATGGCTTTCATTAGATTCAATTAGTAATTGTATCATAAGCTTAGGAAATAAAAAAGAGAAGAAGGCATAATTAACCTTAATCTATTGATTTCATTTTATTTTAACATAAGTCTCTGTTTATGAGAGGATACTAATTAAAACCACCAGAAAGTGTTCACACATGAATTGGTGGCAGAGGAATAACTGTATGTATGGACATAATGGGTAAAAAAAAAAAAAAAAAAAAAGTACAGTCTTTTTAATGAAGGTAATCTATGTTTTATATGTCAGCTTGTTAGGAGTCATTTTACAATCCAGAAATCAAGAAAAGGATTACATACACTGTTTTGACACTGACTCCTCTTGTTCATAGTTTGATGAAGACCTAGCTGATGGGATGCCATTGTTAATCTCATTTTCTTCCTTTAGTGTCTATGTTATTAATAGCTCTGTCAATGCTAATGCTAATATGGAGACAGAACAAAAAACTCCCAATTTTAATAGTTTGGAGGCAAGTAAGAAATGCAGTTGAGTGGTTAGAATACCAACCTGAGAGTCACCTACCTTGATTTCTCCATTACTCACCTATTCTAATGACATGTCACGTTTCAATGTGTCCATTTATCCATTTATAAGACACTTGGCTCTAAGTGCTTTTTAAGCACTTTTGTGAAAGATGCTAGAACAGTGTGCAATGATAATGTCTTAACCACCTCCTTTCACCACTTTTAACTCTAGTTCTTCCTTTAAATCTTAAATCTCATCTCTGTGGAACTGGCACCGTTAAGCCACAAACCACAGTTATGTTCTTAGAGATAACACCTATTATTGATCATTTATTTTGTGCCAACCACTGTGCTAATAATGTAATTATATTGTTGCCTTTTACTCTCAAATGATGAATAAGAGTAACAGTTTCTTCATTTTACAGAAGAAATCAGGCTTGAAGATTTTAATGAACTAGGAGGCTTTGAAATTTTATAAGGCTTATCTGATCCCCCAATCTTGTGCTACTGGCAACTATATTATTTTTTCTTTTGAAATTCCTTCTGAGAATTCTTATACAAGTAGGGCTTGGTGCTTACAATATAGTATTTAATTATGTAGCTATTTATGTTCCTCTCTAGATATTTTGGGCATATGTATTTCTTGCTGTAGATGACATCTTTCATTCACTAAACCTAAAATCAATGTGCAGCAGAAGAGGAAGAAGAGGAAGAAGGGAGAAAGAGAAGCAAGAGGAGGAGAAGAAAGAGAGGAGAGAGGAAGCAGGAAGGGGAGAAAGAAGGAAGGAATGAAGGAAAAAAAGAAAGAAACTTCTCTTGTTATGAGAATAAGATGTGGGGTTTTGGTCCTGTCCACTACATCTATCAACCTAAGGCACAAGACAAAATTGACTAATAGGGGCAAAATACAAGTCATGGGCATCCATTTTTAATGTGACAAATCTCAGCAGAGACAGTGTAGAGCTTATCACAGTGATAGCGTCTTCTTGATTTGGCTACTTCCTGTAATCTGACAGAAGCAGCAGCTCTCCTGGGTGGCAAGTTTTGTAGTGTGCTTCTCAGAGTAATTCCTGCAAGCTCAGCTATGTATTTATCTTCAATGTCCCAATAATTCTGAGCTCTCTTTAACCTGTAATACATTCCTTTCTGCTTGAATTAGCTAACACTGATTTGATTATCTACAAATAATTCTGATTAGTTACTTATCAAATTAATTTTGGTTCCTATATTAGTTAAATATTGCTGTGAGGATGCCTGGGTGGCTCAGTTGGTTAAGCATTTGCCTTCTGCTCAGGTCATGATCTCAGGGTTCTAGGATTGAGCCCCACATTGGGCTACCTCTCCCTCTGCCCCTCCCTTCCACTCTTGCTCTCTCTATCTTAAGTAAGTGAAGTGAATGAATAAATAAATAAATAAATAAATAAATAAATAAATAAAATATTGTCCTGTAATAAATTACTCCAAAATGTAATGGCTTAAAACAATAAGCACTTAATATCTCATAGTTCCTGTGGGTCATGAATATGGGCATGACTTAGATGGGTCCTTTGTTTCATGGTCTCTCACAGGGTTGCAGTCAAGTTGTTGGACCAAAGAACTGAGGTCTTATCCAAAGCTTAGCTGGGGAAAGATCCTCTTCTAGGGTCACTTAGTGATTATTGGCAGCATCCAATTTTTTGAGGGCTATTGAAATGAAAGCCTCATTTTCTTGCTGGCTGTAGGCTGACTGGCTCTAGGTTCCTTACCACTTGGGCCTTTCTAGATGGATCTTGCTTCATGATAATGTTCAAGCCAAGAAGGTTATGGACCCAGTCTGTTAGCAAGACAGAAGTCAGGGTCTTTTGTAACCTAATCATGGAAGTGACTTCTTGTTACCTTTGCCAAATTCTGTAGGAATCAAATCACACAGAGGGGTGGGGATTACATAAGGACTTAAATATCAGAAGGCAGATAGGACGATTAATTTTGTATCAACTTGGCTAGACCACAATACCCAGATATTTGGTTAAACACCAGCCTAGAGGCCACTAGGAAAGTATTTTTTAGATGAGATCAACATTTAAATCAATAGATTTTAGCACACTACCCTCCATAATATAAATGGGTCTCATCCAATCAGTTGAAGATCTTAAGACAAAAAGACTGTAGTCTCCCATAGGGAAGAAGTAATTCTGCTTCTAGACTTCTTCTTGACCCTAGTTATAACATCAACTCTATCCTTGGTCTCCAGCCTGCCAGCCTGCTCTGAAAATTTCTGACTTGCCAGCCTACATAATCACATGAGCCACTTCCTTCATTTCTCTCTTTATATATCAACAACCTATTAAGTTCTGTTTCTCTAGAGAACACTGACTAATATAGCCAGGTTCATTAGAGGACATCTTAGAAGTCTGCCTTCGACAGTTCCAAAAGGAAAGTAATAGTGTTTTATGTTAAACAACACTCCCCTTCCAGAAGAGATTATTTTCAAAAATTTTAAAAGATTTTATTTATTTGAGAGATACCATGAGAACAAGTGGGAGTTGGGGGTTGCATGGTGCAGAGAGAGAAGCAGACTCCCCCGCTGATCAGGGAGCCTGACTCAGGCTGCATCCCAGGACCCTGGGATCATGACCTGAGCCTAAGGCAGATGTTTAACTAACTGAGACACCCAGGCACTCCTCCACTTCCAAAATAATTTAAAATGTATTCAAGGAAACATTTTAGAACAGGAAGGGACCTTAGAGATCATCTAGTCTAATCCTATTATCTTATAGAGGTGGAAACTGAGATTCAGATAGTATAAGGACTTATTCAACAGTATTCAGGAACAAAGCCAAGGCAGGAACTCAGTTCCTTTCATAATGCTCTTACCATTGACCCCTGAATTATCACACGTTGAAGGTTGAGAATTGCACTGGTGGCCTGAAGACTGATTATAGTGAAGGAAAATCTTCACGGGCAGATGAACTATTGGTCAGCAAGATTGCTCTTCCCTTGAGTTGCTCTTCCCATAGTGGTAATGGTTTTGTGCTGGTGCCTCCTCATCCCCCAATCCAGATTCCTTTATGATCAATGGCACACATAGCCAAGACAGTAAGCTGGGGTCATGGATGCTGCCAGTGGCTATGGAACACAGTAAAAATAACTGGCCATATGGGGATTAAACCCCTGACCTTGGCCTCATTAGCGCTGAGCTCTAACCAACTGTTAGACATGTATTGTATTGTTTGTCTTTAAAGCTATTTTTGAATCTGCTATATTACTTTCTCATTAACATCTGGTGGCTGGAAACAATTTAATTGATTTCTACAGTGCTTTTTACCAGTATAGTATGTTGATGAGTGAGTACAGAAAAAATTAATCTTGCATTTTAATAATATCTAAGTTAAAATGGACCCCCTAAAAAACAAAAACAAAAACAAAACAACCCTGAAATAAGTATTAGGCAAACAAGAGCCACCGTGATAGATTTTCTTACTCATTGCTGTCTATACACATGATGAGAAATCTAGGTCTAAATTGTCAAACATTGCACTCAACCTGAGTGTTCATGATTTGAGGCAATTTGTGGAGATTAAAATCTTGGGTGTTCTAATGCACATCAACAATAAATCCTGTTGCTTCTTCTTGTCCAGCCCAGTAAAAATCAATGCTTTTAGGTAAGAAGTGTTGATTACAAATTATTTTTGAGCAGTTATTTTAAAACGACATCTGAGCTCAAGTGAGAGTTTGACTTAAAGTCATTTAATCAAGGGTATTAAATTAAAGGATCACTCTGCCCTGGTGTGATGGGTTGCAGAAGGAAGGGAAATGAACATTAACATGCATTATGCCAGGTGCTTAACGTGTGTTATAGCATTTGATCCTCACTACAAACTAAGAGGCAGACATTTTTAGCCACATTCTATTGCTTAGGAAATTTAGGGTCAGAGAAGTTCAATAACATTCTCAAGGACACATATTTCTCAGCCACCTGGAGAGCAGGAGTAAAACTCGAGTCTATTAACTACATTACCCATCTCAGGTTCTTTCTGCTTTGTTCTGTATATCATCAGATTATATTTAGCATATATATTATAAGGTCAGATTCTTTATCCTTCTATCTTCTGCTCCTCTTCACTTCTTATCTCCCAAAAGCACTTTGCCACTTGCCCATCTCCTGCCTTCTCTAACCCTTGCATATATACACATTCATACCACACACACACACACACACACACACACATATGCACACTTCTGGCAGAGGGGCCAAAGGACAAGATTAGTATTTGGGAAGCCAGAACTCCAGTCTTGATTCCATCTGTCTCTCCATACAAGTCACTAATCTCAGCTTCCTCATTGGGTAACACACCTGTTCCCTATTGTCTCATCTCCTTCTAAAAGTATATAATTAAATGTTTACCATCAAGTATTTTTACACTTTATTATCTATACTTCCTTAAGTGAAGTAGGATATGATATTATCTGGTTATTTAATGCCTCAATACCACCAGCAGTTCCAAGCCTCTCATCCTGCACTGTCCAACACAGAGCCATTACTAGCCTCATGGGGCTATTGAGCAATTGATGAATGGTTGGTTTGACCGAGGAACTACATTTTAATTTAACTTAATTTAATTTGAATTTAGAAACTGAAGCTGGGGACAAAACACACAATCTTTATGATTTCACTAGGACTAGATTTCACTTCAACCATTGACACTTCAGCATCGGACTTAAGATGTATAAAATACATATGACAAAAGTCTTAGCTTAAAAACAAGAGTGTAAAATGTCTTATTAACATTTTATATTAATTACATTGTTTCTTTTTCAAGTTTTTTATTGTGACTACTAGAAAATCTAAAACTGTATCTGTGGATTGCATTATATTTCTATTGGAAGGGGCTACTCTAATCCCTTCTTACTGATATTGTAAGTCCAGAGTAGAGTCTAGATATATGTGTCTTCAGGTGTTCCTGAAGTCCCACTGCTGTTGAGAACAACTGTCAAAAGTTGTAGCAAAGTCTTTTTACAGCAACTCTTTCTTTTTAAGATTTTTTTTATTTATTTGAAAAAAAGAGAGCATGTGTGCACATGAGCTGTGGGGGGGGGAGGTGGGAGATCAGGAGAGGCAGAGGGAGAGGGAGAGGGAGAGAGAATCTTAATCTGACTCCACTATGGGCCTGATCTCACAACTCTGAGATCATTCATGAGCCAAAATCAAGAGTCAGATGCTTAACTGACTAAGCCATCCAGGCACCCCTGTGATTTAGTTTTTAATGTAATAGTATTAGATAGTTTTTCTTTTTTGGATCATTCTTCTCCATATTAATTGGAAAAATTAAAAAGTCTTAATTTATCACCACTTTATAAGACCCAAATATTACAGAAGAGTTGTAACTCACTTTAAATGTTACAATAATACTGTAAACCTGGGGTAGGGATGATACAAATTATTTTCTACAGAGACAAAAGAGAGCCACCTTCAGAAAGCTAGCCTTCCTCTCTGTCCATTGCAGAGGAGTTCCAGAGGTGAAAGGGCACTGCTTTTGTTTTTTGTTTTTTTTGCATTTGTTTTTGTTTTTTGAGCATGGTAATGCCAATTATAATACGTATGAAAAGATTCAGAAGGAAGGATAGTGGACATAATAGATTAACACTTAACATCTCCCCACCTTCCTTCTGGTGTGCCTTCATCTATCAGAGGCAAAAAGGCTAAAAACCACATTCTACAAGCTTCCTAAAGCCCAGAGAACAGATATAATTTAAGTCTGGCACAATATAAGCATCCGTGTGACATTTGAAAGGTGAGATGTGACCCAGAGGCCACAAACTAGTAGCCAGGTTAACAGATGAGTGAAATTCCCTTTAACCTAATGTATCTAAAATATTATTTCAACAAGCAATTAATGTAAAAATTGTTAGTAAGCTGTTTTATATTTTTTCATAGGAAGTATTTAAAATACAGCTTCTATTTTACCCCTACTGCCATCCTTACTTGGAATAGCTCCTTTACAGGCATTCAATTGCCACCTGTGTTTGTAACCACACAGCTCCAGGGGTCAGTAAGCTTTTTCTAAGGAAAGCCAGATAGAAGTATAATAGGCTCTGGGCCACAGACAATTTCTATAGAGCAGTCTTATTTTTGCTTTTGTTTTTAAACAAATCTTTTCAAATGCAAAAGCTGCTCTTAGCTCATGGGCCATAAAATACAGGCCCCCTCAGGCTGTGGTTTGCAATCTCAGCTCTAGTGTGGCATATGAACCCTTCTCATGGTTCTTTAACTTCTGTGCTAAATCATTCCTGCATGTGGAGAGGAGGAGGATCAAGAAGATACTGTCTTCCTGCAACAGAACTCAGCCAACCCCATAGAGAGGATTGTTCTCATTCTATAGAGAAGTGGCAGAGTCAGAATGAGAACTGTTATTTATCCAACTCCAAAGCTCATGCTTTTTGACACTACATGCTACATACTCCATTATTGAGGCTTTCTTTAGCTTGATTAATGGAACTTCACCAATCTATTCATTTAGCTTACAAGTATTTATTGAATGAGTATTTGTACATTGAATTTATTAATAAATTCAATTGAAGTATAAATTGAAGTATTTATTGAATGAGTATAAATAATAGGGACATTGCCCCTACCCCACATTAAAGCTCATTTTTGAGAAAGCTCAAATTTCTTACGAATTTATGAGTTACAAAATGGAAGCAAAAATTGACAATCATTTGCTTACTTCAGTCAATACAGATGGCAAACCAGATAATTCAGGACTGAACCAGTTAACCCCCAGTTGGCAGAGATACAAGCATTTTATGTTCTCACTCTATTTCTAAATCAAGATATTTTATTAGCTTCAGACATAATAAAGAAGTACTAAAAGTGGTACAGAATCAAGCCATAATGACCTACATTTTAACTAATATAATAACAAAGTAGTCAATCCTTAGTTAAGCTAGTATATTAGTACAGTTTCAGCATATTTACTTAGTTGTATGGTTATTTATTACATAAAATCTTTACCCATTTTTTTATTTTTGGTAGTAGCTCTCCAAAGCACTCTTTTTTTACAAGTGGATCACTTATTATTCTTCTTCATGAAACTTAATAAAGTCTTGTATTTTAAATTTATTTATCTTTGGACCAGATATCCATTACCAACCCCTCCTGGAACTGCAATTAAAATGGAAGCTGGATGTTTCAGATGTTCCTCATTTAAAATCCCAAGCTACTAAATAGACGTTTTTCCAAAGAAGACATGCAGATGGCCAACAGACACATGAAAAGATGTTCAACATCATTAATCATCAGTGAAATTCAAGTCAAAACCACAATAAGATATCATCTCATACCAGTCAGAATGGGTAGTTTCAAAAGGACAAGAAATAACAATTGTTGGCAAGGATGTGGAGAAAAGAGATCCCTCATGCACTATTAGGAATGTAAATTGTTACAGCCACTGTGGAGAACAGTATATAGGTTCCCCCCAAAACTAAAAATACAAATACCATGAGATCTAATTAATTCCCCTTCTGGGTGTATTTACCCAAAGAGGATGAAAACACTAATTCAAAAAGATACATGCATACCTATGTTTATTGTAGCATTGTTTATAATAGACAGGATATGCAAATAACTAAGTGACCATCAATAGGTAAATGGATAAAGAGGATGTGGTACATACACACAATGGAATATTACTCAGTCCTAAAAAGAACAAAATCTTGCCATTTGTGACAACAATAATGCACCTAGAAGGTATTATGCTAAGTGAAATAAGTCAGAAAAACAAAATACCATATGATTTTACTTATATGTGGAATCTAAAAAACAAACAAATGACATCAAAAAGAGAGACTCATAAACATTAAGAATAAACTAGTGGTTCCCAAAGGGGAAGGGGGTAGAGGATAGACAAAATAGGTGAAGAGGATTAAGAGGTATACATTTCCAGTTATAAAATAAGTTGCAAAGATGAAAAGTAGAACATAGGGAATATAGTCAATAATATTGTAGTAACTTTGTGTGGTGATAGATAGTAACTATACTTATCATGGTGAGCATATCATAATGCATATATTGTCAAATCACTATGTTGTACACCTGAAACTAATAGTACTTCTAAACTGTACTTCAATTAATTTTTTTTAATTTAAAAATCTCCAAATAAACTATTTTCCCTTTAATACCTATTCAGCCCTTTAATGTGAAGATGATCTACAGTAGATCATCTCCTCTGGGAGTCTGGATTATCTTATATTCATCTATATAACTCCACATATTGCTTGAAACAGTATTTTCTACATCACAAAACTCCTAATAAATATGAGTAAATACAACTTGTTTAAGGGAAGCCAAGAAGCCCGGAATTTGTCTTGTTTTTCTTTTCTTTTTATTCCTTTCTCTTCCTTCCTTCCTTCCTTCCTTCCTTCCTTCCTTCCTTCCTTCCTTCCTTCCTTCCTTCCTTCCCTCCTTCCTTCCTTTCTTTCTTTTCTTTTCTTTTCTTTTTGAAAGGGAGAGAGTAAGGTCAGGAGGAGCAGAGGGAGAGAGAGAACCTCAAGCAGGCTTCACACTAATGCAGAGCCCAATGCAAGATTTGATATCTAATTACTGAGATCATGACCTGAGCTGACATCAAGAGTTGGAAGCTTAACTGACTGAGCTAACTAGGTGCCCCTTATTTTTCTTTTCAACTCATGTGACAAATGATATTATTTTTAGTAGGGGCTATTATTTTCTATTGTAACAACTAGATATACTATCTAATTGGTTCTAAAAAGTCAGTATGAGAGCAACTTTCCTCTTCCAGAAGGTTGCAGATACATTTGGGTTGAGGACTGGAAGCTTGAGATATAACTCCATGAACCTTAGGAATGTTTTTGTAGTATTTCTAGAAAATGAATCCAAAAATAATAACTGTTTCTGATATTGCCAAGACTAGTCCAAAACTTTTTTTTTCTTGAATTAGGGAGGAGGGGGAGACAGTGAGAATACTAGGAGGAAAAAATAATCCATTCTTCAGAGGTTCAGAGGGAAAGTTCTAAACCACTAAATGTCATTTTATTAAAAGACTGATTTTGTTTTAACCAAGCTATGAAATCATTATTATTAGGAATAAAATGTCAGTGGTAATTTGAAAGGACTAGTACAATTTAACAATTAATAGTAGAATCAGTGCTTGAACTGGTTGCCTTTCAAATTTATGTTGTATATATGCACGGATTTTAAAATTAAATATGGAGACATATATATCTATATACATGATATCCATGTACACATATACATGTATATATATTGTATATATATATATGTGGAGAGAGAGTTATAGAAATTTCAATCATGTTTTCATTATTCTCATCCACTTTGGAATGTAAGGAAGTTTGATAAAAATTCTAGTAGACTGCTTGGCCATGAACTTGTTTATTTTTCATGCATATTTATTAAACTAATACTTTTAAGAAAATATCTTCAGGCTCTTCAGCCTATTCATTTTTTCTTTTTAATTATAGAGTAAAAATGCTTACAAATATTTTGCAATGTTAATTGAGAGTCTCCACATAAGTCTTACTCTCTCAGATTACTATGTAAAATGTATTCCTGCTTCCTCTTATGCATATCTGTCAAGATCAACATCTTCATGGATATTGAAAAGGTATAGATTGAGGGAAGAGTTTCCACTACAATAAAATGTTTTTGGATTATTTTTTACCGACTGAGACTTATTATTGAACTTGTTTGCTAACAAATGCTACATTGCTTACATCCATAAGCTATATAAAAAAGTTGTTTTCAAAGAATGTCCCCAAGGAATAAAATTGGTAGGTATGAAGGCAGATATAAAACTTGAAGGTACTTTTCTGGATTTGAGTCCTGGGTCATCTTCTTTTTAACAGGGGAAGTTATGTAACCTTTCTCAACATTTCTAAACATTTCTAAAGTTATTGTGAGGATCAACACAAATAATGCCATATATAACATTACCTAATACAGTGCCTTACAAAAAAGGAAGCGGATAGTAATCTTTGTGTTGTTATTGGGGAAAAGTATAATTGTAAGGGTAGAAGATGGCATCTAAATCTCTAAGCATAGGGAAGTTCTTTATTTGTAGCAGACAGGATGTTTTGTATTGCACTAAGCCACAATATAAGGAAAATAAGTTTGTTAGGATGGGATTAATTTATTATCATTTTTATTTTTTTAAGCTTTTATTTATTTATTCATGAGACACACACACACACAGAAAAGCAGAGGGAGAAGCAGGCTCCATGCAGGCAGCCCGATGTGGGACTCGATCGCGGGACTCCAGGATCATGCCCTAAGCCAAAGGCAGATGCACTTAACCGCTGAGCCACCCAGGCGTCCCAGGATGGGATTAATTTAAATACAGCACAATCAACTATGAGAACAGCCAGCACTGTTAAACAGGGACAGGGCCAATTTTGCAGAGCACCGAGAACTCTCTGCCTCTAGTAATTATAAAGATAATTCAAAAAAACTATCTGCATTTGCATTCTAGTAATATTCATGTTTTGTAAGTTCACAGTGTGTGTCCTTAAATTTTAGGAGCAGCTTAGTAAAGTGGTTAGCACAGATTTTAAAGTCACCAGGGGTGTATTGCAGTTGGCACTGAAGATAATGAACAAATAAATATTCAGGTATTGTAAGCCTGTTATTAAACCACTGGTAGCTTAAAATGACCAAGGGAGGAGCATTTACACCATGGCAATCAGCAAATGGAACAAATCTAGGGTTCCCTCCATCCATCCCAAAGACCTGGTTTACCAATGCACTACTGAGGCAGACTCATATATCTTTAATTGACAGCTTTAACACTTCATGGTTTATAGCCTGTAGCAAGTTATTTTGCTTTCTCTCCTTCAGTTTCCTAATCTCAAAAAATAATGTAGTTATTTCTCTGTCCTAAGTTTGCTTTGAGGATTAACTGGGTTAACTTATGTAATCACCTAATACATACTCTATAAATGGTAGTTCATATTAATAAGCTAAAGTCATGAAAGAGACAACAATAAAAAGCTCAGAAGCTAAAAGTAAATGAAGAGCTTTCTGAGAATAGTGATTTTTGCCATATTAACAGGTATCATGGGCAGCCCGGGTGGCTCAGTGGTTAAGTGCCGCCTTCAGCCCAGGGCTTGATCTGGAGACCCGGGATCAAGTCCCACATCGGGCTCCCTCCATGGAGCCTGCTTCTCCCTCTGCCTGTCTCTCTCTCTCTCTCTCTCTCTCTCTCTCTCTCTCTCTCTCCCTCTCTCTCTCTCTCACTAATAAATAAAATCTTAAAAAAAAAACCAGGTATCATGAGACAAGTGATTCTAAATATATAATAGAGAAGCAATCCGCTCAACTCAAGGCTTCACTCACCATGAAGAGATTGTTGTGTGCTTTTCCACTCTCTCCAATAGGTGAGATAAGAGAACCAATCCCGACAGAGGTGCTTTCTTGGTTAGTTTGTTGCTCTGGGACTGGCTCATATAAGCTGTCCATAGAGCCTTCCTGTAATAAAAGAGATTTATGAGGCAAGAAATAATAAAATGATATTTTCATTGAAAAGTGCTTTTTAAAAAAGATTTATTTATTTATTTTAGAGAGAGAGAGAGCACATGAGCAGAGGGAGGAGCAGAGGGAGAGAATTTCAAGCAGGCTCATCTCTGAGCATGAGGTATGACTCAGGCCTCCATCTCAAGACCTAGAGATCATGACCTGAGCCAAAATCAAGAGTTGGTCACCTATAATACAGAGCCATCCAGGCACCTCTCCTTAAAAAGTCTTCTAACCTATCTACCCCCTTTTACAAAGTACCCCATCTAAATTGTCCTGGGCATAGAGATGAAGAGTTAATGGTATGCCAGTTTTCAACAGTGAACAAGGCAGCAAAGAAAGGCATTCTCAGCACTCTCTACAGAGCCAGGAATTTAAACAAAACTCAACTGTTGGGGAACAATTGTGCAAAATGAGGCAGTTTTTCAAAAAGGGTGATGAAGACATCAACTTCAAGGTACAACTAAATAGATGCCAATGTGCACAGCAATAAACTGCGGTGGGTGTCAGGTCACAGGTGTTAGATACACATATCCCTCTAATTAGTCCTGTGTCCTTGTAGAAGAAACACAATGTGTACTTTAGCTTCTTCAATGGTAAAGCAGCAGTTTTGTTCATGTTACAGAGTAACTGCCAGGATAAAATCAATTTACAGGGTGTGCTCTGAAACAGCAAAAAAAGTATTTCACAAGTACAATAAAGATATTAATATTTATGTTATTTATATTAATAAATAATATTATGTATTTGTTTTCATTCTTTTACAGAAGAGTAAATTTTAAAATGTACGATTTTGCATTTAAAATCATTGTAAACCAGGGGCACTTGGGTGGCTCAGTGGTTGAGCTTCTTCCTTTGGCTCAGGTCATGATCCTGGGGTCCTGGATCAAGTCCCATATCAGGCTCCCCACAGGGAGTCTGCTTCTACCTCTGCCTATGTCTCTGCCTTCCTCTGTGTGTCTCTCATGAATAAATAAATAAAATCTTAAATAAATAAATATATATAAATAAAACAACTGTGAACCACATAATAAGTTTTCTTTGTATTTGAGAAGCAAACTTACTAACTGAATTAACTAGTTACATTTTCACCTTGTGAGACAAAATTGATATAGTTGTGATGTCATCTAGATACAGTATAAAGGGAGAGAGGCATACACTTAGTATATAGGAAATTTCTATAGTTATGAGTAACGCCAAGAGTGGTGTCATTAATATAAAGGTCTGTTGAATTATGAAAGAGTTTTCTTATGTGAAACAATGAGTAGAACTATAGTGTTGCATTGAAAATGTTCTCATCTTTAAAAATGAATTTTATTACAACATAAACTAAGATTGAGTTGCATTTGCATCATCTACCTTTATTTATTTTTAAAGATTTTATTTATTTATTCATGAGACACACAGAGAGAGAAGCAGAGACATAGGCAGAGGGAGAAGCAGGCTCCCTGTGGGGAGTCCAATGTGGGACTTGATACCCGGACCTCACAACTTGAACCAAAAACTTGAACCAAAAACAGATGTTCAACCACTGAGCCACCCAGGCACCCCACATCATCTACCTTTAGAACATTAAACTAAAATGTTCTGTAGTTTTGTGTTGTAAACAACCTCTGCTCAAAACACATGGCAAATTGTTGAGAAAATTAAAAAGACTTAAATCATGTATGCTCTAAAATACCTAATCATGTAGGGACACAAAATCTAACTGAAACACAAAGTGGTGAGTGAATATAAAACTTTGGACCTCTTCAGTGTCCATCCACAAACAGGTAGTATTGACTAGGGCTTTGTGGGGTGAAGTGTAGGGGATATCATCCACATAAAGGAACTTCATGCTAAAATCTAGCAGCACTCATAGTTAGAAAGGAGGTTGAAAAAAAGCTCCTTCCAATAGCTGCCGGGGCCCTTGCTTCTAGGAAGGTGTAGGCCAGAAAAGTGAAATTTATCAACACAGCCAGCAAGATGGGATCTGAAACAAGCAAGCAGCCAACTGGTTCAGTGACTGGATCAGCCATACACCAACTATCACCTCAGGATAAGATTCCTGGACCAGCAATGTAATTCTTGGTTCTGAACCAGAGCCTCAGAGGGACTTGAGGTCTTGCCTCACAACTAGATGTAGAAAGGTGAACAGGGCAGAGAGGAAAGAAAAAGAGAGGGAGGAAGGTGTAGGTTGAGGGGAACGGAGGACTAGGGAGAGGGAGCGACAGAGAAACAGAGAAAAGAGAAAGAGTTTTATCATCCAACATTAACCAAAACACATGAAGGGATTAAATGCTGAGAAATAGCACTAGCTGAATTGACAATCTGAAAATAAAACCATTTCATTCCAGATAAAATTAAAATCAAAATGATGGAGAAATTTTTAAGAAAGAATGTGATCTTCACAGAGTAAAATGAAAAAAGTAATATCCATTTATAAATAATCTATGATGAAACCAAACTGGCAGAAATGAAACAAGAATATCAGAGAGCAACAAAAAATAAACAATTACAGTATCCTGAAATGAGTAATATAATCAAAGAAATTTATATTTAAAAACTAAAAAATTAGGATTAACTCTAGACCTTTGAAAAAAATTAGAAAATACTGCAGAGTCTATCCATGGTGGAGCATACAAGGGTAAATAGAAAACACATAGAACATTCAGGTAAAGTGTGGAGGGTATATTAAGATGTTGCCACGTAAGATTAATAAGAATTCTAGAAAAATAAAATGACAGAATTTTCTTGTCAATTTAAGAAAACTATAGACCAATTTCACTTGTAAAATAGTTTTAAGAAATTCTAAATGTGATGTACACATTTAAATTTAATTAAATTTAGTAGTCTGCATAAAAATATACCATGGTCAATCCGTATTTAATACGAGAATATAAGGATGTTTCAACATTTGGATGTCTTTTTAAAATATTAAACAGAAAACTTATTATTTCAATAAATGTTTTAAGGCACTCAAAAAATTTATTATTCATCTGTGATAAAATCTAGTGAATGGGGAAGAGACAGGAGTTCCTTGACCTCATTGGGATTATTTATCAAAAGCCTCGGGATGACTCAATTAGGAATAACTACATGAATGTGAGAAACAAGTCTAGGATGCCTGCTGGTATAGCATTCTTGTCAATGTGACAGAAGTGAAAGAAAAGTTGAAAATGATACAATTACTAAAGAAGAGGAAAATTTACAGATTATCTGTATGGAAATCTAAGAAAAAAAAACATAGACTACCAGAATTTTTACAATTCAGCAAAATTATATACTTGCAGTATCAATATCAGGAAGTCCATAAATGTATCTATAAACCAGCAGAAACAGATTAGGAAAAAGTAATCATAACAGGAACCAAAATTCTTAGGCCCTTAGCAACAAATTTAGTAAAAGATATGCACGAATTTTAAAGAGCAAATTATAAAATATCTTAATCTTCAATAAAAGAAAATCAGGATCAATGAAAAGCTACACGTGTTTGTGGAGGGGAGGACTCAACTCCATAATTAAGTCAATTTCCCCTAAAGCTGATGTGAGACTAAGTCTATTTTAACCAAAATCCCATCAAAGATTTCATATAATTTGAAATTTACCTAGAAGCATAAAAACTTTAAAAAGTCCAAATTTTAAAAAGGGACAAGGAAAGGGTATTTTGCTGAATAAGGTGTCTACTTAGCGTTAGAATTACCCTAATAGGTATATATTAAAGATCAGGTATAAGGAAAGGGGTAGAGATAAAGCGATGGGATAGAATCGAGTCCAAATAAAATAGAGGCAGCCTTGCAAATCACTGAAGAAATGGTGCACGGATAATTGATTTGTAACCTTACTGGGTTACAAAGTCCTGTTAAACTCAATAACCATATGATGAGCTCAACAAGAAAATCACCCTGCTTCTAATGAGCAAGTCTTCTAAAAGGCTTATCACAATGTAAAACTGTAAGAAACATTCTAGAGTCAGAGTGGCATACATAAAAGGATATTCCTGCCTCCCTTTTGAAAGATAGACCCCATTTCAAGTTTATAGATCCCAAATAATAGCAATCACCTTTAATGGATTATTTATAGTATCCTTGGTTCACAATGGGTAGTTCATTAAGTTTGCTTTATATTTCTCTTAAAAATCCCATTTACTAAAAGATTTACAATTTCCCCCTACACTTCAATAAGAGAATGTTTAACTCTTTCTCTGGCTTTCTTTAGTGGTAAACTTTATGTGATGCTTAGTATTTAAAGCCATCTCTTTCCTACAGAATTAAAGATAAATATATAAATATATATCTCTACTTTTTAATTCTGAAATGGTTCTTTCCACTAAATCAATGATTTTTCATCTCTTTATTTTAAATGCATGTCCCATATGTTCACATTCCTACAGGCACAGATAAAATATGTTTTGAATTATGCACAAATTCCTGGCAAAATCTGTAACCCCACCCCTTTTTCACAGCTCATAACAGCACAGTAGGGTGTTGCAACACCCTGGTTGAGAGCCCATACGCTAAACAATTTTATTTATTTACCCCACAGGAAGAAATAAAAAGCACCTAAAATAGTTTTGATTTTTTTCCAAGTACCTTGTGGACATTTTATTCTTAAAGCAATTGATTTCAACAAACTTTGGAATGCTTGAACAAAATATTTCAGTCTTTATGATGGTTCAATCTAATCAAATATGTTTCCAAACAAGCAAATTTTTAAGGACAGCTTTAAAACATGGGAAAGAGGGGCGCCTGGGTGGCTCAGTTGGTTAAGCATCTGCCTTTGGGCTCAGGTCATGATCCCAGGGGCCCTGGGATCAAGCCCCACGTCCCGTTCTCTGCTTGCGTTCCCTCTCCCTCTATCAAATACATAAATAAAGTCTTAAAAATAAAATAAAACATGGAAAAGAGTTGCAGTCAGATTGAGTCCGTGAGGCATGGCTTTGAAGGAAGCCTTTTTCAGTACATGCTCCTTTTCCTACATTACAGGGAAAGACAATGATGCTCATTAGATGGTTATATGTCTTCAATAGCAGGATTACAAACGGATGCCACACTATGCTGAGCCACGCTATGTTATAGAAACATTAGCATACTGATTATAGAACCATTCAGAGTGATTTCAGAATGCAGTCATCTCTACTGCTACACTGCCTATTTCCATGGGAAGTATATTCATATAAACTACATAGAGCTCTTTTAGATAGACTAGAAAAGAATGCACAATACCACTTAAATCACCTGAAATGGGATTTCTCCAGTCAGATTTATATGGCACAAAGCAAAGTTGAGCACCGGCAATTATTTTGTAAATTGGGACTATATAGGCAATCAGAACTCGATGATTCAGCCTGCCACAACTCACAATTGCATTTTATTTTTCAAGATGCTCTAAGATTAAATCCCTTATCTTGGCTTAAAATGCCTCCTGTTTAGGTATTACAACCTATGTCAGCACCATCTCTAGCACTTATGTTAATCTTATTTGCAATTTGGAAAGAAAACAAACATCAAAGTAAACCATTTTATTTCTACAAATGACAGGGATCTCCCAGCCACATCTTGAAAAACCAGTGAATAGGCATAATGTCCTGCTGTAAACACAGATAGAAATGAATAAAATTATTTTTGAAATCCATTTTTAGCATTGGCAGATGGTCACAATTGCAGGTTAGAGTTATAAAGTATTTCCAGATCTATGACTACCTGCTAACTTTCACTGATCCACTTCAGGCTATACTAAAAAACAAAAAAACAAAAAAACAACAAAAAAAAAAGGTAATAATGTAAAAAAGATTTGAGAAGTGCTTGTACCCATGAATGAGCACATCTGCAGGACTGGAATAATGTATTGTACCTCGCATTTACAGCACTGTGTAACTCAGAAAGCTGCCTCCATGGTAGTTTAACAAAGCCAACATTAAACAGAATTCATTACTCAAACAATGAAGAAGAAATTTTGATTCCTAGGATGTGTTGAAGCAAAGTAAGTAACTCAAATGCAGCATATTTTGCAAAATGTTTTCTGATATTTATAATAAATAGAAGAAAATAGTTCCTCAGAAATAGTGTTTACATATCATTCTTAGAAATTCAACATCAAAATGTTAAATAACCAGTAATTGTTTTACATGAACGTATTTTGTTGTTGTTGCTGTTAAATTACTTGCCTCTGCATAGAATTGGCTGAAGTGCTTTAATAAAAACATCCTTTTCCTCTTTCTGATGTGGACTTTTTTATAAGACCCTAAATATATTCTTTAATCACCACATAGGAAATTTAGGGTTTACCCTAATTCCATTACTTTTAATTGATACAATAAAATTAAAATGATAATATCAATGATGCATGTAAGGAAACTCACCAGTGAAAAGCAGAAAAGATTCATTTTTGAGGTGGGCTTCAGTCCCTTGTCGCTGTGCCTGAGAGAACGTGATCACCCCTTGTAGGTCCTTCTTGCCTTCACAGCTGTGTGGGCAGTTCTCATGAGAGATTATTACAGAGTAAAATCCCTGCCATAATCCAGGGGATTCAGAGACCATGATCAAATAAGATGGTCTTTACTGAACAAACAATTTTTTAAATTAATGAAGAAGCCTGACTAATCAAATGAGAGCACAAGACATACCATGATTTGTATAAACAGATTTCGAAGGTGGCAATAATATTGCTAAAATATGAAGGAAACTTACAGTAAAAACAATCATAGACCTAGCTAACTAAATTGAAAATATGAAGCAAATCTTGAAAAAAAGACCATCCTTCAATATAAAAGTAACACCTTCCTTTCAAAGGTAGTAGGTCAAAGCCAGGTCCCGTGTGTGCCTCCCCATCTCCATCCCTCTATTTCCTTCCATTAATTGAAAAAAAAAGTTGGATTTTTTATATGACATGATACTGAAATGAGTACTTTTTAAAGTGGTAAAATATACATAACAAAATTTACCACTGTAACGATTTTAAAATGTAATTTTGTGGCATTAAGTATATTCACATTGTCATTAACCATCACTGCCATCCATCTCCAGAACTCTTTCATCTTGTAAAACTGAAACTCTGGGCCTATTAAACACTAACTCCCCACTCCTCCCTTCCTACCAGCCCCTGACATTTACCCTTTTACTTTCAGCCTCTATGAATTTCATTCTTCTACTAGGTACCTCATATAAGTAAAATCATACAATGTTTGTCCTTTGGTGACTCACTTATTACTCTTAGTGTCATGTCTTTGAGGCTCAACCATGTTGTAGTATTTGTTAGAATTTCCTTCTTGTTTAAGACTTTTAATATTCATTGTACGTATATACCACATTCTGTTTATCCATTCATATGATGATAGACACTTGGGTTGCTTCTACCTTTTGGCTACTGTAAATAATGCTGCCATCAACAAGCCTGTACAAATCTCTATTTGTGCCCCTGCTTTCAATTCTTTTGCGTGCATAACCAGAGATGGAATTGCTGGAAAGTTCAATTCTGATCTTGCAAATATGTTTCCTCTTCAGCTGGTCCTGGACTTATTTTTCCAGTAAGTAACATTTATTTCTAATACCCTCAAGAAAGGCATCTACAGTTGCCCCTTGTTCTTTAATTAGGAAAGCCCGGAGAATTACTTTGGCACCTTCTGCTTTTAGAGTGTTGTGAGCTAGGAATGCTTTCAATCCCAAGTAACAGACTATATATCTGAGGATGCTTACTCAAGAAGGGTTACTCTTCTCATATAAGGGTTGGTTTGTGCATTTCCAACAGCTAGTATGGATGCAAGGGTTCAGTGAGGTCAGTGGTGGTAACTTTCTACAGTTCCCCTTCTTTCCCTTCATGTTTTGAAGACAGATGCAAAACCTCAAAGCATTAAGTCCTCACACAGTTGCCTTTAAATGAAAAAAGTACGTCATCAGCACCATCATCGAGCAGCCTTCCATGTTTGACTACCTTCTCTTATTCTTCCAGTACTCCTGCAAGTTTCTCCATTTCTGCATGCTTTCCTAAGTTAGTACTTTGGGTGAGTATTATTTACAGTGTATTCTGAGAAAATGTAATATTAAAATTTAATCAAAATCAAACCAGATGAGACTAGAACTTTGAGTCTCTTCTAGGAACTATAATATTATTTCAAGGCTGAATATTTTCAAAAATTTATTATGAGCTTTTCATATGTACTTGAAAGCAGAGTTCACTAATCCCTCCATATTCCCATCACCTATATTCAAAAATTATCAAGATATTACAACAGTTGCTAAATCTATCCCATTTTATCCTTATCATTTTTCTTTCCTGTGCAAGTATTTCAAACCCCAGACATCATGTCATTTCACTCCTACATGCTCCACTTTGTATCTCTAAAATTTTTTGACATTTTCTTAGATAATCAGAGTGCCATTGCTACACTTTAAAATTATTCCTTGATAACTTCAAATACCTCCCATGTCATCCCCCCCACAGAGGGATAGAGTCTATTTCTCCATTTCCTTGAATGTGGGCTGAAGCTGTGACTACACTGATAAATGGAAGATAGAAGAAATATCAGTGTTTTAGATCTAAGCTCAGCCTTTAAGAGGACTGCTAGCTTCCTTTCCTCCTTCTTGGATCCCAGCTGTCCTATTGTGAGAAAGCCCAAGCAGCACATAAAGAAATCTACATGAAGGGACATCAAGTGTTCTAGCAACATCTCTGGCTGCTTTCCAAGCAGACGGCCAGTACCGATGTGCTAGCCACCCTGTGAGTGAGGCCATCCTGGAAATAAATCCTCAAGTCCCAGATGAGCCACCCTAGTTATGTCGATGGGGTAGAGAGGCATTCCTGGAAGACCTGACCTGACTGCAAAATTGTGAGAAAATAAATTGTTTTAAGCCGCTAAGTGGTCCACTATGTGCCAAGATAGCCAAAGCTTTTTCCATAATTAATCTTAAGAAAAAAAAGGATCTTTTCTTTCATTTGCTCCATTTGAATCAAGATCCAAATAAAAAAGGATCATAAAAAAGGATCACATGTTACATTTGGTTTTCATGTCTCTTAAGTCTCTTTAGTCTAGAACTTCTCTTTCTCTTACTTTCTTCCTGTTTGTCAGTCTTTCCTCCTTCTGTGCCACTAACTTATTGCAGAAATTAGTTCCTATGAAATGTATCTCATTCTGAATGTTCTGTTTGCTTCTTTGTGTATCATTCGACTTATTCTTCCATCTCTGGTATTTCCTACATATGAAAATCAGCTTTTTCCTACAAATGGAAATTAGTTAGAATCTGGATCCACCTTTTGCAAGAACATTTCATAGGTGGTGTTAGGTGCTGTATATTATTATATCAGGAGGCATTCAATATTTCCCACATTTGCCAATACTAAGATATAATTTCACCCATTGATTATCTAAACTTAAATAACTTCAGGAGGTACAAAATAATCTTTTTAATTGTATAAGTCAACCCACATTAGTCAGCTGGAAAATTATGTAAAGTAGCAATTTCTCTCATCAGCTACTGCTATGACTAACCAAAAAGACAGTATATAGAGGAAAAGGCAGGACACATGACAGTTTCAGAGTAAGGAATTAGTGCTCTGGTTATTTTTCAATGGTATCCAATAAGTTATTTTTCTCCCCTTCTTCCACCTCCTTATTCCTGTCTTTCTCCTCACATTATGAATTTATAGATTATTATATATATAGTGTGATTCAATTAATACCTCCATTTTCCTCTCAAAGCCCCATTTTGTCCTATTTACGCATTGAAGGCTTTCAATAAATGTGTTCTAGCAAAGAAGAGCTTGTTCTTTGGGTTGCTTGAATTTCTAGGATGTCCTAGACTCATTTTGTATATTTTTCCCCTCAAATCTGGGATTATCCATTCAAGGAAAGCCTGAACTCTTTTAGTAGTTTCCAAAAGGCCAAATCTATGTGCCATGATACTTCATTGTTCTTTCTTCTAATTCTCATTTGCTTGTTTTAAGATACCAGTTATTTCCCACATATCCCACGTGTATGTATAATGATTAGAGAACTTATCTTTTCTTTTTTTTTCAAAGATTTTATTTATTTATTCATGAGAGACACAGAGAGAGAGAGAGAGGCAGAGACACAGGCAGAGGGAGAAGCAGGCTCCATGCAGGGAGCCTGACGTGGGACTCGATCCCAGGTCTCCAGGATCACACCCTGGGCTGAAAGTGGCACTAAACCGCTGAGGCACCTGGGCTGCCCAAGAGAACTTATCTTTTCAAACTACTTACTTGTGGTACAACTGAGGGTCAGAGATCATTCCTTATAATTCTTTTGTTACATGCACTCTTACCACTAGGAAGGAGGCGGTCATCGGCAGAGTCTAGAGATAATACTACAGTATCTAACTTTTCAAATCTTTGTAAAAATTTGTCTCTCTGTACTTCAACTTGAAAACTTCCTGACTCATGTGTCTGGTAGAAGCAATAAAAACAATAAAATATCCTAAGACTCTTTTTGTGGAGGGTCTCTAACAAATTGCACCAGGACACCCACTCTCCAAAAGCCATCGCCAATTCAAAGTGGAGAATAGGTCCAGGTAGGCATAGCAAATGCCCCAATTTCCTCTTCTCATATACTGAAAATTAACTATCCTTTATCTATCTCCTCTGCAGGCAGGATTTCTGTATGTTGTAGCGATGACCAATACTTTCCATTCCAGTTATCATGATGGTGTGCAAAGAGCCTAGGCTTTGGAGCCAGACAGATCTGCATTTGAATTCAGTAACTAACTATGAAATCATTGACAAGTCACTTCACTTCTCTGAATGCCAATTTCCACTTCTATGAAAAAGTGGTAATAGAATCTCTCCTAAAGTCTTATATAAATTGATACCGATGTATATAAAGTGAATTCCAGGAGGAGTTCAGCAAACTGTTAGGAATTAGTTTGGTCACTTCTTCCAATAAAAGTGCTTACCAAGAGCAGCCACTAAATTTTACTGTCTCACTCAAGAAGAAGGAAGGAAGTGTGTCGTGGCCAAAGTGCATCAGGGCAAAAGCCACAAGATTTGGATTCTGCACCTAGCCTTAGAATTAAGGAACTCTATAACAAAGCTTTCAAAACTCAAAGGGCTTTCAATTTTTCTTCTATAAAACAAAAGATAGAATTAGTTTTTCTGAACATTTTTCACATAACAGCACACACAAAAAAGCAAATGGAAGTTTCTTCAAGGCTCCACCAGTCACTTCAACTTCCAAGGAGATAATATCTCAACACATCCATAACCATTCCTGGCATATCAGCATGTCACCACATTGCCAGCTGGGAAGTTCTGATCTTGAGAAATCTAAAGTCTCTCTAGTTCATGATTCTCATGATGGATATTTCAGAATGGGGAAAATGGTTAAATTAGAGTAGGGGGAGAGGAAAAACCCTTCAAGCTAAAGAGAGATACATCTAATGTTTATATTCAAATCTTGTGGACTGCTGCATGAAATTATCTTACAGACAATTGAGACCCCACCATATCCCCAGGGAGCACTTCCTTAAATGAAATTGAAATAATTATAAATCATATAGTCGTTTTCATTGCAAAGAAGTGTCTTAGCTTAATAAAGAATCACTTACCTAATCTATTTCTGAATTTTCATAAATACAAACATAAAGCAATACATTTTGAAGAGGCATAATTAGAATAGTGGGACATGCAAATACCTACCATTTTGGAAATAATGCATAGAAATTATCTATCATATCTATTAGCTAATCAACTCAGATAACATTGCTTCCTCCTTTTTAATCATCTAGTATCAACGAAAGAGGAGGAAGAGAGGGAGAGAAGGAGAGAGAAGAGAGAGAATAGGAGAGTGAGAACTCTAAGTGTACACATTTTTGTTATAGATAAGAAGTATCTTGCCTTTTCAGGGACTGATTTCCAAGGAAAGCTAGGGAAAGCCATATTTATTAGATAAAGGTTTACAGAAGGGTGTTGATTCTGCGATGCTGAAACTTCAACATTTATTTGGTAAAGATTTTTAATGTTTCTTGCAATCAAAGTAGAATTAGGCAAGGAATAAGCTTTTAGGACGTTCAAAAGATTTGTTTTAGAAAGGAAGGATTTGCAGATATGGTAGAGAAGAGAAATATTTAATAAAAAGGTATTCCAGTGGAGGAAGAGTACATATATGATATGTCTGTGCCTCAGTTTCATCCATAAAACATGTGGCCTAGAATTGGATAATCTTAAGATTCTTCATCTTTTTTTTTTTTTCAAATTTCTGTAGAAAACTGCCGTGAATGAAAGATGATTTTAAAACTTTGTAAGCAAACTGGAATAAATTAGAGTTTTAAAATATCAGACAAAAATCAACTAAATGAAAAAAATGTATTCAATTTAAAAGAACGCTTTATGACTCCAAATAAAATTGTCATTTTTTAAATTCGTAGTTTTCAAAGTTTTTATTTAATAGAAAAGATATGGATAGGTAAAAACAAATGCAACTGTTATCTTCTGCCTAAGAAATTTCAAGAGAAGCCCTGATCACTAGCCTCAGAGAGCACTCCATATTAGCTACATGGCACTGATGACTCTGGAAGCCTGCTTTTGTCCAACCCAAATTGAAATACTTTTCCTTTATAAGATATGATGACACTAGGAAGTACATATGGCTGTTTAATGCAATATCTCTTTGCTTTAGGCACAGTACAAATTTAGTATCAAGGGAAATACATGCCATGAAAGGGCTGTCAATGTCTGCTGTTCTCCAGGATTTCTTAATAGTGAATTATTTGTTTCAGGGAATAACATCATTGCCAATTTTGAAGAATTGAGATATAGCATACATATAGTATATAATACAGCTCAATAAACTTGTGCATATATGTACACGAACGCAACAACTACCCAGATCAGATCAAGCCACCAGTGTTCAGAAGGCCATTTTGTATCCACCTCCCCTGGCCAGCCCAGGAGTACCCTCTTTACTCTCTCTCCAGGTAACTATGATTCTAACTTCTGTCATCATATGTTAATTCCACTTATCTTTTACTTTAATGTACATCTGACTTTTTATTCACTATTATGTTTGGGACATTCATCTGTGCTGTAATTTGTTCTTCATTATGCTGTGGTATTCCATTACGTAAATATTCCATAATTTATTTACCCATGTACTATTGATGGGCAACGGGTGTTTTTTTTTTTCTTCCATTTCAATTGTTATGAATGAAGCTCCTCTGAACATCCATATAGAGGTCTTTTGGTGGTTATCTGCAATCATTCCTCTGATACATAAGAGTGGAAAATTGGATCATAAGTTAGGTATATGGTTAGCTTTGGTAGATACTAGCAAATAATTTTCTAAAGTGATGGCACCATTTACAATCCTATCAGCAATGAAGAATTTCAGTCATTTCATATATCACCAACAAAACCTGGTATTGTTAGTTTTCTTAATTTTAGCTGTTCTGACATATGTGTTTCACTCGTGGTTTTAACAATGGTGACCTACTTTTCACATTAGCCATTTTGACACTGATTATCTGTTCAAATCTTTAACCCATTCTTAAGTTACCTACTTTTTTCTTACTTATTTTTAAGCATTCCCTATGGTCTGCTAATGAGAATTTTGAGAAATAATATACAGATGTAATATTACAAAAATCTCTTACAAGTCTGTTGCTTGACTTTTCATCCTCTTAATGCTATCACCTAATAAACAGAAGCTTTTAGTTATGTATTAATTAGATAATTAAATTTATTTATTATTATAATTTTTTGGTAAGTGACTTTTGTGTCTCAGTTAAGAAATCTTTACCTATTTCAAAGTCAAAAACATACTCTCCATGTTTTATTTTAGAAGTCTGATTGATTAAGCCTTCATATCTAATGTTTGTGATCTATCTCAAATTAATTTCTGTGCTTGGTGTAAGGTAGAAGTCAAGGAGTTTTTTTGTTTTTCATTGATATATCCAATTGATCTAGCACTATATATCGAGAAGACCACTGATTCTCTATTGAAGTACAGTGGCATCCACACCATATCTTATTAAGGCACCATTTCAGTGGAGATATGCTTTTGGAATCTGTATCACATTCCATTGGTCTTTTGTGCCAATATTTACACTTTCTTAATTACAATAGCTGTTGTGCAAATCTTGCTGTTTGTTATTGGATACACTCTAGTAGTACTCTTTGTCTTTAATATTACCTTGGCTATCCTAGGTCCTTCAGTATATTTTTTTAAAGCATTAGATTGAAAATCTAGACAGAAGTTTAAATTTCATCTTGGCTACTGTCTAGCTATGACCTTGTGAAAGACATTTAACCTCCGTTTCTCTGTTCCTCATTTGTAAAATACACAGGCCTTGGATTAGATAAACCCCAAGACTTTTGCATTTGTGATTTTCTAGCCCAATTCACACAGAAAGGGGAGGCAATTAATGTTCATAAATAAAACACAGGAAACCTCCCTTAGAAGGATGGTTACTTAAACACAGCCAAATTTTCCCTCCACAAATATTATTTCACATATAAAATAATGCATTTGAAAGTGGCGTTAGAGACCACTTGTTTAACATAAATCAAAGAATTTACAAATTCACTAAGTTTCTAACTTGATCCTTTAAGAATGACACAACAAAATGCATAGCTTACATTGGAAATAAAATTTGGATATTCCTGGAAACATTAGTCACATATATTTCTGTTACTAGGAGAGGAATTTAAGTCTGCTATGATTGGTACAACTCTATCACTCTAAACACGACCTTTAACCTAAAACCCATCTTCTCATTTTATCAGGCTAGCACCACAATGTCACACTGTGTTGTCCTCCAGCATTTTCCTATGACACTATCCACATCCACAACAACACGTTCCTGCTGTCTTTTCACCAATTCACAGCTATTTGTTTCTTTACAAGCCACTGCCTGCTTGTCTTCCTTGAGTAACCCTATTTCAAGGGGCACCTGGATGGCTCAGTGGTTGAGCATCTGCCTTCAGCTCAGCTCAGGGTGTGATCCCAGTCTGGGATCAAGTCCTGCATCGGGGTCCCTGCATGGAGCCTGCTTCTCCCTCTGCCTATATCTCTGCCTCTCTCTCTGTGTCTCTCATGAATAAATAAATAAAATCTCTTACCCCCCTCCCATTTCACACTTCTTACCTTTCCACTTTGTACTCATCCACCTGCACTGCATTTCATATTTCATCTATATACACAAATTGTATTAGACATTTCATTCTCATCCCCCTAATTTGATTCTAAGCTGCTTTGATTTTGATTTGTCAGATGAGGAGCACAGTGTCTATCACTATGCAACCATATCCAGGTCTTTGGGAAGAACTCTTAGATTGTGAGGGCTTCCTCCTGTCTCAGTCATATGTGTTGTTACTTCATTTCACAGTGGCCTAGTGAGGTAGTCAGTATCCCTCTCATTTTATAAACGAGGAAATGTTTATTACAATGAGGTAACACCCTCAGTGTCACCTAGAGTTTGAGTCTCTTCTTCCATCAGGGTGACAGGAGTGGAAACAAAATGGCTTAGTGGCACAACTGGATGTTGGGGACAGGGAACAGGTCCTAATGAGCACAGACTAGAACAAGGGGTTCTTCCCAGAGACAAGACACACTGGAGCTGGAGAAAAGACTAAGAGAGAAGGAATCAAATCAGGTCAAGGTGTAGGCTGAGAGGTCTAAGATGGATGCCAAATCCAGAGAAGTAGTTTGAAACAGAGAGATAAGATGGTGCAAGGTCTGGTTTGAAACACAGGGATGAGCCTGGATGAAGGAAGGTGTGCAGGAGCAAAAAGAAGAACAGGTGAGAAATAACCATTTGCTAAATAAATAAATAAATAAATAAATAAATAAATGCATGCCTTACAAGGAATAAATAAGAGAGAAGCATCAAAAACATACTTGGAAATTTGAAACCTGGATAATGGCAAAATGTGAGTACTAATGAATAGAATTTCAGAAGTCAGGAGAAAATAAAAGCTTGCATAGTGCACGTTGAGATGGACTTTAGATGTGGAGTTTCCGACTGAGAGTGAGTGTCCAATAAGCAAGTGAAAAATGTGTAGTACTTAGAGGACTAGAGAGTTTGTAGTTAGCAGATTACAAAATGCTTTGCATGCTTCACCTTATTCTCAAACAAACAAACCCTAAGTAAGTTGGAAACTAAAACCAAAGAAACTGGATTTAAGAGCAATTAAGTAACTTTCTCAAAGTGACAAGGCTAATGTGTAGATGATCTGGAATATGAACCCAGGATTCTAATCATAAAGTTCAGTGCTCATTTCATTACATCATACTGCCCCCAGATAAGAATGAGCAAACCATCCAAAATAGAGGATTTCAGATAATATGATTCTATTCAGGCCACGCATTTATGATAATGTCTTATGTTAATGTGCATAGCTTCAGGTAACAAAGAACTGAAATCTATCAGGCACAGCTAGTTGACCTCCCCGTTGGTTAAAGATATTTTTTCATTCATTTCAAGAGTTACTTGCCTGCTGCAATTTGCCAGCTGGTATGGACATAGCTGACAGCATCACCTGCCTGCCAAAAAAATACATGTGCTGAAAGCTGTTAAGTGGATTAAAATTTTGTGCCACAAAGTAATGCCCAAAGCATAGTCAAAAATTTCACCTCAGCCAAAGATGTTCCTAAAAACTCAAACCAAAAAGAACACACTTAAAAAGCTTCATGAGGTAGAAGATGTAAAAGAAATTATACAATATACAAGCAAAGAAAGCGAATATTTGAAAATGTGCCAAGTAGCAAGAAGCGAGAATTGAGAAAAAAAATTTTTTTTGAGGACTGCTGATTTTTTAGAATACTCAGGGAGTTAAACAAAAGGAAAATAAAATAAATTATATGTTAGTTATCTATTGTAGCAGAACTGGCACAGCATTCTTCTGCATTCTGTCAGCCAAAGGAAGTCTAAATGCAAGCTCCGGTTCAAGGTGTGGAGAAGCAGATGCCTCCTTCTAATGGAAGAAGCTGCAAAGTCTCTTTGCAATGGAGGTGGACACAAGGTGCAAGAATATTTACGACCATTTTGTAATCAGTACAACCAGTAACTAGATGTTTGATTTGAGGCAGTTCGTTTCACCTCTTTTGGCCTGTTTCCTTTTCTCTAAAATAAGGAGGAGGACCAGATGGTCCCTAGGACTCCTCACAGTTCTCTATTTCTAATGCAATGATTTCTAAAACTGCCTTTAAGGCAAATTAGAGGGTTTTTCAGTAACTCAAAGAAAAAGAAAATCTGCAAGTAAAGCGTCATGTAGTTGCTTAGCTAAACTTACTTATAAGTATAAAGCTACTTATTAAAATGCGAAAGTGCTGTATAGGATAGAGAAGTGACAGAGGATATCATAAAATCAAATAACATTAGTGCACTGCAAGTTGAAAATCATTGAAAATTGCTAGTTTAGCCATTTGACAACACTAATATAAATCATCCAGCATGATTACAAATACTCTCTGCTAGAAATTGAACTGTCCACTTCACATCCTAAGTGACCCAATTTGACACTGGCTCATCACCAATATTCTACTATGTAGATTTGCCTTCACCAACAAGTCAGGGTATGAAAGTGTCCAACGTTAAAATTACTTGGATTAACTGTTAACATAGTTTACGTGGTTAAGTGCTTCATCTTCAGTTTCACTGGGATCATAGAGATTCAACTAGTGTTGTGAAATCCAAATGTTAACCAAGCACATACTAAATGAAGTCAATCAGTCAACTGTGCTTCCTGTTTTAATATGCAGAAAAGTAGTGTACTCTTATGAGAAACCCCAACTGCAGAAGACTGATGAGGAAACAATGGCTAAAATAGAAAGCATCATTGCCCAGAAATAAAAACAAGCCTTCTATGAATGCTGGGGAAAAAAAAGGAAAAACGTTTTAATAGTTTCTATTGGTGTAATTTATAAATATCTGTGTGCTCTGTCTACAGGATACACAGTTGAAATGTCAAACTACTGGATCTGGAAATTACTTAATTAGATCTTGTCTTACTTAAATTTGTTTTTAAAGATTTTATTTATTTATTCATGAGAGACATAGATTGAGAGAGAGAAAGGCAGAGGCACAGGCAGAGGGAGAAGCAGACCCCATGCAGGGAGCCCGACGTGGGACTCGATCCCAGGTCTCCAGGATCACACCCTGGGCTGAGGGCTGCGCTAAACCACTGACCCCGGGGCTGCCCTTGTCTTACTTAAATTTAAGCAGGCTGATGAAGTTAACCCTAACCATCCCCCTCACTAACAAAGAACACGTCTGAATTCAGTGCATATTATAACTTACGACGCTCTGCTGTCAGAAAAGAATGAGGAAATGCTCAGATCTAAATGGAGCTGTTGCTGTAAGAAAACCATTTCCTTGATATCTGCATGTTCATCATCTTAGGTCTCAGGCCCCAGACAGCTGTCTCTTGAACTTTAGGAAATTATACACCAAAAAGAAGATCTGAAAAACTAGAGTCTACTAAGCCTATACATAGCAGACAGAGGTCAAGCAGAGCTTTTTAAAAGATTAATACTGAGAGCTCTGGGCTTTGTTTGTTTTTGCAGGAGGGGAGGATGTTAGAGTGATCAGTGGAATTTAGAGAAGTAAGTTGGTGTAAAATAATGACCTGCTTCATTAAAGCTTAAAGAATTCATTGACTTTTTTGCTGCTGGACTGATGAGTAGTAATCTACATACATAATATAGCCTTCATTTTTTCAAAATATAGAAAATTTAGGCAACACAATTTAGATGACATTAGCAAACGGAACTTGCAAAACAAAAGCATTTTAGAAAATAAACTCATTTTCTTTGCATTCTTCTTTCCATTGCTTCCAAAAATGTTTTAAGATCATTAGCATCATAAACTTTACAGTCTTATTTCCCAAATTGGCTCCCATCTTTCCCCACCCCCAATCTTTGGTTACATTCCCCTTAGGTTTCTGTAGCATACAGATGAAGACCCAGGGTTGCATCTGTAAAAACACTCTGACTTTCCTCATGAATTCTTTCTTTTCAAAAGAATATGACATTTCTCTTACACTAGCTTCCTGACTTCCTTCATCCTTTCATGTACATGCCATATGAACAATTTATCTTTATAAAACTCGACAGTATGAGCTTCAACTCCTTGCTGTGTTCATACTTTCACCCCCCCCCCCCTCTTCTAGAACAAAGACCTTATACTACTGACGATATATTTTCAGCCTTTTTGCCTGTGCTTGTTCTATCACTGTGGTCTATACACCAGCTCAAGCCATCCTTGCATTTAAAGATAGCCTTTGTGACCTTAAGCCTCCTTCCATTAAACATCACTTTCTTGCTCCTTCCTCTCATGGCCAACTTCTTCTGAAGACCGGTTTATAATCACTTGGTCATATCATGTATTTTTAATCTGCTACAATCAGAGTTCTGGCTCCATCATTCTGGATGAAAAGTGATTTGCAGAAGGTTATTATGATTCAAAGTTTCCCAATCCAATAGAGGCACTGATTGTGATGCCATTTCTGCAGCTGTTAGCACAGCTCCTTCTCTCTTGGAATGGATAACCCCTTCTCCTGGTCTTCTATTATTCCTTTGACCATACCTTCTCAGGCTTCCCTTAAGACCTCAATTCTACTGCCTTCCCATCTACTGCCATAAAATCTCTGCAGTACCTCTGAATCTATTTCCACCTTCTAAACTCCTGGTGCCTTAGTTTGTCTTTACCATTTTTCATTAGACTTCAGCAAGTCTTTCCTCACTGGTCTTGCTGCCTCTACTCTCTCCCACCTCCACTTCATTTATCTCCTTTCTATCAATGAGATCTCTACAAAATTACATTTATCTAAAACATCTCAACTCCTTCCTAGCACTCCATATCATGTTGTGTTAGCTTAAATTTTCCCAGGTACAGACCTTGACGTAAAAGTTTCTGTGCTGATAGTTTATTTGAGAGGACAAGGGGTACCAATAAGGGAATGAGGTACTGATACAGAGACAGGAAGGCAGGGTGACTGAAGCTTAATCCTGATAGAATACTTGAGGAAATGCTGCAAAACCCATGTCTCAGAGTTATCCCATGATGGGGGGACGTTTGCTAGGGTATATACATATCAACTCTGGTCTGTATGCTCTTAGGAGGGGGGGGCTCACTTTCCTTGGCACTTCTGGCCTGCCAAGAATGGCCAGATTGGCCTTCTACATATCCAGTAAAATCCCTAGGCATGGCTTGAAGTCAGCACTAGAACACAGTGAACTGGTTGTGGTACAAGGGATATGGGTGACGTTTGGACAGCATCTGCTACAGATGGCTTAGCAATGTCTTTTGTTTCCTTCACGTCTCCTTAACTTACCTCTTATGGCACTCTGTCTCTATTTCTTCTTGCACACACTGCTCACACCATCAGGAAAAACTGTGATCTTGTGTGATGTATTGTTCTGGTCTATGCTCCTCTAGAATGTACTTCTCTTTGCTAATGGACACCTGATAGTTTAACGGTTGCCTCAATTATTATCTCTGTCACTAATCCTGTCCTGAAACTCCCTCAGGTACTAACCAATGTTTCCCTTGAATCTGCACTGTGAACTGTACATTTATCAATCCTACAACCTTGAACACTTCCCTGCAGGACACATGTTTGTCTATGATACTAAATAAAGCTGTTTGAATCAGAGCAGTGACCTCAGGTCACAAAACTACAAATATAAGATAAGATAATTCATTTTAAGTACATACTTCCATAGCTATTTGTAATGAAGTTGCCTACTATGCAGACTTACCTTTAACAAAGATAATTCCAAAATATATGACTAAAATTCAAAGATACAAAAGTTAAGTAATAGGCTTGGACATTGTAAGAGTTCCATTTTACAAAATTTCTATCTTGCCTTTTGGAAACACTTTTATGAAATAATAAAGAAAATTGCAACAATAGAGTATGTTGAGATAACTGGCTAGCCCCCATCCCCACCCCTACACACCCACACAACACAGACCAAAATGGCAGTGCAGCCCAAAGGGAACTCATTTTCCTGGGGCAGCCCTGCCTGAAAGGGGTTGGTGATATTCCTTAGTTAGAAAATGGCAGCAATCTGTATCTTTCAGATCAAAGATGGATTTGGGGCATTCCGGTAAAATGTATGAAAGCTCAGGTTGTGAAAAAGTTGAATGTTGCAACAGCAAGGAGCACTTGGATCAGAGTAAGGAGCCATCTCTGGAGGGTTTGTTGGCTTATTACTGTCATAGCAAATAGATCAGCATGGCCTCTTAAACACAAAATAAAAATCATCAATTTGTGAAAAACTGAGCAATAAAATAGAAATACTTTTTTCACTGAATTACCTCATTTCTGTGCTGGTAGGGCATATTCTGAGCTAATCTATAGACTCTCAGGCCTTTAGAGGTGTAATAGAAAGAACATAAAACCTGCAGTAGAAGACCTTGGCATGCACTTACCTGGCATCTCCTCTCAGTAGACAGCATAATACCTGCCATTTAAGATAATACTTGGCCATTTAAGAACTGGCCAAGAATCTCAATTTTTTAGTTGTCTTTTATCAGTGCCCCAAGTCCAACCAAACTGAACACTGAATTTTGAATGGGAAGAATATTGATATTGAATAGGGAGAGTTTAGAGCAATGCTATACAATCCTCAGCACACATTAGAAGAACCTGAGGACACTTGGACTCATCCAAGACTAATTAAAACAGATAAGGAAAGAAGGGAAGAATGGAAAGAAGGAAGGAACCCATTCCTTAAAATTCAGCAAGGGCAGAAATCTAAGTAAAATGCAAAAGGGCAAAATTCTGACTATGAAACTCTGGGCTTCTGACCTGCCTAAGGCTTCAGTCTGGGCTACGCTGAACTAACTTCTTGTGGAGCTTCAGGTCAGTTAATTCCACACTTCTTTTCTGGGCCACTTTACTCTCTACTACATCCAATTAATTAATACTTTCTAACAATGCTACAGCCACAATAGGCCTCACATCTGAAGCCATGGTTATTTCCGTTCAGGGTCAATGACTAATGTTTAGTGTCTGCCTCTATAATTGTTCACCAGACTCTCTGTAGCCATCTCTTTATTGAGGGTCTGCACCCAGGGTATCCTGTGCGTACCACTCTCTATAGCACCAGAAGACTCCTTCCTTTGTGAGAGATCTGGGCATAACTCTCTCCCACTTAAGTCCATGCTTCTTCATCTAAAGTACTGGATTTTAATCTGGAGACTTGAACGGTTTCTGAAATCTGTATGAATTTGAGTTTTTCTGTGTGCATGTTTATTTTTCTTGGGACAAGTTCCCCCGTTTCCTACAGATTCTGAAATAGGCCTGAAATACAATCAAGGTTAATATCTTCAGGACAAAGCCACAGACCTTACCATGAAGTCCAAGAGCCCTCATCTCATGACTTAGCCCCAGTAGCTTCTGTCATCTGAGTGTCACCATCTGTCCTGCATACTTTATGCCCAGCCATAGAAAATACCTTTTAATTTCATAAATACACCAACTCTAGCTTTTTTCATGTTTTTGCGTATGCTGCTTCTCCTACCAAAGTGCTCTGGCCTCTCCAGCATCATTTATTACCTACTCGCAACTTCCTTTTCCAAACTTGACTTAGAGGTCTCTTTTTTGTGTGTGAAGCCTTCCCTATTCCCACTTTGCTAGCATGTAATTGATATCTTTCTTTTAGGTTGCCATGGTACCTAGGAATATATCATGGCACTTATCAAATAATATCATAGGTGTCTGTCTACACTGTCAATGGTCAGCTTCCAGAACACAGAGGTTGTATTTTATTTGTGTTGGTAATCTCAGTGCCTAGAGGTGTCTAGCATAAGTAGGTGCTCAGTCAAAGCTTGAAGAATGAAAAACATAAAGGCATTTGAGCAAGAAAATAGAGAGCTCAGATGGAGAGGGAGAGCTTCAGGGCCATGTTTCAGTCAAGGAAAATTGAACCCCTGGTAGTAAGTAATTAATAGCAGGCATTTGGCAGAGCTTGTGGTTAGGAGTGAATGCCTTTAGAAATAGGAATGATACAAAGTTTTTACTAAAAGTACACTCTGAGCAATTACAAAAGCAGAGGCCAAGAATGGCCTGTTGACAGCAAAAGGAACCTAAAATAAGGAAGTAACTTCCCAGGGCAGAATCTCGTGTTACCCAAGAAGTTTGGTAGAATTTGAGCAGTAGAAAAATTTAACAATTGAAACCAATCCTGAGCAGAATTTGTTTCTTAGTCCTAATTCGCTAAATAGGGCATGACTCACAAGGCAAGCCTGGAAATTAATATTAGAAATATTAGAAATAACTATCATTTAGTTTACTGTGAATAATTGTGCTGGAATTTATTGTACCTTGAGTTGTAGATAGACTTATTCTTAACTCATCATCTTGTTGTTTTATAAAATCTCCAGTTTAAAGAAAATCTATGACAATTAAGATTGTAGGCACAAGAGTAAGGGAAACCAGGTAAGCAACAAGCCTTAGTGATTACTTCCATAAAAAGATTTATCCCTGCAACATGCTACATTTGTACTCTCTTAGAGTATCCCTTAAATCTCTTAAAAGGGATTTAAGAAAATAAGATACTATAGAATGATCTAAATAATAAAGGGAGAGAAGATAAGGCTAGCACCCTAAGGCTGCAGGTAGGTGTTATTTCTATCGAGCTGGGGAATAGTTTTAGGAACTGTAAGAAGAGCAGGAGAGATGTTCCCTGTAAGATTCCTAGGAGAAGTGTGATAGGAAGACATGTGGGAAAGAGTGTGCTTAAGAAATGTTGCAACTCCTATTTCAAGATTCTGAATGTCCTCACACTTTGGTTTTTCTGTGAGGGCTTGCCATACATATTTAAAATGCTTTGTAAATCTTCCTGATAACAGAATAATATCTCTTCAAAAGCAATACGTGTTGGCTGGACTATGTGTAGGTTAACACTTAACAATTCTTAAGTAATTCATCCATGACTCCTCCTTATGCAATCTGTCCTTCTGTCAAATGGATGCTTCAGTTACTAATCTCAAAATGCAAAGCACTGAGAACTCAAAGAATCATAGAAAGAGAACTGGAAGGAATATCAGAGCTCCTAAAACCCAACCCTTTATTTTTTGGGGATAGGGAAACTCAAAGAGAGTTCAAGGAACTTGCTCAAAGCCTATAATTTATTTAGTACCAGAGCCACAGTGCAAACCCATTTCTCTTGACTATCAGCTTAGCATTCTCATTATATCCATATCATTTGAGCAATTTTGACAGGAGAGCAAAGGAAGGGCTGTGAGGTCAGGGGACCCCTGAAGAAACATCAGAAAGATGCTAGAGACAAAGAAAGAGGAGAATCTGGGGACCCAAAGATACAACTTTGCCCACCAGTTCTGCCAAAACATCTTAAATTGGCTTAGGCAAACAAGTTTTCAAGACTTTCTGACTATAACAGTTTGAACACTTTAAATAAATTATTTAGATTAATTTAATTGACAAGAAAATCCATTCCACTTAAAGCAGCTGAAAGTAACCCACTTTAAAACTCAGTCCTCAAGTTTTACAGTTTGAATAAGTTCTATAGGTGCACATAACTGTGTTCACTTTCTTTGGTGTTTGCCTTGGGAATTCTTGAAGTATGTGTGTCTGGTTTCTTTACTCCTATATTTCAGCATCTGATACAGCACACAGCACTCAACAGATATTTCTATTTACTGTTTTAGCATATATAGTGGTCCTCAAACTTCCCTGAAAAAGCATCACTTACAATAACCTGTTAGAAGGTCAATTCTCTAAACACAACCTGCAGTGAGGTTAACCCCAAAGGTCGGTCTATGAGGCACTGCTAATAGGCTTCTCTTGAATCTGACAGAGGCAGCTTTACATAATGTTCAAATTAAAGATACAAGTAATGACCTAAATCAACATTTCATCTTTCTTCATTATTTTATCCAAACTTTCTTCCCTAGGCACATCTCACCAAGCTCTCTTTAAGTGCTCTCTAACTCACATGCCACAGGAATCTTATATATATATATATATATATATATAATTGCCTAGCCAGAATTGTAATAAAACTTCGAGCAGTATCCTCATCAGGCCATCTCAATTCTTTTAATTATTGGTTATTTTTGCTATTGAGATTTGATTAGAAAAGAGTTGAGAAAGATGTTGAGGGGATAAATTTGACATTTTCAGCACAATGGAAAATTTACAGCCTCCTAGAATAGGAACTTAGTCAAAACATCCTCAAGTCTATTTGCTGATTTCCAAATATTTTAAATTAGTATAATGATCTCAGAGTTACACTTACACCCTGAGAGATAAAGGTGATAGTAGGATGATTCCAGAACTAATACTAGTCCTTGAGGGTAGGATTCCACAAGAAGGTTGTATGGGGTCAGTCTGAGACATTCTGAAAAGAAGTGGATATTTCACATGCCTGCAAATACATTTTAGGGCCTAAATTCTTCTCATTTAAATGTCTACATAATCTCAGTGCACTGCACTCAGAGCTTTTTGGCCAGTAGATCTGGCTGTTGTAACAAGTAACATGATCATGGCTGGGACTCAAGAGAGGCTTAGGTAGAAAATGACATCATTTATAATGTGGGGTTTTTTTCCCCCTCTGGAAATATTTGCTAAAGAAAATGTGCTTGGTGGCTTAATTGTCATCAATAAGTAATTAAGAGAGACTGGGAACGTAGCAACATGCTAGGAATTAGGCAATATAAATTAATCAACAGAAGAGTGATACTCTGGTATCACTCACTATAAGTATAAACAAAGTAACAGGCACACTGGCTACTGATGGATATGTGAATAAGAACCTAACATTATGTACATAAACACAGAAGCAGGTAACAACTGGATGGAACAGAGTTGTGAGTTTGTTGCCTGACACTCTCTCAGCCTTCCAAAGCATGACCTGGCACATTGAATTCATCGACAGTGGGCCCTGAGAGATCACTCTTGTTATTATTTCAAGGGAGACGTTTTAAGACCTGAGATAGAAACCTGAAGACAAAAAAATAAAAAAGATGAATCTGAGAACAAAGCAATACAGTCTGCCCAAGCTTGAGTGGAGAGCAAAGGAGCATTGTATTCCTGGTATCTAAACAGGACCAATAATCAATTAACATTGATAAGCCTTGCACGAAGATAATGACAAAAAAAGAAGGGTATCTTGCTTCTGCCCTTAAGGAACTCACGAACTGCTGGTGGAGCAAAGAACAATATAAATGCATGTGGATTTTTAAACATATAGACAACCAAAGACAGTTGCAGTAAAGTTCTAAAAATTGAAGTTTGGGCAGAAAGAAGTGACCTGGTGTAAGGGAAAGCAGTGTGTGTGCTGCTCTAAGGCACAATAGCAAATCTTAAAGGAGGAACAAAATAGGGGAAGCGAGATGGCCAAGAGTTTTTATGTCTGGCTGCAGAAGGGAGGAGAGTGTAGTGCGTGAAACCAAAGAATAGTAAGGTACAGGATGGACAAAGTGAGAGAATCAGAACATTTTATTTTGTTGCAAATTAAAGCTAGCAGTTCTTTTAAAGGTTTACTTAAAGAGACTGACATAATGGAAAGATGATTGCAGATCAGTCCTTGTATTGATGATTGGAGGAAGAAAAGAAAAAAACATGAGTTGAGGTCTGATGACTTTTTTAATCCATTATTTTTATACCATACATGGAAGACAGACTTGGATCAAAAATTCCAAATAAGTTCACAACATTTCGTCAGATGCCCAGGAGTTCTTGGCAGGAAAAGTGAGGACACCTCTGCTCTAGACCATGTAGCCTGACTTAGAAAAAAGAAAAAAAAAAAAAAAACCTTCCATGGAAATAAATAATGTGTTCCACTTCTGCCAAGGTCATTCTGCATATACAGATGGCTTAGGTGGCTCAGTGCAGTTAACTCCTTTGGCAGAGGAACACAGATTTCCATCAAATCCTTCTCCTGCTCACTGATATCTGGCCCCTGGCCTTGCTCGATCCTGACATTTTAGAAAAACCGTGTTGCGTTGTTTGTTGCTGCACTTATTTTAGTTTCTCTAACCCTAATGTCTTCTGTGGCCATTATAAGTGGCAATGTATAGGTGAAGCCAGTTCAGTCCTACCTCTAGGAGGTAAGGGATCTTTATCTTTGTCTCAATTGCCAAAGTTATATGGTTGGGGAAAGTCTGCTAACACAGCTCTCCTTGGCTAGGATTCACTCCAGTGTTTGTAATTTCTCTGAAGACCCATTGAGCAACCTGGCCTGAGTTTGAATTTGTGCAAAAAAGCTTCTAACCAGGTTTGTCACACATTGTTTCCAGCTCATTAGAGACGTTGTGGACAACTTCTTTAATGAGGTTTGACATTTGACTACCGCCACATATGTGACTTTCTCCATCATGTCACCCTCCCCGCACTCTCTGCTTCCTCTGCTCTTACTCATTTTTGTGAGCGAATCATCTGATCCTGTCCCTTATATGACCATGCTCTAGTTTGATTAATCTCTCTCATCAACCCTCCTTCCTGAATCTTCTGATTAAATCGAGTCTTCTCCCTCCTTTCTCCATAATGCATGGGACCTTTCAGCAGCTATTAATTATTTAAAAGAACGTTACTTTCTATCATGCTCAAGTCACTACAGTTTTCTGTCGGCCGTGTGGCTTCTGTTAAAAATTACTGAACCCAATTAAGAAAAGCTTTCAAACACTAAGTTCTAAAAGCTATAAAAATAATCTTTTTCAATTACATTGACAAACTTGCTAGGTTGGAGAAGGAAATAGACACAATATGTCTTACGAAGATACATCTCTTCATCCTATCCTAAATGGCATATGGTACTCACCAACAGATTGAGGAAATGTGATTTAAATCAAATTATCAGCAGGTGACTGTGAAACTGCTAGGGGTCATTCCCAAGGAGGAGTTCTACTAGTGGATATTTTTGATCCGAGCAGTCAAAATTCTGGTGGCATTCCACCTATGTTAGACCCTTATACAATATTCATGTTTTTCACTAACAATCCAGCACAACTCCTGAAAGGTAACAAAATAAATTAATCTGCTGTTTAATTCAAAAAAGCCAAACAACTGTCTCGACTAATTTTTACCAATTTGACTAAATCAACTGGAAGTTTGGCCATGGTAAAGATAGTCTTCGTGAATCCACTCTCTAAATCATTTTTTGATGATTATGAATTAGCTGAAACTAGCTAAAATAAGACATGACCTTTATAAGCTGAAATAGCCTGTGGGTCTAAATAGAATGAAGTAATAATATAGTGCCAGGTGCAGCTCACGTCCATTAGGTAAGAAAAAAGAAAATATCTAGAGAAAGCTAGACTGGCTTGTCTAAGCCAGAGAGGCATTTGAGGTCAGAGCTGACCCCACTTGAAATCTGGCATAATAACGTGGCACTGTAACTAAAAGAAGGGCGATTCTTAGCTATATTAATAGAAGAACGGCACATCAGGAAACATGAAGAAATCTTCATTCATAGTTACCAAGTGGAGCTGACATTCAGCTGGTAAACACATGCAAGAGTGATCATGCCAACTGGTCAAAGTCCTCCAATGTTAAATATTTAAGATTTTGTAATGCTGTATTTACAAGGAAAGTATTATAAGGGGATATTATTTTGATAGTGATTAAAGGGAAAGGAAGATCATTTTATAGTTTACTGAAGATATGGACTTTAGTCTTATCTCTACCCTTAATTAGAAGAGAGTGCTAGTTATCTCTGTAGTCCTCTGTTTTGATTCAGAGTTAGGCTAAGTAATATTGATAATTACTTCCAGCTCTAAAATTCTGACTCTAGGAAACCTTGTCTCTGTATTTCTCAAGCTAAATAATTTCATGTATAAATTAAAATATGAAATAAGGTATATGCCATTCACATAAAACTTGCATCTAAAAATAGTCTATTACCGCTAATGTTTAACTTTTCGCACTACTGCTCTGTGTCTAGGTTTGTGAATTGCATTCCTCTCCATAACAGTAAAAATATAAATAAGTAAAATAAAAATAAAAGCTTATTGTCACTCAGTAAACCAAGAGACTGATTGAGGGTACTAATGTGAATGTAATTTTAGCTTTCTTCTTTTTCTATCAATATCTGTTTCTGTTTCATTGAAGAGGTTGTGGGCATGGAGATAGGGAGAGGTGGATATACTGGTTTGTATAAAGAGAGAAAAAAGTTATCTAAAGTTAAATTGGTAGAAAAAAGCATTCTATCTTTCTTTCTCTTGCTCAAATGATCATTCAATATAATCCATCAACCGTATCTCATGCAATTATAAGGGAGAAGACACACAGCCTTGATGCCAAAATTGAATAGATTTTGGTCAGAAACTTTCCTGTAATTGCCAAGCCATACATTATTAGTGTAGAACTAAAGCCATACATTATTAGTGTAGAACTAGTTGAAAGTGTATAGAGATTATTTTTTAAGGATGTTATTTATTTATTTGAGAGAGAGACAGCACAAGTGGGGGAGGGGAAGAGCAGAGGGAGAGGGAGAGGGAGACTCCCTACTGAGCAGGGAGCCCAATGTGGGACTCAGTTCCATGCTCAACCGACTGAGCCACCCAGGTGCCCCTAGATTTTTTTTTTTTTTTTAAGAAAATAAAGCCTCTGCATGATTAGAAGCTTGGAATTTGCAGCCTCATTGCCCAACCTCTAGAGAGTGGAGAGGGGCAGGAAACAGAGTTAATAATTGATGATGTATGTGAGGAAGCCTCCATAAAATCTCTAAAGTGCAGGGTTCAGGGAGCTCCCAGGTTGGTGAACACATCCACACTGGGAGGCCAACAAACCCCAACTCCATGGGGACAGAAGCTATTGCACTCAGAACCCTCCCAGACCTCACCTGATGTATCTCTCTAACTAGCTGTTCATGTGTATCCTTTATCATATCTTTAACAAACTGGTAAACATAAGTAAACAGAAAGAAAAAAAAAAGAAAGCCTCCGCAGGATGCTCCTCTAATGTAGCTCATCTGCAAAGCACAAGTGATCATTCAAAATCCCAAATACTTTCTTATGCATTGCCCAAGTATTACCTCAGAGGCGTGTTCATTAAGCTAGGCTTATTAGGCTAATTGATTTTTTTATAAGTATATACTTTAGTATAAGAAATAGAGAGTAAAATCAATATGAGGGAAAATAGTTTCTATGGTAAACATTCAGCCAGCAAAAGAATTCTCCTGAGTTTATTCATACATTACATAAGACACACACACACACACACACACACACACACACACGCACCCCATGTGATAAAGAATATCAAGTAAAATGAAACAAAATCAATTCTGGTTAGTAAAATTCAAATTTCTTTGATATTCTTTTCTTTTTAAGATTAGAAGAGGTGAATGGAGGGAGGGATAAGACTTTTTTTTTCTCCCCCTTAAGAACGAAGAACTACTGAACATGCTGAATTTATTTAATGCAGAAAGTCACATTATTGAGATTAGACATCTCTTTTTCAAGGTGCTCCTGAGAGATAATGGCTTCTGCACCTATAATTCAGCAGACGCATCGGTAACATAAAAATGGACCTAAGGACTGAAGTTAACACCTTCATCTCTACATAGCACATGATGATTTTAAGAATAGGTCTAGAACATATTTGTTTTTTTACATGACTCTCATTACCAAAAGTTTAAGTAGACTCTGTATGAATATATTTTCTGGAAAATATGGTCAATCTTAAGACAAATGAAAAATTAAATATGAAATTTTTTCTCTATTCCATGAAGTTATAATTTATAATACCATTCTTACTAATAAATACAATCAAGTCAGGAAAAAAGTAAAGTCCTGAATGAAATGGGTAAAAAAGTTGGAAAATGACTCTTCATTTGTGAAATAGGTATGGTATCATAAAATAAGAATTAAAAAAAAATTAAAAATTAAAAAGCAAGTTATTTTTAACATTCATTTTGACTACTCTATATATGCTTATCCTTGAGAAAATAAAAAGTGATATGCTAATTCTCAAAAAATAGATACTGAGTGTATTCATCTCATCTTTGAATAAGCCTTAACCTCATCAGCAATTCTCAACCTCTTCCTCTACCCTGCCTGTTTCCTTGCAAAATTTAGCCTATTACAATCTTGTTTTTTACCTTCATTACACTATGAGTATAGCCAAATTTTGGCTTTTTTAATGTACTCTCTTCATGATCAAAGAGAGGAGTCATAGGCTCATTTTGCCCCTGTCCCTCGCCCATGAACCCCAAAGCCTAATATAGTGTGATTAGGGCACCTAGCCCAGGCACTCTCACACACCTCGCACTGCCTCATCTTAAGACAGGGAGCATCTTTTTTCAATCTACATCTTCTTCAAGACTCAAGTCTAATTTCACTTGTTCCAAAAGACTTCCCCAGATTTCTCCAGCCCAGAATGGCTGCTTCCCCTGAATTCAAAGTACCATAGATTCAAAAAAAAAAAAAAAAAAAAAAAAAGTACCATAGATTCTGTGCATGTGAAAAACGTGGCCTGCCTTTTGATATCTATCATGTGATATTTTATACTGTTACATGTGCTTTACATCTCAACTTTGCAATTAGACTGATGATTCTCACAGTTGCCATTTTTGAGTGTGTATTATGTGTTAAGGAGCATTTACGTGTTTAAAATTTTACATCAAACCTGCATAGTAGTTACTATCCTTATTTTACATATAAGTAAATAAGACACAGTATTAAATTAATTGCCTGGGGGCTGTATAAATACTGTGTACCAGACCTGGATTGGAATCTTATATATTTAGAAGGCAAAGATCATTGTGGAAATTCTTGTATATCTCCTTGGCCATTTTTACAGTGTTTTACTTAATTAGACACTAAACCATTATTTTCTGATGATTGGTTTTAAGCACTGACTTATAACTGTCCAGGTTATCATTAAGTAATGTTCTATGGTATCAACCAAAACTAATATTTATGCTGTCTAACACAGCACAATGTAGACTGGCACTAGGCCAGTGCAATCAGTGATAAGAAATATAATTCCTAAGGAGAAAAACAAATACATGCATGGATGCATGATCAGGTACATTGCTTTAGAAATAAGCAATGACTCTGGCCAAGACACTGTCTCTCTTTGAAATGCTAAGGAACTAGTGAGAAGAGATATAAAACAAAACACATACGAAAATATTGAGAGCATTCTCTTCAGATTTCAAGAGCAAGATTTAAGCACATTTGAAATAAAGTGGTCGACAAAAATGGTTAGGAGCATGGGTAATATGAAAATACTTAACACGTAGGAGAGCATGGGCCCATACTAATCAGAACAGACAGGTCTGGACAATTGGTCCAAACATCCCCATGCACATTGCCTAAGTGTCCATCCTGGCTATGAGGTATGGATTGGCTAAAACACTCTTTGAACAAATGCCTCTTTCATTCCTCAGCATGATACAATTCTAGTCTGCTGTAATTGCCATGTTCCTGGAATTATCAGGCCATGTGGCCAGGCTACTTAGATTACAGAGATTCACTCAGCAGTTGTTTACTGATTACCTACTCTGTGATAGACACTGTGTGGGACACTCAACAGGTAAAGACAAATCAGACATCATTCTTGCCTGAAAGTGTACAATCAAGCCAACTCTTCACCAGAAGTTATCCCTGGTACAATTCTAGGAACTGTTTTGCCATGAAAGGATAAAGATAACACCATTTTCCTAAGATCTCCGTGTTTTAGTTGTCTTCTGAAGCAGACCCTGAAGCAAGTATTCTGTGCAATCTTAGGTGTGCTCAATCAATAGATCTCTCTACTGGTCATCAGAGGAGTAAACACCAACAACCGTCAATAAGTCCCTCTTATTTAGAATTTAGATACTTTAGGCAAAATCAATGTCCATTACCTGAAAACAAAAAATTGTAACTAAGTCATAGCAGTTATTGTGCATGTTTGAGGAATGTCATTTTTGTGTATAACTCTCCCCATACGATTGGAGAGTGGAGAAGTGGTAAAGGGAAAGCAACCCATAAAGAGGATGTTATTAAGACAGTTACCACATTGGATGACTAAAATTTAACCCCCTGAGAAACTCAGAACTACTCTGGCCAATTACCCCCCTATGTTCATCAATTATTAAGGGCTGCCTTAAGTTAAGGGCTGCCTCTAAAACAAATTCCCTAGGGCAGCCCTGGGACAAAGATGCTAATGGTGTGATTCAGGAATCACAGGCTGCCTTCCACTGAAATGCAAAGAGAATCCAAGAGGAAATGGTTGACACTCCAACAATGTCTACTACAATGTTTTATGTAAAAGTTAGAGACCTTATGAATTTAGCACAGTAGGTACAGCTATTGTCAAACAGCAGATATTGGGGATGTACTTTTACTAATGCAATATGTTAGTACCTGACAGACAGGGGATGACACAAGGTGGTAGTAAGTTGGTCTATTTCTTTATATTTTAGATGATTTAACATTAGATCTGAATGCACTATTTTTTGCCTTCCAGAAATTGACAATCTAATTTTATGGGATAAGTTGTACACAAAATGAAATTCTATGAGCATGTATGATAATGCATGAAATAATTAGCAATTTTAACTTCCAGTTAACATAATTTATTTTTATCTGATTTATCCAGAAATTTAAAAAAAATAATTTATTGGTTGTTTACTACTATTGACTTTTGGTTCCTCAAATGACTACCAGAAAAACCTGTTGACCCTGCAAAGATAAGTTTACTAGACCTACTAGTAAAGAAAGTCAATATTTATAGGGTTGTAGGGTCTGCATATAGTGATTGTAAAGCAAGTCAGTGAGTCAGGGGACTATCTGGGCAGAATTTATGATATGATAGTTTTAGGTTAAGTGAGCACAGAAGCTAAGGCCTTGAAATGAGTTTTGATGAGCAATCTGTTGGTCCTGCTTTTAGTTGATTCAAAATCTTATCTTCCAGGAACAAGTATATACTGGAGCAAGAAGCTAAGTCATATTTACTGGATCTTAGTATTGCCTAACACAGGAACAAGGAATTATGTTGGCTTCAGCTCTCTTTGAATAGCTCATAGACTCAAGAAGGATTAAACAACCAGCTCTCCAAACGGAAAAGAACTAGGTTATCTTAGGGAATTCAGAGGTATTAACACACAAAAATTTTCTTTAGTGTTTCTACCATCTTTTGTTCCTGAGTGTTTCACCTTAAGGGCCAAATTCCCAATAAAATGCCAATAGTTGGTTTAGTGGGAGATGTGACAACCCTGTGGTCAAAGACAGGGTCAGTACTTCTGTATTCCATGAATATTACATGGAAAAGAGTACAAAATAATTTCTCAAAGGAAGAGCAATAAAGCACACAGAAATAAGAGATATTCAGTACAATGTTAAAATCTCTCTCAAACTTCCTCTTATAAATATTGAATCTTGATCAAAACTGTTTCTTTTCATTGTTAGAAATTTAACAACTAAATTTTTGTTGTTGCTCAAAATGTAAAATTTGTATTTTTAGAAGTCATTTTTCTCTTCTGATTCCCTCCCTACAATTAACCACTGCAGTCAACACTTGACAGTGCTATCTCTAAAACATGCTCTTCCTACCCAACCCTTCCTTTCTGTTTACCTATAACTTATCAAAAGTGTTCTTAAGTTATGTTATTTCAAAATTCTTGCCACAGCCTCATTCCTGTTCTCTGCATTCATATATTCTCTTGTCTAGTTCCAGGTTAATAATCTTGAAGACCAGTTGTGATTCTTTCATTACCAGCTTTTCCCCATTCTTTATCATGTAACTGGCACACACTTGTATTTTCACCTTAAGGATCACTTATAATGGCCAGCCGCTCTCTATCTGGACTGACTTTATACCATGCACATTCATGTATACTTTCCCTCTAACCAAACACATAGTGATGTTCTTAGGGAACCCAACCATTTCTTTAGTCCAAACTCCTTGAGAACACAATGCATGCCTGATTCACCTTCATCTTCCCCAAATGCTTAACACAGTCCCTTAGGTTGCAATTTGAGTGACTGCTCTGATGAATTGAAAATGATTGCCTTAAATGCTACTTTGAAAAAGATCATGAGGTCAAGTTCACGATGAATGAGAAGGAGTACTGTGATTGATTATTAATGTTTATAATGGGCAGTATCTGTGTGGAAGGAGGAAGGGAAATAACAGGACCTGTACCTTGCACTTTCCATTTTTTCCTGAATATTCAATTAATATTTGTTGAATGAAGTTCACTAAGAATTTAGAATAACAAGATCTCAGAAAAGATCTTTTATATAGTTGTTGGTTTGAGAAACGAGACCACCTCTATCTACAGATAGCAATTGTTAGTGAAAACTAAAGTTATCTGTGTTAACATGATTCAACTATCTGTTGCAGGAAATTCTTGTCCAAGAAGGTAGGGTAGTAAATCAATAAATAACTTAGCTGTTTGCTTTAGGAAAATTCCTACAAACCAACTTGTCTGGGCAATTGTTTTGCTCTCCTATAAGGACAATAGGTTGCTCATCTGGGTGAACCACTCACTTATCAAACTTCAGCTCACTTGATCAAGATTCACTTTAAGACCCTGTCCTCTTAAGTCCACCAAGACTAAACTGTTATGTCACAAATGTTGCCCAGGTCCAATCAGTTCCCCAACTTGAATCACCTACTCCAACACCTACTTAAATGATACTCCAAACCCTATAAACATTCTATAAATGATATTTGCCTTCTTCAGATACTACTAAGATTCAATTAGGTAGTGTTCTCCCTTACTCTAGTAAGTTTTTTTTTAAAGATTTTATTTTTTATTCATGAGAGACACAGAGAGAGATAGACAGGCAGAGACACAAGCAGAGGCAGAAGCAGGCTCCACGCAGGGAGCCTGATGTGGGACTCAATCCCAGGACTCCGGGATCCCGCCCTGAGCCAAAGGCAGACGCCCAACCACTGAGCCATCCAGGTGTCGCTCTAGTAAGTTAAAAAACTTAATTTTGTCAAAATATTTTGTGTTGATTTTTTATAGAGATGATACCTGATAGTTGATTTAAGGAAAAACATTAAAAAATGGGGACAAATTTAGGAAACTGATAAGTTTTGGTGAGAACGGAGTTGTACCTTCCTAGTTCATGAAGAGTCTTCAGGGACAGATAATTTGAGAATAGATAAACAACCATCTGGTACTATGTAAAGCAATATGACATTTTTGCATATTTACAATGCAAAGAAAAGAAGACCGTTAGCCTTAGACACTGTCACTGTCAAGCACACAAGGCCAGTTGACTTCAATCATGTAGGAGTTTTCAAACTATGATTTACACAAGAAGTTCACAGGGGCTTGTTTACAACACTGATTTAAATGCCCAACTTCCAAAGACTCTGATTCAGAAGTCTATTGCAGAGCTCAGGCATCTGCCTATCAAATAAGTTGGCAAGTGAGTCTAAGGCAAAAGAATCCCTGACCATGCTCTTAGAATCCAGGATGAAAAAAAAAAAAAAAAGAAAAGAAGAAAAGAAAAGAAAAGAAAAGAAAAGAAAAGAAAAGAAAAGAAAAGAAAAGAAAAGAAAAGGAAAGAAAGAATGAATCCAGGATGATATCTAAAGTCTAGTCACCTAAAATCATTGATACTACTAGTTGGTATCCTCAATGGCTGTTTCATCTAAAATCCAACTACCTTTGACTATTTTTATATTCATTTGGCGGTCCTTTTTCTTTTTTTTTCTTTTTGCATCTTTTTATACTTTAAGGATTTCAAAAACCACAGAGAAAGAAAGGGAAGAAAAGATAGAAATCATCTTACCTAATTGTTTTTCTGTTATCACATTTTCTGTATTTTATGATGATTTATTTTCATCTTGTATATTGCCTTTTTGTGTTTATGTTGAAAACTTGTTTTAACCAGGCTTTTGGTAGACGCTTCTTTAAAAATAAATATTAATTTACTAATAATTGATAAAACATGAATTATACTTGAGGTGGACTTAGTTAAGCCTCTGACTCTTGATTTCAGCTCAGGTCATAATCTTTTTTTATTTTTTTTTAAAGATTTTATTTATGTATTCATGAAAGCCACAGAGACAGAGGCAGAAACATAGAGGGAAAAGCAGACTCCCTGTGGGAAGCCAGATGTGGGACTCGATCCCGGAACCCCAGTATCATGCCCTGAGCCAAAGGCAGATGCTCAACTGCTGAGCCACCCAGGCGACCCTCAGTTCATAATCTTATGGGTGGTGGGCTCCAGCCCCACATCAGGTTCCATGAGCAGCACCTGGAGTCTGCTTGGAAGGCAGGCGCTAAACCGCTGAGCCACCCAGGGATCCTGGAGTCTGCCTGGGATTCTCTCTCCTTTCCCTCTGCTTTTCCCCTGCTGGCACACACGCACACATGTTCTCTCTCTCTCTCTGTCTCAAATAAGTAAATAAATCTTAAAAAAAAAAAACATGAATTACACTCAATTGTTACGGAATATACATAATGATCCCTGAAGAAAATATAGTAGATCTGTCAAGTATTAATTTGGTTTTAGGATATGCTTTCTGCTAACTAGTTTATTATGTGGATGTTGTTGGAAACAGCTTTTCCTTTCCTGTAACAAACCTTTTACTTTGTGTAAGACATAAAGAAAAACAGGTTCCCTTCACTAGATACACACTGAGAGCTACCAAGAGGGAAGAGGAGAGAAAAGGTGGGGTGAATTGCAGGTTCTTGAACAAAAACCTTGCTTCTGGACTGGGGCCAGCCCCACGAGCCCTGCTTGAACTCAACTCTTAAGAGCAATTCTTCTGCACCAATGATAAGGGATGGTGAAAGAACTGCAAAGACATTGTAATCAAAGTTTTATATATATTTATGTATACTACAGCAACTGTTAACAACTTTTTCCTGCAAAAGCCAATGCCTTATGTTGTTCATCCAGACAAATTAAAAAAAAATTACACATCAATGATAATACCTTTCTTGTATAGCAGTGTGTTTCCCCAAGTACCTTTTTTTAACCCCTTTGGATGAGGTTTTTATTGTTAAATTTATTGGATACCAGCTTTTCCAAGAGCATGCCCTATTTTTTTTTCTTCCCATTCAGCATGAATTGTACCAGTCAAACCTGCCAAGTAACTTTTTTGCATTATGGTTGGATTTGGTGATTGGTTTAAAAATATATACTTTCTAGCTTTTATAACATATAAGCCAGATAAATTGTTAATGCTTTAGAACTCCCTGAGCTCTATGAATGATGGAGATTTCTGTGCCATCCTGATAAAGTTGAGGATACAGAAAACAGTTTTTAATCCTCTTTTTATACTATGCCTGCCTGTCTGTAGACCAAGTTCGGAGAATTGCTATACAGAAGGAACAGAGCCACAGGCTTAGTTTTCAAAGCCAAATAATATTATGTGGTCACATATTTTTAATATGTTTAAAATATAAAATAACTAAATAAACTGACCCAGATAAAGTAATTGTTATACTTAAACAAGTAAGAAGTTTTTATAGGCTGAATTCAGGCCAGATAAAATTTCCATTTGTTAGCATTGTTGCTATCCAAAGTGTCAATGTTTAGTAAAATTTTAATCTTTCATTAAAAATGAAAGACTATTTTTAATGCAAGAAAAGACAATGATAAATATAGCCAGAGTCAATCTTTTATTATACCTTAGAGTATCTGTCATCTATATCTAATGTCTGTACTTCAGCTGTATGCTTTGGATTATATTCAACCAGATGCATTTTTTTTCCTCTAATCATAATTAGAATGTGTCTCTCCGATGTGGAAAATGTGAACAATTATTTAGATTGTTCAAAAAAGAGCAGGTTCAGCTGAAAAATATGCGAGTGAGTCGTGCAGACTGAGGTATTGTTGAGATGAGAACTTGATGGAAGCACCTCCAGTTTTCTATCTTACTTTTCTCAACTGTTTATTTTTATTTTCTACAGTTTGCAGATTTGTAAATCTGGCTGCAGATCCTTTTAGAATCATCCTAAGGCATTTGGTTTACAAGCTGGTCATGCATGGCAGGGCTATCTGTGCCTTTAGATCCTACTCTCAGAAAAGTGAGGATTTTTATGACTGCGTGATGACGAGTATGCCCAACAGAACCTGGTGGCAATGTTCATAGAAATAAATTGGATGAATAGCAGTCAGAGGAACCCTTTATGTGAAGGAAATATGAAAGCAAGTAAACTTTCTACCCACACCCCCTTTACCCAAAAAGACCTATCCTGTGTCTCATTTCTTCAGAACCCTGGGGGTCAGGAGGAGGGTAATTCATTTGTTAACTTCTGCTCTCCTTACTTCTCATTTCTGGGTGTTTGGGTTTAAACTAGTGTTTGCAGCATAACATCACCTGGTACTTGTTCTCTTTCCCTTGTCTCTATTCCCATTGTTGCTGTCAGAGTCAGAGTTCTTATCATTTCCAAAGCAGACTATTGCAATAGTCTCCTAACTGGTCTCTTTAACTCTGGTTGCAATCCTTCCTCTTCAGTCCTGATACCTTCAAAAATATACATCTGACCACATCACAGTCTGTTGAAAATTCTTCAATGGCTCCCACATTGTCCGTTCCATGATATACAGACTCACTAGTAAAGTCATGCAGGGGTTTTGCTTAGTCAGGCCCTTCCCTTTCTATGCAGTATCATGTCCCTTCCTTTTCCTTTCCACATAAAGAGGAATGAGATAATTATAAGCTTTCTTACACCTTGATTCCTTCACCTAGAATGTTGTCAAACTTTTCTGACTTTAAAAATTATGCACCCATCAAGTCCTAATTCTAACATCACTTTCTGTGAAGCCATTCTTTGTGTACTCCATAAATATTATTTTCCTACACTTCCATTGCACTTTTTATGTCTATCTAAATATACGCATAGTGTATATTTCTTTGAACTGTCAATGAACTAGACTATAAACACCCTGAGGGCAAGGAAAATCTTTTAATTCTTTAATTCCAAATTCCTGGCAAAGGGAATAGTTGTAGAACTCAATAGATATTACAAATTGACTGAATGGGATTCATTTATATAAGAATTCATCATATTGAAGATAATGGGTTTTTAGGCATTGGAAAATGGAGGTCAAAATATCAAATTCTCTCTGCAAATCCATATGTGGTTAACAAGCATATATGCATAGATAGTACTCTATACTTGATGCTGGGCAGGACATATAAACTCATTCAACATATATCTATCTAGGGCATGTCAACACTGTTCTGGGCATTTGGGAAATACTGTTGAGAGGTATAATTCTTATCTTAAATTGCCTGCATGGTATGGAATATAAAACTTCATTAAACCATACTCTGACCAACTATGCCTTAATCAATTTGCAGTCAAATTAAGATGATAAATGAGGGCTCCTCCAATTCATTTATCTTTCCATAGTTTATTATGGTGCTTCTCAAACCTCAAAGTGCATATGAATGCAGATTCTGATTCATTACATCTGATGTGAACCTGATATCCTGCTTTTCTAAAACGCTCTCAAGTGACGCTCATATTAGTGGACCATGGGCCACATTCTTTTTTTTAAGCAAGGACTTAAAGTTCAAGAACAATACTGAACCTTCCAAGGAATGAACCTCTCACATAATACCAAAGCTCCAGAGCACCCTCATTCTTCAGAACCATGGATCAGAATGGAGTAAAGATGGAGCAAGGCTAACCATGTAGGATGCTGTGCTTGGGATGTCTAGAGACAGTGCTTTCAAAGAAGTTCTTAGGGTTCATCTACTCGTAAACAGAGGCAAGGAAGCAAAGAGGAAAAAGTAGTTGGACTATATGGGAAATTGTTTCAGAAAGTTGAAGTAGCAGCTCTCAGGAAATTAAAGCTGGTCCCAACCTAGCCTAAATGATAGAGAAAGAAGTGCCTCTGGATAGTAACAAACTTATTTTAAACAGGCATGTCCTTGCCCAGCTTCTGTAGGAAAATACTTGATATAGATTCCGTTGCACAAAATAGTGCTCTGTATAGAATACAAGTTAAACATATGTGGAATGAATGAATAAACAAATTATTGTTCTTTAGGGTACAAGCTTTCAGAATTTAAGTGACTTGTCTGACCCATTAGTTATGGAAGACAGTTTAGGCTTTATTGAAATGCTATTGTTAAGCATTGATTTATGCTGGCTTATGTAGGTTAAAAAAAACTTTCAAGAAAAGTACACATTACATAAACTGCCTTTAAACTGAGTAGGATGGCTGGCATTTAAGCACTGTGGTTTTTATGTTCTATGCTGGTTGTCTGCCACAGTCTAGCTGAAGTTTAACATTAAATAATGTTAAGTATGTGAATTTGGGGGAGAATTTGCATTTATATCTCATATGGTTTGTTACCCAAATAGAATTGAGTGGCTACATTTTTCTATTTTTTTCATGTCTTATTTTGTTAATCATTCCGAACACATTTGTTCCATTCCATAAAAATGAGCAGCTTACCTTCCACCTTTGTGAAATTACTGTTAATCATTCTCTAATGTCTGCATTATCCCATTTAAACCGTTCCCCTGTGGTTTTACAATTCCTTCTGCTCACTAATCCAACTAATCCAAGCAAATATAGAGAAATAAACAGATTTTTCTTGTGAATCATCATTGTAAGCCTCGTCAGCAACATTAGAAATTTCTCAAACTGTTATTTAAGAGTCTAATAAATCTATAGATAAAGCATCCCAGTCAACGAGCTTGAAATTTGTCCAAGTAATTGATACAAGCCCAGAAGATACTTTTATACCCATGATCCACTCCCACTTCCCATATCTAGCCTTAATCTTGCCTGATAGAACATTAACCTTAAAACCTGACTATGATGATGAAAAATTGGAAACATATATGACATATAATGGAAAGAGAAAATGCATATAATTTCCTAAGAGCTATGTCCCTCTTGCTATCCAAACTTATCTCAGATGATAAAGAATTGCATAAATCCATATAATTATTACATGAGCAATTTTACATCAATAAATATTGCCAAATAGCTGCATGGAATATAGAGACATCTAAACAGATAGGTGGATATTTCTTAACTATCTGAATGTTCCATGTTATATAAGTAAAATATCCAGATATTTAACTGAAATTTATCATTCTCATGTGAGTGCTTCATACGAATACCTAAATATGTATTTTGAATCAATATCTTATCTAGCTTTCTGGGATTACATAGCTACAACATTATGTATCCATGATAATATCACATTTATTTTTATGAATAAATGCTACAATTATTGATTGGTAAGTTAAAGATAAGAGTGTTCAGGTCTACAATGAGCCCATGTAAATGCTAAACTAGTATTATCTTAAAACAGTTCACTGGGGCTAGGGAAGAAGACAAGATGAGAACACTGATGGGGTGTACATCTCATTAATTTCCTTTCTAACCACTACCTGTGATATTAAATACAAAAAAGGTATGCAAGGATAATAATAAAATAAGAAGTTGACAAAAATACCAGAAGTACCAATATCATATTTAAATCTTGAAATAAAACCTTTTTCTTCTCCATCACTTTGGACACAAGCATATTTTTCAACTCAATAAAGATTACTCTTCATGCTACAATTCTAAATTTTCCTTTCATTCTACATGTATAGAGTCTTTAGTGATGTCACATTATAATTATGCTCAAGTGTGGGTCATTAAGAAAGGAGACTATTCCCCTATTACTTTCTCTTTGCCTTGTGAGAAGTTATAGCAGAATGTCAAAGATTATCATGTGCATTGTGCCATGTCTCCTCATTAGACAGACCACTTGGCTACCATCATAGGAAAAGTTGATCCAAACATGAAATACATTACTGCTAATGTTTACTTTTTTTACTTTCACTGTATATTCAATACACATGTATTCAATACGCATGTAAGCCAAAGTCCCCTTAATCACTGATGGTGCCCTTAATTCTGATGCTTTCTTTTAACCTACAGCACCATTGACATAAACTCTTATACTCCTGCTCTTATCTCTACTGAAGTCTCTTATAGACAACCCCTTTCTATGATTTACACCTCATTATAAAAATCAAATTTCTTAGCTGTCAGAAAGAAATTGAGTGCAGCAAGCCAGGAACTAGTTCTCTGACATCCTGAGATGGCATATCAGCCTGGAGGTGTAATTCCCAAAACAGAAAGTTGGAATTATAGATACCACCTACATTCATTCATAAATAGAAGAAATAATGATAGCACAGAACAGTGATTTTCAAGTCATAGTGCAAAAGATTCTAAATAATATTTAAATTTTTAAAAATTAATATATGACTAAAGATATGAAAATCCACCAGGACTCATTTCCTTCTTACACCATAAATTAATATCACACTTATCCTTTGGAAAAACAGAAATATTAACGGTTTATAAAACGAAATACAGTGGTTCACCTCCCTTCAGAGGGAGGGTCTACCAGTTTCCTTAAAGCTTTCCTACTAATATTGATAACACTAGTTTTTACTATTTGAGCTTTAATCTGCCCCTTTGACCACCTTGAGGAGATATGTAGGCACAATATATAACTTTGACTTTTAACTAATTATGAATTAAAGTTTCTTAAAGCTCCTTCAGTAATTTGGATCATGTGAAAAGAACTAGAATTAGACTTACTAACTTCATAAACCATTTCCTCTCTACTCACTATTCATTAATGTGTCCATTTTTCAAAAGAATCATGTATTCTTCTTGTACATATTTTTCTTCTTCCTCCAATCCCCATTTTCTCACTATCAGCACCTAACATACACTTTCATATGTTCAGTAAATGTATGAAATGAATTTATGTGTCTGTTAGTATATGTATGTGCTTCTCTCTCATTAATGAGACAAGGTGTGAAGTGTCCATCCCTGGAGAGCTTTGAGAAGTGAATAAAACCTATGTTTTATATGATGCATTATTCCCTTCAGGAGCCTGGGCCCGTTGATCTCCTAAAGTTGTTTTTTGATCTATAACTAAATGATCAATGTGCCATCATCAAGTTATTCTATATTATTTAGTACATAGTGCTATTGCTCAAGAATACTAAATGGTGCCCCAGGCTCTGAAAAAATTAATGTACAACCTTAGGGTCCAAATTACTGCCAAGGATGATTTAGCTGATGAGAAAAAAATTACATTAATATCTAGCTAAGTAGTTAATCAGAAAGTAAAATAATAACAGTAAAAAATAAAGTGTTGAATATGTTTTCTCATTTTGTCCTCCATGGACAGAAAGAATAACTATTAGGTGTTTTCCTCATAAAAATCTTTAATGAATTTTAAAGTAGTGATCAAGACTTCCCTTGGGTTTCTCACCTCTAAACTAAATATTCCCTATTCCTTTCATCTTTACACAAAAGATGTTTTCATCCCTTTAATCACCTTCAATGGTCTTTTCAGTGTTCTCCTCAGGTTATTCACATCTTTATCAGTGTGATAACCCCAAAAATTAATCTGATGAAAGACTATAATATATTCAAGGAGCACATCTTGTGTTAGCTTAATCTTATGACAAATGCCATGACACTTTTATAAATGGCAGATCTTTAGTTTCTATAATGACAAATTGCAATCATGGATAGCTATTTTAGCCAATAATAATAGTACCTAAAACCACTCTGGTTTAATATCAAGCTTATGGACCAGGTTTTATTTACTTCTGGAACTAAAGCATTTCACTAACCACAAGAAGTAATGCAATAATATTTGATGACCTACTGTGGTAGGACTATAAAAAAAAGTCTTCCAGGTCTGAGAACAAGTATTGGTGCCCAGCCATATCAGGCTTTTCCTTCAGTAATCACATCTATCTACCAAAGAATACTGAATTTAATAAAAGCACATAAGATCACTGTATTTATGCTTTTGTGTTAGTGTAGTAGCCTCTGCTTGGTACTCCTTATTATCCCATTTTTATTAAGTTTGTCAATGGTTTGGCCAATTAATATTCCTGGAAATAGCCCCTATTACGGTTAAAACAAAACTAAAAAAATAAAATAAAAATAAAACAGTAAAATTTGAGAATTACCATGTCACACTCCTTCATTCATTTGTATGATTATTGTTTGTCCTTTCTTGTACTGGCAACTTCTTGATATATGGGGATTCCAGTGGTCTGAAATTCTCCAGTTTCCCTAAGGAAAGTGAAAATGAATTATACACTCTGTAAATCAATGCCTAGGATGAAGAGCTTAGTGTGAAATTTATTAAAGTCTATTTATTTTTCCATTTGTGAGACTCAGTTTTGTCAAAGCCTAATGCAGCTATCTTGCTACAATCAACCCCTTTCCAAATGGAAGAATTCATTTTAAAGTGGGATGTGTCACTTAGCACAGTTATTTTGAAAGATAGTTCAGCAGAATATGACCTCCTGAAATTTGCCATTGGTAAGAAGAGAGGAAAGGAATTCAGTCAATGAAGGCCAAAAACAAATGGCCTGTTCTCCTCCCTAATTCATGTCTCTTTACCACTGTGATACATTTTCAACTTTTCCATAAAGTAATTATATCCTAATAAGCATTCTCACTTTAATAGCTCCTTTAGTTCTTAAAGTTACCATCTTCTTGCAAGTAAGGAAGAGTGTGAAAAAAGGTGGCCAATGAGAGGAAGGAAAGTCAAGTCATCTATAATGCTGTGTATGACAGCAACTGTTTTATTCACACGAGGACAACTGACTCTTAGAATAATGGTAAAGAAGAGGTTAGAGAACAGCTTATTGAAATTGAAAAAAATAAAAATAAAAAAATCTTAATCCTACGAGGAGACTAACCCATATGGCAGGTAAAAAGTCTGAGACAACAGATATGGTCAGATCAGACAGATACTATTTAAATATCATGAGGTTAGGATACAGATGTATATATGATAGTACTTAGGCTTAAGGGACTGTAAGGTTACCCTTTGGGAAACTTTTTCTTTTTTTAAAGATTTTATTTATTCATTCATGAGAGACAGAGAGAGAGACAGAGAGAGAGAGAGAGAGAGAGAGAGGCAGAGACACAAGCAGAGGGAGAAGCAGGCTCCATACAGGGAGACCGGAGACTGATCTCAATCCCAGGACTCCAGGATCATGCCGGGGCTGAAGGCAGGCACTAAACCACTGAGCCACCCAGAGATCCCTACCCTTTGGGAAACTAAAAGAAAAGACTTGGAACTTAGTTAGTAACAGACATTATTTCCATAGTAAAATCAGTAAAATTAGTACAAGTACCATTGACAATGTTAGACATCCATATTTACATATATCATAATCAAACTGTTGAGAGACAGAGTCTTTTCTTTTTTTTTAAGATATACTTATTTTACAGAAGGAGAAAGAGAGCATGAGTTGGAGGGGGATAGGGAAATGGAGAGAGAATCTCAAGTAGACTCCATGCTTAGCATAGAGCCCAATGAAGGGCTGAATCTCACCACCCTGAGATTAGAACTTGAGCCAAAAACCAAGAGTCAGATGCTTAACTGACTATACCACCCAGGCACCCTAAGACAGAGATTCTTGAAAGCGACAACAGAGAAATGACTCCTATAAAAGAGAGCTTCACTAAGATTCACAGCTGACTTCTTATCAGAAACCACTGAGGTCAGAAGGCAGTGAGATGACATATTCAAAGTGCAAAAGAAAAGGACTGTCAACCAAGAATTCTATGTCCAACAAAACTATATTTCAAAAATAAGATATTCTTAGATAAATAAATACTAAGACAATTCATCACTCCTGCTATAAGAAATACTAAAGGGAATCCTTCAGGCAGAAATGAAAGAATACTTAACAGTAACTTGAATCTACATGAAGAAATAAAGAAAAAGAAGCTCATAAAACCTCATAAAAAAGGCTCATTCATATAAAAGGAGGGCTGCAGATTGAAGCCCTCTGTGTATATTACCCTTTTCATTAGATAGACCATAAAGAAAGAAAATTGGATTAAAATGGCTAAATGTTCTTAAAACAATTCCCACAAATGCCAATAATTATAGATTTTGGTTTCTTTGGTTCCCTTGGCTCTAATCTTTAAAAGCATTTTATGATGTACAGCACCACATCAGATACTTTCCTCATGACACACATTTAACATCCTCATGTTACAGACCATGGGCCAAAATTCTGGTTCAAATACAATCAGGTTTAAATGATACAATAGGAGCCAAAGGAAATGTGAGAGCTGTCAAATACTACATTGTCCTTGCTACTGAGCTAGACTTTGCCAGAAAGAGGCCAGCCTTTAAGACTTCCATTCTCCCATCTCTGAAAATTCTAAACTTGACCTCTGGGTTAGTCTTTACCGAATATGTATTTTACTGACAGGATAAAAGGGTTCTTGGTGGTGTTGATATAAAAATAAAGTAGAAAGAGCATTGATTAAGGTAACTATATAAAAATATAACTATATAAGTATATAAGTATATGCCTTATATAAATATATAAAAAGTATGTATTTTTTGTTTTGACTCTTTTATCTGATTTAAAGGCAACTGCATAAAGCAATAATATAAAACTGTGTCGATGGGCTTATAATGGATAAAAATGTAAGTTATATGACAATAATAGCACAAAGGAAGGTGTAAAAACACAGTTATATAGTTTTTATACAATTGAAATTAATATGGCATCTACTAGATTGATATAAAGTAATTGTTCACTGTAATCCCTAGGGCAACCATTCAAAAAAGACAATAAAAAGAAATGAAAAGAGAATTAAAATAGCATACCAGAAAATATTTATTTAACACAAAAAAGTCAGTAATGGAGGAACAGAAGAGCAAAAAAGCATAAGATATAGGAAACCAACACCAGAATGTGGATGTAAATGTTACCTTATGGGCAATTACATTAAATATAGATGGATTAAGCACTCCAATTAAAAGGCATTTTGGGAGATGGAATAAAAAAAAAGATCCAACTATCTGCTCTCTACAACAGATACACTTTAGGTCCAAAGGCACAAACAGATTGAAAATAAAAGAGTGGGTAAATGTAACCAAAATAAAGCTAGAATGGATATACTCACATCAAGCAAAATAGTCTTCATTTTGAGGCAATTCAAAGTCAAGGAGAAGCATGAGATAATGATTTCTAAACCATCAATTACCTTACTCCAGAGTAGTGGTTTAGAAGATAAGGAACATCTATCACCAATTCTCACCTCTTATTTTTTTTTTTCACCTCTTAATTATTGCTCTCTACTGTGGCCCTTGGAAGCAGAAATTGCATAAAAAACTAAAGTGATTACAAACTGTCTAAAATTAGTTTTGATTTTATTTTTAATAAAATCCTATTAAGAAATATTTCCCTACTTTAAGATCTTGAATATATTCTTCTATACTTCTTCCAAATAACTTATTATTTTATCTTTAATATGCAGATCTGTACTTCATCTACAGTTGACTTTTGTGTATAATTGAAAGATATGAGTTAGGAGATATATATATCTGTTTTTCCCCCCTATGGATGGATATACAATTCATTCAGCACCATTCATTAAACTGACCATCTTTTCTCCATTACCTACTAAGGCTACCTTTGTTGTGATTTTGAGGCTTTTTCTCTTTTTCCCCCTTTTTTGGCTGGCTAATGAGAGTTTTGAAGACATTATCAAGTTAGTATTAATGCACAGAAAACCATAAGCCCAGTTCCTAAAAATAAAAAACATTGATGCTGTTATTTCTCCTATTCCTCAGTGTTTCATAGTCTAGCCATGGTTAATATATATTCTCTTATGATTCTTTTACTTTCTTTGAAAAATAACATTTTTCCTAATAAGGTAAGTAATATTGTTCACTTATTTTAAAAAATTAAAGTTGTAACACACAGAATATAGAGAATAAAAATCACCCTTAATCCCACCAACCAAAAGAAAATAACAAAGTTTTTATAAGTTTTATTCTTATTCTTTTTTCTAATAAGTTCATTATTTTTAAAAAGATTATTTATTTATTTATTCATAAGAGACACAGAAAGAGAGGCAGAGACATAGGCAGAGGGAGAAGCAGGCTCCCTGCATGGGGCCCTATGCAGGAGTCAATCCCAGGACCCTGGGATCATGACCTAACCGAAGGCAGATGCTCAATCCCTGAGCCACCTACGTGCCCCTCTAATAAGCTCATTCTCAATATTTAACTCAAAGTTACTAAGTACATAAAAGCACAGGAATTTATAATTAAAACAGAAGATGACTTCTTACTTATCAAAATATATACTTAAGAACACTTTAAAATATAGAAGGGAAATAAAATGGTGCAGACTTATCTTTCTCTGTTCTCCTACCAAGTACAGCGAAAAACTGAAAATAACTCAATAGTCAGCTCTGAAAGTTGAAAGGAGGAAGGTGAGCTGGCTAGAAATTTCAAAACTGAAAGGCAGCATAGGAGCCTGGCATCTTTTGCCTTCCCCTGTCCCCATTGGTACCAGCAGAAGGAGAACTATACCCAACATCTTCTGGTTACTAACTAAATGGCAGAATATGGTCCAGATAACTAATTCCTTTCCCAGATTGAAACAATCCACCTAGATTATTGTTCTCTATCCCCATGGCAAGATTATCCCCAACTCCAAACTCAGAGACACAAGGCAGCCTTGATTGAGTGGGAACCCTGCCAACAATAGGAAGCTCATGGAACTATCTCCATGAGCAGGAGCCTCCCTTCCATTAAAAACCTAAAGACTCTAAGTACTTGGCCTTGTGGCTGGCACTAAAAAATTCATCAGAGACTAACCAGGACCAGGCAGACAAAGAGACAAAATACATTATAAAGGCTCACAAAAGTAAATTGTCAGTGCAACTGTAGCCCATAAAATGTAGGTCAGGACCTGCATGCTAAACCAGAACATAAGGCATAAGATATAGAGAACTATAGAAGACATAGAAAACAGGAAGAGGGTGACTGTTTGATAAAGCAGAAAACTTAAAGAGGATCCAGAGTATCCCAAAATAATAATCAAAATTTCCAGGATACATTTGAAAATCATTTGCATAACAAGAGATGGGAATATCACAACTTGAATGAGAAAAGACAACAGATGCCAATGCTAAGATAAATAGACTATATAGAAACTATTTGACCAGAATTTTACCATAAGCATCATAAAATTGCTTCAACAAGCAATTCTAAATATCCTTGAAAAAAATAAAATTTCATCAAAAATAAAAAAGACCAAATGAACATCATAGAGCTAAAAAATACAGTAACTGAAATTAAAAGATTCGGTGGAGAGGAATGAATATGGCAGATGAAAGAATCAGTAAACTTAAAGCTAGAATAACAAATTACTCAATCTGAATAACCAAAAGAAAACATACACAGACACATGCATACATACATACACTAATAAAAGATCCAATGCTCATTTCATCAGAGTGTCAGAAGAAGAAGAGAAAGAGAATGGGGCTAAAAACATATTGAAGAAATAATAGCTAAAAAGTTCCTAAACTTAGTAAAAGACACGCATCCACAGATTCAAAAAGTTGAGCAAACCTCAAACTGAATAAACTTAAAGAAATCCACATCGAGAAATAATAAAATTTAAAAATTTAAAACAAAGACAAAATTTTGAAAGCAGTCAGAGGGAAAGCAGCCAAAAAAAAATATATATATTACCTTTGTAGGAACAACATATGATATTATCCTCATCTAAAACTATGAAAACCAGAAAACAGTGATATGACATTTTTCAAATACTTAAAGAACTGTCAACTCCAAATATATTCTTCAGGGGTAGAAGAAAAAATAAAATATTTTCAGATAAGAAAATTAAGAGAATTTGTCATCAGCAGACTTATCCTCAAAGAATAAAGAAAAGTACTCCAAACAGAAAGTGACAGCAAGGTAAGACTTGAAACTCCAGAAAGGAAAGACAAACAAGGCAATGAGTGAAAATAATTTAAGCAGACCATTCTTTTCTTCATGATTTTTAAAAAATCACATTTGATTATTGAGGCAAAAATTATGACCATCTATTCAAAATATGTAGAGAAAATAAGATAATTGTATTCTTGAAGTTGAAAGATAAAGAGACCTAAATGAAATAAGGTTTCTATACTTCACTGGAAGTAGTAAAATGCCAAGACTAGTATATTTGTGCTAAGTTATATAGGTATATTATAATATCTAGAACAACTACTAAGAAAACTATAGAAAAAATATACTCAAAACCACAAAAAATTAAAATAGTATCCTAAAAAATGGCCAAGTAACTCATAGGAGGGTGAGAAAAGAGAGAGGTGTGAGAATAAACAGAAAAACTATAGTAGAATTAAGCCTGGTCATATCAATAATTGCCTTCAATATAAATGATCCAAATACAGCAATTAGATGTAGATAAAAAAACATGACCTAACTACATGCTGTCTACAAGAAATTAACTTCAAAAACAACACAGGTAAGTTAAAAGTAAAAGGATGGAAAAAGATAACACCATGTAGACATGGATTTAAAAGAAAAATTCAGAGACAATTCTTTATTTATGCACTTATGATGTTCAAATACTCTAATATGTGGTGGGGCTCAGTGTTTGTGATATTGATCGATGACTACTGATTTGCAGAGTTTCTTAGCTCTTCCTGAACCAAATTACTGAGGTAGTAAGTCAAGATCTTACTAATATGTTTTTTATAAAACAGTAATAACTAGAAAATCATCTAGATAAGCACACTGATCTGAAATTGCTGGCAGGAGGTTGCTGGTCAGAAAAGCAGCCAAAGGTAAAGGAAACACATATGCAAGATCAGTTAGATTAATGAGGGCCCAGCCTCATGTTTTGCATTTAAAAGAGTTTTGATGCATTACAAAAATAGCAGCAATAGAAGAGGAACTACTAAAAAGATGATTTTTATCCTCAGTTTTATAGTGTGGCTTGTGGCTCTGTTCTTTTCAACATCTGTCAGTCTCTATCAATACATGCCTGCATAAAAATTCAGGCAATTATCATTTGAAAGGTTATAAAATAGTCCACACAGTGAAATTCACCTTCTCAGTTGTAGTTTGACAGCAAGGTTGATAAGTTAGATCCAAATAAAATTAGCCTTCAATAAGACACTTTCACATTACTATAATAAACTTCCTGGCACATATTGTATCTTTTAGAGGACCAGAGACCTCACCCAAATGGACCAGAAACCTTCTAGACTAGCCCTGACAGCAGGCAGTAAGTACATTGAAATGCTTGAAGCCTGGCTGGGGGCAGGGTGGGGGGGGTGGGGAGGGGTGGGGATTTATCCCTTGTCTTCACTTTTTCCCTTAGACCATTGTAGAAAAGTGAAGTTGTTGTTGTTGTTGTTGTTTTTAAACATAGATAAAGATATACTAGACTTTCTATATTTCAATCAATTCTAGGAAGTCCTGTGGGTTTTAGAACCAAGAGAGCTTCCCTGAACCTATAGAGAAATCCAGTGACTGCCCCCAACTCACATGTAAACTCCCATATAAAAACAGCCAGATGGTTGTCCCAGAACTAGGCATCCCATAACTTGATTAGAGGAGCCACAAGAGAGATCAGCATAATATTAGAGTGAAAATAAGGTATGATTCTCCTCCTACAGCCTTCCTGCAATGTTTCATGACCAATCACCATTTTTGTTAGAAATGCTCATTTAGATGTTCAGTCTGATTCCAACTTTTTTTTCACTCAGCCACATTCTGTTCCCTAGCCAGATGTAGAAAGAGACATGCTCTGTGAACAGAGTGATAAGTAAATTGATTTCATATTTCTAACATCAGATTATACTGTGACCTTGCGGGGGGCGGTGGGGTGGGGTGGGGGTGGGTATACAGTATGATGGGCTTAGATCATCTTTCCAGCATTTAAAATTTTCTTCCTTCAATTCAGTACAATTCTAGTCAGTTCAATTTCATAAACAGTTATTAGTCATTTGATGTGAAAGGAACCCTATAGTGCCAATAAAACCAGAGGAAGATGAAGCAGCTGTCAGTCTCATAAAGAAGTATATTAAATACAACATCACAAAGTAAATCTCTCTCTCCTTCCTTCCTTTTTTCCTTTTCCCTTTCCTTCCTTCTTTTTCTTTTCTTTTTTCCCACAGCTTCATTGAAATTTAACTGGTATATAACATTATATAAGATAAGGCATATAACACGATGTTTTGATATATGTAGATTGTGTATTTGATACACATACACATTTATTCATGAAATGATTATTACAACAGGGTTAATTTATCATATCCATCATCTCACAAAATGACCATTTTTTGCTTATGGTGAGACACTCGTTCCTGATGAACTGTCTTCCCAAAGAGATATTAACAAATATAAATATTGATTTCCACCTATCATTTCTCTAGCATCTTTCACTCACCAAAGACAACAGTGCCCTCCTAACAATAGATGTCATAAAAGCAGTCACCTTTGCAGAGACCTGAAGAGCGAGGAGGACTTTTTCAAGGTCACCATTTACTTTTCTGATGCACACAATGCAAGCACCAGCACCTCTGCTCTTTGGTAGAGGCATCTCTCATACTGCAGTTTTCTTCCACCAGCTATAATGCACTACTGGTGATTTTCATCTACTTCTATATGAAAACATGATAGAATGCACCTCTTCCCTGGGTTATTTCCATAGCTACTGTATTTATTATATTAATGTTTATCACTTGGATGTCATTTAATGAATGTCGGCAGGGGGGAGGGAGGGGATAGAATGTTCACTGGAAGAAGCTGTGCCATTAATTCAAATGGATGGTAAAGACAAGCGTGCACACTCACATGGCCATATGGGGGCTGTTTTAGGGCACTGAAGCAGTTAATTTTGTTTTAAAGACACAAGCTTAGATAAAATAGATCTTTTTGACTTTGTTGAGAATTGAAATTATAAAGCATGCAAGGCTTCAGATCAAAATGCCATATTATTCTCTCCTCCCTACCTTATCTGAAGAGTGTAATGCCCTTACAATGGCCTACTTCTTGAACTCTTTCCAATTTCAGATATTTCCTATCTCTTTTAATACCTCATTGCTTTTGCATCAATTACAGCCTGACCTAAAGCTGCACTGAAAGTGGAAGTGATATATAGTGGAATCCATTTAAATGAATTTCTGATGAAAGAATAAAACTGTTAAAAGAATAAATTTACTGCACACAAATTTATACAAATCCCATATATGCTGTGAAATCCTCTTAAATGAAAAACTGATGAAAGATTAAAATGTTAAATGAATTAAAATCTACCATACTGGTGAAATATAATGATGATTTGACCTACTAAATGAATGGCTGAAATGAAGATATAAATTTGAAGTACTCCAATGTATGTCAATTTTAAATGTGTGGTGAGCCAGCATAACACAAAAATATGGTTCTTGCTATTAAAGGAACACATTCTTTTTCAAACTAGCCATTATTTAGAAACACCTGTGTTGGTTCTTTGCATGATGAAAAAGCCAACTGTGACACACAGATAATATTATGCATTAACTTCTCCCTCTTTCCTAATCCTTTATCATTTGATGTCTTTAGGTTATATTTCAGTTTGCATATGGTACCTAAAGGGTGGATAAGAATTGGGACACTTCCATGGCCATTTCTACCCTTCAACAGGGGTCCTTACTAAAACAGCAGTTATATCTTGTTCACTGAATATACATTAGCCAAAAGCTAATATTAGGATATAAATTTTCAGGGAGACACAGGGAGTTAGCCAAGCAATTCCTATTAAAAATTACTACTCTAATTCCCAATTTAACATTAAAAAAAATAAAAATTCTGTTGTAAAGTTTCTAAGTACTTAAAATAAGTTTGCAAACTAGTTTCTTGGCTAGAAGAATTATAGGTTCCAACTCAGTGTAGGGCACAGGTGATATGTGTTTTGTTGGTAATAAACTTAAAGCCTTGGTCACTCAAAAATCATACTCTAATTAGGCACAACTGGAAGCCTTTGATCGTTGCCAGGAAAAACAAAAATGCGATTGCACTATGGAAAACTTCACCCAGCAGTCCTCTGACCTCAGTTCAGATTATGGTATTATAGCCATTTGCAATTAGAAGCCATGGCCAGGAAGAGGTTATTATCCCCACAGGCACCTCTGGTGGTGCCCAAATTTCTGGGCATATGGCCAAATGTGTGTGACCATTAATTCAAATGCATCTACTGACCAAAATAAATATATAATTTGTCTTAAAAGACCAAGAAGGGTGAGGTTTCTATGCTAATTAGGTCTGGCCAACCCTGAACCTGCTTCTAGGGAGAAATAGAAAGTTGCTTTTAGAGAGCTTTTGAATTTTTCATCAATCCTAGATATTCTTGAATGAGGAATTGTCTCAACCTTCAGTGGAATTCCTAACAAGCAGGGAACCTTAAGGCATGGCTGCAAATGATCTAGGGTGATCTGCAGTAGTAGTTGGCATAGCCTAGAATTAAATATCTTGGGTGCTGCAATATCCCTTAAATTTTTGTGATCTAAAAGGCCAGTTATTTTGCCTTTAGTAGATAATCTTGATGTAACTTGTCGACTGCAGTAGTTGCCACACCAGCTTCTACATGCCTTATGAACAAGAACTGAGTCCTGGTTTTCTTTGAAATTCTAAGGGAACACACAACACTCAATAAATGCTGGATTAAAACTGAAACTAAGGAGCAATTATACTGAGGCAGAAGTCCTAAGTGAACAAGATTTGGGGCTTTAGCACCCCCTGGGGGATGTCACAGTTAGCTTTCCTTATATTCTTTTTCATTTGTTCCAGAATATTTATGGAGTGCCTTTTATGAGGAGCTAAGTACTAGGAATGGAATATCTATCCTCAGGAGGCTTACTATCTGTTAAAAATGCTGAAAAGTGCTGACTAATTGGTGTCCAATGATTATTTATAGAACGATTATTACCAGGGCCTGTCAGAGGCATACAGATACAGTAGGAAATAAGGTATGGTTCCATCTAAGGGAGCACTGATGGGGAAGAGGCAGTTACAATTGCATATGAAAAGTGCTCCAAAAGGGATAAGTAAAGAATGGAAAGAAGGAAGTATGTATGACCTAAACTAAAACCTGAAGGATGAATAGAAGTAGGTAAAAAAAAAAAAAAAAAAAAAGCTGTATAAATAGGAGAGCTACACCTACCAGATGACTTCATTTTGTGGATCTATATGTTCCCGTATTTGAATTAACAGGTTCTTCATTAACATGCACATGTTTTCAAATAAATAATATTCAACTTTACCAATTGTTTGACAGGTTTTGAATAACTGATGAAAATCCACGGCTTATTTCCTTATTATTTCTTTTTGTACATATGTCTACCAAGTAGGCCAGGGATTGCCATGAAAAATTGAATATTTATTGGTATTGCTATCATCAGTAATGTCATCCTAGGGGCTTAAAGACTTCGAATACTCACTAGAGTCAGAGTGAAAAAAAATTCTGATATCATGAAGTTAAAGTATAGTAAAAGTATATTAAATCACTATGGATAAAAATATCTATTTATATTCTTTAAATTGTAACTAAAAATAATGAAAATAATGAAAACACTAGATGACACTAAACTTGACATGAAAGACAACAAGTAAAATGTAAAAGGTTATTTTTGAAAGTTGTAAAGACTTATTTTTCTCAAGTCTTCCTTTGGTTTCTAATTTAAGTTAGGAATTAGAAAACCATGCACATCTCAAATTTCACATTACCAATCAAACTGTCAAACTTCCATTTTTGCATGCACTTAATCCTATCTAGACTGAGCCTGGGTATAAAATGAGATACAAGGGCTTATGAATATCTGGTCACCTAATGGTGACTTACACCTCTGTGTAACACCTCTGTGTTTATATGAGCTCTCTGCTGATCCATTTTGGAACCATCCACTGAAAATTCGCTATAAAGTAGAGTTTCTAGGGGAATGAGTCTCTGATCACTTTCATCAGAATCACCTATAGAGTTTGGATTTATGAAATACATATCCCATGCCAGGTCTACTGGATCAGAACCAGAGGGAAGGCTTGGGAAAGTGAGTTTTAACAACAACAAAATTAACAAAATTAATTTTAATGCACATTTCAGTTTTTTAAATAGGGAAACACAATAGAAGATAAGTCTCCAAATCATGAAATCCTGAAGTAAAGCCCAAAAACTCAATTTTCCTGTTGACTAAGATTATGACAGAATAACAGAAGAATTCGAAAGAAAAAAAAATCCCTGGTAGCATTTAGAGAGATTGCAGGGGATCACAATCATGATAGGAAGGGAGTTTTTTTTCTTTTTTTCTTTTTTGAACTAAGATGCAGCAGTGCTCAGGAGGAACTGGGGCTCCTTAAAATATGGTCAGCAACCGTGAGAATTCATCAGGGAAAATCAGTGAGCAAAAGGGCTAATGTTTGGAGTTTTGACAGGGATCACACAAGCCCTGAGGCAGGTACAACATAGATCCTCAACAAATTTTTTGTGGGATGAGTGGATGGATGGAAAGTCTGGGTCTCCTTTATAGTGTGTCTGTGGATTGAGAACTACAATAGTAGAGATTCTAAGAAAATAGAACTCTATTTTGATCACAAAGATATTCTGCAAATCTAACTGTGATTTACTGTTAAAACCCTTGCAAGTGTAATGTGCCAGATTGTCTTATAGAGCATTTTTCTGGAGACCTATAGAAGATACATCAAGTAATATGAGTGCTTTGTGCCAGCACCAATCTGAAGCAAGATTTCCAAGCATAAATAGACATCTGTGATCAATTTTTGCTTTATATGACAGTAACTATTGACAGAATTGATCAGATAGGCATCATTTCACCTATAGCTTCATCTAGAACTTTCCCTTGACAATGTGTTAAAGTTGAAAAGTTCTTGTCCTAAATATTTGGAGGAAAAGATGCTAATCCTTTTTTCCCCCAAAGATTTTATTTATTTATTTATTTACTTACTTACTTACTTACTTATTTATTTATTTTAGAGACAGAGAGTGAGAGAGAGACCATGAATGAGAGGAGGAACAGAAGGTGAAGGAGAGAGAATCTCAAGTGGACTCCACACTGAGCATGGAGCCGATCTCACAACCCTGAGATCATGACCTGAGCTGAAACCAAGAGTTAGACACTTAACCCACTGAGCCACTCAGGCACCCCAACAAGATGCTAATTTACCACTAATTCATTGTGCAAATTTGGACAGGCTATTGTATACCAATTAGTAAAACAAGAAAATTAGACTATTATACTAAAGGGCTAGGCCAGTTGTAATCAGTAACATGCTGGTAGTTAACAACTAGATCCCTGAGGGAGGGAAAAAAGCCCTTATTATTAGCACTTTCTAATTTACAGGAAGTAAAGACGCCCTTTGTAGCAAATTTCAAGCTATCAATATGATATCACTGAATGCAGAGTTGGGAAGAGATGCATACAATTCTTGCAAGCTGATAGAAGATAAAATTATATGTAACACAGTAATATTTTGTGTAATTACTCGTCAATCTGGAAATTTGGTTTCTCTTTTTTGCTCTTCTTCATTAATCTTTAGATTCCCAGAAGTGAAATTTCTGAGTCAAAGGATGTATGTCAACATTTCTAAGGCTCTTGATAAATATTGTCAAATTATGTCCCCAAAAAATCTGTACCAATTTATATACTCACAAACTGAGGAATGAGTATTTCATCATATTATTTGCAACATGGAGTGTTATTATTTTTAAAAGTTTTCTTAATTTGGTAACCTTTTTTTCTGAATTTATAGTTCTTAACTGGATAAGTTTTTAAGTATTCTAGTTAACAATTTGTATTTCTTTCTTTGAAAAATGTTCATAAACTTTGTCATTTGTCCATTGTAATTCCTAATGGATTTTTCTAATTAATTTTTATCAGTATTTTATAAGTTAAGTCTATAACTCTTTGTTAATATGTAGCAAATATATGATTATAAAGTTGTTTAATGTTCAAAAGTACTACATCTTTTATGATTAAATCTGTGGATCTTTTTCCCATTCCTTTACCAACTTTTCTTGTTTTCATTTTATGTTTAATTATTTAAACCATCTGAACTTACTTTGACCTGTAATAAGAGCAAAGGATTTACAATGTATTCCACCCCCCAAATTTAGTTAATTTCTCCCTATTTCTTTCAAAATCTCTCTCCTCTCAACCTGAGGTACAATGTCATCTTCATCAAATATTAAATTTTATATATGTAAAATTCTGGTTTTGCATTTTTATTTTTTTATTTGTTTTTTTAAAGATTTTATTTATTTATAAGAGACACACAGAGAGAGAGGCAGAGACGCAGGCAGAGGGAGAAGCAGGCCCCACGCCGGGAGCCAGACGCAGTACTCGATCCCGGGACTCCATGATCACGCCCCAGGCCAAAGGCAGGTGCTAAACCGCTGAGCCACCCAGGGATCCCCCATTTAGCGTTCTTATTGATCTATCCACCTACTCTCATGGGAGTACCTTTCAATTACAACATATGCCCCATTATAATTAATTTCAATATGTAGTACATAATTCTATGCTGCTTTCTTACATCTTTTAAAGTTATTTCTTCCAGATAACTTTGTAATGGTTTAGCCTGTTAAGAAAAGCCTAATGAGGGAATCCTGGGTAGCTCGGTGGTTGTGCATCTGCCTTCAGCTCAGGGCCCCACATCAGGCTCCCTGTGAGGAGACTGTTTCTCCCTCTGCCTGTGTCTCTGCCTCTCTCTGTGTCTCTCATGAATAAACAAAATTAAAATCTTAAAAAATAAATAAATTTATTTTTAAAAAAGCAAATGAACTTTTTATATCTATTATATTAAACGTATATAGTGTTTGTATCTTTGCAATGTAAAACAATTTAAGTCTTATTTTTATATTTCCTGGTAAATCCTGTAATTTTCTTTATGTATTTTGTTGAAACTATTAGTAGATATGTAATGCTTTTCATGCCACTGTAAACAGAATCTATTTTCATGTAGATATGTTTCAATCTACATATTTCATATATATTTCATTGCTGATAAGTAAAACAGTCATTGATTTTATACACTTTTCACTTAAACTTATTCACAATATATTTTTTAAAAATTAATCTTGAAGAGTTATATTTATACCATTATGTAAATGATGATATGTTCTCAGTTTTGCATCTTACTGCATTGAATAGGAATTTCAAAACAATAATAATTGTGAACATTCTTGTTTGCTTGCTTGCTCTTTTTTTTTTCTCTTTCTTTTCTTCTTTTTACTTGGAGAAAGTTGTCTATTATGTGCAATACGGAAATTCATCTATGTTTGCACCCTCAAGTATTTTATTGGCTCTCTAAGATGCATTTTCTTTGAGCTTAGAAGCATACTTCTATTTCTAATATTTTAAAGGTATTCTTGTTGTATTTTTAAGTACTTACTTTTAATTCATTAATTAAATTAAGTATTAAATTTTAACAGATAGATTTTTGGCATCTATTGATATGTTTTGGATACCAGTAAATAAAGAAAAAGGATTAAGTATTTATCTGTCTCTCCTACATGAACTATACCACTAAATAATCAAATAAAAGATCAGAGGACATTTCTCTGTATAGAAATAGTCTAGCTAATAAATAATAAATAAATAATAAATTAGAATTTCATAATTCTTCAAGCTCTAATGGAACAAGACACTGACCAACAAGTACTAATTTACATGATATGCAGAAGACCAAGGAATGTATTAAACTGTACCAAGGGGTAGCAATCAGCCTAATACATGCTCTGGAAAACTCTATAGGCAAACAACCTGATTATTTTAAACAAATAAATTGTAAGAACAAAAGAGGGGTGACTGGGTGGCTCAGGTGTTGTGCATCTGAATCTTGGTTTTGGCTTAGGTTTTGATCTCAGGATCCTAAGATGGAGCCCCATGTCAGGCTCCCTGCCCAGTGTGAAGTCTGTTTGAGAATCTTTCCCTCTCTCTCTCCCTTCCCCTCCATTCCTCTCTCTGCTTACTTGCTGTCTGTCCCTCAAATAAATAAATAAAATCTTTAAAAAAAATTAGAATAAGATATGGAAGGAGGAAGGAGGCTATGAGCCAAGGAGCCCAGGCAGCCCATAGAGAAAACAAGGAAACAGATTATCCCCTTCAGCAAAAATGCAAGCCTATTAACATTGTCATCTGAGCCCATTGAGACCCATTTCTGACTTCTGTCCTCAGAACTACAGGATAATAAATTTGTTTGCTTTAAACCACTAAATTTGTATTTCTTTTTTTATAGCAGCAAAAGATATTAATATAGTCTCTAATCACTCTCCGCTTTAAGATCATAATTATCTAAGAGAAGGATTATCTTTGATCCCAAAAAATAATTTGGTCCCATTATTTTTGGCCTGATTATTTACACAGATGCAGCAAGAGTCTTAATAAACCTCTTTGAGCTTGTTTTACCAACCTAGTGCCGTATAATATCAAGCAACCACTGAGAGTTTCCATAAGAAATCTGTGATTTGACATTTATAAACATCTCATTTGTTCTTCTAAGACTAAAGGACCGAATCCAAGAAAGTATCTACTCCAAATTCATGTGTAATACCTTATAAATTTAAGTGAATTCCTCTATTCTAAGTATCCTGAAACTTTTCAGGCCCACACCCTGCGAGGAAGTGACTATCTTACCACCTATAGGGCTGGAACCCTGTTAAGTCAATATTCCTAAGAAGACTTCATCGTCATTGGCTCTTATACATATAGAATTAACTCTAGTTCTTTAAAGGTGACTTGTAATATTTGATTAAATGTGTATTATTTTCAAAAATGACATTTCAAGCAGTGCCTGGGTGGCTCAGTTGTTTAAGCAGCTGCCTTAACTCAGGTCATGATCTCAGGCTCCTGTGATCTAGCCCCACATTGGGGGTGGGGGGGATGTCCCTATTCAGTGGGGAGTCTGCTTTCCCCTCTCCCTCTGCTCCTCCCCTCAACTTGTGCTCTCTCTCAATAAATAAATAAAACAATAAATAAATAAATAAATAAATAAATAAATAAATAAATAAATCATATTTTAAATGACATTTTAAGCAAGGCATTAGTTGTGTAATTGATTTGTCCAATTATAATTATGTAAAACAGGGGACAGATTTTTATTGAACCTGTACACATAACTATATCACTATCAAAAATAAAGACTAAGAGCTTTGGAATTCCAGGAAGTCAGTGAGAATATTATTTAAAATTTTTCATTTTAATTTACAAAAGCAGTATTTTACTAAATTATTGTGAGCCACAAATAGCTTTTAAAAAGATAGGACTTCCTCATCTATCCAGAAAATAGATAAATAAAACAACAATATTAGAAAAATTTACTACAATAATAATCCCATCATTTCATTTAGAGCTATTTAATTAATTTTTGATCTGCTTGATCTTACATCACTAGTTTCATTAAGCCAACTACTTTCAACAAAAAGCAGTCATGAAAATCCAGCCCCATCCACTGGTATAGTCTGAGAACAAACTTTTTCTGTAAAATCTCAGATAGTAAATGTTTTAAGGTTTTTCAAGCCAGGTGTTCTCTATTATAAGTATTCAATTCCATCATGGTAGCAAAAAATCAGCGAGAGACAAAACATAAATAACTGTGTATGACTGAATTTCAATAAAATTTTATTTATAGAAACAGAAAATGGATACTTTTGGCCAGCAGGCCATAGTTTACTGAACGTTGCTCTAAGCGATATAAGATCAGCTCTGATAGCAATAGTTTGAAGTACAGTCTTTTTCCTTGAGGCTCTGAAACTCTCCTTTATTGAAGACACAAAACTCTTCCCTATCATTTACAGCTGAGCCTCCATGCAAGATCTGTAGATGACAGAGAATTAATGACTTGGGTTAATTTATTACTCACAATTTTCAAGTGTGAAAATGTGATGAGGTTTCTAATATGAATAATGCAACTGACAGCACTATGACTATTTCTGTGACATGAAAAACAAACATGATAAAGCCATTTCAAAAAATAAGTCCTTAAAAATAACAACTGAGTTTTCAAATATGTCATTAAATGTTATACCTAGTTTATACAAATATAACAGTGATATAGCATACAATATATCCAAGAGATAATATATGTATAATATACAGAGAATATAGCAAGAATGTCAAGTAAGGAGATTCAGTAAGTCTGGAGTAGGGCCTAAATATGTGTAAAATGTCTTTGCTAAGTGTGATGTTCATCTTCAATTGAGGATCACTGGCCTAGATGATGCTAGCTTTTATTGAGTGTGGGATTTGATTTTGCTCTACTTATAAGCTACTGAGATATCCTGCTACTGTCTTGTGGATGCTGGCAGAAGACACAAGATTCCTTGGTCAAAAGCAAAGGACTTTACTACTCATATCACAGCAAGCACATAAACTCAAAATTGCCTTAGTTTCCCTAGTCCACAGATCCCACTGGGGTGACAGAGAGAGCCCAGATGGATTCTGTGCACATAGAGAGCTTACGTTACAGTCTGAGGAACACTGAGTTTCGGAAAATCCATTGCGTCTATAGAAAGCAGTAAGCAAGTCCTAATTTTTGTCTCAGAAAGAAACATTACTTCATCCCTCAAAGTTAATCATGAGAACATGGCCCTGAGAATTGGTGGAAGTGAAAGAGCACTCAGGGCCATGAAATCTTTGCATTCCCAGAAAGGCACACACGGCATGAGAAACCCTTGGACAACAGTCTTTTTCAACATATTCAAATGAAAAGAAGTAAGGCTGTGGTAAAGTAAACATTTTAAGTAAAAACTGCAATGTGACAAATAATGCTGTAATAGTGTTGTTGCTTCACATTATACATAAAGCAGCCTAGGACTCTGATAATTATAGAAAATCTGATAGACTAGAATAAACTTTGCCTTGTTTTATGTGTTCTAGATACCGTTTTAAATGAAAAAAAATGTTTTTTGAGTTTAAAAAAATCTGATAGACTATTTCATAAGAAATTTGATCAGTGCTTCACAAGAAGTTAAAATATATTTTGGAAACCAAAACACTGACAAATTCCTAGAGACTTCAAAGAAAGCATTATAATTTCTGAAATATTTATATTAACATTTTACCTTTGTAAACTTAACCTTGGGAAGACTGAATGTCTCTTCTAATTTGACAGCTTTTCCCACACAACTCTTATAACAGGGTAGCAAAAAGAACTAATTAGTTCTAGCATCTTTTATCAGCAAAAGAACAAATCTCTGGGAAATCCCAAAGATAGTTTGGGAGTAAAAGATATGCTGAAATTTTTATTGTATTTTTTTTCTACATTTAAGATCTGAATTTGTGAGGCAAAAATCAAAATAGTTAAGAGGAAATCTGGGGCACTCACTTAGTTACCTATTTAAGTACTGTGACAACAAAACATTTAAAAATAAACATGGAAAGTCAGATGCATGTAGAAACCTTAGCTCTTTCACAAGTGAGGAACCTTTGTTCCTCCTCTTTTTCATTTTACATAATAGAGAAATAAGTCAATGAAAAGAACAGAAAACTATTTTAATAAAATACAGAATCTCTGCTGATTTATATGGACTACACAGAGGTAAAGAATACCTTTCATATCGTAGGTGAAGACAATCACTAAGCCAAGGAAGCAAACTCACTGAGTAAGATTTGCTAAAACTGTAACATAGTTCATAGCTATTCAGATGCAAGTATTATATATCCTAAGCCAAGACCAAAAAAAAAATCACTTTACAAATTTCAGTCTTCTTTATGTTTTTTCATATTGTGAAGTAAACTAATGTTTTACCTTGGACAGATCTCAGAAAGTTTGTGAGGTAATAACTTATTTCATAGTAGATAGTATTTATGTTTTTATATTATGCATTCATCTTTGTGATCTTAAAATAGATAAATAAATATTTTTAAAATTTCTGTTTTGGGATGTCTGTGTTGCTCAGTGGTTAAGCATCTGCCTTCGGCTCAGGGTGTGATCCTGGAGTCGTGGAATTGAGTCCCACACCAGGCTCCCTGCATGAAGCCTGCTTCTCCCTCTGCCTGTGTCTCTGCCTCTCTCTGTGTCTCTCATGAATAAATAAATAAAATCTTTAAAAATATATTTTTAAAATTTCTGTTTTAATTGCTAACATGGTAAATATTGATATTTATAACTCACATAAGCTAAAGCTCCTGGGATCTTCAGTGAGTCTCAGTGAAATGGGTTCAGGAAACAGAAAAAAGAAAAAAAAGCCTGAAAACTGTTACTTTAAAACAAAAACACTCTTTCTATAAAGTATGCATAGTTACATTTCTCTGTTATCATTGCTCCCAGTGTAGTTTCAATCACTCATATTAATTAAACTGTTTAACAAATAATCACAGAGAAAATTGGGATGGAGGTTGGCTCATTAATAACTCTGTCATATGTAAGCATTTTAGCAGATGAGTAAAGCACATGGACATACAACTTTCTAACATCACACAATTATCTTAGATACTTTCTTAAAATGGCAAAAATGAACACAACCATTAACAGGCACCAAAAATACAGCTTCTCCATAACATATACAAATGAGAATAAAGTATATAACTTAAAATATGCTTAGTAACCAATAACTATGTTACTTAGACATTTTCTAGGCCTTCAATGATTATGCACTCAATTTGGTATCAATCCAAAATTTAAGTTAGCTACAGATATTAAAAAATGTCTTCAAGTGTCATATTATAAAACATAATTACTGTCAAAATAAATTGTCAGAAAAATTAAGTGAATGCAAATTTACTTTTTTCATAATCTTAAACCTTATGTAATAGTAATATGGATTTTGCGATCAGTAAAAGGAAAAGCATAGAAAATACAAACCTAAATAGAATAAAATACATGCTTATGTTTTACTTTACTTAACACTGATAAATCAAAGAAGGCATACCTCTATTTATTAAGCCAAAATTATTGATCTAGTCTCATTTAGAAAAGATTCACCTTTATTATGTAAACTTGAATTCTTAAAGTATTTTTAAGTTAGTTTCTATAGAATTTTTAAAGTCATATATGCGTAAAGTACTAGAAGTTTAAAATGTATTATTTTCCTAAGAATTTTAGCAATGCTCAATTTTTAGTATGCTAATAATTTAATCAGAATAAAGCTCCTTTAAGAGACTTTTTTAAAATTTAAATTTATTTATTTATTTTTAAAGATTTTATTTATTTATTCATGAGAGACACAGAGAGAGGCAGAGACACAGGCAAAGGGAGAAGCAGGCTCCATGCAGGGAGCCCGATGTGGGACTCGATCCCACAACTCCAGGATCACACCCTGAGCCGAAGGCAGATGCTTAACTGCTGAGCCACCCAGGCATCACAAGAAATTATAAGATTTCTGAGAAACAGAAATCAAATCTCAAGTGAGTGATAAAGTCTCCTTTCTGTAAGTGAAATCCATTGTCTGTTCCTCTGAAAATGCATCATTTCCATTCAGTTGTAAGAAGATCCAATTAAAGTTATATTACCTAAAGATATCTAAAAACTAGTAGCTCATATAAATAGTCTAAAACAAAAATATTAATTTGAATGAAACTTGTTTATTTACTATATTATGGTGGAAATGCTAGCTGCTTGAACAAACATCCATATGTCAGTGTTAACAATATAAAATCTTATTTCTCGGGCATAGAAAATTCTGATGCTTTGGGCAGCTTTCATGGCTATCTCTTCAAGTGTTGACTCACAGATCTGAGTTCCCTCCATTATGTGTTTTTTACCATTTGGGAGTTTTTCACTTTCAGACACACAGAGCAAGCAAATGAAGGTTCTCATAGGAGGTTTTAGGCACTAAGTCTAAAGTTGACTTTCAACACTTACATTCACATTATTTTTATTTAAACTAGGCACATGGCCCTAACTCAACTGCAAAGAATGCTAAACAATGTGTTCATCAAGTGTGTATAGAAAAAGAAACAGATTTCTGAGTAGCTAGCCAGTCACTTCCATAATCATGATCACTGATTTAATTAACTTTCAGTCAAAAACAGTTCCTTGTAAACCATGAAAATTGATTTCTTTTTTGAATCCTTTTAATTTCTTATCGCTAATAATTTCTAGTCAATGGAAAATTGCCCAAGTCCTTGACTCCTTGTCACTCTGAAGACCCAATTTGGAAGACTATTAACAGAACAAAAGCTATAACACATTCAGAAGAGGACAATCACATGGAAATAAATGAGCAATGGAGCCAACAGGGGTATCAATGTGTTTTTCAATGCTTCATGCATCATCAGCTGTTTATTTCAATACTTTGTATGTCATCAGCACTTTGTCTGACAGCTCCATTTGTTCACTTTTCATACTCCTTTTGAGTAAACAGCACATATAATAGTTCCATTTTAGAACAGCACATTAATCTTCCCTTGTTAAGGGATGACTTGTCCTCACACTTATCATCACACCTCTCTTGTGATATGACATCATCTCCTCATTTACTGAGATAAATGCCAAACAACAAAAATCACACAAGCATTTGAATTTCTACATTTGTCTATTTGATTTGCAGCACAACTTAAAAATATACGCAAGGGAGGAAACTAGTCATTGATGAAGCTTTTTTTATTGGCATTTTTGTATTTTCCATACAGTCTGTACTCAATATTGAGACTCTAACAGATCTAAGCCAATTGGGTAGATTGCCCAGTAGGTTAAATCAAGCAATGCCAGAAAAGCAAAACACACATACCCATATACAGCAACAGTCTTCTTTGCCCTTCAATATCCATGGGGAGCCTGTCTTCTGGAGCACTGAGTAATCACACCACAAGTCAATTGCTGTATTTAAAGCAGTTCTGGAAGTTCTCCTTATAGAAAACAAGCCATGAAAGTTGATTCATTTGTAAATAACTCAAATAAAAATATGAGTTAAATCCTACCTAGGAGGTAATGTAGACAGATTAAAAAAATAGCGTTTGTGTGCTGAGAAAGCGCATTCAGTAATCATGTTTCACCCCAAGTTAGGTACTGTCATTAAATTCCTAATCAAATTATTTTTTAATTTACTATAATGCTCTGAAAAAGTTACCTCAACACTAGCTCTCATCCTTTCTGTTTGTGATCTCAGCTTGGAATTTGACTATTGGAAAATACAGGGGATAGTTGCTGAGTTTGGGATTATAACACCTCATTGTGAAAGATATATTGAAACTGAAAAACACAGTTAACTTAATGAAATGAACTGGTTTCCATATAAGAAGTTGATATAATAAAAACTTATACTTTGGAATAAAAATCATATAGGGTATTTACTGTTTACTTTTCATCCATAATAAATATGGGGTATAAAGACTTAGAAAAGTAGAAAAGTAGAAAAAAAAAACACAAAATAGCCACAAATAAAGGAATGAATAAATTGTGGTATGTTCAAACAATAAAATACTATAAAACAGAGAAAAGGAATAAAATACAGCTACACTTATCAATGTGGAGGATTTTCATGAACATAAATGTTAAAGGAAAAAAGGCAAGTTAACAAAGAACACATTGATGAGGTTAGTTATGAGGTTAGTTATATAAGCTCTTAAAACGTACAGGAGAGTATGATTACATGTTGCTTAAGGATATATGTAGTTAATGTGTTGCAGGTGCATGGGAAGGTAAACACGAGTGGCTCCCTGAGGAAGCAAAGAAGAAAGTGGGCCATAATCAGAGAGGAAAACACAGAGGATTTCAAATACACAGATAAAAATCTAGTGTGATAAGAAATATTTATATTTGATCTTTGTCCACAGTTCCTGATACAGATTTTCTAAAACCTTTGTAATTTCCTTAGTGATAGGGATATTAGGAGTATCTTTTGTAAATCATAAAAATCTTTCAAGCAAACCAGAGTTAATGCTAAGAAGGTGACTCTTGGTATGCCTTTTTAAAAAAAAAAAAAGATTTTATTTATCTATTCAGGAGAGAGAGAGACAGAGAGAGAGAGAGGCAGAGACATAGGCAGAGGAAGAAGTAGGCTCCCTGTGGGGAACCCGATGTGGGACTTGATCCAGGATTCCAGGATCATAACCTGAGCCAAAGGCACCCAGGTGCTCCTCCTCTTGGAGCCCTTACACAGCTTTAGGATAGGGACTGGTTGCCAGAGATTCCAACCATGTGATTAGAGAGTTGAAGCTTTCAGCCCCACCCTTGGACGTGGAGATTTGGTTCATCGCCTTTGAAGACTGATTTAGTCAACCAAACCTACATAACAGAACCTCTAAAAACCTGTAAACAATGGGGTTCAAGAACTTCCAGGTTGGTTGAACACATAAAAGTGCTAGGAGGGTGACATACATGGAGAGGGCATGGAGGTTTTGTGCCTTTTCTCCTATACTTTGCCATCTCTCCCATTTGGCTGTTACTGAGTTCTATCTTATAATAAACTAATAATAGTATTTTCCCCTGCATTTTGTGAGCTCTTCTAGCAAATTATCAAACTGTGAAAGGGTTGAATTTTTAACTAGATGCTCAGAAGTACAGATGGAAATCTGAGACTTGCCACTGGCATTTGAAATGGAATAGTCTTGGGGGACTTAACCTTTAACCTGTGAGGTAAGTGCCAAATCTGAGTAGTCAATGACAGAATTGGGTTGAATTGTAGAATATTCAGGTAACATACAGAAAATTGGAGAATTGATCGCCAAATAGAAGAAAAAATCCACACATTTGATGTCAGAGGTTTAGTGAGTAGAAACAGTATCACGTCTAGCTAAGAAGAAAAGGCATTCACACCTAAAAAAGTAGATGACAATACAAAATTACAAATGTATATATTCCAAATGAATCTTACTAATAATATTTCTGGGGTCTCTGGGAAATTTTTCATGAAGAAGATAAATTATCTTATTATCAAGAGGAAGATAAAGTAGTGAGAGGACTAAGAATGTGATCTATGTCCATTCAATCATAATGTTTATCCTCCTGCTCAAATGTCATCTCCATGAGGGTAAGATCATCTGTTGTATTCAGTACTGAATCCTTAGTCACTGGCACAAGTAATCTCTACATAGAATGACTTTGATGGAAGGAAGACTGGCATTCTCTAACTTCCAGGATACTAAACATAGAGAGCACATAGACATATTGACAGGTTAGTAATGTACTTTACACAACGCTCATCAACTTCATGGAACTTTTTCCTCCAGAAGACATAAACAGTAGATATTTTGGGTTTAACATTTGTAGCTGATAGATCAATAATGGATTAGAAAGATAATTTAATTCTATTTATTAAGAACAGAGTAGAGACACCAGAAAAAAACCCACATTTATATAGTCAATCAATGACAAAGGAGGCAAGAATATACAATAAGGAAAAGATAGTCTTTTCAGTCAGTGGTGCTGGGAAAACTGGACAGCTAAATGTAAAATAATGAAACTGGATTACTTTCTAACACCATACACAAAAATACACTCAAAGTGGATTAAAGACCTAAATGTGAGATGTGTAACCTTAAAAATCCTAGAGGATAACACAAGCAGTAATTTCTTTGACATTGACCATGGCAACATTTTTTCTAGATATGTCTTCTAAGGCAAAGGAAACAAAAGCAAAAATAAACTATCGGGACTATACCAAAATAAAAAGCTTTTGCACAACAAAAGAAACGATCAAGAAAACAAAAGGACAACCTACAGAGGGTGCCTGGCTGGCTCAGGTGGTAGAGCATATGCTCTTGATCTCAGGGTTGTGAGTTTGAACTACATTGGGCATGGAGCCTATTTACAAAAAAGAAGAGAAAGAAAAGAAAAGAAAAGAAAAAAAAGAAAAGAAAAGAAAAGAAAAGAAGAAAGAGAGAGAGAAAGAAGAAAGAAAGAAAGAAAGAAAGAGAAGAAAGAAAGAAAGAAGAAAGAGAAAAAAGAAAGAAAGAAAAGAAAGAAAGAAAGAAAGAAAGAAAGAAAGAAAGAAAGAAAGAAGAAAGACCTACTAAATGGGAGAAGATATTTTCAAATTATGCATCTGATAAAGGGTTAAGATTCAAATATATAAAGAACTCATACAACTTAATAGCAAAACAAAGCAAAACAATCCAATTACAAAATGGGTGGAGGACCTGAACAGACATTTTTCCAAAGAAGGCATACATATGGCCAATAGACACATGAAAAGATGTTCAACATCACTCATTATCCTAGAAATGCAAATCAAAACCACAATGAGATATCACCTCATACCTGTCAGCACGATTAAAATTAAAAACACGAGAAACAGCAAGTGTTGGTGAGAATGTGGGAAAAGGAAATCCTTGTGCACTGTTGCAGGGAATGCAAACTGGTACAGTCACTGTAGAAAACAGTATGGAGGGTCCTCAAAAAATTAAAAATAGAACTACCATATGACCCAATAACTGCATCCTGTTGCATATTTACCCAAGGAAAACAAAAACACTATCTCAAAAAGATATATGTACCCCTATGTTTATTGCAGCATTATTTATAATAGCCCAAACAAGAAAGTAACCTGAGTGTCCAGTAGATGAATGGATAAAGAAAATGTGGCATACACACACACACGATGGAATATTACACAACCATTAAAAAGGATGAAATCATACCATGTGAGACAACATAGATAGACCTAAAGGGTATTATGCAAAGTGTAATAAGTCGGACTGAGAAAGACATATATCGTATGATTCCACTTATAAATGGAATCTTTAAAAAATAAACAATCCAACACAAAGCAGAATCAGAGCTATAAATACAGAGAACAAATTGATGGTTCCCAAAGAGGGGGAGGTTTGGCAAAATAGGTGAAGGGGAGAGGGAGATATAGGCCTCCAGTTATGGAATGAGTAAGTTATGGAAATAAAAAGCAGAGTATAAGAAATAGAGTCAATAATATCATAACAGTGATGTATTGGAACAGATGGGAGCAATACTTGTAGTGAACATAGCATAATGTGTAAACTTGTCATATCACTCATTTGTACACCTGAACCTAATGTAATATTGTGGGTCAACTATACTCAAATTTAAAAAAAGGGAGGGTGGATCTTTTAAGAGTATATCTGAAAAGGCAATTATTTTGATACCTTGAAGTAACATTTGATGCTCCTATAAAAAAATTAAAATTAAATGACAATATATATCATATCTTCTTTATCTATTCATCTGTCAATGGACACAAAAGCTGCTTTCATAATTTGTCTATTGTAAATAATGTTGCAATAAACATAGGGGTGCATGCATCCCTTTGAATTAATGATTTTGTATGTTGGAGGGTAAATACCCAGTAGCATGATTAATGGATCATAAAGCAGTTCTATTTTTAACTTCTTATTTAAAGATTTTATTTATTTGAGAGAGAGAATGAGAGAAGGGGAAGGAACAGAGGGAGAAGGACAAACAGACTCTATGCTGAGCATGGAGCCAGATGCAGGGTTTAATCCCATGACCCTGAGACCATGAGCTGAGCTGAAACAACAAGTCCAGACTTAATGGCCTGAGCCATCCAGGTGCCTCTATTTTTAACTATCTGTGAAGTCTTCATACTGAGTAATGTACAGAATTGGTGAGTCACTATTAATTGTACATTATTTCTGTAAACCTGAAACTAATATAATGCTCTATGTTAACTATACTAGAATTAAAATTTTTAAAAAAACTTAAAAAATGGAATGACAATAACAAAATCAGGACCATTTCAACCATTAATGTCAAAAGTACTGAATTGAGAATTAGGAAGCCAAAAATAAGATTTCCTACTTTATACTCATTGTTCTTGAAGTGAGTTGGAAAAAAAGAGCACAAACAGAAAATATTGACATATTTTAAAAAGTCCTATGTGTCTGAAGGAGAAAAAGTAGGCCTCAGAATCATTTGCAGGCTCTGCATTAAAAGATCAAATAAAAAGTGAGAGATCTAAAATGACCTGGCCAAGTTGTGTCCATAGGATGCCCAAGGAACCAGATGGTATGAAGTATTAAGTCAAACAACTACAAATTCAATAAAAAATCAATCTGGTATAAGCTTATTTGTGGGCTTTTTCATCTCCTTTCACTATCATTCTACCAACACACAGATCTGAAATTCCATGCACTTGAGAAATAAAAGATTTAAGATGTATAAAACAGGACTGACTACCATGTACTATGTTCTCAATAAGTACTCAATACTTTGCTAAAATAGTATTATTAATAATTATTTTTGTTACTGGATTTGGAAAAAAATTTTAAAAATATTTTATTTAAATCCAATTTGCCAACATATAGTATAACACCCAGTGCTCATTCCATCAAGTGCCCTCCTTAGTGCCCATCACCCAGTTACCCCATCCCCCCACCCTCCTCTCCTCTGCAACCTTTTGTTTGTTTCCCAGAATTAGAAGTGTCTCATGGTTTGTCTTCCTCTCTAATTTTTCCCCACTCAGTTTCCTTCCTTTCCCTTATAGTTCTTTTCACTATTTCTTTTTTTTTCTTTTCACTATTTCTTATATTCCATATATGAGTGAAACCATATGATGATTGTCTTTTTCCGACTTATTTCACTCAGCATAATAAAGCACATCACATCAAAGCTCCAGCTCCATCCACATCAAAGCAAAGATATACATATACATATATATATATATATAAAGATTTAATTATTTATTCATGAGAAACACACAGAGAGAGAGAGAGAGGCAGAGACACAGGCAGAGGGAGAAGCAGGCTCCACTCAGGGAGCCTGATGTGGGACTTGATCCCGGGACTCCAGGATCATGCCCTGGGCTGAAGGCAGGCGCTAAACTGCTGAGCCACCCAGGGATCCCCTATCTTCTTTATCCATTCATCTGCTGAAGGACATTATGGCTCTTTCTGCAGTTTGGCTATTGTGGACATTGCTGCTATGAACGTTGGGGTGCAGGTGTCCCAGCATTTCACTATATCTGTATCTTTGGTGTAAATCCTCAGTAGTGCAGTTGCTGGGCCGTAGGGTAGCTCTATTTCTAACTTCTTGTGGACCCTCCACACTGTTTTCCAGAGTGTCTGTACCAATTTTCATTCCCACCAACAATGCAAGAGGTTTCCCTTTCTCCACATCTTTGCCTTAATTTTAGGCATTCTCACTGATGTGAGGTGGTATCTCATTATAGTTTTGATTTGTATTTCCCTGATGGCAAGCAATGTGGAGCATTTTTTGTGTGTGTGCTTGTTGGACATGTGTAAGTTTTCTTTGGAGAAATGTCTGTTCATGTCTTCTGCCCATTTCATGACTGGATTGTTTGCTTCTTGGGTGTCGAGTTTGATAAGTTCTTTCTAGCTCTGGATACTAACCTTTTATCTGATATGTTGTTTGCAAATATCTTCTCCCATTCTGTAGGTTGTCTTTTAGTTTTGTTGATTGTTTCCTTTGCTGTGCAGAGCTTTTTATCTTGATGATGGAAAAAAATTGATTGCATTCATGAAGGCTCCTTCAATGCCATCTTATTTTAATTATGGCTTCACATTACCTTAAATAAAATTCTACCCCCTACTCAGTATCCTTGTGAGGGGTTCTAGCATCAGAATACACTAACCCCAAGAAAATCCAAAGCACACATGATGATGGTGATTTCTACCACACTTCTGGTGTGAAGAAGAAATAGAACTTCTGTAATCTGGTCAATGTTCAGTTCCCCAATGTGTATTCTTTGGCTTCTGTTGGTGACACTCTCTGCTAATTTGCTTCTATTTATACCATCTTCATCAAATATAGGACTAGCAGAGAGTTGGAGCTGGGAAGGGGTGATGGAAGAAACAAATGTATGAAACCTTTCACAATGGCTTCACATTACCAGTACTGGTAAGATGTTTGTTATCAGACTAAAAAAAAAAAAAAAAAAAAAAAAGCAGAAATATTCATGTACCAATTGGAAGATCCGAAGCCTCGTCCAAACTTTACAACTATCTGAGTGACCCTGGGACAAGTTACTTAACTTCTATGACTACAACAATATGTTCAAATTAGAAAATCTTCCAAATCCCTTTTAGTTCAAAATTCTATGATTCACTGGCCCTGAATTTTCCAGGATACTCAAGAAGCACCTATAAAGAAAGAGCAAGGAGCTCTTTCTCCTCTCTCATCATACTCTCATTTCTAACATGTGCTACTGCTCTCTAATTTTTTTAATGGAAACCTCTGGCAAAGCCAATGATTCATCCATTACTCACCATGAACAAAAAAGGCCATATTTGTTTTCCGACCTCTAGAAATATTTGAATAAACATGTTGTATGTTGAGAAGAATGCTGAACCTGGAAGATCTGGGTCCAACCTCTGATTCTACCACTTACCAGCAGTTAAAACAATATCAGTAAAAACAATATCAAATCTACAGGATTGACAGTTATCTTGGAGATTCATGTCTTTGATTTCATTTACTTTACAGAAGACTAAACACATCCTGTAAGACTAAAGATACATACTGCTGGAATTTTGATGGAAACTTAGGGTTTTTTTTCTCAGTACTTTGAAACCAATGGGCAAGGAAAAAAATTAGCAACAAAAATGTTCTTCAAATAAAATCCAACGTGCAACTTCAATATATGATCAGAGTGATGCCAGGGCCTAAAGGACTTCCACTGGACTTCTTCCTTCCCACCCCCAGAGCAGTAACAAGTCAGTCCTAGAACTTCCAAGCCCCTCCTCAAAGTGGTCATCACCTGGGAGCACAGCAGCAGTGCAGGATCTCATGCCCCACACCAGGCTACCTGAATAGAATCTACCATGTGAGGAGATCCCCAGGTGGTATATGTGCATAATATACTTGAGAAGCACTGACCTAGAATACAATTTAAAAACCACTGAGTTACCCCATGCTGCTCCCCCTAATTAACATCTCTGATTTAACTTTCTTATTGCCTATATCATAGTACTGTTGAGAACATGAGTGTGAACTCATTTTGCAAACAAAAGGTACTCTTATTTGTTCCAAGTTTCTGGAAGTTTCTGCTACCTTTCTTCTTTGTTCCAGTTAAAATCTGCTTAAAATTCCCATGGGAAAAATAATTTTGCTATGTGGAAACATAGCAAAAGTATCCCTGTGTCTCAACAGATATTCCATAGGAAAAATGTTTGATTTGATAATATAATTTTTTTTTTGATAATATAATTTTTATACAATAATCCCATGTGTGCTCTTTCTCCAACTGCTTCTAATGTAAGTCACTTTCATTGATTGAAATATTTTATTGTATACTGTTTTCATTGTATACTGGGTGAGCTGTATTTGGTAAGTTAATAAGTACTTTATCCAGCTATCAAACTTAAATCCTTTTAAATCCTCTTAAACCCATGTAGCACATCCTACTTCAAATATTTGAAGTTAGTGAAGTAAAATCCACTTTAGAATTGAATATAGCCAAACAAAATATAGAATAAAAAGTGTTAATAACTAATAAACACTCAAGTAAATATACTGAATGAAAGAAATTTGAAGAAATAGAGTACAAACAGGTTCAACATTTCCCTCTCCTATCCCTTTCTACTTTAATCACTTGTTTTTATCTGAAAATTCACTTGAAAGAGGCAACTCTTTAAAGGTTGATTTTTCCAAGTGATAATGTGATACGTAGCAATATATTTATTTTGACAAGTTTCCAAAAAGCTCAAAACATGCAGTTAACCTGAGGTTGTCATGAAGAGATTTGACACATTATGCTTTTCTTGAATGTGTCCTGTCTAGTTATTTAGGAAGAAAACTAATTTCTATAACTGAGCTATGAAATGGTTAGAATATCTCTTGATTTTTTTTCTTAATTATAAGAGACATCATTAGAATACTTAGAAACAAAGAGTATTAGAATGTGGATAAGTTTTTCTCTTTTTTTTCTTTCTCTTCCAATATAAACTCTACAGATAGATGCATCTACTGGGAGGAAAAGGAAGAAAGGAAAACTGATTCACAGGCACCTGGGTGGCTCAGTCAATTAAGCATCAGCCTTTGCCTCAGGTCATGATCTCAGGGCCCTGGGATGGAGCCAGGAGCCCAGCACCTGGCTCTCTGCTCAGTGGGGAGCCTGCTTTTCCCTCTCCTTCTGCCTGCCCCTCCTCCTGCTTGTGCTTTCTTTCACTCTGTCAAATAAATAAATAAAATCTTTACAAAAACAAAAGAAAGAAAAACTGATTCTATATCCATATTGAAATTTTTCTGGTTAATGCAAAATATGTGACATTTCCAATCACCCATATATTACACTGAATCATGTAATTTTAGATTCTTAGAAATTACTCTTACACATACCACACCCACACCTTATTTTTTCTCCAACCTGTTTTAATTTCCTTCCCCTTTTCTTTATATTATTCTATTTTTATTTTTTGCTTTCATATTCTCTTTTTATAGTGCTCTAGAATTTTTTAAAAACAATATTAAAGTAGCATCGAGTTTGTGAATTTAGGATCCTGGAGATGCACAGAGGCAGAGGGTAAATTTATTTAAGTAATATCATATAGAACAAACTTTTTAAAAAACTATATATTTGCTTATATACATACCATACAGAAGATGCAAGGAGTGAGATATTCATTTTTATATTGTTCTTAAAGAGTATACATTTATAAAGCTGTATAGAACTTGTTTTCTAGGGTTCAGAACCATGAAAATAGTATTCTAAACTCTTAAATACAATATATTTGTTCTTCATAGATATTTTATCCAAATATCCAAATTTAACTCAAATTTAAAATAATTATTAGCCTATTAAGTTGTTATTAAAATTTATTTATTTAAGTAATCTCTACAACCCATGTGGGGCTCAGACTCAAATCCCTGAGATCAAGAGTCCCATGCTCTTCCAACTGAGCTGGCCAGGCACCCCTAGCCTATTAAGACATTAAGTGGCTAATACCATCACATTCAGAGAGAACAAAGAAATATAGGCCTACATAGGCATTCATCATTTAAGTTACTCTTGGTCATCTTTAGCATCATGGCAGTTAGGAATTCCAGGTAAGACGGGGCCTTCAAAGTAGATAACACTGATTCTACCACCTGCAGTCTGCACAGTTTGAAGAAGAAAATAACACAGAAGCACCCCCTTGGGTTTAGTTTTAAAAACAATACTGACACTGAGGGGTGGCACTTGACGGGATGAGCACTGGGTGTTATCTATATGTTGGCAAATCAAACTTCAATAAAATATATATGTTAATAAAAAATAAAAATAAATAAAAACAACATTGACTGGAAATAATAAGGAACTATCAGTGTTCCAGAACTTAAGAATGTAGAGTAGCCTGATGCTGTTTGACAATAAACTGTGTGGTCTAATTGGAGGAATGCAAAATTTACTCAGAAAAGAATTTGCTAATAATTTTTTTTCAAATAATATGACTTAGGATTTTTTTCTACTTAAAAAATAAAAAAAACATAAGCATTCTACTTTATATTCAACGAGAAATACAAAAGTATATAAAAACATATATGTATATAAAGAAGAAAAATGAAATTCACCCATAAATCACCATCAGAGATAACAATTGTTAATATATTTTTTTTCTTCTTACCATGTATTTGTGTATGGATATATGGAGATATGCATACGTATATACATAGTATGTACAGGTACATGTATATATTCGTGGCTATATATCTATGTATATATTCGTGGCTAATTTAACAAATTAGGATGTCTCTAAATATACAATATTGCAATCTTTTAAATACAAAAGCCTAAGCATTTCTCATATCATAAAACAATCTCCAAAAATGGTTTTTAATACAGTGTATTCATTGAACAGCAATTAACTTAACTAGATAATTAAATATTATTTTTCAAACTCTTTTATTGAAATATAGTTGATAAACAATTTTACATTAGTTTCAGGTGTGCAATATAGTGATTTGACAAGTTTATATGTAGTGCTAGGCTCACCACAAGTGTAGCTACCATCTGTCACCATGCAATGCTATTACAAAACCACTGACTATATTCTCCACGCTGTACTTTTCATCTCTATGACTTATTCATTCCATAACTGTAACCATGCATCTCCCATTCCCCTTTACCCATTTTTCCCCATTACCCCTCCCTCACCTTTGGCAACCATCAGTTTGGTCTCTATATTTAAGTGTCTGTTTCTGCTTTTTGTTTATTAATTTGTTTTGTGTTTTGATTCTACATATAAATGAACTCATATGTTATTTGTCTTTCTAAGTCTGAATTATTTCACTTAGCATATTATCCTCTAGGTCCATCCATGTTGTCATGAATGGCGAGATCTGACCCTTTTTTATATGGCTGAGTAATATTATATTATATATAATTATATATTGTTATAGCATATGTTATATTATCATACATTGTATATTGTATATAATAATATTATACAATACATTTCTAATGTTGTGGTATATATACACATCTTCTTTATCCATTCATCTATCAATAGAGACTTAGGTTACTTCCTTGTCTTGTCTATTGGAAATAAGATTGTAATAAACATAGGGGTGCATATGTCTTTTCAAATTAATGTTTGTATTTTCTTTGGCTAAATATCCAGTAGTAAAATTACTGGATCATATGATGCTTCTATTTTTAATTTTTTGAGGAACTTCCATGTTTGAGCAGTGACTATCCCAATTTGCATTCTCACTGACATGCACAAGGGTTTCTTTTCTTCCACATCCTCACCAACACTTGTCATTTCTTGTCTTTTTGATTCTAGCCATTTGGACAGGTAAAGTGATATTTCATACTTTTGATTCATATTTCCCTGATGATGAGTGATGTTGAGCATCTTTTCATGTGTCTGTCAGCCATCTATATGTCCTCTTTGGAAAAAATGTCTATGCAGATCCTCTGCCCATTTTTAATTAGATTATTTGGTTTTTTTGGTGTTGACTTTGGTATAAGTTCTTTATATACTTTGGATGTTAACCTCTTATCAGATATATCATTTGCAAATATCTTCTCCCATTCAGTAGGGACTCCTTTTCATTTTATTAATGGTTTCCTTTGCTGTGCAAAAGCCTTTTATTTTGGTGAAGTCCCAATAGTTTATTACTGATTTGTTTCCCTAATAAGACATATCTAGAAAAATGTTGCTATGGCTGACATCAAAGAAATTACTGCCTATGTTATCTGTAGGAGTTTTATAGTTTTATGTTTCACAGGTCTGTAATCCATTTTGAGTTTATTTTTGTGTTTGATGTAAAAAAATGGTCCAATTTCTTTTTTTTTCAAGTAGCTGTCCAGTTTTCCTAGCATCATTTATTAAAGAATCTATCCTTTCCCCCACTGTATATTCTTGCCCCCTCTGTCATAGATTAATTAACTGTATTTGCATGAGTATATTTCTAGCTCCCAATTCTTTCCCATTGATCTATGTGTCTATTTTTGTGTCAGTACCATTCTGGTTTGGTTATTATAGCTCTGTAGTATATCTTAAAATTAGGACTATGATACCTCCAGCTTTGTTCTTCTTTCTCAAGATTGCCCTGGCTACTCAAGAACTTTTGTGGTTTCATATAAATCTAATTATTATTTGTTCCAGTCCCGTGAAAAATGTTATTGGAAAAAAAAAAGAAAAATGTTATTGACATTTTGATAAGGATTGCATTGAATCTATAGATTGCTTTGAGTAGTATGGACATTTTAACAATATTAATTTTCCAAACCATGAGCATGGAATATCTTTCTATTTGTTTGTGTCATCTTCAATTTCTTTAATCAGTGTCTTATAGTTTTCAGAGTATAGGTCTTTCACTTCCCTGGTTAAGTTTATTCCTTGGTATTTTATTCTTTTTAATTGTTTTCTTAATTTCTCTTTCTGCTACTTTGTTATTAGTGTATAGAAATGCATCTGATTTCTGTGTATTACTGAATTCATTTATTACTTCTAATAGTTTTTTGGTGGAGCCTTTAGGGTTTTCTATATATAGTATGTCATCTATGAACAGTGACAGTTTAACTTCTTCCTTACCAATTTGGATGCCTTTTATTTCTTTTTCTTGTCTGATTGTTGTATCTAAGACATCCAGTACTATGTTGATTAAAAGTGGCACAAGTGGACATACTTGTCTTTCTGATCTTAGAGGAAAAGCTCTCAGTTTTTCACCATTGAGTATGATGTTAGCTGTGAGCTTTGCATATATGGCCTTCATTATGTTCAGTCCCTCTAAATACAGTTTGCTGAAAGTTTTTATCATGAATGGGTATTGAATTTTGTTAAATGATTTTCTGCATCTCTTGAAATGATCATATGACTTTTATCCTTTGTTTTGTTGATGTGGTATACCATGTTGATTGATTTTTGAATATTGAGCCATCCTTGCATCCCCAGAATAATTCCCATTCAATCATATATCTTTTAATGTATTGTTGAATGTGGTTTGATAAAATTTTGTTGGTGATTTTTGCATCTATGTTCATCAGAGATACTGGCCTGTACTTTCTTTTTTGGTATTATCTTCCTGATTTTGATATTAGGGCAATGATGGCCTTATAGAATAATTCTGGAAGTTTTTCCTCTTCTTCTATTTTGTGCAAAAGTTTGAGAAGAACAGGCATTATCTCTTTCTTAAATGCATGGTATAATTCATATCTAAGTCCATCTGGTCCTAGACTCTTGTTGGTTGGGAGTTTTTGTTTGTTTATTTTTATTTCTTCAATTTTATTACTAGTAATTGGTCTGTTTAGATTTTCTATTTTTTGCTGATTCCATTTTGAAAGATTGTATGTTTCTAGGAGTATATCCATTTCTTCTAGATTGTCCAATTTGTTAGGATATCATTTTTTATAGTATTGTCTTATTATATTTCTGGGGTACCCACTGTTAGTTTCTTCAAACTTTTTAATTACTTATTAAGTATTTAATATTAGAAGTAAGATCAAAGGATATAAACATTCTTACAGAGGATATGGATTTTTTTTAAGAATGTAGTAAATAGTCAAAATTGCTTTTTGGAAACATTAAATAATATTGAAAAGAAAATATGCATTTGAAATAGAAATATGAGAATAACAATGAAATTTATTTATACGTAACCACTATGAACTTTCTTTAATTGAACTTGTAGTGCCAAGGCAATTTTGTAAGGCAGTATAATAGCTGAGAATGTGCTCTTAAGCTATCCTGTATGGGTTTAATTCCACTCTGCAGGTGGAAGATGGGCTTAAAAAAGAAACAAGATTTATATTATTTGGAATATTTCAGTTTTACTTAAAATTTTTAAACTGCCTCTTCCACATAGAAAATAAACCTCCCAATATAACTATCCCAAAAATATTTAGTAAAATGCTTAAGAATGAGAAAAATAAGTACCAAGAGACTAACAGCATTCATCTTGCTTCCTTACTGAAATAAACTTACTAGAAAGTCAAACAACCCACAAATATTTACTGAATTGAATTTGTGATTAGTAGTAGTCCAAGTACCATTGGAAATGCAAAAGAAGTTATGATACATAGACACACATACATTCATACATATATACACACATATATACCTTGGAGTATAACTGAAGGACATCTAACTCACCATGGTGGAGGAAGTTTGGACAGGAATACCAGCGTTAGAGTAGGCATGCTAGAAGAAATAGAGAAATGATATTAAGCTGAAGAAGATGAACAATAAATGACTAGCCATGGGAGGAAGTAAGAGGGGATGATCATCCAGAGAAGAGAAAGTTTGAAGCTCCAGATAAATGGGACCACAGGATCAAAGATACAAAATTTGCAAAACTTGCAAAAAACTACAAGCAGTTCAGTGTTATAAACCAGAGTTCTAGCCAGTGGATGGTAAGAGATGAAGCTGAGTAGGTAAGATCATGGATGATTTTATATATTGTTAAAGGAGTTTGAATTTAGTCTGTAGATAATGGGAAGTTGTAAAAAGGTTCTGTAGCAGCACGAGTTAGTGTTATTGACATCTTAAATAGGTCTCTCTGGCAGTTCTATAAAGGATGGGCTTGAAGATGACAAAACTAGAGGTAGAGAGACCAATTAGGACACTTTTGTGATTGTCTAGCCAGAATTAAGATAGTGAAGATAAAAGGGGAAGAAGAAAATGTCAAGAAGTGCATAGGCACTAAAATTATTAGAACTTATAGCTGGATAGATACGTAACTGTGGGAAAGAAAGATGATTAAACAGAAAGTGTAGGAAGGGGGACAATTTTAAGAGAAGATGACACATTCAGTTTTCAAAATATTAGGATGGAGGATGATGACTGGTTGACAGAAAATTGGATATATGAATCCAGAGAATAAGGATTAAAGCTGGGGCATATGGCTATTGAAATAAGAGTGGAGAAGATTGCCTACTGAGTATTTAAAATGACAAATGATCCAAGGACAGAATAGTGAGGAAAATCGACATTTAAAGAATGAGTCATGTGAAAGAAACCATGAAGGAAGCAGAGAAGCAATGTGAGAACCAGCAAAAAAGAACAACAACAGGGATCCCTGGGTGGCGCAGCGGTTTAGTGCCTGTCTTTGGCCCAGGGCGCGATCCTGGAGACCCGGAATCGAATCCCACGTCGGGCTCCCGGTGCATGGAGCCTGCTTCTCCCTCTGCCTGTGTCTCTGCCCCTCTCTCTCTCTCTCTCTGTGACTATCATAAATAAATAAAAATTAAAAAACAACAACAACAACAAAAACTGGGTTAGAGAAGACAAATGTACCAAGGATCAAAACAGATGGTAACCTCTAATGAATGCCCACTGGATACACCAAACAGAAAGCTATTTGTGACCTTAGAGATATCAGTGTACGTACGGGGGGGGGGGGGGGACTAGGAAAATAGATTGTAGTGAGTTCCTTTGAATAAGAGATCCATGTCTGAAAAGACCTTAGAATCTCTCTTGTTTAATGTAGGCAGGAGGCAATGTCCCATCACCTAAAGTCATATCTTATGAGGTAAAGAAAACAGACACAGAAGTGTCCAAAGTAAGCAATGTGCAGAGACTAGACAGAGAAGACTGGTCCAGATACAGAATTGTGGTTCAGGGCTAGGCTTTCCAGCCTAATAAAATTTTCTTACTTGGGGAAAAAGCAAGATTTCAAGTAAAGACTTGGTCATTAGAAAAATTCCTTAAATACCAGCAAACAGGACAAGTCAAGTTCCAGAGAATGGGCTAAGTTAGAATGTGCAAGAGAGATCAAGTGGCTGCAACTAAGGAAGAAGAATGTGTATATAAGGAGCCAAGGAAGCATAGGAAGGGATTAACAGGGAAGAAACATGATTGAAATGCTCAATCTGGCATAAATATGCAAGGACACTATAACTAAATTGCTAGAACACATAAAGAAGTGTAGGAAGCATATTATCCAAGGAGTAAGAAATGGATGAATCGAGAAAGATTAGCACTTCAGAAGTCAAAGATATGTGAGAGCATCCATCCCTTAACACAGAAATTTCTGCATAAAGATTTGCTGAATGAATAAATTAATGAATAAACAAATTAGTGGAAAAAACAATAAATGATGAGATTTGCAACAGTTTTATTGTTTTAATCAACTTCACATGAAGATGGCTACATAGTATCCACTTTTCATCTAAGACTTCTACCTTTTTAAACTGCATGAATTATCTCATACATACACCGAATTTCTCTAGACAAAAGTTATTTTACAAAAGTAATCATTTTTCCCCTGGAAAATTAAATAGAGCCAATAGAAACCATTTATGAAAAGCATTTATAAGCACTAAGAATTGGTTTTCTTCCACTATGTTCTATTTCCCAGTGTCTTCTTTCAACAAGGAAGGTATTAATCTGTTCAGTTTTATACTAGAACCATATTTTTACATTTAATTAAACATACAGCACATGCACTAAGCATATCCTTACTAAAGGTCATATCTTATAAAAATAGTAAAGTATACTTCTATAACCTAGAGAAGTAAAGTCATGAGAAGAATAAATTAAAAGATAATTGAATAATTCCCAGAATAATCTGAGAAGATAGGAAAGATTGTGCCTGGACAAAATGATAGAAAAATAAATAAAGGTAATGACTCACAGGTATACTTTCAATTTAATTAAACAAACAAACAAAAAAGATCATACTTTGAGTCAGGAGACAAAGGTTCTAGTTCTATGGCTCTCTTTGTATTCTAGAACAAACATTTTAATATATTTATGCTTGAGTTTCCCAGTTCTTGTTTCCATTCTTTACCTTCCTTACTTGCTATATGGAAGCCAGAGTGATCTTTGAAAAACATAAATCAAGCCATATCATTTCCTTACTTAAAACTCTCTGACAGTTTCTCATTATAACTGGAATAAAATCTAACTCATTCCCCATAACCTTCATAAGCTGACATGAACAGAATCCTGCTTATCTCTCTGAACTAATATCTTTCCACTGTCCTCCTCATTCACTGTTTCTGGCCTGCTTTATATTCCTTAAACTCTGAAAAGCTCATATTTTCTCTCTATTGGTCTACAACAGTGAGCCCAGGTCCTTGTGTGATTGGCTATTCTTTGTCATTGGGGTGTCAGCTCAAAGATGTCTTATTTGACTTTCTATAGGAAAATAGTCATCCCACCCTCTTCCACTTCTCTCTATTATATAATTATGATTTTCTTTATAAAACTTACCACTATTGAAAATCATATGTTTTTCATTATCTGTTTGTTTATATTCTGTGCCCCTCCTATAAAACATCTCTATGACAATCCTATTCATCAGTGAAATCTCTGGCTCTTAGGTAATGCTCCATCTGTATTTGTAGAAAAGAAGATAGGAGGAAGAAAAGAAGGGAAGAAAGGGAAAAATGAAACAAGGGAGGAAGGAAGGAAGGAGAGAGAAAACTAAATAAATAAAATATTTGATAATAAAGTGAAAAAATATGGAAAAGTATATTGGAAATAACCATCAAGACATTATTTACATACCACACCATACTTAAAGATTTGTGAGTGCCACATACTTGCTATGATTTAAAGGAAATGCATATGCTATTGTTTTCATTTTCTTGATATTTCGGTGAAACCTGAACAATACAACGACTTTTGTGCATATATAAATGAGTGAGTGTGGATATGTGTTTTCATTTTCAAGTTTTATTTGGGTGAAACTAGGATAGAAAAAAAACATAAGAGACACCCTCAGAGCACATCAAGATGTCAGCATTTACAAACCCATGTGCTACTCCTCTAAATTACACTCCTCCAGCTGGCTTGATTAATTTTGAAGTGGATAAGCTAACAGTGCCAGATCACACACAAGCAGTATAAAACTGTATAAGAACACAATAAAACAGTGATAAACAATAGATTATTTCAGTGGCATATGGCTGATACATAGTTGAGCCAGCCTCAAATGCAACCTTTGGATTCTGTTTAAAAGTCAGTGTCTGGATTATAGACTTAGCATTCAAGACATTCCTTGTAAGCATTAAGTATCCCAAAGAGAAGAAAGGGAGGGTCAAATAAAGGAGAAAAAGAACACATACTGGTCATTGAAGAAGTGAGATAAACTAGAATTAATGAGTAGAATTAGTGAGCATGCATGACAGTCTACAAGGGACAATATAAAAAGCATAAAAACATTCAAAAGGAAGAGATGGCAACAAGTAGACTAATATGTATGAAGGAAAAAAATACAGAGAATACCAGGGGAAGCAGAGAAAAGGCGAAAGAAGAAAAAACAAACTTCCTTTAAAATTCTCTCCTATACAATCTGAATATTAAATAAAATTTTTCCACTAAAATTATGACAAAAATCCCATGTTGCACATTAAAGAGAGTTTGGAAATATGTTGCAAAATATGATCTACACCATCCTTGTTTTTTGAAAGATTTTATTTATTTATTTATGAGAGACACACAGAGAGAGAGGCAGAGACACACGCAGATGGAGAAGCAGGCTCCCTGCAGGGAGCCTGATGCAGGACTTGATCCCAGGACCCTGGGATCATGAACTAAGCCAAAGGCAGACACTCAACCACTGAGCCATCCAGGCGTCCCTATCTACACCATCTTTAGGTATAATTTCTCTCTCCAGAATATGTCTTCCATTATCTCAATCTCCAACCATCTTCTTTTTGGGAAGAGATGCTTCAGAACAATGAATAGTCAATCCAAACTAGTGGGATTAAAGCTTCTAAGTGAAAAGCACAGAGTGTTTACCACCTCCTAATATCCTATTTATGAACTATATTTCAATATCAAGTGAGAGACTGCACAGCTAGAAACTGATAATCAGTAATAAAGTGTATTTTTTTTCCAGGAGAAGGTTCTTGACCTTTTGATGCCAATGGCTACCCACATGCTTTCAAGTGAAAGTATCACTGATGGATATTTTCTTGATGACATAAGCCATTTGAATAAAGTTAATTGTTAATGTACTGACACATTTAACATACTGAAACATTTCAAAATAATATGTAATAGGACTGATATTAGCAAGATGACCCAGCCCTTCTTTACTCACAAAACACTGATTTAACAATGATATGTAGACCAATATACATTTATGAGAATTCCAGAATCCAGTCACGAAGTCACAAGGCCCCAGGTGAGAATAAGTCTGTGAACAGCTCACTGAAATGGGTAAGAAGAGTAATTTCACTTTATCTACATCACCCTTTCTCCCAAGCCAGCACAACTCAATACTAGGAGAGAACACCTGAGCCTGTGACCACTCCCTTAAGGGGAAAGTGAAAAGTAGAGCACCCGTCCAATGATCTGACTTTTTGGAGAGCTACCTGGTGAGCTGGTTTCTGTCTCACCTCACTTGGGGAACTGACAAAACCAGTATACTTTGCATCCCTGGGGATTTCTGAAAACATAGAAAAGCACCTGGTGGCTTGTTGCAGCCAGCATAGTTCAGCACAACTGACAAAAGCAGCATAATCTGAAAATTCTTAGAAGGAAGGGAGAGGAGGGGAGCATGTGTCTAGCATTCCAGTTCTTTAAAAGATTTCTCAAGGGAGTGGTTTCTGTCTTACTTCATTTGGAGTACTGATAGAACATATAGTTTGGATGTCTGGGGATTGCTCAGAAGATAGGAAAGAGATAGGAGGCTTGCTATGGTTAGTATAGTTCAGCATCATCAAGAAAAGGTGTACAATTTGATGCTACTCCCTCATGAGGGCAGGAAAAGAGTAGAGTGTCCAGGGTTCTGGATTTTCAGTGGGCTGCCAGGGGGTGAGGGGGCTGGCATCTAACTGAGTTGCTACCAGGGAGCTGGTATACTCTGGATGCCTACCAGCCATTGAGAACAAATGAGAGCTGGGCAGCTTGCTTCTGTAGAACTAGAGAACTGCAGTTCTACAGACAGATGTTAAAGGAAGCAAAAGATTATAAGCCCCTGAAACAGAAACCAGCAATGGAGAAACTACACACATGAGCCCAAAGAAATTGTACTATCTGCCAAAAAGGTTTCAGAGGTCCTCAGAATTTCTAGCTGGGCTGACTGATGAATGTCTTACATAGTCCAAAGCCAGCTTGTAAAGCCTGGGAGAGGTGGCTGCTTTTTCAAATGCAAAAATCTCAGTAAAAAGTTACAAAACACATGAAGAAGAAAGGAAACATGGCCCAATCAAAAGAACAAAAGCAATCTCCAGAAAACAAACCTTTAGAAACAGAGTTATATGAATTAACTGAATAAGAATTCAAAATACCATCATAAAGATGGTCAGTGAGCTCAAGAAAACAATGAGTGAAGAGCATCAACAAAGATAGAAAATATTAAAAGAACAAAACAGAAAACGTAGAGGTGAAGAACTGAATAACTGTACTGAAAAGTTTACTAGAGGAGTTCAACATCAGATTTCCTCAATCAGATGAAAGGATAAGCAAACTTGAAGATATGTCATTTGAAATTATCCAATCAAAGGAACAAGGGGAAAAAAGAATGAAAAATAAAATCTATGAAATCCAGTAGACTAATATACCCATTTTGGGAGTCCCAAAATAAGAAGGCAGACAGAAATGGCAGAAAGCTATTTAAACAAATAATGGTCAAAACACCCTAAATCTAGGAAGGAAAAGGACATCTAGATTCAAACAGCCCAAGAAATTCCAATTAGAAGGAATCCAAAGAAATCCAACCAAAGGTATATTTTTTAAACAAACTGTCAATAGTCAAAGACTAAGAAAGAATTTCCAAAAAAGCAAATAAAAAGAGACTCATCATATACAAGAGAACCCCTATATGACTTGTGATATTGTAACTAATAAGAAATATATTTATTCCCATTTCTGGCACAGAGTTCGTAAAATTTTTGAAATTTCCTAAGTGATGAAAATTCTAGAGGCATCTTTTGTTGTGTTAATGATGCAAATTTGGATCCCTAAAGATGGGCTGGTTGCCAGTGGAGTCGATCATGTGATTAGAGGGTTGGAACTTTCAGTCCTACTCCCCAATCTCCAGGGAGAAGAGAGGAACTGGAACTAGAGGTTGACTCAATCAGCAATGGCCAATGTTAATCAATCATGCTTTATTATGAAGCCTTCACAAAAACCCCCAAAAATGGAATTCGGAGAGTTTCCAGATTGTTAAACGTGTGGAGATTTAAGGAGAGTGTCACACCTAAAGAGGGCACAGAAACTCTATGTCCCTTTCCCCATACCTTGTTTTATTCATCTCTTCCATCTGGTTGATCCTGAGTTTTATCCTTCTATAATAATCCAGTGATCTAATAAGTTAAATGTTTCTCTGAGTTCTGTGAGCTGCTCTAGCAAACTAACTGAACCTGAGGAGGAGATTGGGGAACATGCAATTTATAGCCAGTCAGTCAGAAATACAGTCAGAAATACAGGTAACAACCTGGATTACAACTGGTGTTTGAAACCCAAGAAGGGGTTCATTGGAACCCCCATATATATAGCTGGTTGGTCAAAAGTACAAATAATAACCTGGACTTGTAACTGGCATTTGAGGTTGATGTGTAGTAGGACTGACCTTTAACTTGTAGTATCTGATGTTCTCTTCAGGTAGATAGTGTCAAAGCTGAGTTGAATTCTTGGATACCTTCCTGGTGTCTGGAGAATTACTTGGTGTTGTGTCAGAAACCTCCCACCCAACACATACGCACAATAGAATTGCAACCAGAACCAAAAGAAGACTATAAGTGAATTTCCCAGCATAAACTTTGTTAGCTAGGGGGAAAATGACATGAAATCTACAAAGATCTCAAAGAAAAAACTACCCATCAAGAATATTATACATTGCAAAGCTATCCTTAAGAAGTAAAGGAGAGATAAAGACATTCTCAGACAAATAAAACCTGAGAAAGTTTATCACCATTAGACCTGCCTTATGAGAAATACTAAAGAGAGTCTTCCAAATTGAAATAAAAGGGCATTCATTAAACAGCAATACAAAAGTATAAAAAGTTCTGGGAAGTATAAATACATGGACAAATAGAGAATACTGTAATATTGCAATGGTGGCATGTAAATCACTTTGAACTCTCGTATACAGGTTAAATGACAACTATTAAAAAAATATACCTGAAAAATTGAATATAGAAGGGTGTCCACTCTCACCACTCATACTCAACATCATACTGGAAGTCCTAGCTATAACAATTAGGCAAGACAAAAAAATAAAAGATACCCAAATAAGAAATGAAGGGGTAAAACTGTTGTTATTTGCAGATGTCATCTTATATAGAGAAAATCCTAAAGACACAAGCAAAAAAACGGTTGGAACTAATCAAGAAATCCATTGAAGTTGGGGCACCTGGTGGCTCGGTGGTTGAGCATCTGCCTTTGGCTCAGGTCGTGATCCTGGGGTCTTGGGACTGAGTCTCACATTGGGGTCCCTGCAGGGAGCTGCTTCTCCTCTATGTCTCTGCCTCTTTCTGTGTGTCTCTCATGAATAAATAATGAAGTCTTAAAAAAAAGTCATTAAAATCAACTATGCAGAAATCAGTGGCATTTCTATACACCAACAATAAAAGATCTGAAAAGAAATAAAGAAAACTATCCCATTCATGATAGCATCAAAACAGGTAAATACGTAGGAACAAATTTAACCAAAGAAATGAATGATCTCTGCAATGAAAGCTACAAGACTTTGTTGAAAGATACAAATAAATAGAAAGATATCTCGTGTTCATGGATTGAAAGACTTAATGCTAGAATGCCCATACTATCCAAAATCATCTATAGATTCAATGCAATCCTTATCAAAATTCCAATGGCATTTTCCATAGAAATAAAAAAAGAAATCCCAAAATTTTAATGAAATCACAGAAGACCTTGAATACCTAAAGCAATCCTGAGAAAGAAGAAAGCTGGAGGCATCACCCTTCTGATTTCAAACTACACTACAAAGCAATAGTAATTAAAATAGTTGTACCAGCAAAAAATAGACACACAGACCAATGGAATTTTACCTTACATTATACACAAAAATCAACTCAGAATGGATTCAAAACTTAAACATAAACCTATAGTGAAACAATAAACCTTTGAAAAAAGGTGGAGATTTTCAGTGACAATGATTTTATGAATATGACACTCAAGCACAGAAAACAAAAACAAAAATAAATAGGAGTATATCAAGCTAAAAAGCTTCCGCACAGCAAAGGAAACAAGAAAGTAAAGATAACCTTTAGAATGGAAGAATGTATTTTCAGACCATATGTCTGATAAGGAATTAATATCCAAAGTACATGAAGAATCCCTACAATTCAACAGCAATTGGTCAATCAATAAAATAATCTGAGCAGAGAACTTGAATAGGCATTTCTCCAAAGAAGCTATATAAATGGCCAATAGGTATATGAAAAGATGCTTAACCTCACCAATCATCAGGGAAATGAAAATTAAAACCATAATAAGGTATCACTTTATACCTATTTGGATGGCCATTATAAACACACACGTGTGTGTGCGCACGTGCACAAACACATACACACATACTAACCAGGGTTGGTGAAGACATGGAGAAATTTGGACCCTTGTACATTATTGGTGGGAATATGTAAAATGGTAAGCTGCAATGAAAAATAGCATGGGGGCTCCTCAAAAACTTAAGAATAGAACTACCATATGATTCAATAATCTCACCTCTGAATACTTATCCAAAATAACTGAAATCAGGAATCTGAAGAGATATTTGCACCACTCTGTTTATTGCAACAGTATTCAGTATAGTCAAGAGGTAAACATAACCTAACTATACATTGACATATTAAGTTTTTAAATGTGGTACACATATAAAATGTAATACTAATCAGCCACAAAAATAGAACGAAATCTTGTCACATGAAACAACATGGATAAATCTTAAGGACATTATGCTAAGTGAAAGAAGTCAGTCACAGAAAGGCAAATAATACATGCTTCCATGTATATGTAATGGAGTCACCTATATATGATTATCTAAAATAGTCAAATTCACAGAAAAGGAAGTAGAATGGTGGCTGCCAGGTGCTGATGGCAGGGGAAAATGGGAAATTGATCTTCAATGGGTTTAGAGTTTTAGTCATACAGGATGGAAAAGTTTTACTTATCATTAATAATACAATATGAACAGCACTCTATAGCACTTAAAATTCTGTAAAGATTGTAGATCTCATGTATTTTTTAGCCACATTATTATTTAAAAATAGTAATTTGTAGCACTCACCAAAAAAGGATTTCTTTACTTTATTGTAGATATAAAAGAATCTTTTGAACTATCATGTGTATTTTATTTATATTCACAGTTCAATGACAAAAAGTAATCATTGTAAAATTAAATTATATTGGTAAACATGGCTGTTTATAGTAGGAAATATTGATCATCCTGCACTAATTGTAAAATACAGATTTCCTAATCTCAACTCCTGTCTAAAAAAATGTAAAGTTACACATTCAAACCTTCAACTCCCATCTGAAGCATAACATTCCAGAGCCATTCCATATTAGGGAAGGAAAAAATATTGCTTAACGATAAGATTCATATTTTATCTCCCTGGAGGACTTTCTGTCCTCAAAAAGAGAACCTACCACAATATAAATCATAATACAATGAGAGTAAAGGAACTTCCACAGATAATGACATTAATTGTCTTACCTCTGAATTGCCCCAGTCTAATGGACAACATCCCAAAAGCGGATATGCACTGCAGATTACTGTACTTAAATAGTCAATTATGTTCCCTTCATATTTTAAAATGTTACTTCTGGCCGATCAAACATAGGTTCCATTGTCCACTTCTCTCACAGTTTTTCATGCAAAATGTAATCATTCATCTTGACATTAGTAGAATATTCCAACCAAATAAAATTGGGACTTACATCTCTACTTTTCTCATATGATCATGGCAAAATGTGATATGAGAAAATAACTAGTAAGCCCAGTTCAACATGGACTCAATAAAATTATGAAAGGGTAGGAGTCTGTGGTTCATGGGGAAAATTTGAGAAGAGCTCATGGTGAGGCTAATGAAAATATTCACATACTGATCTCCATGAGTTCAAGAAAACTATGTTATTCTGGTCTTCACTTTGTCTCCAATGCTCTGCCAGTGTTTACTAAAAATTCCTGAAATGAATGAGTGACAAATGTTCAAGGTTATATAGATGTAGTATATATATATAAGGGTAATTAATAAAAAATACATGCCTTGATATTAAAATACTAACAGCTCTTTATTGCCATAGAAGTCTTTATGATGTTCAACATTAAGAAATCTACATATTCAGAGCCAATGTCAGTCTATAAAATTTAAGTATTCACATAGAATTTATTTACTTATGCTTACTTCATAAAAGGCATTGTTTAAGACTTGTTTTGTTCAATCAGAGAATTAAGGATAATTTATTTTTTCCATAATTTTACCCAAACGATGGTTTTATTGCACAATAATACAGCTACTAATACAATATTAAGACAGAACCTAAACGTTCATAAAGACTACCATACCTCTCTCTCTGTCTCTCATGAATAAATAAACAAAATATTTAAAAAAGAAAAGGAAAAAAAAAAGACTACCATAGCGTCTGAGATTGTGCAATATACAACTTTGGTATGAATAATCTGCAAACAAATTTATATTCAGGTTTTAAGCTTAAAGTCAAATCTTATCAAAGATTAAATGTATCCAGTTGTCCAGTGGTTTATATTCTATAAATATACCCTTAAACAATCTCAAATGAGTTGATTAATTCTCACAATTTGCATGTTGTTAGGATTGTCCAGCATTTTCAACTCAAGTAAATAGCCGTATTTATCCAAGCCAGTAGCTATTACAAACCTTTACCATTCTTCTTTAAATCACTCAAATGGACTCACCCACTCATGTTTTAACAGATGGCATAGCCTCCTACCTCACAGAGAAAATAGCAACCATCAGTCACAAACTCCACCTCCTATATTATCTGCATGTTTCCCAGATTTCCCTCCTTCCCTTCTGTCCCAAAGGATGCTTTGCCTTTCTTCCAAAGATAACACCTTTATTTGTATTCTTGATTTCATCTCCCCCCTTCCCTTCTTCCTCTCCTCATGCATTTCTTCAATAAATGTTTTTTGACTGCCTTCTAGTGCCAGGAGAGTCTAAGCCTGGGGATACAGTGTTAAACAAGACAAACAAAGCCTCTATCTTCATGGATTTACTATTATATACTCCAAGGCCTTTTAAACATCTATCTCCCTTTTTATCTTCAATAAATCCCCTCTCGCTGGCCCTTCCTTTTCAACTTACAAACTTGTTTAACTCATCCTCATATTTAAAATGCATCTGCTCAAGAAAGAGAAATTGGGAAAACAATCCCATTTATAATTAGGCCAAAAATAATAAAATACCAAAGAAGAAACATAGCCAGAGAGATAAAAGACTTACACTCTGAAAATTATAAAATGTTGATAAGAGAAATTGAGGAAAACACAAATAAATGGAAAGATATTTCATGCTTATATATTAGAAGAACCAATATTGTTAAAATGCCCATACAACCCAAAATAACCTACAGATTTAATGCAATTCCTATCAAAATACCAACAGCATTTTTCACAGAACTGGAACAAACATTCCCAAAATTTGGATGGAACCACAAAAGACCCCAAAAACTCAAAGCATTTTTGAAAGAGAAGAACAAAGCTGAGGTAAAACAATTCCAGATTTTAAATTATATTATAAAGCTGTAGTAATCAAAACAGTATGGTACTAACACAAAAATGGACAGATATCAATAGAACAGAATAGAAAACCCAAGATTATATGGTCAATTAATCTTCAGCAAAAGAGGCAAGTATATGCAATGGGGGGAAAAACGGCCTCTTCAACAAATGGTGTTGAGTAACTTGGACAGCCACATAAAAAAGAATGAAACTGGGCCACTTTCTCACACCATATGAAAAAATAAACTCAAAATTGAATAAAGACCTAAATGTGAGATATGAAAATTCTAGAAAAGAGAGCCGGCAGTAATTTCTCTGACATTGGCCATAGCAACATTTTCTAGAGATGTCTCCTGAGACAAGGGAAACAAAAGAAAAATATTCAGACTACATCAAAATAAAAGGCTTCTGTACAGCAAAAGAAATAATCAATAAAACTAAAAGACAACCTACTGAATGGGAGAAGATATTTGCAAGTGATATATTCAATAAAGGATTAGTATCCAAAATATATAAATATTCAACTCAACACCAAAAAAACAAATAATCCAGTTAAAAAATGGGCAGAAGACACGAACAGATATTTCTCCAAAGAAGACATCCAGATGGCCAAGAGACATATGAAAAGATGTTCAACATCACTCTTCATTGGGGAAATGCAAATCAAAACCACAATGAGATACCACCTCACACCTGTCAGAATGGCTAAAATAAAAAACACAAGAAACAAGTGTTAGTGAGGATGTAGGAAAAGGGAATCCCTGTGCACTGTTGGTGGGAATGCAAACTTTGTAAGGCCACTGGAAAACAGTATGGTGGTTTCTCAAAAAATTAAAAATAGAACTACCATATGTTCTGATAACTGCACTATTATTTACCGAAAGAATATGAAAATGCTAATTCAAAAAGTATATACACCTCTATGTTTATTGCAGCATTATTGATAATAACAAAAATATGGAAGCCCAAGTTTCCCTCAGTTGATGAATAAAGAATATGTGGGGCACCCTGGGTGGCTCAGTGGTTTAGCACCACCTTCAGCCCAGGTGTGATCCTGGAGACCCAGGATTGAGTCCCGCATCGGCTCCCTGCATGGAGCCTGCTTCTCCCTCTGCCTGTGTCTCTGCCTCTCTCTGTATCTCTCATGAATAAATAAATAAAATCTTAAAAAAAAAAAGAATATGTGGATGAAGGATAGATACAGATATAGATACACAATGGAATATTACTCAGTCATAAAAAGAATGAAATCTTGCCCTTTGCAACAATAGGAATAGAGCTAGAGATTATAATGCTAACTGAAATAAGCCAGTCAGAGAAAGACAAATGCCATAGGATTCCACTCAAATGTGGAATTTAGGAAACAAGCAAAGGGTAAAAAGAGAGAGAGAGAGAGAGAAACCAAGAAACAGACTCTTAACTAGAGAGAACTGATGGTTACCAGAGGAAAGGTGGGTAGGGGTGTGGGTGATACAGGTGAAGGGGACTATGAGTACACTTACCATGCTGAGCACTGAGTAATGTATAGAATTGTTGAATGACTATATCATACACTTTGAAATTAATATAACACTATGTTTACTGAAATTAAAATTTTAAAAATACAGCAGCCCAGGGTGGCCCAGCGGTTTGGCGCCTGCCTTTGGCCCAGAGCCTGATCCTGGAGTCCCGGCATCAAGTCCCACGTCGGGCTCCCTGCCTGGAGCCTGCTTCTCCCTCTGCCTGTGTCTCTGCCTCACTCTCTGTGTGTGTGTCTTTCATGAATAAATAAATTCTTTATAAAAATTTTTTAAAATAAAAACTAAGAGTATGTAATAACACATATTAAAAAAAGTATGTGCTCATTTTGCTGACCTTGAAAGCATATGTCTCTCTCCTTTACTACTACAATTCTAGAATCAGCTACAATTTCTGTTTCCACCTTCACTACCTTTTTTCACTCTTCAGGGCACAGCAGTTTTACTTTGGTCTCTGTACTCTAGTGAAATGTTTATACTCAGGTTTTGACATACTGTCCTTTCCTTTGAATTCTCATAAATTCTAGAAAACACTGTAGTTTACCACACTTTTTGCTGCCATTTTTCTCTGCCTGTACCCTTCCTGCTTTTCTCCTCAAGATTCCCACCTGGCCTTTTCTTTCTCACTCTACTCATTTTCCCTGAAATATCCTACCCATGCCCATGAGTGCAACTCCTACCTATGTACTAATGATGCCAAAATTCTGTATATTCAGATCATCCTGAGTTTCATGTCTGCATTTGTAAGTACCCCAAACACATTCTCATTTAAATGGATACCAGCATCAAGTACTATAGGGATGGTACTTATTGCTATAGAGTAGCATAGAGAAAAGTCTTATCAATTACGGTAACAAAAAAGCTCCAAAATTTCAGTGGTTTAATGAAACAGTAATATTGTTCTCCTCATATGGTTCAGTTGGTGGTGGTGGTGGCAGCATTGTGGTATGATGGTAAAGGTGCTTCTAGGACCTAAATTCATGGAGATTCTACCTTTTTTTATAACATGGCTTCCAAGGTCACTGGGCAGGGTTTCATTCAACTAGCAGATGAAAAAAAGAGTTCATTGGATGGTGTGGAAGGGTTTTATGCACCCATTCTGGAAGTGGTATACTTCACTTTTACTCATATTCCATTGAACAGAATTTAGTTCTATTGTCCTAAGTAAATGCGAAGGAGCTGGGAAGGACAATCCATGGCTGAGCAGCTACTTCACAGTAACTTCCACACTATGCAAGGGCAACACAAATTTTTAGTAGACACCTAGCATTCTCTGCAACTGAAGTCATGGGTGATCTTTGCAGAGATAAACTTCTGTTTCTAGTTAGGTGAATAGGATTGAGAAAGTATGAAAGCAGAAACTATCAGGATGCTTCTCTTTTTGTAAGCATACCGGTGATGTATAGGTTCCCAGAACCAAAACTTGGCTCTTAAGGAAAAGTAAGAGCTTAAGAAGCAACTGGCTTCTCTGCCTATCTCTATTTCCTTTACAACTGGCTTCTCTGCCTATCTCTATTTCCTTTAATCTAAATTTCACAGAATTACCAAAATGTTATATGCTTTTCTCTTTCATTTATTTTTTTCTCTTTATTTCTTTTTTAGATTTTATTTATTTATTCATGAGAATACACACAGAGAGAGAAAGGCAGAGACACAGGCAGAGGGAGAAGCAGGCTCCATGCATCCCGGGCTCCATCCCAGGATCAGGCCCTGGGCTGAAAGTGGCACTAAACTGCTGAGCCACCCAGGCTGCTCTTTTTTCTCTTTAAATATAAATTTAGTTTTCTGGTAAAAAAAGTAATAGATTTTTTTTTCTAAAATGCAGTTAATCATTTCATTCCCTGTTAAGACATTCACCAATTTCCCCTATGATTCTAAGATACAGTAAAAGCACATATTATATCATGAAAGTCTTCTAGTAAGGCTCCTGCCAATCTTACCTGTCTCTCACTGAACTAGCTTCTCTCCCATCAATTCATCATCACTTTTATTAAGGTCTAAAGAAGCTAAGAACAAAGATGATGCTGGGAATACCCTTCTCCCATGTGGTTCTGAGTTAGAATTTACTATTGATAGGCACCATACAAGAATTGGAAAGTAAAGAAAAAAGAGCATTATTTCTCATGTTGCAAGCAGATGCTTGGGTGGTCATAAGATTAAAGCACCTTCTGAGTGGGCTCTTGAAAATTGTTCCAATACTAGGGTAGTCTTTATCTCCCCAAAGTCTTTCAATGAGTATGAGCTTCTAAGTCCCTAAATTAAACATTTCAAACTTGCAATATAAAGAGTGCTGAAGTTTTCTTGAACAAACCTTGACAGATAAACCCACTCAAGTGGATACACACACACACTATGCTCCAGCCAAACTAAAATTCTTGCCATTACACAAATCTAATTCATTGTTTTGATACATGCTGCCCTCTGTATAGCATGCCCTTTCCCTGACATTTCTGACTGAAAAAAATCATGCTCATCTTTCAAATTCAAGTATCACCTTCTAACTAAGGCCTTTCCCAATTCCCCCAGTATTGACACACTTTCCTTGGGGAGATCACCCCATTCTGTTCCTATCTCTTACATGGTATTTACAACATCATTTACATGACCTTACCTTGTTGAGAGGAATCATGCTTTATGAAGATTTGTGGCCTTAGTTCCTAGTACACAGATTCTCATATATTAAGCACTCAATAACATATGCTAAATACTCTATTTTGAAATAAAATTTCATTAATATAGGGGCTTCTGGGTGGCTCAGTTAAGCATCTGCCTTTGGCTCAGGTCATCATCTCAGGGTCCTGAATTGGGCCCTATAATGCACTCCCCGCTCAGTGGGGAGCCTGCTTCTCACCCTCCCTCTGCCTGCTGCTCCCCCTGCTTGTGCTTGCTCCCTCTCTTTCAAATGAATAAATAAAATCTTTTTATAATGTCATTAATATAAATGAACACTTTTTTTCACAGCACACTTAAAGTTTGATAGTAAACCTGTATGTTAGGAGTGCATCTAAGGTTCCCTGAAGCATCCCAGGAGCCCTCTCTCTTGAAGTATGTGAACATGCAGGAACAAACAAGGAAGCAATGGGAAGGAGCATGTTATCCAGCTTTTCTGTTGCCTTTCTCCTCTTAAATCTTTTTATCACTCATAAATTTGGTGACTTCATATACTGACATCCTAGGAAGCAGGTCTTATCCTAATTCTTGACTCTGAGATCCTCACACATTCCTCCTCCCAAAGACCTGTTATAGAAGAAAAGGCTCCTACATATTTTATAATGGTACTGTGTGGCTGACCTTCCCGCAGGAGATGCCCAAACAAGTGGCACCACCTGCTGTCACAGTGGCAGCCAGGGTGCAGTGGAACGTGTTCCCACCACATTTGCAGGGCAGCAGCAGCACAACCAGGAGAGGAGCCCCAGCTGCGATGTCAGTTTTCCCTCATTAACACTGGGTCAAAATGACTCTGCTACTTAAAATGGCTCCTCTTAAATTAAATTGATGCCTAGTTTCTCTGTGTTGCTCTATCCCAGGAATTTTTCTGCCTGCTACTTAAGGCAAAGACAGAGGGGAAAAATTAAGCTGATTAGCCTTTGCTTGGGTTTTAATTCACAGGAGAAGCTTTATTCAGATCACACACTATTAAACAGAAATTACTTACAACTGTTCAATTGATTCATTCAGCAAATATGACATTTGTTGGGCACTGACTTGGTCAGGATTGTTCTGGGATGTGGAGTGCACTGATAAAACAAGATAAGTATGTTTCTTGCCCTCTTGAAGCATATAGTCTTGGGTTCCTTGGAGTGGAGGGAAGAGGAAAAAATTGTGTAATACAGTATGAAAGTAAGTGCTATGAAGAAAAACAGAGCAGAGCAAAAGGATAGAGAGAACCAGTGGGGGTGGATAGAGGGCATTCTTTTAGCTGGTGTGGTCAAACAACTCCACTATGATGAGATCTGGTTTTGTTTTTGTTTTGTTTTTAGATCTGGATAAAATGAAGGAATAAGCCATGAAAGTACCTATGGAAACAGCATTACAAGCAAACAGAATAGGGAGGTGCTGGGGCAGTGGAGCCTGGAGTGTTCAAAGCAAGAGGGCCAGTGTGGCTCAATCTGAGAAGCAAGAGATGAACTGGAGAGATGGGCAGGGACCAGATCAGTTACAGATTTAAAACTGGAATGGAGACCTCAGTGTAGGTCTAAATTACTGGCACCTGTGACAGGACTTTCATTAGGACCATGGTCAATGCTTCCTACACCTCTTGGGAAGTGAAAATAAACAAGTCAATCTGGGATGAGTAGAATCAAGAAAGTTATTATTGCTGCCAATCTTTCTGTTATTTTTATGCTATTTTCTAAAAATAATAATAATACCTTTTTAATATGTCTCATTTATTAGACCCAAGGACTTCACATAAACTGAAGTTAAATGGATATGACTATTTTTACAAAATTAGGGAAAATTACTTCTAAGCCTGAAAATGGTGGGGGGAAAGTTTGCCAATGCCCTTGTGAAATCCTTTTAATTTCCTGGGAACACATGTTTTTAGAGCTTTTTGAATAAACCTTAGAGATGATCTATTGTTTTACATATGAAAACACTATGACTTCTGCAAAAGTCATCCAGGTCATTGGTTGCCATTCCAATCAGATTTCAGCAGACCTCAGTATGTAGAGTGGGTTTTGAAGCCAGATACACCGAGACTTAAAATCCTTTCACAATCTTTCTGCCACTCTGAGCTTCGGGTTCCCCAAACTGCTTGATACTAGAATCAGATGTAAACATCTAGCCTCGTATCTGGCATATCACATATATTCAACTAGTATTTCTGCCTTGTTAGTACTAGTTTTTGCATTTCATGAAGCTGGTGAATTAGAACATTGCTGTACTTCTCCAGAATATTTCACAAGTCCATAGCATATTTGTTTCTTCCTTTCACTCTTCCCTTTCTCTTACCACATCTCTTAGAAGCTAAGTCGGTTTAAGAAGAGTCCTCCCTTCTCCCTAAACATAACAACCTTCAAACTGGAATGGGCCTCTTACATAACTAGGAACTGTGCCACATCATATACAGCAAATAAACAAATCCCAGATAAATCAGGCAGGACTTTAATACCTACTCTGCACCCTTCTATTTCATCTAACAGATTCATGCTCTTGCTACACTTCGAAAGATGTTTCTGCATGTAAATTCGCTCCCATTGAAAGATCAGCCACTTAATTGTAAAATATGGCATATGAGTGCTATCTGGTTCCAAGATCCAAGGTAGCAATTTTCAACTTGAAGAAAATAAACAGGAGCACTTAGCAGGGATCTGTCTCTGGCTTCCTGTATGGCAAGACTCTCTTTGACTTTTGGAGTTGCTTCAAGCTTCTAAGTTCTGAAAGAAGTATCCTTGACAAAAATAAAAACAACAGATTTGCTGATGTAAGGGAACATTCTTGTGGTTGTTATTCCAGAAACTACAAATCATTAGGATCTGAGGTAAACCCAAGGTTTTGCTCATCCGCTTCTAATCCATTGTCACCGTTATATAAAAATGACCTACCCTACATAAGATACAGATCTACCTACCTAGTCTGTCATGAATTGTCTCAGGTAACTAGAGCCTCAGCCCATAGCTTGGCTGCATATTAACTTCTGACATTGTTACCACGTCTACTCTTGTCACAAACTCATATTATAAATCATTTTCAGTTTATTAAAACTAAAAATACATATATAAAAAATTAAGTATTAAAAGTGCATGTAGACACTAGAAATTCCTTAATCTCAATGTGTAAAAACCCATTTGCCTTTTCTCATGGCCTTTGGTGCTGCTTCCTTCTGAACAGCCATGCTCAGGAGGAAGTAGGGGGAGAATTATTTGAGAGTTAGATATCCTGTATTTCAAAGAACTCCATGTAGAATATTGGAGGTTTTGAGTAATATATATCCCTGCTTTTCCTAACTAGGCTAAAGCAGATTGGCTGAAGCGCTATTAAAGAAACAGGTCAGAGAAGAGAATTAGAAATCCACTGTAACATCATTGGGAAAAAAGAAATTAAACCTTTTCACTGACTTTATCATCTTTTTCTCTCATTTTATCAGAATCCTTCCCTTCTCCCCCGAGACTTCCGTTGCTTCTGTGCTCTCTATCCTCCAAAGCCTGTGTCTAGTGTATCACATAGCCTTCCCACATTCCTTTCCTTCACAAAATTGGATAGTGTATAGTTTTGAAATGTCTCCATTTACAGATTCAAGTTTCGACATTTACTCTTATATGGCAGTATACTATATTTTAAGAGAACCACTTTTATGGTAACCACTTTATTGAAATTATCTTCATCAGAATTAGTGATAATTACCATTCATTGGAATTTTTTGATGTGAAAGAATAACTGTCATCTGCAAAAAGCAGTCTCCTAATTTGCTGAAGATTCCCCAACTTCACCATAAAACATCTTATGGTAAACCCTCCACCATAAAACCTTTTTAGGACAAATATGATCCTACCCAATGTGGACAACCACATCACTGACAAAAGTACTTTAAACATTTTAGCAAATATTTCCTTTAGTATTTGGTTCAGTAGATGAGGAATGAAATTTAAATCAGGTTTCAAAAATTTTCCTGGACACACTTCCCATGGAAACATTTGAATGCTAAAAATTCACTTTCTTCTTTGGCTGTCCCTTGTTATCAGACCCTCTCACTGTTTTATGCTTGATATTTATAGGGTCATGTTTAGATAAAGCAAGAAAATAAATAGGGGATTAAAAACAAACTCATCATCACATGGTGTATATAAGGAAAATGCCCTAATTATTGTTCATGATCAGGTTCCCTTCTACATTACATATTTTCTCAACTTTCTACTGTTTGCACATTATTTGATGGAGTAAGTGTAAATAATTACAGTAACAGGCATATTACAGGTATCCGCAAAGACATGAGGCATCAAATTTGTGATTTTCATAAGTAAGATACATAAAAATAAAACAAGCTAAAGAAGTGGTTTCCAAAGGGTAGACCCTGGATTGGTAGTAATAACATCACTAGGAATTTGTTAAAAATAGCTCCATCTCATAGATACTAAATCAGAAACTCAGGAGTGCAGCCCAGGAATCCATGTTTTAATAAGCTCTCCAGCTGATTCTGATTCATCCTAAAGTCTGAGAACCACTGACATAAAGGTTTTTCTAATTAGGATTATTGTATTATCTTTACCTGTGTTCATATCTGGAATTCTTCAAGAGTGGCATTTCATGATCAAGCCCAAATTAATAAATTTGTTATGCAAATAGCCCAGAAATAACCATGAAGTTGTCCATCAATACCAAAAAAAATTGAATTGGGCCTAAAAATGATTCTATTGTAAAAAAATGCAAATGCAAATGACAAGTACATCCCTGGAAGTCAGATGTCATTATTTAAATATTACCCATGTGTTTATAACTATTCCAAAATGAAATAAAATTTCATTTAGGTAAACTAAGAGAGTATTGCTTAAGGATGTGTGATAGAATTTTGGCCTCTGTAACACTTGTTCATTATTCCCAGTGATATATTAGATTATATATGTAACATGATAGGTTATATATATTTTAAAGTTGTATTAAGGTTACTAATCAGCTAACTTTAAAATGGGGAGATTTTTCCAGCTGGACTTAACCTAATCACATGAACTCTTAAAATTAGAGATCTTTATCTGATAAATAGAAGGGGAAGTTGGAGAGTCAAAAATAGAATTTGAACTGCTATTGTTAGCTTAAAAATGAAGGAGGCTGTGTCAAGGAAACAGGGACCTCAGTCCTACAACTACAAGAATCTGCATTCTAAACACCACGGAGAGCTTGAAAGCAGATTCTTTTCCCAGGCCAGCCAATATCTTGATTTCAGCCTTTGTAAGATGATGAGCTGCGACCCTCGCTGAGCTGAGCCATGCTGTACCCAGATTCCGACTTTGTGGGCTAAGAGATAATGAACGAGTGTTGTTTTAAGTTGCAAAATCTGTGGTAATTTTTCATGGCAGCAACTGCAAACAAATACTGGGTGTTAACTTAAAATGCTATTACAATCAACCCACATTTTGCAATGAACCTGTTGCTTTGACAACAGAAGAACCAATTGGCAATTTAACATTCAGAACATGAAGTCTTCACTAGTACATTTGTCTTGAGGGCACACTCACTTTCCTTGTTGGCTAGACAGCAGCATCTAATATTCATATATCAGTCTCTGAAAAACAGAAGTGTCTCAGTTTTTACTTTGTTCACCTCCTTCAGAAGGACCTTTCTATATAAAGGAAACTTAGTTTACAAGATTTGGAGAAGAGCCACAAGGTAGCCACATTGCCAGATCTTGATGGACTTTAATCTGTGACATATTGTCAGACCTCTGAACTCAAAGGAAAATTTAGAGCCTATAAAATGTGAGTTCAGTTAGGTCATCTTCCAGTTTGCAGACATCTAATTATTTTTATTTAAGGGAAGGATGAAATGAGTTTCTCATAAGTTTGTGACACTACCACATAGAGTTCCCAAGCCCTTGAAGAATCACACTAATAAGCAGACTTAGAGCAAACAGGTGGTATATTCATTTGCTAGGGTTATTATTACAAAGTACAACAGACTGGTTGGTTTAAACAACAAGAAATTATCCTCACAGTTCTAGAGGCTAGAAGTCCAAGATCAATGTATCAGCAGGGTTGGTATCTTTTGAAGGCCTTGCTCTTTGACTTATAAATACACATCTTTTAGTGTCTTCACATGGTCTTCCCTGTGTGTGTCTGTGCCCTAATCTTCATTTCTTATGAGGACATATCAGTCATATTGGATTAGAGTCCACCCTGATGACCTCATTTAAACTTAATTACTTCTTTAAAGACCTTATCTCCAAATATAGTCACATTCTGTGGTACTAGGGATGGAGATGGACTTTAATATATGAATTCTGGGAAGGCACAATTCAGTCCATAATAGGTGGCATCCAGTTACTTATTTCTGGAGTCTAGCCTCATCTATTCATGGCTATCAGTGTCCTTCCAGACAAGGCATGAGAAATTTTCTCACTTTTGTCAAGGGGTTTTACAAGAGGTTTATCTACCATATAAGACCAAAGAGGAAAATAATAGGTTTATATGCAAAAATCAGGTACAGGAAGGGACAGAGCTGTGATAAGGCAAAATCTACTGATATAAAGCCCAGTAGCCTTCCTATTGCATTTACCATTAGTACTGGTTTATAGACAAAATGTTCTCAAAAACCATATGCATTCTGTTTTTGTTAGAGTTACCAGGTTGTTCCATTAAATTAGAAAACCATTAGCATTTGTCCATTTAACTGTTGATCTCTCTTGCATTCTCCCCGTGCTTCCCGAAGTATTCATACAATGGAAATAATGCAATTCTATTTAATTTCATGTATTTCCTTCACTGAAAATTAACACTAATTAAAATAATCCTTGACATTTATTACCTTAATGCAGCATTAACTGTACTCAGTGGTTTACATGTGTTATCTCATTAAACTTACAATAACCCTATGAGCTAAATACTATGGTTATCCCATTGTCAGAAAAGGGAGCTGAAGTTTAAGCAATTCAATATCTTGCCAAAAGTCATACAACCGGTATGTAACAGAGCTGGGTCTATCAGGGTCTGTCCAACTGCCTCCCTGATGGTGATTAGCTTCAAAATATAATAGGCACAACTTCTATTACAGAATAAGGAAAAGTGGCATCGTCACTCATGAGTTCCCATATGTAATGAAAAAATATATTGGCAAGAGATAACTCACCAACTGTACTGCTATATAACATAAGCTCTGGCCATCAACCTGTCATTATAAAGTTTGGGTGGTTCTGCATGTGGAACATTTCATGGGCTTTTATAGGTGGGAAACTCCTTTCTCTTTCATAACAAATTATAAGATTCTCTATAAATAAAGCATTACATTCATATATCTAAAATGAAATTAATAATAGAATCTAATCTTCAGATAAGTGACAAACTACTCTGGTACTCAGGTCAAAATCATTAATATAATGGCTATGATTACCTACTTCTGAGACAACATTAAAAAAGAAATGGACATTTTCAAAAGGAAAATCCTGAACTTCAAGCACTGCTTTGGAGAGGACAGAAAGACCTACATGAAAAGCAGATGTAGACCAATTCTCCTCCAGGAATGAAAATCAAGCAATGACTCACACTAGTAAACTTCTTTCTAGAAAAAAATTCAATATTTGAATGACACTACAAATTCCTGCTGACTTATTTTAAGTAAACTATTATCACTTCCTAGTAATATTTTTATTTATCTAGTAGACTGTGGAGAACAGCTGTTCTCTTTTCTTGTCAAGCCTTGAACTGAAACAATTCTCAGCTGATTTAGTGCCATGATCAGGACTCCAGCTTCACTGAGAGCTTGGAGGTCTGCTAACGTACCCCAGTGTCTATTCTCATCCCAAACCCTAGAGAAGCACAGCACTCTCTACTGGCTAAAACCCTGGGGCCACAGCATAAATACTTTCCAAAGGCAAAATAGGATTCTAGATAAACATGTGGTCTAAAAAATTTTCCATCAGCAGATCTGCACTATAAGGAATGTTAAGGAAAACCTTTGGGAACAGGAAAATTATACCTCATGTAGCTTCAAGTCTCCATTTGGAATGAACAGCACCATAAATGGTATGAGTAAATATATAAGAAAATTGTCCTCATTTTTAAAGTTATTTAAAAGATAATTTGCTCTTTGCTTCTCCCTATTCCACAAACAGCCACATGCTGTTGTACAGTGTCAAGTCATATTCCTGAGACACGATGGTTAAGGTCAGAGTAAACAAATCTGTCCATATTAAGTGCCTGGACACCAGGGCTTCTTTTAACTTCAACAAATAGGAAATTATCACCATCACTGTCTCTTTTAGTGTATTAACTACATGATCTAACATGATCCGGTATGATTTCACACAAGGCAACTTTAGTGGCACAATCAAGGCTGAGAACAAGAGGTTTGTCAACATTGGGAAGGTAATCTCCATCTTTCAGAAGCAAGATGCCACCAACATTATATGGAATAGTGCTGGTACTGAATATGTTGTGGAGTCTTTTAGGCCTGGGGCTCACTTGAAGTCTAGAACATGAAGGGTCATTATCTCTACCTCTTCTACCTATGCCTCCATATTTGTGATGCTCCCATCCTCAACACAGTTTCCGTATCAGAACCATGAGAATTATGACAACTTCCTCAAGATTGTCATCAATGCCCCCTGCACCACCAACTGCTTTGCTTCCTGAACAAAAGTCATCCAGGATGACTTTGACATTGTGGAGGGATGACAGTCTATACCATTGCTGACACTCAGCTGTGGATGGCCAGCCTGGGAAACTGGCATGACCATTTAGGGGTACCCAGAACATCATCCCTAAATCTATATCTACCAGAGCTGCCAAGGTTGTGGACGAGATCATTCCTGAGTTGAATGAGAAGTTCACTAGCATGGCTTTCTGTGTCCCCACCCCTAGATTTGTTGGTTATGGATCTGACCTACTGTCTAGAGAAAGCTGCCAAGTATGAGGTCATAAAAAAAAAAAAAAAGAATATGCGTGGATAAACCTTAAACATAAAGCAATCACTAAAAGAACATAGAGATGTAGGGAATAAGTTGAGTGGAGATAAAGTGATATCGAAAATACTCAGCTCAAAAGATAACAGGAAAATAAGAAAGAAAACAGCAACCAAACCCCCACCCCGGAAAAAAAAACCCTAAAACAAATGGAAAACATAGAGCAAGATCACAAATTAACCCAATCACATTAATAGTTACAATAAAGGTAAATGGGCAGATGGGACTAAAGAAAACACACCAAAAAAGACCTAATAAGAATCACATTTGAAATGTAAAAGCATAGATAGGTTCAAACAAAAGGAGGGAGAGAAAGAAACAATCACTAAGAGAGTTGTAGTAGCTATATTATATCAAACAAAGTAGACTTCAGAACAAGAAATATCATTAGGAAAAAAAGAGAACCTTTCATGATGGGAAAGGAGTCAATGATGAACAAAACAAGTGAACATGCACCTATGAACAGAACTCAAAAACACTAGGCAAAATTTAGTAAGAGGTGAAAGGAGAAACAGAAAAGGCTGCACTTAGATTTCATTCCTCTCTCAGTAATTCATGCAGAAAATTAGTAAAGATATAGAAGATGAATAATACATTCTCCATAAACTAGACCTAACTAAGGGGTTATTAAACATTTTAGCCAGCAACAGCAGCACATACATTGACACTAGAAAACTTATCACAGACCAAGTGGACCTGAGATACAAAGCAAATCTCAATAATTTTCTTAATACACAATTTCAAAAACTATTATACTCAGTAATTGTAGCTAATTTTTGCAGTAAATATACATAACATGAAATTTGCCATATAAAAATTTTCAAGTGTACAATTCAATGTACATTCACATTGTTGAAATTTTAAAATATTAAAATAAATCAAAATATGTTCTCTGACTGCAATGAATTTAAATAAGACATCAATAAAATAATATTTAGAAAGTCCCCTGATATGAGAAAATAAATAAAATACTTCTAAATAAGCTATATTAGAATGAAAGAAAAGGTTAAAGAAAGGTTAAAGAAAAGTTAAAGGTTAAAGAAAAATTCACAAGTTAATTAGGTTAAAGAAAAGTTAATTTAGAAGATATTTGAACTAAGAAAAGAAAGTACAACTTATCAAAGCGTCAGTTGCAGCTAAGGCAGTGCTTAGAGGGAAATCTATAGCTATAAATGCTTTTATAAGAAAAGAAGAGGGACGCCTGAGTGGCTCAGCAGTTTAGCGCCTGCCTTTGGCCAGAGCGTGATCTTTGAGTCCCAGGATCGAGTCCCACATTAGGCTCCCTGCATGGAGCCTGCTTTTCCCTCTGCCTGTGTCTCTGCCTCTCTCTCTCTCTCTCTCTGTGTGTCTCGTGAATAAATTTAAAAATCTTAAAAAAAAAAAATCTAAAAAAAAAAAAAAAGAAAAAGAAAAGAAAGCTCTAATATCCATGACCAAAGCTTCTGCCTTAAGAAGCTAGTAGAGTAAAGCCATGGGAAGAGGAAAAAATAAAACAAAGAGTGAAGATCAGTAACATGGAAAATGAACCAATGATTGAGGAAATCAATAAAAACAAATGCTGGATCTTGAAAAGATCAATAAAATTGATCCATCTAGGCCAATAATAAGAAAAATAGAGAAAAGATATAAATTACCAATTTTTTTACAATTAAAAGAATATCACTGCAGAAGCTACTGATGTTAAAAGGGAATTGTAAGGGAATATTACAAAAAATCTTACTCCAATAAATTTGACAACATAAGTGAGAAAATTATTTGAAAAAAAACTACCAAAATGACTTAAAAAGAAATAATAAATTGAGTACACTTATGTCATTTATAGAAACAGAATTTATAAAATCTTCCCACAAAGAAAATTCCAGTCCCAGAAAAATCCTGGAAAAAATATAAGCAAATCAAATCAAGCCACTACAGAATAACCAAAGATAATCTATCTAAGAATGTAAGGTTGATTAAAATAAGAGAAAAGGCAAGCAGTCATCTGAATAGATGCAGAAAAAGTATCTGAAAAAATCTAATACTCATACATGATTTTTTTAAAAAAGCCTCTGCAAACTAGGAACAGCAAGGAATTTATTGAACCCAGTAAATGGACTCTTTGAAAAACCTATAACAAACATCATACTGACTAGAAAAAACTAAATGTTTTCCCCATGAGACTGAAACAAGGGAAGATTAACAATGTCTATAATCTCTATGCAGAAAGTTCTGAGGAATAACCTAAAAAGCTAATAAATGAATTTAACAAGAATTCAGGATGCAAGGCCAACATATGTTATATTTGTAACATATATGTTATATATGTGTTATATATGTTATATATATAATATATAAATTCATATAAATGAATGGTTGGAAAATTTTAAAAATTTTAAAAATTATTTAAAAAATTTATACCAGTATAGTATCAAAAAAATTAAGCACTTAGGAAAAATCTGCCAAAAGATATATACGACCTTTACACTGAAAACTACAAAACAGAGAATTAAAAACAAAACAAATAAAGGGAGATATAAACTCTGTGAGTTAAATAGAATACTCAAGATTGTTAAATTGTCAGTTCTGCACAAACTGATCTACAGTCTTGACAAATACCAGTCAAAATCCCAGAAGGCTAATTTGTAGGTATTGACAAGATAACCTGAAAATTTTTATGGAAATGGAAAGAAATTAGAATGGCTAATTTTGGCAAACAAAGATGGAAATTAGAAGATTAAATCTATAGTAATCAAGAGAGTGTACCAGGATAAAAAGAAATATAAAAATCAATGGAATAGAATATAAAACTCAGATACAGAGTCATACATACATGATCTTGATTTTCAATATAAATGACAAGTAATAAATGGGGAAAAGAAATTCTTTTCAACAAATGATGCTGAAAACAACTAAATGTCCATATGGGAACAATGAAACTTGACCATCACAAATAACTCAAAATAGCTTATTAGTCTAACTAGGAAATTTCTAGGGAAAAAAAAAGACAGAAATCTTTGAAAACTTGGAGAAGACAAAGATTTCATCATAGGACACAAACATGAGCTACTACAATAAGATGTTGACATATAGGGATATACTGACTTCATAAAAATAAAAACTGCTCTTCAATAAAAGCTGTTAAGAAATGAAGGGCAGCCCCGGTGGCTCAGCGGTTTAGCACCGCCTGCAGCCCAGGGCGTGATCCTGGAGACCCTGGATCGAGTCCCACATCAGGCTCTCCCTTTGTATGATGCCTGTTTCTCCCTCTGCCTGTGTCTGCCTCTCTCTCTCTGTCTCTATGAATAAATAAATAAAAAATCTTTAAAAAAAAAAAAAGAAAGAAATGAAAGGACAAGTTATAGATTAGGTGATACATGTATCTGACAAAGGACTTATGTGTAAAACAATGAGCTCTTAAACTAAAACTAAAACTAAAAATACATACATAAACCCACAATTTTAATGCCCAAAAGGTATGAAAGGACACTTTACAAAAGAAAATATACAAATGGCCAATACTCCCATGAAAAGATGCTCAATGTTAAGTCAGTCTACATAGACTAACTAGAATGGCTAAATTAAAAAGACAATACCAAGTAATGAAGAGGCTGTGCAGCAACTAGAATTCTTCCACACTGCTAGTAGGAACATAATGTGTAACTTCTTTAGAAAATGGTTTGAGAGTTTCTTTAAAGTTAAAGATAGGGGATCCCTGGGTGGCGCAGCGGTTTGGCGCCTGCCTTTGGCCCAGGGCGCGATCTTGGAGACCCGGGATCAAATCCCACGTCGGGCTCCCGGTGCATGGAGCCTGCTTCTCCCTCTGCCTGTGTCTCTGCCTCTCTCTCTCTCTCTCTGTGTGTGTGTGACTATCATAAATACATAAAAAAAAATTAAAAAAAAAACTTAAAAAGTTAAAGATAGAAACGCCTGGTGGCTCAGTAGTTGAGTGTCTGCCTTTGGCTCAGAGTATGATCTCAGGGTCCTGGGATCAAGTCTTGTAACAGGCTCTCTGCAGGAAGCCTGTTTCTCCCTCTGCCTCTGTGTGTCTCTCATGAATAAATAAATAAAATCTAAAAAAAAAAAAAAGAGGAAAAGTTAAAGATATACCTATCATGTGACCTAGAAATTCCACTCTTAGGTATTTATTTAGCAGAAATGAAAAAATATATCCACCAAGACTTGTTCCTGAATGTTGATAGGCAGCTTTATTCTCAGAGTTTCCTAAAATTGGAGACAACCAAAATATCTAATCAGAGGTAGATAAACAATATGGTATATCAATACAATGGAATATAAGCCCACAGTAAAATTAAGAAACAAAAACAACTATTGATGCCACAGTAACAGATGAATCTTAAAAATATTATGGTGAGCAAAAGACAAACACAAAAGATTGCATATATTATAATCTCATTTCCACCAAAGTCTAAAAGCTGTTAATCTTACTGAATTCAGTAAGATTACGTTGCAAGCCATCAGTGAATTAAAAGTCAATTGGTTGCCTGGACCCATAGTAGAAGGAATTGACAGAAAGGATATATGGTTACCTTGGTGTTGGGGGTAATAGAAGTGTTCTGAGGCTTAATTTGGTGGTATAGGAGTTACAGATTTCTTAAAGCTCACTGTCCTTATATACTTAAAATGGATACATCTTATATGTAAATTATACTTTAATAAAATTTGAAGGGGGAAAAAAAAACAAACCTGGAAGCCTTTTCTCCAACCTATGTGATAATCTAATCCCCTCTTCTTAGTTCAATTCCCAGAAGACTCCTGCTTTTTCTTCACATGTCCTTGATATTTGTCCTTTGAACTTATTCTGTTGAGAAGCCATTACCTACCTCCAACCTGGGATCTTCTTACTACCACCACTACTACTGATTCCAGATTCTTTTGGAAAGTAGGATACAGACTTTTCTATTTTTCCCTCACTAACTCTGAAACAGACTCAGAGATACTTTTTGTTTTCCCATATTTGCTTTGTTTTCCCATTTTTACTAGACTTAACTACAGGAAAAGAAAATAATGATAACCAAGAATGAAGAAAATTACATAGTTAGCAATTTTTCCCATAAGACTAGAATATACTATCCATTCTAAGCTTTATCTCAAATTATTTAAGCAAGCAAGATGCTAAATTTTGCCTTTGGAATCAACCTACAAAACTTAGAGTATCCGAGATGTTAGAACAAATTACTAAAATTTTAGTCTTTCTAAGATATATGGTATGTCCTGTTATGTGTGTGTTAAATTCCTGTTCCCTTCAATATCAGGAAATAGTAAAGGTTTTTAAATTACTCCAGGGTAAAAAATACCTGAGATTAAACAGTAGTTCTATCACTTATGTGTATGACCCAACAGGCAATTAGCTTCAAATGTAAAATGGCTGGGCTGCCTTCTCAGAGGAAAACAAAATTATCTTTCATGGCTACTAGAAGTTCAGATTATCCATTAAGTCCTTCCTGTCATCACCTACTCTTTTATTCATTGCAGGATTTCATGTCTTCATGCTGCAAGTCAACTATAAATCTTGACATCATATGACAGAGAGGCTTGCAACCAGGTGGTAGATTTAGAATTGATAAACAGGAAGTAAGAAATGACAATGTTTCTAAACAGATAGGTAAGTGATGATAGCTGAATTCGGTAAGATTACTTTGCAAGCCATCAGAAGTCTCCAAGAAGCATTCAACTTGATAAGGCTCTGAAATAACAATTTTCATATTGTTGCTTAGAAAAGGGGAAAGACAGAGGAAAAATGGATAGAGTCAAATACACTATTTATTGCTGCCATATATATCTTTCAGTGAAATAACAAGAGTCATTAAACCCCCTACTTGAGAATCTTCAATGCTTACCTATTTCCTAGAAATCAAATCCTCAACTCAAGTGTTTGATATTCAAGAGTTTTCATACTCTCACCTGGGCCTATTTTCCTCCCTGTGCTTTATGCTGCATTAAAATTAAAATGCTGGGATCCCTGGGTGGCGCAGCGGTTTGGCGCCTGCCTTTGGCCCAGGGCGCGATCCTGGAGACCCGGGATCGAATCCCACGTCGGGCTCCCTGTGCATGGAGCCTGCTTCTCCCTCTGCCTATGTCTCTGCCTCTCTCTCTCTCTGTATGACTATCATAAATTAAAAAAAAAAATTATAAAAAAAAAATTAAAATGCTAATTATTTCTCATAAACATCCCATTTTCATCCCTGACATTATGCTTATGGATCCAATCTTAAATATCTTTTCCTCCATCAAACTTCATAATTGAAGTCAGTCCTTTCATCCTTGCTTCCTTCCTCCCTTCAAGGTCCAATTAAAATATCATTTCCTCCATGAATCTGACTTCCCAACACCTCCTGAAACCAGAAGTCTGTTTTCTTTCCTCAGAATTCCCACAACTCTTTGTACTCCTGCTCTAAACTCCAACTCTTTGTATTTCCTGCTCTAAAATCTATGAATCTTCCTCTTTCTGTTAATATCTTCCTAGCTCTCATGGGAATAATAATAGACAGATGAAAAAATGAAGATCCCTTAGTTCTTCTAAATAGGTACTTTGCTGAAAACTTTATAATGTCAAACCCTTATAGTAAATTAACATATACCACACTTCTCTTTTTTAACTTAAGCTGCTTACCACCAACTAGTCTGTTGAATCCTCTTTTATATAGAGATAGAAAACATGTACATTTATAAATATTCTTCACAGTTGAAAATGCTGTTCCTTATTACTTTCAAATGTGTGAAATGATGGATAGTGCCAGCAGTCCTTTCTTTATAGGAGACAGGCTGTTCTATGGTTGGCAGCCATGACATATCCACATGGTCCATTATAGTACATGATCATTTCACAGTATATATGGTGTATTAATCAGCTTTGGTTATGGGAACAAACAACGCTAAAATCTAAAAATAGTTTGCAACAATAAACATGCATTTCTCACTCATAGGTCTGAAAGTTGCTGCAACTGTTCAGTTCTGCTCCGTATTTTTCTCATTCTGGAACCCAGGCTGATGATGGAGGGCTATTTCTGCTATTGCATAAATAAAGTCACATGGCCTAACTTAACAATGACTTGGAAAATATATTCTGCCTATTGGAAGGTATTGGCAGTCACATGGCAAAAGGAATGGAAGTATACCTCTTGGGGAGGGAACACATAGGAACAATAACAAAATTCACCACATGTGGTTAAATAAACTGAAAGAGTAGCCCCATCCTTTACAGGCAAGCTATGCTCTCTCCCACCACTCTTCTCAAGTATAGCTTAAGGTAATAGAAAAAGCAATCATCATTCCCTTGATATATTTGCATAAGCACTTAAATTCAACTCCAAAATTCAGGCTAAATACATATGGAAAGAGATAATAAGGCAGTTTCTGGAAAGAGACCTTGGGGTTGTCGCTTGCTTGCCATTCATCAGTTACCCAGGATCAAATTACACAGCAAGCACTGGGGGCTGGATGACAAAAAAAAAAAAAAAAAAAAGAGAGAGAGAGAGAAAGAAAGAAAGAAAAAAAGAAAAGAAAAGAAAGAAAAAAAAAGAAAAAAAATCTGGTCGAATCAGAAGGAAAGCCTAAATACTCTTTCGTTCATCTGTTCTGAGTGAAAAATATACACAATTTAAATGAAACAAAATTCCTCCAGCCAGCAAAGTGTGAACATTTTGAGAAGCTACTGATTGATATGTTAAACTTATAATTTTCACCAAGTCTTCAAATCTTATTATACATGTCAACTGGTCACAGAGATAACTCAGCTGTGACCTTCCTTAAACAGTCTAATGGAAATGATCCCAGTTTTAGCCAATTTCTCTTTTGTTCACAGAAGAGAGCTAAAGGGCCCTAAATTGCGAAAGAACTGTTTTAAAGTCCAGCCTTGGATGCAGATGAATAGTCCTGTAAAGGTGCACTCTACAGGTGAAATGGCACAAAAGGAATTCTAATGCCTTATGTAAATATCATCAGTAAGGCCTCCTTCCAATTTGCAGTATAGAGAGATTCAGAACCTTGAAGGGCTGGCCAAACAGATTAAATGCTCCATGGAGAAAGCCATGAGAAAAAAATAAGCAAATGTCTGCTCAGACCAGTACCTTCTCTTCTCTGTCTTTTGTACTAAGTAACCAGTAAAATAAGAATTTTAATGAATTGTAGGCTCGTGTCACAGAAGTCACCATCCAAAGCAGAGAACACAGCCCCAAGAGCCTCAGAAATAAGGTAGGGTAGCAACTTTTTCTTTCTCTTTCTTTGTCAGTAAGGAGAACCACTTTCCTCTGTGGTAGCTAGTCTTTTTTTTTTTTTTTTTTTTTTGGTAGCTAGTCTTTGAAATGGCTGCCAATGATTCCTGGCTCCTGCTATTTACACTCCTGTGAAGTCCCTTCCCACTTCACAGTAGAGTTGGTATGTATAACTAATAGGATACAGCAGAAGTGACTGTATGTCATTTCCAAGATTAGGTTATAAAACCCTGTGGCTTCTCCTTGGGCCCTGTGTCTCTCTGGTCCCTTGCCCTAGGGAAAGTCAGTTTTTATGCTGTGAGCTGCCCTATAGAGCAGCAAAGAATATGATAGGGAACTGAGACAGGTCTCTGACTAACAGCCACAAAGGCAATGAGAACCTCAATGTAACATTCTATGAAGAATTGAGATCTGCCAACAACCATGTGAATGAGATCAGAAGAAGACTTTTCCCCTACTCAAGCCTTCAGATGAGACTGCAGCCCTAACCAACGGTTTGATGGCAACTACATGAGAGACTTTAAGGCAGAACCACTCAGCTAAAGTTCTCCCAGATTCTAACTCAAAATCTGTAAAATAATAAATGCTCAGTGTTTTAAGCTGCTAAGTGGTAATTTGTTATGTAGCATTAGATATTTAATATACTATCACTGTTCAAAGTTGTATCTATTAGATTTTATTCTTCAGGGGACAAAGGGGAAAAAGTAAACCTTTTATACTTTGTTCCTTTACTCATTTCTAATTTTTCCTTAGAGTTAAATTAATATTGATATTTTATAATTTACAGTTTTAATTGCTAAAAGCATTAGAAATCTTATATGCACATACACACACGCATATATATACATACATTAAAATATCATGGTCAATATCTATAAACATAAATTTTTCCTTTGTACTATGAGAGGTTAAAATTCTATTTCTTTTTTTTTAATTCTATTTCTAGTGATATACAATTCACTTTGCTGGCAAGGAGCAATATAATATGAAATGATAAAATTGAGTTCCCATTGCTTCTGTTAGAGTAACACAATGGGCACCACATATTTCCAATTTTTTAACAATTAGAGAAAAAACTAGTGTAATTTTTGTACCATCACTGTATGTTACTTATTGACATTATTTTAATACTAGTCACACTGGTAACTTTTTAGAGATTTTTTTATATAAAAGAAAAAGTTAAAAGAAAATAGGAATGTCAAATTGAATACTTTTAGTTGTTACTAAGAATTCCTAATATTTCAGTTATAGCCTTGGCAAAATCTAACCTTGATGTTACTAAAATTTGAGACTTCAGTTTTGTATATACAGTACAAGCTGATTTAAATATATTTTTCCTCTGGCTCTACTGACTTCATTATCAATTGCTAGCTTTTGTCAAATTGGTTAGTAAAAAAATAAAAACTGATACATACTGTATATTTGCAATATAACAAGTGTGTGCACCTGACACATTTACATACAGGTTTATTATTATAAACTGGAGGAAGCTGAAGCTTTTAAAATTATAACTAAATCGTACATGGTCCTACTGTTATTAAGCGACAGAGGATTTATACACAACTTGTCTTGCGCTAGAAGCCCTAGTTTAACCACTGCACTGTACTTTGTGGTCTTCCACTGCATGGCTGAGAATCTCCTTATCTATTCCCCATTAATTATGCTTTTGTCTAAACTCCTACAGCATTAAAAACAGTCTTTGCCAGATAACACAAAACTTAAAATAATGCTGCTGGTAATAGCCTCAGATATTGAGTCTTTAATATGTTTTTAATGTATGCTTTGCAAATATTTTTCAGTTAATCTTCACAATGATTATGATAAAATGCATAAGGCATGACAATAATGTCCATTTCACAGAAGGAGAAAATGAGACAAAACCATATTTTATTGTTTAGTGTAGAAAGAAAGAAAATATCTAGGAGCTCCTAGGTGCTCAGTCCAGTTAAGTGTCTACCTTTGGCTCAGGTCATGGTCTTGGGGTCTTGGGATTAAGCACCATGTGGTGCTTGCTCTCTGCTCAGCAGGGAGTCTGCTTCTCCCTCTCCCTGTGTGCTCTCTCTCTCCTCAAATAAACAAAATCTTACAAAAAAAGAAAGAAAAGATTTAAAAACCTGTGATTGAGACCTGTACTCTATCATAAAATCCCATCATATCTATGAATTGCTAAAATAACATAAAATTTCCTTATTTATAAAGGTGGTTGATAAGATAATTTTTTTCATCGTATTAGCTCATACAAATACATCTTCTCTAATTAAAAGCATCCTGAAATCTAGAGTTGTATTTAATTTATCTGTTTTCTCATTACCTACAAAAGTAGAAGCAGCTCAACAAACTACAGAGTTCTGAAATTTACCATAAAAGGGAACAAAAAAATGTTAGCTTCCATATTAGAAGCTTATATCAACAGAAGTCTTTTTTCCTTATATTCTTGAACACCTGGATGTCTCCTATGATATTTTGATTCCTATGAACAATATTTCTTTCACTACAGTAATTCATCTTCTTCACTGATTTATTGCTATTTTTATTGTTATTATTATATAATATTAAGGTCCAAGAAATCTATGTAATTTTCTATTAAAAGTCAATATGCTATTTAAATGGGATTTGGCTCCTAGGTACTTAATAATTTTCATGATTATTTCTCTAATTTTGTGTCAAAATATGCTTTTTAAAAAACTGTCAAAGCCAAATTCTGGCATCCAAAACGATCTATTTGACAGTTTATTAGCTAAATGATTAAGTGCTTTCCTGAACACCAAATAAACAATGTCATAAAATAAACTGCCAGTGTCAATCTGCAATATAATCTTATCATAACAGCTAAGGTTAATTAGGAAGAAGCCCATCCTTCTAAATCCAAATAGGTTTAACATAATAAAGAACAGATCAATTACTAGATATATGACAAGAACATGAATCTATATAATAGTGATTGAATATGTGGCATTGATGTCAAAAAGTCAAGGTCACCAAACATGACAAAGATCAATTATAAGTTTCAAATGTAAATCATAAATAACTCAAGAAGTAAAATATTATTTTTGTATGATTGTTCAGATATTATTGATCTAAGCCTTTCAAAGTCAACTTCAAAGCATGTTTCTCTGTCTCCTGCTATGACATGTATTACTGAATAATAAGAATGAGGATAAAAATGTCTATCTTTATAGAGAGTCCACAATAATGATTAACCTTAAAAATATGACAATAAAAATTTAATAATTTTAGAGGCAAAAATAACAAGTTTTAAATATCTCTTAAAAAGAGAGTGAAACTTGAATGTTTGATGAATATACACAAACTTATTATCTCCAGTTTAAAAAATTTCAAATATTTCCTCCCAAATATGTGCAAAATAAACTATTTTAGTATATGCCATATGCCAAATATTTTGGTAGGCATTTTACATGCATTATCTCATTTTACATATATAGTAACCATGTTAAGTACTATTATATCCCCATCTAATACTTTTGACATGCCGATTTTTACCAGTTTCCTGCTTTAGCTATGCCTGAAATGTCTTTCCTCCATCAAAGCTCATAATGTAAATCCTTTCTTCCTTCAAGATCCAATTAAAATGACATTTCCTTCACGAATCTGATCTCCTAGCACCTCCAGAAACCAGAAGTCTGTACTCTTTCCTCAGAATTCATACAATCCTTTGTACATTTCCTTCTCTAAAATCCATGAATCTGCCTCTTGTTAATATCTTCCTATTCCTCACAGGAATAATCATTGATAGATGAACAAATGAATGAAGATTTCATTGTTCTTCTAAATAGGTGTTTTACAGAGAACTTTCTAAAGTCAAACCTTATAATAGATTAACATTTACCACATTACCCTTTTCGAACTTAAGTTCGGTATTCATCAGAATTAAGAAAAACCATACATGAAAAGTAGCAAAAAAAATTCCACCATAGAATTTTCCTAATAAGGTTTGAAATTAACCATATACTCTAGAAAATTAACTATCTACTTGAACAAAATTCAACATTCTATTAACAGACCATAAAATCCAGATACTCAAAAATCCGATGAGAAATTACTAGATATGTAAAGAAGAAAATACAACAAAAATCAGTAAATAGGCATAGTTCCTCCCCCAAAAAAGAGAATTTTCAGACTGTAAAGCAGAGATTAAAAACACATTAAAAAATAAAATTAAAATATATATATTGAAAGATTTCAAGCAAAACATACACATAATGAGAAAAAAATAGGAAATCTCAAGGAGGAAAAACTATTCTATAGGACAGGCTTAGCAGATTAGACACTGAAAGAGAAAATATCAGTAAACTTAAAAGTAGGGCACTAGAAACTAACCAAACAGAAGCACTGTTGGTACTATCTGACAGGGCATTTTTTAAAAACTATGATTAATATGTCAGAATATCTAGTGCAAAAGGTAAAAAACAGTTTGGGAATTTCAGCAAAAAATGGAAATCATATGAGAGCTGAAAGAAATACTAGAAATAAAAGTCAATGGTAATAGCCATGACTTTGAGAGACTCATTAGATTTGACATAGTCAAGAAAAGAACCAATGATTCTGAAGATAGGTCAACAGAAATAGCCCAGCTAAAACACAAACATAAGGAAGAGTGAAATAGAAAAAGAACAGAACTAGAAAAAGTGAAATACAAAAAGAATAGAATAAGAAAGCATTGAAAAGCAGTGGGAAAATATCAAGTAATCTAGTATATCAAAACTGGAATCCCAGAAAAACAGAGAGAAAGAGGGGCAGAGGGTAAAAAAAACCCACCCCTAGGCACAGCAAATTCAAATGGTTGAACATTAAGGACAAAGAAAAAATACTGAACACAGCCAGAGAAGAGGAAATAAAAATAATATACAAAGAGATAAAAGTGAGAGTTGGAGCAAAAATTTTGACAAAAACTATGCAAGCCAGACTATAGAGTGACAGGGAAAAAAAATAACTGTGAAGCCAAAAAAATACGTTCATCAAAAATAAATTTAAAATAGAGGATTTTTTTCAGATTAAATAAAACTGAGAGAATTCATTTCCAACAGACCTGAACTACAATATTAAAGAAGAAGTTCTTCAGCAAGAAGGAATATGACACAAAACAAAAACTTGGATCTCCTGGAAAAAAATGAAGATGGTTTGAATATGGATAAGGTAAAGGCAAATATAAAACATACTCTTTTCTTAATCACACTAAAAAAAAAAAAAAGAATAACAGTCTAAACAGTAGCTGTCAAAACTTTTTCTTTAAAAGACCAGGTAGTAAATATCTTCAGCTTTGTAGGCCATAAGGTCTCTGTTGCAATTACTCAGCTATACCCTTGTAGCATTGAGAGTAGTCATAAATTATACATAAATAAATGTGTATGACTAGCTTTGTCCTAAGGGCTGTATTTTCCTAAGGCCTGAAAAATTTGTGGCAACAATAGCAAAAAATTGAGAGGGATGAATTGGAGGCATACCTTTATAAGTTTCTGACATTATACATGAAGTGTTACAATGTTACTTAAAGGTATATTGTGATTAATCAAAGATGCATATTGTAAACTCAAAGGAAACACTAAAAATAGTAAAAGGTATAAATAATAAGCCAATAAGTTAAAAATGGAATCATAGTAAATAATTCAAAAGCTGGCAGAAAAAGAAGTGGAATAGAAAAACAAGTGGAACAGATAGAAAACAACTAGCAAGTTGGGCCTTTTTTCAATTAAACTACATAAAATAGTTACGTTAAAGGTAAATGATCAAAACATACTAATTAAAATACAGAGAAGGTCAAATTGATGAAGCAGAATCCAAATAGATGCTGTTTAAGAAACCCATTTTACATATAAATAAAGACACAAAGAGGTTACAAGAAAAAAGATGGGGAAAACACATTATGCAAACACAAATCCAACTAAAGCTGAAGTGGCTATATTAATATCAAAGTAGACTTCAGAAGAAGGAATATTATCTGGCATAAATCTCCAGCTTGCTGAGGATTTCAACAGAGTTCTCTCAGTAACTGATAGAATAAGTAGACAGAAAAATCACTAAGGATCTAGAAGACCTCAAGATCAATTGATTTAACTTAAACAGCAGACTAAACATTTTTTTCAAGTGGACATTGAACATTCAGCAAGATGGCCCTTAATCTGTGCCACAAACAAACCACAACCAAATGAAAATAACTGATACCATACAAAGTGTCTTCTCTGTTCATAAAAAAATTAGTTATCAACAGAAAGAGATTTATAAAACTCCCAAATATGTGGAAATTAAACCACATACTTCTAAGTAGCCTATGAGTCAATGAGCAAGTTGAAAGGAAAATGAGAACACGTGTACTTAATGAAAATAAAAACACAATGTATAAAAAGGTACAGGAAGGTACTAAAGCAATGCTTGTGGGGAAATTTATAGTGGAGAATGCTTATATCAGGAAAAAATGAACAGTTTTAAATGATTATCTGAGAACAAGAGAATATCTGAGAACAAGAATCCTACCACCTGTGCTCTCTTCCTTTCCATCGGAGTGAATTATCTTAAGAAAGATACGTATGCCCAACAGATAAATTTTCCAAACATATGCATGTGCATTTTGAAGCCAGACATTATAATTAATTAAGATGCATTCCTAAAACATCTGGTTACCAGCCAGGTATCCAATTTAGGAAGTATCACTTTAAACATTAAGTGCAATTGCTTTCAATAACATTTTACCTCCTTCTTCCTTTGAAAGCAAAAATGTCTGCTTCCAAACTACAGTTTCGTAATTCAAAGAAAAGTTGACTTTATTGTATACTATTCATTATTCTTATAGAGGTAATGAAAACAGAAAAAAAACAGAAGGAAAATATAATTACTATGTACATCATAAAATGATAGAGATATGGTTATAAATAATGTGTCTGAAACTTAGAGTGACCAATCATCACCAAGTGCCTGAGACTGAAGGAATTTCAGAAACATAAGACTTTCAATGGGAAAGTGTTGTGGAAACCAAGACAAGTTGGTGATTCTACTTGAACTGTACCCGAGATATGTTTAATTTTAAGACATCAAAAAGAATAAGTGAATTAGGCATACATCTCAAGTGAACCATAGGAATCTATTTTGACAATTTTAAAAGTAAAATGATCATATCCCTAAAAACAAAGTATTTCAATGTTCATCTTAAAACATGTGTTAAATTGATTTTCTGCTTATTTCCATGGTATCCAGCTACATATTTATTGATAAATCCACAGGTTATGCTCATGGACTCAGTCCTGGGCCCATGGATTCTTCCTAGACCAATTCTGTGCATCTGCCATCTTTTTGACTTTTCTCTCATTTTGTGTTTCATAGCTACTACAACTGTCTCTGGTTAATGGCATTACTATCCAAAATTGTTGACTCAAATATACTTAAAATTTCCAGTTATGCTTGCCTCCATCTTCCCAAATGTGTTGCAAAATACCCAAGGATAAGCCAGCTGTGGATTAACCTTTCCTTTTTTTTCTCCTTTTCAGATGGAGTTCTTAAGTGATGTGTGAGTGCCTGTGTGGTAGTGTGTAAAATAGTATTTGGATGGGCTCTGGGAGGATACGAACACCAACAAAAGGGCTTCCACAAATGACACAGACTTCCAACCCCAGAGACTCTAGCTTGATTCCTGAAGAATTGGGATGTGAAACAGCAAAGAATAATTTGAAAACAACTCACAGTTGATTCTGATATATCTATCCCTAACTCCTCAAGCTCCACCAACATACAAACACAATGCACATGCAAACACACACACACACACACACACACACACACACACCTCTCACTGGAATTCCTAATAGAAATTGATGTTCCATTTCATTCCTATTAATAGGTTCTTCAAACTTCCTTCCTTCCCATCTTGCCTCTTTCCCACCCACAGCCCCCACCTCCCCACCCCACACCCATACCATGAAAGTAGTTCTCTTTAGGCAGAAAATAATGGTGAAATAGCAGGCAATTCAAATGATGGTGGGTTCATCTCAGAAGAACTCTACCATCCAAGTGCCCCCCTTGCAGTCTGACATAGCTCTGAAGAGAGATCACGCTATGCTAAGCCTATTATTAACTCACAATAATCCTAAGAGAGAGGTAATTACTGTTATCATCATCACTTTATAGAAGGGAAAAGTGAGATACAGAGACAGGAAGTAGAATAGTGTTTGCCAAGGGCTGAGAAAAGGGGATAGTGGGAAGGTATTATTTAATGGGTAGAGTTTCATTCTGGGATGACGAAAAAGTTCTGCAGATGCTAAGTGACGATAACTGCACAACAGTATGAATGTACGAATGTTACTGAACCATATACTTAAAATAGGTAATATGATAAAAATAACAACAATAGTACTGAATGCAGTACTATTCCATTTGAATCATTTCAAACCTTAGTTTGGCTATCATATTTTTAAAAGCAGAACATATGCAGTCCTAAAAAGAGCCTCTAATTTAAAACCACTCTACAGTTCAATTCTACCCACCACAAACATTCATTTCCAGGTAATCTGAAAAAGGTAATACGCATAATGATCAACAGGACTGACTCAGTCAGATCAGACTGCCTGGACTGAGTCCTCACTTCACCACTTTCCAGCTGTGAGGTTGGACAAACTTCCTGAGTAGTCAGTACCTCACTATTCTATAAAATGATGCTGGTAACAGTAAACACCTCTTAGGATTACCATGAGTTAATATGAGTTAATACATATAAAGCACTTTGAACCGTTCCTGGCACACAGAAAATACTCAATAAATGTTGACCAATATGTTTTGTAATGGTGTAACAAAAAAGTTAAGCTTTGTTACCATGTAAAACATTTATAAGCTGATAAGGAATGGATATTTTTAAGATAACATACAAGAAAAAATGTTGATAGCCAGCAAAGAGAATACACTAAATATTTTGCAAAAAAAATTTTTTTTAAGAATTTATTTATTTATTCATGAGAGACACAGAGAGAAAGGCAGAGACATAGGAAGAGGGAGGGGAAGCAGGCTCCCTGCAGATAGTCCAATGCGGGACTCGATTCCAGGACTTTGGGATCACACCCTGAGTCAAAGGCAGATGCTCAACCACTAAGCCACCCAGGCGTCCCCTCCAAAGAAAATTTTTTTAAGATTTTATTTATTTATTCATGAGAGACATAACACAGAGAGAGGCAGAGACACAGACAGAGGGAGAAGCAGGCTCCTCCCAGGGAGCCTGACGTGGGACTCAATCCCCGGATCAGGGATCACGCCCTGGGGCGAAGGCAGATGCCTAACCACTAGTTACTCAGAGGTTCCCCCCCCCCAATTTTTTTAAATAAAACTATTCCAATTGTGTATGTTTCCAATTTTATAGATAATTTATTCTTCGATTGCACATTTATTCTACAACTCAGGGATAATGTTTATGTATGTGTGTTCTCTAACCAGCAGACCATGTAGGATAACAAACAGCCTTTGCCACTTTTCATTTGTAGACTATTAATGGGCAACAACTTTAATTGTTATTTATTTATGTTTAAAATTTAATAAGGATATGAATAATTTTAAATTTTTGCTATGTATACAAAAAAGAAATATTAAACTTGCAATATTACTAGCCATTCATTTTCTAGAAGTATATCAAATGGAATTTATCACAGAAAATTTTTATTAAAAATGTGAAGAGACATGAATAATGAATATCAGGAATAGCCATTACCTATTAAAACCACCACTTATCACAAAGAAGAAAATACTACACTAGAGTCACCATTTCTCTTTTCAAAAATCTTATGCAGGGGTCCAGCATTTCAGTGAACTGACATTAATTGTTTACCGTCCATACCAAAATTTTCTCCAACTGTTGACAAACCAACCACAAGGGTACACAGCAGGGGATGGGACTATTTCTTCTACTAATCTTTTAGGCAATTTCTCCTACATATCTTGGCAGGAAGCCTGTAACAGTTTGAACAGAGTTGTGCACAATATGTGCAGTGCAGCCAAAACTCATTAAATGCCTTTGTCTCATGCATCTTGTAAAACACGATATTGCACCCCTGATGAGCAATGCCTCCAAATGTTATGTTAACATTAAGATCACCAGAAACCATTAATTTGCTAGTCAAATTACATCTCTCAGCAGCATTTAGACAATGTTCTAGGGAATGATCTGCCTATCACCAAATATAAATGAAGTTTTAATGATTGTTTTCCAGGTACTTCAGACACCAGTTAAGAAAGTGTTCTAGAATATACTTAATGACTAATTTGTTATAGAATGAAACTTTCATTTAAACTTTAATTTAAATGTTACACATTCTGTACATTTTTTTTTCCAGGTGTGAACAGGGTTTTATACCACTCTGGCTTCATAAAAACACCACCTCCTTTCAGAGAATTAAGGAGAGTCTTCAATTCTTAGTTCTACCTTCTATTTACTTACATCTATTTTATCTTGCCTCCAGTGCTATCATTCCACATCTGTATCTTTTCATGTTAAAGTCCATTCCTAGAATGTCTTTATTATCCCAAATAAAGCCTACTAACATCCATTTCCCTCTGTTTCCAACTCCTCTTGAAAATATACCCCATCGATGAATTATCTCTTGACTAACAATAAGGCAAAGTGACCTTCTCTAAATCCTCTTCTCTAAACCAATCTTGGATACCACAAAATGCATTTATCTTTCCTTTTCCACATATAAATATATCCATTATTTAAATATCCATTACATTTAAAAACTATGCTTGCTTTTTCTGTCCTAGATTATAAACCAAATGCTATCCTGTTCTTTGCCTGATTTGGTATAGAATCTAGATCATTACCATATATGAAGAGACATTTAACAAGTAATGTGCAACTCATTCATTATCTACAAAATATGATAAACAAAAGTAGCCAATCTGGTTAAACAAAATACAAAAAAATTATATTCCTCAACATCAGTGATTTCTTCAACTCAAAAATCTGACTTCCTTATTGTCTATCTTTACCTGAGACATACCCCTGATTTGTAGGGAATTCTTTATCTTTCAGTGACAAAAACAAACAAACTCCATGACAACCTGAGCAATAAGGCAAAAATTGATCTTTAAAGCTGACAAGAAAAAAACAAATCCACAAAGAATAGATCAATTTAGTCATTAACTGTGGACAAGGCCATCACACACAGGTCAAAATCCAACTGCATTTTATCTAACAACCAAGAGGTCATATTTTTTTTTTTTTCTTTTCACCACTTGCTAAATTCTATCCACCCAAGCTCCCTTAACTCAGTTGTTTAAAATATCTTAAGGAAATGACAATGATAACATGGCATTCACTGATTTGGAAAATAATTTGGATTTAGAAAATAGTTATAACATGGCACATTTTTATTGGCTTTGTTTATGACAGACAGTGGGCTAAGACATGAAAGCACATTTAAAGTGTAAAATCCTCATATTTGAGCACCACCATTAAAAGAAGTACTGCCTCCTGATTTGCTGATTGACAGTATTAAAAGAGAAGGAAAATAAAACGATTTGTACAAGTAGCTGAGCTCATCATTCAATAGAATCCATAGGAATGATAGGTCATGTGCCACAATGGTTATTTTTGGAGAGCTGAACATGGCAATATTATAAGATCAGCCTTGTTCATTTGTGAATGATGATTCAGAAAGAGTTGAGCCAGAAATAAATGAAGCCTTAGAACAACTCAAAATTTAGGTGCTCTGGGAATTTTGTAACAACTATAACTTTTTATTACTAAAAAAAAATATTTTCAAAACCCCAATGGAGGATTTAAAAATAGGGAAGTTCAAATGAGTGTCTTCCCACCTAAAGTTATACAAAATAAAAAACGTGGACATAATAAGACATCATAACATGAAGCTAAGCCATAACGACTGAGGGTTGATTCTGAAACCTGACTACCTGGGGTCAAATTCTAGCTCTAGCACCTTCTACTTGGGTGATTAGGGGAAGTTTCCTAATCAGTCTTACCTCCTTGTTCTCCTTGCCTCCTTTAGCTCCCAAAAGGATAATAGTAACTGCCTTAAAGGCTTCTTTTTAGGTTATATGGGTAGGCTTTCAGAACACTGCTGAGCACATAGTAAGTATTACAGATGATGATGATGATGATGATGATGATGATGATGATAATGACAACGACCCACAAGCATTCATGTCCTTAGTGTACTTTTAAAAGTATCACCAGATTAGTTTGTGTTTCTTTCTTTCGTTTAGGTTCTTTTGGTTTAAGCCAAAAGAGATAAGTGGCTGCTTGTTTTCCCATATTCCTAATAGGATAAAACTGTTCAGTGAAGCATTCATTTTAGGCAAGTGGCTGGATATCCCCAACATGATGAGTCCTCAAAGGGTGAATAATGATATTCAACTGAATAGTGAAGTTAAAAAAAAGAAAGCTCAAAATATTAAAAGTACTTGGATGGTAGCTTTGACATTTAAAACAGTTGCAAAAGATGAGGATGGCAATTTATTTTTATTTTTATTATTATTTTTAAATAATTAAAAAAAAACGTTTAATACAGTTCAAGTCAGTAGGCCAGGTTCATTTCAGCTCCTTCACTGCCAACCCTGGAGGCAGGGAGTGCTTGAGTTTCTCTGCCTTCTCTTTGTCTGTGATGACCCCGGTATAAAGGTATCTGCTGCATTGAACTTTATTTTTTTTAATATTTTATTTATTTATTCATGAAAGACACAGAGGGAGAGGCAGAGACACAGGCAGAGACAGAAGCAGGCTCCATGCAGGAAGCCCGATGTGGGACTCAATCCCAGGACTCCAAGATTACACCCTGAGCTGAAGGCAGACGCTCAACCGCTGAGCCACCCAGGAGTCCCTGCATTGAACTTTAAACTTCACATTATCCTTATTCTTCTTGATCTTAATGGATTTGGCATCCTTTCGCCAGGCCATGAGCAAAAAGTCCTTGATTTCCTCCACGTTGCAAGGCATGGCTACGGGAGGAAGCAGAGGAGTGCACGGCTGGCACCCTGGATTATTCCTCAGGGTCCTCTTTACTGGCCAAGCCTATTTTATTTATTTGATAGAGCCAGAGCCAGAGAGCACAACTGGGGGGAACATTAGAGGGAGAAGGAAAAGCAGGCTCCCCGTGGAGCAGGGAGCCTCATGCAGGGCTCTATTCCAAGACCCTGTGATTATGGCCTGAGCCAAAGGCAGCCTCTTAACTGACTAAGACACCCAGGTGTCCCAAGGATGGCAATTTCTAATATGGCAATTACTGTCTGAAACAAACACCAATTCAAGGTCATAGGAACCTACTAAAGACTATACGTATTTTATAATATATTTAATATTTTTATAATATATTACAAATTTGAGTTAATAGGGATAGCGGTATTTGTATGAGTATCGAGCAAAGAAAACATTGCAAATACATTTCCATAGCTATCCTACCCATTTTACTGCTGCATGTCTAATGAATAAGGGAGTTCCAGTCTTCATTACTAGCTTGCAGGGTTGGCATTTGCTTTACAAAGGAACTGTCAATAAAGGGAAGGGGAGATCCCAGAAGTCATCTGCGCTACTAACCAGCTCATTCACTACTGACACATGGATTTAAAAGTTGCCCAACATGGAATCAGAAGCCTGTGATACAGTGTTTTAAACACTCTAGGCATAGGATATAAAATGATCAACAAGTAGTGTACTGGCAAGAAATGCATTTTGAACAAGTAAACATTTCAAAACCATTTTTGGTGTGACCTAATGTTTCAAGCACTTTGACCAAATACTCATACCCATACCATGTAAATACTCTCCCACCAGGTGGAGTATATTTTTTAAATAATCCTATCATTTTAAGGAACACATTCCTGTTGTCCCTAATCTTACAAGCTTTGCTTTCAAAGCTTTGACAACAGGCGTTAATAAAGTAGTAGTTATCACAATTGGCTATACTTTATGTATACCTAACAATAAATATTAGAGAATATACTGATGATATATAGAACATACTATTATCGTTTTTAATTTTCAATTGTTTTCCAGAGAATCTATTGTCATTAGGGAACATTAGATGGCAAAAATCACAATTCTAGCACTACTTCTGCTATACCTTTCTAGAAATACTAAATGCTGCAAGTCTCCTGGGGAATGAAAATAGTTTTGCAAACATGGAGAAGGGCTTCATTTTGTGACTTTTCACTTAACAGTCCTCAAAAGAACCACTATGGACTGATTATTTTGAAGTCATTTCTCTAACCAAAATTTGCATTGAAAAAAATCACAGAGCCAAAGAAAACGTTATCTGTTCTCATAACACACTATTTAATAGCATTTTCTCCAAGGGACAGGACAATTGTTTTTCCCTTGGAACTATTTTTCCTATGGAACATTCTTCTTATGAAAAACTATTTTAGATACGTAGAGGTATTGTTTTACAAATGAATTAGGACAGGATGTCTGTGAGGATGCTAAATTACTCAAATGAGGAGCACTATTACAGATTTTGTAGGGATTCTGGAATCCTGTTTTGAGAGAAATTTAACAGAAGAGGACATTATGGCCAGGATCATTCTGGCTAAATGGAAAATTGAAGCAATTATCTCCTACAGATAGCCTTTAAATGAAACCACTTTTGTCAATTCTCCAGATAACTTATACAAAAATGATGTTTGGAGCCTGATTCAACCACAAAACCCTCACCTTTCCTTCAGTTATTTGAATTTATAGCGTTGATCTCAGATAACACAGCAGAAATATAGACTTCAGATAAATGAAACCAAATTAACACAGTAATATCCAGTGTTTCAATTCTTATGATTTCTTCGCTAACTAGATTTTACTTCACTTTCTCTGTTGATAAGAAAAATAATTACTAGTGATATATTAATAAAATAACATTAAAATCATGTATCTGACAGTTTAAGGGAAAGTTTATGCTATGTAAGTTCAAATTTTACTGCCTTTTAAATAATTTGTAAATCATGTTGACAGTTTTAAGAAAAATGTCCATATTATCTAAGTCTGAATTTTAGTGCTTTATTATTTCTATTATGTATTTTGGAAATGAAAATCTTTTGACCTTAAAATAACCGAGTAATAAAATAAAGTAGTAAAAGAAACTGAAAAGCCATGCATCTGACTCTTTATTTCAAACCATTAAGATGAAAGTCAGAAAAAAAAAATTGATGACTTCCATTCATAACCAACAGAAAAAGGAAGAAAATCCCTCTTTATCCTGAAAGCAAGATTGGTATGAATAAAAATGGATAAATTCTGGTTGATTGAAATAATGGATAGTTAGTGTTGTACTGATAGGGCTTAGTAGCTTATAGTTTATAGATACAGAGTATGGAAATATAGTTTAATAGCTTAATCTGATGGCACTACCTTTCCCTGTTGGTTTTATATGAGAAATTAGTTGGCTATTCACTAATTTCCCAAAAGTTGCTTATTATTTTGGGAACACTACATTGCAAACACTGTAGTGTAAAGAAAAATAGGAAAAGATGATGTTCTCCACCTTTAAAATCTCAGTAACATTTTAATGTTAACAATGATGTTTTTTCCTATCACGTGACACAAATACTGAAAAATCCTGTTTGGCAGAAATTAAACAAGAAGCTGAAGTAACATGCCAGAAATGTCTCAAAAATACTATGGGAAAGAAAACTACAATAAAGAATGTGGGAACCCTTTACACAATAAATTCCTAGCATTTTAAGAGAAAGCTTGTCATTGGCACTTGCACAGTATTTCAAACAATTACCATAGTGTCTAATTATTACTTACTAACTAAAACTGCTAAGGACAAAAATGATGTCCATTCCTATAAAAACATTCAGTTAAGGACTTCAAAAGTATAAGACCTTTATTCTTAGCATTAGTTATTACATAGTAAATCAAATGAAATAGAATACTAATCCTAAGAACTATTTAAAATATAAAAAATATCACATCTAAATCTGTTTCTGCCCTGTGCTTTTATTCTTCCAACACAGCTCCTTATACAAGTTCAATCTATGTCCAAGCTTATTTAAACATATTAAACTTGTCAGAGTTTAAAAATGAAATAGTACTCTGACACTTATTCTGTTACTCAAGCTTTCCCTACCAACAAACTTGGCTTCAAGCAGATCCTAAGACAAGCCCTGTCAGAGGAGAATTCTCTAGGCCTACTCTCTTCTAAGTCCATCTCACTGGAATGAGTAAGCCCCCAGAAAAAGGCTCGCATCCCCGAAATATTGCTTAGCCCTCATGTTGGATGACAGGGAATCATTAATATGTATTCACAGTGGCAGTCCAGATGTCCCTTGTATTAGCTTCTATTATAATACCTATTGCATGCTATTCTTTCAAAATATTATGTTTATAAGGGAAAAACCTGAAGTCCTTTCCGATTCAGCAGACCACACTCAAGCTCAATATAGTTTTATCTTCTATGTATCTGTAGTCAAAAACGGACTTCAATTAAAGAGTAAAAGAATCAAATGAGGCAAAGTATCACAAAAATATATATCGCAGTTCAATTCAGCCTTTAGTTTAGAAGGCCAAGGAGTCACTTAAGAGAGAACCTCTACCTCCCAACAAATCAAAGTGAATTTTCTGACTAGTTCCTTAACTGAAATAAAAAGGCAATTTGAATTATTTCTTGACTAGTAAATTGAGTCAATCAGCCATAGGGGTCAAACAAACATTAATGTAATTGTTATTAATCATATCCACTGCAATTATGTAAATGTGGCTTAGAATGTTATGTGATATTCTAGTATATTACTGGTACTTTTAGAGAACATATAAATTTCTAAACTCACAGGCATGAAGAATGCCTGAGACATGTTGACTGACACTGCATCAGCGAGGTTCCTAGCTGACTTAGGTATACAAACTAAAACCCATTATTTCCACATCTCACAAATAAAGCTGTGGTTGACTGCATCCTAGTCCTTTGGTTAAGCGCAATTAGATGAACAAGCATAATTCATTCCTTATATTACATTAACAGCTGATGAACTGTTTTTCATGTGCCTATAGGGGCACCAAGGGGTGGGGAAGGAAGTACTGAATTGTCCTTCAGAATGAGTGGCCCTAGAATCTATTTTTGTAGATGAGCCCTTTGAGATGCCTTCTGGATAAGGACGCAAACTACTAAACCAAAATGCAATAGTTTATGGCAAAGAATTTGTGTGAATGAGACAAAACCAAAACCTCCAAGGATTAAGGGAATGCTTTAAAACAGGGTAAGAAAATTGTGTATCTGTCATATATTATAAAAATATAACTTCAGGGTATCCATCTCTGTTTTTGATTTTGCAATTTTAAGTTTAAACCAAAAAGTATTGCTCAGTCATATCTTTCTCTTCCTATTGAAGAGATATAGCTCATATAACAAGATGAAGGCTGTTAAGGCAGTTGCTCAAAATAAAAGGTCTCTAAAAAGCAATAGCTTCAGCTCTATCAAGTCTTCCCTGTGGAGCTATATTCGGGCACATGAGCCAAGCTCATATCATGTGCCTTCTTCATCTTTTACAAATGAAAAGCAAAAACACTGGATGCAAAAAGACAGTAAAATCAACAATAAGCCTGTTAAGGTAACTTAATTACTTCAGCACAAATTATTGAATTTTATGCAATAGATTTGCCCCAATTTATGTATTCCTATGAAGTGATCATCTTTGATAACAAATAACTTCTGGATTATCTTCCATTTAGAATCTATGGTTATTTAATATTACATGTTTTAGACAGTAAATGGACTCCTCCGTACAAATACAAAACCTCTGATTGCTCTTCCAATCAGAGGCAGCTCCCACATGAGGTGATCTAGTAGCCTAGATAGCTACCAAAGACCCCACAAATGAAGATTCAAATGATAGTCAATTTTACTCTCAACTACAGAATTAAGAATAAAATTAGTTTTTCCAACATTTAATAAAACCAATATTTCACTTCCTTCTATTAGGACTTTAAGAAGATAAACAAGTATATCACCCAAGTAGGGATATCATAAAGTCAAAAAATGACTTTTGCTGGGAGTCTAACTCTAGAACCACCTTTATTTCAAATGAATAATATTTGAGAAAAATGATTAGCCTCAAACCAAATGATGTAGTATATCTAGGCATATTTACCAAGGTTATGAATTTCAGTTCAGAATTGTCATTTTATTTTACCTGCCAAATTCTTATTTCTGAACCCACTCCCTAATATCATATAAATGATGATAAATGACTTAGAAAAACCAAAAGGCCCAAACCATTCATATTCTTTGACCCAATGATGCAGGTACAGAGACTTTATCCTATAAAAATAGCATAACACCACCAAAAAACCATATGCACAAATGTACTCAATACACTGCTCTTTTAGGGAAAAATACTTTCACATCTTTGTTAAATTATTCTGTTTACTATATGATGTATTATGGAGCTACTAAAGTTATGGTAAGGTGTACTATACCATTATAGAAGCCTGTAACAACCAAAAAACAGTATTTGAAGTTGCTGTTTATATTGCTTACCTCTCAGTGCTACCTGGTGTTACATCATCTTTCATACTTTCTTTTGAGATTTTACTTATTTATTTGGGAGAGAGGGAGAGAGTGCACAAGAGCAAGGAGGAGCAAGCAGACACCCTGCTGAGGAGCCTGACACAGGGCTAGATCCCAGGACACTGAGAACAGGACCTGAGACAAAGTCAGATGCTTAACTGATTGAGCCACCCAGGCATCCCTAATTCTGTGCCACTATCAACTAGTGATTTTGGCTGACTTCAACAATTAGCACAATGCACATCACTTTCTGTCACCACCTTGCATTCCTCCACTTCCTCCCTATTGCAGATACTTTGCTCACATATCATATATACTTTGCTCCTCTTCTTTTTTTTTTTATAAATTTTTATTTGTTTATGATAGTCACACTCACAGAGAGAGAGAGAGAGAGGCAGAGACACAGGCAGAGGGAGAAGCAGGCTCCATGCACCGGGAGCCCGACGTAGGATTCGATCCCGGTCTCCAGGATCGCGCCCTGGGCCAAAGGCAGGCGCCAAACCGCTGCACCACCCAGGGATCCCTGCTCCTCTTCTTATATTCTCTAATAAAAAATTGGGGGGGGGTGTCTTCCTTCTCACAATTCTCTCCTAATATCTGTGGAAGTCTTGAGTTCCTCTCTCTCCTGTACCATATTGCCTCTCAGTTCAGGCCCTCATGATTTATTCCTTAAACCACAGCAATTGCCTTCCTACTCCTCTTTCTGCTTTCAGGTCCTCCCAGACCTACTTCATCCTCTTACCTTCCCACCATGGGGTTGTTTTGTCTTTCAGAAATCTTTCTCATCATGTTACTTTCTCTTTAAAATAATTTATTTCTTCAAAGTAAGAGAAGCCCAAATAGCTTGTATAGCATGCAGGAACTTTCTTGTAACCTTTTTCCGACACCCTTGCTTCTCACTGTTGTTAGGGCAATATCCTATGCTCCTACTTACACTGAACTACTTATAACTTCCCTGGGTTCTGCACATATTGGAATCCCTGACCACAATGTCTTTTCTCACCTCATTTGCCCCACTCACTCACCTGTGTCCCCTTTTACAATTCTAGCACATTCTTCACGTACTTCTAATTTTACTGCTTCCACACACATTTTTTTTCTCTGTATTATGACCTCCTCTGGCCAGGCACTATGTCACATTCATTTTTGTATCCACAACTATATTATAGCCCCTGGCATTTAGCAGAAACTTAAATATTTCTTGAATGAATGAAAGAACAAATGAATAAATGAAGGACCTTCAACTATGTAAAATACCCCTATATGTGGGCAAAGACTAGAAGTAAATGTGGAAATATGAAAACAGTTCAAATCTGGTAACGATTAAAATAATTTTTTGTTTTTAGTAAAAATTAAAATAAAAAGGAAATATCTTTAAAATCCATAGTAAATGCCTACTATAGAAATTTCTATTGATGACTAAATGTGGATTAGCAATGCTATCATTGCTTATAGTACTGGTAACTTCTGCATATAGTAATGAAAAATTATTAATAATTTTTTCAAAAAAATGTTTAAGCCAAATATATTTCTTCTAAGACGTAATTCAGAGATATTGTGGGTGGGGTTCCAAGCCACTGAAAGAAAGCAAATATTGGAATAAAGCAAGTTGAATTCTTTGGTTGCCCAGTGCATATAAAAGTTAGTTTACCCTATAGTATGGTCTATTAAACATACAACACAATGTCTAAAAGAAGTATGAATTTTAGTTAAAAGTACTTTATTGCTAAAAATGTTAACAACAAATACATTGTTAAAAATGTCATCTGAGCTATCAGTGAGTTGAAATCACTGTCCAGATCATAACAAATATAATAATAATGAAAAAGTTTAAAATACTGTGAGAATTTCCAAATTTGATACAGAGACACAAAGTGAGCAAATGCTATTGTAAAAATGGTACTGAAGACTTGTTCGAGGCAAGGTTGCCACAAACCTTCAATTTGTAAAATACATAGTGTCTATGAAGAGCAGTTAGGTATGCCTGTATAAAGAACGATTGGCCCAAAGTCACAATACTCAAAATCATTCAAGATATTAGAATCTTGGGATTTTTTTTCTTACTTAAAACAGGCAATTTCCAAAAGGTTAGCCTAAGGTTTCCATCCTAAGTAGCAACCTCTGCAAGTTCACACACGCAGTTCTGTCCATATGCAGAATATGAAATTGCAAATGGGAATGAAATGCTCATCAATCAAACATCAAATACTAACCGATTCCGGGAAACATTCTGCATTTCCAATTATGCTATATCGCTTGACATATCCCAGCTCTCTAGCAGATAAAACAACTTCCTATAAGAGAGAATAAAATATCATGCTTTCTTGAATTTTATATATATGTATAGATGGTATGTATATGTATATACATGTATATATACATACAAAGTAGAGAACAGCCAGAATGTGCTCACAGGGATACCTTATTTTCAATCCTCCATGATTAGTTATGTACCTCAACTGATACTCCTTTCCATAAGAATATCCTTTGCCCTTAATCATTAGCTAGAGTTATAGTGAAGAAAAAAAACAACTTTTATTACTATTAAAAACACAAAATCATAAAGAAGTAGGACCCTAAATATTTTAAACATTTTTTTTACTGCTCACTAGAAAAACCACAATGGCAGTAAGTCCCCCTCTCATGGTAGCCTGAGAAGCTCGGAACTATAACAGACTATAGGGGTTATCTGGTTCGGTGCTTCTAATCTTTTGCAAATCCTATTCTGTAGAAATGGTAGTATTTAGACAGGATACCATGGGAGTTATATGCATGGTGAACTATAGATCACCACTCTTAAAAATCTTGGGCATCAAAATCTCGAGGAGCTTACAAAAGAAGCCACACAAATTCAGTAAGGCATTTTCACAACTGTTGTAAAATTCTAAATGGTTGCAGGGGGAAAAAAAGGTGGAGGGCGTTCAAAATTTAAGGAAATTCTGCCTCAGTTACTTTATTTACAGCAATTACCAAATTAATAACAATTTCCAGCCCACAGTATTCCAAATATCACATTTCATTTCAAAATATGAGGATCTGTGCAGGCCACAGCCTTCGTCTGGCTGCGGTCACTAGAACTGGAGAATGTTTGCGGCTATGCCTCCAATGCCTCCAATGCCTTAAAATGCCTGAGTTTCCATCTCTCCCTATCCGGGCTCTCTTCCCCCTTCCTCCTCCAGCCCCCGACAAGGGGCTGGGCTCACAGCCTGGCTTCTCCTTCCTCAGCCCCACTCTGCACACGGCTGCACGGCTGCCAGCCTGTCCCCGGCCTCAGAGCGTCCGGACTGGAGCTTCCGATCTGCACTAGGCCCTAACTTCACCTTGGTATGTTTCAGAAGGAACCTGCGACGTTCTGCTCCACTTTGACCTGGCCTCCGGCCGCTGGCTGGTAGCGACGGTGGCCGTCCAGTCAGTCCCACGCGTCTGTGACTCGTACAGCAGCTTCCTGGGGTCTTCTTCCGCTTCCGTTTTTCTAGTTTGTGCTGTTCTGAGAGTGTTTCGTCACCGGAGATTTCAGATGGACCCGGTGAGGGGGTCTGCGCCCCACAGCCCTCCTCCCAGAGCTCTCTGGTCGTGTCACCCAGGCCCTCAGAGGCCAGAGGGGGGCTCTTCATGGGATTCGTGGCGGACTGGAGTCCATTAAAACTGTCAACGGCCGAAGTGTCCTCTGCTGGTGTTCCTGGCAGATAAAACTGAACTTCAAACTTGCCTTCTGGTCCCGCGTGAGATTCGCGTTAGCCACCTCGCACAGAGATCTCCTGCGGTCGGTTCACGACGAAGCACTCCCAGGAAGATCCAGGCGCTGTCTTTGTACACGGAGTGCCATGACGCCTGAAACGCGGGGGCACGCTCGGCCCCCCACTCACTCAGTCCGCTGACCAGCTTTATTTGCCTCGGTTAACCGGTACCTCCCGCCGCGATGGCGCCGCGATGGCGCCCGCCTGGCCGCAGAAGGCTCACTTCCGGTGCACGCGCGCGCGCAGCAGCTGCTTCCGGCGGACGTCTCCGGAACAGGTGCCCCATCCCCCGCCCGCTTTCTCCACTTGCTCTCAGCTGCCCTTGAGGTTTTAACTTTTCGTGGTACCCCGTTAACAATGCGGGTGTGCTACAGCTCACTAGCTTGAAAGCTTTGATCTAGTTGAGTTTGGAAGGGGGTGACTAGGCTGACGCAAAAGCTTCTGCTCTGAAATGATTTCTGATCATGGGAGTCCTGACTACTATTTCTTTCTTCCCCTTATGATAAATCCTTTTCATAGTCTACAATGTGCTAGTTTCACTTTGGCCAAATTATGAAGAGTAGATATTGGGTAGGTTACAAGGCAGGAATTTAGACTGAGCTTTCCTTAATAAGTACTCATTTATACTAGGGGTCTTCAGAGAAACCCAACCGATAGTAGAGATAGATGATAGATAGATGATAGATAGATAGATAGATAGATAGATAGATAGATGATAGATAGATGATAGATAGATGATAGATAGATAGATAGATGATAGATAGATGATAGAATCGATGGAGAGACATATATCTTATCTATGTATAAAGAGATTTATTATATAGAAGTGGCTTTTGTGATTACAGAAGTTGAGAAGTCCCAAGATCCGCAGTTGGCAAGCTGATGACCCAGGACAGCTGATGGTATAGTTGGTGGTTCAGTTCCCCTATGAAACCTGGCAGGCTCACCACCCAAGAAGGGCCAGTGTTTTAGTTAAAGTTGAACGCCAAAAAAAGACTGATGTCTCAGCACAAAACAGTCAGGTGGGAGAGACTGTTAGCCTTTTTGTTTGATTCTGTCTTTCAACTGATTGGACGAAATCCATCCACATTAAGGACGGCAATCTACTTAGTCTGTCAATTCAAATGTTACTCTCATTCAAAAACAACCTCACAGACACACCCAAAATAATATTTGAACACATATCTGGGCAACCTGTGACCCAGTCAAGTTAACATATAAAATTAACCATCATAATTCATCATGTTTCCAGATTGAATAAGCCCCCACGCCAATGATAATTCTGCTCTACCTTTTCATACTTGCTTTATTATTGTAGAGGGTGATCCTTTGACCTCAAAGATGGCAGTTCTCAAGGTGAATGCAATGTACATTTGTGCATACAGCCTAAAATGGCACTGAGTAACCAATGCCTACTAGCATATGCAATGGGTCCAATGTATAGTTCTAGTGGCATTTTGCAGAAACTGATTTTGATTTCTCAAAATAAGCCACCAAATTTCTGTGAAACTATTGTTACTCCTGTAATCTACAACTCTGTAAGAGCTGTGACTGTTTTCCCAAAAGATGTGCTTCACTGGATATTTCAAGTCATATGATGGTAGTCCCACTTGAAATAGTCACTCACGTGTAGTGCTTATACTCAACCAAGTCACATGGCCAACTCATTAGATTTGAAACTCAGAAAATAATTGCACACTTATCATCCTGTCTTTGTTATTTCATTTCTATCATTATTGCTAGCACAGATGAAAGGACTTGAAAGTGACACATAATAGTTAGAGAAGTTGAATAAGTTTTAGAAGCCCCTTCATGCCTCTAGCACAGAAAATACACCTCTACAGTTGTTCAATTTGACCCATAATTAAATGTCATCTTAAAGGCAAGATATATGTATTTCCTAGTGAATAAATGGACTTCTTGATTTATTTTACTTATGAAAGATGGACTAATGGCATATGCTTCAGTGAATTGTTATCATGAATATAGCTAATAAAATATAACCCTGTGTATTGGAGAAGGGATTTGAAAATACTCAGCTGTGTCCAAGAGCTTAAATAATTTACCCCAAGTCTTTTCCATTCATAAGCATCAAGATTATTTTACACTGTTGAGATCATATGGGATTCAGGAGTTGGAAGTTAAAAACTTTCAGTTATAAATCTGAAAGGCATTTACATAGAGGAACATAGAAGGAAAATATCCTCACCAGCATTAATATTGATTCTATCACCATCAACAACACAAGTTAAAAGTACCCCATTGAAAAAGTGATGGGAAAAGCCTAGCTAAACAGGAATGTGCAGCTATCCATATAGATTTCCTAGGTGTCTAAGAAGTCTCCTTCATCAAGAAAGCAGTATTAGGCACAGTGGGCCAGTGCTTAGAGCCCACAACACTTTTAGAGGGCCATCAAAATGTCTTCATTCTTTAAAATCAAAAAGAAAAGAAAAACAAGTTTTGTGTCAAGGAAAATGTTTTAATATATAGTAATCTTTATGTCAATATGGTAATAAAACACAAATTTTAATAATTTTTTTAGGGATGATAGGGCCCATAAAGACAAAAATAACTAAGACCCCATAAGAATCATAATGTGGCCCTGCTCCCAAAAATCATGTTTACCCTACAGAGCCCTGCCAACCTGACTGTAGTGGATTGAGGTAGTGATAGACAATTAATTAATGTCTTAATTAATGACACTTAATATCAGGCCTATCAGAGTCTGTCTCCTATGAGTTCAGAACTGAGATTTAGATTTATTAATAAATATTTGTTAATTTGTACCTGTACCTGTACCTGTAACCTGTACCCTTGTAGGCTTTGGTGCAGTCATGTATGTGGACAAGTGAAAAAGAAAAATTAGGGATGATGTGGCCTGTGAGGCAGAGAGAATGGGACTCAGAAATACTGCCCGAGCTCTGTACGCTGAAGGCTGGTTGTCAGACTTTCCTGGAGTCCACTAGATGTCCTAGTAGCCTTCCTGAAATTCTTCCTTTGGCTCATCTGTTTGAAATGATTTTCTGCTAATTTTGATCTGCACCAGAGTACTGCACCAGTTTGCTAAGGCTTCTATAACAAAGTACCACAAGCTGGATGGCTTAAGCAATGGAAATGTATTGCCTCACAGTTCTGGGGAGTAGGGGTCTGAAACAATATTGTCAGTAAGGTTGATTCCTTCTGTGGGTCTCGATGGAAAGCTGTGTTCCACACTTCTTCCTTTCTACTGTAAATGGCTATCTTCTCTCTAGAGCTCTTTGTATCGTCTTCCCTTAGTGTGTGTCTGTGTCCAAATTTCCTCTTCTTAAAAGTACAACAGTCATATTGGATTACCGCCCACACTAAAAAGCTCACCTTAACCTGATTACCTCTGTGAAGACCCTATCTCCAAATAAGGTCACATTCTGAGGTACTCAGGGTTAGGCTTCCAGTGAACGGATTTATAAGAGACACAATTCAACCTATAACAAGTACTAAAACAAGGGTAAAGGTAGATTAAATTGTAGAGTGCCCATGTATTACTGTCATTGATTTTTAAGATATATTTCTTCCGTTTAAATTTAAATTTTATTTTATTTATTTTTAAGGATTTTATTTATTTATTTGAGAGAGAGTGAGAGCACAGGAGCTTGGTGTGGGGGGTGGGGGGTGAGAGGAGGTAGGGGGCTGAGGATCAGAGAGAGAAGGAGAAGCATACTCTCTGCTGAATAAGGACCCCGATGATGCAATGTGGGGCTTGATCTCAGGACCCTGAGATCATGACTGACTTGAGTCAAAGGCAGATGCTTAAGCAACTGAACCATCCAGGTGCCCCTTAAATTTTAATTTTTAAAAAACACTTAATATGTTTCCTCCTCTTTCTTCAAAATCTGGCTTCCATACATTGAATTTTGCCCATTATTTATTGAAGGTCTTAAATGTCCAAGACATGATACAATATCCCATAAGAGCAAAGAATATAAACTGTAGAATCAGACTGTCTGAATTCAAAGCTTACCTCTGCCACTATAGTGCAACGATAGGCAAGCTCCTCAATCTCTCTTTGTGTCTTACTTTCCACAACTATATAGTAAAAATTAAAAGAGTTCCTTACTCTTGAGGGGAGTTTGAAGATGAAATTGATATAAGTAAAGTACTTGGCATAGAGCAAGCACCATCTACAAGCTTACTATTATTATTGTAGAGACTTACACACTGGCCTTCCCTCATGATGTTTGCCCATTAAGATGGTTGTAAGGTAAACCTTAGCTGCTGACTGCCTTCTCTGGGTAGGTGTTAGGAGCACAGACTTACCTTGAGGCTGAGGCCAGGTTGCCTTGGTTCTGATCTGCCACTTATTTCCTGGGAACACAGAATATGTTATTTCCTTTTCCTCACCTTCAAGATGGAGATAACAATGGTACTTTATCTTAAGGAGTCTGTTACCATAATTGAATGAGTTAATTTATATAAAGCATTCAATACATACCAAGTGTATACTTACATTAGTTATCATGATTATCATTAAATGACTTAACCCTGACAAAATGGCAATCCCTGACACTGATCAGAGCAAGCAGCTACATAGCACAGATCTGGATGAAGTACGTGGACACACTACTGCTGGACTCTGTAGAGACTTATGACTTTTCAATTATGTTTACTTTCTCAGAATTCATAGGGTAAAAGCCCTAATTTGAGTACCTTTGGCTTGTGTTTAAACACCATTTAGTTTTCTATCCTGGTTTGATTCAAGATTAATTTTTAAAAAATATTACAAGAGCAATGTTTGAGAAATAGGAATCTTAAATTTGTCATTTTAATTGTAAGCCAAAGGACAGATACAACCTTCATGTAGATATCTATAACCTCATGCCATGCATTAAATACTTCTGGACGACTATTCCCACAAACAGGGGGGAGATGATGTACAAAACATTTACTGATATTTATGCAATATATAAAGGTACTTGAAATTTGTTGGCCTCCCCCTGGGGAAAGGAATTTAATTTTCTTATTAGGTATAAGAAAACTAATTTCCCTAAGGTAGAGAAATCAATATAACTTCTAGATATTTGATAGCATTTTCATGACCACTTTCTTGGAAGTCTCTATATATGTATGACATAAAGAAAACAACAATTAGATGGAAAATATGCAAAACAAGCTTCTATTTTATTTGCATTTCAGAGCACACAAATTGATAATCCAATATTACTTTGCTGATATTACAGAGCAAGCAAGATATTTAGTCACACCTCTGATAAAAGAGATCATTTTGGAATTCTATATTTGTGTAATTGGGGAAGTCCAATACATAGAAGTAACAACATTTCCCATAATGGTGCTAATTACTGCACAGTATCCACAACCTTTTGAGCATTGAGCTTAATTCAAACAAAAATAACAGATGGTGTTTCAGGAAAACAAGCCTTTATATTGCTTTTTTTTTTTTTTTTTTCATATGCAACTGTTAGAGAAAGCCATGTTGGAAGTTTATTGAGGCTTAATTATATTTTGTTTTCTATTCTGCATATTTCATTCCAATAACAATATGGCTAAATTATTTTTAGCTTTAAAGAGGAAAGAATATTATATTGATTAAATATCATATTGGAAAAGATTCTATTTATGTTGGCAAAAGTTATACTCATTTGACACAATAGAAGAATATGCTTTTCAAATATACATTGTATTTTAGATCCTGATTTATAGTTTCATGCTCTATATTTGCTTTTGGAATTTGACCACTTTGGGAGAATTCAAACTAGAGCAAATGGAAATACAGGCTAAAGCTTGAAACAAGTGACATCTTCCTAAATCAATGTGTACCATTTTTGTAAACAAACAAAGCTTGGGTAAATCTACAATAATAATTGAAAAACTTATTGGCAGATATATGTATAGAGGACATTGTGATTTATAACAATGTTGTTAAAATATTTTGTTCCTGAGCATGACAAATTTATCTACTGAGTTTTGAAAAACCTGCTGAGTCATCTTTGTGGTTTTTAGTCCTTTCCCACAGATGATAGAATAGACAATTTTTCAAGAGAAGACCATTTAAGTGGCTGTTGTTATTTGGAACAGTACTAAGCAATCCCATTGCTGATCTAACTCTCACCTCAACAACAACCAACATGGGCAGCCCCAGTGGCCCAGCGGTTTGGTGCCGCCTTCAGCCCGGGTGTGATCCTGGAGACCCGGGATTAAGTCCCACATCAGGGTCCCCGCATGGAGCCTGCTTCTCCCTCTGCCTGTGTCTCTGCCTCTCTCTCTCTCTCTCTGTGTCTATCATAAATAAATAAATAAAATCTTTAAAAAAAATAAATAGTATTTGGCAATATTTAAAAAACAACAACAACAACCACCAACTTTATGCAATCCTATCTTCTCTTTGGCTTGCATTTTTTTCTTCTCTACTTCTATGAATATTTACTTATTCCATCTAGAAGAATTAGAAATCAGTTTATTAGTAACTGAATTAAATAGCCAATCCTTAATTTTTGGAAAAATACTGAAGTCAAATTTTACTGCACAGTACATGACACCCAATATATAGCAATATATAGGATAACCTACACTAGGTGACTATTTGTATTAACTACTACTACCTAATTTGCCAACCAGAGAGATTTCCCATCCTCCCAATAAAATAGCTAGATTCATTTTAATCATCAATACCCTGAGGTACAAACTGTGTAAACTACTTGCCCTAATTTTGCTATTATACCAGTATTAGAGAATATGTCCTAATTCAATTTACTGCAAATGATCAATTTCTAAAAATTTTGATCAATGGTGGAAATTCTTTAAAACCCAACCCCAAAGCAGGCAAAAATCTCTCTGAATTGATTCAGATTTTGTCCTGCTTGAAAATGACCTGTCTACATTCTCCCCTGCCTTGCTATTCTGAGTCTCTGCTCAAAATAATGGATGATCATATACCCTATGGTCTAGCCTTCAGTACTGCGTTATGAGTTAATATTTTTCTTAGACACTTGGAAAAAGAGTAAAAGTCTTGAATTAAGTGTTTTTTATGTCATTAATGTCATATTACACAGAAGTACCAGTGTATAGCATAAGGCCTAATACAAATATACAAAGATCTCACCTCAGCTGTGACCACCCCTCCTTGATATTATTCCTAGAATCTCACAAATAAGCTCAGGAATTAGTTCATTTCTCATATCAGAATAAATGGAGCCAGAATTTGGCTCGTATGATTAGACTGAAGATGAAATTTTCACTAAACCATGAACTCTACTTGGCACTAGAAATGACATTTTTTCAAAATGAATCACATCATGAAAGCCATTGGTCCACTCACTCCACATCAGCATAAATCCTTGCTGAGTCTAGAGATTTATGTTTTCAGTTTGGCCTTCCTTTTCATTACTGGAGAGCTTTAATTTCTTTTCATTACTTGGGATTCTCTCATTTTCTTTCCCTACTTTCAATGCTCCGCATATATTACACACCTGTATTTGTCTTTGATAATGGAAAAAAAGACTCATCACTTTCAATGCTCACTCGACATATCTTCATTATCTTGGGAATATCTTCACCAAAATATATTAAAATGTCACTAGAGAAAAATGAATGCATATGGAATGTATGAATATTGCTGGGCTAGATCTGTATCTCTTTCTCATTAGTCAGCATGCAGGCTTGTGGCTGGATGCCTACCTTTCAAGCCCAGAAGGAAAAAAAAAAAAAAAAAAAAACAACAACAAATAGATTTGAGAACATCAGGCACAAATAGTGAGGGTCTTTTCTCTGTGTTAATATTCTATCAGTTATTTATCAATTGGTGTCTTTTCCTTGGTCATTTTTTTTTTTTACATCAGAGTCAAGCAAATTCTATTTGTTCCTTCATTCCACAAATATATATTGTGCCCCTTCTATGTGCCAGGAATTACTATAGGTGCTGAGAAAAAGAATGAACAAGACCAGTAAAGTCCTTGCTTTCATAAGTTTGCATTTTAGTGGAAGGTGAGAGGCAATAGACAAATACACAGTATGTCAAATAGGTGATAAGAGCTAAGGAGAAAAAAAATATAATAAGAAAAGGTGAGAGCTAGAATGTGCCCTAGAGACAGCAGGGATGCTATTTGTCTAGGTGATATTTGGGTGAAGACTTAAAGGAAAGTAAAGAATGAAGTCATATGAGTCTCTGGGAAAAGAACATTCTTGGCAGAAGAGAGAATGTATAATGATATCCTTCTTGATATGAACTGATGAAGACTGGAGTGGAAGTGACATCCATTCCAAGTAATGAACAGGTCAGATTATAAAGCCTTTAAAATATTATGTACTATTTCATATTCTTAGAAATTTTGCAAAAGTCCTCTAAGGATATTGTTGCACTTAATCCTTAATACTCTCTAAACTCTTACAAGTTTGTATTACAAAATCAATGACTAGAAACTAGAAACATTTTTTTTTTTAATCAATGAGAGGTAAGTTAGCAAGGTTTCATTGCACTGTGTAGTTGTTTGGTTACTTGCTAAGAAAAATGTCTTCAAGTTTCTAGGGAGCAGGAATATGACCAAATATCCTCCTTCTTATTTAAAAGCTTAGATTTCAAGTGACATTTGTATATTTTTAGTATAAACTACTTCTTCTCATAACAGTGTGAATGTTTTCTATAACAAGATGCTGTGATCTTTGAAACTGATTGCAGATCCCTGTCCTCACAGGCAGTCTCCCAAGACAATCTGATAAATGCAGTTAGATGTTAGAACACAAACAGTGAAATATAGAAGAAAAGAGTATGTACCAAATGTAGCTGAATACCAAATGAATGGAGCACAAGCTACTTTATTCTTTGAGAGAATTGAAATATCTCCTTTTTATTCTTTTTCTTTAATATCTATACCCATGAAGGGATTCTATTAATGTTTGGCATTTAGACAATAAACATTATACTCCTTTCCTCTTTGACCATAAGAGCAGCTGGAAGGTGAGGAAAAAAGCAGAGATTCTAAAGGTTCATAGATACCTAAATTCAAACTGATGGAGAGTTCGAATGAGACCCAGCACTTTCATCACTGGATTGAAACTGCCTTTTGGCCTGATAAAGTCTCAACTTCAAAATTGACTTTTCTCTAAAAATAAATAACTTATGTGAAGGGACAGCAGATGAATTTATGCCCTATAGAAACAACTTAGGATGCTGATTCCCTAAGGTTTGTTTCAAGCCTAAGAAATATTGACCAAGAACAATAAAAAGAATTCCCCCCAAAATATTGTGAGCAATTTGAAATTTTATTTTTGCATTTTACCTTTATTCTCAGCACCTCCTATAAAGAGCTTAGTAGTTGCTCTTTGTTATTTATCTTCTTATTGTTTATATGCATAAAATAGAAAAGGGCAAACAGTTTTTTTAGTAAATGAACAATGAGGGTTTAAGTAAAATGTTAGGGAGCTGAGTGGAATATTGAAGCAATTAAGCCGATAATTCCTGCAAAAACTCACAGATAAACGTTGTTGATGTAAACGCTGTTTTGTTGGACTTCATGCCTATACATTTCAGACAATCACCTTGATTCCCTCTTTTATTCTTCATGGAAAGATACCAGGCTAAGTAATTTGTGTTACATATATTATCTATATGCTTCTTTCAGTACCATTCTCTGTTTAAACAACATTTATGCTTAGTTGACTTTTCTTAATTAAAAAAGAGAGATTAACTTAGTCATTAATTCATAATATAAAAGTATAAGCTTCCACCTTGCCAAACAAATAACTAGCACTTGCAAATGGCTGTGTTATTCCACTTGACTGAGTTTTAGTGACAACATAGCATAATGACCTTAAAAGGGATAACATGGCACTGATGCAGCGTAAATATATATCAAATAATGTTAACTAAAAAATCTGAAGACACTATTTTATCTCTGCTATAATTAAACCTATGCTAAAAGTAAGACAGGGCACAAATGGAAACAAAGACAGAGCATAAAAGATTATTTTGTTGCCATGATGAGAAGTTGGTTTCAACTAGATCTAGATTCAACTGAAAATGTATTGGATGCCTACTGCCTACCAAGCACTATGCCAAGTTGTTTCATCCTTCTTTATCTCACTATCTTTTTTAAAAAAGATTTTATTTATTTATTTGACAGAGAGAGAGAGAAAGAGGAGAGAGAGAGAGAGCACAAGCAGGGGGAGCGGCAGGCAGAGGGAGAGGCGAAATTGGCTCTCTGCTGAGCAGAGAGCCTAATGTGGAGCTCGATTCCAGGACCCTGAGATCATGACCTGAGCTGAAGGCAGATGCTTAACCGACTGAGCCACCCAGGCAATCCTCATTATCTTTTACCAATTCTATGAGAATGGTATTATTATCCTCATTTTACATAAGAAAGAAAAAAAACACATTTTAATAAGAAAATCCAGACTGAACAACTTTGTGAGGAATTGGAAAGTAAGTCAGGATTTCTGATATCTTTTATGTGTTTCCTACAGCACGTAATGGTTTTAAAATACATATTTATAACTGAAAAATCTAGTTATCTCAACTATCCAGAGATTTAAAATATACACAGATATGCTATATTTAATACATTAGTCCTCACTGTCATTAGTATGAGACTTTAGGGAATTACGTCTTGCATTACAGAACAGGACAATCGTGGAAGTTACGGTGGGTAGTTGCTATAATGGGATTGTGGTAGAAATCCAGAATATAGCACTGTGAAGAACCTTGTTCTGAACTCTTCTTATCTGCCCAAAGGCAGAGCCTCCCAAAATAATTTAACTATCATAAGTCCTTTCTCCAGGGGTACTTTATGGCCATGAAGATGATGGAAAAAAACCACTTGTACCTTCATGAGCAAACACAATCACAAGCTTTCTTATCTCCTGTTTGTTCTTCTAAGAACCATTTATTTTTTCTAAAAAACCTCATCTATTCATCCCAGAATCCTTTTCTCTCTCCTCCCTTTCACCTTTTATTTTAGATATATAGACCACTAACTTTAGCCGTTTAGTGAGCCACTTTTTGTGTGCACCCTCATGTCAATACAAATAAACATTATTATTATTATTATTTTTTGCTAATCTGTCTTTTGTCAGGTTAATTTACAGGCACACAGTCCCTTAATCTAAGCAGATAGAGGAAAAGTTTTTCCTCTCTGACAGTTTGGTGATGAGGATGGGATAATTGGATTTATCAGTCACTCTGGAGGCTGCTGCTGAGAACTTGGGATCTCTGAATTAGTCAGAAAAGGTAGATTTCCTTAATAGTCAGACTCCTGGAACTCTGCTGAAAGTCCAGTTCGGCGAGGGCAATAAGAGCTTCTCCTTGTCTTTTCTTTCCAGGATTTAGATTAGCAAGAGAAAACTCATGAAGCATCTATTTTTTTGGGTATTTTGACTTTTGATTTGAGTACTCTTATAGATCCTTTTCTTTTTTTTTTCTTTTTTTTTTTTTTTTTTTTTTTGATCCTTTTCCTCCCAGATATAGCTATTGTGTTCTCCGGGTCTCATTTTGTGTCCTGGTAGCTTGGCTTTGATTCTTGAGAGCATTCTCTCATGACAGCATTCTCTCTATGACATTCTGCATGTTGAGTCTATGCTCAGAGACATGGGGAAGCCCTAAGAATTGCTGTTGGCTGGACAGAAATGTGGGTAGCCTGGGCATCCCATTTACAGTTGGTGTCCTACAGACCATTGACAGCTCTCAAGTTCATCAAAATCTCTTTCTTGCTCTTTGGTTATCTTTGGGAGTGACTATGGATCATGGGGAGTACACTTTCTGCATCATTTTGGGGGATGTGTCCTGTGTCCATAGTTAAGTTTATGTCTTATTGGTCTGTGGTACATTTTGGAACAGTTATATCTTTGGAGACTCTAAGTCATCAATGGCCAGATAACATATCCTTTAATTTAGAAAAACTTTTTTTTAAAAGATTTTTTTTTTTTATTTATTTGAGAGAGATAGAGAGCACACGTGAGCACAAACTGGTAGAGAGGCTCCTGCTCAGTGGGAAGCCTGATGCCAATCCAGGGCTTGACCCTGAGATAAAGACCTGAGCTGAAGGCAGCCGCTTAACTGACAGCCACTCAGGAGGCCCAAAACTTTTATATTTAAAAGGATTTTTAAAGGGCAGAGAATGCTTATCTTACAACAATGTCCTACTGGTACCTAGGCAAAGATAAAATTGAAAGAAAGACAAAAGTCCCTGGCTGCCCAAAAAATAATCCCTTGACAAAATTAAGAGCACTAATCATATTTAGAACAAAAATTTAAATCCAAACCCACCATAACCCTCCCACCTACAGTTTTACTATAGTTATGCAACAAGCCAGACAAAAAATCTCACCAAGATAAATACTCTCTTCCAGACCCTTCCGTAAAATCAGCAGTTGGCCTAGTTATAAGCAATATTCAAGGTTTGATAGCAACTATTTTACAAGTCTTCCCTCCAAATGTTAATTGGGTGAAAGTGGAACTATGCACTTAAAAGAAAATATATTCTAAAGCCTTTGTTAGATAACATATACAAACATTCCAAAGACACACAACTCTAAACCCAGAAGCTCCAAAATGTAGAAATCTTTTCATTTCTATCTTAGTTGGAAATCTTCTTGATGTAAAAAAATATATATAGTAATAATCAAAATAATGTTAGATGGGCAGGTTAGCCCTTTTGTGTTACTGTTGAGACTGTCAACCAATTCTTTGAAAATTGCTTGCAAGAAAGCAATAAAAATGAGGAATTAAAATCAATAACTTTACCATATAAATCGAGTCTTTACAGAAACAGAAATATATATAACTCTAGGAGTAACAAAGCCCACTCATTTTTCTTACCAACCAGAAAGCCTTCCCCATTCATCTCAAGATACCAATAGATAGTGTGAAAAGCTAGGACCTTGACAAAAGGACTATCCAATACTTAAGAGAAAGGAAAATTTGGATAGCAATACCTTAGGCCTCAGCCTTTTCAGTCAGGCTCCTCTGACTCTTCTCCTCAGCTTGGTCTCAATCTTGGCCTATAAAAATTGCAGAATCTCAACACAAAAGATTTCTTCTCCCACCCCCTCTATGCCTATTTAAAAAAAAAAAAGTGCTTATAAATTAAACATTCATAAAACTCTCAAAAATATGGAAACTAATCCCAAATGTTTTTCAAGGTCACATTGTTTGGAAAAAATTTTAAATAAGACTAAGTTTGGTAATACTGACTTAATAAAAACTGCTTGCCTTCAGAATCGTCAGCACTATATATCTGCAGAAATACAACTCTTATTCTATCCAGTTTACTAATCAAGTAAGCTTATGTTATATTTATTAAATGTTTAAGAAAACAAAACTTAATCAATTTGATTTTAATCAAACTAAGTCAGTGTTCTCTGACTTTATTTCAACAATAATTACATTTTATAATATAGCTGCCTAGAAGTAGTTTCTAAAATCTTTTTGGTAAATTGAAACCTTAAAGTTATACTAAGTTTATTTATATTTATTGAATATCTACATTTCTAAAAAAGATAAAATATTAGTTTTAATTAATTAATTTAATTAATTTACTTAAAAGATTAATTACTAACCATAAGTTTAAATTTATCTACTTTTGCCTTCTTATTTTTTACAGAGATAATAGAGATATTTGGGTTTGTTAATAAACATGTTCTTTTTGCTACATTAAAAAAATTTTACTGTAATGAAATTATGAAATGATGTGTTCATAAATTTTTCAGTCTACTACAGGAGGCTGATTTAGACAGTTCATATTGTCTACTTCCTCTTTTTTCCTGTAAATTAAAGTTACATAGATATAAAAATTTTAATGATTATGTGTAGCTGAAACTACTAGGAATAATAAGATTGAAGGGGATAAAAAGACTCTACACAAAGTATTCAAAGAAAGTAGAATGTTTTTATTTAGGAATAAAGGAGGATAATATTCTCCTAAAATCATTATTTAGAGGTTTTTAAAAGCTTGTTCCAGAATGAGAAAGAGAAAAATGAAAGACAAAAACCTGAATGGATATAGAAAGTTATAAAGGGTTGGCAGAAAAGAAATAGGAGAGAAAAGAAAACAGGAGAGAATATCTCATATAGTCAAGCTGGCTAAGATTGAATGGATTTATTATAACATTTTTAAATGAGCTTTAATATTAACAGTGTGCCGGTGCAAAACTAGAGTTTGGGCTTCTTTTTTTTCTGTTAAAAGGACAAAGTTTTCTTGGACTATTGGTCTGCTCATAAGAAGAGATTGCAAAAGATTTTTCTTTACCTTTTGAGTAATCTACCTAGGAAACAAAGATTCTGTGTTTTGTTGAATAATTTCCTGGGCTTTATATCATCTTTATCATGTTGTCTTCAACCAAATCATTTTGACCTCTCTCAATGTTAAAAGAGCTATTTTTAAAAATTATGTCACTACCTATATTCACTTTTAAAATATTTTATTATCACTTTGGTTAAATAGATAACTAAGTACCATTTCATAGTGAACAGTGATCCTGTTTAATCAAGTGTTCAAACTTTTTGACTTTTTGACAACTTCCCCAAATCAAATTTTAAATGAAGTCTTTTTGACCTTGAAATGAATTTGAGATTTCCCAGAGGGACCCTAAAAAATCTCAAAGGATTTGTTCCTCACCTTGTAGAAAGAAAGATGTCAAAGTAATTAGGTTTAAATTTGATATGCTAAATTGCATAAGAGGCACTGTCAAATAAGTAGAGATTCTTAACTTTCCTAGGTTATATTTGTATGTGTACGCATTATTAATATAGGCATTTCAGAAATTATATGTAAAGCTCCTAGAAATTTGACAATGTCTTTGTTATCCATCATATGTCTTGATATAATTTTATCAGTCATGGTTCAGGTTATTATCGTAAAATGTTGTATGTGACAGACAACTAAGTTTCCTTTTCAACTGCATAATGAACTCTCATTAGATCTTTAACCACAGCCATTTTAAGTCTTTTGTCATTCACAGATAGTTCTTATTTTACTCTGATGCTTTTCTGAAAGCTCTTACAATCAGCTCCAGTCAAAGTACTTCATCTTCAACAAAAAAGACTGTCTCAGAGACTTATGGAAAGGACTATGACAGGTACTCTGAGTATAAGCTTCTGATGACATTGCCTAAATAGCTTTAAGATGATTCACTGGATGGAGTAAAGATTTCTACGACTAATGGAGAAGCTGATGAGTTTATAAAACCGCTAACCCAAGATCAAGCAGAATAAGAATTAATTATGTGGGACTGCATGAATTGGTGAGGAATTATTGTAATTTCTTTTAAGACTTTTTCTTGGACTATTGCAGGTCCTTTAATGTTCTGTTTACTTCACATAAGGAACCCTTTCTTTTTTCTCTTAAGAGAAAATACACAGCCATTTAATAGATTATACCTCTGTAAATAAAAATAAAGCATTTATCTTTTTTCTCATTACTTGATCACTCCAGAAAACAGAAACTCTGGCAATATGGTTATTTGTATAAGTTCGAAATAAGCTAGATGATTTAATACAAAGTATTTATCATGTAACAGTGTGGATCACTCGGAAACTTCATTGGAACACCTATATATCCCATATTTTGCTCTAGGAAATAGCCATGACTATGACACTGCTATGACCATCCTCACTTCACCATCGAAAGACACTTCAAGTGGACTGAAAAAGCAAACAAAAACAGAAACAAACAAACAAAAAAAACCAACAACCTTATTTTATAGTGTATTCCATATTAATCTTTATTTTTCTTTTGTTTTCGGAGAAATATAATTCATCAAATGCCTGTTTGCCCCTTATAAGGGCTCAGCTTTGGCAGTATCCCATCACCACTTGCACCACTGCCTCCAGAAATGAAACAAAACCGTTAAACTAGAGTGCACTATACTTAGGACTGGGAGATTGGTTCAGTGGGATATGGGACAAACAACACAGCTTTTTATTTGTGAAACTTATAGAAAAATTTCAGACGTTACAAATTAAGGGATCCAGAATATGGCAATGTGAAGAATCTTTCCCTGAATTCCCCTTATCTGCTTATAGACAGAGCCTCTCAAAAGAATTAAGCTGTTATAAATCCCTTCCCTAAGGGAGTTTTGTGGCCATGAAGAAGACAGAAAAAGACCACTCACACCTATATAAACAAACATTATTACAACAAACTTTTATCTCCCATTTCTTTCTCTAAGAATCCATTTATGTTTCCTAAAGAAATTAATTTGTTCCTCCCATAGAAGTATTTTCTCCCTCTTTTCCCTGTTTAAGTTAGGTATATGAGTCCTCAACTTTAACCATTTACCAAAGTGAAGAAAGGGAAACCTTGCCACCTCCACATCCCCCACAACTACAGTGCCTTTAGTTCAGGGCCAGCAGATTTAAAGATAGCAAATAAATGAGGATGTCAGCTGAAAGGGACACAGGGACAAAGGAACAGAGAAGAAATGAAGAAAAGGCAAAAGGCTGATAGAAACAGAGCATTCTGGTTGATATCAAAACAAGATTATAGATTAACCATTACATAAATAAATACAGCAGGATAAGACTCAGTAAACTAAAATAAATTATTTATCTTACATAGAACATTGGAATGAGAATTTATTTTAGCCCAAACACTATTGAGGAAATAGAATTCTCATCTATTAAATATATCATTTAATTAATTTGTATTTAATTCCTTTCAAAAGAGTAGAATGAGAAAATTCATCAGCATTCCTATCGTTCTTACATGATCCTCCATACAAATTAAAACTTTCTGATTTTATATTCAAACTAAATTTCATATGAAGATGAATATGACCTCTTGGGGAAAATTATCAACCTGGAAGATAGGCCAGTCTATGCGCAGGCCAAAAAGGAACTCTGGATGGTTCAATATGAAGAAATTCTAAGAACTTTTCCTCCAAAAGTTGATCCCCTCATTTGCTTTCCAAATTTTCTCTTAAACTCTCTTGGATCAAAGATCTATCCTCAGATTAAATGATGGTATAAATGTGAAAACCTCTATCTCAATGTTAGTCATATAGTACATCCTCAAGAAATGTCATTAAAAAATGACCCATATGTCCAAATAAATGCCCAAAACAGTATTTCAAAGTCACCATTTTATGACAGCTTCATAACCAATGTTGACTGTATAATCTCTTCTCCACTTCTTTAGGCATACAGAGAAGTCCAGAGTGTTCTCACTCCACTTATCCTGCCTCATTGACTCATAAAACTTAATCCATCAATAATCCTATATTTATCTTGTATTTTAATCTGTTGTTCTATACTGGCTTTTTCTTTAGGCCATAAATTATGGTCAAGTCTGTCACGTACTCAACTGGTCCACATTTGGCCCTGTCTCATCTTTTTAATAACTATCCTATCTTTATAGTCCCGATCATTGTATTCTTTAAAGAACAGTCTGCATGCAGAATCCTTCTCTGAAAAAGACTCTATTCAAACATTTTAATTTGGCTTCACCTTTACAACTATAAAAAAAGAAAATGTGGCAACAAAGACCACCACTAACTTCTTAGTTATTAATTTTACCTAGATGCTGTTCAAAATATTATGTTCTTTTTTTAAATTTTTATTTAATGACGACCACTTTCCTGAAACTCACATAGTTTCAGTAACACAAAACCTATAAGTTTTCTTCTCTTTCTGATGTTTCTTTCTCAGTCTGCTCTTCTTGCTCTGTTTTCTCCTTTAACCACCTATACTTTGATGTTCTTTATAGTTCTTTGGTTGACTACTTTCTCTTTTCAGTCCTTGTACTTTCCTTGATGATCTCAACCATCTTTACAGTTTGATTTCATCTATGTTCCCCAATGTTTCTCTCCAGTACTAACCATTCTCTTAACTACCTACTATAAAATATTTACAACTTCTTGACAGGAGCTCCATAGAAACTTCAAACTCAAGATGTTTCATACGGAATATTTATCTAAATATTCTCCTCTGCCAGAAATTTACATTATGTCTATTACCAAACAACTCCAAAGATTTGTCATTGCAAGTTATAAATATGTCTTGAATATGTCTCTTTCTCCCGATTTCCAACATTTTCCCATAACTTTTATCTTGAACAATTATGATGCCTTAAAAGTCATTCTTTCACTCCTCAATTTATCCTCCTCCCTGGCTTGCCTCTCTGTTACTCATCAGGAAAAATCTACAATTCTTAACTTAGTAAACTAATTCAGGCTTCTCCTAAGCTCCTACCATTGCTTCACTATTAATTTATTCATTCATTCAAGTAATATTATAATTACTTAATATTTATTCTTTTTTAATTTTTTGATTCTTTAAAATATAATGATGAATAAAGCATAGTCAATGAAATTGTGAAATTTACAATCTAGTAGAGAGGAGAGACAAACAGAAGTTTTAAAAAGTGGTAGAGACTATGTGTTTGGGGTATCTATTCGTTACAGCAGGAGTATGAGAGAAAGAATAGGTTACTCTTCTGAGCCACATATATTAGGAAAAGATTCATAGACAGGTGATGCTACACTTGAATCTTTAAAAAGCAAGATGGTGAAGGATGGAGTTTTGGTTATAGTTATATAGTAAATAACATGTAGGAATAAAGTTTGTTTCGTTGTTATTTGGTGGTTATCTTTTCTACTAACTCTAGAAACCTGAGTGTCAGCCAGAAACCTGAAAGGTTTCAGCCAGAAACCTGAAAATGATACATAATTATCAGTGTTGTGTATTTTGTACTTATCTTTACAAGCAAGTTCTATAATTTGTAACCTCATAAGATAAAGAAAAATTGAGACGAATTGAATCCACTAAATAGCTAATTTAAGCATATTCATACTAAAGTTAATGCACGAAGTTCTGTTATTAACTTCCACTGGCTTCTGTATTACTCAACATATGCTAAGCTATGCTGCAGTAACACATAAACCCCTCAATTCAAAGATATGGTAGGCTAAATGTTTCCAATGATATCTATATCCTAATCCCCAGAACCCATGTATATGTTGCCTTACATGCAAAATAGACTTGGCAGATTAAGAATTTTGTGATGGGAAAATGACACAGGACTATCTGGATGCGCCAGTGTAATCATAAGAGTTCTTATAATATGAAAGTAGGAAAGGGACGCCTGGGTGGCTCAGTGGTTGAGAACCTGCCTTTGGCTCAGCGCATGGTCCTGGAGTCCCAGGGTCAAGTCCCACATCAGGCTCCCTGTATGGAGCCTGCTTCTCCCTCGGCCTATGTCTCTGTCTCTGTCTCTCTCTCTGTCTCTCATGAATAAATAAATAAAATCTTTAAAAAAATGAAGGTAGGAGGGTCAGAGTCAAAGAAGGAAATGTGAGGCTGGAAGCAGAGAACAAAGGAAGAGAAAAATAAAAAAGAGACAGAGACAGAGATTGAAGATGCTATGCTGACAGCTTTGAAGATGGAGGAAGGGACCACAAAGCAAAGAGTGTAGTATCCTCTAGATCCTGGAAAAGGGAAGGATATGGATCCTTCCCAAAATCAGCTAGTAAGGATGCAACCTTAACAAAACATTGATTTGTAGGACTTCTGACCTCTAGAAGTATAAGATAATAAATTGCATTGCTTTAAGCCCCTTAATATGAGTAATCTGCTACAACAGCAATAGAAAATTAAGATAAAGGGTTTTAACATGGAAAAAAAAAAGTTACCCGTTTAGACATAGTGTATGTCCATCACTGCACTATGCCAGGGCTTTCCTTTATATAGTCAGTCAAGGACTCAAGTTGACAGAGACTCCACCATTTGAAAATCACTGGTTGCTGCAGCAGAAGGAAAAGGGTACATGAAGATTTCAGACCCACTCTTCTATACTTTGACTTAGAATATGACACATATCACTTCAGATTAATGATCCTTCAGCCAGAGAGTCACATGATCTTGCAAATGGAAAAATTTCTATAAATCCTACCCTTCCATGAGCTTAGAGGGAAATAACTGGATATTGATAGATATTGATGAGGATTAGTAATGTCTGCCTCCACCTTATATTAGGAGGTTGATGAAAAAAACCTTGATCAGGTAAGGTGAAGAGAAATATTTCTGACCTGGCCTGGTCTAGATTCTATTCTTTCATAATGTAGAGTTTGCTCCATTCTTCTGTGACAGTTTTTGTTGGGATGACCAGCTCCTAATATTATCAGAACCTATACAGTTAATTACAGATAATTCTCAATATCTGAAACTGTTCACACCTAAATATCATATAAAAAAAACTCTATATTAACTCTTTCTGTAGTTCTAGCTTTTGCAAAGCTATGCGAAATTCAGAATTTAAGAAATTATCTCTCCAATATTGTGTAAAATAGCAGCTGCAAGTGCGAATCATGCTGGTTTAGCATCTCTCTATTTTTCAGCATTGTTATCTGTACTTTATTCAACCCACACTGGAGCAGAACAAAAGATATAATCTACTTTTTCTTTTACTAGAGAAGAACAGCTCACAGGTAAAATGAAACCTGAAGTCAGAGCCCCAACACACTATTGAATACCCTACATTTTCACTAATGCTACTAGAGTACTCTAGAACTAAATGCTTAACCATTTTATGCAAAGTTTATGTAATTTTTTTGTGTATGTTACAATGATCTCATTTGTTACATATGTTATTGTATATGTAATTAAATGTTGCAGGTAAGAAAAATTAAGGTTAAAGATGTATATATGAAAGGGAGACAACATTAAGACAATTGAACTACTCCAGCTGTGCCAGGCAGACTTCTAAGAAGTTCCCCAATGATCCCTGCCTCTTATATAATTTATGCTCTTGTGTGAATTCTTTGAGTATGGGCTGGACCTAGTCATCTGCTCTAATGAATAGAATATAGCAAAGGTGGTCAGATGTCACCTAAGTGATTAAGTTGCAGATTATCTCTTCTTTGACAAACTAAGCTCCCATGTTGAAGAGGCCCATGTGTCGAGGAATTGAGGCTGACCTCTGGCCAACAGTCAGTGAGGAAATGAAGCCATCTTCCCAAGACCTTGCAAGCAATTAAACTCTGCTATCATCCATATGAATATGCTTGGAAGTTGATCCTTCCTCAGTTGAGCCTCAAGATTAGACCACAGTCTCCAGATGATACCATAATAGTAGCTTATGGGATATGCTGAGCAGAAGACCTAGTTAAGTTTTTCCTGATTTCTGACCCACAGAAACTAAAATACTAAATATGTGTTGCTTAAAGCCATTAAGTTTTGGGTAATTTGTTGTACATTTTGTGCATATTGTAACATTGTATTTATTAGATAGCTATTATTCCAAAGTTTTTCTTTTTCATCTCAAGCATCAAATGCAACTACAAATTCAGCACACTAACAAGCTTTTCCATTGCATAAGAGAATAACTCCACATAAATCACAATTTTTGCAATTCAATAACTTAGTCTTGACAAAATCTTTAACCATACATATAATACTGAACAAAACAATTCTAGGCAACATTGTTTACTATGCTATTATATGAAGTTATCTGATAAGGATTGAATAGTTTATCAATAATTAGGTATTTGGGCTTTTACATAATGTGGGAATAGAGTTCACATCAACTCTAACACATAGGGGGTTTAGTAGCTCTATAAAGTTGGAGAAAATATAAACCCTAGCCTCAGTTTTCTCACATCTAAAATAGAAGTCTGAAACAAAACATCCTGTATGAATCTGCTGATGCTGCATACAAACTGCTCTAAACTTAATGGCTGAAGACAAAAAACACCTATTCCTTTCTTTAAACTAGTGGGTTGGCTGATATCAGCTAGCCCCACTCATGCATCTATTATCACCTGACCAGTCAGTGTGTTTAGCTGATCTTGATGACATGGCTCTCCTTTGTTTGATTCCTCTTACATCACTTCTGCAGGATAGCCAGGGCATATTCCAATGGCAGTGTCAGGGGTCCACAAATGGAGGCAGAAATGCAGAAGTGTGTTTCAAGCCTCTGCTTTCATCAAGTCAGCTATAAGTCCATTGGCCAAAATAAGTTACCCAGCCAAGTTAGGATCAGGGTGGGAGGTTGCTTCCAAAAGTCATTAAATAATTTTCCATAGAAAATTGGAGCCACTAATACAATCAATTTATCATAATCCCTATGGCTCTTTTTCAGCATGTAATTTGTTCAGTGTAGAGTTGTTTTTCTTTTTAAGAGGCCTCCAGGACAGACTACTGGGAAATATACCAAGGTGAAGAGGGAATATGGAAGGAAGAAAACCAGCTATGTCTTCATTGATAATAAGGCTCTGTGTAATTGGATACGAATAGCCTACACCTGAAAAAAAAGATTACCTGTATTTTAATGCAAAGTTGGTGCCATGCAACTAATTGATCTTTCATTCAGTTACCTCTTAATATTTTCTGTCAAAGTTTTCCAAAACAATATAATAACAAGGTAAGAAAAATTAAAGAGATAGCCATGTTCAGTGAATGCATGATTACATACATTAACTTTCACTCTTTATTCCCATTCACAGAAGAAAAAGAAAAAGAGCAAAGAAAAAAAAATAAAAAGAAGGGGAGAGCAATCTACTATTTTTTAAAGAAAAGGGGCTTTATTTTTGTACATTTCCTTCAATGCTCATCAGAGTCTCCTTATAATATCAAAGAGCATCTTTTCCTATAGATAGTTGTACTGATGAATACAAGGAGTAATTTGGATCAAGTAAGTTGTATTGTGATATAATTCTCAGGAATTGTTCTATAAACCATAACTAGGTAACAGAATTTTTTTCTTATTGATATCTTCTTTTAGGACCAGAGAAGGAATTCTTAAAGTTAGGCTTTATTATGCTCATGGACAGTCTTAAAATTCAAGGTTATAAGTCATAATCTTGGGCACTGGTTAAATCATCCAGTAATAAAAATATATTTCTTCGTTTTTTGAAGGATAACCCTGAGAACTAAGTACGGTGGAAGACAAAGCTATGCAAGCACATATAAATCACAGTTATGTTTTAATAACAGGTGTAATACCTCTGATTCCAAACCCTCCCTCTTTTCCTCTCAAGTAGATCCCAGGACTTTGAACAAACACACTGAGAATGGTGTTTATACCTTTACCTACATGAATGGTTTAAGGCAATATTCAACTTTATAATTCTAATTTTCTAAGAATTCTTCAATTGTGTTAATAGCTGGGACCAATTGTACTGATGCATGAAAAGTTAACTGACATCAATCAATGACTATGCCAAGATGAGAAATCTGGGGGAAAAAAAGGGAAATCTGGTAGTTTGACTTCCAAAACATTTAGTTAATTAATATATCTAAGGTAGGGGTTGGGAGTGGGGGGGTCATACTAATGTGGACCTTTGCATGTTTAAAATTTCTTGAAGATTTATATTTTATCTTACATGAATCATTTGAATTTTATGTTCTCTTTCATAACATGGCCCTATTAAGGTAGCATAAAAGTATTTGAAATTGTTTTGCCAGCTAAATCACTCACCTTCTTTCATTCCAAATCGCATGTAAATTGGCATAATGTGAAGCTGCAGGCTGTTCCTGTGGTTTCAGTAACCCATGTCCCACTGCTTTGTATCCCAGTTTGAGAAACATGACTAAATCATTCCGTTCTATGTTATCTTTACAGTCAAAGTTTCATTTTCTTTGAGTTAAAATAAAATCCTAACATAATTTCATATGAACCAGGAATTACTGACTTCAAAGTTATTATAACTATCTTGCTTACCTCCTCTGTTAGAACTCAGTCCTTGGGCACCTGGGTGGCTCAGTTGGTTAAACATCTGACTTCTGCACAGGCTATGATCTCAGGGTCCTGGAGATGAGTTCTGCATTGGCTTCCCACTTAGCAGGGAGTCTGCTTCTGCCCTCCCGCCCCAAATAAATAAATAAAATCTTTTAAAAATATTCTTATTTGAAAAATTACATGAGGTTAGTTTCAATTCCTCTTGAGATTTCACCTGAATAGCACAAGTGACACAATTTTACGTTCCAATTCACTATCTGGTGAATTGTTTTGCACTATTGTTAAACTCATTGAGCCTACATTTATGAAATAGGACCAAAAAAGGAGGTAAAAAAGCAGGTAACTTTTCACACAAATCAAAAAAAATGGGAAGATGATTTGCAGCTATATTCAGAATTTGCCTATTAGTTCTGGAGGTCTTTCACACACTCTCAAATCCCTGGGACAACACAATACTATTAAAATGTCATGTTACATAGACATTTATTACCTTTTATACTATTATATAAGCCCATCATTTCAGAAAGTTCTTCCCAAATAGTTCAGGCTGATACCAGGTTTCTATAACTATCGTTTCAGCCATCAAACCAGAATATGCTTCTTTGCTCCTAATTTAATTTTAATTTATGTCTGGTGGGAAGTGCATCATCCAAATCCTCCCCTGTGCAGTTTTCAAAGATTGAATGTTAATTGGTGGGGTCAGAGGCAGCAGTGGCCAGGCAGCAGGGATCACATGTTACAGATCTTGGTGGTGGGAAAGGAAATAAAAGAGAGGAGTAAACTAAAGAGAAGAAAAAAATTTTTTGTTTAGACTTTATACCTTATTTATAAAATTAAAGAGTAAAATGTATTTTCAGCTTAGCTCTTAATTTAAAGGAAAGAAGAAACCTAAAAGAAGCCCCCTGCTGGCCACTCTAATTTCTACCCTATTTGGATTTGTTTTTTGTTCTTGTTTTAATTTATGGAAGAGTAGTTGACATGCAATGTGACATTAGTTTCAGGTGTACAACACAGTGATTCAACAACTATACACATTATGCCATGCTCATCACAAGTGTGGCTACCATCTGTCAGCATGCAACACTATTATAGTACCGTTGACTATATTCCTTATGCTGTGCCTTTCATTCCTGTGACTTATTCATTTCATATCTGAAAGCCTGTTAGCTCTCTACCCTTTTTGCCTCTTAAAAAAAAAAAAAAAAAGAATAAAGGGAGAAAAATCTCTCTACTTACCTATATTTAAGACTTAATTTAGCTTTCTATCATTATTTTTGATGTATTTTATCTCCCTTTAATTGGATTAAATGCACACATACCAAAAATAAATTCCTAAAGGCAAATTGATAACTTATCTTTCTCTAATTGTAAGAAAAAAATTAGTCTTTTAAAAAATATATATCTCATTTTAAAGTTGCATTTAAAATGATGTCACTAGTAGATTTATTTTTGTTATTTGTATCTTATCAGAGCAAAAGGTTTTTGTTGTTTATTTCAAACTCATGGAGATCTTTACAAATAAAAGAAAAAATCAGAGTTTTATTCAAAATTATTTATAATAGCTCTTTTTGGTCTTCTAGAATATTAAGGATAGTATGCATAGCAAAAGTCCTAAGGCTATATTTGTTTCACTCTGTAACTGGAATCCATGATGAAATCATTCCATAGTCTTATTCTTTAGAAAATAGAACTACTTAGGGCAGCCTGACCCAAGTAGCAAAAGAATGTAAATAAAAATGATTGAGTATTTCTCTCTTAACATAAAACAAATATTTTACCACATTGCATACTATAATGACCTCTCTTACATCCAACACCAAAATATTAACATCTATCATATACAATTAAATAGTCAAAGCCCATTTTTCAGAGCAGCAATAGAAATGACATCACTTACATTTAGTTATATTTTCCAAAGGAAGCATGATTAATGAAACAGAAGTATTCTCATAGAGAGCTTTGTGCCCTGTGACAGTGACAGTCAGTGATTTTAGAATAAACTACACAGAACATTTATCTGCATTTTGCTCCAGTATCTGCTGAGTAGAACATTTGAGCAAGTATGAAAAGTACAGAAAGACCGATGGTTTCTTTGGTATTGACTTGGCCTTTGTCCAGACTTTCTCTTACATGACTGACCCCTTCCTATCCCTGCTGTCACTGACTCTTAGGAAGTGTATATTGGGCCATTTGACATCCTCTCTCTGTTAGACCAGGGACAATTCGGTTACTCACAGGCAGGTTCATGAGTCAATTTTAGGAACGTTACTATTCTACATAATACCTCTGACCTCCCAGGTTGCCAGGACACACTAAACTTTTCCTGAGACAAGGTCCAGTCAACAACTTTATGGCAGTCCTTCCAAACGAAACTTTGCCTAATACCTACAAGTCAGTCATGAGACAGTCAGGGGTTTGGAAATGTATCACTTGACTAGATTTCCAGGTTGATAACAAGATGATAAGCCACTGTGTCATCCAGGAGGTTCCAAAGTCCAGATTACATTCACAGGCAACTTTCTGCAGCTCCCCTTCCTGGGTCCTCAAGTTCTCCCCTCCAAAACCAAAGCCCAGTAGGGGGCACCTTCCCAAAGCTAAACCTAAGAAACCATAGCCTGCCCAGCTTAAAGCAAAATGAAAAGGTAAGGTTCTCTAGGAGCCATGAGACAGGTAGAAAAGTCCCTGCAGCTGGCTCACACTGTTATAGAAAGTGCCTCATGGACGTGTGAAAAGGACATCAAGGAAGAATGTGAAAGTCAAGCTAGAATCTGCAAGCCAAATCAGAGAGGATTTGTTTGGGTTTGCAGTTTAGATAAAGAATAATGATTTTTCTATCCTTTCTGTTGTTTTGTTCATTTGTTTGTGAAAACAGAAGTTCTGTCTCTGGGCTGACTGCACCCCTGCTCTTTAAACTGCTGGATGGTAAGTGCAACCTTCCATTGCAGAGATGCTCCTGATGGGGGCAATATTGAACCTGGTCAGGGAATGGCTTTCTTCCTCCTGGCGGTGGCTTCCCCGTGCATGACACCATGGCCTTCATGGATATGACTTCACTGTCCTTAAAAGGAAAAATGCCAGCACAGTTGAGAGTTGAACTGAGCCAGTAAAGTAGCCCCTGAGACATACTGGGTACGTCTTTAAAGTTCCTGTTTACTTTCCTGAGGAGAGATTACGAGAAGGAAATAAGATCACATTTTTAAGTGTTTTCATGATGCATGTTATCACTGAAACCAAGTACTATTCTAAATCAAACAACCTTAAAGTGATGCACAATTTGAATATCTATTTAATTAATCGAAATATTCCTTAATAAATAGTAAAACACATTCCATGTGTGTTTGAGGGGGTATGTAGACGGTATATACTTACAAATATTTAAATACAGGCATTATATTTGGCAGAGAAAATTGTAAACTTCTCAGAGGTCTTTATTATGCTAGAAAGTTTGGGGGGAGAAATAGGATTTTAATAAAACAGCTTTACTTAATCATAAAAGGGCAAATAAGATGATTTTTTAAACTCTGAAGGAAAAACAGGTAAACTATAAACTGCAAATACCTTCTTCATTTCAGACCTTCATCTTATGACAATATTGCCTGCCTTAGTAACTGTGTAATATTAAAAGGAAATGGCATAAAACATGGGAAAAATTTTATATTTCCATATATACATATATATGTAAATCTATAGAGACTCTAATAAACTTGTGTCAATATCAGTGTTTTAATACTGATTATAATAGCTCAAGAGTGTATATTAATAGAAAACAATATTGGTTTACTAAATCTGTATCTACATATAGGTATAAATGCAAAACTTATATACATACACATATCACATACACATAAGTAAAGAGAATACCATGTGATAAGTAAGGCAGAGATTAAAATTATACCAAGGAACACCAAAGATTGCCAGTGAACCACCAGGAACTAGGAAGCTGCAAGGAAGGATTCCACTACAGTTCACCGAAGGAGCATGGCCCTGTCCACACCTTGTTTTCAGACTTCTAGCCTCCAGACCCCTGAGATAATACATTTTTGTTGTTTGAAGTCACTCAGTTTATGGCACTTTGTTTTGCTGGCCATAGGAAACTAATACAGATGCTGTTGAGAAAACCTTTAGTTTTCGCTCAGCATATTTTCTTAAAATGCTCTTGCCCATAGCTTTTCAACATACCATATTATTTCAGGAGACCCTACACACAATTTCCAGGACTATCTCACTGTTTCTCACATTCTCATGTTCCTTGTTAGAGTCTCTCTGGCTCATATATACAACTTGAACCTCTCTAAAGCTCCATGGGCCAACCTAATGGCCATCTTTCCCTGAAGTACACCGAACTCAATAATATTCAGAAGCTTTATCTACCCTTTCAGAGTTACCCATCTATCCTTTCAGAGTTAACCATTCTTTCATCCATGTTCCTAAGATTAATATTCCCTGGGACGTCTGCAATGAGGTTTGTACCACTCTTGTTTTTATAATATCCTTAAAAATAAGAAATACATCTTAGTAAATCCTTGTCCTAAAGATAAGTTGGAAAAGTCTTGAATACTTCATTTTGGCATGATTTCCCTTCCCTTCTTCCATTGTTGTCATTGCCTGGCAGTCAAGTATGACATCTCTTCCACCCCAGGATTACTTCCTAAGTGATCTCAGTATGAGAATGAGCCTTTCTTCCTCTCTCTTTGGCCCCAGGTGAAGGGCAGGAAACCACTTAGACGAAGATGCCCATGGGAAGGCTACAGATCAGACTACCATGAGGAAACAAGAACAAAGCAGGAAGTATCTGTTGTGGAGCCCACTAGGAAGGGATCCACTTCTGTTCAACATCGCAAATTCCTTTCTTTTGCAGTTTTAAGCTAAATTTTATCTTGCTTAGAACAACTTTAACAATGTAATAAAGTTCTGAGCTTTCAAGAAAAAAATCTTATTGTATTTATTTATTTATTTCTGATTTTTCAAGTGAACTCTTTTTTCCACAAATGGATAGAGGGAAATCAATGACCAATTTTCAATTTGGGTAGTGCCAATCATGACAATTTTTAAAAACTAGAATATTGGGATATAATCCAACTCTCTATTATGAGAACTTCCCAAAACAGCTAAAATTAAAAAAAAAATTCTATATTGTAGTATCCAGAAAATACCATTTTATGTGAGAACAGAAATGTTCTTTTTTAGTCATGCACATCAGGATAATTGATAACTCCAGGGTCTAAATATGAATTTTACAAAGGAAAAGAACAGATTATTAAACTACTATTGAAACATTTTTAGTTACTGATACTTCTCATCATCACTAGAATACCAAAATTGTACTGCATTAAAGTTATGAGACCTATCTTTACCCATTTGATATGTATCTGAGTATTGTATAGTATGCCATTCCTTCTGGTGTGGGCCCCCTTCCTGATTCAGAGCTGGCTATGTGTACTCATATGATGAAAAGGGCTAGGGATCTGTCTAGAGCTTCTTCACAAGGCACTAATCTCACTCATGACCTAAGCATCTCTCAAAGACTCATTTCCTAATACTATCACCTTTGGGGGTTAGGATTTCAACCTATGACTTTGGAGGGGTAGGGGGACACACAAATATTCAGAGCATAGCTATCATAAAAGAAGCTATAAATAGATAGAAATATATGTTGTAGTGAAGCCACAGTGTTAAACAAATGTAATTTTTTTTCTCAAATTATTTTATAGATTAAATACAACTCCAGCAAAAATGTTCTAATTATTTTAATTTGACAAGCTAATTTTTTTAATTATACAGGTGAGAATTGCCAAAATATTTTTAAATAAGAGTAATGGGGAGAGGACATTGTTCAGAAATACTTAAAGGATAGAATAATTAAAATAGTGTGCTGGAGTGGATAGACAAATCAATATAGGGAAAAAGCTCAACAAAAATTCAAATATTTATAAAATTATAGTAAATAGTATAAACTTGGAATGCAAATTATTGGGGAAATGTTGGGTTATTATTAAATAAATTGTGCTATGAAAATGGTTCAATATTTTGTGGTAAAACTTATAGTAATATACATTCCAGCTGAATCAAATGGATCAATATAGAAAAATGAAAACATGGGAAAATAGAAGAAAATATGCCCAGCTATTTATGTAACATGATTAAAGAAACTAAGTATTAATCCAAAGCAAGAACCTGCAAAGCACTGCTTCACAGTGGGGGTTATTAACCACTTCATTTAGAATCAGCTGGGTTACTTGCAAAAACAGTTGCTAGGGTTACCCCAGAGAATTAATGAATAATATACCCTGACCCATAGGGCCCAGGAATCTGTGTTTTAATGAACACACTGGGACATTCTGATGCATGTTAAATTCAAGAACCACTTCCAGGCAGAATAAGATGTATAGAAAGATTTACTACACAGATATATATATTTCTATATATTTTCACAGATATATTTCTATAAAATACATAAAATCAAGAGTCAAAAGAAAACCTGGCAAAACAAAACAAAACAAAACAAAAACAAAAACAAATTACAGTTTTACATACATAACAAAGAGTTGAAAAATAATAAATTAACAAAAGAAAAACAAATTAGTGAAAAAAAACAGACTTTCTCAAAGGAAAAGTGGGTAAAGAATGGGAATAGGGAATTCACAAATAGAAGAAAAGAATAAATATGCAGATACAAAAAAATAGTCAATTCTCACTTGCAAAATAAAACCAGATGCAGATTCCTTTACAAATTGAGAAAGATGTTTTTAAGTGTAATGGCTAGTGTTGGCAAATGAACTTGTCCCTCTCAAATATCATGTGAGAGTTTCATGTGATTCCTTTTTGCTGGAGAGCTATTCAGCAAAATGAATCAAGTGTCTAACAATTATTAATATCTTCTGACCTAGTAATTTCTCTCTTTGAAAATTATCCTGAAGAAATAAACAGACCTGCAACAAATATTTATGTACAAGGATGAACAAATAAAAGCAAGGCTTAATGAACTCTTATGTACAACAATGAGAAATGAAACAACAAAAATCTCTCAAAGAGAAGTTTTTCATAAATTATTTAATTTGGATATGTTCATGATATAATTTTAGATGGAAAATGTCAGGGTACATGATATTTCTCAGCTATATGATTCCAGGTGTTTTTTGGTTTGTTTTTGTTTGTTTTTAATTTTTTTTTTTTTAAGTAGGCTCCATGCCCAGTGTGGAGCCCAACACAAGGCTTGAACTCATGACCCTGAGATCAAGACCCAAGCTGAGATTAAGAATCCAACACTCAACCACTAAGCCACCCAGGTGCCCCGATTCCAAGTTTGTATATATATATATTTTTTGAAAAGGTGGCTGGGTGGCTCAGTCAGTTGGGTGACTCTTTATTTCAGCTCAGGTTATGATCTCAGGGCCTTGGGATCAAGTCCAATATCAGGCTCTGCACTCAGGAATCTGCTTGAGAATTCTCTTTCCCTTGCACTCTTCCCCTCCTCCAGCTGGCGTTCTCTCTCTCTTTCTCTTTCTCTCTCTCTCTTTCAAATAAATAAATCCTAAAAAATAAACAAATAAATCTTTAAAAAAGAAATGAAAAGGTATTAGGAAAAATGTGACTCTCAGGGAATTTTAATAGCATACAATTGTTTCCATTTTATTAATTCTTTTCTTCATTTTCCCAGTTTTCTGCAAAGGAAATATATTATTTTGTTGACTAAAACAAACAAACAAACAAAACGAAACAAAAAAAAAAACAAGAAAGAAGTAGCTTACCTATTTCTTCAAACAATGCCAGCATGCCATAAAAAAATTTTTAAGCTTTCATTTAGAAGTATATTCTGGACTGTTTAAGCCATAAGCACACACATGCATAAAAATAGCCTTTCTGAAAAAATAATTACTGCCTTTGGGGGAGTAAAATTCAGATTGTGTTATGGACTGAACTAAAAAAATCAATATATTGAAATCCTAACCCCCAATATAACTGTATTTGGAGATAAGTCCTGTAGGAGGAAATTAAAGTTAACTGGGGTCATAAGAGAGGGGACTTGATTCACTAGGACTCGTGGGAGAGTCAAAAGAGGGAGAGTCCTCTTTCTCTGTTTACATACCAAGGGACCATGTGAACATGGTAACCAGGTGGTCTCCTACAAGCTGAAGAAGAGGCCTTCGAATGAAACTTGTTTTTTGTTTTTTTTTGTTTTTGTTTTTGTTTTTTTTAAGATTTTATTTATTTATTCATGAGAGACACACAGAAAAAGGCAGAGGCACAGGCAGAAGAAGAAGCATGCTCCCTACAGGGAGCCCAATGTGGAACTCGATCCCAGGACCCTGGGATGAAACCTGTGTTGCCAGCACTTTGATCTTAGATTTCCCAGCTTTCAGATCAGTGAGAAATAAGCCTCTGTAGTTTAAGCTACCCAGCCTGTGCTATTTTATTGTGGCAGCCTGAGCTAACACAAGAAGTTTTATCAATCTTATCATCCTACTTGGTTTTCAACGCATCTGTCAGTTTGTAAGATTCAAATCTACTTAACAAGGAGCATGGTATAGCACTTTGATGGATAATAAGAGAAATATGCTTTTTGAAAAAAAGGACTTACAGGGGCACCTGGGTGACTCAGCCAGTCAAGTAGCTGACTCTTGATTTCAGTCCAGGTCTTGATCTCAGGGTCATGAATTCAAGCCCTGCATTGGGCTTTGAACTGGGCGCGAACCCTACTTAAGGGAACAAAACAAATTTAAAAAAGAAAGAAGAAAGAAAGACCACTTTCTTGAGAGAATCATCTTACAAAGGAAGAGACTACTCAGAAGGGAACACCATCCATCATTTGGATATGTTCTATTTACTTATTAAACAGTCTGGTTCCATTTTATATGGGAACAGATTAAAAGAGGTTCAAAGTCACTGACTGCTGGTTTTTAAACCTTTCTTTAATGGCTTCACTGATTCGCCAGTGATGAATCTTTGGATATTGATTATTAAATTTAGAATTGATCTCAAATACATGTTAACAATCCTGTGTTTTAGCTTGCACTGGAGTAGGTAGAGAAATGAAGATGATTTCAACCAGGCAAGTGTTAGTTTTTTGTTTTTTTTTTAAGATTTTATTTATCTATTCATGATAGATACAGAGAGAGATAAAAACATAGGCAGAGGCAGAGGCAGTGGGACTCGATCCCAGGACCCCGGGATCACAACCTGAGCCAAAGGCAGACCCTCAACCACTGAGCCCTGCAAGTGTTGGATTTAAGCTGTCTTGTAAAATCATAAGCCCAAGAAGAAACATCTTAATGTTTAGGATTTCTGTTTTTAACTTATATTTTTATTTTATTTTACAAAAAAAAGAGAGACTCTATTATTTCTCATATATTCTATTTCATGTGAGAATAAATAAACTTATTGAGCCTATTCACTTCTTAGGAGAAACATCAAGCACTTTTCAAAAGGTGGATGCCTCTCTCACCTCTCTCACCAAAGGTGGAACCCTCATCTCACCTCTCCAGTCACTTTTTTTTCAGTGATTTATTGGAAATGAAGTCTAGATCCATAGTTAAACATATGCACACAGAGATACACATATACGTGTTATTGTAATATTAGTATGGATTTATATTACATATATGTGCATGTGTGTACATGTAATATAAATTGTGTGTGTGTGTGCGTGTGTGTGGTTTTTGTTTGCTTGGTTTAGGGCCCAAATATCTATTTACTTTTCAAAAAACATTAGGAAGTATTTATTTTTGGAAAGGCATGTGGAACAACACACCGCAATTTGGGCTGGCCAAATTTTGAAGTAGCCAATAGCCATATATGGAAAGTGGCTACCCTATTAGCTCAGATCAACATAAAAGACCAATGCATGTTTACTGTACTATACTTGCAATTTTCTGTACGTTTTTAAGTTTTCAAAGTAAGAAGTTGGAGGGAAAAGACATATAAAAAAACTTCCAATCACATGCCCTCTGCTTTGAATAGTTTACTCCTTCTAATCCCAGCTGACACATGTTTAACACATATTTTTGCTTTTCAAGCAGTGGTATTCCCACAGGACCATATTATGGACTTTTCATTCTTTGCATAGTTTCATGACTCTTAAAAATGATGTCACATAACAAGCAAACTAACTACTAATGACAGTGAAATGAGAAAAGGGTCCTTGGCATGGGTCAAAAAGCCATATGTATAATTTTTAAATCAATGCTTTAATTTCTGGTTGAGTAAGAGATATGGCAACTTGCTTGACTGCTCCCCCAAGTACCTGTTGTTCTTGTCTTGAACTAGAATCACAGCTCTGCACTCTGGTTCAGGAGGTGGCGTCCTCTCCAACCTCATCTGTCTCCTCTGACAAGGTGACAGCTTTTAGCTTGTCCAAGAAAAGATAACCCCTGATGCTCCTTGCTTAGAAAAACAAAACAAAACAAAACACATTCTCCTTCCAAAGAGAGAATAAAAAAGAGTTTAAAAAGAGTTAAGTAAAATGAAGTATGTAAAGAGTTTTCATTTTCAGCTGGGCAACCTTTAGTTTTGAGTACAACCCTGGCCTTAGTGATGGTAGCAACAGGTTGGATTTCCCCTTCTTGTTCACATCACTTATTTCAGCAACAGCTTCTTTTCGATAACATGACATCAGTTCTAGTTTCCTCCATTTACTTAACAAAAATATGGGTTGCTCATTGATAAGGTTGTCACATTTTTTTTTTTTTTTTTTTGTAATCCAGAATAGTAAAGTTTAGAGAATAGGAAAAATGTAGAGAAAGCTTTTACTGGAAAAAAAAAAAAAAATCAGCAGTAATGCAGCTACCCTAATTTGAATGGAACAAAGCCAATACTTGTACTTCTTGTTCCTTTCAAATACCTTTCTGGCATACCTGAGTTCTCACAGTCTCCAAGAATCATTAAAGACAAGAAAATTTTGTAATTGTTTTAGAATTTCAAAACTGCTGTGCAGGATTGAATTTAAGTATCCAAGAGGTCCTTGTGGAAGAGGAAGTGAGGGATATTTTGTTAAGCCAGCTATCAGCTGCATAGCCAAACTTTCAAGATTAAATTTTAACTCCTCAAATGAAAAAAGGAACAAAAGCACTTTGCTCCTTATTCAGAAAAGGTTGTTTAATAAAAACTAATTTGTGAGTGGATAAAACACTCAGTTATTAAGCCTCTCTAATTTTGTAAGTATTCTCCACTAAGAATATGTAAGCTATGTGCATACATACATATCTTTCAGTTCCAAACTTGAAGTCTGAAGGCAATCTCTGCACCTTCTCTATTTATAACTTTGTAAATTGAATATGACATATAATATTTATTCAGATTATTTTCTCTTATTCAATCTCCAGTGAAGAAAAATATAATTTTCTTCCTGAGGAAGCAGAGATTTCACAGTGGCTTTAATAAAATCAATCAGTTTCACCACTAGATATAGAATATTTCCCTCGGGGTCACCAAATGCTGAAGTTGATCTGTCTTCGTCAAAGCAGACAAGTTGTTAAATGAAAGAATCAGTATAGGAATACTTTCCACTAACTGAACTAGGAGAGAAGAATGAATGAGATGAACTTGACATACAAACACACACGTTTTCCTTTTCTCCTCATCTATTCCTTGCTCTGCTCTCCCCCAGTACCATCTGCAGAAGCAGCCATACTGAGAAAGCACCTTAAGTCTATCAACAGATACTGAAACTTGAAAGGAAAGGAAATTTGAAATGTGCAAATATAACATGTTCAACATTGTATTGCCTTAAGATTTCATTTTATTGCCTTAAGCTTTCTTTGTCTCCTTTCCCTGTGTCACATTCTCTGCCACTAGCCATAGGCCTGGCTCTCTCTCACACATGCCCACTCAAAGGGGCACACATGTTGATTCCTTGTGGGGATTTCTTTCTTAAAGCCATTTCTTCTCCAAACTGAGAAGAATGAAGAACTGGACCCATTAAATGATCATTTCCTCACATTTAGAATAAACAATCTGGGAGAGCAGTTTAAACGAATATGAGGAATCTACCAAAACTTAGTAATAAGGGGTCACATAAGGAGGATGCAAAAGTAGGAAGCTTTCTTTTAGCACTTCCTCATGCCAAAAACAGAAGTGGAAAGTATGGCACCCATGAAAAAATTTTAATCTGTAATAGTTTCAATTTCAAGCTTCGTCCCAATAAATGTAGACACAACAAGGTTAATACAGATCTTTATTTTGTATACCAACTTTAAACCCTCTACCAAAAGTCTTAAGATATTTCCTGAATAAAAGTATTTTTTTCTCCCTTAAGGCTAAGCCCTATGGGTAAGTAGAAAACTTGTAAAACTGGTTCTACCAGCAAACTATAAAAACTTCATGCCCTATTTACCACATTAGAAGAAAGCAACGTTCTCCTTTTTTCTCATTCTTGTTTTAGCCTGAACACATGGCTTTTTCTGAAGCTCTGCCAGGTTCAGATCAGATACTATTAGGGCAGTGATGACTGTGGGTTATTGCACACATTACCACCATGGCTTCTCCTTTGAGATCCCTTTAAAGTTTCTATCGGGTTCTATTTTCATGTGAATGTGTGTGTGGGAACACCTCTGGAGGATATTAAGTAGTTGTATCATCGATAAATGTTGGCGATGCTTATCTATTTCTCTGGATTCTAGCATGCAAGACTTTTGAGATGACCTACTAAGATAAAGATCTAAGTGACAAGTGTTAAAGAGAAAAGACACAATTTGATTGGAAAAGACTTAAGAAGAAAACACAGAGGTTACTTTCTGCAATATGTGTCCATGATGACTGTTCAGCAGTGCTTCTTTTAGAACCCTTGCTGAATTCTTAGTGTTTAATTCACTGTAATGATTACCAAATCAAACACAAAGAACTGAGAATTCAGTAGCTGTTGATATCCAATGAGTTCTGCATACTCAGTAAAGGCTTATTTAATTAAAAAAGAAAAAATGGGAAGGGGGATTTTTCTGGTTCTATTTTCTTAATGTTTTTATTCCATTCTCATTTCTGAGCAGGTGTAGACATCTCTGTAGTAGAACTTTACCTCCACAACTGCCTCCTCCAGCCTTGACCTACCTCTGTTTTATTTTTCTCTCCTATTCTCCTAACCTCCACCCCCCCCCCCCCCAATCAAATATCTGACGGAGAGAAGGAATAAAGTCAGGGCTTGGTAATTTTCAGTCTCATCACCAACCCAGGCTTGAACACTCTTGAAGTTTTTCCTAGTAAAAGCAAGTAACCATCCATATCAATTAGGCAGGCTAACCTAATCTAAGTATCCTGAAAATATAATGGCTGAAATAAAATAGAAGTGGATTTGTCTCTCAAGTAATAATCTGTGCAGGAGATGGGAGAGAGGGCCAGTGAAGACGGGTTCTGCTCCACTGAGTCATTTAGGAATCAACCCAAAATGAAGGTGGTCCTTCCACAGTTAACACACGACTTCTAAGGTTTGTCTTGTCATCACTATTTCAGCTCTGAGAAAGAAGAATGAGCTATAGGAGTGAGCACACAAATTTTCAAGGCAGGGCTTGAATGACATCCATCACTTTTGCTCATACTTCACTGGAGAGACCTTAGTCTTATGGCCACAACTAGCTGCCAGGGGGGTGGGAAAATATAGTTCATGCCTGGGTAGCTTTGTCTCAGTTACAACTCTGTCTTACCTTGGAAGCAGTGGAACACAGAATTTGGTGGACAACTTGCAATCTCCACCATACCGTCTAAATCTTTTTATGGTTTTAAGAATCATGAGGATACAATAAAGGTTTAAGGATCAATTGTCCTGAATCCTTTGTAGAACAAATGATTCCTATGGCTTACGTTAGTCATCTGTGATGGAAATGTATTTTCTTGATGGAATGTTAGGGTCCTATCATGAATTATTATATACATAAGTGGTATGAGAATAAAATGAGAGAATATATAAAACCTGTTTGGAAAAGCTAAGTATTATAGTTCTACAGTGTACTAAATTAAATCAAATTATTCCTTCATTGTTCAAATCTAAGGAGTTAGTTTGAGCCTATGAAACCAGTCAGTGCCCAACATTTCTATAATTGAAATATAATGACTAGCCAGTATGAATGCGACTTCAGTCATCCAATGTCATAGCTCTAAGAACATCAAAACTGACTACCATTTTGGTAACATCATTGAGTTTGGAAGATCAATGAAGTTTGAAGGCAAAATATAATGTGGAATCTTTGAGAATGTTAAGACCATCAGTGAATGAACCCTGGACGCAGAACATTCAGAGAAGACTTAAGTTTTGTCCAAGGAGTACAGACCAATCAAAGTAGGAGGATAAACAGGAAACGGAGCAAGTCCCGTTCACTGGGGCCACACAAAAAATGCAGATCATAGCAGAATATAATATATTGGCTAGACCCAGTTTTTAAGAGCATTATAATAAGGATATAGAACTCTATGCCCAATCCTGCATAACAGCCCTGATCAATACTCTGATATGTCATGTAAAGAGAACAGCTAAGTTCTATTAGCTATTACTATTCTGGCTAAGTTTAGGTAATGGAGGTCCCTTGACCCATTGACCTTGTTACGGCATTAGAGAGTCAACATTTTGCCATTAAATGTCAGATCAATTCCCAATGATTTAAACATTACCCAGAAGTCTCTGGCTTCCTGGAATCTTTCATTAAAAAAAAAAAAAAAAAAATTCAAACACTACCATTTTCAAGAATCTAAAGAATTATTTACTACATGAGCTTAATTCATCTTAACATTCTTGCCCTAATTGGTTACCAGTATTTATAAAGCAATGCCTCTGATTTTAAAAATACTATATTATTATTATTTTTAATTGCATTTATATCTATTTTTTTATATCCAAGGAATAACTTTTCTCTCTGGTATTCTCATAAGCAACTTACTACAGACTGGTAAGTTTTCTTATATATAGCCTTTATCAGAATCATCCTTAAGTACAATTATGTGTGAAAAGGTTTTTCTCCTTTGAGATCAAGCATGGCCCATGTTTAATTTAGCCTTTATCCAATATAATGTCTTACATTTAGTAGACATTCAGTACAACAATTAGTAAAATTTTGGCCCAACTGTATCTCCTTCAATTCAAGGTGGTAGGATATAGAAGGGAGGCCTATTCATATGGCTATCGTAAAGTTAGAGGGAGCCTCTTAATTTTCCTCTCAGGAATAAGTGGATTGGTCTCTCTGGCCCTCTACAAGAAGACTCAAGTCTAGTTTTTTTATACTCCACAAAATGTGGGAGCTCACGTGGGGGCATGCCCCCTGCCTTACAGTCCTAGATAAATAGGCATGGAGCAGCTATAATCCCTAACTTTCTCTTTTATATTTCAGAGATCACTGGAAGAATCCAGTGTCCAGCAACTGACATATCTTTTTGATGGCCATGATACATGTTATTAGACTGACGAATTGAATAAAGAAATGAGCCAATAATTGCCATCCCTAGATACCAACCAATTTCCACCTGGCATCTGTCTGCTTGAGGTGTTACTTCCATTAGGTATGACATAGTATAATCTAAAATAACACCTAATTTAGATACTAGTTCACTTTCGGAGCTGCTGGCAAAAAGAAGGGAGAAGATTGTGGCTCCTTGTATTCCCAGCTTCCCACTTTCATTGTACCTGCTGTACAATTATTGCTGTCTTGCCTGCCAAAATTCCATTAAGGGTTCTGGAGCTCCTGGCACTTGTATGGATACTCTACTAAATTTAATCACCAAAAGATGACTTATTCTGGCCAGCTGGGTACATCAAACCAAAGAAATAATATCAGAGAAATATACGGGGAATCTATTTTATCTAAATGCATGGAGGAAGCAAACAAGAGCGCCTTTCTGCTGGTGTGATTTTCCAATCTTTTTTTCAGTTTCATCGCCAATTCAAATATTTACGCCAAAAGAGGCAGTATTGCCAGGGACAATAGAAAACTGCAGAGAATCCATCAGCCTTTGGCTGCTTCCAGAGGCAAGGTCTTAGCTTCTCAGCTGAGTTGGGATTGTGGGGGTGTAGTTCGAATCAGCAAAAGCTACTTATCGCACACTGCACTTGCACATACCTACGGTGGGGCCAGGACAGCTGGGAATTGCGGTGAGGGGCTTGGCTACCCTTGGAAGCACTCAGACTCTCCTACCTGTAGGGGAGTTGATTTGGCCTGGCTTAGGAGAGTCTTCACTGCAGATAATTCACATACCGAATTATTTATCATTGGCTCTCTGGGTTGTGCTTAACTTTCTGTTCTTCTCCCATCACCTTAAGGTAAGAAAAGAAAGAAAGAAAGAAAGAAAGAAAGAAAGAAAGAAAGAAAGAAAGAAAGAAAGAAAGAAAGAAAGAAAGATTAATTTTTAAAAATAGAATTATTATCACTGCCTGAATCCAGCTACCTAGAATTTGCAATAGCCCATCACTGAGAATAATGGCATAAACCTTTTTTTTTTTAAGTTTCACAAGCACAATATATCTTATTTTCATTGTGATGTTTTCCATTGCAGGGGTAGCTGGCAGACAAGACCTAGTCCTTTATTTATTTCCTTTCTAGATGTTGATGAAGGTACGTGTCAATGAGGCAATATTACTTATTTCATGATGACAGTCATGCTTTGTATGGTGACCTGTGACCTCCTTCCTCTGGGGATTTTGAGGTTCATATGACTGTACTCTGGACATCTACACAGGAAGGAATGCATTCAAGACTAGAAAATGTGGGAGAAATTTAGTGAATAAATAGGGCTTACTGAACAGAGGAAAAACTGGGTAATTTTACCCACCCAAAACTGGGATTAATAGCTATTTGTAGCCCATAGGTCTGCACCTTTAATCACTTATTCAGACATACATCAGTACAGTCCCTTGCTCAAATATTAATTACCTGCCCTGGCTGGCCTGGGGCGGGTAGAGGCTAGAAGGAACAGAGGAGGTTATAAAGGAGAAGTAAATTCGTTTAAAGCAGCTGAGAGCGGAGTTGGGTGGGTAAACATCTGTGATGAGATGGGAGTCAAATACAGCTGTTAGCACTTTGACCAGGCAGTGACCCTGGACCCTCTGCTTCCAGGCCAAGCAGACAGCCTCCAGCTGGACAACCACCATGCTCTCCCTCCCCTCCAGCTGGCTCTGCAGGAGGGTCTCACGCAGGATCAGATAGTCCCATCTCCCTTGCTTTTTGGGACCAGGAAACAAGAAAATCATTGCTCACCCCACTCCAGATTTGCGACATCCAGCTCAGTACCAGCTCCCGTGCTGGGCAGCCACACTGGGAGGGTCTCTTGTATAAGAAAAGAGGACAGAATGTTGGAAGGGAACTCTCCTTGACAGATGGGAATGAGAGTGGTGTGAGTAACTAACTGGAGGCAATAAAGGTGTTAGCAAACAGCAGGAGGGAAGAGTGGGCCCGCCGAAGACTGTCTCTTCAGCATGCTGCGTGTTGTACAAGTGCCAGTGAGAGCTGCCTCTCTAAGCTTGGGTATTAACAGCATGTGGCTTCGGCAGATTCACATGGTACTCATTGACTTTCTCAGTATCACAAAGCATTGGCTGGGTCCTATCCAACTGAAGGGACTACTGGCTCTTTGTCACCCTGGTGTCTAATGCCTTCCCCCCACCCCTCCCTGTCCTTTTTTTGTCCCAGGTCTTCTGCTTTTTTCTTCCCTGTCTCTTATACTTCTTTACATGATATTCCCCCTTTTCCTTTGGGATTTTTGTCTTTTCTTACAGAAAGGAGAGCCTCATCAGCAGTGTCAAGCCCATTGTGATATAGCCAATTACCCTAAAATCATGCCATCTAGCCCTATCCTCCGTGTTGAGAAAACCCAGCTGTTGCTGAGAATTGTATATGTATACAGTGTTTAAACATGCATGGTAGCAAGTATTCTTGAATCAAAAATGTTAGAACAGTCTTAGATGCTTATCACCTCCTCTCAACTATGTTCCATTTTACAACCACGCAAATTATGGCTTGGAAAAGTTAAACAATTTCCTAAGATTGTACCATCAATGGGGTAAAGGGGTCACTAGGACCCAGGCCTCTTGACTCCCTATCCAGTGATTTTTTTTCCCTTTTATTAATTTTAATGTAAAAATCTCAACCCCTATGTTACATCCAGAAATATTCCTTACCCCCAGTCATGTTTGAATCCCTCCACTACTGAAACAAGTACAGCTAATGAATCAGGGATGCTCTTTTGTTCTCCTATTACTCATTGGACCTTAAGGAAATCACTCACCTCCCTAGTTCTCAGTATTCTCCTTCACAAATGAGCAGGCCAGAAAGATTGTCTTGGGTTGCTTCTCACTCCAAGACTCGATGACCCTTCAGGCTTCACTCATTTCTCCCGAATACCTGTCATTTCTAGGTAAATAGAGTTCTCAATTCTTTCTGCTAAAAGAGGTTAAATAAATAAAAAGGAAAGTTCGGGCTATGCTTTTGGCCTAAATTATAACTTTGTGACCAGAGATGAAGGAAGTTAATAGCAATAAGAAAGCTTCCAGGGTCTACCATTTACAATTTAAATACTTTACTTGGAAGGTTAAAAGTTCAAAGTTGAGTCATAGTCTGAGGTGGCTCTGCTCTTTCTTTTTAATTATCTGAGGTCAGGAAGTTAATAATACCAGAAATCCCCAGTGGAGACCTCTTGTGCACTGCGTGAACTTTAAACTTGCTCTCTCTCTCTCTTTTTTTTTTTAAGGGTAAAAAGTTCAGTAGAAACACAGTGGACTTTTCGTCTTAGCCTCCACCCATTCATCCCCCAAGGTCAAAAGTTGAACTGTAAAACAGAAACTCTTGTTCTCTGATCCACATTTAAACAGATCACTTATTAAAAAGTAAACATTCCAAATGCAAGCAAGATCCAAAGTGAATCTGTTCAATAAAAATGAAAATACTGTAATGAAATGAGTGTTTGATCTTTATCACTTGCCTTGGAATTGAACATCAGAATATATTTTCTTATGTTTTGAAACTCGGAGAGAGCAGTCACAAAAGCTCCTTCCTTACCTACCTCTGCCCTGAGATTGGCATATCTGGAAAAGATAAACCTAAGACATTTTTAAATAGCTGTGTTTACAGCCTTATCCTAAGGAATTTTCTGCAACTAATTCTGCACCATTTATGTTTATTTATTTGTTTTGCTCAAACAGGAGTTCAAGAACCACAAAATGTGGCTTAAATCAGAGCAATTTAAAGAACTGTGGAATTAAGAGATATTTGCTAAACAGGGCGGGGGCTGTGGAGAGAATAAAGAAATAGATGAATGAACCCAATGAACCTCACAGAAATAAGAAATGGAATATATTTAAGATATTCAAAATGATAAAGCTCAAACATAAAGCCAAGAGGATGGCTATAGAGCTCTATGTACGTATTTAATAAAGGCAAGACTAGTTTTCTTGAAATGATAGTGCAAATTTAAGAAGTAAGAATATTAACTAAATATTAACTCAATCCAATCCTCTTACTTAGAACAACTCCCTGAACCACCATCAAATGAAGCTTTTATTGCATGCAACCCCCAAGTGTCCTTTTCTAATAAAATAAACAATATATGTGTCCTTTTTTTTTTTTTTTCAACACATACCTATTGGGAATACTTCTACTTGCTTAAAAAAAAAAAAAAAAAAAGTCCTACCAACATTTGTTCCAAACAATTTTTAAGAAAGCAACTTTGTCACAATTTACCAGTCCAAATGAAGGTAATACCACCTGCTTTTTTCTCCCTTAATAATTTTTGTAGGGGATCCCTGGGTGGCTTGGCGGTTTGGCGCCTGCCTTTGGCCCAGGGCGCGATCCTGGAGTCCGAGGATCAAGTCCCGCATTGGGCTCCCGGCATGGAGCCTGCTTCTCCCTCCTCCAGTGTCTCTGCCTCTCTCTCTCATTATGTCTATCATAAATAAATAAATAAATAAATAAATAAATAAATAAATAAATAAATCTTTAAAAAAATAATTTTTGTAAAACTTAGTGAGAAAACAACACAAAATGGTGAGAACTTTGAAATAAAGTTATACAATAAATACATTCATCATAAATACTTTTCCCTGAGATGTCAGCTTTGATAATGTCAGTTCTTAGACTTTCTGATTAATTTAAATACAAATCAAAACTAAAAGCTATGGCTTTGAAGAGGTCATGACCTCGACTCACTTCCACGGCATCCTTTGAGACTCCTGGATGCAGCTGGATGACCCAGACTCAGGAATGACACAGCCACAGGAAGGAAGTGGGGAGAGCATAACGAGGCAACTTCCTCTTGTTAGGACTCTCCTCTCAACAGCTGTAAGGAAGGGTGGAAATTCCTTATGAGTCAAAGTGTGACTTCAAAGTGAGGGATAAAATTTGAGAGACGTGATCCTATTGATTAGGATGTTGACCAAAGGAAGTCACTTCATTTAGGAGAGTGTACAGGGAAAAATCAGGTATTAAGTCAGATTAGGAGGTGAAGAGCATTTGGACACTACTGAGACACTTAGTCTGGTATTACGTTCATGAGAATAACTTCTGGTTTCAGTTCATCTTATGAATAGATTCCCATGAATATCTGTTTCTTCTTTTTTATTTTTAAGTTGCCTCATTGTATTTGAGTTAGCTGTTTTCAACCTGCTGTCTGATTAAATTCTTGATTAGCTTTTTTTCTTTTTCTGGAAACCCCTTCAGGTTTTAAGAGGCTATTATATGATATAATAAGACTGTATTCTGGGCATACCTACCCTGAATGTCCTCATAGGATAGAAATAAGACTAGATCCATATAAAATCAACCACACACAACAATATGAGGAGTGTACACACAGTAAGTATGAACAAGTGCCATGAGAACCCTGGGTCTTTGCCATGTTTTGTTTTTTTTTTTTTTTTTTTTTTAATGCCTCCTTGCCTTACACATTCTGATCTCTCTTCCTGGAATAATCCTCTCATCCTTGATCCCTGAAAACTTCTACTCCACCTCAGTACTGCTCTTCCTTCACACCTCACCTCCCTTTCCCTTTCTGGACGTTAGTGTCCCTTCCACAGCCACCTGTGCAAGGAGTAACATCAGAGTAACTATCTGACCACATTATAATGTTTGGTTAATTTTTCCGCCTCTGACAATAAATTATGATCAAATTGAGGGAGAAAAGTCCCATGTAATTCCCTGGAAAGCCCTTCTTCAGAAATATAGAATGAAAACTTGACAGGAACAGAATTCAGTAGATCCTTAATGGATGGCAAAAGTGAGCTGAAACTCAACAGAGTATACAACAGAGTGAACTCAAACAGTCCTGACAGATTTCTGGAATACTACTAGCACAGCAGTTTTCAACTTTGGCTGTGCTTTGATATCACCTGGGAGCTTTAATATATCCTTGATGCCTAGGTCACAGCCCTAGAAATTTTGATTTAATTGGACTAGGGTAGAGCTAGGCCATTAGGGTTTTGAAATACTCTCAAGTGATGACTGTGACGATGAGAACTTAAGGATGAGGACAACTGCCAGTAAGATGGTGTTAAATGGGAATCACTTCTAGAAGTCACTGTCAGCAGTGGGAGTCACAAATGGGCTCTCAGTTTAAGGATACCTTATTTTTCATTCTTTTGAGGAATAAGTTACTCTCCCATCTGAACTGCTTTGGCAACTTTCTATTATCCTCATGATAAAATCAAACACCTTGGCCAGCCAGCATGTTACTCCAGCCTTTCATGAAATAATCCCATCTTTTTCTTCTTCCATATTAATATCATGTGTGCAAAGTCATGTAAAACTGTCATACTAAACTGCTTGCTATTGCTTAAATGTGCCATATAAAACTCTTCCCATATCTTCTTATGTATCTGCTTCCACGAATGCCTTTCTTCTTATTCCTACAGGTAATTCATGCTCATACTTCAAGACCCAACTCAGGCTGATCCTTCTTTAAATGCCTTTCCCAGTCCCATTCATTTTATAAAGTGCTTCTCTCTTATAATGTGCACAACTTGGTTCGCCACTCATTTGTAGCAATGAACACTTTGGCTGAAACTCCCTCTCTGACTGTGACTTACACTGAATTGTTTTAGATTCCCAATGGCAGCAACTGTGTCTTTTTTTCTGGACCCACTTTTCCCAACATCCAGCACAGTGTTTGACATATGGAGGGTGCTCACTGAATAGTTATCGAATAAATGGAATGCAAGGATACATATGGAGATGGACAAACAGAGATGATTATATAAATTAATTCCTCCATCTATTTAATCTAGGAGGACTCTTAAGGTACTCATCATTGAGGAAAGGGAATAATAACTTCCCATAATATTTATTTCATATTCATCTCCAGAAGTGGGAGGCCCAGTAGCCTGAACCAGTGGTGACATTAGAGACTCCACACCAGGGCAGATGGCCCCAGGAGGAAGGATTACAACCATGATTTCCTTGGTTATACTAGAATTTTCTTGTTAAAGAAATAGAAACAAAACATTCTAGTCATGTTGTGTTTCAAAAATCCTAACTTTCTAGATGATTCCTTAGCCCTTAGCTACATCACTTTCCATTTTTTCTTCTCACTGGCCTTGGGTTCTTCTTCATTGAATCATAATCAGTAAAAAAGCATTTGCTCCTCCTCTCCCAATTTGGGTTCCAGCTGGAAGTTAATTGAATTCATAGTTTGTTAGAGCCAAAAAGAATTTCAGGGATCATCTCATCCAATACCTCCATTTTGGCAGACCGAGAAGCATTTGGGAAAAGTTTGGGGAATGGAGAGTCTTTGGCAGTACTCTTATAACTAGATGGTTCTGAGCCTCATTAGCACAGGAGGACCAATGAGGAAGCTGCAACCTTAACACTCAAATTATCTAGGAGCTTAAGTTCCCTTGCAAGTTCTCCTCTATTTCCAAAAAGTCCTGTGGGGAGCCTATGTATGCTCAGAAACAAGTCAGTTAATGTTCTTTGTCCTGGGGCCCCTTCTTCCAAGCTCCTTCTCACCAGGTCCCTGCTTTGGGCCCCTCCCTAAGAAGATCCTTCTGGTATACTTCCATTTTCTGTAGAAGAACTCCAAGGCTGCTGTGCAAGAGACTTTTTTTGGGGGGTGGATGGGTAGGTAGAGGATTTAGGGAATGAAAGGAATGAGAGGAAGGGATGGGAGTGGGGGAAGGTGTTGAAAATCATAAGAGTGAACTCTCCCTCAGCTTCTGAGCCATACTTTGCTATAGCTGGACTGGAACACTAACCTGGTGCTCTGGAATTTGGTTCTAAAATCACATCTGGATTCCAAACCTGTCCCTGCTGCCTATTATGTCTGTGTCCTTCAGCAAGATATGAAAACTTTCAGAACTACTTTTTCCTTCTTAATATGGTACGAATAATAATTCTTTCCTCACATAATTTTTTGAGTATTAAACGGAATACTTTATATATATATTAATATATTAGGTGCTTAGCATAGTGCCAGAAGTTGGTAAGCACTGAACAAATGGTATAGATATCACTATTTTTATCTTTGTCATTCTATCACTACCTGCTTCTGTAGTTTTTCATTGAAATAGCTTCTTCTGCTTCTGCTCCTAACGCCTCTTTCTAAATCTTTTTTTTTTTAAAGTAGTCTCCATACCCAATTTAGGACTTGAAATCACGACCCTGAGATCGAGAGTCACACACTCCACTGACTGAGGTAGCCAGGAGCCCCTCTTAATCTCTCTTTCCATAATGGCAGGCACTGAGGCCAGCTGGGAGGATGCAAAGTCTCCCCAGCTTCTTCATTCCCCTCTTTACCCTCTTCTTGGCACCTGTACACAAAACTTCTTTTTTCTCATTTTCCCTACCTCAGACAGTTTGGTTCCCAATTGGTACAAACAGTTCCTCACAAAACCAAATTTTAATCTTATTAGAGCATCAGCTAGGACATCTTAGTGGTTTCACTAGCAAAGCCAATCTGCACTTCTAAAATAATGGAAGTTGCAGTTGCCAGTTTTCACTAGAGGAAAAAAAAATGTACATGTTTTGGTGCCAGATTTTCCCCAGAGCAGCATTCTCCTCTATAGTAATAAAGCTCTAGCTAGACACATGGTTGCCTGGAGATAATATTTCACACATTCAACCATGCAGATGAGAAGAACATCCTGAAAGCGAGCAGAGCAGGAAGATGGAGGCCTTGAGTAACTCTGTGTTTACCCATCCAGTAACCCTGAGATGCCTGGATGATCCACTATATTGAGACAGTTCTGCTTTCCTTATAGCATGACATACCAAGTAGTATTGTTTCTAAGCATTGCAAAAAGAAAGTCTACTAGGACGCCTGGGTGACTCAGTGGTTGAGTGTCTGCCTTTGTCTCGAGGTGTGATCCCGGGGTCCTGGGATGGAGTCCCATGTTGGGCTTTGTGCATGGAGCCTGCTTCTCCCTCTGCCTGTGTCTCTGCCTCTCTCTCTTTCTCTCTGTGTCTCTCATGAATAAATAAATAAAATATTAAAAAAAAGAAAGTCTACTACCATGATGTTCAGACATTAAGGCAGCCCCAAAAATAATGTTTTGTTAAAATATTAATATTGGTTATATGCTCACAAAGGGGTTGGGGGAACAAACATCTTCCCAATCCTGGTATAGGAGCTTAAAAGTTGGTATTGCCAAAGGTTTCAAGATCGCCTACCCAGCCAAGCATTAAACATGTGTGGTCACCTTCTTATTATTAACTAAAGTAGAAAAAACAAAGTCAAGGCAGGGAAATGATGTTCTTTATAGAGACAACTTTCATGAACAACCATCCAAGTTACTTTTTAATTACAAATAGATACAGTGTGTTTCACCCTTTAAGCAAATTAGGAGTCCTTTGATTATCACTCAGGGAAGCTCTATACAGAAACCATTAAGGAGATCACCCCATGAGATATTGGTCTCATAGTCGCAACCACAGGGAAGAGAGTTCACTTGATCAGTTTTGGAGCAAGACTAGCAGCCTTAGCTTATTCAAACATTTAAACCATGTGTGGGATTAGCCCAGGCCAGTAGCCCGGACTGACAGCCTTGATTTTTTAATATTTCCATATTATATATTTTTATATTATATACATTCAATTTATCTATTTGACTGATGTATATAATTTATAAATCAGAGTCCATGGATTATGGAACTTTCCAGAGAATGAGTTTTAGAACTCAAATACATCCATGTGAACAGCCACAGATTCTCAAAACCCTGTTCTATCATGCTAATCATGCTGGACTAAGACCATCCCTCAAGACCAAGGACACTAGACTCCATGTAACCAAGATTCCATGCCTACAAAGAGTAGGTTAAAAATAGACACAGGTAGTTCCTTTCTATGAGCTACTAGGGCCTCCAAAGGGCAAAAGTCCTGATTTGATGCCAAAATGATATATTTGCCTTATCAGAAAGAAATACTAAGTCAAATGACTTGTCCAGGAATACATGGTCAGCATGGGGCAAAGGAGAACTGTCCTCATATCACCCAAATAATAATTTAAGCCTATCTTCTCACTCGTGATTTTAGTAATGAAATCAAGATGTTATATGAGATAAGTAAGCTGTCTTAGAAAAACTTACTACCTATTAATACTGTAAATTATGCCTTCCCATGCATTACTTTTGTTTTCATGTCTTCTAAGTTTAAAAACTTCTGCCAAATTTTCTTGATCATGTCCTGTGTTCACTAATATTGTGAGGTATATCTGATTTCCTTTTCACATTCGTATAAAATGACTTTCCTTTCTCACTATGACATTGTTCTATCCTCCACTTAAGGCGTCAGCTTTGTGACAGGTGGTATTTGATATTGTGGCTAATCTAACATCCACTGAATCAAGGGGAATAACAGACTACTAACAGTTGTTACACATTTATAATGTGTCAGGCACCTTCTAGGCATGTTATGTTTATTAACTCCTAATGTACACGATACATTAATTATCATAACAACCATGAAGACTGGATAGTTTTATTATTCCCATTTTATAAATAAGAAAACTTAAGTTAAACAATTCAGCCAGCAGCATACCACTAAAAAGTATCAGGGACAAAATCCAAACTCAGATGATCTGGCACCATGATACAAAATTTACCAGGGGTGTTATTCCCATTTAACAAAGACTATGTGGGCAGAAGTTATGAAAGTTTGTGAATTGAAAAGTTACAAAACTATAGAATCTGGGGTCAAAGGGAGCTCAAATGTCTGCTAGGTCTTCTTGCCCAAAATATCAGTCCAGGAAATTAACTGGTTGTCCATCAAAAGCTGACACCAAGGAGAAAAGAGACCTGAATACATCAGAGAAGATAGTCAAAAAAGACAAGCAGAAGACTGAACAGAATCACTTCTAAAAGAAGAAAAAGGTAAAACATTTGTGAATGAAAGGCAATCTTCTAAAGTAGAAATCTAGCTTGGCTAGATAATAGACTCACTGGCATTTAAACCACCGGATGATGTCGTAGGTAGTCAGAAGGGAAGAATAAGGTTAGGGGAACACAAGCCCAGAGAGGGTTTTTGTTTGGTTCTTTGGCAATATTTGAAACTAGGAAATGATGGGGAAATTCTAATTTCTGAGAACGCTTTTCACAAGAAAGGCTGAGATTAGAGTTTCCAATGAAGAGATGCTGCAATCGAAGAAAGCAAAGTTCAATAAAGCACTCAGGCCAGATGGCATTTATCTGAGTGTTCTGAAGCAAATAAGGTGTGAAACAGCAGAGATTGATGAGGACAGATACCATGTTCCTAAAAATAGCAACTGTTGTTGAAGATTGTCCAGTTTCTAACACAGTATCCATTTTTTAAAAAAAAGGGAAACTGAAAGAAATACCAGGAATTCAGACAAGTGAACTTTGTTTTGGTGCTAGGATAAATGTTTGGGGAAAAAAAAACAAAAAACATCTGAGGACAGTACCAAATGAAATCTGGGGATTGAAACCTCCCATTGTCTCTGCAGTAACGGGAATGTTCACTTTCCAATCTTAACATTGATAGTGATTACTCTAGAGCCACATGATGCACTTCGCTTTTCAAAAGGTTTGAGACGAAGAAACAGGGTTTTTTCTTTGTTGTTGTTTGTTTTTGTATCTAAAACTAGCTAAAGAAACTAGAACCATTTATAGTGTATGCTTAGGTCAAAGAAGAGAGATATGATACAATGTGCCTGGAATCTCTTGTTGGGATGAATTGAAATTTCAGATGCATTTTCAAAATAATTATGAGGCCTGTGTGAACCACAGGCAACTGACTCCCACATGACTTACACTGTGTGTGGCACCATTTACGAGGGTAAGCAGTAAGAAAAGAAATGGCAATCACATGATCATATGATCATCATCACTAACATTTATTGAGTGTTTACTACGTGGCAAGCACATGGCTTAGTGTCTGACATCCATTATGTCAATTATTCTCCATCTGTGAGCGACAGTATAACCTATGCAGAAACATCTGCTATTTCAGAAAGAAAAATGTCCTAAGGGGTAGGACAGTATCATCCGCAGTCAAAGTTCAGAAGAGTTCCAAACAAAGCTCATCTAAACTATTCTGGATAAAACATGGTCTTCATTTAAAACTGAATGAGGCCCACAAGGTTGGAAAGGAAGTCAAAGATGGAATCTGTTTTCTGCCCTTCAGTCTATGGGCCAGTTGCTCGTATCTTCTGAATCTCCAGAGAGTCAGGCTGACATTGGTTCCAGATTCCACCTGAATGGCCAGCCCCGAGACTAACAAGTTCTATTTTATTTTATTTTATTTTATTTTATTTTATTTTATTTTATTTATTTTATTTTATATTCATGAGAGACAGAGAGAGAGAGAGAGAGAGAGAGAGGCAGAGACACAGGCACAGGGAGAAGCAGGCTCCCTGCAGGGAGCCCAATGCAGAACCCTATCCCAGGACCCCGGGATCATGATCTGAGCCAAAGGTAGATGCTCAACCACTGAGCCACCCAGGTGCCCTGAGACTAGCAAGTTCTTACTGTTTCTTTGTTTGTGTATGTGTTTTTTGGGGTTTTTTTTTTGTTTTGTTTTGTTTTGTTTTGTTTTAATTTCCTGGTCCTTAAACTCATTTCCTTACCTAACTTCTGTCCCTTGCTATTTATAACTGTTTTGTGTTTGTTTCCTGATTCCTCTGGCTTCATCGCTTTTCCCATGGCTTTCATCTGTGTTGCCTGCCTGGGATCTCAGACCCATGTAGGTTTAAACTTCCCTCAAGCTTTGTCTGAAATTCTCCCAGCCTTTGGTCCACAACCGCCTGCTACCCAAACCAGTGCTAACAGACAGAACGATCTGGAGCCCATAATGATTAGAACTATTCTGTTAGTCAGTGACCCTTCCGAATTAAAATACTTTCTTCAGGGTTCTCCACACAGTGCTTCAAGTACTTTCTGTTCAGTAAAGGCTTGCTGACTGAATTTACAGTGCATGCAGTAACATGAACTGCAGACCAGAGTCCAAATTACAACACATGACCTCTATGGCAAGAAAGAGCAAAAAAATAAAACAACCTTGGACAGATGCCAGGTGACACAAGACCCATGAGAGAAAAATGCACTAAACAGAAATAGTAGTATACACACACAGCCTTGCTGTCTGATCCTTTGTGAACTATGATTGGTCTCCTTCACAAAATTTTAAGCATATTGAGAACAGGATACAATGAAGTGTCAAGTGCATGGTGTCCACCTTCCCCATCACTCCTCCTGCAACCAGGAACTTGTGGGAATTAAACTTTCATGTGAGACTTCCTCCCGGGCAAAGCACTACCCACAGTCTTGAGTACTACAAGGCCTCACTGGGGAAAGTATGAAACTACCATGTCCACATCACACCTGGACAGATACTTACTTGAAAAAGCAGCTTTCTGCATGTTGCATCGTATGTATAAATTATACAGTGTGTCTTTTTCATCACCCAAGTCTGGTTCCTTCCTAGTATGTCTGTCAAACAGAAAATATCCATCAGAGCCTGGTTCTTCTAAGACTCAAACTCCAAATTCAGACTGGTTTCCAGCTTTCATAAAAGATTCTCTTTAATCTCACTTCTGACCTGCTAATTACCATATTCAACTAATCTTCCATTTTTTTCTTCAATACTATTATTTTTCCTGGTCCCAAGTCTTATGTATTATTTTGTTATGCTTGCAATAATCCAGAATTTAACGTTCTCTCTACAATCTCTATCTTGTATTCCAAGTTCTCCCTGAACCCCCAAACTCAGTTTTAATCAATTAAACAATTACTATCCATGAATCTCAAAGTTCAATTTTAACCAGTTAATAAATACACACATACTCATTTACAGGGAAATCATAGACAAAGATGCTTTATATAAGAATCTATATATGTACAATGGGTGTGGGGACAAATATTTTATTCCATCAAAGTAGACTTCCCATATCATTTATTTGTGATCAAAGGGAGAAAAGGCCTATTATTATATATAAGCACGTGTTAACTACAGCAGACACACATGGGTTATCTGTCCAGCTCCCTCATTTGGGAAATGCCTGTTTTCCTCATCCTGTTCGTGAGTATATCATAGACGCTGTTATAGGGCAACAGTTTATTGGCCCTGGAGTAAAAATTAGACTTGAAATGACTTTATCATACTCTCTGTCATAGACCTCATAGTCTTAGCCAAAGCTTTTAAGTTTTAGTCAGGCACCTGACACAAATGGAAAATATTGGAATCCATCCCTGAGAATATTTTATCCAGAACTATCATTCTTTGGGTACCAGAAGTATGCTATGTAAAACTAGGTCAACTATTGGTAACTATATTTCCAGTCATGTGGAACAAAATAAGGGAGAAAATAAGAAAGAAGAAAGAAGAAAGAAAGAAATAAGAAAGAAAGAAGAAAGAAAGAAAGAAAGAAAGAAAGAAAGAAAGAAAGAAAGAAAGAAAAAGAAAGAAAGAAAGAAAGAAAGAAAGAAAGAAAGAAAGAAAGAAAGAAAGAAAGAAAGAAAGAAAGCTCATACCCCAAAAAGTCAAAGAGGCAAGAAGTACACAGAGTCCTAATGGTGCTCAGGTCTCCATTTCCAGTTCTACCTCAAGTCCAGCAGGATTTCTACTGTTGGGTCTTCTAAATTCTCCCTTTTGCTCAAATCGGTTTTAGTTGGATTCTGTAACATGGAAGCCAAAGAGTCCTGATAAATAAAATTCCCACCATCTGAACTTACCAAATGGAAAGCTGAGCCTCAAAGAGATCATTGGACTTGTCAGGAACATGTAGAAAGTTTCTTATAAAAGAAAAATTCAAGCCATGCTTATTCATTTCTTAACAATGAATCTGACTAATTTTCTATTTCTATGATATTGTCTTCAGTAGTAGGAAAGTTTCAACCCATCATTCCCATTAGGCTTTACATTGGGAACGACAATGAATCTTAAATAATTCTAAAATATAGAATCCTGAGTGGAACAAGGTGGGACATAATTATATTGAATCCTCATTTTAAAAGCTAAGTGAGCCATATTTCTCCTACAACTCTTTGAAATGGAATGAGCTCATCGTGCAACCCAAAAGAAAGTTACTTAAGCAAGCAAAACATGATTTGTATTATCACAAAACAACTAGTACTATTCTTTCTCATGCTCAAAGCCATCATAGGGATACAGAGGAATCCTGCCAATCCAAGTTTCCATTTCTCATCTGATTTTTCTATAATCTCTATAAATGTCAGTATAACTGTTTAAAAGAGGCATAAATCTAGTAAAGAAACAAATATATAAATTTTGAAAGGGTGTAATTCATCTGTCTCGTTTTCAGCACCTGTAAGAGAAGGACCAAAGGACGAAGTAGCTGGCACAATGGCCACAATAATAAGTTTCCGAAGAAGGGATTGGCAATACCAGGAGCATTTTTGTCTATAGAGTGGTATAGCCTTATGTTTAGGAACTTGAGTCTTAGAGGCCAGACTCCTAGGTTCTAATTTCTAAACTACCATGTAACTTCTATGTGACCTTGGGCAAATTACTATCATCTTGGGACCTCAATCTCTTGATCTGTAACACAGGAATAAAACAGGATTCCAAAATTGGCAGTAGAGAATAGTAAATGTGTTAATGGATTCAAGACACTGGGAACAAAATCTGGCAGATAATAAATACTCAATAGATGTTAGTTGTTATTATTAAAAGGACATGAACACTTGGTTTTTGTAGCGTCAAATAAAGCATGTGCACACACACCTGTTAGTTATTGAAATAAAAGATAAGACATAAATCAGTATAGTACACTTTAAATCAGCTAATGGCATAATATAGATTAGTTGGGAAAATGAGTTTACTTCACAAATTATTTCTAACATGGTTCCTCATAAAACAGGACTTCATCAGATATAGATGTTTAAAGGAAACATTAAAAACAAATGATGTATAACCACACAGTTTGCTTAACAACTCCTTTAAAATTATTATTTTTCAAAATAATTTTTAGTTAAGAGATATATTTGAATGATTTTCTGGAGGAAACCAGTAACCCTGTTGTTCAGTCCCTTGAGATCACTGGGTCATAGCAACTACCACTGTTCAGACATTTGGGAACTGTCCAAAAAAGGCAACAGGTTTGAAGTGTCCTCAAGTATGAGAAGGACATGTAGAAACAATTAATCATAAACAAGTCGTTAAAATTAAAAGTGTATTCTTAAATCGTTTCTTGATTAAGAACAAATGCCTCATTAATCTGGAACATATTGACTTGAGAACACAAGTAAAGTCAAAGAGAGTGACTGACATGCCATGGAACACAACATGCTCTGTGTTCCCATCTCAAAAGCTTTGCAAGAACAGAGGCCACAAAAGGTCACTGGATACAGTGAATTGAACAGGAAACTTAGCATCACCCAATGATGCAAAGGTAAAGTTTTTTATTTTTTATTTTATTATTATTATTTTTTTAAGATTTTATTTATTTATTCATGAGAGACACACAGAGAGCGGTAGAGACACAGGCAGAGGGAGAAGCAGGGTCCCTGCGGGGAGCCTGATGCGGGACTCCATCCCAGGATCCCGGGATCCTGCCCTGAGCAGAAGGCAGATGCTCAACCACTGAGCCACCCAGGTGTCCTGGTAAAGTTTTTTAGAAATCTAGATAACAGAGAACATTTGGTACCAGCAGCCCTGAAACTTTTTCCATCTATAGATTCTGAGTACATTCCATTTGTTTCAGAATTAAACCTAAATCCAAGATCAAATAAATAAATAAATAAATAAATAAATAAATAAATAAGTAAATAAATGTATACCTAAAGGAAATAAGGTTTCTAATTTTAAAGAAACTTAACTTCCTGAACCCCCATCCCCATCTCCCAAGTTTTAGTTAAGTGTGTGAACATATATTAAAAACCAGCACGGATAGCTTTGAAGAAAATTCTAACAATATAATTGGATGCATATTTTCTTTGGACCATGCTAAAGCTGCATTTCTTAAAGGAGCACATAGTACTTCATAAATAAAATATTAGCTGCCCATTGATGTGAACTGTACATTAAAAAAATCATGGACATAATTTTTAAAAAACAGATCAGATGTTAAACATCCATGTGAGAATAACTATGCAGTTTTTAAAAAAACTAAGTCTTGTTTTTTTGGACTAGCCATTAAAATACATCATAATTCTGAAAAGCTTGGGAATTTCATCTTCTAGAAGATAAGTTCCATAAGGAAAAGAACTTTTTTCTATCTCAATCACTACTCTAACCCCAGAAGTGTGCTTAGGACACAGTAGATGCTCAATATGTATTTGATGAATAAACAACTTCAGCCATGGATGGAACCATAACATGGATATACTTGTGATTTATAAATTTAACAATCAGCCTCAGAACTTTACACCCTGTAGGTGGCCCCCTACCTATGTCACTCCATACCTCCTTTATACCCAGCATAAGATCCACAGAGGTGTCTCCTCATGATGAAGAGAAAAAAATATCCATGAAGAATTGTAGTGGCTTTAGATGAATATTATGTGCAAAAAACTCCCCAAATATCATTTTCTATAGAATGGTGCAAAAAATTATGATATTTTTCCTAAGACCAGAATAAATTCTTCCAAAGTTAAAGAAAACTTTTTTAAAAAAATTATTTATTTATTTATTTATGATAGTCACACAGAGAGAGAGAGGCAGAGACACAGGCAGAGGGAGAAGCAGGCTCCATGCACCGGGAGCCCGATGTGGGATTCGATCCCGGTCTCCAGGGTCGCGCCCTGGGCCCAGGGCAAGCTCCAAACCGCTGCGCCACCCAGGGATCCCAAGAAAACTTAATGTAATTTTTAGAGTCAAAGTCAAGATAGAATAGTATATTATCTCTACTAAAGTAGTATTCTTCATTTCAGGCTTCCAAACAAGGGAAAGGCAATTTTTTTTTAGACAATTATTCTAGAAAGTGAAGAGAAAAAAGAGAAAGTAAAGAGACTTATTACTTTAAGGAACTGTAGTCAGACTTTATTTTCAGCAATATTTAAACCCTATTTTTCCCAAGGTTTTAATTTTGAAAGCAAGGTGGCAAAGATGATAAAGAGCCAGTACAAGAGTGCTACCTATTTATTCGATGTACACCCAGCTTGGCGCACCTGGGTGGCTCAATCTGTTAAGCATCCACCTTCGGCTCAAGTCCTGGTCTCAGGGTCCCTGGGATGGAGCCCTGCATTGGGCTCCCTGCTTGGCAGGTTGCCCACTTCTCCCTTTCCCCCTCCCCCTGCTTGTGCTCATTCTCGCTCTCTCTCAAATAATAAATAAAGTATTGAAAAAAAGATGTACACTCAGCTTGTGTTAGAATACAAATTATGATAGCCCATGCCCATGAGAAACAAAAAGTCCAGTTATAGGTACAAGACTAACAATCAGGAAACAATTATACACTTCCTTATTGCTCTTAAGTTCTAAATCGTATAGAACAAATTCCAAATGGCCTAGAGATGAGAGGTAATTCCCCACCTCACACAATGTCCAAGGCATATTAGACATGCAATAAATATTTGATAGGTAACTGAATGCTGGGATGAATGGATGCATGAATGAATGGATGAATGGATGAATGAATGCACGCTTTTAGAAGTTAATCTCATTTAGGATCCTGGAGGATGATAGCCATCATTTGGTTGGTGTCTCCCATGAATAAAATTTCAATTTTCCCTCCCTTTCCATCTTCACACACATGATAGAAGCTGTGTCAACACTGTATAGAAAAAGTGGAGAGGTAGAAAACACATCATCCTCTTAATTATATCAGGTGGTCTTGGAGACACAAATTGTCTAATGCACCTGGCCTGGCCTGGACAGATTCTCCCACTTAGGAATTAATTCTAGGAGACTCAGAGGGTTGTGGCCAATTGACCAATTAACTATTTGCAATTGAGCCTGGGGCCATGCAAGATCAAAGGCTGGGCAGTCATCTGAAGCCCAGTGAAAAAAATGGCAGAAGAAGCCAGCTGGGAAAACTTGAATAAAAGCAAATTAAGAAGCAAAGCCCAGAAAAAAACCATGGTCCTTGAAAGAGAGACAACCTGAAAGAGGAAGAAACTATTTGGAGAGAAGGGGCTAACCAGTCCTGTCACTTCAAGATTCAGTTTTATCTGGATTCCAGCGAGACCTCCTTCTCTCACTTAAATCAAATTACTTTGGGCTAGTTTCTTCTTCTTATGTCTAAAAAGCCCAATTCAAACTTTCAGCAAAAGTTTTTTATTCTTTTATTATTTTTCCCACTGTAATTTGTTAATATTGTCTTTACCTAGTTTTACATAATATAAACATTGGCTTGGAAGTTAGTTTTTATTTTATTTTAAAGATTTATCTATTTATTCATGAGAGACACAGAGCGAGAGGCAGAGACACAGGCAGAGGGAGAGGCAGGCTCCTTGTGAGAAGCCGGATGGAGGACTCAATCCCAGGACCCCAGGATCACGAGCTGAACCAAAGGCAGACACTCAACCAATGAGCCACCCAGGCATCCTGGAAGTTAGTTCTTAAAGCCATTTTAACTATTTCATTATGCCAAGAGAGTTCCTATATTTTCATATAATTTTATAGCAATTCTGAGAGAAAAGACAAATTTATTGTTCCTGTGAATTTCTATTCCAGTCAAATTTTAAAAATCAAACACTTTAAATTGTTGTAAATCAAACTAAGCATGCAAAGATGCCATCTATAACTTTGAAGAGAATGTCTTGGACTAGTATTTGGAAACATTTATTGAAACAAAATATTTCATCAGTTTTATGGGGCTTTTGTGGGAATTTAGCAAATGTAGCATTTATACAAAGTCCAAGCACCACTGGAAAAGTTCTAAAATGAATTAATTATTTAGCTGGTCATGTTCACAACACAAGAAAAAGGTGAAACAGGATTTTTCTCCACAAAGTTGAAAAACTTCCCAGTGATTTTTTTTTTTTTTTTAATGCTTTGCTAAAACAGCTTGGGGGGGGGGCGGGCGATGGTTCACTGTTTAAAAGTTAACTCCTGGGGATCCCTGGGTGGCTCAGCGGTTTAGTGCCTGCCTTTGGCCCAGGGCATGGTCCTGGAATCCTAGGATTGAGTCCCACATCAGGCTCCCTGTGTGGAGCCTGCTTCTCTCTCTGCCTATGTCTCTGCCTCTCTCTCTCTCTCTCTCTCTTTCTGTGTGTGTCTCTCATGAATAAATAAATAAAATCTAAAAAAAAAAAAAAAGTTAACTCCTGGTACGTGTTTAGCTGTTGGGTGTTGTTTTGTTTTGTCTTGTTTGCCCCTGGGTACCATGTTTAATTTGTACATCTCAATCATCTGGATGATCTTGGTAATCTGAAACTGTTTGCTGTGAAACACACAAACCTTCATCCCTGAGGTACTTAGAACTAGACCTAGTAGAATGAAGCAGTTGTAGAAGCCACCATAACTCTGCCACCTATGGCTTACTGTTCTTCACACCTGGAGGGCCTCACTTAAAAAAGGTACCGGAATACATGCTCAAGGAGATAGATCCTAGAGTTCTGACTTCTATCTCAGGTGTTCGGATAAAAGCCAAAAACCTCTAAGAGCATGTGGCTTAAAACCAGTTACACTTAAGAGAGGCACATGCTAGAGGAAGGAAGATTGTAAGTGATCTTTGGGTGACCTCATCACTTATAGAAGATAGAAGTTTGATAGTCTTGTTCTTGGAATACTTCCATTAAGATTTAGCAAAATTGCTTGATAAGTAGGTTAACATAAGGTTTCCTGCTGGAACTCAAGCCATAAGACCGAAAACTCTCCAAAGGTAAGGTAGATTGAAGTGTCCATGCTATAGTCAAAAGGAGTATCAATGCCTTGGTCAACAATTATATGCATAGAAATAGCCCAAATCGTGTCTTTAATTTCCATACAGCATATCATATTTGACCCAGAAAAATGAAGTAATATTTTTAAGATTTATTTATTTATTTATTCATGGGAGACACAGAGAGAGAGGCAGAGACACAGGCAGAGGAAGAAGCAGGCTCCATGCAGGGAGCCTGATGTGGGACTCAATCCCAGGACCCTAGGATCATGACCTGAGCCAAAGATAGATGCTCAACCACTGAGCGACCAGGTATCCCCCCAAAATGAAGTAAATTTATAAAAGTCACAGAGGAAAAAGTGAAAACTTTTGGGACTATAGGAAAGTACTGGATCTCAAAATTCAAATCTAATTCCAAATTGAAACTAGCAGTTGTATCTAATGATTCTGATTTCAAATCAGACATCACAGGAAATGAAGAAAGGAGATTTTTAAAAAGTAAGTTCTATCTTAAATATTTGCTTATTGACAGATTTCTACTTTGTTTCTTTTCTCCCCATGTAATACTACCCAACATTCTCTTCCTCTTTATTTATGAAAACTCAAACATCTTCAGGCCTCAGTCTGCAACTAAAATGAAGACACCATGTTATGGGCTTCTCTCTGCTCCCTGCTTATTAGGAATCTTAGGCTCCAAAGAGTACCTACCAAGAAATTCTGGCCATTTTGTGTTTTGAGTGTTGAAAACTAGCAGGTTGTGCTGGTTCAGACTCTCCTGGCTTTTTGCCACAGTCTATGGGGCATCAGTGTATTTGCCTGTCTGGTGTCCTCAGTGCTGTGCTACACTGTAGTGCCATCGGGGCCCTGGCTTTTCTTCAGTCTACCCTGCGAGGCAGAAATGGGGAAAATATTTTTAATTCCTGAATTCAGGACTCAAACTACTCATGACCACCCCATCCAGGAATAAGATGCCACATTATCCTATATATTTCCTTTGTTCTCATCTTCCAAAGCCTTCCCAGGGCTTCAGACACAAAACTTCCTCCTCTCTCTATCCTCCCTTCTCCAAATGCAAATCAGACATACAAATATATGCCTGGATTGCTGAATCCAAAAAGCTGTTCTCAGTTTAAGCTAAGAAAAGACCTCCATCTACATCTACATTTGCTCCTTTCAAACACCAGACTCCAATAGTTAATAAAGATGAGATGCAGAGTCACCTTTATACCTTAGTCTTTTGTATTTTCAGTAGGATGAACATCATGGTTCTTCGTAGCTTGCCAAAAAATTTGAATGGAAATGCGCTGAAGTAGCAGCAAAACTTTGTGCTGGCAAGGTGAAATGACATGTGCTATTGTTCACAGGAAATAATGGCAAACAGAAAGATTTTTGCATCGTGTCAAACAGATGGAATAGGCATGGATAGAAAGAAAAGAGAGAAACGGTAAACACAAGTTGGGAGCTCCAGTGACAGAATTAATAGGTGTTATACATGGAAGAGATGGCCTGAAGTGGTTTATAACTGCATCAAGATAGAATCTATTTTACCAGTATAATTTTATGTCAGCCGGTATCACGCATGGTTTATACAGTACAAGCAGCTTGGAAGTGGAAAAAATTTGTTTCCAACAGAAGGGCTGGAATTGATTCAGGTATGCTACCAAATATCGAGATGACCTGGGACTGACCCGGACGGAGGAGGAGTGACCCAACAGACGACTTACAAGGTGGGAACTAAAAAAGAAAAGAAAGGGATATAGATGCTCGAATGAAGAAAGGTCACAAGGGCCCAAAAGGAAGATTATGTATTGAAAAACAATGACTTGCTTGTTAGAAAGAAAAACTTGATTTAGGCCATAATATGTATGCTCTATAAATTCTCAATTACCAAGGCAAGGAGGAAAGTTGTTTTTAAACTAGGTTATTAGAAAATATTTAGATCACTACTGCCAAAATAGAGACAAATCTGTACTCTAAATACAAAATCTTCCGAGTCCATTCTGTTTTTCATCATTCTAGAGTTGTGAGACTTACATACTATTTTCAGATGCAAAGTTCTGCTCAATTGAATAAAGAATGATTGATATCTTAAACAAACTGGATCATCAGGTTCCGTCACTTTCATAGAGTCTGAATCAGTGCCATCCCCTCTTCGGAGTCAATACTTAAAGATGTTTCCAAGGCATCACAATATTATGTTGGCCTAGTTACAACAGAGAAAGTATCCTTTCTAAATTCCACACGTGTGTGTGTGTGTGTGCGTGCAAGCATGCTCACTGGTGGGGTAACAGGCAGCCTTTGCTCTATAAACATTCCCAAGACAGAAATGTATCACTAGCAAAATTGTAAGGCACAAACTAGCACAACTTAAAAAAAAAAAAAAAATCAGAATTCACACATCCAAGTGTGTGTTGTTGCTTTTAAAAGTATCCATTTGGGAGGTGCATAGTTATTCTAATATAGCTGCTAGGACTCTAAATTTTTTTTACAGTTTTTTTTTTTTTTTTTTTTGAAGATGGCCTTCGTTTTCTGTGCCATATTTTTTTGGAAGTCTTGATGGTAACGTATTTTCATCTTTTGGGTGTAAATTGATTTATAAATAACCAAAAGTCAGTCAGGAGTAAATCTTAAGAACAAGAAAGATAATTAAATTGGGCAATATCATAAAAAGGTAAGGTGAACTTTGCAAAAACTCTGGATGTATCCTTCTAGGGGTATTTTCCTTCTGTGAGCTATTAATTTTGTTACATCTCACACTTTCAAATCTGTTTTGAGATAACTTTGTTCCTTTTGCTTTCATAATTAGTAACATCCTAAATTCTGCTTCTGACAAAGAGAATAGGTTACACGTGTGTATGTTTGTTTCATCACGTAGTGAAAGCAAAGAATGCAGAGTTCATTTACATTTAGCAGGAAAAAAAAATGTTCCAGATATAGTTTAAATCCACCATTGATAACTAAGCAAAATGCTTGCAACTAAATCAAAAATACACTTCTTTATGAGATTACTTTTAGCTAATTCTTTCCATTATCTATGTAAAGGTCTACTCTGCAAGATGCTTTGACAGGAATTTTAATACAATTTATAGTATCATATTTTATTAAAGATTTTTCTCGTCTTGCAAATTTTTTAAATAACTTTTCTTATGCTCCTCAGTTAGAACTATTATTTGTACATTTTTTTCCTGTGAGCGATATGGGCAATTTTTGGTACCAAATACAGTAAAATGACGTTGTGCTATAAATTCCAGAACTTGAATTCAATATAGAATCATCCTACTAGCCTTTAAATTCTATCAACTCAACCAAACTTATTTATGCAAAGTGTTTCTCCCTACCACTGTGCTCATTGGCAAATACTGCTGAGTTGGGTGTTTTGTAGCTTCTAAAATAATTATTCAATATGATATTAGGTTATAGAATGTGAGTCACAAATCCCTGAAGCCTAGAGAGGCCCTAGAAGGTACACTCCACTGTCTTTCGACTTCACCACGCCCACACTTGAATCTTATGTCTTTCCTACCTATTTAATTTGTTTTCTAAAATATAGAATATATGTTTCAAAAGTCCAATCATACCAAAGTCAAAAGTGGAAGGAATTCTACAACTGCAATATTGTGAAAATATGCAGCAGAGTAAGGGGTCAAAGGCTTGTCCCAAAATAGACATGGCTACCATAAGGTGGTGGACTTGCAGGCTAAGTTCCCTTTCTTTCATAATTGAATGAAATTTAATCTAGTTATTTTGGCCAAAAGACATAAAAGGATATCATGCCTCTGAGATGTGGTCTCGAGAGCATGGTTGCTTTACTTCAGCACTATCAGCATTTGGGGCTGAATAATGCTTTACCGAGGGTGAAGTGGATTCTGTGCTGCACATTGTAAGATGTTTAGCAATATCCCCAGCCTTTGTCCACTAGATACCATTAACATCCCCTTTCCCCAAAATGATAGCCAGAAATGATTCAAGATGTAGTTGAGTGTCCCTGGGGGACAAAATCCTCTTTCCCTGCCACTCCTCCTAAGTTTATTTATTTATTTTAAATATTTGTATTTATTTATTTGAGAGAGAGAAAGCTAGTGAAAGAGCATGAGCAGGGGTCAGAGGGAGAAGCAGGTTCCCCACAGAGGGGAGCCCGATGTGGGGCTCAATCCCAGGATCCTGGGATCATGACCTGAACCAAAGGCACTTAATCGACTCAGTGACACAGGCACCCCTTTTCATTCTAAGTTTAGAACCACTGCTTCAGAGCAACCATTGTGATATTTAGAAGACGGTTCTGATAGGAAGTTACAGAAGTCTTACTTACATTGTGTCCTTTTAAATTCATGTTAGTTTAGTGTTTTGCCTCACATAACTTAGGGTCAAGAAAATACATCCTGGGGATGTCTGGGTGGCTCAGCGACCTGCCTTTGGCTCAGGTCGTGATCCTGGAGACCTGGGATCAAGTCCCACATTGGGCTCCCTATGTGGAGCCTGCTTCTTCTTCTTCCTTTGTCTCTGCCTCTCTGTGTGTGTGTGTGTGTGTGTGTGTGTGTCATGAATATATAAATAAAATATTTAAAAAAAAAAGAAAATACATCCTGACCCATGTAATATAAATTTTCATCAACTATGTTCCCAAGTTCATAAGGTCTTTTTAGCCTGTGAACCTGCATTTAAGCCTATGTTCCTGCATTCACCCCAAATGTTCTCATGTAAGAAGAAAAGCTTATAGACAATAAAAAATTGTATATGGCCAAAGATAGCATATACTGGCATTATAAAATGTTTCTCAAATATTTGCAGCATGTCACGGCAACAGAAGTTGCTATGGAGTAAGTGGGTCAGAATTACCATCGGAGTAGTACCCGAAATACCTTTGGATTATTATAGTCCAGGCCAAAGCAAGCAAGGCTTATTAGACTCAAGAGGCGCCCTTGGAGGCAGTTAAAACATCCCCAGTCAGATAGCATTTGCAGGAAACACAGGGCTGAGTTAAACAAGTGAGCACCTGGTAAGGTTTCAAATACTCTGAGAACAAGCCTGATTCTGTATGTTATGCTAGCAGAAGCTTCAGGTCTATTCTTACCCAGCCCCAGGAGTTTAGTAGGCAAGTGACAAAAAAAGGACGAACTTCAAATTTCAGTCCAAAGAAGGATCAGGCTTTATGGAACATAAAACTAACTCAGGAGCAAAGTAATCACTTGAATAATGTGCAGACTGTGATAGCAAGTGAATGAAGGAGCCCGGAGTGGCCTTCCAATTTCCTTGGCAACCAGATAAGTGAGCAGAAAGCATCAATGAGTTTTAAGACGCAGGTATGCTACACCTGAAACGATTACGCTGTATGTCAACTAACTGGAATTTAAATAAAAACTAAAAAAAAACAATAACCAAAAGAAAGGATAGATTCCATATGACTATCTCAATTAATGCAGAAAAAGCATTTGAGGAAGTACAACATCCACTTGTGATAAAAACTCTCAGCAACGACTTAGTGGAAAGAGAAATTAAGAAAACAATCCCACTTACAATTGGACTGGAGAGAATAAAATACCGAGGAATAACCTTAACCAAAGAGATGAAAGACCTGTAGTCTGAAAACTGTAAAACATTGATGAAAGACATTGAAGACAACTTGGAGAGTTTTTTCATAAATCAAAAATATAGAGATCAAAGTAACTTTGAACGATAGAAATGTATGAGGTCGTCTTACTAATAAAATGGAGTAATAAAAGCTAAGAAAATATCAATCCATCAATCAGTAAAATGCACACACATGCACACTTGATGTACACAAACAGCTGAATAATAATGATGATAATCCTACTGAGTGACAAAGTATAAATAAACTCTCTCCGGCTTTGCAAGTGCAAAACCAGTTATTCTAGTCTTGATGTTTTAATAAGAAGCACTTCCCATGTATAATAAAGGCCACAGTGAACTGTGTGAAAGTTTGCAGTGCCTGGGGAGGGGGAAACTGGCCCAAGACCAGAGTCATCGGAATCGTGACCCCTGACAAACTCCAAGCTCCTGAGAAGGCGGCACCGAAGACGGCTTTACCAGAGGTCAGAAATATGGGAACGCAGTGCGTGTGAATGCAAGCTATGTGACACGTGTTGCTTTCACATTCCAGCTGTCCCCACAGCCTCAGCTGGGAGAGGCAGGTCGCACACACGGAGCTGGAGAAGCAAGGAAAAACCTGAGCTGTTTTGATCACCACATAGGTTGTTTGCTCTCTTCCATCCGAATCACGATCACATCTTATTTGCAACGGAGACCTGGAAATCTTTCTCAATGGCCTATATTTCTTTTCGGAACAATATTCATTTTCCTGTGGCATTACTCCTTCCTACCAATTATCTTTGGGTGCAGCATATTTTGTAACACTTTGATCCAGAACTGATCATTATAAAAGTTATAATCCTACACATCAAAAGGTTGGAAGTAAGAGTAAGCTGAGAAACATGCAGGGGTTGGAGAGGGAGGGAGGGAGGAGGAGGGAGATAGAAGAGATCAGATAAAGTGATACAATAATGAGAAAGGAAGTGATTTCTGTGGATCAAATAGAAGAGAGAAGCTACTTCCTAAGGCCTTGGGGGAGGCAGGTTTCCCTCACTAAAGATGACAGTAGATTGACAAACCTGTGCAGACTGTTCTCACTCTTCCATAGAGATTCTCAAACTGTAGGCATTAAACATAGCATTAAGACCACGTACAAAATCTTTTCCTCCGAAGTAAATTGCATTGTTTTATTACTACAATATGTGGCTCAAGAGGCAAGTCGTTATTTTCAGTGTCTGGGAAGACATTAGCTCCACAAATAAGGGGCAGTGTGAAAAATTTAGGATCATAATAGAGCCAACAGGATTATGTTTCTCTGGGCTTCCATGTAGAATTAAATCCTAAAATATGCCTAAGCTCGCAGAACCAGTCTGCAAATTTTGCACTCCTTCTGTCCATTCTTACCAATAGCACCCATAACACACAACTTTTTCCCCCTCCTCCCCCAGGCACTTCAAATATCTCCAGGACAAGAAACTGTAAACAGATGCCTGTGGCCAGAAGCACAAAGTTTTACGGATAAATGTGTCTGCACTCACACAAGTGGAACAAAGGAGAGGCAGAAATGTTTACTTTATATTTAACAGCTACAGTCTTTCAACTCGCAGTTATGAATAAACTCTTTTTGTGACTAAATCCTAATCTGGTCATTTAAAAAAAAATAAAAAATAAATAAAAAAAAACAGAGACCCAGCTCAATACCCCATCACAATCCCACCTTAAAAATGTAGTATCTTTACCTATCTTCAGGTACTAATTTCTTTTTCTGAAAATTCTGCCACATGTTGCTATTTCTCTGCCATTTAATATATTTCAGTTAAATTCCTATCCTGGGTAAGTGGTATCTTTAAATAACCTGTGCAGGGTTTCTTAATAAGTTTTCGCAACTATCCGGTTGAAGCATGTATATTCATTTTAAGACACAGCTTGAAAGTTTGGGTGATAATTTGATAAGTAACAGCTATTGGATAACTGAAGAGAATAAACACATATAAGCCTTCCCTTTGTGTTTGATTAAAAGAATATTTACATTTCATTCATGGTGTCTTCTTATATTAAATTTCTTGAGGTCATCAGATCTTGATGCTAAAAGGGCAGAGGAAAGAGATAGAGGAGAGAGGCTCTGAGAGGATAGTGAAAACATATGGTGTCCATCTTGCAAGCATAAGGCTTCCTGGTATTATTGTGACTCTCCCAGTGTTCAGAAAAGCTGGAATAAGCCAGTAGGCAATCTGCTGTCTCGTCAGAAGAGTGCCAGAAACAGGTGGTGCCGACCTAACCTTTTCCTTCCACCTTAGCAAATACTCTTAGCAAATCCTGCCCTGGTCATCATAGTCTTGCTTTAAAACATTTATTTGAAAACCAAGTGTCTAAAAAAATGACAGTTACTAGGAAGTCACGATGCCTGAAATTGCTGTTGCTTTTTTCCCTTTTGTCTTTTACACTTTTATGAATTACATAATTACATAATTTTGAAACTAAAAATGAGTGTACTTTAAGTTCATTTCTGTGAGTTTTGATAATTGGTGTATATGCCAAGGTGACACCACCAAAAACAAGATACAAAACATTTCAGTTACTCCAGAAATTTTCCTCCTGCCCCTTTCCAGGCACACCTCCCAGTTGACTGGTTTCTATCGTCATAGGTCATTTTTGCCTGTCCTTGAAGTAATACACCTTACTGAGAATGGCAAGCTATTCTCCAAAGCAGTTGTAACACTTTATGCTACTAACAACATTGTGTGACTATTCAAGTTGCTCTACATTCTTGCTAATATTTGGTGATGTCAGTGTTTTAGCCATTCCCATGAGTATGAAATGCTGTCTCATTATGTTTAAGTTGCACCTTCCTGATCACTTGATGTTGCGTATCTTTTCGTGTGCTCATTGGCCTCATTCCTACATGAGATGGCTCATTCTTACAATTTCTTTCATGAAGTATATGTTCAGTTCTCTTTCCATTTTTTATTAGGCTGTTTCACTTTTTATTGTTGACTTGTAAAAGCTTTTTACATATTCTGGATATTAAATTCTATTTCACAAAATAGAAATGATAAGAACATTTTTCCCAGTCTGTTGCTTGCTTACTTTTGTTTTATAAGCAGAAATTTTTGATTTTGATGAAACCCAAATATTCTCTTATAGGTGGTATCTTTTAAACTCTATTAAATCTCTGCACGTCCCAGGAAGGCAAAGATATTATTACTTGTTTTCTTCTAGAAGATCTTTTAAACATTTGTATTTATTCACAAGAGACACAGAGAGAGAGAGGCAGAGACACAGGCGGAGGGAGAAGCAGGCTCCATGCAGGGAACTTGACGTGGGTCTCCAGGATCATGCCCTGGACTGACGGCGACACTAAACCGCTGAGCCACCGAGGCTGCCCTAGAAGATTTTTTACTATAGTTTTTATGTTTAAGTTCTTGTAGGAGAAGCAAAACTTTACCTCTACCCTCTTAGGATCTCTGGCTAATTCTGAGAATTAAATTGGCTTAAGATACATTTACAGGAGAAAAGCAGCCCCATAGGAAAATGAAGACCTAGAGAAGTGGTTAGGCCTAAGTGTTTATATACAGGGTTGAACAAAGAGAGACAATTGTAGAAAAGTAAATGTATATGGAGAATAAAGGAAGATAAGAGTTATTTTAACAAGGTCTGTTTGTACATATTTCTCTTGGCCTCAAGCCCTTGTCTCTGGTTATAAGAATATTTCTTTCTTCCTGGTGTAGAAGAGCATCTTTCACATAGAAATTTCACCTCTTACTTTTAGAAAGAAAAAGTGAGGTTAGAGTGTTCTTCTTGCACCTGCTGTTTTTCAAGTGTCTTTAACTCAAAATAATTCTATGCCAACATGACATATTTTGGGGTGGCATAATATGCCACCCCTCATTTATGATACACCTCCACATAACATTTTTGTGTATTGAATGAGGCCGAGTCAATAAAATTTTTAAAAATGGATATCCAGTTGTTTCTGTATCATGCTTAAGAATTTTCTCTTCCTCATCATTGATTTGATTTGCCACTTTGGTCAGATACCAAGTATTTATGTGCATATATATCATATATGTGTGTATTCATGTCCCATAATGTGTACATATCACATATTTGTATATGTGCCTATTTGGGGATTTTTAAATTCTGTTTTATCAATCCATTTTTCTGTTATTATTCCAATACCACACTGACTCAATTACTGTGACATTGTACTAAGTCCTGAAAAAAGTTGTATAAACGCATTATCTTTGCTCTTCTTTATCAATAGTGTTTTGCTACTTCAGGTCCTTTGCCTTTTTAGAATAACTTGTAATATCTTCAAAAAGTCCTGTTGATATTTTTATTGAAAATGTATCATATCCATAAACTATTTGGTGGAAGATGGACAGCTTAACACTACTGAGCCTTCCAATTAATGAATATGATATTTATTTAGGTTCATTAAAATTTTTTTTAGTAATGTTTTGAAATTTTCTCATCTCTTGTTAGATTTATTTCTATGTATTTAAGGCTTTTGAGGTATTTAAATAGTATTTTAAAATTTCATTTTATAACTTTTAATGATACAATATAATAATATAATACAATTGATTTTTGAATATTGAAACTATGTCTGAGACTTTGCTAAATTCAATTATTAGTTTCAGTAGTTATTATGTATGTGTGGGTTCTATGGAGTTTATACACATACAATTATGTCATCTGTGAAATATGACAGTTTCACCTGTTCCTTTTTAATTTTTATGTCTCTCTTTCTTTACTGGCTTTATTGAAGTAAGTAGGACTTTGGATAAAATGTGGAATAGAAATAGTGACAGCCATTCCAATATTTATCCACGTATTTCTCTTTCTGGGGCTCTTACTTCTTTCCTGCATATGCTAGTTTTCACATGGCATAATTTCTCTTCATTCCACAAACGTCTTTAAACATGTGTCGTGGCACAGATCTGGTGCAGATGAATTCAACCTTTTTTCTCTCTGAAACTGTCTTAATTTCATCTTCATTTTTGAAGGCTATCTTTACAAGGTATGAATTACAGGTGAATAGCTTTTATATTTTAGCATTAAATGTGATTAATTTCTCTTCTAGCTTTGCACTGTTTGTAATAAGAAGGCAGCCATTATTCTTATCATTATTCCCGTTTGTTGTTGTCTTTTTTATTTTTCTATTTTAAAAATATTTAAAAACAGGACTTAGTTGGAGATTTCTTTGTACACACTTCACTTATGATTTTTTGTACTTCTTTCATGTCCTTCACTAACTTTGGAAAATTCCCATTATTCCCTCAAATATTTCTTCTTGCCTCATTCTTTTTCTCCTCTCCTGGAACACCAGTTGCACCTATGTTAAATCATTAAACTACAGATCTCAGGTACTCTATCTCATTACTTCTATTGTTGGGTTTCTTTTCTATCCACTTCATTTTGGACAATTTCTACTAATTCATTTCTAAATTCACCAGTTCTTTTTGGTGCCCAGTCCAGTTGTCAATAAACCCACTGAATGAATTCTTAATTTTCTGTATATTTCACTTCTAGCATTTCCATTTGCCTTTGTAAAAATGTTCACATATCAAATAAAATTCCTATCTGTTCTCCCATTCATCTGTCCTTTACCCATACTGATCATGGTTTCCCTAAAGTTCCTGTCTGGTAATTTCAATACCCAAAACATTTTAGTACTATTGTCTGTGTCCTCTCTTTAACATGGATTGTGCCTCCTTTCACTGCTCATCTCATCTTTTTTTTTTTTTAATTGTATTCTGAACACAGTGCATAAAAGAACAGTAAAGACTAAAGTAAAACATTATTTTCCCACAGAAAAATCATACCCTTCCTTCTGTGAAAGTGTAAGTTCAGTGTGCTGGGTCAATCTAATCTATAATCTAGTTATGTTTGGACTCAGTTTACCACTGGCTTCAGATTACTTGTGAATGGGATCAGGAATTTCCCTTTAGTTGTGCTTGGGGATCTCAGCCCCGATGATACTCTGGAGAATATTTGTAATTTTCATCCAGCTTCCAGCTTTCTGAACCATCGGCCATTTCTTCTTTGATTTATAGCCTTGTTAACTAGATTTTTGAGTCATTAGAAAATTCTCTTTGCATTTCTGCCAGAATTCCTGAATTTTAACCTTGGACCTACCCATGACTGATTGTATGACTTGGGTGAACCTCCTGAACTTTTCCATCTCATTGCTTAAATAGAATAAGAATCATTATTACCCTGTATATTAAGGAGTGACTTAACTAAATTAAAGAGCTAACATGCATATAAAAAAAGGCCAACGTGTTCTAGTTGAACTGAATGTGAAAGTCAAAGTTAATTTTGCTATAGGAAAACAAAAATATTCTTTTTAGATTGATCTCTATCATTAACATTTTGAATCCAGTAGTCTCAAATCAATTGCTAAATCAGCAAGTATGCGCATTCTTCTACTATAGCCCCATTTCCTCACAAATAAGGAAGAATTAAGTCAGTTTGGTTACTAGAAGAGATGGTGGGAGCACCTAATCAAACTAAAGCCTATCTGGACTCCTGAAACCTTTTTTATTTGTAGTAATTTTCTAGTGATCTCCCAGACTTTAGGAAATATGATATACTAATGCAGAAACATACTGAAAGACAATATGGATATTCACGATCTGCTGCAAGAAAGAAGTAAATAAAAAGAGAAGGAAGGGCGACTACCCTAGAGTTAATATCCGGCATTATTTTATCAACCATCTGCAATCCCTTCTCATGCATCGTCCTAGGATTATAGACACATTAGGGTAGCATAGCGAGTTTCTGTGCTATCTGTAACTGCAATTTAAAATAAGAAGTTTGCGTTGTTGAAATTAGCCCATATCCACTGCCAAAAGTACATGATCTAGTGTCTAACATGTAATGATACTATTTCTGAAAACTGTGTTGTAATTAAATGTCACAGTCTTGCATATATTTTAGACAACTCAGCTCTGAAGTCAAGTCAGGTCACTGATAGAAAGTTATTGGTCAATGATCCCATTAAGCAAGTTAAAGGATGCTCTATATTCAAAATGACTTCATCTTCTCTAAGGATAAAACCACCACATGATCCCAAAGGATGTCTCCTTGTCCTCATGAGAACTCCATTAAAAATTAATATCTCCACCAATTACAATAAACTGTAAGGAGATTTCACATTTATTGTGGTGAAACTTTATTGTAATGAGAACATTGCTAGGAAAAAATATCCCCAAATAGCAGGGTATGAGGTCAAAAAAATAATTGAAAGAACCTTCTCTTCACCTTATTGCCTCACAATAAGACCTAAGAAAATATTTTTGATCCAAGATTGCGTGTGGTATATAATTTACCAAGCCCATATTTGTAAAGCCCTGTACTGAAGAGCAAATAAACTCTTCAATTGAACTAGTTCCTTTGAACTTGAGGAAAATAATTTTACTTCTGTAAGTTCTTCTCGTAAGAATGATTTTTTTATATAGAATAGACTTAGCACACCTTTATTATCCACCCCCCTTCACTCCAAAATACACAAAATAACAATGTAAAAGTATAGAAAATATTTTTTAAAGTATTAAAAATAGAATCAAAGAACCATAGATTCTTTCGGAATTTCTGAGATTTAGAAAGCATACATAAGCAGAACTCCAGCAAAACAGAACTGGAGGAAACCACAGGCTTCTAACGTATGTAGGAGAAGACTGCTATGGAGGTAAGAGGTTTCAAAGTCTCTAAGCCTTTATAAGAATTAAGGGAAAACACTGAGCATTTAAAAGGAGACTTAATCCGAGAGACTTAATTTGGAGCAGCAGGCTAGTCAGTGTCTTCCTTTCTCCTTCTTTTGTGCTATATTGGCTTTAACAACTGGTTACAGAAGGGTATTGGGGTTGGAGGAGTTTTACAGTGCTCAGGTAGTTACTGACTTCCAGGAGTGATGGAAACTCACATTTGAAAGACAAGCTTCCATTCTAAATGCTTCCTCCCCATACACTGAGAAAGGTTATAGAAATACTAAGGGCACATGAGGGCTGAGTCTCAGATTCAAAGCTATAGGCAGCCAAGAAACACTAAACATTTTAAGAAAATCAATAATATAGAAGCTAAGTAACAACAACAAAAAGAATACACCCCCAGGAAATAGTTATTAAGCTAACAGAAAGACTTAGAATAAATATTAAAATACTTAGAAATGTTTGAAAGAACATTGCATCTATGAAATATATTTCCTAGAGCTCTTAGAATGAAAACGAAAATGAAATGAAATGAAATGAAATGAAATGAAATGAAATGAAATGAAAGAAAATCTCAAGACGTAAGCATCAAAGCATCAGTAGTGGTGATATGTACTCCATAGTGAAAGACTGGGATGAAGAACTGAGCTGAGACATTCTTGCATGGAGCAGAATATGTGGATAAAAAGAGGGAAAATGTAAGTGTAGAGTTCTGTAATATGAAGAGTACATCTAGAAATCCCCAAATCTACATTATAGAAATTGCAGAATAAGAAAAAAAAAAAGAGAGAGAAAATGTAGAGAATATGACCAAATCAATACAAAGCAAAAAATCCTCAGGTCTGAAGAAAGGATGGACCTTCAAACAAAAGTGCTAAGTTAGATTTTTAAAAAAAGCCAAAGCCACATGTATCATTGTGAAATTTCAGAATTGTGAGGATTAATAAAATCCTAAGGCTTTCTAAAGAAAAAAAAGAGAATCATAGGCAATCTAAGAAAACAAAACAAAACTGAAAAATTGGCCCGACATAAGCATAACTTCTCATGAGCATAATTCAATACTAGAAGACAGATATTACTATCTTCCAAGTTAAAGAGAATTATTTCAAAACTATAATCCTATACTCAGCCAAGCTAGAATTAAAGTAAAAAATAATATAAATAAATATTCCGAAAATCAAAACCTCAGAGTGTTTACCAAGCTAAGCAATCTCTGAAAAAATTAGTTGAGGACACAGAGCAACAAATAAGCAACAAATCCCCCAAAAGGGCAGGCTGTAGTCCCACATATGTATACTCATATAAAGAGTAGTAGTACATCCCTAGTAATACCTAAATAACTGTTGATGTGCAATACAAAACCCAAAGCATAATATAAACACTTAGAGTAAACATTTCAGTTCAATTGAATATGAGAGATGCTAGAGTTAGTGAAGAAGAAAATGAAAATTAAGTAAGATTCTCATCCTTTTGAGGGAGCAGATACGGTAGTTTTAATTCTAAATAGCAAATAGAAAAAGTAACCTTTAAAAATGTACTAAAATTGTAAGAGAGTATTGGATGAATAGGATTTATAGCTTCTAACTCATAGTGTAAGAATAAGTCGATCTTAGAAAAAATACTAATTTGGGGATCCCTGGGTGGCTCAGAGGTTTAGCACCTGCCTTCAGCCCAGGGCGTGATCCTAGAGTCCCAGAATCAAGTCCTGCATCAGGCTCCCTGCATGGCGCCTGCTTTTCCCTCTGCCTGTGTCTCTGCCTCTCTCTCTCTCTCTCTCTCTCTCTCTCTCTCTGTGTCTCATGAATAAATAAATAAAAGTCTTTAAAAAAAAAAGAAAAAATATTAATTTGAAAATATGCTTTCAATCTTCCTCTTGTACCTTTGAGGGTAATGCCAAATGTAGTCATTTCTGCCAAGAATGTGTTACCTTTGCTGAAATGTTTTCTAGCTATTTGCCTATTAGTATATTATTTTACAGTATATGCTACATCATGTCATGATGCCAAGAATTCCCTGACAAGTAACAATTCTCTGAAACTAACGGGGATTATCAAATCTAACCAGTACAGCCTGCCATGTGTTTTCAACTTTCTTCAAACTGACTCATGTCATGAGTGGCTCTACTGGATGCACTTGAGAAATGTCTAAGAAAACCTCCTATTCCAGCCATTAGTGGAGGCTTGGGCTCTAGCACGTCTTCTTGATTTTGCAAAGGTCTGGTTAACACACGCTGGTAGAAACTCCCATCTGGAAAAATATCTCATGCTTTTCATAGATGAAGCGTGTGATTCTGGCATATAGGAATTAGTCTTCCCTCAAGTTCATTTAGATACAAGAAAAAGAAATTCAGAAACAGAAAATCTCTGAGTTTCAGTAGCCTCACATAATAAAATGCAGCTATTTACAAAACTAGTGTGTCTGTCCATGCTTGGTCCAGCGATGGGTCCCAAGGAAGGTGGGGGCAAATGTGGAAAGAAAAACCAACGGTACCCAGAGATACTATTCATTTAAGTACATCATACCTGGGGGCTTTTTTGGCTCAGTGACACACTTCAAGGTAATGCTTTTTTTTTATTTTTTATTTTTTAAGATTTATATATTTATTTGAGAGAGAGAGCAAGTAAGGGGAGGGGCAGAGGGAGAGAAATCCTCAAGCAGATTCTGCAGTGAGCATGGAGCCCAACTCCGGGCTCAATCCCAGGATCCCCGAGATGGTTCCTATTTCACAAATGTATACTTTTGAAGTTATCATGAGACCATTATTTGATAGTTTAGTAAACTTAGCTGTTAATGAGCTAATACCCTTCATGCATACCCTGTGAGTGGCAAAATTATATGTCCCAGTTTCTCTGTAATTTGGATCATTTTTAATGAAATCCACAAAGAGCAAAATACAAAAGCTCCCCAGTGGATCTAATCTAGTAAATCTAAGGATTCAGTTGTGTTTCATTTACTAGACACATGTTGATGAAATTCACTTAGCATTTAGTTCTAGCTATTGTCCCACAAGGACCTGAAATTACTTAAATAAAACAGACAATACAGAGTTTGCAAGAATGAGTCCATACTCAGCTTAGTCAAACAGCACATAGAACACTTTATCAGAGAAGCTTCTTCAGATATTGAATCCAGTCCTGGAAAAGAAGAGGTAGGACTAGAAACCCAGTTGACACTTCACCAAGGCCTTCTTCATAAACCCAAACTCCACTACAGCAACCACAAACAATTTCATCAGAGAGCAAGAGCGCATAAGTAGGTGGTAATGACTAATTGAATGGGGTGACGTGGGACCTGGGTGTTCACTTCCCATGTGAGAATGCCAGAGACCGGAGGAGCCAGCATGAGATTTTACACAGTACCCAACTTTGAGATCTCTTGCTGTGCAGGGAAGAAGAACAGAAATTCTAGATTTAATAGCACCACATACAATGCTTGAAACACTTTGTAACTTTGGGCTCTTGGGGATGTGTTGGTTTGGATTTGGTTTTGGATTTTTAATAAAGCTGAAGAATTATGTAAGGCCCACTAACTTGCAAAAGTAGGCCAAGAGCATACAGTAAACATTGCTTTTTAATATTTCTCTGATGGCACAGTGAGCAATTTAAATTGAGAAAAAAACAGATATTTTTGGGAGTCTTTATTTTGGAGGGGTTTGCTTTGTCTCAAGCACTGGATCTGCCATGTGCACACACACATACACACGTACACACACGGACACACACAATATGACGTTGCCTCCCTGGTATCTTTGGTAGCCCCAATCCATATTGTACAAATGCTGGTGGTTACACCAAAAATAGCAATTATTTAGATCTTCCTATGTCCCAGATACTATTCTAAGTGATTTCATCTTATTAACTCAGTCTTTAGAACAGCTGTATTATGATCCCTATTTTTTATGCGATAAAACTAAGGCTCAGAGGCATCTGGGTGGCACAGTCTGTCGAGGGTCTGACCTTTGGTTTCAGCTCAGGTGTTGATCTCAGGATCATGAGATTGAGCCCTGAGTCTTGCTTGGTGCTCAGCAGGGAGTCTGCTTGAGATTCTCTCTCTGCCCCTCCCCTGCTTTCTCTCTCTCTCTCTCAAATAAATAAATAAATATTTTAAAACAAAACAAAAAACAAAGGCTCAGAGAGGTTAAGACACTTATTCAAGTCCATATAACTAGTAAATGGAAAGCCAAACTTTAAACTCAGAAAACCAGTCTGTAATCTTGCCACTATATTCTACTATCTCTCCCTGTGCTAAGTAGCCTCTCAGTAAGACTGAGGAACACATATTCCATGATTTAGTCCTTAAGCAGTAGACGAGAATGAAGACTTGTATTTTCCCACAATGGGAGCCAGTTCAGCACCACAAAAGCAGCCATAATGTGGATTTTTACCTTGTGTCTTAGAGTAAGGACAGACCACAAGCTTTACAATACAGAAATATGTCCAGATGGGATCCACATTATTTATGCTAGATTGCACCATTAAAACAGGTCTTCAACATAAGGTGGGTCAGTTCCAAGATCCATTTAAATGTTTATATATGTCTTGGACTTAATCCTTAAAATTGTACTTCTCCTGCTGGAAAATTAACTAATTAATTTAAAAGATGTCTCCTATCTTCCCCTATGATCTGCTGTTCCCAACCAACTATAAGTCTATGGTGGCATGTGGAGCACAGAAGTTTGAAAAACCTGAATCTTCTTGGTTCTGCTACTGTGTGATGGATGCCAAGTGTTTTAACCATTTTGTGACTCGCCTGCATCATGTATAAGTTGTAAGGATTTCTTCCAGATCTAAAATTCTGATAGTCTAGCTCACTACATCCTGTGTAGGCATTTCCATCAATTCCACAAGCATTCAAATAGAATACAGATTTCTTGAAAAGAGAGATCATGTTCATCTTAGTCACCATCACATATGTAGGACTTGGCACTCAGTAGGTAGTCTTTAAATATGTGTTGGATGTTTGGAAACATAAAAATATTTCACATACATAATAAACAAAAATAAAAACCAAGGGTTTCAGAAAGAAACTCTGTATTGAGAACACTAGGGAAAAGCCAGAAGTATTTAATTTATAATTTACACATATTCTGAGAAAGATCTGATAGGGTTCAGGACACACTATGCCCAAATATGGCACATTGCTCTATCGAATATCTTAAGCTGAAGGAGTTTGAGAAAATGGCAGAAGGAAGAAGATCACTCTGACATGCCCCTGTCACCCTTCTTGCCTAAAATAGGTCATAAAACTCCCATGTGAAAGGTAATGTCCCTGTACCAGGAGAGGGAAGACATTTTTATCACCAGAAAAAGGGAATTGGGGCCAAGAAATCTGTACAAACTTGTTAATCTAACCTTTTTCTTCCTAGTTACTTCTTTGCCATTTACTACTCCTAGCACAAGCCCCTCTCTGTTCACAAATTTAGTGTTTCTTTATCTAAAATATATAAAAGTTTTCTGCTCCAGTCGCTCCTTCAGCTTTTCATTCTTCTATGAAGATTCCCATATACATATACACATTTAATAAAATCCGCATGCTTTTCTTGTTAAGCTGTCTCTGTCAGCTTAATTTTCAGACCCAGTCAGGGACTCTTGAGACAGTCAAGAAAAAACTTTTTCTTCCTACAGATCTAATAATGAGTCCTTCTTCTCAGAGATTTAACTCAAGAGCTTGCAAATGTCTTTGCTTCTCCTACAGTTTTTATTAAATTCATTATAGCCTGAGAGTTGCCAATAAATACATCCTATATGCATAAGAAAAGTGCTATTACATCACTGTCCTTCCTCTTAAAGCCAAAGTTTACACAATACAATGGACAACTAGAAGGCTGTCTAGATATATGCATTGTCTTTTCAACAAGCACCCATGTCTCACCGGTACTTACACTTTGTAGACAGCTCACTCAAGTTGATTTGTCAACATTAAACTTGGACACACCCACACACCCCCCCACACACACACACTTTAACATTATTACCTTGAAGATCCAGAATGACCGATGATTGGATGCTAAGAAATCTTCAAAGTTGCTCTGCAAAGTTTCTAGGTCAAATCTGAACAACTACCACCTACTTTTTGGTGGGTATTTTCCGCCTGAAATTATGAATTTGAGTTCTTCTACTTCTCTCCACATTTTGTCTAAAAAAATTGCGATTGCCATTGAGAGCTGACTTAGGTTCAGTCAAATTAGTTTCAGGAAAATAGCAAAAGGGCTCAGGGGGTTTGTTTCATGCCATTGAATTTATGAATTATTCCTTAATAAATGAAGTCTTAGGTATGTGAAGTTCCTCTACCTATTGATGAGGTACTTTTGATAGGATTAAATGAGAAGAATGGGATAAAAATCTTAAAAATGAATAAACACTGTTTAGTGATAAGATGTTTTCTGCTATGTTACAGTTTCATGTTAGATGAAATCTTTCCCATAACTGGTTGTTAAAGTTCCAGTCAATTGACTTGGATTAAAAACTAGAATTTTGTATTTAGTGATGTTTATTTTACTGTTAATGTGTATGTATTATCCTAAAACGACAGAACTTGATCACTTTCACTTAAATTCATTTGGAAATCTTGTTCCTGATTTTAAAATATATTTAGAAGAAGAAAATTTCTTCCACTTGCACTTCTGTTGCTACTTTCCTAATCCAAGCAAAACCCATCTGTCTTCTGGATTGCTGTAATAACCTCCTATCCCTTTTCCCTACTCCCACCCTTGATGATTTATTTATTTATTTTCACCAGAGCAGATCAGGTAATCTTGTTAAATGTAAGCCAGGCGGTGTTTAATTCTGCTCAAACCCTCTGATAGCTACTTGTTCCACTCAAACAAAAAGGCAAAGTCTTTACCATAATCACATGATTCCATAAGATCCACCGTGTACACACACGCACAGGTGCAACCGTCTACCTTGCTCACTTCACACCAGCCACACTGGTCTCTTGCAGCTTTTTGGTCAGATTAGGCTTGCTCTTGCCTTCCAGTCTTCGTACTGATTATACTCAATGTCTGAATTGTTATTCCCCCAAACCATATGATTAAATCTCTCACTTCCTGCAAGTCTGTGCTCAAATATCACTTTCTTAAGTTCCCACTACCCTATTTGAAACCCCATCTGATCCCTCAATGTGGACTTCCTAGTCCACATATCCTGCTCTTTCTTTCCTCCATGACACATAGCACTTTCCAACTTGTATATATGGAAAAATGTGAGGCCATGTTCAAACCAGAAAGACACAAGCGTATTTATTATAGCTATTGCTAGCCTTTTGTCTCCCCTCCCCTCCTAGAACATAAACTCTGAGGGGGCACTTTTATATTTTATTTACACATTTGTAGCACATTTTGTGACACATTTGTTTCATGCACCATGTTTGGGATATGTTAATATTATCATAAATATTTGTTGAATGAATGAATGAATTTAAAATTCTCACCATTAATTAAATTTTTCTCAAAAAACAAAACTCCAGAGTACATTGATGTCTGGTTTTGTCATTTAACAAGGTCAGGGCCCTATGTCTCTGAAGTTTCCTTGGTCTTTCCCTCATCTTGATTGTCTCATAGTTGTCATATGGCCGTTGCTATTCCGGGCATCTTATCTGTGGTCAAGGCATGAAGAATGAGACAGTAAAAAAGAGTATTTCTCCTCTAGAGAACAAAAACTTTCTTTCCCTTATCTCCCCTGTGGACTTTTTTTTTTTTTTTAAGATTTTATCTATTCATTCATGAGAGACACAGAGAGAGAGAGAGAGGCAGAGAGAGAAGCAGACTCCATGCAGGGAGCCTGACATGGGACTCGATCCTGGGTCTCCAAGATCACGCCCTAGGCCAAAGGCGGCACTAAACTGCTGAGCCACCAGGGCTGCCCTCCCCTGTGGACTTCTACTAGCTTATATCTCACTGATCAGAACTAGGTCATAAGCTCAAGTACAGCAGTAGAGAACCTGAGAAAGGAGAACAGGGTTTCCATAATTGTTTTAGACCAATCATGAATCTCCAGCTTCTGATAAGAACCACATGATCCATTCAGTTGTGTCTAAGGGGAAGGGATACTAGAGAGGCAACTAAGAATTTGCCACAGTCAAGCTCACATGAAATCTGCAATCTATTTGCTAAGTCTAGAGTTAGCACAGAGAAGGAATGACACCATAAAAAAGAAGACACAAAATGTTTATTTCATTGATGTTCAGGGGAATCAAACAATTTACCTGAGTTGGTAAATCAATAAAGATATCATAGAGAGGGAATTCTTGGGAGTTTGTCCTTGGATAGGAGAAGCCATGTCAGAAAGACATGAATTTGATAGTGGGAATAAAGTTGGGGCAAGAAAGTCAAAACATCAACTCCATCATAAACAGTGACAAAATTCAAACTATCAGTTATATATATTTACATGTGTGTGTGTGTGTGTGTGTTAAAGTAAAATTATGGCAAAGTTTTATGCCAGTTTTTATAGAAACGTGTGGCAAAAAAAAAAAAAAACACAGAGAAAACAAACCATATGGTGCTTAACATCTCCTGAAAGACTTTGGGGCTTTTAGTAATATGGTTGAACACCAATGATCTAATTCAATGATTTCATTATAATCACAAAGAAACTGAGGCCCAGAGATGTTCACTGATTTCTCTAAGGTCACATGGTAGCTTTAATGACCAAGACAGGACTGCAACAAGATCTTCCATTACATCATTACATTTCCCAAATTTCATTTTAGCATGAATATCCTCCCTTGAAAAACATCACCAAATAGCAATTTATCATCAACAAATAACAAGATCCTATTATTCTCATCCTAGTCTGACTGTGGCCAGCTCTGGCTGAGTTGCTAGTAAATAACAAAAATTTGTTCAAGATTTGGATAGGCCATTGTAAAGAAGAGTGCTGAGACATGTATCAACAAACTCAGGGGGAAAATTGGATAAGAAAAGGTCAGTGTTTACACAACTGAGTGTAGCTTTCACTGTTGACTGGACATCTGTTAAATCTAAAGCTTTGTATCCCAGAAAAATATTCAATTATCAAAAGGGCATTCACTCACCAGCTACACATTGTTAAGATTTTCTAATATTCAAAAATCATAAAGGTTACCATACTTAAAAAGATATTTTTGAATGTTACTGTTCCTTCACAGAAATTGATCCTCTTACTATTTATTCAACTACTCGTTCAGTTGAACTCACTGAGGAGAACTGTACTGCAAATATTTAAATGGCTTTTGTTAGAGACAGAGTGTATCAATCCCAATAGGCTGGGGAGATCCACTGGCACAGACTGAAAACAAATATTCAGAATACAGAGCCCAGTTTTACATACAGGACATCAGCCTCAAGCAGTTCCATTATCAACAAGTCTAAGTGCTCATTGTTTGTGAATTCAAAACATGGAAAAGTCTCATTTTAAACTTAACAACTACAAGAAAAAGTGCAAAGAAGCTGGTGGGGGGTGGCGGTGGGCAGGGGAAAACCTTAAATCTGAAGTATTAGTAACAACCCAGTTTTCCTTCCTGACCTCAGACACATGGTTGACTTTGGAAGCGACAATGACCTGCTTCTAGTTATTTAGAGTGTCAAGTGCCACCTGGTTTCGTGTCACTGAACACCTAACAAAGCACAGGAAAAGAAAGGCTAATGTATTGGGGGAAAGGCACATATCCAATTACATTCTGAAATCTCAATCTTTCTCAAACAAATGTAAATATTTAGATACATTTGAATCATTCATTTTGAAAACTCAACAGAGCCTTTCTTGTACAAGTGGGACGTATTAGGGCAACAATAACTCCTGCTTTGCTCAACTGATCTTTAAGATTGAACTGACCAAACTGCTCTTGCAGAAACCTCCCTTGCTTCCTTTCACCTAAGAGAATTAAAATGTCCCTGTTGGTTTCAGGGCAAGAGAAATCCTAGTAGAGGGGAAGAACCCAGAGAGGCAAGGCCTGACGTAGTACCACATACTGACTGGTCTTATTTAAGTATGATGATAACCAGTAAAGTAGGTCACTGTCCAAACTGCTTCTCTGCTTAGTGGTTTCTCAGTCCAACGTAAAATGGCTCACCCCTACCACTCCTCTGACACTGTTGGCCAAGGTCATCAATGACCATCTAATGACTGAACACGTGTAATTTTCAGGTCTCATTTTTCTTATCATCTAGGCCAGTAATTGGGCAGTGAGAATAGAGATCATCTTGGGTATAGGCAATAAGCAGAAATAGTAAAAACTTAAAAGTTTGTCATTTTTGATTATCACAATGCACCAGCAATTCCAAACAATGTTTTGTAGGATACTCCTTCCAAAGCTCTTTTGTTGATCTAAGTTCTATGCAACTGCTGTGGTTGCTGGTTCATTTTAATAATATATATTATTATCATACATGGATATTATAATATAGTACATGTAGACTATAAATGGGTATATGTGCAAAATTAAAATAAGCACACTTTGATTAATTATCCTTTAACAAATATCATATTCAGGAGTCTGCAGCAGTTATACAGTTCACCTCAGACACATATGGACTCGGCTACATATATTTATTTCAAGAGTAAATCCATAATGATCCAGAATCGTCCAGGCTTGCTTCGGGCATGGTTTGTGTCTCTAGCCATACGGTATACATATTCCCATGTTTAATCAGTAGCTTCAAAATAAGCCATGACAACACAGGAATTGTAAAGACAGAGAAAAAGAAATTGAGTTATTTTAATTCTGTCATTTTATGTTACCACATGTTAGGAGTTTATTTGTATTTAAAATTGGAGGGCACTTGGCTGGCTCAGTTGGTACAATAAGCAACTCTGGATCTCAGTCTTATGACTTTGAGGCCCACATTGGGTATAGAGATTACTTTTAAAAAAATAAAATCTTTAAATAAATAAATAAAATTGAAAACATCAAAATAGTGTGTGAGCTTTGAAGTGTTACTTGCTTGATAAATACAAATTTTAATCCATATATGAAATAGTTACCTGAAGGTTTTTTTTTTTAGCTTTTAATTTTATTTATTCATTTATTATTTTAATTTTACTTTTACTTTTGTTTCTCAGTTTGAGTACCTTTAAAGTTAAAATTTATTCTTCTAAAATTGTGCCCATTTTAAACTTAAAGCACAAATCAAGAAAATAAAGATGATTATGATCTTACATAATGATGACTAAAAATAATTTCACCATAGGAAACAGGGACTCTGCTAGTATTAAATACACTGTGTACTGATCAAAGCAACATTCAGCATGTGTGACCATGGTATGCTTCTTTAAAGAGTTTTTATTTGGCCTCCATGATACTTTCCCAGTTCTTCTCCTACCTAATAGTTTCTTTTGTAGGATTTCATCTTCTCATCCCTTAAAACATATTTCTCAGGTTCTGCCCCAGGTGTTCATCACTTCTTAACCTACAAGGTTCCTTGGCACTCATTGGCACCAGTAGTTTCAGTTACCTGCTGCATGCTAACAACTCCGAAATCCATACCTTTGGCCAGAATCTCTCTCCTGAAATAATTCGTTTATCCAACTCTCTGCTGAACATCTTTCCTTGAATATAGCCTAGAAATCTCCAAAACATTCGTCTGAAACTGAGCCCATTAACTTCACCTGCTGCTTGATGAAGTCTGGAAAACTGGGAATTGTCCTTGATTTAGCCTTCTCCTGTTTCACCTCATGCCTATTCAATCACCGAGGTTGACAAATATCTCTCTCAAGTATCTCTTGATCATCCACGTATCTGTTTCCTCACCTAGGGCACCATCACTTCTCCCTGAAATAGCTCTGGCAGCCATCTTATCTTGTACATTGTAGACACAGGGCTTTTACTTACGGGTAAATTGGATCACGTCAGTAACCTGGTTAACATACTTTAATAACCTCCACTGTCTTTATTTACAGGGTCCCTGTGGGGTCTCATTGCCCCTTCAGAGCTTCATCTCCCAGCTGCTGTGATCCTATTTAAGTATTTTAAAACATTTCAAGTTATCTCCTATGTCCAAGCCACTGCTCATGGTATTTCCATCCTCTAAGTTCCATGGAAAATACTATTTCCTCTGCAAAGCCTTAGGACCAGTCAAGTAAGAGTTAGATGTGTTCCTTCTGTTCCCTATTAGGGATCCAAGTGGTGACTGCAGTTTGTCTCTCCTGTTAGTTTTTGAAATAATTAGACTTTAAATTCCTTAAGAGCAGACACAAGATCAATCTTATTCCTCATTGTGTTTCTAGAGCTTACACAATGATGTTAGAATGGGCACTAATAAATGTTTTGTTAAATGAATAAATTTATGTATGAACCATTTTTCCCCTAACAAGAATTTCTCTATATCATGGATCATGGCTGCTTTGTCTACGGCTTACAGCACCAATTGTTCCATTTTGACTTATTTCATTCCTAGAAAACTTTTCCTATGCTTTATTATTTATAATCACATTAATGATTTATTTCAGAATATATTGTAGTATAAAAAATGATACATGCTAAATGAATTCTGGCAAGGTTTTTTTTCACCCTCAGGAAGGAAATGTGGATGATAAATACATTTAAAATCCACCATGTGGGGATGGAATACAAGGCTCCTGGCCAATTTTAGAATTGTCCTTTCAATTTTAAATTCATGTACCAACAGAGATGATCATATTAAGCCTCTCTTGGTTGCTAGCTTCAAGGGAGAATGTGTAGAGAGAATCTTTTCTGACTTCAAATGAAGAGATATACAAAAAACTACCAAAGTCAAGGCACTTCATAAAGAAAAAAGATGATGCTTTCATCACTGTGGAGGCTCAACTGAAGTCTAATGCCAAGGAAGAAGAGAGGGGCCTCATCCTATTCCCTAGCCAGCACAACCTTCCCTTCACGTTTATATCAACAGCAGTGGCTGCCTCCTGGTCTGGTGTTTACATAAAGATGAGAGGCCCCTGGATACTCTGGCTCCATGCTGGCCCAAGGCTGAGCTGGCAGCAGCAGGTACCAGGCACCTGGACAGGGCTCCCCACGGGCCATCAGGGGTTCTAATCAGCTTCTCTTAGCCGGCAGATTTTGAACAGTGGGTATGTTCCAAATGTGTCAGGGCATATTTTTCAAACATCACTGCGGATTCATTTGTTATGTCTTGCCTTTTTTTAGACCTTGACAATAAAGGGACATTTTTAACCAAGGAAGGGAAAGAGAAGCTAGTGCACATTGATGTTTTATGACATGCTAGGATCCACAGTGAGATTAACCTATTTCTTTGAGATCTTTGGGGTCCCTATTATCTGTGACTCCTTGTTATTTTCCTTTCCACGACTGCAATTATATCTCCAAAGGGGGAGGATTCAAACTACACTTTCATGTTTATGTGCTCTGAATTCTGACATATTTCAAAGTGTGTACCTCAAGGTGGACTTTGAGAAAACACAGGGCTCTGTACTCTGCTCCAGGTGTGTGTGTGTGTGTGTATGTGTGTGTGTGTGTGTGTGATTTAGAATATAAATACCTCAAGCACGAGAATCTTATCTTTGCTTTATTACTCTCCACAGGACAGTAAACACTTGATACTTAACAAATTTTCACACACACACACATAAAAAAGACAAAGATCTCTAATGTAGTTTGTGCATGTTTGCTGGAACCTGGGAAGATATTTGCGGTACATGAAACTGGATTCCTTTGTATTTCATTCATTTCTTATGCAGGGGTGGGTGATATCTAAATTTCCCAGGGCTGCTGTGAAAGATCCCCACAGACGTGGTGACTCCAAACAACTGTAACTTATTCCCTCACTGTTCTGGAGACTGGAAGTTCGAAATCAGCTTCACTCACTGAGCCAAAATTAAAGTGTTAGTGGGGCCACAATCCCTTCAGAGGTTCTAGTGAACAATCTGTTCCTCGCTTCTTCCAGCTCCCGGCGGCTGCTGGCATGCCTTGGTTTGTGGCTACATCACGCGTTTCTGACTCCATGGTTCATACTGCCTTCTTTTCTTCTGTTTGTGTCAAATGTCTCCTCTGCTTCTCACCCGTAAGAACTCTTATGATTGTATTCCATACCCGTCTGGATAATCTGCAATAATCTTCTCATTTCTAAATCCTTAACTTAATCACAAGGAGTTTCTGTAAGGAAGAAGAGAAACTTCTGGGGATGGACAGGTAAAGGAGTACCCAGTTCCAGGAGCTTTCATAACTAAAGGATTTTCATAAAGTGGGTGCTGGTAAGTCCAAAATTGTCAGCAAATCCTGAAAGCAAACAAAAAAGGTATCTATTTCACTTAGGGATTCAAGAGCAATCACATGAACTTGCAATGACCTAAACCAAAACTTTTTTTCAGTTGAAATTTACTTCCAGATGTGTTTAGGTTCAAAAGAAATATTCCATTTTGGAAAGAGAAAAAAGCTCTCATCATACAAACAAATTGAAAAGTAAAATTAAAAATTTTTAAAAAGGGGCACCTACGTGGCTATTAGAGTTGTGAGTTCACACCTTGCATTGGGCTCCACACTGGGCATGGCCTACTTAAAAAAAATAAATTAAAAAATCATATAAACTGAAATAATAAGATATATCAATGTATATGAGTAGACAGTTATGTGATACCACAAGTGAACAGCTCTCTATTGCTACACTAAGCCTAGGTGAACAGAACTCATCCTCATTCATGTTGAGTCCTAGCATGTGGGCAGTGCCAACTCTATCAGTCATGCTCAGGCTCCTGCTGCCTTCCTTACAGTTAGCCTATAGAATTTTGTGTTACAAAGTGAGTGCTTTTCTTTGGATTAGTAAATCCAAAATTATTTGAGCCCTTAAGGCTAGTTAATTTTAGCTTCTAGCCTATTGCCTATAGTCTGGAGAGGGAAAGTAAACATTTTTCTTTTTTTTCTTTAAGATTTTATTTACTTATTCATGAGAGAGAGAGAGAGAGAGAGAGAGTGTGTGTGTGTGTGACACAGGCAGAGGGAGAAGCAGGCTCCATGCAGGGAGCCTGATGTGAGACTCAATTCTAGATCCCGGGATCATGTCCTGGGCTGAAAGCAGACGCTCAACTGCTGAGCCACCCAGGCGTCCTGGAAAGTAAATATTAAAATAAAATCGAATTAAATTTAGTGATCAGAAGATTTTTTTTTTTTGTGATCAGAAGATTATTGTGCTATGCTCACACAAATTAAAAAATAAAAGTTGATATTGTTGAATGCTCATCAATATTTCTGATTCTTCTTCTAGGTTCAGGATGCAACTATATTTCCTACACTGCTAAAGTTAAGCTGACCAAAGCTTTGTTTCATATAACGTGAGGTGTCAGTGCTCAGTTCACCATGTTCTTTACCCTCTGCCATGGCAACCAGTGACCTTTCCAGATAGTGGAGACTCCACCACCTTGGGCCCCAGAGTAAGCATCACCACAAACAAAGCCTTGTGCCAACTCAAGTCAGACATGTATCAAGAATATGAAATAAACTTCTGTGGGTTTTAGTCACTGAGAGTTTAAGTTGTATGATACTACAGCAAGACTCAGCCTGTCCAATTGATACATCCAATGAAACTGATGGGATTGGCATTGATGGTTAAGCACTTTTAGAGCACAGGAATGGTGGGAAATTTGAATTATCAGAAGATGAGCTCTACCTCTGAAAACACATACCAAAAACAAAAGAGAGAACTTACACGCACACAAAACCTATGCATTGATGTTTATAGTAGCTTTATTCATAATTGTTAAGACTTTGGAGGCACTCAAGATGCTCTTCGGTAGGTGACTGGATAAACAACTGGTGATACATACATATAACAGAATATCATTCAGTGATAAAAAGAAATGAGCTATCAAGTTGCAAAAAACATAACAGAAACTTAAATGCATATGGCTAAGTGAAAGAAGCCAATCCAAAAAGGCTATATATTGGATAATTTCAATTTACAACATTCTGGAAAAGGCAAAACTATGAAGACAGAAAGTAATCAGTGGTTTCTAGGGGCTGGGGAGGAGATGGGATAGAAGCAAAGGTGGATAAGAGGGGTGAATAGGTGGAGCATAGTGAATTTTTAAGACAGTGAAACTATTCTGTATGTTACTATTATATTGGGTACATGTCATTATACATTTATCAAAATCCATAGAAGGTGTAATAAAAAGAGTGAACACCAATGCAAACTATAAACTGTAATTAATAATATATCAATATTAGTTCATCAGTTATAAAAATATACCACACTAATGCATACTAATAATAAAGGAAACTGAGTGAGGGAGTGGTAGTATGTTAGTAAGGGGAAAATTTGTACTTTCTGCTCAGTTCTGTAAACCTGCAACTATTAAAAAAAATTAAGTTAAAAAAAAGAAAGAACAATTAAGAATACATTTACTGAGCTAAATTTCAAAGAGCCATTTAAATTATTTTAAGTTGTAATGTAAATGTAAGTGTTGGCAGATTGTTGCATTGAGGTTGGTCTGGTGGACTTGACTGTGGAACATTTGATGGGCAAGAAAAGTTATGAATCTGAATATTGTCCTGTCAAGATAAAAAAATTCTTGGAGAAAAGAGAATAGATTTGGGTAAATTATGGTTAATGAGAATGAAGAAAAGGTTCTTTCCAAACAGCATGTGACAGAAATGTGCCATCTTATGGATAGAAATAATGCTGTAGCAGAATGTTGCTTAAGCAGGTGACTCTGGAGGAATGCAGTTTTGAATAATTTTGTGATTAGAAATAAGATAGGTAGAAATAAGACAATTCCCTTTGAAAATGGAAGCACAAAGAGCTCTACAAACCAACTCCCCAGCAAAATAACATAACTGATGAATTTTGTGTGTTTTTTTTTTAAACACTCCAAAAATTTTCCCAAAGGCAGTGAGCAAATGAAGAAGATATGTATGCAAGAAAATGTCTGTTAAATCTTGGTAAGAACGATGAGAGTCTATGGCATTTGAGCCTTGACCTTCTCCTTTTCCTCTGCCACAGTCTAATGTCTCAGAAACTCCACTCAAGTTTGGTGTGGCTGAGAAGAGGAAGATCCTCTCCCCAGCTCCTAGTTAAAAGTGTATCTCCTTGGAAGGGCCAAGTCACCTACATTTCTCATCTCCTGCAATGCTCTGTGTTTCAGAGGCAAAATTTCAGGCAAGTGCCAAAAGTCAAGGGCTGTCTTCTCCCTCACTGCTTCCACTGTAAGGGCGGACAGTCTACCATCAGTGTGTCAGATTTGGAATGGTTGGCTTTGGTTGCCCTAACCCCAGCTCACTCATAGAGTAGAGGTTTCCCACCAGAAATGGTGACCTGACAACACCAGGGGCTATCCTCTCCACTTACCACCCTGCTTCTAAAGCAGGGTGTTAACTGAGAGAAGCAGGCCACTATCTCCACCCCAGCAATGAAGTGGCAAGCCATAAGGACAGAGGCTTCTGAAAGTCTCCTTTCATTTAGAACAGAGTTGAGAAAGTTCAAGCCTAATGAGAATCTTGGTGGTAAGCAATTGATTGGAGGCTGGTAGCTCCATGAGAACAAGAAGCTAAGCCATAGGCCAGCTGTTTACCAGACAGAACCAGGGAAAGAGACTGCTATGAAGCCCGCCTGGGAACAGAACAAATCTCAAAGACTGGCCTCAAAAACCACTCTTGCAAAAGGACCCAAATTTAATTAGATCAGACAATGGAGCTATTAAGGCCCCAGGGCATTGTCAAAAACAATAGAGCAAGGATCAGGCAATTAGTGGAGCCTAACAGCTGGGTGTGACACCAAAAGAAGCAGACAGCTTACCAGATCAGGGAAAGAGACAGTCAAAGAGAGTCCAGCTCAAGCTATCATCCTAGGGTGCCAGTGTTAAAAGATATTAAAGACCACAATACATGAAAACACAGCCCATGTTCAGTGGACTAAATGAATTAATCTTGTTAAGATCACAATATTCCCCAAACTAATCTATAAATTCACTATCATTCAAATCCCACCTATCATTTTTGCAGAAATTGGCAATCTTATCCTAAAATTCAGATATGTAAATTTACAAAACCAACAATAGCCAGAACGATCTTGAAAAAGAAGAACAAATTTGGAGAGCTCACACTTCCTGGTTTGAAAAATGACTACAAAGCTACAGTAATCAAGAAAGTGTGGTACTGCATAACATAATCATATACATCAATAGAAACAGAATTGAGAGTCCAGAAATAAACCCTCACATTGGCAGTTGACTAACTCTGTACTGTCCTAGTGCATACATGGCAATATCCAAACCAAATTTTAGTTGGTTGTCCATTTTCTTTTTGAAATAATAATAAAGATCATAGCACAATTATTCATTATAAATATATATATATTTTTAATTTTTATTTATTTATGATAGTCACAGAGAGAGAGAGAGAGAGAGAGAGAGAGAGAGAGGCAGAGACACAGGCAGAGGGAGAAGCAGGCTCCATGCACCGGGAGCCTGATGTGGGATTCGATCCCGGGTCTCCAGGATCGCGCCCTGGGCCAAAGGCAGGCGCCAAACCGCTGCGCCATCCAGGGATCCCCAATTATTCATTATAGACAAACACGAAAACAACCCAAATGTCCATTAACTGATAAATGGGTAAGTAAAATGTGGCATACATAAAATGGGAAATGATTAATCAATAAAAAATATTGATGTACTGATACATGCAACAACATGAATAAACCTTGAAAACATTAAGCTAAGTGAAAGAAGCCATCCACAAAAGATCATATATAATTCCATTTATATGAAATGTTCAGGATATATAAACTTACAGAGACAGCAACTGGATTTAGTAGTTATCTAAGACAATAGAAAGAAATGGAGTTTCTTTTGGGAGTGAGGAAAATGTTTCTAGAGATTATAATAACTCTATGAATATACTAAAAACCATTGAATTATATACTTTATTATTTATTTATTTTTTCTTGAATTATATACTTTAAATGGGTGAATTATACTGTATGCGAATTATACCTCTATAAATCTATCATATATTTAGAAAGAAAAGGAGAGAAAGAAAGAGAGAGGGGGGAAAGAGAGAGATTGAGAAAGCAATCTGATAAATATAAATAGGATGCTCTGGCCTATATTACTGCTTGAGTGAGTTCACTTGGTGATCAGAAACAGCCTTTAGGGATTCCTGGGTGGCTCAGTGGTTGAGCATCTGCCTGGCTCAGGTTGTCATTCTGGGGTCCTGGGATCAAGTCCCACATCAAGCTCCCTACAGGGAGCCTACTTCTCCCTCATTCTCTGCCTCTCTCTCTGTGTCTCTAATGAAGAAATAGATAAAATCATGAAGAAGAAGAAGAAGAAGAAGAAGAAGAAGGAGGAGGAGGAGGAGGAGGAGGAGGAGGAGGAGGAGGAGGAGGAGGAGGAGGAGGAGGAGGAGAAAAAGAAGCCTCTAAATCCTATATGATGCCATTCACCTACTGGCATCAATGTCGTCATTATTTTAGAAAGTTGTACTTTGACTATTCTAAGACCCTTGGCTTCTTAGAACCTTCCTCCCATTACAAACAGCTTCAATTTGGAGCAAAAGAAAGTCCTGGAGTATAACTTTCTTGTGATCACTTTATCTTTAATACTATTTTGCTAATCCTTAAGGCCATTTAGGCATATAACGAGCATGATTTCCACAAAGGCCTTATTTCTTCTCTTGGGGCTGGGAACAGGAAATGCAGTTTTTCTGAATAGAATGCAATAATTAAAAATGAACATGTTTATTACTTTAACTTTATATCAGAATAAAAGGAAATGACATCTGTCTGTCCAGTTCCACACATGAGATGTTTCTGCTTTCACATCAATTTAACACACTTTTATTCCACACCTAACAAATCACTGTACCTATTACTTTTCTAATACTCTTAAAACCTGGTGATTTGGTTTTATAGCTATGTTACTGTCATCAAAGTCCTCTGATGAAGGAATATTCATTTTAGGGGACTAGTTCATATGTGGCACTAGTTTCTTGCATATTCTCACCTCAAGGGCCCAGATTCCCTTGAGAATCTGAAATAGCTTATTCTATTCTAATAATTCTAGCTCCTACCCTGGTGAGGGTCTCACCATCAAGGAGTTAGTCGTACCAAACTCATCAAGACAGCATGTCCTGCCTGGATAGTTCGGACAAATGTAACCCTCTGGAACATAAACACATTCATGATTGGTGGCGGGAGAAGCCACGAATGCTTGCCTCGGGCCTATCTCAGCACAGAGGTGGTGTTTGGAAGGGTCGAGAGCTTCTTTGCTAAAAGGCACAACTTCTAAGATGCTCACTGTTATTTGTAGGAAGATGGGGTACAGCAAGCAGGTGATTAGCCTTTTACTGGCAAAACCGCAGTTTCCATTCTGCTTTCAAGAACCAGCTCCTCTAAGTATCAGGAATTTCCTAGTAGACTGCATTTCCATAGACTAGAGAAAGCAGAAGGGAGGATGCGTGGGCTGGACCACAAACACGGTCTAGGGCCAGAGGTGGCTGAGGAGGCTGGCCATTGCTTCAGGGGAATGGATGTGTCCCTACCACATAAATTACTTTGTTCATGTCCCAGACTGGTGAGGGGAGGCAGCCTTTCATTTTTTGTGTAAGAAGAGATTGCCTTTCATTCATTTCCTGACGAGGCATCCGTGTTACTGAGTTAACTGCTATGCATCAGGATTGGGACTTGCATGTAAGATTTAGGACATACACTTCTTGCCTTCAGAAGGAATACAAGGTATGTTGTTAGCTAATGATTGCCTCGAGGGAGTCCACATAAAGCATTATGGGATTACACAGGCCCGAACAGCACACTTTGCCCCAGAGGAATCACAGAGGGAGGGCTTCTTTGAGGAGGTAATACTTGTGAAGTTTTAAAGCGAAGTATAAGTTTACAAATCTGGGAATGGGGACAAGAGGGCAAAGGTGGGAGGTATTTTAGGCAGACAGTGTCATATGACTGCCGGCACTGAGGCCAAGAAGGCAGATGTGCTCAGTAAATAGAGAATTCTTCTTGGGAAGGTATGAACATTGGAATGTTCTGTGATGATGGGCAGAAAGGTGTTAGGATGATGAGAGAATGAGCTAAAAATGTGAAAATGCAGGCCGGGCCAGAAGTCAGAAGGCACACCAGGGGATGTAGCAAGGCTAGCTGGCACACCCAATGGGGTGCTAACAGTCTTACAAGGATTTGCCCGGTGCTTATCAAATGATTACCTGTAATGGCTGCCACAGGCAACCTTTCCAGTCTTTAGGGAAAGCTGTGGTTTTTGGAGAAAATCATCTAACTACTATATCCTTAAATTATCATTTCTTATTCATTAGCTAAGGGAAAAGATAACCTCAGACAATGTATTCGCACTCTGGCTCTCCTCTGTGATCCTGTTGATGGTTTTTGAAAAACACAGGCTACAACATCCAGACGTGGTAGGCCACTTCCTTTTCCAGAAGTGATTTCACAGGTGAATGTTGTATCAGCAAAAATGAGTAAAACAGTCCAAAATGGTCACAGACTTTTGTCAAAGTTTAGAGCACCTACCAATGAAACTTAGTAAAAGCAAAGGCTGGAAAATAGAATTTGTCTAGGTATTTGTGAAAATGAAAAGGCTGTAAAAAGACTGCTTGGAATGGCTCAAAAATCCTCTTGCTGCGCCGGACTGCAGAAGTACACTATTTTAAAATTCGAGTTTACATATTGCTTGTTAGACACTCAGAGAGGACCTCTCAAGTGCGGCAGCACTTCCTCAGGACTGACATTTATAAGACTTGAATTTTATTTCCAATTATTCTGGTAAAAACAAGGAGACATTAATTTTGGTTTTTCAGAGCAGGAGTCTTTAACTTATCGATGAACATCTTTAAGATGTTGTAAATATTACTGTACTGTAATAGATCCCTCCACCAACCCTTACCAGGTCCTCTAAGTTTCATGGAATAAACAAAAAGTGACATGCTTAGTAACAAACATTTAAAACCTACTTTTTTTTTTTTTTTTTTTAAATAACCAAATAGGTCACAGTTTACTGATACCAGTGGTAGAAAAAATTCTGATTAGTAAAGACTCTCCATGTTTAAGTCATTGGCCCTATCTTGTAGTGAAGTGAACAACTAAGTTGTTGTTCTCTTCTTAAAAATCCCTTGGGGGGTGCCTGGCCGGCTCAGTTGGAAGAGCATGCAGACTCTCGAACGTGGGGGTGACGAGTTCAAGCCCCATGCTGGATGTAGAGTAATGTAGAGATTACTTAAATAAACAACCAAACTAAAACAATAAAAATAAAAATAAACTAAAATAAAAGAAACCCTTACTAGGCAATTACTCAATGGTCTTGTTATGTATTTTCACAGTATAAATCAATAAATAAAACAAAACATGGTTGTGCATCCATCTTTTGTTTTTTTTTTTTTTTTTTTTTTTTTTTTTTAAATATTTTATTTATTTATTTAGGATAGTCACAGAGAGAGAGAGAGAGAGAGGCAGAGACACAGGCAGAGGGAGAAGCAGGCTCCATGCACCGGGAGCCTGACGTGGGATTCGATCCTGGGTCTCCAGGATCGCGCCCTGGGCCAAAGGCAGGCGCCAAACCGCTGCGCCACCCAGGGATCCCTGCATCCATCTTTTGATGCTAACGATGGTATCCATATATTATCACAAAGTGTAACTTCAATATTTTAATAACAGAATAGCTGAATGCATTCTGCTCCTCAGTTATTTTTTTAGACAATACTTATAAACGTTGGGATAGTAGCTGCAGAATTTTCATTACAGACTTATTTTAGTGCCAGAAAATAGACCTTCATTTTGGGAAAATGCCTTCCTCCTAAATTATCATTAATAATATATATGTAAAAATACAAGTTCCCAGGCCATTGGTTACAAGAATTCCTTTTTTCCTAAATAAATTGGTCTCCATTACTTATTACATATTTTGCTTAGCATGGTTAACTACTAATTACTATATACATATATATTTACATATAGATGTGTGGGTACACACACATATATGTTCATTTTGGGGAGATGACTGAAGACCTTTATTTTCTGTTTTTAAAATACTTATGTATTTTTAAAGAGAGAGAAAGAGCGAGTGAGATCAAGCAGGTGGGGGGGAGGAGTGGGGGGAGAGGCAGAGGGCAAGGGAGAGAATCTTGAGCAAAGTCCCTGCTGAGCACAGAGTCCAACCTGGGGCTGGCTAGATCCCATGACCCCGAGATGATGACCTGAGCCGAAATCAAGAGTCAGACACTTAACAGACTGAGCCACCCAGGTGCCCTTTTTTAAAATTTAAAATGAACATAACACTCAGTGAAAACTGGATGAAAACCTAATAAAATTTATCAAATCTTTATTTCTGAACACTCACAAATTCTTCCCACTTTGAAAATCTCCAGTGATCATTCAGTTACACACCAAATAACAGAAGTGAGGCTAGGTAGGCTGGTTGTCTTTTTGAGCTATGCTTCAATTGCCCTGCCTCTAGATACATTAACTCATGGCCACCTTCTTTTTCTTCTCTTTTCATTTTCCTTCTTTTCCTGAGAAGGGTAAAGCAGTCTTGAAGACTTGCTATTTCCATGACCAGAGAGTTTTATATTTATGGAAGACCTAAAAACCAGAGAAAACCCACAAAATAACAGTCATTTGAAACCATAGACAATGCATTTTTTCTCATTTATTCAAATTCACTGCAGGAAGTAAACACTAAAAGATTAAAAAACAAAACAAAAAAAATTCACACCGCAGTATGTACAGTTTCATGATATCACATGAAGAAATTAAATTTCTAATAAAAATGACAAATTATATTACTAAGCCGATAGCATTAAAATTGGTTGTGTAAACCCCAAAATTCATATGAACGGTAATGTCCCTGTATTCCAGCAGACTGGAATACTCCTGGTATAATATTACATTTTCAATGGGATTAAAAAATTCATGAAAGTAGTTGTGTGAACTCTTAATGTTGAAAAGTGGTTGACTTGATTTTAAAAAGTTTTAAGACCCTTGGATTCAAAGCACATTCTTTCACAAAGCTTAAACCACAGAAGTCATATCCAGAAATGGAATACTGTCATGTTGGGATGAACATCTGATCTGACTTGTTAAGACATTTTGCCAAATGCACAGATGCACAGGGTCCCCCATGCACTTTTCATGCAGCAGGTAATCACAACTTAAATAAAAGGTTTATTCTATACATTTGTCCAGACTTGCAACTGTATACATCATGCACAATTTTTAAACCTGTCTGATTATATTTACACTTATACATGGAATATACAGAAACTGAAGAGGTTAAAAGGCTTTTCTGTTGCATTAGAACAATACAAAATATGTATTTTTCATTAAGGAAATCACTATTTACATCACCTTTAAAAACTGATTTTAACATCTTCATGTAACAAGTCAATATATATATATATACATATTATATATATATATATATAAAATATATACTCTCACCAGTTTACTCTTCTGTAACACGTACCAGAGAATAAACAGGTAATGCTACCTTACTGATGTCAATGAGAGCTGTAGTACCCTTTCACAAACGACTTCATCGGGAAGAAATTGTCTAGATATCTAAAATAGTCCTTGAAAACGTGTGTATGCGCGTCTTGTAACTACATATGCATAAACAAAGTGAAGTTATGGATGTATGCCCTTTCTGACTGTTCTTTAAAATCACCCTAAAGTCAAACTGGGGACATTCTCTAGTAAATCAGAACATCATTCTTCTGGTCATGTTTATCTACGTATTACATATCCTCATTCCTTTAACTGTTAACAATGACAACAACAAAAACAACCAACCAATCAAAGAAACAAACAAAAAGATAGCAATGCTGGCCCTTGATACTCTTTTCCCTGACCTAAATTTCACTCCCTTGTGAAAGCCCATTTTCCCCCGACCAAAGGGGAATACCAACAATTTTTCTAGCATACCTCTAAGGCTGCAGACCTTTCACAATGGCAGGAAAAAAAAAAAATGACTTGCTTAAAAACTTATTTATATGGTGGAGACAATAAGATTGTCACAGAGTCAATATGGGATGGAATAGAATATATTCACTGGCCAGTGGGATTTTCACTTCAGAATAAGCATACACCTTCATCTCTCCATGATGTAGCATAATATTCACTCCTGACTATTGTTTTATAATATATCCAGTAACTATTTACAAATCATTTTGAGAAAAAAATAATCATTTAGGGTTTTAGATCATATAGGAAATAACACCCATTTTTAATATAAAAAATCTTAGAAACAACTTCAAGTAGAACAACTTCAAATAGATTTCCTTCTAATTAATAGTTGATTATATAACAATTTTTTGATAGGTCAGTTGCAAACCTGGTTCACTTTTAAAAACAAAAGTATTATCTGGTGAACAAACTGTGGACTGTGAAAGCTGAACTTAAAACATAGGGACTTGTTTCAAGATCAAAACCCCATGTGGCTCGATAAGAAGTTCTTCCAAGAGAACATCAATGTTTATGTCTTAATTGCAATTTTAAAAGAGTAGGACCAATGGAGGGACTGTGTGCAACTTTGTCATGTATATGTGCCCTCTGTACTTTTCTCTTTAGTCAATCTGAGTTGAGTGCCTTTCTTGGGTTTGAGAGAAATATTTTTGTCTTGGTCAGCAATGTTCTTAGGACAATGATTTTAATAGAAACTAAGGATGTATTCAGGAGAAGTTTCCAAACCATCCTGGAATCACCTGAGTTTGGTAAGTGGCCCTGTTATTCCATCCCTAAGGCTAATTAAGTAGATGTTACTCATTAGAACACACAAATAATCACAGATTTTCCTGAGATGTTGAGCCAGATATGAAAGTTGTCCCCTCCACCCAATTTTTTTTTTTTGTCATAAAAAGTATTCTGAACCCGATTTCCAAAGACATAACGGTATATATGAACTACAATATTGCAAATTTTGAGTTGATGTATAACTGTATTGGGGAAAATATAGGCATCAAGTAGTTTGGTTTTTTGTTTGTTTGTTTTTTACAGTCCTGTGTTCTGAGAAAAGTCATAAGCAATGGTTCTCAAACTTGAGTGTGCAGAAGAAACATCTAGGAAGTGTGTTAAGATGCAGCTGGGAGATTCCCAGGTCCACTTAGCAGAGATTCTTGATCTGTAGATCTGAGATGCTGCCTAGGAATCTGCATTTTAAAACAAGTGCTCCAGATGATTCTAATGCAGGTGGTCTGAGTCCAGCTTTTAAGAAACCCTGGTCGTAAGACTCACAGGTACCACAGAAATGGTGAGAAGTAACTTTTACAAGAGATGGTGAAAATTGTCCAAAGAAAAGCCATTTTGCTTCTGTTAAAAACAACTTCTTAAATAGTCAACTATTCAGGAAACCACCTGAAGGTAAATGGTTAACTTTCCTAATTCTGTAAAAGGAGGAATATTAATTTAGTAAAGTAGCTAAAATACAAAAATGGAAATCTGCCTTTTTTTAAGGATCTATCAAACTTCCATCAATTGTAATCAATTTTTACTAAGTAGTACAAGGTTTAAAGAAATACATATTGAAAAGGACTGGGGTGGGGCAGACACATTGGGAACCACAAAACCCCTTCCAAGAGTTAAAAATAAATACGTCTTCTTCTTCTTCTTCTTTTTTTTTTTTTTAGCAAAAGTGAAAAATGTAAGCCTATTTTTTCTAATTTATTTCTGAATCGGATAATGAGAAGTGAATTAGGTTCTTTTTTTTAATTCAACGATTAATATTTAAAGAGTCATTGAACAATTTGGATTTAAAAACAAATGTGTTATGTAGGCCGACGTCTGAAAAGCAAAATAAAGTACCCTAATAAAGGCAGCAAAATGCATTAATCCACTATGGATGGAGATTTACATTTTAATTTACGCCTATTACTGGATTATAAAAGATTTTCATTCATAGGCTACTCACAGTTGTTGTTTGGTGCATACAGAGTGTTAAACAACCAATTTGCTAGTTCAGTAGTTTCCTCATGACATCTAACGTAAAGCAAAAAAGTAGTGTGCATATTTAGACATCACCAGCAACCAATACTTCTCGAAATGAAAAAAGTTTCAGTTATACCATGCTTTTCTCAAATCATGCTCTTATTTATACAGGTCGCAAGTTCATACTAAGCAGTTTGCAAAAAAAAAAAAAAAAAAAAAAAAAAGGAAAAGAAAAGACAAGGAAAGAGAAGATCGGGAGCTGGATGGCGGGTACATTTCACTCGGCTTCTTTCTTTATGGCCAGCACGTTTCCCAGCAGTCCGTACCCCTCCCCGTTCGCGCTGTGCGGGCGAGGGGCGCTCCTCCCCGGGGGGCTGCTGTAGGGGCCTCTCAGGCTGAAGCCGGCCGCCCTGGTTTCCGCCGCGGGGAGGAACTCTTCCTTGACCGTGACCTGCGCGACGCTCTCCGCGGAGGAGGGCTCCCCCCACGCGTCCTTGTCCTGCGTGTCCCGGCCGGCGACGGGGCCGCCCCCTTTCTGCAGCATGTAGTAGAGGATGGGGTTGGTTTTGGTCAGCCGCGGGCAGTCCCTCTCGTACCCGTTCCTGTCCGCGTCGGCGATGACCCACTTAATGGGGCCCTTGTCGCCGGCGCCGCCCGCACAGCCGTTCGCTGGCCCCGGCTCCGGCCTGGAGCCCGCGCAGCCCCCGGGCTCGGGGAAGGGGGGGCTGGGCGGGGCGCGCGCCGGGCAGGGGCAGGGGCGGGGGCGGGGGCCGGGGCCGGGGCCGGGGCGGGGGCCGGGGCCCGTCCTGCTGTCCCCGCAGCCGCCGGGCTGCGCGGGGCCGTACAGCAGCCCGTCGAGGGCCGGAATGCTCAGCTCGGGCTTGCCGCCGCCCGCCGCGCCCCGGTGTCCCTTCCTCCTGCCCTCCCCGGCGGAGCCGCTCCTGTGCTGGGACAGATCCCGGACGCAGTTTTCCGACAGGAGCAGCTGCTTGAGGACGTTGAAGCTCTTGCTCTCTCGGGCCCACGCGCGGTGCTCGGCGTCGCCCGCGGGGCCCTGGCTGCCGGGGAATTTGAACTCAAGATCACTTCTGCTGCATTTCAGCTCCTGCTGGCTCAGCGGGGGCCCGTACAGCCCCTCCGGGGCGCCGTGGCTGTCGGCGGCGTCAGCTACGCTGTTCCTCATCCTTTTAAACGGGTTTTCCAAGGGCTCGCTATAAAGCTTCCTCTTCTTGGGGACCACGCAGAGGGTCCTGGCCTCCAGGAGCGCCAGCTCCCCGCTCCTGCGGCTGCCGTCCCCCTCCTCCGCCAGGTAACTCTCCTGGTTCTGTCTCAGCAGCCGACTCAACAGGCCGTTCTTGGAGAAGGAGAAATCCTGCGGTGAAACGGGCTCCGACTTGAGACCGTCGGGCGCGCTCCTCTGCGCGGGAGGCGCCGCCCCTGGGAACGGGGCGCCCCTGGCGTCGGGGCTCAGGCGCACGCTCGGACTGGGGCTGCGCGGGTCATCGCAGGGCTCGGATTTTATTTTCACCGTCAGTATCTGTTCGCTTAAAGCCCTGTCCGCGTGTTCCTGAGCACTTTCATCTCTCAGAGGAGTCTTGTCTTTCTTGTCGCCCTTCCCTTTGTTGGGGTTCCCCAGGAGCAGCTGGAGGACAGTGCGCCTCTCCAGCAGATTCTCGATCTCGGAGCCAGAAAGTCCCGCCTCGGGGCCTGCCGCTGGACTGCCGAACGCCCTGTTGTCTTCCGCCGCGTTGGTTTTGTTTGAGAGCAGAGGGCTACTCAGCCTCTCCACCATGCCCAGGGGCCGGTCCGCGTTCACGCTCAGCAGCTGCTTGCTAGGCCGCTGCTCCTCTCCCGGGGCGGACGCCTGCATTCCGCACTGAGCCAGGTTCTGCAGCAGCTTGCTGGCACTGAAGGTCGCGGAGTTCTGTGCGCCCTCGCTGTGGGCCGGCTTCTCTCCCAGCGGGTCTTTGCTCTTTGTAAGGTCCATCAGGGGGTTCGACGCGGAGGTCGCTGGCTTTTCAGCCTGGGAGCCGCAGGCGAACGGTGGGGGATTCCACTTGATGACCAGAGAGTGTTGGGAAAGGTTGATGGGAGACTCTGCTTTTGTGGAGGAAAGTAAAGGAGGAGTGCTCACGGGGGTAGTCCTGCTCGTACTGGGGCTCTCTATTACGGAAGTCCTCGCGAAGTTCTGGCTACCGAACTTGGTCACATCGCCGTGTACTTCCTGGGGGCTGCTGTTTCTTTCTACACTTTCTTCATTCTTATGGCCAAGTAGCAACTGAAGAAGAGTCACTTTCTGGTGCGAATTGAGCCTAGAATTCTTTGAGGTATCTTGATCTTCTTTGACGTCTACAGTGGGGACTTTGGGATCCCAAGTGTTTAGCAAGGACTGGGTTAAATTATCAAGAGAAACAGGCTGGTCAGGTTCTGGTTTCTCAATTCGATGTTTGCAAGACAAGTCTATGGGAACACAGTTGGAATAGGAACTTTCGTCACCACTGCTATCATCTGTAAAACTAGGGTTGTTATCCGAGTACTCATCGATGGTTGTAGGGGTACTACTATCCTCAAAGATGCTTCCTCTCTCACTGTGATTATGTCCATTCATCGGCTTTGGTATGGTCTGGCTCTTCAGAAGATGTAAAAGCAAACTATTATTAGCAGCTTGTTTTAGATGGTTTCTTTCCAGTGAGTTCTTATAGCCTGCATTTTTGGGGGAAGAAGGAACAACACCCATCGGGTTCTGAAACGCTGTATTTTTGCTCGCCATTAGCTTGCTCGATGATGTTCTCGCCTGACCATTGAGATGGCTTGACATTCCTTTTGAGAGCTGGAAACTGCCAACCTCCTTCTGGCCATTTTCTTGTAATCTGGCCATGGCGGCAAGTCTTTCACTTGCTGCCTGATTCGCATTTTGCGTTTTTAAAGCGTGTTCTCGAGAATACTGCTGCAAATGGGCTTCACTTGAAAGGAGTAACGCTAACTGGCTACAAGCAACACTAGGTTTGGGTGAAGTGGCTGGACTAGCCCTCTTTTCCACCATGCTTGCAACAGCCTGTAACCTGGCAGCACATGACAACGGTTCGCTCATGACTTTTGTTCCACTTTGTCCAACATGATGTGGTGACTCTACGAACCTGTCTCTGATGAGGTTTTTACTTACGTCAGGAAGATTGGTATCAGGCTTTTGATCTTTAGCTTTACTTTTCTTCAACAAAGTTTTTAAGTGACTTGATGCAACACCATAGCACCTTAAATCTTTCTCCACTTTTAAAGAATCATGACCGAGTGCATATCCTTGCTCCTTGAGGCTCTGCCTAATTTGTTGCGACAGAGCAACGGTCTGCAGCCTGGAGCTGAATGACTGAAGCAAAGAGGCCAGTAATGTGCTATCTTGTTTGCCTTTAGGCACATTGTCAACCATGCCAGCCAGCAAAGCTTCCTTCTTCACGTTTAAATTTACGATGGAATCAGACAGCCTCTTCCGCTTCGCGGCATTCCAGTCCTCAGAAGACTGCAAGAGCCTGGCTTTTTTGAGGTGCAGCATGCCAGATCCCTGATATGAATGTGTATTGAGAACTGGACCATTACTTTGACAGGCGGGAAATGCATTACCAGAAATGTTAAAGTTCTGATCTTCTTCATTATGCCCAGCAGACTTTTTGTCAACGGCAGTACCTGAGCCCTCTGCTGCCTGATGCATTAGTAATCCTTCTAGGTAAGTTAAAACAATAGAATCCTGGTGCACATCAGAGCCAAGCTCTTCTCCATGAGTCATGTTCAATAGAAGTGTTCACAAGGGCTTGGTTTCTATTCACGTTAAAGAATGGTTTTCTGTGGGTGAGTGAGATGTAATTTTAATAAGTGAGTGTCAGTTTATCACCTTCCATAGTCATCAGACAGAGATGCACGGTTACATTCCAACCAGGGTTCCCTGTGACAAGAGGAAAGGCAGGCAGATTCCAAAGTAGTTTGACCACAGAGCTGATCAACTCCACAAGAAGCAGCAGCAGAATTCCTTAATACACAGGTCTGCGGCGGCGGGCGGATAGAATCCTTAGTGAATACACTGCTTCTCCTTCTTCATCTTTTGTTTCCAATTAAATGCCAACAGCGGTGTTCTGAAAATAAAAATAAAAAAGTTAAGAAGAGGCATAACTAATATTATGTTACGATACCAAGAAGCAAAAGAATCTAGTATTTGTAAGTCTATATATGTGTGTGCGTATATGTATGTAAAACATAACGTACATACGTATATATGCATTATAGCCACCTCTTTAGTAACATAGTTTGCCATTCCTATTAAATTGGAAATCGCTACCGGAAGTCCTATAAATTAACCCATATTGTTAAAGTGATCAAATCAATTAAAGAAAATACTTTGGTGTTATATAAGTGTCTTCCAAAGCACACCGAGTTTCTGAATTTTCTTTTTTCTTTTTTCTTACGGTTTTCATTGATTTTCTTTTTTGATTGTTTCTTTCTTTAGTCTTCTTTCTTCTTTTTTCTTCTTTCGGTCTTGCGTCTTTTTCTTCTACTCTCTGCCTTTTACCTTTATTTCTTCTTTCTTTCTCTCTTTCTTTTCTTGCTTGTCTTCTTTCTTCTTTCTTCTTTTTTCTTTTCTTCTTTTCTTTCTTTCTTTCTTTCTTTATTTTTTTTCTTTTTCTCTTTCTTTCTTTCGTTCTTTCTTCTTTCTTTTTTTCTTTTTCGTTCTTTCTCTCTCTCTATATGCCTCCCTACCTCCCTTTTCTTCCTTCTTTCTTTTTCTTTTCTTTCTTTCTTTCTTTCTTTCTTTCTTTCTTTCTTTCTTTCTTCTTTCTTCCTTTCTTTCTTTCTCTTTCTTTTCTTTCTTTCTTTCTTTCTTTCTTTCTTTCTTTCTTTCTTTCTTTCTTTCTTTTTTTTTTTTTTTGAGTTTCTGAATTTTCATGAGCACTTTCCACATAGTAACAATAAGGATGCTAAGTCTCTTTTATAGTGACATAGCTCTATATGGGAGCTAGAATTAGCTTTCTTACATTACTGGGAGCTTATGAAGGAAAAAGTAAAAGTGCAGAAAAAAAAAAGAGAGAGATGCACATGACATGGACTCATGTGATGAGCTAGATGCAGGGTTGAATACTACAGATTAGGTTCACTTCTGACATCGTTCTTGAAACATTACATATTCCATAAGTAATCCGTGGGATTTCTGTTTTTAAAGAAATGGAAGCACTGACAAGTATCTTGTAGGCCTATGCAAAGTGTGACAGTCTTAGTCATATTCATAAATACTGAAGTATAATCACAGGCTTCATTTTTATCATGACCTATTGGAAACAGAAGAGAGTGATTCTCTAGATGCTCATCAAGTCTATCAGAGGCTTAATGTATCCATTTTTAAATCTTCACTCATTTGCTGTATGTAGAACTTTTAATGTGTGGTCCATTCCTAACAGAAGCAGAAGACAGGTTACAGGTGAACCCGTAACTCTGTTTCTAAGGTGTTCCTCACAGAAAATACTCCTTTTCCCCACCCATGCTATTTCTTTTTGTGTGACTTCGCTATTATAAGTATAAATAAATTCAAATATTATACATGATTTGAAAAAGTTTTATAAGGTTTTAAAATAAAAATCATTAATTTAGAAAAATGTGTCAAGGTACTTGTACCAATTTCTTAGTTCAGAAAATGTGGTTTCTGGGACACTTGGGTGGCTCAGTAGGTTAAGTGCCTGTCTTTGGCTCAGGTCAGGATCCCAGCGTCCTGGGATCGAGCCCTGCATTGGGCTCCCTGCTCAGCGGGGAGCGTGCTTCTCCATCTCCCTTGCTTGTGCTCTCTTGCTTTCTGTCAAATAAATAAATAAAATCTTAAAAAAAAAATGTAGTTACTATAATATGTGTAAATGTAACTGTGTACACAATAGGTAATCACATCATCCTGTAGAAAAGTGGGCAGGAAATAAATTTAGGATAGATTTGAAGGGAAGATGAATAATTGCTTTCAGAAAATTCTAAGTCAATGTGGTTATTTTTCATTAATTTTTTTTTAAATTGTATAAACATCACCATTATGAAACAGGGAGGAAGACCTTCTAATAGAAACCTATTTTTTAATAAGATGAATCTGTAAATCAAAGAGTATTTCCTGAGATGCTGCTTCCAGAAGCACTCAGTTGTAATACCTTCCATCGTTCTAGCAAAAAATGAAATGCTGAAGAAAGAAGGAATTCTGAGACTATCTAAAGCCTGAATTTACTCAGATCCTACTATTAAAACTCTTCAGGGAACTAAGTGAGCCGAATTTCTTCAGATAACTTCCTTTTCTTTCCTTTAAATAACTGAAGCAGGAGAAATCATTAACAATCCTTCCTACCTTTCCCAAATCATGCCTTTTCATATTTCTATAATAAAGAACAGAATTTAATTGAGAAATTTCTTAGAAAAGAAACAAAAGGAGGCAAGGTGCTTGGATACAGTACAGCTCACTAAGACTATAGATATTAGGGTATAATGTAAAATATTACTGCCACCTAATAAATAGACTTCTTAAAGTTAAAATCATTTAAAGTTAGTATTAGCCTGATTCATTTTCTTTTAGCAAAAAGACAACCACATTATTTTTGAATCACCAACGTATAGTTTGTTTGCTTTTTAAATTTTATATATGTATTACTTAGGAATGTTGCCAGATGTTTAACACTACTTGAGTATATTTGGTTAAAAATATCTAAATGTCAACACACTATTAAGAATCAGACTTCTTGAGAGATTGGCAAGCAATATATTTTAAAACTGGAGTATTTTACAAAATGCTGTGATGCAATGGCTTATCAGTGTACCTACTTGCATGTCCATAACTTCAAGAATGATTTTATTAGAGCCCGTGTCTATTTAAAGATACTCAATGGTCTCTTCATAAATATAATAAGGAAGAGACTTTGCTTATATGACATATACTGCTAAGTGATTTCATTGCAAAGGTAACAGAATCATCCACAACATTTGGTTTATGGGCCCGGGGGTGTGTGTGTAAAAGACAACAAAAGAGAGTAAAAGTAAGGAGGAGGCAGGAAAAAAAATTATAAATGAACAAATGTAGGCCTCATAAGTTTTGTAACTCTCATGAGATTTTACAAGAAAAAATTTATTTAAGAAACTAAAATAGGTTATATTAATATCCTATCTTTAAACTTTACGTTGGCAGATATGACAGGCAAACCCAAGAAAGATTTTTTTAATGAACACTAAAAATACATGTATATGAAGGAGAAAAAATAAAACCTACCCAGTGATAAAAGCTGATTGAACAATGTTTGTTTCAACTTACTTGTCATTTTTATAAGGTGGTTCCATAAAATTTTTAGAAAAACTGACTTTGACAAAAAGCTTAGTGTAACCTTTAATCATATATGGAGGGGTGACTTAATCTCAATTTTAGATTTACCATCCTAAATCAAAATCAGCTCTTTGTAATTTTAATGGATTCGTTTAACCCTCAATATACCAAGAAAAATACCATCACCATTACCGTCTGGGTCCAACAAACATTTTATTAATATTTAAGTCAATTTATGAATAATTAACAGAGTAAGAAGGAAGAGATACCATGAAACAACATCAGAATTTTAAATAAAAATGTACACACACTAAATCCATTAACCTCCTGGTTTTGAAAGACAACATATCCATAATGGGCAACTGACAGCTCATCAACTGTCATGCATGAACCTGGAAACATTTTCTAAGTACCAATTCCAGATTGGTAAATCTAAGAGGTAAGCTTTATCACCACTTCTGGGTCTTCTCTTTGTACTTGTATAATTCAAAATGTGTTACTTTGGAAATCTTCAACAGCTCATAATTATGCTGAAGAGAGGATAGAAATCTTCCTTGTTCCATAATTGCCAAATATATTTATCTTTTAGTTTTAGTTTTACTAAAACCAATTACAATGATCAACACAATGGATTATCTCATTTTCAAGTCATCTATTTTCTTCCAGTCTCTTTTATTACACCCCAGTTTTCAATATTTGCCCACTTATGAAGCATTTCAAATAAATCTGGATGTGTCAACGTCATAAAAGAAAGAATACTGTTATTATTCCTTTGAGCTAAACAGGACCATTGAGGTTCTTGTCACAAAATAGTGATGAAACAAACCCTTCTTACTGATCAATTGACTATATAAAATACTGTATTTCCTTTTTATCTTTAGAAATATATTGTTAATGAGAACAATATGAGGTGATGGATGCATTAACTAACTTTATTATGATAATCATTTTGCTATGTATATGCATATCAAATAATCACACCGGACACCTTAAACTTTCACAATGTTATTACACGTCAATTATACCTCAATAAGCCTGGGAAAAAAACGAACTATATTGTTGAACTATATTGTTCACTCATTGATGCCTGAGCTTGAAAAATCCATTTAGGATGTTGTCATCTGAAGACAACAGTCAACGATGTTGCTTATACAGTCAATGTCACCATCATCATTCATGCCTAGAGTACTACCATCATTCTCTTTGCAGTCATCCTCTGATTCATCTAATTGAAGCATCTTCCTATGCCAACTTTCTTTTCTTTGATGCTATAGATGGAAAATGAAAAATACTGAGTTCTCCATTGTGTTTACTAAAAACTTAGAATAGGAAGACTACAAAGACGATTGTCTCTAGACTTTTTAAACATTCATGAAAATGTTATAGAATAATGGGCTATGCAATAAGAAAACTGAAGGTGATATAATGATGACTTATTTCACTATTGCATCATCCTTCTAGGCACTTCCATTTTTCTCTTGACTTATTATTTTAGTCCTTACTTGGCATATTTGGAAAAAAAAATGAATTAATTCTCAAGATCAGAAAATAGCAAAATACTTAAAGACATAGGAAAATTAAGATCACTAAGGTTCCATAATGTATCATTGATTTACAAAAGGTTCCAACAGACACATATAGTAATGGCAAAATAACTGTTTTTTTCTATTAAAAACACATTTATTAAAACTTTAAAAAATAAAAGTCATGTAATATAATCATTCCTAATAGTTAGAAAAAAAAAGTTTCAAAAACTAACACCAGGGCCAAAGAACCCTACTTGACAGCATATCCAGGGTTAATGCATTTCATGACAATTTAATAAAGTTCATGTACAACTACTAATGTTAAAATTATAAACTGAATCTTTTATTAATTTAAAATTGTTTATAAGCATGAAAATCTTTTGAATTTTATAAAATTGACATTTTATTGCTCTAGCTAGCAGACTGTAAAAAATTATTATTGTTAAATTTAAAAAAATAGTAAAATCAAACTAAATCATTAAAGAATTCTTGACCATATGCATAGATTTGGAGAAAGATCCAAGTTTCAACACAGGCTAGTTTAAATATCTAGTAAAATGTATGAATTCAGAGTGTATTTTTTTTTTAAGTTGCATGTTCTTTTTTTAAGTATCTGAAAAATATGTAATTATTTTGAACTTTTTTTCGAATGTTAATCAATAAGATAGTTGTAAATAATTTGCACGTTAACAGTTCCCAAATGAGTGTTAATATTGATTCTTTGAAGTAGTTAAACTATTTTCATTGCAATGCACTTTGCACTTTCTATTTGGAAATGGCTTATTAAGCAAAGGGAAAATCTGAATTTTTAAACACTTTTAAAAATGGTAAAATAAAATTTTACTTGGATAAATGAAGGATAAATCTAATAGAATTCTTATATATGGGACTACTTTTGTTTGACAATAAATAAATAATGAATTGGTTTTCCTCCAGCTTTTTTTTTTTTTTTTAAGATTTTTATTTATTTGACAGAGAGAGAGCAAAAGAGAGAGAGCATCAGCATGGGGAGGGGCAGAGGGAGAAGCAGATTCTCTGCTGAGCTCCATCCCAGGATCCTGGGATCATAACTGAGCCAAAGGCAGCTGCTTAACCAACTGAGCCACCTAGGTGCCCCAGCATCCAGCTGTTTTTAAGGAAAAGATTCAGTATCTTACTTCCAAACAAATTCTCCACTGAAACACATTTAAGTGATTAAACATCTACGAAGTCACTTGTATGGTATTTAAATTATATCTAGTGAATACCTCATGACTTCCAATTGTTTCCATGAAATCTCTTCCACTTGCTTATCCATTATTAAGTAATACCTGTTTGAGTATTGAATTTAAAGGTATTTCTCCAATGCCACTTTAATGAGCATTTTAATTTTTGGCTCTGGTTCTTCAAAATGCAAAAGTAACTAAATTGTAACATTCAAGAATAACTCCCATTGGACAATATTACTTAATTTCCACCTTCGATTATTTTAGGGATGCTTTTTACAAAAAAAAAAAAAAAAAAAAAAAAGACTAAGAAAAATATAAAGATGTTCCCTTAAGGATTAAAAGAAAAATATCTAAGTACTAGGAAGATTCCAAAGTCCTAAATATTGAACCTTTTATTAAAGCAATACAAATTGAGGTAAATAATTTAGAATACTCTTGGTGTTCTCTAGGGTGAGACTGTGAAAGAAAGTTTTAAAAGGTGAAAAGGAAACAAAAATCCATGAAAAATTTATCAAGAGGACATGACACCAAACATTCTATACAAATGTGTGAGATTAAGCTTTTCAAACCAAGGGCCAACGACTCAACACTAAATTTCACAAAACAAGAAATAAAATGTAACATTTCAGATCAAGGGTTTTGGGACTTCATTAAAAAGTAAAGACAATAGCAAACCCTCTATTATAAATTAAAATTTATTTTTTACCCAAGTCAACAAAAACTATAAATAAAAAGGGAGACATTACCATCACTGATGCCCCAGAAATGAAAAGGATTGTACAGGTTACCACAAACAATTATACTCCAACAAACAGACAATCTATAAGAAATGGAAAAATTTCTAGAAACATACCACTAACCAAGGCTGAATCAGGGAAGAAAAAAAAAGGAAATCGAAAATCTGAATAGACCAATTACTAGTAAAAAGATTGAATTAGTACTCAAAGATCTCCCAACAAAAAAAAAGCCCAGGCCCAGATGGCCTCACTGGTGAATTTCATTTAATTCTGAAGAATCAACACCAATCCTTTTCAAGCTCTTCAAAAAATCAAACAGGAGTGAGCACTCCCAAACTCATTTTATGAGGCCAGCATTATCTGGACACCAAAACCAGAAAAAGGACACTACTAGAAAACAAAATAAAGCAAAAGCAACCCCCCCCCCAAAACTATAGGTCACTATCCTTCATGAATATAGATGCAAAAATTCTCAATAAAATACTAGTAAACCAAATTTAGCAGCATATTAAAAGAAACATTTACCATGATCAAGTGGGACTAATCCCTGAGATGCACAAATGATTCAACACCAGCAAATCAATCAATGTGATACATCACATTAATGGAATAAAAAAAAAAAAAGAATGATGGTATCTCACTAGATGCAGAAAAAGCATTTGACAAAATTCAGTATCTTTTTGTGATAAAAACTCTTAACAAATTAGGCATAAAAGAAATATCTCAACATAATAAAGGCCTTACATGACAAACCCACAGCTAATGTCCCATTCAGTGACGAAAAGTTGAAAGTTTTTGCTCTTAAATCAGAAACAAGACAATGGTGTCCAATCTCGCCACTCCTATTTTTTTTTTTCGCCACTCCTATTAGACATGGTACTAGAAGTCCTAACAATCAGGCAAGAAAAAGAAATAAAGGTATCAGAATTAGAAAGGAAGTAAAACTTGTCCCTATTTGCAGTTGAAATGGTTTTATATAGAGAAAATCCTAAAGACTCAACCAAACAAAAAACTGTTAGATGTAATCAATAAATTAAGTAAGGTCACAAGATGCAAAATGAACATACAAATATCAGTAGCATTTCTATATACTTAGCGACAGATTTTCTGAAAAAGAAATTGATCCTATTTACAATAGGATCAAAAACAAAATACTTAGAAATAAATGTAAGCAAGTGATTCATCTCCACTCTGAAAACTACAAGACACTGATGAAAGAAAAGGAAGAAGACAAATAAATGAAAAAGTATCCTGTATTCATGCACTGGAACAATTAATACTGTTAAACTGTCAATTCTACCAAAAGCCATCTATAGATTGAATGCAATCCCTGTCAAGATTCCAATAGCATTTTTTTCTTTTACAGAAGTATAAAAACCACTCTTAAAATGTATATGGGACCACAAAAGACACCGAATAGCGCCCCCTTCCCAAATCCTAGGAAAAAAAAGATTAAAGCAGGAGGTATCACTTTCTGATTTCAAGCTATACTATAAAGCTATAGTCATCAAAATAGCACATATTTGCATAAAAAGAAATAGACCAATGGAACAGAATCAAGAGCCCAGAAATAAACCCAAGCACACACAGTCCACTAATATTTGACAAAAGATTCAAGAATACTGAATGGAGAAAAGCCAGCCTTTTCAATTACTGGTGTTGATACAATCGGATATTCATATGTGAAAGAATAAAACTGGACCCACGTCTTCTACCATTCACAAAAATTAACTCAAAATGGATTAAAGACTTAAAAAATGTATGACCTGAAATCATGAAATTCCTAGAAGAAAACAGGAATAAAGCTCCTTGACATGGGTCTTGGTAACAATTTTTGGGATATGACACCTAGCAACAGAAGCACAAGCAATGAAATAAAAAATAAACAAGTTGACTAATAAAACTAAAAAGCTTCCACACAGCAAAAGAAATCATCATCAGAGTGGAAAGACAACCTATGGAATGGGAAAAGATATTTGCAAGCCACATATATGATAAGTATTAATATCCTAAAAATATAAAGAACTCATATAACTTAATAGCAAAAAACCCCAAGTAACCCATTTTAAAAAAGGGCAAAGAACCTGAAGAGACATTTCTCCAAAGAAGATACATGAAAAGCTAACAGGTACATGAAAATATGTTCACCATCACTAGGCATTAGGGAGATGCAAATTAAAAAAACAATGAGATATCACCTTATGCTTGTCAGAATGACCACCATCAAAAGATAAGAGATAACAAATGCTGATATGAATGTGAAGAAAAAAAGCCCTTGTACACTCTTGGTGTGACTGTAAACTGGTACAGCCACTATGGAAAACAGTATGGAAGATCCTCAAAAAATGAAAAATAAACTTACCATATGATCTGGTGATTCTACTTCTGGGAATATGTCCAAAGCAAACAAAGATACTAACTTGAAAATATATCTGCGCTCCCCATGTTCACAGCAGCATTATTAACAACAGCCAAGACATGGAAATAACCTAAGTGTCTATGGATGGATGGATGGATAAAGAAGCTATACACACACAGGAATATTATTCAGCCATAAAAAGAGGTAGAAATCCTACCATTTGTGACAACATGGATGGCCACTGAAACATTATGCTAAGTGAAATAGTAAGTCAGACAGAGAAAGGCAAATATGTTATGATCTCACTTATACATTGAAACTAAGGAAAAACAAAAACTCAAAGAGATCAGACTTATGGTTACTAGAGGCAGAGAGCTGTGGAAGGGCAAACTGGAAGGAGGTAATTAAAAGGTACAAACTTCCAGTTATAAGATACATAAGTCCCAGGGATGTAACATGCAGCTAACACTGCTGTGTGATACATAGGAAAGTCGTTAAGAGAGTAAATCCTAAGAGTTTTTATCATGAGAATAATTGAATAATTTTTTTTCTTCTTTTTAAAAAACTGCATTTATATGAGAAGATGGAAGTTAGCTAAATCTATTGTGGTAATCATTTCGCAATATATGTTTTGTCAAGCCACTATGCTGTACACCATCAACCTGTAGTGATGTATGTCAATTGTTCCTCAAACTGGAAAAACAAAAGAATCCTAAGTATTTGTAAACTTTTGAAAAACTGAGTTATTTTGTCTGAAAAACTGTAAGTATCAATTGTTATTCTCTTAATTATTGCAACTACTGTTTTATTCCACTTTAAAATGGTCTTATCTATAAATGGATGTGGCTTTATTAAAATAAAATCTAACAGACCACCACGACATAATAGAAGCGTAATAAATCAGTGACAGAAATGGGAAAAACAAAAGTTTTTGAAAAAAAATTAAGGAAAAAATAGAAGGAACATGCAATTGCTGCCATTTCAAGCAGGGAATAACGAGGGCATGGTAAAAGAGGAAGCCTGAAATTTCATTTATTGGAACATATTTCTAATTTATTTTAAAAAAGGAATAAATACTCATTGATGTCCTTTGATATAATTTGAATTTCAAGACAGTCACTTTCTTTGTAGTATTATCTCTATCAAAAGATGGATGTGTGATTGTACAATTTGACAGGTGCCAAGAAAATAAATTTATCTAAAAACATTTTGCTCAAATAGTTGAGGGCCTCAACATTAAATTGGAACAAAAGAGCTATTTGCCCTCTCCCAGGGGTTTTCATTTTAGATGAAAATAGTCTTCAAAGACTGGTAAGAGAAGCCACTGACACTGTAGTGAGTAAAACAGCTGCCCAGATTGCCCTCCATTGCCACTTGAGGGACTTACATATTTTTGCCCAAGGCCAAATTTGCTCCTAACTTCCAGGTCCATCAGCTTTAACTTGCTGTCAGCTGCTTCCATAGGAGTAAAAGAGTGTCACTCACATTCCCTATTAAGAGAGAGTCACTAGGACACACTAGTGCTTGACTGACTCAAATGTTCAATAGAAGGACATACGTATCTGAGGACCTCTTCAACTCTAAAATGCTTTGATTCTAAAATGCTATGATTCCAAGTAATTTATCAAATTGTAGTTGATAAAAATGACAAGCATTTTATTTATTTATTTATTTATTTATTTATTTATTTATTTATTTATTTATTTTAATGGCAAGCATTTTAATCAGAAAGATGACAATGCTATCAGAAAGTTGTGTCCTGATCAATATGTGTTGTAGTCTTTCTAGAGAAGTCTGAGGGAAGGAAATGATTTTGAAACAGCCATATGCCCTACCCATCCAATCTCCCCAGATTATTTATCTTCACTGCTTTCTTTTCTTTTCTTTTCTTTTCTTTTCTTTTCTTTTCTTTTCTTTTTTCTTTTCTTTTCTTTTCTTTTATTTATTTATTTATGATAGTCACACACACAGAGAGAGAGAGAGAGAGAGAGAGAGAGAGGCAGAGACACAGGCAGAGGGAGAAGCAGGCTCCATGCACCGGGAGCCCGATGTGGGACTCGATCCCGGGACTCCAGGATCGCGCCCTGGGCCAAAAGCAGGCGCCAAACTGCTGCGCCACCCAGGGATCCCTCTTCACTGCTTTCTTTAAGGGGATAGGGTATCACAGAATTTCAAATAAATGTTTACCTAAAAGTTAAATACGAGTTTATATTCAAACTAGAGCTTTTGCTTATCTCACAATAACTACATACTAAATAAAATGCAATAGTAAAGATTTAGGATCCTTGATAACATAGAGAAATGCATATGAGAAAGAGGACAATTATTTGTCCTGACAACAGAAACAAATATTCCCTATACTTGATATAGCAAAATAAGGAACAGCTTCTTTGTTCTGAAGGCTTATGTATGCTCAGAAGGCTTATGTGAATCAGATTCAATGAAATCCATTCTCCATTTTACTTTGCCTCTACAGTTTATTAAAAAAAATAATTTTAAATAGAAATAAGATGAAAAAATTGGAGATTTTAAGTTAAAAAAAAGGCTCAACGGAGTCAAAGGAACTAGAGAAAGTGCTTAATTGCCAAATAATTTCTATTCCAAAAATGTAATGCTTTCCTGGATGCTGTGGTGCATTATCTTGAAAACACAGAAAACTGTTAGCTAAAATGAATTCTAACTACAACTTTTAAAAATCTAGAAGAGAATCATTATATGATAAAGAATATATATGATGTTTATTTAATATTAATATTAATGTCTGTTCACTGCCTCCTACTGTTCTTGAAGAAACAACAGTTTCTCTGAAGAAACACAAAACACTCATTAAATAAATTTTTTGGTAGCACATATGTGTGGGAAAAAGGGTTTAAATATAAAATAAACAGAAGGTACAGGTTCTCTTAACCCTTTTCAATAACTCTTTGAAGTACCTGGTGCTTTCTATCGGTTTTCAAAAGCAGAATATTTTCCAATCTCTATCAAGATATAAAGTATAGGGGATCCCTGGGTGGCGCAGCGGTTTGGCGCCTGCCTTTGGCCCAGGGCGCGATCCTGGAGACCCGGGATCGAATCCCACATCGGGCTCCCGGTGCATGGAGCCTGCTTCTCCCTCTGCCTGTGTCTCTGCCTCTCTCTCTCTCTCTCTCTGTATGTGACTATCATAAATAAATAAAAATTAAAAAAAAAAAAGATATAAAGTATAATGGAAAATGGTGCTTTCTTCTCCTGGGATTGTTTACAGTGTGTGTGTGTGTGTGTGTGTGTGTGTGTGTGTACACAACAGGGCATCCTTTGAGATTGGAGCATAAATCCTATTAAACTCAACTATGGTCTCCCCATCCCTAAAATAGATTTGACATACAGATACAAGCACAAGGTCAAGGTCACAGATCAGTAAGAAAGATTACCAACAGAACTGATGTAACAGCTGGCATTTGATCAAAGCTCCTGGGGTTTTTAGTACACTTACCAGATACTCTGCATTTACTCACAGGGTACACTCTGTTTTAAAAATGTTCCCCATCTTTGAAGATAAGATCTTCATGCACTTTTTGTTATGAAGCATATTCTTCTAAAAATGTTGCATTGATCACAGAACGTGAGAAACTTGTGTATGTGTATTTCAGAATTACAAGTTTTTATGTGTGTATATGTATGTGTATGCTTGCATGTTAATTTTTTGCTATTACTGATCTTTGCCATGACAACCTGAAATTAATTTAAATTGCAGGTCTCTGAATCATTCTATGCTCCCCCACACCTCTGTATCAGCTGAAGTGGAAATTAACTGTATATTCCTTGGTATCTTGGGACACTTCTTCCCAAATATACAGATTTAACTGCTAGAAATTGGTTCAACCAGGAAAATTTTAGAATGTATCCACTCTTCCATGATAACTTCCAAATTATAAGAAGAAAGTTTTGTTACTGACAACAGCAATAAAAGTGATTCTTAATGGAATATATTATTGAACAGTGCAATTATCTAACAAAACCATGCCTTTTGTTTTAGCTGTTCAAACAAGATATTGAATTGATCTTAAATTACATTTATGAACCAAAAGTTATGGGATGAATGTTCTTACTAAAAGTGTTCTGATTAAAAAAATTACCATTTTTAAGGATACATAATGCTGTTGGGGTAAATTACAATATAGTTTAGCTTTCCTTGTTAAATCAAGTATCACCTACTATAGCTTTATATAATTCGCAAATTAGGATATATGCACATGTAAATGTTCTCAATGATCAAATTTTCATTTTGCGAAATTATTTTTGGTAATTAAATAGGTTTAAATAAAAATACCAGAATTGTACTATCCTAGAAACACTGGGGTTTCTCCAAAAAGAAAAAAAAATATGTATCAAATTAAATACCACAAAAAAATGGAACTTCCTTTACCAGGCAGAAAAAGACTAGGTATTGTAAAATTACTAGTAATGGATACTAATTTGTATATAAAAATTTGATCACAGAAATCCATCAACATTTATTTTCTTTTAAAACAAATAGAGTTCCTTACATACTATTAAAGTCTATTTAGAGGAATCATTTATCAATTAATCAGTTAATCATTCAATCAACTAACATTCTTCATTACGCGCTGCCTGGGTGAAAGTGCTGCTTTGTTCTGAGTGATCCAGGAACTCTGACTCGATTTTCCTGAAATGGTAAACATCACAGTATCCTTCTTGCCTGTATTGGCCCAGAATACAAAGCTTTCCAGATTGAAGGTTGTAGTAAGCTCGAGGCAGAGAAACGTCACCTGGGCAGACAGACATAATGACGATATCTGTAAAGAGGAGACATCAATAACCTGACAGGGTCCCACCCCAGGGGATTAATAAACAAAAAACAAGAGTATGTACAATGTACCTGGAGAATTTTGGTCTTTAAATATTAAAGGGTAATATTAAAATGTGTTCTTCAATTGGGAAGATGAAGCTACTGGCATACCATCCATCAGTAGGCTATTTATTTAAATGGTTTCATTTTTATTGAAGAAATTGCCACCCATACTTTTCCCTGACCTGCCTTTTGCACGGCTGTGCACATAAGAAAATGTTTGCAGTAATAATCTCAGGGACTCCAGGCAGTAGCTGCCAACCTGAACCACAGCTTTGCTGCTACCCAGGTCTCTGGTCTGTTGGGTCTGTGCAGCAGGGACAGCTGCATCTGGCCCCTGCCTCGGCACCTGACACTCAGACACCGATATGGACCAAGTTGGGGGGCAGGGTAGTGAAGAGACTTTATAAGAGGCTCTTCAGAGCTGGAGAAGGAATGAGAAGGGCTCAGTAAGTAATAGAAGTCACAGCTTTTCTGACTTTACTTACTGGACCAGGGACGCCTGGGTGGCTCAGCAGTTAAGCGTCTCCCTTTAGCCCAGGGTATGATCCTGGAGTCCCGGGATTGGGTCCCACATCAGGCTCCCTGCATGGAGCCTGCTTCTCTCTCTGCCTATGCCTCTACCTCTCTGTGTGTGTGTCTCTCATGAATGAATGAATGAACGAATGAATGAATAAATAAATAAAATCTTAAAAAAAATACTCACTGGACCAAAAACATTTCAGAACAACTTTTGCTTTAGCATTGAAGATCCTTAAAAACAACCACTCCTATCTACCATCAACATTACTTCATAAAATTGAGACATTTTTACATTAAAAAATTATATACTCTAGCTTTAAAATCTCAATCTATCATGTATATCATTTTTTGATAGAATGATGATATGTGGAAAGGCACATACATGTCCACTAGTTTGATTACTTCTATGCTTAGTAGTTTAACTCTAACATCAATCAATGACTGAAATCCTTACATCAATTTTTCCTGTTTATATTTTGCTTTATTGTTTTTGTCCTTATCGTGCTTTCAAATGTAGTGTTTATATAAAATGAATAATTTGTTTTATATTTAAATTGTCATTACACATGAAGAGGACATAACAGTGGGAGCAAAGAACCTTCTGCTCCGTGCCCTTCCCTTCCCCCATTTACCCACACAGTCCCTACATCATCATCATTTGATGAAATATACCAGATATAAAAATGCATCATATAATGCATTTTTAAATAATACAATAAGCCCCATTTGCCTACAATCAGGCTAAAGGAATAAGACATCTCTTTTATTCTGTAAACCTCAGCTGAGGACCCACCCACCCCCCTTCCCTGGACAGCTTTCCCTGAACTCCACAGGGTGAGGATAGTTTTTCATTTCTAGGACTTCACAGCACTCAGTAGATCTTTCAATCATCTCCTTACAAAATTGTATTTTGGTTTATGTCTGGTCCTCAACTAGAGGTAAACAACTTTTAGGCAAGGATTACATCTTTGTCATCCCTATGTCCCAGCCCCTGGCAGAGGGAACATTCCCAGTAGAACATGCAACAAGTCAACCTCCTAGAGCCTGAGTCTGTAAAATGAGGGGTAGACTGTCATAATTCTAAGGTACTTTAAGATTTAAGATGATATGATAATGATATCTATAATGGTTGGTTTTGAGTTCAAGATATCATTTCCCCCTCCACTGTGAATATAATCACAAGATTAAAGAGTAATAAAGTATTTTATTCTATGCAGAAAGTTCTATGTTTGGAAGACCGTGTGACTAGTACCTGTTAGAAAAATACAATGTTTAAACATTTTAGAAATATATATCTATTTTTGGAAGATTTTAGTTTTCATAAGATCTGTATTTTCAACATGTTTTTCTTTAAAAAACAAAACAAAACGATCATAGTCATTGAATTTCCTTTAATTAGTGTCTCCCCAGTCAAGTTATAATATGCCAACAGTAACTATATCTAGAATGGGCAAATGTTTCAGAATACTGGTATCATAAAGCTTTCTTTTTTAATCATTTTTCCCCTCTCAAACTATACACTCTCTAGAAAACTGAATAAAACCTAGTTAACATTAAAGTATTACTCTGTTAAATTTTCATATGATAGAGATGTGTTAAGAAATGAAGTTAATACATTGAAAGATTTATTTCCAAAAACCGAACGAATCAAACTCATCCTAAAAAAACAGTTGTGATAACATGGGGAAAGAAAGGCTTTATGAATTAACCTTATATCAAGCACAACTGAGAAACTGTTTCTCTATGTCCACTATAAAAATCAATCACTGAAGTAGAAAATCATCAGGTAGTAAAGAACTTGAACACTTTAAATTATGTGATAAAGATTAAATCTAATTGGTCAAAGCTATTCTTAGGATAATCTTTTTCATTTGAAACTGAAGAGCTTTATGTGTGAGCTTTCATTATTGTATCTGGCTAAATAAAAACAATATTCTACCAAAGTGATTCAATTAGAGTATGTAAAAGTAATCAAATTATTTCTTGAAGACTTAAACCTGAAAAACCAAAAACCAATTCAATAAAAACAATTATACAAGCAGGTCTTGAATACTGATGCAAGAAGAGTCAACATGTCACTGCTGTCTTTTCTACTTTTCACCCTATCTGCACGGCGCTGTTAGTAGTGATATAAAATCAGGACATTCACTCCTCTGAACCATGCTGAAAGGGTAAACTTTAGGTCTCTTTTTGCTTCGTGGCATGCTATTACACCTAAATGTTTCTCAGGTGTGAGGAGGCTAAGAAGTCATGTAGGTCTAAAAGTATCTAAGTTTGATGCAGAATGGATAAGATTTTTGAAAAGCCAAATTTTCTAAAATGTACAATAAACCACTGTTTAATATATATTAAAAACAAAACATATCTGATTGTATCCCAAAAGCTTTTTACTATGTGTCTTAAAGATACTCAACTTTCTAATCAAATTTCCTTGTCATTCATTCTATAAATACATTTTTTTTTTTCCTGGCACTTTACTCACTTGGATTAATGGCTTCCTTTTAAAGCTAAAATGACAAACACCATAGTCTGCATAATACTGGGAAAAGAAATTCATAGAACTTGTATAAAATTGGTAGAGGAGCTAATTTTTAGAAAGATAAACTGTTTTTCCCATAACAACTCTACCACCAACTATCGTTTTCCTAACAGTATGTCTTGCAAATTGATTCTACAAACACAACAGGATTAGAATTTAAAGGTTAAGGGAGAAGTGAAAGGTGACCTGCCTAACCAATCACTCCATAGAATGCTTAAACTCCTTTATAACCTCTTTGCTAACTCTGGTTGTCTAGTTTTTTTCTGAAAACCTCTAGTGACCATGGACTGTGTCTTCCAAGGTGGTATCTTTTGGAATCAGCTCTGGGTTTAATTTCTAGCTCTTCCACTTACCAAATGGTTCTTACCAATTAGTTGGTAAACTGATCTTGAGCAAGTTAACTACTCTTCAAAGTTTTATTTATAAATGTGCAAAAACCTATGTCACAGAGCCTCTGTGAGGGGGTAAATGTGCCAATGTCCATATAGTGCTCAGCACAGTGCCCGGGCACAATGCAGGCACTCAGTCTAGGTTATCTATTATTTAGGAACTTGTTCCACATTTGAACAAGTGCAATGGTATAAACATTCTTTCCCTGCACTGGGCCTTAATCTGTCTCCTCTTAGTCTTATGGCTGGTCTTTTAGAGGCCTCAGACAACAAGGCTAATCCTTGAATTATCCTTCAAACATGAGAAAAGAGCTGCCATATTCCACTGACTAAATCTATCACCTTGTTAAGGTCTAGATAAGATAGTTAAATTCCACTGTTGACAGGAGTCTAACAAAGGACAAACAAAAGAAGATAAATGTTCTGGGGCTCTAGTCTGTGGTGGTTGCTACAAAGATGCAATTCTTTTTCTTTTTTTTTAAGATTTTATTTATTTATTTGCAAGAGAGAGACAGAGTGAGAGAGAAAGCATGAGTGGTAGGGCGGGGCAGAGGGAGAGGGAGAAGCACACTCCCTGATGAGCAGGGAGCCCAATGTGGGACTCGATCCCAGGACCTCCAGGATCATGACCTAAGCTCTAAACAGACACTTAACTGACTGAGCCATGCAGGCACCCCAAAGATGCAATTCTTTACAAATTCCTGGCTGGCCAAAGCAATGTATAAAAGGCTCCTGGGGGATGCCTTAAACAGGCCTTTAAGTAGCTCATCCAAACCTAAGTAGGGTTTTCTGTTCTAGCCCTTTCTATTAGTACGTAAAACTGCCACAGAGTACAGCAAAAGTGAATTTGGAAACATTTGGTATGGCAAATACTTTGTTATAGAACTCTGAAAACTTTGGGTTACTTTTGCTACTCCAAAATCTAGTCTCTACTGTCCTAAGTCTCCTGTTTTTATTAGAAAGTCCACAAAGCACAGTGGTTCAGAGAACAGTGTGTGGATTCCTGACTCTTTAATTCATTAGTAGGTGACTCTGGTCATCACCTATCCTTCCTGGGGCTCAGTTTCTTTAGCTGGAAGACAGGAATCATATTACCTACCTCATAAAGCTGCTGTCGGGTTCCCAACGTTCATAAAGCTGTTGTCTTAAATGAAATATGTACGTAAAACACTTAATATAACATCTGCTATCTTCTAAGCACCTGATAAATGTTAACTATTCTATCAGTCATGGCCATAGCACCAGACTTTTGCAAAAAAATTAAAATAAATAAAAAATAATATATTTTTTTCTCTTCATTTGCCAGTCACCACACATAAAGCTTCATGAGAATTTGAATTTCTTTTGTAATCCTGTGCCTGATAGATTAGAGCCACTCAAAATGATCTGTTGAATGCTTTAACATAATCCCTGGATATCCTGGAAAACTAAAAAACAAAACAAAAAAACCCCAAAACTTTTGATCTGTAAAATAATTTAATAACCTAGCTAATTAATTCTTTAATTTTGTAATATTTTGTAAGACATGTTTCCATAAACCAGAGTAATTTTAGGTACAAAGGATACCTATTATTTCTTTCTTCCCTAGACCTTTTTCTTAAAGAATCTGTTCCCAGTCCATTAAGCCACAAGGAAATGTGGGAATGTTGGGAACCTAACTAAACTGGATCAATACATTTCTTCTTGTGGGATCAGAAATTCAATGAAATGGAAAAACCTTCATTTTAGGTTGCCTTAATGAGGCTACATCACACAGATGACAATGCTGAGGAGTCAGTATGCTGAAAGAAAGGAATGAAGTATGCATATACAGAAAAGCAAAGATGAGGAAAGCAAAAGGAAGAAAGAAAAGACAGTCAGGAGTGGCTGAATGGTTTTCCAGTTTCAAGGAGGTACAATGCACTCTTATCACTGAGTTCCTAACCTACTTCATGTCTCGAAAAAATCCACCATACATGAGCTTTGTGGAGTGAGCCTCTGTCCTGTGCAATCACAGCATCCTTATAATAATACTATACAAGACAAACTGTACTTTTTTATTGATAGTCTTATTTTTTTTTTTTTTATGTTTTTATGATAGTCACAGAGAGAGAGAGAGAGAGAGAGAGAGGCAGAGACAACAGGCAGAGGGAGAAGCAGGCTCCATGCACCGGGAGCCTGATGTGGGATTCGATCCTGGGTCTCCAGGATCGCGCCCTGGGCCAAAGGCAGGCGCTAAACCGCTACGCCACCCAGGGATCCCTATTGATAGTCTTAAAGGCTTCTGCAAATATCAACACTCTCCCTTACTTTTCCTACAGTGTCTCCACCTCATACATGGTCTAAAAGCAACACGTACCTCCGGTTTTCAAATGGGGAAATCTAATGACACGAAGAGGTAAATAAGTTGTCCAAGGTCATACTTAGAGTTTGTAGGGGCAGAGCTGATAACAGAATTTCAAATTTCTTATTCCCAGGAGCTTGAACTAACCAATAAACCAGCTGCCTCCCTTGACGGAACTAAAGTATGCCAATTATCCAAACTGTGTAGGAAACATTGACCAAAACAGGGGTTAATTGGACATTGGTTGTTTTAATTCCATAATCAGCTCTTTCCCTGAGCTACCCTGGGAGTGAATAACATATCTTTTGCAGGAATGGGAAAGAGGCCAGCACAGGCCATCTGGCTGAACATGTCCTTTCGTCAACTTATCCTGCAGCTGTGTGAAACTTACTGATGTTGAAGAACTTTACAGTTTAATTTATCATTTTCCCTCTATTAAATTTGAAAGTAGATAAATCTTTATTTTCATATTAGCCAAACAGTTTAACTGACTCTGAGGTTATTGAATCTACATGAACTTATATATGCTGTGGGTATGCATGCACATGTGTGGGCAAAGGGGACTGAAACTGCCTGACGTTAAGAATGACTTCTCATATTCAGAATGAGAGCAATTCATTTAAAAAATGGCCACTAGAAAAGAAATAAGGACTCACTGTTCTTTTTACAGGAAAAGTAAGACAGAATATTGATCTTTCTCTCAATCAGGAAAAAAGGGAACCATGAAAGAGCACAGGTAGCCTATTTCCCTGTCCATGTTCCTGAGTTCTATTTTGTAATTTTGTTAGGATGACAACAAATCTGGACTACTAAACTCAAGAGCAGTTCCTAAGACCTCAGAGTCAGATTCATATCTATCCAGTGGGTTCAAATCAGGATATTAGCACCGCTAGCCTAAGGCAATAGTCAAGAGTTGCTTAAGCCTGTTATTTTTTTTCTCTCGTTTCTTCCTTCTTGTGTCCTCCACCTCTTTCCACCTCGCTCTTCTTTTTTCTACCTGTTAATTCTCAAGCCTTAAATTATTCTACGTGTTTTACTCATCAGTGCTGCTGATACTCAGAAGTACAGAGGTTCCTGGTATTGATGGAAAAGTCCCATTCTCTATGCTGGCAATGGTATACAGGAGTGGGAACAGGATGGGTTATTAATAGTTACTAATGCAGGCAGGAATACCGAATTGTGGCTCAGACTATGGTTGACCAAGCCCTAGATGATGAGCCTTAAACAAGGTTTAAGGTCTTGAGAATGAATGTTTGAAAAATAAGGCAAGCTTAGAGGGAATGTCTTTACCCAGTCAGTATACAATCTGGGTATTTTCTCTTAATTTGAAGGGTAAGGGTCCATGCCAGGGAACTACAGTAGGAATCAGACAAGAAGTGATAAAATCTTAAGGGAGACACTTATATTCAAGCTATATGTGTGAGTGGATGTGGAAAACGAATTCCTAAAGTAGAACCAAGCACTAAGGGTGGGTAGATGGGTTATGGTGAAATTCACAAGCAAATAAAGACCAGATGGTTCTTACTCAGAGGGCTAGATAGCAAAATATTAGATAAGGGGATCTGGATTCAGCTAACCTCTACCATTTCTAGAAAAATATACCCCTATTTCTAATAGGAAATGGGTATGGCATCTAATGGTGAGCAGCATCATACAGGTATCGTGTCTGCAGTCAAACTTCATTAGTGAAGTTGGGTGGGAAGCAGGGTGACCCGGGGTCAAGCAAGTCCAGGATGTACCTAAGAGCTCCAGATGCTTCTCTTGTTTCATTTCCTGCTGTCAACTATTGTATTTCCACCTGTCTCCACTTCTAATAAACTTTGGTGGTTCCAGATCCGAGATTATAGCCTTGGGCAAAATGTTTTGATAATAACTGCCCAAAGATGGAGTCAGAAATAACAGTTATTCCATGGTAGGATAAATAAGACAAGAGGCAGAAGGTTCTACTGTGACAGTTCTCCAAATACTTCTGACTAAATTCCTTCCTGCACATCATGTAAATGCTTCTTCCTATTAATAGGACCAGGGCAGGATCAAAAGAGGAAGACAATGAATTTGGCCATCTGGACCAATTCCTGGAACTCTGGGACTACAAGAGATACTGAAGGAAAAAGAAAAAGTGACCTTGTGTTATTATCTCTTTGTGCCTCACTTTACTCATTTAAAAGCAGAAGGCTCAACAAGATCCTCTTTAAGATTCTATCGCATCTCCCCAGGCTCTAGTTATTTTAGCTTCCTATTTTAAAGTCCTCCTTGAGAATGTTCTTAGTACAGCTAAGACTAATCATTCTGCCTTTCTTTCTCTTCTCCATCTCTTAGAACTGATGCTCCTTTCAGGGAGTAAGTATGTATTTCCACTCTAAATGGAATAAAATGCCTTCTTTCATCTTCCTCGTTACTCACAAAAGAGAGACTTTTTATAAGTGTCACTCCAATTTTTTTGCAGTTGTGCTTTAGAGATAATTATCATGGCTATCAAAAGGAAATAAAAATACCTGCATAAATGATATCACATTTTCAAAAAGTGACTAGAATGCAAAATTAATATACTCTTCTATGCGTACCATAATCAGAGGAAACATGCTACCCACTGCTCCTTTTACTTTCCCCACAACATACTCTAGAGTCCAGGCATGTGCAAAGATTCGCCAAAAATATTCCCAGAATTAAAGTGCAAGAAACTCTAAATATTGTCTGTTTATATCTGAGATGGTAAGGAACCTCATCCAGGATTCTTTTCCTTTAAGAATTTTTCCTCCTCTCCCCTACCTGCCCCAGTTTCTCGGACAAGTGTTTTCTCCCCTATCCTGAATGTCTTACTAATTCAGCTTCAGGGAGTATAGTGGTTTATGATATACTCACAGAAATGGCTGATAAGATTCTGTATTCATTTACATAAAAGGATACCATTCAAAGTTTTAGAAGAAAAGACTTAGTGTTTTCAAAAAAAAAAAGTCTAACTGCAAACATGGGTTTGCTATAAAATAGTTGCCATGGTTGACCTGCTGAGTACCGTGTCCTGTCACCCTCTCAAAAGGTGTGTTCCTGTATGTTCACTACAGGAATACTCTCTAAAAGAGTGACACAAAGTGGGGAGACTCCTTCAATATAGTAAAAACATATATAGGGTACTGAAAAAAGTCCCCACATTTAATAATATTTTTGTTCTAAATATATTACTCAATGGCATAAACATTATGAAGTAAAACTGGTTGGAACACATGTTCAGAATAAAAAGGGCTCCATGGAGTTGTGTATAACTGGCAAAATGAAAGAACAAAATTATACATTAAAACCTGAATACTGGGACAAAACAAATGGCCCGGAATTTCTACTTTTAACTACACAATCAAGAAAAATGGTCATCAGATAGTTGATACTAGTCAAATCTTAGTACAATTATGACTAAAAAGGCTTAAAAATGATTCAACCTCCTTAAAACCTTTAAATTTGGTTTTTAGTTACTAAAAAAGATTGTCAACAGGAAGAACACTTCTACAATTGTAGAAGATAACTTCTGTATTTTGCATTGTTAATTATTTATACCTTTGTGTGATCTGCGATGGGCCAGGGGACAAAAGAGGGTTGGAAGTAACCAACGAAAATGGAGACCAGTAACAACAAAAAGTCAGGACCGAGAGGCTAGACTCCAGAAACTATTTTACTGTAGTGGCTACTCATAGGGTTAGACACCACTCCAATCCTACCAGATTTAATGTCAATAATTTAAAATGAAGAAAGCCTAAGAGTCAGATTTTCCATAGTTCACTTCAGAAAGAGCTTCTTTTACACCTTCAAACAATTTGTATAATAAAAAATTCCTCCCAGCTTTCATTTATAAAACATACTGTGAGCTTCACAAACAGTAGTACTGGGGCTCATCCACTAGCTCTGCAACTCCAGATAAATCTGTCCAAGCTTCAGTTTAATATGTAGGATACCAGCTTACCTAAAGGGACAGTTGTGTAGACTGAATAACATATATATAACATACAACACAGCAAGTCCTTAAGAAATGTTAATTTTCTTCTTTGTGCTACTTATTTCTCTAGAAGATACTACTGATAATTTACTGATTGTTTTAATATAATTTTATATCAATTAGGCAAAACCTATCCTTTCCAAAATCAAATAGTATAATGGAAACTAAAGTAGAAGTGCTATATTGCAAATGTTTTGGATACTCAAGTATTTTCAACACCCTTTTATATAATATCAGTAGCTAACTAATAGAATATCTAACAGAATCTGAAATCTAAAGTTGAACCATATAATAGGTATTTTACTGTGACGTGGTACATTAAGTTACAGCACATTGCTTAGTCATAGTATTGGGACTATTGATTCCACTACCCTATTGTTTATAAGGCCCCCCATTAAAAGCAAACTGCTAATTTTTTATGCTATACAAGGAGAACTTAAGTGTTACCTGATTCCGCCCCCCCCTTATTTTCATTTAATTAAAGGAAATAAAACCATTAGTTTACTGAAAAGTATCAGCTTGTCAGTGATAACACTGGATCAGCTTTAATCCGGTTAAGAAATGTGATTTTTAAAAACTTAATGTTTAAATGACCTTTCTTTTTACAGTGAAAAATACTATTGACAGTGTCAATGTTCCATAGCAGGGATATTGGGAAGTTAATTGGTTCAGTATACCTAAAAAAGTCGATAATATATCGAAGCTAAGAATTTGGACTTTGAATTTTAACTCAGATATTAACTTTTCTGAGATCCTGGGAATAATGTGACCTATCTAAGAAGGCTGTAAAAAGGATTTAATGACATAAAACATGCAAAGTACATAGTATTGTGGCTGGTATCCTCTAAGTACACATAAATGGAAGCAGATTCTATAGTAAGCTGTATTTTTCCCTCTAAAGCAAAATAAAAAAACAAACAAAAAAAAAACAATTAAAAAAAACCCACCAAAACTATGTTGACATGGCTTACATTTTCTCAGTACTATGGAAAACAATCCAAAACCTGTACCACCACAGAATAGCATGACAGTAAAAAGCTAAAGTTATGAATCATTCCAATGTTATATAAATTAAATAGTGGTACTACAAATACAGCTTTCAAGCCAAATAAAACAAATGACAAATGTAACTCACATTCATGTACACAAATGCACAAGTATACTGCATAAAAGGAACACTCAGATAAGAGGAAATCACAACACGTATCTGAATGATCTGAGTTTTGCCCAGTTTGTCACTTACTATCCTAATAACCTTGGCAGCCTACTTAATTACGCTAAATCTCAAGTTTCTTCATGCACAAGAGAAGGAGAATAAGCTCTACCAAGAGAATAGTTGGGAGGATTAAGGCTGTACAGTATGATGAAGCTTCTTAAATTTAAGAACCAAGGTTCCCAGAAAGGTAGCTGTACAGACCTGCAGGACCCATGATGTCAACAGCTTCCATCAAATCATCAAGTAATTACTTGAACCCCAAAGTATTAAGAAATGTTTTAGGTTTGTCAAAACTCTTAAAAATGTTTAAAGTCATACATGATTACATGATTTGAGGTATTACTATTTTCCATGAATTACAGTGCTCTGGAAAGCTGATAGAGATTTAATTTTATAAGAATTTTAATATTTCATGAACATGGAGGAAAGAAAATTCTTATACATGTAAAACTAAACCAGTGCCTACATCCATACCTTAAGAAATTCCATCAGTAAGACTGAGAAACTCCTTAATGATTACAAGACTTTTTTTTACATAACATTATCTGACAGCTGTTGTGATAACTAGTTTAGCTGTGTGTGTATGTGTACTACTGTACTAGCTTCCTAATTGGCCCCCCTCCAATACATTCTCCACATTGTAGCCAATGATCTTTGTGAAAGGTAAATCCCCTTGGCTAAAAACCCATAATGGTTTCCTATTTCACTTCGAATAAAGTCTTAATTCCTCTGTGGTCCACAAGGCCCTGTATAATCTGGCTCCAGTGAATCTAACCAATTTTATCTCAAGTCATTTAGTCCCTTACTCATTATACTCTACTAAGCTGCTGCCCAACAGAAATACAATGAGAACCGAAAATGTAATTTAAAATTTTCTAGTAGCCATATTTTTAAAAAGTTAAAAAAAAGTAAAACTAATTTGAATATATTTTATTTAACCCAATATATCCAAAATATTGTGATCTCAATATAAAGTTCTTAAGATATTTTACATTCTTTCCATCACACCAAGTTTTCTAAATTAGGGTATATTTCACAGTTAGAGCCCATTTCAATTCAGAGAAAGCTTGTGTGGCTCATAGCTACTAAACTAGACAGCACCATTTAAGCTACAAAGACTTCCTTCAGTGCCACAATGGACAATTTTTTTCTAGCCCTCTAGCCACTGTATGTGAGATTCCCTGTTCCTAGAAGGCTCTTCCTCTGACTAGCTCCTTTGTCTCTTTCCCCGACTTGGCCTAAATGTCACCTCCTTTCCCATAAACCTTTCCCAATGGCTTTATTCGCTAGCAAAGCACTCAGGAGAGCACAACTGTCTTGGGTTTTCTCTCCTTCTGTGTTTTGTTTTTGTTTTTGTTTTTTGCTTGCTTACTTCTCCTTGCTTTTTAAATACTTGTTTAATACCTATCTTCTACCACTATGTTGTAATTATTGCATCATAAAGATGAGGATTAGTTTTATTCTGTTGCCACAAATATGTCTGAGGCAATTGAATTTTGGCTAAATAAGTGGATATCTATATATATTCTTAGTTTCTTTCTGAACACAGAACTTTGATACTGAAAGAAACTTGCAGCATAAGAAATACATATACAATCACTTAAATTTATCACTTAAGCCAAGTAAAGACATTTAAAAGATATAACTTTAAGAAATCCTTTGATTTTGTGCTTTTCCAAAGATCAAAAGAAATAACTTCTTTTAAAATTATAAGTACTACCCAATGAAAAAGTTAAATTTTAAACTCAGATCAATCATGAAGTATTTCTAATATTCCTCTTTTCTGTGCCTTCTGCATAAGTATTGTGTTAACTGCAATTTATTTGGCATTCACATTTGTACACTTAGATCACCTCAGTCCTTGAAAGAAATACAAAAGTCTATAATTGCTAAGTAATTTCTATACTAAAGGGAGAAATGAAGGGTGTGTAAACTACAAGTGTCACTGGAAGAAAACTAAACTTTTTAGCTAAGATTTAAACAAATTAAACTTTATTTCCTTTAGCTTCTCATTTTCCATATTATTTACTATATTTTATTTTTTTAAGATTTTATTTATTTATTCATGAGAGAGACAAAGAGAGAGGCAGAGACAGGCGAGGGAGAAGCAGGTTCCCTGCAGGGAGCCTGATGTGTGACTTGATCCCAGGACTCTGGCATCATGACCTGAGCCAAAGGCAGATACTCAACCACTGAACCATCCAGGCATCCCTATTTACTCTATTTTTAAACTGAGATCCATTATTTACTTACGCTTTTACACTGTTATATGGAAAGGTGGTCGTGAAAATTATGCAGTTTTTATACATATTTTAAGATATTTCATACAAAAAAAATCACATAACTGACGTAGTATGTACTTTTGAGAGGGAATGATATTAAAATTACATGCTCTTTTTTTTAATGTTGAAATCTGAAACTAAATTGACAGTTAAAAAAATTGGAATAAGAGTTTATATGTAGCTTTAATATACCGCATATAAAAGAAAGACAGTATCATTCATTTTGAAATATCCAAAAATTCTATTGCATCATATTATGGTTACCCAGTCAAGTCCTCTATTAACAATAGTAGCATAAAGAATACATTTGCACAGGACATAGCTGTCTTACATTGGGACACACAAACCCCTATACACAAAAAATTCTCAAAAACATATATATAATGGTCCAGGCACTATACATGTGTCCTTTCATTTAATCTTCATAATAACCTCAGAAGGTAGATATATAACAATGCCCATTTTGAAGATGGGCAAACTGAGGTTTAGAGATGTTAAATAGTTTGCCTGTAAACTTTGCTATTGTTGAATCAAAGAGGTAAGAGTGGAGATTTTTTTTTTTCCCCACTAATAGGACAGAAAGGCTTAGAAACAGTTTACTGCAATTCCTATGACTTGCAAGCTTTATATAAACTTGAATTTGGAGCATGAGACAGCCCAAGTCCCCAAACCACACCTCCAACATCCACTAGTTTCCCACTGTTTCCATGTTTGGTCAATTTGGTTTCCTGTCCGTTCTCTAGTTCCTCCTTCATTTCTCTGCTAGAAATAAAATGAGGTTATGAATCTCAGCCCAAGTAGATGAAGGGGAGTCTACTTTTGTCAAGCATGGATTTTTGGATAGACTTTCTCATTCTTTAACTTGGATATTCATCTGACGTGTACTGCTGTGATCTATCTGCAAACCCCAACTCCATCCTCAGGAGTCTAATTTTTCCAAGAACAATTAGAATATTTCTCAAATTTGGCAGTTCAGCACTTAATTATGCTTCAAGGAGGCCATGCCTGGCTAGTATCCCCCACCTTGGAGGTTCGTACTATCCAGCAAGACTCTCTGTTAGCTATTCTCTTTCTCTGCTCAGCTGTTATTACACTATTAAGGGAAACACTGCCATAAAATATTAAATATCAATAGGCTATAATGTGTTTATTTGTAATTGTACCAGTCACAGATTTATTATAATATAGACTTTACATTTTTACATGAAGATTTTTCCTTAGTTTTTATCTATTTTTATTTTATTTTAAAGATTTTATTTATTCATGAAAGACAGACAGTGAGGCAGAGACATAGGCAGAGGGAGAAGCAGTCTTCTTGAGGGGAGCTCGATGTGGGACTCGATCCTGGAACTCTAGGACCACACCCTGAGCCAAAGGCAGACTCTCAACTGCTGAGCTATCCATGCGTCCCTTCTTAGTTTTTAGTGTCTTTTTTAATGATACTCAATATTTTCTCACTCTTTCTGGTATATTCTGGGTCCACATTCATGGAGAACAAGTCACAATTGTTGTGTGTGTATAAAATGATGTATCAGTTCACTTTAATTTACAACCTACTTGGATGTGAATTAAATTTTGTTGTGGCTATAAGATTTTACACTTGTTAACGGATTTCTAAGGTTCCTATCACTCAAAAACCCTGGTCCAAACCTCGCTAATAGACACCAAATAATAAAAACATCTGCTCATTAACTGAGCTTAGAGAATTGTCACCCACATATTTAAAGTTGTCTTCATTAATGACTTTCATTTCATGGCCTAAATTAATGGTCATGATAACACGCTAAACATTTGTCTTCTCCATATGTTTCATGTACCTAGGTATCAAGGTATCAAGATTAGACTTAAGTTAACATGCAGTTTTCTTGGATGTTCAAAGTAATTTGTTGATATTGATTAATAAGCATAATGTACCTAGATTCACAACATGAATCTAAATAAGAAATGGATTTCATAGCTTTAAAAAATTTGGCATCATAGATCAGTACATGAGGGAAAAAGATGGAGTCAATCTGAAGTGAAGAACTCTAAGTGTGTTTGTATATCCTTGTCCAGTGTTCAGAGGAATAACAATGTAAAAGCAGTCACTTGAATGACTCTGCCCGTAAGACAATTCTATAAACATGGCCCCTAGGTTGGTTCTAAAACAATGAATCTCTATTTTTTTGACTCACAGAATACTTTCAGAAAAGAAGCTGAGGCTAAGGACTTACTATAGTCAGCAGAGCAAAAACTGAAACTGTAAATAGACAAGAGAGAAAACACAAAGTGTGTGTGTTGGTTGGTGAGGTGATTGGTTGAACATTTTTTATTCATTTGACCAAGAAATAGTTACTGAGTAGTTATTATGGGCCAGGTACAATAGGAATTGTGGGTACTTTGGTAAACAAAAAACAACCTTCCAGTCCACCAAAAGAAGAAGAAGAATGACAATAATAGGAAAAGAAAACATAAATATCAATTTATTTTATTTGGTATTCCCTTCTCTATCTTCCCATTCTGAGTTGGCTGAACATTATATATATCCATGCCATGCATTTCTTTTGATACGGTGAAAGATAACAAAATTTTCAAAGTTTGTAAAGTACTTACAAAACTAAAAAACTAAAATTAAAGCTAGAAAAAGTTTAAAACATGTTTTATTCTGGAAAATATTCTGGTTCTTAGTTCTATGGCTTATTTTTCCTCTACATTAACTCAATTTACATTCTTTCAATAAGAAAAAAACTACAAAACTAGGTATATAAGAATGTAGTAGTAATCATTTTGATGGCTTATGTTCAACTGAAAACCTATCTAATAGCCTTAATTTTGCCATCAAGTTTAAAAGTTCTTTGAAAACATCCCATCCCTTTATGGATACTATGACCTTAAATTTTAATCACATCAAGATTTGGTATATTTGTTATTTAACAAGTGCTTAAAAATGTTTCTCCATTCACCCATCTTCTATGAAAGTATCTGAGAGCAAGTCTAGACCGATGTCTATGACCTTTGATTTCACTGATCTTCTGTATCAGGATGTTTTTGTGATATTAAAATTAGTATATGCAAAACAATTACACATTTACTAATTTTTTTAACAATTACACATTTAAATGGAAGTGAAATGTCATCTGAAAACTGTAAAGCTATATACTAATTTCAGGAATGGAAAAGTAAACAATGGAAAACAACTTTAATTCCATCAGTGAGCTATTCTGCTTCTTCTCTTTCCTAAATCAAGGTTCTGATTATAATCGGAGGATCAGGATGGAGACATAGGAGGCAAAGGGCACTTGCAGTTCACATGTGGCAAGAGGCTGGGACAAGAAGAATTTCTCCTATCCCTTTCACAGTGCAGATTTATATGTAACCTGAAAAGTACAGCCACAACATCTCAGGAATGCCTGAAAATGGCAAGGGGTAAAATCCTAATCACAGATACTTCAACCATTTTATGAAATATTTAATTTGTTACAAGCAATCCCAAATTTTACACTACAAGTATCTGACATTCACAAACTGGAAAAAAAAAAAACCTACAAAAAATGTTTCAATTCCCCATGACAGAATCAAACAGTACAATGTTTGTACAAATGAATGAAATTAGTAAAAGAATAAAGTAAATAACATATTTCTTAATTTACTTAATATAGTTGAAGGTGGCACAGTGGCTACCGTGTTTTTTTTTTAAAGGAAAACCTCTTTTCTTATTCTCTGCACCACATTATGTAGGACCTTTAACAGTGTAATATACTGAAAAATAATTAAAAAATCATTTCCTAAACCAACTAGGTCCTCCATGACTTCTCCCATTCATTTTGTGGTTAAAATCTTATAATATTAGCTTGAATTTCATCTCTGCCTGACACGTTTCAAGCAGTGAAGCAGATTAGTGCCTCAGAACACTTTATAGGGTTTCGTTATCAATCAGGTTATGTTCCTAGTGACGCTTTCAACACAATTATCTTATTCGAATGAACTCTCATGGATTGAAGTAAACAATGCTGTAGCCCACTGCTCTTGTATACTTTACATTCATTTATTTCCTTTTTCTTTACTTAGACTTAAAGCACGTGCCATAGAAAGAGCGCATGTTAAATATTCCTGGAGTGTCACAATATGTAATACAATAAAACAGATTACAACCCTACCTTTCTTTCACAGCAGTGGTGCCAAGCACAGGTACACCGGAGCAATCAATTTGTTCTGCAGACAGTAAGGCTTTCATAGAATACTAATGTAAGATCTCTTTTCTTTCTCCTTTGCCTTGACTCCCCAATGCCCGGGTCCCGACCAATACTAGGAGGAGGGCGGTATGTCTTCTGCTGAGATAACCACAACTACTAATCAAGTCTACGTGTACAAGGGCACAGGATTAAACCTCCACCAAGCTTGAGTCAGGGTTTGAGAGCAGCTAACACATGCACAGCACGGTCAAAATTAAACACACACACACACACACACACACACACACAGACACCCATGCACATGCCATGAAAATACAGATGTGTCTACTTCGGTGAACTAATTCATCACACTTTACCATGATAGATTTTTTTATTTCAGGAGCATAAAATTACCTCCTGTTGGACTGGGGGCTTAGATCCACAGTAACCAACAATAATTATTTTTTTCCATAAATGAGAATCATGATCAGTATTCTCTGCATTACACTGTTCAGATTTTTAAACATGGCATTTTTCTAAATTGGACTATCCAATACAATTTACATGGACTTCTACTTTCAAGTACTAACATAGGGTTAATGGACTCAGCAAAGATTCTTAAGATTTTGCACTTAAAAAAGTAATATAATAGCTCACGTCCACTTCTTCAAGAAAAGCATGTGCATTACCAATAGTGAAAAGATATCCAAAAGATTTTCATTTATTTTAAAGTTTTTATACTAAGTGTAGCCCCACGCTACTTAAAAAAAAATTTCAGGTCTCAAAATTATTTAAAAAACATTTTTAACACTTTATAATTATGGTAGCATACTGATAACTTTGATGTCATAAATCCAAAATCCAGAGGTTCCTCTCTACAAAGCATTTTTACTTGGCTTATTTCTTCTTTTATCCCAAACGTGAAAAGGTATGCCAATCATTGAGTAGGGTGATGACAGAAGTTGTTAAATATTTTTTAACAACACATATTAACCTCATTTTGATTTGCCTGCCTTAATTTTCAAATAACTCCTAAAAAGTCCTAATGGTCAAGGGGCTGCAAACTAAGCAACAGTTAAGGACAAAACACTCTAGATAATCAAAGAAACTTAACAGGAGGCTTCCTAAACCAGTTCTATTTTCATGTACACAAATGCTTTAACACTGCTATAAAAACATGGGTCTTACTCTGCACTCTTCTCTTAAAAAAAATGCAGCAGGAACAATTAAGAAATACTAGGGCCTTCAATGAAGTATTGCAATAATGTTTAATCGATACTGATGCATTTGTCCTTGACACACTGACCATGTCATCAGGCTACTGTCATGTGATATCATGTCATTTCCCCACCTGGCTCATGACCTTGCCCTCTAAATGACCTAAAGCTTCCCTCAAGTAGCAGGAGGCCCCTCCCCGCTGTCTCAGCAAGGTCGAATGGGTCAGCGTGTCCTCATCTATAATCCACCACCATTTGTCAGCAGGGAGGCTGGAGGAGGCAGGCTTGCTACAAGGGGAGAATGCCCAATTAGGCAGCTGTCACACAAAGCATAGGCTGCAAAATTATCCCCTGTCAAAAGAAAGAGCAGCTGCGGGTGCCAATTACAGCAACCTTTCAACCCTTTAGGTACTGGAAACTACACAGAAGTAAATGAAGAACAATTAGTGATAACAAATCGATGAATTAGGACAGTGAATTAGAAATTACTAGCAGGTGAGCCTGGGTCATATATGACATAAGGGCATACCAGACTCCAGGCAAGGGCAGGGATGCACACAATCACACTAACCATTTTCTTGCATATAGATTTTCCCTCTGGCATTTTCTTCTTACAAACCCAAAACCCTTTAAAATACCCATAACCTAGAAGTATACATACCTTTTCACTTTTCATGGAAGATACCCAAATAAATTGTTTCTGGACTAGAAGGAAATCTTTCAGAACAGTAGGTCTATAGTTAATTCTAAATCATTCTCCTTACACAATCTATCATGCTATGTCCTCAAACTTAAATTTAAGCGTGGCCCACAAAATCTAAAATATCAATTTAAATAATCACACTTAAAATATTATCCATCTTCATCAAGTACTTGCCCTGATGCTACTTTAATCACACTCACGGGGAACTGTCTCCAAGAAAGCAACTGGGTATGAATTCTAAGACAACTGTGATGTTAATATCATCACGCTGACGTTACATTTCTCTACATGGTGTGATTCTGTGGATAAAGAAATAACTGCAATGTGTGCTTCTGTGTATGATACATATTTTAAAAATCAATTATAAGTTACTCAGGTTACTCTGCTCCTACTGAGGTGATATGCATCAAGTCTCAAGCATAGAAAGCCAATTCACCTGGACTCTTTCCAACGAATGTCTTTGGTAGTTAGCACTGGGAGGCAACAACAGAGGAACAAAATAGGCAAAGGAGCCCCATAAAGGAGAGGGAATCTAATATGGCTTAGTGTTTGTGGACATGGTTTCACTGTGCCTTTAAAAAGTTATGTATGATCAGAAACAACTTTCTTAAAGACCACTTTAAACCAACATGACTTTTTTTTTTCCTTAGGAAAAAGCATGTACCATCCTATACTGATTCTTTGAGAGTTGAGAAACCTGGATGATCTGCGCTACAATTTCTAAAGAAGCAGGGATAAACTGCTCAATGAGAATTCTAAATCACAAATGGGCAAAAAAGAGGGAGACAAGGTGAGGCAATAAAAAGCCCTTCGCTCATCCCCTCCAACATATTATAAATAAATCACAGTTGCCAGAAGGAAAAGTTCATAATTCCTAGCTCCTAAATCAAGTCATTTGATAACATTTCCATGAGAGAACTGTCGGCAGAAAACTTCTCCATTAAAAGTTTATCCAAGAATTTGATTCATAAATTATGTTTCACCCTGTTAAAAAAAAGGGGGGGGGCACTTACACATTTCCTTTAGTTTAGAATGCCACCTTCTAAAGTCAAACCGAAGGATTCAGAGAAAGAAATGGCAAGGAGACCGGAATGAAGGAGTTAATGCCTTTAAAATTCAGCTTCCATCATACATGGGTGACTATCTCTTTAAATAATTTAAATCCTCTCCATCAACTACAAAGCTGTTTTGAAGCCATTTAGCTTTGTTCTTTACATGTGTTCTAATTAAGAAATGACCTTGTCATCACACACACCATAAATCCGGGATTATTTCCTACAGCAAAAAATTCACAGAGTCCCCCCAAAAAAGAAAAAGCAGGGGGGAAAAAAGACTTCTTCCTCAGTTCCTTACTAAAGGAAGTTGTTGGTTGGCTAAACGCTGAAGCAGTTTCACCGCATAATTTTTTTTGTTGTTGTTGAAAGTCACAGGGCGGGTTAGTGTGACCTTGAGCTGCATCCGCAGCACAGCAAGGGTCGAGATGCCTGCAGGCGCCCTTGTACTGGATTTGCAAGACAAAAACCTTCAAACTGGCTGAAGGACATCTTAAATCTCTTCAAAGGTTTTCCGAACTAATCTGGGCTGCTCTTAGCAGGATCTGTGCCAGTGTGAGAGGCAAAATTAAAAACAAGGTCTTTGACAGGATGTTGTCTCCTCTTAACCCTTCCCAAGCAGCACAGAACAAATCACCAGCTTTCTGGAGAGAGAGTTTACCTAGAAGCATTCGTTCATAACAAATTATGTAAGCAAGCGATCACAAAGGATGGGGCAGCCACCAATCCTCACAATTAAACCTCCCATTGCACTTATTAAAGAATTGGGGGGAATCTTCTTCTTGCCCATATTTTAGTGCAGTGATAGGAAAACTTAAAGCTCTATTTGTTAGCTGTTAGGTTTGCGGAACAGTCATAAATTAAAAATAAGGAAATCTTTCCATCAACATTAATCTCTAGAATTTCTTTTTCTTTTAAGAATAAGCCTCTAGCTGGCTAAGTCACAAACTTCATGCATATTACATATAGCTTACTAAAATTGTAACAGGTAAAGAAAATTACATCATATGTTTATAAATTTCTTCTATCTAACATCATGGATACATGGCTACAAGAGGAAAAAATCAGCATAGTGAAAATGAACATATGTAAAATAAAGCAATGTCAGCCTTGTTACAAAAAGTCAGTGTAATATACTGTTATTGTGTGCAGTATTTCCAATGCATGTATCCAGAGAACAGTATCAATGCCAGCAGAGGGTGTGAGTCTTCCCTGGCAATGCTCTCAAAGTTTAATTTAGTAGCTATGCTCCCAATAGTCTAAGGGAACAAACTTTGTAACAGTGATTTTAGGATTTTGCATTTTAAGTATTCCTCCTTCTATAACATGTTCGTTTGTCATCATCAGATGTAAGGTATGTCATAATTAGTTGTAAAGAGTATTCAGTGAAAGGTAAGAATTTATTCAGGTCCCACAGGTTCCAAATTCTGCCCTTTACAAAAAAAAAGACTAAGTAAATTCAAGACTACTCTGAGTAACTCAACATACTTCCACTTATTTGAATTCTGCTATGCTTTCCTGAATGGGACAAGAAAAGGGTAAAGTAATACCTGGTAAGTAGATAACGCATGAGAGTGAACCATACATGTGAATTTCTTGTCTCTGAGCAAAAGGAGTCAAGAGCATATACTGTGCTAAATGCTATGGCTGAGATCTATAAAAAAGAGTACTCTAGGAATGCAGAGTGAGTGTAACTAGGCTTTCAGTTCACAGGTATATGTGTCCTAAGTGGTGGTCAGTTATGGTTAAAAAACAAGGAAAGGCTGGCCAGGGAGAAGAGAATGGCGCCACTCTAGGTTACATAAATAATAGTCAAAGGCAGAGAAGAGCGGAGTGTGATACAGGAAGGGGATGGTCCAATGTGACTAGAGATTAGGCTGAAAACGCAATTGGGACCAAGGACTTTGAATCAAGGCCATGCCAAGGAGCTGGCCTTTATCTTGGTGGGCAGTGGAAGGTTTACAGGCAATGCTATGATTAAATGCATGTCAAAAACAAAAACAGAAGTTGTAGAGTTGTTCATGGCTTGGAGGGGAGAAATTTGAGATGAATTAGTGCAGAGAAGAAAACATGGTCAAAATAAGGCAGGGGGCAGGAACCCTGAAGAAAAAGATAAACTAAAAAAACAATAAAGGTTGGTCTGAATCGTTGGAAAGCAATTTATAGAATATAGTGCTATTAAAAAGGGCATTTTTAATAGTAAATACATTAAGTAAAAAAAAAAAAAAAAAGATTATTGTTTCTCAAGTCCAGGTTTGTAAATCACAAATCCTGACATGATTTATACGGTTTCAAGAAAACTAAGAACTCCGATAGAGGTATGTAAGAGTCAAAATCAGATTCTGTTGGAGATGTGGATTTTGTACATTTCAAAGAACAATCTTCATTAGGTTATCAGGTAAGAATTTTTGCTTAGTAAGGCAGCAATATGTACCTTTTCAGGATAGTATGGAGACATATTTCCCTTGGCTATAAGAGAGAGATGTCTGGCTTAAACCATAATGTGGTTGATGGAGCTATCACATCAAGGGTTTCATCAACACTAATAAGAATAAAATTACTCCAGCAAACATTTATTGAGTATGTACTATGTTTAGAACTCAGAATTAAAAAATAAAAAGTCCCAACATTCTATCAGCTTTGTGCTTCTCATGTATCACTTATAATGATAAGTCCCTAAATTACAGTTTCACACCATGACACCATTACACAACAAAAAGACTATTAGTAAAAAAGAATATTGAGCTGTCAGTGATTTAAGTCTCAACTAGCAACCATCTTAGTATTCCCACGCGGCTGACAAGGTACACAATGAAATCCCAGAACTCTCTGGGAAGACCCAGTACCCATGCAATTTGAAGAGAGTCGTCAAATACTCTAGAGACTGACTGTCCTGCTAAGACCTCAGAAGGAATTTAACAGAGTATCAGCCAAGGTAAGAGGGTAGGGAGTAAAAAAGAAGAGGAGACACTAAGGCCAAGAAACTATCTGCCAGAGAGCAGACTGTACTCTCAGAAAAGGAAAGCCAGCATCAGGGATCATATTGAAGCAAGTGGAGGGGAAGGTCAAAACAAAAGAGAGAAGAAAGATTTTGAAGGGAATATTTCTCACTTCCCTGAAGAAGCAAACTCTACTCTTCGAGATCATTAAGGAGGGACTAAATCTCCAAACCCTCTGGAGTAAGAAGAGGCACCACAGGAGAAGTATTTGGAGGTTCACAAGTCATAAAAAGGTCTAGTAATTGAAAGCCAGTGTAGTGACAGGGCACAACTAGAAATGACCTTCCCAAGTATTTACAAATAAAATGACTTCTCCCTGAATAAGCACCTCCATCCCACTGGTAATAGTTTCCAGCACATTCTATGTCTAGACATTAATATAAGGGTGGGTAATATAAGTCTTGCAAATATTTTTTAAAAACTCCAATAATTTACTAACCTACGAACACAAAGGCTAGGATACATTATTGAAATAAAAATACAGAATATTCTGTTGGCAATTAGTTAAGTAAATTCCTATAAAGCAGAAGTTCGGAAAGCATGGTCCAGGGACCCCAAGAGTCTCCATGATCCATTTAGGAGGCACATGAGGTCAAAATACTTTTAGAATACTAACCTGTTATCTGCTTTTTTGCTTCTTTCTCTCAGAGTGTACAATGATGTCCAGAGGCTACATGACGTGTCATGGCTAATGTGTTAATGGCTAATGGAATATAGCCTTGTATATTCTTGCGTTTTAACATTTTTCTCAGTTTTGATTTCTAATGTGGTAAAATATTGGTTGATATGACCCTCACAAAGAAAAGCTCCCCTGGGTCCTCAATAAGTTAAGAGTCCGGAGGGGTCCTGAGACTGAAAAGTTTGAGAACTGCTGCTAGTCTAACTGTAACAGAATCAAGAACTTCAATCTTGTTTTTTTTTTAATCTTCAAACAAAATCTCCACTTTCTAATTTTCAAGAATTTACACTATTAACTATGCCAGACAAATACTATTCTCTGTGCAGAAAAGTCTTAAAGACTTGAGTAGGGGAAAGAAAAGAATGACCTTTTAAAAAAGAAAATTAGGAAACTAAAAATGATACAAAATATCATTCTTTGCATGGTCTCTACTCTTCGGCAATTACCATACCAGAAGTAACAAATCCACAATTATTGATAAAGAAGCTATATGTTGAGAGCTGAAGACAGAAGGATAGCTAAGTGATAAACTGGCCCTTAGTAGGCTTACCCCACCCCATCAGGAAAAATATAATCCACAACATAGTGAGATACTACTATAGGAAAACTCATGCACAAAGTGAAAAAAGCACGAAGGGGAAATTCTTGGAAAGTAGACAGGCAGCGAACACGTTTGTCAGTGAAGGCACCTGACCCCAGAGGTGGCATGTAATTCACATTACATGACTGGCAAAAATCAAGGTTTTGCCAAACGAACAGAAGTTAAAAAGCACTCTTCAAGCTGGAGGAAGCGCATCAGTCCCAGCAGGGAAAAGCAACAGCACAAAGTAGGTTTTAGAAACTTTAGTTTTCTAATCACAGATATTTGAATTCTGTTCAAATAACAGAAACTGTAATTAGAAAGTTTTATAGAATTTGATAATGTAATTTACTATCAGTTAAATTCAATGATGAGAAATTTGGACTTGTAATTTGTGTGCCTTTTTCTTAATTTCCAATCTGTTGTAGATAACAGCTTTTTAAAAATACAAAATAAGTAATTTTTAAAAAAATATATGAAGTGAAAACAAAAACTGGTCCTTCACACAGATATCTGGAGAACCTTAGAGAACAAGATGCAAGATGGCAGGAAGGAGGAGGGTCAACTGGAGACAAAAGCTTCAAGCTAGAGCTTGCATAGCTTGTACTACCAATACTCTATCTTCTTTTTTTTTAGAGAGAGAGAGAGGGTGCATTAGTGCACATGCCTGCATGGTGGTGGGGAGAGGCAGGGAGGTAGGCAGAAGGAGAAAGAGAGAATCTTAAACAGGCTCCATGCCCAGTGTGGGAGCTTGTCCTAGAACTTGATCCCAGGACCCTGAGATCATGACCTGAGCTGTAATCAAGAGTCAGATGCTCAACTGACTGAGCCACCCAGGTCCCATCAATAATTTCTATAAGTCAATACAAAAAAGAAAATAAATGGTGTTTGAAAATGACTAGTATACTTCTAATCCAGAGTGAGTAAGGAAATTCTGGTTATCTAAATAAAATGTGTAAACTCTACTGTTAGAATCACACTCATTTCGGATGTGCAAACCACAGGCCATGTGGTTGAAGGGCAAACATGGCAGAGAATCAAGGAGAATATCAGGTTTATTACAGTTATTTTAAGTGAAAATGACCAGGGTCTGGGTAAGAAGCGAAAGTGAATTAACACTCTTATCAACACATTTTAAAATTATTTTAGTTATTTCATTTGAAATCTTTCATGGGAGGGCAGCCCGGGTGGCTCAGCAGTTTAGCACCGCCTCCAGACCAGGGCGTGATCCTGGAGACCCAGGATCATGTCCCACGTCGGGCTCCCTGCTTGGAGCCTACTTCTCCCTCTGCCTGTGTCTCTGCCTTTCTCTCTCTCTCTCTCTTGAATAAATAAATAAAATTAAAAAAAAAAAAGAATTATGAAATCTTTCATGGGAGAGAAAAAACCTGAGTTGACATGGTGGCTTGGTATAGTGGTAAATTTTCCTCTCAAAATGTTAGGTAGTTACATCAATTAAGGTACTAAGTAGGGGCACCAGGGTAGTTCAGCGGTTGAGCATCTGCCCTTGGTTCTGGGCTGATCCTGAGGTCCTGGGATTGAGTTCCCCATCAGGCTCCCTGCAGGAAGCCTGCTTCTCCCTCTACCTGTGTCTCTGCCTCTCTCTGTGTATCTCTCATTAATAAATAAATGAAATCTTTAAAAAAAAAAATTAAAGTGCCAAGTAAAAGACTTTTAAAAAGTCAATCCTTTAATGACACCAAGTTCAGCAAAATGTTAATTATATTAATGTTTCCCACTGTAATCGTGAGTTAGAATTAAGGAAGGCCTGTTACTTTCCTATGGTCATTATGTTATTGGGATCACTGAATTATTCTATGAGAAAACTAACACAAGCAAACTGGGAGTTTTAGGAAAATGTGATGGCTGTGGAGACAAAGGCGTAAGTAAGGAGGCTTCCAGCACAAGCATTCAAGATGAGAAATGCATTCTGAGATAAGATGCTGGCTGTGGGAAAGGAAATTAAGGAGTGGGTTAAAGCAATCTTGGAAATTAATGCTTCATTTGAGTGCATCATCCACATTTTCTTGCAAAGGCTGTCCACAAAGCCAGGGAAACATCAGTTGAGAAAGCTAAGTTAGTTTAGGGAATTAATTCCATCTAAAATAACTCACCTAGATTCTGGACTGATCTCAGTTTCACCAGTACCATGTTCTCAACTGAATATCTTGTGTAGGAGTTTAAACACTTTTTTAAAGTGCTATTCCTTTTATTTCGGGGCTTGAACTCATGACCCTGAGATCAAGACTTGAGCTATTATCAGGAGCCAATCCTTAACTGACTGAGCCACCCAGGTGCCCCTCACAGTGTGATTTCTTAAAAACATTACTTTGAGAAATGTTTTATAAAGTTTGGGGAAGGCATTCCATGTAGATGACTAGACTCATTTTACCAACCTAGTGACCCAATCTGTTAGAACCAGCAAAATCACTGGCCATTGTCTCTTTATACAGATACTTCTGTAAGCTGATGGAAAAGTTTTAGCACTTAAAACATGTGTTGAAATACTTATCAACAATTTAATTAAACTAGAAAAAAAAACATACATTAGAGAACTCTTCCCAGTGAGAATGCATGAGTTATAATAAAAACTCCACTTAGTGAGAAAATGAGTATATTCAAAGTGTTTAAGCTAAATTGATTTATGGTCAATTATATCTAATTGTACCCAAGATAGTCATTATTTTTATGTTATCAATATTTACCAAAGTTCACTAATAAATAAATGTTGCACTCTGAAATAAACAGAGCGTAGAAAGTATATGGAGTCCCCAAAAACCACTTTTTTGTGTTTTTATTTTGTTAGTTATATGGGATGACTAACTTTTTTTTTTTTCCAAAAGGAGCTGACAACTGAGCAAAGGAAATCTGGCCCAAGGCACTGAGAAGTTTTATAAACACTTCATACTTTATATGGCTTGCAATATTCATTTAATCAAATTCTTCTCCTTTTTTCCTAATCACCTTCTTTGGCCTCTCATTCAGAAGGACATTACCTAAAAATGTGATGTACAGAGTGTCTGAGAGGCTCAGTGGATTAAGCATTCAACTCTTGATTTTGGCTCAGGTCATGATCTCAGGATCCTGAGGTTGAACCCCAAGTAGGGCTCCACGCTGGATATGGAGTCGGCTTGAGATTCTCCCTCTCTCTCTCTCTGTCCCTCCCCCATTCTCTCTCTCTCTTAAAAAAAAGTGACATACCTGTTTTTTGGAGTGCAGCTGTATGAAAGACAAACTATAGTAGACCTCATGGAATATATTAATTCAGAGTCTTCAAGTGTTTTCTATCAAATACTAATCTATATAAGGCCCTCCTTTTGGAAACTGAGAATCCAATGGCTGGCTAATGGAATGCCTACTTAAAAGATATTTTATATAATGACAATTTCTCCAAATTTATTTGATCAAGAACTCTCATTCAAAACATAATTTAGAAAACATACAATTAACATATTCATTTCTAAATCTTGAAAAAAAATTAAATATATATAGATGATAATCATGAATAGCTCATTTTTATATGCTTTCAAAACTATTCATTGTACATTCTAAAGAATCTATCTTTTCTATCTGAGAGAAAGATCTAAATTTGATCATTTTTCAAAGACAACTTACTGGCTATGTAAATTTGCCAGCTGGCTATCTATAATTTATTTATCCAACTGTCATAAGTGGTGGTTGCTTACTTGGTAAAACAAGGGCGTTGACAAATTAAGAACAACAAACTAATTATATCTTGTAGGTCACAAGAATATGCATGATTACAATTTTCACTTAACAAAATTAAAAGTTGGGAATTGGGGTGCAGTAACAACTATAAAAGCAAATTTCAGACTATCAGTCATTAACACAAATAAAAGAACTCAGCATTTAAGAAATACAAGTCTGGTTGATTTAAAATCTCAATTTAGAGGAAAAAATAATAGGTGAATATGTGAAGAATGACTAGCAACCAAATAATTATTAGTAATTGTGATTTTTATTTAACAAATAGAATGTTTTAAAGATTTTCATACTTAAATTACAAGAAAGAATAAACAGAATGATCAAAATAAGAAAGAAGTAGAATGATTAAATAAGTTATTCACTAGCTTTTCTGAACATAACCAGAATAGTGACGAGAAAGGAATCTGTATCATCACCGTGCCAACCATATTATACCTAAGATAAGGAACAAATTTGGCTCAAAGTTGCCATCCCCCTTTAGAAACATCAGAGGCCATTAAAACACCATGAATTTTAGGATATCTTATCTGCTTTCTTCTAACAAGAGTTTTCAGCTAGCTAATTGAAAGTGAACTCTTCACAACTAATTATGAGCACAATAATTAATCACTATGTCCTTTCCTGGTTTACTTGGAGTGCTTCTCTGCCCAGGCAAAAGCAGCACAAAGTCCAAGAGCTTAAGACAGGACAAATTCATTTAGGTTGTAGCTCTACTAGATAACAGGAGTGTTAATCCAAGGAGAATTAACCACTCACCCATCTCTTTCTGTTGTTCTGCCCACCTACTTGTGTTAATTTAGTCAGATTATTTTATTACTTCTTAGAAATGCTAATATACTATTTGCCTTATAAGAGGTAACCATTTTATATAATTCAAAAATCACTGACTTAGACTATAATAAACCCACAATAACCAAATATTGCTCCTATTTTTCCTCACAACAATAATTAACTTTTTATCTGAAATCAGATTGCTATTTCAGGTTTTATATTAACTGTCCATTTTCTCTGGTTTTTGGTAAAACAAATTAAGTATCATCAACACAAACACTATTTCTGATTTCAAGCTTCCCAATCCCCCTCTCCAGAAGTAATCTACATCCTTTAAATTCAGAAGGAAATTTTTTCTGTCTTTCTTATGGCACTTAGCCTCTTTCTACTGGTTGGTTAAATTTATTTATCTATACTTATACTTTCCCTGTAAGTTCTTTAAAATTGTATCTTATTCACTTTTTTTTTAAACCACGCTGTGCCTAATGAAATAATTTGACAGATAAAACACAAAAAAAGTAAGTCTGGTAATTACAAGCTAATTTATAACTAAGAGAGGATTCTTTAAAATATATTAAAATCACCATTATTGAGCCTTAAGAAGTCAAGAAAAATATTCTCACCATCTGTCTCTGAGTTTGTCTCTACTTTCTGAGAAAGGAAATCGGGAAGGCTGTTGTAAAGTAGCTCTGATGTCATCTGAAATCTTCAGATTCTCCGCTCCTCCTTCGGCCTAGCGTGCATCTGAGGAAAAGGAAAACCAGATTCTGGAATATCTTTTGTGAAGTTCTGTAAGCTATTCCCAGTATCTTTTCTTATTCAAGTTCAATGTAGAAGCAGTCATTTAACAGAGAAATACGGTTTTATGACTTAGGAAAACCTCATTAAAGGAAAGCATGTAACATTTGCTTTTTAGACCATGCATTTGATAAAAGTAGATGCTTCAAGCAAACAAACTGTGAATAAGATTTATAGTTGCTAGGATGTGCTTTATTAACCTGTTAATTTCAAATTTCTGTCAATTTAATCCAATTAAGCCACATCTAAAAATTCTAAACCCTCCCTCCCAAAGATACATATCCAAAAAGAAAAAAGAAAACTAACAAGGAAAAAAGGGAAGAAAAACATAGCTATAGTTTTTTAACTAAACCTTTTCTGTTACAAAATACTACCTATGTAACCTTCTAGCACAAAAATGTAATAAATATTATATGCCTTATGTCCACAGACAGACTTGTACACCAATCTCCAAAGCGGCTTTATTTTAAATAGCCAAAAACTGGAAACAACTCAAATGCCTATCAGTAGGTAAATGAATTATGGTATACCCACAGAACGGAATATTTACTACTCAGCAACAAAAAAGGATGCACAATTGATATAAGCAACAGCATGGATGAGTTTCAAAATAATTATGCTGAGTGCAAGAAGCCAGTCAAAAAGTAATATTTAGTATATAATTCCATTTGCAAAGAACTGTAGAAAATGCAAAGTGTTCCACAGGGAGAGAACACATTTCAGTGGCTACCTGGGGATAAAGGGGTAGGAATGTACAGGAAGGAAGGATTATAAAAGGATACTAACTGTGGCGATAGGTTCATGGGTGTATACATATGTCAAAATTGATCAAACTGTAAACCTTAAATATGCAGTTTATTAGATGTCAATTATAACTCAATAAAACAAAAAAAAATTAAATTTCTTAAAATGTTCCATGCACCTTAATGTAGCAATTCCAAGTCTAAGGTTTATCCTAATGAGAAAAAAAAAAGGATATATACAAGTATTTAGCCATAAGTATGTCATTATATACATTGTTTTTAATAGTTCAAAAAATAACAAACAAACTGAAAACAGCCATTAGATGTCAAAATAAAAAGTTTGAGACTAGTTTAATAGATTCTGGTATATTACATGGGATACTAGGTAGCTATTAAAATATAAAAATTATAGGATAGCATTCCATATAACTCATATAGTAAGTGATAAAAATAGGAAGCAGAACATTATGTTCAATTTAACCAAATTTATTTTAAAAATATATGAAAATAAATGTAGCAATTATTTCTTCATTTAGAGGTAATTTTTATTTTTCCTTTTTGCTGATTTATATTTCCCAGTTTCTATATAATAAACATGTATTACTTTGGTAATAAATAAAACAAGGGATGAAAATACCAATAGTCTACAACTGTCCATTCCCTACCACAAGTAAAACACTCCTCATAGGTGGTGCATATTACAGAGTTCTGAGCTATCATGTCACCTCTACCAGTGACCTACTAAACAGTAGTGAGAAAAGGGCAGGTCTGACAGGATAAACTGGAGTAATAATTAGTAAGCTACGTGCTTTACAAAGTGCTTTCATGGACATGACCTCGTTTGATCTTCATAACTCAGTGAAATGAGCAGAGAAGGCATTATCCCATTTTATAGAGGGGAAAGAGACAATGAGCAAGGCCAGCTAAGTGTCATGTCCCAAAATTACAAATCTTGGATTTAAATTGAGCCTTGACTATAAATTCTGACAGGCATTCTAAGAGGAATAGGGAACAATCACTTCTGATTATTTATAACTAGAAGGCAGTGATTTATATGTGAATTTAAAAATAACCGTATTTGCAATTGTATTAGTATTCCTATTAGAATATGCTGGGGGCCTCAGGGATTTCCTAAATCCCTAGGGCCCAACCGTGGAAGCTATATCTTGGCAACCCCAGCTTGCCCCTAGTCAACATTACCTACTAAAGCACTGACATTCAAAAAGAATCTAATTGCTTAGTTTTCAGATGCATTTCTTTCCTTCTTGAAAAACAGAAAGTATCACCTTAGTTTAAAGCTAGTAAAAGAAAGTAACCATAACTATATTTATGAATCCTGCAAATAGTGACTTACAAGTTGATGTCAAAAGATCTAACTTAATGGTACTTTAAAATACCACCTTTTGGGCCAAACTTTTGTGTATACCTGTAGACAAGAAACAGTCTCCAACTTCAAGTATATTCAGTGAAGAAAATGATCCAACTCCTCACAAAAATATCAGTAAACATCTTTGGAGGCGTATTATTAACAAGCTGGTCAGCATCTACTAGTGAAGCTTTGAAGCATAAGGAATCCGTATAGCTAACCACTCCTAATACTCCCATGACTACCAGAAACTTAAAAGGTAATTAATTAATGGTAGCTCTTGTTTGCTGGGCACTTCCTGTGTTATCAGACACTCAACTAACCTCTTTATATACATGATCTTTAAAACAACCTTATGAGATGACTATTATCAACTCCATTTTATAGATGAGGAACCTGAGTTTAAGTTACCCCAAATCATAAAACCAGTAAAAGCTTAAAGTGGAATTCAAACTCTAGTATATTTTATTTCAAAGATGGGGCCTTTGTAGTTCTCTGGAATACAAATATAACTTTTCTCTAGTGTAAGCCACCTACAATGGTCTCAACACTTGGCAATGAATGGTATGTGAAGTTCATGAGTCTATATTTTCCAAATAAAGAAAAAATATCCAGAGCCCACAATTTATGTCTGATACTTTGCCACATTCTAGAATAGTTTGCTTTAATAGCTGGTTTCTATTAAAGCATTGTTTTAACCCTTTTGAGCTGACATGATCACATGAAAGATAAATTAAAAGAGTATTTAAATAAAAGTTAGCAAAAGAGGGATCCCTGGGTGGCACAGCGGTTTAGCGCCTGCCTTTGGCCCAGGGCGCGATCCTGGAGACCCGGGATCGAATCTCACATCAGGCTCCCGGTGCATGGAGCCTGCTTCTCCCTCTGCCTGTGTCTCTGCCTCTCTCGCTCTCTCTGTGTGACTATCATAAATAAATAAAAATTAAAAAAAAAAAAAGTTAGCAAAAGATAATATTAAAGAAACTACTCTCATAGATTAATATTTTAACACTGTCTTATATTAATAAATGAGTAAATTAGTCTTAAATCCAAGTCAGTGGAACTGAATTTGCCAGATGTTTTGGATCATGAAGACAGGAAGCATTTCTATGAATAAGAAAGTGTTTAAATGACTATTATAATTATAGTAATGCAATATTTCTATGGAATATTATGCAATCATCAAAATATATAATTTCAAATAATATTTAATGACAGATACAATAAAATGAATGTGATTCTAAGGAAGCAAGACACTCAACTATTTATGTGTTAAGCTGAACAAAGCTTAGAGGTTAGGCACTGTGCTAGGTGTTGGAATTACAAAGTGAACAAGAAAAGCACAATCCCAAATGCTGGACTACTTCTCACTGTATTCTTTGCCTGATTAGGACTTTCAGGTTATTTAAATATCAGTTTTAGTGTCATTTCCTCAGAGAAGCTTCTCATCACTTTTTGTAAAGTAGCTTCCCCTCTACCTCTTCCTTTGTTTGAACTCTTTATTTTGTTTTCTGTTTCCTTGATTTTCTTTTATCTGCATCTACTGAGATATTTATGAGGTTCTAGTCCTTCATTCTATTAATAAGGTATATTACATTAATCAATTGTTTCAGGGTGAAGACAACCATTCCTTTCTGAGACAAGCATATACAACTAGCATCATACTTAATGGTAAAAGACTGAATGCTCTGCCCTATAATGCTGGTAAAAAGGCAAGATGTCTCCTTTAGACATCACTATTCAACACTGTACCAGAGAGTTCACTCAGTGCAATCAGGCCAGAAATATAAAGACACATAGATTGGAAAAGAGAAAGTTAAAACTCTATTCGCAGGCAACATCATCTTGTATGTAGGTAATTCTAAGAAGGCTACAAAAAAGCTACTAAGAAAGTTTAGAAAGGTTGCAGGATATAAGCTCAAATGTAAAAATTAATTGCATTTCTATATACTAGAAATAACCCCAAAATGAAATTTTAAAAATTCCACTTACAATAGCAACTAAAAGAGTAAGAGACTTAAGCATAAATTTAATAGGGGTGCCTGGGTGGCTCAGCCGTTAAATGTTTGACTCTAGTTTGATTTTAGTTCAGGTCATGATCTCAGGGTCATGATATCAAGCTCCACATAGGGCTCCTGTGCTGGGTGTGAAAACTGCTTAAGATTCTCTCTCTCCCTCTCTCTCTGGTCCTATGCACTATCTGGTCCTATGCACTATCCCCACCCTGCTTGCTCTCTCTAAAAAAAAAAAAAAAAAAAAAGTCAATTTAACAAAAGAAGTCCAAATCCTATGCACTGAAAAACTACAAAACACTGTTTAGAGAAATTACAGAAAATCTAAATAAATATGCATTCCATGTTCACATATCTAAAAGAACCAATGTTGTTAAAATGGCAATTATACAAATGAACATTCAGAAACCAAATAATCCAGTTAAAAAATGAACAGAAGAAATGAACAGACATTTCCCCAAAGAAGACCTCCTGATGGCCAACACATACATGAAAAGATGCTCAACATCACTTATCATCAGGAAAATGCAAATCCAAACTACAATGAGATATCACCTCACGTTTATCAGAATGGCTAAAATCAACAACACAAAAAACAATTGGTGTTCATGAGGATGTGGAGAAAAAGAACACTCCTGCTCTGTTGGTGGGAATGCAAACTGGTACAGCCACTGTGGAAAATGGTTTCTCAAAAAGTTAAAAATAAAACTACCCTACTATCCAGTAATTGCACTGGTGGGTATTTACCCCCAAAATACAAGGCACTAAATCAAAGGGATACATGCACCCCTATGTTTATGGCAGCATTATTTATAATAGCCAAATTATGGAAGCAGCCTGAGTGTCCACTGACTGGCAGATGGATAAAAAAGATATGGGAGAGATATAGATAATGGAATATTATTCAGGCATAAAAAAGAATGATATCTTGTCATTTGCAATGGCATGGGTGGAGCCAGAGAGTTCAATGGTAAGTGAAATAAGTTAGAGAAAGACAAATACCATATGCTCTCACTCATATGTGGAATTTAAGAAACAAAACAATCAAGTGAGTGACAAAAAAGAGAGAGGGCGGGAAAAGACAAAAAACAGACTTTTTATTGAGAGCAAACTGATGGTTACCAGAAGGCAGGTGGGTTGGGGGATGGGTGACATAGGTGATAGGATTAAAGAGTACACTTGTGATAAGTACTAGGTGATATATGGAATTGCCGAATCACTACATTGTACACTTGAAACTAATATAACACTGTATGTTAACTATTCTGGAATTAAAATTAAAAAAAAATAAAACATTCTTAGAAAAAAAAAAAAAACAATGGCAAATCTCCCCAAACTGATCTATCAGTCCCAGTATGCTTTTTTTTTTTTTTTTTTTGGTAGGAATTAATTCTAAGATATATATGAAATCTAAATAAGGATTTAGAATATCCAAAACAATTCTGAAAAAGAAGATTAAAGCTTTAGGACTTAACTACCTAACTTCTATCCTTACTGTAAAGCTACAATAATCAACACAGTGTGATATTGGCAAAAAGACAGACACACAGATAATGAAATAGGATGAACCCAGAACAACTCTCACATTCATGGTCATCTGAATTTCAACAATTGTGCCACTGCAATTCAATGGGGAAGGAATGGTCTTTTTAACATATGATGCTGGAACATGTCAATAATCACATGCAAAAATAAATAAGTATAAATGTTTCAGAATTTACAAAAAAAAACTTAAAATCAATCATAGCTGGAATTATAAAACTAAAACTTCAAAACTTCTACGAGGCATAGGAAAAAATCTTGTGACCCTAGATTAGGTAAAGAATTCTTAAATAGGACAATAAAGGAGCAATCCATTAAAAAACCAAAAAACGGAAAAATTGGACTTCATCAAATTCTTCAAGTCATAACTTAGATAAAAGACAAGCCCCAGAATAGAAGAAAATATTTACAAATCATATACATGATAAAGAAATAGTATCTAACATATTAAAACCCTGAGACCTAAAGAATAAGAAGATAAAATAATTTTTTTAACAGGCTAAAGATCTGAAGACATTTCACCAAAGATACATGATTATTTAGTAAACATACAAAAAGATGCTCACCATCTATCCCTAATAGAGAAATCCAAATAAAACCACAATGAGATTCCACTATACAACTCACTAGACTACCTATAACTTTAAAAAAACTAAAAAATCCAAAGTTTGGCAGGATAGAGAGAAATTGAAACCCTTATACATTGTTGATAGGACTATAAAATGCCACAGCCACTTTGGAAAACAGCTTGGCAGTTTCTTAACAGCATACTCATATATTTAATCACATGACCCAACAATTTCATTCCTGGTATCTAACCAAGAGGAATGAAAACATGGGTCATTTGTGTGCAAATGTTTATAGCAGCATCAATCATAATAGCCAAAAACTGTAAACAATCCAAATATCTATCAACTGGTAAAGGGATAAGCTTAAAGTAGTAACCAAAATAAAATAAATAAAAATTAATAATTCATGCAATAAGGATAAACTTAAGAAACATAATGCTAGTGAAGGAAGCTAGATATAAAAGACATATTTTTATGATTTTGTTTATATGTAAAATGTCTAGAAAAGTCAAAATTATATAGACAGAAAGCAGGTCGTCTCCTGGGACAGCAGAAGGGAACAGAAATTGACTGCAACAAATGTTCTACAGCTGGACTGTGGTGATGGTTGCACATCTAAACAAACTGACTCAAAATCATCATACTGAATGCTTAGAATGGGTGAATTGTGTAGTATGTAAACTATACCTCAATAAGGCCATAAAAAATAAAAAGGATACATTCTACATAGAACCACAAATTGTCTTAAAATGAAACTGAGGTTAAAATAAATTGCCATTTCTCCCATTATTTAAAATAATCATCATAAAGATAAACCTAATGTGTAACAATTACTCTTTGGAGAATGCAAAAGTAGTTTTAAGAGGACTATTCACCTGTCTCATATACTGCTGGTGGAAGGGTAAAATGGTACAACCGCTAAAGAGAACAGTTTGGGAGTTCCTTAAAAGTTAAATAGATAATTACCATATAACCCAGAAATTCTAACCCCTAAGGTATAAATAGAAAAGAAATGAAAACATGTCCATGAAAAAAATCTGTATATGCATGCTCATAACTGCATTATTCATGATAGCTAAAACCTGGAAACAATCTAAGTGTCTATCAGATGAATGGGCAAACAAAATATGATATACTCAATACAAAAGATAACATCCAGCCAATGAAAAGGGATGAAGTACTGATAAACACTACAACACAGATGAACCTTGAAAATTACTATACTGAGTGAAAGAAGCCAGTCACAAAACAAAAAGACATGTACTGTATGATTCCATTTATGTGAAATGTCCAGAACAGGCAAATTCAAAAACAGAAAATAGATTCACAGCTGTCTAAGGACTGGGAGTGGGGAAGGAAAGGCATGGGTAGTGACTGCTAATGGGTGTGGGATTCTTTGTAGGATCATAAAAATGTTCAAAAATTAGATGGTGGTATTGGTTGCATACCTGCATGACTATAAAGAACAGTTGAAACTGATGAATTTTATTGTATGTGAACTGTATCTCAATAAATTTATTTAAAAAGATGATTATTGTGCTCACTTCAACTACTAAAATCAGAACAATACAGAGAAGATTAGAATGGCTCCTGCAGAAGGATGACACGCAAATTCGTGAAACGCTCCATATTAAAAAAAAAGAGATGGATTATTAACCTAGGATTTATTAAAATATCAAAAATAATTTCAGAGTAAAATTCTGGATTTCTAATCTTGTTTATTTGTTTTTCAGCATTTCTAACATTTACTTACACAAGTATATTCATGTTTAGTTCATTGTGGCTAAATATAAATCACTTCTAAAAAATCAACTGCATTTTTACACACTAGTAACAAACAGAAAATAACATTTTAAAAACATCCAACAAAAGGGGCACCTGGGTGGCTCAGTCCTTAAGCATCTGCCTTTGGTTTAGGTCATGATCTCATGGTCCTGGGATTGAGCCCCACAGGGGCTCCCTGCTCAGAGTGGAGCCTGTTTCTCCCTCTCCCTGTGCCCTTCCACCCTGCTTGTGTTCTCTCTTAGTATCTCTCTCTCTCAAATAAATAAATAAAATCTTAAAAAACAAAAACAAAAACAAAAAACAATCCAACAACAAAACGTACCTGAAGAATAAAAGTTAACTTGAAAATATATCAGAAGACATTAAGTACAACCAAAATAAATGGGAGGACATACCATATTCATTATTGAAAGACTCAGTATCACAAAATCACAATTCTGTGATACATTTAATGCAATGCCAATCAAAGTCCAAAAGGTTTTATAAGTGGAGTAGCAAAAGCCCAAACAGACAAGCCATCCAACCAGAAACAGAATAGAGTAGGGAACTTGCTGTATCTACACTAAGATTTATTATAAAGCTGTACTAATGAAATTAGTGTGCTTCCAGAAAAGAGACATACTGACTGCTAGAGAAGAAACACACCTTCATATAGAACAAAAACAATATTTCACAAAGGTCATAACATTGCAGATCACTGAAGGAAAGAGGAATCATTCAACAGTGCTGAACAAACTGGTTATTTTTGGGGGGGAAGAAATTGGATCCCTCCTATGTAAAAATTCCATAGGGATTAAAATTTTAAATAGAGAAGACAAGTCTTTAATTTTTTTTTTTAAGATTTTATGTATTTATTCATTAGAGGCTCAGAGAGAGAGAGAGAGAGAGGCAGAGACACAGGCAGAGGGAGAAGCAGGCTCCCTGTGGGGAGCCTGATGCAGAACTGAATTCCAGAAACCTTGGATCATGACTTGAGCTGAAGGCAGAGACACTCAACCACTGAGCCACCCAAGTACTCCAAGTCTTTAATATTTTTAAATAAAACTTAAAGGACTATCATTATGAACGGAGTATGGAAGGTTTAAAACTTAAAACACAGAAAGGGCTAACTATAAATATATGAATAATAAATTCAACTACCTTATCATTAAAAACTTCCATTCATCAACAAATACAACAAGAAAAAATAAAGAAGATTAAATACAATACCACCAAGCACATTGCCAAAAACAAAAACAAAAACAAAAACAAAAAACGAAAAAACCACTACAGTATCCAGAATGTACGTGTGTGTGTATATCCTTTAACATTTTATTTAAAAATAGGAAAAGCGTACGGGTGCCTGGGTAGTCATTTGGTTAAGCATCCAACTCTTAACTTCAGCTCAGGTCATAATCTCAGGGTCAGGAGATCGAGCCCTGTGTAGGACTCCATGCTCAGTGGGGAGTTTGCTTCAGATATTCTTCCTCTCAGGCTGCTCCCTCTGCTCACACATACACACTCTCACTCTCTAAAATAAATAAATAAAATCTTTAAATAAAAATAAAAATAGGCAAAATACAAAAAAGTATCCCTCATGAAGGGTATCAGGGTCTGAGCAGGATGAGGCAGGCACTCAAGCTGGAAAGGAGGGAACAGTGTGACATGGGAGTCAGAGCCCAAACTTTCGCAGAGTGGTATGGGTTAAGCAGGACCTGCACAACAGATGTCAATGACTGATCAGGGGGAGGAGAGTGCCCACAAAAAGATGCACTGGACTGTACCTGTAGGAACTGACATAGGGTTGAAGGGGGCTTCCGCATGAAGGGTCTTCAAAACTTAAGAATTTGGGGAGGCGAGTGCAATGAATATGGCAGGTAGATTACATACAGTGAGACTGGTCCAATAAGTAAATTTAGGTTAATAATAGGCAAGTTTCTCACTTTTAGAGAAGGGGATATATAAAAAAGGAAGAAAATGTGATTAAACTCTATAGTGTAGGAATGAAACTGGAAGTAGCAGTCAAAAAGACACAGAAGCCAACCTTAAAGGAATCCCATTGGCTGAATCTGGGCAAGATGAGCATCAAAATAAATAACAACAGTAACTGATTATAGCTCACTGAATACAAGAAAGAATCATGAATTTGTACTGATATAAATTAATTAATAAGTTTGATGAGGAAGGAGATCGTCACATAGTCTTAGAGCACTTCCACACAAAACAATTACTAAAACAGAGGGAAAATGAGTGATTTCACAAGAGAGAAACGTGACAGACACCATCTTCATCATGTAATCAAGTTAACATAAACACTAATGCGTCAAAATGAAAATCATGTGTCACCTGATAAGATACTAAGAGAAGACACAGCATAACGTCTGAGGTATTCCTGCCAAATATTCATAACTTGCATGTAATCATTAGGAAGCAGCAGACAAATCTAAAGGAAGAGAGTTCTACAAAATAAGTGGCCTATGCAGTATAGTCTTGGAAAGTGCCAAGGTCTTGAAAGTCAAACAAAGACTGAAGAACTGTTCCAGATTGAAGGAGACTGAAAGGATGTGACAAGTAAAATGAAGGCGTGCTTCTAAACTAGATCCTTTTGCTATAAAGGACATTATTGGGACTACTTGTGAAAATTGAATGAGATCTGAGGATTAGATGGTAGTAATGCATCAATGTTAATTTCCTGATTTTGATGGCTTTATTGTAGCTTATAGGACAATGTCCTTGTTTGTAGGAAATATACGCTCATTTATTCAAGGGTGATGAGGCATCACATCAAATCTTCACAGGAAAAATTTTTCTTTCTTATGTTGTTACTTAAAATTGAAAAAAATTAGAAATAAATATATTTAATGCATAGTTTTAAGTACATACTGGACAAAAGACATAAATGAGCAATTCATGAAAGTAAAACACCAATGGTGAGTAATCACATGAAAAGATGTTCAACCTCATTAGCAATCAGAGAAAAGCAAATGAAGACATAGTAAAGATGCCGTTTTGTAGCTACAATATTGGAAAAAGTTAAGTGGCCTGAGATTTCCAAGTTTTGGCAATGATTTGGTTCACTGGGAGCTTCTGTGGTGTATTAGTGGTATATAAACCACTAATTTGTGATCCAATGACTTCGGAAAACAATTGGCATAAATTTGTATAACTGATTAATAAACTCATATAAGTAATCATAATTCTCTATACCTCTACTCTTAGGTATATATTCTAGAGTCTTACACATGTGCACTAGAACATACATAAAAGAATTCAGACATAAGCAATAATTGTAATAGCAAAAACATACCTGTATCAGTGTACAGAAGTACACCAATCTCAATATAGATATATCAAAAACAAAACAGGCATACAAAAACATCCAACAGCAACAACAATCCAGATGTCTACCAATGGTACAGTAAATAAATTCAGACAATGGAGTATTACTCAGCAGTAAAATAAATGAATTGCAAACTACATACAATAAATAAATTTCAAAGAACCATAATGAATAAAAAAGGCAAGTTTCAGGCAACTATGCACCCTTTTTATAAATCTTTACAAAAAGTAAAATTAAACAGCATATTACTTAAAGATCCATGTGATAAAACCAGTATTATTAAAAAGTAAGTGATAAACACAAAATTGAAGACTGATTAGGGAATCAGGGAAGGCATTAAGGGCAGGGCCATGGGCAAGAAGGGATATATGCTAATAGATGCACACTTTCTCAGTCAAGTTCTGGTTGGTGGATTCTTGCTGGATCATTTTAATATTATGCTTTATAATATAAATATATTTCTATTTGCATAATAAAAAATAAGCTGCCATGTTGTGGCAAAATAGAGTTTTACTTTGACAAGAATATAGTTTTAGGTGAACATCGTAATTTGCAGACATGAACAAATGCTAATTGCTGGGTAACAGATTTTCCTAAATCTCTTTTTCAAAACAAAATAAAGGAGGGTATAAGAAATACACTCCAAAGAACTGGAAAGTAGACTTGTAGATAAAAACTTAGAGCTCAGTCAACCAAAAAATGAGGCCAATTCATATCTACCATCAATTTGGTCTTAAAACTAGCATAAATGCTTGCTTAATCACTCCAAATTTGCAGAACTCTCTCATGGGAGTTGATCATTTTGCAAAAATTACTTAACATGAGAAATAGGCAAACTGAAGTAATTCAATATACTCCAGGTTCTGACCAAACAGTATTTCCCCTCTAATTATAAACATTTCCCCTCATTGATCGCATAGGCTAGTGGTCATATACTCACCCTGATTGGCAAAAAGTGTGATAAGAAAAGCCTAACCCATCCTTAAGAGCAAAACTGTCTTGCCCAATAAACAATTCCTTATAATTATTTTATGATACTTTTATCTGAAAAAACCCATGATAATTCAATATTCTCAACAACCTTGCATTGTAGGTAGGGCACATTATTACCAAGCAACACCTATGTCATGCAGCATAATATTATTAAAAGTTTCAAAATAAGTTAGAAATGTGAATGTTCTAAATCAAATTTTCTTTCTATTTATTGAGTACCTATAATGTAAAAGGTACTTTATAAGGTGTTTCTCAGCATTTTACGTGATACACACAGATTGAAAATCTTAGCTATGGGCAGCCCGGGTGGCTCAGCAGTTTAGTGCCGCCTTCAGCTCAGGGCCTGATCCTGGAGACCCTGGATCGAGTCCCATGTCAGGCTCCCTGCATGGAGCATGCTTCTCCTTCTGCCTGTGTCTCTGCCTCTCTCTCTCTCTCTCTGTGTGTCTCTCATGAATAATTAAATAAAATCTTTAAAAAAGAAAAAAAAAAAGAAAATCTTAGCTATGTGCTGCATCCTCACTAAATGCAAACAAATATATAATCTGGTTTAAAAACCATCTTGGACTAATTCCTCTTCAAAAGAAAAGCCATTTATCCTGATATATATATATATATAAAATAGCAATTCTTTTCCTGGCTTGGATCACTACTGAATATTATGCCTGAGTCTTAACTAGGTTGCATAATACTGAGGAAATTGGGATGGAGACCATACTTGGTTAACAATACAACATCCTTTAGAGGAATTGTTGCATCATGCTATAAAGGGAATGAACAGAAACTAAATCCACACTATTGATCCTTGCGGTGTATTTCACTTTTTATGTATATTTTTGACACAAGTTGGGGCTTCAGGAATGAGGTATTGATTGAAAGAATAAATATACTTCTCACACAATTTCTGAAACTAGACTATAGTGGCCACTAAATAAATGCTCAGTATATAAATGCTTCTTTCATTAGTCTATTTTAAAATTACCTCCAATACTTCCCTGTATTTGTTCAATGGAACATAAAATATCCCTCTCCGTATACACTTTATTTCTCCATTTCCTATTCTCTCCCTATTTTTTTAATTTATATTCTTTTAAAAGGCATGCCCTGTTATTAATGACCAATGTCATCCTTTTAAAATATATATATTGATCCATCTTCAAGAAATACGTATATTCAGTTGTTTATTTTACATCTCCATCTGACATCCATCAATTGTTTATTTGACATCTGAGATTTAACATGTCAATAACTGAGTCCCTCTTCTTCCTAATCTCAGATTATATCAATTCCATCTTCTAACTGTTCAGGCCAAAAACCTGGCTGCCATCCTAGATGCCTCTCCTCTTCCCACAGGCTACATCCAATTTGTCAGCAAAGTCTGTAGGGTTTGCCTTGGAAATATCTACATCCAACTACTACTTACTGCCCCCATTTAAATCACCATCATATCTCCTGGATTATTACAACAGCTTCCTGACTGGTTTCCTTGTTTCTGTTTTTAATGTCTTTTGGTTTACTTAACACAACTGCCAAAGTGATTCTGTGAACACGTTTTATTGTGTCACTCCTTTGCTCCCCACTCTGACCTCACTTAATGTGACTCTCCCTCATTCACCCACAGGGGCTTTGACTAGAATATTCTTCTCCTAGAGAGCTGTAAGTATCACATCAACTCATCCTTTCCTTAAGTTATCTCCTAGGCAAGATGTTCCCTGAACATAATCTAAAATTTCATACACCCCTGCCCCAGACCTTCCACACTCCTTTCTCTGCTTCAGTCTCTACTTAGCACTGTTTGTAAGATATCATGAAGTTGAATTGTTGCATACTGTTTGTCTATCTCATGAATAAAATGTAAGCATCAAGGGGGCAGTAATTATTCCCTTTTCTGGTCGCTGCTCTATTTTTAAGACAGAGAATAAATGGAATACAGTAGATACTCAATAAACATATGTCAAATGAATCAAGGCATGACTGTCTATATTCTGTGATTCCATAAGGAAGGAAGCTTGCAAAAATTTAAAAAACTGTGACCTTCCCTAGCTGTGTCATCCACTGCAGCAGCCCTCTAAGAGACATACCCACCCCCCCTTCTTACTTGCTGGTAAAACACTCTTTCTCTTAGGAGGTAAATCCTGATTAGGTCAAGCCACTAAGGCAAGTATTGTTTACTTTGCCAATCAGGGGTTTAGGCACGGGCATATGATGCAATTGCAGCCAATAAAGTTTACTAGGAAATGTTTTTCTTACCTAAAAAAAAAAAAAGTAGCATGGAAAAATGGCCACCTTGCAACCAATTGCAAAGAAGCAGCAGAGTAGAAAAATGGAAAATACCCTGTGCGTTCTTGTTAACACCATTAGGACAATTAATTACCTCTATTCTAAACTTCATGTTGCATAGGGTATTTATCCCTCGTTTAAGTTAGTTTAGTAAGGTCTTCAATTACTTATATTTTAATTCACATAGAAAAAAGTTAAAAATAGTTACACAGTTTCCTGCAATGTGTTAATCCAACTAAAATGAAGATAGATGTCAGGTGTTTTTCCCCTTTTCTATGCTGCAGGCCTACAGAACATGTCATATGACAATAAGACAAGACCTCTTAATATGAGTCATACTTTCTCACAGGAATTAATTTATAAACAGTGTGTTCCTAATTAAGAGTTGAAAATAAACATATGACCAAGGCAAAGGCAATCCAAATATAGAGCTTTGAAATAAATGGCAAAATGTACTCAAAATCATGATCTGCCTAACTGGATTCTACAGAACTATCAGTATTCACTCAAAGGAAGGAAGAAAGGGAAGGGAAGAGAGAGGAAGTTAGGTGGTAAGGAGGTACATGGGAGGTCCCGTGACCAAACAAAATTAGGACGTGATGAATTAAACATAAATAATTACACTTCCTTTGTGTGTGTACACACATTGGAAGGCAGGTGGGGGACACCATCTCAAATGTTCCCCTTCATCTTTGAAGTAATCCTAGGTTTGAAGGGAAGCCGGGTTTCATGACTCAGTAATGGGTTGAGTCCAAGACTAAAAGTCATCAGGTTTTGGTTTTTAACTCAAAGCCAAACCATTAGTCAGTAACAAAGCCAAAGCTTTATCTATCCAAGACTCTAACTTAACTCTTCACGTTCTCACTGTATGAACCTATCAAACTACAGTGCTTTCTCATAAAAGTCTTATAAGGTTGGAAAATTTCTACAAATTAAAATTCCTATACCATTAAATAGCTTCTTTTAGACATACTGATCACCAAATAGAAGATACAGAAAATTAACTTTATAAAGGAGAAACTCAACTCTATACTTAATATGATACCTATAATATGTGGTAACTATTTACTTACCAATCACTTATTAGCTGTCACTTTGAAAAATTACTGGATGAATTATGTTATGGCTCTGAAAAAAATTATTGAAGGATGGTGGGAAAAGTAGAGATTTCCTTTAAAATCTTCTCAGTAGGGCAGCCCTGGTGGCGCAGTGGTTTATAGCTGCCGGGTGTGATCCTGGAGACCCTGGATCAAGTCCCACATCGAGCTCCTTGCATGGAGCCTTCTTCTCCCTCTGCCTGTGTCTCTACCTCTCTCTCTCTCTCTCTCTGTGTCTCTCATGAATAAATAAATAAAATCTTAAAAAAAAAAAATCTCAGTATATGTAACAATAGTAAAAAAAAAAAAAAAAAGCATTAAAAATCATTCTGTGGTAATACTTGAGAAAGCATTCATGAGTCAATTTAATTGAGGACTTTAGTCCTGAGAGTATATCTGATCATGGTAAGGTTGACCATCTATTGACAATCCTGCCTACTCCTGCTTTCCCTGCTTCTCCTTTGGGTCACTCTCAGGCAATGAAGCAGAAAGGAAAGCAGAAACATGAAATAAAGACTGGATTAAAAGTACAGAGCCATAAAATTGGATGCTTAGTTCATTCAGGCTGTTATAACAATACTATGGACTGAGTGGCCTATAAACAACAAAAATTTATTTCTCAGAGTTTTGGCAGCTGGTAAGTCGAGGACCCTGGTACATGCAAGCATGGTATTCAGGGAGAATCTAGCTTTCTTGTTTATATATGGCTATCTTTCCACGATATCAAAGATGGCAGAAAGGGAAAGGGATCTCTCTCAGGCCTTTTTTATAAGGGAACTCATCCCACTGTGAAGGCTCCTCCTTCATAATCTGATCACCTCCCAAAGTTTCCACCTCCCGATACCATCTCCTTGGGGGTTAAGATTTCAACATATGAATTTTGAGGGGAAAATAAACATTCAGACCATAGCAGATGATATGTAAAAATGTGTTTTTCAAATATAAATTAAGTGCTATTTGGACTATAGGAGATTCAAAATATTTTATCTTAAGTCAACTAGATAAACATTATACAAACGGGGAAAAGGGTATTGATTCCAAAATTCCTACATTAAATATTACATAAAAAAAAATTCAGGCTATATTTCTTATAAGTACTCATGGCCATGTCCAAAAGGGTATCTGACTAATAAGAATAACTAAACCTGGGGATCCCTGGGTGGCGCAGCGGTTTGGCGCCTGCCTTTGGCCCAGGGCGCGATCCTGGAGACCCGGGATCGAATCCCACGTCGGGCTCCCGGTGCATGGAGCCTGCTTCTCCCTCTGCCTATGTCTCTGCCCCTCTCTCTCTGTGTGACTATCATAAATAAATTAAAAAAAAAAAAAAAAAAAAAAGGATAACTAAATCTTACTGTGCCAAGAATGACATTCTTTCAATTCTCAAAACAACCCTATAAAGTTACCCCATTTTACAGATGAGAACACTGAGCCTTAGGAGGTAAGATGATTGGTCCAAAGTCAATAAAGTAGGTGGCAGAGTTAGGATTCACACTTGTTCAAAACACCACACCACAGTGTCTCAATTCTTGTCAAATTCAGTCTATTAGCTATAAACACTGCTTTGACTCTAATGTGGTTTCCTAAAGATTTTAAAGAAATCTCAAATATACTTCTATACTTAAATGACTCTCAACATGGAATGCAAGTTTTTTTAAACATTTTTTCATGATTTCTTTTTTTTTTTTTAAGATTTTATTTATCCATTCATGATAGACAGAGAGAGAGAGAGAAAGGCAGAGACACAAGCAGAAGGAAAAGCAGGCTACATGCCGGGAGCCCGATGCGGGACTCAATCCTGGGACTCCAGGATCGCGCCCTGGGCCCAAGGCAGGCGCTAAACCACTGTGCCACCCAGGGATCCCCTGAATGCAAGTTTTTTAAACTAAGTTTTAGAATTCCAGTACAGTTAACATAGTGTTATATTGGTTTCAGGTATACGATACAGTAATTCAACAATTCAAGTGTGTGTGTGTGTGTTTTTAAAGACTTTATTTGAGACAGAGAGAGAGAGAACACACATGCACTGGGGGGCGGGGGCAGGGAGAGGCAGAGAGTCTCAGGCAGAGACTCCACACTAAGCTGGAGCCCAATGAGGGGCTTGATCTCAAGATACCAAGCTCATGACCTGAGCCAAGAGTTGGGCACTTAACTGAGCCACTGAGGTGCCCTATTAAGTGCACTCTTTAGGAATGCAAGTTTTAAAACCTACTCTTTGGAGGGTTAATTCCCAGCCATTATAATTAACTAGATGGCAAATAAATGCTACTATTTTACAATCGTCCTAAGTCATATATTATCTCACTTAATCACTATTTATAAAGCAGATACTATTCATCCTTACAGATGAAGAAACTAAGGCTCAGAGCAATGGAGTGACTTGCCCAAAGTTATACAACAGGTAAGGGGTAGACTGAGGATTCAAATTCAAGTCGCTGTAATGTACTTCACAAACCACTACTGAATAAAGTCTCCACAGTGTCCAACCAATTGCCCTAGTCAACCCAGCCCCTGATCATTTCAGAAAAGACTAACAGTCTGTTTTTAAATTATTGGCCAAATTTTCTGTACCTGGAGCTGAACAAATATAATTACTAGTCTTTGCCTCTTTAAATAAAGATAGATCTCTAGGGTAGTCTGGTTTCTGGCAATTTCTATAAACAAATTCACCAAATATATCGCTTTTGTTCCTACCATGGCGTAAGCACCCTGAATTTTCCTTACTGGAATAAAGCCTATTAAGTTTTCTTGCAGGAAAATTTCTAGGACTTTTGTAAGTATCAAAATGCTGAGGAAATGTTGATACTTTAAAATAAATCTTGACCCAGTAAGAACTGGCACTAGGCCTTTTATTTTCTTGCAGTCAGCAAAACTACAAACCTATAAAAATTCAAATAGTAGTTAAGGGCATGCATTTTGAAGTACTTGCATATGTGGTGAGTCACTTGACAACTCATACTTTATACTGAAAACTTTTTTAACCTGGATATGTAGGCAGAAATCACTTTAAACCTGTAAGTACTATGCAATGGAAAAAAAAAAAAAAGGCAAGTCCATTTGGGGTGTTACCAATTGTTTTCTCTGATAACTGTCTTCCTTAGGGGAAAAAAAGGAGTATTATTACTGGTTCTTCTGTACCTTGTTTTATTTATAGTTCAAACACATGCAGAAGCTGCTGTTTCTAACCCTGTATTAATCTAGATCATTGGAAAAATCAAATGAAGGCCAATTTAATCACCCAACGAAAATAAGCATGTGTGTATGGGGAGAGCTCAGTTGAAGAAAGTAGAGAGAACTGGGTCAGTAGGTGGCAGATGGTAACTGGTTCAAACTTGAAAGGAGTTCAAAAGCGTGGAGCAGGGTTTGTGAAAACTCTTCAAGTGGAATAGAACCAAAAAAAGAAAAATGCAAAATGTGTGGAAGAGTGGTCCTAATTTAGAAGGGTATGCTATTGAGTAAAACAGTAGTCATCCAAAAACCTATTTTATTTCTTTTGGAACACAGAGAATTAACAATATTGTCAATAAAACATTGTCTTTCTAGAAGATTACACCGGTGACAACAAACGTTATTTCCTCATTCATTCTGCATAATATTCCTTTGATGTAGATTATGTCCTCATTTTACAGATTAGGAAACTGAGGCTCAGGTTAAACAGTCTGTTTGATGAGCTATAGTTCAAATATAAATCTTATGCCTCTAAGACCAGCATTTTTCCCTAGCACTGTATTAAACTGTGGCCACGGTAGGACTACTCTTTGTATCTACACAAGGGGTAAAAGAAATACAGTTAACCCTTGAAAAACACTTTGAACTGTGTATCTTTCAATAAATATATTGGAAAATTTTTTGGAGATCTGCAATAATTTGAAAAAACAGATGAACCATGTAACCTAGAAATATGAAAAAAATAAGAAAAAGATATTATAAGACTACAGTATATAATACATATAACATATAAAATATGTGTTAATAGACTGTTTATGTTATCAGTAAGGCTTCCAGTAAACAGTAGCTTATGAGTAGTTAAGTTTTGGAGGAGTCAAAATTAGAGAATTTTGATTCTGTCAGGGATCAGTACCTGTAACCGCCGTGTTGTTCAAGGGTCAACTGCATATCGTTTATACATATATAAAACAGAGAAACAACTATTTCTGCCTTCTCTCAGGCTACATTACTGCAAAAGACTTAAAAGCTAAGAAAACAGCATTCTGTAGTCACCAGACTAGGTTGAAATTGTATGTAACTTTCCAACAAATGCTGCTCACCCTTAACAGAAACTCATGGGAGTACTTAAATAAAATGAAAGTGTTACTTATTCATTTCTTATTTACTAAAATTACTGTGTAAATAGCAAATTAGCATGAACTCAGTATTGATACAAATTCTGTGCACATATTTTTAATATACTTGTCAAAGTAACATTAATAACACTCACTATCAGGTTTTATCTATTTCTACTAGGATAAATAGCTGACTTTCAGAATTTTTGTCTGTAACATAATATAAAATCAAAGGATCCAATTTTTAGTCACCATTAAAAAAGGCTAAATATTTTCTACTGTGGCCTAGGTAATGAAATAACGGCTTCATACACTCTCGATCTAAAATATATCTGGGTGGCCTGTAAGGGTAACTTCTCAAATCTAGTTAGTTGCCAAAGGAATAGTATCCAAATTGTACATCATATTTTATCATGAGTAAGGAACACACTTAGAAACCATAATCACTGCCTCATACTTAATAAACTCAGTCTCTGGTACCAATTTGTGTTATCAACATCTGAGCATTTAAATACACAAGACCATATGATACCATATTTTCAGAATCTACAGATAATGATTGTATTCATGGTTCAAGATGCTGGTCCTATAATACTATTTCCTCCCTGAAACTCAACCCTATCTCTCTTTCAACTAATTCACAGCTATATCCCAGATATACATGATACCTAGATTTTGTTTTGGAGAGAAAAAAAAATCTCTGAAAATCAGAAACTTATTCCATTTCTAGATGCTGTTCTTAGCACCAGAACTATACCCTACCCAATTAAAAAAAAAAAAAAAATTCATCATCCCGATTTCAGTCTCATATAGAATGTCCACTAGCCAGGTAAGCTATTTAATTTTAAATACTCCTAGGAAATAGAATTGACAGGGATGGGGTCACCTCTGAGAAATTTATGGAAATCTGTGAGATGATGCCCTTCAAAAAATGTATTTTACTCCATGTAATTCAATATGATGAATTAAGGAACAATTTTGGAAAGTTGTTAACAAAACTTTCAAATTCATTCATCTCTGAAATTGTTGGATTCCACGCAGGTAATTTATTACTTTCATCAAAGGCATCTCTATTTTCCTTCTTGTTTCAGATGAATTGTAATGAGACTTATTACAGTAAACATTCAGCTAACATATTAAATCAATCTTGCCATTAGTCAGGTAAGGAACATTAAAACAACATTCTATACATTTTACATGAAGACAAAGAAACTTATATAGTCCACAAAATGCAGTTTGAGAACTATTAGAAATGCTTAGATTACATTTTGGAACCTACAAATTGCTAACACACATACTGTCATTTCATCTTCACACAAACCACATGTAGAAATTGTTGCAGCCTAAGCTTAAGGAACTTGTGTAATACAGGTGAATTTGTATCCTTTTCTTAATTGTTTCCTTTTTTCTTTTTTTGGATTTTATTTATTTACTCATGAGAGACACACAGAGAGAAAGAGGCAGAGACACAGGCAGAGAGAGAAGCAGGCTCCATGCAGGGAGCCCGACATGGGGCTTGATCTGGGGACTCATCCGGGTACTCCAGGATCACACCCTGGGCCAAAGGCGGCGCTAAACCACTGAGCCACCCGGGCTGCCCCTCTTAATTGTTTCTAAAGCTCCAGGATATACCCTGGAGTTACTGTCTCCTCAGTGTTTTGATTTATCACCTTCTATGTGTAAGGCTTAGAGCTGGGTGTTTTACAAATCACAGATTTATACAAGATATGATCCCTTCCCTTTAGAAGTTTACAATCTTGCAGGAGAGACGAATTAAATAAATGCAGTGTGAATGGTACTCATCAACTACTAAGGGACAGTGGAAGAGGGCACTTCAGGGTGATTATTCAAATCACAGACCAGGGAGTGTTTTGGTAAAAGAAAATGAGCAGGGATCACAGGACACCTGTGAGAAAGATGACAAAACCCGGGTGGCAGCATAAGAAATGTGCAGTTAACATTTTTGAGGGTGAGGCAAATGGAATATGATGCTGGGATAAGTAGGAGACAGATAAAAATAGGACTTGGCCTTTATCTTGTTAGGCAAAGGCCTTTGTTCAGTTATAATACTTTCTTCAGAAAGGCTTATTGTCCTACGGTGTGTAGAATGGGTTGAATAATAAAAATGAAAAGACAAAAAGAGCAGTTAGAAAGAGACTGTCTAACAAGCATGAAATACTAACATGTGAATTTGGAAGAGAGCAGTAGAAAGAGAAGGAATAAACCAAAACACATAGCTCCTCCTGTTCTCATGAAAATGATTATTGAAATAGTCATATCTATTATGTGTTGATATATAAAGGCACAAAATAAAACCAAACACTTGTAAACAGACTTGCAGGGAAAACTTTGCTTAAATCATCACATAAAAGTTACCTATTCTGCTTTGGAAAAAACATTTATAACAACTCCTTTCAATGTGAATACAGGTAGCATATACCATTTCTTAATATAAGTCTTTGATTATATTTTTGTACTATTTTAAAAACATTTATTGTAGGTGGCCTAAAAATAAAACTTCAAAAACTACAATTAGAAAATGTCTATATAAAATGAAATCTATACTTTATTACAACATTGTTTATATGAACAATTTATACTTTATTACATACAAACTAATTTTTAAAAACTATCAAGGTCTGTTTGATTCATACTAATTTTAAGATACCAAAATACCATGTGTGTCTCTCTAGTTCCTAAGAATGAAAGAAGTATCTTATAAATACACTTCTCTGAACCAACATTATTTTTATGACCCAAATGGAAAAATGTATATACAAATATCCAAAAGATAAATTACCTGACCATAATAATAAACCCTATTTTTTTGAAACCTCATATTTACATGTTACCTTTCATAGGCATATACACTTCAATTTGATAAATAAACTACTTTCAACTAATTCAAAATATCAAAATGTATTATTATAATATATACAACTGAAGATCTTTGTTTTCTCTTGATTTAAATGTTCTCCGCCCCCAGAAAATTCTCAAAGGCAAATTTCTGGGAGGGGAAAAAAAGTGTAGCTTCTCTATACATTCAAGAAATATTTAATCAATACTTAGGAGTTCCTTCTAGATGCCTATCACTGAACAACAACAATTTTTAAAGGTATAATTGATTTACAAAATGCTGTTACAACTTGATGAGTTTGGAAATAAGTATACACTCATGAAACTACTGCCATCGTCAATGCCATACACATATCCAACACCTTCAAAAGTTTTTTCCCCACTCTCTTTATTTTTTGTGTGATTAGAACACTTAACATAAGACCTACCTCTTGGAGTGGCTCAGTGGTTAAGTGTCTGGTTGAGGCTCAGGTCATGATCCTGGGATCAAGCCCCACATCAGGCTCCCTGCTCCTCTCCTTCTGCCCTTCCCCCAACCATTCTCTCTCTCTCTCTCTCTCTCTCTCTCTCTCTCCTCTCCCCCCCCCAAAATAAATAAAATCTTAAAAAAAAAGACCTACCTCTTAGCAAATTTTTAAATATAAAATACAGTCTTGCTAACCATAGGTACTGTGCTGTACAGTAAATCTCCAGGATTTACTCCTCTTACATCATTTAAAGTTTATACCTTTTGACCAAAACCTCAGTTTCCTCCTTACAGAATTCCTGATAACCACCATTCTATTCTCTGCTTCTATGAAGTCTTTCTGGATATAAGTGCAAACGTGTAATATTTGTGCTCCTGCCTAGTTTACTTTACTTACAATGATGTCCTCTAGGTTCATCCATGTTGTCACAAATGACAGGGTTTCCTTATTTTTTAAGGTATGGAAATAAATACTGCATTCTCTTTATTCATTCATATGTGGATGGACATGTGGGTTGCTTTCATGTCTTGGCTACTGCGAATAGTGCTGCAATGAATATAGGAGTGAAGGTATCTCCTCAAGATCCTGATTTTAATTTATTTGGATATATATCCAGAAGTAGGATTACTCGATCAGATGACAGTTCTTAATTTTTTGAGGAACACTCTACACTGTTCCACAGTAGTTGTACCAATGGATGCCCAGGATTATTCTTGGTTCTTTCAGATGTACTAGTGATGAGCACAACATAAAAAGACTCCTGCCCTCAGGGAGCTTTCATTTTAGAAGAGGAAAATAATCAATGAGCAATCATTTTATAAGATTAATTTCATGGCAGTCTTAAAGGTGATAAATGCTGTAGAAAAAGAAAGGAGAAGAGGCTTCCACTTTGAGTGGCCACCAGACTAGGCCTCATTAATAAGATGCAGATGGCCCTGTCAGCAAATACAAGAACTTTAATTTTACTACAACCAAGACGAGGGCTTTTCAGCAGAAGGATGATTTTCATTTTTAAAAAGTAGCCATAATATGCACTATTAGAACGGGGTGTCAAAAAAGTAAAGTTGAGTTCTTTTAAAAAAGAAGAGGTAAGTATTATTAAAGAAGTTAGTGGACAGGACTATGAAACAACTACCTCCAATCCAGAACCCAAAATAACAGCTAACATATATAATTATGTCAAGTATTGCTAAAGGTGCCCTGTCCCTCATGACAACTCCATGTGTGACCACATTCGAAGGTCAATAGTACTTTATCCAAATTCTGAACTCTAAAAAAGCTTAAAGCAAGCCAATTTAGTAGTAAAATCTGACCTGAGTTCGTATGAGATAGCATATGGTTCTTGATTTATCCTACTTGGCAAATATATACATGAAGAAACATTAACCCTCAAAATGTAGGTAACTTTAAATATCCTAATTAATGAAAAATCATTATAGGTACATCTATATGTATACGTATAACCTTTTTTAACTGTCCTATTTTATGCAGGAGATAGTGGAGTTACATCATTCCGTTTACCACATTCAAATTAAACCAGCCATGCTTTAAAAATAAATTTTTTAAAAAAAGGAAAAAAGCAACAAAGATTAAAAACCTATCCAGCATATAACCTAGAGTAAGATGGAAGATGTGAACCTGCCATTACAGATTTTGATTTTACAGTTAAAGACATGTATTTTCCATACAACATGTCCCCTAAACATTGGATAACTGCTTTATCTGATGTTCAACCAAAGAAAATGTCATTTATTCCAACACGGAAGGAAAAACAGGTAGTTTGAGACATATACTGAAAGATGGTATATTAGCTTTTGACACAGCAGCTTTCTATTGGATTTTAAAGGATAATTTTTTCAAGATTTATTTATTTTTGGGAGAACAAGAGCAGAAAGGGGAGAGGCAGAGAGAATCTAAAGCAGACTGTGTGCTGAGCATTGAGCCTGGTGAGGGGGGCTGGGAGCCTCGATCTCAGAAGCCTGAGATAACAACCTGAGTTGAAACCCAGAGTCGGAGGCTTAACCCACTGCACCACCCAGGCAGGTGCCCAGAAAGGATAATTTTAGCTAGATATGGATTTGACTAAAGCCTTGTCTTTTAAAACCAAGATGTAATTCTGTAACTGTGCTGTCAGATATGGTAACCTATAGACACATGTGGCTATGGAGCATGTGAAAAGGGACTAGTCTGTCTTTTTAAAATTTTTATTTTTTAAATGTTTATGTATTTGTGTTTATATTTATTTACACACACACCTGCAGCAAGAATTACTATCAAACTCATTCACTGGGCCAGAGACCCTTGTGGTGTTAGCCAGACTTGCCCCTCATGTAACACAACACTACCCTACACTTGAGTTCACTGGCCAGGCTGTGGCCTCAATTCCAAGCTCTAACAATGAATAGGAAAGGTGACCAGTTTAAATTGAGATGTGCTCTAAGTGAAAATATGCATTGAATTTTAAAAACTTATTAGGAGAAAAATGTAAAATATCTCACAATTTTATATTAATTATGCAATGAAATAATATTTTGCTGATAATGGGTTAAAGAAAATATTTTATTAATTGCTCAGTTTCTTTTTCCTTTTTTATGTGCTTACTGGACAATTTAAAATTACACTGTACTTTTATTTATTTTTTTTTACATTGTACTTTTATTGAATAAACAGCACTGTTCTATAGTAAAGACTAAGAAGAAGATCTGACATAAAATTTCTCAAGTACTTATGCTCTAAAATGCATAATTTCACTTTACCAAAAAGATTAACACAACACAGATAAAGGCAGAAAGAAAGATTCATCAGAAATGCTAAAGTAAGTTTTTTGTAACTCAAGAGTATATAGTTTTAGATATTCCAAAGGTATCCCAATATTCAAGAATAAAATAAAAGTTTCATGTACAAAATGTCCAATTTATTTTAAAATCATTTTTTCAATATTTCCACAGTAGTAGGTATATATATAAGGAAGGTTTTATGTCCTCCTTTCCTTCCGTAGGGTTAGGACAGATCTAAGTTTCACAGATCAAATACATACCATGCTGACATCAGAAAACAGGCAACTTATTTTAAATAGATGGTAAAATTTCATACCTCCTAAAAAACAATTTTAGAGTTTACATGAAGTTAGAGAAAAATTAGTCTGTATCACAGTATAAGCTATCATTAAGAAGAGATACACTAATTGACATTTCACAAATATCCTTAAAAGCACTCCAAGTATGTATCATACTAAAGTTAGACATATACATACTCCATGATTCAGCAGTTCCATTCCTGTGCATATACTCATCAAAAATGAATGCTTATGATATGAAAGATATAAAAAAAAAATTCATGGCAGTCTTATTTGTAGCCCCAAATTGTTAAGATATTCAATATCCATTTATAGTAGAAAGGATAAATGGTGGTATAATCATACAAACAAATACGGACAATTGGGGTGGGGTACAAATAAAAAAAAAAAACAATACATGGGTGACTCTCAGAGATGTAATGTTGATCAAAAAACTCAGACACAGAAGTTCATATTATATGATTCAGACACAAGAGTTCATATTATATGATTCTAATTGTATAAAGTTCAAGAACAGGCAAAACTAACACATAGTAAAAAATGCCATAGGCTGGTTTCTGTTGAACAGAAGTAGTACTGCCTAAGACAGACAGTCTCCTGGGATAGTGTTAGTTATGCTGGGTATGCTGTGTGGAAAAAAAAAAAAAAAAGAAGAAGAAGAAGAAAGAAGGAAAAAGAAAAATCACTGAACTAGCAAGTAAGAGTGCCTGTTTGACTACATGAAATTATGGCTTGGTAAAAAGTTTGTTTTCTTTAGGAAACTTTTTTTTAAAGGGCCTTAAGTATTTTGAGTCAGTTTCAAAAGAATTACTTAAAACCAATTCCTATTTTGAATTTACATAAGAGTCTGTCTACTTAATCCTACAACTAAACTTAATTTATTTGCAGTTTTTAATCAAAAATAGTAACGAGTTCAACCTTATTCAAACATACTCTTAATTTTGAGATTACATGATAAACTTTCATAAATGGAGAATTCATAATGACCTTAAAAGTTTAAGAATCCTTTGTATAACTAATAAACTATTTGAATGTATCGTCAATATTTCCTTGTCATAGTAAATTCTTCGATTTAAAAAGATACCTTTCCATGCTCATGGATTAGAAGAATATTGTTAAAATGTCTATATTACCTCAAACAATATATACATTTAATGCAATCCCTATCAAAATACCAATGGCATTTTTCATAGAACTAGAACAAAAAAATTCTAAAATTTATACAAAAGATCCCAAAATGCCAAAGCAATTTTGCAAAAGAAAAGTACAGCTGGAGGTATAATTCCAGACTTCAAGTTACATTACAAAGCTATAGTAATCAAAAGAGTATGGTACTAGCACAAAAATAGACACATAGATCAATGGAACATAACAGAGAGCCCAGAAATAAACCCACAATTATAGGGTCAATTAATCCTTGACAAAGGGGCAAGATTATGCAGTGGGAAAAAGACAGTCTCTTTAACAAATAGTGTTGAGAAAACTGGACAGCTACATACAAAACAACGGACTAGACCACTTTCTTCCACCACATACAAAATGCACTCAAAATAGATTAAACCTAAATGTGATACTTGAAACTATAAAAATCCTAGAAGACAGCACAGGCAATGAGGTCTCTGACATTGGCCACAGCAATATTTTACTAGACACATCTCCTGAGGCAAGAGAAATAAAAGCAAAAATAAACTATTGGGACTACATCAAAACAAAAAGCTTTAGCAAAGTGAAGGAAACAATCAACAAAACTAGAAGGCAACCTAGTGAATCATGTGAAAAGATATTTGCAGATGACATATGAGATAAAGGGTTAGTATCCAAAATATACAAAGAACGATATAACTCAACACCCAAAAAACAATAATCCAATAAAAGATGGGCAGAACACATAAGCAGACATTTCCCCAAAGAAGACATCCTGATGGCCAAAGACACATGAAAAGATGCTTGTCTTCACTCATCATCAGGGAAATGCAAACCCAAGTTACAATGGGATATTGCCTTACACTTGTCAGAATGGCTAAAATCAAAAACACAACAAGCAACAAGTGTTGGAGAGGATATGGAGAAAAATGAACCTCTTAGGTTCTGTGGAAAACAGTGCAGAGGTTCTTCAAAAAGTTAAAAATAGAACTACCTACCTTAGGATCCAGTAATCCCATTACTGGGATGCAAGACTTGATCTCATAACCCTGAGATCATGACCTGAGTGAAAATCAAGAGCTAGACGCTTAACCAACTGAGGTACCCAGCCACCCCCCAAAACCAGATTTCTTTTATTGACTTACAAAAAATTCTGAATTACCCATATTGAAATATATCCCTCTCCTCCATTTTAAACATCAACTAGTTAATCAATATCTGAAGCTTAAAGAAAAATAAATAACAAAATGCAACATAATTTTCTTTCTATAATTGAAAAGGCTTAACTACATTTTAAAAAATAGAGCAACAGACAAAATACAATACCTTCTGGATGTGTTTCTCCTGACTGTTAAAATAATGGGTCCTGAGAACAGAGTTCTGAAATAGCTCACAGTCCAAAAACTCCCTGAAAATTAAGAAAAATAAATATTACTTCAAGTGCATCTTATCTCAAAGAATTTCAGTGGCATGTTTTACAATGAAATCTTAACTACTAAAATAAATTATCTTAAAAAATAACACAAAAGATGTAAAATAAAAAATAGTTTTCATTATACATGCTTTCCTTGGGCATAGCTGTTGACCGCAACTGATGACCCATTATAAAATTATTTACCAAAATATACTGTCTTTATATACATAAACACTATCACCTATTCTCAAGGTGAGAAGTTAATGGTGATGAAGAGAAATTCTGATCAAGGATTCTGAGAGAAAAGGTATTAGGATTATTTGGTAGTCAATACAGAGTTTGAACCACCTCTTTTTTTCCCTCTCTCTAGATCACCAGGAACAAAAAAATGTTAAACTGAGAATTAGAAGCCTTCAGATACAGAATGACATCAACCATATAGGAAAGTTCATAACTCCAGAAATAAAAAAGTAGGTGAAAAGTTTTGACCAGCAAGAGACACAGCCTCTACTTTAATACTGTGGTGGCAGAGGAGGCTTTATATTGATCAATAGGCTAATGGACAGTGAAGCTGGTTGGTGATAAGGAAGGCGTGATGCAGATACCCTGATTCCATTATAGCAACTTCGACTTCCCAAAATAAAGGAGCTACTTTTCATTGTTATTTCATTTTACCCGTACCTGTCAGTTTCCCTAAAACCATACAGGGGAACCAAACTTCTTTTAGTAATGCTTTCTCAACACCCTACCAAAGCAGGCTCTTTGACCATTGTGCTTCCAGATCATTTTCTCTGCCTCATGCTTACTATTATTCTCATTGTAATTGTGAACCAACCCTTTATTCATCTGTGAATCCTCCAACACTTAACATGGTGCAAGGCCAAGAGCTGATGTGCAGTAAGTACCTACTCAACAAAGTGAATCTTAAAGACTTTATCAATTAATATGCCATGCTGAAGTAAGAATAATCCATAAAAGGAAAGAGGGTAATTATACAGGTCAACTACAATGAAGAGTAGCTGCCCTTCTTCTAATTACTTCTCACACACACACACACACACACACACACACACATATATATATACACACAGTTCTTCATCAGCAAAATTCTTCTAGTATCTATGTCAATGCTCTCCCAACCCTTACAATCAGCCTGGTAGGATAGCAGATCTCCTTTCTGAACCAGGACTCTAATCATGCTGTCTGAGGTCCTGCACCAACTGGCATGATAACTGGACATTAACACAAATCCTCTAAGCACATACATCAGCTGCTCCTAAGCAACCCTCCATCAGCAGCAGGAAATGTCTCCTACATGTATGAGTCAAAGATACCTAGAATCATAACTAAGGGTAGAATGTTCCCAAAATTTTACAAGTAGACAGAAGGTATCATCTTAAAATAGAACTATAACTATTAGAAATAACAAACAAACAAAAACCCTGAAAAGACCTCCCAGTGGTTTAAAGAAAAAAAAAAAAAAGCATTATCATTTCCTATTAGGACATTACTTTTTCAGCAGCTAAATAAAAACATTACCAAATCATTTTATGTAATAAAATTTAACCTTATTTTGACCTTCCTCATAAAGCAAACAAATCTCTCTATCCAATAAGGTTCCATCTGAACTATGTAAGATGATAAGCAATACCTTAATTGCATTCATTTACATGACTTTGAAACTATTCTGGGCTGAAGTCACTGACTGCAAGGTCACAGCATACAAAAAAGTAAAGTGTACGCAATTTGCTGAGGAGGAATGATCCACTTAGAATGATAGCACCTTCTCCCTCCCTCATTAGAAGATACCAAATGCTTAATGCAATCAACAGGTGCAGAGTTCTCTTTTTGAAACATATTACATATATACACACTGATTTTATAACTATAAATATATAGATATACTCAGAATATATTTTAGAATAAGTTCATCATATAATCAGTCTGCTTAAATAGAGGTAAAAGACAATCCACTAGCATTTAAAATCAAAAGATGAAACAGAGCTATTATTTTTTCCATTATCTCATAAAATTTCTAACAACTAAAACTCAGATAACAAAGTTATAATAATTTTTAGGACAATAACTACAAACACAGGATCTAAGGTATATTAAGAGTTACTGCTTTCACGTTTTATAACCTAAACAAGCGTATGTTCAACTATTTTGCTTAGAGAAGCAGACTTTACGTGTCTCAAAGTCAGTAATACAACATTAGTAAAAGGAAGGAAATACAACAGACAGAAATAGACTATCACAGATTATAAAAGGCTATGTATATTCTTTGAAAACCTCAGAATATATCAAAACACACAAAAACAAGTTAACCCACCGGAATATTTCCCTGTAGTCTTATCAAATTCTAACACAAACTGGAAAATATTGGTACTTGAGTTTACTGGAGAAAAGAAAAGGAAACTAAAATAGGATCTAGGGGTGCTTTAAAAAGGTTTATATTATTAGTACAAACGGAGAGCAGCAAATATTTATTTCAGGTTTTATATATCATCACCAGAATATTCATTTAAGAAGTTTCTGTCCAGAGGTGCCTGGACACCTAAGTCAGTTAAGCACCTGACTCTTGGTTTGGGCTCGGGCCAGGATATCAGGGTTCTAAGGTTGAGTACCACGTCAGGCTTGCACCAGATGAGGAGCCCGCTTGGGACTCTTCTTTCTCCCTCTGCTTCTCCCTACCTCCTCTCTCTAGCTCTCAAAAAAAAAAAAAAAAAAAAAAGTTTCTGTCCATTAAATTAGATAAATCTCCCACGATTAATTTACTAACCAAGTACTTTTATACGACTCAAGCCAATTTTTGTAATTTAAATGAGTCAGTAAAAGAGAAGCAACACTATTATAAAATGTATGCTTCTTTACCTTCTCTACCCTCACAGAAGGGCAAGACTTTTTTTCATGCAAATCTCTATTAGATCCAAAGAGTTTCAAGTGATGCTCCTCCACAAAGAACACAAGGATAAATAGATATTTATTCAAGTACCATATTCCTAAATAAACCCCAATACCAAAATGTGACTTTGTCCTTTTTAAATGAGAAATAAAATATCTCAATTTTTCTCTAGAAGGTAAGCCAATTCACTTTGGATTAGCTTAGCAGTTAAATAAATGCATACATATGTCGTTAAAAGTATTAGTTACTATTACGATCCACGTGATATGTATAATTTGTATAACTATATAACAGGCAATCGATGGTTCATATCCTATGACAAAGATAAAAGCACGGGGGCCTATCAGAATCTTCTAATATTGTTTCCAATATTCTTGGTCACATTCTTACTTAAATCTCAGATGGACAATAATTTTCTGATAAAGATGATAACTTTTTGTTATCTCTAGAACACTTCCCCTTTATCCACCCAAATGACCACCGAATGTCATGTGTTCCTACAGCTCATTGATTACAATCACAATAATCTAAAATTCTATCTCATCCACATATTTAGGATCTTCCTCTTCTTGGATATCAGAACATGTTAAAGCCAATTTTTATAGCCACAATCTAGCCTTTGTGTAACTTTAAATGGGCTACAACCTTGAACTGAAAATGAACTATATTAATGGCATCACTGTTACATCTCTCAAAGAAAGAAAGAAGTCTGAGCCTAGGTTCAGATACACTTCATTTTAACAACATGCATCAATCTCAGGTGAGCCTAGTGAATCCTGCCTACAAAGCAAGTATGCATGCATGCATGTGCACGTGTATATGAGCCTCTTCCATTTTCTCTTTTCTTTTCCGTTTCCTCATCCCCAGGAGGTTAATGAACAAAATATGACACTTTTTAAGTATTAAATCCTGGACTGACAGGGTTGCTCAGATAACACTCAGAAAAGCACAACGTGACTCAATCCGTAAGGAACATGCCAAAAACACTCCATAAAACCAAGTGTATCTAGAATATGCCATATCTCTATTTGAAACACCTGCTAAGACTATGTGACTTCACAATTCCATCTAGGAAACAGTTTTCTTCTTCTCTCACCTGTTCCCCCACCCATCTTGCATTCAACTCCATAAACAGCAGTAATCCACCATTATAAAACAGTTGACGGTTAAAACAATGAGCCAACGAAGAAAGTACAATATTCTATAACTGACATTTACTGCATTGGCCTTGGACTTCTAATCTTTACCAGACGGGCACACAAATCAATCCATCAGCTCATAAAGGTGTGCTTTTTTAACCTCTAAAACAGATGGGATTGGCCAGAAGTGTCTGGCATGTCAAACTGCTAATCACTGCTGCCCTTTGCACAAAATAACCCACTTAAGTTGAGGCATGGTTGCACTGTAACCGACATTAGTCTGTGGGAAACCCATTTAACTGTCACACACTCCTGCCACTCCTGCTCTCCCTTAATTAAGCCTAATGCCTTATGCTTTGACCTTTTGTTCTAGCCTATTAACCCTATCTAGTACAAGTTCAATTATGTTAAACTAAAAACTTTGCTGTAAAATATTAAATGCCAACCTCAAAAAATCATAAGGGACATCCTCCCAGCCCTTAGTTCTATGCACCCTGTTACTCCATGCATGCAACAGTAAAACCTCATTTTTGAAGTGATACTGATTCTTACAGAGTTGAGAAGAACCGAATTATGATCCTAGTCCACCCTTATTTTAGAAACTGAGGCCAGAAAACATTTAACGACTTGCCCATTTCATAGCTTTAGCTGAGCCACAATGAAATCTATCTCATCACTAGCTCTAATCCTTTATTCTCCAAGGTATTTCTGATTAATAGTTAAACCAACCAATGGTTGTTAAGGATACTAATATTTTCACCACAAATTTCTATCTTTCACCACCCTCTAGCATGCAATACACAAACTGGCCTAAAGCAAAATAAATGAGCATGTGAATAGACCTCAGAACTAATTTCCCAAAACACACAAAACTTTCTATCCCCTCGCTATTTTTTTCTTTTTAAAAGTAACAATGATCATCAAAAACTGCTAAATTCTGCAACACTCAAATCTAAGGCAGTATGTATGAATACAATTTTTTTTTCTTTTCTAATGCTTCATCTAAGTATTTAACAGAGAAAATGACTTAAGCTACAGAAAGCAATTACAACTCACAATTTCTCCCCAGTGGACAAATTCACAGCTGGATATCTTTAAAAATAGCTCTATTTTACACCTATATGTATAAGGATTGCTGTTCACATCTACCAGAATTCCAAAATATAAAAATAAAAAACTTTGAAATTCACTGTAAAATGAAATCAAATGTAGTCCAAACTAACATGCTGTCATCACTGAGGTATTTTAGTTTTAGCATATAGCAATGTGTGTTATTATTCCTCTATTTTCTTCACACAGCTAGAAAAATTTTCTTTTACTATTCTCACTGTAACACATGAAAATAATTTAAAGATCAATAACATCTAACAAATTTTAGATTTCCACCTGTGATTCTTGTGAGAAAACATATATTAATTTCAGATTTTCAAAAGATTAAAAGTCAGATTTTAATTTTATCCTTATTGTTGACTGCCCAAAGCCCATTTACCTATTTTCATTATTAAGCAATACTCTCATTTTACTGTAACCTTACAGGTTAAGGTAACATACCATTTATTGGAATGTACAGTAATTTTTTTTCTAAAGATTTTGTTTATTTATTCATGAGAGACACACAGAAAGGAGAATGTATAATAATTTTTAAAAGAAAGATCATTCAGAGTTGTACTAAAATGATGAATAAATCCAGTGAGGGAATTTATTATGTTTTAAGAGGTAAGAAAACATGGTATCGAGTTTAAAACCCAAAGTAAATGTGTTCATGCTATTAGAATGACACCTTCAAAGGAAAGTGTCACTTGACATTATCAGAAGGAATATATATGAGGATGTATAAAATGTCAAATACGTGGATGGATGAGTAGCCAGAATTAAAACAAACACTTGTAGCAGGGACAATTACCAGTAAAATAATGATTCAGCATTGTATTCACCTTTTTTACTGCAAAGGAAAATGCTGTTAATTTATATGAGACACCATGTCTTAGTTATAAGAGTCAGTTCATGAACATAGAAATTAAGTCTGATTCTCTGTTGAGGAATCCTACTTTGGAAAATTTATACTACTGTATAGAACTCATGCATTCTTTAACAATGAAAGGCAAAGATAATTCAGTTAATCAGGATAAATCATGATGAAAGCACAAAGTAGAATATATCACATAATTAGTAAATGTGCTTATTTTTCTACCCTTTTACCTTGGACAATAGTCTACTAGCCTACATATCTTTTTTTGCTATGATTTATAAGAATGTGACATATAAAAAAATATATGAGCCATGAGAGGAGAAGTTTTTTCTGTTTACAAAAGATACCGACTTCTAAACATGCATGAAGTTTAGTAAAACACTTTGTCTTCACAAAGCAAGAAACTGGGTTAAAGTTATTTTAAGAAGATTTATGAAATCTCAGTGTTGCAAATATATATCCCAGATTACCTATACATTTCCTTTAGCATTTGAAAATCACTAGTTTAGAAATTTCTTAGCTCCATTTTAAAATAAACTTCTTTACTACCTTAGCATTATTAATCTAGTTGAACATAATCATGTTCTAACAGAAAATTCACCTCCAGAGAAGAGCAATTGCTAGTTAAAAAAATAATAATAACAGAGAGGCTTCATATATTACTTAAGTCCCATAACTTAGTAAGGTTTGAATCAAGTCATTCTTAATGGCAGCTAACTTTTAGATTACTGAACACCAAAATTAACTCTAGACATAAAATTCTGAAATACTTTCATCTTTCCAACCAGTCAAATCCAATGTGAGTAAATGTGTCAAGCTAGTATATCTTTACCACTACTATTAGCTAGTAAGTTTTCTTAGCTTTGGAAATGAAGCTAAGGAGACTACCTATAAGGCTCTATAAAAAATGTTGTTTCCTTAAAAAATACTTAAATGTTGCCCCCAACGGTTTTGCTAAACATGTTTTCAAATAGATTGTACGTTGTGTATTTTTGAAGAAACTTAGCATTACAAAACAACTTTAAGTGCCACGTATTTATAACGTCACCATTAATTTCACCTTTTCCTTCATAATTAATATGCCTGGAAAGACGATGATAAATTTTAAGGAAGAATTGTTATTCCTTTTAGAAGTCTTTATTTAAATAGTCTGAAGAAAAAAAATGTAGAATAGCAATTACTATGAATTAGCTATACATAATAATTAGTAGTTGTTACATATAAATACATAAAGGCTCCATTCCTAACCCCCCAAAAGCCAGATTTTACCAATAAATTGGGATTGGTATGGTTCAATTCAACTAATGTTTGTAACAGCCTTCTATGTGCCAGGCACCTACAGTACCAACAGTACACTGATGAATTAGCTCCTATTCATGGAGCTTACAATCTACTAAGAAACACAAATGTTAAAGAAGTCTGGCTATTGCAATCAGGGGTACAGAGAACTGGGACAGACAAATCTGATCTTGTTGGAGGCTTGGGGACTATAGTGAGCATCTATTCTCTCTTGCCCACTGGCCCAGGAGTGAGAATATTCCTTTCCAATTTTCTGGCTAAAACGCAGTTTGTGACCATATAAGTGACTACCTTAGGTTTCTTTTCTCTTGCTCTCATTTTAGAGGGGTGGATCTAGATGCACCTGGTTCAGGGCACATTACACTAGTCCACACAGTGCCATCTCATCTTGTTACCCTTTCACAGGAGAACACTGAAACACTGTCCATGACATTTGTATTATATTCCCAATTGAGCTGATAGACCCAACTACCTGCACTAACGATTTTATAACATTACTCTTTAGTGATAACTAGAGCTGACCTGTAGTTTGATCCCACTGGTCAACTAAAGGTACCTGACTCTGTTAATCTACAAACAGAAGTTTCCCTACTGATTTTTAAATAGAACTCAAAATGTATATAGCATGTAGAAACAAAGCTGCTGCACGAATAGATGCGCACCTGTACTGTAAAACTTGTTTTTAAATTCTCAGCCTAGAAAGTACATTCTAAGTACTAGAATACATGAATCACAAGACTGTTCTGAAGACCATATTTCAGTAGCAAGGAAGAAAATAGACTACAAAAACTAGGGGGATGTGGTTGGCCTTGTCTCACCCCACTTCTCAAGACTGTCTTTCTGGAATCATAAGGTCAGTTTGGACTTTACTGCTGGATCCATTACCAAAGGTTATTAACTATTTCTTAACATGTGGTACACAAGCCCTCTTGCTAAGACTGCCTTAAACAAATGCAAAGTGTGAAATAAATTAAGACTTGAAAAAAAAAAAAAAAAGACTTGATTTCTTATCTTGGGTTTACCCAACCACTAGCTGTCAAGTTTTAGAATTTACCTAAATTCTCAGGGACTCAATTTCCTCCTCTACATAAATTCTCAGGGACTCAATTTCCTCCTCTGTAAAATGCAAACAATACATGTTTTGGAAATTTTATTTTTATTTTTTCAAGTTTTTATTTAAATTCCAGTTAGTTAACATGCAGTGTAATATTAGTTTCAGGTACAATATAGTGATTCAACATTTCCATACAACACACAGTGCTCATCACAGCATTAACAATGACAATAATGTTGGAAGATAAGAAAGTATTTACCCCGTTGTATCACAAGTATACCCTGGCAATAAAAAAATTAAAAAAAAAAAAAAGGACAAGTGAGAAATTGAGAAAACAGGGAAAAGAGGAAACAAAAATAAGAGAAAGGCGGATCAAAAGAAAAAAGTGTGTAAGTGCCAAAAAGTAGCACTTATCACTATTTGAGTTATAGTTCATATCAACTACCTATCCTGTGTGATCTTCCATTAAGCAAGATGCCTCTATAATCCAACTTGCTTGAAAATAGGGAACACAAAATACCTCTATGACCAATATACTTAAACCTGGAGCAGCCATAGCTTTTATCAAATTTCCTTCCAATCTGAAAATCTAAAAATTCTTTGTAATTACTTCAACTTGTGAAAGCTAAAGCAAAAAAAGAAAGAAAGAGAGAAAGAAAAAAAGAAAGAGAAGAAAGAGAAGAGAAGAAAGAAAAGAAAGAAAAAGAAAAAGAAAAGAAAGAAAAGAAAGAAAAGAAAAGAAAGAAAGAAAGAAAGAAAGAAAGAAAGAAAGAAAGAAAGAAAGAAAGAAAGAAAAAGAAAGAAAGAAAATATGATGCTGATTCAGGTCCGTCAAGGATTACTAGGATGATAGGTAAGAGCAATGTTCTACTAACAAAGCAAACAATGCATTGGTTTGTTTTGTGTCAACAACACCAAACATATGGATATTGGGAAAGAACTAAATGGTGAATACAGAATTTCCATCTTCAATCCTTGGCTTCAAGGAGATTCAGTCTATCAATTAAATTTTTTAAAAGGTATGAATGGGTTAGGGAAATAATATAACCACATATCTGAACTCTAGAAAGTGGGGGGTGGGGGAGTGTTTTTTGTTTTTTTCCCCCAGATGGCTCACTTACAGTTTCTCTCTTATTTGGCCAGATACAATATATTCTCTTAATAAAACATCATAGTAAAACATTTCTTTGCAGCTTTTATAGAAGCCCTTTTGTTTATCCAACATTTACTTGGCAATTCCAAATCCAAAGCACACTAGAAAATATGTACATGAGCCTTATTACTCATCCTTGTGTCTCCAATATAGTTTTAATTTGACTGTATCTTTTAGCGTAAAGGGAACCACTTGGCTTCTTTTGAGTTCCAAATTCCATAAATTTTAAATGAGTTAAGTAAAAAGAGGTGGAGAGATTTATAAACAATGAACAATAGAAGAGCATTTCTGATGTATACTTAAAACTATGCTATATGCCACAAACCTCCCTAACTTAAAAATCTCTTTCCATAGTCTACTCCCAAAATGAAGTCAAATGCTCATCTTTCTATTTCCACTTCCTTCTGATAAATTCACAATCCCATTACTAAATTCCTCTTCCTATCAAAGAGACTAGTTTATTAGCATAACGTAGTCTTTAAAATAAAATTATAGTGGGTGAAGATAGGGCAATAAAACAAATTCATGTCAGGAACTGTTACAGTCAAGAATTGTAACTTTTCAATCAGGAAGAGCTAGGGGTCTGAATTTGTGGCAACTGCTCTTTGAAGTAGACAAACATAATTAGCCTTGGGAATACCTGGATTAAGACCATGACAAGGTATTTTAATGAATTATATCAAGACACATAGTTGCTTTCTCTGCCTCACAGAACTCCACAGTAATTCTGTGATATACTTCACGAGGGTTAGCATCTGAGGAAGGAAATGAGTTTGCATGGTTACCCTTGTTGTCTACATTTCTCTTGAGAATTAACAGCAAATCCTGCAGAATTATCGACTGGAAACAGAGTGCCTTTCTCCTGAGACTGGTCTGAGAATCCAGGCTGGGCAGATTTGGAGGTGCTGCATGAGTTCTGTGCCTATCAAGTTTGGGAGCAGGATTTTTGGTGACTTTTTAAAAATCAAATAGAGACTGGTTCTCTCTTAAAAAGATGGCATATTCCAATGAAAAAGCAAATTATTATCAATGAAATTAACTGTGCAATCTCAAGAATTTCTGGGATTCCTGGGTGGCTCAGCAGTTGAGCATCTGCCTTTGGCTCAGGGTATGATCCCGATCTGAGGATCAAATCCCACATCAGGCTCCCTATGAGGAGCCTGCTTCTCTCTCTGTCGGTGTCTCTGCTTCTCTCTCTGTATCTCTCATGAATAAATACATAAAAATTATTTAAAAAAAAGAATTTCTCAGACTAGTTTTATTTGTAAATAGAGAAAATGACACCTAAATGTCACATGGAAACTGTAAAGCAGCCAGCTCAATGCCTGGACAAAGCAGTTGCCCCCAATTCCTTTTTTCCTGTTATTTTCTCAATAAAAAAGAAAAACACAAAAAAGGGCAGCTTTTCTATATTCTAAGTTTTTACCCTATCATGTCTACTCTTCTTCAAACCACAGGCTTGGGTACCTGGGTGGCTCAGTGGTTGAGCATCTGCCTTTGGCTCAGGTCGTGATCCCAGGGTCCTGGAACAGAGTCCCACATCGGGCTCCCCGAAGAGAGCCTGCTTCTCCCTCTGCCTATGTCCCTGCCTCTCTCTGCGTGTCTCTCATGAATAATAAAATAAAATAAAATAAAAAGAATTTAAAAAAAAACCCACAGGCTCGAAATCTTTACTGTTTACTGACAACAGCATACATTGATACACAGAATGAGAATTCAAGAACTTAGAAGTCCAACTAATCTCCTTGTTCTATACTCTACGGATGTTGCCCAGAGAGATAAAAGGACTTTCCCATTATCTATATCATACATTGTCATAGCAGCAGATCCTAAGCTGGAAAAGTACATGTAGGATAACAAAACAAATATGTAAAAATTTGTTTTTCAAAAATCAAACTTGAGCCTAATGACCCATTGTGCAAATACTCCTTTTACAAGAAAAAACTGCAACTGTGATTAATTCATTTTGAGGATGCGTCTTATTATAACCTATTTGGGAGGGGTTCACACGTTTTCTAACACCTTTTCCTGGTGCTCTCCACCTTCTTCTGGCCTCCCTCCTTTCCTTATTGTATTTCTTTTCCAGTGTATACATCTACCATTCTGCTGTTGTAGATTACTATAAATTCATAAATTCAAGAATCAAAAAAAAAAAAGTATCTAAGAAAGTATGCTTTTCAAAAGCCAGTTACACGGACGCCTGGGTGGCTCAGCAGCTGAGCATCTGCCTTCAGCTCAGGGCCTGATCCTGGGGTCCCAGGATCGAGTGCCACATGGGGCTCCCTGCAGGTAGCCTGCTTCTCCCTCTACCTATGTCTCTGCCTCTCTCTGTCTCTCATGAATAAATAAATAAAATATTTTAAAAAAAGAAAAAGCCAGTTACAATCCCTTAAAGATTTCATTTCTTTCAAATTCTGGAGAGATCCCTCAAGGGAGAAGACCCTTTTTTGTTTTGAACTTCTAATTCTCAAATTTGGATTATGTTCTGTCAGGTGTCAGCTCTCTTATCTACATTATGTCATTAAATCAACACAATAATCATAAATGCTACTCTTATTTTTAAGAATGCATATAAACATAGTTTCCTAACTGTTACAATGCTAAATTATCATCTAACTTTTTTTTTTAATCGCAGTAACATAATTCAAGATGTTCACAGGTTGCAGACAGTATGGGCAAATTCAACAGTTAAAAGCACACAACTACAAGGAGAAGCTAGCGTAGCCACTATGGGACTTAAGCTTTCCTTTTTATCTACCTAAAGCTCATCACCTGACTTTTACCCCGTATCCTCACGTAGCTAGTAAAGAAGGTAAAAGTAAAATAAGACACCCCAGTAACAACAGGAGCTCCTAACTCCTTACTTCCTAATTTGTCCTCAATTCATGAGCAAATTACAGATTTGAAAATAAGGAGTAGCCCTATCATTTAACACATGACTAAAAAGAGAACTTTCTTAATTAGAAGTCCAAGCGCAAGAGACTCCTTTCCATCAAAGTTCTGAATAGACACCAACATCAGGTCAGTAAGAGTTGTCCTGGTCCTCGTGGTATCTTAAGCTGATGACTCAAGTTCCCAGCAGGCTTCTAGTTTAATATTTCTTGAAACACCAGGCTTAGTCAGAGTGACCTGGAATTTAAGGCAAATGAGGGTCTCTTCCTTTCATCCTTAAAGACATTTTTGCTAAATGACGCAAAGTTAAAGAGGCAAGATGAGTTTTAATTTAGAGCTTTTATTCCCTAAGTTATAAGTCAAAAAATTTCCTGGGGAGAATGAACCATGCTAGCTCTGAATTTCAAACACAACTATCAACCCTGTCAGAGGAGGAATTCTATTTCCAAATTTCTTAACAAAATGCCTCTTCCCCTAGTCCTATTTATTAAAAGAGGAAGGAGAGATGGGAAGGAAGGGAGGGAAAGAGGAGAGGTCAAAGGAAAAGGTGGAGGAGGAGAGGGAGGGTGGAAGGATGGATAAAGGGAGGAATGGATGTCATAAGCACCCTCCTAGCCAAAGGTTCAACACATTCTGGAGTTATTCTGGAAATTAATTCAACCAAAAAACAACCCACATGAATTACCCAAATCAGCTTAATTACCCATAACATTATCTTCAAGAACAATCTATCTTAAAATCTGGTAAAGACATTTAAAAAAATCTTAATACTACTAATATAGTGCAGTCCTTTTTTTTTTTTCATAACTACATTCTTGAGTTGCCAGTCTCCTAATAAATTCTTTAAGTCTGCTTCTCATTATAGTATTCCTAGAGTTCTAGGCCAAATGTTATCCCTAGCACGGTTTAAGGTATTAATTTTAACAAAATGCTAATACAGTGGTAAAATGTGCCACATTTTTCCCTCTTTCTTGTTCTTCTCAATGTTTGATGAATGAAAAGAAAATCACCTTGTTTCAGGTGTACTGATACCCTAAAATACCACAAGTTTTGGAATGCTTTATTTGTAATATTTGCAAGACAGAACTTCCAGGTTCATAATGCACAGTGTGTACTATTACAGTGACAACAGTTAGTATAACATCCTATTATTTCAACAGCTGTATTTATTATGAAAAATTAAAACTACCCTTCATAACTGTAGTAAGGTGAAAGGAAAGGTCTGTTCTAAATGACCTCTAATTTTGAGAATCCTAAACATTCACTATCCATCAAATTGAATGTTAATTTTCAAGGAATTGGAAAATAACAGATGGGCATTTATGCCATAGTTTGTGAAGAAATCCTGGTAAGACCTCAGATGTCTCTTAGTTACAGTTTTCCCCTGCCCTTGATAATATGCTTAAAGGAAACACTCTTTCTGTAGTTATTTACATCGTTATCTTTATCAGAAATCATATGAAAAGGGTCTCTAGTTCACCACCCAAACCTCAGCACTGTTTCCCATGTTGAGTAAGACCCTTAGAAATCACAAAATCTTAAAAGAATAAAGAAAAGGTGATCTAAGACGAATTCATTTTCTTCCAAACTGTAACTCCTGGTTCTCTTCTGGTACCCAGTTTTGATCTTCCACCTTAGATACACTTTAGAGACGTTCAAAAGCAAAGTGTGCAAAGGCACAAATGGGGAATTTGCTGTTTTTCCCCCCTTCAAACAACCACTGTTTATATAATATTGCTGCCCTCATAAAAGGGAATCCATTACCATCAGCAATTCATGTCCCTGCTTCAGCATCAGATGCAAACGGGATACGGAAACAAGATCTCTCTCCTCCATTTACTTTTTGTTCATTCCAACCTCTGGACATATTCCTCAGTTCCATTCCATTGGCCTGCTTCATCATCTGACACTCCTGAGTTTTACCTTCTCAAGTCTTAATGACCCTCCTGATGTTGTAGTTCTTTGATTGTTCTGGTATCTAAATACTATAGAAGGAGTTTGCCCATTAACCCTCCCCCACCAAAGCAACCTAAGGAAATGAATCTTCAACAATTCAATTCACAGATTCGAACATATCCTGAAGTCCCTCGCCCTGCCATATTCTGTTGCAGATGTCTGACTTTTCGATGGTAATCAATGTGCTTTTTGGTAATCAATATGCTTTTCATAAAAATATGTCCTCGGTTAGAACTCATGAGTACTGGGGCTTTATTAAAAGAGCAAATGCTTCTTTCCCCAGTCTTCATCCACAAAAATGGTAAATTGGTATTTAAACAAAACAAAATGCATTAGCCACGTGAAGGGGCATATGGAAAAAACACACAGTAAAGAAACTGTACCCGCCGCAGCCAAGAAAGGAAGCTACAAATGAAGGTGATTCTCGTAAAAGAACACACCCCAAAATGCAGAAGCTATTTATTTTAGAAAAGGGGGTGAGAGATGAGAGAGCAATACAGAGAAAGGTGAAATACTGACAGATAAAGTACAATTCTTCTCTATTCACCTACACTCTAAACACTAACTGTATCCAGCAATCTAAAGTTTGAAAGACAAAACTGAACCTATCACAATTTAAACCGAACAATATTTTCTTGATGAAAATTAGATGTGTTGGAACTTATTTTTGGCCGAATCATCTTTTAACCTGATACACAAAACTAGTATTGCTCTTCCACAACACTTAAAATACGAGCTTTTGAGTTTCTTACAATCTGCAAGGCTTAAAATCAAAAGCTTAATCCCTTTAGCATCATATATCCCAAGCCACTCCGATTTAAAATTACCTTCTCTATCATTGCCTCCTAGTATTGGTTTGCAATGGAATCTGTACAATTAATAATAACCTTCTTCCCTCTCATCTTTCTAGAGAGCCAAGGATGACATATCTTCTTATCTCCCTACTTGTTCCATTAGATTGACATATTTTGCCTCATCTGTCACCTTCCATAAAACTCTGCTTTCAGATATGAGTTAATTCATTTTTAGTTGTCCTCAATGTTCTAAAATAGTGATGTTTGATAGAATTAATACAGTGCTCTAGTTCTCTCTGTTCAACTGGTACTTAATTAAAGATCTTGGAGGCCATCTTTCTCTCAGGTTACACCATTTAAAGAAGGAACGTTACTTCCTCCAGACAATGTGATAAGCCACATGGCACTAAAGCTGCCATCCCCAAGTCTCCCATTTAACAGATTGCTTTACCATGTATAAACTACCAGCAAGACAGATTACCACTTTATTTCACACTGATTTACTTTTCACATCTCTGAACCGTTAAGTCTGCTTTGCCTACATTCTCTCTTACCTTTTGAATTTCCAGAGTTTCTGGAGTTTTAAACACTCCCTTACACTTTTCTTACTGCTTTTGTTTGAGGTGGACCTGGAAAACTCCTAATGACGTTTAATCTGCAAGATTTCTTAAATACCCTGATAACGATGCAGAGAGATCTTGAAGCAATGGGAGAACTACCTTGGAGCACAAACCGAAAATTCCCTGTTTTAAATTCTTTTGAATTAGTATCTTTTGGAGAAAAGCCACTCAACTTGATATGTCATAATTTTCATTTCTAAAGGTAGCATGGATAATTTAAATCGGCACATGCTATTTATTACACAAATAATTGTTCTCTTGCATGGCCTTCGAACACTAGCACTTCTCAATCATGTTTTGGTTATACTGGAGCCACAAGAGACGTGTCAATTTAAGCAAGCTTTAGGAGCAATAAACTAACAAACAGACTCTAGGTGGTGGTATAGGTTATTTTTTATCATGATGTTTTGCTCTTAAAACTGAAAGAGTCAGGAGAGTATTTAGCCTCTTTTACAGACACTTGATTGCAAACTTACAATCTTTCAGGGTGCTTAAATTAGTAAAATCCAAGTTCTACAGAGTTTGGGAGATAAATGCAAGGAATGGATCTAAGTCCAGTTTTCCCACAGACATTAAACATGGTTTTCAATTGCTTCAAAAGCACTGTAGAGATCTCACTTGAGTAAAGCAAACAATGAGCAGTTCTCTCTCTCTCTTTTTTTTTTTTTTTTTTTAATATGTATTGAACTGACACTCTTAGGGCACTTTCAGAGGTAAGTACGGAAAGAGGTATTTCCCCCACCAGACTGAATGAAGCGGACTAGAGTTAACTATCCCTCAGTCTGCAGAGGAGTAGCTGTTCCATTGACTGATTCTTCTTCTTTGTCTCTAGGAACTAATTCCAGACAGAGAAAAAGTTACTACTGGTGATGAAGCCACTACTTTCTGAACCAACTAAACCCAACTGACATTACCAAACCGCCGGACAAAACCAAAACAACTTATTTCTAAGTTGAAAAACATTTCAACACACTCTAGGCAGCAACCCACACTTGGGCGCCAAGCAATTGAAACATGACTTGTTTAGAAAGTCCACTTATTTCAGTGTCTCTTCCACGAAGGTAGCAACCTGGTTACTAAACACTGAATAATCCGTCGGGAAAATACACCCACTTGCTAAACCTGTGATTCACTAATAAGCAGGTTCCATGGAATTCATAACTTTAAAGAATGAATTACCAAAGCCTTCTGCTTCACAAATCCCCCACCCCCAGAAATGCAAAAGCATTCATCGTATAGATCCCAACAACCATTTTCACTTTGGACATCAACAGACGGTCTTTCTTCCCCTAAAGACAGTTTTTCACCCCCCGCACGATCTCACGATTTAATCATTTACATTACCGGAGACAAACTCCAACTCAGCCCCACCGGCTGAGTGAAAAGTCCCTGTAGCTAGGGACGTCTTCCTTTTCGTCCGAAATAAAATAGCCTATTAAGAAATGTAACGCAAAAGTACTCATCACTCTGTTCTTCTTTCACTATCTTCAGCAGCCAATTAAACCACTAATAGGATGGGAGATGGGACCGCCTGTAAGGCTTCAGAGATCAACATGTGTCAGACTCCCAGCCTGTTGGCCCGTGAGACACAGTTGATTCCTTTGTTCCTTCAGACTGCACAGCAACTCTTGGTGGAAATTTGGAAACTACTTTGGAAAGGACGGGAGGGTTTGTAGAATATTTCCAGGGAAACCGTGCATAAAACAATATTCACTAGTAGCTAAGGAGGACACAGATAAGAGGGGAAGGAAGCCTCCCAGGACCTCCGCAGGGCTCACCCCAAACGCGAGCCCCGCTTGGGGCTCAGGGGGAGTGATGGGTGAGGCCTCGGGTGCAAAGAGCCTCGCCCTCGGGGGAGGGCTGGGGCTGGGGCGGGGGCGGGGGCGGGGGCGCAAGGGCCGAGCGGCCAGGCCCGGGGGCCCGGGGGCCCGGGGGCCCGGGCAGGGCCAGGAGAGCTGTCCCTGCTCCTGATCACTTTTCTTGGCCCGGAATCCAGCGAGCGCGCCGCGCCGGCAGGCACCGGGCGGGAGGCGGGAGGCGGGAGGCGGGGGGCAGCGCCCGGCGCCGCCCAGGTCGCCCCGGGCTGCAGGACCCGGAGCCGCGCGGCCACACGCGCCCGGGCTCCGGGCCGAGGGGGCAGCCGAGCGGGGCGCGACCGCCGCCTCCGGGGAACCCACCGTGAGCCCGGGGCCAACTCCGCAACTTGCCGGGCCGGCCGCCTGGGCCCCCCGAGGTCCCGGGAAGACCCGGCGCCGGCAGGAGCGGCGATGCCCCCGCCCGCCCCGCCGCCCCGCCGCCCCCGCGGCCCTGCCCGCCGCCGCCGCCGCCGCCGCCGCCGCGCTCCCGGGCCGTTTCCGGCGGCGCCCGCGGCAGCTCGCGGAGCTCCCGGCGCCCCCGGCCGCGGCCGCCACTCACCGGAGGCCGCCGCGGCTCCGCGCCCCGAGCTCCGCCAGGCTCCCGCGGCTCCGCGCCCGCCGCCCCGTCCTCCGGCGCCCCGGGAGCTCCGCTCGCACGAGCAGCGCCGCCGAGCGCAGGGGCGGCCGCGGGCCACGGGCGGGCGTGCGCGGGGCCGGTAGTCCCTCCGCCTCCGCCTCCGCCTCCGCCTCCGCCTCCGCCTCCGCCTCCGCCTCCGCCTCCGCCTCGGCCGCCGCCGCCGCCTCCGCCGCCGCCGCCGCCGCCGCCGCCGCCTCCCGAGTTCGGGGCTCTGCTGCAATGTCTGCGAGGCTGACTTTGAGCGCCTCGCTCGCCGCCCGCCCGCCCGCCCGCAGCCGCGCTCCTCCCTCCGCCGCCGAGTCCGCCGCGGCCCGGTCCCTCCCCTCGCCGCTCCACGCCATTCAGCTCTTCAGCCAAGTTTCTTAACCCTTTTCTCCCCCTCCCTCCCATGGCCGCCGGGGCAGGGGCAGCCTCTCGGGGCCCCGCAGCTCGCGCGAGCCGAGCCCCCGCCCTGGGCGCCCCGCGGCCGGCGGGCGGGGGCTGCGGGCGCGGAGGCGGCGGGAGGCCCGCGTCGGGGAGGGAGGGCCGGGGGCTGCCCGCGCCGCCCCCCCGGCCCCCGGCCCCCGGCCCCCGGCCCCCGGCTCCGTGCCGCCGCCCCTGCCCGGACAGCTGCCCCCCGGCCGGGGGCTCCCGCCGCGACCCGGGCCGGGGGCTCGCGCTGGGGGGCCGGGGCAGGCGGCCGGCACCGTCCCCTGGCGCCGCACGACACGCGCTCCGCGGCTCCCGCCCGCCCGCAGCCTCCCCCCCCGCATCCGTGTGTCCTGCTTCACTGGGGGGGGGGGGGGGGGCGGGGGCGCCAACTCCGGGCCGCGCGGACCCCACGCCGCAGCCCGCGGGAGGCCCCCAGGGCCCGAGGGGGAGCGGCTGCGAGGGCGAGGCTGGGAGGGAGACCTGAGGAGCGCGCGTCCGGCTCCTCGGCGGGCGTAGGACCCAGGAGCAGGGCTTCTCTCCGGCTGCTTTGTCACCGCGAAGTCCCCGGCGAGCCCGCCAGCCAATCTCCAGCATCCCGGCCAGAATCCGACCCTCTAGCAGCCCAGGCAAAAAGAGCAGGGCTGCCACCTCCTCGGCGGCCCCGCTCTCGGCTCGGTCTCCCGTACGAGGTGACAATTACATCACGAGGCCGTGGCGGCCGCGCCGGGGAGCCTCCCGGGTTCCTGCGGCCGAATCTCGCCGAACCCGCCTCTGAACTGGGGGGATCTGGGGTGGCGGCGAGGGAAAGTGCAGAGGAGACAGCGTCCTACGAACCGTGATTCCTCCCCCCACCCCTTGCCTTTCCTGCTTCAAAACCTTACCCCCAGTGCGCCCCCGAACACCGTAACTGAACTATTAACACCCCTTCCACACCTCCCCAGACGTCAGGTTTCTTTCTGACTCTAGCATCTAGCAGTTAGTAACTCGCCGTGAAAAAAAAAAAAAAAAAAAAAAAAATTACCAGGGGAACTGAATGTCATCGCCGAAATTGTTTTTTGCTTCATTAAAACAAACATAACAAACCAAACCAAAACAGAAACGCTGAAGTACAGCTGAACCCCAACCTCGACTCCGAGAGGGCATGCCTACGGTAAAGCACATTATACAAAACTTGAGTGAATGAGGCACTCCATTCTTATATATAGGTTTTCATACCCTTAAGAATTCTATGACATTTGGAAATAGAGTACTTAAACACCAAAAAACCCACTATCCTAGTCATGAAACAGTTTTCTATGCCTGTTATGTAATGGCTGTGCTGTGCATTTAAAATTTCATTTAACCTTTCAAAATATGAATGGAAGTTCTGCCATACCTTCAAATCTTAAGAGTGAAAGCAACGCTAAAGATAAATCCACCACCTAGCCCAGTGCTGGGCACAGGGTACGAAGGGTTTGCTGAATGGTGATGGTGCATTTTAGAACAATTATTTTACATCACCCTAGTGATTCAACTGTGCAATCTGTTGCCATCTTATATAGTTTACACTTCATAGGATGACTTATTGTGTGTATGTACCATAGTTTGAAATCTGCTCAAGGCAACTTAGTCAAGCCGGCTGTTCTACATGCATCATTATCTAGGGTTGATGCAAAGCGAACTGTTCCAATTAAGTGATGATCAGCAGAACTGGCATCTGGCCCTTTAAGGAGTCAAACTTCTTTAAAAACAACAACAACAACAACACTGTTAAGTGCTATACAAAGATTTTCTAAAATGGGTTATTTTTTTTCTTAAGCAGTTTATTGGACTTCATTTGGCTTTTCTTGAAAATTGAGGGTTAATATTATTAAAAGTGTTTACTGTGGTAGGTTGTAGTGGATTCAACGAATACATCAAGTTTCTATTCTACATCAGGCTTCTTCCTAGGTGTTAAAAGATGCTCCCAGGAGGTACATACACCATTAATGCACTGAAGGACTCTAGGATGTTAGGACTTAGTGATTTTTTTTTTTTTTTCTGCCTTTTGTAGTTCCTCTATTCCCCTTCGCTGACAATCTGTTGGCCTTTTTCTCTGTTGCCACAGCGGGCCTGTCTCTAATATTTTTCTCCTCTTCTGATTGGCAGCTTCTGGTCTGGGGCAGACTGGGAATCTAGATAACCTCCCTTGTCCCAATTCAGTAAAGTAAAACTAAATAGGTCCTATAAGAAACTGATGTGCTCACCAAGGAGTAAGACACATGAACCTCAACGCATAGACTTTGGGACAGCTATTCAGACTACCCAAATGTTGCTTTGAAAAGCATTAGTGTTCCTCCTTAACTGGGTTTTGGATCATCGAGGCTGGTAGATAAACAGTCTTCTAATAAGTGAGGTTACACTCTTGACCCAACAAGCAGAGTACTGGTCCTGCCTTCCAATGCAAGTGTTAGAAAATCTACCGCCATTTGTTAGCGGACTTAACAAAGCCTTTCACCTCTTACTAATCTATCTCTTCAACCCCACAAAAATCCAGTCCCTGAAATCCTGAACTCTTTTTGATAGGGCATCAGTGAAAGTAAATTGCGCACCTTTTGTGGGATTCATTTTTACTTAATCATGCTAATTGTGGTGGGGCTCTTTTGTTGTTGTTCTTTGTTTTTGAAAAATCAATACCTAAGTTTCCTGGCTAAGAGAGTCATTGCAGTGATACTGGGCATATGTGTAATATAAGAATGCCTATTCAGTAATGTGTATTTTGAAGATGACTCTCATTTTAACCAATTGTGATGTGAAAAAGATGCCCTTCGGTTTATACACTTAAACACAAAAGTATTTTTATAAACCCTGGGTTCCTATGGCATCAGACGTTTATGGTTCACTCTCAATATGATTATCCATCACGAAGAAGGAATCTGGGAAAAGTACATTTATGATGTGCTGCCTGAATCTCTGCTGTTACAGCATTTCTCACACCATTTTGTGACTGTATCCCACTCTAAATGCAAGCACTGCTGGCAGAGACAGGGTCCATATCCCCCTGGTTCACATTTAGATATCTCCACCACGTATGCCTGTGCTCAGCAAACAACACTCAGTAGATACTGGGCAAGATTCTGTCATAGTCCAGGGGACAATGTTTAGCTCTACCTGGGTTATAGGTGAGGGAGGAGGGGATTTAGGGAAAATTTCACAAAGAAAATAATGCTTCAGCAAACTATTAAAAGTAAGAATTGACCAGGTAGGCAAAGTAAGAAAGGGATTCTCAGAAAAGAAAAAAGGCTGTTCGACAGTAGAGAGGTATAAAGAAAACAAAAATATACATTGAGAAGTATTGAAACTCCATTATACACAATGAACTAGGGACTAGCAAACTATGACAACTGACAAAAATATTTACAGATGGAACTCCAGTGTAGCTACCCTGCTACAGTCCCCTTAGCCTCTAGATTAAGCACTACCCAATAAAAATATAAAGTGAGCCATAAATGCGAGCTACATATGTACTTTTGAGTTTTCTAGTAGCCACATTTAAAAAAATACAAAGAGGGCAGCCTGGGTGGCTCAGCGGTTTAGCGTCGCCTTCAGCCAAGGGTGTGATCCTGGAGACCCGGGGGTCGATTCCCACCTTGGGCTTCCTGCATGGAGCCTGCTTCTCCCTCTGCCTCTGTCTCTGCCTCTCTCTCTGTCTCTGTCTCTCGTGAATAAGTAAATAAAATCTTAAAAAAAAAAAAATACCAGAAACGGGTAAAGCTAATTTTAACAATATACTTTACTTAACCCCATATATTAAAATATTATGTTAATGGGTGCACAACATAAAAATTATTTATTAGATTTTTAAAAAAGATTTTATTTATTCATGGGAGACAATGAGAGAGAGAGGCAGAGACACAGGCAGAGGGAGAAACAGGCTCCCCGTATGGACGTGGGACTCGACCCCGGGTCTCCAGGATCACACCCTGGGCTGAAGGCGGCGCTAAACCGCTGAGCCACCTGGGCTGCCCACCATGAGATATTTTTAATTCTTTTATTCACACTGCATTTTCACAATCCAATGGACATCTCAACTTGAACTAGTCACGTTCAAGTGTTCAATAGCCACATGTGGCTAACAGCTGCTGCGTTGGACAGCAACAGCTCTAGAGGACAGACGAAATATTTAACAATACAGTGAAAAGAAATCCCTTAAGTTGAAAGTCTAAATCTTGTTAAATCTAAGATTTTATTTGTGTTGATTACCGGTGTTTAGCTCTACTGTGTTATAAAAACCACTTTCTTGTATCTAGGCTTTTATGCCAATTAGAAAATCAGCAAAGTTTACATTTTATGTACTGTGTCTTCATTAACCATACAGTAGTTACAACTACGGCTATCTCTATTAACTCTGGTGGTGGACTGTAAACGTAAACTGGCTTTATGGCAGAAATAAAGCACTATAAATTTGGGGTTGAATGAGCTTTAAAGAAGTCTTCCCTAGAAGATAGAACTACCTCTGTGCTAGTTACTGCCAAGCACCTTCTATAGAAGCCCAGGTTTTGCTTTTCAGTTCTTCCATGCCCAGTTACTCCTGGGCTATACCATCCAGCCCAGCCTCTGTTTGAGGCAGTCACCTGCCTGAAGCCGCAGTGGTTAAGGATGTGCCGCGGCACCCTGGGTACTGAGAAAGGTCTAAAGAGCTGAGATGAAGATGTATAGATGCCCAGCCTGCAGGTTACTGTGAAGTTTTCCAAAATGAGATTGGAGCGTTTTTACTTTTGATAGGGCTCGAATGCCAAGGACTAGAAAACCAGGGCACTCAAAATCTACACTGAAATGAATCCTGAAAACTGAATCTTAAAAAAAAAGTCTGAAAATGATTGTGTACCAGTAGCTGAAAATGTGCAAGAAAAAGACATACTTCAGGGAAGTGCAAATGTGGATGAAGTCTTCTCATTCCCAAAACAAGAAAATCTCTAGTATAGTTAAGGGATCCAAAAAGCAAAAAGTCCTAATGAAGCTAAAGAAAACATGTCCATCTTGATGATATATCAGTCTAGTATGTCTAAATAGTTGAAAGTAAGTATGAAGTGGAATCCTATCCTTTTATCTAGAAATGGGTTATTTAGGGGCACTGATGGCTCGGTTGGTTAAGCATCTGACTCTTGATCTCAGCTCAGGTGTTGATCTCAAGGTCATGAGTTCAAGCCCTGAGTTGGGCTCCATGCTGGGCATGGAGCCTACTTAAAAAAAAAAGAGAGAGAAGTAGGTTATTTAGATCTCATTAAGCAGTCAAATGAATACAAAATTTTGGGATTTCACAAACATACATCCATATAATAAATCAATTGAGGAAATATGATTCTATTAATATTCAGACATCTTTTTCAGATACCCTTCAACTAAAGCAAAGTGCATTTCTGTTTTCCCGAATTATTCAGGGTTCTACAGAGAAGAAAGCTATAAAGTTACAAATGTACGTTTACCATTTGTTTGACCCTTAAAAGAAATAAATACAAACTCTGATGTATCTGTTTTAGATTTGTTTAGTTTAAGGAACATAAAGTTCTTATATAGTTTATCTCTTCACAGAACTAAAATTACTTCTCACCTTCAAACACTCACACACACACACATATACACACACCTAAGATTTCACAAAATTCAATGCAGAAAGAGTAGTCTTCAATAAATGATGCTGGGACAATTAGATATGTTTGGAAATGAATGAAATTTGACCCCTTCCTTATACCATATACAAAAATTAGCTCAAAATGGATCTTAGACCTAACTGTAAAAAACAAACTATAAAGCTCTTAGGAGGAAATGTGACAATAAATCTTCATGATCTTAGTTAAGCAAAGCCATCTTAGATGTGGTATCAAAAGAACAAGTGACAAAAGAGAAAGTAGATATATTAGACTTAAATAAAATTAAAATCTTTTGTACTTAAATGGACACTATAAAAAACATGAAATGACAACTCACAGAATAGAAGAAAAAATTGCAAATTATCTACTTTTATAACTCTTACAACTCAATAATAAACACTTAGAATGAGCAAAGGCTCTGAATAGACATTTCTCCAAAGATGTAAATTAAGTACATGGAAAGATAGATGCTCCTTGTCATTAGTCACCAGGGAAATGCACATCCAAACTACAATGTTTTACCACTTCACACTTGCCAGGAATGTCTATAAACAAATGAAACAAAACAAAAGAGATAAAAACACATGTTGGGATATAGGATATAGAGTAATTGGAACCCACATACATTGCTGGTGAAAAACTAAAGTGTTGCGGCTACTTTGAAAGAGAGTCTGGCAGTTCCTCAAAAGGTTAAATATGGGGATCCCTGGGTGGCACAGCGGTTTGGCACCTGCCTTTGGCCCAGGGCGCGATCCTGGAGACCCGGGATCGAATCCCACGTCGGGCTCCCAGTGCATGGAGCCTGCTTCTCCCTCTGCCTGTGTCTCTGCCTCTCTCTCTCTCTCTCTCTCTCTGTGTGTGTGTGTGACTATCATGAATAAATAAGTAAAAAATCTTTAAAAAAAAAAAGGTTAAATATGGTTACTGTATGACCCTTCAATTCCACTTCTAAGGATATACCCTCGAAAAATGAAGACTTGGGGATCCCTGGGTGGCGCAGCAGTTTGGCGCCTGCCTTTGGCCCAGGGCATGATCCTGGAGACCCGGGATCGAATCCCACATCGGGCTCCCGGTGCATGGAGCCTGCTTCTCCCTCTGCCTGTGTCTCTGCCTCTCTCTCTCTCTGTGTGACTATCATAAATAAATAAAAAATTAAAAAAAAAAAAGAAAAATGAAGACTTTTTCTCCACAGAAGGATCTGTACATGAGTGTTCATATCAGTACTCTTCACAAGATCAAAAAAAAAAAAAAAAAAGAGTGAGAGAGAGAGAAACAAACCCAAATATCCATCAAATGATGGATAGATAAGCAAATGTGGTATATCCTTACAATGACATACTACTCAGCAATAAAAAGGGAATAAACTGGGCCACTTGGGTGGCCTAATCAGTTAAGTGTCTATCTTTGGCTCAGGTCATGATCCCTGAGTCCTGGGATTGAGCCCCTCATCAGGACCCCTGCCCCCTTCGGGGAGTCTGCTTCTTCCTCTCCCTTTACCCCTCCCTCTTGCTCATGTACCCACCCTCTCTCAAATAAATAAATAAAATCTTTTTTTAAAAAAGGGAATAAACTGATACATGCTACATAATGAACGAACTTGAAGAGATTATGCTGAGTAAAAAAATTTAGTCACAAAAGACCACATATTGTATAATTACATTTATATAAAACGCTCATAATATGCACATCCGTAGAAATAGAAGTAGAATGGTGACTACCTAGGGCAAAAGCAGGGTAGAAAGGGGGGTTGAAGATTGGGGATTGATCGCTAATGGATATAGGAAGAAATGGGGATTGACTGCTAATGGGTATAGGATTTCTTTGTAGTGACAAAAGTGTTCTAAAATTGATGGTGGTGATGTTTGCACAACTCTGGATATTCCAAAAACCACTGAATTATACACTTTAAATGAGTAATATGGTATGTCAATTATATCTAAATAAAACTATTATATATCTAAAAACACTAAAGAAGCTTTCTGTCTTCTAATTTTGAAAATAAAACTTGACATGTATTAGAAAATAATGTCTGTAAATGTTTAAAAAATTATTTTTTAAACATTTTTATAGTTACAACTCAAAATTGTTTTTGCTTGCTATGATTTGCCAAAATCAGCAAAATAGTATCTATATAAAGAGATAGATACAGATAAATCTTTAAAACCAAAAAAAATACACATTGGAAATTAACTTCAGCTGTTTAATGATACTTAAATAGCATAGTACAGAAGAATGGTTTTATCAGGACAGCCCAAGTTCCAATAATTTAGTGTGCACTATCCTAAGTGTGTGTGTGTGTGTGTGTGTGTGGTCTTTCAGCAATGCCAATATGGAATTCTGGGGGTGGCTTAGGAAGAGAATCCTGTATAAATTGCACATACTGCTCATGTCCCACAAAGCTGGCTTACATGTATACGTAACTCAGTAATTTATAGTAATAACTATTTCTACAAAACTAAATGATTACTCCTGTTAGGTAGTTCACTGTATTATATCTCTCTGTCATATCCAAGAAATCTAGTTCCAAATTCCATCATCTAGTAACAACATTTGGTTGATAGTAACAGAGATAAGAACTAACCAAGATAGGAGTTTATTTTTCTCGAAAGTAAAAAAAGTCCACAAATATATTCCTGGAGCTGGCTTGATGAAGCCATCATCTTTAGGCACCCAGATTGCTTCTATTCTGTCACCTGTAGCTCTTGGCTTTCACCCTAAAGTTTGCCTCCTGATGTTAGTTGACCGCTACAGCTCCAGTCATCACATTTGCATTTCTGGCAGAAAGAATGTGGGTGGCCTACCACCTTTTTAACTAGTTTTCCTGAGAGCACCATCAAATAACTCCCCCTAACATACCATTGGATGTATCCAGAGGGAGCGTGGGGTGCATAGTATTTTGGCTAGGAATAATACTCAGATAAAGTCAAGGTTTTGTTTCTAAGAAGATGAGACTCGATATTTAGTGGGTGGATTTGTTACCTCATGCTGCATAAAAAACCACCACAAAAATTAGTAGCTTAAACCAAGAAACACCATTATCTCATAGTTTCTGGGAGGTATAAAATTCAGGAACCGCTTAGCTGGATTATTTTGATACAAGGTCTCTCATGTGGCTGCAATCAGGATATTGGCAGGGTCTGCAATCATCTGAAGGCTTGCCTGGAGCTGGAGTATCCAATTTCAAGAAGGATCCCTCACAAGGCTTTTGGCAGGAAGCCTCAGGTCCTCACATGGCTCTTGGCAGGAGACCTTGGGTTCTTGCTACATGAGCTTGAGTATCCTGACGATGTGGCTGCTAACTCCCCCAGATGAAGCTATCCAAGAGAAAGCAATGATGAAGTCACAACGTCCTCTGTGACCTGGTCGCCTAATTCACATGGAGTATTTCCACCTTATTCTATTAATTAGAGGTAAGTCGTTAAATTAATTCCACTCTTAAAAGGAAAGTCATCTTGAAGGGAAGGGTATCAAATAATGTGTGGGCATCGTTTAAAACCATACAGTAGTCTATTAGTATTTTCTGTCATAATCTACCTCTTTGGTTTCCCAAACCAGCACGTACACCTTTGTTTTTATACGTACAACAGTCTCACTGTCTTTTCCAGGGATACAGACACAAGTCTTTTCCTGTGATTTCATCAAATCTACTGCCCAAAACTTTTGGGTGATATGCAGCCCTCTCCAAGAAGCCCAGACACGACTCCCTGTAGGACGGCAACCTTTAAAACCTTCAGTTTTAAAGACATGTGTTCAACTATCAGCACATTTAAATTTTGTAGAAGGAATGGGTTATTGAAATAAACCTGTCCATTCGGAAAAGGGAGGAGAAACAGTCATTATTCCATCATAATTATAAAGACCTACTAAGCAGGAATAGCCAGGACTCCCTGCCCTAACACCGCAGGGAGTTCCTTGGCTGGCCAACCTGACAGCTACCTGGTTCTTTCTCGTGAATATTTTCCTTCATGTTTTGACCTCTGCTGCTCCTGGATCTGCTCCTGAGAGGCTTCTTCTTGTCAATTTTCCTCAACAAATATATATGAGGTAGGCACAGGGGAGGATGCCCTTCTTGGAGACTACATGGATTTTAAAACACCAGGACATAGAGATTGCTTTCAAGTTTTAACAACCACAGACTATTGTAGACCAAGCTAGCGTTTCTTTGGGAAGATAATTCCTTCAAACATTTAACAGACTTGATTTATTTTCATTCTGTTCTATGTATAAACTACCATGGCCAAAATTCTTGCCTAGACATGGTTTTTCAGCCTGTAGATTCTCCTCTTTTATTTACTAGGCTCTGTACTCTGCCCATCTCTTTGGCCCTTAAATTAATGGTGGTTACCTTGAGAGCATCTGAAATAATAGTCTTAGTTGGAGAAGCAATACAATTCATCACCGACTGCCAGCAATATCACTGCTGCTTTATGACAAAGCAAGAGTCTTACCTCTTGCTAAGACTATAGTTTCATGGCCACAGTTTAAAACTTCTTCAAGTTCAAGTACAGAGGCAGATGACTTTTTCAACACTGCAAGGCCCAAATCATTGGACTCTCCATCAGTGTCGTTAACATGCAAAGGCAGAGAATACCTCCCTTAGTAAATCTTTGCTTCCTTCCATCTCTGTTTCAAGAAGGTTTGGTTCTAGTCTATTTAATGCATTGGATTTTGCTAAAAATAGCAAAAAATGAACTACCACATACCAACGCCATAAATTTGTTTTGCTTCTCTTAACATTATAGACTCAGTCAGCAAATAGCCTGATTTTTTTAAGGTAAGCAAATGACAGGTTAAGCAAATATTTGGCTACCACATTAAAATTAGACCCCCACCACTCACTATTTGTACTTGGTAGCATCTCACTTCTGGTACCAATTACTACATAGGCCACGGTTCTTGGTTTCAGAAAACAAAATTAACTCTTGCCAGCTCAAGCAGCAGAAGGGTTTATTATAATGTGATATAATAGACAATCTACAAACTTTTTGCTGGGACCCAGGAACCAGGCTTGAATCCAGGAACCAGGCTTCAAAGATCCATAGGAGAAGTGTCCAGCTACATTATGGGAATAGCCAAGTAGAAACTCTATCTACCACCTGCCTCTAGAACTAATGAAGATACAGATTAAGTATTAGAACCTCCATCACAGCTCTATAGAAGAACTAAACACTCAGCCACCTTACTTGCTGAAACGGTCCTATGCTTTCTGCCTGCCATGTTTGTATCTATCTACTTCCCATCTCTGATATAAAGCCATCTCTGGTTGGCACAGACCAGGTCACATGTGAAATACTAACTTCACTAGTATGTATGTAACACTCAGTTTTCCAATCTCTAGCAAGCAGGAAAGCATACTAGAAAGAAATTAGAATGGTATTTAGTGTGTCATTCCATGGTATTTAACATAGTGGCCAAAGTGTTCATTCTGCTAGAGAGCAAGACCGAAACTTTCTGAGGCACGTGAAATATTTCACATTGTAAAATAAACAATAGTTCATCCAATGATCATTAAATTGGGGTATGTTTTGCATTAATTCTATTTCATTGTATTCTAGCTCTTGGAAATTTCATCAACCAGTGTTAACTAGTATACTATATATCTTGATCTTGATGGGATACAAAAAAAATGTCCTTGCTCTTGGATAGGGCATCTTGGTTTTAAGGAAAAGAAACACACCAATTAACTTGAAAAGAAAGGAAATTCTAAGGAATAAAGCACAAGGAATCTAAGAAGCTGCTGTCCCATTAGCCCTCAGAAGACCATAGAACTTCATCCTGGTGCTCCACCAGTAACGTGTCTTCATTGTCTACTTGTTCAAACTGTCTATTGGTCCAACTCTCCAAAAAGAAAATTTGATTGACTCTTGACCAGACAGTGGACTACTTTTATGGACAAGTATCCACCCCATTCTAATCAGCTGTAGCCCTGATTGCAGGTGAAGGAAAGTTAACTTACTACATAGGATTGACACTCCCAAGCCTGTGAAGAGGGCTAGTAAGACTAGAAGGGTAAGATGGGTGTGTAGATCAATAAACTAATATTTGTAGTACAGTCATTATCTTTTATACCACATAAATTAAGACTTGTAATATTGTAACAGCATCATTAATCTTATTTACAAACTGTCTGCCTACAAATGAATGCCTGTGAATCTTATATACAAAATACATTAAACATATTCATTCTTTCACCAATTATGTATTGATTTCCTACTAAGTATTCTGCAGTACACTATATCAAGGTTCTCTTGGTATCAAATGAACACGCTATGGTTACTTGCTTTGTGGTACCCATTTGAGGAGACAGCTGATTAGTTTGGTATGTTCTCTAATAACGATGTAATTAAGATGGGTGTTGTTGGGGAAAGAGGCATTGGCTTGTTTTTTGGGAGTTCAAGTAAGGATTTCTTCCTTTGAAGAGATTATTGAACCATATCATAAATGATGAATTTACCAACATGATTTTTTTCTTATGGTCATCACTGATTAGTGTTTATAAAAGCTGCTTACTATAACGCCCTGTCATCAAAACGGATTTTGCAGATGTTATTACCCTCCCAGCAAGTTTTGTTGATTGTCAACGTGTTAACATATAGGACTAGAATGGTATTGCAAGCAGATTCAGATTCCTTTCTGAGGGTAAAATTTGCTTTTCTAATGCCCAGATGGCTTGCATGCAAATCAGAACTTTACAGGTCTACAGTATTGGTTGTTTTTATTTCCTGATCTCTTCCTCAAACAAAGTTATGCAATGTGCCAGCCTTACTTTTGGTGCCAGTACCTGCCCTTTTTCCAACTCAGTACAACTTCATAGTAACATTGTGTATTTATGTACCTATTTTCTTTTTATTTATTTATTTATTTATTTATTTATTTATTTATTTATTATTTATTTATTTATTTATTTTTACCTATTTTCTTTCTAACACATCGTTTCATGTACTATTAAGTAAGAAAATAAAATAATAACAGAATGCTTTTTCATCACATAGAATTTTAATTTTATACTTATTGGAAGAACCCTCTTAAACTTACTTATACATAGATTTTTAAAATCTTATCACTCTTAGGTATAAGTCAAAGAACGATATAAGTGAAATATATTCAAGATATTCCTAAAATGTTTTCACATTGAGTCTGTCTCCCCAGGATCACTTTTTGACTCAAACATTGATGCTTATGTTTTGTTTTATTTTGTTTTGTTACAATACAACTTAATCTTCTGTGCCATCAAGAAGCATTTGCTAAGTAGCATTTCTTAAAAGAGTGCTCTATGACTCTCTCTGGGATCTTTTTCCAAAGCTGCTGACCTTCCTTTAGCAAGTTTTGATGCAGATGGACTGGCAAATGACGCCACGGACAGTGAGGGTAAGGCACATCACCATTTCAGAGATGTTAATACATCAAATGATGAATCAGTGGTATATGACATAGAATCAAAGACATAGGATATTACTTGATAGCTCCTAAAGTGTTATTGCATACATTGAATCTCTTGAATATTGTCATAATAATGTAAGTCTGGTAGGCATTGATTCTTATTTTACAAGCAAAGTACTGGATGTCCCCCAAAGCTTATAAAAGTGGAGTTGGTACTATGTATGGTAGAACGGGGATATTTTATTCATAACCTAAGTCTCTTTCCACCAATTTATGCTACTTTTCATTATGCCTCTTGGGTATTCATGGCCCTACACTATGTTTCTCAACCTCTTACTTATCATACCTCCACCATTGAAAAATTTAATCCAACAGTTCACAAATCATGCTTTTGAAAAATACTGATGTTTCAAGATTTCCTGTTTTTCAAAATCGAATAATGGTTATCTTTTCTCAATGTTCGGGGGCAGGGGGCATCAGCTGTCAGATAGTTGTCAAAATCTTTTTGCATTTTGTCTTTAAATCCAGTCTCTGCTACCATTTGACCATACTAGAACCTTGTTTCGCGTGGTATTGAATTTATACAAAACATAGAGTCATTTTCATTTTAAGCAATATTTCAGGGTGTTATGAGAAAAATTTTGCCACAAGTGCTTAATTTCTTAATCAAATACTAAAATCTTTTATTTTATTCATTCTCCTAAAAGCCTGCCTTCCTCCAGGGACAAGGATATATCCGTGGCTCCGATATACTAATCCCTCCTAATAAATTGGCTAGTTATTGTATTGGACTCCTTAGAAGAGGTCTTAGAAAATTCACAAGGAGTGAATTGAAGAATGGGAATCTGAAATACCCCATACACCGATGAAGGAGTCAGTTTTTTTGCTAGTCAGACTTTTTCAAATTTCCTCAATTACATAATGTGAATGAGACATTTTAATTTTAGGATAGCCCTACCTGTGATCAACACTTTTTTCCAGTCCCGTTTGTGGGGGAGTAGCTCGGTCTTGCATCAAAGAACCAAATTTATAGGTTCTTTCCATTCAGGAAAGAGCCGATGCACTTAATTAATCTTTTCAGGAAGCTAGGCTGACTTTCACTACTTCAACACATTGTATGTTTAAAGCATATATAATTTAATCCTGTTTGAATGATGTGTGGAAGGGAATTGACATAAAATAGCAAGAAAACTCTGAAGTGAACTGAGCTATCTAATTTGGGCATAAACATTCTTAATATCACCTTTAAAGGAACTTGAAATGTATTTGATGATGGGAGAAATTTTGGTATAGGCTTGAAAATTATCAAACAGCATCTGCTGGCTTCTCCATTTTGATTAAAACATGCTCAGAGGGAAAATAGTGGTTTGTCTGTTAAGTCAAACGCTAATGAAACATTTGCTAAAATAATCTATTTAATTTGGACAACATTTGGCAATAAAGTGCACTCTTTGGATCATTTGCCTCTATTTTGATCCCTCAGAGTTAACTGAGCACAGCTAAGTCTAACATGGTAATGAGCTCTTTGTTAAAACCTGGGCATATGCATTTCTCATGCTGTATTGTGTCCTACTCTGGTGAAGAGAGATAAGAAACGGTATTGTGATGGCATTAAAGGTTTTTCATTGACATAGCTAAATACCATGAGCCTAAACTGTCTCATTTAGTCATGTCCTGTTTCTATATATCTTATGGATCAAAGGCATCATAACTAGAAGGCTCAGGTGAGTAATGAGGATTAGCAATATTAATCAAGTTATCACAAAAAGATTTGGTAATTAATGTTCAGATACTCTGCATATGCTTCTTGAATTAGCCTATGGTAGTTACAATACTTCTGGGATGTGAAACAAAATAAAATTAGTAGTTAATACTAGCAGAAAATAATAATGCCTCATATTACCATTATTTACTATTATTTTATAGAAATTTGACTAATTGTTTTCAAATTCAAAATGGTTCTTGTTTCTAAATTATTGTTTTATATTTTATGTATGTACGTACGTATGTATGTGCATGTGTGTGCACACCTACACACATATACACAGGCAGTACTCATTGCCCCCCACACACTCACATCATAATGGACTTTGCATTAACATCTACCATTTGCTGTACATTGTTAGGCAAGAAACTAGTGGACAAAAGCAAAACAAAAAAGCTACCTTTCTGTTTCTTCTGGCACCCTGTAAAACCAGAAGCATCATTCACACATGTATACTTGGAAAAACTGACCTAAATATGCCCTTCCAGAAGATATAAGTGATTAGATCATCGTGTTGAAAGCCTTCATTGGTTTTGGGTTTTTGTACTATTAAAAGAACAGCAAAGTGATGACCTTTTTAGAAGCTTATGCCATTACCGTAGCCAGAGATGGTCTTCCTTTTATTTTTTGTCCATCAAAAGATAGAGTCAGCTCAAATACCAGTCTCTTCATAAAACTTTCCTTTTTTTAAAATAATGTTTCTTAAGGTTCTTTGTTAGTACTTAGTTCTTCTAGGCCTGACTATGGCTGAATGTTCAAATACCTTATACCCTGTTAGACTGTGAGCTTCTGGAAGGCAGGGGCCGTGTCAGATCTGGGAGCGACTAGAGGCAGTGCCAGTGGAGACAGCTTGAGATCATTTAATGGAGATGACAGGACACATGGCAAGGGTGGCTGGGCCTGCAGCAAAGGAAAAGTTGCCAGCAGGCATAAGAGTGGCAGGAGTTACAGACGCAGAGGAGAGGTAACAGAAATGAAACCAGAGGAGAAGTCAGTATGACTGACCTCAAGTCCATCCATCAGCAGCAGAATCAGATTCCGGAATCCATTCCCATGTGTCCACCCACATCATTGCTACCACCTAGAATTAAATTTTTGATAATAGCATGTAATTTGAGGACACATTCCCTTTTATTATAGAGGTGTCACTTAACATTGTTTCTCTGGATGAATCCTTTCTCATCTTGAACACTCAATGTCAGAAAATAGTTTCCCAAAGTTCTTCTTAGTTGAGAGTCAGAGAATGGAGCAGTTTGGTATCAGACAATTAAAATGTCAGAGATGATCCCTACACACAAGTTAATTGTTAAGAGACTATTTCTCTTTTTTTGGCCAAGTATTACCAGGGATTAGCACAGGGCCTGGCCCATATTTAGACCTCAATAAATATTTGTTAAGTGAATGACTAATAATAAATAATATTTATTTGAGAATTATATATGTTGGACATGCTGCAAAATACTTAACAAATATTGGCTCAATTAATAGCAGTTACTGTTATTCCTGTTTTATAGAAGAGTAAACTGGAACTTGAAAGATTAAATAACTCGTTCAAAGTTACACAGCTAGTAAATGGAGAAATTGGGACTTGAACCAAAGAAACCTATAGTGTACTGCCTCCGTATACTGAAAGCATGCAAGAAGGAATGATTGAACATTCTACAGTTGCATGAGAGACAATCATTCTATAGGTTGATGGTGCTCCAACAGTACAAAATTGCTTAATGCATGTGCAAAGGCTCAGGGCACTGCCCATATTTATAGTTAGTTTATGAAGCAGTAATTATTTTTTGCTTAATTCTTCCTTGAAATTAGATGGAATGTTCTATCAAAACCTCCAACTTTATTTTTAAACTTAGCACATCTACATGATAAAAGGAAACCTAAGATGACAACTACTTCAGCAAAGAATGATAAGCGAAAGACCAGATGCTACATATTTCCAACTGCAAAAATATCACGGGAAGCCAGCTGTATCTTCTAAAATTTCATGATGTCATCATATGGTTTCAGGATCTATTTAGTTGGTTTATAATCTTATTAGCTTATCTCTGCTTCCAGTCATGCACTAGGCTTTAATTGCATAGGTTTGTTTATAACATTGTTAGAATTAGAGCTCTGGTCTCATATTTCATGCAAGAAGCATATTACTGGATAGTGCACAAAAACTTGCCACCCTGCATAATACCTAGTGACCCACTGTAAACTGATGTCACTGTCCCATTATTCCAAAGAGGTCATCACTTCCTGGCATCGAGCTATCACAAAAGTGACTCAGAGTTTTTGATCTTGTTCAACTTTTCCCAAAAGTTCAAGTCTAGGATGATGATTTCAAAGTGTGATGGCAGCAAAGTGTTTCAATTCAGCAAGTTTCAATGTCACAGTGAAATTGACCATGTTTTCCAGGCATCAGTTACGCTGCCAGCTCCAGAGAGATTTCCATTATATTAGGGATGGAAATAATTTTGCATTTCCCACACTTCTACTCTGAATTTCACTGTCCCATTTCTTTGCCCCCCAATTTTATTCATCATTTTATTCAGTCTCAAAGACTTATTCTTTCACAGGTCAATATTTCCTATTAAAATTTTTAGGTAAGCCACTGTCATATATTTTCTCAGTGATTCTGAATTGGGGTCTACCACTTTCTAAATTTTTGAAAGGGAAACCACTAGTATTTATTGCCCAGTGGAAGAGCCTACTCCTTATGGCCCCACTAGACCTGAGTTGGGTCTTTCTAGTAAAAGAATGGCAAATTGTCTCCATATGACAGGATCCCTACCTATAAACTACTGGTTGATCAGACAAAAATGAAACCATCTATCTTTCCCTTAGTAACCTCTGTGAATAAAACCTATTATTTAAGACTCTTTTCTGTGCAAGGAAAACTCAATCCTGTAAGGGCAGTGGGAAATTTGAATTTATTAGTTTATGCAACTGGGAAGTCTGAGATAGGGATGGATTCATGTGGGCTGGTTCAGGCAATAGTTCACACAGTGTCCTGCCAGTCTGGATTTGTCTCATTCCTCTTGGCAGGACAGGGTGCTGAACTTTTGGTGTGTTTGCTTCATTTACAGCTTTGTTCTCAGCTTCAGTGACAGAAAAAAGATGGTGGAAACATTTCCTGATTTTAAATTTCCCAATCCCTAGCTCAACACAAAGGGGCAAATCTGATTCCTCCAGTGGGCAATATACAGTCCCCCAAATCAGCATTACTGGCTCTGATTGGCTTGGGGTGGGCCATGGATCTTTGGGAACCAATTACTGTTGCTGGAAGAATGTGATACTTTGGCCAGCTCCGGACTGTATGCTGTCTCTGGAATCAAGGTTGCATTTTCACATCAGAGATCATGAGAACTGAGATTAGAGGCCAAGAACAGATCCTCAAATAGATAAATTGGAAACAGTTATCAGAATAGAATGAACGGATATTGGGCACCTACTAAACAATTTTTGGCCCCTGGAGTGCCATTTCAGTTATCTGTTCTACTCCTTCCTATCTTTAGATTTTGTTCCATTTCCGTTTCTTCTCCCTGTTTTTTTTAATAAGCATGTTAAACAGTTGGTCTGTGTTTTCTTTGGGACTGTTTCTGAGAAGTCATCTTACATCTGGCCTTTCTATATGCATCCTATGTTGGCCCGTACCATTTTAACTTTGTCCTTTTCATGCATTATTACATTTTGTTGTTGTTTTCTTTGATTATTATCCTTAAACATCTCATTTTAACAACTGTTACTGTATTTTGTGTCTTCATTTTATATTGTCCAATTTGGGGATAAATGTTGGAATGTTGAATGAGTGACCAGAAACACATCTAAGTGGTCTTTTATGCAGATAATATTTTTTGGTAGCAGAAGAGAAAAACCAGTAATTGGTAGTAAGTAGAGTGTATAGATGTGAAAGAATCAAGAATGAAAAAAAAAATAAATTAAAATTATCAAAACACCTCATTTTAATCACCAAACTCAACTTTTTTCCTCATAAAGTCTTTTTATATGAGCAATTAACAATAACAAATAATTTTATTCCAGTTTTGCCTCTCCTTTATGACCATGCGCACTGGAGCCATTAATGAGCAGGAAAATGATTAAGAGGCAGGTGGCAGAGGAGCTAAGGATGTGAATCAAAGAGTCTAGATAATGCACAAGCTCAAAAGTGAGTGCTAAATAATTGATACCTGGTGTAGATAATGCACAGGAGACAATGATATACAGAGCAAAATACTATTGTTACTAAAGGTCTTAGGTTACCAACTACCATACACCAAGAATGACTTTATATTCAATTCTTACAATGATACAACCCGTGTCTTTGAGCTAGCGTATTCTAGAATGAATTCTCCTGGAGGCCTGTGGATGTATCTTGTTCATTTGATAAAATAGCCACAAGGTGACAAAAGAATAGGCACTAAAGTCTGTCACCTATTTACTTCTGCACAGTCATCCTATATACCTATTGACTTGTTAGTAGTATGTCTTAAAACTGATAATATCAGCATAAGGAACTAAATTCTAAGGGAAGACAAATTATACAGGGTAAATAAACCTCTCTCTGTCCCCCAACTATCCAGTTCTCATCTCCAGAAAAACTCACTATTTCCGTTTTTTTGTACTACAGACAATCTAAACCTTTACAAACACAAGTACTTTTACAAATATAAATTCATATTATATACTCATTTATAAACATACTGTTGCATATCTTACTTTTTTGTTTATTAGGTAGAAAGTTTAAAATGGCTAAATTACTGAAAAGATGTTAAAGACCAAGTTTTAGGGACGCCTGGGTGGTTTAGCAGTTAAGCATCTGCCTTCCGCTCAGGGTGTGATCCCGAGTGTGAGGGGATCAAGTCTGCATCAGGCTCCCCATAGGGAGCCTGCTTCTCCCTCTGCCTATGTCTCTGCCTCTCTCTCTCTCTGTGTGTCTCTCATGAATAAATAAATAAATCTTAAAGGAAAAAAAAGACCAAGTTTCTGACACGAATTCTACCATTTGGAAGAGTGCTATGATAGTAAGCATAAAATAATTAAGCCAAACGCCTCCCTCACGAGTGAACACATAAAAAAGAAATGCAAAAGAAAAAGCAAATGAGAAAATAACTTTTATCTATTGAATACTCAAATGATAATAACAACAATAAAATAGTAATAATGAAACCAAAATTGCTTATAGTCATTTGTGAGAAACTTGGGGATATTTTCTGATTTATTTCTCTTCTTCATTTACATTTAATCTTTCGCTAGGACCTGCCCTGTCATCCTTTCAAATATACATACTAAATCTCTTCAGAGGATATAGCTGAATTGCAAGTAGATTCCTGACCCACAGAAACTGTAAGATAATAAATGTTTGTTGTTTCAAACCACTATGGTTTGGGGTAATTTGTTACACATCAATATTTAACCAATACACATCTAACAGAAACTTGTTTTTTATAGGCATGGTGCTTTTGGACTTTATAATTGATCATTGTGACATTTATTTAATATTTATTCCCCCCTCCCTTTAAAACTGCATACCTAGGAGAGCACGGTCCTTGTATTTTTGGTCTCAAACATATCTATAGCATTTATTGGAGTTCACGAAATCCATTTGTTGAATAAAAGGATGAATAAATGAATTGACATTCCAGATATGCGAGTGTTGGGAGAGTGTAAACCAGTATAAGCTTGTCTTCTGCAGGCAAGTTTATCACTTTATTTGAAAGGTCTTAACTATGCATATTCTTTGAATCCAGCAATTTCATTGTTAAGAATTTATCCTGGAATATAAAAATTTAACTAGAATAATGTTTGTTGTAGCTGTGTTTATACTAGCAAAATAATGTAAATAATGTAAATATTGTGTCTCACAATAGAGGATTGAATAATGGTGCATCCTCTGTATCTATTAAAAATCATGTATAAATAGATGCCTGGGTGGCTTAGCGGTTGAGTGACTGCTTTCGGCTCAGGATGTGATCCCAGGTCTAGGAATCAAGTCCCCTATCAGGCTCCCTGAGAGGAGCCTGCTTCTCCCTCTGCCTGTGTCCCTGCCTCTCTCTGTGTCTCTCATGAATAAATAAATAAAATATTAAAAAATTATGTATAGAAAAATAAGTATTAACATGGAACGTACTCATTATATGTTGCTGAGTAATGTAAGCAAGTTAAAAATCAGAAATATAACAATAGCTCATGTTTACTGAGTGTTTTAGTTATATTAGGCACTGTGAAACACACCTTTCATATAGGATCTCATATGTGCATATAGATGCAGGATTATGGTGTGCACGCACACATAAATGTGTGAATGTGTGTGTGTAAGGACATATCATTAAAATACTTATGGTGATTGAAAGGAAATGTGGAATTCTTATTTTGGCTTTTTGTTTCTTTCCCTCATTTTTTTTACAATAGGAAGAAAACTAAGGCCCCAAATGCCAAAGGACAGTTGCCAAATGATAAGGGTCACAGATACTGAGGCTAGAAAATGGAGCCAGATAGACAAAGAGCAGAGCAATAGATCAGGATTTAGGCAGAGATCCAGGACATGCCTAGAATAAGGAGCTATTGTTAATGGTTCTGCTGGGATATGCTGCCACTTTTTTAAGATAATGGGGATCCTGTAAAGTCTGGGAAAGACTCTGGGTAGTGCCTTTATTAGACATTGACATGATCAGGCATTTGTATGCGGTCCAAACTGAATTGTCTTGGTTAGTTACAGTATGGTCTGAAGGTCCCCAGATCAGCGGAGCTCTCAGAGAGTTGACTGTACTACCATACCCTGCTGAACGGTGTGCCCAAGATTTAGACAGTGTACTGGTCGAAGTGTTTAAAGAACATGGCCCATGTCACCTATCTAGTCTGCTTGCCTTGGCTCTTCTAGGCTGCAGTGTTTAAATGCCTTGTCGTCATTTGTCTGGAGACTTGACTCAGACTTGGCATTGATTGCCAGAATTTACTGATTCATACGCAGTATGGATTTCAGGAAGGACCAGGTTTCTAGAGCTGTGGGCACTGAGACTTCACTTGCAAGGATGCTCTTGTAGCATTAGCTGTGCTGATGGTGGAAGATGAGGCAGTGTCCAGGACAAGGGTCAATTTCCAACTGTTGGAATGCTAAAGGCTTTTCCATGAGTCAGATTATTCATTTCAGCTCCAGAGGAGGTCTTTATCGGAATGGTCAGAGTGAAAAGGGAGGGCATGAACCACTGTTTATCTAGAAAATCATAGGAATTACCAGACATCTTTGATTATCCTTTTCTTCCATGATTAGTGATATTTATGTAGTTGTAAAAACTTCACTTTGAAACTTCTCAATATGATATTGGTCTTGGTGCCAAGATGGTATATTCACACTATGTTTAGAATAGTCCCAGCTAGTTAGGAACTGATGGAATGGAGCTCCATGATATATATGAAAATAACGATATTTGTAATTAGCTTTGGTCTAGAATCCTTAGACTCACCTCTTGGAACACTTAATGGAATCACTATGCATTTGAAAGTTTGAAAACTGTCTTCCATTTGTCATCTGCTCAGATCAAGTGTTCAGTTTGCAGATGCAGGAGCTGGATGGAGTCAGGTAAGCTCAACTCCTATGGAGCTGATTTAAGTATAGGTAAGGATCTCAAAAGGGAATTTCATTAAGACTATGGTAGATGTAGGTGGGGAAAAAACAACTTTCCTGTTATTTTCCAAAAGGGGTGATAATTATCTATGTATCTTTGGAAATGAACAAAGTGCAAGTCCTTGCTGAACAAACACCTGTTGGTGGGCAGAAGCAGCTGCACAAATTAATTTTCCATGCCTAGTTTGTGTTACCAGATTTCCCAACTTTAAGCTCTCCTGGCACAGCCTAATCCCATAGGAATACATATATATATATATATATATATATATATATATATATATATATATATACTTTTTTCTTTCTTTTTAGGAAAATTGGTGGGTCCACAGGATCAGCACATGGATAAAGCAGTTATCTGATCCCTCTGAATCTATCACGATTAGAATTGGATATGGGACCCTTCTAACTCTAATTCCATGGGATGCAGTAAATCGGTCTTCTTCACCTAAAGTGTGATGACAATAAGAAAGGAGTCCTGGCCTGCTTCCTTTTTCAGTGGGCTGGTGACGCTTGCATTGGGCATCTGCATACAGAGCAGTCCATTATCATGGCTTTACCATTTGTAGCTAGGACAGTGAGTGCAGCCTGAAGGCACTCTCTAACCTTTAAATTTTGTTCCTAAGTGCCACAGTCTATAGATACCAGGCATGAAGATTAGCTACAGCTTCAAGTATCTTGCTTAGAGAATGAAAATGAGGGAGAAAGGATAGGTCCACAAGGTGAACATCATGAACAGAGTAGGTAAAGCTCAGACAAGTTTGAACAGAGTAGGTAAAGCTCAGACAAGTTTGGCAGAGATTTTTAAACAAATTGTCAATATAAGCATTGTTTATATCAACAGGGGTCACTAGTTAAGCCTTTCAGAAGCCCTTCAACCTATTCGGGAGAAAAGACTATACAGTATAAAATCACACATATGGACTAAAGAACAAGTCAACAGACCACCTGAACTATTTATTTTAATCTGAGCACAAACTGGAAGCAAAGAATGATATATAAATACCAGTATTTATGGGGCACCTGGGTGGCCCAATCCAGCTCTTGATTTTGGCTCAGGTCATGATTTCAGGGTCATGAGATCAAGCCCTATGTCAGGCTTCGTCCTGGGCATGGACCCTGCTTGGGATTCTCTCTTTCCTCCCTCCCACTCTCTCTCATAAATAAATAAATAAATAAATAAATAAATAAATAAATAAATAAAATCTGAAAAGAAAATACAAGTATTTCCTTTAGTAAACATGCAGCGTTTTTCCCACAAACACAAATGGTGGCTAAAAACTAACAGTTTATTTGTGAAGCAATTAAAAGTTAAATGACTATTTGACAAAAAATTACTGTGTCAGAATTAGATCTGAAAGTCAATTCCCAAATATCTAATATTGATTCTTCTACCTGGCTAGATTATTGACCATCATATAGCTTAAATTTGTCTTATTGATCTAAGTAGGATAAAAAGAGATGAGATTTCCTGGAAAAAGTATAGCTCTCTCTTTACTATCAATATTTTTATTTGACATCTGTCAACTCAAACCCACATTTGTTTTTAGTTATTCCAAGTTACTAAAAACTATTATTTTTGTGCTATTCTTTTAGAATGCAAAACCATCGATCCTACTAAAAACATAACAATAAAGCATGTATGATCAACCTTTCCCATGACCCAGGTCTATCCATCTTGAGGGAAAAAAACCTCCTATAAAAAAGATCTAGGTCATTATCAAGAAAAATGGTTCTTCAAAGCTCTATTGATTGCCAAAAAAACTATTACTGTGAAAAGAGAAATCTTCAACTACTCCTAAAATAATTGACTGGACATATGTTATGTGTGACCCAATGGCACTAAAAAGAATTTCATTTAATCAACAAAATAGATCTTTCACATAAAAATTGGCCTCCTATAATGACATATAATAATCACCAATTTTATAGTGGACTCCAATATTAAGGAAGCCCTTCTGAAAGCAATTGGCTTATAAGTGGTCTCTCTCTCTCTTTCTCTCTTTTTTTTTTTTTTTTTTTTTTTTTGACATCATTAGATTCACCTGCTGTCCAAACTAAACTAAACTGTCTTGGTCAGTTGCAGTATGGTCTGCATGGGCAGAAGGTCCCCAGGTCAGAGGAGCTTTCAGTGAGGCGTCTGTTCCACTAAGCCCTGTTGGTTTATGTGATGAAGCATCTGCTTGGTGCTGACTGCCCACGATTAAGACAATGTGCAACTGGAACAAAAAGATGACCACATGCAACTATTTGGAAAAAATTTCAAAAATTTTTTAAAGAATAGATTGAGATTTGAGAACCATTGGCTACAATCTGAACAAGTCATTTTTTAAAAAAAAATCTTTGTTTTTCTTATCTACAAAATGAGGAAGGAATTGAATTAGATGATATCTTATTCCCTTTTCACCTCTAAGACATTTGGCTTTTATTAATGCACGCTAATGTTTGTTAATACGTTAGTGGATGACAATGTGTTTATGCGTGTTCATCTCTTGAGACCTTTTCATTTTCATCGAAGGTGAGATCCGTTTTATTATGACTTCCAACCTAAGTTTCATTTTATGAGTAACTCTTTCTACTCAGTTTTGGCTTGTCTAGTCTTTCACATAAAGTCACCAGAAATTAAAATTTTCTGAGCAAAAATTATTCCAACAACAATAAAAGTAAAGGAATGTAGGATAATAGCTTCTCCTCTATTCACAGAAAATTCTTTGAGAGCAAGACATTCCTGATTCAGCTGAGATTTCTGGTGGTTTGTGTAGTGAAGGAGGAAAAAAGGAGGGCTGCATCCAAAAGCAAAGAAATGTCATTAGAAAAGCTGTCAAAATGAGAACTATAAAAACATATTGCCTGTTATCAAGCATCATAAGCAAATAGTTTAAAAAGAGTAATTGCTGAATCGAAAATCATGATTATCCATTATTGTTCCTAAGCATATATGAATAAGTTTTACAAAACAAGTGTTTACCTTGTTTTCTCATTATCTTGACCCTGACATTGATTCTGTGTCTACATGTGGCTATTGGATCAATTACTTAAGTTGAATCTTTCTCTCTCTTTTTTTTCCAACTTGATAATTCTGTTATGCTTAGTTGATCACATTGGTAACTTATTCAACCTGATTCAATGAAAAAAAAAAACATTGAAATCACAAAATCAGCTTTTTTACAAATAGGTTTTCCTCCTTATAAACTCAAAATAAAGATCCATTTTGCATCCATTTTTTTAAATGTATTAAAATTTCTCTAGCTTTCATGACTGCAGACAATGGAGTAGCTCTCAGAGAGGCTGGTTTTTTTGAAGATTGCCAAAGGAATGCAAAATTGCCTTCACTATTGAATTAAGTTCAACCTATCTCTAAATTCACTACTTTATTATACACACACACATTATGTAAAGAAATACCTGTGCAACCCTAAAGAAAATTTGAGAAAATTAAAAGAAATACAAAATTTACTTGTAATTCTATCACTCAATCATTAACATCTTAGTTTACTTTTATCCTAGTCATTTTTCCTAAGATGTAAACATAAACATACATACATGCAACTACAAGCAAAATGATTGCTACTTGTCTTATCTCTCTATCCATGACTTGATTTGCAAATATGAATATATATGTACATATATATAGTATTATGGACTATGTATGTGGTTTATAATTTTTCCTTTTTTATTCCTTATTAAAAGTTTCAACATTGTCATGCACATGTCCCTATATTTATTAGTCTTTAAACACAAGATTTTATAGCCTGCATATGTCATCAAAATATTGTGCATATTTGGCTTACATATTTCTTTATTATTGAACATTAAATTCTCCATTCAGAATTTATTTCATTTTTGAAGACTGTTTCAGGTTTGCCTTTCTCTGATAAGGCTTCTACCTCTACCAACTATCTACCCCCTGATTTTCTTATTTTTATGTTTACTGCCTCTTGTTTGTTTTCTTGCTCATAGTCATCTGATGGAGGCCAGAGTGGAGGAGAATCCTCCTGTCATTTCATTCTGATGACACCATTTATATATAGGAAAAGAACTCTTCTCTTCCAAATGAAGTTCTTTTCTCTTTAGGGCCAACTCAGTGTCTTCGAATATGTAAATGAGAAGAAATCTGGTTGACCCAGAAAGGGAAAAAAGAATTGGCAATTTCCTTAGTCTGTTACCTAGTTTATAGAACGATCTACCATCTCAACCCTGTGGTTATCTCTGAGGAAGAGGAAGGAAAGGGACTAGAATGAGGAGTGGTATAACATTCTATTTCTTGGAAAGAAAGCAACCCTGGAAGCACATTTGGCAAAATAATGGTATTTGTTACATTTGGGTGGTGGTTAGAAGAGCATTTGCTCTATTAATCTCAATACTTCTCCGTAAAATGTCATGGAGAGGAGACTAGAGTGTTTGTTTTGGGTTGGAGGGCAGGTAGGGAAGTGGAAACTGTGAAGACTCAGTGGCTGGGCGCGGGGGGGTGGGGGGGTGGCAGGTGTGCCTGAATGATGGCTCAGGAAATTGCCCTTCAAGGGAGTGGGCATCTGCCCAGGAGGATGAGTGGGCGGATATCCACAGGATGCTAGGAGGGCATTTTTTGAGTGTCCAGCCTCTGGCAGTGCAGCCTTCCCTACAGGCGAACTTCCTGCTGCTTGCCCCAGGCCATATGACAAGTGTCCCTCTTCTCCTGCCTAGGGAGGACTTACACTCTGACGCTTCATCTGTCACACACAAGATGTGAATGACACAGACTTTGGTCTCTATATGACTTGCCAGGTAGACATCTCCCACAATGGTCCAGGATGGCCAGAAATAGAAGGCTCTTGTCATCAAATGCAAATGTGGTTGGAAAGTACATATATCCCTCTCGTTCCCACTCCCTTCCTCTGTCACTCCCATAGGGCCCTAGCATACCATTCTTAAACCTGGTACAGTGGAGACACGTGTCCTCTAAAGTTAGTAAAGAATCAAATACAAAAGCCATTTGTTGCAAAAATAAGTTGTTTATGTTCTGCACAGTGTTGGCAATAAAACCGGCATTTTGTTCATCTCTAGTGGGATTGCAAATTGGGACAATATGCCATTTAAGTGTCAAGTGCCTTAAAAGCACTATACTTTCTGACCTAATGATTTCTTATCCTAAAAAGAAAATCTAAAATGTGGACAAGTTGTTCACGAAAGTGTTATTCATACAAATTATTTGAAACTGCTTAAATGGGGATCCCTGGGTGGCTCAGCAGTTTGGCGCCTCCCTTTGGCCCAGGGCGTGATCCTGGAGACCCGGGATCAAGTCCCACGTCAGGCTCCCTGCATGGAGCCTGCTTCTCCCTCTGTCTGTGTCTCTGCCTCTTTCTCTCTCTCTCTCTGTGTCTCTCATGAATAGATAAAGTATTAAAAAAAAAAAAAGAAAGAAACTGCTTAAATGTCCCACGATAGTGAAATGGACAGACTGGTGACTTTAGATCCATAAATGGAATATTCTATAATGATTACAAATAATAGACTACATTGTGATCATCAAAAATCATGGTATGGAAAAAAAAATCATGGTATGGAAGCATATTTATTTGCAAGAGGAAAATATTCACAATATACTTTAGTTCAAGGAAAAAGCAGGATACCAGTGTACTATATACACATTAGCTCTAATTTTATAAAATACATATGAATATTTGCATATATATAAATGACAGGAAATATTTCAAAATGTCATTACCTAGGATTTTTATTTATTCTTCATTTTTATTTTGAAAATATCCTATCATAAACATGTTTTAATTTCTTTAATAAAAAATAAGCTGTAGGAAAAAATTGGACACGAAATCATAAACATTTTGCAGTCTTCTCATCACTTTTATAACAGACATGTCATATAAAAGAGAATTGGTCCAGGAGTCAAAAGACCAGAAATTATCTTCCTTCTAACATTTGATTTGTGTGTCTCTCTGGCTCACAGGGTTGTCATCTGCAGAACTGGATGGTGATACATACCCTAGCTAGTGAGTTAGTACTCAGCATGTGAAGACCTTCAGAATCTGTGCTTACTTCTGTTTTTAGCTTTCTCTCTTCCACTCCCCCACTGGAGCCTATTGACCCTGTTACTGTGAGCCTCATTCATGGGCCCCTACTCTGCAAACCCTCCTCCCATCCCGTGGGAAAAAGCACTGCCTCCTCCCACCTGCACTTACCATGTGGCACTGCCTGTTATTCCCATTGGCCACAAGGACGGTGAGCCTCCTGAGTCACTTATAACAGTGGAGTCACCTTTATCCCAGTAGTGCCCAGCTCAATTCCTGATATACAGTCAATAAATATTTGTTTAGTGAATGAAGGAGAATATGTATCGTGAAAGCGATCTGCACACTGCAAAGCTGTAAAGTATTTCTTGGGTTACGTATGGAAAGGTCTTTACATTAAGGGTTCTTTCCCAAAACAGTGCAGTATGTGGAGACTGAGGAACAAACTCAAGATTCTAATGACTGGTTGTACATTTGACTAAATATTCTGAAGTTTTTTAAAATGCACAAGAAATTTTCTTAGCCTATACCACAAGGAAAAGTCAAAACCAACTTAATCCTTTTGAGATACAGTTAGAAAGACACCTACTAGGATCTACTAGGAATAGCATATAATAATGTGGAGCACTTATTAAAAAAGGAGCAATATCGATAACCTCGTCAGAAATGCTAAGTGGTGCCACTGTCATAATATTGTGGTTGTTAAGCACTCTCACAAGACAGAAGTGCAAAGTATAGTAGAGCCACAGAGTGGGGCCATTGCAGCCTGTCTGTTGTTATGAAAGCTAATATAACATGGGGATATACTTGCATACACCACTAAGCATAAAATGCTGTGGTGGCCAGCAAGCCATCTAGAAGCTCAGACTGAGCCAGACCCACAGAAGTCTTTGTCCCATTTGGGGCTCTATATTTTTTAAGTGATTGAGAAAGTTGGACATGAACCAGAGAAGAGCAAGAAAAATAATTAGTGTTGGCAAATGGACCTATGGGGAACAAAAGGGAAAAGAACTCGGAATTATTTGAGCTGGAGAAGAAATTGCTGCAGGGTGACCTCATAATCATTTTCAACTGATGAAAGGGTATTATAAGGATAATAGATGTTGGGGATGGAGGGTGCCAATTAATTATTTTCCTCCTCACTTCCGGTTTTCAGATTTCTGGAACCAGATTGAGAACAGACACAAGCAATTAGGTAAAAATTCAAGAATAGAATCAGCTCTCCTGCTCTTAACAGTCATGGTTTCTTGAATTGGAGAGTGTGGCTTGGGGCTGAGACCCAAGTATAGTTCTATTACTTTGCTGCTTACCTTCCTCCATTCACCATGCTACGTCCTCTACTGAAGTTCACAAATCTTAACTCAAGGGCCAATCAAGCCCAATCACTGGGGCTACAAAATAAGATGCTTAACCATAGACACACGGTTGTTTACAACCAACCTCACGTGTAGTTCAAGGAAAGAAGAGAACCAAGAGATCAGGCCAGACAAGAACAATGATTTTGCCTAAATTTTGTCAAGAAGAAAAGCGACACAAATAGATAGGAAAGTGTTCTCCGTTAGTGCTTCTTCTCAGGAAGGGAAGCTTAAGTGTTCTTTACTCTATAGCAATAGTAGGGACCTGAGTAACAGAACTGCCCTTCCCCCTCAACAATTGGAGCCAGTGATCCTCATTTTCTTAATACATAGGCCAATACCAAAAGGAAGATTTCTCTTGAAATCAAGAATTTCTGAGAGATGACATTAAGTTTCTGAAGGAAAGTTTAAAATTTTCTCTGGAGAACTTCTGGCAATTGCGATCATTTGATCAACATCATTCAAAATATATTTCCGTGTAACAGTGGTTCTACTGCATGTTAACGGGTCATGTGAAAAAAAAAAGTGTTCTGTGGTCAAATCTATTTGAGAAACACTAGGTTAAACCAAGTTAAATCATTTTCTATATTGAAGGTCATACGAAAGCTTTTAATATTATAATATTTATTGTGAGTCTCCATGTTTTCCAGAATCTTTCTTTGCCTTCCTTTAAACATTTCTCTTTTGGCAGAGTGTATAGCTTGGCTTTTGTTTCATAAAATAACGCTTTGGAAAATGTAGCCTTAGCTGGTTTCATTAACTTAACGTGGAGACAGACAAAAAAATTGGATCTCATCTACAAGCCTCTTCTAGCTCTACTATTTCATGACTAAGTTGGGTACAATGACTCATCTTATTACAAACTGTAATCACAACCTTTCACCAAGCTTAAACCTAGAAGCGATTGGTGCAACTTTTTTAATGGAGATGAAACTTGGACTGCATCTGTCTGTCTACCTCTCGCTGGGAGACAGAGTGGCTATGTATCAACCTTGTGCACTGACAAAAACATGGAAAAAACCCACAATCCCAATCCATTTACACAGGCTTTCTGTATTTATCTGTACTTAGCGGCAACATTGTTGTTCAGATGGTTTGGAATAAGGTGTCAGTAAACTTGAGTTTACTACTGGACAGGGCCACTTTATTACATTGCCATTTACACTTGTCCTATGCCCCTGACTTAGGAGGGGCCCAGCCAGAGAGATTCATAAACAGGGAAAATTTGTGGTTGCTTCTTCACACAGGGCTTTCCCCGTAGTAACATCACACCACACTAGAGAAGAGAAAAAAATTTCCTCTCACCGGGAAAGGATATTATTAACCCAAAGGGCCCATGGTATCTGCTGCTTTTGTTTTACATAAGAGCCTTGTGACAATTTTCAGATTCTGAAAATGTTCCCTTTAAAGTCTTCTGTTCCTATGGATAATGAAGTGGCATCTGAAACAACATACTCTGTTTGGTTCAGGGCTTTGGCAGGAAGTGGCTGACAGAAACTGCTTCCATAGGCAGGGAAACGTGCTGAGGCTGCACTTGACCGCGGTGGAAGGAAGACTCTCTCAGCTGCTCTCAGGGCTTTGCAGCTTGGTTGGTTAGTCCAGAGGCTGGTAATTAAAAGATCCCTTTAAGGGAAAGAATTGCTTCCAGACAAGCAAGATTCATGAGTGAATGGAGAGAGAGCTCCACAGTTCAGGTGCTACACGCTGCCTGTCGCAGGGCACGCAGGCTGCCTCCGGACGCGTGGCCTACCTGAGTGCCTCAGAGGAGGCCCAGCGGCTCCTTTGCTTTCTTGTGCGGAGCTCCAAGTTTCTTAAAAGTCACCCCACTGTCAGCATATGCGTGAACCATCTTTTACAAGAGAGCACCGAGAATGAGAGAGCATATTATATTTCCAGCTCTGACGTCCATGTGTTGGCTATATTGTTTGGAATCTGCCATTTAGATGGAAGATTTATCAGCCACTTTGTCATTTCTGCCAGGAGGGACCTGGGTATGAGGTCTGTCTTGGATACAGTGATGAGAATGAGGCATCTGATTAGATAAATTAAAAGTTAAATAGGATCATAGGCATAGGTAAAATCTGGCCACACAGTGCTAGGACCAGGACAGCCGAGTCTGAGCTCTGAAGTTTGCCAGAACAAACAGAGCTAAATATACACATATTTTGGTTGCCCACTAACCCTCAAGCTTTTTCACCCACTTTGCCGAGAAACTTAATGCTTTCAAACAAAGCTACAGACTGGAAGCATAACCCGTGTCTACACAAATACTAAACCTTCTGCACAACTAGAATTCATCTGGTTACCAGTGACCTGGAATAAATGAAAAGAACTGGGTCACTCAGTGTCCTCACATAGCATTTTTTTTTCTTTTTCAAATAACTGCAGCAAAGACCCCCAGCCCAGGCCAGGAATGTTATTAAGGAAATACAGCTTATTCTAGGACTTTAGGGAAGGACATTATTTTTTTGTGTGTTGTACCATAAATAGATACCTGGATAAATAAGAAATAAGATGTTTCTTTAAAAAAGCAAATTAATCTTTTTCTTCCCCCAAAGGCTTATAATCTATTCATGACAATTGGTATATAGCAATATCCTCCAAAGCCCCAAAGCCAAGGAGAACAGCCCAAAGGAGCTGTCCCAGTAGGAGGTTTTCAGGACTCTCAGAGAAAGAGTAAACATGGTTAAAGAGACAGCAGTTGGCCAATTGTGCCATATGTAAGGAGAGATGAGGACAGAGGGTAATGTCAGGAAAGACAAATATGAGGATCACAGTATCCTTTGGGTTCTTCAAATAACAATCATTGTGATTTTAAATGGTTATGTAAAATAAAGAGAGCCCAGAGATGGGCAAAGGAAATGGGTAGACATTTTACAGATTAGAACATCTAAGTGGCCAATAAAAATGGGGGTAAAATATATTTTGTCAACCTAACCAGTTACTAGGAAAATGGGAAATTAAGTAACAATGGGATCTCACTCATCAAGTTGTAAATACAAATGGTTTATGTCCAGGTGCTCAATGGCTTGTGGGGAAAAAGACATCCTTAGACATTCCTGGAGACATGTGAACTGTTGAGGCTATCCTGGGAAGCACTTTGGCAATATGTGCTAACATCAAATGTATGTCTGTGTATACACACCCATGCATTCCTTTGGCTCAACAATCCTACTTTGAGACACTATTCTATAAAAACAAAAGCAACAACATATAAAGATGCCTATTGTACCATTATTTGTGATAGCAACAAAACTGGAAACAATCTGAATACTCATAAATGGGTGAATAATTGAATAAATTTTAGGATTTCATACTGAGGTTGATTGCACAACCATTAAAAAGAAATGTGTTAATTTTATCCTAGTTGCCCTTGAGGGATTTCAGCAATGTGTGGCTAGGCAGGAAAAGCCCCATACAGAAAAGTATGTGGCACACAAGTCCATTTTGGAGTAAAATATATAATATATTGGCATATGATTGATTAGCAGAAAAGTGTGAATGGAAGGAAAAAGATAAATAGAGGAGAGGTAAATAATGTATAAAATATAAGTTTGTCTAAGTGAAGTAAGTCAGATAGAGAAAGACAGGTAACTCAGAATTTTACTTAGAAGTGGAATCTATGCAAATAAAACAAATAAAATGAAACAAATCGCAGACTCAAAGATACAGAGAACAGAATGATGGTTGCCAGAAATGGGTGAAGGAAAGCAAGAGATACAAATATCATAAAGTTAAGAAGTCATGGGGATGCAATGTACAGCGTGGGGAATATAGTCAATAATGTTGCATTAAGTTTGTATGGTGACAAATGGTAACTAGATGGTCCCTAGACTTATTGAGATGATAGGTTTGCAGTGTCTACAATATCAAATCACAACATCATACATGTGAAACTAATAGAATGGTGTATGTCAATTATATTTCCATAAAAAAATAAAGTTGCTCATGGGATTTAGATAATCATACTATGAGTATATGTAAATAATAGCATATAGGAAGATATATGTAAAAAAGATGCTATGTGATGGTCACTGAAATGTTAATGGGCCTCTGAGAGGAGAGACTTCAGGTATATCTCTTTTCTATACATTTCTGTATTTCTTTTTACAACAAGCGTGTGTTTTTTTTAATCAGAAGAATAAACAAAGATCTATTTTAATTAGAATAACACTTTTACACACAAACTCACTATTGTTTCTATACGTTTCACACAGAGTAGTATTCATTGTGCAAGTGACCAATGAAGGCAGTGGGAGAGAGGCTGGAGAGAGGAGCATTTGAGCCATAATGTGCATTCTTTTTATTTCCTGCACTCTGGATCTATTCAAATCTCGTCTCCTGCCGAGGGATTCAGTGCAGAACTAAAATATGATGACTTACTTGGCAGCAGCAAAAAAAAGAGCATTTACTCAAATGCAATAAAGATAAGCAATAAGTTTCAGTGATGCATATAGTATGTTCTCTGCTCGCCTGCTTGTTCTTTCTTCTCTCAGCAGAAGTTCAACTGAAAATAAGCTCAAACAGCAATTCACCAAATTAGCTAGTCACCTCACTTGTGACCAAATCACAGAGATGCTGAACCTCAGGCTTTCGCTTCCTAGAATATATGCAGTTTGAAGAGACTTCACTTATTGAGTAAATGGGTAGCCTAGCCAGTTTGAGTTCTCTGGAAATGAGATGCAGAAATAATCTTTGTGCCCAATACCCACACATATTATCTAAGTTAGCTCTCCCCAACTATCCACCTCTCAAAAAATAGTAATCCAGAAAATTTCCTCTTTTGCCTGTCCTTTCATAACCTTGAAAGTAGGTAAAATGATAATTGCATAGCAAAATCCTAAGAGTAAGCTGTAGGAAGAAATAAAGAGAAGAGAACTTTAATAAAGCACTGGCTGGATCATCAAGAGTTTGATACAGGACACAATCAGCCTTTCTTTACCCACAGAGGCTAGGGGTATTTGTTGTTTGTTTGTGTTTCCTTTCTGTCCCTGATTGGTCCCTGGATTGTCAGTGCTTGGTACTGTGAACAACTCTGAATCAATCACCATGCACAGAAATTACTAAGTGCACTTTGGGATCTTCTGACTGGCTGACATGAAGCAAATGTCAGCCTTGTGGGGGAAGAGATAGTGCCATGAGAACTACCCCATCAGGAAGACGGGCAGCTTCCCCAAAGAAAAAAAATGCTAGGCAGACCAAAGTATTAGCTGTTTACTGTACTGAGATGCTTTTGAGCAGTGATAGCCTAGGCACTATCGGAAGGTGCCTTTTTTTTTTTTTTTTTGTTCTATGCTATCTTTTAACATATTTGGCCAGTACAAGCAATATATGAATGCAAAATAATTGGTTTTTTTTTCCCATTTGGATCCAGAGTGAGGATTTTATTCCATACATTCATTTTGAAAAATTCATTCTGGAGGTGTCTCTTATTTGTTTTCCTTATTGGCCAGTGGTAGCACTTCTGTATACTCTCAGAAAGGTTGACATTTGCTTCTTTATAGTAAATGACTTTTGTATGCTATTAGGAAAATCAAATCAAAATGTTACCCTTTAGTCCTTTCAGTTGTTGATTAAAATTCTCAAAAATAGGACACCTGGGTGGTTCAGGGGTTGAGTGTCTGCCTTTGGCTCAGGTCGTGATCCCGGGGACCTGGGATTGAGTCCCGCATCAGGCTCCCTACGGGGAACCTGCTCTTCCCTCTGCCTATGTCTCTGCCTCTCCTTCTCTGTGTGTCTCTTATGGATAACTAAATAAAAACGTCAAAAAAATTTTCTCAAAAATAAATAAATTAATTAATTTAATTTAATTTTACCAGAAGATATCTCTTTAAGCCAAAATAAAAATGACTTTTCTTTTTGAGAATTCACCTTAACAATGAGAACAGGTACCTTATCCTGACTTCAAGCCACACCTCGGACTGCCTATGTTAGTTTTCTGTTGTTGTGTAACAAATTGCCACAATCTTAACAGCTTAAAACAACACATACTTATTATCTCACAGTTGTGAAGGTCATGTGAACACAGCTGGGCTCTCTGCTCAGAGTCTCCCAAGGCTGAAATCAGGGCGTTGGCCTGCTTGGGCTATATTGCAGAGTTGTGGAGGCTCTAGGAAGGAATCCACCTCCAAGCTCATTTAAGTTGGTGGATTTGTTCCTGTGGCTGTAGGACTGAGGTTGTCATGTCTTTGCTGGTTGTCAGCAAGGAGCTGTTCTTACTCCTAGAGGTGGCCCTGCATTCCTTCTGGCTGGCCCCCTCCATCTCAGAGCCAGCAACGGGGCTCTGAGTCTTTCTCACGTGATGAATTTCTGTGGTGTCCTCTTCTGCCACCCTTTGGAGAAAGCTCTCTGCTTTTAGGGTGCACAGGACTCGATCAGGACCATCTGGACAATCTCCCTTCCTTAAAGTCAGCTGTGCCATATAATATAATCACAGAAGTGATAACTCATCAAATCCATAGATTCTGGAGATTAAGGATAAGGTAGGGGACATCTTTGGAAACTATTTTGGAAATTTTGCCTGCCACCTTGCCTCGTCCTCGTCCTCTCCCTCCTCATCCTCCTCTTCTTGCTTCTCCTCCTCCTCCAAGCCAACATTTTATTCAGTGCTTGTTGTGTGCCCAACAGGTGCTTTGCTGAGTGCTGCATATGGATTATATTTACAATATCTCTATGACTTGGGTGCTATCATCAGCTCTATTTTCACATAAGAAAACAGGCTTAGGCAGCTAAGTTCTTTGCCCAAAGTGACAGGCCAGCAAAAGGTGATGTCAGGGTATGAACCCAGGCCTGACTCTTGCTTGTGATTTTATTCTTAACTACTTCCCTAGTTTATCTACATGTCAAAGTTTTAAAATTCCACTTAGTCCATGTTTGATATTGTTAGTTCTAGCTATGTTATTTCATATGGACGATATATAATAGACTCAAGAATGTTGTAAATCTAAACAAAATATTTTAATTTTCCATAATGAGTAAAATTTACTGTATTTAAATACAAAAAAAGGAGCTATTGTCATTTTCATGACAAGCATTTTGAATTGTGTTTTCAGTAGAAATGTTCGTTTGGACTGAGCCAATGTCACAATTGCCAGACTATCTTTTGTGTGTGTTTTATAAAAGGCACTACTTCAGACCCCTGGGCAGACCATTCAGAGAAAAGGGGCCCCTCTGGGTGGATAAATTAGAAAAAAGGACTGTCTTCTGGGCTGACACTTGGGGAATGAAATCTAGATTGGCTTTCACAACCACCCACACCCTTGGCAGGCTGCCCCCTGCATGCACAGCCCAGACAACCATAGACTGAGGCTCATTCTGAGCCATGCACATTCTCCAAGCTCTACCTTGCAAATAGCAGTGCTCATTTGCAAAACTGCTATACACATTATGTACTCTCTTGCTGTGGGCCTAAGAAGCTGGTCTGGGCAGGATCAAATATCTTTCCAATGCCTTCCATTAGATCAAATACTGAGGAGACTGGCCCAAGATACCAATGGAAATGTTTTACAAATTACACAGTAGCTAAAGAAATGAATTTTATGGGTATCAATTTTGAGAGACTTTTGCACCACATCTTTGGTTTAACTTTTCACATTAATCTTTTCCATTTTATAATTTAAGTATAGAAACACTGAGAGGGAACAAAAGTCAGAAAAATTATTTTTTGGGAATTTCTAAATTGCCCGATTTACTTTTTATAACCCAGCCTAAGAATTAAAACCCTAAAGACAGGAATAAAAGATTTACTGTGTATCCAAGTCAACAATTATAAACACTGTCATTCAAAAGTTGGGCTGTTTCTTTGCATTTAATGTAGAATTTATGAATTCTCATAAACCATTCACATTTCATTTAGCACTCTTTTGAGTCTTTTGAGTACTAAAACATTTGTTTTAATGCAACACATTAGTGTCAGGATTTCTAAAGTAAGGGGCTAAATTACTCATTGTCTTGAAAGGAAATAATATTTGTTTTCACTTTTATGGCATAAGCAGTAACGACAGAAACCAAAACCAAGCCAAAACAAAAACTTAAAAAAGTCAATGCCTCAGAAAATACATCTCTTTTTTCCAACACCCACAGTTTGTGACTTTCATCTACAGTGTTTTTCTTCAAATCTCAAACTCCACTATAATAGTCAAACATTTGGAATATGAGTCCCCAAGGGCCTGGGTCAAAGTCCAGGTTGACAGATTGGTACTGTTGCCCACGGGGCAGCAATAAAAACTCAGTGGCTTGTTATAACATCCATTACTTAAACCTATTTAAAGGTGTGACGTATTTGTTCAAGGTAAGTCTTTTTCCAAATTAAACTTTTATTTAGTGACATAAAAAATTTCCAATTTTATTTTTAAATTCTATATTTCTTCTAATTACTCTTTAGAAGCAAGTGTTTCAGTATTTCTCTTTTGATTAAAAACAAAACAAAACAAAACAAAAAAAAAAACAAAGAAGACCCATGATAGTGCTCACCATAGATGACACCATCAGCCAAAATTATTTCACTGCTTAATCATGAAACAGATCCAACACTGAAACAATACCAGAGATTCACTCATTGAAACAGAAGACACCATATCATTCTGAGGTGGAGAAGCATAAATATGATTTATTAAAAACCTTAGTTGGGAGAAGTTTGCATCCTACACTTGACAAACAAAACAAACTGAAATCATGGATTTGCTTTTTAAGCCCCTCCAGAGAAGACATATAAGTCATTTCCTGTGATCAGTCCATAGTTAGATTAATCTTCTGCACCTTCTTCATTTGCTGCAGTGGGTGTTCAATAAATATTGATGCTCAGAATACTGATGCAGAAGTACTGCCAGCTAAGCATCATCAAAGAAAGGCTCAAGGACCAAGAGTCCAGAGAGTAAATAAAGTAGAATAACCCATTATATTAGCATCCACTTGGTTAAAAGGTCTAATTCTTTGTTTTTCTTTAAACTAGGTGAATTGGAGATGGTACAAATTTCCAGATGATAAACCTCCAGACCAAAAGTCAGTGGACTCATCTAGATTATGTATTTATACTGATTTAATTCATCAACTAAATGCCAAATACACATATTATACTCTGAGTGGCTTTAGGTTTGGTCTCTGGGTTTAAGATGCTTCTGCATCCTTTCTTAGCCTTTAAGAGGTAGAAGGTAGTGGAAAGTGAGCAGTATATACTTTTCCTTCTTGTCTTAGCATTGCATTGCTTTTTGTCTCCTGTTTTTGTCTTAGAAGCTGTTTTAGTAAACTTCATACATTATATTTTCTGAAGCTAAAGAGAATGACTTACATTCTATTTTTTTTGACAGTTTTTGGTTTTCATACTACATAGGCAAAGAGAGAAAAGAGGGACATGACTACAACCCAAGTGGAAGTTCCCTCTAGTATGTGGATAACTCAAAAGTGCTGGCAGGCTCAAGGTTCCAAATCCAGGGAGAAATTAAGCAATGTCTCATGTTCCTTAGTTCTGTGAATTTGAGTTCACATAGCATTATGCAAGGCTATCATTGTTTCTTTGAGTATATATATTTTTTGTTTATTGTTGTCTTTTGACATTGTTTTAAAAACCCACAAGTTAATTTATGTCATGATAAAAAAATTTACTCTAGAAAGAAAATCAGTAAATCAGCATGAAATTCTCAGAGGAAAAAAGTGTGATACAAACTTGAGTTATGACTTGAAAAAGTGTCAGGTAGCATAGACTGAAGCTAATTAATGAACCAACAGATAGACCAGGATCCAAAATTACTAAATGAGTTGTTTTGTTTTTTAAGATTTTATTTGTTTATGAGAGAGAGAGAGAGAGAGAGAGAGAGGCACAGAGACACAGGCAGAGGGAGAAGCAGGCCCCCTGCAGGGAGTCCGATGTGGGACTCCATCCTGGACCCCAGGATCATGCCCCGGAGCTGAAGGCAGACAGTCAATTGCTGAGCCACTCAGGATTCCAAGATGAGTGTTTTTTAAATAGCAAAAGGATTATGTTGAATAGAAACTGTTTGGTCTTAAGTAGATACCTGTCTTGTTTGTTTGATTGATTATTTTAATGAAAATAGAACACTAAATTTTAAAAAAATATTACTGGCAGCAAGAGGGATGCTCTGGAAAAATTTACTGAAAATTTGACTTAGATAATACATGGTGATTTTAATAACCTAAAGGAATTTGCTGTAAAAAAAAGAATACGGCTCTCTTAGTTTCTAGCTTTTAAAGCCAAATCATTGTATTTTCAAGACAGATCTCACTAAAGTACTATTCTATATTTCATGTTGTGTGTAAGTGACCAAAAAGTGAAATAAAAGAAAAAAAATGTGTTAAAAGTATGTGGTAATGCAAGATGTAAGGTCGAGTTTTGTTTTGACAGTCTACGAGTCCAAGCTCACTAGCTACCTCGACGTTAATTCAAGAAGGAGAATGTAACGGGTGAGGAAGAAACCTAACTAGAGTCATCATGCCAACTGACTGTTTTGATGACACAAAAATCAGCAATATTAAAACTACCACCTAAAAAGAAAATTATCCTATATCAATGATCAATCCTGGAGGCTAATAAAAATTGTTAATTCCATCTTGTGTTAAACACATGTTGTGAAATCTACAGTGTGACACAGCCCCTTTTACACACTATGACTTCCTTTTTCTTTTCCTGTTGTCACTAGTATTGTCATTGTATGGTGAGGATGCCACCACTGTCTTTGACAAATGGAACAAAACCCATTTATCTGGGATGATCGCTTCTTATTAAGGAACTTTTATATCAGGGATGAATAATGGTAAATAAGAAAGGAGACCAGACCACCCCAAAGATGGCACAGGAGGTCAGAGCTCAGATTTGGGCTTGACTGCTAGACAGATAGCTGTGGATTTTACCTGTATTTGATATTTCCCTTCTTGAACTAATGTTGGGGTAGGTAGTTAGCTTAGATTTGTAAGCTGTGTAGTTTGCTCATCTATAAAATGGGAATAATAATAGTACGTACCTTTACGATTAAAGAGAGGATGAAATATATTTAGATATCAAAAGCACTTAGCAAAGTGCCTGGCACACTGTAAGTGCCATATGTATTGCTTATTATTGTTGTTACCATTATTATTTTAAAAGAATTTGAGAAAGCCACTATGAATAACAGACTATAATATTCTATCCATATTAGACTATAGATAATAGAATAACTTTATATTAGTTCCCTAGAATACAATAAGGACAACATCTATTATGGATCAATTCCAACAAAGCTAAGAACCCCAAACCAATGCAGATAGAGGTTTTCTCTAACTTAGAAATTGCTCCTTCACATGGCATTGATACCACCTATCCCCCATTTATTCATTCAGCGAATATTATTAATCACCTAATGTATGCCAAGCATTAGACTAGATGTAGGGAAAACCATAATGAACAAGCTACCTGAACAAGTGGACCCTTTTGTCAGCTTATAGGTAAATATTTACCATGGAGAACGTGGTTCATGGGCTCAAATATGTCTAGATGTCTATAATGTGGATCTTAGGGAAATGTAAAGGTGCAAGTGCTGGATACTGAAAATTAAAGGTAAGAAAAAGTGGGAAAGAACGCCACAAGGTAGGTAGGAGGAGGCCAGAAATGAACTTCCTTAATTCAAAAATGTGCTCAGACCTGTACCACAAGTGAGGGAATAAACTTTTCCTTTTCCATTCTCTCTTTCTTCTCTTTTCCTATTCATCCTGGGAACATTTTGTGACTGTGATTCCTATGTCTCTGTACTCAAAAGATGGACTGTATAGGCACACATAAAATGCCTAAGGGTTCTAACCATGATGTAGGGCTTTATTTCTATTATAAGTGTCAATGCTCTAAACAACCTACTTGCAAATAAAATTTTGCACAATCCGTTTGCCTGTTGGAGTCTGTATTTTTATTATTGTGATAATTTTCTGGCTCTGATAATGCAGCTCATGAATGCAAGAGAATAAATGTTGATGTTTTCATTTTCTTTATGTGCCCTACACTCATGTTTTTCCCTGTGTTCTTATTACATAGGCTAAAGATATTAACTTTATTTTCAATAGCAAATTCCAAAATGACTTCATGGAGAACAAAAGAGACAGATGGGTGGTTTATACTTGAAAAGAGATTAATTTGCATGGTTTCAAATTGAAGTGAAGAGATTTGCACCTAAACGAAACCAGAGAGCAAAAGAGTGGAACATGGCCTATTCCTTGCTCCATAATTTGCTACCAGCATGGGTCAGTGCATGGCAATATTTTCAAATGTAATCTTTGTCTCATTCAAAAGAAAAATGTCAAGTGAGAAATGAAACACAAAAGTCAATTTGTTATTCTGGGGGAAAAAAGTTCTGAGAAATTCTAATTAGCAAATTTGTTTGGATTTTTTTCTTTCCTATGGTAATCCACAATGTCACTACTCCAAACTTAGCCTTTACCTGGTTCTATCACAGTCTGAAATGATTACTCAGGTAACTGACACCAAAAATATTGTGTAGCTTCCATAAACAAATAAACATCACAAAATGCTCAATTTATGATGTTAAAAAAATGATGTCTGACGAAGTTGCAGTACGAGGGCCACTGCCATCTGGCTACTCTGAACTAAACCATCAATAAAGTAAAATAAAATTTTCTTACATAAGAACCTATCTTAGAAATATTTCCTTGATTTTCTATACAGAATTTTTCTTTTGCTGTTTGTTATTTGATTTCTGCCGCTGGCCTATCTTCACTATGTAGCTCTGAACTAATTTTGTGAAAGACACTAAGATCTCATAGATGTCTTATTATGTACTTGTTTCCAGAACACACATATTAGCATTGCAAAATTTTGTATGTCCAGATGTCTCTTACATGTTTCCTTTGATTTATAGCCTAAGGGTTGGGAAACTTTCAGAAATGAACTGTTGTGCTAGCATCACAATCCCTGTTCTTCTGGCATCTGCGGGGGAACGGACGACAGCAAAGCTGGGGTAGATAACTAAGGCCTCTGTTCAAAAACATCTTTAATGTTCTAGAGATTTCTGCTTGCTCGGTACTCTCATCAGTGTAGTCAGATTCTTTCCTCCTGTGGGTTGACATGAACACTGAAGAATTGGGATTTTGATGGGAAAGAAAAGAGGAACAAGAGTGCATGTGTGCACATGTATGTTACACCGGAGGCATTTAATAGCTAGAAGATGGTATGAAGGAATGAGATTATTTGAGTTGAGAGAAAGAAGTGTCGGAAGATAGGGGATGAGCTGAGAAATGAGGTATCAGAGTGTCAATGACCAGTTATGTCCTTGGTGTTTTCTTTAGGCCCTAAAGGCAGGAATAGCTTTGAAAGCCACTGAAAACAGGAATGTCCTCCTCATCAGAACTGTCCTAACATATTTGGTTGGGAATATACCTTAGAGGACATAGAATTGGGATGGAAACTGTATTTTACCAATGGCAAATAAGATAGTCAAAATGTTCTTCTTGGGATGCCTGGGTGGCTCAACGTTTGAGCGTCTGCCTTCGGCTCAGGTCCTGATCCCAGAATCCGGAATCAAGTCTCACATCAGGCTCCTTGTGGGGAGCCTGCTTCTCCCTCTGCCTATGTCTCTGCCTCTCTCTCTGTGCTCTCATGAATAAATAAATAAAAATCTTAAAAAAAAAAAAACCCAAATGTTCTTCTTAACAAGATGGAAATAATCAAATAATCACATTTGATTGGTTCTAAATGAACTGACCGTTTTGCACGGTGTGCATTAATATTTATAATCTATGGTACCAGACATCTGTATAAAATGTGATGAACTACTTATTAGCTATGTACTGACTTTCCCCATGATCTCATCTTCATGCTCGGACTGAAATTCCCCAGCTGTGACTTACAGAAATGCTTGCTCATGTGCTGTGTCATTCTTGCTCCTTGTTTCCCACAAGTATTGACTAAGCATCTACAGCGTTTTAAAGAATATATTCAGTACTAAAGATATAGTCATGAACCGAGTGACTTTAAAAAATGTATAGTCTGTGGAAGGCATGTATTTAGCCCTGCGTTAGTTACACTGATGTAATTATTATAAAGAGCCATTCAATAGGTAGGCCCAAAGAAGAAATATGAAGTGTCATAAGAACACATAACATTAGGAAACAAGCCTATCTGGGGAACCAAGGAAGACTTTCCTGGCAGGGGTCAGAGGGTTAGGGGTTAAGGGTGAGGCAGGGCACTAATGGTCTCAGTGGATGGTAAGTTGGATGAAGACCTTGATGCCTTTAAAAAAAAAAATTAACTTTGAAATAATTATAGACTACAAGAAGTTGCAAAAGAGTACATAAAGTACTATGACCCTTCCACCAGTCTCCCAGAATGGTGATATTTTGTATGACTGTAGTATAATATCAAAACCAGAAAATTAACATTGGTATTATGCCGGTAACTACACTACCGTCTTTACTCTGTTTTTACCAATTTCTACATGTACTAATGTATGTGTGTGTATGTAGTTCTATGAGATCTGACGCCATGTAAATATCTATGGAACCAGCACCATAACCAGGGTACCGAAGCATTCCATCATCACAAAGATTCTCCCTTGTGCTTTCCCTTTAAAGTTTCACTAGTGCCTCACCCCTGCCTCTGTTCCCTGGTAACCACTAATCTGTCCTTTTTCTCTATAGTTTTCTCATTTTGAGAATATTCTATAAGTGGACATCTATAGTATGCAACCCTTTTTAAGATTGGCTTTTTTCACTAATCATGATGCCTGTAAGACCCATCCAAGTTGTTGCAGGTGTCAATAGTTTGTTCTTTTTTTTTACCGCTGAGTAATACTCCATTGTATGGATTTATCAGAGTTTGTTTAGCCATTACTTCATGTAAGGACACTTTCAGTTTAGGGCTATTATGAAAAAAGCCTTTATGAACATTTGTGTATCCTACTGCATTTTGAAGAATGAGAAAAGGGCCGTGTGACCCTGGCACAAAACGGGACTTGTTGAGAACCCAGTTATGCAAAGCCACAAATCCTTTCTGGACATGGTCCAGAGGTGACCATGAATAAATAAATTAGAAGAAACTGAATGTAAGTGACCATGAATAAATACGTTAGAGGAAACTGAATGTAAACCCAGAGTGTTTTTGGGACTCTGACTTTTGGTGGCAGATCAGATATCCAGATGGTTGCCTTTTATTTTTCATTTTTAAATCTAATTGTTGGAACATAATGAGGTGGTCAGATTTGAATACTAGTTTACAGATGGATGGGGGCTACTCTATACTTGAGATAGCTAATTAAGACATAATCTCTAAAAACAGGCTTATAAAAACTTCTCTTCCCTCTGTTCACTGAGAAAAAAAACTTATATTTAGCAAAAGAATTTTATTGGAGGCACCAAATTGAAAACTGTCAGCTCAGATTCTGTAACCTAAGGAGGATTCCGCCTAATGGTGTGTTGATTAAGAATGCAGAAAAACAAATTGAGAAAGCTCGAGGTTACTGGGTTTCCTTTAAATCAGCAGGCATCGCATAATGGGCTGTGAGAATTCTGATCAAACCAGAGGTCTGCAGAGAGCGGGTGGTCTCCTGCCAGAGGAAATATGGTCTTGAAAATTAGAACTGTTACCTGTTTCATTCACATTCACTTTCTTGATAATATTTAATTCAATAATTTTGAGGGAGGAGGTAGGTGCCACTCAAAGGTATGAGTTCCCCTTAATGTGAGATGAAGGAGAAAACTACCAAGGAGATGTGAGAATCAAACCAGACCTTTCTGATTTAATCCAGTTTATCAAAAACAGTTGTTCCTAGAGGGTGTTTCACTCATCTTTCTTCACTGATTTCCTGCTATAGTTCGAGGATCGCTCAGGTTTATACTTAGTGGCTATCAAATCGTTGCACGTCTTAGTTGCATGTGCCCAACCAAATAAACCAATTTAAATATAAGAGTAAAATAACAACATACAAAGTTCAGAAAATGGTGAGGAGGGTGGATGGAAAGATTTATAATGTCATTATCCACACAGTCACTTTCAAAAATCTTCAATGATGATGCTCAACGTTTGGAAGGATGAAGTGAAACAAACATGCTAGTACACTCTTGATAGGTATTTTAAGTGGGACAAACCCTTCAGGAAAACCATTTGGGCACTTAAAAGTTTTTATATCAATGGAGCCAAGAAACTCGCTTCTATGAATGTTTGCTAAGATAATCATTAGAGATACAGACAAAAAGTTACATATAAGATTATTCTTTGCCATGTTACTTGTGATATAGAAAAATGGAAGTAACCTAAAAGGGAATTTAATAAGTTAAAAATATCTTTACAGGGATTAAAACTAAGTATTCAAAGAATATTTAATGACTTGAGAAAGTGCTTGTATTGTGATAAAAAGTGGGAATACAGAGAACATGTAGCATTATGTACCCTGTCCAGTTCAGACCTAATCAGACCTTTCTCTTTCTCCTCTCTTCTTCCTTCATTCAGCATTTTGCAGTAAATATTTTACATCTGAGAGTTAGGGATTGCTTTGGAAATTCATATTCTGGTTTCCAAATCTAACATGCATCCATGATTAATTCCAAATAATTGGGATAAATTACATTTCACACTAAACACATGAAATCTAAAAACTAAAGAGAACAGAAGTTAATCTTCTCAGATATTCATTATGCGTGTCAGTTATTACTCTGCTAGTTAGAAGAGATTTTCACTGATAAAGTGACAAATCAATGAGCTTTATAGTGCCATTGTCTACATTGTCTATAAAGCCACATTATACATTATACTTGCATGTTGCCTTAGAAGTAATATTGTACCTGTAGTGGAGTCTTATTTTAGCTCATCCTCTGTCTAGACATGGTTGTGTCACATTGGAAAGCTTTTTCTTTCTGGATGTTAGTCTCCTCATCTGTGAAATGAACATAAATGAATTGAAATGGTTTATCATCCTCCCAAGGGGAGTGTGAGTGTGTGTGTTGAAGTTAATAAGATGCAAGTTTTCAATAATAAATGAGAAATTTGAAGCATATCACTTCTAATAACTTTGTGAGACTCAAACTTTTTTGACAGTGTGATTTCATCCTATATATTTTGCCTGCTGCTATATTGCTTATCTCTTTGTAACTGGTGGTATGTCGTCCACTGGTATCCCTTCCAGGTCCTAAATGAGCAAATACTTGCGGATGAAATGAAGTGCTATTGTGTTGGCAAAGGTTTAAAAGTCTGAAAATAGCCAGTGTTATAAAGGGCGTGAAGAAAAGCCATTGTTATACTCTGTTGTTGGAAATGTAGATTGATTTTGGAGGGTGATTAGGCAATAATCTACCCAAATTTTAAATGCATAGACCCTCCAGTTAGCCATTCTACTGCTAAGAAGATGCTATAATTATACTTGTAAATGTGGAAAGATTTATATAGAAGGATTTCTTTTGCAACATTCTTTATAATAGAGAAAAATGCATACAACTCAAAATGAGTGCTAGATATATAAAGTATGGTACAGCCATACAATGGAAAACTATTTAGCCATTCAGAAGAATGTGTTGGATCTGCACGTACTGAAATGGAAAGATGTCTAAGATATTATGGTAATTGAGAATAGCAAATTGAAGAGCAATTTGTATGGTGTGACCTGTGTAAAAAGAAAACTGTGTTTACATAGATTTGAATAGAAAAAAATGGGGAGGTTGATAAGAGATTGTTAGGAACAGTTGCCTCTAGGGAATGGGACTGGAGGATGTGTTTTGTTCTTAGGTACTGCATAAATTGTTTACCATGAATATACATTGTTCCTATAATAATAAAAGAGCAATTTTCACTCACAGGATTAGAACTAATAGAGAAATCAGCAAAGCTGCAATGATGATTGTTGTGCTAGATATATTTCCCTCTTTTGCACTATTTTATTTGGGGAGACTCATAGGAAAGTAATACTAGCTCATTGGATATGAAAAATTATACATCAGATTGTTTTCCAAAGAGTTATGCCAGTTAAAGATACTACCAGCACCATTTGAGAGTAACAGAGTAATAGTTTTATTGGTATTATCCGTAAAAGAATTGTTTCTGTTAATTTAAAATGCAAATACAAGATTTAATTACCGTTTTAATTTATTAGCATTTTGTACTACTCCTGTTCTGATTTATTTTATTATTGATAATTTATGCTAAGGAAAGATCCTAAATACAAACAGCAGCAAACAAACAAAACTTTATGACAAAAATTTTTATTCTAGAAATATCTATAATAGTGAAAAATTAGTAACAACTTAAAATCTTTGAGAAACAGTTAATTGTGGTAGGTCCACTTCCCACCAAGGGACATTATGTTTTTAACTATATATGCCAATTATATAATAATGTAGAAGTAGGTTATACTTACAATATTTAGGAAATGAAAAAAGTTAACATATATAATTACTATACTATGAAGACTACATAAAAATTATATATCCACTCAGAATAAAAAAAGAAGGAAAGTCATTAAAATGGTAAATTGGAATAAATTTCATTAAAATGATAACTGTGAAAGACATTTTACTCTCTATTTAATATTTGCTAACTTTATTCTTTACTTGATACATATACATATTTTTTAACTCAGGAAATTACCCGATAGAGCTTTTTTTAGAATGAAATTAAAAAGAGACTATGTAAATGTCCATTGGTAAGGGTCAAGATTAGCACTCAGTAAAGTTTAGTGTTCCTTCCATATCAACTACAAAATAAATAATTATACATTCCATACTCTGCCTCTTTCAGATGTTAGGGAAATCAAAATTTTCTATTTGAAAGTGAAGATACATCCCTGTATTGTCTTCTTATCCTCTCTCCTCAGCCATCATGGTAATTTTATATACAACAACAATGAAATACAAAACAAACAGAAATCTTCTCCAAAGAATGCAGAAAAACGTAAGGTAGAGCATGTATTGCTCCAGAAAATTGTCAAGACATAGAAAAAGAAAAAAGTTTATGTTGACAGTCCCACCATATTTGAGGAGGAAAGCAGTGATATGGCTACCTACTATTTTGATAGATGATTGAAAACACAATTTCCCTTTCCTCTACAATTTCCCTTTCCTCTATATGACTGGTGATGTTTGAGTGAATGCCATATACTGACTCATGGAATTGAGAGTTGTACTTAAAATTGTTAAGAACAAACTAGATTGTTTCATGTTTATTTATCAAATTAGCAAGAAGGGATTTTCAGAGTTTAATGATCTAATTTTACAATTATTTTGATTCGGAAATCTGCAATTATTTTTCTAAAATACGTGAAACTGAAAAAAGAAGCAAAAACTTCTATTTGGGGATAGGACAAAAGATAGGAAGACGTGGAATGGGCTGTTAAATAGGGATAGCTCTTCCAAAATATATATGACAGTCAGGAAATTGCTAAGCAGTAAGGTAAAGAATCAATCCCTAGAGTCTAAAGTTTATAATCTACAATATGGCTAACTAGTCTAGGAAAAATCAAGGTATAACCTATTTGAATATGTGCATATTCCATTTGTTGAAAAGTTGATAAAGAAAATCTGAAATTTCCCATTATAATTTAAGGGATACTTGAGCTCCAAAAAGATGTACCACAGCATCAAATACACACTCCACATATTATCTTTAATTCATTAGCAGTAAACTTTATTTGTGGCATAATCACTTCTCCCCATATTCCAAATGCCCACACTGCTTTCTTTACCTTGTTTCCTATAATTTTGTATACAATATGCAAATGTACTAAAATTGAAATATGGCTTAGCGATTTTTAACACTATAAAACCTTAAAATATAAAATATGACTGCTAAATATTTTGATTTAATGGGCCTGGTGTTGTACTACATATTTATCTTAACTCACTCTTAAAATGTCAAATGGAACTCAAAAATCTGTTTTAGTTCCAAATGTAGAACTATTAATTTTATGGCCTAATATCTGATTAAATTTAACTGTGCTTCTAAGAGTGTATAGATTCCAAGCATTAGACCGATTGACTGTTTAATTCCATCATTTTAAGTGGAATTGAACCCCATCTTGCCAAATATGCTAATATCCTGGGGGTGGGGCCAGGGAGAACTGAAATAATAGGTGTTGTAAAGCTCTGTGCCTTTGTGTCTTCTGCTTGGGAGGCTAACCAAAACATGTTAACACCTCCAGTAGCCACATTCTGGGTTAGATAATATGCAAGGAAAAAAGGAAAAAAGGACTTTTTGATGATTTCTTTTGCCTTAATAAACCCATATAAGTGTCAGTAGATCCATAGAATTAAAACAGAACATCCACACACCCAGGAGTAGGCTCTCTGGGGAGGGGGTACTGAGGCTGTCTAACTTCCAGTGAACAGGTCTAAGACTACTTCCTAATGGCCAGCTTTTGAGGTAATGCCATTCTTAGTCTGAGAAAAAAAAAGGCACAGACAGGCTTATGTTCATGGCTGTTGAGAATCTTGCTGACTGGTTCATTAAACAGAACTGGCAACTGACTCCTAAGATAAAAGTTCTTGATGGCTTTCCAAGCAGGAGGAAGGGCATTGAGTGACACATATAAATATATAAGGGAAAAGAAGGGTGAGCTTGAATGGCAGTGACCTTTTCATGAAAGGTTTATGGAAGAGGTACTAGTTATAAACCTTCGACTACATTCTGGAGAATTTATTCACCCCTAGGCAAATGGTAAGACTTTAGGAAAGAAGGAAAATTTGGGGTGTCTTAAGTGGTATGTGGTGAAAGTCTTGAAAATAGTGTGGTCTTAGGCATGGATCACTACACTGGACTACTGCACGTTCTTTCTCTTAATTCTATGACTGACTTTGTGTGAGACTTTGGGAAAATTTCTTGAGGATTCTTTTTAATGGGAATAACCACTTTCATTATTATTATTATCTCTGATTATTCTGTATTTGTCTAACTATGTATTTACTGATTTATATTATGTGTATAATAAAATATCTGAAGTTCTTTAGAAGAAATACAGAATGCAAACAAATGATATTTAAATTTAGCTACTTTTAAGTGTAATTGGACAACTTTTATGTAGTGACTATCATCTTCAAATGTATTTTTTCAGAATAAATGAACCTCAAAATCCACATGATGATAATTCATCTCAATCTTCCTTTGCCCAATTTTTGTATCAACTACATGATAAAAATAAACATTTTAATTAAAGACTTGGATACAAGTATTATAATAGGCCCTAGGTCATTTCAGACTTAAGAAAGAAATCAGTGTAAGTTGTTAGCATTATACACGTATGGGATGCAGCCTTAGGAATGGACCTACAGGAATTTTTCTCTAAAAAAATATCTTAAGTACGATGTTTAAAAGCCAACTCTCTATGGAGATAATAGTAACAGCAATAGATATTTGATCATTAGTAGAATGGTAGGTTCTTATTGTTACTTAATAAAATTAAACCCTCATTACTGTCACCAATTTTTGCAAATATTTCAGTTCCTTTCACCCAAAATTAGTGTTTTTACAAGCATTGCACTTTTATAATACTTTATTATCTCACTACTAAGTATATGTCATATGTGAAAAAAATCTTATCTTTAAAATTACCACATCCCTCAAAGGATAATTTAAAATGGTATCTAATTGCATTTTACAAATTCAAGTGTTTTCAATTCTACTTTAAATTCGTTGATAAGGTCTATTCTTTTGTAACTTAAAGAAAAAGCAGTGATTGTGCTGTTTTTCAAACCATTTTGACAATAGTTCTAACATGCTTTTTTCTCTTTTGCTCTATGAAAAAATAGCTGGCTTAATAAATTGAATTTTAAATGATTCTTATGGAACATTTATATAACAACTCTAAGATGACTATAACAGAGCCAAAAAGTAATTAAAGCTTCATAAATGCATAGTGACATGATCCAATCAGTCATTTACATTTGGGTAGTTCAAAGTCAGAGGACCTGGGAAAGCTTTCGTTCATACGAGAGGAGCAAATAGAAAGAATAAGAAGAAAATGAGAAGACAGTTTTAGGGAATTAAATTAACCTTAATAGACAGAAGTGGATTAAGGAATAGCTTTAAGAATAATTTTCCCCGTAAGAAAGAATCGGAGAAGTATGATGTTTATAAAATACTTACAACACGAGCAATTTTCTTTTAAAAAGAATAATAATAACCTAAAGAATTAAAATCACAGGTCTCACCATATTAAAACCATGACAACTCATTTAATATATATATATATATATATGTATATGAGTGAATATTTTCATCAAGTTTTAAGTAAATTAATGGCAGAATAATTTTTACAAGGGGTGATTTGGAAAAAGTTGCAAATGATAGAAAGTTTTTATTTTCTTTAATAACTTTTCTGAAAGAATAGGGAGGGAAGTTGGAAAGAAGAATGGAGGGAGCTTTCTTCCTTCCTCCTCTTGTTCCTTACTTCCTTGCTTCTTCCTTCCCTTAACTTAATAGGAGGGAATAAATGCACTGTCTGTTTCATTCTTACTAAATCAAATACTATTGAGTACAAACTCGCTTTAGGTATATACATAGTCTCTTAATGGACATTTCTAATTAACTCTATCACAGTCACTTCAAAATCAGCATGTTCTAAATCTAATTCATCACTTCCCCCTACCCCGTGGCCTGTCTCTATTTCCTATTGCAAGTACCATTTCCCAGATCTATCAAGCTAGATGCTTTGGTGTACCTATGGACATCTACCTTTGCTCAAATGCTACTTTCTATTGCTTGATGTACTATCTCACAGCCTCCAATTTCATAGTCTCTGTCCATTCCCTGCTAAATTATCTATTAACAGTGAATTTGGTCATGCCATTCTTTTACTGAATAATCTACTATAAGCAGAGATTAGGTAAGGCTCTACTGCCCCTGCCTCTGTACTTGACTTCTAGGTAAAATTGGCAAAACTCTTCATCTCCTCCAATTTCAGCATGGTTTGATCAAAACTTTCCCCAAGAGTTTTACATATGCCTGTGGGAGTTACATGTTAAGTCACCTCAGCCTCAGTTAGTGGCACGTGTCGTATATGTGCCAGTAACTCAGCCCTCCACTTGATGTTCCCAAATGATAAAATACATAAATACAAATTTGATGGACTTAGAGATCTGGGAGAAAGGCTGAAGAGTGAACTAAATATGAGCAATACAAATCATTTCCAATGGAGCAGAGAAATGAATGTTCTTAAAATACCCTTCATTTTCTTTTATGTGGTGGATATTTACTAACATGTTTATGAAGCTGTTTTTTGCTTGTTTTTCTCTGTCTTGTTGGGTTCTCTCTTTCCCTCATTTCTCTGTTCCTAGCCTCCTTCTTATCAACTCCAAATTCTTCTCCTTCCAATTTTCAGAGTAATTCAGCTGCCCCTTCACCAAGCCTCGCGTTCATTAAAGCTTATCAGACATGTTTAATGAAGCCCATCAAGGCACAGACAAAATGGCTCTCCATTTGATTTGTTCCTCTTTCCTTAGAAGGTAGTTGTAGTCATTTAAAAAAAGAAAAAATAAGCAAATTAAAAAAGATAAATACTGTAAAACCAAACATCATCAAGGATTCCTGTTTCCTATCAGATAAAATCTGACTCCTTAGTTATCCCATAAGAACCCACTTTCTACCCATGTCTTCAATCTTAATTTTGATGGTACCCCCACCCTTTCTAATTCTCAAGGTTTAGGATACTTCTCATCTTTCTTCAAACACAGCAGATCCTTTGTGTGATCTATTTCTTTTTCTGGGATATCCTATGCTGCCTTTTTTTCCCTAATGGACTCATGCTTCAAGATCTTTCTCAGGGGTTTCCCCTGGCCCCTGTGCAAGGTTAGCCTCAACTTCATGCAGCACATGCATTTTAATTGTTTGAAAACATTCCTCCTTCTACTAGAATGGGTGCTGCTTTAGGAGTCACGGGTTATACTCTGGAAAAGTAGAACAGTTTCAATATCTTACTGTTGTACTGCCTTTGTGTGAAAGTGATCAGTGTGACAATATTTCCTAAATATTTTATTCACCGAGTTTTATAATCATGTATCCTCATAGTTGTAGTATTCTTTATGGGGTGTAGACCTAGGTTTAATTTTCAGAATCTCAATAATAAAAATGTTATTATTATTCCTTTTTTTTTTCTATAGGCAGAACATTTTATTTAAGGTGAGGTTATATTTATTTTCCCCCTTTTTTATTTTTTATTTTATTTTATTTTAAAAAATAAATCCAATTTGCTAATGTATAGTACCTCATTAGTTTCAGATGCAGTTTTCAATAATTCATCAGTTGCCTATAATGCCCAGTGCTCATCACATTACATGCACTCTTTGATTATTTTTTTTATTCCAATGACTCAATTTAGGTGGGAAAATTTATATCCTTGAAGATATCTTAGAGAGTTTCTGCTCCAGGGGTGCTCAACCTCTCCATCTCCCATAGCACACCCGAGGGCTAACACTTTTTTGCTACACAATCCATCTAGCTGCAGTAGCTCATGCTAGAAGAGGGGGTTCTGGTCCTGCCCTACCTGGTGCCAGAACTAGAAGGCCATCCTCTGACCCATCAGGAGAGATGGAACTGAAGGTTGCTGCTCTAGTCTAATCCTCCAATTTTACAGAAAGGGAACTGAGGTTCAAAAGGTTTAGCTGCCCTTGCCTAGTGTCACCCAGCTAGTTAGAGTGTCAAGGCTTGATTTAGAGCTCTAAGTCTTTTGAGATCTAAGCTTCTAGATAAGGCAGTGAGAACTAGAGTTGGAGTCTTGAGAAAACTCCTGCCTCCGAAGTTGGTAACTTACACAATTGGATTGAAATCTCTCTCTCTCTCTCTCTCTTTTTTAAATTTTTATTTACTGATTCATGAGAGACACACAGAGAGGCAGAGACATAGTCAAAAGGAGAAACAGCCTCCCTCCGGGAAGCCTGATGTGGGTCTCAATCCCAGGACCCCAAAGATCACGCCCTGAGACAAAGACAGACGCTCAACCACCGAGCCACCCAGGTGCCCCTAAAATCTCCATTTCTGAGATACTGTTGTCATGTCAGAACTGCCTTCACTGAATTTAGCATATAAAAAGTAGAATTCATAAAATCTTATTTTTCCACAGATGGTCTGAAATGAGGGCTTTGACAACTTTTCCACTTGTGATTAGTTGTTTGAGGTTTACATAGATTTCACTCAAGAAAAGATATCATTAACCAGGAATTTCAAAGAAACGAGGACAATGTTAACTATCCTCGGTGTACTTGTGATAATGACTTTGAGCTGAGAAAATAGCTTCCAGGTTAGTGTCCAGAAATAAACATGGAAGATAGTTGGCTGCAAACACAAACTTGTAGATCACAAATAATTTCTTAAAGATCTTTTATGCATGAAAAAGTATAGTAATACTATGACAGCTCAAGAATGGTTGAGTGTCTCTGTACCATACCCTGCAGACAGTGGGAATTCTGCACAAAACAAAGGTATAGACCTTTTAATCAGTCTTTTTGGCAGACCAACCAACCCAGCATTAGGGTAATCTGGTCAGAAGAAGGTAAAGGCATGGATAAGCAATAAGCAAGACAAAGTCTACCCATTTATTTCAACTTATAAGAGTACAGCTTAATCTTTTAATGAGACATTAAAAAGGATACATACACAAAAAACACACACAAAGGCAGAACAAGATTTTTAGCTAATGCTCAAAGGCTAAAGTTTTAGGTTCAAACTGAAGGTCAAGGGCTGATGTTAAAAAGAATTCTTTGTTTTGAACTTGATGGGGGAAAATGGATGCACACTTTGGTATCAACACTGTCTTATAATTGTGATTTAAAAAAAAACACTTAAAAATCACTTGCTTAGTTGAGAAATAGATTTCTTAGTTGTCATAGGAATAAAACCAATATCGTACCCATGAATAGCTCTACCCCCGAGCAGCCTTGATAAACTGAGCAAGATCAAGGCCAGATTGTAGTCCCTTGAAGCATTGATGATAAGCACACTATGGTTAAAGGACACAAATTATCCTTGGAATCATAATGCAGGTACACTGGTTGTAAGGATAATGTGATTCAAACTAATTTCGGACTGTGCCAAGCAGGAAGAGAAAGTCCTTTGGGCATTCAAGAAGAACATTTAGACAAAGCAAAACAAGAAGGGGAATTTGTGGTTAGCAGGAAGCTGTTGCTCATTTATATTTTATTGAAGATTTAAAATGTTGGGCAAAAGAGTGTGGCTATAACAAACAGAGAAAGAAATTTGGGATGTACATAGTTTATAACAAAAGAATCAACTAGAGGAATGATAAGCATCAAGAAAATTAAAAGAGTATTCTCTTCAGTTTCCTAAAATTATTTATTTTAGAAACTCAGATGGATTAGAATGATCAACATAGACTTCTCTTGTATCTCATAACGGTGCCTCAGATCACTTACCACTCTTCCATGTTAATCAAAATGAAGCCCTTTCAGTTATACAGATAGCTATGAAAAATCATGAGACATCACATTTTACTAAATAAGAAATACTGTTGATCTACAAGATCCATTGAATAATATAAGGGGTCCATTTTTATTATATATTCCATCTAGCAAGGTTGAATGAATATACTGGTGAAAGATGAAAAAATTACTTGACTTTTGTCGTTTCAGATACCTAATAGTTTTAATACAGACACAATCATTTGCTAATACACATAAATAATGTTTCAATTGCTTATATCCTCATATTAGTGTTAGAAACTGTTTAGGATATGTTTAATAAATATCAGTTCTTCCCTTCAGAATTTACACTCAGAGACTATGATAATAAAACAGAGAAATACATGAAAGGAGGGACAACTCTGTAAATCACAAATACAACAATGTTCAAACATAAATGCCTCGATCCACTAGAAATGTAAAACAGATTTGCTTAAAATGAGGGGATAAAAAGAAGATGCCTGTTATGAGGAAGTAAGGTCTTTGTGCTAGTAGATTGTATTGAACAATTCTTTAATATCTCTAAGATGTGAATTTGTTGATGGATCTATCTATCATCTATCTATCTACTTATCCATTCATCCATTGAGTGGGAGAAGATATAAGTGAAATGGTCATATGAAGAGAGTAGTAAGAAGATGTGATGTGGTTCAATTATAGGGTATACAAGAAGAGAGAATATAGTAAGGCACTAAAAAAAATGGAATGAAAGTCTTCACAAACGAGAAGAGGATCTTACACATAGTTTATAGAACAAATGAAAAAAATATATGGCCTCAGAAAAGTCTAGCGTATACAAAATGACAGGTGAAAAAGATAACTTCGGCAGAGGAACTAAAGGCTTACAGGAAAAAATATTGTAATATGGGATTCTGGAGAGATGAATCTTTGGTTACCCAAGGAGGAATAAAGGATTACTCATTAAGATGAAATTAACAGCTCATAGGATCAAATTCTTATTTTTCATTGAAATAATAAATTGCTTTACTTTGATTATATCACCTCTGAGATACTATGATTTGGTCATTAAAATGACTAAAATAAACAGACAATGGAACAGCTAATTCACTTTGTCTGGACCACCTTAATGACCAAATTGAGAAACAGTACACATAATCCAGTTGTTCGTGTGGCCATCACTCAACAATTAATAATTGGCTACTCTTTGCAATACATTAGAGCAAGTAGTTACTCTACAAAATGCCAATTGAACACAGAGTACTTTTTAAAATTTATTCTGTAGAAAATCCATTGGAAGATTTGAAAAGAAGGCAAATCAGATTCAGAAAATGTCATGACTGAAAAAGCAGATTTAATTAGGAACTAGAAATAGAATTGAAAAACAACCAACAGTCAGTGAGGAGTTTTCTTTGGGAGCTTTGTATCAGTATTCTTTACTGGCACATGGATGTAGGGTGTGGGAAAAGTTAAAAGCACTCAATAAATTTCTGTTTAATAAGGGCTGGTCATGCAACTTACCTTATAGCCAGATGCAGTGTGCAGCACAGGGGTGAATACAGACATTAATCTGTGAGATACAAGCATTCATTCAACAAACATTCTTTTTTTTTTTGATGCCATGTTATTTTGCAAGCACTGTCTAGGCACTGGGGTTCCCACGTGAATAGAGCATGGCCTCTGCCATCAGTGAGGCAATTGTACATGGAATAGCTAATTTGCAGAGCAATGGGGGTAGCCCCATGGAAAGTGGAAGTGAGGGGATGAGGGGTAAAGGGTCTCTAAAGCAGATGAGGTGAGAGGCAGACGAAATGAGGAAAGAGGCTCAGAAGCCAAGAAGAGAGAGTTGTGTAATCGGTTATCAGCAGTGTCAAATTCTGTACATAGGTCAAGGAGCATCAGGATGGAGAAGTGCCATTTCGTTTTGGCAGTGAGCATGTTACTGGAGACCTTGGCAAGGCTAGCTTCTGGGAAGTGGCGTGGGTGAGAGCCGGACTGGATCAGGTTCAGGAGTATTTTCACTGAGGAACTGAATGCATCTGGTGCACTCTAGGAGTTGGGAGAGGAAGGGGAGGGGAACAGTTGTTAGAGGGTGTGTGTATTTCTGGAGGCCCAGGGATATCTGAGACAGCAGGAACCCCCAAACACAGGCGTCTTTCGTTCCAGTTTGGGAAAACTCTAGCTTTCACAAGCAATAAGGAAGCAGCATTCACATCTCGAAGTAGCCTTTGTTGAGCTTGTTTGTTCTCTCCGGCAATGAGTCACTCTGTAACGCTGACCCTGCCATTGAAGTCAGCAGATTCTATTTGAAGAGTGTTGGTGATTGTGGGGGAAGTTGCTTAAAAAGTTGACAAAACCATTGACTCGCCCCTGATACGTGAAGCACCTGCGTGTATTAGTTTTGACGAGGGAATGTTTAGCCTGGGAGCATGTGAATGCTATCCTGGAGTCAGAGAAAAGGGAAGTCTCATCTTCTGAAGGAGCTAAGCGCACACGACACAGGAAGAAGTTAAAACATTTTCTATTTTGGTTTCCCCTCATTTGAAAAGAATTTTAAAGAGAAAAGTGGTTCTGCAAACACTAACGTCAATTAAAATGCTAAATGCAAGTTGCAGTTTCCCTACCTCTGCCAAAGGGAATACGTCCAATGTTACCAGCCACCTGTTCCCCTTTATAAGAGCTCAAGACTGTGGCCTCGTCCAGCACACTGGACTGACACTAAATATCAGTGTGATGATGAATCAAAAGTCGACAGCAGCAGAGCTTTATTTACCAAGAAATGACACTCGGTAAGGTCATCTCTTTTGGAGAGAACATGACAATCATTAAAATTGAAAATTGTATCCAGAGGGTCCTTAAAGCCAAATAGGGCGTGAGGTGCAGGGGATACTGATCTTTGGTGTTTCCCACTTGATCAAATATGTATATGCCAACACTCTGGCTAAAGATGTTTGAGCAGATAGTAATGCCACATGGTCTGTGATGGCTTAGCCAGACACAGTGAAGGTCATAGAACGAGAAATTTAAGAATCAATTACGAAACAGGTTAAAGTTGCAGTCTGTGAGAGAGTGGGTTTGGAGTCCCTAAGACCTGGGTTTAATGACAGCTGTCACATAATAGCTGTGGGACATTAATCAAATGACTTACATTTCTAAGCCTCTATTTCCTCATCTATAAAATGCAAATAATACTAGTGTCTACCTTATATTACTGCTTTAAGGACTAAAAGGCACTAAATGCAGTTTAACCCAAGACTAGGCGTATAGTAAATACTTCATAAGTAATAGCCATTATTTCCCTCAAATCAAGCATCACCAATTTCTTGTTGATCAGGAAAATACCAACCATTAGCCTTCAGTTGAAATATAACAGCAAATATAAAAATAAATTTATGGTATAAAGCCGTTTTTGTGAAAATGCTATCTTTTCAGAACACTCAAGATATGTTTAAGACAAAAACGGCAGCACAGACCCAATCTACTCTAAAGGGATTGAAATGACAGCATCTTAATCACCAAATAGGACCCAGAAAGAAATCCTGAAGTTATAAAAGTTTTATTCACTTCTAAAATTTAATAAGATGCTGATTTTACTAACGTTAAAAAAAATAAAATTGTCCCTATTAAATGTGGAAATTAGCTTTATTATACATATAAAGAGTCTCAGCACTCTTGTTCAAATTAATAGTAAAAAATTATTCCAGTTGGGTTCTATGGGACATATTAGCAATATTCAGATAACAATCAGTGCCCTTCTCCCAACGTGTAAAATGCCCTACTCCATTTTTAGAATAACTTGATGGCTGAAGCGCCTCGCTACATTATCTCTTTTATGGTCCCTAGTTCGCCATTTAGTGGGGAGGCCCTAGAGCCCTCTCTGCCATTCGTCAGAGCCAGACCTTCCGCCAGTTCTGAGACCCCACGTTTAATCAAACCGCCCTGGCTCACCAACCCCTGTTCACATTATTCATTTTTCCCATTCTTAGGGGAACTTTGCCAGTTTGAGATATGTCATTCTATCTGCAAATAGAACACAGAAAGAAAAGCTGAAAGTTATAAAGAACGGATGGTCAATTGCTAAAGCACTTGAAATCTTAGTGAACACGGCAGCTAAATTATACCCTTAAGGAGAACCCAGAAATTCATCCTGCTAGCTCTCAACTTGGCCTGCTGAGGAGAAAGCGAACCCCTGCCCTTTGCCAAGTATAAACTCTATTTTTTTTTTTCTATCCTGTTGAGAAAGAAAACTGGAAAGGCAAAGTAGTGTGGAGAATGGGCCACTTGCTGGGGTAGGTCAACTGAAATTCCACTTGCCCAACGCTCCTTGGCCTCTATGCCCCAAAGTAACCTCTCCTGCCACTGGTTTCCTGTTTAACTGATGTCTTGCCACTGGTGTTCTTATGTTCTGAGGTTATTAACCATCAGAGGGTAGCATCTTTAGGTCTTCATTAGAGCTACGCATGGTGAAGGCTCGCTCCCTCTTCCCCTGGATCTCCTGGCAGCCTAAGCCAGATCTCAATCTTCCCTGGGGGTCCTGAGATCTGGGAGACAGGAAAGAAGGAAGGGGGCAGGGGATTTGGGGTTCTGCTTTTTTGCCTTTGTCAACCTCCTGTAAGTCATTCAGCCTCACCGGCAGTTAGTCTTTTGTATGATGAAGGTAATTATAGATACTGGTTTGAAAAGTCCTTTGATAGCCTCAGATAAAAGAGGCTTTAAAAGGGCAGAGGATAATTATTATTAGCAGCTCAATGATTCTTAGGGTTTTGAATATTCAGCTTCCTCCGGGGAAGCTAAATCCATCAAAATAAAACCAGTTTGAGAGAAAAGGTACAATACAAAACTATTTAAACAAGGAAAATGACTTCAAAAAGATGAGCCAAATGAAACATAAAAGTGAAATAAAAAATTAAAGCAATGACAGACTTCTAAAGAAATCTCTGTGCTGTTGTCAAGAATGAACTTAACATCACACACAAGTTGTGGTAGTAATAATGGCATCTTGTATTTGTATAATGTCTTTCTAATAACCTTACAGTTCTTTTGTGTCATAAAATGATACTTATTAAATCTTCAAGATGCTAGCAGGCTCATTTTCAGGTGAGATAATTGAATGCTGATCCACTTCATAGATTAAGCCAGTAGAAAAGTGAGAATTAGAATCCCGTTTTCCCAATGTATACACTATAAAAGAAAGGAACTAGAGTATCTGCCACTTGATGGTGTTGGAATCTAGTCAGCTAGAAGGTGCAGTTGACATTTTTGGCACTTGTTCTGACTTTTGTCTTACCATTCAGTAAATATCAAAAACATTATGAAGGTCCTCGTAGGCAGCTGATTCTTGCTAAAAGAATAAAAGATGGAGAATTTTTTAAAAAGCAAGTATAATATCCACTGTCTAGCCACAAGAAGATTACCGGGCGCTTGAGGAAATAACACCTATCCGCAAATCAATTTGTGAACAAAATATTATTTTTAGTATTAAATGCTATTTTCTCTGAAGAGCTTTCTGTGATAATGCTCCTGGAAAATAGTTCTTTTTTCTTTCTTAACTTCTGTAGCATTCCTGGAACTGCATTTCTTACATTTATAAAAGGCTTATTATTATGTCATGTCTTCTCTCTAGAATCAGAGTTTAAGCTTATGGAAAGTAGGAACCATGTTTTATTTTACGTCAGATTTCATTCCATGCTTCACACTGTCCAGGACACAAAGTAAGGGCTCACCCATATGAGTTTGAGTGACAGACTTATATATAATAATTTTACAACACAATTAATTATATCATGAGAACAATATATGCAACAAAATCGCTGAACATGTTTTCATTCATAATTAAAATCCACTAAGCTCCAAGCAATTAGGAAATAATCACTCCAGTCCTGCTATTCTTTTTGTGCCTCCTCGGCCTTAACAAATTTGTTGAAGTTGAAAAGTTCTTTACCATTATTTTTCACTATTATTCAAAACCATAAGGAACATAATTCAGTTTTATTTTCCTCAATAAGCAGATGATTAAAAAAACTAAAGTGAGGGGATCCCTGGGTGGTGCAGTGGTTTAGCGCCTGCCTTTGGCCCAGGGCGCGATCCTGGAGACCCGGGATCGAGTCCCACGGCCGGCTCCCGGTGCATGGAGCCTGCTTCTCCCTCTGCCTATGTCTCTCTCTCTCTCTCTGTCTGTGACTATCATAAATAAATTTTAAAAAAATTTAAAAAAAGATTAAAAAAATAAAGTGAGGAATTTGCATTTGCAGCATATCTTGTAGATTTTCTGGTCATCTTTGCAGCCACCCACCCTGCTTAACTTAGCAGGGATCAGGAGAGAGAGAGAATCAACTACAGGAGGACAGGACCCACAAATTGCAGAACGTCCTTGGAAGAACAGGTAGTAGTAGCCTGCTTGATTTCTTTCCCAGGCAGCATGTAGACACTATGTACCCTTGGAATGAGGGGTGTTAGTGGTCTGGGACAGAGTTGCAGGATAATTTTTCCACCTCATCAAATGAAAGGAGGAAAAATAATTGGGTGCTAGCCCACAACCCTCTTTTTTCATCCCTTTCCTTTGATGCTTTTTCTTTCATGGAAAAATAGCCTTGCATGAATGTCTGATAATCATGCGTTTATGCAAAATGTTCCTAAATTACATTAAGTTTTCCTTTCACTCCCTGGGTGTCAAATAATTTAGATTTACATATTAAATGCTGACCCAGAGAGCTATACATACACAATTTTAGGCAGGCAATTCCTTTCCCTTCAAGAGGCTCCCAATCTTAGAAAGGATGATTTAATAGATCATATAGGACTTTCCCAAATAACTCAACAAGCACCTAGACTCGTCTTTAAGGAGATCAGTACGTTTACATTGTACACAAGCCTAAGACTACTTTTGCCATTTCACACATCTCACCATTCCCATCTATTCTTCTGAGAGAGGGAAGAAAGAGGAGGAAAAAGAGTTTTGCTACCATGAAAATATCTTTCTGGAGAGGTTCTAGACTTATTGTGGCTATCCAGTACCATGAACTTTGCAGGCAACACTCCACCTTGTTTTTCTGAACTGCATGACATAACTTCCCAAGAGAAGCCATGATGTCCAGGCCATCCAGGGTCACCCAAGGTCAGCTCCTGTTCCCACTATAGTGAGACACTGGAGTTGGCTTTGCTCAAAAATAGCCTGTGTCTAGGTGGTGGAATTAGCTTGATAGCACCAAGCCCCAAGCTTGGAGCCAGAAGTCCTCCTTTCAGAGGGAAAGGACTCTGAGCCCTTTAACATTGCTGTTATGCAAGTTTTTAATTAGTCGTGAGGGCACTGATAGCCAGGGCCCTGGGATGGTATCATGATGACAAGGACGGGTGCCTCAGGAGGATGCCAAAGGGACGAAGGCACCACATTTGAAAGAATATTTTCTTTCTATCAGTCCTAAAAAGAGTCTAAGTAACAAGATCTTGGATTTCTATCGGTATAGAGTCATTTACGCCAAATACCTATAATTTACCATAATTTGTTATGGCATTTCCATCTTCCTTCTTTTCCAAAAAGCTGCTCATCTCAACAACTTAATCCAAGTAATGACAAATTTGATTGATAGGCCAAACCTCCATTAGACAGATGGACTTTATACTTTGAGCCTTCCTTGGCACTTGAGTACATGCCTCAAGATTGGGTAGATGAAATTTTAACTGTAGAAGGAATAAATTCAGTTGACTATGTATAGAATTCTTATTTTTTCCTGAATCTGTTCTCAGTAAAAATCTTATTTTTAAAAGACTTTTGCTAACTATTAGTGTGCCGTAAATAATGATTTATAAGTGTTGCCTAATAAATCAGTTTCCTGGCTCACAGCTAAATATTAGTATCCCTTTTGTTTTTACAGAGAGACAAAATGAAAGTCATAGATTAAATTAATGGAAGGAAAGTGAACTACAAACCATGGTTACTTCTACTTTGGCAAAGTGAATTATTCATGAAAACTCTATTGCAGGCTTACAGTGCCAAAGGTAGCCCTCAGGATGATTTTTCTCAGCCTCTGGGCCCTGGGAGTAATTGCAAAGTGGGTAGCAATTACTTTTGGCATCTTCCCACTTCAGATCCAGTGCCCTTCTCCCACCTACTTTTCTGGAACCAAGTCTAGTAGACTTATTAAAGCTTAGGGTTTCCCAAAGTCTCTTCTGAGTCATTCCACTCATCTCTACCCTGTGCTGAAGGACCCCAGAGTCCATAGTTGTTATATTCACATGCATCATACATACATACACACACACATACATATATACATACACAGAGTTTTGGAAGATAGTTTTTTTTCTTTTGGCTTAAGTTCATTCCTACTGAGGTATGTGTGACTAATATGTTTATAAATTGTAAGAGAAGTTTGTTAATTAAAATGAAGCTTGAAATGGATGTGATATGCTGGGGAGATAGTCTTTAATCACTTCATTCCCTTGTTTATACCCTGATATCTCCATACCCCACTCCCATCTTCCAGACGATATGGAGAAGAATTTATTGGCGATTAGTATTCTGCTTTTGAGTGATTTCTTTATCCTTGTCCTTAAGAATATAGACCTGTAGACCTCAGGGACACTTAAAACAAACTCTTAGCATACAGTTTGAGGAAGTGCTAAGAATTGAATACCTGCTCCCTAATTCATGACAGGCAATGCAGTATAGGCCTTTAGAATAACAGCCTTTGTGTCTAACTTTTGACGTGTGAATTCTGGCTCTGCCCCTTAGTAGCTGCATGACCCTAGCCCATTTGCTTAACCTTTTTGTAAAATGGGGATGCTAATAGCAATTACTTTGTCAGATGATTTTAAGGATTCATTGATATAATAAATATACAGAGCAGCACCTGGCATAAATTAAGTACTCAATTAGTGTTAGCTATTATTATAAGTGTAGGCATAGCCATTATTATGTATTATAACACCATCTAACAAAAAATCTCCAAGTGGGCAGCTTCAGGGCTTACATGCGGTTACATCCCTCTTTGAGCCTCCTCAAATACTTTTGGTATTTCATCTTTACTTATTACTTCTCTGTCTTTTGTTATTTATTTGGAATACTGTGCATCAGGCACTGTGCTAGAAGCTGTGGTGAGCTGTGCAATTATGGCTGCTATCCTGATGAAACTTTCAGTGCAGAAAGAATAACAGGGAGAACTAATTTAAAAAAGCAATTTCAATAATGAGAAACCATGTATGAAGAATGGGTGTTATGAAAGCATATGAAGTTTGGGGCTAGGGAAGCTAACTACTGGGATCAAGAAAGATTCCACCTTGAAGGATGAATAAGAATTGGATGGTCCAAAGTTGGGGGTAGAGAACTAGAAAACAAGTAAATGGAAAAATGGTGTGTTGTGGACTGAATGTTTGTGTCCCCCTAAAATTCATATGTTGAAGCCCTCACCCTCAATGGATGGTATTTGGAGGTGGGATCTTTGGGAGATAATTAAGATTAGATGGGATCATGAGAATGGGGCTCCAGTGATGGGTTTGGTGTTGTCAAGAAGAGGAAGATTAAACAGAGCTCCCTCCCTTCTCCCTGTGAGGACACAGAGAGAAAGTAGCTATCTGCAAGCCAGGACAAGAGCTCTCATCAGTAAATGTACTGTCTGGCACCTTGACCTTGTATGTCCCAGCCTTCAGACTGTGAGAAATAAATGCCTTCTTTAAGCCTCCTACTCTGTGTTGTTTGTCATGGTAGCTTGAAGAGATTAAAACATGGTGGAGAATGCATTTGAGGAGATGGAAGAAAGATGTTATGGCTGGAGAAGGGGACAGTGGTGGTGGTATTTTGGAGGCACAGTGGGAGTGATGCAGAATTCAAATAGAGTCAGGGCACTGTCCAGATAGATTAGTCAGGGGAGGATATTTGACAATGTTTGGTGATATTTTTGGTTGTCACAACTGGGAATAGGGAGCTCTATTGGCATCCAGTGGGTAGAGGCCAAGAATCATGCTAAATGTAGAGGAAAACCTTCCAATGAGGAATTATTTGGCTAAAAATGTCAATAGAGCCAATATGGAGAATCTCTGGGGTAGCTAGCTCATCATATAGGATCTTGAAGGGCAGGTTAAAAGTATTGTGCTTTATCATAAGAATAAAAAGAATCCATTGGAGAGTTGTAAGAAATATGTGATGTGGTTCTATTTTCTTTCTTAGAAACCATCTCTGGCTACTGTTGAAAGAGAGTAGCTGACAGACCCTTGCAGAGATCAGATGAGAGACGAGGGTGGCTTGGACCTGGCTTGACTTAAAATGTATATTCCAACATCTCCTAAACCTTGAACTGGGGAGTGAATTAATTAGATGTGGAATAGAAAAAGTGAAAATAATTGGACTCCAGAGAAAGGGAGTTGTGCTTTTCTTCAGAATTTTCTGGCCCTTACAAAAGTTCCTCCTCTTTTCCTTCCTGTATATACAAGTCACTGCTGACTCTGTCCTGGTTGGTGGTTACTATACAGGCCTCAGCACCTGCTCTACCTTCTCCACCTGCTTTTCTGCTTTCGACTCGGCACTTTCTACTAAGAATCATCTCTTGTGGGCTCCTCTGCTCAGTTAGCCTCACTTTAGAAACAGATGTATGCTGATCACTGCTGCATGGATCCCCAGTCTTCCTTGGCCCAGTGTGAAATCTTCTGTCTATCAACAGTGTCAAAAGCTTTGAAAATGGAACATCTGTCTCCTACTTTGAAACCGCATTTCTAACAAATTCCATAAAACAGCAGACGTTCATGCCTGACTTCTGCTGGGCACACAGTAACAATGTGGGCAGGAATTTCCAAGATAATCCAGATTTTATGTTATTTGATACTTTTAAATAAAAGCAATTCATCATGGATCTTTACAACTATATCTAATAGCCATCCTAAATCTTTTCTGGGAACAAGACAAGATGTTATTAACTCTAATTGTGATTTGAATTTTAAATTTATAAGATTTTTCCACTACCTAAATTCATAAATCAGAAGAAATCCTGATTGGATAGTGAAAATAAAATTGCCATATTGATGAGTCATATTCTTACTTAATAGGAACAACAGAGTAAACAGTCTGGCACTTATATATAGAGGCATATAGCATTAGATGTTCCAAGATGCATATACGAGCAAGTTATAGACTAGATCAGGGTCTCTTGCATTGGGGTCCAGGACCATCTGGAAAGTAACTGTGTGAAGCAGCCAGAGGCAAGGGAGTAGTGAGTGCTGGAATCTACTGGAACCGGAGTGGATATATCCACCTAAAAGTGTTTCAATTAAGAAAAAAAAAAATTAAGCAAGGTGGAGCCAAATGAAATATGCCCACGAGTACCTACTGACCAATAACTGTCAGTTTGCAAATTTTGGTCAGAGGAAAAATATAAAATCAAAGGCCTAGAGACCTCCATCAGAAACTTCAAATGCAATTAAAGAGAAAATATTCCTAAAATATTGAAAAACAACCAGAGATGGAGGTACGATGAGACACAGGGGACAATTTTTTAAAAGTCTATCTTCTCTTCCCCCTTTTGATGTCGTACTATTTAAAGTGATCCTATAAATACAGAATTATTCCTCTTGTTCTCTTTCTCTCACCATTTTTTCACCACCCGCACCTTTCCTCCTCACACACAACGAAACAGCACCATAACATTAGGGGTATGAGGTCAATCAATGGAGGCAAAGAAATTCATAATCTTTGTCGAACCGCTGTCCTTAATGTGTATTGCCGCATCTGTAAGCCCAGAAAAGTAGGTCATCAAAATCTGAAGGGACATATTAACTGTAATGCCTGATGCATAATAGAGCACATTAAAGACAGACTTTCAGCCTTAACTCTTAATCTCTTTTCCAGCTTTGGTAGATTTAAAAATCTGATATTCCGAGCACAGCATTATGCTTCCCAGGGCTACAGCTGTGCATTGCTTTCTATCTTGGGAGGAGATGTTTTTGCACAGGTCTGAGGAAATGCAACCCAAGGGAAATGCCATTTTAACAAATTTCAAGGGAGGGGGAAGTACTCTTCTTTTTGCTGCAACAGAATTTTGCTGGGGTGGCAATGTTGCGTAGTTATCAAACAGATGGATAAAAATGAAATTTTCAACGTAAAGAAACACTAGGGTTTTAACATTTATATACTGCCATTTATTCCTTAAGAACCCAAAGACTGTTAGATGTAGTATGTGGCAGCCCTAGCCCCAAATTAACTTTTGGGGGTTGTTTTCTCAACTTCTCTCTGTGGGACAGGTGGAAATAGGGAGAGACAATAAAAATGGAGGGAAGTGGCTGGGGTTTTTTGGTGGTAACAGATGGCTTTTGCAATGACTAAGACCATGAAAGTATATGTGTTATGGCCCCTTTGTGTGTATCTAAAACCCTCATTGGGTTTCCTCAATCTGACATTCAACAAATACTGATAAAGGGTAGACACTATTCTAAATATTACAAATGGTGTTGTGACCAAAACAGAAAAGCTCCCTGTTCTCATGAAGCTGAACTTCAAGAGAAGGAAACAGTCAATGAAGAAAAAAACCAGTAAAATAGCACATATTCTATGCAGAGAATTAGCTGAAGGCCTGGATGGCTCCTTAGATTATATGGTCAAGGTGACATACAAGTTGAGACAAGAGTGGCAAAGGGGAGCCAGCCATGTGAAGATTCCAGGGAAAGGGCATTCCACGTACTGGAAACAGCTAGTAGGGAGGCCCTACCGTGGGTGCGGTAGTGTCCTATGACTGCTGTAACAGATTATCACAAACCTAGTGCCTCAGGACAACACAAATTTATCATCTTATCATTCTAGAGGTCAGAAATCCAACATGGGTTTCATTGGGCTAAGATGAAGGGGTAGACAGGTCTGCTTTACTTTCAGAAGCTCTGGGGCAGCCTCTGTGTCCTTGCCTTTTCCAGCTTCTAGAGCCAATGTAGATATGCTTGGCTTATGTCCTCCTCCTTCACCTTCAAAGTCAGCAGGGTAATATCCTCAAATCTCTCTGAATCCACCTATCCCGCCTCCCTTTTTTCACTTAGAAGGAGCACTGTGGTTATACATTTGTTCCACCCAGATAATCTGGGATAAACTCTACATCTAAAACTTCAATTTAGTCATACCAGAAAAATATCTTTTTCCAAGTAAAATAATATATTCACAGATCCTGAAGATGTGAACATCTTTGAGAAACCATTATTCTCTCTAGCACTGTGGAAATGAGTGTTTCTGTGTTCTAGGGACAGAAAGAACCAGTGTGACAGGAATGTAGCAGTAAAACAGAAAATGATGGGGTAAGGCCCAGTTCTGACTTCCCAGTGGCAGAAATTCACATTCACCATTTCACTGGATTTCTTAAACATCTTATATTGCCACAAGAGCATGAGGACATTCAGGCTTGGGGATTTCTGAGCTTCCTTGATTAACAACAAACCAGGATTATAATTTCTTAGTCTAATTTTCTAATGTTGTAAGTACCATAACACTTAAGCACTTATTATATACTATCTTGTGTTCTGCTTCATAAAATTGTGGAACTTCAGATCTCAAGAAAATTTGAAAAATTGCTTCACTGTGTTCTTAATTTTTGCAAAAAAGACAAAATAACACATTGAGACCTTAAGAAGGTAAACGTCTTTCCTAAGAAGCTGGACCTGACACAAGAAGCTGATTGTGTAGTGTGCACAATTACATTTTAGGTGTGTGTTATTTTTCCTAATCACAACTGCTTCTGTGGGCACAGGTGTTATGCTGGTCTGAATGCTCCTCAGGCCAAGTATGCATTGCTTTGCATGCATAGAACAGTAGGTGGTAAATAATATTTGTTGAGTGAAGGGTTGATTCAGTCCATTGCCCCTTCTTTTTACCCAGAACAGATATGGTGACACAGAAACCTCCTGATTTAGAGGATGCTTCCAGGTATGTAGTGTTTTTATCATTTGCAAGATACTCTAAATAGCTGTCACGCCAACTGGACAAGACAAACCAACCATATGTGGATGTGCTCGACACTCCTAATTACACAACACTCTTGGGTGAAGGTTTTCTTACTTAGAGGGTTACACTCATCTCTGCATGGAATTTTTTTTCTTTATATTTTAGAGAAGCTTGAGATTTTCCTACCCTCCAAACCATCCCCCTCCAATCCCCCTTGACCTGTGGCCAAGGATATGTAGATAGAACAGTTAACGAAGGACTTGAGGAAACTCAAAATATTGTGAAAGAAAGGAAATAGTTCCAATGACTAATAGAAGTTTGGCTATATAGATTAGAAGGTTGATTGGCACCAGCGGTAAATTTTGTGCTTTAGTTTTTGACTCTGAGCTTTGTAGATAATGTAAAAACTACCAGCAACTTCCAACTTGTTCCTAAAAATAACCTATTTAAGTAACTTCTGAAAAATGCAGGAAATGGTGAGACAAAGTGATTCACATAAAGAGGAACAAAAGAATTACTTACAGCCTGTCCTGGGTAAGAAAGCTGGTTGGGGCAGATCCCAGAGGCAGAGAAGGGTGTGTTTCTTGGGTGTGGATCAAACCTGTAAAGTTCAGGGAGGAAGGTTTGCTAATCTCTGAGCAGGTGAGTGAAGATTTATCTGCATTCTGAACTTTACATGTCACTGCTCCTTAACTTTTTGTAAGATCCTCATAGTAGAAATAAAAATATTTCTAGATCCTTCTTTAAACTGTGTAGTGTAGTCATCACTTCAAACTGTTCACTTATATCTTACCAAAGGTAATTTATAATCTTGCATGTGCTGGGTAAATCAGTATATTGAACCAAAAGCAAACCACAGGTTATTTATATAGAGGGCCAGCTCCCACAACATTCTATTGATTTATTTCATTTTGGTGAGAAGTTAAGAGGAAAACAAATACAGGGAGCAGTTTTTTTTATATAAATTTATTTTTTATTGGTGTTCAATTTGCCAACATATAGGATAACAACCAGTGCTCATCCCGTCAAGTGCCCACCTCAGTGCCCGTCTCTCAGTCACCCCTCTACCCCCCTGCCCACCTCCCCTTCCACCACCCCTAGTTCGTTTCCCAGAGTTAGGAGTCTTTCATGTTCTGTGGGAGCAGTTTTTTATGTTAATCTTGGGGCTTTTTGTTTTGTTAAAGGGGATACCAACACGTTTTTCCAGCATACTTTAATCCCAAGTTTTGCAAGTTCTTAGAACATGTGAACCCAAAAAGTAGGTATTTTAAAAAATAGTTTATTAGAGCAACGTGATATTGCAGTGTTGTATTTTAATGGTAACTTCATTATATCATTTCAACTTCTTTAAAATTAAGAGCTTCCAGGATGCTGACTGTGACTTACTCTGGTAAAATACGGTCTCAGATCCTCAGAAGCTCAGTAAGGCCAAACTCTGAACAGGTTAAAATTCAACAAATATTTATTGCTGATTACTGAAAAGTCAGGCTCAACATAGATACATAAGATTTGGCTTTTGTATTCAAGGAATTTGAGGTTCCTTAAGATTTAAGGAATTTGAGCTAGATATATGAATATATGACCAAGAATGAAATATATGAAGAAAAGAAATCTATAAATTTGAAGCAGGAGTGAAAAAATTTTTTTTCAAAGAGAACTTGACCAGTAAACTGTTGATTGATGAGTAAACTGTAGAAGATGATGGGGGTGGGGAAGCATTCAATACTAATCTTAGTGATGACCTAACAACAGATCACTGGGTGGCTCCGGCATGCCAGCTAGAAGGCCAAGTCCTTTATGTGTATTTCGAAGCCTCAACATGATACTACCTGAAATCTGCAGAGTCATAAGCCCCATTCTAAAGATGAAGCACCTGAGGCTCAAATATATCACAGCGAGCTAATGACAGAATCGGGACCCAAACATAGATCCAGCTGGCTCCAAAGACTATATTTTCTACCATAAAAGAGCATAAGCACAGAAGTAAAAAAGTGGTGAGGTGGCTTGAGGGGAGGATATATTATGCATAATGATAAGCAGTAAATTTGGAGGGGTCATAGGGAGCTAAATTGTGGAGAGATTTGAGTGCGGAGGTGGGCGGGGGGAAGTTTAGACACCTTTGGTTCTCTGCTAAATCTCTAATTCTGGTAAATGCTGTGTGTGCTGTGCAAATCTCTGGCTCAGCTTTCTGTCCTCGGGTAGAAATAGACATATCAAGTCTTCAGCCTAGCATAGTGCCTGCTATATAGTATGTGCTTAATCAAGAGCAATTTTCCTTTCTTTCTGGGGACTTTGGACTCCTTTCTGTTCTCACTTTAGAGGCTCTGCAAAGTAAGTAGGTCAATGGTCCAGATTTCCTCTTGTCTCTTTCCTCTCAAACCAGAACAACCCAAAGTTCATATTTTTTGCTACCTTCTTTGCACCCTTTGGAGTGCAACAAGTGAAGCCTAAACCAAGGGACTGTTGCTACTGCAACTTGGAAGGATGGATCTCAGGTAAAGCACTGTCTCTCAGCAACGAACAAAGAACTGAAATCTACATCTGGAAAGATGACAAATTATTTTGAGACTTATGCCAGCACATAAGTGTCTCCAAGACTCGAAGTGCAAAAAGGAAGCACGAAAGGACATGGAGCTATTACCTAACCTTCATGTTGACCTCAGAAAGGGAAGAAATGGCTGAAAAAGGAATAGATAACTTAGAGGTGAGGACAGGAACAGCAGCTTGAAATAGGTAAGGGATGAAGGTAGCTAGGGAAGAGAAACCACAGGTAAAACATGGATCTTTCGGATCAAAAGTTTTGAAGTGCTATTTTCGGAATAGCATAACTATCATAAAAAGTGATAACAAGTAACTGGGCATTCATGCATGTACCAGGATTGAGAACCAGCAACTAGATGACCTTTTAAAAGATATGTTAGTCTTTCTTTAACCCATAGCAGCTCTTCTTGGATAAGCAAAAGCACTTAACCTTGACCTATGTCCAAGATAAATGCAAAGTTATCACAAAGAAGAAATTATGGGTGGAAATTACGGGACTGCAGAGTTGATTGATTATGTCAAGCAATAGTTAGTTAATCTAACTTTGTATTTTAAAAAGTTTAACACAAGGCAAAATTTACCACTGTCCTCTATTCCTTTTTGTTGTTGTTATGGTTGGTATCAGTATTCTCCTCTTTTTTTTTTTTTTTTAAGATTTTATTTATTTGAGAGAGTGAAAGAGAGAAAGCATGTGCATTAGAAGTGGGGAAGGGCAGAGGGAGAGGGAGAAGCAGACTCCCCGCTAAGCAGGGAGCTGGAGCAGGGCCTCAATCCGAGGACCTTGGATCATGACCTGAGCCAAAGGCAGATGCTTAATGACTGAGCCACCCAGGCATCCGTCAGTATTATCTTCTATAAAAAAGGAATCTGAACATGGTAAGAGGAGAAGGGATTTATCTGGAAATTACAGGAGAGATTGGTGTGATGGCTTAGAGAAAGCAAACCAATAGCATCCTTCTTTGGAGACAATGTTCTTTCCCAAACTTTACGACCGTCCTGCTTTCAGCATGGCAACGTCTTTGTCCTTCTAGTTTCCTTTTCTGTGCATCTTTCCTTTACCTTTCAGTCTGGGAACCAAAGACTATATCCTCCAAATCATCATTTTATAGATAAAAATAGTTATCACTCCAAGGGGAAGTGAAATCCCATCACTCAGGCAGTTGATACAGACCCTCGTGCAGAGACACTGGTCTTCTGCTGCTGCTGCTTCTGCTCAGTGCTCTGTTTCATCCACAGCAGGATTACTGTCTGCTTTTCCCATGGCTTCTCTTCTGTCCCCATGTGTGTCCATGCATGGAGAGGAACTGAAGGATATGGAGGAGTTGTTGACTTTCGTGAAATACGGAACCCAACATCGGCTTAAACATTCTCAATCATTGGTCAGTAACTAGGAACCAAATGGGATAATCATGTTTGCTTCACTTAATTCATCTTTACTCAGAAAGAAAGGGAAAAAACAAATCCAATAAGCCTCACGTTTTTCATCTTTAAGCTTGGATTATTATTAAGCGTGGATATAAACTCAAACTAAGTTTGTCTTGTATCTCATAGCTGTCAGCTACGTAAGCTGCAATAACCTTTGCTTGTACTTTGTGAAACCTTCCCGCCTGAGCAGGTGGCAAGGTTCTGGGACTGAGAGGCCGGGAGAGGAGTGAGGCGGGGATATAAATCAGGGTTCAGTGGCCCTGTTCTAGTTGGGGGTAATTGGTGGTTTGTCTTTGATAATTGGGGCTGAATTTGGAGGCCACGTCTGCTGCCCTGACTGTCCTAAGTGTGCTGCCAAAGCATCTGAGTGCATTGCTTTCAGAGCAAAGGTAATTAGGTGTTCTTGAGGAGTCCTACTATTTTTCAGATTGAGTAAATCCCAAACAGGTGCAGTCCTAATCCAGGGCATGGGAGGAGCTGGTGGAAAGCCAGCTGCGGTTGTGGAGTGAGTGCTCCAAGAGGAAAGCAGTAAGCTACAGAATGCTGCAGGAGGGGGCAAGCCCCCGAAGCCCAGAGCACAGCATTTTAGTACCGAAACATCGTGGATTTGGGAACAGTGAAACTCCTGCCATTCCACTGTGAAATGGGTGGTACCTGGAAAGCCAAGTCTAGAAAATGAGGCATACAGGGTCTGTGGATCAACCACGGATGACACTGAAAGTAAAAGCTGGAGACTTAACATTTCCAAGGGAGTTCTTTGTTTTTAATTCACCTTCTCTTCTTATGAATAATCCAAATCCAGATGCCAGGATATATGACTGGGTCACAGCCCTGTGGCATGGCAGGCTTGCAAAAATGTAGGAGGGATGAGAGAGGGCCATGTGCACAGAGAAGCCAGACCTGCTCCCGGACATCTTCACTTGCATTCCAGCGATGAGTTCAGAAACTACATATTTGAGGAAGCGAAGGGGGAAAAGAAAAGAGTGAGAGAAAGGAAAGAGAAAAGGAGAGAGAGTGAGAGGGGGAGGAGCAAGGGGTAAAAACTCAGGGAAAACAAGAGAAAAGTAAGGCATGGATGTGTAAACATAGACTCTGGCTTTCAAAACAGCTTTGACCAACCAGCTTACGCATAAAGGGACTTGGTGGCTGGAGGCTGAAACAGGTAGGTGGTTGGGGTGGAAGCCCCTGGAGGGTATGTGTGCTGTTGGGGGAGTGAGGGGGGTCAGGGAGGATTGGCAGGTTTTGATGCATGGTGCCCAGACGGGGCTGACTCTGGGGCTGACCCTTCTGTGAATGAGAGCTAGACACACAGGCATCTTTAAACATAAAAAGAAAAATGAGAAGAAAGTGAATTATTGTCTGAACCAAGCCCAACTACTCCCAAAATAGACAAAGTAGCTGAGTGGTGAAAGGTTAATTTCTGGCGACCCCCCCCCCCCAAACCCTCCAGCAAAGCTTCCACCAGGGCTCCCTGGTCTTTGTTACTTACTAAAATGAATAGCCTGTGGTCATTGCTTCCTAAGTCCCAGAAACCAAAGCCTATGTATTGATCAGTATTGAACACAATGTAGCAATCAAGACAGTCTATATATTCTCTTGTTTGGGGGCATGGAAGTCTGAGCATTTTCGGTACAACTGGTATTTATTTTATGGAGGGTAATTAACGCTTGCCTCCCTAAGCAACCCCACTTTCCCTTTTCTGGAGTCCAGAGCCTCTCTTTAAATAGCTAAGCCTTCAAGCTTACTGAATATCAGTCACTGATGGGGGGTAGTTAAGTACAAATGTGTTTATTTGAGAAGGAAGATACTTGAATGTGCACTTAAATTGCTTTGACTTCCAGCTGCAACAAAACATGTCTTGGCTACGCCGGCTGGGGGAATGATGTATGTGACAGGGGTCACCATTATTTAACTCCAGTGCCACTGAGAGGCTGAACGTGCAGAAAGGAATAAGAAGGGGGGGGGGGGAGAAATGGGGAGGAAAAAGGAGGGACCCAAAGAAAGAGCAAAAAAGAAAAGAGGTGCTAGGGGAGGAAGAGGTGAAGTGACACCAGTCATCGCTTGGTGCGACATGTGATGGCACAGGGACTTCGGTTACGTTCTCCGAATATAAACCGGATGGCCGCGTGCGGCCTCTAGAGCAGTAATTACAAAGTGGCACCTCTACGAGGACCGATTTTACAGAGGGAAAGCCTTCCCCGTGGAAAGATTAGCCCGTGTGCAGGGAGGATAGTGCAAACGAGCACAAATGCCCATCCCCGTGGCAGGAATAAAGGGGAGAGGGATCGTATTTTAAGGCTCCATTAACAAAGAACTTTACTCAGGGAGGAGCTGTTAATAAGTAATGAAACAAAGTGCCTGTTATGGAGATTAAATGTCCCCGTGTCTAGGTACAAAGTTCAGGCTGCAAAGTGCAGCTGTCACCCCGTCTCTAACCCCACTGCAGCCTTAGAACCCCTGGTTCAAAGTGTGTCTTGCAGCCTCCCTGTTACCAGTCTGCCCAGTGCAAGGTCCAGCCAGGGAGCAGAGTGCAGCGTCTGACGCTCTGCTGACTGCTTTCTTTGTTTAGCTCAGGCGAGCTTTAGATAAGCCCCGAACTGCTTATTTAAGACGATTATTACCTACAACTGACAGATGATTTTCCCAGATTCTTACACTTAGGCTTTATATGCGAGCTCCAACGGTGCCCAACTAATTTCTCGAGAATGTGTGTGTGTGCAGAAGCAACGGATATGAGGACACGTGAAAGACGAGGTCAAAAATGTATTTCTAAGGAATATCCAGGTCCATGCAGACATGCAAAACTGAGACTGGGGAGGGAGATGTAGGACGGGTCAAAGAATTCCCTCTGAAATGGCCAAAGATCAAATCAATAGGAGATTTACGCTTGAGAAGCCAGCAAATTCTTTCCCCATGTGACAGTCCATCAGTGTTATTCGTTTCTGTAGGGAGGACCCCTCTTTTAATTGTTCTTTTTATTTATCTACGAAAGACTCAGAAGGAAACTCACTTTTTCCGATAGCTCCAATTGCTTGACCTGATCTAGCAAGAGTCTTGGGAAGGCGGCAGCACATTATTTAATGAGCATCCCCATTTTATAGATGAAGAAACTGAGACTCAAGGATGTTAGCGACTTGCCCGGGGTCACAGAATATGGGGCACCACCAAGATCACAATCAATCTTGTTGGCTTTTCCTTATGGCACCTTTTCTACCAGTCCACAGCTGCCACATATGCAGATGCCAATTTTCTTTAAATGGCATGGTTCCTTTCCATTTTTTACCTTTATGGGAGTGAACAGAGTCAAAATAAAACATGGGAGGGCAGGCAGTTTGGGAATTGTGATGTGAAGGAACACTTCAGGAGGGGCTTAGGGAAACAGAGCCCGACCCCATGTTGGCCTAGTAGCCAGGCTCTTGTGATTAATGTTCTCTCTCTGGACCACGAGTGCCAAGGAGGCAGGATTTTAGACTAGTTAGCTGGTCAGTCGGTTAGGGTGCTGCTCCTTCCAGTGATAGCATGGATTAATATTTTACTTCAGGAAGGGGCACAGCCCTTGGTGACATATGAGAGGCCCAAAAGGCTTAGAATTTAAAATGTTACTTGTGATTTATAAAAGCAAGCTAAGATTTCCTTTTTTCCCACGTTTTGTTTACATTAGAATGGAGTTTAAAAACTCATAAGCAGGCTTCATTCCTTTGACAGTTACCTGTCGAGGCCTATGATGTTCCAGATATTTGAGATATTTATCTGTAGGTGTTTACATACATCTAATATTTTATTTACTGCACGCACACTATGTTCTGGAAAGGGAGCACAAATGTAAATTCAGATTCATTCCATTCTTAGTCCTCAAAGAGCCTGAACTACATATCAGAGGAAGGAAATAGTAAGAATGTTCATAATCAGTGACAGCAGAGACACGGCCAAAATGGTAAGGGATCAGGAAGAGAAGTGAGAGTTAGCAGTGAGCCTTTAGTCACTGAGTGCATGCGTCCAGGTGCAAGGACGGGTGTTTGATGGTAAAGCTTGTAATCCATGGGGCCACACCAGGAAGTAGAGATTATCTCCACTTTACAGATAACTGTATTGAAACTCAGTGAAGTTAAGATACTTGCCCAAAGTCACACAGGTTTGAACCCAGTTCTCCACCCAAAGAGAAGTTGGAAAAAAAAAAATCAAACCAGAGAAGAAGAGAAAATAAATGATCAGAAAGGAGAGAAGACAAGGAATCTGCTGTCTTCTGAATGGCAAGATGAAAGGTGGAGGGGGTGGGTGTCTCTGGGTGATAGTAGGTGCTTAAAGACACAGAGGTGTGGGGGTCAGAAACCAAAAGGTAACGCAGTAGGTGGCTGATAAAGTAGGAAGTACATGTGGGAGCTCCAAATGTGCACTCCTAATCCCTTTAACACGTGACAATGGAGGGATGCGGGTGGCCCAGTGGTTGAACATCTGCCTTTGGCTCAGGTCATGATCCCGGGGTCCTGGGATCAAGTCCCACATCAGCCTGCTTCTCCCTCTGCCTATGTCTCTGCCTCTCTTTCTGTGTCTCTCATGAATAAGTAAATAAAATCTTTAAAAAACCAAACCAAAACAGAACAACAACAACAACAACAAAACACATGACCATGGAGAGAAAGGGTTGCACAAGGTGTATCTTCAATGTTGTCTTTTCCCAGCTCCCTTTTCTCTGTACTCACCTATATGAAAAGCTATGTACTTTTCTCTTTGTTTTATATGTGTTCTCATACCCTGCTATGATTGCAGCTATCACCTGTATTTTGAAGACACACCCTAACCTAGATCTCTGGCCAGGCTGGTTCTCTTCAGATACTGATTTGTATTTCCAGCTGCTCATTCAATGTATCCAACTGGGGAACTCAGACACCTCCGTCTACATCTGCAAACCTACTTTTTCCCTATTTTCCCTCCTTGGACCATGCCATTTTATTGCTTTAGTCTCCAAATCAGAAACTTTGACACTATCACTGACGTCTTCCTTATCTCCACCTGGTAAATCCAACATACTACCAGTGCTCACAGTTTTACCTCTGAGATGTCTCCAAATCTATCACCTTCTCTCAATCCCTGTACCCGCAGCCTGGCTCAAGTTTTTATTATCACTTGAAGTGATGGACCAATGGTTCTCCAGTTATGTTCAACCCATCTCTTCATTCCTATCACTAGTAGAAATGATTTGTAAAGCATGAAGCAAACAGAGCCAAATGTGGTAAGACTTCTTTCTTTTTTAAAAAAACCTTAATGATGACCATCTATTTACAAAAGAGTTTCCAAGTCAGTGACCACAGAACATTGGCCTACAGACATTTTTCTTGGCCCAAACAAGGATGGAACCATCATGTTTCAAATTTGAATTAGTTTTCAACATAAAAGTATATTTGCATAAACATTGCAATTATTGACTTCTGTCGAAAAATCTAGATCAAGCAACACCTGGGCAGAATTCCCACAGAGTAGCCATCAGATGAACCTCCATAGAAGCTGCCTGTGATTGGAGCATCTACCTCTCCAGCTTGATGTAATCCTCACAATCATAAGTCATGTTGATAGTACGTACCATTGATATGATAGAATAAGATGAGAATGGCACTTTATCTGTGTGATTTTCCTCACTAAACTCCCAGTTTCTCAGTTCTGTTTTGGTGGAGTCATTAGAGTGTTCTATGTACGGTATTATGTTATCTGCAAATAGAGACAATTTTACTTTTTCTTTATTATTTGGCTGTATTGTATTTCTTTTTCTTGCCTGATTGCTCTGGGTAGGATTTCCAGCACTCTATCAATGAAAGTGGTGAGAGTTGGTATCCTTATCTTGTTTCTCATCTTTTAGCTTTTCACTATGAAGTATGACTTTAGCTGGGAGCTTAGTTAATAATAATGTATCGTTATTGAATCATTAATTGTAACAAACATACTGTATTATTGCACAATGTTAGGAGAAACTGAATATGCAAGAACTCTCTGTATGATATTCACAATTTTCCCAGAAATCTTAATCTACCTAAAATTTTAAAATTATTTTTAAGGAAGTGAATCAGTGACAAAGTAGGCAAGTTATTTATTGACCTCTTACTTTCTTTTTAATTCTCCAACTTTTCTAGTCTTGGTGTGTATTAGTTACTCAACAATATTGCATAAAGTATTTTATTCCATATATATTTTGTGTATTTACTTATACATATGTAAGAAAGGTAATAGATGTATGAAAATTCATGTATGTGATATATATGTAATATATATGATATACATATAAGTATATATAAGTATATATCATATATACATTATATATATATATGACAATAGTTTTTCTATTAAGTTTGGGGATTACTAAAGAACCAAAAGCCTTTAAGACCTAAAGGAAGAGATTTCTAAGGTGAGGGTTTAGATTTTTTTCATATCTGAATCAGGAAGATATCTTGTGGCAAGAGAAGAAATTTTATTAGCATGCTCCAATCATATAATCAGTCCTATTGTAATTAAGGTACAAAGAGAAGGACAGGGCATGAAAACAGTTGATTTTGTAGAAGATGCTAATATCACTTTCCCTATGGGCATTATGGCCGCAAAGCATTGAAGAAACAACCTCATTAATAAATTTAAAGATTTCTCCCACTCCACCATGTAGAAATGGTCAGGTTCCAAAACAAGAGATACTACAATTCATCTGCAGGGGGACAGATTCCTTGTGATCTTTGCAAATACTGATTTGTAAATCACTTTTACTTTATTAATTTCATTTTGTATATTATTCCCCATGGTCACTTCAGGGGGGTGCATTGTTCCTGTCTCATTTTTTTCAAGGTGAAGACATTTTCACTGACAGAGGCTCACTGACTTTCCAGAGGTTATCTAGGGATTCATTAACAGCATAAAAATCAGGCTCCAAATAATGTCACTGAGCCATTGCTATCCTCTCTATCTTCCTGCTTCCCTCAATCCAAAGAGGCTTTAAATAAGGAGATAACATAATTAAATAACTTTAAGGAAAATGCAAATGAGTAAAATCTTAGGGGAAGATGAAGATAAATTAATCAGAAAAAAAAAAAAACACAAGGTAGCTAAGGAATGCGTGGTGCTTGGAAGACAATAAATTAGATTGCCATTTGTAAGTAATAAGATAGGGCTACAAGAAAAGCCAGGGATATTCTGGTCTGTTCTTAAAGAAAGATAGGATAACCTGATGAGAAAAGGTACAGATAGCATGATGTGATGAGATCATGCTGTTTCTGGGGAACTCATTTTGAGGTCTACAAGCACCAAACCTGCACTTTCTGGAAGAGCTAAGAGCAACATAAGCAGATAAAATGAGAAAAGTACTCAGACTGCTCCTCTCACTGTCCACTGCCTTCTAAAGGCAGATTAAGTCAGATGGAATTGATTTAGCAAGCTGAATAACTCACACTGGAGGCCTGAGTTGACATGATGTATTCAATTTTTGTTGCTTTCAAATTTTAACGTTGTTGCCTCCATTTGGATGGGGGCAACTCTACAGGTATGTGAAATGAGTGACCCATGACCTGCTACACAGGATGGCCTGCTTACCCCCAAACTCTCTTCTGCAACTCTACACATTGCTACTTTTTCCCTTCTGTGGCCTGGTATACTCAGCATGAGAGAAGAAAAGCCCTGGTAATGGAAAAGTCACTACGGAATGTGTGAATCCCAAAAAGGCAGGGGTAAAATTACTTTGCCGAAAAAAATTCCCTTGGCTTTCTTCTTATTAGAGTATCTTCACAGGTTTGTTTGTGAATGGTGGAATTTGAGGAAGAGTACCTGCTCTAAGAGGGTACTTTTTCTAGCTGATAAGTCCAGGAATAACTACCATCTCTTAGGGTGAGGTAATACCACCTTCTCAAGGAGGAGAGAGATGAGTAAGATATGCAGGAAAACTAATCATGACCTGTTGGTGGTAGGTGGAAGAAATCTCACTGAAACCATATAACATGCAGTAACGTGAGTACTATAGACTAAATATTTGTTTTCACCCCAAAATTTAAAAGTTGAAACCTAACCCCAAAGTTATGGTGATTAAAAGTTGGGGTCCTTGGGCAGTGATTAGATGGTGAGGGTGGAGCCCCCATGAATGGAATTAGTGCCCATATAAAAGAGACCCCAGGGAGTTCTCTCATTCCTTCTGTTGTGTGAGGATACAGTGCAAAGATGGCTATCTATGAGCTATCCTAGTCAGAACTAGGATTTCTCACCAGGCAACAAGTTGCAGGTGCCTTGATCTTAGATTCCCAGCCTCCAGAATGGTGAGAAAAAATTTCTGCTGGGGCACCTGGGTGAGCATCTGCCTTTGGCTCAGGGTGTGATCTCGACATCCTGGGATCAAGTTCCACATCAGGCTCTTCTCCGGGAGCCTGCTTCTCCCTCTGCCTATGTCTCTGCCTCTCTCTGTATTTCTCATGATTAAATAAATAAAATCTTTAAAAATTTTTTTCTGCTTTCCCAAGCCCCTCAGTCTATGATATTCTGCTATAGCAGTCTGAATGGACTAAGAGAATGAGTCAAGTCTACATTTGTAGATTGTAGCTGCTTAAGTGGAGACTAGGGAAGTTTCTATTGGGTGGAAAAGGAGAACCTAGAGGAAACTAAATTTACCTATTCTGCTCTGCTTTAATGCTGATGACCAAGAGGTGAGAGCCATGTTGATCTCATCTTCTCACCTTTTGCCCTTCACTGTCAATGTGATTTCCCCTAAAGGTCATGATCCACTGAGGAGAATGACTCAGTCTCTGCTCTGATGTAACAACATGAAGACTTTGTCAGTAGAATTAATATTCTAAATGGTCTGTGTTTTCTTCAGCCCATAGGACTGTTGGAATAACATTTACCATCTGGGAAAAATAATTTAATTAGGCAGAGGAATGGTTTTGAAAAACAACTACAGAAATTGCCACAACTTGATCCAGTTCCAGTTCCACCAGAAAAGAGACCAAGAACATAGTAGAAAAGGTTTGGGAGGAATTGAATGCAGAAACCTTGGCAAGTATGCTTTAAGCCCAGAAAAGCTGTGGGAAAAGAAGATCTTCGGAAGAAAACTTGGAAGTTAGAAAGTCTTTGGGATCCTGAAATTAAGGGGATGAAGAGTTTGTCAAAGCAGAAGTCTAGATGAGTTGCTTTGGGAAGAAAGAAGATTCTACACTTTTTGCTCCGGGCCTGGAACAGAAAAGACACCCATGCCGATAACATGTCTATAACACTTATGTTTATTATTTGATTTCTATCATTTCCTAATTTTTAAATGTTGATTGTCACGGACATGATTTGACACAACAAAAAGGGACATTTGCTTAATGTTAGTGCTTATGACCATAGCGGCTGCCCCAGCATGTTGCCTAACATTTAATTGAGAGCTGAAGAAACTCTCTGCAACCTCGGAACGTGGTTCATTAAAACATTTTAAGAGGAGGAGCACCTGGGTGGCACAGTTGGTTAAGCATCCAACTGTTAGGTTGTGATCTGAGGTTCACAAGATCGAGCCCCGTGTCCAGCTTTGCACTCAGCATGGAGTCTGCTTAAGTTTCTCTCTCTCTCTCCCTTTGCACCTTGCCCCCCACCCTTTCTCTGAAATAAATAAAACCTTAAAAAAAAAAAAACAAAAAACAAAAAACTTCTCGAGAGGAATATTACCAGGCACAAATGTCAAGTCAAGGAGCAAAGAAGCTAACCCAACTTTACCACAAAGAATTGGACTAGCCTTTCTTTCTGAACCTGTGATTTCCTTCATCATATCAGGTGTGGCACAATGTATGAGAGGTTTCCTAACAATATAGAATAACCAAAAGCCAGAAAAGGCAGGGAGGCCACTTCTCTCATTGTTGCTTAGAAGATCTCTGTAGGTAACTTGCATAGATACTAATGAGAACAACGTGAATTAATCCCACAGCTCAGGATAGAGCTCAGACAGGATAGCTGAGGACACAGAACTCAGAATTCAAATGCAGTCAGAATAAGGCTACATATATTATCTCAACATGTGGGAATCCATCTGTAATAGCTATCAATGGCTCTATACAACCAACTTACATAGTTCATTCATTAACCAGGAGCTAATATACTGCAGAAATGCTCTAATGGGTATATTTCCAAAATAAATTTGAGAGCATTAACCATATTTTGTTCATCGAAGGAGTGTAGTGAATTATAAGGGTCAAAGGCAAGATGACATTCGTGGAAAGTGAATAAGCATTCAAAGAGCAAGGATAATATCTAGAACTAGACTGTCCACTACAGTAGCCACTAGCAACATGTAACAATGTAAATTTAAATTAATTAAAATTAAATGATATTTCAAATTCAGTTCTTCAGTCACTCTAGCACATTTCAAATGCTCAATAGCCACATGTGGCTAGTTGCTACCGTACTAAATGTTGATAGAGAACATGTTCATAAACACTGGAAGTTCTATCGCACTGTGCCGATGCAGACCTTCCAACATCTGTCTCCATTCCAACTCCAGCATGTATAATTTTCATATTCTGGATAGTGTGATTTCAGGATTCAAAAAGGCCCCAGAAGAAAACAAACAAACAAACAAACAAACAAACAAAAAAACCCACCTAGGACAAGGTGTGGCCATCATCACTGACTGAGCAGCTAAGGAGCCCATAGGGACAGGCATAACTTTGGGACCTGAGTTTTTCTGTGCATATGAGAAACCCTGAATTGCCACTATAGCTACCCAGCTAAAGCCATCCTCTCCCTTCAGGCTGTGGCCGTGTGTTTATGAGGTCTGTCTGTGTTCGGTATCAGCTTCTGGCTACTTGTCTAATTATGTAGACAGTGAGCACATGTGAGATAAAGGGGTAGGAGAAACAGTCCCTTGTGATCTCAGCCCATATATTGCCCATCACCCTCCCCTGTCACTGTGGTTCCCTCATTCATGTGAACATGATAGGTTAAAGTCAGAATTTAGAGTATTGAAGCAGAACATGATGTATCATAGAAGCTCTTAATTACTGGGACAATAACCTGAAAGTGAGTATGTACAAAAGGTATTACACGATTAGCCAAGACAGGGGAGAAATTCATCTCATGAAGTAAGCTTAGTTGTTGAAACCATGTTTTGTCCACAATCTTCGTTTGTCTGTTTGTTTTCTGCGATCATTTGCATGGGATATTTCAAATCATCTTTATGTGAGTCTAGGTAATTACAATAAAAAAGGAAAAATAAACAAACACCCCCTGTCTTGAGTTCCCCGTCTTGTGACTGATCCAGCCCTTGGCATAGAACTTGAGTCAGTGCCACAGGAGGGGACTGCGCCTTCTGTTTACAAGAACATCTATAGAGAAGAATGGGCAGAGTAGTTTTTTCCTAACTAAAACCAGCTATTTCTAAAAAGAAAGGACTAAAGCATTTATCCTAAGATAGTGCAACTGATCATGATAGCGTTGATGACGGTGATGATGACGATAATTATGAAGATGATTTGCTTATTCTTTCAGTCGAGAGTGTTCCATAAATATATGTGGCTGATAAGATGGAGAGACCAGGAGCACTCTGCTTAGTTCGATGGGCCTGCCTTCCAGGAACAATTCTTTTCTAGAAGATGGCTCTTGAAATGGTTGATATAATTAGGTGCCGTATTTCATCTCAACTTCTGTTTCTGACAACTGGGCAGAGACGACACAGTCAGAGAACTAGGAACTCTAACGACAATACTGCATGAAGAAAATGCTCACTCTTAGTCTTGTTCACCATCCTGCAATGAAAACAAATGAACACACCGAGCAGTTGTGCTACGCACCTGGAACAGGTGGAGGAAAGCCATGGCTCTCTTTAGATAGAGGGGCTGCATTCATTCGAGTTAATCCTAAAGTTCTCTGTGATTTGGCAAGGGAAGTTTTGAGTTTCGACTCAGTGACTGCTGTTTAAACTGCAGAGCTGATGCACAAATGATCCATAACACATTTTGGCATATTAAATCATCTTCACAGTTCTAATATGCCATGAAACCCAATTTACATATAACGGAGGCATAGAAGATGAAAAGCTGAGAACAGACTCCTGTTTCAAAAGGCATCAGGCACACCACTTTATTTTCCTGAAGCACCACTAACTTCTATAAATCTGTTGCTGGAAAAGGTTATTAAGCTGCCAGGCCCTTCTTCTTTCTTCTCAAGCCCTAACTCCCCTCCTCTTCTCACATGCCATATGGAAGCTCTTCTCTCTTCCTCTCCCATTGTTTTGTCTTTTTATCCCATAGCTCTTTTCCCTTGAGCCGAATTCCTCAGACTCTTTGGACCACAACAAACATAATACTCTTTTTCTTTAGACTTATAATGCATTTGGAATTTTTTTTGTGGGGGCTATGGCAGATATGAGATAGTAATAGAACAGAGTAAGAGTAATAGAAAATCCAATAGTTCATCAGATTCTGGACCTGACCTCTTAAAGATAGCACCTAGATAATAACACTAGGCCAGGGTGCAACCAGTGGTGGGATGCGCCACTCTATCATAATTCTGATACCTACTGTTAGTTGAGACAATACGCTGCCAGCCTACCATCCATTCATGAATTATGTGGTGTACAGCCAAAGACATCAACGTAGGGACAGAGTACAAAAATTGGCTTTTGCCACACCTCAAAATATATATAATTTTTTGAATTAGGTCAGTAAGTACTCAAGAATTACTTAATCACATCTCTTGGGAAAATAATGAGAATATTTTATGTTATATTATAATTAATATCAAAATCTTCAATGATCATTGTCAGTTGCTTGGCACCAGATAAAAAGGCCACTGTGCCTGCCAAAGTTTTGCTTTCCTCCAGGGTCTCTAGACCGGAGTTTCTCAACCCTGGCACCATTCATATATGGGGCCAGATAATTCTTTGTTGTGGAGGGCTATTTTGTGCGTTGTAGGATGTTTAGCAGCTTCCCTGGCCTCTACCCACTAGATACGGGTAGTATCCCCCCTTACCTGTGACCACCATTGCTAGGTATCCCCCAAGGAAAAATTGCTCCCAGTTGAGAACCATTGTCCTAGATTCACAAGGCATGGATCATATTTCATCTCATATTTCCCTTTTCCCCTTTTCTTGCATGCTCAATCCTGGTAATATACACCTACCTTTACCTAATTGCAAACCTTCTCTGTGCCTTCTCTTATAAATAGTAACAGATTCCCTTGAGCCTCAAAAATTACATATAATGATCCAATAGGAAAACATGAAGGAATGTAGAAATAAATAAAATAGCTAGAGAGAATAGAGAATAGGGAATCAAATCTACATAAACTACTGTGGCTTCAAGTTGACTTCCTGGGACAAGTTGAAAGTGATATCACGGGGTTAGCTAGAAACAACCTCAATAAATAAAAGACAGGACCTTACATCCTACAAAACTTTCCATTTTGTAGAAATTTATACCTCTTATTGATTTCCTACTGAAATTATTCACTATGAATTTTCCATAACTTTAAAAAATTCTCTAAACCTCCAAGTCCCTCCCTCCTTGGGCTTGTATTTTTCAGCTGGTAACCACATCTCTAGCTTAAAAAACAGTGGATACTAGCAAGAAGACCCAAGTTATCTGACATGAGCCCTCTCAATGTTTCTCCTTTCTTTATTAAAATCTCTATTCTCCCCGCATCCTCAGCTATACTGAGTTATTTCTCAAATTATCCCCTCAACTTCCTTTTATTCTTGCCTCTTGTTTCAATAAATGAGACAGTCTTCCTTTTCAAAACTAACTCTTTGAACTGTGCCTCTGACCTCGAACTTCTGGTTATCTACTATCTACTTTCTTTGCTTACTTTCAATATCTTACTTTCTATTGGTATCTGCCAGTCTGCTGCAAATGTCACTCACCGTCTACGCCACATTTTGCGCTGCCATTATCTCAAACTTTTCTCTCATATTCTCTCATTCTGTCTTCTACTCGCCTAGTCCCTTGCAGGCTTCTTTTTATCTCACAAATGTGCTGAAACACTTTTGCTGTCTAATATGACAATTCAATCATTAAACTCACTGGATTTTTGGATCTTGACCTTTGAGAATTTGACAATATGATCACTACCACATTTTCACTTTCTTACTCCCGTGCTACTGCAGTCTCCTTTCTGTCTGCTATTTTTGCTGATTCTTTTCCCCGCTCTCACCTCCATATACTTTAGGATAATTGAGATCTTATTTTCTGTCTAATATATCCGATCCTAATAACACATCCATTCAGAGACTCCAATGTTGTTATAAGAATAGATTCAAAGACTCCTTTTTAATTTCATGGTAGCATCCATTATCCTCTGGGAAACTCCTCTTTATATGACTGTTCATGGTAGGACAACATCTTCAGTCATCTTGAGTGGAATCTTTTGAACTTAGAGAATTGTTTGACTCAGGCAACAGAGCTATCACTTCAGAATCCTACCCTTTATTATAAATATGGATGCCAATCTTGAAGGAAACAGAAGTTGTATGTGTGTGGGAGGAAGGAGGGGATACTATAAGGATAAGAATTTTTGCCAGCAGGAGTCTATTATATAGACATAAATATGCATGTGGGGAGGTTGGGAAGTGGGGGAGAGATTGGTAAATCATTTCAGATTAATGTCTAAAACCAAAAAGTAAACAATAATACTAAGTGCTATCAGAATTTTATCGACAAATACAGAAAAAAATAAGCTAAAGAATTGAAATTAACACTGGGGGGGGGAATGCAAGGCTCTTGAAATAAGTGTTTAGCATTGAAGAGCCCTTTGAAACTGCACACACATGCATACAAACAATATCATCAACATAGTTAATCATAAAGACTAGAAAAGGACACAAGAGATAACCTCAGGATAGTTTCCTGCTATGTGGAAGACCATAACAACCTTTCTGGCCTAGATGGAGAAGCCTGGAAAGAGAGGGAGGAAAGAACAACTAAGTTGAGATGCCAGTCTGGTGCTGATCCTTTTGCTCACTCCGTAAGTTTGAAACCCATGGGGGAGGTAGAGACCATTGAATAACTTGAAAATCTCAGCACCAAAGGAGGATATGTCCCATTTTTCACTGACAACTGCCTCTCTTTAACCTTGGCAGCCACAGTAGAGTAGAAATGGTGTGTGAGGCAGAGAGCAAGATCTTTTGTATATTCCCCACCTTCTCAACTGTCATGATCTCTTGTAGCAGGAGGAGAGAAACACTGCTCTTAGCCCTCTGGTCTGGGCGGGGGGTACACATTGGCTAAAGGGGTACACATTGGCTTTTCTGTGATCAGATCTCATCCTACAAGGCTAGAAGTTTTGTAGACCAAAGAGACTTGCCCACTCAGAGTTCACTCAACTCCTACAATCCTAGACCATACTCTAGATCCTTGAGATGCTCGCAATTCTGCGAAGATTATTGTCAGGCTTTGTGTATCTCCTTCTGGCTCTAGTCTCTGGATGATAAGTCATACTACCAGTGTGTACACCTCTAGGGCTGAGTGGTGGCGAAGACATGCTTATTTGTGTGTGCTTTGTGGGGGGGTGTAGGCATGAGGTATAGGTGAAAGCTTAAATATATGGGCTGGTATTTCCACACAGGCACATTAAAGGCCATTAAGAAAGGAGCCAGTGGTGAAAGGAGAATGAAAAGTGACCCATAAACTGGGTCTTCTTTCCCTTTGTCAACACATTTCAATGTGAAACTAAAAGTAGCCTAATACTTTTGAATTCAAATGACCCAAGCCATTATAAAAGCATATTTGTCCAGTAAAAGTATAGAATATATTTAACAATTTGTTCACTCAGTAATATTTGGAAGTATGATATGTGGGTCTCCATTTATATTCTTGCCCTGAACCCTGTGTTATGTGGCAGGCCTGGAGGAAGAAATTCAGAAGCTGCTCCAAAAGTTTAGGGGGTGCTAAAAGGCTGATAGGGCCAATGGATTGCAAGATGTTGGGATGGAATAGGGGACCAAACATAGTTCAGTCTTTGTAAGTGGAGGTTAAGGTCAGCATCAGTTTGTGGGGGTGAAAGTGAAGAAAGCAACCAATGTAGCAAGAACAGAGGCTGACAACCAATAACCATAATTTATGCACCAGGAGACATCTTGGCCATCTAATGAGAATTTGGAGGAAGAAATGAAGATTAGACTCCTCCCTACATCCCACCCCTGCACACACACACACACACACACACACACACATAGTGATGACACTATATTAGATGAGCTCCTCTTATACCCTGCAGGGTGGCAAAAGGACAAAATAAATCTTTTGAGAGATTAGAACAACCATGTCAAGGAGATTAAACCACAAACCAAATAAGTTCAGATCCTGAATAGGAATAAATTTTTACCTCAAGGAGAATATTTTAAATAGGATATGACTAGATATACTACCTTAAAGATACATACTTTCAATTTTTTAAAAAAAATTATTATTATTATTATAGCTAGTGATCAAGGAGAGATTCAGAGGTAAGCTGAGGTCAGCTTCAGAAAAGTAGCACCATTACATTTCTGCTCCTCCGATTAATTAATGCAAATGACTGGTAATGCTCTGAAATAAATACTCATGGATAACTTCCAAAACTGGGGGCTCCAGTTTGGTCCTTGCCAGGGTATGGTGTGAGGGCAATACCATAATTATATGTCTTGATAGCAAATAGCTTATTATATCCCAGTGGTAGGTGAAGTCTAACTTCAAAGGATTCAGAAACCCCACCTGATGGACACAGGGACATTTTAAGATTCAAAAAGTTTTGAATTCCCTGTCATGGAGGAAGGTTGAAAGTGAAGGCTGACTCCTAAGAGTATTTTGCTAATGATTACTACTATGAGGTCCTGGACAACCCTTGCTATGACTAGACTCACTCAGAGCCAAGGGATGTGATAAGAGGAAACATCCAAAGTGTTTGGGCAGAGAGAAAATGCCTTCTAACGGGAGGTCTATTGCATTATTTGAACTGGATCTGATTAACAGGGAACCGTTGTAAGTATTTTATTGTATGGCACCAAGGCACTAGAAATATCAGAAATTGTTGCCAGAATTGGACCTATCTATTCTATAGATCTTATTTTTTGATTTATAGATCATAGAGAAAAACAAAGTAACGTACAATTATGATTACCTGATTTTTTTTTCCATCTTGAGATAGCTGAGGATGTCAAGAAAAGCTATGTGATTTGCTCCTACAGTCTTTCATAAAAGACCTAAATACTCAAATAACTTTAGAACCTAAACACAGTTACCAGCCCTGGGCAATGGGAATAAAAACAGTAATAAAATAAACACAATTTCGCTCACACAGATTTTACCAGGGAGTGGGAATGGCATCTAATAAGTGTTTAATAGGATTTATTTTAATCCTTGTATTTATTATATATGTGTTACACATATATTATTATTTATTTTATATATATTAAATATACATATTTGGAAAATAGATAAACTCAGGATTGTTTTATCAGGGATTTGACAACTTCCATAACTGCTCAGATACTATATAGAAAATACATTTTTTTCTGTGTGTGTGTGTTTCTTACATATCTTTATTTTATTCAGGGAAGGAACTATGAAAGTCCTCTACTGCAGGAAGGGTTTTAGTTGGCCAAAACCCAGGAGATCAATTCATAGCAATCTCATCATCATATGAAAACCCTTTTCTGAAAATGATAGAGACACTACAACCATTTTATTTTCATTTCAGAGAAATTTTGCAATGTGAAAGGTATAAACATCAGGACTGGGGGAGAGTTGAGAAGGCATGAAATAGGTTTTGTGGAACATGGATGGAATCGGTCGCTAGTAAGATCCCACTGAATGATTATGAAGCAGCAGGAGAGTTCAGGGAGGAGAGAGACCACAAATCCAAGATGGCACCACTTCACATGGTGGTTGGCTTTTCTCCAGCAGCACTCAGCAAATGGGCATTGGAGATGGATTAGTGATTTGAGCTAGTGTTGGAGTTTCACTGGGTAGATGCCTCACATCAGGAGTTCAAGGGGCCAACAGGTCTGGCTTAACAGGAAGACAGACTCTTATTAAAAGACAATGGAATGATCAAGGTGTTATAATCTTGACCTTAGGTCAAACTTGGCAGAATGAGGGTAAGGGATAGAGAGAGTTGCAATGGTAAGAGATTTTGGTACGTGAATAGGATGAACATTTCAGACATGGAGTATTTCAGAATGATTTCAAGGGCCACAATATGGCTATGTGTGAGAGGTAGTTCAAGTACAGTGGAAATGGAAGATTTGGGGTTAAAGATGAAACTATGAGGAAAATATGCTGGAAATATCACCTAAATGTCTATGGAATTTACCCAGGGTAATAGCAGGAGTTAAGAAGTTGACAAGTTAAAAGGAAATATATGGTTCAGATGCCCAAATTGTATATTAGTAAAAGGCACTAACAAGGTAAATAGCTAGTTGACATCAGCTCCAAAGGACAGATTTTGACATGTAGAGGAATGATGGTTTTGTGTAAAAGTTTCATTGGGGGAAGGAGGAGATATCAGCCCCCCTTTTCATTAAAAAGTTCTACATGGGAAATGTTGGCCTTGGGGATTCTTAGATTTTAGTTAAGTGAAGAAGGTGCAGAAGCATTCTGTGAAGAGGTTTCCGGTGAGGGGGTTTTGGGTCACAACATGAGGAATACAGAGGCCATGATGGAAAAAGGCAAAAAGAAACTCACAGGCAGAAGTGAAGTTAGGAATTGAGAGTAGGGAAGAGGGGAGATGGTCAAAGGGCCTTGAATGTTGGGCAGGGATGAGAATAAACAGGGCTGTGAGGTCTGATAGGATTAGCTGCTCTCCAGGTTCCAAGTAGAGCAGAGGTACAGAGTGGTTTCCTACCGTGTTGGCTCAGGACCCTGGGGGTGCTGCCAGAGGCTTCACGATTAGCAAATTGTGATTTTTTTTTTCAGCTTTCCAAACAGACTCTTGGTGGGAAGCTCCTGTGGTGCCTTTGAAGAGATCCTAGTGCAGGCATATGCACATAAGGAAGAGTGAGCATCCTGGAGGGATGGGATGGTTCTGAACTCTCTCAAAAGCCAGCTGTGGCCTGACTTAGTAGCATCTTTGAAGAAATCCTAGCTGGAGGTGAAGGGGTATAGCTAGTTCTCCAACCCACTTTTTAAACAAGAGGATAGAAACTGCTCAAGGTTGTGACCAAGGCCTTTTCAAGGAGCAACTAACCACTAAGGTTTGCCTTCCTGGTCTTTGAAAAATCTTAGGTCTTTGGTGGAACTCCTACCAACTGCATCACTTTAACTAAACTCAAGGATCTAGCTGCAGAAAAAAACAACAGGATTATAAGGATTATTGACACAGACTACCTGCTTGGACTTGGGCTCAGATCTACGCTATTAGCGTAGCGTAATATTCTACGCTAGCTTTTTTTCTAAGTAGGCCCATGGAAGGAGACTTAGAACTCTAGGATGCAGGACTTTGGTTGGTCAAGAGAGAGAATGAGAGAGAGGGAAGGAGAAGAGGAGGAAGAGAGAAAGAGAGAGAAAGAGCTCTTGGCTTAAGTGAAACTATGTGCTTGGTGTGGAACTAATACCTGAAAAAGTTTTTTTCAGCCCTGCCATCACCCCAGAAGCCATCAGTGTTCTGGATGAAAAAACAACTCCTTTGTTCTGCAAGATAACTCAATTTGAAATAAATATACATGGATTTAAAATAATACATTAATTTAAATTCTCTAGGTGGAACTACTTTGATGGAAATTTCCCTAAAAAAGCAACAAATAATTTGCCTCTGCATCTAATCAGCCAATCAGACACCCCCATGCTGATTACTTAATAAAGTAGAATTTTAATGCAAAAATTTATGATTATCAACAATTCTCCTGGCCCCTTCTCTCCCTCCACCCAACCTAACCAATTTGTGCTTGTAATTCTTAACAAGTTAATCTTCTCTTCAATCATACAACAGAATTTGTTAATCAAAACTGAATTCCTGGCCAAATATCTCAGAGCAACTTGTAAAGCATGCAGTCAAGCAGATAAGACCAAGTTGATGACGAAGTGGTTCTCTTTTCACCATCAAGAAGAAAATGATACAAGTGGTTGTATGAAAAGAAAACCAAAGGCCAGGGCCTTTAGCAAAGACTAAAGGAAGAAAGAAAGTCTATGGATTGGACTTCTACTACCCCTGTGGCCTAGTTCACTGAAATTTCAAGGGAGACTCTTCACCATGGGAGCACTGGGAAAGTGGGAAAGTGAGACGAGGTGGGTGGTCCTGGACTGGACTGGTGAGTGGTCTGTCATTGCTCAGGCTGCCTTAATAGAGTTGTGGTATTTTAGGTTATTCTCAGAGCTCTTTTCTCTGACTTTCATCTTCTAGGTGGAATTCAAGTGTGGGATAAAACTAGGAAGTGTGGATTTTAACAGAAGTCAAAATAATCTGTGGGGCCTAAGTTAACGTGTATGAGATTATTTATGGAAGGGGCCTATGTTTGCTAAACAGATATAATTCGTCTTCTAGTGAAGGGATATGTTGACTACCTACTAAATTATTTACAAGATCTTACAGAGAGTTGCATGAAATGAATGAATGCTGTCTGTGCCTCATTTTAAAAGTAATAAGCATGATTCTTTTTTAATCCATGTATATTAGAATGATTTTACCCTGTAGCATAATAGCACCGATTTCATGGGATTGATGTGAAAAATCATAGAGCTGATTATGAAGGGTGTGAAATTGTGCCTAGTTCCCAGATATATACAATAAACATCAGCTATTTGTCATCATCACTCTAGAGGGTAAGTAAACCCCTTCTTACAAAAGAGGAGCTTGAATTTCAGAGCGTTTTAGTGACTTGCACAAGATACAAATTAAATCACTGGATCAAGAGAGCTGCCAGGTCATATTGAAATTACCTGAACTATTGGCCTACTCCTAAATCTATTTCCAAACTCATAAATACAAAGCCATAATTGAAACAGACTCATATGTGGGTGGTCACAAGAGACACTGAACAGAATGTTGTCAAATCACATTTTACATGAAATGCTGCTGTAGCAGGAACAAAGTTTAAGACTTGAGCTGCTCATCCTCATAATTTGGACCTTTTTCTGATGTCTGGAAACTTCACAGAAAGGATCCTTCAAGGATTAGTTTGCATGAGCAACCAGAGACCACCAATTGGAAGAATCCATTGTGAGAGAACAGAGATTCGAGATGCACAAAACTGGTTCCATAATTGGTTGTTGTCAGAGAGGAGAGGAAATTTTTGAGTATCCTGGTGAATGGTAAATAGGCCACCCTACAGATCAGACTGCCCGACCCCAGCAATTCTGTGTCTGAGGCAAGAGAGGAAAGCAGTGATAAAATCCGAGGATCAGAAACATCTCTATGAACTATTTAACTTTTTTTTTTTTTTTTTTTTCTGAGAGAGAGAGAGAGCAGAGAGAGATGGGCAGAGGGAGAGGGAGAGAGAATCTCTGGCAGATTCCCTGCTTAGCCTGGAGCCTGATCTCACAACCTTGAGATCATGACCCTGAGATCATGACCTGAGCCGAAATCAAGAGTGGTCAACTGAGCCACCCAGGAGCCCCTCTCTATGAACTATTTAAAGTAAAGTCTAGCCATGGACACTCAGTAATAGATTATAGCAATCCCCCCTCATCCATGGGGGATACCTTCCAAGATTCCCAGTGGATGCCTGAAACTGCAGATTGTTCTGAACCATGTAGATACTATATTTTTTTCCTATACATATATGATAAAATTTAATTTGCAAATTAGACACAGTAAGAGATTAACAATAACAAACACTAATATAGAACAATTATAACAATATAGTGTAATAAAAGTTCCATGAATATGGTATCTGTCAAAATATCTTGCACTCACCCTTTTTGTGATGGTATGGGATGATAAAATGCCTCTATAATGAGATGAATGACATGGACACTGGACTTAGGGTATTGACTTTCTGATCATCTGCTTCCAATGTGGTTGACTGTGAGTAACCAAAACTGTAGAAAGCAAAACCATGGATAAGAGGGGGATAAGACGGGGTCTGCTGTAGAGCATTTGTAGTGTATAACCTAAGTACCGTGGAGGGTGTTTTTCACACTGAAAGAGGTGTCAGTAGAAAAAGCTGGCATTCAGGAAAAAAGAAGACAGGCCTAAACACATCACAGGAACACCAGGAGAGATCCTCAGAGCCCTGGACAGAAAGTACAAGTGTTTTTCACCATCAGGATAGCCATGTAGGAGCTTGGGTCCCATGGAGTCCACATTCTAAGGTGGAGGAGGAAAAAACTGATGCCTCAGGGTAAGCAGGAGAGCTGCGTTGAGGAGCACACATAAAATGGGAGCTGCCTTAGCAAATTAGAGGCTTTTGAAAGGGACTGAACTATTTCTATAGTTCAGTAGTGAGACGTGCACCAAACTCTATTTAAACATTATTGTTATGATTTAAGTTTTTTCTAAAGATTGATGGTACACAAATTCATTCTTCTATTAACTTATTGAACAGAGCTGTGCTAGGCACTGTGGATAGGTCAGAGAATAGAATAATTATAGTTTTTGTTCTCAAGGGCTTACAGCTTTGTAGAGGAATGTAAGCTCCATGAAGGTAGGTACTTTATTTTGCTTATTCTTATGCTTTAGGATTAAAAAGTAGTACATGAGATGGAAGAGAAAATTATCAAACAATTTATTGAAATACTTTTTAAATGACCTCAGTTTAACATGAATTTTAGAGAGTGATATCTATGATACTGCTAGAAATATATCCAAGAAAACTGAAAATACAGGTCTGCACAAAAACTTGTATATAAATGTTCATAGCAGCATTATTCATAATAGCTGAAAAGTAGGAATAACCCAAATGTTCATCAATTGATGAAGAGATAAATAAAATGTGTTATGTCTATAGGAGGGAATATTATTGAGCCATAAAAAGGAATGAAGTACTCATTTATGCTGCAACATGGATGAACCTTGAAGACATTATGCTAAGTGAAAGGGGCCAGTCACAAAAACCATGTATGATATGATTCCATTTATATGAAATGACCTGAATGTGCAAATCCATACAGACAGAATGTAGATTAGTGGTTGTCAGGGCTGGGAGGAGAGGGGTGGAATTGGGGAGTGACTACTCAAGGATATGAATTTTCTTTTTGGATTGATGAGATCTTCCAAAATGTATTGTGGTGATGGCTGCACAACTCTGTGAAAATACTAAAAAATCATTGAATTGTAGATTGATTTTGAGTGAATTTTGATTCATTTTGCATGAAAGAATTGCATGGTATATGAATTATATGTAAGAATTATATATAAACAAAGTAAAAGAGAGAGAGAGAGAGAGAGAGGGTAATTATCTGTAGGTTACTGTGGGAACACACAAATGTACCACCATAAACCAATGCAAAAGTTAATTATTCTTAACTTTAATCCATCCTTCCAACTAAGAATATCTGAAATCATGCTGTTATAGACATTTGCTGCAGATGCAAAATGAGAGAAACATCTCATTCAAAGATGATTTCTTACATCTCCTTTCCTTACATCTGGGGTCATGTGGCTTCCGCAGCAGACTCAGTCCTGTCCCAGGATCCAAAATCTATCTTGATCTTGATCAGGGGACATTTGTTGGACTCAAGTTCAATATATTATGAGGACTTAGCATTATTTCTACCTTTCTAACAGTCTGGTTCTGATCTAGCATTTGCATGTAAGCCTTATTCTTGAGTCTAAATCCCCAGGTTGTCTTTGCAGTTCTGGGCTCATGTCTTTTTCTCTTATGCCTAAGCACTTAACCTAAGATGGAGTCTATTTAGAATGAGGCCTTGCCTGGCTTTTCAGGGCTTTTCCAGGCATAAAGATTCTGTCCTTGACTATGATTGGGTCTTGGATGGACTTTCCAGATGCTGGGCTCCATGCAGTACTTCTTCTTGCTATGCCTTGTAATATTATTGGACTTTGGTGATGCCATATGCTTAGCCAGATGCCCTCCACCCATCCTTGTCTTTCAAGACAAGCATTACAGCAGTCTGGCTGGGCTCACCTCCACCACTGTTGAACCTGCCTTCTTCCTCCCTGCATCTTCTGTTCCATACTGTGGGTTCAAGATCATGCCAGTGACGCCAATCCTGGCACAGCTAACTTTTTTTTATACCTGGATGTATTATAGAATAATTTTAGCTTTGACAAAAATTTACACTTTTTCATCCAATTTATTTTCAAGATTCAACAGCTATGCAGGTATTAATTCAACACTGAGGGCTTACTATATGGGAACTCTTATCATAGGTGCTAGATATACAAAGCTAAAAAGTAACACTCCTGCTTGAAATAAAGAGGAGGCTGATGATAACAATTAATACAGTTGAGTATTTACTAAGTGCAGTTACTAGACCAAGCAGTAGAGCTTCACTATCTCATTTATTTTTCACAATAACCCTTTCTTGTAGGTTCTGATATTATTTGCATTTTAAAGATGAGAAAAGTGAGACCCATGGAGTTACATGCCCAGGATTCAACTCTTAGACTAACTAATTAATACTAAGCTCTTAATCAGCATGTTATACTATTTAGAGAAACTAGATTCTAATGAGAATACAAAATACTGTGCTCAGATATCACTAAAACAGTTTTATATTAAGATAACATTTGATCTTAAAATGTCTGTTAAAAGAACTATGAACAGCCTTCCTACTCTCATTCCGAAGGTGATCTATCCAGGGTTAAAAATCAGAGTTTCACAAGATAAGGACTGATACCAAAGGTTCAAGAATGTTATTAAGGTGGGAGGAGCAGGTGAGCCCGAGTTATCCAAATAATCCACAGGTGCATAGCCCAGGGTTCAAAAATCACAGACCATTTTGAACTATAGTATTTCTGCATCTAGACAGGGGCTCTGAGTAACAGACATTGGGGAACCAAGGGTAATAATAAGCATGATGGTGAGCCAGAAGCTCTGGAACATGAAGACATTTTCAGAATTCCTTCTCAGACCTAGTCTGATCACACTGAGGCAAACCATAGGTAAAGACAAGCAGGCCACCTGATTGGAATGTGGAAATGAAGGGAGCAAGCATTTCTAGAAAACTGTGTATCTTCTACAACTTAGTAGTACAGCCTAACCTATATCCTAAATAGGCAAATTGGATTCCACTAAGTGATTCTTTTTGACTTAACCAAAAAAGGAAGAAAAATAAACAACAAAAGAACTAGAAAGATCATTAAAGTGAGCTAATGCAACATTAGCAATATCATAGAATTTTCAACAGAAGAAATAATAAACAGTATTGAAATGCATGCAGAGCAGTATCTCGCCACTTTTGGTACATTGCATTTTCCACAGATGTCCACAACATATCTTTCATCCCTGATGTTCTTCTAGAGCCTTGCTACTCCTGCATCAAGGGGTGGAGGCTAATCCTCTCCTTTAAATCTAAGTGAGCTTGTTGCTTGTTGCTATAACCAATAGATTGTGGCAGAAGAAATGTCATATGATTTGTTAGGTCGCAAAAGGCAATGTGGCTTTTATCTTGTTAGCAGGAACGCTCAGTTTAACAGCCCTGAGACACCATATTAGAATATAACTGTCCTGAGAATGCCATGCGGGTGAGCTACATGCAAACATTCTGATCAACACTCCAGCCGAGCTTCAGAAACCAGTCAGCTTCAACTGCCAGCTCAATGAGTGTACTATCTTGGACATTTAGTTCAATTGAGTCTTCAGATGACTACAGCAATATCCAAAAACTGACTACAATTTCATGAGAAACCCCAAGCGAGGACAGCCTAGTGAAGAGCTTACAAATTTCTGACTCATAAAATTGTGAGCAGAAAGCTGCAGTCCTTTTAAACTGCTAAATGTTGCAGTAATTGACTCTGCAGCAGTAGTGACCTGAACATCACAGAGAGATCACTGAATTTCCAACACCCATGTTTCTCTTTTCCCATTGCCGCCATAAGGGTGATGGCTAAAACATGGCAGGAGAGACATCAATGTGGGGTAGAAGAGTCTGGGTCCCACAGGTAGTTTGCTCAGGGCCACCAGTAAAATAATCTGTCTAAAAAAGCACATTCACTTATTCGTGGCATGGTTAAGCAGGGTGAGATCTCCAAAATAGTGGATTTTTTTTTTTTTTTGTCAAGCTCCATTTTTCATCTAAACAAGCCTTCACGTCCTGACTTCAATTTCAGAAGGTAAGAAAAGTTCCAAATAGTAGCATGGAATTTGCCATAGTGATATGGCAGTTGAATCAGTGAGTCAGATGGGATATATGTTTTTGTGCACTTATTTTCAAGTTCATAGTCACATGTTAGCAGAGGTTACAGGAATGGATGGTAAAAAGAAGCTCTGTATCCTTTCTGCTTTGTTTATAAGTCTACTAATTAAGGAAAAGACATATGTAGAGTGATTGTTTTAAAATATAAGTGATAATTCAGCAAGCTATAAATCAGGATTCTTAATTCTATTACCTCTTCCCTTTCGTCTATTCTCATGATTAGAGTTTTTGTAAATCATGCACCTTCTCCCTGCCTCAACTTCTCTTCCAACTAAAGACTCCCATAAAACATGCCATCTACACAATTCTCAGGAGGAAAGAGAAGAACTATTTCAGGCATAACCTCCTAATCTATTCGGCACACCCTCAGCCAGCAACCTCATTCTCCTTTTGGCATTCAGAGGGCTCTGGTATATCTCTTGCCCTCAAAAATGCTATCAACATAATGAAAGTTGAGATGAAAATTAATCATCTAGTGAGCCTTCTCCTGCATCTGTTTTAAAACCTGCTGGGGGTGGACGGAATCTGTAGAAACTTGGAAGTCTATACTGAGATTCACATTGGCTATACTGCTCTGGGAAACTTGAGAAAATTAATGAGAACTGGTTATTAGGGAGAAATTAAATAATGTTGTTGCTTAGCACTTGGGATGAAGAATCTCGAATTGGAACAGGTATTCTCACAGCTCTCTGCCCATACCATGGTCTTCCTACTCACTCATATTTATATTTCCTAGTTGGGCCCTTTCCCTGACTGGATTAAAAGCTTCTTACATGTCTTTGTATCCTTCATTCCCCAAACTAGATCAGGATATAATAAGACCTCAATAGGCTTTTGACAAATTAAGACAATTTTAACTTTAAAAAGAATAAACACAGAGGTAATAAATTTAATGATACTTAGGAGTTTACACCTGGGGGTCCATAAGGAGGTCCAGATATCCTTACACCAAAGTCTGGTGTCTCAGCCCTTTAGAATGCAATCATTTCAGGGCATATCTTTAAGTCTTCTCCCAAATAAAAGTTAGAATAATAATAATGGTACCTGATATTTTTATAGTCCTTTGTGTTTATTGTATTGATTTTTCTGACAATCTTTTAAAAAACTATTTGGCAAAACTAGTTGTTATCATTTTAATCTTTCTTTTCTTTCTTTCTTTCTTTCTTTCTTTCTTTCTTTCTTTCTTTCTTTCTTTCTTTCTCTCTTTCTTTCTTTTCTCTTTCTATAGGCTACATGCCTAGCATAAAAGCCAAGGTGAACTTGAACTCACAACCCTGAGATCAAGACCTGAGCTGAGATCAAGAGCAGTTGGATGCTTAACTGACTGAGCCACCTAGACACCCCTCATGTCAGTTTTTTTTAATAAATTTATTTTTTATTGGTGTTCAATTTGCCAACTTACAGAATAACACCCAGTGCTCATCCCGTCAAGTGCCCCCCTCAGTGCCCGTCACCCATTCACCCCCACCCCCCGCCCTCCTCCCCTTCCACCACCCCTAGTTCGTTTCCCAGAGTTAGGAGTCTTTATGTTCTGTCTCCCTTTCTGATATTTCCCACACATTTCTTCTCCCTTCCCTTCTATTCCCTTTCACTATTATATATATTCCCCAAATGAATGAGAACATATAATGTTTGTCCTTCTCCGATTGACTTACTTCACTCAGCATAATACCCTCCAGTTCCATCCATGTTGAAGCAAATGGTGGGTATTTGTCGTTTCTAATGGCTGAGGAATATTCCATTGTATACATAAACCACATCTTCTTTATCCATTCATCTTTCGATGGACACCGAGGCTCCTTCCACAGTTTGGCTATTGTGGCCATTGCTGCTAGAAACATTGGGGGTGCAGGTGTCCCGGCGTTTCATTGCATCTGTATCTTTGGGGTAAATCCCCAACAGTGCAATTGCTGGGTCATAGGGCAGGTCTATTTTTAACTCTTTGAGGAACCTCCACACAGTTTTCCAGAGTGGCTGCACCAGTTCACATTCCCACCAACAGTGTAAGAAGGTTCCCTTTTCTCCGTATCCTCTCCAACATTTGTGGTTTCCTGCCTTGTGAATTTTCCCCATTCTCACTGGTGTGAGGTGGGATCTCATTGTGGTTTTGATTTGTATTTCCCTGATGGCAAGTGATGCAGAGCATTTTCTCATGTGCATGTTGGCCATGTCTATGTCCTCCTCTGTGAGATTTCTGTTTTTTAATTAGAAATTCGAGGAGGTAAATTACACAGAAATAAAGTGATAGGAGCAGGACAAAATTCTAGAGTCCAGTGTTCTTTCCACTACGGCCCACTATAAGATTCTGGAAAGAGTAGCAATCATTGTTTACACTACAAAAAAAAAAAAAAAAAAAAGAAAGAAAGAAAATCATTTTGGATCCTGATCAAAATGTGATGTTGTGGGTTTCTGTGATCCACCTTAGCTGGGAGGTAGTCATTTTTCATTTCGGGGCCAGCACTTCAATAGCTGAAAACAGTCTATGCATTCATTTGAAATGAAAGATGGGAAGTTCCCTGAAAAGGTTTGAAGTCTTAATTCAATTGATATTGGCACAATAAATTGTAGGATGCATTCAAATCCATTACTAAGACTTCTCATGCCAGCAGATTTGCAAAACTAGATGTGAAATTGCATCAAGTTCTTTCTGCTGTGTTTTAAGGTAAAATGATACAGATCTCCTTTCTTCACTTGGGAACTGAAGGGTGTTTACTTGATAATGGTCTCCTTGTATGAATGACACCGTAAGGAAAGGCAAAAATGAAACATCCAACTCTTGCTTACCCCTGTAGTGCACATTGCAAGGCTTCCTGATTCTCCATGCTGGAATGCACATATAGGTCTGATAGTGGTCAGAGGGGACTAAAAGATTCCATCATTCCATATTCCGATGATCATTCCACATTCTCATGGTCTTTGATCAGAAGGTATAAACATCAGAGAAAAAAAATGGAATTTTCATTGCTACTTTCTAAAGTCAATCTTTTGGAGTTGTGAGGACCTTTCAGATTAAATATTTTGGTCATAACTGTTTTGCTGCAGTTATGCAAATATAACCTAATTCTTACTTCCTCATTACTTTTCTTCATAGCTTTCTATAAGACCTAAGATCCCAAGAGAGGGCTGAGTATACTGCTTAAAGTCTTATTTTTAGACATTCCAGAAAAACATAAATATGGAATAATTTTTTATCAGGATAATTATAGCTTCAAGTCATATAAAATCTTGATTCAATTTGCTTTAACAAGAAGGATATGAATTACCTCTTGTAGCAAGAAGGCCCAGAGATTGGGCAGCACTAAAGCATGGTATAGTCGAGGCTTAGCTTTGAACTCTTCTGTGCCTTGGATTCTTTTATTACTGGTTCCAGTAAGAGCATAAGAGGTTATAGCAGGGGGGATCCCTGGGTGGCGCAGCGGTTTAGCACCTGCCTTTGGCCCAGGGCGCGACCCTGGAGACCGGGGATCGAATCCCACATCGGGCTCCCGGTGCATGGAGCCTGCTTCTCCCTCTGCCTGTGTCTCTGCCTCTCTCTCTCTCTCTCTCTCTCTCTGTGACTATCATAAATAAATAAAAATTAAAAAAAAAAAGAGGTTATAGCAGGTTTGGGAGACACATCCAGATAGAACAACGGCCAGAGCAGAGAAATGGAGCTACCCTTTCCATGTACAGAATTCAAGAGGAAAAAAATATCCCAGAAGATGTCTAGCTTGTTAGCTTAAACTAGTCATTGACAAAAGCATTGTAACCATCATGTTTGTCTTAGACCAGTTAGGATCTACCCCTGCGACCAGGACAGGATTGAGTTCCCTTGAAGTATAACTGTAAAGAAACATAGGTAAGTGAAAAAGGAAGAAATTGAAGTGGTTGGAATTAGAGAAATGAATCAATGTTGCACAAGTGATCACAGTGTTTGGGACAAGGTTTTTCAACATATTTGATATGACAAATTCCAGTTTTGTCACTTCCTTTGTCACTCATTATTAAATGCCTACCTAATATGAACTATACCCGGACTTAAGGATATTAAGATGTTCAAAGGTAGTATCACTGCTATGGAAGAAAACATAGTCCTTTCCATACCATTAAGAAAAAGTGATCAACAAAAAGATAAATAAATAAGACAGGAGAAGAAACTGTGAGAATGTCAGTCTTCCAAAGAAAAGGCTTAAGGACCACTCTTCCACTATTTAGAGAAGCTAAATCACAACACTTTATACAAAATAATAAGAGAACAAGAGACTAAAGTTTCACCTATTTTCATAAACACCTCATTTAGTATAAACGCAGATGGATGGGGGAAGAAGTTAGCAATAAGATTCCACAAGACCCATATGAGGACTTAAGGTATTATAGGACTAAAGAGAAGTAATTTTTTAAATTGAAAACAAGAGAAGTCATTATTTTCTAGTCTTATTCTAAGAAGGTAGTAATTTCTTGGGTCCCCACTCCTGGATCAATACTCCCAGCCCACAACCTGATAGAACTCCCTAGCTTGGTGTTAACACAATAAATGGAACAATATATTGCCAAATCTGTAGAAGAGACAAGAAGATGAGTGGGAAATCTTACTTCTATAATTGTTGCCTTCAGAGGATGAGAAATCCAGGTAATTTTAATAGGAGAGTCCCACTATTGGCACTTATAACACCCTAGAGTATCTTTAAGGAAGAGGAAAAGACCTCATTAGTGGCTCAATCCTCTACTCCTTTCCATTCCCATATATTAAGGTTTGAAGATGCAAAATGTTAGAGAATAACTCCCTAGTCAGGCAATAATTGAATCTGGGAAGAAATACATTATTTAAAACAGAAATCCCAATGATGCCCAAAGATGGCAACAACCACTTAGAATACAGAGCAACCTAAAAGAGCAAGAAAAGAAATAAAAGAAATTGAACATCAAATATATTTCTCAAAATCTGGATGATCAGCTAGGATTTTGTATTTTGTTGTTGGTGAAGAGCAATGTCTAGAGAAAATAACTCAATCTTTCCACAGGGCTGAAGAGTGTTTGCACTCATGGATCGAGATGGCCACACTAACTATACGTCCTCGCATGAGGTGTTGGAAATACCGCGATCCTTCCTCATACCCATACAGTGAGATATCAGAGACTCATGCGGAAAGGAAGATCATAAGCAAAGGACAGATCTGGTTTTAAGAGCCAGAGAAAATATGTAATTATAACAGTTAAACTTTGAATCTCACAGGATATTGGGGCAAGAAAAACTTTAAATGTCATCTCACTTAACTCTCAAATCCTTCAGCAGAAAAGACAGTGAGAGATTTCATGATGGCATGTCATGGAGTTTATAGGTGACTTTGCTTCCCTTTTATAATAGTTCCTGTGAAGGTCATTGTGAGATCCTGAGTGGAAAAAAAAAAAAAAAGGAGGAAGAAACAAAATAAGAAATTTCTTCCAAGAAACACAATTGTTAAATTTTATATGTTTTGGATTAGGAATGCTTAACACAGCGTTAGCAAGGATGGCTGAGCACTTCTAATCACATGCACAAAAATTTTAAAGCTTCCACTGGATCAAAGAATATACAGATAGTTTTGTCTTTTTTTTTTTTTAAATTACTTTCACATCAGAATAGGAAGTTTGTTTAGTCTTGGTAAAAGCTCCAATTCTATTTCCATTTTTATTCCTCTTCTAATTTTATGTAAAAGGTACATTTTCATTAGAGGAATTAGGTAGCTAATTCTCTTGGAAAGATTCAGCTGTCACTGAGTAACACAATCTTTTCCTGCCCTCCTCACTCATGCTGGCAGCAGCGGGGCTTCGGCTCAGAGTGGCTCTAGTTTGCTGGGACACTTCAGGCTTCGGTGACAGCTGACAGGAGAAGAGTAACAGCTAAGGTGTCAAGCCATCCCTTCCCCAATTCCATTTGCTTTGGGAACGTGCTAACTTGAAAGTCCATAGCGGTCATTAAGAACAAGTATTAGTAGATACTATAGGTGTTTGTTCCTCTGTGTAGTCCACGTAAGGGAGAAAATGTTTGTTTTTTATTTAAGACCACTGTGTTAGAGTGATTTTTATGGTCACTGATGCAAAATATCTCAGTGCATGTAGGTGCTTATATTCAAATAACCAAAAGAACTAATTCAGTTTACAAATGTTTTCAACCTTATTTGTAAGGGGGGAGTGGATAAAATATTTTTTCTTCACTAAAGGGTCACAAAATACTAGTTTGATACAAGATGTAATAAAAAAAAATAGATTCATTTTCCAATCTATGTAGAACTGTGTTTTCTATGGACAAAAAAAAAAAAAAAAAAAAGGGAATAGTTAAATGGCCAACATTCCTTTTTGATTGTAGATGTGATGATGTACAAAGGAAAGGTTTGGGTAAAATCCAAAAATCAACAACATGTGAAGCACCTCTGAAATGAGTTAAGCACTGTGTAGAATCAAACTATATAACACAGTTCCTACTTTAAAGGGTCTTCCTAACCTCCTGGAATAACAATTATATGTGTCATACCATGAAATATTACCCCAACAGGTAATAAGCATTACCTACATAAAATGATGATTTTGCCATTTCAGAGACACAATATGGTTTACTAGAATGGGCATTTGCCTTGGAGTCAAATGCCTTGGTCAATGTCCAAACACTGACACTTAAGAGCTATGTAAGTTTTCTGTATTCACTTTCCTCATCTGTAAAAATGTGGAACTAGATTATTTCCAAGTTAAAACATTCGGCAATTTATGATAATTTAAGAATATGTGTTATGTTTGCATAGTGGTTTAAATGTAGCTAACAGATAAAATTAGAAAATTATTAAAAATATGACCCAAGATTTAAGTGAATTTCGGTTAACAAAAGAAATTCCATGTTCAAAAAGTGTTTTAGCCATGATTTGGGATTAAAAGAAGTCATGTGCCTTCCCACTAAGGAAATTAGAACATTTATAAATGAGCATATTTTTATCACCTTTTTAAATATGCCAAACTGAACTTCTATATGATGCCACTATTTATACACGAGGTGTTGACTTTTTGGTACATCCTACTGACTGCTGCCATCCCTCAAGTGGTTTTCACTGAAGGCGAGGTTATTTTGCCATCCTCGATTTGGGGCCATCAGCCATCGCAAAACAATTCCTGATAACAAACATTAGAAGGAGAGGTCTGCAAACAGCTCCAGAATGATAAATAAAGATATCGTCTTTCCAAATAGGAAACAGGAGGAGGTTAATTTAAAAGAAACCACTATGAGGTTTCTTACAGAGTCAGGATCACCTACTTTTCAAAAGAAGAGTAATCATTACATGTGAGGGCAATTGTTCGTCAGAACATCTTGTTTATTCGGCTGATTGTTCTCCCCAGGTATAATGCTTTTCAACAGATCAATCAGCAGTTTTAATCGGCTTTTCAAAACTATTTAACAGGATAATTTTGTCAAATGGCACATGTTATATAAATCGCCCTCCCTTCCCTTTCATGCAGATCTGTTGTCACATTCTGAGTCTTCAACTTCCCATAAAGTTGGGCAAACTACCTCAAATTTCTTGAATCTCATTTTCCTCATTTATGGGACAAATGAAATAATACCTACTCACTGACTTAAGGTGACAACAAAGTGTATTAATGTGAGTAACAAATCTAGTGGTGTGTCCAGAACATAAGAGACACCAAATAAATGGTGGTTACTATTATGCTAACCCATAAGAGGACTCAGGGCCCCAAGGGTCTTGAAAAGGCAATGTTGAACTTGGTCTTGCATGTCCAAGCTCTTTTTATTTTTTTTTTAAAGTTTCTTTTTTTTTTTAATTTTTATTTATTTATGATAGTCACAGAGAGAGAGAGAGAGAGAGAGGCAGAGACACAGGCAGAGGGAGAAGCAGGCTCCATGCACCGGGAGCCCGACGTGGGATTTGATCCCGGGTCTCCAGGATCGCGCCCTGGGCCAAAGGCAGGTGCTAAACCGCTGCGCCACCCAGGGATCCCTCTAAGCTCTTTTTAAAGGATAAATGTCTGTAAGTCTCTCCACAGGGAATGCATGCATTCTTGAAAAGTGAGGGGCAAACAAACTTTTCTTTGCATAAAAATATATTGTATTATTTAGTGTCTTAGATCTGGCGGCTATGACAAAATATCACAGTTTGGCTGGCTTATACATACAGAAATTGATTTCTCACAGTTTTGGAGGAAGGGAAGCCCAAGATCAGTGCAGAGTTAGCTTTTCTCTCTTCCCCTACCCACACCTGCCCCTCCGCTTTGCCCCCTCTCTCTTAAAGAGCGAAAGAAAGAAAATCTTAAAAAAAGAATGCGTTTTTATAGCTCAGTAAGTTTTTATGTCAAATCTTTAATTGTAGGACTTGATTAGCTATTAATCTGCATCTTTTTTTGCTGAAAAAAAATAGCATTGAATGTATACATTTATTTCAAGATGTGCAAGGATACACCGATGCTAAAGAAATAAGTCCTTAGACAAGAGGTGATTGGAACGAGGAAAAACTGGCATCAACCGACAGCTCCTCTATTAGCACTACTACGTCAGTCTGTGGTGGGTCCTAACTGGTACCAGAAAGATGCCCATTAAGCCAGATAATAAATACTCAGCCTTAGCACAGCATCTGCAGAGTGAACTCAATAAATATTAGTGGTGGTGATAATTTAATGACTCCTTTAGCCAGCCCAGGGCCCTTAGGTACTCCTAGCTTATCCTCCTAATCACTATTAATTACATTGCCTTTTAACAAATGGATCAGATAGGTAAATGGTAGAAGAGAGAGAAGGCAAAACTAAAAATCTGTGAATTTTATTAATTATTAGTTATCCCTGATAAAATAGAGAGGGATTAGGGTAACCCTAATGGTTAAAATCATAACTGAAAGGTTTTTGGTTTTGTTTTTTTAAATGAACCTCTCAATGCCATTTTTTACTCTGTTAGCCCTTTTTAATCAATGGCTGAAAACAGTGGCCTTTTTTGATGTTAAGAAATATTGAGAAAAGTAAAAAGGCATGTGTGGTTTTCTGCTTCACTTGGTTGTCAAGAGACTTGCAATAAAATAACCATTTAAAATCGAGAAATGGAGCAGTAGGCCCCACTCTGAACAACATAGTACTTTCAATGGTTCATGAATGTTATGAGTCACAGGGACAGCTACCCAAGGGGCTTCTATCCTGAAGACTAAAAAATTACGGGCAAAAGAAACTAGAAAAATAAAAGGGCTGGGACCATCTCTCTTATGATGGCTAGCCTTTAGACTCCCTTAAACAGCCTTTCTCCTGGTGTTCTAAATCAGTGCTTCTCAAACTTTAATGTGCTTATAAATTGCCTGGGGATCAGCAAAAAGGCACACGCTGATTTTGTTAAACTTGGGTTATAGCCTGAGATTCTGCATTTTTAACAAGCTCCCAAATCACTCTGCTTAGTCCAGAGACTCCACTTCGAGTAGCAGGTTTCGGTATTCCATTTTAATGTGCTTTATGCTTACAGTGACTGTACATTCTGTTCTTTTCAGGACAGCCTCAATTTTATTGATATGTCATTATTTTCAGCAAGTCAATTAGTTAACTAAATTAATTTAATTTTTATACTTTTGGAAGGCTTTCTTATCAGAAAATACCATGTCAAACTAGATTATCGTGGCATGGGGTTTAGAAAATAGACTTATCACAAGTGGCTTAGCAAATGTTTCTCCTCTCTTTTTTTTTTTTTTTGAGACTTCCCATCTTATTCTGGTACTCCTTTTTGTATCTGCATAACAACTTGGCTAGAACAAAGAAACCATTATTTTCTATCAGTCAAGGAAAAATGAGTCATCCGTGAAGCAAGAATTGCAGGGATGGGCTGGAGCCCTGGAATAGGTATTACAGCTGGGGAATTTGAGGTAGGAAACTTTTCTGATGGTCATTCCTGGCTTCCTTCTCTATCAAAAAATAAATGAAAGAAAATCTCTTTTCTGGCCTCTAGACTCCAAACTCTAAATCTTGGTCTAATGCACTGATGAAAGTTTACTGTGCTCAGAAGAATAAAGTTGTTTTCTTGCTCTGTCATCTACTAGTTATCTGACGTTGGTCAAACAACTTCATCTTTTTGAGCTTCATCTTTTTGAGCTTCTGGTTTGTTTGGCATTTTCCTCTTCTTTTTTATCTTTTTTTCTTCTACTTCTTTTTCTTCTTCTTCTTCATGAGGGAATGAAGTTGAGGAAATTCCAACTGTAAAAAAGAAGTATATCTTCCAAGGATTATCAAAAACCAGGATTATTTAGGCCATATTTGGATTCCTAATGATAATATCTTAAAAGTTGCAGTCTCTTTATTTAGAGTTAACTCTGAGGCTGAATGCTACTGTGGAACTCACCTTGGCACCCATGACCTCAAAGTTCATTTCAATAAAGAAAATGAACATTTTTTAGTATGAGGACTAAAGTCTCTTTTTCCAAACCACGGATTGCTGAGATAGGAATGTGAAACTAAAATAATATTTATCACTTCACTGAAAGAGGAGAACAGAAATTATGTGGGCATATATGTTCGTCTAGATTCTCCAAGAGCTGAGGAACTGTTCAATAAATGAATGAATGAATGAAATCATGGACAAGTTCAGGAAAGCTTATAACTAAAGATAAAGAACATCCTTGGTATTTAAATTGAAGCAGAGGCACTGTCATCCCTCTTCAGTGTTTGAATTCCTTTCGATTTATTTTTTTTTACGTGACAGTGTATTAAAGTTTTAGAAAAATTCAAATTCTGGAAAGGAGCACAACACATTACTATGCAAAAGGTGAAAATTAAACATTTACACAGCACCTTTAGAAAGCACTTTTGTGAAAGTTTATTTAAAAGATATGTTGAAGAGAAAAAAAAAATACCGACATGAAACACCCTAGGAAGCCACAAAAATACTTGAGTCCCTTAACTTCATAATCATTCCAAATAACACTACCCAGAGGGAAAACCACAATCCTGCATAAATGCAAATTTTTCCCTCCCCACTCCCTAGCAAATTCATGGATTTGGACTTATGATTTTAGGTCATAATCATTTAAAAATAAGTATACTAGGACCTGTTATTATGGGTCTCCCACAGCAATATGAAACATGGATCTCTGTGTGCTTGATTATAGGTCCAAGATTCATTCCAGGAAGCAATTAAAAGCTGTTTTAGCTTTGAAGTTTTTAAAATGCAAAAGAAAATTCAAGAAATGAAACTTACTTAATGATTCCATTGCCTCTTGCTAACTCTGATGTCTAGATGAGATTTGCCAAAATGTGTTGTTTTCAAAAGTCCTAATTAGAAGGCCATCTTTAATAGCTGTATCTATTAGATATCAAGTAGTATCTGATGAAGGAATTAAGCAGAATACATGAGATTTAAAGTCAGCCTCTTAATGTGGAAAAAAGCTTTCAATCAAGTAACCTTACCTTTATTCTATATTTGAAAAAGGAGTTCTCCAAACCAAACCACAGGGATTGTGCTCAGTGGACTGTAGATAGATAATTTGTCACTCTGTCTTATATCAACTATGCTTTTTGATCCATAAACTCAATTCCTAGTAAGAAAGAAAATATACTATATTAAAAAATATGGAAGCATTTGTCTTGGGTAGAATCTCTTTTTGTAGGTTCTCCAAAGGAGATAGAAATGGTTTCTACCAACACTAATTTTTGTGTTAAAATGTTTTTAGTCATTTAGTTTTCTAAAATCATTATGGATAGCAATCTTTTTACAAAGTCACACACTTAATCTTAGTAATAAAACAATACTACTAGATAGAAGGAATACATAAAGAGAATTTAATTATTCTTTTACTATCCATGAATTAATAATAGAAGCATTATTTTTCTCATTGCATTTCTTTCTTTTTTTCTCCTTGCATTTCTAATGAGTGAAGACTGACAACACTTTCTGAACACCAAGTCCAGTAACTAAGAACTATGATGAGATTGAAAAAAATTTTAATAGTTCCTATACTTAGAACTATTCTTTCAAAATGACTATCACTGTTGAAGAAATTCAAAATGGTTATCACTGCTTATATGTAGCATTTAAGGCAAAAAAAAAAAAATCTGAGGAATGTAATAAATCATCTGAATTTGTTTTGTTTTACCATGCCATTATAATTCTCCTTTTGCTACAGGGACCTTTCTGCTACTCAGAATTCTATTGATAAAAATTCTTTATTAACCGAAAATTATCTACTTCACCCCACCTCCCACTATGTTCACAATGTTATAGCACAATATTTAATAACAGTCCTAAAATGAAAAAAAGCCTTGAAGATTCTGAAGTACTTTCTAAAACATCAAGAGATTAATTAACCCATAGATTATCTGCCTCACTTAGATTAACTCTTAGTTGGCTAAGATTTTTGAGAAAAAAAAGGAGACCCAAATTGTAATAATTCTAATGAGATTTACCTGATATGCAGCTGATGCCTAAAAAATATGAGGAAAACTCATGGAATTATAGAAAAGATATTTAAAATCTAGTGGAAAGATACCAGTATAAATGTTAATGGGTCAAGCCTATGCATAGTATTTGTTAATTTAGATAATTATAAATTGTTTAATTTATGATAATCAAATGATAATTAGGAATCTTAAAAGCTAAAACATAGAAGTAGAAGGGGACTGGTGAATGAGTTCAATTGCCTCATTTTACAGATGGGAAAGCCAAAGCCCAGAGGCTAAGAGATTAGGCCAGGACCAATATCCAAGTCTGATTTCCCATTCAATCTATTTTCGATAAAAGACTACACACATACACACACATACACATGCATACAATGTAGGCTAAGGGTTAGGGGATGGGCAAGCACATAGAGGGATGGATGGGTAGAGATGGAGGCTACAAGCATTTAATGGACCTCTTGCTAAGTGTCAATCATTGTTCTAAACATTTGTATGTGTTAATTGCATTTGATCTAACAGCATCCCTGTGAAGAAGCCACTATGCTTTAGAGATAAAGGAACTGAAGCTATGAGAGGTCATCCTGACCCCATTTCCACCATATTTGCCTCAGACATAAATGCATCCTATTTCTTTGGCCATTGGTTGGCTCCTCAACAGTATATTAGCTCACATACCCATTCAACATGTATACCAAGCCTCTTCTTTATGTCAATCCCCTCTGGGGAGCTGGGTTTGCAGCAATGAATCAAAAGACTTGACCCTACCTTCAGGGGGCCAGTGGTCACAGAGTCCAGCCCCACTAATTCTAATCTGACAGTGTCTCTTTTACTCAGGACCAGAACTGGGAATCGCTACTTCAAACCACTTTTTTGAAGCTCTGATAGAAATCACATCCTCAATAAAATCACTTGAAAACTTAATAACAACCTTTCATATTCTACTCCTTCTCTGAAAGGTTATTAATGCAAATGGTTTCAATAACAATTGGCAAACACATTTTACACAGTAGTTTTCCACAGTATGGAAACACCAAATTTTAGAATTGCTTCAAGATTAAATATGTACATAAAATTTTACATTTTCATGGGATCTGTTAATTCAAATACACTGGAAATGGAGTACTGTGCATTTCTTTTTTTAAGTTGGGCTTATTTTTACACTCCATTCAACAGAGATCAATTAGGAAAAACATGGTAGAGCATAGACCATAGGAATCATGTTAAATCGAAGTGACAGTATAATGCTTGAAACACCAATTCTGAAAACGTAAACTGTTGTTATATAGTATGTAGTATGTATTCTGCAAATAAGAAAGCACTCAAAAAAATGAATAGACTTGGTATATGACTTTATACCAGGCATATTATAGTATTCATTGTCAAATTCACATGCATAATTTGGTTTTGTGTTTGAAAACAGTGCTAATCATCTATCACCAATCAGGCACTTATATATGGAGCTCAGATAAGAATGATGCCTGTCAGAGGGGCTTGTCTACCCTGCCTAAATGAGATTGGCCCTTGATTTGCAGCCACAGCTGCTAATGGCCAAGTATACAGCTATTTTCAACCACTCCACTTAGATTCACATTCTTCTCTGCTCTAGGGCTTTAAAAAGCACCAGGATGCTTGCCTGCCTCCACTGTGTCCTGGCAGGCCATCATTCTACAGACTGATTTTAATTTGAGCTTAGGCATGTCACCACAAGTTTGTGGGAGAGTCCTCTAAAATCTTCAGAAACCTGAGGACTGTGTTCTTGCAGCACACGTGCAGGATGTCATACAGAAGATTATTGATCACTTTGAAGACTTAACACTGTCCCAGAGTGATGATAAATCCTAAGATGTGCAGCTCCACATAACAAAGATTCTCCACTGTATTGCAAAGATGAAAAGTGCCCCTCATCAACACTCTGTCCCATGATGTGCTGACAAGAAAGCACAGTGATATCTTAATTCACAAATTGTCTGGAAAACACATGGTTTGGGGAAAGCTGGCCTGGATCAAGGGGGAGATTCCTGACTCCATGGTGCTCTCATGGTAGCTGAGCCAGCTCAAGTATTTTTTCTATAAAAACTTTCTTGATCCACAAAGAAGAGTTGATCTTGTCCTTCTTGTAGCTTTACTAGCACTTAGACATGTCCCTATTACTGTGCAAATTTATATTCTCCTCCTCTACTAGACTCTCAGCTCACTGAAAGCAAGATCTTTTTCTTTGAATAAATCCCCAGCACATTGTATAGTGCCTGAAATCAATTTTTGTTGATTGAACATGGATAAATAGATGAATGAGTGGATGGATGAGGGGGAAGAAACAAGACTCAAACTCAAGTTGAGTCTTGGCTGGGTCTGGGCCTGCTGAATTAGAGCCAACTTACTGCTCCTCTAGTTGAGTCAACTTAGAAAATAAAATGGAGGGAAGAATGGCTGAGCAATAGTCATATGACATCTATGCCACCTGATGGGAGGATCTACCCAGAAAGTAGAGGCATCTTCCATTTTAGCCAAGTTTCTTGGGGATCAACTCCTCTTCTGGTATGAGGAGAAGGGAGGAGGTTATTGCTCTGTCAAGATTCAGTGCAGTAGGGAAGCAGGAATAGTCTAGAAAAAAATAGGAGCTTTATAATTTGACACACTTGAGGACCAACCAGAATTTAGCTAATTACTTAGATGATTTTGAACAAGTTGTTTGGTCTCACTGAAACTTTGGCTCTTCATCTATAAATTGAAAATCATAACATCAACATTGCAAGAATTTCAAAGACCATATGTGGAATGCGTAGCACAGAGAGGCACTCAAATATTTTTACTTATAATAATTACACTTATGCATATATTATTTTTAGTTGTATAATGAAGCCTTCAATGTTAGTATTGTTGGAAGGAGTTCTCCTGATTAACTGAGATTTATCTGTAGAAAAATGAATTTTTGATTAAGTGAGATAATTATTTAGTACCTACCATTAGACATAATGCTGTGTGAAAAAAGACTATATCCTTTGGAAGTTATCAGATAAAGTGAGATGGCCATCCCTGGAAGATGGAGCCATACCGCTTCCAAATAAGATTATACTTGATACCTAGTGGATTAGGCATTTAATGGATATGCACATATGTACATATATACATAAGATTACTCTCATGGTTACTATGGGTTTAAAGAATAATATGCACGTATTTTGCTGATATTAATCTTCTACAGAAGGCCAAATGTGGGCTCAGAATGTCTGAATTGATTACCTACTCATGAGTCTTAGTGATAGGTCCTTAAGATATTAATGTTTTCTTTCTTCAGAACAAATAAAATTGGCCTCAAGAATAAACAAGTGACCTAAGAGAAGTATGCCTGATGAGTCACTCTGAATGTTGCTGAACAAGTCACAGGCTGTTACAGCTACCAGGACCCCATGTTCCAAATTCAACTATTTGACTTTCACACATTCTCTCTTTCCTGCCTTGCCTTCAGATGACCCCCATGCTAGAAGATGATGGATGCTGCCGAGAGACTCCTGACTACTCAAGTCATAAGATGTTCCTCCCAAGCCCACTCACCCCAACCCCTGAAGTGGCCTGGCCTCTACAATCACCTTATCATCTCTGTGTCCTGACCTGTTTTCATAATTCTTCCAGAACCCTAATCACAGACATCAGAAGATAGTAGATATTGGAAGATTTGATAAGTAAAATAACTTAAAACAAAATCTGGATGACAAGATATATTTATATTATTTAAGAAGTCTATTTAATTTACATAAATACTTAATCACATAAATAACATTTAAGCACTTGAGTCTGGGAATCTTTCCAACTGACTCCTTTCTCTGGTCCATAAGAAGAACAGCGACCAACCACTTGCTCCTCTATTGCAGACCTACATTAAGATGAGTTTAAAAACAAGTAGACTTGTTGAATGCCAGGGAGAAACAATATTAAAGACTAATGAAGATAAAGCTTAGCTATTTAGGAAATTATCTTTGAAAGGGATTATATAAAGCTCAATTCTTAATTAGTTGGTTTGTCATTCTTAAATGAGAACCATTAAGCTAAATTATGAAATTAGTTGTCTCAAGTCATTTTTTGATCAGTGTATAAACAATATGCAAACTGATAGAGTATGTAGCATGCAGTTTGGAAGAATTTGGAATCTCTTCCCCAAATGGTTTTACACCAAACTCTGAGGACAGCAGAGATTGGCTTAAAGGAATTCTCAAAAGAAATGGGAACTTGTTCCTACAGAAAAATTACAACTATGATTCCAAAGAAGAGTGGTTTAAGTGATTTCTAGTTCTTGGGAGAAAATAGAACAGAGAATGTAACCTAAAAATTGATGAGATGGGACACAGGAGTAATGGAAAGAAAAGGAAATTATACCATTCATCTTTTAAAAAAAAGATTTTATTTATTTATTCAGGAGAGACACACAGAGAGAGGTAGAGATATAGGCAGAGGGAGAAGCAGGCTCTCTGTGGGGAGTCTGACATGGGACTTGATCCCAGAACTCTGGGATCACCACCTGATCCAAAGACAGACATTCAACCACTGAGCCACCCAGCTGCCCCAAAAGTATACCTTTCAAAGGAGAAATTTCAAAAATTCACAAGGTAAGGGGAAAAAAACTTGGAAAATGTTCAAAGTAAAAAGGATGGAGTACAAATTCTGTAGGAGCATATTATGGACACTGGGACAGATATAAGATACAAGGGGTTATTCTTTAGATATTGAATAAAGAAAGGAGAGAAGATTTGAGCTATTCACACAGGTGCTGAAGGTCTCACCATCTAATAAGATACCAACAGGAAAGCTCTTGGTTCATAACTTTCTGGCTAAGATTTATATAATATAATTATATTTTCTAGTTGCAGAAAATGCTGTTGCTTCATTCATTTGTTCATTCACTCAGTGCATACCTATGCATTCCTACTTTGCTCCAGGAACTGAGAATATGAAAATAAGTAAGAAGAAGCCTCTGGAATCTAAATTAATACAACAAAATATTGTAGCAAATGCACAAAGAGAGGTATGCAACAAGTGGCAAAAGGAAGCTCTACAGGATGGAGTCTGTGAAGGAGGCCACAGAAATGGCATTCCAGAAGGGATAGCTAAGTCAGGGCCTGGAAGACCACAGCTAAGGCCAGAGGTGTGAAGGAAGTGGGTACTGCCAGATGGAAGAGCACATTTGGGAAGTTTGCTGTGTTTGGAACCTCTTAAAGATGAGGTCTGTTAAGAGAGATAGCTGAAGAGGTCAGCATGTTGAATTTGGGAAATGAGAAGCTAGTCAAGTGTATTAAAGAAAATGTAACATAATTGGATTTGAATTTTAAGAGGTTCACACTGACTCTGGTGTGGAAAATATATTGGAGGAGAGCAGGACTGGGGGTGGTTAGTCCTGCTTCATTTTCTTTTTGGCAAGGTTTGCAAAATTGCTAGATCAGGGAAATCCAGTAGACAACATATATTTAGATTTCATCATGACACTTGATGAGCTCTTTTGTCAACAAGTTCTAAAAATATGTACTGATGATAGTACAATTAAGTAGATCCATCACTAAGTTCAACTTACCTTTCCAGTCTTTTCTTTAATTGCTTCCCTATACTTCCCAATGTTCCAGTCATTAAATCCCTTGTTGATTCCTGTACACACCCTGCGTGTTCCAGTCTCCAAGCCTTTGTTCATGATGTTCTCTCCACCCTTTCATCTCTTAACTGTTGAAACCCTGTCTATTGTTCAATGGGCCACCACCCTCATATGCATTTTTGTACTTGTCTTATGATCCTTGCTCTATTCTGTCTTGCATTATAAGTATTTGAGTAAATATCTAATACTCCCCACCATAAATAATCTCTGTGACATCACTGCTAAACCCATTACACAGGTACTATGGGGACACAAAAATGCATGTGGACCCCTCTCAGGTAGCTTATAATTTAGTGGAGACCAAAACCAATGCTGTTTAATTTTGATAAATATACTCAAACTAGAGAAATGTGGAAATGACAAACACTATAAATATTTCAGTTATATTGATGTTTCAAGAAATACCACATAAAAGTCAAATATTTTTTCCAAAATGGCACACTTTGTTTACTCCATGTAGCACCCTCATACTTTACACAAAACATTTATTATCCACTAAACTTTTTTTTTTTTAAACTTTTTTTTTAAGGTGGGGAAAAATCACCCTCAAAATAAGATGTGAATGAAGGATGTTGAGTTTTTGTTTTTTTTTTTTAAGTTTCTTTTGGTCTAATTTTCAATGATTCTTTTCAGCCATTAACTTCTTCCTCTTTAAATAAGACATATTCATAGAGTTTTGGCTCTTGGAATTATCCCTAACTGCTATATAGTTCAGAGAGAGAAAAAAAGGCCCAATACCCTAAGATTTCACCTGTGGCAGGATCTGATGCACTAGGTTATTCTCTTTGTCTGGAAGCTCCTTCCCATCTTTAACCACACTGCTCTCTGCCATGGGACGCTGACCTGCATGAACTGTGACCACAAGATCTCCTGTCCTCTGCCTTCTAGTTGGGTTCTGCCAAAGGGAGATGCCATCAAGAGACACCATTTTGGGGAAAAGTGAGGTGGAGGTATTTATTACCCCAATGGGAATAATGGTGGTGCTGGTGATGATGATGTCTGCAGCTTCCATCAGTGCCCCACACCTTCTTCTACATCTACATATATAGCTCACTTTCTTTTGCCTTTTCAGCCCTAGAGATGGCAATACTATCTCTGCATTTCACTGTTTTTTGTTGGTTTCATTGTACCCTGTGTACAGTTTTGTAAATTACTCCATCTTTAAGCTCTCCTCAATTACTTTGCCTGAATATGCCATTTGGGACATTGCTGTACCCTGCCTGACTCTTGGTTTCTAGTTCAGCACTTTCCCTCTACACAATGCTGGGTTGAAGCATGGAGATAAGAGCATCGTTTTCAAAGGAATGGGTTTTACTCTTTATTCAAAATGATATTTTCTTGGAAATATTTTGATGGTTAAAAATCGACTGCAATTTCATTCTCTTTTGTGATGACATTGCAATTTCTTTGTAGAACAGGTCAGAAAAAAGATTAGAATTTTTCCTAGGTGAATTGCTGATAGAATCACATCCCCTAGGTCTTGTTCTTCCTAGGATGAAAATGAAAAGAGGTTATTCTATGTGATAGTAGAGCCACAAAAAACAAGATAAACTCACAAATAAAATCCATTTTAAGAATAAACCAGAAGTCCATGAGTACAATATTTCAACTATAACATGGCATGAACAGAGGACAGGCTGAAAGAAAAAGTCAATGGAGATGAGTTTTCAATACATACTCTGTAATAGTTTTTGTTGTGTACATGTGTGTTTTGTTTTGTTTTTGAAAAGTAATGAAAGCATGGGTTGAGGGGAAAATAGGTGGGAAGATAGGACACACATGCCTGGTGTTGAAGAAAAGCTATTTGTACCTAGGACATTGTAGAAATTGTTCAAGAACAGTTCAGCAATGTAAAAATATGACCCTGTAATACTGCCAAGGTCAATCAGACCCATAGTTATTGACTTACAAAGAGCTAGCACTAGAGGATATCATTGCTCAAAGCCTGTGAGAGTTTATATCCCCTATTATTATTATTATTATAAGATATTTTTGAACCCTGAGAAATTATTGTATAGAAACTATGACATAAAACTCATACTTTAAAAAATAATAATAAAATAATAAAATAGTAAAACTCTTTTTTTTTTTTTTTTGGTGGATGATACTAATCAGTAACTCTATCACTGCAGTGTATTTTCATTATTTGAATAGCAGTTATTGCTACCTGATATTTTTTGTTTATATATTTATTTGCTTTGGCTTTATTTCCCTAATAGAATTTAAGCTCAATAGAAGAGACATGCTTTTTATTCCCTATTTGTTGGATAAATTAATTAATCATTGACTCCATTGTAAATAATAATTTGTAGTGAGTTATCCATTTAACTTTAAATCTATATACCAAAAAAATGAACAATTATGATGTCCATACCAGAATAAAAATAAAGAATATATTGAAGCATATGTTTATTTTTATCCTATTTATGCAAAAGAATATAACAGTTCTTCCCCCAAAAAATCTTTATACGTGTGTATTATATATTGAAAAAAATGCATGTATATAAAGAGAAAATTTGCTAGGCAAAAAAAAAAAAAAAATTTAATTTTCAAGTAGTAATCAATTTTTCCTTCCAGAGAATTAAGTTTGGGAGGCTTTACATTTTTTATACGTCTATATTATGTGATGTTTTTACAAGGAATAGGCATTGCTTTTATAATTTGTAAAAACAAATAATAATAAAATTATGAAATCAAATCTTCTGATACGGTGACTTTGGAGACAACTGTTAGACCAAGTTAAGAGTCTGAATTCATAATGACTAATGATTTTGGTTTCTGCCTCTCCCTCTTTGTGTGTTTCTGTTACAAGAGTAATGAAATCTCTCCCAGATTTCAGCTCCTATCCCCAACCCACCCACATGATATGTTTTGCAACCACCTTTCTACTCATGACCATCCACCCTATTAAGATTTCTGTGCCCAATATTGTTTCTAGGCTGAGCCAACTTTCAGGTTGTAATAGATAGTCAATGGGGAAAGGAACAATTCTGAGGAACAAGATGAAAAAGATTGACGATAGTCGGGGGATGTAGGCTGTGGGAAAGGGGAAAGAGCTCTAAAAAGCTTTCTTTTGCTTCCCATCTTCTCCCAAAGGCAGAGCATTTCAGTGTCTCTTTATACACAGATTCAGGCAATATGTTTTAGAGCTAGAAATACTGAAGTATCAAGTATCCTCCAGCCTGAACTGGCATTTTGCCTGCTAGTCCATGAACCCTCTCATTGGATACATCCTTCTTGGAGATTGCAGGTCATAAATGTGCATGATTAATTGCATATGTTGAAACCAAAAATAATCTTGTTTCCAGAACATTCAAACTAGAGGGTGAAGCAAGATCCCAGCGAGTGACAGGAGAAATCTCTGTTAGGGAGTCTGACAGTAATGGCTGAAGAAAGATTAAGCTCATTGGGGCAGCCTGATAAACATTTCTAGTAGATAGAATAACAAAGGGATAAAACTAGATAACAGAAATTTGGTACAGATTGTGAAAGGTACCTAAAAAATTTAAAAGGGCACAGGCTATGGAACAGCGATTTAGGTAAAAGAGGAGGAATATGTAAAGCAATAGTCAAGTTCACAACTTGGTTTCTAAATAAAATTTACCCAGTGAGAGGGGGATGCAGCAGTACTATGGTGGCTCCTCTATGTAGAGAGACTTGCGGGTATCTACTGCCTATGGGTAAGAACAAATAACTTGTTATTTCCCTCTTCTGGTTTATAAACTATAATTGCTTCCCTTGGGATTGTAACTGTGTGTATACAAAAACTTGCACCAAATTTTTTACAGAATTTCTGCCCAGAACCTAGTAAAGAGAGCCCAGTGTTGGCCTTAATTGAGTCTATACACTCTTTTTTTTTTTTTTTAAGATTTTATTTATTTTATTTTGAGAAAGAGAGTGAGTGAGCAAGAAAGCAGGGGGAGTGGCAGAGGGAGAGAAAGAGGGATAAGCAGACTCCCTACTGAGCAGGGAGCCTGACAAGGGGCTTAATCCCAGGACCCTGGGATCATAACCCAAGCCCAAAGGCAGACCCTTAACCAAATAAACCAGTCAGGTGCCTGAAGGCCATACACTCTTAGGCCATACCCTCACAGTTGGTAGATCAAATATCAGAAAATATGGTTTAAAATATGAATACCCAAAAATCTGTCTTTAGCAAATGAGATTAAATGTTTTATCTCTCTCTCTCTCTCTCTATCTCTCTATCATCTCTCTCTCTATCTATCCATCTATCTCTCATAGATATATCTCTTTATATTGGTGTAGCTAGTGATGTCTCTAACCAATATGAACTGCTCCACAAATCCAAATATAAAGGCAGTCACTTGGTCACTCTTTCTTCATTTTCAATTAATTGCTGTAGGACCCATATGCTTTCTTAACTGGAGGCCCTCTTTTTTCTTAAGGTTTCTCTGCCTTTTCTCTACCCACCAACTCCCTACTAGTTCAAAGATCAGCAATTCCAGCTACTGGTAAGTAGAGAAAGTGGAAGGGATCATTGCTCTGCTGCTGCTGCTGCTGCTGCTGCTGCTGCTACTTCTCACTGTTGAAGGCCACCCTACAGATTTGGAACTGTGGGTGCTACAGCTATTCTGCTTCTTCAGTTCTAAGGTTGCCCAAGGGCAATTTAGAGCTCCAGAAATTCCAGTTTCTAAATGCAAGTTAGTTCCAAGGGAGTGGGGCAGATCAATCCTGATGTGAACTAACTCCTGATCCTTCCCCTCCCCTCACCACAAACCCTTTTCCTCTTCAGACCTATACAAGGAGGAGTAACTGATCTTGACTTCTTTCTTTACACCTTTCAGATTTATCCTATACCCACATTTCTCAGGGGAGAAACCCTCAGTGATTTAGCCAAGGTGATATATCTTTTTAATGGAGGTTCCCAAGTAATTTCAAGGTACCATATCTAAATCAGGCTGATCTCTGTGACTGCAAGGTGCTTTTTCATCCTGGCTTAAATCATGAAGGCTTTGGCACTTCATTCTCTAAAGAAAAGGAAAAAATGTGAATCTTATTTCTGATTGGTCACTGCTGGGTAGAGCACCCCTGTACACATGTGGCTTCTGCTTTCAAAATAATAAATAGTGTAGCAAGGTACAAACCACTATCTTTAGATCTCTTAAAACCTCAGGGCTTCACAATTCTCTGTAAAGCAGAGCTTTGTACTCATAAGGACCCTTTGGGATGCAAATGACAGAAATCCAACATCCAGCAAAGGAAAAATGAATTTATTAGTGTAGGTGAGAATGCCAACTAGGCCCAAGTGGTATTGTCAAGGTTCTTTTTTTCTATATTTCATATCTGCCTGAGTTGTTGTTGTTGTTTTATAAGTATTGACCTAAAGTTCTCACGATGTAGCAGGAAAAGTTGTCAAGTCCAAACCATTGCAAGATATGACCCAAAAGACAGAGAACAGTTTCACTCCCAATTCTTACATATTGAGTTGGCCTGGCTTGAGTCACATATGCACCCTGTAAATCATGGTAAATGAAGAAATGAGGTTCCATGATTAGCCGAGTGTCATTATAATTTTCCTTTGGTGGAGGCAACTCCTGATTGTCAGTGTGGGACCACCACAGAAAACATGGAAAGAGAAGAAATATTTCCTCAATGACAGAAGAAAATCTGGGTTTAAGAAACAGACAGGGAGACGATGTAGTATTGGGTCTCCTTTAGCCTATTTGTTGGTGGCTGAGTTTCCAAGGTTCTATTGAGAGCCATAGTCCTGTATGCAGCTTTATCAGGCATGCAAGTACACAAAGACTCAATACAAATCTTTGACCTCATGTCCACAGGTCTGAACTGGGTCTTCTGAGCTCAGCCTACAGACTCATGTGATAAAATGTGCTGTCACAGATGTAGATTGGAATGTCAGGAATAGCTTTATTGACTTTTGTGCCAAAGCATAGGATCTGAAAAGTCATTTGTTCTGCAATCTTTTCGAAGGACAGGGGCCAGGTAATATGATCTTATACTGTGGTATTACTGGAAAGTGGTCTGAACTTCGGCTCTAGTTCCATTTTCTGCTAATATGTAATTGTGGCTGAGGGCAATTTATTTCACCTCTTTGGAACCTGGTTTTCTAATGTGTTAAGTGAAGTGGTTATGCGGGTTGATTTCCAACATTTTTTATCTCTGAGCTCTGGATTTCTCAGGTTTTAATTTTTTTCATTAGTTTCCATCTTAGACATAGGCTGGAAAAGATGACCGTGGTAAAAGATGGGCAAAAGTCATTGTTCTAGACAACTTGGAAAGGATATCTAAAAGATAATGGTAAGACAGATGGCTATCTTTTGTTTTAATTTCTGTAAAAAAGATATCAATTCCAAATGCCATTCTTTGCTGTTGAATTCTTTTTTTAATTCACTCATTTATTTTAAGGACTATTTAAAGAAGACTTTATAGAAGTCCAATGAAGCAATTTCTTTTTTTTTTTTTTAAGATTTTACATATTTATTTGAGAGAGGTGATAGAGAAAAAGAGAAAGCTTGCACATGCGTGTGAGCAGGGGGTAAGGGTAGAGGGAGAAGCAGACTCCTTGCTGAACAGGGAGCCCAAGGATTCTATCCCAGGACTCTGCAACTATGATCTGAGCTGAAGGCAGATGCTTAGCTGACTGAGCCACTCAGGCACCCTAATGAAGCAATTTCACAAGTAAATTAGAAAAAGAGACTTAACACTCATAACTAGCAAATGCAATGAGTGGGCCTTTTTTTGACCTCGGCTTGAACAAAACAGCTATAAAATATTTGTCTTGCGCAACTGTGGGAAATTTGAATGCAACTTAACTATTAAATGGTATTAATTATAATTTTCTTAAATGTGATAATATCACTATTACTGCAAATTGTGTGAGAAATTGGAAAACTGTTCTTATTTTCCAGTGATGTATACTTAGATATTTGTAGTTATCTGTCATGATATTACAGAAACTTGAGAAAAAAATATGTATTTTGTAGATTATATCTATATAATATGTAATTATATGTAAATAAAATGTGACTCATGTATAAATCATATGTGTGTGTGTACCATATCATATATGGTAAATATATGGTAAATATATCATATACCATAAATCATATATGTGTATCATATATATGTCAAATGTACCAAAATATTAGCCATGAGATCATGATGAAAGTTCTATGCCTTTAATATTAGTATATTTCATATATTAATATCTCAGCTTTTCTGTAAGCTGGAATACTTAAAAAAAATCCTAATTTGAGCCAATGATTATCCTTTAATATTTCAAGCTGTGCTCACCTTACATCTTTATTTCAAATACAGTTCAAGTTTTTACTTTTCCCAGTTGAAATATCATTTAAATGTTTTTAAGTCACCTAAAATATGGCACCTGGATTTTCAACTTTAGCAACTATAGCAATATGGATTTCCAACTTTAGCAAAGTAGCAACCTATTTTCTATGAAGTTAGGCCTTAAACACCTGAATGCTTGTAACTTTTGCCAATTGTATAGAGGAGGCTGAATGATATAGTGGTTATGCATTTAGATTCTGAAGCCAGTTGTCTGGTTTGGAATGTTCCTGGCCTTTCACTAATAACCTGAATGACCTTGAGTAGGTTACTTAACACGCAGTACATCAGTTTCCCCAGCTGTAAAAATGGGGCAAATATTATTACCCATATGATGGGATCCTTATGGGAATTAGACAGAAAAAGTCAATGTCAATATTTAAGGGAAAAAAATACTTTTGCATTTCAGCTGATAAAATTTGTTCAAGAGATGTATCCTGCCCTAGTGTGAACAGCATTGAGATAGAGGGATTTTTAAAAACAGAAAAAGTAGCATAGCACTGTGGCATCTCTTCCATTTTAGTTAAATTCCCGTATCAAGTGGTTTAGTTAAGGTTTTCCCAAAATGTTAGAAAACTAGTATCTGAGAAAAATAAATTTCTCAAGAATCTCTAAAAATAACTACATTTTCCCAATAACTTCAGGCTAGAAATATATTTGATAGATGCTTCATAGTACTTGGCAGACATATTAAAATGATGGCGTGGTTGGTATTACAAAATATCCCGCAATCATTTATAACTAAATAAGACTCCATTAGCTTATGTACTATTATAAGTGCTTAAAAATTAAGGATTTGATCTCTTTCAAAGGTGAATTTCTATGACCTTGTTAAATTAAATATTACCCAAGAATATGAACAAAGAAATTATTTTCAATGGAGATACACAAATATCCTTTTTCTTACTAGACTTTATTATGAAAATCCAATAATCAAATTTCTTTCTTTGTAGAGACTGCCAAAGACTTGGGTTTCATGTTTGTGGTAAATTTTTATGATATGGGCATTTTAACAAAGGTAAATCTTTCCTTCTTAAGAAGGTAAGTAGTGGATGACATCTTTACAGAGATTTCCCAGAGGGAGGCCTTAGAGTCTCTGCCATGCCAGATACAACCCTTCGCCCATCACAAAGAGCCATTTAAAATAATCTGTGTAGTTAAAATTATTCTCTTTTTAGAATCCATGTAAAGAAATTCTTCAGTGCCTTAGAACAACTGCAGGAAGCTAATATCTAGACCTCTTAATCAAACTTAAATTGAAGGGATGCCTGGGTACCTCAGTGGTTGAGCAGTTTGCTTTCGCTCAGGGCATGATCGATCCTAAAGTCCCAGGATTAAATCCCATATCAGGCTCCACGCGTGGAGTGGAGCCTGCTTCTCCCTCTGCCTATGTCTCTGCCTCTCTCTCTGTGTCTCTCATGAATAAATAAACAAAATCTTAAAAAAAAAAAAAACTTAAATCGGGAAAATCTTTTCCTCTCGGAGCTGTTGGTATCCTTTTGGAAACAAGATCATTTTGGTTCAGGTCTTGTTATTGCTTTTGCGAACAAATCCTTGGGAGGGAGGGAGGGAGACACAAAATAGAAGCTGATCATTAAGTCTCAGTTGGAGAAGAAATGGATTCTAGACTCCTGTTGGCCCCAGGGATTCTATATCTGGGGTGGAGGGGACAACATGGTATCACTCACCTTTGGTAAATCTTGATTCCATCTTAAAAACTGTCAACATGAACATCAAAATGCAAACCCGAGCTTCCTTGTAAGTGAAAGTCGTTTTGATAATGTGATTAATAAGTCTTCACCATTTCCAACTAGCACTATCACTTTCTTCTACCCATTTTTAAGTTTGTAATTTTCTGCCCATGTTTTAGTACTAAGAAGAGTACCCAAACCTTGTAAAATATCTTTCCAACACTGCATGTAGAGTAGCTGGAGGATACAGGGATTCCTCCAAATTATTGGGTATTTTGTCCTCTGCTTTTCAGCTCCTTATGGCATCAGGAACCATCACTATACTGTATCTACATATTTATTAGAAAAATCCCCAATATTCATAGACTTACATGGTTATAAACAATTATTATTATTATTATTATTATTATTATTATTATTATTATCAGATTGTAAATTTGTGCCCCATACTCAATTTTTTTAGGTTCGTTTGTTCTTCATAAATATGTTTGTAATTATCTTTGACCATATCCCTCCATTCTGGCCCTACCTGGAGACCAAGCAAATTTGCAAACTTAATGAAAATGTGAAACAGCATGGTTCTGGATCACCCCTTACATGTGGCTGTCTGTTCCTGTGATTCAGATTCTCCTAAGCATTCAGCTAGTGGTCTAAGAGCCCCCAGAGGAGAGTGACTGCTTCCTATTCTTCCCAGTAGTGAAACAGGCAAATTTGGACACAGCAGCTGTCTGTTCCTGGAGATAGCTGGAAGTAACCATGTCTGATAAGATCAGCTATCAGAGGCAGGGTGGCACTGTTGTGTGTAAATAGGATGCTATCTCTGAGACTCTGAGACAGTGACACAAACAGCTCTGGGCTCAACGTGTCCCCTAAATAACAATGAAGACACTTCCCATCCAATCTTCCCCAAGTAGAATACGAATCAAGACTTTTAGGGCTGAAAAGCCTGTTGGAGATCATGTCGCAACACTCTTGTTTTACAAATTAAGAAACAACAACAACAAAAACTTAAAACCAGGGGAGATATGGAGATAGGTGGTATCTGTAATTGTCACATATGTATGGATGGATATATAACTAAGCCCTTTTGGGATGTATCATTCTTTTGTGAATAAGCTAGTACATTTGTGGACTTCCAAAGAGCTAATTCTACACATCAACAAATTTCATACAAGTTAACCTTAGACATAAGAGGTCTTGGATCCACCCTCAATCCAAATATACCCTCAGCATGAGTGACATCACCAGCTATGTGGTTATTCCATGCTAGCCTTTGTCTGAGATGAGGCACTGAAGCTACAAAGCTGAAAGGCACAATGATCTAAAGATGTTCACAGTCTGGTGTCAGAAACAGATATATAAGTAAATAATTAAAAATCATTCAACAAGACCCATTTACGAGATTTATGGAAAATGTAATATTAGCATATAAGTAGAAAATCAATGAAGGTAGAACAGAAAAACTCATATTTAAACCTCTGTAGTAACTTTGAATTCTGGACAAGGGAATAAGAAAGGTGAAATAAGGGTATAGAAGAGGTGGTGCAGACAGAAAATTTCAGGCAGGAAGTAAAAACGTTTTATTTAATGTGAGTCAGCATCAAAGAGTCATCTTAGCAAAACAATGAAGAATGTATTAGTTTTCTCTCTGATTCTTTTATGTCGCTAAAATTTGTATAAACAAACTCTGTTATAAGGGTCTCATTTGGAGCAATATGCATGAACTTCATGTCTTTTCCTTCATGACTTCATTTTAAAGACCCTTCTATTTTATTTCTTGGTTTGTATTTGTGTTCTGTTTGACTGAAGTTGTCAGAAATATGATTCTAGAGTGGACAAGAAGCATTGTGGGTTAAAGATGACCAAACAAGGAATGGCTGATGTTAATTCTTAAACTAGAGAGGACGTTGGGAAATTGAAAAATCATAAAAATAATCCAGAAAGACTGTTACTGTGACTTGAAAAGTAAACAAACAAGACATTCACAAAAAATAAAATAGGAAATCCTAAAGCACAGATTTTCAAAGTTCAAGTTTTTACAAGTCAAGAAAACCAAAATAAAGATAGGAAGATATCATTGTTTGACTAGAAATTGACTGGGCTTTAAGAAACAAGAAGGTAAAGGAAAACAGATACTTCCATTTATTTCTGAGGGAATAAAAATTGTGAAATTCATATGACTACCCTGGAAGATAATTTCTCTCTTCCTCTCTGTCTCTCTCTCTGTACACACATACACACAGATACACGCACATATTATGTTTACATATATTTTAAAATAAAATATGTATTATATAAGCATATACATTCTGTCAAATTACCTTAAATTCTATAAGCCCACAGACCACAGAAGGTAATATGTATGCATCTAGACTACGATATAAAGATGTTTATGGCAGAGATGTTTACTTAAACCACAAAATGGAATAAATCTAAATATTTAATAATAAGATATGCTTCAACGATCTTGATATGTCCATATAATGGAATACTATATATAGTCATTAAAAAAGATGTTCTTTTGGAAACCATAAGGATTAAAATAGTAGACATGAAGTACTTAAAACAGTGCCTGATACCTAATAAAAACTCACTCAACGTTAATTTTTTTCATCATCAGGAGCAACAGCAGCATTATTACTAGTATATCTTAAGACACAGATGTTCCTATATGTAAAATGAAAAACAGTTACAAAACACTATGCAAATTATGACATCACTTCAAAAATATTTATACACATGCATATATACATATATATGTATATATCTATAAATCTATGTTTTATATATGTGCTTAGCAAAAAGATGAAGAGTGCATTAGTTTGCTAGGGCTGACATATAAAGTGCCACAGACTGGTGGCTTAAATGACAGAAGTTTATTCTCTCACAGTTCTGGAGACAAGAGATCCAAAATCAAGGTATGAGAAAATCGGTTCCTCATGAGGGGTTGGAGGGAAGAATCTGTTGCAGGTCTCTCTCATAGGCTTATAGATGGTGTCTTCCCTCTAGGTCTCCTCACATTGTCTTCCTTCTCTGTATGGTAGGTCTCAGTATTGAAATTTCCCCTTTTCATAAGGATACCAACCATGTTGGATGAGGGCCACTCTAATACCCTCACTTTAACTTGATTATCTCTGTAAAGACTAACTCAAATGGGTGAATGTCCTCAGGTACCAGCGGTTAGGACTTCAACATTTGAATTGAAGGGAGGGGACACATTTCAATTTATAATAGAAAGTATGTATTAGTAATTTTGGAATTAGAGTTGACATTTATTTTACTCTTTTTGCTTATCTCTTATTTTCTACAATGGACTATGACTAATAACATTTGTAAATGTTATTTTTTTTAATTCCATTCCTCAGAAAGCTCTATAGCCTGTTTAGACTTTAAGTGAAAACACTTTTAATTCCTCCCATAGTTCTCCATTTAAGTATCACCTCCATTTCAACTGTTTAAGACTAAACATAGGACTTTCCAAAGAACACTTAATGTTCTCACTGCAAAGGAGAGGTTAGGGGATTGAAACTCTGGATATTCAGATTGTAGGTGCTATGTATAATACCTGTGCTATAGAGTTCCAGGTTATTATTTTCCCTTGGAGTTTTTGTTTCATTGTGAATTCCTGAATTGTATTGACTGAGGATAAAATAGAATTATTATGTAGCTTTCAGGTACTGTCATTTTGGAGGAATGCTTACTCCTTTGCCAGTTTCAGAGCTTGTCAAATCTAAAGCTGGCATTGTACATTTTTCTTCAATGGTGCATGGCTAATAAATAGAAATCCTGAGTATTGAGAAAGTTATAACAGGGGTAAAGCATGTTTTATATAATAAATAGGCTTCCGAGTAATCATCATTATAGAAAATAGATTAGACTTAAATGCAATAGAATAACTTATACTTTTGCAAAATCAAGAATAAATTTGTAAAGCAACAAAGTGATGATTCATTTTTTATATTGAAAGTTATTACTAAACTGGACTTTTCTGAAGTCAAAGGGGTGCCTCACTTGTAATCATAAAATTGGTGAAATTAAGATATGCTTCACAAAGAAGAAAAGTCTACATAAGAAAAGCTTACACAAAAATTGTTTTGAAATCTATTGTTTGAAAGTGCTAGTCATTTCACTTTAAGCTCCGTAGCTCATGCATGGGTGAGATACTCTGTAAAATTAATTCATTGCCTGTAGTTAATGTATATCATCGACATACTATGTTCAGTGGCTTATATGGCTAATGCTTTACCAGCCATAATTACTGATCCAATTTCATCAAATAAATCAGATACAAAAAAAAAATCAAGTTCTTTACTAATATTCCTGGTGATGCTATAGAATTTTTAAAAATTAGTGAAGCAGGTTTGGTGGCTAATATATTGGAGGATGAGAAAATTACTCATTATGTTAAGTAATGTCTTATATCAGCATGTAAATAGCTTTAGTGATTGCTTGGAAAGAAAACTACTCCAAAGAGAAAATTAATGTATCTGATTTGTTTATTTATTTATCTAATTTAGGGCCTAAAGATTTTTGGACTGATTCTAGATATGAAAATGTGTCACTAAAATTTATTAGAGCACAGAGCTAGGGACCTTACCTATTTATAAGTAGAGATTTAAATAGTTACATGCTTGGCTATCTCTGGTAAGTTAAATCAGATAAGAGATTTAATGTATAATTTTTCCTTGTATGTTAGAAGAAAGTCTACCCATCTCTCTGTTTCTGTTAGTTGTAGCTTGGATAGGAAATTAAAAGTTAATTTTGTCTTTGTCCTTTTGTCTTTTTCTTATCAGTAGTGCCTGGGAGGCATGGTAAAGTATGCTGAAAGTGACCTTCGGTTTATTCATATCCTCTTGACACAAATGAGCCAGGCACTTGTAATTTTCATTAGTAGCCACAAGAAGAGCTTCTCTCAGTAGGAAATATACAACATTCACAAATATATAGGTATTTTATATATCTCATGAGTGATGGCTTAAAAAAGGTTGAAGGTAAAGAATCAATAGAAAAGATGATGTGTGAAGGAGAGAAAATTATAGCTTAACTGCCACCATGCAGAGAGTGACGTGATTTACCCAAGATTAGAAGCAGAACTTCTCTTTACGGGTACAGTCAAAACTTGAACCCAGGGGTCCAGGCTTCTGGTGCCGAATACCTTCCCCAATTCCTTCCTGCCTAAGGCAATGGAAAAGCAAATGAACTTCCCTTCTCAAATGAGGCAAGATAACTGATTTTGGCGCTACATAGACACATGTCAGCATATCATGTTGTTTCTTTACCTCTGCCCTATTCATATTTTTGTCTCTCTCAACTGAAGTCAGAAGGCACTGCTTGTAAGGACACAAAGTGGCCCTATGTCAACTTTCCCCCTGTAAATTATTTTTATGAGCATACCAACCAAGGGCATATCTAAAACACATGATTGCTTTTGGCATCTAACCAATCCTTCTCTCCCCCGTCATCCTCCCATCACCATTTTATGGGTAAATAAAGACTTTTTCTGGTCATTCTTCTCAGATGGGATCCTTGAAACTACTGTAATATATAATGTTAATATATCAACTAGCAAAGAAAAAAAATAAGTAGCCTGATGAAAGTAGGCATCTGGGAGTTCAGGCTTCTGAAATCTACTTCCATTTCTTAGAAATATGGAACACGTGACTTCAGGCTATTCCTGCATCACTTTTCACACCCCAGTAAAAAGCTGATTTTAGAAGAGTGTCCTGTTTAAAAGTCACTACACTAAAAATGTTCCAACTACAAGTTTTTTGCATCTAAGTCTGAACAGATAGGTAGGGCTGCAAATGACATTGTTGGGTGTTTGATGAAAAGTGCTATGTAAAGATCTTAACCTGGATTTCCTGAGTAACCACTATGTGTTCAGTAAACACAGTGCAGGGCATCTGAATTCAGCAAAGGACACAGAGCTGTAGTCTGTGCCCTTGGGAGCCTTCTTTATAAACATACCAGAGCAGAGATACTGACCTCATGCTTCCCAGGGAACATCTTCACGGGTTGTCCTGAAGTCACCTCAAACTCAACACATCCAAAATAGAACACAGACCTTCTTACACATTCATGGGGTCACATAATTCCTCCATTTGCTCAGACTAGAAGTTCCACTTTCATGCCAATGACCAATTGTTTCTGGATATTCCCATCTATATCTATACCTTCCATCTCTCTCGCAACATCACTAGCCTGGTGAAGTCTGGAATTATCCATTGCTCTGATTTTTGTTATGACTTCACAGATGGTCTCTGCAAATGCAGATTCTCCCTCAACAGCCTACCTTGTGTGTTGTTAAAGGGATAGCTTCCTAAAACACTCATATGTTATACATAAAGCATTCATATGTTACTTCCTCCAAACTTTCATGGGTTCCTTTGCTGCCTACAAAATAACTTCCAACATTCTTAGTCTTGTAAGCAAAGCCCTTTCATAATTGGGGCCCAGCATGCCTCTTACAGGCTCATCTGGGACTAGATCACTAAGGAAATAAGTCAGTTTCATCCAAATATGTGCTATGTTATTCTGCCCCCTAATCTCTTCTCATACTCTTCCCCTAAAAAAATTCTCTTCCCATTTGAACTACCTTTTAATATCCTACCAAACTTTTATATCCAGGAAATCCCTGTATCCAGGGATACAGGTTAATTGTCAACATCTGGGCTACTTTTGGCCAACCCAATATGGACTCCTAGCAGGTGCCCCTTATTCACATATACAATCAAATCATAAAACATATAGAGATGAAGAATATGCTATGGGAATGGTTGGCTGGATATCAACAGGCAAGATCACATTACAATGTGATATGTACTGAAGACACAATCACACTGTAAACATGACCCATGCATCAGTTGTATGACAGAGAAAATCACAAAAATATCTATCACTATAAGCAGAAATGAGAATTAAGGAAGTTGGCAGGGATGGGAGAACAGGGAAGGTGTAGACAGTGAATGGAAGGTCTTCAGCGGCCATCTTTGTTTCACTATTAACCTAAGGGGGCATTTGTCATAATAGTTTTGTTTCACTACTCACAACTCAAACCGCTGTATAGGAAGATTACTCTCAGTCAACTAAGCTGTCTTATACCTCATATTGTTTCTTTCAAATATATTTATCAAAGTGCATTTTAAGGGAGGGGTGGGAAAAGCCAGTTACATAAGAAAATCTATCCTCTGCCCGACTGAAGAAATTGTTCAAACAAAGTGCATTCTTTCATAAGCACTGCTTCCTGACGTAGACAGGGTCAGTATGGGCTGAGGTTATTAGTTATGTAATCTCCAGTTCCTCAAATGGCAGTTTTGATTTGAACACATGGTTTCAATTAGTTACTTCAGTTTTTGCCTCTAGATGAACTGCATTTTTAGAATTAAGAGGGCCTCAGACAATCATAGCATTTTAGAGTCACTCTTAATTTCACAAAGGTATATACCTGATCCCTGAAAGTAACTGTACCACAACCACAGCCCTCAACGCAGTGCACTTTCCATGTCACTTGTAGGTTGAATTATGTACCCCCCCACAAAAAAAGATATGTTTGAAGTCTTAACCCCAGGCATCTGTGAATATGATCTTATCTGGGAATCATCTTTGCAGACATGATTAAGCTGTAAGTTAAGGTGAGATCATATGAAGCAGGTGGACCCTTAATCCGATAAGACTGGAGTCCTTATAAGAAAAAGAAAAGAGACATGGAGACAGACACAAAGAAGAAGAGCATGTGACGACAGGGACAATCCAAGGTACCCCAAGAATTGATGGCTTCCACCAGAATCTAGGAAGAGGCAAGGAAGGATTCTACCCAGAGTTTCAGAGGAAGCATGGCCCTCTTGACACCTTGATTTTGGGCTTTTTGCCCTCAGAACTCTGAGATCATAAATTTCTATGTTTTAAATTACCTGATTTGTGGTACTTCATTACAGCAGAACTCGAAAACTAATATACCATTTTCTCTTTTTTGATTGCTCATTTTTATTTTTATCATGTTCTCTTGGGGAATCTCAAAACAAATGACTTGGGTAGTGTCTGGGTGCCAGACACTTCCTTTACACTGGTGAAATCATCGCCCCCGCCTGCTGCTCCTAATGTACATCTCTTCTGAACTTTAGGGCCATTATCATCCATAATGTCACATTAAATCTTATAACTACCAGTATGTTTGGTCCAATGAGCACTTCAAATTCTGATCCTGGGTGCCTCTATAAGCTGCAGAATGGCACTGTAATACATGTCAGGCCTACCTCTCCATGATGCTGTGAGTATAGTGACATAAAAACAATTTGACAAGTATAATATTACTGGGCTAACATGTCTTTAATACTTTTATGTGCCCAGGACCATGCAGATGCTTTACATATGCCATCTCCTTCGATTCTCACAAAAAAATCTCAGAAGTGGGTGTTGCCATGATCTATGCCAATTTTACAGATCACGGAGATTGACACACACAGAGGTTAAATACTTTGCCAAGGGCTATATGGCAAGAGAACAATGGAGCTGGAATTTCAAGCTACATTCAAAAGATTCTAAAGTTCATGGATTCCCCTCTGTACTGTAGTGTAGGCCATGACCTTAAGCTGTTTACTTTAGAAACTCACCTTGAAAATCCCCTTACTTACTACAAGAATTTAGCCACAACCTATTTTCTAGCCTCATCTCTTTTCATCACCCCCAGTACGCCATGCACCACCACTACCCCCGCGCCACGGGCACACACACTTACTAACCATAGAAGGATTTTCACCTTTGCTGGAACACACAGGCTCTTTCTTTTCTGTTGATTTTCTACATTCTGCTCTTTTGACCCCAGAAACCATCCCTCTTGCCCTTGCTCATTACAAGTATCTCCCAGGCCCTCATGACCCAGAGGAAACATCAACTTCACTGAGTCTCAAATTCCTCACAAGTAGCTGTTTCCTTTCTGCATCACTTACTCAAGCTTATACTCTCCACTGGATAGGGACTAGGATGACGCCATGAGTCACCTGGCACAACAGTTGAGGAGACACTCACTCTTGAGAATAATCTTTTAAGATCTTATTTCATATTTGTTCCTTGTACATGTCATCTCCTGGAGCAGATTCTGTTAGGTTGGGGCTGAAGGAAAGACAAAGGAAGGAGATGGAGAAGACTTCCCAGGCAAGAAAGGAAGCAGGGCTGAGTGGATCCTATGGGCAACAGGACTTCAGCAGGACCCCTGCAAGATAGCAGGACCACAGCAGGGAGGATGGCTATCTGCAGATCTAGGAAGCTGCTCTTAGGCATTCTGGCTCCCAGATCCTCAAGGATCTATTAACACATCGGTGTCATGGAAGTAGTGGGGCTTCTAGACCTCAAGCAACCAGCCAGGCTTAGACCATGGGCATCCAGAAATAGCCTGTGTGGACTTGAGATTGCAGGGGATCTCCTCAGATGCTCTTGGCTATGAAAAACCACAGCAGCTTTGCACGACACAGGGATAAAACAGAAAGGGATCATCAGTAATGGCTGAGACTGAACTGCTCAGATGCCCTGTAGGATGAGTTCAGAGCAGCATTTAATCTCTTAAGAAAAAAAAAAAAAAAGACACATGATGTTTATTGCATATACACCTCAGTTTGTGAGTCATGAGTCACACCCAAAGCATTTGTTCCAATGTCTGTCTCTGTCACTGGACCATGAGCTTCTCCAGGGCAAATACTGATTTTCTTTCTTTCTTTCTTTCTTTCTTTCTTTCTTTCTTTCTTTCTTTCTTTCTTTCTTTCTCTCTCTCTCTCTCTTTCTTTTCTTTCTTTCTTTCTTTCTTTCTTTCTTTCTTTCTTTCTTTCTTTCTTCTTTCTTTCTTTCTTTCTTTCTTTCTTTCTTTCTTTCTTTCTTTCTTCTTTCTTTCTTTCTTTCTTTCTTTCTTTCTTTCTTTCTTTCTTTCTTTCTTTCTTTCTTTCTTTCTTTCTGTCTTTGCACTTTTAGCTCTTTTACAGCACCTACCACAAAGCGAGTCCTAAAGAAATGTGCCTGCTCCATGCATGAATGAATAAATGAATCAATTGATCAAGGAGTTAATCAGTATCTAAGAGTTCTTCATGTTCTTAGATTCTAGGAAGGAAATGAAAAAGTCCTAGTTTCTCCAATTCAGTCTTTGGGAATGGAACTGAAGCCTAACCAACCCTCCAAAAAAAGTTACAAGGAGGAAGGGATTGGGGGGGAAGTTACAAACTTGGAAAGGCTTTTTCCTTTTTTAGGTTTTTGATTCGGGGGGGGGGGGAATCAGTGAATTTTCCTCCTCTTTTATTTGGTATAATACCAGCTTCCTCCAGATTTGATGAGAAATCAAGGAATTGGGCTGGGTAGCTACCTCAGAGAATTTGATGGACGACTTCCGAAGCCACCAGGCAGTGAGCATCTGGAGAATGATGCTAATGAAACGTGCAGCCTCTCATTTTCCCTGGTGCCTACTTGAGACTCAGAGCATTACTAACTGATTCTTCCAGGGGTGTCCATCCTGGAGGACCATGACCAAGATAATGTGCATGGGAAAATTTCTGCTCATCATTGTGTAGTTACCCAGAGTCCAAGCACCAAGGACACTAGGACAATATTCTCTGGTAGCCAGGTTTCATGAGATTTCTTTTATGTGCAATTGTTGGTTCTTCTCTCCAGCCAAGATACGACAATCAAAAAGCCAAACCAGAAAACATTTCAGGGGCAATCAGGAAAAAAAAACAACCCCAAAAACTCTCATGAGAGTTACTAAGTCAGCAGACTACTCAACTCTCTTCCCAGCCCACCACAATGAGGTAGGTTAACCATTTGATAAAAGTCAGTGGTATCACAGGGAGCCCTAGTTTCCCAAAATCTTTAACCAACTGTGGTTGGTTCTTCTTTCCATTTCTATGGATCCTGAGAGCCCCTCTCCTCCCAGGATTGGAAATTAGGAGTGGTTTAGCTCCTAATTAAATTGTTTTCTCTCAGACAAATGAATAATCTGGCTATTAGTTCCCAGTTTCAAAAGTCTTATCATCTTTAACCATCTATGAGAGCTGAAATGTCTTGCCTGTCCAGGAGGTAAGACATGGAGGTCAGGAACCTCTCTCAGCCTTGGACTACTTAGCCATACTCTCTCTTCTTCCTTCCACACCCTTTCTGAGGTAAGAGTCATCCCATTCCTGCTCCTTTTAGGTTCTGCTGGAGTCAGAAGGATTAGGCAATGGGCATGACTGAAAGGCTCCAGCCCCACCCTTAGGTCAAGGCTCACAGCCAGGTTACTCATAAGAGGTCACTGTGACTGTCTGCTGCCACTCAGTCCAGGCTGAAGCTATTCCCCATAGATTACAAACATGAAAAGGCAAAGACCCAGGGGTTTGGCTCTTGATTGTAGGACCAATTTGTCATGGTGACCAGATGTATATTCTGATGACCGAGCAGCCTTCCTCAGGCATTCCTGAGTTCAAGGCTAGAAATGCAGATTTTTGAAACCAAGAGAAATAGACCTTAGAAACAAAAAGAGAATCGGAAAAATGCTATAAAACTTACAGACTGGAAAAAATAATTTTGCCTTTACAAGAATGTTTTTGATTTCTGATAGAAATATATATTTATTACATTTGTGAGCCAAATATTGACCTGACCATGGCTTTTAATTATAGTGTTAGGATAAACCTGTAATTCCTTTATCAAGGAATAAAGTCAGATGAAATTAGATATAAATAAAACCAGTGTCTCTAAGCTTAAAATCTTCTGGATGGTTAGGGATCACTTTCAAAGTTCAGTAGCAATTTGTCTACCTTCTTGACCTCCTCTCAAACAAGCTAGCTTTCCCTCAAGTGTTAGTAATCATGATGTGTTAATTTTTTTTCCTACTTTATTTCTAGGCTTTTCAGTTTTGTCTGATTGGTCATGTTTTTTAAAGCTGCAAATTGACTATAGATCTATCTTTTGTGATTCTTGACACACCTTGTGTGTTTAAATAGACATTTTGAAAAATAAAAGGTTTCATTTACAACATTGTAAGTCTGGGCAAATTCACCATTCCATTTGGGTTAAAAGGAACATAATGATTTCCAACACTTCTGCACTGCCTCAAGTTTCTTTGACTCAAAAAGTGTAGGGAGAGTCAGAGGTCGCTTTGTGCTCAAAGCACCTTTTATTTTTTTGTAAAGTATTCTTTGATACTGATGCACTTCCTTAATATTATCTATAATAAGATATGTATCAGTACCCTGGTAGAAATGTCCAGACAACCAGAACCTGTTATTCTGTTCTATTCTTCAGTTGCTCCTAGAGTCTATTTCAAACAGAAGAATGAAAGTGATCATAGAAATAGGTTAGGTAAGGGAAAAGGAAGACAGAAATGCTTACAAGTTGCAAACAGGAAAAAGAAATTAGGACAACAGAGCTTCAGAAAGGCTGCAAACACATTTGTAAACAAACAGAGGTTGCCTTGGAACAACCTTCATGTTTGTCTTTCCTCCGGTGGTGCAATGTGGTCTAGTGGTCTGACCAATGGGGAATCCAGGTCTTGGTTCTCAGTTTTGCCTCTGACCAGCTGTTCTGTGCTGGAATGGCCTTAGGCTGCATGGATTCGGGCAGGGTTTCTTGATCTGAGATAGGCAGATTTTCCAACCACAGGCTCAGTGTTTCTAAGGACAGAAGTTGCCAAAGAGTGAAGGGCATGATCACCACCAAATCAACACTGTCATATAGGAGCAAACGATCCAAGGAGTTTTAGTTTACCGGCACATTTAAAATCAAACACCAATCCTCTCTACCCTGTACAGTGTATTTGTTTGTTTGCTTGTTCTGTTGAGGTCCCTGATAACGCAGGCAGTTTGGAAAGGTGTGGGAGTGTGTGGAAAGAGCAAATGGGATCATCTCCTCACAGTCTTTGCCAGTTTCTGGTGTTAGGCACAAGCTCTCTCCCTATGCCCAGCACCACCTCTCTCTCTCTTTCTTTTTTTTCCTTAAGAATTTATATTGTAGTGTTAGATTTTATAAATAGCATGAGTAACTTTTTGTATTTTCTCAAAATGATATATTTACATAGCATAGAGCAAGATATTCAAACATATGGAAAGTTCTTTCTAAATGCACCCCTGTTTCAAGAAAACCCCGCTTGTATTAAAATCCAGCGCTACTTGGAGCGGTTCAGTTTAGCCGAGGCTGCTGATCAGTGAAATCCATAAATAGTTAAGAGCCTCCAGCCCGTGTTAAAGAGGAAGTAAAGTAGACCGATCTCATGACCCCAGAACACTTCAAAAACTGCAAAATAATTGACTTTTTCCTTGGTATTTAAACAAAATATTTTAGAGAAAGAACTGTTACTTTTGAATTGTTTTCATCTCTTAACATTGGCATCAAAAAAAAAAAACTTGGAAATAATTATGCTTTCTTTGATTTGCAAGGGCAGGCTTATTTTTTTTAAGATTATTTATTTATTTATTTATTTATTTATTTATTTATTTATTTATTTATTTATTCATGAGAGACACAGAGAGAGGCAGAGACATAAGCAGAGGGAGAAGCAGGCTCCCCACGGGAAGCAGGATGCAGGGTTGATCCCAGGACCCCAGGATCATGACCTGAGCCAAAGGCAGATGCTCAACCACTCAGCCACCCAGGTGCGGGCTTTAATAAAGAAATTACTGCTTTTGTTTTTTAAATCCCACAATCACTCAAGGGGAACTGTATCAAAATTATTGCTATTAAGCCTTATGAACAAGTTACAAAAAATAAAAACTAATTCTTTAAAATGTTAGATTTATGTTTAGTAGATTTTTATGTTTATGTTTAATAGATTTTTTTTAAAGGTTGAACACTTTTTTCGATTTAGAGCTCATTTCTGTCTTGAAGAGCCTAGAAAACATGATCTAAACCAATAGTACCTTTTTCGCTCTCCCTTCTTCCTTCTCTTCCCCTTCTTCTCATCGGTCTTTCTTTTTCTCTCCCTTTCCCATGTTCCCTTTTCTCCTCCAAAGTGTTTGAGGGCCTCTTGTGTACCTGGCTGGTATTATAATGCTGAATGCCTTGGATTTAAAGATGAAAAAGACCCAGGTTATTCAGAGATCCATCCAGGAAGACCTAGAACAGAAGTCCCACTAGATACCAGGCTGTAGGAAGTAGGATTTCAGGGAGAGCTTCTCAGAAGAGATGACCTTTGAATTGATGCTGTACGACAGGTAGCGAGCGATTAGCCAGGTAATTTAAGAGTATGAAAGCTGGAACAGGGCTCCTGGGTGGCTCAGTTGGTTAAGTGGCTGCCTTCTGCTCAGGTCATGATCCCTGGGTCCTGGGATGGAGCCCAACTTTGGGCTCCTTGCTCCCACTGGGAGCCTGCTTCTCCCTCTCCCTCTGCCTGCTGGGATCCCCCTGCTTGTGCTCTGTCTCTCTCTGTCTCTCTCTTTCTCTGTCAAATAAATAAATAAAATCTTTAAAAAAAAATCTGGAACCGCATCCGCAAAAACACAGAAAGAGAATGCAAATCAATGCCTCTAATTTATTTGGATGAAGTGGGAGTCAGAGGTGAAGCTGGAGTGTGAGGGGAGACCTTTCCATGTCTTGCTGTGAGATTTGGATTGATTTCTGTGGGCAAACGGGAGCCACCAAAGGTAATTAGCTAAAAGAATGACAGGACCAGATGTGCATTTTAGAAAGATCACCCTGGCATCTTCTAGATTTTGAGAGGGCATAGGAGTTGAAATTAAGAGCTTCCAGAGATACCATGTCATATGAATGTAAATCTCCTTTCAGAATAAACATAGGCCCATAGTGCATTTATTCGTGCAGCAAGCCTTTATTGAACATCTACTTTATGCAAGGCCTCTGGTTCAGTGCCATGGTGAAGACAAAAAGAGATAAGACACAGTCACTGTGAGGTTCTTATCATCCATCCCAAATACCATCTTTTTGTAAGATAAGCTTGCTACTGCCTGAACCTCACCAGGGAACCCCCATGCACTGTGTCTAGTATCCATTTTGTATATGACTTAATTCCATTACTCTAAAAATCCCTTTCTTTTGTTTCAAAATGCAATAACTCTGATAAATTTAGTAGCTTCTATTCTTCCTCTTCCTTACAGGATATTTTCAGTGTCAGTGGGCATCTCCCCTGGTACTTACTAATCATTAACAAAACCTGTAACAAAATAAAGAACAAAACTTCAGCCTTGTGAATCTGCACAACTCCCTGACCTAGGTGGATGAATTTCCTTCATTTCCAAGAATGTTCAAAGTGCTAAAAGTTAATTTAACAGAAAAAAAGCTGGTTGAACATTCTCACTCTAATTCCACTTGTAGGAAATAAAGAAGGATAGAAATTAGCACCTATCTCAGTGGAGTGTCCTGAGAAATCACTGTGTGAAAATACAGAGTGTGATCTCAATCAGAAGCTGCTGCAATGAGATGTTGGAACCAAATATAGCCCCCATAAGCAGACTTGGCTTGTAAGTGGAAACAATTGATCTTACAATTAAATTTCTAGGGCTTTTAGATGAAAGAAGACCCAAAATAATCATTATTCATATCTTGCACCAATCTCTTTAAGTTTCAGAAATCACAGCACTTGACTATTATACAGTCTTTTCTAAAGGTACTTATACAAAACAATTCTATTCTCAAATATTAGGAAAGCCTTTTAAAATAAAGTAGCTTAAGGGAAAATTAAAAAAAAAATCAGAAACTCAAGTAACACTGGAAATAAGACCACAAGCTGAACAAAATGGATGTCATACAAGGAACAACAAGAGAAAGCTAAATGCAGAACTCGTAGCTCATATATTAATAATGCAAGAACCATATACATTTATTCATAATAATTGAAGATAATTTGCCATGGAATAATTGAACCAGAACTAATTGTTGCTCTATGCATTTCATTTTAATACTATAACCTGATATTATAAAGATTTTCAGACTAAAATTTAACGTCAATTCAATGCAGTATTAATATCTGATTATCTATTCATGCAATACATATATTATGGATACTATGAACAAATTAAACACATCACCAACTATTAGTAGAGGCCTACTCTATTGGGAAATATGATTCTGTTTATTTCTTGGAAGAAAGCTTCAAAAATAATAATGGCACCTGAAGAATCTATAAAAATTATATGAAGAGGACATCGTCAGCTGTCAAGGATACTTCAGACTGCTTGAAGTTTATTTACTTGCCTTACCACAAAGACAGGGATCCTTCACTGCCTCCAGCCTCTTTTACTCAGGATATTTAATGCCTTAGGAAAATTAGAACCCAGACAATGCTAAGAATGGAAAACTAAAATCGAGAAAATTGTTGAAACATAAAAGCACCAGTGCTGTCTTTGTCTATGCAGTGACTTGACATCAAATCTTTCCTCCATCAATAAATAGCTTAAGACCTTGACTACAGCATTCACTTACTCTGAACCTCAGTTTACTTGTAGGGTAATAATATTTATACATTCCACTAATCATGAATAACAAAGACAAACAGTGAGATAAGACATGTATAAGTGCATCTCAAAGTATAAGGCAATGAAACTTTGCTAGGGTGATGAGTATCATTCTTCCTGGATAGAGAAAGAACCACCTCTCTTCTGGTGGTTTCCTTACTGAGGTACTAAGAATACACAGGCTTGTCCAAGAATAACTTACCCAGGACATTGTTGAAATAAGTATTTTTTAAAACAATTTTTTAATTATCAGAGGAAACATTTCAGTCTGGTTGAGAAACATCTATCTTTGATATAATTTTATTTGGATATTAGTCTATTCAGACATTCAAGGATAAGTAAAGTACATCCCCTTTCCAGAAGGCTCAAATGCTTGTTACTTCAGTAAGTCTATAAACTGAAAATTTCTGTTCTATAAAGTTCCAGTATGGTTTGCAGTCCTTTGATACCTGCAATGTTGACCTTATATATCACAAACTCTAAGAGCATACAGAATTTTTGTTAGAATAGGCCTTCCAGTGCCTAGCACCTAAAACCGAGTACTGATGAGATGCCACTCTACTTAAAAGCTTTATTCAGTTCAAGTCAATGCAATTCAGCAAACATTTCTGTAGGGTGAATTCTGGGCTCAGCACTGTGCTCAGTACAGGGCTATTCAATAAGGATTTAGATAGTGTCCAGGGCCCCCAGGATCTCCTATTCCCAAGAGATCCTACCCAACTCCATGGGATGGTATTTGAGCTTAAGGAAAAAAAAAAAAAAAAAGAAACCTGTCACCAATTTAATAAACTAACCATATAAAAAGAGAGTTTTAAGAAAAACAAGGAAATTTAATATGGCCTACTATTAAATGATACTTGAGAATTATTGTTAATTTTGTTTGTGGTAACGGCATTGTGATTATATAAAACAGTGCCCATCTTTTTAGAGACACATATTGAAGTCAGAAGAGATGAACTGCTATATGTCTGGGATAGCCTTCTTTAAACAAACAAACAAACAAACAAACAAACAAATAAAACAAACCTCAGGAAGAAAACAAGGTAGAGAAAACAAATGTGCCACAGTTTTGATCATTCTTAAGTGTAGGTGATAGGTATTTATTTGAGGGATAATTTTATTATTCTCCTTTTATGAATGTTAGGAATCTTCCAGAATAAACAGATTTTAAAAATTGGTTGCTCAAACTTCTAGCTTTTTTTGTTCTCTCCCTTTCCCTATGATAAGCTCCCACAGTCCCAATAGCTACCCACTGATATGTGCATCCTCAAGTGGCATGGGATATCTCCAGTCTCTATTGGAAACTACCCTCGAAGGCCTCCAGCCACCTCTGCTGGGAAGCCTTTGCTCATTGGCTCAGATAGAACTGATGATTTCTCCCATCTTCTAGCACTCAGAATTTCGCTTATTATTCTATCATGGTATTTGTACAATTTTCTTGTAATTGTTACTTGTCTTTTCCTCCTGCTTGAGTGGAAACTTCTGTAGATTGGGCATTGTATCTTAGTAGTCTTTCCTCCACCTTAATCATCACAGAGTCTCAGTCTCCATCAAATAAGCCCTCAAGATGGTTGGGGATAGAGGCGATATGGGTTTTCATGTTACTTAGTACATAGCACAATGGTCATTTTTGTGAGCTCCATAAAGATTGCTTGGAAAGTATATTTTAGCAGGTAATCTGTGCAAATTATATTTGTCTGTAGAAATATGAACTATGCAAAACTTAAGTGTATTTGTTTAGCTAAACCTAGTTACTAGGGCAATATCTGAAACCTCCTCATTCATCTCAGGTATTAGGCATTCGATCAAACAGAGCCAGCAGAAACTCATTTTGGAGAACACTGCATAACTAGGTCTCATTCTCGTCCACGGCACACTATTACTATCCACAAAGTGCTTTTGATTTACCAGGAAATCTTTTCACAAAGCTCTTCTCTCTTCAGGGAAGTGTGGGTGGTGGTGCTGGTGAGATGGGACAGAGGAGCAAAAAAAAAGGCACTCCAAATAAAGCAGTGAAGTTCTTCTGTCCAGTTATAATGCAATCTGATTAGATAAAGAAGATCGGCTTTTTATATTTACTTTCACAGAGATTAATTCTACAAATCTTTGTAGTAAGAAATGTTCTAGGGGTAGCAAACGTGATACTTTCTAGAGGAGAACTCTATATACAAATTAAGACTTTGCTAAAATAACTAGTTATCATGTAAACCAATCTTAACAAGCTTTTAAAAATCAGCAAGGGAAATACATTTTATTAGTTTGAGTTGGCTGTCAGAACCACCAGAGTTCAATACATGATTTACTCAGGCACGTGGCACTTGTTTTGAAAAATCAACCTCCTTTGGGAATTGTACTCTTAAGATATTTATTCAGAGATGTTCAAGCTGTCAGTTACAAGATGCTTGAGCCAGAAACGGGCAAGTCTGGGGAAAGTGCAGTTGTTATGTAGTTTTGCTGTGTGTGTGTTTGACAGTTTTGGTCAAATATATAGGTGTCATCTCCCTCAAGTAATCTCTACCATCTGTTGCCTCAGCTCATCTTAAGAGTTCATAATTGTGTTGTTTCTCCTAGGGCCAAGTTGAGATTATAATGTTAAGCTTAATATAGAACATGTTAGCAGGCTTCCCCCCATCCCCACACAGTCTAACCATGTGTGTTGGTCTAAAGAAGGCTTCAAAGTATTTTATAGTACGTGATCACAGATTGTGACTTCTAACTTTGCTGGTGTCTTTTGCCCACCGTGTAGCTGTATGTCTTTAACCTGCGATGTAATGATGGGGGCTGAAAGCATTTGATAAAAAAATCCACCTTTTCTGGAGCAATTGTTTAATGAGGATTTTAAAAATGATTATCATAAAAAGTAAAGGAAACTACAGTATGGAGATTTTTTTTTTTCCAGGCAAAATTCATTAGTCGAGATGAAGGATTCCCCAGTTCTAAGGACTGAACATGCGTCATATATATACTTGGCAGTAAGTTTGCTTTAGGGTAGGAGTAACGCCTCTAGCTCCCTGAGGAATAATGTACCTTTAATTTGGAGAACTTGGACACCCCTATGAGCCTGCAAAACTGAATATTTTTGTTACATTTCAGTCCCATTTTCTTGGGAATGTAAACTCTGTATTTGTTATGGGACTTATGTATGGATTTGTAGAGGCTGTGATAGGTTCATCTTTATGATTAAAATTCTTTAATGGGAAATACTGTGTTTTTTTTACATGTTTATGTACGTTTTGCAGTTTTAACAGCAGAATTACATTCACTCTCCCAGTGGATAATATTCTTTTAATAACAGCATATTTAGACACAGAAGTTTACTTATTGTCCAAGTTTCTTTTACCAAACAGAATAAGGATGGAATGCTGTTAGAAACTCAAAGAAAATCTTGTGAAATTTTTATAGATTTTTATAATTGAGAGCCTGATTGACAGGCTATAATGTAAGCGTTGTGTGTATAGCATCCTTGGGACCACGCGATGAAAATAATGACAAGTAAACAATAAAACAAAAGTAAATCAATTTACCAAACCCAGAAAGGTGAAAGCATTTGCTGAAACACAACTCCACAAGAATTTTGAAGTGCTGACAGAACTGTTATATAACCTTCAATTTATTTTAATAACACTGGAAGGGCAGATGTCATAGCTGTTCCTGGAAATCTTTTTGAGGTTTCCAGGATGTGTTCCTATTCATTTTTTTTTTTTAAGCATCTACTATATTGTGCAACCTGCAACCAGCATTGACTAATTTATATTATATTTCCTCTTAAGGCTGAGTCAGGTTCAGTTCAGTTCTCCTAAAAGAGGCTCAAAGGAGTAGCCTGTAGGAGTCATATGCAAAGAAGCTTCTCGAGGCAGGACGGAGCACAGCCTCAGGAAGGTCACCCGGGTCAAGCTGATTACCTCCTCCAGCTCTGGCAAGCAGAGGGCTCAGCTGGGTTACCCAAGTTCACAAAGAGCTATTGACATTCAGCTGCAGCTCTCACTCATTACCGATCAGCAGGGGACTGTCTGGGCCTCAGGTTAACTCTTCCCTGCCCTCTCTCAAGATTGTAGTGAGGCTGAAGCCGACCAGAAGCTCTAGGGTAACTTGGCCTCAGTGTATTCTGGTTGCTATTCAGGAAATAAACCCTTTAAAACAATATCTAATACAGCTCCTACCGGGGAAGCAACAATCGCCTTAATCATTTTAAAAGTGCTAGGTAAAACACAAGTAAATATATCGGTCCCACATTTGTTCTGCATGCAGTAAATGTTTATTTTAGGGGAGGATGGTAGGGAGGAGGATGTTTTATCTTCCCGTCAAGAATTCCCACTTTGGCTTTGATAAAGAAGGCCCCGTATGATTTCTAAAAAGATAATAGCATTTGTAATTCTTTGTCACTTAAAAGTGCAGGTTTCCCCTGAGTTGTTCATGTCAAACTGACCTCAGGGAAAACCTTAAGGTCTCCTTATCTGAGAAGTGAGGTGTCAGGGAAGTTTAGAACCTCTCTATTAGGTTAAAGCTCAGAGCCCTTAGTGGTAAGCAAGCTCTTTGAGGTTTTGATCTCCTGGTGACACTTATGATCTTCCAGAAGTGACTTAACCTGTCTTTCTCATTTGTAAATTGAGAATAATAGTTAATTAATCCATAAAGAATGTCTTTCTGGTAGCTAGGGGAAGTCCAAGAGTCTCTGGAGCATCTTTATCTTTGTTAGCTCTCTGTTTTTCAGCATTCTAGTGATGCTGGCACACACATGATGCTGAATCCTATAAATGGTTGAGGATTACACAGAGTTGAGGCCAATTTTTATTCTAACTATGATATTTAACCAAAAAAACAAAAACAAAAACAAGCTTCCTTTAAGAGCCGAACACCTGCAAGACCAAAGCCCTATCTTTAAGGAGCTTAGAGTTTAGCCAGAAGACACAGAGTTACAAAACAATGTGCTCAGTTCTAGAAAATCCAAATGATTTAGACTCCAGGTGGATTTGGCGAGTTAGGAGTTACCCAATTTGATTTCTTTCTTTTTCTTTTTCTTTTTTTTTTTTTTTTAAGATTTTATTTATTTATTCATGAGAGACACAGAGAGAGAGAGGCAGAGACACAGGCAGAGGGAGAAGCAGGCTCTATGCAGGGATCCCGATGTGGGACTTGAGCCTGGGAATCTGGGATCATGCCCGGAGCCGCTCAACTGCTGAGCCACCCAGGCACCCCACCCAATTCGATTTCTGACTATGTCAGATGACCTACCTAACTGTCAAATCTACACTTGACCTGCGGAAATAAAAAAGACAGCTTATGTAGATTTTCTGAATCATGACTATAATCACAAATGCAAACAGAAATCTGTAGATCTACCTTTTACTGTAACATTTGACAATGCTGGCCATTCTTTTTATGGAGGTTCTGCGAGCTGTGTCAGCCTTAGTGTTTGAATTTAGTGTGAGCAAACAAATGTGACTAAATTTGACTCCCAAGTAGTTATTAGCTCCCTACCTTTCTGTCAGCACAGTCTTTCACTGAATGATTTCAATTACCACCTCTCCCCACCTTTGGCTTTAACCATTTTCCGAATCTTTAACACCAACACCATCCTCTTTTGAGCTTCAGCTCCATTTCTATGTTGGCCTCCTCTGCATTTCCCAACCAGCATTTTAAACTCGACAATCCTGTAGGAACACCTTTCCCCAGACAAGCTGCTTCTTCTGACTTTCTTTCCTCTGTACATAGTTACAATCCACCTGGTCAATCAGGCTCTCAACTTCAGCATCATCTTTGATTTCTTTCTCTGCTTGACCCACACAATCTCTCTCCTATCGATAGCTCTTGAATCTGATTTTCAGACTTCCCTTATTTTGTACACACCTGTCATCAGATCAATCTTCTTGAAACAAAACTGTCGTTCTCTCACACCTCTGTCATGCCCTCAAAGACCACAGGGTGAATTCCAAATTCCTGAATGTTACATTCAAACATCTATAATCTGGTGTCAATTTGCCTCTTGTCAGCCTTATTACTAATGATGACCTACCTGTCTTAATAGCCATCCTCTGATGTTATTTCATTCCCAGATATGCTCCGTCGAGTACTGGCTCCCATCATCTATACTTGCCTCCTCTGTGATCACTATCCTACAGTTCTTCAAGAACTAGTTTACATGTCCATGTAACTGTCACTCATTCCTCATCCAAATAATCCATCTTCACATATATAGCTTTTAAGTTCTACTTTTCTTAAGGACTTTAACATTTACTATGAAGACCATCACTACCTGCGAAGATATGTTACTTTTAAGTTCTAAGAAGATAGAGAAGATTCTGTCTTGTTGATGTTTGAATCTTCCTCAACGCTTAGCACAGAGCTTTGTAGATAGCCGATGGTTAATAATACTTACTGTAGAGATAGTATGAAAATAGAATTAAAGGCTATCTTTTTTTCTGAACAGTTTGAAATATTTAAAATTTTTGAATGTCAAAACTGCAGTAAGATTCATTTAGTTCATCATTTCCTGTATTCACATTTCTCAAGAGGACAAAGAAAATCTAATTTCATTTTTCTGACCTGTAGAGTTAAGGACAGCAGATGGCTTATAAATGAGGATTAAAATTTAAATGTGAAGAGTTAATAACATCAAGAGTGACTATCCCATTGGATTGCAAATAGAATGGGAAAAATCAAATAGTGTAATCACACCATTCTCATTCTACTCTCCATTAATAACCTGCAGTAACCAGGTTCTCCTTGGGAATATTAACAGCAATGTCCAAGCAGGGATTTCTGTGATCGGATCTATGTAAGAAATCAAGAGAAAGAAATGAAACAGAAAAAGAAGTTTCTGGAAAACACAGGTAATTTATTATCATATCATGGTGAGAGATTTAACAAATTAAATATTAGTAACTCCAATGCTAAAAGAAAAATGAGTTCTATTATCTCTAAGAAGAGAGACTAGCTTGTGTGGCTTGTGGTAGGGGATACAAGAAGAATACAAAGTTAAACCCAGAGGTTGATGCAAAACTATCTTTTTGAAAATGAACTGTGCTGAATTTGGCAATACAGTTAAACCACTCTTTCTTGTGAAAAGTATACTAGTAGAAATACCCACCACAGATGTGCACATTTTTCATATCTGGAAAAAGGAAAGAAGAAAATTGAATTTTGTCCAATAGTTTCTTTTAACCTGGAAGGTTGAGTCTGTCACTCCTAGGTCATTAGAAATGCATTTGTTTTCTGGCGATGTTCTTGACATAAAACCATGGGATTCCTACTGGATATTTTCACTCCTCTGGCAGTAAACTTTTTATGATTGCTCCCATTCAGAAATGAAGAGCTCCTGTTTGAAACTGTTAAGAGACCAACATATAGGTATGAGTCTGTGACACTCATGATTCTGAGATGTGACTTCCATTGGGTATCACAGAACCATTGTTTGCAGTGTGTACTTATGTTTTGTCTCCTATACTTTTACTTGTAGACTGACCTGGGCCAACAAGGGTGACCTCAGAGGAGACTGATCCATCTGCCTTCTGGTTTCCCAGATCATAATTATGCTGCATTTGAAATCGTGCTTCACAGTACTTGAAGTCATCACTTTCCAGACTACCCATAGTCATCTCAGTGTAGATAAGAGCACCATTATGTTACATCTTGGAAATCTGGCATCACCCATTCTTCTAACATCTTCATTTCCATGCAATCGAATTATGGTAAGCATTGCTTCAGCGCTGGTGTGTAGGAGACTTCATATTAAGTCACCTGTGAGCAATCTGTGTTGTAACAAGCCCTCCTGGTGATTTTGAAACATGCTAAATTTGAGAGTCACTGGTTTAGGTAATTAACAATAACTGCTAGAACAGACAATCCCCAAATCTCAATTGCTTAACAAAACAAAGATTTATTTCTTGCTCACATCACAGTCTAATATGGGTCAGATAGGCTCCATCTGTCTTGTAGCTAAGACATCTTGAACACCTGGCTTCCAAATTGCTGAGGAAGGGAAAGAGATCTATATGATTGCTTGGGAAGAGTTTATGGGCCAGGCTTGGGAGAAGCTTACATCACATCTGCCCACATCCTGTCTGCTAGAGTCTAGTCACATAATTGCAACATCCTTTAAGGAAGGCTGGGAAAGGTAGAGGAGCACATGGTTATTTGTGAGAGTTAACAACTGGCCACAAGCAAAATCAGAGAAACATTATATTACTTCTACCAGGCAGGTAGGTTGTTCTAATTTTTTGTTTTATTATTTTTTTTATAGCATCCGTGAACCCCTGAGTACTGAACCATAGCCTTGAGAGCCATCTTCCTACGTGTATTTGACACTTCAACAAGCATAAGGTCTCTTCATCTTTTCTGAAGCTTTATCTCTGAATCAGTCTGTGGTCAGGCTCGGGCTAGGTAAGACATAGTCATAGACAGAGAAATACAAAGACAAATAGACATAGGAATAAAAGAGCTGCCTGAAATGGTCCTGAAATGAAAGATGATTATCTCCCAAACTACACTCTTCCCACCCTTGACCTCGTTTCCCCAGAGGTACCAACCTTGAACCACGTATAGTTCTTCTGCTATTTAACTCTGTAACTGTCAGTAAAGGGGCAAACATTCCAGTCTCACAGAAGCCAGGCAGGTGATGTAAACAGATAAAGCAGGGCATAAGTAACATAGCTGGATGACTGCAGAGTGTGGCCAATGGCGTAGCACAGGCTCCATCTAAGGGAAGGCTGTTCGCTAGCTCTGGCCAGTTGCCCCCATGCAGGAATGCAATCTCTGTGTTGCTAGATCTTTCTTACACTCTTTTTTTAAAATTTTTTTTTATTTTAAGAAAACCTGTAATCTGAACGTTTTGGTTAAGTTTCTTAGTTTTACAAACATTATATGGGAAATAAAAACACACACAAAAAAGGTCTCTTTTGCAGAATTAGCTTGTGGGCCACTAACCTGAAACTCCCGTGCTACACTGAACATTCATACTTCTATTTTACTTTAACAGCTTACAATTACTTAATAATTTTAAACCTTCAAGTTAACAATTTAAATATTTAAAATATCTCTGATGAATTTACTGACTTATACTCTTTCTTACTTCTGGTTGATTTCTGCCCTCTCAAATTTTTGTTTATCATGTTATTGCTAAACTTCATGTTTTATTCGACAAAGTTGATATGCATTACTCCTTAGCTCCCATTATTAAGATAAAAACATTGGTGCTTCTTCACACCATTTTTCTTCCTTTTCCTCCATATTTATCTCTGTTAACTGTGCCATTATTTTTACTGACCAAATTCATACTAAATTCTGTATTACCATTATAATTAACTATTTAACCCTTTACTTTATACTTTACTTTATACTTTATAAACTTTATAGTCAAGAATTCAGAAGAAATGTTTTCAATATTATAATTTCAGCAGGGCAGCACGGGTGGTTCAGCGGTTTAGCACCTGCCTTCGGCCCAGGGCATGATCCTGGAGGCCCGGGATCGAGTCCCACATCAGGCTCCCGGTGCATGGAGCCTGCTTCTCCCTTTGCCTATGTCTCTGTCTCTTTTTCTGTCTCTCTCTCTCTCTGTGTCTCATGAATAAATAAATAAAATCTTTAAAAAATATATTATAATTGCAGCAATTATGAATCACCATGGAACTTGGTAGAATGATGTAATCTTATTTCACTAAACCTGGCCCACTTGACAAGTGATGCTCTAAGGTCATCAGAGAAGGTTAAGAAAATCTCTTTCCTTCCACTCCGTGAGTAGTTCAAAATTATTCCACACTGTACCTTTCTTCATATTTGGTCCAAGGCTTCCTTATACAGCTTTTTGCTCTTCCATGAATTTTTAATTTTCTTTTTCTTATTGAAAGAGGAAGCATAAGCTTATATTTCAGCCCCACAATGATCCTGACTTTTAGCTCTACTATCTGTCAAAGTTAATCAAAACATTTTCCAAGTTTGACCATTATTTCTTCTCACACGCCACAGAGCCTACTCTGAAGGAATTTCTTCACACCGTACTTTTGTGTTGGGTGTACTATGGCTTCTCTTTCTTTAATTCCTTTGTTGTTCTATGAAGAATCCACTTTCTTCTTTTTAAGAAAAGGTAAGTGAAGACAACTGCTTGTGTGTTTGAAAATACCTTTTTTTATACCCCCTCATTTTTATTTGCCCTCAGACTGAGAATACTAAAGAATAGATCTAGTTTTTTTTGGTGCCTTGGTATGAATGCCTCATCCTGTACCCAGCTGGCACTTGGGCATTTTTTGAGCTTTTGCAAATTTGTTCCTTCTTCTCTGCCTTCTCCATTTTCTTCTGCTTAATGTCTCCCACTTCTATTGTGTTCTGTTCTCTTTGTTGGTTATTTCTCTTAGATAGGGATATTGAATGCTTTGATTGAATGTCCATGTCTATTAATTTTTCTTTGATATATATATATAATACAAAGTATATCTATAACATAATGTATAATACAAATATATATGTAACACAAAGTATATTATATAGAATATATATACTCTATAATACAAAGCATATTATGTTAAAGTTATATATTACACATTAATATATATTTTTATATTTAAATATATTACATATATATAAATTTATGTATAAAGCTACATATATATTAATTACATATGTACAGGGAAGCCATTAGACTGAGGTGGCTCTAAGGTCTTGGTAGTCAGTCTATGGAACAAACTGAAACCTAAGCCAGAGTCAATGCACTCAAATCTGAGAAAATGAAACCTAAGAATAGCTAATCACAGACATCCAACTGGGCTTCCCCAAATAAGGCAACAGCTTAAGTGGTACCCAATCAAATAATTTCCTTACTTTGCTTCTCATTTCTCTATAAAAGCCTTTCCCTTCTTGTCTGGGGAGCACTCTTAACGTTCAGTTTGGTGCTGCCTAATTCAAATAGATGTTTGCTCAAATAAAGTCTAAATTTTAAAGTACCTCAGTTTACCTTTTAACATATTTCATCTTTGGGGCTTCGACTCTGGAATCCAAATTACAATCATTTTGACTTATACTTGCAATATTTTAAAAAATGTCAGTCATATATCTAATTTCCAAGAATGCTCATTTTCTAGTTGTGTCCTTTTCATAGTGATCTCTTGGTGTGCTAGGTTTTTTTGGGGGTAGGGGGCAACATATTCTTGAATCTTCCTGAAAGACTAATTACAATTCTGTTTGGTGAATTACTTGTTTTCTCAGGGTCACTTGTTCTGTTTGTTCATCTTAGTCCTTTTTCCAAACTTCTGGATTTCCTCAATTGAGTGGTGTTCTTTGGTTCGTCCACTCGATGTTGTAAATAAAACATTCGATTAATGAATATAATATCAGGGGTGGGTTTTCTCTGCCAGGAATTGTGTGGGTCAAAAACAGCAGATGTATTTCACCATGTAGAGGAGAAGGACAGGCAGGCAGACCTTATCTTCTTCACTCCTGGAAAAAAAAAAAAAAGACAGTGAGAACGAGGCTTTGCTCTAGGGTATTGGGAGGTTCATTCCTTAGATGCATTTACCTGAAAACTGTCTCTAGATTGCCACATGGCTATATGATCTCAGAAGTATTTCTCAACCTCCTCATGCCCTGCTCCACAGAACAGGAGCCTTGTTTCTTAGGTTTCTTTGTCAACTGGCTAGGTTCGGTCAGCAGGAAGCATTGGTAAAAGACTAGGGGGTGGGAAGAAGAGAGAAGCCGGGGTATTTCTTCTATACGTCCAAGGCAGCTGTAGCATCTCAGGCAGCATTTGAGGAAGTGGCTGTGTCCTCTCTATACTTCTCCTGTCAATCCATCCTTTCTTCTGTGGTCTCAGCTTCTACTGGGCAGGCTTACCACTGTGTTAACTTCTGCTAGATGGCTATAGCTTTGGACTGTTAACACTATCTTGACCTTTGGTCCCTCCAGCCCTAAGGGGTGGTAGAGATTTACTGCAATTGCCAATTTCTGAGTTACATCACCAGCTCAAACTCTTGGGCATTCCCACTTCTTTCCATTATCAGGACAACCTATTCTCTGTAGCAATTGATTTCTCTTAGTTTAGAATACCTATAAAGGTTTGTTTTGTTTTGTTTTTTTAAAGTTTTTGTTTTTCTGGCTAGATCCTGACAGACATCATTCCACATCCCATTCCTTCTCAAATCTGCTGAATCTTAGAGTTTCTCCAGATCTTCACCCAGAGGAAGGATTCCCCCCTGAATTACAGCTTCCTGCACCCTGTGGGTACATTTTCATGTGACACCCCATTGGCTTTCATTTTCTAATTAGTCCACCTATTGTACTATTAGCCCCTTTTGTGATATCATTAATAATTTATCCTTTTTTAAACACCCTTACTGTTATTTCAGGTGAATGTTTTTTGGGGAAAAAAAAAAAAGATGCCTGGGTGCACTCAGTTTATTGCCTACTCATAATAATTTTTGATCAGCTAATTTTGAGGAGTTACTTGTCTTAAAAAAACTGGAAACTTGGCAATTTTGAGAATGATTTTATTTTTACAAATTTACTTATGTTAGAAACAACAAGATTCAATAATATTTATTTTCGTATTTAAAGGCTAGAGGTTAATTATTTTGAACTAGGCAAAATTAGGGATGAATTTAGGTGAGCATTTTCTGACTTACCCCTTCTTCTATGTCCAATTATATCCTCAGATCAGAGGCTCCTCCTATTTGATGTTTCTGTGTATTGGAAACTGCCTCTCCCGAGGTTACATGGTTTAATCGGTTATTCTGTGAACACACCAAAACTATTCAATTTGCTAATTTGGTCCTGCAGTGATTTGAGTATGTCCCTTTCATTTAGCCACTCTGTTATGACACAAACATGATTATAATGTAATAAGAAAAGACATTTCCTCTGCACATTTTCTTTAGTTCTAGTTACACTGAACTGAAAACATCCATCTATTTGGGAAAGTGGAGAAAATTACATATCAACCAGCTAAAGTATGGATTCAATCACCCCTAATGATTTTATAGTGGCTAGAAAATAGTGGCCTAAACTTTTAGGACTGAATCGACTACAAACTGATTATGAAATTGAGTCCTCAATAGTGTGTATTTGGAATAACTGGTTTCCATGCAAGAAAAGCTTTGGCTAAGATCATGTGTGGAATGGACAATCATTGGGGTATCTGTTCAATGAACACTGTCCTCCTCGCTGAGAAATGCACCCTTAGGTATCTCTAGCTATTCTTTTCCTTTGACTGCTAGTGATTGGCCCAGAGTGGACACCGGACCTCGCTAAGACAATCAGATTCTCTCTCAAAGAAACTGATTCTCAGAGTCATCTAGCTGGTCTCTAAGCATGGTTAGAGACACGCAACATGTAAAATGTCCTGGATGAGCTATTCATTTTCCACCATGTGGAAAGAGAAACAAAAGAATGACAAACAGTAATGATGAAAACAGGCAAAGAGAATAGAGGAAATAAGAAACCATGGAGAAAGTCACTGCCTAACAGTTTTATTTCTGACTCTAATTTTTGTTTTTGTTTTTGTTTTAGATTTTATTTATTTATTCATAAGAGACACAGAGAGGGAGGCAGACACAGGCAGGGAGAGAAGCAGGATCCCCACACAGAGCCGGGTGTGGGACTTGATCCCAGGGACCTGGGATCAGGGCCTGAGCCAAAGAAGGACACTCAACCACTGAGCTAAACAGGTGCCCCTCTAACTCTAATTCTTTTAGAGGTCTAGAGTTTGTGAAACCTTCTTGAATTCTTTTTTATTGTTATTTTTATTATTTTTTTAAGATTTATTTTTAGAAAGACAGAATGCACTCTAGTGGGAGGGACAGAAGGGGAGAGAGAGAGAATCTCAAGCCAACTCTTTACTGAGCAGGGAGATCCATAGGAGTCTCAATGTCAGGACCCTGAGATCTCGACCAGTGTGTAAAGGACTATGTCACCCAGGTGCCCTCAGACTCTCTTAAGTTCTTACAATTAAATTTACTTTTTGCTTAAGCTGGGTTGAACTAGTCTGCTACTTGCCACCAAAAGAGCCAAAAAAATACAACAAAGCACACAGCAGAACGGGTTGCCTGTTTACAGCCAATACACAAATAAAAGAAATGCAGACTGCTGGGTTTACATTTGTGTAAAGAGAATAAATTGGATGCACTTTTTTTGCTCCAATTCTTAGTTGGTTTCCACTGCTTTTTTTTTTTTATTAATACATAGGACATGCATCTTCAACAATTTGTGTAATAAGTCCTCAGCAAGCATCTAATTCCTGAAAGTTTAGAAGATTTACTTTATTTGATTAAAGTGTTATATATTTGTGTTACATTTTATGTAATATAAATAAATTTTGATAAAAGCAGAGACTTTTGATAAAACTCATTAAATAATTACGAATGAGCTTTGTAGAATCAGTACAATGTCTGGTAAAGAGTATGGGCACTTATTAAATATTAGTGAATGTTCCCTCTCATTCTTAATTTAGAAAGCGTTTCATTGATGGATTGCTTCATTTACTCAGGAAAGATTTAAACACCAAAAACTATACCAAGTCCTGGGACTATGGAAGTCTTAACATTGGCAAGGAATTTAGTTAGAACCACAGAGGAGACACATATCTGAGACAGATATTTTCAATACTTCCTGCTAAGGATTGCAATAGAAGCCCCAACCTGTCTCTTCACCACTTTTCTCCAACACTTTCTATATTGGGCCACACAAAGCTCTTCCCTACTGCCTGAAGATGCTTCACACGGAAACTGAGGAGGAGCTTCTCTTGTATATACTGTTTCTTCTTTCTAAAATATTCTTCCTGGGAAAATTTATAGCACTAACCAAACACGACTCACTAAACATTTGACCCAGTTCAGGTGTCACCTTTCAATTGTGGCTTTTCCTCAATTTCTCCAGGTAGTATTAATACTCCTGGAGTACTAACGTTTTATTATCTCCCTTCACCATGACAAATTTGTCACCATTGCTTTCACAGCCAAGCAGCTCTTCCTCCTCTGTGCTCCTATACATTTCTATTCATCCTTCTATTGCAGTCATTAGGAAGGACCCTCTATGGAGATGGGATTTTATTCCATAGGTATAAGAAGCCAACAGAGGTTTTTAAGCATGATCGTAGCAATGTGGAGGAGGAAAACTTTTCTCTCTATTTAGCTTAGTTTCTTTGGCTGAGGCCTTGTAAATTGGACTCACAAAAGACGGATTAACAAGAGGAAAACAAACAAATTTATTAATGTGTGCATACACATGGAAGTACCCAGTGATGAGTAACTCAAACGGGTGATTAGAGCTTGGGCTTATATGGCGTCTTAACAGAAGAACAATATGTTTTTAGAGAAATGACAAGACAAAGGAAAGATAACTGAGTTTTTTGGAGGGTAAATTGTGGGAAGGTAAATACATGGTGAACTAATAGAAGAAAAGGCTAGCTGGTAACATTTGTTACATAGGTTTGTCTGGTGCCATCTCTGGGCTGATAAGTATCTACAGTTGTCTTTAGTGATTAACTTCTGTCCTTCCTGGTGGAGAGGAGAGGGGAGACATATTTACAATTTATGTCCTGCTTTTAGATAAATAGAGGGAGGACAGAGAGCTTTTCTTGTATCTGCTTTTTCTCAGTTGTCCTCAACTCAAAATAAGCTCTATGCCAAGTGGCATATTTTGTGGTGGCATATTCTGCTACCCTCTAGCAATCAAATTCATTTTTAGGATAATGAACTGTAGGATTTGTGGAGAAAGCACCAGAAGCAGAAGGAAGAGAAGCCCAGTTTGGAATTCTCTTAAGATAATAATGCATCTATACTCTGTGTTTCTTTCTTAGGGACCATTTATTCTTGGGACTCAAAAGGCTAATAGTGATCACTGTGAAAATATATTACCTTCCACAAAGTGCTTATGGATTTAAAGATCATCTTAAATAGAGAGAAGCAAAAACATGTGGGCTGAAATATAAAGGAAGAGAAATATTAAATGTTTTTTAAATTTGTAGGAAAAATTAAAAATGCAAATGGCTAAAGTGACTCAGAGAATGCAGCTGTTGAGGATGGTTGAATGGATTTATTGATTGTTGCTTGGTGGAGCCCAGGGCTGAAAGCTGTTTAGCCAACTTGAACAATAGGAATTGTCTTAATACACTACACTACAGCTATTTGTATCCTCAACTTTTTCTTCCTGCACTTTATGAGAAATTTTAGTCATGTACTTAACTTGAATAATAGTTATAAAGCTGTGAACCATGTGGCCCAGTCTCAGAATGTACCATAGTTAAAGAAAAATTCAGAAATTGAAAAGTCAGTTCAAAATACTCAAATGTCTTTATTTCCGTTTCTAGAACACCACAAAGAGAACAGGAGTCCACACCATGACTTCTTAAATCCATTTCTACTCTAGTTTCACACATTGCAATTTTCCCCATGTTTCTCACTTCTGAAACTCCGGAGAGCTTTCCCCAGACCCAGTCTAAGCACTGTTTTTTGTTTGTTTGTTTTTTATTTCCACCACTTTACTTCTGAATTTTTTGACAGAAATTCAGAAGAAACAATCTGGCAAAAGAGGCTTTTCATCAGATGGCAGAAGGCATGGGAAGAAACTCAGAAAGAAATGGCAAATCCTCTTTAGCAAGCCTGAGTGGGGCAATCCTGAAGCCATTCATATATGAGTGATTTATCTATATGAGTAAATTGGACCAGTAAATCCACCAGAGTGAACAAAGTATGAGAAAAGGGTTCTACTAGAGAAGAGGGTCAAGATGAGGTATGGGATAAGATGGCATATATATAAGTTTAGTCTTTGGTCTGATCACCTTTATCCCACTCCGTTTTTCATAATGGGTCGAAGAGAGTAAAGAATGTGACCTATCTATTACATTTTCTCTGACTTATTTGGATAGGGTTGCAGATGGGAAAATGGAGAAAGAAAATTTATAAGCAAATAATTAAAAAGAAGTTCATATTTACTGAGGACTTTTTAAAGGCCAGCCATTTTGTACACATCATCCTGTTTAACCTGCATGGACACCTCTGACAATATACCATTATCTCTATTTTGTAGATAAAGGAACTGATTGTAAAATATTTGAATAATTTGCTCAAGTTGGTGGAGTTAGAATTTGAGCCCAGGCATTTTTAGTCTAGAGTTTATAATTTAACAATTGTGTTGAGATTGTGTTGTAAATTAAGCCCCTGGAAGGGATGAAGGGAAGAAAAAGACTATAAAACACATTAAGGTTGTTATCTTACTTCATGATACTTACCTCTGAGTTAGCTTTTATAAAAATGAGACTGGAGTGCCTGGGTGGCTCAGTCAGTTAAGCATCTGACTTTGACTCAGGTCGTGACTTCAGTGTCCTGAGATGGAGCCCCAAGTCCCCACTGGGTGAGGAGTCTGCTTGTCCCTCTGTCCCTCCCTGCACTCATACTCTCTCACTCTCTCTCAAATAAATAAATAAAATTTTTAAAAATGAGACTAAAATTCTTACGAATATGAAGCTTAGCTAATCTTAGAAAGACCTTTACTAATGGTTAATAGGATAAATTGGCAATAATAACATCTTTGGGAGGAAAAAACTTTAAACGCTATTTTTAAATGAACAAGCATTTTTTGAACACCAGTTGTACCCTATATTTTAGAATTCAACAAGAAGTATAAAACCTTGAACTTGTAAAGTGGGAAAGCATATATAAAGTATGTAACACATTCCATTGTTTTTAGCAGATCAATTAATGTGGATTCTTCTCTTCCCTGTTCTCATTGGTGAATTTAGGATCTAGTTAGGGAAGCATGACTAACATATGTGACATGCACATAAGCTAGTGAAAAATGATTACTATAGGTGATACAAGCTATATTTTAAATGGGATTGAGTAGTTAGGTAAGGCTTCTCAAGGGAAATGGGCACTGAATTGGGATTTTACCATTTGGTAAGATTTACTTGGTTGGAGTTGAGAACTTATTTTAGGAATATGAAATCATTTAAATGTATACAAGATTAAATACGAATTTAGGGGAACATTGAATGTATTTGATTGGCTGAGTTAGACTCCTTTCTTTGAGAAGAATTCCATAAATTTCTAGTAAATGATAACATTTTAAATCTTTTCACTCACTAATTTGGGTTAAACAGCATAATCATGATAAATGCTTTGATGGCACATTATCCAAGTGAATTAAGCATTATGAGTGGGGACATCTGACCCCAAAGGAGGTTTTGAAACAAAACAAAGGTTCTTATCAAATGTTTGGTTCTCCTCCAAGGAAACCTGAGAGTCTGGCTAAAGGGAGGTGTTTTAAACATGTTTCTCAGGATAACAGCTCAGGCTCTTCTAAGACATTTGAAGAAGGGACTGTCAAGAACATTATCCTAAAGACTATGTGATCAAGTATTAATTTGCCCTTACAAATATAAACTCTCCCCCTTGTCCTGAAAATATTCAATTGGCCATCACATGCAACTTTGACTGCTCTATATATTACTCTGGAAATCACATACAAATCAGAATGTACAGTCTGAAAACAGTGATTAATGAAACACCAGTGCATTATAAGGCAGCAACTATCTGTAGCCACACATTTTTGTTACTTTAGTCTTGGCAGTTCTTGTGTATTTTTAAGGGAATAATTTTATAAAATGAAAGCCTAAATCTTGGGAGTGACTTTTTAGTTTAGAGAAGAAAATTGGATCTTGCTAAAGCTGAGATATATAGTCATTAGTTCTGCTGCAGTATATCTTGAAAAGACAACAGAATTACATCTCTACATTCATATTGCCATTCTCTATTATGCAAACTTGCAATATTCTGCACGGTGCCTAGTACATTTCAGAAGAGAGAAGAGCCAAAGATGATAACATTTTAATGACATTAGGTCATAGGAATTTATTTTTGACACAATGCACATTGGATGAAATACATAATCTTATTAGAGCTAATTGAAATCACATGCCAAAATGGAACTATAGTTCATTGTCTTTAACTTGTCCAAGTTCCATTTAATACCAAAAAATATTTCACAATTAACTTAATTATTTATATATTGTATATTGTGTCTAGTGGGTATCAAACGGAATAGTATGTATTAAAATGTCCTGTGCATTAAAAAAGATCCTAAAAGAAAAGGTTTCCATAAGAATAGCTTTGACTACTGTGTTTTAAAAGAAAAATGTGGTATATATCTAATATTTTTTTACTACAAATTTCCTTTGGCTATCTTGTTAGTAAGTGATTCCAAATTATTGCCTTTATCAAATCTACTGGTACTGTAACTTTCAGAATAAAGACATGGAATTAAATAAAATAGACCTAAAAATAAGATACTTTATTTTTTACCCTCAAAATAATTTTGAAAGAAAGGTAGATACAAATAAAAATGCAGATAAAAACTGTTTGAAATGCATTGTATCCATATTTAATGATACCTTAAGGTAATTAATGTCTCATTTTGGTCTCTGTAAATACATGGGACACAAAGATAGGAAATAGTTGGCTCTTAAACTTCAAAGTTATCACTTTTCAAATTCAACTTCTAAAGAATATAATCATTCCTAAGCACAACACAGAGTGGTCCTGACCATGTGCAACAAACTATAAAATTGACACCTTGGTCCTTCCATGGAGACAAGCACACTTTGTTCTGAATTATGTCAAATTCTCATTAACCCAACTTAAATTGGAAAACGTGTTTCCCAACTCATCTGGGTTTGCCAGATTCTATGACCCAAATTCCTTTAACCCTGGCAAATAAGCCTATTGATCTTTCTCTTGCTACACTCTCACCCATGGGGTTCTTCCACACGCTGGCTGAAGTCTTGTTGGCAGAGCATTCTGACCTTTGTGACACAGATCTGGACATCCTGACCTTAGTGGCCTGACCTCTTAGTAAAGGAACTTCTGACCTTTGGATCCCAGTCTTTCAGGATAGCTAGGAGGCACTTCACATTTGAAATCTGATACCTGCCAATTTTACAACCACTGGGTGAAGGTCACTGGGCTCTAGGTGGGCAGTGTTTTTGCTTGATTAATAACACCAGCTGTGCCACTTTCTAATAGGAAGAACAGCTCTATTGTCCTGAATGCAATTTCTGACTATTCAAAATTCTCCATTTACAGGAACTTCTGTCCTTAAATCAAGGACTTAGTTAAAGGGGTAAGCAAACCCAGCGGGAAGTCCTCTTTGATGTGCGGGAGTTCAGATATGCAAAAGTCTTGATCAGCAAATGCTTGAGAAGTGCTTACTCTTCTCCCCGTTGGGATTGGCCATGAACTCACTTCTAGGCCTTCTCAAGTAAAACTGTTTTTCTGGTTGCTTCTACTTCAGTCAGCAAGTGGCTGATCATCAGCAAGTGTTCGTAACACTCCCCCCAAAATTGCCGACTTGAACTCATTCAGCGTCAGTTCATTAGCATTTGTAAGGGCCTGCCCTCTGGTATCCTTGTGGAGTTCCTGGATGCTGCTGTCTTTTATTTGTTCTCTTTGCCTTCAAATCTCTTCCTACTTCAAGAGATCCTACACCTAACTGTTTGCAATCCTCCATACTCATTTTCTGTCTTGACTCAAGAGCTTTCCCTAGGGACCAAGTCCCACCTTGGGGACCACCTGCTCCTCAACATTTCTCACCATTATTTCTCAGCATTATTATTTTGTCACCTCCTTCAATATATTTCAATGTTACTTACCTGCTCCTGGTACCATTATTTTTGCCTCCAATATTTTTTTTTCCTCCATTCTATGACTTGTGTTTGCATCACACCTTAAAAATATAAGAACCCCTTTCACCAGACTCTGCTGCCGTTCACTTACATTTGACCCATCATCCCTTTCCTACTCATTACATCCTTAGCATAAATATATGAAATTTTACTTATTGTATTTAGGCTAGTCTTTAATAATAATAATGACAATATTAATAAGTTGTACTGGGTTTCTTCACATGTCATTTTTTATCATAGCAACAGCTCTCTGATACAGACATATTTATTTTACAGGGGAGAAAACTGATGCTTTTGGAAATTCCATAAGGTCACCTGCGTGATAAGTATAGGGTTGGATGTGCACTCAGGTTTATCTAAAAGCAGAACACAGCACTTAATTACTCTGCTGTGCTTCTGGCTGCTTGAGCACTTACCCTCTATTAAGCACGTAGTAGGGACCAGACTCCAGAACTGAATGTTGGAGACATGGATATAATTGGGAACGAAGAGATAAATGGTAAAATGTGTGGAACCACCGAGGTAAATGAGAAAAACTCACCGAAGGAAGTGACAGAAATGTCAGATTCTGGAATGGGAAGAAGGAGCTTGTCATTCCAATGAGGGAAAGAGGTGGCTTTTCAAGTGGAAGGAGGTATAGACACAAAGGTGTAGAAGCATAGGGGGTCTTGATGCCCTTGAGAACACAGGGACTTGGGTCAGGATTAGTCACAGAGGAGGCTTCAGAGACAGAGGCTTATATCCCAGAGGGCTTGTGTAAAGCCTGAGGGGGTTGGACTTTATCCTCTGACATCTGGTTGCCTTTGTAACACGCACTTTCTGCATGATTTTCTCTCCTGATTAAATTGTGAAGGCTGTGAGGACAGGGTCATTATCATCTCAATTGTTTGTCTTCCCACCTGGATGATCCTTCAGGCAGAAAGGGCTCCATCTGGCCATTGGAGACCTTGGATTCCTTGCTGGTTTTGCTTGGTGTAAACCTGGTACCATCCAGAAGCCCTGGGTGCCTTTATTCTGGGAAGCATGAGATGGCTCCTGAAACATGCAGAGTTTCTATTCCAAAAGTTAAGTGACTATCATTCAGCCATGTGATGCTTATGGAATCTGTATGAAAGGGGTGATGGATATAAAATAGGAAGTGAGAAATTATTGAACACAACATCTGAAATGAATGATGTACTACTATATGTTGGCTAACTGAATTTCAATTAAAAAAAAGAAAGTGAGAGAGGCCCAACAGTGGCATTAAGAGAATGAAACTGGAGGGTATGAAACATAAATATAGAGTAAAGAAATAGAACAGGGAATGAGGGGAGGGAAAGGTATCATAATCAACACTTACCAGTTTTGCTTCAGTGGCCGACACCATTTTTATTACTGTAGAAAGAAGACCACTCCTAAAAAAAAAAAAAAAAAAAAATCACCCCCCCGACCTAGGTCAGTGTAAAGAAAAAAGGCTTCGGGAAGGAGGTCTTGTAAATTGAAAAGTGAGAGGAAAATCAGAAAAAAAAATCCAGGGCTTGGACCAGTAATTCTGTGAAGGGCAGCTTAACAGGGCTGTGTTTTTAATCTGTGATAGAGACATTATCCTTCTTGCTAATGAAGGGGATGTGTGGTCTTAAAGATTTATAGCCATGTAGTTTGGGACTCATGCTGTTTTAACTGTGAGAAGAGATTTCTTAGTGCTGTGTTTAGTTAAAAGACCCTGGAAAGGATGGAATTGTAGCATTCCAGAATGCATCCAGACCATCCACCTCACATGGGATGAAGGCGTCTTTTTTTTTTTTTTTAAGATTATGTATTTATTGGGTCACCTGGGTGGCTCAGTGGTTTAGCACCTGCCTTGGGCCCAGGGTGTGATCCTGGAGTCCCAGGATCAAGTGCCACATCGGACTCCATGCGTGGAACCTGTTTCTCTCTCTGCCTATATCTCTGCCTCTCCCTTTCTGTGTCTCTCAGAAATAAATAAATAAAATCTTTAAAAAACAAGGTTTATTTATTTATTTATTTATTTATTTATTTATTTATTTATTCCTGAGAGACACAGAGAGAGGCAGAGACATAGGCAGGGGGAGAAGCAGGCTCCTTGCAAGGAACCTGATGCAGGACTTGATCCTGGACACAAGATCATGACCTGAGCCAAAGGCAGATGCTCAACCACTGAGCCACTGAGCCACCCAGGCATCTGGGATGAAGGCATCTTTGACATTCAAGTTGCTGGCAAGCTTGAAGTAGGAAAGGTGGCTTTTGTCCTCTTTTACTCTGGATTCTGAAAACAGTTCTATGTAGTAATACAAACTTGGGAGGTCAGAAAAGAGGGAATCAATGTGGCAAAAAATAATAGAAAAAAATGAAATAGCTATATGGAATTCCTTCAATGACAAGGTATATACAAAGGTTTGGAATTCAATAAATGAAATCATGGAAAGCAGATGTTTCCAAGATGCTGTATTCTGCTCGAGTCCAGATACCTATTCTACCGCTCACTAGTAGTGTGACCCTGGCAGCAGTATCAAAACTCTGGCATCTGTTTCTTCATCAGTGAGAGAGGGAGTAAACACAGCACCTCCATCTGGGAGATCCTGCGAGAATTAAATGCGTCACTGTGCGTAATGCGGTTGGAACAGTGTCCACACGTGGAAAACCCTCACTAAGTGTTAGCAATTACTTTTCTTCCTTTTGAGTCTATATATCTCTTGCAACAGTAAGAAGATTTATAAAACAGGTGTCGTTTGACTGTATAGTGCAATTGTTTTCAAGATGATTAAGTTGATAGTTTGAACAGATTTATGTCTTTGATTTTTTTAGTAGCTGTGTCTTGGTATCAGGTGTTTGAATTTTTTTCTCTCTCTCTCTAAGAATATATGCATTCTTCTGCTATCTTGTCTTGCCCCCAAGGCAAGTGGTAGCATGTATAGAAAGAGAAGAGGGGGCTGACCACTACAATATTTAAAATTTAATAAGTGCACACATACACATTCTAAAATACCATTTCTCAACACATAACACTCTGTTCATCACTCACATTTTCCCTTCAGCTACTGAATCAGGAAAAACTAGGGGCACCCAGGAACCTGCATTTGGAACTTACCACCTGGTGATTCTCGTGCATGATAAGGTTTGAGACTAAATGTCTTAGAATCTTAAGCTGGACTAATGCTAAGTAACCAAAATTTTGTATGCTCTCTTCTCTAATATCTATTTGGCCCTTAAACATATCAACTCCGAATTCCAATTCTTTATAGTAAATGGATTTTTTTTTCTTTTTATAAATTAGACTCTTCTGGTGACAGGTGGAATGTAAGTGTCAAAACAACCAGTAAGATATGTTTATGGGCTTAATCCTTAAAACTGTTGCATCAGTCTCATCAGGGTTTACGCAACACTAATCTAATGATAGGGCTATTTTCCTATTAAAGACTGAAAGGAAATGTTTCCTATAGCTCAGCAGAGGTGGGTCCCGGCGCTGAACTTAATTTTCTGTGTCTCTGCATGATTTTGTCTCTGGGCCATCTTCTGTTGAAATGTTCTCCAGCTGAATATTTGCCTCAAGGCTCTCCTCTGATAGCACCACCAGCCTGTACTTCAGTGCTCTGAACAGGCACAGCACTTTCCATAGAAGTATTCAACTTCAGAAGGAGCTACCTTTCATGTGTCTCATGAATATGGTCTAACTGTTCCAAGCTCTCCTCTCTGACCTTTGTCCTATTTAGTGGAGTTCAATTGTCTTCCACATTTATTTAAGTTAATGATAGAAGCATTAAGCAAAAGTTGAAAAAAGGGACAAATGGATTCATCATGAAAATGCACCGTGCCATAAAAAAGTCTGTACACCAAGATGCTATTCACAGCGGGTAGCAAATTTATGAAACTCATTGCCTTGAGGTATGATAGAAGCCTATTATATATAAATAGGTTCAACAAGGACTATAGCAGATTATTAAACAAAATTGGGGATGCCAGGGGTGGAAGTGGCAGGCTCATCCCTTACCTTTAGGAACATTGTGAAAGTTGGTGGAACATTGCTCACTGCCTCCCTCAGTCAAGGAGCTGTTTGACTTGGGTGTATGTGTCTCCTGTGGTTGCTATAACAAATTACCCCAGGCTTGTGGCATGAAACAACAGAAATGTACTCTCTTCACACTTCTGGGGGCTAGGAGTCTGAAATCAAAGTATTGGCAGGGTGCACTCCTTTTAGGGGTTTCGGGGGGGGGAGAATCTGCTCCTCTTTCAGCTTCTGATCCTTGCCTTCATATTCTCATCTCTGCTCTGTCTTCACAATACATCCTTTTCTGTGTGTCTGTCTTATAAAGATATATGTGATTATATTTATGATCTGGGATAAGCTCTGCCCCTGAGATTCTTAACTTAATAGCATACTTTGCCATAGATGATAATGTTCACAGGTCTCGGGGATTAGGAAGTGGGCATATCTTCCCCAGGGCCACTGCTGGGAGACCAGGGGACATCCTTATTCTAAGCACTCTAGAGTTTGTCTCGTGTCTCTAGAGACAGAGAGCTACTCCCTTCCAATCACATGATTTTCCATCACAGGAATGTCAGTTTTAACTTTCTGTTTTTATCCTCCCCCTTCCCTGCATCAGTATGGAGTACTGGTTATGCGGGATGTTGCTAAGTTGTTAAATGAGAACAAGAGTAACTAAATATGTCTGAGAACCTTTGAATCTGAGGGAACACTTAATGGGACTTCTCAGAGGCTTGCCATGCCAGCCTATCCTTAAGATATTCCCAGAAGAAAACATAGCACGCTTTTTCCCCCGTACTCTCAACCACAAACTCCTTAGCTAGTGTTCCCTAGCATACACTTTGGGAAACTCTGCCTTAAAACTCATGCTTTTAAGAATAGCGTTCAATCGAACTTTGATGGTGTTTTTCTTTTGGGAGCCAGCTGTCAGTCTAGGGCCCTCCCAGTTGCAGTTACAGGTTATGATTTCCTCATCATTACTGGAGTTATTACAAAATGAGCTTAGTTGTTCTTTGACTTAAGTTCCCTCTGGATTTGAGCAGATTTTCTTTCTCTTGAGTTCCCCATGAAAGTCAGCAGCTTTCCCTGGGGCCACCCAGCTACTAGAAGGTAAACGTATACATAGTCCAAGAAAAACCGTATATAGGCTTCTGGGATTTTGCTGGCTCATTCTCAGTAGAGAGCCAGTGCTGCCTGTAAGAAACTCCCAGGTACTCATCTTGACTCTTTCAAGTCAGGCTGCCAAGTTTACATCTTTTAGAGAGGGAGCAGGTTTTAAAATGAACACTACACTTATTGTCTTAACATCTTTTCATTTTTCTCTTGGAGTCAGATAAGAGGAGATGAATATTATTTTATTACAATAGAGTTGATATATTTTTAAGTCTTTGAATTTTCTTTTATTTTAAAAAGTTCTTTATAAATGCTTTTATATTTTCTTCATGTGGTCATGCAATAAATAAATACTTTGATGTACCAGCACCTGAGAAAGGTTTGGGGTGGCAAACAATATGTAAATCTGGATGAGAATCTGCCCCGGCCTTAAAGGCATACTCAGTTTAGTAGAGGGCATGCAGCCTGAGGGAAAGGTATGTATCACGAAACACACTCAAATAGCAGTGTGAGAAATATGTGGAAACAGTGAAGTGGAGAGAAAAATGAATGCTACTTGGGAAAGTTTTTCAGAAGTAACATTTGCACTGTGTTTTGAAGCATGAATAGGAGTTTGTTAACTGTGGAAAAGTACAATCTGGAATGCAAAAAGCAATATATTTGAGGAACAGACTCATAGAAGGGTCCTGTGTACTTGGGGAGTATAGAATTACTAGACAGGGTAAAAGGGCTATAGAACTGGAAAAAGAGAAGTTGAAGAGGTAAGCTAATGTCTAATTGGGAGGATTCTGATTGGCCTACCAGGAAGCTTAAATGTCATTGTGCAGGAAATTGGGAACTTTTGGAGAGTTTTACACAAAGGAGTGACGTGATGAGATTTTGATCTTAGAAAGACATTTCTGAAAGTTAGGACACATAGAAGATCTTTAAAGGGAATAGCCTGCTAGATTACTAGTAAAAAAAAACTTAATAATACTCTGTTTAAAAGGTGAAGAGGGCTTGAATGAAGACAGTGGTGTTTGAGATAGAATTAGCAGGATTTACTGACCATACGATTGATAGTCCAGTGAATGAGAGAGCAGCTGAGGCCAACTCCAAGTCTTCTGACTCAGTCATTCAGGTGGCTGCTGAAGATAAACAAAATAGGCAAGCAAAGGAGCCGCTTTAGGGTGAATCATAGGTGGAAGTTCATAGAGAAGTACTAGGTTGTAAATAGGGAGGAGATAATGTCATCTTTTGAGGTAGAGTATGGATTGGATTAGCTCATTCAGATTCCATTCCACCCTATTTCAGTGTGCCTCGCTGTCCTGTATCCTATACTGTATTATAATGCAGTAGTGCTAGAAATCTACATTTCCCAGACTTCCTTGCAGATATCTATCAAACAAACACCCTTGAGGTTTGGAAGGTGGAGGTGGACATCCTGAGGCAGACGCTGTGCTTCTGTTACTTCAGCTGTTCCTACTGGCAAGTGTGACCTTGCATGCTTGATACTTCTGTGGCATCTAGAGTGGAGTTGCCAATGTCTGTCTTTAGTTCGATAGTGTTGAAAGGCAGTGTGGGGACCCAGTTTTCTATGGCAGAGGTTGTGGAAGTGGTAGCATGGTGGCTCTGGAGCAAACAGCCTCCTGCTTCTCCAGTCTCTTGACCTTCGCAGAAGCATTGTCTCCCATGGAGGTATCTAGAGTATTCTTCTGGAAGTTAATTTAGGGCCCATGTCTCCAGTCTTTCCACAAATCTTAAAGCACCCATGTTTTCACTTCTTAACCTACCTGGAATGGTTCCAGTTTTTTTCATCTATCTAATTCATCTTTCAAATGGAAAAATACTTTATAAGAGACTTGTTTAAATATTCTTATAAAATCAGTATGTTTGACATTATGCATTGCTGACTGCTACTGACAATGTACAGTCTTCTCAGTTGTGAGATTATGATGAACATGACCTTGTCTTAAACACCTTTGAGTGTCCAGTGCCTAGAACAGTGCTTTGCTCTTGGTGGTGTCCAATAAGCTTGTTAGGTTTCATTGCATTTAATTGCATTGAATGAACAATTTGTGCTTCTCCTAATAGTGTCATATAATACAGTTGGCAATCTCCCTAAGTCTAATAGTTGTTTTATATGATAAATCGCCCATATTGTTAGTATCCAAAATCCTTTGATCTTAAATTTCTTCAGAATTCTTAAATGCATGCCATCTGGCTTCAGTGACTCATGGAAATTTAATGTCTTGAGTTGTATTCGCCACCTGTTGTTTCTTTTTTTATATTTATGCTAGTGAATCATCTTTGTTTTCAATGAAAAGTATTCTTTAGTAAAAATTCTACATTTATCCTGTCAGTGATGATCACTGATTGAGTGATACAGAGGAACAGTTCAACCTTCTCTGACCCTTAACATGCTCCTGTCCTCTCCAGTGATATGATTGCATTTTCAGTTCTTTAGGAAAGACCATACAGGGATCACTTTCAACCCTCAGACCATTCTTATAGAAGAGTAGTTTCTACCCTATAGATTTTACCTGAATTTGATTGTTATAGTTTCTCTTGCATTTCAGCAACGTTTGTATCTGGTATTCTATGCCAATATTGTTGTCTCTTCCATATGTTGTATTCTTTTCTTATGGACATTTAATGATTTTAATACTTTTTATGGCAAGGTGACTTCAAATGCCTCCCCACACATTTCTGTATACTAGATCAACTGGAGAATAGAAGGTGCTGGACATAGATACTCTCTCCGAAACTTGTAGCAAGCCACAGAAACCCAACTCAAACTGGATAAAGGTAAGTGGAATACATTAAAAAAGCACTAAGATAGGGAAGGCTTCAGATATAGTTCAGCTGGAGTTCTTGTCCCATTTTTTTGTGCTTTTCTTGGCTCTGTCCTCTCTGTGTTGGCTTCATCTTTAGGTTTTACCATAGTTGCAAGGCACCAATCAATAACAACTAGAGATATATGCTGCCTTGTCACAACCACTGAACAAAATTCCTAAGCTTTGCTTTCATTGGACCACCCTCTAATGGCAAGAATGAGTCCATCCTTGGAACAACTGTGTGAGCTATACTTCGTGTTACCCCATGAAGAAAATTCGAAGAAATTTTGAGAAGGGAACCATATCTCTTCTTCCTATGACCCAGTTTTGCCATGGTCTGATCTAGACTCCAGGAGGCCAATTGGGCATATTTCCCAGCATCCTCAAGGCCAGGATAACTTCTAATATGTATCATTGCATCATTTTCACTGTATATATTTTTCCTGTTTCCTCTGTTAACAATGCAAAGCCTGAGGGCAGATTTCATCTATTTTCTACTTTTATTATTGATGCTTACCAGCTATAATGAAAGTCTCCTTACTGCAGGAAACCAATAAATGTTCATTATCTATATGCCATTCTGATTATATGGCCTTAGAATAATGCAATTTTTAGATTTTATTTTGTATGATTCTTGACTTAGGCTTGACCTCTTGGGTCGGTGTTGAGCCAGAAAGAGGGAATGAACCAACCATTAAACACATATCAAGTCTGATTGTATACCAGACATTTAGTGGGAGCTTGAATGGGGAAGATAGCAAGGAATATTGCATTAAAATATTTCAAAGCAAAACTAAATTAATGACGCTTATTTCCCAGGTCTGTGCCGCTCCTATCACTTTTGGAATTCTTACTCTCTTCGGTGCTCTTCCCAGATTCCCAATGCTATTGTGTATGTTGCCCCACATCTTTGGCTTTCTACAGCTGCAGCTTACCAGCTCTGGGAGGGCTACTTCATCTATCTATTCATCAAACCATTCAGTTGCCCAAGGTAACTGAAGCACATGCCTTGCCTTTGGGACCTTATAGTCTAGCGAAAGGCTTACATGCAAATCATAATGTGGTGAGTGCCTGGATATAAACAAGCATTGGGTTGAATCTAAGCTCTAGATCAGGGAAGTCAAGGAAACTTTCCCTGAGACAGTGATGACTATGAATTTAAAAAAAAAAAAGAAAAAAGAAAAAAAGGTACAATTCAGTCAGGTACAAAACCATTGCAGTTGAAGAAACAGCATTGCTGGAAACCATGCAAAGAACCCAGCTAATAGGGGAATACAGATAATTTTTCATATCTTGATCATTTAGTGAATATGAAAAATTTGCTAAGAACAGCCTTGTTTTCCATGTTCTGATTCAAGTGCTGTGGCTAAAGTTTTTGGTGATCCTAAAGTCACTAGTTGACACCAAGGGAAATGATTTTTCTCATGAATATATGAGGAAGCTGTAGTCAGAAAAAGCCTGGGAGTATCTTTCTGCTCAGTAGGAAGAGCAATTTTGTCTCCAGAGCCAGGCCTACATAAGAGGAAGCCTATTAAGGCAACTCCTTGCCTGGAGTGACTTGAGAGGATTTCTCAGCAAAACATCTTCCCAGTGGGGTACCTCCTTCCCTTTCTATCTGGCCACAAATTCTCTACAGTCAACTCACTAAGTGGTGAGGTCAATAAAAGTGGAGCGTCCTCTTCTATAGAAAGTCTTGGTGATAATGCAGCCCTGCCTGAAGAGCACATTAGCCTAGATTAGCTCATTATCTTTGAGATGAACTTCAGAACAATTTTCGTTCAGTAGGAAAAAGGATGAGATCACAGGGTACTGCTAGAGCTGGGAGAGGAGCAGTCAGGCACCCCAGGAGGAAAAACTCATTCAGAGGGTATCAGTTCGGTGATCTCTTCTGTGGTTCGTTGAGTCCTGAGGTCTTGACTTCTCTTTCCCCACTTTTAGTCCTTCCTTTTTTGTAGCAGACAGAGTAATGCACACCCCTCGCCCCCTGCAAGAAGGCCACATCCTAATCCCTAGAATTTGTGAATATGTTACCTTACATGGCAAAAGGGATACCACTCTTGTGATTTAAGATGAGGATCCTCAGATGGAGAGGTTATCCTGGATTCTCCAGGCGAGCCCAATGTAATCACAGTATCCTTGTAAGTGAAAGAAGGAGATAGGAGAGTCAGAGATCTGGTGACAGAAAAAGAAGGCTGACACAGCCATCATCCAAGAAGTGTGGGCAGACTTTAGAAGCTGAAAGAGGCTCCCCTAGAATCTCCAGAAGAATGCAATTCTGCCAACACCTTGATTTTAGCCCAGAAGACCCATTCAGGACTTCTTACCTCCAGAACAGTAAGATAATCAATGTATGTTGTTAGAAGCCACCACTGTTGTGGTAATTTCTTATAGCAGCTGTAGAAATGAATTCATGTCTCTTCACTTGACACCCATGACCAATGAAGTCACCCCTTCCACCATCCACCACCATCCCCCTCCATCAAGTTTGTTCAGGGTCTTTAGTTCAGTGGGCTGATGCTGGGATATTGTCTCAGGGTCAAACCTTTCCCAGAGCCACAAGTCAAATGCAAGTCACATCTCAGGGAAACATGAGAGGAATGGAGGGCCTGTGGTGATCGTGTCTGTGGCACACCACCAGCAAAGTGTCAGAAGGAGCAGTAACACCAAAAAAGAACATTAACCAGCTCTGTGCAGGAATGGAGGTTCTTGGATGGGGCAGGAAGCAGGGATAGCCAAGAACATTTCAGCCTGAGAGATATGTCTTTTTGTTGGGTTCCACAGTTTGTGGAACACAGTGACCCAGGTGTGGAAGTACGGTCATCCTATCCTTCACTGTTACATATTTAGAGAAATAAACAGAAAATAAAAAGAATCAAGAAATGAGAACTTAAAGAAAAGTTTTATATATATATATATATATATATAAATATATATATATATATATATATATTTTGCTTGAACAATCTATGGAAGCACACATAAAATACCTATTAACAATTTCATACAAACTTAATTTTCCATTTGACAGTGACACAGAGCCAAACTCCATGAAAGGTCAGTGAAAACAACCCAAATTATTACCATAAATACTGTAAGGGAGGATTTTCTTCTGCTTTTCTTTTTTAAAAATGTATTCTGATTTTTAAAAAATTTCTCAAAGCTGTACAATAATATATAATCTTTATAGGACATTCATCTTCCTTAGTTCCTTACTACCACCTTAAAAAGTAGTTTGGAAAAGCATTATTGCTACCATTTTTGCAGGAAACTGAGGCCCAGAGAGCTTAAGTGACTTGCCTGGAGACATAACTTGTAGGAAGGAGAATCTTAAATTGTAACAGATATGATTACTTCATTACATCCTCACAGCATGAGATGAAGCAAGCAAATGGTATTTTTTTTTCATTTTAATATTTGGGAAATTAAAGCCAAATTGGTGAAACAACCTAGTTAGCAAAATGCAGCAACACAGAAGACTTTATGACTCATTGCCTCTTTCATTCCTAAGTACCTGAGATGTCAGTTTTTCTTCCTTCTTAAGAAACAGTTTGTAAGATGTCTTGGCTCTTTCTCTTCTTCTGGAACTAAATCCCAAGTAAAATGCTGACAGAGGATCCAGCAGGGGAGTTCAGTGGCCTTTGCTCAGCTGAAAGGCCCACAGAATCACCAAGGAGACAGGTTCTGGGTCAATGCCTAGAGGAACCTTCCCCTTATTAACTGGATTAACTGCTGTCCTTTCTTCAAGCAATGACTGGAGTCTCAGCAGACAGTAGGAGTTCCATTTCTGAAGTGGGTTCAGAACATAGTCTAGTGGGGAGGTCTGCTGGAGCAAGGCCTCATGTGTACAGTGAGCTTAGCTTTTGTTTTGAAAAACCAGAAGAGGAAGATTCTGTTCTTTGATGGGTTGTTCCTTGGGTTACCATCCATCACATTAAGAAAGAGTATCAATTCAGGAAACTAGTTCTCCCTCAAGTTGGCCTCCTCTGCATCCCTGAGAGAACATGGGTGTGCCCTCTATGCCTCTACTTTGAAAAAGTACATTCCTTGGATCACTGGTTCTGCCAGGTGGTCTGTGAAAGGGAAATCCTGTGGTAAAATGAGTTAAAAAAAAAATGCTACCACTATGACCTCACCGTTTAGATTCCCAAATGTAATGAGCAAATTAAAAGCTTTGTTTTTAATTTGGAAGAAACCTTTCTCAAAACCTACTTGATCATAGAACACGAACTCTCTCCCACCTCCTGCCCCACCATAAAACCAAATATAAACATAGGGTGAGACACTTTCTCTTAATTTATCATTAGGATTTTTTACCCTAAAATATTTTAGTAGGATTTCAGAAGAAATAGGATAGGGCAAAAAGGGAAGAGAGGTGGAATTATTGCCATTATATCATTGCCTAAAATTATACATCTTCAGTTCTTGCATGGCAATCTGTAAGATGTGTAATATTTTCCTCAGTTTCCTGTTTGGGGGATATTGTAATAGTTATTATTAAACCTTACTGATGTGATATAAAATAAAATGAAAACAATCCAAACACCTTAAAGTGAGATTATTTATTTTTCAGAAATGACTTTAGGAAACAGCGTATGATACTTTGCACATTTAAAAGATCAAATTGTAGTAGTGTTCATGTTTTCTTCTAATCTTAGATGGACCTTAGAGACTTAATTTCCTGCATTAGGTTGTATATAGCATTTGGAGAGACAATCAGTATGTTGCAATAGCTGAAAAAAGGAGAGACCATCTGAGCGATGAATGATGTGAAAGCCATGAGAATATAGACAGTTTATTTTCTCACAACCTAAATACATTGAGTTACTTTTCAAAGGCTGGTCTCCTGGGAGAGGTAAAAATGTATTTACTTAACTGCTATATATGGGATAACATGGAAAATATATTTCTTGGGATACTGAGGTGCCTGCCAAAGACTGTCTTTCTATGTCTACACTCTATTAATCAAATTAGTTAGCTTAAAAAATAACAAGTAGTTTAGAATAACACGTAATTTGGTAAGATGATGCTACCAATTCCCATCATTTGGTAATTTCCTTCCACCATTTACTAGGGGCAACAGAGAGAGGCACGGTGTGTGAATAAAGCTTGTGCATACTTTAGTGTCTTTGAAATATGAACTACTTTATTCACTAGATATTTAACATCCGTCTTGAATTAATACCGTATAGAAATATACAATAAGCACATTGATATTTACCTTGTATTGTGTTGAAGGATTTAAAATAAATCTCTTAAGACACAACCCAGGAAGTTTGAGGGTAGTATTTTTGTTCAGACCTGATCCTAGGACAGTAATACAGTACATATTAGTTCAAGCTGTTAGTTTCAACTTCAAGTGCTTCCCAGTTGCTAACAGCGTGAAATGAGGATCCCATGCCTTTCCTTTTAAGACCCAGCACAGTCTGAGTTCTCCCTAATTCCAGGCTTAGTTCCCATGGCTCTGAAGCATCCAGTCTTCGCTCCAGCCAAAATCTCTGGGACACGCATTCCTCCACTTCTGTGGCCTTGCTTTCTGTTCTCCCAACTCACCTCTGACCATCTGCAACCTATTACTATTATTAGAGGTGAAAACATTCGCCCCAGGTCACCAAGCAAGGAATGGGAAAAGCTACAATTCAAAACCTGGTACTAAGTCCTCAGCCTTAGCAATGCTACTGAGTCTGAAAATGCTGAAAGGGTGGCACTGATAGAGCTGGATTTGAATATGGGCTCTGTGGTTCCCAGAGAGGTGACTGTGGGATGGATATTTGATCTCCATAATCATGAGTTTGCTTATCTGTACAATGGGAATGATTGTAGGCCTTCCCTCAGATCCCTATAAAGGTTAAATAAGATGATTCCTTGCCTTTGATTTAATGTCTGGGCTGTTGTGAGGACCTAATAAATGCCAGCAGTTATTTTTACACCTTTTTTTTTTTTTTAAGGTTTTATTTATTCATGAGAGACACACAGAGAGAGACAGAGACACAGGCAGAGGGAGAAGCAGGCTCCTTGCAGGGAGCCCGATGTGGGGACTCGATCCCAGGACTTCAGGATCAGGCCCTGAGATGGAAGGCAAACATTTAACCACTAAGCCACCCAGGTATCCCTACATCTTTATACTGTAAGATTTCCCCTGCTCTCTCTGTATATATGTATTTCCCCCCTCCCAACCAGATTGTATGGCTTCTTCCTGATGGGGAGAAAAATTCAGGCATTTTGTCAAATCTGTTTAGAGCGTTAAGAACAGTTCTTGAACTTGAGAGGTGCTAAATAAATATTTTTAGTAGCTTATTGGTATTTATTTATCTGTTATTCTTTGTGTTAAAATTTTCTGGTTGTTCATTAAGAACACTATTAAAGAATTACATAATATAATAGTTACCCATCCCCTTATGGGATGGACACTTCTCAATAATGTAGACATTTTAAGTAATCCTTTGATTTTTTGTTAACTGTCAGTAAATATATTTAAATGTACCTTTTTGACAAACAGTAAAGCCTAACAGCTTTTATATTTCAACTTTCAATCTTTTTTCATGCCATAGGAAATATTTTGCTAATATTTTATCTTAGCTGAGCTAGTATGGTGACTTAATTTAGTGCTCACATGGAAAGATACCACATGCACTTTTCTAGGTGTTTCACTATCATTTAGCTTTAGCTAATGGGCACTTAAAGTCTTGCTGATTTTTCCCCAAAGACCCATAGTCATCTATAACGTTCTTGAATAATCGGGCTTTAAGTGGAAGTTAACAGGGTTGACTACTTCCAGAAATACGCAGAAATATTTTTACTAGTTTGAATTTAAAACTTGCATAACTCTTAGAATACCAAGTTTTAAAATCCTCCTCTCAAAAACTGAAAGTTAATTAGTACATGAAGCAGAATGATTTGAATTTTTGTTATTAGAAGCAAATTATAGAAGCCTTATTTTTATGAAAGTATTATCATTGTAGTTCTTATATTAAAACAACAACAATGCTTGAAACCTGAAAACTGCTACCAGAATAAATCAAATGTATCATTAAGACCATTAAGAAGCCCAATTTTTAGGATATTCTCATTTCAAAGGCAATTATTCATCTCCCCTCTTGAACTCTTTCCCTTTAGATCAGCATACACATGTTGACATTGATTAACTGTCTAAGAATTGGCTGACAATCATTTATAAAATGTAGTCTTTCACATATTCAACTATTTTAAAATCTAAGTCAGTATTTCCTGCCGTGGTGATTCGCATTTAGCAGAGAGGGGTTCAGTGTCTCCACCACACATTTTGGGGGAGTTTCAAGGGAAGGTGAATGGAAGGAATGATGGTGAGTGGGAGGGAGAAAAAAGCAGAAGAATATTTCTGACTAGTATCTACAAATTTCACAAGAAATATTTTTTTCTTTCTTTCTTTCTTTTTTTTTTTTTTTTTTAAAGAAAGAATGGCCCACCAGGCTCCCAGAGCAAAATATCAGTAACCTCATATTTGTCACCTCCTATATCATCTCCTCCAATAACTGCAACAACCTTGTGAATTTAGTAAGTTGTTATCACCCTCATTTTGCAGTTGACGAAACTAGAACTAAAGAAGTGAATTTATGAAGATCACTCATGATTAAATGAAAGAACCATGACTTTAATAAAGGTCTTTGACTTGCTTCTTTACTTTGATGCAGTTTACTACTCTGCATAGTGCCTGAGCTTTTCCACAGAAATAGAAAATAAAATAATTGGCAATTTAATGGTACATCTTTAACAGTATTACTAATTATAATTGTGCTACATGATAATAATGGCATAACAGACAAGCAGTGCACATAAATGACTGAAATTAGCATGACTTTTAAACATGGCCAGACTTAGGATTTTTGGCAGCTAGGAGGAAGGGAGAAAGGAAGAGAGCAGAGTAAAGAGCTGCTAAGGTTTCTTTCTGGATCTGTCACTTATGTCTGCATTTGGGAAACTGAAGGCTAAAAATTTTCATTTTTCCACCTTCCTATCAGAATCCACTGAAAAGAAAGTCTATATATTGCAATATAAGAGCATGGGCTCATATCAAATCCACTTTTGTTTTAGGGCAGGCTGGTTTCATTAGAAAGCAGTTGCCTGCACCCATCACTGCCACGGTGTTCTTCCTTTCAAGTAATTCGGTAACATTTTTTCTCTTCATCTTTAGAATGAGGATGTTCAAGGTTTGTCGAGACCATGACAACCAGTATTGTTCCTAAAATCAAGGTAAGATTTTCTAAGATCTAGAGAGAGATAATTTTGACAGCCTTACATCTGAATTTCTGTCTCCATCCACCCTCCTTATACATACATAAGGTCTCCATTTTCTAGAACCCCCAGTGAGAACTAGAGCTCTCATTCTGTTCTAAACACTGTCCTGAAGCATTCCAAAGTTCTGATTCTGCAATTATTTTAACACCAAAGAAAACTCCCAATCCCTTTATATAGACCAGGATTTAGCAAATTTTTTCAGTAAAGCATTGGATAGAAAGTGCTTTCACTTCTGCTGGCCAGTTGGTCTCTGTTGCAACTACTCAGGGTACAAGTTGTGATGTGAAAGCAGCCACAGACAATATGTAAATAAATGAGGACCGCTGTGTTTCAATAAAACTTTATTTACAAAAACAGATGGCAGGCTAGATTTGGCCAAAAGACCGTAGTTTTGGTGATGACTTCCAACATGGACCATCTCCCTCATTATACTGTGTTCTAGGGTCAAAATAACAAAGAGAAAGATAAAACTGACATGTGGTTATCATCAGAGCATCCATAACATGCCAAGGCCTGTGCCTCATGCTGTGGATTTGGTGGTGATTAACTCAGGTCTGCATCCTGGATTCACACTGCTTCTCTTCCTTCTTCCAGAGGAAGAACAGTACTATCTCATCCCAGGATGGCAATATTCCAAATTAGTAACACTTCTTTTGCAACAATATACATGCTCTGCCAAGAAAGCTCTTGATAAACTTACAAACTAAACAAAGTTTGCCTATCCACATTCCCTTCTCATTCTTATCTTGTGCCTTATCTCTCACCCCCAGATAGTCAATGCTTTTCTCTGTTGCTGAGAGTCTTCTCCCTTTTTTTCTCCTCTGTCTTTTACACTCTTCCTTCACCATGTCCCTCCATCCCCACAAAATCTTTCTGATCTTTCAACACCAACACAATGTCTTTAGAGTCTTGAACTTAACAAGTTAAATGTATTAACACTGTGGTATGAATGAGACAGATTTTCTTGTTTAAAAGACAAGCTTGTGAGCCCAAATTATACTGCAGCTGGTATGAGCAAGTGTGTATCTCCACACTTTGCCTAAGCTGTCAGGGATTGAGTTCCTCTTTTCCAGGCTCAATAGAAATTAACTCCAATCCTGAATAAGGAGAGATTCTGGTACTGTTTTCAGTTTTCTGGGAGAAGAGAGAAAAGAGCAGAGGTGCTTATTATGGGAGGTACAGTCAATTCAAAGCCTACCTTGCTGTGCCAGCTGAAACAGAAGGTATGTGACAGATTAATTTAGGCCAGCACACATCTTACTGGGAAGTGTGTGCTAATATAGGAAAGTGGAATTCACTATTTAAATATGTCAAAATAAAAAAGTGAATTGTCTCTACCCCCTTGTCATTTTTTCTTCTTCTAATTTTCTAAGGATAATTTTTCTCTGGAGATCTAGGGGGTCAATCCTGACTCATTTGTAAATTCAAATGCCTTTTGGACGATGGCCTAGGTATTGAGCAACTGATGACTTGGTTGTGTTCAATGAAAAATAAAAATTTAAGTGAATACTTTTGAGTGAACAGAAAAGCATCATAAACTACTCTTTTTGATAGAAAGAGAGGTGAGATTCTGTCTGTCTGTACTAGTATAACGAGAAAAGCCAATGGTTAGAGTATTAGATGACAGAGGTAAATGTTTATACAACAAAGAAAGGCATCTATAAAAGTCAATCAACCCCTACAGGCTTGTTTGATACAAAAAGAAAAGAAAACATACAGGGAAGCTTGTAGTAGCTCTGCATTTCAGCAAACATAGTAGATACTGGCCTTCAGCCTACTCTATTGCATTTATTTTCCTCTAAGGAGTTGCTTTTATAGCCCAAGGAACTGGTTTAAAAAGAGTTGGGGTTACTTAAGAAGTGATGATTTACTATTTAGTGCTGGAAGGGTGGTAATGGCTTGGAAGTCTAATCTGAACCTGGCTTTATCTGAATGAATTAATCTCTTTTGCTCGATAAACACATTTACTAAACAACAGTGAAATGACTGGGCATTTGTGATGTCAGTTGACACTGGTGGCATAAAGGCATCTTAAAGTTGGGTTCAGCCTAGCTAAAGCAAAATGAGAACCATATTGATAATGGAGAGTAGAAATACACCAGAATCTTTTTTCCTGAGTTAAATAGTCTCTCATCTCTGCTTCTTCATATGTATCTCATCTTTCTTTTCTATGTGAACCAAGGGTTATAGCCGTTTTCGTGCTATGGATGCCATTGGCCCTTTGAAGACATCTATGGGATGCTTCTCAGAAAATGCTTTCAACTTATAAATTACATTATATAAAGTTATATATTGGAAATCAAATATATTAAAATATTATTTTAATAAATAAAGGAGATACAATAAAATATAATTATAAAATATTTACTTTAATTTTGATTTGATTTTTTAATTTAAATTTTTATAACTTATGAATATGTGCTTCTTTAAAATATAGTCAATGAGAAGATCTGGCAGGATGTTAGTAACTACCATATTTCCAAAATAGGGATAGATTTTTTGAGGGTTGTAATATAAAAATATCTGTAATTTCTACTAGAAATAAAATAATAGGTATTGCTAGTACTATGCTGATTTTGCCTAAATTCACAATATAGTTAGAGGCTGTGAAAAACAATGTAATTTTTTCCCCCTCCAAGTTCATGAGCTCCCTGAATTCTATGCCTGAATCAGGGATACCTGGAGTGAGGTTAAAAAGTGCTGCAAATTTGGCAGTGTGGCAGGATACAAAATCGATGCCCAGAAGTCAGTGGCATTTCTATACACTAACAATGAGACTGAAGAAAGAGAAATTAAGGAGTCAATCCCATTTACAATTGCACCCAAAAGCATAAGATACCTAGGAATAAATCTAACCAAAGAGGTAAAGGATCTATACCCTAAAAACTACAGAACACTTCTGAAAGAAATTGAGGAAGACACAAAGAGATGGAAAAATATTCCATGCTCATGGATTGGCAGAATTAATATTGTGAAAATGTCAATGTTACCTAGGGCAATATACACGTTTAATGCAATCCTTATCAAAATACCATGGACTTTCTTCAGAGAGTTGGAACAAATTATTTTAAGATTGTGTGAAATCAGAAAAGACCCCAAATAGCCAGGAGAATATTAAAAAGAAAACCATAGCTGGGGGCATCACAATGCCAGATTTCAGGTTGTACTACAAAGCTGTGGTCATCAAGTCAGTGTGGTACTGGCACAAAAACAGACACATAGATCAATGGAACAGAAGAGAGAATCCAGAAGTGGACCCTCAACTTTATGGTCAACTAATATTCGATAAAGGAGGAAAGACTATCCACTGGAAAAAAGACGGTCTCTTCAATAAATGGTGCTGGGACAATTGGACATCCACATGCAGAAGAATGAAACTAGACCACTCTCTTTCACCACACACATAGATAAACTCAAAATGAATGAAAGATGTAAATGTGAGACAAGATTCCATCAAAATCCTAGAGGAGAACACAGGCAACACCCTTTTTGAACTCAGCCACAGTAACTTCTTGCAAGATACATCCACGAAGGCAAAAGAAACAAAAGCAAAAATGAACTATTGGGACTTCATCAAGATAAGAAGCTTTTGCACAGCAAAGGATACAGTCAACAAAACTCAAAGACAACCTACAGAATGGGAGAAGATATTTGCAAATGACATATCAGATAAAGGGCTAGTTTCCAAGATCTATAAAGAACTTCTTAAACTCAACACCAAAGAAACAAACAATCCAATCATGAAATGGGCAAAAGACATGAAGAGAAATCTCACAGAGGAAGACATAGACATGGCCAACATGCACAGGAGAAAATGCTCTGCATCACTTGCCATCAGGGAAATACAAATCCAAGCCACAATGAGATACCACCTCACACCAGTGAGAATGGGGCAAATTAACAAGTCAGGAAACCACAAATGTTGGAGAGGATGCGGAGAAAAGGGAACCCTCTTACACTGTTGGTGGGAATGTGAATTGGTGCAGCCACTCTGGAAAACTGTGTGGAGGTTCCTCAAAGAGTTAAAAATAGACCTGCCCTACGACCCAGCAATTGCACTGTTGGGGATTTACCCCAAAGATACAGATGCAATGAAACACCAGGACACCTGCACCCCAATGTTTATAGCAGCAATGGCCACGATAGCCAAACTGCGGAAGGAGCCTCGGTGTCCATTGAAAGATGAATGGATAAAGAAGATGTGGTTTATGTATACAATGGAATATTCCTCAGCCATTAGAGATGACAAATACCCACCATTTGCTTCAACGTGGATGGAACTGGAGGGTATTATGCTGAGTGAAGTAAGTCAGTCGGAGAAGGACAAACATTATATGTTCTCATTCATTTGGGGAATATAAATAATAGTGAAAGGGAATATAAGGGAAGGGAGAAGAAATGTGTGGGAAATATCAGAAAGGGAGATAGAACATAAAGACTCCTAACTCTGGGAAATGAACTAGGGGTGGTGGAAGGGGAGGAGGGCGGGGGGTGGGGGTGAATGGGTGACGGGCACTGGGGGGGCACTTGATGGGATGAGCAATGGGTGTTATTCTGTATGTTGGTAAATTGAACACCAATAAAAAATAAATTTATTATAAAAAAAAGAAAAAAGTTGTCTGTGTACAAATAAAAGTTCAGGTATTTTAAAGTCTGATATGTCACTGTCTAATAGAACTTTCTGTGGAGAAAGAAACCTCTCCAACATTTGTGGTTCCTGACATTTTTGCTATTTAGTTCTTTATCTGCACTGTCCAATATGGTAGCCACTAGTCACATGTAGCTATTGAGCAATTTGAATGTGGCTAATGTGAGTGAAGAAATTAATTTAAAATTTTATTTAATTTTCATTAATTAGAATTTAAATAGCTATATGGGGCCAGGGAATACTATAGTGGACAGCCCAGGTCTAACTTGTTAAAGCTTTATCTGTATCACTTGCCTTGTAACCATGACACTCTAGTCAAACTAGTAGAGAACTACCTTTCTGAGTCTGACCTTTGTTGTGACTGTTTTCCAAGCAGCCAGGCATGCACTTATAGTCTATCCACTCCTCTAGAATGTTCCACATCTCATATGCCCAGCTCATATCCCTTCCTTCTCTGGAAGCCTTCTATTATCAGCCTAGCCTTGGAAGCCTTAAGGCTTCAAGTGCTTATATCATTAATTGGGACAAATCACATTCCACTTTGTACTGATATTTATATTTTTTAAAATGTTTGCATTTTACCTTAAAGTAGATTGCATGCTCTTCTGGGGGGAGAAATGACTTCTAATGTATCTTTGAATACCTAATCTTGGTATATAGGGTTTCAATGCAATTTTGTTGAAAGATGAGATCAGTAGATGATTTGGAGAAGCACATGATGCAAATAAAGACATAAATTCACTAAGGCAAAGAGACCCGAAGGTAGAGAATCACTATGTGGAAACACATAATTGAAATATGTTGGATCAAAGAGAGACCAAGAAATTGTGTGGTGCTATTATTAAGCAAATAAAGTATTCTCCATTGATGGGTGAGACAACCAAGCTCTAATGATGTTGAATAATTTACCTAGGATCTAAGCCAATAAAGGATGTAAGGGAAACTGGAACTCAGGTCTCTGGCATTCAGCTATGTCTACACAGGAGAATGCTAGAAAGATTGGGGAAATCTTAAGAGGCCAATAGAAGAGGACGGTGGGGGGAAGATTTATGAAGAGAAATGCAAGAGAAGGTTTATGATGGATGTCCTTGGTCTGTTCAGGTTACAGAAAGCCTAGCAGGTAATTTCCACAAAATTAAAGGAAATTCAAATATTAGATGGATAAGGAAGTCCTTCTAATTTTGAACATGAATCCAGGCACAATAATTAGATATGCCTAAGATATCCCTCCATGCTTGATGGTCTCCGGTCACATTCCTTCCCCTAATACAGACTTAGGGTGCATACCCCACTGTACACTTGCATGTTGGACTGCAATGAACCAAACATGGATAGGAAGCTTTGCCAGAGGAGAAATTATTTGACCACATTTCCCATTAGATTTTGACCCAGTATAGATGGCTAAAAACCTACCCTTCTCAGCCTTTGGAATCCTCCCTTGAACTCCCAAATAGAGGGAAAAGCCATAGTTAATATCCTGTGATATAGATGATAGATACATATATGTATATATAAACATGAAAGTTGGAGAAAGTGGAAAGTTGGAGACAGTGTTAGAAAACAAAAATGATCATGAATGTTAGGTATGTAGTCCATAAAGGGGCTTGACTTGAGATCAAGACCTGAGGGGAGATCAAGAGTCAGTTACTTAACCAACTGAACCACCTAGTTGCCCCTTGCTTAGTGATCTTTTAAAGTAACTAGTGTTTGAATGTTCTTACTGAATGCCTTTAGTGCTGCACTAAGACCCCCAAATAGTAATGCTACTTCACATGATGGCAAAGCCAGTGGTTTTTCAAGCATCACAGCCTATTTTTGCTATTTAGTCATAGATTGGGAAATTTTCAAGTCATTCTGTAAATTCTTGGAAATATATCCAATCATCCTTTTATTTTTTTTTAAAGATTTATTTAATTAATTAATTAATTTATGATAGTCACACAGAGAGAGAGAGAGAGAGAGGCAGAGACATATGCAGAGGGAGAAGCAGGCCCCATGCACCAGGAGCCCGACGTGGGATTCGATCCTAGGTCTCCAGGATCGCGCCCTGGGCCAAAGGCAGGCGCTAAACCGCTGCGCCACCCAGGGATCCCATATCCAATCATCCTTGATGTGGATATATTTGAAAGCAAGATATCAAAGTTTAAATAATATAAAAAACCTCTTTAGAGGAAAAAATTGTGTGAAAGTTCTCATTTTGAAAAACAATGACTTCTAAACCTAGAGTCACATTCTATGAAAAAAGCTATTAATGAATGACTGTCCTCCACCAAATTCTTATATTGAAGCTCCAACCCCATGTGTATTTGGAGATGGAGCCTCTAAGGAAATAATTAAGGCTAAATGTGGTCATAAGAGTCATAGGGTGGAGCCCTCATCTGATAGGATTATTATCCTTATAAGAAGAAAACCAGAGAGCTCTCTTTTTCTGTGTATGCACTGAGGGAAGGCCATGGGAAGATAGGGAGAATGTGGTCACGTGCAAGTGAAGAGAATTCTTAGTAGAAATCCAATAAATCAGCACCTTACTCTTGGACTTCTGGCTTCCAGAACTGCAAGAAAACTGGTTTCTGTCCTTCATGCCACCAGGTTTATGGTATTTTGTTATGGCAGCTGAATTGACTAAAACAGAAGTTTTAAATTGTAAATTCTTCCTTCAAAGAAGGAGTTACATATATTTATAACCTGTAATAAGATTTTGAAAGATAGTCTTTGAGGGGCATCTGGGTGGCTCAGTGAGTTAAGCATCTGCCTTCAGCTCAGGTCATGATCTCCTGGTCCTGAGATCCAGCCCTGCCTCTGGCTCCCTGCTCAGCAGGGAGTCTGCTTCTCCCTCTCCCTTTGCCCCTTCCCACTGCTCGTGCTTTCTCTCTGTCAAGTAGATAGATAAAAATCTTTGAAGGAGAAAAGGCCTTTGAAATAAAAATCTGAAATTAAAATCTTCACAATTTGGCTATTGTTGATAATGCTGCCATTAACATTAGGGTGCATGTATCTCTTCAAATCAGTATATATATATATATATATATATATATATATATATCATATCATATATATATATGTCCTTGGGTAAATACCTAGCAGTGCAACTAATAAATTGTAAAGTAGCTCTATTTTTAACTTTTTGAGGAAACTCCATACTTTTTTCCAGAGTGGAAAGAGCTCAAATGTCCATCGGCTGATAATGGATAAAGAAGATATGTGATATGTATATACACACACACATATATATACATATATATCATATATAATGTATAAAATATATAATATATAAATATATAATGGAATATTACTCAGCCATAAAAAAAGAAATCTTGGCATTTGCAATGATGTAGATGGAGCTAGAGTGTATTATGCTAAGCGAAATAAGGCCATCAGAGAAAGACATAAACCATATGATTTCACTCATATGTGGAATTTAAGAAACAGAACAAATGAACATAGGAAGAAAAGAAGATAGGCAAACCAAGAGACAGATTCTTATTTTTTTTTAAGATTTTATTTATTATTTATGAGAGACACAGAGAGAGAGGCAGAGACATAGGCAGAGGGAGAAGCAGACTCCCTGTGAGGAGCCCGATGTGGGACTCGATCCCGGGACCTGAGCAGAAGGCAGATGCTAAAGCACTGAGCCACCCAGGTGCCCCCAAGAGACAAATTCTTAACTACAGAGAACAATCTAGGGATTGCCAAAGGGGAGGTGGGCCGGGCGATGGCTTAAATGGGTAATGGGGATTAAGCAGGGTACTTGTGATGAGCGCTTGGTATTGTATGTAAGTGATATATCACTAAATTCTACACCTGAAATTAACATTATACTGTATGTTAACTACCTGAATTTAAATAAATACTTAGAAAAAAAAATAAAAACATCACAGAACTCTACTCTCTACTCATTTTTTCCTCCTTTAGAAAATATGTCCTTGATTCCCAGTGTTTGTGATCTTCCATAGGAGAAAGCAAGGGCTAACCATTACTGGAAATCTTTCAATAAAAGTTTCATATTATTCTGTCTGCATTCAAAAATTAATATAGGTCAATTATTTGCAAGTAATGAAGAAAAAAAAAAGTTCACACATAGACTAACCCCACCATTTCTGAATATTTGAGGTAGAGACCTCCTCTCTTAAAAAAAAAAAAAAAAAAAAAGAGGCAGCCTGGGTGGCCCAGCGGTTTAGCGCCGCCTTCAGCCCAGGGCGTGATCCTGGAGACCCGGGATCGAGTCCCACGTCGGGCTCCCCGCATGGAGCCTGCTTCTCCCTCTGCCTGTGTCTCTGCCTCTCTCTCTCTCTCTCTCTCTCTCTCTCTCTGTGTCTCTCATGAATAAATAAGTAAAATCTTAAAAAGGGGGAGGTGCATATAGTTCTTATAAAGAATGGAGTGTCACATTTAAACAGAGGTGACTTTAGATAGTAATTTTTAAAGTGTGAATTTCCCTTTCATTTTAGGCAGATAAATTAGTGTATAGTTATGGTATAGTCCACCAGAATATTTTATTTCCTCTTTAAATGGAGAGGATGTTGATGTATATATTATAAGGGGCTATTAGGCATGTCAAGGAAGGTAATCCACATGAAGCCTTGAAAACTTGCAAGTTCTGTGGAAATGCTAAGTCGATTATTATTATTGAATTGTTTACTCTCTAAGTGACCAACACCATATTTTGCATTTAAATCATGTGTACTTTATTGGAAGGAAGTAATAACCCTGTAAGTTCAGAAAACAAAATGCAGCATTCCTGAGTAGCCACACCTATATTTGACAATGGAACATATCATTAGTACCATTTAGTGACAAAAACACCCAAAATAGATACAAGTTTTGTTAAGACTCTAATAGAACTAGGCTGACAAAAGATCTTTTCTATGGGTAGAGTGGATTGTAGAAATGTTAATCATTCAGTGCTGCAGATTTCTGCAGAAAGGAGATATTTAATTTCAATTTAACCTGCATATTGTAAGCAACTGCCATATAGAAGCCACTGTACTGGCTTCTGAGACATTAAATTAAAAAGGTTATATGTCTGCTGTTGGGTTTTATATGGTGAGTTTGGGTGGTAATGAGGAGGGAGTATTTGTAGATAAAAGGTCTCAAGTGATTCACCTAAAGCTTGGGATACAGGGGATAAATTCACAGAGCAAGATGAGGCACTTTATTTTAAAAAAGAATATTATCTTTATTTGCCTACTTCAGAGACAATATTGCCAGTTACAGGCCCATTCTGCAAATACATAGTTCATGGAGCAAACAGAGATTTTGGCTTTTTGAGTCTTGATACCCAAAGCACCTGGTATCAGTAGTGATGAACTAGTACCCTAACAGAAAACTCACATTACATAACTTTTTCCTTTTCTTCCTTAATTTTGAGTCTTACAGGTGCATTAAATCTGGCTCTTGGAGAAATTAAAACTATTCTAGTTTTTATGCAAAAGAAGAAGGAAATTTCAATGGGAAGAAAAATGAAATAACAAATTCAAGCATGGCTTTTGCTTAGGTATGCATAAATTCTATATTGTCATCTTATCTTGCATCTGGATCACATTCTTTGTTTTCAGGATCTAATTGTCAGCAGGTTTATTTTTCAAGTCTCTTAAAGTTTAGACCACTGGCTTTTGTACATTTTTGATTTTCAGCATTGAAGGGAGCAAGCCTACCTGGGCTGTTTTTTCTACTAGTGCCATGATTTTCAACATCAGAGTTCAGTTTTCAATCAAAATACATTCATTTGCATCAATCAGATTTAAGTGGGTAAATTTGCTCTTCAAATGTGGGTAAAATGGGGCACCTGGTTGGCTCAGCCCATTAAGTCCCCTACTCTTGATTTTGGCTCAGGTCACGATGTCAGCCTTGTGAGATGGAGCCCTAGAAGCCCCATGTGGCCTCTGAACTATGCGCGTGGAGCCAGCCTGAGATTTCTCTCCCAGCCCTTCCCCCAACTGGCACACTCCCCTCTCTAAAATAAATAAATAAATCTTCACATGTAGGTTTAAAAAAGACAAACTCATTTAATATGTTGATTTCAAGAGACTGAGTGCCCTAAATCCATATTTGTAATGAAAACTATCAGTTTTGTTAAATGAAAGAGTTAATTACATAGGGTTCTTTTGCCAGGAAAGGGAGAAAAAAAGTTGTGTTGTGTATTTTTTTTCCATAGCTGTCAATTGAAAATGTGTGGTGTTGTAGCTGAAACATGAATATTTTAAAGTAACAGCAAATGCCTGTAATTCTTCTTGGCCAGAGGTTCCAAGCATGTCTGTTACTGGCAATGAACCACACGCAGGGAGAGTCTATCTTATGATGCCAAGGAGTTAATTATGCTCTCTTAGACTCTCAGGATGTGACTGCCTTTATTATATGTTCTCTGCCCTTTCCTTTCGCATAAAGTAGAGGAAACCATGCCTTATCAAATTGTTTCATTTCAACCAGGTGCAATTTTTATATTTTCTATTTGTATTCATGAATAATGTTTGCAAAGTCAAATCAAAGAATAATGATGCTCTAAGTTGTGCTTCCCTTGCACTTTCATATTTTTTCCTAGGGTTCATAGTGCGAACATAGTCCCAAACCCAGGGGGCAATAGTCCTAGCAGTGCAATGGAGGAGGGCATCAGGCTATCTAAACTATCTTTAGTTTATACAGTTTATACATTAAGGAAAATAAATGCCATTGGATGCCTAATGGAACTGTCTGGCGCATGCTACAGGAGGGTACTTAAATATAGTCTGATAAAAAATTAAAACCAATTTATCAAAATGGCAAAACATTTGGTAATTTGGAACACTCTTAATGTCCATTTAAAGTGCAATAGTCAGTAATTTATTCCATTTTGGAGATTTCAAGTAATCAGCATTTAGTACAATTTATAGCTCATTCTTAATTTTGCTATTATTTACTTTAGCAAATAGGGGGAGTCTTACTCTGCAAAAAAAGAAATGTGCTGATTCTCATCTTGTAAAGTACCTCAGTGTAACAGATTCAGTGTGGAAAACAAAGTGACAGTTTGCTACCATCAAAGCAGAGTTTTAAACTTATTTTATGTAAGCTTTTAGATGAGTGGTTCTCATACTTTAGTGTCTTGAAGAACCAACGAGGGACCTTATTAAAAATGAAAATTCCTGGCTTTTAGTCCTAGGGATTCTGATCACAAGGTCTGGAATGGGGCCAAGTAATCTGCACTGATTTTTAACAATCACTCCCAAATGATTCTCTTCCTAGGATATATTTTGAGAAATACTCATTGAGATAGAAGAATCTGTCCTTTTTGTACATGATGTTATTTTATATATGAACTACTGATTAGTAGGGATAGTAATCCTGAAATTAATGATGTTGATTATATTCAACTTTTGGCATGTACATGATCTTCCAAAAATTCAGTTTGGGAAACTTCCATTTTGTATTAACATTCCAAGTTGTGTCACTAGGACCAAACAAAATTCATCAAATCAATAATTCATTTAAAAGGCTGTGGTATACTCTCAAAGTTATAAATATTTAAATGTGTAAGGTGTATTTCCTTCTCTTAGATAACATAATTCAGAGGGAAATACAGATAGTGAAACATATCATCAGAAAAATAAATATAAATAAAACAAGCAGCTAATAATAATATGCACTGGAAAGGATAGGCTGATTTATTGAAAGTAATATTCTGTTTGTATTCCAAAGACTTTCTAAAGAATATGGCTTTAGGGAGTACACAATGCTGAGGTCTTATTCTGGCCATGTATTGCAATAATGTTCATTATTATGGGACAGAAACCAAACCTCATTGAGAATATTTTTTTTTACTTGAAGTACAGTCGGCATATAATATATCAATTTCAGGCATACAACATAGTGATTTGACAATTGTATATATTACAAAATGCTCATCGCGGTAAGTGTGGTTACCATCTGCTCACTGTGAATATGTTGGCTTCAGAACTGAACGTATTCTATATAACATCATTTTAAATGATAACCCCATTATTTCCATCAAGGAACTAGAACAGTTGTCATTATAAAATAATGATTTGCACAGTGAAAGAGATAAGTCCTATTTTTTCAGGGTAAATTGTGGAGGACCATTGAACTTCCTGAAGACTTTTATTCAAGCTTGAACTTTATTGAGCTGATCATAAAGAAATGCTGGATGTCAACCAGTAGATGCTATCTTAGATTTGAAATGATAGTCTAAGCAGAAATTCCAAGAAGACTTCTCCATAGTCCAGTATACTCCAGAGGGCATCGGGGAGAATCAACATCATTACAAGCAAAAACGAAATGCCACACATGTCCACATACATAAGACAAACGTAAAAAGGTCATTTACATGTAAGCAAATAAACTGTAGGTTCTAGGAAGGGTGAGGTAGAAGAGGAAAAATCTATGCACCATCAGGTTTTAAAGCTTCAGAGAAAAGGTTTGTCTCCAGCTCTTGGCAGATTTGGGCAGAGAAAGATAGCTCTGAGTGACGAGTGAGAAGTTGGAGGAATTAGAAGTGACAGGTGGTTTCTAAGGAATTTTCAGCCCAAGACACTCCTGGTTCTTAAAGATGATAAAACTATGATAGGAACCTTATAAGTTTCTTTTTTTTTTTTTTTTCTGATGTGCCATCTGAATTTTAAGAACCTAAAGCAGAAGAACCAAAAAAAAAAAAAAAAAAGAAAGAAAGAAAGAAAAAATCAGGATCTAATTCTACATCCATTATCCAGGTAACAGAACACAGAATCAAACCTATTGGTGCTGTTTCTGTGTGCCAATGAACCATTTCGAACAGTAAAATGACATTGATACAGGTTTCTGGATAAACTCCCTGACATTGATAGCACCACCAAAAGTGTAACACCAAATTCCGAACATATGTCATATTTAGGAAGTTCATTTCCACAGAGCTGGAAAAAGGAAACGTAAATTACTATGGTAGTAGGGGAAGGAAACCAAAATTTAACGAAGGCTTATCATGGGCTTCGCTTTGTGCTACGGACTGTATATATTATCTCCTTCGGTAGGTTAATGACAAATGTGAAGTGTGCCAAAGACACAAGAAATAGGAATACATGGTTTCCAGACCTTTCAAGGTTTGATAATGAACGTGCCCTTTCAAGTTACTTTATTTATTTATTTAATATTTTATTTATTTATTAGAGAGACAGAGATCACAAGCAGGGGGAAAGGCAGAGGGAGAAGCAGACTCCCTGTCGAGCCTGATGCAGGAATCGATCCCAAGACTCTGGGATCCGAAAAAGGCAGACACTTAACCCACTGAGCCACCCAGGTGCCCTCATTTACTTTAACAGTTCAACTTACTATTGAGACTAAAAGTCATTTTCATACCAACCAACCCCGAGACAAGTCGACAGATACATTCACATACCCGCCCTGGTCCATTTTTATCTGCACACCTTTCTGGAGAACTATATAGCTTTAGTTAAAGCCTTGGAGAACACAAAAATGATTACTTGAAATTTTCCTATAACCGTCCATGTGGCAAGGATGTGAAGAGGGTGAGGTCAAATGATACAGCCACAAACAGAATGGGTTTATTCTTTTTATTGGAGTTCAATTTGCCAACATATAGCATAACACCCAGTGCTCATCCCATCAAGTGCCCCCCTCAGTGCCTGTCACCCAGTCACCCCAATCCCCGGCCCACCTCCCTTTCCACTACCCCTTGTTCATTTCCCAGAGTTAGGAGTCTTCATGTTCTGTCTCCCTTTCTGATATTTCCCACTCATTTTCTCTCCTTTCCCCTTTATTGCCTTTCACTATTATTTATATTCCCCAAATGAATGAGACCATATAATGTTTATCCTTCTCTGATTGACTTACTTCACTCAGCATAATACCCTCCAGTTCCATCCACGTCGAAGCAAGTGGTGGGTATTTGTTGTTTCAAATGGTTGAGTAATCAGAATGGGTTTATTTGGTAAACTTACAAGCCAAACATTGACAAGAGGACCATAGACAAGAGGTGGTGTACATCTCTCACCATTCCATAGAGAAGCATGTGGTGTCTCACGGTGCAGCTGGGCTCATGGTTGCTCTTATCCTGCTATACTACTTCTTACAATGTAAGCAGAGAATGGCCCCGTCAGCCTGAGTGCCCCTGAAAGCACAGCTTCAAATACTTATGTTTATTTTTTTAAGATTTTATTTATTTATTCATGAGAGACACACAGAGAGAGGCAGAGACACAGGCAGAGGGAGAAGTAGGCTCCCTGCAGGAAGCCCAGTGTGGGATTCGATCCCAGGACCCTGGGATCACGACCTGAGCCAAAGGCAGACGCTCAACCACTGAGCCACCCAGGCATCCCAAATATTTATGTTTAAATAGCATAACTGAGAGTCTGAATCGGTAGAGGCAGGTACAAGGGATGGGCAGAGAAATCTATGGAAAGGAAAATGACCCATGATGGGTTATCCAGTTATCCACTGCTGTGGTTGATGGGTTGCTCAATACCATGGAATGGCCTGAGAATTCACCAGACACATGTCTCCGGATCATCTGCTCAAAGGGAATAAAAGAGAAATGTTAATTCATTGGCTTCTGTCTCCCAATGGCCAAGAACTGACCCATGTACCCTGCAATTCTTGTCACTCGGCTTGTCTTTGTGTCAGAGGTGCTCTAGAAGGGGAGTGACCTATCCCAAGGGATACCTATCCTAGGCCTGAGGGGAGGTTTGCCTCTGTAGGAAATTCATCAAAGTTCATGGTTGGAATAACTAGTGATATTTTGGTAAGCTTTTGATATATGCAAATTTCCCTTAAGGAGAAAGACTAAACGTTTTGGACTCAGCCTAGTGGCTGAGTTAATTGCCAGCTGTTACAGCTCAGATCCTGCAGACCTAGAAACTGATGGAAAGTTGTGACATCTGCTCAGTGGGGGGATCCACTCATGGAAATTTGGGTTTAAAGTGCGGCCTTTCATGTTGGAGCGAATATGGAACCCCACACAGTATATGCATTATCAAGTGATGAAGAAAGAGGGACCAAGATTACCATTTGAACTTCTGCTTGGCACTTCATGGTCAGATCTGGATATTTAGCATGTAAACTCATCCTAAAAATCTATATATTTTTAATGATGAGCATTTGTTAAAACATGTTTAGTCAAAGATTAGGAATAAAAGACTGATCTGCTTTACCTGATAATATTTACATCGAACTTAATTCTACATTTTATGTTCATGAATTGTAAAGAGAAGTTTAATAGAAGCAAGATGCTCCATATCCTGCTTTGCGGATACTGATACAGATGTGGGCCAAAGGGGGCTATTGGAAGCCTCCGTTTCTTCTTTTCAGGGAATAGCTTTTTTAAGTTTTTGGTATCTCAAAGGAGAAGATTATGTTGATTGTAAGCATTTTGTATTTAAGGAGTTTCATTTTGTAAAGAAATCTGTTCCTGATTAATAACACCTTCAAAGATTTCGAGATTTTCCCTGGACTGCGACTGTGTACCTGATTTACCATGATACTGAGCCATGCTTTGATGTCCTTTTTTTTTTTTTTTTCTTTTAAAGATTCCCTATCATCCTTTCCTGTCTTTGTACTTCCTATCATTTGGCTTAAGGCACTTTTTGGTATATTCTTGTGGTGTAAAGTCAGTCCAGTTTATCTTTGTTTAAAATACCTTGCCTCCCTGCTTATTTTGCTCCCCTTTTTCTGGTTCTTATGGAAACCAGACTTAATCTAGTCCCTTTCAAACCTCACTTCTGTTAATCAGCAAATATGTAAGGAGATGGAGTCCAAACACTATTTAATAAAGATAGGGTCACTTCTGTTGAATGTCACTTATGGAAGTTATGAAAAGGAGGCATCCATCCTCCCATGTCTTCTTTCAACAAACCGTTGAATCATAATATGCATAGAATGCTATTAGTCTGGGGCTTTTGGGTGGCTCAGTGGGTTAAGCTTCCAGCTCCCAATTTGGGCTCAGGTCATGATCTCTGGGGCGTGAGACTGAGCCCCGTGGCAGGCTCCATGCTCAGCAGGTAGTCTGCTTGAGATTCTCTCTCCCTCTGCCCCTCAGCCTCCCAAATAAATTAATCTTAAAAAAATGCTATTATTCTCTGTGCTATGGGATATTATTAAATGTAAGAGACCTGGGTCCAGGCAAGTGGGCAAACTAATATTGCTAACCCCATTTTATCAAGTGATTTTGGTGTGGGAAATAACCAGTGGGAAAGCAAGTGGTGAAAGAAAAATAAGTTGGAAGACTCTGAACAGATGTTCAACACAGCAGGAGATAGCATTTCAGAAAGTGTGGAGTGGCTTGCATTTTGAAAAGAACCCCAGACAGGAAAAGATTATACTTTGTGGCAAAGACACAACAGGGAGACCTAAATGAGATCATGACTATGTTCCTTGTGGACCCACAGAGAAGAATTGGGGGTCAGGAAGCCTATTAGCGGATGACATGCCTGGGAGCCCTACTTAGCCACTGCCTGGGCATTGGGGGCAGACTGTGTTTGTGTAGGTAGCTTATAAAGTTCTGAATTGCTTTTTCATTTAGCATCTTTTATGTAGAAAATTATTTACACTGAAGTCTCATTTTCTAACATTTCAGAAACCAGCTATTTCTTAGGTTATGGTAATTGTATAAAAACATGAAATTAACCAGCAAAACTCATCTTTAGGATTTCTTCACTTTTAATTAAATCTAGCATCAATACTATAAAGCCCACAAGAATAAAATAAAATTCACTTTGCTAGTAAAATGGATTTTCAAATGCTTTCAAATCCCTGGAGGATGGAAAGCCCAATAAGACTTGGAGTCCGATCATCGTGACATTCAGAAAGGGCTGAATACCGCATGGGAAGTTTGAGAGTGTTCTGAACCAGCAAAGGGAAGCAGTCAAAAAAAACCTCTCATCCACTCTGTAGCAAGAAAACTATCAGACCCTCATTCAGAGTACAGTTCTTTGCAGCCATAGAGAACACAATTCCAGGTCCAAAAGGAATTGAGTTCCAAAAGGGATTTTGCAAGAATCACAGCACGTGTGAGCTGGGTTAAAAATCAGGAGGCTGCTGTCTAGGTAAAGAATGTGGAAAAATAAAGTCTAGATGAAAGCAAATTGAGAGTCAGCAGTTCAGATTCTCAGAGGAGAAAGTCCAGAAAACAGGCCAAGAAATGCTTTCTATGTTGGACCATGGGGATAAAATGATAATTTGTCAAACAGCTTACTAGGTGATTAAAAAAAGGAAACTATCTGGCCAAGGGCATGGAAACTATCAGGCATGTGACCAACCCAAGGGATGTTATGGGTTACCCAATGCTCTGAGTATTTTCTTGATCCACTCCATTTAAATCAGCACCTTCATTCTCTGTGTTGTATTTTATTTATAGAGATTATCTCTGTTTGAAGATTTTGAGGATATTCACTTATTGATTTTTGGATTATTTGTTTCCTCTTCTTTGAATATGAGTTTTGTACTGGTTACCATGTATCCCCAGCCTATGAACAATGCCTGATACATTGTAGTAGTCCATAACTGTTAAATAAATGAATAAAGAGTCAAATGAAATTTTACAGTAACAGTCTTACTATGCCATCATTGTTGCATTGCGTACACAGGTGAATGGTAAAGTAAGATTCTATTGTTGATTAAAGCTCAGATGCTTTGAGCAGGTAGAGAGCTTAGGGACAGAAGTACTCGAGGGCACCTGGGTGGCTCAGTGGTTGAGCATCTGCTTTCTGCTCAGGTCATGATACTGGGGTCCTGGGATCAAGTCCCATGTCAAGCTCCCCACAGGGAGCCTGCTTCTCCCTCTATGTCTCTGCCCCCCACCATCTCTCATGAATAAAATCTAAAACAAAAAAAAAAGTATTCTGATAACAGCACTTGTTATTTATGGATATTTACAGTGCATTTCAATCCATTTTGTTAATATAATAAAGATGCACTATTAAATATAACTTTGGCATAGGTTTTAAAAAATAATAGCTGTAAGGGGCACCTGGGAGGCTCAGTTGGTTAAATTTTTGCCTTTGGCTCAGGTGCTGATCTCAGGGTCCTGGGATCTAGCCTTGTCAATCTCCCTGCTCAGTGGGGAGTCTGCTTCTCTTTCCCTCTGCTCTTTCCCCTGCTTGTGCTCTCTCCCCCTCTTTCTCTCTCTCTCAAATAAATAAATAAAATCTTTTTAAAAAATAATAGCCTTAATATGTTGACACATTGGTACTTTTGATTGTTACCTCTTTTCTCCCAAAAGAGAATTCATATGCGGTTAGGGCTAAGGTTAAGGAAAAGTTGTCCCACAGTGTCTTACACAAGAGTGTTTGAACTTGATGTCCAGTTTTTCAGAAATGGTAGCAGGAGTTCTTTCCTTCTCCCATGCAGTTACCACGGAATTGATATGGTATATTTAAAAATATACAACCTTTCTCTAAAAACTTAGATATTTCTAAATTACTAATTTTTAAAATGTGTTCAACATGAAGAGATTATTTGTTCTTAAAAGTGTTTTGTACCCAAGCTCATTTGCTCCATCAACCCCTGGCTGATAGAGAACTCTCTCTCCCTCTTTCCCTTCTCCTCCTTCTAAGTGATGTTTTATATTTAATCTCTTCTAGACAAGATATAAATTGCATGAGGGCAAGGACATTTTCTATTTCATTCCCTACCTAGCCTTCAGTGACCACAATGACAAATTCCAGATCAATGAAGGAGAAGCTATTGGGATGTTTCAAGCAGTACTTCCCTGGAGCACTTCCTGTATTTTGGTGGGGTTCAGAGTCTGTGTCTTCACTTCATGTTTTAAAATCAGTTATTAGTTTGTTTTAGTGCATCCATAAGATTTTTAAGAATTTAATTTTAATTTGATCATACATTTTCAAAGAAAACTACTGCTGAAAAGCTTATAGCAGTTTCTCTCTTCCTTCCCCACGACCCTAGCTTATTCACCAGAGAGATCCTCCTCTTTTTTTTTTTTTTAAGATTTTATTTATTGATTCATGAGAGACACACAGAGAGAGGCAGAGACACAGGCAGAGGGAGAAGCAGGCTCCATGCAGGGAGCCCAATGTGGGACTCAATCCCAGGACCCCTGGATCACGCCCAGAGCTGAAGGCAGATAGATGCTCAACCACTGAGCCACCCAGGCACCCTGAGATCCTCCTTTGGAGACAACAAATGCCACCTTGCTTAGCTCTTCTGATACATGGATCTTTATTTATAAATAGTACACAATATTGCTTGATTTTGATTATTAACCTTAAACATTATCTGACTCTCTCACAGTTTGGTGGTAAATTCGTAGTTAGTGTTATCATTATCATGGCTAATGCAAACACTATTCATTGTTGAGCAAGTAGCATGCTGTATTTATACTACATTTCTATAGAATTTCCTCCGAAATTAATAAAAAATTTTTCCTGTTTTCTTAATTTACCTTGAAATTAGAGCTGAGTCATCATGTACCTTCTAGTGGCTATGTAAAATATTGCCTCATTTGAGTCCCCATGCAGTCAAGTCTGTTAATCTATCAATTTCTTCTTTGTCTTAATTTCCTCTGGACGCTTCTCTCCTGGGGTCTTTGGTCTAGCCTGGAATGGCTCTGCTCTGTGTGCTGGCTTCTGCCCAACTGTCATCCTAGATACTCTGCAATCTTTGGAGAATTCCTTTTTCTCCTCTCCATTTTTGATCTCTCCATTCTGGATTGGTGTCCTAATTCTGGGTCTTCCATCTTCTCAGGTTATCCCTGGTTATAGATGGAATCTACCATTAGTTTCTGGAGGAACAGAGTACAAGAGATGGATTTTTTTTTTTTTTGAGACACAGCATTTCTTAAAATTCTTGTGTCATTTTTAATATTACATATGGGTGATAGTGTGTTTGGATGGAGACAACTACATTAGATATCATACACATTAAACATTTGAGGGGCATCTGGATGGCTCAGTTGGTTATGCATCTGACTCTTGGTTTTGGCTCAGGCCATGATCTAAGGGTTGTGAGATCAAGTCTCAAGTGGGGCTCTGTGCTAAAAGGAGTCTGCTTGAAAATTCTCCATCTCTGCCCCATACCCCTACTGGCACATGTGTCATACCCCCACTGGCACATGTACTCTCTCTTTCTCTCTAAAATAAATAAAATGAATCTTTAAAAAAAATCAAATTCATCATGCTGATGTCCTCTAGCATTCTATGTTGCTTTTAAAAAGCAAAAGCAATTTTCATTCCTGATATTTTGTGTGTACCCCCCTTTTACTCTGGAGGGTCTCCTCTTTATTCCTCTCATTTTTCATATATAGCTTCAGGCACTTGATCTATTCAAAAGGGAGACTTACATCCTTCAGAGGTAGGAATTTTCTGGTTTTCTCTATGGAACTCCTGTTAGTCAGATGTTGGGCCTCTTTGCTTAATTATTTTTCTTTCATCTTTTCACTCTTATTGGTTATCTCTTTGTATTTTTGATCTTCCAATTCTTTTGTTGAATTTTTATCTGGATGATTATCCTTTTATGCTCTAATATCTATTTCTTGTTCTATGAATATTCCTTTTTATGCATTTTGGTTTTGTTCCATGGGTTCAATATTTCTCTTATCTCTCCAAAGATATTAATTACAGTGTTTTTTTTTTTTCCTCCCTGAATTTGTTTTGATTCTTTTCTCATTTTAATTTTAGAAGCTTTCAGTTCTTTGGTTTTGTTTCTAATTAAGATCAAGGCCCTAAAAATTGAATAGGAAGTTCTGTGGGTGTGGGCTGTGTTTCTGCACTGCTGAACCTCCTGTGTTTACTATGACTGACTGGCCAGCTTCTGTGTTATTAAACCCCCAAATGTCTGTATTCATACTGGGGTTTTCTGTGAAGCAGTATAGTTCTCTAATACCTACCCAGGAGGGAATTAACATGGCTACCAGTTTTCTGGAATTTGGTCAAGAGGGAAGGCTCAGATCCACAGTTTAGTAATCAAACTTTAGCTTAATTCTATTTTTTTTTTACCCCAGTATGGTACCTTGCTGTCATCTGTGTTTCATAACTGCAGGTGACTTAGAAGTGGGGCAGTCATCTGAAGGTACTCAGAATGGGGACCAGGGATGTGGGCTAAAAATGCTTCCTCAGTGTTTTTTTTTTTTTTTTTTTTTTCCAAATGCTTTCTTTGATAGCTTCAAATTATTCTTGGAGATTCCAATTCCCAAGGCTTTCTGGGGTTGTCAGGGCCAAATGTGTCAGTAAATCCACATGCAAGATTTTACTCTTTCCACTCCTCTAAGATATTCCTCTATTTTCTTCAATCTTCAAGCATTATGGCTTGGGGTTACAGATAACTACTGATTTTTTTTTTAAAGATATTCAATTTGTTTTAATCTTTTGATTTTGTCTTGTCTTCATGGGCTTTAGGGAGTTGGGTTTGGAGAGGAGAGGGGATGGACATGTCTCCATTCCCCCAACTTAAACTCACAAATCTGGTGATCAAATTTTGAGGGATACATTCTCTTCATTATAAAATTTATCAAATGTATTTTTAAAGAGAATAACTGTTAGTTGGTAGTTGGCAAAATTATCATAAAGTAAATTAGAATATTTCTATTGTTTGCTGAAAACGTCCTACTAGGAAAATCAAGAAAAAAAAAAGTCTAAACATTTCTGGTAGGTATTGAGTCGGTGTAGAAAAAGTTAAATAATCTTTCTGGTTAATATTATCACATTATCTTACACTAATGCTAGGTTCCTCATATAAGTAAGTGCCTGCCAAGATAAATAGAATACTTTCATGGGCCAGCTAGGCAACTCTCACATTGGATAATTTTGATAATACATAGAAAGATTTACTTTTTCTCCATTCTTCATGCAGACTGCTGGTATCTATCATTAAAACCATATGTTTTGTAATTATTTGAATGAGAAAGAAACAAACATTTATTCAGTGCCTACTCTGTACCATGTATAGGACTGTGGCTTATGTATTATTATTACAATAATTATTATTATTATCTCATTATCCTATGTCAGATACCTGTTATATTTTAAATTTATGTATTTTTGGTGAGCTTTCAGGGAAGTACTTGGTTTCTGGATGAAATTAAAGAGATTCCCATTATTTACTTGAATTATTTCTGGAAAGAGTTTCACCTGTGGGCTGGCTGCATTCATTTTATGATTTCTGTAGTTTTTATTTTTGATGTTTTTCTGGATTTGTTCATAATTCAGTGCATAAAACTTGTGTTTACTCATATCGTATAATAGCTGTGTACTCAGTGTTGTGCAAAATCCCCACATCTTAGTTTCCCATAAAAAACAAAGAATCTTTGTATCTGATGGGGTCTTACAAGAGTTGGTCAGAGTACAAAACTAAGCACAAGCCCTCACTCAACTTTGATGAAAAGCCAAAAATCCCCACTTTAAAAAAATTTGCAACATGAAAACACACACATACACGTATACAACAATAAAGATACATATTTCTAATCACTGCACATTCTTGTACTTCCGGAACAGAGCTGCAGAGACGATGATGAGTTCTTCTGAGGCTGGATGCTGCTGTGCATTTTGCACCTGCTCCTGAGGTGAGCCAGCCTGGCAAGAAAAGAAGGTAGAATTGGTTCCAAAGTGTTAGTCCTCAGCCAATCACTAAAGTCACAAACCCTGAGGGTGAGCTGGAACCACAGATGCACGTTAGCTGTTCATCCTTGCGTTAAAAAAAGATTTTGTGAAAATAGCGGCTGGTCCTGAGCCCAGCAAGCATGGAGAGCAAGAATGATAAGTTATCCATTTCTAGAAACTTTATAAATATAGGACTTGCTTACCACAGACTGCTGACCTTGAATTCCCTTCTTATGAGTATGTTTGTAATTCTGAAAGCGGCCTCACAAGGCTGGAGGACTACTCACAAGGTGGCTATTAATAAACAGTGCTCTAAAAGTTACAGTAGTCCAAAGCGTGTAGACAGGTGTTTCACATCAATATAGTCATGAAATGCTGGAGGTCAGGTGCTTCACATCCACAGCTTTGTCTGAACATGGTGGAGTGTGTGTGTATGTGTCCCTGTGAGTGCACATACTTGTGTACACATGCACCACGCATACTTTGAAAGTACTCAATTCCTTGTGCATTTTGTAGTAAATAATGCTCGCTTAAGAGTACGGTACAATTTAAACCAATATAGCAAAGACTTTGTTTCCAAAATCACTCTAATTTTCCTATGTTTCAGCAATATCAATGATGATGCTTAATGAAATAATGTTAGTCCAATGTATTTTTGTTTATGGTGCTGATGAGATCAAGACTGGTTGTCTCATGGGAAACAACATTCAGATCACCTATTTAGACCTAGTTTTTCTCAAAATGTAGGAAAAATAATATAAACTCAGTTTACCTCCTAAAGAAAATTGGTCAATAACATCTTCATACATAGAGAGTGGTTTTTCAATATTTAAAAAGCAGTTGCCTGGATCTCACATGTTTCATAATCAAACAGAGACAGAGGACCAAATACTTCGACATAATGCAAACATTAGCAGTAAGGATAAATTGATGAGTTTTGCTTTCCTTCTGATTTCATGTCGGATTTATAACATCGCCTTCCATTTTAGTTTTCATTTCTTTTATCTCCATTTTTTCCTTTCTTTCTCCTGCCCACCATTGCCTCTTAGCCATATTATGTAATAAATTATAACGTGAAGAGTATCTTCTAGAAATTATATCCTGTGGCCTTTCTTAAGGTAATTCAAACTTTTACTTGGCCAAAAAAGAATTGTATGCTAAATTTATGTATGTTCCCAGAGACAGGGAGAAACTATTTTTTCTCTGTCCCCTTCATGAGACATTTAAACAAGTGGGTAACAGGTGCTACATGCCAGGAACACACTGTACTCTGAATATTTTTGTAAGAAGCTGTTCACTCTGGGGAAAGTATTTCATTTCTAAGTCCTAGCAAACACCACCTGTGCTTGGTCAGTCACTGGCAAGGATAGATACACCCTTGGTGATGAAAAACGATTTTATTGGACTGTGGATAGAATTGTTTCTTCAAATATTGGGGAGGGAGCTGATAAATTACTTTACACCTACCACATTGGATAATCCCTGCAAGTCCTTTGGGACAAGATAATCACACATGCACTTTGAATGGAAGGAACGATGCAATATTGTCCAGTGTACTAAACTAGTGTCTTATTCTCACCTGGAAAACAAAGGCTCTTCTTTTACTACCATGAAATATAAAAGTTGGTTGTGACGAGATGATAATACTCATGTAGGAAAAGAAGAGAACATTTGAGTTAGAAAGAAGGAAATATTGTTTAATAGGATCAGGAGGCAAATCTACATGCTTCTTGCATTAACCTCAGGATTAGCCGCTAGATCTCATGGACTTGGCCCTAATAAAGGCAATTTACACAGCACTATGGATAAGAAAAGAGCCCCAGAGACAATATTTGTAAGCCATAAATTACTAATACATATGTACTTATGATGAATAAATTATTTTGCAATATGATGAGCATGATCTTACTTTATAAAAGAAAAATAAAATCCAGGTTTCTGAAGGAAGATTAACTCCATCAGCCCCTTAGGATGTATGTACTTTCTTAAGTCATTTCCATTGCATAGAGTTTTGAGTATGCTAATGATTACAACTACTGTGCCTGTCCATAGGCAGCATCGTCCTAACTCCCCCGAGCCAAGCTGGACTGTGATTTACACTGGTACTTGATGGATTTCCTAAGCCCGGCAAGGCGCCTGCTCCACACTCTAGTCCTCCTACCACTCCAGGTGTGTGACTCACTCTCCAACTCCAAAAGTGTGATGCTGGGCTTATCAATTTAGAGATTAAATTATTTTGCAAGAATAACTCTACTGAACTCCATCTGTGATTTAGTGCTCTATAGATCTACATGCTAGCTTTTAATTATTCCGGATGACCACCACATAGATTTTGACTTGGAAATTATTGGGGAAAACTAGATGGCACAGGGGAGTTTGTTTTAGTGACAGTGGGTTGATATGGAATACCGGTGGTTGCTGAGATCTAAAATCAGAACACTCCAGGCCTGACCCCAATACTATTTCAGCTTGTATTTTAAAATATGTATTTCTAGTAGTCTAGAGGAAATTTCTACCTAAATGTTTCATCATATCTAACGCTAAATCCATCTCCCTCTTTACTTAGACCTGTCTTCTTGCTTATCTATTATGCTTTGTCAGGGATATTGTTATCCTAGGTTTCAGGGCAAGAGGCCAGAATATGAATATCATCTTTACTGCCTCTCGTCAACATTTTCTATCTCCTACCTTCCATTAAGCCTCACGTTCTCATCTTTTGCAAAGATTATCTTGGATGTACTACACTGTGTGCCTACAGTTAGCTTATAAGCTCCACTGAGCTTTCAAAGCCCACCAGCTGTCCACCTGCAATACCCAGCACGCATTCTCTGCTTTCAAGAGGCCTCTTTTCACTGTCATTATACTTTGTGAAAACTTATCCTGCTTCTGCAGCTTTCTTTACACTTTTCTTCTTGCCTAAAATGTCCTTCTGGTTCCCAGATTGGACAATTTCTTTCTTTTCTTTTCTTTTCTTTTCTTTTCTTTTCTTTTCTTTTCTTTTCTTTCTTTTCTTTCTTTCTTTTCTTTTCTTTCTTTTCTTTCTTTTCTTTTCTTTCTTTTCTTTTCTTTCTTTCTTTCTTTTCTTTCTTTCTTTCTTTCTTTTTTCTTTCTTTCTTCTTTCCTTTCTTCTTCTTCTTCTTCTTCTTCTTCTTCTTCTTCTTCTTCTTCTTCTTCTTCTTCTTCTTCTTCCTTCTTCTTCTTTTTTCTTGGTTAAAAGAAAACTTGTGTTTAATGGTAAAGCTTAGTACACTCTGACACCAGGCAACCAACCCCTAAGCTGAAGCAGCAGGGATGGGTAGGTGACTCCCATGGGGCCTCACATGGCAAAGAGGATGAGGAAGGCCAACATCAAACAGAAGGACACCATGGCAAAGTCTAGAATGGCATAGGAGAAGAACTGCTGCTTGAGAGGTGGGTTCCAGGCATAACATCGATCAAGCCTCGAAACACTGTTCCAATGCCAGCCCCTGAACCAGCCACACCAACTGCAGCAGCCCCAGCATCAATAAACTTGGCTGCTGTGTCAGTGTCTTTGGAGACAGTGCTGGTCTGGGTATTGGAGTGGGGAGCTGCTCTGGGATGGCTGTTTAGATGGGATCTTTGGCCTACTTGAGAAGGAGGCAGACACAGGCCTGATTAGACCCCCGGCACAGTAGCACAGTAGCGGATCAGAGCCAGGGAGTGAGTGGTGCCCTGGTGGTCTGCATATTCTCCATCTGCATTTCCACTGTGCCACTGCCTCTGCTCGGACCCTGGCACTAGCCCAGCTAATGGTGACTCTGACAACTTCCTTTTGTTATCAATTCCTTCTCAACTCAACCTAAACATTGTGGTTTAATCACTTAAGTGCACTTTTACCAGCACTCTCAATTTCTTTCTTATTTTGTCTTTTTTTAAAGGCTGCCCACCATGGCAATATGCAACCAAAGATTAATCTACCTGTTCTTTTTATAATCACTTGTTCTCTTTATTAGTTGTCCTCGGTGCTGAAAATTGAAATTCTACAATGGGGCTGAAGAAGAGTACAACCACACCTCCATACCACTGGTTAATTCTTTTGTATCTGATTATGGCTCTTTTATATTTCTTGTTGGTGCTGTTCAGATTTTTTACATCCCTATTTATAGTGCTCATTCCATTTGCATCTCTCTGATCCCCAGCAGTTGATGCTGCTTGATTCTTTGAACAAGAGTGACTGTTACAAATAGCTTACTTTCTCCCTGGTACCCTGGCTTCTGACCATAGAATCCATCCTCATCCTTCTTCTCTACTATGTCAGAGTAAGGTATACCTTTGTCCTCTCTCTACAACATTCTTCCCCATATTCTAGGATCTTGCTAATCTTTTGCAGATATTCTATATTTCTTTTTCTTTTTTCTCCTGAAGCTCTCCTCCTGTGTGTATTGATGTGTTCAATTCTCCCTCACCCTCAGAAATATTTTAACCTATGCCTACAATCTGGCTTCTTCTCTCATTATCCTACTGAGACTGTTCTCCCTCTAGCCACAAATGACCTTCTAATGGCCAAATCATATTTTGTTCTCACATTACTGGATTTTTTCTATAAAAGTTGATGCTTGATATTATTTCTCCCATGGATTCTAGGTATAAATGTCTCTTGGTTTCTATCAATGTACTATCCTTCTTCCTTCCCTTTGGCCCATCTATTGCATTATAGAGTTTGCTTCCTCAATATGTAAAGGGTACTTTCCTTGACATCCATTTATTTTCTTTAGAGTCCTAGCTTTATCTAAAAATTTATCTTCTATTCTGAGCTGTGTTTCCATACGCAGCTGGCTCCCCAATCTGTATATCCAAGCCTCTCCCCATGTCATTCCCTTCAGTCCATTGGAACTTTGTCTTAATTTTTAAAAATCTCATATCATTACCTCATTTAAATATTCCTGGTGTCTACAGGATTAAGGTCAGACTCTAGTGGGGTATAAAGCCCATCAGTATCTGGGTTCTCATATTCTATTCACAGCTACGTATACTGTTCTCCAGCCATACTGGAATTCTTATCATAATCTTTCCTTCTGCTATATTTGTATAGTTAGCTTCTTCCCATCACCTTAGCTCAAACTAAGGTGAAAAAAGTTTCATGACCATGTATTAGACTGTCTAACCCAGATCTTGAGATTCACTAATATCTGACATTTTTGAGATTATTTTGTTGGTATCCTGGGGCAATCCATACCCTGAAAGGGTCAGCGTTTTTTCTCCCCTAAAAAAAATAAAAGTAATTATTTTCAAACAAAGTCTCAATATGGAGTAAGCACTAAGGTGCATCTTTGAATGGAGTATTGGAGAAAAATTTCCTTTCTCAGGCCTGTCGACTTCCAGGTGTGGGATTGATCTGGCATCCTAGGTTGGGTTTCCACAGTACAAATTCGAGTGTGAGAGGATTTGTGTGAAAGTGGTTTATTGGGGGAGAAACGGAAAAGGACTCAGGAAAAGCAGGATATGTAAACAGGAAAAGCTGAGCAAGGTTATGATCTCAAGTGAAGTCCAAGCCTGAACTTGATCCTGTGGGTAAAATGCACCTCAGACACTGTCCTTCCTGGTGGCAAAGGATGTGGAATTTTGCCTTCTTGAAGCAGCAACCAGTCATTGGCTGCATGCTGGATAAAAGTGGGAGCAGTGAGGACTTGTCAACTCCAGATGCTTCCAGTTCTGCTTCAGTAGCCACAAGACAATTGTCTGAGAGAGCTGCAGGTACAGGTGGTTAGGAGTAGAAGGCAAAGCTGTGGATGCACATATAGAACTGGCAACAGACATGGAGGAGCACGAATCATCACCAGCATACCTGGTTATGGAGAAGCAGAAAAGGAGTTAATAATCACCGAGCTTGTCCTTTCCACTGCTGCAGCAGGAGTAGCAGAACAGAGAAGTGATAGCTATTAGAACAAGCATCCTTTAAGGTCCTTGGACACACTTCCAAATGAGTAAGGAGGTATATATGTGTTGAGGAGGGGGTGCTTCCCACAAACAGGACACCAAGCAATTCCTGGACATTAGAAAAGGTATCCAAGAATCCAACTCAATTTCAGACACTACTCAGATATAGCACCAGATTTCACAGGTTAAAGTTCAGTCCTACAAGACTAGCCCCTCTCCCCACATCAAATGCTAGTCATAAATACCAGACTATTACGTGTGCTTCTCACTAACTGGCTACAGATTACATGTTGCAGTGACTTCCTCCTTAGGTTCCATTAATTTGCTAGAGTGGTTCACAGAACTTAGGGAAAGAAGCTTACCAGTTTACTAAAAGATAAGAAGAAGAATACAAATCAAAAGCCAAAAGATGAAGAAATACCTAGGATGCAGTCCTGAACAAAGAGACTTTTGTCTTCTGGAGCTTGGGACCCCCAAGAGTGGAAAGCTGTCTGAAAAAGAAAGGGCCAAGAACTGTCCTCTTCAGTTTTTATGGAGGCTTCATTACATAGTCATGATTGGCTAAGTCTTTGGACATTGATTCAACCTCTAACTCTTCTTTCCTCCTTGGGGGTTGGGGGTAGGGGAAAACAGAAAGTTGCAACCATCTAATCACATGGTTGGTCTCCTCACAACTAGCCCCGCCCCACCTTGGGTGAGGTCTGAAAGTCACCTTCATCAAATGATCCACATTTCACCTTTATGGCTCTGAAGCATTGTCTGTAACTATGGATGAAGACCAAATATACCTGGAAATACACATTTGGTCACCAGATTACCATTATAAACATAACGGTCATATACATCATTATATTGCAAACTGTCTTCTGGAAGGTAGCAACGTCTCCTGGCCGCATGTGGCCATGCCTAGTCCCACTAGCAAGTGGGGGGATTTATCAGGACCTAGACCCCTCGGTCCTTAATAGAGGAAGTGCCAGGGTCACTGGTAGTCCAGTGTGCCCAATAGAACAGAGACTTTCTGAAGGTCATTAGCAGCAGAGCAACGGCAATGAGCAGGCCTGAGAGGAATGCCCCAGCAGAGTAATTTTAAAATGCATGCAGAACACACTTGGGAAACTTAGAAGTACTAAGATATGGGAAAGATAGAGAGAGATCAGTCAGTAGAACCTCTGAAACCAGGTAAAGTTTAGGCTACATTCCTTTACAGTCTTAGTGACAAATTAGGATCACTGGGTTCTAAACAGCCATCAGCTGCGGGAAGTTAATCTACCAATGAGCCAGGGGATAGAGCAACAATAGCTCATCCTTTTTTTTTCTTTTTTAAAGATTTTTATTTATTTATTCATGAGAGACACAGGCAGAGGGAGAAGCAGGCTTCCGCAGGGAGCCTGATGTGGGACACAATCCCAGGACCCCAGGATCACGACCTGAACCAAAAGCAGACACTCAACCACTGAGCCACCCAGGTGTCCCCAATAACTTATTTTCTCCTTGGGTTTCAAGACTCAGGAACAATGTCCCAATTTGGAAGTACTCTTTTCTAACTTCCCCTAAACTCAGCTTCTCCTTCAGAACACTCATCTACTTTTATCACAGAATTTGCTGCACTCTGCTGAGGTAGTCTGTGTCTGTCTGATCCAATAAACTCCTTAAGGAAAGGACCTATTACTCATTTCTAATCTCCAGCATTTAGCGTAATATGTGTCAAATATTAGTCTTAATAAATGTTAGTTGAGTGTATAAAGTATCTAGACTCATGTTTTTCATCCTTTTGGGTGGCAAAAATATCCTCTAAGGGCCTGATGGCCTATGAAACTTCTTCCCATAAAAATACTCAAAAACAGAGATTCTTGTATACATTAACCTAGAAGAAATGTTTCAAACAGATAAAGAAAATCCATATCGTTACTATTACTGTCCTTCAAACTGAAGACTGATAGAGATCCTCTAAAATTCTTGAAATCCTGGTATGTTCTAACTCTTACAGTAAACCAAGGAAAAATTTAAAATCAGTGCAACCATTAAGGATTTAGGAGCTCGCTCCCAAATTATATGCACCAGCTACTTTGGAGGAAGTTAGTAGGAATTGCAATTAGTGTGAAGTGAAGCATTGATGGGAGCCAAGCAAGAAAACAGAAGAGAAGGAAATGAGCAGACCTTTTAATGAACAGAGAAAACAGGCAGAGTGGGCATACTTGGCCCTGAAAATGAATAGTGGGGGTGACAGTATTTTCCCTCAGTTTTATGTCACACTTTAGGTCACTTCTTTGACTATTGAATGAGTCATGTCTAAGATACCTTAGCAGATGTAGGCAAAGCCTCCTTCTTAAGAGATTCAATCTCTTCTAAGTGCCCCGGGGAGCCCTGCATCCCCAGTTCCCTTCCTCTAGTCTTAAATGTTTTTATTTTCTAGATGTTGGCTGCAGAGCCAAGGAGATTGACATCATTCATCTGAGTAAAGAAATAACTTCCAGTGTTCGTGTTCAATGCGTTCACATTGCCGATTTTTGAGATTTTTGACTCATTGGGTCCTCTGTTGTGTTTCCACCTTTGATTAAAGTGTAATGAGATATTTTGCATGTGTTAAGTTCCAGTGAGTAATTATCAATTAGCTGATTGTTGAGTGAGGCAGATTTAATGAAAGAGATATCAATTTACACACTTTATTTCTAATTTTGAAATATCTTAAATCTTATCTCTTTTTACTTTTCTCAACAGATCACCCTGCAGTTTCACTCTGCAATCTGAGATTTCACCCTGAAGTTTACGATGGACTCCCAGCTAAATGTTTGAGGGGGAATTAGGCAGCATCCAGATAGAAGTAAATTTCAGTAAATGATTATTTAAAGGTAAATTAAAAATATAATGTACCAAATAATAAACACACTTATCCTGGCCACAGAAACTCATTCCTCTGTTTCACCATGGCCATAGAATTTCTAAGTGTAGAAAGAGCTGGAAGTAAAAAAATATGCAGATGGGAAACAGTAATATGTTTGAGAGTTTCTTTAAACTTATCTGCAAGGATGAGTTGAATCAGAATCAGTTTCTTGCTATCAATTGTCATTTGTGGTTAAAGTTGTGCTTCACATATATTTGTTTGAAGTGTATTAAAATTTTAAGTTCATGATTGTTTATGATAAAGTTGTACATTTCCTTGATTCAGAGACCCAAATGTTTCTGAAATTGGGACGTGCTTTATAACTTATATGGACATGTAAATTTAAAAGTTGTCTTTAAATTGATGGTGTGTTGTTCAGTTGATGAAATCTTAGAATTGAGGAGATGTGGTAAAATAAGATTGATTAGTCTTCTAAAAACATTTCTCAGAGATAGGTACCATAGCTTCTCTGTTCTTGATCCTCTTTCCTCTTTCATCTCCCATCAGAACTAATTTGTTCAAGGAAAAATTAGGCAAGACTTTCTGAAAATGGGTTCAGAATGAGATATATTTGGCTTTCTAATCCTGTAAGAAATGCACACATTATCAATGAGTCAATGCCAGGAGATGTCCCTTTGTCACTGGTTTACAAATTAACTTTAGGAAGCCACCTTCATACCTGGCAATGTTGCCAAACGGAGTCCAACAGAAGCGCTCAAATAATTCTTTAAACTTTCAAACAAAGATCAAGACCAGAGAGCTTCATTTTAGCACCTGGTCATACTTTTCCCCCAAACATAAATCTATTTGTGTTAGAATTGGCCAAAGGGTTTGTCTCATTAAACTGTATTCAAGTGAAAGTATTTTATCAGTGATGAAAAATAAAATGTTATGTCAAAGTTACTTAAAAGGTGATGGGTGGAATGAAAGTCATTTCATGAAACAATGTGAAAAATGAAAAAGCTCTCTTTGATCATAGTTCATAATTGAAGGTTATTTCCATTTCCTAGGTAGTTATTTTGGCAATTAAATCAACTCAAAAGTTTTATCTCTAAAAAAATTAATTGTATGTTGAAAAAGTGAATTGGGATAATGTACTTGGTAAAGGTTAAAAGAGGTTATTCCAAATGTTATTTCAGTAACATTAGTTTGTTATCATATGCAGAAAACTTTAAGGTATTAAAAAGTATAAGATGCTAAAAATGTTCTCTGTATGGAAAAAAATACTCTTTGGTTTTATTAGTAACAATTGTTCTGAGTGAATGAATTTATTACTCCAAAGTGCCAATTTAAATTGGTGTTTGTGAGGATGATAGCAGTTTATGCTGCTAAGTATCATGCTGTTTATAAATCTCTCTTGATTTATAAATTCCTCATGATACTGATATTTCATACTTTTATTTGCTTTATTGAAGCATAACTGGCATATGATAAATTACATATATTTAAAATTCATAATTCAATAAATTGTGCCACGACTTGAAGATGCTCTGTTCACCTTTTTTCAGTCTTTTTTTCTATTTCATTTTGAATAGTTTCTATTGCTGTGTTTCCAAGTTCATGAGTCTTTTCTTCTGTAGCATCTAATATACAGTAAAACCATCCAGTGTATTTTTTATCTCGCACATTGTAGTTTTCTAGAGAACATCTCTAGACATTTACTTGGCTTCTTTAAAAAAAATTTTTTTACCTTCACTTAACATTTGGAATACAATCTTAACAAGTATGGAATATAATCCTAATTGTTTTAATACATGTGTAAGTTAATTCTAACATCTGTATCAGTTCTGATTGATTGAACTTCATCATGGATTGTATTTTCCTGCTTCTTTGTTTGCTAATCATCTTTGGTTGCAGACATTGTGGATTTTATCTTACATGATACTGGTTATTTTTGTATTTTTATAAATGTTCTTGAGTTCTGTGCTGGGGTATGGTTCAGTTACTTGGAAGTAGCTTGACTTTGACAGGTCTTGCTTTTAAGAATAATTAGGTGGGACCAAGAGTGATGTTTACTAGGACTAATTATCCCCCACTGCTGAGGAAAGGACCTTCTGAATTTTCTACCCAATGCCCTGTGAGTTATGAGGTTTCCCAGTATGGCTGATGGGAACACATGCCATTACAGGCCCTGTATGAGCACCAGGCACCATTCCAATCTTTTCAGATGATTCTTTCCCAACCTCAGGTAGCTTCCTTGCATGTCTGTACTGATTGATACTATGTTGAATGCCACTTGAGAAGAACCCTCTGCAGGCTTCTGAGTTTTTTTTTTTTTTTTTTCGTTTTCTTTTCTTTTATATATTTATTCATGAAAGACAGAGAGAGAGAGAGACAGACAGACAGAGACAGGCAGAGGGAGAAGCAGACTCCATGCAGGGAGCCCAATGCGAGACTCAATCCCGGGTCTCCAGGATCATGCCCTGAGCTGAAGGCAGATGCTCAACTCCTGAGCCACCCAGGCATCCCCTGAGTTTTTTTTCTAAATGCATCTCAGTCCTCTCTGGTCCTAGGGCTAGGGAATTCAGGCTATCATGGTCCTTCCAGACTCTCCATCTACCAGGTTCCTTCTGGGCCCCGTCTCCTATCCTATAGACTGAAAACTCTTCCAAAGAAGTAGGCTGGGGTCTATTGTGGGGCTCACCTCTCCAGGATCACTTTCTTTGTTGTCTGATGTCCAGGGTCTTAGAAGCCATGGTTAATTAAACTATTTTGTGGTCTTCTTCTGCTGTTTGTTTGTTTTGGGGTGGGAGAGTGAATTCAGTTGTTGTTACTTCATCTTAGCCAGGGGTAGAAATCTACATGTCCATCTCTCTCTTTCTCTCTTTCTCTCTCTCATGCATACACACACATATACACCCATATGTATATATATATGAATTAATATATATATGTGAATTATTATATTATGTTTTAATCCAAGCAAATACCAACTATCTGGAAGTTTTAGGGAAAAGTACTATTGCAGACTTTCTAATCCTGTAGGAAGTATTATCATGTATTATCTGGTCTTGATATTGTTCAAAAGTTTTGTTTGAATGTTTCAGTATGACTCTATGTGGCAATATTGCATAGTATGAAGGTGGTTTACTATATTACAGTGTATAAAATCCCTACTCCCTCTCTGTGCCAAGCCCCTGTCCCAGTGTGATGGGATACAAATTGGTGCATTATTTTGATCAGAAGAATTAAAAAAAAAAAAAAGAAGAATTTTAGTGATTTTGAGATTTTTTTCAGTTTCTTTCCTATCCTCTCAATCACCTTTTTGATCAGTTCTCTTCTTCAAAGGTACCAAATCTCCTTATAATAATTTGTTATAGCTGTACAGGAGAATTTGTTAAACCTTGCCCATTTTAGGACACGGTTTCATGGGTCATCAATAGACTTTTTCTAAGAATGTAAGGACTACTGGAAGGAAAAAATTATTGAAAATAAACTGGAAAACATTTCAGTTGTTTTAAAAATGGGCTCTTTATGTAAATCGTTTCCTTGTGCCACATACAAAAGATATCTTTAATAAGGTGCTTGTTCTTGAGAATCACTGTTAAAGGATACAAAAAGTATTCTTTCTCAAGAGTGGTTAGTTAAGTGTGGCTTCTAGGGTTTGATAATAAAAGCACGACTATTCATGCATAATAGAATCAGGCTTTTTTTTTTTTTTTTTAAGCATGCCTTCCTTTGCTATTCTGGACAGGTGTTTCCATAGTGCAATTTAAACTACAAAAATGGCTCATAATTGCCAACACCTAATTTAACATTCTGAAGCTAATCATAAAACAACCTCCCCTTTCACAGGAAAGACAAAGTCTCAGCTGGGCTTTAAATCCTGATTATATGACAAGGTTCCAATTGAAATTTTAGCTATCAACCAAGTGACCTTCAATGACCACAAGCTGGGAAGCTTGGTAACTAATCTAAACACATCTCTAGGCAAAACCCCCACCTCAGCGTTAGTTTCCAGACTCTTGCATTATTCACTTTATAAAAAAAGCAGACCATGAAAAGCAAATGATTGTAGCAACCTTCAACCCTCTATTCTTGAAAGGCCAACAGCAAGCTGTGAAAATATTCCCATAACCCTATTTCCTGTGTGGGAACTTAGGGCAATGATAAAATGTTTATATTGTCAGCCCATGTGTAGAAGTTAGTAATTCCTTCTGCTTTTAAGAAAGTGTTATTTGGGAAAAAAAAATTGGTCATATTAAAATAAAAGAAACCCTGCATTCATAACTACTTGTAGATCATAATAAAGTCATGCTTAATTTTTTTACTTCCCAAAATCCTTTTCAGCAAATTTCAATTTGAGAGCAGCTTAACAACTATTCACTTTATATAGTTTTCCTCCTCTCCATAACAAAATTTTCCCAAAACAAAATTTTATCTTTACAAGACTTTTTTCCCACTACATTCAAGAAACAAAATCCTGGCATAGTGGCCTATGATGCTGCTGGACAAGAAATACTTCACTCCCATCTTTAAGTAAGATTGCAAACCCATTGGCTCTTAATTGCTAACCCATAAATTTCTTGAAGATGATCCATTTTTTTTTTTGTTTTTTTTTTTTTTTGAAGATGATCCATTTTTTAAACCAAGTGTGTATTCTCCACAGTGCCCCATGGGCTGCATTGTGCAAAGCTAGCACTATTAAACGTTTGTTGAATGAATGCTAGACTTTACTAATATAATGAATGAACAAATTGATTTCTCTGTGGCTACAATGATTATGTCCCTGGGTTCTTTCCCCCCTGATTTAGAACTTTATGTCTATAAGGTTTTGCCAAAGGCATATGATCAAATCACAGTTATACATTTAACAAGGTGTCTATCCTTAAACTGAATTGAATATTGAATTCAATTGTTTCTTTTTTTTAAAGATTCATTTATTTATTCATGAGAGACAAAGACTGAGAGAGAGAGGCAGAGACATAAGCAGAAGGAGAAGCAGGCTTCCTGCAAGGAGCCGGATATGGGGACTCAATCTGGATCCGGGGATCACGACCTGAGCCGAAGGTCGTGGGTGCCCAACCACTGAGCCACCCAGGTGTCCCAAATTCAATTGTTTCAATAGCACTTTGAATATTGAATATTGAATTCAATAGCACTTTGTAAAACAAAGCAGGAAATATCTAAAAAAAAAATCTGTATCAAGTAAAGCAGTATATTTGTAAGTTTTATTTGGGTACACTCAACCTTTTTCTAATACAGATTTTGGCTAACTTACATAAAGAGACTTATACAATAGTCTTATTAGAATAAATTAAAGGAAAGAAGGTTAAGGATAAAAGAAGACACAAACATGCCAACTACAAAGGTCAACACAGTGGTATGATCATACATAAAAATTAGCTGTATGTTTTTTGGCATCCAAGCCAAAAAGAAAAAAAAGAAAAAAGAAAAAAAAATGGAAGAAGAAGAAACACAATGGGTTACATAACTCACTAATAAAAAAGAAGAAAATTTACTACTTTCTCAAAGAAGGCACATTTTTTTTCTTGGTACTAAACTCAAAGCAAGTTCTCATGTGGGTCTTAGGTAGGGAACATTGAGTAATTTAATGGACAATGTCCTTATACCAATTTCACAGCAAATGTGGAAATGGGTCTCAAGTGGCTCTTTCTTGTAAAGGCCTTCAATAAAAGTTGAAGGCATAATATTAAAACACCAGGGAGGAAGACTGTTCTGGGAGGGACCCACGAATGAGATGCCAGCGTGTGTTCAATCCTGATCCAAAGGTAGAACTTAGAATGCTGGTGGTTGTAAAATGCTTAAACCAGTTCTTGGCTGAAGTTTCATATTTATTAGGACCTGGAAGCAGCAAATTCTTTGAGATAACCCTCAGGGGAGGGTTGGTTGAGGTTTTGATATTTATGGTTAAGAATAGGCTAGTAAGATTTAGAATCTATATAAGGAAATGAAAGGTCAGTATATAATAAAAAAATTTCAAAACCTGAGTCAGTGTTGTGGTCTAAATCTCCTCACTCCAAAAGATGGTGGAATATAAAGACATTATCCAATATGGCAAGCTTCTTAGTCTTTTCCATCATTCTAGTGATGGGGGCAAGTTAAATTGTTTTCACTAGGATTTGGGATAAATTCCCAAAGATTTGTTCTATAAGTCAACAATCTCTTTAAAATCTCAACTTGAGATTTCAAAATGTATACAAATTATTATTTTGTAAAATAGTTGTATTTGTTTTAATATGAAAATAATGACAGCATCAAATGCTGTTGAAGATGTGGAGCAACAATACTCTCATTCATTGCTGATGGGAACGTAAAAATGGTACAGTTATTTTGGAAGACAGTTCAGAATTTACTTATAAAACTGAACATACTCTTACCATACAAACCAGCAGTCATACTTCTTAGGTATTTGCCCCCAAAGGAGTTGAAAACTTGTGTCCATACAAAAACTTGCACATGAGTATTCATAGCAGTTTTATTCATAATTGCTAAAACTTGGAAGAGTCCAGGATGTCCTTTAGTAGGTGAATAAGTAAATGAACTATGGTACATCCAGATAATGGAATATTATTTGACATTAAAAACATGAGCAATCAAATCACGAAAAGACATAGAGGAATCTTAAATGCATATTACTAAATGAAAGAAGCTAAGGACTGTATACTGTATTATTCCAACTATTTGATTATTCTGGAAAAAACAAAGCTATAGATATAGTAGAAAATTAGTGATTGCTAGGGGTAGGGGAAAGAGATGAAAAGAATTTTTAGGGCAGTGAAACTACTTTCTATAATACTATAATAGTGGATACTTGAATGAGCCCACAGCTTGAATGTCCATGAAGAGAAACAACTTCATTTTTTTCAGACACAATACTGAGTCTTCCTTCCCAATAACAGTTGAATCACTCAGAGTTTTGTCATTTGGGATTAAAAAAATAGCTAAAACAAAAAACCTATTCTGTAAATTTTGCCATTTAAAACTAATAAAACAATAACTAACACATAACTCATGGAATGTATAGATTTTATATGCATTAACTCATTTCGTCCTCATGGGCACCTATGAGGTGGGTACTATCCATTTTACAAAGGTAGAATTTAAGGCCCAGAGAACATAAATAAATTGCTGATGGTCACAGAGCTAGTAAGTGGATGAGCAGGGATCCGAACCAGTCAGCTTGACCTCAGAGCCTTTCTTTTAATGAGAATGCTAAGCTGATGTGAAATTATTCTATTTAAAATCTTTTGGTTCTATAATCTTGAGTTACTTCAAGCATACATGTAGCCTAGAACTATCTTTGTAAATATATCTGGGCCAAAGCTGTCTCAGGGTCAGACTATGGAGATGCAGCCATTCTTGTTCTCCTTCAGTATTCTATTTTACTCTCTCCACTTCAGTGACTTTCTCCAGAGTTCATGGATTTTTTTTTTCTCCATGACAACTTTACCTCAGGCAGAGGCCATCATGCCTTCTGAGACACATCTCCATGCTACCTTTTCTACTTTTACTTCTACTTCTAAACAGCTCAATCATTCAGTGTTTTACAGTACATACTCTTTCTTCTTTCCAAGAGGAAATCTTGGACTAGCTCCTTTTTTATCTGAGGCCACACCATAACTTCTAGCTAGCCTAGTGCTCAGTGCCCTGACCTGGTCTTGTCAACAGTAGCTGTGAGGACTGGCACCTAGTATACAGAGAGCAGGACTTAGTCAAGGAGCAATGACACAGGTGAGGTGTTTCCCTATAAAGATTGTGTGTGTGACAGGGTTTCTTAGATTTGGCATGTCCACCACAGAATTGAAGTAGATGTTATATTGTTCTTTTGCACTTCCTTGAAGAGCTCACTTTTTTTCCCATTTGCCACTTGTCCTTTCTTTATCAACTATATCTTGGCAAGTCACTATTAACCCATTTGTATGAGAGAGGACATTACTACGGTGGGCATCTGTGGCTTGTCCAGGCCCCTAAAACTCTTAATCAGTGTAAAAATGACCTCTGAATTGCAATAAATGAACACTTGAAAGCATTTTTAACAGCTTAGAATGCCAGCATTAGTTAATATGAGTTTTTTGCTGGCTTACCCCTTGTACACTCAGTTTCTAATTGACAAAATAAAACAAACAAAAAACACCTTGCTCTCTGTTGTGTGAACTTTTCCTGTTTTCCAGGCAGCTACAATTTTGCATTCTTCCTCTCTGATTATATTCTGAGTTCACAAGGACCATCCTTACCCTTTTATCTCAGATCGTCTTTGTTTATGTTCTGTGTCACACACACCATCACCATCACCCTGCTCCTCTGTCCTCCACCATCACTACTGGTATCAAATGCCTGCTGTCCTGCTAGGGTTTTGTCGTTTAAGTATTTCATATCCCTTTAGGTATGTGTGAATTTTGTATAAAAATAACATTGAATTTGTAGACAGTCATAAGAATTAGATGAGTGGTTTTGTCTAGTACCTATTAGAAAAATCTTCTGGGCTTTGGAAGCAATAGGTTTTTCACAGTTGCTTTGCTTTTGTTTGTGCTGATGGAATTTTGCTTTCAAGCAATGAAAAAAAATAAGATTAAGTGTGCATGCTTAAATCTGAAACTATTTTTCAGAGAATGATATGCAATTATACTTTTTTCTTTTTCTTTTTTTTTTTTTTTTTACCAAAACCTCATGTTAAGAGGATTATCTTTTACAAAAAAAAAAAAAAAAAAAGTCTTGTTGATAAAAGTTCTGGAAGCTACATACTTGAGAGGCAAATACTCCTTTCATGAGAAGGACAATGTATCAACTGATGTCAGATTTCCAGTAATAGCAGTGGTTATCTTGCTGATATATTGGGTGTAAAATACTATATGAGAATACTATATTTCTTCTGAAAAGATACTTATTTCCTTGCAAAGTTTCTTTAAATGTTTTCTTCTCTGTCTTGTCACTTGAGACAACTTTTTATATTACTAAACGTTTTAAGTTATGCAATTTTGAAATTGCAAACTATAAGAACAATAACGAAAATGATGCCGTGTGATATTTACTTGGTTAGTTGGCTATCTTGTATTGCTGTCTTGCTGGAACATTTTACAAACTACTCTTTTACTCTCAAGACTTCAATGGCCATAGAGATTTATAAGGACTATTTGACATGCATTTACAAATATATGTATTACATGTTTATTTAAACCAGTTACTTATATAACTATGTATATAATTATATATGTTATAACCAAAATATACATCTTTCCTCTTTTTTTGTGGGGAATATTTTTTTGTTGTTTTATTTGTATGTTTTATCTTAGTACTTACTGGCTTGTAAACTTAATCATTATGTGCCAAACTATTGCAACTTTAAGAGCCATTACTGATACTTCATGTGGTCAAGGAAGTATTATATTTAAAATTAAAACCTCTTTGGAAATTCTGGCATATATAATACATTTTAACAGTGAATTAAAAATTAACAGTTTAAAAAATGTGTTCCTTTTGAAATGAGATGCTATTGGTGAAATCACACATCTCAGCCCTAGTTTATAAGAGTTTTAATTATTTTTGGAATATGAATTAAGCCACTATAGGTGATTTTTTAAAAAGTGGGCCTAAGAAAGATGTAAAACATTTTTATTGCCTTAGAGAAAAGGGATGGTGGTCATTTGGAAACACAGCATTAAATATTTAATCCTAGTCACAATACGGAAAAGGCAATTGCACAGACCTTTCCAGAAGAAATACAGAGGATGTGAGGTCAGGAAGGAGGAGAGAAAGAGATCTAAAGCAAGGCACATCTGGGATTGTTAAGAACAATCAGAAGCCATAACATAAAGAAGACAAAAGGTAAATGTGCCTCAGTCTGCTCCATGGCCATCTGGCTCAACGGACTTTAAATATTGAGCAAGCATTGTTTCAAAGACTTCTTTTTTTCTCTTTCTGACCTCAGCTACTAGAAGACTATATACAAAATCAACCTTTTTGTGGAATCTCCATTAAATCAGGGTTGGTATATATTTGAAAACTTTCCAGCTTGTGATAGTCTTAACTTCCTACTTACTGGATACTCAATGCCCAAGACCATTTATAGTTTCCTAAAATTACACATAGATTATCATTTGACTGTTTATGTAGCTGAGAAAATTAAGTAACTTTTTCCATGAACAAGCAGTAGTCATTTCAACCCGTGAGCAAATAGTTAAAACAAATACACACCTGATGGGTTTCGTTTTTGTTTTTTGTTTTTTTTTTTTAATATTCAAGATGAAAAAGGGAATATGTTCTTTCAGAAAAAGTCTATGAAGAAAAATGGTCCATTTTCCTGGGGAAGAAAAATGAAAATTCTTCTTTTAGTAAAAATAATATGATCAAACATATGAGAATATCAGTTTAAAAATAATTAATAGACTTGTCTTCAGTATAGTCTTAGATTTATAGAATAACTGAGCAGATGATAGAAATAATTTGATTCACCCTCTCACCTCTCATAGTTTTCCCTATTACTAACATCTTGCATTAGTGTAGTTTGTTACAGTAAATAAATGACTAGTGATGCTTTATTAATAAACATAGTCTATTGCTTATATTAAGATTCATACTTTGTGTTGTACAGTTCTATGGTTTTAACAAGTACCTAATAATATGTATCCACCATTACAATTTAATACAGAATAATTTCATCACTTGTGTTCCACCTATTTATCCCCTTCCTCCTTCCCCTGGAACTTCTGGCAACCACTGACCTTTTGCTGTCTCTATAGTTTTACCTTCACCAGAATATCATACAGTTGGAATCATAGTTGTAGTCTTTTCAGACTGGATTCTTTCACTTAGCAATATATGCAAACAAGGCTACTTCACTTCTTTGTGGTTTAATAGCTCATTTCTTTTTATCACTTCTTTTTATCACTGAATAATTCCTTAAATATGCAAAATTTCTGAGACCAACTATAGTCTTGAAAAGTAAGGGTACTTAAAATGTATTTTTAAGTAAAATGAGTATCAAAAAGTTGTCTATTTCAGAAACACAAATAGTTTTCAAAGGTCACTAGGCTCAACAAGATTCTTTTTTGTCTGCAAAATGTATTAGCATCATTTAGATTTTCCAGTACCACTAACATGCCTCTAAGTCATACTCAATTCATTTCTTACCCATCTGTAATACTTGGACCATCTGGTAGTGTTCCATAGGCTGGTATACTCCATTAATCAGAAGGGCTGGCCGATAATCAATATTCCATGAGCCCCCAAGCCATGAGAATTGGTCCTCCTTTTCTCTGTTCTTCCATATTGCTTCCTTCCCTCCTCTTCACACCCCTGACTTAGATATTAATACTCTAATTTATCAGAGAATTTTTGGAGGGAAGTGGCGGGGGATGAATAACCATGAAACAGCAGGACATTTCTCTATAGCTGTTTTCCCTGCATCTCATTTTATCTGTGGTTGATGATTAGTTGTTTCTAGAGATCTCCACAAATATAAATTTCCATTGAAATGATAAACACAGGAAACTGAACAAACAAAAGGGATTTGAAAAACCAAATCTTTCATGGGATCTGATGTCTCCTATTTATATGTACTCAGTTATGATTACTGAAATGAGCATCTTTTTAAGGCTCGGGTACATATAAAAATTTCTCTGACTTGTAATAAATTTTTTTTTAAATAATCTGTTTTCCAAGTGCTTGTGATCTAAACCACATACAGTAGTAGTTTTTGTTTACATTAATAGGAACCAGGTCATATGCAAGTGTTTCTTGAACATATGTTTGAGAAAGCCATTGGAATGATCCAGACAAGACTGCTTTGAAACCACAAAAGACTGGAATAAATTTAGTATACTGGAAAACATAATTGAATAGTGTAATTAAAAGTTCATCTTTCTTCTAAATAACTTGCTTGCTTAATCAGAAAGACAATCTTGAAAAAAGCTTAGATTCAGTATTTTTGGTCTGCTTCTTTTTTCTGGGAGCCATATTGATTGCAGTTTTAGAATAAAGCTATCTAAACAAAATCAATTAAAACAATATTAAGAAGGCCATACACATATTTATAAAAATCAGATGATCTGTTAATTAAAAAGCACAACCCATCACTAACATTGAAGCTTGAAATTTCCATGACAACAGTTAAAAAGAATTTAGCAGCACACATTTTATTTACTTTGCAAAAGAGATGGATCCAGTAAAACAGGCTGATGACCTAAAACAGGGTGGATTTATAGTCATATGTTTGGGCCAGTAAATTGAGAAGTGTCAGCAAGATTGGCAGGGAAAGTAGACTTGAAGTCACAGCATATATATGTAGTAGTAATGGCTACTACATTGGCAAAATATAAGTAATGTTAAATAGTCTACTTATCTTTGTTTTTTAACAGTTGTAAACTTCCCCATTGCTACATGTGCAAACATTAATTATTTTGACAAAAACAGAATTGCCTCCATAACATCACACTTTTTTCATTTTGTGGCAGTTGATTATTAGCAATGCTGCATTTTCTCTCATCTTTGGCATTATTTTTAAAAACATAATCTCCCTGGGCACCCCTGGGGCATTTTCAAATCTTCCTTGTCTCTTTGTTTTTTAATCCCTTTGTATGCATTATAATAGTGAATAATAGTTTTATCTGGTTATCTATCCTTTTTTCTTTTATTTTCAATTATGTTGGATATTAAATTACTGTCCTCCTATCCCAGAAACTGCAAATTCTGCTTGTGTTCAGATTTCATCTGACCCAAATTCTTAACAGTCAAGCGTACAAATAATTCCATGCATGTATGTCTATCACATATATTCTCAATGTTGTCCGTTTATCAGTAATAAAAATGAATATCAACAAATCAGTGATGCCTTATTGTAGAAAAATCATAAATGTAAAGATACATAAGTTGCTTGGTAGTCTGGGCTCTTGGGAGGTATGTGAGTTATGGGGGAGATGTTATGAATATAAATGAAATTATAGCAAACAACATGAGGCTCTGAATAATCAGCATTTAGAAAGTAGTGCAGAGAAAAGAAGCCAAGGAGAACAGAAGAGGGAGCGGCCCTTCAGCCCTGGATGATCAGGGTAAGTCCTGCCAAAGGCGGTGGGCTTTGCTCTGGGTCCTCGAAGATGAATGAGATTTAAATAGCAGGAAAACAGCAGGAAAAGGAGTTCCCAGAATGAGAACAAAGTGACCTAAGGCAGAGAGGGTATGGAAGCTCAAGATGTCTTGGGGACACTGAAGAGACAGGAACAGAAAATTCACATAAGGCTCCAGTAAGAGTTGAGCTTACAAAAACAGGCTGAGACCAGATTCTGGCAGATTCTGTATTCCAGGCTCAACAGTCCTAGTTAAGAGCATCAATCATTTTGTGGCTTCTCGGTGGGGAAATGGGTGTTCTTTGGACAGATTCATCAGACAGGGGTATGAAGGCTACTTTGCCAGGGGAAGGCTGGAGGCAGGAAGACAGTCCGTGGAACTATGGAGAAGGGATTGCCGACAGGTCCTGAGGTGGGGATGGTCTAGCAATGAATAGTTTCAGTGAGGTTGAATTTGAGTGGAATGACAAAGCAGTCAATTAAGGTAGAAATATCCATTTGAAAATTGTTTGAGGAGAGAATTTAGATTTAGAATCCATTCCAATTAGGAAAGTTTGACTAAGTTCCTCTCCTCCTTGAGACGTCTAAAATTAAGCCATTGAAGGTAATGGCCAATTGAACAGATGACAGCTTTGAGGGAGAAAAAATATAAAGAACAAAAATTGGAGAGAGGGCTGAGTACTGAATTTAATGTTCTCTTGGGAGAAGGAATCATAAAAGGGAATAAAGAAGTTGTTAGAGAAATAGGTGGACTCGAAGAATGTAGCCTTGTTAAAATTATGCAAAAGAGGGATTGATTGGCCTAGTTAATACTAATGTCCACCTGTCAGAGACTAAGGTAGGACATTTGTTTAGTCATGATTTTTCACTACATAGTTCACACATCACTAGGAAATGCTTCATGTAACTGAATATACTTCTCCTCTGCCAGCAAGTATCAACATACCCTGTGACCTGTTGCGGAGTGATTTATAATGTGAATAAGACCTAGAAAATTTGTTTTCCTTATGCTTGTGGATACATGTCAGTCAAAACATTCAAAAGCAAAACCACAATGTCATGGAAAATCTCTGCAGCCACCTTTTCTTCTCTTTCCTATCTTGTTAATTTCAGAAATCCAGCTATTCATCACAGGCAATACAACAAAACACGATCAGATCTTCTTTTAACCCCGAAATCCAAAGTGATTGAAGATTTGCTGAGACAATGATCTGTCAGTGTATGCCCAGATGTAGATGTTGCTCATGATAAGAGAATAAGGGTTCAGTTCTGTATAGGGATTGCTCTTGGCACACTAGATTGATGCACTTGTGCATGCAGAGGAAAAAGGTAGGAAAAGTGAACAGATTTGGATTCCGCTGCATTGGAGATTGTGCAATGTGATGACTGGAGTTGGCTCCATTCGTTGGGTCCAGGATAGAAACCACTGTAATAATCCATCAGCCTTCGGAGTGTCATGTACAATCCTGAGGGTAGTCGCTTCTCAGAATAATGTATTCATCTCCTGGGTTAAAGGTAAGAATGAAAAAATTGCTGATGACTTAAAATACTAAGTGAGGGTTGTTACTGGGCATCTTTTCTTGCTAACGTTGCTGAATCCAGATGAGAATTTGGGAGACTTGTTACATAACTGAAACTGTCAGTTCAGCTCAGCTGGGAGAATCCTGGACTGGTTCCAGTGTTCCTTCTGCCTCTGGCTTAGCTGCATGATCCTGAGCAAGTCACTGGACACCTATTTTGCCACTGATAGTCTCAGGAATGAAAGAAATGTGTCTATTCCACAATGAAATTCAGGAAGGTTCTTTTAAAAAGTAGAAAACACAGTGGAAATGGGTAGTGTTAAAAAGTGTTCCTGGATTTAGGAAACACACACTTATTTTCTTCTAGGTTTATTTCAGCTTGGTAATTAAGAATATATATTTTTTAAATTTTGTAAGAGCTCTTCAAGGAGAAATTTGCCATTTCTGGAAAATGAATGTGGTTCTAAACTTGGAATCATATTTTTAGACACTGCAACCTGGTTTCTCACCAAATGTCCATAGCTTCCTACTGGACTTTTCATGCTTTTCACTTTTTGTTGTTGTTGTCATCTTCTCTCTTCCTTTTGGATTCTCTCTCTCTCCCTCTCTTATTCTCTCTCTCTCTCTCTCCCTTTCTCTCTCCTGCCCCATTGTCTCTGCCCTCCCCCATCTCTGCTGTAGAATAGCTTTTATTTTCAAATTACAAAGGTTCTTTGTTTCATTTTAATGATATTAAAAGAATAATCTTTGGGATAGATTCTGAAGAGCAGAAATTACTGTACAATTTTATGAAAGGCAGGTCCAGCAAAGACGAGTTTGGGTGAAGTAAATATCGTACTGAAATTACCTGAAATTTAGTTTGGGACTGAAAACTAGTAAGAATAGAACCATCTTGTGGTACATCCAGATTTGGAAAGGACTTTTTTTTTTTTTTTAAATCAGGTGATAGTTACTAATATCACTGGTAATAGAAGATGGAAATTTTAGCTTAGAATATAATAATATATGATAGTATAATAAATGTAGAAGATGTCAAAACTTCAAAAAATCTGCATAAATGTGCTAACTATAGAGAGAGTTCATCAGAACTAACAGAGAATTGGAAACTTTGAAAAAAGTATATTCTTTCCTATGTGGTATAGGCTATGTTCCTGTGGAAGAATATTGGTTGGAGAGACTTAAAATTGTATGATTTACTGAATATTAAGCAAACTTGACTATAAGGTAATCTTTTTTCCAAAGAGAAGATCCTAAAAAGAATTTTTGATTCATTTTGTTTGCTTGGTTTACCAACTTGAATACATACTTTTAGGGATGTTGTTTAAAAAGCTATTTATAAAATGTAATTATTTTATTTGAACACACAATTTAAAAAGTGCATATTATTTAAATGATATAGTAATGAACAAATGCTTTTTTCCATGTTCTCATTACACAAAGCACCTATATTAAAATGTATCACTTGCATTAATATTTTATAATGCCTGAGTATCATTAAAAGCATTTTCTGAAAATTATCGTTTAGACACCAGTATCTTTGTTATAACTGGAACCATTTGTTGGGTCATCTAAACGAAAGAATTTATCACCTTTCTATCCAGGTTGTCGGAGATATATTTCTTTTACATCTTATGCATAAGGTGGCCAATGGAGATTTTACCCTAAGCCACAAATCTCACTTTCATAATCATCATTTCAACAACTTAATCATTAATACTTTATTTTTAAAAGTGATATATTAAAGGTGTGTTTATATCCAAAACTCAAGGAATAATTGTTAAGTATGCATAAATTTATTTGCCACCTTACGAAGTTAATTCCATCATTAATTGAGTTATTTTGGGTTAGTGAACCTTTCCCAAATAGAATTTTCTTTTTTTTTTTCCAAATAGAATTTTCTTGTTAAAATAAGAGAACTCTATTTAATATTAGAGATTCTAGAAGATGACTTCCTTGTTTCTGAGGAATAATTTTGAAAAGATAACCCATCTTATATTCAAGCATACATGATACTTGTGCTTTTTAGTGATCGGGTCTATTGAGGGTAGTATCTTTAGAAGCTTATGTTCTCTTCCTGTTAGGCACTTTCATTCCCTGTAGTTAACATTGCCAGAGAAGATGAGAGTGATTACTCAGAACTGAAGATGAAGCATAGGGAAGGAAGCTCCTACCAACTGGAAGAGGAAGTAGAATGACCTTCTGATTCCACAGGAAGGTAAAGAAAAAGGTAAGAGTGGCAGGAGGAGCTAGGAGAGCTCTCTTCCTCCCACCATTTGCCTAAAACCCAAAGACAGAAGGCCATAGAAGCACTCATAAAAGTTTTTCAAAGTCCTAGAAATGTCCTGGGGGAGGTAACAAGTCTCTCAGAGAAGTTGTCTCTTGGGAGCCACATTCAACATGGCATCAGGCAATAGACTAGAAAAAGCCAAGGAAAGTAATCTGAAGAAAAGCTTCACAGAGCTCTGTGCACTTTAGGTGAGTGTGAGAGAAAGCAGCTAAGAATTACATACAGAAACAAAGAGCCAAGAGAACCCCCCAAAATGGGGTCAAATTTTACTGGCTGAAGTAAGCCACTGGTCGTATCTAACATCAAGGGTGCATAGAAGCATAATTAATGTTTACAATTTGTGCCACCATAAGTCTTATTTTTTTTTAATAGAGAGCATTGCTTGTTCAGAGTTCCATTAAACCAAGAGAACTCATTGGTTCTCAGATCAGGGGTTGGCAAACTTTTTGTGTGAAGGACCAGACAATAATTTTTTTTCAAGTTTTTATTTAAATTTCAGTTCTTTAATTCACAGTGTAATATTAGCTTCCGGTGCAGAATTTAGTGATTCATCACTTACCTTTAGCAGCCAATGCTCCTCACAAATGCCCTCCTTAATACCTATCACCTATTTAACCCATTCCCCTACCCACTTCCCCTCCTTTCTTACACCCTACACAAAAATAAATTCAAAACAGATAATAAATATTTTAAACTTGGTGGACCATGCGGTGTCTGGTGCAACTACTTGATTCTGCTGGTGTAGTGGGAATCGAGTACTTGCAACAGCTGTTGTAGTGCATAGCTGATATGCAAATGTATGGGAGTGGTATGTTCCAATACAATTTTATTTAAGGACACTGAAGTTTGAAACTCATAAAATGTTCATACATCACAGAATATTATTCTCCTTTTCATTTTTTTCCCCCAACCAGGTAAAAATGCAAAAACCATTTTTAGCTTGCAGGCTGTACCAAAACAGATGGTGGGCTGAACTTGGAATAATACAAATCTTATATAGAGAATTGAAAACATACAAAATTATTGGAAGGGATGGAGGAACAGTTCTAGCCTTAACAACCAGGAACAACTAGTAGCTCCAGATATTACTCTGCCTTTGCCTCGAGCCGGTAAACCGCTATCACAAATGCAGGCAGCTGAAAAATGGTGATCTGCTGCTAATTGTGCTGACTTCTGAGGCTGTGGTCCCAGGCTATTGTGCCACAATCCAGAAATATGCCACTGCTGTTCTAGGAAGCTGCTGAATCAGGAATTCACCCACCACGTTGGGAAGTCTCTGCAATAGCTGCCACCTTGGCCTTAATCCTTGCCAGCAAAATGTATGCCTCAGACTTGGCTTTTTCCTACATTTGATTCAGTTTCTAAACATTCCCACATGCGAATGATGGAACCTAAATCATATCCTGGTGCCCAAAGAGTCTGAGAAATGGTTTCTAACTTTCCAGCTACTGCATGTTAGCAGTGGGTTTAAATGGATCTTTGACAAAGCAATTAAATGTATGGAACGTAGCCCAATGAAAGGGAGACGGACTCATTTAAGATGACTTCTCTGGCATTTCCAAATCCTTCTGAGCTCTCAGGAAGATTGGGGTCTTCTGTGTAACTCCCACAACATAATATAATGGTAAAAATGATTGTATACGTGTTTTCCTCCCACCAATACTACAGCCCCCAAACAATCACTTATATCATCCCACCGAAAAGTAAATTTTCGACAGTTGCACAAATAGATTTATATAGTCGTATTCATGGTGGCCCTGTTTGAAATAGCAACAAAAAGTGCTTTTTAATAGAGAAAAGGGTAAAGATTTGGGCATAGACATGTTACAAAACGATTGAAAGAAAAGTATGGTTGTAGATACTGACATGGAAAGAGGTCTCAGACACATTGTAAACAAATAGAATTCAAGAACAGTTTATGAAGTATGATCTTTTGGAAAGATAATTTTTAAATGCATTATTATCTTCATTGAGTTGTTTTCATCTTAAATATAATCCAAAGGTGTAAATATAGTTCATAGAATTATATAAAATAGATAATGTTCTCTATCATCCTCATCCCCTGAGATAACCAGGGTCAGTTTTTATGTACGTATATTGCTTTTTTACTGTACACAGCTGAAGTTTGGATTATGTTTTTAAGTGAATTTAGTTTTGAGTGGCACATTTTTATTTTTTAGGAGTCAGATTTGTTGTGTCAGGGCTGTACTACTTGGGGACTTTTGTGGCACTCTTAATTTCATTTTTCTACCAAAAATAGCCATAGGGGGCCGCTGATTCCTTCACAGATACCATTTCTATGGGCTAATACACAGGACTGACTTGTTTCATAAATTTGGTTCAATTTTACACAATTTTAAATTGTAACGCATTTCAGAGGCTACTGTTTTCCACAAGTATTACAAAGTGCTTTATTTTCAGTGCAAATATGACATTTAATCAATCCAAAACAGGCAAGGTACTTGTAAGCATTAAACAAAAAATTGATGTCTCTGAGAAGCAGTACATTGTTAGGTCCTCCTTGAACACTTGCGTAATTCTCAAATTGTAAGGCTTCTAGACAAGATACTTCATTTTCCTATTATTGTGCAAAGAGAGAATCTACATAAAATAAGTGTAGGAGATCCTTCAGTCATCACTTAATATCTTCATGAGAGTATCGCCATCATGATTTCTCCCTGTGTATATAGGTCCATCATTGCTTTTCATAAAATAAACTATAAAACATAAGTTTTTCAGTTCTGTTGCTACAACTCATTTATTTTCTACTTGAGCAAAATATACATAGGTGAATAACCTGTCTGGAAGTAACTGTAAAAATCATAATGTCCAATAGCAATTAAGTCTTGAGGTAATAAGACACTTAAAGTAATTATAGTTAAACCTGACTAGTTCTGAGTAAGTGAAAGGAAAAGAATGCAAAATGGAAAAAGACTGAATTGTCAAATGCATTTAAGCAGTGGTTTTCAAACCATTGGGCCTTAGAACTTCTATATACCAAAAAATCATCAAGAATGCCCAAGTAGAACCACCAGATAAAATATAGGATGCCTAGTGACATTTGAATTTCAGATAAACAATGTATAATTTATTAGCGTAAGTTTGTCTCAACTATTCCATGGGACATATGTATATTAACTGTTATTGATTGTTTATCTGAAATTCAAATTTACTGAGCATCCTTAGCTTTATTTACTAAATCTGACAACCCTACCCCAATTTGTTACATCTGTCAGTACTTTCCATGTTATAAATTAAGACTGAGAAATTTTTTAAAGTCTATATTCATTAATTCATTTTAAGATAATAACTTAAAATTATCTTAATATGTCTATTACAGAAGTCACAATTTTATGAAAAATAATTACTTTCCTTAAAAAACAATCAGATGGTTGAAATGGTTTTATATTTTTTCTAATCTCTTTAATATCTAGCTTAATAGAAGACAGCTAGATTCTCATACCTGATTCTCTATTGAACCTATTGCACAATGTTGTTCCATTTAAAATATCTGAACAAAACATGGCCTCACTCAGATATGTAGTTTGGAAAAAGAAATAATATTTTATTCTGCTTTGATCTACACCCCAAATCCACAACTGATAGTTCCTAAAGGGTTGGTTGCAATAAGGAATCAGAAATTGTAACCGTTACTTTTTCATACTATCATAAAATCCATTCATCTGTCTAGCTCTTTGAGTGGATATTCTATCCTTGCCTGATGTCACATCATGGGACATTAGTCATTTGGGAAATAATAGGCTTACTGATGTATTTAGTTCTTTCAAATGATCTTTATACAGAATCAACAGATCACATTTGTTAATATCACCACCACCAATTTCATCAGAAGAATCTTCAGTATTAAGAAGATGTCAAGCTCAAGGTGATAGATTTGTGTTTCCCAAAATACCAATTTTTCCTTGGAAATTCAAATTTTATCATTGGCAATAGATCCTAATTTTTTTTTTTCCTTGAAGCTAACAGGCTCATTTGTTTTTTTCAAGAAAATGTTTGCCAGATACCCCAGTCTGAACAATCACAGTCAGTCATTTTCTCAAGTAGAGATCGTGTTCCATTAAAAAAAAGCAGCTTGTTCAGTTCTCAACACATTTTCCTTATGATCACAATCATACTTAGGCAGAAGTACTTTTATGTGTACTTCCAATTGTCATCATACACAATAAAAAAATGTGTACTTAAGGGTAGAGATTTAATTAAAGTAATGCTTAATCAAAGTGGTTCTTAAGTGAAATTGGCTTTTTTTCTTTCCAGCATGAGTGTATGGCAGTGACGACTACAAATGATCAGTTGTGCAGTTTGCTACCATTGTCTTGATTCACACCAAGTTGCCAGGCCCATTGCTTTCTCACCATGTGTTCAAATGTCCGCACAGTGAAAAGGCAAATGGCTTCCTAGCATTATTATAAAGAAAGTTTTTATTCTGTGAACTTCCTGAAAATGTCTCAGGAGCCTATAGAGTTCTGCATACCAGGCTTTTAGAACTGCTGCTTAAACAACAACAGCAAAATTGTGTTATTTTCGAGAGTACTTTAAAGAGCAGGTAGTTACAATAGAAACACCAATATTTATATCTACAATAATTAATGGACTAATCCAACATATTTTCTTAAACATTCACCACCCAGACATTTTCTTCTTTCCCTTTTTTTCCCATTCTCAAAGATTTATTTATTGAGAAAATGCCCTTTTTTTCCCATTCTCAAAGATTTATTTATTGAGAGAAAGAGAGTGCACACACATGTGCATGCATGCAGAATGGGGGGAGGGACAGAAGAAGAGGAGGAAAGTGAACTCCAAGCAGACTCTTACTGAGCCCCAAGGCTGACTGGAGCTGGATCTCACAACCCTGCGACCATGACCTGAGCAGAAACCAAGAGGCAGAGGCTCAACCAACTGAGCCACCCGGCTGCCCCAAGACACCCTTATCTTCTGTAGCTCCATTTTACCATCTCTTTTGGTTGAAGTACCACCTTCTCATTTGGTCCTCTACTCTTACACATCAATAATTCTGCTCATGAGCATCTATGTCCAAAATAAAATCATATACAAGTACACAGGAAGGTCTTTGTTTGGGGTTGTATACAATTTAATGCTATCCGTGCCCCAAGGCCACAGCGACATTGCTACAGCCAACCTGCTCCATGGTTAAGTCTCATTGTTCCCTTGCTTAACCCGGTGAATAGATTTCTCACACCTTGATCTCAGTCCAACCTCTCTTTTATTTTTCTTATTAATTTTCAAAGTGTACATGTGTGCACGTGCATACACATACACATACACACTTCAGCCCTACAATTTGCTATTTCCTAAACATGTATTATACTTATAAGCTCCCATGTTTTGTGCATGTTCTCTTTTCTGTTTAAAATATACCTTTCAAACCCTCATTTACCTGGCAAATTTCTCCCCAAACAAATATTTACTCATAACTCATCTTCTCAAGGAGGCCATTCATGAACACCTTTTCAAAAATAGTACCCCCTCCAACATTTCATTTCCTTCTCCTGTTTTGTCTTTCCTTCTCACTTCTTACATGCAATATATAGTACTTATCTTGATTAATTACTGCCTCACCCACTAGAATGCATGTACCATGAATGCATGTACTATGTATTCTCCACAATTATATCTTCTGCACCTACTTGTACTTTCCAAATATTTGTAGGTGCTCAATAAATATTTGTTGAATGAATGAATAATTTCAAACAGCATCTCCTCTATTAACTCCCTTCACCTTAGTAAGGTCAATTTAATCGCATTTTTCTCACTATTTTCATGCTATATACAATACTCTACTATTTATCACTTTGTTTTGACCTTATTTATTTTTAAAATGCAGTGTTTCTGCCAGACTATAAAACCTGTAACATACATAACTTGATTTATTCATCCTCAGCTGTTGGCACATGCTGACACTTAGTAGGTATTTTGGAAACATTTGTTGAATAGAAAAGTAAGTGATGCTCCACGACACAGTTAAAATGAAAAATGTAATAAATTGGGGTTTGCGTAAAATGGCATGCCTGATAGAAGCAGCTATTTTAAGTAAAAAAATAATAATAGTATTGAATGGCTTTTAAAATATGGTGCAGAGCTGCTATTGCCACTGAAACTAATAGCATATATAAATACTTCTTTCTGTGTTAAACATGGTTGATATCAGCGTTGTCATGAACCAAGAGTTTTCCAGAGATTCTATCTTAATGCCAGTGGTCTTCTCTGGTTTAGACACCCTTCTGGTATTCCTCTTGCTCTCTTACTCCCTCCAGGAAAGAGGTTCTGATATGAATCAGATGTCTATTTGCTTTGTAATGCTATTTATAGTCTTTAATCTCTAATTTCTTTAAGGGATAGCTTTCTCTCCTTTAAAAAATTCAGATATCAGATGCCTTGCGAAGGAGATATTTGTCAGGATCTTTCTTCTATTAACCAAAGAAGTCATACCATACAAAGGTTCTTTTTAAAGATGAATCTGATTTATTCCATTGGTTAGTCATGACGAAATGCTCATATCTTCTCATGCCATTATCCACACTATAGTGAAAAAATAGAATTGAGAATTTTACCCCAAGGAGCAAAAAGCACCCTCGTGGTTTAGATATTTGGTTAACACAAGCCCTTCAGAAGGTAGGAATCCATTGCAGGAGTGAAGGTATGGGTGGGGGATGTTAGGGTACAGAAGGAGCAGCTGAATGAGCTGTTTGAGGACCCAGTGTGTTTCAGGAGTTTAAGAAGGGTCTGGGAAGGTGAATGTGTAGTGGAAAGAGTTCAGAGCCCAGCAGCCTGGGGTCAAAGGTTTGACCCCTGACCTTTTATTTTAACATGTGTCTGTGGGAAAGGATCTACAATGAAGATTCAACTAAATGGTTTGCTCCCCATCTTGATCCTGATTATGAAAATAAGAAATACAGGGGAAAAAAAGAAGGAAGGGAAAATTTAAAGCTCTACTGTATAAAATTAATAGCCATTTATGTAAACTCTGTGTAGTTTGTTGGCTTTTCATATGATAATAACAATGTGCCTATTACTAAATGTGATTTATTCACCACTATAAACTTTAATTTGATTAGAATTGCTCATGCTTGCAGAGTCTACCATTATAAACAACATCGTAATCTGTCCAGGACTTTAAAGAACACGCAAATTGGCACAAAAGGACTCCTACTTATCACCTACACCAGATAAAATTTTAATGTTTTATGGGAAATGTTACCAGTAAAAGAGGTTATATATACTTCAAATAGAACTTCTGTATGTTGTTTGCATTTTATGATGTCTGGTAAAGTATTCCTGACTGACCTTTCTGATCTTACTGATTACAGCTTTAGGTTTCTGTGATTCAAGTCCTTGAGAATACATACCTATGTCTAAAGTGATTTTCTAAGACATCCTCGGCAGAGACAAAATATGATCCATAGCATGACCTTTGTTATCCACTTCTTAAATCTGAAATTGAAGATGTGAAGCTTCGACATCCAAATATTTCTCATGCATCTTTTGATAACTTTTACCATCAGAAATGTGTGGTATAAAATGTAAATTCTGCAGTCACTACTAATCTTGGCATGGTGTGTGACAGCACTATTTAAATTCCTTATCAAGAGAGTAAATGCAGCCTTAGAGAACATTAAAAAGGTGTTCACATTTTCAGAGACCAGTTTTCAACTGTGAAAATGTCTGGTGGTACAATAATGATCGAGTTCATTGGTCCATCAAGCTGTGTCCTTCTGTCTGAGGCAGCTTTTCATTTACATATTGACATTAAGGATGACCTTCTCTTCTGACCTTTTAACCCCAAAGAAGCTAATCCTGTCTTTACTACATAAAGGGGGTGGGAGGAGTCCTCTGCTTCAATTGTTTTCCAAATTTAAGAACAGGGCCCTTATTGTTTTTACAAAAATTAAGATTTTTAGCACAATTAATAATCACCAATTTAGGATTTCACAAAATATTTAACACGATATGTTGTGCTGTAGAAATGCTATTAAAATCAATTGTCACAGAAGTAAAAGAAGCACATGAACAGAATTCACTACTCATCAAATCAATAAACAATAAAATGAAATGTTAGAGCATTTCCTTTTACTAAATAAAACAGCTTGATTTTTTCCTAACAGTCTTGTAAGTCTATTGAACCCAGACATAAACTGGCCAAAGAGCTTACTTTTGGTTTAGAATAAAAGGTAAAAATGTCTCCATCTATCCCTGATGATCTAACCTTTGGAGCTCATAATCTGAAAGAGGACAAAATGCCCTAGAAGAGACATATCTGGCTGTCATCTTTGGTGTATAGGCAAGCAAAATAAACTAGATACAATGGAGAAGCTTGGAATCTTTTTTATCTATAGTAAGATAAATGTAGCCACTGAATGTTGTTGATTCTCTGAACATCATTGCAGAGTTTGGCAAATGTTCCCTAAAGCTTAGTTTACTTAATTTAACTAAAATTTATGCATTGACAATGCATCAGTTTATAAAATGGGAAAAGAAGGTTGTTTTATGATCTATCATTGGAAAAAATATTTTTTACAAAAGATGCTGTAAACGTCTCTCATTATTTGGATTAATTTGATCTTCTGATTGACTCTGCCAAAAACCAATTCTTTTATATTTAAGGAACTAGAATGCTGTTATTAAATACATCATTCAGTATTTATCAGAGAGCATGGAAATAGGTAAAGTGAATTTTAATTTATTCAGTTCAACACTTTTTATATTAGGAACAAAAATAAATTTGCTTCAAACAAAGTCTTACATTGTTTCTAGGTTTGGATATTTGATAAATGCAAATCAGTCATTTACATGTGTTGACAATTTATAGACTTGATTGGAAATACTCAGTTTAGAAAAATTCAAAGAGAAGTTCCAAATAAAAAATGGTTAAAATATTTGTTACATAGATCACGCATATAAACAAACTCAATAAAAACTCAAAAAAAACTTCTTTCATAGTAAGTAGGCTGACTTTAAATTTGTAGTCATATACGTCATTATAAAACAAACTTTAAATTAAATTCTATCTCAACTTTGCTAAATATCCTCCTTTCTTCTGCTAAAACCTCACTCAAAATTAAGTTTCTGTGACAAATACCCACCATTTGCTTAGATGTGGATGGCCCTGGAGGGTATTATGCTGAGTGAAGTAAGTCAATTGGAAAAGGACAAACATTATATGGTCTCATTCATTTGGAGAATATAAAAATTAGTGAAAGGGAATAAAGGGAAAGGAGTGAAAATATCAGTGAGGGTGACAAAACATGAGAGACACCTAACTCTGGGAAATGAACAAGAGGTAATGGAAGGGGAGGTGGGCAGAGGGTTGGGGTGACTGGGTGATGGGCACTGAGGGGGGGCACTTGATGGGATGAGCACTGGTGTTATGCTATATGTTTGCAAAGTGAACTCCAATAAAAAAAATATAAAATAAAATAAAATAAAATAAAATAAAATAAAATAAGTTTCTGGAGAGGCTTTAATGGCATATATTGATTAAGTCCTCCCTTCCCCAATTTTTACAATGCTAATTTTATTTATTAACATACATTAATTGTATTATCTTTATGTCCTCCCTGATATAGTTCATGTCTTCCCTTCCTTCTTTATTTCCCTGAGACATCTACTTAAATAAGTCTTTGGAGCACTTTGGTTATTACTAGATATTTTTGGAGACCACGTTGACAAGGCTAATAAAATAACATTTACTAAATTATGCCCCAAGGCCCTGAACCACTTCCATATTAAAGAAAATAAAATCATTTTTGCATTGTAACATTCAGAACTGATTTTGAGTATCACTGCTTTAAAATTGATGATTAACTTGTTTGTTTTTATTCTGGAGTTTTCTGGAAAGTAGATGAATCATGTGGACTTTTAAATGTTATTTGCTCTTTGAGAGTCACCACTTAGTATAATCATGGAAAGAGAACATTTTTATGTTGGTAATTATATCGCATTGAATCTAATCTCTGGGAATTGAAAATCATTTTTTTCAAGGAGTATTATATTTGTTTAAGTTATTGGAATTTAAGAAGATCAAAATTCTGTGAAATACTATAATTTCTATGTACAACATACTCATATTCTGCTGATAATGGAAGAATAGCATTTTGCACTTCTTGCTAAAATTGAAAATTCTAATCATATACCCTGCTTATTATATACCTTCGTTATTAAACTGTGATCACTAAAGAACTTGAACTTAATGCAAGACACTTACCATTTGAATAGCAATTGGTATTACATATATCCTGTCTTTGATTTTGATCCTAATCACTCTGAACTTGGGGTTGCCCTATGAACAAGTAGATTCACAATTCAACATCCTAATGCAGTAAAAACTAAATAGCATTCATGTAAAATGGAAGTGTTCCAAGAACTTTATGACCAGATATGTGGAAGTTTGAGTTCTTGGCTCTGATATGCAGGGCTCTCTGTAGAACAGAGTAACAGACAGATGATCTCTCTGCAGAATTCATTGTCAGGAACTGGAAAATTATTAGTTGGATAGTGCCCCTCAGTCCTGATCTTACACAAAACTGAAGCAATTTCCTCAGTGCAATGTGGCATTTTCATGAGTCTGCTTTAAGATTCATTCTGCAGCATCAAAGGGAGACCTTATGAGGTATTTCATATAAATCAAGAAAACCGTGGTGTTCTATTATATTTCTATACATATCAATAGTTGGGATAGGAATAGCTCTTGGAATAATGGTTCCATTTATTTAATATAATGCTTAAAAATTGACTGAAGGAAATCTCTTTGTTCATGTCTTGCAAACTATGTTAAAAATTATTTTTTTTGTTAATAAAAGAGCAATGAGTTTCTCATTGTTAAAAGTTTAGAAGACACAGAAAAGAACAAGAGAATAAAATTCAAGCATAATCTGTCACTTGAAGATCACTACTATTAATATTATGTTACTGTATTTTAGTATTTTTCTCTATTGGTACAGCACATATATCCTAGTGAATACATATTTGGAGAGAAACTGTAAATAATGGATATTTGTGATTATTTGGATTTACTTAGCATTTATTCCCCTTTCTAATAACTCCTGATTTCCTACTTCAGTATCACCTTACCATCATGTATAGTCTTGGTGGGATCATAAATTACGAATCCTTTTCCTTACCCAACCAAGGACTGGCGGTTAACTGAAAATAAAACAATTAGTTTCTTTCTTCCAGGATTTTGGATCTTAAGTGAAATGACAGAAAGATGGGTGGGATGGGGGTGGGGATATAAAACATTTGGTAGACAAATTGGGAAAGATAGTTAAGTAATTGCCTGCCCTATTCCAGTCTTATGTTTTATCCTGCTTCCTGGACTCCTTTGTCTGGTTACTCTTACCTGCATAGTCTGTAAGTGCCTGAGCTAAAGCTGGGTTTTGTGCTTATAACCAAAGAACTTGATACACTGAGTATATACAATTTTGTAAACTATTTATTTCACATCCACATATTGTGACTATAGTAGGTACATATATATTTGCCATAGTGACCTGTGCTGCAGTAGACATCTTTAGACATAAATATTTATGTGCATCCCTGATTATTTCCTTAGGTTCAATTTGTAGAAGTAGAACTACTAACCACTTTTCAGTTTTTTATCTATTGATCAATAATCCCAAACAATGGTTATGCCAATTATGAGAATGCCAACTTCCCTATACTCCTTCCAAAACCCTCTTTATTTAATATTGTCAATTTGATAAAAATATTTTATATTTTAAATTTTCAGTTCTTAATTACAAATAAGTTGAGATTTTTCACCGATTGTTAGGCCATTAAAATGTCTTTGTTGAATCATTATATTTTTTTTCTACTGCTAAAAAAGTTTGTACCTTATTTGTTTGTAAGAGCTCTTTATGTATTAAATACATTACTCTTTAGATTAAGCATGCTGCAAATATTTTCATAATTTGTCATTTGACTTAATATTTTAGGTATTTTTTTGGCATACAAAAATTAAATTTTTAAATAGATGTCTTAATCTAAAGGAGTACCTTTCTAACTTAAGACCTGATCTTAAGCCTTCTTTACACTCAAATACATAAATATTCACCTTTATCTGGTTGAAACAAGGCTAGCTTACTTTAAACTTAACTATATTTTATATATATTTTAAACCTCTTATTTTAAACCCTTACTATATTTGAAGTAATTTTAGCATATCATACGAAGTAAGAATTTGATTTTCTTCTTTCTCGATGGTAGTAGAATATCCCAATATATATCAAATATCAATAATATGATTTAAATAATCTTTCCTTTCATGATTATTTTAAATACCCCCTTTATCATATAATGCCTTGTTACATGAAGTGTGATTCACAGCACAGGAGCATTAGAATCATCTGGGAGTTTGCTGGAAATGCAGGATCATAGGCTCTACCTCAGATCTACTGAACATAATTTGCATTTAAATAAGATCTCCAAGATTTGCATGTACATTGTGGAGAAGCAGTGGTTTCACTTTCATTCAGTCTCAAGTCATTCACCAGATGATTCATTTTCTCTTAGTACAACCTCATTAGTTTTTTTAAATGACTATTTTTTTCTTCTTTATTCTTCAATATAAACTTTCTAATCATATGATCAAGTTCCAAAAATGATTTCTTTGAATTTTTTCTTTTTTTTGGAACTGCATTGGCATGTCATAGATTTTTTAAAAACATGTTCAAAAAGTATACTTCTATTCCTAATATACTAAAATTTTTTGTTTCAACCAGGAATAGATCTAAACTTATTGAGAACCATTTCAAGATCCATTGAGATCATTAACATATTTTTTCTTTGATTCTGATGGGACATATTACACTAAAAGATTTACATATATTAAACCGTAAGTGCCTTCCTAAAATAAAATCTATTTGATCATAGTTTTTTAAAAATAGACTTTAATAGTTTCTAGTTTTTTCTTTAAAGATTAAAAAAATTACAAAGAACTTTTGTGATGTATGTGTGTGCATGTGTGAATATACATTCATGTGCATATCATTATTGCCAGATTTCATTGTCAGAGTTATTATGGCTTGGTAACATACACTGTGACATTTTTCATCTTTTAATATGTTTTTTCCAACATTTTATTATGAAAAAATTCAAACATACACAAAAGTATAGAAAAATTGTTTTGGAAGACTTGTTTAGTTACCTCTTAGATTCTACAATTAACATTTTTTAATAGTTGCTGTATCCTCCCTCCATTCATATCCTATCCTTCTGCCTAAATTTTAACCTATGTTATTTTTATGCATTTTGAAATAAGTTGCACATATCAGCACATGTCAGCATACATTTTACTAAATAAAGTTCAATATTTGTCTACTGTTTTTCTCTTTTGATGTAAAAGTTACTTACAATAAGATGCATAAATCTTTTTTTTTCTTTCTTTTTTAAAGTAGGCTCCATACCCAGCATGGAGCCCAATAAGAGTTTGAACTTCTGACACTGAGATCAAGACATAAGCCAAAATCAAGAGTTGGACGCTTAACTGACTGAGCCACCCAGGCAACCCAAGATGCATAAATTTTTATTGTTCCATTCAATGAGTTCTGACAAATCTGTACAACTGTGTAAGCAAATTCTCTATCAAGATACAGAAGTTTACCATCACCCCAAAAAGTTCACTAGGGTCTCTTTTCATTCTCTGCCTGCCCTCAAGAGACAACGGCCATTCTAATTTTTTTTCAACCAGAGATCTGTTTTGCCTATTTTAGAATGACACATAAATGCAGCCATATAATTTTTACTCTTTTTTTGTAAGTCTCTCTCACTCAACAGACATTTTTGAGAATAATTTTTATTGTATGTATCAGTAGTTTATTTTGTAAATTCCTAGCTAGTATTTCATTTTTTGGATATAGTACAATCTGCTTATTCTTCTGTTGAGAAACACATGGTGTATTTCTACATTTTAGCTAATATGAATAAGGCTTCTATAAATATTGTTTCAAAGTCTTTTTGTGTACCTGTGTTTCCTTTCTTTTTTTTTTTTTTTTAAGATTTCATTTATTTATTTGACAGAGAGAGAAAGAGAGAGCATGAGCAGGGGGAGTGGCCTGCAGAGGGAGAGGGAGACGCAGACTTCCACGTGTAAGGAGCCTGATGTTGGGCTTGATCCCACGACCTGAGATCATGACCTGAGCTGAAGGTAGTATAAAATGTATAGTAGTATAAAATGCTTCACTGACTGAACCACCCAGGTGCCCCAGGGAGATGTGTTTCCAATTTCTCTTGCTAAATACCTGAGTGAAGCAACTGGGTGATAATGTTTAATTTTATAAGAAATTGCCAGATTTTGGCTTTTTTTCCCCCAAAAGTAGTTCTTTTATATTTTATGTGAGTGGTTGTTTTGATATTTATGTACTTACTAAAATGTATGAGAGTTCTAGTTGTAACAAACTCTCACCAACACTTCATGTTACCCATCTTTTTAATTTAAAATGCATTCTGGTTAATCTGTAGTGTTAGCTAAGCTATTTAAGCAGTCAGTATTGGGTATGAACTATATGCTCCTTGGAAGTGTGAGGATAAATTTCCCCAGAAATGACTAGATCTACCAATATTTTTGGAGTCAATTATGGAGATAATTTGGACATTCTTGCTTAAGTGGGTTTTTCCCCCTAATTCTTGTTGGGGTGTATTTTAGTAATTTTTCTTTTCAGGGAAAATTATACATTTAATCAATTTTTTAGTTTATTGGTTTAGATTTGTACATTTTATACTCTTACAGTTTAATCTTTGTAAGAGTATAAAATGTATACTTTGTATATTTGTATAAAAATATACACTTTGTATTTACTAAGTGTATATTTTTAATTTTTCCTTTCCACAGCCAGACCTAACTAGATTTTTTTCTGTTTAAATATTATTTAAAAATACTCAGTTTTAAAATTTATTTATCAATTATACACTATAAATTAGTGACTGTGAACTCTGGTTTCCCTTTAAGACACAACAAGTTTACATCTATATTAATTCTTAAATGTATGACCTAGGATAATTTACTTAAACTTCATAAGTCTATGTTTTGTCATCTATAATAAGAATATAGTTCCAGTGTAAAGGGGCTATTGTATTCTGTGAGGTCAATCTCATAAAATAGAGTGCTTTGCAGTATTAAATAAATGTTAATTTTGTTTTAGTATGCTTTTTTTTTTTTTTGCTTTCTTGTTCATATATTATTTATTTTGTCTCTAACTTAGTTACTCCTGGTTTATTTTTTCTAGAATTTTGACTGGATGCTTTGTATATTTATTTTTTGTTTATGACTGAAAGCATTTAATTCTATAATTGGATTTCATTTTATACATTTTGATTGCCACTTATTTTTTTAACCACAATACCTATTTTAACAACCCCTTTGCGAAAGTCTGGGGAAGAGGCTTAATAACCTTTATTAAAGTAAAGTACTGTCTTTGTGTGTGTGTGTGTTTTTAAATGGACTTGAATATTAACAATGTAATTTTAATGCATTTCCTTTATTATTTACCTAATATAACTTCATACATTTTCCTTTCAATTTTTTACTATTATAAGAAAACATCTTATATTTGGACACTTTTAATCCTTTTACATAAAACTTCTAAATCAAAAATTTATCTTTTAATGGTTGAATTTAATTCATTTATATTTTTGTCATAATGGTATATTTATTATTTCTGCTATTCTTTATGCTTCTAGTAATTCCTTTAATTTTCTTCCTTTCTTTTTTAATCTTTTGCTGAAGATCTTTCCTTAGTTGAGTGTATCAGATGCCTCAACTAATGGCATACTCTACTTACTGCTCTTTGAGAGGTCCTCTTTGGTTTATTTTATTTTCCCTTCAAAACTTTCACCACTGGGACGCCTGGGTGGTTCAGCAGTTGAGCATCTGCCTTTGGCTTGGGGGTGATCCTGGAACCCAGGGATCTAGTCCCACATCAGGCTCCCTGTGGGGAGCCTGCTTCTCTCTTTGCCTAAGTCTGCCTCTCTCTGAGTCTCTCATGAAATAATAAATAAAATCTTTAATAAAAAAAATGTCATCACTGATCCCAGTGTCTCTTTATAATCCCACAATGACTTAAATGTCCATGCTATATATTTTTGCAAAAGCAGGTGTTTGTAAATTAGAAAGAGATGTTTTGTGTTTAATAAGGTTGATGTAGTATGTTGTATAATTTAGGTGCATATATGGGCTTTAATTTACAAGGTTAGTAGATCTTATTCTCTTTCTTATCTTTTTTAAACACTTTTTAAAAAGCATTCATTCACCCTGCCCTATGTACATTTAGCTCATGGCTTCTGAAACCTGTATATCCCATGATGATCACCAAAACTTAACTATCTTTCACCTAGTGATGGGTACAAATAAATCCACAAACAGTTTTTGCTTTTCTTTTCTTTTTTGCATGGACTTATTAGAGAGCATTTAGAATATGCTTCCAGGAGTTACCTGCTATGTCATAGTGAATATGGTTCTTAATTTTAGTGAGATCATATAGTTCTCCAGAGTGTCTATACTGGTTTATATTTCAAGTAACAGCACAACAGTTTCCCTACATGCTAACCAATGTTTGGTATTATCTGTTTTTATTGCCAACCTGAAAATCATTAGAAACTCTTCTCTTTTTTATTTAACATGCATTTTAAAAAATATTTATTTATTTATTTTAAAGAGAAAGAGAGAAAGAAAAGAGAGAGTACGTAAGTGGGGAGAGGGGCAGAGGGAAAAACTGCTCAAGCAGGGCTTGATGTGGGGCTTGATCCCAGGACCCATGAGATCATGATCTGAGCCAAAACCAAGAGTCAGAAGCTTAACCAACTATACCACCAGGTACCCCATTAATTTGCATTTTGTAAACACTAAGAAGTTTGAGAATTTCTTCTAGTATTTGTTAGCCATTTAGGTTTATCCCTTTGTTTGTATTCTATATTTTTGCCCTTTTTTTTTAAAAAAAAAAAGTTTTCCTAGCTTTTTCTCATTAATTTGTAGAAATTCTTTCTATATTTTAAATTGGATAATAATTACTTAATAGTTTAGGATTCTAAATATATCTTCTTCCAGTCTATCCCTAGTATGTTAACTTCTTTTATCTCTTTCATTGCACAGAATTCATCAGTTTGGGACGTTGTGATTTTGTGGTTTGTGGTTTTCGCCCTTGTTTAAGAAACTTTCCTCCACCCACAGGTCATGATCATAATTTCTTAATCTCCTATTTTCATTCTAGCTGACCTATTACATGTAAGTTTTTATTTCTATGAAGTTTGTTTTTCTTTATAAAATGAGTCCATTTTCTCAGAGCAATTACTAAATAAACCATACCTTATTGGTTCACAATGCCACCTTTACTGGGCCTGTTTCTGCTCTATTCTGTTCTGCTGGTTGTTCTGGGCCAGTACTTCCATAGTCTTATCACTGTCTTTTAAAGTATGTCTTGCTATCTAGTATAGCAATAAATCCTAGTTTGCTGCTTCCCCTCCTCAATATTGCATGAGCTCCTAATCTGCATTTAGAATTACATATGCATGTAGAATAAGTTTGTTTAATTTTTTGAAAAAATTTTCTTTTAGATTTTATTTATTTATTCATGAGAGAAGAGAGGCAGAGACATACAAAGAGGGAGAAGCAGGTGGACAGCCTGATGTGGGACTTGATCCCAGGACTCCAGGATCACGACCTGACCGAAGGCAGACACTCAACCACTGAGCCATGCAGGTGCCCCATATTAAGTCATTCTATACAGATACATAGTCATTCTCTTCATATAATCATCTTCTTTATGTTCTTTTACAGTTTAACTCATTTCTTTCTTTTTTTTTTTTTTAGGATTTTATTTATTTATTCATGAGAGACAGAGAGAGAGAGAGAGAGAGAGAGGCAGAGACACAGGTAGAGGGAGAAGCAGTCTCCACGCAGGGAGCCTGATGTGGGACTCAATCCCGGAACTCTAGGATTATGCTCTGAGCCAAAGGCAAACATTCAACCCAACCGCTGAGCCACCCAGGCATCCTTAGAATAATGTTACTTAATTTTGAAAACTGTTCATTCATTTGGCTCTTTACTTAATTTTATCACTAGATTTTATAGTTTATTGATTCTTTTGCATTTTCCATGTTGATCATATATCATTTGTAAAGAAGAACATTTTTGCCTCTTTACTACCAATACTTAGAGTCTTTATTCTGTGTGTGTATGATTTAATGCAGTGAGAAAATATCTAGTGCTCTATGGACAAGTAGAGACATAATGATCTTCCTTCTCTTAGTTTGGTCTTCCAGAGATTGCATCCAAAGTTTGTCTTTTTTTTAATTTTTTAATTCTTTTAAAATTGTATTTATGATAGAGAGAGAGAGAGAGAGAGAGGCAGAGACATAGGCAGAGGGAGAAGCAGGCTCCATGCACCGGGAGCCTGACGTGGGATTCAATCCCGGGTCTCCAGGATCGCGCCCTGGGTCAAATGCAGGCGCCAAACCGCTGCGCCACCCAGGGATCCCTAAAGTTTCTGTCTTAATGTGATATTTTCTCTTGGATTTGTTATGTTGTCTGTTATCAGGTTAAGGATGCTTTATTTTATTTTATTTTATTTTATTTTATTTATTTATTTTTTAAATAAATTTATTTTTTATTGGTGTTCAGTTTACCAACATACAGAATAACACCCAGTGCTCATCCCGTCAAGTGCCCCCCTCGGTGCCCATCACCCTGCCCTCCTCCCCTTCCACCACCCCTAGTTCGTTTCCCAGAGTTAGGAGTCTTTATGGTCTGTCTCCCTTTCTGATATTTCCCACACATTTCTTCTCCCTTCCCTTATATTCCCTTTCACTATTATCTATATTCCCCAAATGAATGAGAACATATAATGTTTGTCCTTCTCCAACTGACTTACTTCACTCAGCATAATACCCTCCAGTTCCATCCACGTTGAAGCAAATGGTGGGTATTTGTCATTTCTAATAGCTGAGGAATATTCCATTGTATACATAAACCACATCTTCTCTATCCATTCATCTTTCGTTGGACACCGAGGCTCCTTCCACAGTTTGGCTATTGTGGACATTGCTGCTAGAAACATCGGGGTGCAGGTGTCCCGGTGTTTCATTGCATCTGTATCTTTCATTTTATACTTGATTTTCTGAGTCTGTATCAAACATAATGAAATTTCTCTAATAATCTTTCTGCATCTATGAAATAATCATGAATGTTTTCTTCTTTAACATATTAATGGACTGATTTAGACTGACAGATTTTTCTGAGGTTAAAATAGTCCTGCTTTCCTAGGGTAAGCCCTGTTTGTCATGATATATTAATATTATTATAATTTAATCCTGGATTATATTTAGCTATTATTTTAATTAGAACTTTGTATCTTTGTTTATAAGAGTTATGGGCTCATATCTTTCTCTTTTTATGGACTATAATTATCTGCTTTTGAAATCAAGGTTACAGTGGTCTTTCAAAATGATTTGGTCAGTGTTTCCTTCTTTATTTTCCAAAAGAATTTGTAATAAAATATGGATTATATGTGCCTTGAAAATTTGAATAAGTTCACCTGTAGAATTTTCTTGGCCAGAGTTCCTTTATTTTAGTGAGAAGAGAGGGAAATTTATTATTAATTTAATTGTTATTAATTTATTCAAGATGGTACTACTTTTCTGCTAGTTTTTACATCTTATAATATGCAAAAGTTTATTGTGTGATTCTAAATGTTTTAGTTTATAGTTTTTACAGCATTTTATTATATTTAAATTTTCTAAAATTTGCAGTTATTTCTCCTTTTTCATTTTTTTTAACATAGAGTGCAATATTAGCTTCAGGTATATCTTACTTTGATTTTTAATCTCTCCATCTTGCTGTTGTCTATAGTGTAAATTCATATTAAAAAATGCACTTCTGGTGTTGTTTTCCTCTTTCTCTCTCTTTCTCTTTTGGTTTGTTTCAATGTCATAGTTTTCTGTCCCTTTCTTTCTTTTTTATAGGTATAGCCTGTTGCTCTTTTTTGTTTTTCCAAATTGTTCAGCTAACCATTTGCCTAAACTGTTTTTAGTGATTATTGTTTTTTGCTTGCTTACTTAGTATTACATTTTCCTCTAATTACTGCTTTGTCTTTGTTCTGTATTTTTATTGACATTTTCTTGTTTGCATTAAAAAATTCCTTATGTTTTTCTTTAACCTGTGGATTATGTATTGATGTCACTTTTATTTTATTTTATTTTAAAGATTTATTTATTTATTCATGAGAAACAGAGAGACAGAGAGGTAGAGACACAGGCAGAGGGAGAAGCAGGCTCCATGCAAGGAGCCCGACGTGGTATTGGTGTCTCTTTTAGCTTAAGAGATGGGATTTTTAAAGGTAATCTTCTATTATATATTTTTAATTTATTACGTTGTGATTGGGTAATATAACATCTAAAATGTTGGTTAATCAGAACTAAATGATTTTTTTTTTAACATGGACTATTTTTCTGTTTGAAAATACTGTATATTTTTCATTGGCTTAGTCAATTTTTTTTAATGTTTTATCTTTTTTTCTTTTTTAATTTTTATTTATTTATGATAGTCACAGAGAGAGAGAGACAGAGAGGCAGAGACACAGGCAGAGGGAGAAGCAGGACCCATGCACCGGGAGCCCGACGTGGGATTCGATCCCGGGTCTCCAGGATCGCGCCCTGGGCCAAAGGCAGGCGCCAAACCGCTGCGCCACCCAGGGATCCCAGTCAAGTTTTAATATATTTGTGTACCATATATATTAGATCAAGCTCATAGATTATTTAATTTAAATCCTTTATAACTGGTTTATTTTTACCTACAGATCTATCAGTTTCTGAATAAGACGGTAATTTCTAACTATAATTACTCATTTACCTACTTCTGTCAGTGCATATATATAAACTCATATAAATCATACTATGTATATAGGAAGGAGAGAAGCACGTTTATGTTGTTAGGTACATATATTTTGATAATCATTATATCTTCTTAATCTACTTTTTCCTTGCCAGCATTCTACTTTGTGACTTGGTTGAAAATGTTTTTGAATTATGTATATTCATATATATAATATCTAATTAAAACTTGTTATCTTCACTTTCTGTTTATACTTGATCATTATATCTGTTCCCATCCCTTTTTTCAATCTTCTCGTATATTTGTTCCAAGTATGTCTCTTATTGATAGCATATTACTGCATATATTTTTAAAAAATTCAATCTGAGAATCTGCTGATTTGAGAGTTTGAACTTCTTACATATATTTTTCTGACAATATCTATCTTATCTCTCTTAATCTCTATCACAGTCTATCATTTGATTGCACTTGTCTGAATTCACCATCATCAGCCTGGGCCAAAACCCCATCCTCCCTCACTTGGCTCTTATTATTAACCTCTTACCACCCTTGTCACTTCCGCATATGCTCCATCAATGCCTGTCTCAGTTCAGGAGCCAACATTCTGTTAAATGTAAGTCAGATTACACAAAGCCACTCATTGCAAACCAAACCCAACTAGCATCCCTCAGCCCCTTCCCTGGTTTATTTTTTTTAATAGCATTTATCATTCTTAATATTCTATACTTTTTTTCTTATTTACTTTGTTTATTATATGTTCCTCTCAAAGAAGTTAATAGAAACACCATAAGGATTTGTTTAAAGTAATGAAAAATTATAATTACTGACTTATTAGGACTATTTCTGACACCTTATTTCATGTTATCTCCCTACAATCCTTTCTTTTTTACCGTTTACTTTTTTCTGGACAGATATTTTTTCTACTGAATTGAAAGTTATATATCCTATTTTTATTCTCCTATTGTTTTTCCTCTAATAGTTTTGCCTATGAATTTCTTAAACTTATCAATCTTTATCATCTCCCCAGTACTAGAGAAAAACCTCAGCATGATCTCCTTTTTCTGGTTTCCTTCCTTTCCTCAATGGTCTTATTTTTACCACGTTAGAATTATTTAGAATTTTAGTTAAGAGTATATTGTAACAATAAAAGTAAAATTTACTTAGTCTTTCATTTATGCAACTCTCTATAAGGTTTTCAGTGTCTTCTTGAGTTTATTTCCTTGAAATACTGCCTCCAAAATTGTTTTCATGAAATGTTTTGTGAACCTGACAATACAATTTTGCGTGTTCACATTTCAATAATAATTAAGCTGGATAAAACATTTTAGGTTCAAATTTCTCTTCATTTAACATATTGTAGTGATAATCCAATTATTTCTTTGGAATACTATTACTATTGAACAAACTGATGGTATTGTTTCTTGTTCATTTGTAGGTGAATTGCTCTTTTCGAATCTGAAAATTTTCTTAAAATTTTCTCTTGATCAGTTAAAAATAGAGCTTCCCTACAACCTAGCAATTGCACTGCTGGGAATTTACCCCAAAGATACAGATGCAGTGAAATGCCGGGACACCTGCACCCCAATGTTTATAACAGGAGTGTCCACCATAGCCAAACTGTGGAAGGAGCCTCGGTGTCCACCAACAGATGAATGGATAAAGAAGATGTGGTCTAGTATACAATGGAATATTCCTCAGCCATTAGAAACGACAAATACCGACCATTTGCTTCAACGTGGATAGAACTGGAGGGTATTATGCTGAGTGAAATAAGTCAATCAGAGAAGGACAATCATCAGATGGTTTCACTCATACGGGGAATATAAAAAATAGTGAAAGGAAATAAAGGGGAAAGGAGGGAAAATGAGTGGGAAATATCAGAAAGGGAGACAGAACAAGAGAGACTCTTAACTCTGGGAAATGAACAAGGTGTAGTGGAAGGGGAGGTGGGAGGGGGTGGGGGTGCCTGGGTGACGGGCACTGAGGGGGCACTTGACGGGATGGACACTGGTGTTATGCTGTATGTTGGCAAATCGAACTCCAATAAAAAATATACAAAAAAAAAAATTTCTCTTGATCTTCAGTGTGCACTCCAACATGTCTAGTTGTAAGCTGTACGGGGCCTTTCCTGTACGTCGTTCCTGGACCTAGCAGCAAACTCAGAGGCCAGTATACCTGCTATTATAATTATCCAATTATCTCTGAGTTCCAGAGCAACTGTGATGCACTCCCACGCCCAAGCTAAAGCTGAGGAGCACTGCTGGGTTGGGTAATACTCTGCCACTAGAAACGTGAGAAAACAAAAAAAGCAGAACTAAGACGTTCTCCCTTATTTGATCCCCCGTTATAGTGATGAGCCCCTTTGCTTTCTAGTTCAAACTTTTTCCCCAGGACCTAACACTTTTCACTGCAGAAGTTTCTTCCAATTTTTATATTAATTTCTCAAATTAGAAGGTATATTCTTATAGGAACTCCTAGTTTCCTGCCATCATAACCAGGAAACCAGAAGATTGTGTTAATCTCATGCTCTAACGATGTCTTCATTAAATTTGCCTTGTCAAGGGATGCCTGGGTGGCTCAGCGGTTTAGCGCTGCCTTCAGCACAGGGTGTGATCCCGGAGTTGTGGGATCGAGTCCCGCATCAGATCCCTGTGAGGAGCCTGCTTCTCCCTCTGCCGGTGTCTCTCGTGAATAAATAAATCAAAGCTTTAAAAAATTTTTCTGTGTGCGCCTTGTCAAGAATATGTTTCAATTCAGGAAAGGCCTCTTTCCTGAACCTCAATAAGCATCCTTTGGACATTTTAATATCAGGGCTATTGGATACATATTAAGAAGTGTGTTTCTTAGGCATTGCAGCCAATGACCCTCTCATGGGCCTTAGTGTCATTGCTTTGAGAGATATATGCTCTAGAGAGATCAAACAATGTTGACATAAATTCTTGTTAAGCATACAATCCTTAATTTTAGATTGTGCAAGTTCAATGTAATTGACTGTAATGACTGATAAGTTTTCTGTTGGTATAACATATTCTCTTCTACTTTCTTTTAAATACCTCTAGTAGCTTTAACCCAGAAAGATTGTTAAAGATAAAATATTTTATCATGTATTTCAGCTAAGGGGAAAATGCTGAAAAATCAATTTTAAAAACAGATTTTATTGATTTATTCATGAGAGATACGGGGAGGGGCGGGGGAGAGAGAGAGGCAGAGATACAGGCAGAGGGAGAAGCAGGCTCCATGCAGGGAGCCCGATGCGGGACTCCATCCTAGGTCTCCAGGATTAGGCCCTGGGCTGATGGCGGAGCTAAACCACTGAGTCACCAGCCCTGCCCCAAGTGTTTTAATAAAAGGAAAACTCACTTTAAGGTAGTGCTATAGACCAATTTGAATAGTGAAAACTAAATTGGAAAAAAAAAAGAAAAGAAAGAAAGAAAGAAAGAAGAAAGAAAGAAAGAAAGAAAGAAAGAAAGAAAGAAAGAAAGAAAGAAAGAAAGAAAGAAGAAAGAAAGAAGAAGAAGAAAGAAAGAAAAGAAAAAAAAGTAAAAAGGGATCAAGAGTCAGAAAGTGAACTACTTTTTTGCTTCTCCAAATTCAAGGCTTCATTATGTAGTTTCTAAATATTTTATTCAAGTATTGCAACTCCCCAAATAAGTACACCAGCATTCAAATGAAAGTGTAAAAATAAAGTCTAATCTAAAATATTATTTATTAAGATTGAAGGTTCTTCCTCAAGAGGAAGAACAATACAAGAATGGCTGCTTTTACCATTTCTATTCAGCATCTTGTCAGGGCAATTAGGCAAGACAAATAAATAAACGTGAAGTTAGGCAGATTAAAAAGAAAGAAGTAAACCATCTCTATTTGCAGGTGACATGACCTACAGAGAAAACAAAAAGTCTACACACAATATATAGCTAATAAATCAGTTCAGTAAGGTTTCAAGATATGAGATCAATATACAAACATCAGTTGCATTTGTTTACACTAGAAATGAATACTCCCGTAAATGAAATTAAGACAACGATTCCATTTGCAATAGCAAAAAAAAGAATGAGATGCATGGGAATAAATTTAAACAAAGATGTGGTAAAGTTTTACTTGAAAACTACAAAATGTTCTTGAGAGAAACTAAAGATCTGAAAAAATAAAAATAATTCCTATGGGGGCTCCTGAGTGGCTCAGTAGGGTAAGTGTCCCAATCTTAATCACAGCTCAGGTCTTAATCTAAGGGTCCTGGGTTCAAGCCCAGTACTGAGCTCCAGGCTGGGTGTATAACATTATTTATTTATTTTTAAAAGGTCTTTTTAAAAATTTTTTATTTTTATTTATTCATAGAGACACACAGAGAGAGAGAGAGAGAGAGAGAGAGGCAGAGACACAGGCAGAGGGAGAAGCAGGCCCCATGCAGAGAGCCCGACATGGGACTAGATGCAGGGTCCCCAGGATCACGCCCTGGGCTGCAGGCGGCGCTAAACCGCTGCGCCACCGGGGCTGCCCTGTAACATACTTTAAAAAAAGAAATGAAGAAAGAAATACATCTTGTGTTCATGGGTTAGAAGACTTACAATAATGTTAAGGGGGCCATATTTCCCCACATTGATCTAAAGGTTCAACACAATCCCCATCAATATTCAACAGCATTTTTTTGGAGAACTGGACAAATGATTCTAAAATTTGTATGGAAATTCAAGAATCTTCAAAATGATTTTAAGTAAAAAGTTTGGAGGAATCATGATCCCACCTTCAAAACTTACTAAAAGCTACAGTAATCAAAACTTCTAATGTGGTTATGGTGTGAGAATAGAGATATATAGACCAATGGAATAGAATTGAGTGTCCAGAAATAAATCCAGATGCCCATAGCCAATTGATTTTCCACAGTGTGCCAAGAACATGCAATAGGAAAAGAGTGTTTTTTAACATGTGTGCTTGAGACAACTGAATATCCACGTGCAACAGAATGAAATTGGACCTTCACCTCACACTAGGTATAAAAAGTAACTCCAAATGGACTTAAGATCTAAATGTAAGAGGCAAAAGTATAAAAGTGTTAGAAGGAAAACCAGGTATAAATCTACATCATCTTGAATTAGGCTATGGTTTCTTAGGACACAAAAAGCATGAGCAACAACAAGAAGATAGATAAACTGGACTTCATTAAAGGTAATGAAGGTAAATTAAATACCTTTGTGTCTCAAATGACACTATCAAGAAAGTGAAAAGACAATCCACAGTCTGGGAGAAAATATCTGTAAATCATGTAACTGATAAAGGTCTAGTATTCAGAATATATAAAGAGTTCTTACAACCTAACAATAAAAAGACTAATATTTCAATCAAAAATGGGCAAAGAATCTGAATACACATTTGTAGAAAGAAGATATAAAAGGAATGAATAAGCACATGAAAAAATATTCAAGGGATGCCTGGGTGGCTCAGTGGTTGAGTGTCTGCCTTTAGATCAGGTCATGATCCTGGGATCCTGGGATGGAGTCCTGTGTCTGGCTCCCCTCAGGGAGCCTGCTTCTCCCTCTGCTTACGTCTCTGCCTCTCTCTGTGTGTCCCTCATGAATAAATAAATAAAATCTTGGGATCCCTGGGTGGCGCAGTGGTTTAGCGCCTGTCTTTGGCCCAGGGCGCAATCCTGGAGACCCAGGATCGAATCCCACGTCGGGCTCCTGGTGCATGGAACCTGCTTCTCCCTCTGCCTATGTCTCTGCCTCTCTCTCTCTCTCTCTCTCTCTCTCTCTCTCTCTGTGTGTGTGTGTGTGTGTGTGACTATCATAAATAAATAAAAAATAAATAAAATCTTGAAAAAAAAGAAAAAATATTCAATATCATTTGTCATCAGTCAAAATCGCAATGAGATACTACTTCATACACACTAAGATTGGCAATAATATTTTTTTTTGAAAAGAAAAAAAAACAAATGTTGGGGAGAATGTAGAGAAAGTCAAATGCTAATACACTGCTGGTAGGAATTAAAATAATGCAGTCATTGTGAAAAACAATTTTGTAGTTCCTCAAAAAGTTAAACACAGAATTACCAGATGCTCCAACAGTTCTACTCCTAAGTATATACCCAAGAGAAGTGAAAACATATGTTCACCCAAAACTTGTGCACAAATGTTTGTAGCAGCATTATTCACAATAACCACAAAGTAGAAATAGTCCAAGTGTTGTTGACTGATAAACAAATCAACAAATGTAGTATGTCTATACAATGAAATATTATTCAACAACAAACAAGGAATGAGGTAGTATTAAATGAAACAACCTGGATTAACCTTGAAAACTTTATGCTAAGTAAAGTAAGCTAGATGCAAAAGGTCACATGTGAAAGAACAAAAAAATCCACACAGACACAAAATAAACGCACAGACACAAAATAGATTAGTGGTTGCCAGAGGACTGCTCCTGCGTGGGTGAGGTGTGATCGGGATGGATGGCTAATAGATACAGGGTTTATGAGGGATGATAAAAAAGGTTCTGGAATAAGATAATAATGATGATTATACAACATAGAGACTGGACTAAAAAAATCTCTAAATTTATAGTTTAATTTCATGTCATGTGAATTTTATCAATTAAGAAAACTTTTAAAGTATGACTAACTTTGTGTTGTATAGTTATTTACAGTCATCTTTTCCATAGCTATTACTATTTTAAATTACTTAAGAGCTAGAGTACCATTTTATTTTTAATAGACCTTTCTCAAAACACACTACTTAAAACCAACTCCCCACAGTCTCATTTTTCATTTTCAGAGAATAGCTTTTCAATTCTCCCTGAACAATGTTCATATAGACCATACAGACTCTAAATTCGTTTAGTATGCTCCAAATATTTGTAGGTTTCTTGTTAAAAATTCAATAATACTTAGAATTTTTATTCTGAATGATTATTGATAACTACCTACATAACTTGCAGTAAAATGTTTTTTATCTAATTTATTACCAAAGGCACTATTACAATAAGAGTCCTACATCATGATAGAATGAGAGGAGCCATGTTGTTTTGATTAAGAAACAGATTTGATTTGATTTAAGAAACAGATTCATATTCTGAACTACTGAAGAAATTCTAGAAAGAAAAGAAAAAAGTTTTGAACATTTAAGATGAAAAAGATAAATGATTTATTAGTCATAGTAACTCAACTTTGCTCATTTTAACTAAGGGTAGAGTTTCTTACTTAGAGACACCAATAGTTAATTGTATTGGGGTAAAGTAAATTGTATTGAGTAAAATTTTGCTAAAATTCTGACCCAAATTTATCTACCTATCTGTCCAAAACCAAAATTTTGTTCTTCCCTTTACCCAGAAAAGAACCTAAAGCCCAAATGAAACGCATCACTTTTCCAGGGTTTTCCATCTCAGGAAGTAGTATGCCATAGTCACCACCTCCTCCACATCTTGTTCTCCTCTACCAACTACAGTCAGTCCAGCACTGTAGGATGTGTTCATTGCCATTTGACTGTACACATGATGTGAACAATGTGAACACCTTGCAATGAGAATTTCTCACTGTGAGAGACAGCCCATCATCTGAGGATAGAAGCTAAAAGGGGCCAAATACTCTCTCTGTCCATGTTCCCAAAGGAATCAGGACACTGGCCCATAAATAAGGCTCAGGTAAGTAGATGCTGCAGCAGGGTCATTGATTCTTGATATGTAAAGATGCAAAGATGCAAAAGCAGTTTGAGACTGTCCACAATAGCCACGGTTGAACTGACAGTCCAATGTGGTGTTCTTACCACTTATCCCTGTGAAGTGACTTTGGCTGTCTTCTTAGCCTTCTACTCTTCCTTTGTTCTCACATGTCTCTCAAGCTCAGGTTTCAACTTTTCCTTCAATCCTACCAGCTTCTTGATATCTTTCCAAAAAATTCCTCTTCTAGAGTTAGTTTCTGTTGTTTTCAACCACGAACCTTAATCATTATAATTGCTAAATGCTGTTCTTTTAAAAATATATATCAACAGTTTTACTTCCTAATTCATTTTGAAACTGTCCACTTAACTCAGTCTCCATACCCACTACCAGCCAACTCCAAGATACAGGACCTTCCTCTATTAACTCTTCCTAACTTTTCTAGCCATAGCCAAGCCTTTTGGAATCCAGGGTCCACATTGTGGCTGGAGGGAACTCTTGAAATCATAAACTGATCATTTCACTCTGCTTATATCCTTCAATGGCTTCTTCCTGTTCTTGAGTTAAAGGCCAAATCCCAGCATGGTTTGCTCTCTACCTACTTCTCCTACACCAATTTAATGCTTTATTCTCTGTGCTCCAATCTCACTGACTTTCAATTTTTAGGCGAATCATGCTGCCTCCTACCACAGGACAATTACCTGGAATTTATTCTCATTCACTCAATAAATATTTGAGAATGCCCTTTTCACCTAGTTAATTTCTACTCAACCTTAAAATCAGACTCAAACATTCTTTTACTCCTCAGTGCAAGCCAGTTTTCTTTGTCATAAACCCCTGTTCTTTTTCTTGAAAGCCTATGGGCAACATTTGTAATTGTACGCTCTCCAGTGTCATTTTATGATTGTCTGTCACCTTCACTGGCCTGTAAAGCTTTGGATGATCAGGAATCATGTCTGTCTATTTTTACTTCCTTTGCGTGTCCAGTATCCAGCACAGTGCCTGGAAACTAATAAATATTCTATTAACAGCTTATATAAAATGTTCATCAAATAATTCATAGAATATGACTTAGATTTTAGAGGGCTATTATTATATTTCTAAAGTTGAATGTATATAGTATAAATCCTTTTTGAGGAGATTCTCCTTTGTTAAAATTTGTGACTTTTTGTTAGATTTCTTGAAGTAAATGTTTCCCTGTCATCTGTGTTCTCTTTCCTGCTCCCCTTGCTACATTAATTCTTGCACTGTACTTCTCAGAAAGTGATGTTTAAGATCATGTATCTTGACTTTATTAAAGTTTCTTAATTTAAAGCCAATCATCTTAAGTCCTTCTAAAGACTTCTAACCTGAGCCTTCACTAAGAAAAAAAAGTGCATATCTGAAGAAAAAAAAAATGGCAATCTTCCTACTGAAGATTCTTAGTCCAAGCTTGACATATAGAAATATTCTCTCTCCCTCTGAATTTTACTTAGTCATAAGTTTTTAGCTTGAGTTTCAATTATAAGATCTGACAAACATTTAATGCCGAAAAATATATGAATGGCTATTTCCAAATAACACACTGTTCTTTGGGAAAGATCACTTAAAATATCAGATTTATTTCAGCTCCATTATCAACTGTTCTGAAAGTCTCCTTTGGGTCATTCATCTTTGTGATTATTGTTTTGATCCATATATTGGCATTTAGGCAGGTAGGACAGATAGACAATATCTGAAAAAAAATACACGTGTATAAGAATGCACCCATTATATCCCTACTAAAACATTTATGATAAAGGAACTAAATTTAATGTGTTCATTTTTATAATAACTTTAAAGAATTCATGTTTAATTAAAAGTGATATATAAATCATGCTGTTTGCTAGCACTATTGACTGTGCCGTTCCCATTCTGCCAAACTTAATATAAAATTAATTGTTAATTTTCAGGCCAGTAGCCTGCTCTTCACCGAGACATATGCTGATTGTTTAGACATGAATCAGTGAAATATTAAACTTCATAATTGAGGTCTCTCTGTGATGTCTTAAAGTAATTCTCAAGATTTGACACTACTTTCAATATATAAGTTTGCCCCTTTAAACAGTGAAAATAGTATTTTGAAATAGAACTTTAAAGACATGTTATGCATCGAGTCTATTTCACATTCAGTTGAATGGTTACTATTTCAGTGAAGTGCACTCAGCATTAAGAGTAGTGTGACCTCATAGGGTGGCAAAGAATGGCTTATCTTTTGCACAATCACACACACACAACTATGGACCAATCTAAACTTTTCTCACTTTATAATACTCTGGGTTAGTCTGACCTTACATAAATAAAAATAGCATTTCAACAGCTTTTTACATGCCTCTTCTGGACAGAACTTCAAGCTGAAACAGCCACCAAACTCCAAAGTAAGTGATGATTAACTTAGGGAGTACTTGGCTCTATCTTCAAGAAGGTTAACATGACCTCGAATAACAAAACAATATTACTTACTTATATTGTATGCATTTCATGCCCTGTTAGGATAATGGCTATTATGAAGGACGCTAGACTGAAAAACTTGACCAGTAAATGTTTCTATGACATTGCCCTCCTTGAACCAGAGTCTCCAACCTTACTGAATGGCTTTTTATTTCTATTATGTTTTTGCCTGGTAATAAGGCATACTGAATCTTTCAGGAGATAGAAATACAATTCATTTTCTCCAGGTAAATGAAAAGCATTGCTTCCCAATGTTTTTACCCAATGAGTGACAGTACAGAGACCTTATCTTCTCATATCTCTACAGCATCTCCACAGAACATTTCAACCCACTTAACTGGGCGAGTATAGGACCTTCTCTTATGCCAAGCACATTCTGGCCTCTGTGCTCCTATCATTCTCATTACCTGGGATATCTTCTTTCCACCTGACATTTTCCTTTTTGCTATCTTTAGATATTCAACACTTTTCATGATTTTCCTTGTACCTCATTATCACAACAGATAAAGCCTATGTTGGGAAACACCACCATGGCTGCATGTAAACAGAGTTACTTATGCTTCTCAGAAATTCAGCTCTAAATCTCCCCAGTTATCTTTTACTTAGGAAATAAAATTGGAATATGAATGAGAATGTAGTTATTATATGCCATAAATTCAATCTACTGTTTTCAGTGAAACAACTGACAAGGTTTTGTAAATTATTTTTAGCAGCAAATTTTTGTAGCCCATGTCACAAGTAGTGTATCATGACATTGCTTGGTTGAAAAGCACTGACTCAGTCAAATTAAATTCTACTTACTTATCAAGGCCCAAGTCAAATTCACTGTAATTCAGAGTATATTCATTAAGTTGTGTATTCATTCACTGAAGAGTTATTCATTGCCTGGACCAGACACTGCACAAGGTATTGGGGCAATAAAGACAGAAAAAGTTCCCATTCTCAACATGAGCAAGCTGCACTCTCCAGTTCTTCTTTTGTGACAGATACTTCTAAAAGTTTTTAGTTGGGCTGATAACGAAACTCAGAATATTTCTGAACACAGATCTTCAAGCAGCAACTAGCAATCTATTAGAGAGATATATTTCCACTATAGCTAAACAGACAGACATGTAAATAAATAGTTAATTGATCAAATTTCAGTTGTAGAGTCAGGTAAATATGATAAGAGAAAAATTTAACACCTACTCATTGATTCAAAATGTATAATTTTTGTAGAGCACCATTGGCTGCTGTGTGAGAATCAAAGAAATAGTCTCCAATTAGAAAGAACGAAGAATTTAGAAAAGGAGACAGAATGCATATCAGACAACAAGAGTACAAAATGAATATCCTCAGAGATACAGTCTTCAAACATTACTTCTGTTTTCATTTTTCCAAGTCATTATTTAATCTTCCTGCACTCTGACTTCTGACTTACGCCTGGATCTCAATTTTACTGGCACCAGCAATCATCTCCTAGTTTCTAAGTACAAAGAACTTTAAATCTTGCATTTTATTTGATCCTTTTCATAGAATGTAATATTGCAGATTATTCTCTTTATGAAAATGGCTCCTCTGTTTCTCAACATTGTGCTTCTGGTTTCCCTCTTACCTTTCTGACAATTTCCATTCAGACTTATGTTTTGCCCTTTTCCCTTCTTCCACTCCTGATATTTGGTGTTCTTCATGATTCTCCAGTCTCCTCCCCTTCCTTTTGAAATATTATACTTGGAGTATTTTCTCCAGTGTTGTTGTAGCTATTGAATAACTCCAGTTGGCACCATTCATTTCACAGTCTAAGTGGATGATGTCTCTAGAATTGTACAGGTCACAATTTGCATGGTTGAACACATACTAGCAAATATATCTCTGATCTAGGGACTCAAGTCTTCCTTCACGATTTCTTGTCCCTGGTTGATTTTATCAGTTGCATGAATTAGCCACATGTTTAATTTTGCCTCTATCATCATACTCAAATCTATATCTCCAGGCCTGAAAATTCCAAAGTTCTAGATTTGTGTTTCTAGTTTTCTACCACACCGCTCCACCTGGAAGTTGTAGAGGTTCCCATTTAGATCATTTTCCATGCTGTACCCATTATCTAAGTCTTCACACCCAATCCCTATACTCTATTCAATTTTTTAGCTATGAATGCTATCACACATTTAGTTCCTCAAGCTTGAAATTTAGAATCCAGCTTTGATTTATCCCATTCTCTCCATCCAAATCCAATCAATCCTTATGTCTTGTCAAGTCTAACTCTGATATGTGTCTTTAAAACCTGTCACTTCTTACCCATTCTTCAATATTTTTATATATAGAACACAAGTGACCTTCTCCATCTTTCATATGAGTCAGTTTTACCCTAATGAGCTAGATGCCACTAATTCTTTATGCTTATCCATTTTTTTTGGTGTATTCTCACTATTTTCTGAAAACTCATCTGTTTTCATTACCTGAGGGATGTTTCTTATCAAAGTCTTAACAGAAAAATAATGTTTTTTAGAAAATAATTTCTAAGGTTCATCTCAAATGTTACTCCCTTTGAAACTTTTATTGAGCCTTTCCTAGTTTGAATCTCCTCCATGAAATATTTTTACCAATTCTCTTCTTAAGGTTCCCATAGTGTTTTATTCATGTTACTAGAAAACACCTTTGCTAATAATCACTACTGGCAAAATGCTTGTTATTTTTTATTGGACAGTAAATTCCTTCAGAGCAGGAACCAGGAGTCTTATTCATCTGTGTATCTTTAGAATGTAAATAAGTGATTAAAGCATAGAAGGTACTCAATAAATTTGGGAGGGCATTAAATTGCACCCTTTTTATTTGTTTAAATTTATTTTATGATATTGTATTTTTATTTTTTTTAGAGAGAGAGAGCGTGCATGCAAGCAGGGGGCAAGGGCAGAGGGAGAGGGAGAAAGAGAATCTTAAGCAAGCTCCATGCCCAGTGTGGAGCCCAATGCAGCGTTCCATCTCACAACCCTGAGATCATGACCTGAGTCACAATCAAGAATCATATGTGTAAGCAAGTGAGCCCCCCAGGTGCCCTTAAACTGTATTCTTAATATTTAAAGACTTGAACAGTTTTGTTTTGTTTTTATAGAACTAGGTAATTCTCATCACCCCCCCCCAAAAAAAAACCCCACATATATATTTTAATGCAAAATGTTTGGGAATGCTATTTATGAAAGTAAAGGGAAATTGACAAAAAGATAAAATTCATGTACAGTTCCTGAAACTCACAACTGCCATTAATCTGCACAGTGATTTGAGGTGGTATAACTCATTTTGTCTGTTTGCAACTCTTAATAATTTTAAGGACAAAAAGGTGATTTTGACTCTTGCAATTTTACTTGCTTCCATTTTATATTCTCTTTGGCTCCACAATTTTGAAAATGAACTACTCAATAAGAACTGCTTATGCCTTAAATATACCTTATAATGAATACATAATATTTATGAACATACATGTACTTTATCAACCCAGCCTTGTATTTTGTTCCTGAAAAGTGGATCAGAAAAAATGGATCAACTATCAATTCCAGGGGTTTCTAGAGAAGAATACATCTCTTCTGCTAAATCTAGACTTGCCCATATTCCACTTGTCAAATTCCACTGCTTGAACTTTCAGCCTTCCTCAACTCTACCCTTGCTTGTCTCAGTCTTCAACTTGGTTCAGTTCTCATTCTTAAGGTCTTAAGGAATATTTATACCTTCTACAGTTGTTTTCTCTCATTTGATTTATGCAAGAGTTCATGGAGAAGTAGAAGAAAGATTGAAGTGAGATGCTTCTTTCTTAAGGCACAAAATAGAGGGGAGAAACATGAAGAGTGGACTGGAGGACCAAATGGGAGGTGAGCAGCATACCTAGTTGAGGGACCCAATGAGGTCAAAGTGTCTGGAATTTAGTGAGCAAATGGGAAAAGAGCAGGAAATGAGAACAATGAAGCACAGGGCCAGATCATGTAGTGCCTTGTATCCATAACATGGATGTTGTTGTTTCTTCTGAGTGATATTGGAAGCCATGGCACATTTCTGAGCAGAGGAGACAGCAAGGATACAAACAGGAAGATCATTTGGGAGCTATTACAATAAGCCAGGTGAGACATGATGGTGGCTTGGACTAGAAAAACTGTGGACATGGCGATAGGACTAGGGTCAGACTCTGCATGAATTTGGAAAGTAGAACTGGCATAGTTTACTTATGTTGACTGTAAGAGGTAGAGGGGATCATCAAGGAAGACTCCAGAGTTGGTAACAGAATAGAGTTACCATTTATCAAGATGGGAAAGACTTCAGAAGAAGTGGTTTTCAGAAGGCTCTTAGGCATCTAGATAGGGATGTCATATGGGAACTTGAAGGAGGTTGGATCTGGGGATCTAACATTGACATTGTCAGAAATAGAAGCTATATAAAGCTACGGGACCAAATGTGATCAGCCAGTTATCAGTGTATAACAGTACCCTAGTGCTGACTCCTGGATAATTGTAGCAATTACATTTTTGTAATAATGTAACATAATTCTAACATTTACATTTTTGCAGGGAGCATTCATCAAAGAAGACTGAGGATATGTTACAGTAGGATTCCATTGTGCATTGAGTATAATTTGATTGTGTAAGTTGAAAATCACTTTTGAGTCAAAACAACAACAAAACAAGCCTATGCTTATATTAAGGGAAAAAAATCAGAATATAAGAGTCACTGATCTATTTTATTATCTCAGGAAAATTTAAAGGGACAGAAATGTAGCTGATGACATTTGGGTAGTGATTAATATATAACTTTGGTATTATTATTTTTGAATAATATATTCAAGTTAGTTGTTAGACTATTCAATGCTTTTTACCTAATTATTGAAAAACAATTTTTTATATGTATATATATTTTTATTGGAGTTTAGTTTGCCAACATATAGTGTAACACCCAGTGCTCATTCCGCCAAGTGCCCCCCCCAGTGCCTGTCACCCAGTCACCCCAACCCCTGCCCACCTCCCCTTCCACTATGCCTTGTTTGTTTCCCAGAGTTAGGAGTCGCACATGTATTGTCATCCTCTCTGATTTGAAAACAATTTGATCAAGAAAATATCTTGAATATAACCAGACCCCCAAACTGGATGTGTTTATTTACTTGTATTTACTAATCAATTTAGTTTCATATTACCTACCACCTTTGACAGTAGGAAACTATTTGGAGGGCTGGTTCTAAAATTGACCACATATACCTTCAAAACAGGATCAAGGCTGCAAAGATGTTTTCTTGAAAATAACAAAGAGCACATATAAGATTCTGTAACTTTCCAGGATATGATAGAATAGTAGCCTTCAAAGATATTCACACTGTACTCCTAGGAACCTGTGACATGTTACCTTACATGGCAAAAGGGACTTTTCAGATATGAATGAGTTAAAAACTTTGAGAAGTGGGGCAATATCCTGAATTATCCAGGTGAACTCAATGTAGTCATTATGAGTCTTAAAAATCAGAGAACCTTCCTGGCTGTGGTCAGAGAGATGTAAATTTGCTGACTTTGAAGTCAAGCTCTGGGTCTGGCTCCATGCTGGGTATGGAGTTTACTTAAATAAACAAACAAATAAACTTGCTGACTTTGAACCCGGAAGAAGGGGGTCCTGGGCCAAGGAATGTGGGTGGCCTCTAGCAGTGGGAAAAGAGAAGGGATTCTTTCCTAGAGTATTCAGAAAGGTACAAAGCCTTGCCAGCATCTTGATTTTTATCCTGATGAGATCCATGTCAAAATTTTACCTTAGAGAAATGATAGATAACTAATTTGCGTCATCTTAAGTCATGAAGTTTGTGGCAATTTGTTACAGTAGTGATAGAAATCTAATATATAATGGCATAATTAAAAAAAATATCATGCCATTTGAATGAAGAAACAACCAAAACGGTGAATTTTAAGATTTTTTGAGAATGAGAAGCAGTTTCCTTCCTCATACTCAAGTGCAGGCATGTCTGCAACAGCCTGAACTCTTATCCACTATACCCTACTGTCCTGAGATAGAGGTATTTATCTCATAGATGAAGGAAGAGAAGCTCAGAGATTAAAGACATTCATAAAATCACCCAAGTAATCAGAATACTCCCCTAAACCTATCCACACCCCACGCCAGCATGTTGCTTTTCAATATTCCCTTGACCATATATGCTTCTAAAATTCAAATAAGACTGGAAGCAGAAAGGTTATTCACAATTTCCTTTTGGCTGTTTGATTTCCTTTTGGCCTTCTGCAATTAGGAAGTGGGCACATTTGCATGGTCATCTTAACACAAGAAAGGAACAAACCAATATAGTCTAATCAGAGTTGCCTGCTGAAGTCAAAACAAAATTGTTTGGCTTCTGAGACTGTCTGTATCTCACAAGTAAAAAAAAAAAAAAAAAAAAAAAAAAAAAAAAAAAATAGGAAAAGAGCAAAGCCAACGATTTGCTGAAAAAAAAAAAAAAAAAGCACATATCAGCCATGTTGAAAGGTGACAGTCGATGCTCTCATCTGTGTTTCCTGTCCCTTTAATTTTTTGCTAGTGGGGGGAGGGAAAGTAATCAGGGCATCAGGTGTACGTTGCTCATAAAACTAATTAACAGTCTTTGGGGAGCCGTACTAGCCTCTGTCTTTTGTCCAGTTACTGGCAGGAATCTGGGTGACCAGGTGGTTTTCTGGTGCTACCCCTTTGCCAAGGGCTGCTGGACCTTGGAAAGGGCTTTAACTTCTCTCTTCTAGATCCTTAATCTCTCAACCCAGGTTTTCTTTTAGTCGCCCTCAAGCCCCTTCAAGAAGCTATATCTGATCATGGAGAATCTGGTATAAGGGAGCACGCCTAATACTACTTCTTGAGTTTTAAGGTTCAAATTCAGTCAGTTGTAGTGCAACTGGCTGTCTTGCTTTTGCTTTTGTGGTAAGATGCCTAGCTCATTTTTATTAATATATCATGGACTTACCTAGGAGGCATTTGAGGAATTGCAAAGACCAACCCAGAGTCCGTCTCTCTTGGTCGTGTTGCTTACTGTTATCCTTGGTGGAAGTGGCTTATTTCATTGCAGGCAGAGCACCGCAGGACTGTTCATTTCCTGTATCTACAGAGCATCAAAAGTTCAATGAAAGGAGTAGTTGGAAGTGAGGCATTTGACAGTAAGGAAGTGAGAATATTTGTTTGTTTGGGCTATATGAGGCAAGTTCAAAGATGGAGGCTTTTGTTTCCTGAAACCATGATGAGCCTCTCTGGTTTCATGTCGAACATCAGGGTTCCATGCAGGATGTAAACATTTCCTGCCGGCCAAGTCTGTTTCTATAATGGTAACCCCATAGGTTCTGTGCTACTTGTACTGTAATTGTGCCAAGAGATCCTGTATTCAACAGGGGAGGTTAGAAGTCAGTCTGGCTTCGCAGCTGTTTTGGTAAAAATTGGCTTTCCAGCAGCTCTGGAAACATGCAGTTGCGCTCCTCAGACAAACATCAATCAGTGGTCATCATCCTCCCAGGGACACTGTGGAGCTGTTTGGAAGGAAGCTGGTAACATGCCTCTCTGTGAACATATGTAATGGCAGTGTGTCGGGGTGCTCACAGACATTAATTTTAAGGGGCCATTATTGAGTATAAGGTCACTCCAGAGCTTCATTTTAGAACTTGTGCAGGGGCACATTAAGATGAAAGTGAACAGGAACTGAACCTTTACACGGTGAGTCTTATTTTCCCCTGACTTACAGGGTAAGTTTAGAAATGGTTTATCTAAAAAAAAAAAAGAAAAAAAGAAATGGTTTATCTTCATTTCTGATTGCGCTCACTTTGGCACTGGTTCCCAACACTTTCATCTCATTTTCTTGTTTCCCCAGTCTCTCTTTCAAGTAGTTATTGATTTATAAACAAATACGTAAGTGCAAGGAAGATGGAGAGACTTTGATTGAAAGCAATCCTGCGGTGAAAAGAAGAAACATTTTGCCTTTAGAGAAAGCCCGTCTAATGGAGCAGTTTAATGGGTTTGGGTTTTTGTGCTCCAGGTCCTCTTCCATAGGGGCTTTCTCCATTCCCTTACAGTTGCCCTAACTGGTGCCCAACAGATAGTATGAGCTGTCTTTGATGAACCCACTTTAGAGTTTGCTCTGTGATCTAGATCACAGAGTTGACACTGAGAATTATGTTCTCTCCCTTGATAAAGGTAGCCAGAAATGGCAGAACAAAAGTAGGAGATTTTAAAAGTACTTGAAAGAGAAGATATCCCATGGGCTTTTCTGACTAATAGGGTGTGCTGTGCACATCTCTTCTCAGGAGACAGAGGAAAGCTTTAAAAAGACGATAGGATACCGATATCACCAGTATTTTAGAGATACTATGACAGTCTAAGGATAGACGAAACTGTATTTTTTTAAGCCATAATGGAAAGCACAATATAAGTGGTGAAAGTTGCATTTTTTTTCAGGATGAATTATCCAAGTCCCTGGATTTCTCTGGGAGAACACAAATGAGAGGATATGTATATGGGAGCCTTTTTAGAGAAGTAAATCAGATAAAGCAGCTTCAGGGTATTCTCTCAGACTATCCTCATCCAGAAATGCATGAGGAACAAAATATGTAGTTGTGCCCACACCAATGAAGGTTTTTAACAAGAGATAATAAGATTAAAAGCTTCCATCAGAAAATATTTTTTTTTTAAATTGGCAGCCATTCAACATATACTCTAATGTCCCATGTGTTATAGTCATCGATGAGTATTGCTGAAGATGGATCCTCCCTGGGTATAAAATGCATCCTTGTTTGTAAAGAGCATTTCTCATTCATGGCGAAAAAATTTAAGTCCCTCGTCTTGGTATAACGTTTTACATCTGATGATATGATGGCCCGAGTCACATGTGGCTACTGAACATTCTAATGTGACTAGTCTGAATTGACATATGCTATAAATGTAAAATACACATAGGCTTTCAAATCACACACACAAAAAATGTAGGAAATAATATTTTTATGGGTTACATAAAAACGATAATAATTTGGATATATTGGGTTAATGCAAATATTAAAATGAATTTCCTTCACTTTTTAACAGGCTATTAGATAATTTCAGATTAAAATTTAACTTAAAATCACAGGGGTGGCTCACATTAGCCTTCTGTTGAGCACCCCTGACCTAAAGGCCAGTCCTGGATATTTGTGTCTCTAAACTTCATGCATTGAAGTAACTTTAAAAAAAAAAATAATAAGGGAAACAAATGAAATTTCAACCCTAAGATGAAACAAAGATGAGTAGAATTTAATTTGGATATGTGGAGAAGAAAGTCAAGAGAGAAGTGGGACAATAGAGCTAGGGAATCCAAAAAATTGGGGAAATCAGGGGAAAAGGGGAAGATGATGAAATGTGAATGTAAAATAACAAGAATATCACACACACAAGTATACACACACAAACACACACACACACACAGAGGGCTGCTGTCCTCGTGCTTTGTCGCCCTGGTCTGCCGGTCTCAAACTAGGTTTCCAGGCAGATTCATCAAGATCAGGGACTTTTGCACTTTTGCTCATGAAATTTCTTCCTGCAACCCTAGGTGGGGACTCACTTGAATGATATAAGCTGTTATTATTAAATATATTACCAGCTTTTTATATCAACAGAAGTGGTCGGTCACTGCCTACATGTTTGTCTTCTCTGTTGGCATGTTCCATGTGCTGCGCATCAGCCAAAAAAAATCCAAGTTTGAAATATCAAAGTAATTTGGCGAATCTATAGTCTCATCTCTTCTCCCATTCTGAACCTTCAATGTTATGTGGATGAAATATAATAAAAATTGATTCCAGAAAGATACTCAAGCCCTCATCTATCCTTACATGGTCAGGATAATAAAAATACATATACCATCCAAATATAAATTTCCATGGCTCCCCTGGCCTTGGATGAGTGAAAAAAACGTAGTTTTCAGTTTTATGGATCTCTTAGCCTTCACTAGCACCAATACTGTGGAAATTAAACAATTAATCTTTTAATTGTACAGGAATGTCAGTCAGTGGAGTAAACACTGATCATTCCACTCATGCTCAATGAAAGTTATCTACTGTGAAGGATTAGCTGCCACGTTCAACAATAACGAAGCCCTTGTTTTCCAATAAAGAGGTTAATTGGCTTCAGAGAAAATACATGTACAGAGCACATAGGCCTAATATTGGTTTTGCAAAGGCCCTGTGCGAGGGAAGTTAATGTTTCCTGTTTATTAGCTGTTTTACAACAATCTGCCCTTGACCAATAATTATGCTTACATTGCTGATGCTAATACATGTCAGCGCAACAGCTACTTAACATGTCCTCTCCACCTGTGTGCAGCTGAGTTTGTCATCATTCCACACGGTCCTTGGTGCCTGCTCTTTGGCTTGTTCATTCTTTCTTTCCTTTTTATTCTAAATGTAACCATCTGTTCTGCAGGTTTAACTATCTGGTTAAAAACTATAATAACAAAAGTAGAATAACTTTCTAGACCCCAAAAATATTCCAAGGAAATTCACTAGGTGTCTTATACCTATCAATTGGGGAGATGCTTCTGGAATATTTTTTAAAAGATTTATTTATTTATTTATTCATGATAGACAGAGAGAGAGAGAGAGAGAGAGGCAGAGACACAGGCAGAGGGAGAAGCAAGCTCCATGCAGGGAGCCTGATGCCGGACTTGATCCTGTGACTCCAGGATAATGCCTTGGGCCAAAGGCAGGCGCTAAACCGCTGAGCCACCCAGGGATCCCTCGCTTCTGGAATTTTTTTTTTTTTAAGATTTTATTTATTTATTCATCACACACACACACACACACACACAGAGGCAGAGACACAGGCAGAGGGAGAAGCAGGCTCCATGCAGGGAGCCCAATGTGGGACTCGATCCCGGGTCTCCAGGATCACACTCCAGGAGGTGCTGAACCAGTGGGCCACCAGGGCTGCCCTGCTTCTGGAATTTTAGTAGCACTGAGGGTGGAGGAGTTCTTGTTAAACTGAAGATTCTGACTCCGTAAGTCAGAAGGGGACCTGATGATCCACATTTCTAATGGGCCCCCCAGTGAGATGCTGATGGTGTTGAGTCATGGAATAAAATTTGAGTAGCAAGGCATTGATTCTCTTGGGGCCTCAGTCATCATAATTACTCACTGATGTTTACCAAAAAGCAGGTGGGTTATTACTTTCCAGATAGCAACCTTGTTTTCTATTTCCCTTGAACAAGTTTATAAAGCTTGCATACAGTGTGTCTCTAAACATAGAAATCTCCTGTTAATTTTGTGAAGGAATTTTGACCATTAGATGACAATTTACCAAGACCTGTTTTGTCCATGAAGATAAAATCACATGTACCAGTGTTAAAAACAAGAAAATAGGTCCCAAATGGAGTTACTTATACAAAGCCCCACATCACCAAACTGAGACTTATTTCATTACAGTTTCAGTGCTCCCAAAACTGGTACCTTAAACCAGCCAATCAGGTCTCACCTGACCAGCATTAGTGGGGAAGCTTGCACTCTTGCTCGCTAGACTCTTGCCATTCCTTAAAGGAAAGCAATCTTACAACAACCAACTCATTTTATGGCCTACTGTAACTTTCTGGTTCCTGTTCCCTTCTGCCTGTCCAAGTCTTTAATTTTGTGCAGCAACTCCTTTCTATCTGCTAGACTGGATGCTGCCCGATTTGAATCCATTTTTGCTCAAATAAACCCTTAAAAATTTTTATTAAATTTTTTTACTGTTAAAAGCTTATCTTTTAACAGTAGTATGTGTTGAAATAGACATTTAGGAAAAATAAATGTCAACTCCTTAATTTTCAGCCTTTCAAACCTTACCTTCAACTATCTCACTGTCCCATAGAATATTTATTCCTATATTATTCCTATATAAAAATTTATTCCTATATATATTTTATATATTCCTATATAAAGTTATTCCTATATTTATTCCTATATAAATATATATAAATATATATTTATAGAATATAATATTCCAGTTTGCTCAGTTCACCTCATTAAGAGAGCATGCTAACTAGGTTTCACACAGTTCTTTAAAAATCATCCTCTATCACAAATAGGGCACAGAAAGTTCATCGATGAGGGAAAAAAACCCCACAAGAATCAAGAACAGTAACAATCTCTGAGACTTTGAACTTAGTAGAAGAGAGTACTCCCTCTCATGCAAGATTTTTGATGGCTTTGGGAAATATTTATACTGGTTTCTAAAAAAAAAAAATGATGACCAGGATAAAGAGGCTGTATAAAAATAGACTGAAGGACAATCACCAGGCTGTTTTCATTTCACCATGCAAGTTTTCAGCGACAGCTCTAAACTAGCAACTTTTCAATTAAATCCAATCTGTCATGGTGGGGAAAACAGTGTAGCCGACAGGCCCTGCAAAGAGATTTGGCTGTGAGTGGCCAAGTTAGCACTTTTAACTGAAAATAAGCTATATTTGTTTAAACCATTGCTTAAATAGCGCTGCATATTTTTATTCCTTTGTAGGCATTCATGCCATTAACTTAAACAGTGCACAATTAGGCACTGCAAGCAGAGCATTGGAATCTCCACTTTTCTGCCTTTCTTGTGGCTCTGAGTTTGCCTTGGTGGCAGTAAAGCAGAAAGATCAAATATTCTCTTCTTCCCTTCCTGCTCTCTCTGCCACATTGGAAGAGATTTTTGTCCTTGAGAATGTTAAGTGTCCAAATCGTCCCAGGGCCCACTTCATGGTCAGTGCTTGAAGGGAACAGTTTGAGACAGCAGGAGCCTCTTAAACCATCCCACCACAAATCTATTACGATATAAAAAGACAGGAAATAATGCATCCCTCCCTGCTTCAAACTCTAGTGACACGACACCATTATTGTAGTATAATGTACCTACTTTTCAAGGTTGTTCTTAAGAGCTGTGGAATTGTACCTTTCGAGAGATTTTGCATTATTAACAAGGTTTGTATTATAAAAAACATAGCGGTTGTAAATTAATGACATCAATAGCTCCTGAAACTAGGCATCACCTGTGTTTGGTTAGAGACATTCTTATTTGTATTGGTCTAATAATCAGGACCTTTCTCTGCTCATCACACTTCAGCAATTTGGATCGTCTGTATCATTAGTTCAGTAGCACCGGATACCAGAACCCAGCCCCAGGCACATGCCACTCATCTCACGTACTTCTTCACCTCCCCCACTTCTCTCTCTGTCTCTGTCTCTTTCTCTTCCTCTTAATGTATAATTGGTCTGAGCTTTTCTGGTAAATAAGGCTGCACACAAACCTAAACTTGCAGGTAGAACTCACTTCCTTTCACTTTCATTTACTCAGTGTAATGTGATCGGCCCTAGGAGGGGCGGGAGCCTACATACTAATATTTTATTGAGGGCAGCTGCCCTACATTCCTTCAACTGCTGGATGTCTCTTGATTTAATTCCAAAGTGAATCAGAGGCTTGCCTGCCTTCCATTTATGGGTTTTCAGTTTCGGGAAATTATTTAAGAAGTCAACAAACTTTTCTGACTGTTCATGTGCTGATTCTAGCGTGCGTTTCTGTTGAAGGTTTTAATTCCCATTATGGGGCTCTCAGTGTGAGCTCTCCATCAGTTGTGCTGGGACAATGATTGGAATTTTTATAAATAAAAGAGTAACCAGCTAGCCCAAGTGGATGAACTCGCTCTTTGGAACACGGTGTAGGTTGTAAGTTAAATGCCTAACTAACACAGAGGGAAGAAAGAGAACTTAATGATGTTGGCGGTGCTGAATTTTGTTAGAGAACAAACAGGTTACCTCAGCAAGGCTGACTTCAGCTCTACGATAAACATGCAAAACAAGGAAATTGCATGATTTGGGGGTATACTTCCTATAAGGCGCCAGAAGGTCTATTTCAAGAAACTAACATAACAGTGGGTGATGCTAAATGCTACTGAGGAACTTGCAATCGTTTGCACATATGGACCGACTGTGTGGCAGCATATATAAATATTTCATTTGCTCATTGTAGTGAGTTATCAGATTGCACATGAACAGAGAGAACGACATATGAGAAGTTCCAAGAACATCGTGTAACAGGACATACAGCTGAGATATAGTTTTCTCATGCCTGGCGAGTGTTCCAGCTCCGCAAGCACAACTTTTTTCTTTATTCTTTAATTAAGATTAAAATATTTAAAAATCACCAAATTGAGAAAATCGTTATATTGTCATGGTCAAAGACCAGTGCCAAATGGAAAGTTAAAACTGGAGCCTAAAAGCCGACAGTCTTGCAAGTCGCTTAATGTTATTTGGGCTCCTCATTGGCAGTTCAACATCGGACTCCCCCCAGATGAAGTTCCCAATACTCCTCATTTTTATTTCAGAGCTTAACTAATGAGCTAGTTAGAAAGGAGACAAAATGGGCGGCAAAATCATAATTCATAAAAATTATAAGATATCTGAAACTTGAACTATTAAGTCAACTTTATAGTTTTTGAAGCAACAAAAAAAAAAGAATTAGAAATGTTTAGAACTGGAAGGACCATAAATGTAATTTAATGCATCTCCTCTTTTATAGAGGATTTATGCATAGATCTCTTATAGATAAAGTGTCTTCTGCAAGATTATAAGTCTAGTTTGTCAGTGCCAGGACCAGAATTCCAACTTTCCAGCTTGTTATACTGTTCTGATCATTAAGAGACCTTTTTAGTTTGTCTTTAAGATATAATTCTGGAGGCAGAGTAATTTAGTGAAATGAGTCTGGGTTTTTGAATCCATGATAATTTGAGTTTAAATTCTGAGTCTCATTTTATTCATCTAGAAAATAAATAACATTACATCTCATTTACAGGCTAGCCATGAAGTGCATACAGTGCCACAAACCAGAGAAGTTCAGATAATGGTAGCTGTTATTGGTATTCTTGTATCCCTGGGCACTTTGCATGCACTCAGTAAACATTTGTCAATTAGCAAACAAATGAAGGAATAAATGAATAAATGACAGAACTCATAAGAATGAGAAAGGAAACGAATGGCCATGGTAAGAATGTCCACTAAAAGATAAATGAAGAAGAAACCTGTGAATATTTTCTTGGAGTTCTTTCAATCTATTAGGAATGCTTTGTTTCCTCTTTGATGTCACTCATTCATCAAGTCTGTTCTTTTGGCTTCCATAGCACTTGAAAACATGACCCAGAAAATTGAAAATCAAAATGCACTAAATCACTCAAAAATGCATATCAGCTCAGTGCCACCTAAACAGGAAAATCTAATTGAACACCTATCCAAACAGCCTGTTGTCAGCCTTCCTTGCACCAACTTTCCAAACTCAAGCAGAAAACCTTTCCTAGGAACAGGCCAATTTCAATCTACTGAGTAGTGGAAGACAACATGGCCCTGTGCCTGGGTATTCTTTTTTAATTTTTGAAATTACAGTACACAAAATTACCCTTGCACCATCAGACTGCCTGTAAGAGTTGAAGTCTTCAATATTAACTTGGCTAAAGTGTCCTTAAGACCAGAGGAACAAAAAGAAGGAGAGGTCAGTAGCTCCCTGTGGAAATGTTTAAAAGAAACAGTATTCCTTATGTTCCAGAGACACTGAACTTTTACCAGGAGAGGTCAGGATGAGGCGGCTGAGGGATGGTAAACAATTGCTCTGCTGAGCTCTCCAGCTCATACCATTCTCTAGCAAGTAATGTATGTAGAAGACCTTGTGTGGGATAGTCTGGTCGGAAGATGGGAAACATGTTAAATATTCTCTCAAATACTCTTAGCTCTCCAATTTTTTAAAGAAGGAAATTATAGGCGGGATGAAATGCCATAGAGTAAATCTGTACAGAAATTTGCATTGATCCTTTTTTATCATAGAAGAAATACTTGCACATTTAAAAAAATCAGGGGAGGGATCCCTGGGTGGCTCAGTGGTTTGGCGCCTGCCTTTGGCCCAGGGCACGATCCTGGAGACCCGGGATCGAATCCCACGTCGGTCTTCCAGTGCATGGAGCCTGCTTCTCCCTCTGCCTGTGTCTCTGCCTCTCTTTCTGTGTCTCTCATGAATAAATAAATAAAATCTTAAAAAAAAAATCTGAATGAGAGGAACAAAATACAAACAAAGCATAGTGGAGGAAAAAAATCCCCATACTTTAGCCCATCAACATAAAGCCAGTCTTGGCTATTTTTTTTTCAGTCACTTTAAAAAAAAACTCAATGTTATGGAGGTATAATTTGCATACAATAAAATTCACTCCTCTCATGTGTACAAATTCAATGAGTTTTGAGAAACATACACACCAAAGAAAACACCATCAAATCAAGAAGTTCCCTTGTGTTTCTTGGAATACAACTCTGCACACCCATCCTGGCCTTAGGGAATCACCAATGTGGCTTCTGTCACAAACTGGTTTCTCTTTTGTAGAATTTCATATAAATAGAATCACACAGTACATATTTCCCTATGTTCGCTTCTTTTATTTGGTGTGTTTCTGACATTCGCTTATGTTGTTGCAAATATCAGAGATATGTTCCTTCTTGCTTCTGGGATGCATTCTGTGGCATGGATATACTACAATATGTTTATTCACCTCTTGATAGACTTTTGGTTTTTAGTTTCCTACTATTACAAAAGTTCATCACAAGTCTTCACATAAATGTGTGTTTTCATTTCTTTTGGATAAAAACCCAGGAGCAGGAGCAGGAGTTGCAGGGCTGTGTGATAATGGATGTTTAACCTCATTAAAAAAACAAAAAAACTGCCAAATTGCTTTTCAAAGTGATTGTAAATTTTACTTTTCCTATAATGACGATAACAGTTTCAGTTGCTCCACATCCTTGGCAACATTTGGCACCGTCATTATTTCAATTTTAGCTATTCTATTAGATGTGTAGTATTTTATTGCTGCTTTTTAAATTTGCATTTCCCTGATGACTAATGATGTTGAGCATCTTTTCATGTGCTTATTGGCCATTTATACATTATCTTTTGTGAGTTTTAAGTTCATTTTTTTTTCATTTTAAGAATTGTCTTATTGAGCCGCATGAGTTCTTAATGTATTCTTGATATAAATTATTTGTCAGAAATATGTATTATCAATATTTTCTTCCAATCTGTGGCTTGCCTTTTAATTTCTAAATGGTGTCTTTCAAAGACCGAGATTTTAATTTGGTGAAGTCTAATTCATCATTTTTTTCCTCTTAAGACTCATGTTCTTTGTGTCCTAAGAATTTTTGCTTACTCAATGATACAAAGATTTTGTCCTATATTTATTCTAGAAGTTTTGGCAAAAACTCTAAGTAGTACTTTAGCCATATTTCTTAAAATTTGATGTTTTCTTTTCATTTATATTCAACTTATTTTTTGTAGTTCATGCTTAATTTCTTCTTTGACTCATGGCTTCTGTAATGGTGAGTTTTGAAGTCTTCAGATATTTGGGGATAATTCTAGATATCTTTTTCATCTAGATTTCTAATTTAATTTTGTTGTTGTTGGAAAATATACTTCACGTGGTATTTGAAATATTAAGACATTTTATGGTCCTATATATGATCTATTTGGTGAATGCTATCCTAGAAGGAAGAGGCTAAGAGAAATTTCAGTATTTTTTTAACTTTACCATAAGTTTACTTATTTCCATCTTATATGTCAGTTATCAAATAACAGAGCATAAAATTAAAACATCTTCAGAAGCACATATAATAATTCTAGGAAAAAGAAATTGATCTATGAATAGCATCACATGATAAATACTCAGAGATTTATGTTGTTATAATTTCAAGAAATCAACAAATTAACTTCATTATGTCTTATATTCAAATTTATTGACTGTTTTTCTGTAGGATATATAATTTCATTCTCACATCTTTAAATAATAATATAACTTTACCAAATACTGTTTCATACAACTCTTTTTAAAAAGGGTTCTGAACATTTGGCAGAAAATTTAGACATATAAGCCCAAGAGGAAGCTAATCTAACCAGAAAAGTTGGGAGTTGGCCAAATATGTTTATTTCATATAATCTGCACTAAGATTCTTTCCTTGTCAAGAAAAATTTTTAGGAAAATCATCAATCATGTAACCGAAAATTCCTATCTCACCAAAATGACCTAAAAGTAACAACAATCTAAGGTTGAGCATGCCTTCTATTGGATTCTCAAAAGCTTCAATGATAAAATGGGAAGAAAATAGGAAACGATGAGTAGTAAACAAAATGATGGGGTTCTTTTCTTCAGCAGATTGAAGTCCTCAGAGGACCTTAGAGGACTGACAGAACCAAAGTCATAGGTGACCACCATGGGAGATTGGATGAGGCAGGGGTGCAGAAAGGGAGGCGTGGATGTTATGTTGGGAGAGGAGCAACCTTTGTCCGGGCTTGGGAATCTACTGTACATCATCCTTTTTTCCACTGAGTCAATCAATGATTCTTCTTCAAACTATTGGTAGATTTTCCCCTCTTTTAATATTTATTTGGAGTATTCTATTGATGCCATGCAATTATATCTGTTAGGAGTCAACAATATTAAAAGTCTTGTATGGCAAAAGGGAAATGAGAAAGGACTTTGTTTTACTTTTAAATTCAAATTAGCTTCCTCAAACCACAGCTGGAATAGATTATTTTTGACCTTTCTTTAAATCATAATTTATATCTTTGCAAATTACCATCATCAAAGTTGTCAGGGCAGCAAGAAAAACGTTTCTGTTTGACATAGTGAAAGACATGATACCATGATGCTGGTTTGTAAGGATTTGGGGCTTCTTTACTCATAGTTTTTTTCAAAATTTTCAGGCTGATAACAATTATGTTTAACTGGAAAAATGCCTTGGTTTTATTTTCTTTTACTCTTTTCTATCCTGACTACCTGTGAATTCTAACTTTCTTTTTGTGGCCAATCCAATTATTACATGAAGTAATGCCTATGAACCTATAGTCTAAAGTGGCTTTTCATGCTACTTCTTTTCCAGGCACTGTGTTCTTTTAACTCCCACCACAACATCAGCAAACCCCTGTGATTGATGAGAAAAAAGTTTTAGATACATTGTATTAGGTACACTGTAGCAAAAATTGTGAAAAATCATGTCTTGGATCCAGAGCTATTTGACTCAGTCAAGATAAGATGTGACTGTCATTCATTCACTCATTTGTTTACTCATTCATTCACATGGGGTCTGTTATATGCTAGGCTTTATTCAAGATATTCACGGTATTCCAGGCATATAAAGATGAATTAAAAAGCAGGCCTTTCCATCAAAGAGTTCATAGTCTTTAAATAATTAAATTTAAAAAGGTAGCCTTGTTTGTGTGATGAAATTACCTCCTCTTACTGTTTGATATGCCTGAGTAGATTCATCTAAGTATGTTTTTTTTTTTTTTTTTTTTTTTTTTAAGTTATACTCTCTTTTAGCTTACCTTTGCAACTAAGAGAATAGTTACTTTTTAAAACTGGAGAACAATCGTATTTAAGTCTGGGGCTAGGGATCCCTGGGTGGCTCAGCGGTTTAGCGCCTGCCTTCAGCCTAGGGAGTGATCCTGGGATCGCAGGATCGAGTCCCACATCGGGCTCCCTGCATGGAGCCTGCTTCTCCCTCTGCCTCTGTCTCTGCTTCTCTCTGTCTCTGTCTCTCATGAATAAATAAATAAAATTAAAAAAAATAAGTCTGGGGATAGTATGGGAATGGTTTCAAATAAATTTTATCATATCTAGTGAAGCTAATGATTAGATAGATGGAGGAGATACTCAGAGCCATTTCCTTAAAAAAAATAGAAAAAGAAAAGATGAGGAGTCAAATAAATAGCAGTTACAGTGTTTTCCAGTCTACCAATCAAATGGTCTAGAGTTGGAGTCATGAATTGCCGTGGATGAGGTGGCACAAGAATCCAGGTGAGAGGACAAAAATAAAATAAAAATAAGATTAAATAACAATCACTGTCCTTCATGCAGAAGAACTGTGTCCAAAGCCTTTATGTAATATGATGTTGAAAACTTAGAATACTTTGATGGGTCAGAGTATTGATTACTCAGAGTATTCTCTGACCCATCAAAGTATTCTATCTGGATTTAGAGTCCCAGGCAAATCAAAACTGATGGAAGTCCTTTGAACCTTCCAAATCACTCATCAAAATAACTTGAGTTCTGGATCCTAAGAGCTGGGAAGACCAACTAAAGAAAGGGTAAAGGAGAAAGAAGAGAGTTTCCTGTCTCTTTGGGATGCATAGCCGATCCTAGACTGATCATTTGAAACAAAGTATGCTTGCTTGTTTTTTTAACAGCTTTATTGAGATATAATTCACCTACCTCATCCACTCATTTAAAGTGTACAATTCAATGGCTTTTCGTCTATTTACAGAGGTTTTGAAACCAGAACCACAATCAATTTTAGAATATTTTCATCACCTCAAAAAGAAACCCTGCATCTTTTACCCATTACTCCCTAATCCCTCCATATTGCCCAGCCCTAGTTAACCACCAAGCTACTTCCTATCTCTATAGATTTGCCTATCACATTTTATTCAAATGATATTCTAAAGTATGTGGTCCTTTATGACTGGCTTCTTTCTCTCAGTTTAATGCTTTCAAGTTCCATCCATGTTATACCATATGCCAGTACTTCATTCCTTTTTATTGCCAAATAATATTCCATTGTATGGATGTAACATATTTTATATATACATTCATCATTAGTGGACATTTGGGTTGTTCCCTTTTCCAGGCTATTATGAATATTGCTGCTATGAACATTGATGTACAAAATCTCATGTGATCATATATTTTCATTTCTCTTGTATATACACCGGTAATGGACTTGCTGGTTCACATGGTAATGCTATGTTTGACCTTTTAAGGAAATACCAGATTGCTTTCCAAACTGGTTACACCGCTTTACATTCTGAGAGGACATGTAGGAGAGTTCAAACCTTCATATCCTCACCAATTTGTTATTACCTGTTTTGGTTTTTGTTTTGTTTTGCTATAGTCATCCTAATGAGTGCAAAGGACTATCTCATTGTGGTTTTGATCTGCATTTCCATGATAGCTAATAATGTTGAGCATTTTTTGAGATGCTTATTGCCCATTGAATATCTTCTTTGGAGAAATGTCTGTTTAGATCTTTTGCCCATTTTTTTTTTATTGGGGTATTTGAAAGCCTTTATGCTCTTCTTAGCCCTCTCTTGCTTCATGGAGCCCAGGCTACCAATTTTGAAAGTACCTCGGGCTTCAGAATGAATGTTCAAACAGCATTCCTCTTTGTCCTGAAGTACATTGGCTTATAAAATTTTATAGTAGAGATCATTTTATCAAACAATTACCCTCCACTTGTGTGTATAATTGATGGGATTTTGGTACACGCAAATTATATATTTTTAAGAAAGTTTTCTTATTTTCTAAATGAATTTCTAATTGACTACTACAGAATTTTTCTCTTGCCAAGTGCCACCCTCACTATCCCGTCCTGCAGGCCTTTGTACCTTGTCTCTCTATGTCTTCTGCTTGAAATTATCTCCTCCCAGTGATATTTACACAGCTATCTCCTTCTTGCCATTTAGTTTTATGTCAAATGTCACCTTCTCAGAGGATCCTTAACTGACCACTCATCTAAATTTGACTCTCAAGTCCCTCCTTTGTCATTTTATATTACATTTCGAAGTTATAATATTACCATTATATTTTCTTCATAGCTTCATCATGATCTCTAATTATATGTTTATTTGTTTACTCCTTTATAGTCCCATTTCTCTTAAGAATGTGACAGGAGAACTGAACCCTCATCTCTTTTGTTAACCTTTCTATCTGTGGCACTGAGAACCTTACCCTGGAGGTAGGAGATTCTCAATAAGTAGTTGTTAAGTCATACAAAGGTTCATTTGAGACCCAGAAATATTCACACTAAATCTTCCTTATAAATGTGAGTTAATATAATATGAAAAAGTTTAGTCTTAAACTCAGAAAAAATTGAATAATGAATGTGAGAATAAATGCTGCTGTGTGTCAGGCATTTAGCAAAGTGTTTTATTTGCATCATCTTTAAGTGTTTTTTTTTTAATTACTTTTTGGGAAAAATTAATATGGAATGCAGAACAGTGTCTACCGCTTGAGATTTATTTTCTATATTCTGACACTATCTTTGGAAAAGAGATGACTAATGCCAGGATTTAGAATGTGTGTTTTTAAGTCTCAGTTCTATTACCAACAAGCTTTTTTTGACTTTAACAGATACTTAACTTCTTGTTGCCTCAGTTTATGTGTCTGTCAAATGTGAATATCATGGATTGTACATGATTATTTTAACGATAAAACAAGAGATTTGAAAATATAAATGTGCTGTGCAATTGTAGGATATCACAATTATTATTATATATATTCATTTATTTAAAGAATCATGTAAACTTTTTTACTCATCCAAATTTCCTTGCATTTTTCTCCTTGTTTGCTAAGATATGTGTGTTATTTTTTCTTTCAAAAATTTTTTATGGAATTTTCTTATATCCCAAAGGAAACCAATGTAAGATGTCTGATTAATTAAGCACAATGGTGTAACAGAATACTTAGGGATGGAAAGCTCTATCATTTAATGACCTGACCTTAATATACAGACAAAACATAGAAGGTTGACTTTGCAAAATTCCCATCTTTCAAATTTCAATTCTACTAGTAAATGTGAATTCATGTAAAAGGTGTCAATCTCACTGACCTGGTTGAAAATATCCTCTTCCTTGATTCACTGTCAACATTTTGGTCCCCTGAATAAAGTCTCTTAGATAATTAAAATCTGGAGCCAATTGCTTTTTATATTTTAACAATTTTTTTTTAAGTTTAAGCTTTTCGTGGATTAAGCAGTGCTCACCCCACCATCACAATCGTACCGTTTGAGGAAAGAGGAAAGATTTCTTCTACTTGCCCAGTACTTTATAGCAATGCTCCTAGCATCTTTTTGATTTGCTTACCTCAGAGTAATCTTCTGTGGAATAACCCAACAACTGTGGTGTGATGTGGGCCCACCATGTAGAACTCATTGTACTAGATGTTTCAGCTACCTTTTTACATTTTTCAGAGGAACTAGGTGGAAAGAAAAAAAGGAAGTGAAAGCATGAATCGTTTTTTAAGATTTTTTTAAAAAACTGGCTTTGTACCTGTTGGAGATGGCAGGGGAGGGCTGATGGAGGGAGAACTGTTATTTCTATAATTATAAATATGCAGAATCAAAAGAGAAGAGCTATTGTTCAGGCTGGGTCTGAATTACAGTATATCTTTAACTAACGGTCTTTCTTCCTAGTCATTTTAATGTTTTATAATCCTGTTCCTCCAAATATCTTCTTCCCTTTACAGCCACTGAAAGAATAAAATGTGACAATTTGTTTCCTTTTGTGCTTAGTAGATGGCGTTCTCTAACACTATGGGTCAACATGACCTTAACTTAGTTTTATTATATGATATCTACAATAGTGTCTTATCAGGGCCTCCTACTCTTTGGTGTTTATACAATTTTTAAAGAATTAATGTGGATTAGTGGACCTTAACCCTTAGTAGCAGAATATCAAGTTATGAATTCTTAGCAATTATTTACTTAGATTCTTCTGAACCGAAATTACAAAATAATTAATCACTACTGAAGGGGGGTGGGATAGAAAGTGAAGAAATTAATTGGTAACTAGTAGGGTAAATATGGATTCATTGATTATGTCAACTTTAAATATTAAGCCTCTCAACTGCAAAAAACTAAGATCTGAACATATCACAATATTGCTAAAAAGACCAGTTAGATTGTATGAAGGTGAGACTGAAATATTAGAACATATTTACAAACATATTGTGTAATTTTCTGCTTGGAGATATATATTTTTTTAAGCTTTAAGTTCCAGTTAGTTAACATGCAGTGCAATATCAATTCTAGGTATATAATATAGTGATTCAACACTTCCATACAACACTCAGTGCTCATCACAGTAAGTACCCTCCTTTATCCCAATTGCCCATTTAACCACCCCACACCCCCCCAACAGCAACCCCCCGGTAATTGCTTGGAGATACTTTTAACATGAATGATTTTTACTTCAGTGGTTTTAAAGTGTGGTCTACAGATGAGCAGCAGCCTAACCTAGGAACTTGTCAGGCACATAAATCCTCTGGCCCCACCCACCCCTACTGAGTCAGTCTCTGGGGATGGGATCCAGCAATCTTGGTGTCAACACAGTCTCCAAAGGATTCTGCTGTTTGAGAGCCACTGATCAGCCCATTGATTCACAAGCTGGTTTTACGTAAGAATCACCTCAGGAGCTTTTGAACCTCCAAAGGCCTGGGTTCCAACTAAAAACACTTAAATGAGAATCTTTTGAGAGTTGAACCCAGGCATTGGTATTTTTATAAGTGCCTCAGATGACCTTAAAGGAGACTTTTCTCTCAAATCTGGCTGCACTTTATAGTGATCCCCTAGAGAAACTTCAAAACATTACTGATTATCAGGGGCCCCACTATATACCATTGAATATACAAGCCTTCAGTTATAAAATAAGCCCTGGGGATGCAATGCACAGCGTGGTGACTATAGTTAACAATACTGTACCATATATTTAGAAGTTGCTGAGAGATCTTAAAAGTTCTCATCACAAGGAAAAATCTTTTAGGAAAAAAATATCTATGGGAATGAAATCTAGAAATTGATATCTTTTAGAAGCTCTTCATATAATTGTCATATACAGTCAAGGTCAAGAACCATTGCTCTACCAGAAACTATTTGAATGGATTAAATGATCTCTCTAGGTCTGTTCTCTTGTTGCAATTTATTTTTTAAAGGTTGTGCTAAAAGATATAATTTTATGTGCTCACTTTTCCACTTACCATGTTTTTAATTCAGTTCAATTTTTTTTGACCTTGTGTTATTTTTACAATCCCCATTGGGATGGATCACCTGATGTCAGCCTGTTGTCAGTGATAAGGAGTGGATGCATTAACCACCATGATGAAAAGAGAAGAGTAGGGTCAGACACACCCAAGGGATGAAAGCCAACTACAGAGGGAACTTGCAGGTCACATGATAATTGATACACCAGAATAAGCTCTTGTTGCAGAAGCCATAGGCACATTTAAAGAAGAGCAGGAACTCTTTTAGGATCTCTTCTGAATTTGACTTCACCATGCAAAAGAGCATATGGTGCAAATAAGATACAAGGTTTCTATGTCTTCCCATTTTAAGTCTGTAGGTTATTGGGTGCCAGGCAAAGCATACTGGCATTGATATTTACTTTGTCTCTCTGGATAAACCAGTCAACACATAGTTTACCTTAAAAGTAACATACGGGACACCTGGGCAGCTCAGCAGTTGAGTGTCTGCCTTCTGCTCAGGGTGTGATCTTGGGGCCCCAGGATGGAGTCCCACATCCGGCTCCTTTCATGGAGCCTGCTTCTCCCTCTGCCTATGTCTCTTCTTCTCTCCCTCTCTCTCTCTCTCTGTCTGTCTCTCATGAATAAATAAATAAAAATTTTAAAAAGTAACATACAGGGATCCCTGGGTGGCGCAGTGGTTTAGCGCCTGCCTTTGGCCCAGGGCGCGATCCTGGAGACCCAGGATCGAATCCCACGTCCGGCTCCCGGTGCATGGAGCCTGCTTCTCCCTCTGCCTGTGTCTCTGCCTCTCTCTCTCACTGTCTGCCTATCATAAATAAAAAAAAAAAAAAAAAAAAAAAAAGTAACATACAATTTTATTTTGTTTCATTTGTCATTCAGATTTCCATGAAGGCGTTCACAAAGGACATTTTCGAAGATTTCTTTGGTGAATGGGATGAACCTTCTGAATTTGGGGCATAAATGTTCATTTAAATCATCTTTAATGGTTACCTCTTACAAATTTCCTGTTTGGAATCTACCACTAAACCCTGTAAATGCTTTATTGAGAGAGGCTCTAGGGCACATCATTTCTCCTCTATTCAATTTGCCACTACTCCAGTCTGACAAACCAGTATCACTCCCACTATATAACAAGATGTTTTGTCCTAACGTTTCCTACATCTGATGCCATCCTGCATACACAACAGCCAGAGATAATCATACTAAAGCCCTGTCCCACCATGTTACTAACCAGCAAGTTTCTCCAAATTTCCTTCAGAATGAAGTGAAAGTAACTTTGCATATTTTAACTCTTCTCTAAATAGATATGTAACGTCTCTAATTTTTTATGATGATCCCAAGCAAACTTTCAGTTCAAGTCAGTTGATTATCTCATTCTTTCCCCTATATGTAAAAAGTTATTCCCAGTGCTATAACAAAGCAGCTCATGCCATCCCTTCTGCTGCCCAGCTAATAGGGATCTACCCAAGTTGCGTTCCCAGTTTAGAGTTCAGATGAAATCTCAAATCCTTCATTTTAGTGTTGATTACTTTTTTAAGATTCTTAAAAGCTTAAGAGTGATAAAGCTCTCTTACTCCCGCACTCACTGATCTTTCCTCTTCTGCTCTCCTGGTAAAACTTAAGTCATCACAGAGGTCAGCCCTTGTCTTTCCCTTGAATAAAGGTGCTCACTCAAGCTCAGTTCTACGGAACTCTTTCTCCAATTTTAAATATGTTCTTTCATCTCCTAAACTGTGACTTCCGTGATGACAGGGATCCACATTTTCATCTTGCACTAACTTTAAGGTAGGCATTTTGCTATGTGTTTTACATGGATTATTTAGATTACTTAATTATACAACTTTAGGATGCAAACACTATTATTATCTGAGCTTAACAGACAAGGACAGTGACATACAGAGGTTTTTTTTTTTTTTTTTTTTTTTTTTTTTTTAAAAAAAAACAAACAAACAGATTTACAGAAAGAAAAGAAATACCAAGTAGAAGAGCTGGAATTCAAGTCCACCTCTCATTCCAAAGACTGTGTTTTCCTGACATCTAAAGTCTTCCAAACCACTCTGTAAATCTTTATGACTGAGTTGAAAAGATTTAGACTTTTTAAACAAAATACCTTTTTTTAAGAAGGGATATTTTTATACTGAATATTTCTTAGGCAAACAAAGCAACAGAAGTCAAAAAAGAAAAGAAATCATGAATTTTCTTAAGTGAATAAATTAATTTTTTACTCCCTAGAAGTTGCTAATGTTGATGACCATGGCATATCGCCAGTGTGTAATGAGTCTGAGAAATCAAAACCTTGATGTTGGTCAAGCCACAACTCTGAGCTGGCAAATGATTATTAGGAAGGATACAGAGAAGCAAAGATGGAGAGGGGAGTTTCCCAAGGTTAATTACAGAACAAACATCTAGGAACAAGGCAGTGAGAACAAGGAGGCCTGGAATGTGCCATATATTGAAGGGCTGGGACCAATGCATTGGAGATATTGGACAAATACAGCTCATTATTTAAGACACATTACCCTCTACATTCTCTAAAGGTCAGGGTCAACTTGATATTCAGACTTTATTTTCATTCTTTGTGGGTTTACAAATGGTCTTTTGAGTACCTCTCTAAGCCTCTTGTTGTATAGTCTGTAGGTACTGCATTGAAAATATTCAGATTAGTCATCTAAATTTATCCAGGCTCTGGTATTTTCTTTGCATTGTGCTAAGTAATATAGAAAGTACATAGATATAGGAAAGTATATATATATATATATATATATATATATATATATATATATGTGTGTGTGTGTATACACACACATATCTGATATACATGTATGATATATATGAATGATATATGTATGTATATGTGAGCTTTATATGTATATGTACCTCAAAAAGATCATAAGCTGTCTAGGAAATTATACTATTCATTAAATATCTATTAAATGATAAATAGGTGTGTTTTTTTCTATAACCTCATTATAACTCTTTGAGGTAGGTAGTAGTAACTTTAAGGTATTTATATTGATTTTTGGAGGATAAGGATTTAATTCAGAAATACCAAAAAGGGAGTCTGAGTTAAAAAAAAAGAAAGGAAATGAAACTGTAATAGGATGTTTTGCCCATGGTACTGCTGCTCTTAGTAGCTAACTAAAGACATCTCCACTCTCCACAGGCAAATCAAGCTCCTCAGTGGAAGAGGGAACAGCCATTGCAGTGATGGCCAGGCGGCAAGCTTGTAGAAGTCCTGCACTTTGATACTTGCTCCATATGGTTCTTGTTTTCATGCTGCTTCCATTAACTTTTCTTTTTTATCATAGTCATCACAAATTGAATTTCAACTTTTTTTTTTAATCTAAACACTTGATAAAACAATTGGATGTCTAGCAAACAGTGAGACTCAGGGTCGCAAACCATACTAATAGGATAAAATAACTTTTACTCCAAAGCCAGAAAAGGGCAATAAAGACTGGTAGAAAATTCACTGTAAGGGAATACAGATTGTGGACCAAAAGACTGGAATCATCACAGACATACCTTTCCAGGTATGGGCTCAACTGCTATGGAATTTCCCACAACTCAGGCCCCAGGATGACTATAGCACCTGGGAGAAGACAGGTGTGCACTCTGAAACTACAGGGGCCAGATCTCAGCAACACTGATAAGTGTCCCACAAAATTTGTGCCACTATTTGAGGGAAGGAACCTTCAAAAAAAGACCTGTGAATCAACCACAACCCCCATCCATCCAGCTCAAGAGGTCAACCACCCCTCCATCCTAGGCTTGCAACACCTTGGAACCACAGGTCTCTCCCATTCATCAGCCCCTATGTGTCCTTCTCTCTGGGGCATTTTCAGTTGAGATTGCACAGGTCTCCATTACAGTTGCCCTCTTACAGATGCCTTTTGGGCAAACTGAAGCCCTGTGAATTTGTATTTGTTTAGAAACTCAGGGCCCTCTCTCCCTCACTACAAGTAACAATTCAAGATTTTCATTTCCATGCATGGTTTAATACTCTTACTACTTACATGTGCATATCTAAATAATAGGTAGCATCAGTCTTCGCTTTAAAACATGAGGCATTATAAAGACTGAATTTTACTCTGGAGAGACAGAAAGCTTTTCAAATATTTTAAGCCAAGATGTGATTTCAAAGGTTCTCTCAGGTTGCCATGTTAATATAGATACTAGAAGGCCAGCAGTCCAACCAGGGGGAGTTACAAGGATCCAGGTGACAGATAATGGCAGCTTGAGCCAAGGTGGCCTTGTGGAGATAATGAGAGGTGGTCATATTCTGGATATGTTTTGAAAGTGGAGAAGTCAGGATTTGCTGGCAGGTGGCATGTGGGCTAACAGAAAGAGAAGAGCAAAAGATTAAACCAAAGTTTTCAGTCTCTGTGTTAAAAAGGACAGATTCGCCATTATCCAAGATGGGGAATGCCATGAGGAGAAGAAGGTTTGGGGAGAAATGAGGAGCTCTGGTTTCAAATATCCAAAGAGAGATAACCAGTAGGCAACTAGATGTGTGAATCTGAAGTAAAGGGGAGTATCCAAGCTGGCAGTGTAAACTTGGGAGCCATCGGGGTATGGATGGTATTTAAAACTATGAACATGGATCATGTCACCGGAGTAAATGTGTCTGTGGAAGAGGTTGGAAGACTGGGCCCAATGTTCAAACTTTTGGGGCTGAAAGTCAGGGCTAGGTTTTAACACTGGTAGACAGGATTTTCTGCACCATAGTAAGATGTTGGTTTAACCTCAGTCTATTATTCAACTAAAGTGTCCTTAAACAACCCTAGATTAAATATTTGATATGCCATAGTCTCAGACAATGTGAGTAACATTTTCAACCCCACCCCTGCTCCTGACTTAAGTGAGCCTGACCAATCTTCTAAAACCTCAGACATTTCATATAAGCACTCTAAGACTTCCAGTGCATTTGCCTACTTATGCTTTTATCCCACTAATCACTTTGTATTGTCTTTTATTTATGTATATATTATTTAATATATATAATATATCCTGCATACACAGCATATATATAAAATATATATTATTTAATATATACATAAGTGAAATATATATATATATATATATTTTATTTTATTTATTTTTTTATTTTTTGCCTTGTTTGTAAGCCTGGCTGTGTAATTTGTTTTCATCTTATGTTTCATCTATGTATGCTTGAATCAGAAGAGGTACACTGGAGAGTAAGCTAACTCTACCTTGATCTCTTAGTTTCTGTCCCATCCTTTTGCAAGCATTCAATAATTTGGCTTTTCCCTTCTTGAATACTTCTTTGGCATTGGCTTTTATTATACTCACTCTCCTGATTTCTTCCTGCCTCTCTGGATATTTCTTTGGCCTTTTGCAAGTTTATCTTTCTCTCCTAGAACTCTAAATGTGTGAATTTCTTGGGGCCGAATCCCAAACCCATGTCTTTACAATCTACACTTTCTCTGTAGTCAATCTTATCAATATCTCCAGTTTTTTTTTATTATTATTATTTTAGTTATTTATGAAAGACAGAGAGAGAGAGAGAGAGAGGCAGAGACGCAGGCAGAGGGAGAAGCAGGCTCCACGCAGGGAGCCCCACGTGGGACTCAATCTCGGGGCTCCGGGATCACACACTGAGCTAAGGCAGACTCTCAACCCCTGAGCCACCCACCCAGGTGTCCCAATATCTCCAGTTTAAAATATCATTTATACGCTGTTGACCTCCATATTTATATCTCTCTGCCTGATCTCTCTTTTAAACTGTAGATTTTTATATTTAACTGCATATACACTCAGTTCTTAGAAGTATCCTAAACTTAAATTGTCAAAAATTATTTTTTTTACAGTTTCCTTCTATATGGTTTCCCTCCAGTGTTTCTGATTTCAGCATCCATCTGGGGGTTTATGCCAGGATGGTAAACATTGTTGACATGCATCTTTGACACTTCCTTTTCCTTCATTCCCACAGTCAGGTCATCAACAAAACTTGTCAATTCAATCTCCAAATATACATCAAACCCATCTTTTTGTAAATTAACTAGATAAGAAAAGACTTGAAGTTTTGTGAAACAACATGAAGTTAATGGAACCCTCCAGAAGTTGCAGGCTAAGTGGGTATCACCTGATCTTGGATGTAGCAGAATAGAGGTGCTGTATCTAAGCCCCTTCCTTTCAGATTAGAATTGTAAACATTTAGGGTTAGAAAGAATCCTAGTGAAATCTTGCCCTAGTCAGTGTCTTTGTAATAAAAGACTAAAGCCCAGAAGGTGAATATCTAATCCAAGTTCCTACAGTTAGAGGTGAGAGACTTAACACTAGCACCTACCTTCTCCTAATTCAGTATGGTGCTCTTTCACAGAGCCATATTGGCAGGAAGTCATGTCTGGGCTCTGAGGAACATGAGGCTAGTGCCATACAAATATTTTTTGCTACTATTTTCTAAAAAGTAGTACCAAGCTGGTTTTGTAGAAATTTTCAGCTCTGTAGTAGTAGCCTGAATTTAACTTTTGTCTTAACATAAACATGGTTTTGTTTGTGAAACACTGAGTTCTTAAAAAGAACCAGCAAATTAACAGATAATTTGGCTTAAATACAGCTCAGACTGCAAATAATCCAATTGCTTGTGGTTAATGGTATTCGGATATTTGTGCAAGATCTAAGATTTTGGAAAAAAATTTCTGGGAAAGCAATGGCCTTTTGCCATCGCCACCTCACCCCACCCTGGACTCTATTACTGCTTTCAGAACTATTCTTCCAGAACTTGATGCTTCAAAGACTTGAGATTATCATCCTTTATTTGATAGGGAAGATAATCCTGTTGATGTTTCTGCAACCAAATTGTCTACAAACCGATCTACTTAAAATATGATAACAAAATTGTGCCTTTCAGTCTCTGAAGAACCAAATAATAGAATGAACAAAATGTAATTGAGGTAATCTGAGACAAGATTAAGGCGGTTGATGACAAAATTATTTTCTTACAGAATAGAGTTGTATTTATGAATGAAAGCTCAAATTCTCCATTCTTTACCTGAGTTGAATCCTATTATTACTCTAGTTTAAGTAGATCCTTGCAATTAAACTGTCGTTGATATAAAACTGAGTGAGATCTTTTATTATTTTTAAATGCTAAGAACGAAACTTTAGACAAATAATACTTTTCATAGCACTGAGAGTAAAACCTTTTTGTAATAAACAGCAAAATCCAAGTCTACCACTCCAAAATGAAATTGTCTGAGACTATGTGCAAAAGAAGAACCATTGAGACAATACTTTTTATATTGCCAAATATCTAATTTTGGCTTGTACTTTTAAGTCATACAGTGTGTGTAGTCAGGCTTAAAGACATAGATTTTAGGTTCATGAAAATATGACTTAAATCCTGCCTCAGTCACTTCCTCAGAACATTGAGCAAACCACTTAAAATGTAGGTGCAAATGTCCAGTGGGCCATCACACAAAACCACTTAGCATTACCAGAGGTCGTCTTGTTTCCTTGGATTTCCATACCATCGTACCTGACACCTCCTTTCTCACTCTTCTCAGGCCTTCCATCTGTTCCACTCCTGCATTGCCTAGCTGACTGCTCATCTGACTTGACTGCTCAAGATTGAGTTCATGTGGTACCTCATTCAGGAGCTCTCTGTGACCCACCAAAATATAGGTTTGGACTCAGCATAACTCAGTCCTAAGCCTTATTAAACTCTCAACTCTTAGTTGTATTGTTTTATCTGTGAACTCTTTCAAAGCAGGGATCTCGACATTTATTTTTGTATCTTCAGTACCCAGCAAGAGGTATTCGGCAAGCTGAGAAGGAAAAAGTTGGAAGTGGAATGGAGCCAGAGAAGTTAATGAAAAATCAGTAAGTTAGAAAGCTCTTGACCTCTAATTGATGCTGATAAATGCCTGTGAGTCCGTGGCCACGTTCATTCAGCAAATATTAGAAAAATAATGCAAAGATTAAATGGTAGAAGTTGCAGGTTACTCCTTGCTGTTCATATTCTGGTTCCTTGCCTGGGCGAAGCCTGTGGTATCTAGCCAAGCCCTCCTTCAGGATAACTCCTAGCCCTATCTTTCTGCCAACTTTTTTTTTCTGTTTTTTTTTTTATTCATGGTTTGGAGTGACAAGAAAATGTAACAGATTGCAAAAAATCAGACACTTCAAATCTTCTCTTTCCTCTTCTTCACCATAAGCCACTGAGAAATGTTTCTTCTTGATGCATAGTAGAACTGGATAACCAAATATCTGACTTCAACATGAGATCTAATCCTAAAACCTAATCATTATATAAACAGGCAGAGAGTTTATAAGACAAGTTTAATTGGGGGAAAGAAAGACTTTGTGAAGAGAAAGCAAGTATTAGCCATCAACTCTTCTATCTTAGACAACAAAAAATATTTCTAGATCTTCCTCAGTTGCAGAACACATTGCATCCATATCAAATGTTACATGCTAATAAGGAGACACTTTGGTGGAACTGCTATCTCTATGTGATTAAAAAAAATGCCTGAGGTAAAGTTACTTACCAAGGTTTTCCTACACTTTAGCCCTTGGGAAATCATTTTTTAAAAGTTAAATAAGATAAAGTAGATTGAAGGAAGTCACTGTTTCAAAATGTAAATGCGTGACATTTAGCATCTGCATTTTTTTAATGAGTGAGAATTATGTCTCACAATGTTCTGTTAATGCTGTTATGCAGATTAGTACAGACCTGGGGACCGAAAGAAATAAGGCATAGCCTAAAGAAATGAATTAGAAACCAATTAAAACAACTGTCAGGTTTAGGCTATGAAGCCCACTGCCCCAGACACGTCCTTATTAGAAATGAAGAGATGCAGGTGCACATGTTTTGCAAGACAATGTGCTTTTTCAACTCGCCCATAAGACATTTATGAAGTAAGATTAATCCTAATTTTAGAATAAGATCCAAGTGCTGAAATCTCAATATTAGGATCAACTAAAGCAACACGTGACATTAGAACCATAAAGTCTCCCTAATCTTTGTTAACTGACTTTTAGAGGCCTGAAATTTTATGCCCAATTTTATTCTTAAAGTTATCATTTAGGAAATGGAACCATATACTTCAATTGAATTATAATTTCGTCCTTCTCTTCATGTTCCTATTTCCCAATTAAGAAAGCTGTTATTTACTTGTTCTGTAGCTCCATTTGAAAGCTTGGTCAGGAGTGGTTTTTCTGGGTCACACAGCTAGGAAAAGGCTCTTTCCACATAGTCCTCGGAGATGCTGAAAGATGCTAACTGCATAGTATGTTTGCAACAACTGAGTGATCCTTAGACCAAATTAGTCGTATCCAATTCAAGCTAAGCATGCAAGAGAGCTTCAAAGGGCATTTTTATCCTGAGATCTCAAAAGTCTTGGGGCATATACTTGAGGGCAAGGGGGAGAATAAACAACAGTTGTTTTTCCACCTTACCTGCTTCATCTGTAAGCATGTGGAAGAAACTGGTCATGCTTAGTATGGAGAAGTGCTGGCCCTATGGGGACATGATACTGTTGTCAATGTAGGACCATTGAGTGGAAAGAGGGTAGACCTCTGTGCATGCACTTGAGAAATAAAACAAGGATGATGTACAAGTTACAGAGACAGAATTTTGCTCATGATACAGATGACTTTCCTACCAGCCTGAGATGTAAGCTCCCCTTGGAAATGCTGGTCTCATCATTGCTGGAGGTGATGCAATATTATCTAAGCAGTCATTTACCTTGAATATTTCAAAAAGGAAACTCAAGCCCTATGGGAGTGGGATGTGTTGATCTGTTGATAATCCCTATGACTTTTTTTCTAACAATAATAGTCTCTATTTCTTTGAAGAAAAAAGTGCTATGCACTTCTGAAACTTCTGCTTCAGGTCATGACAGAGTAACTATTACTGGATCAGTCCTTCTGATACAAGCAATTTAGTGTGAACAAAATACACAAACTAATTTTAGACCTAAGATAAAAACAAACAAACAAAAACTATTGCAAGACTGTGATCTTTGAAAAGAGTGAAATGATGAGGTGAGCCCTGTGGTTTCCCCAGGTTTCTTCTTGGAGGCATTTTCTAGGCTGTAGTGCGAGGAAGGGCAACCCAAAGTAAAACACAATGGCCTCCCTAAATTGAAGAAACATAGATGGAAACTTGAGGAGGATTAGGCAATGAGAATCTGTGGGGCTAAGTGGAAAGAAAAAACTATTCAGAGAAATAGCCCTCAAGATCTGCATAGGAGCTCCCTTGAGTCTTTGGTAAATGTTAAGTTGCTCTGTGTAGGGTGAGATGCTACAGGCAGAACAACGGACTCCAGAAAAGAAAGGTATTAGGTAATAATAAACTGAAAGTTTTAGTCCATTGGGAGGGCCATAACAAAAATACCAGAAACTAGGTAGCTTATAAACAATAGAAACTTATTTCTTATAGTTCTAATAGTTTTGAACATTTTAACTTGGCATCAAATCAAAAATCTAAGTCAAAGTCTATCTTAATATTACCTAAATCAGGTATGTATAAGAGGATTCATCCGGAAGCAAATTGCTTTCAAGTGGTGAACATGTGAAGTCAAACAAGTTGTGTGCTTCCAAAATATAGAGGCAGAGAAGGCATAGGATAAACAACTCCTATTTCAAAGGGGAGCATTAGAAAAGAAGAATGGGGTAACAAGTCCCTAGCAAATCCTAAACTTTAAGGCCCATGAGGGAAAAGTTTCAGCCTTTCAAACCCAGTAGTGACAGTCCTGCCCCCACAGCTTTGCTGGGCACAATTCAGTTTGCGCTTTGTAACCCTAGTGACTTGGTTACGTGCCTATGACTCTCCCAGGCTGGGGTTCTGGGAGTAGCCCCATCCCTGCGGCTCTTCTGAGCATTGCCTCTGTGCAGTGGTTCCGCCCTCACAGAGACTATACAATTTCAAGCAGCTACATCTTTCAAAAGCCGGGTGGAGGTAGCCATGCCCCCATGACTCTGCTGGGTAGGAGTCTGGCCCCCACAGTTTGGGTGGGGTTTATCTGGCCTGTTGAAACCCAGGCAATGACCCTCACTTTTCAAATTGATGAGGCAGCCCTAATGATCTCTAAATCACCTTTGGGGTCCTTCTTTCTTTGTCATCAAGAATCTTGCACATTCACAGCTCAGTAGTAGCCTTGTGGTTCTATCCTGATAACTCTCCTTCATCCCTTTCTGTCTTCTTTCTCTTCAGTTTAAATTGGCTGTTTTCTTGCTGGGGTAATTGATTAAGTTTGTTGTTCAAAACCATATGCATCTCCTTATCGAAGAGTCACTTGGTTACACTCTTAATCTCCTCTTCCAAACACACTTTCTCATTTTATGCAATAGGGATAGGATGAGAATTTTCTAAATTTTAAGTTCCACTTCCTTTTTGATAATTCCACCTTTAAGTCATGTTTTGTCTCCCATTTTACAATAAGCATTCACGTTTATAATAGAATAAGCTTCAAGTGTTGAAGCTGTACCTTCAACACTTTACTTAGAAATAACTTCAGCCAGGGCAGCTGGGTGGCTTAGTTGTTCAAGCATCTGCCTTCAGCTCAGATCATGATCCCAGGATCCTGGGATTGACATTAGGCTTCCTGTTCAGCGGGGAGTCTGCTTCTCCCTCTACCCCTCCCCTTGCTTTGTGCTCTCTCTCTCTCTCTCTCAACTAACTAAATAAATAAAATGTTAAAAAGAGAGAGAGAGAGAGAGAAATAGCTTTGGCCAAATATCCAATTTCATTACTCACAAGTTCTACCTCCTACTCCACACTAGGACATGAACACAATTCAGCCAAACTCTTTGCTACTTTATAACAAGGATTCCATTTCCACCATGGCCAATAACACGTTCCTCATTTCTGTCTGAGACCTCATTATAAGGGCCTTTCCTATCTATATTTTTACCAACATTTTGTTCACAACCTCTTGTGTATTCTTTAAGAAGATTCAGGCTTTGTCTAGGCTTTGTCTCTTTTCCTTTTGGGCTCTGATCAGAATTGCCTTTAAAGTTCCATTCATGGGAACATGGGTTTGTTCCAGCATGCACCTCCAAATCCTTCTAGCCTCTATCCATTATCCAGTCCAAAGCCACTTCCACAGTATTAGGTATTTGTTACAGAAGCACCCCTACTTCTAGATACCATTTTTTTTTGTCTTAGTACATTTGAACTGCTATAACAAAATACCTCAGACTGAGTATCTTATAAACAACAGAAATTTATTTTTTGTAGTCCCAGAGGCTAGGGAAATCTAAGATCAAGGTACTAGCATGATCATATTCTGGGGAAGGCTTTTTTCCTGATTCATAGCCAATGACTTCTCTTTGTCTCCTCACATGATGGAAAGAGCAAAGGATCTCTCCAGAACCTCTTTTAATAAGAGGGCTCTGTCCCCATGAACAGGGCAGCTCCCAAAGTCTCCACTTCCTAATAACATCGTATTGGGCATTGGGATTTCAACATATGAATTTTGAGGGAACATAAGCATTCATACAATAGCATTTAACAACGATGGAAGCTTGTTGACTGGAAGTACACAGACATGGAGTTCCATCCAGCCAGAGTGGAACGAGCTCACAGATATGCTGGACATCTGGTAGGGGTCCCAGAAATCTTATGTGTTAGATATAGAATTAAAGTAGTTCTTTAGTAAAAACTATACTAAACCCACCATAGCAAAGCATTTTTTTTTAAAAAGCTTGAGAAGATCACGCTGTTCTATAAGTGAATTGCCTGCTGAGGTTGAAATAGATTTTACATATATGATCAAGCCTTAAAGGAAATGAAGGCAGAAATGGAGATTATGCATTAAAAGTAGAACATCTAAAGCTGAAAAATACAATATCTGACATGAAAATATTCCTAGATAGGCATAAAAACAATCTATATACTGCAAGAGAAAAGAGGAGGGAACTTGATGATAGGACAAAAAACTAATCTAAGAAAATAGAAAAAGAAATGCTGAAACAAACAAACGAACAAACAAAGCAGAGACTTACTGCCCTGTAAGATAATATAAAGCAGTCTAATAAGCATGTAATTGGATCCACTGAAGGATTCAGGGGTTGGAAAACATATTTAAAAAAGACTAAGTGAACATTTTTTATATTTGACGAGAAATATTAACATACAGATTCAAGAATCTCACTGAAACACAAAAACATAAACACAAGAAAAGCCACCAGCCATATCATAATAAAATTTCTTAAAAACACTGACAAAGGGAAAATCTTAAAAGTAGCCAGGGAGAAAAAAAAAAGATTACAAACAGAGGGAAACAGAGAAAGAACTACAATCAATTTTTTATTAGAAACACAGCAAAATAAGATGGCAAAATGATATTTTTAAAGTGCTGAAAGAGAAAAAATATATCATTACAATTAAATATTGTATCCAGCAAATCAAACATATTGCTCAAAATTTAAAATTCAAAAGATTTTCATAAAAAATAACTAAATGAATTCTAAATAACTCATGAGTCAAAAGAAAAATAACAAGAGAGGGATCTCTGGGTGGCGCAGTGGTTTGGCGCCTGCCTTTGGCCCAGGGCGTGATCCTGGAGACCCGGAATCGAATCCCACATCGGGCTCCCACATCGGGCTCCCGGTGCATGGAGCCTGCTTCTCCCTCTGCCTGTGTCTCTGCCTCTCTCTCTCTCTCTCTCTCTGTGTAACTATCATAAATAAATAAAAATTTAAAAAAAAAGAAAAATAACAAGAGAAATTAGGAGAAATTCTGAACAGAATGATAATGAAAATACAACATATAAACTTTGTAAAATGCATCTATAATGCACCAAAAGGTAAATTTATAGCTTTAGCGCCTATCTGAGTAAAGAAGAAAAATCTAAATGATCCAAGTTTCTACCTTAAATTGGAAAAATAAAACCAAAAGAAACACAAATAGAAAGAGGAAAATAATAAAAGTAACAACAAAGTCAAAGAAATAGAAAAAAAGAATAAAGTCATCAAAAGCAAAAGTTGGTTCTCTACAAAGATCAATTAAGTTAACAAACATCCATCTGGACTAATGGAGAAAATAAAAGAAAACAGAAGTTATCAATATTAGTAATGGGCAGTCCGGGTGGCTCAGCGGTTTAGTGCCACCTTCAGCCCCGGAGTATGATCCTGGAGACCTGAGATCAAGTCCCACGTCAGGCTCCCTGCCTGGAGCCTGCTTCTCCCTCTGCCTGTGTCTGTGCCTCTCTCTCTCTCTCTCTCTGTGTCTCTCATGAATAAATAAATAAAATCTTTAAAAAATATATTAGTAGTAAAAGCAGGGGAATCACTAAAAATTTCATAATCATGGGAAAAAATAATAAGAGAATATTATGAACAACTTTATTCTTTGCCAGTAAAGCACCATCATTGGAAATGTTAAAAAAAAAAAATTCTTTAGGCTGAAAAAAAATGATAATAGGTGGGACACTAAATCTACCCAAAGAGAAGAAGTCCACCAGAAATGTTAAGTATGCCTACATGTATGACTTTTCTAAAAAAGTACATGTATGTACTTTTCTTGCTTTGCACATTTTCTTAAAAGGTAATCAATTATTCATGCCAAAATAAGAACAAACAGCACACTAAGAACAAATCATAGGACCTGTGGGAAAATTGAATTAAGGACAACCTAAATAAAGAGAGAGATCAGCCATATTCATGGATAGGTTAACCTAGTATAGAGGAGATGTTTATTTTGCATAAATTAATGCATAAAAAAATCTCATATACTAATCCCAACAAGTGTTTTTATAAGTCCTGACAAGCAAAATTTACATGAAAAGGTATGAATAGTCAATAGCCAAAAAAACTGAAATAAATTTCCCACCAGATATCAAGCTTTATTATAAAGTAATAAAATATAACACTATAATTTTAAGATAGGCTAAAACAAAGAAGCCAATAAAGCAAAATATAAACTCTACAAATAAACTGTTAAAGGAAATTTAATGTAAAACAGAAGTGTCATTTTAGATCAGTAAGGAAAATATTGATTATTAAATATAGAGTGCTGGAAAAATTGGTTAATCTTACAGAAAAACAAAGTTTATGCCTCCTCCATACCATGCAAAAAAAGTTAATTCCTGTTGTATCAAAAACTTAAAAACAAAAAGAAACACTGCAACATTCCAGAATAAAATATTGGAGACTATCCTAAAGAACCTCAGGGAAGGATTTTTAAACAAAGAAACAAAAAAGTACAAGCCACAGAAGAAAAGAGTGATGCAAAAAATAAAATGGAACCCAAACACTGATAGAAAATATTCTCAATGAATATAATTAGCAGAGAATTAGCATCTAGAATATTTCAAGGGCTCCTTCAATAAGGCAAATACAGGTATCTAAACAAGCAGTTTGCAGAAGTGAAAGACATACTTCTCAAGAAACTACCCCCCACCTCAAAACGTGCCCAAAAATGAAAATAGAAAATGAGAAAACTCTCACCATGAGAATCTATTTTATGGTCATGAGATGGGCAAAGATTATAGAGTTCTATAGAAATATGATGCACTTAGAACTCTTCTTAGCTGCTGGTAGGAATAAACACTATATCCACTTTGGGGGAAAAATTTAGTGGTAGCTTTAACTTTGAAAACATATAGTAAAATTATACTAAAGCCACAAAAATAAATGTGTCCTTAGAAGAAGTTACTTAAAACAAATACTAAATGGAGAACTTAAAAAAGAGCAAACATTTGCTTGTTGAAAGAGAAAAATATAAATCATAATGGTACCTATTTCAGAAAAAAATATGAATCACAGATTTACCTTTACAAAAATTACAGTGCACAATGAAGGTATATTAGAGATAAATTATTATTTGCCAAATAATGGATCCAAAGTAGTAGAGCAGGGACGCCTGGGTGGCTCAGTGGTTGAGCTTCTGCCTTTGGCTCAGGGCTGATCCCGGGATCGAGTCCCACATTGGGCTCCCTGCATGGAATCTGCTTCTCCCTCTGCCTGTGTCTCTGCTTCTCTCTCTCTCTGTGTCTCTCATGAGTAAATAAATAAAATCTTAAAAACAAAACAAAACCAAACAAATACTAGAGCAAAATTTTATAGAGAAATATAATTTTGTTGTTTGGGAAGCATTAAAAGAGGTCAACAGACTTTGTTAATTCAAATACGTAGGAATTAACATAGATTATTGACTATTAGAATTACTAAGCATCAGTTTATAGATATATTGGATTTTTTTTTTTTAAGGTGACGGTAAACCGCTAAGCCACCCGGGGTGCCCGATATGTTGAAATTTTTACTTTAAAAGTTGAACATAGCTTCTTTTCCAACATACATTTTTACCAAAATTACTCATGTGCTGTGTATCAAAGAAACCCTTAAAAATTCAGAATGTAAATAAAACTAACACAAACAATATTTAGATATGGCCGAGAATATAAAATTTACCTACAAACCAATAACTTCTGTATGTATAGATAATAAACAATTAGAAGTTGCCATGGAAAATTTCTCTTATAATTCTTCTCTTACTCCCAATATTTAGAAGTAAACTTAATAAGAAATGGGCAGAACATATATGATGAAAACTTAAAAGAACTTCTTATAAAGACATAGACTTAAACAAATGGAAGGAGAGACTTGTTGATAGAATGTTTTCCAGTATCATCAAAATATCAATTTTTTTCAATTGAATGTATAAATTTTGTGCAATTCCTTCCCTCCCTCCACACCCATACCCCTGATCAAGATGTTGTTGAAGATCATATGAAAAAATAAACATGCAAGAATAGCTTTGAAAGGTCTGGAAAAGAAGAGAATAGAGAAAAAGTAGCCTTATCAGGTATCAAAATATGCTTATTTAATTAATTAATTTTAATTAATTAAAAGTGTGTGATATTGCACATAAATACACACAATAGAAAGCTTAGCAACACATCCCAGTGCCTATGAAAATTTTGTTAAAGTAATATCTCAAATTACTGGGGAAAATATGGACTTTTTATAAATTTGGGACAGCTGGACAACCATGTGAAAAAAGGATAAAATTGGATTCATACCTCGCACAATGCACCAGAAAAAATTCCAAATGAATCTGAATTGTAAGTGTAAATAATGAGACCATATGAGTATTAGCAGAAAACATGGGTGAATTTTTTTATAATCTTGGACTAGGGAAAGCCTTTATAACTAGATTCAAAATCCAGTTGCAGGGATCCCTGGGTGGCGCAGCGGTTTGGCGCCTGCCTTTGGCCCAGGGCGCGATCCTGGAGACCCAGGGATCGAATCCCACATCAGGCTCCCGGTGCATGGAGCCTGCTTCTCCCTCTGCCTGTGTCTCTGCCTCTCTCTCTCTCTCTCTCTCTGTGACTATCATAAATAAATTAAAAAAAATTAAAAAAAAAATCCAGTTGCAATAAAAGAAAAGGCTGGTAAATTTTACTAAACAAATTGTATGTCAAAGAAACCACAAGCAAAACCTAAAAAGTAATATGGAAAAAAACCGTCAAGTGTCACAGATAAAAGATTGATTTCCTAACACATAACAGAATTTTCACTAAAAAGGGGAAAAATATCAAAATCTGAGAGAAAAGTAAGCAAAACCACAAACACATAATTCCACAAAAAAGGTTTACCCCTGGTTCTTTATGAGTCAAATATTCAAATTTACTCACAATAAGAGAAATGCTAATTAAGGCTACTGTATGATACAGTTTCTTAGATCTCAGACTGGTAAAAATTTTAAAGCCAAACAACCCACTCTGTTGGCGAGGCTGTCAAGAAACCAGCATTCACAAATTGCTCATGGGAGTGCAACACTGTACAATGTCACGGGAAGGAATTTGGCAATGTTTAGCAAAACTGCAAATGTGTTTACCCTTTGACACAGGAATTTGCCTGAAGCAACTTTGTGCCTGTATTTGCCACAAATACAAAACCAAAGTTACATATGTGTCATTATACGCAATAGCAATATACAGAAGATAACCCAAATAGCCATTTATTCATAGGAGAATGAGTAAACGTAGTGTAAAATCACAGGGAGAGAGGGAGAGAGAGAGAGAGAAACTGATAAGGAGTATTTCAGAGCTATGTAGACAACGTGCAAAGTAGAGGAAATTGTGCTTCCTTTTTTGGTAAGAAGGAAGAGACAATAAAGATATGTATGTTTTTGCTTATTTTTGCTAAAAGAAGCTCAGAAAGGAAAAACCATACATTAATGAACTGGGTGGGGTGGTGTTAAAAAAGAGAAATCCAGTAGGGGCAGGGCTATAGATAGAACTGAAGCCAGACATTGATATTCCTCTCAAGGATCAAGCCAGCCCTGTTTGCTGTTTGAATGTTGGGGGGGGGGGGGGGGGGAGGGTGTTAGGTGGTTGTTGTTGTTGTTGTTGTCTTTTTTTCCCCCCATGAAGCTTTTTGTTTAACTGCTGTTTGCTGACTGTGATTCTCCAATTGCTACTTAACTAGGTTCTTCATTCCTGGCCTAACTGCCCCACCGCAAAGGACACATCTCTTTTTATTTGGACTTTAAAAATAAGGTTATGACTTTTTTTCACCCAAGCTGAATTACACTGTGAGATTACCAAAGCAATTTTTCCCTTTACTTTCAGCTCTTTCTCCTGAAGGTTTATATGTGTTGAGAAACACAGAGAATTTCTCCAGTTGTGAAGTGCAGAAGCCTAAAATAGATTTTATCGAAATGTAGTTAAAGTCAGGGAGAAGCAGGGAGCATCTGATTTTTTTATGGGGTGGTGATAAGAAACTAATACCAAATGGTTGAGCTAGGGGACAACACACTTAATTTTCTCCTTTTTTTTAAAGAAAAAGATTTTATTTATTTATTCATGAGAGACACAGAGAGATAGGCAAAGACACAAGCAGAGGGAGAAGCAGGCTCACTGCAGGGACCCCGATGGAGGACTCGATCAGGGAACTCCAGGATCATGCCCTGAGCCGAAGGCACACGCTCAACTGCTGAGCCACCCAGGTGTTCCATAATTTTCTCTTTTTCTGTGACTATTCCATGGCTATCTCCACAGAATATTTGAAACACATTTGAAAAGTAATCAGCAAATTCAGATATTTAGATGTAAGTGCAAAGAGTTTTTGCTATCTGCTTTAATTCTGCTGGTATACCAACTATGGCAAACTGCTGGTGTGGTAAGAAATATTCTATGGGGAAAAATAAAATTGCTGTAAGGGATAAGGGCCTGAACAGAAGATTCTCGATTGATTTTTCATCAGCCAGAAAGGAGCCACTGACAGCTTACCGGTGAGCAAAGAACATCTACCAAAGAACATCTTAAGAGGGAAGAGATGATGGCTGCTGAGTCCTTCAGTAAATCTGAACTTCTAGCTATTGCCTTACAAAGCCTGCCTCTCCTTATATCTAGACACTATCTTGTATCATGTTTTCTCCAGGCACAACTTTTTTCTCGAGCATATCGCATTTATTACTACCTGAGGCCTCTGCCATGGCTATTTCCCCTGCCCGAGCTGTTCTCATGTATCTTGGTATGGCTGGCAGCTTCTTCTATTTGAATTGCAGCTCAAACACTCTCACCTTAGAAATTACCCTGCCCTACCTCAAGGCATCCCACTGCTCCATTTTATTTTATTCAGATTTCTTATCACTCTTTGAAATTGCCTGATTATGTATGCTTATTTATATATCTATTTTGTGTCGGGGCCTTACTAGATGTAATCTCCATGAAGGTGAAAACCACATCTGTCTTGTGTGCTGCTGGCTTCAAATGCCACCTCCACAAACACACTAAGCTGTCCCAGCTCACAGCCCTTAGTAGGCCTGCATAAGTACTTGGTGAATGAGTGACTGGATGCATCACAAAATGCCAGTCTTTTAAAGGGCTGTGATAGGCAGAATAATGACCCCCTAAAACATCCATGTCCTCATCCCCAGAACCTGTGAGCATGTCATTTTGCATGCCAAAGAGGGTTTTGCAGATGTGACTAAAGATTTTGAGGGAAATATCCTGGCTTATTCAGGGAGGCCCAAGGTGATCACAAGGGTCCTTATAAGATAGAGGCAGGAGAATCAGACTGAAAGAGGTTGGAAGATACCACACTGTAGACTTTGAAGACTGAAGGAAGTGGCCACCAGCCAGAGTTCAGGTGACTTCTAGAGCTGGAAAAGGCAAGGAGATCAATTCTTTCCTAGAGCCTTTGCAGGAATGAAGCCTTACTGTCACCTTGATTTAGCCACACAGGACCTGTGTTGGACTTCTGACCTCCAAAACTAAATGATAATAAATATATGCTCTGTAAAGCCACGAAACTGAGGGTGATTTGTTACGCATTAATAAGAAATTGAGTTGACCCTGCCCAATGTATTAGAACCATATCCACATTAGCTCTGTATAATAGGGTTCTCCAGAGAAACATAACCAGCAGTGTGTGTGTGTGTGTGTGTGTGTGTGTGTGTAAAAAGGGAGAGAAATTTATTTTAAGGAACTGACTCATGTGATTGTGGAGGCTGGCCAGTCCAAAATCCATAGGGTAGACCAGCAAGCTGGAGATCCAGGAAGAGCTAATGCTGCAATTTGATTCCAAAACATTCTATAGGTGGAATTCCCTACAGTTCCTAGGGGATTCTGAGTCTTTTTATCCTAAGGCCCTCAAATAATTGGATGAGGCCCACCCACATTATGATGTTAATCTACTTCACTCCAAATCTATGAATTTAAATGTTAATCTCATCTAAATAAAAACCTTCTGGCAACATTCAGACCCAGGTTTGAAAAAAATACCTGAGTACTATGGCCTAGCTAAGGCGACCCATCCAACTAACCACCATAGCATGTCAGAAAGGGTGCTACACAGCTACTATCATCTCAGTCACTATGTTGTTGTTGCTGCCCTGATGTAAATGTTTGTTCTTCCGGAAGTCTCAGGGACAAAAAGTACTTTCAAGAACAAAGTAAAAAATAACAAATTATTTAAGCAACACTTTTTCTGCACTGCATCCTCCCCTGAAGTAAGTTAAACTACATGTTTTCTAAGACTCAGTACCCCATATGCAGAATGCAGTCTTTCAGGTTTCTTCCCGAATGGAGAATATGAGGAAAAGTGATCTCCACTTTTCCACCCACATTTTAAGTAGATTTGTATGGTGGGGTTTTGTGTGCATGCATGAGTATAAGTTACTCAGAATCTGTTTCTTTTATATTTAGTCAAATTATCTTGATTGACTTCAAAGGAGCAAGACCTCCATGCTATAATTCTGATGTGATTTTGTAGTAGCTAGCAGCTGCCATATGACATCTGAGAACGGAATGGACCTAGAAGTAGATGGGTAGATGGAGACTGGTGTACATCTGAACATAAATTCTACCTGAAGCCAGTGTTAGGATAACATCCCTGACTTCTCAATTATCTACATCAATAAACTTCTCCTTTTGCTTAAGCCATTTGAGTTGAGCTTTTAATCATTTTCAAGTAAAAGAGTAATGAATATGTTAAAGTTTATTCCTGCAATGGTGTTTTGAAAAAGCTAGAACCTAGAATGTGACATTGGCTGAGGTAAGGAGATAGGTCAATAAAAATTTCTGGCCAACACATAAAATAACTTCCAGGCCCCTGAAAATACCAAAATGAAGTGGGTTCCAAAAAAAGCATTGTGAAAGAACATTCTCCCCAGTACTTATCCTTGAGCAAGACAATGGACAAAAGAGATCCTTCCACAGACTAGACCCAGGAGCAATGAGGGGAAAAAAATGATGATGGGCAATGATCTTAGAGAATTGAACCAAGGTCAGCTAGGCTAAGTGACCAAAGTTTTCCCTGCCAAGGCAATGAGTCATTGCTTTCCCTGCCCTTAGAATAAGATGCATACCATGAACTGGAATTCAGTGTCCATTGTTTTCCACTCACCCTGCTTTCTAAATAAATGTTTTGGTTACAGTTACCTTGTTCTTTCTCTACCATTGCTCACTGGGTGTGTTGAGATGGTTAAACTTACTAGTAGTCATGGGACAGCGGACGACCATTGTGCACTGAGTGCACTGGACTGGTTAAACTTACTCATTAACTATGGGTCAATGAACCATGAGGGCCAACATCTCAACATGACTTGGGAGGACTGCACATTACTCAGAGATGTACTTTAAGGTAGATACATTAACTGATAGGACCTTGAACTGTCTCCCTTTAAGATTTCACATTTGGGACAAAAATGAAAAGAATGTATGGAAATTTTATGTGTTGTTTTTGCCACTCACTATTCTATTCTCTCTTCTTATGGCCGCCATGCCCTGATTGCCCTACACTTCAGCTTGTGTGCTTGGCACAAAGCTGACTCCACCTTGACCTTTAGGGGTGCAGTAAGGGACCAAAGTTAAGTCTTCTGCTTGTTCCACTTCCCTGTGTGCTTGTCACAATGCTTGGTCCATGGTCAGGAGCCATGCCTATCCAATCTGGATAATGAGACTCAATTCTGGGACTACTGAATGAGGAAGCAGACTCTGCCTTTTGTGCTGCTGTGGACCTGAATCTTCTAGGGCATCAGGACTGGTGATGAAAGAGAGAGAAATGGAGGGACAGGGAGAAAGATTGAGAGGGACAGAGAAGAGAGAAGCCAACTCCAAAGAAACAGAACCAAGAAATGAATCTGGTGACATCATCTGAACTGGAATCAAGCTCTTCTCCAAATAATTCACTCTCCAAAGAAACATATCTCTAGGTATATGAATCATAAACTATTTAATTCTCTTGGCTTAGGTTTTTGGTCACTTACAAATGAAAGTGTTCTCACTAATATAATATAACTCTCTTATCCTGTGGGAGTGACTTTTGCTACAAAGATGAAGCCTTCTTGAGTAAAAGACTCTGCAGCCTGATATTCAACTGCTGCTATTCACTGTGGTTGAAAATCTTAGTGGCTGCTTCTGTCAACATCTTTCATGGGTGAAGGACTTAGCGATTCCAGCTCTTGATGGAATCAACTCGCAGCCACTCTTACCTTCTCCTCACCTTCACCACAAACCAGCTCACTATGGGCCCTCTGCAAGTGATGGTTACAATACCAGTAAGTAGGGGAAGAAAGTTTTTTATATGCTTATTTTTGAACCTGCAAGTTGTTCATTAAGAACATTGGGAAAGAAAGGTTTGATGATTCTTAGAATTTTATAGTTGGAATGTAATTTAGTATTTATCTAACACTCCAAATTTATGATTTACAGATAAGAAGTCCATTGAATAAGCCATGAAAAGAGAGTATGGATTAAGATTATGTACAACTGTGAAAAATAAAAGCCCCAAATGCAATAGGTTAAACAAGATGGATGATATTTTTCTATCATGTAGACAGAATATGAGGATTAGCAGTCTTGGTGGAGAATATTCTTTATTCACTAAAAGCACTATACCCTTCCTCCATTACAATAAAGCTGTCACTGGGCGCAGGAGTTGATTGTCCAGCTGAACTGCATTTCTTAGTTTCCCCAGCATTCAGGTATGGCTGAAAGGCTATGATCTCACCTAAACCATGTGAGCAGAAATGATAGGTGCCTTCTGTCATTGGATGTGTGCTCCTTGCACTCTTTTCTTTCCACTGGCTTGAAATAGTAAAAATTAAGCAAGCTAGAAGCCACATATTGAGAATGACAGAGTGTCCTCAGTCTGTATCCCTGGGTGATTTTTGAGGTGCTCAATCTTCTTATCCAAACTATGAAAGGGAAATTAATTTCTAATTTGCTTTAGTCATCAGAGTGAGGGGCTTCTTTTTCCTAAAGAAGAATGGCCTTTATCACAATTAATCCTGCAGTACAAAGCTAGCGTAATACTAGTATGGTGCCTAAAATCATAAGCCTTTCAATCCTGTTGCATCACTTTATTTAATTTCCATTAAAAGCACCTCATGACCCAAAATGGCTCTACAAGCACCCACTATTAGATGTAAATTTCAAGTAGCAGGAAGAGTTAGGGGAAAATATATAAAAGATGATGCCCCTCCTTTTCAAAAAGAGACTTTCCCAAAGTACCATACTATACTCAGCTGACATCTCGTTGGCAAGTGCTTTGTCATTTGGCCTTATTTAGCTGCAAGTGAAACGCATCTTTAGATGGGTGGGAGTGTGCGCAGTCATAAAATCAGGATGGTTTTACTAAGAGGGAGAGTGCCCATAAGGAATAAAATAGCAATTTCTCATATAAAGGAAATAATGAACCTTAAATTTCTCAACAAAAGGAGAAACAAAAAAGACAAAATAAAACAAAAAAAAACAGTGAAATTCAGTATAGACATGGCAAGGAGTAGAGAAGTCCTATCAAGATTATACTCAACCTGAGCCATCAAACAGCCAAAATAAGGAAGTTCTTGAAATCTTCAGAAAATTCCTACTGCAAAGAGTGACAAAGAGCGGTTCTGTTTCCAACAACTGCAATATTATAAGGTAGACCCAAGAGGTTATAAATTGTAAATACGTTGTAAGTTCACTTACACCAGACTAAAGCTGGGAGCTTCCCTACACAGAGATGGTGAAAATGAGGCATTTCTATGAAGACCTTTTTATTTACTTTTGACCTAAGTGAAGGATCCTCTGCAACCAAGGCCATCACACAGGGCCATGCACTCTGCTGCCCCCTCAAAGTACTATGCCTTGTTCTAATGAAAATATATATTCATGTCAAAATTTTGGCTTAGATTATGCTTTCTTGTTTCTAAAGAAATTATGCTTTCTTGTTTCTAAAGAAAATATTTCTAGAGTATTTTAGAGTAAACTATCAATTGCCTCAGCAATCCAAAGTTTGTTACAAGGCATTAAGCTTGGAAATATTTGCAAACTGAGTCATAGTTTCACTATCCAATACCTCAATGGTTCTCTATGTAGAGGTGCTAGATCTACAATAATGACCCTAGAACAAGAACGAAGAGTAGACAAAACGTAACCCAAATGTGAGTTATTTGGGGTCTTTCAGTTTTTATGTGACCCCTGAGAGACTTCTCAAATAGCTCTGGGGTGGGTTTCTCTACAGAAATAATAGAAGATAGATAGATAGATAGATAGATAGATAGATAGATAGATAGTCTCCCAATCCCACATAATTTGAAAGAGCCCTTATACTCTGCCCATATTTTCAAGGATTTGCAGAAAATTAACTTTTTCCTGATCACCTCTTCCTCCAGTTTCTTATTCCCCTCCTGCCACTGCTTCTTCTTCCCATCTCATAGCCTCAAATATGTAACATATCCTTTTTACCATGATTCTCCAAGGTAACCACAAACACAGAGCTAAAATAAAAATTCCTCTTGCTTTATTTTGCAGAACTGTTACGTTTGCTTGTCCTAACTCTTCCTTCAAGAACTTCTCTGGGACTTCTCTTAACCCAATCAGAAATGATCAGCAAGGTTTTTTTTTGGGGGGGGGTTGCCCAAGAAAAGGGCAATATTCAAGATCTTAACATTAGAGTCTTGCCTTAAACATCATCACAAATTCTTAGGCACAGCCTGCATACCCATTGGTTTTTGTGGATGCAAGAGAATATTCTGATTTATTCTTCTACAAATATGGATTGCATCTCATGATGAAAGTGTAGTATCTTTTTCATTTTAAATAAAGATTTTTCTTTATATGAGAATCTTATGTACAATACCTAATACAAATACAATAATTTATTAATAATAATACTTTAACCTTTATTTTAACCATAATCTTCTATGTATAGCACTCCTGCCAGATGTCAAGTGCTGCTCTAGCACTTTGCATCATTCACTCATTTCATGTGCACAAGTACCTTATACGGTAAGCCTTTGTGATTCCATTTTACTTATTAGAAAGTTGAAAATCATAAAGAAGAAGTATGGAATGGGCGTAAACCCAGTGTTTACTGCAACCTGGTGTTCCTTCATGCTTCTGTGTTTCTAGAGGCAGAAAGATGGCTTGTACTACTCCATCCTGCAAGTCCTCTAGGGAATCTAGGTGCCCAGCTGTCTCTCTCAGCCCATGGCAACTCAAAGAATGCAAACCCATTATCAATACCCAGTGTTCAGTTTTAGGATACTGTAAATTTTAAACTCAGTTCTGCTTTACTCTGGCCCATACTTGGTCATCCTTTTTCTTGAGAAAATACTAAGTAAAACATTTCCTACCCTATTGCACCCCCTCCTACCCCATTATGTGCAAACCTCCTAGGCATGACAGAGACAAATTATCCAGTCAAGTAAGGGGGAATTGACAACAGCACTGTTCTCAGTTTCCTGGGACAGCCTTCCATCCTACGCTGATGCCATATTCTGGGGCTGTCCTGGTAGGGGTATAAATTTTACTACCCCCAGGAGCTGCCATGAGAGCTTGTTAAACAAGACAAGAATTATCATTTTCATTCAATATGTCCTCCCTTTGGAAATGCTTTATGACTGACTTGGGCACTTCCCCTAGCAACCCGTTCTCTCTTTTAGGGAAATGGAGATAAAATACTTGACATTTATTTCATAGAGTGATTCAGAATAATGTTACAGAAAATTCTGAGATATTTCTCAAGCTAGTTGGAAGGAACACAGAGTGGACATATTTCTGAACCCCCGGTGGGTAGTGTAAATGCAGGCTTTGCCCTGACATGTTGGTAGAAGCCATACTCTCTGTTCCCCAAGTAGAGACACCAAATGGATATAATCTGGGAAAGAATAGAAAAAGCTAGGTAAAATAGAGCAGGAGCACACGGATTCCCTACTGATGATAAACTTCATTTCTCTGACTTGTTTTTTTTTTTTTTTTTTTTGGTGCTCTGGTAGACCCTTGACCCCTGTATAAATTTTATTCCCTTAAATGACAGCACCTTTCCAGGCTGAACAAGGGAAAAGGCAGTTCCTGGGACATTTTGTGTACATTTAATTGACAAATATAACACTAGTCTAAGATTTCCTATTTTCTCCAATTACAGAAACATTTGAATTAAAAAACAACAACTTAAGAGTGACTTAGAAAAATAAATGAAAGATCTCTAGTTGGTAGTGAGATAATATAGACTAGATTAGATGCCAGGCATCACTGAGCATGGGCATGCCCAACTTAACATTCATACTTTTTAAAAAAGATTTTATTTATTTATTCATGAGATTTTATTTATTTATTCACACAGAGAGAGGCAGAGACATAGGCAGAGAGAAAAGCTCCCTACAGGAAGGCCGATGTGGGATTCGATCTCAGAAGTCTGGGATCATGCCCTGAACCAAAGGCAGACATTCAACTGCTGAACCACCCAGGTATCCCTTAACATCCATACTTAAGTACTTTATAAGCATTGTAAACCCGAATGTACAAAAGCCAACTCAGGACCTGCCCCATCACGTCTGGAATATCCCCATTCCTTCCTGTCTCTGAAAATTCCTTATCATCCATCTGGTTGCACACCCAGAAATCCAGGAGCTCCTCTTAACACTATCCTCTCTACTCAAGATTCATGCCATCATCAAATCCTTGGATTTGACATCCAAAATATGGCTGGGATTTACACACTTTGCTTATTTCCATCAGCCTGCCTGAGGCCAAGGAGGTCTCTGGTACTTCTTCAATAGCTTCTGTCTCTTGCCCTGTTTTAAATTTGTTACCCACTTTATAGCCAAAATGACCTTGGAAGAGTGCAAATATGATTGTGTATTTTCTTGTTTGAAATCCACTCAGGACTTCCCATTGCTCTTGGGACAAATGTCAAAGTCCTTATCATAGTGTTATGGCCCAGCAAGTTTAGACTTAACTCTAAAGTGGTTTCTTTCTTTTCTTTCTTTCCTTTTTTTAAAAAAATCTGTTTCTTAAGCCAATTTTTCTGTTGGTCTGTTAGAGTGTGTGTGTGTGAGTGTGTGTGTGTGTTTGTTCACAGGTGTGTATAAGTTTGTGTACTTCATGGATTTGTTATAGTAGGGATAGGGAATTGTCATCTTTTTCCTTTCCCTAGACCTGTGTTGCTACCGCATTGGCTTGTGTCTCGTTACCAGAGAAGCCTTAATGTCACCAAGAATTAACAACTGTTCTCTGGTGGCCTGCCAGGAACCGACAGGTCAATGATCCAGCAACACCAAGTTCCAGCCCAGTGGCACACAAGCCATTTTAACTTCTTCTGTCCACCGTGCACCCTTCTGAGGAGAAACCTTCTCACCCGGAGTGTTAGCTTCAGGAAAGTGCTTATTAATCATGGCACTTGCAGTTCCTGAGCTGGTGCTTGTTGTTGGGTGCTGAGGGCTGTTTCTCAAGTGTAATGGCCCTCGACCTGTTAAGGAATCCCCCTCCCCCCTTTTTAATATCCTGTCATAAGATTAATAGTTTAAACGTGATGCCACATGCAAACACCCTGATAAAATCTTACTTAATGAAAAGCAAGCAGAGACTTTCTTTTGAGAACATATGTCTTTTGAGAAATTCAAAGCAAATTGGAGATAGCATGTAAAATGTCTCAGGAAAAGAAAAAGTTCTAAATGAGAACATTTATCATCATCATAGATTCATGTGGGCTGTCAAGACACAATAAAGATTTTAACTCATTTTGTCTCCGGCAGCCTTTTCCACAAGGACCTTCATTAACAATACTCCCTGCTTGACCTGTTTCTGCTCAGCCACATCTCCCACTGTGGAGGACAGGGTGTGAAATATATCTTTTCAAATGGATGTCATTGATTTTAATATACCTTTAATAATATTGCGGCTCAGTGTTTTAATTACTCATACTTTTTGGTACTTCCGCCCTCCGGCAATTCTATCTAATAAATCTGATAAGTGCAGTAGACTCTGACACCCAGATATTAGATGTACAGCGTGTGCTGTGGGGAGACCGTTTTCTCTGTGGTGGACTCAGAGTCAGGTCAGGGGTGTGCCCTGAGGAGCCCCATCACTCTGGCCTGTTGCCCACAGAAGGGGGAGGCTTTCATATGCTCAGCTGCAGCAGGACATTCTTCTCTGTTCGGTGGCAGCACCATCAGGAGGATCCATGATCATACTGTTCAAATGACAGCTTTAGTCTGCCATGAGCCATCTCTGTCCAGTTGATCCTAGTACATAACATGCACCTCCCTCTGTGCTTTGCTAGCATTTAGTGCTTATCATTACTATTCAGTTTCTCATAGTTTATTCCAGTTAATTTCTGCTGTGTGCATTTTTTCCTACTGTTACAGGTTGCATTGTGTCCCCCCAGAATCCATATGTTGAAGTACTAACCTCCACTATCTTGCACTGTGATCTTGTTTAGAAATAGGGTTGTTGCTGATGCAATTAGCCAAGTTCAGATGAAGGAATTTAGCTTAGCTAGGTTAAGATGAGTAACTCATCTTAGGCAGGGACTTAACCCAGTATGTTGGGAAAATAAAAGGGAAAATTTGCCCACGAGCAGGTGCAGGGGAAAGGCAAAGCGAAGACAGAGAGAATACATCTGCGAACCAAGGAACACCTATAGCTACCAGAAACTAGAAGAGAGGTAAAGACAGACTCTTCTCCGCAGTTCTTAGAAGGAACCATCTCTGTCAACACTTTGATTTCAGAAGTAGCTGCCAGAACTGTGAGACAATAAATTTCTATTACTCTAAGCTTCCCTGTTTGTGGCACTTTGTTAAGGCAGCCCTTGGAAGCTATTATACCCACTAAAGTATAAATCTCTTAGGGGCAAAGATCTAACTCTATTCATCTTTGTACACTTGAAATAGTACCCACATGAGGTAGTTACTCAATAAATGGTTTCTTAAATTTAATTATATGATAGGCGAAGAATTATAAGGCACAAAGGGGATTTGTTGGAGTGTAGACAGATGATAGTAAAAGGATGGACTCTTGGGTTACTGAAAGAGATGGAATAGGAGGATATACCAAGGAAAGAAATTTTTGCAGGGATGGTCCAGGTCCACAGCCATAAGTGGCAAGCACACGCCCAAGCATACCTGTAAGGTGTGTCTGACAGTGTTGGGGAACAGGTAAGTGGGCTCAAAGAAATCATGCAAGGCTGAGCAGTGGCACCCAGTTTGCATTTATTCAACAAGCTTACAAGACAATAAACTCAAAAACAGCAGCTTGATTCAAGGGAAAACAGTGGTCTGGAGATAAGTTCTTGAAAACACTAAGACTAGGAGACATGGAAGAGTCTATTGGTACCAAACAATGGAATTCTTCAAACAATCTCAGATACATGAGACCAGCATGGGGAGCACCTGGCAACCTGACAATGACCTGGTGCTGATCTGAATCATAAGGATCCAGTTTGCATTTGAGGGTCTGGCTAAACACGCATCTGTCTCAAGACGGTCTTTAATATGCACTAGTTTCTATAGCATTATAATAGACATGCTAAAGTCTGGGATAAAGTAACTTGACACAGTGCATCTATTTTTAGCATCAGTTCACATCTAATTGAAGTGAATAACTATAACTGTAAACCAGTTGATTGACTCGAGAAGTTGCAAAGTGGTTGCTCCTATTATGCAAGCAGCCTGTAGGGGTTTTCTGTTAGGTCGATATACTTGGCCCAATTTCCCTTTTTTTAGAAGTTTGGATTAGATGCCAAAATAACCACTCAGGAGTATTAGTTGAAGTGTTGCTTCTCTCATTCATGACACTGGCCTGGCCCCTGCCATCATTTATGTGCCTGATCCTGGACTTAAAGTTTGGCATGGAACAAACTGATTAAATCCCTCTAGTTTTCCTTAACACTTTAAAAATTCTTTTCAAGTAGGATATAGAATAATGTTGGCCTAAATTGCTTTAATTTACATATATCTAAATGCAAATTCTAGGACTGGATCCTAGAGAAAAATCCTCGCTGTCCTACTTGTAACAAACATTCGCAGTGTAAAAATGTCTGGATGAAAATAAAGCATGACTAAGCCAGATGGACTGGGAAGTGACATAATTAATAAGAGTTTAAAAAAAGTAATTGGTTTTATAATTTTGTAAGTAACAAGTGAGAATCATAGAAAACTTAAAAATATAGAAAATTATAAAGAAAAAATCACCAAGAGTTCGGCTACCCTCAGACAACTGTTGAGGTTTTCTTCTTCCTTTTCTCTGTGTAGAATCTTATGTTCTTTTTTCCCTTCAAGTCAAATTTAATCTAAGGCCTCATCAGCACAGTTGGAAGAAAATCTTGGTCATTAGTAATCCATATACTATGTGTAGAAGTCAGGTGAAGGAATGTCTTCCAGAAAAGTTTTATGTTATCTTTTACAATTAAGAACATTCTGGAAATATACTTTTTCATTCTATACCGGTGACTATAGTTATCCAACTTTTTAAAGCCAGGCATAGGAATCTTCAATATGGACTCCTGGCCACAGCTCTTAATGTTTAGCCCCTACCACCCCTGTTTTCCCACAATCTCTCACTATGCACTTGCACTATCCTTCTAGTCATATTATTGGTGGGTTGGGTATCACCATGGATGTGGGGACTGGTCTCTACCCAGAAAACAAAACAAAACAAAACAGCTGCTTTCCAGTGATGAGAGATTTTGCCAATTCTCCTGTTTCCACTTCCTCTTCTCCCCAAACATTTGCCTTTCAGCCACCACCCCCCACAACCTGGCATCATCTCCTCTAGAGGGTGAGTGGAGGTGGGTGTGGGAGCTGCTAGTGTCTGGCAACTTCTGTTTTTGGCCCACAGAATCTAAGCTGAGTTAAGAGAGCACAGAGACTTGGCGACCTTTTTGAAATGGCAAGGAAAAAACACCCATATGCAGGAGAAACCCAAACAAATTAATTTCTTATTAAATTTTTATGCCATATATGTTCAATATAATTAGAACCACCCTGTGCATACAATTCTGATTTCTATTATTTTATTTACATTACAACTAAGCATTTTTCAATGTTGTTTAAAACTCTAAGCAAACGTGATTAAAAGCCACATAGTGTTCAAGCATAAATATGCATCTATGAACAAAATATTGTGATTGGCGGTGTAAGGTAGGAGAGGAAGCTATGCAACTAGACAATCTGGATTCCAATCCTAGCTCTGCCACTTATCACTAACATAATCTAAGTAAGTTAATTAACTTCGCTGATTCTTATCTGTAAAATGGGAGTGATAATAGCCTGTATTCATGTCGTTGTGGCAATTATATGAGCCAATATAAGTAGAACTCTAAGAAGGGCGTCTTGCACACTGAAGGAATGCCGACTATCATTTCAGTGCATTGTCATGCTATGTCATTAAGATATGGATTCAAAACAAATAGTAGTACATCTTTGCAGGGTTCTTGTGCTGGTTAAATCCAACATTAAAGGTAAATTCCTGGCATAAATTAAGTGTTCAATATATTATGACTTAATCTTTCCATATCCCCTGTACCTACACAAAGCCTTCTAAATAGTAAGTGCTCAAAAAATAGATGTTGAATAGATGTTCATTGATTAAAGAGCTGGGTCTCAATGTACTTACATCAGTGCAGATGTTTATAAAAGACCCGGAAGGATACACACTAACTTGGTTATAGAAAATGCTTGTGTGGAATGATATTGGAAAAGTTAAGGAGGATTCATTTTTTTCTCTACTTAAAGTTTACAATAAAAATAAACTCACATTTTACTTTTCTTATTTATAACTAATTCTAAAATAATTAAGCCTGAAAAAAAAAAAAAAAAAAAAAAGAGCAACAACAGGGTCTTGCAGAGTCCTGGGTTTTATGGTTGGTCATAATGCTACAAGTAGCACAAAGGAAGAAACAGCAGGGCATATGTACTCCAGATCTTTCCAAGAGTTTTGGAGTTCACATTCTTTTGACCTTCCCTCTGAGCCCAAATCTGCAGCCTACTTAATGTGGTCAGAATTTTTTTTTTAATGAATGGTTTTCAAATATATGAAAAACATTTTCTCACATATTGGGCCAATTTTTTAAAGATTATTTTTTCATAATCACTCAAAGGACACAAATCCATCTTGGAATACTATCTTGTTTTGACATACTCTTCTCTAGGTGAAATGCTTCCATTGTAATATATTCTATTAAAAGCTTCTTTGTGTTGAGATGAAGTGGATAAAATTGCCTTGTGTTTCCATAGGAAAAGAAATTAGCACAGTTGGCAAGATTTTCCCAAGGTTTGACATTTATCTGTGTACTAATGGGCTGCCTTGGCCTTGCTAACAGCACCATCCACACTTGGACCTGGTGAAGAGGTGATTGGTTAGCTCTGCAGTAAACTTTCTTGGGTGAAGTAGGACACTCCCGAGCAGGTTTTGGCAGTAGCCATTCACAGATAAGAGCCCTATGCCCAGAGCAGGACATGATGTCCATCAGCGGGGTTGATCATTTATTCCACGTATCAGATCATGGATGGAATTCTCTGGCTATTGGATATGCTCTACACTCTCCTCTGTCAGGCTCTAGTTCAGATTAGCTTGGAGTTCAGCCTGTCTCTTCTGCATTATATCTTACTCTTTGGAGGAATCTGCCATTTGGCTGGAGGTATATTTGAAATTGTGGTCTGAGGCCTCAGACATTAACAGGCCCCAGAGAAATAAGAGAACCTCAGGTGTCAGGCTGACAGGAAGGACTGTGTTCTTTGACAAAGTAGCTTATGCATCCAAAATTTCAGAGAATGTGGTGTAAGTTAGAACAGATGTCACAGTATGGAATTAGAAAGAAAGGAAAAGACTTGGGCTTAATGGAACAAATTTTGGACAAGAAAAAGTTTGAGTGACAAAGCCAATGTGTGCAAAATGTTAGTAGGTAAAATGTTACCTAATGGTCTTCTGTCCCCTTCTGGTGACCTTCATCCCTCTAAAGCTCTATTATGGTGGAAAATGTGTAGGACCAGAGATCAAGCAGATATTGGTTCAAACTGGCACTGCCATTTACCAAAGTCTGACTTTGGTTGTCTTCTTTATTCTAGAAGGCCCGCAGTTTCTCCCCTATTTAAAAGGGATAAAAATATTTATCTCACAGTACTGTGGGAGAAGAATAATGACATAAAGCAGTAAGCATTTGGTAGACATTCAATAATAATATTCATAATTATGAGTGGCTTTTATGTACACTCAGAAGATAGGTCTGCCCAGTCCCTGCCCCTGACAGCTAGAAGTCTGGCAAGCTGTCAACCAACTTTTAGATTTAATAACAGGATTGAGGTGATGTTTTTTCATAGTTACTATACTTTAATAGAAGACATTCATGAAACAATTTTCTCATTAATTTAAACTTTTGAGTAGATCAAGTCCCAATGAGATGTAACTTCAAACCTACTAGCATGGCTACAATGAAAATAATGGAAAATAACAAATGTTGGCAAGAATGAAGAGAAGTTGGAACACTTGTACATTACTGATAGGAGTGTAAAAGGGTGCAGCCATTAGGGAAAGAGTTCAGTAATTCTTTGAAAAGCTAAACGCAGAATTCCCATATAACCCAGCAATTCCACTTGTAGGTATATAGCCAAAATGATTGAAAATAGGGACTCAAACAGATACTTGCATGCTAATGTTCATTGCAGCATTATGCACAATAGCCAAAAGGTAGAAACAACCTTAGTGTCTATCAAAAGATGAATAAATAAATAAATAAAATATGTAACATACATATTTTATGGAATATTATGAGGCATAAAAAGAAATGAAGGCCTGATACATGGACCAACTTGGGTAAACCTTGAAGACATTATGCTGAGTGAAATAAACTGGACCCAAAAAACAAGTATTGTATGATTCCACTGATAAGAAATTTCCAGAATAGGGAAATTCATAGAGACAGAAAATGAATTTGAGTTAATTAGAGAATGTGAGAAAGGAAGAACAGAAAGTTACTGTATAATAATTATAGAGTTTCTGTTTGGGATGACGAAAAAGTTCTGGAAATTGATAGTATTGAGGGTCACACAACATCGTGAATGTAATTAATGCTACTGAGTTGGACACTTAAAAATAGTGAAAATGGAAAATGTCATGTTATTTATATTTTACCACAATACAAAATAAAATACAATATAAATATTTTAGTACATAAATAGATGACCTCTAATTAAAAACAAAAATATTAATGGTTATACATTCACATGGTCCAAAAACAAAATCAGTAAACACAGAATTCTTACTCATCTCCCTGATCCCATCCATTACTTTCCCTTTACCACTTTTGACAGGTAACGCACTGGTGTTTGTTTCTCGAGTATGGTTTTAGTATATCTTTATGCAAATAACAAGCAGGAATAATAATGAACTTTTATTCCTCCCTTTCTATGTCTGTATATATTAACATAAATTGACATACATGCATTGTTCTATGCCTTCATTTATCCATTTAAAGGTACATCCCAAGGATATTTCCATATCAATATATAAAGAGCTGCCCCATTCTCGTATACTGCTATATAATATTCTATTGTGTAAATATACCATGATCAATTTAACCAGTCTTGAGGTGATGGAATTTGAGTTGTTTTGAAATTTTGATATTTGGAGTTTTCTAATATATATCTTTATCTGTTTTTCATTGATATGTGCAGTTTTTACTGTAAGATCAGTTGCCAAGATTGAGATTACTGGAGTCAAAGAGTAACTGCATTTGTAAGTTTGATGGCTATTTTGGATTCTCCCTCACCAGGATTATACCTACCAACAATGCTATGAGTCTGCCTATTTGTACTGAGATTCACCAAAAAAAAAGTACTAAATTTTGTTTTTGCAAATCTCATTGGAAATAAATGGTATCTGAGTATGTTCCCTGAGTATGTTACCATTTATATTACCTTTATTATGAGTACAGTTTGGTATCTTTGCACATATTTGAGGTCATTCCTTTTTTTTTTTTTTTCTATTGAACCAAAAGTTTCCAGAATCTGGAGGAATGAATGACTAATGGCAGCTTTTCAGACTGGAGTAAGTGGAAAGGAGATAATCAGGGAAATGGAATCCGTCTCTCTCTTTCATCCACATGATACACAAACTAGTCACTTGCCTTTTCCTAGGGCAAAATCTGCTTTCAGATCTCTGGGGGTAGGAGGTGGGTGGGAAGAGTTTTGCTTTTGGTTAAAGAAGAATGAGGTTTGGAGGAGAAGGCAGTCTGCCCTCTGTATGCACTGATCACAATTAGCAGGAAAAGTGGGCTGTGAGTCAAGAAGTCTAATAAAACCACTTTGTCTAATGTCCTACCAACATTTTCGTGCAATTTCCAACGAGCTGCCTGTGAAAATCTCCTCAAGAAAGATGATCACCTGAGCTTGCAGATTTCATACTATATAGCTCCACAATTTCTTGGGAGAAACCACAGAGCCATTCAATCATTCCCTTTGAGATGAGAATAAATAACAACAATGCCACATAAACAGCATCAGTTGGCTGTGGGGGCAAGCTGTCATTTCCAGGAGATGGATGTGGTTTTATATCCAAGGGTGCAGCATATGATCATATTTAAAAATTCCAAAGATAGCAGAAATTCAAATGGGTCGGTTTTGTCATTAAGCTGCCTGCAGGTGTTCCATTTAGATCAGATGCCACATTTGCAAGCCAGAACGGAAGAAGTGGGCTTTTGCTTAATTCACTGAGTCTCAGAAGAAAATGAACATTTCTTTTTCCCATGACAAACTGGAATTCGCCTCAGACAAGCTTGACATATTGCCGGCCTGTGGTCTAACTTTGTCTGAGAATGTCACTCCGTTCTTCCAAAGTTGCCAAGATCAGAGGCCAAAAAGAAAAAGAATGGGGCTTTTCTAAGACTGCTGGATGATATCTTCCCCACAATCCGTTCTGATGTGTCACTGCAAGTGTCCAAGTGACTAAGGCACAGAGAGAAACAAAAAGAGAGGCATTCTTGAGGCCAGAAATGGCTTCTGGTAAGATAAAATAACCAATGGACGTGATGGGTTCAGGACATCTATAACCAACCTGGGCTGGATCAGCATTTCTAAGTTTTTAACCAAGAAATATTGATTTATGTTTATTATGCTTTATGGCACTTTAGAGCAATTTATAACACTTACATTAAGAAATGGATGGGCTGGGAGAAAAGCCAATATGGGCATGAAAAAAGATGAAGTGCTGTCAGGAATAGCAGCTTTCAAGTATCAGGTGCAATTCCTTGCTTTTCCATTTTATCTGAACTTTTTAACATGAAGCAAGAAAATGATGATTGGTTTTTAAAGTCACACAAACAAACAAAAAAAAAGATATTTTGAATAGATCTAAAGGAATCAGTAAAATACACACAGGTACACATATTCAAATATTATGTGTGTGTATGTGTTGATATATATACATATCAACCATTAAAACTAAAAAACAAAAATAAAATCCTTCTCTATATACTTATTTTAAAAATACAATTACATGGTATTATTAGGTAAAATAAAGGTAACAAATACTACTGTATAAAATATGTTTTTATTTCAAATGTGAGTTATTTTAACAAAAAGCAAACAAACTAATGCAGCAAAATACTATGGATCTTTGCCAACATAGTCACTTCTCTAATAAATTTTGATGAATCAGGAAAGACTTCAGAGACCAGAGATATTTCCCTTGTATGTGTCCCGCAAGAGCAATTCCAGGACTGTAGCATCAAGTAAACAAATGAAAATATGCAAAGTAGTATCAAGAGACCATGGTAATGTGTACTGAAAAATAAAGTTTTACAGATGTAGAAGTTGCTCATTCTTTTCATGACTATCTATTAATATCATCAGTAGTTATTATTAAGAAACTCTCAGAGCTAGAAAGTTGCCAAAAGCATTTACTTAATTGCTTACTGTTATCAGTAGCAATTTTAAATAGTAAGACATTTGCTCAGGCATACTGTACATCTTCAAAATACAGCCCTATTTCAAAGAAGAACCTAGGCTGAGATAGGGAAAAAAATAGCATTTGGGAGTGAGGTAGATCACAGTGAATTTTTTTAGAATGGTTGTAATTTTCAACAACTTTAACTTGGAATTTTTCCTTTGGAGAATGTCCATAATTCTGCAGAAGTCTTGCAGGCATCATAGGAGAACCAAGTTGGAGCTGAGTTTGCAAAGGCTCAAGTAAAATGATTCGATGGTAGAACAAGATGCAGTTAAGAGAGTGGGGATATCAGACAGGAAGTTTGGGTTTGATCAATGAAAGGTGGAACAAGAAATCTCTGATAACACTGATAATAGTAGCAGAAAGTAGATATGATTTCAGCGGGCAAAATAACGTGAGCATGGGACACTGAAGGCAAGATTAAGTATGACTTCACTGCAAATGAACAAACTAAAACTTTGGAAGGGAGACAGCTAAGTACAAGAATACAAGAAAGAATATGAAAGAATCGACCTCAATAGAAATTAGTTCAGGTTTGGGAGAATCTGGTCTATAATGGGGAAATAAGTAGTCCTCAGGGAAGAGCATTATCTAAAATCATGATCTTTTTCAGTCCAATAACTACTGAATTTCACTTATTGGTTTGTTCTGTAGAATTAGGCTGACAGTCAGGATGCTTCAAAGTGTGGTCCTAATATATAACGCTCCAATGATATTTCCCCAAACTCACCATCATTCCAGGCCATCTAGTCCACTCATCTTCAAAATGCACAAAGGACCTCCGCATGAGGGGGGCGGGGGGGCTGCTTATCAGTTGAGTATTATTGGATACTTGGATGCTTTGGCCTGTTGTCAACTTCCCATTCCCTCTCTTCTTCCCTGGAACCTTAGCACCTCTTCACATACATAGCCTCTTTATTAAGGTCCCGTTGCTCTTTATTTGGGCAGCCTTCTTGGATGGAGACTCAGAATGGCCAGCTTCATTTGCTGCATGGGGATACTGAGCCTGTTGAGGAAAGTGCGAGCTCCCTTCCAAGACTCTCCATTCCACCTTGTTCTGCCACACAGTTTGCAGCCTCAGTCACGTCTGTCTAAATTTCTCAAGTTTGTGACTGATATCTTTCCTTATTCTTATGCTTCCCTCCACATCCAGGGACATAAATCAAGCTCTTTACTCAAAGCTCAGACATGGCTTGAGAAGGTGGGAGCAGACCACTCTGATGTTCTCTCCTTCTTCAACATTTCTCTTTTCCTGACTGGCTATGATGATTCTGTCTGCTGGCAGAACCAGTTTCACTCCCTTAGCATGTCCTTTGCAAGTGGTCTGTCTTCCCACCTCATTTCCTTATGCTACTTTCAGCTTTTGGTGCCTCAGATAAAATGAGTTTAATGTTCAGTTACACTTAAATATTTAAGTGTATTTTTCTTATGTAATATTAGAGGTAGAAAGACTCTTTGGTATTCTCTGTATATCTCTTTCTAAAGAAAGAATCTTCTATCATGTTAGTCATTCAGCCTAGACTTAAATATATTCATTGGAGTTGAGTGCATCACTTCTACAACAGCCAATATCATTGTGGGCTCCCCTACATGGCAAAATTTTCCTTATGTTAACATGCCATTGCTTTTGCTGTAATTTTGCCTTATCTGTCCTATGTTCTGTCCTGTAGAGCAAACACTGAATTTTTTATGTGGGTTCCTATGATTGTTGCAGAATTCGGTTCTGTGTAAAGGTGGCCGAGGAGTCATTTGGGAAAAAAATGATAGAAATGGGAAGAAGTCACTTAACTAACCAAACCTGAGGGAAAAAATGGTGGCCAAAAATCATATCAAGATTTGGCAAAGACAATACAGTTGCAAGAGGGAATTAAGGATGAAAGACAGAGTGATATATTTTTTTGTGAGTGTGTTTGTGTGCATTGATGGGTTGCATAATTCAGGACCAGTAACATGAAGACATGGCCGTGGATGTATAGATAAGAGACGATAAGGGCATATCTAAATGAAGTTTTCAAAAATGAAGTAAGGTTGGCTTACAGCACTGCGTGCTTGGGTAGGGAGAAAAGGAATATAGTTAGAGCATAAAGTAAAAATAATTAAATTAAGATATTTTATGTTACTATGTTTTAGCTAATGTATAATTATTATTCTCTAGTAAGAAAAAAGGAGCTTAAAAGAGCTGACCTATCCATAATGGCAGGACAGGAGTGAGAGTTGATTCCCCATGAAACCAAAACTTGTAAAGAAATATTTTTGCTGAGATCCCAAGAGTTTAGTAGGAGTTTGAGGTAAAAAAAAAAAAAAAAAAAAAACAAAACAAAAAAACAAACAACAAAAAAAAAAACATTAAAGAGTTTCCATCCAATGGAGTACTAAAATAGCAAGAGGACTTAAAGTCAGGTTTTAGAAATTAAAAGTACCAGAAAATGGAAGAATTGAGAATAGTGGGTCCCCTAGTCTTCCCATAGTGGGAAGAAGGCCTGGGGGTTATGGGCAAATATCTGAGATGAGTCTGATGCTCATAAGTGTATTCTATGATCTCTGAACCATGAGTGAGTGGATGTTTCACTTAAAGGGCTGGGGCTGGTGAGGACAGATCATAATGATCAGTTGCTTTTACTGAGTCATTTCATTCATCTATAGCTTCAAGTTGTAAGGACAGAAAATTTCTGGAATTGGAGTAACCTATTATCTGGATAGTCCACCTTGATAGACATGTTATTTTCCTGGTTGGCTGCTTCTAATTTGCCTGATGATGAAATTAAATTCCTTCAATTGTTGACCTTATCCCTTAAAACCTAAGTTTCTAGGTCTGCTTTAACTCTTCTAGGGGATGTGGCCAAAAGAGGACTTGATCATTGAAAGTTTTGCTTCCAGGGTTAGGTGATTGACTTTGATATTAATGTTGGGAAGAAATTTCCTATCTCCTTCAAAGTCAGAAGCCTTGGTATCTCTCTATGTAGGACAAATAGACTAAGACCACAGTAAGTGTTAACCCAGATTTTAAATTCCAGAGACCTTACAGATGTGACTAGGACTGGGCAAACCTTTCTTTTTCCCAAGGAGGTTGTTTCTACCATAAATACAGAAAAATGGAAAATAGTCAATGGTAATCAGCAGTGTACTGTGCAGATCACTGCATATCTCTAATCATATCCAGGGACATTCTACCAATATCACTGTTAGCATCATGCCACCATATTGGCCAGATAAAACATGGCCCAGAAACTCCTTTGAATTCTTGCACACACATTTTTTTGGGGGGTTGGTCTTGGGGTTGTGACCTTGCATGGACCTGAGATTCTTGAAGACTAGATTCATTAAGCAGATCAGGATTTTGTCTAGACAAATGAGCATGAGCCCTTGATCTAACGTACCTTGCTGGAGGAAGGACACAAGCCTAATGGCATTCAGAGTTGCTAAGGGATGTCTGGGTGTCTGTCTTTCATTCAGTGCCCTTCCAGGCCCAGACAAGGTTGTAGGTGCCCCGAATACCCAATAATTCATTTGCCAGAGAAATAAGAGGAGGTCATAGCACCCAGATGGTATATCTTCTTTGGCCTGGCCTAAGGGAATGGAGAAGATAGGAGGGTTTAAGTTCTCCTGTCTGAAAGGTAATGATTTCTGCCAATGCACTGAAAAGCAGGTATGGGGAAATCACAACCGGTATCATGTGGCCACAGCTTGAGACCCTGGTAGAGTCTAAGGATGACTCATCTGAGTGTGGCAACATGGGCTCAGGTCACAGAGGGAGGATGGTTTCCCTGAAGTGGGACTTGTATGCAATTGTTCCATACATGGATAAGGACAGGAAGTAAGAAATGACTTTGGGGTGACCAGAGAGAAGGCATTGGACTAGGTAAGAGGGGCATCCCACCAGACCCAGACAGCAGGGGTCCAGGAGGTGACTCTAGCTGCCAGGTGGACTGAAAGTGAGGCCCTGAGAACAGAAGGAACTGCTGGGGGAACCTAGAGTCCAGTGATGGTGCTACTGCGGTCCTAGAAATCAGCAACCTTTCTTTTACCAGCAGGAATCATCTCTGTTCTCTCTTCTCCCCACATACAGCCTTCTCATGCTGTCAACAAAAGGAAATATTGTCTTACTGTATTTAATGATAAAAAAATATGTTTAACTTAAGCTACTTAGTTATCTATCTTATTGGTACACTTGGTTTATAAACAGGATTCTTCCTCCCCTCCCCCAGTAGTACTAGTTGCTTTTCATCATTGTACCCAGAGACTCATTTTAGGCAAGATCTCAATTTGTATTAAAGAATGCCAATTTCTGACTTCTTTGCCAAAGGAAATCTTGCCAAATGGAGATCAGTTTTGAAAAACCAAAGATAAATGTACATATCTTAAAGGTTTAATTGTATTATTTCCCTCTTTATACTTTGATTACTTTGACAGATGGGCCCTTCACAATATACTCATTGTTCAGCTGGAAACCCCATGAAGCTGTAACCTGAACCCCTTGTCCCGAGGCCACTCAAAGGCATCTCCATCCAATGGTGTTTGTGGACCCCAGCGGAGGGGTGGGTAAAGAGTTATTAAGCCACTTGAAATTGCTTTTAGTGTGCTGAAAAGTGGTCAGGCCATTTCAGGCCATAGCAGTGTGGCAGAGTGCCCAACTGCCTACGTCAAGCAGTGTTTATAAATTAGAAATTACCAGCCATTTGGTTCCTTGCTGATCAGTCAGAGTCCTGGAAGACTATGCCGACGTGCCTGGGGGAGAGTTGTTACTGGACCAAACAAAGCATAGCTCTTGGTTAATCAGTCATGATTTGTCTATCTGGCAGTGTTAATGGAAGAGACTTGAAAGTGTATGTCTCTTCAATTGCAGTGCTATGTGGCTAATTATTCCAACTAAAAGCACCCATGAAAATAGTTGTTTGAAGGTTCTGTTGCCAAGCGCAGAAACTGACAATAAAATTCAAAGCCAAAGATGGTCCCATGTGATCATCTCTAGATATATTTCACTTATTTAGTCAAAAAAGATTTGCCAAGCACCTGTTAATGTGTCAGACATGAAACATGACTGGATTAGCCCCACTCCCTCATTTTTTTATTGAATCATTGCTAAGTACCTGAAACTATTTTAAGCCCTTTATGTATATTAACAGACTTAACTCTTCCCAACAACCTTGGGAGGATGGTATGGCTAATGACCCTGTCTCACAGTTGTAAAAACTGAGGCTCAGAGAGTTAAGCAAGTTTTTCAGGGGTTCTGCAACTAGCAGACCATGGAGTTCTGACGTAATGCAGGAGACAGACTCTGGAGATCATTCTTGCTTTTTGATTGTTTTATGTGTCTTGGTGGCATGTCCACTGGTGGTAAAACTGGGGCTCTGGACCACCTCTGGATTTGCCTAGATTCTTTGAGAAGTTTCTCAGGCCATGTCCAGATAATATGTAGCCTAGTCCTCTCCAGGAAGACCAGAGCAATCCTCAGCCCGGGGTCACTGCTGTTAACCAGCTACCTCCCATCCCCTGCCCAGCCCAGTATCCTCTGAGTTAAATCCATGCCCATAGCCTCTCTGAACATGGATTCAGATGTCCTTGAGCTCAGGCCACCCTTCTTGGCTTCTCCCTCACTCTCTGCCATCTTGAGAACCAGTCCTGCCATGACTTTCCTATCCAACTACACATGCCAGTAGCAGGCCACAGCCACTGCTGTGGAGTAAGTGAAGACTGCAAAGAGTAAAGTAAGGGGAAGAGAAAACATTTTGACCAAAGGGCCAGTAGTTAGAAAGAAAAAAATAAAGCAGACTTTAAATTAAATGTGTCAGATTGAACACATATGCTTATCTCCCCAAGGCCCCCACATGACAAGAACAAAGAGAAAAAGAGCAGATGAGTCACTGGTAAGTGGTAACTCACATAGATTTGAGCTTTCTGGGAATTTACATTTGAGAATTATAAGGATTTCTGGGAATGTCTGACAGACAGAAGCCAACAGTGACCACAGACCCCTGAAAAGACTCAGGGCCTGGAGGCACCAGGCAGCACAGAAGGAGGAGATGGGAAGGCAGTTGACCCCAGATGGATTAACTGAAACACTGTAGGGGTTCCTATTCCCAGATGCTTTTTTCTCATTCATACAACTGGTCCACTGCCCCTCCCTCGCTCTGGAGGAAACTAAGAACTTGTCATCAAGAGTTTCATCAAAATGAAACTCAGGATTGGTGGACACCAGACACACTGACTATGGAAAGAGGCCAGAACTGAAAGAAGGCATTAGGTGTTCATTTGCATTCTAAATGGTGAGGTACCTGAGTCACCCCTTCCCTTGGAGGTCCCTGATTGCAGACTGACAGAATTGTATTCCACTTGTCAGGAGAATGGATAACTAGCTTTAGAAGAATTTACTAGTCTGAGAGAAAACACTTGCAATCCATGAGCCTGGTCCTACTTTATCTGCAATGCTTTAGAACCTCACCCTAAAAAGGAGTGATATCCAGTGATTAGAGAAGTTGTGGTTATTAAATATGGAATCCAAATCAGAAAGAAAAAAAAAAGAACTTAGAGGAAACAAGGAAAATGGGAAAAAACTTTAAAAAATTAATTATTATAATTAGCTAAGACAAGAAACTGCATTTTAAAAACAAGAACAAAGATAATTTAAGACATCTCTTGACTAGGAGAATAAACAAAAACAAATTGAAAACAGGAGAGAAAAGGTAAGAAAGTTAGAAAATCAAGTCAAATGGTTAATATAGAGATATAAAAGCTCCAAAAGTTGAGAAAATAGAAAACTGAGAAAAATAGAAGGTAGGATATAGTAAGATTTCCTTACTGTTATAAAAGAAAGCATTACAGAACTCCAGACATGAATTCTAAAATAGTTCCTGCATGCACAGAGTCAGAAATTGATAAATATTTGGAGCAAAATTTCTAAAGAATCCATTTACATACAATGTAACGAATGAAAAAGACTTTGGTCAGAAAAGTCTAAGATAAGAGAGTATCTTAAAAATTTGCAGAGAAGGATCAGCATCAAAATAGTTTTGAGCTTTCTCATAGCCACTTTGGAAACTAGAATTCAATGGAGCAAAACCTTCACAATTTTAAGGGAAAATGATTTATAATATGGAATTCTATACCAAACCAAATTACCAAGTATGAGGATAAAATAGATATTTTCAGACACGCAATAAAATTTCTAAATAATTATCCATATCCCTGACCCTCCACATACACACGTATACACACCAGACATACTTTTTTGGGAGGATACTGGCATATGTGTCACAAAACAAGGACAACAATCAAGAAAGACAAATGAATCAGAAATTGGGATTCAATGTGGGAGAAAAGCTAAGGGAATTCCCAAGATGAAGATGAAGGAAAGTCCCAGGAAAATAAGTGTGCCAAAGCTAACAGAGCAATCAATCCAGTTCAGAATAGGAAAACAGAGGGTTCCAGGAGGGTTCTCATCAAGAAAGCCATAAAGCCAGTATGACTGACTGCATTACAGGAGTTTAGAATTCAATCAGACAGATTATGGATACATTAATGATAGATACAAGAAAATAAATGAAGCAATAATTAAATTCAGGAAAAACAAAACTTTATACAAGGAAGGAAATGTAACCATGTTTTTTTTAACAAGACTGAATGTGAACAAAAATTCATCTTAAACATAAAGCAAATACTAAATACTGATTTTAAAAAGTGTCATGGAACTATGATGGAAAGATGGGGAAAAGAGAAGTATATATGTTGGCACTGACATAAAAGTACTAAATCCTAATCTTTCTTAGAAGGAATGAAAGAAATAATTTATGAATTTGAAAAAGAAAGTCTAGAAGTAGAAGTATAAGCAATATAAGCAAATAGCATAGAAACATGGAAGGCAATGGCCAAAGAGACCAGCAAACAGTAGGAAGTCATCACTCTGAAGGGTAGAACTTGAAGTTGGGAAGTATGAAACTATTCTTTGTCATTAAGAGAGTTATACCAGTTTTCTTTTTAAACTAAGTACATATATTTAGATGGAAGTAAAAGTTAGATTAGAAAGAGAGAGAGAGAGAGAGAAACAAAGGACAAGGGGGAACGTGAGGCAGGGAAAAATTAGGGAGGAAGAAAGAAGAGGAAGGATGGGAAGAAGCTATCATCAGAAAAGTACTTCATAAACTGGTATGAGAGCTTTGGAATTTCAAAGGCTGGAGGGATGAGATCAGGAGATCTCACAAAGGATCTGGAACAGAAAGTACAGATATGATTTAGATAAGCAGTGAGGATTGCAGCCAGAAGACACAGGTGAGACAGTCATTGAAACAAGATGCGGTTGTGTTCAAGACTTCTGGAAGTCCATAGAGTAATGCCTTTCTATGAAATAAAAACATATCCCCGAAGATTTGGCGAGTATTTGAGGTACGATATAGTGGAGTTTCATATTTGAAACCATGTCTCATATGGTTAATTAGGTTAAAACTGTCACCATTAAGACCCCTTACTGACCATCCCCTTCTGCACAGGAATATTAACCTAAATCTTTTAGAGGCAAGCAATAGGAAGAAAGAACTCTGGGGTGACCTAGACCAGTTTGAGCTCAACCACTGAATCATACCTGTGCAGTTGGACCACGGAGTGTCCAACAGATACCTCTATCCAAGGAGGAGCACAAGCTTCGTTAATATAAACTAGGATACACATTTAAGCATGTTTTCTATGTATGCCTGCACAAACTTAGACGTTGGCCTCTCCACGCAATGACAAAACTCCCCTTTCTGAATATTCATCCTAACCTTGAGTAAAAGAAACCCACTCACTGCCACTCGTGTAGTCATAGCTTTGGAAATTATTCCCTGTGATCTTATTTGCTGTAAATAAAGTCTCCTTTGTGTTACAACTCACCTGGTATAATCTCTACCTGGAACTCACCAAGGAGCGAACTCTTGTTAGTTTGGTTACATCTCTATGATGTTGAAAATGTCCTACTTTAAAATAGGAGATGGTATTCTTTTAAAGGAGATGCAGCCCCACCTCACGGGCAAAAGGCTTGTGAACAGATGGTAACCACCTGCCAATTAGAAGGGTGCCTCTTTTCCCAGTGAACACAGTGTCATGCCAGAGCACTTAAACTGGGGAGCAGACTGTGAGTGGAATTTCGATCTCCTTAGGCCCCCTTGGCTGAGTGATTCCAAATTCCCCCTTCCAGGTCTCTAATGCACATTCCTTAGCCTGAGCAGAGCAGGTGGGGGTGGAAAGTAGAGGGGAGCCATAGCTAATGAGTGAGTAGGCTCAGTAGGCTGAAGAGGACAATGCCTCTGCCCACCCTCTCCTTGCCATAGGCTTCCAGGCACAATGCATTATTGATAAGTGAGAGGGTTTGAGGATGAACTAGGCATGAGTTGAGAATTGTGATTATTTCCCTGTACTAGATATTTTAGTAGATAAAATGAGGTTATATTTGTAACTAAAAAGTGACTAGATGAGTTTTTATTATGTGAATATTAAAAATTTCATCCAAGAGGTAGGAAAAAATGAGTTTCCAGACTAGGACTAAAAGGATACTCACGGGACCAGAAGTCAAAGCTGTTATCTGTGTCCAGCTAGTGCATTAAAATAGTTATGAAATAATCTAATTGTGTTAATGGAAGTATATCTACCACCATCAACTAAAAGAACAATAGAGAATGGGATATCCATCAATTACTGTAACTGTTGGATATTAGGCCTTAATATTTAAATACTGTCCAACATAATAGTACCACAATTTTCCATACCTAAAGAGCAGTTAAGAAGAGACTATAAAGTTTAACATGGTAAGTAGAGAAAATCAAATAACTCTACAGTGGTATCATATCACTCTGACAGACTTAACTTCATTTTTGAGTGTACTCAATCTCATTGCACTCAAATCAAAAAAAGTTTGATTTGTACATCAGGGTGTTTAGAATACATGCCTACACAAATTTCTTAAAATACACATAACATTTCAAAAATATCTCAGAAGTGCAGTGAGTTTTGGAATGTCCCCCATCTTCTGACAAGGCTGCAAGAGCCTGTGTATGGTTTTGGTTTCTTAAAAACATCTTTATTGAGATACATACTATAAAATTCACACACTATAAAATTCACCAAATTAAATGGTTTTCATATATTCAGAGAGTTGTTTTACCACCACCACGATCTAAGTTTAAAACATTGTCATCACTCCTCCCCACAAATGCTTCATCCATAGCAGTCCCTGTCTATTTCCTACCCCCACCATGCCAGCTGGAAGCACTCCAGTCTACACTCTGGCACCGTGGAGTGGCATGCTCTGGACTTCCATACAAATGGAATCACACACTGTACAATCTCTGGCGATACCCTTCTTTCATTTAGCTTAATGTCTTCATTTATCCCTGTTGTAGCATGTAGTAGTGCTTCATCCCTTTTAACTGCTGAATCATATCCGACTGTATGGACATACCCATTTTTATCAGAAGATGGACATTTACACCATTTCCACATTTTGACCAATAGGAATAATTATGCTATGAACATTCATGTACATGTTTCTGTGTCAATGTAATGTTTTCATTTCTCTTGGGTATATATCTAAAAGTGAAACTGCTGGGTCATGGTGAAGTGAAACATATTCTCTCTACTTTTAACTTTTTGAGGAATTTCCAAACTATTTTCCAAAGTGGCTGCACCATTTTACATTTCCACTAACAACATAAGAGGGTTCCAATTTTTCCATATCCTTCCCAATATTCATTACTTTCTTCTTTTCCTTCCTCGTTTCTTCCTTTATTCTTTTTCTTTTCTTTTCTTTTTTGATTATGGCCATTCTAGTGGGTATGGAGTGGTATCTCATTATAGTTTTCATTTGCATTTTCATTTGCATTTCCTTAATGGATTATAATGTTGAGCATTTTCCATATGCTTATTAGCCATTTGTATAGCTTTTTTGGAGAAATGTCTTTCGAAATCCTATTTGTTTATTTTTAAAGATTTTATTTATTTATTCATGAGAGACACAGAGAGAGGCAGAGACATAAACAGAGGGAGAAGCAGGCTCCTTGAAGGGAGCCTGACGTGGGACTCAATCCCAGGACCCCGGGATCATGCCTGAGCCAAAGGCAGATGCTCAATCACTGAGCCACCCAGGCGTCCCTGAAATCCTTTTTAAATAGAATTTTGAAAACCTATTCTTAAATTTGTTTATTTGTCTTTTTCTAATTTAGATGTAGGAGTTCTTTATACATTCCAAAAACCTGTTCCTTGTCAGATATATGATTTTGCAAATATTTTATCCCATTCTGTGGGCTGGTTTTTTGGTTTACTGATGTTATTTACAGCTCAAACCTTTTTAATTTTGATAAGTCCAATTTATCTGCTTTCTCTTTTATTGCTTATTCCTGTAGTGGTTTTTATGAAAAATCATTTAATTTTGGTCTGACTAAAGGTGTTCTCAAAGGAAAGGTACCTTATAAAATAATAGTAATAATAATGATGATGATGACAATAATGATGATGATGATGATGAAATGAGGAAATTAACTTCAAAGAAGAAAATAAAGGTACTTTGTACTGACTAGCAGAAATTGCTCCTGAATATGTCAGGAGACCTATATTCTGATCTTCTCTGAATTCCAAGTTATTGGTGTTGCACAATATTCTCTCAGAGGATGTGTTCCTCTGCTTCTAAAAGGAGGGGAAATAATAATATATGGACATAACACATAAGGCTCAACAAATATTTATTGGCTTCACCTGTTATGTGTGAGGCCCTCTGTCAATACTGGATGTAGAAGAATAGGATGATGCTGGGAAGGCTGAACGCTAAGTAAGATGTAGTTTTGGATCTTAAAGAAGCATATACTGCATGTTATCACTACTGTGATAGAAGCATAAAGAAAATGTTATTTATGTTTGCTCATTACATTTAAGGCAGATTTCTTCCACCCCTCCTGCTTGGATAAAACTATTCATCCTTCACATTTCAGGTAATACATAGTTTCCCTAGGAAGTCCTCTCCTCAAGGGACATATTCTCTCACGTGTTCTCATAGCACCCATATGTCACTTGTCATTTTGTCCTTATATAATTCAACTACAGTGGTGTGATCATCTGGTTTTAAAGATGAAGTTAGTAATGACTATAGTTATGAACTGAGCAACTATTATGTGTCAGGGGGGTATACTATGTGCCCTACATGCATTTTATCATAAACTCACAATGTCATTATGAAGTGGTAGCCTTACTAACCCAATCTTAACACAAGGAAGTGGAGGCTCTGAACCAGTATGCAATTTCCCCAAATATTATACAAAAAATGAGTTCTGGAGCCAGTATTTTAGCCCAAGTCGGACTCCAAAGCCATGGATTTTGGTGTTCTTTACTATATTGCTGACAGGTTTATAAGCAGGTAATGATTTTTAAAAGGAGATGATAACCCTTTACATGATACATGAATTACATGGTTTCATCCACAAAGGATCTTCATGTGATTGTTCAAGTTAATAAATTATATTTTATGTGTAATTAATATAACTGTTAAAGCTTTTCAGGGTACTCATTGGAAAATCACAATAAGAGTTGAGAGATATCTTTTGATTTACAAGTATTCTTCATGAATCCCAGATTAGAGGGCTTCACCAAGCAACTCTTACCAACTTTGCTCAGAGGATTCATCTTTGAGAATTAAATGTGCAGAGGTTGCACATCGGCATAACACATCTTTAAGAAGATAGTGACTTTTATTATAAATAAGAGCCAAACATTAGGAAGATGGCATCTCTGGATTTGGAATTAAAGGATCAAAAAAGATTTTATATTTAACTTATATTTATGTTTAAAAATATAATGCAGAAAGCAATAAATAAAATATAAAACATATTAAGCAATATGAATCTGGAAATGAAATTTGGCATAAAAACTGACACATATATCAATGGAACAGAATGGAGAGCTCAGAAATAAACCTATCCATATATGATTAATTAATTTACAATAAAGGAGCCAAGAAAATACAACGGAAAAAGATCACTCTCTTTAATAAACTGTCTTAGGAAAACTCGAGAGCTACCTGCAAAAGAATGAAACCAGACCATGCAGAAAAATTAACTCAAAATGGATTGAAGACTTGAATATAAGATCTGAAACCATAAAACTCCTAGAAGAAAACATAATCAGTAAGTTCCTTGACATTGGCCTTGGCAATGAGTTTTTGGATCTGACATCAAAAATAAAAATAAACAAGTGGGACCACATCAAACTAAAAAGCTTCTGCACAGCAAAGGAACCCGTCAATGAAATGAAAAGGCAACCTACTGAATAGGAGAAAACATTTGTAAATCAAATATCTGGTAAGGGCTTAATATCCAGAAGATATAAAGAATCCATACATCTCAATAGCAAAATAAACAAACAAAAAACAATCCAGTTTAAAAATGGACAAAAGATCTGAATAGATATCTTTCCAAAGAAGACATATTGAAGGCCAACAGGTACATGAAAATGTTCAACATCCTAATCATCAAGGCAATGCAAAACTACAACGAAATATTCTCTCATTCCTGTTAGACTGGCTATTATCAAAAAGACAAGAAATCATAAGTGTTGATAAAGATATGGAGAAAAGGGAACCCTTGTGCACTGTTGGTGGGAATGTAAATTGGTGCAGCCACTATAAAACAGTAGGGAAGTTTCTCAAAAATTAAAAATGAAACTACCATATGATCCAGCAATTCCACTTCTGGATATTTATCCAAGGAAAACAAAAACACGAACTCTAAAAATATATATGTAATCCCATGTTCATTGCAGTATTTGTTACAATAGCCATAGATACTGATCAGAATAACCTAAGTGTCCATTGTTGGATGAGTGGATAAAGAATATATATACATATATACATATAGATACATGTGTGTGTGTGTGTGTGTGTGTGTGTGTGTGTGTGTGTGTGTATGTAAACCACGAGGGGGCATTATGCTAGATGAAATAAGCCAGACAAAGACAAATACCATATGATTTCACTTATATGTGGAATCTAAAACAAACAAATAAACTAAGCTCATAGATACAGAGAACAGTTTGGTGGTGCCAGAGGTGGCAGTTGGGGGACAGGCAAACTGGGTGAAGGGAATCAAAAGATATAAACTTTCAGTTATAAAATAAGTAAGTCCTGAAGATGTAATGTAGAGCAGGGTAACTACCATTAAATGTTCTATACTGCATAACTGAAAGTTGATAAAAGTAAATCTTAAGAGTTATTGCAAGAACATATTTTCTAACTATATGGGGTAACAGATTTTAACTAGACTTTTTATGGTGATCATTTTGCAGTATATACAAGTATAAATCATCATATTGTATACCTGAAACCAATATAATGTTATATGCCAATTATAGGTGAACTAAAAAAAATATGAATGTGATTGTATCAATGTCATAACAGAAAGCATGCTCTATTTATGGATCTTCCCACTCAGGATGAGACTATGAATGCCATGTTATTTCAGTTTTGACGAATCTTTTTGGCATGTGCTAACGACAAGAAAACTACAACTATTTAATTATTAATTTCTCACAAGAAGCATCAGTCAGATTCAAAAAAGTGACTCTCATGGAACATGAATTTGTCCAAGATCATCAACAGGCAGTAAGAAGAACTAACAGTCTTTGCCGCAGTGCATAGCACACACCATCTTATGTAAAGTGTACAATAACTTCCGGGCAAGTGCTGCTACCCATCTTTTACAGATTAAGTAACAGGCTCAGAGAAGTCATTTAAGTTGCTCCAGGTTCAAAGCTGGTTAGGTGACAAAGCAAGATTCAATTGTAAATCATACCCCATCACCCATGCTTTTCTGCTAGATTATTTCCAATCTCAAAATTTCTGGCCTCCAGTCCTTCACTTAAAACACTGGATCAAGCTGCCTCTGAATGAGAATGTAATGTGTTAAGACACTGAATGCTTATTTGGAGATTTCAGTCCTCTTCAGTAAGAATCAATTTGTCAAGAACTGGAGAAAACTCAAAAGCTTCATTTTTGGATGATACCGGCATAATCACCAAAAGTGGGCCTTCCTTGGACAGTAATAACTGCCGCAATAGTAAAACACTCTTGCTCTGATTGTCAGTGTTTCTTGGGATAATATTCCACCCTGCATTTATTAAGAAGTCGTGTGACATCTCTTGTGACCTCTGACACCAGCCATGACCTTTCTGCGGACTGTTCAGGGAACACCTGCTGACGTTAAGCATTTTGACTATATCATTCCATGTTTTATGGCTCGTAAACAAAAAAAGATAGTGTGTGTCCTTTGTAAAAGCCTAAGAAATCAAATTATCATATTATTAACTTTGTCCTAAAAGAATTTGCGTGTTTTTGTGTATGATGACAAGAAGCCAAACATAGCTTGCAACTGTTTCCTGTAAGAATCTATAGAAAAACTGAAATCTGGGAATAATTTGGAAACCAAGTTTGTTACTGTAAATGTACTGTCACTCAATGGGAACCCAGCACCTTCCCCAGGAGAGTCCTAAACAGAAAGTTGGGATGCCCGGAGGCCAGCCAGAGACTATTCTGAGCTTGATGCTTTCCTAAAGCCCTCCCATGAATCCCTGCCATGACGTCATTGTCTCTTGGGGCTTCCGCACTTAGGTACATTCCTCAGAAAACACCAATATGTTCTTGTTTTCCTGCTTTATCCCTTTCTTGCCATGGTCCTCATAACATTGTTTCCCCATACTTCAGCATCACGTGAGTTCTGAAATCAGATAATCCAATACCTTGTCTTCCTCTATAGCACCTCCTCTCATCAGTTCCACCCTCCCCCAGCACAGTCCAGACCCTTACTATTGGTGGGTGGAAAGAAAATCTTCAAGAACAAAGATTAACCAAAACCTTGGAAGTCCTGGAAAAGGACTGGAAACCTCCAAAGATTATCTGTCAGTGTCCCCCCAACCCCTGTGGCCTATGTGCTGAACCTTCACACACACACACACACACACACACACACACACACACTTTTGCTCATTTCTAGATGCAGGTAACTGGGGAGGGTGGGTGGGTGGAGAGGCCACACTCTGCAGCTGAAGCCAACCATAAAGGGGCTGCTGGCTGTAGGCTCCATGCTGACCATCTGCCCCACAGCTGGGCAGCATGTTCTTCCCTGAAGTGAAATAGGATGGCACATCTGGATACATGGCCATACTTGCCATGCCACCCCACAAAATGTACTCTTCCTTGCCGTGCACAAATTGATGCCTACTGAAATTTCACCTTCCAGATATTAATTTTTTTAAAGATTTTATTTATTCATTCATGAGAGACACTGAGGGAGAGGCAGAGACATAGGCAGAGAGAGAACCAGGCTCCATGCAGGAAGCCTGGTGTGGGACTCGATCAGGGGGACTCCAGGATCACCCCCTGAACTGAGGGCAGGTGCTTAACCACTAAGCCACCCAGGCGTCCCTTCCAGATATTAATTTTAATTCAAATGCTCCCGAGAAGTAACCCATTAAGTTGATGTTCTCTGTTGATTTCTTGGTGAACCAACTCCTTCCCTTCCTAAGAGAAGATTTGAAAAGGACCAAGAACGTAGTAGACACAGAACCAAAGAGCACAGTGCAGTGCAGGGCTGAGGGGCATAAACTAATGCCGTGATTTTGTCAGGAACGCTCCTCGTTTTACAGATGGAGAGACGAAGGCCCCAGTAAGTGAGGCACCCTCGGCAGGACCCTCCTTACTGGCGAGGCCCAAACTGAGGCTCCTCCTCTAAGCTCTTCCTCTTGCCTCTCTTCACCCAAGCACATTGAGGTTTGTGAGGCAGTTTACCAATGAGACAGAGTATTTCTCTTTAATGTTCAAATGGTACCTGCACCCTGAAAGAATCATTTTTGGGGGGCTTTGCTTGTAAACAGACTAGAGCTATGGTGCCAGGGGAGTGAACTCATTGCTATGCATTCATAGACTGCGAGGAATAATGGCTTACTAGTGTGGGAAAAGCACAAAACAAGCGCTCTCCAACCTCTCTAAATCTTATTTCTTCATTGCTCAGCTGGGGATAATGAATCCTGCTTGCTTATTTCCCAGTATGGCTGTGAAATGTTAAGAAGAGCTAGTGAGTATACAGTATATTCTTCTTAACAACAGGCAGGTGCTTTATTTTAGAAATTCTTTCAAACCCAATAATAACTAAAATGTTAAAGAATCAGGATGGCTGAGTTCTAACCAATCTGAATGAAGTGTAGCTTTAAATTCTGATCTAACTCTACCATCAGTATCTACTAGGTGAAAACCAGACTTTTACTTTCAGGGTTAAGATCCTTTTCCAAATCCCCTTCCCCCATCTCCACATATAATCTCATTGATATGACATTTGCTGGAATATGTTTGTCTTATTGAAGTCTGCTGGACTTAGAAATTACTTTGGACTATTGTGAGGCTATGCTTTGTGTTTGCCTATGGGATTTATTTTATTAAGGGCAATTCCTATCTATTGGAATCTTAATAAATAATGTTCCTTCCAGGGTTGTCAATCCCATTATCTATTGAGCATTTGATATGCTTCAGATACTTACAGGCTTAAACTTATTTTTAGCACATAAACATTTACAACAGAAAAGATGCTCTAATAAAGGCAACGATGAAAGCAAAAGTAACAACAATGGAACAAAACAGCAGGTTATATGTAAAGCAGGTGACAAAGAGAACTGGCACTAAAATAGCTCATGACCCAGGCATCTCAAGAGAGGCCCTGATTATCAGCACTAGATGTTGATCCTTCAGTAATTATGGAGCTCAGTGACCTGAGAAAGAATTGGCAGTGAGCAAGCTTACCTCAGCCATGCTTCCTACTCCCGTGCTCATGCTAGCTGGGGGCCCTGGGCTGCTTTAAATTCTAGCAAGAATCTCATACCAATGCAAATATTTACATAATATAGGGTATTTATCTTGGCTCCAAAGAAATGTAAGCATCTTTCAAAGTTCACATGACTTTAAAGACATGTTTAGACTTGAGGTGTTGGCCTGTTGATATATTTATGGCAATTCAGGATTTTTTTGTTTCTGTTTTTGGTAATAGTGATTCCCCACTCTTAACATCTCATTCATTCTTCAATGTTTCTTAAATAGGAAGTAGGGTAGGGAGGAGGAATGACTCAAAGTCCAATTCTGGTTTTATGCATCTCTTAATCATAGCACTGTAGTGCCAAGGGCTGACCTGCAAGGAATTATGATCATGCTGTCCTTCTTGTAAAAAAAAAAAAAAAAAAAAAGTGATGCTAATGACCTGCTGAGAATAGGGCCTAAGTGGTGACTTGGTTACTGAGGGGTGCTGGAATCTTCTACTCTCTCCTGACCTCTCAATGAGAGCCAGGAAAGATATTAGGGGCCAGGGTGCAGTCACAGAGAGAAGGTGTATTGTTTTGGCCTCACTAACACAGTGTTCAAACCAACTGAGTCAAACAGTTTATATAAATAACTCCCTTTTCCATTCCCAAGTCAGGCTGATTTGTGAAAGTTACCTATGGACTTTGTGCCAAATTAGATAAACAATAAAAAATAGAGAGCCAGTTCCTTGCTATTAAAAGCTGAAAAGTCTTGAAAGCAGGGGGGCGGGGTGCAGAGAGGGAATCAAGTTTAAAAAAATAATAATTTCCAAACTTCTGAAATTTATAAAAATTGAGCGAACATGGTATTGAATGTGTAGATGTAATTGCTTTAACAATCAGCAAAGTCTTCTAATATTGTATGATTCTAAAACACATTCTATGTATTTTCTCTCTGATTTCTTTAGAACTTTCCTTTTGGTAGAAAAGAAGTTTTCGGGGAGCCTGGGTGGCTCAGCGGTTTAGTGCTGCCTTCAGCCCAGGGCGTGATCCTGGAGACCAGGAATCGAGTCCCACATCAGGCTCCCTGCATGGACCCTGCTTCTCCCTCTACCTGTCTCTGTCTCTCTCTGTGTCTCTCATGAATAAATAAATAAATAATCTTAAAAAAATAAAGAAAAGAAGTTTTCTTCTTTTTAGATACATGCATTCATCTATCATTCATGCCCTCGTGAGACATTATCAAGCAGGACATTGCTGGTATGTGAAAATAAATAAGTTGTAACTGTCGCCAAGGAACTTACAAGGTAGGCAAGGATGGTCATTAATTAATTCATCAATATGACTTACTAAAAGTTTAACAAATAGAAGTACATTCTCTGCTTTTATTGTTACACCAAGATGAGATGTCACAAATAGCTATGAAAAATCAAGCTCAGTCTTCATCCCCAGTACAGACTAAACACATTTCTTTTCGGAGTGATGACATATTTCCATGATGCATGTGTTTTTATGAATGTAGCTTATCACCACATAAGATTCCTTGACACCTATAAATGTTCAAAATTAGGGATCAGCACTACAATAAAAAGTATAATTTTCTTTTTTGCCAGAGTATATACTACAATCAGTAGAGCATAGAAAGGCTTGTCACTTAAAAAATATGTAAGTTACATTGACAGGGACCTAAAACAAAATGTCTTGGTCATTTTTAAGTAATGTAAGTGCTAAAGTACATGCTGAATAAATCTTGGGTTTTTCTTTTTTGGGTTTGTTTTTTCTTTTTGTAGTTGCATAATTTAAATGGTTCTTAGTTTTAAAATATATTTTTCACCAAGACATTCAATGTTAAAAAGTGGCTTTTCAGCATGCAAGAGATCATAAGTACTTTTCATAAGAATTTTTTTGTAAAGCAGCATCCATTTTAAAAAATGTTATTTACACGAAGGTCCTATTGGATTTAATAGTTTATCAGATCAATAATCAATGTCAAAGTCATTTAATTCAAATTTATGTAATTTGCATTATGAAAAGATCTTATATACACATCTATTTCATAACTCCTAGTAATTTCTTCATAACTGTTTATGTTACCTGTGTCATCTTATGCACCAGTATGATGGAAATATTTTTTAAGACCAACACTGCTAGAATATCAAAAGATTTTATTTCGTAAACAAGTATGCCAAAGTTACCGAAGACTGTGACAATGCCAGTAAGACAAAAATATTTGGTTGAGTCTGCTTTCTTATAATTTTCCTAATTATGAACTGTAATGGATCAACTATCGTATGAAGAGAACAAGAAAATTCAAAGAAAATTGTGAAAGAGTTCACAATAAAATATTTGTAGAATCTTAGGTGTCTGTCAAAACAACCCATATGGCCTTTGTTAGTCATTATACAGATAAGAGGAAATAAAAGCTACCATGGCAACCCAATATTTTTTTAGAATCTGTGGAGCTAAGTCTGCTGTATGTTTTTCAATATTTACAGAGACAACTATCGCCTATCACAGTTTTATAAAACTGGTACCAGTTCAATACTACACACACATCAAGGGCCTTTAAAAATATGTATTCACTTATATGTGGAATCTAAAAAACAAAACAAAGAAACAAAGTAGAAACAGACCCATAAATACAGAGAACAAACTGGTAGTCACTTGAAGGGAGGGGAGGTGGGGGGATGGAAAAATAGGTAAAGGGGATTAAGAGATAGAAACTTCCAGTTATAAAGTAGATTAGTCACAGAGATGAAAAGTACAGTATAGGGAATATAGTAGGTAATATTTTAATAATGTTGTATGGTGACATGATAATTACACTTAATTACACTTAACTGTGGTGAACATTGCATAATGTATAGAATTGTAGTATTACTATGTTGTACATGTGAAACTAATATAACACAGTATGTCAACAATAGTTGAATAAAAAACAAAACTGATTAGATCTGTGCCCAAATCTCCAATTTATATTCCTCTTCAGATTATGTGTTGTTCTTTGAGTTTTGAAAATAGCAAAAATCAAAACCTACTCATTTTCCAGATCCATCTTTGAGATGCATTTTTCCTTCTCTGAGTTGTTCACCCAATTATTACTCTTTTCCCCCCAAACAAACCCAAGGGCAACAACAACAAAATCTATATATGTATTTATATGTATTTCTGTTGATATTTGTTCCAGACTGTAATAAATGTGTGCTCTGCTCTGCTCACCCCTACCCTACCCACAGGGAATGCTTGATAAGCAACTCTAAACCTAAAGAAATCTCTGATTTTTGGTTACATTATCTTTAAGGATTATATTAAACTTGGAACTCTTTATCTGTTTTTTCCTATTCTTCAAAAACAATCTTCAGTGAAGTATATCACAAACCAAAAAGAACAAAATGTAAAAAAAAAATTATTTTTAATGACTTTCTTTTAACCTACCCCAACTTTATCCCAAGACCAAACTTTGTAAATGATAGCTTTCTTAGAAATGTTATATTATCAGTTCCTTCCCCCTTTCATTTACTTCTCCTTTTTATTCCTTCAAGAGCCCTGTAAATCATATGATTAACTTTCAAACCAAGGCTGGTTGATGTGAGTGAAAGAAATCTAATTGGAATACAATCGCCCCCCTACCGCTTTTAACATTTTTTTTTGTACATCTAAATGTGATCTGAATTTCAGATATGGTTTTCTATTTGACATTTATTTTCCTCCAGCATATATGTGCTACATCTTTACCTAAATTGGGTTGTTATCTTTTCCTGCCCTTTTGAACTTAACACTATAAATTAACTATCATCCTGCTTAAATAAATTCCTTTGCAGATTTTATGTATATAAAGGGTACTTCAATCTCCTTCAAGAATAAATATTGAGTTATTATGTCCCATAGAGTAATTTATTGATCTTTGAGAATGAAAACTAATAGTACAGTATCAAAGGATTTTATTGTTAATTTTAGAAATAATATTTTCAAGTGCTTTCTTCACTTAAGGAAATATATGCTCATTATATCGGTAAAATAAAAAAGTTAGCTGTATCTGAGAGAACAAAAATCTGATATTCAAAATATGTTGTTAATTTTAAAATAAAAGTAAAGAGATACTTCGGGAAAATAACAGTGAGTTTTGGTAGTTCTTGAGACTTATTTTGACTAGACTGCTTTAGATATTCAATATACCTGTTCCTCTCCAGCTTCCATTATAAAATCAAATTTTCCATCCCAAAATTAAATAATCATCTCTCTTATAACTAATGGATTCAAAATTAAAGACTCATTACTATTATTTTTATATTTAAGAAGTTAAAAGAAATCCTTATTCAAAGGAAGAAAAGAAGTATGTACTTTTAAATCAATAATGATGCAGAAATACCCATGATACCTAGACTGTTTTTCAAGAAACAGCAGGGGATTTCAGTAAAATTAGCAAGAATTACAATATATCTAACATGAGAGGTGAGAAAGAGACAAGTTGTGATTATATAAAGAACCATAGGGAAAACTGTTTAATCAGACAACCTATGGAACATTATTAGTTTGTTTGTTTGATTTTAACTGTGTAAAACTGAAAATTTGCTACTTCTTTTTGCTATTACAATTTTTGTTTCCCCATTTTATTTTGGAATTTATACTAATTCCAATAATCTGGAAATCATGGCCAAGTTTGAGAGTTTAGGTACCAAAAGACCTGGAAATTTATTTAGGGTTACCCAGGCAAGAGTAATTCTACTACCTGTGTGCACATTTCTCGTGCTTAACAAAACAGATGCTGAAAAACCATTACTTGACCAATGGGGTAGATTTATGGTTTCTTAAGAATCTACCACATGGGAGCACGGGGCCTTTGTGGTTAAAGACATCTATATAACAATAAGGCAGTATCACAAAGCAGGAAACAGACCTTGGCTCTCTTCAATTTTGGGTTATTGGGGTTTGGAGAGGGAAACTTATGCCTCCTGCCAGACACAATTTTTAAACATTTATAACTTGGTCACCCGTTATCACTTTAAACCACTATGTCCCTGAAGGGTGACACTTGTGTGGCAAGTCATATTTTATTATTAGGTGAAAACTTTTTTGAACAAGTGAAAACATTTGTCTTTAATGGTGATTAAATGCCTGACAAGTTAGAATCTTTACAGAGAATGAAATGAGCTAAGTGTAAAAACAGATTTCTAACGCTGCTTCCAAAAATAAAGAAATAAGAAATGAATGAAGGAGTTTAATGCAGGTATTTGCCATTCAGGGAACCCAAAACTTCTTTAAAGTAAGCTTAATCATTTCTTTTTTTTTTTTTTTTTTTTAAATTTTTATTTATTTATGATAGTCACAGAGAGAGAGAGAGAAAGGCAGAGACACAGGCAGAGGGAGAAGCAGGCTCCATGCACCGGGAGCCTGACGTGGGATTCGATCCCGGGTCTCCAGGATCGCGCCCTGGGCCAAAGGCAGGCGCCAAACCACTGCGCCACCCAGGGATCCCAAGCTTAATCATTTCTTTATAAGGCCCTACAAAATTACAGAACAAAGGTATCCCTCCAATGTAGTGTTTGTAATTACTACCCTATTGATCATTGCTTTGCTTTTGTTTTCTCTGATTGTAGCTTGCTTACATTGAACATTTTTACCCTGGCAGCATATCTACTCTACATATACTGTTTATTAATCAGTACAACCTTTTTCTTCAGTTTAGTATAGGACCCATGGAATATTTTTAACTTGGTTCTTTATTGGATTAAATCTATTTGAATGGAAACAGGGTAGCAACTAAACTTCTATGAGATCATATTTGCACAAATCCCAAGATTCATTGTTCAGAGTAACTTTTGAGGTCATCTTCTAAGACTGTGAAACTTATTGGTTACAAAAGAAAGGAGAACATAAAAGATTTTCTAAGTTGTCAGTATTTGGAAGAGGAAATGAGAAAAAAAAAAAAAAACTCATGGAGCAAATACATTGAGTGTGGACAGGGTTGAAACTCATGAGTAAGCATGTAGCCATTCTGGACATACCCTATATTTCTTTCCCTTTGCAAATGTTGGTCATATTAATTAAGTGAGCTTAATCTTACACTTAATTGCTACCTTTCTAGTTTGCTTTGCAGCCAGAAAACCCTGACCTAGGAGTTTAAACATGTGTTGTTGCTGCTGCTGCTGCTGTTTGAGAAGTAGTTCTGGCTTTGCCATTAGCTCCGGCTTTCATCCCAGAGGAGGTAATGGACCTGAATCTAATTATTTGTAAAGCTTGCTTAGATGATTGGTGGATGATAAAGCAATATATACTAATTAGACATAATGACAGTGGCATGAGAAATGAATTTTACAGATAAGCCAAAATTATGTCGGTGAATAGAATTTGGAATTCTTTGAATAATGCTATTAAAATTGGCAAAATGTATTGATATAAGTTGAAGTTCTTTATTTTTCATGGAACTCCTCTAAAACTTTCTTATAACACTTAGAAATTTCAGTGGGCTATAATGATTTATCTCTTCTACGAGGTTGCATCTTTCTTGAAGGCTAGACCCATGTCTGATCTCTATTTTATCTCCATGCATCTAGAATTCTCTATTTAAGATAGCCATTCAAACATTTGTTGGGTGCAGAGACCATATGGCATCCTTTAGCAAATTAGGATATAATTAGGAATAAAATTAGGAATTAAGAATAAAAGCATGCCTCCTCTAGGAAGATGCCACCCTGCATCACAGCCACTGATGGGCAAGTATTGTTTAGTCTTAAAACAACCATATACATTGAAGCATCTACCTCTTTTTTATTCTTTTTGAAATTAGTCCCATTAATTCAGGAATGAGAAAGGATGGTTTTACTACAGGTCATTTGGAGGAAAGTAGTACCAAATGCCAACGTTTCTAAAATTCAGGTTCAAATAATGGATTGAGTCCTCGGCGGAAAAAGTCTTATAGTACTAAAGTCTTATTTTCTAATATGTCCAAAGTAAATAAATAATGGTGTAATTACTTTCTTTTCTTTCAAGTGTCTGGAGATGAAATGAAGAGAGTAGGATAGTTTAGGCATGACGGACTTTTCTTTATCTGAATGTGCATAGTCAGAGGGTCCTGTGTTTTTGCAGAAGACTATGGAGTTGGTCCTGTATTTAACAATAACCTGTAAGTCACTCATCATCAGCATCAAGGAAAGGTATGAAGTCTCAGAGTTAATGACCATACTAAATTTTGGCCAAGCAATCCAATTTTGTGCCGTGCTAGATCAGTTCTAGAGGCAATTAATTTTACAAGATGAGACTTGATTCTGAGCAAAATACCAGCAGATATATGTTATGTAAAGGGATGTTGAGTCTTACTTTTTTTTTTAAGTGGAAATACATTTTGTCTTGTTGAAAAACTGGGTATCAGATGTCAAAAATTATTTCATAGAATGTTCTAGATAAAATGTATCATCAGTATATCTAAATTCTTACAGACAAATATGGCTTCTAATCTGAAATTCGAAATTTAACTTAATGAATGTATGACCATTGTGTTGTCAGTGCTCAAATGTGATTTTCCTTCTTCCTACCTATCATTTCCAGCCATATAGTAATAAATACACATATTGAAATTAATATGGCATTAAATCTATAAGAATAATCAAGGTTTCTTAAAGATATATGACAAAATATATAAAACTTTTACTTAGAATGGAACTCTTTCAAAGAGCAGACCATTTACAAAACATAAATGACCAATTTTTCAATTACTCATTTTGTCACATATTACTTTTCTTACATGAGCTATTTCATTTTCTAAATATAAGAAATAGTACTATTAAATGGAAAATGATCTTCAGAAATGTGCAAGTATCATTAGCAGGAAGAGGATAGAAACACTAGTGCCTTCAACTCACTGTACCAAAATTCTTAAATTTCAGAAAGACCTATTGTTCAAAGGCCAAACTTGTCCTCGAATCAATAAACAGAGAATACTAAGGCTTAGTCATAAACAGGAGAGTGGCTCATTCGGCAGGAAAGGGATTAAAAATGGAATAAAAAGAGATACTGGCCATCTTATCCCAGCCCAGTCCCTACTCGCTGCCCCCCTTCACCTAGGCTAGCACATGCCAAACAAGCACCAAAAACAACCAATAAATGAAAGGAAACTCAAAGGTCACTTGGGGTCATTATTTTCACATACCTTTGAATAATGAGAGCATCACATGTCAGCTAGAGGAGAACAAAATGTCACATTCTCCAGCTAAAGGTCAGCCTTGGTCAAAGGTCACAGAAGGGAGGCCAGGAAATAACCTAAGAGGTCAGGCCGGGCGCACAAAGAAAGGTCACCAAATGTCAATGAAAGCATGCAGCTGTTTGGAGATAAAACAACCAAGGCACCCTTTTGTGCTGACATCGGCTAGAAAAAATGTCTCTGCTGACATTTTTTTTTTAGCTGGCAGTTTTATAGGACATTGACATTAATGTACCCAACCCCGAATTAGCCTTTTTAAAAGCAACAGTTTGGAAGTTAAGTGCAGCAGTTTCCAAAGAGTCAGAACCATGACATTTTTATTTCAAATGATTAATACAGCAATGGACTTCTAACACCAAATTTAGATTTCATCTGAGCTCTTTCATCGTGACAACATGTTAGAACCACGCCCGAGGACAGGTAGCAATCAGTAACCACTGTTTTCATATTTTTAAGAACTATGATTATTCTTTTAGGTGAAAGGTACTCAGAAGCCTCAGTCTGTTACTGGATAGGAAGATATGAATGATTTCACATTTTACTGAGCTTGGCAATTGGCAGTTCTTAATCGAGTAATAAAATCCATTCCAAGGAAAGAAAGAGGACTGACACATTTGCAGCTCCATTTTAAAGGAATTTGTGCAAAACATTTGCAGGTTAAATCCTTATCTGAGTATTAATCCCTCTTTCAAACTAATCATTTCTGTTTAAAATGCCAACTCTTGGAGTAACAATTTTCAAAAGTGGGGGTAGTACTTCCAAGTACTCTCAAACATCAAATTCTACTAGAAAGTAGTTCAGGAAAAACAGGCACCTTGAATTATTCAGCTACTTAGCTTATGGTTGATCCCTACCCGTGGCTTCAGTTTTCTGTGGCCTGTGGGTCTAGTTTCTACGCGCACACACCTGATATGGATCCAGCACTAGCAGCTGTTCCCAGGCAATGCTAGAACATTCCACATCTATAAACATCTTTTACTGATTCACAGGCACATGATCATGTCTTAAATGCAAGACATACTTACTTTTCCATACTCTGCGTTCCAACAAGTGACCCCAGCCTATGACTTGGGCAGTTCCACTTGCTTGCCCAATTATTTTGAAATAGTTGTGCCACCTTCTTCAGGTCACCTTTGTTTCATTTCTGCATGTTCTTCAAAGGGAGAACCTTGTGCATTTATGTACCAGTTAACAATAATCATAAAAGTTCACATAGGAAGAAAACTATAGAGCCTGTTTCAAAAGCAAGAGAAAACTCTCCACAAATATCTTTATTTCAGATTATTTTTCTTGTTTGTTCTTCATAAAGTCCCAGGGAGACTTCCAAACAATAATGTTCACCCCAGGATTACTTCAGGACTCACCCAGAGGTAAAACTACCTTTCTACCTAATGGACCCTAGACATATGAAGCCTGTCAGGAGAGCATCATAAATCGTGGAGATGAGAAGGGGGTGGGGGGTGGGGAGAGAGAGCTACACAAACCTTTTGCACTTAGGAGAAAGAGTTATTTAACACATCAGGGAAGTGCATTTAATAAATGAAGTCAGTGACTTGAACATGTCATATTCGATCTATACAGAGGTTGCTGAACTTTCTTTAAAAAGTCATTTTTATGCTGGTTGCTTTTCTTATGAAATTTTCTACACCTCTAGTGTATGAAATGGATGTGTAAGCAGCTGATTGAGAAATGGCTAAGGTCAAAGTTAATAAGGAAAGCAGAAGGTCTAAAAGCTGGCTGTCTTCTTTTCCCCTTAGAGTTCAAGAGGCTCCATATGATTTGGGCATGACATATGAATGTTTCTGACACAAAGCTTTTTTTTTTTTTTTTTAATCTGCCTTCAAATAACAGATACTCAGGCAGTAATAAATGTAGAAGATGCTCCGTTGCAGGAATTACAAAAATGAACTTTCTCTTTCTAAATTCCATTCATGAGACAGCCTTTTATATTTAAAGATAGAGTGATAGAGGGTCTAGTCTGGAAGGATCAAATAGTGTTTAAGTGTCAAGCCCATACAAGTTACAGGGTGTAGAAGCTGGTGAGGGTTCTAAAAGGGTGAGTACTTAGAAATTGGTGCCTCTTTGGGAACATAAAAGAAAAAAAAAAAGCTGAGTAATCAGCAAGTATATCAACAAACACCAGACTGCATAGCTGGTTTGGAAATGTTTTTGTAACCCCTCAGTCTTTTGGATCCCTCACATTTTAAGATGTGAGCATCGCTGGGTTATTTTGTCACATAAGAAAGTGTAACATCCCTATCAAATCAACAAATGGGTTTGCTGCCTCATATGGGATTTAATTGAAACTTGGAGCACACTCAGCAAGGTCCATCAGATAAACACGTGCCAAATTGAAGATTAATATTTACTCTAAAATGGATGCTATAGCTTCTCTGAGAAACTACCTCCTTCATCTTCAGATGTGATAAAGTTTAGCTTTATATGATGCTCTTGAACTTTGAAACAGAAACTACACTTCACAAAAAAAAAAAAAAAAAAAAAAAAACCCAAATACCCCAAAGAAAAAAATCTCACTTGATTTTAGAAGATTTGGAAATGCCACAATTATCTTACCTAAAGTTCATGGTACCCACCAACAGAAAAAAAAAAAAAAATTCCAGTATCTAGAAATGTATTTGCACACTTATGTGCAAATTATTCTCTACATGCCTTGAAAAAAATTGCGTCTTCTTTATATTAACTTGACATATTTTCTTTTTTTGTCAAGTCATGGTTCTTTTTCTAGTATCTGAAAATGTGCCAAACTAAATGTCAGTGCCTCCATAAGGAAGATTTAGAGTTCTTTTTAGAGCAGATAGAAGCCTCAAATGACAAACACGCTTATTCTGAATGTCCCTCCTGCGGGTGTGACTTGCCTCAGAACAAGGTCAGAGAACAACGTAGCAGAGAGAGCTACAATTTGTTTGACTTGACATTCCTGGGTATTTCCCTTTGTTATCCCTGTGTCATCATTCTGTGTGGAGAGAGCAAGGCAAGCGCTGGCTGTCAGGTATATCTGGCTGGTAGCCCCACATACCACAGAGAGCTGCTGTGAATTTCACTCTATGAAAAGCTACCATTTGACTTTAATGCTGTTAAAGCATTGCAGGAGCAAGTTCTGAAGTCTTTCCTCAGGCCAAACTCTGGCTGAAAAGTTCACCCTATCCTCTTCCTGGAACAACTCTTACCTGGCCTTTTAGCGAAACCTTAGCCACTGCACACTGGTGGCTGAGTGGCCAGTGTAGCACAGGCAACGTAGGACTTCCAGCCAAGGCCCAACCTCCTTGCGGCCATGATTCCTAAGATAAGTCTAGGGAATGAAAGACCAGAAGTAGTCATGGGAATGTTTTGCCACTCAGTCAACCTTTACCATTTACCTTTTGGAGGGCAAAACCAGTTCTGGGTGTTGGAAATACAAAGTCATGTAGTCAAGTTTTCAATATTCAAGGTGTTTAACAGAGTAAACCAGGGTTGGAACCCTCAATCTTGGAGGTCCTGGGGATGCTGTCTACTTTTAGCTTTGGCTTCCCTCCTGGTCACCACCAACCTCGGGACCAGGCATTTATCTCTGTGAAAAGCGAGTTCCTCCCTCCCTGACTCATTGCTCTTTCCTGCCTTGACCTCACATAGTGTCAACACAGATGGTGTGGGACACAACTAAGGAAGCATCGGGAAACTTGAGGATATAATCTCTAAATAATAAATGAATAGCATAAGTTTCTTTTCAGATTCCCAATGAACTTAACACAAGTTTCTGAGCTATTTTTCCTTATGTACATCTCCTTAGTCTTATGAGATTCTTCTAGTATGTAAGAAAGGACTTTCTCTCAGACTGTTCTCAGTCTTAGCAACAAGGCTTGACACCAAGGAGAACTTCCTGCCCTGTTCTTTGGCTCTTTTCTTTAGATCTCCTTTCTTGACCTTTCTATCACAGCATCTGAACCTTCCTGCATCTGCCTACTGTCTACCCGTATGGCTTTGGCAGGTGGCTATTCCAAGTCCTCTCTCCAACCTACTGCCTTTGACTTTCATGACCTACCCATGCATTTATAAAGCAATCCCAGCAGGTTCCTACCACACATTTCCAACACGGAGAATGACATTGATTTTGAAATGCAGCTACATAGCTTAGAGAAACTCCCTGAATACATCCAATCACCCAATTTAGGGAAGCAAGACTTCTCTGACAGAAAGAGGGAAATGACCTATTTTAAACTGAAGTACTGCAAATTTCTACTTATGCTCATTCCAAAGGTGAAAAAGTGAAAAAAAATGAGTCATAAAGAAAATGAACGATCTCCTCTTGTAACCCTTCTGTTAGAGGAATGAACAATACTTGGGTAATGATGTTCAATTTATTCATAAGAAGACAAAAGGGCATTTTCTTCTGTATGGCTCCCTTGTGAGAGACCCTTCAGCAAGTTAAGATTTTCTAACAATATAAGGGACAGTTTCTTTATGCAAGTCTTTGAGATCCCTTTTGCTCCTTCTAGCACTTCCCTGCTGTTTTCCTCTTTCCCTCCTAAATGAGATGGATGTCTATCTACATAAGTTTTTTCCAAATACAAATGTGGAATGTAAGTCCTGTATCACCTGAGTTTTAAATTGAAGACAATTTTGAAGCAAGTCTGGTCTGGTCTTGGTTCCTAGCAAGATATGGAACTCACCTTTCACGGGTTTACATGAAGAGATGTTAATGACAGAAGTCCTATGGTCCAAGCCCTAAAGTAGACAGCATTTCAGAAACAAATTCAAGGCTAATGGGTCTTCCAGGGACTAGTAACATTATCATCTCTTTGGCTGAAGGGACAAGGAGAAGAAATAATATTACCAGAATCCAGTAAGAACTAGGATCATGGGAAAAGGACAATCCTTAGGGCTGTAGTTTTGGAAAAACAGAGCAGCTGCCCAAGATATATGGTCCTAAAGCAAGGGAGGAGCAGGGAAGAAATACCCTTGCTTATCTCTTCTCCAACCTATCCATCTCTTGCCAGTGCATTCTATGGGCCAAATATAAACAGTAATCTGCCAGCAAATACAGCTACTGCAGGGTTAGCCTCCTGAGGCACAAAGCAGAGAAGAGATGAGTGGAGAATGAATTGGCAGTGAGGAGTAAGGAATACTCAGCACCAAACTTCCCCTTTAAATATTTAGCAACTAGAATGAATTCCTCATAGGATCTGTAACTGACTTTTGGTTTCAGAGAAAACTCTATGGAAGGCTGGTGCTAAGACTGAATTGTGCCCCTTCCTCTGCCCCCACCCCTTTCATATGTTAAAATCCTAAGCCCCAATGTTACTGGATGCAGAGATAGGGTCTTTAGGAGATAACTAAGGTAATTAAAGGAGGTCACAAGGTTGGGGTCTAATCTGACAGGATTGTAGCCTCATAAGTAGAGGGGGGCAGAGGAGAGAGAGGAGTGAGAGAGAAGAGAGAGATTTCTCTTTCTCTTCTCCATGTGAAGACACAGAGAGAAGGTAGCTGACTGCAAGCCAGGAAGACAGTTCTCATCAGAAAATGAATCAAGTAGCACCCTGATCTTGGTCTTCTCAGACTCCAGAACTGTGAGAAGATACATTTTTATTATTTATGACACCCAGTCTATGATATTTTGTTATGGCAACCCTAGTAAACTCGTACAGCTGGGCCACGTATCAGATATGCAGCAGAAGAGAATACAAGCTTGCAGACATACAGACCAAGATATTAAGAGTGATTCTTTCACTTACTAGTTGTAGATCTTGGGAAATCTCTGCACCTGTTTTCTGGTTTGAACAATGAGGACACTAATTTCTACATCACTGGGCTTTTTAAAAATCCCATTTCTTCTTGTATATTTTCCCTCTAGCATGTTTTTCTTCTTTCTGAAATGCATCCACTAAAATATCCTTTAGTATTAGGGATTATTGCTAAAAATTCAGCATTTGTATATCTGATTAAAACTTTATTTCAACTAAGTGTCACTAAATGTGTAATTCTTTGATAGTCATTCTCTTGACTCTTTGAAAATATGTTTAATCAGCTTCTGGTTCTCATTAAAACTGTTATTATTTCTTTGTATGTATTTTGTCTGTGCTCCTTTGTCTTCGGCAAGCTGCAGTTTCACTAAGGGTATGTCCGAGTGTGTGGTGGTGTTTGTTGCTATCTGCAAAGGTTTCAGGGACTTTTCCTAAATCTGTGTTCGAGTCTATCATCAATATTGGAAAATACTGTGAAATTACTATTAGCAACTGTTATTTTTTTCTTTACTGACATTTCTGTTGTCTATATTCTTTTGTAGAATTCTGACCAGGCATGATCTAGATCTTGTAAATTTAATGTCCCTTTACCTCCATTTTATATTTTTTCTTTCTTTCTTTCTTTCTTTCTTTCTTTCTTTCTTTCTTTCTTTCTTCTCTTTCTTTCTTTTTTTTTCTTTTTTTTTTTTTAAGAGAAAGAGAGACAAGGGATGGGAGGGGCAGAGGAAGAGGGAGACAGAGAATCTTAAGTAGGCTCCATACCCAGGACAGAACCCGACTTGGGCCTTGAACTCATGACTCTTCAGGGGTCATGACTTGAGCTGAAATCAAGTGTCAGATGCTTAATCGACTGAGCCAACCAGGCACCTCTGTTTTCCAAATCTTTATGCATGTTGTATTCTGAGCCATTTCTCCTGCTTCATTTTCCAATCTCTGAAGTCTTATGGATCTGAGTCTGCTCTCTGTTGTTGGTACTACTTCTTGGCCTTGGTGCTTTATTTCCTGCTGCATTTTGCTAATTTTGTTGTTGCGAGTTCAGGCTTGATAAAACATTTTCTATGAGATTATTCTGAATCTGGATTCAGAGTGTATTCCTCCAGAAAATATTTGGATTTTCTTATGCCATCCTTCAGCTGGTGCTCCCAATAAGAGGGCGATGTAAATTTAGAACATCAGCCAACATTGGGTCAGGCTTGTGATTATGAATTTTCGAGAGGAGGTATATTGCAGGGGTAGTTTTTTAATTGAAGTAAAAATCACATAATACAAAATGAACTGTTTTATTTTATTTTAGAAAAGTGAGAGAGAGAGAGAGAATCAAGCAAGCTTCATACCCAGTGCAAACCTTGACATGGATCTTGATCTCATGACACTGAGAACATGAACTAAGCTGAAATCAAGAGTCAGACACTTAACCAACTGAGCCACCCAGATGATCCTAAAATTAACTATTTTAAAGCACACCTTCAGTGCCATTTAGTACATCATAATCACTTCTGTCTGCTTCCAAAACAATCTTTTGTACATGAAAGTACACTTTTGATGAAGTCCAATTTATCTATTTTTTTCTTTTGTTGTTTGTGCTTTTGGTGTCATATCTGAGCATCCATTGCTAAATTTAAGATCAAGGTTTATCTGCCTGCTTTATTTTAAGAGCTTTATAGTTTTGGTTCTTATATTTAGGTTGTTGATCCATCTCAAGCTAGTTTTAGTATATGGTGTGAGGTCGAAGTCTGACTTCATTTTTCTGTTGGTGAATATCTAGTTGTCCCCACACTGTTGAAGAGGCTTCTCTTTCCCTGTTGAATGGTCCTGGAACCCTTGGTGAAAATTAATTGTCATTTGATGTTTGGGTTTATTTCTGACTCAATCTTATCAATTGGATTGTATGTCTATCCTTGCACCACTACCATACTCTTTTGATTACAGTAGCTTTGTAGTAAGTTTTGAAATCAAGTGTATATCCTCTAACACTGTTCTTTTTCAATATTGTTTTGGTTATTCATGGCCCCTTGCAATTCCATTTGTATTTGAGGATCAACTTTTCCATATCTACAAAAAATGCTATTGGGATTGTGATAGGGTTTGCATTGAATCTATAGATCATTTTAGCTAGTGTTGCCATCTTAACAATATTGTCTTCCCGTTGATTAACACTAGATAGTTTTCTCTCTATTTATGTCTTAGTTATTTTACCAGTATTTTGTAGTTTTTAGTATAGAAATCTAATACCTCTTGTAAATTTATTCCTAATTATTTTGTTCTCTTTGATGCTATTATAAAAAGAATTTAATTTTATTTTCAGATTGTTTATTGTTTTACATGTTGATGAATTTGTTTATGAGTTTACCTTTTTTTTAAATTTTGGGCTTTTTTTTTTCCTCCTTCACCAAGACAAAGTAGAGAGTTGATTTTCTTGGATGACAACTTTTACAAGTTACAGAGTTATTTTGTTTTGTTTTATTTCTAAATAACCATTTTACTGAGATGCTTTTTGGAGTTCTAGCTTTATGAGAAGTTCTCACCCAATTTTCTAGCTTTGGAAGCTCTAGGTTTTGCCTTATAATTACATGTGGTATAATAATAGCAAGGTTCTTGCTTAGATGGTTCTGGAAATCACCTGTAGATCAGCTAGCACTCTTTGCTCTGGATCGCTGCTTCAACTTAGTTTGATTTTTTTTTTCTTGGTAATATGAGTTAGTGTGATTGTGTTTTCACATGTGTGTGCATTTTCTTCAGCATTTTAAATGTTTCTCAATAGATGGGATTTACAGGGTATTTTCTCTACTATATTATAGCCAGAAATGGAAGTTTCTCTCAGAAGATTTTTGTGGGAAATAAAAATGGATATATTTACAAAAAGTATAAGATGGAACCAGTCACACAGTTCCTACTCAATAGATGCTGTCATGGACTAAATGTTTGTGTCTCCCCAAATTTATATGTTGAAATCCTAATTTCCAGTAAGATGCTACTTGAAAGTGTGGCCTTTGGTAATTAAGTCTTGAGAGTAGAGGCCTTTTGAATGGAATTAATGCCCTATAAGAAGCCAAGAACTAGTTCATTTTCTCTGCCATGTGAGGACACAGAGAAGACTGCTGTCTATAAATCAGGAAGCTAGTCTTACCAGACACCAAATCTGCTAGTGTGTTGATTTCTGACTTCTAAGTCTCCAGAACTGTGAGAAATAAGTTTATTGTTTAAGCTATGGTATTTTTGTTATAGACATTCAAATTGACTTAAATAGATATAATTTCACTATTTTATGTATATAATGTATATATATAATATATATTCATATATATAGTCATAGAATATGCAAGAGATGTAAAATGATGTATTAATGATTATTTTAGTTTTGAAACAACTATTATTATGAGAAATTCAGGGTAAACTTGAATCTTCCTTGAGATGTATGATTTTACTTGAAGTAGCCCCTCAAAGCTCGCTACTCCCTTCCAGTTCCTCCCTATAAAAAGGTTCACAGATATGGATGATAAGAACAGTGTTAGGAACATTAGATTATTTTTGGTGTGCCTTATAGAAATGAACATTCTGGGCAGCCCAGGTGGCCCAACGGTTTAGTGCCTGCCTTCAGCCCAGGGCCTGATCCTGGAGACCCAGGATCGAGTCCCATGTTGGGCTCCCTGCATGGAGCCTGATTCTCCCTCTGCCTGGGTCTCTGCCTCTCTCTCTGTGTGTGTGTGTGTGTCATGAATAAATAAATAAAATCTTAAAAAAAAAAAGAAATGAACATTCTGATTTACTACTTTTAGTTAACATATTTTACTGTTGTCCATTAATTAGTGTTGAAGCAAAACCAACTAGAAGTAACCTGAAGCTTTGTTCACATATTATACTTTGCAAATTTCTGTGCACAAAAGCATGAGAACTCTCAAAGAAGAGCAGAAGAATTAACTTCCAAGGTAACTCCTACAGAGTATCTATAATAGGCAAGCTCAGCCTAAGCCAACATGATGAAAGTCCAGGAGAGATATAATTTCATCATGAAAATGACCAAAGTAGAACTTTAAAGTGAATTGAACCTCTATTCTTCAAAGTAAAGCTTCTGTTTAAGCAAACTGCAAATGCCAGTTACTTATTGATCCAACCCAGGCATTGATTATCTTTTGTCTATTCACCACCCCCCACTCCCAATCTCTACCTTCTTCAAGTTTAAGAAAAAATTTGCTATTTAAAATGCTTTTTATTTAAAATACTTAGCTCCTCAATTGTTTATCTACATGCTTTATATGTAATAATTTTTAAAATCTGCTAGGAGATATATTTACCCAACACATCAATTACATCTTACTGCTGATAAAAGTAATTTTTATTTGATGTCTGGTAAAATGCCCATATACACAATCACACTATTTTTTTTTCATCGCTTTTAAGCATGAACTGTTCTGTCTACTTAATACTTTTTTGTCCCATTGGCAGCAAATGCTATTGTGTGCCTTTGGGTTTGAGATATTGGGGGCTTTCTTTTGCTTTCAAACTTCTTGCTAATACTACAGTTTAGGTCAGGCTTACTGTACATGAATGCAATAGTTATATCATTATATTATAAGAAGCTAATTGTATTGCTTGTGCTAATGAATTATTCATGGAATAATCACATAAATTCAATCCACGCTGATGCTTTATTTTGCATACTAATTTGAACATGGTGCATTTTTCACATTTTGATCTAAAATGATCTTGGATAATGACCTGCTTGTGGATATAGAGGTTTACATTGACTTCAGTATTTTTTTTTCTCTAAACATTGCTCTATAATGCGTATACTTCACCAGGGTGATATAGGTCATGCAGAGTCAGAGACCTGCTAATAATTTCCTTTAAGGCCTTTCAATTATTGCTTATTAACAGGATTTCCAAGAGAATTTCCTCAACACAAAGTATTGTGTTACCCAGGACCTTTCAAATAGCAAACATTCCTTCTTTTGTCTTTTCATTCTAACTCACATTTCACAAACTCATCACTCTCCCTAGTCTTCCTCAATCCCTGGATTCTCCATTTAATTACCTTCTCTAATTTGTACTCTTAATCCATTCATGCCAACAAATCCTTTGCAGATAATGCTGAAGTTTTATGTATGGAGTAAAGACTTACTATTGACCCACGGCTGTGTATGCTAACTGTTCTCTTTGACTTGTCCTTCTCACCTCAAACCCTCACCCAGTTTTCAGATTGATCCTTCCACAACCAGTCGTTATAGCATGTGCTTCCTCTGCACTGCTTCTTACCCAATACCCATGTTAAAACAGTTCTGTTCAGCTTTCAAGTCTTTTCTAAAATATCATTTCTTCCTAGTGATCTTATTTCATCTTCCACTCTGATTAGATCAATCCACTTATTGCTTCAGAGCACAGCATGTTCATACCGCTATCTATACCTTTGTTTACCCCAGCTGCAATTCCCTAAGTTTTCTTGTACAAATGAAGTACTTGCCACTCCCTCAAGGCTCAGCACAAATGCAGTGTTTGCTGTGAAGCATTTTCGAATTATCACTACCTTTGGTGATTTTACCTAATTCCCCTTAACACCTGCTATACTACAGCATTTTATTATATGCTTTTTTGTTGTTGTTTTTACTCTATTTTTGCTTCTTACTCTTTTTTTTTTAAGATTTTATTCACTTATTTGAGAGAGACCGTGAGTGGGGGAGAGAGGCAGAGGGAGAGGGAGAGAGAGAAGTAGACTCCCCCTAAGCAGGGAGCCTGACATGGAGTTCAAGCCCCAGACCCTAAGATCATGACCTGAGCCAAAGGCAGATGGTTGACCCACTGAGCCAGGTGACCATTTGCTTCTTACTCTCGTTCACTCATTTCATGTGTTTTAATTTTACCTTCCTAACAAGATTATAAACTTTTTGAGAGTCTGAACCCTACCGTATGTTAGTTCTCTCTCTCCCTTTGAAGGGAGTGAATTCTTGCTGCCCAGTAGAATCTAACATATCATAAGTGCTAATAAACATTTATTTGACTAATTTTTAATACCTGTCATAGCAGGTATTGATATGCACATAATACCATTAAAGGGGATCCAAATGACAAAGCTATATTTCACACTGTGGGTAGTAATCTAAGTAAACATATTTACCATGAAATGGAATTGTGATTTTTATTTATGAGGGTCCAGAGTTGGAAAATTATTTGACATATCTTTCTGGAATTGGAAGTATCTAACATCGACCTTTTGGATGTGAGGATAATTTAGCTGCATGACCTGTTACCATTTGATTACTGGAGTAGATTTAGTTCATCTGACAGGCTGGCCAGGTGTTCCTCTTATTTCTGAATGCTCAATTTGTGAGATAGAATCAAGAGGATGAGCATCTCACTTGGAGGAGAAGGTATTTCAACCATCTTTCTGCATATTGAAAGTAGTATCTATTCCTAGCTATTACACAGACTGGCAAAGTTTTATTTTAGTCCTTGGATTTCAATGCCTTAAATTAATGAAAAGATGATTTTAAAACAGTAAAGTTTCCTTGGAGATATGCAAGAGGTAGATTGCAAATTTCATCAAGGAAGTCAGAGACCATGTCTATCTTATTTCTGTGGTATCCCCAGCATTCAGCAGTGTGTCTAGCACCCAATGGATGCTCAATAAATGTTGCTTGGAGCTATCAATGGGAATGTAAATTTAAATGTAACTCAAATATTGTGGACTCCACCCACCTGTGTATACAGAGATATTCTCACTGATATTAATATTCTACCTTTTTTTAAAATATATATATTCATGATAGACACACACACGGAGAGAGAGAGAGAGAGAGAGAGAGAGAGAGGCAGAGACACAGGCAGAGGGAGAAGCAGACTCCATGCCAGGAGCCCAACATGGGACTCCATCCCGGGACTCCAGGATCAGCCCTGGGCTGAAGGCAGGTGCTAAACCGCTGAGCCACCCAGGGATCCCCAATATTCTACCTTTACTTTCCTGAACCATCCTCCTGTTCAATTGTAAGAAGTCAAATGTTTTGTAGTTGCTGTCCTCAAAGATTTCTGACATCTCAAGGGGCACTTGTTTTGTTTTGTTTTGTTTTTTTAATTTCTTTTTATTGGAGTTCAATTTGCCAACATATAGCATAACACCCAGTGCTCATCTCATCAAGTGCCCACCCAGTGCCCGTCACTCAGTCACCCCATCCCCCCGCCCACCTCCCTTTCCACCACCCCTTGTTCGTTTCCCAGAGTTAGGTGTCTCATGTTCTGTCACCCTCTCTGATATTTCCCACTCATTTTCTCTCCTTTCTCCTTTATTCCCTTACACTATTTTTTTATATTCCCCAAATGAATGAGACCATATAATGTTTGTCCTTCACTGACTGACTTATTTCACTCAGCATAATACCCTCCAGGTCTCCAGGGGCACTTGTTAATATTTGTTGCTTGCTGCCATGGCTAGAAAGTCAGGACTTTTCTGGTCTTTGGCCCTTGGATCCATGGAAGAAATGCTTTAAGATTAAAATACCACCACTGCTGTCATGGCTGCTAGGAAAATCTCCCATGCATTGTGTCAGTGAAATTGGATCTATGCCTCTATACCTGAAGATGAAGGGTCATGCAGTAGTAAAAAGGATGCCAATTCTATGTTAGTCTTAGTTACGACTCCCATGACAAGTTTGCTTGAGCCCAGTGGTTAGGGTTAACACCCCAGCATTCTCATTAACCCCCATATAACTAGGGAGCCAGGATACCAAAGGTGCAGCCCTAACAGCAAGACCACCTGTAGGCTGACACTCTGCTCCCATCACTGTTTCCCTACCTGAACTACCTGGGCAATCTTACATTCCCAATGTCAGGGAAATAGGAACAGACACTGCCTAAAATGACAGATATTTCTTCTCTTCATCTGGAAAATCTGCCATGCTTAGAATATGACTCAAAGACTAAACCCTCACTGGCACCCATGCAGAGTGAGAGGTAAAGTGTTTCTTCTCTGGTCTAGTCAGCCAAGGATCCTAGAACTAGGCTGCTTGAACTCTCAAATGAATGGAAATATCAGAGAGGGAGACAAAACATGAGAGACTCCTAACTCTGGGAAACGAACAAGGGGTAGTGGAAGGGGAGGTGGGCGGGGGGATGGGGTGACTGAGTGATGGGCACTGATGGGGGCACTTGACGGGATGAGCACTGGGTGTTATACTATATGTTGGCAAATCAAACTCCAATAAAAAAAATACAAAAAATGTTTTTTTGATGACTCATTCGATTAACATGTGCATTAGAGTTGTTTGGTCTATTTAGCTAATCAGCTGGCAAACTAAATCCACATCCACCAACCCCCCCTCCCTACCCAGGCAGAATTGCTGGCTCCAGAGCACAGGATTAGGCCACACCTGTCTTTCCTGTCCTTTGGTTTCTGAGCTCATTCCCTCCCACCTCTGACCCACCCATATAGCTGAATCCTTCTGGTGGATGCACTTAAGTAAGTAAAATGACACCTAATATAAAATGCCAGAGTTCCACTATTTTAAAAGTAAATATGAAACAAAATGCACAAAACACCTTGCAGTGTAAGACGTCCATGGTTTGAGATGACTTCGCTAGAAGAAAAATGCTGGTGAGAACTTGAGTGATGATACTGCTACTTACTATAAAACATTTCAGGTGGTTCCTGCATTGCAGGGAAGAGGTAGATGCCAGCCAGAGGAGCCAGGAATGCTGTAGATCTACTCATGGTATCTTAATGTAAAACCTTACATGAAATCTTTGTAGAGTTGGCTGAGTTTTTTTTTTTTTTTTTTTTTTTCTTTTTTTTTTGTTTTTGTTTTGTTTTGTTTTTTAGGTGATAAGAGGCCATAGTACTTTCTTTCATCAAGGGGGGAAAAAAGAATGGGGGGGAAAGTTAGGAGATACGTATTTTTCAAAGGAAAAACAAAGGTATGCACAACATCTGTGCCCTGGATATAAGACTTCTGTCCTATTAGCCATGAGGTAATTTAATAGATTAGAAGCATAAGAGAAAACCATCCTCTATATATGACTATAGGCATTTGGCAGGAAATGAAAGGGACATTATAAGATTAAGAACTACAAAGTAACCTCAGATGTCTTATGATATGTAGAAGAAAGAAAGGAGAGAAAGAAGGCTTGAATAAGGCAGAGCAGGATTTATCACTAGAGGCAGGGATCAACTACTAATACTAATACTTCCCTAATTGCCAAACATTTTATTGACTCACAGCAGTTATTTCCCCCAAAGAACTGAATGGCACTTACTGTGTACCCCCTCTGTAAGGCCAGATATTTTCACATATATTATCTCATTTCATCTTCATAGATCCTCAGGTATGCTACCCCCTTGTTCAGATAATGGAGTTGCACCTCAGAGCCTTTATGTAATTTCTCCAGTCTCTGGAAGAAAGGGTCAGAGGGAAAATTTTAATCCAGGACAAACTCTAGAATCCATACTTTGTTGGTGGTGGAGGGGGGGGGGGGAGGCTTAATATAAGAGAATAAGAATTTTAAACAATTAATAGGAAAACACCCCTAAATTCCAAAAAGGCATTCTCTTTTTTCAAGATTTTATTTATTCAGTCATGAAAGACACAGAGAAAGGCAGAGACAGAAGCAGCCTCCCTACGGGGAGTCTGATGCAGAACTCAATCCCAGGACCCCAGGATCATGACCTGAGCCAAAGGCAGATGCTCAACCACTGAGCCACCCAGAAAAAAGACATTTTCTAAAAGAGTATCATCATCATCATTGTTATCGTCAGAAAGAAAAGTAGATCTGTCATCTCAATGCACCCTGGCTTAGTGCTAGCATTAGCTTTAAAGGAATTAATAGAGTCATTCCCTTGACTATGGTTTTAGAATCATTAAAAAGACATTGAAAAACTAGTGTGTCTTTTTAGGTATTTTTCCCCATTATTTTGAAACTCAACCTTTTTGAAAACTTCCAAAACTTTCTGTTCAATTCCTTATAATGTCGATTAGGAGCTGAAAGCAGAAAGTAGTTTCTCTTTCGAAATCTTAGTGACTATAAACACACACACACACACACACACACGTTTTGAGCTCAATATAATTGCTTTAGAATGGGGCTCTGTATTTTTGTTAAAGCATTTTTTTTTAATTTCAAAGACATTGTTCTATTATCAAACATGCCTTATGTTTAAATTGCTTGAAACATAACCACTTAGAAAGTGAAGTCAACTCAATTCAACTCAACTGAGACTTTTTTGGCCAGCCTTGTGGGTAAGGAAAAGAGAGAGAAAGGTCTAATTATGGTGATCAGGTGCCTGGAGAGGATGGAGGTAATGCTGCCAGACTGAGGCAAATAAAAATAGAGGCTACTCAACTAAATTTGAACTTCAGATAAACAATGCATATATATTAGTATAAGTTTGCCCCAATTATTGCATGAGACACACTGACAGCAAAAAATACCCATTGTTTACTTACCTGCAAATTTTACTAGGCTCCTATATTTTATCTAGCAAACCTAGATGAAGGCAAATATAATTAGCACTGGGTCCCACTGGCCACATGTCTTCCATGCCCAGATCATCAGACTCCTCATAGACTCAAGTAGAGCCTTAAAATTGAGGCTGCTTTTACTCACTGCTTAATAGTGACAAGCTATTGATAGCCAGGCATTGCCAAATTCTCATTAGTTTCTAAAAGTCAGGAACTACATTTAGAAAAAAGCAGCTCGCTTATGGAGAGGTCATCTATCCAATAACCTCAAGTACCAGGAACACAGCTGAAACCCAGGAAGCGAGGAAAAAAAAAAAAAAAAAAAAAAAAACCTCTGAGGATCCAAAATAGAAACCATGTGCTAAAGCTCATGCTCTTTTCTCTTAGAAGGGGCCCTCAGACCTGCACTCAGTATAATTTACTCTTCTTTTAGGCACCATCTGAACAAGTTTACTTGTCTGATTTCCCCACCATTTGAGATAAAAAGCAGGAAATTACGAGGTGGGCAGGACAACTAGATAGCTGAGGGGTCAGCTGCATAAAGGATAACCAGGAGGGAAAAATCACACACTATATAAACGATCTCCATTAAAAACTCAGAAAAAAAATATACCAAGCTGTTATTAGCAGTTATTCCTCAATATTGAGCTTACAAGTGGTTTTTATTTTCTTCTCTGCACTTTTTCACACTTTACAAACTTTTTACATGCATATTTATATCAGAAAAAGTAAGGCAGATTTTTTTTTTCAAGATTTTATTTTATTTATTTGAGAGAGAGAGAGTGAGAGCAAGGGCTGGGGGGAAGGACAAGAGGCAGAGGTGGAGAGAGAGAAGCAGACTCCCTGCTGAGCAGAGAGCCTAAGCTGGGACTGATCCCAGGACCCCAATATTGTGACCTGAGCCAGAGGTAGACGCTTAACTGACTGAGCCACCCAGGTCCCCTGCAACACTGATACTTTTAATATCCTTGGCCCTCTCAGGAAAGTTCTATCCTTTGATCTGTTAGGAGATTTACCAAATGGTAATTATAAGCCAAATGTTTATTTTTCACTCTCTTCCACCAGTTTGTAAGCTTTTGTAAGGGCAGGGTTAGTGTCTTTGCAGCCTTGTGGTCCTATAATTAGCATAATATGTAGCATAATGCATGCTTAATAGGTATTTGCTGAGTAAATGGCTGAAGTCAAAACACACAGAGCTTCTGTGAGTTCCTAGACCTTCGGTTCTCTAGCCTCAGTCACTCTGGGACAGGGCTATACTACAGTGTGCTTCCACCTTGACTATTACCATGTTTCTAAGGTCCGTGATGCAACTGAGAATGAGGACTACAGTGTTTGTTTTGGAAAGCTCAGAGGAATATAATTCATTCCTGCAGAGTTTCTATTGAAACAGTTAACAGCTTTTAAAATTTTGGCTTAAAGGAATAAATGTCAGTAATTTTGAAAATTTCTCTTGTCTAGCACCCTCCCGGGTACTCTGAGGCCTGGCTGTATTTGTTAGTTAACTGTAAAGGGCTACAGAGATAGGACAGAGCTTCTTAAAGTTGCACTGTAGAGCAAAGCACCATCTCTAGTCTGTTGGCGGCAGACTATGATCACGTACCAGGTTTATGTGAAGAAATGATGAACCAATACACAGGATCCTTGATGTGCAAGCTGTGTAACATGTACATGTTTGCAAATTAATAGAAACGTGACAAATGCAAAAGCTCAGCTTTCTTTGTAAACTATCCCTTTAAAAACCCCTCCTCTGTGAAGCAGAGGAGTGAATCAGATCTTAAAACTCTACCCTTTTCTAATTAGCATTTGTAAAAGGAATCTAATCATTCCTCTATCTTCTTAATGAGTCGGATTCATCTTTGTTTGTGTTGAAACTATGGCTATTTAACCAGAAAGAAATTTATGAGTTTTACTGCACAGTGGATTTCACAGCAGAGAGATCTGACCAGAATAGTATGATTCAGCATGTGTTATTTTTGTTTTGGAAATGATTTTAAAGCACATTTTAGTCACTTGGAAGGGCTTCTCAACATGGGGCAGTGGGGTTGCTTTCCCGCCATCACATTTTCAGGAAGCAGATTTCCCATTTTGCCCACAAATGTACCCAGGGCTTTGCCAGCAGAATCCCTTAGCCCCAAGAGGCAGCTCTTCAGAATTAAACTGCACATTAGGACATTTTTCACTATAGTCAACTCAAGCAGCAGTGCTAATGAGCAACAGGGCTAGCATGGGTAAATCAATCCAGGGACAACTTTCTATTTTAGCCATTACATCTGACTCTATTTCCATATCATTAAAGTTAATTCAGTGGTAAAGTTACCACATTTGTCTTTCAGCTTTTCTTTTTTTCTTTTCACTCCTTGAAAGTAATGCTAAAAACAAACAAACAAACAACAACAACAACAACAACAAAAGAAACCCAGAAAAGTCCCAAGTGGGTAAGAGGAGGAAGAGCGACAAGATGATGTATAAATGATTCATCCCTGGATACTTGAGATTTAATGATGAATCAAAACTACTTTCAGCTAATAACAATAAAAAAAATAACTACCTACCCCATAGGCAGCAAATCTGAGGTACTGTCATAAGAATTGTTGAGGCTACAAGCATCAGCAACTTTAGGAAAGACTTAGTATGCTGTTTTGGTTTTTTAAAATATGCAGACTAATGTGTTTTTTCAAAGTAGAAATTATAGAATATATTCCTAACATTTTTGAGCAAGTAGCAAAGACTTCCTAAAACACACTCTTTGGTGTCACTCCTGAAGATCTAATAATCTTTTGGCATCCCACATGACAATTGTTAGCTGTGAAGTGACTAAACTCTTTTGCTCTTGCTCAAATCACCGCTGAAATGATGATGACTGGTTCACTACTCAGGAAACAGTTAATGGTGTTACACAGAAAGCATCATGGCGCCCAAGTTTTTGACCAAAAACATGAATCTGTGAACATGAAACAGTGAATCTGTTTGCAAATCCCTATCTTTTCCTGCCTAAGATAGAAAGCACCCAGGGCACCTGGGTGGCTCAGTTGGTTAAGCAGCTGCCTTGGGCTCAGGGCATGATCTCAGGAAGCCTGCTTCTCCCTTCCCCCGCTTTTCCCACTGTTCATACTCTGTCTCTCTTGCTATCTCTCTCCCTCTCAAATAAATAAATGAAATCTTTCGAAAATTAAAAATTAAAAAAATGAAATGTTGAAAACAACCTTCCACACCATTCTAGACATGAGAATGCTGATACTACAGCCACCAAATAAAGTATGTGTATCACTGAGTACCTCACAGTCCTACACAGAAACTTCTAAGAAATAGTGAGGAAAAACAATCCTCCATGAAAATCAAGTAAAGCTATAAATACTTTAAAACTGCATTTGGAATAAGAGCATATGAAAAGTAAGTTAGATTAGTAAGGTCTTTAAAATGCACACACACAAATCCCAAGGCTGACTTTGTAAGGCAAAGTTAATAGGAAAAAAATCCATTCTTTTGGCCCTACTAGTTAAAGATTATCATCAGCTTATTACTACAGAAGAAATGGAGTGCCAAACTCCAATGCCCATATTTGCATAGAGTTGATCATGTCCAAGAAGGTCTGGTAAAGTTTGTATTGCTCTCATTATTGATCTTTGGGTCATTCACTATCAACAAATCCATTTGCCCTTTCATAGTCCTGAGTTAAAGAAACCATTACTAGGGTTCCAGGGATAGATCTAGAACAATAGAACAATAGTATACAACAATAGTCTCAGTGAATATTTGTGGAATGAATGAATTCTGACTCTCCATGCTAGACTCATGATTCTTGTGTTCTGAATGGAGGAAACGGATAAAATAAAATCTTTAACAAATTCTCTTGCAGTAGGGCATACTTTTGTCTGGGTGTGCTACACACTATCCTATGTTCTTCATTTTGATTTCAAGATGAAATCAAGGCCTCAGAGTAAATGTCCTAATAAACTTCATCTCTCTGGCCTTGACCTTTAAGTGTATTTTGGTTCTGGTCTTGGCATTTGGACAAGTGTCTATATAGAGTTTATCCCTCGTGGCCAGTTCAGTCTGGCTGAACATAATGTCCAGTAGAGGGCTCCCAGAGAGACTGATTTGGCCTACAGGTCCTTTTGGCCCTTTTAATTGGCAAGGCTAAAGATTTTGGATAGGTCTACTCTGATACTTCCAACTATCCCAGACTTCCTATAACCAAGAAGAGGTGATGTTGTTGTTGTTTTTAAGTATAGGCTCCACATCCAAGGTGGGGGTTGAATACATGACCCTGAGATCAAGCATCAAATGCTGACTGATCCTGTTGTTATTATTTTTAATAAGTTCTTTTGATCAGGGAAAATTGGTATATTAGTTTCCTAGGGTTCTCATAACAAATTACTGCAAGCTGGTTACTTAAAACAACAAAAATGTATTCTTTTACAGTTCTGGAGGCCAAAATCTGAAATCAAAGTCTCAGTAGGGCCGTGTTCCTTTAGAAGCTGTGGAGAAGGATCCTTCTTGCCCCCTGCCACCTAGCTTCTTGTGGCTCTGTTTTCCTTGACTCATCGCCATATAACTCCAAGTTCTGCCTCCATCTTCATGGGGACTTCTTACCTGTGTTTTCACCTGTTCTGTGCATTATTAGGATATTTGCCATTAAATGTAGGACAAACCCAGATAATTCAGGATGATCTCATGCTAAGAGCCTTGATCTAATTACATCTGCAAAGATCCTTTTTCCAAATAAGATCACATCCGAAGGATCCAGGTAAACATACCTTTTGGGGAACCACCATTCAACTTCCTGTAGTAGGTGATTTAGAACTACTCATTTTTGCTGCATTCCAAATGAATCTTGAAAGTTGAAGGGGTAAGCAGTCTGTGATATTATAGTGATATTCTAAAAACTTTTTTAAAAAATTATATGCTTACCTTAATTTGTGTCTATATCCTCAACTAATCATTTTAATTTAATATTATGATCATCTTCATTAGTAGTTCATCTGAGCCTTGATATTATTGACATTTGGGCTAGATTGTTCCTTCTCGTGAAGGGCTATCCTGTTCATGGTAGGATGTTTAGCAGCATCCCTGGCCTCTACCCTCTGGATGCCAGAAGCATTCCGCTCAATTATGACAACAAAACATGTTTCTTGACATTTCCAAATGTCCCCAGGGTCAAGGAATTATTCTTGGTTGAGAACCTCCTCTCTACATCAAACATTGCTAGATGAGACTATTAGAAATTATAGTGAAACCTTAAAATTCATCTAAATCACACCTTTGCTTTCTTTGGCTAACACCAGTGCCCTGAAAATATTTTAAAAAATGTTTTATTTCATTTCAGCCCAGAATAATGAATAAATGGAACATTTTCTGAGTGACACATAGTTTTAGATGGCGCAGTCTGCACTACCATGTCAATTGACAAGAAAGAATACAGTTCAGAGTGTGCTTTCTAGTTAACTTTTATGTTGTTCAAGAATAGGCAGAAATCTGGACATTTCAATCAGAAAAGAGAAACTGAATTCCTTCGTAAAAGAGTTTGACAGAGATATATATATTTGATATCCATAAATGAAGTTAAATTGCAGAAAATCCTGTTTTATACTGAAGAGTATAAACAACAGTGATTAATCAATCCTTTCTACTGTTAGGTTCAATATGGAGCATTCAAGCAATGGTTCTATTATTAATTTAGAAACATCCAAGCCACTTACGAGTTAAAGTGAAATATTAGGCACAGATCTACAAGCTGTTGTCATCGTCCATTTTAATAAAACATCAGAGAGTATATGACCAAAAGTTGCTCCTTCGAAGCTGTAGTCACCTCAGTAAGCTACACAACTTAGTAAACCATAGAACTCTCATTGCCCCCTTCTCTGGACATTGTAGACCCAGAGTAAGTACCAGGTTGGGCTACACCAATAATTCATTCTTGTTTGGAATTATATCTTATTTTGATTAACTCATTTTTAATGTATGTATTTCCTGCATTCAAATCCATATTTAAAATATTTAATTTTATACCATTATGGATATTCAAAAAATACCCAATTTCCCAAGACAATTCAAAGAGAGAATGCAATAAGGGTCACCTGAGTGGCTCAGTCAGTTAAGCGACCCACTCCTGATTTTGGCTCAGGTTATGATCCCAGGATCATGATATTGAGCCCTGTGTTAAGCTTACACGGGGTGTAGAGCCTGCTTAAGAGTGTCTCTCTCTCCTTCTCTCTGCCCTTCTCCACCTTTGTGCTTGTACAAACTCTCTCTCTCTCTCAAAAAAAAAAAAACAAAACAAAACAAAAAAAAAAAACAAAAACAGGGAAAATACAAAAATATTTTGAGCAATGATAACATCTCTGCAATAAATATAAGACCTCCCAAGGTGACCACTCTGAGAAAGACAATATACATTTGAATTTACAAATTTTGGTATGTTTGTCTTAAAAAAATCATTTAAATTATTTTATAGGGATCCCTGGGTGGCGCAGCGGTTTGGCGCCTGCCTTTGGCCCAGGGCGTGATCTTGGAGACCCCGGATCGAATCCCACATCAGGTTCCTGGTGCATGGAGCCTGCTTCTCCCTCTGCCTATGTCTCTGCCTCTCTCTCTCTCTCTCTCTCTCTGTGACTATCATAAATAAATAAAAATTAAAAAAAAATTAAAAAAAATTATTTTATAGATTTAACTTGTATGTGACCCATTAGCTAAAAATTCTCTGAAAACAGAAATCCAGTTTCTTGGTAAAGTTCCAGCTAACCATACTTAATAATTCTAATATTAACAATACATATGATCGAGGATTATTTTGAGCCACTAATTAACTTGAGGGGTAGCATAGCGTACTAGATAAAACCAGGAGCTTGATAGCTCAACAGTGCAATTCTGACTCTGCTACTTACTGTGTGACCCTGATCTCCTAACCTGTAAAGTAGGTCTAATAGTATCAATCTCATTGGGTTGTCATAAGGATTAAATTAGTTAATATGTGTAAAGCATAAAGCATAGCGCTCAGCATATAGTAGGTGCTCACGAAAGGATAATTATTACTGCTATAAAGTAGTAGTGGTGTAAAGCTGCTATTGGTTTTTCTCATGTTCCTTTTTATTTGATTTGACCCAGGTCCTTAAAGACTTCAATGTTCTGAACCAAAGAGGCTGCTTATAATTTCTTCTATTCTGTCAAGCAATAAAAAACTTGAACAAGAGATTCTCTGCAGGCCTTACTTTTCATTTCTTCATTTGTTTTTATTGGCTTTGGGGATCATATCTCTCTGCTGCATTTTACAAGCTATTTCAATCATGATTTACTTTCATTATATATTAAGTCATATTGACATTGCATGGAAATGAATTTTGTTGCCACAGAATAGAGAACTTAAAAATCATTGTGTGAATTAAAGAAAGAGAAGGGGGATTATTTTGTGTGATATGAATCAAATATGGTAAAAAAAAAAAAATGCAGTGCTCCCTCATGGAAGTAGAGTTCCATTGAGGAGTTGATGATATTTAAATTTTATGAAATAGGGGTCCCTGGGTGGCTCAGTTGGTTAAGTGGCTGCCTTTAGTTCAGGTCATGATCTCGGGGCCCTGGGATCTAGCCCCATGCAGGTCTCCCTGCTCAGTGGGGAGTCTGCTTCTCCCTCTGCCCCTCCTCTGGCTTGAGCTCTCTTCATCTCTCTCTCAAATAAATATTTTTAAAAATTAAAAACTAAATTTACTTTATGAAATAAATACTTTTCCTTTAATTCTGTTTGATGGCACTCTACACACACACATACACTTAAAATTTTTTATATTATTTTATAATGCATTTTTAAGCATGGCATTTCAGTGATTAATGTCTTAATGTTTATCAATTCCAGTGGGAAAAAACTCTTCATCTCTCAATATTCATAAATAATAAATGCAGTGTAACAGTATTATTGTAAATATTATCAGTGACATATTAAAATGAACTTTTTTGAGTACAGCTTTTCTTAATTGAAAAGATACTGAGCAAAAATACATGTTACATGGAAAATCACAATGTATTAGAACTCCTTTACAAAAAAAAAAAAAAGAACTCCTTTACTAGCCTATTATTTACCTCAGAGGGGTAATAATTTTTAAAACTAGAAAGGATCTATTTTAAAAATGTAAAATAATGTAGAAAATAAGGCTACCAAAATTTTCAGAATCAAATTACAAAATATCCTTGAAAAAGAAAAACAAACCCGAATGATTCTTCATTCTCATTTCAAAGCTGTTTTAGTGATGAATCTCTTTGATTCTAAGGAAAATCACCATTTAAAAAATTTATTTATTTATTTATTTATTTATTTATTTATTTATTTATTTATTTATTTTAGAAAGAGAAGGTGTGAGTGCAAGGCAAAGGAAGATGGAGAGAGAATCTTAAGCAGACTCTGTACTAAGCATGAGCCTGAAGTGGGGTCCTATCTCACAACCCTGAGATCATGGCCTGAGCCAAGACTAAGAGTCAGACACTTAACCAACTGCACCATCCAGGCACCTCAAAAACCACCAATTTAAAATTAATATTGCAGGCAAAATTTCCAGAAGATAAGCAGTTTTTTCTATTTGCTAAGGTAGTTTTTTCAAATATGCATCATAATCAAATATTTTTATTAAGCTCTTCACCCAAGAATAACATATCATAGGAAGAGATAATACTGAAATCGTTTAATCACATGTTAGTACAAAAGAGTACCTGTCAAAGCAATCTTTAAGACCCCCTGAATTGGGACAAAGTCTTGAGGGATTTGGGGCATGGAGCAGGAAGCTGCCTCAAGTTGTTTATGAAGGTAAAGAAAGAAGGTGATAGAGAAGTTACAACATTTGTACATAAGAAAGCATGAAGTTATATTCATTGCCTCTGTGCATTGTTCTCTTCCCAAAGCTCCAGAAAGAAAGGGGAGAATATACACCTCAATTCCTTCTCAAATCTGCACTCTACCCCTGCCTTTTCATATTCTTGCTCTTCAGAACATCCTTTCGACCTGAGTTTATCTGACTAGAAAATTGTTACAGTAAACACAAATCTGATAAGGATTTTATGTCTAAAATACATCATCTAGGAGATCTAGAAGGCTGTAACTGAACAACAAAACCAATTTTTTTTAAATGAGCGAAGAATTTCAATAAACAATTCACCAAAGAAGAGATTCAAATGGTAAGTACGTAGAAAGTAGAAAGATGTTCAACATTGCTAATCATTAGAGAAATACCAATTAAAAATTAAAGTAAAATACTACCATGCACATTTCAGAGTTGATAAAATGCTTTAAATTGATAATACAAAGTGATGATAAGGATGTGGAGCAACCGAAACTCTTATACATTTTGCTAGTGGCAATGCAAAAGGGTATAACCAATTTGAAGCATAAGTTTGAAAGATAAACATACACCTACCATATGACCAAGCAACAACTCTTCTAAGTACTTACCTAAGAGTAATGAAAATATAGGTTCACAAGAAACCTGTATTTGAATGTTTGTAGATTTTTATTCATAATTGCCCCAAACTAAAAACAACCCAAACGTCCATCAACTGGGAAACTGATAAACAAATTGTGATAACTCCTTACACTGAAGTGCCACTCAGTAGCAAAAAGAAATGAACTGTTAATGTAACAATGTGGATGGACCTCAAAAGCATTGTGCTAGCTGAAAGAAGTCAAATACAGAAGTCTTATACTGTGTGATTCCATTTATACAAATATCTGGAAAGAGCAAAATTAAAGGGATATAGAATAGTGATTGCCAGAGCGGTGGGGGTGGGGACGAAGAGGATTGAGACTGATTACAATGGAGTGCAAGGAGAAATTTGGAGCCATAGAAATAGTCTATCCATATCTTGATGGAAATAATAGTTCCACGTCTTATACATTCATCAAGATTTATAAAACTCCATACTTTAAAAGGGTAAATTTTACCATATGTGAATGATACTTCCATAAACTTGACTTAAAAAAAATGATGCAGGGTATTTGAAATCACCCCCACATCTTGGGTAGTTCATTCCAAACTTATCTAGGCAGAACCAAGCCATGATCAGAGGAATAGATGTACATTATCATCATTTATTTTGGCTTCTCATGATTTTTTAGTATTAGATGCAGCCATCCAAAACCTGGTAGCCTGTTGCACTTGATAAGAAATTAACAATTTCCCTAAGGTTGCTGCATTAATCAGGATAGACCTGGTTATGCTAGGAGAGCAAACCTCAAATCTCAGCGGTTTAACACAGCAGACACTTATTTCTTGCTCATGTAAATCCTGTTATGATTTTCTGATGATTCTCTAGAGCAACTGTTGTCCACAGCAGCCACTCAGTGGTCTCAGATGATCTATTCTCCTCCATCCTGTATCATCTGGAACCTGAAGTCTCCTGGTCAGTGTGTCACAGAAAAAGAATGCTCACAGCAGCAACTAAATGCTCTAGCCTGGAAATAAAAACACGTGTCACCTCTTCTCATAATCTTTTTCCAGGAACTAGTCACATAGTCCAGCCTAATGGTAAAGGCGGAGAAGTACGATGTCCCCCTTTGTGGCAGGAAGAAGAGGGTAACCAGATAAGGATAAGCAACCAAAACCCTCTAACATGGTTTCTTTACACTCTATTTCACCATGTATATTCTTCTATTTCTTACTCAAATAAATTTTCACTCACTATTATTCTTCTGAACAGTTGAAGTAGCAATATCCCCAAGCAGAAGCAATATGGTGGCATATTCTTGCCCTGAATTTCATCATTTTACTCTCAACATTGTTGCACTGGGGCAAATGAAGACTGCTAAGGGCTTAATGTTTTCTCCTGGGATTTCTTGTTGAGTTTTGGTATTTAGGGGCTGATGGGAATTAGTTTTGCATGCTTCTCTTAGTCTTCTTGCATCTGGGAATTTGGGAGCAATTAATGTCATCTTTTAATGACAGAGGGAATTAACACTGAATGTTAGCTATGTTGATAGAATGTACTCAAAGGTTCAGATGGCAGTTTGAACTTGTGAACTGTTAAGGGCCAGATACGTACTCAGTTCGTTAGAGATCCCTGAAGACACAAAATGAAAGAGAAAAAAAAAAAAAACCCACCTTTTCCAGCTACCACAGGAGTTTTCTGTCTCTGTGGAATAAGATTGAAAATCTCTATACCATAGGGAGAGGAGTTAAGTTTAGATCATTGGTGAAGTAGAAGCTTTTATGGAGGTAGGAAAAAAAAGTTAGGAAAGAGTGCACAGTAGTGGGGTACAAATGTAGAACAAATAGATGTCGATCTCAATCCAAAAACAGTACTTTTAGAGAGCAATAAAAGTTCAGAGGTCTTTGAATCTGTCCCAATTTACTATTTTCACTTGGAAAAAAATGAGTTAACCATTTTGTTTTTGTTTTTGAATCTGTTATAAGAGAATGTAACAGATAATGTGGTCAAAAAGAAAGTCATTGATGTCAACTAACTATCTCATTCTTTTTGTTTTTTTAAGATTTTATTTATTTATTTATGAGAGAGACAGGGAGGGAGAGGCAGAGACATAGGTAGAGGGAGAAGCAAGCTCCATGCAGGAAGCCTGATGTGGGACTTGATCCCAGGACTCCGGGATCACGCCCTGGGCCAAAGGCAGACAGACGCTGAACCACTGTGCCTCCCTGGGATCCCTAACTATTTCGTTCTTAATTAGTGATAATTCTAGTTGGGACAGAAACAAGAACAATAACAAAATATGTGTGTAGGGGTGTGTGTGTGTGTGTTATCTGAGCACATGTAATACAAGTATAGTTAGGCAAGACATAAACAGATTTTTAAAAAGTAAACTGAAAAACATTCAGAGGTGGTAGATAAACTTTCTGTTACAATGCAGCATAGGTGGCTATAGCATAGTTTATAAAAGATGCTGTATGTGATGCTCATTTAATCCCCTTCTTTATTCTGCATATCAGCAGGAGACGGCATTAAAGGAATATGGTTCTTTTTTCATGGAAGCCAGACCTGGCCTCAGTATCTTTCTCAGCCCAGTACTGGAAGTAGCCACTACACAAATCAGTCAGTTAATCATCAATCTTTGCATTCGATTTCAAAGCTATTTTTTTCTCAAAGATCAGTAAAGGATTTCTGAATTTTCAGTGGTAGAGAAGAGTCAGTCTTTCAGAGATTTTCTTTCTTTCCACAAAAAGCTTAGAAAGGTTATTCATTTCTTTTTTTTCCCTTCCTTTCTTTTGTCTTTCTCTAAACAAATATATATCAAGTACTCACCAGTTGCCATAAATTGTGCCAGGGTGCTGTAGATGCAATGATGACCAGGACAATGTGGGGAAGTTTCACTTATTAGAAATTTCATTTATTAGAATGCTAATAACCCCTACTTTGTCTCTACTGCCACTAGCCCCATCTACAAATTCTGTTCTCTCTTGCCTGGTGTTGCAGGAGCCACCTTAGTCATTCTCGGTATTTGCTCTGATCCCATCCAATTCATTTTCTACACTAGAGCCAGAGCAATTTCACACCAGATCATGTGATTCCTCTGCCTAAAACTCTCCCCTGGATTTTCTTTGTCATGAAGACAGAAGCCAACACTTCAAAAATGGCTTCCAAGGCCCTGCACGCTTCATCCCATCCCTGGGATGCATCCCGTCCTGCTGCATTGACTGCTGCTCCTCCCTTCATTCTGTGGTCCACCCACAATGCTTTTCTTTGATTTCTCAAACTTCCCCCATTTTTTTCTCCCCTGCAACTTTGAGCATGTTCCTTTGTAGCCTGGAAGGCTTCTTCCCAGCTATCCCTCTGATTTACTTACTCTCAGTAGTCACTTTCTCAGAGAATCTTTCTCTGACCACCTGCCTCACCCCCAGAACAATTTAATTAATTTCATGGCACTGTATACTTTTCTTTCTTTCATCACACTTGATGATTAGACATTTTATTTGTTTGATTATTTGATTTAATGTCTGCCTGCTTTACTAGACTGTAAGCTTAATGACTACATCATGAGTCCAAGAAAAATGTCTGCTTTGATCATGTGTGTGTAAGAGAGAGAGACAGACAGATGTATTTCTAGCACACAGTAGATGCTCAACAATAGTGGATGTTTGAAGCCGTGAGTAAACGATGAACTCACAGGTTGCATTAACAAACAAATAAAGAGAGCTTGCAATCTAATGGAGAACCGAAATAAGTAGAGAGACGATTAGAGTACAGTTTGATAAGCGGTCTGAGTACAGTTTGATAGGTGACAAGTACAGTGTGCTTTGGGCAAACATAAGCTGGTGCCTAATGCCAATTTTGAGGGGCTAACTATACTAGAGATAAGAAGGAATTACATAATCAAGAGCTACAATACGTATTTTACAGAAATGGAGCAGGACCATGTTTCTAGCCCTTTCCAGCCTGTGTATAGTAGTAAATAAAGGCAGAAATACAAGCTGTGGAAATTCAGCTGAAAAAGGCTATATTTTAAAGTCTGAACTTCAAATGATTGCAAACAGAGAGACTAAGAATTCTTTCAATTAGCACATCTGTCTTTATTCGAGGAAGTGACCACACTGAGGCTGATTAACTGTTAAAAAGAGATCACAGAGCAAGTCAGCTGATGGCAAAAATCCAAGTAATGACAGAATAAGAGAATCAGAAAGGGTCAAAACTGGGGTATATTCTTTCCTTTAGTTGTTCATAGCTAGAAAAGAATGTTAGGAACCCCAAGGATCTCATTTTAATTGTCTCTGAGCACCATGTCTAGGCTCTTCTACATATACATTTTATACAGACACTCTAATAAATATAATATAGTTCATTCTACATTATGGGCTTAGTCATTCTCAAGTCATCTTCTTTGTTGTTATTATAAAAATTCAATTAAAAAATTCAGTTACTATTAAGACGATATTTGGATACAAACAAATCCAAACCACATAGGCAGTTGAGCTTCTCATAAGCTAGCTGCGTGATTCACCTGTTGTTAGGTGATCATGCTTGATCAAGATCTATTCCTGATGGAAGGTGGGCCACATGGTATTCACAAGTAAATATACACTCAAATGCTATGGATTTGCCATGTAGCTTCCAGTGCTGGGGAAAGGAGGTCCCAGGAGAGTCTTTTTTTTGATGGTGGAGCCCAGCAACATGAGGGCAGAATGTAAATGCTAAGTCACAGAACACATTTTATCCTCACTGTGATCAACCAGATTTTGCTATAGGGTAGCAAATGACTGCAGGGTCCAGTGGGAGAAGCCAAACAGCTGTCACTACCCTGAAAAAATGGATGTCAAGAAAAGCATTCAGCAATGTCATACTGCCGTAGGCTTGTTAGAAGCTGCCCCACAGAACTCACCTTCCTCTTCATCCTCAGAAAAGGAAATTAAATATTACTGGTGAGCATGGAACCTTCCTGATTTCACCATTATCTTCTCATTTCCAAAGATGCACTGTGTCTCTTCTTAAAATACTACAAAAATGTCTAGCTACATCTAGAAATGGTGTCTTGTTCTTGCACAAAGAATATTTCCTGCTCTCTGGAAAACTTTGCTCCTTTTCTTCTGAATTTACATTTGCAGGGCAATTTAACATTTCAGAACACAAAGCAGATTATATATCAAACTTAGTCTTGGTGAAATTATCTTAACACTTGTAAGAAATATGTGTCCTTGGTTCAAAGTATTTTTTTAAAGATTTATTTATTTATTTTTGATAGACAGAGAGAGAGAGAGAGAGAGGCAGAGACACAGGAGGAGGGAGAAGCAGGATTCATGCCAGGAACCTGACATGGGACTCGATCCCGGGACCCCAGAATCGTGCCCTGGGCCAAAGGCAGGCGCTAAACCGCTGAGCCACCCAGGGATTCCTGGTTTAAAGTATTCTAATTAAAGATAAATATAATGTGTTATTTAAAAGATGGTATGCAACCGGGGAGTGCCATAGGTGACTACAGTAGATGAACAGAAAGAGATTTGTATTCAGAATAACAGGCTCTAATCCATCTATGTTATCTATGTTAATGTCCTTAAATAAACCACTTAACTGTTCTATACCATAGGTGTCTTATACGTAAAATGGAAGTAGAAAGTTTTAACTACCTTAACAGGTTGATATGTTTAAAATAATGTGAGTCTATGTTTGGGAAACTTTAAGTCACTAAACATCTTAGATATTAATATTATCATTGTCATCATCATTAGAAGCTAGAAAAATAATTAGATTACCTTTAAGTGCATCTTTAGACTTTATACATCCATTTTTTGTCTTGATTTGGAGTACTCGGTGTTCATCTAATTGAGCTTGGTAGTATACTGCCCCGCAGGGATGATAGTTGACTCAAGTGTTGTTTTTTGTTTTATTTTACATTGGAGTAAAATTCTGACAGTTCATACGTTTTGAGTGACTAAGACTGTTCACTCGGTACCCACAACTTCTGCAAGATGGCACTGCATTTGTGTCAGACAGCCTCAGTGCCTCTCTGTGTGAAATATTTTCCCAGTGTTGTTCATTTTCAGCAGGTACAGACAGGCCCTGGCATCTTGCTGACCATCACCATTCATCCCAGGGGGAGCCCTGGTCTTTGCGGAGGTACACCATCGCCCTCTGCTGGACAGACGGAGCACTCGGCTCGGAGTCCTCAAGTGTGGGCTTCCTGCAGCCACTCTCCTATGTCATTAGATCTGAGCGGTCCCCTACAGTCCTCATTAAGGGCTTAGTGATGTTGGTAACTACAGAACTTTGGGTATATCCGAAAGATGCTTTGCGTAACACCATAAACAAGCACCTGACTTTTTAACTTGGGAGTGAGTTTCAACGATACTCATTACAAACTGCCTCACATTCACATTGTGGAACACTCTTGCCTGTCGCTTGATTCAGCCCATCTCACTGAGGAATCCTCAAGTCAGAGAACTATTTAACCTCCCATGAATTGAAAGAAATAGTCCCCCATAGTTTAGCATGATCTGCCAGTGAGATGCAGCTTCTCCTTCTGAGTTACATAAACTCCAGTAAGCTATCTTGTCAGCTATTCTGTAATCAAATATACATTGAAAATCTACTATATAACCAGAAATCTTTGAGGTGACAGCAATCAATAAAATATTTCTGTTAAGTTATATACCAGTAACCCTGTATCTATTTCTGACCTGCTGAAATAGAAATTCTTCTAAAGGATGTTCAACTTTGTATGATGCACAGATTGCTTAGGTTATATTAGAATGCAAGAGCTTAAAACAAAAGTAGAAATTAAAACCAGAAAAAAAATGAATGAAATCAATGAGAAAGACTATCTATCAGGCAGGTGATGAAAAAAAAATGCATAAAACCTTAAAACTGAAAGGATCTAAAATTCATCCAGCTCTTTTTTTTTTTTTTTTTTTTTTTTAATTTATGATAGTCAGAGAGAAGGAGAGAGGCAGAGACATAGGCAGAGGGAGAAGCAGGCTCCATGCACCGGGAGCCCGACGTGGGATTCGATCCTGGGTCTCCAGGATTGCCCTGGGCCAAAGGCAGGCGCTAAACCACTGCGCCACCCAGGGATCCCCCAGCTCTTTCTTTCTAAACAATAGAGTTTCTACTGGATTTTGATGTCATTTATTTTCTGACATGTTATTCCAAAAACTTAGTCTCTATTTCTTACTGATAAAAGTTATAATACATATTTTATTTAAATATGATCCTCTTAATACTCATCATTTTGCTTTAGGATTAACAAAAATCTTTATACATCCATGTACTATATAATGGCTCAAAAATAAAATTCAATATTATTTGCTGCTTGACATCTACTAAAACTGGGAAGGCCTCCAATAGCCTAACTATAAGTCGCCCTCCTCACACTGCTCCTCCAAAAAAGATCCCCTAGACAAACAACCTTCCTTAGTGGGGAGACCAGGAACAGTTCCTGCTTATCCCTGAATAGCCGGTTTCAGTGCCCTGCCAGACTGTGAATCATTCAAACAAGCCAATTATATTCTTCGTGGGAACCAGAGTACCTCACTCTCTTGATACCACAAGGCCTGCCTCCTACAGCTCCTGGTTGTTCACTCTGCTCCCAGGTGCAACCTCCACATGGCCACATGGCCTGTGGTGTCCTCCTCCCCCAGATTGTGAGTATATGTAAGTATATGCTCACTACCTCATCTGTCCAGTGTTGTGTGTTGGATATCACTGTAACCCTCCAGCGGGAATCCCTCATTCACCAATGAAGTGAAGAGAAGGCATTAAAACAATCCACACCTATGAATTCTTTTTTTTTTTTCCACACCTATGAATTCTTGTACAAAACTACAGAACTCTTCTGGATCTTCTCTTTTTCAGGCATTTCCACCTTCATTCCACAAAAATCACTGCTTGTGTGAAGCTACCAGTCACTCAAGTACAAAGAGACATTGGAATAGATGTATTTTTTGGCTGGATGCAATTGAGACCCTCAAAATCCCAGTTGAGGCACAAGTAAACTCAGAGTTTTAGGAAGCCAGTTGCTTCATGAAAACTATAAGGACTGATGACTAGACGGAGAGAACTCAGAAATTATAGAAGCCAGGGGCGCCTGGATGGCTCAGTCAATTAAGCATTGACACTTGATTTTGGCTCAGGTCATAATCTCCAGCTCATGAGATCAAACCCCATGGCAAGTTCTGTGCTTAGTGCAAGGTCTGCTTGAGAATCTCTTCTTCTACCCCTCCCCTACTTGTATGCTTGCTCTCACTCTCTCTTTCTCTAAAATAAATACAATCTTAAAAAAAATTACTGAAGCCAAAGAAAAAAGTTGGCTGGAAAATATGCGTTTGTTTAGCAGTGAACACCTAATCCTAAACCTCTTATGATATTAGAAGATGCTATGTAAATTCACAAATGCACAGATAATTTTCTTCTCTATTTTCATGAATGGTTTAATTCTTCTTCTAACCTAAACTTACTCTTTATACCCTGATTTGCACCTCCTCCCTCCAGAAGTAAATAAGCAAATGCACTGGATATAGATAGACATTAAGTATGATTTCATAGAATGCCAGCAATGGAAAGGATTTAAGAAATTCCCTAGTCCAACTGTCCACCTTTCATTGAATTAATGGATGTGAAAATGAGGTTCAGTTAAATTTCTGTGGTGAGTGTCAGGTGTCAGTGTTAGGCTTACTACTTTCAGCCAGATCTTGTTCAGCCCCCACATCCCACCAAATTAATTGAAAATTGACTTAATAGCTTGGCCAGGTTCCTAATGTGGTAGCTTTAGTATATTCATTGAATGACAGTGTACTACATTAAGAAAGCTCAGTTTCTTTGTTACCCTGTGTTAAACAATATTTCTTCAAGAATCTAAAGAACTAGTACAAATTATCACTATTAAGAGGATTCTAGAATTCATGACATTCACATATTAATTGTTTGATAATGTTATTTGGTGTTTTTCAGATTTAACAACATTTGAAATGCCCTACAGCTAAATATCAAGGAAACATAATTACACAAAATGTTAAATTCCACAGGATCAGGCCAGACCAGTATTTTACCTATGTGTTACCTACATGCACATGATAGTGCAAACCACAAAGCAGAATAAAGTCAACCAGTAGAAGCATGAGCTGTAAGCCAAAATCAAGGTGAAAATGGAACCTCAGGGAACTGAGCCTCCAGAAGTAAGAACCTGTTCAATGAGAGTAACGAGTAACCCAAAGTTGAGAAGAGAATTCCTTGCAAGGCCAACCAGCACAAAGACACTCAATTAAAGAAGGACATACCAAATAGCTAAGAGAATTTCAAACACACACACACACACACACGTGCACACAAACACACACACACACACAATCTCTTCTAAAAGTATGCAACCCCAAAATGCATCTCTCAATTACAGAGAGATGCAGGTTTTGTGTATCCTTTTGCCATCTCAAGAAAATGTTGAGAAATGAAATTGAGAAGTCCACGTATTTTTGATGATGTAGGTATATTCCTTTCTCAAAATCCATATTATATCATGAAACTTATGAGAAACCTGAAGCCGGAGGATCCAGCTAAGCCATAAGGAAGTGTATGAAAAATTGCCAAAGTGTCTAAAATAAATTAGTTAATAGTTCTTCTGATAGATGTTAAGTCTGACAGATCTTAAGGTGAAGGGTAGCAATGTTAAGAAGGCTCTGACGGGATTCTGGTTAAGAAAATGAGAGTGATTCTGCATACCTTCAACCCAGATGAAGTCTCACCTTGAAAAACTAAGAACAGTGAAGAAAATGATTGAGCAGACAGGCCTCCACAAGTGGGAGACTTTCCCAGCCAAATTTCAGTGACAGCCAAAAAGACTAGGCCATTTCCAAAAAACCTAACTCACGAATTAATGGTGATTTATTACTCAGGGACCTGACATTAATTAAAGCAAATTTAGCAGTATCCTTATCACTTCAAGTTGATGTTATTGCAGTTGGCTGGTATGAGAATACAAATTACTCAGGCAAGGGCCGCCAGTCAATCACGTCCTCTTAAAATGACTTTCTACCCTAGCAGAAAGATTTCTGGAACTCTAGAACCCCCAAATTAAATTATGTTAGAGGGACCCTAGCATAACTGTCCTCTTAATCTTGGCCATCTAAACTTCTCTCCAAATGCATGACTTAGCTTTTTTAAATATTCCACAAGTAAATGCATGAGGAAAAGAAAAATAGCCAGAAAAAGGAGTTCAGGGTAGAAGAGTATTTGGATTATTTAGCTTGACTAGCAAGAACACCACAGACTTGATTTAATGCTTACTGAATACTTATTGTATGTACACATTTTTAACAGGTAATACTTTAATGTATTAGAGGAAGATGATAAACTGATGAGTACAATAAATCTATTTTGTTTGCTTTTGTGACAAACAATCCTAATTCACAGCTCTTGGGTACCCAAGGAATCCACAGGAGAAAGCTAATGATAGGGGAAAATACTGAGTTCCTTTTATACATTTTTCTAATCATCACCACTACTGACCTCGAACTTCTTCCTACCTTCAGAATGGGATGCCTATACCTTAAGAGTGTAACGCATCTGTCAGGTTTTACAGTGATATTTTAAACATTCTGGAGCTAAATAGGAACCCGAGCCTTCAATTGCAGCATATTCTCTTTTTTTTTTTTTTCAAGTTTTCTGAATTAATCATTCAGATACTATCAGATTTTAACTGATAGTTACATCAGATGCCATCACCCAAGTGATTTATTCTCAGCTTAGAAACCCCCCACTGCCAGTTGCTGTCGCATATTTCTACACAAGTCCTAGCCCAGTGTCAATGAAAGTTAACCCTCATTGAGCTCCTGCTATATAGTCATACTATGGATCAATTCACTGTATTGGTTTTCACAATAACCTCGTAAGGTAGCCACTACTATTATCCCAGAGTTCACAAATATCTAAATCAAGGCACAAAAAGCTGAGGTAACCTGCAAACTTACAATTGCACTGCTACAAAGGAATGAAGATGGGCAGCCCGGGTGGCTCAGCGGTTTAGCGCTGCCATCAGCCCAGGGCGTGATCCTGGAGACATGGGATTGAGTCCCACATCAGGCTCCCTGCATGGAGCCTGCTTCCCTCTGCCTCTCTTTCTCTCTTTGTGTGTCTCTCATGAATAAATAAATAAAATCTTTAGAAAAAAAAACAAAAAAACAAAGGAGTGAAGATGACATTTAAGCCCAGATGCATTAATTATCTTTTTGCTGCGTAAGAAATTATCCAAAAAAATAATGGCTTACAACATTTATTTCACAGTTTCTGTGCATCAGGACTTTCTGTGGCTTAGCTGAGTCCTCTGGCTCTGAGTTTCTCGTAAGGAGGAAGTGACTATCATCTCAACACCCAGCTGAAAATGGATCTGCCAAGTTCATGTGGTTGTTTACAAGATTCTGTTCCTCATTTGCTATTGGTCTGAAGGCTTCAGATCTGTGCAGATTGTTGCCTGAAGGCTGCCCCTTGTGGCCTCTCTACAGGTTGGCATCAAACATGGCAGCTGACTTCCCAAATGAGCAAACAAGAAAACCCCAGAGAGAATTTGAGCAAAATGGAAATCACTGTTTTTTACAACCTGATCTTAGAAGTGAGATCCCTTAGAAGTAAATGATTAGGTCTAATGAAGGGGGATAGAAAAAGGTGTGAATAGGAGGAAACAGAGATCACTGGGAACCATCTTAGGAACTGTCTACCATACCAAGTATGCTCTTTAAAAATTATTTTTGAAAATTTATCTTAGGCCTTTTGATGATATAATTTATAAATATACATCTCTTCTACCTTAATCCTTATAACAGATTGTAAAACTACCATTACCAATCATATATATATAGGATTCTTACAATTTTGTGTATTTTTGAATAGTGATTAAAGAACAACTCTGAATTACAACTTAGTGTGACTTAGTAAACAATTTAAAAGCAAATTTTAACTTGCTACTATATCTTGAAGTCAGTGGCTCTGACTTCAAAAGCATCTATCCTAAAAGATAATCTATAAAATGTGGTAAGTACTAAATATTCTTTATTTGGTATTAAACATAAGTCATACTAAAAGGCAGAATTTTAGATTCAGGGGATTTTAATGAATTTGACATAGAAAGACCAAAAAAATAAAAAATAAAAGGGTGGGCATGCTTCTTCAGCCTTCGTTTTACACAGGCAGATGAACACAAATTCAAACATAGGTGAGATTTGCTCTGTCTTATCAGACAGTGAAGAGATTTCCTCTACATTTAAATATATTCAGGGGATCCCTGGGTGGCTCAGCGGTTTGGCGCCTGCGTTTGGCCCAGGGCACAATCCTGGAGACCCTGGATCAAGTCGCGTGTCGGGCTCCCTGCATGGAGTCTGCTTCTCCCTCTGCCTGTGTCTCTGCCACTCTCTCTCTGTCTATCATAAATAAATAAATAAATCTTTAAAAAATAAATATATTCATATAACCAGTCATATATATGTAAATATAAAATCAATCCTCTTTAGGTTGTACAATGGCAAGCAACAACTCTGTGAAAATTTACATATAACTAATCCAACCTTGCCTCAATTTCAAAATGCCTTTAGAAAGGATAATAGTGATAACAGTTACTGAAACAGAATTTTTACTAAAAAAATTCAAAAGTGTGATCATATTCATTTAACCACCAGCCAATATTATTTAAATCAAGAGTGTTCAACAAGGATATTCCATCAGCCACTCATTATCTAAACTCTGGTTTATGAGGTCAACTGAAATATGGAATCTCTTTTAAAAAAAGTCATGAGACATTTCTCTCTTGTAATAAATGAGTAGTGGCTATTAATTGTTAGTATTTTTGAAAGCAGCTATCAGATCTGCCTTCCTCTCTTCTTATTAATGCCAGCTGAAAGATTCAGGCGTCTTCATGACCATCCTCCCTTCCAACACTAACTGCAACCTTGAGGGGGTCTCCAAGATCACCCTCAAGTTTGTTAAATTGCTAGAAGGATTCTCAGAATTTAGAAGAGCCATTATATATGATTCTGGATTATTACAGCAAAAGGATACAGATTAAAAATCAGCAGAAGGAAGAGTCATGTAAAGCAGGGCTGGGAAACACCAGGTGCAGGACTTCCAGTTGTCCCTGACAGGTGGGGTAGTGTAGATGGTGCCTATTTCTTCTAGCAGTGATGTGGGACCATATACATGGAGTCTTGCCAACTAGGGAATCTCACACAAGCTTTAGTGTCCTCAGTTTTATTGCAGTTCAGTGACATAGACATGGTTGACCTTCCACATGACTGACCTTAGTCTTCAGCCCCACTACAGGTAATGTGATTCCATGTTGCCTAAGGCCTTCACCATAAATCACATTCTTAGCATAGACTGCCTGGCATGGCTCAAACCTCCAGGTAAGCAAAAATACTCATATGAGGCATACATTCCAAGGGCTTGAAGATTGCTTCCCAGAAGTGAGGGTAAAGTTGAAGCCTCTCTTTGGACAAGGTTAATTCTTACCAAATAGAGATCATTTTTGTTCCAGGAATATACTTCTTGGAATTCTGCAAGTACTCCTCAGTGTCTCCTATTACCATGTGATGTATTTGCTCTTATATGCATCTGTGTAAGAAAATCCAGGGCCTGAACTGTTTTCCACTCCAACAGACCGTAAAGATTTGGCTCAGGTTTATGCTTGCCTTTCTTTTCCATAGTATGGCATTGGGCACACTTTTGAACAAAACCCCCAGCCCTTCTTGACATCAGCCATTTTTAATTCACTCTCTGGCTGGGTGCACCAAGAAGTTCCCAGTTGGAAGCTGGATGTGCCAATCTCTCCTGGACATGTCTTTAACCACCACATTATTACCTTGACTTGAGTTGTTCCAAAAGAACTTATATGCAGGTGTAAATTTGGTAGATGGTTCCAAGAAACAGGAATGAGGTTGCAGGAAATGTGGGACAGAGGAGGGAGAAAATCCAATATGAATGTGTGATTTGGAGACTGCTGTGCAAAATGGTGCAATATTCCACTGGGACCTCCTGAGAAGTTCACAAAATGCCTCTCCAAATTGTCTACCTGAGGTAGACAGGGAATAGCGATCCATTGGCCTATCCTCCATTGGTCAAGCATTACCCTTGCTGAAACTTGCTCTGACTACAGTCTTTGGTGTTGGAGGAGACTTGGGACAGAAGTCAAAGTCATTGCTGTTAGACAACTGGAATGTCCATTGGAACACTACTCCGGAGGTGCCTGGAGCCAGAAAATAAACTTTAGTTACGTCTGCTGCAACTTTATGACCTATACTAGTGATTCACAAATGTTGAATATTTTCTGAATCACCTGGAAAGCTCATAAAAAAATGAAGAGATGTAGATTCATAGAAGAGAGATACAGTGTGGGAACTTCTCACAAGCTTTAATGTCCTCAGTTTTATTTATAGTGTCCTCTTGCTAAATTCTCAGGTGATTCTGATAAATACATCAATATTTGAGTACCAGTTATGGTACTCTCTATGAACCCTGCAGGGACAAGGCAGCCTTACTAGGAATTTGAAGTTAATTTTGCTACTGTTAACCTGAACTTATGGCAGGTACAGAGTGTGCCCCCGGCTACCCCACACCTCCCAATCCCCAGTTGTGTTGTTCAGCCCATGTAATAGCTGTAACTGTCTATTCAGCAAACACCTTGATACCCTATCTAGCTCTTGTCAACACTCCCCCTCAAAGGAAAAGAAAATTACATTTAATGAACATTTGCCATGAACTTTGATAGATATTTTAGAGATAAGACTTCTTTAATTCTGATGACAACCTTGCAAAGTAGGTGGTATTATTCCTATTTTTCAGATGAAAAAAGCTAAAGCTCAAAGAGATGTGAAGTTGCATGTCTACTCCACTGGAAAGACCTCTCCAGTCCATCACACACCTTGCATTGTGGAGAACTAGTAACAACAATCTGCGTTAGCTCCACCTAGAACACATACATCTCTGCTCTCTTAAACTTTGAAGAGGAAGACACTAACCCAGTTAGGCAGACATTTAAAGTTGTAGAAGTCAGACCAATCATCCTATGGGAAAAGTGGTACCTAATCACACTTTGACTGTGTGGGTTTACTTAATGGGAAGACATTTATGGAGCACCTGCTATGCACCAGGCACTGTGTTGGGTGCTTTGTATCATCTGTTTCCGTTAGTAGTCATTGTAACAGGGCATTGCTGTCTCTTTCCTGATCTCACAGAACAGTATCTGTATCTTCTGGCAACAGTGTCCCAGTAGCTTTATTAATCAGGAAAAATCCTCACAAAATATTAAAGGTGATTACAGGCAACAAATTATATTCAGATTTCTTGCTGTTTTCTCAGATCAGTTCAAATTTCTTTTGGAGACTAAAAGACAGCACTTAATTTTGAAGTTTGAAAATTAGGACTGAACTTTATTTATTTATTATTTATACCCTTTGAAAAAAAAATTTAATTGAAAATTTAAATGCATTGTAAAGTGTTTAAGAGGGGGGCACCTGGGTGGCTCAGTGGTTGAACATCTACCTTTGGCTCAGGTCGTGATCCCACGGTCCTGGGATCGAGTCCCTCATGAGGCTCCCCTCAGGAAGCCTGCTTCTCTCTCTGCCTATGTTTCTGTCTCCCAATCTGTGTCTCTCATGAATAAATAAGTAAAATCTTATTAAATTTTTTTTTAAAAAAATTAAGTGTTTAAGAGGAAGTTAAAATATGTCTTACTATGCAGTGGCAGTTTGGGCCATATCTTCTAATATTTATTTTCATTCCCTGTATTCTAATTGGTTCTTTCTAATTTCCCAATAGCTCTAATTAGCAAAGGACGGTCTTATGAGCATAATACAGCAAATCTCCATTTAGTGCTTCCTGTCTCAAAAACAGTAATTCCATTCACTCTAGCACTCCCATGTCCATGGGAAATTGTTAACTCTTTTTTCAGAGCTGCTCCAGACATTCTTCAAAGCAAATGTATTTGGTATATTACTTTATATTCCTTGAACAGACAGCAACATAGTTTTTGACAGCTTATTTTCAACAGCTAAGCATGAAGTCATTGTAAAACAGTCTAAAGGCATTTAGCCTGGTGTTAATGATCTGTTTTGACTCTTTCTTGTCTACAGTCTGATGTTTCTGTTTCAACTTCTGCTGCTAAAGATAAGATGACATTTGATAGTTGGGTTCATCCCATGAAAAGTTTAATTTAATTACAGAAGGGGCTGATTTGCTAGATTAAAAGGTCAAGTATTGTAAAATTCATTTTGGGGGACAGAGATTTGAAAGAGCTGCCCGCTACAAAGTTCATTATAGTCAGAGGAGGGCAAGGCATTGAGGAGATGAGGCAAAGTGAAAGCCACTCACTGGCTGTTTTCATTCAAGGAGACACATTCAAATATATACAAAGGGTTGAACATAATACTTAGCATCCTTTATCATCAATACTGTTTTTGGGGGGCTTTTTTTTTTTTTTTTTAGCTTTTGAAGAGTTCTGCATTAGGGTGATTGGCAAGAAATGAACTCAAATAATAAATAAAGGCTAGAACCGTCTTTGTTTTAAAAATAGCACAAGGCTGGAGATTGTCAAAATGAAAGGCTCCTAGCCCTGGCTGGAGGGGCACGATTCCTCCTGCCGCCCACCCCTCCACCCCGACCACCACACACAAAATCTGCTGAATTTGTATTGAGATTAAGTGTCTTCAGGCTGCCAATACGGCAGTGACTTCCAGAGAGCTCTGTCTGCTCGCAGCCCGCTGGAGAGGATGAGGGACACAGAGCCAAGAGCCAAGGCTCCTGAACAGCTTGGGTTAAGGACGTGAGGCGCCTGGGGCATGAGACCTGGGGCCACCTGACCAGCTGATGTGAAAACAATCTGCACCAGCCCAGCGACTGCCGCGTCCCAAAGAGTCAGAAGGGCAGAGGGGCGGCGGGTGGAGGGCGTGCAGGGCTGCGGGAGCCTCCAGCACCCAGGGCAGGAGGGGGAGGCGGGTGGACTCGCACAACTTGGCCTCGTGCCATAGATCAAGTGTTGATCAAAGGATAAAAGAGGATCAAAAAAATGACTCAAAGACTCCTGGCTGGAGCTGCCGAAGGAGGGGCCGCTTCATTAGACAGTGTGGGGTGAGGATGTGAGGAGCAGCTGGCATTTCAGTTCCATTAAAAAATCCTCCAGTTTACCGTCGGTATGAAAGTGGCTCCTGCGTCCACACTCGCCCGCATGGCTCTTCCCTGCGCTCTGGGCGGGCAGCTCGGGGACAGCAGGCCGGGAGAAGGTGGGCCCCGCCCCCCCACCATCACCCCCCCCCCAGCCCCCAGCTCTTAAAAAACCTAATTACAAAATGACTGGATGAAGGGAACGTGTAGCTGTAATATGCCCGGACCTCCGTGATCCATTTGATGCGGTGCCTTGCAAAATCTGACTTGAAAAATTAATACTAATTGATTTGGACAGAAGTGTTGTTGCATGGATTGAAAACTGGCGGAAAGACTGTAAACAAAGCATAATGACAAATGGCAGTGCAATCAAGGAGCGGGAGTCGAGTTTTCCAGAAGAGGATGGTGTCCGGGGGCCTCCGAGAGTCAGGATGGGGGTTTATTTTGGGGCAGTGCCGATGTTATCTACAAAGAAATGAAGAGCGTCTGAAGGAAATCGCAGCTGACTCTCAATAGGAAGGAGGGTAAACATTAATAAAAGGAGAATCATATCGGGTCAAAGGAATGCTAGAACCATGGAAGGGAAAGATCAGAGAAAAAAATCACTATAAAGATGAGAAAACGACAGGGAGATATTCTTTTCAAACTCAACAATTTGGAGCAAACATGTAGGTAAATTCAAAGGATCGAATTAACCTGATCCTTCATCGTCTCTCAAATTTACTGTTGATGCTTTAGTATTTATTTGATCGAAATACTGACAGATTTCAGGGCAATAAATATTCTTGCATCTACAAAGCTTGTAAAAATACTTATGTCCCCTACTGCTTTCAGAACCCAGATCTTTGGGTGTAGGTTCATTTGCATGTTGATTTATCAGCTGAAAAATCAGAAAGGGTAAAACCTTAAAAGCACTTGCATTCAGACAACCCAACTGAAACAAAATGAGAAAAAAAAAAAAAGATAATGCAAATGCAGCTTGTATTATTTGCACCTGGAGCTTGTAACAATTGGTTTACCTTTTTAATGTGAAGAAAACAATTTCCTGCCAATATGAAATAAATCAATTGATTACACGTTGATTGAACTTCTATTATGCCGTGAGTCCTTTACTAAAGGGCTTTTGTTTTTATAAGAGTTATTTGAAAGTAAAATTAGAAAAACAAGGAAAGTACATTTCCTTATCTGAAGAAGCTTTACTCACAAATAGAGTCTTGGAATTTCAGTGCCAAGAAGAACCTAAAGGCTCTTGGATTCCTACACCCCTTCATTTGGGACAAGAACTAGACCCCACAGGGACCTAAGATTCCCCTGCTGGTGGTGATGTGGCCTGGTTGAGGACCTGTAGACGTGTCCACCCAGATGTCTCCACACAGCTGTGCATCCATAAGACCCAGTGTAATCTTTCACTTCCCATACACAACCATCATGCCTGAGATCTCACTTCACCCCTGTTCTTTTGGCCAACCTGAGCCAAACTCAACTGAGCTACAAGGTACGCTCCCCAGGCGTCCTTTCTGAAACCCTGACCAAACCTGCTAATGGGACCAGGCCACAGACGGTAGCACCCGTCAGTGCCCTTCTTTGTGCCAGGGTGAATAGCATCTAAGCCAGAATCTTTTAGAACCTTGGGACCACTTAATCCCACAGTGCTTTTCATTCTTGCTGTCCTTGGCCCCCACCCAAAATGCACATTCCAGCAGTGGCCTGTCCCCCACATCCGAATCCTCACCCTTCTCTCTGTTCCCTCCCCTGTGAGTTCTACCTGGTGAACACCCAGTCTCCTTTCCAGGCTAATCTCAATCATCATCCCCTTCTCTGCAAAGGAGAAACACCACCTGCCTCCTCTTAGCTGCTTTGGCCCCTCAAATTAACAACTCCCTTCATTTTTCTTCCCTCATAGGGCTTAACAGAAGCAAAAATGGAAGAAATTATCAGTTCTGTGGGGCAAGGTGGCCACCATAACTCTTCAAGTGGTTACAGAATTTCTTTGTTTGCATGTCTGCCTATACTGGATATAATCTTTCTGAGGGATTTTTTTAAAGATTTTATTTATTTATTCATGAGAGAGAGAGAGAGAGAGAGAGAGAGAGAGGCAGAGACAGGCAGAGAGAGAAGCAGGCTCCCTGCAAGGAGCCCGATGTGGGACTCGATCCCAGATCTTGGGATCACGCTCTGAGCCAAATGCAGATGCCCAACCACTGAGACACGCGGGCATCCCTTTCTGAGGGCTTTCACCTTATTTGTGCCTCCTGGTATACCCTTAGTGCCCAGAACAGTCTCTCCTTGCCCATCATAGGCTCTCCCTAAATATCTAACTCAAGGAGTATCTACTGGACCATTAGCTTTGTGAGGCAGAACAATGCCTTCTTTCTCCACCAGCTCACAATTCCTAGCACATATGACTAGATAATCACTTTAAATTCTTTCCACAGTGCCATCTGGAAGAATTCTTCTACTGTAAATAAATTCCCCTTTCACTCAAGCTCTTTACTCAGCTCTCCCTCAATTTGCTTACTGTATCTTAAACCTGGTTCTCCTTGAACATGAGACTTCTCTTTTTTTGTCCTCTTCAAAAAAGGCTACTTCTCCCTATAGCCCCTTCTACCTAGGACCTAAGATGGGCCTATTCCTAGATTCCCATTTCAACTCATTAGGTGTCCTTATAAACAAAATTATTGAAAGAACAGTCAGTACCCTATGGCAATCAGCCTCCAGTCCCCATCTTCACTGACATGGCTCTTAATCGAGTCGTATTTTGTAATGGACAATTCTTAAGCCTATTTCTGGCTACTTCAATTCTCAGTTCATATGTTTTTCAACTTCTCTATAATATATGACACTTGCTACACCTGCTTCTTTTCCTCCTACTTCTCTGTTCTAACTTTTTCAGTGTTCTAAAAGCTCTTTGTCTTCTATCTTATTCTTTATCTAGCATTTTGCCCTGGGGCCTCTGAGCCTTATTCTCTGGTTAAACTATCACCTTTGCAATGACACTCAAATACATTCTTCTTTTAAGGCTCAGACTCATTTATCCATCTGTCTCTGGAGAGCTCCTCTTGGGTAACCTAAAACACTTCAAAACCAACCTTCAGAAAGCTGGATTTATTATGTATCCTCTAACTCCTCTCTTCCTGTGGCGTCCTCTTACTTAGTCAAAAGTATCCCCAATTATCCTGTCTTCGCAGCTAGAAACATGGAGGGTATTTCTAGACAACCTCCACTCTCTCCCCCTCAGCAGCCAATTGCTTTCATTCTAGTTCCAGTATTATTTTCACATCCATCCTTTCTTTTCTATCCTTGTGAACACTTAAATTCTAAGTGTTTAGAGATACTGTGTGTGAAAATAAACACACAGTATCTCTAAACACAGTTCTCCTGTTTAACAAAGATAAATATGATTTATGTATCAGTGTTTGCAGTGTATTCCCCTCCTCTCTGCAAGAAATACTTAAGAACCATTTGCTATGTCCATAGTGATAATGGGTCAAAAGAATTGAAAATTTAAAATAACCAGAAACAGGACCAAAGGAAAGAAAGGTAGTGAGGAGAAAGAACACATTCAGGAAAGCAAGGAGAGGGGTGGGGGAAAAATCCTGGAGCCCACACCTAAATTGAGAATGGATGAAAGTTTCAGGTATAGTACTAGAGTTTGAAGGTGATAGAAAGATGGATGGGGGGGATTTTTATAACACTATTCTTGAAATTCTAATGAAGTCTTATATTGCATTTAAATATTTTTGGCTCTAAAATGTGTGTTTGACAGTGACATCTCAAAGAGGCTAGACCTCATGAACACCAAGGTTTAAATAATCTACACATAGATTCTTGTAGTAGCTATATATAATGTCCTGAATGTTCCCTTCAAACCTCCATCTGAATGCCAGAGTGACATTTTAAAAATGAAAATTTGATTATGACAATGCCTTGTTTAAACATTTTCAGTGATTTGGGGCAACTGGGTGGCTCAGTTGGTTAAATGTCTGACACTTGATTTTGGCTCTGGTCATGATCTTGGGATTGTGAGGTTGAGCCCTGTGTCGGGCTGTGTGCTGGGCTTGGAGCTTATCAAAGATTCCCTCTATCTCTCTGCCTCTCCCACCCCCCAAAAAAGGAAAAAAAATTTCAGCAATTTATCCAAATGGTCACAAAAGTTCAAGTTACTAACTTAGGCATGATTTTCCCTTATACTTTGACTTTTGCCCAAGCATTCAACCAAAACTTCAGATATTCCACAGTGCTAAAACTTTCTTGAATAGCTAGCAGTCCTCTGTAGATATCACCTTGCATATGATTTGTTTCTTCTACTTCAAATGATCTCCTTTCCTTCTTCACATCACTGGTTCGTATATGTCTCTGAATTCTGTACAAATGACTGCTTCTAAAATGCCTTTCCTGGCATCTGAATCTGAGTCAGATGATTGCCCCCATCAGCTCTGTAATCATGACCCATGCATTCTATAACCCATCATCCCTTCCTTCTCCTTGAGAGAGCCAACATTTCCAGATTGATGTTTGCCTGCAAGATTTTTTTCAGAGCACTTATAAACACCACATGCAATGTGTGAATGAAATACATATGTATATTTTATAAAGTTGTATGTATTGTAAAATTAATCAAGAATATAAATAGGACAATCAGAATACTTTTGAGCAAAAAAGTGAGCTATAACAAATAGTGCAATATACTATCTCAAAATGTAAACTGAATATTGTGTGCATATATGAAGTTTCATGCAAGCCAGCAAATCTGTGTAGAGTCTATGAACGATACAGGGATTTACACATACTCTAAAGTCAGTATTTAAAATCAGTGGATAAGAATAAGGTATTCAATAAAGGGATAAGAAAAACTAGCTAAATACTTGGAAAAAAAGATTGAGTTTCCTGATTTAAAGCAAACAAAATAAATCTCATATGGACTGAACATTAGAAGGCAAAAATAAGTCCGTGGAAGTAGTTGGAAAAAATATAGGAAATTATTTTTATTATTATAGAGTAAAAAAAATTATCTTACTATAACCTAAAGATTACATTCCTTAAAGGAAAAGACTAAATTGTTTGTGAAACTATTTTTTAAATTTTTTTTAGATTTTATTTATTAGAGACCCAGAGAGAGAGAGAGAGAGAGAGAGAAAAGCAGGCTCCATGCAGGGTAGCCCAACATGGGACTCGATCCTGGGTCTCCAGGATCATGCCTTGGGCTGAAGGTGGCAACCGCTAAGCCACCGGGGCTGCCCCGTGAAACTATTTTTTATGGTAGTTCTTTCTTTTAAATGTTGTAAAATATGGTTTTTCTGCTTTGCTCCTGGCCTTTTCTCAGTAAAAATAAGCTCTTACACAGAGCTATTGTTTCAATCATACAATTCAAGGAAATCTTTATAGGTCATCAATATCATCCCCAGATTTTAAGCTCCAGTGTCTCCCTGAGTACCCCCAAAATATTGAGGTCTATCTTGTTATAAACAAGAGTTTTTCACCTTAAAATTTTGTGATTCTTTGCAAATTTTTTTCTTACTGTCTTATCCTAATCTTCATGTTTACCAAGATTTGCTTTTCACATCTATCTCTCTGTGGATATGCCAAACAACTGATTGCCCTTCTTCATATGAAGAAAAGTAATGGGATTCCAAAATTCAACAGCCCTGATTTTCTACTCCCCTTCTCCCCTCTAGACTGTCATTCTGGCTCCTAAAATGTCCTCCAATGTCCTATTACATATATCAAAATGCTAGCTAAATCCTTTATGACTCATTGTCTCTTGTTTGATCAGGCAACAGAAAGGAAAGGGCAGCCTGAGCTGGGAACCCAAGAATGAGAAGTTCTAAACTGTTACTGCAGTTCAAGGACTAAGAATCAAGACCAATAGCCAGAATCTTTGCAAAGAGAAACTGAGGGCCAAGTACCAAAGAGCATCATAGAATACATTTAGGCCGAAGCAGTGAACAAGGATACCCAACCACAATCTAAAGAAAGATCAATTTAGGAAAGAAAGTTAAATCAGAGGTCATGATAGAAAGGTAAACATTTCTGTTAATGGTAAGACCTCAAGGAAGACTCATGTGTCTCAGGCACTTAGTGAAGAGGATGTCAAAGAGGATAGGGAGGATCACGTAGGAGCGTGAGTGTGGTCAGCCTGAGCAGGTAATGTAGGCCAAGAGTTCCTTCTGTTTTTTTTTTCCAGCTCATGTGGGTCAACTCATAGTAACTTCCCCCACCCACAAAACCCTGAAATTTCTCCATGTTCTTTCTCCTTCTTAATGATAGAAGTGAGCATGGAAGTTAACCTCAGTGTAATGAAATATAAGGAACTGTCCCAATTTCTTATTTGTCTAGGACAGGGGTCAGCAATTTTTTTTTTTTCTGTAAAGAGCCAGAAAGTATATATTTTAGGTTTGCAGGCCATACAGTTTCTGTCACAGTTATTCAACTCTGCTGGTGTAGCACAAAAGCAGCCACAGACAATACACAAAAGAATGGACACAGATATGTTCCAAAAATCTTTTATTTATAAGAAGAGGCAAGACGCTGGCCAACTCCTAGGCTAGAATTTGGTTATATTACATGTTGTTGCTCACAATTATGAGGTCCTAAGTGAGGTTTGGGAAATATTTTTACTACAAGCAAATTTCTAGCATAAAGATATTTTACAAAGGAGCTGATCTATGATGTTTTCATAATGTTTTACCTAATATTAAGTGCAAAGAAATTTAATTTTGATTTTAATAACCTACGCTCTCAATTAAAAATTAGAGACCTAATGTGCCTTTTCTATTTCAAATCTGTGATGTGATATTACTGCTGATATGAACAGCAACAGAAAGGATGAGTTGAAAAGCATTTTTCCCTTAAGACAATGAAGATCAGTGAAATATATTTTTAAAAAGTGATATTGGAAAGTGCCTTTTGCTGGTCATCTGTTTCATCTTGCACTATAGCCAAAATAAGAAGCATTTACTCTTATTTTATTTATTTTTTATGGTTTCCAGTAAGAAATCATTCTCTAATTCCATCATCCCATTCAGGATGCTAAGTAAACCTGGAGAGACACACTCTATAAAGGAGTTCAGGAGGCCAAATGATCAGTTATTTGCCAAAGAAGCAGAATATTGCTTACTTGCCTACAATCCTTTAAAGAAAACAAGAAAAATTAACAAGGGAAGAACAGTAAAGAAATTCAAAAGGTCTCAGAGTGTATCAAGCATCCACAAAACAATTTAATTTCCTCAGTCAAGATATAAATGGTGATGGATAAATCATGCCCCTATTTCTTATTATGCTCCATCAAGTTACTTGTTTTGAGACAACACAAGGACTCTCCTACTAAAGTGTTTTCATTTATTCAATAGCTACAATTTTTTAGCATTCCTACTTATTTATCATTAATGCTTTGTTACTCCTTTTTATATTTCAAGAACTAAAAGGACAAATCAATTTCTGTGAGTTCACAATTCAATTCAGTAAAATTTTTGAGTGCCTACTATGTGCCTGGTAATAATCTAGGTGATTGAGATTCAAAAATGAACTAAGCTCTTTTTTCTCATGGAGCTTGTAGTCTAGAGGAGACAAATAAACCATAAATGGAACAAATAAGTCGATTATTGAGTACACTAAAAGATGATCGACAATGGTTAATTCTGAAGACTGGGGCAGGGTAAGTAGTTACAATAACTGGTAAAGGTCAAAGTGGGTTTCTTTGAGAAGGTGAAATTGTGAGAAAAGATTTCAAGGATGTAATACATTACCCAAGAGCATATCCAGGCAAAGAATATTTAAAGCAGAAGAAAGAAATGGAGCAAAAGCCCTAAGGTAAGAGTGTTCCTAGAAAATGGAAACAAAGCGAATGTGTGGCTGGAGTGAGATGGCGGCTAGTGGTATAGACAAGGTATTTGTGATTATCAGATTAAAAGATTGGGGCTAGGGCACACTTTGGGGACATTCTGATGTCTTCTGCTCTGAGTGAAACAAGGAGCAATTTAAGAGTTTTGAACAGGGGCAGCCCAGGTGGCTCAGCGGTTTAGCACTGCCTTCAGCCCAGGGCGTGATCCTGGAGACCCAGGATGGAGTCCTACTTTGGGCTCCCGGAATGGAGCCTGCTTCGCCCTCTGTCTCTGCCTCTCAATCTCTCTCTCTCTCTCTCTCTCTGTCTTCCATGAATAAATAAATAATTTTTTTTTAAAAAGAGTTTTGAACAGAAGAGAGATATGAGCTGCCCCGTGGTTTCATAGGATCATTCTGGCTTCTGTGTTGAGAATAGACTGAAGGAAAGTTAAGCGAAGAAGGACAAAGACCAACTTGGAGGCTATTGGCCTAATCCTGGTGAGTAAGGATAGTGATCCTGAGTGATGAGAAATAGTCAGATTCTAAATAGGAACCAAAAGTTCAATCTTGCCTTGGTTGATGCATTTGAAAACCCAGCCACCAAATGGAACTGTCCTACTAACTACACCATATAGTAGGGCACAGTCACACCTCATAAATATGTACATCTTTCTCCTCATATTCTTAAAAATTTGGAAGAAGATTGGGAAAAATATGTTCTAATTCAGATTGAGCAGACAAAAAGGAAAAAAAAATGAACATTGAAGAGACAGTAGATAATGATAGAAAAATGTGTCAATCAAATCAGGCTGGACATGTGTGACCTAAACATTAGAAGTTAGATCAACCTAATAGTGTAGGATTTGGGACAAGAAGGGATAGAAACCATGGCAAAGAAAATCCTAGTATGCAGCTTTACATAAAAATGTATGAAAATTATATGTAAAATATTACCTTTAAAAGTTTATTGTATTTGATGCATTTGATTATGTATTATCTATCACTGTGTAACAAATTATAGCAAAACTTAACCAGCTTTAACAGGAGACATTTATTATAGCTTATGAGAGTCAGGCATCCAGGCACAGCTTAGCTAATTCAGGGTCTCTTACAACGTTGCAATCTAAGTATTGGCTGGAGCTACAGTCATCTCAGCTCTGGGAAGATTGACTTTTGAGCTCATTCATGTGGCATTTGGTAGCTTCAGATTATCACTGGTTCTTTTTTTTTTTTTTTTTTTCACGAGAAACACACAGAGAGAGGCAGAGACATAGGTAGATGGAGAGTCAGGCTCCCTGTGGGGAGCTTGATGTGTGGAGCCCAATTTGGAACTCAATCCGAGGACCCTGGGATCATGATCTGAGCCAAAGGCAGATGCTCAACCACCGAGCCACCCAGGTGCCCCTCTTCATTGGTTCTTATCTCCAGATATCTCTTCTTTTTTGAGTGGTCTTTACCAGAGGGCTACTCACAACACTATCTTATTTCCCCTAAGAAAGGGCAGAGAGAGAGGAGAAGAAAAGAGAAACAGAGAGAGAGACAGGAAAAGGAAGCCTCCAAATTAAAAAAAAAAAAAAAAAAAAAGAAAGCCTCCAAAATGGAAACCACAGTCTTCCTGTAACCCAATCTAACAAGCAACATCCCATTACGTCTGCTGTATTCTGTTCATTAGAAGCCCACATTCAAGGGAAGGAGATTAGACATGGACATGAATATCCAAAGGCCAACAACACTGTGGCCATCTCGGAGGTTGCTGACCACAGGGCATTCACAAGAAGTAAGGTGATAGGCACCTAAATAGTTACAGTAGACTAATACAAATCTTAGATAATTGGTGTTCTCTGACAACTAAGTGAATCTTAAATTTCACTTTACTTGTATGGCTGACTGATCAGTTCCCATTAATTGTTCTGAGTACATTCATCCATTCACTGCTAAAGTTTGATTACAATAAAATTCCATAATTTCTAGAAAATAAGAAATTGAAGTAAATCTGGTTATAATTCTGATAAAGATTGCATACAATGCATCTCAAATAATATTCTACACTTATTTTCTGATTACTTTAATAGAATAATATCACAATATTTTATATCACTTATAATAGGTACATAGAAGTTTCAATTTTTAATCTTTCCTACTTTAAAAAATGATGAATCAATTAGATTACTTACTGAAATTCAGTAAGAAGAAGCAAAGGATATTTTCCCTTCCATAAAAATTTGTGATTTTTTTTCATGGTGAAGAGGAGACCGTGGAATGTTTAATTAATTTCTTAATATCTACATGTAATATCTCTAATATATACATGTTTTAATAGAAAAACACATCTATGACCATTCTGGAAATACTTAGTTTTTAAAAATTATAGTAAAATTCACATAACAAAAATTTACTGTCATAAGCATTAAAGTGTATAGTTTAGTAGTGTTAACTTAAATATACTCACATTTGTGTATGGCCAATCTCCAGAATCCTTTCCTTTTCTTTTTCTTTCTTTTTTTCTTTTTCTTTTTTTAAGATTTTGTGTATTTATTACATACTGAGAGACACAGAGAGAGAGAGGGGCAGAGATATAGGCAGAGAGAGAAGCAGACTCTTTGCAGGGAGCATATTGTGGGACTCGTTTGAAGGACTCTGGGATCATGCCCTGAGCCAAAGGCAAATGCTTGACCACAGAGCCACCCAGGCATCCTCAGAATCCTTTTCATCTTACAAAACCAAAACTCTCTATCTTATACAACAATTGTCCATTCCCTTTTACCAAGCGTGGTGACCACCATTCTACTATTTGTGTCTCTAAGAATTTCACCATTCTAGGTACTTCAGATAAATGGAATCATACAGTATTTGCCTGTTTGTGACTGGCTTATTTCGCTTAACATTTTGTCCTCAAGATTCATTCACACTATAGCATATGCTAGAATTTTCTTTCTTTTTAAGGCTAAATAATATTCAAATGTATGTAATACCACATTTTGTTTATCCATTTATCCATCAACAAATAATTGGGGTTCTACCTTTTAGTTATTATGAACAACGCTACTATTAACATAAGTAGGTATATATCTCTTTGCTTTCAATTTTTTTTGCAATTATGCCCAGAAATGAAATTGATGGGTCATATAGAAATTCTATTTTTAACTTTTTGAGCAAATATCATGCTGTTTTCCATATCACCTGCATCATTTTATATCAACAGTGTACAAACTTTTCAATATCTCCACACCTCAACCAACACTTGTTATTTTCCGTTTTTTTTTTTAATTTTTATTTATTTATGATAGTCACACAGAGAGAGAGAGAGAAAGGCAGAGACATAGGCAGAGGGAGAAGCAGGCTCCAAGCACCGGGAGCCTGATGTGGGATTCGATCCCGGGTCTCCAGGATCGCACCCTGGGCCAAAGGCAGGCGCTAAACCACTGTGCCACCCAGGGATCCCTATTTTCTGGTTTTTTGATAGTAGCCATCCTAATGGGAATGAGGTGATACCTCACTGTGATTTTAACTCGCATTTCCTAATGATTAATAATGTACATCTTTTCAAATACTTCTTGACCATTTATATATCTTGTTTAGAGAAATATCTGTTCAAGTCCTTTCCTGTTTTGAAATCAGATTGTTTTGATGGTTTTGAATTATAGCATTTGTTTATATATTCTGGATAATCCTTATTGGTTATATGACTTGCAAATATTTTTTCCCATTCCATAGATTGTCTTTTCACTTTGTTGCATGTGTTCTTTGATGCACAGAATTTCTTAATTTGATGCTTTGGAAATATTTTTATTAGTTCTGCCAATTACAAAGCTACAACTTAGAACTCAATGGTGTAGTAGCATATAAGTTTGAGTCTAAATGGTTTTTAAAAAAATCCCTGTGTAAATTTTGATGATCTGGGTGACAGGATTCCCACAATTTGATTTATATCAGAGATTTTGACTTGCTTTAACCTGTGTAGGGTATTATAAGTGGTAAGGGGGAAGAAGGTAGCATGTGGGAAAAATGTATGAGACATTTAGTGGATTCGTATAGTCTTGTGACACTTTTAAGGATAGTCAGGTATCACTTTGAGGGGTGGTGGGTTAAATCACGCAACACTTGTGATTCTTTCACTCTTGGCACTTGGCACAATCCAATTGCCTTGTATACATTTATTAAAGAAATGTTATTGAATCTTCATTTTATATTTTATCAATGAAAAGCTTGTGCTTTGCATTTGAGTATGGACTTCTAAAGGATAGGGGCCATGCCTAAGGAACTACCCAAAGCAAACCAGTGTTTCATAGGGTTTGTTTAGTGATAATGACAAAGCTAAAATTTCAAAAAACTATCCATGCACCTGGAAACGAGAAAAGACTCCTTGGAGAAGCAGGCAGACAGATCATATAGGGGTTAAACTGAATGGAACCAACACAGTCAAGTTCAGACAAGACTTACAGGGATATCAAGGAATCTGCCTTTTATTTATTTATTTATTTTGGGGGTCTTGATCTTGTTAAAACTGAGGGCCCAAAGAATTACCTCTTCTAACTTTTTTGACTCTAATTTCTTAAGTTCCCGAACTTAATTTACATATTTATCTTTGATCTCCTAAGTTCCTTGCCTCCATTGGCTTTATTCTGCCTGCATCTTCCTATTCTTTTCTTCTTGCATTCATACGTTGAATAATTATTAGAGCTTCCCATGTACCAGAGCATTAGAGTCAAAACAAACAATTCTTGCCCTAATGGAGCTGACAGGCTAATGGGGAATAAAAAGTCAAAAATAGAAAAGTACAATTTAAGAAAGTACAATAGAATGTGACAAGTATTATGAAAAGTAAAATGAATTGCAGTGGAAGCAAAAATCCCCACACCAGTTCTAGGAGGAAAAAAAGCTTTCCAAAGGAAGTTATGTCTAAGTGAGACTTGAATTGTATGTATAACTTAGCCAGAGAAAGCATGTAGTGAAGTGGGGCAGGATGGTGATAGTGGGGGTGGGTGGGTAGTAGAAAACTCAAGACAGAAGGAAGAGGCTGTGCAAAGGCCTCAAGTAGTGATAGCAAGAGAATGAGAGAGAAAGGTGTCGAGAATGGGATGTGGGGATTGGGGTGTGGGAGGGAGAGAGAGGAGAGAGTTACAAATCTAAATGATTGCAGCATTAAAAGGCAAACAGAAGAATGGTAAAGAGAGAGAGCTCAGAAGGAAAAGGCATGTTAAAGAATTTGGACTTTCAGGGCAGCCCTGGTGGCATAGCGGTTTAGCGCCACCGTCAGCCTGGGGTGTGATCCTGGAGACTGGGAATCGAGTCCCACGTTGGGCTCCCTGCATGGAGCCTGCTTCTCCCTCTGCCTGTGTCTCTGCCTCTCTCTCTCTCTCTCTCTCTCTCTCTCTCTGTGTGTGTGTCTGTCGTGAATGAATAAATAAATAAATCTTAAAAAAAAAAAGAATTTGGACTTTCAGTGTAATGAAGAGCCATTGAACACTTTTAAACACAGTAGTAGCACATGCATAAGATTTGTGTTTTAGAAAAATCCCTGTCTGTGGTGTGGAGAATAAGTTGCAGGGAGATCTGACTAGAGAAAGGGAGACTCCCTATGAGGTGAATAAAAATAAGATGATGACTAAATTAGATGAGTAATAGAGGAAAAAAAGAAAAATGTGATGAATTGATCCATATCTAGGAATTCTAAAGGAAAGGAAAGGGAGTAGTCAAGGATAATACTCAGATTTCCAGTTTTGACTAGTGGGTGGAAGGTTGATAGAAAAGATGAGCTGGAGATAGAGAAGATTGATAGAAAAGATGAGCTCAGTTTTGTAGCTGGGCTCTGATGGGCCCTCTGTATCTCCAAGAGACATCTTGTAGGAAGAGGAATTTCCAAATCTAAAATTTAGGTGAGAGGTTGCCCCTAGAAAGATGAACTTTGAGGTCCTCTGTATATATAGAGAGGGTTATTAAAGCCACAACAGGAAATGAGGGAGACATTGAAAAATTGAAAGTGTGAAAATTGAAATGAGAAAACAATCTAAGAGCCCTGAGAAATACAAACATTTCAGGATTCTACAAAGGAATTTGACATTTCAATGTCAGAGAAACGGAATGGAAAGAATGTGTTGTTAAGGATCAAAAGGGACTGGTCAACAGTGGAAAGAGGAGTAGAGAGGTCAAACAAGCAAAGATTTCAATGATTTAACAGGAAGAAAGTCAGTCATTGCTGGCTTTGGCAAGAACAGTTTCTATAGGTGGCAAGAGCAGAAGCCGAATTGAAAAGGTGTGAAGAATGTGTAGAACTGAAAACGAAAGGCAGTGAATGTAGACAACTCTTTCAAAAAAAATTCAGTTGTAAAGCAGTGGTGATAAAGGAGAGTACTTGGTGGGAAGTGTGAGGCTGAGGGACAAATTTTTAGTATGTGAGAACATGGAATATGTTTATGGACTGATGAATAAAAGAAGGAAAGTAAGACTTGAATATAAAGAAAAGAGTATCATTCATCATAGTCAACTCAGGCTGCTATAACAAAATACCATTGATTGGGTGACTTAAACAACTGATATTTATTTCTCATAGTTCTGGAGGCTGGGAAGTCAAGATCAAGGTGCCAGGTTATTTGGTTCTGAGTGAGGACCTCTTCCTAGTTTGCAGATAGCCACCTTCTCCCTGTCTCCTCACATAGTGGTGAGAAGCAGCTCTGGTATCTCATCCTCTTCTTCTAAGGGCACTAATCTAATCATGGAGGCTCTCTTCTCTTGATATTATCTAAACCTAATTATATTCCAAAGACATCCACCTCCTTATTCCATCACAATTGGGGATAAGGGTTTCAATGTATGAATCTGAGGAGACACAAACATTCAGCTCATAGCAGGTATCCTAGGAAGGTAGGGGGTAGGATAATGAGTGCAGTTGCAGGGATTAATCTTCAACCAGGGAAATAGCTTTTCTTTCCTGAGACTTCTATTTGTAGATTTGGCGGCAAGAAGTTGGAGTTATATTTTTCCTCTGAACAAACAGACAAATTTATTGGCCAATAGTGAAGACAACAAATGAAAGATTTGAACAGAGTGGAGAAAATTCAGTAGGGAAATATATGAAGTATTGAAAGCCTAGTTAGTTTGGGCACCAGGAATTTATAGTGTCATCAGTATATACAGTTGTGTGATCATCTTCAATAACTCAGGTATCTGGGTTAGATCTACAGAAGTAGGACACTACACTGTGTACTTGCCATGAGGATGGATAGAAAGGCAATTTGACTAGAGTTTTTAGAAACTGGCAAAAGAATGGTTGAAATGAGGGCCCATGACATCAAAGCAAGACAGAGAAGGAAAAGAAGACAAAATAGAACAAAAAGAGGAAAGTACAGGGATCATAGGCTGCCAGCCCTGCGGAGTCAGGGACAGGGTTGATAAGAATACAGAGTAGGAGAATCTGTGGGACAACAGCTGTTATAAGATTTAATGTTCTGGAGGTGTGACAGTTCCAAGTAATGACAAGATTTAGGTGTGGCCACAGCATTGAATTATATGAGAGGTGTAGATGAACATGGCTGGAGATGAAGTAATCAAGGAATAGAGCAGCTAATAGTAAGGCATAGTATGAAACTCAGTATACAAAAATTAGATGCTAAACCATTGAAAGCATAAGCGTGAGTACCCAGAACACAAATACATGAGAATAGCAGTCAAAGCCAGAGGCTGCTATAACCTGATGGAATAATCTCAAAGTGGTGGAAATCTCTACCAAAGGCTAATGCAGTAATGCTCTCAAAGCAACACTGGGGATAGAGGAGGATGGTTGACAATATGTGGAATGTGGGGAAAAAGTAGCCCCTGCATGCAAGGCCATGTCCTTTCTTATGAAAGAGTTGGATTTCTGTCAGAGAAAGGAATAGAGGTTTAATGAAAAGTTTGAGGATGAAAAGAGGGATTTTTTTGTTTGCCTTAGGCCCTACAAAAGTGAGCATACACATGGGTAGTTTGGGTCAGGGGGAAGAGCCAAAAATAGCAAGAAGGGAAACTAGACTGGAAGGGAAATGACAAAGGCCAACCAGGATGGCAGGCAGGATGCAAGGTTTCCAGAAATACATCCTAGTAGTTCCTGGTAGACCTGCTTGGTCTCCGGAGACTGAGGCTGGCCAGGATAGAAGTCCTGAGGCTTGAAAGTGGATCTGCGGATAGTGAAGGTATCTCCGATTTGATGATAAAATGTATCCATTCCCCCACCTTCTATCCATGACCATGGGCTATTGAAATGTTCTTTCAGTTCAAATGCCCATATGTCTGACTTGAACTTGATAAAATGGCCTTAGCTCCCAATTATTTACAGTTGTGTTCACTTCGGTTGACATAATGTTTACTCTCATGACTTAGCATACAGAACTTTTCCCTGACATAGTCAGTTGATGTTTGTCAGTGACCTAATCTATAACTAAGTATTTCACTAAGCATAAGTACAAAAGTCCTCTGTTTTTTATTACCATCTCCGTCAACAATTGCTTGTAAATGTTTGATGTTACAGAAGCAAAAAGCTCCCTACAGGCTTGGTTTCAATTCTGATCTTTGTAAGACTGAATTTTTAAAAAGTCTTCCAAAATACATCAAGGCATTCCAGACATTGATATATTTATTACGATTTTTAAATAGCAGAGAAAACATAAATATTTCTTTTTCAGTGATTCTGATTTAATTCTCTTTCCAGCTTTATTAAGATATAATTACATATAAAATTATGTAAGTTTTAGGTGTACAATATGTTCATTTGATACACTTTTATATTATAAAATGATTACCTCCCTAGAGTTAATTGCCATCTTCAGCACCACATGTTTACTGTTTCTTCTTTGTGGTGAGAAATGCAACTTCTACTATCTTAGCAACTTGCAAGTATAGTACAGTGTTTACTATAATCACCAGTGCTGTACATTACATTCCTCAAAATTCCTTCATCTTATAACTGAAAGTTTGTACCATTTGACCAACATCTCCCCATTTCCCCTATCCTTCAGACCCTGGTAACTACCATTCTACCTTCTGAAGAAACAGAAAATTTACGGTACTCAAAGTCCTAGATATATAAGAATGTTCCAAAGAAGTTTGGAAGGATGACGTAAGCACCTGTTTTCAAAGTAATTCAACCCAGTATCTACGAAATTATCCATAACAAAAGATTTATTTCTAATTTCTTGTCCATTAAATACCAGTACTTATGCCAAAAAAAATCCTTGAAAAAAATGAAATAAAAAATACTTTATATCAAAAATCTCAGTTCTTTACTATTAACTTCAATATACAAAATATTTACCTTGTCAAATTACTGCAAAAATTTCTAAATATTTATTCTCAGTTCCTGTACTTATGTTATTGTGATTCAGTAATCGGTCAGGAACAGGCACCTGGCTGTGAAGGAAACCTTGAGTAGCACTGGTGTCATGGTCTTCATCCAACATATTTCTGAAGTTTGCTCTTAACTCTTATAGAGACCTTTGTCTGGGAGAAGGAAAATAAAACTAAGATGCTAATGAAAATCAATGCTTCCCTTTTAAAAGTAGAAATCTGTTTGTAGTTAATCTTACTTCTATATTGTATTATCTTTTATAATCCAATGATTTTTCTGGGTTTCTAGGAAAAGAAAGCACAAATAATGGAAGAATGAAAAAGAACGGTATCCTAGAGTTACTCTATATCATAGATTTATAGTCATGTGTAATATTTATATCTCATTTTCTGTGTAATCTAAGCAAACACAATTCTTACTAGTAATCAGCATGCTGGTAGTCAAATGGTTGGCATGATTTTCTTTGGAGCAGGAGTGTTCTTTTCCTACTATTTCAAATGATAGACCATTGATTCTCTAAGGAACATCAAAAATCATTACAGATTTTAAGACTAAACCAACAGTGTGGACAGCAAACGTAAGAATATTTTAGTGACTTATTCCAAAATTTGAGATAATTTCATTTCCTTCTGGCAAATGATAGAGGCTAAATTGGCTGAATATTTTGTCTCACAGTGGAGGCCCATGATATTTTAACCATGGTGTGCCTCTTCATTGTGTCACCTCCCTTCACTCTTAGTTACTGCAGTCATATGGCTTACCCATTCTCTATGCTGTCCCCAAAGCCTCTCACTTGGCAGCTGTCCCTCCATGAGTATAGATGTGATAGTTTGGAATCCTTCCCTTTTGTCTCTGAATCACTTATTATCCTCCTAATTAAAGCACCTCTTTCATTAGTTTATGATGAACCATGTAGAGTAATGTAGGGCACTTTGTATTAAAAGATACATTAATGGCAATCCTATTAACATAAGCAAGACTCTCTCCCACTATCAGCCTATATCTTCTGTTCCTCTCTGTCTCTCCTATTTTTTCTCCTTTTTTCTATTTAGAATCCGTTCTTACATGGCGCTGGGGTGTGGCTGCAGTTTTCAGATTTTCCATATTTATAAGCAACCTGAACTAGGGAAATGAGGTACAGAAAAATAATGAAATCATTAGACTGTTAATATTTTTCTATACTAGATTGCATGCAGCTGGGACAAAATGAGTTAACCAAGCAAAAATTTTTTCAATCTTATGCTTTTTTATCCTATACTGCAGCACTTTTATTCTATAACAACAAAGAAAAAACAATCAAGGTTGGAAAAGGATGTACAGTGTGAGATGAAGAAAATATTCTAATAGAAATATGGGTCATAGATAATGCTGTATTTGTTGATTTAAAAATATTTATTGAGCCTTTACTATGTTCTAAGCTGGAAATACAGCAGTGAATAAAACAGATAAATAGATCCTAGAGAATTGGTGCAGAAGGCATTATTAAATAATTCAGCAAAATACGCTTTGTGTAATAATATAATTTCAGTCATAACATATAAAAACAAATTGATTTTATAAAATAACATTAACATTAGTTGGATACCCAGTAAATTGGAGTGCTTTTGCTTGAAATATAAGAAAATTATGACATTCTGGAGTACACTAGCTAGCTTCTTATTGGGGAGAAAGTTTAATTTGACAATTTTGTGCTTAACATTTTTAGGAATTTATACTCTCTTTAATTCTCTCAATGTGCTTCAAAGCATTTAGGACTGCAAATCATATTAAGAAAAAGCCAGAATTTGAACATGATATAATCATAATAATTATTTCTAGCCTAAATATTTATGTATTTACAGGACTTATTCCTTAAGCAAGTATTTATTTGTTTGTTTGTTTGTTTATTTATTGTTAAAGATTTTATCTATTCATTCATGAAAGATACAAACAGAGAGGTAGAGACAGAAACAGGCTCCCTGCAGGAAGCTCAATGTGGAACTCAATCCCAGGACCCCAAGATCCCAACCTGAGCCAAAGGCAGACGCTCTGAGCCACGCAGGTGCCCTTTGAGCAAATACTTATTAAAGAAGACTATAGAGGCTGCTTTTAGGCAAACAGACTTGAAGGATGTAATGTCGAAAGGGCCCACAGTGATTCCCTAGCTGAAAGCAGACAGGGCCATCAGGCGACCCATCTTAAAATTGCCATAGGCCCTAATTGACCAATGGACTACTTACAACCAGGCACAGTGATCAGAAAAGGGGAAATTCCATATGTCACCATATCTTCTCTCCTACCCTCTTTAAAAACAGCTTCCACCCACTGCCTGGTGGCAGATAGCCTCTCCTTTGCTGTCCTGCCTGCTGCTTCTTTGACGTGACTTCAATAAACTTCTATCTTTTGTGTTCTGCCTCTGGCGATTTTTTTCACTGTGCCACTGGCTTCCACCCAATCATCACCCCATATTTAGGAACCCCCATCTGATGGGGGAGAAACACAACAATGACTACTTTGTAAGGAAAAATGCTACCACAAATTCAGATATAATGGTTTTAATCTTGTATGAAGTTATTTTACTATGCCTATCAGATAACCACGGTACCATATTTCACCAACAGAAATACAAGAACATTATCTGAGTGAGAGTGTTACTGCTGATCAGATATGCATGTGAAGCCGCCAAACTTTTCATATCAAGAATTGTACTCTTCTGGCCACCTGGGGAAATAAGCAGCCAGGAAAATCTGGCTTGGGCTGGAAGAAGACTAATGTACTAATATTTATTTATGAAAGCATCATATATTCTGCTCTTCCAGGAACTACTGCAGTCAGGGATTCACTGCAGTGTACCCACAGTGAAAACAGAAACTGGAATGTTTACTACATGGAAATGCCCCAATCTACCACGGAAGAAAGGTTAAAGGTTTTTTCTTTGATTTGAAAAGGGAAAACTAAAGCCAATTAATTATGATCTCACTAATTTGACAGTTAAGATAGAGGCCTTTTAACAGGGTAATATGTCGTTACATAAGCAAATTTCTTAATGGGCTGAAAGACTGCTGGTTTTTTGAAGGTTAATCAAGACTCCAGACAGGCATTAGATTAGCAGTCATATCTTCTATAAAGCAAAAGGTTCAGATAGTTTAATTTAACCCTTTTCATCTTCTGAAGAAGATTATTCATGAGTCTCCTTGGTGAGCTCATTGTTGTCTGCAAAAGAAGGCCAATGTTCTCTTTTAGAGCTATGTAATCAAATGACCCATCAAGTTAATTAATAAGATTTTAATACAGTGCAGCAAGCGTGTTAATTAACTTGTCAAGTATGTACACGAAGTCTTCACACAAGTTATTTTTAAAAGTCTTTGCAAGTATGTATGTATGGTACTAAGTGCATGACATACCTCTGAAGCAATTACACAAGAGCCCTGGAAGGAACAGTGGCTGGCTCCATCAAGGAAAGAGAGGTTGAAAGTAGCTAAGAAGCAAGGGATGCAGGAAAGAAGCGTGTGTGTTTTGTTTTGTTACATACATTTTGTATTTTGAGTTCTGTCCCATGAGCATATATTCACTATACAAAACATATTTTAAAAAATTAAATCTTTGCCCAAGACTCGACCAAGGGAAGACAGAAAGAAGGTAAAAGGGCAAGAAAAGAAGGGGATTGTGGAGGAGATTTGAGAAGGATAGATAGGACAAGAGAAGTAGGGAAAAGAAAGCGTTCATACAGTTCTATTGTTACAACACTGACTGCCCCTGGGCTGAAACTCCCCCCTTTCTCCCCTCTTCTTCCCACAAAGTCTGGATCCAGTTCCAGTTCTGTTTGTCTCTCTCGCCTAGTGGATTCCCACAGATGTCTCCTGTCTTGCCTGATTCCAGTGTTGTCTGTGCAAACCGACCCCTCCCCTGAGCTGGTCCCATCTCAAAACTTCCCTGTGGCTCTCTACCACCTACAGGATGACGTTCACTGCCTGCCTCTGATTCTCTCAGCTCTCCTCCTACCTTGAATTTGCAACTCTGGCAACTCTCAACCATTTGATCTTCCTTCAGCAGGATATGCTATTTTTATTCATCATGCTATTGCTCACATTGTTCTTAGCACCCAAAAAGCAATGCTATGGCCTTTCCTCCTGTTTACGACATTGCTTTATGATTATCTGGTTATGAGAGTAGTTACTTCCCTGGGCTACAGTACAGTATGCCTTGTTCCTACTAGCATGATCAGGGCCCATTCTTCGAGCTGGCACGTTGAAGATGTTTGATACATCATGACTAACGTGGAAAAGGAAAGCACCCTCGACCTAACTCTGTGATCTAAGAAAGGCATTTGACTTACTACCTCTATTTGTTAACTGTAAGAGCACAATATACCTGGAGAATTTCTCTCTTCTGAGATTTTCCATTAGTGAATGTTTATATTGTAGCTAAAGCCCACAGCTTCCATACCATAATATCACAATCATTGGTTGCTTCACATTTTTATTATGGAAACTTTCAAACGCAATCAGAAGTAGAGAGAATAATTCAATGAACCCCAGGTGTCAACATCTTGCCACATTTATTTCATCTCTCCTTCCCATCACACATGTTGAAGGCAAATTTCATTTACTGTAATATTTTACCTGTAAACATTTTATCATGCTTCTCCAACACATTCAGACTCTTTTTTTAAGATTCTACTTATTTATTCATGAGAGACACAGATTGAGAAGCAGGGGCATAGGCAGAGGGAGAAGCAGGCTCCCTGCAGGGAGCCCCATGCAGGACTCGATCCCAGGACCTTGGGATCATGACCTGAGCCAAAGGCAGATGCTCAACCACTGAGCCATCCAGATGCCCCACATTCAGACTTTTTAACATAACATCCATAGCAACGATTGGCATTTACCCACAGTATTGTAATCTGCCTTTGCATTCTTTAATAATTATGTGAGGAGAAAATATAAATTCAAAAATCATTTTGGATATGTTTAAATAACTCGGACATCATTCTGCTCTGTGGACATTTCTCTTGATAGTAACTGGCCATGGTGTGGTGAAGGTTAGTCTACATTCTTGCAGAGAGCCAAGGACCATGTGTTCAGATGGGGCCTGAAGGGTATTAAAACAACTCAGAGGATGAAGTTTCAAACATCCTAGCTATGCCACTGAAACTAATGCTGCTAATCTCCCCACTTTCGTGTGCACTAAATTACTATCTACATTTTTTGGGGGAAATAATAGTCTTTTACTTGAATTATCAGAGGTAAACTGAGAGCAATAAAAGACCTGTTCTATCTCAAAACTATCATGCTTACTATGATTGCCACAACAGTGATCCTTTTCTAAATATGTAAGTTATTTTAAATGGCTTAGAACACTCAGAGCCAATTTTAGTTCAAATAATGAACTTTTTAAAAATTTATATAAAATTGTTATATAAATTATATTAGTTTCAGGTGTACTATATGATTGATATTTGTCTATCCTACAGAGTGATCACCACAATAAGTCTAGACCATCCCTTAACCATACAATTGACACATTTCACCTTTTTTTTTGTTTTTGACTCCCCTCAACTCCCTTCCTCTCTGGTATCTACCATTCCATTCTTGGTACTTAGGAGTTTTGTTTTGCTTTTGCTTTGGTTTGGTTTTTAGACTCCACACATATGTTAAATCATACAGTATTTGTCTTTTTCTGTCTGGCTTATTTCACTTAGCATAATACCCTCAAAGTTTATCTATGTTGTCACAAAGGGCAAGATGTTCTTCTTCTTTATGGCTGGCTAGTGTTCCATTATGTATCTATACCACATCTTTATTTATTCATCTATCAGTGGGCACTCAAGTTGCTTCCATGTCTTGGCTATTATAAGTAATGCTGCAGTAAACATAGGGATGCATATATCTTTTAAAAATAGTTTTTTTCATTTTCTTCAAATATCTAAAGGTGAGATTGCTGGATCATATAGTAGTTCTATTTTTATTTTTATTTTTTTGAAGAAACTCCATACTGGTTTCTACTGTGGCTGCACCAGTTTTCATTCCCATCAACAGTGCTCAGGGGTCCCTTTCTCCACATCCTCACCAGTGCTTGTTATTTCTTGTATTTATGATAATAGCCATTCTGACAGGTATGAGATGATATCTCATTGTGATTTTGATTGCATTTTCCTGACAATTAGTGATGCTGAGCATCTTTCCATGTGCCTGTTGGCCATTTTCTTTGGAAAAATATCTCTTCAGATCTTCTGCCCATTTTTTAATTGGATTGTTGGCTCATTTGCAATTGAGATATATCAGTTCTTTATATATTTTGGATGTTAGCCCCTTATTGAATATATGATCTGAAAAAATCTTCTCACATTTAGAAGATTGCCTTTTTTATTTTGTTGATGGTTTTCTTCACTTTGCAGAAGATTTTTAGTTTGATGTAGTCTCATTTGTTTATTTATACTTTTGTTGCCATTGCCTTTGGAGTCAGAGCCAAAAAATATATTGCTAAGAGCTATGTCAAGGAGCTAACTGCCTATGTTTTCTTCTAGGAGTTTTACAGCTTCAAGTTTTACTTTCAAGTCTGTAATCCATTTTGAGTTGATTTGTGTATGTAGTGCAAAATAGTGGACCAATTTCATTCTTTTGCATGTGGCTATCAGTTTTCCCAGCATCTTTTATCGAAGATGCTATTCCATTGATCTATATGTATGTTGTGTGCCAATACCATACTGTTTGATTACTATAACTTTGCAGTATAGTTTGAAATCAGGGAGGGTGATACAGCTTTGTTCTTCTTTCTCAAAATTGCTTTGGCTATTCGGGGTCTTTTGTGGTTCCATACAAATTTTAGAATTCTTTGCTCTAGTTCTGTGAAAAATGTCATTGGAATTTTGATGAGGATTGCATTGAATTTGTAGATTGCTTTGGGTAGTATGGACATTTTAAGAAAATTAATTCTTAGAATCCATGAACAGAAAATATCTTTCCATTTATTTGTGCCTTCTTCAATTTCTTTCACCAATGTCTTAGAGTTTTCAATGTACAGATATCTTCCTTGGTTAGATTTATTCCTAGGTATTTTATTCTTGTTCATACCATTCTAAATGAGATTGTTTTCTTAATTTCTCTTTCTGAAAGTTCATTATTGTATCTAGAAATGCAATCAATTTCTATATATTAATTTTGTATCTTACAACTTTACTGAATTCATTTATTAATTCTAAGGTTTTTGGAAGAGTCTTTAGGGTTTTCTATATTAATATAGAATAATATATATATTACATATAATATATAATTATAAGTTTTTTGGCATAGTCTTTAGGGTTTCCTATATTATTTCCATATTAATATACAATAATATATATTATTCTATATTATCAGGCCATTTGCAAATACTGACAATTATTGAGTGTGATGTTTTCTGTGAGTTTGTTGTGTATGCTCTGTACAATGTTGAGCTATGTTTACTCTATCTTCACTTTGTTGGGAGTTTTTATCATACATGGATGTTGAATTTTGTTAAAGGCTTTTTCTGTGTCTCTTGAGACAATCATATGATTTTTATCCTTCCTTTTGTTTATGTGATGTATCATATTGAATGATTTGCAGATGTCAAACCATCTTTACATCCCTGGAATAAATCCCACTTGTTCATGGTGTATAATCTTTTAAATATATTATTGAATTCAGTTTTCTAATATTTTTTAGGATTTACACATCTCTGTTCATCAGGGACATTGGCCTATAACTTTTTTGTATCGTTCTTGTCTAGTTTCAATATCAGGATAGTGCTGGCCTCCTAAAATGAGTTTGGAAGCATTTGCTTTTCTTCAAATTTTTGGAAGAGTTTGAGAAGGATCAGGAATTAAAAAGAAGAAGAAGAAGAAGAAGAAGAAGAAGAAGAAGAAGAAGAAGAAGAAGAAGAAGAAGTCAAAGTTGGTAAATCTAATTGTGGACAAGCTGCTTCCCAGGATGAGCTGTAGACACAGCAGTTTCACTTTTGGAGTTAGCTACAACTCCCTGGAGGAACATTTATGACTATCCAAGGAATATCAGCTGAAGCCACCAAATAGGTATGAAAGCTCTATTGAGGCTGAAGGGACATTTTTTTCTTACAGAGAAGTAAAATAATAGATCAAAATAAAGGAAATAAACTCATTTCTTAAAAAAATAAATAGCAGGTTTGTATATTTATATATATATGAAAGACTGAGTACATGTGAGAAGAAAACGAATGTCAATAATCCAAGTATATAATCATCAAAAAAAATGTACCTTTTCTTAGTGTTTCAAATCCACTGATTTGTTCTGGTTCCTCAGATTCTTTTTTGAAGAATCTTTTAAAAAAATGTTAATGCTAATAATTAGCCCTGGTTAAAAAAAAACAGAAACAAAACAAAACAAAAAAAAACATTATTGTAATACGCTAGTTACCATGAAAGAAAATAGCAACAATTAGTTTGTCTTGCTTTGTTTTGTTTTGGTTTGATTTTACCTTAATTGAGTATATCAGTATCATTAAACACAAAAATCTACTATTTGGTTTGTGACCAGCAGATGCTAATCATTTTACATTCTTTAGCAATGTTGTTTTATCTACACATACAAATGCATATGCAAGTTAGCTTGGGAAGGGAAGAGGCAGGAAATAAATATTTTTTTTTTTTTTTAGGAATTAAATATTTTGAACTGTTTACACTCAAGTATAAATGAAACATTAATAAACTATGCCTATGGTAATAATTTTGACCACTTTTACATCATTTTCAACTTTTAAAAATAGCTTTTAAAGATATAATCTGCTGAGAGCTAAGCCATCAGGCTTTGCGAGTTTATATATAATAAGAAATACAAAGTGTAAGGGAATGATCTTGGTTAGGGGAAACCTTTCATGATTATTACTGCTACAGCAAAGTTTTCTCTTTTCATAGGATTTTATAGTTTTCCAATGACATTTTAACTTTCTTTAGTTGATTTCACAATTGCCTGGGAGTTAGAGAAAAAAAAATTATTGCCCATTATTCTCTGATATTCAGAGGAATTACAAAATAGATGATTTTTCTGGGTTGCTAGAAATGTTATACACCTTAATCAGAATTGTAGTTGCATGAATGTATACATGTGTAAAGTTCCATCAAGCTATATATGCTTATAGTTTGTGCAAATTATACCTTAATAACAATATTAGAAAGCAATATGCTCAAAGTGACAAGTTGGGTGAACTAGAGAGGTTTTCATATACCATGTACAACATTTAAGTCCTATTAAGGAGATGGTCAGTAGAAGCTTCTTGCTAAAATAATATAGCTATTCAGTTAGATAAATAAAATTTCACTGAAGTGGTAAGAAATTTTACTTATTAAACAAAATGCAAAATAATTTCCTAGTCCAGTAGTCAAAGTCTACATACTTTTTAGGAGTAAGATGATGTACAAAGTGCTTTCTTTGACTTTTTAATGAAATATCCAATTATATAAGTAGCTGCTCAATTAATAAATAGAGCCAAATTCATTGTCCTCTTTCTTTCCTTGTGATTTAGCCATTCTAATTCTTGCTCCAATGGACCACAAAGTTGATCATGAAGCAACACTTAATTATTTTACCTACTTAAATTACATGAATTTACCACTTAGTTATTTAGAATTAATCTGGAGAAATTTGGAGAATATATTAGTCTTGGTATGATAAGGCATCTGCATGCAGGTTTATGGTAGTGGGGGTAGAGAGAAGAGGGTGACAGACACTTCATCATTTACTTCCCTTTGGCTTTATATGGCAGAGGTTATTTAAAACTCAAATACATTTTCTAGTGCCCAAGTTGACATATTTACTACAGCCCCATTTTGCAAAAGATTACATAAGTAACTTGAGCACACAGAAATATTTCAGAGATTACAGGGATGCTGCCTATGGCTGACTTGGGTTATCATGTTAAGTATATTCCAGCCACACCTAAGATACAGAAGCTTCACATAAAAACATGCCTCGTATATTATAATGCCCACAGATCTGATAGGACTTGAAAACTGGAACTAATGTATTTTGACCAGGATTAGCTCTCTTTATGCACAACATTACTTAGAGAGTATTAGTGGTATATTCAGGCACAGTATGGACAATCTCAAAAAATGAAGGAAGTGCCTGATTCCTGGATCATAGATAGCTCCTTCTTACGTGTATCCTCATTGGTGGAAGGGCAAAGGATCTCCCAATGGCTTCTTTTATAAGGACACAAATCCTGTTCATGAGGTCTCTAGTCTCATGACCTAATAACTCCCATAGGACCAACTAGGAGCACCCCCATAGGAGTCCACCTTGGGATTCTAAAGGTAAACTTAATTCAGATGCCTTGTAACCCTCTTAAGTAGAGAGCAAAATTTTCATCTTAAGGTAGTATGTATCTGGAATTACTTATTGAATCCGCATTGACATTTTGTTAGGAATTTCTTATAGAATGAATTGTAATACCTAGAGGTTATTGAGCGTCCTTGATTTTTTATTAATAATTACAGATCCTAACAATCAAAGGACAGAATAAAATTATGATTTTTTTGTGGTTCACACATACTATCATTTTTTTTGTTGGTGTGATTTTTTTTAAAAGATTTTATTTATTTATTCATGAGAGATAGAGAGAGAGAGAGAGAGAGAGAGGCAGAGACACAGGCAGAGGGAGAAACGGGCTCAACGCAGGAAGCCTGACCTGGGACTCGATTCTGGGTCTCCAGGATCACACCCTGGACTGAAGGCAGCGCTAAACCGCTAAGCCACCTGGGGTGCCCTGTTGGTGTGATTTAAAATAATTTTAGTTAAATAAATCAGACCTTCCTGCAATTCTTTTGCTTCTCGTAGCAACAAAAATAAATGAAAGATATTTGTATTAATTATTCCTTTATATAACTGATGAGATGTTAGCATACACAGAGTTTTCTGCTAGAGAGAGCAAGCAGGGCAGGATGACCGTCACAGAGCTATGTCATTGAGAGTATCACACCTGATGACTTTAACTTCAATTTGCTACATGTGCATGTTGTATGCATGCACCCACAGCTTTGTTTTTGTCTCCTGCTGACCCTATCAGATATCCTCTTTTGAGTCTTCTTCAAAATTTTGGCATGTTGAAACATCCATACATTCAAGAGTATATCAACTAAAAGAGGATTAAATAGCAATCCTGAGTTGAATTAAATAAGGATTATATATAGTATTGGCATCTGAATTAACTTGGGCATTTATTTTTTTATGCAATATTGTGATGTGGCCTCTCTGCTTAGTGTTTCACTTCACATATGCTTATGTAAAGTTTAGCAAAAATAGACAATTGTTTCTAACTTAGAACATCAGAATGATAAACACTGTAATATACAGTTAGAAATATTATTTTCTCCAAGGCAGAAAAACTTACTGGCATAAACTCAAAAACTACATTTCCTTGGCTTTTGTCTTAAAGTAGAACTGACAACCATGAGTTAAGGAAATAATTACGGGAAAGGATGCGGAGAATATAAACCAAGAGAGCCCAGACATGTAATACCTATGAATTACAACTTTGTGTGGTCAGCATTTTTATTTGTAGAGATAGTCTGACTATGTATTATCTGTACATAAATAAATATGGTCACAGTACATGTAAAATATTTATAAATTACTTGTCAGATGCAAGTACTTATTTATATTTGATTTTTACTGCTCCTATCACTACACAATCAAGGCACTTTAAGGAAATTAAAAACACAAGTTAGTTCTAGCTGTATCTATAATAAATTCAACTTCATAAAAATAATTAATCCTGCATCTGAAATATAATTTTAGTAGATTGACTTCCTTTTCTAAATAATAAATATAAGTAACCAGTGAAATATTGTTTATAAGCATCCAGGTTTAGGTGGTAGATCACAACTGCATCATTTAATTTCCCTCCCATAGAATTTAACAAAATGAGAAAAACAAAACAAAACCAAAGCCAATCAAAAATGTTCACCCGCGGCCACAAAACAAGAACAAGAGAATAACATAATGCAATCTAATAAACTAGTACAAAGAAAGAAACAAGGGTTTCCAGAGGGGAAGAAACATGTACAAAAACAGATCAGCTCCCAACCATGTCCTCATCCTCAGAAAAAGCTTGTAAATACTCCTTAATACCATATAAATGGTGTAAAGAAAATTCAATCTTTTTCTTTTGATTGAACACTAGTAGAAAGTGCTCCAGGGGAAAAGTGGATGAAGTCAGGAAAAATAAATTCTATGGTACCTCTGGTAGAAGTAAAGGCTCCAGGGTTACACAGTGAACGGATCCTACCCGATGGTACCTTCCACTATGAAGAGTGACTCTAGAATAGAGCTGGGCGCAGAGGGCAGAGGGGAGAGTAGAGCCCTGAGTTCTAATAAAGATTACATGCCACTTCATCTGGGCTATCATCTATGCTTGGCCACCTCCCCTCCTCCCAACCATCTGGCTACAGAAAATTGACCAGAATAAGAAATATTCAGTTTTTAGACTCTTGCTTGGAAGAACAAAAAGATGGATCCAGAAAATACAATGTTGGGCATTTAATTTTTAAGGTAGATTAAGTGTTTGAACCCAGCCATTCACATGTAAACAAGATGAAAAGATACCATCTTAAAAGAAAATATAAATACCTTCTTTAAAAGTGGAAGAAAAGTCCTTGCAGTTGGTGCACTCTGTTAAATGACTCAGTAAAAACACAAATTCAGTAAATCAGGCACTTAAAGACAAGACTTTGTTTCAGCTTTAATACTCACCATTATTCTAATGGAGGTCAGTGTACGTGTGGATCAGCTCATCTCCAGTCCTCTCTACATTTCTATGCTGAATCAGCACCCACCTCCACAATCTTAAATTCCAATATTCTATTCAGATCACAACAATGCTACCAATCTGCATTTCCACTATTCTCAGTCTTCCATTTCCAGCCTCTGCCTTTTCGCTAACCCATCTTCCTCTCTGGCTCCAACCTCCTTCCCTATCCAGTACAGATCCTATCAACTATTACCCTAATCACCTCTTGCCAACAACTCTATTTCCCTAGAAATACTGTCTCTCTTGGTTTCTGTGAGTCCATCCTTTCTTCATTTTGCTCTCTGGTGTCTTCTGTACTAGAGCATTTTTCCACCATTATTCCTAGAGGGGAGTCTTCCCTAGGATTTCATCTCTTCCTTCTTACTTCACCCTATGTATAAGTTTGCTTTTGTTGCTGTAACAAAATGATCACAAACTTAAAACACATTTGTTCTTTTATAGTTATGAAGGTAAGAAGTCAAAACTGGTTTCATCGGGCTAAAGTCAAAGTGTTAGTAAAAGCTGGTTTCTTCTGGATTTTCTGAGGGAAGAATTAGGGTTGTTGCTTTTTTTGTTTGTTTTCTTTGCTAGTTTCTAATGATCAGCTGTGTTTCTTAGCTTGTAGCTCTTCCTCCATCTTCAGAGAGCAGAATGTCATTCTCTGTTTCCATCATCACATTGTCTTCTCTGACTTTGATTCCTTCTGAGTCTCTTTTATAAGGAACATTATATCAGGCCCACCAGATAACCCAGGATAATCCTAGTTTTATCTTAATCTTAAAGATTCCTAATTTAATCACATCTGCAAAGTCCTTTTTGCATTTAAACTAATAGTCACAGATTCCAGGGATTGGGATGTAGATATATTTGGAGAGGGGACATTATTCAGACTATCATACAATCCACTGTTCCTGAGATTTTAATTCCAAAGTCTTTTAACTATAACTCATATATTAAAGATTCTCTAAATTAATTTCGGCAATTGAGACTTTTCTGCTAAGCAATGGACCTCTCCAATTCTTCCATGTGAGTATTCCAGACCCTTCAAATTCAAAGTATTCAAATAGTTATCAGTCTATCCTTTAAAAAATTGTCCTCTCCTTTTTCCATATATTTAAATTTTTCCAGGACGCCTACATCAGGCTCAGCAGTTGAGCATCTGCCTTTGGCCCAGGGCGTGAAGCTGGAGACTTGGAATTGAGTCCCACATCGGTCTCTCTGCATGGAGCCTGCTTCTCTCTCTGCCTCTGTCTCTTCCTCTCTCCTCTGTGTGTCTCTCATGAATGAATGAATAAAATCTTCTAAAAAATAAAATAAATAAACTTTTCCTTCAATCTGCACCAGTTTCATTAAGATAGTTAAGGAACCCCATTCTTCCACTTTACCTGCTTCCCCAAAAAGCCTCTCCAATGTCCTCTGAGTAGGTTAAACTTTTTTATTTTATGCTATCTATAAACATTATAAGCATTATAAACCATCCCATCTATAGTACTTAACACATTATAATTTTACACAGAAATATAATTTTATATAAATTTCTTGGTATGAATATTTTATTCATCTCTTTTCTCCACTAAACTACCAGCTCCATGAAGGAATAAAGCATGACTGTTCTTACATAATAGTGTATTTCACTAACTTTACACAGGCCTGGGGCTCAGGAGATGCTCAGCAAATACTTGTTAAATGAATGGATGAAAAAGTAAGTCCCTGTACTCCCAGGAACTGTGGCAGGTGTTTGAGAGAAAATAATAAACCATACAAACATAAGCAAGTCCTATTATTTTTAAAAGCCCTTTTTAAAATTTTGGGGGTTAATTTTGATTAGCAGGGAAGTTATTGAAGTTTATTTTTATAGTAGCTTTCCCTAAAAAATTAGTGCATAAACAAGACCAGTATTTTTTCCTTGTTCAGTTTTCTTGGTTAAGAATGTGGATACAAGTTTCTTTTTATTGACATGCAGAAGTGGCTTTAGATTGAGTAAGGGAATTTTTGTTCCTGGGTCAACCTGTCCACATATTGAGGGGGAACGAGACATTAAAGAGAATGCCACTTTAGGGACTTCTGGGTGGCTCAGCGGTTGAACATCTGCCTTCAGGTCAGAGTGTGATCCCTGGGTCCTGGGATTGAGTCCTGCATGAGGCACCCTGCAGGGTGCCTGCTTCTCCCTCTGCATATGTCTCTGCCTGTGTCACTCATGAATGAGTAAATAAAATCTGAAAAAAAATAAAAAGAGAATGCCAGTTTAGTAAATATTGCTTTTTCATAATTTATGGAATCCCTAGTCTCAATGGTTTAAGGTTTCCTAGAACTGGAGTTGTGATTAGCAATAAATAGTCTTGCCATCTTTTGATGGTCACCTGACTTTGTGGTATGGAACTGGGAAGAGAAAGGTGATCTTCATTATTATTCTACCTTCTGGTAATCCCAAAATTGTGACATATGTCTTCTAATTTGATTGTGTAGATAGCATGAGTACAAAGAAAAACAAGTGCCCCTAACTATGTAGCTTTAACTCAACGTTCAAAATCATCAAAAATAATGCAGTCACAGTCTTCTTCTAATAAGAAAGCTTGCTAAAAACTTTAATTTCCTATCGCCATTCATCGTTCTGAATAATTGGAAAATAAAAGCTGAAAATTTAATTTATCATATTTTTATTGAAAATTAGTTAGCAACCGATAAATTAGAGTAGATAGGAAAGAGAATGCAGACATCAAAAACCTCAGAAAGTCAGAAGGAACATATTTCTAAAATCAGATTTCATGATATAGAAAATGTCCTACATTGCAAATATGGCTATTTCTAATAATAAATCTGTCAATGAAAAAAAAAATCTGTCAATGGCAGTCAGAAATATCATTTCCACAATATTTGCACAATGTTTATTATAATGTTTGTTTGCCTATTTTATACATATCAACTCCTTGAGGGTATCCAATTTCCTAAGCAGAAAATGGATCTACTGTTGTATATGTTTTGTGTTTATGAGTACAATTCCTCCTCCACTTCTGTAATGTTTCAAGTACAATTCACAATCTTGAGCAGCTAGTGGCAAATAACAAATGAGAATATCATCTGAAAATCTCTATGTCCTCTGAATGGGTCTTGATAGAACTTCTAGCACCTGGCCAGGTATGGGGCTTTACAATCTATAAGGCCTCCTACTGGTCTTCATCATCAAGATGGTATACTTAAGGCTCTCTTCATCATTTCACTACAGCTTGATATTTAAAGAATGCAGTCAAGATTTATTTATTGGGAATGTGGAGCTGCTTGAACTTGACAGTAATCTAGTGTTTGCTTCCCTCTTCTTACCTACTAGACTAAGAATTCACCAATGGCCATTCTGTCTTTATTTCAAACCGAATCAAATCCTTTCTATTCTCTAGTTAAGCCGTAAGATTTTACTGTAAGACCTGCTGTAGCTTCTCATTGATAAATCCTGTTCTTTGAATTGGAGAAACTCACAAGGCTCACAGGCATCTTTCATTTTCAATGTCTAACCCATATGAACATTTGAAGAGGTTTGGCTAAAGATAATAAGGTGATACTTTTTTCCCTGACTTTTCAAATTGGAATTAATAAATGATGTCGTTAGTTGATTAAATCTTAAAGCCAATTAATACCAAAGAGTTCTTGTGAAATTAGTCAGATTCCATAATTTGAAAGAAATTTGTACATGTGATAGCACAATTCAATATTTATAAAGGTTTCTTTCTACAACTAAAGAGATACCTGTTAATGGGTTTCTAAAAATAAGGAGATTCAGTAATTATCACTTAAACAACTCATTATCTATTTCAGAATTATAACAGTCAAGCTCTTTATCATTATGAATTCAGATTTAGAGGAGAGTGAAGAGAAACCGTGGTCACTCTTCTTTTCATAAATGTGGCCCACTACGTTATGTCACTTTTCCAAAGGTATGATGGAGTTTCATGGAGGTTGTTTTTGCTTTTGCAAAAAAGCCTTCATTTAAATTCTCTAAGCCAGTACCAAATTTTTTTCAACTCTATTTTAGTCCTTTTCCCCCTGCTGCCACCTCATTGTTTTACAAGTAATGATAAATGTGATAATGAGTAATGACATCTATTCATGGAAAATGTGAAAGGTCTGAAGTTACAGTACTTTTCATTAGGAAAATGTGTCTCTAGCAGAGTTAGGCACTTTGACTTAATCAGCCCAGCTCCAATTCTGTAAAAGAAATGAATTTTCCTTAAATTTCATAGAGTCCCTGTTTCTTCCACCCCCTCCTCACTATTTCAGTCCTATTAACTACACAAGATTTTTCATGGTGTTTAAGTGTAAAGAAATGTTTCAACTCTTATTTTTATCCATTAAAATGCAAATGATGTAGGGCTTTCTGATTGTTTAATCCCCTGGGAGCTTTTGGATATGCAACATTGAGTACATGTTTTCAAAGTGAATTCTTCTATATCCTTCATCTTCTCCCTTCCAATATGCAGGACACAGTGTATGATTAGTGTTAAGCCAGGAAAGCGAGATGTACATAGAGATTAAAAATGACCTTGCTTTCTTGGTCTCCATTTGGGACTAGCTGTATGATGCACAGAGGCCATTTTAAAAACTTGAGGTTGCACTTGTTATTTCTATAGCTCTTGCATATCAGAATTTCAAACTATTGATCTCTAACTTGATGTGTTACTTGAACTCCAACTGAAAAACCACCTGTGTAATTAATGTAAGAAAAAAGACCCACCACAAAAGTCTGTGTGTTTAGAAATATAGAAATAGGAATTTTTGTCAGTTTGACTTGCAAACGAAAGAACAGTTGTTAAATATTCAAATAACAAGCATTTACTCTTACAGATACAGCCAAATAGATATATAATGAAATATATAATGCTACCAAAATAAAATGTAAATTTCTACAAAAAGAAAGAAATCAATGAATCTGTAGTAAAGTGGGTAAGAATTTTTTTAAAAAGATAATATGTATCTTTTTATATTTATCAATCTGTATATCTGATATGTATATTATATATGTACATCCGTGTAGCCAACTCTAGGTGTTTTTTAATATCACAAACAAATAGACCAGCTGGTATTATGAAGCCCATGTGTGTAGGAGTCTGTTCCTCTGAAATATATGATGTGTAGTTTGCTGTATTTATATCCCCTCCCTTTCCAATCACTGTGTGTTCAACTCATTTCTGTACATGCCCTTTATTTCCAAATAACATTTTTAGTCATTCAAAAAAAAAAAATAAGAGCACCTGGGTGGCTCATTTGGTAAGCATCTGACTCTTGATTTTATCTCAGGTCATAATCTCAGAGTTCTGGGATCAAGAGCCACATCAGGCTCCATGCTCAGTGGGGAGTCTGCTTAAGGATTCTCTCCTTCTCTTGCCCCTCACCTCTCTCTCTCTCTTTGTCAAAAAAATAAATAAATCTCTAAAAATAATAATTTTTAAAATTTTAATTATGTCACGTATATGTAATGTATCATATATAAGTACATATGTATGATTTATTATTACTTAGATAATATAGGTACATATATTAATTTTACATATATACATATACATATAATATTTATAATAAATACATGTCATATATATATGTTTTTCAGCTTCTTAACTCTTACTGAGTTAAGGTGCCTTTTTTTTCTTTTTTTTTAAGGTGCCTTTTTAAAATGACCTACCTTTATCCAGATATCCCATTCTACAAACTCAAGGCCATTTATCTTATTATCTTTCCTTTCTTCTCTCTTCCAGGAATACTTACCATCCAGGTTACAATGTCATCCAGACTTGGTTTTCCTTGGCTCATTTCAGGCTTCATCAAAATGTACCTATTTTGTGTCTCAGATCTTCAGGTTCTCAGTCAGTATTATGAAACAATCTATTTTCCACATTAATATTTGTATATATCTACATAATATTCCATGTAGGTTACAAAGGGAAGATGGTTAAAACTACAAATCCACTGTCATAGGAAGAAACTCAGGCAGGCTAGCATATAAGGGATTAGTATTTAGTGTCTTAATGAGCCCTTTTTTGGCTTCTTGAATTGCCTGATATAATTAGCTTTTTGCACTTTCAGGAAGTAAGATCTATTTTGAATTGCAGATATTCAAGAAACATATTCCCAAACCCATGGTGGCTATAGCCAAGCCAATAGGCCTAACAATTATGGCTCTTCTAGGGAAGACCATATCAAATGTAAGTTCTCAGATCTGACTAAACTATTTCCTTTTTCCTGGTCTTATTTTCATTTTAATTATTAACTTTCAAAAAAAAAAACAAAAAACAAAATAAAGTTTCACCTAAATTACTTTTGAGCATAATATTTGATTCTTTTGTTCCTAACAAGTACACCTGAGAATAACCATTATCAACAAACTCCTTTTTTTTATCCCTGGAGCAGATTACAGGATACTTCAGAATCATGTGACTATCTCATAGTCATTTTAATTCCCAGGCAATATATATTAATCTCAGTAAATGCTTACCATATAAGGTTGTGGCCATTTGAAGCCCTACTATGTAAAGGGCTCCACAGTTCTCGGCCTGTCTAAGCATGACACTTCAAAGGAAGCTTTTGGTTCAATTAGTCTCTCGGATCCCAAACCTTACTACTTCTAGCTTTAAAATGCTTCCCTTCTTTTTGGATGGAGATGATGGCAGGGTAAGTTTCATTTCTCTGAGTCAAAAGATTTTTTTGGACCACTTGACAAAGGTAAAAATGCTGCCTGCTTGCCATCTACCTGAGGAATTTTGCAAAAGTGTTGGAGAATTAAATTCTTAATCTATAAAGATTCTTATTCAAATAAACTACTTGATTCAATAACGCAAATTTAATTGCTCCTAGAGTTTGAAAAGTATTGTTTTTATAATATGGTAATTACTTTAAACTGGTTCATATTATAAACCATTCAGAGGCTTTAAGCAAAAACAAAATGGATCATATCTGTAAAAGTAGCAACTGGACTTGAATGTAAATTTAGTCTTAAATAAAATTATATGTCTCAAATTAACAAGTAATAAACATTACATAAAATTAAATAGTATTTTTTTAAATTAATTCTCTTCCTTATTTAATTCATCAATTCAGATTTCTTTTTTAGTAGCACAATTTAACTCTATGCCTATGTCATTTTGGCAAGAGGAGTAGGCTACATGGAACAAATAAATAGAACAAATTTCTGCTCTTCACACACAGGAAAGAGTTTTCATAATACATGAGAATCTTCCAGAAACAAATTATGCCTTTCTTATTAATAGGTCCAAAGATGGGAGGATGAAGAGGAAACTAAAGTTTCCTGAAAATTATTTATTCTATCTTATATACCTTGAAATATGAACCAATGTTCTATCACAAGAGATTTGTAGAGGATTCATAATAGAGAGAGCCATAGAAAGCCAAGCACTTAAAAAAATATAACTTGCCAGATTTTCAAAAGCCCTTCTGAAACTTAACATGCCATAGGAGTGATGCACTTACTGGCACTGTGCATTCGTAGTCTGAAGAAATACAGTACTACTACATGGATTTTTTATGTATTAAAATATTCCCCTTTGCTAGAGTTTTGAGGCCAATCAATGCACTTTAGGTATGCCTGAGCTTGTAGCCCTAAAACTATCCTGTCTACATTTAGTTAGTATTGTATTATTTTAAAGTAAAAGCTAAGTTGCTTTTGTAAGTGTTCACAATTCACTTTACTATGTACACTTTATCTCTCTCACTCTCTCTCAAAAAAACAAACAAACAAACAACAACAACAACAACAGCAACAACAACAAAAAACAACCCATGGGTGAACCTCAGCTAGAATAGTATCTTTCATTTCTCTGGCACTATCAAATGGCATTAGAACCATACAGTGTTACTGGTACAGGCATCATGACTAAATCAGGAAACCAAGCCATTAACTGGCTCCATGACCCTGAGTCACTCATCTCACCTTTTGAGGCTTCTGTTGCTTCTCACATAAAATGAGGTGATTATGCTCTTTCTAAGATACTTCCTAGGTAAAAAAATCTACAATTCTTAATTAAGGAAGCAAGTAGAGGAAGAGAGTAATGTTAACATGTAGGAAGGAATAGTACCCAATTCAGAGCACAAGCTGTGAAATCTTTGGCAAAATTATTGATGTATTTGAAAACCAGAGAGGTGGTTGTAGAAAAGCCAGCCAAAACAGAGAGAGATCTCTCTGAAGACAGAATGATGTGGATCCAGATTTGTGAGATGCTTTCTTTTACTGAATACATTGTCCAACCAGGGGCAGCCTGGGTAACAAAAAGCATTAAGTGTCAAAATTAAGTTAAATCAAACCTGGCGACACAGATGAATGTTAGGAAAAATCCCTAGAAATAAAAAAACAACAGAGAAGTGATTCTAAACTCTGACCAACAAGGAGATAGGCTTAAAAAACAACAATGGGAAGACATAAGAACAGGGTAGATAGATAAGCAGCTGTACATCTTGGGGGGTGGAGAGTGGGACAAATTTGTGGATTGATTCCAAGCAACTAAGCACCATAAATAAAAGAGAAATCTAACCTTTGGGAGAATATGATGAATCTAGAGCTGCTATAATGTATTATCTATAATATGCACATTTTAACCCCAAATTAATCTATATACCAAAAACAAAAGGAATGTATGAATTTATACTCAGGAAAAGGAGTCAGTCAATAAAACAGACTCTGAGTGGTCTCAGATATTGGATTAACAGGCAAAGATTTCAAGGTAGCTATTAGAAATATGTTCAAGAAGAATGAATAATTGCTAAAGAATTGAAGGAAAATACAAATGAATAAACAGATCATCTAAACGGAAATGCTAGAAAATTATAGTCATTAAAATAAAGACTTCCCTAGATGGGCTTGATAGCAAGATTAGACATGATAGAAGAAAGAATTAGTATAAATCAGTATAAATTATCCACTTTGAAGTATGGAAAGAGAAAAGATTAAAGAAAAATGAACAGTACCTCAGGATATGATCTATCCTGAAGAATGTTCTGTGAGCACTTAGGAAGAATGTGTATTCTGCTGCTGCTGCTGAAGGGAACATTTTGTATATGTCTGTTAGGTCCATTTAGTCTAACATGTGGTTAAATGCAATATTTTTTTTTAAGTGCAATATTTACTTGCTTTTCTTGTCTGAATTATCTGCCCATTGATGAAGTGGGGTATTGAAGTCCTCACTGCTATTGTGTTGTACATTTCTCCCTTCGTGGCAATTGGTATTTGTTGAACATGCATAGGCACTCCAACGTTGGGTGTATATAGACTTAGGATTATTACAACCTCTTGATGAATTGACCCCTTTATAAATACCCTCTTTCTCACTTGTCACCATTTTTGACCTAAAGTCTATTTGGTCTGATTGGAGTATAGCTACTGCTACTCTCTTTGGGTTTCCACTTGCATGGAATATCCTTCACCATTCTTCACTTTGAGCTTCTGTGTGTCCTTAAAGCTTAAGTGAGTCCCCTTATAGGTAGCATATGGTCAGGTCTTTTTTTTTTTTTTAAAGTGCATCGAGCCACTCTATTATGTCTTTTGATTGAATAATTCAATCCATATTCATTTAGCAAATTATTGATAGGTAAAGACTTACTAATGATATTTTATTGTTTTCTAGATGTTTTCTAGTTCCCTGTTCCTTTCCTCCTCTCTTGCTGCCTTCCTTTGTGGATTTTCTGCAGCTGTATGCTCTGATTCCCTTCCCTTCATCTTTTGTAAATCTATCATCAGTTTTTTGCTTTGTGGTTTCCATGAAGCTTACATAAAGCACCTTATAAATATAGCAGTCTGTTTTATGCTGGTAACAACTTGTATTGCATACAAAAACTTTACACTTTCATTCTCCCGTTTTAGTTTTTGATGGATGTTATAATTTACCTCTTCTCATATTGTGTATTCACTAATAAATTATTGTAGCTATAGTTATTTTTAATGTTCTTGCCCTTTAAACTTTATATTAGAGTTAAATGTTTAACATTCCACCATATTACAGTATTAGAATTTGACTCTATGCTAACCATTACCAGTGTGTTGTATATCTTCACATTTTTTCATGTTACTAATTTCAAGGGATCCATAGGTGAGGTGCTCCCCCTGGCTTCTTGATGGAGTCCATGATACAATTTATAGAATCCATATCCTTTTATGCCCTCAAAGAGTCCAATCCACTGCTCTCCCAGCCTTTTTCCACTTGCCCCTACCCCAGTCATGTAGCTCATGATTCAGTAATCTAAATGGGGCAAGAGAGAAACCAACCCCATTGGCAAAATTCAGCACAGCTGGAGAAGCTGAAAGCTTTCTCATGTCTTCACCCTTTCCCCTGGGACAAATCACAGGCCAAGAAAACCTCTCTTGGCTCTAAGACACATCACCACAGGGGAGGGCAGAGGTGGGTAATGTAGAACTATTCCTCTTACTCACTTCTATGTATATATATATATTTTTTCTCTCTCTCTCTCTCTTTCTTTTTTTTTCTTTTTTTTTTTTCTCCAACAATGTGTTGGAATTTCTCCTCTGGACATCTGGACTTCCATAAAGTCCCTCTTGTCCATGGGTGATATCTAAGACAGTGTTCTCCAGGGGTTCCTGGACCATAGCTCAAGGGTAAGAGCTAGCTCATAAATCACTATAGGGTCCACCACTAGGACTAGTGTCTGCCTATTTCCCAATGCACAGTTGGGCATGACTCCTGCCCATACCCCTTGGCATATGGTGTTAGATTCCATAGCTCCCGCAAAGGCACTTTGATTATGGATGGATGCTGAATTTTTGTTAGTGAGATGAGGAACAAAAACAAAGAATGTCTTCTGCCACCATGATGCTAATGTTGCTCTGAGTCCAGGTTTTTCACTGGGGGCTGGTCATTTTCTCCCTACACAACTGGCCATGATTTCCAAAGTTCCAGACTCCCAGAAACAAAAAGCAGGTATTCACTATAAATCACATTGTTTGCACAATTAGGTAAGCTGGTGCAGCAGGGTTTAGTGACCAAGGCATGCAAAACAGTCTTATGATTTAGCAATAGGGAGAATTCCAAAGTCAAGTTTCCATGTGCCAGCCTCACAAGCAAGTTCTTCAAAGAGCAACATCAGACCTGCTATATTAACTCCTTCCTACACAGGCACCCCAGCACTGCCTCTACACCCAGCTGAGCTATTTCCTTTCCTTAGCTACAGATGAATCTGGTTTGGATTTTATTCCCAAAATTTGCAGAAATAGTTTCATTACATCCTCTGCAGAGAAACCAGGCACCAGCCAACCCACTCCATCTCTTTAGATGTCTGAGTTTCACTTCCAAAAATCTCTTCCTTAAAGCTTTTAAATTTTTGTAATTCTAACCTCTTCTTTGTTCATGTAGACCTAACAGTGGTCACTGCTTCCTGCAATTACTATTTCTATATTTTATGTTTTTTGGGTTTTTTCTTTTCGAGTTACATTCTTAACAATTTGATACTTAGCTTTAAAATATTTATAGTAATACTAAGTCATATCTGTTTAGATAGCCACTGTGCTTTTTGCTAGACCCTGACTGATACAAAAGCAGAGACCATCTTCCTTTGGCAGGTGTGGTTGACAAACAAAAATCAACATGATTTATTGATTCATTACTCATTATTCTCTCTTTCTGGTACCAGCTTTGTGGTGTGAAGCAGCTGTGGCAATAGCAACAGTTTGTAGCCCTAGCTGCAAATTAACTAGGTGGGTGAAATTGAAACAAAATTTGAGCAGCAGCCTACCCAGATCCCTGTTCTCTGGTCCTTCCAATGATATTTTAAGTGCTTATGAAACTTCTTCCTCCTTGTAACATCTAGAGTGATTTCTGATTCCTGGGCTAAATTTTCATAAACACATAGTACACAAGCTACTTATCAAAAGACTAAAGAAAACAGCATATTCAGTGGTGACGTTTTAGAAAGGTTCTCCATGTTATTAGTATGAGGTGTGTGTGCTTGCTCTCACCATTTCACTTCCGCATTGCATTAGAGATGCTAGATCTAAACAGGTAAATAGAATATGATTAGTAGAAACAAAACAAACCTGTAATTGTTTGCAATTCGCATGATTATTTACATAAAATCCTCAAATAGAGCTTATATGAAAATTTAAATGTACCAAAAAGGTAGCCATATTGCACTTGTCACATTGTAATTGATGCTGCAGTGTCTACTTTTATAACACAGAAAAATATACATTTGAAATACTTTTTTGTGCTTTTTTCCCCCAAAACCATATGAAATTACATTCAAAATGATCAGTAACTTAGGAAATCTGGTAATATTTACTTTTAGATGGTTATAGTTGAGTGGATAGAGCCTTGAGCTAATTGCACAAAAGCTAATTGCACAAAACTTATCTATAAGTTGGTCAACTAGCTTGTTTCACTAGAACACAGTTTTAAAAGAAATAGTTCTCCAATCATCTTGATTTTCAGAATAACTATCATCTCAGCTCTTAATGCTTATTTAATGTAGATGAGCTTTAATGGAAAAGTTGAAATTGTAGAACCATACAATTTTATAGAAAATGAGGACCTAAAGGGAAGAATCTGTTATGACCACAGTTACTGCATACAGGGATTTTACCTCAATGCTGTAAATGCTGAAACCTTGCTTTCAACCACAACTTACACATCTGGCCATTTCAAAGGTGCATCTACATGACATTTTCCTGAATCACCCAAATAGAAGTTTCTACAGTTATTCTCTGTAGGTAATTGCAGCTTCTAAAGTAACCTCGGGTCACTGAAACACCCTAGTTCTGCAAACAACCCATTATTAGCCAGATTCCATCATGAAAATCCATCCTGTTGCTGCTATAGAGATGTGACTTTATGACATTGGAGGAGAAAATGTAACAAGATATCCGGTGTTTCTCTGTGGTGAAAGCAATGTTCTATGGGCACATTTCATGAACCACAGTTATTAAGAATTGGCTTATCTTCTTGGTTTGTTTCATCCTCTTCTATCTTATGAAACTCTTCTAGGGAGTTACATATATGTTGTGTGCCTACACATTAACAATATTTGTTCTTAAAGTATAAAACTTGTTTTCCTCAAATACTTAGTACAAAACTTCCACTGTCCTCCTGTGACCATTGTCTCCATCAGAGTCCATAAAGGGACAGGAAACATACCAGTTACTGAACAGAGAACATTTCACAAGAATTGTCTACTAGGTATAGAGTTGTGAACTAGGTAATTAAAGAGCAAAAAGAGAATACTAATGTACTGCAGAGGCAGCAATTGCAGGAAGAAGACTGTATCCCAATGCTTGTAAGAATAAAGGGAAAAGGCTGGAATTTTGGAAATCTAGCAACTTCGAAGAGGTCCTGCACAGCCCAAACTCAGGCCTTTGAGGAGAGAGTAGTGGTTTAGTTGCTCAGTGGGTACTAATGCCTCTGAGCTTGGAGACCACAAGGGTCTGAAGCCAGCACCTCAGTCCACAGGATACTGTCAGCTGATGCTGGTGACTATAGGGTGACCCAATGAGGTGTGTTCCACACATACTGAGAAATTGCTAACTGAACTCAGCCGCTGCTACGTAAGGAAGAACCATTGCTGCCTGCATGAAGAAGCACTGCCAAGGTGAGGCTTGAAGGAACTCCAGGCAGACAGGAAGCCAGCAGGGAGTAAACAGGCAGGGGAAAGTTCCATTCTCTTACAGCCTTCCTGTTTCCCTTTCTGCCCCCTATTGGCTGAATCTCACAGGAGGCCAACAGAAAGAAGGTTTGCGAAATCCCTGCTTCAGCATCACAAGGTAGTTATGGAAGGATGATTTGGAGCTGAGAGACAACCGCTTAGTAACTGGCACAACCACCCATAGAAGAGTCTTCTGAAATCACTGAAAATGGACTCCTGATTACAGTTCCACTGTGGTAAATGGCTAAACTAACTAAGGAGCTTTATGACTCAGTGTAGCTTCACAGTTTTAACAGTCGAGGAAAAGATGAGAATTCAAATTCTGACCCCTGCTCATTATAGAATACAAGAAGATAACACTATTTATCTCAATGTCTATCTCTGATTCCTGTTTGAGGAATATTGAACCAGCTGAGAGTAAAAAAAATTAATAAAATAAATATGACAAATATTTATCAGACATTAAAAAAAGAAATTAGGGAGTTTTGGTTCTCTAAACCAGACCAAATAAAGCTATTCTCAAATGATGTTTGTTAAAAAGGCATTCACTCTCAGTTCTCTCCTCACCCCCACCCCAACATACACTAAATAACTAGAACTTCTCACTTCTGCCTACATCAAAAAAATCAAAACCTGGCTTTGGTCAGTGTGTGGAAATATTCACATTTCTATGCAGGAGGGCAGTTTGGCTATATGTATCACAATCCTCTAAAATATGCTTTGTTCTTTAGGCAGAAAATTCATTTCTAAAAATTTACTCTAAGGAGATAATCACATGGATATGAAATAGATTTAGCCTAAGATCATTCCTATCAGTGTTGTTTAAAATAAAGGAGAGCTGAAAATAAACCTGAAAGTTTATCCATAGGAGCCTGGTTAAGGAAATTATGCAAGTGATGAAATACTATGCAATCTATAAACATGACGAGCCAGACAGATCCTTTTTAGCAGAGAAAGAGTAAGTTATAGAACATTCATTCATTCATTCAAAGCCCGAGTACCTGCATTAGCCAATGAATCAAACACTGATGAGATCCTTGCCCATAAAAAGCCCCCATTTATGAAAAACTATGTATGTATATGAAAATGAATGCACACACACACATATGTATATATATACACAAAAGTCTGGTCAGATTTCTTCAAAAATATTACAAGTCATTGGATAAAAAAAATGTGCTTGCCTCTCGGTGATGAGGCCGTAGCTGAGTTCTACTTCTGCCTTTGTCCTCTTGTATATAGTGCATTAGTATGAAATTATTTTTACAAAAACAGCATAGCCACTTTAAAATATGCTACACTTATTCAAAATCTAGAGCACTTCATTTTAGCAGAGTTCCCAATTGAATGTGATTCCCTTTTGCTCAGAATTACTTTTATCATTTGGTTTGTGTCATTCTTGGAAACTTTATATTTTGTTCTGAATGATAATTAGTTTTGTACTTGTCATCTCCTCTTTTTTTTTTTTTTTTGTCTTTTTTTTTGTCATCTCCTCTTATAAGATTACAAGTATCTTTAGGACAGTGACACAATCTCATGTAACTCTCCCTTAGAACATTTAAAATAGAGGTTTAAGTTTAGTGTATGCTCAGTAAATACTGTGTTGCATTCCTAATTTCACTCACCATCAAATTGTGCTGGGCATTAATCAGAGTAACTACTTTGCTCATATAGTTATAGGTAATCATGCGCTACTTATAGCCCATGCTGAGAAGCAGTCTTAGCGAGCTATGTTTCGTAATATATAATGTTAATCCTCCAGACACAGCTGATTGTACTAAGGATGGACACTTGACCCAAAAGCAACCAATCCAAAGCCTGGCCACAGACATGAGCTGGAATGAAAATTTGATCAATAGGCTATTCATAAGAGAAAAAAAAAATCAAAATGGTTATAAACCTATGAAGTGGTTGCCAGTTTTATTAATAATCATGAAAATGCAAGCTAAAACAAAACAAACATAATTTTTTACGCATTGGATTATTTTTAAAAAGAAAATGACTATGTCTCATATTGAAAAGAATCAAGAAAAATGGTCACTTCCATATGCCACAGATGGGAATATAAATTAAGACTTTTTTGGGATGACAATTTGAAAGTGTCTATCAACCCCATTTACATTGTGCTTATCTTTTGATGCAGTTATTTTGCTCCAGGAATACAACTTGCAGAAATATCCCCATGTGCACAGAGATGAGGCAAGGATGATCTTTGTAATGTTCATCAGAGAAACATTTAAAATATTTCTGTCATTAGGAAACAAGGGTTAAATAAACTGTTATATCCATACTATAAAGAGGCAGGGATTCAATAGTTACTAAAATCGAATCCAACACCCTTACCATGACCCAAAGTCCTAAATAATCTGACCCCTGCCTCATTTCCTCCCTCTCCCCCCACCACTTATCCTGCTTCAAAGGTGTATGTTTGTTTGATAAGCCATTTGTTGTTTTTTAATCTTGCAGTGTGGTGTAATTTAACTGAGTGAATTTAAGGTAAATTAGATGAAAAAGCACAAAGGAAAAAACAATACAAGAGAAAATGTTATAAAAATAGATGTGCCTCATGTTAGACTAAAATGCGTCTTCTTATTTTTCTTACTCAATGCGTCAATGCATCATGATAGCTCACGTTATGCATTGCATTTATTTTCTTTAGAGCCTCTCCACGTGATGAAGGAGAAATCATGGGTAAGCATTTCAGAGAGCTCTGGTATTAGGTCTCCTGTCTCTTTATCCATTAAAATAATAGTTCATTTATTTCTATTAAACTAATTTTGAATCATACCTGTAATCCTATCAGAAGATATTATCATCTTTAAGGTTTTATATGGGATCTGAGTGAGATTGCTCATATGATTAATCATGTTGATTGATCAAGTCATCATAATCTTTTAATTCAAAACCCTGTGTCGGGACACCTGGGTGGCTGAGCGGTTAAGCGTCTACCTTTGCGTGATCCTGGAGTCCTGGGATTGAGTTCCGCATCAGGCTCCCTGCATGGAGCCTGCTTCTCTCTGTGCCTATGTCTCTGCCTCTCTCTCTCTCTCCCCTTCTCTGTGTCTCTCACGAATAAATAAATAGAATCTTCAAAAAAAAAAAAAAAACCTATGTCATGTTTACCCATAAATGAACCCTGACCATGTTCACTCAGTCCACCACTGGTGTTGGATTACACTTTACTAATAATTTCAAGACTACCTTGTGCTTTTTCTGCTTCAGAGCATGAAGTTTGTCACTTGTGAATCATGATTAAATCTGAGCATATATGATTACAAATGCACACATGGCAAAGGTTGGCTTTCACAATTCAAAGCGTCTACGTACAAAGAACTGCTCTTTTTAGAGAGAACTGAAAACAACAAAAAACAAGGTATCGTATCTCATTTGTAGATTTTGTTCCCTCCTCTGAAAGAGGCCGAAAGATTAGGTCACACTGTTCTATGAAAGCATATTCTCTCTTACACTGAGGCAAAGATTTGATTTAAGTGTGCTCATCACCATAGCCATGCCTTTTATGCTGTGAGCTATTGAAACATGAATACTCCACTAATTCTTTGCAACTACTAGACTGCAAATCAAACATGCCACTTAGTAAATGACCCTTATTCTTCATTTCTTTTCTTACTGAAGATCCCTAGCTGTTTGTAGGTACTACAACAAAACATGGAAGTTTTTGAGGAAAATGCTTTAACCTACTGTTCTCCTCAGGCAACTTGCATCATTTGAAGCTCTCAGTATAATGAAACAAACAGCTAGTTGAAAGGTGAAAATTTTAGTCAAACAATTTTTATTGGGTTTATATTTTTATTCCTTCCATAGGATGCTAAATAATGAATGTGAACGATTTTTTTCCCCACTGAGTTTGCCCATTTTTTTGGTGGTAGGTAATTAGAAACACAAATTCATTAAGAAATGAAATGGTCGGGGATCCCTGGGTGGCGCAGCGGTTTGGCGCCTGCCTTTGGCCCAGGGCGCGATCCTGGAGACCCGGGATCGAATCCCACATCGGGCTCCCGGTGCATGGAGCCTGCTTCTCCCTCTGCCTATGTCTCTGCCTCTCTCTCTCTCTCTGTGACTATCATAAATAAATAAAAAATTAAAAAAAAAAAAAAAAAAAAAAAAAAGAAATGAAATGGTCATTAAAGGGATGATTTGTAAAGATAATTCTTCTGGGGAAAAGAGCAAATTTAGCAGTAACAATTTAAAAAATTAATTCAGCCTAACCATAATAATAACGACTCCCATTTACTAGATATTGGCTATGTTCTGGCCACTCATCAGAATTTATCACCTCTGGCCAGCTCAGAGCTGAGAGCCCATGGGACTTAGCAGTAAAAGCAAGTCATTGTGGTGTTTGCCAAACTGAGTTTCAGAATCAGTTTCAGTGGGGGTGGAAGCCAGGTTTCAATGGATTGAGGAGGAGTGGGAGAGAAGGAAGTGGAAGCAGCTACCATGGAAACAAAATTACTCATGAGGGGGAAAGGAGAGATACCATAGAAGCTGGATGGAAAGTGGGCTTTAAAAAAAGAAGTTTGTTTGAGATAGGGGAGAACTGAGTTTATATCACTGAAACCTGGAACAGCACCCTGAAGGTACAGAAGACAGATGAAGTAATCTACTGATCAAGGCAACTGAAAAATCAGAAAGAAGAAGAGGAATTCAGGAGAAGACATCCCTTCTGTGTTCTGATCTTGTCAAACCCATACTGGACATCTGGCCTTAGGTATCCCATGAGCACCTCCACTTCAGCATTTCCACCCACACCCCCAAAATTGTTCTTCTGCTTTTGCTTCCTCTTTTACCAAAGGCACCATTATCCACCTACCTTCCCAAACCCCAAATCTGGAAACAATGCTGAATCATGCCTTGTTCTTATCCTCTCAACCAATTGCCAAGTTCTATCCATTTTATCCATTTAAAAAGTAGGTATATAACAGGGTGCATGGGAGGCTCAGTCAGTCAAGCATCCAACTCTTGATTTTGACTCAAGTCATGATCTCAGGTACCTGGGGTCGAGTCTCACATTGAACTCCCATGCTCGGTCTCTCTCTCTCTCTCTCTCTTTCCACTTCTCCTTTCTCAAATAAATAAATACATCTTTGAAAAAATAGGTATATGACATAACTCCTGAGGATCTTTCCCTCAGTACCTAACTAAGTCCAAGTTAGGTGCTCTGCTTTATCAGTCAGGATCCCATCAGAAAAACAGAAACTACTCTAGAGAATCCAGAAGAGGTGATTTAATGCAAGAAATCCATTCCACAGAGGAGGAAAGCATTGAGAAGTTCAGGCAACTGAGCCAATGACAGTCACAGAAAGCCAACTACCACCCCTGGAACTGGAGGAACAATTAAAGAGATGGTTTTATGAGAACCAGTGGTGTACTGGTTAATGCTCAATATCCAGCTCTCTCAGGGAATAACGAGAGCTGTTTGCCAATTCCTGTGGCATCAATATCCCACAATGGCTGATGTTAAGCTACCAACTCATCACCAAATACAGAACTGGGGAAAGATACTCGTATTCTGCCCTTGTGAACTGACATAACCACAACCAGAAGCTGGGCCAGTCAGACAGAATTTCTTTTTTTTTTTTTTTAAGATTTATTTATTTAATTGAGGGAGAACATGATGGCAGGGGAGGCGGGAGGGGCAGAGAGGGGGAGACGGAGAATCTCAGGCAGACACCCGCTGAGCATGGAGCCCGATGCAGGGGCTCCATCTCCCAACCCTGAGGTCATGATTTGAGCCAAAAGCAAAGAGTTGGATGCTACCCGACTGAGCCACCCAGGCACCCCCAGAATTGCCAGCTATGGAGGAGAAGCAGCTATTTCCAAAGATGCCACCTGGGAGGGTCAAGGGCAACAGATGCTTTGGCTTCTCCAAAACTACCACCTTCTGTTCTCTCTCTAGTGCCCTTCTTTGGCCAAACCCAGCAGAAACCCAGTGTAGCCTGGGAAATGCAGCCCAGAACTGCAGATCTCCTCAGATACAGAGCAGCTGAGAAGGGCCAGGAATAAACCCAAGAATGTTTGAGCAAAAAAGTCCTGGGGCGCTTCTACCTCCATTATAATTAGTCTGTAAGCTCTCTGAGGACAGGGCCACTTCACAGCTTAGAGTCTGGGGTTGAAGGAGCACCACGTATTTTACAGAATCAATGAATGATTTATTAGCAAATGGAATATCTGCATTTAATAAGTGGAGTGTGTCACTTTGTGTATATGTGACTTGCTGTCAAATCACCACATTTATTGAGATGGTGGAACTACAACTTGCCAAAATAGCATAGGAAGGTATCATACTACTTGGCTTCTTAAAATTCTCATTGGGGCCTCAGCCCTTTGAGCCCATCTCATGCAACTTGCTGGAAGACTGAAAGCTTTTGATGGATCGTATGGCCAAACAAAAATCTCCTGTAGTTTAAAAATCTCTGAATTATTTACAAATCTGTTTTAGCAATTACCATTAACCTACTATGGTCTACAAGTTCCCTATTCCATCTAGTATAGCCTCTTCCTCTAGTAACTCCAAAGCCCTTAGTTAAAACCTTCATTTGTATTGCTAGTTCCTGCCCATGGGCAAATCCCTTCAGTTTCCACCAGGCCTCTCCTGGTCCAACTTCTATCACTATCCACCTTCAAGGGAGTCAAATATACTTCTTTCTTTTCTTTTTTTTTTCTTTTTTTTTGTTTTTTTTTTTGTTTTTTTTTTTAGATTTTGTTTGTTTATTCATGAAAGACACAGAGAGAGAGGCAGGGATTTAGGCAGAGGGAGAAGTATGCTCTCTGCAGGGAACCTGATATGGGATTCAATCCCAGGACCTGGGATCATGACCTGAGCCAAAGGCAGACACTCAATCACTGAGCCTCCCAGGTGCCCTGGAGTCAAATATTTATCATTTGAAGAATTATCTGTAGTAGAATTTTCCTGTGGACCTTACCCCTACGTGCTTCTGCTTCATGGGGCTGCCTTTGATCAAATATGTATTTAAAAATATTTGTAAGTCTTGTCAAAGATAAACAAAACTGGACACTAGTTAAAATGGAAAGGATAGATTTAACCAGTAATCTACCATATTAGGGATGTAGGATATTACTATACTCAAAAGGGTAAATGAAGAGCCCATGTGACCTGAAGTCCACATCTATTTGCACTGAGGGGACTGCATGTTTTAAAGGGATAATGAGGGAATAGGAAAGGGGTAGGGGTTGGATAGTGAGCAGGGCTCAGTAGAATCAGGGAAGTGAAAAATTACAAAACAGGGGGAAGAGAGGGAGTGGTGCCTATGACACTCATCTGGGTTTGTTAGCTGGTGCTTATGCACTTTAGGCTCCTACCGTCTCACAGAAGTTAGGAGACAGGGGCCCTCTCTTCAGGTATTGGTTGAAACAAACAGTAAAATCTTGACAGCCCTGAGTTTCCTCGGGCAGGCACTTTAAGTGGATTTGGGTCTTCCTGGGGATGTAGTCTTTAGCTGTTAGATTCTACTTTAATGTTTTGGGTGAGTCCTAGACCAGGGTTTGGCCTTCTCCAGAAGAGGGCTCAGAGGAGCCCAGCTGGAATTTGGTCAGGGAGAGAATCAGTCAGTCTCAAGCCAAAGTATATTCTCAGTGACTCACTCTTACCAGACAGCCTCTCCATCAGACAGGCACGAGAAGGCCATTCGATCAGAGAATTAGGTCCTTTTTCCTTACCTACAGCATAAACTGTTTGTGAGGGGATGAGGTGTGGTACCTTTTTGAACTAATCCTCTTGTGAATAAATCTATTTTTCTTCACCTTCAGTGTCACCGGGGTGGTGACCACGGTGGGGGTGGGGGAGACCAAGTGATGGATGAGGTCTTCCCCAGGTGCAGGCAATATAGGAGTGTATCTGATCTATAGAGATTTTACATTTTACCATGTGCTCGCAATTCTAAATAATGTCAGTAATAAAAATACTCCTACTCCCTGAAATTTTTGTTGATCTAAATTCTAAGTAATTGCTCTGGCTATTGTCGTTTTGCTAATATACATGTAAGCTTCAAATTAGTACAGTTTTATCGCTTATTCTCCAATAGATATCATATTTTTTAAAGGGAAGTTAATTTGGAGGATTTCCAGTTGTACAGTCAGCTTCTAGCACTGTGGACTCAGCACATGCCTTCCTTTTCAAATAACTTTGTAATGGTTCAGAAATCATTTGAACTCGCTTTGGGTGCTGTGGGTAGCTTTCATTTTTTCATGTAAGCAGCAGATTCAAAATATACGACAGCACAGGGATTGTAAAGACAAAGAGAGAGAACTTGAGTCAAGTAACTCAAATTACTTGTGTTAAAAACATTAAGAAGGGGGGGCCTGGGTGGCTCAGTGGTTGAGCCTTTGGCTCAGGTCATGATCCCGATGTCCTGGGATAGAGTCCCACATCAGGCTCCCCACGGTGAGCCTGCTTCTCCCTCTGCCTATATCTCTGCCTCTCTCTTTGTGTCTCTGATGAATAAATAAATAAAATCTTAAAAAAAAAAAACCATTAAGAAGGAAAACAGAGTGTGAACCATAAGATACAGTATTCCATTTGCTAAGTACAAAATTTAATTCATGCGTATTGACTAGTATCTTTAACATTGAAATGTCTTATACTTAATTAGTAATAGTTTTAAAGCTAAAATTTGAATCAAGAAAAAAACCTATTTCATTAGGATGAGCACTTAGTTGTTGGTTAAATGTTGGCTTTAATAAAATTCACTTATTAATTATCAGAAGATTGTTTATGTAAGATATTGTAATAGAACTATGACTGGTGATTTAAAGTTCAAGCTGTTAAATAGATGTAAAAACTATTGAATGAATAGCTGTGTGTTTATCCATTTTCGTGCTGCATGCGCGTTTTATCTTTCAATTATTTTCAATTGGCGTGATGCAAAGTTCAATGAAAGAATTTTTTTCTTGCCTGTGTTTCTTTTCTAGCCATTATCATTATAAGCCGTTAGTTTCTTTTGATTATTTCTGCAAATAGCTTTGTCACGAGAGGAGGGATTAAAAAACTGAGACACTCTGGTGTCACTCTAGGTCGGCCCCTGCTGCCAGCCAGGCCCATCCCTCCCCGTCCTCTCCCACAGCACCTGCCGCCGCCTGGGCTTCTCTTCCCACTCAGGCAACCTTACAATCTGTTTCCCATACAGGAGTCAGAGTGACCTTTTCAAAATACAGATCTGATCATATCCACTCCCTTCTCTTTAGATCAGTCCATGGCTTTGAAATGTTCTTAAAGATGTGTCTTCTTGGCGTGGCTCCAGCGGCCCTGCCCTTCCCTGTCTCCCCCCAGGCTCTTGGGGTTCTCGCCCTCCCCATCACATCAGCTCATACTAAGTCTGTTCTACTTCCACATTCCCTCTCCCTCTTCTGACATTGTTCACTTTGCCAAAAAAGGCTACTTCCCCCGCTTTTTTTCTAGTTCATTCTTACTCATCCTTCAGAGTTTCATTCAATGTTAGTTCTTCAAAGATGCTTCTCCTGGTCCCCTGGGGCTGGATGAAAACACAATTATAGCCTCAAACAGTGTCTTGTATCTCTCCCTCCAGCTCTGTCAGAGTCGCAGTTTTACTGGTGTTGGATGCTTATTGATTAATGTTTGTTCTGTTCGACTCTGCTACTTGCTCATCATGATGTGTCTAGAGACTGGCTGGCGTTGTGCCTTGCACATGAAAGAAGGAGAGAGGGAGACAGAGGGAGAGAAGAGAATGGAATTGGAAAATTGGAGAGCGGAACAAAGTTTTCTTTAAAAAGCCTATATAAGTAGATAAAATGTTACCTGTCAGATGTTAGCATGGTATGAGATAATTTGGAACTTGAAACTTTTACTGTAAATTTTCCACAAGATATTTAGGAAAGGTTAATTCACTTATAATATTTATTTAGTATGATTTCTCATACAAATCTCTTTTCCAACAGTTACTTTGTAAGGTCCTCATCTTATAAAGATATGGTCCAAAAAATGCAAAAAAAAAAACCCACCAAAACCAAGCAAATTAGCAAACACTGAAAAGATATTCTCAAATTATATCACAGATAAAATATTAATTTCCCTAATATAAAAGACCTCTAGGGGCATGGTGACTCAGTCAGTTAAGCGTCCAACTCTTGATCTCAGCTCAGGTCTTGATCTCAAGATTGTGAGTTCAAGCCTTGCACTGGGCTCCACACTGGGCATGGAACCAACTTTAAAAAAAGAAAAAAAAAAAAAAAGACCTTTGAAAAAACAAAACAAAACAAAAAGACTAACTCCCTTTTATCTAACTTTTATAGATAAACAGACAAAAGATATGAAGAAAGAATTCACAAACACAACACATGCTCAATCTTGCTCATAATAAGATAATGCAACTAAAATTGCATGGATGAAATCAGTAGAAATTCAAAACCTTGACAACATACTCACACTGTTGGAGTGGCTGTAGGGAAACGGGCTCTCATATTTTGTTGGTGAGAGGGATCTACAGGGACACAGTCCTTATGAAGGGGAACTGGGAATAACTAGCAACATTATATATCTATTAAACTTTTGATCACCTTCCAAAGAAAATGTTTTCCAAAAATCTACTTCAAAGATGCTCTGGGGGAAGGGTATGAGTGAAGGGTTCTCGGGGTGCCATTTTACTCCTCTCTACTTTTGTGATTATTTGTAAATATTCATAAGGAAAAGGCTTTAACAATTAGTATCTACTGATGTTTTCTTTTGACTATAATATTCTAATGCCTGAGCTTGAGTTTCCCCCAAAATAAAGCCTAAAATAAAATCTGCTTCCCGAATGAACAAGTTAGAAATGATGGAGGGGTATGGTAAGCAGGGAAGAAGGGAGAGTCCTTACAAAGGTGCCTTGTTGAGTTGGCCACCACAAGAGGTTGCTCAAATGGAGGGGCTTTCTAAGAAGCCTGATGAACTTCAGAAGGGGGGCCCCTCTTAGCCTTGGTGAGACCCCAAGGTAGGAGGTGAGCATTAATACCTCTATGGTACCTGAGTCCACATCCTGTTAGATGACCCCTGTAAGAAGTCAAGCCTGCACAGAACTTTTTCCTGCATCTGTGGCTGGATGCCACAGTGTCAACACACTGATGCACAGAATTCAACACAGTGTACCAGAGGTGCATGCTACCCTGAAAAGGGATTCTTCACACTTCCGGGTGAATTTTAGGAGTTTCTTTTGATTTCCTTTGAGTGAAATGAATAATACGACGACATTAGAAATATTAGTAATAGTTGCCCCGAACACCAAATTGATCATTATTATCCACTTGATCAAGATATGCAGCTTCTTTAGGAAAGAATAACCACAACATATTGCAGCTAGAAAGTGAGGGGTTCAAGTATGTACCAATCTATCAGAGTAAGCCAGTTGTAAATGGTTCTTAGTGAAGTAGGCCTAAATGTTTAGCAGGTTTAGCATATTAAGTATGCTAATGGTTTGGGAGAAGTATCTTAAATATATACGTTATAATATAATACATATATATATGTATATATACATATTGAGTTTTAAAGTTTGATAATAAAAAGAGAGGGAAAGTAAGCTGGCATATCGTCTGCTCCATAAACAGTTATTGAGGCAGATAGAACAGCCAAGTGCTCATTCTGAAATGCTGATTATTTCTCTGTGCCAGACAGAAGTGGGAATCAAAATGATTTACTCTAAGAACTTTGACTGTATTACTGTGAAATCATTTATACACTGTTAAATGATTTGAATACCCACAAAAATCTATACGTCCCCAAAGCATGTTCCTTTGCATTTCCTCCACCAAAGCCAGATATTATGTGAAGTAATGAGGCTGGAATTCATAAGCAGATAAAATTTCTATTGGCTTCAATCATATGGGCTGGTTAAAAGGTGGCTGTCATCTCAAAATGGTCTTCCCATATGTATTAGTTTCTAACTGCTGTTGTAACAAATTACTACAACCTTTGTGGCTTCAAACAACAGAAATTTGCTTTCTCACAGTTCTGGAAGCCCCAAGTCCAAAATCAAGCTGGCAGCAGGGCCATGCTTCCTCCTGGGGCTCTTGGGGAGAATCTGTTCCTTGTCTCCTCTAGCTTCTGGTGGCTGCTGACACGCCCTGGTGTTCCTTGGCTGGTAGGTTGTATCACTCCAATTTCTGCCTTTGTCTTCACACAGCCTTCAAATCTCCCTCTACATCTTTCTTCTAAGGACTGTGATGCCATTTAGGGCCCACCAGGATAATCTAGGGTATCTCTTCATCTCAAGATCCTTATTTGCACCTGCAAAGACTCTTTGTTTTCCAAATAAGTAACATTTACAGGTTCCTGGGTTAGAACCTGATATTTCTTAGGACACCATTAGGCTCATTATACACCCACTTTGAGTTAATCTACTGAGATTCTAATTTCTGTCTTATTTATTGTTGCTATAGAATAACAGCTGAAAAGGAAATTAAGCTGCTCTCATACTTACCCATATACTCACGCTAAGATTAGCCATAATTTTGTTTCTAAGGTCAGCACGCTTTTTCTGCAAAGGGCCAGACAGTAAATATTTGATATGATCTCTGTCAGAACCATTTAACTCTGCCATTATAGTGAGAAAGCAGCCATAAACAATACATAAATGAATGTGTTCCAATAAAACTTCATTTTCAAAAACAGGAAATGGGCCAGATTTGGCCTGTAGACTGAGGTTTGCCGACTCATAAATAAGGTCTAGGCTTTTCTTGAGGAAAATGAAAATATTTGTGTATTTCAGGGTTTGTGCTACAGAGACATCTCTATTTTTCCGCAGCTACCCCACAGAAGGGAAGGGTGAATATTCTGGAGTGAAGATAGAAGGAAGGTAAACTGGGTCAGAAACACAGATAGGGAGTGAGGCAGCCCATGTCTAAGGGGAAGAGACGTGGCAGCTCCAGGACTAAATCAGTTTCCTCTGCTACTGTAACAAATCACCACAAACATATGGTCTAAAACCACACAAATTTATTACCTTATAGTTGCGTAGATTAGAAGTGCAATAGAGGTCTTCATGGGGCCAGAAGCCCGAAATTCAAAATCAAGATGCCAGCAGGGCTTTTTCTGGAGGCTCTAGAGGAAAGTCTGCTTCTGGTCTTCACTAGCTTCTAGAGGCTGCCCACATTCCTGGGCTCCTGGTCCTCTTCCTCCATCTTCAAGGCCAGCAGCAGCGGGTTGAGTCCTTCTCACATCACTGCACTTCAGCCTTTTCTTCTGCTAAACTCTTAGACACACAAGGACCCTTAGTACTACATTGGTCCTACCCAAATAATCCAGGGAAATATCCTTATATTAAGTCAGTTGATTAGAACCTTAATGGCTCATGCAGCTTTAGTTCCCCCTTTCCATGTAATGTAACATATTCACATGCTCTGAAACTAGGATGTAACATCATGGGGAGACCATTATTTTGCCTACTACAAGGAACATACAGGACCCGTATTCTACTCCAAGGAGAGCTCAGGAGTGGTGGAACTTCCAACGGATGATGAAGATAGGGATACAAAGAGGCTGGAAATTAAACCCCCTGATCTGGAGAGCAGCAATGAGTTTCTTGTGGCAAAGGGAACCATATGAAAGATGTCTCTGGATCTTGGCAAGAGAAGCTCTGCAGCTCTCAACAGACTTGCCCAGCAATAAAATGAGCAATAGTGGCCATCAGGAGCTAAAGACCAGGGACCTCCCCCATTGTCATGGAATTATTCACACCTCAGCTTCTTAGATAGAAGTAAAGATCCAGTCCCAGTAATGACTGATACCAGATGTCCTGCCAGTCAGGTGATTGAGAACTCAGAGACAGGTTAAATATGATACAGAAAAAAATAAAAGAATAAGACAGCCCCGTTATTCCCAAGATAACACAGGACTTCTTCATACTCACTACATAATCTTTCAAAGTATAAACTTTCAACGAGTATATTTTCTTTGTGTCCTCCTCTGATCTCCTATGATTACAACCCTGCTACTCAAAGCCTTTGAGGTTTCAGCAATTCTGAGACTGGCATTAAGATCCCCCTACCAGCCACCATCAAGATCTGATCTAATCCTACCATGCAAATTCCTACCAAATATTAACTTCTACATACTTATGATTTCTATCCAAGTTACAATATTTTTCCTATTAGTGGGTATCTTTATAGTGTTTTCCTGCCTTAAAAGGCTTTTTCCACCCTAGCTTTGCACCTCCCATCCAAGGTCATTTGAATGCTCCTTTCAATCATAAATCCTTCCCTGATCTTCCCAACTGAATTATTGCAGAACCCCATTCTATTTATTTATCCCTCCAACTGCCCTAGTCTTCTACCAGTGTATCAGTCATATGTCATCAGAAAACAGAAACCACAGTATTTCCCCAAAACTAATTTAGTGTAGAGACTGGTTCTCCAGGTATATGAGGGGTGAAAGAGCAATAGAGAACACTAAAGATTACCCAGAGATAACAAGCAGCTACCACCCACGGAGCTGAGATAATAAAAAAGAAGAGGTTGGATTACTAGAATTTAGGATCTCAGAGTAGGCACCTTGCAGAATGGGGACTCAGACCTCTAAGAAGGGGCCATGCCTGACTGTTGTTGATCCTTATGGAGAGGAGCAATTAACTAGTTTGGGGAGTTCAAGGAAGCTGGCAATTGAAATCAACTGTCACTCTTAAGACAAACTGTTCCCACTTGGGTGAAATGTCACTGTGAAGGTGGATGCCAGTAGGAAAAACAAACAAGAACAATGAAGCCCCTCCCAGCTCCTCCCTCCTTCTTTTGTTCATGTCACTCCAGTGCTTCTTGGGACCTACCAGGAAATGAGTTGGCAAATGAGTCTAGAAAATACAGTTTGCTGGGTCTGAGCCCCAGAATGGTAAGGCAACATACAAAGGTGGAATTGAAATCAGACAAGGCAGGCATTCTGGAAGACTGAGGGAAATGCTTTGAGGTAGTTCTTCCTTTAGTACCTTTAAACTGTAAAGTATAAAAGTTGATCGTGCAGCCACCACATAGGGCTGGTCCAAGTCCCAGTGGTAACTCTTACTTTTCCACTAACAAGCTTCCTTTTTACAGTGAAACATCTCCATTCACAGCACCAAGAGGATCTCCAGACACCAAAACCAAAACTCTTGTAATCTACCAACTTCTTCCTCTTTATCGTACACTACTCATCCACAACCAAGTCCTACTCATAATATCTTGATCTCTATCCCCACTGCCGTCACTCATTTCCAGTCCCTTTATATTTGACTGGCTGAAAATTACCCGGTCAGTCTTTACTTCTTCTAATCTCAAATGTCTTTGTCCACCAAGTACTGTGTACAACAATGTGGTAGTCACAGAAATAAATATGTTGGAGAGACCATGTTAGCACATACTTTTAAATGATACAAGTAATGACATAATACTTCCAGTGGATATTTTGGAATCCATAAACAAGAGGAAGCAATGAGATTAGAGGTATCGAAGCCAGACAGGAGATAAACATTGAGGGATAATACAAATTATTTAGACAAAAGAGACAGGAAAAAAATAGGGGAAGAGGGCACTCCAGATTGAAGGACATCATAAGGAAGAGTGAGAGGAAAAATGATCATCTTGACTGTTTGGGGATGTAAAGCAGAGAGAATTAATCACATCTCAGGATGCATCCGGGAAGTATCAGAAGGTCCTTGTTAGGATGGCAGCTGTTTTGTCGATGGATACAAATGAGCTGTTGAAGACCTGCATCCAAGGTACTCTGGAAACACCAGTAACGGTAAGTGGAATTGCCATTTCGAAGAGTCTAGCCATTGTTTTGAATGCTCTTCCTGCCTCTGAGATCACACACTGATAGCCTTAGCTTCCCAGTGTTCAAACAATTTTGTTGACTTTCCTCTGCTCCAGTTTACTTTACTCTTCATTTAAACACTAAGTACTTTCATAGCAACTTTGCATAAGTCATATCTCTTCTCATTTTGTACAGGATTTTTCTTTTTAAAATAGAGTGGTCACTTGAGTCTCAGTTAAGGTACTTTTGTCAGCAAGGAAAAGAAGATGTCAAGAACGGCTGGCACATTTAAGGAAAACATGCTCTGTGTAACAAGAAGACCTGAGTAATCACCAAGACCAGATGGGCTCTTCCAGGGATGGCTCTGAATGACTGGAGCAGTTCTAGGAGTCCCAGGTTTAACAACACCATCTCAAGTCAGAAGAGAGGAGAGGGCACCCCCCCTTGCCTGTGTCTCTTTTTAAATCAGAGAAACATTTTCAGTCACTCCCCAGACAAGGCTCTCCCCTCATATCTCTTGGGCCAAAATGGTGTCATGTGCCCATCTTTAAAGGAATCCTTTAAAAGTGAATGGAATAACTGGGATAAGTTTAAAGTAATCAGAACTCAACCCTTAGGGTACAGGACAGTTCCACTCACTCTTGAAGCCAGAAACCAGCCAACACCTGAAAAAACATCAGGTTCTGTCACCACAGAACAGGGGTTGAGCAGGGCTGGAGGATGGCAGTTGAACAGGCGGTAATAGCCCTCGCACCATTTTCCCTCCTTAATTATAGTTATTTCATACCTTCCAAGCTTTCTTTTTGTTAACTTCCCAAATTTGATTTTATTTTCTTGATAGAACATTCAATAATTTTTAAAAGATTTTATTTATTTATTTATTTGAGAGAGAGAGAAAGAGAGCACCAGTGAGGGGAGGGGCAGAATGAGAGGGAGAGGGAGAAGCAGACTCCTGGCTGAGCAGGGAGCCAGACATGGGGCTCCATCCCACAACCCTGAGATCATGACCCAAGCTGAAGGCAGACGCTTAACTGACTGAGCCACCCAGGTGCCCCACAGTCAGTGTATTTTTTTTAAAGGTTGATAATACACATAAAAATGAGTGTTGATTTGCTCTCATCTGTCATCCTTAAACAATCTGCCCAACATACCAAGTTCACCCCTTCATTATTCTTCCTCTCCACGTAGCCTGAACACTGCACTGTCCTTAGCATTTTTCACATTCACGGCCTTTTTATATCAGAGGTTCAACAATCACACATGCTCTCCATAGATCTACCTCACTTCTTTACATGGTCCTTAGTGACTTGTGGCTCCTGCCATCTTTCTCACATATCCTGTAAAATCAGAGCTCACCAGAAATGCTTCCATATTACTACCCGGGTTCCATTAAGGGCATCTTTTTCCCTTACAGTTTTGAGAGTGTGTTGTCAAAATTTCACTTCCATGATTCTTCTTTCTCCAACCAGCTTCCCTTTTAAATTTCTCTTTATAAAATTATTAAATGTTTTATCTAACCTTCCTTAGGACTGATTTTCAAAAGTCTGTATTATATGCCTACCTTCTATATTTGTTGGCTCTCAAATGCAAGCAGCAGAATAGTTATATTCTTCCAAAATTCCAGTTCTTTCCACAGAAAGCTTGACTAAAAGAGAAAGTACCTGAACTGAGTTAAAATTTTGGCTTTTCCACTTTAGTGGTTAAAGAAATAACTTCCCCCCAAGTCTGATTTCATGTATATAAAATGGTGATACAAATATTTGCTTCATAAACTGTGAAATTAAATGATGGTGTGTGTGTGTGTGTGTGTGTGTGTGTACTATCTCACTCTCATTTTTTTTCAATGTAAGGTTTTAAAATGTCAGAATGTGAAGTTCTTCAAAACTACCATAAAATTGGAGTTACAGATTCAATCGGTCATCATGATCCTGCCTGTGACTGTCCTCTCGGCAGCCTGTAGCCTTCTCCCTTCAAGCTACCTGAAAGTCCACTCAAGTAATTCAAAGTGTGTTTGTGTGACCAAGTTCACATTGACCACATTCTCTCAGGAACTTGGAAAGGTCAGACTCACCAGAGGCAGGGCCCTTTACAGGCATGGAAACATTTTTGAAAATTGCAGTCGTTAATTTGTGGTCCTGCTTGGCTTTTTTCTCTGTGTCATTTCAAGTTAACAGTGTGTTACACAATTAGATATATTTTTTTTTTCCTTTCCCGAGAAGAGAGATCCCTCTAGTGGTTCGAGTGAGTCTTGATTTTTCGGTGAGCAGAGGAGAACAGCGAGAGAGAGCCTGTTTAATTCCTATGAGCTGTCGAGTTGATGAGCTGGGAGGAGAGAGGTGAGCTGCAATAGTCAGACACAAAGAAACATGACCCAGTGGGATCTCTTTCTTTGTTATGGGGGTGGCAATCAAGGAATTTTATAGACCTTTAGAGACTTGTAAGATCCTTGCCACTGATCTATCAGGATCTTTCTGATTATCATTTATGATTTATTATCATTTCTTCAATCCCATTTCAGCTCATCTCTCCCCTATCTGCATTGTTGTGGGAATATGCAAATCCCTCTCATGTAACTGCCAAGTCCGCATACAGTGTCCTGCGCATAATTCTAGATGGAAGCAGTTGAGGACTAAGAGTTGGTTAACATTCTTATGTTTGTATTAAAAGAAATAGTCAAGAAAATCCATTGTGCATTTCCAGTTTTGTGGCTTGTAATTCATTAGGATGAAAGAAGAGGGTGATGGGGTCATTTACTCTCCCTTCAATTCTGATGAAGCAGCTGGAGATATGAAAAAAATCATTCTGCGTGGTCAAAACCAATTAAAAGAGGAATGCCAGCAACCTGCAGTTTTGCACATTAAAAAAAAATGATGCCGGAGATTTAATTGAATAAATAAAATCAGCTCATACTTGAATAACATTCTAACCAATGACTCCACTGCAGACATTTTGGCAAAGCCATTGCCATGTTTGGTATTCAGTCTTCCAGTGGTCACTTGGTTCAGCCTGAGCAAGCATCTATACCTCCTGCACCTGTACCTCCCCCTTGACAGTGGCCAAGAGGAAGACTTAAAGAATGAGTGGCAGATCCACAGTTCTGATCCGCTGGTTCCTGAAGTGACCCTGGCAAACAGAAAAGAAAAATCTCCCAAGTCCATAGGACCTTTGTGTAACAGCTGAGCTGCTTCAAGTGTCCCAGATAAAGAGACTAAGCACTGTTCATGTAAATTATCACTTATCTAAAAACTACAGTCATCGGTTACAGAGCATTGTTTGGATGCTCGGCAATAAATCATTTTTGTGAGTTAATGTGTTGAAACGTATATTGTCCTTCAATGTAAGCAATCAACAGCAATGTCTGTTTTTTGTTCCACTTCAAACTCTTGGTCCCTGGGAAATTTAGAGAGCAAAATGTTTCAATGTCACAGTATGTGTTTCAGAAATTCCCATTTCTCCCTCTTCAGTTCATGTTGAAGGAATAAAAGGCAGCCAGTAAATGGAAGAGGCAAGACAAAAACAAAAAAGTAAACTGGCTTAATTCACAAATCAGGTATGATTACAACCTATGATTACATTCCTTTAAGGATGAATATGAAGCCACAAAGACACTACCTGATATTCTTTGTCCATGTTTTATATTTTAGCTACATTACAAATTAATCCTATAGCCCACCCTCATGATTCAACCTTCTTTTTGAAGGTTTTAGCTATTTTCTAAGTTTGACTCATCCCCATTATTTTAGTAATAAAATATCAACTTCATAATAAAATATTCAATACCCTCAAAGTCCACAGGGGAGAAAACTGACACATGAGGCTCCCAAAAAGATGCTAGATGGGTTCTATGGGTCCTTTCCATACTAGGAGAAGGATTATGATACTTTGATGAGGTCACAAGCTTCAGTATAACTTGTTTATTTAACAAACAATATTAAGTACCCATAGTGATTCATATTGTGTCAGTTTAGTGAAGGTGGAACCCCATTTCCCAGAATTCTCCTCATTGTATAATTTCAAGTTAGTATGAGCCACAAGTGACACTTTGATAATACCTGAGAGATGGAAGTGAAACAGCAGCAGCCTTTTTTTTTTTTTTTTTTTTTGAATGCTTGGAAGATCTGTGCGGGTTATTGACTAGGCACTACTAAAACTCATACCTATTGTTCAGTTGCTGACTCACCTTGAAAGTGTGGGGCAGACCCAAGTCTACCCCTTCTCCTGCTCCCTTCAGATACCCCTTTCCACTTCCCTACTCCTGGGATGGATGAATGTTTGGTTCTGTGACAAAGGACTCAAGTGTTCATTACAGGTCATCTGCAACATCAAAATTGGAGTCTGACGTTGGTTCGAGTTCATTCTTATTAATTCCAGCCTCAAACTCATGGGTTCTAGTGTGTCCTTGCTCTTTACCATTTCACCTTCACATTTTCCTTTCTACTTCAGACATAAAGACAACAGACTCCAGTAGCCTATTTAACCAGCTCCCACAATTGCATAAGGTCAACTCCCTATAATAAAATCCTTATCATACAACACTCCTGGTGGTTCTGTTCCTCTGACAACCCTGATGATACAGTGCCTACTGTGAGCATACCACTACAACTGGCAATAGGGATTTTAAATATGAATAAGTCAATCTAGTAAAGAAGACTATTTGTTTTCTAGGGCTTCCATAACAAAATACCATAGGCTAAGTGCCTTAAGTAACAGAAATTTATTTTATTGTAGTTCTGGAGGCTAGAAGTCCAAGATCAAGGTGTCAGCAGGTTGAGTCTCTCCTTAAGTATCTCTCCTTGGCTTGTAGATGGCCGTGTTCTTGCCGTGTCTTCATTGGGTCTTTCCCCTGTGCATGTGTAACTCTGGCATCTATTCCTCTTCTTATAGGACACCAGTCCCTTTGGATTAGGCCCTGACTCTTATGACCTCATTAACCTTAATTACCCCTTGAAAGGCCCTATTTCCAAATACAGTCACATTGGGGGTTAGGGCTTCAACAGATAAATTTGAGGGGAAAACAATTCAGTTGATAACAAAGAAGTGGGCATACCAAAAATTGTTATTGCACGTGAAGAATGCGAGGTGGAATTATAGAATGCCATGGAAGGCCACAAGATGGATATATAACACAGTTCTGGAATTGTGGGTTCAGAGATAGGGTGATTATACAATGTATCATCCAAAATGGGACACTTGTGAACACACCAGTGTGCCCTAAAAATAAAAAGACACTGATTGATATTCATCAGGCATATTCTAGAACTGTCCTGGGAAACCAGGAGCCATAGACACTCTTCAGAAAAGACCTCATAGGGGTGTAACATCTAAGGCAGGAACTATAGAGGAGTAGACGTCAAGGAGATGAAGATGAGCAGGTGGGGAGTGTACTCTAGATGCTCAGGAAGAAAGAATATAATGAGCAAAGACAGAAAGCTGGAGACACAGTGGCATTTTGGGGGAACCACTGGAGATTCCACATGGTGGAAGTTAAGCAAGGGCAGGGGGCCAGACAAGAAGCAAGGTAAGCAGGATTCAGAGGCTAAAGGGGCTCTTGAAGGGTCTGGACTTGGTTTGAAGGCAGGCACAGGCCATTACAAGTTTCAATCATGGCATAATATGATTTACATTTTAGAACAGTCTCTCAGAAATTAGATCAAGATGTGGTAACTGTAATTAGTAACACCGTATCATATAATTGAAATCTGCTAAGAAAGTAGAACTTAAGTGTTCTCACCAGAAGAAAAAAATGATGAATATGTAAAGTAATGGATGTGTTAAGTAACTGGATGGGAGAAATCCTTTCACAACTTTTATGTATATTAAATTACCACGATGTACACTTTAAATATCTTACAACTTTGTTTGTCAATTATACCTTGATCAAGTTGAAATTTTTAAGAGAGAAATTAGATCAAGATAGCAGATTCCTTCAGTTTCTGACTTTTTCCCTTAGATACCTCTTTTCCCCCTACAGACAAAAGAATATTGTTTTAAAGATCAAATAAAGTAATAGTCTTGGGAAACAATAAGAAATTCCATCCATAAAACAGAAATATGGAGGATCTGAAAAAAAAAAAAAAAACAACAGAAATCAAACAGGATCAGATAGACAGAGGAACTACAGTCAAGTGCATGAACCACAGCATCTGGAGCAACTAAGGAGCCAAGTTCAAAAGGCTCTCACCAAAAGAGGAGCAACTTGAATGTCAATACGATAGTAACCATAATAGATTAAAACACATCAAGTTTCAGTCTGTAAGCCTATAAAATGATATTGTAGTAAAACTAATTGGTTACCACTGAAGAGTCTCAGTGAGTTATTTTTATAACTGTTAAATAATCAAGTTTTTTGTTTGTTTGTTTTGTTTTGTTTTGTTTTGCCTTTCCCATATGAACCGTACCAAGGAGTAACCAATACTAGATGAGGGTAAGTTTCTCTTTATAGAAATACTCCAGCTAATAAATGAGGAATGAATGATTTCATTAGTGCATCACCATCTGAAGTAATGGAAGTAGATATTGATCAGCAATAGCTGCTGTAGCCACAAAAGAAAAGCAACTAGACTTTAGATGCTTCCTGATAGAACATAACACTACTCGTGAATTAATTTTGCTAAAAAAAAGGAAAGAAAAAAAGAAAGAGAAAAAGTTGAACTTGAATCTAATCAAACTTTCAGAACACTTACTAATGTACAGGAAATTTAGGATAACACAGGTTCCAAACAGCAAAATTGACCTACATTAATAAAGAAATGGAAAAAAGACTATAAATTGGAAAAGTATTCAGGGACATATCTACTAATTGCAATGTTTAGACTTTATTCATATCCTGATTTAAGGAAGTAAACAGTAAGTCATGATTGGGATAGTAGTGCCCTACTGCAAATCTAGACACTGACAAAATATGCTATGACTAAATATTTTGAGTGTGGGGAATATCTGAGGAGATACTTCCAGGGAGCAATTGCATACATAAGTCTGGATCTCTTGAGACACATCTGGACTAGGGATATAAACGTGGGAATTGGAATCATCTATAGATTCTTGCTTCACACAGGAAGCTGCTAGGATATTAAGCTGTGCATAGAGTTCTTCATTGTCCACAACATTGAGATTTGGGGACGGATAATTCATTATGGAAGGATGTATTGTCCAACACAGGAAGTTTAGCTGCCTCTATCCAACTAGATGCCTATAGAATTTCCCCATCCAATTGTCACAACCAGAAGTGTCCCCAGACATTACTCCAAATTGTCCCAGTGTAGTATCAATAATGTAGAGTGAAAAAAGAAGAGAGAGGAGAATGAGGCCTCAGAGTATCAAAAAAGTCTATGATTAAATCACAACCTCACCACAAGGAACTGTGGCCATCTCACTAGACCTTACTTTGCTCATCTATAAAATGGAAACGATATCCTCTAATTCACTAAGTAGCTGTGCAGCAAGTATTTGCGATGGAAGACACTTCATTCATGAGAACACACTTGACGTGCCTCTCTTCCTAAGTGCCCAATATTATTGGCTTCCTTTTCTTTACTTTCTCTCCCATAGCTCCTGGTCTAATTTAGCTCCATGAAATTCCAGAACGCCACTTCTCTTTCTCTTATGGTCAGAAAAACTTGGAGTTTGGCCTTGTAGCTTTTGTGCTGAGCCAATACTGCATCTGTGAAGCCACTAATGATCCCCTAGAAGTTGAATGTGAATGTCCACCTTCACCCCCTCCTGAACCCTCTATACAAAGGTACTTTTCTATAAGAGAGGCAAGCAAATAGCCTCAAACAACAAAGGTGACACACCGTTCTTTCCAGAGTCTAAAATCAGAGCCCACACATGCACTTCCCAGAGAGCTCTGTTCATTTAAGAGACAACACAGATACACTGAAGCTCTTTAGGTCAAAAACTAGAGAAAAATGCATAGTTGAGGTGAATGAAAAAGACTTGGCCAGAGGAAAGTCATTCTATCATAAAGGAGCCTCCATTTCTTATTTAGGCTTTGAGAAAAGCCTGCACATATTTAATGCTTAACTTTTTATTAACAACTTTATTGAGATATAATTCATATACTGTGTAATTCATCCATTTAAAGTGCCCAATACAATGGTTTTGAGCTTATTCACAGATGTGTACAACCACCATCTTAGCAATTTTAAAACATTTTTATAACTACAAGGAGAAATTCCATACCACTTAGCTATCACCTCCCTAACCCCCATTCCCTTAATCCTAAGCAATTATATTCTGGTTTTGACTTCACTAATCTATTTTCTACTTTTGTAGATTTACCTATTCTGGATATTTCATATAAATAGAATCATGTGGCACACAGTCTTTTGTTTCTGGCTTCTTATGAAATTATGAAAAATACAATATTTTCAAGGTTCATCTATGTTGCAGCTTGTATCAGAATTTCATTATTCCCTTTTAAGGTGGATTAATATATATGAATCTAATATATTTTGTGTGCCTATTCATCAGCTGATGAACATTTGGGTTGTTTTCACCTTTTGGCTATTGTGAATAACAGTGCTGCAAAGATTCGTATACAAATTTTTGTGTGAGCACCTGTTGTCAGTTCTTTGTAATATATACCTAAGAGTGGAATTGCTGAGTCATCTGAGGAACAGCCAAATCAATTTTTACAGTAGCACTGGCATTAACTTAACTCATACTCAAGAAAATAATTTTAGGAAGTTGGATAATGCTTCTCCACACTCCAAAATGGGACATCCCTGCTCAGTTTGGTTGAGTATCTAAGTCAAGTCTCCGAAAAGAAGAAATGGTAGGCATGCAATACAGACAAGAAGGCACTGGGAACAATTCTGCACTTATCCGTTTTCTTTATTAAAGGGTTTATAGGCTGACCTAGTTAGCAAAATATTGCTGAAAGCTTTGTTTCCGTGGAGAAATACATTCTAAGTTAAAATCAGAGTTCTAGAAAAATGCATTTTTCTGGTCCCACATGGCACCTGGGGCCACTCGACCAGGAAGGATCACCTTCCCTGTCTCCCCAGGCAGCTTTAAGGGACTCTAGCAGCCTGGAATTGCAAAGCTGACTAGATAGATGGGATCCTTCTTTTTTCCTTTCCTTCACAATCTAACAGGCTCTGGCTACTCACCAAACATATATGTGGAAGTTTAAAAACATACATCTACTCCTCGAGGGATTTCCACTTCTTTTTCCTTCTACCATGGGATCATAGGCACTGCACATATCAGAAATATTCATCAGGCAAGTGATCAATAATGAGGGAGCAACCTGATTCTAGGTGAATCTTTTAACTTGAGTTTATTCTAGTGTGGAAATCAACCAAGGGAAAGTAATATCTTCAACGAAAGCAACAATGGCTAACTGGTCTTGAGAGATCACAAGTGGAGATCCAAGAACTTAAGGTCAAGGATTAGGAGTACAGTGAAAGCATAAATAAAATAATGGCTTTGAGTTTGTAAAAATCAAAAATAGGTTGTGAGGTGAAATGCAGAGTAGGTCAGGGTATATGGATTAAGACAAGCTATAAATCCTAGCGTGCCTGTGGTAAGTGTCTTTCTCATTTGCCCCAAATCCCTGTCACCTGGTTTATATGCCTTGTGAAATTCCTCCTCCTGAAGCAGAGAAAGGATCTGTGATTATGAGGAGATATCAATCTTATGATTAGGTTACATTATGTGACAAAGGTGAAGATATAATTAAGGTCCTTAATCAGTTGGCTTTGTAATTAAAAGAGAAATTATCCTGGGTGGGCCTGACCTAATGAAGACTGGCCTTAAAGCAGAAAATTGCCATGTTGAGGGAAGGCCTATGGAAGGAGCCCTCCAGCCTATAGGAAGCATCCTCTGGGAGCTAAAAGTAATCTCTGGCCAACAGCTTGCCATAAAATGGGGACCTGAGTTATTCAGTTGCAAGGAGATGATTCTGCCAACAACTAGAGGAAGCTTAGAAGTCAATTTCCCTAGTTGAGCTTCCAGATAAGGGTGCAGCCAGCCAAGACTTTAACTTTACCCAAGTGAGACTCTGAGCAGGGAACCCAGCTAAACCTTGCCAGATTCTGACCCTTGGGAAATGGAAGATAATAAATTAATGTTTCAAGATGCTATGTTTGTGGCAATTTGCTATGCAGCAGTAGAAAACTAATGCACTGCCAAAGGGCACTGCACATGGTGCATGCACACTTTGTGCCCTAGGATCTCCTAGTAGCTTTGAAACACTGGGCAGGACCTGCCACATATTCTTCTGTTCTATTGGCCTTTAGTGCAATTATCCTTGACATAGGTTTCATGTCTAAATAGCTTTTTGTCTACATGTCTTGTATACACACCTTTTATAATTAAATGTAATAAATGTTTTTCTATTCCCATCTTGAAGTTGATGCAATGATCTATACAAAGGATTTGCAATGTTAATTTCTTTTGTCCTCTAAGGTAGAGTTCTAAACCGCAAAGCCTTGCAAATGCTTTTCTGCTTTGAATCCCAAGTTGCACTTATAAACAGAATAAGAAGTATAAGAAATTAGAGACTGGTTATGGCAAGATTTAAAGTTCCTAGGGGAGTGGTAAACCTAACAGAAAACCTGTAGTTTGTCTGCATAATCACACAGACCATTTAGATGTGGGGGGTTATTGTTTAGTTAGCCCAGAATTATATAGAGGCCTTAAGCAATTTTATTTTGGTGATTTCAGAGTACAGAGTGGTATATATCTGTGTCATCCAATTGCAGCTAGAGTAAAAATACACCACAAGATAGACTCACAACTCTCTATTTCATTACAGTGCCAGCACGAAAGCTCCCCCATTTCGTCCAAAGACAGATGGACAACAAATGTCTGTCTGTTATTGCTACACAGCTCAAACTGAATGGAATTTATCAGGATTTTACATCTAATCCCTCTTCTTAAGGGACTCTGGCTGTTAGCTTTGGCAGGCAAGAGAAGGGGAACCAGATGCTTAAATGCTGGAAGGCAGAGTTTTTAAGTTAAAAAAGTTTTTTAATGGCTTTCATTTTCTTGTATTTGCATGTGCCAATCTAAAGCATGAGCACTTCCAATCAATATTGGTGGATTTGAATTATAAATTAATCTCAATAGCCAATCCCTCCTCCTCCAAATAAACCCAAAATGTGCCAACTAAATCTTTAGTAACAGGCATATCTGTGCCTGTTATCCTAGAGAATGAAGCCAGTATTAAAATTTCTGAATAAAAGTGATAAAAAAAATGTATTCATGAAGTAAAACATTTTTATTTTAAAATTTCCGTAAAATGCATCCTCTCCTGGCATGTAACATCCTGCTTGTGAAAGTACTTGCAAAGCCTCCAGCTGTTTCTCTTCATTTTCCCCCATCAATTCCAACTAGCATCTTAAAAAGGCACAATAGGATTTTCCCAAATAATCACCAACACATGATGAAATTACTTCTCCAGATCTAAAACTCCAGCAAAGAATTTGTAGGGGATTACTATCTCATTTTCTAATAGTGCCCTATTCAGATGTAGCTACAACCACCCTACAGTTAGAGCAATAATTTTTTGTTGCCACTCTTTAGGGGGTATCCAGTTATCTTAACAACTGTCATGAAATTATAAAAGAAAAATTAATTTAAATCTGCTCTCGTAAGAAAAAGGACTAAAATGTATTCTATTATCCTTAGGAGTTGGAATAGGAGGAGTTCTGAAATCAGAAATAGAAAATAAGACATCATAATCGCAAAGGGTTAGGGCAATGACTTCCAAACGTGGCTGTTCATAAAAATTGCTTGTAAAGAGGTTTAAAATGCATATTCCCAGGTCCCACACCATACTTTCCAAATCAGAATTTCTGAGGTGGCATTGAGGATCTGCATTCATAAAGCAATCCCCAGATATTTCCTATGTAGCTGTTCTGGAAACCAGAATTTAGGAACCACAAAAATTAGGAGCTATATCACTACATGTCACTGATTTGATAGAGTGTTAATTGTAGTATAATCTTGATAATAAACTATCCTAACTACTTAAAATTAAAAAGACAGACTTTGGGTCTGAATCCTTGCATTTAACTTCTCATTCTCCCAAATTCTCAATGGGACGACCAGAATTCGAAAATCCTGGAAAATTTGTATCAGCTCTGTGTAGCAGAAAAGGAAACCAAACTATTGTGGGAAAAGTCGAGGCGTTTCTGCAGAATATATTGCAAGCACGACTGGATTGGGAGATCTCCCAATCACTGGGCTGCCTCTGAGGACTCAGAAGTCTCCCCCTTGAGCCCCTTCCCTTCCCAACGCTCAGTACGTACCCCTCCCCCACCCCACTCCCTGCCCTACCTTCTCCTATTGCCACCCTCCTGCATGTCCACTATCTAGAACCTCCACTTTCAACTCCTTTGCTGATGCAAGTAAGGGTGATGATCTGCTTCCTGCTGGCACTGAGGATTATATCCACATAAGAATTAGCAGAGAGGGTGCCTGGTGGCTCAGTCAGTTAAGTGTCTGCTTTCAGCTCAGGTAACATCCCGGGGTCCTCCTGCTCAGAGGGGAACCTGCTTCTCCCTCTCTCTCTCTACCCCTCCACCCTATTTGTGCTCGGCTCGTTCTCTCTCTCTCTCTAATAAATAAATAAATAAATAAATAAATAAATAAATAAAATCTTTAAAAAAAAGAATTCAATAGAGAAACAGCAGGAAGACCCTTACTACCATCCAAGGGATCGCTGGTGATATGATAAAAAGAAACTACTGAAGGCATTTAAGAAGAAATTTGCCTGCGATGGTACTGCAATTGTGCATCCAGAATACGGAGAGGTAATTCGGCCACAGGGTGACCAGCACAGAAATATATGCCAGTTCCTCCTAGAGATGGACTGGCTAAGGACAACCAGCTGAAGGTTCATGGGTTTTAAGTGCTTTTGGCTGACTGAAACTTAAGTGAGGATTTCCTTGCAATGAGTAGAATTTCCCTTCTGTTCCTCGTCCCAAGTTTAAAAACTTCACAGCTTGTGTAATGTAACCATTTGGGGTCTGCTTTTAACTTGGACTAGTGTAACTCCTTCATGCAATAACTGAAAAGAGAAAAGAAAAGAAAACAAAGATTGATTGGGAGAATTGCTGGCCTACTCACAAATCATAAACCAACCCTAAGCAAAGAGCAGTGTGGGCCTGGAGTAAAAGTGGGCATTAGGACCATGGTAGGTTTTGGAAGGAGGTTGCAGATCTAGAGCACACAAGGATGAGATTACACTGCGTGGTTTGCTCCCATCTTACCCTTGAACTATAGAGCAGGCCAAATATAAGAGGGGCAGGGCCGCAGCTGGCTTCTAAAGGGACAGGCTGTGCCAGTTAGCAAACAGAGACATTATCCCAGCAAACAAAGAGGGAACAGACTCTTTTTGGCATAGGGGCAAAACTCCCTGATGTGGCTGGCCCTGGCTTCCAGTCACACCCTACACGGCACAGGGAATCGCCCTGTCCTCTGGTAAAATAAAACTGCAGGAGAGCTGACCCAACCTTCATTTTTTTCTCCTTCCATCCATCCTTCCTGTTTTCCTTCCTTGCTCTCTCTTCTTCCCTTCTTTCCACTCTCTTCTGCTTCTTTCCCCTCTCTGCTTGATTTAGACCAGAACAATCTTTGAAAGAAATCACACAAACTTCCAAACATGGACAAGCCTATAATCTCCTCTACCATCTTACTTATCCAATCACTCCCTCATTCCCTATCCTACCCATGAACGCTTATTCCTAAGGTTAAACAAAGAGAAAATCATAATTCAAAAATTAAGGAGTTTTTAAAAAGCCAATCAGAGTAGACAGAAAAATTATGCCCTATTAAAATGGCTTTATTAGTGCAAGTCAGGAAAAACTATAGAAAATCTCTAATGTGTATTTTCTGAATGATGCAAAAAGACATTTTATCAACTTAGTAAAAGCATGAAGTTATAAAAAAGGTATCACCTGGGAGCAGGAAAAGGTGCTTCGAGATGAAAAAATATGACCATTAAATTTTCTAATGCAATGGGATTCATGAACACAAGATGAGATTCTGTAGAATATGAATCAAGGGATGAGTAAAATAAGCTAGAGAAATTCTTCCAGAACTTCTAGGAAAAGTAGCAAATGTTGCCAGAAAAGTTTAAGCCTTTAGAAGACAGATCCAGGAAAGCTAAAATAAGTTTTATAAGAAGTCTCACAGGAAAGAATTTAACAGATGGAGCAGCAAAAGTAAAAAAGGAAGACAAAGAATGGGTGATGGTGGTCAAGAGGTTCAGACCACTAGTTATAAAATAAATAAGTCATAGGGATGAAATGTGCAGCAAGGTGACTATCGTTAGTGATATTGTATTATTTATTTGCAAGTTGCTAAGGGTAGATACTACAGGTTCTCATCACAAGAAAACAACTTTGTAACATTGCATAGTGACGATGTTAAAAAAGATTAGTGTGGTGATCATTCTGAGCTATATCCATAAATCAAATCACTATGTTGTACACTTGAAACTAATACAATGTTGTCGAAAATGTAGATTAGAAGAAGAAAAAGCAATAGAAAATAAAATTTACCTATGCCGAAGAAAGTCATGTAACTCTAAAGAGAATGGACATATTCATTAAAACAGACTTAAGTTTGATACAGCCTGATGAAATATTTAAATTTCAAGGCTAAAGCATCAACATGGTGGGATGCAGATAAGTTATTTACAAAAGGAAAATGTAAACTTTCAAGTTGGCACCAAACTTTGCCTGCAATACTAAATGGCAGAAGGTCATGGAGCCATGTCTTCAGAGTTTAAGGAACTCATTCTATTATCCAAGATTTCCATATCCAATCAAATTGATACATGGAGAAAATAAAAGAAAAAGTAAAGTGTAATGCCTATGCAGATTTCCAGAAAAACTTACAAAAAGAAAGTGACAGCTGATGGAGACAAAAATCAAGATCAGAAACCTAAGAAGGGAGGGTTGCCTGTGTGGCTCACTCTGGTAAACATCAATTTTTTATCTCAGCTCAGGTCTTGATCTCAGGATTGTGAGTTCAAGCCCTGAGCATGGAGCCTATTGTGGGGCTTGAACTCACATCCCTGAGAAAAAAACAGAAATCTAAGAAGAGGGAACACAGTATATAATAAGAGCTAATACTTTTAGAGTGGTTAGCATGTGCCAAACAAAAATACTTTACGTTTAGAAATCCAGGAAATGGTAAAATCCATAATGAATTTGGAAAAGGTATAAACTTGTATGTGCTTATATATCATGAAACTTCAAAAAAACAGCAAAGTCTAGTAGAACAATGAAAAAATTGATAAATTGTAATCATGAAAAGAAAAAAAAAGGAAAGAAACATTTAAAAGTTTCTCAGTCTTTGGTCATCAAGACAAAAGTTAGGCATATAAAATAATTGAAGATTGTATCAAATGTGAATTTATTGGATAGCAATTATGTAAATTATAACAATATAGAAATATATACAATGAATTTTGTTTAAGGACACTGCCTACAGAACTATACAACATGGATTCGAAACGTGTTTCCCCCATTTAACTAGCTGGATTTGGGGCAAAATACTTGCAAACTTTCTGCCTCAGTTTCGTTATTAAAAAGTGAAAAACATAATTCTTGTGATGATTAAATATATTTATACATATAAAATACTTAAAATAGTGCCCTGCATGTAATAGGTACTCAATCAATATTAACTTCTATGCCAACAGCAGCTAATTATGGTATATACACAATTTTGAACTTCACTAACAGAGAATGTTCTTTCTTTCCAAAGTTATCTTAGGGATATTTACAAAAAAGAACAATGCAATATGCCAATAAAATCTCAATAAATTATTAAAGGTAGAAATTGTATGAACCACGTATCTAAGCAAAATAAAACTCTAATTTGGTAGTAAGTAAACAAACCAAAAAATCAGACTACAAGGAAATTTTAGAACGCTCTCCAGGTAACTCCTGAATAAAAGAAGAAATCTCTAAAATATGATAAAGCATGATATGTCTGTACATCAAACCTAGATGATTATGGTAAATTAGCAAAACATTTAGAATACAACAGTGAGGAACATCTTTGTGACTTTAGAATAAGCAAGATTTTTAAACAAGAAATGAAAGCACCTCTTCAAAGGAAAAAAAAAGGTGATGCATTGGATGATATTAAGATTACCAAACTATGTTCATCAAAAAGATACCACTCAGACAGAAAACAAAAACAAAAACAAAAACAAAACCCTGCAGAAGATACGATATGCGTATGTAACAAAGATCTCATATCCAGGGAAAAGAACTTTTAAAACTAAATAAGACTTAACTAATCACTTCACAAAAGAAGGTACCTAAATGGCCAGTAAACTATGAAAAATACTAACTTTGCTAATCATCAGAAAAATGCCAGTTAAAGCCACAATATGGTTAGACCATTGCACACTCACCAGAATGGCTAAAACTAAGGATGAGCAATACCAAATTTTGGCAAAGATGTATTGTAACCAAATATCCCAACCATTACTGGTGGAACTGAAACTGGTACAACCAGTTTGGAAAACTTGTTGGTAGTATCTACTAGTGCTGAATACATATATTCTGGGTACATTTCCGATGAAAATGTATCTATATGTTCACCAAAAGGCATCTATGAGAATGTTCCTAACAACGCTACTTAAGAAACTACTTAAGAGGGGGATCCCTGGGTGGCTCAGTGGTTTAGTGCCTGCCTTCGGCCCAGGGCGTGATCCTGGAGTCCCACGTCGGTCTCCCTGCATGGAGCCTGCTTCTCCCTCTGCCCGTGTCTCTGCCTCTGTCTCTCATTCTCTCTCTGTGTCTTTCATGAATAAATAAATAAAAATCTTAAAAAAAAAAACTACTTAAGAAACTCTACAATTAGAAAAAAAGAAAAGAAATGATCCAACTGTCCATAAACAGTAGAATAGATGAGTACATTGTGATGTATTCACAGAATGAAATATTGCACCGCAGTGAAAGCAAATGAATTATAATTACACATAATAATATAGTTGAACCTCACAAGTAATGCTGAGCCAAATAAGTTACATAAAAAGACCACAAACTGTATGTCTGCATTTATATAAAGTACGAAAAAGAAAAATTAATCTGTGCTGTTAAAAGTTAAGATATTAGTTAATCCGGAGAGGGTTGTAACTAGAAGAGAGGGTTCTGGGAAGCTGGATATATGCTATTTCTTGATCTAGGTACAGGTCACACAGGTTTGTTCAATTGTGGCTGATTATGAGTGTGTTCAGTTTGTAAGAAGTCATTGAGCTTTATGGCTACAGTGCATGTGCACTTTTCTCTATGTACATTAATTATCCTTCAATAAAATATCTTAAAAGTGTTACGGGATCAGGTCAAAAGTGTACTCAGGAAAATGCAGAGCATTTTATGCTTAACAAAAGAATAGCACTCAAGAAGCTATAAAAATAACAACAAAATGAAACTAAGAAATAGAAGCAGAAAAAGGGAATTAATAGAGATTAAAAACCATAATTAAATTAATTATAAAGTATTAAAAGGTGAAATGGATAAATAAATCCAAGCACTCTTCCTATGAAAAAAGCAAAAAGATAAAGTTCTGGAAATACTAAATGAGAAAAAAATTTAAAAAGGAGAAAGGAGGCAAAACCTAAATTTGAAACAAACCAAGGGAGACAGGGTATATTATTATAGAACAGTTTTTCTCAACCTTGGCACTGTTTACATTTGGGCCAGGCAATTCCTTGTTTATAAAGGTGGCTATCTTCTGCATCGTGGGATGTTTAGCAGCTTCCCTGGAGTCTACCACCTAGATGCCTGTAGCATGACTATCTCCAGAGATGACACTCAAAAATGCCTCCGTACATTATCAAATGTCCCCTGGAGAAGCAGGTCACCTCTCGTTAAGAAGCACTGCCCATGAATCTCATTGCTACAGAATGTATAACTCTATGTTAAAAACATTGAACACCTGCATCAAAAAACTATTTTCTGGGAAAATAGGCATTATGAAAAATTGAAAATGTGCTAGAAAAGCTCAATCAACAAACACCAAAGACATTGAAATTTATATTAAAGTCTCACTATCAAAAAAAGTGCAAATTCTGCACTTTCTACCCTGTGACATTAATTCGTCTGTCTGTTCATTCCCCAGTAATTATTGTAACAGACGATTCCATCTAAACTTCTAAGAACTAGACCATTCATCTCCTGTTTAGAATGTTATAAAGAGGAGACATACAATAGAAATATAATGAAAGATACATATAGGATACTCCTTTCTTCTAGGTATAGATAGGGCCTCTCTCAAATAGAGTTTATGGCCTGTGTCAGGAGAGAAGGGCAGGATTGTGGGAGGTCACCACGACCTTCCTGCTCCTGCCATTTTTCTCAAACTCGTTAAGCTCAAAAAATTCAATATGCTAAGGGGCCATATTTTGGGGCAGTATGTCCTGAACTCCATCAAAACCATTTCGATCAAACTTCTAAACAGCCTACCCATCTAAACTTTGAGCTAAGGGAGTAAATGATCAAAGAGAGAGAGAGAAAAAAAAAAAAAAAAAAGACCATCTGGATATCCTGAAGATAAAAGTAAATCCTTGCAAAGGTGGAAGTGTATAATCAAATTTACACACACACACAAAGAGTGACATTACTTCTTTCTCTCCCAATAAACTTCTGTGTATTACATCCCAGCAAACATGTGTGTATGGACTTGTTCTTTAAAATCAGGAAATCTAATTCTCCACAAATATTGGTTTGTAGATTCATTTTCTTCACTAAAAAGTCAGCTCTATAAGTTGTTGTGGGATCTTAATAAACAAGTTCTAAGTGTGAGCTCCCTGGGGACAACTGTCTTCAGTGATATAAATATTCAGTGATATTTTCCAGGAGGTTCAGGAAGAGTAGGCAGGCAAGATTGCCGACATTTAATTGAGAATATATTCTTTTAAGACCAATGGGCACATGGTCTCTCAGTGTCCGTCCATGTGGCAAAACTGTGGAAAGAATAGCAGGCATCTCAGAATTGCTCATTTGATGGTTTTCTTGGTATATGAAAGGACAAGAGCCTAAAAATACACTCTCTCCTCTGAATGCTATTTGCCTCGGGTCAATAATATGCAGAAAATACAATCACAGGACAAATGAATATCAGCTTGCCTCCAACCACAGCACAAAAGAAAAAGAGCACTATATGACTTTTGTCAAAAAAGCATTTGGGGTTAAGATGCATTTCTTCTAGGAGGCTTTCTTTGGTGCCTCCAGCACCAGGTTCCTATTATGTTCTAGCAACTGCTAAGATTAGGATGTTCTAGAGGGAGAGGGAATGCTTAAGAAACATGGGCCTTAAGATTTGTTAACTTACTAAAAGTCACTGTAGTTCCTAGACAAACAAAATGAGTACTCTGACATGCTGCCAGTATTTGTTTTTCAATTTTATTTATTTATTTCAGACAAAGGGAGAGAGAGAGATTGAGCTCAAGGTGGGAAGAGGGGCAGAGTGAGAAGCAGATTCCCTGCTAAGCAGGGAGCCTAATGTGGGGCTCAATCCCAGGACCCCGGGATCATGACTCGAGCTGAAGGCAGACACTTAACTGACTGAGCCACGTAGGTGCCCCATGACATGCTCCCAATATTTTTAATATTCTGCAGTTAATTTTTCAAATTGTGGAATATACCAAACTCAGAGCCTCCCTCACTTCTTCCTTTCTTAGCCCAGCTGGGCCTGACTTTAATCTCAGATCTAGTTTAAATGGTTCATTGCCTTAAAGCCCAGTACATTAGTTTCAATGTTTATTAAACACTAAATAAAAGTGAATCACTCTGCTAGATGTTTTACATATTATCCCCAATTAAACCTTTAGATAATCCTTCTGAGGCTTATGTTTTTATTCCTATTTGTATTGAGGAAGTTAAGAGACCAACTGACCACTCCCACCCACCATTAGCCAAACAAATCTAAAGTTGCACAGTGGAAGCCTCGCCAGAGTTCATGATCTTTCCATTATACCAGACCTATCTTTGTGTTAATCCAACCCATGGCAGTTTCCAATGGCATCCTCATTATAAAACATGGTCAAATCAGGTATTGTTCCTCCTGTAACCACACCTCACCCACTCCCATCCCCAATGAGAATTTCAAAGTCTGAAAGCATTTTGCTGTATTTCTTCAAGGTCCCGGGTGACCCAACCTGAAACAAGTCTAACCAAGAGCAGCTTCGTACAGTAAAAATCTCTGTGCCAGCTGAGGAATTATAGGATCTGGGTTCCAGCCACCCCAGATTCAGAACTGGCTGTGTAAACTGTGCCTAATTGCTCAATATTCTCAGCCTCACATTTCTCACCTATAAATGAGAAGGTTAACCATCCAGTTCCATAAGATGCTTATACTTTGATTTATAATTGAATTTCTATGTGAGTAGGTATACTTTGGAGTTTCTTTAAATTAGCATTTAATCAGCAAATTGCAAAGTAGGGACATTGCCCACAACCTTAAAAAAAAGAAATCGTAGTCTCTCAACTACACTATAATGGCATTTGGATTGTGTTCCCAAAAATCCCCCCACTTTTTTTTAAGGAATGCCATTATTTTTTTTAAAGACCTCATTAACATGTTTTTGTTTATTATCTGGCATTTAAAATATGCTGTTCCTATATTGAAATTCCTATACTCAAAGCCTACCAAAAGAGAGTGGATTCCTTAAGATGTTCCAAGTATAGCAGCACTTTAGCTATCAGACAATAAATCGGGAATGACAGAGAGTGCTGACCATGGTGGATTTCATGGTGAGAATGGTAAGGACTTAGCAGCTGCCCATTAAATTAATGAGAAACCCCAGACTTTTTGGCCAGCGGGAGTGAGCAAGATAATGGAGACATCTGAACACCTTTCTACCACCCTGGGAATGAAAAGACAACCAATTCAGTTAAGTGTTTGACTTTCCACACAGTTTATCCCCCAGATCGGGCTGCTACTCCATTATCCCCTCAGTTTAGTCTTCAAAATCAGTAGCCACTGAAATAGCGTTTTATTTTATTTTATTTTATTTTATTTTATTTTATTTTATTTTATTTTATTTTATTTATTTTTTGAAATAGCCTTTTAAAGGTATTTTAGGTAGCTTGCACCTTTGTCTCCTGAATAAATAAGAAATGAAAAGAGCAGAAATCCCTCTGGATCCCTGACACTGTCCAATGAAAGTATCCTTTTAACTTGGATTCATAAAGCAGGACTTTCATTTTCCAGTCAGCTTGCTTTTGCCATCTGCAACTCTTCAGTCTGCCATATAAATGAAGGCATTGAAATTACTTAAAGATAAACAAACAAACAAACAAACTGTAATCTAATTGTGGGTTTTTCTTGAGGTAGAATGCAAAAATCGAAGAAATAGTGGATTAGGAATTAGGTGAGTTTTGCTCTTAACAGCTTGTACAGCAGCCAAGAAGGGATCATTCAATCTTCCAAGGCCTCAGTCTTGTCATTGGTAAAAGAACTGGCTTGACAATGTGATGGGTAGGTTTTTGAAACACATTGCCTCTTTGAAGATGAAGAGACAGGTGGCAGAGGAGTCGGTACCTCCTACTGTTGCTGTAAACAAATACTCCATGATCGACCTTTTTGGGGGACACAGATCCTCTTCTATAAATGGAAATAGTAGTCTACACTCTCTATTTGCCTATTGAACACAAATTCTAATCCATAACAGTTCCATTGGTGTGCTGAAAAGTAGGCACAAAGCCTTCTTCACGTTGCCAGTACTAACTAGTATTTTTTTTGCCATGACTTGTGTCACTTGTTTAGTCAACATTGATCAACTAGACTGGATATAACTTATTCATCGTTTGACTTACTTTAGTCCATAATTCTCTTGACCCCCATAAAAAAAATCCTTACACATCACCTTGGAAGAGTTCATTTCTTATAAACTTTTTCAACATAATTCACATAGTGACTATACTTCCATTTAGTAGATTAACCCTCTATGTGTTTCCTAATTCCTTAGACTGCTTTGTCTCTTCATGTCAATATCCATGAACAATTTATGGAAGGAGATTTTGACAGAGCTGTTAAATATTGAAGATAGCCTATAGATTTGGATAAAAGTTTTAAATTATGAAAACCTGCAACATTAACATTTCCATGAGGAAACATACCACGGCTTGCTGGACCTGTATGTTCTATAGACTTTTTAGAGATCTCAGCCCTGGGAAAATAAATCAAACTTTAATATGCAAAGTTTCTTTGTAGGTTTTTATAAAGGTCTGCAAAGAAGAAATATAGCAACCTTGAATCCCTATTATTTGTCAAGCATTTTACGTGCACTAGCTTCTTTTATCTCATATTAGCCTTAAAAGTGTTATAGTTCTGATTTACAAATAAAGAAACTGAGACTAAGTAAGGCTAAGTAATGCATGGTCTTATAGCTCATAAACAGCAGAATCAGTGTTCCAACTCTGGTCTTTATGGCTCTGAAAATGATGTTCTTTCACCGTATATCACAGCTTCTCACGCAAAAACCTGTCTGATATTCCCCTTCTCTCTGTCCTTTGAAGTTGTCTTTCTCTCTCCCTCTTTAAGCTCATGGTGAAGGCTTTTTAGTTCAACTCTTTTCCACCTACAGAGATTCTGAATCTAACAATAAAACATTTTATTATTAAACCTAGCATTTATTAAGAACTATGTGGCCTACGCCCTTTACAAACATCCCCCTTTTTAAAACATGATAGGGGCAGATGCTTTAATAGGTGTTTACAGATTTGCAAACAAAAGTTTAAGGAGATGTAGCAATTTGCCTAGAATAAAATTGCTGCTTGTTTCTAAAGAAGAACATAAATTTCTATCTGTCTAATTATAAAGCTTATTTTCTTGGTCACTAAGAAGAAATCTTAGGACCGAGGAAGAAAATATATGGTAAAATTTCTTTTATTTCAATTAGGAAGGATTTAATTATATTCAATTCATACCTTTAAGAAAAAGATTTGGTTGTTGATCTTTACTCTAAGAAAGTCCCTTTAACTTCATGCTTTTCAAAAAACCTACTTGTTCTGCACCTGGGAAAAACAAAAACAAAAGAACTGAACAAAATGCTACTGAAATTATGATAGACTGCTGCCATCCAGTGGCCATCGAGGGAAACACATTGCAAATATTTCATGGCTGCAAATGACCATTAGCGCCATTATTTAAATATGAAATGAAATGTTGAGATTGAAGGGAAATGTTTAGTAGTAGACATTTTTATGATTTTATTACTTATCATGGACCTGAGCCATCTCAAAGTGAATAAACTGACCCTGTGTGTGTTATGATATAAATGTTAGTGTCAGAGGCCTTGAAACAATTTAAAAACATGAATAAAAGAAAATGAACACAGCTATGCAGATGTGAATTTCTCTTTGAATTTTGTAAACTTTGTGGTTCAACACAATTTTTGTTAGCATATATGTTTCAAAATTATTTTTGAATTCACCTGTGTGAGTGCAATGCTGGACTTGACAATTAACGTACACACTGAGCAAAACCAGCTGGTTTATTGATTCTTGGAGCATAGATGCTATGTTGAACACAGCCTCTCGAATTTTTTATTACATGTAGATTCCTGTGCACACTTCATTTTTCATTTTTTGTTGGCTTTGTTTTGTTTGCATGTTTGTTCACACTTTTATTTGTTGGTTTATTTAAACCAGTCAGTGCCAAAGACAACCTACCCATAATGAAAGGCAAGAACCAGAGCTTTTGGATTCAAATGTGCTTAAAATCATGAGTTGGAAGAACATTTTATTACTCATTTAGCAAATATTTATTGAGTTGTAATGAGGTGCTGCATATATAGTAAATGTGGCATATTCTTGTCTTCAAAGTAATTACTGTTCACTGCAGAAAACAGAGACAGATAGAGTGCAATGGTTGTAACGTGAGGAACAGGCATGTCACAGTGTCTCCCGATTCACTGGTGTGTTTCAAGAGGACAGCAAGTACTTCACAGGTAGTAAAGACTTGGTTAGTGCCAGATGAATAATTGGAGTGGTATAATCAAAAAGTACAAGTTGTCACAAGACACTTCACTACAAATTGAGAGGTCAGGGAAGGCAGTCTGGAGAAAGATACTGGGCTACAGCAGCAGTGCCCAGAGTGGGGTAGAGCCATGTGCTTCAGATGGAGATCGGTGGGTGGAAAGGTCTGGAGAGGACTGAAGTCATTGGATTCAAATCATTTGAAAGGTGGGACACCTGGGTGGCTCAGCGGTTGAGCAACTGCCTTCGGCTCAGGGTGTGATCCCGGAGTCCTGGGATCGAGTCCCACATTGGGCTCCCTGCATGGAGACTGCTTCTCCCTCTGCCTGTGTCTCTGCCTCTTTCTGTGTGTCTCTCATGAATAAATAAATAAAATCTTTTTAAAAAAATCATTTGAAAAGGAAACTCCAAGTAAGTAACTCATGAAAATCATACAATGGGCAGTGTCACAACCAAGTTCACGCTGGTCTTTGGGTTTCCCCTCTAATTTACTTTGGTACATACCAATGCAACCAGGAATGAACTTTTCTGGGGGAAGAAAAGGAATGAGCTTCATATGGGATGGTAGTGAAAAAGGAAGTAAGGGAGCTCATGAGAAAGATATCTTGAAAGAAGAATCTGGAGCACTTAACTAATAATGGGACACAGGTGGACACTGACTGAGGCTGTTCACCTGACGAGAGATAAATCAGGAGAGGCAAAAGTGAACCATCTGCTGAACCTTAAAAGCATTTTGCCTGTGAGCTATACACCAATTCACTAATGCTACTCTTGTAATTAAGAATGAGAACCATGCAGGAGGGCAGCAGACCTCGGGGGCAATGTTGCCAAACGGTTGAGGAAGAGCCTCTGAGGCTTGTAGACAGAGTTTATGCAAGACACACTTACTGAGAGCCTACACACAAGGCCACTATCAGAGAGCCAAAGAAAATGGAAGAAATGATTCCTTCCTTCAAGTAACATTCAGTATGAAGATTTTTTTTAAATGCAGAAATAGGCTATTTTTAAAAAAAGCAATGTCACAATAGGGAGACACCGTGGCACACATGCCCTGGCCGTAATCTAAAGAAGCCCGTGTTCTAGTTCTAGTTCTGCTGCCAACAAAGCTGCCAACCCGGCCGCTGCAGACGCTGCTGGTTGAGTTTGTGGTCTTACATTTGGATAGTTGTCGTGAACATTTCTGGCTGAGGAAAGTAAAGGATACTGAGTAAAATATGTCTTTTTAAAATTCTCATAAAATAGCCAAGTTGGCAAATGGGAGGACTGCCATCACTTGATCTCTCTGAGCTTCGTGTTCCTTGCCCTTAAAATAAGTGGGCTGGTCTTTCAATGACCCCTGTCAGCCCTCTTCCTACTTAATATGTTAATACTGTGCAGATGGTTTCCCTAGCTGTTGGGACGACGTAAATGGAGAAAAAGATCAACACACTTTTTGCAGCCCCACTGATCAGGCTAAATGTGGGTCTGTTGGTCACTTAAGCAAAGCACTGCTGAGGTTGGTCCTCCCTTTAGCTCCTCTGCCCTAATGGGGCCTTATAATTAGCATCCATAGCCTAATGGGTGGCTTGGCTTTTACTCTGACGTTGCTGGAAACTGCTATTCCCAAAAAAAAGTATACTAGGAGGGCACTACCGTTCTTTGCAAACTTGAAGTTAGAGAACATGGAAAGTGAGTGGAGTTAGACCTTGTAGAAACTATTGGATTCAGACTGGTTGAGAGAACTTGTTCACAGATGGCATTGGAAGCTCTTCTTGGCTGAAGGTAGAGAACTTTTAGGAAAAAAAACAATGAGGGGGAGCCTGACTGACTCAGGTGCTTAAGCATCCAACTCTTGGTTTCAGCTGAGGTCATGATATCCTGGGTGGTGATCGAGCCCTGCAGCAGGCTCCATGCTCAGTGCAAAATCTGCTTGAAGATTCTTGCCCTCTGCCCCTTCCCCCACTCACATGTGCTCCCACTGTTACATAAATCTTTTTTTAAAAAAAAAAGAAGTTTAAAAACTAATAGAGATATTAGGGATAGACTAATGAGTTAAGTTTAATTTAATGTACAGTATAGACCCTCAGTAGATATTTTTAGTAAAGGCTAAGGGATTTTGTGATGATCACATACCCTTATGTAAGGCGAGGTGATGCAAGATGCACTAAAATGTAAAGATGCTAACGACCAGCAGGAAGTGTTTTGCTCTGAAGTAGTTTTAAAATAAAACAGTGACACGGCTGAAAATTAAAAGGGCTCCACACAATAAGTAGTAAGCCAGGCTGATGAGTTCATAACATCAAGAAGAATTCAGAACAATTGCAAGATTATAACTCTGACCACCTATAAATGAAGGTCTAAGTAACAGAAGTAAGGAGATTCTTTTAAAAATGCTGGTGAACACTTTCTAAGTCTGGAACTGAGCTCAGACAGGGGTTAGGCATCAACTATAGGAGAAGCTAGAAGGTTTAAGACAAGAAATAGATCTATTTTTCCCATATAACTTTGGGGAAAATGTCTGTCATTGGTGACGATGGAAAGTAAATCTTTTATATGGTGGAACATTCTAGAGACTGACTCAAGACTAAACCAATCGCAAGAAAGTTCACATGGGAGGAGTTGAAGAGTAAAAAAACAGTGAGATTAGACTGAAGGGTAGAAAACACTACCATATCACCAAATAATTAAGGAGCATCCACTGTGTGCTGGACAATATAGTAAACCCCGGGAGAAGAAAAAAAGATGGACTATGACCACCTTGACTGTCAACATCTGGTTCCAGTGGCTGGATGTGTTCTTCAACACAAATTATCCTAACCTTAGTTAATGTTAGTTAAGGGATCATGCTGAGTCAGCCAGAGCTCTACATAATTATATATATATAATTTAATCATTATGTCATTTTATAGATACAGGTAAGAGAAAGGAATTGTACCGAAAACAGTTGACATAACAGGCCTGACTGCTATCCTTTGAATAGTCTGCTTACATAGTTGGTCCTTGGCTGGCATCTGAAAGCTGGACTTTGAAGCTCTCACCATGCCCAGAGCTGGTAAGAGTGGCTCACTATGCCTAACTGCTTACACAGTCTGGCTTATGATGAACACCTGCTTTCCTTCTGGGAGTCTGGAATTTTAGTAGACATTAGGGAAAAGGTGAGACTACATGATCAGCCCACATCAAAAGCCCTGACCAAGGGGTCTCTAATGAGCTTCCCTGTTTGGCAAGATTTTACATGTGTTGTCTTGGCTAGTTGTCGCAGGAATTAAGTGCATCCCTTGTGACGCCCCTGGGAGAGGACCTCTGGAAGTCTGCACCTGGTTTCCTCCAGACTTTGTCCCAGATGCCTTTTCTCTTTGCTGATTATGCTTTGCTTTTTTTCACTGCACTAAAACATACCTGTGAATACAGTTATATGCTGAGTCCTATAAGCCCTTCAGGAGAAATGACATCACAATAGTTTGGTTGGGAGAGAGAAGGGCCAAGAGGTGAGTGATAAGTTGAAAATGTATAACCTAACCCCTCGCTAAAAAGCAACCTTCTTTCCCTTACAAACTCTGTTTTGTGGAGTTTTACCTTATGAGAGGAGAATGGGAAAGTGGTTTCTGGGGGGTGTTGGTCTTACAAAGAAAAAGCATCACCTAATGCATTAATTCTCAAATGATAGCACGCATCAGAATCACCTGGAGGGCTTGTTAAGACACTCTGGGCCCCACCCCCACAGCTTCCCATTTAGCTGGATTCAGGTGGGACCAAGAATTTGCAGATTTAACTTGGTGATGCTGCTGGTCAGTAGAGCACACGTGGAGATTCAGAGATCTGCTAATTCACTACCATCTCTGAGGGTATGTTGGCAAGGAGATGACACTCTGCTTTGGGAGAAGAGATGTTTATATCACAGGGTGCTTCTTGAAAAACAAATAGCACAATTGATTGTATCCATAGTTAAATAGGTATTTGTTTGTTTTTCTAAATCAGACTTTTAGCTCTTTGAACTCAGAAATGTTTTCCTGAATTCCTTCCAGTTTGGAATATTTGTACATTGGGAGAACATCTAGAAATAAGCATAGCTCAAGAAAATACTGGTATTCGTTATTTGACGTGGATTTTACACATTTTGTAAGTTAAATTTGGGCTATGTAATCGTTTGAGCCTCAAACATCAATAGAACTGGTTCTTAAATCTGTGACATTCCTTATTATCTTTACTATTTAATGATTTATTTATTTATTTTTAAAGATTTTATTTATTTATTCATGAGAGACACAAAAAGAGACAGAGACACAGGCAGAGGGAGAAACAGGCTCCATACAGGGATCCTGAGTGGGACTCGATCCCGGGCCTCCGGGATCACACCCTGGGCTGCAGGCGGCGCTAAACCGCTGAGCCACCGGGGCAGTCCTATATAATGATTTAGAGTTTGAACAAAGGCACTTTAAAGTGAAATATTTAAAACTAGCACAGTTTTTCCCAGTTTTTGGTTTTGATAATTTAAAATTTATAACTAAAAGCAAACTTTGTTTTGTATCTGTTTTCTTAATAGTAAGATGAGAGGCCATGAGAACTGGCTTGCCTACTTCAAAGGTGCCACTAAGGTCCACCCTCAGGCTCCATGAACAGACCTGGATCTTGTCTGGCTGAATCAGGGAGGGGAGGGGTTAGGGGGATGATATGTTAAGCCACACCCACAGTGACTAGGTTGGTTTCTCATAAAGAGTTGTTTAATTGTAAAGCTTTGGTTTATACTGTGAGTTGAACTAATCCACATCCTTCTAATAGTGGATTCCTGTCTCTGGTCTGAGGGTAAGACTTCAAAGCATTGATGTGATGTAGTTTATCACTTAATGCTGGCTGAGTAAATGTCTTCAGATCTACCTCTTTTCTTCTTTTTGTCCTCTAGAAACAGAAAGTTGCTCTTACATTGCTCAGTCCATGGCACATTTTATTCTTGCAAAATCCCTCTTGGTTTTTTGTTTTTGTTCGTTTGTTTTCATTCTTTTTCCCTTCCTTCCCATCACTACACTCCTTTCTACTATGGAAACAAGCAAATACTACAAACCAAGACTTTTTTCCTCTCTTTTTTTTTTTTTTTTCTCTTGCTGATCCGATTTCAAACATTTTCAGGTGGTTCGAATCTTACATGTCATTACTTGTATCTTGAGAAAATCTCTACATTTCACTAGGCCTCAGATCTTCATTGAAGAATGAGGAATGTGATGATTAATTTTTGTGTCAGCTTGCCTGGGTTTCAGGGATACCCAGATATTTGGTCAAATGTTATACTAGTTGTTTCTGTGAGGGAGTTTTTGAATGAGATTAACATTTAAGTTGGCAGACTGGGTAAAGCAGATTGTCCTTCCTAATGTGGGTGGGACTTGCGTGTGCAGTTAAGTGGAAGGCCCGAATTAAAACTTTGACTCTTCCCCAAGTGAGAGAGAATTCTCCTGCCTACAAGCTTTCAAACTGGCACATCAGCTTTTTCTACCTGATGATCTTCAAACTGGGACATCAGCTCTGCAGATTTTGGACTTGTCTGTCTCCATAATTGTGTGAACCAAGTCCTTATAATAAACCCGTTTATTGGTTCTATTTCTCTGGAGAATCTGACTCCCACAAGGAGGTTGAGCTTTAGTGATCCAAAATCTTTGAATTGTGAGGTTCTAAATAATGCTGACCAAATAACAATATACAAAATGTGTTCCAAGATTCCTTTCAGTCTTGAAGTTCTAGTTTATATTGATGTTCATGTTTGCAGTCTTGAAATGCAACATGCATCTAACATAATTTCAGTTCTTTGGAACCCAAGATGATCTTGGAAAGATATATCTACAGTTAAATAAAAAGATAAAAACAGGAGAAATTCTTTAAAAATTAAAAGAAGGATAATCATGTTGGGATTACTATCTTGTCTAACCTAGCTCCAAACCTAGGAAAATACTGGAAAAAATGTGACCAATTTAACAATTTCAATAAACTGAGTACTACAGAGCAAGTGAACCTGACTTAACAGGGTAAAATGGGGATGTGGCTGTAGTCAAAGTCAAGTGATTTTGGAAGAAGAGAGTTCAGGTCCCTTTACTGTCATTGTGTTTTGAGACATGCTACGCACTGAATGTTCCTGTCTTTCCCCAAATTCATATGTTGAAATTCTAATCTCCAAAGTAGTGAGGGGCCTTTGAGAAGTAACTAGGTCATGTGGGGGGACGCTCCATGAATGAAATTGGCGCTCTTATAAAGGGGAACCCAGGAGTTCTCTTGCCCCTTCACCACTATCTGAGGACACAGAGAGAGGACAGCAGAATACAACCAGAAAGAAGGGTTCTCACCAGAACCTGATCTCAGACTTCCAACCTCCAGAACTGTGAGAAGTAAATTTCTGTTGTGTATAAGCCACCCAGTCTGTAGAATTTTGTTACAGCAGCCCACATAGACTAAGATAGGGTGGTTGGAGAAGTATATTACCCAGTCAAGAAGGAGTACCGGTAGGCATTCAGTGTCTAAGAAACAACAAGCTGCCTTGGAGGAAGTAACTATCATCTTTTATATAGTTTCTTAAGTTTCTTTTTAAAAAAAACATGTTATCCTGATTTTATAGAGGAGGAAACTGAGGCTCATAGATAAAGCAGCTCCCCCAATGCATGGAGACAATAGTGAAGCCAGCACACAAATCAGATCTATCTGGCTCCAAACTCAATCCTCCTCCTTTTCCACAGCGTTCTGAATAATGAATGTGATACCTCTGAGGAAACAGTTCTAGTTAAAGAGAGAAATAACAGTTCAGATCTCCTTTAGAAATGGAAGGGTTACTGACCAATCATAGCTGGAGTTCCAACTTTTAAGCAATTAACAAGATTAATGAACATTTTAAAACTGATTTTGTCTGGATTGCCTACCTCCTTTTGATTATCTCTTTTGTACCTCATTCATCTGTCCCTACCTTGTCACTGCTTTAAAATTCTGGGGCAGCCCAGGTGGCTCGGCAGTTTAGCACTGCCTTCAGCCCAGGGCCTGATCCTGGAGTCCCACATCGGGCTCCCTGCATGGAGTCTGCTTCTCCCTCTGCCTGTGGCTCTGCCTCTTTCTCTCTCTCATGAATAAATTAAATCTTTAAAAAAATAAAATTCTGCAGTCATGGTAAAGAAAGGTATTTGGAAGAGAATTCTATAGGGAAGAAAACTGGAAGAAATAGACTCTGAAGTCTAATCTGTTTTTCTCCCACACTCTGAAGTTGATTCTGAAGCAGGTGATATTATATAATACAAATTGAAAGATTGCAGACAATAGCTAGTAAACCACAGAAATCAGTGTTTCTCAAATTTTAGTCATTCTCTATATTCATTGTCTATTGTCTCTCATCCAAGTACTAACCAGGCCTGACCCTGCTTAGCTTCCAAGATCAGATGAGATCGGGTGCGTTCAGGGTGGTATGGCCGTAGATTATTGTCACAGTACTAGTATTTAATAAAACTTCAGCAGGATATGATAATAAATATTTGTTTTTGCTCCTGAGTCTGTGGGTCAGCTGGATGGTTTTGTTGATTTGAACCGAGTCCCAGCTGATCTTGGCTGGGCTCACTTATGCATTTGCAGCTGTCAGGGGGCTGCTGCAGGGAGGATGCCTGAGAGCTGGCTGATGCAGCTTGTCCACAGCTCAGAAGACCCAGCTCAGCTTCATTTGGTCTCATAATCCAGCAAACTAGCCTCTGCTTGTTCTAATTTCTTGGCAAGTTTTCAAGGAAGCAAAAATGTGCAAGTCTTCTGAAGCCTTGGCTTATAAATAGCATCTTGTCATTCCCACCACATTCTGTAAGCCAAAACAAGTTAGAAGACTAGCCTAGATTCAAAGGTTGGGAAATGGATAGGAGGAGTGATAAAGTCACATTGTCAGCAAATGGGAACTCTTTTTACAATCAGCCTACCACATTTATCTACCACCCGTGTGAATTTTGAAAAATCCCTTTTTCTTCTCATTAAATGCCTATTATTCATGCTGTGCATATTATCATAACCATATTTGTGAAATCATGGGTTTCAAGTTATTTTTTATATGCACTGAAAGTCATAACTATTAAAAATGGAGGGAAAAAACGCACGTACCACATACCAGTTAAAATTCTCTCAGAGAAATACATTGAATTAAGGTAATGGTCAGAATTTTCTATGGGATCCAGAGAGCAATGGGAAATCTCTAACCTGTAATGGGATATTCAAAGTGATGTCTCTAACAAATTTAGACTCCCTATTTTGTCTAAAGCATCCAAATAAATTCAGAGGAAGACACTAAGAGCTTAAACCCTGTCTTAGGAGAGTTTGCAATCCAGGGTTGCAAACAAAATCATCTTGTCCACCACACTTGCCAACTCTTAATGAGTAAAAACACGATGTATTTGTATCACCCAGAGAATAAGTAAAATGGTATTTCAGAATAGGGAGAGATCAAATAAAATTGAGAGGTAGAAGAAGTCATGGATGGAGTTGGCCCTGAGCCAAACCTTTCTGCTATGGGTAGGAGAGAATAGGCAACCTTCAGGTAGGGAGGCTTTTTAAACTGAAAGAAAATTCCAGCCAAGGCTCCAAGGCAATCAATAAACAAGCACAATTCCAGCTCAGCAAAATGAGATTAATGATGTTCAAAACACTTTCCACATTATAGTATGTAGATTAGATTTCATAAAACTTGGCTTTCGTCTTCAATATGGTGGTCATTGTGCACATCCAAATTTAAGAGAGTCAGGAAGAATATAAGGGAGTTAAGAAATAGTGATGCACTCTACTTCTGGTAAGGTAGGACTACGTATTTTGAACCAACATTGCTACTAACAGAAAATCTAGACATGATATAAAAGTCATTAGCCAGACAGCACCAGAAAGCTCACAAAATACATAGTTCTCTTTTAAACTTGGTTTTGCTTTTCATGGTGTCAGTTACCTGAGATCAACCTTGGTCTAGAAGCAGATGATCCTCCTTCTGACATGCCATCAGAAGGTCAATAGTAGCCTAACCCTATGTCACGATGCGTACGTCATTCACCTCCCTTCATCTTATCACATAGGCATTTTATCATCTCGCATCTTCACAAGAAGGTAAGTACAGTACAATAGAATACTTTGAGAGAGAAACCACATTCACATAACTTTTATTATGTATATATTGCTATAATTGTTCTATTTTGTTATTAGTTGTTAATCTCTTATGTGCCTAATTTATAAATTCAACCTTATCATTGATATCATAAACAAAAAAAATAATATATACAGAGTTCAGAGCTATTTGCATTTTCAGGCATCCCCTGGAGGTCTTGGAACATACCTCCTACATACCCCTTTACTTTAGTAAAGAATTATCAGGTCAATATTCAAAAGAAGATAAAAGTCCACAAAGATGATCCTAGCTTTGGGGACAATTTTTCCTCTGGATACCTTAGCTAGTAAGAGCCTGACCAGCAGTTTTGAGAACCTCCCAGAGATAAAGTCACCAAAGGTGGTGTGAATCCAGGCCCACATTTTAGTTTGGGGCCTAACAGCTACATCCTGAATCAGGTTCACCTAAAACTACCCATCCACAAACTATAGCCTAGGTTCAGAGCAGCTGTCTCTGAAATAGAGTTGTGTCTCAGGGCTGCTAGCATTTTAGAAATTTTGTTTTAAGTCTATTTTATTTTCTTTTTAGCTAAGTGCTCCTTCTACTGGACACAGATGGAATCTCAGCGAGAAAAGACATTCATGAAACTACCAAGGTAATATAAAATTACTTACAATGTGTGCTGCAGAAGGGAATTTTAGCTATCACACGAAAGAATTCAGAGCAAAATATTGCATCTTTGTTCATTATAAAAACAAAAACAAACAAAAATAAAGCCTCCTTATAGGAGCCAAAACATGAGTCATTCAGATATTTGGCTTTCTTTTGTTATCTTCTTTACTTGACAATCTGTTGAAATGACTTTCCTAATGTGTTGTGTGTGGGAATTGATTGCAAGATGTAGAACAAAAATAATTCTGAGTAGCACATAAATTATCAAGTCATATCAGAGTGCAGCGATCCAGTTTCTAAAGAAACAATACAGCTAGCCTTGTGCCATTAGTGTTGGTGGAATTTGATTTTTTAAAAGATCAGTATGTTTTCAGAAGTTCTTGATACCCAGTCTCCAGATATAACTAAGAGTAGGCTCTTCTAAGCAACAGAAGTGACTTGTAACACATGACAGTTACTATGTAGGTTTATAATCTGCTACCTACTTAAAATATCCTGGTATGTCTTCCTGTTTAATTCATTTATCTGAGTCTCAATATGTCAGAACAAAATGTTCTCATTCTTTCATCTTTGGGGACACAATTCTTATTTGTATAATTTTAATTAGTACTTGTCTACTCTGTTCTTTACACTATTTTCTATGTGGGCTGCTGTGTTAAGTGATTGGGCAAAGCATGAGCCACCAGATGCTCACTTGCAGAAAAGAATGGACCTAATGTATTCAAGTATATTGGGTGGGAAAATTTGCCATGGTTGAATATTATAGTAAAATGTACTAAATGTGACTCTATATGTAACATATTCACCATAGTTTCAAATATTCAGTAAAGTCAATTGAGCATAGTGACCACAAAGGAAAAGACCACAAGCAACTATAACCAGATTAGATACAAAATGTTCTTTCCCTCCAAACCTTCTGTGACGATTAATTCTAAGTGTCAATTTGGCAGACTATGATGCCTAATCTTTTAGTCAAACAATCTAGATGTTGCTATAAAGGTATTTTTTGAATGTAGTTAACATGTGAGAGTAGATTTTGAGTAAAGCAGATTATTCTCCAGAAGGTAGGTGAGCCTCATCCAAACAATTGAAGGCCTTAAGAGCAAAGACTAAGATTTCCCAAAGTGGAAGGAATTTTGTCTTCAAACAGCTGTATGGAATTTTTACTTGAATTTGGACTCAAGACAGCAACATCAACTCTTAGTTAAATTTCCAGCTTTTTTCTGCTCTGTGAATGTTATACTTACTTGCCCCCAAAATCATGTGAGTCGATTCCTGAAACTTATTTTTCCCTCTACATACTATGTATATATACTATTGATTCCATTTCTCTGGAGAACTCACTAATACACCTTCCTAGTTATAGAATGAGGGTGCATGCAATAAATTTCCAATAGCATTGGGACACCTGGGTGGCTCAGCGGTTGAGCATCTGCCTTCCGCTCAGGACATGATCCCGGGGTCCTGGGATCGAGTCCCACATCAGGCTCCCTGCATGGAGCCTGCTTTTCCCTCTGCCTGTGTCTCTGCCTCTCTCTGTGTGTCTCTCATGAATAAATAAATTAAATCTTTTAAAAAATTTTTCAATAGCATTTGTAATTCAATGTGTAAATTTATATGATGTATCTAGCATGCATTCTTAGTGATAGGATAATATTGTCTTTGTATTTTTTAAAACAAGTCCATAGTATCACATACAACAACCTACTTATATATATAATTGTTTTGAATTCTCCAAGAGGATATGTCATTTTGACCTTCCTAGATTTCTTCTGTCTTATCTCACTGTTGCCTTCATACTAAATTTTAAGACCTTATTTATTTATTCATAAGAGACACAGAGAGAGGCAGAGAGATAGGCAGAGGGAGAAGTAGGCTCCCTGCGGGAGCTCAATGCAGGATTGGATCCCAGGGCCCTGGGATCATGACCCGAGCCAAAGGCAGATGCTCAAGTGCTGAGCCACCCAGGTGTCCCACTTTCATACTAATTCTTAAAGAGAATAAAGGCTATTCCTTTCCTGAGAACATGAAAGAATTATAACTATATATCTTTTTTTAATATTTTATTTATTCATGAGAGACACACAGAAAGAGAGGCAGAGACCTAGGCAGAGGGAGAAGCAGGCTCCACGCAGGGCGTCCGATGTGGGATTCGATCTCGAGACCCCAGGATCACGCCCTGAGCTGAAGGCAGACACTTAACCGCTGAGCCACACAGGTGGCTATGTATCTCATGGTGCTTTGTAGAGTTCAGGCCAATGGTTTTTCTTTTCTTTCATAAAAATAACTACTGCCATTATTTTTTTTTCTATTTTGAAAAGCATTAATTTGCTTAAATCTGTGGAAAGAAAGACTGCCCATCCTCTAAAAACAGTTCCCAGAGAATTACTATCAAGGACAATTTAGCAAAGGCTTGAGCATTAGGGCCATCACTAGGCCACTGTCTGATGGTGAAATAAAACAAAACTAATTTTGTTAGGGCCATCACAAGGGCAATGTCTGATGGTGAAAGAAAACAAAGAAAAGTGAGTTAGAAATGAAGAAATCTAGAAGAGAAGTGTCCAGTGAGTGTATGAAGACAGGCTTTAATATTTTCGTACTCAACTCTCTCTTTCTGTGTGGCCAGATGGAAGGAAAGACTTGAGTTTCAGACAATAGGATGAAAGAATTCTAAAAGGTACACACAGCCATTCCTTAATTCTTCCCTGTAGCCTAATAAGACTGAATATATCCACTGGTAGTTGTGATGGAAAATAAACCAAGTGTAGGCAGCTAAGGGGAGGAAACAGCAGAATTGAAAGAGAACAGTTGATAAAATGTTCAAAATCGCACAACCCATTAAACTTGCAATTTTTCAAATGTGTTTCTTTATATAGTCACTTGGAGATGGTGATTAACTCTATTAGTTTCTTCACATACACATGAGAAAGTTTTAAAAAGTGTTATAAATACCAACATTCATAGTGTGGTGAGAGAGAGTTTTATCTAAGCGACTGGTATTGGTGATCTCAAAATGGCTCGGCCTTGGATGAGCACCCTAAAATCTGTTCTTATACATATCTTCCAGACTTTTTCCAATACAAATCAGTAACTCTTTGATTCTTCTTCATGAATATGACATCAATCCAACTTGTAAGGTTTTATTTGTAGTTCATGTCCTTTGCTATATTGACACCTAGCTCTAGGAACAGGTCTGGATAAAGTAGCCATGGGGAGTGATATATGGGTGACGGGCTTCCTCTTGAAGGAATTCACTTGAGTAAGATTGTAACAGAATAATCTTTGAGCAACTGAGAAAGAACTACCAGGCAAGAAAGGGGAATCTACTTCGGAGGACAATAGATGTTTAATGGAAAATGGGCAAAAACCACCTAAATATCCTATTTTAAGATCTCCAATTCAGATATTTGGAATTTCCAATTCCCTTTTTCTAAACTATCTAATTCTATGAGAAGGAACCATGCTACCATGCAGTCTTTGAATTCCTGCTATCACACTTGGGTAGCAACAGTGTTGTCTCCTAGAGCTTGTTCCCAAATGAACACAGGATGATTGAATTGGAAGCTTCACACTCTTGCCCGTGGATCAGTAAACTCCCCTACTAGGTTATTATAGGATTTGTAACTATATGCCCCCCCAGAATAGATAATCCCATTTTCTCCATATTTGCCCAGGGATACTTTGCTTGTATTGGTCTATGTTCTGTATCAATTAGGATGTTGTCTTATAATAACTAGCAGAGATATACTGTGGTTAGCTTAAGGCAATAGGTAGGTGGGTAGGTAGGTCAGTAGGTAGATTTGAGACTATATATAAATATATATACACACATTTAAGGAGATATATATTCAAGCATGTACATATGCATACACACACACACACACACACACACACACACGTAATTACCTAGGTGCTATCAGGACCTAACTGTATTGATGGAAGGCTCATCTGAAGGGGCATCTCTTAACATCTCATCTAACCCAGATGTGGCACTGCTGCTCAAAATGAATTGTTTCTATCCTTGTATATATCACAGAGTAAATATTCCAAGTCATGTGTGGAAATATCCAATTGAAGAGATTAAGTCATTATCACTACCTGAGTACCAGGGTGTATCCTGTTCTCTTTGCCCTATGTAGCAGGAAATAAGATACTGCCTCCCAACGAGATTGCACACCATAGGAAATTACCGCCAAATAAGATACTAGATAGCCTCAAAATGCAACTGAGTACTAAAACTTTAGGTATCTTTATGCCAGCATAATCTCCACATTGACTAAAATACCCTCTAGCGTAGCTAACTTTTACATGCCTTTGAGAGGACTCTGAATTACTTCCATCCTGGACATGTCTTGGCCTTTTTCTTCCCCTAGCAAAAATTAAGAGCAAGTTTAGGTTATTTTCATTGTAACTGTGCATCATCACGAACATATCAATTTGTGTTGATTTGCAAGGCAGCAGTCAAATGGCTGTCACAACAGCAAAAGCTAAGCCTCCTTTGATCACAGAATCATCAATAATATTCATTCACTGTCCTCTGGCATGCAGCAATTACTTTTCTACTACAGAAAGGCCAACTTAACTGAACTCCTATTTCCTGTTTCCCAGGCATTTTGAGTAGGAGGAAAGCAGACCTTCTCCATCATCTAACGCAATGGTTTGCATCATCTTAATTTGGCTGGAGCCTTACACCCCCTAAATCCTGATTGTCTACATTCCAAACTGTGGGGTGTGGCGAACAGCCCAGTTGTTTTAATTCCAGAAACTACCCGATGAAATTTCGTTAAGCCTCTTTTATTTATACACCCTCATGAAAGGTGGGAAAATTTCAAACTCTATGCTGTAGTTCATGTTATATTTATTGAATGTGTAAGTGATCAAAGCACATTTGCTTACCTGGTTTTGACATTTCCAGACACTTAGTGATAGTTTTCTGAACACGTGTAGGTAGAATACTAAGTGAATCTTATTTATCTCTTGTTCCCAATAAAGTTAAAGAAACAAATGTTTGAGATATTGAGATATCAAGGGATAGAAGAGCATATAGTAAGTACCAAATGAATATACAGGTAGCAAGAGGAGTTAGAATTTTCTTGTTGGTAGCAATAGTGGTAATAATAATAATAATAGCTTCCTCCTCCAAGTTCTGCTTCAGAGAGAACAGGGTTATTGTTTTATTTTATGTTTCTTTTTCTTATTTTAATTTGTAATACTGCTAAATGTTTCTGCCTTCATTAACATAGGGGAATGATACCTACAGATGTTTTCTGCCACTACCAGAAATATCTGTTTAAGCCCAGACAGCCCCAAAGCTGAATTTGTTGCATGTGATCCCTCAGAAGTTAATTATGTACAACTTGGCATTACACTCCAGTTTAAGACATTGGGGGGAAAGTCCTCAAATTGCTATATTCAGGTAAAAAGTTCTGGAAATGTGATACGGGGCATTGGGGGCATTGGGATTTTTTTTTTTTTTTCACAAAGCCTGAGAGGAACTACACTTGTTTTCAGAATATGCCTCCATCTAGAAGTTAAAAATCTAAATAAAATGGTTGATTTTGTGGGACTGTGTTCATAGCCTAAGCAGAACTGTGGAATTATACAAATAAAGAAACATCTTTTTAATAAACTGGTGTTGCAGGATTTTCCAGTATGATCTCCAGGGTACTCTCCCTATCTCCCTCTGGGGTAGTATTATGAGTCTAAAAGAATGAGCAATGAAGTCTTGTTGGACGCATTCATGCTCATTTTCCAGCACCTAATATGTTGTTTACACGTAGCGATACACACTAACACTTGAGGATTCCTAAGTGTCCAGCAGATGATGGGCACATGGGTGTGGAAAGGAAGGAAATTCTTCAGAATATTTTTGCAAATGCTAAATGCTTTTAAGGGGGCTGAAATTTCATTCTTAAATCACAACTTACAAAAAGTTTCTGGAATCCAATAATATAGTTTCAGCACTACATTTTTTTCTTTGATATCCATAATATAGTAAAGTCTTGCCCTTAAGCCAAAAACACCAGGTAAGCAACAAAGTGGAGAAAAATAAATTCCCCAGAATTTTTGGTGCTCTTGATTAATGGAGGAAGCAGTAAGAGGAGGAGCCTACATTATAATTGCATTGTTCTTGATTGTCTTGGAGGGTTGTCAAGGAGTAGTGTGATCATTTGGAGAATATAAAGGGAGGAATCAGTAAAAACAATAAAGGAGATATGGTTTATGATGTGATCTCACCCTTCTCAAATAGTAATTTGAAGGGGCTTGCAAATGTCAAATGACGTCAAATCATACAGATCTTTCTAGTTATCCTAAGACATTGCTTAATAAAATTTATTGAGAAAAAAAAAACCCTATTGTCAGAGACTTGTGGTTTCTGGTTCAACATATAAGCTTAGAAGTTGCCACTCTATCAAAAAGAAAACAAGAAAAGCTGAGCAAACTGAAAAATCAACAGCCCTTCTTAGATTCCTAAGGGAAGTCAGAGCAAACTCCCTGTCTTTAAAACTGGAGAGACAAAGTGAGAGAAAAACCTCCATGGGAAGCAGTCCTGTGTTGTACCTGAACTGCAAGTGGTGAACTGCTGGAAGTTTAGTGTGGACGATTCTGAGAGATAAAAACTCCAGAGGAACCCAGTCATCAGTGGGCCCTACAATTTTATGAGTTTTACCTCCTGGAGCTCTACCAAACTCTCACAATAAATAGAGGACAAAAATCTCCTGTGCTTTCTAGTAAGGGGGTGTGTGTGTCATGAAACAATCACATCATGCCTTTCTTCCTAATAAGTTCTGCCCTCAGGAGAAACTATTTAACCAGAGCCTACCTGCCTTGGTTTTATCAGAGCCTAACTCACCTGCGGGAAGGGAAATAACCCACTCCAGTCCTCTCTAGCCATTCTGTCTCACATAAGGGGTGAAGTTCATAGTCCAATGCCTAGGCTCACTGAAAGACTGAGATCTAATAATCACATAGAACATTTCCATCTCTCCCCCATTCACTTTCCCACCACATTACTAAAGGCTAGTTCACAGAAGTTTCTTTCATCCTATATATCATCTCCTGCTAATGAGAAAAATATTAAGGCATGCCAAAGACAACACCTTGAAGAGACAGAGCAAGCATCAGGACTAGACTCAGATATAGCAGGGGTGTTGGAATGATTAGAGCAGGAATTTAAAACAGCTATGGTTAATTTGCTAAAGGTTCTAATGGGTAGACAGTATTCAAGGATAGGCAATGTAAGCGGATAAAAGGAAAATACTAGAAAGGACCTGAGAAAGAAGTGCTAGAGGTCAAAAACAGCGTAACAGAAACAAAAGACACCTTTGATTGGCTTATTCACAGATTGAACATGGCTGAGGAAAGAATCTCTGAGCATGAGGGCATCTCCCTAGAAACTTCCAAAACTAAAAAGCAGAGAAAAGAAGACTGAAGGAAACAAGAAAAGACTAGGAACTGTAAAAAAAAAAAAAAAAAAAAAAAAAAAAAGTGTAATATATGTGAATTGGAATACCAAACAAAAAAGAAAGAAGAGAAAGAGTAAGCATTTGAAGAAAAAATACAGAGAATTTCCCCAAATTAATGCTAGATACCAAACTATAGCTCCAGGAAACTCAGAGAAGACCAAGTAATTAAATGCAAAACAAACAAACTCAAAAAAACAAAAACAAATAAAGCTCTAACTAGGCATATCTTATTCAAACAAATAAAACTATATCTAAGCATATAATATTCATGTCATATTCAAACTATATCTAGGCATATCATATTCACACAGAAAAATCAAAGATAAAAGATGCTGATGGAAGCCAGAGTTTAAAAACACCAAACCAATAGAGGAACTAAATTAAGAATTACATCTGACTTCTTAGAAATCATGCAATCAAGAAGAGTGGGCTGCAATATTCTTTTTGTTTTTTTGAATATTTATTTATTTTAGAGACAGCACACACATGCAAGTGGGGGGAGGGGCAGAGGGAAGGGATCTCAAGCAGACTCCCCACTGAGCATGGAGACTGACTTGGGCTCCATCTTACAACCCACGAGATCATGACTGAGCAGTAACCAAGAGTCAGAAGATCAACCAACTGTGCCCCCAGGTGCCCCATAGATTGCCATGCTCTTAAGTGTTGAAAATTCAAAGCACACCAACCTAGGAATCTGTAATCTTTGAAATTATGCTTCAAAAATGGAGGAGAAATAAAGACTTTCTCAGATAAACAAAAACTGAGGAAATTTGTTGTCAGTTTACCTGCCATGCAAGAAATATTAAAAGCTGTTCTTTAGAGAGAAGGAAAATGATATAGATCAGAAACTCAGATCTGTATTATAAAAGGAAGAGCATCGGAGAATAAAAACTTACATTGTTCTTATTCTTAGTTTTTGTGGTAGGTCCTAATTTGTCCAAAATAAAAACAATGAATTCCATTATATATATGCTTATTTATGTTTATATATATGTGGAATGAATGACAGCAATGATATAAAGGATAAGAGAGAAGAGTTAGGTTATTTTGTTATTATGGGGTACTTACACAACCCATGAAGCAGAACAGTGTTATTTGTAAGTGGACTTGGATTACTTATATGTATATTGCAAACCATAGAGCAACAACTAAAAATAAAAAAAGAAATGTAACCAATATGTTAAGAAAGGAAAGAAAATGGATGTATATAAAGTGCTCAACTGAAACCACAAAAGGCAGAAAAAAGATTGGAAGACAAAAATAGGAATAAACACTAAGACGGCAATAGAAAACAGTAATAAATATGCTGGATATTAATCCAGCTGTATCTAGAATCCCTTTGAATATCAATGGTCTAAGTGCATTAATTACAAGACAGAGATTGTAGAGGGGATCAAAAAACAAGACCCAACTATACATTGTCTCCAAAAAATCCGTATCAGTGCAAAGCCACATAGAGAATAAAAGTAAATGGAGAGAGCTATAGCATGCTAACACTAACCAAAAGAAAGGAAATAGCTATATTAATTTTAGGCAGCAGACATTGGAACAAGGAAATTTATTAAGGATAAAGAAGGACATGGCATAATGATTAATGTGTCATTTCCCCAGGAAGACACAGCAATCCTTAACATGCATGCATCTAACAACAGAGCATCAAAATATGTGGGGAAAACTTATAAAACTGCATGAAGAAATAAATGATCCACTATTATAGTTGGATGCTTTAATATCCCTCCATCAGAAATGCAGAACCAGCATACAGAAAATCAGTAAGGACATAGTTGAACTCAACAACACCATCAATCAACTGGATATAATTGACATCTGTACACTACTTCATCCAACATCAACAGAATGCTCATTCTTCTCAGGCTCACATGGAATATTCACCAAAATAGACTACATGCTGTGTTATAAAACATACCTTAATAAATTTATAATAACATAAATAATATAGTATCTGCTCTCAGACCATAATGGAATTAAACCAGAATCAATAACAGAAAGATAGCTGGAAATTTCCAAAATATTTGGAGATTAAAAGAACATACTTCTAAATAACACATGGATCAAAGAAGAAATCTCAGAAGAAATTTTAAAATATTTTGAACTAACTAAAAATTAAAATGCAGCTTATCACAATTTGTGGGATGAGTGAAAGTGATGATTAGAGAGAAATTTATAGCATTGAATGCACATATTAGAAAAGAAGACCCAAAACCAGTAATCTAAGCATTTGTTTTATAAAATAAGAAAAGAGAAAATGAATTAAAACCAAAGTAAAAAGCAGAAAAGAAATAATAAGAATCAAAGCATAAATCAACAAAATGAAACTAAGAAACCAAAAAAGAAAATAACCTAAACCAAAAACTGGTCGTTTGAAACTATCAATAAAATTAATAAGCCTCTCTCTAAAAAAAGAGAGCACAAATTACTAGTAGCAGAAGTGAGAGGGGTACATTACTACAGATCCTTCGAATATTAAAGTGATAATAAAGGAATACCATGAACAACTCTACAGATTTGACAACCTAGATAAAATGGACCAATTCCTTAAAAGATACAATCTGCTAAAATTCACAAAAGAAAAAAAATAATTTGAATAAAGCTATATCTATTAAAGGAATTAAAACAATACCTAACAAGAGAAAGCTCCAGGCTTTGCTGTGCTCACTTCTGAATTCGAACAATCATTTGAGGAAAAATTTATACCAATTCTCTACAATATCCTTCAGAAGACAGAAGTAGAGAAAATTCTCCCTAATTCATTCTATTAGGCCAAAATTATCCCAAACCAGACAGTGACAATTACAAGAAAAGAAAAGAAACCAAAGACCAATATCTCTCATGAATACAGATGCAAAAATCTGTATTCAGATTTTTTATCATAACAAGATATTAGCAAACCAAACCCAACTCTGCTCAATTTTTTTGTAAATCTAAAACTGCTCCAAAAAAGAATACTAGTAATGCAAATTTTTTAAATAATTGATTAAAGTTAAAAAAGTAAAAGATAATTGCTGCTCTGTCAGAGTTGTGGAAACTAGCTCATTGACATGATATTATTGCCATGTTCTCATAAGACCAACCTGTCACAAGTGCTCTTCTTGGACCTTAAAAAAAAGTTTTTAATGAGAAGAATTCCCTTATGTGCCATTAGGTTGGTATTGGGCTAGTGGTAGTCAACAGAGTATCCAAAGACTTCTGTGCAAGTTTCTCTTGCTTAGTTGCACTAGGAGGTGCAGGGTGAGAAGACACTGTCCATGATGCTGGAGCAATGCGTATGGATGAAGAAGTGGGGAACAAAGCTGAGACAGTGGTTGGGGCTTGAGCTATAGTTACTGCTATGGATGAATCAACTGGAACAGTCATTGCAGGATTTGATGCTTGGGTTGTAACTGGGGCTGCTGCTGTCACTGCTTTGGGATTTGTCACTATAATCCCTGCAAACTTTTCTTTATTATGATTACATTCTTTGAGGGCAGCATAATCATTAAGGATATTATCATCATTAAGGGTTTTGTCTGCAGAAATTAGTATTTGTCCCACTATCCAAAATGCATCATTCAACTTCAGTGTTATTACTACAAAGCTATAACCCACTCCAAAAGGCCTTGTTACCTACACTAAGCTGAATTCTACTATTGTAGTATATCTGGACAATGGAATATTATTCCGCACTAAAAATAAATGAGCTATCAAGATGAAAGACCTGGCAGAGAAAACTATTGACCATCTCTCCAAAGATGCACTTGCATACTTCATATACTCATGGAAATCTACCAAGGGACAGTTAAGAATCCTGATCCAAGAGGTGCCTGGGTGGCTCAGTTGGTTAAGTGTGCAACTATTGATTTTGTCTCAGGTCAGGATCTCAGGGTCATGGGATTAAGCCTAATGTTGGGCTCCATGGGGGGCCTGCTTGAGATTCCCTCTCTCTTGCCCTCTCCCCATTTGCACATGTTCTCTCTCTCCAATAAATAAATAAATCTTTTTAAAAGGGGGGAAGGGTGCTGGGTGGCTCAGTTGGTTAAGTGTCTGCCTTCAACTTAAGTCATAATCTCCGGGTCCTAGGATAGAGCTCTGAGTTGGGCTCTCTGCTCAGTGAGGTGTCTGCTTCTCCCTCTGCCCCTACTGCCTGCTTATGCGCACTCTCGCTCTCACTCTCTCTCTCAGATAAATAAATAAAAATATATTTTAAAAAATCCTGATCCAGAGTTTTAAAGAGTGTGTCTCAACCCTTTTTCACATCATGACATCGATAGAAATGGTATCTTTAGGGCACACTGAAATACATTAAAGGAGATTTGGAGGCAACCACATGGGGCTTAGTGAAAAAGTTTGTGTTTTTAAAAAATATGATATCATTGTGATAAGAAAAATAAAACAATTGTATTAAAGGCTATATGAAATATTTAGTTTGTATATGCTTCCAAATAAAATCTTTTCAAAAATTAAAAAAGGGAGAGAAACACAGAGAAAATTTAAATGCGTATACTAAGAAGCCAATGTAAAAAGGCTACATAGAATATGATTCCAACTCTATGACATTCTGCAAAAGACAAAACTATAGGGACAGTAAAAAGATGAGTGCTTGTCTGAAGGGATGAGAAGCCTCATCACACAGGCACAGCAGATGCAGGGACAGTGAAACTACTCTCTATGATACAGTAATGAAGAACATATGCCATTGTACATTGGTCCAACCCATAGCATGTACAACACCATGAGTGAACCCTAAGGTAAACTAAAGACTTCGGTTGACAATGATGTGTCTATGAGCTTCACCAATGGTAGCAAACATACCAGTGTGTGGGGGATGTTGATAAAGAGGGAGGCTCTGCATGCATGGGAGCAGGACACATATGGGAAATCTCTGTACCTTCAGCTCAGTTTTCCTGTGAACCTAAAACTGCCCTAAAAAATAAAGTCTCATAAAAAAATTAAAAATATGTCTACTATGAACCATAGACCTGGGCCCTGGGGACCACGGAGAAAGATTTCTATAAGTGAACTCTGCACTGATATACCAGCTGTGTGATAAAACCCAATGACTTGGACTACTTTTCCTACTTCCTTATATCTCCCCTTCTTCTTACATGAATATTTCTAAATTTTCATTCAATAAGTGAAATGTGAAGTGAACAAAAAGCAAGATACATATACACATATATACATATATTTTTTTAAAGATATGAGTTAAAGTTTGAGTAGCATAAAATGTATGGAGAAGTAGAGAAGGACCCTCCCCACTTCTAAGTGAGTTCTCCGTCGAAGGACCAAGGACTGAGCAGAACATACAGTGTTGCCTCTGAGGGTTAAGCTTCTTAAAAGGATTTCGCTATATGAATATTTATAGTCCTGGGCTAGAAACAGAAGTTCGTGGAGGTTTGTACTGGTGACATTGTCTCAAAAGTTTAGTTCTTGAACTTGTCGTACACTTGAGATAGCATCTCAGGCATGCTAATGAACCACAGTGGTGACTGGATTCTCAAAATAGTAGTATCTGCATTCTTGAGAAACTTGTGGGCTCCTCAGAGATCTACTGGGGCACTGCAAGTATTAGGAGGTTTGGCAGGTAAGAGGAATAAAGATGGGAACAGAGAACTACTAAAATCACATTTGCTGTTATTGTACCTTCTGACAAAAGAGAACCCAAAGATGAAACAGGCTTAGTCTCTACCTCAATTGTATCTCATGATTTTTGCCTGAAGGTTTTGAAAAGGTCTCTAGTCTTTTCCATTTCTGGTCTGTCTTCTATATTGTTGTCTGAAATCATTCTAATTTATGAATAGGATTAGTGCCTGGAAATAATAAGTATTCAAGTATTTGTTGAGTGTCAAAGGTTCCTCCAATGATGAAAACCCTTCTATAGCTCTCCGTGGTATAGAATCCAAATTCCTAAGCAAGTGTCTAAGACTTTAGGACTTCATGTATCCTTCTTTTCTAGGTTCTTATCACTTGTACCTCTTCATGATTTCTTAACATTGGAATGTTCTTTTATATTTCAAATGGTTCCCATGTGCTATTTCCTCTTGCTGATACGTTCTCCTTCGTATTCTGGTCTTAAATGCTTTTGCTCCTCCTCAGGCCTGTTTCTCAATGAAATTTTGTGTGGTCTCAAGACACACTAAGTTGGACCATCAAAAATTCCCATGTTTCAAACTTACAGTCAGAAGATAAATAAGTCCTAGAGATCTAATGCACAGCATAGTGATTATAGTCAATGATATAATATTATTTACTTCAAAGTTGCTAGGAGACTAGATCTTAAATGTTCTCACCACAAAAAAAGAAATGATAATTGTGTGATGTAATCGAAGTATGACTTAATGCTACAGAGGTGATACTGCAATATACAAATATATCAATTAACATATTACACATCTTAAACTTACATAATGTTATATGCCAATTATATCTCAATAAAAATTAATAAAACAAATTTTTTAAAAGTTCCCATGAAACTAGTAAAACTTATCCCGCTTTTTAAGTGTATGATAAATGCCTGTTCAGTTATTTGTCTCTCCCTTTAGATAACATCTTTTGAAGGCCAAGATCTCAGCTTAATTGTTGATTTCAAGGCATAGAACAAAGTAGAACCAAAAAAAAAAAAGCACTAATATTAGACAAGCCTAGATTAGTCTTCCAGTTTCCCCTGCTTAGTTCTGTGATCTTAGAAAAAAATAATTAATTTCTCAGAAGTTCAGTTTTCTTCTTTACAAATACAAAAGGAAACTATCTTGACTGGGTCAGCATCTGACAGATAAAACATCTATTTCTCGATAAAATGTAGTGAGAGAGAAGCAGAGAGAGAGAGAGAGTATTATTAACAGATTTCCAATGGAGATTTTAGTATTTAATTTTAATATTTAATGATTTTTAGATTTTTAATGTCAAAGCTCTTGTCTCTGCCCTGACAAAGTCTACTGTAAATAGGGACTTTTGAAGTACCTGTAATTTTTAATGAAAATGAAAAACTGACTTATGAAGTATGTTTGTAGTTTTCTTTCAAAACAGAAAGTCTGAAATGTTTCCTTTTATCATCTGACTCAAGCCATTTGCTTAACTAGAATTTTAGGACCAATGGTGACCATTCAGAAAACCCACTTATCATATCATAGCATATCATAGCATGTCATAGCATCACAGTAAGTGAATATACAAAGATAGTAACAGGAATGAATTAACCAAATCAAAGTCAAAATATGGAACTACAGTCAATTCATAAGTCAGAATAGCAGCTCTTACATGTAAGCCAAACTTGTGCCTGACCTATATGGAAAAATCGATTAAAAGCTAATCTAGTGGGACACCTGGGTGATTCAATGGTTGGGCAGCTGCCTTCAGTTCAGGTTGTGATCCTGGGGCCCGGGATTGAGTACCACATCTGGCTCCTGTGAAGAGCCTGCTTCTCCCTCTCCCTATGTCTCTGCCCCTCTGTCTCTCTCTGCGTCTCACATGAATAAATAAATCTTAAAAAAAAAAAAAGATAATCTATTTCCCAGGATTCCTGTTCATTCTAAGTCATTCTGGTATATTCACATTTGCTTTTTTGACTCTTACATTAGGAAACCAGGATAACTGGAGAAAAACTAAGGTGAACAGGCTATTGTGATCAAAGATTTAAAACTAAGAATTGCACAAAAGGCCATGGAAATCCAAAGCCATTCTCAAGGCAGAAATTTGTTACTAGGCCCATGAAAAAGGATATTTCAGTTTAAAGTCAATATTCAGTATCTCTTTGTTATAAAGTAACTGAAATCAATGTACTTTGAGTACTACCTATTAAAAATATAACAGATCAAAATATAAAATTTATAAATATAAAATCCTCATTATATATATATTTTTTATATATTATATATATATAAATTTTATATATAAATATAAAATCCAAAATATAAAATCCTCATTAAATTCTTTACCTTTAGGGACTTGAATTTCCTTTTGTTCTATGCATAAGGAAAAAAAAAAAGAATGAAAACCAAAACTCCCATTTAAAAAAAAAACACCTCCACAATATGAAATTTGGTTGTTCTCAAAGGGTAAAATTTTTGCCAAATGGGTGACAAGCTGTTGTCAAGGCATAATGGGAATCTTCCGTGGGAGTGTGTAAGGGATTTATGCACAAGAGTTACATCACATTTTGAGTGCACATACTCTTTGAAACAGAAAGAGTCCAAATCTCAAAGTGTTTACTAATGTTTCTCAGTAAATGTGGCATTTATTCAGAGATGTCCAATATAAACCTGTAGCATTAACTCTAGAAATAAAAATATTAACTTTTTAAAGAAATATTAAAATCATCTTCAGTGCCCTTTTACCATATTACTTTCTTGGAAATCTAAAATAACTCAGTATGTCAAAGAAATAAAACCATGTCTATCTTGGTAAATTATTAATATTTTCATATTAATACAAAGAGTTCTCAAATACTAAGATATAGGAATAGTAGGGCACAAGACCTACTGATTATACTGGGACCAATAATGAAGATTCTTGCTTGACCAAACTTTAGTTAGGCTCCCAAACCTTCTCCTAGGCCCATCTATGTAGCTCCTCATAAAAATCCAGTTTCAGCAAGAACCCTGCTAGACCAGTTTAGCAAGAGTCCTCCCCATCTTTTCTACATGTTCAGCCTCAATATTTCCACAGGGTTCTTATCCTCCAGCATCACCTAAGTGATGTCCAGTCACCCTGGTGTGTCTTCAGCAAAGATCCTGTTAGGTCAGCTTAGTTAGAATCTCCCTTATCTCTGATGTTTTCTCTTAGTAAATCTGCATCTTGGCTAAAGATTCTCACTTGCCCACACTGTATTCGGAGTTGAGTTCTACAGAGGGATCTTTCTTCCCCTATGGCAATAGTTAATAAAATCTGTTTTTACTGCTTTAACTACTACCCAACTCTGTTTTTGTTTTTTGTTTTGACATCAAGGATCGGTAAATCCATGGCAAATATTTTTTTAAGATTTTATTTATTTATTCATCACACACACACACACACACACACACACACACACACACACACAGAGGCAGAGACACAGACAGAGGGAGAAGCTGGCTCCATGCAGGGAGCCGGCCGTGGGACTCGATCCTGAGTCCCCAGGATCAGTCCCTGGGCTGAAGGTGGCGCTAAACCGCTGAGCCACCTGGGCTGCCCTCCTTTGCATATTTTATTATTGAATTCCTACAGCAACTGATAAGTATGCTTTATTATCCTCATTTCAAGTTTAGAGATTAAAAGAAAGATTATGCTTTACCGGAAATCAAGTAACTAGTTAGCCGTGGAGTGGTGAAGATAGAACTGAAACCCAGGGTTTTTGTGGATTTTTTATAAGTTCCTACTTATTCCAAAAGTTGTGTCATTTCTAATTTTTACCTGATGTTTCAAATTTTTTCTCAAATATAGAAAACAGAGGAGCAGTTAGGTTCAAAGGGCAATTTTTACAATATGGGAGATGTAAATAGCTTCCCATCCTAAGATATAGTAACTTTTATCTTAGCATAAACATGTTTTGGAAAGAAGCCATCACCATTATATAAGGGAGTTCCCAGAACCAAGCTAAAGCAGAATCCTTGAAAACAGAATCACATAAACCTTTCATTTGATATCGTCTAGGGAAATAAGTGAAGAATCTTCATCCCACATGGTAATGCACCCTGCTGACCATCCCATCTTTGGGAAGGGTCATGCTGCATTCCTGGAGTGTTTGAGGTCCTTCTGAAAGATTGGCTACATTCCCATCCACACCCATAATTAAGGATAATAGTGTTCATATGCAGCTAGCTGGTGGTTACAAAGTAAGCCTTTATAACATAGAGCTCCATACTATCCCTGAACTTACAAAATAGTCTTCAGAGTAGCTTCATAGCAATAGCCTATATCACTGATTTCTAAGGAAACTTAATTTTGTTGTTGATAATGATGACTTATTGTCTGCTAACCTCATAATAGTCAGGTAAAATAATTTAAGAAATTATTTGACTCTCAAGCTTAAGAGTGAGGCATTTTACCTCCAATCTGAGAAAGGTATTCCTCATATGGAAGCATAGCACTGCAAAGTACATACTCAGCATAACTTACCTTGGGGCATACATGTCTTTCTGGTTTGTTGGGATTTGTGTTTGAGGAGGCAAGAGAACTCATTCCACGTACTTTATTAATTAGGGATAGTATGTGCAATAGCACAGTCTAGCTGTTCCTCCATCTAGGAGACCCTCAAGCATATCATTCTATTTCATATTCAAAAGGACAATGTAAGAGATTTGAACCATGGTCAATATAGTGGAGAAAAAAAAAGAATCTTCCTCTGTCCTCTTAGATTCTGTGGCTGATCTGAGATTAAGTGGACATAAGACAGACTAAGAGGTGAAAAGCACACACATTTTATTTAACATTTTTGTGTGCGCAGAGGAGCCTTCATCAAAATAGAAGAAAAACAAAGACTTCAAAAAATAGGACTGAAAGTTTATATATATTTTTTTTAACAAAGAATGATGAATTTGCAGAGAAATGACAAGACAAAGGAAAAGGCTTAAGTTTTTATAGGCAGCAAATTATGGGAAAGTGACTAAGAAATACACAGGGAAAACTAATGGAAGATTAGAGTGATTTTAGTAGACTTGTTTGTACAGGTCCATTTTGGCATAAACTCCTAGTCTCCAGTGATAAGAATGTTCTCTTCCTGGTATAGTCCAGGCCCCTTTCTCATGGAAAATATTATGACCTGCTTTTAAATAGAAAGGGGGGACATCAGAGAGCCCTTCCTGCATCTGTTTCTTAATATTCAACTCAAAATAATCAATATGTCAAAGGGCATATTGTGGGGTGTCATGTTTTGAACACCTTCACCATCATTAATAATAAAGGAAAAATGTACTCTGAGCTCTTAGAATGTCAGGAGTTATAGCATAGGAATTCTGTTAAGGCAACATTTAACTCATATTCACCATAAAGTAACATAGAAGTCACGAGAAGAAAAGCTAAAGAGAAGCATTAGCCTCCAATTTAAAAGTAGTTTTTGCTCTAATAATTGATCACCAGCCCAAGAGTTCAAACAGGTGAACTGCAGTGCATACAATTGACAAAGGAGAACTTTTCAGAGAGGAGACATGTCCAATAGCAAAAGGAAGAAAAAGTTTGTTTTCACAGCATGATTCCCCACACCCAGACTAACAATTTGATACCACAGCTCTCAATTTTTCTGAATTAACTAGGCAATTGCTGCATTCTAGAATGATTTGCTGACTTGAGAGCATGTGAGTAACCAAGGAAGGAATAAATTAATATAAAAAGCCTGGCTCTATCATACCTACCCTAGGAAGACCAATACAGAGCAGTAATGAGCATCTATTTGGTCAAAGGTCCAGTGAGGAAATGCAAAGATGACAAAGATAATCTGAAGAACTATATTTCATACGGAAAAAAATGAGCACAATTGAAAGAATGAATATAGCAAATGCTGTAATGAGTACAGTTGGGGTTTTATAGTGATTCTAACAATCAGGATTGGGGAAGACACTTGGGAGCAGACCACTCTACCATGAAGTCTTCTTGAATCCCAATTCCAAACTGAGACCACAAATGTGAACCTTGGGTAGTTGCCAATACATCATCTGTTGGACGGTCAAAGCACATAATTTTCTACATGATAAATGCAAAGTTCTTTTTTCCCTTGGCAGTATTTCATTTTAGAAATGCCAGGAATTCATTTTAAGGAAAAGAAGTTTGACAAGCAAATAGGGCACTTGAATACTTAATGGAATACTGTAAAGAAGACATTATTAAATGAGTTGTTCACAAAATATGCTATACAACTCTGAAAAAATAAAACCAAAAAAGGGCTGGAGTCAGAGGCTACTTGCAGGACATTTAATTCAAATACAGATGTTTTTCAATCAATTCAATTGTGAATAATACTTGAAGCTCAGATAATTGTCTAATAATTGATTCATATAAACATTACTGAGAATCATTTGTTTGGTTATTTTCAAGGGAGCATGGGACCAAACAGAAGTTTCCTGAGGGATGTCAGAAAATTTTTTTTCACATCGCAGTACTCTTAGGAAAACAGAGGTATTCCCCATCTCATCCCTTGTACTTCAAGTTTCTCCATTTTAATAGATTGCCAAATAAAAACTGTGAATGAACTTTTAATGTGATGTTGTTTTAAACCTCTAAATCTTTAATTGACCCCATTAGGATTGGTGTAAAGGGGTGTCTGTGTGATCATATAGAGCCAAGGTCAGGCCATGGCCCACCATCTGTCCATAAGAAATGGACTGGAAGGTTGTTCATCACTGACAGACATGTCTTAGCCCAGAGATCAGAAATCGGTCATCTTCTGAATCAAAGCAGTTTATGTTGGACACAGGAGGTAATTTTCACATTAATGTATAATAGGTCATCTACAGGGGGCCATTTTGAATAGATATTGCCACTTCCTGATCATGTAGTGCTTATTACAGCCTCTGCAGGGTGATTGCCATGAAGTCAGCTATGCGTTTAAATTTATCTTAAGGAACTGAAGCTCATTTCTGTCTTTTTTTGCTGCAGGTCCTAGAGCCTCTCTACTCTATATGAAAAAGAAAGCTTTATAGAAATTAACCAAATTAAAAGAACTCTGGTTGTATTCTAGATGGCAATATTGTAAACTTGACTTTAGCAAGGGCTGTGTACCAACACCTCAGAAAATCTCTAGAAAAACACAGATAAATACATAGTTATTCAGTCTTAGCTTTCTCAGAAATATCATTTTTCTCAAAAATCATGTCATTTCTGCTTATTACAATATTTACTCTGTATTTAAGTTTGAACTCTCCCCTTGAGGGCCGTATTTTGTGAAACATCAACAATATTTGTCCCTCCTTGAAAGTTACTGCAAGAAGTAGAAAATAAGAAAGAAACAATAAAGTAGAGAGGAATACTGGGTGGTGACCTAGAATCACTCACAAAGTAAGGGACTGTCTCAGCTCACATTGTATGATCACATTTATGTCTCGGTCAAATTAAAGATGACTGCATTTAGGTATGTGTAGAACAGTCAAAATCATCTTAACTGCTGAGACTCTGCTTGACATTCATTCACACTGTAAAATAGAAAAGATATTCTTGTCTCCTTACATGCTGCTCTGAAATCAATATGAGGCGTTATCAAAGAGTATCTTCTGTGTTGTTTGACTCCTTCTTGTTCCATGTGATCTTTCTCTCACCACTGGCTAACCAACAACCACCTTGGTTCTACATCCTTGATCTGATATTCTCAAATTTACTGTCTTTATTTGGACTATCTCTACCAATGTAGGCCAGCAGTGCTTGTTGCTGTTTGGTTTTTGGTTGGTTGATTATTTGTTTTGTGTGCATTGTAACTCCCAATGCCCCAACATGAACGTCTACCTGCCTGTATATCACCCTTGCTGCTGTTGTCTGTGGCCCTCCAAGATAAAAACGGATTGATTCAATAAGTCAATGAGGATATGGATTAGGGTTTATGAAAATTTCATTTCTTACTCATTAATAGTATGCCATGGGACAGATACTTAAACACTCTTGGCCTCCCTTAACTTAGTCATGGAAAAAACAAAAACATCAAATTATTAAGGACATAAAACTAGAAAAGGCTTAATCTACTCAAGAATGAAAACATTTTACTTAAGGCAACTGTTGAAAACTATGGTTCTAGGAATAGCAGCAGAAATGTTTGTCCTATTTGCTCTGGAGGAGAGAGAGGGGCAGGGTGGGATGATACTAATATTCACTAAAATCTGAGAGAAGGCATTTTTCAGGAAAAGGGGCCTTGGTTATATTCTCAGGTTAAACATCCATTCTTGGTATTTCCCATGTAGTGCAGCTAGCAGACTCCCTTGCTGGTATAAATGTATTAGGAAAGGTAATTGCTAAAGGAGCCCAATTTAAGAAAGAAGATGATAGTATTTAAAAAGATACTGCATTTACTTTAATAGAAATTAATTCAGAATCATTCTTTTGAATCAGTCACATTCATTCACACAAAACTAAACTAAGCCCTGACAAATTATCTTGATTTCACTTTCTCTATGTCCCCTGTTGGAAAAAAATTAATTTCCAATGCTATTCTTATAAACCCCAAACTTAGTCTGTTGGTATATTTTAATCAGAGAAATACCTGATTCACAACCACTCTTTCGTCTAATTTCCCACTTCCACTTCCACATCATTAATATGTTTTTGTTGGCTTCCAAAAGGGTTTAGCATTCCCTTATGTTCACTAAGGAACACATTAGTGTTCAGTATTTCGTCCAGATGAAAGAACAGGGCATGGGGAAAGAGGCTTTATTTGTGAACTTGCTGTTCTCTTTTGAATAACCAAAGCTCTTTATACTGATATCTTTGGAAAGAAAAATATTCTAAGCATAAAGGAGAATCTAAGTCCACAGTTATGCTCTTTGGTTGGTAGATTTGACTTGCAAAAGGACTTTATAAAACTCAGGTTAGAGCCTTTAGACAGAATTAAATCAAGAGTAGCCTGTCATAGTAGATATTCTCCCAAATTTTATGCCATTAATGTTGTCATTTTAGTGACTCCTATTATTTGTGTATTAGAAACCCAAAGTTGATTGACTCACCCTACGGGGAGGTTCTCAGATATTGGAAATTTCTAGGTAACATTTAGGGAAGTTTCTAGATGACAAATAGGGAGGCCCATAGACTTAAAACAATATCAGATAAACTGGGTTTCAGATGGCTACCCCTGTGCCCTGCAAATGGCAGTAGTCCTGTGATAACCTTTTCTTCTCAGGTATTTTCCCATGTCAATCACCTTTTATTTTTGACAAAAGTCATTTTCCTATTTGTTTTGGGAGCACTAATATGAAACATGATATAATAATAATAACTTCCCTTTTTTTGAATGCCTACTATGTGTCAGATGCTAAGTGTTTGTCTCTTTTTACTTTTATATCTGCTTGGCAAAGAAGGAACTATTATTCTTGTATTATAGACGAGAAGCCTAAAGATCAGAGAAATTAAAAGAAAGACCTAAGGTCTCAGAAGTCATAAAAGATAGAGATAGGATTTGAGCCCAAGTCAGAATCCAAGTCCCTTGTTTCTTCCCCTATGCTAGACTTTTTTTCCATATTGTTTTCTGTTATTTGTTGAAAACCAGTGTATACAATATCAATGTCAGTATTTCCCAAATAAATCATTTTAGCACTTATTTGTTAGATGTTGTTCAGCTAGCTTTACTGATCATTTATATATATGTGGTCAAATGGAAGGTTCTTCTTCCACTCACCCCTTACCTCATTCATTCCTCACTCTCACCTTCCACTGGCGTACTAAAGCAAATCCTGATGTTGTTAAAAAAAAAAAAAAAAAAAAAAAAGATATTTAAGCAAGAGTTTCTATAATTAGTTCTCATTTATTCATTCTGTGACATTTCCTTGAGCCCCAAGACAGTTCTGCCCTTTCCAAAGGACTGAATCCTTTCAAAATAATTTAATATTTTTTCTTAATATTTGCATGCCACAAGTTTGATATATATCCACACATTCCACATATAACCTATTCAGTGCTTTGGAAAAGATACTTGTATTTCTTCCTTTTCATTCCTTTGGCTGAACTGATAAATAGTTTCTGTTATTAACAAAGCCAAACTAAGTATTTCATGGAGGTGCAGACACTTAGAAACACATAATAATCTATCTGGAATGACCATGAAAACCACAGGAACTGTAATCTGGCATGTTTCCAAAGGAAAACATTAAAACTGATGGTTTTGAAGACATGAAATTATAGGGAACTACTTGATACTATGTTAAGATGAGAGGGAGCAAAAAAAAAAAAAAGATGAGAGGGAGCAGAAGGCACTTATACGTATTATAGGATTACTGATTTTTTTTTTTTCAAATAGCTCTACTTTAGAAAAACCCACAATGTGATCAACAAAAACAATGATGGGTTTTTTAAAGTAATGAATAATGGGTGATTTGTTTCTCTTCTTATATTTATCAATTTTATGAGAACATTAGAAGCAAGGAAAGATAGGTAGGTCTTCTGGAGGCATGAACAAAATGTTTAGCTAGAACATGGGATAGAGACCCTGCTGAAGGAAGTTAGTGAAACATTACTAAGAGTGTTGAACTGGTATTTAAGGAGAAGCCAGCCAGGAAAGTCCTTTCATTTCTCTTTGGCTGGCTGGTAAAAGCACCTGGTGTTTTCTGGAGCAATAGTAGTAAATCCTGTGCTTGGCCTAAGCATATGATAACTAAAATGCCTGAATAACTATTAGGTAATAATCAAAGCAAGGCTGTCTACATGTAGACCTTAAATAAGCAAATAGGAATTTAGGTAAAAATAGAAAGAACTTAATGAGATGTTACTATGTAGAAAACATGTCAAGTAGTTTCAGCAATTCTTTTTTTTAATTTTTTTAAAGATTTTTATTTATTCATTCATGAGAGACAGAAAAAGAGAGAGAGAGAGAGGCAGAGACACAGGCAGAGGGAGAAGCAGGCTCCATGCAGGGAACCTGACGTGGGACTCAATCCAGGGTCTCCAGGATCACGACCTGGGCTGAAGGTGGCACTAAACTACTGAGCCCCCCAGGCTGCCCAGTCAACAATTCTATTATGCTTCAATAACTAATCTCCTGTCATTCTCCTACTCGGATATTATAGGGTTACTTGTCATTTGAAAATACAGTAAAAAAGAATTATTGGCTTCTATCATCAACCCTTGTGATGTTGGAAAATTACCAAACAAAATGTTTATTTTCAAAAATGTATATATTTTATCTGGCTAACACTGGTGTTAATACAGCTTGAATGTGTGGAATGTTTCCATCTTTTCCCAAGATTTTTTTGAGTTGGAATTTCTTCTTAATAATTCATACAATGAAAGAGAGGAAATGTATTTTTTTAGGGGACAGAAGTTTTTTTTCCCCAATTCTAAATAATATTTGGATCCAGTTTTTAAAAGATGGTTAGACTAAAATCTTTTAGATATAATGTTAAATATAAATAAAACTAAAAATAAATTCTTTGTATTTAGCATATGTATAATCATAAAAATTTTTTCAAGTACAACCAAATGAAAAATTTTAAATATTCACATTCATAATAATGACAGATGATACTGAGTTTAATAGGAAGATGCAGCCTTAGATCTAGTTCTAAATGTGGTCTGTTTTTATATTTTTACAAAAATCCTACAAGTGTAAGAATTGTCTATTCACATATTTTATGTAATAGAACAGTTTCAAGACTACTAGCTCAGAATAATGACAATTTACTCAACAAGCAATCTTCAAATGCCAATTAAACACATGAAAAATGAGCAAAGCTGTTATGTTTGCCTAAAATCCAGGTTAACATTGTAGTTTTGTTGAAATAGATATTAAATATTTTTCTATAGGCATATGTCAGAGATATTGCAGACTTGTTTCCACACCACCACAACAAAGTGAATATCACAATAAAGCAAGTCAAATTATTATTTTTGGTTTCCCAGGGCTTATAAAACTTATGTTGTATACTCTACTGTAGTCTATTAGGTGTTCACCAGCAGTACATCTAAAAAATGTACATACATTAATTTAAAAAAATACTGTTACTAAAAATGCCAACCATCATCCAAGCTTTCAGTGAGTCATAATCTTTTTGCTGGTGGAGGGTCTTGCCTCTGTTGAGGGCTGCTGACTGATCAGGGTGGTGGTTGCTGAAGGCTGGGTAGCTGTGACAATTTCTTAAAATAAGACAACAGTGAGGTTTCCCACATTGACTAACTCTTCCTTTCACAAATGATTTCTCTCTAGCATGAGATGCTGTTTGATAGCATTTTACCACAATAGACCCTCTTTGAAAATTTGAAATAATCCTCTCAAAACCTGTCACTGCTTTATCAACTAAGTTTCTGTAAAATTCTAAATCCTTTGTTGTCATTTCACTAATCTTTACAGGATCATCACCAGGAGTAGACTCCATCTCAAGAAATCACTTTCTTTGCTCATTCGTAAGTAGCAATTTTTCACCCACTCAGGTTTTATCATGAATGTCAGCAATTCACTCACATCTTCGGACTCTAATTCTCATTCGAGGTCTCTTTCTATTTCCACCACAACAGTAGTTACTTCTTCCACTGAAGGCTTGGATCCCTCGAAGTCATCCATTAGGGTTGAAATCAACTTCTCCCAAACTCCCGTTCATGTTGCTATTTTGACTTCTTCCCATAAATCCTAAGTGTTCAGAATGGCATCTAAATGGTGAATCCTTTCCAGAAATTTTCAATTTACTTTGCCCAGATTCATCAGAGTAATCACTATGTATGGCAACTTATGAAATGTATTTCTTCAATAAGACTTGAAAGTCAAAATTACACTTTGATCCATAGACTGCGGAATGGATATTGTGTCAACAGGCATGAAAATGTTAATCTTGTCGTACATCTCCAACAGAGCTCTTGGGTGACCAGGTATATTGTCAACGGGCAGTAATATTTTAAAAGGAATCTTATTCTAAGCAGTAGGTCTCAACAGTGGGCTTAAGATATTCAGTAAACCATTTTGTAAACAGATGTGCTGTCATCCAGGCTTTGTTGTTCCATTTATAAAGCACAGTGTAGATTTAGCATAATTCTTAAAGGCCCTAGGATTTTCAGAATGATAAATGAGCTTTGGCTCCAACTTAAAGGCACCAGATGCACTAGCTCCTAACAAGAGAGTCTGTCCTTTGAAGCTTTGAAGCCAGGCATTGGCTTCTCCTCTCTATATATGAAGGTCCTAGATGACATTTTCTTCCAATCTAAAACTGTTTTGTCTGCATTGAAAATCTGTTTAGCATAGTCACCTTCTTTAAGTGTTTTAGCTAGATGTTCTGGATAACTTGCTGCAGCTTCTACATTAGCACTTGCTGCTTCACTTGGGACTCTTGTTAGGGAGATTGCTTCTTTCCTTAAACCTCAGGAACCAACCTCTGCTAGAGTCCAACTTCTGAACTTCCTCTCTCAGCCTTCATAAAATTGAGGAGAGTTAGGGCCTTACTCTGGATTAGGCTTTGGCTTAAGGATTTATTGTACCCAGTTTGATCTTTTCCTAGACAACTAAAACTTTCTCCATATCAGCAATGAGGCTATTCCACTTTCTTAACATTTGCATGTTCACTGAAGTAGCACTTTTAATTTCCTTCAAGAACTTCTTTGCATCCACAAACTGGTTTTTCGGCACAAGTGGCTTAGGTTTTGGCCTATCTCAATTTATGAAATGCCTTTCTCACTAAGCTTAATTGTTTCTAGTTTTTTACTTAAAATGAGAGATGTGTGTCTCTTCCATTCACTTGAACACTTAGGAGCCATTTTATGGTTATTAATTGGCCTAATTTCAGTATGGTTGTGTCTCAGGAAACAAGGAAGGAAGCCTGAAGGCAAGGAAAGAGATAGGGGAATGGCTGATAGGTGAAGCAGTCAGAACACACACAACAGTTATTAAGTTCACCAACTTACATGGTCAAGGGTCATGGTGCCACAAAACCATCACAATAGTAACATCAGAAATCACAGGTCACTGTAACAAATGTAATAATGACGGAAAAAGTTTGAGATATTGTGAGAGTTACCAAAATGTGACACAGAGACACAAAGTAAGCCAATGCTGTAGGAAAACTGGTGCTCATAGATACATTTACTTGACACAGGATTGCCACAAACTTTGAATTTGTAAAAATCTCAGTATCTGCAAAGCACAATAACACAAAGTGCAATAACATGAGGCAAGTCGTATTTTATTGATTGCTAAAATTGAAAGTAGTAAATTTTTTCATTTCTTACCTAGTGCCCACTGACTGTTGCTGAATTTCTGTAAGTCAGTATTAGAAACATTTACGTAAAGCAACTATTTGCCATGAGAATGTGGTGCGGATGTTCCAACGAACTCAGGTCTTGTCTATTTCAAGTGCTGTGAAACCTTCACTGCGCGGTGATTTAGCTTCTGCTTTGCACAAACACATTACCATATCCCAGTATAGACTTAGACAGTGATGTGACTGGGTGTTTTATTATTAGATGGGGATCTAGATGATGCAGAATTTGTTGGAAGCAGTTTGGGGGCCTTAAGAATACCATTTGCTGACCTCAGTCTAAGATACTGTGGTCTAAAGTAAATCTCAGTTGTCATGATTTATGAAAAAATATATATAGTTCCAAACTATAGTTCCCTTTTACTGTAAGATTAAAATTATGGCTAAGACAACAGAAGAAGAGAGTAATTGAGATTTATTTCCTTAGAGAATAAGAACACAGTTAATTAACCTAGACATAACTAGAGTAAGAGATAATAGCTGGTGAGCAGACAATATGCAATTTAGATAATATAAAGAAAACTGACATAGTGGTCTGTTGCTAGGACAACAGCTTTGTGGAGTTGAGGCAGAAAAGAAGCTCTAATGAGGTTAATGGAGAGGTTAAAAAAGTATGCACACATATGTTTTGTTACTCTCCATATTTGTTTTAACAGGTTATTGGGGGAAAAGACTACATAAAAAGGAAAATTTTTAAAAGTGCTTTCTTTCACCATACAATAAGTCGAACCCTGAGAATTGTCTCTCAGTTTACACAGAATAATGCAAGCATATAGACACATGTTCCCTTTAGAATATATCCTAATGAAAACTTAATGTGTGAAGTCTTCAGGAAAGCTCTATGTTTATATTGTCACAATAGTGACAGCAGTCATGACACCATTAATCACCCTTTGTTTACTATTTCGGTCCTAATGGCCTTTGAGAAATTGCTCAATAATGAGCAGACACTCTGTTTAGAACCACCTCTGATCCAAGTGATTATCCTGACTGGGAAAATGGAATGACCCCATGAATGAACTAGGGTCTCTTACATCATGTGTTTGTTTTTTAAATCACTTCTTGTCAACAAAAGATTATTATTTTGGAATTGTACGTTTTTCCCAGTGATTAAGTCAGTTGGTCAAGGACTAAGGTATATAACACTTATTCTTCAGTAAATTTGTCATTTTTTAAATCTCAGGTCTTGGGTTTTTAAAAATCAATGTAAAAAACATCAACTCTCTTGTCTGAGGTGATTGGTGATTTTCTTCTTGGAATGTCTTTTAATTTTACTTGTAATTTTTTGAATAACGATTATTTAGTAGTAACATCTTTTATGTTAGAAAGCCATTCCAACCGAGATACCTGAAAAATAATTATTGAAACTTTCTTATTCTGAAGTGTCTTTTTAAGCATTAACTCTAATTCGTCTAAATTTTCAGTTGTGTGAGGTGCAAATCCACATCCTGTTTTAACATGTCTCTCTTCCATCTTAGAACTTTTTTGACCATGTCCTCTGTTTTTCCACCAGAACTCACAGCTGCCATCTGGCTTACTTCAGCTGATAGTGGTATCTTCTCTTTGAGCTTTAGCTTTCAACAGGGGATGCTAGAAAACCTAGACAACTGGGAATATAAGAAAAGAATGTGTTTAAGTTACAAATGATAAGTAAATATCTCTGTTTTTTGTTTGTTTTTTCTGTTTTTTTTTTTTCTAAACTGGACATCCTACCTAGAAATCTAAAATCCTACCAACTAGTACTCAACCAACTTGTAAACAAGCTATTTTTCTCTTATGTTGAATCTTCCAGAAAACATACATTTTTAAAACTCCTACATGTAACGTGTGAGCATTTGGAACCGACCCACAGCCTTAACTCTAATTTAGACAATGTCAAACATTAGGCATTTTAAATGTTAAAAGTGTTAGAAAGAACTCGCCCCCTAAAAAAATAACCCACCCAAATAGAAAATTGGACAATGTGTTATTTTGCTTGTTTCAATGTATTGAAAAAAAAATAAGGTATTCTTGAAATCTACCACATTGGCCGATATCTGCAGATTGGCTAAAAGCACTGAATTATTTCTATTTTCTTTTTTTTTTTTAATTTTTTATTTATTTATGATAGTCACAGAGAGAGAGAGAGAGAGAGAGAGAGAGAGAGAGGCAGAGACACAGGCAGAGGGAGAAGCAGGCTCCATGCACCGGGAGCCCGACGTGGGATTCGATCTCGGGTCTCCAGGATTGCGCCCTGGGCCAAAGACAGGCGCTAAACTGCTGCGCCACCCAGGGATCCCTATTTCTATTTTCTTTAATGTACACACACACACACACACACACACACACACACCTACACCTATATTGAAATGAAGAAGCTTCCCAACTTTGTCCACTGGATCTGATATTTGATTAAATGTAGGAGCTTGTTTACATGTGCGTTATTAAAGCACTGTGCAATGGATTTAAACTGTAATGAGATCTTTGAAATGGACTCTTTTCCTAAAAACCTGGAATTCTTTGGACAGAGTAGAGTTCCAGGATATTTCAGCATCTCTTCTGTACTTAAACAACACATGACTAGAAACTGAAGCAACTACAGAACAAATTGATCTGAATTTGGGCAGCCCAGGTGGCTCAATGGTTTAGCGCTGCCTTCAGCCCAGGGTGAAGACCCGGGATCAAGTCCCACCTCAGCCTCCCTGCATGGAGCCTGCTCCTCCCTCTGCCTATATCTCTGCCTCTGTGTGTGTGTGTGCCTCTCATGAATAAATAAATAAACTCTTTTAAAAATGATCTGAATAGTGTCCAGCCTCAGAGGTAAATTTCTGGACATTTGTTTACAGTAATTCTAAGAACTATGATGGTGACTAAAAAAAAATCTGCTTCAGAATCTGTGTTCCTTGAACTAAATTAAGACTTTAAATAAAATAGACAGCAAAAGAAAAAAACTACAAAAATAAGAAAAACTGCCTGTACTCAGTTGAAACTACCAATTCTGCAGAAAGTGTGGGTAACAATGTTCCATCAAAATATGCTCAATTTTCATTTAGTCTATATGGAACATTCTATCCTAAGTATAACTGACCCTAACCTTGACCAATTCAACTGAATCCTATTCTGTTAAAATATAAGAGCAACAAAGGAAAGAATAGATAATTGGATTGCATCAAAATTCAAAATTTTGTACCTTAAAAAACAAATGAAAAAGCAACCTCATAATGGGAGAAAGTATCTGCAAATCACATATCTATATGATAAGGGGTTAATAATGTCCAGAATATATAACGAAAACTTTACACCACTAAACAACCCAGTTAAAAAATGGACGAAGAACTTGAAGCAACCTTTCTCAAAAGAAGACATACAAATTGCCAAAAATCATATGAAAAGATGCTCAAAATCGTTAATTAGCAGGCAGATGCAAATAAAAGCCACAATGAGATACCACTTCACACCAATTCAGATTTTTTTTCTCTTTTTCCCTCTCTCCCTTCCTTCCTTCCTTCTTTCCTTCCTTTCTTTTTAAGGAGGCTCCACACCCAGCACAAAGCCCAATGCAGAGCTCTAACTCACAACCATGAGATCGAGACCTGAGCCAAGATCAAGAGTTGGATACTCAACTGACTCAGACACCCAGGTGTCCCAAGGTATTATTGTTAAAAAATGGAAGATAACTGGGGTGCCTGGGTAGCTCAGTGGTTGAGCATCTGCCTTCAGCTCAGGGCATGATCCCACGGCCCAGGGATCGAGTCCCACATCAGGCTCCCTGCATGGAGTCTGCTTTTCCCTCTGCCTATGTCTCTGCCTCTCTGTCTCTGTCTCTGTCTCTGTCTCTGTCTCTCTGTCTCTCATGAATAAATAAATAAAATCTTTTAAAAATAAAATAAAAATAAAAATGGAAGATAACAAACGTTGGTGAGGATGTGGGAAAATTGCAACCCTTATGCCCTGCTTGTGGAAGCATAAAATGATGCAGACACTGTGGAAAGTAGTTTGGTGATTCCTCAAAAAAATTAAACATAGGATTGCCATTGATCCAAAGTTCCAAAAGGAGTGAAAGCAGGAACTCAAACAGATATTTGTACACCCATATTTATAGCAACATTATTCACAATAGCCAGAAAGTGAAAACAACCCGAGTGTATACAGACAATGAAAGGTCAGACAAGATGTGGTTTATTCATACAATAGAATACTATTCAGCCTTAAAAGGGAAGTTCCAACAGATGCTATAACGTGGATGACCCTTGAACACATTATGTTAAGTGGAATTAGCCAATCCCAAAAGAATAAAAATTGTATGATATCAGGTACCTAAAATAGACGAATTGATAGAGACAGGAAGTAGAAGGGTAGTCAGCAGGGCCAGGGAGGAGAGGTGAATAGGGAGTTATTGTTTAGTGAGTATACAGTTTCAGTCTTGCAAAACAAAAATAGTTGTGGAGATGGATGGTGGTGATGGTTGCACAAAAATGTAAATGCCAAATGAGCTGTCTACTTACAAAATAGTTAACATGATAAATTTTATGTTGTACATTCTTTAAAATTAAAAAATAAGTAATTAATAAAATAATAAAAATGAAATAAAATATTAGGAAGAGTTGGGCTTTTTAAAATTCTGGTGTTCCCATGAGAGGGGCTCTTGATATCTTCATGGCTCACCTAGAAAACTCATTAGCATATTCTTGACTTGTTAAATGAGATGGTGATATCTGTGCCATTCTCTGCTTCTTCCAAAATATGAATACATTTTATGTTTATTTAGGCTTATGATTTACTGAAATCTTCTATTTGAGAAAGTATCTGGGAGCAGATTTGAGTGGTAGGATCTAAACATGGCTGCTCACAAAATCTGCCTCATAATCAGTATTTCTACAGTTCGGTCTTCAAAATGTTTCTTTCTATCTCAAAAAACTTTTCTTGCAATGCAGGAATTTCACCAGGTGGTCAAATGTCTTTATTATATGTTCCAAAAACCTTAGTCCCATGCTCAAAATGACGAAATTCTTCCTAACCACCCAACGATTTAAACTTCTTTTTCATTAAAATTACATTTTCTTTGTTACAAAGGTGGAAATCAAGCAAACATCAAAGGTAACAGCCAAATATTTAGGTATTGGTAAAAGCAAAATGAGAAAATAGTTATCTTCGTCCATTTTCTATTATTAGTAACAATAGTTACCATTTGTTGACTACTTTCTTATGATAAGATCAAGCAAATCACTTCACTTATACTGGTTAGTATTTTTATTCCTATTACTACAATTTATCAACTCAGGTTATGAGTATTTTATTTTAAGGAAGGCATTCCATGTTCATATTCATAGCTTCTGAAGCAAATTCCCTCTGTATTTTAAATCCATCCTTATTTCTAGGCACCCAAACAATAAGATCAAGCTGGCATCTCATTCTTTAAGAGAGAATTCTTCATAGATATGATGCTTCTAGTAATAGAAAGATTTTGTATCCCTTTACTCTTGAAAAAAAAAAAAGGAAAAGTCTCTTGACGTCTCAGTTTGAGAGTTGCTAGTGCACTGATCATGTCTTAGAGAAATGTTCTATGAAGACGGACTAGAGAAATGATACTTAAAAAGATCTGAGGATCCGTATCTGATGTTCTAGTGAAGAAGTCCAGAAAGAGAGTGAATAATCCAAGCTTACATTCATCAGTTTGGTCTGGAAGCTTATTTCTCTGGGTGACGACTCTTCATGTAATTATTGCTGCTATCTGACATTCTTCATTTTCCTTTGACTTCAGAATTTTTATAGTTGCATTCTGTGTGTGTTAAGTCTAGTTTAGTATTGGAAATATGTGGACTTCATTTTGGTTTCGTAGAATCTATGCAATCCTAGCTCCGCATCAATGTCACATTTCTAGGAGGATGTGAATGGCTCCGTATAATGTTCAGAGTACTCAGACGCTTAGAGTGTCTTGATGCACATGGAAGTTTTCAAATACCCATTGTTGATGTGTACTTGGCATAGCAACAACTCAGGAAATCACCATATGGGATTCTCAAAGACAAATTCCAAAACAACTCTAAGAGTTCCCCTGAGAGCACTCTATTTATGGGACATGGGTTACATAAGTGACAAGACCAGGAACAACCTAGAAGGGAATCATTAAAGAAGCTGCAGAGTGGAAAAGACCTTGGCCTAGTTAAGGTTTATAAAAACTCACTTCTTAGAGATGGGCTTAATGTATAGCATCTCATGTTGGCAAGACACTGGCATGCCTTATGGGGTCAATGAGTCTCCTAAGTACAGACTGGTCTTTGATTTCACAAAAAAGTCATGACTTCTGTAGGAAGAAGACAATAGTACTGGTAATAACATTTATTAAATTATGTATAAATAAGAAAAAGTTGCTTTAGAAATGTATTTCTTTTAATGTTTTAAATGGTAAATCTCTTGCAAAATATCCTAACATTTGTATTAAGCTTGTTTTTACAAAGATTATTTTTTAAATGATTTTTATTTATTAATTTATTTGAGAGAAAGAGAAAGTGCTCATGAGCTGGGGAGGAGCACAGAGAGAGAGAGAGACCAGCAGACTCCAAGCTGAGTAAGGAGTCCCATGCAGGCTGGATCCCATGACCCTAAGATCACAACCTAAGCTGAAATCAAGAGGCAGATGCTCAACCAACTGAATTACCCAGACACCCCTAGCTTTATTTTTTTAGAGAGAGAGAGTGCACATGAATGGGGAGGGGGAAGAAGGGGAGTGGGAGAGAGAGAGAGGGAGAGAGAGAGAGAGAGAGACAGCGAGAGAGAATCTTAAGCAGGCCCCATACACAGCATGAGCCCAGTAAGGCTCTAATTTCACCATCCTGAGATCATAACCTGAGCCAAAATCAAGAGTCAGATGCTTAACTGACTGAGCCACCCAGGTGCTCCTAAGCTTTGTTTATTTGTTTGTCTGTTTAGCACACTCCCAAAGATATCACAGAGAATATTATGGCAATAAGGTTGAATCCCTATGTATTGGAGATCTTTAATTCAGAATTATATGAAGCTTCTTCTAAAAGTCCTTAAGCTAATGTCACATTCATTGTGGAGATGTCTCTAAAGCATCCTCTACAACATATTACAGAAACTCTGGATACCTATAAAGATAGAGCATGTAGCCTTCCAAAAAATCACGTTACAAATAAGTAAAATGTATAATAACCATTGTTATCAGCTATATTTTATTGCTATACTTACCTATGATATCTACCTTAACTAAAATTTCCAAGCTTGCAAGAAGTACTTTTTACTTGTGGAGGATCACAGAATGACTACAAGATGTCTAAATAAGTTAAAAAAAAAAAAAAAGTGGTGGGGAATGCCTGGGTGGCTCAGTGGTTGAGCATTGGCCTTCCACTCAGGTCATGATCCTGGAGTCCAGGGATCGAGTCCCACATCAGGCTCCATGCATGGAGCCTGCTTCTCCCTCTGCCTGTGTCTCTGCCGCTCTCTCTGTGTCTCTCATGAATAATTTTTTTTTTTTTAAGAAAGAGTAATAGAGGGGAAATATACAGGGAATTCAATTTCTCTGGTTGCCTCCTATCACCATAGATGTGCCATCAAGGATTTAGCAAATACTTTTAGCATTTAAAAGAAACCTAATAAATTTTTTCTAACAGCTTTATTGAGATATAATTTATATGCCATAAAATGCAACCTTTTAAAGTATACAATTCACTGCTTTTAGTATGTTTACAAAATGGTGCAACCATCACCACAATCTAATTTTAGAAAATTTTCATTGCCCTCACATAAATACATTTTAGTTCTTGTTCTTACTATAGGAATTCTGTATTTCTGGATAAATAATAAAAGGCATTTTGTTAATTTGGCAATGGTTATGTCAAATCTATAATAAAGAAAAATAGGTGAAAATGTAGACAGTTGGCAAGAAGCAGATAATAAAGAGTAATTATTTTAGTTAAAGACTTTAGAAATGTAAAGGTTTGGGGGAAGAATCTTCAAATCTTAATTTTCAGTAATGGAAATTCTAGAAAGTAAAACATGCCATACACCAAGTGTTATTATTCAAAATTTTCAAAGTTATAATAGGATGTATTAGTAGATAAATTTCTAGGTAAGCTTACAAAGGCTTTGCGATAGATCACCTTTGGAGGATTTGTACCATTCTAAAGAGAAAGTGAAATTACTTAGATTTAATCCTCGCCTTTGGCTTTGTCGATGCCTAAGATACATTATCTAGTGATTATAAAGTAATAGTGTTTTAATAGTGCCTATTCATACAGAAAATGTCTTTGTAACCCTATACAAACTGTTAAAAACAGGACAGATGCTATATTTCAGCATCTAATCAGAAAAAAAGATGTGCATTTATTTTATATTCATAAATTTTATATAATCCTTACTAATTTGTGTGATTTATTTTGAATTTGCAATGCATGAGTTAAAACTCAATGGTCAAGTTATTTGGGAGGATTAGTCATTATGCATTATCATCGTCATTGCTACACTGGATTACGTTGTCTTTGATAGCTTTCTCTCCAACATTATTTAATATGCTTGCCAAATCAACAATAAAAATCTTTCTATCGAGTTACTCAAATTTTCAAATATCACAAAATTTTTCCAATTTTTGAGTATTGCCCTCCCCCACCAAAAAAACTCTTTAAAAAGTTTTTTAAGTAGTGGTTTTTTTGTTTTTTGTTTTTTTGTTTGTTTGTTTTGTTTTTTTGAGAGACAGACAGAGAGAGAGAGAGAGAGAGAATGAGAAACAGAGCACAAGCTGGGCAGAGGGAGAAGACTCTACACTCAGCGAGAGCAGGATCTCTATGCAGGGCTTGAGGCAGGGCTCCATCCCAGGACCCAGAGATCAAGACCTGAGCCGAAATCAAGAGTCTGATGCTTACCTGACCAAGCACGCAGGCACCCCAATAGTTGAAACTTTTTAAAAATAGAAATTCCTGTGTTAGTTCTGCCTACTGAAATAGAATCTTTGGGTTTAATAAACTGGGAATCCAAACTTTTAATAAACATCCCAGACAGTTTCTTATGAAGTTGTCTTACCCCTTTCCGAGAGAGAGTTTGGGAAACACTGGGAAAATGTGGTGCAATAGGATCTGGGAAGCAACTTGTTCAGATTTTGGAGCTCTAATACTTCAGGACAGAGAATCATTAAGATGAAAATACCAGGAAAGCAGCCACCGTCTCTGCCTTGTTGCTAATACTTACTACTACCTCACATGCATGCAAATACTTGTTAAATGAAAGAACTTTCTTTATGAACAGATCTCAGGTTGAACTTCAGGCTACTTAAGAAAAAAAGTAGGCACTTAGACACAGGAATCCAGAACGAAATGAATATTTCATAAGACTATTTCCACAAAGACCTTTGGTTATTTTAGAGTCAAGAAAATTATAGACATTTTGGTGAAAATACTGTTATTAGATTCACCTTTCTGGGTGTCCACTAGATCAAAAGTGAGTGAAGAGTTTGGCAGAAGACTTTCCTGTACCCTGAAATACTTATTTGAAAAAATCAATCCTTCCAGAATGTTGAACAGGATGACAGGAGGCTAGCCTTAGATCCACTACTTGCCTTGGTGGTTGTAGCTGAGGGAATGTTGCACAACATCGCACTCTCCCAGCAGTTGTACCTGTTGGCTCTCTTAATTGTCAGGGGCACAGCCTCCACTCAGCCTGAAGAACAGAGAGAAAACAAGAGGAACAGCACAGCCCGTTCCTCAGACAGCATGGTTGGAATTCTTTCTCAGCTTTTGTGTTCACATAGAAATGTTATCTTAATCTCAACTGACAAGAGTGTTCTTAAGACAAAACTCAGAGAAGGAAGGCTAGAGGAATGCTTCAGGGATATCCAAGAACAAAATGAATATGATCTACACAGCAATTACCTTGAGAAACTGAAACTCATTACCACAATTTAGACACTAGATGGAAAAGACGAATTGTTCCTTTCTATTTTGGGGTGAAGATTATAAAAGATCATAATAGTGGCTTTTCACATTAAATAATGTTTTTCCATTTCTGTAAAAATGCCTTAATGTCAAAAAGGAAGGGAAATCACTTAGTCATCTAAGTGGGAAAAAGCAAATCTATGTAGTGGCAGTAATTCATTTATTTCTCCAGCCGGCAGTTACTAAACACCTTTTGTGTGCCTGGTTTGGGTCTAGACAAAGAAAGAGAATGAGATAGTTATCATAAGGGTTTCAGAGACAGAATCTCAGGGTACTCTGAAAATCTTCAACTAGAGAGTATCTCCAAAAAAAGACGAGAGATGAGGGAAGCCTTCTCAGAAGACATGATTATGTGTAAATAAATAATATGGAGATTTTAGAAATTGAAATTTAAAACAGCTGAAAGCAGTATCATAAAATCATCTTTCTATGTAAATTTAGCTAATATTATCACTGAAATCTCTGTGTCTCCTAAGCATGTAGTCACAGAGGAGGAAAGACTTCAGTGCAATGCATGGGAGGAATTCATGTAAATATTTCTACTACTCCAATCTCCATGAAAAATAACTATCGATCTTCACACGGGTCAGACACCACGCTGATAACTGAAATTAGGAGAGAAGAATTTTTTCAGGGGAGGTGGGATGAGCAGTCTTGCATTACAAAACTTTGTTTGCTTGTTTGTTTTAAAATTTAGTCATTATAATGGGAAGAAGGATTCATTTTATTCTCTAAGAACCTAATAAGCCTTTTGAAATTTCCTTTCTTCCTTGCTTCTCCTTCTTTCTTCTCTCTCTCTGTTTTTTCTTTGGAGCAAACCTCAGACCTCTAAGAAAGAAACTTGACACAATCATTAGCCATTGCTCTTTGGTAGCCACTCTATAAGTTCGATGGCATCGCAAAGGACACATTAGTCACTCAGGCATTGGCTGACGGCTGGGGAGTGGTGAGCAGGAAGGTAATTGTGGTGAGCACAGAAGGGAACCTGAGGAATGAGAACAAAGAATGGAAACCAGAGATATTAAACATCCTGTTGCCGGCACTGTTGATGCTGCCTTCTAGCCTTTCTTCTAAGATCCAAGGCTTAAAACCATAAGCAACACATTATTGCTCCGAGAATCTCTAAACTCTTTCACGCCCATTCTCTACTACTCTGTCCTTACTGTATGACCAGAGACAGAAGAAAATGTATGCCTCAGACTAGAAGGAAAAGAATAATCAAGAAGAATTCCAGATGTGGTAAGAAGGGAAAATCCCATGGTCTTCAAAGCAACCTTGCTTCCCAGGTTGGAGCTGAGGAGGGAGAAAAAAGCCAGGACCACAGCAAATCTGATCATCTAACCCCTGCACTGGAGCAGAAATTCACACTTTCAGCCTGTGTTCTCGACCGTCATTGTTTATGGAACTGGGAAGGGTGCCTTTGAAAATGTAGAATGCTAAATTATACACAAGTGTTTCTAACAGCATACTTCTCTTCGAGGAACATCGGCTAAGAGGTGAAACACAAATTTTTTGGAACAGACTGTAAAATTTGTGGAGAACTAAAAGAACCCAAGTTCACTTTTTTCCCCCCAAAAAGAAGCCAAGTTGACCATTTAATAATCACCAGGTTCTTTTTTTTTTTTTTAAGATTTTATTTGCTCATTCATGAGAAACACAGAGAGGAGAGAGAGAGAGAGAGAGGCAAAGACACAAGCAGAGGGAGAAGCAGGCTCCATGCAGGGAGCCCCACGTGGGACTTGATCCTGGGTCTCCAGGATCATGCCCTGGACTGAAGGCGGCACTAAACCGCTGAGCCACCCAGGCTGCCCTAATCACCAGGTTCTTTTGGTAAATATTGTCAGCTTCCAAAGATTCCAGGTGGGCCTTGGCTGGCAATCCATTCTCGCATAATCTTGTTACCTCACAGTATGTTCATGATGAAAACAGGTTGGTTGGTTTGTTTTTTTTAAGATTTTATTTATCCATGAGAGACACAGAGACAGAAGCAGAGACAGAAGCAGAGGGAGAAGCTCCCTGTGGGGAGCTTGATGTGGGACTTGATTCCAGGACCCTGGGATCATGACCTGAGCCAAAGGCAGACACTCAGCTACTGAGCCACCCAGGTGCCCTGGAAACAGGATATAGAATAAGTCCTATCTAACTTTTACTAATAAGCAGACACAAATCATATAGTTTTGCTTGTAAGCTAGGCCTACCAAGGCTGTGAAGCCACCCTGAGAGCAGACCAGCCGACCTTCTGGTTTGAGTCCAGGAACACTGTCCTCTCTGAAATGGTATGGCCAAATGGAGCAGTGAACCTCAGACATTGCTTCAGAGATACTAGCTGCGGCTCGACATGCCGTGTTTTTACACTGTATTCACACTCAAGTGTTGCCATTCCCTCATCCTATCTACTCACACAACTCAAGGCCAATGCATTTTTATTATTTATGATGCTAATTAAAAACCTTCTGGTGTAGATTTTGATGATGATCTCTGAAGTTTTTCTGTTCCGACCTCTGCAGTATGAATACCTGGTGAGGGTACTTCAAATTCTAAATATGCTTTTAGAACAGTGAACATAGAAAGCATCCAAATGTCAGCTATTTGCTATTTTTCTCATAATTACCACGCTGTCATTTTCATGTGTTACGGTATCTGACACATTCAGCTATTTCTCTACATATTTTACTTGATCACTACACTAGTGTTTTTCACACCCATTAGTGGGTTATAAAATCCATTTAACAGTTTCTACATAGCATTTGTTAAAACCAACCAGAAGAAAATAAAAAATATTAGAACGTATCAAGTTCTGGTTCAGTCTTATAAAGGTATGAATATTGAGTTCCGATGAAAAATGAATTTTCTACTGTGGTTCATGGTCAAAAATAAAAAAGAAACAGGAATTCACACTACTACATTATTTGCCTCAAAATACGGGAGAAAGGGACATTTCCTACTTATGTTGCTATTCCCACTGTTAAGCATATGTTTTAGATGCTTAGTGTCTGATTGAATGAATTCTCTTTTTTTCTGCTATGATGAATTTCACTATAAAATGGAACTAAAGATATTTAAACCTTTCGCGGAATCTGAAACAGCATATGTAAGCATTTGTAACTGATATTTGTAGAACCAAAGAGTAGAAAGTATCCTCTGCTGCTCTGGTTTGAAAAGAACTGTAATTATGTCCCTGGAACTCTTTAGAGCTCACTTTCCCCTGTATCACAAAGTTCTGCCTTTTTAAAAAATTACTTCTTTAGATGAAATACATTCCTAGGCCCCTCATTTTGGTTTCCCATTGTTGCTATAACCAACCAACCACAAATGTAATGTCTTAAAGCAAAGCAAATTTAGTATTTTACAGTTGTGTAGAATAGACACTTGGCATGAGTACACTGGGCTAAAGGCAAGGTGTCCACAGGGCTGCTTTATTTGAGGCTCTAGAGGAGAATCTGTTTCCTTGTCTTTTCCAGCATTTTTTGGCTCATGGCTCTTTTCTCCATCTTCAAAGCCAACAGTGAAGCTTTCTGACCCTAGCTTTGATGGTCACATCTACTTCTTTGACTTTGACTCTCCTACTTTCCTCTTTCATTTATAACAACCCTTGTTATTACACTGGGCCCACGCAGATAGTCCAGGGTCATCTCCCCATCTGAACATCTTTATTTAGTTATCTCTGAATATTTCCTTTTGCCATTTAATATTTACAGGTTCCAAGAATAAAACTTGGGAATTCAGTGCAGGGGTGGGTGTGGGTGAGGGTATTATTCTGATTACCACACCTATCAATTCTATCATCTAAGAACTGGTCCACAGGATGACCATTGGCAAAGCATTTTTTTTTAAGATTTTATTTATTTATTCTTTTTTTTAAAAAATTATTCATGATAGACACACACACACACAGAGAGAGAGAGAGAGAGGCAGAGACACAGGCAGAGGGAGAAACAGGTTCCATGCAGGGAGCCCGATGTGGGACTTGATCCCAGGTCTCTAGGATCAGGCCCTGGGCTGGAGGCGGTGCTAAACCACTGAGCCACCTGGGCTGCCCTGGCAAAACATTTTGAGTAATTTTTATTCTATTTGATTATAGGCATCACTATTCAGGAAACTTCCTCTAAATCTGTTTTCCGATTTCACACGACTTTGGGGACAAGGGCTAATACAGTACACCTTACATCTATGATTTTAGTATCTTTGGTTTTGAAAATTTGCTGAAACTTATGTAATAATTCTTATTTTTGTGTTGAAAATTTCACTATTGCTAACTTTTAACACCTGTATTGTTTAGGTGATAACCAAAAAGGATAGAATTAGAGAAATGTGAGTATAATGCCCAAAATTCTAAGCAAGTGAAGGATGGTTTGAGAGTTTATAAAGATGCATATCTGAATAACTCTGGGGACAGAATATGCTGTCCACAACAAAAAGTCATTGCAGTGTTTCCTGAACAATTGAGGAAAATGATTCATAAGAGCTGCTATCTGTTGGCAGAACATTCTAACCCTGTCTGCTTTGGTTTGTTTTTGGAAGCCAACACTTAACACTCATTTTTGGTGACCAGCGTTTTCATTTTTTTTTCCCTCCACCTCCCTATTTTCTATAAGGATTTTGTCTCACCAATGAGATTTTTGCCACTCCTGGGATTTATCAGCAACACAGATCCTTGGCCAGGAATTATGTTCCTTTACTTTAAAATGTTTATGGATACTCTTAAAGTAAAATGTGTTCTGCAGAGTAAAATTCAAAAGCAAACATCTATCACATGAGTAGGTATTTCTCATTACCTCGAAGATGTTAAATTGCTCGTATAAATTAGTTTCCCATCGTCTTTTCCAGTCTCATCTTAATTCTCCATGGTTTTAATAGCAGGGTGCACTTGCTCATTTCACGTGGTTTATTGCTTTCCCTAAAAATAATTTTAATAGCTCAAGTAGGCTTGTAAATTTGATTCTCTCTAATAGTTTCATTTATAAGTGGTCACATTTTCTCTTTGAAGCACAATTTAGTATATCTATGGCAAATCAGGCTAGGTTTGGTTCAAATTGTGCATCTATCTCAATTTGAAACTACTATTGTTCCTATTCAATATTAGATGAGACAGATGGAGCAGAACATACCTTAACAGTAAATGTGTCTTAGAATGTTTATACTAATGGTTCATTGAAATTTGTTTGAGTCAAAAGGATTAGGTTGTAAAGCAAGCAGAGCCCTTCTGCTAGCATCTGGAAGAAATCAACTATGAACTTGGAAATAAAACCCAGGTTTGAATCTGACTTTATTACTTTTAGCTGTGTTTTTGGGGTAAGTTATTTGTACTCTGTGAACCTCAGTTTTCTCATCTGTGTAAACCAGAAAGTACTTATCTTGCAAGAATGGCATGAGAACTCCACAAGATGTAGATAATGTTTAGCATAGGATCCACAGTAAACATCTAATCAACAGTGTAGCTGCTATTACCTTGAATGTTTTACTTTGGCTTTAAAAAAATTCCAAGTATTCATAAAAGATTTTACTTGATATGTGCTATAAACAGTTCTCGATTTCCACAAAGAATATACAGTATAGCAAATAGCTCAATATCACAGAAAACGTTAAATTTAAAATTCGGAATATGAAAATTAAATCAACATAATATTTAATTTATTACATTGGCAAGAATTATTTCAACAGAACTTTTTAATGAATAACCTGGCATAGCAAATAACTGTGTGTGAGGGGTGGTGGATTTTTTTTTCTATAAAGGTGCTAAAACAACTAATAATCTGTATATAAAAGAACACAAAGGAAAAACTGGTCCTCAGCCTGACACCATATTAAACTACCAATTTCAGATCAACAAAAGACTTACTTGTGAATGAAAAACTATGAGGCAACCCAAATTACAAAATAAATATACACCAATGTATACATGAATAGAGATAAATGATTTCATAAGTAAATAAATTGGGAAGAAAAGACAAATTTTCCTTATGGAAGAATTCCATTTAAGGAGATAGTCCTCCCTTGAGGAGATAGAGGTTAATCACCACCACTACTCCACTTTGTGCACAGGCTGGATTAGACTTGTTTCTAAGGAATAGAGTATGAAAAGAGTGAAATAGTATAGTAACCTTGCAGAGGAGAAATCTGGCAGGCATACTAAAGGCTAACCTCCCCAGTAATGTCTTTTGGATATCATATAACTCTTGCTATCTGGGATGAGAAGGGCATTTTACCTATGTGCTATTTTTCTTTCTCTCTTTTTTTTTTTTTCAGAAAACCCTTAACCCCACTCTAATCATGAGGAAAACATCTGAAAAAGATTCAAAAACATTTTACAGCATAACTAACTGGCCAAGGTCAAGAAATTCAAGGAAAGACTAAAAAAGTATCACAGATTAACAGAAAGTGAAGAGAAATGACAGAGAGGTGCTTTCTCACTCAGATTGGATCCTAAAACAGAAACAGAAAAAAAAAAAAAACTGGTAAAATGCAAATAAAGTCTGGAGTTCGATTAATAGTAATGGGCTAATGTTGGTTTCTTACCTTCAACAAATATACAATTATAATGTAAGATGTTAACAAAGGGTGGAACTGAAGAAGGGATATATATATGGGGATTCTCTGCACTGCTGTTGAAAACTTTCTGTAAACATAAAGTTATTCCAAAATAAAAATACCCACCATTTGCTTCAACGTGAATGGAACTGGAGGGTATTATGCTGAGTGAGTAAGTCAATCGGAGAAGGACAAACAGTGTATGTTCTCATTCATTTGGGGAATATAAATAATAGTGAAAGGGAATATAAGGGAAGAGAAAAGAAATGAGTGGGAAATATCAGAAAGGGAGACAGAACATAAAGACTCCTAACTCTGGGAAACGAACTAGGGGTGGTGGAAGGGGAGGAAGGCGGGGGGTAGGGGTGAATGGGTGACGGGCACTGAGGGGGGCACTTGACGGGATGAGCACTGGGTGTTATTCTGTATGTTGGTAAATTGAACACCAATAAAAAATAAATTTATTATAAGAAAAAAAATAAAACACAAATTATTAAAAAAAACAAAATAAAAAGTGTATTAAAGAAAGACTACAAGAGTTAAAAAAAAAAAGAAAAAAAATCAAAAATATTTTTATATTCTTAAGATATAGAGGATTTCTTAATCAAGAAAAAAAGTGCAGGAAAATATTGATAAATTTGACTACCTTAAATTCTGGAGTGTCTGTTCATCCAAAGATGCTGCAGAGAGTAAAAAGTCACAAAAAGCGAGAAAATATATTTACAAATACATTTCGATGCAATGCAAATTGAAAAAGGCAGGCAATTTTGTAGCAACAGGAGGAAGATACTTAACTAGCCACTTCCCAGAAAAAGAAATCCTAAAGATCAATGAATATATAAAGGATCTTCAACCTCATTACTAATCAAGAAAAATCCACAGTGGGATAGCATTTTATGTTTGCTTGATTAGAAATCTTAAAGACATGAGAATATCAAGTGTTAACAAGGACATGGAATACCAAAACATTTATACACTGCAGGTGGGAGTGTAAGGCTACATTGTCACTCTGGAAACAATCCTACACTATCTAGAGTCCAAGATGTGTCTATCTTATGTATGGCAAAGCAATTGCACTCCTACGTTTACACCCTGGATAAACTATTCTATATATGGACAAAGAAACATGTACCAAGATACTCTCAGAAGCTCTGTAACAGCAAAAAAAAAAAAAAAAAAAAGGAAAAAAGAAGGGGGAAAAGAAAAAAACTAGCAGCAACCTGAAAATCCATCACAACACAATCCATCCAACAATGAAAATAAAAGGACAGTAACAAGGAGCAACAAGGATACGTTTCAAGTACATAAGTTGGAGGGAAATGAGGAAGCTGCAGACGGATGCATAGAGCACGATCTAATTACCTGAAATTTTAAAATGTAGAACTAAACAATTTAGGGTTTAGGATTACAAGCCTGTGGGAAAGCTATAAAGAAAATCATGACCACTACACATAATTCTCACAATTAATATCTTCATGTAGGTAAGCATGTAAAGAATATTTAAAACAAGGCAATGTTCTTCATTTTCAATGGGATGGTGGGCTCATGGGGGTGTTTGTGTTATTGTAATCTGTACTATTATCTATAGTATAAATGTAGACACCTGGCATAGGTACACTTGGCTAAAGGCAAGGTGTCCACAATAATACAAAGAAATTGAAAAAAATAAGAGAAAGGAAGAAAAAGAGAAGAGAAGGAGGGAGGATGTGGGTTGTCACCTCCACTAGCAACCATACCCAAGAAGCATGTCTACTCCAACACAGAAAGGGATTCCCAAGTTTAGAACTAAGTGTGTCAGTTTGGTAGATTTCACTGGCTCTTTTCATTGTTATCCCATATCAGATCTCCATTTAAATTAGCTGGGTCCAAGGTACATTATTTACTCCCTCAGGTTCAGCCTTTTGTGACACATTCGGTTCCAGGCCTGGCCCCAAGCTGGCTCTGGCAGTATGTTAGTTCTCCATCTTCCTCTTCTTATTGTCACAACAGATTGAAAATCTCTCTGTCTCTAAATGTACTCTATCCCAGGACACAACTTTTATTATTGCTCTCATTGCTCACACACCTGGGCTCATCGATGCTGTAATAAGCCATCCTTCCTGAAAACTCATTCCCCAGAGCCTGGGCTGCCTTTTCCTCCCTCCTAGGACTTCCTTCCTCTTCACGTTGTTCAAAGCCATTACACAGGGGTGATGGAATATTTCTAATGCAAACCTGGCCGATCATGGCCACAAACACCTCTTATCTCTTCCTGGTCAAGGCAACTGTCAGGAATCCTCAGAAAGTGGCCTGAGAGACATGAAGATTTTTAAAAGACATGCTCCATATTAGGTTTGAGAGTTTCAGTCTTATTCACTGAAGATGCCAGAAGAAAAATGTGTAGCAAGTGTGGAAGTTAGGGAGACTCATGGACTAGTCCAGATTGAGAGGATGGTCTGAACCAGGCAGTGGATATGACAGACATGGAAATAGGAAGGAGGGGACAAATTTGAGGGAGATTTGCCCAGAGCCTTGGGCATTAGTCAATAAAAAGCAATCTAGGGATCCCTGGGTGGCGCAGCGGTTTAGCACCTGCCTTTAGCCAGGGAGTGATCCTGGAGTCCCTGGATCGAGTCCCGCATCAGGCTCCCTGTATGGAGCCTGCTTCTCCCTCTGCCTGTGTCTCTGCCTCTCTCTCTTTGTGTCTCTCATGAATAAATAAATAAATAAAATCTTTTTTTAAAAAAGGCAGTCTAAAAGGACTGATGTGAAGGTGAGCCACCATCTTCATGAAACAACAGTGGATGGATAGATTTAGGATTTTAAAGTCTAAACCTGCTGCTACAATGAGGCAAGCAGAAACTGAGTGTGTGTGAAAGCTATAGATTATTGGAGAAAAATGATTAATAGAGCACCAGGCTCTACTATTGCCAGCAGGAAGCAATGCAGAGAACATTGCTTGTAACCTAGTAAAACCTTAAGAAGCCAATGACTATCTTGTTCATGGCTTGCTATAATTATTAGTGTTTACATGGATTGAACAAATTTTCATATTGTACATGGATTTAACCTGTCTTCTTGACAATCCTCAACTACTCACATGTATCCTTCTTATTCCATAGTAAAAGTAAACTGTACTGGAAAGTACAAACATGGTTCATAATATTCTCTCGGCTCAACAGTTTATTTGTTTACTATTTACAAGGGTTTTCTGAAATGACAAAAAAATCCTTTGAGAAAATGTTATAAATGTAATTATATAAATGATGATAAAAGATCTGGAGAAAGGAAGAAAAAGTGGAGAAAAAGAGCATAATCAACATCTCATGCCATAGACAGTTTTTAAAACTAAACAAGAATTCTCTGGCAATAAAAAGAATAGTTCAGCCACACTATTATCATCAAAGAGACGAAGGCAGTATTTAAAACAGAGAAGAGAAATCCCCTTGTGGCTCAGCGGTTGAGCCGCCTGCCTTTGGCCCAGGGCATGATCCTGGAGACTCGGGATTGAGTCCCCATCAGGCTCCCAGCATGGAGCCTGCTTCTCCCTCTGCCTGTGTCTCTGCCTCTCTCTCTCTGTGTTTCTCATGAATAAATAAATAATATCTTTTAAAAAAAATAAAATAAAACAGAGAAGAAAGAAATCAGATAAGTTTATTTTTTGACTTCATGTTTATCATAAAAAATAGCCCCTTAATTTGAGGTACATATTTTCTTTCCCATGTAATAAATATATTTTTATAACATAATTTGTCACATTTTATGGCAAAGGTAAAACATGCAAAAGTATACTATTGTGTCAATGATAACTCTATAAGAAAACTACAAGTGGAAAAGAAGTACCCAAATATCTATTAAGTAGAATTAAGTGGTCTTTTTCCCCCTCAAACATGTAAATGTTTATGTGTTGCATCATTCCAGGGTAAATTAGCCCAAAATGTGGATTCCCTCAACAAAAGTTATTTCTTTGAGGCCTATTTATCTCTTGTGTTCACACTGGTACAGTGTGCCCGTATGCATCTTTTATTATTGCCCTTATTGCATAGTATGATTTTTTTTAGTTTGCTTTAGCCCTTAGAATATTAATGCATTGAAGATAGAAATTGCCATTATTGGGATGCCGGGGTGGCTCAGTGGTTGGGCGTCTGCTTTTGGCCCAGGGCATGATCCTGGAGTCCCAGTATGGAGTTCCTCATCGGGCTCCCTGGGAGGAGTCTGCTTCTCCCTCTGCCTGTGTCTCTGCCTCTCTTTCTCTGTGTATCTCATGAATAAATAAATAAAACCTTTTTTTAAAAAAAATAAATTGCCATTATTATATGGATGAGTATTTTTGCACAGTGCATGACACTTGGTAGTTTCTCATTAAATATATAATGAATTGATTTACACATATATAATGTCTTTTCCCAGGATATTCTAATTTCCCTAAAAATTGTTAAGTCTAATTATAAAGCTCGAGAAGGAATACACACTTTCTTTATAAATGCCTGCTTAAAATCTATAATAATATATAAGTTGAGAACTTTGTAGAAGTTCTATAGCGAAAACTTTGATTCATCCTTCTAAAATACCAGTAAATTCTGTATACCAAAGAAAACCTCTAAGTACCTTTTCTTCTTGAAATATAATACAATTAAATGGCTTTCTTACACTTTGGAGAGGGACTATCTCATCCAGAAATATAATAGAAAATCATGAATTTTAACATTTTCATAAACTGTAGCATATAGGAGTGTGAATCTTCTCTTTTCTCAGGCAGGCATAGTCTGCTCTGTGGGTTGCTAAGATACATAAACTTAAAAGTACAGAAATGTGATTTAGCTCTTTAAAAATAGGCTAGGCAGCTTTCTTATTTCTGGCAAAATTAGTCTCTAGAGAATATATACAATCTCAGTACAATCATTTATTTTAGTTACTTTCTGGATTGCTGAATTAAATTGTGGTTTGTGAAGATTTTAATCTTAAGGTTTAATGTTGAGATCAGCGAAATTATTTGCAAGCATTAACTAAAAGCCTCTGTCTTTGGCTTCCTACGCTCCCACCCTTTATTTTGGCAATCAGTAGAGAACAAGCCAGATCCATTTCAGTGAAAAGCCACTGATTTCTCTTTCCAAAGTAGCTAACTCGTGTGCTCTTCCATTTCTTCTTTTCACAGAGAAAGGAAGGTTACACCACAAGACCAAACCCCTTTATTCTGAGGTAAAGTGGTAGCAAAAGTGGGTGGGGATACCATTCTGAATTCTTAGATTATGACAAATCTTTGGCAAACAGATCTTTCCTGGTTGACCCAGATAATAAGCCTTATGGATATCCTAAAAAGTTCAAATTATTTCTGCTGCAGAGCCTGACCTCAGAACCCATGACTTGTTTTCTGTTGTCAGTATTTTCAAGCTGACTGGCACACTGGTCATGTCCCTGGCCACTAGCCTCACAATCTGTTCATGATAAGAAACAAGCACAAAGTTGACTTCTTACAGGATATTAGCCTAAGTAGAAGGTATGCAAGGAATATATAAAACTTGAATCTACGAACATTTGAAAGCAAAACATATAGAATAAATGTAAGTAAATATACGTATAGTGAGTGGAAGCTCTCTGGACCTACAGATGGTAGCTGCAGACCAAAAATATGCACTATGAAGAAAAAAATCTCTACCATGTACTCTCTCATATCCTTAAATTGGTTTCTATTTTGAGTCCTCTCATTATTTCACCTTCCCTTTGTTTCCTCTTATGTCACTGCTTCTCTGAATTTTTTGTAGAGTTTTATTTCTTTTTTCATTTCTCTTTTTATATAGCATTTCTTCTTTTACCTGCTGCAGAATCCCTTTTTTTTTTTTTTGCCTCTTCCCTCCTTACTGCACACTTAGTTAAGTGGAAAGTGTTCACTATCATATTTCAGTCGAGCCTATACGTGAGTTTACATATTTATCTCAGACTCATACCTTTCTCCTTTGTGCTTTCAAATCACATCTCTACAGCTGAGTTTTCAAAAGTAATATTCATAAAACCAAACTCATTCTTCAGTATTCCGTATTCGTTCCTCCTCTGTTCCTTACCTATGATCCTTATGATTCAGCTATTGATATGGTCAAGTGTCTGATAGTAGAGACTTCTAGTAATATTTCCTAATCCAGTGCAAACCCTCCCCATATAGACCCTCTCTTTCTTTGTCATGTATTTATTTACCAATTCACTTATTTTACTGTGTAAATAAGGTATAAAATGCAAAACATACAAGTTCCCTAATTCCTCTCCTCACAGTGATTATGAACAGTTACTGAACTGTTATTTTTTTTAAAGATTTCATCTATTTAAGAAAAGATTTCATTTATTTATTCATGAGAGATACAGAGAGAGAGAGAGAGAGGCAGAGAGAGAAGCAAGCTCCATGCAGGGAGCCCACGTGGGACTCGATCCCTGGTCTCCAGGATCACGCCCTGGGCTGAAGGCGGCGCTAAACCGCTGGGCCACCCAGGCTGCCCCAGTTACTGAACTGTTATATCTCTTTCCAAGATGGCCTTTTTCTCTATAAGCATATATGTACCTATATCTTTGTGTGCATACACATGTGTCTGAACATACACACACACACACACACACACACACACACACAAGGACAACATATTGGTCTTCACCTTTCTTTTTTTTTATTTATTTAACAGTATACTTTGGAAAATATTCCATATAATTCAAAGTGGTTCCTCATTAAAAAAAAAAAAACTGTTGCAAGTTATTCCATTAAATGTAGTGTGTACAGCATTCCATTAAGTGGAAAAAACAAAATGGATTATCACAGTAGTTCAAAGAGTAGAGAAGAGAAATGGAAATATGCTATTATAAATTTTTCATACTACCTGTAAAGTGGTATAATATCACTTTAAAGTAGATTATGATATGTTAGAGATTTATGCTATAAACACTAAAGTAACCACAAAGATGGTATATTTTCTTTTTTTAAATTTTATTAAAGACTTTATTTGAGATAGGGAGAGAGAGAGAGAGAGAGCAGGAGGAAGAGGGAGAGAGAATCTGAAGTAGACTCTGTGCTGAGCTCAGAGCCCAAGGTGGGGCTTGATCTCACGACATGGGAGCATAAACTGTGCCAAAACCAAGAATTGGACACTTAACCAACTGGGACATCCCGGTGACCCAAAGGTGGTATCTTTTCAACGAGGCTTCATAGAAAACTACTAACAACACTGCATAAAGACCAAATCAGTTGATACAAACAAAAGAAAAAGTATGTTCATCTGGCTCTGCAACAAAATAAAAGCAATTACCCATCGCAGGAAAAAATGCAAATATTAAAGCAGAGACCCCTGAACATTTGTGGATAGGAGCTCCTCAAGACAAATGGAGACTTTCCATTTAAAAGAGCAGACACTGCCTTAGTTCCTTTCACTTTTCTAAAACCCACTCTTGATTTCTTGCTATCTTCTTTTACTCAGAAAATTTCCCTTCCCCTAGTCACCCTACCTCAGTCATAGATACTAAATTGCAGGGCTAACTGCTTTCACTTTTCATTTGAAGTAGACATTACCCTTTCTGTGTTTTTATTTTCATTAAGTAAAGATTGGTTTAAAAACAGAAAAACAAGAAAGAAACAATGTCTGCCGATTTAAAACATCAAGTGCCTATTTGTCCTTCAGGAATTTCTCCAAAAACACAAAAATTCAAAGGCCTCCACTGGAGATATTTGCAGTAACTCAGAGCCACTCTGCTTCATGTTTTTTGGTTTTCTTGCCTTCAGGGTATGTGTTTGAAAAATTTTATTATCTTTAAATATATATGACAGTCTAATCATGAAGGTACAAAGAAGAGAAAGAAATAGTTGACTCTGTGAGTTATAAAATTAAAACTGTTCTTCCTTTTCCTCATGTCATCAATACATCTTTCCCATATTCCACTAGGCAAAATAAGTATTGCCAAAGTCAGTTCCAAAAATCCAAATATAAAACTTCAAAACTGTTAAAGAAATAAAATATGCTCTGCTCTTGGAGTGAGAATCTCAGGACACACAGGCCAGGACCTATCTGGGTTGGTGCAGTCCTACCTTTTCTTGGTATTTCAGGAATAAACAAATGATTTCTTCGACATGTTTTTCACAGTAATATATTTAACAATTATTTTTGTTCCAGTGGGTTGGATTTCTCAAATGTCTGGATTATTGAAAGATTCTTGAATATGTCACTTACTTTTCTATTCCAAGTTCCTTTGGGCTTTCTCACCATAGGTCACTTTGTCAGCCACCCCCAAGTGATGACTTCTTATGTTTCTGAGACCTGATGCTGCCCTGGGATGCCCATAACACAGCTGTCACCACCATCTGCAGATTTTCATTATCTCTGGAAAATATTTTTCTCTTATCCACGTGATATTATGACCTTTTCTATGTACTCCAGTGGTATAAAATATTCTTTCCCCATCAGCATTCTAACCTGGTCATCTGGCAGTGACTCACCCCCATAGTGTCCTGTAAAATGATTGGTGATCCAACTTTGATTTACTCTTTATCACAGATTTCATCTGCTAAGGACTTGGGCAACTGTCCAAGGGAGAATAGCTCACAAGTCAAATACAATATCACCACATTGTCATGCATCCATTATGAAAATAAATATTTGACCTATTTGTTTTTCCTTCTATCAAGTGTCTTTGGGTAAAGTTAACCTTCCCATAATTGACATGTAAATAAATAATCTACATTTAGGATCATCTCCATTAATGTGTATGTGTTTGTATCTCAGAATACATTACTTGTTCCCTTCACTGTGGCATTGATGGCATTGACTAATGGCAGATTATTATTTCTTTGTGCCTACTTGCAACCAATGTCTCCATCAAGGCAGAGGATCGGCTGGTATTTTTAAGTACTTCCTCTATGCTGGCACTGTGCAAAACACAGCACGTACTTAGCTCTCACCACACCCACTTAATAGAAGTATGTACTATTATGGTCCCATTATAGAGATGCAGAAATGGAAGCACACGGAGGCTAAATAATTTGTCCACACAGCAGTAAGTGGAGGACCCAAGATGAAAACCCAAGCAGCACAGCTCCAGGTCTTACACTATCAACTAGTGCTAACTGCTTATCATTGTAACACATAGGCCAATGGTTTCTTAACCTAAACCAAATCAACGGACGTTTAGGTTGATTCTGATCTTTTGCTTTTATGAACAACGTTATAATGAATACTTTTGTACATAACATCATTTTGCACAAGAGTTTATAGAATAAATCTTTTCTTTTTTAGAGAGAGAAAGAGAGAAAAAGTGCACAAACAGAGGGTGGGAAAGGTGTGGCAGAGGGAGAGGGAGAGAAAGAACCCCAGGGAGGCTCCACATTCAGCAAGGAGCCTGATGCAGGGCTCGGTCTCGTGATGCTGAAATCATGACCTGAGCCAAAATCAAGACTTGGACACTCAACTGACTGACCCACCCAGGTGATTCCAGAATCTTGAAGTAGAATTTTTTTAAATCAAGGAGTATGTACATTGTACATTTTGGAAGGTACTGCTAAAATATTCCCCATAAGCAATGTAGTAAGAATTGATATTTCCTAGACCCATTTATTAGTGTACAGCAATGTATTTTACAAGTTTTAAATTATTTTTGGAGTGTATCTACATGTTTTTTGCTTTTCTTCTCTGTCAGGTTTCCTCCTACACTAAATTGATGCAATTATCCAAGGACTTGGACCACAAAGCGTTTTATTCAAAACATTCGAAATCTAGGCAAAAGTATGCTTTCGATATTTCTGAAGGATAGGGAAGGAGTTATATAAAATTATCTGGATAATTGGATCTGTCTCCCTGTTTTAACTGGTATGACTAAATTTATAGATGTTAAATAAAGGATGACTATATCATTAGGTTTTCTGGAAATCAGATATTAACTAGACATGAGACAACCTCAGTTTCTCTATGTATAAATTGTGGAACACCTGAAATGCATGCAAAGCAAACTAATCACAAATAATTTATGAAAATAAACCTTACAAACAGGAAAATTAAAATGGAAAATTTGTCTCAAAAGAAATAATTAGCAATTAAGGACTTTTGAAGATTTTTTAAGGCAAATTTTCCATCTTGCAAATTTAAATCTAAGTAGAAAAATTCTCATACCTTGATTTTTTTCCAAATGTTAAATGAAAAATTAATTGACCCTAGTGCCGGCATGGAAAGAAAACTAGATAATTTATGAAAAGTGATAATAATGTTTAAAGAGATATTACCTATTTACCTTAAATCCTACAAATGCAAGTTTTAATTCTTTTTGGGTTTCAAAATACATTTTTAAATAATTTATTTTGCATTATAATGACATATTTAGCATGATTTTCAATTGAATGATGAGTAATAATCCATCATTTTCTCATGTTAGCTCACTTAAGACCCACAACAGCCAGGGGAGATAGGAATTTTCGTCTCCCTGTTACAGATAAAACTTGAATGCAAAAAGGCGAAGTGACCCACAGACATGCATAGGCAAAGGTAGCCTTGCCATATCTCAAATTCCATAAGGCTGGGACAGCAGATCTAGTTATGATTAACAAGAAGCTCTTTTGTCTGAATGTCAGCTGATCCAGCAGTGTCTATTTAGATACTTTGACCCCTGATTTTGAATGTTGTTTTTTTTTTTAATTCCTGCTATTTTGGTTTTAATTGTACAAAATAAACTGGAGGGGATACATTATTTTTTAGGGGTAAATGACTTAACCCTTTGCACTGCCAAGATCTCCAGGTAAACACAGATATCAGGGTATTATCAGTAGCTTTACCAAGACTCCTTTAATATGTTTTCATTATTAGTATTAGAAAGATGGACAACTTATTATTAAAAACTAATATTGTAACTTTTGGAAGTCAGAAGTTCAAATGCCTTCAAGAGTCCCACAATTCTAGGGGTAGGCTGTAATGAGATTATGGAGATTAAGGGCCCCTGGATGGCTCAGTGGGTTAAGCGTCTGCCTTTGGCTCAGGTCATGCCCAGGGTCCTGGGATCAAGTCCCACTTTGGGCTCCCTATTCAGTGAGGAGCGCCTCCTTCTCCCTCTCCCTCTGCCTGCCACTCCCCCTGCTTGTGCTCTCTTGGTCTCTCCACCTGTCCTTCGCCCCCCCCCCATCAAATAAATAAATAAAATCTAAAAAAAAAAAAAAGCTATGGAAAATAGTAGGTCCAGAGGCATATGGAAGAGGCATGCTTTTATAAAAATGCCCAACTTCCAAAATGCAGACTGGGCCTATGGTTTTAGTGTCAGCGCCTTGGCTATTTTACTATAATTGATCCTGAACAGTCATCCCAGAAATATAACAACAACAATAGAAAGATTATTTAAAAAAAAAAAAGAATGATTATTTAAATTGGATTCCAAAAGAATAAACTGGTTGTTAATCATTACACCTAGCAGGATAAAGAATATTATAAACATGTATTTCTTTTTTTTTTTAAACATGTATTTCTTTTCAGCCTTGTTTAGAAAGAAAATACTAATTTAAAAAGAAACTATATACATATTAAGGCAGAATAGGCTAAAAGCCTTCCCTACACAAATTTTAAATTTAAATACACTGTTACTTAGATCTAACAACACAAGCCCAATTCTAGATCTCAAAAGAGATGTAAGCTAAAAATAAGAGAAGAATGTGATGTTGCCCACAATCTTTGTCACATTCCTCAGTTTGTTACCATCTCTTCTCATTGGGGGACTTCACAGTGCTTTAAGACTTTGTGATGACCATGGCTCTGAAGGTGGCTTCTCTCCTCTAAATCTCTGATCTCTTTTTTGCAGTACCTTCCCAAAGGGAGAATGAAGTTATACAGGACATGATAGAAGAAACTAAGCCCACTTTAAAAACAGAAAACTAAAAACCCTATGCCGTATTGTTGTGTATTTGATATTAAGTTGTCTAATATTCTATGCTTCCTAACTGAAGGAATGCTGAATAAACTGATATTTTAGATGTGTCCAAAAACTGTTTTCAGGTTCTAGCTAAAAATCCAATTCACTTGCACTTAAAACCTCTCACAGAAGAAATCCATAGACCCCTATTCAGGATCAAGACTAAAGAATCTCCTGTCTTTACCATATCCACACACAAAGTCCTTATCTTTCCCCATTAAAACCTTTCCTTCATCTTAACTTTTTTATGAGTTCTTTAAGGTGTAATTTTAGCAATCATCCATGACGTAGGTTGTGATTATCCTGATTATAAGATCTCTCTTTCTTTCTCCTGAAACTCTCTAGCATTTATCTGCAATGTTCAGATACCTCATTTATTTATAGTTATTTGTATATATTTACCGTCTCCAATGACACCATGGGCTCCAAAGGACAAGGGCAGTGTTGCATTCCTTAATTGTATTTTATTAAGGAGATGAACAAAAGTATAGTTAAGGTAAGTTTCTGGCTGTCAAGGAATTGGTAGCCCTGCTTCCTAGAGTCCCACAAAGCATCTTACATGTAAGTGCTCAGTCAAATTTTTGAATTTTTTTAATGGACTCCCAAGCCCATAATGATAGCCAGGAAAGAAATGCAAACAACAAAGTTTGTTTTTTGGGTTTTTTGTTTGTTTGTTTTTGCTTTTCTGGGACATCACATGAAGATGCCAATTTTTTAGAATAGCATAAAAATTACTGTATGAAAAAGAAAAAATACAGTGCATTAATACTTCAAGTTGCATAAATGTGTTTTGGGAGGGGGAAGGGAACCATAAGAGTAATAACATTGAAGTTTCTATTTTCTCGATCTGTCCTTTAGCTTTAAAATATTTCAACAATTAGCAAGAATAAATGTTAACATTATTTAGGTTTAGAAAAATATTTCATATAAACTAAAATAGGCACTTATCAGAAAAATATATTACACATTGATGTTCATGCTTTCTCACTGTTTAAAGGAAAAAACTATAAATGGTCACATGGAAAGTTAGAATTGCAATAAGTCAGGTTCTATTTCTTCATATTTATAATGTACTACATCAGTTATTTTGATCCACTGTTTAAATACAGGAATTGCACAGAAATTAAAGAAAGGCACTGCAGCCAGAGAAAATCCCAGTGAGACTGAATCATTGCAAATAGACAAGTAGAATGACACCTTGGGCCTGAGTCCATCCCTCTGCCTACCTGTGTAAGGGGAGGCTAGTAATCTCCCAAAGGTACTTCCTTTTTTTTTTTAATTTTATTTTATTTTTATTATTTTATCTACGATAGGCACACAGTGAGAGAGAGAGAGAGGCAGAGACACAGGCAGAGGGAGAAGCAGGCTCCATGCAGGAAGCCCGACGTGGGACTCGATCCCCCAAAGGTACATCCATATAGAATATAATGTTCATTAAGGGGTAAGTAACTTAAAAAACAAATGTGCCAACTTGAAGCTTGCATACCTGTTGTTAAAACTGAATAGTTGCCACAGCAATTGTTTAGAATTTAGACCAACAAGAGATCTCTTTTTGGTAGAAGTATTTTATTACTGATGTTTTGAGATGCTGATGCCTGGTGATAATAAGAAGCAGACTGACTTTAGCCAGTGTTCTTATTTTTTATTATTTTTATGTTTTTGGAGATCCAAAAACACAGTGCAACCCTTGCTTCCAGGTCTATGCTTATTATTCTACTGCCTGAAAGCTGCTATCTTTTTTTTTTTCTTTTTAAAGATTTTATTTATTCATGAGAGACACGGTGTGAGGGGCAGTCAGAGACACAGGCAGAGGGAGAAGCAGGCTCCATGCAGGGAGCCCAATGTGGGATTCGATCCCAGGACCCTGGGATCAAGCCCCAAGCCAAAGGCAGACACTCAACCGCTGAGCTACCCAGGCATCCCTTGAAAGCTGCTATCCTTAACTGAGATAATGAATGTGAAAATATCTAGCACCAGGCCCCAACAGATTATTTTACGGTGGTGATAACAGTAGTGAGTGTTAATCATGCCAGTGGGCAGAGTTTATCCTTTGCAAAAAAAGTTGAGGCTTCTTTTTAAACCACATTCAAGTTTGCCATGTCAGAATAAGATTTTTGTTTGGACTATTACTGCAAATAGATCTTGGCCATTCTCCCAATGACACTATGGATTTTTTTTTCTTTTAATGGTCGCATGCATGTAAGTTTGTAGCTGTCAAAATTAACTAGATAAAGAAAAGACTTCCCTTCTCACTTTTTACTCGTCGTAATATCAATACAATGAAGATATAGGAGTGTGGTTCCAGAATAGAGTTTATGAGTGAGCTCCTCAGTCAAAGCTGTTGTTTCCTTTCCCCAGTTTCATGAGTTTTGAGCAGCGTGACCTTGGACAAATTTCTTAACATCTTAAAACCTCAGTAGAATGGTTATTAGCAACAGTACTTGCTTTTGTAAGGTTGCCCTAGGAATTAAATTAAGTAATCCGTATGGAGTATGTTGTACCACCTCTGGAACACTGAGTGACAAAGCATTCAAAATTATTAGTTAACATTATTAACATCATAATAATTAGATAAATCAAACCAAAGTAGTCCTTTATTTCTCCCCCTCCTCCGTCTGCCTCTCCCTGAATTCTACATTGCTGCCACCACAAAGAGGGTTAAGTTGTCAAGTCTTATTGTTGTTGTTGTTATTATTATTATTATTATTATTATTATTATTGTCTCTCTCTAGTTTTTAAAATCATTTTAATTTAATCTCTTAGACAATTATGTATCACTGGTGTTGCTTACACACATAGTGTTTGCAATTGTGGTTTGTGATTCCCTAGACGATAGCACTACTTTAAATACTAAAAACCAACCATTTTGTCAGTGGAATATTACCACTTCTAGGTTTTAAAAACTTAAGTTTTGAGGACATATTCTAAGTCAAGGACTTAATGTGTTAAGAAGAAAAAGGAGGAGGAGATGGAAGAGGAGAAGAATGGGAAGAAGGAGAGGGAGATGAAGAGGAAGAGGAAGAAGGGGGAGGATAAAGGAGGAGGGAGAGGGAGAGGGAGAGAGAAAAAAGAAGATGAAATAAGAGGTAGAAGAAGGGGAGGGAGAGGGGAAAGAGGAGAAGCGGTGTGGGGGAGGGCAAACCATGGGGCAATCTACACGCCTGGGCAGATCAGTAGCAGAGTAAATCTCAATTAGCAACAATATCATGGCATTATCAAGAGTCAGATGTGAGAAAAATCCTTTTCTAGCCAAAGACTTTCAGAATGAGTGGGATATACACATGAACATAGACGTGCAAAAAAAAAAATCCATCGGTGGGTAATAAAACTAAAGAAGGTAGCAAGACCAAAATGCTTCACTGGAAAAAACAAAAACAAAAACAAATACAAATACCTCAGTCTGACACTAATAAAATGTTATGCCATTTTCAAAAACAAAAATGTGTCTAAAAAAACACTTCATAAAGTTATCAAATGAGATATTGGATTGTTGAAGATGGTGACAAAAGGAAACATTTTGATGGGCTAAAAACAAATTCAATATACCACCCCCACCCCCCAACTAGTTTAAAATCAAAAAGAGTTTTTTATTAGCAGCTGGATTTTTTTTCCACAAAAAACATACTTATTATTCAACTATGACATGATTGATTCATGTTGATTTAAAAGTCAATAATATTCTATTTTAATATATCATTTTCCTCATTTAATGTGGTATTGACTTTATTTTTAATTAAAATTTACGTTTATTAATTCTACCTGCTAATCATTTATATTAGAATAATAAGTGTATACTGAATATGTCACTATCAAGTTTAACCTATGTTACACAGTACCTGTAAAAATGTTTTATAAAAACTACCTACAAATGCTTTATAAGCTTACACATAAAATGTATTACAGTTCTAGCATGGTAATTTTATTTTATTAATTTAATACCTTAACATCAAAGTTCTTAATAAAAAAACTGGTAGTAATACCAGTATTTCAGCATTTCTCAAATTAAACCTTCAAATTACAAGTATTGTAGTCACCGTGCATGCTGTGCTAGTTTGCTCTGGAGAAAAGAGAGTACTCAAAATCTTTCTTCAGTTTACCTTCAACTCAACGATCTCAGATGATTTCCGAGTTAAGGAACATGCCAGAAACATGGTAGGTTGCAGCATGATAATTAGCAATTTTTTCTTCTACATTAATCTTTTTTTCTGCCTTGAGAACTCTGGTCTATGATTTTTCAGTGCATTTCACACAAAATCATCTAGGCAAATTCAGATGTGTCCTGACCATTCACTTGTTTCTGCACACGAAAGCTGATCAAATATCTGGTTTTCCTTTAATTTTGCAAATGAAAATGTTCTAATTTATTAGTATGGAAGGAAACAAGGAAGGAGTCCATGGAATGTTTTTTATATCACCTTGAAGAAATTGTCATACACCATCTGCTGGTTTATTGAGCATACAAAATGGCAATGTTGATGAATTCTTCCTTAGTAAATGATACATATTGACATAACCACCAGCCATATCCTAATGACCAGCAGCATGCCAAGGTGTTTTGAAATATATCCAGCTTAAATTATCCATAGGTCTTTTGTATTTGTGAAGTGACTAATACTCTAAATAATCTATTTTGGTTAGTGCTGTGCTTCATTTATCCATGCTAGTAAATGTGTCTTTCAAAGCTCACAAATGAGATGCTTAACAGTCTGCCCCATCTTCATTGTCCTTGTGGGTTGTCATCTGAGAATTTTCACCCTGTTAAGAAGGTACAGGCTGAAAAAAGGTCAGTCTAGTTGAATGTCAAAAATAATTTAGAATCTATTCTATTTTATTCTTCGGATTTACTAACATGAAAGTGGGAAGAAATTACAACTATAGCCTAGAAATGATAATTATTCCATAAGTCACTAAAGATCCAAGTTTAGTAAAGATCAGTGACTCCCAAACAAGGAGGAAATTCAAAACAATTTCTTAAACAGAAGAAGTTGGGAATCTAAATATGGATGATGAGGAGAGAGAGAGAGAGAGAGAGGGGGAGAGAGGTTGCTGATGCAATTAATAAATAATTTTTTAAATTGAGCAAGGAAGCTTTTATGAATCACGGAATAAATCATGGAATTACGGAATCATGGGGAAAAATCATGGAATGCATCAGAATCTCAATTCTACAACTTAGTTTATGGAGATGTAGGCTGAAAGACTTAAAAGAAAATAAAAACATTCTGTCGATCATTGGATGCCTAGCATCTTAGTATTACTTCATAATTGGAGATATTAGAGAGGGTTCTGTTCAAGAATTAAAATCACCATAAGTACTTCCAGCAGGAAAAAAATCAAAGCAAAGAATTTTATAAAATTCTTGAAAGAACTGGAGGTGTGGGTTGATCTGAGCCTCTAGACCTGACTTCTGTCAGAATCAGAGAGTCAGAGAATTAGGAATCACTGATGAAACTACTGAATTAAACAAACAAACAAACAAAAAAAAGCCACCACTGCTGTGTTCAAGATAAAAAAAGTCACTGCCAGAGCAATGCCACAGCTCCCAAAAAACTGGCTCTGGAACACTGGCCCCCAGGGGACCAGCTGCCTCCTTCAGGGCAATTCCCTCCTGACACCATTAATTCTGCTTCTCAAGTGGGCCTGCCAGCAGAACACAGCATAAATCAAGCAGGCAATGTCTCCAGCTCACTTCCACCTTCCTGGGGTCTGCCAACTATGTGGGGGGAGCTTATTTAAAATACACAATCATGGATGCCAGAAAACCTGGGTGGTCTTTCAGTCCTTGCCATGCAAAAAGCCCCATTGGAAAGAAACGAGGATGGATACCAATTTTACACCAATTACCAGATTCAGTATATCTACAAAGTGTTTCCATGGTCAGAGTGATAGGCACTCCTCATAAAAACCTATTGATATAGAAAGTGCTATAAACATTTAAGGGGGAGGTGATGTACCATGTGATATTGTTCCATCTCTAAATTACAGATGGAATAAGGTGGTGGGAGAAGTAACTTCATACCTCAGACTTGCTTTTGAACTCCTCCCCGTTGATGCCACACTCCCTCTACTGGGGTTTGCTGAGTCCGAAAGCCATTATCTGTATCTTGATTGCCTAACATCCATAAAAGAAAGATGTATTTAGTTAAAACTTAAAGGAGAAAGATCATCTGGTGAAAAATAATATATACCTCTATAATAAATAGGAAGAAATGATGTTCTGAAATTGGGTAAGAGAGTACCCATATTGAATCAAAGAAATGAACTGCCCCAAATTGGCTATCCAAAGAAATAGTTGTATACCAAAAATCCTGACATATGGGGGAATGTTCACTTAATAGTAGTTTTAAATGGCAGAGGTAGGTTATAAAACACTGTACAATATTTAGAAAAGAATAGTTTACGAAAACTATATCAAAATTAAATAGCTCTCTATGGATAATGGTAATTTGAGTGTCTTTATTTCTTTGAGATTCTTCCTCCTTTTCATTATTAAATAAAAACAAAACCCTATACATTTGAAACATTGAAATTTATCTTATATACTTAGACATGGATAACTTTATTTTTTGTTCCAATAAACTAGAGCTAGGATAACACATTTTTCCTTCTGGAACCTTGAAAAATGACACACACACACACACTCACATTCATACACACCCACTCACTCATATAAACAGCTCTGGTTCAGATAATGTGATTTTTTTAAAAGCATGTCAACTTGGTTGTGAATTATTATACCACTAAGATATAATTAGCCAATCATTTATTTCCTTCATGAGTTTACTGAAAACTAATAATGGCATTTCTCGAATGACCTTTCAGATGTCACCTCTGAACCATAGCATACTATGCTCTGCATCACGTTATTGATACCCTAGTACTGAACTGAACTTCAATTTGAGGAGGTAAAACATGTTGAAGAAATAAGCAAATACTGTACATAAAGGCAAACCTAATATCCATGGATAATTTATAGCTTCCTACGTCAAATGTTGATGGAAAGCACTTGAGAGTGTGGATTAAGCCGAGATGAAATTTCAAGGGGATAGAATAGGGATTAGCTGCTACTGTTTTGGAATCTCAGGCCTACAGAATGCTAGATTGCTCCACTCAATATTCTAGCTCAACAGATTTCATAGTTATTAGTTCCACTCACCCCAATAGCCTCTGTCATCTCTGTAGCATCTCCATGTCTGTTCTCCATCTGTTCACTTTTTCTCCCCAAAATATATTCTGATCTCTTTCAGGAATAATTCTTGTGTTCTCCCAAGTTCAGCAGGCTACTCTCTGACTTCTCTATTCAGAAATGGACATTAGCCAAGACATTCTTAGTAGATGATTTGTAGGCTCCAGTACTGCTATTACTGACAGCGTTGAAAACCTAGATGGGCACAGAAGGCACTTCTATGGTGATCACCCTGTAGATTACACCACATCAGTATCGTGGCTCATTCACGATCAAATCTCACTTTTTGCTGTCACTCCCCCCATACCCACTCAAGTTCCGAACTGCCTGTATTTTTTAGTAGTCCTTGTATGTTCAAAGAATGCAAGCAGAATTTGATTATTTGCCCAAACAAAATATCATAATGTAATCTATAAAATCGTGCCATGACCCACCCAGAGAATACAGAGATTCATTTATTCATTATTTTTTGGAAGAGTTAGATTTTCTTAGAATCATAAAATGTTAAAGTGGGGAGAATGTTGCTCCTTTATGTGGTAATAAGTAAGAGATCTCAACCAATCTCAAAGTATTACATGTGAATCTGAATCAGATGAGGGGAGTTGGCAGATGCATGCTGAAGAATTCAGTTTCAGTAAAATGTGAAGCCTGAGAAATATGCTTCCATAGATCTCACCAAGCACATCTTCCTTACTTTTTCCATTTCCCCCCCATTCATTTAACCTTAAAAACCCTTAGTGGTTAGGGGGCCTAGGAGGGGAATGGGAAGGTAGAGGCAGATAAGGGAGAAGAGAGTGGAGTAGGTCAGAATTTTGAGAAGTTTGAGAGGAAGAAAAGAACTGACGTTTCTACTGTCACTGGAAAGTCAGGCTGCAGGAAGAGCAGAAGCTCCTGCTGTGAGAGGCAAAGCTGGTGATTTCATTCCAAAGGCAGCTGTAACTGAGCTCTTTCCAAAGAAGGAATCAGTAACTGTTTATATAAAGGGTAGAATTGCTCAACTGCAATCCTAAGAGAGTGACTTTACCTGTTTGTGAGACAAGTGTCAGAATGTTTTGGGACACCTCTCACAGCCCCAGTTACAGGAAACAGGTTAGCATTGTTGCGGGGGGAGTGTTTGGAGAAAAGGGCTCAACACACATACCCCCACACCTTCCAGAGAAAAACAAAACAATTTTTATATCAGTCATATGGAAGAACGGTCAAAAGTACAAAAAATCAGCCAAGTGAAATGTGAAAATGTCATTGAAAAAAATCAGTAGGATACCAATCCAAAAATGCTGTTAGCACTTTGATCCAGGGTATAAAAATATTGAACAGTTGATATAGATGGGCAATGACCAGGGCCAGAGGACACAAGGCAAGAGTTGGAAAAGGGTCTGGGGATCTAGTGGAATGGCTGAGGTGACCCTGGCATTAACATTTATTTCATTACTCTAATGACCTATACAGACAAAACAATGTGTTACCCTGGCATTTCAGCCCTGCCCTGATATAATTCACGTGTTGATGGCCTACCTTTCATGGTCTCCAGCAGCCTGATGTCCTGCCTGACAACCAGTGGGAACTTGCTTCTTCACAGTGGCACATACCTTTGCACAATTTGCAATATACATCTTTTACTGTCCTCCAATCATTTTGCATTTTAACATTGGCTAGTTATGGTTTCTTCACCAGATACATTGATCCATATGAAAATAATGTCAAAACAAATTTTGTTGCTTTTCACAAACATTCTAAGAGTTTGGGTGCAATATCAATCAAGGGTACTAATGTGTGAAATAATGGAATATTTCATCAAATGTTTGGTTAGACAGTGTAAAGCTAATACCAATATAAATAACAAGATTTCATATCAGGAGTCTGAATCAAAATTTACCAGTGAAGGCAAAAGATAAAAATAAAACTTGAACTTCTAAAGACTATTTGTATTAAAACTTCAACTTTTTGTTGAGATATAATTGGCATACAATACAGTAGTTTCATGTATACGATGTAATGATTCAATACTTGTTTCTACTGCAAAATGATCACCCCAATAAGTCTAGTTAACATTCATCACCATAGATAGTTACAAAAGTTTTTTCTTCTGATGAGAAGTTTAAGATCTACTCTCTTAGCAACTTTCAAATATGCAATACAGTTTTGTTAGCTCTGGTCACCATGGTATACATTACAACCTATAACTTATTTTATAATTGGAGATTTGTACCCTTGGACTCCCTTGATCCATTTTGTCTGCCTTTCAACTCCAGCTTCTGACAACCACCAAACTATTCTTTATCTATGAACTTGGGTGTTTTTTTGTTATTGGGGTTTGTTTTCATTTTTTTGCCCTTTCTAAAAATTTCACATATACATGAGACCATACAGTGTTTGTTTCTCTCTGTCTGACTTTTTAAACTTTGCATAATGCCTTCAAGGTGTGTCCATGCTCTTGCAAATGGCAAGATTTCCTTCACTTTTATGGCTGAGTAATATCCCATTGTGTGCGTATATATATACATTTTTATTATCCAATCACCTAATAAGGGACACTTAGATTGTTTCCACATCTTGGCTATTGTAAATATAATACTGCAATGAACATGGAGTGCATATATCTTTTCAAGGTAATGTTTTTGCTTTCTCTGGTAAATAACTAGAAGTAGGATTAGTGGATCATATGGTAATTCTATTTTTAGTTTTTTGAGGAAACTTTATACTGTTTCCATAGTGGCTGTGCCAATTTATATTCCCATCAATAGTGCACAAGAGCTCCTTTTTCTCCACATCCTTGCGAGCACTTATTTCTCTGAAACCTCCATTTCTCAGATTATTTTTTATTGTCATATTCTACACAGCTTAGAGATGCTTACTCATGTTCAGCTAGGTGTGGTTTTTACACTTTCAGCCAACTTAATGTTAAATATAGTATTCATGGTAATGACATCAAATAAATAGTGTCAAATAACAAGCAACTATTAAAATTAGGTGTATTTTTTTCAATGTCTACTGAATCTTTTTGAAATTAAGCTCAGAATTTCACACATTGCTATATTAAACACATCCAACTATTTTAAATTTAAGAAAGTACATAAAATTGTTTATAAGAGTTTTATGCCTTCCGGAGCATTTTTACATGATTTAAGTCTTAAGAAGTAAAAGTATAAATAATGCCAAATTCTTTTTGAGAACTTTAAGAAGAAATACAAGCTAAATAGTAAAAGAGAAATCAAATGGACTAAAAATCAGGGGAAAAAAAACTCTTTCCCATATAAGATGGGAATAGGACTCTAAAGGGAGCAGAGAGCAACTAGAACCAAAGCCCCAGATTCCACAGGACGAGTTGATTTGAAAGAATGTAACTTAGGAAGGGTGATCCTACCATGAGTGCTAGTATCAGTTAGAATACTTTGCTTGCAAGTAATAGCAAATCCACCTTAACATGACTTAACAATTGAAGAGAATGTATTGGCTCATGTAACCCCAAACTCAAAGGTAGGCTTGTTCAGGACAGACTTGATCTACAGGTGTAAACACTTCAATAAGGATCCAATTCCTTGTCTTGCCAGCCTGCCCTCTGCCAAGCTAGTTTCATTCTAAATATGACTTCTTATCATAGCACGATGGGACTATATGGATCTGCCTCTCCACCCTTCAATGCCACCACAAAACAAAACAAAACAACCTGAGCCCATGGGGAATGGGTGCTAGGAAGGCATCCAACAAATACCCTCCAAAATAAATACATTAAACAAACAATAATTGGTGTCATGAAGAATGATCTCCAATTAGTCATCGACATTTCACAGGATTTTGATCATTTTATATGAAATATTAAATCTGAATATGGTGAGGATGTTATTTATGCCTATAATGAAATATGTAAGTTGATACAAAAAACAAAGTAATATTTAATTAATAAATACTCTGCCAGAACAGCATGTTTTTCACCAGTTATAGCTACTGATATAAATAAGTAGCACTTCCCTGTACTCAGTGTTCTGCCAACAGAAATTCAATTATGAGGAAAAATGGCAGTTAGGGACCTCTATTTGGATAAAAGTTCTAGGAAACTCTGAAGACTTCTAAGTGGAATGCATTTGAAATTAGAATTTTGGACGAAATATGAATTTGTGCTGAAACTATCAATAAAAAATTGTTAGGACATTTTAAACAGATTAAAGAACACAGAGTACATCTGAAATCTATATGTAAAAATGATAGTTGGTAGAAAATGGTTATTACTTGAAAGAAGGGTTGATGAGATTAATCCGAGTACAGAAACAAAATTTTCACAGGTACAGTTTAGAGTAAAAGATGAGGACAAAATATTTTCACCCTTCTTTCATATACAAACTGAAAATAAAATAATAGGAATAATGAAAACCAATGCTATTAATCAGAACCATATCCTCTCATTTATTTTTTTGTAACTTTTGTTAAAGATTTATTTATTTTAGGGAGAGTGAGAGCACAAATGGGGGAGGGGCAGAGGGAGAGGGAGGGAGAGAATTCTCAAGCAGACTCCCCACTGAGCATAGATCCTGATGCAGGCTTGTTCCTAGGACCCTGAGATCATGACCCAAGCCAAAATCAAGAGTTAGACACTCATCAGTTAAGCCACCTAGGCACACCCCCACACACATACCACTCAGTTTATTTAACAGGTAAGAGGACAACTTATAGGACAAAAGAATAGCTGTGAATTAAACTATGAGTAGAAAACCTCAGAAATATCTTTAATAATGAAAGTCTTTTGGGTTTTAGCTATGTTGATAAAATGGGACCAAGTTTTATGAGATTAATGGTAAACTGCAGCAAATTTAAATCATGCCTTGATTTATAATGGGCCATTTAAGTGTAATGGAAAATGTAAAGTTTGCCCCTGCATTTAAGGAAGACACAAATGTTCCATAGACATACATAATAGCTTTGAGATTCAGCAGTAATGATGTTTCATGAATAAAAAATAGCTATGAAGTGCTTTCAGTGGTATCAGTTCTTTATTGGATTATATACATGCATTTGCATAAAAAGCAAAATATTTTTAAGTGAAACTAAGTTTAAAACTATAGGCACTTCTGGCTAAATAATATGCTATTAAATAATGAATGTGTCAACAAAGAAATCAAAGAAGAAATAAAAATTACATGAAAATGAAAATACAACAGTCCAAAATCTTTGGGATACAGCAGAAGTAGTTGTAAGAGGGAAGTTTATTGCAATACAGGCCTACCTCAAGAAGCAAGAAAAATCTCAAACAATCTAACCTACACCTGAAGGAGCTAGAAAAAGAACAAAAAGTCCAAGCCCAGCAAAAGGAAGGAAATAATTAAGGTTGAAGCAGAAATACATGATACAGAAACGAAAAGAAAAAAAAAATAGGACAGAGTAATGTAACCAGGAGCTGATTCTTTGAAAAGATCAACAAAATTGATATACCTCTAGCAAGACTCATTAAAAAAAAATAGAAGACCCAAATAAACAAAATTACTAATGAAAGAGGGGAATAAGAACCACCCAGAGAAACACAAACAATTGTAACAATATTATGAAAACCTATATGCCAACAAATTGGACAACTTAGAAGAAATGGATAAATTCCTAGAAACATATAACCTATGAAAAGTATAGCAGGAAGAAATAGAAAATTTGACTGAACTGACCAATCAATCACCAGCAGTGAAACTGAATCATTCATTTAAAAAAAAATCCCAAAAACCAAAAGCCCAGGACCAGATAGCTTCAGAGGCAGATTCTACCAAACATTTAAAAAACATTTAATATGTCCATCCTTCTCAAACTATCCTAAAAATTACAAGAGCAAGGAAGACCTCCAAATTCATCTTATGAAGCCAGTATCACCTTGGTACCAAAACCAAATAAAGACACCACAAAAAAGAAAACTACAGGCTGATATCTCTCATGAATATAGATGCAAAAATTCTCAACAAAATATTAGCAAGCTGAATCCAACAATGTATTTTTAAAACTCGTATACCATACATGATCAAGTGGGATTTATTCCCAGGATGCAAGTGTGGTTCAATATTTGCAAAACAATCAACAGGATAATGTCACATCAACAAGAGTGGATAAAAACCATATGATCATTTCAAGAGTTGCAGAAAAAGCATTTGACAAAGTACAACATCCATTCATGGTAATAACTCTCTGCAAAGTAGGTATAAAGGCAATACACCTAAACATAATAAAAGCCTTATATGAAAAACACACAGACAGTATCGTGTTCAATGGTGGAAAACTGAGAGCTTTTCCCCTAATATCGGAAAAACACAAGGCTATCCACTCTCACCACTTTTCTTTAACATAGTTCGAGCCACAGCAATTAGACAACATTAAGGTATACAAGGCATCCAAATAGGTAAGGAAGAAGTAAAGCTCACTATTTGCAGATGATATAGTATTCATAAAAAAAAAAACCTTAAAGATTCTACAAAAAAACCTATTAGAACCAATAAATGAATTCAGTAAAATCACAGGTTATAAAATTAATATACAGAATAATAATGAAGCAGCAAAAAGGTAATTTAAGAAAACAATCTCATTTACAATTGCACCAAAAACAATAAAATATCTAGGAAATAAACTTAACCAAAGAAGTGAAAGACCTGTATTTTGAAAACTATAAAACACTGATAAGAGAAATAAAAGATGATACAAAAATGAAAAGACATCCCATATTCATAGGAATTTTTAAATACATTTTTAAAATTTGTGTGAAATCATAAAAGACTGAATAGACAAAGCAATCTTGAAAAAGAAAAACAAAACTGGAGGTATCACAATTTCAGATTTCAAGTTATGCTATAAGGCAGTAGTAATTAAAACGGTATGGTGCTGACATTAAAAACAGAGACATAGATTAACAGAATAGAACAGAAAATCCAGAAATTTCTATGTGGTTTACAGAAATAAACCCACAGTTATATTGCCAATTAATCTTCAATAAAGGAGGACTGAATATACAGTGGGAAAAAGTCTCTTCAACAAATGGTAGATAGGACAGCCACATGCAAATTAAAGAAACTGGACCACTTGTTCTAACTATACACAAAAATAAATTCAAAATGGATTAAAGACCTAAATGTGAGACCCAAAACTATGAAAATCTTTAAAGAGAGCATAGGCAATAATTTCTTTGACACCGGCCATAGCAACATTTTTCTAGATATGTCTCCTGAGGCAAGAGAAATAGGAGCAAAACAAAATCAAAACAAAACAAAAAATCTCCGCATTGGAACTACATCAGAATAAAAAGTTTCTGCACAGGGAAGGAAGAAATCAACAAAGCTAAAAGACAATCTACTGAAGGGGAGAAGGTATTTTCAACTGACATTTCCAATAGAGGCTTAGTATCCAAAATATATAAAGAACTGAGACAAGTCAATACCCAAAAAACAAATAATCCAATTAAAATGAGCTGAAGACAGGAATAGACACTTCTCCCAAGAGGACATACAGATTGCCAACATATACATGAAAAGATGTTCAACATCACTCACCCGGGAAATGCAAAACAAAACTACAATGACATATCACCTCATAATGTCAGAATAGCTAAACTCAAAAACACAAGAAACAACAAGGGCTGGGGAGAATGTGGAGAAAAAGGGAGCTTATTGCACTATTGGTGGGAATGCAAATTGTTGCAGCCATTGTGGAAAACAGTATGGAAGTTCCTCAAAAAATTAAAAATAGAACTACCCTGTGATCCAGGAATCACACTACTGGGTATTTACCAAAAAATATGAAAACACTAATTCAGGGCAGTCTGGGTGGCTCGGTGATGTAGCGCCGCCTTCAGCCCAGGGTGTGATCCTGGAGACCTTGGATCGAGTCCCACATCAGGCTCCCTGCCTGTGTCTCTGCCTCTCTCTCTCTCTCTCTCTCTCTCTCTGTGTGTGTGTGTCTCATGAATAAATAAAATCTTTTTAAAAACAAAACAAAACACTAATTCAAAGATATATAGGGAATCCCTATGTTTATTGAAGCATTATTTTCAATAGCCAAACTGTGGAAGCAGCTCAAGTGTCTATCGATGGAAGATTGGATAAAGAAGATGTGGTACACATATACAATGGAATATTGTTCAGCCATAAAAAAGAATGAACTCTTGCCATTTGCAACAACATGGATAGAACTAGAGAGTATAAGTCTAAGCAAAATAAGTAAGAGAAAGACAAATAACATGGTTTCACTCAAGTATAGAATTTAAGAAACAAAACAAATGAGCAAAGGAAAAAAAAGAGAGAGTGACGGCTGAGAAACAGACTCTTATCTATAGAGAACAAACTGATGGTTACCCCCAGGGGAGCTGGATGTGGGCATGGGGAAAATAGGAGATAGGGATTAAAGAGTACACTGATAATGATGAAAAAGCAAATAAAATAAAATAATTTTTAAAACTGTAGACACTTCTGTCATTGAAAATATATCATCCTGGGGGCATCTGGGTGGCTCAGTTGGTTAAATGTCTGCCTTCAGCTCAGGTCATGATCCCAGGGTCCTTGGATTGAGCCCTGCATTGGGCTCTCTGCTCTGTGAGGAGTCTGCTTCTCCCGCTCCCTCTACCCCCTGCTGGTGTCTCTCTCTCTCATTCTTTCTTTCCATCTCACATAAATAAAATGTATTTTTTTAAAAAGAAAAGGAAAATATATCATTCTGTTGTATCATTGTGCTTTATTAATCACAATTGAAAGATTCTTGAAAGACTATTGAAATGCATGTGGTATTAAATGGCTTTTAAATAACACATGTTGGGGGCACCTGGGTGGCACCGTTGGTTAGGTGTGCAACTGTTGGTTTTGGCTCAAGTAGTGGTCTCTGGGTCATGAGATCCGGCCACACGTGGGGTTCTGCACTCAGCTAGGAGTCTGCTTGTGAGTCTTGCTCCCTCTCCCTTTTCCTCCCACTTGTGCTCTCTTTCTCTCTCTAAAATAAATAAATACGTCTTTTAAATAAATACGTCTTTTAAATAAATAGATAGGTTGATAGTAGATGATAGATAGATAGATAAAACATGTTCATGCTTAAAAGTTCAAATGGTACCAAAGTGTATACACTGAACAGTGTCTTCCTTCATAGGTGCTTGCACAGTCTTGTGCAATTCACACATAGCAATGCCACCTCCTCCAGATCCTTGGGAGAATTCAGTATCTAGAATCCAACACTCCATTCCAGTGAGTACTGGATCTTTCAATCCTTCCTTTTACATCGGCAGTGGTGATGGAGGGGTAGGGAGGTGGAAGTAAGGGCAGCTGTAATTATGCCTATATCAGATTTTATGTTGCCTCCTTACCCTCACCCAGCACCAGTTCCGGCTTGCTCCCAGATGAGGAGAAACAAACTGAAGTTCTTGTAAGAGAACCATGAAAAACGTTTACTTATAGTAGCTGTTAGCTATATCTAACTTTCCCCATCTCTGAAATTGCATGACATACCTCATGAGGAAATTTACAGAAGATTGTATTTGCATGTCTACTTGTGTAAGCAGTGGGAAGTGCTGTATAGATTTTTCTTTAAAAGAAGAAATGCCCATATCACTGGGGAGAAATGACAAAAATTTTAAAACCACTTAGGATGGAACTGGAAAATTATGCCAAAAAGGAATTTCCAAATAATTTATAAGTTGAAAATATCCTACCTCCACAGAAAAGTATTCTGGGGAAAAAAAAACTATAATAAATCATGTATTATTATCTCATCAGAAGAATATTATAAAGTCAATCTTTATTTCTGAGTTACTCAACTTTGGGATTTATATTGAATTTATCTTTCTAAGGGATCCTTGGGTGGCTCAGCGGTTTAGCGCCTGCCTTCCACCCAGGTGGTGGTCTTAGAGTCCTAGGATCGAGTCCCACGTTGGGCTTCCTGCATGGAGCCTGCTTCTCCCTCTGCCTGTGTCTCTACCTCTCTCTCCGTGTGTGTCTCTCATGAATAAATAAATAAAATCTTTTAAAAAAATTATCTTTCTACTCTCTAGCATTTGGATATTTTACATGGTGCCATGTGGTAGGTAAGAGAGATTCCATTTTCAGCTGGAATTTGTAACCAAACTTATGGAGCCTTAAGGACTTGGTATTATGAGTAGTTAGTTGCTTCAGCTAAAGGACTTTTGATGCTTTCATATATAAGAATTTTGAACTTTAGTTGGTCTGACTGTATATTTTAATCTTCAAGTTAAATTATGAATCCCGGCACTCAACGCAGAGTCTGCTTAAGGCCCCTCCCCCTGATCACAATAAATAAATTAATAAGTAAATAAATACATTCTTGAAAAAGAAAAAAAAATGAATCCCAATGCTTACTGTCATGATTAGAGTTGGCTATGATGTAATCATTCTTTCTTTATCACAATCGTCATAGAATAGTCATAGAATTATTTCCTCTATTTTTATTACAAATATAATATCCTGGCTATGCCATGTATTAAATAGGCTTCTGTAGGCTAGCCTGGAATGGAATGTTTACAGTAAAGTAACAGATCCTTTGTTCCAAATAATCAACTTAGAAGTTTACTTTTAAAACACAGCTAATTGACATGTTAACCACCTATATCAATGCACAGTTGTAAAAGGGATTTGTTTATTATTGCATTGTAGTGCTTAGCAACACTGAGCTCTCTAAATCAAATTAAATTCAGGCCTTGTTTACTTATTACAGATATTTTTAGCTGGTGAACTCTCACTAGTGCTTTGTTTTGTCCAGATTAAATTAAATCAAAAACATGACAAAATATTTTGGCAAATATAATACATTTTATTTATTTCTGAAGAAAAGGATATTTTCCCCCTTTGGAGTATCCATTGATGCCTTCCCCTGCCATCTAGCTTATTCCCCCATCTCAAAAGCATTGACACATTCACAGAGGAGTGAATCTCTATCAACCATGTTACAGATCCCCCTAGAGGTACCCACATAAGGAAGTAAAAATTGAGTCCATATCTGTTTTTAGTAAATTAAACTGAGTCATGTTTCCCTCATGACCCTTTTTGTTTTCTGTTCCAAAACGACAATTCAGCCAAAGGATCTTCTGTCTACTACACACACGGATATGCTTTATCTTCTCTCGAAAGCATTTGTTCTTCCATTTCTATCTCTAGTTAGATTCAACCACTGGTATGAGGCTGTCTTGAATACATTGAATGGAGTCCTTTAGTGCTACTCTATTAAGAAGAGAGAGAAATAGGGCAGCCTGGGTGGCTCAGTGGTTTAGTGCAGCCTTCAGCCCAGGGCCTGATCCTGGAGACCCAGGATCGAGTCCCATGTTAGGCTCCATGCAGGGAGCCTGCTCCTCCCTCTGCCTGTATCTCTGCCTCTCCCTCTCTCTCTCTCTCTCTCTCTCTCAATAATAAATAAATAAACACCTTTAAAAAAAAAGAGAGAGATAAATATTTCACCAAGATGCATCTAACAATGCCAAGTTATGCATTAAGATACAAACTACGTATTGAGTATCTTAACATGCAGAAATAGCACATTGTAATGAAAAGTTTCTGATAAATGCAATTTATGTTCAGAGAGCTACAATATATTATGTACAATATGCATTCACATAGAGGAAAAAGCATTTAATCATGAAAATATTCACTACTGAACTCAAATCTTTTCCTTAGAGTTAATTAATTAAAGATAATGTTTGTCATTAATTAAATGAGATCTTCACGGATCTCTTTTGAGTTGTGTCTATACTGTAGCAAAAAGTTAAGTAATTTAAGGTTAAACTGGTTTCAACATCAATAGTGAATCAAAACTTTCAACAATTTTTTTCCAATTTGATATGAAGACAGGAAAAGTAAAATTCAAGATTCGTTCCTTCAGGTTTTATGTCTGTTGATATTTTAAGGAGGGTGTGTCTTAGTTTCCTAAGGATGCCATAGCAAAGTACAACAGATTGGGTACTTGAAAACAATAGAAAATTGTTCTCTCACAGCCTTGAGTCTAGAATCTGAAATCAAGTTGTTTGCAGGACCTTGTTCCCTCTGAAGCATCTGGAGGAAGACTCTTCCTTGCCTTTTCCAGATTCTGGTAGCCCTGGATATCTTCCTTGGTGAATAGCACCATAACTCCAATCTGCCCCATTCTCACATGGCCATTTCCCTGTGTATCTCCTCTCCTCATCTTATAAGGACACCTATTATATTGGATTAAGGTCTCACCCTACTCCAGTATGATTTCATTTTAAACTTAGGCCTAAATAAGTCTGCAATGACCCTCACATTCTGAGGTACTGGGGGTTAAAATTTCAACATATCTTTTGGAGGGACACAGTTCAACCTGTAATAGGGAGCTTCAACATAACACATTTGTTTTCCACATGAGTTCTGAACCAATGGAAATGGTGAGCAAAATCCCACTTTTGTTGATGCTAAAGCTCATTTTGGAGAATCTGACATATCTGAAGGCAAATGAGCATGGTAATCTGAGACACTGAAATCACATTTACTTACCTACTCAGTAGCAGATAGCATTGGACCATGACAGATCTCTTCAGGTGATTGTTTGCCCCCTGAAGAACGAATAGTGTGGAGGAACAGAGCAAATGTGTCCTTTCTGCAGCTTAGGCTGGCAGCTCCACAAACCCACCAGAGAATAAAAGAACGAGAAAGAGGAAAAAGACTCAAGTGTTAATGTTAATATTGCTCCCTCCACATAAAAAAAAAAAAAAAATCAGGAAAAAGGAATAAGCTTACCTATGACAATAATTGCATATGTTTATCAAGACATTTTCATTATTAGTGAATAGCCATAGGTAAGGCTCAGAACGTTTTTCCCGAGGTTTGATTTTAAAGATTTAAAAAATATTTATATTATGAATGTACAGATATTCTGTTCTTTATGTCCTGCAGAATTTTATGTTCTGTTTTATAGAATTTTAGCCTAAGTTTGCAGTTACTGTCTACAATATTTTGTATAATAAAAAAGTTTGTTTTTTTTTTTTAAAGATTGTATTTATTTATTCATGCGAGACACACAGAGAGAGACAGAGACACAGACAGATGGAGAAGCAGGCTCCTCACAGGTAGCCCAATGTGGGATTTGATCCCAGAACCGGGATCATGCCCTGAGCCAAAGGCAGATGCTCAACAGCTGAGCCACCCAGGGGTCCCTAGAAAAAAGTTTAGAATCCCACATCACTAAATCCATTCTACATTGAATAACTGTGAGCTTGTCATAAGAAAGTTAACCAGGAGGATCATTTAGCTTAAAGTGCAAGTTCATTAAGGGCTTTAAGCCTTGACTTTTATTTATTTTCCAAAAGGAGTAACAAAAAATCTTACAGGATTAAAAGAAAGTATGTATCTCATAAGTTTACATTTGTATCCTAGAACTAGATCATACCATGTATAGTAAGCTACTAATAGTTTTTGTAAATTCTGAAATCAGCTTGTTAAACAGAAAAAAAAATACATGTTTGCATCTTGAAAGGGTTAGGTTGTTTAATGTAGACAAGAAAGGTAAATTAAATTTCATTAACTATTTTTTAAAGCTTTTTAAAATTTTTATTTATTTATTCATGAGAGACACACACACAGAGGCAGGGACACAAGCAGAGGGAGAAGCAGGCTCTGTGCAGGGAGTCCGATGTGGGACTCGATCCCAGGACTCTAGGGGATCATGCCCTGAGCCAAAGGTAGGCGCTCAACCGCTGAGCCATCCAGGCATTCCCATTAACTCTTTTTTTAAAAGATACTTTTATTTTTAATATGTTAGAAGTGTCAAGAAACAAAAATAAAAAGAAGGGGACTTTCCTCTCCAAAACTTTGTAAAAATACACAAACTTAGAAGGCTTTTATTTTATTTTATTTCTGAGTAGGGAAATTTCTACTGATGTGGTAGGGAGCCTGTAAAATGACCACAGATGAACCCTGCCTCCTAGTATTCACCACCTCGCCCCTTGCATATAGGCTGGACTCTTCCTTTTTTTGAATGACTTGCTTCTAATGAATAGAATGTAGTCAATCTGATGGGTATCACTTCCAAGATTTAGTTTTAAATGACCATGGCTACCATTCTGCTTGCTCTGTCTTACTGTCTCTTGGATCACTTGCTCTCGGCGTAGCCCTGTGGAAAGATTCACGTCATGAAGGAGCTTAGAAGATTTCCACCTAGTTGAGCCTTCACATGAGACTGCAATCCCAGTCAACAGCTTGACTACAACTTAGTGAGAAGCTTTGATCCTAAGGTACTCAACTGAGCTATGTCCAAGGTCCTGATCCACAGAAACTGTGGGATAATAAATGTTTGTTTCAAGCCTTTAAGCCACTAAGTTGCGAAGGAACTTGTTATGCAACTATAGATAACTAAAAGGTAAAAGGGGAAAGGCCAAAGATTCTGTTGTAATTTAGTGTTAAGATTATGGATTTAAAAGTCAATTTGTCTAATAACTTAGAAACATTTTATTTAAGAAATACATAACATTTTCTTGCCAAAAAATTTCAAAAATGATGAGTCATAAACAGTAAAATCTCCCTCCCTAAATTCACATCCCTCTTCTGAATTAATCATTAGGTTATTTTTCCAGACCTTTTTTTCAGCATTAACATTTTCATATGTGGAGTTTTACTTCACAGAAATAAAAGAGAATATTCTGCAAGTTTTTTTTTTTTTAGTTTAACTTGTCCTAAAGATCTTCTCAAAGCTGAACATTGATATTTATATTTCTCTCTTATCTTCTATAAGGGAGCCATAACACAATTTTATTTAATCCATGCCCTACTCAGGCACATTTGTTTCTAGTATTTCACTTTGACCAACATTGTTGCAATTAATAGACTTGTACTTATCTCTTTGTGTTCATGAAGTGATATATCCCTATTTTAGACTTGTAGATGTGAAGCTTCAAAGGACATGGGCATTTTTTCTTGATAGATTTTCCAACTACTCTTTAACACAATAACTATTTACACTGTCAGAACAGTGATTTGGAATACTGGTTTTCCCCACATCTCTGTCAATGCTAGATATTTTCCATTTTTTGAATACATTCTACCTTCTTTTTAAAAAGATTTTATTTATTTATTCATGAGAGACATAGAGAGGCAGATACATAGGAAGAGGGAGGAGAAGCAGGCTCCATGCAGAGAGCCCAATGTAGGACTTGATCCCTGGACCCAGGATCATGCCCTGAGCCAAAGGCAGACGCTCAACCACTGAGCCACCCAGGTGTCCCTCTACCTTCTTCTTCCACCCTACTAGTTAATCACATCTTTTATATTTCCTCTTATTGCTATAGTTTTGTTTGTAAAGGTTTAGATCTTTAAACTACCGGTTAGCTTTCTAATAATGTTTGATTAACTTACAGATCAAATTTGGAGAAAACCACAATAAGACAACTCTTTCAAACATGAAAACAGGTAATATTTTTCAATTGACTTTAAATTAAATCATAGAATGTAAACCCATTTGAAGTCCTCATTTCCTTCTTATTAGAATAATCTGCAGTTCTTCTACATAGTTGGTAATCGATCAATGTTGATTTCATTTAATTGATTAAATTCCCCATGATGATGTCATGTCAAGTACCATTGAAATATATACTGACTACCTAGAACCCAGATCTTGGTTGTTAAAAATGTGAGATTCCTTAGAGATATAACTGAATCAACAGCTGGTACAGGGGGAGTATGAGAGGGACCCGGAACATCTTGGAAGAGAAAGTATGGAAGCACTCAAAGAAGAATGAGATCAAACAATGCAGGAGCTAGCTGATTATTCTCATTTTAATAATTGTATATTCTTCTTCTTAGGAAATACACACTGGTATTTAAGAGTCAAGCAGCAAGATTTCTGCAACTTGCACTAAAATGGGTCAGAAAACGTTGATTGATGATAGATTGATAGATTGTTAAATAGATAATAGATGATAGAATGATAAAATAAATGAGACCAAATAGAAACAGTTGATCAATCTGGGTCAACATTGTATAGGAATTATTCATACGATTCTTGTAACTTTTCACTAAATTTGAAATTATATCAAAATATAAAATACCCCAGAAAACAAAGTTTAGAGTTTCTCATAATATTAGTAGTTAATGTTCTTTGAAAATGGAATTTTTTTCCCCAAGCATTTTGGCTATAGTTCTGTTTCTTAGATACTTAATTCAGCATGAATCTCACCATTTAATTCTCAAAAAAACTTGAGAGCTTTCTCCCACAGTTAAATTTTCATTTCATACAATGATTTCTATCAAATCTATGGTTTGTAGGCTTCAAATTATTACAAATGACAAAGCAGAACAAAATCAACTGAAAGTGTTAAAAATCAGGAGCCTAGAGTGATATTCTAAAGCCCTGAATTCTGTTCTTATATTTGAACACTAGGCAATTGTAAATTATTATCACTTTATTCATATGAATACTATGTCTCTTACTGTTATTGAACTCTTTTATACTACTATTAACTATTTTTAATTAAAATTATCATTGCATATATTGAGTTTTAACATAGAAAAGACAGGAAAATTCCTCCAGAAAATAATAATGATGGAGATACACATGTAGGCATATTTTTATTCATAAAAGCAACAGAAAAAGAACATCCCTTATTAGTCCACCCACTGACCAGCCTTCATTTAAAAATCTGTTTTTTTATGCATAGTAAAATTCAGAAAATAATTGGGGAGAAATATCTCACTCTAATAAAATATTAGTTTCAGCTTTCATTCAAGTTCAAATGTGAAAAGTCCAAACCAGAAATATTATTTGTTCAATATTGTTAATTAAAACATTCTAAGTCTGTGAGCTACAGTTTTCTGTGAGTTGCACTTTCAGAGATCCAAAATAACAGTGGGTAGAGTATCTTTTCGGGAATATTGAGTTTGTTATTTAAAAAGAGGATAAATTTTGACATAGGCATTTTTGAAAATGGATAGCTCATACTGTATGAAACTCTATGGTTATGGTTCTGAATATGGATGCAATTCATTACATATAAAAATAGTAATTTTATGAAAAAGTATACTTCAGTGGAAAATGTGATTTGGAAATTACTATTCTTTAAACATCATTTACAGTTACTGAAGATACATGTGATTTTCTTTAATAGTTTTATAAGTTCAATCCCATCTACAATGGCAATGTAAAATTTCACCAGTTACATAAATTCTAATTTAAAAACCTGACAGAGTATCAGTGTGTTATACTCTGATGATTAACAACCTTAGTATCTTTGGCCATTAGAGTAAATAGGCTCTAAGCAAAGTCTAGTATGAAAGGGTTAATCATTTTATACAGGTGATTCTTGTATTCTGAAGCATTAGATGCTCTAATGAAAGAAAACTAGATGTACTTGTCCATAGATATTTTGAACAGTTATTTGGATAATAGGTTGAAATAAGAACTAGAAAACCATTGTGTTGCCTAAATACTGTTTGGTAAGTAAGTACTTGGATTTAGAAAATACATTCAAAACAAACATACTTAAAAATACATTCTCTAATTATAATACATTAATTTTGTCAGTGTATGAAGTTACCTCTATTTTTCCTAAAATGAGTGCCTTGATGAGACACTATGGTCATTGCATTTCTTCATTAACAGGCATGTATTTTCATAAATCATGCTGATCCCTTTCCACTGCCTCAGCCTAGTTAGAAAGATCACTGACTGAATCAAAGTACTGCCTGAACTCAAAGTACTGTCCCATAGCTTAATGTATGTATGAAATAAATCTATCACTTTAAAGATTTTATTTATTCATGAGAGACACAGATAGAGAGAGGCAGAGACATAAGCAGAGGGAGAAGCAGGCTCCCTGCAGGGAGCCAATTGTAGGACTTGATCCCCGGACCCCAAGATCACGCCCTGAGCCGAAGGCAAATGCTCAACTGCTGAGCCACTGAGGTTTCTCATAAATCTGTTACTTTAGCCACAACTATAACATGACTTCATAAAATGGCCTGTGGATAATGGCAGTTACCTAATGGAATAGTTTCATGCAAAAGAATTCTGATTCATTTGCAGTATTCATGTGTAGAGTTGCATTTTGATTCCAAGAACTTCTTGATTCCATGGCTACTGCTCTGATTCAAGCTACTAGCACCTCTTCCTAATGCAATATCCTAATTGATCTCTCTCCATCTTCTCTCACTCACTTATAATTTATTTTCTATGTAGCGCCAGAGTGAATTTTTAGACATTACATCACTGCTGCTCAAAACTCATCTGTGACTTTTCAACTGCACTTAAAATTCAGACCTCCATGATCTGGCCACAACCTCCCTCTGTAGCCTTGGGCCATCTGGCTCTCTTTCTGTTTCTCTGATATACCAACATGGTTTCTGCCTTCAGTCTTCTGCATTCCTTGTCCCCTCTGCTCTTCTTCCAGGTCCCCTCTTCCAATGCCTTTGTAAGGCATTCCTCCCAACATTTGGATCCCAGCCCAAGTGTCTCCTTTCCAGAGCAGCCTTCCCTGTAACGATCTCAATACATTTCACACTGTCATCAAAATATTTATCACTATCATTCATTACCTTGTTAGTTTCCCCTCCTACAAACAAACTCCACAAGTATAAGAACATTTCTTCCTAGGATGGGAGAGGATGCCTAGCATAAAAGAGGAACTCAGTAAGTATTTGCTTTATGAATGAATCTTCAATCTTCAGGTATCCTTTTTCTTCTCACTAGAAATTGTTCATTTTGGTGAAACTCTGAAGTGCTCATAAAGTGCCTCTTGACCATATATTGAAAAAGAGTTTCTTTAAAACTGAAATAGAAGTCTTCAGTTCTTTTAATGTTTATAGTTTCATTCCTTTTAAAATTAAAATATATATATATATGTATATATACAGTAAAATCTGTTTTGTGCATTTAGGGGAAACATCAAAATGTCTGCTTTGTGTTCAGACCCAACTACAATTGAAATATTATGACTCCAGTATTATGAAATACGTAGGTATTGTTTTTTTTGTTGTTTGTTTTTTTTTAGGTATTGTTTTTTTAAGCATTTACACAACACAGGTTCTGATCATTGTTGAATTTGCAAACAACACTCAGTTGAGAGGAAGAGGTGGCAAAGGCTATGTCATGCTTCACTGTAGTGGAATACTATTTATCCATCCTATTGTTTAAAACATGGTGCAGGCAGTCCACACAGATGTTTGTCCTGGAAATGACATGAGTCAGATTCCAACCCTGCCCTGGCTGCATATTCTCCATTGTAATCATAGGTTTACAAATGAAAACTGTGCATGAACCTCTCTCAGGTCACTAGGACACAGTCAACAGGGGATGTGCGCTGGGCTCAGCTGCCCAGGGAGAAGAGCCCAGCTAGGTCCATATCCATATTTCCAACACCTGGCATAGTACCAAGTGACAAATGAAAAATGAATAAACATGTCATACAGGTAAGACTTGATCAGCCTGACATATTATCAGTCACCAATGAATTATAAAAAGCATTGTTCTAAAACTGCACTTCTAAGCCAGACATTTTTGTATTAGAAACGATGTCCCTGGTTCTAATGTTAGCTGTCTAGGTCCATTAAAAAGGCAATTTTGCTTTCACTCCTTCATCAATATTTATCAGATGGTTTCTCCTGTGCTAGGCAATATGGGTACAATGTGAGAGAAATAGACATAAACCTGCCCTCATGAAACGTATGGTCATCTAGGGAGAAAAGCGTGATCAGACAATCATCCAAGTATATAATTATGTCCTGTAATAAGTCCATTTAAAGAAGCTCTGAGAGTGCATGGAAAGGGCACATGATTTAGTGTGAGGAGTCAAATAAGGCTTTCATGAGAATATGACTTTTGAATTGAGATTGGGAAAATGCTTAGGAATTAAAGTGAAGAGTTTGAGGAGAGTTGTATTTACAGAAAGAGAAGAGCATAAACACACCCCTGTGTTGGGAAAGGGAATGGAGTACTGAAAGAACTGAAAGAAAAGCAGTGTGACTGAGATGAAACAAAGCTGGAAAGACTGCCACAAGGCGAGACTGGAGAGGGTTAGGTGAGATTGACCATGGAGGGAGGGGTTCTTGTAGGCATTGTCAAGGGAACTTTGACATGCTTTATATCTAGAAAATAGGAACAAATTCTTTACTCTGTGGTTCCTGCAAACATGTTGGATGTGGAACCCTGCCAAATGCCAGGCTTCTACTGAAGGCTTGGACTCTTTTAGGCAATGACAGCAGTAGGAAAGGAAGCTAGCTAATGGCATCTGACCTCTTGATCCTATCTCTTCCTGGTATACAGATCATCAAGTTCTTACAATAAGATAATGGAAGCCTAATTTGAAATATATGCTTGATGTACACACTTGGAAAGTAGACAAAGTTTGGCAGGATTATGGAGTCATTGAAACAGAATTGTTTAAAAATGCTATCAGCAATTTCAAATAAAATTCATAATCTTAAGGTCTTATCATAAAATGATTTTCAATTCCAAATAATAATTGTAAAGAATTTTCTCTTTGCTACTTAAACCAAGTATAGTGGGTATGTACTTTTGTTATGTTTATTTTATAAAAGCATAGAATTCAACTGTTAGATTTTACTATGACCCTTAAGGTCCTCTATGACTTTGCTAGTTGAAATGTGATCCAGGGAACAAGTGCATCATCATCATCTAGAAGTATATTAGCAAGTTAGAATCTTAGAATCAGCCCCCACCCAAAGCTACTGAGTTAGAATCTGCATTTTAATAAGATCTTCATATGATTCGTTTGCACATTAAAGTCTGAGAAGGATTGCCTTAGAACTTTATTCCCATCCAGTATAGAAATCTATTTGAAGACTAGGAAGGGGGATCCCTGGGTGGCTCAGTGGTTTAGCACCTGCCTTTGGCCCAGGGCGTGATCCTGGAGTCCCACATCAGGCTCCCTGCATGGAGCCTGCTTCTCCCTCTGCCTGTGTCTCTGCCCCTCTCAATCTCTGTGGCTCTCATGAATAAATAAATAAATCTTAAAAAAAAAAGAAGACTAGAAAGGGTTTAGTCATATGATGTTTAATTTCATTAAACATAATACTCTGCCCTTTTAATATGTAGATATTTAATGCTGAGTTATAAGAGTCAAACTAGAAGAGTTCGGGGAATTAACATTTTAAAAAATTTTTATTCATCAAAATTTACTACCTTCCCTTCAATAGGTACATCATTTATATATTCCTATCTAAAATGTGCAATATAGTATACATAAATGTATTTTAATATCTTCCTGGAAAAAAAAGATATTATTTCTAGAATCCATTTGGTGGACAGGGTATTTGTGACAGAAATGAAAAATGTTATCATAAATATGGTAAGAGAGCTTGAGCATGAGAGGGCTCTTTTCCATTCATCATAAGGATAGATAGCTGTTTTGTAAGAGAAGGTTTGTTAATGTTCTTTTTAATTTGGCAAAGGAAGGTCTCAGAGCTTAGGCTGGAACAGATTTTGAATGAAAAGATTTAAGATACTTCACATCAAAATAAATTTTAATTTGTCATCTTGGCTTTTGTATTAGTGTTCTATTTGCTACCATAATGAATTATTACAAACTTAATGGCTTAAACAACACAAATTTATTATCTTACAGTTCTTGCAAATCGGAACTCCAACACAGGTCTCAGAGGATTAAAGTCAATATGTTTGGAGTGCTGAGTCCCTTTCTGGAGACTCCAGGTAAAAATGTCATTTCTTGCCTTTTCTTGCTTTTAGAGGCCACCAATATTCCTTGTGGCCCCTTCCATCTTCAAAGCCAGGAATGACCAGTGATGTCTTACATTGCATCAGTCTGACACAGACATTGCTACTATTCACTTCACCTTGTGATTGCATTGGATTTTCCTGGATGGTCCAAGATGTTTTCCCTATTTTAAGGTTACCTGATTTTGTGGCCTCAGTTTCCCTTTTGTTAGGTAACATAATCATAGATTCTGAAGATTAGAGTGTTCTAATATATTGGAATATTAGATATAGATTAGATATATTGGAGGAGTATTTTTCTACCTACCACAGCCCTTGGAGGGAGGAGTAAGATTCACAGCATGGAGGGAAAAGGCAAAAAAAAAAAAAAAAAAAAAAAAAAAAGGAATTGGAGGGAGAGAGAAGGCAAGAGCAGGCCCTGCACAGGATAGCACAATGTGTTCCTTTTTTTTTTTTTTTTTTTTAGATTTTTATTTATTTATTCATGAGAAACACAGAGGGAGAGAGGCAGAGACACAGGCAGAGGGAGAAGCAGGCTCCACGCAGGGAGCCCGTCGTGGGACTCAATCCCAGGTCTCCAGGATCAGGCCCTGGGCTGAAAGCAGCACTAAACCGCTGAGCCACCCACACCCAGGCTGCCCCACAATGTGTTCCTATGAGAAAGATATCCAGTGAGAATTTCCCTATCAGAGGGATTGATGGTCAATGAGACTTTAAAGTGTTTTTTTTATCATGGTTTTTAATATCCCACTTTGTGTTTTTTCCTATTTCTACATTTCTCCATTAAGCCCTACTGTGTAATAAAAAATCTGTTACTTAAGGTGGCTTTTGAAATGAAGAAAAAGGAGAGGTGGAGCCATGTACACAAAACCTGAATGCGGTAAAGCCAAGCTCAAGGAGGACGACAGCTACATGGCAAAGATGATTAGAAGGGTTAGTGAATCAAGTGAGCCAAGAGTAGAAATTCACAGCAAGAGAGGACAGGGCGATCACCTAGCATCTCCACGACCTGCCATTCAACAGTGTCCATAGGACGTATGCCTGTGCCTTCTCATTACAAATAAGCAGAAGTGACTACCGATTTAACAAAAACAAACATATGTATTAGGCAGGCTGTGAGATACTAAGGCAATTAAGATAAGCTTCCACTGTCCGAGTGCTTGCAATCTAAAGGAAGACCCTGACAAGTAAATGACTATTGTTGGGCAAGATATGCACAGAGCACTGCACAGGGAGCATCTAGGAACACGAGGAGAATTTCTAGACCAGACTACACATGCCAAGGAAGGCTTTCCAGGAATGATGTTTGAGCTATGTATGGAAGTATGACTGCAGATATGTGTACATGGAGGGAGGAAGCTGGGTATTTCAGAAACAGCAATGTATAGAAATGTGTGGTCTTAATATAGATCCTACAGACATACTCCGGTTTTACCTTTGTTGCCCATGAATCCTTCCTTGTTCTTTCGCAATGGTGCCAAGTTTCTTTTCTTATAAAAATGAATCCCCTCTGACCTCATCCACTCCTGCCACCAGGGGTTTTTCTGCTGTATTGGTTCTCCTTTTTGCCATTTGAGTCTTCAATCTTTCCTTCTCTTCTTTATCCTTTTCTTACTTAAGCAAACTCTCTAATGTTTCCCACATTAGTAATTTTATAGTCTTTGTTCTAACGCCATAGCTCCATTCTGCTACTGCCTCTTCTTTTTTTTTTTTTTTTTTGCCTCTTCTCTTCTTGAAAGGACTCCCAAAGCTGGATTTTTCTGCTTTCTAACATCCCACTTACCTCCAACCCTCAACTGTCTGAATTCCAAAAGCTCCCTGCAAACCTGCCTAAAACTGCTTTCACTGAAGATACCAACTTTTTTGTTGTTGTTGAAATCAAATGATATTTTTCAGTCATAAATTTTCTGAACTCTGACACATCTGACACTGTTACTAACTTTCTTCTGGGAATATTCTCTACCTCCTTTAGGGATGACAAAATTCTGATTTCCCACCTCCTCTGCCAAGCCTGCATCTCTTTAAGAATCAATGTTCTAAGGTACATTCATATACCTTTTTTTAATTTTAAGAGTTATTCAGTGAAATGGGTTTCTGGTTGAAAAAATATTTGAAGATTATCTTAGAATGCATTCTAATAGGATTCAACGTATACAAGTTTGCTTCAAATATACAAATAATGCTTCGTAAGGCTGACATTGTAATTAGAAAAACAAGTGAAATCTACAGAGATTGCAAATAGTTATAAGAAATAAAGCATAAGAAATATGATGGCTTATGCTTGTCTCCAGCCATATTTTCTCTCAGACATTTCATGTTACTGCTGTTTTATGAAAGCAAATATGTCAACTTGATTTGGAAAATTCTATTCAAGAGTGTGGGCACTGGACAGTGCAACAGAGAGTAGAAGGTAGAAAGTAATCATGGTTATGAACTTTAATTTAAAGTACTTAATGAGCGCCATAAGAATAATCAAAAGTACCTGCCTAACAATATTTAAATATAACTCCTATTTTCTTTTTTTTTCTTTTTTCTTTTTTCTTTTTTTTAGTGAAGGGCAATTTTCAGAAGAAAATATTTAATCAACATAAAAAAAAAACCTCTACCATCTCTACTTCCTCTCAAATGATTGAGGTTGATTTTTTAAAAATAGAATACATCCTCTTAAGAAGTCAGGAGTATATTTTCTGGCATTGAGAAACATCTTATTACTTATAAGACACTACCACAGTTCTCTGCTCACACAAAATGTGGTTTTGAAATAAGAGTTCATTTTTTAAAAGATTTCATTTATTTATGAGAGAGAGAGAGAGAACATGAGCCAGGGGAGAGGCAGAGGGAGAGGGAGAAGCAGACTCTCCGCTGGGCAGGGAGCCCCAAGGACACAGAGCTCAATCCCAGGACCTTAGATCATGACCTGAGCTAAAGGCAGATGCTTAACCCACTGAGCCACCCTGGTGCCCCAACAGTTTATTTTCTTAAGAAAAGTAAAGTGCTTATACAGAGCTAGCCAAAACAAGTCTCCACAGATTGGATAGATTAAATAGTTTGGAGCACTGTAACTCCAGAGTACCTTGTGTGAGGAATCCAGTGGGAATGAATGGAGATCCTGGGCTTAAGTAATACAGCATTACTCTTATGGTTGTGGAGTTATTTCACATATGCTATAGAAATTTGATTTTGTAGGTACATCCTTGTAGGTGGAGATACAATAGTCAAATGGTGTTTCCATTTTGACTTAAATACTATAGAAATGTAGCAATTATACTAACAATAAATGGCACTTTGCTTAATCAATGTATTCTCCAAGATGTGTTGGTAAGTTAAAATTATTTTGTAAAGGTCATCATTTTTTAATATTCCAGGTAAACTCAATATTTTATGAAAACATTGATTCTTTTGAAACTCGAATTTGTTATATCCTAACATATCTTGTAAGTATGAATTCTTTTTAGGTTTGTCTCAAGCTAAAATTTCTTTTTTGTAATTTATAGTGGAATCAAATTTAGGTGCGAGCTTAGTTCTGGAGTCAACCTGAGATGTGAAAAATTGCATGTAGTCAACATTGTCCTTGAAAATCCCTTAAATTGCTAGTAAAATACTCTGTGGTAAACCATAATAGAATATGATCTCTCATATCTAGAGTCCAGTGCAGTTTTCCTTTGGACCAGATTTTTGATCTTCAAATAACATAGTTTGCTTAAGTTTAGGGCCACATTGTAATAAAAATGTATATATTTAAACATTAGACTCACAACTCCATGAGGGAGATGCTTACAACATGAGAGGCTCCTAAGAACAAAATATTTGAAGGAAATAGTAGATAAAATCAACCAAACTATTTGTTTTTGTTCTATCTTGTACAGCATATGTTAGTTTGCTAGGCCTGCCATAACAAAGTCATATAGGCTGGGAAGCTTGCACAATGGAAATTTATTTTCTCATAATTCTAGAGACTAGGTATTACGGGATTGGTTTCTTTCGAGGCTTTTCTCTTTGGCTTATAGACGATCTTTTTTTCTGTGTCTTTACATGTCTTCACTCTGTGTATATCTGTGCCCTAATTTCCTCTTCCTTTTTTTTTTTTTTTTTAAGATTTTACTTATTTATTTGGGAGAGAGAGAGAGGACATAAGCAGGGACAGTGGCAGAGGGAGAAGGAGACGCAGATTCCCCGTGGAGCAGGGAGCCCAAAGCAGGGCTGGATACTAGGACCCTGGGATCACAACCTGAGCCAAAGGCAGACACTTAGCAGACTGAGCCACCCAGGCACCCCTAATTTCCTCTTCTTATAAGGGCATGAGTCATTGGCTCAGAGTCCATCCTAATAATCTCATTTAACCTTAATTACTTTTGTAAAAGCCCTCTTTCCAAGTACAGTCACATTCTGAGTTACTGGGAGTTAGGATTAAACTCATAGTTTAATCTATGAGTTTGGGGAGGATATAATTCACCAAATAATACAGTAGTATTTAATTATATTGTGTCTGATTATATTAGGTACATTTCTGGTGCACAAAAAATTAGATAGCCTAGTAATCAAACAGATTATTCAGGTGACCTGTGGAAAAAAGCTACCACCACTATTATTCTATCTCTATCTCTATCACCACTACCACAGACACCACTATGACCACCATCATCTCCTTCATCAAAACAACATGGCCACCATTCTACTACCATAACCATCATCACAACCATAATCCCATCCCCAGCCTATAATAACTACTCTGGATAATTCAGCCTCAAGTTCTAAAAGACTTCAGATAGGGGTTTGAACCAACTGTTAACAGAGAAAAAGTTTCCATGGAATAGATCAGATGCATCAGATCTTCAAACTGAATTCTCAAATAATGCAGATAATATCCCTTGGTTAGTGATAGCTTTTCTAAACATGACACTAATATCATAAATTATAAAGGAAAGTACTGACAGATTTAATGACATAAAATCTAGCATCTTTGGCATGTCAGAAATACTACTAAAAAATTCAAACAACAAGTCCAAAGATTTTTTTTGTTACACATATGTGATAAAGGGTTAATAAAGTACATTTATAGGTTCATTAGAGTAAGAATGCCTAGTGCTACAACTTATTGATATGGAAAACTTTGGAGACAATTAGATTTGGGAGAGAGACCAAGAATTTTATTCAGGGAGTATTGGATTTGAATACTAGTACAACATACAAGAGATATTAGGTAGATGATTGTATATTATATTTGTGTAACCCAAAGGGAATTCAAATTATTATTTTTAAAATTAAGGTTTTAAGATTAAGATATTAAGATTTTACTTTTAATATGCCATGAAAATATTGATTTTAATTTTTCAAAGTATGTTCCCAGGTGCATCTCTCAACCCTCCAAAGATTGCTCCCATTTTCCTGATTCAAGATGCTGGATATAGTTCTGTCCTTCTCTTTTTATATTATAATATTAAACATAACTTTAGTTGCCATACATCTTTATGATTAGAAAAACAGTGTATGAATGTTAGACACCTGGTTTTGAAACATTTCTTTAGTTTTTAATCCAATCAGCATTTTGTGGGTTAAAAAAGAAAAAAAGAAAGCAGTTTGAACTCATGGCTTAACCAGTCAACACATTTCTGTTAAAGGAAGAGTAAGACTGAAGAAATGTAACTGTTCCATCTCTTCATTGGCCTCAAAAGTGTACACTGCCCGAAAGGATACATCAAAATGAAACCCACAATGATTATTTTGAAACTTGGACAACTACCAATTTTTACTCCAAGCTAACAATGTGAACAAGAAACTAACTGTATTTGCATATAGTAATTATAATTGTACAGCTTTTTAAGTCATATAAGAAGATTCTTACATTCAGTAATCAAGATATCATTTAAAATTAGTATTTTCATTTAAAAATGTTTCCCTTTTTCCACAAGTATTTCTCATGAAAAAAGTGTGTTTTCTTACACAAATGTCATACATATTTTAAGCAGCAACTATAGTCAGCAAAAATGTGGCATTTCTATTTTCAGTTGCTCCAAAATATTTTTCAATTTCAAAAACCCATTATCCAGTGTGGCCATAAAATAGAGACTGTAGATTCTAAGCAGCAAAGATTATTCCTAAAACTAATGTTAAGTCAAAGAAATACAAAGCAGGGCATGACCCTAAATTTCTGGAACTTGTGCACTAAGAATAAACAACTACGTAAAGTTTTCTACTATTTTCTGAAAGAAAAAAAAAGAGCTGCAAAGGCTGGTTTTGGATTGTACAGTATTCTATGCGCTGTATGGATATGTGATTTAAATAGACATACAAGGGACCGTTGGGTGGCTCAGTGGTTGAGCATCTTCTTTGGCTCAGGGTGTGATCCCAGGGTCCAGGGATCAAGTCTTGCATCAGACTTCTGCCTGTGTCTCTGTCTCTGTCTCTCTCTCTCTTTCTCTGTGTGTGTGTGTGTGTGTGTCTCTCATGAATAAATAAATAAAATCTAAATAAATAAATAAATAAATAAATAAATAAATAAATAAATAAATAGGCATACACCGTATTCATCTCTACCCTACTTTCTATAGCTCTCCCTTTCCACCCCAACAATATATTACCTTTTACCAAGTTATAGACAGTAACCTAAATTATCCCACATGGTCCATGGGAAGAGTTAATGTAATGCACTGATGTAAAATGTGATGGGGGGAAAAAAAGTCCCTTTCAATCTTCTCCAAAGCAAAATATGTTTATATCACAAGTCCCTCAGAAAACACTGATTGATGTCTTTGACTTTTTGATAGTGTCTTTTTCCTGATACTACTGTACTTGAATGTGGTTGTCTTTGCTTGAGCTGCTACAACAAATTACCACAGAATGCATGGCATATAAACAACAGCAATTGGGACGCCTGGATGGTTCAGCGGTTGGGCACTTGCCTTTGGCCCAGGCCGTGGTCCTGGGGTTCTAGGATCGAGTCACCCATCAGGGTCCCTGTGTAGAGCCTGCTTCTCTATTTGCCTATGTCTCTGCCTATCTCTCTCTCATCTCTCTCTCTCTCTCTCTCTCTATCTCTGTGTGTGTCTCTCATGAATAAATAAATAAAATTTTTAAAAAACACAGAAATTTATTTCTCAAAGTTCTGGAGGCTGGAAGTCCAAGATCAGGATGCCAGCTTGGTTTTGCGAAAGACCCTCTTCTAGATTACAGACTGCTGACTTGGACTCTCACATGGGAAAGAGAAGGCAAGGAAGCTCTCTGGAGATCCTTTTATAGAGGCACTAATTTAATTCATGAGGGCTCCACTCTCATAACCTAGTCACCTCCCAAATGTCCTCACCTCACCTAATGCCATCACTTTGGGGGTTAGGATTTCAACATGTGAATCTGGGGGGACATAAGCATGCAGTCTGTAACAGTGGTTCATATGCTACTTCCAGCTTCTGTCGCTCTTCTTCCACCACTTACACTTTTTCTCCTTGAGCACCAGCTTCTAGAAATCATCCACTTAGCATCTGAATCAATGCTGCTAATGTTGGCTAATTTGCTGAAGTCTTTGAAGATTGTCTTGACCTGTTGGAAGTAGCAATACTGAAAGCAGTGAAGGATTCTGCTGACTGATGTATCTCATCTCAACCAAGACTGATTTCATAAAAATTCAAGGTCAAGTCCTACAGAAGTTGCAGCTGTAGCCATTGCTCAAGACTGAGGAAACCAGTTCTCACTGCCTAAAGAAGTCAACTACAGACCAACTTTCTCTTTCTAGTACTTCCCTTCAAAAGATACTTGTATAGTTGCAGACAAGACACAGACTAGGAAAGATATTTGCAAAACATATATCTGATAAAAGGCGTGGATCCAAAATATACAAAGAACTCTTTTTTTAAATGATTTTATTTATTTTGAGAGAGAGAGTATGTGTACACATGAGCTGTGGGAGGGGCAGAGGGAGAGAATCTCAAGCGGACTCCATACTGAGCACATAGCCTGACACAGGGGGAGGGGGTTATGACCCTGAGATCATGACCTGAGCTGAGATCAAGAGTCATACACTTAACTGACTGAGGCACCCAGGCACCTAAAGGATTTTTAAAACTCAACAATAAGAAAACAAATAACTCAATTAAAAAGTGGGCTAAAGATCTGAACAGGCACCTCACTTAAAAGATATACAGATGGAAAATAAGCAATAAGCATTTGAAATGATATTCTATATCATATGTCATTAGGGAATTGCAAATTAAAATAACAATGAGCTACCACTACACATCTATCAGAACAGCAAAAATCCAAAAACCACTGACAAGACCAATGTTGGCTAAGATGTGGAGCAACAGGAATTTCTCACTCATTGCTGGTAGGAATACAACATGGTACAGCCACTTTGGAAGACACTTTGGTGGTTTCTTACAAAACTAAACATGCTCTTATATGATCCAGCAGTTGTACTCATTGGCATTTACCCAAAGGAGTTGAAAATTTATGTTCCCATAAAAACATGCACATGAATGTTCATGGCAGGTTTATTCATAATTGCCAAAAACTGGAAATAACCAAGATGTCCTTTTGTAGGTGAGTGGATAAATAAATGGTACTACACTCAGAAAGTGGAATATTATTCAGTGATGAAAAGAAATGAGCTTTCAAGCCACAAAAAAAATAGAGAACTGTGAAAATGTATTACCAAGTGAAAGATGTCAGTTTGAAAAGGCTTCATGCTGTATGATTCCAACTATATGACATTCTGGAAAAGGCAAATCTATAGAGACAGTAAAAAGATCAGTGGTTGCCTGAGGCAAGGAGAGGGAGGAGGCACGAATAGGTGGAGTACAGAGAATTTTTAAGGCAGTGAAACTAATCGGTGTGATACTGTAACACTGAATACACCATACCACACATTTCTCAAAACTCATAAAACATGAAGAATGAACCCTAATGTAAACAAAGGGGTTTACTTTTTTTTTTTTTATGATAGTCATCACAGAGAGAGAGAGAGAGAGAGAGAGAGGCAGAGACACAGGCAGAGGGAGAAGCAGGCTCCATGCAGGGAGCCCGACGTGGGATTCAATCCCGGGTCTCCAGGATCGCGCCCTGGGCCAAAGGCAGGCGCCAAACCGCTGCACCACCCAGGGATCCCCAAAGGGGTTTACTTAATAATAAGAACGTATCAATATTGGCTCATAAATTGTAACAACTATACCATACCAATACAAGATGTTGATAGAAACTATAGTGGGGCAGGGGAAGAGATATCTTGGAAGAGACACATGGGAAGAATATATGGGACCTCTCTCAATGTCTCCTCAATTTTCCTGTACACCTAAAACTACTCTAAAAATAAAGCTTATTAATAATTTTTAAAATAAAAAAAAGTACTTTACTGCTCACTCAGGGTTGTTGAAATCAGCTCATATGATTTCATTGTCATATATATTTATATGACCAACCTGTTGCAAGTGCTTTTGTTGCATCTTCAAAAAGATTTTTATTGACAAGAATTTCCTAATGTTCATTAGGTTGATATTGGACCAGTAGTAATCACCGGAGTCTCCACAGACTTCTGTGCCGGTTTCTCTTGTTTAGTTGCACTATGTGGTGCAGGTTCAGAAGATGCCATCCTTGACGCCTGAGCAATGGGTACAGGTGCAGAAGTGGAAACCAAAGCTGAGACAGCAGTTGGACTTAACCTATACCTACTGCTGTGGATGAACCAACTGGGACAGTGGTGATAGGATTTGGTGCTGGGTTGTAGCTGGGGCTTATATTTTATCAATGCTTTGGAATTTATCATTATAACCATCATGAACTTCTTCTTATCTTGATTATATTCTTTGAGGGCAGTTAATATCATTAAGATTATTATCATCATTAAGGGCTTTGTCTGCAGAAATGGATGGTTTCCCATGACCCTAAATGCATCACTCACCTTCAGCTGTTACTACAAAGCTGCAGCCAACTCCACATGGTCTAGTTGCCAGCACTACACTGAATTCTGGAGCTAAAGCCCTGACTGTGGCTGGAGCCCACAGTCCATATCACATTCCCAGAGCCAGATTTCCCAACTCCCCGTGTCACAGTGCATCGTTCAGGCCTCTAGAAAGCTCTCTTCTCAGACTCACTGCTGCACACAAACCAAATTATCTTTTAAATGGCAATAGAATCAGTATCTCTTGGTTTAAAAAGAAGAAAAGGAAGAAAAAAGTCTCCCATTAGTATGTTAGTTCTCATCACCTTAAAATAAGAGAAATTTTCAGTTAAAGAAGCATAATTCACACTGGAGAAATTATATTATATTTTTAAAAACAAATGTTAACAATTAAAAAAGCCTTTAAAACTAGCTTTCTGGGACGCCTAGGTGGCTTGGCAGTTGAGCTTCTGTCTGCCTTCAGCTCAGGGCGTGATCCCGGGATTGGAGATCGAGTCCTGCATTGGGCTCCTTGTGGGGAGCCTGCTTCTCCGTCTGCCTGTGTCTCTGCTTCTCATTCTCTCTCTCTCTCTCTCTCATGAATAAATAAATAAAATCTTTAAAAAATAATACCTTTCTGGTTTTTTGGTATCTAGTACCTAGCAAATAATAATACCCAAATGCATACAATGGAGGCTTAGGGAAGAACAGATTTAATCAAGAGTTTAGTTTTAGACAATCTATGTGTAAAATACTTGTAGATATCCACATGGAATTGTTGGGTAGGCAGACGTTAACTTAAAAATTGTTATACAGATGGCACCGAAGCCATGAAATTATGTGACATTACCTAGAGAGTAAATATATATATATATATATATTGAGAGAGAGAGAGAGAGAGAGAATTCTCTGGGGCAGACCAACTTAGAAATTATCAAAGCAGAACCAGATCTTACAAATGAGACTGGTAAGGAATGGCCAATAAGACAGATAACCATCAAGAGCAAGAAGAGTCTTTGGCATGGAGTAAAGAAACTCTTCTAAGAACAAAGGGATCATCATCTCTGTCAAAAGCTATAAAATCATTGTGTAAAGCCAAAATGTACTTATAGGTAAGGCAGTATCAGGACTGAAAATTGACTTAGATTTGGCTGCATGGAGATCACTGGTGACTTTGAAAGAACAGTTCTTGTGAGGGGGAAAGAGACGAACAGATTGGAGAAGATTCAAGAGAGTGTGGGAAAACAGGAAGTATAGAGAATGAGTACAGACAATTGTGTTTTTAAGAGGTTCCACTGCAAAGGGAAGCAGGAAAATGGAAAATGGAACTGAAGGAGATGTGGAATCATGATGTGTTTATTGTCCTTTTGTTGTCATTAATGGAAGAGAAAACAACTGCAAGTATGAAGTCTTTGAGGTGATGACAGTCAGTACACCAGAGAAGGAGTTGACTTCAGGACAAAGTATTAACCATCATGTTTAACCACAGGAGATAATATAGTATATATGATTACAGAATCAGGCTGGCAGATTGATATTTTCCATTAAATATCAATAAAAACAAGACCAGGGAGATCCCTGGGTGGCTCAGCGGTTTAGCGCCTGCCTTTGGCCTGGGGCACGATCCTGGAGTCCTGGGATCGAGTCCTGCATCAGGCTCCTGGCATGGAGCCTGCTTCTCCCTTTGCCTATGTCTCTGCCTCTCTCTCTCTCTCTCTCTCTCTCTCTCTATTTCTATCATGAATAAATAAATAAATAAATCTTTTAAAAAATAAATTAAATAAATAAATAAAAACAAGACCATGAGGAGGATAGATGATGTGTTGAAGGCTTTTGTAGAGAGGATAGTATGTGTAATAACTTTGAGAGAGGGAGAGGTTGAAGACTCACAGATACTTTACAAACCAAACCCTCTTCTTAGGCAAGTCACATACCTGTCTAGAGGATTCTTAGACTGACAAAATAGTTTGGGACCTTTCTGTAGAATTTAGTTTCATTGGAAGAAGTAAGAAATCCCAATTAGTTTCCATTCTTCATGAATTGTATACAAAAGTTCCAAACTCCAAAATTTGTTTTCTTCATTGTCCTACAGAATTACAGGGTTGTAGTTTACTTCAACTAAGATTACAACACCATTTATTTGTTTTTAATTAATTTTTATTTTACAACACCATTTAAATTTATTTTTACTTAAGCCTATACTTATAAAGCAATTCAAGAAACAACACAGGTGAGTCATACAGAAGCACCCTGCTTCCAAGGGCTAGCTGATTGAAGCCACAGTCTTAAAGTATCCCATCTCTGATCTACAATTGGCTTGCCAAAATTAACACAAGATACCAAAATCATAGAGCCACTCAAATGAGGAAATCTTCCATAGATATGCCAAAATAATGATTATTCAAACTTGGAGAATGTTGCTGATTTGTTAAAATATCTGTCAGTGACCACCTCACACTAAAATAAATAAATAAACAAATTTTTAAAACCCTTTATTTGTAATATCAGGAAGAAATAAGTATAGTAAACCAGGGGAAACTTGGCAAACCCACTCATTCACATTCAGAGATAAGGGTACTCCTTTCCTTTGTGAAGGAGGCACCTCTCACATGAGGGTGTTATGACCTGCTTCAGAAAGAAGAGGGAAAATCACCCCCGTATCTGCTCTTTCTTAAATTCTTTCAGCCTAAAATTTTCAATCTGCCAAAGTATCATATTTTAGGGTAGCATGTTCTGAACCCTATCAGTAACAATACTTGCCCTATATTTTGGAGAAACTTCAATAATGAAAATCCTGGGATTGTGACGCTAAATGTAAGTTTAAAAATATGTTAGTAAGAAACCAAAACAAATAGTTTCATAAATGTAAAGTGAAATGCTGAACTCAAAGTTTCAGATATGATTTATTTAAGGAAATATATCAATACCCAAAATAAGCTAACAAAAGAGGCAAACATTATTTAATTAATAGGAGCATCCATGATGTAGTCCCTGAGGAAGATTTCATGAAATGGCAGATTAGGACTGCTATATTTATTAATTGAGAGGTGATTATTTTATAAACTAAGTAACAGAAAATAATTTTCACTATCAACAATAAAAATTGCCAAAAATTAAAGCATTCATTCCAACTAATACCAAACACTCACAGTCTTTTTAAAAATAAGGGTTTTTAGGTTTTAAACTATACTTAAATGACAAGGTATTTAGTTCCAGTATAATACTTTAAAATCTTGAACTACATTTGCCTACAAGTTTAGAAATATACAATAAGAAATAACTTATAATATAGTAACATAGGCTATGCTTTGGGTTTCAGCCTTGGCATGTAAAGAACTTGGAAGTTGTGACTGCTGTCCTTACAACATGAAAAAACTGAGTAAACTGAACATTCTTGACTATTTCTGAACTCCTTAGAGAACTGAGGTCTCGGGCAAATTGTCACCCAGAAATCTGAATAGACGGGTTCATCTAGAGAGACATGGGTAAAACTTGCTGATCTGGAACAGAAGCTACAGGGGCCATAAGCTGGTAGAAACACTGTAAGGGTAATTTTGGTGATTGGTTGGAAGCTGAGCATTGACAAGGTAAGCATGAGAAACTTCTGGAGGTTGCATTTTTAAGAGGGTCCCACATTTTCATGGGCTTTGATTCTAATACCTGTACTAGATTCTCACTGTGAAGATCCAAGGAAGATTGCTGTGGCCCTGGCAGGGGAAAGAGAGGAGTAATTGCTGTGAACCATAATCAGGGACTACTCTCCTGTGGAAAGGACTTTTTCAGAGCCTTATCCCAGCTGACAGAAGGAAATGCCTTCTACTCTACCCACCTCCAGCCTTTCTCTTTCACCTAAAGAGGCAAAAACCAAACCAAACAAACAAAAAAAGAGTCAAGAAACAAAAAACAACCCAAAACATAGTCAACAGGGATCAGGACTTCAAGGAAATAGATTCATATAGCTGCAGCCATTGGAAGGGAGTCCAGGGTGCTAGGTAGGGGAAGCTATACCACTAGAGAAAAACTTTTGAAGGCCTCAGTCCAAGGATAAAGGGCCAGTAAAACACTGAAATTTCAAATTGTAGAACACTTTCCCTTGCCTACATCATACTACTATAGCAAGTAGTTTCTAATATAACAGTGGATTACACCTGTAAATTCTGCAAGAAACAGGCTTCCTCCGAGGTGGCACATTTAGGAAAGGCCAATGTCAAGAGGGAAAATAAAACAGACATTAGAAGAATTTGAATCTTTTGGCATCTATAGCTACAGCAAAAATTAACATAAACCCTCACACTTATGGCTTATTTACTTCAGTTTTAATTATTCATACATATCATATTTACCTTTCAACAAAAAATTATAAAGGCCTATCACAGGCAAAAACAAACAAACAAACAAACAAAAAAACCCACAGTCTAAAATGACAAAGCAAGGGGCGCCTGGGTGGCTGAGTCAGTTAAGCATCTGACTCTTGACTTTGGATCAGGTCATGATGTCAAGATCTCAAGACTGAGCCTCAAGTTGGGCTCCACACTTAGTGGGGAGTCTACTTTTCTCCTCTCCCATTCTCTCTCTCTCTGTCCCCCCTACTCATTCACACCTCTCCAAATCAGTGAATCAATCAAGCTTTAAACTAACAAAGCAAATGTTAGAACTAGCCTCAGATTAAGACACAGATTTAAGGATTATCATGCAGAGAATTTAAAATAACAATGATTAGCTTTTCTGCACTATCCAGAGAAGTCCTTACAGCATTATTCTGGATTTCCATCGTAACTTAAAGGGGAACTTTCATAGTGTCTGGAGCCCTTGAGGTTCTGAAATAAAAGAGGATGTCCTCAAATTCCTTGCAGCAGGAACCCGCTCAGGTGGCACTGACCTTGACTTCCAAATGGAACAGTACATCTACAAAAAGAATAGTCATGGCATCTATACCATCTGAAGAGAACCTGAGAGAAGCTTCTGCGGATGGCTCATGTCATTGTTGCCATTGAAAACCCAGTGTCATATTGTCTGGTAATACTAGCCAGTTGGCTGTGCTGATGTTTCCTGCAGCCATTGGAGCCACTTCTATTGCTGGTCACTTCCTCCAGGAACCTGGAACCAGATCTAGGCAGTCTTCTGGGAACTAAAACTGGTAGAAACTGATCCCAGGGCTGACCACCAACTTCTCACAGAGCTGCCATATGTTAACCTCCTTACCATCACTCAGCATAACGCGGACTCTCTCCTCTGCACTGTATAAACACTGTCATCCTCTGCAGCAAGGGACCTCACTCTGTGGGTCTGATATGGTGGATGCTGGCCAAGGAAGTTCTGCACATGCATGGCACAATCTCCTATGAGCATTCATAGGAGGTCATGTCTGATTTTTCCTTTTACAGAAATCATGAAAAGAGACTGAAAAGGAAGAGCAAAGAGGTGCCTGCGTGGCTCAGTCAGTTAAGTGTTAGACTCCTCGTTTCAGCTCAGGCCATGATCTCATAGGTTGTGAGATTGAGGGGCTCTGCACTCAGCAGGGCGTCAACTTGAAGATTTTCTCCCTTTGCCCTGCCTCCCACCCCAGTGCTCACTCACATGCTCTCTCTCTCTCTGTCAAATAAATAAATGAATCTTAAAAAAGGAATAGCAGGCTACTGCTGAAAAAGCTATGTGACTAAGGAGGAATTTCAGGATGAATGGATTGCTCCAGCTTCTAAGTTCAGTGCTACTCAACCCAAGGTCACAAGCTGGTCTGAAGGCGTGCATCTGTCCTCTGTGCCAACCCAGCAGTTACTCACTGAAAACTGGAATGCTCAGCCTGCCCCTGAAGACTGATCAGCAGTCTCACTGCTATGGCCGCTCAATGGGTAGGAACAACCACTGAGTGGTCTTTTTTTTTTTTTTTTTTAAGATTTTATTTATTTATTAGAGAAGGAGAGAGTGAGCAAGTGTGAGAGAGCGCACAGGAATGGAGGGAGGGGCGAAGCAGAGGGAGAAGCAGACACCCCACTGATCAAGGAGCCCCACTCCGGGCTCCCCAGGATTCTGGGATCATGATGAGCCAAAGGCTTAGCCAGCTAACCACCCAGGTGCCCCTATACTGTGTGGTCTTAAGTTGTTCATCCACAGACTTTCGAGCAGAAAATGGATATAAGGTTGACAGAGAAAATAAAGTTTCAAAGAAAAAAAAATCTTTGATAAAATAAAATAACTGATTAATATTATAGCAGCCCTAATGAGAAAAAATAGACAATATGCAGGAGCGTAGAGGTAATATAAGCAGAGAGATAGCAAACATTAGAAGGAATGAAAAAAGAAAAGAGAGATATCAAAAACACTATAACATAAATGAAGAATGCCTGGAATGGGCTCATTTGTAGATATGACATGACCAAGAAAAGAATCAGCGAGCTTGAAGATAGATCAATAGAAATAATTGAAGGAATCTAAGGGTTGAAAGAGAGAGACATTAAAAGTTGTCTAGTATATTTATTCATTTTCCTTGTAAAAAATTAGATTCAAAATACATTCCCTTTTCTGATGGGATATCAATGACATAAAAAATCACCTAACCCTTGCTGTCAAGACTTTCACAAATAGAAGCATATAAATTAATACAACTAGTGTAGATGAAACAACTTTCGGCATTTAAATACCATTTGCCTCTAAAAAGCAATGCAATACACAAGTTATAGGCAGTTACGATTGAATTAGGAGACTTAGAACAGAATCCTACATTTTTTTTCACTATTGTAAAACATCCTGACCAAGTTTCTTTAACATATTTGCATTGTCATCCTTTGACTAAATGCCCTACTTTTTTTTTTAAGATTTTATTTATTTATTCACGAGAGACAGAGAGAGAGAGAGAGGCAGAGACACAGGCAGAGGGAGGAGCAGGCTCCATGCAGGGAGCCTGAGGTGGGACTCGATCCTAGGTCTCCAGGACCGCCCCCGGCTGAAGGCGGCGCTAAACCGCTGAGCCGCCCCCGCCCCCAGCTGCCCTATGCTGTTCCCTTTACACTTGTCTCCTGCTACTTTGTTCTTTTCTGGGATTAAGGATCAATTGTCAAACATTGAAACCAAAAGCTCTTATTAATCGCCCTCTTTTGGATTTTAGTATTTAGTACTTCGGTCAGTGTTCAATTTCAGTCCTGCTGTTTTTGTTTGCACATTTTCATAACTTGTTTCCAAATATTCATTATGTTGAAATATTGAAGGTCAAGTTACTGCTAAGTGGATTTTTTATAGATACTGTAATGTCAGAAGAACAGTGTAACAGTTTAAGATTATTATCTTTTCCTACTTTCATTGACTGAAATTGATATTTGAGCTCATATTTACATATTTCACATGCTTGTATTTCACTTCTCATATACATAAAATTCTATGCTGGTGTTGAGGTGGCTAGGAAGAGGTTACCCTATCTTTAAGGCATGATTAGGCTATAAATGTATATTAGAATTACCTTGGAAGTTTTTTAAAAAACTCTGTCACTCAGGCCCATTTGTAGTGGGGCCTGTTTGAGTTGGGGTCCAAATACCAATATTTTTAAGAACTTCCCAGATAATTTTAATGTGTAATCAAGATTAGAATTATTGAACAACATAGTAAGAAAACATCATGCAGATAGATTTGAGAGATAAGAATCTCTCTCTCTCACACACACACACACACACACACACACACACATTCATGAGACTTCAGAGGACAAGGAAATCATTTCCAAGGGAGAAATCAGCAACAAGGGTTTCTGAGCTTAAAGGGCTATAAAGATTTTGGAGAATAATACCCAACCAAATGGAGACGCATGTCTGGCCAGAGGGCACTATGGCTGGAAGAAGGCAATGAAATGTACTTGACAATGACCTTTTTGGATGATGTAGAGAAAAGATGGATTCAGAAGAGAGCAGTGTAAGGAATTGTGGGAAATAGTTGAGACAGAGATCCCAAATTGAGAAGACCTTAAAAACTTCAGGGTGAATTTCATGTTTCTATCATTATAAGGTATTTATTTAATATTTGTTATATTATCTAAGTATGCAGGAACTTAAATCCATGATTCTGTTATCTAGCTTAAGAATTAAACACTATCAATGCAGTTGAAATCTGAGTGCTTCCTTCCTGACAATTACTGCACCACCCTCTGCAGAGGTAATTATCATCCTAAATTTGGTGTTGATTATTGTCATGCCTTTCATAACACTTTAGATACATAGATGCTTATGTTCCTAAACAAAATATATTTTCCAAGTTACAAAATATATTGTAAAGTGTGGAAGAGAATAAATATGGCACAATGAAAAGGGTGTTGCAGGAATCACGAATTCTGGGAGAGTAGCTGTTGTTTAGTGAAACTGGGCCCAGTTGACAATTCCGTCATCACAAAAGCACCTTCCTCCCTAGCCTTCTTCTGTACCTCCTTTTTGACTTTGTTTCTACCTCTCCCATCTTTCTCAGTCTCCTCCATCATATCCATTTTTTGTCCACCTCTTACAGCTCTTACTTTCCTGTGTAGACTTCCAAGGCCTTAATATACAAATACTGATGACTGCCAAATCTGTTTGGTCAACATGTGTGCCTCCTCTGCTCCAGGCCTGGATTGCTAATTGCCTATGATTATTTTAGCTCCACAACCACTTCTATCATGTCCAAAATCAATCTTAGTGCCATCTTATTTTCCTCCTGCTTTATTCATCCCCTTTATGGTGTATTTCCTTTTCCTCTACTTTGTATCTCTGCAAATGGTCCCCAAGATTTGTCTTCTTACCCAAGCTAGAAAACTGGGAGTCTTTCCCACATTTCTTTCTGAACATCAGTTGTGCCCACTAATTATTGCCTTGTCTTGCCAAGTCAACCTCCTTAATCATGCTTGTATTGTCCCCCTCCCCAGTTCTCTCCACTGCCCTAATTGCAGGGGCTTTTTGTCATTTCTCTAGTTTGTTATGAGTCTATAAGCTTATCTCTCCAGTCCTCATTTTGTCCAAGTCCCACTGTCTGTCTCCTATCTGCTCTCAGAGTGATTTTCTTAAATATAAATCTGCATCTTTTCCACTCCAAGTGGGAAAAAAAACAAACCAAACCAAACAAACAAAAAAACCTCCTCTAGTTTCTATAGAGCCTTCTCACTTTATTCTTTTGATTCCTAATTAGGATGCTACAGAGTTGACTGAAAGACAACCAATGGTACCAAGTTATAGTAGATTAATTTTTTGGGAAGATGTCAAACAGTTGGGTTCAAATACACAGACCCTTTTACTCCTCCTATCCTGCTAAGTAATTCATTCATCAAATATTTTTTATTTGATAAATTTCACATGTAACCATTTGTAAATTTAAAGTGTACAGTTTATTACTTTGACATATTTATGTATTGTAATTTGATTGCCATTGAAGCAATATTTATCACATTACATTATTATAGTACAGAATTATTGACTATATTCATTAGACTGTCTGTTATATCTCTATGGCTTATTCACTACTCGTTACAACTTTGTACCCTTAAATATCACCAATATTCCCACCCCAACCTCTCTCCTCTGGTAACCAACAGTTTGCTCTCCCATTGTGTATGTATATCAGATCTTTTTTTATCCACTCATCTGCTGATAGTCATCTGGGTTGTTTCCATAGCTTGGCTATCATTCACCAAATATTTATTGACACCTACCGATGTGCCAGACACTCTTCTCTATGCTATTTATATTAACACTTTTAACTTTTACAACAACTGATGGATGTAAGTAATAGTATTATCCCATTTTACAGATGAGGAAATAGTTGGTATCAAATTACCCAGGGCCATAGCTTGGTGCAACCCAGAACAGGACTTGAACACAGGCAATTTGACTCCAGAATTTTGTCACCCAAAGTGAGATCATTGGACCAGCAGAATTGTATCACCGATAATATTATTAGAAATGCAGATCCTGTACTCCCATTCAGTCTTGCTCACCAGAGTTTGACTTTTTATAAGATTCCCAGGTGATGTGTAGGTTCATCCATGTTTGAAAAGCACTTGTTTTTAAGTCTGAGTTTTTAACAATCATGTCACCCCCATATATCAAAAGTTGAGTTGGTCCTTCTTCTTCAGACACATTGGTTGTTTCTTCTTTTCATGGGCCTGACAAAAACAAAAACAACAATCCCAAAGCCTTGCCCCTTTTAGTTTTCACTGAAGGGTTGATAGCAAGGTGTTATGTATGTAAGCTCTGAAGAAGAGCCCCCTGGAGCTGAGCTAAACTTCCTCCTTTTGTGGCTGCTTCTTCATTTGTCCTCAGGCTGGCATCTGATACTCTCAACCCAGTCAAGATAGGAGATTTTGGGGGCACCTGGGAGGCTCAGTGGTTGAGCGTCTGCGTTTGGCTCAGGGCATGATCCTGGGGTCCTGGGATTGAGTCCCACAGCAGGCTCTCCACAGGGAGCCTGCTTTTCCCTCTGCTTATGTCTCTGCCTCTCTCTCTGTGTCTCTCATGAATAAATAAATAAAATCTTTTTTTTTTTTAAAGAAGCTGAAACTTTTCTGGCCAGGCAAAATATAAGCCAGTATCCCTATTAGTTATTATTCTAATCAGCTCTTGGTATAGATACATTTTATGGCTCCTAAAGAGTATCTGAAGGACTGACATTCAAAATAACTTTTGGTTACTTCATGGCTATCCACAATTGATATGAATTTAGTACCAATTGCTAGCCCAGCAGAGGAAGAAGTAAAAGCAGCTATGACTTGGAATCCAAGTAGCAGGAAAAATTTGGGATCAGATGCCATTATAACCCTGATCAACATCATAACCTTAACAGTGAGTTAAAGTGACATGTATCTTCTAATAAGGGAGGAAGGTGTGAGTTGCAGAATAAACTATAAATCACTCAATCTTCCAAAACTCACTCATGGAGGCTTCTTGGCCAGCCTCATCCTTGGCTCCTTATCTACCTGGAAGCTGCTTTCAGTTGGGTGTCTCACAAAAACACTCAAAAGTCTGTGAAGCAGTAACGGGAAATGGATGATTTACTAAGGTTTTGCAGAGGAAAGGACAATGTGTCATGTCACATACCACTGTGCAAAAACTTAAGCAAAATCTTCGCTAGACATAAGGGCTCTTCATGTTTTTCTTTCTCAAATGCTTCCTTCCCAATCCGAATAGTCTCCCCCCCCCTTTTTCTTCTTTCCTCCTTTCTTTCACACAGTATCTAGCAAGCTACTGTTTCGTTACTAGCATCAACTGCAACCCCACGTTTCAATAACTGAAGTAAAACATAAACTGGAGACTTCAAAAGAGTAATGCATTCCCTAGCTGGGCTTCACTAGCCACTGCATCCAGCCTCATTCTCAGGACCTTTTCAAACAAAAGCAGTTCTCTTCCCCGGTGGGGGTGGAGATGTCTAAAATAACAATAGACACCTTCTCCATATGGCTACATTCTCCTCTCTTGTAGTACTTCTTCAGGTTTTTTATAGAACTAGGAATAAAAGCTTTTATCTGACTGGCAAAAGGCTGATTGGACAGACCATCTTCAATGTTCAAAAGACAAGATGCCTGCTCTTTGAATGTATGTATTTATGTCACAAGTATTTGAAATAGTCAAGTAATGTCAGAAGACATTACTTTGTAATGTCTTTGTATCACCACAATGACTCTGGGCACCTCACACTCAATCAGAGAGGCCTCACTTGCATATAATTTTATACATTAGCTTTCCACATGATATTTCTTAGGGAAAGAAGCTCCAATTCTAGAAGTAGTTCTAAAAATATTGAAAACAAGGAATAGACAACATAACGTCTTACAAGCTCAACCTTCTTTGCATGGTGAAAGGCTCTACATTACCTGGGTTCTACCAGCCTTCCCAGCCGTCCCCCACCCTCATTCATGCTGCCAACCAGCACTCTTCAGGTTCCCAGAAGGCACCTGATGCTTCAACTTTCTATGCCTTTGCTTGTGCTGTTCTGTCCATTCAGCTGGGGGCACTTACATCCATTTGAGGGTATAATTTGTGTCACTGCTGTTATGAAGACTTTACTATCTTAGTCTGTTTTGGCTGCTGTCACAATGAATTGTAGACTGAACGGCATAAACAGATATTTATTTAATCAGTGTTCTCAATGCCAGCAGTCCGAGATCAGAGTGACAGCAGGGTCAGGTTCTGAGAATAGCCTTCTTCTGGGTTCAGATTGCTGACTTATTGTATCTATCCTATGGTTGAAAGAGGGTGAGAGCTCTCTTTTATATGAGCACTAATCCATTCGTGAGGATTAGTTCATTCATGAGGGCTCTGCCCTCAGGACCTAATCACTTCCCAAAGTCCCCCACTTCCTAATACCATTACAAGGAGGATTAGGATATACAACATAAGAATTTTACTGAGGGACGCGAACATTCAGTCCACTGCACTGATCTCTTCTACTGGGAAAGGATTTGTTTCCCATAAGCCTTTGTTACCCTGGACATATTCATTTTGTTGCACTTATCCTCACTTTGCATTTACCTGTGTTTTATCTCTAATAGAAAATATACTATTTGAGAGCAAGGACAGTTGTCCTTATTTACTCTTAAACCTCACCCACTGCCTGGATAATGTAAATATCCTTTGAATCTTTGTATGAATATTCACTTGAGTGTTTATCTCCAAACTTAAGTGACAACAGACTTTGATGAAAGAAAAGTAGTGTAGGTGTAAAGTCTGCCTTAAGGCATAATTCTGCTTGAGAAGAGTTAGTATGTCACAGGCTTTTTTTTCTTCCCACTCTTGTATTCTATTTATAAAGTGTCTTGGGTAACTATACAACCTTAATAGTTTAGTCAGAACTAACATCAATAGTGTATTACAGGATAGATGTGTGATTTTCAACTACTTCATAAAGTTTGAAATGGCTCTCTAAAGTCTCAAAAAAATTTAAAAAAAAAACTCTGAATCCCAATTAAAGAAACATTTCATGAAAATCTCTATTCTGTTGACAAATAGAATTGTTCTTAATTGAGAATAATTCCATGCATCCCTAGCTATAATGCCGACTTATTAAGAAAATAAACTTAACCTCCCCACTATCAGAGTGTTTGTAAAATTGGCATATATATGTATAACATATGATACTTAGCTGGTAGCTGTCTTCTAGAAGTGTCATTAGTGATCTAATGTAGTATCAAACAGAAGGGCAATATTTCCCTTATGTCACAAAATCAATTTAAACTTTAAAAATATGGTTAGGATGCCAGGAAAAATTGATAAGCAATAAGAAAGACTCCTAAATTAATTCCCATTCTAAAAAAGAGGACATACATTTGTGTTTGAATGTATGTCACTAAAATGGAATGCCTCACAGCACAAGACTATTGTGAAAAATTATCACTATCTTTTAAAAATGAGAACAGCCTAAGTTAAGGCAATAAATTAATGCAGAACAGATCACTTAAACCCTGGAATTAGCATAGACCTGAATTAAAACTTTGAGATTGTTAGAATTCTTTTTCAATTGTGGCGAAATGGAAAAAAAAATCTATTTCTAGCCTTGTGATTTATTCGTATTCGTTGTATGAGTCACATTTATGATTAAATTTAAGGCACTGGCTGGTTATTCATCAAGATACAAAAAGAAGAGGAAAAAAATCTGTTTATCACCTTAAGAACAGAATTAGTTAAAAAAACAGATTAACATGTAGAAAATGAGCAACTGTTAACATGCTATTTTTTCCAGAATATGAAAGAAAACTATTTACCTTTGTAAATCCAAAAAATGCTGCTTGTGTCACAAAATATCAGCAGAATATACTCTCTCAAATGCCAACTTTACATTCAGAAAGGACCAAAATATCAAAAAATAAAAACAAGATATCTGAAAAATCTTTATACCTCCAGAGAGTAGACAATAATTCCCAACCATGTACATTTTACTTGCATTCCTCCACCCCCTTGTTTAAGAATGAGAAAGTGTACTGAGTTTTTATTTAGCTGAGTTCAGGAAAAAGAATATATACAATGCCCTGGATTTTTAGTTATCAATCTAAATATAGCTTATATATCTTAGTTTTGGCTTTGAGAACATCCCTAAGTGCAACTTTTTGTCATTGTTTTCTTTTCCTCAGTTGTTCCCAAAGAGAATATCAATATTGAAATTCAGAAACCAATTTCAATTTGTTGTAGTGCACGTCTAGTATCAGAGAGGTTTTCTTTTTAATATTTAAACACATTAATAAATATTTAAACAGCAAAGTACTTGTACTGGGTAAATTCTATCTAAAGTAAGATGGAAACTATTTTACTGTTCCAATGTTACTAACTGTAAGTTGGGGTTTCTCAAATATGAAGCTTCTTGATGTGTGTGTGTGTGTGTGTGTGTGTGTGTGTGTGTGAGATCCCTGCAGTCAATTCAAAATATTTTCCACATTAATTTTGATCCAAGTTGAACAAACAATAAAGCTAGTTAGAAAATTAAAATGACTGTTCTTAAAACTTTTGTTTAGCTATATGATTTTGAACAAAATACAAATTTCAAGAGTAAAGTAAAATCCTTTTCACGTCCAAATTTGTAGTCATTGGTATATAAGTCTGCTTCTATTTTTCTTTTGCTTATCTTTGATAAAAAATTAACATCTTACTATGAAGCATATAGTTTAGAGTCTTTAGAGTATAAATACTTGCAAACAAAATTCTTTGCCATCCTGTTAACCGTTCAGACAAATATCAGAAGTGGGAGTAATAAGAAGGCTAGAATTTTATAAGGGATAGTTATTTCCTAGGTCTTTAGGACAAAAGTCCCAGTGTACCAGCCAGTTCTGTAAGAACTCTGTATTTTAAATGACCAAGAAAACAAATTGCAGACCTAAAGTGGTACATAAAAATAGAATGTGGATTAGATGAGATTTGATGAAATCAGTGTAGTACAGAATTGCCCCCACTGAATGTTGGAAGAACCTAGTGCACACTGCAGATTTTTACCAGCGTCTTCAATCTAGTGAAATGCTTTGAAAGTATATGGACTTTTTTTTCTCTCTTCATCTATGTCACCCATCCCCAGCCCCCCTCCACTCTGTCAACCACCAGACCTAATCACACGGGCCCTGTTAGAGACCGCTAGAGCCTCTCTCTTTCCTGCCGGTCTTGAAGAAGAAAATTGCTAGCACTGTTACAGCTGCACGGAAATGGCTTCTGCTAACAGCCACAGAAGCCTGGTAGAGGACCTCAAGCCCAGTGGAGACCCAAGTCTTGGTAACTCCTTGCTTGCAGCTGTGTGAGACCCAGAGCAGAGGGCCCCGGAAACCAGCCTAGACTCTTTGCTCACAGGAAGTGTGAGATAATACAAATGAGTTATTTTAAGCCACTGAGTTTGTGCTAATTTATTATGCAGTATAGAAAACAAATGTACAAGCTTATGGAATATCATAGGTAACTAGACAGCTTTGTGTCATGATGTTTTTACATGTCTGTTTTCATACACTTCGTGAGAGCTGGGCTCATCTTTGGTTCTCTTTGTGTTTTCCTTCACTTAGACTACAAACATTCCTTGAATATTCTTTGAATGAATTAATTAGCAGATGAATTCCTTCTTGCAGTACCGTGGTTCTTTTTATGTTCTATCCTGCTAAGAAACTGTCCTTTCCATCTTCTAGTTTTATTCCTTCCTATGACTGTTCCCAACTGCAGAATGGGTTGCATCTATTAACCAGCTATGTCTTGGGTATAATTAGCAAGCACTGGAATTCCAAAGTCTAGGGAAAGTTTATGCCCTTGGGTGTGGGAGTGCATGTGACCTATTCAAATTAATTTATCTTTCTTCATATTCAACCATAAAGACATCCTTCCTTTGGGATGCCATCGCCTGTCACTTCACAATTGTTAGGAAATTCTTAAAATGCACTTCTCATAGAAATTTCCCAATTAGAAGTGCTACAAGATGCAATTACATTATACATTCTGTTACTTAGAAAAACTGGGCCAGTCAGGGTTCCTTGTTATAAGTGACAGAAATCAATTCTGCCTTTAAGAAAAAGGTGTGTTGGAAACCTAGTTGGCAGCTGACAGAATAATAGGAAGCAGAGAGGATTCCGCATGGAAAATGCATAGGAACTAAGCTGTGGGGGAGGCTAGGACCCTACTTAAAGAGATGACCTTCGGGATGACTGGGTGGCTCAGTGGTTGAGCATCTGCCTTCAACTCAGGTCGTGATCCCAAAGTCCCAGGATCGAGTCCCACATCAGGCTCCCTGCATGGAGCCTGCTTCTCCCTCTGCCTCTCTCTCTCTCTCTCTCTCTCTCTCTCCATGTCTCCCATGAATAAATAAATAAAATCTTTAAAAAAAAGAGAGAGAGAGAGAGATGACTTTCAAGCCAGTGCAGTGTGTTGCTATGTCCTTGACTTGATACTAGACACCACTCATGAAGCTTTCACTACCACCACCTTCCCATTCTCCCACCACTCCCATCATTAGAAAGATTTCTAAATTGTCTTTCTCTTTGTCTCACTAGCTAGGGGGGGCCTTGGGGAGCATCTGATTGGCAGAGTTCATTCTGTGGCTCTGAGAGAGCAAGTATCTGGCATTTTTTGTTTCTGTGGCAATATGTGGGACCCTACCTCTCACCAAGACATAATGGTCAATTGCCCAAACATAGGCTGCCTTTACCCCAAAACATAACCCCTAATACATCCAATACAGAATTTTGGCATTTTCAAGAAATAGGCTTAGTTTGATTATATTGTTGATAAAAAATGTGGAGCAGATAAGAGTTTCAAGAAAGACTTGAAATAAAATTAGGGAATTTTATTTTACTTTAAAAGTGGCTCCCCAAAACGAACAGGGGGTGGTGGAAAGGGAGGTGGGCGGGGGGTGGGGGTGACTGGGTGACAGGCACTGAGGAGGGCACTTGATGGGATGAGCACTGGGTGTTATGCTATATGTTGGCAAATTGAACTCCAATAAAAGTGACTCCCCACCCAGCATGGAGCCCAACATGGGACTTGATCTCATGACCCTGAGATCAAGACCTGAGCTGAGATCAAGCATCAGATGCTTAACCAACTGAGCTACCCAGGTGCCCCTAAACTCAGGAAATTTTAAAACATAGCAGTAAGATAATTTAATGGCCAAGTGTATGGCCACATTGGGCACTAGTTACATAAAGAAGGAGATGACACAAAATGGTTTTGGAGACTTCCTATCTTCCCATAATTTGCTATTCAATATATACAGCTGTGGATGATTCCATATAAGTGAAAGGAGGGGTCTGCAATGTTCAAGAAGTATGACTGCCATTCTTGAGGGTATCCCTGACCGCTGTCCATATTCCAAACTCACAAGCCTAATTGTTGTAGAAACTCTGTCAACAGGATTTCCTTTTCATCACACACAGGTAAACTGGATCAAAAAAAAAAAAAAAAAAAAGCACAGTTTAATGATCCTTAACTTCAAGTTTTTGTGAGGCAAAGATAAAGGAAAGGTTAAGTTTTTAGTAGGCTGGGACCTGAAGATTCTGCTGTCAATTCTACTTCATTCTTTTTCTACAATGCCTATATCAAATGTCACCTCTGTGAAACCTTTATTTTTTCAAACTGAGTCTATTTCTCCTTCCTCTGACTTCCAGGAATTTGTACTTACTAACATCTAGTGTTCCGTTATCTGTATTCCTGATTTTCTCATCAGATTGTGAACTGTGTCAGAGTAAAGACCATCTTATTTAGTATATTTAGCAAGAGTTAGGTTAATCCTATTCCTAGTTTCCTCATTACCTTGTACACTATGACACTGTGTTTGTAGCTGACTCCCCATCAGGCTATAAGCTTTTGGGGGGTAGAGATTTTTTTTCCTGTTTTGTCCATGGTACTGAAATTCTAAAGAGCTGATAGGGTGGGATCATTGGTTTGTCCTAAGTGGATTTGTCATAAACAAGACGTATATTAAACTCCCATTTATTTGGCAAATGATCATACTTTCAAAATTCCAGTGAAACTCATGTGTGTTTCTGTTTTTTGGAAGTTAATCCTAACATGCCATGTGAAAAACATATTACATCACTTACTCTTTGAAGATGGGAAAAAGAATAAATTTGAGGATTAAGTATGAGATCTTAATAAAAGAATGCATATCATCTTTATCTGTTATTGCTTTCCTGACAAAGATCTGCATAAGTAAGTGCTAAACGAATACCCACAATGTACCTTTTTGAACTCATTTTGAATAGCGTTGGCAAATTAGTCAGGGTTACATAAAATACACTACCCTGAGCTAAGACACTGGACTAGGAGTTAAAAGGCCTGATGTCTTTATTTTTTTAAATCAATAAATATTTGCTGACATATTATGCTAGTTACAAGTTTTAACACAACTGTATACTTGCTGTGTACTACTGGCAAGTCACCCAACCACTCTGAGATTAGGTTTCTACATTTGTAAAATGAGTATAGACTATGTCCTGCATTGTCTCATAACATAGTGAGAGACACGTTGTATATTCAAGTGACTTATACATAGTAGAACACTTAAATGTGCAGCTATTATATTTATTTTGATATAACACATACATAATATGGTAATAAAATATATTAGTGCAATAAAATTATATTTATTAAATAGCACTATGGTTATCTCCTGAAGCCAATTCTGAATTACCATCATTTCATTACTACCAATGTATTATATTAACTTATAAAAATATGCATCTGAATTGTCTTTTACCATTTACATTCCACTTTCCAATAATTCATCTTTGATCCTTTCAACAACAAACAGATCCTTCATTTTTTTCATCCATACCTTTCTAGGGCTCTACTTTTCTATATGGTAATTTCTTTTTTTTTTTTTTTTTTACATGGTAATTTCTAAACCTAGAGATAAACTTGTTTTTGAATGGTACTTGGATAAGGAAAATTTTTTTTTTTAAGGAAGAAATTTTGATTCAGTTTAGTTCCACTTCAATTTCTTGAAGGATCACAATAGTAATACATGATAACTGAGAGACATAAAGAACTGTCAGATCAGTTTTATTGCTAGTTCTTTCAAAATGACTGATGACAATGGAAATCTAAAGCAGTGAGTCTCAACATTTTTGATCCTAGGACTGCTTTACACTCTTAAAAATTACTGAGGACTTCAATGAGATTTTATGTCTGTAAGTTACATCTATTACTCTTTATAGTTTCAGAAGTTAAAACTGAGAATTTTCCAACATATTATTTATTATTTTATGTAAAACCAAGAGGGCCATTACATTTTAATGTAAATATTACTTTTATGACAATAACTATATTTTTCAAAACAAAAAGGATTAGTGAGAAGAATGAGACTGTTTTATATTTTTGCAAATCTCTAATGTTTGGTCTAATAGAGGACAACAGACTTCTCTAAGCTGCTTCTGATTCTGTCTGTTACCATACACTGTTTGGGTTGAAGCATAAGAGGAAAATCTGTGTATATATACATATATACAGATATGCATATATATACATATGTACATAATACACACATATATTTTCCAATATAATATATATATATATATATATATATATATATATATATATATATATATAGTTGGAAAAGAGAGAGAAGGGAAGAGAAGAGAAGAGAAGAAAGAAGAGAAGAGAAGAGAAGAGAAGAGAAGAGAAGAGAAGAGAAGAGAAGACAGGTTCTTGCCAGCCCCCTGACAGGGTTTTGAATATCTCCAGAAATCTATCAAATCTATCAACCACACTTGGAAAATGGCTGATCCACAGTGTAGGGGGTTTAAATGCAGAACCCTTGAAGTTAGACAGACCTCCTACCTGGGTTCACACTGGCTTAATATGTTTTGGTTGTGTGTCCTTGAGCAATTTACTTAATAAGCCACAGCTTCTACTCTATGAAAAGAGTACACTAGCTCCAATTGCATGTGGTTATTAAAAGATTAGGTTGTTTGAAGTATGAAGTGCTTAGCATGGGTCTTGGCACATAGTAAGTATACAAAAAGTAGTTCTTGACTCTAAAATATCGTAGACTGTTTCCTGTATTCCCTCAAAAGGGAAAACCTAGAACAACCATTTCAACTGACCTGACAGTATGGCCGGTCTTGGAGCAAAGGTTCTGAAGTTGAAAGCAATAAAATCTATTTTTAAAATATGCTGCCCTATTTATAGTTATATAGCATTTATTCCAAGTCAGTATTTCCATACTATTATGGATGTTTATAATATGATAACCTGAACTGAAAGCTATGATACATTTGAATAGTACCATTTAACTAACCTTCACATAAAAAAAAATACCACATGTTGTTCTTGATGAAAAACCGACCAAACTAATGTTGAGACAATAGATTATTGTTTACATATCTCATTTTATAAAATGATATCAGATTTACTAAATATACTAAAAACATTTTCTGAAAGCCTGAAAAGTGTGAAAGGAGATTTTAAAAATTTGTTTTCATTTTTGTTTATAAATTCATTTCAATTACACTTATTGAGCACCCATTCAGTAAACGTCATTGTGTAGAATCCAAAAATGAATAGCATCTCTGCCTAATATTTAAGTTTTTTCCTTTTTATGTTTGTTTCTACTTGCTAATAACTTTTCTCATCCAAAAACAAATTTTTGATTTGTCCTAACTCTAGTATGTATTTTTAAAAATTAAAGGCATTCACATATGATCTTTGTGTCTCTTCTACTCTCCAAGAAAAAACACAAATAATCACCAAAGGTCTGAAACTAGTGGTAAAGTAACTGCCTAGGAATAACTATACAAGTTCTTCTGTATATGATTTGATGTGAAATTATTACAGAAACAGCAATGAAACAGTCTTTTCTTAGACTGCAAGATTTTGTAAACTGACCTTACTTAACTCTGCTTCAGGTCTTGTTTTTCTAAACTAAGAATATATTCTACTCCAGCTGACTAATTCTCTTTGGTGCTCACCTAATGGGTTTTTTTTTTTTTTTTCACCTAAAGGTTTTAACTTCTCAATATACAGGTCACAAGGAAAACCTAATAATAATAATAATAATAATAATAATAATAATAATAAAAGCAAGAACTTGCTTATATTTATTATGCACTCACTTTGTGCCTTATATGGTGCTTTGAATACTTTATATGTACTTAATCATTTAATCATCAAAATAGCCCTATATTATTACTCTCATTTTAGAGATGACAGAATTGACCCAGAGAACATAAGTCAGTAAAGGTCATGTCAGAAAAACAGAATACTTCCTAAATATTTAAATCAAGGGATACTTAATCCAAAGAATTAGCTATTTAGGTAATGAAAGAACTAAGAAGCCAAAGAGAGACAATGAATTAAACTAGTTTGGCAACAGCAAGAAATCTTTATGACTCTTAATTTGGAGGAGTGATGGAAGGAGAGGTGGTAAGATTTACCGAGCCCAGGGACCTGCCTCAACCAGGAGGAAGTTGAACCAGAATAGGCCAGAATTGGTGAGAGCTGGACCCACCAAAGAGCTATAGCCTAAGGAGAAGCCATCCAGGGGGAGAGGGAGAAGGAGAAAGAGAAACACCCTGGCTTCTCTTTTTCTCTGACCTTCCATTACCTTACCTATGCCAAATCTATTTGGAAGCCAGCTTACCTGAGAGCATGGGACATGCAAGGATAGTCCTTTCTGTGATTCAGAGCAAGCAATGACGTACAAGGAATGTACTAAAAGCAAATAGGCTAGGATTATGCAGAAGGTTTAAGCAATTTGCCCAAGATTACAGACCTATCTGTCTCTGGGTTGTTCTTTGGGATTTGTGTGTATGTAGCAATCATGTGCTCTGAATCATGTACTCTATCCCCTATGGGACAGAGGTCTTAAGAAGTGACGTTAATCACTTTTGACTACATACTTTTCTCTGTCCATGCACATTATAGGATACCGTCAGGGAAATGTATGCCTACCACTATGGAAGCAGAAGGTAAGAAGTGGGGAAGAGTCTGGGAACTTTAAGTCATTTTCGGTGTCAGAGTACACTTCTGGGCTTGCTCAAAGTAAGGGGAACAAGTGATTCATGCAAGAAATCTGTGCTTTTGTGCTGGCTCGCAGTTGATAAAGTACAGCTTTTTCTCCATATAGACCTGACTTTCAAGGTAGATCTTGCAAAGAAATAGTTCACATTAGATTGGATTCCTTTTTCAATTCACAGAACTTTTTCCCCAAAACTATTCCTACTAGAAGTATGAATATTGACAGAAAATGTGGAGGCACTATTCTTGAATGTTTTAATGCATCTCTTACTAATCTAAGAGGTTATGGGATGGGGCAGGAAAAGGAGTATTTGATAGTACATTGGTATGAAGTATAGGATTAATCAAAGTACATTGAATATGACTGCCATGGGCCAAACTGTGTTCCCCCAAAATTCACATGTTGAAGTCCCAATCTCTAGTACCTTAGAATATAACTGCATTTGGAGATGAATTCCTTTTTAAATTATTTTTTTAAAGATTTTATTTATTTATTTATTCATGAGAGACACAAAAAGAGAGACAGGCAGAGGGAGATGCAGGCTCCATGCAGGGAGCTCAATGTGGGACTCGATCCCAGGACTCCAGGATCACAACCTGAGTCCAAGGCAGATGCTTTAACCACTGAGCCACCCAGGCATCCCTGGAGATAAATTCTTTACGAGGTGATTAAGATGAGGCTGTTAGAATGGGGCCCTACTCCAGTATGACCTTATAAAAAAAGGACATCAGGGAACTGTGTGCACAGAGGATCAGCAATATAAGAAGAGGCAGCGAGAGGATGGCATCTGCAAGCCCAGGAGAGAGGCTGCAGGAGAAACCAAACCTGCTGGCCCCTCAATCTTTGACTTCCAGCCATCTCAACTGTGAGAGAATATATTTCTCTTGTTTAAGCCACCTGGTCTGTGCTGTTTTGTTATGACTGCTCTAGAAAATGAATACTCTGAGCAAAGAAGCAACATCTGGAGATTCTCAGGGTCTGAGGTATTGCTGATAGCTGGAGATACCAATATTGATATGCTTTGTCAGATAAACAATGTGGCTGCCAGGACTACAGAGCTGTCCAGTTAGAGTGAGAAGTTAGAGGTAGCCATGCCCCACAAAAGTATAAACTTGTCTTCTCTCCTTCATGACTGCCCCTTTAATTCAATAAGCATTGTGTTGTACATGTATCAGGCAGATAGTACTCATACAGGTTCTAATTTATGAGCGCCTTATCAGTGAATGGTTCCATCGTGACATCATCGAAACCTCCTCTTTCAATGATTGTTTATGGTTACCTTATTGGTGGAAATAAAATCATCCTAGAGTGTCAATATACCTAAGGGAGGAAAATAATTCTGATCCTCTTCAAGAGGAGAGTTAAGAACCATTCTTTTGCAAAGGAAATTGTTCAAATCTACACTGTGAATTGAATGCTTATTTCTTACTCTGGCTTACAAATGTGCTTTGGCAGTATATTAGACTTTTGGTGTTCAGAAATGGATTTTCAAACTCAGTCTAAACAAAGAGAAATAAATAGTCGAGATAGAATGAATACCAATTTCCCTGGTTCACACAAGGCACAATACTGAATATCGTTGGAAACATTATTTTGATCCCACATAGAAAAATGGACTTGGCGTTAAGAACTAAATTTTTAATTTATTTTTTTTTAAGAAAGATTTTATTTATTTGAAAGAGAGAGCTTGCACAAGTAGGGGGAGGGGCAGAGGAAGAAGCAGACTCCTCGCTGAGCCAGGAGCCCTACCAGGGCTCTATCCCATTACCATGACCTGAGTCCAAGGCAGAGGCTTAATGAACTGAGCCACCAGAGGCCCCTAAATTTTTAATTTTAATGAAATCTGTCCGTTTAACTGTTTACCCGAGTGTCAACAATCCAGAGTAGTACAATTTAGGAATTATTAAATAATATCCTGAGGTTATATACTTCCAACAATCATATTTAAATTAAGGCTTATTCATGAACAGAAAAAACTGAACATTGGGACAAATTGCTAAAATGAATTAGGATATCTGGCAGTGTGTCATGTGTGCAAATTTATCTCAAATTTTCACATTTCCATCCTCTGTTCATTCTAGTATGCTTTCTAGAAAAGAATACCTAAAAGGACACTTGAAACTTTCTCCTCATACAAAACAGTTAAGGTTTTAAAAATTTCAGTAGGAAACCACTAGAGGTAAGCTGGAAATAAATGATCAAAGTGGGCAAATATGACTATCCTATAAAAACATTTATTTAATAATTATCTAGTAACCACTGGTAAAATAACATTTTCTGTGGAACTAACAATTTAACTCAGAAAAACAAAACTAAAGTTTAGTATGTGGCAGTATCTTTTTAAAATCCTAGTACTACATTTTTTATGTTAAATTTAACTTTCTTATATTCAAATGTCATGAACTGGATAGAGTTCTTTTTTATTTTTTTTAATCCATAATAGAAACATGAATATGATGTTGGACAGAACTTCGGTCTGTAAATGAGGTAAAATGGGCTCTAGTTTGCTTTCTTTGGCAAGTAGCCTCCTTTGAGTCTCAGTGTTCTCACAACAGAATTGTGCATTCTAGGAGAGCTATTGCATTATTCCTAAAATTCTGTGTTTCCAACCACTTCACAACTTTTCAAATTCCTCCGGTGAAAACATAGGATATCAATAGAATTAAGTTCGTAATATGTCAAAATCAAATACATATGAAGACTCCAGGGAAGGATCTCAAATGCTGATTGAAAATATCTGAGGTGTGAAGCAAGGACGGCTGCGAAGTGCACAGATTTGTTACAAAGCCTTAAGGATCACTATGATCCATGATTATTATATAAAACCGGATAATATCTCAGTGATCATTCACTAAGCTTGCTTTTCTTGCCATCAGATTAAAAATTATACCCGGATTTGCATAGGTGTGTAATGCATTTACGACAAGATGGACTGATTATTCTGTCCCTCTCATTGCCACACCCTCACCTCCTATCCCCAGATGAGCTCGCGAAGCTCAAGGTTTTTTTGAGAGCAGAGATCTCCTTCTCGATGTCAAGTTTTTCTTTCAATTCCATATACGGTCAAGTTTTCCACGCAGGAAGGTTCATCGCTAATTGTTTGACAAGTGGTATATCGGATTATGCACCCCCCGGGCAGTGATACTTTTGTCTGTTGTATAGACCGTATTTCATTTTTATCAAATCTTCAGGAAATAACCCTTCTTTCTCCAGAGCCTCGCAACGACTGGTAGGTACCTGTTTGCGTGAATGAAGCAGACGGAGAATATCAATATTCATTTGTGTAACGATCAGTTACGGAGGAAAGTACATTCCAGCCTCAGGACTTCTGACAGCCCTTTGCTGAAGTCACACTTGACTTCTTCCCTCCGGGCAAGTTTACTGCTCGTGAAATTCCTAGAAAGGCGAGGGGGGGGAGGACCGGGGACCCAGAAAGGAGCCGGGGTTCGGGACGTTACCGGGCTCAAGGGGCTTTAAAGGTTCTGTCTCGGAGGAGTTCGGAAAGCCGGCGATCCGGGCGGTCCGGGCCCCGAGAGAGCGCGCCCCGCGGCCCGGGCTCCGAGCCTCGCGCAGCCAAGGGCACGACCGCGCAACCTGCCGCAGGGGCGGCTCCGAGGCCGAGCCCGAGCCCGAGCCCGAGCCCGAGCCCGCGGGGCGCGCCCTCGCCCCCCCCCCGGGAACGCGCAGGGCGGGGCGGGGCTGGGCCGGGCCGGGGGCTGGGCCGGGCCGGGGGCGGGGCCGGGCCGGGGGCGGGGCCGGGGCCGCCCCGCGGGTCACAATCTAGGGTTAGGGCGGCCGGCGGGCGGGGCTCGGCGGGGGCGGAGCCGCCGGGCGGGGGCGGTGACGGCGGGTGGGGGAGGGGAGGGGAGGTGGAGCCGGGCAGCGAGGAGAAGAGCGCCATTCCGGCCCGCCGCTCCCTCCGTCCGCTCCCCCTTCCCCGCGGTGGCCCGCGAGGCGCCGGCGAGGGAGCGCGCGCGTGACGCGGCCCGGCTTGCTCGCCCCCCACCCCCCCACCCCCGCGCCCCCGCCCGCGCCCCCGCCCGCCCCCGCCCATGGCCCCGGCCGCGGCGCAGCAGCCGCGCTGAGGCGGGCCGCGCGGAGTCGTGGGGCTGCCGCCGTGGCCCTCGCCGTCCGCGCCTCGCCGCCAGCCCGCGGTGCCCGCGCACGCCGGCCGCCATCGCCTTCGCGCCTGGCTGGCGGGGGCGCTGTCCTCCCCGGCGGTCCGCGCCGCTCCCCGGAGCTCGGCGGAGCGCGGCTGCCAGGGCCGGCGGAGGCGCGAGGACCCGCCCGCCGCCGCCCGAGTCGCCGCCGGCGCCGCGGGGGCCATGACCGTGGAGCAGAACGTGCTGCAGCAGAGCGCGGCGCAGAAGGTGAGGCGAGCCCGGAGCCCGGAGCCCGGAGCCCGGAGCACGGAGCCCGGAGCCCGGAGCCGGCGCGGCCGGGCCCCGCTCCTCCCCGCTCCTCCCCGCTCCCGGCCTCCCCCTGCGCCGCCCCGGGCTTGCCCGCCCGCGCCTTCGGGGCGTCGCGCCCAGCGTGGGGAGTGGGGGGACCTACCTGGTGGGTCTCGACCCGCTTCCGTCTTGCCGATCGCTCTCCTGCAGCCGACAGTGCCCGCTGCGTACTGGGAGCGACCCTCACGTTGCTACACTCCTTACGGGGCTTCGGAATTAAACTTTATTCACCTCCTTCCTTTTTTGAAAAAAAAAAAAAAAAAAAAAAAAAAAAGGCAGCCGGTTGTCATCCTTCCTGAACACTCTCTTATGTCGAAGGTGGGAGCCTTCCAGGCCTGCTATTTTGCAGACGGGATCGCTACCAGAATGGAGTTGCCTGCTTGGCGGGGCAGGTACGGTTACCAGGTGGACTCTTGTGTTAGAAAGTAGACGATTTGGTTTGTTCTTCTTTTCCCTTTTTTCTCTTTCTTTCTTTCTTTTCTTTTTTTTTTTTTTTCTTTCTCTCTGAACATACACCCTGCCCCTTCGAAAGGAGACCTTTCTGGCCATGTTTATTCCAGGGATCTTTTGTCTGCTAAGTTTGACCTTATTCCATCCTTCACCCTTGACTCTTGCCTCAGTCACACATTCAAATGGCCACGTAAGTAAAAAAATAAAATAAAATAAAAAAATCTGTGTGCAGCTTCAGATCTTTGACATTCATTTTATTGGAGATTTGGTTTCCAGAATCTCAAGTGCATTATCATGGCTTGCACCCTATCTTGAAGTGTTGGCTATGACTTTTTTTTTTTGGCATTCTGTGAAAAGCATTTTGGGCAAAAGGAAAACATTGCTTTAGTCGTGTTGAAATTTGGGGAGTCACTAGGGGTTTACTGGGAGCAGCAACCAAAGCTGTGTTTGGCTTATCTGAGCGAGTAATGAATGCCCCACCCTGTGGTAGTTTTGGCGTAGTTTGTATCCTACCTGTGCTTGATTTCAGAACGAGGCCTGCTGTCCTAGAGGGGACGGTCTGTCTACTCACTGCTAAGTTTTTGCTTTGAGATTATTTTTAGAATTCTAGATAGTACTTGAGGTAATTGAAGATGCTCAAGAATTTTGGAAAGCAAGGATAGTGCATTGTTATTTTAGGCACTTTGGGAAAGTTGTCTTTGGAACTCTTGTGTAAGTTAACTGCTCCTGGCAAATTCAGAAGGTTGTTGCAGACTGCGATTTATTTGCAGTGAAAGGATTCTAGGTTTACTAATGGGAGTTTAGAATAGTTTATTATCTACTCCTTGTATTCTATTTTGAATATCTTAAACTTTAGTTTTTGATGTTAAGTATGTGATAAAGTGTTAATACTTAGAGCAGGATCTTGTGTTCATATGTATGCTAAGCAGGATTTAATAGGTTTGGTATCGTTTTTTGTTTATAGCTCTCTTCACAGTGTTGAATATTAAAGCCTGATTATTGTTTGAAAGTGGGAAATGTGGCTCCTACTTTTCACGTCTTTTAAGCCTGAGCAATGGTAAGAAGTTTGTGAGGGTTTTTTTTTTTTTTTTTTAAAGTTGACTTTTTCTAGCGTCGAATCAGATAATGCAGATCTGCCTGGTTCAGAGGTTTATGCATAAAATCGTAGGTTCTCGAATCAAATTACTAAAGATGATCTTGGCCATCAAATCCAGTTTCCCAGCTTCATGAGTCCCCTCCTTACACAAAGGGAATAGTTGTTGATCCAAAATATTACTATTATGATGCTATTGTTAGTGTATGTGTCAGATCTTTTGGGATACTGGGGAATTTTTATTGGAGCAATTTTTATTATGCATTTATTTTTATACTTCCATAATGGTATTTATGGGGTTTTTGAAAAGAAACAATGTGTTTATTTACTTTTTTGCAGTGATATACTATTTGTTACTCAGAACTGTTTAAAAATGTTTATTTAGGTATAAGTACTTTAAACCATCCATTACAGATAAATTCATAGGCTTAAATTCACCAGATTAGTAACTAGGAAGCGGACTACAAGCTAGTAACTAGGAAGTGAACTTCATACTTTAGAAGAAACAAAAGTGAAACTCTTTGTTTTCACTTAGAAACTTTATGAATTATTATACAAACAAGAAGTGTTAGTGCATTTGCATAATCAAAATTTAGCCTATTTTCTGCTCTCCTTAAAATTATGCATGTGAATGCACATATGTATTAGTTTTATGTATGTAGTTTTATTCTGGAGGTTGGAAGTTTATTATATTTTCAAGATTTTTTTTCCAGAAGGATGATTAGTAAGAATGATTTTTGACTTATTTATTTATTTATTTATTTATTTATTTATTTATTTATTTAAGCAGCACAACACAAAGCTTTCTTTCATAGGTCTTTTGTTCACCTGCAAAGTAGCTTGCCATGGTATAAGCCAAGGGGCTGGCTTGGCTGTCTTTTCCTCTGATGTGTTCTTTGCTTGGTTGTTGAAGTTTGGTCATGGTGGGGAGTTATGAGATGTAATAAAACTGCAGAAAGCTGCTTTTCTGAGGTTTAGGTGATACAGGTTAGGTGGAGTTGGTGGCAGATTAGCTACCATTAAATCCTGTCCATAATCTTAGTCTTGAACATGTATCTTCTTCTTTTTCTTTAAGATTTTATTTATTTATTTATGCATGAGAGACACAGAGAGGCAGAGGGAGAAGCAGGCTCCCTGAGGGGAGCCGGATGTGGGACTTCATCCCAGGCCCCTGGGATCACAACCTGAGCCAAAGGTAGATACTCCACCACTGAGCCACCCAGGTGGTTTCATGAACATGTAGGTTCAACATTTGTACTTTATATTTACCTAAGTGTAGCATCCTTAGATCTCAAAAATTTGGTACCTATGTATAGCCTCAGGTCCCAAATGAGGATTCCTTAGGGCACCAATAGAAGGCTTCCTCCTAGGGACCAAACTGATGTACAGAGTGAAGTGAGCTGGGTACTATTTACATTAAACGTATCTTTCTGAGTTGGGTAAAATATAAGGTTTATAAGGCTAGGTATTTTGCCTATTTTGTTTCATTATAGAGCTTAGAATAATGGTGTCTTGCACATAATAGGTTTCAGTAAATATTTGATGAGTGAAATAATGAGTGAATGTTTTCTAAAAGGAATGCAAATGCAGTAATTTAGTTTCCTAACTGAATCTCAGGATTTAATTATTGAGAAACCATGGACTACTGTTGGAATATACGCTGTGTAGTGAAGTGTGGTTTGGACCTAAATCACCTTTCTGTGACCTTGCACAAATCGTTAATTGCCTCTGAATCTTCCTTTAAAGCCTTAAAGTTAGTATGATTAGACAGGAACAACTCTTTTGGATCTGAGTGTTTTAGTGGAGCCAAGCATGCATTTATTTCTGGACAGGGAGGACAATAAAAGAAATACTAGAGGATGGAGGCAGAATGAATTTTATGGATCAACAGACAACTTTCACTTAATTACATTTGGGGATCAGGTGGGAAGGATGTCACAGATCAGCTAATTTAAGAGTTTAAGCAAAACTTGGAAAACATTAGAAGCTGCATCCAGGGTAAAGTTTTTAGTTAAAATTATGTAATATTTTCTAATTTAGGTATCATTTATAGTTGTGAAAAATACAGTATAGCATTTCAAAGGACAGTGAATGTTATGTAAATCACTGTAAACATCACATAAAAGGGATATTCTTTAGTACTAAATAGTTGATTATGTTGTTATTAGCCTAAAACTTGGTTTGGGCAAAGAGGCAGGGATTCAGCTACGTATTTCCTTATTCCTTTTCTTTCTCACCTATTTTGATTTGTATACTGACATTGTATCCAGTTGCCTTAATGAAGTCTCGTTAGTTTTAATAAATATTCTGTTGATTTTTAAAATATTCTATGTATTATAGTTTGTGTCATTTGCAAGTAATTATCATTCTGACCTATTCCTTGTTAATACTTCTTTTTTTTTTTTTTCATTTTTTTTATTGCTTTAGTTAAGATTACAGAATACTGCTAGGATTAGTGTTAGTCTCTGTTGCGCATTGTTTCATTATGATATGGAGATTTCCTTATAGTCCTAAGTTTTAAAATTTGTTTTGAAATCAGATTTAGATGTTGATTCTTTATCAAATGTCTTTTTCTTTTTTCCTTTTGCAGTGATTGATGTGATAATTTGTCAAAAATAAAAACAATTGTAATAGATAACATTTGGAATATGTTATATATACCTATGTTAACTAATTGTGCATAGAGTTTTCAAAACTTTGTATTCACTTAGTCTTTCCAAGCACATTATTATTAGGTGAGCACTATTTTTTTTTTTTTATTTCCCTCGGCATGTGGTGGTTGAGGAAACAGTATTAGAAGAACTAAAGGAACATTTCATTGCTGTTATGTGTTGGGCGTGGAATTTATTTTATTTTATTTTATTTTTTTTTTATTTTTTATTTTTTTAATTTATTTTTTATTTATTTATGATAGTCACACAGAGAGAGCGAGAGAGGCAGAGACACAGGCAGAGGGAGAAACAGGCTCCATGCACCGGGAGCCCGATGTGGGATTCGATCCCGGGTCTCCAGGATCGCACCCTGGGCCAAAGTCAGGCGCTAAACTGCTGCGCCACCCAGGGATCCCGGGCGTGGAATTTAAACTCAGGGTCATGAGACTTATGAGCACCTTCTCTTAACCGTTACGTTCTATTGCTTTCTGTAGTCATGATGCATCCAAATTCAATATAGTAAACTTTAACCTGGAATTTAGTGTCTTTATTCTTAAATGAGATTGGTTACATAGTTTGTTATGTGCATATGGGCTATCAAGGTGAGGTCAGCTCATAAGGTTCATTAGAAAGCTTTTTTAGGTTTTCCTTTGCTTTTGGAATAGTTTAGTATAGGACTAAGTTAAATCATTCAAAATTGGTGGTATTTAGCCATTTTCTATCGTTCAACCTAAGTACTTAATACTTTGAACATTTGGTGAATATGGCAATGGCAGGCTGACCATTTATCTAGAGCACATTTTAGATAAGTTTTCCAAATTTTGACTATTAAGCTTTTAGGTTTTCTACCTCTTCTGGAGTCAGTTTTAAAAATGCTTATAGATTTCAAGTTGATTTCATTTAGATGTGTGTGTGTGTATGTATAGGTCTGATGTTTTTTCTTAAATCTATGTAGATCAATTTCTTTCTTATTCCTGATTGTTTTGTTTTGTTCTCATTAATGTTTGCCAGATGTTGATCTATTTTACTGGTTTTTCCAAAATTCAGTTCTTTGTTGCCTTTATAAGTTCCGTTTATCTTCTAATTTATTAATTTTTGCTTTTGTATTTATTATTTCCACCTTTCTAGTTTTTTTGGGTGTTTATTGTTGCTCTTTTTATACTTGAATTCATCACTTAGTGAGTTTCCAGTCATTTTGGGCTGTGGGTTTTCATCTTTGTTTGGGATTTGACTTCATTTTTCTTTTACTGTTTAAAAGATTTTTTTTTTTTTTTCTGGTATACTTTCTAAGATGTTGCATTTTTTAAATTGTAGATTTTTAGTTTCAATGTATTCTGGTATACTTCCTAAGATGTTGCATTTTTTAAATTGTTGATTTTTAGTTTCAATGTACTGTTTAAAAAACATGATTTGTAATAGTTTTAGAAATTAAGATTTTCCTTGTGACTACATGAGGTTTTAGCATATGAAAAGGATGTGTATTTGAAAGTTAGAGTTTTATATATATATATTAAATGAACATTCATAGTGTGATTTGAGTATTTCATGCTTTTTTCTTGTCTCAAATTCTGAGAGATGATGTAATTTTATGGTAGTTTCATCAAATTCTTTTTATTTCTAATAGATCTAATCTAAACTTGTGTGCTTTTGCTAGTCTTTTAGTAGGATTTCATCACTTATGTATATGGTGGTAACTGATAAAAATAATTTTTTTTATCATCTGAGTTTCTATTTATTAGTTTTATTTTCCCCACTCAGTTTTTTTTTTCCCCACTCAGTTTTGATGGATTGATGAAGTTTTTATAGTCTTGCATCCCCCACCAGTAGTGTCAAAATGAAAAGTTTTCTTTCTGTCCTCAATAAGAAAGACTTTTTAGCATATTTTTATTGACAATATTCCTGATTTTGTTGGATTAATATAGAATTGTATTCTAAATGATGGTATTTTAAATTTCTTATGATACAACTTCCATCAAAAAATATTACTTGTGTTATAGACACATTTAATAGCCAATTAGTTTTTAAAAGTGAGGTATTTAATTTTAATTATGTGTTTTTTTTCTGTAAAATTTAATACTGTTTAATGTTACTTTTTTTTTGTAAGTAAGTTAATTAACTCTTTGTGTAAGCTTGTAAGCTTTCTTCTTTGGTTTTAGAATCTAGAAATTGTGTGTATATGTTTGTGTATATTGTGTGTGTGTGTGTGTGTGCATCTTCTTAACAGTCCTGCCTAGGATTCTTAGTCTGAAAACTTTCATGTTCTTCTCATGAAAAAGATATAAATTTTAAAATTATTGTTTCTATTCTATTCCTTCTCCCCTACCCCCTTTCTGTAACTATATTATTTGAATATTAAATACCATTCATCGCTCTTGCTACAAATTTTATTTTATAATATTTTTCTTTCTTCTTATATCCTGTATGTTGAGATAAGGTTTGTTTGATTGTACAAATTATTATTTTTGTAATGCCAGTTCTGGGTGTACTACTTCCTTAGGTGGTCATATGCTTTTTTGAGGGTTTGTTTTAATAATCTGCATTTTTAGTTGTGAAGTAAGCAGAATTGAATTAATTATAAATATTGATTTCTGATCAGCTGTCCATGCAAATGTTTTCATTTATTTATGAAATTTCTTACTAATTTTAATACTCATTTTAATACTAAATTGAATTAATACATTGAATTCTACTTAAAACTAAAGATATAACTTTGAAAGTAACCTCTGTCTAACCAGTCTCATTTTCATTTCCACTCCTCTATTTTCATTTGAGATTGTTAATCATCTTGATTCCTAAGTTTATCCTCCCTTTTATTGCAGCATAATGAATTCTTGAAGAGTATATTTTCATTGTTTTAACTTTAGAAGCTTTTCTCTAAATAGCCAAAGATACTCATCTATCTTTTCTACTGAGAGTTTTAGAGTTGTTTGCAACATTTCGACCATATTCCATCTTTAGTTTTTTTTTTTTTTTTTGTACCAGGTGTAAGGTGGTGATCCAATTTAATTTTTATTACATATGTTTTTTTGTTGTTGTTAATTTTACCTCATAGAAAAGTTAATACTCTCCGCTGCTGAACTGACCTGCCATTTTTATCATATACAAAAGCTTTACATGGTGCTCTTTGTTTCCTTGTGTTGTCTTTTGTTTCGTCATTCATTTTGTGAATACCATCCTATCTTCATTGCTGTAGTTTCATAATAATCTCTACTCCTGGAAAAGCAAGTTTGCTTTTCTTCTTCCAAAGTGTCATGACACATTATTTTTCTTAGAAGTGTTAGAATAATCTTACCAAGACCTCTGAAAAACCCTTGAATTTTTCAGTAATTCAGTTGATTGTATAGACCAATTTGGAATCATTAACATATTTATGGCATTGGGTCTTTATCCATGAACAGAGTATACTTCTTTTCTTTGGGTCTTTTTTAAATATCTCTTCAGTTTATAATTTTAACTGTGGAATTCTTGTATGTCATTTTTTCCTAGATAGTTGGTAATTTCTGATAATAATTATATGTGGTGCTTTAAAATATTTGCTATTTATTACTGGTGTGTACACATGCAGCTGGCTTTTGTATATTCATCTTATGTCTAGCCATCTTGCTTAACTTTTGTATTTTAAAACTTTCCTAGAGATTATTTTGGATTTTCTAGGTAAAAAATTATATCATGAATACATTATGACAGTTTTATTTATTTCTAACTTTTATGCCTATAATTCCTTTTTTCTTACTACACTAGGTAAGACCTTTAATAAATATTGTTTAGAAGTGATGATAATGGATATTGTCTTATTACTAATTTTTTTAAAGACTTTATTTATTTATTCATGAGAATACACAGGAGAGAGAGAGAGAGAGAGAGAGAGAGGCAGAGACACAAGCAGAGACACAGGCAGAAGGAGAAGCAGGCTCCATGCAGGGAGCCTGATGCAGGACTCGATCCCGGGGCTCCAGGATCATGCCCTGGGCTGAAGGTGGCGCTAAACCACCGAGCCACCCGCGCTGCCCTCTTATTACTGATTTTAAAGGACAGCTCCCTACTTTGGTACCTAGTGAGCTTCTAAAGTATTTTTACATGTGTCAGTTGTATGAGCTTACATGTTATAAAAAAGTGTTCTGTTTATAAAAAAGTGTTCTGTTTCTGAATAACTAAAGAATATTGTAGTGTTTTAAATTTTGGTGCTTGCATGTAGTTTTTCCTTTGAGTCCTGGTGACTCCTGTGAAAGTTTCACACCAGGCCCCCTGGGGATGAGTGGGAGATAGTTGGTTTGTTAGGAGTTCAGTTAGTCAGTACTACTCTGTCATGCTACCTTATAAAGTCAGGGCAGTGCACTTTTTTTTTTTTTTTTTTTTAAATCATGGGCCCTCTCTGTCTTTTCCCCCTTTTCCCCCAGGGACCATTCTATGATTATTCATTCCTGCTCTGATGTGCTTGGAGCAGGGGTGTTACTAGAGTCTTTGCTTCTTTGAGTCTACAACACACTGTTACTCTCTAATATCATAGAACTCTTTAAGTATTGGCCTGCCGCAGTGGCCTGCCTTTTTCCTGCAGCTAGACATGGTGAGTATGCTATCATAGCTTATAATAATCATTAATATATATAATACATGAAAGACCAAATTTGGCTTGTGAAGGCCATTTTGGAATGTCACTGTGCAATAATGTGGCTAAGTAGATGAAGTTAAAGTTGAACTTCTAAAATGACCACCTGTGTTTATTTTGGCAAACTTGTATTAATTTTCAGGAATATTCTCCTTGTCATGATATTTTGTTTTGAACATATGATGGGTAATTTTTGGAAGTTTTCTCCTTTTCTGACCTCAATTAACCATTTTAGTACAGTCTATCTGCTTTTGAAAACTTACTTGGTCTTCATATTTAAAAATGTCCAACAATATTTTCATTGTCTCTTTAACCTTGTTGATACAAGTTTAGATCAGAGTTTCTCAAATGTGCTTTGTAGACAATTCATTTCCTGTAGTGCTTGCTAAAAATGTAGAATTCTATACCTTACAGACTTAATGTTTCAAGCCCAAGGGTTGGACTAAGGGATTCTTAACAGGAGTCCCAGATGATTCTTCTGTACTTAAAGTTTGAGGACCACTAGTTGACATTAATTAGTATTCTTTTTTTTTTTTTTAAAGGTTTTTTTTTTTTTATTTTTATTTATTTACTTATGATAGTCACAGAGAGAGAGAGGCAGAGACACAGGCAGAGGGAGAAGCAGGCTCCATGCACCGGGAGCCTGATATGGGATTCGATCCCGGGTCTCCAGGATCGCGCCCTGGGCCAAAGGCAGGCGCCAAACCGCTGCGCCACCCAGGGATCCCCTTAATTAGTATTCTTAAAGAATGCTTCGGCACCTGTGTATATTGGCTACAGGGCTCCTCCAGGTTTGGGTTATTACAATACACCCAATTTAACAGGGATCAGAGTCTTTGAACATGTAGGCTTTCTTCTGTTTCCAGTGTTACTCCCCATCAGTTCCCTGATAGACTTGCCTGTCGTAAGGGAAATGCCTCCTTCCTTAGGCTTTCAGCCAACATCTGTATGGAAACCCAAAGCTTCAGGTGCATAGGCTGGACACGTGCTCTCCACCCCCAATCTCTGTAGGGCAGATTTAATCTTCTTTTTATTAATTGACTCATACATCAAGGAGTTGAGAAACAATTATATATGCTAAGATTGCAGTCTTCCTGTTTCTTTTCTTTTTGGAGTGTGTATGTGTATGAATCATTCCTGAAAGTTTGTGTGTGTGTGTGTGTGTGTGTGTGTGTGTATGAACCAAAGCATATGAAAGCTTATGTATACCTTAAAGAAATATAATAACATTACTACTCTTTGTACCACCCTAGATGTGAAATAGAACATCCTTTTATTCTAGAAATTTCATTTTTTCCTCACTCAAACTGCCCCTCCTTTCCACATCCTACTAGTTGCTATCTTGATTTTTCCAAGTTAATGTTACTGTGGTATAATTTACAAAAAATATAATAAAAGCACCCATTTAAAGCATATCATTAGATGAATTTGGCAACTCCAAAAGATACCCTTGTGTCACCCTTTCTGTTTAGTATCTCCACACTCCCTATCCAGGTAACCATTGATCTGATTTCTTTCACTACAGATCAGTTCTGGTTGTCTTAGTTGTTCACATAAATGAAATCTTAATTTTTTTTTTTTGCATTTGACATTTTTTTTTCTCAGCAAAATGCTTTTGAGATTGAGCCACCTTATTGCATTTGTTAGAAGTTCCTTTTTTAGTGCTGAGTAATATTTATATGAATATTACAGACTGTGTAAGTGTGTTTCTGTTGGTGAGCTTTTGGGTTGTTTTGGTTCTTGGCCCTCATGAGTGATATTGATTTACATACATCAATATGTAAAGGGTATTTGAAGGGACATATTTACATTTCTCTTGGGCAAATATAGAGAAGTAAAATTGTTATAAAATATTGCTAAATGGTTATTTGAAGTGGTTGTACTATTGTTTTGTTTTGTTTTGTTTTGTTTTTGGTTGTACTATTGTACATTACCATCAGCAGCGCATGAGAGTTAACATTACTTTTTTGTTAACACTTGGTATTGTCAACTTTTATGTTTTAGTCATTTTAGTGAGTATGTAGTGATACCTCATTGTGCTATTAACTTGTATTTCCCTAATGACTAGTGGTTTTAAACATTTTTGTCATGTGCTTATTGGCCATTTTTGGAGGATTTTTAGATACTGCTTCTCATACACAGTTGATTCTTGAACAGTGTGGGGGGTGGGGTGCTGACTCCCCCATGCAGTCAGAAATCTGTGATTACCTTTTGACTCTCCCAGAATTTAACTACTAATAGTCTACCATGACTGGAAGCATTACTGCTTGGAAGCAAACAAGCATTTAAATACTTGTTAAAAAGACTCACTGCTGAAGAATGGAAACCCTTTTCAGGGGCGACTGTGTGGCTCAGTTGGTTGTCTCTCTCTTGGTTTTGGCTCAGGTCATGATATCAGGATCCCTGAGATCAAGCCTCCTGTCAGGCTACTCACTCAGTGTGGTCTGCTTCCCCTTTTTCTCTCTTGCCCTCCTTTGTGTGCTCTGTCTCTCTCTCACAAATAAGTCTTTAGAAAAAAATAGAAGATCCTTTTTCTTCATGCCTCAAACTAGCATTAAAATAATCTCTTTGATAATTGCACACACACGAAAAATCTCTATGATGTATATTTTGATGCAGAGGGTACAAGATATTTTAACATTGTAGTTGGTTTGGAAATTTGGAAAGAACTTGGAGGACCAATGGGGGGTGGGTTAAATTGTGGAAAGGTAAGCCTTTGGATCAGAAAGACTTTTCTTACTGTTTTTGGTCTGTGGGAGAACAAGAAAGAACCTATTTTGAACTGGAAAAGGAAACAGCTCATGCTTGCTGAGTCTGCTGTTCTGCCTGGAAGTGAGTGAGGTGGAGGTGAGTTGTACTAGGCCTGAGGGCAGGACTGGCTGCAGAGCTGAGAGCTAGGTCCTCAGTGAAGCTGGATGTGGGGGAGCAGTGTGGAGAGAGGGAGCAGGAATGAAGAACCATTAGTAAGTAGTGAGGGTTCATCCCAATGGTAACACTCGCACTTACATGAGCTTATGTGTTATAATTCATGTCAGAATACATGTAAAATCAGTATCTTGTTTCTTTGGGGTGGAGCTACAGAAACAACTTTGAATTGAGGGTGTGAGGCTTGCTATGTCTCCCACTGAGGCCTCTCAGCTGATCTGGGTTCCTCATCAAGAACACCCTTCTGACCAGCAGAACCTTTGTTCTTCCTCTCACTCCAGTGTTAGAAATTCAGGGAGCTGTGGAGAAGAGGGAGTGGGGCTGTGGGAGAGTTGAATCAGGCAGGGGGTGTGGTGGGAGGTACTGGGAACCAGCTGCTTCCATATTTTCCTTATTGATCATTTTTATATCATATACAAATAATCTGTATTTTGCTATTGAGTTGTAGGAATTTGTATATAATGAATGTATTTCATTATATGTATTTTTTTTCTCTTAATGTGTATGTAGCTTGTCTTTTATCAGTTTCTCTGAAGTCTAAGTATTTTAACATTGATGTTCATTGTCCCATTTTTTTTCTTTCATAGTGCTTTGGCCTAATTTTCTTGAACCTTAGTTTATAAAACTTTTTTCTGTGTTTTCTTCTTTATTCTTTATCATCTTAGCATTTACATTTAGGTCTGTGATCTATGTAGAGTTTACTTTTGTGTATGTTCTGAGGTGTAAGAGTCAAGGTTCATATGAAATAAATGAACCTTTGTGTTGTAGTTCATTTATACTTCTTGATACACCGGAAATGTTTTATTGCTGATAAGTTACTCATTTACCTTTTTATGTTTATGGACCACTGAGATCTTTTTTTCTGTGAAATTCACATTGGTTTCTTCATTTGGATTGGTTTTATCTTTTTTTTTTTTTAATTTGCTGGAGTTTATAATAGTCTAAATACTTCCCCCCCCCCCATTTTCAGGAGGTCTTTTTACTTTCTTTATTGTGCCCTTTAATGAATAGAAGTTTACTTTAATTTAGTCTCATATGTAATTGGTTTCCTTGAACTTCCATGCCCTGTTTTATAAAGATACTCTTTTATTGCCCTCTACTGTTTCTCTTGTTTTGCCTCCAGTATTTAAGTCTTATTTCACTTGCATTTGAATTTTATACATTGTTTGAGTAGGTGGCCAAATTCACTTTCCCCATCTGGAAAACCAGCAACTTTATTGAAAAGTTTGTCTTCTCATTAACACTTCATTTGATGACAAGATTTTTATTCTCTCTCTTTTTTAAAGACTATTTATTTATTTATTTGAGAGAGAGAGAGAGAATGAGAGAGCACAAGAGCACAGGCAGGGGGAGCGTCAGAGGGTCAGGGAGTCAAGGGACAGGGAGACCTAGGCTCTCTGCTGAGTAGGGAGCCCAACACGGGGTTGGGGGGAGAATATGAAGGGGGGCCTTGATCCCAGGACCCTGGGATCATGACCTGAGCCCAAGGAAGTTGCTTAACCAGCTGAGCCACCCAGGCGCCCAAGATTTTAATTCTTGATTTGGGACCTTTTTAAAGGAAAGCAGGTCTCTGGGACACTCAAAGTATTTTTGTTATAGCTTTACTGAAGCTTGCGTAAATATAACTAGGCATAAATTTAGTATGTTCTATTATATGGCTCTTATGCACTAAAACTAAAAACCAACTAAGAACTTAGATGTAAGCAAAGTTAGAAAATTAGTAAAATTTAGATTAATAAGGTCAACTTGACAGATAGTAGTGTTATATAGAAGCTAACTTAAGCATTTGCAACTTCAAGGAAATTAATATACGTGTATCAGGGTATTATTGTAATATATTGTTACTAAACTCTGGAAGCAGGCTTTATTGCTGTTGTCATCCACATTACTTTTGTGACCCTGTTAGTTGAAAGCCATTGTTTTTAGAGTGATGTTCTCCGCCTTTTTGTTGTAAAATCTCCACAGATATGCCTCCGTGTTTGATCATAGTATAAAGTATTTTTGTCATTTTTTTTTTTTTGCTAAAGCTCTATAAATGTAATTGCAGTATCTTTGTAGCAGAATGTTGAACTAAACAGGTTGTGTGATTTCTTATAAAGTGGAACATATTTCCTGTGAATAAGAGGTAACAGTTATAGCTTACTTTTAAATTAGTGCCCAATAAATATTATTTATTAGAACTTGTGAGTACTTTGCCTTATGAACATCTCTTAGAGCCTGGACAATTGAGAGAGAGAGATACTGCTGTGTAGTGTGATAACTGCTTTTGCAGACACTTTGAGACAGTATGATATACTGCAGTAATGATGTATTGTAATTATTGCTACCTGCCTTAGGAGTGGTTGTACTTTGTTGTGGTGAAGGTTTTAAAGCTTTCCAGGTGTGCTGCCAAAAATATTTAGTATTTGAATGCATGTTACAAACATAAAAATGTTGAGAATTACTAGATAAGAAGACAAACAGATAGGCTTAGTTATTGGACAAGATTTCTGTGAGCATGTCAGTTTTTGGTATGTGAACTTTTAGTACATGTATTTAAAATGTTCACCTTTGGGCTATGTTGTATAGTAAAATTTGGCTGCTAATCAATATAGTGTGTTTGTATTTGTTCACCGGGGGTATTTTCTAAGGTTTGTCTTTGATTTCCTGCTTTCTACTTTTACAAGGTGTCTTTGAGAGACATATATTTTCTTACTCATGTGTTAATGTTCATTACTACTAAGTTTGTATATTCAAAATCAAATATTACACCCTTACGTAAACTCTAGTTTCAGGTTTTCAGTTGCCTGTTGTATATTTCTGCTTATTCAGTTATCTCATTATCAAGTCTATGCATTTAATTATTATTTCTTTGTTTTAAGCAGATTGAGAAGTAGGTAATAACCCAGAAAGCTTATAGTTTAGTGGTGGTGGGAGCCAGAAATGCCAATATGATATTTGAAGTTAAATTAAGTATTTGTAAGATGTATTGGTAGGACAAAGAAGAAGATCTAAGAATAGGAAAAGCTTTGTGAAGGAGGGAGTGGTTGAAATGAAAGGAAGACTACTAGGTAGATTGACAGTATCATTCTAGGCAGAGAAGTCCATGAGCAAGGGAAAACAAACACAGCAATTTGGTGCCTTCTGTTGTCTACCAGTAGCTTCATATGGCTAGATATGGTATAATAAAAAATGTTTAGTCTTTTTCCCTGGTTTCTGCCACAGAGCTTCTAGAATCCTTGGAATTTACTGTCTTTTGTATCCTAATGAGTTAACTCCTTGTTGGAAGACAAGGCAGCTTCAGGTGTTGTTGTAAAACCAACCTCAGAAAACCAACCACTGTGATTAGTCTGGTGGCCAGGAGAAGGGCTGGAGATTGAGTTCAGTCACCAACGGCCAATGATTCAGTCATGCCTATATAATGAAATCTTTAGTGCCTTCCATACTTTTAATAAGTGCTCAATTAAAAAAAAAAAAAGCGCTCAGTTAATGGTAGTTCTAGGGTAGAACTTGGCATATATGGTTAATTTTCCCCTTCCTAGTTTTTGAGACTTATTCTCTTAAAAATACAGAATTATATCACTAATATATCATTTGAATATAAATAAAATATTGAAATAAATAAATAAAAATTTCTTTTAAGAAAGTTATATAAGTAAGGGTCCAATTAAGGCACAGAGACCACAGAGTAATTTGAATAGGAAGAGTTTAATACAAGAAAGTATTGACCAGTAACATATGATTGGCTATAAGAATGTAAAGAGAACTCTTAAGAATAGTGGAAGGAGTAAATTTGAGAGAGGTCTGCTCTCAGACTGAATTTCAGTTCTTGCTGTAGATGGTATAATTGAAGCCCAGTGGATAGGGACTTGTTTGATGAGGTACTAGGACGACTGGGACATTTCTTCAAATGTCTCTTACGGGTATGAGAAAGAAAGTCATTTAGAGCATATTTTATTAAACAGCACTATGTCTAGATGATTGGAGTTCCTAATAGTAGGGTGTATTATGTCTTTAATTAATGTGACCAAAAACTATATTTGCTTTAACAAAGGAATTGTGACACACATAGCTCTGAAGAATCATATAGTATTCTAGTTTGAGAGTTCTATGTAGAGCATATTTATTTTGTTTTATTAGTATGAGGGATTTTATTTTTGGACTGCAAGTTCATTGTGAAAACTTAAGTGTAGAAACTAGAGATACGTGAATATGTATTTTATTTAAACTTCAGATCTTGAAGTTCAAAGATATGATTTGATTAACAAAAGTTTTATTTACTTAAATGTTTTCCAGAATATAGACACCCTAATTTAAAAATATTGTCTATCCCAAAATATTGAGATAGTTGGGGTTTTAGAATGCATGTTCTCATAAAAACCATGTTTTATGGTGTTGAGTTCTTATTTGGCTTGGAAATGTATTTAACTCTGTAAGAACTTATACTATAATGCTGTGTAACAATATTTTTTTTTGGAAGTTACATTTGGAATTTCTATTTATAATGCATTTCAGTTATCTGCAGTTAATAAGGATGGGGCTTCTATTGGCATGGATATCCTGCAGCTGTTAAATTGGTTGAAGATTTGGGGTGGCAGGTAGGGACATGAACTGAGGTGAGGAAGGATAGAAACAAACCAACTATATTGATTACTCTTAGCTACCTATCTCATTTCTTTACATTTCTTCTTCCCTTTTTTTTTTTTTTAATTATATGAGTGTTTAAGATTGTAGCTCTCAGATTCTATAAAATGATCAGGAAAATCTTTCTAAATTCAGAATTTCTGGGATATTTAAGCCTAAATGTAAATAGTGAAGAATGAAAATGCATGCCTTCATATTTATATACCATAGAGGTATAGGATTAATTTTTTTGTAATACAGAAGTGCTATTAACCCAAAAAGATTGAGATAAGCCTTTCATCTGTGATGCTAGAAAATACAGAATTACCCCAACCCTTTATGGGGTTACTATGGAGTATTTGCAGTTGAAAATTTCAATGGTATTGTACTGTACACTCATATTCAAGTAGGGTTGACAGGACCAGAACTAGGAAATGAAACTTTCTATGGAATTCTAGATAGAATGTAAGAGAGTGTGGAAAGTTTGTTTAGTGAGTAGTCCTGATTTATTTATGTTTTTTGTTCTGTTTCCAATAATCAGTATGTTCTTTCCTGTGGATGAGTTCAAGGCTTACGATCTGACTTACTACAATTTACCTCTGCAGACTCCACTGTATTCTTTTATTTAGTCAGTAGTGCCTACCACAAGCTAGACACTGTACTAATTACCAGGAATACATTGATGAGCAAAATAGTCTGTGCTGTCTTGAGACTTGAGTCTGGTGATTAACAATAGTATATTATAATCTGTGGTAAGTGTCAGGAGACCCTCCAACCTTAACAGAAGGCAAGTAGTATATAAATTTGGGTTGGTAGATAAGGATAAAGAGAATGTTGAATAGGTGATATATTTTGAAATCAGGTTGAAATGTGGTTCTAGCACAAAAATGCTCCCATAAAATATTGGAAGAGCCTAGTGCACGCTGAAGGCCAGTGTCCTCAATCTATTGAATTATGTTTTATTTTATTTAGTTTTGGCTTCTATAGCTGGTTAGAGGCAGGTTTGGGGCTCACAAAGAAGCTTCATGAAGGACATATTTATGTATTTGGAATTATCTGTCTAGGAAGTTTGAGATTTCTTGTTATGGTGAGAGATAACATGAACTAGGGCAGTTTAGTGTTATCAGGTAGATTCAGAAGGTATTTGCAAAAATAGATGTATGTATGGTTGTGTGCCTTACAAGAAATAGTATGATTAATCCTTTCATTGATAGGTGACTGAAATACCACACAGTGCCTAGCAGTGCTTTAGTGAATGTGATCTTGAAGTTTAAGGATGCCTTGGAATTTTCTTTCAAATTAGGATTTTTTCTTAAAAAATTTAAAATTGTTTTTAGAAATCATTCTAAGAGTTGCCTTTTTTTCTCCTGAAGATGGAACTCTTTTGCACTAAACCAAATTTTATTTGTATTTGGAAATTCAGAAGCCATTGACTGACTTATGAATCATTCACCACTTAATGTAGAAAACTTTCCTGCCTTGTAGTCAGTGGTTCTCCGCTTTTTTGTACCATTTAGTATTTTACATGAAGATAGTATTGGATTTTTGCACTGAGTTTTCATTTTTCACTGAATCTTTAATCTCCAAAATCAACTGTAGAGAAAATATGGAAAGGGCACGGGCTGTGGAATTTGAAAAACCTGTTTTCATTCCTGTGTCTGTACTTATTAATCTCTTGAAGACTTTGTTAGCTATGAAATGAGAGTAGCTTTCTGGAGAATGTATGTGTGCCCGGGTGAGTGCGCACACGTATGTGTGCACATATTAAGTGAAACTATAAAGTGGAAGCACTTAAAACATTTGACATACTGCAAGAGCATAATTGCTTACCTTTTCTTTGGTCTAAGCCTGTGATTCCCCCCCCCCCCTTTTTTTTTGCATCCTCAAGAAGTTATATTGGTGTTAAATATACTGTATATTTACTGAAACAGACTTAAAACAGACCGGGAATTAAGTAGGGTCAATTGGGGAGGGAAATAATTTTTGTAGAACTCTCTGGTTCTTAATTTATATTGGAAGTACTGATGCTGCTTTTTCCCAGAAGTGTGTATAGTCCTGTATTTTGCACATAGTGGGCACTTTAAGTCATTCAATAAAAATTGCATTGAGGAAAGAATCTGAAGGCTTGCATGCAGTCTTGGTTTGTTAGCTTATTGAAGGCTTGCATGCAGTCTTGGTTTGTGAGCTTATTGATTTCTGTGGTGTTTGCAGCTGCTGAATTTCTTTGAACATTGTGTCTTGCCTTTCTTGGTCCAGCAGTATGAACAGATTGCATCCTCCTCCTTATATTGTAGCATATAAATCCATACCAAAAAGACCTCTAGCTCAGAAAAAGAGCTCTAGAGAAGGAAGTGGGTGGGATCCATCTTAGATCCAAAGTTGCTAGTCCAGGAGGAGAGAACCATATGCAGGACATTTTTAGTTGAGGATCAGGGTGTATGCAGACCAGAAGTGTGGTGAATAGAAAGGTGCAAACCTTGAAAGAAAGACCAGGGTCTTAATTACAACAGAAATAGCAACAACAAAAACATATAATTGTAGGAAGTGAAGGTGCAGGTTTTCAAAGACAGGAAAAGCACAGCTGGAAGATGCCAATTACAAAGGAGAAAACTACAAATAAGGTGGCTTATGTGCCATAAACAGAATTTTTCTCATAGTTCACCTCTTTTGATCTCTTTCCCATTTCTTGCTAACATAGCTAAGAAAATTTTTTCAGTTTTTCTCCTTCCCACTCAGCCTCCTTCTCCACCCCATTTTCTCCTCCTTGCTTTATTTTCTGTTAAAATTCATGAGATCATTGAACTATGCTAGAGATATGCCTGGATTTTTTTTTTAATGGTATTTAACTGACTTTATTACAAAAGATAAACAAGACACCGAACTATAGCTACAAGTTACAAAATTTCAAAAACGTTGCTTCCCTTCAATAAAGTACTCAGCATTCTTACTGCACTCTGTATCAGTCAACTCTCACCATAACAGGCTACTCCAAAAGTTAGTGGTGTACCGAAATGTTATCATCATGTTCACAGATTTTTTCAGGTTGGTTGGGGGTGGCTCTTCTCCACATGTGCCTCAGTCTTCTGGGGCACGTGGGCTACTCAGGGTCGTATTCTTCTTAAGAAAGTTGCAGGAGTTCAGGAGGGAAGTTCAGCTGTGCAATTATATTTCATATCTGCATGACTGTCTTTAATATGTCGTTGGTCAAAGTGTGTCACATGGCCAAAGTGTGTCACATGGCTAAACTCATCATCAGTGCAGCAAGGAAATAAATTGTCTTTCTAGTGAGAGGAAGTGAAAAGTGGTAAAGGGTGTGGATATAGAGATGAGAGAATTGGGAGTCTAACACAGGCTCCTGCAATCTTTTCTGGGCTTTACATTTGTGTTTAATTACATTAACACATTTACATTTGTTACATTTTACTTTGTCATTAATGTGTATACTATTTTGTGTTCCATCACTTTAGCATAATATTGATTTTGGGAAGATAGTTTCAATATAGGTTATATATTTGCTATTTAAAAATATTCAGTTTGGTTGACTCAAACTGTGCCTCTAGGTCCATCTGTATAGAAATAATCTGAGATGCTTATTAAAAATGCAGATCCCTTAGCCTTCACCCTGATCCCTCTGGAATCACATTCTGTGGGGCTAGGGCCTGAGAATCTTGATTGTTATCAAACTCATCAGGTCATTCTTCTGTACGTTAAAATTTAGAACCTCTTCCGTAGTGGAAGGACATTTGTATTGTTTACATTTTTCCAGTATTATATGTAATAGCTGGCAACATTTGTATAAATGACTGATTTGGGGGAGGTGTACAGTAGTCTTTCTCTATTCCATGACCAGGTAATTTGCAGTTGAGGGAAATAATGCTCTGTGTAAAGAATGGAGTTTGGAGTGCTATTGTTGGGGAGATTACATAGAGACATATAAAATCTTCTGTTTTTTTTTTTTTTTTTTTTTTTTTTCACTGAAATGAGACCTTGAATTAGATGAGAAGAATTTCTGTAAAATTTTTCTACATCTTTAATTTGTGATGTTTAGTATTGAGTAACTTAGTCATGTTTCCATTACTAGTCATTAGTAATATTTTAAATAAACATAGAAAAATTAACAGGTTTAAAGAGAATTCCTTTTTTACTTTGTTAAGTTTGGCAACTTGATTTTTTTACTTAACTGTTTTATTTGTCCTGGGATTTTATATGACCTTGTTTGTATACATTATTATTTTTATTTTATTGTTAGATAGTCTTGGTTATTTCATCTCTTTAATAAGGTTATTGGAAATGTTAGTTCATGGATGGCATGGTAGGTACTGCCTTGCTTATCTAGTATATGTTCTTTACTTTTCCTCACAGAGCCTTGATTTCATTTTCAAAGTGGCTTTTTGCCTAGCTGAAAAATACATTTCCCAACTTTCTTTGAACTATGAGTGGCCATGCAGTTTTCTTCTGCTCAATGAAGCTTTAAGTGGAAGTCACTAGATAGGGCTTCTTAAATATGTCAGAATGTTTTGGCTTATGCCCTTTGTCTTATGCCCTTCCTTTTATCGTACCTAGAGCTTGGACAGGATGCGTGAGGATGAGACATGGAATGACAGATATTTGATGAATGTCACATATAATAGTGTTTAGTGGGAAGACAGAAGGAGCTTAGATCCTTTTTGACATGTGGGAGGCCTTATCAGATCTGGATTGCCCACCTCCAGTCTAATTATATTAGAAAAAACAGACACTGCAGTATGTTGAAGTTACTATTTGGATGGGATTCTGGTACATGTAGTTGAATATAATTTCTAACTTCTACATGTGGTTTCTATAAAGATATTTAGGTGTAAGTTACCTCAAACCTGATTTTCAAATTGTTTCTTAATTATTCTTCATTTTATTTTGTAATTTGTTTGGGACCCATCAACTCTGAAGGTGTATACGTTACATATATTTAAATTATCAAGAATATTTTGAAATGCACATCTAACAATTCTAACAAATTTGTACATAATATATTTTAAAACCTTATTTTGAAGTAATCTTAATTTTTTTTAAAGATTTTATTTGTGTATTCATGTGAGACACAGAGGGAGAGAGGTGGAGACATAGGCAGAGGGAGAAGCAGGCTCCCTGCAGGGAGTCCCAAGTGGGACTGGATCCCAGGACTCTGGGATCTTGCCCTGAGCCAAAGGCAGACTCTCAACTGCTGAGCCAGCCAGGCGTCCCTTGAAGTAATTTTAAATTTAAAGTTGCAAGATTAGTACAAAGTACTTCTACTTTTTTTTTTTTTTTTTTTTTTTTAATGATTTGAGAGTAAATTCCAGACATCAATGCCCCTTTAAAACTTAAATACTTCAGGGTGTGTTTCCTAAGAAAAAGCTATTTTCTTTTTCTTTTCTTTTTTTTTTTTTTAAAGCTATTTTCTTACGTAACTATAGTGCAGGTATCAAATTCAGGAATTTAATATTAATAAAATACTAAGCAGTTCATATTCTTATTTCTCCAGTGTCCCAGTAATGTCCTGTATAGCATTTAGAGTTAGATGCAGTTTGGTTTCCCACATGCTTGACTCTCATGCCCCCTTTAACCTGGAAACTCACTCTTTGTCTTTTATGATACAGAAATTTTAAAGATAGTATAGTAATTATTTTGTAAAATGTCCCTTAGTTTGGATTTGTCTGCTGCTTCCACAAGTTTACATTCAGGTTATGCATTATGGTCAGGAATACTGGAGGTGATACTGTCTTCTTGGTGTATCATACAACATTGGGAGGCATATACTGTCATTTTATCCCATTCTGGGTAATATTAAATTTGATTACTTGATTAAGGTGGTATGTGTCATGTGTCTTCATTATAAAGTTATACTCTTTCTCCCTTTATAATTTGTAGGAAGAGAGTTTGAAACTATGTAACTATCCTGCTTTTCATCACACTTTTATCCTGTGGTTTTATCATCCATTGATGATTCTTGACTGGATTATAACTAAGATGAATGTAAAACATTTTCGAGAAAGATTTCATCAGATTCTTTTATTCTAGTGATGACTTCTTTTTCATTGAGATTTCTCTATTTCATAGTGCTAACAGTTTGGGGGAACTTGTTTTAAGAAATATGGAGATGGGGACGCCTGGGTAACTCAGTGGTTTAGTGCCTGCGTTCCGCCCAGAGCCTGATCCTGGGGACCCAGGATCGAGTCCCACATCGGGCTCCCTTCATGGAGCCTGCTTCTCCCTCTGCCTGTGTCTCTGCCTCTCTCTCTCTCTCTCTCTCTCTCTCTCTCTGTCTCTCATGAGTAAATAAGTAAAATCTTAAAAAAAAATATGGAGATGTAGGAAGGAACATGGTTCTTAATTAGGGATCTTCAGGGAAGTGTTTGGTAGTGGAATCCCATCCCTCTTTTTCTTTTTCTCTCTAAGAGAGTATAATAGATCACAAAGACCAACAGATCTGTTGCAAACACGGGCAAGTGATTAATTTTGCTTAGGAGCTTTTATGACACTAGAGAGTGAGATGATCATCTTCTTAGAATCCCCATGATATAATATACATACCTGGAGCAAGGCCTGTCCTTTGGCATGTCTTTTCAAACATCCTAGGTGAATGGATGCTGGCTGACCCTAGGGGTAGGGAGAGATGCTAGAGCTGCCAGGATTTCATTCAGTGACCTCAGCCCCTAATGAAGAGAGCCCAATAGATAAAACTGTTTTCCTTAATTCTTCTTAGGCTTAACCATTGTACATAATCACTCCTTTTTCTTGTTGGGAAGAATAAATTAGGCAGTGAAGAATGGGCCAGAAACTGTTAATTAGGTAAGAATTCTTGGGAAATAATGCAGAAGTTCCTTTTGGAAACAGAATGGAGTATGGCCTCCTTACAGCATGGTTGATAATAATAATTTTATAAATAAATAATAAAAAATAATGAAATTTGTTGAGTCTTTGTCAAGTTCTGTATTTTTTCTTCTCTGTACTAGTTTGTTTTCTGTTTTTTTTTTTTTTTTTTAACCCAGAGGCCACTTATTTTCTTATTCTTGTATATTCTCAGATTTTAAAGGGTAATGATTTCGGTTTTTCTCCTCTAGCACCAGCAGACGTTTTTGAATCAGCTGAGAGAAATCACTGGGATTAATGATGCCCAGATACTACAGCAAGCCTTGAAGGTATGACCTCTGTTTCATGGCATACAATTTATGTTACACCCTAATCTATACTGCCTACCATATTTGAAAGGTTTTTATTTACATATTGTGGTATAGTAGTAGAAATAGGAAAGAACTTTTATAATGTAAAACCCTTACTTAGGATGTAATGTTGAGCATATTAGTTTTTAGCAGCCTAATGTTCCAAGTACCTTGGAGTGACAGATAATCTTCCTCCATATGGGACACTTTTTATGGAAAATGGAAGGATATGAATCCAAATGTGATGGTTGATGGTACTCAAGAGCTATGATATTAGAGTTTAAATGAGGGTATAGGGTGGGTTGGGATGGAGAAATATGGGTAGGGAGAGGAGAGAGAAAATTAATAGAGGGTAAGAAACTATATTTTTTTCTTCTTCCAAGAAGAATTAAAACCTAGCTAAAATTTAACTCATTGTACCTTAGGAACATTCAAAAGTGATCCAGCCCTGCATCAGGCTCATTGCTCAGTGAGGGAGTCTTGAGATTCTCTCTGTACCTCCCCCCCGCCCCCACCCCAAATAAATAAATCCTAGGAAAAAAAAAAGAACTAGAACTGCATTTTAAAGTTATTTCTATTTTGCTACTAAAGGCAAACAGCAATAGAGTATTTTTGCTGTTGTAAGGCATACATAGAACTTCAGTCATTTGAAACTTGCTCCGTGAGATAAGTTTAATTGTAATTTTTGATTCCAGTCCAAAAGTTCTTCATTTGTTTCTAGAAATAATCTTTGAGGTGATTGTAATCATGATAATAATAACTAGCAGTTATTTAGGACCTATAGGTGATATACAAAGTATTTTATGTGGCTGACATTCTCCTAGTAACTATTGAGGTAGGTGTTACCTTTCATAGATAACACCTTTTAAAAGATAAGGAAACACTTTAAAGTGACTTGAGTAAGATCACACAGCTGGTATGTGGAGGAGCTGAATAGAAACCAAGCAACCTAATCCTGGAGAGCCAGTTTCTGCTTTTACTACAAGCTTTGCTTCAGCTTTTTTTTTTTCCTGTTAGGAAAATGATGAAATAGTAATGTTTAGAGTATTAATGCAGGGTTTATGAAGCAACTGTGAGTATTTGGAGAGGAAACAAAAATGTCATACCTCTGCAGCCCGAGTGGCTCAGCAGTTTAGCGCTGCCTTCAGTCCAGGGCGTGATCCTGGAGACCCGGGAATGAATCTCATGTCGGGCTCCCTGCTTGGAGCCTGCTTCTCCCTCTGCCTGTCTCTCTCTCTCTCTCTCTCTCTTTCTCTGTGTATGTGTGTGTGTGTGTGTGTGTGTGTGTGTCATGAGTAAATAAATAAAATCTTTAAAAAAAAAGCCGTATCTCAGTTTTTATGATTATGACATTTAGATGATTGCCAGTCCTTTCTTTATTCTGGTAAATATGACTCAGTCACTCCAAGGTGTTTTCAGAAAGTGCCTTTACCATTCTATATATCTGAGTGTGGGGCTATCCCCATTACCTTGTCAAGTTTGGGGAATTTACTTTTCCTGTTTTAACCTGGGAAACATGTAAAATATGTTTAGTTAAATGAACATAAAGGATTAATCAAATTACCTATTATCTACATTTTCTTTGAGGTAAGTTGTGTGCTACTTTTGTTTTTGATTTTTTAAACTTTGGTTTCAGTTACCAGTAGTTGTTCGTGGTGATGGTGGGGGCAATGTACTTAAACTTTAACCATTTCCCATTATACATTTGTAAGATGCTTAGTAATGAGTTGACTTTCTCAGTAATGCACTGCCAAGGAATCTACTTTTGGGAATGTCACTGATTTCAGTACTTTTATTTGAAGAATCTATTTTTAGCCTTCCAAAGTAAGTGATCTTTATGTTGTGTAAATCCCTGTTGCATTCAGTTTATTGTTATTATATACGGTAGTATATAAAAAGCACTTTAGCACATTTCTTGGCACATACTAAGTGGTCAATAAATGTAGCCATTGTTATTGCAAATTATTTCACAACTATTTTACTTTTCAAGCTGTAGATTATATTATATGCGTATTTTTGGTGAGTCATTTAAGAGTATTATAATGACTGTGATATAAAGTTTTAAAGCAGTGGTACTTTTCCAACTGCACTCTTACTTTTTTTTTCTCTCTTCCCTGGCTAACTAGAACTGGAGTTGGGGTGGGTTGGGAACCTCATTCTTCCATTCCAGTTGCTCAGGTTTCACATCTTGTAATCATCCTGATCTTTCTTTTTCTGTCACCTCCCACATTTAATGTGATAGCAAATAATGTTGGACTCTCTGCTTTAGCCCTTTCTCTTCTATAATCTATTCTCAACACACAGCCAGAGTGATCCTTTTAAAATGTAAGTCATACCATGTCATTTCTGTCCAAAACCCTCCACTGACTTCCTATTACCATCTCTGTGTATGCTAAAGTTCATGAGGCCTGCATAGTCTTAGGTGTTCTGGCCTTCTGTTACAGAGATCGCTTCATTATTAGTATCTGGGTTTCCTAATGTTGTTTCAATTAGTTGTCCCAGAGCTAGTGTTATATTTATTATTAACTCTACAGAGAATATAGATAGAACTGGTCATGTCTCTTATCATTATTGTGCTATTAAAAATATTTTTGGTTTTCTAGCATCTGCTTTCTTCTAAATTAACTTCAGAATAATTTTGCCCAGAAATGCTTTTGATGAGAACTCCATAAAATGTATATACTTGGGATCCCTGGGTGGCGCAGCGGTTTGGCACCTGCCTTTGGCCCAGGGTGCGATCCTGGAGACCCGGGATCGAATCCCCCGTTGGGCTCCTGGTGCATGGAGCCTGCTTCTGTCTCTGCCTCTCTCTCTCTCTCTCTCTTTCTCTCTGTGTGACTATCATAAATAAATAAAAAAAATTTAAAAAAATGTATATACTTAATTTGGGTATGATTGTCACCCAATCATCTTAGGTATGATTGTCATCCTATGATAGGATTGAGTATTTCTGTCCAATTCTGTGTGTCTCTCTGTACTGTCAAGCTTCAGAATGTTTTGCTGTTTTCCACCTACAAGTCTGACATTTGCTTAAGTTTGCTACTAGATATGCATTTAGCATCCATATTAAAGGGAATATCTTTTATAGCTCTTCTTTGCAGAGGTACTGTTTCAAATACTCATTTTCATCCTTTTGTATACCAAGTTCCAGAAAACATTTTTTTAGTTTATTTGTTTAGAAGCATAAATTCTGTGATTGACTTTTGTTTTTTTTTTTTTTTGATTGACTTTTGTTAAGGAGAAATGAAAATAATTGGATATGAAGAAATTATAGAATTCTTAGATCAGTAGTCTAAATAGAAAAAGGAATTTTAGTTGATAGAATGTACTTTGTTTATGATCAGTTTATAAAATTAGGATCACATAGAATGATTTCAAATCTGAAAGTGAATTTTGCTATTCAGTATTAGTTGTTATGGAGAAAATTAAATCATGTGAGAATATATGGAGTTATTCTAAAATGTTTGATGTTCTGTTCTTGATATTTGAAGGATAGTAATGGAAACTTGGAATTAGCAGTGGCTTTCCTTACTGCAAAGAATGCCAAGACCCCTCAGCAGGAGGAGACAACTTACTACCAAACAGCACTCCCTGGCAACGATAGATACATCAGTGTGGGAAGCCAAGCAGACACAAGTAAGTTTATTTCTCTTTCTCAATGCTTTAATAAGAATGTAATGAAAAACTTCCTTGGGAATATATTAATTTTGTTTAAGCAGAAGCAAAGGACAAAGACTACTTGACTTTAACCTTGATTCTTTTTAGTGTAGTTGCAAAGAGTATACATTTTTATTAGCTGCATCAGTGTTTTCTCCAGTTCAGGTATAAAAGATTGTATTTAAGTTATATATCCTTTCATAGAGCGTTTTACTTAATACTCAATTGTACTCAAATACAGAACAGCTATAGGTGTTATTCATGAAAGAAACAAACATTTCCAGGATTTTACAAGGGCACAAACATTTCTTTTGGCTTTTAAGTGTTGTTAGAGGCCTTAGTACTATTTTTGAAGGGGAGCTATTATTTCTTTTTTTTTTTTTTTTAATGTTTTATTTTTTTTTTAAATTTTTATTTATTTATGATAGTTAGAGAGAGAAAGGGAGGCAGAGACACAGGCAGAGGGAGAAGCAGGCTCCATGCACCGGGAGCCCGATGTGGGATTCGATCCCGGGTCTCCACGATCGCGCCCTAGGCCAAAGGCAGGCACCAAACCGCTGCGCCACCCAGGGATCCCATTATTTCTAATTATTGATAGGTTTTCCACTTAACAGAATTTTCCTTCCCTCAATCCTTGCCCCTCCCCAAAATGAAGATTTTAGAAAAACGTTTATTACCATGTAACAAAGTAAGCATACATACATACGCACACAGACATACACATATATACATACATATGGAAAGTTTTATGTGGGATATGACTTTTTCTTTATAGTGTGAATAGTTCATGCTTATATATAGTACTGAGTTTTTCAAAATACGTTTAGTTTCCTCTATATCTCATTATGGTGTAATAACTACACCATGTAAAATGTATTAATTTTATAAAATAAAAGATATTTATGCATTCTGTATTTGAGAAGTTTGATTACTAACTTGTATTTGAAGAGAATTTCTGATTTTTTCTTTAAAAGATTTTATTTTTAAGTGGTCTCTACACCCAGCATGGGATTCAAACTCACAACCCTCAGATCAGGAGTTACCTGCTCTACTGACTGAACCAGCCCCTCTGATATTGTTTACAGACTTTCTCAAATTTAAGAAACAACTAGGAAGAACAAATTCATATGGTTGTTTTAAGTATTGTCAGTAAAGATTATTTTAATGCTTTTTAAAATATTTTAATTTTGTATTTTCAGGGTAATCTTAATATTTTTGTTCACAAATGATCTTATGTCAGCCAAAGCTGAAATACTCTTAAGCTCACATAGGTAATAAGTGATGGAAGAAGTTTTATTTATGTGAGACAGACCCAGTTGTTTATGTCTAAGTTCAAGACAAATTGTGGTTTGGACCCTATCTACATCTTTAACTTCATTTTCTGTTGTTTTCCTCTTCTCACTTTATACTGTGATAATTCAGAGTGGTTTGGAGTTCTTATCCACTCAGTGTTATTTAATTTCTTTGGTCTTTACACTTGTTGTTCCTTCTGTCTACAATCCCCTGTAGCCTCTACACCCTAGCCTAATTACCTTCGGTGTTGTAAGATTTAGTTCAGGAGCTTCTGACTTTAGAATATTTCTCCTGGCTTCTAGATTGAAGCAAGTGCTTCTCTAGCACTCAGAGTATACTTGGGTCTTAATGAGTACTGTGCAATTTTGAAATTATTTGCTTGTGCCTTTCTTTCTTACCAAACAGGAAGCATAACAGGGCAAAAGACCATTGATCTTCCTACCCTCATGCTAGAATAGTTTGCATCGTTTCTCAGAAAGTTTCATTGAATTATTTTTGATAATATGTCTAAAAAAAGCTGTTTCAGAACCAATGAAAAGGAATGGGCTTGAAAAGCTTGTTGCAAGAAGTTAGAAAAAAGAGAAGTAGCATAAATAGAGGAGGAATTTGTATGTGAGAATAATACCTATCTTTCAAGGTCCTGAGACTTGGGGGAAAATAAAATTAGGTAGAGAAAGGAGAAAACGTTTTTGACTGAAGGCAATTGGTTAAGGTGAAGGAAACAGGAAATTGACTAACATGGTTCACTGTTCTAGTGGAAAGGATGACAAGATTTTAGACTGAAAGCTGTGAATTCTTAATATAGATGGTGGATTTTGTGACATGAGGTAGTATATATAAGTAGGTAAGGGAATTAGGACTGTAAGACACTTTCCTAAATACTTTCTTATTTGCTCTGTGAGAGTCAGCAAGTATTGTTTAAGCCAGATGTTAATACCTGTTCAAGACTTTTGACAAGGAATAGTGAAAATGGTCTGGACAAGAGAGATTTGAATAGATGCTCTTAGGGAGAAGGCAACCTCATTTCAGAAGATGTGTGTCACATATGAATAAGATTAAAAATTGTGTGTGTGTGTGTGTGTGTGTAGCTCTTCAAAAATATTCATTAAGTAGTTTTTAAATAAGATTTATTTATTTAAGAGAGAGAGAAATATCTTGTGCTCATGCAAATGCAGGGGAGAGGGAGAGAGAGAGGGAGAGACAGTCCCAAGAGGTCTCCACATTGAGTGTAGAACCCAGTATGCGGCTTGATCTCATGAGATAGCAAAATTATAACCTGAGCTAAAATAAAAGCAAGAGTCAGTCTGGTCAACCAACTGGTGCCACTCATTAAAATATAATTTTCTATTTCACTTGAAAGTAATGGTAGAGAAATGGAGTTTCTGGTTCATTACAACTGATTATCATTTTGAGCAAATTGTGTGCTGTTGTGGTTTCTTTATCAGTAAAATGTGTTATCCTTCTCACCAAGGTGCTGATTTATACTTAATAATTCAGTAAGTTGGGACAGCCTGGGTGGCTCAGCGGTTTAGCACCACCTTCAGCCCAGGGCCTGATCCCAGAGGCCTGGGATCGAGTCCCATGTCGGGCTCCCTGGATGGAGCCTGCTTCTCCCTCTGCCTGTCTCTCATGAATAAATAAATAAAAAATCTTTTAAAAAAAATTCAGTAAGTTGGATGATGGGTCCATAAAGTTGTTTTCAGGTTATTGAGAAAAACCCTAAAAATATAGTGTGGTGATTATATTATAATAGTATCAACCTGGGAAAAAGTATCTGATGAGATAACAATTAAATCTTTTCCATTTAATAAATTTGTATCATATTTCATAAAGTTCTAAGCAGTACAGTTGCCTTTAGGAAATAGATTCAGCATTTAAATTTGGCAGTGTCACAGTAGTGTTAAATGGCTTAAAAGTGAAAAAGTAAGGAGATGTCATACATTCAACAGATTCTTTAAATTACTGTGCTATTAGTCCTAAGAAGAAATGAAATCTTTTGTGTTTTAATTCTTGGAAGGAGTGGTAAAACGTGAGGAGGAATGCCAGGAAATAATCACAAATATATATTCAAACACAGGTCTCTATTGAGAAAACTTACTGTAAGAGCTGCAGGAATGTGGTGTATTGGAGTAATCAGGGTGTCAAGAAGTTCTCAAGGGATTGTTTTATATAGAAAGATCCTTTCTGAGCATTTTCTTAATTTCATATGAAATATGTTGTTATTTGAAAGTTGACCATAGTTTAACTTAATTTTTTCAAATATGGCATGTTTTTTAACTTTTAAGAAATTTTTTATTCCTTCTTTTCTTTTTTAAGTATTAAATCTCTGATGGCCAGGGATAGATAAAACATAAAGCATTGCTAACTTTACATGTGCCATTATCTATTGGTTGTGGTGCTGATAGAACATCTGTATTTTGAAATAAAGTCTGTAATGCTAAGTACATAAGATCACTTGTTGACATAAGCTCTTTTACAAGGAATAAAATCCATCTTTTTTTTTTAATGACTATAAGGGGATAGCTTTTAATGGCCTATAGAAGTCACATTTGGGGATTGTGGAGAAATTTTCTGTTATGCATAACTGGGTATGTCAGAAGATAAGATTTTATCACTTTATTTGAAGATTAACACGTATTTATGAACCTTCATTTAATGTTGAAGAAGTAATTACATTTTCAATAGTTAGTAGGACTATATCCTTTTTACCTGTCATATTGAGAGAAAAAGGAAACATTCCAAGGAAAGCTTATACTCTGCATAATAAGGAATTAAGTAGTAATGTACTTGGTATCTTTTCATTGCATTTTAATTTTCCATACTCTACTGAACTCTGAGAAAAAGCCCTAATCATTTGAAGTAGTATTAGTGAAACTTTTAGGCATCTTTTTTCACTACTTGGATCTCTTATCCAGATTGGATATTGTAGATTCTTAAATGAATGCTTCCCACCTCCATCTTAAATTGGAAATAAAATTGTGTTGGAGTTTTGCAATAAAAAATATTAATGCAGAGGGGACTAGGAAACTGCAAGATATTGAGATATCATAGGTATATACTTAATAGATTCTGCTAAGTTTTTGTGTCATGACAGACTCTGTCATAGACATGTCCATGTAAGGCTTTTTGCCCAATTTGAAATCAAATAGTAATACTCTTTTCTTCATGACCATTAAGTTCTTGTTAAAACAGGAAAAAAACTGTATATGCCCACCAGAACAAGATGTGCTACAATTGAGCAATCAAAGTATGGATCAAAAGATGAGAGGGATTTGGGTAGGTAATTTCAACACAGACAGTAATGCCACATATTGCCTTAAGTTTCAGAGAAATTGGTATAAGGCATTGGAATTACTGTTAAGTGGTCAACCCCTTATAAACTTAGAATTGGTATATTTTTCCTCCAAAAGAAACTGAGTTATTAGGTAAGGATTGCATAGAAAGTGAGGTTCTGTCTTAGAACCCTGGTCTTGGTTACATTGCTTAGCCAGCCTAAAAGTGATGTAAAGCCCAAGTAATATATAGACTCAAGTCTAGGGCGTTTACCTCTGCTGAGGGTAAATTGCTTATGTTAAGCAGTTTAGGATTTTATTAATTGAATGCTAATATTTTTTCCATTCTTCAAATATGTTAAACAAGTAACTATGGATAGAAAAAAAATAATACAAAGACAGTTAAATCTCTTTTTTCCATAGAGATTTCTTTTTCTCTTTTTCTTTACCTTTTCCTTTTTTAAAGATTTATTTATTTGACAGAAAGAGAAAGCACGCAACCTGAGAGAGAGACGGAGAGGGAGAAGCAAACTTCCTGCTGAGCAGGGAGCCCAGTATGGGGCTGGACCCCAAGATTATGACCTGAGCTGAAGGCAGATGCTTAACTGACCGAGCCACCTAGATGGCACTCCATCAAGATTTCTAATTGCATAAAGCTATTTTGATGATTCACCAAAAATCAAGGTTAAGCATAAAGATGAAATGCTATAATGGTGTGAAAGTTGATCACAACCAGTTGAATGCAACTAGGCTAGGCTTCTACTCTATTCTAAGCATGTACTTAGAATTCTGTTAGACATGTACTCCAAAATGACTTGTGTAACTTTATGAATTTTCTTAAATTTTATGGCAGAATAATAGCCATAGGCTATAACTTTTGTTGACTAATATTGAATGTTAACTTCAATTTTTTTTTCGTAATCCAAGTTGGAAAACCTTAAAGTCTCTGACAGACTCAGCAATAGTTCCTTTACTATTCACTTTTTTTTTTTTTTACCAGTGCTGCTGCCATTATACTTTCAGCAGCTATTATTAAAAATAGAACAAGACCATTTAGAGCTGAGCTGTTCGATATAGTTGCCAATAGTCACATGTGGCAACTTAAATTTAAATATAAATTAATACTAAAATTTAGTTTCCTCTCTTGCCACTAGCCATATTTTCCATGTTCAGTAGAAGTCACATGTGCCTGGTGGCTACTGTATTGGACAGTGCAGATTAATAGAGTATTTCCATCATCACAGAAGGCTCTTTTGTACCTTGATGTTTGAGAGAATCTGAGTTCAGCAGTGAGAAGATTGGAAAAGTAGGAACATCTTATGAGCTGACAGGAAGCAGAGAGAGGAGAATGGAAGCGTGGGGTGGGAAACACAATTTGCATTGAGTATGTCTTCTTGCTTTTAAGTACTGTTCTTCTAATGTGATACTTCATGCTATTTGTCCTTTCACTTACTAGAAAAAATTCTGGGTGGATAAAGCATATGTTCTCTAGTCTTCTAATTAGTGCCACTGGAAGATGGCTCACTTATTTTTGTCTCTGTTCTGTAGTCTATATTTAGTCTTATTTGTTTAACAAATATTTATTGATTGCCTCATCTGTATCAGGTAGTTTTTTAGGCCACAGAGTCTCAGTTTACATAAGGGAAAGACAGACAGTAAACAATAAATAAATAATGTCAGGTAGTAGTGAGTTCATGAGAAACAGTAGAGAAGGGTAAAGGGACAAAGGGTGACAGGGATGTGGTTGGATGTCAGGCAGGGAATGTGCTGAGACAAAGAATTGGTCAGGGAATCTCTCTAGGATGAGTTCACATTTATCCAGATATCTGAATGAAGTTAGGGAGTAGACTTCGTGATGTCCGAGGCAGGTGTATCCCAGACTAGGCAGGAGCATATTTGGCTCAGGAAATGAATGGTGTGGATATCGTCATGGTGAAACAGAGTGCGTGAGGGTGAGAATGGTAGTTTTCTTATTTCTGATCTGCTGACCATCCCTTTGTTCATTTTTGCCTGTCTCTCTCTCTCTCTTTTTTTCATTCTCAGCTCCATCACTTACCAACCACATCAACCTGTCCAGTTGCCTGTCTCTCTTAAGGGCATCCCCATCCTTCTGGTAGCCCAGTGATTTTTTTTTTTTTTTTTTAAACAAGCTCTTCCTAATCTCCCAAAATAATTTAGTTTGCAGTTGTGTCAGTTTTTGTGTATTCCCTTCAGTTGCTCTTGTCTGGTATATATTATTACAACTCCTCAAACTCTTATTCAACACTTTAACTCTTAACTCTCCTAACAGTTCTTTCTACTCATACCATTCCCCCGCCTAGAAATCTTTGCTGGTGATATATATAAACTTGATTAATTGGTAGGGGGAGGGGAACGTTTTCCCTTAGGCTTAACCTTATTTGGTTAAGGAAAACAATGGAAGAATTTTTTCAAAATCTTTACATATATTGCAGTTTCAACTATATTATGGGCTAAATTGGCTTTATGGGCTAATTTGGAAGCCTCATGTCACTTAATATGCTGTTTTCATGGGAAAATGAATTATGAGTTATAAATAATGCATTGATTTGAAGTCTAATTCATTGTTAAGCTGATGACTGCCTATATTTTGGAGTAAGCAGAGAAATGTTTCAGAGTCGGTATTTAAGTTTTAATACTGAAATAATATTTCTTTGGAGAGTGAAAGATTTATTAGGTGAGTGTTATGTTTTGGTATTTATATTTCCAACTTTATAGAAAATAATCTTTTAATTTGGGCAGACTTGAAAATGCTGGAGGTTTTTGTAACATGCGATTTTTTCTAGTGTTACTCAGCTAACAGTGACAATTGTGTCCTTGAATTGTGTTCATACTTGTACTAGAGGGAGGGTTGGCTGAAACAAAGTTTGGTGTTTCATTGAGATCCTCCCTTGACACAGATATAAAAATATTCATAAGACCTTGGTATTTGGATGGAATTTTTTTTTAAGATATTTTATTTATTTGAGAGAGAGAGAGTGTGTGTGTGAGTGAGAGAGCACTAGCAGGGGGAGAGGCAGAGGAAGAGGGAGAAGCAACTCCCCCCTGAGCAGGGAGCCTGATACAGGGCTCAATCTCAGGACCCTGGGATCATGACCTGAGCTGAAGGCAAATGCTCAACCTACTGAGCCACCCAGGTGCCCCCTGGATGAAAGTTTTACAAAGGCTAAATTTTTACAGTTGAAATTAGAAATTGTTTCAGTTAGAAATTATTTATAGCCAAGCATATTCTCTGTTCCTTTTTTGAGTATAAGCATATAAGAAACTCATAGAGGGCTAGTTTTCATTGTGAAACAAATAGTTCATTACATGTTTCATGTTTTAGGAGAAATTGTGCTAACTCCAAACAAAGGAAAAACTCATGTTTAACCATTCTGTTGAAATGTGTGTGAGTAGGTTATAGTGGTCTTTGAGGATTGCCTTATTGTTTAAAATATCCTATGGAAAGAGGAGGCTTTATGAAGTAATGGGAACATCATGGAGAAAGTTATTGTAATTATAATGAAACTACAAGTAATAAACTTTCTCCATTGCTTAAAGGAAAAAGCTCCAACTTTTCAGTTAAGGACCAATAGTCTCTGATTCACCTATCTTTCTAGCATTAAAGACTACTATTGCTTATTTCTTCCTGTGCTTACACTCAATATTTCTGACACCAGAAATGTGAATTTTTTTCCACACCTCACTGATACTCTAGTACTAGTGGGGTGTCCTGTAATTCAGTTCAATTCTTACACTCTCTACCTGATGTTAACTTTAGATTCTATAAGTTAAGGGCTTGCAGTCCCACAAGACACCCACACTTTAGATGCCAGTCATATGTAGTGAGTCCGCAGGTTCATTCCATAAGTCTGTCTGACTTGGCAACAAATTGGGGGTTCTCAAAACCCCCTCTTTGAGTTTGAGAATTTGCAATAATGGCTCGCAGAACTCAGGGAAACACTTAACATGTCCTGGTTTATTTTTTTAAAAAGAATATGATAAAAGGATACAGGTGAACGGTCAGATGAAGAGGTACATAGGGAAAGGTCTGGAAGGGTCCCAGGCACTGGAACTTCTGTCTCATGGAGTTGGGGTTTGCCACCATACCAGCATGTGAATATGTTCATCAACTTGGAAGCCCTCTGAATGCTGTACTTTAGAGATTTTTATGGAGGGTTGGGCAGGTAGGCATGATTAGATTATTAACCTAATCTCTAGCCCTTCTCTCCTCCCAAAGAAAAAATTCCTCTCAAAGTTCCAAGCTTCTCACCATGGCTTGGTTTTTCTGGTTTTTCTGGTGCAGCATTCATCCTGCATCTATACCAGGAGTCCACCAGAACTCATCGTAGTAAAGCAAAAGATGCTCCTGTCACCCAGGAAATTCCAAATAATTTAGGAACTCTGTATCAGGAAATGGGTCAGAGACCAAATATTAGAAACTAAAGTTATTCCTGGCATCTCTATCACTTGTGTTGCTCTTGGAATGGATTTACCTATGCATGATTTTATTACACCATGGAAAAGATTTCATTCTAAATATTAGAAGAATGTCTACATTATAAAACAAATCAAAATTGTTGGTATCACTTGATTTACCCAAAAAAGCTTTTAATGTTGAGAAAATGTGTGCGTAGTGGTAGGAACAAGCTTTCCAAAGTTATCATTTTTGCTTGAAAAGTCTGCATTCCTCATTGGCAACACATACTCTCATTTGTTCTCCTATATAGGTGGCAGGCTCACTTTGTTTATTCTCGAGAAAATATCTGCCAGATCCTGAAGTTTGAGTAATCATAGTTTGTAGTTTTTTTTTTTTTTCCAAGTAAAAATAGTATTCCGTGAAAAAAAGATAAGCCAGTTCAATTGGCTTGCAGCTCAAGCACTGAATTAGTGTTTTCTCTTGAGCAAAAGCTTACTTTGGATGCAGCAGAAGTACTATGCATACTTCCTGTTTTGTCACATAGAATGAAAAGAATATGTAAGTCAGTGATTGAGATTTAATAAAATAAAATTTTCCCTTTTTATCAAGGATCTAAGAGAAACTGGCCTTTTTTTTTTTTTTTTTGGAATAGTGAGTATCAATAGTTGTAATACAGTACATTACTCAAAGAACTTGGTGGTACTGCCTCGATTTTTGCAAAAATGCAGTACTTTTATGCACTAAAAGGCTCCATTGACTACTCTTGGAGATCTGCTAGTAGAAAGGAAAGATTCATAGTTTTAAGATTTAAGTTTAAAGCTGTCAACCATTCTTTATTCCTTTTTGTGTGCATTTTATTTTATTTTTTTTAATTTTTATTTATTTATGATAGTCACACAGGGAGAGAGAGAGAGGCAGAGACACAGGCAGAGAGAGAAGCAGGCTCCATGCACCGGGAGCCCGACGTGGGATTCGATCCCAGGTCTCCAGGATCGCGCCCTGGGCCAAAGGCAGGCGCCAAACCGCTGCGCCACCCAGGGATCCCGCCATTCTTTATTCTTATGATGATATACTTCATTTCTCACAGCTTCAGTTATTTACAAAATAAGGTTAAAAACCTTGCCTTGTTTTTTGCATTCTTGTTGCTTGAGTTACAATTAAATCATGAAAGGTCTAATTATAAGTTGTTGCTATTTCTAAGTGAGTTTCTGCTTTAGCCAGTTTCCTTTACTTGTCAGACATGAAACAGTAAACACTCCAGATAGTTTCAAAGAAGAAATTTAATCCAGGGAGTTAGGTTCAAAAAAAAAAATCTGGATGGAGTGGAGGAGGTTCTGCAGCTTGTCCTTATGAAATGATCCCCAAATTCTTGCAGAACTGGCTAGCCAGGGAAGCTGTTCCCTCTGCCACCGTCAGGAAGGTAGTGTGACTCAGGAGGCTGTTTCTGGGACTACTGAGTTCAAAAACATACTTCTGGAGCTGCAGCCTAGAGAACAAGCAGGCAGGATTAGGTAACTGCTACTGAGCTATGCCTGAACATTGGAATGCAGAGTCTAGTTGCCCCTTCTACTCTTGACATCCTGAATCTGGAAATTGGACACTGGAATGCTGTGCGGAACAATCTGTACCTGTCCAGTCATGCTGGAGAAAAGAGCCTAAAGCAGCAGGATGGCTTTCCCTCACTTCTGCCTTCTGTATCCCCCGCATCCCCCTAATGTATCTAGCTGGTGGAACCTAAATTCTCTTCAGAACCGTAACTGTCAGTGAATTGGGAAAATAGATTTGTTTGTTTTAATCTTTCTAGCTTCTGTAGTTGAAGAAAGCACACTAGGAGGGTGAGGGAATGGAATCTGAGGGCTAATTAGTCATATCCCCCAAACTGATTTTTCTGCTTCTTTGTGATTTTCAAATTATTTATTTTTTTACTTCCATTATTCTCTCTTTACTAACTTGAGTTCTAGTCATTATTTAATGACCAAAATATCCTCATTTTTTGAGGCACATTTATGCCTTTCTAGTCCTAGCTGCTTCATCAGTTTTTAAGTTAGACTGGATGGCAACACCCCTATGGTATCTATCTATGACTGTGATCTAGGTGGACTTGGGTCTTGTAAGTAAGACTTAGGAAATCTTTGGCCTGTCAGTATATTTAGGCATGCTCCATCATTTCACTAACCTTGCTATATACTCTGTTCTGCATTTTACTTGACTAAATTTTTTTGGACCCTACTTATTACATTTTCATAGGTTTTATTATACTTCTAAAGATATTTAAAAAACACCTTCCATAGCCAGCTATTATTTCTAATATTTTTAATATTCTTTTATAAACTACTGTTCAGAGAAAAAAGTGTGGATAACAATAGAAGTAGACTTTTGAAACTATCAATATACGTTATTTCTTTCTCAATAAGTGTGGCTTATTCTTTTTGAATAACTACATATAACTCTAGAGTTAAATGGTAAAATGCAGGCATTTTATTTCCTATCCCTACCCTTTTTATGTTTCCCCTCTTGCAAATTCCTTTTACAAGATTACAAAGAAAAAATTATTTTTTAATGTCTCAAATACAAATAAAATAAATATACAGCGTATACAAGATACCTGTAAGCATAAGCCTAACCACACAAAGTTATAGCTTTTTGTCTTTCTTATCATACTGTTTTGTAATATGGCTCTTATGATAATGGGTGTATTATTGCCATCTTCTGAGTGAAGGAAATAGACCAATATATATTGGGAAATTGGATTAAAAAGGTTTTCTTGAAGGTAGTAATAATATCTGTGGCCTCTGTTCTTTGGAAAAAGAATACTTACAGCATCAAGACTATTTTCTTTCTAACAAAAGAAGTTGGTATCATGTATTTGTATATTTCTTTTTATGAAATGAAAAGTTTTTTTTAAAATGAGAGGACTGCATGTTCATTGAATATTCAGATGGTAGAGAAGTGTTTAAAATAGAAAGTGAAAGGCCTTGTTACTTCCTTCCTCTTCCCATAACTCTCTTCTTCAAAATTAACCACTGTTAACAGTTTAATACATTCTTCTAGTCTTTACAAAATATATAAATAAGCATTTATGTATTCATGGTCAATTAGGTTCTGAAGCATAATTTTTGAGATCTCAGTTATTATTATACTTTGTTAGTTAATGTCTGGGTGGTAGTATGCATGAACTGTAATGTGTGTATATTTGGATAAACTTCAGAAAGCATAAATGTAAATGTTTAATTATGGTGATTTCAATTTTTGTTGGTAAAGACCTGTTTTTAGTGATCTTTCTACTTGTTAGCTTTTCATCAGAGGCTTCATAGCAAACATTGAGATTCCTGTGCAGTGAAAAATATTTATGCTCTTTATGTTTTAGGCATATTTTGTAGGGAAGAGCATTAAGTTTTAAAATATAACCAATTTAAAATGTACTTTGCATTCTTTTCAGAGAGGCTCTTATGGAGAATTAAGTTGGTGCTGACTTTGGTTTGAAAGGATATATTGCGTATAGAATCCCCATGATAAGAATTACCTTCATTTTGTTTGACTTTTAATTTTGAGAAAGATAGTTTTGCTTTTCAGATGTGATTGATCTCACTGGAGATGATAAAGATGATCTTCAGAGAGCAATTGCCTTGAGTTTGGCGGAATCAAACAGGGCATTCAGGGAGACTGGAATAACTGATGAGGAGCAAGCCATTAGCAGGTAAAAACATAATTTGTATAAAATAGATATAAGTATTACTTATAATAGAAATAATAATTGGCTTTAATTTCAAGAGGCACAGAGATATATTTTGTTATTCTGAAGAAACCCATTAAGAAACTTTAGTATTGTTTTTATATTTTCTGTAACCAAAGTTTTCACATTCTAGTTCTGATTGATTTGGAGCTTAGATTTTTAGGATTTTGGAGTGGCATTATGAGGCATTAAATTTAGGTGAATATTTTAATACTTTTTTTATTTTTATTTTTCTTCCTCTAATTTCTTTTGGATACATTGCCCCATTTAGTTTGTAGTCATTTATAGCAGAGGTTAGCAAACGTTTTATGTAAAGGGCGAGTAGTAAATATTTTAGACTTTGTTGGCCATATGGTTTCTGTCACAGCTACTCAACTCTAATATAGACTCTAGTATAGTAGTGCCAAAGCAGCCATAGATAATACATAATTTAATGAGTGTGGCTATGGTCCAATAAATCTTGTTTTAAAAAACAGGCTGCCAGCTGGATTTAGCCCATGGGCCTTCATTCTCCATCTTCTGATCTATAATATAATAGTTTACTTACAGTTTTTTTTTTCTTAAAGAAATTGGGAAGATTCCAAAATGTGTGATAGAATGCATCTTTTGATTTAATAATGGAAACTTTTTAGTTTGAAACATTTTGATTTGTTGATGGGTCAAATAAAAATAAATTTGTTTTATCAGGAAACAATGTTGATTTTGAAAAGTCTTTAAAATATAACTATAATCTTCTAAACAACTCTATGGAGGTGTAGTGGTAGCTATTTTATTGAGGAAGAAATTGATCTTTTAAGAGGTTGAATGATTTTCCAAAAGTACACAGCGAGGGTAAATCTTATGACTCTAGTGTTTTTTTCCCAATAACACAAGTTGCTTGGAATATAACAGCTTTCTCAGATAATTTCCCTTACCATGGTATCAGTAGTATATTTCTTTCTAAGTAATCTGAGATTATTGTATGGCAGGAGAGGTCTCAAAATGCTATGTTTAGCAAAGGCACATAATTATTTTTAGTAATACTTTTTAATGTCTTTAAATGTTACTTTGGAAACTTCATAAAACATTGTATTAAGATGAGAAGGCTTAAAATTCATTGTCCTCTTCAGTTGGGTGTAATATCAGTTAATGCCAGTAATTCTAAATGAAAAAACAAAAATTTATGCATTATCTTTAGACATTGTAATTAGGCCTATTTTATGAGGGATTTAGAGAAATTGTAAAATTTGATTTGTCTCAAAAAATGGATTGGAATGAAATAATTGTCTTGAATAATTATAAAACTTGACTACTTATGCTTTGATCAGAAATATTTTAAACGTGAAATACGTGAGTTGGATTTCATATTTAAAGGAAATGATCTATTATATGTTAAAGAATATAGAATAGAATATATGCCATGATTCAAATCTTGTTTTTAAAAATATATGTATATTTTTGTTTAAATGAATTTATGTTAGTATACAAATAGAAAAAACTATGGAAGCTTATATACCAAATAGTGTCAGTAGTTTTATATCACATGTTTTTAAATTAAAACAGCATGTTGTAATTAGTTAATAAGTAAAAATAACTTGAAAGTTAAAGTATTAAAATTATTCCTAATCTGTTAAGTTTAATGTATTCATTACATATTGTTCTAGATACTCATTTGTGTCCAAATGGAAACAATATCTCTTAAGATAGTGTTTTTTATTATTGGTCTTCTAAATTTTAATATACTCTTAAAATAGTTAATACTTTATAAATATTTTTATTGTACATAACATGCAGATTTGGTGTAGTGTAATAGAAGTAAAAACTTATATTAATTTACTAGTACAAAATGTAAGTTTTTGTGGTGTGTAGATTTTATAACTTACAGTTAACAAAATGTTAAATATAAAATGTGCGGTTAATAAGACATGTAAATCATACTGTGTCAGAAGAAAGGAATGTGAGAATTCTAGCTAACCCTTTGGTAAAGAGATATTTGTTCCAGTGGGTTTTATTAATAGGCTTAGGATTCTAAATTCAAAAGGGGAAATGATGTATTTTTAAGAAAAAGTTTATATATCATGCTCAAAAGTAAATATAACTATTTATACAATACTTAAGTTCACATAACAAAATTTTGCCAAATTCCTAGAATCATTTGATGATAGTTATATTTTAGCAGACATACTTTGATATGTATTCATACATTTGGAATATAACATTATAATTATTTGAGTCACAGCCTATCTTTTTATATCTTACAATCTTCTGTTCAGCCGCTCACAAAATTATGGTGAAATTTCTTAAGAAATTGAATATTTTTAAAGTGTCCTTCTTAATATAATTACTCCTCAATGTCAGGATTGGATGTATTTATTATAATTATTTCATGGTTACTATGCTTAGATGGGGAACAAGTACAATATGGATAACTGAATTTGCTAATAAACTACATTGTAATTGATTTGTGTCTGTGATGTGTTTGTTGTGAAAATGACTTGCTTCATGAAATGACTTTGAATTAGTTGTGTAGAGGATCGGGCTAGATTTTAGTTAAAGTTGTTACATACAAATCTAGGTATTTCAAGAAAAAATATGGTGGTCTAAGAAATTTTCTGATGGAAACAGCCAGAGTGTACTGTTTTGTTGTATATAAATTATTTTAAGATCTTAGCAGTATTCCAGAATTAAGATAGTAAAGACTAAAATAGAACTACATCAGAGTGAAAGCAGGAAACCAAAGAAGTAAGTTCAGAACACTGAAAGTCATTTCTTGACGTGATATTTACTTGTGTATATAAACTTGAACTTCAGTTATGATATCCTTGTTGAGTATGGGAAAAAGAAGTCAGAGGCCATGGTCTGTGTAAGGTCTGGAGCTTTAATAAGAGATCATTTCCCTTATTAAGTGTTATGTCAAAGGGTGACATATTTACAATAAGAGTAGATTATATGTATCCTCCCCCTTCCCCCTTCAGAACCTTAGAGCATTGCAAAGACAGTTGCTCTTGCTCTTGCTCTGAGGGGAGCAATTAGAGGTGATAGGACTTGCCCCTGCAAAGTTGTACCATGGGTTCGCAGCTGAAATTTCTATCACTTTAGTAGTCTAGTAATTCTCAACTTGGGAAATTAGTTATTGTTTTTTTTTTAAGGTGCTAATTCTTTATTGAGGAATATAATATTACCAGGGAAGCAAAGATAAAAAGGGAATGAGAGAAAGCAAATTCAAGGGGATATGCTACTCAGCTTGCCACACTTATAAAAACAGATAACCAAACAAACAAAAATGTAAATACTGTTGATTGCTTGGTCACACTAAATGTCCGTAGGAGAATTTAGTTTTATATGGTGTTGGATTTATATTGTTTCTAGGTCCTAATGGAATCAAAAGTACGTTGTCTCTCTAGGAAGGTTTCTTTATCCTTGGCCTCAAAGAATCCCCTTCAGTAACTTTTGAAGCTCTCCTGGAACCACCTATGACAATTACCACACACACTTGGAAAAAAGTCACTATGAGGAGCAGCTAGAACAATAGGCAACAAAAATCAAGAAAAATGCACCAAATATTTAGATATTGTTATGGATAGAACTATGCTTTAGCTTTTAAAGGCAATAAGAAATAAGAAATACTTGAAAATATGACCTAACACATTTGAAAAAGAACTGAAAATACCTTTTGGAAATGAAAATTAGAATTACTAAAGTAAGAAAAGAAAACAGTATAGGCTTAATAGATTAGAAATAGCTAAAGAACATATTAGACTAGAGGGAGTATATAGGAGAAGAAATTCTACAACTTGTAACAGATAACTGAGAGAGAGTTTGAAAGACATGGAAAATAGTGAGTAGATTATCATAGTTTACTTGGTATTACAGAAGGAGAGGAGAGAGTGAGCCAAAGGCCAATTCAAGGAGTGAATCATTGAGGATTTTTCAGAAGTGGGGGGAGAAAAAAACCCTATAATTTTACAAAGCCCAACAAATCCTAGTCAGGAAAATGAAAAGAAACTCACCCCTAGGTTCATAATACTGATAACTCTGGAATGTCTAAGACTGAGAAAATCTTAAAGATATTCAAAGAAAAAAAAGTGAAATTATCCTTAAAATAGTGACAGGAAGGGTGATGAATGACACAAATTGACACAAGACTGTCAATTAAAGTAGTTGCCAGAATTCTATACTTGGTGGAACAGTTCTGGGTAGTCTTACCAGGGCATTTTTCTTTGTGATTAAGCTTCCAGTTCTGAAAGACTGAAAGACTACTTGTATAGCCCCCACTGCTACAAAAGCAGTATGTCCTATTCTGGTAGTTGTAATTTTACCCTTTTTTTTTTTTTTTTTTAAAGATTTTATTCATTTATTTAGAGAAAGCACAGGAACAAGGGGAAGAAGGGGAAGAGGGCAAGTGCACAGGGATTGGGAGAGTGTTTTCCCAGTTGAATGTGGAGGCTGACATGGGGCTTCATCTCATGACCCTGAGATCGTGACCTGAGCTGAAATCAAAAGTTGGGTGCTTAACCAGCTGAGCTACCCAGGCAGTTTTTTTGTAGTAATTTTCTACTTGAACCTGACCTTTCTAGAATGGTAGGTACAAGAGGAAAAAAAGGTATTTTTATAGAATTACAAGGGACTCTTTGTACCTCCCACTTTGGCCTGCATGGGCCACTGTAAAGGAACTGGGTGAGTAGTATGCTCAACCAACTAATCATCATCTTTACACTTTAAGACCATTCAGTCCAACAAAGAAATCCAGGTGTCTGAACTAGAGTTGAGTTTGGGAGCCACCTGGAGGGTTTCCCAGTCAGAATGGCCTGGAGTTGTCATTAGGGGAAAGAAAAAAGCATCATGTCCAGGAATGGTTAGGGTGGGATTCTAAATTTTCAACGTAGGTTTCTGTAACTCCCACCCATTTCACCCTAGTCATTACTTGAAAGCTATTGTGAGAGGAGGAAATTGCCTTGAGAAGACGTGTTGAATAGGAGTAGGTGAGGGAGGCAGTTACAAATCGTTTTAAGTTGATTTGTGAAAATAATTCAAGGGCTTAACAATATCAGATGCCTGCAGATCTTAGGAGATCCATACATAGAATGCTTCTTATTCCATTTTTTGAGTAGCTCTTATGATAAAAAGGTACACCATTGTCAGATTATAAGTGGTTTGGAAAAATTGAAAATATGAAACAGATTAGTTTCAAAGGCTGCAAGACTGTGGCCAGAAATGACTGATAAGACTGGAACAGCAAAATTGTAACTTGAAAAGGTGTCAATAATGAGGTACCACTGATAGTCCCAAGAAGGGAGTGAATAAGGGGAGAGGTAGGTGGTCAAAGTTTCTATGTGTCAAATCTTACAGATTTGTGCAGGAGTACATGTCTGACAGGCAGTGGTAGCCTCTCTTAATGTGTACTCAACATATGATTGTAGACATGTTGCCTTATTGGGTATGGTGGCAGACACAGCAGTGGTGGTCACTGGGGTAGTGCATACTGACTGAGTCATCCCATTAGAGAACAGGGACCACTGTATATATCCATCACAATGGCTAAAATGAGAAATATAGACAATACCAAGTATTAACAAGCATGTGGAATAATTAGAACCGTCACATACTGTTTGAGATAATGTATAATGGAATTACCACTTTGGAACACTGGGAATTTCTAATGAATTTCAACAAATACTATTCTAGTGCTGTTTCTATCCCTAGGTATAGACCCTTAAGAAAGGAGTACATTGTAGCTTTTTTGATAATAACAAAAAGCTATAAACAAAAGGACACAAAAGAGTAACTGCTGCGTGATTCCATGTATGTGTTGTTTAAGGACATGCACAACAAATTTATGGTGCTAGAAGTCAGAATGATGATTTTCTGGGAGGTGGAGAGGAAGGACATTGTTGGCTAAAAAAAGGGTATTAGAGAATCTTCTAGACTAATGGAAATTTTCTATATCTTGATCAGGGTGGTGATCATATGGGTGTATACATATGTAAAAAGTTTCACTGAGCTGTACATTTAAGATTTGTGTATCTTATCATGTACAGATTACCCTCTACAAAGTACTCTTTCCAAAAAAAAGCATGTTTTGAGCTATGTTTGATAATCAGCATGCAAAATTATATTTCTGTGTATAAAAAAGAATGATAGAAATTTTAAAAAGCTACCATTTATAACATAAAACTGTGAAAGTCCAGTAATAAATTTAATGAATATGCAAGAACTTACCAAGGAGAAAATTGGAGGATATCACTGATACATATTAATGAATATGTAATTAATTGGAAGCATATTGTATTTCACAAATTGAAGGACTGAACATAGTAATTTTTTTTTAGAGAGGGGATGCACAGAGCAGGGAAGGGCAGAGGGAGAAGGGGAGGGAGAGAATCTTAAGTAGGTTCCACGCCCATTGCAGAGCCCCACATGGAGCTCAGTCTCACAACCCCTGAGATCATGACCTGAGCCCAGAACAAGAGTCAGACTTTTGACCTACTGAGCCATCCAGGAGGACTGAACATCATAAAAATGGTCAGTTCTTCTTAAACTGACAATGGGTTTAGTGTTATCCTAATCATACTATAACTTTTTTTAAAAAGGATATCAACAAAACGATCCCTCCCTCCCTTTTTTGTCTCCCTTCCTTCCTTCCTTCTTTCTTATTTTCTTTTTCGTTGGTCTACAGCTTAAATAATATGTATATTTTTCAGTGAGTATGATGTTTCCCTAAATGTACTTAGATGATCTAAAGTGGGATGCTTTCAACTTTACAGCTATACAGCAATTTAAGTAATTTAAATAACAATTCAAACATAAAACTAGCATAAAAACCCAAAAAACAAAACCAGTACAATAAAAATTTAATGGGAAGGTGAACATTTATCATAAGTAAGTGCTTTAAATATTCCATATAGAGTGTGGAAAGAAAAGAGCAAAACATTATGTCATCCTTTTATGTTGCTGTGTGGTCATGACCAGTGTTGGGAAGATAAAGCAGGTGATGGGTAGTGGGAATTGCTTTTTGTTTTGTGGCTTTTGGGGTTGCCTCTCTCGGCATGCTATATTTTGTTATAAGCTTTTTCTGAGCTCTCTGAGATTTGTGTTGTTAGGTTTTTTTGTTGTTTTTTTCTCTATTGACAGATTTAATACTTGGATTTGTAGCGGTTGCATACTTTATACTTTACGCTTCAAAGCCTGGTTAGTATCAGTGGCTTTACTTTGGTGAGGTCAGGGAAGGAACCCTTAGGTAGCACTTGTCTTTATAGAAAGTTTATATTCATTTTGCGAATCCTGGACTACAGAAGGTAATGGGGGCTTGGAAATAGAGTAATATGTGAGCTAGAGGTTGGGCTTTTGCTAAAAAAAAAAGTAGCAAAAAGGTAGCAACCTCTAATATCTTAATCATCCATTTACTTCAAACATTTGTTGTGCCCCTAGTATTTATCATATATGCTTTAGGAATAAAACAGTGGGTTTCTACCCTTCACATGCTGACTAATAAATAATTTTGGTACAATATGATAAATGTATTTATGGTTTTTTAGGAGCCAGGAAGAGATGGTAGTAAACTTACTGAAGCCTGTTTTAAGTCCCTGGTGATACAAAACTGAACGCTCTAAATCAAGAAGATCACAAAAGTCATGGTGTTCTTTTATCCACCATCTTAAAATATGATAGTTCTGCCATATGATGTGGCTAAGGAATAAACCTGTTTCTTTAAAACTCATATTTTTGTTATAATGAATGATGAGATCTACCATATGACTGAATTGAATATGTCTTTTATATATGACCACTGGTGCTAATTCTATTTTCCTGTTTGTGGTATTCTTGCTATTTTCCCCAGAATTCGTGGCTTTTTAATTTCACTAATCTCTAATTACCAAGGTGGAAATAGGTTTCCCTTATTTATACTCTTAAATATATATAATCCCTGCAAGAAGAACAAAATTGTCAAATGAAAACATACATTATAAAAGTCAATGAAAAATATATACCTTCATATATACAGCAATCTTTTGTGTTTTGACTTTTGTATACTTTGTATTAACTTTTCTCTCTTGAGCATAAACGAGTTGCCTTATACAAAATCAGTTTGTTCCAGTTTATTATTATTATGCCGAACTGTACAACTTGAACAGTAGGAAGTCTTTCAGGTTGCCTTTTTGACTTTTTATCTTCCCCTTACGTTCTTGAAAACTTAGTAGCAGTGGATGTTCTAGATAAATTCTGATTTTCTTCTGCCCCAATTCACCTAACTAAATATCTTCCAAGGAGTTATTATACCTTTTAGCGGTAAATAATTTACAAGAAAAAGCCTCCTAGGGGCTGTGGTTGATGTGAGAGCTGAATTTTGGACAGAGACTGCAGCTAATGTTGGATCACCTTTAATAGTTACAGAGGTGTAAACTGTTCATTTTTAAATGTGTGAGTTTACTTTGATCTTTGCATTATAAGATATACCATGTGGTTGTTACCTGCTATTTTTTGGGATGTGGTTTCATTGATTCCCAAAGAATTTATCCTGTATTCACAGTTATTTTAAGTAATGATAAGTTTGAATCCTACTCCATTATATCTAACATCATGTTGAAAATAATGCTGTTAGAGATAAAAGTATAATTTACTTTTTCTCCATAATTAAGGAATATAGCTATATTAATTTGACATTAATCTGATAGGGCATTAATCTGATAGGACATTAATCTGATAGATTAATATCTGTAAAATAAAGATGATATAGCATGAATGAGGTTTTCTTAAGCCAAAATGTTGGAAAAACTTATTCTTGCTGAGGTTTTTTTTTTTTTTTTTTGAGGTTTTTTAAATTAACACAAAATCAATTAAGACACCCGAATATTACTTAATTAGAGTAGTGAATAATACATGTTTTGAACAGGCAAAATGTTTTGTTAGTTCAAATATGGGAAATGAGAATTTTCCAGCATGTTGCAGTATGCTTAAGAAGAACAACATGCAAATGCTACTTTGAGCAAAGTAGCATTATTCTTGCCATGTTTAGATGTATTTAAGATGTTGTATAGGTCAGCTTATTTTGAAGAGATAAATCTTTAAAATTTCTGGTATGTATGTAGGTCAACTTTTGGGTAAAGAAGTAAAAACATAAATATTCTCTTTAGTTAGCTGTCATAGAGTTATAGATCTCTAGAACTGAAAGGAACCCTAGAGTTTACCTTAGCTTTTTAATTTTTACTTATATATTCATGAGAGACACACACACACACACAGAGGGAGAGAGAGGCAGAGATACAGGCAGAGGGAGAAGCAGGCCCCATGCAGGGAGTCTGATGTGGGACTCGATACTGGGACTCCAGGATCACGCCCCAGGGTGAAGGCAGCGCTAAACCACCAAGCCACCCAGGGTCCCCTAGTTTTTTTTGTTTTTTGTTTTTTGTTTTTTTTTTAATAGAAAAGGAAATTAATGCTCATAGGAGTGAAAGTGCAGTTTGTTCAGTTTTTAATGTTTTCCTGATGATTCAAAGCAATTGTTATAAGAAACCAGTCACTTGTTATTTTGTAAATATTTGCTATAGTGATTTCTTAGAAAACTTACCTAGGTGCTGTATTCCTGGTACTAAACCTCAAATTTATTCAAATACAATTTAATATATTTTCTGTTTTATAAACTGTTTCTTTGCATTTGAGATTTCCTTTTTTCTTAGGAAAAAAGGCTGCATGTCTCTTATTCTGTTTGGCACTACTGTATTCTTAAAACTAACTTCTACTTGAGTAAAGTTAGTGTTTAATAGTATTTCCCCAAATACATTATCCAGAGCTTAAGAACTAAAATCCTAGGGTATGGCACTAAATTAATACCTTTTTTTCTTCTTCTTCTTTTTTTTTTTTTTTTTTATCATTTTTTCCCCATTGCTTAAGAGTTCTTGAAGCCAGCATAGCAGAAAATAAAGCGTGTTTAAAGAGAACACCTACAGAAGTTTGGCGGGATTCTCGAAATCCTTATGATAGGAAAAGGCAGGACAAAGCTCCTGTTGGACTAAAGAATGTTGGCAATACTTGCTGGTTTAGTGCTGTTATTCAGGTAAGGATCTTGACATCTTACTTGGTGGGCATGATAACAATGGAAAGTGGTTGTGTGTTGTGTTTCTTTCAAGTTGTGTTTCTTTCAAGTTGTGTACTTTAAACATAAATGCAGGCAAGGTTTTCATATGCCCTTCTAACAAACTAGTTTGTAGATTGTGGTACTCCTCACTTCTCTCTTGTTCTTACCCCCCAGTATGGGGTTTTAACAGTGGAGTACTGCCTATGCCTTTCACTTACTTGGGATTAATCTCTCCTCCCTCCCTGCTGTTAGGAACTGTTGTCAGAGTGTAAAGAGTGAAAAATGTTTTTGTATGTAATTCTCTGCACATTTTGAGAAGGAGATAACCAAGATATGAAATCAGAACTATTTTTTTATTAATCAAATCAGATTTATTGTATATAGTGGAATGTTCTTCATAAAATTATAGTCATTTACATACTCTCCTTAATAAAAGGAGGCATTTTGTTTGAGGAGAGTATAGATTGACATAATTCTCGATGCATATGTGAGAATGATGTAAAGAATGAACACTGATAATCAAAAGTAACGCTTTTTTTTTTTAATTTGGAAGGTCCTTATGAAATGTTTCTTGAGACCCTTATTCTAAAATGAAAAATGTTTATATGCATAGTTATGCATCTTAATGTGGATTAGTTTTTTTTTCAGTTCTTTTATGAGATAGGACTATTGTAATAATTCTTTGTCATTCTCAGTTAGACATTGATAATGTTATCCATCAGATTACGAAGCATTAAATTAAATGATCTCTTTAAAACGATCTGTGATTAACTCTTAATTTTTATTGCCCTTTAGGAAAAGATTTTGTTTAATTTTCCTAATAGTTGATTTGTAACTTACTATTTAGTATTCCTAATGAGTACTATTTAAATAATTTTGTATGCCATTTCTTTTTATATTCAAATTATCTTTTCATTCTCTAGCCTTCCAAGCCTGGATGTATGATGGCATATGCATCTTTGTGATATTAAAGCAACTAACTGATTATTTAGTTCATTTGCTATAAGATTGTTAATTGTGTTCTTTAGGTAATTAATCCGTAGTTTTAATTTTTTTCTACTTCATTGTTATAATTTCCAACTTTCCCTCTACTTTTTTATTTGGCGCATAATACCAATTTGATTTCCTTTAGTTTTCTAGATTTGTGTCTCACTCTTTAATATTCTGTGGTGTACACTAGTTAGTAATATACTATTTTGTTTTCCAGGCTATTAAAATGTTAGGGAATACTTGAATTAATATAAATCTGTAATACTACCTTTGTTCCTATCCTTGATTAATTATTCATGAATATTTAGATATTCAGAATATCTAAAATTTTATTAGTCCTTTGTCTTTATTTGCACTGTTACATTTATTGTCCAATTTAAATTTCATGATTTAGACATTATTTAAAAGTATGAAACAAGGTTTAAGGCTGTGATACCAGTCTGTATGAATACACTTTGCTTCCTGTGTTTGGATAAGTAGATGCTATCTCTGCACTGTAACGACCAATTAATGAAGCTCATTGATTGGAAACCTCTTAGAAGAAACTACTTGCAAACAATCAGTATTTGTTAATTAGAATAGGTGCTTTTTATTTTTCTACACTGTATTTTAGGAAAGGTTTGTTTGAAAGAATTAAATTCATTCTAACAGAAATGAGGTTAATCACTTTTTGTTTTCATAGGATAAACTTCTTTCAGTAGTTTAAATTAGAAACAGTTGTACAGGGATCCCTGGGTGGCGCAGCGGTTTGGCGCCTGCCTTTGGCCCGGGGCGCGATCCTGGAGACCCGGGATCGAATCCCACATCGGGCTCCCGGTGCATGGAGCCTGCTTCTCCCTCTGCCTGTGTCTCTGCCTCTTTCTCTCTCTGTGACTATCATAAATAAAAAAAAAAAAAAAAAAAATTAAAAAAAAAAAAAAAGAAACAGTTGTACATCTATTTCTACTCTAAGTGGTGTTTGCTGATCTTAGCTCTTTACTTTTCAAATTTTTGGTGTTTTTTGGTGGGAGGAGAATGGAATGGAAAAAATTGCTTGTCCTGTATAAAATTTGAAATAATTTTACTGATTTCTAAATTTTACCTTAAATTAGTGGCTGTTTAACTGGTAACATAGCTTTACCACACTCCTAACATAGGTTAAGTATTGGGTTCTTGGGATTGTTGTTACTATTATATTTTTTTATTTTTCGGAAAAATCTACATACCTAAGAGAAGTGACTTCTAGGCTTGAAAAGCTTGAGTTATAGTGAAGTGTTAGATCATTGGCTTTGGGTATGCGAAAACACATTAAACTTCAGGTTTGGGAAAATTGTGGGTGGGAAGAAAAATTGTCAAAAGATCACTTCAGGTTTTTTTTTTTTTACTGTAATTTTACTGTATTCTAGTTTTTAAGTAGCTTTTTATTTTCATCTCTAATAATTAAAATCTTTTATTTTTTTCATTTTGTGACATTATTGTTTAAATCCACAGATACTATCTGAGATGTAAAAGTTTATCATCATAAATGGAACTTTTCACCTATGAAAGAAAAGTTGGGCAGGAAATCTCTGTTAGTGTTGGAAGTTTCTTATTGTATTTTCCAAAGTGAATTGGAAATTGTTCAAACTATGACGTAAATGTATTGTAAAGTTTCAATTACAAAATTTTCTCAGGGATGGAGTTTACTTAGTTGGCAGGACTAGTGTGAAATAACTGGGACTTCTTTTCCTTGTAAGTATATCTGCCAATTATAGAAAATTACTTGGATTATAAACCTTTAACTACAGAATGAGTAGCGGGGTTAGGCTACAGAGGATACAGCTTTATACTTGTTTTTTTTTTTTAGGTATTGGGACCAATATTTTGAGAGAAAAGGGAAACAATATCAGAAAGGGACTATAATTTAGGAGAAGATAGTACAGAAGATTATTTCCTGGTATGACTAATTATGACTGATTTGAACGCTAAACATTTATTTTTATGTGAAAAGTGAATACAATTAAATAATCTTTTGGATGGTAGCAATATTAGCAATAATACCCTGTTGGGCATTAATACCTCATCTAGTCAGGAGTATTTTTATCCTGGAACTTATACCTATAAAGGACTAATGGGGTCTGCTTTTTCTCCACTAGGATATCAGTGAATGAGGTAGCTACTTAAAATAGACTCTTCTCTTGCTATTTTGGGATATAATTCATGGATTCTCATGATGATCCTTGGCACCTTTCCCATTTGGATGCTGTTGAGATGCCCAGAAGTAAGGTGTTCATACTTCTGAGTTGCCTTGTACAGCTCCAATTTACTTCTGTTGTGGATCTCCTGGTGCTTGTTAATAAATTTTAAAGCTCTATTTCAGACTCAAAAACGTTGTGAATTGGAAGATAGAGGATATTGGTCACCTTACTCATAAATCATGTAACTCCAGATTGACTAAAATACAAGCATCCTCAAGGCAGAGAATATATCTTCTAGGTTATTGTTTTATACCAGTATATAGTACAGTGTTTGACACATTGGTGGAGGCCTTTAAGTAATTACTACATAGGTAAATGAATGAACCAAAAAGGGGCATATGTTATTTATGGTTGAATTAAAGACTTCAGGATGCTTCTATCACCCTAATGATGAATGGGATTGAGAAGATACTACAAGTTTTCAAAAAATGCTAAGATATCATTTAACATGTTTATTCATATCAGTTGCTCTTAAATCTCTAATTTTCATCAAAGAATTTAAGGTACCTAGTTCAAAGAGAAAATAAAAAATTCCATAGCAATAGAAGGCTTATAATGAAAAAAGGCAGTAATCTGCCCCAAACCTCCCTGTCCATAGTCTTGTTCCTTAAAGTAACTACAACCTGCTCTAGCTGTTTTTCCTTTTATCTTCATTTTTCTAAATGACATGCCTTTCTGCTGAGATAAATGGAAATTTAGCCGTCTCATTTCATATACTAGAATTGCCTTTCCTTTCATTGCCAGCATAGTTATATCATAAATTTAAAATAATCTGTAGTTAGTGTTTACATTTTCTGTGACTTTGTGAACATTACAGTGATTTACTGGGAATAGCCCTTTGTAATCCTTTTTTTTTCCTGGAGTTTTCAGGTCCCACTTTTTTTCTTTCTATTTTCTATATACTTAAAGTTTTCTAAATACTGTAGTATCTTTGATATAGTCTTACTAATAATATGTTCTGTGTGCATGAACATATTACCTCTGTTCCTTCCTTCCCTCCACCCTTCTTTCCCCTTTCCCACAGAAGGTTTCTCTGTCTCAAGTCCAAACTGGATTTCTATTCTTTGTGTTTAAAGCCTGAGTGCTGGCTTTCCAAAGCAGACCTATGAGAAAAGAGATTGTGGGAGGGTTGATTGGGGATCACTTTGCATGGTTTTTACTTAATCCTCCTATTTGTAGCCCTGAATTTCATTCCTTTCAAAATTATGACTGATTCTTCTGAATTTGAATTCGTTTATTTCAATTATATCCAAAGACTAAATTTCCTATATCCCACAGGAGGAGGTGCTAAGTTGTCTGACTCTTCTGTATCTGGGAAGGACATAGGGATTTAATTGCTCTGTATATAGATTTTTATCTTTTAATCATGCTGTTTCCAGTCCCTACTTTACCTTGAACTTTAGTGATACTTTCCTTTTTTTTTTTTTTAATCCACCAAGGAAAATTGATCTTGCTTCTCAGTATCTTCATTATAGACAGTTTATATCCCTTTGCTCTCTTGTCATCATTCTTTCTTTTCCACAAATTATTTGAAATCTCATCTCTCATAACTTTCTGTTATTAGCAAGAGTTTAGCCAAATTCCATTCTGTTAAGTGCTCTTCAAAATAGACCTTTTAGCTTTGGATTGAATGAAAAGGTGCTTGTTTTCAGGGTACATCAATCACAAACACAATATAGGTGGTAGTGACAATTACCTTTTACCACCTTTTTTGAAGAAATATGTTGATCAATACTGTTACGACTGTGATTGAGGATACAATGTTATGACTTAAAAGTATTAATTCCATGATTTATTGTAGTGGTCACAAGTTCCACTTTGGGTAATAGCTTATTAGGTTGTTTTAGACCATATACCTAGTCGTATTTTGCTGGAACCCAACCCAGCCAAAACAACAACAACAGCAAATCAACTTTTGAAGACTATGTCACATAACACGAAAGCAGTGTGAGATTTTGAGGCTAAGCTCCGTGAGAACGTGATTTTCAGAATAAGCTTCATATATTGGGCTGACTTTATCCTTGAGGCAGTTCATATATTGGGCTATTGAGTGTTTGGGAAGGTAATCAATGCTTTGTACAGACTTGGAGCAGACCTTGGACTTTCATTAAGTTCTAGAGGACTAGAACCTTGGATTAATGAGAACTTAAAATAGACCAGTCTTCATAGTTTTTGAATCCCAGCTTCATCTCAGAATTGTTTGGGGTAAGTTGATCTGGGATTACAAACAGCCCCAGTTTTGCCACCTCACAGAAGGAAGTGTAAATTCCATTAAAAGGTAATATTATCTGGAACATAGAATTTTCTCCACTTTCACATAAAAATAAATATTTAGTGCTCAAATCAGTCATAATTAGTCATACCAGGAAAGAATATGTGTCCAAAAATTAAGATAAAATAACTAGCAATATGAAACCTGAGAATTGGATTGGATAACTTAATATGGTCAAGGAATTAAAAGATTGAGAATTTCAGTAGAAAAGTAAACTATAAAAAAAGCAAAATAGAAATTTTAATACTGAAAAATATAATAAAGTTAAATCAAAGAATGACTTTAGTAGTATATTTGACATAGCTGAAGAGAGAATTAGTCAACTGGATAATTGGTCTGATGAACATTTTCAGACTAAAGCTGTGAAATACAGATTAGAGCATATTAGAAATATTTGGGGCATGGTGGATAGTGCTAACATAGTGTTATGTTAGAGTATAAAGGGAATAGGGCAGAAAAAAAAATTGAAGAGATGACTGAGAATATTCCGAATTTGATAAACGAGATCAAGCCACAGACTCTAGAAGCAGTAGGAATCAAGTAGCATAAATATTAATAATACTGTGTCAAGGAAGGCACATCATCATAAAATGGAAAAATAAAACTATAGACAGAGAAAATCCTAAAAGTAATAACTAGGTGGAAAAGATGTATAGACATATCTTGGAGATATATGGAGTTCGTTCCATATCATCACAATAAAGTGAATATCTTAACAAAATGAGGCAAATGAATTTTTTGGCTTCTCAGTGCATATAAAAGTTATGTTTACATTATTTTGTAGCCTATTTAGTATACAGTAGCCTTACTACTTAAAAAAAAAAGTATGTACTTTAAATAATTTATTGCTGAAAATGCTAATTTTTATCTGAGTTTTCAGTGAGTCATAATCTTTTTGGTGTTGGAAGATCCTGTTTCAATATTGACAGCTACTGACTGACTAGGGTGGTGGTTGCTAAAGGTTAAGGTGGCTGTGGCAATTTCTTAAAGACACCAGTGAAGTTTCAATTGAATCTTCCTTTCACTTGAACACTTAGAGGGCATTGAAGGGTTATTAATTGGCCTAATTTCAGTATTGTTATGCCCCAAGAAATAGAGAGGCCTGAGGAGAGGAAGAGAGATAGAGGAATGGCTAGTTGGTGCAGTAATCAGAACACATACACTTATCAATTAAGTTTGAAATCTTTTTGGGAATGATTTGTGGAGCCCCAAAACAATTGCATTAGTAATATCAAAGATCACTGTTCATTGATCACCATTACAAATACGATAATAGTGACAAAGTTTAAAATATTGCAAGAATTACCAAAATGTGACACAGAGACCCAAAATGAATAAATGCAATTGGAAAAATGGTGCTGGTTGACTTGCTTGATACAGGGTTGCTATAAAACCTTTAATTATGAAAACACTGTATCTACAAAACACATTAAAGTGAAGCACAATAAAACAAGGTATGCCTGTATCACCTCTATAGAGAAGCAAAATTAAGACCAACAGCTGACTTCTCAATAGAAATGCTGTCATTAAAATAGTAGGAAAAAAATAACTGGCTATCTAGCATTCTATAACCAGCAAACATCTTCCAAAAATGAAGAAAAACGACTTTTACTATAACAGAAGCTGAAATAATCTGTCACCAGCAGACCCACACAAGAAGAAATTCTAACTGTTCAGAAGAGTATTCAGGAAGAAGGAAAATTATCCTTGGTGGGAACTGAGAGCAAAGAAGGGGGATTGGGATTATCCCATTTTGTCCTTATTCTCTTTCCTATTTAAATTTCTCATAAAAACAGTCCATACTTTGTTGCCTTTATATCCCATTTATTCAGTACTCATTGCTTGCTGTTCTTCTTCTACCATTCTGCTTGAAAGATGACTTCCCAATTGCCAAATCCAAAGGTTATTTTTCTGCCCTTTATTGGATTTGGCAACATTTAAGAGTATAGATGGCCTCCAATATATTGTGATTCATTTTATGATTTTTTGACTCATGATGGTGTGTAAGTAATATGCATTCAGTAGAAACTGTACTTTGAATTTTGATCATTTCCTGGGCTACCAATACACAGTACAGTATTCTCTTGTAATGCTGGCTCCTACTCAGGCATGTGATATGAGGTTAACTGATAGACTTATGATCATTTTGTACCCATACAACCATTCTGTTTTTCACTTTCAGTATAGTAGTTAATAAATTACATGAGATATTCAACACTTTTGTTATAAAATAGGCTTTGTATTAGATCATTTTGCCCACCTGCACACTAAAAAGTGTTCAAAGCACTTTTGAGGTAGGCTAAGCTAAGCTATGATGTTTGGTAGATTAGGTGTATAATAAAATGAATTTTCAACTTAATGATATTTTAAACTTATGATGGGTTTGTCTCATTGCATACCAAGGAGATCTGTATTGCTAATCTTGTCCTTTTTGAAATTTGCCATTGATTCTTTGATGTACTTCAGAGTTTTTTGTGGTATTTTATATCTTTGTTGAAAAGCTTTTGGCATAGGTATTTTTTGAAGTTCCACAATTACTCTAATACACAGCAATATTTGAAAGCTCATGTTTCGGGCAGCCCAAGTGGCTCAGCGGCTTAGCGCCTCCTTCAGCTCCAGGGCCTGATCCTGGAGACCTTGCGTGGAACCTGCTTCTCCTTCTGCCTGTGTCTCTGCCTCTCTCTCTCTCTCTCTCTCTCTCTCTCTCATAAATAAATAAATAAATAAATAAATAAATAAATAAATAAATAAATATTTTTAAAAAGCTCATGTTTCTCTATTCCTTTTTATTTTTGATTACGTACTCTTCACTTTCCATACTATTCTTACTTTGTCAGAAACTTGAGATATTTGTTCTCTGCTGCCTTTCTTGTGTCTGCATGTAGTGGGTTCTCCACAAATATTTGTTAAATGACTGAATAAATGAATTATCTCATGTGTTCATATTGTTTAATTAAATATTTTCAGATTATAAGATAACCAAAATATTTTCCTGCAGTTTCTGTTACCTGCTTTTATGATTTTTCCTTTCATATTTAGGTTTTTAAACCACATATCTGTATATGTAAATCTGACTCCCATTTCTTTGTATATAGTGGGCCATTTTTCCCAACACTCAGCTCCTAAATAAAACCTTGTTTTTTCATTAATTTGTGGTGCTACTTTTATCTTCTATCAGGTTGGCTTACACAGCTTTACTAGGACCTCTACATTATTGCCTCCTGTACAGTGATTTTCAAGGTTTATAAACTATGACTCCCAGAAGGGAATACTTTTTCTGTTGTAGAACACTTAATACATCTATGTATATGTATAATATGTACAATGAAAATTTTGCAAACAGTACCCTGTGGTGCATTTACTATGTATAATGTGCTTTAATATTTTCAATTGTATTTTATTTTGTTTTTTTAAATAAATATTCACCATGATGTCAATGTGTTACAAGCTCCAAACTTCCTAGAACTTAAAAAACAGTTCTAGGAAGCCTTTCCATGGGCATCTTTCATATGTTCTTATACTCTATGAGATCAATATTACTATGTTGGAATGTTTCTATTGTTATAATATGTGTCCTTTCTAGACTGTGTGTCTCCTTGAGCATAGAGATAATATGTAATTTCTTTCTGTCTCTGTCACTTAGTAATGGGCCCATAAATTTATTTGTGCTATATTTTTGTAGAATTGACATCTCAAGATAACTTAGTGAACATATCTAAAAACTTCTAGACTTTGCATTTGTGTACCTTTTATTTTGAGGAAACTGCTTATTAAACCCCAAAGAAAGACTGCCTTTAATAATATATATAGTAGGTTTTTTAAATTGTCCACATGTAATTTTCTGCCTTCCGGTACAATAAGTATTGTTAATGATCAAGAATAATGTGTCAGTATATAAGAAATTTTACATTTTCTCCAGGAGAAAATAGTCTTGTGCTAGTGGCAACAATCCTATGTATAAGTAGTATAGTCCCAAATAAATCTCTGAGACCAGTCATATTTTTATAGTTCTGTTAATAGAATCTTCCCTTAGGTTATCTGAAATTGTTGTTCTTTTTCAGTCATTATTCAATCTTTTGGAATTTAGAAGATTAGTTCTGAATTACAAGCCTCCATCAAATGCTCAAGATTTACCCCGAAATCAAAAGGTAAAATGAAAGATTTTTAAGCAAAGTAAATGTATTTGTGTGTATGTGTGTGTGATCCTATTCTTTTATCTGTGCTTAGTTTGGGGGCCATTTGTCTTATCAAATCTGAAACCATTAAATTTGAATATCAACCCATTAATCTTAGTTACTACAGTAACTTTCTATTCTTCATCAATAGATTATAAACACGAAGGTTTCTTCACACGGTTGTCAGGAATATGCCAATTTTTTGTGTGACTTTAGTAATTTGTTTTTTTTCTTTTTGGACTGTCAAATTTCAGTTAACTTTATAGGTTTCAATTTGTAATTCAAGATCTTTCTTCAGTTGCCTCCTGAAAAATTGTGTGGAAATAGAAATTTTTTTCAACTGTTTGTGTAGATGAGCCTTTTATTTATTTATTTATATTTATTTATTTATTTATTTATTTATTTATTTATTTATTTATTTATTTATTAGATGAGCCTTTTAAAAGGCTGGCTGTCTTTGCAGTGCAAATCTATAACTTCTCTATTTTGTAAGTTAATACTGTTAGGCAATATAATGTGACAGTGCACAGATAATCAGGGCTAGATTGCCTGCGTGTTTTGGCTTGAACCTCGTTTCCTTATTTGAAAGGTATAAATAATAATAGTCATTATTTTATAGAGTTGTGAGATTTAAATGAGATAAAACGTACAAAGGGCTTTGAAGTGCCTAGTACATAGTAAGTACCTCAGATGTTAGTTACTCTACTTTTACTAGCTTTTCAAAAATAGGACTGACCGATGCAGAAATTTATACTTAGTGGAAAAATTAGTTATGTTGATGATGTGCATGAATGTTAGGGCTTTAGGGATCTTGTCATAAAGAAATTGTAGCCCTAAGGGGACTGGTTGCGCAAAGAAATTAAAGTTTTAAGTTTCAGTAAAGTGTTGAATTTTGTGTGACTTATTGATAATATAAATGATTCATAATTGAATCTTTCTTTTTTTTTTTAGTGTGTAATTTGAAAAGGACTTGTTTGCAACATGAAACATTTATAATACAAACGAGTGGGAATGTAACAATTTATAGCTGGCTTTTCAGGCTGTAATCTTTGAGCTATAAAGTATCAGGCTGGTAACAAGCCATTTTCAAAAAGGAACCAAGATCACCTGCAGACCTCCAGAAAAATTCAGCAAAACCCCTTCACTCATTACAGTTTTTCCACGAAATTTTTTGGACTGTTGCTTCCGTTTATAGCAACTTTTTAATAATCACAGTTCTGTCTTCTGATATCTCAGTTGAAGTAGATTTATAATTTACATGACATTATTTGGAAATATTGCTACCAATTAGATATTTATATGTTCTTCAAAATGTTAATTAAGACCAAGTCAATTTTATAATCCTTTTTAAAACATCAATAGTGATATCCATGCCTATATAACAGAGCTAGTTTTAAGATGTTCAGTTGAGTACTAGGGAAATATATAAATCCAATCTTTAGCACCTTTCTAGGGAAATTTGTTTTCTTGCAATGGAAGGAGCAGCATGTCCAGAGAGACCTTTAGGTTAAGGAATTAAAAGGATCTCTACTTCCATTCTGAAAAGGATGCTTATTTAGAAGAATTCTGTACATTTTTATTAAAAAAAAAAAAAAAAAAAAAAAGGTTCCACAGGGCACCTAGGTGGCTCAGTGGTTAAGTGTCTTGTCTTTGGTTCAGGTCATGATCCTGGGGTCCTAGAATAAGAATAAATAAATAAAATGTTAAAAAAAAAAAAGAGAAGGTTCCACAAATGAGGTTATTCTTTAATCTAGTGTGATGACATCCATACATACTATAACTTGACACTTCTGAAGCAAACCTGTGGGACTTAGAGATAGTTATCAGCCACTGATTGATGCTACATTCAACTGAGGTGATAAAAGGCATATATATATTTAAGATATTATTTATTCATGAGAGACACACAGAAAGAGAGGCAGAGACATAGGCAGAGGGAGAAGCAGTTTCCATGCAGGGAGCCCAACGCAGGACTTGATCCTGGGACCCCAGGATCACACCCTGAGCTGAAGGCAGGTGCTAAACTGCTGAGCCGCCCAGGGATCCCCAAGGCATATGTTTTTAAAAGCGTATCAGTGTGACTTCTTGCTGTTATTTTTTAATAATGAACAGGATTTTTTTAGGATATTTTTTATCATCAGGTAAACCAGTCATAAATATATACATATTGAGTGAGAGAAAGAGATGGAGTTTTTGAAATCAGTTTCTATTTTAGGTAGACTTGGCTATTGCTTCTAGAGGTTGAAACTGGTTTTATACAAATATTTGTAGGGTTTTTGTTTTGTTTTGTTTTGTTTTAAGATTTTATTTATTTATTCATGAGAGAGAGAGAGAGAGAGAAAGAGGCAGAGACATAGGCAGAGGGAGAAGCAGGCTCCATGCTGGGAGCCCGACATGGGACTCAATCCTGGGACTCCAGGATCACGCCCTGGGCCAAAGGTGGAGCTAAACCACTGAACCACCTGGGCTGCCCTATACAAATATTTGTAATGTTTATAGTTTTAACGACTGGGAGAATTGTGAGGTTACTAAAAATTTAAAGATGGATTCTCACTGTAAACTATTCCTCCTCACTCCTACACATAGAGTCTTTTGGCTTACAAAGTCACAAACTGATAAGAAAACATGTTAAATGTTGAGAAAACAAAGATGCATAAGTTCATAATAAAGGTAAGCTCCAGATAAATAACTAAAACTTTACTACTCATAAAGTTATATTAATTAAAGTCTTGATTTAAAGGCAAATATTTCCAAATAAACAATATTTCCACACCTTCCACTACTCAGAGCTGAGAAACATATGAACAGGAGAATAGTTGAATACTACTGGACAAATACCTGAAGGAATTTTGAATTTTACAAATAACAGAGGCATTCTGGAATTTCTGTCTTTAGGTATGAATAAAGTAACAAGATTGAATTTATAAGTTTCAGTAAATCTTAAAGGATTCAAAGCATACAAAGTGTTTTCTGGCTACAGTGGAAGTAAGATGGAATTTGACAACAGATTTAGAAAATCCCCCTGATAGTGGACATTCCAAAATTAGAGGATGCAACCAAAGCAGTGGTTAGTGAAAAATATTTAATAGAACCAAAAGCTGCTTCCAAAGATCAGTAAAATTATTGAATTTCTAGGTAGATTGAGCAAGAAGAAAGAGGGAAGAAACAAATCAGTATAAAGAATGAAAAAGATGGATATCACTACATATTATCTAGACAATAAAAGAGAATAGTGGAATATTATAAATAGACAATATCCTTATATTACATTTAAAAATTGAATTTTTAGTTAAGAATTTAGTCACCAAAAAAATTCAGTGAAGTAGTTTACTGGTGAATTATATCAAACATCTAAGGAAGAAATAATACCACTTCTATATATATTTTTCCAGAAAACGGAAGAAGATGTAGAACTTACCCAATTCATTCTATGAGCCCAGCATTACCCTGAAACCAAAATAGAAAGAGATATTTTAAGAAAAGAAAACTAAAGACCAATATTCCTCATGAATATAGAAGCAAAAAGTTGTGACAGATTTTTGGCAAATTGACTCCTGAAATATCAATTAGGGGATGCTACTTCATTGGCAACTGGGTTTATTTAGAACTTCAAGATTGGTTTAGTGTTCAAAAATCAATGTCATTCACCACATTAATAGACTACAGAAGAAAATATGATCATCTAAGTAGATAAAGAACAGCAATTTGACTAAAGCTAATGTGTCTAAAATCTCACAGAAACTAGAAATTGAAGGAAGCTTTCTTATCCTGATAAAGATTGTTTATGAAAAGTCTACAACTAATAAAATACTTAATAGTGAAAGATTGAATTTTTTACCCCAAAGATCAGGAATAAGCAAGGACATCATCCCTCACCACTTCTGCTGAACAGTAGACTGGAGTTCTTAACCAGTGCTATAAAGGAGGAAAAAGAAGTAAACATGAACATTGGAAAGGGAAGAAAAAAAGCTTTTTTTTTTTTTTTTTGGTATATATGACTTAATTGTCTATGTGGAAGATCCTAAATATTAAGTAAGAAAGCAAATAAATAAATGATGCTAGAACCAAGAAATGAATTCAACAAGATTACATGATAAGAGAAGAACATGCAAAAATCAGTTGCATTTCTGAATATTAACAACACACATTGGGAAATTTAAATTAAAAATATATACAGTAGCATAAAATGTGGACTATTAGGGGTAAAGTTTTATGGAAAACCACAATATATTGCTGAATTTAAAGAAGTAGATATATTATGTTCAAGGATCAGAGGATACAATATTGTTATGGTATCAGTTATCTCCAATTTTAATCTATAGATTCAGTGCTATCTCAATCATAATCCTAGAAGGCTTTTTCATAGGAATTAACAAATTGATATAAAATTTATGTAGAATATCAAAGAATATAGGGTAGCTATAGTAATTTTGAAAAGAAAGGCAATGTTGGAGGTATCAACTCTCAGGCACTTTTATTGGTGAAAAATTAGTCCTATAGATAAATGGAACAGATAAGAGTCCAGAAATAGACCTATATATATAGGGTGAGTTGATTTTAATCAGAGTTGACAAAACAATTCAGTAGGCAAAGGAAAAATCTTTTAAAATAATGGTATCATAGGTAGATAATCCTTAGCCCTTACAGAGCATATTCATTTATTTTTCAAATATATGAAAAAATTAATAATGGATTATAGATCTAAAAAATTAAAAATGTAAAAATTCTTGGAGAAAGCATAGGAAGTTAAAAGATTTCTTAAATGGTACAAAACAAGGGCACAAATCATAGAAGAAAAATTGATTGGATTTCATCAAAATTAAAAACTTGCAATTTTTGAAAAATTTATACAAAATTAAAAGTTAGGTTACCACTAGGAGAAAATACTAGCAAAACATGTATCAGATAAAGGAATTATATCTAGAATATATACAGAACTTGCATAACTCAATAATAAAATAATCTATTACTGTATTGGAAAAAATATTTGAACAGATACTTCACCAAAGAAGGTATAAAACTGTAAATTAACTACATGGAAAAGTGCTGGACAGTATTAGTCATAGGAATATGCAGAGGAAAACTAGAGGTTAAACCACTGGAAGGACAGGTTAAAAATATATTCCATAGCAAATATAGAATGTGGACCTAGAACTGCCATTATGCTATTAGTGAGAATATAAAATAGTATAACACTTCTGCAAAAATAGTTTGGTTGTGTCTTAAAAACATCTACATACAACCTAGGTCCTCTCCAGGTTTTTACTTAAGATAAATGAAAACATAGATCTGCACAAAGACACTTTAATATCCACAGCATCTGGAATAGATCGCTTGATAAATAAGTTTGCAATATCCATACAGTGGAACACCACTGAGCAACAAAACAGAATGAATCGTTAATGCATTAACTATTAATGCACAATCATGTGGAGGAAGCTTAGAATAATTACTATTATTTTATTATTATTATTCTATTATCCTATTTTAAGAAACCAGACTAAAATGAGGACATAGGGTATGGTTTGATTTATATAACTTTCTAGAAAATACAAAGTGACCATGGTTGCTTTGGGAAGATCCTGGAAGGGGATAAGGGTTGAAGAAACTTGGGGAAATAATGGATAGTTAGATTATCTTTACTGTAGTGATGCTTCCATGGATGTGTATGTGTCTGAAGCTCATAAAATTGCATACTTTATAATCTACAGTATATTGTACATCAATTATACCTTAAGTCATTTTTAAAGAAGACAGCATGTGATTGTATTTTTGTAATTTAGACAGATACTAAATTTGGCTACATTTAACATCGATTACAATTTTGCCTTTTGAAATTCAAAAAGATTTTCTAGCCATGGAAATTGGCTGAGGGCAAAACTGTTTCATTGTATTATATACATATTAAATTACTTTTCCAATATGCTTCTCAGCAGAAATTCACTTATTTTTTAAAAGTGATTTATTTCATCCTTGGTACATAGAAAGGAATGTCTCAACTGCACTGATGTAGGTGTGGTGATGAAAGAAATTGATCTCAGGAAATTAGGGGTATTTTTGGAAATTATATTATGAATTGAAATTCTTTGTATTTATGTTTTTAACACCCAGTATTTATATAAGGCAATTGGGGGAGTGTAGGAAGTACAACAGAAAAATCATACATTAGTTTTCTTTCAATTAAAACTTTTACATTTAAACTTTATCGTTGATGATGGAATTTTTTTTTTTTTTAAGATTTATTTACTTATTTTAGAGCGTGAGTGTTGGGGGAAAGGCAGCATGAGGGGCAGAGAGAGGGAGAGAGAGGATCTTGAGCAAACTGCCTACTGAGCTTGGAGCCCTTTGCATGGCTTGATCCCAGGATCCTGAGATCATGCATGACCTGAGCCAAAACCAAGAGTTGGACACTTAACTGACTGAGCCACACAGGCATCCTGGTGATGGAATTTATTATACTTACATAAAATTCATGTTTCCATAAATTAATATTTTTATTCAGATCACTTTGTGATTGCTGTAGTGGTCTATCATTTTTGGATCAAATGACAAGTATTTGGAGTCAAATATTTTATTCCTTTACACCTATTTTTTGGGACTCCTTTTTTTAATACATTCTAGGAACAATTATTCTGTATTGATTATATTATTCTGGACAGCATCTATACACACATACAATACCCCTAAAGTTTTATGACTTTGAGAACACCAACCACATAGTCTTTCTTGGAAATTATTTTCTAATATTTAAATAGATATATAAGCTCTGTTAAAATTATTATTGCAAGAGCTAACTATAGTAGGAACTGCTTGTTACCATGAATTATTTCACTGAGGTATGTGAATCACATTCTTTAAACAAATTTTTTCTTCTTGTATTAAAATAAATTGGGGGATCCCTGGGTGGCGCAGCGGTTTAGTGCCTGCCTTTGGCCCAGGGCGCGATCCTGGAGACCCGGGATTGAATCCCACGTCAGGCTCCCGGTGCATGGAGCCTGCTTCTCCCTCTGCCTGTGTCTCTGCCTCTCTCTCTCTCTCTCTCTCTCTCTCTCTATCATAAATAAATAAAAATAAAAAAAATAAAAAATAAAATAAAATTTAAAAAATAAAATAATAAAATAAAATAAAATAAAATAAAATAAAATAAAATAAAATAAAATAAAAAATTGGGCAGCCCCAGTGGCGCAGCGGTTTAGCGCCGCCTGCAGCCCAATGTCTGCCTCTCTCCGTGTCTCTCATGAATAAATAAAATATTAAAAAAAAAAAAAAAGACTGTAAACTTCTCAAAAACAAGAACTTCTATATTTCTTCCATAACTTTCTGGCACACAAAGCAGGCATTCAATTCTTATAAACATATGATTGCACCAAATCCTCTAGAAACACCAACAACCCAATGTTATCAATCATAAACAATTTATTTTATTTTTTAAAAAATTTTCTTTATTTATTCATGAGAGACACGGAGAGAGAGAGAGGCAGAGACATAGTAGCACAGAGGGATAAGTTGTCTGAATGGGCAACATTATGAGATGTTTAACATCATTAAGATTACATTTTTTTAAGATTTTATTTATTTATTTATGAGGGGGGGGGGCAGAGACACAGGCAGAGGGAGAAGCAGGCTCCATGCAGAGAGCCCGATGTGGGACTTGATCCCAGGACTCCAGGATCACGCCCTGGGCCGAAGGCAGGCGCTCAACCACTGAGCCACCCAGGCGTCCCAAGAAGTTTACAGTCTTATTAAGAAACAAAAGTTGAGATTTCAAAGGAACACTAGAAGGATGATACATTAGTTTAATATTAGGACTTACTCTAATTGCTTATTAGACTAGTATTGTCTGATAATTAGGATCATCCCACGACAGTGCCAGTTAGTGATTCATTGCTGAGTGAAAGACATCTGTTTTAATAGATGTGGAATTTGAAGGAATCCTTGACTTGGAGGGGTCTGGGAAAGCTTCATGGAGGAGGAGGGATCTTTGTTTAAATGGGCTTATTGAGGAAAAGTACTTAAACAGCGCCTGGCACCAAGTTAGCACTCATTGAATGTTGGCTGTTGTTATTGCTGTCCACAGCAGCTGGGCCTAACTGAATGGAAAGGATTATAATAAATAGACTTGAATTAGGAGAGGATATTCTTGGCTGGGTAATAACATGATTAGCTATGATAATGTGGCGTTTGTGCTGAAATTGTGAGCTAAGCCTAGCTAGGTCCTCTATTTTTGTGCTGGACTCCTTTGAGTGTCCTAGGTCACAACACTCTTCTTTAATTATGATGTGAGAGTGCTGGGCTCCTCCCTAATCGATATTAGTTAAATTTTTGATTTGTTAAAATGAATATCTGTTTCACTTACGGGTTTTTTCTTCTCCCTAATAGGAGCATCGGAATTTGCCGTTTATGCGTGAGCTGCGGTATCTATTTGCACTTCTTGTTGGTACTAAAAGGAAATATGTTGACCCATCAAGAGCAGTCGAAATTCTTAAGGACGCTTTCAAATCAAATGACTCCCAGCAGGTAGCTTTTTTTTGTACCTACTTATTTATTAATATTTGTATTTTATTTGATTTGATCATTCCTTAAGCAGTTTTTTCAAAGACACATGACAAAGATATTGCTATTCCTCTTTATTAAAAATAAGTTGTAGACATTTAAAACATTGCTTATTTGGAAGATTTACTTTTTGTAAGTTGAGAGAAAAGTAACAGTGATCTTGGAAAGTGTTAAGATAAATGAAACTGTAATTTTTATTGTGATTGAAATTAATAAGTGAAAACAGTGGGTAAAATTAGGAATGTTCAGAAATGTTGTAAATCTTCACAAATGTGATAACCCAAGGCCAGTATAGTATACATGCTTTTGGTATGCCTATTTTTGTTGGCATGAAGTAGTTTCCTTAGTTACTCAGAAAAGGTTTCTGAACTACATTAACTTTGTTATTGTTGCTTTTATTTTTCAATCTTTGTATAGTGCTATTTGGTAGGATTTTTTTATCCATTCCTTAAAAAAAGATAATTGGGAATTTTCTTATAAAATAGAAAATGTATAAACAAGCAACATTTTCACACATAATTTGAGAAGTTAGAGAAATTTTATTTTATTTTATTTTATTATTTTATTTTATTTTTTTGAGAAGTTAGAGAAATTTTAAAAGAGGGAAAACAGAAAAGCAAAGAAAATAGACTAGTAGCAACAGTGTTGGAAGAGATGGCAGTGAGGAAGCAAGGGGCACAAGACAAAATGTCTCAATAGATTCATACAGCTACTGCACTTGTAGCGCACTTTTTATAGTACTTGGATGTGTCTGGTATGTGGATGTGTATGTGGATGTGTAGGAAAGGTATTTGGAGAGGGGTCCTGAAAAGATGTATAATTCTGCAACGCCTGCCTTGCCCATGTTGTTTTTGTTTTGTTTTGTTTTGTTTTAATTCACCTTTTATGGCAAAGACAAATGAACAAAAAAGGTGCTCACGTCAGGATTTGCTTTGATTTGTTGTTTTAATTTTTTTGTAAGGTGGGGGAGAAGAGGGAGAGGGAGAGAGAGAATCTTAATCTTAATCCATGCCTAGTGTGGAGCCTGAAGTGGGGTTCCATCTCACCACGCTGAGATCATGACCTGAGCTGAAATCAAGAGTTGGATGCCTAACTAACTGAGCCACCCAGATGCCCCTGGTTGGTTTGTTTTATAAAAAAATTTCTAACTAAGTTCCAGTGCTGGTTAGGTTTAATATCTTACTCTTATTTGTTAAAGCAATACTTAAGTCAAAAGAAATAATATTCTTAAAAATGATCTCAAACCCCCATTTTAGGGTACTCCTGGTTTTAAGTGTCTTTTATTTTTTGTAGCACTATTTATTTAATATGTGCATTATAATCTCTAATAGCTTTGAGTATAAAATTAAATTTTAAAAAGTCGCTTCTCTTCCCTGACTTATTGTTTCTTATGGAATTGCTTTTTGTATGTTTTTTTCTTGGTTACTCTCTGGTGTTGAATCTTTTCACTATGAATAGTGGTCTTTGTGTATCTTTTCATATGTAAAAATGAGGCAGCAAAAGTTTATTGGGAGCCTTATATGTACACAGTAGACTTTTCAGATTTATTAGGGTAGACAGGGAGACAACTAGCTGTTACAGACTCGAATGCCACAATGTGAATGCCATTGCTTTGGGTTGGCAGTGTAGATAGACTAACTAGGTTACTCACCGTTCATTCTTTTTCTCTGGAGGTCTTTTTAGAGTAGGTGTATGTGAATTCAGGTCGATACAGGTTTGATTCTCTTCTACTCCCAGACATTTGAGTCGAACACACATTAGTGACAGAATGGAATAAATCCATGAGTAAAGTAAGCATCATTACTTTTTAAAAAAATGAACTTGTACTTATATTTCATAGTCTTCCTAAATATATCATATTTTGGAATATGCAAGAATCTTGTGGGATACTTTGGTATATAGTACTGTCAATTTTAATCATACCTATAATTGAGTTTAAAATTAAAATGTTGTAGTAAAGGCCTTAATTTTTTTTCTCTTGAGGAAAGCAGGTAGAATTATTTTGTAAATGTTAATTTTAGATTTCTTAAAATAAAGACAAGGAATAATTCATTCTGAATAGTATTTTGATAACTAGGAAACAGTTTTGTGTTTCTAGTCAGATATAACCTTGCAGGATGAGTAAAGTTACAGAATTTTAAAATTATGGAAAGTTGCTTTAATGTGTTTTGTGAGTTTGCTATGACAGCAGTAACAAATTACCATAAACCAAATGATTTCAAAGCAATAGAAAATTACTCTCTTAACAGTTCTAGAAGCCAGAGTCTAAAGTAAAGGTGGTAAAAGGGCTGTGCTCCCCACCATGGCCCTAAGGCTGAATCCTTTCTTGCCTTCCTTCACCATCTTTTGATGGCCTGTGGTGTTCTTTGGCTTGTGGGGGCATAGCTTCAGTCTCTGTGTCCTTTACATGGCCTTTTCTCCTGTGTGTCTTTGTGTCTGCTTCTTTTCTGTTTCTTATAAGAATACACATCCTTTAGATTTAGGGCCCACCCTAATCTGGGATGATCTCATGTTGAGATCCTTACCTTAATTATATCTTCAAAGACCTGTATTCTAAATAAGATTACATCCTGAAGTCTCAGATGGGCATATATTTTGGCATGCCGCTATTTAACCCACTACAGTTGGTATGGATGTTTATAACTGGATTTTTGTGCTGAGTTTAGTTTTTTTCTTTTTTTTTTTTAAGATTTTATTTACTTATTTATGAGAGACACAGAGAGAGGCAGAGATATAGGCAGAAGGAGAAGCAGGCTCCCTAAGGGGAGCCTGATGTGGGACTTGATCCTAGGACCTCAGGATCACAACCTGAGCCAAAGACAGATGCTCAACCACTGAGCCACCCAGGGACCCCTAACTTACATGGCTTTGGAACAATTTCCTTAAGCTTCTTAGATCCTAGTTTCAATATTTTATTTTATTTATTTTTTTAAAGATTTTATTTATTTATGAGAGATACAGAGAGAGAGAGGCAGAGAGAGACATAGGCAGAGGGAGAAGTAGGTTCCATATAGGGAGCCTGATGTGAGACTCGATCCTGAAACTTTGGGATCGTGCCCTGAGTCAAAGGCAGACACTCCAGCACTGAGCCACCCAGGAGTTCCTAGTTTCAGTATTTTAAAGGTGAGTAGATTGACCCAGATGCTCTTTTAGAAAACTTGTAGGTGGAAAAATATATGATGGTTAATTTGTTTAATATTTGGGGCAATTTTGATTAATAAAGGCACATTGTTTACACTGATTCATGTGTCTTTGATGAAACAGTCTTAGTAGGATTGGTTTATTTTTTCTCCCTAGGTTCTCTATAGATGAACCTATTTTTTGTGTTCTACCTCAGATTATTCAAAGAATTATGGTAGTTGACGAGTACAACTGCCACCCTCTTCCTGTTTTTCCATGTTAGGGGAACTACAACTGGAAGAAGGGGTGGCAAAAGGTGATGTACATGCGCTAGTTCTGAAGGGATAATTTGAAGTTCATGAGATAGTGAACTTGATAGGGAGTCAGTGATTGGACTAAACCTGACAGGATTAACATATCTTCATAAAAGTGGATTGGCTTAAAAAGTTGGGTGTAAGAGTTGAATTAAGAAAATGAATTGCTGAAAAGCATGTCTTCCTTCTAAGAGAGAAGCCAGTAACAATTCCTTATATGATGAAGAACTCTTTGGTAATGTGGGTCTTTAATTTTAAAAAGATTCGTTAGAGAACTCGTTTGGGAGCGATGCTTATTTTTAAACCTTATTTGTAAGTTAGAATTTATATATATGAATGTATATATAATATTGTATGTATTATATACATATGTGTGTGTGTGTATATATATAAAATATATATGTATATATAAATATGTACATAAAAATGTATATATAAATTTCCTGTAATAAAACCCAGTCATTGTGATTATCAATATAATGTTTGTTTTTCTCAGATACTGATTTTATTCTCTTGTTAGGTTAGGTTATAAGTATTTCTTGTATTTGGTGTGAAACATTTCATATGATATTTCTGTGAGGAGTCAGTAATTTTATGTTTGATGTGACTGGCTGTAAGTTTTGTGTTGCAATACTTAGTATTTTTATTAGCAGACTCAAATATCAACAAGACTTTTTTTCTTTCCACAGCAAGATGTGAGTGAGTTTACACACAAATTATTAGATTGGTTAGAAGATGCCTTTCAAATGAGAGCTGAAGAAGAGACGTAAGTTACCATGAAATTTAGTGATGGGGTTTTCGGAGATTGATAAATAACACTCATTTTTCTCCTTTTATTTATCAGTATCTATGGAGAAATGGGAAAGAAACCAAAAGATGTGTAGGAACCCAAACGTTACCTGTATTGACAAGTTGTTTGAAATCTGTGGCTCAAAGGCTGAGTAGCTTTAGATTTCCATTGTAAGAGTAGAATCCAGCCAGAAAGATCTAAAAAGCAACCCTGAAAGGGCTAATTCCACATGCCCACTTCTTTTCCTTGGATTCAGCAGTCTCTTTTCATGAGGAGGAATGGGTTAGTGGTGGGGAAAGATACCAGGAGTATTACTTCTGATGATCTCCTTTCACATGGAATCATAACAACAGGGATATGACAGTCCTCCTCAGCATTCTCTAGCTTTTTATTTTCTGCCCATCAGATTGAATCATTAAGACTTTGGTTATTTAAGAAATCTGCACACTTTCAAGATAGTCCTTGTCCACTCCCATGAGGCCACTTTCCTAATAGTAACCACTAGTTCCTTTATGTATCTTCATGAAACACTGGTGGACCACTTAGAATTTACCACTGCGGGCTCTGATATGGTCTAACAAGATGCAGTATGTAAATTAACACCTAGAAATTTTGGAATATGTTGTAAACAGTAAATGACTGGTTATAATTCTACCCAGAAGCCTGTCATTGAGGGCCAGTCACTTGCAGGCTGTTATGTGTGAACTTAAACTAAGTTGGGAGCAGTCTCTGAAGAAAGTAATTATGGTTCGAAGTCTACAGTATTTGAGGAAAAAAAAATATATTTTTGGTAAATTTTATCTCAGAGTGGGACATTTGAAAGCTGCTTCCTTCTTGAAAGCGTATTTAGAAGTTTATGATGTTGACAGCTGTAGGTCCTCAGTGTCTTTCCTGTCCACCAAAAGTTTTAGTTGCATTATTATGAGCTTCTTCAGTTTGTGGCTCTGAGTGCCTCATTGAATGACTTATTTTTGTGCCATGGTGGTTGTGCCCACTGCCTTTTGCTACGGAATTGCTTAGGCCTGGGAAACCTGCCTTTGGGTTAGTTTCTTTCTTCTCTTCATGTTAGCTTCTCTCTTCATGTTACGTTCATCTGGAAAGTCTTCCCCATCAAACCTCTGGAATGAATCTGCTATTGCTGCTTGTGAAAGCTGAGTCCTAGCATCCAGTGAAGATACATTCTTTCCTCAGCTTTTGAATGTTATAGGCCTAGAGTGTAGTTTGTTCTGCTGCATCTTTTTCTAGGTGACATATGCCTAGAAACACGTTCACATACGTGATACACGTTCACATACCTGTATATATTTTTTATTCCTTTAGGAAGGTTTGGCTGAATTTTTAAGTTTACCCTGCTGCTTTAGCCTCTGTCTCATGCACAGCCAGCCCTATTTAATGAATTCTTCCTGTTCTTACATTTTTTTTTATTTGCCTTTGCATTTGTTTTTCTCTAACTTCCTCCTCTGATACTGTCTTGATAGGTTCCTCGTAATGAGTGATTCACTAATGAGAATTGTCCATTCTGGTTCCTCTCCAGTATAGCTCATGTCCCTTGTATCTTTCCTTAGAGTTCTAATACCAGAAATTCATTGTGCGTGTTTCCTCAGAATGTGAACAATATCTGTATCTTCATCTGTGATAACAGAGTCTCTGAGGTTCTTTAAGTAATTCTTTGAATCTTTTACCCTGAAATCCCTAGTTCCTCCTTCTCAAATCTCTCCAGATTTTCTATAAGCACTTCATTTAGTTTATCTTGTCTTCAATACATGACCTTCCCATTGCTTTTTATCTGTAGCCTCAGAAGCGTGCCTAAATGTGTGTTCTTTCTGAGGGGGTCATTTTATTCTGATTTTGGAAATATTGTTTGTTATTTATGTACTTGTTAATGTTTTTGGATTATAGTCACCTCTTCTGATCTAGTACCTAACCAGTTATCTCCCTTTTTCTGAAACAGTTTTTTAAAAAAGCCAGAACTTTTCCATTTCAGTTCATTCGAAATCTTGTTTTGTTTCGTTTTTGTTTTTGTTTTTTAAGATTTTATTTATTTATTCATGAGAGATGCAGAGACATAGGCAGAGGGAGAAGCAGGCTCCATGCAGGAAGCCTGATGTGGGACTCGATCCCGAGACCTTGGGATCATGCCCTGAGCAAAAGGTAGATGCTCAACCACCAAGCCACCCAGGCGTCCCTAAAATCTTAAGTTTTATTTGAAGTATGTTCTCTTTGTTCATTTCCCCATACTTTTCGATCTGTTTTTTGCTGTTTTTGGTGCTAAAACTAGTTTTGAATCTTTATGCTCCCCCTATTTAGAACAGAGCTTTCCAATCGGTGTGCCATGGCTAGCCAGATTATGGGTATGTGGGAGATATTGATCCTGTTTCTGTGATCATGAGAAAATATGTCTTTTAACCTTAAAATTCCCTGTATATGTTAATATATGTACTAATTGTATTAAAAAGATTGGGAAGCTCTGACCCAAAGCATTCTAGTTTGCTTTGTCAGCTATCCAGACCTTTGAACTCCTTCTGTGCTAACCTAATCCCCAACGGTAAGATGTCCCAGGTGCAAGTTTTCCATAGTGATTTCTTTGGCCTTTGATATTTGTGTCATTCTTTCTTTACTACTGCTTTCATGCAAGTGATGGGTCTCTCATTTCTTTTTTTTTCTCTCTTTTTTTTTAAAGATTTATTTATAGAGGGAGAGAGCATGTGTGTGTGTGCATGCTCTCCACACACAGGTGGAGGGGTAGAGGGAGAGACTCTCAAGCAGATTCCCTGCTGAGCACAGAGCCTGGGCACAGGGCTCGATCTCCTGACCCTGAAATCATGACCTGAGCCAAAATCAAGAGTTGGACGTTCAACCGACTGAGGCTCCATGGTCTCTCACTTCTATTATAGGAGTCTCGTGTCTTTTTAATTGCTCTTTATTTGTATTCCTTATATTTCTGTTGGCATAACCAATCTGGGCCCCTGAGTTTCACAGCTTAAATGCAAGGCAAAGAACAGGATGTCTAAGAGCTTGGAAAGTAGGACAAGGTAAATAATTTCTAGAGATTCCTACCCAACTCTTTAGTGATCTGTGTTTATCACAGATTAGTGGAGAGCAGGGTAAAATTCAGGTAGGAAGATTTGAAAAGAAATTTGGAAAGAAAGTTCAGAATTCCTGGAGGCAGCCAACATCCAGTTCCTTCTGACAAAGTCAGCAACCTGTTAAGTCATTGCTCTTTCCATGGGGTATGTGTATGACAATAAGGAGAAAAACCAGGAGTATTGATTTCCTACATAAAAATAAGAGGACATGGAAAAGAGATTCCCACTAATATTTACATCTAAAGATTCATAGATATTTACATCAAGCAAGATAATCTTTGGATTGTTCCTCTCCCCCATGTCAGTCTCAAGTCCTTTTTATTCTCATATTATAAAATATGTAAGGTGTGAAGTAAATTTTTCCCATAGAGTTAAAATGCCCAAAGACGAAATATATATAATGGGAGAGGATACATTGATTTTGGAGTCAAATTTGAGTTCACTTTGCAGCTTGAGCACTAACCAATTTTGCGAATTTAGGCAAGTGAATTAACCTGCTCTACAGCTTCATTATCAGTAAAATAGAAGTAATTGTACTGTTATCAGTCATAGTGGGCTAGATAGTCCAGTGGCAACAGCTCCAAAACTTTGTAGCTTATATCATATTATTAGATGTGTCCAGTGGGTGTGAGTAAGGGGCTCTGATCATTCTTTAACTCAGAGCCCCAGAGTAGGGGGCTCTGATCATTCTTTAACTCAGAGCCCCAGATGCTTCTCATCATCATCCCTTCTGGGATTACCATGGCAATGAAAGTACACTGGCTTTCAGGGTTTCTATCACACACCTCTTCTGCTTACATTTTGTTGGGAACAACAAGTTATGTGGTCTGCCTAACTTCAAGTGAGGGGGAACACCTTAAACCCATTAGGATGGCTACTATTAAAAAAAACAAACAAACAAACAGAAAATTACAGGCATTGGTAAGGATGTGAAGAAATTAGAACCCTCGTACACTGTTGATGGGAATGTGAAATGATACAGCTGATATGGGAAACATCATGGTGACTCCTCAAAAGATTAAAAATAGAATTACTATTCCATGGAAGAAATCCTTTCACAATGTATACATATATCAGATCATTACATTGTATACTTTAAACTTTAAAGGTTAACTGTATGATCCAACAGTTCCACTGCTAGGTATATATTAAGAATTGATAGCAGGGTCTTGAAGAGATATTTGTACATCCATTTTCATAGCATCTCATTATTCACAATAGCCAAAAGGTGGAAAACAACTCAGATGAATGGATGGATGAATGGATAAACAAAATGTGGCATACATAAAGTGGAATATCTTTTAAAAAGAAGGAAATTCTGACACATGCTGCAACACAGACGCTAAGTGAAATAAGCCAATCACAAAAAGACAAACACTGTATGCCACTTACATGATGTGTCAAGAGTTGTAAAACTCAAACAGAGAGTAAGAATGGTGGTTGCCAGGGCCTGTGGGGAGGGAGAAATGTGGAGTTGTTCAGTGAGTGTAGAGTTTCAGTTTTGTAAGATGACAAGACTTCTGGAGATCGGTTGCACAACAATATGAATATACTTAACACAATCTACCAAACGCTTGAGAATGGTTAGATGGTAAATTATGTGTTATGTATCTTACCACAAATAAAATTTTTAAAATTTGAATAAAACATGAGTGGGAAAGTATGTCTTAACCACATACCTGAGAGTAGAAGACCAGAAATCTTTTTGAGTATCACTAATAACTACCATATGGCCTCATAGCATTGTTTTAAGGATTAAGTGAAATACTTCCTACCAGTTTTTTTTCCCACTACCATTTGTTTTAAGGAGTAAGTGAAAGTACATATACTACATTTATAAAGAGACCATGTCCTTCCCTGCCTCTTTTTTTTTTTTTAAGCAAATCCATTTTACTGGTTTAAACACAAAATTCTTGAAGATAAATTATGTACACAGTTGTGGAGACCACACACTTTTGTGTAGTAATGCAAAGATAAACTGTGTTTTCAGACCAGAGAGAACAAAACATAAAAATGAAAGGTTAAAAAAGTATTAACTTCTGTTTGCTTCAAGCGAAAAAGGAAAAAAAAATCCACAGTGTATATGTTAAAGAATTTGGAAAATTCACAAATGAGTAATCATGCCTGGAGCATGAAGAGTAGAGTAGCTTCTGAGCTGCTTTGTGTCAAAGCTGGTGTTTTGCTCCTTCGTTGGTGACAGCTGCTATTTTTGAATGGTGTGCGCTCTTCTCTTTAAATATAGGAAATGATATTTAAGGTTTTATAGAAATTTACTCTAATAGTGGCTTTTTTTTTCTTCTCAACAAGTCCAAGTACGCCTAAAAGTGTGAGGTCAAAATGAACTATGATAATAAAAGGATCAAACATTCCTTGAACACAGACTGTGTCAGGACCTCTTGTAATGTTGTCCCCTGCAGCAACTCATTTTAACCCTTACAGCAGGTCTTTGAGTTCAGTTACTGTTATCCTCAATTGTCAGGTGAAAAAATGGAAGAATACACTTAAGTGCCTTGTCCAAGGTAATGTCAATAGCAGCACTAAGTGAATGGACAGCCACATAAATGTTACCATCTTGGCATATACTATTGTTCTTTGGATGTTTGTCTATTACTTACAGGTCCAAAAATCACAACCGCATTTATGTTTTTACCATGCTTTAGGGATGAAGAGAAGCCAAAGAACCCCATGGTAGAGTTGTTCTATGGGAGGTTCCTTGCTGTGGGAGTACTTGAAGGTATGGTTATAATACATGTTTACTCTTTATTACATTTGAAGAGTTATTACCTATTAGCTCTTGATAATGACTCCTTGTTGAATGGTTTTTAATTTTAATTTGATTTACTCTGTCTAGTAGTTCCTGTTGCATTGCTACTACTTATTTGCAAGAAAACAGTGAATAATAGAGTGAATGAAAAGGAAGGTTTAAGCGTGCATTATCACATGCTAATATATAGTGTCATCCTGATGTTCTTTCCCTGAGAAAGCTGTGATTCTGTGAATTGTTGGGGTACAGGGATTAAGGGGGCAATGGTTTTGAAAATAATATTGGAGTTGAATACTGGTTTGGGGATGATGGTTATTGTTTCTGAGGGTTTCAACTCTTTGTTTTGAAATCTGCATTTAATAATTTAGCAATTTAGTATAGTCAAGGTATTACCTTTTTCAGGTGATTATAGAATTATTTAGGCTCTGGTTTTCAAGAAAGAATCGTACTTTTATCTTTTGAAAAATCATTTAAGAGTGATACTACTTACTCCATCTATCCTAAATGCCTGTTACTTAAAATCTGGGTCTGACCGACAGTCTTTTCGTTTTCCTAATAAGGAAAGGGCACTGACTCATTAAATACACTTCAGATAATAGTAATTACTAATGCCAAAGCATCAAGTTTTGAAAAAATTTGAAACATTTGAAAAACTTTTCAAATTTTCCAAATGGCCCAATGTATCAACTTTTGGAAAATTGGTTTTCCTTCAAGATCTTAACTAATGGATTCCTATGAAGCGTTGTTTGAATATAGTTTTATAGTGTAGGATTCAGAAAAAGTTAATGACTCATGATTTAGTTGGGCATATAAAATGTTACACTGAAGTGTTTGTGTGTGTGTGTGTGTATATATATATATATATATAGTATATATATGTATATATGTATTTTTTGCCTCAAATGGTAACTATTCATTATATAAATAGTGGAATATTTTACATAGTATGTTACTTTCCAATTTGGGATGTGCATAGTGTCATACTGTATTTGAAGTAGTAGAATAGCTCTAATCAGGTGGTGACTGTACTATTTATACCCTTCCTACTTGTGTTACCTTGAATCTTAAAAGTGATTTATTGAAATAATTTGTCAGTGTTGAAATTCTTGTACTAGATATTAGTTGTTTCAAACCATTGTGCCACGTAAATATGGTTTAGTACATTTCCACGTGAACTATGTATTTGCTTCAGTAAAAATAATTTGCTCTCAAGCTCTATCTCTAATCATTTTTATGTGTATCTTCCTTATGCTTTCTTTTTTTTTAATTTTTTTAAATTTTATTTATTTGTGATAGTCATACAGAGAGAGAGAGAGAGAGAGAGGCAGAGACATAGGCAGAGGGAGAAGCAGGCTCCATGCACCGGGAGCCCGAGTGGGATTCGATCCCGGGTCTCCAGGATCGTGCCCTGGGCCAAAGGCAGGCGCCAAACCGCTGCGCCACCCAGGGATCCCTTCCTTATGCTTTCTTTTAGACCAGCGACTCTCAATTGGAGGTGATTTTCATATGTTTACTAAAGTGTTCTCTTTGCAGAAGTTCCTCAACTTTTCCAGAACATCTAGTTCATTGACCCCTTCATTTTGTTCCTTTTGGCATTTTTCTTTACTTGTGCATTCTGATCATTTTTATAAACATCTAATTCCCCCATTCCCTCTCTCTGCTACCTCTGTGGCTGTTCTCTGACCATCAACTTAGCTGCTCATCCTCTCTCTTATGTGCACTGAGTACCTGAGTACTACTGGGGAAAAGTCATTCAAATGGGCTAACTATAAATGGATCATGAATTGGTAGTAGATAACTAAGCTTCACTGTCCCAATCCTGTAACACTACTGTGCTTAATTGTTCTCTTAAATCACTTGTTGTACTTGTTGTACTTGTTCTGTTAAATCACTGTCTTCTATCCCATTTTCTGTAATAATGATTTTTACCTTTTTTACTTCTAACTTCTCTGGCTCTTCATTCTCTGAAAAAGATCTTCCCTCAGGTTTTATGGATTTACCGTGAAGCTAATGAAATCTAGCCATAGGTCCTGTCTAAGGTCCTGAATCTAATTTTGTGTTTGTAATTTTGTATCATAGTACTTAAACACAACTTTCCCAAATATGTGAGCTTTACGCTTCACAACCTCCATCTATTCCTACCTCTACCACATTCTTTTTATTCGTCCCTCCAGATTATAAGGAATTATTCAGTCTTCTATGAAAAGGCTGTCGTTTATATGTGCTCAGAAGCTCATCTCTGCATGCTTTCACTCACCCCTGACTCTCCATCATCCTGCCTTCTCTTGTATTTTCAGCGTCCCCCTCTTCTGTCTTTCTCATAAGTATTTAGATGTGGTCTGGTAAGTCACATCTTTAACAAAAAAGAGCTCCCTTCACCGTCTTTTTCAGTTAATCCTATTCCGTTAAGTCCCCCTTAAGAGAGGAGTTTGTTTTTACCTGCTAGATGCCCATGTATTCAACCCATCCCACTTTTGCTTCTGGCCCCAAACCCCTTCTAAAAGGGATCTTTCTAAGATCAATTTCCAATATTTGTTTAAGACTGCAGGATCCCACTCAGTTCTCATATTGAACTCTATGCTATTTAGTCTCTCCTTTTCCTCTTTCCTATATTCTGTCTTTAAAATCATTTCTCCAGCTTCTGTGGCACCATATTCTCGTTTTTTTTTTTTCCTGCTACTGTGGGTACTTTTATTTTATTTTTAAAGATTTATTTATTTATTTATGATAGACATAGAGAGAGAGAGGCAGAGACACAGGCATAGGGAGAAGCAGGCTCCATGCTGGGAGCCCGACGCGGGACTCGATCCCGGGACCCCAGGATCGCGCCCTGGGCCAAAGGCAGGCACTAAACTTCTGAGCCACCCAGGGATCCCCCTGTGGGTACTTTTAGAAGTTATAGTTAGCCTTTTTTAGCTAAGGTAGGAGATCCTTGGGGCTCAGCTGACGCCCCCTGCCTTTTCCATCTTCTAGTTCCCTTGGCAATTTCATTCTCTCCCTTGATTAACTGCCATCAGTAGCCAGCAATTCTCTCATTGTAGCTTCAGACCTGAAGATTAATTTTAGTTACAGATTCATATTCAACTCTCTTCTCAACTTAAAATCCAATGGTCCATTCTAAAACAATGGTTGCCACTACTACCTTAAAACTAAAAGAAAAAAAAAATCCTATGCTTTTTCTTTAGTGGAGCCCCTTTCAATACATAAACAGTCAATTCAGTTATTTATGATAGAAACTAAGTATCATTCTTGATACCTTCCTTACAATTCTGCCCCCCATCCTGCCAGTGAGCCAGCCACCAGTCAATTGTATTTACTACCTTCCTGAATATGTGTATAAATGTCTGTGTAATTTCATCTGCATTTGTACACTTTTACTTTTTTTTCTCACTTTTTTTCTTTTTTTTCACTTTTACTCTTAACGCTGTATTCCATGTTGCCTTTATTTCTACATGGACTCTTCAATAGTCACCTACTACCCACTTAACAGAGAAGCCATGTGGATGTTTGAGAGACATAAATGTGATCCTGTTATTCCTAGGTTTAACCATTCAGTGACTTTTTGTTATATTCAGAAGAAAAAATTCTTAACAAGGGCTTATAAAACTTTGTAGATTTTAAGACCTTACCTAACTCTTCATTGTTATCTTCCCATTTGCTCCCCTAAGTTATAATGTCCTTCCCTTAATTCTTCAGACAGGCCAAGTTCTTTGCATCCTTGAAGTCTTTGTGTATATTATTCCTTGGCTAAGAATTCTCCACAGCACTCTGACACTCTGGCCTGGCTAATTGCTACTCACTGTTTAAATCTCTGTAAATGTCATTTTGCTATGGAAGTCTTCCTGCTCTACCCTCTAGCCCTTAAACACTAGGTTAGCTCTCCTTCTTATTTCCTTTCACAGCGCTATCTCACCACACATTTTATAACACTTATAATGATAAATAATATATTATTAATAATTACATGTATAATTAATGTACATAGAATGTAATGTCTTTCTTCCAAAAGAGGTTGAGAGTTTTTCTCAGTTCAGGGACCCTATAGAACTTTTTTGTTCACTGCTTTATATATTTGCAGTGTTTAGTGTAGTATCTTGTCCTTACAAAGTGTTTTTTGGAAGAATATATATACACACACACATGTGATTACTACATACGTACAGATGTGTAATTAATATCTACGGCTGGATATGAATCTGCATATGTGCATGTATAAACCAACAAGAAAATGATAATGACTACTCTATGGAACAGAGAGTGATTGTTTTCAGGTTCAAGAGGTAATTCATATACACGTTTACTTATTGAGTAATGATTAGCTTTCCCTTCTCCTATAGGTAAAAAATTTGAAAATACTGAAATGTTTGGTCAGTACCCACTTCAGGTCAATGGATTCAAAGATCTACATGAGTGCCTAGAAGCTGCTATGATTGAAGGAGAAATTGAGTCTTTACATTCAGAGAATTCAGGAAAATCAGGCCAAGAGGTGAGTTTAGGATCTTCTTTGTTTCTCTTTCCCCAGTCTTTCTTATAGTGTGGTAAAGCACAATTTAGGTCTCTAATTATAAAACTGCCTCATATCTGAGAGAATACTCAGATTATGTGTTTGGATTTAATTATGGTAGCTTAGGCATTTGGGAAACCAGTACAAACAAGTCTATAATCTATGTTAAATTCTCACTTGACAATTTAGCTTAAAATTTTCTGTTAAAATCCTCTTTTAGGAAAAAAAAAATCTTCTTTTAGGGCATTACTGAGTCTGTGTAGACTTTCTAGGGAAGGTACCAGTCATGGTAGCATGCTAGTCCTGGAAGTAAACAGGGAAAGTGCTGATATTAGGATGGAATTTTATATAGACATCTGTTACTTATATCCAGTAGTGTTAGAATTTGTCTAGATTCCTTTTTTTGGTAAAAATTATTGTGTAATGGCAGAAGGGCAGATGGAAGAACTTGCTCTCTCAGGAAAGATATAACTTAACAAATATAAACCTGCTTATTTGTTTCAATTGGTCTCTGTCTGGCCTCCCACTCTTTCTTTATTCACATCTCTAGCTCCATCTGTACATCCATCCATTCAGCCATGTATTCGTCCTTATGTGTTACTATCACGGAAGGCAAAGGACAGATCATTGCTCCAAATTCAGTTATGAAGCAGTCGCTGATAGTTGTCTACTTCTAAACTCCATGCATGAGGGTCAGCATCTTCATCTGTGTCATTCTTTATTATATCCCTGGTGGATAGTACAATGACTGCAAAAAGAATTATGTAATACATATTTATTGACTGAATGAATGAAATGTCTCTGTGTTATCAAAAAAGTTTCTGAGGACTTTATCCCTGAATAAGGTGCTTAATAGATGTTAAGTGATGATATCTCTGTGTTTTTCTAAACAGGGTCTGAGTTCTTGTGTCTTTCAAAGTAAATTGCTTTTATCTAAATATGTGCTTTTTTAAAAAGATGGAATTCTCTCTTTCCTGTTTTATCTTCATCCTCATTTCCTTCTCTTCCCTTATCCCTTATACACCCAAATAAACAAAATAAATTAACATTTACAATTTTTTGGCTTTTTTTTTTTTTCGGGGAGAGAGAGAGGGAGAGAAAATATTTGAATTAGTTTTTCTCTCTGTATCATAGATCATCTACTTCAGTGATTCTCAGCAGATGCCTAGGCCCTACTTCTAAGCTGTCAAATCAGAATGCAGGGTAGAAATGTAATGCAGTACGTGGGCCCAAGAGCTCCACCAGTGATTTCCATAGAGACCTCCAATTAAGAATATTTAAATTAAACTTATTTTTATTGATCTCTAGAGATTGAGACTCTCAGGATCCCATAATGGAATAGGAAAGCAGACCCCCTGCCTAAAGTGTGACTTGTGTTATATTAAATAAAAGGAAGATGAGTTTAAGCAGAAAAAGGAGGGATTGCATTTTCCTTACCCTATCAGAGGAGCTTATAAGTGAAATATGCATTAGTTTATTGATAAATAATTTAGTAATTAATTGGTAAATAATCTTTCTCACATATTCCACTTTTAAAAATGTTTTTCTTACATTGAATCTGAATTTCATTATTTATTTTAAATTTAATCTGAATCTCATTATTTATTTAAAAAGATTTAGTTTGTCCTCCTACTTTGGCTTCATACCCTGAACTGCGTATATATTTTCTGCCTTGGTTTTTATATCCAACCTATCAAATACAGTGATATGTTTCCTCTGAATTCAGCAGTTTGTAAGGAGTCTTAGTAAGAACAAATTCAATTACCTGTATTCCTATTACCAATTGCCTAGATTTGTAGAACACAATAGTTTCAATGATAATTCAGCCTGGCTAAAGTAGACTATCTTAAAGGCTTTTAATAATGTACTTAAATTATAGTCTTATTTCATTATGTCCTTCAGAGTGACTGTTCTGTTTCTTCTTCTTTTTTTTTTTTTTAATTTTTATTTATTTACTTATGATAGTCACAGAGAGAGAGAGAGGCAGAGACACAGGCAGAGGGAGAAACAGGCTCCATGCACCGGGAGCCTGATATGGGATTCGATCCCGGGTCTCCAGGATCGCGCCCTGGGCCAAAGGCAGGCGCCAAACCGCTGCGCCACCCAGGGATCCCTGTTCTGTTTCTTCTTAACTTTGTATAAATACCAATGAGTAACATCTTAGGCTTGTTTATAAATTGACATAGTCCCTGATAACACCTTTTATCTCTTAGACTATTATTTATTTAAAAGTAGCTAAAGTAGCTGTGATCAAGTAATACTTAGTAAGACCTTTAGTGTCCTGAATCACTCATGTTAAAATATCCAGTGGTCTATAAGAGTTTAAATTTCTGGAATGCCATACCAAGAGACAACTGAATGAATTAAAAGTTATATATCTATGATAACTACTTATAAAATATTTTTCAAATCATAAATTTTAAAGTTCAATTACGTGATGTGCAGTTTATAGATGAATCAAACTTTCTAGGAAACCTGGAGATTTTTTTTTGATTGCCTATTAGAGCAAAAACCTTTCGAGCAGTGAGTACCTCATTTCTTGCGTGGGTATTCACTTCTTACACATTTTCTTTTAGACTGTCACTATACACGTGTAAGTATTTGTATTTGTTCATACTGTCCTGTGACTTGCATTTTTCCCTCACCAGTACATCACGAGCATCCTTCCAACATCTAAATATATGGCTCAACACCATTCTTTTTAAAACCTGAAAAGTATCACATAACCTGTATTTCTAAAATTAATTTAATTCTTCTGTGAGACATTAGTTGGACAAATAATCATTTCAAGGAATATCTTTTTAAAGATTTATTTATTTATTTATTCATGATAGACATAGAGAGAGAGAGAGAGAGGCAGAGACACAGGCGGAGGGAGAAGCAGGCTCCATGCCGGGAGCCCGACACGGGACTCGATCCTGGGACTCCAGGATTGCTCCCTGGGCCAAAGGCAGGCGCCAAACTGCTGAGCCACCCATGGATCCCCAAGGAATATCTTTCTATAAATATAAATACCTTGAGAACTTAGCAATGAAGAATAGTCAGAATCTTTGGATCACCAGGCATACTCATTTAAAAATATAAGTACTATCAAATTTCCTAAAATTCTACTAAGTTGTACTAAGTTATAGTCACAAAGTTGTACTAGGTTATAGTGAAAGTTCTACAACAAATTTTATGGAACTTTAAAAACTAAATTAGATAAACAATACATACATGTACAATATTAGATATCTGTAGATGTTATATGGGAAATTTATCTTTTAGAGTGAAAGGGCAAATGTGTGAAGCCAGTTAAATGACTAAAACTAATGTTCAAGTTGGGATAGAGCTGTTTGCTTCTCATGCTTGATTTATATCCTGGTTTTGTTTGGTGTTCTGTGGGAATTTGAAATGGTACGTCTTATTTTTCTGTCCCCTGCTTCCCACATTCGTGTAATCTCACAAAAGCAAGGTATTTAAAACATATTAAAAATCAGCTATTATAACTCAAAAAGATGACTACATTCTCTCTAGAAAATACTTTTGTTAAGTTAGATTTATAGACATAAAGTTCAGGAGCCCTTTTGTTGCCAACGTTATGTTTTTTATTCATTAGCTGCCCCAATCTATTACTTCCTTAGGCTTATTATATAATATGATAATAAATAATAATAAAATGTGTTTAGAGATCTGGAAACTATAAGCATTATTTTTTACCTTTAATGATCTGTGTCTCACAAGCATGGCATACCAGTTAGAGAAGTAAATACAGTTTTTTATTGAATGAAAAGAATAACATTTTTTTTTTTAAGATTTTATTTATTCATGGGAGAACACACAGAGAGAGAGGCAGAGACACAGAGGGAGAAGCAGGCTCCATGCAGGGAGCCTGACGTGGGACTCGATCCCGGGTCTCCAGGATCAGGCCCTGGGCTGAAGGCGGCGCTAAACCGCTGAGCCACTGGGCTGCCAAAGAATAACATTTCAAAAGAAAAATACTTCGTATATTTAAAATTCTAGCTATATACTGCTATACTTAAAATCCTAAAATCACAGAGCTAGACAAATCCTTAATATTTTCTAAGATGAAATAAAGGACTGTCTAGCTATCTCTTTGGTCCTTTAGAATAAAGTGAAATCCTTCCAGTCTTGTAGGAAAAAACTGTTACTGCTGTTATAGGAAATACATTCACAACAGAGACATATTACATAATTATTATGAACATTCTTTCTTAAGTTATAGAAGTTATTTCCTGGACTTTTCATGGTCTGCTGAGAAGCATACCCCCAATTATGGTGATTTTATTTCTATTGGCCATGGTAGGTTTCCATGAATTAAAGTATGTAACTATTTAATTTTCATGGTGACATTTAAAATACTGCAATAAAATATGAAAGCAATAGTTCTTGAAACCTGCGTACTTATTTTAGTATCACAAAATGGAGTGGAGAGTAGTTATCCTAAGGCATCAAAAGTTTTCTTTGTGATATGTATGGAGTATGTTTTAATTCTTAACAGTAATTTAAGGTGTGTATTAGAATTCACTAAAATTCTTGCCAGTGTCATGTGAGAACAAAGTAAATAAGCAGTCTTTGCTCAAGAAATCTTCAAACTTGAGATGTTCCTGATACTAGATCTTTTGTAACTTTCTCTAGTCTACTTCAGTTTTAATAGCCATTTAAAAATACATTTCTTAAACTTCAACTTTTGGTAAAAGATAAGCCACATCTAACTCAGGAAATTTCAATTCATGTAAGCTGTAGCATTTTGGGACAGAAAAATAGTTTTAAATAATTATTTTTATTAGCTTTACTTAGAGAAAAGTAGTAGCTTACAAGATCTTAGTCAAATCCAGTTTGCCAAATGTTCACCGTTACTACTTTTTTTGGATATCTGAATTTAAATTAGTGTACTCTTAGCTAATTGATATTTGTGTGGTTGCATTTTGTGGCACTTGAAAATAACACATACAATGTAATGTGTGGTAGTTACTTTTTACAGTAGTACATTGTGTGATTTACAGTAAGCATTAAAAGTATTTGTTGCATTATTTTATACTTCCATATTTGGTGATTCATGAGTTTTTGTTTATTTCTTTTTAAAATGTGTTTATGTAAAACTTGAATATTTTTTTTGAAAGTAATTTTCTTTGAAATTTTGTTACATTTATTGCTTAACTAAACAATTGCCAAAGTTTGTGGAGCAATTGGCTCATAGCAATGAGGTATTTAATTCTTCAAACACTAGTCATTTAAAGATTTTAAATATAGTTATCATTAGTTTAATCTCCGTTTTAGTAATAGGTTTTTTTTTCTTAAATTAGTCAGTATTCCATTAGGAAAATTAAAAATAAAACAAGGGAATATCAGTTTCTAGTTTTTAGTAAGAATTGTGACCATTTATGCTATAAAAATTGTGTGTGTGTACAATTTTCTTTGTCAAGATTTTTGAAGTGTGGTTTATTAATAAGTATATATACCATTCCTGGTAGTCATAGTGACATAATATTGAAGAAGCCAGAGGATTTGTTAAAATTTGTTAAAAGCCATGCTTTTAAATAAGGTCTGTAGCTTTAGGTTAAAAAACCTAATGTAAAAAATTATTATGGAAGAAGGAGAGTTGTTAGAAGATCTTTTTTCTTTGCTGGTTGAGTATTATTCCCATCCTTGAAATTTTTAAGTGGTGTGGAACACTTTTGGGAAGAAGTTGGATTTTAATTAAATTGCCTAGCTAGTCATGTATTTATGGTGCGAGCATTGTAGATGATACATCTAAAAATGCCATGCTGACGCTCTGTGCCTCACACTGCAGTAGAGAAAACAAAAGGTGATAGTAAGGTTTTTGTTGTTGTTTTCTTTCAGCATTGGTTCACCAAACTGCCACCTGTGTTAACATTTGAATTATCAAGATTTGAATTCAATCAGGCATTGGGAAGACCAGAAAAAATTCACAACAAATTAGAATTTCCTCAAGTGTTATATCTGGACAGGTATGGTTTGGTATACAGCATGACTTGATTTTGAAACTGTTTAGTAACCAAGTAAAGAATTATTGTGTTTAGAGAAAAAATTTGCTTAATTTCTTTAGAATTAGTCTTTTTTTTTTTTTTTTTTTTTTTTTTTTGCATAATATGTCCAGTACTACTTGTCAAGGAAAATTGAGTTCTCTTTCTATTTAGAAAAGTATAGTTACTGGGAATTATAAGGAAGCTAAAACATTTATTTTTGTGTTTGTTACAATTTTATGAAATATTCTTTTGTCTGATATTTCATTGTAAAATTTTAAATTTTACCTTTTGACCTTTTGTGGTGTTGGCTAGACTTAGTATTGTATCTATTTCCATGATTTTTTAGAAATGGTAATATTGTTTTTTGTTTTTTCCTGATAGATACATGCACAGAAACAGAGAAATAACAAGAATTAAGAGGGAAGAAATCAAGAGACTAAAAGATTACCTCACAGTATTACAACAAAGACTAGAGAGGTATTGTAACTTTTATGAAACATATGGGAAGTCATATTTTTAGTGATTATCTGGAATCTTTCATTTTAAATTTGCTTTGGGTGACTTATAATTCTAGTAATAATCACTCTGAATTCATATTTTGCTTGAATAGTTTAGTTTTGAGTTATGTTAGAAACTAAAATAATTCTTAGTTGGCATTCATGATTATTTTAGTGTTTTAAATATTTTCATTGTTGACTAGTAATAATGCTCTTGGTGTTGAAAACAGTTACAAAATTAATTTAATGTTAAAAAAAATATTCAGAAAAGGGACACTTGGCAGGCTCAGTCAGTAGAGCATGCAACTCTTGATACTTGGGCTGTGAGTTTGAGCCCTACATTGGGTGAAAAATTACTTAAAATAAAAAACAAAAAACCAAAGTTGAACTAATTTAAATTTTAGTGTTTCTTTTTGTATGAGACTACATATCATTCTTGAGATTTCCATTAAAATGAATGGTGACTAAGTTTTTCTGCTTAATACAGAAGATACAAACTCTCAGGCCTCTCATTGAGACTTTATAAAGAAGGGAAGCAAGTCAGGTGTAAGCTGATAGGCAAAGGGAGCTTAGAGAGCATATCCCTGAGAGAGGAAGTGCCCATCATCTGTACTACCGGGTGGGACCATGTGTGACACCACATGTGAGTATGTCCTACTATTTTTGATAACTTCCCCAAAGTGCTGGAATCTAGACAGTCAGATGCTCTGTAGTTCAGACAAAAGTCTATAGGCTAAAATGTGGCCTGAGAGATCTCAGTTTGCAACCTCTGATTAATCTGTATCCCTTATTTTAGTATTAATTTGAAAATTAGCCCCAAATTTGTTAAACAAAAATAATGTATTATTATTTCAATAATTTTTATTTTTAAAAGGTGTCTGTAATCATATTAAAAACTAATCAGAGGTTAAAAAAACTAATCAGAGGTAAAAGGTAGAAGGATAATATTAGTCATCATCCTAATCATGAGACCAGATGACAGATCTAAAAATAAAAACAGTCTCAGGAAATGGAACTGTCAGTATTCATTTTCCTATTGGGTTACAACTTAGAGCAGCATTTAAAATATACAACAGTGTACAGACACATTCAATTGTAATCAACTTTGTTTCCCTTAATTCGGAGGACATTTAAGTTCTTTCTTGAATGTGTCTTTAGTTTTAACATCCTCATTTGAAAAAGAAAATTAATTGCATTGTTGAGGAAGATTTATTAAAGTGTTTTTATCATGTTTTATAACAATTACTAAAAACAACCAAATGTGTTTTATATACAGCTAAAAGCATTTATACATCTTATGGTTAACAGATATTTAAGCTACGGTTCCGGTCCCAAACGATTCCCCTTGGTAGATGTTCTACAGTATGCATTGGAATTTGCTTCAAGTAAACCTGTGTGTACATCTCCTGTTGAGGATATTGATGCTAGTTCCCCACCTAGTGGTTCCACACCACAGACATTACCAAGGTAAAATGTTTTCCTGATTCAGGAGCCAGCTGTTGACTATATTATATAGTGATATAATTGATGCTTTAAAGAGGGTTTTATAAAATGTCCATTGTGATTTATTTTAGTGGACTCTAAAAATACTAGATTCACTTAGAAGGTTGTGCATCTTCTGGATGCTTTCTTATTTCACTTTTTCAATAGATTTTATGGTAGTGGATTGGAATTTTCATCATATTTTTTTCTGTTCAGAATTATACTTTAGGTTGTTTTGGTATAGATGTCCATCTTTTTTCCATGAAAATACCGTTAAGTTGGTTTTTCCTGTAATGTAAGCTGATATTATATAATTTTGGTATACATAAGATTTATTGACATGATTAAGCCATTTCTTTCTATAAAGCCACAATTTCATTCTGATAATAATATATTCCTCATATATTAAGTATATCATTGGATATTAAATTAATATACATATTTATTTTTCTAAAGGCCTTTTCTTTTTGAAATTATAATTTCAAAAATTAATCCTGTGTGTTTGGCACAATTTTTGTCCAGAGCTTCAGCTTGGAAAATTTAATAATGAATATTTTATGATTTAAAAATATAGCACAACAGAACAACAGGGAGTCCCTTCTTCAGAACTGCCAAGCACATCACCTGCATCAATAGCTGCCATTTCATCAAGATCAGTAATACATAAACCATTCACTCAGTCTCGGATACCTCCAGATTTGCCCATGCATCCAGCACCAAGGCACATAACAGAAGAAGAACTTTCTGTGCTAGAAAGCTGTTTACATCGCTGGAGGACAGAAATAGAAAATGACACCAGAGGTAAGAAGCTTCTCATAGCATAGCTACTGTCGCCTCAAATGGCTATGTATAATGTTAAAATTGAGAAGGGAAGTCACCTCTGAATTTCATATATAAATATTATAAAGTATTTTTTTTCCTAGAAAGTGTTTTCTATAAAGGAAACTAGTCTGGCCACCTGTTTTTATGATCTTAATATCAGACTCAGAGAGACCAACAGATTTTCCCTGGACTATTTAGTTGATTAATGACATAGCAGATGGTCTGATTTTCCTGTTTAGTGCTCTAAATTTATATCAAACTGGTATTCACAGCTACTTCATTGGTGAAACATCATACAAGATTAAATTATATATTTATCAATTAACATCCTTCCCCTTATGTTTGTGGAATGAGTTAAAGTGTTAAAAAATTATTTTAAGTTTAAGAATTAGAAATGTGAATTTTATTTATTTTTTAAAAAAGATTTTCTTTATTTGAGAGAAAAAATCAAGGGGCAGTAAGAGAGTGAGAAGCAGACTTCCTCCTGAGCAGGGAGCCCATGTGTGCCCTCTCCCAGAACCCTGGGATCATGACCTGAGTCAAAGGCAGACACTTTTTTGTTTGTTTGTTTTTTTCAAAGGCAGGTACTTAACCAGTTGAGCCACCCAGGTGCCCCAGAAATGTAAATTTTAATTTTCAGTCTGCTCTAACAGAGATTTCCAGATATGATCTAGGAGCTCAGTGCCAGTTTGTAAAGTGTTTTAACTGGCATGTAGCAAAATAAGAAAAATAAGAACAGTGCTGTTAGGAGCATGAGGGTGCATGTGTGCATGTGTATATATGTTGGTATTAAGTTGCAATCTGGCCTTGGAAGGAACTCTCTTTTATTCCCCAATTATGTCTTTGCTACTTTAGTGTTCTTAAGGTAGCCTTTTTCTTTTTTTAAATGAAGTGATGTTAATATTTTATGGTAGGTTTTATTATAATTTTTCCTTACATGGCAAAATATAATATCCTATTATCATCACCCAATTTTATCCTAATTTTATTCTATGTAAAAAGAAAAATCTAAGAGCTACTGTTTTATAACAAAAGATTGGAATTATTTTAAAGAGTATGGCTTATTGGAGCCCAACTTGACTATAGACGATATGTAAATAAAGAGCAGTCCTAATGTAATGTAATGTAACATAAATAGGATATAATGGCAACCAACAATTAGCATTGGTAGCTATAAATATTTCCCTTAGTATTTTTCATCTATGAGGGAATTTTTTACATTTGAATTCATTAGGAAACATTTATTGAGCACACTGTGTTTCCTGAACACTGTAATAGATATTGGATAATTTTCTACGGGACTTGGTAGATTATTTTTGTTTTTATATGACTACATTTGGAAGGGTGGAAGCTAGGAAGCTTTTGACATCAAGGTAGGGCATTGAGGGAGGAGAGAAATGAACAGATATGATCTACTCTTTGGAGAAAACTAAGAGAGATAGATCACTGACAAGAGGTGAGAGAAAGGGAGGAATTAGGGATGATTTCCTTAGTTTCTCATGCTGGTATGAATAGATAGATGGAATATACTTTAGAAAAGGGCAAACTGGTGGATGAGCAGGTTCTGCACCTCACAGGAGGAAGTAGAGGAGTACGATGAGTCCACTTTTGGCCATTTTAAGTTTGAGAAACTTGAGAGACATTCATCTGATAAGGCTTTGGACCTTAATACCTAATAGTTTGGACCATAATAATACTATGGATCAGGTGGGATTTTCCTTGGAATATTTGTTTCCTCTCTTTTATCCCTGTTATTAGCTGTTAGCATTATTTTTTAAACTATCGTATAATATTCCAGTATCTGAGTAGGATGTAATTTATTTAATTTCTATATTGATACTGCAAATAGTGCTGGCCCTCCACATGCATACTGACACACTTTTGTGAGTAAGATATATTCTTAAAAGTGCCATTTCTGGTCCAAAGTGTATATATTTGAAATTTTAGCTGTTTTGAAATTTTACCTCCAAAACATTGAACCAGTTTTTATTCCCACTAACTGTGTGGGAGAGCCTGTCTCCCAAAATCCTCCTTAGCCCTGGGTACTTTTTAGATTGTGGTAGCCTGAATGTTGAAAAATGGTATGTTTTAGTGTCTTAATTTGCATTTCCTTAATTATGAGTGAAATTCTATTTTCCTATAAGTTTCTTGTTTATGACATTCACCCATTTTTTATATTGAACCATTTATTTTTCTCTTACTGCTCAGTAGAAACTTTGATGTTATGGGTATTAGCCTGTTGCCTGTAGTGCATGCTGTAGATACTGTTTTCTTAATTTGACTTTTTTTTTTTTTTGTTAGTTTTGTTTCTGTAATGTAGATTTTCTTAAGTTTGGGGAGAGAGTCTTATCTTTTCCTTTATGGTTACTGAATTTTCTGTCAGGCTTACTAAAAGGTCTTTCCTCCACTCTGAAGTTACTAATATTTTTTGTAGTCTTTCATGATTTCTTCCTTATTCTTTTCAACAGCTTCATAGTATAGGTTATACTATAATTTAACCATTTCCACATTAATAGATATTTAGGTTGTCTCTAGTTCTTTAATTGTTAGGGCAATATAGCTGTGAATAATTTTGTAGAATGGATTTCTATTGGAAGTAGAAGTACTAAGTAATGGGAGTGTCAACATTATTTCCACTGGTGATTGTAGTAGAGTTTTATTCAATGACATATATATAAATAGATGATTTGTGGCAAAGTTATTTTATTTCATTCCACAATTTTCCTGTTTTATGTAAATATATAAGGGGCTTTAGATTCAGCTTTTATTGAAACTTTCCTTTATAGATTTGAATAAAGTTCACTTTTATAGACTCAGCACGTTTTCTAAGTGAACCATATTTGTTTGTTTTTAATTATGCACTTGTGCTATATCTTTTATTAAGGAAAACTTTTTTGTTGTTTTATATAGACTTCAAATAATAATCGAGTGCTTTAGGAATTTTTCCTTATTGGTCTAACATATTGGAGGGAAAACCATAGTATATCTATGTAAAGACATATGTTAATCATTTTAAATGGCATCTTCTATCCTTAGATTTGCAGGAAAGCATATCCAGAATCCATCGAACAATAGAACTAATGTATTCTGACAAATCTATGATCCAAGTAAGTTAAATTTGAGGTTGGTAAGTGCTGTCAAAATTATTTACATATTTTTTATTTATATGATTAACCTAATTTTTAAGCTAATTCTGGTTCTTTTTATGTTATAAGATTGCTGAAATTAAATATTCCATATTAATATTTCCCATATTGAGTTGTATGTTCATACTATATTTATTGTTTACTTTTTAAAATTGTTTTACAGTAAACTTAGCAAAAATCTTTAGAAGGTCTTAGTTTTTACAAAAAGTCCTACAGAGGAAATTATATGGTTGTTTAGGGATATTAAGATTGAGGGGGAAGTATAGTGCTCAGTTACATTTTAACTTTTGGCATACATTATATAGGCCATATTGCTAATTCAGTCATCAATTTATAATTGTGAAGATTTAGATAAAATCAGGTGCTTCATTTAAAATACTCATCATAAGTTCTTCGTTTAAAGGAAATACATTTTCAGAGTTTGAAAAAATATCCTATTTATACACCTGCTTTACATGTCATTAGCTTATTTATCTCCCCCTTTTTTATTTCATACTGTAATTTTTTAAAAATTTTAATCACAGCCAGTTTTCTCTTGTTAAAAACATATTCTTTTATGGTATTCTCCAATAAGATAGTTTATAGGTTTCATGGAATATGGTATTAATAGACTAAATTGTGGCTTAACTATTCTGTTTTCATATTTAGGTTCCTTATCGCTTACATGCTGTTTTAGTTCATGAAGGTCAAGCTAATGCCGGGCACTACTGGGCATACATTTTTGATCATCGTGAAAACAGGTGGATGAAGTACAATGATATTGCTGTGACAAAATCATCATGGGAAGAGCTAGTGAGGGACTCTTTTGGTGGTTATAGAAATGCCAGTGCATACTGTTTAATGTACATAAATGATAAGGCACAATTCTTAATAAAAGGTAAGAACATAAAATATATAGGGTAGTATGTATTTTTAAATATGTAGCTCTTTTATGTGACTCTGGTCTCTGGTATGATTAGTTCAGTTTAATTGACTCAGGGTGATGGATGTGATTAGGAAGTACAGTTGGCTTATTCTGGGTGAGAAACTGGAATTACAAGAGTAATTAGGACTGATAATTGGAATATATTTTGTATCCAAAGTTAACTACTTAGTAACTACTATAAAATGTAACTCTGACCTATTTCTCCTCCCTAAATTTCTTTTAAGGATCATATTACACATTGACTCATATTTAAGCTCCTTAACCTAATATACAAGGCCTCCATTTTCTGGCCTCTGATTGTCTCTCAAGCCTCATTTATTAACCAGTGTCCATTTTAAACTGTGTATACTTTACTGATATCTGAACTGCTTGTATTCTCTTTGCACCAAATGATTTCACTCATTTATATCTATATGTTCTTATGTTTTTTTTTTTTTTTTTTTTTTTGGAGGTAATGTTCTTATTTCTTCTTTTGTCTTAATTTCTGCTCATCTGCAATATTCAATTCAGGTGTCATCTGCTCTGCCATGTTTTTTTTTTTTTTTTGACTTCTACCAGAATATATCTCTCCTTGTGTTCTCATAGCATACGTCTATCGGGCACTTACGTGTGTTGGAATTGTATGTTGACTTATCTTTTTCACTTCACTCCGATCTGCTCCAAGACAGGGACAATGTCATACTATGTCTTACTGTTTTATTTCTTAATATTCTCACATAGGTTTGCATATAGAAAATACTTAATAAAGGTTTGTTGAAACTGATAAAAATCAACCTTCTTTCTGTGTTTAACCATTCAGCAACAGTAGCTAGGTGGTCCAATTGTGGCTAAAAGCTATAGTGTGCTTTGTATGTGTGCAGCAGAGGTTCAGTAACCTAAATACTACTTATGTAATGTTTTTAAAAATCTTGCTATATTGATTAGTTCTCAGATTGCATGTGGGTATATTGCTATGCTTAACTGTTTTAGACGAAAAATAATTTTAGTTCTGTTTAGAGTTTAATAAGGTTATGAATTATTCTCATTCTGTGATAATTTTTATTTCACAAATAATCAAACGTCTAGTGTTTTCTTAAAATAGAATATGTAGTACTGTGTCAATGTTTGAGTAGCAAATGATGTTGGCTTTATATCCCATTCCTTTTTTTTACTCCTTAGATTAAAAAAAAAAAAAAGCTGAGAACATTTCCTATAATGGATTATAAAATATTTGCATCATTGCTTGTCTAGTTTTAATTTGTAATATTGATTTGTTAAATTGTAATAATTCATACTTTAAATCCCATTGGAAATGCATCCTATTTTGAGCTTTGCATTTTTCCTTTAATTCTTAATTTTATATTAGTTTTTAAAATATGATTTGCAGAGGAGTTAAATAAAGAAACTGGGCAGGCTCTTGTTGGAATAGAAACGCTACCACCGGATTTAAGAGATTTTGTTGAGGAAGACAACCAGAGATTTGAAAAAGAACTAGAAGAATGGGATGCACAGCTTGCTCAGAAAGCTTTGCAGGAAAAACTTTTAGCATCTCAGAAATTGAGAGAGTCAGAGTCTTCTATAACAACAGGTTAGTACATTTTGATTAAATTCTATTTTATTATCTCTGTATTTATTATTGATATTTTATTTAAAAAATAGGATATGCTCATTTAACAATTTTTTTTTTAAGATTTTATTTATTTATTCATGAGAGACAGAGAGAGAGAGAGAGGCCGAGACACAGGCAGAGGGAGAAATAGGCTCCATGCAGGGAGCCTGATGTGGGACTCAATCCCGGGTCTCCAGGATCATGCCCTGGGCTGAAGGCGGCGCTAAACTGCTGAGCCACCTGGGCTGCCCGATATGCTCATTTAAAAAAGAACCTTAATTATTTTAAAATGTGAAGAAGACAGTAAAAATCATCTGAAATTCCATCACTTCTCTGAGTGAAGTTGCCTGTTAGCATAGGTAACAATTTAGTTTACCCTTTTGCCGGGCACTACTATATACATATATACCTTTTTCAAGTTAAATGAGACGATTTTGCTAACTCTTTCTGTTCTTACCCTGCCCACTTTGGTTGGGCCTAACCCTTCTTGGCCAGAAGTTTAGAAAAGCCATGAAAACTAGCCCGTAATCCAAACCTTTTCACTAAAGCTATCAAGAGAGTGAATACTAGTAATTTCCCATTTCAACAAAATAGCACTATTGGTATGTCCATACATATTTTGTATAATATTTTATGTAATATTTTGTGCATTTATGCTATTGTTATAGAGCAGTTATTTGATTTTTTCAGAATTTTTAAAATTAAACAAGTGAGCTGAAACTATTTAATATATTTCAAGTTAAAATATGTATAGACTCATAAAACAGAGGTCAATGTACAAAAATAAAATATTTAAAAATATTCTTAAGTTCTTAGCTGATGAAATCAATAAAATGTTCAGAGTAAACAGTATAAAAATAAACATGTTCTAGCAAAATTAAAAATAAAATATCTTCTGAATTTTTTTTTAAGATTACTTTCATCAATCATTACAGAGTTGTTAATATTTTTTAGGACAATATATTTTCTCCTGTGAAAATGTGTTATTTCTTTGTAGTAGTTGGAAAAATGAGAAGAGATAAATTGAACACAGATATTTTTGTCAAATTCATTTGTCTCTTTTTTTTTTTTTATAACAGTGAAACTTTTTGAATGGCCTTTTTATGCAATTCTGCCAATTTTGGTTTTATTTTTTAAGAAAGCATTTTATGTGTTTGTTTAATTTCATTTTTTATAGACTGATTCCCATACAGCATTACTTAGGTGAATTTTAGCCTTATCTCTTGAACTTTAGAAGTAATTATTCTCTCACTGGAAGATGTACAGTACCACAATATGGTGTTGTGAATGAAGCAGGCACACACAGATCTGTCCAGACTTGTTACCTTGTTTTCATGTAAATTGATTAGTTGAGTCCTTGATCTTGATGTTAATGGGCGTTGATTCAGAATTTTTAAAAGACCATGATAATTGTATTATACCAAAAAAATACCAATATTTTTCTACTTAAATGCAATATAGTATATTTGAATACCATCATTGTAGTGTGGTAAGCTCTACAATCATGCCCGACTGTATTTCTTTCCATACATTAAGAGCCACTGTGTAAACCACATGAAGGCCTGTGATTTCACAGGAATGCAGTTTCATTATAGTGACTTTGTCTACTTCCATAGGATTTGACTCAGTAGCTATCAAAAGATTTCTGTGCTCAAATAACAGTATATACATTATAGTTCTTTTCATTTTTGAACCAAGTCCATCCCTGTGTGATTTCATCCCTTGTCTATGCCTTGTGCATATCCTTCATAAACTGATACCTAGAACTTACCCCAAGGAGCAACTTTGTTATACTTCCACTAACTTTTGTGCACGCCATCTGCATGTAGCTATTATCTTATTAGTGGGAGGTTGTGGCTTCCTAATTGGTGTAAGTGGTGGTGGTACCTAAGTACTCAAATGAAGGTGAATCCTACATTTATTGGTTAAGCTGTAACTCTCTTCTTGGCTCACATATTTTGTGGTACCAAAATATTAAGTACTAGATAGTCTTCTTTTCATCTTGTCTCTGACTAAATTTACCAACTTAACATATTTTATTTCTATTCAGACTAATACATATTCCCCATTAATATTCCTATCTGACAGGACTAGCTAACCTTGCCATACCATTTACATTTGTTATCTTTTGTTCTCTCTGTATAAAAGGCCACATCTTTATGCCCCATACCCTTTATCCTGATTAATATTTACTACCATATACTTTAAATGCTGTTTTGTAATTTAAAAAAACAGAAATAGGTATTGGGCATATATTTTCATATCTCTTTTTAGTATTCAAAAGAAATACTTGAGAATGGAATATATTTCTGAGAGAAATCAGAATAACTAAAAAATAAAGAGACAGAAATGGTCAGTTCGCATATAACTATTATGATTATCTTCCAGACTGAGGTTTTTAGAAAGCCTTGAATTTTCAGCATATTAAAGAGAATCTGTGTTTAAATCTTTCAGGTGTGCACTAGAATTATACGTGACTAATGGAAGGTAATACAAGGAAGTCTTCATAGAATCCAGCAGAGTGATTTTTCTTTCCTTGCAAATCTTCTCAATAAAACTGTAATGTGACAGCTATTAAAATCAATTTCTTCTGAGTGATATTCCAAATATTAATTTACATAGTATTAATTAAATGAGTATTTGTTCCACTTCTGCTGACACGTGACCAAGAAATCTAAGACCTCATTTCTCTAGTACCATTCCTTGTCTTACTGAAACTAAGTAATAAGTGATGGAACCAAAAATTATTTGGTCCTTTTCATGCTGCCTCCTTAAACCTGCTTACTGCAAAGAAAAACTTACCTTAACACTTATGTTTAGAGATTTATTCAACATTCTTTACTACAGTGTACACCTAGGGAATTTTTTTGTGAGTATAAGCAGCACATGCCACCTGAGTAAGACCACCTAAGACTTAACTAGGATCAGAACCTCTGAAGGAAGGGTCCAGAATATATATTTTTAAAGAGATCCTTAGATAAGTTTGAGGTATACTTCTAGTTAAATAGAATGGCTATGTTTATAAAACAGAGAAACAGAGAAGAGAAGAACTTTGCACTTTACTTGTGTTTCTCCTATCTTCTTCAAAAACTTTTTTAAATGATTTATTTAGTTTAGAGCATGAGTCAAGGGAAGAGGGTGTGAGAGAGAGAATCTCAAGCTGACTTGTTTGACTGCACCACCGAGGAACCCCTAAAAACTGTGTTTTTTTGTTTTTTTAAATTTAAATTTTAGTTAACATACAGAGCAGTATTGGCTTCTGGAAACACTATTACAGTCCTCATAACCTGTATAGCATACCCAATTTAAAAAAATAAAAAGGTAGAAAAAATAAGGTAAAAATGGTTAATATTGATATGAAATGCATTCCATAAGATTTCATAAATTTGCCTAGAAGGGGCTTACAGAATTAGCTCTGAGACTTTTCCACAGATACTGTCTACAAGTTAAAAACAAACTGATATTCCAGGAAAGTTCAGCTGGTTCCTGAGAGTAAGATCTGGTAACATGAACAGTACCCTCAATATTCTCAAGTTCCTTTAAATCAGGGACTGTGTGATGTTCTTATGTATATTTCCAGAATCTAGCATAATAAATGACATATGGTAACTGACCCTTGAATGTTTTCTGAATTGAATTCATTTCCTATGGAGATTCCAATAATGAGTTTCCTGGAAGTGATCCACATTGTATGGGAATACTAACACTTTAAAAGTCTAGCCAAAATAATTATACATTAGATAGAAGGGTAAAAATGTGTGGTACACATTTTATGTAGCTCTGTCCTAGGAAAATTCTAGGTTTAACTCTGGTTCCTAAGCCTCTACCCCTCAATTCCCATGATTCTGTTTGTAGTAGCACCCAGGAATTTGAAGTCTTAAAAATTTCTCTTGGGATTCTATGCAGCTAGCCTATCATGGCTTTATAGGCTGCTTTTGGGGAATCATTAATTTTAAATACATTTCTAGAAATGAATGGTCTGCATATCTTTGAGGTAATACTCTTTAAATATTCTCAATGTGATTGTAATAAGTAAGACTCATCAGTAAGTCAAGGTATTAAGTACTTCTGAAAGATAGGAGGTGTTACTCCCCCTCCCCCCCTTTTTTTAAATAATTGATTTAAGAGCAGATCCTTGGGCAGCCCAGGTGGCTCAGCGGTTTAGCACCGCCTTCGGCCCAGGGCGTGATCCTGTAGACCCGAGTCCCACGTCAGGCTCCCTGCATGGAGCCTGCTTCTCCCTCTGCCTGTGTCTCTGCCTCTCTCTCTGTCTCTGTGTCTCTCATGAATAAATAAATAAAATCTTTAAAAAAAAAAAGAAAAAGAGCAGATCCCTATGCCATAACAGAAAGCCAGTTGGTTATTTAGTTAACTCTCTTAAAATGTTGAAGAGCAGAACCAGGAAATATACATAGGTAGAACACTCCCAAGGCATCCCAGTCTCTTACTCAATGTGAAGGTGGACCAAAGGAGCAGGCTCAGAGTACTCATAGAATTTTGGGTCTTCTTTAACAGCCAAGTAAGTAAATGAAACCCCCCTACATTTTGAACATAGAGCATAGTTGGGAAATCTCTTATGTGGAGGATAACCATTTACAAAGCTCAGAGAAGTACCCATAGGACATATAAATGATGTAAGGGATATTTTAGATAGAGGGATATTATATACCTCCATAGAGACTTGGTAATCACCAGCCGTATTCCAAATTGAATACATATATATCAGCTGAATAATATATATTAAGCTGAGGGATTAATTAGTATATAAAGTGTCAACACAGATAAAGAAAATATCATGGTCTCTATTAATTGCGTTCCTATTTATATAGGCCAGCAGTGATGAAGCTTCTATAGGGTTACTGGATGAACTAAAAGAATTGTATGTATTTACATACATACAAAGCCAACTCTTTGTGCTGTTGTTTTTAACAAAGAAATGGAAATTGCTTACGTGTGCAGTAGGTAGAGTGTGAGTTGTATGAGCCCTCCATCCAGAACACCATATAACTGGTAAAAATTATATCGACACGCAAAAAAATGTTTGTTATATTAAAAACAGTACATTCAGAATAATTCTTTTTGTTTATAAAATGTAGGTAGGTATAGTCTGGAAATATATAATACTAAAAATATTAGTAGTGCTTATTTCTGGGTAGTGAGAGAACTTCTTCTTTTCCTCAGTTATTTGTTCCAGTAAATAAATATGTTTTTTACCCTTCTAGTATGATAAAATGAAGCCAAAACCCTTTTGCATGAGGACCATGTATTATCATCTGACTGCCTTGTAATTCCTCCAAGAATACTTTGTTTCATATAAACCATATTATTCCCCATTACTCTTGCTTTTGGGGAACTTTTATATGATTACGGCATTTCTCATAAAGTTATGATTCATTTTAAAAATGTCCTTTGACAATCAGTATTCTTGAAATTTTGCCCATTCTTTAAGAACTTCCTAATATTCCAAATATCCCAAATATACGCTCCATGTAATGGAGCGTATATTTACATATATATAAATCCTACAAGGATTTAACATTCAGGAGTTTAGAAACAAAAACCCAGGCTTCATCCGGCATGTTTATGGAGCCTATGCCACTTATAGAATTGTGCTAGATATTAGCAGTGAGGAAAATTGACATAAAATTCACTCACTTAAGAACATCCTTGTAGGGATGCCTGGATAGCTCAGCGGTTGGGCATCTGCCTTTGGCTCAGGGTGTGATCCCAGGGTGTGGGATCAAGTCCTACATTGGGCTCCCCGCGGGGAACCTACTTCTCCCTCTTCCTGTGTCTCTGCCTCTCTCTCTGTGTCTCTCATGAACAAATAAATCTTTTTTTTTTTTTTTTTTAAAGAACATCCTTGTAGGTTCACCTGCTGTGACTACAGCACCACTCAAATAAGTTTCCTGGATCATTACATACACAAGAAACACTCTAGAGGAAATAGTTCTGTATGACACCTAGGCAGGATCATTCAACATTACTAATAAGGTTTTTTGGACTCAAATCCCTGTGTGGAAAGGAATCTTGACCCTGGGAACCTAAGATATATTTGATTGTGTTGATCAGATAAATTTATTTTTGTTCCTAAGGACTTATTTTACATAGACTGTCCATGTTTCAGTGTGTTAGACCAGTGTCAGACTGGATGGATTTCTTGGCCCTCATTGTATTAAGTTCATCTCCTAATACCAGCTAGAGGCGTAGTCTGAAATTTTCTTTAACAATCCATCATGCAGGGCACTGAAAGAACATTGCAGTGCAAAGTCAAGAAATACAGAAATGAGAGCATTTGACTTCTTTAAACTTCCTTCCTGTCATACACATTGTCAGTATCCTTCCTCTAGTCTTCCTTGTCTTAGTATATTTTACCTCCATCATCCTAGTTACTCGTGCCAAAAACTTAGAATCCTCTTCACATCAGCTCCAAACCTTTGTGTCCAAAATACATCTTCAGTTTTACCAATTCCCTTTACCTCTGTTGCTGCCTCTGTTGTCCAAAAGCACCACCACCTCTGCTCATATTGCTCTGGTACCTTCTAGTACTTTCACTGACTTCTAGTTTTACTTTCCTCTAATCCATTCTTCACATTGTATGTAGTCAGAATAATTTTTTTAAAACTTGCCACATTGCCATTGTATTTAAAACATTTATTCACTTCCTTTTATCCTCAAAACTTTTAATAGACTCAAAGGCTCTTATGTTTTTGCCCCTGTCATCTCTTGCTATATCTCTCTCCTTACACTGTAGTTCAGCCACACTGGCTTTCTTTCAGATCATCCTTCCATCAAGGAATGAAATAATCAACCCATCATCCTTCAGCTAAAAAATCATATTCCATAATCTAAGTTATCCCTCCCCTATTTCATTTCTAGCATGTATTATTAGAATGTTGTCATAAATCATGAATGTGATTCTTTGATTAATGACATTCTCCATAGTTGACTCTAAACTTACTGGGGCAAGGCTGCTTTGTTCACACTGAGTGTGAGTCCCAGTATCTAGCCTAGTGCCTGGCATATAGTTACTAAATACTTAATTAAAATTTATTGGATAGATGGATTACCATGCGTATATGTTGAAGTTAGAGCATTTCTTTTTGAATATTTCATTTTGAGAGTTTTTTTTTTTTAAATCAAATATTAGAAAGGATGGCAGTAGTCCTGTTCTGTCCCATCAGTTGGTTGAGGAAGGGCTCACTAAACCAGTCCCAGTAATATTGTAGAACATTTTAGTGTACTTTCTTCTTGTTCCTTATATCCATTACTTACTAATTCATTTGTTCCATTAAGTTTTTGTGTGCTTATTGTATGCTAGGCATTGAAGAAATAGCAATACAAAAAGGAGATAGCATCCCTACTCTTGAGATTCTTAGAGTCTAGCAAGGGATATGGGCTTAAATACAATAGTAATTAAGTCATAATTGTGGAAAAGTGCTAAAAGAAAGAATAAGTTACCGTAGAGCAGTGGTTCTCATTTGAGAGTAATTTTGCCCCTCCCAGGGGATATTGGATAAATTGAAGACATTTTCTGGTTATTACACCTGGAGGGATAGTACCACTAGTGGGTAGATGCTGGGTGCTCAGGACCTATCCATACCAAAGAATCAAAATGAACTACTTCAGTAGTACTAGAAGCTGATAAACCCTATTCTAAAATTGATGTAATGAGGAATACTTTCATAAGGAAGTGGTATTTAAACAAAAATACATAGAAGTTCGTAGATGGGAGAGTGAAAGTGGATTGGATTTATAGGCAGAGGGAAGAAAATATGGAAAGATTTAAAGGTTCAAAGGAAAAACCTCTTTTTTGATATATTAGATAACCTGACAAAGGAGGGTATAGAGCAAAGGATACAAAATTATGTTGGAGAGAGGCAGAGGCCCTCTTTTATAAAGCATTTGAGGTTGTCAATAAAGAACCTAGTGCGACATTCAGAGTATATTGTTGCATCAATAGGTCTGGAGCTCAGAGCCTAGATGATAGATACAACTTTGAGAGTTCTTTACAATGATGGTATTTGCAGTCTTGAATTTATATTAGTATTGGTTTGCCAGGTTGTAATTGTTTTTCCTCTAACACTCAGTTACTGGGCAGGTTCAGAAAAGATAAAAGGTTGGGTTCATTCAAGGTTTAGGTTTTGTCCGAGAGGTGTGAAAAAGGATTTTGTGGCTGGAGAAATAGCTACTGTGTTCTCTGTAGAAACTCAGACCAGGAATGTTATACAAACTAAATACTTTTTTTTTTTCTTTTTTGGTAGAATGCTGATGATTTTCCAAAATGAAATTTTGCTATTTATCATGACAGAAAAATTTGCTATGAATTTCTAACCATAGACTATAAGACAATGAATATTTTCTTCAGAAATAGACTACTCTTGAACCTGAGTTCAACCTGGGGGAGGTGGGTGGGGTTAAATTCTGGAGTAGGTGCTATATGTTGAGTGGTATATTAAATAAAAGTAAAATTGATTACTATATAACTTTGAATTAGAAATAAATAACAGATTCATCTTAGTATAACTCTCTGTGATTTATATTACATATGCAACTGATTCTTTTCTTATGAAGCACAAGCAGGAGAACCAGAATATCTAGAGCAACCATCAAGAAGTGATTTCTCAAAGCACTTGAAAGAAGAAACTATTCGAATAATTACCAAGGCATCACATGAACATGAAGATAAAAGTCCTGAAACAGTTTTGCAGTCGGTAAGAACTTCTCTTTTAACTCTCTGAACATAGACATCTTCATGACATTTCCAGCAGTGTAATGGAGAGCACCCTGCATAGGAGTCAGGAGAGACTGGGCCAAAAGACAACTCAACTCTACCATTAACTTGAACAGGGACTGTAACCCTAACCCCCAGGCGGTAGCTTCCCCAGCTGTAATTTTTTTAATGCCTTTTTTTTTTTTTAAGATTTATTTATTTATTTTGAGAGAGAGCATGCACATCCAAGCAGTGAGCGGGGGCAGAGGGAAAAAGAAAATCCTCAAGAAGACTCCCCTCTGAGTGGTGAGCCTGATTTACGACTCAATCCCAGGGTCCTAGCATCATGACCTGAGCCGAAATCAAGAGCTGGCCACTTAACTGACTGAGCCACGCAAGTGCCCCTAAATGCTTCTTTTTAAAAATAAATTTCTGTCTTCCTGCTAGAGAATTTTGAAAAATCATACTCCTAGACTAAATTGATCATTTGATTTGGAATTTAAAAAAAGAAGTATAAAATTTAGCATTATTTCTCTTTTTCCTTCACCCCTCACTCAATCTTTAGTCTTATTACATTGAATATAAGGTAATAGTTTTCATTGTTCATAGAATATGTTTAGTAACAAAATACTAGAAATTCTAGGTTTGAGAGTAAATGTGATCTTGCAAAGTGGTTTATACATATTTCAGTTCAGTGTCTAAACAGAATTGTCATTAATAACCCTCCTGTGTTGTAGCTCTCGATTGTGTCATTTTATAGCAATAAATTGTGTACATTGGTACTATGTTTTCAGTGAATATGGCCTTCTGAGAGATGTTATTTTAAGAATTTCCTACCACAAAAAACATTCAGTTGCTGTAGTCCCTTCTTTTTATTAACACAAGCATCTATAATACAGGTTTCTCGATAACTAATTTTGGTATTTGAAGATTACCCTCCTAGAAAACTAAAGGGAACAGGACATACAATTTTTCAACAGAGTTTTCTACTTAGTGAACTTAGTCTCAACAATAACCTGCTAATTTTCAATGAGGTCTGTCTTTAATATGATAGGGCCTTGATTAACCAAAATGTTCAATTAATGAGGTATTCTGTTTTGATGAATAATCAGAAATTGCTTTTTTATTTCACTTACAGTGTGAAAAAAATGATTATATCATTTTACTACAAAAAATGTTTTAAAATAAGTGTATTTTTTTATTCCAATGTTTTGCAAATGCCCTGGAGACTCTAAATGAGCTTGAGATGAACCTCTGCTAACTCTAAAGCAATCTTAGAAAATGTTTCTTGTAATGGATCTCCGATATCTAACTTCTTGGGTTATGATACAAGAGGAAAACCTAGGGTGGTAGAAAGAGTGGAGAAGTAGATACAAAGGAGAAATATGATCTAAAAATGTAGTTTGCTTGGCCCTTTGCTAATTAGGAATTTTATTTGTTAAAGCCTACCTTATGGTTAAGAAATATGTCCTTTTAACTAATCAGAGAGCCAAAGATATTATTTAGCTTAATATTAGAAACATGATTTTCTTTTTTTTTTTTTTTTTTTTTGGTTAATCATGTATAACATAAATTTGCAGAAACCAGCATTAAATATATCAATATAATAATATATACATATTCTATGTATATATAAAATTATATCTTATAAGCCTACAATCTACTGCTTCACTTTTACTTGAGAAAGGAGGATGGCATTGAGAGATTATGATAGACAGCTAGCATAAATATTTTTCCATTTGGCGTATCTTGTGGAGTAGCACCAATAGCCAGAGTTGTTTGTATAAATCCTACAACATATCTAAGAATATGTTAATCATGGCTGTCTGAAGCAGCCTCTTAGTCTCATGATTAGTTGCTTAGGATCATAATAACCACATAATTGGTTTTTCTCCCTTGAAAGGTATATCTTAGAAACTAAAATTGCATACATGAAAAGAGTGTTGAAATTTTGGGATTAGATAGTCTTGGGTTTTCAAATTTTGGTTTTATTTCTCACTAGTTACACAAACATGAATAAGGTGCTTAATTTTTCTAAACCTAGTTTGCTTTTACATACAATGGAGTTGATTGTGAGATTATTTTTTGAAGGCACCTCGCATGTAGCATAAGGTACTAATTTGCTGTTTCTTTTTGTTACTTTAATACAAACCATTTCACAAACATACAATATACTAAATTCCAACCTGAGTTTAAGAAATTCCTTGAGGGAAGCCTGGGTAGATCAGTGGTTAAGCATCTGCCTTTAACTCAGGGCGTGATCCGGGGGTCCTGAGATCGAGTCCCACATCGGGCTCCCTACATGGAGCCTGCTTCTCCCTCTACTTGTGTCTATGCCTCTCTCTCTGTGTCTCTCATGAATAAATAAATAAAATCTAAAAAAATAAATAAATAAAAAGAAATCCCTATAGAGAGATACTCTCTAAATGTTTATACAACTTATGGTTTAGAAGAATGTCTTTAATTTTAAATGAAATATTTTCAAATTTGAAAAATATGAAAAGTATACTTCAAGAAAGAAGCATGTGTAACCCCACTTCTTAAAGCTCCAATCACTTAATATGTTGTTACTTTTTTTCCCATTCTTATTTTTATGTACAGGTTTGGGATCTGTTTTTCTAGCTGAAGTACTACTGCATATACAGTTTTGCTTATATATTGCCTTTTCTTGTTGTAACCGTTTAACATTATAACATAACCATTTCCCTATGTTAAAAGTTCTCTGTGAAACACATTTAATGGTTGAGTATTATTCCATTGAGTAATTAAAGACTTACTTATGTAACCAATCCCCCATTGTATATTTGCTTTTACGTTATTATAACTAGGCTGTTATGAATTGAAATACGGAGAAATTTTCATTTCTATCTTTAGAATAGACTCTCTATAGTTAAATTTTACTGGGTTAAAAGATAAGGAGCATATTAAGGGGGTCAAGGTGGTTGTAGTTACATAGCTTTCTAATAGCCGTTACATGAGAAATCACTTTTTAAAACAATCCACTTAAGAGAGTTTAGAGAATTAATAAAAATCTTTGTATTTCAATTATTTGGGAACTTTTATTAACTGAAGCACTTATTAACTCCTTTTAAGTTTAGCTATTGCTAAGGTATTTATATAGGGCCTGTCAATACTAGAAAAAAGATAAATACACTTGTACTTTAATGAGCCCTAAAATTCTTTATGTGGAAAATTTTTATAGTACCTTTGGATATGTAAACTTGATGAGTGATACTTCAGAGTTATTATACTCACCCAAAGTTTCTTTAATTTTTCAACTTGCATCATATAACTTGTCAGTATTACGCTGTTGAAACTCTTCTGTGGTATCTGAAAATGTTTATAAAACATTTTTTCCTAAGTGCAACTTTTTTTCAAAGGCAATATATTGTTTTGTAAGGATCAGTATTTTATGTTTCCCAGTTGCTACTTGCTTTAAATTTATATTCTCTCTTCTTAAGATAATATTATTTTAGATTGATTTGATTGTGAGAAGTGTTTCACTATAGAGTCTAGATAGATCTCCTGATTTACCTGCTCAAATTTCACTCCTTTGGATTGAGACCTAGCACAATTATTCTTTCATATGCTAGAAGGATTAAAAATTATTAATTAAATGTCATGGGTTAATAAGCATATCTCTCTAGGTATGTATTATAGTAATATTATACTATATATAGTATAATAGTTATATTCAAAATGCAATATATATATTATATATAGTATAGTTATTTAAATGCAAGCAGATTAAAATAGCGCAATAGTATTATTATAATATTATTGTCATTATAGAACGTATAATATAGTTGTCATTATAGAATAACTATCAGATATGAAGTATTGAATTAACAGAATATTATCTCTCATATAATATAGTTGTCATTATAGAATAACTATCAGATATGAGGTATTTAATTAACAGAATATTATCTCTCATGATCACAACAACCTTGCAGGTTGTTTTTTTTTCCTGAAAAGTTGAGAACTCAAAATAAGGAAACCTTTTCTAAATATGTTTAAAAGTAGCATTTCTTTTAAAAAGGACAGTGTCAGTCTTGGCAATTAGTTTTGTTTTATTGTTGAAACTCTTTTTTTGCATATGTACTACTGAAAGTCATGAAATGTGCTCATCTCTATAATTATATTTCACATTGAAATAAAATCACTTTAATTGCTTTCATCTTGTTTATATCAAAACTAAAGTTTTTCTTTTGCTTTAGAAACCTAAACCATTTGCTGCAAGTGGAAATTACTTAAGCAGGTTCCTTTTAAGCACCTTAAGTACTTGTGAAATTTGTTCATAGGTAGTGAATATGCTAATTATAAATTTATTCAGTAAAATAAGACCTTTGTGAAATCTGAACACTATTTTGAATGAACTTCATTAGTATAGTTGAGTGACTTCTCTGGATTTCACACTGACTTCTACTCTGTTAGTATGAATTTAGGGAAATTTATAGAATTTGTCACTAAAGAAAAGAGTAAAAAGAAAGAAATCTGATTGAGTTGTTAAAAATGGATGTCACTTTCCAGCATGCTTTTCAGAAGCAAGAATTCATCAGACGCTTCTCTATAAATACATCATACAAGACTCTCAGAGGCTGTAGAGTGAGTTAAATACAATAGAGTATGAATATAAATTGGATATACAATTGATTATTAGAAAGGATGGAAAGGTAAAACCATTAGAAAGAAAAAACTTACGAACTCTCATGTCTTATTTTGATGGGAGTTATCAAGGTAGGATTTATGGAATTATTAGAATTAAACAAAAACTTCATCTATAACATATAGACAGCAGTAGAAAATGCAACTCCAGTATTTATTATTTTTAAAGATTTAGGTCCAAAATGCTTTATGGAGGGAAAAAAAAACCTTGATTAAGTAGTTGAAACATAAAAGGAAAGTTAGACTTTGTGTATTACTTAACCATGCATTCACTTCTAATGTTGGTTTTAGGTGGTTTAATTTAATACTAAGCAAATGCAGATATTTTTTAGACTCAGGAATCTCTGCCCTTTATACTTGGTATTTGCATTGTTCTCTTTTCTAATGTTCATACCAATAATCTTTTTCTGCAGAAACCTGAAAATACCACAAGCCAACCACCTTCTAACCAGCAAGTTGTAGAGGTGGCGATTCCTCATGTAGGGAAATTCATGATTGAGTCAAAGGAGGGGGGTTATGATGACGAGGTACCTTTGTTGTAGACCTCTGCACTATTCCTACTTAACTTTGGCTATTTAATACACGTACTTTGGGCATGCTTGCACCTTCACATTTATGTGTATTGCTGCATAACATACAGCTTGGCCACCCATGGTCTGAAATTACCTTACCAACTGCTAACAGAATTTTGAATTTCAAATGAAAATTTAAGTAGAAAGCTTATGGAATTTGTCAAAAGAATAATTTTATGTTCCTGGAGTGAATTCTTTTATGTAGACATATGATCAGTTTATTCTCAGGTTGATAGACTCTTAAATTTTATCTTTTTTATATGTAAAGGAAGGACCAGTAAAGCTGTTTCTGAATAGTAACCCGGAGACTTCCTCCAAAATTACAATCAAGAGATTATATAAGAGCTAATCACCAAAACCAAAAGTGTCACAAAAACATTAATATTATTGTGCCACTGTAAGAAAATATGGGCTATATATAAGGAGAATAAGAAGCTGGTTTATATGAGATAGGAACTGGTCAGGTGGATTTTCTGAAGCAGATGTTAGATGTATTGTGACTCTCAGTGTATAATCAAAAAATGGGTTATAGGTTCAGAACATCAGAGATGATGGATGCAATCTCTTGATTGCTGTAATACAGTAGCTTCATAGTGCTTTGAGCTGTTCCAGTTTACAAATATTTTAAAACGTGAACAGCTAAGAATGATAAGTTATTACAAAAACAGACACATTTAACTATTTAATACTTAATAGCAGTGTGTTGTTCCAGTTAACTATTTTATTATCATGTTGCTGCCTGGAAATTATGGAAACTGGAATGTTTTTAATGAAAATGTTAACTTATTGACCAAGCACCTGAGTTAGCTGTTTTAGGGTAAACCTTCTGGCATTTTAAAATACAGAATTGTGATTAATCATTTAACACTATCTTTAGTGCAAATGCTTATGCTTTTGGCAGATGCATTTTGTTTTGTTTTTGTAATTGATTGGAGTGACAGTTTAACAGTGCATGTACCCGGGAACTTTTAAGTCATATGGATACAGGGCTGCAGCTCATCACTGGTGATGGTGCCCAGCCAACAGGCCAAAGTGGAGCTGAAATTGAGCTCATGCTGAGCTTCTCAAACCTTAAAGAAGAGGCACTTTTTTTTTTTTTTTTAACAAAAAGAGTATTGCTAGTTCTCAGTGGTTTTCAGCACCACTCTCTAATTTGTCAAGAAGGAAGTGCCTTTTTAGAATTCTTTGGTTCAGATAGGATGCCTTTTTGCAATTTGCACAAAGGCACCATATGGAGCTAGCTGTGGCCCTGTATGGATGATGGCATATTGGATCATATTAGCTGTAAAATATACAATGGATGATTTATAAGTAGTGGAAAACAAAAGACTTTTAACTTGCATGTCAAGAAACTATTTTGGTTTTCGATATATCTTTTTATGTTAACCTTTCAAAAACTCTTACTTATAATTCCTTGTGGCAGATCATGATGACACCGAACATGCAAGGTATTATCATGGCGATAGGTAAATCCAGGAATGTATATGACAGGTGTGGCCCTGAAGCAGGGTTCTTTAAGGTACAATTAATATTCTCATTTAATGTTTTAATGTTTTTAAAATGAACTTCTTAAAATATTTTATTTCCTTGAATTAAATTTGGTTTCCTGTATAATTTCTCTTTTTTTTAATCTTAGACACAGCCACCTGATGTTCTGAGGGTTTCTTTTATGCAAGAATCTAAGAGTGATTTTTTTTTTTTTTTTGGTAACCCAGATAATTCAACCAAAAACAAACATTTTACTGGAGTTACTCTAATAGTGTACCTCTGGGTTGATAGCAGAAATTTGAATTGTGTTTTTATTTGAAGAGAATAAAAGGTATTGATGAGCAAAAGTAGGAACTGAGTAATTGTTTCTGGTATAGTTTATTTTCTTCTCATTGGTAACACTATTAGTCAACATTACAATATATATTTTTTTTAATTTCACTATCATTTGATTCTAAACTGCTTTCTTCACTTGGTTGTTTCAAATATGATTTGTTCATTTATTTTTATGTTTCTTATTCTCTTACATTTTCTCCAAATTAATTTTTAGTATCCTGGTCATTTCGAGAAATGTGAGACCATCAAGCAGTTGCCTTATTCCATAACCAAATCTTTTTTCCCTCTAATGATGTGGAAATGTTGGGGTTCTGGAACAAATGGTTAAGAAAGAATTCATGAGACACCTTTGGTACAGAAAAGAGGTTTTAGAAAGGGGGTTATATTAAAGCATGGGGACTAGACCTGTGGGCAGAAAGAGCTGCACTGGAGCTTTGAGGGGTGGCTGATTATACACTTTCAAGTTGGGAGGGCATTAGGGACAGTGTAGATTCTAAGGAATTTAGAAGCAAGGTTTCCAGGACCTTGAAGGTAGCTGTTAGGAAAAGGTCATTTATTACCATCTAGTAAAACCTTAGTCATGAGACCTTTCAGACATATATCAGTGGGTTATATGGTTGGTGGGGGAATTGCTAACATATAGCTTGGTGGGGGCAGGTAGAGATAAAAGAGGTTTCCAAAGGAATCTTTGTATATAAAAGGAAACTTACAGGATTCTGGACGTCAGTCAGGCTAATGTTAAGATAAGGTTGCCTTTGCCCTTAGCAAAGTATTAACATCAAGGCAGTTGAGTTCCTAGAGGAAGGTCACTCTACCTATTTCAAGGGCTTGTCAGTGGGCTATAAGTTGTAAGGAAATTTAGTGGGTTTTTTTTCTTTTGCCTTTGTTCTCCACATCATTTAGTATCAGATCTTTACAGTGTTTTCCTTAAAATATTATTGGTTTTATATTTTTGAAGGGCGAAACACTGTATGTTTTGTCTTATTTTGATTTACCAAAAACTTCAAGTTGTTTTCACCTCTTGCACTATTAAAAGAGTTACTTTCTAAAAAAACAAAAAGACTTTATTGAGGTATAGTTTACTACAATAAGCTATAGACCTTAAAAATCTAAAATTTTCCCTTAATTCTCTATGCTCTTCCCCCATCCAACTCAATCTTCAAAAAGCTATTTATATTACCATTTCTTTCATTCTATAGTACAAGAAAGGGCTTTGTGCATAGTAGCCTTATATTAATCAGCACTTTTGAGCTTGTTAGAATCAGAGTGACCAGCCATCTTGGTGTGTGTCCAGGACTGAGGAGTTTTCTGGAATACAGGATTTTAAATGCTGAACTGCCGAAGTTTTGGCAAACTGATCCCAGGATGAGTTGATTGCTCTATTTAGTAAGAATGGTTGAAAAACTGCTGTTATTGGAAAAACAAAACAAAACTTTAAAATTCACCTTATTTCCAGGTGGTCTACATTTTCTTTTCTTAAAATACACTGAGTGTATATCTTATACAATTTTCATCTATTTCTCTTGGAAAAGTCTGTCATTTAGAGTAACAGTACCTTTTTGGTCAAATTGGATATCTTTATGTTGAATTGGAAATATCACTTTTTAGATTAATGCCTGTATATATTTTAAAGAGCCAGCTAATTATATATACTGCAAACAACAATACACCCCACTCGCACCCCTGCTGCGGTAACAGCTTCCAGTTATTTTATCTAATCGTTTTGGCATGAATTCCATATCTTTCAGTGAACACAGTGCTTGAGTTTTTGTGATTTTTAGTTTACACATTTCCTGTTGAATTCCCTACTGGGGGATATGAACAATAAGCTCTCATTCTCCTGTCTCCGCTCCCCACCAACAGTTCCCACTGTTCCATCTAACACACACACACACACACACACACACACACACACAAGTGTGTCTAAAATTTTGTCATTTGGATTAAATCAGAATTCTCAGTTTGTAGTATTATTTCTATGTATTCTACTCAGAATTGAGCTGAGTCATAAACATTATTATTTTGACTCCCCCCCCCCCTTCAGCTTTCATTTCCCTTGGAGTTGTTTTATTTTTTGATTTGCTTAGTTTTCTATATGATTACTGATGCACTTCTAAACTCTCTGCCAGCTGTTTAAATCTCCTCATATTTTGCTGTCAATTTAATGTTCTTGGAGAAATTTATTTTGGAATAGACTTCCTGGAATAGACTTCTTCTGGAATAGACATCTTCTATAAGTCTATTCCAGAAGAAGTCTATTTGAGAGCTTTGTAACCTGTTTCAATCTACATTGATTTTCTTTTACCTCCAGTGTATAACTAATATCTTGGGATCTTTATTCACCATTACCTGGGGATGCCCTTTGTGTCTTGTCGTTTATGTATTTTCTATATTTCCCTTTTTCAGTTTATCATCTGATTTTGAGGCAGCAGCAAATCTGCCATGTTTATATCCCTGTATATTTATTTTCACCTATCTGTAATTGAGATATATGCACACAAACACACATATATAATCTTATGTAAATATTATCAGTTACTTATGATTAATGTGTAGCTTTTAGTATAGGTAAATGATTAGCATTTGGAAAATTCTAGCTGATAATATATAATTTTAGAAAATTTGTCATGTAAATAACTAAAGTAACATGTACACAATGCAGTCATTCACTAATATGTAGATGTCTAAAATAAAACTAGTAAGGCAGTCTCTGCCACTGCCCTATGTAACCACTGTTAACACTGTGTATAGCCTTTCTGATTTTTTCCTTTTGTTTATACAAACATGCATATATAGGGAAATTTTTTTTTCATTTTTAAATTTTACTCATATTATTTTGTAACTTAACATCACTCAGAAATATATTGTGGGCATTCTAAAAGTGAAGGCACTATATCTACCATATTATCTTTTCTACCTGCTTTTAGAATTCTAAGGTTTAGATACATATTTTCATTTATTATATATTATCCTCTTTATGGACATATATCCTATGTTACCCAGGCTGTCATTTCTATTTGAGTTAGTTTATGGTATCTTTTTTCATAAAGAAGTTTTAAAACACTGTGCTTTCAAATCTTTCTACTCCTTTCTGGATTCTGGAGTTTCATTGCCATACAAAAGTCTTCTTTGACCCAAAGTATTACAAGTTTTTTTCAGTAGTTTCTTAAAGCATTTTTCTTAGTAAATTTTTATTTTTATGGATTCAATGTACACACTATAGTAACTCAGTAGCATTTTGTTTGGGTTTTCTACATTCTCTATTAATAAATTTTATTGTATTTTTCTTTTTTGTGCTGTCTTCATCAAGATTGATTGTATGCTTATATTAGCTTTAGTAAATGAATTTGAAAGCTTTTTTTGTTTTTCTTATACTCTGGTGTGGTTTACATAGGAATTATCTATTCCATAAGAGTAAAGTTAGAACTTGTAAAACCAGATGAGCCTAGGCCCTTTTTTGGTTGTAGATTTTTTGATAATTTTTTGGTTTCTTCTACAGTGATTGGCCTATTTAAACATGTTCTGTTTTCTTGGCAATTGATTCAAATCAATATCAGGATTCAGTATTAATTCACAAAATATATATGTAGCACAGTAACTAACATATGATGGCTGCTTCTGTCTTACTGTTTCCGTAAATGAGATATAGAATATAGATTCTTAATTTTATTTTGTAATGCTTAGTTTATTATACATAATTACATATAATTATAGTATAGTATGGTAATATAGCTATATTTGCCTTCTGTTGCATTACCAAAAAAATCTTTATTGAGTCTATTTTATATTAGCTTTTTGGTTATGTGAGATGTTTTTCAACTCTGCCTTTTTCTAAAAATGGACTTCCTTATGTATTTTGGTCAGATCAGTTTTAAAGTGTTAATATATGTTTGTCAGTGGTAAACCATGTGATGAAATGTTGTTTTCTACTGATAAAAAGATAAGTTGGAGAATGAAACTTATATCTGGGTAAGTGGGCTGGCTGAGGTTTCGCTTCTTAATTAGGAAGAATCACAAGGCAGTTACAGACATTGTAGTAAGCCGGCTCTCCCGCATGGGATCTGTTCCCTGTAAACACATAGTATGGGAGTTAGTAGGCAGGCGGAGCTGGAAGAAGTAAAGATGCTTACCTGGGTTCTTTGCCCAATTGACTATATTATGTTTAGTTTCCACTGTTAACAGAAAATCCCCAAATTATAGTGGTTTAAAGAAAGAAGTGTTTGTCATATACAGATGAAAATCTGAACGGCAGTACAAGACTGCTATGATGAGCAAATTTAAAAGCCACAAGGAAGGTGCTCACAAAGTATTTGTTGCTTGTATGTGTATGTACGGCGGTGGCGGTGGGAGGGTCATTTCATAATTGTGATCATGGGATTTGTATACTTTTTTCACTTATTTTGAAGACATTAAAATATTTTTGTGGGTTTTCTTGTTTGTTTTTGTTGTGGGGGGAGGGGGGTATACCTATTAAAGTATCCTTAGGATTTTTTTTTTTTTAAGATTTTATTTATTTATTCATGAGAGATACAGAGAGAGAAAGGCAGAGACATAGGCAGAGGGAGAAGCAGGCTCCATGCAGGAGCTCAATGTGGGACTTGATCCCAGGTCTCCAGGATCACGCCCTGGGCTGCAGGCACCAAACCGCTGAGCCACCCAGGGATCCCTGTCCTTAGGATTTTAATGAAGTACTGACACTTCTGTATTCATGAAACTTTTTTTCTTGGTAGTCATAACAGTTGTTCCTAGTTGACATAACTTTATCACGTTGTTTACTTTTGAAATGCTTATTATTATTACCCCTTTATTTACTCAGAGGACATAAAAGTACATTTAGTAAAACATGTAACATGCCAAAACGTACAGCTCACGAGTGTGCAGCGTAGTAAGTGACCACAGTGTGAACATGTCCCAGTAAATCCCAGTCAGGTCTGGAACACTGCAGTACTTCAGAAGCTCCTTTTGTTTCTCCTTCCTGTTGCTCAGTACATTCTTCCACTGCCCAAAAGTTGACATTATCTGGACCTCTAACAACCTAAGTGAGTTTTCTTATGCTTTATACACTTGGAATCTTTTACTACAGGTCTTTTTTCTATCTGGCTGCTTTTACTTCTTGTGTTTGGGAACTTTAGCTGTATTTTGAATATAGTTGTAGTTCATTCTCATGTTATTCCATTGTATGAATATCCTGTAATTTTTTCTCATTCTCTTGAAAAGCATATCGTGACTTATTTATTATCTGCTTATATCAGGACACTGTCCTCAATCCAGTGTGTGTCTTATAATTTTACTTTATTACTGGTCTTGTACCTTTCTTAATTTATTCCTAGATGTATTAAAAAAAGTTTATTTTTATGAATTGAGACACCTCTCCTTTTTCTACCAAGTTATTGGTAGGGTAGGTAGTGGGAAAGCTAATTAATTTTATTTATTTATAATTGTACCCAATTACCTTCATTTTCTAATAATTTTTAGTTGATTCTTGTCATTATTTCAGCACCCTGATTCCCAATAATTATCTCATTATTGGGATAATTTCCAATATAATTTTTATTTCCTTTCTTTTTATTAGGTTGACCAGACTTTTCAGAATATAAATATTAAAATAATGTTAGTAATATGCTTCTTTGCCTACTTTCTGATTTTAATGAAGGTGTCTCAAGTATTTTATTTTCAAGTATGATGTGTAGTAACTTATAGATTTCTCTTTACAAATTTAAAAACACTTTTTCTCAAATTCGTAGTTGAGAGTTTCTTCTAAACTGATTGTTGTTGGAATTTAGAAATATTCTAATGTAAAAAAAAAAAAAGAAAAAGAAATATTCTAATGTATCTGTTTGAGATATGAACAGATTTCTTTGTAATCCTTAATCTTTAGAACGTAAAGATTTTATCACTGACCCTCTCCTCTTTTTAAACATTATAAACACTGTTTCTGTATATTCTTTTAGTATACAATACAGTTTATCAAGAATAGACCAGGGTTGACATCTGTGTTCATAAGTAAATTGGTCTATAATTTCCTATTTTATATTTGTCAGTATTTTGTGTTCATATTATGCTGGCCTTATGTAGTCATTCAGAAGATTTTTCCCTTTTCTCAGGCTTTGAGGTAGTTTAGATCAAGAAATCATTTGGTCCTTGAAGATTTGGTGTAACAGCACAGCTCTAAAATAATGGGCCTGATTCCTTTATTGGGTACAGATCTTGGACAACCTTTTCAGTTCTTCTGTAGCTTTACTGGGTCTCTTAAAGAACTTGGTAGTTTCTCTACCCTTTAAAGCAGTTCTGTTAGTTTATATTTTCCTAGATGATCATCTGTTTAATCAAAAATTTGTAGTTTATTGGCATAAAGTTATGTATACTTAAAACAAATTTTAAAGCTTTTTAAAAATATATTTTTAGTATTGTCGCCTTTCTTATATGTGGTGGAGTTTTCTCCCATACTTTGGTTTTCCATCCAGCTTTTTGGAAAGAAAAGCGTTTGACTGTTAACTGCCACATATTTTATTTCTTCTACCTTACTTTAGTTTATTTTCTCTCATTTCCCCCACTCCCTCCAGTGTCTTAAAATGTACTTTTCCTGTACTGATTAAATTGGAATTTTCCTTTGATTACCAGTCTGGCTATGTCCCATAGGTTTTGGTATCTTATGATCCCAATATTAATATAATTTTGATTCCTTTGGCCCAAGAATAAGACAGTATTATTTTAATTCCTAAGAGGTTAGTTTGCAAGTTGTCTTTATTTTTAATTCCTATTTGAATTGTATTGTGGTCAAATCATATAGCCTATATATTTGGAATTTGAAGTAGATTTTCTTCCATCTTTTGGTACACTGTCAGTTTTTTAAAAAATAGTCTATAAATACTTAATTTATACATATCTATAGTTACATGCACACTCATACATACATACTCTCTGAAGTCAACTAACCTTATTTCAGAGATAAGAGCATTAAGACTTCAAAAGAGAGAGAAATTAGTCTTGTTGAAAGGGTCATCTATAAATAGATGGGGAACAAACAAGAAAGGACATCGTGTATTTAGAGAACTTAAGAAACAAGGACCCGTGTGCATCTGTGGGAAGACAAGCCTTACTTAAGTGGAAGGAATCTTTCTTGAAGAGTCATAGGAAATAAGACTGAATGGGTAACTTTGGCCCTGATAGTAGGACCAGGTTAAAGGTTTAGTGAAAGACCTAATGACCAGTATTACATTTCATTTTATAAATGTTTGGTGGTTTCATTGTAGTATCTTTGGTAGTTAACTTAAATAATTATCTTCACAGGCAGCCAGAGTATGGAAAGGACAAACATAATTCTAGGGTAGGATTCTGAGGAAGTAGTATGTATCAAATTTGACAGCTCAGCAGTGTTAACTTTATTCATAATGATAAATGGTGAAGAACTCTGCTAAATATACTGACATGAACATCTGTTGAAATTTCGAAGGAATAGATATGATTGCAGTGTATTTTAAACATCAGAAAACTTTTTTAGAAGGAGGTTCATAAAAATAATTGATAATTATAAAAAAATAATTTATGCTGGCAAAAAGTGATTTTTGCATGTTTGAAAAATTTTTTGTAGAAATTTAAATGTGTCTTTTTACCTCTACTGGTTTAACTATCTATAGATTGTAACTTTGGCATTTACTTGTACAAATTGGGAGAATCTTAAATAGAATAAATATAAGAGATGAACATAATTTTAGAATAAAAGAGGGATAATATTGCAGCTTGCTAATAGAAATCTCTTTGCTCTTAAAAAATACATAGACTCTATTTTGAATATAGGTAAAAAATATATGTATAACCATTTAGTGTTTTAATTCCTTATCTCTAAACCTACACTTTCACTTTAAGAGACTCAATACAAATATATTTTGGTCATACTAATTTTGACCAAAAGCATGATACCTGAAATATTTGAATATCAAAAGAACGTGTGATAGTCTATGACAGTCACTGTCTGAAGAGCATAATAAAGAAAAACAGTTGATTGTTTTTGTTTTATATTTATTCTCAAATTCAGTATAGTTTGGCTATTAAATGAACATGTGCCCTTTATTTTCAAATTAGAAAAATGGGAAGATTTTAGAGTTCTAAGCAAAGCTTATGTGTGCTAGTTTCATATGCATTAAAGTGACCTTAATAATCCTACATGTGAAAATATAGTTTTCAAGACTATTTTTAACCACACCAGTTAGGTTTTAAAATGGCATGTATAACCAAAAAAAAAAAAAAAGCATAATTTATGTTAGCTATAAAGTAATAATTCTGTTTATAATACTAAGCTATATAGAAAGGACTTATAGCCTTGCCTTTAATTAAGTATAAGAATGTATAACTAGAATATTTCACTTAATGTTTGTCAGTTACATTTTTTTTCCCTTCTGTAAAATATAGCATAGTGTCTGGATGGCCAAAATTGCTTAAGAAAGGCATGGATTTTTTGTAAAATATTTTGCATGTGGCCCCAAAACGTTTTATGGTAAACAGAGCTAGGATTTAGATATAAGTCCAATATAAATGAATATTATAAAAATATTATTTTTAATAATACATGTTTCTTGTATACAGCAGTATTTGATATGTAAACTTACATTTATTTCTGTATGAGCCAATATTTCCAGATGATTTGCTTATGTGTAAAACATGTATCAGTGTTATTTCCTGTTATAAATTTTTGAGATCATCTGTTTATAAAGAAAAAGGAAGCTCAAGCATAAGGTGGTAATAATAATATTCATTAATTATTACACTGATAAAACTCAAATATTTTTGAAACAACACGGAATTCATTCTATGGTAACTAAAGTCTGAGGGCTTACTTTTTCATTCTTTATTTTTGGATCCTTCAGCTAAAAGGTAATTACAGTAGTAGTATTATGCCTGTAAGAGTCAGTTATTTTCTTTCAGATATAGGTTTTCCAGAAACATGTATTCCAACCCTAAAATTAGGGATATTCAAGATATACATGAACATTAAGGAGGGCATGTGATGTAATGAGCACTGGGTATTATACAAGATTGATGAATCACTGACCTCTATCTCTGAAACTGAGAATATATTATATGTTAATTAATTGGATTTAAATAAAATTTTTAAATGAAACTGATACTGGAAAACATAGGGTAAGAGTTATTTAGTATCTCAGTCTTATGATGCTTCTGATTAGACGACCAGACTCTAGTAAGTTTTACAGCATTATTCATATAGGAAGGTTAGGTGTATTGTTTAGTAATACTTCTCTACATGAAAACAAAAAACATTTTTATAGTGAAGGGATAAGGAAATACACATATGGTCAGTTTTACAAAGTTCTTTTCAACTATGTAATATGGGACAGTATTTTTGTAATACTTTAAAAGAAAAAAAGTATTTGGACACAAGAATAATTAAACTGTAGTATTGAAGGATTTAATTATTATAATTACCCCAAATTGGCATTTTGTTATATTTTCTAGGCAATTAAGTTGGAGTATTCAAGATTGGTTAAATTGGCCCAAGAAGATACCCCACCAGAAACAGATTATCGTTTACATCATGTAGTGGTTTATTTTATCCAGAACCAAGCACCAAAGAAAATCATTGAGAAAACATTGCTAGAACAATTTGGAGATAGAAATTTGAGTTTTGATGAAAGGTAATTTAAAAATATGAAATATCTAACTCATATACTCAAATTGTCGTTTTAAAATAGCTTTCAATGCAGTTTTTTAATGCTTATTTTATACCTATACAGAGACCTATTTCAATAAATACAGCACAAAACTTGACTTCACTTAATTTGAACAGTTGCTTTATAATTTCTCTGGAGTTTATAGTTGTGATCTTTAAAAAGTTTGAGCTGAAAATAATTTAGATTGTTTTAGTATATTTGAATTATTGACCAAGGTACTGAGCTAAGCAACATAAAGATATACAGAAGAGTATACTATAATCACTGCCCTTTTGGGATTCAGTATTTTAGAAAAATAAAGAATTCCTCAATCTCTGTGCTATGTATATTTGAGTCAGTTCGTACTTTATTGTAGGGGGCTGTCCTATAACTTGTAGGAGACTTGGCAGTGTTCCTGACCTCGCCCTGCTAAATACTGGTTGTACCTCCTTCCAGTGGTGACACCCCAAAGTGTCTCTAGATATTGCCAAATAATCTCCTGAGGAGCAAAATTACTCTGTTTGAGAATCACTGGAGAAAAGTATTTAATTGTATATACAAATAAAATAGGTTAATGCCTTCTGACGTCAAGAGAAGCCTTAAAATGGTTAAATTATATATTGTATTTTTATAGTAAAGTAAGCTAAAGAAGAGAAAGTGTTACTAAAATCATAAGAAAGAGAAAACACACAATACTGTAAAAAATCTGTGTGTGAATGGACCTGTAAAACCCATGTTATGTCAGTATCTACTGTATTTTGGTTTACCCAAAAATGTTTTCTCCTAGAAATCTGTATAAAATTCCTAGAATTTTTTCCTATGATTAGAAAATTAAAATATAATCTAGTTAGAATGAATACTATTTAAAAAATGTAAACCTTGGATAAAAATCCAAGTATTGGACATTGTTTTAGAATACAGAAACACTTATGTTATCTTTTAATTCTGAAATAATTGATTATCTTTTCATGAATATCTCAAAAATACTGAAAATATGTATAGCAGAGAATATGAGAAAAACAAAGCATTCAGGATTTAATTCCTGTTTTACCATGTGTCTGCTGTAATATTTAGGATTAAGTAAAATAATACAAGTAAATGATTTGAACAATATATGATAGACAATAAAGTGCTCAGTGAATGTTGGTTATTCCAATTTTATTAATATTAGCATGAGCATCACTTATTTTACATATAACCACTGCGAAGAGCTCAGAAATATGACTGATTATGACCCTTATTATTTGGTTTGTTGGGACACCATGTTGCAGTGAATATATATACTATTGCACTTGGGGAAAATATTAATGGGATAATCACACTGACTTCTCATTCCTTTATAATTTTTGTTCTGAGGACTACAAATTGGTCAGTTTGTTTTGATAGCCTAGTTTCTCTTACACTAGAAAGACAGAATAAGATCCCTGTGCTAACTAAATATATTCTGTGGAGATTTCTTTGTAACAATGATTGTATACATTAGAATGTCTCTGTTACCTGAGACTGAGACGATAGGCACATTTTGGATTCCTTTTTTTGCTATTTATGAACAATGCCATTTGAAAGGGGAAAATGAGATTTAATGTCTCTTAAGCTTACTTAATACATTATAAAAAAACACATTTCATTTGTTTACTTCTGCAGTATGTATTGATAGAGTGTAATTTAAAAGCCATATGTAAATATAGCATGGTAAACTTGAGTTAAAATTATTGATGCTGTCTTTTTTATGTACTTTACCATCCAACATTGATCCAAAAAACATTTTCAATTAAAATTATTTGGTCGTTGCTCCCTCAAAAAACCATTGCTCAGTGACAGTGGATTTTATTTTCATGTGTTGGGTAGTTTAGTTTTGTGTCACATATTTTTCAGTTTTTATGAATTCTACTTTTGATTTAGAAATGCATTTTTTTTATTTGAAGGTGTCACAATATAATGAAAGTTGCTCAAGCCAAACTTGAAATGATAAAACCTGAAGAAGTAAACTTGGAGGAATATGAGGTAAAGTGCCTTTTGAGAGGTTGAGCTGTAAATTGAGGAATTCTATTGTTCACTGATCTACCTATTATTTCAACATAGTTGAGCACATGAGCGAATAAGCATAGAAGAGGGTAAAGTAACCTGTCCAGAGTTTTCACAGCTAGCAGATTATAGCTTGGTTAACACAACCTGGATCGATCGATCTATCTATCTATCTATCTATCTATCTATCTATCTATCTTCCTCCCTCCCTCCCTCCCTCCCTCCCTTCCTCCCTCCCTTCCTTCCTTCCTTCCTTCCTTCCTTCCTTCCTTCCTTCCTTCCTTCCTTCTTAAATGTTATTATGGTCACTGAACCCATGCTGTATTTTCTTTGTTTGCCTAATCAGATATTTTAGGGAAGAAGTTAAAAACTTGACTTTAATTACTGTATGCCATATACATTTGTCATTATTGGACAGTGTTGTACATGTGAGAGAGAGCATGCATGCACACTCATATCATGCTTATGGTAATTTTTGTACACAAAATTCTTTCGTGTTAACTTTGGCCTTAAAATTAATGCTTTTTAAAAAATTTATCAGTTTAAACACCTAGTATTTCTTCAACTTTTTAATTTAGCTATATATTGTCTTTTTAAGTTTATAAATCTAGTAAATTTTAAGCTGATTTCATAGTGTCTTTTATTAATGTTTGGTCCCAAACTTAATTACTTTAGATTCCTTTAAACAATTATTGTAATTCATCACATTATCATATAAGAAAATGCACATTTTTTAAAAGATTTTATTTATTTATTTATTCATGAGAGAGGCAGAGATATAGGCAGAGGGAAAGGCAGGCTCCCCCAGGGAGCCTGATGCAGGACTCCATCCCAAGACCCTGGGATCATGACCTGAGCCAAAGGCAGACACTCAACCACTGAGTCACCCAGGTGCCCTAAGAATACTCATTTTAGATGGAAACCCTTAACCTGGAATACAATGTACAGTTACTTTAAGCTGCTAAAGAGTCTCTCAAAGAACAACAAAACTATCAAATATATAGAACTATGGACATTGAAAGCTTTCCTTTTGTCATCAACAAAAAGACAGGGATGTCTGCAACCACCACTTCTATTCAAAATTGTACAGGAAGTTCAAGTGGGCAGCAGCAAAGCAACAAAAATAAAATGTAAAAGATTGGAAAAGAAGAATCAAGGTTATCATTATTTGGGGACTTTATACCTAGAAATTACAAACAAAATTTACAGATAAATAATTGGAACTAGTAAGAGAGCTTTGCAACATGTAGAACTAATGTCAAGCACCAGTTTTTTTAGTCCTTTATCCCAGCAGCAGATAATGAAAAAGTGAAATTTTAAAAAAAGACACTATTTATAATCGCATCAAAGAGTGGGCAGTAACTAGAAAACAATTTAGCAAAAAAATGTACATGACTTAAGGAGACCTTAAAGAAAAACCTAAATAAATGGATATACATAGATATTTGGAAAACTTGGTATTTTAATGATGCCATTTTTTCCCCCAGAGTAGTTTACTGATTCTGTGCATTCCCTATCAAACTTCTAGCAAGTTGTTTGATGAAGGTTGATAAGCTGATTTCAGAAAGTTTATGAGGAATACCTGGTTGGCTCAGTCAGCAGAGAGTATAACTCTTGAACTCAAGGTCATGAGTTTGAGCCACATGTAGGGTGTAGATATTACTTAAGTAAAACCTAGAAAAATTTATGAAATGCGAACATCTCACTCTAGCTAGATGTTCTTGAAGAACAAGGTAGGAAGGCTTATTCTATTAGAAATCAAGAGATACCATTCTTAACCACTATGTTTTATAATAATAAAAGCATAAGGGTAGGTAATTTACAACAATAAAGCAGAATAAAAAATCTAAGAACATATGTGTAAATAAATGTACATATGATATATGCCAGAGATGACAAGTGAGTTGCTCACTCTGCTTTGTCTCCAAGATTCAAGTTACGTGGGACTTGATGTTTTAATTATGATTTGATTCTGCAGTCTCTCCCCGTGGTTGCTTCATCAGATTGAACACAGCATATTTTTGTTTTGAACACTTCTCATATTCTAACTGCAGAGCCATTAAATCTTACACATATTTACATGATATGTTTCTGGATTCTGTGTATCCTGCATATCTTTATCTCGCTCTGAGTCACGAGTCAGCAAACGTTGGCCCACAGACCAAGTCCAGCCCACTGCCAGTTTTTATAAATACAGTTTTATTGGAACTATTTGTTTACATATTGTGTAGGACTGTTTTCACACTACAGTTGCAGAGTTGAATAGTGACAACAGAGACTGCATGGCTTGCAAAGCCTAACACTTACTGTCTAGGTCTTTACAGAAAAAGTTCACTTACGACCTCTCAGGCAATTCTAATGACAAGAGTGGCAATTTGAATACTTTCCCACAAGAGCTAACTTTAATTATTTATTAAATCCTATATGAATTTAGCTACAGTTTTTCTTGAAGCAGTTTCTTTTTTTTATAATTTAACAAAAAATCCGGATAATGTTTTCTAGGTAGAGGGTGTCAGTTCTGAATTCTTGAGTCCTATTACATGCCCAATAATTGGATTTTTTGGAGGGAGGTGTGGTTGGAATATGACATGCTTTTTATTCTTTTCACCATACCTCATATGAAGAAACTATTCAGCTACCATATATAAAATAAAATTTAACATAAATTTGGCAAAGTTAAAAGGTTAAATAAATTTATGATAATTTTCTTTTAGTTTCTTAAAATTCTGCATCAAATAAGTCTTCAGTATTGATTCTGTTACAGTAGTAACTTCATTTACCTCTTACATCCAATCTGATGTACATCTATAATAATGTTTTAATAATATACCTTTATACAGAACGGTTTTTGAGAAACACAAAACATGGTAGATTATTTTGCCTTTATATTTGTTATCTTACAGTGAATCATTTAATTTCTTAATAATGTCTAATTTGTACATTTATTCTTAGACTAATAAAGTCTTGTGTATTAAAATTGAAAGTCTTGATTTAGGTCTAGTGCATCTTAATTTTGAATTCTTTGCTTCTATTAATCTGAATAGTTGTCAGAACAATGCATTACTTTATAAACAGTTTTCATTATGGTTTTAATATCCTCCTCTGCATTCTTTTAATATTTTCTTTTACCTACAGGAGTGGCATCAGGATTATAGGAAATTCAGGGAAACAACAATGTATCTCATAATTGGGCTCGAAAATTTTCAAAGAGAAAGGTAAGGCAGAGTGGCCAAATAGGAAAGGAAGAGCTTAATTTCTGTACATAATTCTATTTGGTTATGACCTCATCTATAGAAAATATTTTCTTCACAATATGTATTTTTAATAAACTTTTAATTTTATAAGTTTTAGATTTACAGAAAAATTGTGTAGTTAGTAAAGATAGTTCCTATACACTCCAAATATTTTCAGTTTTCAATTAAATCTGTAAGGTTGGCGTTAATCTTTGTTTTTATTGACTCTCAAATACTACAGTTGAAGTTTCGGATGGAATAGGATTAGGTTGAAGCCTACAAGTTTGCTGGTAGCCCAACACAGAGAATTCTTTGTATTCCTTAACATTTGCATTCAGTCTCCAGCCTTTTTCATGTTCTTTCTGAGTCTAATCTTGACTTCAGAGTAAAGATAGTCTTTTCAATCTGTCTCTTTGTCCGATCTTCCAGGTACTATAAACAGTATAGCTGTAGAAAATAGATCACTTGTCTTCTAAGCTTTGTGACTACAAACACATTTTAGATCATTTTTCACTTAAATTACATATTATTTTAAAGGAATCTCTACTTATTAAATTCTAATATTTATTTTTAAGTGTCAAAAAAGGATGGATACTGATTATTTACTTACACATTATAAACTAGTGAGTTTGTGTTTACATGTTATTCACGTATTTCTTAACTCATAATCTTTACCATGAATGTACTTGACTAGTGATTTTTTTTTAGAAAGTGCTGTATTTTTAATAGACTGTAATAGTGTATTCAAGTAAAAGCATTATTGAATCCCCTCTTTTCTTTCTTTCCTTCCTTTCCTTGTTTTGTATGAACTATAGGAAACCTCCACTGAGATGTTGATGCAATTTTGTTTTTAAATGACAACACGGGGTATTACAGAGCTTGCTGGCCATCCTGGTTGCTACCAACTACATGTGACAATTTAAATTTAATTAAAAATTTTTAAACTAAAAATTCAGTTTCTTAGTCACACTAGCCACATTTTGAATGTTTAGTAGCCACCTGTGGCTAGTGGTTCCCCATATTGGCCAGCACAGATAGAATACTTCCATTGCTGCAGAAAGTTCTGTTGGACTGCATTCCTCTATTTGTGGGACCAAAATTTTAAAAGTTAACACAAAATTAAAAAATAATGTTAATACTTGGATGCAAATTATTAAAGTCCTAAAGTCCTAATGCTTGTGTAATTTATTTATTTATTTTTATTTTAACTTTGTTAACAGAGTGCAATATTGATTTTTGGAGTAGAATTCATACAACATCCAATGCTCATCAAAAATATATCACAAATAGTGTGTACTTTATAAGGTAATTCACTTTGGTCACTGAAATAGAAAAGTATTTTGATTAGTAGCTCCATTTTGAGTTACTTTATTTTGGTCAGAGTTTTATTTCTTTAATAGGAGTATTTAAATTCACTTTAGGATATCTAGGATTAATATTTCTGAGAAGGATAGTAATGTGACCTTATAATTGAACAGAGTATCTAAGATCAATAAGGCATTTTAATTTTATAGATAAAGAAACTATTTTTTCTTACACACGTCTCCAGAGAGATACAGTAATATTTTCAGGGTCACACAATTAACTAGGGAGAGAAAAATTGAAATAGAGATCTGTATTCTTATAAAATTTAATAAAATCGGGTAAGTACAAGAAGTATTTATTTTTCTCAAAAAGAATTAAAAAGATGAAACTGTCACTTTCTTGCTCTCTGCATTCACTTCTATATTAGCTTTTCTTAATTAACATTTGTTAAAGAATTTGAGATATAACTTGGAAGTATTTAAATTTCATAATTTGCTTATTCTCAAATATATACTTATTCAGGAAGTGAAGATTCTGTAGCAAATGTTATTGAATCAGAAAGGTCAACTAGAAAACTAGTAATAATGACAAATATTTATGGCCTATTGTAAAAAGAAATGTTCATTTTACACTTTAAATATAGCAATTACCACAGCTAGCAGGTTAGAAAATATTGCCAAAGATTCTGTCCAACTTTTTTTTTTTTTAAGTAAAAACATAGCACTTTAAAGCCTTGAATGGAATACTGATTGATAGTCCATTGTCAAGTCTGTGAGTAGTGAAGTGAAATTATGTTTTTAGGAACCATAATTTTATAATACTGTAAATGAGGATAAAGAGAATCTACAAGAGCTGCATGGTCTTGTTTTATCTTAAAATAAGAATGTGGTACCTGAACAGCTGAGTCTTACTCTGATTTGTTTGAAGATATGTTTGTAGGCTCTTTAGAGGTTGTTGATAAACTATGGAAATTGTGTACTTCAGTAGAATATTGGAACAAGGTCATGGTTTCAGAGCTATTCTTAGAGAGGTAACTCAGGTCTTGAAGGCCAGATATGAATGTCATCCAAGGAGACTTTTGAGTAGGAAACTTAATAGCTATAAAAAAAAAAAAAAAAGGTAGATGTGCCAGCAGACTACCTTAATTTAGTGGTGTAAAACAACATTTGATACTATTATCACTCCCTTCTTTTTTTTCTTTCATAAATAAAACAAAGTCTTTAGCTGAGCTTATTTTTGTATTATTTCAAGATAAAATTCCATATTCATAGGTTTTCTCAAAAACAAATTCCTTTTCAAAAGTATGAAGTAGCTTATTTTTTATGAAATAGTTTCAGGTGTGTAATTTGAGTTGTCATTAATTTCAATTCTACATTTAACATTTGAAGTATAGAATTGATTTATATTTGAGCCCATGAAATTAAATAATAAGCAGTAAAACTTAGTGTAACCTAGAGTTTTAAAAGTGTTTCTTTATAATATTTCACCTTTTAGGATGTTACATTTTCTGAGTTAATCCATAAGAGAAGGTATGTTATGATTAGAAAAACTGACACAAAGGTGATATACTATCATTCATAATTTAGTTCTCCAAATATATACCTGTATCTACTTCTTTAAGCATATGAAGAGAGGATAATTATTTTAGAGGCAAATAGAATGCTCAAACATTTCCACCCTCATCCCTTTTTAAAACATAGTTTGAAATTCATAACCTAGACTTACATTAATATATATTAATATTATATCAAATATGAGAGACCTAATTGCCAGCTTTTATGTAGGTATGCTCTTTTTTTTGTTGTATCTCACTAGGGTTTTCAGATTTAGCAGGATTCTTTTCCCCTTCTACTTTCCCTGGACTCCTTTAGATATTCTCCCCTCTACCGATTACATTTTTCTCTGTGATGAGAACTGTACCTACACATGGAAAAAACCTGAATGGTCACTGAATGAAACAGATGATGTTTGTTATAAAGAAACAGAGTAACTTGATCCTTCCTTCAAACAAAAATGACATTATGTTGTTAAAAAAGTAGATTCTCGGTTTCATATCAGTCTTAATTTTGACTCTAAATGGAAGACTTGAGGGAAATGATTACCAAAGAAGACTAGAACTATCTAAATTCAGTAATTATGGACTTTTTACTCCCAGTCTTTTCTTAATTCCTAGCTCTGTTTTTTGTTTTTGTTGTTTACTTTATGATATAACTACATACTGGTTTCATATGTGGCTGTTGCTAAAAAGATATTCTCAGACTTATAGGGCATTGGATAATATTTTTATTGTAATGTTCTGAATAATCAACACTTAAATGTGTACTTAAAATATTTTATAATTGTAGCTGACTTTTCTTATTTTTCCACAAAGATGAAATACTAATGCTATGTGTTCCTTTTAATTTTTAAGTTATATAGATTCCCTGCTGTTCCTTATCTGTGCCTATCAGAACAACAAAGAACTCTTGTCCAAAGGCCCAAACAGAGGACATGATGAAGAATTGATATCACATTATAGAAGAGAATGTTTACTAGTAAGTTGAATATACATAGATCCTGTTTACTTTATCATTTTGTCTTACATTGAACACATTTTCAGACTCATGTGTGATTGACAATAATTCTGATGGGGAAAGCATCATGATGATGTTTATAATCTGGGTTTAATCCCTTACAATGTGAGAATGCACTCAATGCACTCAATGTACTCTTATCCCTTCTTTATTAATTCTAAATATTGCAGGTGATAAACTAGAAATGTGCTTAAATTGAGATAAAAATACTTACATTTCTATATTTAGATTTCTTCATCATTCTGCCATTCCCTTTTATGGTGAGAGAAGAGGCGCTGCACAGGGCCTGAGGAATTATTATGATTATTCCAGAAAAAATAATAGATTTTTTTGAGTTTTTATAAATAGTATATTTGGTGTACATATTGTGAAAAGATTCATTATAATACAGTATCCTTTTTTCTCACCTAGTCTTTGGTAGGTTTTTTCCCCTCAAATATTTTTACTATCCATGTGCAGAAATATTACTATTGTTATATAAACTTTAAAAAATCTTTTTAGTAGTTTTTTTTGCATCACATTACTTTCTAGATGTCTGGAGTACTTTCTCTCATTAGCTAATATGTATTAAATGACAAAGTCCATCTTTATATATTTTTCCAATTGAATTTCATCTTTAACTACTAACATTGCTCTTGAATACAAAATTATTCAAGAATGTATGATTTTTGAGCTTATATAAGTTACATGGTTCAAATATAAACAACTAACTAGGTATGCTGGTAAAATGTTTTCTTTCAGTAGAACTACATAGTATAAACTAATTGTAGTCTTTAGTATGTCTTTAAAATTTTCAAATGAGAATATTAGAAGTTTGTGATCTTACTATTTTTCTCTCAGCTGCTTTTATTGCATTTGAGTGTATTTTAAAACTTGAATTGTTAGTGGTTTGTATCCATGGAGGATAGTTCTTAAATTTGGCCAGTTTCAAAAAGTTTTTAGTCAACACCTGAGAAGGAAGACTGGAATATATTTTAGCTTAAAAAAATACAAGATATTATATATTTATATATGGAATGAATTAAAGCAATTTTTAATGTAAAAATATTAAAGCCTTGGGATATGGAAATATTTTGGTAAAGCTATTTTAAGCATAAATACAGCCAAAACTTGGTTACTTCAAAACATTTAAAAAAATGATAGAATGTTTCTCATTAGTTTATAATAGTAAACCAGCCATATCTAGTTTGGTGTTTTACACAGGGATTTAAATGACACCTCGTGAGGATTATGTCAGGGTTCCTTTTGGGTTTTTTTTGTATTGAATATTTACTGAGTGTCAGATTTGAGGGATACAAAGACAAGACCTGTTTATATCCTGCCCTCTGAGAACTCCGTCTGTACAGAAATGACTTTTATATTCCAGAATAAATGTCAATATGAGAAACACGCAAAATCATATGCCTGCAAGTTGTCAAGGAAAACTGTAAGAGATACAAACAACACTGATCTGGATCTTGATGGATAAATAGGAATTTTATGCCTTGTAGAGAAGACAGAAGAACAGTCTAGCCCAGAGGGACAGTATATGAAAAGGCATGGGAAGTATACAACAGAAAATGAAGATAGATCCATTGTGGCTAGGTTATGAGGAACAGGGTTAGGTGGAAATGATGAAGCTAATGGTACTTGTTGATGTCAGCCTATGTAGAAGCTTATGCAGCATTCTAATGAGTTTGGACCTTTTTAAGTTTAAGTAGATTTGACATGTTCAGGTTTGTTTTAGAAAATAATTCTGGCTATAGCATATTAGAGGATGAACTAGAAAGAAGTAGAGATTGAAGTCCCTCGAAGGAGGAAGAAAGGTGAGAGCCTCAACCAAAGCAGAAGTACAGTGGGTACAAAGAAGAGGGCATAGAAGATGATGAAAGAAGTGCCATCAAGGGACTTGGTAACTACTAGATGAGTGGAAAGAAGGAAAAAGAATCATCAAAACTGCCTGACTTTGTAGTTTTGTGTTTGGCTTCTGGGACTCTAAAGAAGATGAATAAATTTGGCTTTGGGTGTTTGATATTTAAGTTGTTTCCAGACAAGTTAACATTAAATTTCAGAATGATAGTTAACTATTATGTCTTTGAATGTATATTGTAAAAATTATACTAGGTGCTTAATGGCTTATTTCATTTAATTCTCTTAACCACTGTATATGGAAGGTGATAATATTCCATTTTCCATATGAAGAAACTGAAGCTAAGAAATTATGTATTTGCTCAAGATTAGATAACTAACTGCTTAGTGACTGAGTTAGATTTTGATCATAAGCCTCTCTACAAAGTCAAGAGATGAATCCTTCAAGAATGACATAAACATAAAAATATAATTTTTTTATTTGAAATTCAGCTTAAAACTATGAATATTTCAAAAGCATATCTATCATGCTCTAAACATAAAATTTCAGACCTAAACCCTTCAATATTAAGCTCTTGTTATACCTGTAATTTCTTATCTGTTTCCTATGTCTGTATTTCTTATCTCATGAATTTCTGTCTTCTGCTATCAGCACACTTGGCCTGTACTCTAGTCTACCATGTGTTTTTGTAAATAAAGTTTTATTGAAACATAGTCCAGTCATTTGCATATTATATATGGCTGCATTAGTGCAGCAATGACAGAGTAGTTACAGCAGAAACCATATGGCCCTCAAAGCCTTAAGTATATCTTATTACCTTGTCCTTTACAGAAGTTTTCTAATCTCGATGGCAAATTGTAAGCTCCGTGAGGGTTTCCTGTACTAATCACTTGGGTTCCTCTGAAACTAGAACAGCCTCTGGCATATAGTATGTATTCAGTAAGAATTTTTTGAAGGAATAATGAATTGATTGATTTTATATTTTATATTCAAGAAATACAACAATATTTATTCACTTGGCATTTACAAAGAAGATGATAAAATGTTCTTCAAAGTTAATATGGAATCTGAATTTTTTTTTTTTAATTTTTAAAATTACTTTGATGTCTTACCAAATTTTAGAATAGGGGAAATTTACCTCTGGAGAATAAAAATGGCCCTTGTAGTGATGATTACAGTAATATAAGCTGAATATGAACTTTAAAAATATAACTATTTTCACCACTTCTTTTTGCTTTTGTTTTTGTTATTATTATATGTACAGCTTTTTCTAAGAGACTTCATGCTCGAATAGATTGAGATTGTTTTTCCTGATTGCTATTTGTTCTAAAATTGTTTGTAAACATACTTATTATGTCATCTTCAATATTAACACAAGTGTTTTTATTTAATTAAAAAAACCCAAACTCTTTCTTTTCCTCATTGCATTAAGAAATTAAATGAGCAAGCGGCAGAATTGTTTGAATCTGGAGAGGATCGAGAAGTAAACAATGGTCTGATTATCATGAACGAGTTTATTGTCCCATTTTTGCCCTTGTTATTGGTGGATGAAATGGAAGAGAAAGATATTCTTGCTGTGGAAGACATGAGAAATCGATGGTGTTCCTATCTTGGACAAGAAATGGAATGTAAGTTTAACCTGTGCTAGTGGGCACCTCAGTTGTTGGGATTAAGTGTAGTTAGAATTAGATTATTATTTATTCTTATCATTTTTTATATTCTGTAATATTTTACATTCACATCATTACTTTTTTTTTCCTGTTTACAAACCAAGTTGTGCACATTGCCTTGCCATTTATATTCTACCTCTCTCCACCAAATGGTGATTATTTTGCATATTTTGAAATGAAACATCAATTGACCACTTTAATAAATCATGTTAAAGATAATTTCTTTCCCTCTCTATCTTTAGCTACATCTAATTGTTTGTATTTACAGCAAACCTCCAAGAGAAGCTGACAGATTTTCTGCCAAAACTGCTCGATTGTTCTACTGAGATTAAAGGTTTTCACGAACCACCGAAGTTACCTTCATATTCCACACATGAACTGTGTGAGCGGTTTGCCCGAATCATGTTGTCCCTCAGTCGAACTCCTGCTGATGGAAGATAAACTGCACACACTTTCCCTAAACACACTGTATAAACTTTTTTTAGTTCTTAACCCTTGCCTTCCTGTCACAGGGTTTGCTTGTTGCTGCTATAGTTTTTAACTTTTTTTTTATTTTAATAACTGCAAAACACAAAATGACTATACAGACTCTAGCCGGACTACAAACAATAAAGCTGAGAATCGCATGGCGCTCAGACTTTGTTTTAACCAGGACTGATGTATAATTACAAATCTGATTGATTTCATTATGGCAAAACCATGCTTTTGCCACCTTTCTGTTACAGTATTACTTTGCTTTTTTCTTTTATCTACAGCTTTCCATTCAGTCTGGATCCTTCCATGACTGCAGCCATTTAAGTGTTCAGCACTGTGTACGATACATAATACTTGGTAGCTTGTAAATGAAATTAAAGAATAAAGTTTTATTTATGGCTACCTATGTGTTTGTTAGCAGGTATATTGTATATTAGTGTATTATTTTAGTTATATATAAATGAATTTTGTCTGGGGATTGTGTAAGATTGGATGGACAGATGACTAGATTATTACAAACTTTTAATTTTTCTCTGTTAGCATATTGGAAATTTACTAAATATTTGACACTTAAATGTATCTATATTTTTGACTAAGTTGTTAAACTTAGTGGCACCTAAACCTGTTTTGAATTCAAATCAGGTTTTCACTGAAGTAAGCGGCTGATATTTAAGTCAACCACACTGAAACTTTTAACTTTTTCTTAGATTAACCTTTTATTTTTTTATGTATTTACAAATAATATAGCAAGGTGATTATTTCAAGAGATACCAGAAAAAAGTACTTGAATAAGGGCTATTTAATAGTGAAACTTATAAGAAATCTGTATATGTATATACACACACAGACACACACACACATACACACATATACACATTCTTCATAATGGAGGACAATGTTTTACATTATATAATCATTCTATTTTTGTAAATTGTATACCACTTTAATTGAAAATGTTCTCTACTAATCAACGCTGTGAAATGAAGTTGATATTGTTAAACTAGAAGTTATGAGTACCTTACCTGCTTTTATTTTCCTCCTTTTCAAAAAGAAAAAGCTGTAGAATGTTTTGTAGATGGAACTGCTGTTTAAGATTAATGAAGTAATATTGTGAATGAAAATCAATGCTTTAAAGGTAATCATGTTACCAATAACCTATTTTTGACTTTATAAAAATTTCTTTATAAATGATACTTTGTTAGCATAGTAAAATATATCATTATACTATGTGTATGTTTGTTATAGCGCCGCCAAAACTTGAACTCTTTATAAGTGCCTCTCATAAAAGATCTTGGACAGAGGAGGAAGAAGAAAATATTAAGCAATTATGTAACGTTCCTTAAGGTATGAATGCACTAGAGGTATTAATGACAAGGAATTGGTACTATTTTTATCTTAAGGTTAGATTTTGCACATTGTAGCTACCAAAATGTGTTTTGGTTTAGATTTTAAATTCTCTACTAAGCAGAATTAGTATCCTACATTGGTTTTCAGATCCTGTCCAAAGTTTTGAAACTCCATATGTATCAGCAAAGTATTTGTAAAGTATCTTCAGTATTCTGTGATATTCTACAATAATGGTAAAATTGTCTGTATTTCTGTGTAATTGACCCACTGAGACACAAAGTGCTCAAACACCATGTGGAAATTACTCCCTTCACAAGGCATATCCAGGGAAAATCGTATGTGGTTCTTATGCTGAAGGTAAGTATTATTATTGTTTTTACTTTCTACTTAAAAAGCCAGCTTATTCATTCCTGTTAATCACCCTGAAGTACTCATTTTTTAAAAGTGACCTTTTTCAAGACCTGGGGAAACAACTTGCTTTTGTATCAATATGTTTCAATCCGGTCTAAACTGGACCAGGGCAGTAGATAAAACTGTCAGCATTTTATGCACCTGAAATTGATGCTGTTTAATTTCCATTTACCTCTGATCCCTTATTGGAAGCTTTTCAGTATTTCCTTCAGTTGTGATGTCAAGGAAGTAACTAAAAAAATCATTTTCTTAGTTTTAGATTTATTGACACTAAGGTGGATTTTCTCCTCCTATACCTAATTCTCTAGAGTTCAGTATCTTTGTTTATGATTCAGAGTTGTTGACTTCTGCCTCTGAATCCTACTGCATCCCCAAAAGTACAGTCACTCAGATGCTTATGAGCAGTGAGTAGGGATACCCTTGTGTAATCATTTTTTGTTGTTTTTTAAAATTTATTGTACGTCATTAAGCAGATTATATATCATTTGTTGTGCCCATGATAACTTTATCCAAAGTATGTATATTTATCTCAGGGCTGCCATGACAAAGTACTACAGGCTAAGTGGGTGGGTTATCGAACAAATTTATTTATTTTCTCAGAGAAAATAAATTTTACACCAGTCATACTGGATGAGGACCCCACCCTTATGACCTCATTCGGCCTTTAAAAGCTCTGTCTCCACATACGGTTACCTTGGGTGGAGTGGTTTCAACGTAGGATTTTGGCGGTGGGTGACACAATTCAGTCCATAGTGTGTGACAGTGTTTATGTCCTCCTTTCCAAACACAAAAGTATGATAGCTTCTTCCCTTTAGCCTCAAGATTACAATGCAAGTATCCATGGTTCTGCTGTTATATCTGCTTTATTGTTTTTACTTTCACTGTTTTCTGAAAACCATGTTAAAGCTATAGCAAACCAAGTCAGGAATTGCTCACAATGCATTCATCTAATCAGTATCAGTTCAGTGTATTTTCATTGAACAGATCTTTGTTGACTTAATGAAATACTTATGTTGACTGCCCATGTTTATGTGGGTTTCTTTTTCTTTTTTTTTTTTTATGTGGGTTTCCATCAGTTTCACTTAACTTTGTACCATGGATCTGTTTCTACTTTGCTAATGTTTTTATTCTTACCTGCTCCTCTTCCCTTTTCCATCGCCCTTTCCACCCTCAGCCCAGAGGTAACTACTGTTAACCATTGTGGCCATGTTTGGGTAATTTTATGCAGTGTATACACAAAAGTATTGGGTTTTGGGGAGGGAGCAGAAAAAGAAAGGATCATCTATTCTATGCATCATTTCTCCTCCTCACTTCTAGTCTTTCTGGCCTTGAGTTCCTTCTTTTTCTAATAAGCTTTAATAAAAGTGACAGTAATTAAATAATAAATACTATGACACTAATAAAAATATGAGTCATGATTGAGGGGACTATATATACAGCTACACACGTGCATTCACATTGGAATTTCAAATATCCTTATTCATTCTATGTATAGTTTTTCTCAATGGCTATTTCAAACCACTACCATTCTCAACCTCCTAGTCCATGCCAGCTCCAATAAAACAGGATGATTTTTCCTTTGCCTTACCAAGAAAATGGAGCCGTTGGATATGATACCCTTCAACTTTTAACTTCCATACCTATGCATTTACAGTTAATTATTAGTTAACCAAGATCTAATAAGAGGTGGATATTATTGATAACCCAGTGTTAGGAGGAAAATATAAAATCAAATATGATGTAAAATGAACTTACACCTTTACTTAAAAGTACATCCATTATTTGGGGGACATATTTCCTCTTCTGTAGAATTCAAAAACTGTACTCTTTGCCTTATTCCAGCGCAAGCCAGTAAAGCATCAGTTTGTCCTTTAGCAAATGGTTCTCACATTTTCAGTAATCTAGAGCTAGACTAATATTCTTAACCTTGGTTGTGCATCAAAAGCACATGAGGAGTGTTCTTTTAAAAAAAGTGTCTAGGTCCTATCTAACATGGATTCTTAAAAGACTTTTAAAGTGAGAACTAATATGAGAACATTTGGTAGGTGTTTCTCCAACTTTATTTTTTCTAAGAATCAACTCTGCCATTACCTTGAGAGACTAATAATGGAGTCTGACAAAAGCAGGACGGAAAAATTTGCTTTTTGCATTCTTGTATGTTCCATGAAAAGGCAAGTGATTTACATTTGCTGCTGCCCCCCTCAGCCATGGAACATGCCCATTTTAGTATGTGCTCCAGCCAAAGCTATGCTCAAATGCTGCCTGGGTCTGGATTCTGGGTCAGCTGTTTACTTGACCAGCTATGATTCTTCAACTCTTCTGTCTTTCCGTGTTTCTTCATCTAGAAAATGGGATTATAGTATAACCTACTTTATAGGACCTTAAAAGTTTAAATGGGTTTCTATATATAAAATTCTTAGAAAATACCTGCCACATAGTGTTCAATAATTGTCAGCCTTTTTTTTTTTTTTTTACAAAAACTTGTCGCTATTGATTACTCCTGATTTTCAGAATCTGCCTTCCTGAGACAGGCTTCTTTGGACTACTCTCATTCCTTACCTGCATTCTGTATCATTTCTTTTTTATCCTACTCCTTAAAACATGAGTGTTGTCAGGGTTCTGTACTTGGCCCTCTAACTCTTCACCTTTCCTGGATAGTTGTGTCTACTAGTTTATCTTCTTGTACTGCCTACATGCTGATGATTCACAAGCCTGTGTCTCTAATTTCTAACCAAACCAACCTCGTGCATTTTAGATCCATATATGTTTCCAGTTGTCTGGTCAACATACAGACTTGGATATTTCACAGGTATTTCAAACTTTGCACATACACTGCATTCATCACCTCTTCCCAGACCTAATTATCTTATATTCCCTTGGTGAATGATATAATAATCCAGACATGGGGAATTATTCTTTTTGTTGTTAAAGTTTTTTTTTTAATTTTTATTTATTTATGATAGTCACACACACAGAGAGAGAGAGAGGCAGAGACATAGGCAGAGGGAGAAGCAGGCTCCATGCACCGGGAGCCCGACGTGGGATTCGATCCCGGGTCTCCAGGATCGCGCCCTGGGCCAAAGGCAGGCGCTAAACCGCTGCGCCACCCAGGGATCCCTTTGGGGAATTATTCTTAATTCTACTTTTATTTCCCCTTGATGACCAAGTGTCAACAGGTCAAAATTGTTAATACCTTGCTCATGCATTTCTTCACTACTATGTTGATGAGATCTCTCATCTCTTAATTTGGACAATTAGATTTGGTCATTAATGGCCCTCTGTCAGCTCTTTGTTTTAGTTGAAATACAGTTGATATACACTGGCCTCTTTGTCATTGATCTTTCCCCTTATAGCCCATCTTCTATACTGTTGGCAGAACAATCTATCAAAGAGGTTTTATATGTTTGTCTTTGATTGCTGGGCTCCTTAGAGAGAGAGAGTATCCTGTTTTGTTTGTTTGTTTGTTTTTAGTATCCTGTTTTTGTAACCTTAGCATCTGTTAAATTAACTGGCAACTTAATTGAAGAGTAGTCTTACAGGTTCTCTGGTTTTCTAGCCAGCCATCTTTGTTTTTTTTTTTAAGATTTTATTTATTTATTCATGAAAGACACAGAGAGAGAGAGATAGAGAGAGAGGCAGAGACACAGGCAGAGGAAGAAGCAGGCTCCAGGCAAGGAGCCTGACGTGGGACTCGATCCCAAGACTCCAGGATCATGCCCTGGGCTGAAGCCAGACCCTAAACCGCTGAGCCACCCAGGGATTCCCTAGCCAGCTATCTTTGACCCTCATCGTTTGATATAACCACCAGCCGTATGTGACTCTTTAAATTTAAACCAAATAAAGTTAAAATTACTTAGTCATACTAGCCACACTTCAAATGCTCAATAGACTCATGAGACTACTGTGTTATATCCAACATATTGGATAACATGTTTTAGAACATTTCCATTACCACAAAGTACAGAGCTGCCGAAGACCCTCACTGATATTGACATCTTCCTTTATTGACAACACGAGAACATCGAACACCTTTAAAGTACTAACCTGAGCAAACCAGTCTTTAGTATTTGTCTTTTAAAATTTTTTTTATTTCATGTATCTATTCATGAGAGAATGGGGCAGGGACATAGGCAGAGGGAGAAGCAGGCTCCATGCAGGGAGCCTGATGTGGGACTCCATCCCAGGACTTCGGGATCACAACCTGAGTCAAAGGCAGATGCCCAACCGCAGAGCCACCCAGGTGTCCGGTATTTATGTCTTTTTATCTTGATCTTCCCATTAACCACTTTACTGCATCTGCTTTTTAAACTAGCCCTTCTCACAGCACGTCTCTGTCAGGAGAGCCCACAGGTATTTCAACAAACGAGATGTGGTAGAGGACAACCCAGAGATCTAACTGCAGGATGTAGCCACTATCCCTAGAAGTGAAGAAACAAAAGGGAAAGTTGGGGTAACCAGAACCTTGGAGCTCCCAAATAGGGGTCGCTGTGGACTTGGTGCATAAACCTCCAAGATGGTTCACCACCTATCTGGTCTTGCTATTCTAAGGGATGTAGTGAAGATAGTTCTAGATGTTCTGAAAGTAGTTGAAGACTGGAATCAGCTGGCATTATTAAGTCAACACTGGTAAGATTGGCAAGCAAAGACAGAAGTCAAAGACGAAGTAAATCTTGCTTTCCTTTCCCTTTTTTTGTTTTTCTTTTTGTTTTCCTTTTCCTACCTTCCACTTCCCTCTAGTACTTACTGGCAGAACCTAAATGGAATGTAGCAGTCAAGGGGTCAGGAAAATGCAATTTTTGGAGTCCCAACCCCAGCATCACAGAGCAAAGGATAGAAGGGTGGAATTGGAGCTGAGAGACAATAGGTAAAGAACACTTTAGTTTCCTTATGAAAATTCCTTTCTGTCCAAAGATGTTCATCCCTAAAATTCCAAATATTCAGGAATGTATATGTAGACTGTCTCTGGGACCTCAAGGGTAAATGTACTAGTTCTAATTGGAATCATGTTGCTCTTTCTATCAAATGAAACCTTTTAATGATCCATTTGTACTTTTTAAAATCAGTAGCAGAAGGAATTCACTCCCAGACATTCATTCACATATATATTTTTTTTTCTTCTTCATTTTTTTCTTTTTTCTTTTTTTTTTTTTTGCATGCCTGCCACATACATAATCTACCAGGTGTACATACATAAGATTTTGTAAAACAATAGTAATAACCCACGCAAGTCCATCTACCTGAAATTAGACACTTTGACATTTTAATGATAATCCTTCTGCACATCTAAAACATATGTCTAAAATTTTGGCTAAATTGTCAAATGGACCTTCACCAAAGCTATCTGATTATACTGCCACCACTAGAGCATGAGAGTCTATTTCTACAGGTTCAACATTGAATATTATCAGTTTTTAATTTTTTTTGTTTTCAGTGACAGAAGTTTATTGTATTATTTTTATTTTTGGTGAAGGTGAACATTTTTAATATGTTAATAGATATTTGTATTTATTGTGTGTAATTAACTGCTTATACTCTGCACTTTTGTGGGGGCCTGCATGTCCAAATTTACAGTAGCTTATATTAGGAATCATTAATTCTTTGTTATGAACATTGCAAAAATTTTCCTTCTGTCATTTATTTTAAGCTTGCTTATAATATTGTTTTATGACTTTTATTTTATGTAATCAAATCTGTTGACCTGCTTTATAATTTCTGCCTGATATTCTGTCTACAAAGAATTTTCCCTGTCCAAAATTATAAAAATCCTCATCCATGTTTTCTTCTGATATTTTTATGATTTATTTTTTATGTCAGTTCCTACTGCAGTTGGAAATTATATTAATTTAAGGAGTGAGGTAAAGATTAATAAATTTCTGCCAAGAATATCTAGTTGTCTAATACCATTTATAAAATAATTCCTCTTTTACTGATATAAAATGTAAACTCCACTAGATAATAAATTTTTATATTTAACATTTATAGAGTTCCATTTATGTTTTTGTCTATTCAGCTGTCATTACTAATTTAATCACTGTTGTTTTAACATTGATTTAAAATATTTTATAACTAATAAACATTTTCCTATCTAATGCATCAGCTGTTGCTCCCTGGCACATACACCTTTAATACTAATTTTTTTTTCCAGAATTTTCTATACTCTTATAATCTTTAGATTTATTTAATCTTACTTCAAATAAAAGTTTTATTGGCATTTTGATTGTAATTATTTTGGCCTACATAGATTTGCATATTGAGAAATCATGGTTTCTTCACAATATTAACTCTTCCTACCCCAAAGAATATTGTCTGTCCTTTTATTAGGCTCATAGTTTCTTTACTTGGAGTTTTAAAATTATTTTCATTTGTCTTTAATTCTAGGTATCTGAATGTGTTTTAATGTTTTTTTATGGTGTTTGTGAATGAACCTCTCTTTCCAACTTTGAGTTTTCTAATTGAATACTATTGGAATGGAATGAATTGTAGCTCTCAGCCTTTTTGGTTTCAGGACGTCTTCACACTCGAAAATTATTGAGGACCGAACAGAGCTATTGTTTGGACAAGTTATATCTATTGCTATTTACCATATTAGAAATTGAAATGGAAAAAAAATTTATGATATTCTAAAATGATAAAATAGCAACATAACTCAGTTGTTAACAAAAATAATATATCTTCTAGAACTACCTTTGAACCCAGCAATTGCACTACTAGGTATTTATAAAAGGATGGTGATTTCAAGGGACACCTGCACCCAATGTTTATAGCAGCAATGTCCACAATAGCCAAAATATGGAAAGAGCTCAGATGTCCATCAACAGATGAATGGATAAAGAAGATGTGATATATATACACACACACACACACACACAATGTGGCGTATATATATATATATATATATATATATATATATATATATGCTCATATACAATGGAATATTACTTAGCCATGACAAATGAAATCTTACCATTTGCAATAATGTGGTTGGAACTAGAGGGTATTATGCTAAGCAAAACAGGGTCAATCAGAAAGATGATACGATTTCACATATATATGGAATTTAAGAAAACAGATGAACATAAGGGAAGGGAGGGAAAATAAAAATATTAAAAATAATGTATTTTAAGTGAAAAATAGCTAGATTTTTATCTAGTCTGCCTTTTGGAGGCTAGTGTGCTTATATCATAAAACTGAGTCTTGAAGTGCTAATGATAATAGCCCCCATCCCTGGTAATAATTACAAAAATTATGGTGTGCTAACACTTCCATACACCACATAGAATTAAAATTCAGAGGAAGGGAGGGAAAAATAAAACAAAACCTAAGCAGTGAGGAAGACAATAAGACTCTTAACCATAGGAAACAAACAGGGTTGCTGGAGGAGAAGGGTGGTGGGATGGGGTAACTGAGTGATGGGCATTTAAGGAGGGCATGTGATGTGATGAGCACTGGTTATTATATACAGCTAATCACTGAGCTCTACCTCTGAAATTAATAATACACTATGTTAATTGAATTTAAAATAAATTTATTGTGTCAGATTTAAAAAGTTCAGACTAGCAAACACTAAAAAGATTGAGTTTAAAAATAGGAATCATTTTCAAAGCAGTCATTCCATTTCTTTGAAAAACAAAAATTGTCTAAGTTTAACAGTTTGGAACTTTAGTATGCCTTTAGTAGTACTGGGAATTCCACAGTAAGACAACTACTCTTTACTTGGGTTGCACTTCCTTTGCCCCATATTTTGAAAATGTCTCCAAGAAAAAAGCTTATCTACTGCCCTCAATTACTGCAACACTGTACTGTCCATCATCCAAACACTGAAATGAGTTGCTTCAAATATTTCTATCCAGTTATGGTTATTTTTCACGGGAAATTTATTCTGTTTTCAGCTATTCCATGATGGCTAAATCACAGAAGTCTATAATCTTTTAGAATATAGTATAGAGAAGAATATTGTTAAGATCCTGGCATAACAAGGGATTTCTTAATAGAAAAAATTACACATGAAGGAAATTTTTGATAAATTCAATCACATTAAATTAAAAATTCTATCCATCAGGAGATTCCCTAACGTGAATAAAAAGACAAGACAATGTAGTAGGGGTAGATAGTTGCAATGTAGAAGAGGACAGTGGAGTAATAAAATGTTGTAAAGAGTAGGTTTATGGCTTGGGTAAGATAAATAGAGTTTTGGAAACGTTCCCAGATGTTTTTCATTTAAAAATCAACAAAAATGGCTAAGAAAAACCAATAGACAGTGTTTTTTGACAAACTAAGTGACAAGACATTCTCATAAAATACAAAGTACAAGTAGATGGAACAAAACTATGGGGAACCACAATATTTTGGCAAGGCTTGGCAGATTTTGCAGATGTGAGTAGATACCAAGTTAAAAGGGAAAATCTGCGTGTCCTAAGACCTCCAGAAAACAAATTACCAATAAATATACATAAAGTGAGAAGATTTCAATCTGGAATCTTCTCCAGGTAGATCTGAGAACAACTGGCGAGACAGAAGGCTCCACTGGCTTCAATACATGGATGAGTACAAAAGGACATGAGAACAAAGGTGTTGCAAGAAATCAGAGTGGGCTGAGGCAGTCTAACAAAAAGTCAAAAATAAAACTATTTCAGAAGGACAGAAGTTGCTGGGAATAGAATCCAGTTAAGATGGACCTAACCCAAAACTATTAATTATCTGACGCGTAAATTCCTACTCTTCCTGATGCACCATAACAGCATTCCTGTGTCCCTAGGAATTAGTGAAGATACAGTGTCTATTATTAATCTGAAGTGCTCACTTAGATCCCTTCTCCCAATGCACAAGCACCTTGGTAAATGGACAGCAGTCTCTTTAGGGAAAGGTTATGATTTAGAATATTTATACTTCCACCACATTATTGGGAGCTTTCTTCAGCTTCTTAGCCTCCCCTTCATTCAGGTGGCCCTGGGGCTACAAACTCTTGCATTTTTGGAATTGGCCAAGGGCCCATGACTCTTCATTTTGGTCATTCAAGTTGAACTCCCATTTATCAGATTAACAATCTTTTCTTCTTTAATTGGCTACTTAGCTATTTCAGTCCTGGGATACCATAGCAATTAGATGTTGCCAAAGATCACATCTTCCAGTTACTTTGACTTTGGCTATGGTGCCATTAAAGTAACCATGCCCACCTTATCTCCGCTATTTCAGTGATGCTACTACATGCCCCTTACCTCTCTGTGATCATATTATTCCCATTGAATTCTGGGAACCTGTTCGAGAATAGCATTTCCCATTGTCATTTCTGATGCACAGAGAATAGCCACAAGAGTTCTTCAAGAATGTTGGTGATGACTTCACTAATATGTTTCCCAAGGATTTGATAAAGGGAGTATTTTCTGGACTCTTCAGTAGACATAGTAGGTGAATGAGCATGTCTTACATAGTAAATCTATTCCAGAATTGCAATCTCCCTAAACTTTTGGAAACTCCTTATATGGTATACCAAGCAAGTTCTGGCATATCAACATTGTTCAGTGTTGGCCACATGTGAGTCCAAGTTTCAGATAATGAAACAAAACTTTTATAGCTGCTCCTAGCCTTCATAGCCAACAATTGAATACAAAGTCTCTGCTTAGTGCTTCATATAAATAGATTCAAGCCAATCCAACAGTATATTCCTTTACCCTGACCAAATATCCATTTTCACACATAGTTCTTAGGTTTATCTCAATATAAATTGATAAAATTTTGCATTACTTTGATGTGTGTGATGTCTCTTTCCTCTTAGGTCACACTTCACAGTTGAACCCTGGCACCTACTTGAGTCTGAATGTAGACCTACAAGCAATAAGAGGTGGTAAGTGAGGAAATATTGAAAAAGATCAGCAGTTCCCTACAAGGCAGTGACCTCAGGTGAGGCCATTACAGCTACTCCAAGCAAGGGGTATCTAGCTTCTGACAGGGGAGGGAGGCTGCTCTTAGCAAAACTTAAAGGTTCAAGGTCCTGAGCTTCTTTGGAAACTGCCCATGTGTCCCTGTTCCAATTTTCAGGGTCCCACTCTTTCCTAGTTGATGACCTAATTTTAACATAAGACATCTTGTTGTTCTGTGAATTCAATTTGCTTTTTAATTCAACCATCCACAGAATTAAACTGCAGATACGGTTTTAAAAACATCCTGGAAGTTCCAGGAGACAAGGGTTTCATGTAGGGTAGTTGCTTTCTTGTCTTTTATGCAGACTTTGAGATGGGAATGTAAGGTTCACCAACCTCATCATTTTCTCTCTTCAGATTCTTAGTGCACTTTAAAGTAACCAATCTTTTTCTACACCTATTTCACTAAAATATGGCAGGAGCTACTTAGTTATAGGCCAACCTTGCCTTCTAGGGTATTTAATCATAGGTGATTTCAAGTAATAATTTCAGTCACAATTTTGCCATTGCAATCAATGGACTAATAGTGCCTCCTTCATACTAGTGCCTTTACAATAAGCAACATTAATTCCCTTTAATCAGATTGGATGGAGGCGGGGCAAGGTGGCGGGAGAGTAGGGTCCCCAAGTCACCTGTTCCCACCAACTTACCTAGATAACTTTCAAATCATCCTTGAAAACCTACGAATTCAGTCTGAGATTTAAAGAGAGAACAGCTGGAATGCTACAGTGAGAAGAGTTCATGCTTCTATCAAGGTGGGAAGACAGAACAAATAAATAAATAAATAAATAAAAAGGCATCCCAGGGGGAGGGGCCCCGCAAGGAGCCGGGCAAGGCCAGGGCGAGTGCCTCCAGGACAGGAGAGCCCCGTCCCAGAGAAGCAGGAGCTTCACCAATCTTCCTGGAAAGAAAGGCCTCGCAGGGAGTTGGAGCAGGACCCCAGGAGGGCGGGGATGCCCTCGGGCTCCCAGGGGCACTAACAGACACCTGCGCCCTGGGGAGAGCGGCCACACCCCACGACCGAGCTCCCTAAAGGGCAGCAGCGTGCACGGCGGGGCTCGGGAGCAGCTCAGAGGTGGCTCTGCAGAGGGGGCTGCGCGGCTGGGAGCACGATTCCAGAGGCACGGGCCCCAGAGCCCAGGACACCCAGTGGACACAGCCCAGGATCTTCGTTCCCTCCTGGGACAGGCGGAGGCCAGGAGGACACAGGACAGCGAGGATGCTCCTGCCACCGGGCGCCCCAGCTGTGCAGAACGGCGCCCCGCCCCGGAGCATCCAGGCCCCTGCAGACTGGGAGCTGCTATAGTTACTGCGGGAGCTGACTCCAGGGCTGGAGGGCTGGCCGCCGCCAGTGGTGGTGTTCCTCCTGGTGTCACCTTGTACCTGGGACTGAGCAGGGGCCTCACAGGATAAAAGGCTCCCACTGAGCCGTGCACCTGGCAAGGGACAGGGCAGCTCCCCCAGGTGCACACACCTGAGAATCAGCACAGCAGGCCCCTCCCCCAGAAGACCAGTTGGAAGGACAGGGGAAAAGCAAGTTATTGACCAAACAGCACTGGGAAGTTTCAGGGGAAGTCGAGGAATTTACAGTATATAGAATCAGAGGATACTCCCCCTTGTTTTTTTGTTTTCGGTTTGTCCCCCTCCCCCCCCTTTTTTTCCCTTTTTTCTCTTTTTCTCCTTTTTCCAGTACGACTTATTTTTGGCCACTCTGCACTGAGCAAAATGACTAGAAGGAAAAACTCACCACAAAACAAAGATTCAGAAACAGTCCTCTCTCCTACAGAGTTACAAAATTTGGATTACAATTCAATGTCAGAAAGCCAATTCAGAAGCACAATTATAAAGCTACTTGTGGCTCTGGAAAAAAGCATAAAGGATTCAAGAGACTTCATGACTGCAGAATTTGGATCTAATCAGGCTGAAATTAAAAATCAATTAAATGAGATGCAATCCAAACTGGAGGTCCTAATGATGAGGGTTAACAAGGTAGAAGAACGAGTGAGTGACATAGAAGACAAGTTGATGGCAAGGAAGGAAACTGAGGAAAAAGGAGAAAAACAAAAGATCATGAGGGTAGGTTAATGGAAATAAATGACAGCTTCAGAAGGAAAAATCTATGTTTAATTGGGGTTCCCGAGGGTGTGCAAAGGGACAGAGGTCCAGAAACCATATTTGAACAAATCATAGCTGAGAATTTCCCTAACTTGGGAAGGGAAACAGGCATTCAGATCCAGGAGATAGAGAGATCCCCCCCCCCCAAAATCAATAAAAACCGCTCAACACCTGGACATTTAATAGTGAAACTTGCAAATTCCAAAGATAAAGATCCTTAAAGCAACTAGAGACAAGAAATCCCTAACCTTTATAGGGAGAAGTATTAGGATAACAGAAGACCTCTCCACAAGGACCTGGCAGGCCAGAAAGGTCTGGCAGGATATATTCAGGGTCCTACATGAGAAGAACATGCAGCCAAGAATACTTTATCGAGCAAGTCTCTCATTCAGAATAGAAGGAGAGATAAAGAGCTTCCAAGATAGGCAGAAACCACAAATGTTGGAGAGGATGTGGAGAAAGGGGAACCCTTTCAGCTCTGCAAGAAATATTAAGGGGGACCCTTAAAAGAAAGAGGAAGTCCAAGGAAACAATCCACAAAAACAGGGACTGAATAGGCATTGCGATGACACTAAATTCATATCTTTCAATAGTAATTCTGAACGTGAATGGGCTTAATGACCCCATCAAAAGGCGCAGGGTTTCAGACTGGATAAAAAAGCAGGACCCATCTATTTGTTGTCTACAAGAGACTCATTTTAGACAGAAGGACACCTACAGCCTGAAAATAAAAGGTTGGAGAACCATTTACCATTCAAATGGTCCTCAAAAGAAAGTAGGGGTAGCCATCCTTATATTAGATAAATTAAAGTTTATCCCAAAGACTGTAGTAAGAGATGAAGAGGGACGCTATATCATAAAGGATCTATCCAACAAGAGGACCTAACAATCATCAATATTTATGCCCCGAATGTGGAAGCTACCAAGTATATCAATCAATTAATAACCAAAATTAAAACATACTTAGATAATAATATACTTATACTTGGTGACTTGAATATAGTGCTTTCTACAATTGACAGGTCTTCTAAGCACAACATCTCCAAAGAAACAAGAGCTTTAAATGATACACTGGACCAGATGGATTTCGCAGATATTTACACAACTTTACATCCAAATGCAACTGAGTACACATTCTTCTCAAGTGCACATGGAACTTTCTCCAGAATAGACCACATACTGGGTCACAAATCAGGTCTTAACTGATACCAAAAGATTGGGATCATACCCTTCATATTTTCAGACCATAATGCTTTGAAATTAGAACTAAATCACAAGAAGTTTGGAAGGATTTTAAACACGTGGAGGTTAAGGACCATCCTGCTAAAAGACGAAAGGGTCAACCAGGAAATTAGGGAAGAATTAAAGAGATTCATGGAAACTAATGGGAATGAAGATACAACCGTTCAAAATCTTTGGCATACAGCAAAAACAGTCCTGAGGGGGATATACATTGCAATACAAGCATCCATCCAAAACCTGGAAGGAACTCAAATACAAAAGCTAACCTTGCACGTAAAGGACCTGGAGAAAAAAACAGCAAATAGATCCTACACCCAGCAGAAGAAGAGAATAAAGATTCGAGCAGAACTCAATGAAATAGAGACCAGAAGAAATGTGGAACAGATGAACAAAACCAGGAGTTGGTTCTTTGAAAGAATTAATAAGATAGATAAACCATTAGCCAGCCTTATTAAAAAGAAGAGAGAAAAGACTCAAATTAATAAAATCATGAATGAGAAAGGAGAGATCACCACCAATACCAAGGAAATACAAACGATTTTAAAAACTTATTATGAGCAGCTATATTCCAATAAATTAGGCAATCTAGAAGAAATGGACACATTTCTGGAAAACCACAAACTACCAAAACTGGAAAAGGAAGAAACAGAAAACCTGAACAGGCCGATAACCAAGGAGGAAATTGAAGCAGTCATCAAAAACCTCCCAAGACACAAAAGTCCAGGGCCAGATGGCTTCCCAGAGGAATTCTTTCAAACGTTTAAAGAAGAAAACATACCTATTCTACTAAAGCTGTTTGGAAAGATAGAAAGAGATGGAGTACTTCCAAACTCGTTCTATGAGGCCAGCATCACCTTAATTCCAAAACCAAACAAAGACCCCACCAAAAAGGAGAATTACAGACCAATATCCCTGATGAACAAAGATGCAAAAATTCTCACCAAGATACTAGCCTGTAGGATCCAACAATACATTAAGAAGATTATGCATCATGACCAAGTGGGATTTATCCCCAGGATGCAAGATTGGTTCAACACTCGTAAAGCAATCAATGTGATAGATCATATCAGCAAGAGAAAAAACAAGAACCATATAATCCTCGCAATAGATGCAGAGAAAGCATTTGACAAAATACAGCATCCATTCCTGATCAGATCTCTTCAGAGTGTAGGGATAGAGGGGACATTCCTCAGCATCTTAAAAGCCATCTACAAAAAGCCCACAGCAAATATCATTCTCAATGGGGAAGCACTGGGAGCCTTTCCCCTAAGATCAGGAACAAGACAGGGATGTCCACTCTCACCACTGCTATTCAACATAGTACTAGAAGTCCTAGCCTCAGCAATCATGCAACAACAACAAAAAAATAATAATAATAAAAGGCATTCAAATTGGCAAAGAAGAAGTCAAACTCTCCCTCTTTGTAGATGACATGATACTGTACGTAGAAAACCCAAAAGACCCCACCCCAAGATTGCTAGAACTCATATAGAAATTTGGCAGTGTGGCAGGATACAAAATCAATGCCCAGAAATCAGTGGCATTTCTATACACTAATAATGAGACTGAAGAAAGAGAAATTAAGGAGTCAATCCCATTTACAATTGCACCCAAAAGCATAAGATACCTAGGAATGAACCTAACCAAAGAAGTAAAGGATCTATACCCTAAAAACTACAGAATACTTCTGAAAGAAATTGAGGAAGACACAAAGAGATGGAAAAATATTCCATGCTCATGGATTGGCAGAATTAATATTGTGAAAATGTCAATGTTACCCAGGGCAATATACACGTTTAATGCAATCCCTATCAAAATACCATGGAGTTTCTTCAGAGAGTTGGAACAAATCATCTTAAGATTTGTGTGGAATCAGAAAAGACCCCGAATAGCCAGGGGAATATTAAAAAAGAAAACCATATCTGGGGGCATCACAATGCCAGATTTCAGGTTGTACTACAAAGCTGTGGTCATCAAGACAGTGTGGTACTGGCACAAAAATAGACACATAAATCAATGGAACAGAATAGAGAACCCAGAAGTGGACCCTGAACTTTATGGTCAACTAATATTCAACAAAGCAGGAAAGACTATCCACTGGAAAAAAAGATAGTCTCTTCAATAAATGGTGCTGGGAAAATTGGACATCCACATGCAGAAGAATGAAACTAGACCACTCTCTTGCACCATACACAAAGATAAACTCAAAATGGATGAAAGATCTAAATGTGAGACAAGATTCCATCAAAATCCTAGAGGAGAACACAGGCAACACTCTTTTTGAACTTGGCCACAGAAACTTCTTGCAAGATACATCCATGAAGGCAAGAGAAACAAAAGCAAAAATGAACTATTGGGACTTCATCAAGACAAGAAGCTTCTGTACAGCAAAAGAAACAGTCAACAAAACAGACAACCTACAGAATGGGAGAAGATATTTGCAAATGACGTATCACATAAAGGGCTAGTATCCAAGATCTATAAAGAACTTATTAAACTCAACAGCAAAGAAGCAAACAATCCAATCATGAAATGGGCAAAAGACATGAACAGAAATCTCACAGAGGAAGACATAGACATGGACAACATGCACAGGAGAAAATGCTCCGCATCACTTGCCATCAGGGAAATACAAATCAAAACCACAATGAGATACCACCTCACACCAGTGAGAATGGGGAAAATTAACAAGGCAGGAAACCACAAATGTTGGAGAGGATGTGGAGAAAGGGGAACCCTCTTGCACTGTTGGTGGGAATGTGAACTGGTGCAGCCACCCTGGAAAACTGTGTGGAGGTTCCTCAAAGAGTTAAAAATAGACCTGCCCTACGACCCAGCAATTGCACTGTTGGGGATTTACCCCAAAGATACAGATGCAATGAAACTCTGGGACACCTGCACCCCGATGTTTATAGCAGCAATGGCCACAATAGCCAAACTGTGGAAGGAGCCTCAGTGTCCATCGAAAGATGAATGGATAAAGTAGCTGTGGTTTATGTATACAATGGAATATTACTCAGCCGTTAGAAACGACAAATACCCACTATTTGCTTTGACGTGGAGGGACCTGGAGGGTATTATGCTGAGTGAAATAAGTCAGTCGGAAAAAGACAAACATTATATGGTCTCATTCATTTGGGAAATATAAAAATTAGTGAAAGGGAATAAAGGGAAAGGAGAGAAAATGAGTGAAAATATCAGAGGGTGACAAAACATGAGAGACACCTAACTATGGTAAAGGAACAAGGAATAGTGGAAGGGGAGGTGGGCGGGGAGTTGTCGTGACTGGGTGATGGGCACTGAGGGGGGCACTTGGCGGGATGAGCACTGGGTGTTATGCTATATGTTGGCTAATTGAACTCCTATAAAAAATTTTAAAAAATAAACAGATTGGAGATAAAAATTAAAGATCATCATTCTGAAGATTCTGTTACTCTGGAACCACTTTTGATACCAATAATGATATTTATGAGGTTGAATGAGGGAGGCTACTATGAATTGTGAGATATAATACTTATGATAATTAAAACAACACAATTTGGGGAGGATGTGGGAATGAAATTCTAGAAGAAAAGTTGGGAAATTAGTGAAAGTGTCACTGAGCAGTCCACCTGAGAAGCCAAGCATGCCCAGCTGCTAAACTTGGATTCCGAAGAGAAAACTCACAGGGAGACTTATGAGGAGGTGTGCTTGTATCACTCCCGTTTCTACCTTGATGATGGGCATGGGGCAACTGACAGTCAACAGAATTAGCAAAGAATGGGTGTGGAATGGAAGGAGATCAGATACAAACTAGGACATACTGGCATATCCGCAGGTGTTAGTCACCACATCTAACCAAGGGCCTTTAGAGAAAAAAGGCTAATTCTACTTTCCCAATCTTGTGATTCTTTTTACCAATGCTAACTCAAATCATAAAGAAAAGGAGATTCTAGAAAATGGGTTAGAGCTTTAACAGGTGACATACTTCAGGCTATGATGAAGGCATGGAAGAAAAATAGAGCCACAAAGCAAATGTATGTGTGCATGTGTTATACATACATTACAATATATGTTATACAAAAATCCTGAGAATCCAGTAAAAAAGTGAACTTAAATAGAAGCTTTACAAAAAAACCAATGACTAGAAAATATGGAAAAGTGCTAACTTCAATAATAATCAGGCAAATACAAATTGAAACCACAAGATAGCCACCAAACGCCCACAAGATGGGCAAAAATTGACTTTTGTCACTATCAAATGTTGGTGGGATGTGTACATAGCAACAGGAACACTTAAATCATTCTGGTGAGTGTGTAAATTAGTGCAATCACTTTGGAAAACATTATTTTAACATTTAACATTATTTAGGACATCTGAAATTATAAGTACATTATGCAGCAATTCCTAAGTATTTTTCCTAAAGATATTTGGGTATATGTGTATCAGCTTATGCATACAAAAATGTTCTTGGAAGCATTGTTCATACTAGCAAAAACTAGAAACAACTCAAATAGCCATCAACAGTAAACTGATAAATTGTTGAATATTCCCATAATGGAATATTCCACAGTAATAAAAAGGAACAAACAACAGCTGCATAGGTTAACAAAAGTGAATCCCTTCACTGAGTGAGAGAAGCAAGACAAAATCATTCAATGTATTTAATATTCAAAAAACCCTGGGCAAAATCAAAATACATAGGAATTCATTCATAAATGGTAAAATTAAAATAAAAAGCAAGAGAAGGATTGCCATATAAGTGATGACTTATATGGTACTTTGAGGTAGGAGGAAAGATGTGTGATTGGTAAAGGGCATCAGGGACTCTTGCTTCCAATTTCTTATGATCTGATATGTTTCAGTTTTCTGTATGTATATAAGTTTGCAAGTGGAGCTTGAAACAGAATTATCCCTTAGAGATATAAATTTGAAAATCAGCTCTGAGATGTAGTTAAAATGAAGGGAATTTTCAAGATATATAATAAGATGATGCAGAGACAAGAGAGGAGAGGAGGGCCCAGGTCTGAGTTTTGAGGAGCATGGAAGGTGCTGTGCTCAAGGGAAAAGCAGCACAGGAAATAGAGAACATCAAATGAGGGAGGAAAGTCTCGTGTCTCTTAGCCTAAGACAGAAGAGTTTTTCTACAAGTTGGAACTGGTCACTTATAAGAAGTGTTTCTGAGTAACATGGGGACAGAGAGTCCGTTATCTTGACAACGGTCATCTCCGTGGAGTGGCAGAGACAGAAGGCATGATAGACCGGCTTCAAGAAGTCATCAGGCACTGTGCGGCTAGAAAGCACTGTCAGTACTGGATAAAATCTTAGAGCAGTTTTAATGCATCCCTCAGCCTGGGAAGATAGTGAGGAATACTCTCAATGGTCAAGAATCACATAAGCCTGGATCCATTCTGATCAACTATGCCAAAAAGAAGACTAAATTACATTTTTTAGTCTTCCCATAGAAAATATTCTAAAATCATTAACATGTGAAGAGATGTGACCAAAAATGTCAGAAAAAGAATTGCAGAGATGACTGGATTTAATTATATATGTTACTATTTGTCATATTTTTATAATTTTTGCTATTTCTTTTCCTGTTCCAGTAAATATTAACTTTCCTAAATAATTTTACATTTTTCATTTAAAAGCTACTCCTCCCACCATAAATTGGATCTTTGGGCCCATAAAACCCAATTCAGGCCAGTAAGCTGGGGAAAGAACATAAAGCCCAGGAAAAAGAAAAAACATTAAGCAAAATGGGAAAAATCTTCCCAAGGAAGGCAGTAAAGAAATGCATCTTTTCCATTCTTTGCTCTGGATGGATGGAGGGAGAAATCTACAGCCACTAGCTGCTTATCTAGGGATATGGTTTGAGGCTAGAACTGGCATTGAATACATGGTCTGAAAAATCTCAAGATGAGAACTTTTTCCTTTGAAGTGGCGCCAGGTTGATAGTGGCAGCAGGAATCTGGCAGCAGTAGCAAAATCAAATCCTTTGTGCGTCATGCAACCTACGCCCAGAAGGGCTGAAAATAGAAAATGAAAAGTGTTGGCCCTCAGCAACAAGGTTTTTAAATTGATTTTATATAAGCCATGACCAAGAGGTAAATATAAACATTTGCAGAAATTGGCATAAAGAGTCCTTTCAGATGTTGGTGCTGGAAAAGGATTTGCCCCATTTTGACAGCAGTTATGCATTAGGAAAGGAAGAATTTTAAAAAGCAGAAGGGTTAAATAGCATGATAGATATGATGACATTTATCAGATTGATAAAGTTTCCAATAAATGGGACCTTAAAATATCTTTAGAATATCTCTCTTATCCCATGTTGATGTGGATACAGAGAGGCATTGCTTAGATCCCCTTTGTTCAGGACCACTACAGGGTCTGCATCAGTGGAAAGGGCAGCTTCGTCCAAGGGCATACCCACAGCTGGGGTCCCACAGATGCATGGCGATATTAAAGGTCATGCCATTTTTGCCCAGTGCAGGGCCATGTGTGCTCCAATGTTCCCCACTGGATTGGCAAAACTTTGATCCTCACTCTTCTCTATCTAGTCTAGTCTCTATCTAGTCCTAGCCCTATCACTCCCACAGGTGATCATCTATTTTCTAATACAAACTCTGCCTCAGCGTGAGCTTCTGGAAAATGCAATTGGTGACACGTTTACCCAATTAGATGTGATTAGATTTCTCAGGCATATTGATGCAAAAATAGAACCAAATTTTTTTATCCCTCATTACAGGTTAATAAATGTGTGTTCTGCTTAATAAATGTCTATAATCAGTTTCATTAATCCAAACTAGTTTGTGTAGGTATGATCATCGTGGTTAATAGTACCCAAAAGAGCAAAGAAAAATGATTGAACTAGAAACCCTTTTAATGTGAAAATTTACTAACAATTTTGTTAAATTTTTCTTTGCTTTCACTAGTGTGTGTATATTGGGCATTCTTTTGATCACTTGATTGATCATTTTAAAAGCACTTCTAGTTGAAGAGGGCATAGTTACACTCCAATAAATTGATTGTTGTCTTCTAAATTCCCAGTAGGTGGTGTCATAATACTGTATTTAGGGAATATATATATATATTTTTAATAGAGTGGAAAAAGAAGAAAACGCTAATATACTTGTTCAAATATATGTACTTTCATTTTAAAAGCTTTACTTTTTCTTCTGAAGCGGCACTATTACAAACACCTTAATTCTTTTTTTTCTTTTTAAAGATTTTATTTATTTATTCATGAGAGACACACAGAGAGAGGCAGAGACACAGGCAGAGGGAGAAGCAGGCCCCATGCAAGGAGCCCGACGTTGGACTCAATCCTGGGTCTCCAGGATCACACCCTGGGCTGCAGGCGGCGCTAAACCGCTGCGCCACCGGGGCTGCCCAAACACCTTAATTCTTTATGAAATATTTCAATTCATATTTTTACAAAAAGTATGTACAAAGTGACAGTATTTTATTATTTTATCCTCTGGAGTTATATGAGACTACACAGTCAATCAGAAGAATAGGATCACCAAAATGTTTTCAAGAATCTTTCTTTTTTGCTCTCATATTTTAGACATATGAAAAAAGAAACTGTTCTTATTCTGGAATTCAAACAGGAATGCAGAACCTGTCATTATAATCATTATAACCTTTATTTTGCACTCAAAATGTTTTCTACTTTTAGCTACTCTTTAGAACTATCTATATCATAAGTGATTGGCCTTGCTAGAAATCCAACTGTTTCTAGCTGAATTGAATGTAGTCTTAATTTTCTACCTTACACTTTAGTAATTCTTACATTTGCTTTGACGATATAATACATGTTGTACATTACAACTCAGAGGATAGTATGGCCTCATTGCAAGGATGATTCTTTCTTTAAAAAAAATTTTTATTTATTCATGAGAGACACAGAGAGAGAGAGAGAGAGAGAGGCAGAGACACAGATTATATGCCCTTTGAAGATAGAGCCCATAGATTAGTGGTGTGTGTGTTTGGTAACCCCCCAGAGCCTTTTTTAAACTATCAAAATTATATAGACGTTTGGAAAATGTTTGTTAAATGTGATACTATTTAAATTTAAATAATTGACTTCTCCTTGAAATGTTTCTACATCCTAGAGATTAGGTATCTACAGTGTGAGTTCTATTATTTTGATAATTTAATGCTTGTGATACCTCAGTAGTCAGGAATCTGAAGATGTATGCTCCCTATAGGGTTGGTCTTTAATGGAATGTTGATAAATTCTTTTCAAAAGGGGTAAGTATTTCACTTATTTTTAAAAGTCTGTTAAAGACGTTAAAACATTTTTAACTTTCTCTTTTCTGAAATTAAAAAAATAAGACGAGATAGTTTAAGTTAAGAAAAAGTTTTCAAAAAATACTGAGATATCTCATTACTTTCAGGAAAATGTTGAACACCCAGGCCCTTGAAAGAACAGAAAGTGTGGCAGTCTCAGGGACTTAGCCATAAGAATCCATTGACATTCCCTGGGGAAGTTGTTTTTAGACATTATCACTGAGTTTAGTGGTTTGAAGAGCCATTTCCTGAAGGCTCCATAGCAGCTTTCTGGATTTGACCCTATGTTGTAATGGCCTCCAAATATAGAAATAATGATATTTCTTCTGGAGAACCAAGATCCATTTCTCCAGGTGTTGTAGTTTAATTGTGTTTCTTTAAAATCCATATGTTGAAGTTGTAACTTCTCATTACCTCAGAATGTACCTGTACTTGTAGGTAAGGTTATTAAAGAGTAATTAGGAAAAAATACAATGATCAAAGTGGGCCATAACTCACTATGACTGGTGACCTTATAGGAAAAAGAAATTTATACACAGACATGTAGAGATGGAAGAGCATGTGAAGACACAGGGAAAAGGAGAGAAGCCTCAAAAGAAACCAATCTTGTTAACACCTTGTTCTTGGACTTCTAGTCTCCAGAAATGTAAGAAAATAAATTTCCATTTTTAAGCCACTCAAATTGTCATGCTTTGTTATAGCACCCTAGCAAATATACCAGCCAATGTTTGGATGATCTTTTTGGTTTCTTCCTCTAGTGTAAATGTTCTTAAATCTTTCCTTTGCTTAAAATGAAAGAGAAACTTTGTAGAATGCAAATCTGGGCACTACACACAAAGACGGGGTCAGCAGATTTGATTCCAACCAAGGTGGTCTCTAGTAGCAATACGTAGACCAATACTCTCTCTTTTGGATTCCATAAACCTGGTGGGAAGTGACTCTTCCTTGAGGTAAAACAAAACAAAACTAGCTCTCCTAAGTTGATTCAAAGACCTAAGGTCAAGAACTAAAATTTTGAGTGGAGTTTTTATTTCTGGGAATGATACAATCAGTTGTTTCAAAGCAGTCATTCCTGCTTTAAAAAAAAAAAAAAAGCCTCATGAAATAAAGTACAAATAGCTATGTGAAGGCATTGAAGAACTACCTAAGTAATGAGGATTAAGGATTTGCACGGGCTTGAGTCCAGGAAAGAATCAAGTTAGATAAGCCCAGCATCAGATGCTGCTTTTCTCTTCAATGCATTTACCACTTCGCAAAGGGGATGACTGATGGAGCTTGAGGGAGTGGGAAGGATTGAAGTTCAGGACCCATACAGGGTGAGAGACCTTGGAAAAAACCTTGTTCTGGCCCCTTGAAATGTTTTACTTTAAGAACAAGAGTAAACAGAAATAGGTCCTAGGAGGGAGTAAAGCCCAGATTTGAGTCTTGAAATGACTGATGAGATTACTGTGAGTTGCTAGCACCTCTAGCTGGGTTGCCTACTAGCAATAAAAGTAAAGATACATTATTCACAGCCTGATACTGTCTCTTCAAACTTTACATATAATATCAAGCAAGCTGAGTCAGACAAAGCAAAGAAGTACAACAAAAACTAGCAGAAAAGAAGACATGACCTTGAATTTAAATGACAAGGTAAAATCATTAGAAAAAGATAAATGGGAGATCCAGATCATGAAAAGATCATGCAAAGACTTTAAAATAAGTGTTATTAATACTGGCAAGGAATTCATTGGCAAAATAGAAAATTTCAAATGACAATTAGAAATGTATGAAAAAATGAAGAGCAAAATAAAAAGTAAATATATGGGAGAAAAAACACTTCTGGAATGGTGGAATAAGAACCTCTGAAAATATATTCCTCCAGAAAATCTATGAGAACATTACAGAAAAGGATCGAAGTCAACTTTTTTTAGTACTCTGGAAATTAACGAAAGGATTGTAACAATCTAAGGAATGTATATTTATCAAAAATGACAATCTGGGTAAGAAGAATGAGTTCTGTGGCATGTTAACCTGCCCTATTCCCATCCTCTCCTCCCACTCCATAGCAGCTTTGAAAACGAGGGGCTAAGTAACAGCTGAAGGAAACAGAATTGGTTCGGTACTCTCCAAAAAGCCTCATCCCTAGATAATTGTTACTACTTCCGCTGTCTGGCAGCTACCTGGGAAAGCCCATTTCAAAGAACTTATCTTATTTGAACTGACTCAGAATTTGCTCAGTGGGAAAGGTCCTACTCCCAGAGCATTCGTGAAAAACAATCAGTGACAATTATTTAACAGCCAGGTAGCTGACTGAGGTGATGATACCATCTAGGGGAAATAAGAGTCTGGCCCCAAAACAAAAGGAATATTTGGAGAATCAGATGTTCATATGGAGTTTTAAAAAGCTCTGGCATAGTCCTGGGCATGTAGAAGGCCAGGTACATGGGCAAGGCTGTGGTGTGCCCAGGCCAGGAAAGATCTAAGAAGTCCTTAATCTCTCACAGAAAGGAAATCAGAGTATGGTGGTCTTGGTAAACTGAGAAGGCAGAAACTAGAATGCACAGAGGGTAAGATGGCTGGAATTTGTACAGCAGAATACATGAGAGAAAATAGCCATTTTGAGTTTTTCAGAAGTTTGAGATACGGATTTTATGTTCTTTTACTGTTTCTTTCCTTCCCAGGGGCTTTTCTCACTTCAGTGGTCTTTTCCTGGTACCAGTTTTCTGGCTCTTCTCAGCCAGAAATACAGTGTGATTTTTTACAAGTGCCCCCCACTACCACTGGATGGCCTCAAAGACTGCAATTAACTTTAGGCTACAAGTGCCTCCCTCATGTTGCTCCACTACCTTCCCTTGAGGGTATACTGCACATCTAATTCTATGTGCTTCAGTTCATTCTCCATTGCCTTTTTGTATTAGTCCAAGTTTTATAGTTGCTTCTTGTGAGCTTCATCTTCTGATGAAGAAGAAATCAATACTAATAAATACCTGAGAGAGAATTTGCAAACAAATAACATCTGTTGTATACATCTAATTTATTCTGAATACAAAGACATTGATAAGGTTGGTGTTAATTTGAAGCAGTAGATGTAAGGGCATATCAAATCTGCCTAAGTCCCTCGTTAGCATAAAGTGCTTCGTCTGACACCCAACTGACACTGGACTCTCTGCCTGTCTCTACAATGCACTGATCTTGCTGCAGTTATGTGAGGTTATTATTACCACCTACTTCTGTTTGGGTAGAGAATACAAAGGATCAGCTGGAAATAAACAATGGCCAAAGGAAATAGAATGTCTGGTCAAAAATAAGCATAAAATAGTGCATCCCTTCCCAGTCTGTCAGCTGTGATGGCTTGTTGGCTTAATTGATTAATTGCTTAATTAGTTTGTTGAATGAAAATAAATGCACTCTGTAGCAGTAAGTAGTTTTCTTGGTTATTTCTTTTAACTGGCGTCCTCAGCCAGACCTTCGCTGTAACCTGTGGTAGAACTAAATTTAGAGTATACAAGTTAAATTGGCAGATGACTTAAATACAGTAACAGCCTTGCAACTTCTGTTGTGCTGTAGCTACCTAGTTGTTTAGTTCTATTCCTTTTTTTTAACTTTCAAAATTAGATATTATTATTAATACCATATAGAAAAGTTGTTTTATATTTGTAGTCACATTAATCATTGTATTTGTTCAATATTTCTTATCTTCCAACTGTCATCCTCTAATCAATTTTCTTCTTATTGAAGTATATCTGAAGTTCCTCTCATTAAAATGATAAACATTCAAAGATTTTGATTTCTAAAATGTCTTTACTTCACCTTTGTTCTAGTAATAGAGTTTGGCTGGATGCACAATTCTTAGTTGATAGGTATTTTCTCTAAACACTTTGTCTTTCTACTATATTCTGGCTTCCCTTTTACTGTTGAAAATTCCATCATTAATCTGTGTATCATCAATCAAACTATCATGCCTTTGTAGGTGGTCTGCCTTTTCTCTCTGTTTTTAAGATCTTTTTTATTTGTTTGGTGTTTGCATTTTCAGTAAAATATTTCCAGGTGTATATTCCTTTGTATTTTTCCTGTTTGGGATATACTGGTAGATACTTTTCTTCCACATAATCATTGAAGAACTCAGTTCTTTCTTTTTGTGTCCCAAATGATTCAGTTTTCATAGTTTGAATCCAGCCAGCAGAAAGGAAAAAAAAAAAACTGTTATGGACACACACTAGCTTCTTAGTATCTTTGGCCCAGAATAACACACGTCAATCATTTCCACTCATTTTTCATTGAACAAACACCAGCCACATGACTACATCTAGATGCTAGTGGGGCAGCTGCTTCATAATCCATCTTTTTCTTTCCAGCAGTAGAACACATTTATCCTCTCTTCAAGGAAAATAGCCCAAAGTCATTCAGCTATTACGTTATTAGACAAAAGTCAAAGTTCTTTAGGTGATAGTCAGTGTAGTAGGCTAAATAATGGTCACCCACGGATATTAGGTCCTAATCCCTAGAACATACAAATGTTACTGTATAAAGGAAAAGAGTCTTTGCATATATGCTTAAACTAAGGATCTTGACATTGGTGATTATTCTGGATTATGTGAATGAACTTTAGATGCAATAACAAGTGTCCTTATGAGAGAGGGAGAAATAAATTGAGACAGAAGAAAAGACAGAAAAGGAGAAGGTCATGTAAAGATGGATGCAGATATTGGTGTGATGGGATCACAGCAAAGGAATAGTAGCAACCACCAACAGCTGAAAGACACAAGGAATGGATATTCCCCAAGGGCTTCTACAGGAAGCACAGACTTGCCAACACATTGATTTCAGCCCAGGGAAACTGACATTGTATTTTTGGCCCCCAGAGATGTAAAAGAATAAATTTCTGTTGGTTGAAGCAACACTACGTTATCACTATCACTTATCAGTTATCACTACGTTTGTGATAACTTGTTATACTAATCACAGGAAACTCAGGGACTCTTCATGATCATTTGAGCATCGTTTTTTGAGTGAGTACTAAGGACAGTGAAAAAAAATAAGTAGTCACCGGATCTCCTTTATCCTTCTTGGAGAAGAAAGAACATTTTAGTCATGGGTGCCATATTATCATGTCTGTTAATTTTTGGCTTGATGGAACACGCGTGAGGAACAGGTAAAGTAGGTTTGTCTCTTCAGTATTTGGGGGGAGGTTATAATCTTTTTTAATATATAGGTAGTCCACAAGAAACTAAGTTTACCAGACTGTCACTGTATTGGTCAATTACTGTCAGTTTATTTCATCTATCACTTATCTGTTAGCTGTGATGCTTAAGGAACGAGAGACTTAACCTTGATGTGTTACATAATGAAAAAGATTTTTGAACTTCCAGTCTCCTTTCACCCACTTCAGCTAATGTCACTCTAATTTCCACTGAGTTAATTAACCCTTCCAATTTGTGTCATTTTGATGAGACTGAAAAATCACAATACTCTCTCTTTTAAGCAAGGAATGGGCATATGACTAAGCTGGAGAAACTGGGCTTCCATTCTGAGGACTTTGACTTTTGAGTAGAGATACTTCAGGACAGTGTTCAGAACTCATTACTTCTCTTAGATATCCTTAATAGGATGATCCAGTATGCCTGCTGCCTGGAACTCCAGAGAAGCTCTTGGTCCAAGCTTTTCCTGAGCCCAGTCCTCAGGCTTTCCAGAACCTGACTTCCTGCTAATATTGTAAGCTGCCTAATAACATTAAAATCCATTTCATACTTGCTTAAGTTGGATACCAGAAGTTTCTGTTGCTTGCAACTAAATAACTTTATACCTACAGGAGGTTACAGAACTAAATTCTGACATCTTGAGGGTATTCTGAACCTGGAGGAGAGGGAGGGAAGGTACCTTTTAATGGGGAAGTGATGAGATGAAATGCTAACCTACATATTTATTGGCTAAAGACAAAAGTTGTCTTTATCTCTACGTATTATCCCAATTCCTTTACTCCATGTGCTTTAAAATATCTCCATTAGTGATAGCATTAACAGCCTTCTATTCTGGCATTTTCAGAAGTATTTTAAGTTATATAATCTAACATGTAAACAAATCTATTTCTTTTTAAAAGTACAAATTGATCTCATTTTGTTTGGCCTTTTTACTGATCAGTGCCCATGTGGATACTTCAGCAGCATTTCCGCTAAACTAAATTTTCTTTTGAACATCAGAGATCAACAAATTAGTTCGACGATATTTATTATATTAAATGGTATGTTTATGTTGGCAGTAAGCAGATACTTTAAAAATACTATCTACTTAAAGAATAACTGTGGGACCCTATTTTTTATTTTTATTTTTAAAAATATTGTATTTATTCATGAGAGACACAGAGAGAGAGATGGGGGAGAGACACAGGCAGAGGGAGAAGCAGACTCCATGGAGGGATCCTGATGTGTGGGACTCGATCCCGGGTCTCCAGGATCAGGCCCTGGACTGAAGGCAGTGCTAAACTGCTGAGCCACCTGGGCTGCCTGGGATCATGTTTTTTAAGATGGTGTTTTAGATTTTCTTCATTATTATACCATGATTTTTTGGGAAACAATTTTGTGCTTATATTGGTAGGTACTATTGAATTAGAAACTGGGTCATCATTCAGGGTCCAATATGGAGATAGGAATCACATAATTTTAACAAAGAAAGCTTAATATAAAGAATTAATAACTATAACCAATTGAGATTACTTACCACAAGAACACAACACAACAAAACAAAACAAAAACAAAACTAAAGAATGATAGAAGAAGAGATATAGAGGAAAGCCATTATCTCTAAGCCTGAGAAGCAAAGCACTAAGGAACAAATCTGGAAGAGATGCTCCTTCCTTCCAATAGAGTGGTTATGGCTGTGGCCATGACCCATTTGATGGTGAGGTTCTCTGAGGTAGAATGCCAGCAGAAATTGCCAGAAAGCTGCCTTCCAGGTACTTGGAAAACTGTTGATAGGGAAGTATTACTTCATGGAATTTTCTGGGAAGCTGCCCTCTGAAATGCCAGAGGAAGTTGCCCCTGCAGAAGTGCCATTCAGCATAACTCATTGGTGGGGAGGAGGCACCGCTGGATGTCTTATGCACTGCTGGATATTGTGTACCACAGGAGCGAGAAGAGAAAAAACACACTGGAACAATGCCTCATTTTTCCTGCAGTGTTCTTTCTAGCCATCTGCTGACATCTAACATTGTATCACCTGAGAAAAGGGAAATGTTTACAAGATCCATCTCCAATATCATAAGTAGGGCAATGGAGGGTAGATTTGGAAATGAGAGGTAGTCAATTGATCAATTGATAACTGGCACAAAATAAATGAGATTGCTTTCTTTTACCTAAGTGAAAGCGAAAGATTTTTAAAAACGTGGAATCCATTGATTTATCCAATAAGGGAAATCAATCCTTGAGTTGAATTTTACATAGAGCTTCATAAAGGTGTTTAAACTGCAAAAACAGGAAAATATTTCATGTTCAGGTTTTGGAATATTCCTTTGAAATGTTTAGGTACATTTATGCAATGAAAATACTGGGATCCTTAGTTTTAGTCTGTGAAAATGCTCCGTTGGAGAATAATTTTCTTATAAAAGAGACAGCCTGCCCACAAACGGTCCATTCCCTAAGGGGAAAATCTGTGGTTTCTTAAAAATTGAATTCAGATTGTATTCGCATGGTTAAGGCCAAGCTGATTTTTATGTACTGCTGATTCATCTAGACATGGGATTGTATTCCATCCAACATGATTGGATGGGAATAAATAGGCCATTGGCTAAGGTTGCATCTACAAGGCATTGTAAGCTGTAAAGCAGTATGTAAAGGCTGTTCGTAAGGATTTCTGTTTCGACTTGGCTTTCTCTAATGTCATTTATCTCCCAGGAAATTGTTCCAATTCTACTTTCAGGAATGATTCCTAAAAGCTGTTGAAGTGACATGGCAGTGCTCAACAGGTGGGCCAATTAACAATTTACTCTTTATAACTCTCTGTGACTATTGGAATTTACTATAAAATAACAGATTCTAGATATCTTCTGTGGGAAAATGAACTCCTGCCTGAATGGGTCTGAACATTATTAGAGCTTCAGACAGCTGCCACCCCCCTAAGCCTTTCTCCATCCTAGCATTTCATCTTAACTCTTGTAATGTTCTGAATCCTTAATGTCCAGAGTTTGTTTTGAGGTGACTATACAACCAATCAGAGAAGAACTCAATTGGAACAGAGGTTTGCTATTTCCCAAGATGTTACACAGAAATATGACTGAATCCTAAAAATCAGAAAGGGTGTTTTATATAGTTCTTTATTTTTGTGTAAGATTTCCAGAGTTTACCTACTAACATAAGGAATTAACCTTATCTCAAAGTTAATTCATAAAGGTTTAAGGGTTTCTAAACATCACTACCATATTTCCCAATTGTGCACAAACATTTATAATTTAAACAGAAAGGAAACACAGCAGGGGTAAAGCTAAAGCATTTGCATATCATATTTCCATCTAAACTGTATAGCTGGAAGGGTGAATGTGTTGGATACCAGAGTTGAGCGTGGGCTGCTCAGCACATGCTGGTTTCTTTAAAGTTTCTATGACAGTGTTGTTATCTAATTAAGTAGTATAGATTCTCCCGCTTTAAATTAATCCTCCCCTCCCAGAAAACTCCTCATATTTTAATTATTGTAAAAACTGGTTTCATTTTGCTTGCAAGTAATTTTCTGCTTCCTACATTTTTGTGGTTTGCTAATTTGGAAAGAATTATAATCAATGTACTCTACCAGAGAAAACTCTTTAATACAACAGAGTCCAGGGTAGAAAAGTTCCATTTTCTGTGTTTTGGGCAGTTTTCAAGAACTTTATTCACAGTTAGATGGTTCAGTCAGATGGTTTTATTTGTTTTATAAGACAAGAAACAATTCCTTTCAAATATGGTAACATGTTAGAGCTGCTGCATAAGAAAAAACTTCCTCTCTCCTTTCCTTCCTTCCTTCTTTTATTTTATATGCAGGTTGAATATCCTTCTTTTTTTTTTTCTAATGGGACACATTCCCAAGATTTACAAAACTCCAAATAAAACTGATAAAAGTAAAGAATGATAAATTTATCTTTTTATATTTGTTTAAATGAAAAATTAAGTCATCCACAATTTTTTTTTCTCTTGAGATTAAAAACCAGGTGAAAGATATCACATTAAGACAAGTGACCATGCAGCTGAAGCCATCTAATGGTTTTGAAACCCTAGCAGGGTCTGCCAATTCATGCTTTTAAGAGTGGAGAGGTTTATGAGAACTTTTATAGTCTTATTTTGGAGGGAAAACCAGTCTATAAAAAGCCTTGTATTGCTTCTGAATCATGACATTATCTCATAAATAAAGACTCAATAAAATTTGACTATAAAAGGAGAGAGAGAGAAAAAAATACTATTTATAGTGAAATGGTATCTTAAAGACTATCAAATTCAGTGAAATAATTTGGGGCTTGTGTTTCAAGGAGCTAAATATGGAGAACTCTTTAAGGAAAGAAAATAGTTTGGAGCAAATATAAAATTAATTATTTAACTTAGAGTTTGATGGCTCACTTGTCCTTTGTGTTGCATATCATCTTGCCTGGAACATGCCTAGATATTTGACTAAACATTATTTCTGGGTGTGTTTGTGAAAGTGTTTCCAGATGACATTTGCATTTGAATTGATAGACTCAGTAGAACAGATTGCCTTTCCCAACATGGATGTGCATCATCCAGTCCATTGAAGAGGACAAATAGGTAGAAGAAGGGAGAATTTGCCCCTTCTGCCTGACTGCTGAACTAAGATGTCAGTTTCCTCCTGCCCTTTGACTGGGACTTACACCACAGGTTGGCCTGGTTCTCAAGTCTCTGTACTCTGATTGAACTATAGTACCAGCTTTCCTGGGTCTCCAGCCTGCAGACAGCAGACAGTGGGACTTATAATTGTGTGAGCTAATTCTTTATAAAAAAAAATCAATCTCTCTATCAACATATAGAAATAGTTATGAACATGTAGATGTATAAAGATAGATAGATAGATAGATAGATAGATAGATAGATAGATAGATCGATCCTATTGATTCTGTTTCTCTGGAGAGCCCTGATTTATTTATTTTTTTAAGATTTTATTTATTCATTCATGAGAGACACAGAGAGAGAGGCAGAGACACAGGCAGAGGGAGGAGAAGCAGGCTCCATGCAAGGAACCTGATGCAGGACTCAATCCCGGGAATCCGGGATCAGGCCCTAAGCCGAAGGCAGGGGCTCAACTGCTGAGCCACCCAGGCATCCTGAGAATGCTGATTAATACATCTTCACTAGGTTCCATTGCCAAAAAGTAATAGTCATCTAAATTGTGTTTGACTATATTTGAATAATTCTAATTTGTAAGCAATTAGTCACTCATAAGTGATCATGGGATTTAAAAGCAGGATTGGGAGGGATGGTGAAGGAAAATATGGAAATAAGTGTGACTAGACAAATGAACCCCAATCCATATAACTCAGTTGACAATGATTTGATAATAATTTGTGTAGGTGAAGTAAAACATGGATACTTTATTACCCTGGTTCTTAATTTTTTAACCTATATTCCAGTCTCATTTTGTAAAATGCCATCATTAATTGCTGTCATTAAATTCTTTATGGTTGTTGATAGTGAGTGAGCATTTTTACAAGTACATTTCATTATGTGTGAATTATATTTCATGAGATTTATTTTAATCGAGCTTTCCACTTTACTAAGAAACTAATGTGTATAGTAAATATGCTAAATAGGAATGATACTAAGTTCTTGTCAGATAATCCCAACATCTGTGCCATCTTGCTATTGGTATCTATTGATTGTCTTCTCATTCACATTGAGATTATGCTGGTTCTTGGTATAATAAGTGATTTGTGATTATATCCTGGATATTGTGGATATTATGTAATGAAACTGGATCTTATATGCATCTTTTATTTTAGCCTTCTCTAACACTGGCAAGGGATATGAGCACCTCCTTAGTAATGCTAGAAAAAGGTAGAAATCTAGGTTTCCCACCAGGCCTCAAACATGGATAAACATGGATATTAGTTGGATACTAGTTGGATACAGGGGGTGAGTTGTTGAAGGGTACTTCAGTACTTCTGGGTTAGTATGAAAATTCAGGTTTTCCACTAAACCTTTGCTGAAACCTCCCTTGTCTAGAATGCCTGTTCATTGTTTCCTACATGGCCTCCACTGACATGTAGGGCAAGGATAGAGGTGGCTTCATTAACTCTGAGCAGTGATAAGAGTTCTGACTCTCCACTAGTCCTCATCTGACACCTCAGAAGCCTGGAGGGGGAGGGGTACTTTATTACCACAGTGTGGGGTTAGAAGACACCTGCAGAGTTGGGTGGAATTTATTAGTGCTCATTAGGAGGTGAGTAGGAGGAAATCCACCTCCTCACTCGGTCTTTTCCAACACCACACCAACAGGTATGGGGCTTGGGGAGCTACCTCTATGGGTAGAAGTCTGGTCATTTCACCCAGCGTGTGTTAACCCAGAGGGGCGGGGTTGGCATGGAGGTGCCAATTTTTTCTGTGGTGTTTGTTTGGTGTTGAACTGTTGTTGTCTAAGATGTACCTTTCCTGGTCCTTTGGGCAGAGAAAAATAGACATGGAGGCTTAGTTGTTTGTGTACATTAGTGTTTCCTGTTTGACGTTTTTTTTAGTTACAAGTCTAGGACATATGAAGCAGAAAGAAAACCCAGGGATCTCACCATGGTATCATTCCTTGGGACAACAGTCCTTAGCCAATTTGTCTTCTTCTTTCTACCATTCAGAGCCTTCTTTTGCTTGTTTTATATATAGTGTCCAGGATATTTAGCTGTACCTAGTGGGAGAAATAGGGAAAAGTGCTTTTTGTCCATCTTTCCAAATTGAGAATGAGTTTTTCAGTGAGTAGTTATAAAGGTATTAAAGAAAAAGAAAGGAGGTTTGAGCCACATGGGAGTAGGATGGAGAGGAAGTCATTTAAAAGCCAAAAAAAAAAAAAAGTGAGAGATGGGAGACAGGGATTAATTTGACTGAATATGGTGAAACTGCACATTGGCTGTTGTAGCCAGCATGTTCTCAAAACAATATTTCCCAACTGTGGCCATTTTGTCCACAAATATGCAGACTTAGCCCTAGGCACTCCCTCAGGACAGTGGGATGGAAGTATCCAAATCTTTGGGGAGAAACTGGCTAAAGCAATTGTAGTGGCTCACTGAATCTTTCTTCAGGATTCTTGCTTAAGTGCTGGGCAGACTTGGCACAAGGGTCATTGCCTGCCTGCGTGGTTATGTGATAAACAAGTGTTATTTGTCTGTTTTCTCTTTTTTCTGTCCATTTGCAAGACTTGACTTCTGTCATTATGGTTCCAGGTAAAAGCAGTACAAATCTTGGTGTTGCCAGAAATTCCGTTTAAAACAGAATTTCATGGTTTTACCAGACTAGTGAGCTCTGTGCTTTTATTTTAACTCACAGCTCATAACCTCAAAATATCCAAACCCATGCAAATCAAGTTGGTTTTGGAAGAAGAAAGTTCCCCAGAAACCTAAAAATCCCTTGTCCTTCAGTTCTCCAGTGTTCCATCATGAAAGTCACAATTTTCATATTTATTACATGAAAATCATGTCTGATTTTCCTTTTTCACTCTTTGAGCTTAGCCAGCTGGGGTGAGAATTTGCACAATATGGATTGATGTTTAATACCAAGATAGATTCATGACTGAGAAACCAGTAAAACAATTATTTTAGGAAATTTGACACCCAACACATCACCTGGGACCAGTGTTAAAATTTGCTCTGCATATTTAACCAGAAAACTATAGTTTGTCCAAGCATGTGTCAAGTTTATGGTTTGAATATGTGCTCCTTTACTCCAGTTTAAGGAGTGAGGCAGGTGTTAAGAGAAGTTGAGGCAATTGGCAATTTTCTTAGACGCCTGAATCCTGCACCATAAAACCTCATGTGTACTTCTGCAGAGGATGGGGAGAAATGAAAATGTGTCTCAATTCAAGAACTGGACTTGAGGGGTCTCGTTTTCTAGAAGCAATGCAAGTAATAATAATATACTCATATTGTCTCATATCAGCATACCTAGATGTGTCCAGGTATATACATTAAGTGAATTTATGAAAATATCTGTAGAGTATTACAAAAACTTGCTTTGGTCTCTGTCTTGCTCAGCCTTTTCAAATGTGGGTCATGCTTGTACGAGGGAGGATATCTCCATAGGCTACTTGTATTTTGGAATAAAATAGAGATTGATGGTTATTCATTACAAGTATTTGTACTTCTGAAGATTTCAATACCTAGAACAGTGACTGGTATATATAGTAGGTATTCATTAAACATGTGTTCATTGACCAAACTCTTCACTATCAAAAAATAATAATTTTCAAGCATCACAGTTCCCAAATTCTGGGTGGAACTCAAGCTTATCACTAAGACCCTAAGAGATAGTACAGTTCTTAGGTATGTGATTTGATGGAAGACTGAAAATGTTATGGGTTAATATTTGGAAACATGAATAGAGATTCTTTCACCTTTGCTATTTTTTTATATTTGTCTCTTAATCCACTAAAGCATTATTTATTTATTTTCTTACTTATTTCTGAAGTATTTAATCAATTAATGATCTTTTAATCTCTTCAACATTGTTTTTTAAGGAGTATTTGATGACTAACACAAAACTTTCTACCTACCCACTGAAATAATAAAGATTCTTGGAACTCAGGGAAGAAAGAAATAAGATGGAGAAGCAGTGAGTGGATAAATAACGAGAGTCCTTTAGGAAAAGGGAGATGGCTCCTGGTCTTGGATGAACTCAGCAGGTCATTTAGAGATTCCAGATAAATTTGAGGGATTAGAGTACAGGTGATACCTGTATTCTCTTTCCCAACACTCCATGGAGACATCAGTATTACAGAATAGAAAGGTGTACAAATATGTATGTAAAAATGTACAGAATACATTTAGCATATAAATCAAATGGATCTGTGTATTAGGCTATAGTAGGCTGTGGTAAAAAACAGACTTAATCTACTATCTGGACTTACTCTAGTAATGGCTAAACAAAAAAAGAATTTTTTAAAAGATTTATTTATTTATTTGAGAGAGAGGGATACAGACAGAGAGAGAGAGACAGAGAGAGGGGAGGGGCAGAGAGAGAGAAAGACAAGCAGACTCCCTACTGAGCATGGAGCCTGTCACAAGGCTCGATCTCATGACCCTGAGATCATGAGCTAAGCTGAAATTAGGAAAATCTGATGTTAACAGAGTGAGCCACCTAGGCATCCCCAACAGAAGTTTATTTCTTGATCAGAAGTCCTAATGGATGTTCCAGATTATGACTCTCATTTAGGAAGCAGGGCCCTTTCCAGCTTGTACAGCTTGTATCTCTGCAGCTTCTGGGGCCTTGTCTGTCTGTGTCATGACAACAGAGGGAGAAAGAACATAGAAGAGCATGTGTAAAAGGTTTGGGGGTGAGGCTGGAAGTGGCCTATGTTATCTCTGATCGTATATCACATTGGTTAAAACTCAGTTACATGGTCATACCTCTCAGCAAGGGAGGATGGAATATTGGTCTAGGAAAAAGATAAAATAAACTTAAGTCGACAAATATCTCTGTTCACCTGATGACAACACACACTTTGCTCACATCATAGGTTAGCACCTGAGAAATGTAAATATCCCCTGAAACTAAGAGGAGCAAAGAAGTCATGAGAGATTATAGATAGCCCCTCATCCTGTAAGGTTCTGTGACTTGTGAGATGAGGGGCAGCAGAATGATCCTACATACCCTAAAAGATGTGGGAGGTAGCCTAGAGAGAGAATGTATGAAGGGACCTCTTGAGTGGGAGGGAACAATGACTTAGTAGTGACCTGTTTGGACAGAAATTGTTGGCAAATAAATTGCTGATTTTTCAGCCAATCCTAGGAGATGCCAGCATGTATAGAATATAACACAAGGGCCAGATGTCCAGCAACTCCCACCCACCCATCCCAGTGATATGGATATTTAATTACTATTAAATTTTTGTCATCTGACTACTTGGAAGCTTGTTATAGAGTAAACTAAGTAATAGAAAAAAATTGCATTTTGTGCACACTGAATTTTTATACTGTGTTTTGTACCAACCGCATGTAATTATTTAATCATATTGCAAAAGAAATTAAGTATTTGTTAAATATTTGAATATGCTAGTTTTCTAAATGCTTTCAGTGGCTTCTGAAAAGCTTAACTGACATAGATAGCTCTGAAATTGGTATAAAGTAGTCATATACCTGAAAGTATATTCTTTATTGTATTATCATATGATGGAATAGATTGAGTATAAGCTATCAAGTTCAACTCAGGTTTATCTTTTCAAAATTGCAACCATTCTCTCATGTCTGTTAACAAAACACTTTCTAATTATTTTATTGGGAATGATGATGTTGATAAAATGAGAACAGAGACTATTTTTGTTTCTGACACTGCGATTTTTAACTTGAATCTTCAAACTCCTTCATACTCTTTCAAGTGTGTTTTATTATTTGCATTTTATGGGTAAGAAAATTGATACTCTGAAAAGATAAGTAATTTATCCATCATGATATTGCCACAAATCTAGAACAAGTCCGGCTTATTTGGTTTCTATTTACCATAATTACTTTGCTATTATTTCTTACCTGAATGTCTCCTTCACAAAACTGCAATCCCCTTAGTACTAGGAGGCATATTATTCATCTTTGAATTCCTTATGCCTAAGTAAGAAAATAATATTGAATAACCTTGGAACTTATATAGTGTCTATTATTTTTAAAAAATTTTTATCCATTATACATGAACACATGTGTGCATGTGTGGCTATTAGGGGAGAAAGAGCAGACCTACTCTTTCCTGCCAGACCTATTCTCAGTAGACTGATATTTAGTTCCCACTGGATTATATTAGCTATATAAACATTAGTTACATTAAAAACATTTTTCTTTACTAATTAATTTATTTTAATTTTTTTCTTTAATTTTTTTCATGCCTCATTTTCTCCATCTGTAAAATAGGATCTACGTGGGAATTGCCAAAGTATAAAATTCAGTGTTTGCTCAATATCTGCAATGTAAGTGCCAAAACCACAACATACACCAGAAAGAGCTCTGATGATTAGGCATAATTTTGTAGAGCAACAGATTGGCAGTCTTGAGAAAGATTTTGTTTTGGGTTGTGCTGGGTATAGAGGCATAAGTGGGCTGACATCAATTACAGAGGCATGTTTTGTGTTGCTAATAGAGAAGCAGAAGTATGGTGATGGCATTCTGAAAGCCTGTTTTTGTTGTTGTTGTTTGTTTGTTTTTGGTTATAGAGGTATGTTCACTGAAGTTAATTGTCACCAACCAAGTATACAGGTTTAAAACGAGTTCTGTTGTTGCCATTGCGTTATAACTGTCATTGGTGGATTAGACATCTTTAAAACCAGTTCTGGTGGTTATATCTTCCCATGACTATAGAATAATCAGTATTTCCTTTGGCTTTTTTATTCTCGGGCTCTCTGCTTGCTCTTCCTAAGCCAAAGCTGCAAGAAGAAGGCACTGGCACCAACAAGGGCCAACAGATCCTCACCATTGTTGACTTGCCGTACATGTGGGGCATAAAAACATTTTAGACTCTGGCGAATGGATGATAAAACAATTATAACAAAAAGTTATATAAGAGAGGACTGGAGGGTAATTTGCAACCATGACACATTTTTCCAGCTCTGGCAAAGAAAACAGGTCTCAGTAACATTCTGTATCTACTTTATTCAGGGTGCTGTTTTATTTTTCTAAATATACTTTACTGAGGGATAACCTATATGGAATAAATTGCACATATTAAGTGTACATGAGTTTTTTTTCATTTGTTTTTATTGAAGTTTGATTTGCCAACATATAGTATAATACCCGGGGCTCACCCCATCAAGTGCCCTCCTCAGTGCCTGTCACCCAGTTACCCCAACCCTCCTCCCACCTCCCCTTCCTCAATCCTTTGTTCATTTCCCAGAGTTTTGACAGACATATTTACCTATCCATACACCAAATCAATCAAGGTATGTAACATTTTCATTATCCCAAAAAGTTCCTTTCTATCTCTCTGCAGTTGATTCCTCCCTACCCACCCCACCCTAGGCAATCACTGATCTGCATTCTGCCAAATAGACTAATTTTGCCTATTCCAGAATTTCATCTGATTAGGATCACATGATGTACACACTTTTGTGTCTGGGTTCTTTTGAGAGCATATTTTTGAGATTCATCCCTGTTGTGTATATCAGTGACTCTTTTAATTTGTGAGTGGTGTCCCATTGTATGCATATATAATTATTTATCTGTTCATTCAATAGTTGGTGAGCATTTGCATTATTTCAAGCTATTATTTTCAATAAAATGGTTATAAACTTCCATTTACAAAGATTTGTTTAGGCATCTGTGTTTTATTTATTATTGGGTGGTCTCATAGGTGATGTTTGACTTTATAAGAAATTGCCAAAGAGTTCTCTAAAATTATTATATAACTTAATACTTTTACCAGTAACATTTGAGATTTTCATTGCTCTACCTCCATGTCAGCCCTTGGCATTGTCTGCCTTTTTTTTAAAAAGAAATTATTTATTTATTCATGAGAGACACAGAGAGAGAGAGAGGCAGAGACAAAGGCAGAGGGAGAAGCAGGCTCCATGCAGGGAGCCCGATGTGGGTGGGACTCGACCCCGGGTCTCCAGGATCACGCCCTGGGCTGAAGGTGGCGCTAAACTGCTAAGCCACCACGGCTGCCCTATTGTCTGCCTTTTAAATTTTGCCTATTTTATAAGATGTGTAATAATATTATATTATAGTTTCAACTTGTATTTATTTGATAATTACCTATGTTAAGCATCTTTTCCTGTGCTTGTTCAGCTACTCATATATCTTTATGAAAAATATTTATTCAAAATCTTGCCTTTTAAAATATTTTATTTTACTATTGAGTTGTAAGATTTCTTTATATATTCAGGATAGGTCTGCTTTGTCAGATATGTAAATTACAGATATTTTCTCTTATACCGTGCCTTGTATTTTCATTTTCATAATGGTATCTTTCTAAGAGCAGATACTTTTAAATTTGATGAGGTCCTTTCATGTTTGTATCTATGACCCATTTTAAGTTAATATTTTTTGCATAGTATGATGTGAACAATGAGGATAGTTTGTCCTAAACTGATACCTTGTTGCTTCAGTACTCTTGAAGGCACTATCCTTTTCCTGTTGAATTACTTTTCTATCTCTCTTAAAAATTTGTCAATCATATATATATGGGTCTGTTTGTAGACTTTCTGGTCTCTTACTTTGATGTACTTATCTGTTCTCACTTTCAGTACACCAGTGTCTTAATTACCATAATTACTCTAATAAGTACTGAAATCAATAGCTTAAAAGTCTTTAAAATTTCTCCTTCTTTAATTTTTCTCATCAGTGTTCTATAGTTTTTAACACATGAGTTTTGTTAATATGTTGTTAAATTATTCCCAAAGTGGGGTTTTTTGTGTGTAGTAAATACCTCATAATGCATTGTTATTTAATTCGACAGATGATTTCTTTTCCTGAAACTAAAATGATGCATATTAGGGTGTAATTCTGATTTCTATAGCATATTAAAAATATTTAGCATGTCTCTATTCCTATGTACTGCATGATGTATAAATTCTCCCAGGCCTTCCTGTCTTTCCAGGAAACATCACTTATATAGTATATCTTGATATCATTTGCCTTTTACTTTGTGTAAACACATTAGTTAAGTATTACATTGGTTTCTGTTTTCTCATTGCTGCCTCTACAAGGAAGATGTATCACTAAACCATATAAAGAGTTACAGAGACCAAAATCAGAATAGAAAATATTGGTACTCATGCAATTAATGATTTTGAGATTATCAATATGATTTCAAGAATGAACAAAGAAAACACATTTTAAAATATTCTAGCGAATTCACAGGGCCTCTGTTGTTAAAAAACTGATTCAGATGGCATTAGTGAATGATATAGAAGAACATTATTTCAAGTGGTAGTTATCCATATGGAGTGGTCAGTCTTTCCTTGCGCTGATATGATTCTGAAATATACTAATTGCTTTGTAAACATCTGCTGACCCTTATTTAGGTGATGTGACTTGTATTATAAATCACTCACAAATTGGGGAAAATATAGAAAAAAAATAATACCACATTATGATTTCCCTTTTATAACACTTTCTCAGCATTTTTGCCATAAAATTTCTTTGAGCCAAATGAATTTCAATCACTTCCCTGTCCTCTACGTAGGAAAATTGCTTATGTGTCTCTTTCTGCATTTGAAAAATAAAAATAAAAATAATAAAAGCTGACTCATATGATTACTGTTAGGACTCAGTGACAAAGTATTTAAAAGTTCCTATAAAAAGGAGATGCCAGAAATATTAGTTTCCTTACTTTCTTGATCCCAGTGGGTGAATAATAGAATGTTTAGAAGCCAATTTGGCTTAAGTAATAGAAAAGATGCTTTAACTATTTTGGTTAAAACTAATCATGGTTTTGTCTCTACAGCTCCATGGATGGATGAATTTTAAAGTTTCATATATATTTTTAAAAATTATGTTAAAGTTTGTATTACTTCAGTGGCATAACAGGAAGATTTCACAGATATAAGCTCCAGTTTTTGGTATCCCAAGCTTTGATACTGTATCAAACATTTTCCCAACTACCATTTAACACACTCAGTTAAGGAAGAGTGCATGAACAGACTGCTGAAGACTTTTCTTCCTTTCATATAGAGTTAACATTGATTGGGAGTAAGTACTTCAGAGTAGCATGGATGATGTAAAGTGAAATAGGCATCACTTAACCATGGCATAAATTCAATTATAATTGTGTCTTATATTATAAGGTATAATTAGACAAAAATTAGGTTAGATTTCATTTTATATAATTACTATAGTAAAAGATATAATGTTTGAGTTAAGCATGGCAATTGTTCTTTCTGTTTTTGTATTCCAAATCTCGGTTGCAGTTTCTACTTCCCATGAATGGTTTTCTGTTGTTCCCCACTCCCCTCTTTAAAGTTGCAATACACATTTAGTTTTTCATTCACTTTCCACATAGTTTCATTTTCTGTGAAAGAGCAGGCAGCTCAGCAAGGCAAAGAGAGCTACAAGGTCAGCCTTTAGATGGTGTGAGTAAAACTAACAGCCACTTTCCTTTCAGCCCGGCTTTGACTTCAAGTCACTTAAACTCTTTCTGAAAACAACTTAGTGTCAAAATCCCCATATAATGTGAAGACCATCTGTGTTGAAAATGTTGCAGTCTAATGCAGTTAGGAGAATAAAACAAGATTATGTTTTTGATCATATTATCATTAATATTCAGAAGGAATAGTCAATAAGTGCATGGCATTTTGTAGTCTTTGATCAAGAAAAGATAGATAAGTTGAAAGTATTTGTGTTGCGTTTCTAAGCTTCCTCAGATACTATTCCTAACTCCTATTGACCTTAGGTGTTGTATGCTGGAATTGACAGCACATATTTTAAGCTGTTGATTTGCTAGTCATTAAGAACCCTTGAGTTTGAAAAATGACAATCATGCTGGCCAATTGTTAGGTAATAGATATTTTCAAATTAAAAGTAATTGGTACACTTTTTTAGTGACATCTTTTTGAAAGTCTTCTCTTAACTATTTAATAGTTTTCAACATATTGCTATAAACTATTAACACTGGAAAAATAGCATAAAATATGTTTCATATTTGTCTCTCTTGAAATTCTAATCATATCTGAGTAAACATTTTTGTTTCTAAAATCACTTGACAGAACAGAGTCTATGGGGTTTTGATTCACTTCAATGTTTTATAATAGCTTTGTTTTTAAAGGTTGATATCCAATATCTAAGGTCCCTTAGGAAGCTCTTTTGTTTTTTGGTAATCTATTTTCCTCTTGAATAAAATCTTAAAACTCCTTTGGCCAAAAGACATTTGCCTGAGGACTAAAAATTTATTTGGTTCCTATTCAAACCTAGAAAAATGAATTATCAGGTCAGAGCTTATCTTGATATTTATTTGATAATTATTATAATATATCAAATCAATTCGGCTTTTATTTATATTTTAGAGTACCAACAGAGGTATTCCTTTCTCAAAAACTCTGCAATTCATTTTTTGTTGTTGTGATTATGGCCATTTTGTGATAAAGACATGAAAGTGTTGACTCGTGGGGGTCACACAGTCCTGATAGCAGAAAGCAGTGTGTGGGTCCTCTGATTCCCAACTCACCTCTTTGCACAAAACTTTGCTGCCAAATCTGACCTCTACTCATTTTTGTTGCATGGTGTCCTTTCATGTCCACGAATAAGCAATGGTAACGCAGCTTTCTGTGTTTTTGCAGCTGAGGGAAGTGAAGTGAAGGGGTCACTGAGGTCGAGATGACAACGGAACTCTTGGTGTTTTGCTCACCAGGCTGCTGCTCAGTCCTTCCCATCCTGCTGCCTTTGAAAACACACTTCTTGAAAGTAACTCCTTCGATTCCAAGTGTTCAAAGGTGGACAAATCTTGTGGAGCTTAATAAACATGAAAGAATTGTCAGTTTTACGTGAGCAGTTTGCAAAGAGCAAAGACTGTGCATGAAGGTGTCTCCTATGGCTGTCTGGGGTGTGGTGACAGATAACGAAATAACCACAAGTAGTTCATAAATATCTATGCAGATGAGGGAGAAACTAATGCGTTGGTTGCCTTTTTCCACTGAACTATTGATAAGAATGGTTTCTTCATAAATGTGATGGGAGAGTATATGAAATCCTTCCACAATCACTTTCAACTCCTAATTTTTAGAAAATGTTTTTATGAAACTAATAAAAATGAAAACACGTTGATAGAACTGGCTTATTTAGAATGAACACTACAAAAATATGCAAAAGAAATGGTGTTATCATGAACATAAAGCTCAGGCAAAATGTAAACTCAAAGTAAAATAAAGTTATCTCAACTAAATATCAGTCATTTCACATAATCTTTTTGGAATTTGGAACTGGAGAGTCTCTCATATTTGAATGGCAATTTGGAAAGCAGCATTTTTGTCTCAAGAGATTTCTTTTCCAAACATATTAAAAAATGTTTGCCTAGCAGAATTCCTGCTGGTAAGATTAGAATATACCATATCATTGTAACAATTAATAAAACTATGTTTTATAAATACACTGGCAAATCTCAAAATGTAAATACTTAATGTACAACATTCTATGCAATAGAAGTTCTATAACTTTGAACTTTTATTGTTGTTCAATAAAATTTTAGCAAAAAGTGGGGTAAGTGGGTAGCTCAGTTGGCTAAGCGTCTGACTTGATTTTGGCTCAGATCATGGTCTCAGGGTCATGAGATTGAGCCCCATGTTGGGCTCTGCACTCAGTGGGGAGTCTACTGGATATTCTCTCTCTCCCTCTTTCCCCCACTTCCTGCACTCTCCCTCCTTCTCTCTCTCTCTCAAATAAATAAATGTTTAAAAAAGCTAGCAAGTATTGCTTTTATAAAAGAACATCTTTATATACGTCCTTGGTACTTTGGAATTAAATGTTTTCCATGTTATGTTTTATTTACTGAACTATCAGAGTAAGTGCTATGGAAAACATGTTTAGGGATTTCATTGCACCATCTGAGATAAAGCTCACTACTCTTTCCCCGTCCCCCCATCCATACTTTTTTGACTAAATTATTCAAGTAAAGAATAGTCAGGCTGAACTGAAGTTAGGAGAACGGTAGGGTAGGTGGAACTGACAAGCAGCCTGGGTCTCAGCCTTATTCCTTACACTGAACTTCGTATACTACACTTCATTCAAATAAATGCCCCAAAGTGCAATTGTGGAGTCATATGGTTAAGTGTGTATTTTCATGAGAAACTGCCAAGTTATTTTAAAGAATGGCTGTTTTATTTTACGTTCCCACCAGCGATGTTTGGGTGGCCCTTCCCCAAGTGCTCACCAATATTTGATGTTGTCACCATTTTTTATTTTAGCCACTCTGATGTGTATGTAATGATATCTCATTTTGGTTTCAGTTTTCGTTTTCTTAATTGCTAATGATTTTTGAACATCTTTTTTTTTGTTTTTTTGTTTTTTTTGTTTTTTTGAACATCTTTTTGTGTGCACATTTGCTATCTCTCTAAGCTCTTCAGTGAAATATTTGTTCATGTCTTTTGTCCATTTTCTAATTAGACTGTTTTATTAACAATCAACAATCATTTGTTGAGTGTGAAAGCTGTTTATATATTCTAGATATTAATCCTTTGTTGGATATATGTTTTGCAAATATTTCCACCCAACCTTAGCTTGTCTTTTCATCCTCTTTTAAAGAGTTTTTTAATTCCCAAAAGTTTTAAATTTTGATGTGGAGCAATTTGTCAGTTTTTATATTTATAGATTGTCCTTTTGGTATAAAGTTTGAGAACTTTGTTTGTTTCATCCTAGATCCTGAAGATTCTCTCCTGTGTCTTATTCCAAAAGTTTTATAATTTTACATATAAGTTTGTGACCCATCCTGACTTAATTTTTGTATAAGATAAGAGTTTCAGGTTGAGATTCAAATTTTTGACTTTGGTTGTCTAATTGCTCTAGAACCATTTGTTGAAACGGTTTCCTCACTGAGTTGTTTTTACATCTTTGTAAGAAATCAGTTGGCAGAATCATATCCCATTGTAAGGATACATCACATTGATTTATCCATTCATCAGTTGATGGACACTTGAGTTGTTTTCTCATTTTGGTTACTATTAATAATTCTGCTATGAATATTTGTGTGTAAGTGTGTGGGCATATGTTTTCATTTTTCATGGATATATACTTACGAGTAGAATTACTGGGTCTTATGGTAATTCTGTGTTTAACATTTTGAGGAGCTGCCAAACAATTTTCCAAAGTGATATCAACATTTTATATTCTGGCCACCAATGTGTGAGAGTTCCAATTTCTCCATGTCTCTACCAATACTTGTTATCTGTCTTTTTCATTATAACTATCCTCATAGACATGAAGTAGTATCTCATTCTGTTTTTTATTTGCATATTTCTAATGGTTAATGTTTCTAATATCGAGCATCTTTTCATGTGTTTATTGGTCATTTATGTATGTCCTTTGGAGAAATGTCAGGTCCTTCGCCCATATTTTATTTGGATTGTTTGTCTTTTTATTAATGAGTTGTAGAAGTTCTTTATTTTGGATATAATTTCTTTACCAGATATATGACTTACAAATATTTTCTCCTATTCTATAGGTCATATTTCTGCTTTCTTGATGATATAGTTTGCAGCCCAAAAGTTTTTAAGTTTAATGAGGTACAACTTATTTAATATTTCTTCTATCATTTGTGTTTTGTTGTCATTGTCTCTGAATGCTTTGCCTAATCCAAGGTCGTGAAGATTTACTCCTATATTTTCCTCTAAGAGTTTTATAATTTTAACTTACAATTAGATCCATGGTCATTTCAAGTTTATTCTTATGTATGGTTTAAAGAAGAGTTCCAAGTTCCTTTTTTTTTTGGCATATGGATATCTAGCTTTTTCAGAAGATTTTATTGAAAATAATTTTCTTTTTCTATTGGATGGACTTGGTACCCTTGTTGAAAATCAATGGACCATAAATGTAAGGGTTTATTTCTGGACTCTCAAATCTATTCCATTGATATGTATGTTTTTCCTTAATCCAATTCCACATTGCCTTGATTACTGTAGTTTTGTAGTAAGTGTTAAAATTATGAAGAATTATTCCTTCAATTTCATTCTCCTTTTGCACAATCATTTTGGATGTTCTGGATTCCTTTCAGTTCTACATTAGTTTTATTATTAGTTTTTCAAATTAAAAAAAAAAAGGATAAGACAACTGGGATGTTGATAAGGATTCTGCTGAGTCTGTAGATCAATTTTTGGAATATTGCCATTTTAAATTGGTGTGTGCCAATGGATTTTTGACAAATATGCTAAGGTAATCCAACTGGGGAAGTCTGGTCTTATTAAGAAACAGTGCCGGACCATGGATCTAAATACAATTAGGCAAAAGTATGACACCTCTAGAATAAAACATTAGAGAACATCTTCATGACCTTAGGTTAAGCAAAGATTTCCTAGATAAATATCAAAAGCATAGTCCATAACAAAAATTTAATAATTTAGACTTGAACAAAATTAAGTGACCTCTAAATGCTACCATTAAGAAATTGAAAAGACAGACACATGGAGAGTACTACCATAAATACTATCTGTGTTCTCTACCAATGCTTCTTTTTCATTTAGTATCCCTGAATCAAAAGGAGGGCTGATTCCTTTGTACTGTCTGTTGTTTACCTTTCTCTTTGTTCCATGTTAGTCACTGATGTATGTCAATTGATCCTCTACCTGTATAACTCTTGGTTGACTCTTTCTTGACCATCAGTCTCCTTAACACAGATTAGTTTAAGCAGGGTCCAACATGGTTGTATTCTATCCCCTTAGGATAAATATATTTTGTTATCCTCTCATTTTTTAGAGGGCATGATTTGAGTGGAAAGTGAGACCTACATGTTCAGATAGAATTAGAAAGGCCAGTTTTCACAGGTGAATGTTATGCTTAGGACTATATAGTCTTTCTCCAAATACCTGTTGCTATAGCCACTATTCAAGTGTCTACCAAAATTGAAATATGCCCCCGGGCATATATTTTGCATGTAAGTTTTGCTTAAAAATATGGCTCAATACAATTTCTTATAGCTATGGAACATTGTTGGCAACAGTGATTTTCTACCTATTATGTGTTTCTGTGACTGAGCTTCAGAGAATTTCTACTCATGTTTTGTTTTTCTCTCCAGTTATACTTACCCATTTTTATCCTCAGTACTACAAGTGATATTTATCCTGCTGCCAACATTTTTATATGATCAGCTCCATAGCTTTAATTTATTTTCCAATGAATCACTACAATAATAGACTAGCAATGATAATGTTCAAAGATACTGAATGAGATCACAGAGGAAGGACTTCAATATCACATTTTTTAAAATAAGCAATACAAAAGAAAAAATATATAAAAATCGTGTGTCATATTCTTATATTCTTAAGATTTAAGATATATATATGAAATTGCAAAAGAAAAAATATATAAAAATCGCGTCATATTCTTATATTAAGATTTAAGATACATATATGAAATACATTTTTAAATATTAGCTGTTTTTCACTATTTCACATCTTCAATTTTGAATATTATTTTTTAAAAGGCTTACCTTACATGGTAGAAGGATGCCATAGCCATGACTTAAGCCACAGATAAAATTCAAAATGGTGAATTCTGGTTATAGTTTATTAACTATAACTAGGATGATTACGATAATAATTTTAGTGACGATGGTGCTAATATTGTTGATGATGACATTGGCCATGGGGGGATTGATGGGCATATTGCTCTTGAATGTCATCCAGGAAAGTTTTTGAGAATTTCAGAGGCCTGAACAATATTCTGGAAATTTACCTATAAAATAGACATCAATCAACAAAATAATGAAATGCTATATATTATAAATTTATAATTTCAAATGGCAGCATTTTAGATGTGCCCTTATATATATCTCTGTTTAACAGTTAGTGAAATTAAATTTCCATTGGGTAACTTTTTTTTTTTAAGATATTTTTATTTATATATTCATGAGAGAGAGAGAAAGAGAGAGAGGCAGAGACACAGGCAGAGGGAGAAGCCCGCTCCATGCAGGGAGCCTGATGTGGGACTTGATCCCGGGTCTCCAGGATCACACCCTGGGCCGAAGGCAGGCACTAAACTGCTGAGCCACTCAGGGATCCCCATATTGGGTAACTTTCTTAAATCAATAGACACTTCCATCCTACTGGGTCTGATATAAGGTCGTTCCATTTCAGAATGTGCCTTATCAGAAAAAGAGAAGATGAGTAAATTTAGTTGTTATCAGTTTAGGATGCTATGCTGCTAAATAACTCTATCTCCATATTTCATCACCCACTACACTCAAGTCTGAAGATTATGGAAGTTGTTTCTGTTGGCCAAATGGTCATCCAAGCACCATGTTGTTACTTCTATCTTAAAATATCTACTGAATTGTGATTACGAAAACTTCAGTATTTGCTGAACAAAGAGAGAATATAAATTATAATGAAAATCCATCCTCAAGATATGACATTTTTCATATGTCATTCTTATATGTAACAAGTATTGAATATTTCAAACACTCATTAATATTTACTAATTAAAATACCTTAATTATTTTTAACTAATATCAAAAGGGTAATAGTTTAATTTAATGTAGAGATGGATTATAGTGAAGTATATTATGAAATTCTTTTTTTTCCACAGGAACAGCTGAATAGAACCATGGGTTTTCTACTCTGCCTTTAAAAAATATGACTTTTAGTTGAAACAGTTGTTCTCAAGTCATCCCATTCCCTTCCCTATGATGTGAGCATGCTGGACAGTTGAGCTTGTACTAGGATTTGGGTCCCAAAACTAAAGAATCTGAGTCTTGAATTTATTCACAATCAATGACTTTGACAATATTAATGATTTATGAGATAGGCTAGATCAATGGAAAAGATTGGAGTTACAAAATATTAGCTAACACAGTGAATAATTATTATTAAAAAATTGTATTTAGCAAAAAAATCCTGCAACTTTTTTGTGTTTTGATAATGAATACTTACTCCTCTACCTTGTTGGATTAAGATATAACTTGAGTTCCATAGTATACACATTTATTTCTTTAAGAAATTGTCACAATGTGAATGGCTTAAAACTAACAAATTACCTCAGATTGTGAGGTCTAAAGACTTAACTTTCCTAAACCACAGATCTATAGTATACAAATAAAATTTGAACAGTCACAATGTTTTTATAATTTTAATATTTTGTCTTATTATAAAAATAAATACTAATTGTAGAATATCTAGGAAATAAAATTAAGCACAAAAAATTCCTAAAATCATTCATAATCCCACTACTCATAGATAATCACTTAACAGTGTCTTCTACTCATTTAAAGTCTTAAAACATGCACCCAGATTTCTCCAACAAAACTGAAATTGTTGGGTATATGTTATTATAATATCCTACTTTAAAAAAAAATTTAAAAAAACCAACTTTGAGGTACCTGGATAGCTCAGTGGTTGAGCATCTGCCTTTGGCTCAGTATGTGAGCCGTAAATCCCGGGATCGAGTCCCACATTGGGCTTCCTGCATGGAGCCTGCTTCTCCCTCTGCCTATGTCTCTGCCTCTCTCTTTCTCTCATGAATAAATAAAATAAAATCTTTAAAAACAAAACATAACAAAAAAACCTTTGATTAAGTTCATATATCTCTGGTCCTCCTTTGCCTTTGGGTAGAGATAAGGATACCTTGGATATGATAACCTCTGAAGTTTTTGTCCTTTGCTTTTATCTTCTTTATAGAAACTCAAGTCTTGTTCAAAGTGCAACAATGTTTTGTCTGAGAATATTCTAGTGGTTACTCCACTTGTTTCTAAAGTGCTCTTTTACATTCCTCATGATGCAGTCCTTGGTATTGCCATGCCCTACTATTATGAGGGTATCCCTCCAGACCGTGGTAGAACATAACTGTGCCTACCAGGCTTTTCTATTGGTCCACTAGATATTGTCACTGATATCATGGGGTCTCACAGGGCAGCTTATGTAGGAAATTTAGTGGCAAAGTGGAGAAGCCTGTCTTTACTCTCCTTATGGTTACAGTATGTTGAAGGGTTATTAAATGAATACTGCTATTCTTCAGTACTACCAGGGGAAATAATAAAACAACTTAGTAAAAATAAGAGTAAAGTCGAAAAAATAGTAAGACAAATAGGCAGCCATTTAAACTGATACGGCTATCTTTTAATGTTCTAGTAAGTGGCCACATCATGTGTATCTTCAGGCCCTGTAAAGTTGGAGGCATCAGCTGCTGTGAAGGTGCTCCAGGCCCCAGTTCCATACACAAAGGAGAGTAAACAGCATACACCTGTGATATGAATAGAGTGAGTCTGTGCAAAGACAAGAAAATGACACAGGATTTGAGCCAATCCAGTTCTTCCCACCACCTCCGCTCAATGTCTCTGAGGATTGTGTCTTGTTCTTGAATTTTTTCACATCTCCTTTTCCTTGGGGATACACTGAAAATATTAGGGTAAACGAGCTTTCTCTAGAGTGCGCCTGAGTTAACACAGACCTTACCTTTCCTGAAAAGGCCCAGGTAGTGATTTGGAGGTAAGTTTAATAACATTTTGTTCTGAGTGCTTTCCATAGATCTCTGCTAAAGCCTTTATATAGTGACTCACATTTCTCCTTACAGGACCAGGTTTCTGATGATACATATTATTATGTTGCTGTTTAAAAATACATTTCGCATGCCTGGGTGGCTCAGTGGTTGAGCATCTGCCTTCAGCTCAGGGCATGATTCCAGAGTCCCTGAATCGAGTCCCACATCAGGCTCCCCACAGGGAATCTGCTTCTTCCTCTGCCTATGTCTCTGCCTCTCTCTCTTTCTGTGCCTCTCATGAATATATAAGTAAAATCTTAAAAAATAAAAATAAAAATACATTTTCCAGAGGATGGCATACAGTAGGTCTGGGTGGATATTCGAAGACACTGATCATCAGGCAAGGAGTGAAAAACATTTTTCTCACAATTCTTATTACCTTCCCTTTGTTTGTAGAACTCAGTTTACTGCCCTGGCTGGACTTTAGAGTCACTTGGACCTCACTCCCAGAAATTCTAGTCTAATTGATCCAGGATAGAGCCTGAGCTTCAAAAACAAAAAAAAAAAAAACAAAAAAACAAAAAAATAAAAACAACAACAAAAAAAACTCAGGCGATTCTAATAGTCAGTACCGGCAACCATTACCTTAGGAAATGCAAACATCAGATGTTTTGTAATAGTATCAATTGTTCTACTTTGAGTACTCTTTGGAGCATCTATTATAGAGTTTTCAGACTGTCAAGATTGCTTTTAAAAAAATTGAAATTTGCCAGGCAAATTTGAAGTTCTTTTAAAAAATGAATTTTCATGTTTTTTTTTTAAATAAATTGCTGATTCCTTCATCTCTCATGTCTAAACATGTTGGGTTTCAAGCTATCTTTGTTTATCTGCTATGCCTCCAGCTTTAAAGGAAAATTGGTCATGTTTGCTTGTTGTGCTTTTAAGTACGAAACTCTGTGATTAGATCCATTTTAGGATTTGGGGGATGAAAACATGTCTGAAAATAGCTGCTAGTTAGGTCTCAGCAGCAGGCATAACTTAAAACATGCAAACCCACAAGGAGGTGATTTGAGGACTGATTTTTTTCCACTTGCTGTTGTTGGGACCAAGTCAAAATTTGTCAGTCTTTGAATGAGCCCTATGGATGTATTTGCTCTGGCACTGCTGGCCAAACTAAGTCTACCACTTTGGGCAAGAAGCTCACTACATTTATTCTTACTGGTTGACAGTTTTATTTGTGGTCTCTATTTAAAATGGAGAATTTGAGCCCAGCCCTTAAACCTTTGGCTTTGGCAAAAGGGCTTTGGACAAGATACAGAAGGCTAAAGATGGAGAGGTTGAAATTTTTCCTTAATAAACCTTTCCTTTGTAAAGTTGGCAAACTGTAACCTACTAAATGGTGGGCAAGTTCAAGCACGTTGTTCAGGGCCAGCATGAGCTAGAATTTCTTTACCAGTAAGCACACTAGCTCCTTGTCACTGACAGTGTTAGTACTTTTATGCCACATATCCCAGACAGATCTTAAACTTTTGAAGTTTTATAAATATCAATTTGTGGCTTTGGCTTATATGTGGGGAACCATATGTGGCCTTGTAGGTGCTTGATAGCTGTTTGCAAACTTTTTTCTTCTAGATACAACTTAGAATAAAGAGTTAGCAATTAGAAAATTAAAGAACAACCTCAAAGTGAATAAGTTGCATTTGCAACAAGAAAAAAAAAAGTCTTATCTAATTTTTACACTTTTCATCCTTGCACTCCCAGTGTATGAATACCAAGGTAAAAATGGTTTTTAAAAAAGACAAGAAGAAACTGTCACTCAGAGATTGAAGAGTATATAGGAAAAGATACTGGCAACCAATAGGGATAGTACTGGAGCGGTAATAAATATCGCATTCATTTTAGCATTGCTTTTATGTCTCTGCTGAAATATAAAGGGACAATTGGAGAAAGGAATTAATGAGTGAATCCTAAACTGTTCTGTTCTCTTTCAAGATTTCAAAATATGTTCATTTTTTGTAGTATTTTATTAATGCAAGATTGGCCCTCATTTCCCCAAAACTTGTCTAGCAGTGCTCTCCATATTTGTAGACCAGTTCTAGAAGAACACTGAACATACCAGACACTTGACAAATGTGGAGTCCTAGGCCTGTTTCCTGGTTTTAACAAAGTGACAAGCACATTTCTTGGTTAGTCCTCCACTTTGCATGGACATTAACGGGCTCCACCAAACTCCACTCTGCAAGTAACTATTAAAAATTTGTAGCCTTGAAAGGTTCATTCAGTGCTCTAGATATATTTATAAAGGGTTTATTTACTATGAGCCCGGCCCTGTTCTGGGTGCTAGGGATCACTCAGTGAACACAACAGATAAAAGTCACTGTCTTGTAAGGATTATGTTTTATTAGGAAAAGAGAGAGACAACACCCAAAAGATATAACAAATGAGTAATAGTGTTATTGAATAAAATTTGTGCAGGGATAAGGGTGATTTGGAGCTGGAGGTGAGGTAGTTTGCAAGAGTCAATAGAATGATAAGGGTAGAAGTTTTTTAAAGAGCAAAATATGGCAAAGAATTGAGGAAGTGAGAGGGCCATCTGTATATCTGGGGGAGGAGGTTTCCAGATGGAGGGGAAAGCCACCTTGAGGTATGACATTGTAAGTTCTAAGTTTTAAAGGCATGAAAGGAAGGGTTTAAAAAAGCAGCCAGTGTCATGTGTGGCTGGATCTTCGTGGGTAAGGGGAGAATTGCATGTAGAAAACAGATGATTGAACACTGTGTGTGCCATGTTATGGTATTTAGACTTTATCCTGTCAGGGTCAGCTCATCTTCCATACAAGGAGGAGTTGGTGAGCAGAGATTGTACATGTTGAAGACCTTTGGACATCAGAGATGCTCAGTAATGTATAATGATAGAAGAAATACTTGGTTCTGAAAAGCTGCTAATAGTTAAGTGGTAGAGGAACTGTAAGAAAGATAAGCTTAAAAAAATATTTTATTTATTTATTCATGAGAGACACAGAGAGAGAGGGAGAGAGAGAGAGAGAGAGGCAGAGACCCAGGCAGAAGGAGAAACAGGCTCCTCACAGGGAGCCAGATGTGGGACTTGACCCCGGGACTCCGGGATCACACCCTGGGCAGAAGGCAGGCGCTCAACTGCTGAGCCACCTAGGGGTCCCAAGAAACATAAACTCCTAACTGTGTTTATTAAAAAAGAATATTGATGCTAACTTTAATCAGAGGTGTTATTTTCCTAAGGAAAAAAATTTGTTTTCACAAGAAATTGTGAGTGTATTTTACATCTATAAGTAGTATCTTTACTACTGCTATAACAAATTATCATAAAATTAATGGCCTTAAACAATACAAATTTATGGCTCACAGTTCTACAGGTCTTATGTCCAGAATGGCTTCATAGGTTTCTTTGCTCTGGGTCTCACAAAGCTGAATTCAAGAGCTGGGCTCTTGTCTGGAGCCCCAGGAAAGAATCCCCTTCTAAGATCCTTCAGGTTATTGGCAGAATCCAGTTCTCTCATGGTTTTAGGACCAAGATTTATATTTCCTTGCTGGCTGTTAGCTGGGGCTTGCCCTTAGTGCGAGCGATCTCTCTCTCTTTTAAATATTTATTTACTTCTTTTAGAGAGAGAGAGAGAGCACAAGCAGGAGAAGCAGGGAGAGGGAAAGAGAATCTCAAGCATACTTTCAGGCTGAGCATGGAGCCTGAGGGAACTGGACTCCTGAAATCATGACCTGAGCCAAAACTGAGTTGGAGACCCAACCAGCTGTGCCACCTAGGTACCCTATACCCTTAGCTCTTAGAGACCCTTCCCAGGTTTTTGCCCGTGGGTCCCCACATCTCAGAGCCAGTAACAAGTACAGTCATGCCTTTCTTCTGCTTGGAATCTCTCTGACTTCCTCTTTCTGCTACATCTCTCTTCTTCCTCTTCTAACACATCCCTAAAACTAATTCTTCTTTCTCTTCATAGGACTATGTTGAGCTTACCCAGATAGTCCAAGATAAACTCCTCCCAATTTTAAGGTCAACTGATTAGTAACCTTAATTACATCTCCTAACAGTACCTTGATTAGTGTTTAAATAATCAGGGAATGGAAATCTTGGCAGGCCAGATTCTCCCACCATTATTAGAACATAATTCTAATCTTTAGAATTGTGCCTACCACAATGCCACATCCTGGGATAAATTCTTGCCAAATATTGATGGTCTTTCTAGAGTAAAACAGAGCAGAAAACCTGTCCCTCACATATTTGGGTGTTAGCACAAAATCTTTTCTCTATGGAAGAAATGACGTAGGGGAAGTGCACAGATACAAGTGCTAATGGTCTAAGGGTGACAAATTTTGGGGGCTACATTTTTGAGGAGTATTGCAATCTAGTTTGCAATGCAAAATATAGTTACTTTCCACTCAGGTCAGTAGCAAGTAAATCAGAAAACAGCAACTACTGAGAGCCAAGTGTACAGGTGGTCATTGTAGAACTGAACTGTTTGTAGGTATGGGCCTCCATGGCTGGTTAAAGTTTAGGCTATAGGGTGGGTTGGGCCATTAGGCAGGAAGCACGTCAAGAACCAAATTATAGGGCCAAATTTATAGGAAGACTGTGAAAGCAAATGGGTAACAATGGCAAGTTAGGAACAAGGAATCAGGTGTGTGCAACCCTTGATGACACCACTTTCTGGCTCTTCTGTGAAGTAAATAATTTTTCCAAAAAAATGCTAACAGTTTCTCAGTGGTGCTGTATGAAAGTAAATGTCTAGTCTAAATCCTTTTGTCTCTAGGAAATGCCCTATTTCCCCCCTCATAAATGCAGTGACAGCTTATTTAATATATATCAGGGTCAATTTCTTTCTATGTTTTGAAGGTAGAAGAGAGCAACATTCCTCAATCAGATTATGTTGTATTGACTTTAAAACATCATTTTATGCCTGCTTTCTTACTTTTACTATGCATTATCAAGAATTTTAGGAGAAAAATATTAATGCAAACAGACATTTACAGAGCTAGGATAAAAAGAACTTTTCCTCCTCTTTGCTGTAAGTGCTTTAAACCTTTTTTTCTTTTTGGTTTGAAAAAAAGAGTATATCTCTCATTAACCTAGAAGAATTTTTGGATCTGAAAAGAGAACCTTAATTGGTCCTTTGGGGACACCATCATCAATAAACTTAGGGAAGCAAAGTGAAGATTTTCAGAGTGGTTTTTGAGCTCTTTCCTGAGGCTCAATTCCTGTACCCTTTGCTTGTTCGTTTTGTGGTCAAAGACTTTCATGCCAGATATCCATCCATTATTAGATGTGTGTTAAGGGGGGGTGGTTGGAGGCAAGGTGATAATTACTAAGTAGTATTACTCTGTTTTTAGTCAACTTACACCTCGATAATGAGCAAGTTTCTGCTTCACATTTTTCCTCCAGCTAGCTGACCTGGCCAAAACTTAATCTAGCAGATGATTGAGTGTGGTATTAGCCAACACCATACTGCTCCCAGCTTCCTGTCCTGGGCTTCCTCTCCTGGGTTTATTATATTTCAAGTCTGATTCTCCTCCAGCTGGCTCACTACCCCAAATATTGCTCTAATTGTTTTATGGAGAGCCCACAATGTGAGTTAAATTTCAGAAACATCAGAAATCCTTTATATCCTTTATTTTATCCATTCATTGATGGTCTCTGAAAGTTACTCTAACAACCTGTATTTGAATCCATACATTTTTGTACCAGGCAAAGGGAAAATTAATGCCTTAATTGATGTTGACTAATCTTTTAGATCATCAAAAAGACATAAAATGCTCTGCATTTTGCTATAGATTATTGAAATTTTTGCTAAGCAAACATAAGTTGATGTTACAGTAATTATGATTAGTGTAGCAGGTAGTCAAAGTAGAAGAAAAACAATAGGAAAAAGACAAAGATTAAATTTTTAAAATCCATGGGAGAATAAAAAGGGGGTCTTTTTATTCTGGAGGAGAATCAGACTTGAAATATAATAAACCCAGGAGAGGAAGCCCAGGACAGGAAGCTGGGAGCAGTATGGTGTTGGCTAATACCACACTCAATGTCTTTTCTTGGTATGTTGCTAGCATTACCCAGGAATCCAGGTCCTCCTTGGCAGCCAAGTGAGGCTGCCTTATTGGATAATGTCTGGGTTAGCAACCCAATGAATTGGCAGTAGGTTAAGCAGGCTAAAGTTAAGGGTTCATACTCCCATAACTGACCATAGATCATACCTTTATTTCCCAGATTGAGTTTCAATTATATTCTAATAGTAAAAGGCTATTTATTGATTTTTCAGCACAATCTATCTCAAATTCTAAAGGAATTACTAGGTGCCTTTTAAGAGTAGACTAATGACATAATTTTCATATTCAGAGGATAGTGTGGGATAATGGACCTGAAAGAGTGAGGAAGAGAAATGTAGACAACACAAGGCAGCCAGCCCCCTGAAAGTTTTCTGAGAGGGTTACCATATTATAGTTTGGAAGCCCAGAATGTATATATTATCAATGATCTAATCTAAATTCACAGGTGTCTAAGACATAGACTGGAATGTCAATTTTTGTTTGTTTTTAAAAAAATAAATGTTACTTCTATTCAGCCAGATATGATGTTGGCAAGCTATACTGTTCTTTACCTATAGGCACTTTTAGGCAATCATAATTGGTAGTTCACTTACTAAGCAAAGAGTCAGAATAAGGGATATATTCTGGACAAGAGAACTTACTTTAAATACTCTGTAGATAAGGCCTTGCTGATGTGGCCTTAATGTTCTGTCTCAAGGACAAGACTGTACTAAAGAGTGTGGAGTTATTCTGGGCTGGGCTAATATCTCTTACCCCATTTATATTAAGAAAAAAATTATTTTGGCACTGATCCTTTTGCTGCTAACCTTAAAATTATGTTAGTATTATTTATTTTCAACTCAAATTTGATCATAGGACTCATCTCTTGATTACAATATTGACGAATTCCTTAGTTGACCATTTATGAATTGTTGCTTAGTTTGATCAATTAAGGCCGACTTTAGTCATTACATGTTGTTTAAATTGAATTAATTCTGAGTGGTGAGGTGCATCACTATCACCCCTACATTTAAGACTATAAGCAAGTGAAAGATCTTTAACTTAAAAGACTTCATTTAGTTTCTCTGTGATCATGCTTTTTTACCATTAGAGCTGTATAGTCACTAGAAAACTCTGATCTCTTATGCTTTGCCTAATTGTTCCTAGCAGTAATATTAGGCAAAGAAGCCTTGAGTTTTTCAGACTTCTAGCATATTTAGAAAAAACTCTATAAGAAGTTATAGAAAGTTGTTAAACAAAAGATTTTCTTATATAGCCTATTCATTCATTGTTATCTAGTAATATTATTTAGCTGCCTGAAAAATTATTTTTCCAGTAGATATAATAGCTCCCAAGAAATAGAGTATATCAAAAAAAAGAAATAGAATATATCAAATCATGGAATCATCTGAGAATTAAAGGGCTTTAAGTAAACAAAAATAATTATGAGATTGTGAAACTGAAGATTTCTTTTTTTTTTAATTTTTATTTATTTATGATAGAGAGAGAGAGAGAATGAGGCAGAGACATAGGCAGAGGGAGAAGCAGGCTACACGCACTGGGAGCCTGATGTGGGATTCGATCCCGGGTCTCCAGGATCGCGCCCTGGGCCAAAGGCAGGCGCCAAACCGCTGCGCCACCCAGGGATCCCCCTTTTTTTTTTTAATTTTTATTTATTTATGATAGAGAGAGAGAGAGAGAGAGAGGCAGAGACATAGGCAGAGGGAGAAGCAGAAACTGAAGATTTCTCAATTTACTTTTATTTCAACACGATTCCTTTCACTTTATTAATGACTTTTTTTTTTGTATAATGACTTTTTAAAGTTGTAATAGAGAGAGACAGTCTGGCATCCTATTTCTGACCTCTTAATATATACTTGTTTCATCTGCTGACTGTCATGCTGGGATTTCCTGGTGCTGGTCAATTGTGTGGTCTCTGTTGATTTCTCATCAGTGATTAGTGTCAGTGCCTTTCTGGAGTTTGTGAGACTCATGTCAATCTTGTGACAGCACATTTTTCTCCCTTATCCTTCAGGAATAAAAAGTCAGTTATTCTGCAGGATGCTTATAATTTAATCTCATAACTCCTACAAAAAGGGCCTCCTACCTTCTACCAGAAAATAGAGACATTTTATTTTATTCACAGCTATAAACTCATTACCACATTTTTACTTGGTTAAGTATAAGAAATAACTGCTGTCTATATTCCAGATATGGAGTAGATTGCCCTGTTAGTCACTAGAAGCCCTGGACATCAGGCTAGGCTATTTCTTTGATGAAACTGATAAACATTCTTTAATAAGGACTTTCCGCTCTATCACTGTTCCTTTGGTTGTCATCATGTTAGAAAAATTTTTGTCACATCTCATAGATTTCATGAAATTATTATATAATACATAATACATAATTATTACATAATACATAATTACATAGTACACTGAAGAATGAAATGTGAAAACATGGCAGTCATCCATTAAGAACAACATGCAACTTGGGTCACCTGGGTGGTTCAGTTGGTTAAGTGTCCAATTCTTGATTTTGGCTCAGGTCATGATCTCAGGGTCTTGAGATCAGGCCCCACAGGCTCCCCACTCAGTGTGGAGTCGGCTCCTCCTGTCTCTCCCTCTGTCTCTCCCCGGCTTGTGCATAGTGCTCTCTCTCAAATAAATACAAAAATAAATAACTGTTTTTAAAAGAACAATATGCAACCCTTCATTTTTAAAAAAATATTATATTTATTCATTTGAGAAATATTGAGGGAGGGAGAGAGAGGCAGAGCATGCTTACATGCACATGAGCCGAAGATGGGCAGAGGGAGAAGCAGACTCCTTCTCAAGCAGGGAGCCAGACTTGAGACTCGATCCTGGGACTCCACCCAGATATCACCCAGAATTATTATTTTTTATTCTATAATTTTAGTATTAAGTCTTTTCACAATGAGTAATTTGTAGTTACTGACTAGTAAGCATGGTGGCTTATTCAATATCCATTTCTATCTTCTTCCTTGTTACTAGAACCCTGATTTGTGGGAGATGCCAACATTCCCAGCCTTACGTGATAAAATATTATTGATCTATACCACACATGGCATTCCTGTCTCTCTCTGTCACATACTGGCCCTATTGTACCTGGGGGGACCATGTGACCAAATTTCAGCAAATTGGATATAAGAAAATCTATCAATGAGTTTAGGGATAAATTTTGTTGAGAGTGAGAGGATATCTGATGCTACTTTCTTTTTCCCTTTTGTTGTCTAGAATGTAAACATGACTGTTGGACCTATGGTAGCCATTCCTTTCTTTCTTTTTTTTTTTCAGCAGTAGGTTACAGGTATGAGGAAAATAATCTTATCGTATAAGGAGGGGAGAATAGAAAGATGGAAAGAGTCTCTCTAGCACACTGCATTCTTAATTGATGAACTAAATTAGTCACTTAAGACTTCAAAATCATTTATAGGGTATTACTATTACTAGCTTTTACTTTGACCCAGAATATAGATAAGACCTGTTGAGCAATGTCAAGCAACTGAACAAGGAACTTCACAATTATTTTGTGAAGAACTTTATTTTTTCTTAAAGATTTTATTTGAGAGAGAGAACGAGAGAGAGAGAGAGAGAGAGAGAGAGCATGAGTGGGGGGAGGGGCAGAAGGAGAGGGAGAAGCAGACTCCTCGCTGAGCAAGGAGCCCCATGTAGGACTTCAGGATCATGACCTAAGCCTAAAGCAGATGCTTAACCAACTGAGCCAATCAGGCGCCCCTGCGAAGAACTTTAAATAACAACAACAACAACAAAAAGCCTTTTATATATACATACCATTTGCAATGCTATTCATTCTCTTGGGTTTGAAAATATGAATTTTCATCTTGGTATTATTATCTTCTGCCTAAAGGACTCTTTAATAGCTCTTATAGTAGAGATCTGCTGAAAATTCAGCATTTTTGTATCTGAAAAAGTATGTTTTGACTACTTTTGAAAGCTGTTCTCACTGGATATAGATTTCTAGGCTGTTTTATCTTTCAGGACCCTAAAGATATTCTGACTTCCTTTAATACTGATATAAATCTGCTGTCATCTTTAACTTTGTTCTTCTGTATGTAATGTCTGTTTTTTTTTTTTTTTAACTGGCAACTTTTAAGATTTTCTCTTTATCACTAGTTTTATGGAGTTTGATTATGCTGTAGTTTGGTATACCTTGTATATCTTGTTTTTGGAGTGTGCTGAATGTACAGTAGGCTGTGTAGGTCTATAATTTTCATCAAATTTGATAAATCTTTAATCATTATTTTTTTCAAATACTTTTACCCTCCTCCCCACCCCATATACACATGTATTAGCTGCTCAAATTTGTCTTAGAATTCTGTTTACCTATAAAAGGCTCATTATGTGTCTCATAATCTCATAATTATTTTTGTTTAAATACTTTTAATGATTTGATATATCCATTGTTTTTTAAGATAAGTCATTGAAGGTTTTTTTTTGAAACAACTGCTTTTCTCTAATTCTGTCAAGATGTATGTTATTTATTTATTTATTTATTTTAAAGATTTTATTTATTTATTCATGAGAGATACACACAGAGAAAGAATGAGAGACAGAAGCAGAGACACAGGCAGAAGGAGAAGCAGGCTCCATGCAGGGAGCCCGATGTGGGACCTGATCCTGGGACTCCAAGATCACGCCCTGGGCCAAAGGCAGGCACTAAGCTGCTGGGCCACCCAGGGATCCCCCTATCTATGTTTTTTAAAACTTTATCTGGGTTTTTCTTGTTATTATAATCAGAGCAAAGCTCTTTTATGCCTTCTAATATCCAACTGAAAGTGAAATTTATCTTTTTACTTCATTTTTATTTTATTTTTCATTGGTCTATCTTCATGTTGCCATTTGATATCACTAAAAGAACGATAGCAGGAAGATGTTTGAAGGCAATCCTTCTCCTACTTCTGGTAATTTTTCATACTTGGGCAGGTTTGTTATCACAATATTCCTAAACCTCTACGTGCTCTTCTCTACTCTCTCAGTGGAAGAGGAATGACATACTCTGGTGAACTTGAACAAAGAGCCTAAGGAAGTCTTGTCAAAAGTCTTTCTTTTTGCATTTAGGATTAACTTTCATTCTCCCCCCACAATGCTGTATAACTTGTAAGTCCAACTATGTCTATAAATGAATGGGTAAGTCTAATTCTTGGGTTCAGTATTTTATTCAGCATTCCTGAATGCAATGAGCACTTAATCTAACATCAGCATTTATTTTATGAATTTAATAAACTAAATTTTTAAGGCATAAAGTCAAAATTATGTTAATAGGTATTTGGATTATCTATTGTTGTGTAATAAACTAGTAGTGGCTTAAAGCAACAACCAGTTTTATTAGTTCTCATAATTCTTTGGGTTGATTAGACTCAATTATGTGATTCTTCTGCTTCATATGATGGGTCTGTGTATCTGGAAGCTTGACTGGGCTAGAATGTCCAAGATGGTGGTCTCATATCACTAGCAATTGTTATTGACTATTGGTTGGTAGCTCAGCTCAAGTTGCTGACAAAAGTGTCCCTATTCTTCCCCGTGTGGTCAATCCATTGCTGTGATTCTCACAGCGGGTAAGAAATTAAGAATGTCATTCTTAAGGCCACAGCTTGGAAGTTGCAGAATGTCACTTCTGCTACATTTCATTGGTCAAAACTAGTCCCAAGACCAGCCTAGATTCAAGGAGATGGGAAATCAGATTCATTTCTTGATGTGAAGAACGATAGCAGGAAGATGTTTGAAGGCAGTCCTTCTCCTACTTCTGGTAATTTTTCATACTTGGGCAGGTTTGTTATCATGTATGTACATATAGAGTGGGAAAATTTGTTGAGGTCATTCTTGGAGATTAGCTTACCTCAGTAGGGAAAAGTTTAATATCTCATGTATATTCTTTGAAGGAAGTTAATTCTCACAGCGTGAGAAACAGTTTTACTTTAGATACCTTAGATGATTCAAAATGTAGCCTGAAGTGGAAAACCTCGTATCCCCATTCAAAGACAATGAGACCAAAGCTCCTCCATCTTTACTTTTCCAAGAAAAGCCTTGGAAAGTGTATGTCAGAATCTATAAACTTTATAAAGTACACAAGAGGAACAGATATTTAGTCACTGTTTCAGGCTATTAATGGGAATTCCAGGAAAATGTATGGTACCTGATAGCCAGGTATCTGTTTCAAGTTGTATTTGCAATGTTTAATCTCATTCTTGAACTCTGTACAGCTTTAAATTAAGAACAGCTTAATTTGCCATTGGGATATAATGCCAATTTTCTTTGGGAAAAGATGGAGGAGGAAGTATAAATGACATGTGGAGGAGAAGTATCTCCTTTCCTTCCTGGTCAGCTAAATTCATCATCATCATCATCATCATCATCATCATCATCATCATCATCATCAAACACCCACATATTGACTGGTGAGGAGTATATGCTTATGGTTTGAGGAATCACAAAGTCAATGCCCTTTACTTTTCCTTCCAAGTCTGTTTAGACTCCATGTGTAGGGATACAATAGAGACCTAGATTACTTGGGTTATAGCGGCTTTTATAATTACAGAATTTTTATAAAGAAAATAGCATATTAAGGAGGGAGCCATGTTTTAATTAGGGTGAAAAGAGAGAGTTTATGCAAACTGTTTAAACATGTAGGAGTGTTTGATTTCAGAAGTGGAGGGTACAAAGTACATTTGTAAGTGAATGTACTATGACAATAGCTGAGGCAGAAAGGATATGATGATGTGGGTCAGTGGGATAGGGAAAAAAGGCATAGATGCAGCTGAAAAAGGTTGCTTTCCATTGTTGATGTAGGTCTCAGGGGCAAAAATTATATTTGGGATGGCTCTGCTGTGCGACAACTTAATTTTAGTGTTAAATATTTTATTTGACAGGTAAATAATGACATGTACAATGATTTGATAGACAGGAGGAAAGAAGTGTTTTTAATATACTATTTTAACAGGTGCAGAGTTGGGACAAGTGATTTAAAATTCTGCTTTCAAGAGTTCTTAATTTTTTTTTTGGAAATTTAGGTCACTGTGCTATAGGAGTTTTTATTCAATTTGGGATTTATGTTTTTATTCACTTAGGAACTGTTATTTACTCAAAATAATTTCATTTGTTGAAGAAATGAGATATAATGAATAACTAAAATTTCAAGAGATGACTTGATTAGTCAGGGCACACATCCCAGCTTTAAAAACTTCTAGTATTCCCTGGCTGGCTCTAAAAATATTAGCATCATTTGGGTTTCTCTGGTGGATAACCTTTCTTCCCTAAATGTATAAAATCTCCCTCTCTATATGTCTTACAAAACAATGTAATTTTTGTTTTTTACACTAATCCTTAAAATCAGTTATTGTTCTTTTTTTTTTTTTAGATATAGAAAATGTGAGGCATTGAGCTGAATCGACTCTGTCATACAAGGATATACTGAACTACTTCCTGTATAAATTTCCCATTTGAACTTACTTGAACTTCCTGTTTTTCATCAATAAAGGACACAATGTCTGACTGCAACTGTGAGCAATGTAGATAGTCAACTGAAGCAAAGGCTAATGCAATCTTTACTCAGGCTGTGTTTTTAGAATCAGGAAATTGCAATCCTCATTTTAGTCAGTGTCTTTTGACATTTTACCAGCATTCAAGCATATGATTATCTTATGAAGAGTAATTGTTTCAATCAGCGAACCAACTTCACTAGCTTCAAATTAAAGGATGTATAAGCCATCATCTTATAACGTTTTTAGGAACTGTTTTGTAAAGAAGACGAGACGTGAAGTTTCTTTCTGGAAGTGGGGGGCAGTGCCTACACGGGCCTCTTCCCTGTCTCTGGAACCACTGTGATTCTGCTCCTTCAATAGGGTCAGATATCTGGGTGGTGGGCATATGGATATGTGAAATCCTGCTATCTAGGAAGAAAACAGAACTACTGAATCATTTCACTAATAGGCCAGAAGTTAGTTTCTATAAAATTAACCTTCATCACTTAATAGCTTCAATAAAAAATGGAAAAGCCATATGAATCATTAATACTCAGTATTTTTAAAAATTTCCATCTTCATTTTCACATTCAGAATGGTCACTGGACTATAACCTTTCCTTACATACTTTAACCCGTGAAGTCCTCTATCTTCGGTAGCTTTTTTTTTTTTTCCAGATAGACACGAAGTAGAACTAGATAGTATCCAATTTTCTAAATATAAGCATCTTGAAAAACCAGCATGGAGTAATTAAGATAAAACCCTCATTTTAATTTCTTAACGATGCATGGAGTAATTAAGATAAAAACCCTCATTTTAATTTCTTTTTTACAGCATGTAATCTCAGAGGACAAAATTTAAGAAAGGTACCTCAGGATACAAAGTTATAATTTAAAGGAATTTATTCTACCCCAAATTCCAAGTATTTCCCCTCACTAGCATGATGACTAGGGGGGTAGTCATCACCACCATCTACATGGTTTCTCATTTTGTTTTGAGTTAGTTCCACAAAATGGACTCCACGATCTCATGGAAGAGTCAGCCTTGTGAATGGTGCCAACAGAATGATTCCAAGAGGTTCTGGCTTCGAAGCACACCCTTTTCACAGTGCAGGGGGAGTTCACAACCCCACCTTGTCAGTGGAGATGTTATACTCCAGTCAGATGTACTGTTTTGGACGGTACCTTGCCATTTGAGTGTCTTATCAACAGCTTAAGGGGAAGTTACTCTCCAATATGTTTAAGGCCCCTTCCCCAATTTATCTTGGGGCTGGGATCTGTCACTCTATTTCTAGAAGTCTGTTATTTGATGAGAAGTACTGATAAACCTCTCCTTCAGACATCCTGGCTCCTAGAAGATTCCAATCATACTCTTAGCTTTTCTGCAAACATATAAGTGCACTCCACTGATATATTTTTATTTATTCTCCGATATTGGCATCAATTCATTTTAATAATAGTAATAGCAATAATTATTATTAATCAACATTATAAAAACTATAAGGATACCTATATACCTATAATTATCATCTAAATAATAGTTTTTGTTATCAATGATTGAATATTATCCAATACACTGCTAAATTAATCTCATATATTCTTATCCCATTTGCTAAATCTTGGAAGCAGATATCATTTCTGGAATACAAAATTATTTTATTAATATTCAAATTTTCTAAATTAATAAACTTTTTCTGAAAGATTCTGATACTGTAGGGGGAAGGAATGATGAATGTAGTCGTTGAATTTATTGCTGTAGAGAGACTAACATGTCATTTAATCCAAAAGACTATTTATTACAACTGAAGGGATTTCATTGACTGGCTCCTTACTAGGTAGCTGACTTCCTATTAAAGGAAATGCTGTTTTGAAGGAAAGCACAGGCCAAATACACAGAGCTCTTTCTGAGAGATGAGCCTTCACAGAAAATTAAATGCTAAGTATTCGTATTCACTAAACTTTGGTTAAGATTGCAATGGTATATTTTATGATACTCTCAGGAGAATTTTTAGTAAACAAATGAGGGCCACAGTCATTTCTGAATGAACTTTGTGTGCAGTGGGCCCAAACGCCCAACCTGTTACAGTGGGGACTGTTTAGAGAAGTGAATTTGCTATAAAATAAAAAGAAGAACACAGGATTAGAATTAGGACATTTGGCTTCTGGTTCTGCATTTACCACTCTTTGTATGATGGAAATGATTAAAGAGAAAAAGTGCATGCATGGGGGCAAGGAGTAGAGGAGACCTCTCTGTGCTTTCCACTCAATTTTGGTGTGAACCTGAAACTGCATTAAAAAGTAAAATCTATATATAAAAAACAAAAAGATCAGTGGCTGCCAAGGGTTTGTGAGGAGGGAGGGATGAATAAACAGAACGTAGGATTTTTAGGGCAGTGGAACTATCCTATATGATATTATAATTGTAGATACATGTGATATGTTTGTCAAAACCTATGGAATATGCCCCAAGAGTGAACCCTCGTGTAAACTGTGGACTCTAGGGATAATGTGTCAATGTAACAAATCAATTGTAACAAATGTACCATCCTGGTGCAGGATTTTTTTTTTAAGATTTTATTTATTTATTCATGAAAAACATAGAGAGGCAGAGACACAGGTAGAGGGAGAAGCAGGCTCCCTATGAGGAGCCTGATGTGGGACTGGATCCTGAGACTCTGAGATCATGCCCTGAGCCAAAGGCAGATGCTCAACCATTGAGCCACCCAGGTGCCCCTGGTGCAGGATTTTGATAGTGGGGGAGGCTGTGGATATGTGATCCAGGGAGTATATGAGGAATCTCTGTACTTTATGCTCAATTTTCCTATAATCTTCTTTAAAAAAACAGTCTATATTTTTTAAAAAAGGAGAAAAAGGAAAGACCTGGAAAACTTTATTATTTTCAATTCTAAGGAAGACATAGAACCTTTATAGGGAAAATATTTGCATCACATGATAGGTTCTGATTTCTAGATGAGAACTTTTCTCTGAGTAGAATTTAGATTAAGTATGAATCTAAATATTTAATTGATCCCTGGCATACACTACCAAAATATATGATAGGTTACCCTTTGCAGAAAATATATTTAAAATAATTTAAATATTTAAAATATTTAGAAAAGACTGTTTAAGTCAGTTTGAGAAAATAAAAAGATTGATCTTTTTGGGTCCCATCCTATTCTATAACTCTGTAATTTCTATGGTTACGATGGTCCTCTTTTATTAAATCAGGGATTACAGTCACAAGTGATTTTTCAAGTTACCACTCAGTAGTGCCTGGGTGGCTCCATCAGTCAAGTAATCAACTCTTGATTTTGGCTCAGGTCATGATTTCATGGTCCTGGGATCAAGCCCCACGACAGGCTCCCTCCTCAGTGAGGAGTGGGCTTGAGGAATCCGCTTGAGGATTCTCTCTCTCTCTCTGTCCTTCCCCCCCTGCTTGAATTCTCTCTCTCAAATAAATAAATCTTAAAAAAAAATTAAGTTACCACTCATTCATTTACACAATTAAAATGCAGCCTAAGAAGTGCTGTGATAAAGGAACTGTACTGTAATGGAAATTTTGAAATAAAGGATGTAAGCCAAATACGACGTAAGGGAAAAATGTTCTCTCTTTCTGAATAGCCAAGGATATTTACAGCTTTGGACTGATAAATGCACAGATCTCATTTAGGTGTAACTGAACTCATGTGTGTTTCTCTTACTAACGTGCAAACTTCTTAAAGGGTGGAGACTTGTCTTCTTTCTTCTGTAGTATCTAGCACAGTGCTTTGCACAGATAGACACATACATGAAATTGTGATACACATAAGTTGCTTTCCCATTATGCCTGGTACATGGAATATGGTCATTAACAATGCAATTTATTTTCACTTGAGAAGTAGCATATAGGTTGTAACATGTATAGATTTCATGTCTTTGTATGATTTTCTTTTTTTTTTATTTCTAAAAAGAGTAAGTTATAAGGAATTTCTTGGATTATGCTGGGAATTAAAACCTGATTCTTTGGTTTTAATAATGTTGATAAAATGGTGAGATTTGTTCATGACTAAATGTAAAAAGAGGCTGGTTTTATGTTCACCTAAAACTCTAACTGCAATGATGAGAAATTTCTTGAATATACTGGTGATTAAAATCTGATTCTTCAGTTTTGTAACATTAATGAAGTAGTGAGATTTGTTTGTGATCAAATCTAAAAGTAGATTGTTTTTATTTTACATAAAATTCAAATTATTTAAGCCATGGCAGAGTAATGATGGTATAAAGAGAGTGTCTGAACTTGCAACCTCTTCTTTTATCTGACTTGTGAACATTTATTAACATGGCCTTATCCACTAAAATGCCCTATACAAACATGTCCCCCTGCCAAAACTCAGACTAAACTTTTCATTTCCAAAAGCTGCCTAAAATGCTATCTTTTCTAGATAATCATCCAAGAAGTAAATGTTTCCTTCTCTGAATGACTACAATTCCCTGGTTCTTTTGTTCCTAAATTAATTATCATATTCTATTTTTATTTTTTGCATGTGTATATGTACCTCTTAGATCTAACCTAGATTTTTAAATTATTTTAAAGGCTAAGGATATGTCCCATTCACTTTGTATCTCCTGTGGTGCCCATCTCAGGGCATGTTCAAAAGGTTTTTACTAAAGTTATAAATAAATAAATGGTGAGATATTGGGGGATTTCCTTAGGTAAAATTACCTATATTGCAAGTACTTAAACATTAAATTGAAGATGCTAACGCAGTTAAAAAGATTTTTTTTTTCAGACTTTTGATTTAAGAATCCTGTTTCTCTAACTGGGTTAATTCTCTTTATCATACTCTCAGGCCTTAAGATTAAAGGTCCAAGTTCATAGTCTGAGCTGACTTGGTATGAAAACCTTTTGTTGATGAGAGTCAGATAATAATCTTTCTTTCCTCCTGTGTTCACAGATAAATGACTGACTCTGTGTTTGTCTTGATCTCTATTAGGTGACTTACTCAGTTGATACGAAGAAAAGCAAAGTTCCAGATAGCATTCAGGATGCAGTGTTTAGAAACAGACTTTGACAGTAGCTAGCAATTTTCATCACTAATGTTTATATTTCAGCACATATGAATATATTTAATAATATAATTATAACAAATATAATGTTATATTTTAATAATTTATAATTTAATGATTATGAGTTAATATGAGTATCATAAATATAAGTTAAATTGTAAAATTTAATAATTACATCATTATAAGAATTTTTCTGTCATTTACAATTGGCTATTAAGCTTATCCAGGTACATCCTCATTTAAAATATTTTACATTTTTCGTTCTAGATATTCCATTTTATTATTTTTTTAAGGTTTTCTCTTTCTCTGCTATAACTTTCCCCCTTTTGTTGATCATGTCTGTATTTCTTCCCTAAGTTCTTGCGCATTTTCATAATAGGTGTTAAAAATGCTTGTCTGCTACTCCCAACATCTGGGTTATTCAGGTGAGGAGTTGGTCTATTGTCTGCTCTTCCCCCCACCCCGAAAAGACTCTGGGTTTTATAACCTCTTTAAAGAGTGCTGATTTTTGCCCTAGCTGGTAGTTAGTTATTTGGGGTTTAAACTCTAAACTGTCTGCTCTGAAGAGCTGCTCCTGAAACTGGTCTGTTCTTTTAGCCTTCCCAGCTGCTGCACCTGACACCAAACCTCAAAGCTCCTCCTGGAGGAGGCCATGGAGAGGACATGACCGCTTGTCGACCTGAGAGCTGGACAACCTAGTGGGAGGCTCTTCTCCGCCCCCCTTACCCTAGGAATGTGGGTTTCCCTTACTTTTCTCACACGAGGAGTCGCCTCAAGGACACAGCTTTGAGAGAGTAATGCGTGGAGATCTTCTGGAAGATCTATGTGAATGGGCTGTGCTACAGCTCCCATCTAAACTCAACATTCAGGCCCGTGGTGCCCATGTCTACTAGCCTTGCGGCCACCCAAGAAGAGCCAGGTAAGTCTTCTTGCTTTTAAAACCTTCCACCTGCCAATCTGGAGCAGCTGGCACTTCCTTCTGTCCCTCTCTGCCCTCCATCTTCCAGCAGGTTTCTGATTTGGCCAGGGCAACTTCCGAGGTTGTAAACCAATAGTTCCCCATCTCCCACCCAGGCTAGAACCAGGGATCAGCCAAGATTTTTGGTGGAGCAGCAACTTTTCCTTCACGAGAGTCAAATGTCCTCCAGTTTCTTCCGGCTCTTGCTCACTCTTCAGCGTCTCCTTGGAGTTACCTTTTATACTTTGTGCAGAATCCTGAATAGTTACCTGTCTATGGGTCCAATACAATAAGTAACTCTATCATGTTCATAGAATACGTTTAATCATGACGGTTCATATTATTCCTTCATCCTTGAAAAGGAAGCCTGAAACAAAGAGAGTAAAATAGCTTAAACTCTCAGAGATTGCCGAATTTATTATTGATGAGGCAAAGAATTAACCCAATAGAAATACCCTGCTATCTCTTAGGGGAATTTAATTTTATTGTAGACTGATATGTACATTGAAATTTAATTATTTGATCAGTTTTATTAATTTATAAAAATAACCGAATAGTTTATTAGAGATAAGAAACAAGTTTATAAGCATTTACTAAAGACATACTTGGTCCTTAAAAAAAAATCATGTTCCAGTTCATAAAGGGAATGCAGAAGTGTTCCTCATCTTTCTAAGCCCTCTTTGTCATTAAAAAAAAAATTTAACTCAAGATTTTTGGGAAGAATGGAAGCAGTGGCTTAAACTTCAGCTCTCCCTGAATCTTTCCACAGATACAGAGATAGAAAACCAACCAAAAGTGTGGCAATCCGAAAACAGCAAAACACTGGAAGGGGTTTCTCAGGATCTGATTTACTGTTAGTGAATGAGGATTACTCTAAGATCTGAATCCCAAAAATACTTGATAAGAAAAGATGGAAACTTTCTTCCAGGTCAAAGTCTTGAACCAGGAGAAAATTCTGGCAGTAGAAACCAAACTGAACAGGGCAATGACAACAAGTTCAAAAGGAAGATGCTGATTCAGGACTCAGGAGATGCAAACTTTGTGTAAAGGGCCAGATAGTAAGTTTCCAAGCTTTATTGTGGGCCATATATAGTCTCTGTTGGATCATCGCCTGCCCTCCCTTACTCCCTTCCTCTCTCTCTCTCTCTCCCCCACCTCTGCTCCTCTTCCCTCCTTTCCTTTCTTCTTTTCTATTTTTTTAAACAATATTTTTAAAATGTGAAAAACATTCTTAGCTTGAGGGCATTACAAAACACAGGCCAGAGGTCCATATTTCATTCATTAGCTGTAGTTTGCCTCCCTTGATCTAGGTAAAAAATAGAAAAGGAAGCAAAGGAAGCTAATCTCAGAAAGTAAGACTCCATGTTGTTTTAATCACTTTGAGAAAACAACAAAAGAGGGAGCTCTAGAGCCATGAAGTTGGTTCATCCCTTTCTTCAAAGGGACCTGAAAGTTCATTTTACTTAAAATTGAACAATTGAAAAAGTGAGTTGAGTCTCATACCAATTTAATATTGGAAAAAGGAGAGTAAGGAGCAGTGGAACATCCCTACATATTGGGAAAACACTCCAGAGGCATGCCTACAAAGAAATGAAAACTGACCTAATATTTCAAAACAAAATACATCAAGCAGATAGTAGAGAATGTGGATAAACAATAGAAACTAGAGTGACAGATATGCAGAAATACACAACTCTGAAGAAAACTGTTTAGCAAAGTGGTTTTTTTTTTAATATATGTGTGTAAACTGTTAAATGCTGATTCCAACTTTCTAATGTGGGCATAAGAAAGTAACCTTCCATCTCTAGTCTTTATGTCTTAGGGAGGATCTCTGGTTCTGTAAAAGCTAGAATCGAATACTGCCTCTGGTCCTTCTCTTTCTGGATATTTTGCCTAAGAGATAAACCTATCTTCTTTGAAGCCATCCGGTGACTGAAGTGTGTATTAAAATGGTAGGAATTGATTTTATGGGGAATTTTATTTAATAGCTTATGATAATAGAAATAATCAGAAGTTAGAATAAATAACGTGGGTGAGGTATTTTTAATAAGCAAATTCTGTGGGTGAGATGGATATTATTTTTCACTTCATTGTTTTGATCAAATCTCAGGGGGTGATTAAATCTACTGAAATTTATCATTTATCTGAAAGATGACCTTTCCTAAACTACCTAGTGCACTTAATCCATTATATGAATGTACACCATTTCGGGAGGAGAGGATTTCCATTTTTCTAATATTACCCTTCTTGCAATCAATGCTATTCTCAAGAGGATTTTTTTTTTTTTTTTTGTGGACTAGATGTTCTTTGTAAATTTTCAACATGACCTAATATAAAAATCAATATGTCTTTAGGTAAGTTCATTTCTATTATTAGATCTCACTGTAGCTTCACACTAACGTGTTTCGAAATATAAGCAGCACCCTACCACAGGGCATGGCTTTTTCCTGGTAATGCATTAAATTTCATTATGGTAAAAACCATTATAACAACAATAAAACCCACCACGGTTTTCAAAGTCTCTCAGCTCCAGCCAATTGCCAACAATGTTTATGGTTTAATGTGCTCATTACAATATTAGTCTTAATTAAGTTAAAAAGTGCTTTGTCTGGGTTATGTCTCAATTCATGATGTCCTCCCATGAAAATGGAGCATAGATTCTTCTAGCTTAGCAAGGAAGCATTTACGGTGACACTGAGTGAGGAGGGGTGAACAGCTTCTCTGGAAGCTCCCAGCCAACAGGACACACAGCATCGCTTCCACGATAAATTAGCATGAGCAATTTATGTCATGGAGTAAAGAAATGCAAGAACTTTTCATATGTATTTGAAGCTGTGTGGCTTTCTATTGATCACCTAAGTTTTTCATTATCCATTACAAAAATCTCACATTCATGTTCTAGACTTACTAATTATGTATTTGGTTGAAATACTCCTCTTATGTATGTTTTTCAAGTTTATCATAGCAAGAAGAGAGATACTTTGGAAGCAAAACATTATTCTACATATTCAGGAGAGGTGTGAGTCAGCAAGCTTGCAGAAATTCTTTGGGCTTCATCACATGCCAATCAGAGAGGTACTCTCATGAAGAGCTGAAAAGTGTTATAGAGCTAGTTATGGGACACAATGGGAAAAATAAATCTTCAAAGTGTTAACAGTAAAATTTCAATACTAACTTTGAAGTATTTCCAGAACGTTAGACATGCATAAAATAACTACATATAAAAAATAGTCTTTAAAGACAAGTAAGTCATTCCTGGGTTGTCCATCAGTTTGAATAATAGGAGCTCCCACATCCTTTGATTAGCACTAATTACAGTTTTATGCCACTGATGAAAATATAGTATATTTTTTCATTGGTTAGTGTCCTGTCATTAAAATTTTGTAAAATCATCTTGAATCTTAAAAGCACACATATACAAAATGTGCCTTAAATTTCCACTGCTGGATGCAATGAGCAGCTTTTTAACATTTTCTATCCTGTTGTTTCAGGGAGAAACATTGTTAAAATAATAATCCTAATGTTAATCACTCATGGGAGATGTGATGCAATATTTTTGTCTTTTTTAATCCAATATTTTAATCCTATTTTTATTTAAGAAATAAAATATTTTTATTTAAACATGGCTGCTTAAAATAAGGAAGAAAATCTCCATGGCTGTCACAAGAGTACGGTGAGTTTCCTCATGAAGAAGTGGAGTGAAATGGAGGGAAGTTCTTTCAATATCATCAAGACCACTTTGTTTTAAGTCTTCTTTCTCTCAGGGGTAATGGAGATTCCAACGATTATCTTTCTTATATTCTTTTTCATCTTTGCATCACAATGGGCTAGCAAATTTTCCAGTGTGATACAATTTGTCATGATCCTCATGAACAAATAAATGAGAAATAGCAAAGTTTATTTAAATCTATTACAAATCTATGTAGAGCATAAAAGTTTGAGGATTACAGCCATCCAGTGAGAGACCTAGATGCTACAAGAGCTTTAGCAGCTATCTATTTGAGCTATTGGAATTTTTATTAAGTGGAAAGAAGATAGGAGAAGACATTAGGAACTCAATGATTTTAATCCTAACCTGCCATTACTGGTGACATGACCTTGGGAGAGACCCTCAGCATTTCTGGGTCTCCATTACATAAAAGGTCAAATAAGATTTCTCAGGAGACTTTCCATTATAACATACAATGAGTGGCTTTTATTTGTGATATTGTTAGGATATTTGCATATTTTAATTTATTAAAAAAATCACATTCACCTAAGGATATGTGTAAAGAGATATAGACACAGCCTAAAATAATCCTAGAGAGGCTCTTTCTCTCAATGTCTCTTCTGGACTCTGTAGATATATTTGAGAAAGTACTAAGGAGAGGAGGAGAAGAAAATTAGTGCTGTTCAGTTACATATCTTTCAGTGTCAAAGAATTATTTAACATTTCAAGATATTTTCCATCAGGATTCTTGACTGGTCATGGAGTGTTATTAAATTCATCATTTTTTTTCCATAAAAGCATTGACTTTTATGCTAATAAATGTCCTCATTCAATTACTAGACAAAAATCTTAGTTCTTCAATACCAGACTCTTCTAATTCTGTTTTGTAATTGCAGTAAGGCATCTCTGAGGATTTATCTCTGCTGATGCACGCCAGCAGTATGTGGCCTTTTCTTGAACCCGTCAGAATTGTGACTTTTCTTTGAACTCTTGGCTGCTTGGTGCCACTGACCTTGTTGCTCGTTTATAACTTGGGTGCCATTTATCACTCCCAGACTTACAGATATTGTTGTGGAAAGAGACTGAATGCAATCATTCATGCCATTGCCTCTTTCTAGTGGTGCCTCGCAGCTTCCTTCCTTACAGGATAACTGATAGGGAGAGATTAGTGACAAAGCTGTAATTCTATTGAGGGATTGTGATGTAACTATATCATAAACCATGAAGTGAGACTCCAGAGGTTTGAGATCACGACTGCTGAGATTAAGTTACAGCAGCTACAGTCAATCTCTGTCAATATGTGTTTTGTGATGGTTTGTAATCTGCCTGTAAAATATTAGCTACCTGTAGAAAATACCTTTTTTCCCCTAGTATTGACTTTATTATATAGCTTCTGTAAATTCAGAGCTTAAGAGAAATATTGATTTTTTATTTTTATAAACACGTACAGACATCTTAGAGACCATTTAGAAAACTTGCTCTTTGATTAGATAATTAAAATTGAGGTATAATAGACATTGCATTATATTACTTTCAGATATTACAATGTCATGTGTAATAATACATGTTTTAAATCTGTGAAACTTTTTGTAGGTTTCTCATACAATGCTTGAAATATTTAGGTTTTAATACTCTGAAGCTAAACAGTTTATACATTTGTAAAATTTAAGAAGTTAACTTATTGAGGTTAAAATTCACATAAGCTAAACAAAGCCATTTTAAAGGAAGCAGTTGAGGGTCATTTAGCACACTGATAATGTTGTGCAACCACAAGATAATACTCTGAACCCATGGACAGTCTCTCCCCCCTTCACCCACCCTGGAGCCCTATGCGTGAAATTTTCAAAGTAGAGATAAGTCAACCTACTTGATATTTTACTTACTCAACCCTTAGAAAGAATTAAAGCCATTATTTTCGAGTTATCCATATTATTTCAGTTAACTTGTGCCTTTAGCAGCACTTTCCTGTTATTTTTTAGGGAGGACTTGGTCCAGGCAACAGGAGTCTGTGGGGATATTATTTTTTTAAGTATGCAAAGAAACTGGTTAAGCTCGTATATGCAGATTTTTTAGAAACCTTTTGTATGTTCATAAACTCTACTTCTGTTTAGTTTAGAGCCATACCAAACTGTTTCCTAAATTATTTGCATAATGTTTTCTGGAGCATTCTGAGTGTGCTATTGAGACCCATTCTATGTCAAACAACTAAGTCCTAATTATGAAACTGTTGGAAGACATTATGAAGAAAAAGGAGGCTTTTACTAAAAGGGTTTAAAAAATATGAATCTAACGTTTGAAACTCACACTGACAGTATACTCTTAGAGCAAAAGGCTAAGATTCAGGACTTCTGGAATTTTGTCTAGTTGGTAAAAATAGCAGTTAACATTTTAAAGGCTTTTTAAAATATTATCTGTATTTCTGTCAATAGTCCTGAAAGCTAGGTATTATTGTCCTAATCCTATAGACGGATAAATTATTTAACTTTAGTCATGTAAAAATATCTTCCTTTGGGATTAAATGATTTGGCCGAGTGTCTCACTCTTATAAATGGTAGAATTATGATTTAAGTTCAGATTCTTAGAATTACAAATCCTGCAGTATTTCCTTTGACTTTACAGCATTGCTGTGTAAGCATGAGCTTGGGTCTCTAGTTTTCTGGGCCTTAGTTTTTTATTTATAAAAATGAGAAAATTGGATGATCTATAAGGTCTGGGTCTAGCTTCAAAATTCTGTTGCTTAAATCCTGTACTATATCCTAGCCTGTCTAAAGAGTTTGGTAAAAAAAGAAATTTTATATAGCTATAGAAGGAATCCCAGGATCTCAATAAAAATGTTAAAATACTTTCCTATATAAATGAACAATTATGACAGCTGACCTTTATACAAACCTCCCAGAACTCAGAATGAGTTATAGGATCAAGGGAGGAACTCTGCTCTGCTTTTATAAATATAGTTAAGACCAATGCAAATACATGACTTGCCTTTAACACTAGGGTTTCTTCATAGGAACATAGAAACATAGATCGAGCTTGCAAAGAGGTTATGTGTGTGTTTGCCTTTCCCGGCCATCCTTGTTCATCAAATAAAGGAGTCAATTTTAGAGGCGAGGTCTGGATCCAGGTGGGAGGGGGGAGAATGTTAAAATAGATCCACCAAGGTACCTTTAAATCAGCTTATTTGTCATTTTATTAGAGGAGATGATTAGAGTGAATAGATTTGGTCAAATCTCAAATGACTAAATTGATTTTATTTTTTTTCTCCCAACTTAAAATATTTTGCCAATTTACAGATATCAATGTTTCTCCCACTTTTACTACTCACATGCATCTTAGAAAAAAATTCTCAAATTTCTCTTCTTTTTAATTGAATTGAATAAACCTTAACATCACACAATTGTATGAATATTACAACTTACAAAGTTTCATAGGCTTTCTTTTCTGTGGTTTGTATTATTAACTATTATGATGTGATACAAAATATTTTTGTTTGCTTTATAAAATCTCAAAAATATATCATACTAAATATGGTTTTCAAACTTTCCTCAACTTTGTTCTATGTTAGGAATCACTGGTTTGGTGAGCCTCTATGAGGGATAGGAAGTAAATTTCTGTTCTTATTTCATTTTTGTAAGGAAGAGTCTTCAATTTTAGATGAAGAAATGAAAACAGTATGCACAAAGAAGAAAGCTATCTGGTAATATTTTGAAGAAAAAAAAGGAAGTTTCCTAAATCCTCTTTTTCCCGACTCACCTCTTAACCTTTTGATACATAGTCATTTTCTTTTAAGTCAAATTTTCCCCAATTATTAATTAGAGTAAGACAGCTAAATTTTCATTGTCAGTTTCTGTGCATATAGTAAAAGTAGTCCTCCAAAATCACTTTTGTGGACTTCATGAAACCCCACATATTTTTACAAAACTGGTCATTTCACTTAGCAATCAGTATCCACTGTCAGATTTTCATGACTCCTGACAAGGCAACCAACTGATAGACTGGTTGCCTTAAGTGGTTGATATGATAAGTAAGAATGGAAGTTAGCATCATGTGGGAAGGAAAGTTTTGAGTAGAGTCTAATTTGTTAAGTCTTTTTTTTTTTTTAAAGATTTTATTTATTCCTGAGAGACACAGAGAGAAGCAGAGACATAGACAGAGGGAGAAGCAGGCTCCTCACAGGGAACCCGATGTGGGACTCGATCTCTGGACCATGATCACTCCCTGAGCCAAAGGCAGACGCTCAACTGCTGAGCCACCCAGGTGTCCCTAATTTGTTAAGTCTTGATATATTCATTTAGGTGTTTTGGCTTTATGACAGTCTTGGGTCAGAAAATAAATATCCAGATGTCACAAACACCTTTTAAACTGCAGATCCTTCTGAAAAAAAAAAAAAAAGAAACCGTTTGTGGATATAATATAGTTTATTGTTTTTTATTTAAATTCAATTTTATGTATCTGAATATTTCTAATGAAATCGCTTCTCTTCTTGGATATCTCACCACCATCCAAATTAAGCATTTGATTCCATTTATGTGCCCACCTAAATTTATCCCTCATTCATCCCCAAACAGAAAGGCATCAGAAGTGAGTATACAGTGAGGGTCACTAATAACTAGCTCTTGAATATATCCTAGGATTCACAGATTACTGACCACAGAATATATCAGATACTTCATATAAGTAGTCCTGGATATTGACCTTCCAGCCTATGGACGTGCAGCACCATAGCTCAGCAGCACCTGGAGGTCTGTAAAACCCCCTTAGGGACACATGGCTGGTTCTGACAGAGGGAATGGATCTATGTGAGGACTCATAAAATCTGAATGATTTATCCAAAGTAAATACTATGATATTGCTCCCTCTGGTCCTTTCTATGTTTTGGAGGCATATAACAAACTATCCTTGCTTTTCACTAGAAGATGTTCATGGGAATTAATGACTTATTTTATTGTCCAAAAGATTGATTTTTCCCATAGGAACAATTGTAATGGGTGGTAGTGCCACATTTCTGACCAGGGACCCAATGTAAAAGTGGTCATAACAAAACATACAACTATAAACATCTACAATAATTTGAACTTTCAACATCTTGCTTGAAATCATAGAATAGGGAAAATATACTGAACGTATCATTTATCTAAATAAAACTTTTATTATAGATTTGACTAAAAATGTATAGCGAGTTGTGATCAACATCAGATGACTGTTTTATTTGCTTTCTTAGAAATTAGAAAGTATTCTTTGATACAATTTTTTTTTTTTTAGCTGGCTTTAAATCTGTCCAGGGAAATTGGAATCAATGTCTTATTTTTCTTTCCACATTTTTTTTTCTGTAGCAAGCAGATGCATTTTGCAGGAATAATCTACAGTTTCTTTTATTTTGCCAAGCCAGTGTATCACTAAATATTGAGTGAGACTTCCAAAAGCGTGAAAATTGAATAAATGTAGTGGTGAAATTTACCCTAAGCAGTGAGTTGATGCACACTAAGGGCCTCATACAAGAATATTCAGGGAAAGTCCTTTGAAACAAATTTTTGTTCTTCTTAGTTGTGGCAGTGTCAGCTTTGTTTATGGCATGTTCAGGGCCCCAGAGCCCTCTCTGGAGATGGGGTGATTTAAGGAGGCTACCAGGATAATGCCTCTCTGTAGGCCTTGGCATCCTACCCCCGTCCCGCTTCTTGCAATTGAGTACCTTGGCACCAGTTCAGTATTTACTCCCTTCCCATCTTAGAGTGGACAACAAAGAGTTCTCTGTGACTGACTCTCATGAGCCAGAAGCATTCTGCTCATCTCTTCTGGCCCTTCACTGCCATACCTTCCCTCAAATATAAGCCTACTTCTTATCCAGCCTAAAGACCTGTCTTGTTTAGCAGGACGCATTCATTTTAAAAAAAGGATTGGCTCACAATAAATGAAGTAGGGAGTATGAGTTAGCTTCTGAGATCATTTTACGTATTTAACCACTGAAGTGTAAAAAGAATCAAGTGTGAAATTAGTAGCCTGTTGTGAAGGATAGAACAACTAAGCTAGAACTCAGGAAAGATGTGCTACTGATTTGCTGTATATCTTTGGGAAAATATTTAAACTCACTGCATTTCATTTTCCTTATCTATAAAGTGGACCAACTTTAGCTTCCATGATTGTATATCATCTATCTACTATCTATCTATCTATCTATCTATCTATCTATCTATCTATCTATCCATAGAGAGATTTGTTCTAAGATACTGCTCATATGATAATGGAGGCTGAAAAGTCTCAAGATCTGCAGTCAGAAAGCTAGAGACCCAGGGGAGCCTCTAGTGTAGTTCCAGCCTCGGCCTGAAGGCTTAAGAGCCAGGCAAAATGATGGTTAGACTCAGAAACACATGAAGAGACAATGTTTCAGTTTGAGTTTGGAGGCAGGAAAAAGACCAATGGCCCAACTCAAACAGGCGAGAGGAGTTGCCTCTCTCTCATGGGAGGGTCAGCTTTTTTGTACTATTCAGGACTTCAACAGATTGGATGAAGCCCATTCAAGCAGGGGAGAGTGATCAATCTGCTTTACTCAGTCTATTGATTCAAATGTTAATCTCCAAATCCAAAAACAGTACCACAGATACACCCAGAATAATGTTTGACCAAACATCTTGGCATTGTGTGGCCCAGTCAAGTTGACACATAAAACTGACCATCACATTAATAAAAAAAAAAAAGGAAACCATATGTGTAGTGTGCGTTTGTTCCAAATCTGTGGGATTTGTTGTTGATACCTATTTTTCTAAGAGGCTTTAGAGATGTTTGAGAAACCAAGAACCCAGAATCATATAGTCTATGAAAAAGTCGATCCAACTTCAGAACATCTGACTTTAATACAACCCTTATGTGGAAGGATGGCATCTCTTTTCTTTGATACTTACCACAGAGTGGATATTAGAAACTTATTAGAAGTAGATCAATTTCCTCTTGATAAAGATCTCTCATCCATGGTGTCATTTAAGCTTTCCTGAAACTGCTGTTTTTTGTTTCTTTAAAGATTTTATTAATTTAGTTATTTAACACAGAATGAGAGAGAAAGAGAGGGCATATAAGCAGGCAGAGTAGCAGGTAGAGAAAGAGGGAGAAGCTGGCTCCTCTTGGGGCTAGATTCAAGACCCTGAGATCATGACCTGTGCAGAAGGCAGATGCTTAACCAACTGAGCCACCCAGGTGCCCTGAAACTCCTGATTCTAATGTCTATCACCTTTCAGGTTGATGAAACTGCTGAATAAAAGTGTGCATTCATTTTCCAAAAGTGCCTCTTTCAAGTTTCCAGAACTTGATTCCTTTGTGGTACCATGGACTTGAAAACAAACATGTCCTTCATGGTTTCATATATTTCAAATATATTCTCATGGTCTTTACAACCCCAGAATCTTAAAGTGTCTTTATTTTATTTTATTTTCATCTAGAAATTTATATGTCATATGGCTTATTTTAATTGCCCTCGAGTTATAATAACCACAATTACTACTGCCCATGAGTAGATAGAAATCGGGAAACAAGGATGCTGGATAACTACCTAGAGGAGAAAGATGGTGATGTCAAGGTCAGAACCTCGGGTTTATGTCAATGCTGTGGAGCTTTGAACTTTTGCACAAATTTTTGCCCACAATCTTCCCTACCTCATGAACACTGACTGATTTTCTAAGAATCACTCAACATTCATGTACCTTGTGATGCCTTTCTTGAACTTATCTAGCATGATTTGTTTTTTTTGTTGCATTTTTCCATTCCATAAATACATGTTTATTGTGAAGCAGTTAGTTATGAATTGAGTCTCATTGTACACATTACAGGCACTAGAACATTTTTTAGGATAAAGCTAAGGGGGAAACATTTAGTTATTATTTGGACATTTTGGAATGCTTTGATCTAGCAAGTGAGAAATTATAGATAAATTGAGAGATTTATATTTTAAGATCAGAGAAAATTCATGTAAAAAATAATGAAATATGCAAGCAAAAGCAAAAAAGGGGATTAACTAAGTTGACTAAAATTACCTAAAATTATCTTGACAATAAGAAGCAAATTGTAATAAAACATGTTCAAATCATACTTAAAATAGTAACTTAGTAAAAGAGGGAGATATTTTCCTGGGCAAGGAATAAATAGCTACAGAATTGTTAGATAATCAAATTAATGAAAAAGAATGAGTCATCTGATCCCATTAGAAAAAGATTTAAATTTATTGCTGATTGCACATCATTATTGACTCAAGGATAACATGAAACTCTTAAAGACATTAAAGCAATGAAGATGTTTGTGACAAATTGATTGATACATGTTGTCAACTCAGACAATGTGAGATGGTCCCTGTACATTTACATGTTTGAAATGCCTGAAATCTTATTTCTATGAAAGAATCTTGATAGAAGATTTTCCAAATTGGATAACAATCCTAAACATTTTTATTGCATTACCAATAAAAGTTGTGAAGATATAAATTTTCACAACTATCAAAACTGAAATAATTTCAATAAATTATACTGGAGAAAAGACTGATATTGATAATAGAATTTGTGGATCTTGTATAGTGTATGGTATTCTCAGATTTTTAAAATTTTGCAGTATATCATGATTATTTTCTCATTCTAAATATTCATATACATGTCTAATATTTGTAAATTTACATTCTCTTTCATAAGAAAGGTTCCTCAAATAAAGTAAGGCCTTTTTCAGGTTTTAAAAAACCTGGAGTATCCTGCGTAGCATACTTTTCATACACTAGTAAACATTTATTTTATTTTAATGATTTTTCCTGTCTGTTAATTCTTTATGGAAGGAAGCAAGAATTTTGATCTTTAAAACCTGACACACAATGGCAGAAGTGGCTTGATAAAGGATTATAGGATGCATATGTGTCTCAACAAAGCATGGGGATGAACTAGAGAGATCCTCTCAAGGCAAGTCTAAGTCCTTTGCTTTCACTAAGGGAATGACTGAGCTATTTAGATGAAAGCTTTGAAGACTATACTTTCAGGGATCATTTCTATAGTTTATTAGATGAAAGCTTTATATGATAGCAATTCATCATTTTGAAAAATTTAGAAAATGTAGACTTGAGTAGTTTAGATAATTAAATCCTCCAATAAAAACACAACTTTATTTGACTTAGAGAAGACATTTTTGAAGATGTTTGATTTCATCCTTCCCCAGTGTGATTAAAAACATAAATTCGTTCTCAAAAGTAATAATGACTATTTTGAATGTGAAGACAAATATCTTTCAAACAAAGCCCTATCCCTTAACTTTCTTTTGACTTTGAGTACAAATTCCAAATAAATTCTAATAAGATCTTCCTTTATCTTAAGCATATGTTTAGATTGTGGATACTATTAGTATGATAATTGATTTTTCTACCTTTTGAATATATCTGGCACATACAGTTAGGGTAAGTCAGTACTTTTAGTTATGGAAAGCTTAAAAACAAAACAAACTAAAGAGAGCTCTGATTTTTACTTCAGTGAAGGTGAGATATTTTCAAAGAGGAGAAAATTCAACTGCAAATAAATCTATTCTGTATGCATAAAAAATAAGTTTTAGAAAAGGAATGATAAACTCAAATTACACATGTTTGAACTCTATTTTTTTGTCAGAATAACAATATTTTGTACTGCAATAACTAGTGAAGTATGAATTCATATTGTAGATATATAATAAAACTACATAAATCTTGTTTCTTTAAGCTTAAACATGTGAATAAAATAAAATTTCTTTAAAATTTATGTTATTCTATAAAGTTTTGTCTCTATTTTTTAAAATATTGTTATTTAGAGTATGCAATTAAAAAGGATACTAGGTATTTTCTAGTTTGTTTCTTTTCAAAAAGTTATTGAAATAAAATATAAAAATAGAGGGAGTCATGAAATATCTATTTCTTGGAAGCTTTAGGATTAGTTCTCACTTATCTGTCTTGCCAGACTTAGATATGCTTCTGTCCTTTTAAATGATACTTCTGATTTCCTAGCAGTCCAGTAGAGGATATGATGACTTTTAAATTCCCCCAAAGGAAAACATCCCAGAGAAGAAAAAATCTGCTGCTTGAGTGCTTGGGTTTCAAGACTGGGGAATAGTAGAAATCTAAAAAAGCTTTCACTGACCCTCTATGGAGATATTCCCATTTATATTCTTCAGCTAAATGTTAAAAAAGAAGAAACATTCTTTCTTTACCAGCCCCTAAAGCGTTATTTTATACAAATCTCATTCACTGAATCAGTATTTATTGAAAGCCTAACACTATGAGTGCTAGACACCATTGTATATTATATAGTAAGGATGTGAAGAAACATAAAAAAATACCTTGCCCTTGATTAACTTTTGGTTTAATCTGCAGTAAAATATTATAACTGCTAATATAAGCAATAATAGAGTGCTCTAGGAGAAAAGAGGACTGCAACAAACTAATTCGGCTATAGTAAATCAGGAGAGGGGTCATCAGACTGAGCACATGTTGCCATTAGAGTCATACAACTTTAGAACCAAAAGGGAATTTGGAAATTATCAATCTATAGATTAGGTACAATTTAAAAGTTTAAAGTGTCCAGTACAATGTTCACACTTTTTATTGATTTATTTGGCAAATGAATATTGAGTACCAACTATTTGCTCATCATAGTTTTAGGCACTGCTATTTACACTGTTTTTAAAAAACACACAACAAAAACAAGCTGATTAGATTAGAGTGACCTAGAAGTATCCTGAACTCCCGTCCTTTCTGGGACATGCCGAATGGACAATGACCACAGATCAATTACCTATGAAAGAAATCAAGAAATCCAGAAACTAGCTGAGTGACTCTTATACATTGGGCAAGTGAGAAAATATCCGCCTCAAAATGGGTAAAAATGATGGAGGCACACTGTCACTATAAATCCCTCCTGGGCACAGAGCCTCCAAGAAACTGACTTTAGCTCCGAGGACACATGTAGATGGAAAGTGAAGGGATAGAAAAAGATAATCAAAAAAAAAAAAAAAAGAAAGAAAAGAAAAGAAAAATAAAAAGATAATCCATACATATCAAAACCAATAGAAAGCAGCAGTAGCTATACTTCTATCAGACAAAATAGACTTTAAAACAAAGACTGTAAATTAGAAACAAAGGTCATTATATAATTATAAAGGGGTCAATTAATCAAAAGGATAAAATTAGTAAATATGCACCCAACACTGGAGCACCAAAATATATAAAGCAAATATTAACAGAATTTAAGGGAGAAATAGACAGCAGTACAACAATAGTGGGGGACTTGAATATCCCACTTTGAATAAGGAACAAATCAATCAGACAGAAATTTAGTAAGGAAACATTGAACCTAAACTATGCATTAGGCTAGATGGACTTAAGAGACATTAATAGAATGGTCCATCCAACATAAGCAGAATATACATTATTCTCAAGTGCACAAGGAACATCCACCAGGATAGATCATATATTAGACCACAAAACAAGCCTTAATAAATTTAAGAAGATTGAAATCATATCAAGTGTCTCTCATCAAGTGTCTCTCTTGACCACAGTGGTATGAAACTAGAAATCAGTTCCAAGAAGAAAACTGGAAAAATTATAAATATGTGTAGATTAAACAACATGCTCCTAAACAACCAATGGGTCAAAGAAAAAAATCAAAAGAAATAAAAAATATTTTGAGACCAAGAGAAATGGAAACATATACCAAAACTTATGGGATTCAACAAAAGCAGATTAAAGAAGGAAGTTTGTAGAAGTAAATGCCTACATCAAGAAAAAAGAAAAATCTTCAAAATCTAACTTTATGCCTTAAGAACTAGAAAAAGAAGAACTAAGCCCAAAGTTTCAGAAGGAAGGAAATAATAAAGGTAAGAGTGGACATAATGGAGACTAAGAAGCCAATAATATCTTACAATTTGTCAATTATACCTCAGTAAAGCTTAAAAAAATTAGAACCTTAAAAAGAAGCCAAAAAATAAAACCAAATAAAAAATCTCTGCCCTGATTGAGTTTACATTCTTATGGGGGTGAGAACCACACACTCAAACCTACACTACATCAGATGGTAATAAATTAATTAACTGCCATGGATCAACTAACCAGGAAAGGGGCATAGAGATTATAAGAGGTATTATAATTTTAGTAGTTTGGCTAGATAAGACCATTGAGCAAGACCTGAAGGAACTGAGAGACAAACATTGGAAGTTTGGAAGTATCTGGGTGTATTAAGGGAGTGTTTGTAAAGCATCTCTAGCAAATAGAAGAGCCCAATAGAAAGGCCATGATATGAGATCATATCTGTAGCTCCTAAGAACATCATGGTGGCCAACGTGGAGCAGCACATACGATGAGAAAGCACAGGAAATGAATTTAGTGGGGGTGTAGGGAGTTAAATCACATGGGATCTTATAAACAATTTTAAGTCTTTTGAATTCAGTTCTTAGTTAAACAGAATATAAATCTTTTGAGCAAGGGAAAGACACAATACAACATGTATTTTAAAATGCTACCTCTGGCTTCTATGTGGATGTAGACACTAAGAGAAGGAAAGAGATTCTCTCAGAAAGCTGTCGTAGTGACCCATGTGAGAAGGAATGGCCTAGAGAGGAAGCAGCACAGGTGGTTAGGTTGGTTGAACTCTGGATCTGTTTGTGAGGTAGACTCCAACTCCTCAGGGCTTGCTGGGTGAATGAATGTATGTATAAAAGAACGAGTGGTCCTACATCTAGGACCAGGTGTGGGGCCTAAAGCACTAGAAATGTGAGGAAGACAAGATGGGAAGCTGGTAGACAGAACACATCTGAGCTAATAGTAAGAGTTTGTTTTCATGCATAGTCAGTTTGAAATGCCTAATAGATACTCACCTGAGGTGTCAAATAGGCAGTTGGGTATAAAAACACTGAGGGGGAGAAAAGAGCCAGAGATTTAAATTTGTTGGTTCTCAATAGAGAGATGATGTTTAAAGCTCTAAGAATGATTGGGAGCCAGAAAGGGAATGAGCGCAGAGGTGCAGTGAGGGTGCTGAGCATCAGCTGGGGCTAGTTAGGAAGGAGAGGCCAGCGAAGGCAGTGGAGAAGGAATAGCTACCAGGCAAACTTGTCCTAGAAGTCAGTGAATATAGTATGTGATGAAGGGAGGAGCCATCAAAATACTGCCTCTGCCCCCAAATGCTGTAGAAGTGTGAGGACTAGCTGTTTTATTTAGGACCGTGCAAATTATTGGTATCTTTGAAACAAACAATTTCAAGGACATGATGGGAGTAGGTGGCAAAGCACACATGGCGTGAGTTCCAGAGAACATGAGAAAAGAAAGTGAAAACAGACAGTATAAATCCTCTGAAGACTTCCGGTATCAAGCAAAACAGAAATGAAGTATTGGTGAGAAGGTGTTGTGTGATTAGGAAAAGGTTTTAATTTTAGTTTTTTTTAAAAGAAGAGACAAGTGATGGTTTCTACGCTGCCCTGAATATTCAGAGGGAGAAATTTTTGTTGTAGGAAAGAGGATAGTGACTCTTGATTGATCTTTGATATGCTCATAACTTTCTCTCACTGGAATGTAAGGATGTAATTTTTGAGTTTCTTGACTGAATCAATTTTGAGTCTCTTGACTGAATTTTGAGTCTCCTAGCTGCTTTTAATTAGTGGGATAAACGAAAGCAGTGGTTTTCAATCTTGTTTGCCCAGTTGAGTCATCTGGGGACTTAAATAATCAACGCCCAAGGCCCACCTCAGGGCAGATAAATGAGACCAATTCATCCCATAGTTTTCAAAAGCTCCCTCTGGTTTCAAATCTAAAGATTCTCTTGCCTTGAGAACTACAGAAGTGGAGTAGCTCGAAAGTAATTAATAATTAAGGTAATAAAATGCACTAAGGTACAGACTTTTTTTATTTACTAAGTCTCAGCCTAATAAAAGAAAAAGTAAGACCACTATTTCACTGAAATATATGCAGTGTAGCACATTCTGAATCATTTAATTTCAAAAGATAGTTGAATCTAAGCATTTGTTTTCATTATGGTTGATTTCAAGATGGCATTTGCTGAATCCTGCAGATCAGAGAGAGGATTTCTGAAAATGTAACCGGCAAATAAAAAGTCAAATCTTATGGAAGGACTATTTTGCAGGAGGAAAATTGAAAGGGATGATCTTAGATGATTGAGGAAAAGATTCATATTATAAATGGGCTCTCCTATGGAAAAGTTTTTTCTAACTCTAAACAAGTATGAAAATATAATGGTACTGTTATTAACTACATTGTTTGGGGGATCTGATTTACAAAGTGTTTCTGCCTTGTTTTATCATTTATCCTTTTGAAAGAGTGGTAAAACCTAGACTCAAAGCTAAAACTTGGGCTCCCAACTTTGAAGTCTGCCCTTTTTGCACAGTTGTTGGGTAATCTTATGAACTAAGTGCCAGTTAAAGAAATAAGAATTTATAAATTATAAATATAATTTAAAAGCTTTTGACTTCTCAGTTACTGAATGAGATTGATTGTTATTCCTTTTTTTTTTTGTAAAAGGAGGGAGGGGTGGAGGGAGAGGCAGAGAGAGAGAGAGAGAAACAGGGACTCTCAAGCCGACTCTGCATATGGCTTGAGGCAGGGATCCATCCTGGACCCTGAAATCATGACCTGAGTCAAAACCAAGAGTTGGACACTCAACTGACTGAGCCACTCAGGTGCCACTTCGTTTGCTCTTACTCCATGTTTTTGGAGAGAATATTTTGTCCTTGTTTGTTTTCTATTGTGCATTGATTTATGATACAGAACTGAGTTGCAAAATCAATAACTGGGACTTAAATAGCATTTTTAAAAAGAGAATATAAAATATAGTGTATAGCATGCAGTAAGAGTAGGTATGTTTTATAAAACATTTTCCATTTTATAATTTCATATATATAAATACATAACGTTTATATATATAACTCTACATTTTATATATACATACATACACACACATAAGTGTATACACTTGGCCATGATGTAAAATATATTTTTTACTGGAGGTCACAGTAAAAACTTGAAAGCCACTGGAGTAATGAGTGTTAAGAACTTGATAAAATTGTGTGGAATTATTTTGAGTAGCATATTTTAAAAACTCAACCAAGCATGGGCCATAAGCCAGGGTTTATGACTATTTTCCTTATGGTGATTATTTGTTTTAAAATTTTTGTGGTAGCAGAATTTGGCCTTGTTAACATTTGCTATAATGTTCATTCATATTAAATATATTCAAGTTGGAATGGGCTCAGCTCATGGAACAATCTGGCCCTGAGGAAAGAGGTGAAATGAGGGGAAATTTTTTTTATATTTGTGCCTAAAAGCTCAGACAGCTTTCTCCTTTGGGAGTTAGCTTCCATCTCCTTATGTATATACCCTTATACTCGAGACAAGATTTATTCTAAAGGCTATTTTCCTCATGAAAAATTTCCCTACCAATAATTCATGTACCAATTTACTACTAATAAATGTTTAACATGAAAATGACAGGTATGGGTTTGCATTAATAAAATGATAGTGTTGCCCGCTCTTGTTTTGGAATTAAATATTTCACTCTTTCCTTTACCTTCCTTCTCCCATAACTACTGTGGGAATAAAGGTGAGAAGTATTATTTAACTTCTTACTTTATTTTTAAGAAACACACCTCAGAGTTTCGTCTAAAGTAAAGCAGGTAAAAACTCTCAGTGCCGAATAATTGCTTGATTATTTTTAAAGCTGACTTAGTGAATAACCTAAAAGTTTTGAGAACTTACTGTCTGAGTGGTAGAAAAAAGAGCGTAATTCCTACAGTGTAAGGTTTACAGTCTGGGATGAAATAATTTCATGAATAAACATTAGACTAATGATAACATTAGAAGGTTAATAAAAGACAATGTTGAGTATAGATACTTCTATGCATGTACCCTTCACTGGCCCATTGCCCCAACCTTATAAATTCCTTGAATATGTGCTGGCAGTGAATAAATACAGTCCATTAATATTGGGGTACTCAAAGAATTTTTTTTAGGAAGGTAGAATTCTTGTGCTTTTGAGACTCAATAAACCTCAGCAGAAACCATACCGAAACACAGAAAGTGAGAGGAGGAAGGGCCTCAGAGATCCCATTTTTGAGGATTTGGATGCCATGACCAAGAGCCCAGAGGTTTAGGAGCTTTGTCCACAGCCATCAACTCGGTGTGAGAGGAATCCTCAACCCAGGCTTCTGTGTCTGATTGAGTGCTCCTTCTTAGCAACAGTTGTTTCAGATCTCTTGAAATACATCCAAATAGGCTGTGATCACATATCCCCAAGGAAAGGCCAACGACACAAGTCAACCATATAGTCATATGTCCAATCACAACATCTTATTCAAATGTATGTATTCTCTGTAATCTATCTAAACGTTTCAATTATATACACATAAGTAAATCTTATGTGCCAGGAAGGTGAACTGTATTTTTACTCAGACTTGGTGAATTCTCAAACACATCATTGCACACCTCTAAGACTGTATATGCATTACCCCTTGCTACTTTAACTTCCCTGTGTTAAGAGAAGACAGAGAAAAAGAAAATGAGTCATTTCACTTCATTGGAAGGTGATGCTTATTGGGTTGTTGTATTTAAAACAGAGCATCCATTTTAATGAGTCCGCAATCCTGATAACCTTTTTAGTTGCTGTGTTTTCACTCTGTTTTGATTTCAGATAACTCAGATATATTTGTATGATTTACCAAATCTCCAATAATCTGCACTTTGAGTGAACCCATCCATCACAGGAGATGCCCTTTCAAACTTGTATTGACTTGCAACTATCTGTACCAAGCTTTGTAAATCATCACTAACATTTTTAATAAGTTTTAATTTTTTATGAACTGTTTTTAGTGGCCATCTAGGATTTCAAATAATATAGAGAGAACAAATGAGTTATGATGTGATTCTCAGGGCTAAGAAATAAAACAGATGCTTTTCAAGTTTCTGTCTATGGTGTGATCTCAAGCCAAATCATAAGAGCCTGAATCTTTTCAAAATATTTCTGAAATTAACTCACATGATGTGCTGTACTTTTCATGTGGTAGCACTCACCATGCTTTACTGTACTGGCTTGATAATTATCATTCTTTGTAGGAGACTACAATCTATGACCTCAGATAGATCCACCTTTTACTGCTCTATCATTTGTATTTCTATCAAGCACATGACAGGTATAAAACAAATGTTGAATTAATGAGGACTACTTTGACTAGTGGTAAGATTTCACCCATTTTGTTTGCATATTGGTTGGGACATAATGTTATTTGAGTAGTAGCATATTTAGTAATAGAAAATAATAATATGTTTGGTGCCCCTGGGTAGCTCAGTTGGTCGAGCATCGGACTCTTGATTTCAGCTCAGGTCATGATCTCAGGGTTGTGAGACTAAGCCTCATGTTGAGCTCCATGTTCAGCAGGGAATCTGCTTGAGGATTCTCACTCTCACTCTCCCTTTGCCCCTCCTGCCCTGCATACTCTCTCTCTCTCTAAAATAAATAAACCTAAGAAAAAAAAAAAGAAGAAGAAGAAGAAAAAGAACACTTTGTGTGCATTTTCAGGCTTATTTCTTGAATTATCTAAAAGTATCTGAAGATGTCTAGAATGTCCAAAGGATGGTGCTAGCTCTAGAATGCTCAATAGAAAGTCTACATATATGTTTCTAAGAACTTTTATGATACCAGGTAGCACATGCACAGGTTATATGCAAAATCTATTCTATATATTCTATTTAAATTTACTTGTCTAAAAAATGTGTTCATTATTATTTAATGTTAAGATTAATACTAGTACTGCATGTAATTTGCAAAAAAGTATGATAATTGGAGAGCACTGCATTTTTTGTGACAAATACAAATATGTGATTTAAAAAATTGAGTATTTTTGTATAAGATCACCATCGATATATACATAGAATACCAAGATAATGTAAAATACTAAATGGTGATGCATGAACATGTTTCTTGTTCATTGACGTAAATGCAGATGATGTAAGCCATACATTTTAAATCTACTTTTAAAATTCTAGAAACTATAAGAAAGGACAGATACAGACAGGAACAGAATGGAATGGAGGAACCTACAGTATAGGTGATGTAGAAAGCCAAAGAAAAAGTTAAATTTCCAAACAAAACTCTGGAAAATCCCCCTAAATCGGTAGTGATAAGAGCTTGACAGGATTGTTAGTGGGACAACTTATTGGAAAATTGCTAAACAGAGCCAAGGAGGCCACCAGTTATTCGGAGATGTGGGTATCAGTAGCAACAATGGAAGGTAGAAGACCGGAGAATATTATCTCCAAAGTAGCCAGAGAAAATAATTGTTTATCTGGAATTAATTACCTCTGAACCTTCAAAGAAGGACAAACTAGAGATTTTTGCAAATAAGAATGGAGAGCACTTCACATCAGCAGATCTGCACTAAATAAGAAGTGATTTCAAAGGAAAGTATAACATGCAAGGAGGAATAGCAATTAAATAAAAATAGAAAATACCAGTGTGACTCTTAGAAAGCATTTATTATATGAAATAATCACATTTTATAATTGATGGGGTAAAAGTAAGAGAAATTACTGTGGAACAACAAGAGACTCCAAGTTGAGAAATGACCAGTTAACATTAAAGCACTCTGTGTTCCTTTATAGGAGCAGAATAAAAAGATTACTTAGCTTTAGTATTTAAGTGAAATATACAGGTTATGTTGTCTAAGAAAACAGCTAATAGAATAGAAACAACATTTAAATACCACAATGTAGAGGGAAAAAATTTAGAATTTAAATGAAGTGATTTAACTACTTAAACATGCAAAATTATAATACAGACAGCAGAGGGCAGGGTATCCTTGGTACTGTGTTGATAATTTCTTGAAATTGCAAAGCACGTCTAATGTTATCCTTGAAATCGTGTGTTTCTTGTGTTGAGCCACATATTAGAGATATTAGGTTTAAAAAATACTGATGACACTATTTCTTATTAAAAACAGAAATCTTGATATGACCTATGTAATATTAGGGCATAGCTACTGGGCAAGGAAACACACATATTATTAGTCTTTGGATTCAGGAAATCTACTGAATTTGCTAGTGCATTTTGAGAGTCATTCCTCTTTTCATTGAAAAAAATTTTGAAGTTTCTTGGTAAAAAAAGAGAAAAAGAAAAAAGTGCTTATAAAAAAGGATGGTGAGAACCCCAATTTCCTAGGTTAAAGATAATCCCTTAATAATGGTCAGATTGTTTCTGGATGTGATTTTCTGGTTATATGTTTTCCTAGCCTATAAATAACATTCTTTAGGATTCTGAATTCCTTACAACATTTTTGTGGTTTAGTGCAGACAGAACTTAGTCTTATGTCCTGTTTTAATTGTGTTATGTGTAAAAAGCATTGAAATGCTTCTTTCTGGATAAATGAGATGTTTTTATGCTGCTGCCATTCTTATATTAATTATTATAACTGAAGTGTCAAGGTACAGCGTGTAACTAGACTTTGGCGTTCTCTAATTAGTCACTTATGATAGCCTAGGTTATCCTGTGGTAACAGGTGACCTAAAGGATTGGTGACTAGCAGAAACAAAACTTTATTTTTTCACTCTTTCTACGTAGACTCGTGGGCTAGTCTCACTACTGTTACACGTTGTCTTCACCCGGGACCCCTGGCCGATGGAGCCCTTATCTGGAATATTCTAGTCTTATAGCACAGGAATAAAAATAAATTGGCGAACTATAGTGGCTCTTAAAATTTCTCCTTGCAAGTGACACATGTCACTTATGTTCACTTTTCATGAGTCATATGATAAAGGTTGACATCAGTGCAGTGGGGGAGTATAATCCTTCCCAAGAGCTGAGCTACAAATATTTAGAAAAAATAACACAATCTGTTAAGCATCCTTATGATACTAGAAATCTGCTAAAATTTTAGTCATTCGATTTGTGTAAACTACTTAAAACAAATAACTTGTGTTATAAATGTTCTTGTGAGTAAGTCTTTATTCAGTCTTTGAAAAATTTTTAGGAATCTAGTAAGTGGAATATTTAGAAGTGGTGATTATTGACAGTAAGGTAAAATTTTTAAAGATCTTGAAAATAAATAATAGGACTGTGGGTTGACTTTGCTTTTTCACACTGATGGGCTGGCAAAGATTTGGAACTCCCGGTGTCTTCTTTTCTCTGTTTCTGAGGAAAGAAATGATAGGTCAGTGAAAGGTAGAAGGAAAAAAAAAAAAGATTTTTTTCTTTGTAAAAATAAATCATAAGTCTTAGGAGACTAACTTAATGAATATAATGTTTTAAGTCTACAAGGTAACTTTCTTCATTCTTGTGTATAAGTTTCACCATAACCCTGATCAGTTATCAGGTGGTTATGAATGCCATTTTCCTGTGAAAGATTCAGATTTAGAGATCCTGGCTCAAGGTTATTTGGCCCATAATAACATTAAAATGGAGAGTTGAAATTTCTGACTCTTCTTTTCCCTGTCTATAGATCATATAACTTCTTAATTATTTTAGCACTATTATGTAATCTTGACTCATTCTGTATTCGTGGGTACAGCTTTCAAATAAATTCTGTTGAAGTTCTATCAAAAATCAAATAACTGGCACAACTTGTTGATTATTTTTCAGTGCTGCTTTATAAACTCCAGAAAAACAAAATATTATTGAAATATCTTTTCCTCACAACTTTGAATTGTAAGCACTTAAAATGAGTATGGTTATGTTTCCCAATATTATTATACTTATGAGACAAATTCACTCAGTGACAAAAATTTTGAAATTAAGAGAAAATTTTGAGGTCATAGGACCTGTTAAAGTAAATATTTCTAAATTAAAAATGGGCCCCAAATCATCTCCTTCTTTCCCTCACCGTTTTAGAAAGCTGATTATTGCCCAAATGTCAGGTCTGCACTCTATCCTGACAAAATGTGGCTAAATCCTGTTAGGATTAGGGAAAGCTATCTACCTTGTTTATGCCCTCTGGCAATCCAAATCTTTTCTTCCACCAAATTGCAGTTAAGTGGCAATTCACATTTAGTGGTCAATTTCCTTAGAATAGGACGGTATAGAGAGCCAAAAGAATACTTGAGAATGAGTGAACCCAGACTACGGAATGAGAACCACATTGATTTTATTTCCCCTATTGTATGACAGTTTAATTATTGCAGGCAGATTTAGTTAGGATCTTGCTTTACAACTTTCTAGACCAAGGGTTGGCAAACCACAGCCAGTGAACCCGCCACCTGTTTGGGTAACACTGCCACGTTCACTGGTTTGAGGACTGTCTCTGCATGCTTTTTTTGCACTGTGCAGCAGTGTTTTTTTTTTTTTTGATTCTTTTTTTTAGTAGTGTTGAATAATTGTGACTGAGACCTTATGTCAGCAAATCCTATATATATATATATATATATATATATATATATATATATATATATACTCTCTAGCCCTTTAAGACGTTTGTCGACCCCTGTTCTAGATGCATGATCTTGGCCAAGCGACCTAAATTTCTGTGCCTCACTCTTCTAATTATAAAATGTGAATAATCGTCTTTACCAAGTTGGGTTTATATGAGGATTAAATGAGTCACTCTGTATAAAAGCTTAACATAGTGTTAGGATGGAGAATAAGTGCAACGTAAAGACTGATAAAACCATAATCATATCCAGAAAATATAAAGTAACATGTATTTCCTCTTCACCAAGGAAAGAATTGGTAAAAACTCATGTAAGCAAATCAATCTCTGGTTGTTTGGTGAAGGATCTGGATTCTTTTTGTGTTGTTTCATTTCTGCTCAGTCTCTTTTCTGTGGCCCATGTAATTCTAGCCTCCTGCGAGTCTGTTCCGGACTGTCACTTCTTGTAGCCGGCCCTTCTTTATTATTTGTGGAAAAATCTGCACGTCTACATCTGGAATTGCTCAAAGGTCACTGTAAGTATTGAGTCTTTATTAATGATTTGTTCTCTTCCAAAAAGCTTTCCAAAATGCCTGCAGCCAGGGTTAGAGCTAGCTCAAAAAGCTAGTTTCCTCTCTGTTTTCGGGGACTCACCGATCTGCTCTTACTTGTCTTCTCAGTAGAGAAGAGAAAGGTTTTCTTCTGTTTGCTGTTAGGCGGGAGGACATTTCATGAATTAAAACAGGTCTTCTGTTGGGAAAAAGTAATTCAGTCTGGTATAATTAAATATTTCTGATTGGGGCACGTTATGGGTTTTCTGTTTTATAATTGTAGATCTAATATCAGACAAACTACAAAATATGTGAAAATATGTTTCTTCAGTTTTGGACTTCCAATATTTCTTTAACATGCTGGTTTTCAGATTACAACTAAAACAAGAGCAAATTCTAGGAAGTTTAGCAAATATAGAACAACATAAGAAATAACTTAAAGATTTGCTCCAATCCTTTCCTGAAGTCATGACACTTAACACACACATACATATATATTGTTATTCCTCTCCCCATATATGTATAATTTATAGACTGATATATCCTATCAATGGTATGCTTTATTATATCTTGTATCTTGTTTTACTTGATATAATCCTATGTGTAGCTTGCCATGTCATTAATTTTTGAAACATAGTATTTTAGTCTGTAGAAATACCATAATTTATTTAAACACACTCATATTGAAACTTTGGGATAGAGTAAATGGTTACAACTCTTCTAGAGGGTAATTTATTAACATAATGCAAAATATTAAATTTAGATACTCTTCAACATAGAAAATTGCATTTCTGTGAATTTACCCTAAGGGAAGTAATAGGGCAAACTCACTCAAATATGTGTACTGAAATGTTCATGTTACAGTGGAAAATAGTGAAAATAATTTGGCAACCTCGATGTCCATCAGTAGAAGATGACATAAATAATTTATGGCACATACTCCAGTGGAATGCAATGTGGTTAAAAGAGAAGGAGCTCATTTTTACTTGTGTACATTAAAATTGTTTGTTTTTTAAGTGAAATAGAGCAAATTAAACAAATTAGTTTGTTTAGTAGATCTTAGTTTGGTAAATACAAAAATGTGAATATAAAAATCTGAAAGAATGTACTTCACAATACCAATAGTAGTTATCTCTAAATATTGGCATTATGGGTAAATGTTTCCTTTAAGTTCTTTCTTTGTGACACTTGGTAGTGATTCATGGTTACTTTTGTGAACAGGGAAGAAAGAAAGATAATTTCAAAAGGGGGAAAAAGATTTATTAGCTATGGGACTCTTTACAAATCTATGTCAGTTTTTCCCAATAGTTAACAGCATATCAGAAATGAATTTTACTTTTTAGTGGAATCCTCATTTAAAAAATACTGTAATTTTTCCTACTTAGAGTTCAAAGGTCCTAGGAAAATATTTTTATGCAAATTTTGTTGGACTTATGGACAGATGGGGATATTAGGACTCCTCATACGAGATGGCCAATCCTATGGCTAGAAGTACATGCTTCCTGCTTTTGCTTAATATGATTTCTCCAGAAGCTTCTCCAGTCCATTGGATGAAGGAAAGTGATAAGGAGGAAACTGAGTCGGAGACCTCATATTCCCAATGTTAAGAGCTCCTAGTATTGGGAGAGAGGTTGTATGACTTTTTCCACTTCTTACCTATTTTTCTTCTCCAGGTAAATAATGGGGTTAGGAAAGTGCATGTATATTACAAAATAAATCATCATTATGGTCCCAAGAAGTATTGTGTCATTCCCGATTCATCTCAAAAAAGCTTTTGGACTAATTAAAGTTCTGTAATTCAAACTAAATACCATGCATCCTTGGTAAGAATTCCAAAATCTAATTCTATGTTTTTGGACATGTGCACGTGTCTATATATATATGTGTGTGTGTGTGTGTGTGTATATAAAATATATGTCTGTGTCTATACATACACACACATATATATGCATTTGATCTTCAGAAATTTTATGAAGCTTATGTCAATATGCTCTCCCTCTTAGTCATGTATCTTGGTATTTCATAATATTTTACGGAAAGTAGATTTCATTGTTTTCCTTTTCATTTCTTTTATTACTAGTATGGTTGAACATTGTTTTGCTTTGACCAGTTTACTTTAGAATTTTGTTACAATTCTTGGCCCTTTCCTCTATTAAAGCAAGAGTTGGCAAACTATGGATTGCAGGCTGATTCAGCTGCAATCTATTTTTGTAAATAAAGTTTCACTGAGGCACAACCAGGCCCATCACTTATGTATCATATCGTCTGTATTTTTTTTTCTTGATACAGCAGCAGGGATGAGTAGCTATGACAGAGATTGTATGGTCATCAAAGTCTAAAATATTTACTCTCTGATTTTCTACAGGAAGAGTTTAAGGATCCCTCCTCATGTTTTAGAGGTCTAGTTTTTAAGACATGCTTTTATCTATTTGAATGAGGTATTTATTTGGCAAATATTTTAACTCTTGTTTGAAATATTTCTTGTAAATATTTTATTTCAAGTGATTTTCTTGCCTGATCAGGCCCTGGAAATCTCCTCATATAAGGAGTTTCCAATCCCTCCTCTCAAACTCCCTGTGCCTGGGTTTTAGGAATGACACATACAGTGTTCATTAACTTAGAGGAGCTGTATTGCCCTTTTTATCGTGATGGTGGGTGGGCCAATTTTTTATCTGACTTGTCACTGTCTCACCAAAATGTTCACAACCCTCATTCTTGACCTACATGTTAAGAAATACCCATTTCATGGGACACCTGGGTGGCTCAGCAGTTGAGTGTCTGCCTTTGGCTCAGGCCATGATCCCAGGAACCGGGATCAAGTCCCATATCGGGCTCCCTTTGAAGAGCCTGCTTTTCCCTCTGCTTATGTCACTACCCTTCTCTCCGTGTGTCTTTCATGAATAAATAAATAAATCTTAAAAAAAAAAGAAATATCAATTTCTGGGAATCATTTAGGATCCTTCTATTTGTACTGCACTTTGAAATCCTAGCTATGATAAAGTTTGATGCTATAAAGCAGTGTTTTATATGGACTCCTGGTGTTATTAAAAATAATTCTTTGGGGTGCCTGGGTGACTCAGTTGGTTAAGCAGCTGACTCTTGGTTTCCACTCAGGTCATGATCTCAGGGTTGTGAAATGGAGCCCCCCATGTTGGACTCCACGTTCAGTGGGGAGGCTGCTTGGGATTCTCACTCTCCCTCTCCCCCTGCTCTCTCTCTCTTTCTCTCTTTTTCCCTCTCTGTCTCTGTCAAATAAATAAATAAATCTTTAAAAAATATTTTTTGTGTGTTTTATAAGACTCTAAATCTTTCCTGAATATTTTTATATGGTTTTACTATTTCCTTTCTCCTTTACATTCTTTTCCTCCATTTTTTAAATGCTCTACTTCTTACTATTTCCTGCTTAATGACTTTGCTTTTGTTCAATCTGTTTTCCATGTCCTATTATTAGTTCTGAGGAAGCCTTTTTTTAAAAAAATTAAGAGCCAATTATTTTGTTATAGTAGCTTTTTTAAAAAAGATTTTATTTGACAGAGAGAAAGAGAGAGAGAGAGAGAGAGAGCGACCCCACAAGCAGGGGGAAGGGCAGAGGGAGAGGAAGAAGCAGACTCCCCACTGAACAGGGAGTTGGATGTCGGGCTCAATTCCAGGATCTTGGGATCATGACTTGGCAAGCTGAAGTCAAACAGTTAACTGACTGAGCCACTCAGGCACTCTGTTATAGTAGTTTTTAAAAATACCTATAAGTAAAAAAAAAAAAAAAACAAAACAAACAAACAAAAAAAACCTATAAGTCACTAGATTTTTATACCTGAGGAAATGAATCAAACTCATGGGTCCCAATTATACTTATGATATGATCCAATACTTTGTTTGGCAAGTTCTCCCCATCACAGTGATCAAATACTTTACTCTGACATATCTATATTTCCATATTGTTCTGAACATTAAACATACAAAGAGAGAGAAATAAGTAGACCCTGCAACATTCAGTTTTCCTCTCCTTCCTTTCCTCTTCCATGTAGATTTCCATCCCCTTTGTCATTAGGGCAGGGCCATGTGGACTATGGACTGTGGCCATGAGAGGAAGTGACACATGTCTCCTCAAGTCTGGGGTATTTAAGCATGATTGTGAGTTCCTCTTGACCTGACAACATTGGGAGCCACAGATAAAGACAGCGGAACTCAAGGCAATGTAGCCACTAATAACCTGGTTCCCTGAGTGACTATGTAGATGGGAGTTTCCTCCTAACTTGTGCATTTATGTGAACAAGAAATCGACCTGTGTTGTGATAAGCCACTTAGCTTCTATGGATAATTTGTTGTGATTATATAACCTCAAACATCCTCATGAACATGGAAATTAGTATTAGAAATGTGGGCTCTATTCTAACGAAATACTTAATGTGTACTTGAAAGGCAGTAGACAGTGAGAAAATGATCCTGGAGGAGACAAAGAAGAAAATGTATGTCATATGGTGGTAAAACATTTGGGGAGACATTGTATGTCAGAACTTGGAAGGTGAATCATAGGCTTAGGTAAATTTAGCTTCTGAGTAAGAGGTAAAAACAGAACCATAGTAGTGTCTGCTGTCACTGGCTATGCTTGGCAAGGTATTATGAAGTAAGGATGAGTTCAAGAAAGGATTGGCTGAATCACAACAGAACTTAGAAGAAATAAAGGGGATCTAGAAATATGGATTCCTACAGTATTAGAAAAGCAAACCACTTCTAGAGCTAAAATGAACACAAAGACAGTGTACACATTCAACAAAACCTTTCAGCTGAGCCCAGTACTGAAGGCGGAGAAAGTGTTAAAAGTGAGGTAGGTCTTCCTCTCTGTTATTTACAGATGAGCTTTAGGTAGCCACCATCTAATTGGTAGGAAAAGACGGGGTCACGAAAACCAAGAACTACTGGGGACTTGAGAACTAAGTGTTTTAAAGTGTGGGTGTGGTTACTGCATGTAGAACTGACTGGAAACAAATGGAGAAGAAGCTTCTTAAGCATTTGAGAGAAATGTACTGCCAAGAAAACCACAAGCCTGGACCAATGACACCTTTGTACGCAGCTGAAAATAATGGCCTCTGTGCTCACGATCACAAGTGGGCAAGATGGAGACCAAGGGAACTGTGCAGCCTTGAGGAGACTCAGTGTCACATACAGTCAAAGAAGGGAATGGAAATGAAAAAGGTCTTGTCATAGAGTGGAGACTGAAGTCACACATCAGTAGGGAGCCTTCACTGTGTGCTCAGCAGGACCTCAGGATTCATATGAGCTGCTGATTATGACCCATTTGTCTTCTTTCTGAAAGTGAGTGTATTACTGTAATTATCTTGACCCTGTCACACCTCTGTGGATTGTGTGTGTGTGTGTGTAAGAAAAGATAATTTGGCTTTTAAATTCATAGGTGTCCAAACCATGAGAAGCCACATAGGGGCTTGAACTTTATCTAGGTGTGCTGGACTTTGAAATTCAGGCACTGATTGGATGGGTCTCCAGCTGTCTCCTTGTATGTGGGAAGAGGAGGGAACTGAATATTTTTTGAATGGAAGGTGATAGAGATTACTAGTCGTTACCATAATTGATTACTTTCCCTTTGCTTGATTAATTTCCTAACATCCCTTGGCACTTATGTCAATAAGCTGTGAACGAAGAGGAAGTGCTTTTCTTCAGAGTGGCTGAATTCTTGGGTGGCTCAGTGGTTGAGCATCTGCCTTTATCTTAGGTCGTGATCCCAGGATCCTGGGATCGAGTCCTACTTTCAGGGTCCCCACAGGGAGCCTGCTTCTCCCTCTGCCTATGTCTCTGTCTCTCTCTGTATCTCTCATGAATAAATAAATAAAATCTAAAAAAAAAAAAAAGTGGCTGAGTTCTCTCCGCTCTCTCTTCTCTTGCTATGGTGAATGCTTAAGCCCTGGGTAAGATCAGTCAACCTATGTCAGACAAACTGTGTGCAAGGAGAGAACTGTATGCTAAGCCATTGAGACCTGGAGTTAATCCTTTTTTTTTTTCTTAAATCAATTTTGCAAAGGTTTTCCAGTTGGAAAACTTACCTGGGGTTGTTTCCACTAAACATTGGTGTAGATCACTTAAATGACAAAGTGAAAGCTTTCTGGGTGACAGGCATTAAGGAGGGGATGTGGTGTACTGAGCATTATACTATATGTTGGCAAATTCAATTTGAATAAAAAAAAGAAAGAAAGTGAAAGCTGTCCAGAATAAAAACTATTTAATATAGATTCAAGCTAAAAGAAAGCTAAAAGCTCCTGTGCAGCCAATTCTGACTCCTTCTAACTGTATTTCATGCCCCTGACAATTGTTCCTATATCACGGGGAAGTCAATTATTTGGTTTTAAATACATCCAATTTTTAACATTTTAGCCACCCTAGAAGACTAGTTAATACTGGATGTATTTTCTTTTAAGTACACGATATTGGTTTTAATCTATAATTATAGACAGGTAGAAAGCTACCTAGCACATGATTTAATTAGGCTGGTTTCATTTTCTAAGTTAATTTATTTTTACCTAAGGACACCAGAGTAATTTGTTAAATATTTTATAAGAATCTGAATGAGCAGCAGTGTTTACGTTAGGGAAATAAAGCATTCACTTATTAAAAAGGTTCAAGGGACATAAATCTGCAGTTAACGCCAACAGAAATTGTGTGCAGGTTTAATGAGTGGTGAGGAGTCGAGAACCTCTATCCTGCATGTGTCTGCACTGGAACATTTATTTTTCTGCTTAATTATTGGTGCAAAGTTTTAATAAGGAATGGAGCTTCATACAAAAGTAAACGAGAAGGCTAGGAGTGGATGGTGTGCATGAAAGAGAACTTGGGAAACCGAAGCAGTTTTACAAGAACGATGAGAAACAAAATCAATGGGTAAAACTAAACTGGAATGTGCTTCCTAGGAAACACACAGACATATCACTTTCATTTACACAAATTATTATTTCTCATTATGGTATATATAATAATGTAGCAATTGTCAAATTTCCTTATCTATGAGTTAAAATTTGCACTTAAAATTGCCTGGATCCGAATTTCCCCAAGGTTTTTACGTTTCATCTGCTATTGTTGAGTCTTATTTTCTTGCTTAAAATCAGCTCTTAGAGTTCATCTTTCATCTCTCTCTCAAGCAGACTCAGATCTATTCAACCTGCCCACAAATATAAGACAGATGGAGATAAATAACCCACTAGAAAATCCACTTGGCGTGAGTACCGCAGTTTACGTCTTAGAGGACTGGAAGTGGGTCTGACTTTGAAGTCAATGAAGGAATGTATGACACTTAGAGAAAATAAATCTTTTTTTTCTTCTATTGAGTCAGAGCCTGCTGGCCTTCAGGCTCCATGGAATAGTGAGTTTGCTGATACTGCATTTGCAAGGTTGATGTTTCTAAGAAAAGAATGTTTACTACAATTGGGTAATATGGTTCTCTTCCGGCCAGAGAGGCTTTCTAAGGTGTACTTCACGTGGGAAAAAGAAAAGTGAGTCCTATTCATTTTTAAAAGTAGCTTTGTATTGCTGTTTTGCAATCTGAATTTATAAATGGCTTTAAAAACTCAATATCCATGCTAATAACAATTAGAGTAACAGATCAAACACAATATTATTTTTTTGTTCCATGAATTACATTAATTGCAAGTATTTGTATATATTTCCTACTGAGGTAGAATGGAATCCCACAAATTCTTAATGTAGTGATATTACATTAAGAATAACTCTTTGTTGAGATGATTTAAATGAATTTCTTTGCTATTGTAATAAATAAGGCTGAATGATCCACAGTCTTTAAATTATGGAACAGAAGGAAAATTATATTGGGGTTTGGGAAAAAACCTCACCAAAACTTTTTACCCTAAATCTTAAAATTAAAACAATATTTTAAAAACGATAAGAACAATTAGTGATCCTACTAAAGAAACACTCCACTGAACTAACTTTAAGTAAGTGACAAATAGCTAAGAGTTTATGTAGTCAGATGCTTAGAGTAGTAAATTTTCAAGGTACTGGTATTAACCTTTCTTAGATTCATCATCACTGTTGCTTACTTGAGCATTTTTAAGGAGATAATTTTCCTGCATTTGTACATGTTTAATGAGGAATATCTCTATATCTTTGGGAAGCTTGCGATAGTTTCACTTTGAGGCCTATTTTATCCATGCTCCAAAATCAAATAGAGCCTCTCAGCTGATGAATTTGAATATTACAAGCACAAATACAAATCAAAATTTTTCTCTCAAACAGATCTTTCTGTTTAACAAAAAATAAGCAAAAGTGAAATGCTTATTTTTATTTAGAAACACTATCAATATCAAAACAAGAGAACCAAATGCCGGCCATGCTTTGGACCATAAGCAATTTCTAGAACAACTCATGGGAAAAAAAATGATCTGGTTTAATAAGTTATTTGGGAGGTTCAGAATATATCACTTATGAATTTTATGTATTTACATGAATGAGAAATGCTAAAATTGAAATATCTTTTGAAAAGATGTGTTTTGTTTTGCGTTTTGCCCTGAAACTCTACAGCTGTAACTTAACTCTCTTATAGTCTGTCCTTCCTACCCTTAGATAATCATGTGAGCTCATTGTTCACGCTGCTGGAACATTTTTAAAAATATATTTTAGATTGCTTTAGGAACTCAAATTAGAAGAACTTCAGGTGCTCAAAAACAAGTGCAGGAGTCTGGTGCATCTTTAATAGACAGTGAGCTTCTCATAAAAATAACTTAAAATCAGTAAATAATAAATGGAAAGGCAACAATAGAGACATTTCCATTATTTAAGAAAGAGAAGTTCTTAGACCATGAGCAGAGTGGTCTTTATCTCTCTTTTGCGATCGGGCTATCAGTAGTCAGTAGAAGTATTTAGGGTAATGACATCTACCGAGCACTTCCTGTCTACTGAACACTCCATGCTAAATGCTTTACAAGAATTCACATTTGATTCAATCCTTGCTACAAACCTGGACTTTTGTTTTATCCTCAAGTTACACATGAGGAACTCAGGTTTAGGGAAGTTTACTCATCCAAAATCACAACGGTGGAGAGTTAGGGAACTGAGACCAGAGCAGCCAAGCCAGTGAAAGTTATTAAATTCTCTGGGCCTTAGATTTTCCCTATGTAGAATGAAGATAATAAGGGCCATCTATTATGAAGTTTGAAGTAGAAAATGAGGTAACCCATATTAAATTATGTTCAGTGAATATTTAAGGAATATCATTTATCCTCCTTAATCCACTGTACGCAGATGGCTAAAACTTTGTCATGTGTGACACTGCATTCAAATTACATGTATATCCTATTGCTAATCTATGAGGTCCAGGAGGACGTGGCTGGGAACATGGTTTAGTCCTTCCATGTCTCCTTATCTTGTACCAAATACACACTTCAGGCATAGGAAGCATGTGACAAATGTCTGTTGCCTTAAAGTAAAATGAGTAGGAGACAGGATATGGGAGCACCACCATCTACTGAGGGTTGGAAGCCAGTTGGAAAATATGGTTCAGATTATAAAATGTGCCTATTCTCTAGCTCAGCAATTTCACTTCTAAAAATGTATTCTAAGGAAGTAATGAAATTTGTGTACCAAGATGTATTTTCAACTATCATCAACACAACCTTGTCTTCAGTAGGAAAAAGTTGGAAACATCCTAACTGCCACTTTAAAAATTGTGCAAAAGGTATACAATGGAACAGTATGTAGTTATTAAAAATGATCTCTAGTCATTAGAGGCAAAAAAGTCTCATGACGTATTTGTTGACAAGTGTAAAATGCTGCTTATGCAGCTGTATGATCCACTTTCTATGACACACACATATACATACTATAAAACTGTATAAATAAAAAAATGAACGATGGTTATGTCTGGATAAAGGATCACAGGCTATCTTTATTTCCCCATATTTTGCTTTATTCCTATGGATTATTTTGTAGAAAGCATTTATTTTATTTTATTTTTTTTAATTTTATGATAGTCACACAGAAAGAGAGAGAAACTGAGACACAGGCAGAGGGAGAAGCAGGCTCCATGCACCAGGAGCCCGACGTGGGATTCGATCCTGGGTCTCCAGGATCGCGCCCTGGGCCAAAGGCAGGCGCCAAACTGCTGCGCCACCCAGGGATCCCAGAAAGCATATTTTTTTATATTTGAGAAATAGTTATTTTAAGAAATGAATGATATCTTCAATGCCTGGATTTTTGGCATAGGACCTCAGCTGCAGGTTACTAAAAGTACATTTTAAAAGAGTTGTTGGGTATCATGAAATTATTACAAACAAATGCCTTTTCAGCTAGTAGCCTCTTTTTTTTTCTTTTGTAAATAACTAAACACCGGGACCTTTTAGTAGCTTCTCAGCTTGTTTCTATTCTACTCTTCACACTTATGTGAGGTCAGATATATAGAACTTTGAATCACCGAGTTACGGGATTTATTTGGGTAGTTTAATGATGGGGAAAGCCACAGGATATGCTTGAAAATTTCTCTGTTAGATAAAATGATAGGACCCCAAGGCACTTTATTCTGATTTTTTAAGATATGAGTACATATTAATATTAAGTGGACAGATTTATTTCTGACTATTTTGGAAAAATATCGACAATGGAACACTTGGTTCTAATCAGGTTGGCCGTCAGCCCACTGTAGGAGGAATTGTTTTATGAAAAGAAAAAAAAAAACACTTCCATGTCCCATCTGTGGAGAGAGTGGAGCCTTGACAACTGTTGTTTGTCATAGTGGACAGAATGAGATACAGAAAGATCCAAAAAGAGAAGCAGTTAATATGGAAAAGTGTGCATATGATATATACGAGTGAATGTTATTCCAGAGAGCAAAAATGAGATGAAAATATGTGATTTCAGGAAAACTAGCCTCTTGGGGTAGCTGTATTAAAATTTTTAAACATTCATTTATAATTTGTAGAAATTTTAAATAATCACAAATGTACCTTCAATAGCAAAGATTTGGGTAAAGTTGACCACAATTGTCCTGTTCTTTGTCCTTAAAGAGAATTTCTTTCCTGGCTTATTATTGCCTATTATGATCTTTGCAGTTGACCATTCCAAGATGAAGTGAAACAACTGAACACAGAGTTAACTGTGAACATGGCTTGGAAGAATTTTGCAACAATGGTGGTTATCGCTTGCATAATTCCATTTTTGTTGTCAAAGACTATAATTTTTATAAAACTTATTTTTCTCATGGAGGAATTTTCTATATGAAGAATAAAAACCTTAGTTTTGGTTATTAGACCTGTGAAATCCCATACTGGAGACCACCAAGTCTCTTTTATTATGTGATTTAGCTTACAGTAGGGTCTGTGATTATTCAGCTCCTCCAAAAGTAACTCCTGACTTTGATTTTGCAAAACACATTAATATTAATTTTGTTGCTTGAACATTTGCTTTTCATATAACAGAATCCACATGCTTGGTTAAGGCCAACATATGCTGTTTATTATTCAGGTTTATCTGTTCCTGATGATATAGCACATAAATCAAATCTAAATTAAACCAGCACCACTTCTCCCCTGTGTCATGATATTTAGGGATGAGATTGTTTGCTAAGGAATCATATGGAAGAATAAAATACTTTTGCTTATTGAACGTGACACAATATATTTAGAATCCTTTGTGAGATATTCCGATTGCTCTCAATAGTAACCCCATTACTGATCAGGAACTTTAAAATATTTCCATGGTAAGTCCTCTTGTTTACAGGGTTATTTAGCTTAACTTTTGAAATCTTTCTAGTAGTTACATATAAGCTTACAAGCGACATGGAATTTAAAATACATTAAGTTGGCTTAGTGAGGCTAAGGGTTTTTTTTTTTTTATTTTTTACTTGTTTGTTTGGTTTTAAAATCTGGAATGGAGGATACAACATTAATAAGATACATGTTTTAAAAGGCTTGGGGACCATTTTTATTCTTTTTGTCTTCAGTGGAGTAAAATGTTGGTTATAACAATATTCAAAGAGGTGTTGGGGTGTTTCTTATGTGAAAATGGTCTATAAATTCCAGGACTGAAGGAATATGGGGAGACATCTTTGTTAGTGTTTTCTTAAATTGTCTTTATAACCAAACCACATATTTTTATATTTAGCTGTACCAAGGTGAACTTTTTGTGACAATTTCTCATGTTTCTGTATTCCTTATACAATGTGGAAATATTTATCGAGTTCATAAATAAAATATACTTTTCATTGGAGATCACAGGCCTGATCTCAAGCCTATCAAGCTCCCATCTGAAAGACATACTGGCAAACCAACTTGCCAGACAGACCAACGTATTTTAGGTTTAGTTTAAATATTACCTCCTCCAAGCACCTTTGCTCTATTTTTTTGCTTGTTTGTGCATTTGTTTGCTTTTTCTTTCCAGAGCTGAAAATTCTCTTCCCTGTCTGTCAACTTTCATAATAGTTTTGTCTTTACAGATTGATTGCAAGGAATAGATTCATTCAAGTTTCCTACAAGTACAAAGGGTGTTCTTATGAGCCCTTATGGCCTATAAATTAAGGTATGCTGGCTCTTTCTCCAGATTTCTGGGATGCATGGTTTCTCTGCTTGGTCTCTCTGTTCCTCTCTCCACTAACTAGCATGGTGTTGGTGATCTATATAGCTCAGCTTCTCTACATCCTCTTATACTGCCTCAACTGCTGGGTTTCTTGCTTCTAATTCCCAATATAAGACTGATAACTTTCTTTTCCTTCAAGAGGTGTGCAAGCCCATGGAGTGCTTCACTACAATTGTCATCACTGGACTTGGGTCAGGATCTCTGATTAGAGAAATGAGACCTAAATGCATATGTCTATAAATATTATTCTGTGAATACCTGATGGGTGGAAGGTGGATATTTTGTTAATATATGAACAGATATATTTATTTATGTTTATTTATATTTTGCATATACATACTAAAAAGAGTGTCCAGGATCTGTTTCTACTAAAGATTGTCAGAAAGCTGGGGAAAAAAAGAGCAAAGAGCATGATGGTTAGTCACTGGGTCTAAAATGTTGTCTACAATTTGAAACAGGAATAAGAATATTTCCACCTGAATAATTGGCAAGAGATTTAATATATCAGAAGGCTTTATGTTACTAAAACGTGGAGAATGGAATCCATGAATTCTGTGAAGTCCTTATCACATCTGATCTCTTTGCATTTGGCAATGTTGACCACTCTTCTCTTCTTGACCCTTCCTTCTTCTTTTTTACCTATTTCTTCTCAGATTCTCCTGTTGGCTTTTTTCTTTCTTTTTCTTTTTTTCCCCCCACTCTCCAAGCGTTTGTATCATCCAGGCTATTTTTCTTGGACATTCTTAACTATACACTCATCCTAACCAACATCATTCTTTATCATGGAATCATTAGTCAACTGTGATCATGAAATCTGTGTTTCCACCCTCAACTTGTTCCAATTTATGGGACATTTCCCATTGGCCACTCACAGGCATATACAATCCTGCCTTCCCGAATCAAACTCTTTGTCTCCACCCCTTGCTCCTGACATTACTTCTGATTTTTGTATTTCTTATATCAGCAAGCATTTCCAACTAGCCACCCAAGGAAAAAGAGTCGATAATTATCTACTTTTCTCTTTTAGCTCCCAGTCTGAATCAATCATCATCTTATCAAATCTGTATATAGAACTTCCTCATATCTCACATAACTTTTTCTCCTGATTTGAGTATCATTCTCTCTATTCCACTATCCGGTTGCTTCCAGATTGAGTTCACTAGAATATGAATATGTCATGCTACTCCTCTCCTTAAGATCTTTCGATGGCTTCACAATGCCTACAGAATCAAACTCACGCTCATTTTCTATGGCATCAAAGATTATCAGGTCAGATGTCTCCTCTTACCTTTGGTCTTATCCTTCTTTTTCACATATTCTTTCCAGCCTCTATGCCTGATATAAACAAATAAAATATCTGGTTTGTAGAGGATTAAATTAAATACAATTTTCACCATTTTTAAAATGATTTTATTTATTTATTCATGAGAGACACACAGAGAAAGGCAGAGACATAGGCAGAGGGAGAAGCAGGCTACATGCAGGGAGCCCAATGTAGGATTCAATCCCAGGCCCTGGCATCACGCCCTGAGCCAAAGGCAGAAGTGCAACTGCTGAACCACTCATGTGTCCCCAATCTTTCACCATTCTGATGAAGATTACAAATTAAAATTTCTATTTTAACAATTTTATTTTAATCACCTGTAAGCTATGTTGAACTTTTTACTTCTGCTAAAGCACATGGGAGTATTTTTATGAAATATTACCATAATACCTAACTTACCAAATAGAAAGGACAAAATATACTTTTTGCTTTGAATTGATTAAATGACAAAGAAATTTACTCATACTGTGATCTAAAAAATAGATCTATGAAATAGATAGGAGGCGCAAACTGGATAAATTGAATCATATAGTATTTTAACAATTTACATGTAGTCATGTAACCTAAGAATTGACATTCTTAAGGTTTTTTGATAAAAGAAAGAAGGCATCATATGTTTAAAACATTAAATGTAATCCAGCATTTCAGTTTTGCTTCTGCTGAGTTCAGAGGCTATTTGAGAATCTAATTTACTGACTTATGATATGGTGCGTAAGAAAAAATGGGGTTGGATTAGAAAAATAGTTGTGGTCTTAAGTGTGTAGGGATTTGAATTATGTATTTTGTGGGAAAGGTCAGAAATTGAATTTAAACTATTTGCAAATGCCTTTGTTCTATTTCTATTGTATCATCAAAACATGATTTTTCTTTTCTGTCACATAATCCTCCATAGCTAGCTGGATGAAGTGATTATTAAAAGTTATGAAATTAAGTTTCAGGTGCTTTTTCCTATTCATTATCTTGTTCTTTACATAACTGATAAACTTGATTAGTGTTCTCTTAAAGTAAGCATTTCATGGCAAACAAAAAATTCCTCCTTGGAGCATAAGACAATCACTAAAATTGTTACAGTGAGAAAAGGTCAATATTTCAATCTTGTTTATTTTAGCTGGCATAAAAATGAATTGGCCAGATTTTCATTTAGCAATAGTATAATTTATCAAGTTAACTGTGTAAAAACCTTTAAAAAAGTTAAACGACTAAAGATGCTCCATCTCTCTGATAAAATATGTCTGTCTATGAAGGTCTATCTGATAAAACATGAATCATTGTAAGACTGGAGATAATCAAAACAAGTAGAAATGGAAACAGTGTTCTTTCTTTTGTTTGCCTGTTTTTTTCTTTTATTTTATATATCTCCTTTGTCCATCATGATGTATATTTTCAGTCTGGTTGCTCTTAACTATTTTTATTTCCTGTGCAGATTTTTAGTCTGTTGTGTGTATCTCTGAATTCTGAAGAGTTTTATTATTTTCCTGTCACTCTTCCTTAAGTGTTTTTTTTTTCACATAAATAAAATACATTCAGGGTAATAAAATGTGAACAACTCTTTCTAATACAGTGCCTCAGGGGGAAATATTATTCTATGCAATGTCAAAATTTGATCCAGTCCATTCCATCCCAAAGGCTTTAAACAGCAAATGTAGGTAGAAATATAGAAGATATATTTGCACTTCAGTAATCCCCAACTGTATTATGATTTTGTACTATGTGGATTAGTTTCTATTGCTGCTGTAACAAATTACCACAAACCCCAGTCTGATTCTAATGTTCTTAATGACTTACTTTACACCACTGGACAGGCCATGGGTTAGCATAGATTAGTTTGTCCAGATAATGATAGTTGTCTGGAATTGCTGGGCATCAAGATCCATGCTATGAATAAAAAAATACCTGTCCAGTTCAGAAATAGATGTCAGTTTGTGATCTGGGACTAATGAAGAAACCAATGATGGGCAACTGACTACAAAGATAACATAATGATTATTTCATCCTTGTCTACAGCCTAATGGTTGTAGTTAAGTGTTTCTAGAACTACCTGAGAGCACCAGACAGCTCTCTTCAGAATGAGACCACGTTCCCTAAGAAGAGGAGCTTACCTCTTCATATCCAAAACCTTAATTTAAACAAGCCAAGGAGGGGCCCATTAAGAGCTGTCCCATTAAGACCCAGTATTTAGGAAACCAACATTCAATCCTCAGTCTTCAAATCACAGAAGTTTAACACTAGAAAGGATCCAGAAGGCCATTTTCTCCACCGTCCTAAACATGTGCAGAACATGTAGACTAGGGAAGAAAAATAAAAACAAAAAACAGAAAACAGAGAACAAAACACTCAGGATTCAACTCTCTATTGTACTGGATACACAACAGCAAAGCTACAGCTCTGCTGTTCCCCACTTTTTACATCCTCAAAAGTTCCTAATTTTTTGCCTGTGACTGTGATTATGGCTCTATGTGCTATTTATATATAACACATATGCTTGAAAAAGCTCTTAAACATATATAATTATATATCGTTCTCACCACAGAACTTTCTAATTCTTAACTGGAGTAGCTACAGCCTTACTTTTCTGTCTCTCTGATCTTGTCTCCACTTCTAATCTATGTAATTTGATCTGGGCTGAATCAATGCTTTGGCTCCAAGATCCTAGCTCCTGATGATGGAATTTTCTTAATCTGTGCTTCCGCACTTCCTCGAAGTAGAGCTTGATGGACCAAGTCTCTACCACCTAACAGCTCTGAAGTGCTGCTTGTGTGTTACATGAGAATTGTGGACTTCGTTACTGAAGTTCTCTACCTTTCTCCCCATACTGCTCTATGTCTATACCTGTGTTCTCTCTGGTTACTCCATGATCACGATGAGTTTGGTGTTCTAGGAGGTCTGGTCACTTCCTACTTGAAATAGAAATAAAAGATATCTCTCCTCACTCTAAAGTGTGATGTTGCCTTTCATGTATCATCTTTAAAATATCTTCTGAAAGAATAAGATGAGGGGATTTTGTCAGTGAAACACTTTATGTCCTATATTTTGGAGGCTATCCATGCTCAATACAGAGAAATATGAAATTTGCAAATTAAGCCAATTAAAAAACCACCAAGTCTTAATCCCCAGACACTTTTACTGCATACACTTTGATATATTTCCTTTCAAGGTGTGATTTTATGACTTTCATGCCTTTCTATTTTGTTTTCAACTTTACAAATATTTATTTCTGATATTTAAAATATTATCTGCGTCTTATTCCATGAAGTAAACTTTTCATAACTTAAGTGATCATTTTTGCAAAGAGTTGGAAATAATGTTTCCCCTAATTTTACCTCTATAATTATCTTTGTCCATGGAATACTGCCAGCTTTCATATTTAGGATAATTCTTTAGAAGGTATTGTCAGAATATAAATGGTAGTTTGTGGAACTGGCCACAGTTCTCCACACCTCATGCATCCATGCCCCTTTGCAGTGTCATGTTGCCGCTTCTCCCTTCAAGAAGTAAAATCTCTTACTATAAGAATCTATTGGGATAGTGAGAGTTTGGATAGCAACAGATGCCTGTGTTATAAATGTAATTTTTCTTTTTTTAAGATCCACCTATTTTTTTTGAGAGAGCATACATGCTCGGGGAGAGGAGCAGAGGGAGAAGGAGAGAGTCTTAAGCAGACTCTACACTGGCCACAGAGCCCAATGCAGGTCTGGGTGGGTCCTGTGATTCTGTAATCACAACTTGAGCCAAAACCAAGAGTTGGACCCCTAACTGACTACGCCACTCAGGCACCTCTAATTATGAATCTTTAGAATCTGTGGGACCACAGCAGAGATTTTATGAAACAAAATAATAAACTGCTTCCTGGAATATCTTCTGATGATGGACAAAATTCAGAAATGCCTGGAATGTATTTTGATAGTGTGCAAGAATTAATATAAAAACAAATAATTCATATTTCTTGACTGAAAAACAACTCTATTATTTTCACAAAGTTTATATGTAGCTTATTATTGTTTTTAGTATTGAAAAAATGCCAAATTTTCTGTCAATAAAGTAGAAAGAGCTAAGTTCATGTCTTTTACCAGAATGTTAATCATGTTCCATTAAAGCTCATGGTTCAAATAAAGAAAATTTGAAACCATCATAGAGGGGAAATCATTAATTAAGTCACCAGCTCAGTTTTACATAATATCACATCAATCACTATTACATAATAAACCATTTGAAATAATATGAACATCCAAAAAGAAATTTTTAAAGAATGACAATAAAGTAAAAAAATCAGAAACTGTCATTAGAACTTTAATTTATATTAGACATATTCAAACATTTCTAGATAGAAAATATTAATAACACCAATAAAAAATAAATTTATTATTAAAAAAGAAAATATAGCATTTCAGAAAAGTAATACTAGTGTGTACATATTATTGTAATCTAGACTTATGGCTCCATTTGTAGGGAAACATTAGGAAACATTTTTGGAACTTTTCCACTTTTTTGGAAAAATCTACATAAAATAGTAGAATTCTAATTATCCTTGATAAATGGTCAATTGTTTTACAAAAAAGTAATCGATAAATAAATGTGAAATTCAAGACTGAAGGTAATTTTATGGTTTTCATTGATCATGGAACTGAAAGGAATATTATCTAAAATAATCTATCGGTTTTTATTGTTGGTGATCAAAAAAATTAAATGAGTAATATCTGGATGAAAATTTTATGGTATAATTTCTCATAGCTGTATAATAAAATATGAAAGCGTGTGAAGTTTAAGACAGATTTCTATAAGAGTTTCTGGATATTTTAATTCAGCACTACATTATCATGTTTAATTATTTCTGGATAAGGCATTAGAAGGTGTAAATAACACAAATCATTAAATTTCTTTCTTGATACGGTTTATACTTATATGTTAGATAAACATTAGAATTGAATGACTTACTAACTTACTGAGAATTCACATAACGAAAATTGAAGTGTTTGTACCTCTATGGGCAGCTAATGCCACTAGCTCAGCAAATGTGGTTTGGGAGTTTTAAGTATTGTAAGTTCACTATCAGAGAAACTTGAAATAGTAATAATTAAAAACTTGAAAAGTAAATGTATTTTTTGAGAGATTCAGGTTTGAGTAACAATAGTCTTATGGCTTTCACTACTTTGTTTAGTTTTATATTAAAAATTGTTTTATTAAAGCTGGCAGAGTAATTGGATGCATGATAAAAATTATGAAATCTGTAAAACTAAATAAAGTTGGGATAGAGAACAAGATATAGAAATAAAGGCACATGTTATAACACTTGAAGCAAAATAATTCCAATGAAAAGGCTGTTATACTCACTGATAAATCATGTAAAATTGATATCACAAGTGAAATATTTAATAAACTTCTAAGTGCTTTCAGTTTATTGAGTCTTAGCTCCTTTTCAAATAATATTATTTATGGGTTAGTGATTAATAAATATCAGTAGCATTAGGTTAAGTAATTAAATATATTTAAAATAATTTTCATGAATTAGTAATAGACGTATTTATTTATTTTTATTTAGAGAGGAAGAGTGAGGAAGAGGAGAGGGAGAGAGAGAATCTTTTTTTTTTAAGATTTATTTATTTAGTTTAGAAAGAGAGAGAGGACGACAGAGCACGGGAGCTTGTGCGTGGAGGTAGGGGGCAGACTTAGAGAATCCCAAAACAGACTTCCTGCTGAGCATGGAGCTGGAGGCCCCTGGGTTTGGATGCTAACTGACTGAGTTACCCAGGTGCCCTAAGAGAGTGAAGCAGGCTCTATGCCCAGTGCAGAGCCCAGCTTGTGGCTCAATCTCACCGCCCTGAGATCATAACCTGAGCCAAAATTAAGAGTTGGATGCTTAACCGACAGGGCCTCCCAAGTGTCCTAGTAATCGATATATTTAATGTGTAAAACCATAGTGTATTATAGGCTAAAAATATTTTGCATTTAACTTTTGCTAATTTAGCAGAGACATAGAGAGAATTCAACATAATGAATTATATTTCTCTGCTTGGTCTATGTCACATAGTAATGAACAATTTATGGGAAAGTTTTAGAAGTTAATACAGTTTCTTATGTCAAATTATGACTCAAATACAGGCATCATTTAGCTAGAGGCAGCCATATCAGGACTCCAATTTTTAAAAAATCAATTTTGAAATTATTCGAATGATTTTATGAATTGCATATATTATGAGTTATATTTATGTTACAACATATATCATTTAATCAGCAGCCTCAATATGTTTAAGTACATATGTCTGAATAATTTATTACATATTGGTTTATATGTACCTATGTATCACAGCACACAGGTGGTTTTGTGTTTTGAGTACCACTCTGCTTTATTGGCTTCTGTACATGGAAGTCCAGAGACTGCACCCTGAGTGTTCAAATGAAGAGAGAAGGGCCACCTGTCATGCGCAATGCAAGCAATGTAGGTTCACAGGTGGCGCTTCACCCTTCTGTGGCCAGCCACCAGCCTGAATCTCTGGCTGCATATGTCCTGCTGTATTGCCTTGTGCACAGGAAACCCCAAATCACTCTGAACCAAGTAGAGTTCCCTGAACCAAAAGAAAGCAGAATAAAGCCCCTAAGCCCCTTTTCCTCAGTCAACTCATTCTGCAGTGATGTTTTCTATTTCCAACCCATCAAACCCCACATGCCATCTCCTGTCACAAAGTTGATTTTATTTGTGATCTAAGACTTGAAATGACAACAAGATGGACTTTTTAATTATGCAAAGTTAAGCAATTTATTACTCCTTGCCCTTGGAGAAATGAAAGGTCACTTACATCTCAAGCAGGATATGAAATGCTTGGTTAAGTAAGGTAAATTGAGTTCAGTTTTAATATCGCTCATTTCCTTGAGAAAGTAAGGGAAAAAAATGGTTTTCCTGAGAGAGAAATTGAGATTATACTGAAAGTGCCTAATGTGGATTACTAAAGGCGAAACACCTCAAACTTTGAGTATATAATATGAACTACTGGGGTTTCTTTGGAATTTCATGTGGTTGTGTTATGGAGGTGAGAGCTAAGTGTCAAGGGAAGGACTATGTCTGCTCTTGGAAAGAATTACTCAGGAGAAGGTGAGGAGGCTGTTTCTGGGCACAGAGCAGTCAGTGTTATTGCTTATTCACAGTAAATTTTTGAATGAACACATTGTAAATACATGTGAAATTTTTCTTCTTTCCCTCCTTCCATATACACGACATTGAATGTGCTGTTCTGGTCCCTCTTTTCCCACATTGTTGGACAAGACCAGGTTGCCTTTGCTTTTTCAGTCTTGGTTGAAGTTCGGCCTTCTGATCCAAGTCTGGTTTTGAGAGACTAATGTTAAGTCTCAATGGACCAAGTAGGGGTTTGTCCAAGTAGGGGTTTGACCAAGTAGAGGCTTTCCATCTATTAACCTTGTTCTCTGCCACCCAGTTCCCCAGCAGTTAACTGGCTAAACAAGTTAAGATATAATTTCCACGGGGAATATACACTGGGAGTCTGGGATTCTAAAAATTTGCATTGGCAAAGTGTCTAAAACTCCTTTGTTTGCATTCTCTTAATTACTAGAGTCCAACAACATTAAAGAGTTCAAGAGAATGTTTGCCAGGGGAAGTCTATATTTTTAGCAAGCTAAAAAGATGTCGAATATAAATAAGTCACTCCTGAGCATGTACATTTCTACTATGTTATTTCCTTCTGGATATTCTTCCCAAATTTATATTTTTAAAACATATTTAAAGTGTACTAAAATTATGCATCTCAAGTTTTCTCTATGTAAGACTTTTTTTTTTAAGATTTTATTTATTTATTCATGAGAGACAGAGAGAGAGAGGCAGAGACATAGACAGAGGGAGAAGCAGGCTCCACACAGGGAGCCTGATGTGGGACTTGATCCCGTGTCTCCAGGATCACCACCTGAGCCAAAGGCAGATGCGGAACGCTGAGCCACCCAGGCGTCCCTCTCTATGTAAGACTTAAAATTTTCCTCTTGGTTGCTATTATCTTCGTGATCATTATTAAATGTAACCAATTTTTCAAGGAACACTCTCTAGTTTCTGACTGCCTCAATAATCTTACTAAACAAATTAATTTATTATGATTTTTTCCCTCCTTTTTAATGTATTTCCCCGGGCTAAATTTCTAGACACAGAATTATGGAATAAAAGATTCTGAAATGCTTATGATTCATTATATGAAATGCCAAACTTTTTCCAAAAAAGAGTTTTAAACAGATTATATCTCATAATACAATATATATTGTTTTTGTCATTCTCCAACATTATGAAATTACATTTAATTAAGTTTTATTTATTCATTTTTAACTGGACCCCTTTCAGACTCACAGCAAATCATAAGCTTCTGGAGAAAAAAATGTAGCAGTGTATTTACTGCTCAACTTTTAATTTTCTGTAACAGAACAATACCTAACACGTACCAATGAATGGTAAATATTTGCTGCATTGATCTGAATTAATAACGAATTTTTTTCACAGTCAAATTGCCAAATTACTTTGTGCTTTGGTCAATTATTTCATTATGATCTTAGCATTTTTTTAATTAACTGAGACTTGCATTCTCTATTCTTAGTGTATATTTTAAAAATGAAATGCTTCATGGGTTTCTGTGTCACCCTTACAAGGGGACATATCTACCTTCTCCATGTTGTGCCAGTTTTAAGATATTTTCTGCCAAAGTATGCATCATTTAATTTAATTTTACTAATAGAGTAAGCAATTATATCTCTGAGTTTACGTTTGCATTTGAGATACAATCAAGCTAAACATTTTATTTTTTATTTTTTTAAAAGATTTTTCTTATTTATTTATTAATAGAGAGAGAGAGAGAGAGAGAGAGAGAGAGAGAGAGAGAAAGAGACAGGCAGAGGGAGAAGCGGGCTCCATGCAGGGAGCCCGATGTGGGACTCGATCCCGGGTCTCCAGGATCACGCTAAACCGCTGTGCCCCTGGGGCTTCCCAAGGCTAAACATTTTAATGCTTGTTTACTAAAATTGTATTTATCTTGTAAATTGTTTCCTCATGTGTTTGCTCATTTGTGTGCTCATTTTAATTTTAAAACAATAATTATAATTAAGTTTTAATGTTTTCCTGTTACGTTTGCTCTAGATTTTTTTAGCCTTTTTGGATTTCTATTTAATGGCTATAATTCAGAAATTTCAAAATTTTATATTATTTTGTTTGTTCTTTTTGAGGGAAATTACCTTTTTTCTTAGGTCAAAAATTATTGACCACAATTCGTATTGCCTCACAATAAACAAATATCCAGTTTTATTTTATTTGAGGCATTCTAGATATTGTTAATGTTTTGTGTAATGATCTAAAGTGTATTTAGAGTATATTTAGGGATGGGTTATTATTTTTTGTGATGGATTATTATTTTTTGAATAGACATTTTTCTCAAACTTGCAGAATTGTCTAAGTTTTTTTTAATTAAAATTTTTTTTTCTGTATTGATGTATGGGTTAGTTTTTAGTTTTCCCAACTTTTCCTTATAATGTGTTGATTTTTGTACTACACTATTTCATTTATTGATTGCTTAGCAAATATTTTAATATTGTAAATCTAGTCTCCCCCATTATTTTTCTTCTGAGATTATCCTCAATTATTCTTTACTAATTAATAGTCGAAATCAAATTTGTCATCTGAATGTAATGGTCCAAGAAGGAGCTTATGATTTTGATTACATTTTTATTAAACATTTATATTATTTTAGAAATGACCAATATTATACATAACTATCTCTTCCCATCCAGGAACATTTACATTTCATCAAACGTAATTTTCTTCTAACAGTTTTTAGTGTTTGTAGTATGTCAAATATCTTTCTCATTCAGATTTTTAAATTATGATAATAATTTTAGCTAATATTTTGATGAGATACATTTTCATTTTTTGACTATCTTGGTTATTTAGGAATGCTGTTGAGTATTATGTTATTATCCTGTCTCATTCTTAGACTTAATTACATGTTATAGTTTGATTTCTTGATAATGATATGTCTCTTCCTTTCTTGTAGGTATGTACATTTCCTTTCAGTATGGTGACAGTTGCTTTAGTTCAGACATTTTTTATCATGACAAGTAATCAGAATTTTATTTCCATTTTCACTGTTTTTTATAACAAATAAATGTTGAATTTGAGCAATGTACTTCTAAAAGTATGCATTGAACCTATTATATTTTTGCACATATTTCTTAAATTGTGATTGTGATATCCTTCTATTGGAAAATTATAGAATTTCTGAGGTAAATTTTTTAGATCGTGATAAATTGTTCTGTCATACTAAATCCCATATACTGGTTGGCTTTTAAATCTGAAAATAAGCAGAAGGAAAAATAGCTACAATAATAGAGTATTTACTCAAATATTTATGGCTTAGGCAATCTATTTATATCTAAGAGTTTGCCAAAATGCTTATGGGAAGCTCAGTCTGCTCTGGCAAGGCTTACAGACCTCTTGTGTTTACTGAGGGTTGATTAACAAGGGATGCCCAGCATTCCTATTGGGCTGGTCAGTTTTCCCAACACTCTTCTGCTTGAGATAGTTGTCAGGGCATCAGGAAGGTTTGGAAGGGTATTCTTGTAATTCAGCATGCAGAATTTCACTTATTTCTCCTTTGACAGTATAACGTCTTGTCTTTATTTTCAGCTGTTTCTTTGCTCTGTGGGGCGGCTTCCTTAGAAATCGGCATGTCAGCTATGGTGAAGGATGGTTAATCATGTTGCACGATTTGAAAAGGTGCATCTATGGTTCTAACATTTTTGTTTCAGACTCTCTACCTACCTTCCTGTTTTATGGGTTACCCCCCACATCCCTACTTCCCTTTCTCTGAAGATAATGGGTATCTTCATTCATGAGCCTTTCTAGAATTTTATGATGTGATTTGGCTTATTTATGCTGGCAACTCTCCAAGAAGTCACTTAGCTTTTTGTTACTATTACTCCAACCATATGCCTCCCAATTTTTATTGACTTCATTAGAGTGCTTTTATTTCCTTTACCATTTTCACAGTCTTGTGTGTTAATGCTTTTATTTATTTATTTTTTTAACTATGTAAGTTCCATTTTAGTCAAGTTTAGGGAAGAAGCAGAGAGAGATGTGTCTGCCATGTCTTTCAGAAGTCTCTGTCATGATACATGTTTATACTGTCTGTGGTAGACAGAACCAATTAACTCTCCTGGCATCAGGGAATTTACCCATTGTTAACAAGACTTCAGATTTACCAGCTTTGTGGTTTTGAAGGAGCAGGTTCTTATCGACCCCAGGCCATCATCATCATCGATAGCAGAAGGTGAAGAGTCTTCCAGTTCTTGGCTTTATTTTTCCTTATGGAGAGATTTCAGATCGAGTAACACTCCCCTTACTCAGTTTTCCTTTGGGAAAAGAGTGATAGCTGATTGGATAGAATGAAACTTCATGTTCCCAACTCAACTCTTTTCTCTCTTGCTAGATTTTCTTCCCCTCAGTAAGGCAACATGGGTTGCCTTACTTATTAACATAAGTAAATAAACTTAGCAGTAGAGGCTTTGTCTGTCTAAAGTTTTCCAGAGAGCTGTGGTTGAAATGTGAGCAAACCCATTGGGTCCCAATCTAAGCCATATTCTCTATTCAGTCTATAAGAAAAGGGGCTGACATGTTGCTCTCCATATGTCTATCGTGTGGCTTATTTTCTGTTTCTGAACTTGGGAAGAAAAGAAAGAGCTGCTGCATATTATATCTACTCTCATCTCCACTCCTAAAACAAACAAAACAAAACCCAACAAGTTTAATCTTCTCTTCGATGCTGCAACATTTGCTTTATTGATGGAGGCTGGGTCTAAGCTGGTAGTACATAGCACTCTTTTGACTATGGTGACTGTTAAGGGTTGGACATCACCTAAGTTTCTATAGAATGAAGCAATGAATTTCACTTGACATTTTTAGTTGAGAGATGTTGACTCTTTTTCTGGCTGGTTTTATAAGAAGGTGTCATACTGTTACCGTTACTCGAACTTGTCTGTATACCCAATGTGCAGTAGGCCAATGTCAGAGACACCAATTTTGAAGCAAAGAAAGCGGTATGATCAGAAGGACAGCCCAACAAGAAGACACAGGATCATTTCTAAAGCTGCCTTGCCCCTGTGGAGCCTAGGGATGGCTTATATACATGAGAAGAGTGTAAGGGGTTTCTTGAAACCTCAAAGTGTGGGGGCTTGAAAAATCTGGAGGTAAGCATTCTTCTAGACAGTGAAGTGCTACTTGAGACCTGGTACAGTCAGGTACATCAAGGCAAATGTTACCTTCCTGTCCCCATTAGGCTTCTACAGTCAGTGGGTAAATAGGAAGTAGTGGTAAGAAGACAAAGTCAATGACTGATTTAAGTAGGGAACAAAATAGAATGTAAAGCTAAGTTAATTAATAATGCAGTGAATACAACTATAGATCTGCTTATACTTTCAAAACAGGCCCAGGAACCAAGGGTCTGGCCACAATACTGGGGACGACTGTCCCTATTTCATAGCCATGACAAATCCAGCAAGTACGTGGAGGAGGAATTCAGATTAGAGAACTGAGACAGAAGCCACAGGGAATTCCACCTGAAGTTTACTTCTAGACTTTTGTTTTACGTGGGTTAATAAATTTCCTTACATGTTTAAGCCCATTTGAGATGGTTTCTCATCATTAAAAACATTATTGCACAGTTGAATTTGCTTTTCTAGGATTTCTGTAGAATTTTCACATTTATGATAATGTGAGCTGTCAGTGGTTCACAGAACATGAGCATTGCTTTTGGGTTCTAAGTGATTCTCATATGCACAAGTCAAAATACGTTTCAACCAGGATTAAGTTTACTTAGCCTTAAGACAGGATATGTGGCAGACCACATTATATGAACGGCAACAATAAATCAGAGGTCTTGAGTTTCCTAAGTATGTCTGCTGATATCCTTACTTTATTGTCAAGATGAATGTGGTCACAAGAGACAAGATAAGGCAAGTTTAAAGCACCTTAATTCAGAGAAGCCATAAACTCTGGGGTCCTTTCAGCCTTTTTACCTGGAAGAGGTATATGGTTGGCTCCCATTCTCCATTGTAGCACGATCTCAATAATATTAGTTTTGTTACTCAATAAACAAACTCAACAATGAAGTGAAAGTGTATGGTCTGGAAAATACTCACCTCAGATGAATATTTGAATAGAAGATACATAAACATCAAGTAAATACATAAAAATATGCAATATAGTGTTAATCATTATTGAATTATAAGTTAAAATCTCAATGAGATGGTGCTACACAACCATTAGAAAAACAAATATTAAAAAGTATACACCTATGTTATGGTCTATGCATTCCATTTGTTGATATATATATATTTTTCAAGACTTCTATCTATTTGTTCATGAGAAACAGAGAGAGAGGGACAGAGACACAGGAAGAGGGAGAATCAGGCTTCCTATAGGGAGCTCGATGCGAGACTCCATCCAACAATACCAGGATCACGCCCTGAGCCGAAGGCAGGTGCTCAACCACTGAGCCACCCAGGTGTTCCCATTTGTTGACATTTTAAGAGAAATAAGACATATGTCCAATAAGGACTTTTATGTTTATGTTAATAATAACTTTATTCATAGTGGCCCAAAACTGAAAATGACTCAAATAAACATTCATAGATGTTTGGATAAACAAATGAGGTATGTTCAACCTCTTCCTGTTTGCACGGTGTGAAGATTTTAAGTTCTCTTTTTACATAGGTTACTGAGGATTCTGGGATTAATAACATGTCAGTAATTGCCAAATATTATATTCCATCTTTTCTTTTTTTTCCTAGTTTATGTAATGATTTCCTTTTCATAGTCTCTGATAATTTTTGCAGCAAAATGTTTATCTGAATTTTTCTCTTTTGTATATTTTAAAAATATAAGCTGTATTGCTTGGTAAAGTTTCACTTCATTGTTAATTTGAGTTATATTTCTTCTAAGTCTAAAATTGTTTGGAAGATTCTAAAGGAGTACAGTAGAATAAATGTAAAGGCTGTCAGACCTCGGTCCAAAACCTAATGATTGTGCTAATGCCAATTTAAAAATTTTTAAAGTTCTAGTTCCTCATTATATTGAGGAACTATTCTGATATATATGTATAATTACCTCTATTTCAGATTCTGAAAATAGAGGTAATTATACATATATCAGAATAGTATTATGATGAGGTCTGAGATAACATATGTAATATATCTAGAAAAAATATTAGGTTCCTTTTCCCCTTCAGATTTAAATAACTTTAGGGCAAGGCAAGAAATCTACATATTTTTATTAGTATAATCCTTTTAGGGATGGTAAAGTTATAGAAGAAAATTTACCTTCTTTCCATTCTTCCCCAGGGGCTAATTTTTCAGTGCTTGATACACATAAGTCTGTGTGTGTGTGTGTGTGTGTGTGTGTGTGTGTGTGTGAGAGAGAGAGAGAGAGAGAGAGAGAGAGAGAGAGATACTTTTATTTTTAACTAATCTCCTAAAAGAAAAAACTTTGGCATCCTGAATTTTTATTAATGCAACTTGTTTATTTGCAAAAGCCGTAAGTGCTTGGTATTCATGGCTTGACAAGTATTTAATTATGGGAAGGATGACTAAGGGCCCAAGTCCTGCAAAATCTAATGCATGTTTGTGATGAGGCCACACTTGCTATGTGCTGCTTTCAGCCCGTGACTGAGCAGAACAGGGATACTTAACCTACTTTCTGGGAGACAGGAGACTCCTCTAACAGCCATTTGGCTCAAGGACTCTATTCTCCTGGTGCTTTTTTCTTTTTCAGCTTACTGAAATTTCAAGAAAGAACTTCTTTTTTTTTAATAATAAATTTATTTTTTATTGGTGTTCAATTTGCCAACATACAGAATAACACCCAGTGCTCATCCCGTCAAGTGCCCCTCAGTGCTGCCACCCATTCACCCCCACCCCCCGCCCTCCTCCCCTTCCACCACCCCTAGTTTGTTTCCCAGAGTTAGGAGTCTTCATGTTCTGTCTCCCTTTCTGATATTTCCTACCCATTTCTTCTCCCTTCCCTTATATTCCCTTTCACTATTATTTATATTCCCCAAATGAATGAGAACATATAATGTTTGTCCTTCTCTGATTGACTTACTTCACTCAGCATAATACCCTCCAGTTCCATCCACGTCAAAGCTAATGGTGGGTATTTGTCATTTCTAATAGCTGAGTAATATTCCATTGTATACATAAACCACAGCTTCTTTAAGAAAGAACTTCTTTTTGAAAGGTGATGAGGATTTGAGCAGAGCCTAGGCAAAACTGTCTTTGAAATTAAATTCTTCTGGAATTCAGTGTGTTTTTGGTTACTGTTTGTTTTTATTTTATTATCCATTTATTTTATTATTTATTTATTTATTTGCTTGCTCGTTTGCTTATAGACTGTATATTTATGTTTCAGTGGGAGCAAAGTGGTCACAAGGAGAAAGAAAATTGTTCATATAATTCCTGTCCTGGGTTGTTGACACAAGCAGGTATTTTACATACTGTCCCTTTTATGCTATATTGATTTCTGAGCAACCTTACTTCTCACTTTGGTTACAGTGACTATGTTCTTACCAGCTACATCAGATTCATGAATATTTCTGAGCCTTAAGTATGGCTCCCATAGGTGTTTTCCCATGAGATGGGTTTGAGAAGGTAGAAATAACCTGTCTAATCTAGTTAGCCCAGGTACAACTGGAATGCAACCTTTAGTAGTAGATCTGTGTTCATCCATGTCATCTATTGTCGTAAGATGCATAGCTTTTATTTTTTTACATTTATTTTTAAGATGTATAGCTTTTAGATGTTATTGTTATTGTTCTATAAATGACTATTTTTATAGATTTAAGTAACATGCTTACATTTGCATTAAGCAACTTTTTAGCATCAGTACTAAAATATTAGTCTCCTCTATGTATTAGTCTCTTCTATGGAATTTTAGATGGCAAACACACCTACATTTCCTTTTATCTACTCCTCCTTCCTCACATCTCAAATTTTGATATGCTCTGAGATTTGGGCCTGTTTGTTTCACTAAAATTATCATTTTCACTTTGAATGTTAAAATACATAGTATATAATTTTATTTATTTTTTCATGGTATACCATTCTAATGTTGACATTTACTGTATAACCATTTTTACATGTTTATTTTAAAAAGTGGATTTGATGCTTGGTTGTCACTATAAACATTTTAACTATCATACAGAGAAGTAGAAGTAAGACATAAGATATAGGAAATAAGTCATATCTTCTGTGAGGTCTATGTGATAAGTAGAGGTAGAAGGAACAAAGCCAGGGAGCAGGCACAGGGGAGCAGGGAAATGGTCACTTGCACTCTTCTATAAATCATGCAGTTCTCTGACAAGGTTATCTCAAAAATGCTCTGAGTCTGGGCAATTATATCATCTTTTCCATACAACAGAAGTTCTCCTGAAAACAAAACCCTACAGACATCTCCCAGGAAACTGTAAACAAAGCACTTGTGGAACAACTGCCAGTATCTTTAGATTTTAATGATCAAATTCCCTAGAACTGATCAGCTGAAGCTACATGCTATAAGCACAATTAAAACAAACTTCTTTTTTCTCACCCCTCCCCACTGACCTCATCGCCACCACTTGATAACTATTGAACTAAGTTTTTTTCAATTTATGATTCAGAAAAGCAGATTCCTTAACCCTGGATATATGTCCTGATGAACCCATCATAAGTTGAAAATATTGTTAAGGCAAAAATGCACTTAATAAAAAAATTTAAAAATGCATTTAATACACCTAACTGACCAACCATAGCTTAGCCTAGCCTATCTTAAACATATGCTGAACACTTACATTAGTCTGCAGTTGGGCAAAATCATCTAGCACAAAGCCTATTTTACAATATAATGTTGAATATCTCGTGATGTATTGAATATTGTACTATATAAGTGAAAAACGGGATGTTTGTATGTATACAGAATGGTTGTAAGTAGATCAGTTGTTTACCTTTGTGATCACGTGGCTGCCTAGAAACTGGCTCACTGCCATTGCCCAGCATCATGCTAGCATATCACATATTGCTAGCCCAGGAAAAGATCCAAATTAAAAATTTGAAGTATGGTTTCTACTGAATGAGTATAGCTTTCACACCATTGTAAAGTTGAAAAATTGTCAGACTGTTTTAAGTTGGTGACCATCTATAAACTAAAGATCTGATTTAATTCGCCCAGACTCTTATCTTAAAATTCAAAGTAACATTCCATATAGCAAATTATTATTATAGGTATTTTTTTTTCTTTCAACTTCCAAAGTAGTTCTATATTTAGGTTTATTCTTAGATAGCCTCAGATGGTATTTTTTTTTTCTCATGGAAAGGAAGCAATGAAGATATATGGTTCCTAATTTCCTACATTTTTTCAATTTTTTTTGTTGTTGTTGTTGTTGCTCTACTAAATAAATATCAACTGGAATGACAATGGAGTTCTCAGATCTACTCTGTCAATTATCTCCAGCTATTCCATCTCCTGGCTTCTAATAGTAATGAGAAAATCTAGCACCAGTTTGATTTTTGCCCTCAATGAGTAGCTTTTTGTTCTGCTAACTTACTAGGGAACAGCATGGATGAAGGTATACTTCTCACTAGACAAGCTTATGAAGAGAAACTTGTAGAATCCTTCATTTATCATTAAACCTTAATACTCTACCAAACTCTTTAGGTTCTTTGTGTTTTGTCATTTTGGCCTACCACACGGTGAGGGCTTTTGATGTGAAGATTCACACTTTTACTTTGGTCAGGATTTTATCTATTATGAATTCGACTATTTTTTTTAGTTCATTTTGTTATGTTATTTTTAAATTAACAATTGTAGATCACATCATGATTATATGCCGTCAAAATTCTTATCTTCTAATAGACCGTATTTTTTTTCATTTTTGTTTCGATTTGTATTGTAGAGGATATGATTTGATGGATTTGATTTTCTGTAATAGTGATTCTGCATTTTTCTACTTCTATGGCCATTTTTTAGTTCAGATCTGGTATTTTTAATTCCTTAAATCATTTTTTCAATTTTCTGATTGAGTGTAGAATAATTATTGTAAAGTTTACAAATCTTGTGTGTAGGCTAGATGAATTTTTATAAATAGATAAACCTATAGAACCACCACCCAATGATAGCCACTTAATTTCTATCACCACAGGTTAGCTTTGTCTGTTTGATCTTCACTTAAAGGAAGCATATAATATGTACTCTTTTGTGTCTGGCTACTTTTATTTAATATTATGTTCATCATATTTTTTTTTATTGGTGCTCAATTTGCCAACATACAGAATAACACCCAGTGCTCATCTCGTCAAGTGCCCCCCTCAGTGCCCATCACCCCGCCCTCCTCCCCTTCCACCACCCCTAGTTCGTTTCCCAGAGTTAGGAGTCTTTATGTTCTGTCTCCCTTTCTGATATTTCCCACACATTTCTTCTCCCTTCCCTTATATTCCCTTTCACTATTATTTATATTCCCCAAATGAATGAGAACATATAATGTTTGTCCTTCTCCGACTGACTTACTTCACTCAGCATAATACCGTCCAGTTCCATCCACGTTGAAGCAAATGGTGGGTATTTGTCATTTCTAATGGCTGAGTAATATTCCATTGTATACATAAACCACATCTTCTTTATCCATTCATCTTTCGATGGACACCGAGGCTCCTTCCACAGTTTGGCTATTGTGGCCATTGCTGCTAGAAACATCGGGGTGCAGGTGTCCCGGCGTTTCATTGCATCTGTATCTTTGGGGTAAATCCCCAACAGTGCAATTGCTGGGTCGTAGGGCAGGTCTATTTTTAACTCTTTGAGGAACCTCCACACAGTTTTCCAGAGTGGCTGCACCAGTTCACATTCCCACCAACAGTGTAAGAGGGTTCCCTTTTCTCCGCATCCTCTCCAACATTTGTGGTTTCCTGCCTTGTTAATGTTCCCCATTCTCACTGGTGTGAGGTGGGATCTCATTGTGGTTTTGTTTGTATTTCCCTGATGGCAAGTGATGCAGAGCATTTTCTCATGTGCATGCTGGCCATGTCTATGTCTTCCTCTGTGAGATTTCTCTTCATGTCTTTTGCCCATTCCATGATTGGATTGTTTGTTTCTTTGGTGTTGAGTTTAATAAGTTCTTTATAGATCTTGGAAACTAGCCCTTTATCTGATATGTCATTTGCAAATATATTCTCCCATTCTGTAGGTTGTCTTTTAGTTTTGTTGACTGTATCCTTTGCTGTGCAAAAGCTTCTTATCTTGATGAAGTCCCAATAGTTCATTTTTGCTTTTGTTTCTTTTGCCTTCGTGGATGTATCTTGCAAGAAGTTACTGTGGCTGAGTTCAAAAAGGGTGTTGCCTGTGTTCTTCTCTAGGATTTTGATGGAATCTTGTCTCACATTTAGATCTTTCATCCATTTTGAGTTTATCTTTGTGTATGGTGCAAGAGAGTGGTCTAGTTTCATTCTTCTGCATGTGGATGTACAATTTTCCCGGCACCATTTATTGAAGAGACTTTCTTCCAGTGGATACTCTTTCCTCCTTTAGCGAATATTAGTTGACCATAAAGTTCAGGGTCCACTTCTGGGTTCTCTATTCTGTTCCATTGATCTATGTGTCTGTTTTTGTGCCAGTACCACACTGTCTTGATGACCACAGCTTTGTAGTACAGCCTGAAATCTGGCATTGTGATGCCCCCAGATATGGTTTTCTTTTTTAAAATTCCCCTGGCTATTCAGGGTCGAATGTATCAATAGTGTGTTTATCTTCAGTGATATCTAGGTTTTTTTGTTTTGTTTTGTTTTGTTTTAATGAATTTATCAATCCATTCTGTTGTTGATGGGCATTTGGGTTGTTTCAAGTTTGGGACCAGTTAGAATAAGGCTATGCACATGTTTGAGATGTCTTGCTACACACATGAGTGCCTTTCTAGATATAAAATTGCTGGGTCATAGGTTATATGAATATATAGCTTTGGCACATAATGTTAAATAGTTTTCCAGAGTGATTATTCCACCTTATATCCCCATTAACAGTGGGTAAGAGCTCCACTTGCTCTACATTCTCACTTATGATTTTTTTCATAGCAGCCATTCTTTTGGTGTGTAGTAATAGCTTACTGTAGTTTTATTTTCTTCTCCAATGCATATTTCATATATTTACCTACCATTTGGATATATATTCTTTTGTCCAGTGCCTATTCAAGGCTTTTGCCCCCTTTTAATTGGATTGTTTGTCTTTTTCTTATTGATTTGAATGCGTTCTTTATCCTTTAAATTCTTTTCCTATCTGTACCTTATTTTTTTAGATACTTTATTATCTACTTTTCCATATCATATGTATATAAGACCCTTAAAATATTAAAAGGTCATTGAAAGGTACATTGAAAGATCGAAGCAGTCACTATTTAAAATTTCTTTTTCTTTTTTGGGCTACATCTTTACAAGTAAGATCTTCATCTTTGGGCAGCTCTGGTGGCTCAGCGGTTTAGCGCCGCCTTCAGCCCAGGTATTGGTCCTGGAGACCGGGGATCGAGTCCCACGTCTGGCTCCCTGCATGGAGTCTGCTTTTCCCTCTGCCTGTGTCTCTGCCTCTCTCTCTCTCTACCTCTCTCTAATAAATAAATAAATCTTAAAAAAATAAAAAGATCTTTATACCTGTAAATAGTGTGCCTCCCACTATAACCCTGATATGGACTAAATATTTGTGTCCCTCCCATCATATCCATGTGTTGAGCCTAACACCCCAATGTGATGGTGTTTAGAAGTGAGACCTTTGGGAAGTAGTTAGGTCACAAGAGTGGAACCATCACGAGTGGGATTAGTGTCCTGTAAAAGAGGCCCAAGAGAGGTCATTTATCCTTCTTCCATAGGAAGTCACAACTAGAAGGTGTCATCAACCAACCAGAAAGTAGTCCCTCCTCACCAGATGCTGAAACTGCTGACACCTTGATCTTGGACTTGGACCCCATCACTGAGAGAAGCAAATATCTCTTGTTTAGAAGCCACTTAGTCTGTTATGCTGTTGTAGCAGCTGAACCAGACTAAGACAAGCCATGTAACCAAAAGTATAGCTAATTTGCATTACTTCTGCCTCGGAGTTCAAAAGCATGTACACCACCCACTACCTCTGCTTGTCCTTTTCAGGTAATAGCATGATCAAAATAACACCCTATCTGTTGTGTCCTTGGGAATCCTTTAAGGATTATATGTACAGGAGAATTGAGTTCAATCTTATGTATTTTTTGTTGTTAAAATTTTATTTATTTATTCATGAGAGACACAGAGAGAGGCAGAGAGGCAGAGATGTAAGCAGAGGGAGAAGCAGGCTCCATGCAGGAAGCCCGATGTGGGACTCTAGGATCACGTCCTGAGCCAAAAGCAGACGCTCAGACACTCAACCACTGAGCCACCCAGCCATCCCTTATTTATGTATGTTTTGTATACTTTTTTGTAATGACTGCAAGGAAGGGTGACTTCAGGTACCTGTGTGTAGTGCTGATGTCTAGAGCTCAATTACCTCCCATCTCACACAGTAGTCAAAACAGCCCCAGGATTTGTCTTGAGCAGTGGCAACAAGGAAGAGTCTAGTAGCTGGTCTTTTTAAAAATTGATGTATAGTTGACACACAATGTTACCTTAGTTTCAGGTGTATAACATAGTGATTCTAAGAAGTTTATACCTAATGCTACGCTCACCACAAGGGTAGCTACCATCTGTCACCATACAAGACTATTACAATATCAATGATTATATTCTCTATGCTGAGCCTTTTATCTACAAGTCATATTCATTCCATATCTAGTAGCTGGTCTTTTTTTTTTTTAATAGAGAGAAAGAGAAAGGGCAGAGACCTAGGCAGAAGGAGAAGCAGGCTCCAGGTAAAGAGCCCAGTGTGGGACTCGATCCTGGGAGTCCAGAATCACGCCCTGAGCCAAAGGCAGACGCTCAACTACTGAGCCACCCAGGAGTCCCTCTAGTAGCTGGTCTTAAATTCAAGATCAGAGTATAGTAGTAGAGACTGGATCCTGCCTCCACAGGATCCATAGAAACAATTTCTTGCACAGAAATTCTTCATTCACTTTGCCTGGAAAGCTCCCTCTTTCCGTGATCTATTCTAGTGTGCTATGTTGGAGTTGATGTGAGATTCTTTCTTTTGTGTACTCAGTACCACATTCCTCTTTTCCTGCACCCTTCAAATCCACCTCACTGCTGTGTAACTTTTCCTTTGAAACTTCAAAACACAAATGAGCTTATTATGTCCCTAGACAGGCAACTATTTGTCCTAAAAGTGTTTCTTAGATGAGTGGCTCTCATCAGTTACTCTCCAGGACAAAGGTCTTATAAAACCCCCTTTCCTCAGACACATATATTTCATTTTGGCCACCCGTGGGGATTTGGAGTGCCATCTCTCAGAAGGGTGGTTGCCATCAATAAATACACAGTGTTTTCCAGGCATCTGGATTGATAAAGAAGTGTACAGGCAACACATGCCATTTAATTTTCTGAAGCCACATGGCAGGTCCTGCTATTTACTTCTTTACTTTTTCTTTTGCACAATTTTTGTATAAGTCCTACTATGTGTGAGTGTGTCTGTGTGTGTGTACATATCACATTGGGACTTGGTTCATCCAGGATTATTTAGTTTTACTTGACCCAAAACAATGTTATTCAATTTTCTTGATGACTGCCCCTGTTTGTTTATTCTTCCAGGATCCCTGGGGGATCCTCTCTAATCGTTTCATAGCTCGTGGGGCATGGGGGAATGAGTATAGCCATGAATAGTAACAGGCTGAAGAAACTGGTCTTTGAAAACTGCTCCTCTATGTTCATAGAAATTATCGTACTTAAATGTCTCTTGGTTTGGGGAGGAGCAGCTATTTCATTAGTGGGTGACTTTCAGGATTTTAATTCTTTCACTAACCACACTGGAGACAAAAACACAGAAGGCTATCTTTTTTTTTTTTTTTTTAAGACTCCATGTATTTTTTCCCAATGTCTTTTCTATTCTTTGTCTGCAAGTATAAAAGTTCTTATTTACGATAACTTCAGACTTCGGCTTGCCCCCAGATCTTGCTTCTGCAGGTAGGCATAGATTCTCTGCAGTCATGGGACAAATCTATCCTCTCCTACTGGGATTTGATCTGGAAGGCAGGGACATTGTCCTCATGTGCCAAGCCCACAGCAGGCTGTTGATCAGTGGTAGGGAAAGGAGAGCCTGTCTAACATCCTCTTATTTTGTTTTCCCAAGCTGGGAGCTATTAACTGGGGGGTATTAGCTTCATTGGAACGTTCTCCACTTATTTACTATAAAATACTTTCTTGAGTAAAGGGGTTGTGTTTCAGCTTATGCTATTTTTTTTTCCGTTTTATCCAAATTGTGTATATCTGGTAAAAGCCCCTTTAAGTTTATGGCATGTGGTTTTAATACTTCTCTAAAGTATTAGAAGGGTTAGAAAGGTTTCTCTTTGTCTTCTAGTTTCTACTTGGTCTTTTCAGCTAACTTTTGGTACGGGGTTATTTGTAAAGCCAGTTCTTAAATTTCCATTTTCATTAGAATTCCCTTTCATGAGTGGCCTAGACAACTTCCTAAAACCCTGTAGCTTGATACATCTAGATGATAGCTATCTCTAATATTTTGTTGTTGGTAGTATTTGTACGCATGTGCATGTCCTTTTGGACTTTGTTTTGCTTCAATTCATTATCATACTGTATGGGCAAGATGATATTTCAGGGTTATCTCTTCCCCAGCACAAATTCTTTCTAATTCCCTCTCTGTTGATCTGAGATTATTTCTTGCACACATAATCCCTCCTATGATCTCATTATTGCTGCAAACTACTTAGGAATATATGTTTTATAGTCTGAAGTATTAGACAAATGTCAAACAAACTGCTCCTGGTAAAGAAAATGAGGCACATTTGATTCTGAATACATTTTAATTTTTTTATCCTTTCTTGCTTACAAAATCTGTTTTGTTAAAATAAGTATATGGTAAAGACACAATTTTTTAAAAAGATTCATTTATTTATTTATTATGATAGAGAGAGAGAGAGAGAGGCAGAGACACAGGAGGAGGGAGAAGCAGGCCCATGCTGGGAGCCCAGTGCGGGACTCGATCCCGGGACTCCAGGATTGCACACTGGGTCAAACGCAGGCGCCAAACTGCTGAGCCACCCAGGGATCCCCAGTAAAGACACAATTTATAACCTTTTTCTGTGTTGAAAAACATTGTCCTTTCTGAATACAGTACCATATAATCTGTAGAATTAAGAAAGATGGAGTGTAACACCATAGCATTTGTATCTTTACATAATTATTTTTTTATCATCATTTTTTATTTTTTTTAATTTTTTTTTAAATTTTTTAAAATTTATTTATGATAGTCACAGAGAGAGAGAGAGAGAGAGGCAGAGACACAGGCAGAGGGAGAAGCAGGCTCCATGCACCGGGAGCCCAATGTGGGATTCGATCCCGGGTCTCCAGGATCACGCCATGGGCCAAAGGCAGGCGCTAAACCGCTGCTCCACCCAGGGATCCCTATCATCATTTTTTAAAGTAGGCTCCACACCCAGTATGGAACCCAATGCAAGAGTTGAACCCAGGATTCAGAGTTGGATGCTTCACCAACTGAGCCATTCAGGTGCCCTTATACAATTATTTTTCTAATCCTTAGTGAACCCTAAGGAATTGGGATTAGGGAAATTTCATTAACATGAGTTATATCTCATCCCTATCGTTGTGCTGTTTTGTTGTTGTTGCCTTTGTTTTGCTTTGGTAACCTTCAAAAAGTGTCAACCTATCTCCTTTTAACAAAACAAGACACTTACTATCTTTAAGTTATGTTTCTTATCATTTGTCTTTAAGAAAAGACAAGCTTATGTTACCATAGTGTAATATAGTATTACCAGAGAGCTCTCTCTCTTTTTCAAAAAAATTATTTATTTATTTATTCATGAGAGACACAGAGAGGCAGAGACATGGGCAGAGAGAGAAGCAGGATCCCTGTGCAGAGCCCATACGGGGACTTGATCCTGGAGGATCACGACCTGAGCCAAAGGCAGATGCTCAACCACCGAGCCACCAAGTACCCCATCAGAGACCTTTATGTTAGTGTTGAATTAATGTGCATAACACACTTGTTGAGGAAGGAGTGGAAACAACCCTTCACCAGGAAATAGCTACCATTACCAGGCTTCTTTCTGAGAGACTGTACCTTAGCCACAGCATGAAAGGGCTTAGGTCCAGTAGTCTCGCCTCCTTTTTCCACAGCAAATTCTGTGAGGGAGAGCACTTGATGCCCATATGACTCATAACATTCCCTCTCCAGGGAATTTGGAATGAGGTCCCAGAGACTAAGTCCATTAATTGTAGGAGATTGGGCTGGGATTATGCAGATTTCCTTTCACTTCAGGGTAGCCATGATATGGTTCATATAAAAGCATAAAAGTGAGGAGAGATGCCAGATTGTAGAAAGAAATGGAAACAAGTTCAGGAAAGGTGTGGAAATGAGAAACAATGTGGCCCTAGAGTTGCTGTCTGATAAATCCTTTATTTTTCTATATTTCTCGCACTTTCTGCAATTGTGTTCCTATAGTTTCTGCAATTATTATTATATTTTCTGCAGTTCTGTTCTCTGTATCATTATGATATATCTTTTTGAAAATCTAATTTGAAGAGGAGTTTTTTTTTTTTTTTTTTCCAAACCAATGGTTTATAACAAAGATAACCTTGAACTAGGAATAAAAAATCATGTTCTGGGGCTCCTGGGTGGCTGGGGATTGAGAGTTTGCTTATGTTTTTGCCTCTTTCTTGGTGTATCTCATGAATAAATAAATAAAATCTTTTAAAAAAAAAGAAATCATGTGCTAGTTTCACCTCTGTTATAAATTTTCTATGGTCTTACCACAAAGAATTAGGTTGTTCTCCCTCCTCCTGTAGTATTATTCATAATCCTGCTACATTACTTACTATATACATATATATATGTATATAATAATCATTTATTTGAATACCTGTCTCTCTTGCAAAAGGGGATGCTTTTGTTTTTTGGTGTCCTCAGCACCTACTCTCATGGTTGGCACATAATACGTACTCAACAACTTTTTGTTAACCAAGAAACTAACCACCAATCATGTGAAGTTCAATTTTTGGATGCAGTTGGCTCAGAAGTAACCAGAACAGGGAATTTATGAAGTTCTCACTGCTTGTAGAGTTTTACCATTGATTTCTACATTCCTTTTGTTGACCTGTCATTTGCTTACTTTGCCTTTTCTAGCTTCAGTATTTTCCTGAGGAGTGCTTTCTTGTCTATTAGGAAACAAAGTATTTTCAGCACTTTGGGTATTCTTTTTCTTTATTTCTTTCTCACACATATATTTGCAAATGTTGCTACTAGAGATGATTTAAATAAATGGTGTACAGGTGCTGCCTTAAAAAAAACATCCATTTTGTAGATGATGAATATATGTTAGTAGAATATGAAAATGCTCATGTACTCATCCTCTGGTTTCCACAACTGTCAACACATGGCTAATTTGACCTTCTCCACTCCTCTCAATCCTCTTGCCCTGCTGGATTACTAAAAATAAGCAAGACTTAAGTATCATATCAATTTGTAAATACTTTGGTATTTTTTCAGCAATTCTAAGGTTCAAGGATTCAGCACTTCCTTTTAAAGAGTCCAATTGGTTTGTAATAATTTATATTAGGAAATGAACTTCTGAAACATTTTTTGATAAGATAGTATGCTTTTAGTGATTTCTAAATATAAGAACTAAAACTTGATTGATTTTAGACAAATGGCAATGATTTGTAGCAAAAAGCAATTATAATGAAAGTGTATCAGATATCTCTTTATTTTCCTTTTAGTTACTTCTAAATTTCTAGTCTCTTTTTTCTGTAGTTGGCTAAGATCAGTGGAGACCTGTAACTCCTTTCCATTGCCAGACATTCCATTCTAGTGATATGTGACAATTCTCTAAAAATTGTGTTGAGCTTTGTACTATATAACAAACTTTATTCCAACATAATAATATGGATTCATGTTTCACTTGGCATAGCCCTTAAGTATTTATCCTGGAAAGTCTTGCTCCAGCTGTTTCAAATTATTTTCATTTCATATGTCATGTTTAATAGCAGGGAGGAGACTATTGCTAATGATTTTTTCTTAGAAATTAATCTGTCAACCTGGTGAAAATATAAAGTTAAAGCATATGAACAGTGATCCTTCAATTTAACATCCTAAGCATATTAATTCACTTAGCAAAAGCACAACAAGATTAAGTAATCGATGAGAATTTCCATTAAGAAGGGGGAAATGTAGAACACGGAGAAGGGGATTAACAGACCATCAATGTGATATATTAATAAATGTTTCTTAAATTTAGATTTTAGGTAGTGATAGTTGAGTTCTAATGATGTGTCTTGGGGCTGGAGATAAATGTAAGCAGGCTGTGTCCAGGCCTTAATGCAACATTTCATGAAGTAATATTTTATACCAAGTCTGCATTTGTGATGCTGGGTGGGAGATCTTTACCTGTGAGCCAAATATAAAATAAGCTTTCCATTTCTCTAATGGTTGTCACTGAAAGAATTTTCAAAAGTTGCTTTAGGACCTTGGAATTGGATGAACATGTTTAGGATCCAGACTGCTTTTCATTAATAAGCATTTGAAGAAGTCTTCTTCTGCTGTGCAAACAAGGTTTTGAATCATTGGTACAGAATTATTGTAGGTTCCAAGGCAAAGATCATAATGATGTAACAATCTTACTACAATGTGTAACAACCTTAGGTTGTTAATCCAGTGTTGTCTCTGCCAGATGCTTCCTCTCACTTTTCCCCTAGTCCCCCTTATCTGAGCTTTTGTTTTCCACAGTTTCACTTTCTTTGGGCTGGATTCAGTTACTCCAACCAACCAAGTCCAGAAGCAGACAATCTTCCTTTTGGCTCATGGTCAGAAGGTCAAGTAGCATCTGCTGTGTCAGAATATCTAGTCAATTTACTTCACTCCATCTCATCACATAGGCATTGTATCATCACACATCATCAAAAGAAGAGTGAGTACAGTACAGTAAGATATTTTGAGAGAGAGGTCAGATTCACATAACATTTATTACAATATATTGTTATAATTGGTCTATTTTACTATTATTATTCATCTCATCCTGTGCCCAATTAGAAATTAAACTTTTCATAGGTGCAATAGTATATATTGGGTTCAGTACTATCCACAACATCAGGCATCTGCTGGAATTCTTAGAAAGTGTTTCCCACAGATAAAGGAGGACTACTGTATTTCTCACCCAATGGTTTATTTCATATCTTCTTTAATTTACTCCTCTTTTTACTCTTAACACAACTCTCACATGCAGTATCAACTTAAAGGCTGCCACAAATTACTCTCAATTTTTAGATGTTTTTATTTTCCATAATTTTAATAGCTTATGAGCACCAAGTCCACCTGAAAGGTACAACAATAGTGTTGAGTACAGATTAGCTTAATTTATCTCTTGTGACATATGGATGGCTCTCCAGGGTAGAGAGTGGTCATAGTCCTATCTTTAAGCTCCATCTGTGGCAATAGATACTACTCCCAGCTTTTTTTCCCACTGTATATCTCAAAAACATACTATATTTTTAAATTATTAGACCTCCTACTGTAAATAAGTATGAAATAGAACATTTTTGTTGAAGTGGGAAAGAGACATACCTTAAATATCAGAAGATAGATATTACTGGTTTTTCTCATCCTTTGATATCAAAAGTAGATGTTTACAAACAGATAAAAAGTGGAGTTGTTAATGCATAAGTTGGATAAATAAAAATATTTTTTCTTCTATTAAAACAGGAATTTCACCTCTGAATCTAAGGAAAATGAAGGAGAAAAATTTAAGTACAAAATAATTCATTGCAGCATTATTATGATAGTAAGAAATGAAAACCACCCAAATGGTACATTACAAGGGAATTAAGTAATGGTTAGGTAATGGTTAAGTAAGTTTTGAGACAAGCATTCAAGAGGCTTTTGGTGTTCAATATGGTATCAACACACTGTTACTTAAAATGAGAACAGAAGTTCTGTAAATCTTATGAAAATTACCAAATATAATCACTATTATTTAAAAATTAGTTCTATGTAAAGCAAAATACAAGTGTTGAATCTGCTTTGTGAGTATTTACATTGGTTATGTTTGTGATATGATTATGGATGTCCATCTCTTCTACTTTCTTACAATTCCCAGTTTTCTATTACACAAATGTACTACCACCACTTAAACTCTCTTTTGGAGAATGTTAAACAACCTAATGTAAATTACTGCTATGCTGTAAGCTTAATTCAATTTATGTGACCTAGAACAGCAGTCTGCCATCAGAAAGAAAATGTAATTATTTAATTATTTTGAGATATATGATAGAGTGAATATAGTAAACATTAATGAGATAATCTAGGGGAGGGAGGTTACACTCATTCATTGTAAAATTTTTTCAAGTTTGCTGAAAGCTTAAATTTTTTTACGATTCAATGTTGGAAAGAAAACAATGATAATAAGCTCTGAGTTTCAAGCAATCTACTTACAGAGAAGCTCTCAGAGCATCATTTTTTTGCAAATTGGAATCTACTAGTAGATGCTCCATTATTATTCACTTTATATATCTGTTTTCTCTGGTATAATTTATGTAGATGCAAAATAGTCAAATATTAGGAGTTATGCAAGTCCATTTGTGACATGCAGTGATTTTTTTCTTGTGCTTTTAGTCATCTTCACTCTTAAGTATGCTTCTGTGAGTTAATTATGATATTTCATTGTTTTCTCCTAAATATTATATTCTATGTTATTTGCCTTTAACATTTTATTCACATGTAGGTGTAATATTTGAAGAATTTATTTATACAGAAGCAAAAGTACATCTTTCACAAATACTATTACTATAAATATATATATTCACATGTATGAAATATGTCTGTTATATGCAGATATACGAATCAAATGTTAAGGAGGTGGTAACCAGCTGTCCTCTCTTCGGTAATACAAGAATGGGTAGAAATGGGATAAATACATAGCAGAAAGGACTCCATTATGCACTTGTGTTTAATTTGGGGACAATACATATTTCAGTGAAGTAATGTGTGTGTGTGTGCATGCGTTTGGGTGTAAACTAAATATAGAAATAATTAGCTTGAGAAATTTTGTCTGGTAATATATATTTACTAAGTTGACATGTTCAAATATAGAGTTTTTCTTTTTATAGGTTCATACATTGAGTATAAAATGCTAGAGACAGTATATATTCAACAACCTGCTAGGTAAAGGGAAGATAAAAATATATCCCATTCCTGGTGTGCTTGTTCTTTTTTAAATTTTTAAATCATAGCTTTTTTTTTAAGCCCACAGATTTAAAAACAGAATTAGACTGGTCCTAATGAGAAACACAGAAGACCTATGCTAAGATCCAAAAAATGTATTTTTCTAAATTGGCATTGTTTTTTGGTCAATAGTTGGTCCTAACCTTTAGACCAATCCGTTAAAGTTATAAAATTCTTAGGATTTTTCAAAGGAAAAAGGAGTAGTAAAAAGGAAATTAACCAATGATATAAGTTTATATTTAATCTTCCTAAATCCAACTTTATCTGGAGACTTCCTTTTGGTTCCTTGCATATAAACACATTAGCTATCATTATAACAAATCCCTCTGTTACGAAAAATATTTTATATTCGTAGAGCCAATGTATAAATTTTCTAAAAGATGAAAGTTTAACACTAATCCATATAATGCAAAAATATATTTGTATTAGTTAGCATTGAATCTGGCTATGCGTAACAGAAAACTCTGATAATCTTAGAAATATATTTCTCTCTCAAACTTAAGTTGTCTCCCATTTAAGAAGTCAGTTCAGGCTTGTTTTGGTATTCCAAAAGAGACCCAAATTCCTCATATCTTGTTGTTCTACTTTATATGGCTTCCATTGTCAAGGGTTTCCTCTTTGATCCCAGATGGCTACTGATGTTTCAACTACTGTATTTGCATTCTGGCCATCAGGATGGAAGAAGGCAACAGAGCATACCACTTTCTGTTAGGCTTACTTCCTGCAATTTTTACACAATACTTCAGCTTATATCTCATTAGTTTCATCTAATTACATAGGAGATATGTGATTTTCATCCCACCTGGTCATGTACTAAGCTGAAAATCAGGATTCTTTTACCATGGTAATGTCTCCTATCCTCAAAGATATTCATGTCTTAATTTTTACAACCTACAAATACACTACTTTACCTGACAAAAGAGATTTTGCTGCTGTGATTAAGAATCTGCAGAGGAGAAGGTTATCCTGGGTTGTCTAGGTGGACCCAGTGGAATCACAAGGGTCCTCAAAAGAGTGATGCCTGTTTGAAAAAGGAGATTGTTGGTAGAAGTGAAGAGTTGGAAGATGGAGGAAGGGGTGGGGACCCACAGAATACAGGCAGAATCTGGGTGCTGGAAAATACAAGGCAATGGAATGTCCCCTGGAGCTTCCAGAAGGAACAAGCCCTACCAAAACTTTGTTGCTTTAAGCCACAGTTTGTGACAGACTTTTACAGCAGTGAGAGGAAACCACCATACATACTAAAGAAAAGAAGGGAATAGATATGGAGTTCATTGGTAGGTAGTCTGCCGTGCATTTTCAGTGATGTCCATATTTTGGTCCTCACATCTATCTGAATTCTTTCTTTATTTGGATTCCGCAGTCCTCTGCTGTTGGTAAGTGAATAAATACTCTAATCTTCTAGCCTGAGTACTTAGACTCAGTTAGGCCCTTGGTAATTAATGGTGTACAGCAATCATACAGCCACTAATGCTGTGGGGGTAAGCCTCCTTCAGCACTTGTTCAGGATTTGCATGCAATTCCTCCCTCCCAGCATAGGTCAGTCAAGTAATGAAGTCTAGAGTCAAGGCCAGTGAGAGAGCTGTGGCCAGGGAAAGACTTTTGGGTCTGGTGCAGGAGGAAGACCAGGGAGGTGGCTTGGAATTTGATGTCCTGGAGCTTTCTGTTATGGATGATGGTCTGCTTCCCAGGCCTCTCCTGTTATCTGGATATACCCTCCATTCCTGCCCACCACCAGGTGGTTTCTGTCTGGTAATCTCAACTCAAATGCTGTTTCTTTTTGGGTGGGAATTTTGGTTGTTATTCTTGACCCCTGGCTAATTCTCCAAATCAGATTTTATATATTTTGTGAATATTAATTCTCCATTGTTAATTTAAGACTTGTCCTGTATGGTAGGCAGAATAATAGGTCCCCAGAGATGTCCACGTCCCAATTCCCAGAACCTGGAAATATGTTACATCATGTGACAAAGATAAATTACAATTGCAGTTGGAATTAAGGATGCTAATCAGCAGATGCTGACATTATCCTGGATTAAGTAGTTAGGATCAAGGAGGTAGAAGGTTTCAGGATCTGAGGGAGATGTGATTAGGAAAGAATGGCCAGAGAGTTGCAACCTTATTAGTTTTGAAGATGGAAGAGAAGACCATGAGGTAGGGAATGTGGGTGAGTGGTAGAAGCTGGAAAAGACAAGGAAACAGATTTTGTCTTGGACCCTGGAGGAGAAAGAACCCCTGCCAAGCCCTTGATTATAGCTGAGACCATTCTCAACTTCTGACTTCAGAAACTGTAAGATAATAAATTTGGGTTGTTTTAAGCCATAAAATTTGTGATTATTTGTTATAGCAACAATAGGAAATAATATATCCCTCCATCTAGAGAGATTAGAGGTTAAAGCACTGCATGAGAGGAGACATTTAAAAGTATAAAGATCCCACTGACTGAGGCAGAGCAAGTACAGACGACAACACTAGCACAGCAACTTTTTTCTCACTCTTTCTGACATCAAAGGCAAAAAGAGAAACATCTTTAATTACATGGTGGTTGTGTTCTGATGACAGCATGCAAATACACCTGGAGATGTAACATGTTTCTTTGGACTGTACCAGAGCTGGGATTTATTGAAGCAACCTTTCTTAGAATGAGGAACTGAAGACCATTATTTTAACCGTGGTTTAGGAAAAGATACAAAATTTTCTTACTGGGTCTTAAAAGGAGCAAAGTCTTTGTTGTGACTCATGAAGGCAACTCAGAAAGCTCCAAGATTATATATTCAGGGACTTCACTTTTTCAAAGTCTTATTTAATGTGGCGATGCTTCCTGGAGAGAGGCCTGAAAGAAAAGTTAATCCAGCTGATGAAAAGTCAATGTTTTGGGTGCACAGAGTAAAGCAAGTGCTTTTCTCTTTAGAAAAGAAGTCTTTTAGACAGAGACATACTAAATGAAAGTGGGACACTTTCTGCTCTTGGCATATCCCAGTGAAGGAGAATGGTAAAGGTCCTCCTCTCCCAACAAAGAGGAAAATTCAAGGGTACCATTCCTCATCACTTCAACCAAGGCAGCCAAAACAGCTGTTGCTGGAAGTGGGGATGTTGCCTACAATCACGGGCCCTTTTCTTACATGCAAAGACTGAGAACCAGACTTTGAACAGCAAATTACAGCAGGTAAACAACATTATAATTATATTTGCTTTGTATAAAATGCTGCCACCTTTATTTGGTCCAGGCCAGAGTCTGAAGACCTGAAAAAGGAAAGTTTGATTACATGATGGTGGCTGTTGGTTTAGATACTTGGATGGATATTAAATCACCAAGCTCTTACTAAAATAAGCCATTAGAAAACACCAAAAATAAATCCTTAAAGAGTTAATATGGCAGTCTAAATCCATATCTGTAATAAGATCATCTTTGGCCATATTCTACTTTGTTGACTCAGACGAAAATCATACCTTTTTCTTAACATTGGTGGAGGCATCATATCCTGACAACTGCCTTAGAGTAATACATGGAAGGGACCAGTTCATCTCTCTCTCTCCCTCTCTCTCTCTCTCTCTCTCTTTTAATTCTAAGGAGGATTTTTCAAAGTTTCCAGCTTTTTTTTTTCATACTTCCCCACCACCATGGCATTTTATCTTCAAAATTTTGAATCATGTAAGTAGAAAAAAGTGATTTTATTCTAAAAGCTACTTGAAATAAGATATTATCAGGAGACTAAGGAAAATCACAAACATCAAGTACATATTTTGTGCTGGATCCAAGGAAGATATTTTTTTTAAAGATTTATTTATTTATTTATTTATTTATTTATTTATTTATTTATTTATGATAGACATAGAGAGAGAGAGAGAGAGAGAGAGAAGCAGAGACACAGGAGGAGGGAGAAGCAGGCTCCATGCTGGGAACCCGACGCAGCACTCGATCCCAGGACTCCAGGATCACGCCCTGGGCCAAAGGCAGGCACTAAACCACTGAGCCAGCCAGGGATCCCCCAAGGAAGATATTTTAATACGTTATTTCACTTAATTGTTACAACAATGTTCCAAACCAGGTTTGTTTTCCTCCATTCTATAAGTGAATAAATTTTATCTCAGAGCAGAGAGGCCAAGATTTAAACCCATGCTTCCTTTCCATATCTATACTTTCCCCATTATATTACTTTACTATTTACTTTAATTTCCACATCAGAAATACTCACTGCTATTTAAGGGAGAAATAAGAGTGAGAAAGTATTATATCTATAATATCTATAACTCCGGTTGAAAGAGGATGGCTACAACATTTAGAACTTCTTAAATATTAACTGAGGAAGTGTCTACATGATCTTAACCATTTGGAAGAATGTGGGGGAAAAATAAGTAAGCCAAATTTTCCAAATACCCATACATTTGGCATCATCTAGTTGAGTAATGCTTATGCTTAGTGTCATTTATTTTTTTTTAGATATTTTATTTGGTTATGTCCAGTACAAAAAATACAGAGAGAAAAAAGAAGTCCTCATCTTCTTCCCAACTCTTTTATCAAGGCATGGCCACTCAACATGTTGGTGGGTATTCTCCTGGATATTTTTAAACTTCTGTTTGTGAATACAGCATGCACTCACACAAGTGGAATTATGCTTACAGTTCCATTTGCTTTTGATTTCTAACACTTATGGGTATTTCATTGGTATTTTTCTATTGTAGATAACTATCTCATCTCCTTTTAATGTTTGAATATTGTTTCATTATGATTTATCATTTAGACAGCTCAAGATGGTATAGTCTGGTAAATATTTTGAAGAAATCATTAATGTGCTCAAAATCTTGTTCTATTTCACAGAAAATGTTAAGATTAGTAAGAATAAAGAAGTATATATAATTTATGTTTCATGTCCATCTTCACTTATGAATTACAATGTTTCTAAACATGATGTTACACTTAATATTTATTTTTTTGCAAGATTTTATTGGCTAGTATTAAGATTACAGAAGTAAGGATTGTGTTTTATTAAATGTAATAAATTGCAACTTCAAAAAACTAAAAGATTTTTTGTTGTTCTCATCCTGCACAAAGCTACTTATGGATCAGCTACTGATCCACCTTTCTGGGATATGAACTAGGGGTGTGGGTAAAAGGAATCATTTTTTTCTAAGCTTAAAAGAGTTTCTTGGTTCTCAGGGGAATGTTAAAGCAGGGAAGTGCTGTGGGCTTCAACCTGTAAGGCAATGGGGCCTAGAAGGGAAACCAGAATCTTCACTAACCATGTCAAGACAAGGCTCAACCTGATGTTATTTCTTAAGTACAAGAGAAGAAAATAGGGCAGTGGAAAGGGAGATCTCTGGGATAGCCCTCAACAACCTAAATTATTGTGTCATACTGCCTGATTCTGCCTTGTTAATTATAAATAAGTACAGCTGACACTTGGATTTTCCTTCACCTACTCTCAGAGATTTCCTTTACCTCTCTTCCATGTTGAGTTCCCTGTCATCTCACATCATCCTTTTTCTTGTTTTCCTTTCATTTGGATGAAACTTGTCTTCCATTATTTTAAAAAAGTTTCTACTTGGTTGTAACACTTTTGTAGTAGATTGCTGAATCAAAAGTTTGTATTTTTTTAAAAGTTTGTATTTTGATAAGTTGTCGCACATGTGCACATCTGTCTAACTACCATCTAGATTCAGATATAAAACATTTGCTGAGCCCAGAAAGTTTTCTTGTGTCCCTTTTTAGTTAATATCCTTCTTTACCAAAAGTAAACGCCATTCTGATCTCTGTCACTATTGATGAATTGTACTTGTTCTTGAACTTCATATGAATGGAACCACACAATATATACATTTTTGTGAAAGACTCCTTTGATTCAACATTTTATTTGTATTGTTGGACGTGGATGTAGTTCATCTGTTTTTGTTGCTGTATAGTATATTTTGTCCATTATACTATCAATTAACATTTTGGTTATTTCTCAAATATGTTTGTACATGTTTTCTGGTAGACATACATTTCTTTCTCACTTGAGTATGCTTTGAGGTAGAATTACCGGAGCATTGGATATTTACACTTAGCAGATCTTTGGCAAACAGTTTTCCAAAGTGCATGTGCCAATTTATACCTCAGCCAGCAAAGTACCATAGTCTTCATTGGTCCACATTCTTGAAAATACCTGAATTTGTCCATATTCTCAATTTCAGCCATTGTGTAAATTTTTAGTAGTATCTCATTGTGGTTTTAATTTTTAAATCCTTAATAAATGATGCTGAGCAATTTTCATATATTTATTGGCCATGTAAATATCCTTGTCTGTGAATTACCTATTCCATTCTATTTTCCATTTTTAATCAGGCTGCTTGTATTTTTCCTTATTTATTTATAAGGTTCTTTATATATTTCAAATATGACCTCTTTTTATATATTGCACATATGTTTTCAAAGTCATTGGCATGGTGATGTTTATAGTATACTTTTTAAACTGTTTTAATGACTTTAGTATTTGTACCTATATTCCTTTTATTAATGCTGATAGGGGTATTAAGTTGTTTTTTTCATGGTCAATGCTGTGAGGGCTCTATCAATTTCTAAAATATTTTCAAAGACTTTTTCCTTAACTGAGTTTCCCAATTTCATAACTACTTTTGTTTCATTGATTTATTATTTATTTTTTACTTTCATTTAAGATTGTTTTAATTTTTCTAGCCTCTCTTAATGAAAGCTCAAATCCTTCTGAAAAGGTATATTAAAATTATCATCTATAATTTTGCATTCATTTACTTGTTCTAATGCTTTGCATTTTTCTATAAATATTATGAAACTATGATATTAGATTAATCTAAATTTAGTGCTATTATATATCCTATTGAATTGACCTATTTATTACTGTGAAATGTCATATTTGTTGCCTTTGAATTTTACTTTGTTTCATTATAATTTCACCAGCTTTCTTTTAACGTATTGTTTTAGGATGTCTTTCTCCATCCTTTTACTTTCAATTTGTATCCACGCGTATATTTAAAGTTTCTCTTACAAACAGCATATAGTTCCACTTTCTTGAATTTTAAATATTAGTGTGTATATATTAATGATATAATTGGTTTTAAGTTAATCTTGCAGGTGTCTTCTAGTTACTCTATTTTATTTATTGTTTCTTCTTTTACTTTTCTCCGGATTAATCAAGATTTTTAGTTTTTTAAAACCTTTTGATTATCTCTTTAAGTTATATATTCTTGTTTAATATTTTTGAGGATTTAACACATATTACATATCATACTGAATTATTACAGTCTACATAAAGGTAGTACCTTTACAACTTTCCCCACTGAAACAAGAATCTCATCACAGTTTAATTCTATTTATGACCTCTTACCATATGTTGGCATACATTTTACTTTACAAATGTTTCAAATTCCACAAGCCAATATTATTCTGGTTGTTTTCAACAGTCAATAATCCTTATAATTACTTACATATTATTCTTACTGATACCCTCAGCAGTGATTATTTTCCTTCATCTGAAGGACTCTCTGAAATATATTTACTAATAATATATGCTAGTGTCAAAGTCTTTTATATGTCTAGTTTATTAATTTGCCTTCATTTTTTTGAGGAATATATTTACCAGACATTGACATTTGGCAGTTTTACCCCTCTTTCTTTTAGTACTTTCAATGTGTATCCCATTGTCTTCTGATCCTAATTATTTCAATTGAAAAGTCAGCTGTATTTCTTATTGGTGCTAAACTGAAACTGTTTTTCTTGGTCTTCCACGGTAGACTATGATGTACCCGTGTGTATTTTTTATGCTTACTTTTGTACAGTTTTTTAAATTTATGAGTTGGTTTCTTTCATCAGTTTATAAAATACTTGGCCAGAATGTTTTCAAATAATGCATCGCCCCCATTCTCATTCTTCTCACTTTCTGGAGCCCTATAACATTATCTTAGACATTTCCAGTGTCTCCTGTGTCTCTATCCTCTTTATCCTTCTTTTCTTTCTGATCCGTCTTTCAGTTCAGTGATCTTCTGGTCTATTATTTCTAATATTTATTAAATATAAATTTATTCTCTATCTTAATTTTTATGTGTTCTCAGTTCTGCAATTTCCATTGTAATCCTTTTTTAATGGATGCCTTGTCTCTGATAAAATTCTCCATATTTCCTTTAATTTCATGAAAGCATCAGTGATTGTTATTTTAGAGCATCTATCTATTGAGTCCATATCCGAATCAATTTGGGTCTGTTGTTTGTTTCTTATTTCTCAGTAAATTTGTCCTGTATTTTTTTTTTGTTCTGTATTTTTTAATATATGCATTATAAGTTTTTACTGGATACAAGAAACTTGGGGTGAAAAATAGAATGGTGGATCAACAAGGTTTAGTATAAGACTAGCTTTAGGACTTATTATGGTAATTATATTTTATTTTTACCCTTAATATTATTTTTTTTTTTTTTTTTTTTTTTTTTTTTTTTTTTTTTTTTATTGGTGTTCAATTTACTAACATACAGAATAACACCCAGTGCCCGTCACCCATTCACTCCCACCCCCCGCCCCCCTCCCCCTCCACCACCCCTAGTTCGTTTCCCAGAGTTAGCAGTCTTTATGTTCCGTCTCCCTTTCTGATATTTCCCACACATTTCTTCTCCCTTCCCTTATTTTCCCCTTCACTATTATTTATATTCCCCAAATGAATGAGAACATATAATGTTTGTCCTTCTCCGACTGACCTACTTCACTCAGCATAATACCCTCCAGTTCCATCCACGTTGAAGCAAATGGTGGGTATTTGTCATTTCTAATAGCTGAGTAATATTCCATTGTATACATAAACCATGGCCACGATAGCCAAACTGTGGAAGGAGCCTCGGTGTCCAACGAAAGATGAATGGATAAAGAAGATGTGGTTTACCCTTAATATTAGAAAAGCCCTTACTTATTTCTAGATCATGGCTCATAACCCCCAGATGAGATCACAATCCCTAGGGAATGAACCATCAGAGAGTTAAATAGAAAACCTAGAAAATTCTATATCATAGTGAGGTTTGAACTTCCATCTTTGTCTTACAATATCACTCATTAACTGTAGTAGCTGTTTAGATTTTCAGTTTCCCAACTGCTGTTTTCTGCTGGATTTCTTGAATTCTCACCTTACACATGTTCATACTCAGCCCAGATGTCAGTCAATGACTAGAGAGGCAATCACACATAGATTTTTTTTAATTTTATTTATTTATTCATGAGAGACACACAGAGAAAGGCAGAGCCATAGGCAGAGGGAGAAGCAGTTTCTCTGGGGAGAACCTGATGTGGGACTTGATCCCAGGATCCTGGGATCACAACTCGAGCCAAAGGTAGATGCTCAACCACTGAGCTAGCTACCCAGATACCCCCACACATAGATTTTGAAACTTTTTTTTTATCTGTTGTTTACCCTTTTCTGTACTTGTGCCTCTCAAGTTTCAGTGCTCGATCTGCTGTAAACTTGAATTATATATCCTTAGTCAGTAAGACTGTTGTTTTCTGCTTGGGCTCAAATCTCCTGCACCACAAATTATAACATGCACATAAAGAAAGAGCTGGAGTGAATATGAACACCTCTTAGTATATGCTTTCCTTTTCTCAAGGATTATGGAATCTTGATTCCTATATATATTGGTTGCACTCCAATGCTCTCAAAGAGTTAGTATTTATATTCTTTTCAAACTTATAATTGTTTTTAGGAGGAGCATTTGGTTAATATCAGCTACTCCATCTATTGCCAGAACTAGAAGCTCCTGTTCCAAGTGATTGGAAATTCTGAACTCATGTGCCATAGTGTGAATCCATAGTCATTTATTTTGCTGGGCAGCTAGGGAACTCTTTCTGGAAACTTGTATTCTTTAGTTCCAGAATATTTCCTTGATTATATCATTGGTAATATTATTTCTTAATTTTCTTCCCATAAATTTCTCTATTGTTTAAATTTTGCACTTCCTGACACTCTCTTCTTTTTATAGTTTCTCTTATGTAGTGGATTTACTTGTCTCTTTCTAGGCTTTGTGAGAGATTCTTCTCAGGTTTAACATCCAATTTCTCTTTAGATTTTCATTTTTATTATTATTAAGTGTTGGTAACTTTTTTTTGGTTATCTAGATTCTTTTTGTAATATCTTTGACTCTCTCATGGATGTAATTGTTTTTCATATTTCTTTGATGTCATTAATGATAGTCTTTTAAAAAGCTTGAAATGGCATAGTCTCGTTACCTCTATTTTTGCCTCTTTTCTTGTTAATATGTTTTTTTTCTCCTAATTTCCATGTTATATTGTCAGTGATGTCTTGTTTTCTGCTTAAGATTAAGAGATAAGGACTACAAAGTTGACGGTGCATGAATGAGGGTTATTAATGAATTTCAGTATATGTAATATGGCTGGTATAGTTGTTGTATATATTACTTATATTATGCTATTTGCTATCTCCAGTAGACCCAAAATGTTCAATGACAGAAATACACATAAAATTATTTCTTGCAGATAATTATGTTGGAGAACATCCCTTCTACACACCATCGTTTAGCTCTCTAGACTAACAGAGGCTTTGCCATCTTTAATATGTGATGTTCAAGGTCATCCTGGAGGTCATGTACATTTCAAACAGCTTAAAGGGATAAAGAACATAAAGAAAAGCTCTATGACAAGGTTTTATAGACCTGCTAGGCCTAGAAGAGGTGCATATTGATTCTGCTCATATCCCATCACAATTATTTTGCATATACATTTATAGGGTGATAGAAAATACAGTTTCTTGCATGACATCCACCTCATAGGGACAAATCTATACTATGGAAGCAGATGATAATTTTTGTTATATAGCTAGCCATCACATCTACATTCTGTGTTTATTTTACTTTATTTTTTCTTGCTAAGTCAGGTTGCTCAGAGAAGAAGATGCAGAAGCTAGGATTTTGAGAGCCAACCTAATTGGGGAAGAAAATAGTGTGGGAAGAGTCTCAATATCTAGAATGCACATATTGACTTAAAGCTTATCTTTAGAGTAGGAGAGCTCTATCCTCAACTGTGTCAATTCTGCTTTAGATAATAAACCTTTAGTCTTCTGCTGTAGTGGTGGGTTGGGTGTGTGTTAGGGAGCAGAGGATAGTAATTTGCCCATAAACATGGAATAGAAAATGAGATATAGAGATTTAGCTTCTTTGTCAATATATTCTAACCATTTTCTTAATTCTACCCTTCTCTATTGTTATGTCCCAAAGTATCTGGTGCTTCTGATTCTTGAAACTCTCTTGATATGGTTTCTGGTCTTATCTGTTGCTGGCTTAGGATCTAGTTTTCCTAGGTCTGGGAAATCAGTCACCAATTATCCATCTTTCCAAATTTTGTTTTACTTTTCAAAATTTTGTTCTGTTTCCACCTTTCAAAAATGTTTAAAAATTTTATTTAAATTCAATGTGCTAATATATGGGATAACACCCAGTGCTCATCTCCTCATCATGTGCCCTCCTTAATGCCCGTTACCCAGTTACCCCTACCTTTCAAATTTTTATTTTGTTTTCCTCCTTTGTTCTCTCTGCCACACCCATAAAAATACTTTTTCTGTAGTGTTAGTAAAATGTTGAGATCAAATTTGCAATTTTAACCAGTAGTCTATGGGCATAATATTTTGGAATAATAAAAAGTACATTTTTATCCCTACAAATCATATTTACCATATTCTTCGATAGCCATTCTACCAGTTGGACTCTGTGAAAGAAGGATTTATAGGTACCACCTCATGAGGATAGAAGATATGATGTAAAAGGAAATCTATAATATGAGAACAAAAAATACTACCTTTCTGACATGGGTAAGTGTAGGAGGAAGAAAACAAATGGAAGATGAAGCAAGTGTACGTGTGTGCTCTTGCTTTCCTTTCTCTGGACTGAAGTTCCAAAGGAAGTTTTTTATGCATGGCCACAGGGATTGACTGGTCATGAATTGAGAAAGTTGTAATCCCCTTTGAATCCTCAGAGTCATGTTAAGATTCGTGTCAGAACAACATGAAGTAGGTTCATTATGACCACACAGTTTATAAAGGATCCAGACATTTTCACATGCCCTAATAGGTAAATGCAGTGAGTTTGAGAGGCTTGATTTTTCCAACGGAAGGCTGAAGCTAGAATTAGACTATACAGCACAAGGATATTATGACCAGGGAAAAGTGCTGAGATGCATGGACTTCAGCTTGAGTCAATGCAATTCTCCAACAGGCCCAAAGGACCAGCTACACTACCTCAATGAACCCTACACGGAAGTCCAGGGAGCAGTCAAGGCACACATTCAAAGAAGAGATCATCAAGAATGCAGTTCTCCATTCCTCAAAATCACAAGATCCCGAAGTCCATCTCTTCTCCATCATTTTGGAGGAGAGGAATATTTAACTTAAAACCTTCACTTACTCAAAAGATAGCATTTATTGGTTTCCTATTGCTACTGTAACAAATTAACGCAAACTTAGTGACTTAAAACAAGAGTAATATATTATTTTACAGTTCTTGAGATTAGAAGTCCAAAATAGGTATTACTGGGCTAAAATCAAAGTATTGGCAGAGCTTTGTTCCTTTTTCTTTCTTTTTCCAGCCTCTAAAGGTTGCCTTTGTTTCTTACTCACTTTTAAAGTGAATAAGAAAGAAATTCACTCTTTTCTTATACCTCTCTCTTCTGCTTATAAGGGCCCTTGTGATTACTTTGGGCCTGTGGAGATGATCTAGGATGATGTCCTTGTTTGAAGATCGGTTGATTAGCAACCTTAATTCCATCAGAAACTTTAATTCCCCTTTTCCATGTAAGGTACATAGTCATAGGTTCTGGGGATTAGTTTGTGGACATTTTTGGAGGGCCATTATTCTGTCTACCACAAGAGAAATAACTCAAAAGAGACTATTGAAACCATAAAAGAATGAGATAAGTTAGCAAATTTAACTTCCCCTTCCCATTCCCAATTACTCAATGGGATGGGCATATGAATAATATTAGATCACTTTTAAGGTAGAGAAGCCCTGTTTCCTTTGCACGTCAGTCCTATAAGGTGAATAATTTTTTTACTTCACTGTATGTAGGTTATAAGGTACAATCTAATAACTTTCTTATTAATCATAGATTTAGAAACCACTGCTTAATAAAATTCTAGCTTTATGTCATGGCTTGAGTAGAATGTTTCTCTTTTATTCATCCTGGATGTTAAAAATAATTTTTACTTAGATGAAAATCATTACCCAAAGACAGGGAGATAATTCTAGATACTTGGTGACAACTTCTCAGATGAAAGGTTTTAATTTTCTTTTTCAAGTTTTCTGTTATTCCTTGTATATAGATTAACAAATAATAGTAATTATAGAGCATCATGTTAACACTTGGTAAAACTTGTGGCTGTTTTTCTAATAGAATGTTTCTCTTTAGGTGATTAATCTACTTGAAGTTTTTCTGTTCCATTGGGTATTTAGGTGTCATGATTTATTATGAGGTTTTTTTCCCCGCCATGAAGTACACCTTTAATAAACAATCCTAATTGAAACAACTGGGAACTTTGCAAAAGAAACAAGCTTTCAAAACTGAGGCATTAAGTGTTTTATTCCACAAAGGATGCACTGCTAGCCATTTTTTTTTTTGAGTTCTATATAAATGAGATCAATCACAGTTACGTTCTAAAAAGTATTCTTTGGGAACAGATTCAGGCACTGGGTAATCCAAAAGTGGCACCTTTGAAAATCCTATGATTCTCATATCTTATAAAGAGGATCATTATTAAAGAGTTCAAGAATTGCTCTTTTGGAATCCAAAATACAGACACTGAAATTTTAAGCACTGAGTTTGTGGGCACAAAAACAGCCAGATATCTATTTTTTGTGATGATTAACTGCATCTCGTTTTGTCATCTGGGTGCTTGTCATTGTGTAGACAGAGACATAAACAGTGGTTTCTTGATGTTGATTATACAATGAATAATTTCTACACATTAAAATAGCTTAAGTTTTTATTTTTTCAAGAATGAGTCACATCAGGAGACTGACAAGTTGCTTTTTAATTTATTATTTTTGCATCTCTCTCCAAGTTGGCACCACATATAGAATGCATTGTATTATTTTTAAAGTTAATGTGATTGGCTGCTATTTTACATTCTTACAGCCAATTTGTGCTGACTTGACTCTTTTGATGAGATCATTGTGATTGTAAGTCTAAGGTTATGCTTTTGATCTTTATAAAGAAGTTTGCTTACTTCCATCCTGGGAGCACAGATGGCACTCATATTCTCCATACACTTATTTTATAAATGCATGTCTTTGATCTTATGAGAAGACACCATAAATTCTTTATCTTTAGTAAAACTCAACCAATTAAGAATATCCTAATAGCAGATCAGAGCTGTATTTTTAATAAAGTATGGTAGCATGATGAATGGAAATACACTAACTAGTTAGTAATTTTCTTCGGATATCATGTCTAAAGTTAATGGTTTAAATTTCTAAGATATATCTTAGGTCTAAATTCTCTAGTAAAATGATTTCAAATAAAATTTTACTGCAAAACTATTTTGGTTCCAGTAGCATATTAAAAATCTCACAATTGCATTTTATATTTGGCTTTGAGAAGAATAGTAAATCCTAATACTAAAATACTATGAAAAATGCAATGTTGTTTTCCAATATATCAAATAATTCAAACTATGACAGGATGTTATAGTAGGAAGTGGGAGGCCTAACTTGTAGGCTTAATGTATTATGGTACTCAAGAAGGCCTCTTTTTATTTTTAGGGTTTATTGTTTATAAATCCCTATTTGTTTAAGGATAGACCATCCACTAATCTTACTATAAAATTATTATATTCATCAAAATGCTTTGCATAGCCGCTCATTTTTAAGTACATTTTATGTGCTGGTGGAATCTAAATATATGTGAGTTTATTAATATTATGAGGCTTATCCTGTTTTTATTTTTATTGTTTTTTTTTAATTTTTACTTAGCAAAATGGACCACTAGCAATTAAGTATTATCTTTTGAATTTTCTTAGGCTTTTTTGTACATTGCCAGATCAAAGAACTGAGATGACTAGGTAGGAAAGTTGCACATTCTTACACAAAAAGAGAACAGCCATGGTTGTATATACATGTATTTGTGTGTGTATGTGTGTGTGTGTGTGTGTGTGTGTGTGTATTTGAGAGAGAGAGAGAGAAAGAGAGAGAGAGAGAGAGAGAGATGAAGATGAGGTCTACAGATCTTAATTTGATTACCAGTAGCATTTTTTTGTGATTTACTTGAAGATTTAGAAAAACTGTCCTTTATTAGAAAAACCATCAATAAGATAAGGCAGATAGCTTCTTAGGCTTTTCTGCAATCACTTAGAAAAGAAGTATCTTACATTATATATCAAGTAACTAATCTACATCTTTGATTTCTGGTGTTTTGATTTCAATGTATGTAGTAGTTCAGGAATAAAAATATAGTGTTTTCTTATATCATTTGTTTTTATAACTGAGTCTTGTGATATCTTACTGTTCTGGTTTGCCTCACTCATCCTTCCTACCAAAAGTTGATTTCTGGAAAGTATAGATAGAAGAACTGTGCTTTAAAAAGAAGCTTATAAAGTACAAAATCAATTTGAATGTATTTTATAATACAAATCTTACAAATATTAGTAAAAAGTACTATAAAATATAAATTGATAAAAATAACATTGGGATTCTTTCTGGTATGGGTGAACTATGTGTTATATGCATGTATCTATATGGATATACTGTTTCTCCTCATGTGCCTCCTATAATGATGAATTCTCTTCCTGATTAGAGAATTGTGAGCTAAAAATCAAAATATACCCATAAACATTGGTGAAATTCCACCTTAGGAAATAATCAATGGTTAAAGCTTAGCATTCTGATTTGGAACCAGGAATATATAAATCATAAAATAATAAGAAAATTCAGAGCTGCTAAGCACGTCCCATTTTGATGGTATTCTAGGTAGCCATAAAAGAAAATGCAATTTTATTTACCTGCAAAAACCCGAGCCAGAAATCTCCATTTCAAAATGCTTATTTCTTTACAGTGTGGCTGAATGGCCGTGAACAATGCAAATCGGTTTTACTTTCTAAGTTTATTATACTTACATATATTTTGGTACGTTGTCTACCCAGATCCTTTATTACACAATGGGGTAAGCCCCCCACCCCCGCAATGAAACCCCAAGCATCTTCTCTTCCTGCTCATCCTACACTGCCATTCTTTCCCTAGAAATTAATACACTCTGTCTGCTGGCTCCTGTCTTTTCATCTCCTGCTGCAGAATCAGCGGTCATAACAGCTATTCTATTCATGAATATGTAAATGCAACATGCATAAAATAAAAAAAAAATTAGCGGGCGGTTCCCACTGCATACTGTTCCCAACTCTGTTTAACTAATACACAAAAAGCAAAGATTCAATTTTTCACTCATTTTGAGTCGGTGTTGCAAGGAATGCTATAATTATGTAACATGGAAATACCTAACTGAGACGTATGTAGATCATGGTAGTTGAACCCCTAATAAATCGGCATCTATGCACGGCTATGGCGATGCATGCAGATTCACTTATTACTTCATTCTGATGCCTAGTGATAAGGGGAAAACGCCTTAGGTCCTCAGTAACCTTTTATTTGCTGACTAGGTTCCACTTCCATACCTCACCCCAATATATGACTAAAACAATGTTTAAAATATGCACGTACACATATATGTGTGTATGCACACACACACACACACACACACATATATGCACAGACGCTTTTTTCTCCGCAAGGGGAGAAATGATGACTATATCCACTGAAGTATTCTGGATGAAACATTAAGCTCTGGGAAGGAAATAATTGGGGGATTTTATTATTGAAATAAGCAAGCATGTTCATGCATATTTTTACGGCATGCATGCCTATGCGCCACTCTGTGCAAACAGTGCTATTGCAGCTCGTGTGCGGTAATTAGGTTGATGTAATTACGGTGAAGTAAAGGCAGCCTCACTGATAATTTCACAGTGAATATTAAAGACATATGTGCCTTCCAGTGTACAATAAATGAACCTGATCTGCTGTCAGGGGCTAGGAGGACAGTGTGGCCAATGCACCTATTGTGTCCCTGCTGCAGAAAGGAGCCTGCCGATTGGCCACTGTCTGCAGCACATAGCACTGGCTGGTTATAAAGGACTTGTCTAGGGGAGAGCCTGTAGGTACTCCATTGTCTGGTAAAGTTCATATGACTGCATTCTTTTTTGCAAGGGGGGTGGAGGGAGAGCGGGGAAGGAGGGGGTGTCAGCTCAACTGTAAAAGCTGCACAGATTTTTTCTTTCTCTCTCTCTGCCTCTCCATAGATCGTTTCTGTTTCATGCCCTGTCTCATTTTGCATAGCTAAAAAAAATAATAATAATAATGCTAATTAAGATCCCTTGTCTTAACCTGAAAATAATGACTCGGATATAATTAGAAAGCTGGCGAGAGTTTAAAATTCTGGTAGGGGACCGAAACCATCAGTTACGGTGCTTAGGAGGGAAATGAAGAATTATTTTTCTGTAATCAAGGTAAACATGGGAGAGGGGGGTCCCCCCTATCTTTTTTAACCAATTTTAACCAATGGTGTTCTACTGCAGCTGAGAGGATACTGTATTTCAAAAACGATTTTAGCCATCAAATTGAAAGGACACAAATCAGTAGCAATAGAAGCCTTCTTAATCCTCCTTAGGATGCAATTCAGATGAAAGAACTGCTTTTTTTTATTTTCTTTTTTGTATGTGTGTGTTATAGATGGATCTGAGAACGCTGTCTGGGCTTGGTGCCAAGCGCTGGTATTTCACAGCAGCGACCGCCTCACAGACGAGCTGTGGGAAGCAGGAGGGACACTCTCTCTTAGGGTGCCACTACTATGGAGACACAGCTGGGCTGAACAAGATTTGCTTCAAACGACAACAAGAGAGACAGAAAGTATCTGGTTCAACCGCTGCCCAAGCAGGCAGGCACCAGAAGAGCTAGCAGCCAATCCGGCCATGCTCGAAGCCAGCTCTGCAGCTCAGCCAATCAGTGACATCACTGGTGAGAAACTCATTTACATCATGCAGTAATGAACTTTGTTTAACATAGCCTCCCCCCTTTCCTGTTACCCCCCCTCCCCATATTAGGTCCTTCCATTAATTATTCTGGTGGCATAATTTAAACCTCTATGCAAAAATGTGGCTACATTCTCTCTGATGGCTTTTACCTTCCCCTCCCACCCCACCCATTGGTGTCTGCTGTCACTGAAAGTGATTCTGGGTACAATTCTGTTTTGTTTTGACCTTGCAAAATTCTCGTCTCTTTCTTAAAAAAAAAAAAGAAAAGAAAAGAAAAAAGAAAAAGAAAAAAGTCTTAGAAGAAAATTAAACCTTTGTTTAGTTTATCTGACTGCACTCTCCCCTCATGAATGGCATGCTTTTTGCAAGTTGGGATTCAGAATTATGCAAGGTAATGGAGAATAAGGGAGTGCATTGCCGTGGAACTTGCAATTTTTCCAAGCAATCTGCATTTTAGAGCTTCCTTTAATGTTTTCGGATTTTATGCTGCAGTGGCCATTTTACATACAGTGTTTTATCCCAAAAGCACTTATGTGCATCTGTCACATGGAGGAAAGTTCACTCTTGTTATATTTCATTCTTCACTGCGCTCAGCCAACATGTCATTTTATTAATGAATAGAACTGAGGTCATTTCTGGACAAATCTCTCTCTTCCCATCCCAGCACAATGCACCTGATTTGCATCCATTTACTAGAAAAACTGAATACAAGAACCAGCTTGAAAAGAAGTTAAGGGACCAGCTTACATATTATTTTAGAATATGTCGCAGCATTTGTGTTTTAGAATGTGTAATATTTAACATCTGCCTTAGTGTTTCTATAAAAATGCCTGATCTCCGTCCCCACTGTAATACCTTTGGCTAATTTATTGGTTTGTTATGTAACTAAAATAGACCAAATGAAATAATATTCACGAATGAGTTCATTCGTCAGCAGAAAACCTCTGGAAACATAATTTTGCCTCGTATTTTACGTTTGTATTTGGTTTGTCAGAGATAAACTTATTTGTCGTATAGGTAACTTAAAAAGGCTGGAATGTGTGGCATGTGAAGATTTTCAGGTTGCTTTAGAGAATCCCAAAGAGCGGAAACTAGGTCACACTTAAATGCGATTTGTCTTAAGCCATATCTTTATTGCATATTGGCATTAAAGGGATACAGTTTTCTGGCAGAGAAGGTAAAGTTTCATTGTCTTTTTTTTTTTAAAGAATATTTTGAATATAATTATTCAAAGGCATGGAATTTTTAAAACATCGACAAGGGTTTCCTAACAGTGCATGATTCGTTTAAGAAGCTTAAAGAGTACAATGATAGGCATAGACACTTTTTAAAGCATATGAAGGATTTAGGCGCTAAACCACAGCCCTTTTAATTCATGAGGCATTCCATCATCCCATCATCAGTATTCAGGGAGCGACTGTCCTGAATCAGTCATGAGCTCCCCTGCTGCAGATCCTGTAATTTGAATCATGTGTAATAATATATTATCCTACTGGGGGCCTTCTTTCAGTAGGAGAATGGTTTATACATTCTGCTATAAGAGAACTTTTGGCTCCTAGCCGACTCACAGCCATTACTCACATAGGCAATCATGATCATCTTCCTTAAGGAATAACATCTGCACGACCTCCTGAGCCAAAAATCTGCAACCTCCCCCACGCTCTGAATTACGATTTCTTGGAACTGGGGACACTTGACAAAACCGAAGTAGAAAAATGGAAGGGTTAGAGGAATGGATCACAATCTTATTGAGCGTGCCATGTGGCAAAAGTGCAAGCTCCCATTCCTTTGAAATGATGGAGAAGGGTGGGGCAAGGGGCCCTGCAAGAGGCCTCGATGTGTTTGTTTGAGTTTTAGACACAAGCTGAAAGGTAACGTGTTCTAGGAAGACATAGCTGCCTCGGTGTGTTTCTCTGGACATCCTAGCAAGGTCCTGCAAAGGGTGTGGCAACACGGAGGGCTAAGTGGAGGGCGTCCCTGGCTGTGAAAACAGAGAAACCTTGCCTCACTTTGGGAAGGAAGCAATGGGATATGGCAGGAATCATTTGACCCAGGAGCTAAAAGTTCAGGGAATGGTTTTGATTCTCTCTTGTTCTGACTTTGATCAGATCATGTAATTTCTTTCTTTTTCCTTATCTGTAAAAATGAAATATACTGCCAGGACAGAGATATTCTCTGCATGTGGAATACCCCCCCCTTTCTTTTTTAAACATCTGAAATCCTTCTTTACTTCAAGGATTAAGTATTCCCTCTTCTGTGAAATCTTTTCAGATCATCATGGCCAGAATCTCTCACTTCTCCATCATTCTCTTTGTGTCTCCATTATTGTCTGTGTGGCAGTCAGCGCTGCAGTAGGGCCACATGTGTGCATATCTTTGCCACTAGACTGAAAGCCCCTTGGGGACAGAGACCACGTTGAATTCGCCCTCCACCCTCTGCTCTAAGAATAATGAATAATGCTCCTAAGTTTTAAATCAATGATCTAATTAACGAGTTAAAGGTTCATTGTAAATTGTAGAGGGAGTGTTTACAAATTCCAAGGGTTACTATTGCTATTGTCAACTATTACCACCAGGTACCGGCTAATGTCAGTTTTGCCTTATCAGTTTTATGCCTTTCATTTCACGGGTCCTACATTATAAAGCTCAGAATAAATGGCTGCTGCGTTATTTTTCTTAAATAACCAGTTCTAGGAAATTGTAAATCCTCTATTTATCAGATATGGAACTAAGCCAACTTCGTCTGGTGCTTTAAACTAAAAAATAAGTGAAATCGATGTAAATGAATTGCAAAAGCAGCCATGATAAGCAAATTATAGTATCAAGCTCTACTGTTAATGATATGGAAAAATTAATTACTTGGAAGAGGTAAGCAATTAATGTTGGGTATTGAAATGTTCTATAAAGCATAATAAATCAGGGAATATGGAATCCTGGATCTTATTCTTAGTGTTATAATTAAGATATGTATTTTTAATCTGTGAAGTAGTACAACGGTCTTTTAAGAGTATATTTCTAGGTGCACCTGGTATAATCCGATAATGCCAAAATATGGTTTTGATTTTATGCTGCTCAGGTACATTTATACTTTTTGCTACTGTACTACTGCTAAGTAGAGATTAATTTCTTTGCAAACAATGATATTCTTATTAATATGTTTGTGAGCTGTGTTTAGAATTTGAAAATACTATTTCAACTTCTTTGCCAGTACATGTTATGAGAAGAGAATGAAGTAACCAGAAAATATATACATTTTTACTTTTAATATCTGGGCAAACAGAAATTTTAGCGCTGGAAATTGGCTAGTCTAAAGTCCATGTTTTATACAAGTCTTAGAGAGGAAAAGTACCTTGCCCAAGACTGCTCTATCAAGTTCCTCAGAGCAGCTGAGACTGGTATTCAGAATTCAGAACAACTGGCTCAATATTCTTTTCACTCCACCAAATATCTGTAGTGTTATACAGTTTAGCTAGATAGGATTATACAATTTTATCGTGCTAATATAAATTACATTCACTGTAATTCACTATGAGCATATAGTATTCTTATTCCTATTTTATGGTTGAAAACAAGGAGACAGAAACTTACTGAGGTGTATTTTTTTTTCTGCTACCCTATAAGAATGTCATTACTGATAAATCACCATTTATATTAGTATTCTTCAAAATAATTTTGGTAAAAAAATAAATAAATAAAAATAAATAAATAAATAAATAAATAAATAAATAAATAAATAAATAATTTTGGTTTCGATGAAGAAAAAATGGAAACCCCATATCTGGGTTTACTTTGCTGTGGCTTTGAATTCAATTGACATGAATATTGTATCTTAAATTATAGAATTGGTTAAATAAGATTTGAATGGAGCAGTTTGCAACATGTTTTTTTTTTTTTTTTAAACCAATGAACTGAGCTATTATCACCGACTTTTTTTTTTTTTTTCTTTATTCTTTTGTCCTGCTGAAATCTTCAGGTATCTCAAGGAGGGTATTTCCTTTCAGCCTGGTACTTAACAATAGAATTCTGAATCTCATATATATAGATGAATTGTGCCCTTTTAAGGAACAAATGTTTCTCAAAGACAGGAAAAATAGTAGGAGCCTGTTCATCTTCTTCTGTTCAGCTAATGATATGTAAGAGCTCAGAGAGTGATTGAGTAAATATAGATCACCTTGGTTAAAGAAAAATGTTACTTTGCATCATGGGTTGAGACATGGTAACCAAAATCCATTTGCACCTGAATATTGTTGTCTTTTCTAGACCCATTAAAGTAGTGATAAGTAAGAAAAAAACTAATGGGATAGTCCCCTGTATGTTGACAGGTTTTTTTGGATAATCATATTATTCTTATTCCAAAATGAACTATTGAATTTGAAAAGCAGGAGTAAATATTGGGACCTACGCTTGTCCAAAAAAAACTGTGATGTCTGCAACTGAGAGTCACTTATTTGTATAGATGGCAAAGAATAGATGAAACTGACCTACACAGCTTTCATATTCTAGCAATTATTCCTACTTAAACCTTCAAACATGCTCAGTGTCAGGAGCAGTTATCAAGTATATTTGGGAGCTTACTGATTATTTTCATGACACTGATGATCATGTGTCATAGTGACACTGCTCTCTGGCTGCTGGTGCAAGAGGAGGAACACAATATATATTAATAGCTAATATCCACTATGGTTGAGTTATATGTCATATGCTACACTATGTACTATGCAGGCATTATTTCATTTAGTTCTCAAATCAGTCTTTTGGTATTATTTTCTTTAGTTTAAAAATGAGAAAACAGAGTTTCAGAAAAGTCAAGCAACTTGTCAAAGTCATATGACTAAAAAGCAGCAAAACTGGCATTCAAAGCAAAGATTCTGACTTGAGGACCCTTGAGAACACGTATCCTTAAACTTAACCATAATCACTACATATGATTTTGCTGTTGGGCTATGGAAACATCTCATGCTACATCCATAAAGAGTTTCTCTGGTTCATTTTGTTAGATGTGCACATACAGTTTTCCCTTAGTATTTTATAAATCTGTTTGAAAGCTATTTATTGACCTAGCTATAACATCTAGATTAATATTTTCCTTATATTTTGGTATGTATACAATTCACATCACTTAAGGTAATGCGTACAAAAGCAATTTCAGAATACTTAAGTACCATATAAATGGAAGGTCATGATTTTATTAAAATGCCTTCCTACGTCTGAATTACTAAAAATGATTATTAGGCTAAATGTTTCCATTTCCTCTTTCCTCTAGATATATTACTTACTAAATATGTCACCTATTTTATGAGAAAATTAATACTTATTGATTTGGCAATTGCAGAATGTCACTTAGTGTCACTAGATCCTGACTATTCAGACATTTGAGGTATCTCTGCTTCCTCAGCCCTGGTTAACAGTTTGTGTCCACCTCACTGCAATCCACAGGATGCTAAAAGAGAAGAATCTCGCAGCTACTCTTTACTAAAAATCCCATGCCTAATGTTAGAATTTTCTAGCTTTTACCTAATGGTCAGGCCTCAGGGAAAGAGTCAACAAGTTGTGAAGTTTAACGGAATTGTTTTAATTTAGTGAAGTCAAAGGAGAAAATAGAAATGTGCATACTCTCTTCCCTTTCCAGATGAATTATTGTCCAGTCTCTTTCTCAATATTCTGACTCTTCCTTTCTCAGACATGTCACAGAACCACACTGTGGTTCTTCTATAATCTTGACATGTAGAAAAATTCAAGAGAATGTTTCTTGGAAGTTCTAGCAATGCAGGCGGAAGCAGTGCTATCTCTACTCTGAAGACAGGAGACCCACTGCTGTGGTCTAAAGGCTCATTAGCAGTTTTCAGGGTCATGCTGTGATTTTGCCTATGCCCTCTATTATGCTCTTCTATGTTCAACAGTTGATCATTTTTTCTTCCTAAGATTCCTTTATTTCAAGTTACTAACAATTTTTTATTTATGGGCAAGAATGAAGGTCAACGTAGTGGATTTTCTCATTGCATTCTGAACCTGCCAAGAAAGTGCCTCACAGTAATGTATTTAAGGTGTATTTATTTTCAGGATATTTATTTTTACACAGTAAAACCAGAGCTAATAATAAGGAAAACTATGTCAGTTATTACTTAATGATCTCTTAATTCTGTGGGGCCACACAGAAGTGGTTAGGAGCACGGGAAGCTCTGGCCACATGCCTGGTTCTGGAACTGGGTTCCATTACATACTACATACACAACCTTATGCAAGTTATATAATTTCTCTTTGTCTCGGTTTTCTCATCTGTATAATAGTATTTACCTTATAATATTTGAGGATTCTGTGAATTTTTGCAAAGGGTGATAGTATAAAGATGGGTAAATTCATGGTCTCTCTTCTCTAAAGTGCAAAATGTAGTTGGCAAGTGTGAGTGTGTGTTTAAATATTATTATGGTATATTAATATGGTATAGTTCAGTGCTATAACAGATGTGTTCATGCTTGTATAAATGCTTTGTTTATTGCCTCTACCTATTCAATCAGTTTTTTCTTCTATTTGGCCAAGTTATCAAACTATGGTTTTAATATAATTATCAGTTTTGTCTCATCAAATATTGGGTTCGTTTTAAAAGTTTTTAAAAAACTGTATCGTCTTTTAACTATACTGGTATAATTTTTCAATTACAGGCAATTAATAATATTTAGTTCCTTGATTCTACTTTTTACTCCCTTAGTAGTTGGATGTGTCAGAAAAAAAAAAGTCTTAAGACTTATGTAAATATGCACGAAACCACTTATTTTTATTTTTTCAGAGCTCTGTGGTAGAGCTAATATTTCAGATCATAATACCCTAGAATGACCAGTGGATAGCTTCCTTTAAAAAAAATTTATTTATTTATTTATGAGAGGCAAACAGAAAGAGAGAGACAGAAAGAGGCAGAGACATAGGCAGAGGGAGAAGCAGGCTTCATGCAGGAAGCCAATGTGGGACTCGATCCTGGGAGTCCAGAATCACGCCCTGAGCCAAAGGCAGAGGCTCAACCACTGAGCCACCCAGGTGCCCCAGTGGATAGCTTCCTAATCAGTGACATTCTGCACATAAGCTTAACTCACAGTCCAAATGTCTAATGCTCATCAACCAGATACTTGACACACATAAACTTTCCTATGGCAATCTCCATTATGCTTAGGAAGAAAAAAAAATGATTCTAATCTATTTAGAACCCTATGTAAATTCTCTAAGCCTTACTTTTCTTATTATAAAATAGAGATAATTATAATGACTACCAAGAAAAGTAGGTTGTGTGGGTGAAGTAAGAAGACCTATGGAGTAACATTTTCTCTCTCTTCCACAGACTTTGCAAAGCCTGTTCAAGTGTGTGCTTAAATGTCAATAAGAGCTGTATTATTTCACTAAAATCCCAGCTCTGAAGAGACAGCCTCTAGTATTATGTGTCCTAGATTAGTGAATAAGATTGCGTTTGTTTACATTTCAAATAAAAACTCCCATTAATTTGACTGAATTGAAAGGATTGTTAATGCAACTTAATTAAATCAGATTGTTTTCTTATTTTAACCTGGGAATGACTAAGATTGAAGATTGGTACATTTTGAAAGGAAGCACAAGAACCTCTCTCTCTTTCTCTCTCTCTCCCCAACTCTGTCTCTTTCTGTCACTGTGCCTCTCTGTCTCTCTCCCTCAGAGGACTTTAACATATTTGAATAGGTAAGAGAATCAGAAAGGGTTTCCACTGAGTTGGAGGGATGTTCAAAGGCATATAGATTTTCAGATGTGACAAATCGCCAGGAGTATCATTAAGGTGAAGAGGTGATATTCATCATATTTGAACTTCTTTATGTCAATTTTGTGATGTTTTATGGTTTCATATTATCTATTAAGGCTTGTTACTACTTCTTCCATCCTATGTTTATGTTTTTTTCATGTATCAGTAATGAGGATGGCAATTAAATGAGCTTTGTCATGATACCTGGTAGGCGTAGCTATTGTTTAAGCTATGTATATAAGAAAGCAAAGAAATTACACATTCTGTTTTGAGTATCTTATAACAATGCTGTATCTTAATAATTCCTGGGTGTTCTTGTCTTTTTAAACAGCAATTAGCTAGCATTCTATTAAATATCACCTAAAATAGTCTTAGGTATCAGTGTCATTGTGTATGAGGGTCTACTTGTTTTTTTCAGTTCTTAAAAGCTATTCATTTTGCAATAGAGTGAAACTTCGCATTTACCTTCTTAGCCCTGATGGGCTCAGAGTCTTTCAAATTTCATTAAGTTTAATTTTTTTACCTTTTTTATTTAATAATTGATTTTCTAGAATTGACTGAGTTTTTACCACTGTGGAAACATACCTTTCACTATGCATAGACTTTACTTGGAGTCTATTAAAGAAATCATACACACTGTTTCCTCAGGGACACTTCTAGTTAAGGCATGAGAGCTCAGGATAAATATTGAAGATGCAGGGATCCCTGGGTGGAGCAGTGGTTTAGCGCCTGCCTTTGGCCCAGGGCGCGATCCTGGAGACCCGGGATTGAATCCCATATCGGGCTCCTGGTGCATGGAGCCTGCTTCTCCCTCTGCCTATGTCTCTGCGCCTCTCTCTCTCTCTCTCTGTGTGTGACTATCATAAATAAATAAAAATTAAAAAAAAAAGAACATCCAACATGTTTGGAATATCTTTAAAAAAAAAATGAAGATACACCCTTTCATTTTCCATAGTGACCCATTTTAGATTAGAAATTATGTGGTTATTCTGTAATATAAAGTTAACCTCTGAATTTATTTTCAGCAACAGATGTTCCGATCTGTTGTCTTCGCAAGGTTATTTGCACTTGGCAGACCATGCAAACCGAGTTTTGGGTTTGAAAGTATGGTTGTGATAGAGATAGATAATTTTGTTAACCTGTCAGACACTCGGTGAGTAATTGCTGAATTAAACTCTCATTTGAACATCAGATTTCACTGGTATGCTGGTCTCCACTAAAATCAAGGAGAAGTCCAGGATGTTAATTCTTTTCATCGATATTGTTTGTTTAAACACTACCTATGTGCCAGTCTGCTATAAGCACCGAAGAACATAGCAGTAAAGCAAATAGACAAAATTCTATGCTTTCATGAAGTTTTGTTCTAGCAATCTTTTATGTAGTAATAATATATATTTATTAAGTTATATTGGTGAGGTTTTGCTCTCTTGTACAAATTGCTTTGAGAGGTGGAAGGTTTTATTTGAAACCTGGCCCATTCTTAATAAGATGGTTCCATGATGGAGGCTAATTTTAGATCATAAATTCCTACTGAGTACCTTCTTTTTTCTTTCACTCAATAGCTTACCTGACATCTTAGGCCCTCCTGGAGTTGACGGTGCCTTGCCCATGACTTTTATGTGACAATTTAATAAAGAGGAAACACAAAAATCAAATTCCTACTAGCCTTAAAATCTCCTGTGTTCTAGTCAATATGTAAGGGTATATGGAAAACTTACTCATTTGTCTTTGAAAACTTTTATCTTTCCTTACTGGGAAGGATGGGCTATTGTCATTTTCTACCAACATATATAATTCATCTTTTAAAATGTATCCTGGAGCTTCTCAAATGATTTCTCTCGTTGGAGAAAGCACCTTCTCTTGTTATTTAGTTCTTCATAAAGCCCATGAATATTTTAAAATTTTATTGACTTGTGGGCATAAAAGAAATAATCAGCAATTTATATACCAAATAAGCATCCTTATTCAAAATGGGAATAATTGTATCATAAAATCAGAACCATTTAGCATTTCAAATAGAATAAAATTATCTAGTTTCACCCCCTTAGTTTTCAAAAGGGCATAGGAAGTATGGTAAAGAAATGGTTTTGACTTGCCTACGTTCACAGAATAGTTTGTGGCAGACTCAGAAAAAGAAGCAAGATTTCTTTTTAAATATTGCTTTTTAAAAATAATTCTGATTATACAAGTAATATTTTATCTATTATAAATTAGAAAAATTCAAGAAGAATATGGAAGACAAGTAAAATGTCTAGTTAACTTACTCTATATAAGTTATCATGGTTACATAAACTCTATTTAAAAATATACCCTTTTTGTGTATATTAAAGTTTTATCTTATAAACATTTGTATATCTGGCTTTGAACACTAAAGGAAACATAATATTATGAGTTATATGAGGGATGTACATTTGGATTAAAAATGAAGGAGGAAGTAGCTTAGGAGACAGATATAGGAAAAATCCCTAGTTTTTGAATTACAAATTTACAAATTATAATGAGATGAACTAGGATAAATGTATAATATGAAAATTTCAGTGACATTGATAAAAATATTTGTTTTGTGTCAAGTTCAAGTGAAATATATCAAGGTGATAATGCTATTATAGATTTCGATATCCCATCTCACTCCTGGCAAGTAGCATCTCTTCCATATACATTTTGGATTATATTTTCTCTTAAGTCCTCAAGGAAATTACTTCACTGATGATGCTTTTTTTTCTTCTGTATCAATTCCCTTCAACCAACTCTTTACTCCAGAACTCAAAAATCCCCAACTTTCACCTATCTTAAGCAGACAAAACAACTACCATCACCTCCCATAGATCTGTTTGCTCTCTATCTCTCACTCATCCATCCTATTGCTGAATGGGAGGTCAGGAGAGCTGGAGAAACACTCGGACTAACTTGGAACTAGTAGTGTAATTTCTCTGCAATCCAGAAGAGTTGATAGTTTTATGCCTTTTTTTAAAAAAAGAATTTATTTTTTTAGAGAGAGAAAGAGAGACAGCTAGTGTGCATTCACAAGTGGGAGGAGGGCCAAAGGGAGAGGGGGAGAGAATCTCAAGCAGACTCTGCACTGAGTGTGGAGCCCTTCATGGGGCTTGATCTCATAACCCTGAGATCATGACCTGAGCTGAAATCAAGAGTTGGATGCTTAACTGACTGAGCCACCTAGGTTTTATGCTTTATTTTAAAAATGATAGTTTTCTTAAATGATTTGCAATATCTCTTTCACCATTAAAATTAAGTGAATCTAAAGGAGAGGAGAGAAAATGTCCCTCAAAAGTTACAGCTTCATTATTATTTTGGGGGAGTTCTAGATTAATTCTAAATGTGTGTTTGACATGACATAATTACAGTTTACAATTATGTTCTCATTTCCATTGATTTACTTAGGGATTCTATACGGCTCATGTTTGTATTGATACAAGGAAGATTGTAAAGGCAAGTTATTTTAAATAAAGATCAAGGAAATAATCTATTTTTAACTGAATTAAGCTATTTGTGCTGTTGAACAAAGACCAGTGGACTTGAACTCTACTGGACTTGAAGTTATCCAAGATTATTTGAGCAAGAACAGGAATCAAAAGTTTTCAGTTCTGCTATGTGTGCCACTAGCCATTTGTGTGACATTAGAAAACCAATGTTTATTGGTGTATCAGTTTATAGAATGATGGACATGAGGTCAGAATCTTTAACTCAAAAAAACCTATACATTTTCAGATAAGGTCTTTCAACATTTTTTTTCAAAGTGAAATGCTTTCTTCAAATGAAATCAAGTCAGTATATCAACATTTAGAATATGTAAAATTGCAACTGCCATGGTTGGATTAGGGTGAGACCTCAGAGCCTTAGCTTTTCCCCCCTCCTTCGCTTCAGGTGGTGGCTTGTCTTGATGACAGTCTCAGAGCTCCATGAGACTAAAGCCACTGAAATAATAATCACTTAGGTTCTGTAGGATTTGAAGTTAGACTGTTATGTTTTGTTCTTGTTTTTGCTTTAGATTTTGTCAGCAGCTAATCAATAAATATAAATTAAATCTCCACTAGATGGCAGTAGATCAAATCTTTGTTCTAAGAGTTTTAATCGACAATTTTGGGTCCAATATTTAAGCACATTTAGATTACTTAGAAAACTTTCAGAAGAATTATGTTTTCTCATATTTCACACTTTAAAACACTTTACCAGCCTCTTAATTTGTTCTCACTTTCTGTTCTGTTTTTAAGGCATTGTGGAATTACTGGTTAGTCCAAACAGTATGATGCCTGGTAAAATATTACTTGCTCTGGTTGTGGGAATTGTTTAAGAGTTAAATAATATTCAAATAAAGACATTTATCCAAGCATCTAAATTTATGAGTAACACCCATATGATTTTTCAGCTTTACTAGAAGCCTAATCTTTAACCCAAAGAAGATGGAGACCTGGTTTCTCATCTTTCTTACCCTTACACATACCCATTTCCAGAGCACTGAAGTTCCAATGATCATGGCAGTCTGCATTGTGTTGCATATTAATGTTGTAAGGAGGAGATGCTCTCAGGTATATTAGGTGATGGAAGTTTCTGATAAGGATAACTTTGAAAGCGAGGTAATTCGGGAAACTGTTCCAGTCCATCCAAATGTGAATGTATAGCAGCGTTATGGAGGGCAAAACAGCTCCTTTCTTCATGATTCAGCTGGTTTCCAGAGCCAATAGTTTTGGTACTTCTTGTCAATGCAGAGCCCTTGAAAGATGACCCGTGCTCATCTTTTTTGGTATGACTTATTTATACTTTCAGGAGAGAAGAGCTAGCTGAGTCAATGTTGTAATATTACATGGACCATCCTTTATAGGCAGTCTCTGACTACATTCCCATAAAGCTGGTTGGATCCCATTAGAAGCAGTTTATGCCTAAAGGTCAAGGGAAAAGATCAAAAAGGTTTTGCCTGTTTCCAGGTGAAATTAATAATAGCTCCCAATTTTACTCTTAGAGTTTTTCCAATTAGGATGATAAATTGCAGTATTACCTGAATACATAGTCGTCTTTGCCTCGAGCACTGATTTCTGCTCTTCGGGCCAGGGTCATGTGGCACGAGATATAGTTCATTGGAAAAGTATTGCCTGAAGTCACTTTCTCAGGAAGTTGTGAAGCACAGGCATTTCGAGTTGTATGGACTGCCAATTATGTAGGCCTTAGAAGAAAAGAAAAGAGAATTTAAAGAATGGGTGATGGGCACTGGGTGTTATTCTGTATGTTAGTAAATTGAACACCAATAAAAAAAAAAAAAAAAAAAGAAGAAGAAGAAGAAAAAAAAAAAAAAAAGAAATCTCACAGAGGAAGACATAGACATGGCCAACAAGCACATAAAAAAATGCTCCGCATCCCTGGCCATCAGGGAAATACAAATCAAAACCACAATGAGATACCACCTCACACCAGTAAGAAAAAAGGTAACTTTAAATTCAAGTTCCTACCTTATTAGTTTAGTTTTATCCACTAGATATAGTATTTCTTTAATGTATTGTGGAAAAGAGAATATGATTTTCATTAATACGGATATCTCAAAGCTAGAAAAGAATTTAAATGGCTTGCCTGTATTACATTATAAATATTGGAGAAAATTCCAAAATTAGAGCTTCAGAGATGGTTCACTCACAATTTCTTATGCATAAATGGTAGATTGAGTATTCTAATTATCACTCAATAATAATTCACATCACTGCTTAAATGTATGGGAAGTAGTTATCTTTCCATCCAAGTCATTACCCCAAATTCTCTTAAATAATCATATCTTTAGATCTTTAAATACTCTTTTCTCCACATTAGTCCTCTATTATTTTAATTGAATACAGTTAACATAGCAAATTTTGGATTGCAAAACCTTTCTTTCTTTCTTTTTCCCCCTCAGTACAGGTTGAAAATGAACAATTATTTAAGTGACTGAAATATTTCACTCAAAGAGATTGAGTGGCACTGTTTTTCAAAATATAAAGGTGTGTTTTTGTTTTTGTTTTTTAGAGTGAACTGTGATGAGCTTTTTGCCAAATTCTAAGTAAAATACTTAAGAGATTTAATTATAATTTGAAGCATTTTGTTTAGAATAATTTCATGAATCCTGATATCAGGATAGGGTCCTAAAAGACATTTGTGCAAAGCCTTTTTTTCTGCAAATCATTCATTTCACTTATGGTGTTTTGGATATCATCATGCTGAGTTGGGGGGCAGGGAACATAGCGGCCACACTGCTTTAAAGAGAGAAAGCATAGATAGCCATCTTTTGGGATGCCAGGGTGGCTCAGTGACTGGGCATCTGCCTTTGGCTCAGGTTGTGATCCCGGGGTTGAGTCCCACCCACATCAGGCTCCCTGTCTGCAGGGAGCCTGCTTCTCCTTCTGCATACATCTCTGCCTCTTTCTCTATGTCTCTCATGAATAAATAAATAAAATCTTTGGCAAAAAAAAGAAATAGCCACTTATTTGGTTGAAAACGTCCTATGGCTCTGTGAAGGACATACTTCTGTTTGCCAAACCCCATTTTACTTTTCTTCTCTAGAGTACAAAGGAAAGAGTAGGTTTCTTAGCTCTAGAAGTTAGATGGCATCATATAATAGTTCTGGCTAATGGATGTGATCAGAAATGCTCCAAGCCGCTTCCTCTCAGAGTCTTCAGGAGTCAGTGTACCCATTCTCTTTGTTCTTCTTGTCATAGTAGTGGTGGGGCCCATGAACTGAGAGAGCAGGGCCCCAAGGCAGAAATAACCAGGATTCCCAAGACTCTGCTTATAAAGAAGCTATACTGAAGTAAAATAGGGAGAAATAAAATACTCTCTCTACGAAGTGAAGAGGAAATACTTTTATGCCATAAGTCATTGAAATTTCAGGGCTCATTTGCTCCCATAGTGTAATCTGACCCTTCGTGACTAATATAAGGAATATATGAAGCTTAGTTTTGTAATTTAACTTTCTGACTTAGTGTAGTCCTTGTCGTACCTCAGATGCTTTCCAACAAGTACTGAGTGAGCTAATGTAGAAAAGACATGAAATTAGTCTATCATACAAATAATTTTTAATCTGACTACAAGGTGGAAAATGGTCCAGAGCCTGTAGAATTATTTTAGCCACCAAATATAATCTGTAGGTATTCTTATGAGAGGGAAATGTCTATTATATTTTATACTTTGTGGCTTAAAAGATCAATATATAATTTTATAGTTCTCAATTTTTATTTTTAAAGTAATGATATTATTTAACTAGAAAACCAATTAAGTTTCTGTGACACAGAAGCTCAGCCTAAAAACATTAAAGTGTTCACCTTACGGAGATGGCTGTTACATCCTGGTTTGCGTGGGGCAGTCTCCGTTTATGCACATTGTCTGGTCATTTATGATAGCATTCCCTTTCATTCAAAGATTGGGAAGAATTGGACAATACATTGTATCATATGACCATGAGGTGAGACTGATCAGTGTTAGTTTGGAAGACCTATTGTGTACAGCTAGACTTCCTTTCTCAGTGCTGGGGAATATATCACTGCATGAAAATAACATTATATGGAGATGTTAGACAGATGCCTAGGCCAGCCCACAAAAGATTTTAAAATCCATAACTGAGCTACAACATAGTGATTAATAGATGTAAAATTAAAATTTATAGGTTTTTGTGGATTGGCTCAGGCCCTAAATCATCATGTATATAAAATATTGCATCAAAGGAAAAATGTGGTCTAGTTTCCAATTACCAAGGAATTTTAGAAATAGTTACTATTTCATTCGGGCATAAACAGTGGTTTTTAAATGTAGCTTTCATTATTAGTAATATTAATATTTTATTTTTTATTCTGGAAAAATTTGAGGATTTCAAAAGTGAGTAATAGCATATTAAACCACCATGTAGCTATTACCTTAATCCAAGCAACTATCTGCCAATGGCCAGTTCTATCCTGTCTATACTCCCATCTAATTATTTTGAAGTAAATCTGGACATCCTATGACATCCTATCATTTCATCCTACACATTTCAGCATTCAATCTCCAAATGAAAAGTACTTTTTGATAAATATACTATTACGTGGTTTCCATATAATAATATCTGTTTAACAAATACTTGTCAAAATAGATTTGGGTTGAAGTTTAACATTGGCATTTAGCTACATTAAAATGGGTACTATCTCTTGGAATAACAGTCTCCCCATTTCAACTTTATCAGAACAAGTTACCTTTAAACATTCCAAAAGTAAACTCTAAATTTCCCTTTAGACAATTTAGAAGTATATGTACACACTCCAATCCAGAGATCAAGGAGCCGTGAAGATATGTTCTGCAGCTGTCTCCCTTTGAAGTTCTTTGCTCTGACACTTCAGATAACAATAGAACTCGGGGTTCCAGAAAACCAAGCAGCTTGCTCTTCAAAGAAGAGGTGAATATCTTAGGTTTACAGGTTAACTTTAAGAAAGGTAATCCTAATAAATAGAATGTATGGAGCCCATGTTAGGACTAAAAAATGCTTTTTATTGGCTTGTTTGCTGAGACTAGGGAGAAGCAGCATGTTAAATGAACCTTATTTTCTTTGTGCAGAAGTCATTCCTGTGTGATCTTTTAATATACTCTGCTGGATTTGTAGGAAAGAAGGATTTCCTTTTCCATTTCTTACTTTAGAATGTAATTAAATCACACCTCTAACTTGATTAGAAAGAGAAAGCCAAATGAAGTTATTTTTTTTTAAAAATTATCAATTGTGTAATTGAAAGAAAAAAGAGGAGAGAATTAATTTATGTGGTACAGATTGCATTTTTAGTAAAAGAAATTAAGCAGGTTGCAATAGGCTGTTTATATATTGTACCAATTTCCTTGAATTTGTAAGTGTGTTTTGTTCATATTAAATGATATAGAATGATTAAGAGGATAGATCTTGGGCTGCTTATCTGTGGGGGGCATTGGAAATAGGGTTTATCTTAATTGAATTATTAGTTTTCTTGTTTTTTGTTTGTTTGTTTTACTTCTTGTAGCAGTGGCATGTAGGTGGCATTTAACTTAATTCAAACATTTGATTAAGATCCCAATGCAGATATAATCAGCATATTAAAAGGAATAGTCCTGTTCCTGCCATTTAATAGAGTTGTATATATCTACCATATAACTTTAATTTCCTAATTATGTAATGATATTTATAACATTTAACCTGTAAAGATACTATAAGGGTTAAATGGGATCATTTATGTAAACAGACTTTTTTAAAAAATCAGCTTTATAAAAATATTTAAATTTTATTTTGTTTTGACAAATCCATACAGTCATAAAACCATCACCACAGTCATGGAGCTGAAGGTGACTAGAGGTTACTGACTACAAAGGAGCACAAGGCAACTTGGAGAGGTAAGGAGAGGAAAGGTTCTTTCATTCAGAGAACATTTCCTTACCTTTCCAAGTTGCCTTGTGCTCCTTTGTAGTCAGTAGGCTCTACTCACCTTCAGCTTCTATCAACCATTGATTTACATTCTGTATTACAGTTTAGCATTTTCTGGAATTTCATATAAATGGAATCATACAGTATACAGTAATTTATGTCTGACTTTTAAAACTCAACATGGTGCTTTTGAGATCATCCACATCATTGAGGGTATCAATAGTTCATTCCTAATTATTGCTGAGCAGTATTCTGTATTAAATGAATATATCATCATTTGATGAACATCTGAATTGTTTCCAGTTTGGGGAAATTAAAATAAATATTCTGTGACTATTCAAATGCAAGTCTTTGTGTGGATATATTTTTTATTTGTCATAGGTAAATGTATAGAAATGGCATTGTTGGGTTGTATGGTAAATACATGATTGACTTTTCAAGTAACTTATTTTCCTTTATGTATTTTACAGTTCTGTTACCAGTGTATCCACATTTAGACTTTTGTTTTGTTTTTTTTTTAAGATTTTATTTATTTATTCATCAGAGACAGAGAAAGAGAGAGAGAGACAGGGACAGAGACAGAGACATAGGCAGAGAGAGAAGCAGGCTCCATGTAGGGAGCCCAATGTGGGACTTGATCCTGGGACTCCAAGATCACACCCTGGGCAGAAGGCAGATGCTCAACCGCTGAGCCACCCAGGTGTCCCCATTAAGCATTTTTAATGTGCTGATAAATTGATCCCTTTATCATTCTGAATGCCATTTTTTGAATATCATTCCTTATCATGAACTGTATTCTGTATGATATGAATACAGACACCCTAGCTTCATTAAAGATTTTGTTTGTTTGGCATGTTTATTTTAAACATTTTACTTTTAAACTATATATGTCTATATTTAAAGTAGATTTCTTCTAAACAATATCATGGTTGCGTCTTGCTTTTTGATTCCATCTGACAATCTCTGGATTTTGTGTGGGTTTTTTTGTTTGTTTGTTTTTTGTTTTTTGTTTTTGTTTTTGTTTTTACTTTTTAAAGAAAGATTTATTTGCTTATTATTTTAGAAAGAAAGCATGCAGGTGCGTGTGTGCATGGGTGGGGGATAGGGGCAGGATGTGAGGGAGAGGGAGAATCCCAAGCAGGCTCTATGACCAGTGAGGAGCCTGATGAGTGGGTTTGATCTCACCACCCTGAGATCATGACCTGAGCCAAAATCAAGAGTCAGATACTTAACCAACTGAGCCACTGAGGTGCCCCTGTTTTTTCATTACTTTTAATTCAAGTGTTTGGAAAATTTACATTTAATATAATTTTAGTATAGTAGTGTTTACATCTGTGATATTGCTATTTTTTCTACTTGTCTCATCTGTTATTTGTTCCTTTTTTTTCTTCCTTTTGCTGTCCTTCTTTTGGGTTGAATAATTTAAAAAAAAATATTTGTATTTTCACTATTGGCTTTATCTGTTTTAATTTTTATTGGTTGCCCTAGAGTTTATAATAGACATCTTTACCTTACAACAATACACTTTCAATTAATATTATAAGTTCATGGGCACAGTAAGAACCTTGTGATAGTACATTCTATTCCCTAATAGTGTACTTCTGTTCCCTAGTATTCTATTCCTTTATGCAGAACATTTTATTTGCCCATATGCTATAAACAACACAGTATATTTTTAAAGGATCAAATTACTTTTTATGATAAAAATGTTTATATTTACCCATTTGACTGCCATTTCCATTGTGTGTCATTCTTTTGTACAGATACAGATTTTTTTTTTTTTTCTGGTATGATTGTCTTTCTGCCTAAAGGATAGTCTTTGACATTTCTTGTAGCACTGTTCTGCTAGTGATTAATTCCTTCCATAGTTGTTTCTCTGAAAAAAAGTCTTAAGTTTACCTCCATTCTGAACACACTTTCTCTGGGTAAAAAAATATAGGTAGTAGTTCTTTTTTCCCCATTCAGAACTTAAATATTTCTCTCTTGTGGTTGGCTTAAACAGTTTTTTAAGAAGAGTCCGCTGTAATTCTTATCTTTGTTCCTCTGTATGTGATGTGTCTTTTATTCCATCGCTGCTTTTGAGTTTTTCACTTTAATGGTAACTTTCAGCGATATGATTTTGTTACACTTATTGTGTATTTTTCTTTTTTTTACTTTTATTCTGCTTGGGATTTGTTGAGGTTTCAGAATCTGTGGTTTGATCAATGTTATCAAATTCAGAAAAATTTGGCCTTTATTTCTTCAAAAAATACTTTCTGTCCCCTCTGCCTCTTCTTTTTGGACTACAGTTACATATAAGGTAGATAGACTACATGACATTTTCTTACAGGTCACTTCTCTGTTCATTGACTTCTTTAAAAAATATATTTATTTATTTGAGAGAGTGAGAGAGAGAGAGCTCACACACGTATGCATGTGAGAGTAGGAGGAGTAGGGGCAGAGGGAGAAGGAGAGAGAGAGAATCCCCAGCTGACTTCCCACTGAATGTGGAACCCAGGCAGGGCTTGACATGAGGCTTGATCTCAGGACCCTGAGATCACGACCCCGAGTCGAAATTAAAAGTCCCACTCTCAACTGACCGAGCCCCTTCATTGGCTTCTTAAAAAGTCTTTTTCCTCTCTGTGCTTCACTTCATATAGTCTCTATTGTCAAGCTTTCAGCTTCACTGATTTCTTTTCTTCTGCAATATATAATATGCGGTTAATTACACCCAGCGTATTTTCATTTCAGGTATAGTATTATCCATCTCTAGGAGTTTCATTCTTCAGGTGCCTGGAAGACCCAGTTGGCTAAGTGTCTGCCTTTAGCTCAGGTCATGATCCTGAGGTCCTGGGATCCAGCCCTGCTCAGAGGGGAGTCTGCTTGGCCCTCTGCTCCTACCTGTCACTCCCCCCACTTGTGCTCTCTCTCTCTCTGTCAAATAAATAAAATATTTTTTAAAATTTAAAAATTAAAAAAACTCATGTCTTTTAAAAATCCTTTCCATTTCTCTTGTTATAAGGCTTTGCCTTTCCTTTCCTTTCCTTTCCTTTCCTTTCCTTTCCTTTCCTTTCCTTTCCTTTCCTTTCCTTTTCCTTTCCTTGCCTTTTCTTTCTTTCTTCTTTCTTTCTTTCTTTCTTTCTTTCTTTCTTTCTTTCTTTCTTTCTTTCTTTCTTTCTTTCTTTCTTTCTTTTCTTTCTTTCTTTCTTCCTTTCCTTCCTTTCCTTCCTTTCCTTCCTTTCCTTCCTAAATTCACTGCCTTTAGACTCAAGGAGTTAACAGAGATGGGGCTGACTATACCGGGCACAGGGTTTTGTGCCTTGGGGGTGGGGGAGGACAGACCTGGACAAACACATAGGGAAGTGGTGAGAGGGGAAGGGACAGTCAGCAGATTTGGTCTCGAACTTGGAAGCAGGGGGTGGTGGAAAAGTGATTATCCTTAGGGTTTGGGAATGTGGAACAGCAGGAAGAAAGCTGTTTTAGGGGGTCCTGGGCAGGCCTAGAGGGGCAGCCCCCTACCCCTAGGGCTTATAGTTGAGAAGGAAGAGAAATGAGGCCCCTCTGCTCAGTGCTGAGGACAAGGCACTTGTCTCAGTCTCCTTCTGCCCACCCCCTTTCCTTTATCTTCTTGAATGTATAGGATACATTTATGGAGCTGTTATAAAATACCTTTTAATAGTTCCAAAATTTCTGTCATTTATGAGTTTGTTTCTATTCCTTTTAGAGTCATATTTTTTGTTTGTTTTTTACATGCTTTGCAATTTTTTATTGGATGTTGTATTAGTCAGCTCAGGCCACCATAACAAAATACCAGAGACTGCATGGCTTAAACAGCAGAAATTATTCTCTTAACAGTTCTGCAAGCTGGAAGTCCCAGTTCAAGGGCCAGCAGGATCTGTTTCCTGTGAGCGTTCTCTTCATGGCTTGTAGGCAGCCACCTTCTTGCTGTGCTGTCAGTTCATAGCGAATGTTAAATATTGTTCTTTTTATCTTGTTTGTGGCTTGATATTGTCACAGATCTTTAAATAGTGTAAATTTTTCTTTTTGCATAGTACTGTTACTTAGAATCAGTTGGGCCCTATCTACTTTATGAGCTGTGTCAGATACTTTGTTCCTTTTTTTCTATTTTAAAGATTTTATTTATTCATTCATGAGAGACACAGAGAGAGGCAGAGACATAGGCAGAGAGACAAGCAGGCTCCCTGTGGGGAACCCAGTGTGGGACTTGATCGCAGGACCCCGGGATCACGACCTGAGCCAAAGGCAGACACTCAACTGCTGAGCCACCCAGGTGCCCCACATACTTTGTTCCTGAACCAGTATGTATCAGCACTAAGATGCTATTCTTCTGAGGATTCTACCCAGGTCATGTATTTTATAAAGAATTTTCACGCTAGCTGATGGGAACATAATTTATTTCTAGCCCTCTGTGAGTTTTAGGAATTATTTTGTCCAATTCTTTTAAGTGATATTGTTTTGTTTTGTTTTTTTCCCCCAGTCTCTCATGGTTTCCTCTCATACATGCATAGATTAGTACTTAGCCAAAGACTCAAGGGGATCCTCTCCATACAATCTCTAGGTCTCTCTCTGTGTGTCGCTCCTTGAACAAATTCTATTGTCTGTGACATCTCCAAGTTTCCACTCCTCATTTCTCAGCCAGAGAGACAGTCAGACTCTATTTAGGTTTACCCTCTTGGTTCTATGACCTGGAAACCACCTCCACACAGTAAGATGCAACAGTTTCAGGTCTTACCTTGAATGTTTCCTTTCTTTCCTGTATCACACTCCTGCATTAGCTGTTGTCCAAGGTATGAAGATTCTTATCCTGCATCTATTGTGTCTGGTTTTCTAGTTGATGAGTTTGAGAAGGCAAATTCAGTTCTTATTATCTTGGTCAGAAACAAAAGTCTTGTAAAAGAGTTGTATAAACTGTAGACTCTGTGTTACAGTTTGTGAACGATGCCTTACAATGATAAATCTGGATAACCAGCGTCTCTGCTTCCATGTTTCTCCCCTCCAAACTGTATTCATATAACCAAAATAAAAGGTCTCTTGAAGTTCAAAGATGGTCATGCTTCTCCCCTGCTTAAAACCTTCCAATGACTCCCTCCAAGTAAAGTCCAAAGTCATTATAAATGTTTGTATATTTTTATGACTTGGCCTTTCATTATTTGCTGACCTCATTTCATGCCCCACTCCCATTGTACTTGATTCTCCAGCTATTACAAGGTACCTTACGCTTATTATCTCTTTCCTGACTTTGCATATGTTCATTTCTGCCTATAAAAAGGAGAAATAAAAGGTCTTCACAGGTTTTCTTGTGAGAATCAACTGACTTACTACATGTAACTTACTTATAATGGTGTTAGTTTTATTTTATTTATTTTTTTAAAGATTTATTTATTTATTTATGATAGACATAGAGAGAGAGAGAGAGGCAGAGACACAGGAGGAGGGAGAAGCAGGCTCCATGCCGGGAGCCCGACGTGGGATTCGATCCCGGGACTCCAGGATCACGCCCTGGGCCAAAGGCAGGCGCTAAACCGCTGCGCCACCCAGGGATCCCCTGGTGTTAGTTTTAATCAAAGAGTACAAATTATGTAATTTTGGAAGCCCAGTTCAAAAGACATATTATTTATAATTTACAATATACTTTGAAGTAAATGACCACTAGATTGCCTTGGACCATGCATAGTGAGTTTTTTTTTTTTTTTAAGGTTTTGAAAGAAAGATGGGAACAGTTATCTCTGAAAGATGGCTGTACTTTTCCATACTCAAAATATAGTTAGCATTATAATTTTCCTTTTCTTTTCAAATTGTTTGGCTCATTGGACATTGGTATTTCTGTGATGGATTTCAAAATTTGATGGAATCAATTTGGTAAAACTCTGTTTTGACTGTTACTGTATCAGCTCTATCATCAAGGAAGGAAATAATTAGAACCATTTATACATACTTGACACTTATTTAATGTTTTAATATTGACTAAATTATTTTACACAGACTACTTTACTTAATCCTCATAACTACATTATTTTACATATGAGTGTAATATTTCCAAAAGTGTCAAAAATGATTGTTTTAAAATAAGATTTCACATTAATATATTTGCTAAATAATATATATGCTAATGATAGATAGCAACTTTAGCAAAAAAAAATTGCAGAGACTAACCTAAAAATTAAATTCTCATTACTCATTACTGTTGTATTCTCAGGAGGAATAGAATGAATTTCCCTTTCCCTCATCCTATTTTAGGTGGCTGGTCACCTCTATGTTACCTTATTCTCAGGGACAAGTTAAAAGCATTTTTATGTTCCAGCATAGGAAAAGAAGAAAAGGATTGATGGACAGAATGGGCCACTTGGGAGAGAACCCCAAGCAGGTTTTGCTTTTTAATTTCTTAACTCTTGAAGGAGAACTAAGCTAGCTTACCCAAGAATGGGAAGGATTGAATCTTCGAGTGGTAAAAATGGAAGACCCACTGCGAAGATGAAGAACAAACATTTCTCTAGGCTGGTGGAGAAGGGCTTTAGGTTCTTGGAAGCAATATGAATAAGTGTCACAGAGATTGCAGAACCCAATAGAAGGTAAACACCAGGGTACCTGTCTTGGATGGCCTTCAAGGCTAAGCACAACATGAGTGACAATTCCTGCTTTCATATGGATCTTGGTCAAGAGTTCCAGCAGTGAATAAGTCATGGGGATGTAAGGTACAGCATGGTGACTAGTTAATATAGTATTGTATTTTTAAATAGCTTGGAGAATAGATCTTAAAATTTTTCACCACAAGAAGAAAATGTTTTGTAACTATTTGTAGATGTTAACTGGAATTATTGTGGTGATCATTTTGCAATATATACAAATATTGAATCATTACATTGCACACCGAAAACTAACATAATGTTAGGCCAATTATACCTCAATCAATCAATCAATGTAAAAAAAAGTTCTAGCAAGAACAAGTGCTATGATCTGAGAATCATGGATCTCCCTATGTCCTAGACCACATAAGGCCTGAGATTTTTATCTGATTTTGTATGACCTCTAGAAGATCAGGGAAAACCCTGGAAGTGGATCAATATTGGACTTCCCACACACTAAGCTATTGTGCTTATGATTTGGAGTTAATTTTATTTTAAAAAATAATGTATAAAAATGGCATTACTTGTTTTGCTGATACCAGAGAATGATTCATAACTGGTAAACTTGTCTGAATAGTTTTTGAAAGCAAACATATTTTTTGGCTTTCTTTCCAATAGCAGATTCTTGATAAATACTTATTAAATGAACACATGTTGTGTTCTAGTTTAATAACAACTATAATACTGCCAATGATAATATACATTTACTGAGTGTTTACTATATACCAAGTTTTAGACTATGTATTTATGAATGAGTCTCGTTTAGTTTTCACAATGAACCATGATGGTGGAATAATTTTTATCCCCATTTTAAAGATAAGGACACTGAAGCTTAGAGACATAAAGTTCACACAATTAATCAGAAGATTAACCTAGACAGCTTGTCTTGAGAACTGGCAGTCCTAATCATTAATTGTGAGAGAGTCTTTATTTTTTAGCCCTCAGGAACAAAGCAGTTTAGTAACCATATTGGCTACAACACCTGGTACACATTGTTTGGTTATATAACATGATTGAAATTTTTTCTCTGAGCAAATCACTTTTCATTAGAATTATTGCAGTGATCCGCATGCTCAGAATTTTTCTAGTCATGACCCCTCTCTTTTCAAATTCCAAAATCAATGTGCAGTCTCAGAAAGAACTGGTTTATAATTTTTAGGCCTGATCTCAGAAAGATCATTCCTTTTAATACTCTTTTCCTTCTAGTTAGTAAAGTCTGGGTCTTTGGCTCTCCTTGGATTCTTATTTAAAAGGCAGTAGAAAAGGAGTAAGCTTTGGGCTTCGTCCAGTGTTTTCTTTTCAAGTTTTCTTAAAACTTGATGCTATGGTCTGTAGTGAGGACACCAGGCACTGTGAAAATAGCAGTAGCATTTCCTGTTGTCATTGTTTCCTCATAACCCTCTTAGCAGCGCCATTTTTCACTGTGTGGGTTTGTCTGTGGAAAGGGGTATGGCAAAAGCTATGGTAGCCACTATCTTTATGTGGGATGAAGGGATACACATTTCCATTGTGATACAAAATAGTTTCTTTTTTTAAGTGTGAGTGAAGGATGGGAAAAGGTAGTAAAGAGGGAGAGAGAGAACCTTAAGCCAACTCTATGCCCAGCAAAGAGCCTGACATGGAGCTTGATCTCACGACCCTGAGATCATGGCCTGAGCTGAAATCAAGAGTCAGATGATTAACCAAAATAGGTTATTTCTGACAGAATTGAAAAGATTACCTCGTATGGATCCCATAGCTGATGATTAATATTAAACCTCCATAACCAGAGGGTATTTACTCTAAATGATCTTGATTAAGGTCCATGCTAAACAAAATTTGGAAGGATGATGATGCTTGAGATTTGCCATTTTTCTCCTTATCTTTCCACTTTCCTCTCGAATTTCCTTCAGTGTGTGTTTGTGTGTGTGTGTGTGTGTGTCTATTTCAGTGTGTGCGCATTTCTTAACAAAGTCCTTTCATCTCAACCTCCCCAATGTATATGGGATGTGTCCACCTCCCTCCATCTCTACTGTCTCTGCTGAATTCTATCAATTCAGCCTGAATGGTAATATCTTCACTGGTATTTCTACTACTGCTCATGTTCCTCTATAATCCATTTTTCACGTAACATGTAAAGGAAATTTTAGAAATAGAAATATGACCATCATATTGGTTCCTGCTTAAAAGCATTTGGTGTCTGCCTGAAATTCCTAATATGTCTAATCTTCATGGTCTTCTTCCTGCAAATATATCCAACCACATTTATTTATTAGATCAGTAGCTTTTGCATTTTTTTGATCACAGTAAGAAATACCTTTGCATCATCATTTAGTACATGTGTAGACACATAAACACACATACATATGTCCCTAAAATAAAGTCTCACAAAATATACTTAACTTTCACACATACACACAGGCACATACCCATATACATATATTACATATGTATGTCCATTTCTGTGCACTATGCAGGGCCAGGAAATGTTTGTTCTATTTATGTATTGCTTTATTTCCAGCACCTAGAATAGTGACCAGTAGAGAATGGATACTCAGGGTATATTTGTTGAGTGAATATGTATTAATCTTTGAAATTTATCAAGAAATTATTACCTCCAAAATACTCCTCAGTAATGCTGATTTGCTTTATAAGTACTGATATTTAGATATAATAATTACTAAATAGAATTTATCAAGGAAAACCATACAATTGAATTTCTCTCTCTGATATTTATATGAATCAAGAATATTTGTTTTGAACTTAGGATTTCAGTTTGGTGAAGATTTTTGTCAAAATGTATCGGAGCGGGCAGCCCGGGTGGCTCAGCGGTTTAGCGCCGCGTTCAGCCCAGGCCGTGATCCTGGGGACCCGGGATCAAGTCCCACATCGGGCTCCCTGCATGGAGCCTGCTTCTCCCTCTGCCTGTGTCTCTGCCCCTCTCTCTGTGTCTCATGAATAAATAAATAAAATCTTTTAAAAAAAAAATGTATTGGAGCAAGCTCATTGTTAATTTTCCTTGGAATTTGTGTCACAAAATCTATTAGTTGCTTTTGTCTTTTCTATTACACTCTTAAAGAACTTCATTTGAAGTCATATTTAACATATAAAGAACGCTTTCTCCAATTTTTAATATTATATTTTAAAGAGCTAAAAGCTAAAGCAGTGTCTATAAAGGTGTGTTAATAGAAAAGTTTCTCTTTGTAGCTTGCAATTAAATAGTTCACTATAGGAAAAGTAAAGCTCAGAAAATATTTTCCTTTCCTATTTATATATAGATATTACCATTTTACTTGTTAACTACAAGTAATTTACACTTATTACAATTTTCCTTTAAAATCAGTAACAGTAGCTATTTTAGAGGCAGAGGTACACATATTAGACATTTTAACATACACTCTTAGGTATAGCAAACAAGCTACATTTAAAAAATATTTATGTATTGCTTTGTTTAAATTAGAACACCGTATTTCTTCTGCCTCTGGGCAAAGATATATTTTCATTTATTAGACAAGATTCATCATTGTGAAATCCATTAAGCAGTAACCGAGTGTCTAAAAGCTTTAGGTATTAATGGAGGATGTTTGGAAATCTGAATAAATGGGAATCTGAGCTGAATAGGTAGGATTCATTAAATTTGAGGACATAGTGGAGTAGGCTTTAAGGTAGATTCATCATGATGGTTGATAAAGCCATCTAGTATTTGTCATTGGTATGTGATTGCATATACACCCTTTTTTTTTCCTACAATATTTGAGATGGCCATTGAGCCTTTTAGCTTTCAGTGTTGGATTTAATTTATATTAGCTTCAAGCACTAAAGCTAAATGGTTTCACATATTAACTATTTAGTGACTCTTCTACAGTCCAGCTTTGGACAAGGACTTGAATAGAGGCAGAAGTGAAACACTTTAATCTTCAGAGAAACCCAGATATATCAGGTGTGGAGACTGATTTCCTAAAGTCATGCATTATTTGTGTCCTTAGTATTAACTGTGGATATTGTCTTTTCTAAAATCACTTTTAAAAAATAGGGTTATTTCTCAGTGCTTTTTATAATTAAAAAAAGATCAGAAACAAACAGCCTCAAAAATCTATAGCACTTGGGGTCTAGTTCTTGCCTTTCATTATTTAACCCTTGAACTCATTTATGGTGTGGATGATATGTCCTTCTGACAGTCATTTGCTAGTTAGGAATTGACTGAGTTGCAATAAAACTTTAAAATAATTATGGAAAAAAATAAAATAAAATAATTATGGAAATATGAAGGCATTCTCGAAAAAGTTATTTAAAAAATTCTCTATGTGAATTAAAAAATTTATCTCATACTTTTCTATATTTTGCCCAGCCTTTACACTTTTATTTCACAGTGTGGTTTTAATTTTTATTTCTCTGGAAGGTATAGAGATGACAACGTTTTTTTCAGTCATATTCCTTATGTTTGTTAGCCTCCCCTGGGTATGTTAATGCTATCCTTGGAGCCAGTTTAAAGGTTTTGACCTCTTAGTGTCAGGAGATGAGCACGTGTCAAGTTTAGAAAAAGAGCAGGGCAACTCATAATCTTAATAAAAAAAAAGGTTTCAAAAGCTCAACTATTGCTATTTGAAGGCATGCTAGACTTTATCTCTGCAGCCTGTAGCTTCAGTGAGTAGTGTTGGGCAGGATTTGGCAGATGTCATTATAGTAGGCATTCGTATTTTTATTGTGCTTACCACTGTACTTTCTTGTTTTGGAATTTCCCCTTCTCCTCCTCTCCATTCATACTGGCATTTTAGTAAAATATAATCCTGCTTACCAGATGGCCTCTGTTAGGACAGTTGTAAGTGTAATTGGAATTGAGAGCCAGCTCAATCTTCTGAGTGCCTGGACTGGGGTGTGTAAGATTCAGGGGCTATCAAAAACTATAGTTTCCTATAGGTGAGTTGGGAACAGGAAAGTCAGTCTGTAGCAAAGAACAGAATGGATGAGTAGAATGGAGAAGAAGTGAAAATTATTAACAGCTCAGAAAGAGAGAATGAATCCTTGGTTGTGCTGTGGATAATCTAGCAAATAAGATTCGGTCTTGAATCCAGCAACAGTAGATGTGGTTTCCTGTTGGTAATGACTCCGATTTTGTCAGTTTATTAATCTTAGTGGCTAACCCATTCTGTCTGTGATGATGTGGTTTTGAGGCTAGCTGGAAGCTAATGGAAGCTACTGGAAGATTCCCAATATGCCAGGCAGCTTTCTATTGTAGAAGGAGCAATGGTTTCCCTGATGGCCTAGTCCTGAATTGTGACTTTAGGAGTTCTTCCTGAAAGTTCGACATAAAATGTTGTTGGTTTTTTTGTTTTGTTTGTTTTTGTTTTTGTTTTTCAGCCTTATTGGTGATTCTGTAAGCCATTTAACAATCAGCAATAAATCATTTGGGGTTTAAAATGTAAGGTGTGGATTCTGTTCTCTGCAACTGAACCATAACAAATACAATAAGTAAAGCATTTAGAGCACTATTTATTGCATAGGAAGCACTCAAAATGTGTCAGCTGATATTATATATATGTTAATTTGGGTGTGCCTAAGAGTCATTGGTAGCAGATAAAAGCCATGGCCTATTGGAACTAACATACAAGAGGAATGAGACAGACAGTAAACAAAAAAAACAGGAAAAAAACAAGAACATTTTATACCATGTTTGGAAGTAATAAGGGCTAAGAAAAAAGAATTGGAGGAAGTATTCTTAGCATTAAATAGGATGATCGAGGTAAATGATACCTGAGCAAAGACTTGAAAAATGTTTGTATTTTTTAATATTGTTTTGCTATACAAATTTAAAGATGAAACATTTATTTATTTTTTTTAATTTTTATTTATTTATGATAGTCACAGAGAGAGAGAGAGAGGCAGAGACACAGGCAGAGGGAGAAGCAGGCTCCATGCACCGGGAGCCCGATGTGGGATTCGATCCCGGGTCTCCAGGATCGCGCCCTGGGCCAAAGGCAGGCGCCAAACCGCTGCGCCACCCAGGGATCCCGAAACATTTATTTTTAATACTTTATTTATAACTAATGAGGCTACAAAACATTTAAAGAAAGACCCCATCTTGCTATCATCTTTGTCAAGTGCCATCATTCATCTTCTTCAGATGGTAACTGATATAGAGGCTATAATACAAATCTTCCCAAACTGACCTGCACAGATTACCACGTGAGAGGCTTTTCCTTTCTTATATCTTATTTAGATCCAGGGTGTTTGAAGAATAAGTTGAAACTGAACAGGGAATTACTTATAGACCATTAAGTTAGAGTCATGGGAGTAACACTTTACATCCTGGTGAGTGTAACACGAAAAAAAGAAGAGAATTTTCCATACCAGAAGGGTTTCACACAATAATGAATTGTTAAGGAAACAGAAATAAAATTTCAACAGTTCAGGATGCACAAATCTCTTCTATAACAAGATGGAATGTCCTAATTTGCAAAAATGTCCTAAATTGATCAAATGTCTCACTGGTGATTTACAAGGGCCTATGACCGTGGAGTCTTTGCCTTCTTTGTTCTTTGTTCTTTTTATGTATTTAGCTTACTAAATACTAGATGTTTTTGCCTTTTTTCACACATCACATTGTTGACCAATATGGAATTTGAAGTCCAATAAAAACTTATTCATGCTCACTCTATGATGCTTTTCTGTACCCTTGCAGTTTTGTTTTTCAGATGCTAATAGCTGAATTTTACAATTATTTCTGTTATATTTAACCTTCTTAGATTTGAATCATTGTTCTATTAAATCTAATCCCCGAATCTGTCACCAAATAAGTGATTTTTGTGTCTCCCTCATCACCTTTTCAAGTTCTCCTCCATTCCTATTTAATAGGACTAATGAATCCTTAAGTGCCTCAAAATAGAAGATGAAGTCTGGCAGCATGCTACTAGAAATATCTCATTAACTGCCCATGACCAGGCTCATAGTAATGACTATCCAGCCAATTACATGTTTGTTGGTATAAAACATGGTGTGCCCCCAGAATTAATGATCTGCTATATGCTTTACATATATGTATTATCTGTAGCTTTTTGCATTTTGTTTGGTTTTTAAGGGAGAAACTTGAGAAGCTATTATCAGAATCACATAAAATAAGTTAGTAAAGTGCCTAGCATGTAGTAAGTACTTTGTGAGTTCAAATTCTCATCATTGCTCTGTCTTCTTAACTGTACTCTTATTAAGCTGACACTGCCCAATCTGGTCTACAAGAATATAATGGTTAAATAGCTTCCTGAAATTTAGATCACAATGACTGTAGTATTTCCCTATCAAACTGTTTTTGAAGTCAGGATTTTAACGTGATCATCCTTCTGTGCTTGAGATAAAGCCTAATGCTGATCCACAGAGGCAGTGGATGCAGGATGCTCTAGGGACAGACCTTGTCTCTGAAGACAGACAGAGCTGAGTTGAAATTCTCTTTCAATTCCTCTGCACAACTAACTGAACTTTTCTCAGCCTGAATTTCCATACCAGCAAATGGGCTTAGTAATAGTTTTCTACTTCAGAGAAATGAGCACAATGCCTTCCATATAGTAAGAATTAAAATTGTCTTCAATTTTTCATACTATGACATATTGGTGAATAATCATTATAAAATGAATGAATGCATTTTCCTTCTTGAAAAATATAAAATCTAAGATGGTATAATGGCTTTAGCCAAAAATTCATATTTCTTTTATCCCACCAGCTAAAATGTGATAAAAATGAGGTCACAGGTAGAAATTTGGGCCATTTCTTCTACCTTCTTTAATCATCCTCATTCCACAATGTAGTGCATTGTGCTGTCACTGGTCCAATTGTTTTCATTAAATTCTCAGTGTCGGACAACAGCAAAGTTAATAGCTCTGCTTCTTCATCTTCACTTTGTGTCTTCCTCATTTCACAGCTCAGTGACTTCTGAGACAAAGGTAAGGTAAAACTGTAAATTTTTTATTACATAATTTTTTAATCTTTGTGATTTTCAATGTTATAGTACAAGGTGAACATTTAAAATAAATGTTCTTGTTTCTTTCTAAACTTTCACTTACTCTCTCGTCATACATCCAGTTGATTATCAACTAAAAAAGAATCATAAGACATGTAATTTCAGAGCCTTATGCATTTTGTTATTATTTTCAATTTTTCTTGAGAAATTAATCACGAACAATTAGCCATACAATGAAAATAAATCTCCTTCCTGATATAGATCTTTTTCCTAATAAAATAAAGAAAAAATTCATTAGCACCAGAAAAAAATTTGGTATGCCAATCCAAAATGCTTTGCCACACAATGTCAGATATACATACTGGTTTTTGGATGAAGTTCCTATAAATATATTTAATATTCCTATAAACATAATTAAGAATTAAGAATTAATTAAGAATCCCTTTGGATTATGCTCTATTCCTGCATGAAGCACTTTGTATCCTGAGTACTTTTGTTCTAATCTTATAGAATAGTATATCATTTTGTTTGTTTGTTTTTAAATAGAACTCAAGGAAATAGATTTTCTTGATTCTTACAGAGCCCAAAATAAAGAAAGCAGGAATCATGCTAAAGAAAGGTAGGCTGAAATCCATTTATCAATTTAATTGAAGGGATGCTACAATCGGATTGTTCAGCAAAATGGTTTTGGCAAGTACAGTGTCACAGCAAACCACAGCAGATATCTGATTCTAGATACCATCTTTGAAATTTTTTTTTCCAAAAATCTAGAGAATTAACTCATCCTGCATTTGTGTTTTGATGAGTAAGTTATAGGAGCTATATTTATTAGTTATAAATACAAACTGAGAGGCTCCTTGCTTGATTTACTGGTTATAACAAAAAAGCCCATCAGAAGGTATTATCCTAAAACAATAGGAAAGAGGGAAAAGTGAGAAATATATGGTACTCAGGTAAAAGCTGAACTCATTTGATGAAATTTTGATTTGAAAGTCAGCACAAAACCTTTTCAACAATTCAGCAAATATTTTTGTGGCAAGGTTTTTCTGACTTTCTAATTTTCTATCTTTTTTTTTAAGATTTTATTTATTTATTCATGAAAGACACAGAAAAAGAAAGGCAGAGACATAGACAGAGGGAGAAGCAGGCTCCATGCAGGGAGCCTGATGCGGGACTTGATCCTGAGACCGCAGATCACGCCCTGAGCCAGGGGCAGGTGCTCAACCCCTGAGCCACCCAGGCATCCCTCTAACTTTCTATCTTAACCAGAGAGGTATTTAATTTTGACCTAAGCAAAACTTACTATATAAGGTGTATTTGGACAAAATTTATGGAAGTTTGCATATTTTGCACAACTTTATATTTCTTCTTTTATCTACATTTTAAATAAACTTAACTAAATACATCTCATCTCTTCAGTTATTTATTAACAAAGATTTATTAAGCTTCCACAAAATGTCAGGCACTGTTGTAGGCAATGGGCATATAAAGAAGTAGAACTCTTTGACCTCATGGAGCAAAGGGGAGTAAGAATAGTGACCTCCATGGGTACAATAAAACCTATAACCAATCAGATACTGAGAAGTGCCTTGGAGAAAAATAAGGGGGAAAAAAAGGAAAAGGGAATGGGGATGAAGGGCTATTTCAAAAAGGTGGTTTGGAAATACCTGAATAAAAAGACGAGATGAGAGAGAGTCACACAGACATTTAGGAGGAAGGCTTTGCAAGCAGGGGAATAGCAAGTACAGAAATGTGACACCAAAGGGTATTTGGCAAGTTTAAGTAACAGCAGGGAGGCCAGCACGGTGACAGGGAAAAGCTGCTGCAAATGGGCTCAAAGCAATAGGCAGGGTCTAGTTGTGGGGGATTCTGTAGGCCATTGTCAACACATTGGCTTTTATTCTGAGGGTTTTGAGGAGTGACATTATCTAACTTACATTTTAGAAGAATTATTCTGGCTGTCATATTCAATATAGACAGTGGTGGCAGAGGTGAGGGTAAAATTATATGTATATATATGGATCAGCTATATATATTTTGTTCTCTCTTACTATTCAACTATATATATATATATAGTTGATCCTCATTATTTGCAGGTTTCATATGTGTGAATTTGCCTACTTGGTAAAATTTATCTGTAACCCTTAATCATCCACAGACATGTACATATTCAGAATGGCAAACTATTTGAGAGGTATGATGTGTACATTCCCATCTGAGATCGAACAAGAGAATTCTCTCCCTGCTTTCTTGTTTTAGCTCTCATACAGTGAACAAGTATCCTTTTTATGGTCTATATGGTGCCATGTTCTTTGCATTTTTGTGCTTTTTGTTAGTGATTTTATTGTTTAAAGGTGGTCCCGTGTGCAGTGCTAAAATGCTGTCCAGTGTTAGTAATTGCAAGAAGGCCATGATGTGCCTTATAGAAGAAGTATATGTGTCAAATCTGTGCGTTTAGGTGTGAGTTACAGTGTTCTTGGCTGTGACCTAAATATTAAGGAATCAACAGTATGAAGCATCCAGAAAAAGAAGGATGTTTGCCAATCTGTATGTGAGACAGCTCTGGAAAGTGCTAACTAACATAACATCTATGGTGCATGATGAAGCTATGGAAAAGATGAAAAGTCAATTTGTGGATTAATGACATAAAAGCAATAAAAAAGGCATAGTAGACAAGATTGTTGGGAGGCAAAGGCCACAGAAATTTAGTCATGTCACCCAGGGTCAGGAAAATGTTAAACCCTTCTCAGCTAGTGCCAGCTGGCTCACACGTTTCAAAAGGCGATGTGGTATAAAAAAAATCTTAAACTTTCAGTCAAAGCAAGTTCTGCAGATCAAGAGGCTTACGATTTTTTAAAAATACCTGCTCCATGTTCTACAGGAGAAGGATTACATGGAAGAATAGGTTCTCAACTCTGATGAGACTGGTTTGTTTTACAATGACATTGGTAGACAAACAAACCTATATTATGCAAATGTCCTCTAAAGCTATTGGCTTTATGTCATTCAAGGACCCGTAATTAACTTTTTTTTTTTTTTTTTTGTAATTGACTATTTGTAAGAAATACATGTTTTGGGGGGAATTTTTAAAAATTATTTATTTATTTGGGAGAGAGAGCTAGAGCTTGGGGGATGCGGTGGGTAGAGGGAAAGGGAGAAATAAACTCCCCTCTGAACAGGGAGCCTGATGTGGGGTTGGGTCCCAGGATCCTGGGATCATGACCTAAGCCTAAGGCAGACACTTAACCAACTCAGCCACCCCAGTGCCCCTGTAAGAAATATGTTACATGAAGTGTCTTTATCTAGAAATACACATGAAACAGGGGTATGGGTTGATGGATTGACTAAAATGTGACCAGAGGCATGCAGGAACATAACCCTGAATTTTCCCTAGGAGCAATGGTTTCATATATGCTAATTCACTGTTTATAGCATCTATTTAGTACAGATAATGAAAATCATCTATGTGTATGTATATTTCATGTGTTCACATGCGTGCACATGTTATAGACTGAATTGTTTCCCCTTAAAAATGCTTATGCTGAAGGTCTAACCCCCAAACCTCAGAATGTGACTATACTTAGAGACAGAACCTTGAAAGAGATAATTAAGTTAAATTGAGACCATTACACTGTCCCCTAATCCAATTTGATTGATATCCTAAAAATAGGAGATTAGAACACACAGAAAAGACACCAGAGAGATATGCAAAGAGAAGAATGACCACATGTGAAGGAGCAGCAAGAGGCTGGTCATCTGCCAACTGGAAGGGAGATGTCTCAGAAAAACCCAACCCTGCCAGCACTTTGATCTTAGACTGCTAGCTTCCAGAACTGCAAAAATCAATCTGTCATTTAAGCCATCCCGTCTGTCATATTTTGTTATGGTAGTCCTAGCAGACTACTACAATGTATTTCAGGCAAGTTGTGGTAAACAGTTTGGGACAGGCATGTGTTCTATGGTGATAGATTGGAATTTATGGGACATGGTTGATTTTGAAGGCAGAGCTGAGACAAATTGCTGGAGAATTGGATTTGCTTAAAAGAGAAAAGTTTGCATTCATGGGTAAATGTTTCCCTATTTTGTTCTCTCTTACTAATCAAGTGTTTTACCATTTATTTAAGAAAAAAAATCTTACGGTATGAGGAAAAAGAGACAATCCTGTATCATTAAAACATATCCAGTGAAATCAGTAAAACCATGATGCCATTTAGGAAATATGATAGTGTTGTTTGTGATAATGCAGAATGTGAATATTCAAGGTTCAATTTTTAAAAAATTTGATTGAGAAAACTTGGTTTGAAGAATTTAAAATATTTAAAAAGAGGAATAATTTCTTATTTCTTTATTAATATTGTTTCCATGGTGTTCTATTAAGAAGAAATGAAACTGAATTGTCCAAATTATAATTAAATTCTGGTGAGGAAGTACAGGATGGATTTTAAGACTTACTGGCATATGACTAAAATGACCTGAAAGCAAATTGATTTTTGGATATTAAATATGTTTTAGGAAACAAAGCATCCAAAATAAATATGCCAAGATTCTCTTTGCATTATGAGTAAAAACTTATTGTTTTTAGGTTTAAAAGGATAAGTGGAAATTACATAATTTAGAAACTATACTTTGAGAAGTAATTTCTGCTCATTTTAGTTAAGTGTTCAATTTCATTATTTGGATTTGCATTTAGAAAGAATAAAAAAAATTTTGTTAGTATATTGGCATGATTTTTAGGAGAAAGAAAATTTCATCTATTTGATCAATTCATATCTTTTTTGGGGAGTGGGGGGCAGAAAGAGACTCCCAAGCAGGCTCCATATCCATTGCAAAGCCTGTGCTGGGGCTCAATCCCATGAACCTAAGCTCATGACCTGAGCCAAAATCAAGAGTCAAATGCCTAACTGACTGAGCCAACCAGGAACTGCCCCACCCCATACTTTTTCTTTTTTAAATTCAATCTACATGTTTCACTTTAACAAATTTTGCTTTACTTTTGTTCTGTTACCTCCAATAATCCTTATGACTCATTTTTTATGTTAAGAGGACTATGGATCTATAATATAAGATGCTTTTCATAATTGCCAACATTATAAAGCTGTGTTTTTCTCTCCATGCTCATGTACATTTTTTATTTCATCATATTTCATTTATTTCATAATGAAGGAGGGAAAATCTATTGAAATTAACTAAGTCTTTAACCCCAGAGTTACCTTGACTAAGTAAATGGAATGGTTTTAGCTGCAGGATGGTTGGTTCCTAACAGATTCTTCTTTTGTAGCTATCTTAATCAGAAGTTATCAAACTATCAAGCTCTCTACTAGAGCTCAGTTGTCAAAATTGAAAACAAGAAATATTGAGGGAAGAAAACAAAGAAATAAGAGAGTATAAACCAATCCCGGTTCCTTTTTAAACTTATCTTCTAAAAGAAACTAGGATCCTTTCAGATCACTCTGCAATAACCATTAAGAAACATTTACCAGCCATTTTGGGATTCGCCTTTCAGCATCCAGCACTGGGCATGTTCTTTCACTAAGCTAGAGAATATTAGGAGAATATGAGAATAAAGTCAGTAGATGAAAGGATGCCTGTTTATCCATTTAAAAGGAACTTATAAGACTGTGAGGAAGGCTCTCACAATATCACATATTTACAAACTATGGGATGGGAGAGTAGAGCAGTGGGGGAGCAGTAGTGGTCATTCCTATCCTGGAAGATTCAAGACTTGAATCAGCATCAAGACCCTTACTATTTATGAGATGATAAGCAGTTCAGGAAAGTGTCCATGATTTACTCAGAGAGGGAAAGAGCTTCTTGGAAAGGGCCTTTCTCTAAATCTTAAATCAAAAATTCTCAGGACAGTGACAGTGTTTTCCTACCAACCTCCAAATCCTACAATTATTTGATATTCAATGAAATTGATTAAAATGTCTTATTCATGTTGTTTTGAGAAACAAGTGCTGTTTAACTCCATGTAAAATGTTAAACAAGTGTCCTTTGTAATAAATACATTTAAAAAAATTTTTAGCCTTTTATCTGAATTTAGACATTGTCTACTTTTTATCCTTAGTGCTAGTTTTATTGACTGCTTGTTCTTGTTTTCCTGCCTCAGATTATCCCTCATTCTACCCTAGAAGTAACTTATTCTGAAAAGTTAGACTCATCGTCTATTGGGTAGTTACTAATCACTTATTTTCTAAGGCTTATAACATTTGATTTACAACACTTGCAAATTACATTTATCTATATTATTTCATTTGAACCTGATATTATCTTTTGAAAAAGATAGGAAATTATTATCTTCAAAATGTAAATGAGGACACTGAGGTTCAAAGAGAATCTGTGAGTTACCTTTGGGCACACTGCTGAAGAGAATGGTGTGGGTAGAGTTAAAACTTGCCTGGTTCCTTCGACTTCCAAGACTTTCACTCTTTCTACTAACATCATATTACCATTGAAGGCAGTTGAAGCTTGGATATTCCACAATAGGGAATTCTCTCTCTAGATTTTCAATCTTAACTATGGGCATGAATATCATAATTCTTAATAAATGATACTAAGCACATTAAAGTAGGCATATGTGAAAATGCTTTATGAATTATGTCTCTAAACAGAACTAAAATGTTATTTAGCTTCAGCAAAATAACACTAAGGTAATTATAATTTAGAAATATTTGATGTATTCAAGTTTTTTTCAGGTTAGCATTTCTTTTTTTCTTATAAAATACAATTTTAGCTTTTAACCAAATAATAAATTGTAGTTGCACATATTTTTTAAAAGCATATAATTTTACAAAGCTTATATATTAAGTAGAATATTGGTTTCACTGCTTTAATAGAGACCAAGTGGTTAATGGTTTAAATAAGACAGAAGCTTTGCTTCTCTCTCCAGTAAAAGTCCAAGATGGCAGCCTGATGTGGTTGTGGGGTTGGGAGCAGGGAAGGAGGCTCCAGAAAAGGGATAGAGAGAGAAGCTCTGCCTGTTGAGGTCTTTCAGAATCCTATTTCTTTTATATTTCTACGTGGCCATTCCCTTGCATGTTTCCCTTGTCTACATAATTAAATCTGGCATATTTTTATACTGGTACAAGGAAAAAGGAGAAGAAGTTGAAGACAAATGTCTTCCTTTCAGGGCTGTGTACTTTTCTGTTCATATTTAGCACCATTTCTATTCACATCTAGGAGGCAGTTTCTTATTTACATGATTTCTCCTAGTGGTTATACATTCAACTAAGTATTTAGAAGTTCATTTACTAAAAGAGTAGAATTAGAGAATCCATATTGGTTGGCAAATACCATTCTCTCATAGCCTGATCACCCATATAACCATGAGAGTTTTTTTGTTTGCTTTTGTTTTTGTTATTTTGGTAAATTTAATATACATTTTTTCCACCTCACATGAGGTGATACAAAATCTTTTTTTTTAATTTAAGGGGTGTTTAATTCTTTTCTTTGGTTGAGATAAGCAAATTGTGATCCAGCAGCTCATAAACTAAAGGAAGAGTTATTAATTACCTCTTTCCTGACTCTACATGCAAACCCTTTTACAGAGGGGGAGAAAAGCACATTATAAAACTTCCTTGTTCAGAAAATCCATGACTCAATAAAGCCACTAGTTCATTCGAATTATGAAATCCTGCTAAGCAAGAATTTCTAGACCTTCTAAAATTGATCATTACTCTTTTGCTTTCTGGGTATAGCTATTTTTTTTTATTGTCCCTCATGGCTCCTAGATTTTTCCATCTGGGAAGCATTTTGTTTGTTTTTATCCATTATTCCTCATGGCCATATCTTGAGCGAGTGTTGGAATGCATGCTGTCCTTTGGAAAAATACAGATTTCACAGTCCATTTCCTACTAGCATAGATTTGGAGAACTTGAGGTTGCTTTGACAGTTGAAAAGTCACAGCCTTTTTGTAAGTCTCCCTTGTGGCTTCTTTGAGAATACAATTTACATAAAAATGTACTAGTCTCAGTCAAATCCATGTGCAAGTAAGCATAAGCAGAGGTTTCATCTCACTGTAGATTTAAAGCCTGAAATCTGTTCATTCACTGTTCCTGTGTGGGCTTCAACCCACAGCTGGCATTATAGCTACCAGAAAAAAGAAGATAAATTACAAAAATAATATTAGTAAAGGTATCATAGAACAATAAGGACTAGATATCAGAGAGGGTGAAGCCATTCTGAAATGATCTGAAGATCATGAGATGCCTTTAAGTCCCTAAGGCACTGGCCAATTCTGAATGGGGGCAGAGAATTAGCTTAGTCCAAGCAGACGGCTACTACTAGGAAAAAAGAATCAACAAAGCTTTTAGTTAACTTGGAAAACTAGAGTGACAAGCTGTAAACCTCTAACACATGGCTGACTTCTCAGACTACTCAAGAGGTTGAGGAGGTAAATCAAAAAAGGCAGAGTGAAATTTCTGGCAGACTTGTGGAGATTAAGAAAACAAAAATCACCAAAGAGAGGGTAATTTACTCGACCACACAGTTAATCACCCCCTGAATAGAAGTGCCATGATTTGAAGGTCAAGTGGCTGAAGAACTGACCTTGAAACCTGTAACAGCAGAGCTTCATCTCCTAAGTCTTTTAAGATGAAGAAAGTAAATTTGCCAGACTTTCAAAAACCCAGGGAGTTCATGCCATAGACACAGTGGTTAACCAACAGGTAAACTGAGTCTTACCAAAACTTCAATCCAATCCTGAAAGATTTTAATCTCTAACTGGTTGAGGCCAGTACCTCATTAAATGTGTTTAACAAAGGACAGGGCCAAACCCTTTAGGATGGAAGATAACGTTATTTGGAATCTGTGGTTCCTTCATCACAATTTTCAGCATATCATAAAAATTACTAAACATGTAAAGGGGCAGGAAAATGTAAAGAGAAAGAATAGATAATCCAAGTAGATGCATAGGTCACTTACATATTGATAATAACTTTAAATATAATTAAAATGTTAATGACAACTGAGGAAAAGTAGAAATAAAATGCAAGGATGTAGAATTTCAGTACGTAATTACTATTTATGAAAATTTTCAAATGGGAATTCTAGAGGTGAAAAATAAAATTAAAATATCAATATCTGACATTAAAATATCAAGAAATGGTTTTAACAGTAGACTGGAAAAAAAGAAAGAAAGGATAGTAAACTAGAAGACAAGTCAACACCAAAACAAAAGCACAGAGTAAAAAAAAGAATGTAAAAATGAAATCCAATAAACATGTGAGAGATATGTGTAACACATCGAAAGACCAACTTAGTGAAAGCTACTCTGAAGGTTATCTGAAACAACCTTAATAAGGGAGAAAGAACAATCTTTCTTGCCCAGAACACATTGGGACACGACTGGCATAGGCATGAGGGCCCCTTCTTATCTCTTGCTGTTAGAGATGTAAGAGCTGGTTAGCTTTTCCAAAGTAAGTGCGGCCCAAATTGAATTGTCTTCCATCAATATAAATTGAAGTTAACGGACTGAAAGAGAAACATTTTTTAAAAATATTTTTATTGATTGATTCATGAGAGACACACAGAGAGAGAGAGAAAGAGAGGCAGAGACACAGGCAGAGGGAGAAGCAGGCTCCATGCAGGGAGCCTGATATGGGACTTGATCCTGGGACTCCAGGATCACACCCTGGTCCAAAGGCAGATGCTTAACCACGCCATGCTTAACCAGGCATCCCAAGAGACACTGTTTTAGAAAAGCTCTAGTCTCTTCATCCTCTTCTTTCAAGTGGAGTAACTCTTGTTAAGTTTATTTCTCTTAGGCCTCTTTCAGAGTGGCAACGGACAGCCAGCAAGTACCACACTTTTGACTTTTCTCATTACCTTCTCTATAGTTGTATTGTCCAAAGAAGTAGCCACTAAGTGTATGTAAGTTGCTTAACTGTAAAATAATAAAAATCAAACAAAATTTAATATTTACCACCTCAGTTGCAATAGGACATTTCAAGTGCTCAGTAGTCACACATAGCTAGTGGCTATTGCATCAACAGCACAGATGTAGAAATTTACCCCCAGTTTTTTAGTATCTATATGAATGTGTCACACTACCCTAACGTTATAGAATCAATAATCATAGTTTGCCTTCTAACTTCTACCAAATGATTACCATGGCATAAAAAAGAGTTACCAGCTTTTCAGCTGGCAATATTGGCTAAGCTAAGAGCTTTAATTTAGAATGATTGGGTAAGGATATATCAATTTTGTTGAGAGTTAACTATCAGAATCTATGTATCATTTTTTGAAAGCCAGTGTTTAAAGACATGAATCCCTAGATGCCCCCCTCCCCCCGAGGGTATAAACAAGGCTGCCACTTCTATCCAAGCCCAGTAAGGACTGAATTTGGTCATGGAAGGTTAGGGGATGTGTCTCTCTATCTAGCATGCACATTTTTGTTTAATCTGCTTCTAGATGGCAACCAGATCTTCTAGTGTGTGTGGTACTCTGAGTCTAAGTGTTCTAGCTCAGCCTTGCTATGGAACAATCTTTCATCCTTTTGGAAGAATTTAGTGGAAGTTCATCACTTGATTGTGTAGAGGTAGAAGGGACATCTAGGAATCTAACTTCTCAAACAGACTTTCAACCAGTTCTCTGTGTTCAGAGTTTGTGGTATCTCCTATTTTGAGGCTTTTCTTGGTATACAGTGCATACCAATTTGCTTTGGCTTTCTTCTGCTTTCAGAGATTCAGATTTCAGGTCCCTCCTATATGTTTCTTTCACCATTCACCCACCTTCTTTCCAGATTCCTTCTTTAGTTGAAATCTCCTATTTGTTACTTTCTCCTCTCCAGTCTTTCATTTTCCTGGGCAATCCTCTTTTAAAAAACTCTTTCATAGATATTGTAATGGAATTTTTAAAGACAAAGGAGATGAATAAATATGCTCACTACACCAGGTTTAACCAAGAACCCTGCATTACTTTAAAACTGAACTAAGCTGGTAAACAATTTGTATCAGTGGGGACTGACATGCATTGTGTATTTAAAATGTGCCAGGAACTTCTATCCTTTTAGAATTTGAATAGTTCTATGCCATAGTTGGTATTATACATATGAAAAAACCAGTAACATAGATTATATACTGGAGGTCCCAGTGCTTAATAAGTGAAAACCTTAGTGTTTAAACTATGTCTAATTTTGTCATGCTCCCTGATATCATATAGTGCCACTGCACTATTAAATGAAGTATTTGTCAAGGATCCTTGCTTGGGTTTGAATCCTAGATATGCCATGCAATAGCTATATAACCTATTTAAGTTTTACTTAATTTCTCTATGTCTCACTTTCTCTGCATGTAAAATGTTGATAATAGTAGTATCTAATCTCATTGAGTTGTTGAAAGGATTCAATACATTAACATATGTAAATGGTTTTGAATAGTACCTGGCACACAGTGAGTTGGTGTTAATCATATTATTTTACTCCCCTACCTATCTCAAGGAAGAAAAGATATTATTTCTCTTATAGATGGTCTTTTAAATCTAGGAAGTGTGACATTAAGAGTCTGATGTCCATTTGTACTTTTCATGTTTTTCTAGAACATTCTGAGACTAAGGATTGAACATGGAAAAACTGTTACTGAGTGAGCTAATGAAAGAGCAACACACTAATCTATTTTACTTTTAAGAGTGAAATATACCATATAAGCTCTGAAGATAGCTATCATTTTTTATATCCTCTAGATTAATTTCAGTGGTTTCCCATACCATATTCATTCTATTCATTCATAGTTCAAAACTGCTTGTAATTTTTATATCTTCTAACTTTGACTTAATATCCCTAGAAACATTTCTCCCTATAACAAAGTTGCTTTAGAACCCTAGGTTTTGAAATGTTGGTGCACAGGTCATGAGAAGTAGTTGTGGGAACTTTAAAACTATCCTGAAACAACCTCCTTGCTTACTTGGCTTTTATATTTCCAACTAAATCCAAACCACCCCAAGCCTGAGTGCCATCAGCCTTTGGCAAAACCTAGTTTCTTGGTTCCAATCAAAAGTGAATCATTTTTTAAACACTCTAGCAACCAGGATATAAATCCTTTAGTTTACACAGGTGACCTCATGAATATTCTTTTTCAGGCTTTGTGTATTCGAGAGATAAAAATATTAAAGGCATTGGATATTAAAACTTTTTTCTAAGCATTGAAACTGGAAGGAGAGAGAGGCTGCAGATCTGTGCTCTGTACATGTGTTTTAAAGTTAAGGAGGAAAAGACATGAGAAAAAACTTTATAGGCTTTAGTGAAACCAAAGCATTTGGAGCGCAGTTTAATACATTTGCCAAGTACCAAATACAGCTGGGTCCTCCCACAGTTCTTTTAACTGGAAGCAGATTTCTGTGCTAATTCTGTAATATGAAGAGAGCTCTAACTGTATTTCTTTCCTAAAAGTAGGACATTATATTTGCAGTGACCACTTCTAATATCAACAACTCCTTAGCAAATATTTTGTTATAATTCAAATAATATCTGACTTACAAATTCCCAATATTTTTCAGTATTTATTACCTTATTATAGAGTTATATGGATAGATTTTGATTAATAATTAAATACATAAAAATAAAATTTATAATCAAGTTATTTTGTTTATTTATAAATCGATAATTTTGTATTTAGAAATGTAAAGGCAAAAGTTATCTAAATAATTAAAAATATAGAAATGTGTATACTAGAAAGTAAAGGTCTACATTCTGTTTTCGTTCATACAAAATGAGAGAGAAGTTTTCTTCCCTAAGTTTGCAAGATTTACTATATTTTTAACATTTAGATATGATAACATTTTAGAGAAAAAGACTGATTATGTTGAAATAAAGATTTGTATATATGTAATATTTATTTATATATAGTATACAAATATATATTTTATATTTAAAAATTTTATATATTCCATTTGAAACTGCCAGTTTCTGAGTCAGCAAATGTGCAACTTAATATTAATATAATGAAAATATATTTCTTCAAAATGTATCTAATACCTACAGGCCCACGTTAATGCTTAGTATATTTTGTTCTTAATAAACACTAATAACACCATTAATAATTTAAAGGAATTTCATTACAAATGTTCATTAAAAAAGTATTAAAATATTTTTTAAAGTAATTGTGAGGCATTATTTCAGACTGCCTTATAATGGCCATTAGGCAATAGGAAAAAGGATGTAGTTTTTAAATGCAACTCTTCTTTGATAAGAATCTAAGCAGTGGGTAAAAGATAAAATCACTGTTGAAATAGCTCTATAGTCATTGAACAATTTTTAGGGTGCACCTATAAAGTCCCTTTTTTAACAATAAATAATTTTTAGCAATAATATATACCAGAGAGCATCATCATGATTTTCCAAGTTTTCTATCCCTTGAAAACAAAATAATTAATTTTTGTTGACAGCATTATAAGTTGAGGTATTCACCTAAATTTAACAGCACAGTGAAGGAGCTGTTTGAGGAAACTGAGCATACTGAAATATAGAAACTTTCTAAGGATATTCTGCAAAAACTATTTTCATTAGGAAACGAAAAAAAAATCTCCAAAGTATTAGCTTAAGCATTAAAAATTGTCCTAACAATGTACTTCAAGAAAATGTTCCTTCCTTATTATGCAGGACAGCTAAATAAAGGGTCCATATATGTAGTAGTCTATTTTCAGGATCTTTAGTCTTTTCTGTTTATCTTTGTGTTATTCTCTGTGCTACTATCACAATTTCTAAATATTAATATATTTTATGGTAAGATTTAATATTAGTTGAACAAGCCTTCTGTGTTTTATTTTCATATAAGAGTGTTTGTTTCTTCATGACCCTTTAAAGTTCCATTTCCATTTTAGAATCAAATGAATAGGGCAGCCCGGGTGGCTCAGTGGTTTAGTGCTGCCTTCAGCCCAGGGCCTGATCCTGGAGCCCGGGGTCCAACATCAGGGTCCCTTCATGGAGCCTGCTTCTCCCTCTGCCTGTGTCTCTGCCTCTCTCTCTCTTTCTCTCTCCCTCATGAATAAATAAATAAAATCTTAAAAAAAAAAAACATTAAAAAAGAATCCACTAAATAGCTGAAAATTCTGCATGATTTTGGCTGGCAATACATTGAATCTACAAATCAGTTTGTGAAGACTTGATACATCTCTGAGTCTTCCAGTTCATGAACATAATATGGCTCTTCATTTACATAGATCATCTTTAATTTCTTTCAGTGACGTTTTATCATTTGCTCCATCAAATTACTGCATCTCCTCTCTTAAAGTTATTCTTTGTTGCCTAATATTTTTGATGCTATGCTAAGTTTTACTTTTAGAAATACTTTTTAATGGCTGATCATTAACACTAAAAGATTTTGGTATGTTGATTTTGTAGAGAATGAGCTTTGCTAAACTCAGAGAAAGGGGAGCACCTGAGTAGCTCAGTCAGTTGGGTTGCACGTGGGACTTTCGGTTTTGCAGAGTCTACTTGTCCTTCTCCCTCATCTATCCCCCTCTCCCCCAACCCCCCCACACTCTCTCTTATTAAAATAAATAAATCTTAAAAAAGAAAAAAAAAAAAACAGAGAAAAAGATATAACCCAGAAGATCTCCTTAGATCTCATCAGCCATTACCTCTGTCTCCACCTTATGGTCACCATTCTCTGGACTCCTAACACCAAAAGTTAATTTTGTCTGTTTTGCAAGTTTTTTTTGTGCCTGGCTTATTTCCTTCAATGTTGTGTTTATGAGATTCATCTATATTTCTGTGGGTAGTTATAGGTAGTTCATTTCCATGGCTGTTAGGTACTACAATGAATGTTAATTATGTTATTCATGGATAGTTTAGTTTCTATATATTTAAAATAATGGTATTAACATTCTTATAGAAGAGTCTTATTCTACATATGCATATAATTTGGGAGGGGTATTTACCTAGGAGTGGGAGTTGAATGCTATTCATAGTGATCTTCCTCCTTATTAAATGATAACTAACTATTTGTGTGTGAGACTCCCTGTTGCTTCACATCCTAGTCAGCATGTTGTATTGGTGGGTGTGATATCTCATTTTGTTTTTAATTAGAGTTTCCCATTGTTAGTGAAGTTTAGTGAAGTTTAGTATCTATTAGTATGCTTAGTAACTATCTGGACATCCTGCTTTTAAAATGCTTATTCTTGGGCACCTGTGTGGCTCAGTCACTTGAGAGGCTGTCTTTGGCTCAGATCATGACCCCAGGGTTCTGAGATCAAGCCCCCCTGTTGGTCACCCTGCTCAGCGGGAAGCCTGCTTCTCCCTCTGCTGCTCCCCCTGCTTATGCTCTCTCTCTCTCTCTCTGTCTCTCTCAAATAAATAACATCTTAAAAAATAAAATAAAATGCCAATTCAAATCCCCTCCTCTTTTCACAAAATTAGGTTACTTGACTTTTGCTATGGATTTGTAACAGTTCATTATATATTCCAGAAATGAGCCCTCTCAATATATGAATTACAACTCGTAAGATGCCTTCTTGTGGACTTGACTTTTTACTTTCTTAAGGATGTTTCCTGGCAAATATTTCTTAATTTAAAATTCTCAATTTTAATTTAATTATATTTATCAATCTTTAATCAATGGTTAGTACATTTTTCATATAGTTTCAGTAGCTTTTTCTTACTCTGAGGTTTTGTATTCTATATCTTTTAGAATCTTCATTTTTGTTCTTTTAAATTGGTGTATATAATTAATTTGGAACTGATTGTTTTGTATGGTATGAGGTGGGACTCTTTTAATTCCATATATTTTTATAAACTACATAAATACCTTTATTATTGTTTTATAGGGTCAGTATTTAATTAGAATCTTCCACATTTCCAAATTTAAGAAAGAAAGCAAATGAACATGTGGTAAGGGGGAAAGAAAAAAAGGAGAGAGGAAAACAAGCCATAAGTGACCCTTGAGGGTGGAGAACAAACTGAATTTTGATTGAGGGTGGTTGAGTGGGAGATGGGATAGATGGGGGTATTAAGGAGGGCACTTGTGATGAGCACTGGGTATTGTATGTAAGTGATAAATCACTGAATTCTACTCTAGAAACCAATATTTCACTATATGTTAACTAACAAAATTTAAATTAAAAAAGAATTATCCACATTTTCATACTTTTCCTTGTGCTTTCTCCCTCCTTGCATTTCTGAGCTTTCATTTGGGATTATTTTCCTTTTGACTGAAGTATATCATTCAGAATATAGCTGTTGGTTATAAAATCCTACTTTTTGTTTGAAATACCCCCCTTTCACCTTCATTCTTAAAATATTTTTATTAGATATAAAATCTTCTGTTGAAAATTCTTTCATTTTAATAAATTAAAGAAAAAGATTCTAATGCTTTCTTCCAGTTAAGAAGTCAGCCATTAATCCTTGGAAAATAAATTATCTTTTCTCTCTCCTTCTCTCTTTCTCTCTCTGATTTCTTCCTTGTGGTTTTCTGAGTTTTACTGTGATGTGTCTGCTTTTTATCCTGCTTGGGGTTTCATTCCATTTTTAAATTTGCACACTGATATTTTCAATTCTGGAAAATTCTCTGGCTCTGTTTCTTCAATTATTTCTTATGCCTCATTCTCTTTCTTTTCTTTTTAAAAAGATTTTATTCATTTATTCATGAGAGACGCAGAGACAGAGAGAGGCAGAGACACAGGCAGAGGGAGAAGCAGGCTCCACACTGGGAACCTGATGTGGGACTGGATCTCGGGATTTTGGGATCACGCCCTGAGTCAAAGGCAGACACTCAACCACTGAGCCACCCAGGCATCCCTCTCTTTCTTTTTGAAACTCCAAATAAATGTTACATTTCCTTATTGTGTCCATAAGTATAATATCCTTGGTCCAATAATTTAATCTTTTTGTCTCTCTGTACTTTATTCTTGAGGTTTCTTCTTACTTATCTTCCAGTTCACAAACAGTTTCTTCAGTTGGGTCTAATTTGCTCTTAAATCCATTAAGTTTCTTATTTTAGTTATTATGCTTTTCAGTTCTATACATTCTATTTAGCTCTTTTGCAAATATTTTGTTATCACTTCAGAATACTCTTTCATTTTTCCAGCTTGGCTTTTATTTTCTTGAAAATTCTAAATATGGTTACTTTACAATCAGAATCTGGCAATTCCAATATGTAAAGTCTTCATGGGTCTGTTTCCTTTGGGTTTTGCAAATGATGTCTTTTTGGGGGGTACCTAGTTATCTTTGTACACTAGACATTGTATTTGAAAAAACACTATAGAAGAATTCCAAAGGCCAATATATTATTACCTTTCCACACAGAGAATTTTGGTTTACTTTTGTTACTGTCTCAAAGTGAAAGAAATTTTAGATTTCCTAGTCCAACTTCGACAACATTTTTATGGGCTCTTGATAATGTACTGAGCTATAGGTATTTTTAATGGCTGGTTTATTTCTGGTTCACCTGTACTCCTAGGGAGCAGTCCTTTGGGATTGCAATCTGATATAGGGAGTGCTTCTAAACCCAATATAGCTCAAACCTTTCAGAACCTTGCACTCCAGGTTTTGTATTTTGATCTCTGCAAGGCTGCTAAGTAGCTTAAGTAGCTCCAGTACAAAAGTAGCCTTGAATGTTGGGTTTGGTTTTATGAGTTCCCATCCCTCCCCTGGATGTCAGCCCAGTAATTCTTCATGAATTTATAACTTTTTGATACACTGAAGAAGCTTTCTTTTTAATATCTTATCTAGCTATTTTTAGTTTTCAACCAAAAGACTGGTCTGAATTAACAAGTACATCTTCAGTTGAAACAGAAGTTCCAAGTATTCTTCAGTTTCTGTGCAATTTCATGTCTAAAAAGTAGTCATTAGAAAAAGAAGATAGAGTACATTACCATTTTCCTTCATCCCCATACACATTAGAGAATAAGCCTAGTTCCACTGATGATAATGGATTTAGAAAAGACATTAACTTATGAAATCTACTCAGTTAAGATAAAATGAAGTTGTTGAGTAAGTCAGTATTCTGCACACATGTGAAAGAATGAATAAGTCTTACATTATTATTCCCAGGTAAATATTTAGAAGTTTTTTTCTTTTCATTTCTCTTGCTTAATGCTTACCATAAAGACAGAGAAAGAGCACGCAATTGGGTTTGTCAAATACATCATTGGAGAGACTGTTTAATAATTTTAAATGTATGTAAGGCATTAGAAATTAAAAGGTAACTGTTAAAAGTCTGTTTTGCCATAAGGTACACATAATGATAATTGGCTAATGGCAATATTCTAAGTTACTAAAAATTACATTACTAAATTACTAACTCACTAATATAAGAAAGTGATCATATATATTATCAATTTTTTTAATTGTCAGCAGTTTAAAATTATAAACAAAAGTATATAATTATATCCTTATGTCTTCAGTTAACCAGAAAGTTCAATTAAGCACAACACTAGATTTTTTGGTAATAATTGTATGTCTCAATCATATTTCTTTGCTCTTTTTCTTTGTAAAAAAAGTAGGTTATCTAACTGTCTAAAAGGAAATTTTCCCTTAGGACAGTTCTGTTCTCTTTTATATCTATTTGTTTTTTTAACACCTCATAATTTTAAAAGTGACTTGGCAGGAGCCAAGTTACATACAATAAAAAACCATCTTTGGACCTATTCAATATTGTAATACCAAATATTTTAAATCACTTTTATATTGCCGTATGTATTCTATTTAGCATATGACCATACTACTTAGTATCCTGCCTGCTGAAACATTGAATAGGTATTCACTTAAGACATGCATTCTTTAGAACAACAATGAATTTCATATGATTTAATATGAATCAAAATACATGTACTCTTATATAACAAAGCCGAGGTCATTTTTTTCTCTATCAGGTCTTTGGATAGCTTCAAATGCAAAGAGAAATTCTTACTCATGAACCAGTAATTTGCAAGCAATCATCTTTTCTATTCCTCACCTTCCAGATGTTTTCTGATATCTGCTTTATGCTTACAGAATAACTTCCATTTGCATCACTCTAACATGACTCCATCGGAGAAAAGCGTATGTCAAGGCTGAAATTACTACTCTCATTTTGTAGCAAAACTCTGGTGTGAAAAGTTGAAAGTCACATGACTATTCAGCTTGAGATCTGGTACTCCACCCAGAATCCATAGAGCATTTTCCCCCTAATTTTTACTACTTTATCTCTCTTCTTGCATTACTTTAGAGATTTCAGCTTCTGTGGAATAATTTATGCAAATTACACATTGACATTTGGGAGATTTCCTAAAATTTGTTTAATGAGTGTTATAAATATAGCACATGAGATAAGCTTTAATGTCTTAGGTTAATTCTTTACCATTAATTACTTTCTATGAATTGGTTCAGCATTTTTTGCCTTTCTTGATGGTAATAGTATAATTCTGTAGGTCATTAGGTTGCATTTGTAAATTAACTATTCATAGAACTCCTGAGAGAGTATTTTATGTCTAGTTCACATGGCATGGCAACATTTTAAATTTGATTTTAGAGTGCTCTAACCAAGTCCTGAAGAACTGTAACTCGAGGTGAAACCTGCTAGCTGTAAGTTCTTCATGTAGCCCAAGGGTTTGTTTGGTTTTGATTAGTTTTACTAGACTTCATTTGGTTTCAATTAAACCTTGAGACAAGCCAGTGACTTTCATGAAAAATGCGGGTTTCTCAAGTTAGAAAATAATTCTTTTGTGTGGAAAAGTGTAATTTTTTTTTTACTGGAACAAATATCAACTCTAAGATAATTTCAGAAGATTTTGTAATAAGGATACAAAGCGTGAGATATTTGTATATTGAATTGTTTTGTGATGTTTTTGAATATTAATCATCTTATATTCTTACATGGCAAAATGAAAATCACTCCGTATGTTTCCAAAGCAACAATAAGGTATATTTAATTATATAACTGTAACAACCTTTTATATATAACTGTGTATCATGGAAAGAAATTTGATTTAAAAAGAAGCAGCTATTCTAGTGAGCTTGGGAAATATTTTAATTCACGTACTTTATGAAGGGCTTTATTTCAATATTACATGATCATAAATTGTGTCTAAATGGGACCACTTACTTAAGTTGTAAGTATTTTATTACCTAGAAAATAATCTACAAGTGTAATATCTCTGGATATTAGTTAAAAGTAATGTATATTACTCATTTGAGATGGGAGAAGGAACAGCACAGATTATAACTATATTTATTTGTTATAAAAAACAGAAATGTGGTCCTTAGTCCTCAGGGAAAAATCTCAGGTATAAGTTCTTTTACATTTTCCAAATATTTATTTTATCCTGAACAGTCGTTTGGTCTCTTAAAATTTTATTTAAAAAAATTCTATGTTAGGCAATAAAGACAAATAAAAAACAAATGCAAAAATAGTGCTATTGGTGATAGAAAATGTAAGTTTCTCTTTGCATTCATGTTTCCTTGCCTTAACATAATAATGATTTTCCCCCAGAGGCATCACCAAATACCCCACCATCTGTTTAAGGTTATGCCAAAAATATTGCAGTTATAAATTTAGGACACATGTACAAAAACTCACATAACTTAAATATGTTATCATAATGTTCTTTAGTATTCTCTCAGCATCAAATGGAGAAATTAATGAATATATGAATATTCTGCTCATAAACATTATGTCTGTAGAATTTAGACTTTACAAATAAATTTGTTAAAAAATGTAAGAGAATTTTAACATTTGTTACCCTGAAGCCAAGAGCAGATTACCTCTTGAATAAAGGTCTTCCAATTCTATAATTCTAACACAGCAAATATTTCATATTTACAAGTTTTTTTTAAAATTGAACACTTGAAGTATTGCATTCCAAGACTTAAATATCAACAGCCTCCTCAAATATTTTTGTTGAGTTTTTATTAATACCTTATGTGGTGACATAAATTAAAATTAATGACATCTGGCATGCATGTGAATTAAGTCTTTAAATATTTCATTATATTTAAATAAATAGAATGGGGGGGAAAGCATTGATTTCTTGTTCATACTGCCCAGATTTGGGTTTAGTTTCTGCCATGAATTTATATTTTGTTTTTGGGCTCTTCTCCTTTCTGAGTTTTTTACTTTCCTCAAATGGAAAGAACTAGAAGCTCCCAATGTTTCTTTCCACCGAACATTCTATTAGTTTAGTTTAGTCTGGCTAGCCTAGAATTATACATTATTTATATTTCTAGTGTGATATTGTGTCAATTTTATAATAACTTTTGACCTTGTAACTTTTAAATTTGTCTTGAAGGAAGTAAAACTAATTAAGCTGGTAACATGCTAATTTAACATTTTACTGCTACTTCTAAGTGAATAGGTACTATTTTCTCTATGGACCAAGAACGACATATTAATCCATTAAAGAATATTGAGGGCCTCTTCTTTTATTTTTCAGAACCTGTTAAGGCCTCAGGGTCCTAGGGATAAGAAATTCAAAGATGAGTAAGAGATGGGTTTTGACTTTAAATTCAGTCTTTTTTTTTTTTTAATTCAGTCTTGTTAGATAAAAAGGCAAGTAAACAAGTACAATGTAGTGCAATAAAAGGTTTATCAGTTCAAGTTCTCATTAGAAGCATATCCTAATGTTATTGATAAGGGATCAATCTTAGATTACTAAAAGTAAGTGATGGTACTTTCAATAAAAATGGAAACATTTTATTTAGAAAATGAACACAAGATAGATTTTAACATATCCCTCAGAGAAGATAGATTGATATAACTATTGCATTTCACATATAGAGAAATATAAACTTAAACATGAAAGGCTCAGTTTGTTTTGAATTTCCATGTCTTGAAAGAAAAGAACAAGATGGTAGCAACCAACATTTTTACCAGTGTATCAGAGATGCATATCGTAAACTAGTTGCATACTATGCTCAAGGGTTGCAATGATCATCAAGGGAAATAAAATGCATTAGTGACTAATTGGGAGAAATGGAAGAGGTGTCGATGCTATTCACCACAGGTATGCTCTTACCATTTATTTTCCTGGCTGGATTAATGAAAGGATACAGAACCTGGGTTTTCTAAAGGCAGAAAGATCATCAGAACATACCACTATAGTGAATTAAAGAGTAACAAAACATTATCTTCCTGTATTCTTTTATTTCTTGGTTGGAGTTATGTAAAAAGTTTTACTCTAAAAAAAAAAAAAAAAAGAGAGAGGTTTGACTAAGTCATGGGATCAACTCATGATTTCATTAGAACCCAGATTTTGGATAACCACATATTCTTAAAATGTCCAGTAGACTGAATTGCTTCTCTGGCTTCTGATACCAACCACTAAATCCAAGAATGCTTGAGAGGAAGCAGGCAGCCACTAAAACACAATGGGATTTATTCTTTCATCCTGGTTTTAAAGAAAGGATCTTAAAAATCAAAATTCTTAGCCTAGAAAGCTTCAAAAGCCTTTTTTCAAATACCGCTGAGAAATCTTTGTACTTTGTAGCTCAACATTAGTCCATGCTACTCACACGAGATTCTCAGCTCTAAGACTCTCACTTGGAGAGGATGGAATATCAAAAAAAAAAAAAAAAAAAAAAAAAAAAAAAGGTATAGTCTGGATTTTGCCTTTGATAAAATGTTTTCAAACAAGAATATTGGTGCAACAGCTTTTGGAATAGAGCTTCTGAATAATGAAAAACAGTGAAATACAAGTTGGTTTTGTTAACCTCCCTAAGAAAGCTAATTAAGACAATTTCTGTATTGGCTGAAGAAATTTTATTTTTTCCTTTAAGAAATCACAATGAAAATGCAAGATCTTACAGTGAGAAATAACTGCCCCTTTGCTAATTTCAAAGGCTTTGGAGATATTGGTATATTACCCCACATATTTTCTAGAGGGATCATCAAACTAGTAGCTAGAAGGCCTGAGTTCTGGTCTTGAATCTAGCATGTGCTCTATTATCTTACCCATAGTCATTCACCTCTTCTGGAAGAGATCATTAATGCAAATCAAATTTCCCATATGCTCTCCAACATTTTCTAGCGTTCCCTGTAGTGAGGTTGGAGTCATGTGACAAAAACCTTACATTAATGCAGGGGATGATTGTCACTTTCAAGATGAGGGAGTTACGTGAAACAGGATAAGTTTTTAATGATCTCTGTCAACTGCAAAGTCATAAGCAAAGGATTTCAAATGGCAGAGTTGCAAGATGGAAGGAAGGAAATCTCTACCTTGTGAAAGGAGGAGGAAAATCACTTACTCATTATGACACGAGCAAGAAGTAAATCTTTGTTGTGTTAAGCCACTCCAAACTGGGAGTTGTTGTTGTTGTTGTTGTTGTTGCTGTTTTACTATAGATTATAGATTCATATTCCCCAGCTGTATTTCTGTACAACCCATATGATTAACTATGGGACCACACAAATTGGCCATTAATAAAATGTTAAATTGACTGTTCCTGTCTATATGTGTTCACTCAGATATGAGGTAATTCTGTAATGGAATGATGCAGCATTCAAGGTCCTCACTTTCAACCCAGGAACTTATCTATTAGACTATAGTGTCTGACAGTACACATGTTATATTTTTTCCATTTTCAACTGGTGAAAAAAATCCCACCCATAATCCCTTTTAGTATTATGAAGGTTACCAAAACGTTATGGTAGATCACAAAGCTGTTTGATAACTTGAATTTAGAAACTCAGTACATTTATAACCAATGGGTAATTTCTTGTCTATCATAGCCAGAATGGACATAGTTACAATGGTCAAGCATCAGAATGTAAAGTGTGATACACATACACAAATATTAGTGAGTATTAAATGAGTAAATGTTTGTAAAAGTGCTTGGAACAGAGGCTGGCACCAAATTAATAATATAAGTGTTTGTTAAATGAAATAAATCAATATGATAATGATGGATAATGGAGTCTGAAAGTTAGGATCTAGTTGGTTTCCCATCTAATTTTCTTTTTGTAGAGTCCCATACACATGTTATCCAATTTCTATCTGGAAATTTTTTTTGGTGCTAGGGAATATGGTTGTATATTATGTGGTGATATCTTTTTACTCAGGTCCTGCCATTATCCCAATTAAAAATGATAAAATAGACTCAAAGATTTACCCAAGATTATACAGCAAGGAAGGCTCTTCATGTTCTGCTTAGGATGTTTGCAGTCTTTTTAATATTACAGTTCCTAGTAGTAGTAGTAAGAGTAGCGGTTCCTTGTGATTTCAGTACAGTAGCTCACAAGTTCCAAAATTAATTTCTTACAGGGTAGGAATCATTTGAGCTAAGACTGTGGGCTAAGGCAATCCCATTTTTACTGAGTAGCATTTTTTATTCAACTACTGATTCAGTTATTTAGTAATCGGTGCAAAATTTTGCCCTGAGGTCATAGAAACCTTTCCTCTGACTTTTTTTGTAGTGTTTTTCCTCATGGCTAAGGATATGTCTTGACAGGTAAATTAAAGGCAAAGCCCGACAGATAGTGAATGTTGGTTGTAGAAATGTTATCCTGAGTTGCAAAAGCAAGCAAAGTGAATTCTCTTTTAGCATAATTTGGACTTTAATAGATATTCACATATGTGAAAGCCTCTATTGCTATTGTGTCTTGCCTCTAGGACATTTTGATCTTCTGTATTAGGACAGCACCATGTAAGTCCTATCACTGGGTAAACTGTGATTTGTTCACACAATTATGTCATTTATGTTCTCCTTATCAAAAATCTTATCATTTTGCCTATCTTTTCATAGGTGAATATTATAATTCCAATGCTTCCTTCTATATTACTTCTATAAAATCTAATTATTGCTTTATTTTTGTTTGCTGATTTGTCACCATTGTATTCTAGGCACAATCCTGTCTATAGTCTCAGAGGTATTCATTAGATTGCATATTTGTCTTATATTAAATTAAAGGCTATGTTTTTAAAAATTACTGTATTCTATTCATTGAATTCTCAGTTACAGAGACCATGTCACTCTTGCCTATTATTTTAATATAAACCACATCATTTGTTTCTTGGGACCAAATGATCTTTTCTCATGGGTATATTTTTCCAACCCTAACAAGATTATCATTTTTTCCTAAACCTTTCCAATTCTTTATCTCCTTAGGGATAATATAGTGGCATAATTATGTGGAAAAATGGAAGGTATGTTGGCTTTGGGTTGAAAGTCTAGCTTTACTACTTGGTACTTATGTTACTTGGTACTGAACAACATATTTAATTTCCTTGAACCTTATTTTCCTTTTGTGTAAAGAGAATAATATGCAATATAGGATAGGGATCAAGAACATAGACTCTGAAGCTAGTCTGAAGTGTGGCTCTACCATTTACTGATTGGGTTACCAGTGACAAATTGCTTAACCCTCAGTGGCTCAGTTTCCATGGTGGAAATAGTATCTACTTTATATGGTGATCATGAAGAACAGACACATGCACACCCACATCTTTGCTTTATTTTTCAGAATATGATGGAGATATTCAAAAGGAAACTTGAATATTGGCACTCTAAGTGGTGGTGGTGATGACTATTTGTGTGTATATCATGATGCTTTGACTATAGTTTTTCTGTAAATATTTTAAGCTTTGTGGGACACCATTTTATAGCAAAAGCAACTATAGATAACATGGCTTTTTTCCGGTAAAACTTTATTTACTGAAAATAGGCTTGGTCCACAAGTCATACTTTGCTGACCCCTGATTAATCTGATTGTTAACATGCAAATTTGATACCATAAAGCCATTATGCCTTTTCTTCCCAAATTACACATACTGAAAGTCTATTGTTCTGTCTTGTGCTTTGTTTCCTTTTACCAGTATGAAACTTTCTATTTTCAATTGTTTGACAAAACAAGCTTTCCTGGCCGTGCACTAGAGAAGATCTCAATCTTACAGTATTAATTGGGAGCTGTTAAATAGAATTAAGAGTAACTTTTTAGAATTCAATTTACTCATAATAAGAAGAGATCCTCTCTTTTGTCATGATGTCTATTGAGTCTATAATCTCATGATTCTGCTTTTTTCCAGAAAAGTATTTTGATTCTGCTGCTTTTCTCCAGGGTCATATATGCATAGCTTATGTGCTATAGATAATAGTCAATGTTGCTGGGCCTTGATTTATTCTTCTTATTGAACCTTCAAGTTGATGTAAATCTATCGCTGCTGAAATATTGGCTTTGACCTAGATTTATATCATACTTTAAGTTAAACCTCTTGCATTCTCCAATATATGGTTTGTGGGGTTGGTTAAAACAAAAATTGGTAAAACCGAGGACAAATATGCAGTCCTAAATAAAGGCATCTTAAAATTGGTGTATGTTGTTGTGCTGGGCTTGTGAATGTGTCTCTAAGCACTGAGACACGCTGTCATTTTTCCATAGGAAATTTATTTATTTTGACAGCTTTTCTAGAAAAGAAAGTTCTGTTGAGTATTATTCAAGAGCTTTACATTTTGGGGAGAGAAATTCTTTATATTCTGTGCTTAGAGTAAAAAACTTAATAGGTATAGCAACATGTAAAAGAGTTTATAAGTGAAACTATAGCATATACAGTTGTGTGTTCATGATGGCTACCAAGTGAACATGTATTCGTGCATTGTATACAAAATGGAAAGGGAGTTAATCATAATAGCAAATGCTATTTAAGTTATATTGGTAGAACTAAGTGATTTACTTATTTCCCAATTTTTATAGTTTCATTATATATTGAATATTATAGATATTATACATTAAGCTCTAATAAAATTCAAATATTAGATGACAATACCTTAAAATTATGTATAGTAATACATATACATAAGCCTTTGAAATAATTTTGAAAGTAGTAGTATTTAAATTTAGCCAATAAAGAATTTGGCTTTCGGTTATTAGCAATTAAGGTGGTTTGGAAATAGCAGTGGCTATATATTTTTTACTTCTATTTCATTCCTATATAAGAAAGATACTGCCTTTTCTTTTTCTTTTGGAAAGCTCTGGGGTCTCACTAACTTTAATTATTCTATAACAAATTTTATTGAAAAAATTAAATTTTAAATATGCTTGATTTCACTCTAATCATTTCTCATTTTTACATTTGCCTTTGGGACAAGAGTCCCAAATTGGGTCTTACTCTTAAAAAAGGTTAATAGACTTGGATTATAAATGGAATTTAGGTTTCTCTTGGCTAATATTTTAGTATAAAAATAACCAAAGGACATATTTCATGGTGTTTTACACTTCATAAAACACTTTCATTACATTATCTCATTTTATCCTCCCAAGTTTGTTGGAAGAGTTATTTCCATTTTACCAGATGAGTACACACAATTAATGTGCAATAGAACCAGGATTCAATCTTGATCTGACTCCAGGTAAATCAAAATCAATAGCTATCAAAATGTAAATGGAACATTAATATAGAAATGTATAGTAGAAATAAACACACTAGGGAGAGTAAAATTTAACTCAGAGCTATAATCATTAATGTGTGCAATCTTGAGGGCTTTGTACTAATTAAATGATTCTCAATTTTTATATGGAATTTTTGAACGTTTAAAGGATATCACAACAGTAGGGAAAGTATAAAAATAGAATCTTTAGCTATAATCTCACCAGTCCAAAACAAATATCAGTCTTAGGTATTCACTTCTTGCCTTTTTCCTTTAGGCAGTAATTACTGTATGAAAGACATAATCATTTTAATGACAAAATCTCATATATTTAGAAAGAGTGGGTGAAGTGCATGGATCTCAAATTGCAAAGGATCAACACCTTTTGTCTTGTGGGTGGGATATTTTCAGGGAGTGTGTCTCCTCTTGCTTCTCCTTCTCTTCTATCTAGACCTCAAATTTAGGATAATCTGCATAATCCCTTCCATCTCTGTTACAAAGAGCAGAGAGAGGAAGAAAAAAAAAAAAAAAAAAACAGTTCCTGGATAATGGTAACTTTGAGGAGAGTAAATCTCATTTGGTTCAAACATTTCATAGACTTGTGAACCAGAAAATTAGAGACAGGCAGTCATGAATGCTAAAGAACTCCAGTTATTGGAAATTCTACATTTGAACAAATGCAGACTGAGTATGTTCATAGTAAATATAGAATTTTGCACTCTGCTTTTGAAATTTACACTGTATCACTTGTAACTTATGAAAACTGTCCCATCAAGAGATTTGATAAAGGTTAAATTCTCTGTTAGGTGGGACACCTGGGTGACACCCGGGGTCCTTGGATCAAGTTCCACATCAGGCTCTCTGCATGGAGCTTGCTTCTCCTCCCTCTTCCTATGTCTCTGCCTCTCTCTGTTCTCTCATGATTAAATAAATAAAATCGTAAAAAAAAAAAACTCTGTTAGGTTAGCTTTTAAAAAAATCATCTGATTTTAAGCTATTTAACTTTTATGTGCACTTGGAATTTATTTCAGTAAAGATTGTGAGTAGTGAGACTCAACAGACTAAGTAGTCTCAAAATTTATTAAATAATCCTTTCTATTTCTTTGTCATATCATATTTATTAAATATCACATTCCTACAAATGTCTAGAACCAAATTATTTTAATTCAATAATCTATGGCTGTCCTGTGCCAGGACAACCATTTTCAAAAAGAAATGACCACTATATTGTTGAAATTACTGGATTCTGCCTTTGACCTTTTGTCACAGTGATATGGGTACAATGTTCATGCTCTTATTTAAGACCATCCCTACACTTGTGTGCTAGTCTGTTCATCTCACAAATTAAAGAACAACACTTTCCCAATTGTCCCATCTCTGCTTTATCCTTAATTTTGCCCTCCCTGATGCATCATTACCAACAGCATAAGAATATTATTTAATTTATCCAATCTTACAAAAATAAATAACTTCCCTGACCCTTCAAAGTCTTCTAACTACACCATTTCACTAGTCTCCTTTAAACAAGACTACTCAAATGTTTTCCATGCTCTCTGCCTCCAATTTCTTTTCTACCTATTCTTCCTTGAATCCATTCCAAGCAGAATTTTGTTCCCAACATTCTACCGAAATAGCTCTCTTGTCAGAGTCACCAGTGACCTCAACATTTCTAAATAAAATGGTCAGTTCTTAATTTTTATCCTATTCAATCACTTCCTCATTCTTTTTTTTAAATAAATTTATTTTAATTGGTGTTCAATTTACCAACATACAGAATAACACCCAGTGCTCATCCCATCAAGTGCCCCCCCCAGTGCCCGTCACCCATTCACCCGCCCTCCTCCCCTTCCATCACCCCTAGTTCGTTTCCCAGAGTTAGGAGTCTTTATGTTCTGTCTCCCTTTCTGATATTTCCCACACATTTCTTCTCCCTTCCCTTATATTCCCTTTCACTATTATTTATATTCCCCAAATGAATGAGAACATACACTGTTTGTCCTTCTCTGATTGACTTATTCACTCAGCATAATACCCTCCAGTTCCATCCACGTTGAAGCAAATGGTAGGTATTTGTCGTTTCTAATGGCTGAGGAATATTCCATTGTATACATAAACCACAGCTTCTTTATCCACTCATCTTTCGATGGACACCGAGGCTCCTTCCACAGTTTGGCTATTGTGGCCATTGCTGCCAGAAACATCGGGGTGCAGGTGTCCCGGCGTTTCATTGCATCTGTATCTTTGGGGTAAATCCCCAACAGTGCAATTGCTGGGTCGTAGGGCAGGTCTATTTTTAACTCTTTGAGGAACCTCCACACAGTTTTCCAGAGTGGCTGCACCAGTTCACATTCCCACCAACAGTGCAAGAGGACTCCCCTTTCTCCACATCCTCTCCAACATTTGTGGTTTCCTGCCTTGTTAATTTTCCCCATTCTCACTGGTGTGAGGTGGGATCTCATTGTGGTTTTGATTTGTATTTCCCTGATGGCAAGTGATGCAGAGCATTTTCTCATGTGCATGTTGGGACTGTCTATGTCTTCCTCTGTGAGATTTCTGTTCATGTCTTTTGCCCATTCCATGATTGGATTGTTTGTTTCTTTGGTGTTGAGTTTAAGAAGTTCTTTATAGATCTTGGAAACTAGCCCTCTATCTGATACGTCATTTGCAAATATCTTCTCCCATTCTGTAGGTTGTCTTTTAGTTTTGTTGACTGTATCCTTTGCTGTGCAAAAGCTTCTTATCTTGATGAAGTCCCAATAGTTCATTTTTGCTTTTGTTTCTTTTGCCTTCGTGGATGTATCTTGCAAGAAGTTACTGTGGCCGAGTTCAAAAAGGGTGTTGCCTGTGTTCTCCTCTAGGATTTTGATGGAATCTTGTCTCACATTTAGATCTTTCATCCATTTTGAGTTTATCTTTGTGTATGGTGCAAGAGAGTGGTCTAGTTTCATTCTTCTGCATGTGGATGTCCAGTTTTCCCAGCACCATTTATTGAAGAGACTGTCTTTCTTCCAATGGATAGTCTTTCCTCCTTTATCGAATATTAGTTGACCATAAAGTTCAGGGTCCACTTCTGGGTTCTCTATTCTGTTCCACTGATCTATGTGTCTGTTTTTGTGCCAGTACCACACTGTCTTGATGACCACAGCTTTGTAGTACAACCTGAAATCTGGCATTGTGATGCCCCCAGATATGGTTTTCTTTTTTAAAATTCCCCTGGCTATTCGGGGTCTTTTCTGATTCCACATCACTTCCTCATTTTTGAATCCTCTCTTCACTTGACTTTGAGAGTCATCAATCTCACTTTTCTTTCATCTTACTGGCCCTTTCTTTTCTTTCTTTCTTTCTTTTTTTTTCTTTCTTTCTTTCTTTCTTTCTTTCTTTCTTTCTTTCTTCTTTCTTTCTTTCTTTCTTCTTTCTTTCTTTCTTTCTTTCTTTCTTTCTTTCTTTCTTTCTTTCTTTCTCTCTTGTTCCTCCTTATTCCTGTTTCCTAAGATACTATCCACAACTTTATTATATCTCACAATTACTGGGACTTGGACTTTGGTCTAGGGTGATTCTTTTACTCCATGTGGAATTGACTGGGGTCATTTGATGCCATTCAGCCAGTGGTTGATCTGGTCTAAAAGCCCCATGCCTTCATGAGAATAGCTGAAAGACTTAGTAAGGTTCCTCTCCAAGTGGTTTCTCCACCACAGTAATTGGACTTCATTCTTGGAGGTTCAGACTCCAAGAGATCAAGACAAAAGCTGCCAGCACTTTGCAGCCTATGCCTAGAACTGGTGTTGTATCCCTCCCGCTATGTACTTTACTAGTCAAAGCAGGCACAAATTAAAGGAAGAGGGAATAGACTCATCACTCATTGGGAGGAATATCAAAGAATTTGCTACTATCTTTTACCTTTCACCTTTCTTAACAGAGGGCTTCTTAATAATGCTCAAGTATCTCAGAGCTGGATCCTTGGAAATTTCCTCCTCAATCTGCCTAATTTTTAATAAGCTCATCCAGTCTCTTGGCTTTAAATATGATTTTAAATATGATAGGTTATCTTATGACTCCCAAATAATTCATTTACATATTAGAATCCAGAACTCAAGACTCTTAAGTATCGAACTTTATATCCAACATACTCAATAAACTTTCTCAGCTTCTGCACTTAGATCTCGCATAGAAGCTCAAACTTGTAGTGTATGAAGTTAAACTTACTTTCATCCTCAAATCTAATCCTTCTGTAATCTTCCTCTTGCTTCCAGCTATTTAGCCCTAAATCCTTGAGGTCATTCTGACAGTTCACCTCCTTTCACATTCTACTTTCAATTCAACAGAATATTATCTTAGGACTATGCCCAATGTTGATCCAAATTTTAGTTACTTTCAACTTTCCCCACCACCACAGAGCATATGACTGTCATTGCTTACCAGGGATAGCACAGCAACCTATTAGCTGATTTCTCCTCTTTTTTCATCTTTTAGAGTCTATTTGCAAACCAGCTCCCGCAATAGTACTCTACAAATGTAAATCTGCTCCCATCATTCCTCTGCTTACATAGTTCAATGCTTCCCATTTCAGCATAATGGTCAAAGTTTCACAGTGGCCTCTGAGTTTCCACATGTACTACCCTGAACAACATCCCTAACCTTATTTTTGCCACTAACCCCTCTTCTACCATTTGAAGCTACATAGTCATCCTTTGCTTTTCCTCAAACAGACCAAGCATATTCTTACATCAGGACCTGGAAGGATCTTCTCTTTCATTCAGGTCTCTGCTCAGATATCAACTCATTAGCAAGGCCATCCCTGACCACCTCATATAGTAACAACACCTCCTCCACTCCAGGATTCCCTAATCTCCTTTAATTTCTCACCATTTTATTGTTCTCCATTGCACTTATCTCCATCTGTGGTTGCCTTGTTTATTTTTGTTGATCTCTCCCTATCAGAATGTGAGCTTCATAAAGAGAGGGTCTTGTTAGGATTAGGAGTCAGTTGAGAGGTATATCTCCAGTGCCTTCGGCTAAAAGAAAGTAGTATGCTAAAGTGAAACCCCTTCATAATTTATAAATAGGTTAGGAATATTGGCTAGATTTTAATACATTTTATTGCTTATTCCTTGACAATTAGGCTATGCTACACAGTTTTTCTAAATTATTACATATAATTTGCATATTATAAAAGCTTACTTTACTTTTCAAATTATTTTATTTTTTTATTATTTTTTAAAGGTTTTACTTGTTTATTCATGGGAGACACAGAAAGAGAGAGGCAGAAACATAGGCAGAGGAAGAAGCAGGGCCCCTATAGGGAGCCTGATGTGGGACTCAATCCCAGGACCCTGGGATCACGCCCTGAGCCAAAGGCAGATGCTCAATCACTGAGCCACCCAAGTGTACCACTTTTCAAATTATTTTAAATGAAAAAGGTCAATTGTAAATGGAATAGGAAGTTATATACTCATTTTAGAATACATCTTAAATTGTGCTACAAAAAATGATGACACTAAAATAAATATGATGTCTAAATTTTCATATGGAATATGATATAAATTCTAGCTTTTATTAGTCAGTGGAGCCAGAACACCATCTGGCTATAAAAACAATAAAGGTATTACCTATTTTTTAAAGATAATTGAATGTTTTGAAGAAACATTCCCATTGTTATTAGAAAGGCTCTACATTTAGAGATTCTGATATTTCCTATTTACTCTATGAAAATGGACAAAATCAAGAACAGATACTCTTCTCTCTGCAAAGCTGTCTTTGTGTGTCACCTTCTTCTGTTTGAAAATCTTATTTACTGGGCTGGCAGTGATGACAGTATTCTCATATCCCATTGTGAAGCATCACACTCATATGCTTTGTTGTGGTCTTTCTTGACTTCTGAGTGATACTGTGAAATATGATAAGATACTTTTTGTCTTCTTTCTTCAAGTAAAAAGTTAATATGTGGTTTTACCAAGCAGAGTACCTAGCACTTAGTGGGTGAGTCAAATATACCTGCATTTGAAAACCTGACTGCACCTACCACTAGCTGTATAACTCTGGGAAATTTGCTGAGTATCTCATGGCCTCAAATTTCTTTTTACTTTTAGAGACAGAGGGAGAGGCAGAAAGAGAGGGAGGAAGAGAGAGAGAGTCTTAAGCAGGCTCCACACCCAGTGTGGAGGCTAACATAGGGCTCAGTCTCGCAACCTTGAGACCTGAGATCATAACCTGAGCTGAAATCAAGATTTGCCCTCTCAAACAAATGAGTCACCCAGGTGCCCCATGACTTCAGTTTTATTATGCATAAAATGAGGATAATACCTGCCTCCTGGAATTGTAGTGTGGAATAAATGAGAATAAATGAGGTAATACCTCTCAAGTGCTTACCACAGGGCTGGAACTCAGTAAGCTCTCAAAAACTGTACTTTGTTACTTTTGTTTTATTTTGTTTCTCCTTCTTCTCCTTCACTATTATTCTTTTCATTTCTTTTCCATTGACTGTGTAGAGAAACTAAAATAAATCTTCATATATGTTGAGTAAGTGCTTCATTTTTAAATAAGTGAATGTCCCATTGTGTTTAGTTGGTATTTCAAGTATAGTTGCTCAATAAATGATTTATCTTAGTTTGGGGACAGTTTCATAAGAGCTTAAAATCTCTTAATGCGAACAATAGTGAAAATCTTAACTTTCAAAAGAAAACTGAGAAACAAGTTACTATGTTACAATTTTTTAAAAATATGCAAGTCATCAAGATGGTTCCATAAGTCATTCCCAACTTCAGTGACCCTCACAAGATCAACTAGCAGCTATCCACAGACAAGACACCATTGTGAAAATCCCAAAACCTGGAAGTGAGGCTGAAACACTCCCCTGGACAACAGAGACAACAGAGAGGAACAGCTCTTGTAGGATTAGTGAGCAGTTTCACTTTGCCTCTATCACCCCTCCTCCAGACTGGCATAGTGAAGAACTGATAGAGCTCCTACAGTTTTTCTGGTAGAAAAAAGTCCAAGGTGGGCATCCAGCTTCCTCAGCACTGCAGAACACATTTTGGGAGGCTCATTCAGGACTCTCCTATTGGGATTACTGGGGAAACATGGGGAATATGACCAGTGGGGAATCAGATAGAAATTGAGAGTTTACACAACCAGTACTCAGATCTTGGCCGACCATGTTCCTGTTTGCAGTGGCATCTGAGCAGAGTTCTCAGCCAGCAGCTCTGTCCATCTGCAGAACCCAGCTAATGGCCCCTTCCAGCCAGGGTGCTCAGTTGTCAGTTTTGCCTGATTTGGACCCCAGCCAAATGAAACATATCCTATAGTCCATCCAGGCAGGGGAGCATAACCCATAATCACTTATGGAATGCAGCAAAAGCAGTTTTAAGAGGAAAGTTTAGTTATAAACACATACATCAAGAAAGAAGAAAGATCTCAAATAAGCAACCTAATATTATACTTCAAGAAACTAGATAAAGAACAAACTAAGCCCAAAATCAACAAAAGGGAGGAAATAATAAAAATTAGAGCAGATAAATGAAAAAGCAAGTAAGATTAATAAAACTAAGAGGTTTTAAAAGATAAATAAAATTGACAAATCTCTAGCTAGACTTAAGAAGAAAAGGGGACGATTCAAATAAATAAAATTAAAAATGAAAGAAGAAACATTGCAACCACAGAAATACAAAGTATCATAAGAGACTATTATGAAAAATCATATACCAAAAATTGGACAACCTAGGAGAAATGGATAAATTTCTGGAAATGTACAACCTATCAAGACTGAATCGTGAAGAAATGAAAGTCCTGAACAGACTAAGAATGAGTAAGGAAATTGACTCAATAATAAAGAAACCTCCCAACAAAAGAAAGCCTAGGACCAGATGGTTTCACTTGATGAATTCTACCAAACAGTTAAAGAAAAATTAATGACGAGCCTTTTCTAACTTTTCCAAAAAATTGAAGAAGAGAGAATACTCCCTAACTCATTTTATAAAGTCAGAATTACCCTGATACCAAAGCCAGATAAGGAAACTATAAGGAAAGGAAACTATAGGCCAATATCTATGATGAATAGAGATGTGAAAATTCTCATAAAATATTAGCAAATCTGATTCAGAAGCACTTTGAAAGAAGTATACACTATGATCAAGTGGGATTTATTCCAAGGATGCAAGAATGTTTCAACACCTGCAGATTAATCAATATGATGCACTACTTTAACAAATGAAGGATAAGAATCATATGATCATCTCAATAGATGCAGAAAAATTATGTGACAAAATATAACATCCTTTCATAATAAAAAAACTCTCAACAAATTGTAGTGCTGTGTAAAATTGATACAGCACCACCAAAGACTCTGAGTAGCCAAAACAATCTTGAGAAAAAAAAAAAAAAGACCAAAGCTGGAGGCATAACACTTCTTAATTTTACACTTTACTACAAAATTTATAGTAATCTAAACAGTATGTTATTGGCATAAAAACTGACACAGATCAATGGAACAGAATTAGGAGTCTAGAAATAAATTCATGCATGTACAGTCAACTAATATTTGACAAGACAACTAAGAATATTAATAAAGAAAAGACAATATCTTCAATAATTTGCATTGGGAATTCTGGATCTTCACATGCAAAAGATGAAACTAGACTCCTATCTTACACAACCCCCCAAAAATTAACTCAAAATGGATTAAAGACTTTAAATGTAAGACCTGAGACAGTAAAATTCCCAGAAGAAAACATAAAGGAAAACATTGACATTTGTTTTGCAGTGATTTTTTAATTATGACACCAAAAGCACAAGCAACAAATATATAAGTAGGGCTATGTCAAACAAGAAAGCCACAGAGGAGCAAAATGAAAAGTCAAGCCATGGAATGGGAGAAAGTACTTATATGTCATGCATCTGATCAGGGGCTAATATTCAAAGTATGTAAGGGACTCCTACAACTCCAAAGCAAAGCCCCCAAATAATCTGGCTTACAAGTGGGCAAAGAACTTGAATAGGTATTTTTCTAAATAAGATATACAAATGGCCAACAAGTACATGAAAAGGTGCTCACCATCCTTAATCATCAGGGGAATACAAATCAAAACCCAAAGAGATATTCCTTCAAATCTGTCAGAGTGACTATTATCAAAAAGACAAGAGATAAGTGCTGAAAAGGATAGAGAAAAACAAAAGAGAACCCACCTCTACTTCTGGTGGGAATGTGAATTGGTACAGCCACTATGGAAAGCCATGTGGAATTTTCTCAAAAAAATGAAATAGAACTACTAAATGATCCAGCATCTCTACTTCTGAGTATATATCCAAAGGAACCGAAATCACTATCTCAAAGAGATATGTGCACTGCTATATTCATTGCAGCATTATTTACAATAGCCAAGATATGGAAACATCTCTTGTGTACATCAAGAGATAAATGGATTAAAATAATGTATATATATTATTCATTCACAGAAAAGAAGGAAATCCTGGCATTTGTGACAACATGGATAAACCCTGAGGGCTTTAGACTAAGTGAAGTAGTCAGACAAAGATACTGAATGATTTCAGTATCTTTATGTGGAATCTAAAAAACAGACAAACAAACAAAAAATTCATAGTAACAGAGTAAATTTGCTGTTGCCAAGGGTGGGGGAGTAGGGGAAATGGGTGAAAGTGATCAAAGGGTATGAATTTCCTGTTATAAGATGAATAAATTCTGGGGATGTAATGTATAGTATTGTGACCATAGTTAACACTTGAAAGTTGCTAAGAGAATAAACCTTAAAAGTTCTCACCACAAAGGAAAAAATAGAAACCATGTGAGATGATAGATGTGTTAATTAACCTTCTTTCATAATATGTATATATATATATCCATTTATCACATAGTATATCTTAAACTTATACATTGTTAAATGTTAAATCCATCTCAGTAAAGCTCAGAAAATGGACACCTGGGTGGCTCAGTAGTTGAGCATCTGCCTTCAGCTCGGGGTGTGGTTCTGGGGTCCCGGGATCAAGTCCCACTTTGGGCTCCCCTCAAGGAGCCTGCTTCTCCCTCTGCCTATGTCTCTGACTTTCTCTCTGTGTCTCTCATGAATAAATAAATAAATAAAATCTTTTAAAAAATAAAGCTCAAAAAAGTAAAACACGAGATTTAGATGACATTTTTTAAAAAATAAAGCTCAAAAAAGTAAAACACGAGATTTAGATGACATTTTTTAAAATAGTAAAAGAGAGTGCAGAGAGAACAAAGTCAAAGAATTAGAAAAAAATAATAACACAGGGCCTATATTTGTGAAATTGTGATTTATAAGAAAAACATATTTGGTCATTTGCATATGTATTTCTTAGGAGTGCAATGTGAACATCTTTTGTCATAATATTTAGTCTCTTGTCCCCAGTTCCTGAAATTGCTTTAGAGCCATGAAGATGAAATAGGTTTATTTTTCATAACAAACTCCTGTCCACCACAATTCAGTTTATTAATGAGGTGACTTTTGGAAAGCACCAAAAGATGAGGGCTGGTTGCCAGGGGAACCAGCCAAGAATAAAGGGTTGGGAACTTTGAGTCCCACCCTCTATTTATCAGGGAAGGGTGAAGAGCTAGAGATGAGGCTAACACTAATGGTCAGCGATTTCATCAATCATGCCTCTGTAATGAAACCTCCATAAAACCCCAAAAGGATGGGGTTCAGAGAGCTTCCAGATTGGTGACCACCCAGAAATGCAGGAAGAATGGTGTGTCTGCAGAGGTCATGGAAGCTCTTCACTCCTTCCCACATACCTTGCTCTGTGTAGCTCTTCATTTGGCTTTGAGTCATATTCTTTAATATACTTTATAATAAACTGGCAAACCAGTGAGTAAACAGATTTCCTGAGTTCTGTAAGCTGGTCCAGCAAATTAATCAAACCCAAAGAGGGGTTTATGGGAATCTCTGATTTATAGCCAGTTGATTTTCTGATAGGTAACAAGTTGGGCTTGTGACTGACATCTGAAGTAGTGAGCAGTCTTGTGGGACTGAGCCCTTTACCTGTAGAATCTGATGCTATCTCCAGGGAGTGTCAGAATTGAGTTGAATTGAGAGGTACCTTGCTGGTGTCCAGACAATTGCTTAGTGGTTGAGTAGGGGGAGATACCCACTACCAGGGCAATTGAATCCTCAGAACTTAAGTAATATCCCACTGTATTTAATTAACTCATTCAGTATGGGAAAGTAGAGAGTACTTTCTAAAGTTCCTGAGTATTAAAATTACCTGGGTTTGTAAATTACTTATTTCCTATTCAGGGATGGTAGAGACATTATGAATTATTTAGAATATAGAGATGTGGTGTGACATAAGGAAGATATTCCTGATCATGATGTTTTTAAGTCACTACAACATGGAATGCATAATCAAAAGTGTAGATTTGCTCCAAAGTAAAGGCAAATTTCCAGGAATTTATTTTATTGTGCTTTCAGTTTCAGGAAGCAAATAGATTAAACCAAGGCTTACTATCAATTTCTTGTTCCTGTGGTTATCCACCTGTCACTATTAATTGCCCACACCCATGTTTGCTTGTGGGTCTTCCCTTTGGATTTCAGTTTTCTTGGGTCTTTTTTCTTTAAGGAAAGCATCATTCCCTTTACTTCCGGGGGACATTTTAGAGATCTCTTTACCAAAGAGATACATTTTAAAGTGAGAAATCTGATGAAAAATTTTCAGTGATTTTTGGCAGACCAGGGAATCCAAGTACATATGAAAACTCAAGGTCTTGAAGGATATTTTGTGCTTTTCTGTGGTAACAAATAATACTACCTCAATAAGAATGCATGGTCAACTCTTAAATCATAATCAGAGTTTATGGATTAGTTCAACTGGCTTATTCTCTAGGAAAAAAAATATATGTATACTCACTTCTGAAGTTGAACATAAATATTCCATTGGTTTTCTTAAAGTTCATATTACTTATTCATAATTTTGATATTGGTACCTAGGTTTTTCTTATCTTGGTTTAAGCTAGAAAATAGATTTGTTCTTTTTAAATATTTTAATCATGACATCAAAAATTTTCAGTACATATATGAAACATTTTCTTTGTTAAAAGTATAATCATTTTTACTCAAATATATTCAGTAGAAAAGTATATTTTGTAAAGAACCCTCACGTTTCAAATGGCAACTTTACAAAATCACAATATGTCACCTCAAATACATAGGATTCATGCTAAGACTTAATACCAATAGCACACGTTAGGAGATGTTAAGCAGAAATGTTGCAGAAGAAATAGTCTTTCTGTTAAAAAAAAAAAAAAAGAAAGAAAGAAAGAAAGAAAAAGAAAAAGAAAAGAAAAGCTCTTATAATTACTTAGTCCAAATAGGGAAGAAGGACTAAGTTGGAATTCATGGCATATTGCTCTAATACGCTATTAGCCTAATCCTTCATTTTCTTGTCAATTAAAGACTTATCTTTATTCACTGATTCACTTATCAGTAATTCGCTGGGTATTTTAAAGCTGGTTGTTAAAAATCCCTTTGTTTATAGCAATAAGGCACCATTCATTTTGTGAACTTTATAAAACCAACCTCTGCCAATTTTGCTCTTTGAGAATAGCTCTAAAGATGTGTTCCCACAGTAATTACTTATTCCAGAGATGTTCATTAAAGAGTGAAGTAAGAGGCAAGTGTTTGAAACAATTGTATCCCACCAAAGCCAGTCTTACTGAGCACCTTCCCAGTATCTACAGTACTTATGTGCATTAAAAAAAAAAAAAAAAAAAACAACTGGAAAACATTAAATGAAATTTGTACTTTTGAGTACTATTACCTATAGCGGTGCTAAAGACTTCGGCTATTATTTTTAAAAATTTATATTTATGTAAGAGATTCAGCAAAAGGTTGAGGGAAAGCTGGGATGCTTTTGAATGTGGGCCCGGCTGTCCATTACATACCTCCTGTGAATTGTGTGGGCCATTCTAGTGTCTCTGTTCTCTATTACCAACTCACCCAAGCCACCAGGGTAGGAAGAGAAAGGTGGGGGATAAGCCTCAGTGAAGCCAGCCAAACCTTAATGGAGAAAAAAATAATAAAAATGATGGCTTTGGAGTTATATATTTCTTTTAGATTGAATTGTTATTGTAGGAAGTTAGTAAGAAGAGTTTCAGTGTTTATTATCAGAACTCAAAGTGCTGGAATGTGTTCAGGCATTGCAGTTATCCTACAATTTCGGTAAAGTTTCCCACTGAGGCTTAATGGGCAAAGGAAGAGAGAAAATTCAGTGCAAGAGAGAGCAAGGGAGAGATTTTGTTTATCAGCCCCTCAGTGACAAATTAATAAACCTTTCATAAATGAAATTTTATTTATTTCTATTACAGAGGAAAATACAGGGGACCAAAGAAGGAAATCAGAGAACATGGGATGGACCTAAATAAAGTAAATACTAATCACCTGTAATGAGCACATTATTTGTTTGAATGCTAATAACATAGCCAAAGTAGTTTTCTAGGTGCTTGGAAACAGTTTTCCATTTTTGGCTTCTAGACTTGAGTTCTTTGTCCACACCCTTTGACCCTTTTGTTGAACTGTTATGAATCATCAGGATTTCAAATATCAATGTAGCTGAGTTTCCTCAGTTTATTCATCTGTAAAATGGGAATGCTAACAATGCTTATCTCAACCTTTTAAAATTTTCTTAAATGTAGATTAAATGAGATTCCCTATGAAAAACTCTAAGATCATTGTCTGGCACATAATAAGTGCTCAATAAATGGTAGTTATTACCATTATATATCTTTGACTAGAGCACCTTTTCTTTAAAAAATATCTATATCCTAATTATAAAATAACATATATCTCTTACCAAAAATTTTGTAAGATAGGACAGAAAATAAAAATCCAGCATAAAGCTACTATCTGATGTATCTATTATTAATGTAACTCATATTTATTTATTAAAATATATCTGTATAAGGGAGCCTGGGTGGCTCAATCAGTTAAGCATCTGTCTTCAGCTCAGGTCATGATCCTGGGGTCCTGGGATAGAGCCCCATGCCATGCTCCCTGCTCAGCGGGGAGTCTGCTTCTCCCTCTCCCTCCCCACCAACCCCCCGCTCATGCTCACTCTCATGCTCTCTCGTGTTCTCTCTCAAATAAATAAATAATAAATAAATAAATAAATAAATAAATAAATAAATAAAATCTTTAAAATATATATAGCTACATAAATGTATCTTTCTAAAATATCTATATAATGGCTCTTAACCTGTGGTTGTTTTTTACCCCCATGGTCAGTTCATGGACATCTTTCCATCAATGAATATAGATGTACCACTTAATTTTTAGTGTCTGCATCACACTTGATTGTAATCATAATTTGGGTAACCCGTCCTAGCTTCTTAAGTGGATGCTCCTTGTGGATAGGGAAGATAAGAAATGCTTTTAATCAGCATGTTCTCATTGGCTGCCTCTGCGTGTTTGGCTGGCTTTTTAAAATGACTGAGAATCGGGATCCCTGGGTGGCTCAGCGGTTTAGCGCCTGCCTTTGGCCCAGGTCGCGATACTGGAGTCCCAGGATTGAGTCCCGCGTTGGGCTCCCGGCATGGAGCCTGCTTCTCCCTCTGCCTGTGTCTCTGCCTCTCTCTATCTCTATGTCTGTCATGAATAAATAAATAAGTAAATAAGTAAATAAATAAATAAATAAACATTTAAAAAAATAAAATGGGAATCTACTTAATACTCAGAACTGGATTCCAGTTCTGTCACTAACTGGCTGCGTGAGTTTGGGCAGATTACATGACCTCACTGTACCTTCTATGTATTTTTGTTTGTTTGTTTCTCTATTTTCATTTGTGAAATGGTGAAAATAAAAGTATCTATTTCATGGGGTTGTTGAGTGGAATAGCTTGTTAAGATACGCAAATATTGAGACTGGTTTTGGTATACAGTTAGGATTAGCTAAGGATTAGCTTGAGGCCCTGTAAAATCCTGGAGTTCCTCCCAAATCATCAAAAAATTACATTACTCCTTTGAATTAGGTCTACTTTATTTGCACATTTCACTACTATATGTAAATTTGTACTTCGGAATGTTCATATGCAAAAAACATACACTATCTTACATATACCCCAATTTCCAAACCATGTTAATTAGAAGAGAGTTTAATAAAGTTATTTCTGAGCACACGGCTCCCTGAACAATTTGGAATAGTCACCATTGGACACTATTAATTAGGTTAATATTTTGCGACTTTTATTTTCCTTCTTAACACATCAGAGGAATAGAGGACACCCTTGTCAATGACGCAGATTTCCTTTACCATATTGATGGGTGCAGTGGTGAAGGCGCCACACAGAAGCTATCTATCCCCTACTTCCTTTCAAGGAAGAATCTGGGGGAAAGGTAAAATCTGAAGGTGATTCCAAACAATTGTCCTCCCTTGGGCACTGTGACATATTAGTTCTGCAAAAACCATTCCTTTTTAAATGCCCAGATCTGGCATCCTTCTTAGTTCCTTCTAGAACAAAGGTTACTTCATTGAGAGCTTCCCAACCTGCTGAAGTCCACAGATAGGGGAACACTCCCATTGAACAAGTTCCTCTGCCCCCCAGTGGTCAAGGCAAGGCAAGGCAAGGCAGCTAGTGAACTATGGCCAGGCCATCAGCAGCTTCATTTCCTTCCACCAGAGGGGCCTAAATGAGTTTATGTTTCTCTAAGTGCCTTGACATGAACTAGTTGGAACGCACACTCTTAAGTGACACTTTCTCCTGGTTCTACTTAGTAAAACAATAATTTACACATATGAGGGAAGATATTCACGTGAATTTTTCTAGTAATCTGTACCCTTGCTATACCATAGAACAGGTTTCTAGCATGTAAAACAGTGTTTCTAAAGTTAGAAACTCATGGGCCCCTAGAATACATTTACTGGCTCAGTTTGAGAAACCCTGCTCCAAAATTAACACATATGATAGTTTGGATCTCACTAATGATTGTTAAAACAAATATAATTTTTTTTGTACCTGAAAACATACAGAAAACTTCATTGCAACTTGGCCATTGGAATAAAAACTGCAAATTATTAACATGCCTTTAGGAATTGATCAAAATGAAAACAGCAAAATTAATTTCTACAGAGATGCAGAATCCTCTAAGAACATAACTATAGATTGCAAGATAATGCCATTCTAAAGCATTGGTTCTCAAAATGTGTCCCCAGAACAACAGATCAGTGTCATCTGGAAAACTTACGGAAAAACAAATTCTTGAGACCCACCTCATATTTACTGAAACAGAAGATCTGCAGGGGGATCTCAATCATCTGTGTTTTAACAGGTAATTCTGCTGTGCAAGAGTTTGAGAACCACAATTAATGAGGCCAACTACTTTTCTAATCCTTATATAACAAATGAATGCTGACCTTCATTTACCTTAGAATACATACTCTCATTTGAGTGAGGCTACTGCTATTTCAACACTTTTTTTTTTTTTAAGATTTATTTGTTGATTCATTAGAGACACAGAGAGAGGCAGAGACACGGGCAGAGCTAGAATCAGGCTCCTTGTGGGGAGGACTCGATCCCATAGCCCCAGGATCATGAGATGAGACAAAGGCAGATGCTCAACCACTGAGCCACTCAGGTGCCTATTTCAACTCTTTTTAAAGAATTTGTCTCAGAGCCATTTTGTAACTAAAAAGAAATTCAGTTTCATGATTTTATAGCTAAATCTCATTGAGTAATTGCTCAGAGTATCTATATAAATCTTAGATTTGACTTTGCCCTGCAATGCAGACAAAAATATGAAAGCTTCTCACATTTGAAGTGATTAGTTTCTAAGGTGATGCAATCAAAAAGTTTAATTGAAAGCTTAATATTTATTGAAGAGCCCCTGAGAGGCCACTTTTGGATCTTGTAGGGCATTCTCCACCATAATATTATTTAATCTCTAACTCTCTCTGATTAGCCTTTGGTCAGAAAAGTTAATCTGATAACTACTTCATTTATTTGAGTTTCCTGCCTTCTGAGTCAGAGTTAGAGTTAGCTTTGGAAGGAGAAAGGGTTCAAGTGTTTGCCTGAGTAGCACCTTTTTTTTTTGGCCAAGAGAATGCTGAGCCAAAACCCAATGTACTCACCTTGTTGCCACAGCTGATGTGGCTACTAGTATCTCTGCTGCTGTGAAATCCTTTTCCAAATGCCCAGTTCACACATGGTTCTCAAGACTCATCTTGTCTCATAGCAATTATGGTAGCCAGGCTGTTCAAGATGAGAAAAGGAACAAGATGGCATAAGTCCCCTGGTCAGTCCTATTGGCTTCAACTGTTTCATCCATCAGTAGCATTGTGCCCTGACTGTTTATTTATTTATTTTTAAGATTTTATTTTCTTATTCATCACACACACACACACACACACACACACACACACACACACACAGAGTGCGGGAGAGACACAGGCAGAGTGAGAAGCAGGCTCCATGCAGGGAGCCCGACGTGGGACCCAATCCCGGGTCTATATACTCATGGGGTAGCATTAAAAAGGGTTCAGTCCATAAAAATCAAGAGAGTAAATATTTTACACAATTAAGGAGAGTTTATTTTTTAAATAATTTTTATTTATTTATTAAAGATACAGAGAAAGAGAGAGAGAGAGAGAGAGAGAGAGGCAGGCTCCATGCAGGGAGCCCGAGGTAGGACTCGATCCCGGGTCTCCAGGATCATGCCCTGGGCTGAAGGCAGGCACTAAACCACTGAGCCACCCGGGCTGTGCCCTGAGTGTTTAATTGCAAATTCAAGTTAGTCCAGCTTTCATCCCAGAGTCTCCAACCTTGCTCTTTTGACAGTATGTCCAAGATGACTCTAGTTTTTATAAAAGGAATATACTGTGGAGGAATAATCTAGGTTTTCCTCTAAAGCTTAAGTGCATCTCACATCTATTTCTTGAAGTTCTCCCTATAGTGCCCTTAAGCCTGAGGCTTCTTCCAGAGTCTGGGTGAGGAGATCTAGAAAGTGATGGGACATTCTGGTTACTGGAGGAAGAGGGATAGATATTCAGTACTACACCCAGCATGTGGAACAGTCACCAGAGATGTGGTAGGCAGAGCCAGGATCACTAAGCAAATGAACATCAACTCAATTCATTATTGCCACATCCCAAGACAAACTACTGATGAGATTTTTAGTAAACTTGCAACTATCAGTCTGTATGTACCTTTACTGTTTCCACGAAGATCATATTTTATGATCATGTTTTGTTTAAACCTAGCTTTTTAATTTTTTTTTTACTTAAAAAGTTATCACCCGTATCCTTTTTAGGTCATAAATATATTTTTAAAAAATATTTTACTTAGTTTATTTCAGAGAGAGAGAGGGAGAGAGAGAGAGAGAGTGCACGCACACAAGCAGGGGGAGGAGCAGAGAGGGAGGGAGAGGGAGGGGGAAAGACTCCCAAGCAGACTCCCCGCTGAGCACAAAGCCCAACTCACCAACCTGAGATCATGACCTAGGCTGAAAGCAAGGATCAGAGGCTTAACTGACTAAGCCACCCAAGGTACCCCGAGGTCATAAATATTTCTATTACAATCTTTTTCTAAGTTTTCATGATATTTTTGTCATCAAAGATTATTTATTAAAACTCTCCTCAAGTGGGCAGCCCTGGTGGCTCAGCGGTTTATGCTGCCTTTGGCCCAGGGTGTGGTCCTGGAGACCGGGGATCGAGTCCCACATCGGGCTCCCTGCATGGAACCTGCTTCTCTCTCTCTCTCTCTCTCTCTCTCTCTCTCTCTTTCTCTGTATCTTTAATAAATAAATAAAAATTATTTTAAAAAAAACTCTCCTTAATTGTGTAAAATATTTACTCTCTTGATTTTTATGGACTGAACCCTTTTTAATGCTATCCCATGAGTATATAGAATAAAATCCCAAAATGTCAGCATGAGCCTTCACATTATTTTATTTGTGAATTTTAATTTAGTTTAGTAAATTCACATTTTATTTGTGAATTTTAATTTAGTTTAGTTTAGTTTAGTTTAGTATTGTTCAAAATTGAAACTCTATAAAAGCATAAACCAAGAAATCCTTCTATCATTTTTTGTTTTTTATAGACTTCCAACATTTTACAACATAAATAAAAGTAAATATGACTCTATATATCATCTTCTCATTTTTTTTTTCTTTTACAGAGGTAGCAAAATATAATTATTTTTCTGTATTTTAAGAGAATTGCTGTAATTATCCTGGAACTCTCCCCACATAGTACATAGATTGTGTATGTATACATATAATTTTTATAATTTATAATATATATAATTTCTTTTCCTGGCAGAGAGTGTTCATTGTGTGGAAAGAACTAGTCTTCCATTGCTAAACACTTGGGTGCTAGAAGTCTTTGCTACCACTTTGTTATAACAAATAATTGTGTATATATATATATGTATATATATATAAATTTTTTGTATATATATAGGAGTATCTGCTCAGATTCATTTGGATACAATAAAGTCTTTTTTTTTCTCTTTAATACTACTTTGGTAGTTCCTAATTCTGACTAAACTTATTTCAGAATCTAAGTATATTAACTGTCCTCATTTCATTTCTGAAATATAATAATGTAGGCATTCATTTTAGAAGAAAGATAATCTCAGCATCTCACATGCCATTTCTCATCTTATAATTCTGAAAAGTATACTTTAGTTTACTCCAGAGATTTCAAATTTGCTTTTTGAAAAAAGATAATATGTGAGACAATTGTGAAAAGTAAAAATGAGATTTTCCTTCATGATCTTCCATAGGTAGACAAGGAAAATTAGTGTAACTTAAATCTAGGCATGGCTCTGAAACCCTTGTATGTGTATGTGGTCTTACTACATACCTTACTCCATATTATATCCATAAAGGATTTATAAAGATTGAGTATCCAAATTTGACTTTCCCAATATTTTCTAATATCTATATTTTCTCTGATTTTAATTATGAGCAGGTCAGTTACCTTGTGATGGCATCAAGTAACCTTAATCTTACTTCTTTTTTTTTCCTTTTTTTTTTTTTTAAAGATTTTTTATTTATTTATTCATGACAGACACAGAGAGAGAGAGAGGCAGAGACACAGGCAGAGGGAGAAGCAGGCTCCATGCAGGGAGCCCGACATGGGACTCGATTCCAGGTCTCCAGGATCACCCCGGACCGAAGGCGGCGCTAAACCGCTGAGCCACCGGGGCGGCCCTCTTACTTATTTTCAATAAAACTTCTCAATATTTAAAAAAAATTAATGCAATCTAGAAATAATCTGTATTCTAGTGGCTTTCAACCATTGGCTGCACACAAGAATCATGTGGGGGGGCGATGCCTGGGTGGCTCAATGGTTGGGTACATCTGCCCTAGACTCAGGGTATGATCCTGAAGTAACAGGATCAAATCCCACATCAGGTTCCCTGCATGAAGCCTGCTTGTCTCTGCCTCTCTCTTTCTCTGTCTCTCATGAATAAATAAATAAAATCTTAAAAAAAAAAAAAAAAAACGGAATCACCTGGGGAGATTTTTAATACCCTGATAACAAGGACCAGTACAGACCAATCAAATATAAAGATTTGCTAGTAAGACCGAAGGAATAGCATTTTTTAATGCTTCCCAGGTAATTTCTATCTGTAGTCAAGTTTGAGCATTATTGCTGGAGGGGAGGAAATAATTAGAGGATTTTTATCTATTTTTCCCCAAATTAGAATTTATTTCAATATGATTTACATGAAGTATCAGCTTTTTAAAATTTTGTACGGAAAATAAAAATCTAAAATTACAATTCTTTGTTTTTACATTTGATATGGAAGAGTGAATCAAGATAATAAATAACATCTTACACACAAATTTTTCCATATCTTGGCATATTGTGGAAAGAAATTCATTAACCTTCAGATTCTCAGTGTAGTTTTTCTGGAGTAAAGGGGAATTGGCCATGGGAAGAAATGTGTTTAGATACTAGTTTGCATGTGACCTTTATCCCACTCAAACAAGCCTCTCTCTGAGATGTCTCTAATATGAGGCCCAGTTATACATAGATATCCCTGAGTAATTATTCTTTACTCAAATGTGTATCAAAGTATACAAATTCTGTGCCTAATTTTTATAAAGTAAACTACCCACATGCAAAAGTGGGCAAGTTAACTGTGATTTCAAAAGCAACTCAGAATGTGGGTAAAGCCAGCAGATTTTTCTCTCTTCTGATTGAATAGTTCATTATTCCAGCGTGAACGTAGAGAGAATGTAGAGAACTTGGAAAAGTTTTAATCCAGCTGTGTAAAGTATCTTGATGGGCAAAAGCTCTCCTCTGTCCTGTTAAGAAGAAATGAGGACTTTTAGCAAAGAGGAAAGGGGATTGTTTTGAGAATTTGGGCCTAATTTGTCCCAAAATATCACTTTTTATGTGCATACTTCTGAAAAGTTAGGTACCGGAAACTCCATAGTATTTTAATTTGAAAAAAATATGACCCAGTGGCTCATGGGAAAGGAAAGGTAATTGTGTAAGAAGGTTTGGGGTTGAATAGGGCTGGATTTTTGATTCTAGATTTCATTGTCCTGTTCTTTTCTTACCACTGAATAAAATCATAGAAGAAGTGATCATTGGATTAATTTAGAATCTATGATGTTTCATTAGGTGTTATAATAGAAAGTGTTTTTTTTTTCTTAGACTCTTCTCATAAATCCTATAGTCCATTGATTTTCCCATCTTTGTGAATTGGTTATTTACCAGAAAGACTATATCTAAAAGTCTAAATATTTGTATACTACTCCTTTTTTTTTAAAGATTTTTTATTTATTTATTCATTCATTCACTACTCCTTTAAAAAAAAGATTTTATTTATTTACGAGAGAGAGAGAGAGAGAGAGAGAAAGAGAGAGAGAGAGAGAGAGCGCGAGAGCACACGTGGGGGGAAGGGTAGAGGGAGAGGAAAAAGCTGACTCTCCTCTGAGCCAGGAGTCCTATGGGAGGGGCTTGATCCCAGGATCCTGAGACCATGACTTGAGCCTAAAGCAGATGCTTAACTGACTTAGCCACCCAGGCGCCCCTGTATACTACTCTTTTTAAGAGGCTGCTTCCTCAAACACTCTTTCAGAGGGAGTTCATATTTTCATTACAAAAGAAACTATATTTGCAAGTCAGTGTATTGCTTGCCAGGACAGTTATTCTTTCATTTAAAGGATGTAATGTTTTTGACTTTTGGTTGAAGCTTCAAACCGATACCAATTATAGGACAACAGGTACTGTTACTTTTAATGAATTACATTTGGTTCCTGGGTTCTCTTCCTGCAGACTTCTTGAAGCATGCTTTCACCTTTCAAATATTTTGGCCTGCCATTAATCCAGTGATTTCACCCTTTTTGTTCCCCTAGACAGGGTAATTTCATCAAAGTTTTCCCACATGGCCAAAATCTGTATTAGCTATTTGGTGTGCTGTAAATTTAAAAGCCAGTAGTATTTCTCCCACTCCTTATATATACAAAAAACAGATGTAGTGATTATGCTTCAGGGTTCCTGGCTAAAGTAAATTTAGATGTAAGAATACAGCCTTTATATGTATTGGAGCAAAGTATGTCATTCTTTCTCGTTCACTTAGAAGGATGTTTAATAAAATTGCTACTTATCAAAAGAGAAACTCCAGAGGAAGACTAAATAAATGAGGTGATATTTTCAAAGTTAATGAATGAGGTGCCTTGATCTATGGCTCCATTATACTCCTTTCATTGCTTCACAGAGCTCTTAAAACACAAGATGTGATGTAAAGGGTAGGTAAGCTAATTTAAACATTGCTTTAAAAAGTAGGCAGTGAAACACTTATTATGTTTACCAAAGGGCTGAAAGTAGAAAGTCTTTTATTCTAAAAGATATTATGAGGTAAAATGTAACATGCAAATTAATCTCCTTTTAACATAATAAACACGAAAATTGAACTGTGTTTAAGTAAGGCTATAAAAATTGTCTAGTGATACAAAATATGATAAAATATTTTAAAATTTACATTAAGCATTATTACTTCGATGGTACTACCAATATTTCTATTTAACAGAGCTTGGTTTGTACTATATCTTCATGAGCATAATTTTACAATCTGTATAGATCATGCTTTTAGTGCCAGCTTATTTCACTTTGGGGATTCTGAGAGTTCTTACTTTTTTAAGTCTATACGAATGATTTTAACAAAACTACTAAACTATCCCGGACTTAGCACTCTTGCTCACAAGTACCGAAAGTTAACTTGAGCTGACTTAAACCAAAATATATATTTGTAAAATATCTGCTGGAGTGTGTCATGCAATCTAATAGCAAGAAATGGACCTACCCTTTAGGAGAGGCTGAAACTGGATATTTGACGCCTACTGACATATTTTCTGCCTTCCATCTCTTCTTCCCCCTATGTACCTATCTCATGGTTTTTCCTGTGCTGAACTGCTAATTGTAATCCTGAGAGAAGCTGGAAGAAGGTCACTCCAGTCACTAATTTATATCTACTTCCAAAGATCTGGACTAAACTAAAAAATATTCTTAACCCTAATTCGAAATTTCTATGAGAAAGTTTAAATAAACCAGCCTGGGTCAATTTCCAGCTATGTCAAGTCAGCTATGATTAGGGGAGTCTCAACTGTGCTTTCCAGATATACAACAGAGAAGACAGTTCCAAAGAAGAACTGCCACAAATACCAAGAAATGTTCATTCCAATGCTGTTAGATTATTAATAAGCATAAATTTAATTTAAATTCTAGATCATGTTCCAAGTAGATTAGGTACCAGAGAATACCATAATCTTAAAAATATAAAATAAAGTAAGATAACCCTAGTTCATTAAAAAGCTTTCCCATGTATTTATTAATTTCTTCATTATCTCAAAAAATCCTTAAATTCTTTCACTGATATTCTGTAACTTGACCATTTGCTATTAATTAATTAATTAATTTATTTATTTATTTATTTATTTTCTTGAGTACAGTAGAGAATGCTGGAGAGGAAATGAAAAAGTAAATTTTGGATTTGGGTCATCACATAAGACATATTCTAGTTCCAACGTCGATGAAGTAATTTTAAAATGGCATTAAGTAGATCGTATGATGCATGATGCATAAATGCCTTTTTGTTTCAGGTAAAATGTTCAGAATCTAAGTATTTAAAAGGCAAATTAGATATTATCAAATTCAAAACACCTAAATATATATAAATAGGTAAAGTGTTACTCAGAAACATGAAGTGTCTTATTTAAAGTCACAAAAACTATTTAGTGAAAACTTATAACAAGGAGCCATGTCTTCTGAATCTCAACCTTATGTTAGCTACTTGCCCTTTATTATTGAAAGCAAATGAACAAATCTGTCATCCTCTGGCCAAGGAGGTTCCCTTTTTTGGAAAGAGAATCTTGAGGGCTTTAAGAATAATCAATACTATGTTTATCCTCCTATTAAATTTAAACAGTCATCTGTTTTACTGATTCAAGAAATCCCTGATCAGTACTAAAATTAAGAAAGATATATGATGGTATATCAAGTACATACCTATCAGAATTTTGCATAGACTCCTTGGGCCTCTCTCTGTTTTCAGCTCATTCACCTCTCTACACTGCTTAAGAGAATTAGGACTATGCGGAAATGAATTCAGGTTCTAAATAAAGCTCATCTTAATGATTCTTTTTTATGGAAAACTGATATAGTAAGAAATATATTTTAAAACTTCCTTTTCCAGGTGAATTATTAAAAGCTAAAATAATAATATTTTTGGTATGATTTACTTGTAGTTGCCTTTGACTTGGATTTTGAAGTCTCCCACCAGAATAAATGCTGCAGTATTTTCGCTTGTTAGTAAAAAAAAGTGTTTTCAGGTTTATGCTCATTATTTTGAGCACAAATGATTTGTGATCATGGCAATGGTTTCCAGTAACATGATGGCACTTAAGGAGCAATGTTAACACATCGTGGTGATCCGTAAACTTTTGTTCTGTAACTTCAATGCTCCTGAGAAAAATGACCTTGCCAGTGAAGGCCTTGGGTAGAATTAGTTCATTTGTACATTTATTTTTAACAACTAAATGATCTGCATAAGAATGTATAAATGTTCTCATGCAGGTAAGAGGCTGCATGTTGAGGAAAAACATAAGACCAGGTCATAAGATACCTAGCTCGCTCTCTCCTATGACATTTTTATGTGCCACTTAAACATTTTCATAGGCATTATCTATATGATGCAAAGGTTAAAGTTAAGTAATAGTGAAGGTCCCTTTTAGCTCTAACAAGTTTATTTCTATGATAAATGTTAAACAACATATATAAATCTCAATTTCTTAGATAAAGACAAAAGCAAAGGTCCCATTCTTTGAAAACTCAAACTAAATATGCATCCCATAGCTTCCCATTGTAAATGATCCGTACTCTTTCCTCTTATCCTCCCTCTTGCGGAATTCCAAGAACTCCAGAAAAGATTTCATAAACCAAGGTTAAAGTATTGATTTCTAGCATCCTAGAAATTATGATGCAGCAGCTGCCCAGTCAATGTTGTTTTCACTTCCTTCCCATACTTATATTCATGTTAATATTCTGAACTTTCAGCAAACAGTTTAGAAGATTTGAAATTAAAAAGAAGAGAAAAGGGGAACATGAAACACTATTTTTAACTATGGGGAAGGTCACTATTTTTAAAGGGAAAATAAACAGCTGACTCTCAGCTTTTTAGGGTAGAGATGATCTCCTCCTGCTCCCCCACGCCTGCCATTAAGATTTATTTTTTATGAATGAGAGTATGAGAGAAAAAAAAAAGAACACTGTAGGGCATCTTCTGGTTCAGCAACAAAAAGTTAAGGTAAGCATGCAATATTGAAAGGGACACTCAGGGTTTAGGAGATGGGAGTTCCAGATACACTCGGTGTGCCACCTCTCCTGTGATACTCATTAAATCTCTTGATTTCCCTACTCTTTCTTACAATATCTATAAATTGAAGAGTCTGGGTTAAATTTACTCTAAGCTCTCTTTTAACTGTAAATATATACTGCTTTCAGGATGTATATCCATTATACACACATAAACAGAATTTTTCTACATGTAGCTATTATGCTTTTAATCTCCCAAAGTAGTTTTTCAACACCTTTGCCTCTTATTATCTGGAACATGCTCAGGAATGCAAATAATTCCAATATTTGTTAAGCAAATATTTCCAATGCAAATAATTCAAACATTTGTTTAAACAAACTATAGAAAGAACCATAAACTTTCAGATACTTTCCCTTCTCTGTTATTTTCTCTCCTTTATAAAGCATCATAAGCAAGATTTGCTTCACGATTGCCTTCCAAGTAAATAAAATTCTACCTGTGGATAATTAGTAGCAGAGAAACATTGCACCTTAAAAGAGACTAAAACAAGATATAATACAATGGCAACAAAACAAAACTCTTCTTCAAAACTGAGTTGGAGTAATAATTCATAAGTGAAAAGGCAAACATGGCAATTATTTTCACAAGGATGAGAAATAAAGCAAGATTTTCCTCTTTTACAATCTCAATTAAGCTGTAACATACACTCATGAAAAGGATAGTCCTGAATGTCCTCGAGGCACAAAAGAGGGTGGATCTACTTAGTTTATTTCTAAATTGTCAGCTCTTTTTTTTCCCTATTCTTTCAGTAAAATAAACTGTTTTGCTGAATAAGAGGGTTAAGAAAAGGCCTGAGTGAGTCACTCCAATTTGTTTCCACGTTCTGAACAGTCAGTAAAGAAATTTATTGCCTCATTAGGCATTTTGAGTCGATTTTCTGGAAACCCGAGTGACGTAAGGTAGAAAAGTAACCTAGTCAGACGGTTTAAGAGCGGTTGCAGCTGAATTTGTTTTTGAAATTGCAAGTTGCCTATTAGACTGGAATGACATAGCGATTTGTTTCACGAAGTGGTGCCAGGCAGTGGGCTGGTTTCAAGGAGGAAATCATGTCTATTTTCAGCAAGTACTAAAAAGAAAAAATGCTGCAAGATGACAGAGGCAAGATGACTGGAAAGCGCAGTGGTCTCAGAAAGGGCATCCAGAGTAAGCTTGGAAGTGAATGCAAGGAAGGTTGTGCTGTTGAGGCTGTATGGTAAGCTTACAGCCTGCGGGGCACCCTTGGGATGTCCCATGGGATAACCCCTGCTCTTTGGTTAGCAGATACTTAGTTAGGTTTAAATACAGATAGTTAACAGAGGGCCTCCCTCACACCAAGGCATCTGTAACCAGTCTACCTCTACTTGGGAGCTTCAAAGAGTCATCAATAGTCAAGTGAGGGTAGCTTCTCTCCCCACACTGTACACTTGTAATAATCTCTCAAAACTAGAAAGAAACTTCTCATTCACTTCTTTTAAAATGACTAACCATTGGCAGTAGCTGAATATAATTATTTTTGAACAAAAGAATGTCAAATTCACTTCAAAATGTAAACAACCCAAAAGGCAAAAACTCTGAAGGACAAATGATTTACTAATAAGTGAGGCACAATGACTGGTTGACCTACACTAACTTTCTTTTCATATGTTTAGCAGATAAACACATTAATCGTGATCATTCTGCACTACATCAAAAGAGAATCTGAGAAATTAATCACCACCAACCATAAAACAAGAAGTTTTAAGGGATTTTCCAGGTAAAAGGAGTGGAAATATTTGTTTCTCATAATGAAAAGAAATGGGTTCATGTATGTGTGCATACATCTATATGTACACGTTTGTGTGTGTGCATATCCATACGTATATATGCTATCTATCATCTATCATCTATCTATCTATCATCTATCATCTATCTATCTATCTATCATCTTCTATCTATCTATCTATGACATCCTAATTAACAGGTTTGAGTTTCCATTAGGTTAGAGAATAATGGAACAAAAGGGAAAATAAAGTTTTAATCTGAAACTCCTTCTTTTCTTTTTGGTCAAAGAAAGATTTATCAGCCCTGTTCATTTTCTTACTACAAAAGATTCCAGTTTGAGAAAGATCTTGGGATGTAAAAAAGAAGGAAATATTTTCTCCACCATCAATCTTTCAATTCTCCCAACTGGCCAAGAGCTGTTTACCAGTATTCTCTTGAATGTCTGGATAATAAAAGATGAAAGAGATAAAAATACATGGTAACAAGATGCTGAGGGGAGACATTGGGAGAAGAGACCTGGATTCTTGTCCCAGTTTTTTCCCATCTCTTTGGACACAGTTTCCTCATCTGTGACATGTAAGGTCTGGACTGGATAGCTTCAAATTGCCCTTGGAGTTTAAAGAACCTGTGAACCTAACTTGGTGGTCTGGAGGAGATTAAAATCCACTTAAAATTTGAAGGAAGGAATTAAAAGCAGCAAAATGGTGCCTGTCCTCATTACTCTCTTTCTAATTAACATTATAAAAGTTCCAGAGCTGAGACCCTGCCAAATTTAAAGGTCTGCTGCTTTACATATATATTCTTCTACATCCAATTATTTCTTCCTAAGAAAATATAAGATCAGTTATTTCTTAATGATTATTTGTTGACCATGATGTTCATTGAACTTCCTGTGGGTAGTTCAATTCAACAAAGATTTAATTACTGGCTACTATGTGTTGAGCAGTGAGCAAAGTAATAGAAAATACCACTCCCACCAAGCCTCTCTCAAAACCAGGACAAAAATGACAAATAGTCCTTGGTTTAGGGAGCTTAGAGTGTTCCTGGTACCTAACAGTATTCAGCGAATATTTGTTCAATGATTGCATTGATATACTGAAGGAAACAATTAGAGTATAATATAAATATGTATAGAGAAATATAGATATTTAAATATAATACATGTATAACTCTTCAAAGGAGTAGGAAAAGCTTTGCTTAGAGGAGTCATGGAAACATTTAGAAAGTAGTTGACATTTGAGCTGAGTAAGCAAATAAGATTTCAAAAGCATGTTTTTAACAAAAGCATGTTTTTAACATGCCAGTCTGTGGAATGTTTGTGATTGTTGAACACATGTCTTGTGGGGAGTGGTCATAGGAAGTGAGGATGGAAAGGTGATTGGAGCAAAATTGCGAAGACTTTTTAAATACCAGGCTAAATAGTTTAAGCTTCATATTATGAGTAGTTAAAATTTCATACTATAAATAAAGGGAAGTGGGTTATCGTTTTTTTGCAAGGAAAACAGTGAGATGACCAGGTTGGTTTTTGTGACTTCTGATCCCTTCAGTGTGCCCAGAGGCTGGATTGAACATTTAAAAAACTTCTCCGGGCACCTGCGTGGCTCAGTGATTGAGCATCTGCCTTCCGCCCAGGGCATGATCCTGGGGTCCTGGGATCGAGTCCCGCATCGGGCTCCCTGCGTGGAGCCTGTTTCTCCCTCTGCCTGTGTCTCTGCCTCTCTGTGTGTCTCTCATGAATGAATACATAAAACCTTAAAAAAAAAAAAAAAAAAAAAAAGAACTTCAACTTTTTCACCCATGTCCCAGCAAACAAATGAAGTCAGGCTTTACCTTCTAAAGTAATTTACTTTCTGTAAGTTAGGTTAGATACTTAAATTATAGCACTGAACACACTGAGCAGATCTTTGCAAATGACACACCCCTCTTCAACCTTCTGGGGATTCTGATATGTTTTCTGTCTTACAGTACACTGCCCTTCCCCCCACTCCGCCATTTTTTTAGACTTGCAAACATACCATATGGGTTCCAGGTGCTGTTCATACTCTAACACAGACTCTAAGGGCACGGAATTTTAACCAATTGCATAAGCAAAAATAAAAATAATAATACCATTGAGAGCCAGGAAATATTAATAATGTGAGCTCTAGATCCTGATAGTTGAGGTTCAGATCTTAGTTTTGCCACTGACTAACCATGACCTTGACCAAGTTACCGAAACTGCAGCTAGATTTGGGAGATAATATTACTTTCTCTACCTGAGTTGTCTTCAGGATTAAGAGTTAATAGATAATAGTTAAGATCGAGTCCCACGTCGGACTCCCTGCATGGAGCCTGCTTCTCCCTCTGCCTGTGGCTCTGCCTCTCTCTCTCTCTCTCTCTCTCTGTCTGTCTCTCATGAATAAATAAATAAAATCTTAAAAAAATAGATAATACAGAACATAGCCTGACATATGGTAAGCAGGCCACAAATTGTTGTAGATGCTGTTGCTGTTACACGATAGAGGAAGTTGATATAATCTCTGCACAACCCATCTCATAGGATGCCTTCTTTCTGCTCCCGTGACTGACGCTACTTCTTTTTTGGGATGACCTTAGTCCTTCTCTACCTCTTCTTCAAGGAACACCCATTCTTTTTTTTTTTTTTTTTTTGCCAAGATCTGTATAAGATTTAACCCCTGAATCTAAATACACATTCGAATCTTCTCATGGTAAATCACAGATTCTTATTCTAACCAAACACCAATGTTTAAATTGTTTTCTTGATCTTTTTTTCTTAAAATGGTAACTATTCTTTCTATATCTATCTGCATCTTACCCATGCATTCATTCAAGGACTTTTTTCTCAGATGTCTTTTTTAATTTAGCAATTCAAGAACTATCAAGGCATTCCCTTATCTCAACACACTCCCCAATTTGAAAAAAAAATCTCATTTTATTAATACTTCTCCATAGATCTTATTTTTAGAAGACTTTATTAATCTTTATGGGTCTTCTCGAGATTTCATTAAGATTCCTATTTCCTTTTTAAGATTGGGATTCAGGTAAGGTAAAAGTGTTAGAGCATGGCTTAGAACATCAAATCCCAGACTGGGCTGAGTGTTCTGGAAACAACCTGGCTCTCTACTTACCAGAAAGAGTCATTTGGGAAGCCATTGCCTCTTCTACTACAATGATTTTCTCCAACATCAACTCTGATAGTGGTTTCTTTTCAGACCTATTTGGTTATGTACAAAATGAATCTAAAAAATGATTTAGAAGGGAAATTATTATAAAATACAAACTATCCTTGATATTAGACTAAATTTAACAGGGATCCAGGATTTTTAAATCAGAGTAAAAAAAATGATCAAAAAAAAAAATCTGTGACGGATTTACTGTTGCTTTTATTGCATTGACAAGGTCAATTGGAATTGAAATAGTATGAGTAATATTAGCGTAACATAAAACAATGAGATATTAATACACTTTTTGTCTTCATCATTTACTAGAAGTGTTTTTTTTCTCTCCCTACTTCGATAAAACCAAACATCCCAGGACACTTTGCATTAATGCAAGAAAATCGGATTAATATTATTAATTACATAGCATTTACATGTTGCAGTCGTTCATCTTAACTGAGGTTTCAATATGCTTTAATTTTATCCAGTGAAAGTAAATTTTGTTTATCTGAGCTATTCAAAAATGAATAGCATTCCAGGCTTGGGTAAACCCTGAGGCACTTTGGTCTTAAATTGCTCTGAATAGAAAAAAAAAAAAAATCAGGCTAGTTAAATCATCTTCAAAACAGATCTGTAAGACTAACATATGGGCTGTGGGATGATAATAGATGTTCCATACACCAAAACCAGAAAGATTCTTACTACCTTAAATAGGGTTAAATTGTAAGCAGAAAGGAAAATAAATAAAATAGCATGTCTGGAGGCCCATTTTAGACTGCATCACTCTCTGTCAAAAGTATTACAGGTAAATAAGATATGTTCTTACTGAATAATAAGTATAATATATGCAATTTATTGTCATTACAAAGAGATTTATTGTATCTGAAGAATTCCACAGGGAGCCATTACAATTCCATTATAGTGTTTTTAGTTAGTGATCTGATCTGCTTCCCAAGCCATGCTCATATTATGCAGTATTAGACTTACAATATGCATTTCTAGTTTATGCCTGGTCTAAATTCTGCTTGCGATAGCTTGAGAAGGTTTTCCTTGCCTTGTGGGCCATTTCTGAAAAGCACAATATTATTTATTTGGGTATAATAGAGTAATGCTCTTTGAAAGGTAAAACCTCAATTTAAACTTCAATGAAGGTTAAGTTTTTATTTGTAATGATTAAAAGAAAATGTTTCGAAAAGGAAGGGCTTTATAGTTATAAAATTAATCATTGAGTTTGATAATAATAACACCATTTATCTCTAGAGAAGTTGTTTTTCTTGGACTTTTCATTGACTTCCCATGAGATCCCTATTCTCACTTGGAATTCACAGTCTAGGCCTCAACTTATATTTTTGCTTCTTTTATGTACAATCATCTTTTCACATTAGACTTTTCTTCCACCCAAACTCATCTTTCCAATTATGTGAATTTCATGACATAGTTTTTTTCACTTTTACTTTTACTTTTACTTGTACCTTCATGTAAATCTTTATTTCCCCAAACACCTTTTCGAACTGCTTCAATTTTTTTGCTTTCTCCAAACACCTTTACTATGTTCCATTTTTTTCCCTGTCCTAGAGGTCCATTAAAACCCTCCCTTTTCTAGAAAATCTTTTCTGGAGGTGGGAATATCTTTCTTTCCAATAAGATTATACATCAGTTGTCTTGAACTGATTACATCTGTGAATAGGATGAAAGGAGAGTGTACACCTGTTAAATGACCCTTGTTTTCCCTGGATTTTGCTAGGTGTTCTACATTATATATCTCATTTAATTGACATCACAACCAAGGAATAAGGAACTGTCATGCTTGTTACACAGTTGAAAAAATCAGGGTCTGGTGAATTTCAGTTACTTTCATAAAGTCTCTGGTTGAAAGCAACAGAAATAGATTCAAATCTCTCTCTCTTTTGCACCAAAACCTATGTTTTTGCACTCATCTTTTCTTATATGTGGGTCTATTTCATTTTCTCATCTCATTGACAGTAAGAATTCTATCATGAGGATTTTTATTTTTTTAGGGAGCTCTCCCATAATTGGCCTCACAACGGGCCTCAATTCTGCATTTAGGAATCCTCGTGTGACTCAGATGCAATGCTGTCTTTTATACTTTTTCTGCTTTTACTCATCTAAAACAATGTATATATTCATGATTGAACAGCTTAATGTGTTTTCCTGTAAGCAAAAAAGAAAAGAAAATATACAAATAATGAAGGCGCTTTCAGAAAATCTTACTATCTTTTCAAATTGGTCATGAACATAAGATTTTCTTATCTTTTCCCAGTTTAACTTTTATTTGTTGTATTTTATTTTGTGCGTGGTTGATAATTTTTCTTAGTTTATACAGCTTTGTGTTCTCCTGATGGCTAAGACCCATTTTTCTCAGACTATATGAAACTTCACTAGGGAAAAAAAAAATCTTCAAAAAGGTACATGGACTTTGAACTAAACTTAGTAATGCTTAAGAAGGGCAGTGTTTAATACATTACCTTGAATTTGGTATCATTTAAAAAGCAATAGAATTTTTTTTAAATTAAATGAAATAACATATTTGAATATAATTCCCAGACCTACCTTACTCTTGTATAGAGGGAGCAAATTACAAAGGCAGTCTTTCCTAAACCCATAAATATTGAAAGAACTTCTAAAACTACTGACAAGAAATGCTGCTCTATAAATATTGCCCATCTATTGTTTATCATTTTATTCTAAGCCAAACTCCTAAATAACTTGAAAAAAAATCTTTTGATGATTGGATAATATTTCCACATAAGGTCAACATCAATCTCTCTTGGAAATATGTTATGAGTCAAGCAGGAGCTCTCCAATATTATTTATGCCAAATGAAAAATTTATGCTGAATCTTCTGTCAACTATTGCATATTAATTGTGTAAGATTAAGGTGAGAGCTAAGGAAATTAAAACAGAAAATAGAAGGACTGGTTCTTAGTTTCATGTGATTTTCTCTGTAACAAGGAACACAAGGCATTGGCTTAAACAGAGATACATATGTAGATGTCATGTCTCAAGATAGCCTAACTCCCAGGGAGCCTGGGTGGCTCAGTAGGTGAAGTGTCTGTCTTAGTCTCAGGTCATGATCCCAGGGCTCAGTCACCAACTCCCTGCTGTGGGAGGAGCCTGTTTTTCCTTCTCCTTCTCCTGTTCCACTTGCTTGTGCTCTCTCATGTTCTCTTTCTCTGTCAAAGAAGTAAAATCTGAAAGAAAGAAAGAAAGAAAGAAAGAAAGAAAGAAAGAAAGAAAGAAGAAAGAAAGAGAAAGAAAAAGAAAAAAGAAAGAAAGAAAGAAAGAAGAAAGAAAGAAAGAAGAAAGAAAGAAAGAAAGAAAGAAGAAAGAAAGAAAGAAGAAAGAAAGAAAGAAAGAAAGAAAGAAAGAAAGAAAGAAAGAAAGAAAAAGAGTAAGCAAGCACAACTGCCAAGAGAGGCACAGATGAGTTCAGTAGACACTACCATGGCCTCTGGCATGGTTGCAGAAACTGTTACTGAGGAGGTGCATTTTGAGAGGAAACTCAAAGAGAAGCAGAGTTTTATTAGGTAGGAAGCAGGTGGCACAACAATTTAATGGGAAGAAAAATGTATTCAATTTGCAGAAATGGCTTAGTCAAGATATGTTTGAAAGAAACATCAGATTGACTAACATGGAAGTTTTGTTCAAATAACACAATCTTGTCTTCTTTCTATTTATATTTTTCTTACTTTTCATCTCAGTTGACCATCATTTTTGACTAGCACAAACCACCGCTTTTGACTAGTACTACCAAATATTAATATCTCTGTACTTCTATCAGGTATAAGATGTAAGCTTTGAATTCTTGGGCACAAGTGACCCATTTCTTTGAGGGTCTGACCACTATCAGGATCCACTGATCTCAACAGCTAAATGGTTGATCACTTCGCTCACCATGAGACATCATCCCATGAAGCTATGCCCTAATAGCACCAAAATCTTTAGCTTCTTGAGAAGCTAAACCAAGAGTGTTATGGTTCACTTCTACACATTCTCCAGCTGTGCCTGAACAGCTTGATTTCTCATCTCTTTCATGGTGAACAGAAATATTCCCAGAAAAATTCTTTTTTCCTTTGAGCTACCAAGATTTTGGCCTGCCTTTTTTGTTGGTCATTTCCTGAAGGGGATTGGAGTATTTGACCATTTTAAACCACTTTTCTGAGAACCAGTACATCCTAAAAATGGTCTGAGCCTTGTCCTTTGATTATCAATAGGGATCACCTTTAGAAAAGTCACAGAAGAGACCAGATGGAAACAGGAATCTGTCAGGTTCCCTGTTGCATGTTTTTAATTCACACACCCCCGTGGCTACATCCAACAGAGGTGACCTGAATTTTCTCTTTGATGTTGCATACCATGAATTCCCATAGCAGGTCAGGAACAAAGGGACCATTTTAAAGCTTTTTTTATCTAACATTGCCTTAGCAGATACTGACTAATTGTGTCCCAGGAACATGCTCCTGGTTTTAGAATCATAAACATCAGTAGGACCGAGATGCTTACAGAGTGATACAGTGACTTTGATTCCTCTTGGGTGGTCAAAACACAGCATGTGTGATATTTTTACAAACTATGGTTCACAGAGCACATAGTTCTAGAGCATTTTGTTTTCATTATGTTCGTGTCAATGGAAACAGTTGTGCTTCCTGATGTCTTACTGAGATGGCCTTTTTGGTAATTTTAGGCTACTTTCCCAAGGATACTGCATGTTGCCTGACCCTTATTCCTGAGGAAATAAGTAGGACTTGGACTGACTTGTGGATAATGTACTTTCTTTAAGAATGGCAGAAGGAAAAACATCAGACTAGGATGCGCTCCAGAAATAATAATGGAGAATCTCATCCTGTTTTGTAAACTCTTTGTACTTTGCTCTTTGTGTGTTTTGTGGGAACATTATTTTTAAAGGGCCATTATACTTTGTAAGTTATTATGTCACATTAAATTTGTTTTAGAATGAAGGGAGAAAAATAAGATGTTATTAACAGGTTCATAAAAATTGGCTTTAGAAAAAAAAATTGGCTTTAGTATACCAATAGGAAGTTTTGTATGCATGCTAATTCTGAATTTATAAGTCAACTTTTTTTTTCTCTCTAGCAGCTTTATTTGGACTGCCTATGGTGATAGAAAGATGAGAATGAATAATACCCAACCAGTGTTTTACTTGAAGAAATTTCAGTATTCTGGAAATCAGGTAAAAAAAATATGGATATCTTTGGGTATGCACATTCCCTTCATAAAAGAAATTTTAAAAATCAAGTTTGCTTTACAGATTCCTTCAAGAAGATATTTACCATCAAATTTAATACATAACTAGTTTACAAACACTGCATTTAACACTTCATTTTTTTATGGAGAGCGTTTTGTTTTCTAAAGCATACATTTGTGCTTGCTTCGGCAGCACATACACTAAAGCATACATTCATTCATTCACTTAGTAAAGTCATATTAGTAATATTATCTACTTCCATGGAAATATTTTGAAGAAAAAGAATATATATGTCTATTTGATTTGACTTATATAATTCTAAACAGAGGAAAGAGGATTAGGTTAGGTAAGTTTAATGTCTCTTTAAAAAGTAACATTTTTTCACTACATAAATCTATATGCACAACTTGAAAGGGAAATTAGTTTAAAGGTGAAGTATCTAAAGAAATAAACCCTTTGGCTCACGTGCAGAGGGGTATCCACTTATAAATTTTGTGATTTGTATTTTTCTCTTGTATTTTAAAATAATATTCATATGACGGGTCAGGACTCCTCAACTTAGATCTCATTGATTCACTGCTATTGCTACAGATGAAGGTTTAAACTTTCTTAAAACCCCCACTTTCTTTACTTTATTCTTCCATTATAGCTATGTCCCATTTTAGTTTAAACCTGTATCTGGCTTTTTAATTGTTTTGACTATACAAATAGTGTTTGCTGTGGAGGACATGATAAAAAATTTATTGAAGAACTTTTTTTCTTGAATTAACAAGTGCTTCATTTATTTTTCTTTTCCCCAGTTTCTTTGTCTCCCTTCCTTATTTCCTCCCTCTGTTTCTTCTTTCCTTTCTTTCTTGTTTTGCACATTCTTCCCCCAAAGCTCCAAAATTTTTATAAAATGCTTCTCTATTCAATTTTTTGCATAGGCCAATTGGTCGGACAATTTAGCCTTTTTTTCTCTCTCTCTCTTCTCTTGAAGAACTACTTCCTGGAACCCTCTCGTCTCCCACTTTTATCTTGTCGGGTCACTCTCTAAAGCACCCTATAGAAAGATGTCATTCATAGGTTTTTTTGGATGTCATCCTACAAATTTATATTTCCATTTTATGATGTTATAACCTCTTCATTCTGGAAATTATGTCCTCATTTTACTTAGTTACTTCTACATGCCTCTTTTGGCTGAAACTCATGTTCTAGTAATGTTTTGAGAAGGGTTCTACAGATGATAAATATTTTGTAAACTTGCATGTTGAGAAATGTTTTTATTCTACTTGGTGTTTGATTGACTATTTGACTGGGAATAAGATTAGAGACTTAAAATATTTTTCACTCAGAAATAAAGGCATTTTCTCATTACCTTCTAGCTTCCAATGCTGTTGTTGAGGAGACCACTGTCAGTTTGATCCTGATTAGATCTACTTTCCTCACTAATAAGCTTTTGAGATATTCTCTGTATTTTGGTGTTATAGTTTTATCAGAATAGGTCATTCCTTGTCTCAGAACACTTGATAGATCCTTTTACTCTGGAGACTCATGCTATCAATTATGAGAAATTCCCTTGTTTTTGACCCTTAATAATTTCTTTACTAGCATTTTCTCTTTTCTCCATTTCTTGAGTTGCCGGTTATGGAGTGCTGGATTATCTCTATTGATGATCTCAAAAATCTTTTCTCTCCTCTATTTGTCTTTTTGAATTTACTCCTCATTATCTTCTAATGCTTTCACTGAAATTTTACTTTTAGTGCTTATATGTATAATTAATATTATCCTTTTTATTCTCTACTTGCTTCTCTTATGTTGTATTGCATCCTGTCTTGTTTCCTTAAGGCAGTATCTTTTCTTGTATTTGAGGTCATTATTATTATTTGTTTGAAATTATATTTTTCTCACTGCATATTCTCTATTTCCCTGGGTGGTTTCTTTTCTTTCACTTATTTTGTTTCCTGTTTTCACCTTGATGGATTCTCAGTAATGATCTTTGACTTTCCAATCATATTCTTGAAGGAGACACAAAAACCTAATTAGAATTTTGTGCACTTGAGTGATGCTTGTCAGCAGGATTCACTTGTGATCCACTGGGTTGGCAGTTGCTTTTTTTGGTGGACGGAACACATTAACATCTGTATCTGAGGTATTTTTCCTCTGTGGCAGTTATTTACTCAAGAGAAAAATTCTTAATCTTCTGTTTGAGGATATAAACCACCCTGGGGCTTAGCTAGAAAAGGTAGAGGTATCACAGTTCTCAGTGTACATAGACTTTCATGTAACCTTTCAGCTTTTGGCACCATATCCCTTTGCTGTCTTTCATATTATAGATTGGGGTCATTCTAGTTCAATTTCTCTAGATACCATTTCTTTCCTTTAGAAGTGAGAAGGGTTAGTCCCCTGACTCCTTTATAGTGGATGTGTGGTCATAGGTAGGTATCTGTTTCTCTTAAAGTCTTTCAGTCTCTTTCTTTTCAGCTCTTGGCCTCAACCCCACCTTTGGCAATACCTGAATGTTCCAAAGTCTGAGCTTTTCTTGTGGGTATTCTTGTTATGTTTAATTATTATCTCCTATTTACACAGTTTGTCTTTCTTCTATTCTGTTAAATTAAATGCCACTGTTATGCATACTTTCTTTTATGATTTGGAGTTATAAAAGTCTCTAGGAAAATATTTGAATTTGAGTGATAAGCTGATAATGGCTCTCAAAAATATGTCGATGTCCTCATTCTCAGAGTCCATGAATGTTACCTTATTTGGGGAAAAAATGGTCTTTTCAGATGTAATTAAGGAATTTGAGATGAGGAGATTATCCTGGGTTACCCAGATAGGCCCTAAGTGCCATCACAAGCATTCTTGTAAAGAAAGGCAAAGGGAGGGAATTTGACATACACAGAGGAGAGGGTTATTTAAAGATGGAGGCATAGATCAGAGAGATGTGGCTTCAAGCCAGGGAATGCCAGAAAATACAGGAGCCATCAGAAACTACAAGCAAGGAACAGATTCTACTGCAGAGCCTCCAGAGAAAGCATGGCCCTGCCAAAACACTATTTCAGCCCAGTGAAACTGATGTTGAGATTCTGGCCCCCAGAACTGTAAATAAATTAATTTCTGTTGTTTTAAGCCACCAAGTTTATAGGAATTTGTTACAGCAGTCACAGGAAACAAATATAGTTTGTATTAGAGTTTCTTTTTCTCCTTAATGATTTGTGATTATTTTTTTTTTATTTTTTTTATTTATGATAGTCACACACAGAGAGAGAGAGGCAGAGACACAGGCAGAGGGAGAAGCAGGCTCCATGCACTGAGAGCCCGACGTGGGATTCGATCCTGGGTATCCAGGATCGCGCCCTGGGCCAAAGGCAGGCGCCAAACCGCTGCGCCACCCAGGGATCCCTGTGATCATTTTTAAAAGGAGAAATAGAGAAAGAAAGATTTATTTCATCTTCTTGAAACTGGAATCATTTAAATCTTTGCTTTAGGATAGTTTCATTTCTCCTAATTATATATCTCATAATTAGGATACTCACTTTCAGAAGTATTAGAGCTTTCTCAGGTATGAAATTTTAACAATGCTTCATTTATTTTTCTCCCCTTCTTATTATACAGTATTTATTGTCAAACAGATCTTCCTTCCTTTTCCTTTCCTTTTTTCTTTTTTTTTCTTTCCTTTTCTAATGATCTATTAATTATTTACTTAATATCAGGCATTGTGGTAAGCTTTGAGAATATAGAACCAATAAAGCTGTTTTACTGCCCTCCATGAATTCACTGTCTGTTGATATAGAAAAGGAACAAAAATGACAGTTATTTAATCAACAATTAAAATAAGTGCTAAATTAAGTGTACGAGCAAAATGTTGAGCTCTCCCAGACATAGGGCCTATCTAGGTTCTGCTTGACAGAGACTGAGAGGATTTATGAAGTAGGAACTGAGCAGAGTCCTAGGGGATGGATTGGACTTTCATGAAGAACTAGTTAGGAAAAAGTCATTTTATGGAAAGAAACTGCATACTCATGTTAAAGAGCATGAATTGCTTCAGCATGGCAAAATATTCAGTAGGCTTGGAATATAGATTAAAGGTAGAGAGTATGGGGTCATGAGACTATAAAGTTTGAAGTCAAATTATGATAAACCTTTTTTTTTTTGCTTGTGTTAAGGAATTTATATATTTTTAATTGAAGTTTTCATATAATTTCATTCATGTGCGCAATTTAAGGAAAAAACCAAATGAACAAACAAAAAGAGACAAAAAACCAAATTCTTAAACAAACTGATCATTGCTAGAGAGGTGGAGGGTAAGGGGATGGGAGAATAGATAAAGGAGACTATGTGATACAAATTTCTAGTTGCAAAATAAATAAATCATGGAAGTGAAAAGTGAGCATAGGGTATGTAGACAATAAGATTGTAATAACATTGTTTGGTGGCAGCTGGGAACTACACTTATCATGGTGAGCACTGAGTAATATATAGAATTGTTGAATCATTACATTGTACACTTGAAACTAATATAACATTGTATTTTAAAAGAAGATGTGAGAGACACACACAGGATGAAATATTATTCAGCTATATAAAAAAAATGAGATCTTGGCATTTGCAACAACATGGTTGGAACTAAAAGGCATAATGCTGAGTGAAATAAGAAGTTTAGATTTGTATTATTTTGGAAGTGGGCTTTAAGTAGGAAATTAGCATGGTCCATTAGGAATAAAACTGGCAGCATTTTCATTATCACACTGATGAGAAGCTGGGAAATCAGTGTAAGTCTCTTGTAAGAGACCAGGTGAGCACCTGATGACAATGACCTGAGTCAAAGCAGAGGTAATGGGGCAAAGATAAGAGAATGGAGTGAAGAGATAATTATGAAACAAAATTGTCAGAGTGATGGAATTTCTACCTTTAAGTAGAAATGGTTTAGTACAAAGGTAGCAGTCACAGAGTACGATTGGATGCTGGGAAGAGAAAATCAAATTGGGTCTGGAAGGGGCAGAGGACATGACACCAAAGCTGATTATTCAAAGAGAGAAGGAACAAGTTATGTGAAGCAGAGGGTCAGGGAAACAGATTGTGGCAGAAAGCTCTCCAAATACCAGAGACCAACTCAAAATATGGCATGATATGATAAACAGATTGGCTGCTGGATCAGCTTTAAGTGGTATGCAAGTGCTGGTGTAGAAACTCTAGTGGGATGTGACATATGAAGAAACCAGGGAGTGGAAGCCTCTGGTTAATTTTCCCATCCTTTCTTTCCCTAAGTGTTCATTTTTACATTTCTACCAGTCTTTATGCCTGGAACAGGTTTTGTGCAGTGCCTATACTTTCTTCCTTCTAAAATATACTCAGAGCCTCTATCTGCAACCATTCCAATTTCATGTTCTTGGGAGAAATTTGTATAGATGTGTACTCACTAAAAAATTCTGTCTAACTGATTTATTCATTTGTGGGCCATCATTTATTCATCCAGCACACATTTAACCAGTTAAAAGGAATAGCCAAGACCCTATAGCTTCCCCTGGAATTTGAGGACATTAAGATATTCTGTTATTTGACATGTGTTAAGAAAAAAAAAAAAAAAACTCACAACAGGTCTTCGTAGTTCTCTGCACTTACAAGTATCTCGCAACATTTGGCTGTTTCTTCTTGAGCTTTGTTCCAGGGAACAAAAAATAAACTTTGTAATGTATAATCTGTATAGTATATCCCAAAGTGCTTTAGCTCATATATTTACATAACTTGTTGAGCACATGCCATAGTTAGAATCAATTTCCTTAAAAGCTTCAGGGTCCATTAATTTAGCCAAGAATTGGGGAACACAAATAACAAATATGGTAACAATTCCCCAATCTAATTAAATAACAATGAGGATCTGAAAAACAAGTCTTTATTGAAAATTTTTGAACTGGAATCATAGAACTTTTTCTGCCTTTGTGTTCAATAACCTACCATATGCTCTTCTAATTGGAAGTTTAGTTTTGATCTTTGGGATACAGGCTTGAAGAGCTCAGGAAAGTAGTATGTTGCCTATGATTAACTCCTTTGGATTATCTAATTTGATAGTCTAAACTGTAATATCTGCATGAGCAAGCAGAGTTTTGAAGTTTAAGAAGGGTTTTATAGCCAAGTGGTATAGAGTAAATCTGGCACCTTTGATCCCAGTAGGCTTGCCTGTCTTGGCAATATCCTCTGACCCAGAATTCCCCCTGGAGAGTCCCAAATATCCTAATCTAAGGCCTGACAAGAGTTTTAAAGAGGTGAATATAATTTTCACGTGTTCTATACTTCATTATTGTGAGAGTTTCCAGACAGTATTTCACCGATATTAGTGCCTTGATACTCTAGGGATTTGGGGCACCACCATCTTGAAGGAAGAGAAGGAAGACACAGGTGAGCTACAGGGAAAGATAACTTTGGATGGAGGCCTTTCCATACTCCTCAAAGTGTAGCATGCAGCATGTTGTTCACTACGTGTGTGTGAGAGCCCTGGTTTATCTCAGAGACATTCATTCCCCCATAAGTGGCAAATAGAGTCTGGCTCTAGTTCTTGGCTGAACTCTCCCACCCTATGTGAGCTTTAAAATACTAGCACACATCTGCCTAATACTTCTGATCTCTTTTCTTTGTTTAAACTTGCTACTAGTCTATCTTCCTAGGGTGTTTCTAGGGGCCCAGGCAGATTTAGCTACCAAAAGCTAGAGCAATGACTCAACTAGATGGAAACTATTGACAGCGAGGGCACATGGGGATTTCTCAGTATACCACATGTGATCAAAGACAATTCAGACAAAGAGACCTCAGGTTAGCCTTGACCTCACAAAAGATCCTCACCTGAAGAGATCAACATTTGCCCCTTATATATATTCCCACAGGATTAGGCCTCGGTTTTTACCTCTCACATTGCAGGACACACAAGCCATCCCAATTTATCCCAATTTGTGACTTTTTGTGTGTGTAATTTGTAAAGTTCTTTATTTTCTTCAATCTGAATTAAATGCATACTTTTCAACCACTCTAGCATTCTCAACCGCATCTACCATCATCATCTCCAGTCCAATTAGACTATTTTCTACATTCTCTTTTCATCCCTCTGCTTATATGAATGTAGAAACCTATGTCAGAGCTGGTTACACACATGCATTTCCTATCACTTCTTCAGGAGCCATGTTCTCAGTTTTCTCCTGAGTTCCCATCCTATTTATTTATTTATTCTTTCAGATTGTGCCAATTCATCTGTATAAGTGTGTCTGTCTCCTGGATTTCTCTGTCTCTGTGCTCTCTCTGCTCTCTCTCTCTCTCATTCTCTCTCTCCCCCTTTTTTCCTATTTGTAATCTCCAGATTTTATTTCCTTGCTTTACTGGATTTTGTTTTAATAATATCTTTAAATGACAGCCCAGACTGCCTTTATATATTTGTCAAAACAATACAAGTTGTTGAACTAGGTGCTTTTGGACAACCTGGACTCTTGTTCCTCAAGAGGAGATTTTGCTTTTATATTCCAATACTTGGTTTAGCTTTCACTTTTCATTTATGACCCATTTGTGTAGAGTTCTCTGCCTTTTCCTTTCTCCCCACTCTCTCCCTCCCTCTCTTCTTCCCTCTTTCTTTTCTTTCTTTCTTTTTTGTAAACAACCTCACTCAACTCCCTACTTGCTCACCCATTTTGTTTCACATATCCTAAACTACAGTGACTTTTTTTCTTGCTTTCCTGCTGCTGCCCCAATCCACTGGGAACCCACACAGACTGGGAGGGTCTCAGACATGAGTTATTTCAGATTGTCGGGGAAGATCTAATTAAGGGTCAAAGTAGTAGATGCTGGGGGAGGGAGATTGTCATTGAGTGAAAGAGATGACTGTTGCCATATGCTCTCAAAGGAGGAAACAAAGGCCTTCTGCATACATGAACAGGATTTTACATGTACTTTTAAATTTATCCTCTAGACCTAAGCACAGAGTTAGAAGCAGTGAAATGGAAGGGAATGGGAAATGTTTCATTTAATTTTGAAAGAAGACTCATTCCAACTACTGACTGACTAGATTTAAGAGAGTAAATAATCCAAAATAAGTTGAAAGTTTCAAGATTTATGATAAAGAGAATGCTGGAATTAGTAAGATAGTAATGTCTGCCTCATTTTTGTTTAATGAAATACTTTTCTGTTATAAAAGAGTTACAGTTAAATTATAAATAACTTGGAAAGAAAATAAAGAAGTAAAATAATCCAGGATTGTGCCGTACAGAGATGACAGTTGCTATCAATATTTGGATCCCTGATCCTTTTACTATTTTCAGAGATACCTATCTCACAAAGTTTGAATCATATATTTTCTGGGGTTTATTTCTCCTCTGTTTACCTGAAATTCATATCTCACAAATGTTTAAGCTGATTTTATTTTATATATTTTTTAATTTTTTATTTCAGTATACTTGACACTCAATATCACATTAGTTTCAGGTGTACAACTTAGTGATTTGACAAGTTTGCATATTATGCTATGTTCACCACAAGTGTAATTACCATCTGTCCTGTTACATCGTTATTACAGCATTACTGACTGTGATCCTTATGCTGTGCCTTTTATTCCTGTGACTTACTCATTCCATGACTGGAAGCCTGCATCCGCCTCTCCTCTTCACTCATTTTGCCTACCCCGCCCTCATGTCTTCCCTTTAGCAGCCATCACTTTGCTCTCTGTATTTATAGGTCTGATTCTGTGTTTTGTTTAAATGGCTACATAAAATACCATATCATAAAATAGATACACTCTTATTTTCAATTTTGTAAACAATTATAAACAGCCTTGTACAAAAATGTTGATTTGTCTCACTGAAGACTTTCTTACTAAAGAGTCTTGATCTTGACTTTCCTACAAAAGAATTTTTGACATAGTATATCCTTGATATAATATTATTGGGAACCCCCATAATATGCCCCACTTCTGAGCCTTTTCATGGGTAGGTGCCTGTCTGGAAGTGTTTTCTTCCCTGTATTATCATGTTGGACCCTTACATTGTATTTAGATTATTGGTCAAATGTTATTACACCAGAGACACATTTCCCTGAGCACCTATATAACATAATGTCATATCCAGCACTTCCAAAATCATTCATTATTTCCTTATCCTGCATTATTTTTCACCTTAGTATTCAATAATACCTAATATGTTATGCTTATTTTATTGTCTTTCTCTACATCCTAGAACCTCCATTAAATAAAGATCAGAAATCTAGTCTATTTTGTCAAACAAAACAGTGCCTCAAATAGTACTTGGCACATAGTAAGTGATTAATAAATATTTTTTCAATACATAGATAAATAAAAAGGAAAACATGTAATAATTTTGGTACCTATACACTAGTTCCTTTCCAGAAAGCTTGTTCCAAGTTAAACATTCATAAGCATAGAATAACCCACTATGAATATTCATTTCAAAATTCTTATGTAATAGAAAAAATGTACTAAATCTCAATGTTGGTTTAATTTTCATTTTTTATTCCTTCTTTGACTTATCTGTGTCTCTTCTTTATATTTCTCACTAAAGTGTTTCTTTAAAATCATGTGCAAGTGTTTAAATGCATTGTGTTCAAATTTTTCATTTTCATTGACATTTTCCCTTTTTCAGAGTATTCTTTCAGATTTTCCTCATGTTTTATGATATCTTAGACAAAATATGCATGAAGTAGAATATTCTAAGATTTCTTCACCCAAGCTCACCTATACTATTGCTTTAGACTTCAGATTTGTCTCCCTACCTTTTTGTCATCCAGATCACTCATGATTTTTCAGTATCATTTCTTATCCTTACTTCAATTCTTTTTTAATCCACATGACTCTCATTTCTTTCTAAAAGTGAATATTTCCATTTTATTTTCCTTCTTGTCTGGTAATATAGGGGTCATGTCTTCATGGATTCTATTTTAAATTTTTTTTTTATTTTTTTATTTATGATAGTCACACACAGAGAGAGAGAGAGAGAGGCAGAGACACAGGCAGAGGGAGAAGCAGGCTCCATGCAGGGATCCCGATGTGGGACTCGATCCCGGGTCTCCAGGATCGCGCCCTGGGCCAAAGGCAGGCGCTAAATCGCTGGGCCACCCAGGGATCCCCCATGGATTCTATTTTAAATGCCTGTTCTCGGGCAGCCCGGGTGGCTCAGCGGCTTAGCACCGCCTTCAGCCCAGGATGTGATCCTGGACACCTGGGATCGAGTCCGACGGGTCCCTGCCTGGAGCCTGCTTCTCCCTCTGCCTGTGTCCCTGCCCCACCCCCTGTGTCTCTCATGAATAAATAAATAAAATCTTATAAAAAAATAAAATAAATGCCTGTTCTCGGGGCACCTGGGTGGCTCAGTCAGTTGAGTATCTGATTCTTGGCCTCAGCTCAGGTCTTGATCTCAGGATAGTGAGTTTAAGCCCTGTATTGGTCTCCACACTGGATGTGGAGCCTACTTAATAAAATAAAACAAAATAAAATAAAATGCCTCTTCTCACTTATTTTAATAGATGATATGTTCAGTAACTGCTGTCCCTTTGATAATCTTTTCCCATTTTCTCTGTTGTATTTTTATGTAGGCCCTCACTTTATATTTGTTTTCTATTTGCTCAACCATAAATCAGCCTAGATCTAGATCCAATGTCATGTTTACAACCAGATGACACCTGTTGTTTTCTTATTCCTCACTTCTTGCTGGTTAAAACCTATTTATGCTGGTTAAATACCCTTCCTGTTACTCCAGCTGGGTGACAGGTTGGTGTGTAGACCTCCCAGCTAGAGACTAGGAAGCAGATGTGGAGTTTAACTTTGCTCTCTAAAGTGAGGTGGTCTCCTATATCCTCAAACTTGTTTCACAAGCAGGAAAAGCTACACTTTCTAATACATGTTTCTTTCCACCATCTTCCTACCCTGGCTACCACCTACATTGCTTTAACTAAATCTGAGGAGATGTAATATGTCACTTGCCAGTCCTTTCTCTTCCTTCCTGTTTTCAGATACTAATGTCAAAATAAGAAGAGATGGTAATATAAGGATACTGCTCCATGTACCTCAAGAAGCAACACCTTCTATTAAAACCCAGTGATATCATGGTAATCCAAGGTTTCAGTGGAAGAGGTCCATGAATCTATTTTAGTTCATCAAGAAATGTTGAAATACTTTCTTGACTTTCAAATAAATAAGATTAATCTGTCTGTGGGTATAGAACACCTGTTGTTTTTTTCTTAGTCCAATAGCATTAACATTAGAGGGATGGTAAAGAAATTGCCTTGATTAATCTTAGTTTTTAGAGTTATTGTAAGATGTGTTTTTCTCTGTAGGTGTTTTAACAGAAAGTGTGGTAAAAGCAATTTATGATAGCAGACTGCTAATCAGATGTCTTGAAAACTAAAAGTTTGATAGCGATGTTTCTCAGTACTGATTTTGGTTTGTCTATTCTTCCAACCCAAAGTGACTATCTTCCAAAGCATGGCAGATGATTAGGGAAAAATACATAGATGCACAAAAGAATTACCACGGGAAATGTCAGCACCACATAATATATGGCTTTTGTTGTTACTATGTAATGCTTAGAAATTATGTCTTTATAAAATCATATCGAAAAATTATATCCTATCACTTTGCCCTTTTAATTAATTTAAACATTGAAAAACACCTGAAGGAATTTTGACGGTAAAGTTATCTGAGCTATTAAAATACTTTAGATGAATTTAGCAAAAAATTATCTGCTGTGTTTGATTAAATCACCATGACATCTTGAGTAACAGACTTCTTTTTTTCACTCAGATGGAAACTGAGTGGGGTTAAGTTGACAAACTTATTTTCAAAAGCACCTTGGTAGTGATCTTTTCAACGTAAGATACCACACTTTGGCAAAGGAGATTATTATCATAAGGTGTGTGTAATTAAAAAATGTCTGCGGTTCTTTTACTCAACTGGCCATTAAAAAATGCTTTATCTACTGTGACATCAGCAAAGCTCTTTCAAATGTTGGTTCATGTTTTGTGTTTTGAGTAGGTTATTGGTGACCTTTCTGCATTTATCTGAAAGCCCTTTGTTTGGTACATGTAGAAACTCTGTTGCAAGAGATCAGATCCTTGAGTTGAATGATTGTAGATGTCCATGCATAAGTACAGTGTTTTTGTTGACTGATTCTGAGGAGTTAGTTGTTGGTCTTAAATCAAGGAAACAAACAAAAACAAAAAACAAACAAACAAACAAACAAAGCTTGTTCTTTATAAGAGATGAAAATAGAACATAGAATTACAGAATGGCATTGAGTCAAAGAAATTTCTAAAGACTAGGTATCTTTCAAGCAGTAATTAGAATTCTTCATATTCTAGATATCTGTTGGCTATTGAGCCCCAAATGCCTTTGAATAATGCTTGTTCTCAAAACAGCCACCATTGAACCACCAAATGATGTTAAGCCATTATTATAATTATTATTAAACTTTTAAAAAATTGTTACTACATGGGAAGAATTTGTGAGGGAGATTCAACTTTCTTTTTAGAGGTACAATTGTCACATAACGTATTAGTTTCTGCTGTGTAACATATTGATTCAATCATTGCATTAACTTATTTTATTTTTTATACATAGGTAGAGGGAATGTCAACCTCCTTTTCCAAACCTGTTAGTGACTCCTATTGTATATTGGAGAAAATAGAAACCCTTAATTTCTTCACTAAGTGCCCCCCATAACTGATTTTATTACCCTAATTACTGCCTTCTCTGTTACTACAAAACTACAGTTTTTTTTTTTAATTTTTTTATTTATTTATGATAGTCACACAGAGAGAGAGAGAGGCAGAGACACACAGGCAGAGGGAGAAGCAGGCTCCATGCACCGGGAGCCAACATGGGATTCGATCCCGGGTCTCCAGGATCGCGCCCTGGGCCAAAGGCAGGCGCCAAACTGCTGCGCCACCCAGGGATCCCCAAAACTACAGTTTTATAAAATGATACTATCCTTTATATAGTATTCTCTGATCCTGTTTCCCTCACATATCTTATTCATTCTTGGATTTTTTGGCTTGTTTTATTAAAGCCAAACAATGTCCAATTTGAAGACAATTCAGTTGACCAAGTAAAGGTTAATGAGAGAGAGATATTAAGTTTGCCATCCATATGGAATTTTGTCATTCCTATGTAGTGCAGCACCAGATGAGGTTTTGTGGCATCACCAAGGAACTAGGGTAAGAAAATGTGAGTGTGCCAAATCCATCTTTGCATGATGGCTATTTTGTGTGTGGGGGGAGGGCGGTTGTCTAATATAATCACTATAAAACATGTGTTCCTTAATTGAATTATAGTATTCAGTAGCATGAATTTGATTTGAGATAAAATTCCCTGATATTTCTGTGTCATTAACTTTTTGATGATGGTGGCTATTATCTTTGAAGGGTTTTTGAGAAATATCCAAACTTAATGTATGATATTTAAACAAACCTGGAGAAAATAGAAACCCTTAATTTCTATTGGAATGGAAGAGAGTCTTCTGCAAGAAGAATAATAGTTATAAATGATTGCTTTTCTCTTTAGTGTTTGCTTGTTTTGTGTTATTTTGAACTCTCATTTGTTGATATTTATTAAAGAGAGGACGCATTTGTCTTAGCTGGAGAACAAATGAGATCCTAATTAAAGTAGTTATAAGAAAAGAAAAATCATGACATTAAGATAATATGTAATCTTGGAAGGGTTTAAAATAGCTATACCTGTTGCCCAAAGTGGTATGATTTTGATTTCCTTTAGCATAGAGAACTTAGTTTGTAGTAATTTAACTTTGCAGTTTGGTAAAAGTCAGTGTCTTTAAAAAGCCAAAACAGAACCTTGGAACCATGATGAACTGGTGCCTGTAACTGTAGGATAGATAGACTAGCTGTTTTGTCATTTCTATATTCTCAGCTTGGAGGATATAAAATATAAATGTAAAAGAAATACTTCACTACTTTGTTCTAAATCCTGTCTGATCCAACAGGGAACAAGTATATTATTTGGGGTTTCTTAATAGAAAAAAAAAATATCTTGAACCCAATGAAGTAGTTGTGTCTGCAAAAAAGAAACTTGGAATTCACCTTTGGTCCACATCATATCTTTGGCATATTTTCTATTAAAAGGATTTCTAGATTTTAGCCTCTGCTTAGTTTTGGTTATCTAGGCTGTAATAAGTAGCCTTGGGACCCCCGAAGGCACACCCCACACACTTATGCTGTGTGACCTAAGGTCACAAGTAATGGCTGCAAGCTAATTGATTGAGAAAGGCTTGTCTGGCGGGGCCTCTCTGCGTCCTCCCTTCACATTCCTTAGTTCTGTGAGAGAGGCACTGGCGGCTCAGCGAGCAAGGAAGGAAAAAAGAGAGGAAGTTTCTCTGCCTTCTGATTCCTCTCTGAATTCCCTTGTAGTGAGCTTACTTCTCTCCACCCACTTCTTACCAAGAACTCCTTAATTTGAAGGTGAACAACTTAAAGCCTGATCCCAGAGAGTTGCCCGAAAGGTGATTTGAGTAATTTATTGAATTGAGAGAACAAATTACCTATTGAGGCGGTGGGCAGCGTATGGAAATGATATTAGAACTTCAGCAAAGTGCACAGCTGCATAATACAGAAGCCGGGACTCAGATTGACAGGCAAATAAGCCAGCTCGTGGAAGGGGCCTCTGGGTGGCAGCTCTGGGCTATTGGGTGTTGGACAACTGTAGGCAAAACAGAAATGGAACAGGGGCAGAAAATAGCACACTTTTACGCTACGCAACTGTGGCTTTCGCATGGTGAGTGCAGATTTAAGCTATTATTTAAAATATACTTGTCTGTGTTGGGAGGCACGTAAAGGAATCGATGGTGCTGCGAGGGAAACGAGAGCGAGAGCCTTTCTTTTAAGTTCTTAGGTGATTTGGTTTTGCTTCTGCTTGATTTCACATTAAACTTGGCAATGCTAACGGAGAAATACAATATTTGTATTGTCTCGCGTGTCCTTTCTCTTAAGACTGTCCTTTTGTTTCAGTCGTGCTTCTCTTCAACCTGGATAAATATTGTTTTAGGCAAATCATCTGTGGAATAGATAATGAAGGAGCGACGGTGGGACAGAGTATATGTAAACAGTTCATTTAGTCCAACTTTGGGGCTCCTCTCCTCGGCTTCGTGTTCTGCTGCCTTATCTCAGGAATATGTAGCACAGACTGGATGAAAAGAGCTTTGTGTGAGAATTCCTGCCAGGGAAGGGGTCAGGGCCTGTGCCTTATCTGACTGCCAGCGGGACTCACTGGGGTGTCCTCTTATTTTTAACCTAAAATAGGAAAAAAAAAAAACAGTGCGTCCTTACATATTAAAAAGTAAGTGTCTTGATTCCAGCAGTTGCCTACTTATGGTTTATGTGTGTTATTCCTGGCCAAGGACTGTTGAAACCTCTTTTGAGAAGCAGCATGCAAACTTCTTTTGTTTCTTTTTTGTCTTGTTTGCTCACATTTCACTGTAGAAACTTTGCACCCAGTTTTGTTTGTTTGTTTGTTTGTTTGAATTTTAAGTATCTTGAAACAATATTGAATAGCTTTTACTTCAGTGCAAATATGTTGGAAGTGAGTTGGCTTGCTTTTCCTGGAAAAAAATACTTCAGAGAGTAACTGGTGCTTAATTCCTTGTTTAGCCATAGTTACAGTCCTATTTTAAATACGCTGCTTCTTCTTCTTCTTCTTCTTCTTCTTCTTCTTCTTCTTCTTCTTCTTCTCCTTTTCTTCCTTTTTTTTAAATCAGAGCCTTTAGGGAGTATTCCTAGAAATATTATGGAAGAGGTTCTTCTGCAAAAACTGCAAATTCAGTACTACAACTTTAATAAGTGCCACAACCTCATCTTTGTTGTTGACTTTGTTTAAAAAGCAACTTTATTAACAAGGTGCCTGCAGTAGATGTTACCAAATGAATGAAATGAAAAATGTGTCTTCCACACTGCTGATTTGATAAAATACAGAGTTCTGTGTTGTTACCATGTTTCACATTCATTTAAACTTTTTAAAGAACGGCTCTGTAACAGAAATTTTGAATAATCATTTTAAAAACAAAAGTAAGCTCTTTATATTTTGAAATTTATGGCTTCTATCCGCTAAAGTTAAATTAATAAATGGAAAAAATATATTAGAGTGATTGTGAAGCTGTAAACTTTACAATAAAGGAAGGAAAGCTTTTAAGGAAGAATGAATGTGTTTTTGCTTACAGGGCATTTTTGAAGCATTACTTAGCCTTTCTTTTCCGAAGATTTATGGAAAACTACCAACTTTTGCAGAACCAAGTCATAGTCTTGACTTTAATAGAGAAACCATGTATAAAGAATACATAGTTTATGTACAAAAGGATAATTGTTTTTTAGCTACTTCTATGATTTGATATAAGCTTCTTTCAACAATTGCAAAATGTGACTGACAAATCCTGTCCTAAGAGAACAAGTTCATTATGTTTGTCACCTGTTACATCTATTCTTTCTTTTGCTCATATACACCATTCTTAGCTGTTCATTAGTGCTGCATGAAAGTAAAGGCCTTTTTTGAGAGGAAATGGTGAAGTTTTTGTTGGCATGAACGTTTTGAGGTTTTAAAAATTATGTTCTCGTTAAAATCACACAAGGTGTTTTTAATAAGGTCTTTTGTTATGATCTTAATATGAATAGTCAAGAAAGGAGATGTAAATTGTTTGGGTTTTTCCTTTAATATGTCTCAGTTTGTAAAGTGTGGCTGAGTGTTTATGGAGGCTTTGTGAAGAGATTAGCCTTTTGAGAATTTCTCCTTCTGGTATCATTTTTTTTTTTTTTTTTTTGTAAAACAAAAACAAAACACAAAAAACATTTGGCTCCTTACCTATTTCCTCCAAACCAATCCAGAGACCAAAAATTAAAGGGAACTTCATTATTTTCCTCAGTTATAAAGTTTAACCACAACTCAGGAAGTTACTCTGCTGTAAGGAAGGTCTGCAGAAGAATGGGGTTCCTTCTAATGGAAGTATACAATTGTGATAAAAACAAGTTAGAAAGATCTACTGGGTAGTTTTCCTAAATTTAATCTTAAACTACTATCTCCCATCTTTCCTGTTCATATTTACTTACTTGGTTACTGAAGCAAAGGAGTCTTTTAAAAACTGGAGTCAACCTTAGCGTTATTTTAAAACCATGATTTTAAGAAGGTACGTGTTGTCTTACATAAGGCTAACTTTCCACAGAAGTTTGAATTATTTATTAGATTAATAGAAAATAATGGAAATACATTCACAAATTAGTATATGATTCTCTCCCTTATTTATATATAAAACATATTGGCGATTCATTGTACTTCCCCTTATACTACTATATTACAACCAGATTGGAGTGTGTGTGTGTGTGTGTGTGTGTGTGTGTGTGTGTGTGTGTTTGCACTTATGAGTTCACAGAGAGGGGTTGAGTGGCCTGGACACTTTTTTACTTAGTTCCTTAATTCTCATGGTCACTAAATTTCAGGGGTTTTCTGCACCCTTATAGCAGGAGACATCTGTTTCAGTGTGGATGAATATAATCTTGCTCTATTCTCACTTCAATTATATTCATCAACTGGTTTTTAAAGATGATTTACTCTATCAAAATATAGAGCAGAATCTCTAGGATTGGATTCTAACATCTGTAACAAAGGATGAATCTTCCAAAGGCTTTCCTAGAGAATGGCAGTATAGTTTTTATTACTCTTCTTAGAAGGAAGAGAGCATAGTGGTTGTTTGGTCTTTCTAGATACTTTGATCTTAGAACTCACATCTTTCTTAATTGTAGAATCTCTGGAATTTTCTTTTCAAGTGTTACTTATTGTGCCATTAGTTCTAATCTCTTTTTCTGGAACATCCTGGTAGATACATGTAGAAGTTTTGTAATGTGTCATACATATTCTTAAATTCTCTTTCACCTTATTCTATATCTCTTTCTCTGTTGCATTTTCGGAAACTACTCAGAGATATCTTCCAATTTACTAATTTTTATTTTGACTACGTCCATTAGAAGTTTTTGACTATATAGTTTTTTCCTGGAAATTTTGTTTGGTTCTTTCCACATAGGCACTTTTACCATTCTATCTGTACTTATTTTCTAATAAGTAAATTATATTGAACGTTATATCTCACTTTGTCTCTTCAAGGATACTAACATGCTTATTTTGAAATTCTGAAATTGATCTTTTATTTTCATATCATCTGAGATTATTGCCTGCTTTTCTTCCCCAGTGTGTGTGTGTGTGTGTGTGTGTGTGTGTGTGTGATTTCACTTGTCTTGGAATTTTGGTTTTCAGGCTCAACTTGAGTGAGAGGATTTTTAATAATTGTCACTCTCTCTCTCTCTCTCTCTCTCCCAGTCCTATGATCATAGAGTTGGATCCTACACCCTCCCCACCCCCAACTCAGAATCTTTGGTAATGGGAATATTATAGATCTAAGTCACGAAGTCGAATAGCAATTTGTCCCAGGTGCTGATTGTCAGAATATGGTTGTCACCTCTGGCCTCCTTATGTAAGTAAGCAGCTCTGTGTCAACCATGGCTCCAGGGGTGTAACCTGTTATTCAGCTCCCTGTTAAACTCACACTCAGGTTTTAATCAGTAAACTTGGCACTAATTTGCACTCCCTGTGGGGCAAATGTGGCACCTCAGTTACCTCAGAGATATAAGGCAATGTTTGCCAAGCCAGCTGGTACACCACAGTTTTCTGTTTCCATTCTATCTCTGATATTACTTTGTTTTTGATATAATTTTTGCATGATCCCAGTCAATATTTTGTCTACTCTTGTTATATGTTGGAACCAAAAACAGAGAACTCAAACCATATTCTTGCAATGCCGCCTTAACAGGCATCCCAAACCAGGGGCTTTGAAATCAGACAATGTGAGTTCAAATTCTAACTCACTCATGAACTACATTACCTTAGGCAAAGCTTTAATTCCTTCAAAAGTCCCCATTCTTTCAAAAAATTTCATATTCTTTATCAAAAATATTAATAGCAATGCTTATCCCATAGGGCTGTCCTAAGCATTGAATGGGATAATGTATGGACAGCAGTTAGTTCTGTGCTTAACTATACCAAATGTGCAAATTGTAGCGGGGGAGAAAAGTAACCAAAACTCAAACAAAACCAGATGCTACTAATTACGTAGTGAATAAACGGTAATAGAAGTGTAAAATAGACTTTGACGGACCAAGGTTTTGACAGACCAGGATTCGAATCTATAGTATCAGCAGCAGAGCATACATTTGGCTGTGTAGAAAATGAGTTTCTGAAAACCAAAAGGTTGAAGAAAGATGAGACTGGAGATGAAGCAGAGGCAGCTTGGAATTAGTCTTCGAGTTTGAAAACAAAGAAAGACACGTTTCGAAAAAACTATTGCCAATATGTCCATGAGTAGAATGCTTATGAAATCAGCATTTTATTTTCCTCTCTTACCACTGGCTCCCCTCCACCATGTTAATTTCTCTTTCATTTCTATTTGTAGGAACCTCTTCTGTGCATTCCTTAAATATTCATGAGCTTCCGTGCTCCTTCCTTGGCTGCCTTTTCTTCTCTCACTATCCTTTCTCCTTTGTTCATCTCATTCATCACCATGACTTCACATACCATTACTAACCAACCTCTATCCTATTTCTGTCTCCCAAACCTTAAATCAGTAGATCCAATTAGCCACAGGCATTTCACATGCAACATATCCAAATCTGAACCATTATCTCTCTGCCAGAAACCTTTCTGGTCTCAATCTGCCATCTACCTGGTTGCCCAAAATGGAATTAGGACATGAAAGCTTGCCTTTTGTATACTTCTCTCTCTCCACACATTTAAGCTTTATGAAATGCTGATTTTATTTCTAGGTATTTCTATTCTTAATTCTTTCTCCAGTTTCATCTACACATTTCTTACCATATGATTGACACTGGTAGGCCACTTTGGAGTTTATCCATCAAGGACAAGGAAGTTGAGGTATGTATGTATACAAAACTCTTGCCTGGCACTGGTTGAAGTTTAATCCTATAGCCATTAGCTCTAGAATTCCAGCTTACCACATGGCAACCCAAGCATATTCTTGTCCCAAGAGCATCCTCAGGCACAGAGTGGCAAGTGCTTATGTAAAACACCCTCAGTGTATAAGGACAGTGTGAGTGGCAAGATGTATGAATAGAATGTCAAGATCATCTACACTGTATATTTAAGAGGCCTTTAAGTTCTTCCCAAGTGTTTGCTGTTTCAAATAACATTGCAAAGAACACTGTGATATATGCTGTGTGTGTGTGTGAATATATGCTGAATTTCTCATAGGGTATATATCCAAAAGTGGAATTGCTGTATTATGAGATACGTATGGTAGCCCAAGATATTTATTTTACCACCAAAAATAAGTTTCAGGTTGTCTATAAATTGCCAATGTTTATATCCGATCTGTGTGTATGGGTGTGTGTATGTGTATTTCCCAACTTGTCATTGATGAAAAAAATTCAAGAATCAGTAGATTAAATTAAGAACAATAGTTGATTATTCAGTCATAAAAAAAGAAAGGAAGCTTGACATTTGCAACAATGGATGAACCTTTACATTATGCTAAGTAAGACAAAGAAAGACAAATACTACATGTATGGTGTATTCACTTCACTTATGTATGGAATTTTAAACAATTGAACTTGTAGAAATAAAGAACAGATTGGTGGTCGCCAGAGCTGTGGAATGGAGAGAGGAAATGGATGAAGGTGGTCAAAAGGTATAAACTTCCAGCTGTAAGATAAATAAGTACTGGGGATGTTGACTATAATTAACAATGCTGTATTTTGTATTTGCAAGTTGCTAAGAGAGTAAATCTTCAAAGTTTTCATCATAAGAAAAAAATAGTATGTGAGGTGAGGGATGTTAACTAAGCTTATTGTGGTAATCATTTCACAACATATACATGTATCATATTATTATGTTATCCACCTTAAACTTATACAATGCTATATGTCAATAAAACTCAGAGAAAAGAACAGTAGTTGGCTAGAAAAGAATACTTAATAAAATCAATATTTAAGCAGTGGATGGAGAAAGAGAGGAGTTCAAAAGAAGATACAGAAAGAATGCCCAGAGAAATAGCAGAAACAATGATAGGTGCTGAGAGTGTTAAAGGCTTAGTAGCTATACAAAAACTAATTTCAAAATAAAGTCCCTTGAATAAAACAGAAATTTATCTCTTTCATATTAGAAGCCAGCGTATGCTGGTAGAGTCATTATGCTCTTCAAGATCATTCAAGAACACAGGTTTCTTCTGCCTTGTTGCTTTGATTGGTTTGCAGGGACAGCTGAGCTCACAACAGGAAGAGGAAAAGAGCACATTTCAGGGATAACAGTCTGTCTTTAAGTTGAAGACAGCCTAGAAATTATATAGGGTATTTCCACTCTATTCTACTCATCTAAATTTAGACATACAGCTATAATGGGATATGAGAGAAGCTAGAAAATGTAATTTCTTCGTGGGAGGCCATGTGATTCAGAAAAGGGGAGAATGAATTTTGGGAGAGTGTCTAGCAGTTGCCACACCAACTTTCTAAATCAAAAAAAAAAAAAAGAAAACATGGCGGTTATATAGGTTTAGACAGTCACTTAACATTTAATGAGGGATTGCTATATTTGGTCATTATTCTGTGTAATAAGGATAGAGAGGTTAAAAAAAATGCTCCTAAGTAGTTTATAATGTCGAAAGGAGAGATAGATGCTAAAAAATTAACAAATATATGATATAATATTAGGAAGTAATAAATACTGAAGAAGAGAATGAAGTAAAAGAATAGAGGTGCTATTTTTATTTATTTTTTATTTTTTTATTTTTTTTTAAAGATTTTATTTATTTATTCATGATAGTCACAGAGAGAGAGAGAGAGAGAGAGAGAGAGGCAGAGCGAGAAGCAGGCTCCATGCACCGGGAGCCCGACGTGGGATTCGATCCCGGGTCTCCAGGATCACGCCCTGGGCCAAAGGCAGGCGCCAAACCGCTGCGCCACCCAGGGATCCCGAGGTGCTATTTTTAGATGTAATAGTTAAGAGAGATCTATTATGTTAAAAAACTGAAAGGGATCCTTTCAAAGACAAAATACTGGGATCTCCCTCTTTGGAGGAGAATTTGCATTTGAGTTGCAAGCCTAGAAAATTAGTTGAATAGGATAAGGAGAACTGCAATTGGAGAGACATTTCAGTACTAAGGTAGGGTTATCCTCTTAATGAGTTTGGGGAGAAAATTGACGTTGATTGTATCCTGAAGAGAAGATGCTTGCAGAAATGAGGTGTTTGCAGGTCCTAGCACTAGAAAGAAAGGTGTAGATAGTTCATATGTGATGACCTCATTTTTCCCTAAGTAAGACATCAGGAAAAGTACTGAAAGTGCAGGCTGTATGGGCTACATCAGGTTTTTTTTGTTTTTGTTTTTGTTTTTTACAGCCGGTTCTTGATGAGAATTATGAAGGTATAAAGTTGTTATGAAAATTTCCAACAAATATGAGAAGCCCAAGTTTAGGAGAGAAGTGTGTCATGGAATTTATCTTTGCTGGGGTTTTCCCAAGATGAAAAGATTCTGAAAGGATTGATAATAAACTGTGTAAGACACAAAGTTTAGTGGAATAGTCCTCCTGTGCTAGGTAAGAGAAGATGGTAATGAGAGTAGTTTAGGTAAAGAAACACAATGTTTATTACACAAAGCAAAAGAAATAGCCCTTCAGAAGAGAACTGACTAGAGAACCACATGCCCAGTTCTAGATTATGCCTGAGTTTGAAAAGTGAGAAAGTGTTTCGTATTATAGTTTTCAAGATAAGTTTTTTCTTTTAAAATTTAATAGTAAAAAATTCCAAATTCCTAATTAGTTGGCTTTCTTATTTTTGTTGTGAAGGTTGTTGTGTCAGAATGTACACAGTTGTACAGTAGGAATGTACAGGAATGTACACTGTCACAGTTATGAGACAAATTATAAAAGCACTAAGAAATTAAAATCCTAAGTGAATCCCTGTTGCATTGTTATTTGACTTTTCTTTAACATCTGCCAGTCCCTAGTGGAATTACTGTTTAACTTCATGTAATAACTAGGGAAATGGAAATCTCTGGGGGGGCGGGGGGAACATATGGTTTATAAACTGATTTACTAAATGCTTAGCATCACGTACATCATCTTTTATATTTCATTCTTCCATACATGCTACCTCATAGAGCAGTCAGCCTTTCTTGGCATAGCATATATATCTTGATAAGTGGATTCTGAGTTTTGCCCCCCCTTTTTTATCCTTTATATCTGGATTTTTGCATATTCCCATCTTTATCCCCACCTTTTATCGGGAATGACATCAGATATAGAGAAACCATTGCCAGAACTATTGAGATTTTTTTTGCCTTTTGAAAGTACCATCTTGATATTGTTGAAACTTAGTTTTTATCTCTTGGTGAAACTATGCATCGGTTCTGCTAATTTTCTGGTTCTCAGATTACTCCAAGATATATCCAATTTCGACCTTTTGAGGTTTTCTTGCTGTTGTTTACTTGTTTGTAAGCAAGTCCATTCTTTCTTGTATTTATTTTTCTACGGAATATTTTTATTTATTAGTTTATCTTTCCTCTAAAGAGACTAAAATGGCTGATTTCTTTTTGGCCTTTGGGTTGCATTAACTTCTTTTGTCTGCCTTCTCTGATCAAGATATAGCCAAATTATACATTCACATTTCACTGGAGTGAAATTCCCATTTTCCATCAGGTCTCTACTATCTTGCCATTGTCACTCTACTTGTATTACCATTTCTTGTTGCTGTAAGTTTCTCCCAAACTACACTCAATTGCTGACATAGTCCTCTGCTCAGCTGAAATTTTACCTTTGTTTCTGTAAAATGTCTCTCTCAAGAAAAAAGTGGTAAACATTTAAATTTTGAAACTAAATATGGCATTCTTTGACACCGGTATCTTTCTTCTATGCTAAATTTTGATATCTTATATCCATCTACAATTAGCTTTCTTATTGCTGTCATCATCTCAATCAATATTTTCCTGTCAGTTAGATGTAAATTAGTAAGATTAGATTTCATATGTTCCTGATGGCAGGATATCACAACACACTGTAGCAAGATTTTTACAATTAATATGCATTTGTACTATTTATGCGCTAGAAACTATGTAGGGAAAAATATCACAAGAATAGGGCCCAAGCCATTTAGGTTTAGGACACTTTAATCAACATTTAGAATTCTTTTCCCCTGTGGGTAGAAAAATTATTAATACTTAGTTATTAACCCTTTCATCACTGTTATGCATTAGCAGATCAATTTAATTATTTGTTGGGTGATTAAAAATGGCTAATTATAAAACAGAGGTTTAGAAAGGCAACATTGATACTGATACATACATACATATACACACAGATTGATAGATATAAAGGATATAAATACATACCGATACTGTGAAATGTTATATTTCACATTTTATCTCTATCAGTTTTTGAAATTCTTTGAATTAAATCAAGACAAAATGAATCATGTGTTTGAAAATCCCACAACGTGGCATTAAAAAGGAAAACCAGCATGTGTCTTCCTTGAAATTTTTATTTTAAATATATTAACGAATCATGTAATCTCAAACTAATATTAATCCTTTAGGAAAATTTGGGGATTGACTTTCCTTAATGCTTTGAAAGCCAAGGGATTCAGTTTTTTAAAATAGGGAAAATTTTGCATTCATCATGAATTTGGAATATCTAATCTTTTCCTCACTTGCTAGACACAGGATTGCAAAGGTAACACGGTTGCCTCTCTCAAGCTCTTTGATCATTTCAGTTCATTTTGCAGAAAGTATGACTGTTGCTTATAATCACACTATATCTCATTTCTTTTTAATTTTTTTCTCAAATAATAACTACAATCCAGATTAATTTCTTTGGGATTAGCCAAAATGTTTTAACTTGTTTTAGGAGAAGAATGCGACATGTCTATCAGCAACCCAGGAACAGAGTCATTACATCCTTAATCTCTTTCCAGCTACTCTGGCAGGTGCTTTGCGATCTACAGAGAATATTTGTCATAATTCCTGCTCACCAGTATCTGAGTGGCATTGGGATTAACAGAGTACCTTTAACTCTTTTTAGGAAATGGCATAATATGAAGACTCATCCAGGGTATAAAGTGTTACCAAGTGCAATACAAAGCCAGATGAAAACATTCTGAAAGGATTGATAATAAACTTTGTGTAAGACCAAGACATCTGCTTGGCCTTGAGTGATGGGAAGGATTGGGGCATATGGTTAAAGACTTAGAAGTCTAGCCAAACAGATTTTCCAATGCTGGCCAGAAGGTCGAGAGACCAATTTCATACAGATGTAGCAAATACTTGGAGAGTAATAGTATCCAAATAGAGAAATTGTTCGTTAGATCCAAATAGGAGCATGGGGATGAGTTAAGCACTGGAAAAAAGAGGAGAAGGCCACTCTAGTCCAGGTAGGGCCATTTAGGCAAATCCATCCGAAAATAAGGACACGGTCACATTATTTACTATTCTCCATTGTAAGAGTTGGCTAACCAGTCAGCAGACCTATGCTAGAAAGGCTACATTTGCTGATGTAATAGATAAAACCCCAGAATCTTACAAGTTTAGAACTCACTCAGAGCACAGTCCAGTGCAGTGTGCCTTGGGTAGCCTTCTGCTCATTGATTCAAGGACTCAGGTTCTTTCCATCTTGCAACTCTACCAACATCAAGTTTCACAGATTCACATTATAAACTCACATATGGAAGGACATTATGGTCGTGACCTGGAATTGCATACATCAATTCCACCCACATTCTGCTCATTATCATACCTTGTTCTAGTGAATCTGGGAAATGACATCTCTGTGTGTCCCCAAGAAGCATACTAACTGCTTACTTAGTTAACACATTTCTGTTGTATGTCAAAGCTTGGAATCATTTGTTGTGGAGGTTATAACTATAACCAAGACACAGTATCTGCCCTCAAAATTCTTAGATAAAACTATACATAACTGTATTAATGCAAGACTAGATGCATTTACTTCAATAATAATGGGATAAAGAATCTCTTGCAAAGGAAGTGCTTCCTGGAAAAGGCAATATTTGAGCAAAGCTTGGTACATAGATAGGGACTCATCACTGGACAGAGATGGTAGGCATTATATGAAAAGTGACATGTCAACAAGTAGTTTTCAATGGCAGGATATGAGAGTCTGCAATAGGTATAGAAATAAATATGTCTGAGAGGTATTTTGGGACCACAAGACAAGTCTTAAATATCTTGTTTGTAGTTGAGGATCCATTTTAAAATTTGCAGCATGTGCTTGAGAAAGAAGGCAGCATTCAGAATACAGTAGAAATTAAGGATGAGAGTAGCAGGGAGCTACTTGAACTAAGGCAGTGAGAATAGAAATGAAAAAGCAGGCAAAACATTTTATAAAATAGATTTGAAAAGACTGGGATACTTTATGTTAGTGAGTAATTCAAGAGATATTGTATTTTGCTTACTGAGTGTTATCGATTATTAATCCTTGGGAATCATTTGATGAGCTCCAAAGAGCACTTAGAGTTGATCTCCTTAGCTAAGGGACTTAAAATCTGACAAGGCAAGAACTTTGTCAGGGTTTGAGCCATGACGTCTCTGAAAGACTTGAACTTGAGAGAAGTAGAGATATTTTCTGTTGTAGCCACAAATTACCATATTTTGAAAACCAATTCTGAATATGAAACAGCAAAAGATAGATCAGCATCATTCCCTGAGCCCCTGAAGCTCTAACTAGGGAAATATATTTCTCTTATCTTTAAGTGCCTTTCCTTGACCAAAATCCTTACTTGACATTTTGTTTTAGAATTACTGTCAGGATATAGGTTATTTTTGAAATTATGCAGGAAGGTAAATAAATTTTACAGAGTTTAAGGCTCCAGGAGTCCTTTTGATACTGTGAAACTTGAGTGAGGGAAAGGGTGATAGTGGAGTGTTTCTCAAGTGGCACATGCAAGTCTCCTCTGTATTTCAAGAATATTCATTACTTAAAATATTCTCTGGGAATGAGCGTATTGAGGGCCACTTTTCCCCATTTTTTTTATGGTGCAGAGGAAGTATTTAAATGTTTAAGGAGTAAAATAGCCTCTTGAACTCCCAGTAGACCTGCTAGCAACAATTTACTAGATGTAAAATATCAATAGTGTTGATGTCGGAATATTTGAAGGCTGGTTTCCAGGTGTTCTGCCCTAAGAATATTTTTTCCATTAACTACTGAAAATGTTACTCTGCCAAGAGGAACCCTTGTCAAGGTCAAAACAAAAGATCCTCATCAATTCCTGCAGATAAGAGGTGACAAAGTTTAAATGACAACTATGGCATTATAATTACGGAACTTTTGAATTGATAACTTAAAATTATTTCAACATTTGGAGAAATCATCTTACTTCCATTTAGCATCGTGATGATATGTTTAATTAAGTCAAAACTGCCGGTTAGAAATATAGTATAGGAGCATAATTGAAATGAATGCATTAATAATAATAAAAATTCCATCTAATAATATGGATTTCAGTTATAATGGGTAGTATTTATGTCCTCTTGAAATGCTTTGATGTAAGGTGTAGCTTTCTTTTTAAAAATGGATAAATTTCCAAATATTCAAAAAAGAGGGCAGGACATCCTAAAAGTATCTGGGATTACATCTGTTCCTGTTCCTTAATGGTGTTTGTAGAGTGAGGACAATTCTGATTAAAGTAAGTGGGAAAAGAACTGATTAGTTATCAGAAGATATGGGTTTGACTTAGGGTGTTCTCTTATTGACCACAAAACTCCAAGTTGTCAGGTTTTATCCATGATAACCACTCTATCCACCATGCAGTTATTCTGAGGACTGAACATTACATGGTTCAGCCTCCAGAGGCAGAAGTATAAATACTCCTGGGGTCTCTCTAGTATTTTTATACCACAATGGCCTAGCTTTTCTGACTTCATCCCCATTACCTATGTATGCCTTTCTGATCATTCATAGCTCTGTAGAGGAGTCTCGGTGCCACACTCTCCATTGCAGTAAAAGTAAAATACTGGGTCAGTGATAACAATAAAGAGATAAAGAAAGAGATTTTATGCTATAATTTATTGCTACCACAGGATTTTTTCCCCACATTGCAATTCTTATTATATGACATCACTGTATAAAATTATTCATTACTATTTTTCAAATTTCTTGGGTCTTGATTTTGGTATTTTTTCAAATTTATCTCATGTACCAGAATCTGTGATTTGTGGATTATGCTGAAAATGCACAATAATCAGGTGTTCCCGAAGTTTATCTGCTGAATTCAAGAAAAAAAATGACAACTAGGAATACTTTTGATCTTTTTTTAAAGATAAAGATTAACTCCCACTGACTTTAAAGTAGTATGCATTGGAGGGAAAATTGTTTTGTATGTTGGTTTTCTTCTTTTTTTGCTTCCTCCCTGCTCCATAAGATCATACAACAGAAGGACTAAGCATCTAGAACACATAATTTATTTAAATAAAGAAGAAAAATTTTTTAAAAATGAAAAAGGAGGAATAAAAATAACTTTTGAAGCTAAGTTCATAAATATAAAATAACTGGGAAAATATTTTGGTGAAATATATTGAGTGGTATAGGAATTTTATATGTAAATAGAATGAACTTCATATAGGCATGATTTGAATCAACTAAAATATTCATGACTGATATAACATTTTCCAGTTAAGAATTGTAGGCATACATTAAAGCAAGAATAATAAACATTTGTTAGATGTCTTGAAAAGCCTGAAGGTGTTGGTGGGTCATCAGGCGAAATATTAATTAGGACAAATGAGTATGTGTGTGAATTTGTGTTTGATTTGTTTTCCTATCTGTTACAATTCCTTTAAGTGGTAGAATGTATCTTCTTCTTTAACAAGAGTAGGATTTTCATTCACATGCAATTTCTTTTTCTCTCAAAGAGGCAAACCCAAAGTTTCCTGAAGCATATAAAAAAGATTAAACCTTTTAGCTATTCTTTTATAATTTTCTCTCACTTGACAAAAGCAATAATATTGCCATTATTCCAAAATAGTTACAATAATGTTGACACTTCACAGATAAGAGCAGCTTATTATTCACGGGAAATTTACAAATGACTATTGACACTCCCGGAGAGTTAAAACAAAGCAAAATTAATTTTTGGTCCTACATATCTAAGGTAACTGTCTCCAGCATAATAAGCACCAGGAAAAAGATGAACTGAATGGCAGGAAATACAATCTAGCAGCGAAATTTGTTCAGTTATGAAGGAAAGTTCCAACGGAAATGGTGGAAATACAGGCACTTTGGAAAGTGAAGTCCAGCTGGACTAAGTGCTACATTACATTCAGTAAGGATTTAATATTGCTGTAAAATGGAATGCTTCCCATATTGCTTATAATTACTTAATGCGCTGAAACTTTAACATTTTATTGCCACTTTTAAGTAAGTTTGGCAAATCAAGAGGTATAAGAATCAGACATATACAGTAAATTAATTATTTTCTAGCTGAAGGGATTTGGTTGCTTTGACCATAGAGCAGGTTCTATAATACCCAGATGCTTCCTACTTCTATTAACCCTGATGATGCAGTGGATGTTCAGCAAATACATTAGTTAAATCAAATTGTAAATATGTATATTGGGCAATCTCAAATTATGTTAAGAAAAGGACATGTTTGGCTTAGTAGAGCACATTTAGTCGTATTGCAAAGCTTTAAATAGATCTGGTGACTTAAAACATATCTTTAAATCAGTAGAAATGCAGAAGAACATGGCAGGTTAGAAATGATGGGATGATAACTTAGATTTGATTATAGCAAGATTGAGCTAAGCAGCTGTTGAGATTGGATAATGATATGTGAGCTTCTCATCAGGCCTGTAACATGTTTCCACTAATACAGATTAAGAATGTCTGGATGAACTATAATTATCCCTGTGGCTTTTGCATAACATAATTAGGTCTTGCTAAAGCAAAGTACTTTTATTAAGTGAAAAATGATGTCTAAAAAGTTGTGGAAATGCCCACAAGAACAATTCACCTAAGGACAGAAGCATTGGTACTCATAACGGTAATATGAAAAAAATTATTTCCCTCTTTTTGTTACACAGAATTTTCAAAACTTACAGTTTAAACAAGACAGGCACATGAAGAATGGTTTCAATTACGCTGACCTTCTTGCTGGAGCTTGTACACCAGGTGTCCAGACCACAAAATGGAAAATGTGATCTTTGTCTGCTTTATGTAAATACAGTATTGAGATCAGCTTGCCTTTTAAGTGCCTGATTGCTATTTAATTACAGAGAATTTCTCTTAAAACAGAGAAACCCAACAACAAGAATAACAAAACAATAAGGAACTCATTTCAGAGCCTCCATATCCTTCCTATCACACGGGAAGAATGTGATGTATCTGATAACCTTATATAACTAGGTTTATCGAATGGTAGTCATTATATATATAAATACAACTTTAAAATATCTATGAGAATGTGTCTGTTGATCTATGAGAATGTATCTATCAGAATGTGTTTAGTTAGTAAAAGCTAACAAAAATTATGACTGCAAAGTTTTTGTGTCCTTTTTCATGGCATTTTGATATGAGGATTTTAAAGCAACTATGATATGCCTGAAAAAAGTGTTGAATATGGAGTGAACAAAAAGCAATTAGATTCCTGCTCTGAAGTGTTGTGGCAGCCTATGTCTAGGCAAGTTTCCTAACACATCTGAGCCTCGGTTTATCATCAGTAAAATGGAGGCTAACAATTTCTACCCTGGTGGGCTGTTGAGACAATTAAATGAGATAATTTATGGGAGCTGTCATTTGTTAAGGATGTGTTAATTGAATCTGATTTTGAAAAATAATTCACAAGAAATGGAAAGACAAGCTTTTCTTTCTTTCGTCTCATAGGAGTCAACGTAAAATAGATTAAACGGTATTTTTGAGGAAGTACCACATTTGAACCTCTCTTCTTTAATAAAGATTGTGAATTTATTTTTAATTACAGAATAATAATTTCTTTTCTTAATCTCTAAGTAAATTATTTAACCATCTCTTCTGTAATTCTCTGTACGGAGGTGAATATTTTTTAATATTTGTATCACACACCTAAAAGCATTTCGCAGTTACTTTCTTTTCTTAAGCCCCCTTTGTAATATTCAGAAACCTAGTATTTTTGCCTTTGCTTCATTAATTCCATTTAAATAACCTGGCACATGGACCTGTGTTGCTGATATATGTGTATATGATCTTTACATCCCTGGTGCTATGTATTTCCAGTTCCTTTCCCCTATTTTCTGTTAATAAGGTCTGGCTTACTATGTAGGTGATTAAGAGGGGCCAGATATTTGTTACTAGGTCTTTCTTTTCCTGTGTATTATTTCATATAAGGTAAAATTTGAGCCTGCCTATTAGCAATCAGGACCCTCACTCAGTATCTCACCATGCTGGCACCCCCATAGAAAATATCTCTTTGTGACTCAGCTGTAAAGAGAACCAAATGGTAGCATAAATTTGGACATTGAAACTTCCTTAACTATAGTCATCTTTACCATTTTATGTCCCATCAGAAGTTACAGTAATGTAGACGTAACAGCAATGTTTGTTTTCCGTCATTACATTTATCTGGTACAATCCATGCATAGAATACATAAGATATGTTATCAATATAGAGGTACAAAGTAAACAGCATGAAAGCTGTAATGTGATGGCGTTCTGGTCCAAATTGTCTGAGTATATCATACGGTTTGGAGACTCTTCATATGCACTAGCATGTGAACTTATTTTGGTAGGGTAAAAATAGTAAAAAATAAAATAATCTCAGCTTCCAGAACAAATCACTTCCATCCTTATCCCTGGATAAGTGTAACTCTGATGCAGCCACATGAATAACATTACATATGTTTTCAAAAATCCTTATATGCTGAAGACCTTAAGTAGTTTACATGCTTTGCTTACAGTTAGTTTTGGCAATAAGAAACAAGACAGCCAACCAAACCTTAAGCTGTATCTAGAAATAGTGATGATTGAATTTAAGCTGAGTATGCTGTTTATTTCGGTGTATTTCCTCTTCCCTAAATTTTGAAGTTCAAAGTTTAACTTGGAATTGTTTTCTCAAGTTTAACTGTAGCCAAAGTCCATGAAATGGCTTATGTCTGTCAATAGTTGACCTAATAGATTTGTCCTGTGTTGACACTTTGTTCTTTCCATGCCAGGCTATTTATAGGTATATTATTTTAAATGGGCTCTATTTTTTTTAAGATTTTATTTATTTATTCATGAGAGACATAGAGAGAGGCAGGGACATAGGCAGAGGGAGAAGCAGGCTCCCACCAGGGAACCTGATGCAGAACTTGATCCCAGGACTCCAGGATCACAACCTGAGCCACAGGCAGATGCTCAACCACTGACCCACCCAGGCATCCCAGTGGGCTCTATTTTAAAGGAGATTAGAAAATCATGGAGAGTTTTGACAATGATTTAGAGATGTTATGATTTTTTAAAGTAGGGTTTTGGGACAAATCATTTGTTCAGTAGTTAATTCATTCTTCTTCTTTCTTCATTCTTGAATAGCATCAATCACTTATTGAACAGAAATCATGTCAGTATAGCTATTAAGATAAAACCAGTTTAGTGAGGTTAGAGGTTTGATATCAGTGAGTTCTATAAAATATTGGAGTTGCTATTTGAGAACTTTGTACAAAGAGAAGTAAAATAACCAAGAAGAACTCTCCTACAAAGGCCATCAAGAAGGATTTATTGAAGTGGAGAAGTTCCCCCAGAACCTGGATGGAGACACACAGGATTACTCACAGGCAGATATAGAGGCAGATTTCTGATATGAAGCAGTTAGAGGGGAAAAACATGAAACAACATGCCTTGTACAGGGGTGAGCATATAGATAGAACTTGGTGAGAGAAGAATGAAGGTGAGAAAAAGAAGGGATCAGTTCTTGGAACCATACACAACAGTCCATGGCCATTATCTTTTAGGCAGTGAAGATAATTTAAAGGGTTTTCATCAGGAAAGCAACCAAGCAGTACATAGTTGATGGGGATTAAGGAGTGCACTTGTACTGATGAGCCCTGAGTATTGTAGTGTTGAATCACTAAATCATACACCTGAAACTAATATTTCACTGTATGTCAGTGAACTGGAATTTACATAAAAACTCAAAAATAAAAGATAAAAAGGATATTTTAGAAAGAAACATTTTGCAGCAATTCAGAGGACGAATGGAGGAAGCACAGTAAAAAGAATTAAAATGATTTGTTCAGGTATTACTGAGGTATGGGATATGGAGAGAGTGGTGGAGCTGGGGAGGAGTTGATGCAGGTTATGTTAAGGAAGTAGTATTGACAAGACTGGGTCAGGATGTAAAAACAGAGTAGAAAGGGTGGATTCCCAGGCATCTGTTTTGAAGGGAAAAGTGGATGGTGATGCTGTCCACCAATAGGAATAGGAAGAAAGATTTGGAAGTGCAGGTAAGGAACTCAGTGTTTAGCCATGCTTTGTTGGAAGTGTATATGGGGCTGCCAGGTGAAGATGCCAAGTACCTAGTTGAATATGTGGACCTACAGGTCAGAATATAGGAGTGGATTAGAGACAGATTTGTCGGTCACCAGCAGTTAACAAATAGAGTGTTAGTATTACTCAAGGCTAAATGTTGAGAGGAGAAAGAATAAAATTAGGATCAGCAATGTGCAAAAAAAAATAACTTTGAAGAGGAGGAGGACAGTGAGAGAGCTTGTCAGAATACTTCCTGAGGTGTCACTATTAGGGCTATACTGGGGATCCTTTCAGTCATACCGTGGAAGTGGGGGCACCCTCTCAGTAGCATAGTAAAATTAAAAATAAAAGGAAAAGTTCAAATGAATATGTTTATGTTCTTTTTATGATGAGCTTAGCTATGAAAAGCAGGGGAGGGCATTAACTAGTGGGGTTCATAGGACAGAGTGATATATTAACTGTCAAGGTAAGAGACTCATGAATGTTATTAATGATTTGTGCAAAAAGATTTGATAGAATGAGAAGTTGAGAATATAGAAGATATAAGAAATATTCATGAAGCCTCTCTTACCAATTCTTACAAAGCCCACATGACCCATTTGGATTTATACTCTGGAGATAAGACTATCAAATATAAGCTAGTGAGTTATATGAATAGACATTATTTAGGAAGATGAGTCTATTTGGGAAGTGAGGAAGATCAACTACATTAGGGGTATCACTAGGGCTGTAGAGATAATAATTAAGAATCCATTTAGATCCAGCATTCCCACTTTTAGGAATCTGACCTTTAGAAATACCCTCCTGTCTTATAGGAAGTACTCAGTGTTCTTGCTCTTCCCCAGGGATCTTCCCACAGTCTTCCACTTTTCCTTCATCCAGGTCATTTACTTCATCAGACTTCCCTCTCAATACTTTTGTGACTCTCCTTGAGACTATCTTACTCTTTTTAAAATATTTTATTTATTTATCTGAGAGAGAGAGCAAGCGAGCACACATGAGCAGAGAGGGAGGGTGGTGGAGATGCAGAGAGAGAAGCAGATTCCCCACTGAGCAGGGAGCCTGAGGTGGGGCTTGATCCCAGGACACCAAGACCATGACTTGAGCTGAAGGCAGTCACCCAACCAACTGAGCTACCCAGGCTCCCAACACTAAACTCTTAAGTGCAAAATCTGACTTTTTTGTCTCTTGGTTATTATTGCTGCCCTTCCCTTATGTTTTTAACAACTTCACCATAGCTTTTAAAAGTCAAGATAAATTTCTGCCAGAATTTGATATTCAGTGCTGATCTAGACATCTGACATACATTTATTGAAAATCAACTATGCTCTATACACACTAGGCTAAAAAGTAGAAAAGCTGTCTCCCTGCCACAACTAGAACCTCTCACCTCTGTGTTAAAGAGATTGTAATCTACATAGCCTCTCCAAGGTTCAGTATCTCCAATGGGATTAGTGTGTCTTTGATTTGATAACCTGAAGGCACCCAAAATTTTAATGAGCTCAGTCTGTATCTCTGATCCACACCTCCTGCCATTTTCTGTCCTGGTTGATGGTTGATAGTAACCTGTGCTAGAAACCTAATAGGCTCTCAATATATGATCTTTATTGAATTAATATTTTAGCTATACTCTTTAGTCTGTTCTATTTTTAACCAATGTTCATCAAAATCCTATTGATCACATCTTTACATTGAATCCTAAACTTCTTCCCTTTACCTCTGTATCCATCTTAGTTTCATTCATTCATTCTTAGTTTTAGAACTACAAAATCTACTCCTTGGTTTTATTATAAGCTCCTAATTATTTCTACATTAGTCCCGCTTTTGTCCATTAACCACACTACCATCAGCATACTTACTAAAATTTGTATGTGATCATAATCATCTCCCACTCATAATTTTTGAAGACTTGCTTAGAGGAAAAAGCCCAACTCTTTGGCATGTCATTCAGTTTCCTTCACAACTTGGTACCATGTTTATTTTTTTATTTGCTAGTACCTGTCCCCATACCCATGAATCTGGTCACATTTGATTACTGGTTTTCTTTGTATTTAGACCATTTCCTGACAGAAGGTGGGTATTCTATCCATGTTTGCTGATGATTGTTTTGAGAAGATTCAGATTTATAATAAAGCTTGTAACTTCCTGGGTGGGTCAGACTGAGGAGATATTGTTTTGTTTGGTAATTTATGGAAGACTTTGAGGTTTTTATATTAGGGGAACACTGTATAAATGGGATTTACATAGGTGACTTAACAAACTATCTAATCTAAATTATGTTTTCTGGATATTAAGTTGAAGCTTGAAGGGACTTATTCAGAATAGTGCTTATACCTGTTTGATACTCTGAGATTGCTTCCAAATTTGTGAAGGCTCAATAATAGTTTGACTCTTGAGTAAGAGTTAAGGAATCCTGATGAACTGTAACTATTATACGGTACCAGTAGATTTTTCTGATTTGATTCAAGTGGTTATATACATATACCACCAAATAATTCACCTCCAAAGCTATATATTATTGTGATTTTTTTCTGATGTTCATATTGAAGTATTTATGATTAAGTAATTTTCATTTTAATGCATGTAATTGCATATCTGATTCTTAAATTCAAAAAGTAGTTCAATGCTGGTTAGAAATAAGATAGTCATGAAGATGTCATGGAAGATTTGAGATGGAGAGGCTGATATTAGGTTGAATGAATCTAACAGTTATTTTATATAACTTAGCTCAAAGAAGTTTCTCTTTGTCTTCATCATAAAAAAAGCATTCAAGCTCGTTTTCCCCATTATATTTTTGTTTAGTTAAAACTCTTCAACCAAATGTTAATACTTTGTAATTATCCTTAATCAGTCTTTGTAATTATCCTTTTACATTTTAACTGCTTGGTCTTAGTTACTTCTTTCCCAGCATCAAGGTATTTTAGCTCTTAATAGTATATGTAGTACGCCACACACATTGTCATTGACAGCCTTTGAACAGTTGATAGATTGTTTCGGTCATTTGAGTAATTAAGGAAACTAGATTGAATGTACTATGGTTGCACTGATTTATCAACCACTGATGAAGAAAACATTTATTCTCAATTGATTTAGTCACTATCAAGATATTTTTATTCTATATCTTGGGAAATAAAGAAAAACTTCAACTTTCGAGTTCTGTTAGTGGGGAGGGATGTTTTGGTTTGTGGCTTTGTTTCTATTTTATGCGTTTTCTTGATTTTATAGTTTTACTGGAGCTATTAGCCCTAGAAATTTATATTTAGTTTTATATTTAAATGTTAAAAAATAACTTAGGTTCACATTGAAGGTCTGCAAACACTTTCTTCCTCTAAAGAGGGGCAGTACTATTCAAGGTTGGGAAACACAGCATGAGAGCTAATGGCTTAAAATGGCCTTCATTCACCAAATATTGAGATGGTTTCTACTTCTAAAAGTGTGGGGGTTTGTATTCAGAATCATAGAAGTCATAGTTTTACATATCTGGTAGTTTTTGGTTTTGAGAGCTTCTAACATAATTTCCATATTATATGAGTGCCAGAAAGGTTAAGTGAATTATCAAGTTCATGGAGTTAGTCAGTGATAGATGGACCATAACTGTAGTGATAAATGCATACAGATGAACATGCTAAAGTCTTTCATAATAACTACAAGTTAATTATAACAAGGGAACTACGTCAAATCAGACTATATACAAAAATAGTTAAAATAACTATCTCAGTATTAAAAGGAAAATGAAATTTTATGCAATGTAGACTTTCTTAAATACTTGAATAAATGCAGTTCTGAAGTAGCCTCTAATAAGTACTTTTTTTGTAGATAGGTAATTATAATTAACTACAAAAATTAACTGATTTACTTTCACTTTAATATATCTTGAATATTAAGTACTGTGAAATACTGTTGTTTTTATGTGATTCAAAGAGAGTAATCTATATAAATAGTTTTTTGAAAGGAGTATTTAAACTTTTATTTGAGATGTTGAGTGATTTTTTTTTGTCAAATAACAGTGCTGTAAAATACAAATGATTTTAAGTATAAATAGAAATATAACATTAATCAGATTATACTCCTTTCTCAAAATGCTTGTTTCTGTATTTGGACTTACTTTAGTCTTCTTTATATATAGATAGAGTTATCTAATTCTTAGTCTCCCACAAATGATATTATGCTACCAGAGAGGGGTCATCCTCATTTATGTCTTTTTTTTTCCCCTTCCAATACTATGTTTCTCAACTTTGGCTGCACATTTGAAATACCTGAGAAGATTCTTAAAACATTCAGGAATAAATGAAGAAACTTGGTGTGTTGCCAGTGTGTCTGCCCATGTCAAAACTGATCAAAATGTGTACTTTAACATGTATAGTTTTTGTTTTGTCGTTTTTTTAAAGTAACACATATACTTATTGTTGATCCACTAATCCACCTATTTGGTCAGAAAGAGGAATGCTCAGGTCCCACTTACAGAGATTCTAGTTCAGTTTGTTTTAGGTAAGGTTCAGGCACTCTGATTTATTAAATATCCCCTGGTGAATGTGAATCCAGTGTTGAAAACCCATGTTCTAGCACACATCCAAGTACTTTGGACATGGTCAGTTCTCAAAAATAGCTGCTATTGGGGTGCCTGGGTAGCTCAGTTGGTTAAAGGTCTGGGGTCAAGCCCCTTATTGGGCTCCCTGCTGAGCTAGGAGCCTGCTTTTCCTTCTCCCTCTGCCACTTCACCTGCTCGTGCTCTCTCTCTTTCTTAAATAAATAAATAGAATCTTAAAAAATTAAAATAAAAATAGCTGTTATCATTGTTTAACTGAACACATTTCTTCTTTATATTCATTCATTCATTCATTCACAAGTAATGAAACTTGTACACACTGAAAAGCCTAGAAGTGCATCAATTATGCCAGAGGCACTCTAATAAAGGAAGTATTCTTCAAATAATTTTATGCAAAATGTATATATGCCGCAGTCCTTTAGGCAAACATTTTTGACTAAGACACCATATGTACATGGTAAGTTATAGTCCATTCTGAACGAAGACTGACAAAAATTGACAAGATTGATTAGTAAATAAGGCAAAATTTTCATTTTATTAAAGATTAAAGGGCCTATATATCAGGAAAGCTCACTTTTATATGATATGTCACAGTTTATAAAGTATTTTCATATATATGGTACATATGGTCATTGACTAACATCTCTCTTTGTCTTTTGAACATGGACTTTAATGTTCACATCCTCAGATTTTCCTTTTTGTGTCAAATTTGCTGCTTTAAACATCAGTTTTTTAAATGAAATTTTATACAATTTTATTGTAATTTTGCTTTACAATAACAGCCGAGTTTTGGTAGTTGCACTTTTTTAGTCTGTGTAACAATATTTATGCAATTAATTTATCATTTAATTCAATTTTTCTGTTGTAAACATGAGTGGTTAACAAAAAGAATCACAATATTGACATTGGTGGTTAGAATTGTAGGTCTCAAAAATGGAGCATAATTGAGATGAGGATGTTGTCAATTTGTGTCTAAAAGGCAAAGTGTTGGCAAGAGGGATTTTATATTTTAGCCCTTTGGGCATAACCTTTAGAAATGTGACCTTTCGGAATTTACATATTTTATGAGAATCTTGTAGGTTATGCTGCAATAATAAGCCATCCCACACTTTATTGGTTTATCTCAATAAAGTTTTACTTTTCACATATGCTACAGAACATCAAGGCCAATGCATGTTAGTTATCAGGAGCCCAGGCTGATAGAGGATCATCTTAACTGATGTAGCAGAGAAAGGGACACTGGTGAATGGCTCATTAACTCTTAAAGCATTATCTGCTCACATTTCATTGGCCAACACAAGTCATATGGGCCTATTCTAATTCAAAAGAGATGAGAAGGTACATTTCTACTTTGTGTCTGGAAGGGAGGATAATTAGAATATTTCTAAACAAGTCCTAGTGAGTATCACAATCATTTTCTGCTGGACAAGATATTTTTAGGAATGACTTATTGATGATCCCGGATGATAGTATATCTTTTCCTTTTCAGCATAAGCCTGTTTTGTAAGAAAAGTAGAATATTATTATTGTTCCTTTCAGATAGAGAAGCTGGGAATTAGAATGCCTGCACAGCATCATTTTACACCCACAGGGGAATCAGGTTTATTTATAGAATAATCATTTTTCTATGTATTTCATTGATATGAAAACTGTACTATGTTCTGCTACTTTATACTCTGTGGTTCTTTTGCATAACTGCTACCTTATTTTATAGTCAAATAAAGACCCAATTATAGTAAACATTCATTCTTAGGGTTAAAAGTGTAAATGTATAGCTATTACTGTCCATTTGTCTCTTTTTTTTAGCATCAAAAATTATTCTAGCCTTTTAGCCCATCTTTAGATTTTCACTAAAAAATTATATTCTATTAAGTAGAAAACAAAGCAAACCATTACCACCAGGGTATCACTGTTATATCACTGGGAGTAATGTTATTGTCTTTTAGGAGATTTAATTTTAGTTGAAATCCCAAAGTTCCAAACAACAATGCAAAGAAACAAGAACCAGCTCTAATGGAATTTCTGAAGGGGCAGGAGGGAAGTATTTTCAATATGTAAAGCTCAGCTGCTAGGGAGAGTTATTTAGTGTAATTACAGTGCACTGGAATACTGATATTTATTTATTTTATTTTAATAGTAATAAGTCAGGAAATCTAATGAATCAAGTATGATTTCTAATTATTTTTTGGTGCAGGGCTTTGAGCATGAACTTTTAAAATTCAGAGATTGTATGTAAAAGCCTTATAGAAGCAAATATTGTTAGATAGATTCAGAATGTATCGGGTTTTTCAAGTCCATTTTCTGTAATTTAGCAAAGGAGCTGTCAAACGAGAGATGAGTCAGGTTTTCCCTTAAGAACACCATTCTAATTTCCATGAAAACAGTGTGGTTCAAAACTACAAATTGGGCTGCCAAACTTTTTCTTTCAAGTGTTTGACATTTTGGAACATGTGGATTCCATTCTAGTTTCTTCATTAAGAACTCCATTTAATAAAGCGCTTTATTATGATAATTGAGTGTTTGAAATTCAGTGGAAAAGAAGTTTTCCATCAATGTGAGGTAGTAACAAAACATAATCTTCATCATTTGATGCACAAACACAGTTTATTGATACGTGATTCTGCTACTAAGATAGTAGGAGTATCAGAGGGTACCACACCCCCTCCCCTTTGGAAGTGTGACAGTCCTGATTTCTAAAACAAAGTCCCAGCCATTTTGTGTCGAGGAATCTGACTGCATCCTGACACAATGGTGGAAGTAAATCGTGATGAATGATGTAGCTGCCCTTCCTCTTCCTTCTCCTTGTGCCTGTGATTCTCATACCTATATCCCTTGCTTGGACTTATCTCTGAAGTCTGTGGGAGATAACTTCCTCCCATTGCTAGCCAGCAGGGGGGCTCATGTTTCCTTGTTTTGTAGCTGCAGGGTATTTGTTCAATCCTGTTTACAGCCGGTGGGGGGGCCCTTTTTCTTCCTTACCGCTCGCCTTTTCATCAGCACAGAGGGAGATTCCAAATCAGAAATGATCTTAATTAAATGTTTTCTGTACAGAAATACCCATTCCACAACCTTGGTCTTTTGAACTCTCTCGCAGGTGTCCCTCCCCACCTTCTGCCTTGGTGAGACTGCGGACAATAGACCTTATCACAAAAGACAAGGATAAATATTTATCACAGCACAAAAGATGTTTAGAGGACCTACATTTATTTGCATTAATTATTGTTGAATGTGTTTAATCATGTGAGATACTATCCACATTCCCGGCTGAAATATTTTCCTTTATAATATTTTCAAATACAATTGTATCCCCCCCCCAAAAAAAAATTTATAAAAGTGCATTTAAATACCCAGAAAAAATATTTATGGAAATAGAGAATTTACAAGCATATCATGTGCTACAATAAGTTATTGTGATATCCATCTTTTAGAGGAGCTTGTAATTAGCTAATCTATAGATTGGCTTTATAATGTAAACATTTACAATTATAATCTTTTCTATGCTTCTTTGTGGTATACAAATGGTATGAGGAATAATTTAAAATGTAATCAGGTTTTGGTTGGCATAATTAATAATGGATTTTTTCTTAAAACTAAGATGAAATTCTCAATTTTATTTTTTCTTTTAATATTGCACAATTCAGAGTACCCAATTCAAATGTAAACTCTACACTGCATTTTATTTATTGACTGACTTTTGGTGGTGGAGGGGTGGGATTATGAATAGACATGAAAGTTTATATTTGGATGGTTGTGAAAAATTTTATTCTCTACTACATAAAGAACATAGAAATACTTAGAGGAGCAGTGCTTAATAATTCACAACTTTTAGTTGAATAGTTGTTTTTTTTAAATATGTGAAGAACATGAAATAGTTGTTTAGGCAGGTGTAAGAGTTAGAATTTAATGATTAATCTTGTCTCTTAAAAACACATTTTCAAGAAACAGTTAAGAGAAACTAAAGTGTTGAGATGGAAATTTTATAATCATTGATTGTTTAAAAAATCTTATTAACATAATGAAATGGAAAAATCTACTGCCATAAGAGAAATGTTATATTTAGATTGAAATACAACTTTTACTTAGACATAAATTATCACTTTTAATTATCTTCATAATTTTCATATGTTCATTTCCACAGATTATTAATGATTGATTTAATAATCACAATTAAGAAGTAATAAACTATTTTGAAGTAGAATTTTACAAGAAATATGTTGTATTTAATACTAAAACCACCCATTGAAGAATTATGAGTATATTTGCATGATTTTTCTTAGAGTGTTTGAACTTTTCTTAAGGTTAATGCTTTTTTGTTCTTATAAGATAAACATTAATATAATAATAATTTGCCAAATCAGGAACTTTTATGCTTGGATAGAACGATTTTATAAAATTCAAATTGTTTTTAGTGATCTAATTTTTTCAATACTGATTTAGTATTTACACAGTGACTCTGATAAAAACTTCATGTACAGATATATGGTCCTGTGGTTTGGGGTTTGTCTTTTGTTCAAAAGGCATTGTTCTATGTGAATTAGACATGCTTATTATATATTCTAACTCAATGTCTATAAAACCTACCTTTGTTTAAGGCTCTGCTCTATGAGTTTTTCTCAGGGGACAAAGAAATAGGAAGTCACTCCTGGAAAAGAGACATTTCTTAAAAGAATAAAACACCTTTTGAAATGTTAGTGAGATACTGGTATTTCATTGCCCTTTATGGATTTTTTTTTTATTTAAAAGAATTTTACATTAAAGGATTTTTACATTCCATGGGTCCCCCCCGCCATCTTAAAAGAAGTTGCTATTAAATTAAAACCAAATATATTTGAACCAACCTGCACTTTGTGCTATTACAAAAGGAAATAAACAGTTGTTACTGCATCTGGAGATTTTTTTAAATGTAGCTTCTCATTTAAAAGAACTTATTTTCAGCCATAAGAAGTTGGTTACTCTATGTGTACTTATCAGATAGGCCTCATATAACTTCTTGTATCTCTTAAGGAAGTCCATATGTCATAGATAAAGCATCCAAGAACACACACCTAATGAAAAACATGCTTTCGTTGAGATGGTTTCACTCCAGTAACCTCGGAAATGTTGGCAAGTAATTTGAGCTTCTGTGATAAGATTCTGCTGTGGTCAGTGATGGTTCTGGCCATTTGATAGGCTGAGGGTTTTACAAGAACAACTTATTGTTTCTAGATAGCTTGGGTCTCGGGGGATGTTATCCCCTGTCTCCAAGTTTAGGTTCTATGTGCTCATTAATAGAAAGGCTGACTTCTGTCTTAAAAGGCAAATGACATATTTTTAAAAGAACTTTTAAAATGTAATTTAAAAAAAAAGAAAGATTATGTTAGCCTTGTAAGTTGTATCTTCTATATCTATTTGGTATTGCTGAATCACTAAATTTGCTTTTTATTTGCCTGCTAGAAATATAGAATTTTCTTACACTTCTGCTCTGAGTTAACCTAAGTCAAGATCGTGAAGATCTGGTGTTTCAAATCTAAAACTTTTGAAAGAGGTTTACCTTTTAAGTTCTTTGGTTACTCATAAGAATTTCTATCTATGAACTTATTTTTGTTACTGATAATTTTTTAGGAAAAATTGATAGCTAAAATATATATTTAGTCAAGTAAAAAATTTAAGTAAGAAGAAAAATGAGGACTGCCACAAACTAAACATGGTTTAGCTGGGTTATATTGCTCAGGAAAGAACGTGAGCTGTCCCTGATGAGATACATAAACTGTACGCATGCTGTTTAACCCTTTGAGGGTCTCAGATTTAGCATCTGAAAATAAGAGAATTGGGTAAAGTCACAGTATCATTTTATAATTCCAAATGACAAGCTGCACCATCAAGTCTTTGACTTCTTAGTGCTATTTTAGAGACCTTCAAAATGTTTTTACTAACTAGATTAGTATGAGACTGATTATTTTGTTTTCTTTTTTAAAACTTTAATTCCAGTATACTGAACATACGGTGTTATATTAGTTTTGGGTACACAATATAGTGATGCAGTAATTCTATATATTACTTAGTGCTCATTACTATAAATGTGCTCTTTAATTCCTTCATGTATTTCAACCATCTCCCCTCCCACCTACCCTCTGGTAACCATCAGTTTGTTCTCTATATTTAAGAATCTGTTTTTGTTTGTTTGTTTGTTTATCTCTTCTTTTCTTTGTTCATTTGTTTTGTTTCTTAAATTCCACACATGAGTGAAATTACGTAGTATTTGTCTTTCCCTGACTGACTTATTTCACTTAGCATTGTACTCTTGAGATCTATCCATGATGTTGCAAATGGCAAGATATCATTCTTATTATTGCTGAACAATATTCCATTGTATATGTGTACCACATCTTTTTTATTCCTTCATCTATTGATGGGCACTTGGGTTGCATTCCATAATTTGGCTCTTGTAAGTAATGGTGCAATAAACATACAGTGCATGCATCTTTTTTAATTAGTGTTTTTATATTCTTTGGGTAAATATTGGTAGTGAAATTACTGGAACATATGATAATTCTATTTTAAATTTTTTGAGAAACCTCCAAACTATTTTCTGGAATAGCTATACTAGTTTGCATTCCCACCAATAGTACATAAGGGGTCCTTTTTCTCCACATCCTTGCTAACACTTGTTTCTTGTGTTTTTGATTTTACAAAACACAAGACAGGTGTGAGGCAATATCTCATTGTTGTTTGATTTGCATTTCCCTGGTGATTAGTAATATTGAGCATTTTCTCTGTGTCTGTTGGCCCTCTGTATGTTTTCTTTGGAGAAATATCTGTTTACGTCTTCTACCCATCTTTTAATTGGATTATTTAGGGTTTTTTGTTGTTGAATTGGATAAGTTCTTTGTATGTTTTGGATACTAACCCTTTATTGGACACGTCATTTGCAAATATCTTCTATTCAGTGGATTATCTTTTAGGTTTATAGATTGTTTCCTTCACTGTGAAGAAGCTTTTTATTTTGATATAGTCCCAATAGTTTATTTTTGCTTTTGTTTCCCTTGCCTCAAGTTATATATCTAGAAAAATGTTACTGTGGCAAATGTCAGAGAAAGTACTATACCTGTGTTTTTTTTCTAGGATTTTTATGGTTTCAGATCCTTAAACCATTTTGAGTTTATTTGTGTATATAGTGTAAGAAAGTGGTCCAGTTTCATTCTTTTGCAAGTAGCTGTCCAGTTTTCCCAACATCATTTGTTGATGAAACTCTTTTTTCCATTGCATATTTTTGCCTCCTTTGTTGAAAATTGACTATATATAAACATTGATTCTTTTAATTTTTATTTTGAAAATAATTACAAGTAAACCTTGAAGGATAACTCACTATGCTAATCTCACAATTTATAAAGCTTGATATTTTAAGTAAATTAAATGTGGAAATCCCTCCTCATCTTATTAATTCTGTCATTTTAGTGTAGCTTTAAATGCTCTGACAATACACGTCCAGATTAGGACAAAATTGTTTTCAACCATATTCTGAGTGTTTCATAAAAAAAATCATAGCAAAATTCATCTTATAGCAATCTTAAAAGGTTAAACTTTGTTGCTCTTTTGAAGAATAAAATAGTTTCATTATCACTTTAAAATAATGCTTTTACCTAGAAAGAGGAATATTAATTTCAATTAATAATAAAGAAATATATTTATGTTGATTTTTTTCTCTATTGCCGTTCCTTTCCCTAAGATGTACCATTTTGTGCTAATTCTCAGAACAAGGACATGATTAATGGTACATGTAATGTATTAAGACTTTGTTTCAAGGCTGATTCAAGTAAAATTGAATATATAGCAGGAAACGTCTTACATCCTATGTAAGCTATGCAAGCTAGTTAGTGAAGACTTCAGATATAATTTAGTTAACACCATTAGGTATTTAGATATATATTGTCAATTTTTTGTCATAATATAATGTATGTTATATGGTATTATTTTCTGAAAGATTTGTCACAATATTGGGCTGTATGGAAAAAGTAAAAAAAAAAAAAAAGGAGTCAAGAAAATACTGCTTTTTACACCTCTGCCATGAAAATATGAAAGTGGGTCATAAATAAATGACAAAGAAAATATTTGTGATGAGGTGACTTTTAAAAAATTTTCTAATTCACACCAGAAGTTCTATATCTAACATTATGATTTTTTGTCACTTGTGAACACCTACAGTTATTTTCTTATTGGCACTTTTAAATATCATACATCATTAATTTCCTGCAATGAAACTTAATGTACTTAATCTACCCCTGTAGTTCCAGAGATCTCTGATATTTTCCAAGGCAAACAGTCCTTCCAATCACATTTATTTATTTATTTATTTATTTATTTATTTATTTATTTATTTTTCCAATCACATTTAGAGTTTGTCTTTCAATTTCCTTTTATATTATCTTCTGGTATAAAAATTTAGTATGAATATTAATGACATCAAGTCAACATATAGAGCATGAATTCACCCTTGTTTTTTCTCTAATAAATTGCTCTATTTAGATGAAAATCATATAATCAAAAATATCAATATATTTTCTGTATAACAATGTTCCTCCTTTGAAATACTTAGTATAAAGCCATGCTGTACAAATCTGAAAGTAGAATAGATCTATATCTCATCTTAAAGGTAATTCTCAATGAATAATGTATGACTATTTGAACTGATGCATTGAATAGAAAGGTATTTCCTGGAGTGTTCAGCCAGTTGGCTGGGAATTAATTCTAACTCTATGATTTCTTGTTAAAAAAAAAAACAAACAAAACAAGAAACAAAAGAGAAACCAATTCTGGTAATCTGGTAATTAAAACCAATGTTATCACTTGTGATACTCTTACATCTTTGATACAACTAAGATTAACGAATTTTTCCATGATTTTCAAATGACTTGCTTTTTAAAAAATGTTTGCCAGTATCTATTTTATATGCTTTACACATATTTGTTGCAAATTTTATTTTCTGTTTATCAATCTTAGAGTGTTTTCAATGTCTATGTACACACTTTGCAGCAACACACAGAATGAAACTCTTTTGATTTGTTCTTTCTATTTAAGATGCTTTACCTCAAGCAAGCTCTACATTTTTAGTGATCTTAAACTTCATTAAATGGAAAATTTCTTTTCTATTTTCCAGTTATCTCATTTTACAATATCACTATTGTTCTTGCCTTCATGCAAGCCAACTAAATTATACTGGATATAATTGTCTGTTGAAAAAAGAAAAACAACAACAACTACAGATTTAAAGAGAAATATCACAAAGGACCTTGTCTCATTGTGTCACTGGTATATCATGGCTGAAAATATGTCACATATGATAACTCAGTAGGCCCCTACTTCCTAGGGACATTAGCATTAAAATTAACTAGAGAAGAAATTGATTTTGAGTGTTCGATGTGAATTCTAAGCTTTACACTGAACATTTAGAGCTATTGCTAGAAGTCACCTCTAAACTATAAATCAAGATATTTAGAATTCTGTTGTATCCACTAAGATATAAGTTCTTGAATGAAAGTCAGTATAAGAATCACTAGACCAAATTATTTAAAAAACAGAATCCTGGGCTGCCTGGGTGGCTCAGTGGTTCAGTGTCTGCCTTCAGCTCAGGGTGTGATCCCAGGGTACCTGAATGGAGTCCTGGCATCAGGCTCCCTGCAGGGAGCCTGGTTCTTTTTCTGCCTATGTCTCTGGCTCTCTCTCTGTGCGTCTCTCATGAATAAGTAAATAATTAATTAATTTAAAAATATCTTTAAAAAAACCCCAGAACCTTGCATCTGACTCCCAGAAATTGAGATTTCCTTTTTTAAAAAAAAAAAAAAAAAAAAAAAAAAAAAAAAGATTTTATTTGCTTATTAGTGAGAGACAGAGAGAGAGAGAGAGGCAGACACATAGGCAGAGGGAGAGGCAGGCTCCATGCAGGGAGCCCAATGTGGGACTCAATCCCAGATCCTGGAATCACTCCCTAGGCCAAAGGCAGATGCTCAATCGCTGAGCCACAAAGGCATCCCAGAAATTGAGATTTCTACTAAGTTTTTTTTAAAAAAAGATTTAATTTCATTGTTTAGGAATCTCTACATCCCACATGGGGCTCGAAGTTACAACCCCAATATCAAAAGTTCCATGCTCTACTGGCTGAGCCAGGGAGGTTTCCCAAGATTTCTTTTTTTTCTTTTTTTTTTTTTTTAAGATTTTATTTATTTATTTGAGAGAGAGAATGAGAGAGAGAGAGAGAGAGAGAGCATGAGTGGCAGGAGCAGAGGGAGAAGCAGACTCCCCACTGAGCAGGGAGCCTGATCCATGGGACTATATCCCAGGACCCTGGGATCATGACCTGAGCTGAAAGCAACCACCTACCCAACTGAGCCACCCAGGTGGCCCTAAAATTTCTAACTTAAGTTTTAAGTATGTCTTTTGAATTTACACTTCCTAGCAACAACTTTAAGTGATTCTGATATATATAATCCATAGAACATATTTTAAAAATATTTTTAAAAATATTATTTAGAGAATACATCTTTAGGCATGTAACTTTTTATTACTACAAATTTCCATCCTTTAATTAGAAAAATCATGTAAAGAAACTCTATACTCTTACAAAATCACATACATCTCTTGAGGAATAGCATCTTCAAAAGCAGATTTAATGACTGCTATGTTTTTTAACTTGAGCACCTATATTTCTGTCAGCAATTTCTGTCACTCTCTGTTACTGTTTTAGGATATGCTATTGTAGATTTTCTATGATTTTGATCAGCTTTCCTTGTAATACCATGAATAATAGAAGTGTCACAGAAGTTTTGGCTACTTCTAGAATCTAGGCTATATCTTCTAGACTTCTGCTCATAAATTTTTTTTTTCAGGAAAACTGTCCCTCTTTGTGGTTCATAAATTATGGTTGCAATAGGTAGAAGTAAGCCACTATAGAAGCATAATATTTTAGAGCTTAAAGATATTCAGTGGCAACCAGAACCTTATGACAAGATTTCAGTACCTGAAAACTGGATAAAATAGCAATAAAAAACAATGATAAAGATTTCCACCCCTTGGGATGCCTGAGTGGCTCAATGGTTCAGCATCTTCCTTCAGCTCAGGGCATGATCCCTGGATCCTGGGATCAAGTCCCACATGGGGCTCCCCCACAGGGAGCCTGCTTCTTCCTCTGCCTGTCTCTGCCTCTCTCTCTTGGTGTCTCTCATGAATAAATAAATAAAATCTTTTTTCTAAAAATTGCCATCCCTTGATAATAAACATTTTCTGATAGTTAAGTTTAAAAAGAAAGACGGGATCCCTGGGTGGCGCAGCGGTTTGGCGCCTGCCTTTGGCCCAGGGCGCGATCCTGGAGACCCGGGATCGAATCCCACATCGGGCTCCCGGTGCATGGAGCCTGCTTCTCCCTCTGCCTGTGTCTCTGCCTCTCTCTCTTTCTCTCTCTGTGACTATCATAAATAAATAAAAAAAAAAGAAAGACTTATGTTTTAGATATGCATATTGAGATGCTTATGGATAAAACAATATTATATGTGGAGCTGCTTCAAAATGAGCTAAACAGCTGAGGGAAGCAAAGTGAATGGGGTATAAATAAAACAAAACTGGTCAAGAACTGATCATTGCTGGAGATGAGTGATGTGTACATGGGAACTCATTTCACTATGTTATCTATTTATGTATGTTTGAAATCTTTCATAATAAAACTTTTCTTTTAAATTAAAAAGTATGCCTCAGAAAATGTTGGTCAACATGGCCTACTTGGTGTGAATATAGGATGCATAATGTCATCAATCCTAGACAGAGGTTTGTTTGTTTGTTTTTTGGTAAGATATGTGAGCGAAGAGTTGGTGTCTTCACCAAGAGGTAGCACCTAATGGCTGTGTGGAAATAGATATAGAGATCTTAATTTACAGATATGTGCATAAATAACTTACGTGTGTACTTTAAGGATAGCCTTTTTGAACTTAATAGCTGTGTATAAAAGTAGTTGATGCTAGTTAAGCTTGTGTCAACATTTTTAATTTTTTTCAACTGTGTATTTGGGAACTTTTTTGGTTGGTTAAAGTCATGTATACTAAGTGTATGAACGAAAAAATATGAATATATGAATTCCCTCTTTAGTAAAGTTGGGCACATAGAATAATTTAAAATATTACAGAATGACAATCATGTTTGAGAACAATCAATGTAGGGCACCTGGGTGGCTGAGCGGTTGAACATCTGCCTTTGGCTTGTGATCCCAGGGTCCTGGGTTCAAGTCTCACATCAGGATCCCCGTGGGGAGCCTACTTCTCCCTCTGCCTATGTTTCTGCTTCTCTAATGAATAAATAAATAAAATCTTAAAAAAAAGAACAATGTGTTATCTAGGAATTCATGTACAAGTAGTCCAAGATCCTATGCTAGTGGCTTAAACAGAGCATATTTACTTGTCTCACATTACAAGAAGCCTGGGATTAAACTGTAGGGCATGAGTTGCAGGAGAAGAGGGAGAAGCAGACTCCCCACTGAACAGACAGCCTGATCCACGGGACTCAATCCCAGGACCCTGGGATCATAACTATATAGAGGCTAATATAGAGGCTCTGGGAGGCCCTTTTAGATTCCAGGCTCTTTCCTTCTTTTTGGCACATTGATGTCCCAATGTAATCAGGGTTCTGAAAAGAAAAAATGTAGGAATTTATATTGTATATATAACTGGAACTATCTGCTATAGATTTTGTATGTATCAAGGGAAAATGTATCAAAAGTCTCAGAACAACTGACAAAGACATAAAGATATCATTCAGGTTTTTTTTTTTTTTTATTGCATACAGCATTAACTGTTTGGTACACTGTATTATTTAGAAAAAGAAATGAGGGATGCCTGGGTGGTGCAGCGGTTTAGCGCCTGCCTTTGGCCCAGGGCGCGATCCTGGAGACCCGGGATCGAGTCCCACGTCGGGCTCCCGGTGCATGGAGCCTGCTTCTCCCTCTGCCTGTGTCTCTGCGCCTCTCTCTCTGTGACTATCATAAATGAAAAAAAAAAAAAAGAAAGAAAAAGAAATGAATCTTCATGATGGTCCTCTCACCTATATATCATAACAAAATGGGTGCTAGTAGTTGCTGTCAGATAAAACCGTCCAAACTAATACAAAAAGTGAAAACCTTGAGTTAAATCTTGAGGGTATAATGAAGGGTGAAAGATGGTGACAAACCCACACAAATAGCCAAAGTTTTTGGGTTTTGGTGCTTCAGCATGGTAGCAGTTATCAGGAAGATCATCACTGCTTAACTGAGCTCTGTACCACTCTTTATTAATTTAAATATATGACTGACTTTGAGAAAATCCTGAAGTTGCAACTGCTCCACATATGAGTGGCCCTGATACTTCATCTGATGTCCAAGAGCAGACAGGTATTAAAATGCTGAATTATGAGAACTCTCCATCACCTTTTCTCCTCACAACTATTGGTACCTCCAAAACTGAAGTGTTTGTAGAGCCATCTGGGATGAGGAAAGGGATTTCAAAGCTCACTGGCAGAGCTTCCTCTGGCAAGCTGGTTGGGTAGAGGTAGGGTGATACCTCTTCCTGGCAGCCTGTTGGAATTCAGATTAGTTTTGGATTTAATCAATTCAGAGTTAGTATTGGTTATTACTTCTATACCACAATTTAGCTACTAATAGGTTGAGCTGTTTTTGCACCTAATCCTGGAAAGATACCCATCCTGTATTATGTTGAGAGCATACACCTATTCTGAGGAGAGTAATTGACAGTCCTCTCAAGAGAGATTTTCCACTATAAAATGTAAAAGTAATTTTGTAAGATGCATAAATCAACATTGCTTGATAAAGTATTACACAATGATCTTAAATATTTAAATAAACGTTATTCTTTACCATATATAATATCTGCATTTCTTATGTATCCTAATTTATTCTAAAGAAAAGATGAAGATTTTAAAAAAAGAGGTCAAAGGAACATACAGTTGGAATATATAGATGAGGTCTTAATGGAAAATGAGCACTGCAACTGTAGAAAATACAGTTTCACTGTTCACTAAGAACATTTAAAAAGACCTCTTGTCTATGTTAAACATAGAATCCATGTCCTACTTACATATTTACTTTACAAAATGTAACAAATGATATTATTTTTCCATTGTTTGAGTACTGTCTTTTTGTTCAAATTATTTTTCTTTTGGCTATCAGTTTGCCTAAACAATAGTATGTAGTTCATTACTTTTATGGAGCTCAGATTTTTCAACATAAGATTTGAACTTTTTTGCCATAATTTTATGTTATCTTATTTTAGACATATATCTTTGTCTAGATAGATAAATAGAAAATATTTATGTGTATTTATATCACTTTGTTTCCTATGAAATAAAACAATATTTTATCTAACAGCTTTAGGTATTCTATAATTATTATTTAGACTAGAAATGCCAAGAATTTTCATTTAAACACATTTTTTAAATCATTTTTCAAATATATATATTTGTGCAGATCCCAGGGTACACAGATTTTCTCCAATGGAACTTACATAATAATATAACTAGGCTAGACAAGGACCATTTCATGGCATAACTGGGTAGCTTCTAATATGTATTTTGATCAAAGATTTGAAAAAAAGCTTTTAGGGTTTCATTTTAAAACTCTCTTACCATCGTAGCAGGACAGTTGTAGCTATTTTTCTTCATATGATTGTCACTAACTAATGCTAAGCTATTCCCTAGAATAATAAGGGACCACTGGGAGCTACATTAACTCTTGAGGCTGTATGCAATATCAGGAGGGGCAGCCTGATGAATTAAGAGCCACCTTTAAGGATACTGGGGACCAAGTAAGAAATAGCAGTTTTGTCAAAATCCTGTCAGTCCTACCATTTTTGAAGAATGCTAAGATCTCATTCTTTGTTATGGTGTATGTTGTGGAAATGTATTACCTATGGGTCTTTTCAGTGAGTGTAGAAAAATTCGGAATCTGTATTACTCTCAGGAGGAATCTTACTAATTTTGTAAGGAATAGGTGGTAGGGTGAGGGAAAGATGCCCCCTTTAGCTCTCTGATACACAATAGATGTTCCTTCTTTTTTTTTTAAGATTTTATTCATTTATTCATGAAAGACGCACAGAGAGAGGCAGAGACGTAAGCAGAGGGAGAAGCAGGTTCCCTGCACGGAGCCTGATGCAGAACTCGATCCCAGGACCCCGGGATCACGACCTGAGCCAAAGGCAAATACTCAACCACTGAACCACCCAGGGAGCCACTTATTTAGCTGATTCCTTGTGTACCATAAAAAGAAACTTTAACCAGGTCTTTACCCTGAAGAGTTTTTTGATCCAAAATATATGGTATTAATAGCTATGAAATATGTACAATTTATCATTGCTGTTTCTTTGATGTTTCTTTCCATTTTTTCCATGTCTTGATTTTATAGTTCAAATCATAGTATACAAATAACCTTATACATTTTTCATATAAGAGGGCTATAAGGCTTTAAAAATTTTACCCCAATGTGGTCTTTTGCTTCCATCTTTTTACTACTATATGGATAGTGTTTATAAGACTCTGATAATTACTTAGGCAAAAGATAGAAGAAAGAAATGTACTTTTCTGTAAAGTGTGTCAGTAATTGAGCCTAAATGAAATTTTTACTTCAAAACATTCAACCCTTAGACTTTTTTATTCTTATAAAAATAAAAAATGTTCTATTTGATCCAGTGTACCTCACTGCAAGTTTAATGTATTTTTAATGTAGTGAAAGCTTTGGTATGATAAATGCTAGAACATGTGACACTCGATAACATGTTCTCATGTTTTATCATTTATAATACATATATGTATATCTTATTCATATAGGAAACATCTTCATATATGATACATATGCATGTATGTACACATGTATGCATCACATATGTATACATGTGTGGTGTGGTATGGGAGAGTATGTGTGTGTATATATGCAAAGAGAAAAATGGTTCATAATAAATACTGAAATCCACTAAATAAAATAATACAAGACTGGATGCAATGATATAAAAGAAACAGGGAAAAATTTTTAAAAAACAAAACAAAACAAAATTCAAAACCAGAAATAAAACCCATTACATGCTTCTGTGTATTTGGGATAATATCTTTATATGTAAATTGAAAATAGTAAGATATTTTATAAACATCATAAATATTTATTTTAGCTTTCTAGAATACAGACTTTCAACAGATTGTATAAGCGACCTTTTATAGAAGTTCAGTTATTAATGATCATTTTTAAAGTAACATCCAGAGAGATTCAGCACTTTGCCAAGGTTGATTTAAATTATGATTAAAATTGTGAAATATTATCTCTATGAAATCTGAAAGTCTTGTACATACTAGATTCGTTATTGAAATCTATTAGAAGCTCTGGTGTATTTGTAGGTCTAGTGTGAATTGATATACTGGTTCAATTAAAAACATGTTAATTTAGTTCCTGTCCTAAGCCACTGGGACTCATATTATTATAGTATGTCAGATTCTTTACAATTAAATTACAGTATATTCTTTTATGAAAAAAAATTAACTAAAGTGCATTGGACTATTTCTGAGTCTCCAAAACACTACACATTTCTTCATTTTATATAATTTGAAATAATATTGACAACATTTGGAGCTAAATTCAAATCCTTCAACTTGTACCTAAATCATAGAATTGCTACATAGTTTTATAGTTTAAACACACTTTTTAAAATGTGACATTAGTAGTAAAATATCATCTAGACAGTGCTTTGGAAGATCTTCTGCTTTTGAGTTTGTTTCCATTCTAGTAGATCATTTGAAATTGATAATTATCAGCTTCCTTGAGACAGGAGATGCAGTCACAAACTTCACAGATGCTTAGTGATTTCCAAGAGTAAAAAAATAATTTGAATTACACCAGTCCTTGAGAAGTACAGTGTATCATGTAACTTTGCAGTGTAACTTTCTTTTGAGCAGTATTTTGTCATTGCGTTTATAAAACCTTTTATCCACATAAGCTAAAAATAAGATGTTAGATACCAATTTTTAAATCATATTGAGGCATATGTATTTTCAAGGGTAAATAAAACAAAATAATTTTCCTTTATAATTCTCTTCAGTCTGATTAGAGAAGAATAGACTCTGGGCATCATTCCTTAACTCTCATGTCTGTTTTCTGGGAAACACAGTTACCTAGATTGTAGCAGCCATAGCTGTAGGCTTTGAAGGACAGCTTTAGGTAAGCATCCCCACTAATGTCCGGATTCCTTGTCAGGTTGAGAGATCTGATGGAGATACTTGACAACTATGCGGGATTTCAGTATTGATCACAGACTTTTCTACTGCCACTGGAGCACCTCAGTGTACTTCAGGTTACATTTATTTAGGATGTTCTGAATGGCAATTAGTGGCTTAAAAATGGAAAGTTTTGTGATTCAAACTTAGGTTTACACAGACATGGTTTGCATAAACATAACTATTAACACAGTAGATACCTTGTCATACATTATTGCTCTTAAGATGTTAGATTTATTAATTATATTGAAAGAAATATTTTAGAAATAGTTTCAGAAAAGAAAGCTGACATTGCATTTTGGTGCTTGCCACCAAGATCATGGCAGGTACATGCTTATTTGATTAAATCATGAGATTTCTGGGCTAACCAGCACTCTAACTTCTAGTTGGGGGTATAGACAAGACTTGCATACAGTAGGCTTAAGAGCAACTCTTACCTTCACCTGCTTATATTTTCAATTCAGATGCTGGTCCTGGATATGCAAAGGTTTTGCTCATCCATGTTTTATGATTGAACACCAAAACTCTTTCTTTCTGTCTGAAAGATGCATGGCCTACCAATAAACATAGCTGATACATGGCTGGCCTACCAATAAACACGAACTATCTAGTGGTAGTAATTTTGATCTAATATTCTACCCTATTCTTGAGATGTTTAACTGTGTATGCGTGTGTCTGAGAGAGAGAGAGAGAGAAGAAAGAGATAATTCTATCATAATGGTTGCTACTTCTCATTTCCCAACATCACATATATTTATGTTTGTCTCTAACTACATATTTAGGACATTCTTTTCAATACCATCAGTACAAAGACATAAATACATCAGTTCCAAAAGCCTGGCTTATAGTAGAATTTGTAATAGCATTTACATCCCAGGTGACACTGATTTTTTAAAAAATATTTTTGCCTCAAAAACATTTAGATCATTTGACATTTTCTTTATATTCAAAGCTGAAGAAATTCAAAGTCATTAGAAAATCACTTCTCTTTCACTGGGTCTTCTTCGATCTGCAATCATGTTGCTTAAAAAAAAAACACGTTAAGAATAGTTAACCAAATATTTTCATGTTTCTAGTTTATGCAATGGGCAAATTTTATAAAAAAGGGAAAGCCAAAACTTTCTCTCTATGATTTGGCTTCATTTATTATAAAAGATTGTAAAGTAATTGAAGGAAAATGAAAACTAAATGAAATAATTAAATAAGCAATCTAATTTCTAGGTGTTAATTCAATTCTATGTCTAATCAATTTTCTGTATTTTAAACTTCATTTGCTTTCTATCTACTTCTTGCCTGCAGGCTTAGATGTCTCAAATTATGGGATGGATACATCCCTGAGTACTTAGCATGATGACACAAGGGAAAATGCCACTCAGAGAGCTACACTAATACATTTAACAGTTATTCTGTTATTTGGTGGTTTCAAACTCCAGATGGCCATGCCTCGTTGATTTGATTGTCTTTGTTTGTAAGTTAGAAATCAGTACTGTGAAATCGTATGACCAGAAAAGGATAAATCTTGATTTACTAACAATGACCTTTTTGCTTCTGAGATATTTCTAAGGGAAAAAGAGGGGTAGTATCCCAAAATGGAAGCATTGAGTAAGGTAAGTGAAAAATCTTTTTAATGTATCTTGGTCAGTAAATTAAACCAAATTGACAGATATAGAATATATTGACATTTATATTGATGCCATTACCAAGTTTCCATATCTTCTACCAACACATTTACAAGTCTAAAAAAAAAAAAGAATGAACTGAAGAATTCATTGAATTGACATGTAGAACCCTTTGCTATAAACCATGAGGTCAATTGTCAGTTCCTTCTTGAAAGATTACTTATCTCTAAAGCTAACAGAGCTGCTCTTAAAGCTGAATACATTTTTTTTAAAGGCAGAGATAAGTAAAAGTACAAGGGAGATTGATTATTAGCATTATAGCAAATATCCTCTGCATAAGTGATCAGGATATTAAATTTATAATTATTTTAACAGCTATTATCAGAAAAGCATGTTCAAATATGAATAAGTAACTTATTAACCAACTATTCATCTCAGGCAAACACCTATATTTGAATAAAAGTAAAAGTTTTTCTTTTTATTTGCTTTTAGGATGCCATTTAACAAATGGAAACACCTCATAAACACACCCTCCATAAAATTCCACTATAGCTTTTTGCATCCTTGAATTCACATGAAATTAATATTTAAATTGATCTTGACTATCTTCACTGTTCCTTTTTTAATAATTAGACATTAGAAATAATTTTGGAAAATTTCAACTGCTCAATTCTAAATATATCTGCTAACCAAGTCTATAGGGAGTAGAGGATAATTTTAAAAGATAATTGCTAACAGCTTACTTAAATCCTTCCTTACAACAGATTGTTTTATAATAAAGCTAACATTGAATAATATTAATGTGTACACATTTTTTCTTTTTTTCTTAATCCAACTGCATTAAAACATATATGGAGTGGTGGTTCTACCTGTCATTTGCAATGTATCTAATAGGTTGGCCAATTTTTAAATAGTGGCCTGATTAACTGTACTAAATATTGGACATTGAATCAAGTTTGTGTGTGTATGTGTGCATGTGTGTGTGTTTGCATGTGTGAATAATCACACTGCATCAAGTTCTTTATAATACCATCCAATGATTTACTTCTTTATACCTCTTTTACCATTAGAGATTTTGCTTTGCTTCTCTGTGGCTCAGCCAACCCTCCAAAATTATGTGATTGTACCTGCTAGCAGTCTCCCTTATCGATATCTTGAAGATGGATTAAGTGAGGCTGGATCTGTGGATTTTGTCTTTAGTCTTGTCAGAAACCAATGCCCTCTTTCCTTTGGGAACTTATGCCATTCAATGAAGAGAAACCATGAACAGTTGTGCTTCCCCACCCCCATCAATGATTCTTGAATGATCAGAATATAGGGTTTCAGTTATTTGTTATCATTCCTGTGATAGGTAAAATCTATGTTTCTCAATTATCTTGAAAACTTACCAAACCCCTTTCTTCTATATATTTACACAATTATTTACTTTGAAAGGGCCAATTTTGCAATACTTCCATAGCTGATAGTAAGCTTTTGCTTTTTTAATTGTGACAATCTGAAAGCTTATTCTGAAAGCTGCTTCCAGAGAAATCTAATTATTCTTGGTTGGGAATGTTCTTCTGGTGATACCACTGGCCTCCTGGGTACTAAGCATGTCTGATGATAGGTGATTCATAAGCACAATGTGACATTTCCCAATGAGCTGTTTTGTCACAGGTTATCCATTTTGTCAGACGTGTTATTTCATCCTGAGCTTTAATGTGACTATCATGTTGCTGGGCAAGTAGCTGAGAGTGTCATGTAGCTTTTCAAAACCTTAACACTCTTTGAATCAGAATATATAATTTTCAAATCAGCACATGTGAAATTTAAATGAGGATCTCAACAAATCACAGCTAATTCTTCCCTCTTATTTAATAACCTGGGTCCAATGTATGAACATTAGACTGCCATACTCAGCTCTTGCATACTCGGGGACTTAGGTTCTCACCAGGGCAGACTCGGCTTACCTGTTCTTGTGTTCAATTACTCTGGGATGAGTTTGAAGAAAGCAGTTTGTTTAGATGACAAACTGCTTGATTTCTGACAAATGCAGGAGAATCTGCTTTTTTTTTTTTTTTTTTTTACTTTTCATACAATTCCAGTGTTCGTGCCTCTAGTTTTGCCTTTCTTATCCTCCCATCTTGCGCATTAGTATATCTATTAAAAGATGAATCTGTAATTTCAGTATAATTAATTTTGATATAGTAACTTAATTGCGTGTGTTCTACAAATTCAGAAGAGTTGAATATTAGAATCAAAGCTTCAGCACCAGTACAGTATAGACATCAAGGCCACTCTTAAAGATGGCTCACTTCCCTAAGTAATTTTTAAATAAGCATTGAGAAGTGAAATTTGAAACATCTGGGTGGTTCAGTCAGTTAAGTGTCTGCCTTCAGCTCAAGTCGTGATCCCAGGGTCCTGGGATTGAACTCCATGTATCAGGCTACCTGCTTAGTAGGGAATCTGCTTCTCCCTTTGCTCCTCGTCTCGCTGTGCCCTCTCTCTCTCAAATAAATAAATAAAATCTTAAAAAAAAAAAGAAAAGAAAAATCAAGTCATCATAGAATTCTTTTTAATTAAATTATTTTGAAATTAGCTAATTAAATTTACAGAATTTGAATTAGTTGAGAGCACAATTTTAATAGCTGGAATTTTCTTTTAAATTTTTCTTTTTATTTGCCTTACTCGTTTGTTTTCTTTTAAAGTGATTATATATATTTACATAGATAGAGATGCATGTGTATGTATCCAAAATCATCATGGCAATAAAATCAAGCCAATTAATGTTTGAATCAAAGCAAAGAATGCAGAAAAGGAAAGACTACAGAAAGAAAAAGCAATGGTAAGCTTTGTAAAACTAAACCTTAGAACAAAGGGTAATATCTTAACAGGAACAACTAAATGCTAAACCAAAGAGAAGGTAAGTTTAAGCATATTCACATTTAAAAGTTAGAAAGTAAGAAGGGGCAAGATCAGTACATATGAAACTGCTAGTATCTTCATATTTCACAGTGAAGACTTATACTGCATCATACCCATTCATGTAGTTTTTTAAAAAATAATTATTTCACTTCTTAATATTTTTCATAATTTTTTTCTTTTTTTAAAAAAAGATTTTATTTTTTATTCAGGAGAGACACAGAGAGAAAGGCAGAGACATAGGCAGAGGAAGAAGCAGGCCCTCTGCACGGAGCTCCATGTGGGACTGGATCCTGGGACTCCAGTATCATGCCCTAAGCTAAGGCAGGCACTCAACCACTGAGCCACCCAGCATCCTATGTATCTTTTATTTCTTGACATTTTTTGCATTGTTTACACTAGGATAACTCCTAGTAAAAACACAAAACATTCAATTGATTTTTTCCAGAAAATACTTAAAACAAATATGCTAAGATACCATTGGTGGTTAATTCTGGGTAGTAAAAATATGTAAGATATGGGTGGCTTGCTTACTACTTTGTACATTTCAGTACTTTTTAATTTTAAAAAATAACATTTTCAAGGAATTAAGAAACACAAGACACTGTAGAACCTACTATTGACAAAGAATGGTACTTGCAAAAAAAAAAAGAATTGAACAAATTATTTTCATAATGTAGGGCTATGTTCTGCGTGTTAGTCAGCAACCCCAACAATATTTCCATTCCATTAGGGAACCACTTTTGAACCTGGTAAAATGAGGATGGAATTCATAAGAGCAATATATGCATTCTATGAAAGCATCTGGTGATTTTGGTAATACTGTCGTGTTCAGACTTATTTTCCTGCCAAATGATAAGGCTGAGTTTTAAGACTAATTCCTATATATTTTATTGTCCATAGATTTTCAACCAGTAAAAGTATATTTTCATTGAAGGAATAAATAAATTGCCTTATAATTTTCACAGCTTTAAACTTTTCTGAGAAGTTTATTTTTTTTTCATTTTGAAAAATAAATGCCACATATTTTAGAATAAGTAGGTCCATTTAACTTTGGAAATGGAGTCTCCACAGACTCCCCAAAACGTTCTGTATATATTGATGTTTGAGAAGGAAAGTAATTGTAGGTGTCATTTCTACCCCATTTTCTACATAATATACTATCTGATCAACATGGTCTAATGTCAAAGAGGAGGAGTAGAGTTAGCACTCACAAATGAAAAATTAATCACCCTTATTGACTTTGAGGTAAATTCTGGGAAGAAAGAGAATAGAATGAGGTACAATTTAGGAATATAAGTGCTGAAGTAATTGAAACATATTTTTAGAAATAACCATCTTTAATGTTTATATAGAATACTCCTGTGGTTTGTTCATAAATATATTAAAGAACTGGCATATAGCTTAGCTAATTTAGAATCCATAAACTGTTACTTAGTGAGAGTACTAATTGTATTATCTTTCTGTCCCAGTTCTTTGTATAGTTCCTTCATGTGGCGGGGTGTCACCACTTGTAAAATAAGTGTTTGCTGAAGTTAGAATTGACTTCTTCAATGCAGGAAAATGATGAATTCCAAGGCAAGATTGCCTACTATTTTCAAATTGTAAGCAAGTCAGGAAATTGGCCTGATCCTAATCCACTACAGCTTAAATGGATAACCGAAAGACTGTTTTAATAGTCTATTAAAACATAACTCATCATTATGCCCAACATTGAATATTTTCTTATTCTGTCTGTAATAACAGAGGTGAGGGATATTTCTTGTTAGTCTCTCAGACCCTCCCATAGGTTACTTGAAACTAAGTCTTTATTATTATAGGTCATAAAGTGGAAAAGATTGATTAAGTTTTCATTTATGAATATCCATTCTCCTCCTTTACAACATTAGACTATGTTGATGACATAGTTTTTGATTTAGAAAGGGTCTGGGCAGCCCCAGTGGCACAGCGGGTTAGCACTGCCTGCAGCCCGGGGTGTGATCCTAGGGACCTTGGATGGAGTCCCATGTCAAGCTCCCTGCATGGAGCCTGCTTCTGCCTCTGCCTGTGCCTCTGTCCCTCTCTCTCTCTGTGTCTCTATGAATAAATAAATAAGATCTTTTTTAAAAAAGGGTCCTTGACCTGAAGTAGAGACTAGGTTTGGGTTTCCTCTGCCCATTTGTAATTTTGCATAAAGGTTAAGGAGGCCATCTGAGCTCTTGGGACTCATTTCCATTTTGTAAAGTGGAGATGATATTGTCTGCCTTTTACAACTCTTAGGTTTGTCATGATAATCAGAAGAATTAATGAATAGATTGTGAAAGATTACATCCCAGGTAAGGTGTTTGGACTAATCGGTGTATCTGGGTAAAAACTAATTTTTCTAATTTCCATGATTCTGTTTCACTAGTCACATCTACTTCCACTCTCCTTCCCCCTCCACTTAGTCCGGTTCTCACTTTGGAGACTCACATTCTGTTTATTTCCAGAGATGCTCCCAATTTAACTCTCTTAGGTAATAATCCCCTCACCCCACCCCCAGGGAATATGCCTATGATGTTTTCTCTAGTAATTTTTTAAATATAGTTTTCATTGGGGTGCTCCTCCCATGTATTTTTAGGTAAAATAATTTCCTTTACTGCATGCATTGATTACTTTTAGGTGAAATTTTATAAGTTTGTGGAAATGATTGAATAGGAACTAGTGAGTCAGCCCTGAAAGGAACTTTATGAATGGATAATGCAATTCCCTCCCTCAAATAAAAGCACTATACATCTCACATTTAGTTTATATTGATTGCTTTCTGACATGGAAATAAACCAATCTTTATATTATGCAGGATTCCTGTTAGTGGAAATATCAAGAATATAAATCTTATGACTTCTATTTCTGTGCTTTTCTCCAACCTGAAGGGACCCTAAGCAGGTTTTTAATTAAAGTAATGTGAGCCACTGAGTGTATCACCCCTTTTATGCATGATCAGGTTACCATAGCATATATTCCAGCTCTCTTGTAAACTTGAATTTTATGGATAGGTAATAAAATCCTTCTTTCCAAGGTTTGCAATTTTATTTCCACTTTAAAAAGCAATGTAGTCTTTGACAATGCTTATATAAAAATGTGTAAAGTGTCAGTAGTTCACATAAAGATATTTTAGATTGGGTTTGCAAATGTGGACTTTTAAGCTCCCTTTATTTTTTTTGCCTGTTTAGAAAATGAAATGATACTACTTTTTTCTAGACAATTTATGTTTAATAGAATTTTAAATTACTTAATTTGAAAATTAACACTAAATCATGGATTCCAGCAGAAATGTTTTAGATTTTAATCAGTATTCCATTGTACATAGCATTAAAACTCTCAGTCTTTGGAAGGAAGCTTAAAGACTGTCAGCTTATTTATATTATCAAATGTTAGACCCACATTATGCATGTTCCTGTGTGTAAACACAGGTGGTAATATAGGGTATGGCTCCTAACTGTGGTGTTTGGAAGTACATGAACCTCCAACACTTATTGGCATTAAGACTTTGAAAAGTTAATTCATCTTTTTTAAGACTCAGTTTATTCATCTGTAGAAGTGAGAATGATTGTATTACACCTTTTCAGTTTTTAAAAAATTAGAGATAGCACAATTGATGCAATTGATACAAAGGAAGCATTCTAAAGTACTATTATTAATTATTCATTCATTCAAATTAGTAAAAACCTTCCCTTTTGCTCAGTTTTAAATAGGAGGCTTGAAATACATTAGAAGATGGTCTATGAACTTGAGATTTGTGTAGAGCACTGTGTATTAACCAAAGTTTGTCTATGGTCTTACACTAATTAAGGATTTTTCGATAGTGCTTTGAACTAGCTAGGTAAGTTTCTTATGCCAGGTCTGCCCATATCCCAAATTGGTTTGAGAAATTTCTTGCATTTCCTTTTGTTCTGCCATAGGACATTGTTTTTTTTTTTTCTGTATAATGTTGACTTTTCTAGTTGAGGGCTGGTATGTGGTATGCTGGACTTCTGGATGGCCAAAGGTTTAATTGTTAAGGATTGGCTGAAATAACTTTCTTTCTTCTCTTTATGATATATCTTTGAAAAATTTTGTGGAGTTAAAATTACCAAATAAATTTTAAATAATATTGATACCTTCAAATATTTTCTTTATGCTACTTTAAAAAATATATATATATAATATATATATATATATTATGATTTTGAGTCACAATATCTATGACAATATCTATGACTATATATGTATTTCATATATATATATATTTAAAATTTGAGTCACAATATCTATGACTATATATATATTTCATATATATATATTTAAAATCAGCAGGAATCTACTATTGCTAACAAAACATGCCATTTATATGTTGTAGCCACCTGCTGATATTAAATAAAGAACTGAATTTTAAGAAGGAATTTTCTTAAGAACAGATTTTTATTTGACAAAGTGTAAGTCTTTCTTATAACTTTCGATGATGCAGGGCTAAATTTACTTATTTTTAAGTAGAGATGCTGAGTGATATAGAGGAAATATGAACTCTTGGCTTGAAGACAGAATGTTTGCGTTGTAGGCACACATGGCATTCCTTCTTAACTTAGAACTATGATTTAAGTCTTTTCACTGCAAATTTTTCTTTATGAGATAGTCTTATGAGCCTTAACACCTCAACACTGAGAGTCTGGACAAAATATGTGTTTTATTTTGTTTGGTCTTATTTTTCTTCACATAAGTTGGCTTGTTTTTAATTTACACAGAATGCTGCAGTTTATATTGTGTATCATAATAACAAAGTTATTAATGTGTAAAGAGTTAAACAAAAGTCACTTTGCAAACCTTCTTAGACTTCTTAGACTATATCTCTTAAGATCATATTTTATCACAGGATTCTTTTTTTTTTTTTTTTTTTTTTTTTTTTTTTAAATTTTTATTTATTTATGATAGTCACAGAGAGAGAGAGAGAGGCAGAGACACAGGCAGAGGGAGAAGCAGGCTCCATGCACCGGGAGCCCGACGTGGGATTCGATCCCGGGTCTCCAGGATCGCGCCCTGGGCCAAAGGCAGGCGCCAAACCGCTGCGCCACCCAGGGATCCCTATCACAGGATTCTTTATCAAATAACTAGTTCTCAGGGAGCAGAGTGGATTGAGTGAAATGATATGTCTAAATGAACTGGGAAAGGTTTCTCACATGATATAATAACTGAGCTTGGAAATGGAATTTTCCTGGTGAAGAAAGAGGAAATGACAGTACAGCTACAAAGACTAATGCAGTAGTTGGGAGGTGGAACTGGAGATGAAAATTCCATTAGCTGGAAAGTTTCCAAGTTCTGGTATTATAAAACACACTTCATGCTGCATTAAGCAACAGTTATAAAGACATCGATATATAGTGGACCAAACAAGGTAGAAATGTACTTCCATTTCTATAAACGTCTTGAGGTTGTGCAGAGCAGATACTCATAGATATTGTGACTCAAAATCATATAAAAATAACTTTTCCAGTTAGAATATCATAATTTAGCTGGCAAAGAAATCATGTATAAAACAAACCGTGTGTATTCAAAAAGAAGAAAAACTGCATATCTGACATTACAAATGTGTAATTTCTCTACAAACAGAAAAAAATGCTGAAGAACATAATAGAACTGAAAAAAGAAAAAAAAGAAAAAGAAAAAATTGGGCAACATATAAATATTGGTTTTTCAGAACAGACCATTAGCACAAAAGGAGATAGCAAAGTGAAATGTCTATTCATGATTAAAATTCCCTTTAAAAAGAATTGAAAAAAAGACAAATTAAGTTTGGTGTTCAATTTCTCTAGGAAATGCTACAATATTTGGGATTTAAAATATTGCTGATATGACTAGTTTAAATGTGTTCATACATCTCACCTGAAGTAAAGCCCTCCTGGGAAACAGGAAGATAACAAATATTTTTTCTTCAGAAAATATATTATCATTATTCTAATTGGAATTATGATTATTTGATGAAATTCAATTAGTGCTTATTAATAATGAGCACAACATAGAATGCATTATGGCTGGGGACCCAGTTGGCTAATCTTCTTATGCTCTATAATACACGTGCTGGGAAATGAAGATAGAGAACATGAGATGATAGCAGAGCATACTATCACCACAAAAGTAGACTTTATTCTCTTTAGAGCTTATTGAATTTTGAAGCTCCATGGGAGAGAGTGTTTTATAATTTATTGTACATTGATGGCCATAGAGATCACGTCAGAAATTTGCTTACATTGTTCTTATGATGATGTCTGTTTTCTAGAAAATTTTAGAAAGTTTCTTGTGAAAATGTGCCACTCTTTAGGGAGGTGACTATCTAACTGCTGCTGGTATGTGCTAGGACCCTAGAGTAATAAGACTGCCTATGAGTCTTATGTGTTTTCCATTCAAATATGTTTTAAAATTTTGAAGTTTTACAGAATATATATTCTGTTCATGATGCAGAATCACCTAGATGGCACATAGAACATTTAGGTTGTCATCAATGTGCAATGATATTTTAGTGGGAATATCAACTCTGTCACTGGAGAATTATGTGTCACTGAATAGTCCAGATCCCAAAAGGGCATAACAAGAGTCTCATAATACATTAGTTCTCAGGTAAAAATATCTGAAAATTGAGTTTATGTGTGATTAGCCATTTCAAAGGTTAAGAATGAAAGTAGTCTACTGAGCAAAATGTAATATACATATGACAAATCAAACGAACACATGGTATGTGTCATTTTGCTCTGAATGCTTTACATATGTTCTCAGGTAACTTCACAACTTCCCTATGGGTTGGATATTATTTTCACTTTTATTTTACAGATTTGTAAATAGAGCCCAGAAGGCAGAATCTAAAGTCACATTGCTACCTGTTGATTGAGTTGAAATAAGAAACCACACAAGCCCACTTCAGAGTCTGTACACTTATTATTTTGCCATACTACTAAATGAACTGATTATCATAGATTTTAATTATATCCTAAAGGTCTTAGCTGAGAGAAATGTGGAATTGGGGTATCACATGGAATCTGAAAAACCATACAATCACCACATTGAGCTATTTTGGATAATATGATCAGTTCTGAGCTCCATACATAACTCTTTTTCTGGGGGATAGATTCTCAGCTACTTCTCCCTTCTGCTGTGTTAATACAGTCATCCTGACTTTCCTCATAGGTGTTATAGCTTAACCTGAAAACATCCAGCTTAGCCAGGGCTCTAACATTCTTGTTATGCTCTACCCAGGGCAATCTAGAACCAGTTCCTTTATCCTCTCACCTCTGAGTAGAGGAGTGTTCTAAAAATCCTTATCACTTGAATCTCAGTGATTAGATTCTGGAATTTCATTGTTCCTAAAGTCTCCCACTGTCAATGTCCAACACTTGTCCTATTGCATTTAACCCAATATCATGGCATCCCATTGAGATACACTGCGCAAAACTATTGATTACCCAACCTGGAAATTCTTTTTTTTTTTTTTTTAAGATTTTAGTTATTTATTCATGAGACACACACACACACACACACACACACACACACACACAGAGAGAGAGAGAGAGAGAGAAGCAGAGACACAGGCAGAGGGAGAAGCAGGCTCCATGCAGGGAGCCTGATTTGGGACTCGATGCCGGGACTCCAGGATCACACCCTGGGCCAAAGGCAAGCACTAAACCACTGAGCCACCCAGGGATCCCCCAACCTGGAACTTCTATCTGAAGCCTAGTCACTGTCCCTCTGTGTTTGATTTCTTTGTCCAGGCTCCGACTACCCATGCTACTGATATCACAACAGGTTTTCATACAGAATAGTATGTCAATGTGCTATCACATAGCAGAATAACTTTTATAATGTGAGTTCTTAACTTGATTTACCATTTGGCTGAAGAAGGTCTCTCAAACCCAGACAATGTGTTTTATAACATGAGATTTAACTTGATTTATTATTTGGCTGAAGGTCACTGAAACCCAGACAATGTGTGCAATATTCTATGTATCTTCATAAACACTTTTTTTTTTGTTGTTAAAAAGTATCTAGAGTTTAAATTTTTTTTCTCAAAGGAGCTGTAATCCAAAAATATTTAGAACCATTGCTACTAAGAGATGCAAAGGAAAAGAGAACAGTGACTCTTACTTTTTAGACCCTTGAAATAACTTTTCAAAGATTAACATGTTCTTAGAGTTAATATTTGACATGTTCACTAACCATTTGTGGCTAATGGCTACTTTATTGGACAGCATAATTTATAACAATAAGTAAACTTATATATATAGAAATTTATAATATGGTGGCAGGGAGAAGTATTCCAGTTCGTTTTTGATGGTTCATTAAAACCAAGTGCTAAGGATCAGAATAGCAGTAGAAAAATGTCTCCTAAGATGATGTATTTAAAAATAATTTTAAATATCTGGGAGTAAGAAATGCTGGTACATTTGATCTATATCAGTACAATATGCTCACTGGGTTTTTTAAAGATCAAATATGTAAAGTGATTCTCAAGTGGTTTATTGGTGCTGATGAAATGATACTTTGTAGAAATACAGTAAATTATATAATTGAATCCAACAGGAATTTATAAGTTCTCAAAATCTAGTAATGTTCTACCTACCTTAAAATAAAGTATAGCATACCACAGCTTTTAAAAAATTCTGGAATCACAAAATACTGTTAAGAAACCAGTAACAAAACATACTACGTAATTGGTAAAGATTGTTGTAAAGATAAAAATCAAGTTATGTGTCATAATTGGTGGCTATAAAAAGCAGGTACCTTTATTGAGTAAACAAGATAGAACAAATGTTGCAGTAAAAATTACGTAACCAACAAAATAAGTTAATACCTCTGGCCCAATGAAAGTAGCACAACAAATACTATACAAACAACTGTTATAAAGCATAGGATAAAATAATAAATTTGAAGAAAAGGCAACATTTCCCTTCATATTAGTATATAGGGAGCATCAGGGGAAAAAAGAGATAAATGAGTGCTAATCAAACTCATAGATCACTAAATATCCCTGTGAAGATTGTATTTGGTGAATTAAGTGGCTCTTAGCTCATTTTGTGTGTGTAAATCTTTATCTTATTCTTTTAAGTGGTAACCTTCCAAGATACTGTTCTATAAACCTCTTCAAAGGATATTTCTGACATGTACAACATTGAGCTTAAATTTCACATTGGAGCAATATCTCAATTGTGTTTGATTATGGTAGTAAAATTTTTGTATTTAAAATTTTTAGTAAAAAAGTCAGTTCTAACTCTAATGAACTGTATAGGCCATGGCTCTTCCTATTTGTAAGAAACTTAAAACCACACTCAGATGTTTTCTTTACTGTGCTCTTCTACTGTATCACCACTACTTGGGGCCCTATTATTGAGATCCTTAAACCCTGAGTAATATTTGGTTGTGTTTTATAATGCTGATAAAAGACATTTTGGAAAAATTCTTGTCAAGATCGGTTGAAAGTATTATAATTAAAATTAAAGATTTCTTAAACAAAAACATTGTATGCTGAAAGAGAAAAAGATTTTAATAATTAATTGTTTGTTTCCTTTTTGTAAAAGGGTCTTTGCCCTTCATTTCATAAAAATTCCACGGTTTCTTAAGACCCAGAAACCATGTAAAAGAAACCAAGAAATCTATAAAATAGATATAGGAATCATTATGGTTTAAGTAGAGTGCAAGAATTTTTCTTTCAAGTAATTTCTGAGCCTTACCAAATATTCAAATTTTTATGTCAAAGAAAATATAGAGAAACTATCATTATTACCACCACCACACATGCGCATGGGTGTGTGAACACATACATGGAGAAGAGAGGGAGACATAGGGAAAAGAATGAATACTGGGATCTTGACATGGGAAAGCAAAGAAGTTTGAATTAATAATGTTCATCTCTCTGCTCCATTAGGCTTATAAAAATGTGGGCTAAAAAAAATAAATAAAAAAAAAATGTGGGCTTTGGTGTTAGGCGCAATGGATTAGTATCCCATCACTACCTCTCACTTGTTGTGTGACGTTTGACAAGGCATTCAACCACTATGGCCTTCACTTTGTACATCTTCTAAATATGGAGAAAATTATAGCTCCCTCGTAATCTCGGGCAAAGATTTTATCATGTCTTATTTCTCTCTTCCTAGAAGTAAATAATTTACCCTAGGGCACAATATACGTTTAAGAAACAACAGTTTAAGGGGTGCCTGGGTGGCTCAGTCTGTTAAGCATCCAATTGATAACAGCTCAGGTCTTGATCTCAGGGTCATGAGTTCAAGCCCCAAATTGGACTCCATGCTGGGCATGGAGCCTACTTTAAAGAAATTTTAAAAAATAAGAAAGAAACAACAATTTTGAAATGGAATAAATATTATGTGTTATAAAACCAACAGTTTTCAGAATAACATACGGGCTCAGTGTTAGCTATGATTGTTTTGGTAATGGTGACAGTTATGTTTCCATTTGCTAAATTATTCTTATTAAATTATATATCATTTAAACTACTATTTCTGTGAAATAGATGTATTCTTTTCTGTCTCAAATTCTACTTCAACTGGTTTTCTTATATTTTCATTGTTATATTTCACATGTGCCGTTCAGCTCACCATAAACTATTATACACAATACATATTGTAACCACATTTTAATTTCATATTTCAGAAAGATAATGAAACATTGTCACTGTCATCTATAAACCATGCTTTTGTCCTCTCATAATCTAAAGATTTCAGCTTAACTTTGACTAAAGAATTTTTTCCAGAACCTTCTATCTAAAGCTTACCTTTGAATTACAGTTGTGAGAAATAAGTGTAGGAGAGTGTTTTGCCAAACATAGAATCGAAGAGAGCCGTCTGGACTCTGCATTTGATCCTATTGTGACCTGATTCTCATTTATTCTTGACAAAATGCACAAGTCCAAAGACCTTGGGACTCCTTGGAGAGCAAGCATCTCCAGAGTTAAATAAAGCTGAATAAGCAACCTGTATGTAATTGAATTCCTCAATTGTCTACATATTTAAAAATAAGGGTAGTATCCCTGGCACTTACATAGTAAGAATTACCACATTTGAAGTAGTCCTAAAATAATTTGAAAGGCTTTTTTGTTTTTTTGTTTGTTGCCAGGCCAAGAAAAATAATCTGTGGAAAAAGAAGAGTTTCGAAGGTTTAGGGAAATCTTTGTGTTTTAACTATTTCTCAATGCCATTGCGCTTTCTCCAGCATGCAATTTTTAAAAAAAGATTTTATTTATTTATTCATGAGAGACACACAGAGAGAGGCAGAGACATGGACAGAGGGGGAAGCAGGCTCCTTGTGGGGAGCCCAGTATGGAACTTGATCCCAGGATCTCAAGATCATGACCTGAGCCGAAGGAGGATGCTCAACCACTGAGCCACCCAGGTGCTGCTCACTATAACCTTTGAAGCAATACATAGTAACAGAAAAAAACAAAACAAAACAGAAATAGGGCTAGAAATAAAATATCCTCTATTATATGGCCCCATTAAGTGCCTAAATGGCTTCAAAATGTCTCACATCGAGCCTGCAGATGTGGCATGTTTTCAGCAAATATTACTTTGATAATCTCATAGTCTTTATGGCTCAAATAATAATTTTTCAAAAAACATCCTTAACCTTCTTTAAACTTTCATTTTTAAGCAAAAAGAAGAATACTGTTTCCAACTACATGTTGATCCATCATCAGATCATCAGAAATAACACATTAGCACAATCTCCTGTCTGAAGAGGTATCACTCTGGAAATCCTTAAACATTGCCATGTTGTGCTTGTATCTCATTTATAAATTAATCACGTACCAAGTTGTCAAAAGTCTTCTCTATTTTTCTTTTAAAATTTCTTTAACATCAGAATTTATTTTGCCAATTAACTTTTAATGTATTTGAGGGCAAACGTCATATTCCTGTATTTCTTTATACCTATTACAATCAAGATTTTCCTGTTTTGTTTGATGAAGCTGGGCTTCTTAATTTGCATGTTGCCTACTTTGACACAGTAGTAATAGCTAACATGTATTGAGTAGGTAACATTCCCACATACTCTTCTGGTATATGGATGGTAACTCATTGAATCCATTGAGATTACACCTATTTTACAGATGAAGAAACCAAGAAGAAGGATTAGTAATTTGCCCAAGGTATATAGCTCATAAGGGGCCATGGTTTCTGTGAACCCCACAGTTTGGTCCCATAATTTTTAAAAAATATTTTATTTATTTATTCCTGACAGACACAGGGAGAGAGAGAGAGAGAGAGAGGCAGAGACACAGGCAGAGGGAGAAGCAGGCTCCATGTAGACTCGATCCCGGGTCTCCAGGATCACACCCTGGGCTGAAGGCAGTGCTAAACCGCTGGGCCACTGGGGCTGCCCCTGGTCCCATAATTTGAACTGCCTTTCACTTTCTACATCTGTCTTCACTTTCTAAATCTGAAACTTCTTGAAAGAGCACTACAGGGAAAAATGGAAAAGGAAGACTGAATAGAGGGAATAACAGTGGGAGTATGTCCATCGCAAAAGTCATATAGCCATTTAACATAAGCTGTGTGGAGCCAGGTTGAAAACAGAGTGTGAGAAGGCATACCTTTCGTGATGTGAATGAAGAACTCATACCTGTCACTCTTCAAAGATCCTGTATGACACAGTTCTCAGAAACATCACAGCGTCAGGACAAGATATTGCTCTTTCTCATACTGAACTTCGAAGAAATTTTCAGGCATTACATTAAAAAATCATTCTGTGAAGGTGAGTCTAGGAGAACAGTAAGGTTCTGTTAGTCCTTGAGAATGTAAATTGGTGCAGCCATGGTGGAACACAATATGGAGGTTCCTTGAAAAATTTTTAAAAAATAGAAATACCATGTGATCCAGCAATCCCACTTCTCAGTATATATCCAAAGGAAATGGAAACAGGTTCTCCAAGAGTTATCTGCACACTCACGTTCATTGTAGCCTTATTCCCAATAGGTAAAATATGGATATGACCTAAGTATTCATTTATGCATGAAAAGATGAAGAAGATGTGGTACATATATGCAATGGAATATTATTCAGCCATGAGAAAGAAGGAAATCCTGCCATTTTGACAACATGATGAAACTGGAGGGCATTAAGCCAAGTGAGAGAAGTCAGACAAAGACAAATACTGTATGGTATCATTTTTATGGGGAATCCAAAAAAAGCAAAAATCAAACTCATACTAACAGAAAGTAGAAAAGTGATTGCCAGGGGCAGAAGGGCAGGGGAAATAAGACGTTAGTAAAAGGGTACAAATGTTCGGACTTCAGATGAATTAGGTTTGAGAATCTAATATAGAACCTGGTGCCTATAGTGGGTTATAAAGTATTATATAACTGAATTGCAAAAAGAATAGAACATGGATGTGTTACTTAACTCGTTGAAGAAAATCCTTTTACAATATATATCAAATCACCATGATATACACTTTAAATATCTTACTATTTTCATATCAATTATACCTCAATAAAGCTGGAATTTAAAAAAAGTGTGCAAATCCAAATGGAGCCTTCTAGTACCTTGGTTGAACTTTTGGCACCTTAGTTCTGGTACCTTAGAGAGAAATAGTGATCATAATCATAATGAAGATTTGGACAATGTTACTAGCAGCACTTAGTAACATCAATGATGTTGCTCCCATTTTGCAGCTCAGGAAACTGGAGCTTGGATGGGCCAAAGTGACATAAAAAGTCAAAGAACAACTAGGTAGCTGAAGCCCATCTGTACCTAAGGCTTTACTCTAAAATCTATGTTCCTCCTCATTATGCTATAATGATTTTTCTCACTTAGGCATTTTGAAGGAAAATGACTCTATGAGAAATTAAACATTGCACTCTCTACTTTAGCTATCTGATCAATAATGCTGGTTAAAGACAAATTTGCTGTCCAGTAGGTGGCTGGAAGGCTTAACACTTTACAACAGGAGCAGGGAAACAGAAATTCTTGTCTACTTCACATAGCTCTACAAGAGGGGAAAAGATAACAGGTAAATCAGAACTGTCCTTAGAATGTAGTTCAATACTTATTCCAATTTGCCATTGTTTTAGTATGTATGCTAATCTGCTCAGGCTGCCATAACAAAATATCACAGACTGGGTGACCTAAGCAACAGAAATTTATTTTCTCACAGTTCCAGAGGCTTTAAGTCCATGATCAAGGAGAGAATAATTCAGTTTCTGGTTAAGGATTCTCTTTCTGGCATACAGACCTTCATTTTCTATGTCTTCACTTGGCCTTTCTTCAGTGCATATGGGGAGACAGGAGGAGGAGCAGGAGAAATGGTGAGCATGAGCCAGTATGAGCACTCTAGCATCTTTTCTTATAAGGACACCAATCCTCATCAGATCCTGGCACCCTTTCTTATGACCTCATTTAACTTTAATTACTTCCTCGGAGGCCCCACCTCTGAATACAGCCACACTGGAGGTTAGGGCTTCAATATATGAAATTTGAAGGGACACAAACACTCAATCCGTAACAAGATGGAAGCCTCAACTTGTCTCTGGGTTTATCTGGAGTCTCCCTAACAGCCTTGATAAACCTCATGCAATGGCCATATTGATATATACGTAGTCTGAATATAAACACACGGGTTCAGTTTAAAGTTTTCAATTGCTTCATCTTGTTGCTATCTCCCAGTGGTTGGTTTCTAAGAAATAGCTCTTGTGTCTGTGGTTCACCAGGCTTCTAGTCAGACGAAAGCACTGTTGGTTGCCACCTTCCAACCCTACCAGTAACATGCATGTTCAGTTCGGCCCCTTACTCCACCCCGTGATGAATTGCAAGGCCCCATGGTGAGACACATTCTGTAGAAGAAGAATGAGAAGCCCTACTCTAGAACTACACTAATATTTTCAACACACGTATTTTGAAAAGCAAGCTGGGAAAGGGAATTTACCAAGCCATTAATTCTTGCTTCTCAGAAAATAGCCATCACAATAGAAAATGAGGCTTAGTAATATATATTCCACACTAAAATATTACTATTCGTCTGCAAATTAATGGAAGCAAATCAACACATTAAAATTTTGAGGTGATACAATTCAGTAACACAGTCTTTTTAAAAAAATTGAGTGTAGTGGATATAAAAACAATCTGTGAATAAAAATTATTCAGTTTCACATAGCCCTACTTAAATATTAAACTCATAACTATAAAATTAGCTTATTGAGTAACTACTATATAAAAGAACAATAAATATTTCAGATCATTCTCCATTTCCTTAAAATAACACTTTTCACATATTTATATTAACTGTGCAAATTGTTAACATTTATTGAATTACTGACTTTTATGTATTTAAAGACTAATTTTGTTTAGATATATTGTGAAGAACAGTTGGAATTTTGATACTTCTAGAAACAGTTTAACACATATTAATTATAATAATAACTTACATCAGTGCTAAAGGATAATATTGAACTTTATTTTGTACTTGTAGTTCAGCTTAGTAGTTTAATGAGTTTCTCAGCCATAATACCTAAACAGAATTCCAGGAAGCATTGGGATGTGTACTATAAACGAAGTTTAATTCTGTCTTGAAAATTTATCAAACTTCTGTGACTTAAACTTTATGCAAGAGCACTCTTGGAACTAGTGGTTCCTAGATTTCACATACTAAAGTGATACCTATGGTTATAGAGCAAACAAACGTGCTTTTGTAACCGTGACTTTGTTTTAGATAGATTGAGTGAGTCAATGCATTTATATACACTATGTGAGTGGTTAAGGAGTCATTTTGTGTTCCTTTTACTTTGCTTATTTTTAAGAAACTTTTTGTTTGTGCGTGTTTGTGTATTTTTACCTTCTCAAATATGGCATTTCTAGATATATGGTGATAGAAATTTGCATTTATTTAAGTCTACTTCAGAAATCTTTGTTTTAAAATGATATTCAACTTTTTTGATGTGCAGTTACAGGAAAAAAAGTTTAATGAACATATCTTGGATCACCCTGTGGACAAAAAATTTAGAATAAAGTAAGAAAACAAAGATTTAATAGGGCAAAAATGTCAATTAAAATAGAAACTATAAGAAAAAGAAAATATACCTTTTAATTCTGAAACGGACCTGTGTTAAAGCAATTTGAAAATCTAAAGCACAAATTCAGATGAAATTTCAAACTTTTTTATTCCTTGTAAAATCATTATCAGGTTGAAATGAAAGTTTAGTGCAGTTGAAGCCTGTCTGAGCAGAAAACAGATTTCCTTCAGGAGCTACTCCTGGGGAAACTTGTTTTTCTTTCTTTCTTTCTTTCTTTCTTTCTTTCTTTCTTTCTTTCTTTCTTTCTTTCTTCCTTTCTTTCTTGAAATAGATATTGTTTTCTCTTTATGATAAGGGTGAATAAAAATGAAACAGTTATATATATATATCTATATATCTTTATATGTATATATATATTAGATAGATAGAGGATAGATAGATAGATAGATAGATAGATAGATAGATAGATAGATATCACATAAAACAAACCAGGCTGCAAAGAATGTAACACATTCACTCCTTAGGTTCTTAAGTCATTTTTTTTTTGTTCTTTTGTTCTGTAATTGATTGCTAGCACCCCCTTTAACCCACCTTAAAGGGCAAGCAGGAAATTCATGTTTTCGTTCATCAGCCCATCCCTCTGAAAAGCGTTCGATATTAAAACAGTTTGCAAGGAGCAAAAGCAGAGGAAACAGGAGGCCCCGCTAGCCTGTAGCAAGGTTAGAAGACGCACGCAAGATGGCCTGCAACATACATCGAGTATTGTTCCTGTCCAGTATTTGCATGGAGATACCAAGTTAATTAGGGTAGGACTCTGTTCTTCACTTTATATGTGACCTTTTATTATATCTGTAGCTCTCTAGTTCATGTGGTGTCATAAAGCTATGGGAAACTCTTCCCAGCTATTTGACACAAACTGGAAAAAATTAAGCATTGATATTTCCTCTTGTCTGAAGGTTTTCATAGCAGCAAATTACTGCAGAGGCAAAGTTGGCGTGGTGGTAGCTTTGCTGTGGGTGTCAGAACGCTGCTTTTGTCTCTCAGCTCCCCGCTTTCCCTGATGATCAGGTGCAACCAAGAGAGCAGTAGGGAGAGGTGGGGTGTGTGCTGGGGGGTGGTTGGTTCAGGAGGAGGTTACATGCCGAATTCCCACGAATGCTGGCGAAGGATGAAAAAGATAAAGAAATCTTGTTTTTCTGAACTAGAGGATTCTCTGCATGACTTCCCCACTGTTGAGGTGATGAGCTTTCAGGCTGAGATTTTATTAACAATTCATATGGAGATTGAGGGCAGTGGAGGAGCAGATTCTCACATAAACTTGATCTGTCCATGAATGCAGTTCTCTGTTTGCCCTGACCCTGCATGGCTTAAGACACTGCCTGTGAGGCCAGTGTGCCAGACACAAAGAAAGAAATGAAAAGCAAGCACATTCCAGGAGTCTGCACAAAAGACCAAGCAGTTTCTAGTGGTCTCCCCAGAGAGGATCTTATCTCTGCGTGGCCCAAAACCTCGAAAATGTTTATTTGTATACCTAAAGTTTTAGAATCTAGTGGCTATTTATTAAGCAATAGTTTATGGTGATGTTTTGCTAGGTTTTAAAGTCTTGTTTTCGGAACTTGTAGCAACTAGAAAAATATTTGCAAGGGTACGTTTTTTGAAGTTTAGCGTTAGAAGTCGCTGGCCTTGAATTGCCTTTACTTTGTTGATTGGTAGGTACCTTGCAAAGAGAATCATTTCCAGGTTTAGAGTGGCCAGGACAACATTTTAAAGCTTGATTTGACTTGGGGGTGCCTCCTGGTACTGCAGCTCTGAAACTTGGGGCAGAGCTAACGCAGGAGGTGAAGCTGACGTGGGGGCACAAGCCTGGACATCCTCGTGCTCCTGAGCACAAACAGCAGGGCTTCCTTAAAAAAAGAAGCAAGTGGAGAGAAAAAGTTTGAGAGAGTCAAAAGTGCAAGGGAGAGAAAGAACTTTTAACATCGTAACATTTCAACAATTATTGGCAGTTCGCTATATCTAGATTCCTTACAACAGGATAATGGCAAGCTATCACGAGATATTTCTCTGCAACTTAATGTCCTAGATTTTATTGTTTAGCAAATACACAAGCTGGAAGTATAATATATTTAGGTTTAGGGGATAAAAATTCGATATGCATAATTCTGTTGCTAAATTACATGTTTCCACAGATGTTTAAAAATCAGAAAATCCAGATACGCAGACTTGATTTTTGCCTACGTGTTTAGCTGTTCAAGTTGTTTTAGAACTTTTATGGTTTGAGAAGTAAATAACCAGTAGAGGAATGCAGGCAAATGCCATTAATTATGATAGGTTTTGTTCCTTTCATTTTACAGTGGTTTTATTTCCATGAAATTAACTGTTGTACTTAGGCTAATTGTCAGTAATTGGTGACAAAATCACTTCATTGTTTTTCTATAGCATGATACTAATTAGGATCTTTGCAGTATTGGCTCAGCCACTTTCTGTATTTTACCTTCTATGTTGAATCAGTGGTAGATGACTATCAAGTGCAACTAAAAAAAATCTATGAGATAAAATGTTTCTATTAATAATTTAGCAAGTCTTTTAAACAGCCTGTCATAAATTAATTTTAAAACGTTGATGGAAGCTCTTATAGGTTTGATCAGTTGGGTCATGAAACATCAACTGATTTTTCTGATTTGAATTGAATGCTATTGGAATCATCTTTACAATATCACCTTTACAAATTTCAACTGCTTAGCCACATGAATTTTCATCTTTCCGATTGTGTCTGCAACATTGAAACCAGCATTGCTACAAGCGTTTTTCTAAGGTATCACAGGGCTGGATGGCATTGTCTTTCTTTCCATGCCTGAAGTTAAGTTGATTCTCAGAAGATATAGTATATTATTTATTTTCTAACTAGTTTTTCTTCTGTTTTGTTTTGCCACACGAGAATGTTTTCTGAGGCTCTATATTTCAAATGAAAGTATATATATGGACAGTTGGGATTATAAAAGCTTGGTTTTATGGTGGTTTTTTTTTAGAGTTTTTTTTTTTTTTCCAACACAGGAAAGTATGTTCGATGTAGGTAATAGGATATAAAGAAAGAAAATGGGAAAATATTCTACTTTGTGCAGAGAGGTTTAATGCCGATGGGAGAAAATAGTATAAACACTACATATCCCATTAATACAATAACAACCAATGCTACTTTGCTCATTTTTTTTCCTTAAAAGAATTCTTCTCAACCAATTCCCCTGTGATTTTTATGAATTTGTAAGTTACAAAAGTTTTTAATACTTTGAAGTTAGTCTCCTTACTTCTTTTCCTCATTCTGAGATACTTTTACCAATCAAGTGCATTTAGAGTTTACAACGCACTCCATTTATTTTAAATGCCTCCATAATGTATAACTTAGAGCTCATGTCTCACAATCCTCAAACAAGTTTTTAAGAAATGATTAGAAAAATAATTGCCTATTAAAAGGTGAAGATTGGTTTGAGCAGGGAGAGAAGAAACTGAATGTTGAAATTGAAAGCATTCATTGTTAACATGACACATATGCACTAAATCTGAAATTGGAGAAAACTCATGAAATACGTATCTTGGCAAGGGGAATTGTTTAAATTTTCTAAAGCTGTCAGCCCATTTTCTCTATTTTTTTTTTCTGTTAAAGAAAAACTTCAAATGGAAAGCTTCACCTTTTGTACAAAGTTGAAATGTTTTGTTATTGCAGGATTGTTCTACACTGTACAAAACCAGGACAATTCAATAGCTTCCAGTGGGGGAATACACAAATGAGAATCTTTCTATCATTTGAGGATGTCCATGGCTAAATGCAAAAACTATAAAAATCTAGTTGTTGCCTTGAAAAAAAGAATCTTTTGATTACAGCAGTGATTTGAATACCCATTCAGCCTCTTTTGTAATGTGATGTAATCAATGCACACCTCCTAACTGAAGAATACTCAGGGTGTGGGGGGGGGGGGGGGCAACTCAAACATCCACTATGTTTAGATGCTGCATTTCAATAGCAATACTGCAGGACTAAAAAAGGTTCTCTTTCTATCCTTTTCATTTTTGTGCCCTCCCCTCCCAAATAAATTCTCCAGAATAAAATTTGATTTGTTCTTTTTTCACTGTATTGGTGTAAACCCTCTATGTTCTCTTGTTCCTTACCAGGTTCACATATATTGAATGTGAAAAATAAACAAGTTTGAGGCTGATTTTCAGTTTAAAGACTGATAAGGTCTTATAAAATTTACTTAGGGAAGATCATTTGTCTCTTTTATTCATACTGCCTTATCACAGCCTCTAGAGAGTACAATAGGATGGGATTTTTCTTTCTTGAGTATTGTGAATGTTCAGGGCAAACACAAGAGAGGAACCAGGAGTCTGGTGATACTATGAGCCACATCCATGGGCATTTGAATCCTATAGGAAAAAAAAAAAACTAATAAATCCAGGCTGCTTCTAGCATAATCATACTTGACAACCATACAGACACCGCTGGGGTTAGCACGGGCAGCCGTCAGCATCTCTGACTGCCCTGGCCCCAGAAGTCCTTTATAATTGTAATCGTTTTCTTCATCAGTCCGAGCTGTGCCAACACCCCTAATTAGCCAGAGCCTCGTTTTATGAATTAAAAACAACACACATGCAATATCATCAACAAGAAGAAGCACCCCACAGCATTAGCTATGTTCTTGGTGTGAACTCACACTCTGTGCAGTTGCATTCAGCTCCTAGCCTCTGACCTGTATGGCATATGCGGGGTTAGTCAACTTCCCCAATGGAAAGTGCACACTTATTGAGATGACCAGATCCCACTCTGATGCTCCCAAACCCCCATGCTGTTTGTTATATTTTAGCGTTGTTGTTTTTTTTCCTAGTGATGTGCTTGCTCACAGCAGAAATAGCCTCACTCTCTTATTGCCAAATGTACTAGCCACAACTAGCCACGAACTAAAGCAAAAAAGCAATAAGTGAAATAAAAAATGATCAGACATAGAACACATTTATTCCAACATAGTTTAAGTTTATGTTGCTCAGATAAGTTCCACATTGCATGAAACTTGTCTCTTCCCAGGGATGAGCCTCCTGCAGCACTTGGGAAAATGGGCAGTGACTCCACTGGAAAGCATAAGCCATAATGAAACAGTGATAATAAGCCTTGAGGTGCTTTAAGTCTGAACTATTTTAGAATATACCAAGTAAAATTGTTTATGTTTCCCATTATACGCATACCTGTGTAAAGATGCATATTGTTCTTCCTTTTCTATCCACATTTTCTGTGGCCTTTTTCTGTGTTGGGGAATATCAGTCTGTGACTTGGGAAAATTGTGCATGACATCAGGCACAAGCCTCAACAAGTAAAAGGTGGATGAAGCAGGTTCACTGATGCATGCCGTGACTCTTACCTGGTCAGGCAGCCCTCAACTCCTGCCTCAGGTGACCACTGTCTGCAGATAAAATGAAATTGTGTATGTTTTGCCCTTTGTTCCATATGACCCATTGTTTTCATGCGCAGATAATGATTTCATTGCAAGCTCATTTATTCAGAATTCAGTAGTAACCTGCAACTAATGATTATCTTGCAGATGACTTAGCCATCTCTCAGCTAAGAAAATAGTGCTCTTTTCTTCTTAACAGCAAAGATGGGCTACTTAAGATTTTACCTCCAAGTATGAACATGGAAAATATTCAAGCTCTAAATCATGCTTTGGGTATACATTTTAGTTCTCTCTTTAACTGAGTTGGGATGAGATGTGACTTTTATATTTTGTCATATTATTCCAAGTATTTCTGAAGATAATTAAACACTTAAAAATTATAAAGAAGTTAAGCACTAATATGTGCTATAATCTTGCATTATAATTTAAATAATAAAAGTAAAATAAAAGTAAGAAGAAGATTTCTGGAAGTGCATTTTTCTTAAGGTGTTCCATGGCAATGAAAAAACTGTGTGAAGACAGAGCAGTCATCTATATCTAATTAAGTTTCAAAACGTTATAGAGAAAATTTGCTAGAATGAAGAAATAAATCTGTCTTTTTGGAAACTACATTAAGGACATGTTGATCCTAAAATACAGACTTTTGCTCCTTCTAATAAGTTCAAGATGAGGAATATTATAGTACATGAATGATTGCAGCATATAGCCTAGAGTATGGCTATATTGTAACCTGCCAAAGGTATTTAAAACACTAAAGCAGGTCATGTGATTTTAGTTAACACACTCAGAGTGAAGTGAATGTCGTAGACACTTCTTAACCTTCTTGATTTTTACATGCACAGTTTTGCTCTTTGGTTTACTTCTTCCTGTGATCGATTCCAAGGCAAAGCCAGAGCTCTTCAGGAGAAGGTTGAGATTATAACAATGTCAGCCTTTGCTTTTAGCAGAATGATGAGGTTATCAATAATGCATTGGAGATCTCAGGAACCTTGTCCATACGGACATCACAGCTGCCTGGCGTTTATTCTAGGACTTGCAGATTTGAGCTGAGATGTCCCCACATCTGCTCTTGAGACAGACATTCATACATTCTCAAGAAATCTTGGGTACAGAGGGAGAGCTGTACAGATTATCTATCTGAAACACTGCATTTGAGGAGGTTATTTAGGGCTGAGAATACATCTATGAAATTGCCTTTTTAAAGAACCCTATTCAACTCCTCTAATAAGCTTTTGTCTCCCCATCTCCCTTCTAACGTTTATAAGTTTGGTTGTTTCTCTGACAAGTTTATTCATATCCTAACAGCTTGCCTGGCAGCAGGGTTCATGTTCTGTACTTGGGCTTTCTGGTCACGGTAGTGGCTGAGAGTAATAGAGAGGGGGAATAAGTGAGTGTGGAAATGCAAAGCTGTCTCTTGTTACATTTTATCGATCTCATTCTGGTGTCATTCAATTAAGACAGAAATGTGATGGATAGTCTCTGCACAGATTCCTGGGTTGCTCTCCATCCATTGCAGATAAAGCTTTTGTGTTTTATTTGGGAGGGGGCATGGGCAAATGGGAGAAATCAAAGATGCTATGTGATCTGAATTACAAATCAATGTCTCTCCAAGGATGCTCCATAATGTCAAACATACCATGTTTATATTTTCGCTTATTTTCTCATACACAGTGTACTTCTGTTGATATATGTATGGGATACGTTCCTAGAATGTAAAGGCGGGGGGGGGGGGTTATGCTTATTTATTACTTTCAAAGACTTGGGAGCTATCATCATTCTATCAGCCCAAGATAATTAAAAATGAGCCACATGGAAAAAGACTTTAGTTAATTCGTACTAATTTTGAAGTTTGAGAAAATGAAAATTTCTCCTCTCATTTTTTTCCTAGGCTTGTAATTCGAAGTTGACCTTTTTTACAAGTAGATTTTAAAGCTGGCAAAATGAGAATAGTACATAAAGGGTTTTTTTTTTTTTTTTACTTGATAAATAGATCATTCTCATTGTTTATGCTACAAAGAAGTATGCTATCAAGGGTAAAATGTCACACTTTAGGACTGTATAAATTCTGATCTTACTCTTGGTGACATGCTTTCCCTTAACTATATCACTCCCTCTGTGTTTGCTGCCGGTGTCATAAAGACAGTGACAATAATTCATGGATGTGAGAAGCTGGAACACTAACAACTCATATAAGCAAAGTGTTTGATTTTTTTAAAAGAAATTAAAATGATTAGTGCAACAGATATCATTAAAGCAGGTTATGCTAAGCAAACTCCCTTGGTTCCTCCCAAAGCAATACCAGATTCAAAATGAGCATTCAGGATTTTCTAATCAAGGTTATAGCTTCTGATAATTAATGCAAACTGAAAGGGTGGAATAAAATATAAGCAGGAGTTTTAATATCAAACCAATATGTTAATGTCCAGGGTCCCCTATGTATATCCAGTGACCTTGGATAAGACACATCCATCCTCCAGGTTAAACCTTCATTTCTTTATCTGAGAAGTAACCAAACAGAATTACAAGATTAAGTAGAAAGAAATGCCCCCTCTACGTTTGTCCTATGTATTTTGGCACATAGGCTGTACCAAACGCATTTAGTTTCATCCTCAATCTCCCTTTTGGTTTTGACACGGAGTACTTTGTTGCTCTAATAAGCTTGCTCAGTCATTTAGGAAAGGAATGTAAGCAAAGAAAAATAATACATTTGGGCCCCACCACTGTGAGTCAAAATTCTTCTAGCTCTTGATTCACAGAAGTTCATTTATCAATCTGTGTCGTAGTTTATTAAAGAGACTTCCAATTGTTCACTAGAAGTTTGTTCTAAAATTTCATTTGTGGAAGGAACCCTGTGTGTTAAGTTTTAATCCAATTGTATTTAACGAAACAGCAGCCAGTCATTTGCTGATTTTACAAAGATTTGGGGTACCAGGAAATGATTGAGTTGGAAATTTAACTGAAAGTTCCCACTGTAACACAGTCAGTAAGCTAAAAAGAGCCACAAGACCTTGTATTACTAGTATGTGCTTAGCCCTATAGACATTGTTGAAGTTAAATGTATGCATATGTGATGGGATTTGGCTGTCTACATCTCCCTCTCCTATGGTCATGTATTTTGAAATAGTGTTTAAAGAAAATCATCTTTGTGAATCGAAGCTTGTCTCAAATATACATCAAGGTATAGTTGGCATCTGTTTAAGGGAAATACATCTCTGAAGGATAGGTAGGATGTAAAATATTTTTTTCCCATGATCAAAACATAATAAATAATTAGGGTCTTTCTGGTGAAAGAGAAGTTTTATCCTAAATTTTACAGAATTATTTTTTCTCCCAGTTATCTACTTAGTGTGTGCTAAGGCTGTTTAAAGCATTCTTCTAAAAAACTACCAAAACTGTGGTTAAAGACAGGAGTTAAATTCCTACAGCCTTTGTATAATCATTTGGTGCCCAATCAGTTTTACAAGGGAATATAAGTATTTGTGTATCTGTATGGAGGGTTAATACAAGTCATTTAACTCATTTCTTGGAAGGTGAGTCTAGTTAGTATTCCTTGATGTCCTAAGGTAATATTCATTTTTTTTCTCCTAGTAAGGTAGGAATTGCCATGATGTGTTTGGTCTTTCTCAATTACCCTGTAGGCCACTTGGGGTCTAATCTGGGGGGCGGAGGGCTATTCTACTCTTTTAGATCCAAGGAGGTACTATTGAAAAACAAGTTTTTAGGAGGTACCATGTTGCATGATTGACTGAATTTAAAATATTCAAGGGTAGGGATCCCTGGGTGGCGCAGCGGTTTAGCGCCTGCCTTTGGCTCAGGGCACGATCCTGGAGACCCGGGATCGAATCCCACATCGGGCTCCTGGTGCATGGAGCCTGCTTCTCCCTCTGCCTATGTCTCCGCCTCTCTCTCTCTCTCTGTGTGACTATCATAAATAAACTTTAAAAAAAAAAATATTCAAGGGTAATATTCAAGGGTAATATTCAAGGGTAATATTCAGAGGGTAGACTTAAAAAAAATTATAAGTAATTATAACCTACAGAAACAGAGACCCAAGACTGAGATCTTATCTTAAATAGTATAACTTTCCGTGTTCAATTTTAGGAGAACATATAATATTTGTGGAAATATTGCCTCTTCTTATATTCTTAAAAAAAAAACCCTTTTATTGCAATTTACAAGATAGTTGAGTGCCAATTACCAATGACATTTTCTTTTTAAAATTTTTTGCTGCCTTCAGCTAAATTGAAGTCCTCATTGTTGTTTATCTTCTCTTTATTGGCTCTCTTTTCATTAGAATGTAAGCATTGTGAACCGAAAAACAATTGTAGATGATCAAAGAATGTTTGTTGAAGTAATCATGCTGACTCAGTACTAGCGGTGTCCTCAGGAAACAGAATGTCGCTGTATCGTCTCCATTCTTATTTTATGCTCACCAAAGGGTTTTAAAGGATGAAGCCATCCCAAATCCGTGGTAGTGCCTTCTCATCAACATTCACGTTTAACATTACAGTTTATGGAATAGGATTGGTCTTTACAATCACACAGTTTTAAACATCTGCTCTACATTTATTATTGAATTAGCATGATGTTCCAGACAATTTGTTGAGTGCAGGGTAGGAGCAATTTCAAATTTGGAATACTACATACAAAGTTAATATTAATTTTTAGAGTCACTTTGTGTCTATCTTAGTTTTGCAGGATTCTGATTACTATCTACCTCTCTTGGTCTCTCCATCTCTGTCTCATTCTTAGTGGTCCCAAAAGAAACCACATTTTCTCTGCATGGCTTTCTGGCCATACCCATGCTTTAGAATGTTTCTGCAACGGTCCATTACCATACAGCTCAAATACATTGTGCATTTCCGACTTTGTCTTAATAGTATTTTTGTGAAGGATCAACCTAAGACAACTCCATGTTGATATTTTCCAACTGAAACTTTGTATTCAGCTAAATCCATTCTCTATGTTGGCTCATGCTCTATCTATCTCTCCTTCTATCTTTTATCTTTCATACTTTACTCACCTCCTCCTCTATGATTCTGTTGGCAACTCTTTGGATTCGTAAAATTAGGTTTTAGACTTGGCATGAAACTGAGGTCCACAAAGATTCTAACTGCTCAAGTTAAGAGGAAGTTTAGGGAATATCCTCATGTTATAGAAAATTCAGGATGCCTTAGTAGAGGAGCAAGTCTATCATCTTGTCTTGGAATTTCCAGTTCCTTGTCTTATGTATCCTCTTTCGGTCCATGTTGCCTGGTACACAGGAGGAAGTGAGTGCATGTTGAAATTGCCAAGAATTTTCATGCCGTATTTGAAGATACTTGACACAAGATGAGTTAAACTTCACCTTCCCAAACACAGATGTGCTTATTATACATCCTTTTCAACATGAAGAGGAGTTTCAATGTTCTAGAACTACATTTTGATAATTTCCTCTTCCCTGAGATTTTTTTGCTCTAGAGGAAAGAATCAGGACCCTATTTTTCTATTTCCCCTTAGACTGCTTCTAGGCAATTAGTATTAACATTAATATTCTCATGACTTGTTTATTAGAAGATGCAAGCTCATTTGCTAAGTAAGATTCTTTTGGAGAATCCCTGATGGTCTCCTACCTGTGGGAATTTGACAAGCCATTTTGGTAGTAGAAATTTAAGAAACACTATGCTAAAAGCATAAGATATATCACAAAATCATACACATAAAAACATACTTAAGAAGGGAAATAGAAATTCTCCATATTGACAAACCTGTTCACTATATTTTCACCAAGGTCTTTTATCATCTCTCTCACCAAATCCAATTTATCTCTGTGGGTTTTTTTGTTTTGTTTTGTTTTCAGTCACAGATGAGTATAATATCAGCTATTTGGCTGTCCACTTGAATTACTCAGTTTAGTATTGAACCAAATTTGTTTCTGACCACTGGGCACAGCAAGCATTCTAAAAGATGGACTTATAACAGATTGAATCAAAACTGTGGGAAAGGGAGGTGGAATTATCTAGCCACATTGATCAATGAGAATAGATGTAAAATAGGAGGGGGTTACTCTACTTTCAACTTGTGGCTTGAGAAAAATAATTCTAGTGTTTTTATTTGTAATTGGAAAAATCTTAGAATATAGACATGCACTTCTTGCCACATTTCCTTTCATGATAAATCTTTCATGTTTTTTTCCAGTTTATAAAGACAAAAGCTCACTATTTTAGGCTGAACTTTAAAAAGGATCTATACCTCTGTCGAGTCTAAGAATTCCAGGCTTCTGCTGTGTTTGGCCAGAAAACTTATTAGATCATTTTACTCGAAAGCGATAAAGTCCTTGAAATTTCACTGTCACAAATTCAAGTTTGTTAAAGACTAGCCAGTAGAAAAAAGCAAACCACCAAGGATATGTGGACACATGTATTTGTTTGCTAGTCAAAAGATTTTTTCTCTGTATAATAAACTGTTTAGGAAATGCTGTTAGAGGCAGCCCCGGTGGTGCAGCAGTTTAGCTCCGCCTTCAGCCCGCGGCATGATCCTGGAGACCCGGGATCGAGTCCCACGTCGGGCTCCCTGCATGGAGCCTGCTTCTCCCTCTGCCTGTGTCTCTGCCTCTCTCTATGTGTGTCTCTAATAAATAAATAAAATATTAAAAAAAAAGGAAATGCTGTTAGTGTTTGGATGACTCTTACAGGTTATAAAATCAAACTAGCCCACATTAATCCTAATAACTATCACCATGTAATTATTGCTTTGAAATTCCAATCAAGTGGAGAGACTCTTCAACTTGATTGAAGCTCCTTCGAATTGGTTGGTGAGAAGCTTCCTTCAAACGTTATGTCCTCCCTTCTTACTACTCATGTTGCTGATCACCATTTACAGGTAAAATAAACCATAGGAATGTTAATAAGGTTCAAAATAGCAAAAACAACTAAAAAACCATAAAACTCCAAAGAACAAACCAGTCACCAGCAAACCAAAGCATTTCGCTGACAGACACAGATGTACATTCTGGTTCTTTTTGATTTTCTGTTTGTCTGTTTTGATTTCAGCAAGTGGCAGCTTACCTAGCAATGATTCAAATGCAGAATAGAATTGGATCATACTATTTGTAATATTGCTTCCAGAGTTAGCAGCTTATTATTTCACAAATATATGATGAAAGTCACCAAAAAAAAACTTTGCTATTTTGCATCCTTCTGAATTTTGGAAAAAGAGACTTTCCTTTCTCTTTCTTTTTAAATCAGCAAAAACTATTCAAAGCCGTCTTATGTGAGCCCTGTACTTCGTACTGAGTGATGCAAAAGACATCACCTCTTACCTTAAGCAGGTTACAATCCTACTAGGTAGAAAGCACCTAGAACCAAAAGGAAAGCTAAGAAATGTAGTCAGTTCTAAGGGCTCCAGAGTGATACAAATGATACCCTCTTCAGAACCTCAGTAAATATTAGGGCTCTTTGCTGTGTGGCTTGGATCAACTGTGGAATCCTTTTTGAAGAGACATGTTTTGAGAATAATTCTGAAAGGAAGAGACAGAAAACCAACAAAGGCAAAAAAATCTCAGCAAACTCTATATGTCTGCCTCCAACCTCAGGACCATGGGAAAACACACATTTTTAGATAGAAAGAGTGGACCCGTGATGATTTGCCCCTGGACATCATAGGAATGATTGATGAGCAAAAAGAAGATTAATAGTCATTATATATTTCTTCTCTGGCTCTATTCAATCATTGATTTGATGATCCAAATCAAACCATGTGTCCAATGAATAATTATCTAGGTATAATATAAAATATTAGGGGCAGTATTGTATTTGTGGATGAGTAGAGACCTGTTTTCACATCTTACACATATCTATGGGAGGTGTCTACCAACACCCTTTTGATCTTTTCTGATGTACTTGTAATGCTATAGACCAAATGGGAGAGAAACACTTATAAAACACCATAAACTTTATGTAACAAACTTTTTAATTTCCCACTTATCCATTCCTAAAATCCTGCTCCTTTCCAATATTCCCCTGTCTCAGTAAATGGCACCAACCTCCCCCAAGTATCTCAAGTGTAAAACCTAAGTGTGATCTTGGGTTTCTCTCTTTTTCTGACACCCACATCCTTTCCATCAGCAAGACCTGCCAACTCTATTTTCAACTCTGTTCTAACATAACCACTTCTCTCTACCTCTAGGGCTACTACCACTCTTTCTTGAGCCACTGTCATCCCTTGTGAAGGCTGTGGAATAGCTTCTAACAGGTATTTCTGTTTCCAGTCTTCTAGAGTTAATTTCCTATACCTAAGTCTAGGTGATTTTTCAAAAAACCTAAATTAGATAAAGCTCTCCGATGGTTTCTCATCATAAAACAACAACCACCACTACCACCACCAACTCCTTACCCTTGCCTACTTGAGCCTGCATTATGAGATCTACCTACATTCTGACTTGATCTCCTACCACTCTTCCACTTGTGCATCCTGTCCTAGTGATGCTGACCTTCATGGAGTTTCTCTAAAATGCTATGATTCTTCTACCTGGGGATACTCTTCCACTCAACCTTCACGTGACTTTCTTCTTACTACACTCTGGCCATTACTAAATAGTATTTCTTCAGAAAGACTTCCTCTAACTTTCCAACCACTGCTTCCAACTCACTATTCTGTATTTCGTTACCCTGATTTGTTTTATGTCATAGTACTTGTTGATACCTGAGCTTATGTATTTGTCTAATTTTTTATTGTCTCTTTCTTTAATGTAAGGCCCTTAAGAGCAAGTAATCTCTCTCTTGCTCATCTCTAGCATCTAGGAAAATGAAGGCCACATAAGAAGTATTCTGCAAGTATTTAGTGAATAAATTTATTAAAGAAAGTGGAACATAGTTTGCAAGACTTCATTTAAAGGAGTGAGAAAGGGATGCCTGGATGGTTCAGTGGTTGAGCGCCTGCCTTCGGCCCAGGGCATGATCCTGGAGTCCTGGGATCGAGTCCCACATCAGGCTCCCTGCTTGGAGCCTGTGCATCTCTTTGTCTATGCCTCTGTCTGTCTCTCTCTCTGTGTTTCTCATGAATAAATAAATAATATCTTAAAAAAAATAAATGAGTGAGAAAATCTTTGTAGCCAGGAAGACTGGATCTAAGTCTAAGTTTAAACACATGCTTGCCATCTGGACTTGGGGAAATTACTAAACACCTGAATTTTCTTTTGGAAAAATGAGAATCATTAGGCTACTTTGTAGATAGAATTAGAGATAATGGACATAATGAATACAAGTGTTGGCCAACAGATAGATAATCACTGATTAATAATAATAATAATAATAATAATAATAAACATAAGGGTAATAACAAGTGCCCTGAATTCTAGGCTGGTTTACTTCACCAAAAAAGCATAAAGTGAAAATACCTACCCTTCAATTCATTATCATGGACTTCTATTAGATTCTTAAATACCCACCCTTGGGAAATAGAATAAGAACCATAGTTTAAATAGTTTAAACTCGTATGGGACACAGCAATGAAAAATACACAAGAGAGAACAATCTTACATTGGAAAAGAAATCGATCCAATGACCTAATGTATCTTTTTATTATTTCTAGGTTGAGTGTGTATGTTTAATTCATAGAATTCTTTACTGCTCCTATGTTGGAATACACTTAGATGAAAATTGCACTCCTTTCAGCAAAATTGGATTTAAAAAAACACACCAAGGATTTCAGTATTGAAAAGTTTTTCTATATAACATATTAAAGTTTATTGGCTAGATTAATCCCCCCCTTGTACTTTCTGTGAATTGTAAAATGGTGCTCTTTTCTCTGTGCAGATGACACATGCATACTTGCAAGTGTAATTGGAGTCATACTTATGGTTTGGTAAGCAGAGTATGGGTTGGATTTCAGCTTCACTCATCTCCCTGGCCATTGTCCCTCTTACAGGGCACAGCTCAAACAACCACATGAAGGGATTCTGTAAATATTAGATAATAAATACGGTAAGAGAATAGAATTCTGAATAGAGTGAACTGCATTTAGGTCATGATTCCTGCTCAGTTATGCTTTCCTTCAGTTGGAAATTTGAACAGTATGCAGAATAAAGGAGACATATGATTTCTACATCTAGAATCATGTCATATGTAATTGTGGATCACTGATCCACAATTTTGGATTATTATTAATCAAAAATCTGAAAAGCAGCATGCCTGTCAATATTTTAAAGTTAAAAAATATGTACATTAGTTAGTTGTGGTAAGAAGTTTCGCTAGCGAAGGGAGGAGGTGATTGAGAACTGAGTTTGAGTAATGGTTGCTTCTTCAGTATTCTTGCTAATTCTATTGATCTTTTCTGAGTGCCAATTTCTCTGGGACATTTCAAGGTATAAAAAAAATGTGTATAAACAGAGTCAGGCTTATGAAATTAACACCTGGGAGGGTGTTATCAGGTTACACTCCTATCGATGCCTTCACAATAACGAAGGCAGGTCAGAGAAAAGCCTAAATACTAACAAGTGGATTAGGAAAGTTTCATGTAGAACGTCCTTTAATAGGAGCATTTCAAGGGCAAGACCACTCTGTCATCTTACTATTATATCTTGATTTTGTGCATTAAGGCTGGTCCTTTAAATAACTGAGAGAACACAAAATTTCAGCTGTAATGAAACAACATGAACAAAGGCAGAGATGGAAAAGTGTGAGCCTCTTAAAGGAACAGCAAACAATACAGTTTGGCAGGAGGGCAGGGAACATACGTAGAAAGAAGAGGGTAGGTTGAGGTTTATAAGACTTAAAGGAGCCATGATATATATATACAGATTCCAGAGGAATTTTTTTTAATTTTCTTTTTTAAAGTGATATATTTCCTCTGAAAGCTTTTGCACATGACTAGGTCTATAATTTATAGTGAATAATTTATCTTATATATATAGAATGGACCACTTGAGCCAGGGAAAATAAGGATGGTATATAGGAGGATATTCTTATGTCATACCCCAGAGAAGCAATAAGGACTTAATGTAAGATAAAAGTGAAAATAATGGGGGGGCGCACACCTGGGTGGCTCAGGCAGTTAAGCATCTGACTCTGGATTTTGGCTCAGGTCATGATCCCAGGATCAGGAGATAGAGTCCCACATCTGGGTCTGCACTGGCCTTGGAGCCTGCTTAAGATTCTCTCTCTTCCTCTTCCTCTGCCACCCCACCCCCTGCTTTCTCTCTCTCTCTCTCTCTCGTTTTCTCTCTCTCTCTCTCTCTCTCTCTCAAAAAAAGTGAAAAGTGATGATAATGAAGACAAAGATTTGGCATGACTTAGAAACTTGACAAAAGCAAAAATGAAGAAGGAAGAGTAAAAGAGGACTCTGATATTTTGTACCTGAGTAAAGAAAAACGGTGTGATTTAAACTAAAAGACATGGTTTAGAACTAAGGGAATTTATAAAATATTTTTTTCTTAAGAACAAGGGCAAGCAGGTTTAGAATGTAAGAAAGTCTGAATTTAGATTTATGGTCGATTCTTAACTCCTTTACAACTTTTTGAGATAATATTACTTCTTGTTTATTCATTAAGCCCCAAGACATTTTATGTAGTCATATATTTATTCATATATTCCTGTTTTACTTTATTTCATATAATTTAATCAGATTTCATTTGCAAATGTAAGCGAACTCATGCATTTAATCAAGAGTAAGTAAAGGCATAACACTGAATTACACTCTTTTAGTGCTGATATTTGAATACCTGTCTCTTTTATCTATTTATTTATTTATTTTTAAAATTTTATTTATTTATTCGAGAAACAGAGAGAGAGGCAGAGACACAGGCAGAGGGAGAAGCAGGCTCCAGGCAAGGAGCCCAACGTGGGACTCGATCCTGGTCTCCAGGATAATGCCCTGGGCAGAAGGCGGTGCTAAACTGCTGAGCCACCAGGCTGCCCACCTGTCTGTTTTAGATATCTTGGAAATGTACTTCCCTTTTAATTCTCCCCTTGCAGGAATGGTTTACTTTTTAACTTGGTATTTCAAGATAATTTTAGGCCTATAGAAATGTTACAAAATAGTACATGGAGTGTATATAGATCCTTGACCCCAATTCCCCTAATGTTAATATCTTATATAGTTATAATACAATTATTAAAACAGGGAAATTAACATTGGTATTGCAGATTGATTTTAATGCTATTCATTTCTCAGTCATTTTTGTTAAAAAATGAATATAGGACAAAAAATATTATAAACTAGGGCAGCCCGGGTGGCTCAGCGGTTTAGCGCCACCTTCAGCCCAGGATGTGATTCTGGAGACCCAGGATAGAGTCCCACGTCAGGCTCTCTGCATGGAGCCTGCTTCTCCCTCTGCTTGTGTCTCTGCCTCTCTCTGTCTATCTGTCTCTCTCTTTCTGTGTCTCTCATGAATAAACAAAATCTTTTAAAAAATAAAAAACTGTTTATATGCTCTGAGTGTTATTTGAATCTTTTTTTTTAAAGATTTTATTTATTTATTCACGAGAGACACAGAGACAGAGAGAGACAGAGAGAGGCAGAGACACAGGCAGAGGGAGAAGCAGGCTCCATGCAGGGAGCCTGATGTGGGACTCGATCCCGGGTCTCCAGGATCAGGCCCTGGGCTGAAGGTGGCGATAAACCGCTGAGCCACCCAGGCTGCCCTTATTTTAATCTTTTAGCCAATGGGAGCTACTATGATGGACTGTACACTCTTAGCCAGTGATTATGATCACAACCTACTGTAAATGATCTTAGCAGTCTTTCATGGACTCCTTCTATGCTATTTATTTAGAATTCCAAAAAGAATTTTGACATTTTAACTGACATAAATGTTTGCAAATAATAGAAGTTTTTTTGGGGAAAAAAAACAACCAAAAGAAGGAGGGAAGGAAGGAAGGAAGGAAGGAAGGAAGGAAGGAAGGAAGGAAGGAAGGAAGGGAGGGAGGAAGGAAGGAAGGAAGGAAGGAAGGAAGGAAGGAAGCAAAGGGAGGATGGGAGGGAGGGAGGAAGGAAGAAGGAAGAAGGAAGAAGAAGAAGAAGAAGAAGAAGAAGAAGAAGAAGAAGAAGAAGAAAAGGAAGAAAAAAAGAAGAAAGAAAAAGAAAGAAAGAAAGAAAGAAAGAAAGAAAGAAAGAAAGAAAGAAAGAAAGAAAGAAAGAAAGAAAAAAGAAAGAAATTAAACAGACGAATAAGCTGAGAAAGTAATGCCGGATGTAAAATGTCAAGTTTGGTAGTGGCTGGGAACACCATCAAAAAGATGGTTAGGACAGTGGAAACAGATTAGTGGGCAATTAAGGATTGATGGAAATTCTTTGACATTATTAAGAGCATTATTCATATCCCTGGAGCCTAGAAGGAGTGGCCAACAATCTGCAAGAAAAAAGGAAATGAGATTTACGTCTGGTGAGGATTTTTATAAACTTCAAATAGAAAATTTCTGAGGTGCAGAGTTTTTGGCCTGGCGTCAATCCACTCCAGTTGGACTTCCAGCCCTAGTTCACCTCCCGCCCTTGTTAAATACTCTCATCCACCCAATTACTTAAGCCCAAACCCCATAATTCATACTTGACCTCTCTTTCTATAATTCTCAAAATCTGATTCATCAACAAGTGCTATTATACTTTTCTTCATACATATATTTTTAAACCATTTCATTCTGTTCATCTCAACTGCTATCACCCCAGAGTGTAGCTCTCTCCTCTCTCACCAGAACTATTGTAATAGCACCCCAACTGTTCTCTTGGACTTTATCCTTTAATCTCTTCCCCCATAAAGAAGCCAAGTTTATACTTTTAAATCACAAATCTCATCATGTCACTCCTCTTAAAACTTTACAAGTTCTTTCCATTGCACATGGATTGAAAACTTTCTTTAAAAAAACAAAGGTGGGCAGCCTGGGGGGCTCAGTGGTTTAGTGCCATGTTCAGCCCAGAGTGTGATCCTGGAGACCCAAGATTGAGTCCCATGTCAGGCTCTCTGCTGGAGGGATCCTGCTTTTCCCGCTGCCTGTGTCTCTGCCTCTCTCTCTCTCTCTGTCTCATGAATAAATAAATAAAATCTTAAAAAATAAAAAAACAAAAGGGGGCACCTGGGTGGCTCAGTGGTTGAGCTCCTGTTTTGGCTCAGGTCATGATCCTCGGGTCCTGGGATGGAATCCCACATGAGGCTCCCTGCATGGAGCCTGCTCCTCCCTCTTCCTATGTCCCTGCCTCTCCCTGTGTCACTCATGAATAAATAAATAAAATCTTTATAAATAAATAAATAAAAGGCCCCAAATGCATCCACACAATGGAATATTATTCAATGCTAAAAAGAAATGAGCTACCAAGTCGTGAAAGGACATGGCAGAAACTTGCATATATATTACTTAGTGGAAGAAGCCAATCTGAAAAGGCTACGTACATAGAGCACTGAAGATTTTTAGGGCAGTGAAAGTTATCTGTATGATGCTATAATGGTGGATACCTGTCATTAGGCATTTGTCCAAAAGCATAGAATGCTCAACAGGAACAATGAACTCTAATGGACTTTGGTTTATAATGATGTGTCAAGGTAGGCCCATCAGTTATGAAAAAAAAAAAAAAAGGACCATTTTGGTGAATAATATTGATAATGAGGGAAACTATGCATCTGTGCGGGCAGGGATATATGGGAAATCTCTATTCCTTCCACTTAATTTTGCTGTGAACCCAAAACTGCTCTAAAATATAGTCTAATTTTTAAAAATAGACCAGCTCTACATTAACTGGCTACTGCCTATCCCTCTAAACTCATCTCTCCTTTTACCCAGAATGGGATCCACTGCAGGTATGGTATCTGTGGCCCAGGAAACAGAAAGAAGAACTTTTACACCTTTTATACCCACCTCAGGCTTGCATTCCTCCTCCAGCATCTTCTTTTTTTTTTTTTTAAAGATTTTATTTATTTATTCATGATACAGAGAGAGAGAGAGAGAGAGAGAGAGAGAGAGGCAGATACATAGGCAGAGAAAGAAGCAGGCTTTATGCAGGGAACCCGATTTGGGACTTGATCCTGGAACTCCAGGATCATGTCCTGGGCCAAAGGCAGAACTCAACCACTGAACCACCCAGGTGTCCCTTCCAGCATCTTCTTAAGGGTAGTTTCTACTACATAGTGTCAAAGCTATAGTAGAGATTAGTGAGGGTCCAAGAAATACTCATTTTACTGTTATTGTCTTAAGTGGGCTTCCCATTGTCTAAGCGGTTGTCTAAAGCTCATGGGGTGCTTTTGAATGTACGTCAGAGATCCCTATTGGGAATATTCTACTATGCTTCCTGTGCATTGGATAATAGATTTTCATCTCATAGCTGTGCCATCCTCAGTTCGTCTTTTGAGGTATTTACTCCACTCAACCTCCCTCATGGCATCTACCATCCTTTCAAGTGCTTCTTCTGGCAGTTTCTTTTCATGGTTGGAACTGAACTGCCTTGGTCCACAGGCCATACTCCTTCATGCATTCTTTGCATCTACAAGCTCTGGAAATTCAACCAGATGTCAACCTTGGAGGAAGTTCTCCTTTGATCTGACCCTAAAGCAGCTAGCTCATGAATGTGTAATGTGTAAAGCAGCTAGTAATGAATGTGTCACTTACGTAGTCCCCACAAGAGCGTTTCCATTCTGTCTCCCAACTTTAGCTCTCCAATTGGTCTGAAACTCCATCACTCAAATTGATTGGAGGAGCAGTTACAGTGCTCCCCAAAACAGTCTTTGGAAAATACTCTCATATCTCCTTATTCTGAACCTTTTATAGTTTCACTGGTACCTACAATGAAGTTGCTACTAGGAAGTCTGTCTTGAAACTCACTTTGTGGTCTAATATCCCTTATATACTGTTACCCCAGTAAAACCTTTTCATGTAATGCATTGATATGTACGTAAAGTAGATAAGATCTTATATAAAGTGACAATTTTGACTGTCTGGTTTTAAATTAGATTTTTCACATTGAACATTTAAAGACATTTCAATATATAAAGATTAGTATAGATGTCCTATATCAAAATTTTTTTAAAGGAAACCAAAATATTGAATGCATTTATAAAAGCACACTCTCAACATTAAGTAAAATGTTCTACATGTAAGTGCATTAAGCATTCGTTGAAGCCTAATTTCCTCTTATACCTGGTTAAATATAGATCTTCTGGAAGGAATGATCTGTATATTATTCTTTTAAAAGGTGTAAGATATTTGCTTGGGGAAAACTTCACTAACGAGAAGCCCCAATTAAAAATGTCAACTACAGTACTTTCATGGTAAGTTTAAAGCATGCTACTCTTAGTCATGTGTTTTAATATCTAGAATTTACAGTGCTGTAATTATTTGTCATTAAGGGGCTTAAAAAGTACAATGAAGCTTGTGATTAAACATTTCAGCAGAAACACCTTGTAATTTAGCTTAATAGTTGTGCTTTATTAATTTTCAAAGTTGTGGCCTTGGCCACAGCTTATTAATAATGACTCCAACTGCTTATCCGATCTTTAGAGCTCTTCTCCTTTTGGTTTAGTGAACATATTTTATCTTCCCTAAATAGGTCTAATCAGTTAACTTTTAAAAGTTATTACAAACTTAAAGGATATTTTAATTAACTATTACTCATAGAGAACAATTACTCATTGTTCAGTAGAGAATAGTATTACATTTACTTGTAACATAAAGTAACCTACATGTGTGTGCTATTCAACTGGTTCAATTGTGAACAAACTGAAAATACCTGATTCAGTGTTTCTAATGCGTAGAGTGATGCCCTTAAACTTTTCAGTTAAATACTTAAACACATATAAAATTAAATAAAATCTTATCAGTGAATTATTTTGCCATGTGAGTATACAAACTCAGGGAATATAACTATTCTTGATAGAAAATATTACATATGTTTCCAGAATCATGTACCTTACCCGATAACCAGAGTAACCAAGTTAACACTGGCTTTTAGGAAGCTCCTTGTTTCATTAGCTTCTGGGAACAAAATCCAAAAACAAATATCCCAAGCATGCAGCTTTCAGTTAAGAAAAATGAGGAAGCCTGAATTATTCACCAAATAATGATGTGGGAATTATTATTTGATATTGTTAAGAACTACTGCTTAATGCATTTCATTACAATTGATAGTCTCCAAATCTAGGAAGGTTAAAAAATATGTATTTCAATATCTCATTCCTAAGAGACTCTGCCTCAGGAGTTATCCACTGCCCTGAGAATAAATTCAAACTCTTCTCTATGGCCTTATAAGTCTGTGAGGGATAAGTTTCTTACTCTCCTATCCCAAAGGCCTCAAGTCACTCCTCTCCTGCTCTCTGGTTATGCTCTAGGAGCGATGGTCTACTTTTATTGCTTCTCATATACTTAGTCTTTCTGCGCTGGGTCCCTCACACAACCTATTCTTTCTAGTGGAGAAACTATACATTGTTCTTCCCTTGCCTGGTCATTCTCATTTTTCAAACATCATTTCACATATTGCTTCTGGAGACCTTTCCCCTTGACCTTTTCTGACTATCTTGTCTATGTAGGAACTCTTTCTTCTTCTTCCAGCTCTCATTGTTCTCCATCATAACACATAATCCTCTTAAAAAGTTATTTAAAAAAGCAATTGTTTAAAAAATTGTAATTACACACTTAGCACTTGGAATGGTGCTAACTAAATAGGGTTGCAACAAATATGCATTGAATATATCAGTGTCTTCAAAACCTGGGAAAGCACAAAGGCAATAAAAAAATGTTAGTCGAAAGAGTGAATATATCTAAGACCAAAGGACTACTTGACAGAAAACATTGTCAATATCTATTTCACTTTATGAGTAATTTTAGAAATGTCTTTTTGAGAGCAGACTTCTATTAAATGATTCACACCCCCAAAGAACAGTTCCCAATTTATTGCAAGTTTACATTGTTTATAATATTAATCTTTCAAGCTATTATACCTTTTTTTGGTCTCAACCTATGGAAGAATTAATAGTCTTTAGAAATACTATATTTTAAAGTTCATCCAACCTTTTTTAAAGTAAAAAATGGGCTTAGAAGTCTATGATTTTTTCCATTTTTAAAATAGCATTTCAGAATTAAATATACACAACTGAAGAATGTTGACTTTTGATAGCAAAAATTATACTGTAAGTATCTCAATTGTATTTTTTATTATTTCTATTTATTTTATTATTTTTTTGAAGATTTATTTATTGAAGAATGAGGGAGAGTACACATGAGCAGGGGAGGGGCAGAGGGAGAGGGAGAGAATCTCAAGCAGACTCCCCACCAAGCACGGATCCCAATGGAGGGCTCAGTCTCACCACCCTGAGATCACGACCTGAGTCGAAATTAAGAGTCAGGCATTTAAATGACCAAACCATCCAGGTGCCCCATCAACTATATATTTTAAATTATTAAATAGAGAAATTGAGAAGTATGAGCTCCTAGCAATAGATTTGAACTTGAGATTTTGCTTTGAGAAATAATGTTAACTAAGATATATTTTTCCTCAAAACCACAGTGACACATATTTTCTTTGATTAGAGAACAGCATAGCTGATAGGTAGGGTTTCCACCTGCAGTCCAGATCAACAATGAAAGCATATAAAGTATTCATTGCCTCTTAAGACATACTAAGCATATTATAACCATATTTAGTATCGGCCTATAATTTTGTGACACATATTACATATAAAATTTTGACATTTAAAAACTATATTTTACATCATTTATTTTTAGATATTTAGTAATTTAAACTCATTACTTTTACCAAAATGTAATGCATCCAATAGAAAACTAACAGTAGGGGCACCTGGGTGGCTCAGTGATTGAGCTTCTGTCTTCATCTCAGGACATGGTCCCCGGGTCCTGGGATCGAGTCCTACATCCAGCTCCCAGTGGGGAGCCTGCTTCTCTCTCTGCCTATGTATCTTCTTCTCTCTCCCTGTGTCTCTTCATGAATAAATAACCAAAATCTTTAAAAACATATTTAAAAAAAGAAAACTAATAGTAAATTATATTGATTGGTTTTCTTAAAAATCCCTTTAGTATAAAAGTATTATGTATTGTATCATTTGATAAATGAAAACTGAGCTTCCACAAACAAATTTAAATGTAAACAGAAAAAAAAGTTACATTTTAGTCCTATTTTTTTCAAGTGTTAAGTAAAAATAAAGAAAATAAGGAGGGGAGGAGCAAGATGGCGGAAGAGTAGGGTCTCCAAATCACCTGTCTCCACCAAACTACCTAGAAAACCTTCAAATTATCCTGAAAATCTATGAATTCGGCCTGAGATTTAAAGAGAGACCAGCTGGAATGCTACAGTGAGAAGAGTTCGCGCTTCTATCAAGGTAGGAAGACGGGGAAAAAGAAATAAAGAAACAAAGGCCTCCAAGGGGGAGGGGCCCCGCGAGGAGCCGGGCTGAGGCCGGGGCGAGTGTCCCCAGGACAGGAGAGCCCCGTCCCGGAGGAGCAGGAGCTGCACCGACCTTCCCGGGGGAAAGGGGCTCGCAGGGAGTTGGAGCAGGACCCAGGAGGGCGGGGAGGCCCGAGGGCTCCCGGGGACAGTAACAGCAACTGCGCGCCCAGGAGAGTGCGCCGAGCTCCCTAAGGGCTGCAGCGCGCACGGCGGACCCGGCGGGACCAGGAGCAGCTGAAGGGGCTCGGGCGGCGGCTCCGCGGAGGGGGCTGCGCGGCCCCGGGAGCAGCTCGGAGGGGCTCGGGCAGAGGAGGAGGCTCCGTGCGGAGGGGGCTGCGCGGTTCCAGGAGCAGCTCGGAGGGGCTCGGGCGGCGGCTCCGCGGAGGGGGCTGCGCGGCCCGGGAGCGCGAATCCACCAGCGCAGGCCCCGGAGCACAGGGCGCCGGGACACAGCCCAGGATCCCGCCTCCCCCGGGACAGGCAGAGGCCGGGAGGGCCCAGGACAGCGAGGACGCTCCTGCCCCAGCTGAGCAGATCAGCAGCCCCGCCCCGGAGCCTCCAGGCCCTGCAGACGGAGTTCCTGCCGGAGCTGAATCCAGGTTTCCAGAGCTGCCCCGCCACTGGGGCTGTTCCTCCTGCGGCCTCACGGGGTAAACAACCCCCATTGAGCCCTGCACCAGGCAGGGGCACAGCAGCTCCCCCAACTGCTAACACCTGAAAATCAGCACAACAGGCCCCTCCCCCAGAACACCAGCTAGACGGACAACTTCCAGGAGAAGCCAAGGGACTTAAAGAACACAGAATCAGAAGATACTCCCCTGTGGTTCTTTTTTTGTTTGTTAGTTTTTGTTTTTGTTTTTGTTTTTGTTTTGTTTTGCTTTTTGATTTGTTTCCTTCCCCCATCCCCTTTTTTTCTCCTTTCTTTTCTTTCTCTTTTTCTTCTTTTTTTTTTTTTTCGTTTTTGTTTTTTTCTTTTTCTTCCCTTTTTTTTTCTCTTTCTCTTTTCTTTCCTTCTTTCTCTCCTCTCTTTTTCTCTTTTTCCCAATACAACTTGCTTTTGGCCACTCTGCACTGAGCAAAATGACTAGAAGGAAAACCTCACCTCAAAAGAAAGAATCAGAAACAGTCCTCTCTCCCACAGAGTTACAAAATCTGGATTACAATTCAATGTCAGAAAGCCAATTCAGAAGCACTATTATACAGCTACTGGTGGCTCTAGAAAAAAGTATAAAGGACTCAAGAGACTTCATGACTGCAGAATTTAGAGCTAATCAGGCAGAAATTAAAAATCAATTGAATGAGATGCAATCCAAACTAGAAGTCCTAACGACGAGGGTTAACGAGGTGGAAGAACGCGTGAGTGACCTAGAAGACAAGTTGATAGCAAAGAGGGAAACTGAGGAAAAAAGAGACAAACAATTAAAAGACCATGAAGATAGATTAAGGGAAATAAACGACAGCCTGAGGAAGAAAAACCTACGTTTAATTGGGGTTCCCGAGGGCGCTGAAAGGGACAGAGGGCCAGAATATGTATTTGAACAAATTCTAGCTGAAAACTTTCCTAATCTGGGAAGGGAAACAGGCATTCAGATCCAGGAAATAGAGAGATCCCCCCCTAAAATCAATAAAAACCGTTCAACACCTCGACATTTAATTGTGAAGCTTGCAAATTCCAAAGATAAGGAGAAGATCCTTAAAGCAGCAAGAGACAAGAAATCCCTGACTTTTATGGGGAGGAGCATTAGGGTAACAGCAGACCTCTCCACAGAGACCTGGCAGGCCAGAAAGGGCTGGCAGGATATATTCAGGGTCCTAAGGAGAAGAACATGCAACCAAGAATACTTTATCCAGCAAGGCTCTCATTCAAAATGGAAGGAGAGATAAAGAGCTTCCAAGACAGGCAGCAACTAAAAGAATATGTGACCTCCAAACCAGCTCTGCAAGAAATTTTAAGGGGGACTCTTAAAATTCCCCTTTAAGAAGAAGTTCAGTGGAACAGTCCACAAAAACAAAGACTGAATAGATATCATGATGACACTAAACTCATATCTCTCAATAGTAACTCTGAATGTGAACGGGCTTAATGACCCCATCAAAAGGCGCAGGGTTTCAGACTGGATAAAAAAGCAGGACCCATCTATTTGCTGTCTACAAGAGACTCATTTTAGACAGAAAGACACCTACAGCCTGAAAATAAAAGGTTGGAGAACCATTTACCATTCGAATGGTCCTCAAAAGAAAGCAGGGGTAGCCATCCTTATATCAGATAAACTAAAATTTACCCCAAAGACTGTAGTGAGAGATGAAGAGGGACACTATATCATACTTAAAGGATCTATTCAACAAGAGGACTTAACAATCCTCAATATATATGCTCCGAATGTGGGAGCTGCCAAATATATAAATCAATTATTAACCAAAGTGAAGAAATACTTAGATAATAATACACTTATACTTGGTGACTTCAATCTAGCTCTTTCTATACTCGATAGGTCTTCTAAGCACAACATCTCCAAAGAAACGAGAGCTTTAAATGATACACTGGACCAGATGGATTTCACAGATATCTACAGAACTTTACATCCAAACTCAACTGAATACACATTCTTCTCAAGCGCACATGGAACTTTCTCCAGAATAGACCACATATTGGGTCACAAATCGGGTCTGAACCGATACCAAAAGATTGGGATTGTCCCCTGCATATTCTCGGACCATAATGCCTTGAAATTAGAACTAAATCACAACAAGAAGTTTGGAAGGACCTCAAACACATGGAGGTTAAGGACCATCCTGCTAAAAGATAAAAGGGTCAACCAGGAAATTAAGGAAGAATTAAAAAGATTCATGGAAACTAATGAGAATGAAGATACAACCGTTCAAAATCTTTGGGATGCAGCAAAAGCAGTCCTAAGGGGGAAATACATCGCAATACAAGCATCCATTCAAAAACTGGAAAGAACTCAAATACAAAAGCTAACCTTACACATAAAGGAGCTAGAGAAAAAACAGCAAATAGATCCTACACCCAAGAGAAGAAGGGAGTTAATAAAGATTCGAGCAGAACTCAACGAAATTGAGACCAGAAGAACTGTGGAACAGATCAACAGAACCAGGAGTTGGTTCTTTGAAAGAATTAATAAGATAGATAAACCATTAGCCAGCCTTATTAAAAAGAAGAGAGAGAAGACTCAAATTAATAAAATCATGAATGAGAAAGGAGAGATCACTACCAACACCAAGGAAATACAAACGATTTTAAAAACATATTATGAACAGCTATACGCCAATAAATTAGGCAATCTAGAAGAAATGGACGCATTCCTGGAAAGCCACAAACTACCAAAACTGGAACAGGAAGAAATAGAAAACCTGAACAGGCCAATAACCAGGGAGGAAATTGAAGCAGTCATCAAAAACCTCCCAAGACACAAGAGTCCAGGGCCAGATGGCTTCCCAGGAGAATTTTATCAAACGTTTAAAGAAGAAATCATACCTATTCTCCTAAAGCTGTTCAGAAAGATAGAAAGAGATGGAGTACTTCCAAATTCGTTCTATGAAGCCAGCATCACCTTAATTCCAAAGCCAGACAAAGACCCCGCCAAAAGGAGAATTACAGACCAATATCCCTGATGAACATGGATGCAAAAATTCTCAACAAGATACTGGCCAATAGGATCCAACAGTACATTAAGAAAATTATTCACCATGACCAAGTAGGATTTATCCCTGGGACACAAGGCTGGTTCAACACCCGTAAAACAATCAATGTGATTCATCATATCAGCAAGAGAAAAACCAAGAACCATATGATCCTCTCATTGGATGCAGAGAAAGCATTTGACAAAATACAGCATCCATTCCTGATTAAAACTCTTCAGAGTGTAGGGATAGAGGGAACATTCCTCGACATCTTAAAAGCCATCTATGAAAAGCCCACAGCAAATATCATTCTCAATGGGGAAGCACTGGGAGCCTTTCCCCTAAGATCAGGAACAAGACAGGGATGTCCACTCTCACCACTGCTATTCAACATAGTACTGGAAGTCCTAGCCTCAGCAATCAGACAACAAAAAGACATTAAAGGCATTCAAATTGGCAAAGAAGAAGTCAAACTCTCTCTCTTCGCCGATGACATGATACTCTACATAGAAAACCCAAAAGTCTCCACCCCAAGATTGCTAGAACTCATACAGCAATTCGGTAGCGTGGCAGGATACAAAATCAATGCCCAGAAGTCAGTGGCATTTCTATACACTAACAATGAGACTGAAGAAAGAGAAATTAAGGAGTCAATCCCATTTACAATTGCACCCAAAAGCATAAGATACCTAGGAATAAACCTCACCAAAGATGTAAAGGATCTATACCCTCAAAACTATAGAACACTTCTGAAAGAAATTGAGGAAGACACAAAGAGATGGAAAAATATTCCATGCTCATGGATTGGCAGAATTAATATTGTGAAAATGTCAATGTTACCCAGGGCAATATACACGTTTAATGCAATCCCTATCAAAATACCATGGACTTTCTTCAGAGAGTTAGAACAAATTATTTTAAGATTTGTGTGGAATCAGAAAAGACCCCGAATAGCCAGGGGAATTTTAAAAAAGAAAACCATATCTGGGGGCATCACAATGCCAGATTTCAGGTTGTACTACAAAGCTGTGGTCATCAAGACAGTGTGGTACTGGCACAAAAACAGACACATAGATCAGTGGAACAGAATAGAGAATCCAGAAGTGGACCCTGAACTTTATGGGCAACTAATATTCGATAAAGGAGGAAAGACTATCCATTGGAAGAAAGACAGTCTCTTCAATAAATGGTGCTGGGAAAATTGGACATCCACATGCAGAAGAATGAAACTAGACCACTCTCTTTCACCATACACAAAGATAAACTCAAAATGGATGAAAGATCTAAATGTGAGACAAGATTCCATCAAAATCCTAGAGAAGAACACAGGCAACACCCTTTTTGAACTCGGCCATAGTAACTTCTTGCAAGATACATCCACAAAGGCAAAAGAAACAAAAGCAAAAATGAACTATTGGGACTTCATCAAGATAAGAAGCTTTTGCACAGCAAAGGATACAGTCAACAAAACTCAAAGACAACCTACAGAATGGGAGAAGATATTTGCAAATGACATATCAGATAAAGGGCTAGTTTCCAAGATCTATAAAGAACTTATTAAACTCAACACCAAAGAAACAAACAATCCAATCATGAAATGGGCAAAAGACATGAACAGAAATCTCACAGAGGAAGACATAGACATGGCCAACATGCATATGAGAAAATGCTCTGCATCACTTGCCATCAGGGAAATACAAATCAAAACTACAATGAGATACCACCTCACACCAGTGAGAATGGGGAAAATTAACAAGGCAGGAAACAACCAATGTTGGAGAGGATGCGGAGAAAAGGGAACCCTCTTACACTGTTGGTGGGAATGTGAACTGGTGCAGCCACTCTGGAAAACTGTGTGGAGGTTCCTCAAACAGTTAAAAATATACCTGCCCTACGACCCAGCAATTGCACTGTTGGGGATTTACCCCAAAGATACAAATGCAGTGAAACGCCGGGACACCTGCACCCCGATGTTTCTAGCAGCAATGGCCACTATAGCCAAACTGTGGAAGGAGCCTCGGTGTCCAACGAAAGATGAATGGATAAAGAAGATGTGGTTTATGTATACAATGGAATATTACTCAGCTATTAGAAATGACAAATACCCACCATTTGCTTCAACGTGGATGGAACTGGAGGGTATTATGCTGAGTGAAGTAAGTCAGTCGGAGAAGGACAAACATTATATGTTCTCATTCATTTGGGGAATATAAATAATAGTGAAAGGGAATATAAGGGAAGGGAGAAGAAATGTGTGGGAAATATCAGAAAGGGAGACAGAACGTAAAGACTGCTAACTCTGGGAAACGAACTAGGGGTGGTAGAAGGGGAGGAGGGGCGGGGGGTGGGAGTGAATGGGTGACGGGCACTGGGTATTATTCTGTATGTTAGTAAATTGAACACCAATAAAAAAAAAAAAAAAAAAAAAAAAAAAAAAAAAAAAAAAAAAAAAAAAAAAAAAAAAAAAAAAAAGAAAATAAGGAAATACAGCTAATGATTCTGATCTTCCTTTAGGAAGTCCGGCATTCCAGGCAAACTCAGAATATAAAGGATGAGTCCATTTCTGAATTTTCAGCAAGTTCAGCTGTCCTTTACAAGGATAAATGTTGGAGTTGAATACAAAATTTAAAATTAGGAGCCCCTGGGTGGCTCAGTCGGTTGTGTCCAACTCTTGATTTAGGCTCAGGTCATGCCCTCAGGGTTGTGAAATTGATCCTCACATCAGACTCACTCTGTACTGGGGATGGAGTCTGTTAAAAATTTATTTCCTTCTCTCTTTAAAAAAAAAAAAGTAAAGAAAATGTTGAATACTATGATACCATATCAGGAATGCAAATTTAAAGGCTATAGTTTTTAGGAACTCCCTGTGTGTCTTTACAAACATTTAAAAACAACAGGACAATTAAAGTAAAAACCAATAAACGTATAAAGATCAGCACAAAGGTTATTTAGTTCACTTGCCTGGGCTTACACATTAAGGTGATCTCCATCTTCCTTTTAAGTTTTGGCCTACATATTTGAAATGACCTTTTTTCTTTTTCAAGTACTTGTATTACAAATGGTCCAAGCCAAACCTCACTCTGAAATGACTCCATCTGCCCTGGTCCTTCCTGCTGTCTTCTTAGTTGCCACCGGAGGCTTGGTCTACCCATCTTGAACCTCTGCATTCCAAATTTACTCAAAATTCACTGGGGCCCAGAGCATGATTTGTTCAAGCTGTCTGTAAGTGTGGTGCTTGCAGGGTCTGAACAGGGTAGCCTGGCAGGTGGACCAGAGGGCAGGGAAATAGGGTTAGATGCTTTCAGTGGTGAAAGGCATTGAAAACCAGAAAACAAAACTATACAGTAGTCTGTACAAGAGTCTGAAGGCCACTCAAGGCCATCAGAAATTGAGTAATGGAGGTAGAGAAGAATGTCTTCTAGGCGGTGACAGTCTCTCTGGAGACTTTGACTCTGGGTTCATTGGCCTGTGCTTGTTTATGCAAGGAGTATAGCACTAAACACACCCCTTTCTGTTCTGAAACATTTAAGACCCCTTAGAACATATGGGAGTACCCTCATGTCTTGGAGCTTATTTATAGGCTGTGTTTGGGGAGAGTTCAGTCCTAGGAACTACTTCTTGTCACTAAAAAGGGAATTCATTAACAACAGTTACAATACTGAATGGTGACAGGGAAGCATGTTCTCAGATTTGCAGAAAGAATGAAATGTTGACACTAAATTTGAAATATATTTCACTAAGTGGAGGAAACTTTTCCAAACTCCAAAATTTCAAGATCATGCAATTTGCATCCATGACACAGTCTTTTTAATGAAACAACCAAGAGTGAGTTGATTTGAATTTGAATTATCCCTATTATTTGGAAGAGGAGAATGCATTTTGAATAAACATGTATTTTAAAGATTATATCTGAGAGAATTGTAAATCATGCTCTTGAGGACATCCATTTACTATATGTTTGAGGAAATCAGAAGACTATGTAAAATGAAATGTTTAAACCCGACGTGAAAAAAGGAAAATATCCTCATTTATAAAATAAAGAGAAAATAATTCATTCAACTACCACTAGTGTTGGTGTACAGTGGCTTAGCTTGTGCTTTTAAGTTATAAACATGAATATTATCTTAATTTTAGTGTTTAAAAGTAATTGAAGTGATGATTCTATTATGTGTAAAAGGAGTACACAGTGGATGTATTTCTTTTGTTTACTGAGCTATGCTTTGTGCAAGAAAACTCCTAGTAGCAAAAATCTTGGTAATTTTGAGGCATTAGATAAGATTGATTAAAAAAAAAATGTCAGTTATTGAGAGAAGAGAGGAAGGTGACATTTGAATTTAGGATTTCCTATGCTAATTTCAAGGCAGAATTTTTGGTATGTACAGCCTTTTTCTTGAAATATCAAAATGGCTCTATAATAATGTTTGTTCACATTAGGGACACTATACAGAGAATCCTTCCTTTTAAGGTTTTTATTGTTTAAGAAAAATGATTTTTTTAAAAATGCGACTTTGACAGAAATGGTACTTTTATCTTTGGGTGGATTCTGCATTGCAAAACCAGCTTAGGTATGTTTGCTTTAAGTGACCATGTACACTAATTAGAAAGAAAACAGTTCACCAGGAGCTATATCAAATAGAGCCCTGCAAATGGTATGAGCTTTTTCCAAGGATCCATATTGTCCTTGGACTTGGCTGTTGTATTATACTTTAAATGGAATTGATTGTGTGGTTGTAATGAAAGTAACAGATTGATTTCTATCCAGTGTTACAAAGAGTAAATAGAAAAATGTTCCTGTCTTGACCTGCATTCATAACCAATGGGATTTGCTGGCTTTAGACCCAATCCTTAATAAGAGATAAGATGCAAATGTAATAAAACTGGCTTCTAAGTTTAAGGATCTTTTCAATGCTCATCAAAGATGTTTCTTGTTGAATTTAGATGTGTTTGTATTGATTAGATCACAATCACCTAGGAAATGTTACTTTCTTTAAATGCTATTCATGATTTATCATGTAATTAGCATTCATATATGGCTTTATAAACATATTAAGATTATTGCAGTGGGGGTTATGACACAGTGGTATACATTTTAACTGTCCTTAAAATTGAATTGCCTTTTTTAGTTACTTAAGTAAATGATGATTGTTTAAGTTTGGATCCATTTGACTCTTTTAGGTTAACAAACAGTTTGAGCTGTGGAGTAATTTTTGCATTGCAATATATTAGGAAAGGTGTAACATTAGTATAACGTAGTAGTTTTTCTTCTGAAGGATTATTTCTGCTACATATTCATTCAGTATTGTTGTTGTATTATTTATTAAGTTATGAAATACTTGTTTCCTAGAGTGAACTATTAGTTTTTTTTCCTCCATTGTGATCATTGAGAAGATAATCAAACATGAGCACTATCATCAGATTTTTTATTCTAGTATTCAGGATTTTATGAGGCATTTTCCCCTATTCAGCCTTCTGTAAATAAAACTCAAGCCCACAAAACAAGGAATCTAAATATGAAGTACAGTTGGTGACTTACTTTGCTATAAATGAAGGAATGCAAAAAAAAAAAAAAATCTAACAATTCATTTGTAAGCAACAGTTTCTTCACACATTATGTGACTTTTTTGGGATTTGTTTTATGTTTTGAGTAAAACAGTTTAGTATAATGATGCCTAGATGAGACAAAACAAAACATAACAAAATTAAAAAAAAAACCCAACAACTAACACATTTGACTGCCTATGTTTCTCAGTTGTAGCTTCCAAGAGCCCTCTATTCTCCAGCCCACTTGATACCCTGCAGGTTGTGGCAGACAATTCACAGGAAAGGCTTAGACATCGAGCTTGCACGCTTCTTGACTCCATTTTAAACCTTTTGTTCACACCAGGGTGGCATTTTTTCACACCGCATGTGGCAGTTTTGACTCCTATCCAACTTGTCTTATAAAATCAAAGTCTGTGATTTTTTTTACATTCACAGGGCTGCTTCCTGAACTGCTACTGCTGTTTGTGTCTTTCCTAGTGATTGGTGCAGAAGTTTATAGCAAAATGTGTTTTAGGGAGGGGGAGGAAGAAGAAAGCGATATGAAAAATGTTCTGGCCTAAAACACAGGAAGTAAATTTTAAATAAAACAGATGGACTCTGCAAAGATCGTACATGAAAATCTGATATACTTACCCCTATTTTTATTATTTTTGTGACACTGTTGAACACACATCTTAATTTAAAAATAAATATAATGATATCACTTTCAAGTTACATGATGTTATTTAAAAAAAAACTTGTCATGTAATTGCAAAAGAAATCTCATCCTTAGACTAATATAATGATTTTCCTATAATATTTTATAATATTCAGTGAGTGCTAATGAATTTTGCTTTTATATATGATCATTCAACATATCCCATTGGATTTTAAGTTCAACTATGCATAAAATAAAACCTATTATCTAAAAGATTTATACTGTGAACATTTAAATAATTTCTGTATCAACTTCTTCATTCTTAAAGTTTTCTTCTTTCCTCTCTGTTTAATTAAAAATATTGCTTTAGTCCTCATTAATTGCATTCATATGCTATAATACTAAACACACAGGTTATTTCAAATGATATAAAGCAATAATTTGAAATAAGAGCAGTAGTGGAAAATTTTACCGAATGCAAAAGGTGTGTTCGTTGGCATGTTTTTACAGAGTAAATATTAGCAGGGTTATAAAAACTACAAATCGGAAATCTCTGTAGATGATCTGGCAATAATAAATACATATATTTTTATACTTTCACTTTGAAATTCTTATGTCGTTTAAAGACTATTTCTTATATTAGCAAAAACATAAAAGAATATTCTAATAAATTCTCTAATATGTGATTTGCTTCAGTACTTTTTTTGTAGGGAGTATAGGGAAAGCTTTCTATTCCAATTAACAGATAATTATATGATCTATATTTTCTGAAATTTTAGAATAGTTCATTCTTTATTTTTAAGTTACTTTTGTTTTGAACACTAACAATTCAATCACAGTATAAACAGAAATGAAAAATCGGTTAATAGAAGCAAAGGTTTAATGTAAGTAACAAGTATTTGTTAACTGTGTTAACGATTTTAAGAGGAAAGAATCTGATTGCATATTTTATAAAATTTCTATCTACAAAGCCAACTTAAATAGGCAAAATCATTTAGGTTAATATAAGCCATATATTAGACATACAGAAAAGAACTATATTATTGTGTTTTAAATATATATTTACGAAAGAAAAAATATAGATTATGATTTTTATGTCTTCTTCCAGGAAATACCTACATAAATTCATTGTACCTGAATTATTCATTACAATATTTGAAATCTGAAATATATCCATTATATTGAGAAAGACTTCAATTTAGAATTTGGATTTTTTTCACTTTCTGGAATAACAAACCGTGATTGACAAGAACATAGCAGAAAAATAGCACTTTGTTGTAAGTTCTGTAACAGTAGATGTGCTAGCAGAGAGAACAACTGCTTACTTTTCCTTTTACATATAGAACACTACTTCAACTACAACCCTTATGAAGTATTTGAAAATAAAGCAAAAGGAATTTTTTTTCAGGAATAACAGAATCAAAATTGTTAATGTAAATCAGACTCCATTTAAAACAAATGAAATGCAGTGGAAGTCTGGAATTTTCTTATGATGCATAGATGTTTATCAAGTCCAATTTTTTTGCCCATCTTTTAGTTAATTTAAAATCTGATCTCATTAGAAAGAGAAAGAAAAAAATATTTATATGTGAATACAAGAATTCTTAAAGATCAAATAGAAGCCCTGTCACTGAAAACAAAACAAACAATTGAAAGCAAATGAAATATCCAAATAAACACATACCTACTTAATTGAAGTTTAGTATCAAGCTCTCATATAAAACTAAACAGCATCTGGAAATCGAGCAAACCATTTGAGATTAAGACTATGAAAGACAAAAATAATCATTATCTAGAGAAATGTAAATTAAGTTTATGAAATAAAATTTACCTACTTTTGCAGCTCATATGTTTGTTGAAAAAAAGTATGACTTTATTTCATGTGCATGCCAAAGAATGTAGAAATATATTTAACTCATCATTTCTCATTCTCTACTATAGAAAAACCCAACTTTTATTGCTTTAAGTTTCTGATTTCCTGCCCTCCCCACCTACTCCCTCCGCTTCTCCAGATTGTCTTCTGTCCAGCATCTCTTCTATTTGAGGTGAACAAAATAAGACCCCCAAACACACCACACACACACACACACACACACACACACACACAAAATAACCACCACCCGGCTGAAGAGAAACAGGTTTTCTGTCTTTGGCCGGTCCTTATATGTTAATAAAATCAGCTCAAACATTCTTCCACCAAATTCAGCTTGGAAGTAATCCTCCTCTACTTAAGGCTGGATGAAAAGAGTACTCATTGTGAATTATGTTTCATCTGTCACAATAACCTTCTTTATTCTTCCACGGACCTCCCCTTTGCCTGTGGCAATTAGAGAAAATAGGTATGCCTTGAAGTAGGAGATAGTGGTTTTTTTTTTTTTTTAAACAAAACAAAACAAAACTGGTGACACACAGACAATGCTTGCTAAGCAGTATACTGAAGATAAGCAGATGAGGCGTTTTGAAGTGGCTGATTATTGTTAATGTCAGTTATTGAGGACAAGCAGTGAATTGTCATTGTATTCAAAATGAAAGGTAGACAACATATTTTCATATCACATATTTTCTAATTAAATCATCTCATAAGATACGTATTATAAATCTATGGTATTTGTTTAACATCCCAAATCACAGTAATCAATTTATATGCCTTAAAGTATATTTCAATACCCCAGAAAAACATTTTTTAAACAAATTTTTAAAAGGGGTAAAACAAAGACAATTTTTCCTTTTAACAGATTTTATCAAACATTTTGTTTAACTTAAAAATCAATGTGATTATTTGATTTACTTACTCTTACAAATCACTGAAATTACCTTGAGGCAGTTCAAGTTCACCTTTCTGGAATTAAACCTGTTAAATAATAGACATCATCTAATCATCTTCTTAGAAAGATATCTCAACTTTTTTGGCTTAACAGGGTACATTTACACCACATGTAGTTACGGATAAATTAAGCTAGGAGATCTTAAAAAGCTACAAAAGAAAAGAAAAAAAAAAACAAAAAAACAAACCCATAGTTGCCAGAAAAGAAAATACTCCTTCTAGTAGCAAAAGAAAGTAACTGCAGATGAATTAACTCAAACAGTCGTCATAACTGTTGGATAAAATAAAAGCATATAAATAATTTAAGCTAACAGAAAATTTATAAAGTCTGAAGAAAAAATTCTGGAGACTAAAGGAAAACCTTTTGGCCCACCACACAGGTTGGGCACAAAAGTGCTTGCTAAGCTATCTATTTCACACATGCAACGACAGAAGGTTCGATATTCATTCGATCGATGAGTGAAAAGGCACAATGGCAAAATCAGACAGACTTCTTTTCAAATACAGATCTCCAATGTCCCCTACAGTCTACAGATGCACGGCTGGTGGTGTGGCTCAGACGGAGCAAGGGTTACATCAAGGCTGTTCTCTGGACCGTGCAAACAGTCTAGACCAATGACCTGCAGCATCATGCCCTTTGAAGAAGAGGCAAGTTCGGTCACGATGAAGAAAAATCAAGGCGTACCCCTTTTAACAATAGGGAGCAGCTCGAGGCTGCAAAGAGGTAAGCAGGGGTAAGAAGAAACCGGCATCTGCTTCCATGGTTACAGGCCAACTATGAGAACCTAGCTTTTCAAGGGAGTCTGTTCTCAGGCTCCCTCACGGGGTATGCCATGCATTATAAGCAAAGGCAGGTTGAACTGAAATCCACATAGTTATTTCAGAGTAAAATGATACGGAGTAGCACATGGCTGGCAGAAAAAAAAGTCACATGACTGTTAAGAACCTGACTTGGGCTATTTCAGAATAGAATTTTTCCCCCTTTATCTCTGCTTAAATAAAGACAGTAAATTTGTATAAAACAAACAGCGATGGTGAACATGATTTTCATTTCTCAGGTTCTTATGTGAGAAGAGGTCAAGGGTCAAGGTAATACCCACCCCCCGTGGCAGGACCATGTACAGTCTTGTTACTGTAGCTTTATTATGGATATCATTTAGAAATATTTCCCTTTTTTGCCGGACTATGACACTGAATGTATGTTCTTGTGAGTCTCTCTCTCTCTCTGACCTGATTCCTTCTGATTTCCTGCCCTGGATTTCCCCATGTTTATGTTCATTTCTGTGGTTAGCTCCCATGAGGAGGGGTAGGAGATTTGGTGAGAAACTTCTTTGGCGTGGTGTTACTGTTCTAAGCAAGTGTGTGGTTTCCTCTGGCTTTTGAAATATTCAAAATTCAAATCTACATCAAAACCATTGGCCTCCGACAATAGTTCTGTTTCTGATTCATGCATTTATATTTTATTCTGTGGCTTGCTACATCAGTGAATCTATAAATTCAAATAAAAAAGTTTTTTCCCCTTTCTGTGAGATATTTAGTTATTAAGTTGGATCCTGTGATGTGACATACTAACAGCTGATCTATCTGAATAAAAAGTTGACAGATATAAAAAGAGCAAATTCTGTATTATTGAGGATAGTTCTACTATATTAGCTACACAAAATGCAGATATATGTGTAATTAACATAGATAAGACATCCCTCTAACAATGTACCATAACTAAATATTGGAAGAACTCATGTTTGTTACCTTCGTGATATACAGTTAACTATAGATCTTCCATGCAATCTATCTTTTGAGTAATTTTTGTTTGCAAATATATTGTTAAGAGTTGAAAAAGAAAGGAATGCTCCAAAGATCAAGGGATAAAACACCTTTCCTTAAACTTATTTTTCAGAAGCTTTGTATATTACTAAAAATGAGCACTATATGTCTGGTGGTATGGAGATATTCATTTTAAATACTCACCTTGAAGGAAAATTATGTTGGAGCTTTACAAAGGCAATTAAGTGTTGGTGACCATGATAGCCACAATTTAATGCTCTCAACTGAGAAATCAGAAGATAATGTTTTGTCATGTTCCTCCATACTGATGCCGTGTTTTGAGCTAGGTTCATGGCTAAACATATGCATGAGGTTTTATTTCTTTCAGTGTGTTGAGATACATTAATTTCTATGCATGGATGGTGAGAAAAGCGTTTGGGGTAAAAAAAGTGAACTACTCTGGTGTCACTATTTTACTATAGTAATTCATACACTGTTATAAGTAATGAACATATTATCTAAACAAATGTTCTAGTTTTTTTAAAAAATAATTTACTTACTGCTAAGAGAATTCAACATCAGAGTTTCTTTGATATAACAACAGATCATACTTGCTGGCAAAGGTCAAGTGCCAGTTATTTCTTCAGTGGAAAAATCTACCTGTCAATTCTCCAAAGGAAAACAAAACAATAGCAAATGCACTAAGGTTTACATATTGCATGATAATTTGTAAATTGTAGTTAAAAAATGAGACTATTCCATGAAATCTATTGCAAAATAGATAGCTGGATTTTTTTTTTCCAGTTAACATTTAGCCATTAGCCTTGCTCTTTTGTTTTTCAAAACATACTCAGTTTTATGAATATTTATGTGTGAACATAAATTACTCTAACTTGCTAAATGTGGATATATGTAAACACTTGGAGCCATTGTCATAGAATCAGATTGATAGTTATTAAAACGCTATTATTTTAACACATTAATATGCAGATAGGACACTTCATACTGAGTATTTAGGAGAGAAATGACAGCTTCTTTCCTTAAAAAAAAAAAAAAGATTCTCTATCTCTGAAGTATATAGCTCAGTATTATATACATACTACATGTAGTTTGCAAGAAAAACTCCACTCATATGACAATATGTATTGGATTTAAATATTTCTGAGAATTAAATTTTAGAATAAATAATGCATTTTGCCTTCCTTACTGCAAAATAAAAAAATACTAGATTTTCCTTACCTGAAGGATCATTTAAAATAAGAATAATGAAATTTACTAGTGCTTTGAATATAGTAGATGCTCAATAAAATATCTCTCTAGCACTAATGAAACAATTATCTAAAAATAATCCAGTTTCATAAAACACAGGAAAGAATTTCCTCTACTTACTCATATATTTCTTTTCACCTTTTTTGTTATGATCTATCTATACAAACGAGTACTTTTTGTCAGTAACCTATGATTACGAATGCCTGCTATGTGTCCAGTGAGACTAGAAGTGTATAGCCGGAGCCACATTCCCAAAATGAGATTCTTAAAAGCACTATTATTCTAAAAGATATTACTTTGCTTTCTGGGACAGAAAAAAAAAAAAAGTCCTGGAATCCAATACATATGAGAGAGATGCTATATTAAACAAGGTTAGATGGATTGCTTATATGCAATACTTTCTGGAATGCAATCAAAAAACTAATGCATATATTGTATCCCTAAGAGGGGTATATTTTCCAAAGTTATTTAATTTTTTCATGAATACTTATTGACTTATATGTATGTATATATTTAATCCAACTTCCCCGTAAAATATTTATTAATTTAATATGGCCTAATTTCAGTGATATGCTGATGCTGGCTAAAACCAGCTTGGCTGAGCTAATTGTAATAATTCCTTTCTAAATTTCATCTTAAAGAGATATCTTCCTCTTTGCTTGAAATCAGCTATACCAAGAGTACTTGCACCATAGAAATCTGCAAGTACTGCAAATCAGGGCCTTTTTTTCCTTTTTCTTAGAAGCTGTCATTAAACATCCACAAGCACACTGCTGCCTAATTTCCCCTCTGAATCCATCTTTGTAGGTAAATCATAACTACTAACAGGTCAATAAGTTTAGAAGTGTTCTATTCATCAACCTGTCTAAAATACAAAACTATTTAAATTATGTAGATTAGACAAAAGACAGGACAGCTGTGGAAAATACTGGATGTTCTAAATTTTCCTTAAATATTTAGCTTTTACATCAGGAAGTCAAATAATTTATCTTTCTGACTTTTTTAATTTACCTGAATAAACATCTATGATTATTCCTTTATCTCCTTTCTAACAAAATATTTATTTACTCTGGTACATAATTGTCAATTAATTTTTAAGTGAGTGACAACAGGGTTCTGGAAATCTCCAGACATCTTTTATTTTTTAAAAGACTTTATTTATTTATTCATGAGAGACACAGAGAGAGGCAAAGACATAGGCAGAGGGAGAAGCAGGCTCCCCGTGGGGAGCCCGATGCAAGACTCAGTCCCAGGACCCCAGGATCATGACCTGACCTGAATCGAAGGCAGACGCTCAACCACTGAGCCACCCAGGCGTCCCTCCAGATTTCTTTTAAATGGGTCTCCAACTTCTACTCACTTCATTACCCGTGAATTTTTAAAAAATCAAGATGAGGTATTTTTGAAGTAATTTATACTTTGGAATTGCATCTCATCTAATTTTAGGCATTTTATCAGTAGTATTAGCCCGCTTGACCTCTTGGATGAGATTATTATGAGGAAAGCAAAGATGAAAAATCTAAGTGGAAAAACTGAAATACACACTTTTGACAGACATGGTGCTTAATTACCATTTGATCTTTTACTTACCAAATTACTTTGGGTGGGTTATAGGTAAAATCTCTAAATATCAGTGGATTATAAGAATAAATATTTAGTGAGATAATAAATTTATTTTATAGATAAAATATACATATTTATAATTATATAAATGTAAATTTTATATATTAAAATTATATATTTATATTTATGTATAAATATATATTTGAAATATCTAAAATATATTTTATATTATATGAACATATAATAAATTCATATAAATATATTTATATAAGTAAATTATAATTATCCATGAATGGGTTATTTCTTGGCCTTTTTGCTTGAAGAAATGAGTTCTATAGTGACATGCTTTCAAGTACGTCTGTGATCTAGTTTGTGACAATACATGGGATGACTTATGTTTCTAATTATATTATGATTCTAATATACCTTCCTGATCACATGTTTGCACCTCAAACACTGCACTTCAGCTTATATGGCCCTCAAATTAGTTCATTAATCTGTCTATTTTTAGTACAAATATTGTGTCCAAAAATACTTTGAAGTTCCAAACATGATTAATACATGACCTCTGCCGTTTTTGGAGCTCATAGTCAAGTGTGAGAAGAAAGACCAGCTTAAATGTACTGTCATCATGAGAGAAAACCATTCAAATATAACTTTATCTACCTTAATATACACATTGCAAATCCAAGAATTCTCCAAGTCTAATCCCAAAATCTCATATACTTTCTGTATTTGACTCAGCACATAATAGGTGTTGGTACATCACAGAGAGTTCCATATCTACAATTATGAACAGTATAGTCAAGATGGCATGGACATGATTCTTAGTATAGACCTAAGGAAAAAGTGAAGACAGATAAATTATAGAAACTAGCTGTATACCCTATTTATGAATGCAGGGAAGCAGTTCACATAAAATAAAAATTCTCAAAGAATACTTCACGATTTTCATAAGATAAACATAATCAGTTCTAAACCCAATGTAAATTGTCACAAGCATTCAACTTAGACAACATTGTGTTGTGTATATGTGTGACACACGTGTTTGAATATTCCTTGAATAAGATGTTTCTAATAGTTGGAAAAATATTTGAACATACTAATATTATGCTTCTGAGAACTCTAAAGCCAATCAAAAGTTGTAAGAGGAAAAAAAAAAAAAACAAAAAAACAAAAAAGTTGTAAGAGGTTTTACTTTGTCATTATATCAACGATCTTGAACGTAATACATAATTGTAGTCCTGGAAAATTCTCCTTCCTATGCCACATAACTTGAAACTCTTCTTTCTTTCAAAGAGTACTTGAGAATTTTGAAAAATAATATTAATGCAAAATATTTGCACATGAAGGATCTTATGTGACTATTTGATGTAAGGTCTTTAAATGAAAACACTTTTGATTTTTGATAGATAATTTATAAGCACTATATTTATACATTTATAAGTACTCTTGTTTTTCAACTTTTTAATGTATATTTTTTATTGGAGTTCGATTTACCAACATAGAGTATAACACCCAGTGCTCATCCCATCAAGTGCCCCCCTCAGTGCCCGTCACTTGCCTCCCTTTCCACTACCCCTTGTTCGTTTCCCAGAGTTAGGAGTCTCTCATATTTTGTCACCCTCTCTGATATTTCCCCTCATTTTCTCTCCTTTCCTCTATAATCCCTTTCACTATTTTTTATATTCCTTGTATGAGTGAAACCATATAATGATTGTCCTCCAAATGACTTACTTCACTCAGCATAATACCCTCCAGTTCCATCCACATAGAAGCAAATGGTGGGTATTCATCATTTCTAATAGCTGAGTAATGTTTTTCAACTTTAGAAACGAAAATAGTCTTTTTTAAATGTTTTTTTAAGAAGCTCTCTTGCCTTTTGATAACACAAAAGTTCTTTTAAATTTGTCTCTGGAAAAGTTAGTCTTTCTAGACCTAGCTCAACTATCCTCTCTTTTGTGAAATATTTCCTTCTCTCTGCAACAGCTTTGTTTCCTACCCTTCTGTCTTTCTTACCCACTCACTTTCTCTTCCCATCTGTTTACATTTTACTAAGTTAAAAAAAATAATAAAAGTAGATGGCAGTGGACAAATTGAAAAATATATGCGGGAATCTTCACAGTAGGGAGCTGTAGCGACTGACTATGAAATTTGGCTCTGAACTTTCAACTACTTTTTAAGAAATGTTTTGTCTGAACCTTAAAAAAATGCAAAGTAAAAACAGTCTCTCACCCTTCTGAAAGGGGAAATGAACTTCCTACCTCTGCTCATTCTTTTATCTAAAGTATGAGATATATATGTTTATAATAAGCCATGTTTAGATTCCATTATTGCCTTGGTTTCCAAAAATTATTGTTTATTATTACTAATGAAAGATCACCAAAAGCAATTTCCCTTAATTTGTGTGTCACAATCCTGCTATTTTTGTTGAGCATGATATCCATTCTACTTAGTTGTTTTGTTTTTTGTGTGTATGAGTGTGTGTATGTGTAAGAACCCTCTGAGGTTAACATCTGTCAGCATTTTATTTTTATAGATGGATGCCAACTATTGTGCTTGCTATATTGTAAATATATTGCTGTATTTATGTTCCCATTCTTTTTTTTCCTCAAAGACATGATTGAATCTTTAATATGTCCAACACACTGCTCAGTTTTGCTTTAATTAAAAAGAAGCTTGTTCCTTTAAATATTTCTTTTCTTTAAGGGGTATATCCATTGGCCTAAACTATATTCCTTTCTAATTTATATTTATTATCATATATCTTACCTAAATCATATGTATATGAATAATAGTCAATATTATTAAATAAAAGTAACATACCTATATGATGTTTCTTCTATTGCTATATACATAGCAATATATGTGGGTGCATATGTACATATATATATTTCATACATATGTTATATATGTGGTGTCATATATGGTATCATATCATGGTGTATATCATATACCATGCTCTATCTATTCATCTGCCTATGAAAGCAGACAGATTTGTATCCGGTTTTGTATCAGGTAAACAGTTAATTTTGATGCTTCATATCATCTAGAGATATTGTTAGTATTCATAGTCTGATTCAGGCATCTGGGATAGAGTGGGAGATTTGTGTTTCTGATGAGACCTCAGGGGTGACATATGCTGCTGTCTGTGGAGCGCAGTTAGAATGTCAAAGACTAGAGAACTAAGGAGTTCAAGTTCTGACTTTGCCCTTGATTCTGATCTTGACCTAGAGACTTTTTCCTCTTGATCTTTTTCCTTACCTATTAAATGAGTGGAATCATATTTCCCTTGCCTTTTCACGGAACTGTTCTGTGGTTTAAATTAAATTAATTAAGAAAATACTTTCTAACAAAAAAGCACAAGAGGGGATAATACAGATAGCTATTTCCTCTTATCCTTTGAATAGTATATCTTGTGCCCTAATTTCTGTTGGTGTTTGCCCATTTAGCTTGAAATGATGGACCCGGCTTTAATGTTATCTTTCAATAGTTCTGTGTCCTCATTTACCCACTTTTTGTTCAACCGTTAATTTATTCATTCAACAGGTATTTATTGAGTAGCTACTGTGTGCCATGCATGGTGCCAACTTCTGAAAATATGATTGGCTTCTTTTACTTCTACTTTTCTTCATTCTCTCAAATAATTTCTTCTATTGATCTCACTCTGTGCTCTGTAACCTCTCATTATCTTTCCTTCTGCCTTCAAAAGAGTATTGGAATCATTAATCTGAAGGTTACATTTTTAAAATCAGTTTTATCCAATTCTACAAATATTCACTGACTCCCCACAATATGGCAAATTCTCTGCAAAATGAATATAAAATTGAAGAAATTAGAGAAAAGACAATCCTTTTATCCCATCAGTTATATCCTACTTATGGAATGGGATATTTCACAATTTCTCAAGTAATTGTAGTACCAGGCAGGATATGACTGGTGTCATCAGACTTTGAAGAATGCTTGAAAAGTAAAAAATAGAGCTGGTTTGAGGGCTTTGCAAAAACTTTTTAAAGACGACTAAACTGTGACAGGAGGAGAGGGGAGGAAGGAAAAAAAAATGGATGTTACAAGTAGAACAAATCATGCCTTGTCTTCTCTTTGCTTGCATTCTTGATGAGTGACTTGGGCAACGGATCGGTTATGGTCAAAAAGATTTTAAAACTTTTCTTAAGGAATATATGAGGGGAAGGTGGAAATTCATATTGGAATCATACGTTGATGGCTTTGGATGCCAGCTACGGAAGTCTGTGCTCAATGGAAGGGGCATAGAGGAATCTCTGAAGGTTGCTGTTGGCCTTTCTGCCATGCATTCAAAGTCAACCTTTAATTCAAGTCAATTGGGATTTGAACACAAATCCACTCTAAGAATTGAGTTCAGATAGAGCAGATTGGTGACTTCCAATTTTGCAGTTTTTATCAAGGTGGAATACATACTTGGCACAATATAATGGACTGTGTGATGACACCTGGCTGCTAGGTAAACCTTGTTCAGTAAATTGCTAGCTTGTCGACCTTTGAGAAGGCATTCGCATCTGTGAGCCTTAGGCACTTTTTCTTATGGGAATAATAAACTCTTCCTATGTTCAAAGTCATTGTGAGAGATAAATATGGCAAATAAATTTGAAAACCATAAACCTTGAAAGCATGAAAGTCTGTCCAACTATAAGAACTCCACCGTGGGTGCCTGGGTGGTGGCTCAGTTAGTTAAGTGTCCAATTCTTGGTTTCAGCCCAGGTCATGATCTCAGGGTCATGATCTCAGGGCTATGAGATCGAGCACCATGTTGGGCTCCAGGCTCAGCATAGAGTCTGCTTGAGATTCTCTGTTGCTCTCTCTCTGCCCTTCCCACTCATGCTTTCTCTCCATCTCTCTTTCTCTCTCTCTCTCTTTCTCAAATAAATAAATGAATAAATATTTTTTAAAAAAGACTTCCCTCGATTATTTCTATCCCTCCCTGTCCCCCTTTCAGGGTGGGACATTAGAGGGGGTGATCTTGTCTGCCTCTTTTTCCTTCTCCTTTAAATGAAGTACTATATACTCCATCGTTTTGAAGCTCAGTATACACTTTTTGAGAACACATCCAACAATCAGTTTCTTTCACCCATTCCTTTTTGAAACCCCAAAATCATTCACAAAGCCGCTTCTACTATTTTATGCTGTAATAAACTTTTATGTGCAGGCTGTACTAATTATAATGTCATTCTAACTTTAGTTTCAATATCATCTCTTGAGATAGCCACAACCCACTGGCTACTGAACCCCTCACGGATCACTCGCCATCCTCTTTTATTTGTTTTATGGCATTTTTGATTACTAAAATTACCTTCATTTATTTGCTTGTATGTTGTGTATCTCTTTAGTCAATATGATTTTATTAGTTCATTATGTGACAGACAATGTCATTGAAACTGGGGATAGGGAAATAGGAACTGAACTGATGTGTGTGCCCTTAAGGAAACAGACAGTAATAAATATTGATATAGATATTATTATACACATAAACATAAACACATAAACATCAGGTGGTAAAAGGTGCTATAAAGAATAAAACAAGCTGAAAGATTAGAGACGAGAGGCTGTTATGCCATTTTATGTTAGATATTCTGGGCAGGGGACCCTGCTTAGATGCTATTTGTTCAAAGACCAGAGGACATAGGGAAAGGGCATATCTAAGGAAAAAGGGCATATCTAAGGAAAAGTATTTCAGAGAAAGGGCATATCTAAGGAAAAAGTATTTCAAGCAGAGAGAACTGAAAGCAAAGGCCCTGAAGTGGGGGCATGCTTGGTCAAGTGAGGAGGACCTTCACCCGGGTGGCTGGAGGGCAAGGAGCCATGCAAGAGTAGGAGGTGATGGGACCACAGAGTACAGGGTGGCCTGAGGCACTGTAAGACAGGCTTCAGAGTCTGTGTTAAGATCTGAGATTTTACTCTGAATGAAATGGTGAGTTTGGAAGGCTTTGGGTTGAGGAATGATGTCATCAAACTTAGATCACTCTTCCTATCTTATGGTGAAGAAGAACAACTGGGAAGAGGGAAAGAAGGGAGAACCTGTGAGAAAGAAGGAAGAACTCACTCTCTGGCTCCCCAAAATCACTGTGCTCATCTCTTCCAGGACACATAATCATGTCACTTTAAATTAGTCATGATGGGAATGTTTATACCATAGAAGTCTGCAAAAGCTGTAAATCAGGGATTTCTTTCCTCTGTCTCTCTCCCTCTCTGCCCCTTTTTCATTTTGTCCTTGCTTATTTTCCTTCTTTCCTTTATCCCTCCTCCTCTTCTTCCTTCGTTTTCTTTCTTTCTTGCATAATAGTATAAATACTTATTGTTTATAAATAAAGTTGTCAATAAACATTTACCAGGGCATCTTGGAGGAGAACAATAAGAGGTTATTACAACAGTTCAAGTGAGGGATGATGGTGGCTTAGATATAAGACAAGCATGGTAGTGAAGGAGATGATACGAAAAGTCAGATTCTGGAAGGCATCTCCATAGAAATCACTGAGGAGTTTTGCTGACTGATTAAGAAATGGTTGTGAAAATGATGATGCATCAAAGATGGCTTCTAGGTTCTTGACCTGAGTAATTGAAAAAATAGTTGTCATTGATTGAGATGGAAATGGCTTCAGGAGGAGCAGTTTGGGAGGCAAGTGTCAAGAATCTGGTTCTGATATACGAAGATTGAGATGTCTCTTAGATTTGTCCAAATGGAGATATCCTGTAGAAAGTTGGATGTTTGAGTCTATCAATCAGGAGAGGAGTCTGGACTAGAAATATCACTTTGGGAATTGTCTATAAAAAGAATGGTATGCCCCTATTCTTCATAATTTAACTGGTGATTAATCGCTTATCAGTTTTTCAAAATTTTCATGCAACATCAGAGAAGCAATGTCAATGCATGGCTATTTCATCTTCTTGAGACTGCTGAGTCAGATGTTCGCTTATTACATTGTTTTATAATATAATTTAGGCAACTAAGTAAATTCATATGACATGAATTGATTGAAGCCCTACTTGCTCTTCCCCAATTCTATTTCATACTTATGCTTTTTGCTTCTTGGAACTAGTTAGCTCTACCCATTATTTCTTAAATTCTGGTTCCAGGATCCAGAACTGCCTGCATCAGAATTGAATGGGTTTATTTTATTTTATTTTATTTTATTTTATTTTATTTTACTTATTTATCATTTAAAATTTTTTTGAATGGGTGTATTTTAAAATGTAGAATTCTGAATTTAAATACTAGACCTATTAAATAGTAATATTAGCCCATGTTCCAAGAATCTGCATTGTAACACTCATTGTCACTAGTATGCACATAAAGATTATAAAGATTCAGCCACTCGTGCTACAGTGTATAAATCTGTAGTATTTTTATCCCTTTTAAGAATTGCCCTTTGCAAAAAAATTTAATGACTGTTTTTATCATTTATATAATTAAACCTGCCTACCCATATTCTAGATTGCTTGGATTAGAATAGAATTTATTTCCGTCATAAAGATTCTGGTCATTAGTTAAGGAACTCAATAGCAAAGTCAAGTTTAACCATCCATTTTTTTTCTTGCAAAAAGTATCATTTTAGGATATACTGCAACTTTAGGATATAGTCAAACAAAAATTCAGTTACAATTTTATTTTATCTTTTATTTTTTAAAAAATACTTTATTTATTTATTTGACAGAGAGAGAGAGAAAGAGAGAATGAGCACAAGCAGGGGAGTGGCAGGCAGAGGGAGAGGGAGAAGCAGGCTCCCTGCTGCGGAGCAGAGAACCTAATTTAGGGGCTCCATCCCAGGACCCTGGGATCATGACCTGAGCCAAAGGCAAATGCTTAACTGACTGCACCACCCAGGTGCACCTCAGTTTCAATTTTAGACATTGAATTGCTCTGGTACTTTTAAAAGTTTGCTAAATATTTCTGATTTTCCCTGTGCTGAGCAAAAATAGAATACTATCATATTTCCTTGTGATTTGTGATTTAAGTGGGCCAGTTAAAGGAGTTGAGACCAATAAGTATTGTACTTGGGGCCAGAACATTTAAACATCAGTGTCCCTTCATCTTCTTGTATCTTTCTCCACAATTGAGATGGAGGCTACCTTGTTTTTCTATTTACCTGAGTTACTATGATTAGCAGAGCTCCTCTACCAGTCTGTAACAGACATTTAGCATGAGTGAGAAATACACCTCTGTAATTTTAAGCCACTAGGTTGGCGATTGGTGATTACTGTAGCACAACCTATTTTCTCTAGAAAAACTGGACTTAAGTTATTTTCTAGTAAAATAGACTGGAACTGACCTAAACTAATTTGTTTTTTCAACAGTGGTCAGGGATTTCTTTCAATGCTTTCATCTTTGACAATAAAAGATAGGTAGGTACTATGTCTCTTCTCTTACAACTTTACTACTAGATAGTTTGTTCAAAAAATACCAAACCCCCAAGTAAGTTACAGACCAATTTCTGCAAACATGCTTTTACTGACAATCAGTTACAAAATCCTTCAAACAGCTAATTTCAATAATCTGGGGGTAGCCTATGTTTTCTGTCCTTTTCAGCATGCCATCTAGAACCTTGTAAGTAGGGTGCATTGTTGAACAAACACAGCAGTATTTTGGTGGCAGGAGCAATGAGCCTTCCAGTAGTACCAGGCAAAGGAGCCACCTTCTTCACTTGGGGGGTGGATGACAAATTAAGTAGAAATCCACATCTAAAGTGTCAAAGATGTCAAGTGTCAAAGTCCTCTTGGACTTTAACTAGGAATTGTACATGTTGTCCTCTGAAGGAGGAGATGATTGCCCGGTATTCTAGCCAATCATGTATCTTGGAGCCCACTTGTCTCATCAATAAAAAACTGTTACATTCTTTAAAAATTATCAACCCCCCACCCCATGTATAATTTTACAGATCAATATTTGGAAATCCAAAGCATTTGCCTTAGTTGCTCCTGGAGTTCAAACTATTGATTAAGAAACTTGAGATCCTAACCAACCTAGAGAATGAATCCTTGACTAGAATTTCTTCAAATATATATTTTTTAAAAACTGTATTTATTTATTCATGAGAGACACAGAGCGAGAGGGAGAGAGAGAGGCAGAGACACAGGCAGAGGGAGAAGCAGGCTCCATGCAGGGAGACCGCCGTGGGACTCGATCCCAGGTCTCCAGGATCACGTCCTGGGCTGAAGGTGGCGCTAAATTGCTAGGCCACTCAGGCTGCCCGAATTTCTTCAAATCTTAATTTTTTCTTAATTTAAAATAATATACTTTATACTGTACCTACTGGAGCATTTTGAACTAAATTAAATCCACTAACAGAATTAATTATGGATCTTTGTTTATTTACCTTTATACTCTACTACGAGTGTAAAAAATGTAAAACGGACCAGAAACTTATATTAGTTTACTTCACAAATCCAAATGTGATAGTACTTGATTTTTAGTAGTTTACTTCAGACGTTGTAAAGTTCTCTATATTTCTGTAGTTCACTTCAGTATTAAATAGATCCATAACCATCTGTACTTATTAAACAAAAAAATATATTATTGAACTATTTATATATTGTTTAGAGTTTTTGTAAACAACCAAAAAAAACTATATCAGTCTAAAAGGAAAATCTTGAAACTTTGGGTTACAAGTTTAGATTCTGCTGTCCTCTTTCTTCATTTTCATGGTCTGGAAAGGATACTAGCCTTCCTTAATGGTTTAGTTTCCAAGTATTTTGCCAACTGTGAATGAACTAGGTCAATGAAGGAAAACATTCTTTCTACAGCCTACATGAATATTCTGTTGTTTGAAAAACTGGACCAGCCCATCAATCATTTTGTTAATATTTGTAGATTCTCTCTCACAGAGTTGGAATATAATTTGTAAAACCTCATCAATCAGCATGTGTTTCCCCAAATCTTCACCTCATTTTAAATTCTTTTAGTTACTGTTTTATATAAATTAACTTCTGAATGCCTTTGACAGCAAATTAGATTGGTAAGGAGATTAAAGGTATGTAAAGCATATAAAATGACTGATTTAATAATATTTCTTAAAAACCTGGAATAGTTTCTTAAATATTAAAATTTTAGACATTAGATGTAATTTATGATGATATATTTTAATATTAGCATTTTAAAATAAAACTATTTTAAAAAAGGATCCCACTAATAACCCCTCTGATTCAAAAAATAATGTTTATAAACTTACAGATATTAAAAAAATTAATTGGTGGTATTTCACATCTTCACCCATATGACAACCTTTGTCTCTAAAATTATAATATTTTATAAACAATAACAAGAACCCTCATAGTTAATTTATATGAACTTGATTTTAACTGTTTTAATATTTTTATTAATTTTGACTCCTGTGAATTTTGATTTTTGGAGGTCAGATTTTTCCAAACTTAGAAAGCACAACTACAGTAGATTGGATTGATTATTCCTAGCAAAGTAATTTATTGATATTAGTGATCCTATTATTGTGCAATGACTTTTAGGGAATCCAAGAGAACAACTTTTTATTATAGGAAAAGTGTTTCCAGGTGACAGAATTTAAAGTGAAATACTTAAATCCTTTAGGCATCTCATTTTAATGAGGATGTTTTTGTTTTAAGATTTCTTTTTGAATAATGTAAAATGAATATTTTGGATATGTGTTAGTTCAGAATTTCTCTTTAAACTTCAGCTTTATGAAAAAAATAAACTTCAGCTTTATGGAGGTATAATTAACATATGAAATTGTAAGAGATTTAAAATGTACATTGTGATGATTTGATATACATATAGTGTTTGAAAGGATTCCCCCCACACACATCGTTAATTAAAACATCTATCACCTCACATATTTATTTTTTTCCTATTGTAAAAACATTAAAGTTCTACTCTTTTAGCAAAGTTTAAGGAAATTTTTAATGATGACCACATCTTGATTAATTTCTTTTCCTTTCAGGTTATTGATCATTAAAATGGCATTGTAAAGAGAGGACTCAGAAATAACAGTAAGTCTTAACCATTTGAAAGACATATCATTTAATGTTGAACTAAAGCACATGACAGCATATTTGGCAATTTTTTCCCTTCTAATTTTGTACACTGGTATAGGGCATAGAACGTGAGCAAAAACCCTTAGACCTCAAGGTATATTTTTATGTGAAACCAAAATATTTTTAACTAACTCTGCTAGTCAATAATTTTTGGATTTGGCACTCTATAGTATAGTCCTATTTTTGCAAAAAGTCAACAAAGTATTTCCCTTCTAATTCAATATCCTTTTTCCCTGAAACGATCTTTCCTTTTGGTGTAAAGGCTTATAAACTTAGTGTTTTTACAGCAACAATATTATATTAATATATAACAATATATTATATTGTTCCTTTTGCTGTGCTGGAAATAATTAATGTTTATGTTGGATTTAAACTTTTGTAGTCTGAAGATCTACTTATTACAACAAATGAGATAGGTATGATAGGAACCCTTCTTTCCTTTCTAGAGTTAGATGATTCCTGTTAGTAATACACTTACATTTATATTTATAATATAAATTGCCATTGCTCTTTTAAACCATGAATTATAATGTTTCATATTTATAATAAGTTATTTCAATCAGCCATATGTTTTCTTCTGAAGAACATACATCCTATACAATGGACCAGAGAACATCTTACCTTTAGTCATTATTCATTAGAATAATTTAAAATATCTGTTCTGGTCAAATTATTAAGCAATATTTTATAAAGTATTGTTTTAATGCAACAGATTTACTTCCTCTCCTGACATTAAAATATGCTTTCCTGATTATAACATTTCTACCCGAAGACAGCTGATACAAAAATGCACATAACAAAGCCTCAGTAATAAAACAAAGAAAAATAATGTGAAATTCAAAACAACTGGTGAATTTAAATATACATGTGTGTGCACTCCCACACACACACATAGAAATTAAATGGCTAAATAGTAATGTATCATTACATACTTTATAGATATGCAATTATATGTCATATAAGCATATAATAATATAGGATATATTTAAATAAATTATGTAAGTACATGTAAGTAAATTATGTGAGTATTTATAAATATTTAAATATATGTAATTATGTAGATATATCATTATAAAAGCAATAAGTTGGAAAACTCAAAACAGACTCACATAAAGAGAAACTTATTCACCTTTTCCTCCTCTTGTCTCCATGCCCTTCCCTGAGGTAGGCGGTGTCCAAGTGTGCTATGTGCCCCTCTACATCATTCAAGGGACTTTCTCCAACCTCAGAGAGCACAGATGCATATTTTTACATCTCTTTTGTCAGAAAGAGACATTTTTGGTTTTGATGTTTGTTTTTATTAACAAAATACCAGGAACATAGCTCTTCAGCTTGTTTTTCATAGCTATCCCTTCAGGCTAATATGCATAATATTCCATAATGTGCACACTAACTTTTAATTAAAGAAAATAAAAATCTGAATGTTCACTGTCCTTTTTCTATCACAGCCATAAATTAGAAAGTACCCATATTGCCATGAATGGTAAATCTCAGCGGTATTTTCGCTCCAGCTCTGATAGTCATGAAAATGACACTAAGGCCTATGTTAGAACAGACATCAAGATTTGTGAAGTGAATAGTAATTCAGTAAACATGAGTTCTTGTACTGGTCTGTGATGTGTTGTTATCCATTTCCAAAAATATCTGTTCTTTATTGTAATATATGTGCTGCTTTCCTATGATGTGATGGTTGCATTCTTCAGACATCATATTTGATGAAAAAAAAGAATCGTATTATAAAATTATGTGTTTCTGGAGAAAGGAATGAGTTAAAGGATGAATTTGCTATTGTACTACCATCGGTGGTTAAAATATTCAAGATTCTCTTTTAAGATTAGGCAACATGAAGGAGCAAAAATAAATTAAGCCATAGACTTTTACAAATGAACATAATTCAAGGAAAATAAACAGTAAAATCATATTTGAGGGTAAATAACATTACTTAATGACAACATTAAGCAATTTTGTTTACAATGGCATTGATCATCAGAAAGCTATATATATATTTTTATATAAAGTATAATAATATTTCATTATTTAAGTATATTACATTTATACTGATATTATATGTATTATATATTTATATATTCTATATATTATATTGATATATCTTCCATACTGATAGGTGCATCTGACTTTTGACCATAGAATGTTTTTATTTTATAAAATTTAAATCCTAACACAACAGTATGACAAAGCCAGATAATGCTTTTAAAAAGGTTTTCAAATTAACAAGCTTTTAAGTCTCTGTGTGAGGATATGGTGTGTGAATATGTATTCATAGCATCGAGCCTACATTAGGAGTTAACATTGTGGATCGGGGAGTTTTAGCCTAGCTGATGTGTGAAGAGAAAATTGACAAGAATGATTCAATAATTGATTCAATTCAAGAATGCTTCACTATCTCCCACTATTTATTGAACATTTACTATATGCTAGATAATTTTCTAAGCAGTAGAGTTATATAGTGAACACAAGTCCTAACAAGTATGATTCTTACATTCTTGTGGTAGTGATGGGGCCAGAGGAAGAGTAGACATTAACCAACAACCAAACAAATAAAAACAATCACACTATTTTTGAAAGTGATGAATAATGTGGAGAAAAAGTAAGTTGAGTGGGAAACTAGGGGAAGGGTATCATCTATTTTTGGTTGGGGAAGACTTTTCTGAGTTAGTAGCATCTGAGAAGAGAATTGCTATGTACTATTATCTAGGAAAGCACATCCAGGCAGAGGGAAGAAGCTAAGTCAAGTTTCCAAGGAGAGTGTACATGGCATATCTGAGCAATACCAAAGTGGCCAATACAATGAGGCAAGACCATGCAAGCTCTTCTTGGCCATGTTCAGAATATTGGAACTTTTTTCTAAGTCAACTAGAAAGCCATCCATCAGAGGTTATTGATCAGAGATATGAACTGATTTAGATTTTTAAGAATTCACTTTGCTGTGCAAATAATAGCCAGAGAGAAAAATAGAAAATAGTTAAATACTTATCATAGGACTTGAGAAAAGTGGACTTGTATCCAGTAGGTGCTTTTATTTTGTTTTTAATTTTTTAAAATATTTTATTTGCTTATGAGAGAAAGAGACAGAGGTAGATAGCCACAGAGATAGCAAGAGAGAGCCTAAGTGGGGAGGAAAAGGAGAAGCAGGCTCCCCGCTGAGCCAGGACCCCCCCCCCCCACACACACACAAGGTGGGACTTGATTCTAGGACCCTTGGATCATGACCTGAGCCGAAACCAAGAGTTAGAAGCTCAACCGACTAAGCCACCCAGGTGTCCCTCCAGTAGGCGCTTTTAAATAGAATGATTTGAATACCATGATGTTTGATTTATAATTTATTTAATTCTCTCAAAAGAATAGAATATGAGTAGAATCTTTCAAACAATATAGTGAGTTTCCTGTCAGTACTATTATCTTCATCCTCTTTGTCATCATCATCGTTATCATTAACATTATCAAAAGGCATGAGGAAAACAATGCCCTTAGGAAGAATAATGGTCCCCTGAAAGGCTTTTACAAATATGACCTTCTTCCTTTGCTAAAAGGCAAACATAAAGGGTTTTGGGGCATGCTTTTCATAGAATTGTTTAAGAAAAATACACACAACATCCACTGCTTTATTCACTTTAAAGTTGTGGCATAAGTTATAATTATAACCTAATTTAAGGAAACATAGCAGCTAAAATAAACCTATCTGCATTATTTCTATTAACATTTTAAAAATTGAGGTTTAATCAAGCTTCCCTCCCATTTGCATGAAAATTTGATCCATATATATAGATATTCATTTTAAGTTAACTTTTTAAAGTACTAGTTAATCCTTAGATATGACTGCTCTCTGTATATTGTTATTTTGGATAAAATTTTTTCAATGCTCAGCCTCAATTGATAGGGATGGTACACATGTATACACAGCCATGCATAACAGTAACTGTGCTCCTTGAAATCCATGCCTTGGTACATGGAGAGGAGCATATTATTGAAAATTGTTCTTTTGAAAGCTGTTTTTCAACTTTCTACTTCTTTAGTTTCCTGAGGACTGCTCTATAACAAAGGGCTTATTTTTTATTTTGTGAGTATGTGTGTATCTGGTGTTGTTTTTTTGGTGTTGCTTTCTTTTTAGCCTGACAGGATGACGAATAGTGCTAATTTTAACTTGAGTTTCAAATACTGATTGATATTTATAACATACACCTTTAATATAGTAACAAAATAAACAAAAGTAGACCATTAAGCGAATGAAGAAATAGTATACATAAAACATTCCAGTTTTTGGATCTAGGTCTGACAACCCAATTTATGTACCTTAGAACACCGATCTTGTGTGTAAATTAACTGGATAATTTCAACATATTCCATAGTTTGTATATTGAACTAGAAGAATGAAGTGTTTAAAATCATAAAAGGAATTAGTAATACTCTGGAATATAAAGTGACTATGAGTGCTTGTCTTTTAGTAAACATTTCCAATTTAATGATAAATGAATTTGCATATCTAAGGCCAAATTTGAAATCTTCTAATGCTAAAATTCTGTCTAGTCTCAGCTAAATTATATGTGATTAACTAATAAAAGTTGACACTAAACTCATTTTATATTTTAAATGTAAAACATATGTTGCAAAAGTTAGTTTCACATACATCAAATACCTCCAAACCATATGTATCAGTATTTATATAAATATACATTCATAAATCTTTGTGGAATGATCTTAAAGTTAAATTGCTAGTCTGAAGGTTAATATAACAGTGTCCAAATGGAATTGAGATCTCACAAATAAAAACATGCGTTCAGGCCTATTTGCCATGAGCCTAGCACTGAAGTACCTTCTGAAAGATGTTGCCATAGAGAGCTGTTTGTTTGGCCTTTCGTCCTGCTACCAAAAGAGTGTACACAGTTCAGCTGATGTCTAGAAGCTGTTATATTGTGCAAGCAGAGACAAGGGCTCTGCTTTTCTTGATAACAGTATAAATTGCTGTTTTTAAATGTCTAGATTTGGCCCTGGAAGAGAATATGGTCATGAGTATTCACCGGGGCGGGGGGGGGGGGGGGGGGGGGGAGGGCGGGAAAGGAGAGACTGGGGAGGTGGGGAGGAGTACAGAGTGAAGGAGGGCAAAGGCTCAGGTGAACCCCAGCTGGGAGGTAAGAAACCACCTCTGTGCCAAGGAGTATCAGACTGTGAGCACCCATGTGCTACCTGTAAATCCAGCATTGACATAGGAGTATTTTTCATACCGCATAGTATGAATAACTATAGTATTCTGGATAACCAAAGAACCAAATTTAAAAAGAAAAGTGAAACAGTCTACTTTTGTAAGACTAAATGAGACACTTCAGGTTGGTCTTCAAGTTGACCCCTTCCCTAGAGATCTTCAGTGGTATTATTTAACTAGTCTTGGTTTTTACTACATTTGGTTGCTTAAAACCTTACTGGCTCCCCATAGATGTAGCTTCACTTGCTAGAGCAGCACTACCTGTTAGCCAGATCCTTCTGAGAATGGTTAGATACCAATTAGAAAACATAAAGATAAAAATTAAGAATAAGCATTTAAAAAATTTTTATAAAACTTGCAGAGTTATTTTATATCTGTTGACTCGATAAAATGGAGCTGTGTTAATTTTCTAATTTAATTTTTCTTGTTATTTATTGTTATTGTGAATTTTAAAGTATCACTTCATGACTATTTGGAAAAAAAAATAATAGTCTGGCAAACCATAGTTTGAGAAGCACTGGGCTAACACTTTTGCAATTTTAACGTAGATCATTATAAGACAAGTCTGATCAATAGTAAAGTGTATTGTTTTTCTACTTCCTCAAAACATTAAGTTTACAATGAATTGGCTTAATTATATCCCCAAAGGAATTTATGTTTGGTTAATAAACTTCTTCTTTTCATTAAGTTAATAATTGTTAAATATTTATGTGAAAACATCCTGCATGCAAGAAAGTCGTGTTTAACACTAAATAGAATGTCAATAAGACTGCATTTATAAAATTCTAATATTATTTTATTATAAACCCAATCTTTGCTTGCTCTTACTGCTTAATTTCTCTAGTATATAGTATTTGTATGTGGTTATGTCTAAAAATTTATTGGAAAAAATTAATAAGATATTAATTTACCACCCAAGATATGATTTCTCATGAAAATCTTGAATTTCTGAACTTAGGAATTATACATTTGGTCTTTGATAGAGGAAAAAATTGAAAAATCTCTTCACAAATTGTAATAATGAAATAATTCATTGACAGTTATGTTAACAAAGTATCTTCTTTTAGTAACCACTTCTGTTTTTTTCAAAGTCTTACAAGTGAAAATTATTCTTAGCTGATTCTAATAGCTAAGGGGAAGAGATATGCAAACAAGACTGCTTTTAATTTTGGAAAGCAAGCAAAATGAAATTCAAACATAGACATCAATAGAGAAAAGTGTACTCTAATTTGTCACTAAGTTCTTGCTCCCTATATTAAAACCAGCAATTCATGAAACTCACAAAGAGTCATTGTTTGCTGTGCATGTGGCAAGTCGGCAATTGCTTTATAAAATGTATTATTAAATTGCTGTTACTGCCATCTAGTGGGAAAAAATAATCCATGTCACCATGTCAGGGATTATATCCAAAACCCTAAAGTTCTAGAAGGAAAGGAAAAGATACCTTTTGTGTGTATTGCAAGAAGTAAAACAGCAAACAAGACACGCTCTCATGGGTGTTGGAATGTAATAGATACCTAGTCCCTAAATAAGTTCAAGAGGTTTGTGGGGAGAAAAAAAGGCGGGAGAGGTTGCATGCATTTGTAAGATTCATTTTGTGTAGAATGAAATCACCTATAAAATGTTATTTCCTGTTTGTATTACTTGTACACTTACTTTTTTTTTTACCTGTTGGAATGTAGATTAAGTGTTTTGCATCCGCTCATTGTCTTAAAAATTAAGATAGCTGAGGTCAGTTCTTCTCAAACTTCAAGGGACAAAGGAATCACCTGGAAACCTCATTACAATGCAGATTAAGACTCAGTATCACAATGCCTGAGATTTGGCACTTCTAAGGCCTCTCAGGTGACATTGTGCTGCTGTTTGTGATCTCGCCCTACTTTGAGTAGTGATATCCCTTGAGTAGGTAATCATAGAGAAGGAGTTTGGAAGAGAAGCAAAACTCCCACAAAGTCTACTTCACTGTATATTATCTTGCTTTAATGTAATACAGTAGTTCTTTCAATGGCCTGTAGAGTCAAATTGCTAAAATCTTTTCTCAACTTTGTTATTTGCTATGTATGTAACCTTGAGCAAGATACATAGTTAACATCTCTAAGCCTCAATTTCATAATCTGTAAAATAAAATAGCAGTCACATAAGGATCCCATGGTTTTTATGAGGAATAAATGAGCTAAAAAAAATCTCATAATGATCCATAGGAAATTGCCTTTCTATAGATTAAAAACAAGCACCCACAGTTTTATGTACTTAAAACTAAATGTTTAAATTATGTAGCATAATGTCTAGTACAGAGTGGCTAATAGATTTAGTATCACCAACAAGTGTCACAGAGTAAATTAGTGGACATATGAATATACCTAACCCTTAGAAAGTTTTATTCAAAGAGTGAATTTTGAAATTTCCATAAGAAAAACTTGATGTAAATCCATCAAAAGTGTTACCTTGCCATGTCACCAAAGAATAAAATAAATAAGAAATTTGTGAATTACCCTGCAAAGAAATCTAGTTAAGTGTGGGAAATAGAACCACACTCACTAAGGAAATACTGGAATTACTTACTTTTGCCTTTTTCTATTACTCGGAACCAAGTCTGGAATGGAAGCGGAATGAATTTATTTTTTAGTGCAGTTTCAGGTTCAGAGAAAAACTGAAAGGTATAGAAACTTCCCATACACTTCCTACTCCCAACATATGCATAGACTCTTCCATTTGCAAAGTTCCCCCAGAGTAGTACATTTGTTGCAGTTGATGAACCTACAATATCACTTTAAACCCACATCCACAGTTTACATTAGGGCTTACCTTTGGTTATGTTCTATGGATTTGGACACATGTATAATGACATGAATCCACCACTACAGCATCATACGGAGTACTTTCATGCCCTAAAAATCCTCTGCACTCACCTCTTCATCCGTCTCTATTCACCCATGGCAGCCACCCATGCCCATGGCAGCCACTGATCTTAGTGCTGTTTCTTTTCTTTCTTTTTTTTTTTTTTAAGATTTTATTTATTCATGAGAGACAGAGAGAGACAGAGAGAGAGAGAGAGAGAGAGAGGCAGATAGAAGTAGGCTTCATGCTGGGAGCCTGACACAGGACTTGATCCTGGGTCCCCAGGATCATGCCCTGGTGCTAAACCGCTGCACCACCCTGGCTGCCCCTTACTGTTTCCATAGTCGGCTTCCTCCCCGATGTCACAGAGTTGGAGTCATACAGTACATAGACTTTTCACATTGCCTTCTTTCACACAGTACTATACATCTAAATTTCTTCCATGTCTTTTTTTATGGCTTGATAGCTCATGTCTTTTTAGTGCTGAGTAATATTCCATTGTCTGGATGGATCACAGTTTATCTGGGAAATGTTTTTTTATTCAGCACCAGATTCGAATCACACAGCAGCACATACTGTGTGAGGACATAAAAAGGCACAGATTCTAGGTAATTTTAATATTCATATAAGTCTATTGTGAGGAAAACAGGCCACAAAAATATATATTATTGTCTAAGTTATTAGAGCACATCATATTTTCTGTATTTTAATTTTCTGTCCTGTCTTTCTTATGCTGTATTTTGACATGATTTTAAAAACTATGTTACATCTTCTATGTTACATTACAAAAATCAAATAATTCAAATTATGGCTTAGAGTCAGGGTAGGATGTTATTAGCCTAAATTGATGTTAATGAGGGCAGCCTAGGTGGCTCAGCGGTTAAGCGCCTGCCTTCGGCCCAGGGCATGATCCTGGAGACCCTGAATTGAGTCCCATTTTGGGCTCCCTGCATGGAGCCTGCTTCTCCCTCTGCCTGTGTCTCTGCCTCTCTCTCTCTCTGTGTCTCTCATGAATAAATAAATAAAATCTTAAAAAAAATGATGTAATAAGTATTTGTGTATGCTATCAAGTATAATATATTTTAACTCTGGAAATTCTTTCTATAAAATTTGAGAATTTGAAAATTTTCCAACCATTTCAAGTAAATTAAAGATGATGAGTTATAAACTAGTTTTATAATAAAGCTAACTTTTATTATCATGTAGCTTAAAGACTAATGTTTTAAGCTGCAAGGATAGAGGCAAGAAAAATGTAATCTATTCAGCATGGGCTGCATAGTGCAGTTATCAAACAGTATTTTTTGGAAGATGAAATTCAGGCTGTTATTATATAAAGGGATCAAGGAATTACTGAATTCTATTCCCAAAGGATACAATATAGGTGATCCACTGTATCAAAAGAAGGCTTAACATTCTGGATACATAAATAAGAATTGGAAACTGGAACCTGAACAGAGAATTACTTACCTAAGTTTATTGTAGCATTATTAGTGAAAGCCATTTTTATGGTGAAAGCCACTCAAATGTTCAATGATAAATGGATCAATGGGGGAAAAATGTGGCATATACATGTGCTAGAATATTATTCAGCCTTAGAAAGGAATGAAATTCGTGATACATACTACAGCAGGGATGATCCTTGAAGACATTGTGCTGAGTGAAATATACCAGACATACAAGAATAGATAATGTATGATTCCAATTATATGAGATAACTAAAATAGTCATATACATGAAGTCAGAAAGTAGAGCAGTGTTTACCATGGGCCCAGGGAGTGGGGAGATGATGAGTTATTATTTAATGGATACAGATTTTCAGTTTGGGATGATGAAAGAGTTCTGGAGATATATAGTGGTGATGGTTGCACAACAGTGTAAATGTGGCTTAATGCCACTAAACTGTACACTTAAAATAGTTAAAGTGATAAATTCTATGATGTTATGTAATTTAAGCACATTTTAAAAATGCTGAAAAAGACTAACAAATTTCCAGGTATGATACAGCATAAAGGTGTTTTTGAGGAACCATACAATTCATCTAAAAGCAAAAATAGTCTATTCTCATCCCTGCACTTCTAAATTTGAGTTTGAATTTATGTTTGCCACATGTCAAGATACATGTGGCAACGTGATTTGGTACTGTTAGCTTTATCTAAAAAGCTCAACATTAGTCTGATATGATAAAGATTAAGAGTGAATAAGATCACACCCAAAGAATCTAGAAAGTAAGGCAGGAAAGCCTTACTTGAATCTCCTTGGGCAACATTAATTAGTCCTCAGTATATTTCAGTTTCCTCTTTTTTTTTTTTTTAGGATTTTATTTATTCATTCATGAGAGGCAGAGACATAGGCAGAGAGAGAAGCAGGCTCCCCACAAGGAGCTCGATGTAGGACTCGATCCCAGAACCCCAGGATCATGACCTGAGCCAAAGGCAGACACTCAACCACTGAGCCACCCAGGAGTCCTCCAGTTTCCTTTTTATAAATCTGGTCATTGTGGGGAATTACAGAAGAATTAAAGGCACCCATTATCATCTCAGAGACATAGTAAGTTCTGTATGATGAGTGTTTATTATTGTTTTATTTTCTGCTGTTGTTATTGTTTCCACTTGAGCTTTCAGGATACAGAGATTTAATTTGATATAAGTAACAAGAAGTTCAATTCAACACTATTTCACAAATACATGAAGTGTAGACTCACAAAAATGAGCTTCAGAACCAAAATACATATATGTTAAAAGAGATTAAACACAAGTATAAAAGCTAGAGGGCCACTCTTAACCCTTCACACTCCATACCTACTATCAGAGAGAGAGAGAATTAATAATAATATCACCAAATATTGGGATGCCTGGGTGGCTCAGCAGTTGAGCGTTTATATATATATATATATATATATATATATATATATATATATAGCTTACTATGCAATTTTGTATGTAACTTCATTTCACCTTCATGTCAATCCTTCCAAAATTCCTGTGACAAAATATTATTTTTAAAAATTCCCAAAATCCAGGTGCGTGGGTGGCTCAGTTGGTTAAGCATGTGACTCTTGATGTCAGCTGAGGTCGCATTCTCAGGGTCATGAAGTCAAGCCCCACACATGGCTCTATGCTAGGTATGGAGCCTGCTTAAGATTCTCTCTCTCCCTCTGCCCCTCCCTCAGGCTCTCTCTCTCTCTTTCAAATAAATAAATACATCTTTTAAAAATATAAAAATTCCCAAAATAAAGCAGAGTTTTGACTGGCAAACTCACAAGGTTAATAAGTCACACAGTGAGGACTGAACATCAGGACTTCTGATTCCAAATCTAATCTCTTCCTCATGCTCTGCTGCATATTGTACCGTAAGCATGGGCCAAATATTGAAAATCTTTCATCATACTGGATCCTTAGTCCACAAGTTTGTTCAAGAAAAATAAATGGTAACAAAAATACGTAAATTCACAACTTAAAAGTTCTTTTAGGTAGAATTTCTTAGACACAGGTGCTCCAATCAATGGAAAGTCAAACTGCCCTGTAGCTGACTAGTTTTGAGAATCCTAAGGGGCAGAAACTTGAAATTTCTGCAGATATTTGGATAGAATAATTTTTATCCCTAAATCTTAAAGTTCCAGTTTTAAAGCTGCTAGCAGGAGTTGAATTGCAAACCTCTTACAATACCACCACAGAGAGACATAACAGTGTTCACACAATTTTGAATATCTCAGTTAAAATTTTTGTGTATGCACCTATATTTTGCCTCATACAAATGCGTCTATACAGTATACTTATTGCTTGCCTTCTTCTTCTGGATTGCTTTTTCACTTTTCTTCACTGATGTTTTGCTTTATGCAGGTGCAGGCAGATTTTTACTATCACAGTTCCATCTAGAATTATCCATGTATTTTTAGTGCTCTGGGCTGAAATTCTGGTCATCAGCATTACTTCTCTTTAGAAAACAGACTGGTTGTTATTAGGTGGGAACACTGTATAACTTGATTGCTGTGTTAATACAATATGCTGGTTAGCAATGGTTTAAAGACCACATTTATTATATAAAAATGTATATATTTTGTTTTCATACCTCTTTATAGGGCTAGAATTTTTTTCAGTATGGGCGTATAGAAGGCATGTCATTTGTTTTGTTAATTGCTACGTGCCACCTTAAACTTTATTATTCCTCCAAAGGAAATGACCAGTTTGTTCTTTAAAAAGACCTAGGTAAAACCCAAATGACTTACCCTGCTTTTAGAGTACTCTATTTTCTGGATAGATGATGTAAAAAACTTGCACATGTAAAGCAAATCTTGTTTTAGGCAACAACTCAAGGGACCAGCAAAATTGCCTAAGAAAGATGCATAGTTACAGATTGAGCAAAAATGTCCTTGAAATTTAGAATACATTTAAAACAGCATATATATCATCAGTGATCCATGTAGTTGATGCCAGAAAGAAAAAAAAAAAAAACAATTAAAAATTCCCCTGAAAAATGGATGTTAAGTAAGATCCTAAAGAAAAAGCCATAATCAAAATTGATTGCTTCAGAATACTGATGTAAAATACTGCTAGATAGTTTGCTAATTTTGTGGGCCTGAAAACAATAGCAAGAGTTCATGAAAATGTTGTTCCTCAGTAGATTTTTAAATGCTATATTTGTTATATGAATGGTCAATGTTTATGGTAAAAAAATGGAAGATGCAGCTGAACAAGAAATAGAGATATTATTCATAACCTCTGTTTTAAATATAACCTATGCTCATTTTGGTATACAACCTTTCATACATTTTTTCTACATATATACATCCTTATATACATCAGTTGGCCCATATCATATGCATTCTTTTATAATTAGCACTTTTAACATATACCGGGGAAAACTTTTTATGTCTATAGTTTTTGAGAAATTTAAGTATTATTTTTTAATAAGCAGAACAATTAACACTTAAGAACATAGCCCCTTTCTGTTGATTTTCACAGAGTATCTATTTGGAAATGATAGGAAAGTGCATCCCAATTTAGTGCTTTCCTGGTAATGCCACATATGTTCCTTGTAGTCTAGGTGATTGTGGGTGTAACTTTTGGGCATGGTATCTGTGTTTAAGCTCTAGGTTCTGAGTACATTCTGGAATGAGTATGCACAGAGATTGGGCATGTCAGAGTGTGAGACCAACCTGGGGTACAGCATGTAGAACATAAGAATAAGCCACCTTCAGAAACAAGTGAACAGGAACTGGAAAGTACTTCAATATAGAGGAGGAGAGCTCTGGCAAAGGTATCACAAACTGGAGAAGCATGAATTATCAGTGTGAGCAGTTTATCCATCTATAAACTAGAGGACAACTCTAAAGTCTAGGATCTAAGACTGTGAAATGGAGATGGGTCATAAGAACCAATTTTAAAAGTCCTTCGCATCCATTAATTCTATTCATAGTTATTGAGCATGGGATAATTTTATACACTATTTCTAGCTTCAAGCAGTTTATAATCTATATGGTGCAATAAGACATGATTGTCAAGTGATATGGTATGAGGCAGTACATAAACACTGTGATCCAAAAGTACTATAGAAAATCATATAGTGGAAAGGTTACTTCTGACTTTGGTGATCTAGAAATTTATGATGATAATAGCAACTGATATTGACAAGTATTTTATAGACTTCACTGAATTTTATCCTCACAGCAGTACTGTGAGATAAGCTGTTATTATCAGGAAGACAGTGTGTATGGTGGTTACGGTCTTGGAGCCAGAATGTCTGGGATTGCATCCCAGCCACTTACTATTGTGGCTTTTGTAAATTTATTTAACTCTCTGTGTTTCAGTTTTCTCATCTATCTGAAAGAAATAATGGCCGGATCTACCTCATAGATTTGTAAAGGCTAAATATGTTAATAGACATAAAGTACTTTGAACTAAACTCTACAGATGTCAATTATTATTAGTTTCATGTTTCGTGACAAAGAAATAAGGTTTAGGCAATTGAGATAATATACCCAAGTTATTCAAGCTGTAAATGGTTGGAACAAAGGTCAGGTCTAGCTTTGCTCTCTTCTGAATCTAAGTTCTGAATTTAACCACTTTGATGCTTCAAATTTTAAGGATGAAACAAATGAGTCAAAGACAAGGATTTTGATCATGGATAACTAGAATCATTAGCAAAATAGGGTGAGGACTGAAAGGGTTGTTTTTTGGTTGGTTGGTTTGGTCTTTCTTTCTTTCTTTCTTTCTTTCTTTCTTTCTTTCTTTCTTTTTTTTTTTCTTGGTTGCTATTGTTGTTTTTGGAAGGAAGAAAGGTTCAATTTAAAATGTCTTGAATTGGAACTGGTGCCAAGGCATTCAGGGTGAAATATGTAACTGTTATTTAGAAATCCTGGACTGGAAATTAGGAAAGAGTAGGAGTGGACACTGGGGAGATATACCTATGTAAACTTAGCAGTGAAGGCTGTGAGAGTAGATAAGATTGGCAGGGAGATAATATTTTAAAAGAAAAAAAAAAAAAACTTAAAAAGAAGGCCAAAGTCAGAAGTCATTCTCTTATTGAACATAGGGAAGAGGAATTATGAAAAGGATTCAGAGGTAAGGTTGAGAGTCCATAGAGACAGTGATAGCCAGTTAGCATGGAAGAGCAAGTCTAAGAATTTCAGTGAGGATAAAGTGGAATTTCTCAACCATGTCAGTAGAGAGGAAAGGCAATCTTAGTCTGTTGATCTTGAAATTGCTCATGAGGTACGGACCTCGGAGATTTTGATGAGTCTGGCAATGTTTTTGTTTTTGTTTTTGTTTTTGTGGGCATTTTTTTGGTAGGGAGAGGGGAGTAGATAGAAATAGGGTGGGAAGAGTAAGTACTCTTTTTAGAGCACTCAAAAATACCAGGGTTCTATTTTATCTTGGTCCATCCCAGCCTGTAAGGTATTTTTCTGTAATAATCTTGAGCTATGTCAGGGTCATATGGAATTACGATATGAGGGTCAGTTTCATCAGGTCTTTTAGATGGAAAAGTGCTGTCCTAGAGCTACAACATTAGCTCTCTTTCTGATCACACTTTCTTAGAAATACTAGAGATCTGGAACCAAAGAGACATGGGCAGAGAGCTTTATAACCCACATTCTACAATACTAGGCTCATGTGACTGTTCACATTTAAATTGATTAAAGTTAAATAAAATGTAAAATTAACTTTTTCAATTGTATTCTCCACATCTCAAATGTTCAAAAGACACATAGGGCTTTTGACTATCTTATTAGGTGTTAACAAACTAGAATATTTCTATCATCCCAGAGAGTTCTATTGGACAGTGTTGCCTTAGATAGCTTGTATCTTGAGATTTCTGTGATTCTTTGGTAAAGTTTGGCTGTCACAGGAATGGAGGTTTTAGAGATTTCCAACTCAAATAAATAGCAATAATAAACAATAATTAGAAACAACAATTTTTTTTCACATCCTGTTTAATAATAATTTGTGTCATCTATGATAAAAAATCTATCTCACTCAATCTCACTCATTTCATACATATAATTTTAACTTGTGAAAAAAAACCTTTCTGTTTTAATTCATAGTCACAAGATGATCACCTACCAATCATTGATCAGTCCATCAGTGATATAGAAATTATATTTAAAAGCTAATTAATATCTCAGCAATAAAATGACTAAAGGAACATAATAACTTATTCTTTACAAATAATTAAGTAAACAATTCCAAATATGGATTATATAATTACTATTTTGATTCCACTTGAAAATGAAAGAAAAAATGTTTCATGTAGATATTAACTGGAACTTCTATAAGATAATTGTGCTTTTTTCCAATTTAATAAATATTGATGTTCATTGAGGAGGAATAAATTCAGCTTATCAAAATGACATATTAAAAATTATTTTGATTAATACCATGAGAGGTTTCTCTCTGTAACCACTATGATGCTTGCTGTTAGTGTTGCATCAAAGGCATGCCATCTGCAGATAATTGGTGCTTAGTTTTACAAATACACAAAATAGTACCAAAATATTATTCCTTGACAAGTTACTTGATGGCTTCCATAATTTTTGCTAGTATATTTTCTATTTAATGTGAAGGTCAAATGATGTTTTTGCATGCATTTTTAGGAATCTGAAAATACATAGTAGTAAGGCAATTTTTACATAGACATGGACATCATTTTTAATTTGCATCATTTCAGAGAAAAGAGAAGGACTCTCTGTGTATGTACCATATAGTTTTTGGCTTTTCTTAGTCAAGTATTTCCAAATATGGTCTCCCATAAATGCCTTATTATTTCCTGTTTCTGTTTATCAAAGACACCAGGCCATTTATCTTCCCCAGAAATTTTGAATTTCAGTCTCATGTGGATAAAGCTGGGAAATTGAGTTTGCCTTTAATATTTATACTGACATTAAATATATGGTAAATTCTGCTTGGGGAGCAGTTTGTAGTAAATGGAACTAAATTGTACCTTTTAGAAATTAATGATGGTAAAATCACTTTATTGTTATTTGTCTTTCTTTAAAAAGTTACAGAAAATTATAACAAATATTTTAATAAAATTAATTGTATTTTCAATTAAGTATAGGAATAAATTTACTAATGTTTATGCCTTAGCTAAGAAATGACAGAAAACCAAATAGGATAATTTAATAGTAGCAGTATGGATTTTCTGTAATAGAATGAAAATAAGCTATAGTTGAGAGGAAAACATCTAATTCTAGAGCCCAAAAGAAAGCTGGAAAGCTGTTGAAGTTCCTTTTCTCTTAAGAAGTTATTAATTTTTATTATTCCATAAATGTTCCACTGATTTCTTAGTTGTTTATCTATAATTAATCCTTAGAAAGATGCTTCATTATTGACATGAATATCCTAAAGGCATCATTGGAAGTCATTTCATACATGTCCAGTGAATTCAAGGTGATTTGCAGAATCCAGTGATGGTTGGATTCAGGAGCAGAAGCTTAAATCAGATTTTAGTTTTCCAAGATTAGAAATGGATTATCTATTTGGGTAGTCTCAAATTTTATATTTTAAGTTGTATTTTAAAATGAATTTCTCTTTTATATGATCTTAGACTCTGAGATCATTCATGCTCTGTCACCATCTTGTTCTTTTAAGTTAATTTGCTTAGTCACACATTTTCATAAGAACAGTGGAGTAGCTTTGCTTCACAGTTGAAGTTTTTCTTCTATCTCACATCTTTCCTTGGCTATCACATGATTAATTCAACAATTTATTCAAACCCAGGCTCCCCATGCATTCTGTTGTCTCCATTTGCGTTCTTTGTGGCGCACATATCAGACAAATTCAGTTCCAGATGCTTGATGTTGACAATTTAAACTTTTATTTAGAATCACATGAAGTATATTTAAAGGCATTGTTAGGGGGTGCCTGGTTGACTCAGTAGGTTAAGTGTCTGTCTTCAGCTCAGGTCATGATCCCAGAGTCCTGAGATAGAGTCTTGCATGGGACTCCCTGCTTTGTGTAGGGTCTGCTTCTCCCTCTCCTCTGCCTGCCACTCCTCCTGTTTGTGCATGCTCTGTTTCTCTCTCTCTATGAAATAAATAAATAAATAATAAATAAATACATAAATAAATAAATATTTTTTTAAAATAAAGGCATTGTTAGATTTTCCTTATAAGACAAGATACTTAAACAAATTTAAAAAAATTTTCTGAATGTTGTTATAATAATATGGTTTAGAATTTTCACAATGGCTACTAATATCATTAAATATTGGATGGTTATGGTCATAGTATTATTGTGACCTTTCATTTTAGAACATTTGGCAGTAAAATATAATTTTCATGGATCTAGAGAAATCTAGAGTTTGGGGACAGCTTGGTTTTTTGAAAAGAACTTTAATTTAACAGTCAAATTATCTGTGGATAGACAAGTTCAGTCTTAGCCCTTCCATTTACCAGCTATAGACACTCAAGTAATTCAGCCTCTCTGAGCCTTGGTTTCACCAAGTAGAAAATGGAAATGCTACATTGCTGTAGTACTAAAAGTCTCAAATGAGGATATTCTAGAAAAACTATTACAATATGTCATAAATTAGAATCTTAATAAATGTCAACTACCTTCTCTTATCTTCACCTTATTCCAAATTGTAGTTATTTTGTAGCACCATGTTGATTTTTAATGTAAACAGATACCAGATTTTAGCTATACCCCAACTCATCCATGTTCATTCAGTCAGTTTTGTATAGTTCATAGAATCCTAACAGTTTAGATTTGGAAGGGCCTTAAATAACTTCTAGTGTAATCTTTCGTCTACAGGCAGATAGTTTCCAGATTATGTTTGGATATTGCTAATCCTGAGAACTCTACTTAACAAAGTAACCCTTATAATTTTTGAAATTTAACTTGTATGATGACCTAAAATCAGTTCCTGTAAACAAAACCTTTTTCACATCTAAAAACCATTATTATTGTACCTTACATTTCTATGTGTGAAGACTCCAGTACTGACTTTAGTTATGCTTTATATGAAAAATTTTCCAGATCCTTCACAACCCTCTCAATCTCCACTTTTAAAGTATTGTATTATTTCAATGAAATTATAAAATGCATTAATCATATTTCCCTGTAAAATACTGTTGCTCCTAATCCTAATAATGGCACTAGCTTTCTCCTGGTCACACAGTGAAATACAATACAATCCAACCATGCCAAAGTGTTTTACATCTATATTTTTAAAATAAAAGTCCTTGAGTTGGATATATTATACTTTATCTTAAAAATGTGAAAATAAAAGAAGTTGGAAATCAGCCACATTCATGCTTTCACAAATATGTATTACATACTACAGAAAATAAAAAATACTACTTTTGCTAAAGAACTGGCAGTCTAGTTGGGAAGCCAAGAAAGGAAAAATAATGCAACATGAAAAGTTTTCTACTATAGTACTTCTTAAACTATCTGTGCTGAAGGAGACTTTTCTAAAATGTTTAATCTTTATACACTAAATTTTTGGAAAACATAATAAAATTACGTTGCTAGAAAAAAATGGAATAAAATCTCTTAAGATACAATCCCCCACTTATTGTCTTACTTCACAGATTTAAAAATTATTTTGTTCTAACATTTCTAAATTCTTATTAATTTTTGTATCCTAACTTTGTCCCAGAAAGGTAAGAAAAAAGATTGACAAGAGGCAGGAACCCTCAACTCACACTTGGAGTTGCACTGTCTTATTGAATATAAATATGAGGCACGACTGGATCAGGAAGAGAGAAGTGGTAGGTCCTAGAGAAATTTGTAGATGTTAAATATACAACAATGAACAGACCAAAGTTTCTGCCACCCTGAGCTTTACATCATACTAGAGAAAGGCAGATGTAAATGAAGTAAAGATATAGTACATTGTATGTTTGTAAGTTCAATAGAGAAAATTTAAGCTGACAAAAAAGATAAGGAGAGCATGTTGGTAGGTTGCAAAAAAAGAAATTTAGGGGCTTGTTTTTTGATTCTCGGTTTAACAGTATTTTGTATTTGTTTTTCAATAAAATAAATGTCTAATCACCCTTCTCTGGTGGTGATTGTATAAGTTTAACTCCTGCAACCTGCTAAATTTGTAAACTACAAGATTGGATTATCTGATAGAGATATAGTCTCTTATTTCTAGGGTAATTTTACTTTTTAATACATTGATTTTTATATTTTAAAAACACATTAATATGTATTTTTATTATTGATAATTGATTTAAAATATTTTGCCTGTGTTTATAAATGACACTAGGCTATGATTTTTTAATTGTACCATTCTCATTGGCCTTATTATCATCAAAAATATATTAACTTTACAAAAAGAATTGGATAGATTTCTATCCTTTTTTTTAGATCTATGAAGAATTTTGTGAGTGATAGAGAACATATGTTCTTTGAAGAGATAGTAAAACTTACCTGTAAAACTGGGCGAGTTGCTAAGTATTGTCCAATTCACTATTTCTTTCTTTAACCAATATCAAATTTAGAATATTTCCAATCTGTTGAGGTTTCTATTTTACTGATTATAGAATTAATTACTAAGATTTCTAATTATTTTTCATATCAACCTATTTTTGTTAGTATCTGCTATTATATGCTTTTTTTTATTCTAGCCATACATATCCTAGCTTGGTTTAATTTTTTATTGAAAACCCTGTATTCCCTTTAACATAAGATCTGGTCCTTCTGTAAAGCTAACTCCCTAGACAGCTTCAGCTGTGATTGTGTTGTTTTGTTGTTATTTATTCTTTTTCAAACTCTCATTCCAGAAGGGAGCTTTATTTACCTTATTCCCTCATATTAAACAAAGGGCCTCGGTGTCTTTGGTCCCCCAACTCATGTGGAAGATTTTTTTCTACCATCAGAGGCTGAATACAGGATCACTCTGTTCACTTTCATACTGTGGCCCTTTAACCTCAACTGGCTGATTTGTGTTTCTCTTTTGAGATTTCATCCCATTTGAGCTTATCTTTGTCTCTAGATTTTTTTTTCTTCCCATACTTTCTTTACTTTACTATGTATTTGAAGTGGTAGAAATATGTCCAAGTGTAAATGTTGGGCCATCTTGTTTCAAATAATCTTTTTGCTAAAATGAAATCTCTACATGTTTTCTTTAAAAGTGATGCTTTATTGGGGTATCCCAAAATATAGTTTATTCAAATGAAAACTTATGTAATATTATGTATAACAGGATGTCATATGGGCTTTTTCCTAGAGATCTAAAATTTTGAATGAGGTCTTATATCTGAAAACCATGGTATATGTGTGCACACGTTCTAAGTAAATATTCTAAACCCTCAAATTGGACACTAGAGAAAGTATCCTGGCTGTCTCATCCTGAAAGGAATCATCATTGACCACAAAAACTCACAAAAGCATCCCATTAGAATTATCACCAACATAAGTTACAACTGATCCAATTAAGAAAGATCTTTTTGGGGACACCTGGGTTGATCAGTTGTTGAGCATCTGTCTTTGGCTCAGGTCCTGATTCTGGGATCTTGAGATAAATTCCCACGTCGGGCTCCCTGTGGGGAGCCTGCTTCTCCCTCTGCCTATGTCTCTGCCTCTCTCTCTCTCATGAATAAATAAATAAAATCTTTAAAAAATAAAAAAGGAAGATTTTTTTTCTGCACCCTAAGCTCTCATCCATTTCTCTTCTGTAATCATGAGCCAGGATAGTAAATGAGCAGAGGAACTCAAGATATAAATTGTGGGAAGAAATGAGTACATACAACTTTTCCTCCCTCCCTACCATTGCATTTTCTGAGCCTGAGGCAAGAAGCTTCTAGTTCAGCTAGAAGAGGTGAAAGTATTAGACTGGACAGTAAATTGTAATGCAAATTGTCCACAGATCTATGGATTTTCTCAAGATTTTCCCAGGAAGAATGGTTGTAGATTCAGAGTAGCATGAATTAAAGACAGTAGTAAAAATAAATAAATAAAGTTGTTTTATTTTGGACTTTGATTTCTACTAGTCCAGATTATTCAATAAACCTGTTCACAAAATTTTATGTTAGACCCTATTATATATTTTCCTTGCCATTATGGTTAATAATGCAACATTGAAAGTCTTAAAAGAAATGGATACCGGTTTTGAAATATTCATGTGTATACACTTTTTGATTGAGGCAAAAATGTTTAATGAAATCAAACCTTCCAGACTTTAAATTGCAATCCAATTCACATGAATACAAATGAGCTTAAAAATAATATTGCATATGTATAAAAAGTCAAATAAGGGAAATATAAATCAGCAGCTATACTTGTGTCTGTTTAATTTTAAGATATGATAAAAGAATTGCTCTGCTGTGGCTCATTAACACATTACTAAAAAACAAATTATTTTTTTTACATTATATGTAACATTTTATTTTGCCTGATTATGTGTTCTCATAAAATAGACCTCTGTGACTTATATAAATGTGAAAAGAGGTTATTTCTGAGAAATATTATTGGCAATAAGAAATTGACTTAGGTAAACTACTTTAGAATTGCTAGGGGCTTGTAGGGAGATCAAATTTATCACCGTGTAAATTCAGAGCATATACATTTAATTTCTAGCTTTATATTGTTGTTTTTTGTGCGTATACATCCTGATGCATTCTTTCCTCACATTCTCCAGTTTTCTGATTCCTTTCCCTTGACTTTCTCTAAGACATAGATAAGTTGAATGTTATTAGTAGCAGTGACCTATTAGAATGTTTGTACAAACTCCATAAAATTTTATATTAATAGAGTAAATCATTCAGCAATATGATGCAGACCAAAAATCTTTTCTTCAACCCCAAATCTTTTCTAAATCATGTAGGGCTATACAGAATTGTGTGATATTTTGATATTTATGAATATTATTTATTAATATGTTTTAGAGTTGGCAACTAAATGATAACATTTAGCAATATTAAAGACTACTTTCTTATTATAAAATTAGCATATAGCCCTGTTGTCAAGAATATACCAACATAAATAAAAGCAAACATGAATTAAAACATATAAATACGTAAAGATCACCTGAAATTGCTAGACTTAGAAGAAATGATTAAATGCATGAATGAACATACTGTATAGAACTTTTATTTTATATGAACAGTAAGGACTTGGGGAAGTTTTATCTCATATTAACATTAAGAAATTGGGTACAAATGTATAAGTTGGTCTTTGTAGTAAGTGTTTTGTTTTAATTTCACTTGAATGTAATATTACGGAGAAATTATGAGATTTTAATTAGTTGTCAAGAGAGGTAAAAGAAAGGCATTCAAAAGCAGATTTGGATAAACATTCCATATTTACCATTTTTGAAAGCTCCATAGTGAACTGCATAAAGCTTTGTCATCCAGAGAACTTATTACTAAAACTTGCCCAGTAGCCATGGATTGACATTAATAGGGAAAAAATAAATGTAATTCATTTCCCAAGACATTGAAGTATGCTAAACAAGGTAAAAAATGTAAAATAATTTTAAAAGTTTAAAGTGATATTGAAATTTAAGTTCATTTTATCTTAGTCATTTTCATCATCATCGTTATTGAAGACAGGCAGATTTTATACACCAGAATTATTTATTCTAGTTTAGATTAAAAGCTGCTTCCTGACATGAGTTGAGTCATATATCTACTTTTTTGAGATATTATTGGCTGAAACATGTTGATTAAATTTTGTAGTAACTCAATTACAAGATTCATAGCTGATAAACCTTTAATGTAGTTTATAATTTTATAATATGAACTGACATTTCTCTAGTGCAAGGCAGTTTCCAAAATGCTGTTGTAAGCATTGTCTCTTTTGATTCCTAGAATAATCTTTGCCTAGAAAACAATAACCTTCTTTTATAGATGAAAAAACTTGTTTCATAAATTTTAAGGCACTCAGCTTTTAGATGACTGAATCAGAACTCAGTTCATGTCAAGAAAGGTAGTATATTGTCAAGGTTAAGAATCTGAACACTTGGGACGTCAAGTGGCTCAGTGGTTGAGTGTCTGCCTTTGGCTCAGGTGATGATCCTGGGGTCCTGGGATGGAGTCCTGCATCAGGCTCCCTGCAGGCAACCTGTTTCTCCTCTACCTCTGTCTCTGCCTCTCTCTCTGTAACTCTCATGAATGAATAAATAAAACCTTAAAAATTTAAAAAAAAGAGTCTGGACACTGGAGAGAGAAGGTTTGAGTTCAAATTCAGAATTTTCTTTCTACTAGTGTATACTCTGGGCAATTAAAAAAAATCTCTTTGTATCTAAATTTCCTTAATCAGTTAAATGAAGATAATGGAGGTATCTTCCTTATAGGGTTGTTGTGATGAGTAAATGAATTGGCACCTGAAAAATGCTATGAACGTATTTGATATTCTTTCATTAGATACAGTAAATATCTATTGATAGTTGTTGATTAGTACCGATTCACCTTTAAATTCCAAATTGCAGTTATTTAATGTACTGGACAGAACTCTTGCAGCCTTAGTGAGAGATGCCTAACTTAAAGTAGTGTAAGCAAAAACAAAAAAGTGAATTATTGGAACATTGTGTTGGGGATGTTGCTCTATAGTAACTCACTGATTAAAGGAACACCTGAATCTCTGATGAGCTGGAACTGGCGACTCAGTTCTTTACCAATGTATACCTCCCTCTATTTCTCATTTCTGCTTCACCTGAAGGGTGTGCCTTATTTTCTGCAGTAGAAAGGCTTTGTCCATGTCAATCACAGGGGAAGTCTGCTTAACATCTGTGCCCGTCCTTTTTCTTTCTACCAGTATTGCTAGGAGAAATGGAGATGCCTGGGTCATATACTCATCTCTGTCTAGGGGATTGGTTTGTTCAGAAGCAATTTGGTGGAAACATGTGCTGGTCAGAAAAAGAAAGCAAAAATAAACATGTGAAACAATGCACTATATTTGACTTTTTAAACATTAAAAAAACAAGTAAAAATAAAAGTTTGAAAAAATCTTTAAATTTACATTAAACACTAAATCTGTTTTCTAAGGTTTTCATCAGGTCCCCTTTTAATTTTTTTTAAAGATTTTATTTATTTATTCATGAGAGACACAGAGAGAGAAGCAGAGACACAGGCAGATGGAAAAACAGGTTCCCTGCAGGGAACCTGATTTGACCTCAATCCTGGGACCCAGAATCATGCCCTGAGCCAAAGACAGACGCTCAACCACTGAGCCACCCAGGCGTCCCCCCCTTTCCACTTTAGATGGTTATTATATCATCATGACGGCTGGTACCAGACAGAAGCCTCTTTTTTTTTTTTTTAAGATTATTTTACCTAATTTTATTTGAGAGTGAGCTGGGGAAGGGCAGATGGAGAGAGAGAATCTCAAGCAGACTCCCCCCTGAGTGTGTAGTCCCTCATGGGATTGGATCTCATGACCCTGAAATCATGACTTAACCACCAAGAGTCAGATACTTAACTGACTGTGCCACCCAGGTGCTCTTGGGCAGAGGCCTCTTACCCTTTCCTGGCATCTGAGTACAAAGGAAGATATTTGCTTGCAGTATTCTCTATCAATAGATAAGTTGGTAATAGTCTGATTTCAAAAACAGATCAGAGCAAGTATGCAGCCATATAATTAATGACACATTTACCAGACATTCATGTGTTATATCAAGGTGACAACAATAGGTTCACTCTGATAATTACAAAAATGAGTTTATAAATCTAACTGTACTAGTGACTTAACTATTGAATTAAAGAGTTGATTTGGAGAAATTAAAACTACACTTCAAAGAATAAAGAACTATATTTTTAACAATGTAATTATCCTAGGTTGACACCTACTTCAACCTCTTGCTCACTATGCAACTGGTTTCATGCTTAAATAGTACTTCTGCTTTATACTTGCTAAGAATGCTTCCTTTCCCTGCATTCTTAAAGTTCTGCAATTATCCTCTATATTCACACTTGAACTCCTCACCCATCCACAAACCTGTTCTTCCTCCTATCATTTCTAATTCAGTAGTTGCCAAGTATACAGCCTACATGCCACCTTTGAACTCTTTCCCAACTCCTTATTCCATATTTCATCAATTAATTGAATCTTACCCCTAAATAGCTCTTTATTTACTTATTTATATCATTACTTTCACTCTCATAAATTAGGCTCTGTCTCTCTACTGAATTACTGAAACATTGTATTAGTTTTCTTATTTTCAAGTCTTCCCTCATCTGGTCTATTCTCTATCCTTCAACACAGTGATCTTTCTCAAATGGAATTGCCATTGTGCTAAAACCTGTTCAGTGGCTCCATTGCACTTGGAATGAAGCTTCATGTCTTTCCTTGGGCAACTGAGCCCTTTGTTCTTGTTTTTATATCTCCAAGTGTTATATTCTGGTTTGAATTCTTTCAAGTTATAATCTAAATAGTGCTAAAATATTGATTAGGATGTTAGTTCTCATCTTCATTCCATAGGAGCTTCAGATTAAAATATCTCCTCAATATTATGCAAATATTAGCATTTTAATAAACCAACATGTAATGAATACATAGGGTTAATAAGACTCTTATTTATTTATTTTTATTGATATATGATTTACATATAATGTGCATAATTTTGATGACACATTTGGTTAGTTGCATTTATATATTACAATACAATTACCACATGATTACTACATGATAAAATGCTAGTATAAAAAATACCTTTTACATATTTAAATACACCGATTAATTTCCATATCATTACATTACCTAGTATAAAATAGAAACTTCATTTTCCTTCTGGAAGAATATATATATTGCATATAGACATAAAATGAATATATAATTTGGATTTGGTTCATATTACTTCTTTTCTGGCCATCCCCTTTTAATATAGCTGAAAAATCCTGGCATTTGCTTCTATTTCTTTCATTATTAATATTAATTACTGCTTTGCAATACAAGGCTTTCCAGGAATAATGTTTCCAAATAAGTAATTATGTTATCCAATAGTGCTCTGCTATTTTTATTTTCTTGTCATATATACAGCAACTATCAAGAGCAGTCAGTGGAGATATATAGTCAAAAAGAGGTTTTGATAATGTAGAATAGTTCATTCATTCCCTGAGGTAAGAATGTTAATAGTGTGACCTGTGCATATTGAACATAGGACTCTTCTATTTTCTTGTAAAGTTTCAGCATAATGATCTTTCTCACTGATCAATAATAATCCCTTGTGTTCTGTATTTCTTCTGGTGCTTGTATGAATAAATATACTGTAAATGTAAAGATAGAAAATATACATTTTCTCTGAAACTTTGTGGTTTCCTTGGATAATGATGGTTGATAAGTAAATGCAGCTGCAAATATACTTGGCTTCACTATTGTGTCCTGCATCTGGTGATGGTATATAGACACTTTACAGCACAAGATTTTCCTAGTTCCATGTACAGATCACTCTTTAACCTTTCATCTTTATGGCTTAGAAACATTGTAACACCTCTCTGATGATACTTTAGTATTTTAAAGCTTCAATGACTAAGAAATAAGTCATTAATAATAACTAAAGTCAAATATAACAAAAGGTATTATATTGTTTCTGACACATCCAGTTTTATTTGAGATAGAATAAAGTTTTTTGGTAACCAGTCAGGTCTATTTCAAAATTTGTATCATGAAATATTATGAAGAAAAAGAAAGGAAAAACAAAAAAAAAGAAAATTAACAATGTCTTCGATAATATTATTATTAAAGTTTCCTATCTTCAGAATGTTTCAATAACCAATGATTTTTTACTATATATCTGACAAAGATAATCCAGATCCAACAAAAATTGAATTATAATAAAATGAAATATAGTTATTGTAAAGAATTTTAAAAGCATGGAAAATTGAAAGTACTCACCATTTCATCACCTAGTAAATAAAACAATATTATTTTTTTTTCAATCATTCTAGTCTTTTTACAAGTAATATTCATATACCTAATGGAAAAAATGAAGCTTATGTTATTCTTTTATACCTCACACAATTATATGAATATTGTTAAACATTGGTTCAAAATTTTATTTTAATGGCTATGTAATTGAATTCTTAATGCTCTACCATTTATTTTATCATTCTTCAAATGTTAAACAGATTGTTTATTTCTTTTTCACTATTACAAATAGCACTTTAATAAATGTGCATATGATGTCCAGATTTCTACTTCAATATAGATTAGTAATGCCTGGAAGGGAAATTACTGTTTTGTAAAGTTATCTCTATCATAGCTTCTGGAAAACACCAAGTGTAGATGCAGTGAGGAAGACTTGAATTGCTACCCTAGTGCAAGTAATATGATATATTAACATTTTATTTTTCCACTTATATTTATTACTTACGTCACATGAACAGATCTTGGTTATTACATGGGCACTATATAAATATAAAGCTCTATTGTTGATATAATGACATCCTAGACTTAAGATAATTCACTAAAGATACTGTATTATTTTTTCTAAGATTTTTATTTATTTATTTTGAGAGAGAGTGAGCAAGAGAGGGCACAAGCGAGGGGGAGAAGCAAAAGGAGAGGCAGAAGCAGACTCCTGCTCATCAGGGAGCCCAACATAAGGGCTGCATCATGGGTCTCTGAGATCATGACCTGAGTCAAAGGCAGACACTTGGCCACTTAACCAACTGAGCCACCTAGTGCCCCTAGAGGTACTGTCTTCTTGATTGGAGCTTGTATGACTCATATTCAACTGAATGGTTAAATTATGCTTCCGAAAATTACATAAAGGATTGGCTTCACTTATTTCATTCTAGAATTTTTCAGATTATGTCTATTCTATTACTTTTCAAAAACAAGATTATATTTTATCTCTACTAAAGAGAATACTTCTGTAAATAATCTTTTTTTAAGATTATTTATTCATTTATTCATGAGAGACACACAGAGAGAGGCAGAGACACAGGCAGAGGGAGAAACAGGCTCCACGCAGAGAGCCTGATGTGGGACTCAATTCCAGAGCTCTGGGATCAGAACCTGAGCTGAAGACAGATAACCACTGAGCCACTCAGGTGCCCCCTTCTGTAAATAATCTTAAGTAAAAATATATTAACGACATGACTAATATCACATTTGTTTTTAAGGATCAGTTGAATTTTGATGACATTACTTAATATAACAAAATAGAATCTATTAATTTAGCACATTACAAGTTCTATTATTGGCTGGCTGTATTTGGAAATAAGGTGAGGATTCAGCTTCCAGAATTGGTACTATTAGCATTTTCATTTAAGAGGCCAGAGGCCAGGGATTTCTAACTGTTGATCATGCATGATAGAACCCAATTTTCTAGATAATAATGATGCTTATTTTAAGAAAGAATTAGCTTAACAACAGTGTACATTATATAATACCTGTGCCCTGTGATTGCATGAGTGATCCTGGTAGGCATACGAATATACCAGAAGGTAGTTATGGCTGAAGAAGAGGAAACAAAAGGAAGACTAGCAGGGCGAGGATAAGAGAGGTAACAAGGTGATGTCTTTTAGGTCTCAGCTATTTTAAAGATTTGTCTTTTGTTCTGAATGAATTGCTACACCATTGGAAGTTTTGAGCAGAGAATTAACATGATGCTGTTTACATTTTAATAGCACTACTTTAGCTGCTGAGTTGAGTAAGAAGTAAGGAAGGAAGCAAGGGTAGAAATGGGATGCCCTGTTGGAAAGCCACTTCAAGAAACATGTAAGGTGATGGCACATTGGTCCAGGTTGTTAGTAGTGGAGATGTTGAGAAATGATAGATAAATTTTGGAGATAGAGCCAAAACTTTTGTTAATGTATTGGGTGGAGTTAGAGATGATTCCAGACCCTTTAGATTAAACAACTGGCTGAAAATTATATCAATATGAAATTGCAATAATCTAAATTAAGGATGGTTGCAGTGGAACAGGCAGCTCTTAGGGAGAAGTTCATAATTCAGATATTAATGTGTTAGGATATGTGGCAATGTTTAGTAAGCATTGTATTTGGAGTTTGGGATTTGGGGAGAGATCCATGCTAGAGATATATATTTGGATTTTGTCAGCATATATATAGAGAGAGTATTGAAAGCCAAAAGCTGGGGATCCCTGGGTGGCGAATCTGATTATCATTACTAGTCTCAGGAAATAGTAAATAAGTGAATAAAGGGAAAAATTGTATACAGTCATATTTTATCGAGTAAATAGGGAAAATAGGTTTTGAAAAACTATAGCATTCTAGATTTTGTGACATTGTTTTACAGTCTTATAATTTGACATAGACTTATAATAAATATTAACAAGAGGAGCTACCAAAAAAATGTATGTGTAGTGAGTGAATACATACATGCTTATTTGTGAATGAGTATATGTTTCAATATACATTATGTGAATGTATCTTCTCATGACAAGACATATAGTGACATATAGTAAAATGTGTAAAAGCAAAAAAAATGGTATCTGTTTATATAAGAATAAATAAAATTAATATTAAAACAAATGCAATTGTATGTAAAGAAAGAAATTGTCAGTGGCTTTTAATTAGCATTTAAACAAATTAAGATTGTGTTGTGTTGGTAAACATAGCTATTATCATCAAATTTTAGATTATTATTGAGAAGATACAGAATTAATAAAATAACCAATTATGGAAATTTATATTATTTACTTAAAGACCGAGGTTACAGATACATGTTTAAAAGGTAATAGATAACATCAACCATAACTGTAAATAAACCCAGCCTTTCTAGTTACTTATTACATGTGGCCATTCGCTTGAAGTTCTAATTCTAGAATAAAGCTAAACCTAAATTTAAATTTCATTTATATTAAAGTTCAAAATGTATATTTTTATTAAACTCTCTTTTTTGGAATCTCTTTTGTTGAACACTGCCACTTGGTTTAAAAGTTGATCATGTGCATTACACAATTGACTGACTTTTGAGATCATTTTTAGTTTTGAGATAGGAAGTAATAGTATTTTCTTTTAAGGCTTCTTTTATGTTGTGAATAAATCTAATATCTTTGAAGAATGTCAGTGTCTTACATAGTTGAAAAAAAGGAAAGACTAAGATTGGCTCTACAAATTTAATCTAATGCTAATGAGACTTCTTATTTAGTTTTGTGTAAATATAACTACGTATGTAATTAGTGTCGAGCAGCATATGGAATTCATTGGGAATGTGTTTTTACATGTGCATCTCAAGGACATCAGAGGAATTTTGCTTATAAATATATATTTTAATAGAACTCACTGCCACAGACTGCAATGTCTTAAAATATTTCACAGATGTCTATTTCTTCATGTGTTTTAATAATATTTTCCTCAAAACATTGAGCTTGATGTTTTGAACTATGCTTGGCTGTCACTTGGCCTATAGCCTTGTCAAGTAATTTTAAAATGCTTAGTACCATTTTATTTGTTGTATCTATGTGAACTGATGCCAGCTTCATGCCTGACACTCCATATGCATTCAATAGAAGCCTGTGTATAGGAGGAGAGAATGAATTCTTGTAAAGCTTGAAAACTCTCCTGTAAAAACATCTTTTTCTTATGTGCTTTCATAATTCTATTATTTCAAAAACACATCGATGCTAGTCAATTTCAAACATTAGGTTTCTAGCTTGGACACAAGGTCCCTCTGTCTCCCATACTATTTCATTTTACTGGGATTTTACTGCTGCACTTACTCATTTGTGAAATATGAATAAAACATTAAATCTTGAGACCATGTGATTAATGCTTACACGTGTCAGCTGGAGGTGAAAACAATACCTTTTTCATTTAGCAATGTGATAGCCATTCGTTGGTTTGGTGGAAGATTTGAGATATAATGAAAATCAAATGAAAGACTACAATGAAATTACTTCAACTTAGATTCCAGATAAATCATATACAGGTCACAGCTGATAATTCTGAAAAACAGAGTCATTGTCTAAAATGAAATCAGCACTCCCTCGCTTGTTACTATGTCATGTAAAGGTCATCCCCAGCAATGGAGTTATCTCCCAGGTGTGTAAATGGCAAATTCACTAAGGTGTTCATAGTTTTTGTAGGACCTTGATTTTAATGAAGCAAGAAACTGTGCCTTGAGTTCCCAGCCTTGAAGATGTGGATGGGAGTATGCACCCATAGTCCATGAGTGTTAGAAAAGGGAAGGATGTAAAGAATGTAAAGACACATCACAATTAATAAAGTGTTATTTTTCCATCCAGTTGACACTAAATTAGGATATGGATATGAAGAAGTCTTGGAAGTACCTCTTGAGAATTTAAAGAGAACTTAAAGAATCAGAATTCTGGGGCATCTGCAGGGCTCAGTGGTTAGCTTCTGCCTTTGGATCAGATCATGATCCCGAGGTCCTGGGATCAAGTCCCACATCAGGTTCCCCATAGGGAGCTTGCTTCTCCCTCTGCCTATGTCTCTGCCTCTCTGTGTCCCTCATGAGTAAATAAATAAATAAAATCTTAAAAAAAAATCATAGTTCTTCTTGAATAAAAGAAAGGTTCTGGATCATCGTTCCCTCCTTTTTTTCCTATTAAATTTTTTGAGGAAGTAGTTCTTTGTCCTATTACCTCAGGTAATAAAAGCAAAGATGCAAACTCTGACAGAGAGATGAGAATTCATGATATCTTTATTTGTTTGAGGCTGTATTCATAATGTTTGCATGAATGAGTAACCTTGAGGAAAATAGTGTTGCCATCATTTTCCCCCCTGGTGAGGGTGCTGGAAATAAGCCTAAGACATGATATTTTCTTTCAGATTTTCTTAAATCATGACATGTTAGCACATCTTTATGTAGAAAAGTAGAATTTGGAAATTAATAATCCAATGAACATCATAAACTAAAATTGATAATAAGAATGTTCCAATCTAAATTGACTCTAAATCTCAGACACTTGAACTTAGGGATGTGGCTAAGAACTGTCAGGTGGCTGAAATAAATGAAGAAAACAGGAACAGTGCCAATTAGAACGTTGGAAGGAACCCAGAATTCCATCCTTTAATGATGTGTTTAATATTGCAGAGCCTGTTATTGTGATATATTTTACATCAAAGTGCTAAATATATTTTATCATTTCCAATGATCTTCTCTGTCATCATTTTTTAAAATGTTAATGTTTGAAAGATTCATTTCACCACATGTATTTGTATGTTATGTAAAATATGAATCCTTTAATTAGGATGGATACTTTTGAATATTTTTTAATTTTAGTTAAGTGTACTTTCTAGTCTAAACTTAGTCTAAACTAAAAAATAGATCCAAACTTTAAAATAATTTATGTAGAAAGATTATGTTTTTAGAATTCAAATGTATTTTGTGGTTTAAATTTTGTATTAATTTAAAAGTAAAATTTTGAATATGTGAAATTTCCAGTTTAAAAGGCATTCAATATTTTCTAGGTCTTATCATTGTTTTATCTTCAATGTTCAATTTCAAAAAGAATTAAACAAACGTTTCTTCAAATAATTTGAAATGACTAAGATAAATGTGAAATATTTGATATGTAAGTAATGAACACACCACCTTAAAATTATTTTATAATATTTTTTATTTATTTATTTATTTATTTATTTATTTATTTATTTATTTATTTATTTATTTATTTTAAGTAGGCTCCACACCTAGTGTGGAGCTCAGTATGGGTCTTGAACTAACAACCCCAAGATCAAGACCTGGGCTGAGATCAACAGTCGAATACTTAACTGGCTGAGCTACCCCGGTGCCCCTATAACTTTTGTTTTGCATTCTTAAATCTATAATTGCAAGAATTCATGATATATCATTATTATACTAAGATTTATAGAGAAAGGTATTTATAGTACAAGACTTACCTTTAATCCACAGATTATAATGTATAAGCTATCATTTCAATGAAAGCAAAAATAAAGTGTTTAGATACCTAAATTAAATATTTCTACATTCAAAAGGAAAGTTCACTGTCTCTTCTTAAATGAGAACTTCATATTTCCAAAACAGAGTTTTTCTATGTGTATAATAGTTTTGTTTTTCCTCTACTATAGACAGAATTAGATAACCATAATTTGAAAAACAAAGTAAAATGCAGGAATCATATATGTCATACAGTATCAGAAAAACAAAGGACCTGTTTCAGAAGAATTGAAATATATGAGCATATAAATATAGTAAAATAATTTTGCCATTGTCCTATTACTCTCTGAATTGGTGCCTTAACCTATTTACAAGAGACTAGAAAAATTCATTCTGGGACAGTCTGCCCTCCTTATTTGTATGCTGAATAGATTAAAACAGGATTTACTACTGATAATAGTTAATGATTGTCAGGTTGTGTGTTGAATAGAAACTATCTCTATTCTACAAATTAAAAACTTTCCTAACACAACTTGTAAAATCAGCCATTCCTGCATCTTCAATGAAAGAGCACAAAATTCTTGTCCAGTTTGATTAAATTTATGTTGGGTTCTTAGTCTTGAGCTTTCTGGCAACTTGCTTTAAAACTGCTCTGTGAAAAAAAAAATCGGATTAATTCCAATTATACCTTGAATTTCAGGTAAGAATAATTTAATAGCATTCCTGCGCCCCTCTGCAAAAAATACACTGATATACTCTTGAATTATTCTTGACTATTCTTAATGCTGCTGATGAGTTGGTTAGTGGATAGGAAGGTAGAAAGAACTCATTTATCGGGGTAAATCTGGCATTGAAACAGCGTAACATAATGCAACTTTGAGTAAATCAATTCACAACTCTGAATGCCCTCAATTATAAAATGATAGTGTTGAACTTCATAATCATTCAGCTTCATTTCAGTTCTTTTATAATCATTTTGGGAAATGGTTATTTTGTTTAAAATATTATTGGCATATAAAACAAAGAAATTAGAATGTCTCCCACAAAAGCTCTCAATTTAGCTCAAAGCAGGCATTGAATATACACATAAAATATAATTCAAAGTCTGTGCTAAATCTTGAGACTCAAAGCTTGTATGTCCCAGAAGTGTGGACATGTGACTCATGGATTGTCAAATTTAGAACCAAAGTAATGTTTTGTACCAACTGGTAGCTGCAGAAGTGTTCCCTGTAGTCCCTGGATGGAAGAGGCAATCAAACAGCTGAGTCCTAATAGTCTTCTAAGAGACAGATCAGAAGCCTCATCAACTAGGCTGATGGTTGCCTTTTACATTATCTTTGGAATGAACAAAACCCTTGGGCCTGATTGGCAGCTTCTCTTCACCTCCCTCCACTTCAAGGCTTTCCACAGTACAATTCCCCAAAGCCCTGAATGTACTCCTTATGCAGAGAGAGGGCTGGAGAAGCCTTTGCAAGCTTTATACAGTAAAATACAAGAGTTGTAAAACCATTAAATGGTCATAAGCAAAGTATTAGGAATATAGCAGAACTCTCAATCACCAAACCAAAAACCCTTGTGAAAAAATTTTATATACTTAGATAGTGTTTTTTTTTTTTTAATTTATGACATATGCATTCAAATCTTTCAAGCAGAAAATTCAGTCAAGTGAGATCCATTGGTAGTTTGAGTTCAAAGTCAGTGAGCAAATGGAAATCATTGCAGCATCTATCTCATTTCCCTAGTGGACATTAGACCACTCAAAATGTGTCACATAATTTACAGTCCCTTGATAGTAATTGAATATACACATTGAGAGTGCACTGGCAGGACACTTAAGGAAGATTGAGTGCAGGAGGACCTGCTTACATTATTTTTGGCTCTACCTTGGTTTTTGCTTTTAATTTTTTTCTTGAGATTAATTTCAATTTGATTCTTCCATCTTATCCAAACAAAAGCTTTGGGAAAAGAGATTAACAGCAGCATCAAAGAAATTGTGGTTTTATAGTTTTGGAGACATCAGATATTGTGATGTAGTAATAGAGGGACAAAATAAAGTCCACAATTCACCATAAATATTTTTAAGCCATAGTAGAATCAAGCAGTAAATGAGAAAGATGAATTTTGAGCTATTTCCTAAATAAGAGTGGGAGTTTCCAAGATTAAATTTAATATTTCTGTTTTAATATTTAATGTCCATTTGTATTTGGAAAAATGATAATTTTGTAGTTAAAAGTATGAAATATCAAATTTTTTTAGCACTAACAATTCTGAATCTCTATTTTTACGTGTGTTCCAAGAAATTTTGAACTATTTAAAGATATTTTGTTGAAAGTCATTTTTAAATGGTTTATTTTCAATGCAAAATAGGATCTCTATAGGTAGTAACCTTTAATATTTAAGAGGCTGCATATATATGTGTATATGTGTATATACATACTGTATGTGTATATATGTATATGTATTCCCTTGAGTCAAACAATGTCCCACTAACTGCAACCAAATTAGCTTTTTCTGACAACTAAGGTTTACTTTAATAAATTACATTTTATGGAGACAGAGTGGAAAAAATAAAAGTTTTTAAAGAAAACGTTCACCCATGGATATGTTTTCCATGCTGAAGGTAAATGAGAAGATAAATTATGCAAGCGATTTAATTACTAACAATCTAATTTATTTGATTATTTGCAAGATAAAATTCCTCTAAGATATTTGTAGTTCTTTCAATTTCAAAAGATATTACATAAAAGATATACATAAAAGATTAAGACATAATATTCCTTTTCCTGCTACTTAATAGTTTGATAATTAGATGTTCAAAGGTAATTTTTTGCCTTTGGAGATAAGATAAAATGAGAACATAGACCCCTAAAGGATTTCAAAAATAATTGTCAAAAAAAGTAAATTTATTTTATTTACCTATTGACATTCTCTATTATCTTGTGATTATTTTCACTTTACTTTTTTTGGAAGGGGGTATCTCTTATCCCCCTTATCTTCGAAGTCTTGCTTAGTCCCTCTACATAAGTCTTACTTTTTCCCTTTCCTTAAGTTTTTGGTGATACTCATTAACCTTTTGTCTCCAAATCAAACCATCTAGTATCGTATATGACACAGTAGTACCATATTAAATAATCTTATAAATATCACTTTGCTTTCCATAACATAATGGAGTTTATGTCATATTTGGAAGGCATTGTTTGTGATATTTGTCAGTTACTAGAGATTTTAGGATTTTATGTGTGCTATCCATATAGAATTCATATTCATGAAAGACAGTAAGACTAGAAAACTTCTCAGAAAATGTAATCCCATTTTTTTTAACAAAGCCAATTCTCTCCTTTTTAATCATGCTCGTTTTGCCTTGATGAGATGTGACATTATTCAGTACAGTCTTTGATAGCTAAAATATAAATGTATAGGGCACACAATAAATATGAAAAGTAGTCACGATTCTCTCTTTCCTCCATCTTTGGAAAAACTGTGCTACCCCATTCATAGAAATTTGCAGTAAAAATCAAAGATGGTGTAGATTTTAAACCAAGCCAAATCCGACTTTCTTTCAAGATGTTATGTCCCTCTCAGATTACTCAGACCTCTTTCTCTAACCTACTATGAAATATGGAGACTCTCCTTCCTATAAGAGCAAGGAAAGCAGTAATATCAAGCTCATTTCAGATGAAAGACGTGGGCATGTTTCCAAATGTTTTATAGAATAAAACTTCCATTGACTCAGATCCAATAAGTTCACAAATCTTAAATGTACAATGAGCATTTTTATACTAGATTTCTTCAAAAAAGCCAAACCTATACCTCAGAGATACAAGCTTTATGATTAATAAAATGAGAAAATATGAAATGGAGTTCAGAAAGGTAAAGTTGAATGCAACAAGAAAAGCAAATACAAAAGTAGAATGTGAAGCAAGATAGTTGATATTACTATGGCAATACCTTATTCTTAATAAGAAGTTAGTGACCAATGAGATCTTCTTGAGAACTTGTATGCTTTTGTTCTCTCACTCACCCGATCGGTAAAACACTTACTGAATATGTATTATTCTCAATTATGGGGACTGACTGGTAATGGTCTCATGCACTGTGGGAGATTATAGTCTTGTAATGATAAGTGTATTTGCAAAATCATGTAGCAAAATTATTATTTTTTAATAAATTTATTTTTATAGGTGTTCAATTTGTCAATATACAGAATAACACCCAGTGCTCATCCTGTCAAGTGCCCACCTCAGTGCCCACCACCCAGTCACCCCCACCCCCAACCCATTGGGCAAAATTATTTTTTGTTACTACTTACTATTTTTGCAGTATATGCAGAGTGACGGGGCCAATGTTATTATCATATAAAATGATTTGTATTAGGATTGCTAAAGGTGAGGAATTGTATTTAAAGAACTGTAGGGAGAGAATGTCTCCCTCTCAACTTAGTCGTATGACTTATTTTTTCGTTTCATTTCAATATAACTTTTCCCTCGTAGTGGTAATCAGAAACAATCCGAAGCACAGACAGGGCTTATTCAGGTTTAATTTGAGTATGATTGTATTTGCAGGGATAAGGTGGTTATCAAATACAACAGTATTTTAACATTTATGTAAAGAACTATAATATGTGTCCATATGTTCTAAAATTTGAAATTTCATAGAAAACTGGCTGAATAAGAGTTAAGAGTTCATAAGATATATTCAGGCTGAATATACCTTAGTCAGCCTGAAATTTTTGTTATCTGATGTGTGGGAAAGGTGAGTGAACATGTGCTTATCAATATATGATCATTAACTCTTCCCATCACATTGCTACTGATTGGCAATTTTATTTTCTGGATGCTAGAAATCTCTCATTGAGCCCTATGAAGGATTGTTAGGGATCCAGAGAAATGTATGGGATCTACTCCCCACAATTCTATATTTCTCATCTCTGTTAGCATAAATAATCTTTCCAGAGAATACTGAGGATCATTGAACAAAAGTCAGGAATATAAATAAAGGACAGATAAAATAAGTAGTGATTATAGACAGAAACCACCTCGGGAACTTAAGAGAGCATTTTGGATTCCCAAATGGTTTACCTTCAGGACACTGTGAGGAGCAAACAGATAGACAGACACACACACAGACATACAGACACATACACACGCACGCATGTACACACACACGCGTTATATAAAGATAAGTGTTTCATTTTTGAAATAATATTTAAATAATAGTGATAAGTCAGAAAATTCAAACCTAAGTAAATACTTCCAAAAATAAGCTTAACATGTTTCAGGCACTATTTTCAGTGTTTTACATATTTTAACTATATCTTCACAATAACTCCATGTTACATAATAGTATCACCTCCATCTGCAGTTGAGGAAATTTTAAAAACAGGGAGATTAAGTAATATGCCGAAGAACAGATGACTAGTGTAAATTAAACAAGGAGGCCAAAAGACTGAGGTGGCTTTAAAGCCTTAGCAGTTTGTGTAAGCAAACCAAAGCTTAAGGCTGAAATGCTTCTAAGTTAAGAAATCAAAACCCAAGGACAACCAATCACAATTAGACTTTTGCAACTAAGGCAAATGCTTGAACTATAGCTAATCAAGTAAGGTTCTTTCTTTGCTTCTTCACTTTCTCTATAAAAAAATCTTTCCTTAGCTAATGACTGTGGAGTACTCCTAACCTTTTCCTGTTGGTGTTGCCTGATTGAATTTTTTTAAAATCAATTTTTACCCAAATAAACTTAAAATGTTTAAAATATATCAGTTTATCTTTCAGCACTACTAACAGAAGAGCCAGAATTTGAACCTGAATAATCTGACTCCAGTCTGTGTCCTTAATGACTACTCTAAGCTGCCTGACAGTTCAACCTCATAGTAAAATAGGACTTTTTATAAAAAGTGATTGAATAAGACAAATACTCTGCTTAAATGATTTACATACTATTTGAATGAAAATGAAAAATAGTATTAATACCCATAAAATATTATGGACACAACTTCAAGATTCAAGGTCTTAGAGAGTAAATAATAAAAATATATTCAAGAAAGAAGATTATAATAAAATTAGACTACAAGAAGGAAATCATTGAGAAAAATTTACCAGAAAAGGGAAAGTGTAAGATAGTAGAAGTTCATCAAATAAACAATTCTCTATCTCAAGAACAAATTATACCAGTGCACAGGAAAGACAAAAAGAGTAACAGATACTAAATTGGCCACAATCAAAGACCTGAAAGTCAAATGCAAAAGCCACAGAAAGTAGAATCCAAGTCAGAACCAGAAGGAAAAAATAACATGAGAAACACTTGGCAAAAAACTAAATGAGGAAGGAAAATGTAGCCATAACCAAACCCTAGTCATAGCACACACATAAACACCAAAACAAAAACAAAAACAAAAACAAAATCCTTAAAATGACAACAATAACAAATTAGCTGCTAAAATTACTTGGTTTTACAGGCTCAATTTTTTACTTCCAATTTAGAATTTAACATATTTGCAATGAGCTTGCATTGAAATTTATTTAACAAAACTTTTGTCTACATAAGAAAAAAATAAGACAAATATTTCAGAAGAAACTTTCTTTAAACATTTAAGGGACTCTATTTAAAACTAACAGTAGGTATGTAAATTGCAAATTAGAGATCCTGAATGAACTACTTAATTAACAGATTCTAGTTTCTTAAGCTGAAGTCAAGTGGTAAATTTAATGAAAACCACAGCTATACTGGAGCGGGAAAGTCTATATTTGAGTCTTTTCATTAAATCAGACAGAACCTAATCAATAAATATGTGTAACATATTGCTGTATAGATCTGATTACATGCTTCCTGGTTTTGCTAGAATGCTAAACATTTTATTTTGATCTTATACTTTCGAATAGCAAGACTGGCTGTCCATAATTCAAATTTAATTGTCTTTAAATCCTAATCTCTAAATAGTCTCTGTTAAATAGAATGCCATTGATCCAGTGATCTATAGTTAAATCAGTGACATACAATCAATATCAGAATTTAAAGGTTTAACCAGGAGTCCTCCAATAAGCTCATTGCAAGTATAATTCTTAAAAAATGCTTTTTCTATACTTTCAAATTGTCTCAGAATCTTGAATTTGAATTCTTCAAGAGATTCTACAGGTCTCAGGCATGGGAATTTAACTGGGGGGATGGGGATAGGAGAGCATGAACCTGGATAAGTAAATAATATGATGCTCCAGGTTTGTTTCTCCTCAGCTAACATTTATCTTTTTGGCATGATGAAGGGCAGATCAACGTTGATTGTAAAAGCAAACACGATTAGCAGTAAAGCAGCATATGTTAACACTGCTGCAGCCTGATGATGAATGAGCTGTAAATGATGCTAACACCTGTTCTTAACGATGATGCGTGACACCCAACCCCAGTGGAGTAATAAGCATTCAAACATGTTGGTGCACATCTCACCAATTACAGTGGTTTGTGCAGGTTGCATTCTCTCTCTCAGTCTTTTCTCTGATTACTTCTATGTTCATTCATCCGTTCATAACTTCACAATTGGCTCTAAGAAATATATATTCAGATGTAAGTGGCCTATACATGTGGCTATGTGTTATGTTACCACAAGTCCAAGGTGACTAGCAAGTATACTTCCATACCAGAATAATCCCATCTAAAACACCATTGTTACCTTACTTAAGCCTGATGTTGATTGAATTTATCAGGTCTCCTAACTAGATTGACTATTTGAGAATGGCTGAAGGGGTTTTTAAGTTGTAATGTGTTATAAAGACAATCTCAAAACAAAATAAGAATAGTTGAAAGTTTGGTGGTATGTTTTATAATTTGTATACAAAATAGTTAATGTTAGTGTGAATGTTTCTTTGTAAGATGACAAATTATAAACAATATAGTTCTGATATTATTTTCCAATAATGATTCAGCAAGGAAAAAATGATGTACTGATGTGGAGATTCAATACCATTTAATGATCTTTGTTATGTTATGTCCCATTATTTGGTCATATTGATAAAAACATCTTTTAACATCTAAGATGTTTCTATTAATATTTCCATGTAGTGTGAATTACTTATTCTGTCTTTAATTTTTACTTCATTTTATTGCTGGTCATCCCTCTTCCCCTTTGCTTCAAATGTAGTTGACAAAATATTCTCTCCTATCCTATTCCTCTAGCTGAAGTTAGATCATCCTATCTAGAGGGACTTCTGTATATATTGTTCCTTCCTATTTTTGAACTCTTTGTTCTTACTTTCCAATGACAATTTTGCTGTAGCTCCAAATTTATTCAGAAACTTCCATTTGTAAAGAGCATTTTTTTCCAATTCTTGCCCCTATTGGTCAATTTTTCAAATGACCAAATCAATGGATTTGGCTTATATGTCTTAATATATTTTCTTTCTTAACTCATTGAAATTATTAAAGGAAAGTCAATATTTCAGATTATCAAAAAATTTACTCTTGCAAAACCCATTACCATTGGCTATTATCATGTTTCCTTATAATCTTATTTAAGATTTATCTAATGACCAGATAGTAGTTTCCATGAAAATAAGTACTATGTCTGTTTTATTTTTCAAAGTGGCATTATGAAGTAGATGATAAAAGTGTAGGCTCTGGAGCTAAACACCTAGGTTCCAAACCCTATATTTCCAGGCACTTACTGAATGACCATGCAAAAATTTCTAACTTCCCTGTTCTTGCTGCTTCAGTTATAAAATGGCAAATAATAATATAGTTCACAGGGCTGTTGTGAGAAAAAGTGAATTGATATATGTATAGAGTATATGAAGAGTTTAATACATAGTAAATGTCCTATATATTTTAGCTACTGTTAGTATTATTTAGCTATTATTTTTGCCACTCCTCTAATCCCAGAAATTAGCACTGTGCCTGATACATATTAACTTTGAACCCATATTTTGGAGATGAATGGATGAAATGAATTAATGAATACTACACTTACCACAACTGATATTGCTACATTTAAAAAACATTTATCTTTTGACTTGCAGATCATTAAAAATCAGTGTTTAAAATATCATCTTTATCCATAAAACATAATTCCATTTCCAACTCCTCCATGTCAGTTGGAAAAACCATTCTGCAAAGTTACATTCAGGGAAGAGAAGATACGTAGGAGTGGCTGGAGATGAAGTTAATACTGCAATGGTTTCCTCTCCCAGACTCTATTTTTATAACATTAAAATCCACTCTTCTCACAGTAGCCAAAATAATCATGTAAAAATATGTCAGAGCATGATTTCTTCTGCTTAAAACCATTGTGTAGCTTCCTAATACACTAAGAAAAAAATCCAAATTCCACGTAGCTTAGCCAGTAAGACCCTGCTTGACCTGGCCCTGACTATTTCTCTGAGCTTGTCTGCAACCATATGTCCTACCTAGCTCATTCCTGCCTTTTATATTTGCTATTCCTACTTGAAATACATTTCCTTTGGATTCAAATTTGGCTAATATTATTCAGCCCTGTTGAAACAAAGTTTCTTAAAGATGTCTCTCTTGATCCACCCCTTCCCTTCAACTCCATTCTATATTCCTGCTTTATTTTCTTCATGTCACTATCTGAAATTAACTGTTCAATATGTTTGTTCATTATTATATATCTTTCCCATTAGAATGCAAGTTCCATGGGGTACCTGGCTGGCTAAGTCAATAGAGCGTGCAACTTGATCTCAGGGTTGTGGGTTCAAGCCCTACACTGGGTGTAGAGATTACTTAAAAATAAATAAAAAAAAGAATGCAAGTTACACAATGTTAGAGACCTTGCCTTTCTATTTATCATTTTGGTCCACTGCCTGGTACATTGCAAATTATCATTAATTATCTGTTAAAATGTATTCATAAATAAGGCTAGAGTCAGGAGCCATATCACAAAGGGCCTTGGGCTTTGTATGGCATGTTGTGGAGATAGAATTGTATCCCAAAGGCAATGGAAGCCATTCAGAGATAGTAAGTAGAAGATTGGCATATGCATTTAAGAAAACTTTACAGAGGAAGAAGTATCTGGATTAGCACTTTAAGAGTAGGTGAAATTTGGAAGGAGGGAGAGGTAGATTCCAATGAGAGGTCCTGGAATGCCAGGATGGTCAGTGATGCCATAGGGATAATGTATGTTCAGAATATAGTGAGTGAGTAGATGAGGTTACCTATTACAGAAGGTTGTTTTTTTTTTTTTTTTTTTTAGGCTAGTAGTAATAGAGCCATTAAAATGGTGGGAGAGGAATCACAATGTGCTATTTTGTGTGCCAGTGTGATTTGGAATTGTCTTCTACCAAGTGATATTCTTTGAAAAGTGGAGATCATCTAGAAATCAACATGATGAAAATTAGAAAAACAATCCTTAACATATCAAAATCCTCTGGTTCTTTAGAGCCCAGTTTAAGGACCATGTCCAAAAAAAAAAAAAAAAAAAAAAGGCACATGTCCTATATCTGGCCCTCCTCAATAAAAGTAATAAAAGGATATCCTATAGGCAGTCTGGTCCAATCCTTTTATTTCACACAAATTCAGATCCAAAGAGTAGTGACATACCTGAGATCACAGGTCATCAATTTAGAGTTAAGATCTGTAACACATATTCAGAGAATAATATTCTTACATGGAACTTCCCAAATTTGAGCGAGAATCCAAATTTTTTTTTATAGAATCTTATTTTCCATCCAGAATTTCTCAGTAAAAGATATTGCCCCAGTTTCAAAACTGTTTTACTAGGTAATTTTTAATTTTCTCATATACTGGGTGTTCTGTCTGTGATAAACTTAATGGCATGTTATTCACAATGGAGACATAGAGATACTAACATTGACTCAGGCAAATCTATCAAACTAAGATATTTTTACCTTTTAAAAAATCTATGTGGAGGATAATAAATAGTTGTGATAACCAGTATGGGAAGTTGTTTGGGGCCACCTACACTATGTAATAAATTGGCATCAATATTTATACTTGTGATTTTGAAAATTTTATTGAAACACCTGTGGAATATAAAATAACAAAAGACTCATAATAGAACATCCTTCCACATCATTTAAGGAAGAAAAATAGTATCATGAAGAATTCTATTATAATAGCAAGGAGATTTGGGATATATTTATTAAGTGTAAAGGAATTTCTTGAACACGAATGTCCACATGTTCTCTAATGAGCAGTGTCCAATATAAGTTTATACTATCTACAACATTTTTTCTAACACTTAATTGAATTCTCACACAGAAGAGCTAAATGGATTAGAGACATCAAAAAATCTCTTAAGGGTAAAACAAATGAAGACCACTAATTATTTGAAATCTTCCCTTTTGACTGATACTTTAAAGGTTTTTAAAGAATATTTTTTTTTGTTTTCCTGGTTGACTCTGTTGCATCAATCTGTTTTTTTGGTCCTTAACTTTGTTTTTATTTCTGTATTTATTTTTTTTCCAAGAGTGTATACTTATGATTTCAAATTTAATTTGGGGCTTCTAAGTCTGTTGCCATATTAATACAGTGGTTATAGATATGTGATGATCAGTATGGTAAGGATGGAAGCCTTTTGAAAATATTTAAAATACCTTTATTAAATTTGCTTTAGAGAAAAAATGATCATGCAAGTTTTAATAGTGGGAAGTGACTATCTTTTCTTTCCTTTGTTTAGTATTATTTTTCAGTCTCCTATGTAGCTAAGTAAAAAAAAAAATACAACTACCTTAGTTCAGGCTGCTACAACAAAATGCCAAAGACTGGGTACCTCAAGCAACAGTTATTTATTTCTCACAGTTCTGGAAGCTGGTAAGTCCAAGAGCCAAGTGCTGTCAGATTCTATGTCTGGTGAGGCCCTTTTACTGGTTTGCAGACAGATGCTCTCTTGCTATAACCTCACAGCAGGAAAAGAGAGAGGACTCTGGTCTCTTCTTCTTTTTCTAAGGACACTGATTACATCCCAAGCCCTCTGATATTCTCTTATGACTTCATCCAAACCTAATTCCTCAAAAAGGCTCCATCTCCATGCGTCATTACATCGAAAATTAGGGTTTCAACAGATGGATGGGGAAGAGAGGGAGAGGGCAAACATTCAGCCCATAGCAAGAACCAAGGACATATTTTAGGTTTTCTAAGTGTTTTATATCTTTCATCCCAATTTGGTGTTTGAGAAATAGTGCTGAACCTTGTCCCCAAGAGCCTGAGGAATCCCCCAAGTGACATGGTGACCACAGAAGGTGTGAGTACAGGCACACTTAACAGACTCTAGGCCTGATTCTAATGGAGAGTTTTTGCTTTTATTGATTTTTATATTGGTATTTCCAGTAATATGTAATTTAAGTGAAGAGTCTTACTATTCAGATGAAAAGAAACAAACACTTGAACACCATGAGTATAGTGGGAAGAGAGGTAGGCAGCAGTGCCTCATCTGGGATCTAGTTTGGCCAGCTTTCCCACTCAAAGTGGTGTGACCTTGGGCACATCTTGGAACCTCTAGAAGTTTTATCCTTATGGCCGGGATCTCTCATAGAACTGCTTGAGGTGGTTAATGGTATGCACTTCCTGTTGAGCTCAGAGAGTCTATGAGGTGGATATTTGTAAACCTTGGCGTATTAGCCATTTAACCAGTCTTAGCTTTGAAAGGCAGGTGACCATAATGAACATGACCATGGGATGTGTCCATCATGGTTTCTTGTATGTGTGACACACAGTAGTTGTTTTATAAACATTTTGTAAAGGAATTACTAAATGAACACAGTTGTAGTAGAAACAGAAAATTGGAAACAGATACAGACTCCTGGACTGAAAATGCCGCTGAGAGTTGGATATCCCAAAGTCCTTAGGGGACACATTACTTATGTCTCACAGGCTCCTACTCCAGTGGCAGTGCAGTGGCCAAGATGTGTAACAGGCTTGTGCTCCTTTGGGTTTAGGCAGTGAAGAGGAAAATCTGCTGGGGGAATGAGCAGAGCCCTTCTGGAGCTGTTGTGCACTGGTTGTTCTTCTGCTGATTAAACATGGATTCCAAAAGAGCAAATACTCTGATAAATAAGCAGGACAATAGATAATGGGTTAGATATTATCTGAAAAATATCTTACATTATTTGATGTACACCAAGGAACTTTTCCATCTAGCTAATAATTTTTGCAGCTAAGTATGGTTTAAGGTATATGGATTCTTGAATGAGATTTATCTGTCTTTTATTGGCTGGGTGAGTGGGTCATAACCCTAGGACCATTCAGAGCTTTGTCTTTGATGGCACTTTGCTTTCTGGCCCTTGGCTGTGAATAGAATTTTATCTGAACCCTGGCCTTTGTTCTTCCGTCTTCAGTTTGGTGTTCTATCTTACTTGTAACCGAGAGAGTGAACATCTTCCATAAACCCCAGCCTCTGATTTCAACATGCATCCTCACTAGTCCCTCCACCCCTTGCCCCACTTCTTTATCAGTTGTATTGTGCCTACACTGCAGCCAAACAAACCAATCATATCCTAAGACCTTTCTATGACAATATAACATCAGATATAAATTGAGGTCTGAGAACCTGTGTTTTTTATCTCTAAAATAGACATGAGGCTTGAATCTTGTATTCTATAGGATATGTCACCTTTAGCTTTTTCATTTTCTCACCAAGAGTGCATACTACGCCAGACATTACCATTTCATACACACCTTGGGTTGCTTTTTACCTCTGCTTAATGCTAGGATCAAAATTATCTTTCACTTTTCTTTTCCAAGTACATATAACAGTTTTCCTGTTTTTTTTGTTTTTTGTTTTTTTTTAATTTTATTTATTTATGATAGTCACACAGAGAGAGAGAGAGAGGCAGAGACACAGGCAGAGGGAGAAGCAGGCTCCATGCACCGGGAGCCTGACGTGGGATTCGATCCCGGGTCTCCAGGATCGCGCCCTGGGCCAAAGGCAGGCGCCAAACCGCTGCGCCACCCAGGGATCCCTAGAGGTTTTTTTTTTTTTTTTTTTTTTAATTTTATTTATTTAACAGTTTTCCTGTTAATGCCATGATTCACTGGGCATTCCACATGCCTTCTCAGGATAAAATTCTCTGCCAAAATATCTTATCTTTACCTTTGCATGTGTTCATTGAAGTCTTCTAACAGCCATCAGTGACTGGCGTCATCATCATCATCATCACTCACATTTTATAGATGAGGCAAAAAGAACCTAGGGAGTTTAGATGACTTGTCCTATGTTTTTAATAAGAAATAATGGCTATGGAAGGTTATTAGGGCTGTCTGTTATGTAACCAAATGTCACAAATCCAGCATCAAGGTCGATATTCACATTTAAAATTTTTATTTTATTGGAACACCTGCAGAATATAAAGAAACAAGAAACTCAAAATAGAACTTAACAAAGTGAAGACTAGACCATGTTCCGTGACTCTAAAGAACATTCCAGTGTCCCCGTCATCTTCTCGACAACTTTTTCTTGATAAGTGACCAGTTCCCTCTCACTTGCAAAGAGCAGCTCTGTCAGCCCAAGGAAAAAGATCTTTCAGTGTAATTTTCTAACCTGACCACCTGTCTTTTCCCATATTTAGACATAATTTGTGCTGCTAAATAAGGTTGCCCCCTAGCCATTTAGACTAAACTCTGAATTTCAAACAGCTACTTTGTTTATAACTGCCTTAAGTCATTAGGTCTGAGGATGAAAAGACTGGTTATTTTAAGTATAAAAAAATTTGGTAAACAGATGAGAGAAAGAACTTTTCCCTCTTTATTTAATGCCCATGAGTGAAACCTCAGGATGTTGCCATTTGAATGTCACTGCCACCCTGTCATAGCCTCACCAGATGAGCTTTCTGAGCTTGCTCTTGGATGAAGTTTGGCACTCAGACGCTGTAACCACGCAGCCCACAGATGACGGCCTGCCAGTGCCACATCTGAGGTGCCCAGGGTTTGCAGGACTCAGCTGCTTTCCATTCCTGCTCTTTAGTGGGTTTCCTCCTTCACCACCTCTGAGAAAGCCACAGTGTCCAAAAGAAGGAAGCAGTCCAGCATCAACAGTGGGGGACCTCCACAGCCTCTCACCACTTTCCCTTCACCCTACCCTCAATCTATGAGTTAAGAATACAGAATTAAAAAAAAATTCTTCCAGTAGACCAAGCCCTGCCTATGCTTTTGGCTTTTTAACACAGCCAAAATGTGTACATGTTTTGGGGGAAAGCATTCCCTTGTCTTATTCCATTTTACTTATTTTTACCCTGCCCTAGACTTATTTGTGTCCTTTTAAGTAGCCACCCAACAGTATACACTATGGGTAATAGACCCTCTTGAGTCCCTTCTTTGCACTGTCTTCCTTAACTTTAGAAAGAAAATCACCTGCTAACATAATGTTAACTAGAATCATTTGTGATTTTTTAAAAGCTTGTATTTACTTATGAGAGATAGAGAGAGGCAGAGGGAGAAGCAGGCCCCCTGTGGGGAGCCTCATGTAGACTCAGTCCCAGGACCCCGGAATCATACCCTGAGCCAAAGGCAGACACTCAACCACTGAGTCACCCAGGTGCCCCCATTGTTTGTACTTTTTATAGAATATGCATGATATGTGTGTACATATGTGTACACATTAAAAATTTTATGCAAGTACATGTGTACACAAAAATACCCAAGTATATATTTATCTGTCATTTTTAGCCTTCCCTTCCAAGGGTTCTCCCCTTTGGTAACACTTTTGATTCAATGACAGAGTTGCCCATAACACCATTGAGGGAATGGCATTATTCTGACTTTACTCTGGTGATTTGAAGGTTTAGCAATAACTCTGCCACACAGTTGGATTTGGCATCTCCTCAGAACTAGAAATCAGAAGGTTGAGAAGGTGGAGAGACAATAGAATCGGTGATAACCATTTCTGGGTGCATGAGTAAGTGACTTTCAATTGTGGAAAACCTTGTAAGCAGGAGCCAATAAGCATACCTGGAAATAATGTAATAAAATTTAGAGGTAAATCCTGGGTTCTTCCATCTATGAGGGAGAGCTCAGGAGTAAAGGACCCTTGAACATGTTTATTCTATATAATTCATGTGAAGCCTAAAATAATCGGAATAAATCTGAGCAAAAAAAAAAGAGACAGAGAGAGAGAGAAAAGGAGAGATCTGAATGGGTAGTCTGAGTCTTGCTATTAGGCTTGAGAAATACCAAGATGACTGTTCTAACCCTGAGAAAGCTCACATTCTCTGGTTTGGGAGAAAGAGAAATAAATAATTACAACCCAGACACATGACCCACATTCTTAAAAATGTTGAACAAGTGCCATTAACTCTCTTGGGAAAGTTGTCGGATTATTTTTTTTCCAGAAAGGAGTTATATTTAACCTTCTTATGTGTGAGAAGAGGAGGTAGGGCAGCACGCTGAAGAAGACATTCCTTCCTGTAGCTTTACCATTAATTTCTCTTCTCCAGATTCTTTCCTTACTAATGCTGCTCAGAGTAGCCATTTGTGAGCAACTCCTGATTGCTACTAATTTTAAATACTTCTCTTAGTACATTATTTTTTCCCTCAGTTATTCCTTTTACATTGTTTTCTCTTGGCTTCTATCCCATTTCCGATTTGTCTATCCACTACAAGCACGAAGTGATAGCCTATTTAATAATGATTTATTTTCACAAAACATTTGTCAGAGATTTTGATAGTTCTGTATATGTTTTCTGTCTATATAACACACACACATATATAATATATAATATATATAAAACAAGTCTGTTTATTGAAAGGATCTGAAAATAGTAATCAGGCTTTCAACATTTAACAAATTGTCAAGATATTAACAAATGAAACTAAGAATTTACTTCAAAAAATCCAAATATTTCCAGATTATTCCAACATCATGCTGCTTTCAGATTTGGTTAGCACCTGTTTTTTTTTTTTTTTTTTTGTCTAAATGAGTGACCCAAATTCTGAATACTATTCTCTTCTGGGCCTTATGTTAGGAGTTTTGGTTCAGCTCATTCGTGGCCCAAGCAAGGCCAGGCAGGCAGGCCCTCTAACCATGCCCCTTGCCCCTGGGCAAATGGCAGCAAGAGCCCATCTCTGTTCCCAACATCAGGATGATTGCCAAGTACCACACTGAAGGCCACATTTATGGTTTCTATTTGTTTTGGGGGTGATTACATTTATCAAGCTACTGATCCTAAAGACTAATGTACTTTAATTTCCCTAACTCTATTAATGAAAACTACTTTTGGTAATATTTTTTTAAAGATTTTATTTATTTATTTATTTATTCATGATGAGAGAGAGAGAGAGAGAGAGAGAGAGAGAGTGAGAGGCAGAGACACAGATAGAGGGAGAAGCAGGCTCCATGCCAGGAGCCCGACGTGAGACTCGATCCCAGAACTCCAGGATCAGGCCCTGGGCCAAAGGCAAGCACTGAACCGCTGAGCCACCCAGAGATCCCACTTTTGGTAATATTATTTGATGAAGACCATGAAGGCATGTGTTGAAACATTGCTGAATGAGTTCTGGTAAAACATGTCGTATACCTAGCCAGGAATATGATCTGTTCCATCAGCATTGTAAGATTTTTTTTTTTTTTACTTTATCTGAACATTATGAACCATAGTACAGAAAAGATCACAGTTGGGTTTTTGTATAAACAGAAAAAAATAATTGAGGAAAAAGTCCTCAATAGACTAAGTTTTTTAAAGTTTTCTAAACAGTTAATTTAAGTATATATGAAAATTCTTTAACTGCAATTAATTTAAAGCTACATAAACACTGTGTGGTCCTGATGTTTACTATGAATTCTTCTATTTAGGGTATTAATGAAACATTTAGCCAAGAACTGCTAAGAGAATTTTTTTTAAGGCATTGTTTTCTATATCTTTATGAAACCATGACTCATTTTCTTGTTTCTGTGTCCCCACTTGGTCTTCTATGCTCAGTCCCAACCCTTGCTCCATTGAACTGACAGTTTGCTTGCATAAAATAGTTGATGTATTTGATATATTAGTTGTGAAAACCTCTCTCTGAATCCAATGGCTTCAAGAACATGAAGTGTATTTTTTGTTTATTGGATGTCTTTGAGTCCTATTAGCTACTGGAAAAAAATCCATTTATGTACAATTTAAAGAGAACAGCCTCTTTTTCATAGCTTTCTAACTCTTCATAGCAGCTGTTGGAGCCATGGGGCAGAAGTGATAGTAGGCATGAGAAGGCACGTTCCATAAACTGCTGTAAAATTGGAGGAAAAACTCCTCAGATTCTAATTGAAAAGTCGACCCACATTACCTTGAAAATAATCAGAAAGTAAATGACTTCTATGTCTGGATAATTCATAACCATGCAAATATATTTTCAGCTAATTTAACTTTTTGCAAATCTAACCTGACTACATATTTTACCTTCTTTATTTTATCTAAATGCCTTCAATACCTTCAGAAGGTATCATCTGTCATAAAATAATAACAATAAAAATAATAGCTTAGTACAGATAAGATGTAAATTTTACATCTAAGAATATAATACCGAATCCAGATGATATCTATGGAATTATAATAAGTGTACTGTACTAAGTAATGTGACCAGAAATTTGATGAATAAAACTATTATTTTAAAAAAGTTTTCATCCTAAAACTGAGCTGAAGAGTAAGTATTAATTGCTGAAGAAGTATTTCAATTAACGTCTAGTTTCTAAACATTTTGATATCTGTGTCTGTCTAGAGGATATAGCTGTCCTTCGTGGTTAGGCTTTTCCATTTCCAAATCATGCTCATTTATGTAACTAAGGACCCTTCTCTTGAAAAAAGAACAATTACTACAAGATGAGGTCTTTATAATGCAGAGTGTGTTGTGAGCTAGCTTTGTGCCTCATTGCTGCCATGTCTTGAACAAGAGATATTAAAGAAATAAATGCCAGGTGATCTCATGAGGACATTTTGACTTATGCTTTTGAACCTTTGGCACCCAGTATAACAAAAAACTGGTTGCTTTGATGTTTTTCAACATGAGAAAATCCTCAATTTTATTGTTTGCAAATGCTGACCTCTTCCCCAAATGCCCATTTTCCCTCATTATGAAGAATTATTTCACATTGAAATAATCATCTTTTTATAATTGCAAATTAAAATTTAATATGCTTTGAGGATAATACCTCTGAATAGTGTAACAGTGGTCAATGGGAAGATTCTTTTTATTCATCCCTGCCCAAATTAAGACCTTGGCTACATAGAACTTAAAACATCTGGTTAGGGAAAAGTTACTCATGGTAGTGTGTACTGATACTTTGCTCATAAAGTGCCTTTAAGATAAATTTATAATTTATGTTTACTAAATGTATTTGTTTTGGAAATAGTGTTTCACCACAGGTTTTCCAGTTATTGGAAATATATTAATTTTAATTAATTTAAGTTTAATTAATTTTAATGTTTAAATGAAGAAATACAAGTACAAATTTTTAAGTAAAGGACTCCTTTTCCATAATAAAGGAAGAGATGTCAAGTGGTAGATAGTTTACTTTTTAAAGAACTGCTTTCTCCCCTGCCAAAATAGATGGATCAACACACACCAAAGAGAAATATCTCCTCTGTTTTCCAATAAGTATTTGGTATGTAGCTAAGAGTTGCTTTTATCGAGTTTGCTTTAAAATGTAAGCTTACAAATGCTACCTTTCTGATTAGGACGAAAACTGGGACTCTCCGTATCAAAACAAGTTTTGCTAAATTGTGTTCTACCTAGAATTAGAACAGATTTATCTAGGACAGATTTATTATTCTCTCTGGAATATGAACAGATGATCTAAAACTTGACATTATGCCTTTTAACTTCACCATCCTCCTCTAAAATGCCCTCTCCTCTTTATGACACAGGCTCCTTCCATAGGATCATTTCTCCATAAAAAAAAATTTTTTTAACCAATTCAGGGTTTACTTATATATCAAGCCTCTTCTTAACTTTATGATTAGTATATACTTTTAATAATATGTATTAGTAATACATGGAGACATATATTTTAATTCTTTTTTCTCTCTTACTTTTTTCCCCTTTCTTCATTCTTCCCTTCCTTCTTTCTTTCTTTTTATGTTTTAGTTGTTGACTTTTCAAGTAGAATCCCAAGGAATTTTACTTCTGTGAAATTACTATGGCTTCTTTTTTTCCTTGCTTGGTTTCTCAATAAGTCCTTTTTAGATACACTAACATTTTTGTTGTTTGACTTGAATTTTTATGTTGAAAGTTGACCTTAATATGAGCTATTAAAATATACAATTAATATTGCATCAAAGAAATTATATGTATGGATACTACATTTTTTAAATGCCGTAAAACTTAATATAGATCCACTTATTCTACTAGTAGCTTTAAAAATACATTCCTTAATTTAAAAGAGAACATTTTAAACACACCAGTAAAAATGCTGAGCATCTGAAAATCTTAAAATGTCCAAATACTTGGCACTTACTGCTTGAATAACATTCAAGATGGTTTACATATTTTAAATTGTCATAACTCTTATTCTTAAATTAATCATGGCTTACAAGTACACTTTATGCTAGTTGCTTTTTTATACTTTGTAATGAAATTCTCACTACTGATAATATCCTTACCATTTTAGTTTGGTTTCTCTCTTTGACTGCAGAATATTGTAGCCCTGTACAATATTCAAATTTTTCTCAAAAGCTTTTTTCTAAAAAAAATGATTTTTGGAAGTTTAATATCTTCAAATTTTGAATTGATAGAGACCGTTTTGGTATGAAAGGGGAAAAAGGCAGCCATTTTATGATCATTATAATGCCAGTCTAAACACAACTACATTAAATATCCTTATTTCAAGGGACTTCAAGGAACTATATGTTCCTCTATTTGAGGCTTAAACATCACCACAAAATCTCTTTTAAGAAGAAGTAAATGTCTCTGGTAATGGTTACTTATCACTTATTGGAAAATTGCATCATATTTCATGTACTTTAGGCACTTCAGGAATGTTTATTCCCAGTAAAAAATCAAAATGTCCTTAGGATTCTAATATAATCACATGTGTAAACTGTACCACAGATATCACAAGTGCTGACTCATTGGCCTTCTGAACGTCCCAGCCTGGAAATGGAAGGCACTCGATAAATAGAGAAAAAAATTATAATGGAAAAAATGCACACATTTGGCATTATCATGAAAATCCCTCGAACAGTTATAATCTTTCATCTATAAATTTCAGTTCCAAATATTGAGCTAGGGGATCCCTGGGTGGCTCAGAGGTTTAGCACCTGCCTCTGGACCAGGACGTGATCCTGGAGTCCCGGGATCGAGTCCCACGTCAGGCTCCAGGGATGGAGCCTGCTTCTCCCTGTGCCTGTCTCTGCCTCTCTCTCTCTCTTTCTCTCTATGTCTATCATGAATAAATAAATAAAATCTTAAAAAAAAACAAATATTGAGCTAGTGTGTACTGAGACAAGATGTTACTGATCATCTTTCTTTAATGGCTTATTAAGTAAAAATACCCAAATTTTTCATAATATGGCAATCAGAAATTTAGCTTAGAATATACTTTTTATAGATCTAATTATAATAAAAAATCACCAAAATGTTGGGCATTGAAGTCCTGCTTAAATAAATTGCAGTATTGAGCAAACATTAATAATGTTGAATATCATTTTTCACAATTTTTGATATCTCATATATAAAACAAATCTAAATCTCTTCAAAAATTACTTCAAAAGAGAGTGCATTTCATCTCATAGATATGCATCACTTGTGTAAATGTAATTCTTGCAAATTTTAAATTAGAGCTGTTCATGATATCCTAAATGACTTGTGAATGTAGAATAAGTGCTTACTATGCTTCTTTTGCTTGTTACCTTAGTGTCATCCTAAAGAACCAATTGATTTTGATTATAAGATGGCAGAGACCTATTCCTGTATCTGCAGATATCATATACAATACCACATGTGAATCAACCAACCAGTCAGTACACACATATGTAATAAGGGCTAGTCATATGTTTCTTAGTGAGTTAGATGTTGTGGAATCACTGTTGTTTAAAATATGATCTTGCTTTCTGGGAGTTTACAACCAAGTTGGAAAGACAAGAGCTATAAAATAATAACAAATTAATATATAATCTGGATAAACAATGAAATGACTAGACCAGACCTATTTGAGTGTGTTTATGGAAGTTTATAGAGAAGTAAAGTTGGGGAAAAAATGAGTGTTCTTTTTTCTAAGATTTATTTATTTGAGAGAGAGAGAGAGAGAGAGAGAGAGAGAGAACGCATATGTGTGTGAGTAGGAGGAGGGGCAGAGGAAGAGAAAGAGAATCTCATACAGACTCCCCATTGAGCATGGAGCCCAACATGGGGCTCGATCTTAGGCCCCTGAGATCATGACATGAGCTGGAACCAAGAGTTGAACGCTCAATTGACTGAGTCACCCAGGTACCCCCAAAATGAGTCCATTTTATAAAATTTAGAGAAGTATAGATAAGATAAAGACTGTTAATGTTACCATCCAATATACATTTTTGTTTACTATTGGCTTTTAAAGTTTTTTAGTTGTTTTTACATATGACATGAACATTTGCTCATCACATTATAAGATTTTATTGATTGTCCAATGTTTCATCAACTGTTTTATCAGCTTTTACGTATTGTCATTAAACTATTAAAGGGTTTTGAGAAGATAGCTATTTAACAAAGTTTACCAATTAGCAGAATTATCTGTGCACTTAGAGGAGATTTTATATGATGGTGGAGATTCATTCATTCAATTTATTGAACATGTATTATATGCCAGGTACTGTCCTGGTTGCTGGAAATGAAGAATTAAAGAGAAAGACAAAACTCCCTGCTGTTGTGGAGTCTACATCTTAGTGATAGAAGTTAGTAATAAACAATATAAATAAGTAAAGTATAACTGTGCATTAAGTAATGAAAAATAATGGGAAAAAATAAAGCAGGAAAAAGGTGCATAGAAATGTTATAGGGAGTTTAGCCACAGCAGTCACAACAAAAAGAAATAAAAGCATCCAAATTAACAAGTCAGAAGTAAAACTTTCACTATTTGCAGATAACACGATACTCTATATAGAAAACCTGACAGAGTCCAGCAAAAAAATGCTAGAAATGATAAAAATTCAGTAAAGTCACAGGATACAAATCAACATACAGAAATCTGATGAAACAGCAGAAAGAGAAGCTAAGGAATCAATCCCATTTATAATTGCACCTAAAACACTAAGGAGCTAAGAATACACTTAACCAAAGTGGTGAAAGACTTGTACTCTGAAAACTGTAAAACACTGATGAAAGAAATTGAAGACAACACAAAGAAATGGAAAAAAAATTCCATACTCTTGTATTGAAAGAACAGATATTGTTAAAATACGCAGATTATCCAAAGTAATCTACACAATTAATGCAATCCCTATCAAAATACTAACAGCAGTTTTCATACAACTAGAACAAACAATTCCTAAAATTTGTATGGAGCCACAAAAGACCCTGAATAGCCAAAGCAACCTTGAAAAAGACAAGCGAAGCTGGAGGCATCACAATTTCAGACTTCACAATATATTACAAAGCTGTAGTAATCAAAACAGTATGATACTGGCACTGAAATAGACACATAGATCAATAGAACAGAGTAGAAAACTCAGAAATGAACCCACAACTGTATGGTCAATTGACCTTCCACAAAGCAGGAAAGAACATTCAATGAGAAAAAAGTACAACAAATGATGTTGGGAAAAGAGGAGATCAACTTGTAAAAGATTGAAACTGGACCACTTTCTAACACCATACACAAAAACAAATTCAAAATGGTTTAAAGACCTAAGTGTGAGACTTGAAACCATTAATATTTTAAATAAGAACATAGGCAGTAACCTCTTCGACATTGGCTTAGCAACTTTTTCTCCTTATGTCTCCAGAGGCAAGGGAAACAAAACCAAAAATAAACTATTGGGACTACATCAAAATAAAAGTTTCTTCACAGCAAAGGAAACAATTAACAAATCAAAAAGGCAACCTATGAAATTGGAGAAAATATTTGCAAATGACATATATGATAAAGGGTTAGTATCCAAAATATACAAAGAACTTATAAAACTCAACAACCCAAAAATAAATAATCCAATTTAAATTGGACATAAGGCATGAATAGACATTTTTTCCAAAGAAGACACACAGATGGCCAACAGACCATCTCAAGAAATAGCCCAAGTGTTCATTGATTGAAGAATGGTAAAGAAGAAATGGTATATATATTAATATTATTCATATATGAATATTAATATTACTCATATATGGATATATTAATATAACTCAGTATATATGAGATGTATGAATATTACCCATATACTATATATTCTTATATATAGTATACATATATATATATATATATATTTACATATTACTCAGCCATAAAAAGAATGAAACCTTGCCATTTGCAACAACATGGATGGAGCTAGAGAATATTATGCTAAGTGAAATAAGACACAGAAAGATAAATACCATATGATTTCACTCATGTGGAATTTAGAAACAAACAAGTGAAGAAAGGGGGAAAAAGAGAGAGTGAGGCAAACCAAGAAACAGACTCTATAAAACAAACTGATGATTATCAGAGGGCTGGTGGGTGAGGTGACGGAGATTAGGAGTGTACCTGTTGTGATGAGCACTGGGACATTTATGGAAGTGTTGAATCACTCTATGGTATACCTGAAACAAATCTTACTCTGCAAGTTAACTAACTGGAATTTAAATAAAAGCTATAAAAAAAAAACACTACTTAAAAAAAGAAATATTAGGGAGAGGATAAAAATTACAGATAGGTTAGCCAGTGAGGACCTCACTGAAGAGGTAACTCTTTTTCTTTTTTTAAGATTTTATTTATTTATTCATGAGAGACAGAGAGAGAGAGGCAGAGACACAGACAGAGGGAGAAGCAGGCTCCATGGAGGGAGCCCGACATGGGACTCGATCCCAGGTATCCAGGATCACGCCCTGGGCTGAAGGCAGCGCGAAACCTCTGAGCCACCCGGGCTGCCCAAGAGGTAACTGTTAAGTAAAAATCTGGAACATGAAAGGACTAGTAATGAAAGGCTGGAACAATCCAGGGAAGAGGAACTGAAAGCCATTTCCTTTACTATAAGTGGCTGCCCACACAAGGTTTGCACTCACCTTTCAAAGCAGAGAGTAGGGAGCAAGTAGGCAAACACTCATTGCTTGGAGAAGAAATAAGGCCTAACTTTAGCAGACCTCCTATTTCTGTATTCTAAATATTATTGCCTTATATCTAAAAATTCTAATATTTTGAATTAAATGCTATTCCATCACAACCATCAGACTTATTCTGAAAGCTTTTTTTAGAGACTAAGACAAACAAATATTTCTTATGAGTTTGCTTGGGATAGTAGAAAGCAAAGATTAACTAAAATGGTGAGAAAAGGGGATCCGTGTGTGGCGCAGCGGTTTGGCACCTGCCTATGGCCCAGGGCGCCATCCTGGAGGCCTGGGATCGAGTCCCACGTCGGGCTCCCGGTGCATGGAGCCTGCTTCTCCCTCTGCCTGTGTCTCTGCCTCTCTCTCTCTCTCTCTCTGTGACTATCATAAATAAATAAATAAAAATTTAAAAAAATAAAATAAAATGGTGAGAAAAAATACAGCACAGCAACCTGGAAAGAGCTGTAGTGAGATGATCTAATGTCACTTCTTATTAGGAACAAGAACAATGATATCCATCATTTGCCTCTAAGACTCAGATATTTCAAAAATATTTCACTTTCTAGATAGATGGGACTATTAGTAAATTACTATTTGTGTGGGAAAACCTGATTACAGAAATCTGTTAGCATAATGCTGAGGTTTTTTTAGAACTAATAAGCCCCTAAAACAAAAAATTGTATTAAAACATACCCTAAGCTTTTTCTTAAGGGTATATAGTGTCTGCCATATGTTCGGCAATTCTGATCATATACATGAAGAAGGATAATCTTAATGTTTAATTGAGAGGGCTGTAAATTTAAAAAATGTATCATTATGTAAATAGCTTGATGAAAGCGCCAAAAAGTCTTAGCTAACATACTATGATTAAAAATATAATGGCAGATAGGTAAATAGTTTGAACCTCAATCCCTATAACAACCACAAAATATAAGTATCTCTGTGAAAGAATCTGATGACTATCCATTGGCATTGTAAGCCATTGCAACTTATGTGTGATAGACTTAAAATGAGAGGAAGCAGAGATGCCATCTGTTACAGTTTTCAAGTGTGTGTTCTCTGGAACACTTGTATTACTAGGTTTCTGTTGGTTTTGTGTACAATTGTATTATCTCCCTCTTCATTAAGTTCTGTATTTCTCATTAGCATGATCTAGGTTCTGATAACTCCTGCAGCAAAGATGTCTGATTAACTTTCCTTAACCCAGTGTTTACCAAACTTATTTACTGAGGGAATGCTTTTTTACCTCATACCAATTAACATGTTCTGGGACTAATGTTTTATAAGAGGAAAGTGCTGCTAAAATACTGTACACAATTGCTGCTAGAATTAAATCCCTATCCAATCAACAAAGAAGTTTTCAGGTTTGTAAAACCTCAGTGGACAACTTGACGTTGAGTCTTGGATCCTGTAGCCAATCTGAATTATTGACCTCTTAGAAGTGGGCAGTGAATAGTAAGTGCCTACTTACAAAATTATGGACCTGAAGCATGTTTTAAGATCCAGCATCTTTGGAATTTGCTAGTACCAGTTTGGAGTGAACAGCTAAAATGTGTGTTTCATACTTTGTGTACTATGAAAATATGCTGAATTTAGAGACAGAAAGGTATTGAGCAGTATTTAGTGGTGCTGGCCCTAAACATTAGAGGGTTGGCATTTACTTGCAAAATATAATTTTCTGGGAGCCCTGGGGCTGATTAAACCCCAAACCGTCTTGTTCACTCCCTATCACTCAGTGAAATTCCACCCCGGGAGCTCTTCCTCCTCTTATTTGAATCAAAATAACCCTACAATTCTCTGTCTCATGACTCTGCTTAGGCTTTCCTCTCTTCCCAAAGTGCTTTTTCCTTTATATCTCAATCACTACCCATTAGAATCCTCTGCTGCCTTCCAATGACCTTGTCTTCCTAACACCTCTCCAGATTTTCACCATGGTGGACAACTATTTGTCCAGGCCTCTGCAAAGTAATCCAAATGTTCCCTTTGTTCCTTATGTCCTAACAGGACTTAGCTTGCCTCTTTGTTATAACACATCCTATGAAATACTGGTTTTGGGAACTGTGTATTAAAGTCTACCAACATTGCGATGACTGGGTAGCTCGGTGGTTGAGCATCTGCCTTTGGCTCAGGTCATGATCCCAGGGGTCCTGGATCCAGTCCTGCATCAGGCTCCCCGGAGGGGTCCTGCCTCTCCTCTACCTATGTCTCTGCTTCTCTGTGTCTATCATGAGTAAATAAATAAAATAATTTTTAAAAAAGTCTACCAACCTTGATGAAGCACTCTTTGTAATAAGAGATCACGTTTTGCTTATGATCAATAGTGTCTTACACAGAGTAGATACACAGAGTAGTAGAAAAGTGGAGATCATCTAGAAATCAACATGATGAAAATTAGAAAAACAATCCTTAACATATCAAAATCCTCTGGTTCTTTAGAGCCCAGTTTAAGGACCATGTCCAAAAAAAAAAAAAAAAAAAAAAAGGCACATGTCCTATATCTGGCCCTCCTCAATAAAAGTAATAAAAGGATATCCTATAGGCAGTCTGGTCCAATCCTTTTATTTCACACAAATTCAGATCCAAAGAGTAGTGACATACCTGAGATCACAGGTCATCAATTTAGAGTTAAGATCTGTAACACATATTCAGAGAATAATATTCTTACATGGAACTTCCCAAATTTGAGCGAGAATCCAAATTTTTTTTTATAGAATCTTATTTTCCATCCAGAATTTCTCAGTAAAAGATATTGCCCCAGTTTCAAAACTGTTTTACTAGGTAATTTTTAATTTTCTCATATACTGGGTGTTCTGTCTGTGATAAACTTAATGGCATGTTATTCACAATGGAGACATAGAGATACTAACATTGACTCAGGCAAATCTATCAAACTAAGATATTTTTACCTTTTAAAAAATCTATGTGGAGGATAATAAATAGTTGTGATAACCAGTATGGGAAGTTGTTTGGGGCCACCTACACTATGTAATAAATTGGCATCAATATTTATACTTGTGATTTTGAAAATTTTATTGAAACACCTGTGGAATATAAAATAACAAAAGACTCATAATAGAACATCCTTCCACATCATTTAAGGAAGAAAAATAGTATCATGAAGAATTCTATTATAATAGCAAGGAGATTTGGGATATATTTATTAAGTGTAAAGGAATTTCTTGAACACGAATGTCCACATGTTCTCTAATGAGCAGTGTCCAATATAAGTTTATACTATCTACAACATTTTTTCTAACACTTAATTGAATTCTCACACAGAAGAGCTAAATGGATTAGAGACATCAAAAAATCTCTTAAGGGTAAAACAAATGAAGACCACTAATTATTTGAAATCTTCCCTTTTGACTGATACTTTAAAGGTTTTTAAAGAATATTTTTTTTTGTTTTCCTGGTTGACTCTGTTGCATCAATCTGTTTTTTTGGTCCTTAACTTTGTTTTTATTTCTGTATTTATTTTTTTTCCAAGAGTGTATACTTATGATTTCAAATTTAATTTGGGGCTTCTAAGTCTGTTGCCATATTAATACAGTGGTTATAGATATGTGATGATCAGTATGGTAAGGATGGAAGCCTTTTGAAAATATTTAAAATACCTTTATTAAATTTGCTTTAGAGAAAAAATGATCATGCAAGTTTTAATAGTGGGAAGTGACTATCTTTTCTTTCCTTTGTTTAGTATTATTTTTCAGTCTCCTATGTAGCTAAGTAAAAAAAAAAATACAACTACCTTAGTTCAGGCTGCTACAACAAAATGCCAAAGACTGGGTACCTCAAGCAACAGTTATTTATTTCTCACAGTTCTGGAAGCTGGTAAGTCCAAGAGCCAAGTGCTGTCAGATTCTATGTCTGGTGAGGCCCTTTTACTGGTTTGCAGACAGATGCTCTCTTGCTATAACCTCACAGCAGGAAAAGAGAGAGGACTCTGGTCTCTTCTTCTTTTTCTAAGGACACTGATTACATCCCAAGCCCTCTGATATTCTCTTATGACTTCATCCAAACCTAATTCCTCAAAAAGGCTCCATCTCCATGCGTCATTACATCGAAAATTAGGGTTTCAACAGATGGATGGGGAAGAGAGGGAGAGGGCAAACATTCAGCCCATAGCAAGAACCAAGGACATATTTTAGGTTTTCTAAGTGTTTTATATCTTTCATCCCAATTTGGTGTTTGAGAAATAGTGCTGAACCTTGTCCCCAAGAGCCTGAGGAATCCCCCAAGTGACATGGTGACCACAGAAGGTGTGAGTACAGGCACACTTAACAGACTCTAGGCCTGATTCTAATGGAGAGTTTTTGCTTTTATTGATTTTTATATTGGTATTTCCAGTAATATGTAATTTAAGTGAAGAGTCTTACTATTCAGATGAAAAGAAACAAACACTTGAACACCATGAGTATAGTGGGAAGAGAGGTAGGCAGCAGTGCCTCATCTGGGATCTAGTTTGGCCAGCTTTCCCACTCAAAGTGGTGTGACCTTGGGCACATCTTGGAACCTCTAGAAGTTTTATCCTTATGGCCGGGATCTCTCATAGAACTGCTTGAGGTGGTTAATGGTATGCACTTCCTGTTGAGCTCAGAGAGTCTATGAGGTGGATATTTGTAAACCTTGGCGTATTAGCCATTTAACCAGTCTTAGCTTTGAAAGGCAGGTGACCATAATGAACATGACCATGGGATGTGTCCATCATGGTTTCTTGTATGTGTGACACACAGTAGTTGTTTTATAAACATTTTGTAAAGGAATTACTAAATGAACACAGTTGTAGTAGAAACAGAAAATTGGAAACAGATACAGACTCCTGGACTGAAAATGCCGCTGAGAGTTGGATATCCCAAAGTCCTTAGGGGACACATTACTTATGTCTCACAGGCTCCTACTCCAGTGGCAGTGCAGTGGCCAAGATGTGTAACAGGCTTGTGCTCCTTTGGGTTTAGGCAGTGAAGAGGAAAATCTGCTGGGGGAATGAGCAGAGCCCTTCTGGAGCTGTTGTGCACTGGTTGTTCTTCTGCTGATTAAACATGGATTCCAAAAGAGCAAATACTCTGATAAATAAGCAGGACAATAGATAATGGGTTAGATATTATCTGAAAAATATCTTACATTATTTGATGTACACCAAGGAACTTTTCCATCTAGCTAATAATTTTTGCAGCTAAGTATGGTTTAAGGTATATGGATTCTTGAATGAGATTTATCTGTCTTTTATTGGCTGGGTGAGTGGGTCATAACCCTAGGACCATTCAGAGCTTTGTCTTTGATGGCACTTTGCTTTCTGGCCCTTGGCTGTGAATAGAATTTTATCTGAACCCTGGCCTTTGTTCTTCCGTCTTCAGTTTGGTGTTCTATCTTACTTGTAACCGAGAGAGTGAACATCTTCCATAAACCCCAGCCTCTGATTTCAACATGCATCCTCACTAGTCCCTCCACCCCTTGCCCCACTTCTTTATCAGTTGTATTGTGCCTACACTGCAGCCAAACAAACCAATCATATCCTAAGACCTTTCTATGACAATATAACATCAGATATAAATTGAGGTCTGAGAACCTGTGTTTTTTATCTCTAAAATAGACATGAGGCTTGAATCTTGTATTCTATAGGATATGTCACCTTTAGCTTTTTCATTTTCTCACCAAGAGTGCATACTACGCCAGACATTACCATTTCATACACACCTTGGGTTGCTTTTTACCTCTGCTTAATGCTAGGATCAAAATTATCTTTCACTTTTCTTTTCCAAGTACATATAACAGTTTTCCTGTTTTTTTTGTTTTTTGTTTTTTTTTAATTTTATTTATTTATGATAGTCACACAGAGAGAGAGAGAGAGGCAGAGACACAGGCAGAGGGAGAAGCAGGCTCCATGCACCGGGAGCCTGACGTGGGATTCGATCCCGGGTCTCCAGGATCGCGCCCTGGGCCAAAGGCAGGCGCCAAACCGCTGCGCCACCCAGGGATCCCTAGAGGTTTTTTTTTTTTTTTTTTTTTTAATTTTATTTATTTAACAGTTTTCCTGTTAATGCCATGATTCACTGGGCATTCCACATGCCTTCTCAGGATAAAATTCTCTGCCAAAATATCTTATCTTTACCTTTGCATGTGTTCATTGAAGTCTTCTAACAGCCATCAGTGACTGGCGTCATCATCATCATCATCACTCACATTTTATAGATGAGGCAAAAAGAACCTAGGGAGTTTAGATGACTTGTCCTATGTTTTTAATAAGAAATAATGGCTATGGAAGGTTATTAGGGCTGTCTGTTATGTAACCAAATGTCACAAATCCAGCATCAAGGTCGATATTCACATTTAAAATTTTTATTTTATTGGAACACCTGCAGAATATAAAGAAACAAGAAACTCAAAATAGAACTTAACAAAGTGAAGACTAGACCATGTTCCGTGACTCTAAAGAACATTCCAGTGTCCCCGTCATCTTCTCGACAACTTTTTCTTGATAAGTGACCAGTTCCCTCTCACTTGCAAAGAGCAGCTCTGTCAGCCCAAGGAAAAAGATCTTTCAGTGTAATTTTCTAACCTGACCACCTGTCTTTTCCCATATTTAGACATAATTTGTGCTGCTAAATAAGGTTGCCCCCTAGCCATTTAGACTAAACTCTGAATTTCAAACAGCTACTTTGTTTATAACTGCCTTAAGTCATTAGGTCTGAGGATGAAAAGACTGGTTATTTTAAGTATAAAAAAATTTGGTAAACAGATGAGAGAAAGAACTTTTCCCTCTTTATTTAATGCCCATGAGTGAAACCTCAGGATGTTGCCATTTGAATGTCACTGCCACCCTGTCATAGCCTCACCAGATGAGCTTTCTGAGCTTGCTCTTGGATGAAGTTTGGCACTCAGACGCTGTAACCACGCAGCCCACAGATGACGGCCTGCCAGTGCCACATCTGAGGTGCCCAGGGTTTGCAGGACTCAGCTGCTTTCCATTCCTGCTCTTTAGTGGGTTTCCTCCTTCACCACCTCTGAGAAAGCCACAGTGTCCAAAAGAAGGAAGCAGTCCAGCATCAACAGTGGGGGACCTCCACAGCCTCTCACCACTTTCCCTTCACCCTACCCTCAATCTATGAGTTAAGAATACAGAATTAAAAAAAAATTCTTCCAGTAGACCAAGCCCTGCCTATGCTTTTGGCTTTTTAACACAGCCAAAATGTGTACATGTTTTGGGGGAAAGCATTCCCTTGTCTTATTCCATTTTACTTATTTTTACCCTGCCCTAGACTTATTTGTGTCCTTTTAAGTAGCCACCCAACAGTATACACTATGGGTAATAGACCCTCTTGAGTCCCTTCTTTGCACTGTCTTCCTTAACTTTAGAAAGAAAATCACCTGCTAACATAATGTTAACTAGAATCATTTGTGATTTTTTAAAAGCTTGTATTTACTTATGAGAGATAGAGAGAGGCAGAGGGAGAAGCAGGCCCCCTGTGGGGAGCCTCATGTAGACTCAGTCCCAGGACCCCGGAATCATACCCTGAGCCAAAGGCAGACACTCAACCACTGAGTCACCCAGGTGCCCCCATTGTTTGTACTTTTTATAGAATATGCATGATATGTGTGTACATATGTGTACACATTAAAAATTTTATGCAAGTACATGTGTACACAAAAATACCCAAGTATATATTTATCTGTCATTTTTAGCCTTCCCTTCCAAGGGTTCTCCCCTTTGGTAACACTTTTGATTCAATGACAGAGTTGCCCATAACACCATTGAGGGAATGGCATTATTCTGACTTTACTCTGGTGATTTGAAGGTTTAGCAATAACTCTGCCACACAGTTGGATTTGGCATCTCCTCAGAACTAGAAATCAGAAGGTTGAGAAGGTGGAGAGACAATAGAATCGGTGATAACCATTTCTGGGTGCATGAGTAAGTGACTTTCAATTGTGGAAAACCTTGTAAGCAGGAGCCAATAAGCATACCTGGAAATAATGTAATAAAATTTAGAGGTAAATCCTGGGTTCTTCCATCTATGAGGGAGAGCTCAGGAGTAAAGGACCCTTGAACATGTTTATTCTATATAATTCATGTGAAGCCTAAAATAATCGGAATAAATCTGAGCAAAAAAAAAAGAGACAGAGAGAGAGAGAAAAGGAGAGATCTGAATGGGTAGTCTGAGTCTTGCTATTAGGCTTGAGAAATACCAAGATGACTGTTCTAACCCTGAGAAAGCTCACATTCTCTGGTTTGGGAGAAAGAGAAATAAATAATTACAACCCAGACACATGACCCACATTCTTAAAAATGTTGAACAAGTGCCATTAACTCTCTTGGGAAAGTTGTCGGATTATTTTTTTTCCAGAAAGGAGTTATATTTAACCTTCTTATGTGTGAGAAGAGGAGGTAGGGCAGCACGCTGAAGAAGACATTCCTTCCTGTAGCTTTACCATTAATTTCTCTTCTCCAGATTCTTTCCTTACTAATGCTGCTCAGAGTAGCCATTTGTGAGCAACTCCTGATTGCTACTAATTTTAAATACTTCTCTTAGTACATTATTTTTTCCCTCAGTTATTCCTTTTACATTGTTTTCTCTTGGCTTCTATCCCATTTCCGATTTGTCTATCCACTACAAGCACGAAGTGATAGCCTATTTAATAATGATTTATTTTCACAAAACATTTGTCAGAGATTTTGATAGTTCTGTATATGTTTTCTGTCTATATAACACACACACATATATAATATATAATATATATAAAACAAGTCTGTTTATTGAAAGGATCTGAAAATAGTAATCAGGCTTTCAACATTTAACAAATTGTCAAGATATTAACAAATGAAACTAAGAATTTACTTCAAAAAATCCAAATATTTCCAGATTATTCCAACATCATGCTGCTTTCAGATTTGGTTAGCACCTGTTTTTTTTTTTTTTTTTTTGTCTAAATGAGTGACCCAAATTCTGAATACTATTCTCTTCTGGGCCTTATGTTAGGAGTTTTGGTTCAGCTCATTCGTGGCCCAAGCAAGGCCAGGCAGGCAGGCCCTCTAACCATGCCCCTTGCCCCTGGGCAAATGGCAGCAAGAGCCCATCTCTGTTCCCAACATCAGGATGATTGCCAAGTACCACACTGAAGGCCACATTTATGGTTTCTATTTGTTTTGGGGGTGATTACATTTATCAAGCTACTGATCCTAAAGACTAATGTACTTTAATTTCCCTAACTCTATTAATGAAAACTACTTTTGGTAATATTTTTTTAAAGATTTTATTTATTTATTTATTTATTCATGATGAGAGAGAGAGAGAGAGAGAGAGAGAGAGAGTGAGAGGCAGAGACACAGATAGAGGGAGAAGCAGGCTCCATGCCAGGAGCCCGACGTGAGACTCGATCCCAGAACTCCAGGATCAGGCCCTGGGCCAAAGGCAAGCACTGAACCGCTGAGCCACCCAGAGATCCCACTTTTGGTAATATTATTTGATGAAGACCATGAAGGCATGTGTTGAAACATTGCTGAATGAGTTCTGGTAAAACATGTCGTATACCTAGCCAGGAATATGATCTGTTCCATCAGCATTGTAAGATTTTTTTTTTTTTTTACTTTATCTGAACATTATGAACCATAGTACAGAAAAGATCACAGTTGGGTTTTTGTATAAACAGAAAAAAATAATTGAGGAAAAAGTCCTCAATAGACTAAGTTTTTTAAAGTTTTCTAAACAGTTAATTTAAGTATATATGAAAATTCTTTAACTGCAATTAATTTAAAGCTACATAAACACTGTGTGGTCCTGATGTTTACTATGAATTCTTCTATTTAGGGTATTAATGAAACATTTAGCCAAGAACTGCTAAGAGAATTTTTTTTAAGGCATTGTTTTCTATATCTTTATGAAACCATGACTCATTTTCTTGTTTCTGTGTCCCCACTTGGTCTTCTATGCTCAGTCCCAACCCTTGCTCCATTGAACTGACAGTTTGCTTGCATAAAATAGTTGATGTATTTGATATATTAGTTGTGAAAACCTCTCTCTGAATCCAATGGCTTCAAGAACATGAAGTGTATTTTTTGTTTATTGGATGTCTTTGAGTCCTATTAGCTACTGGAAAAAAATCCATTTATGTACAATTTAAAGAGAACAGCCTCTTTTTCATAGCTTTCTAACTCTTCATAGCAGCTGTTGGAGCCATGGGGCAGAAGTGATAGTAGGCATGAGAAGGCACGTTCCATAAACTGCTGTAAAATTGGAGGAAAAACTCCTCAGATTCTAATTGAAAAGTCGACCCACATTACCTTGAAAATAATCAGAAAGTAAATGACTTCTATGTCTGGATAATTCATAACCATGCAAATATATTTTCAGCTAATTTAACTTTTTGCAAATCTAACCTGACTACATATTTTACCTTCTTTATTTTATCTAAATGCCTTCAATACCTTCAGAAGGTATCATCTGTCATAAAATAATAACAATAAAAATAATAGCTTAGTACAGATAAGATGTAAATTTTACATCTAAGAATATAATACCGAATCCAGATGATATCTATGGAATTATAATAAGTGTACTGTACTAAGTAATGTGACCAGAAATTTGATGAATAAAACTATTATTTTAAAAAAGTTTTCATCCTAAAACTGAGCTGAAGAGTAAGTATTAATTGCTGAAGAAGTATTTCAATTAACGTCTAGTTTCTAAACATTTTGATATCTGTGTCTGTCTAGAGGATATAGCTGTCCTTCGTGGTTAGGCTTTTCCATTTCCAAATCATGCTCATTTATGTAACTAAGGACCCTTCTCTTGAAAAAAGAACAATTACTACAAGATGAGGTCTTTATAATGCAGAGTGTGTTGTGAGCTAGCTTTGTGCCTCATTGCTGCCATGTCTTGAACAAGAGATATTAAAGAAATAAATGCCAGGTGATCTCATGAGGACATTTTGACTTATGCTTTTGAACCTTTGGCACCCAGTATAACAAAAAACTGGTTGCTTTGATGTTTTTCAACATGAGAAAATCCTCAATTTTATTGTTTGCAAATGCTGACCTCTTCCCCAAATGCCCATTTTCCCTCATTATGAAGAATTATTTCACATTGAAATAATCATCTTTTTATAATTGCAAATTAAAATTTAATATGCTTTGAGGATAATACCTCTGAATAGTGTAACAGTGGTCAATGGGAAGATTCTTTTTATTCATCCCTGCCCAAATTAAGACCTTGGCTACATAGAACTTAAAACATCTGGTTAGGGAAAAGTTACTCATGGTAGTGTGTACTGATACTTTGCTCATAAAGTGCCTTTAAGATAAATTTATAATTTATGTTTACTAAATGTATTTGTTTTGGAAATAGTGTTTCACCACAGGTTTTCCAGTTATTGGAAATATATTAATTTTAATTAATTTAAGTTTAATTAATTTTAATGTTTAAATGAAGAAATACAAGTACAAATTTTTAAGTAAAGGACTCCTTTTCCATAATAAAGGAAGAGATGTCAAGTGGTAGATAGTTTACTTTTTAAAGAACTGCTTTCTCCCCTGCCAAAATAGATGGATCAACACACACCAAAGAGAAATATCTCCTCTGTTTTCCAATAAGTATTTGGTATGTAGCTAAGAGTTGCTTTTATCGAGTTTGCTTTAAAATGTAAGCTTACAAATGCTACCTTTCTGATTAGGACGAAAACTGGGACTCTCCGTATCAAAACAAGTTTTGCTAAATTGTGTTCTACCTAGAATTAGAACAGATTTATCTAGGACAGATTTATTATTCTCTCTGGAATATGAACAGATGATCTAAAACTTGACATTATGCCTTTTAACTTCACCATCCTCCTCTAAAATGCCCTCTCCTCTTTATGACACAGGCTCCTTCCATAGGATCATTTCTCCATAAAAAAAAATTTTTTTAACCAATTCAGGGTTTACTTATATATCAAGCCTCTTCTTAACTTTATGATTAGTATATACTTTTAATAATATGTATTAGTAATACATGGAGACATATATTTTAATTCTTTTTTCTCTCTTACTTTTTTCCCCTTTCTTCATTCTTCCCTTCCTTCTTTCTTTCTTTTTATGTTTTAGTTGTTGACTTTTCAAGTAGAATCCCAAGGAATTTTACTTCTGTGAAATTACTATGGCTTCTTTTTTTCCTTGCTTGGTTTCTCAATAAGTCCTTTTTAGATACACTAACATTTTTGTTGTTTGACTTGAATTTTTATGTTGAAAGTTGACCTTAATATGAGCTATTAAAATATACAATTAATATTGCATCAAAGAAATTATATGTATGGATACTACATTTTTTAAATGCCGTAAAACTTAATATAGATCCACTTATTCTACTAGTAGCTTTAAAAATACATTCCTTAATTTAAAAGAGAACATTTTAAACACACCAGTAAAAATGCTGAGCATCTGAAAATCTTAAAATGTCCAAATACTTGGCACTTACTGCTTGAATAACATTCAAGATGGTTTACATATTTTAAATTGTCATAACTCTTATTCTTAAATTAATCATGGCTTACAAGTACACTTTATGCTAGTTGCTTTTTTATACTTTGTAATGAAATTCTCACTACTGATAATATCCTTACCATTTTAGTTTGGTTTCTCTCTTTGACTGCAGAATATTGTAGCCCTGTACAATATTCAAATTTTTCTCAAAAGCTTTTTTCTAAAAAAAATGATTTTTGGAAGTTTAATATCTTCAAATTTTGAATTGATAGAGACCGTTTTGGTATGAAAGGGGAAAAAGGCAGCCATTTTATGATCATTATAATGCCAGTCTAAACACAACTACATTAAATATCCTTATTTCAAGGGACTTCAAGGAACTATATGTTCCTCTATTTGAGGCTTAAACATCACCACAAAATCTCTTTTAAGAAGAAGTAAATGTCTCTGGTAATGGTTACTTATCACTTATTGGAAAATTGCATCATATTTCATGTACTTTAGGCACTTCAGGAATGTTTATTCCCAGTAAAAAATCAAAATGTCCTTAGGATTCTAATATAATCACATGTGTAAACTGTACCACAGATATCACAAGTGCTGACTCATTGGCCTTCTGAACGTCCCAGCCTGGAAATGGAAGGCACTCGATAAATAGAGAAAAAAATTATAATGGAAAAAATGCACACATTTGGCATTATCATGAAAATCCCTCGAACAGTTATAATCTTTCATCTATAAATTTCAGTTCCAAATATTGAGCTAGGGGATCCCTGGGTGGCTCAGAGGTTTAGCACCTGCCTCTGGACCAGGACGTGATCCTGGAGTCCCGGGATCGAGTCCCACGTCAGGCTCCAGGGATGGAGCCTGCTTCTCCCTGTGCCTGTCTCTGCCTCTCTCTCTCTCTTTCTCTCTATGTCTATCATGAATAAATAAATAAAATCTTAAAAAAAAAACAAATATTGAGCTAGTGTGTACTGAGACAAGATGTTACTGATCATCTTTCTTTAATGGCTTATTAAGTAAAAATACCCAAATTTTTCATAATATGGCAATCAGAAATTTAGCTTAGAATATACTTTTTATAGATCTAATTATAATAAAAAATCACCAAAATGTTGGGCATTGAAGTCCTGCTTAAATAAATTGCAGTATTGAGCAAACATTAATAATGTTGAATATCATTTTTCACAATTTTTGATATCTCATATATAAAACAAATCTAAATCTCTTCAAAAATTACTTCAAAAGAGAGTGCATTTCATCTCATAGATATGCATCACTTGTGTAAATGTAATTCTTGCAAATTTTAAATTAGAGCTGTTCATGATATCCTAAATGACTTGTGAATGTAGAATAAGTGCTTACTATGCTTCTTTTGCTTGTTACCTTAGTGTCATCCTAAAGAACCAATTGATTTTGATTATAAGATGGCAGAGACCTATTCCTGTATCTGCAGATATCATATACAATACCACATGTGAATCAACCAACCAGTCAGTACACACATATGTAATAAGGGCTAGTCATATGTTTCTTAGTGAGTTAGATGTTGTGGAATCACTGTTGTTTAAAATATGATCTTGCTTTCTGGGAGTTTACAACCAAGTTGGAAAGACAAGAGCTATAAAATAATAACAAATTAATATATAATCTGGATAAACAATGAAATGACTAGACCAGACCTATTTGAGTGTGTTTATGGAAGTTTATAGAGAAGTAAAGTTGGGGAAAAAATGAGTGTTCTTTTTTCTAAGATTTATTTATTTGAGAGAGAGAGAGAGAGAGAGAGAGAGAGAGAACGCATATGTGTGTGAGTAGGAGGAGGGGCAGAGGAAGAGAAAGAGAATCTCATACAGACTCCCCATTGAGCATGGAGCCCAACATGGGGCTCGATCTTAGGCCCCTGAGATCATGACATGAGCTGGAACCAAGAGTTGAACGCTCAATTGACTGAGTCACCCAGGTACCCCCAAAATGAGTCCATTTTATAAAATTTAGAGAAGTATAGATAAGATAAAGACTGTTAATGTTACCATCCAATATACATTTTTGTTTACTATTGGCTTTTAAAGTTTTTTAGTTGTTTTTACATATGACATGAACATTTGCTCATCACATTATAAGATTTTATTGATTGTCCAATGTTTCATCAACTGTTTTATCAGCTTTTACGTATTGTCATTAAACTATTAAAGGGTTTTGAGAAGATAGCTATTTAACAAAGTTTACCAATTAGCAGAATTATCTGTGCACTTAGAGGAGATTTTATATGATGGTGGAGATTCATTCATTCAATTTATTGAACATGTATTATATGCCAGGTACTGTCCTGGTTGCTGGAAATGAAGAATTAAAGAGAAAGACAAAACTCCCTGCTGTTGTGGAGTCTACATCTTAGTGATAGAAGTTAGTAATAAACAATATAAATAAGTAAAGTATAACTGTGCATTAAGTAATGAAAAATAATGGGAAAAAATAAAGCAGGAAAAAGGTGCATAGAAATGTTATAGGGAGTTTAGCCACAGCAGTCACAACAAAAAGAAATAAAAGCATCCAAATTAACAAGTCAGAAGTAAAACTTTCACTATTTGCAGATAACACGATACTCTATATAGAAAACCTGACAGAGTCCAGCAAAAAAATGCTAGAAATGATAAAAATTCAGTAAAGTCACAGGATACAAAATCAACATACAGAAATCTGATGAAACAGCAGAAAGAGAAGCTAAGGAATCAATCCCATTTATAATTGCACCTAAAACACTAAGGAGCTAAGAATACACTTAACCAAAGTGGTGAAAGACTTGTACTCTGAAAACTGTAAAACACTGATGAAAGAAATTGAAGACAACACAAAGAAATGGAAAAAAAATTCCATACTCTTGTATTGAAAGAACAGATATTGTTAAAATACGCAGATTATCCAAAGTAATCTACACAATTAATGCAATCCCTATCAAAATACTAACAGCAGTTTTCATACAACTAGAACAAACAATTCCTAAAATTTGTATGGAGCCACAAAAGACCCTGAATAGCCAAAGCAACCTTGAAAAAGACAAGCGAAGCTGGAGGCATCACAATTTCAGACTTCACAATATATTACAAAGCTGTAGTAATCAAAACAGTATGATACTGGCACTGAAATAGACACATAGATCAATAGAACAGAGTAGAAAACTCAGAAATGAACCCACAACTGTATGGTCAATTGACCTTCCACAAAGCAGGAAAGAACATTCAATGAGAAAAAAGTACAACAAATGATGTTGGGAAAAGAGGAGATCAACTTGTAAAAGATTGAAACTGGACCACTTTCTAACACCATACACAAAAACAAATTCAAAATGGTTTAAAGACCTAAGTGTGAGACTTGAAACCATTAATATTTTAAATAAGAACATAGGCAGTAACCTCTTCGACATTGGCTTAGCAACTTTTTCTCCTTATGTCTCCAGAGGCAAGGGAAACAAAACCAAAAATAAACTATTGGGACTACATCAAAATAAAAGTTTCTTCACAGCAAAGGAAACAATTAACAAATCAAAAAGGCAACCTATGAAATTGGAGAAAATATTTGCAAATGACATATATGATAAAGGGTTAGTATCCAAAATATACAAAGAACTTATAAAACTCAACAACCCAAAAATAAATAATCCAATTTAAATTGGACATAAGGCATGAATAGACATTTTTTCCAAAGAAGACACACAGATGGCCAACAGACCATCTCAAGAAATAGCCCAAGTGTTCATTGATTGAAGAATGGTAAAGAAGAAATGGTATATATATTAATATTATTCATATATGAATATTAATATTACTCATATATGGATATATTAATATAACTCAGTATATATGAGATGTATGAATATTACCCATATACTATATATTCTTATATATAGTATACATATATATATATATATATATTTACATATTACTCAGCCATAAAAAGAATGAAACCTTGCCATTTGCAACAACATGGATGGAGCTAGAGAATATTATGCTAAGTGAAATAAGACACAGAAAGATAAATACCATATGATTTCACTCATGTGGAATTTAGAAACAAACAAGTGAAGAAAGGGGGAAAAAGAGAGAGTGAGGCAAACCAAGAAACAGACTCTATAAAACAAACTGATGATTATCAGAGGGCTGGTGGGTGAGGTGACGGAGATTAGGAGTGTACCTGTTGTGATGAGCACTGGGACATTTATGGAAGTGTTGAATCACTCTATGGTATACCTGAAACAAATCTTACTCTGCAAGTTAACTAACTGGAATTTAAATAAAAGCTATAAAAAAAAAACACTACTTAAAAAAAGAAATATTAGGGAGAGGATAAAAATTACAGATAGGTTAGCCAGTGAGGACCTCACTGAAGAGGTAACTCTTTTTCTTTTTTTAAGATTTTATTTATTTATTCATGAGAGACAGAGAGAGAGAGGCAGAGACACAGACAGAGGGAGAAGCAGGCTCCATGGAGGGAGCCCGACATGGGACTCGATCCCAGGTATCCAGGATCACGCCCTGGGCTGAAGGCAGCGCGAAACCTCTGAGCCACCCGGGCTGCCCAAGAGGTAACTGTTAAGTAAAAATCTGGAACATGAAAGGACTAGTAATGAAAGGCTGGAACAATCCAGGGAAGAGGAACTGAAAGCCATTTCCTTTACTATAAGTGGCTGCCCACACAAGGTTTGCACTCACCTTTCAAAGCAGAGAGTAGGGAGCAAGTAGGCAAACACTCATTGCTTGGAGAAGAAATAAGGCCTAACTTTAGCAGACCTCCTATTTCTGTATTCTAAATATTATTGCCTTATATCTAAAAATTCTAATATTTTGAATTAAATGCTATTCCATCACAACCATCAGACTTATTCTGAAAGCTTTTTTTAGAGACTAAGACAAACAAATATTTCTTATGAGTTTGCTTGGGATAGTAGAAAGCAAAGATTAACTAAAATGGTGAGAAAAGGGGATCCGTGTGTGGCGCAGCGGTTTGGCACCTGCCTATGGCCCAGGGCGCCATCCTGGAGGCCTGGGATCGAGTCCCACGTCGGGCTCCCGGTGCATGGAGCCTGCTTCTCCCTCTGCCTGTGTCTCTGCCTCTCTCTCTCTCTCTCTCTGTGACTATCATAAATAAATAAATAAAAATTTAAAAAAATAAAATAAAATGGTGAGAAAAAATACAGCACAGCAACCTGGAAAGAGCTGTAGTGAGATGATCTAATGTCACTTCTTATTAGGAACAAGAACAATGATATCCATCATTTGCCTCTAAGACTCAGATATTTCAAAAATATTTCACTTTCTAGATAGATGGGACTATTAGTAAATTACTATTTGTGTGGGAAAACCTGATTACAGAAATCTGTTAGCATAATGCTGAGGTTTTTTTAGAACTAATAAGCCCCTAAAACAAAAAATTGTATTAAAACATACCCTAAGCTTTTTCTTAAGGGTATATAGTGTCTGCCATATGTTCGGCAATTCTGATCATATACATGAAGAAGGATAATCTTAATGTTTAATTGAGAGGGCTGTAAATTTAAAAAATGTATCATTATGTAAATAGCTTGATGAAAGCGCCAAAAAGTCTTAGCTAACATACTATGATTAAAAATATAATGGCAGATAGGTAAATAGTTTGAACCTCAATCCCTATAACAACCACAAAATATAAGTATCTCTGTGAAAGAATCTGATGACTATCCATTGGCATTGTAAGCCATTGCAACTTATGTGTGATAGACTTAAAATGAGAGGAAGCAGAGATGCCATCTGTTACAGTTTTCAAGTGTGTGTTCTCTGGAACACTTGTATTACTAGGTTTCTGTTGGTTTTGTGTACAATTGTATTATCTCCCTCTTCATTAAGTTCTGTATTTCTCATTAGCATGATCTAGGTTCTGATAACTCCTGCAGCAAAGATGTCTGATTAACTTTCCTTAACCCAGTGTTTACCAAACTTATTTACTGAGGGAATGCTTTTTTACCTCATACCAATTAACATGTTCTGGGACTAATGTTTTATAAGAGGAAAGTGCTGCTAAAATACTGTACACAATTGCTGCTAGAATTAAATCCCTATCCAATCAACAAAGAAGTTTTCAGGTTTGTAAAACCTCAGTGGACAACTTGACGTTGAGTCTTGGATCCTGTAGCCAATCTGAATTATTGACCTCTTAGAAGTGGGCAGTGAATAGTAAGTGCCTACTTACAAAATTATGGACCTGAAGCATGTTTTAAGATCCAGCATCTTTGGAATTTGCTAGTACCAGTTTGGAGTGAACAGCTAAAATGTGTGTTTCATACTTTGTGTACTATGAAAATATGCTGAATTTAGAGACAGAAAGGTATTGAGCAGTATTTAGTGGTGCTGGCCCTAAACATTAGAGGGTTGGCATTTACTTGCAAAATATAATTTTCTGGGAGCCCTGGGGCTGATTAAACCCCAAACCGTCTTGTTCACTCCCTATCACTCAGTGAAATTCCACCCCGGGAGCTCTTCCTCCTCTTATTTGAATCAAAATAACCCTACAATTCTCTGTCTCATGACTCTGCTTAGGCTTTCCTCTCTTCCCAAAGTGCTTTTTCCTTTATATCTCAATCACTACCCATTAGAATCCTCTGCTGCCTTCCAATGACCTTGTCTTCCTAACACCTCTCCAGATTTTCACCATGGTGGACAACTATTTGTCCAGGCCTCTGCAAAGTAATCCAAATGTTCCCTTTGTTCCTTATGTCCTAACAGGACTTAGCTTGCCTCTTTGTTATAACACATCCTATGAAATACTGGTTTTGGGAACTGTGTATTAAAGTCTACCAACATTGCGATGACTGGGTAGCTCGGTGGTTGAGCATCTGCCTTTGGCTCAGGTCATGATCCCAGGGGTCCTGGATCCAGTCCTGCATCAGGCTCCCCGGAGGGGTCCTGCCTCTCCTCTACCTATGTCTCTGCTTCTCTGTGTCTATCATGAGTAAATAAATAAAATAATTTTTAAAAAAGTCTACCAACCTTGATGAAGCACTCTTTGTAATAAGAGATCACGTTTTGCTTATGATCAATAGTGTCTTACACAGAGTAGATACTCTGAGTTGAATGGCATGGCAACTTCAAAATTGGCCTTGATCATCTTCTCTACTAGAAAAGTCACACAAAAACCAGTTTGAAAAATCACAGTCTGAGTTTCTATTTATTAGTTTACTTAGTGAATATACACAGACTACTTCACATATAAGCAAGAAATTTCTTTCTTTAGGTTCCAGGTATTTTTAGTATATTTTTCTTTTTCTTCCCCTGACCCGTGCCCCCAGTTTGAAAGTCACTGACAGTTTATCTTTCTATAATTAGATTAAGAGGGGAATAAAAGGAAGAACCCCCTGGTAGCAGGAAGAAGCAAGGATCCTTTTAGAGTCTAGCATTTGATGAGATAGATATTCAGTTATATATTTCCATTATTTTTCCACGGCTGAATGTATGGTGGAGACCTGGGAACACACACGCTTGTAGCCATCACTTGCTTGCAGGGCTGTTGTTGCCACAGTAGTTGGCTTGCTGTGCCCCACACAAATGGGGTGCTGGTCTGTTTCCATAGACCTTTATCCCTTTCTTCATCACAAGGAAGGCACTGCCATGTGCTCTCAGCTAGAGTCTCTTGTCCAAGATTCCCGGTTTGGTTGACAGCATCCTGCTCAATACAACTTTTATCATCACAGCTTGAGACATCATGACTGGTTTTGGTGGGAGAAACTTGGTGGCAAGCATTCCAGGGACAAGTACCCAATTTGCTACATGAGGATGATTCTTTTTGCACTTGATAAGATGATAAGGAAACCTGCAGGCCCTGATCTAGTGGTTTTTATCAGAGGGTCATTGTAATAGCTTTTCGGGGTCCAGGTAATTGATGTAAGTTTCATCCATTTTGTAAATGAAGGAGATGAACCCAGGTGCTTGGTTGAAACATGCTTTCCCCACGGTCACTTTCTCCCCACATCCACTTCAATTTTAGTATATTTTTTTAAATATTCTTGGTCAGAACCAAGTGACAGTGAGAAATGTATTTTCATCTGGCTGAAATCTTTTAAAAGTTTAAAAAAGCAATAAGATACATATAACTGCATAGTCTAGTTTTTATCTCTTATTATCTCCAGACATGGTTCTTCACCCATTTCTCTTCATAGTTAAAAATCTTTCCCTTTTAACTTTTACTTTTATCTAATTTCAGACTTGCAAAAGAGTTTGAAAAATACTACAGAAATTCTCTTACAATTTTTAACAGCTTCCCCAAATATTACCATTTTACATAACCAGGATATAATTATTTAAACTAGGAAATTAACACTAAAGCAATTCTATTAACTACTCCATAGACCTGGTTAAGTCTCCTTGGTTGTCTCATTAAGGTCTTTCTGTTGGTCCAATTCTCAAGTCATCATAGTCTCCTCCCATCTGACATCTCCTCAGTCTTCCTTTGCCTGTCATGACCTTGACACTTAGAGCATGACCCAATTATTTTGTAGAATGTCAATTTCAGGTCATCTGATGTGTAAGCAGGGATTATATCCTTGAGAAATATATTCATAGTCTAGGAGTATTTGTGACAATTATTTGGATAGAAAACATTTAATTCTTCAAATATTTTGTTGAATAATTGCCTTAGTTTCCCTGTGGTAAGAGTGGACGTTTTCAAGTTTTAAAAGAAGACAGAAAGTCATTTTTTCTTCTTTGTAGGTGTTTGTCTTGTATTAGTCCTTTGAAAGATTTATAATGAGATTGTGTCACAGAGCTCCATAAGTGTCTGTTGATATGAATAGGTGTCTTTAACCAAAAACAGTTTTTTTAAAAAGAAGCTCATTTTTAAATCACATATTACATTTTTTTTTTTTTTTTTTTTTTAGTAATCAGTAGATAGGTAGTGTCAGACAGTTCAGGATGCTGAAATTTAATTGTTCAAAGTAATCTACTCATTGTCCTTACTGGAAAGTCTTAGGCTTGATTGGTTCCCGGATCTTCAATGGATATCACACGGAAATCACATTTAAAATATGGTACTTTACCACTGATATTGTTTAAGGTGATTTATTTATTTATTTATTTATTTATTTATTTACATGTTTGTCTTCTTGCTCTCCATTTTTGAGTATGCTTTTTCCCTCTGGAAAACGTTCCCTGCTTTTCTGCTAACTTCTCCACCCATTTTGACTATTTCCTGCCTTGAATGGCCAACATACACTAGGCAATCTGAATCTAGTTTCTCTCCCCACCATTTCACTGAAACTGCTCCTTCCAAGAGTGCAAATGACTTTCTAATAGCTGAATTTGCTGCTTATGTGCATCATTTGACAATGTTGTCCACTCTCTTCTTTCATGACATACTGTCTTAATAATACCTGGGGTATACTCTCTCTTGGTTCTCTTGCTGCTTTCCAGAAAATCTTTTTCTTATTTGCATCTTCTCTTACTTGTGTTTAAATATAGGCATTCCGTGGGTTTGTTCTAGACATACCAATGCATATGCTGTGGGCTAATTCAAAGGCTCCCAGAGCTTCAGTTCCCATCTTTGTGTGGATGACTCAATCTTTACCTCTGACTTGGATACTCATCCTGAGCTTTAGATATGAATTTCCCATAGATACTTCAAACTTAGTTAATCATCAAGAGAAAACAATTAATTCCCCTTTGAACATGAACTTCTTTCTCCTACCCCCTCTCCTGGACTTGGGCTGGAGTGAAATCACTCATTAGATTATCCCATCACACTTAGTCCTCTGCCTGCTAACCCATGCTATTTTCTTAATCTGGGTTGTTCTCTTTCTCTCTTCCCATGTTTTACATGCTGATTTTTCATTTCAGTACAGTTGAAATTGTACCTCAGTGCTGCCTACCCTGATCAACTCAAAAATAATTAAAAGACTCTCATGTTTAAAATTAATTTGTTTCATGTTTTACCAGTAGTTGTAGACATGTCTGGATTGCTTTCCTCGTTGGATTGTAAATCCCTCAAGTCATCTTGGTGGCTCTCATAAACCAGCCCAGTGCCCACTTACATACTGATTTGTTGAATTGACTTAAAATGAAGTGAACCTCCGGGTTTGCCGCTGTTGTTATGTTTATTTGTTCTGTTTTATTTTGTTTAGTGGCCCTGCAAACAACATGCTCCTCTCAAGGATGATAGTGCTACACTATAACACAGAAGCCCTTCTATTTCCTCCCTCCTTCCCACTTCCCTTCCTCCCTCTCTTCCTTCCTTCATAATATGGGCAGGAAAAAATTAGAATGAAAGCAGCTGACAGTGTCTAGAACATAATTTGTTCTCTTTCAATTACTCAGAGCAATATCTTGGGCAGTTACTAAAGTAAAACTTTTTTATCAAACTCAATATACTGAGGCAGGGAACATAATCACATTATTTGCAATTTACTGTTGCTCCCTTAGTGATCTGCAGATCAAAAGGTATCTGTTCTGACACTTCATTTCTGAAACTTAATGTTGTGTTTATTTAATTCATCTAATTAGGACCTCTTAGCACCTCAAATGGGTGCTTTAAAAAAACAACACCCAGCTGTTAGCCTAGGGACAAAAGAATAAATGCAAATTTAGCACTTTTCAAAGGTGAATCCGCACATTTTGATGTCTTGACAGCATTCAATAAAAGTCAAGTGTTCTTAGACACAATCTACTAATTTCCTGATTGTTTTTGGACATAAATACTTAATAAATATGAAAGATAGTTTTAAAAAACTGACTATATTCTGGGGGAAATATGTACATATATGCATAGGTGCAATCTTTTATAATATAAAAATACCTTTTAGGAGCTTGTTGCTGCTTCTGAGATAAAGGAAATTCTCGATGTCAAGATTCAAACAGAAAAGAGAATGAAATACACAAAATGGTAAGTGACTTGCAAATAAGCCAGAGTAACCAATTTTCTAATGCTCTGTTGTGTAGTTATCATTTGTAAGTTGCACACATATAAAATGCATACTTTTTTTTAAGTTTTTTAAGGAATCTCTGTACTGTTTTCCAGAGTGCCCATACCAACTTATATTCCCAAAACAGTCTGTGAGGATGCCCTTTTCTCCACATCCTTGCCAACACTTATTTCTTGTCTTTTTTGATACTAGCTGTTCTGACTGGTATGAGATGATATTTAGTTGTGGTTTTGATTTGCATTTTCCTGATGATTAGTGATGTTGAGCATCTCTTCATGTGTTTGTTGGCCATCTGTATACCTTCTTTGGAAAAATATCTATTCAGGTTCTCTGCATTTTTAATCAGACTATTTGTTTGCTTGGCATAGAGTTCTATGATTCCTTATATATTTTGGATATTAACCCCTTATCAGATATATAATTTGCAAGCACTGTGGAGGTTCCTCGAAAAACTAAAAATAGAAGCAACATAAGATCCAGTTAATTCTACTTCTGGGTATTTACTTGAAGAATATGAAAACAGTAATTGAAAAAGGCATATACACTCCTGTATTTTTCACAGTGTTATTGACAGTGGCAAAGATACAGAAGCAACCTAAATGTCTATTTATAAGGTGAATGGATAAAGAAGATATGATATATATAAATAATAAAATATTACTCAGCCATAAAAAAGAATGGAATCTTGCCATTCACAACAACCTGGATGGACCTGGAAGCTATTATGTTAACTGAAATATATCAGACAGAGAAAGACTAATACCATATGATTTCACTTATATGTGGAATCTAAAAAAACAAAACAAAACAAAACAAAAAACCAGAACAAACAACAGAAAGAGAACTAGATTCATAGAGAACCAACTAGTGGTTGCCAAGGGGGCTGGGGGTGGGGAGTGGGAATGGAAAAATAGATGAAGGGGAAGTAAGAGGCACAAACTTCTAGTTATAAAATAAGTAAGCACTGGGGCTGAAAAGTACGGCCTAAGGAGTATAGTCAATGATATTCTCATAATGGTGTATTGGTGACAGATAAAAACCACATTTATCATGGTCAGTGTTTCATAATGTATGTAATTCTCAAATCACCATGTTGTATACCTGAAACTAGTATAATATTATATGTTAATTAAATTATACTTTACATCAGTTAAATTGTAAATAAACGAATATAAATTAAATGTATGTTTATGCTAGTCATATTGCAAGTAGTTGTGAAATATGTTATTTGAATTGAACTTTGTCTGCTCTTACAGACTTCTTTTGATAAACTAGCTGTAAAAGACACTGGGCTATCCCCCATGGCAGGTGATTTTAACTTTGATTTTCATTCAGGAAGAATTCAAGATTGCTCGTATGAGTGGGACACACATATATGTGCTCTTACTACCATGGATTTTTTTAAGGTGGCATTTAGGATCATAGTACTGGTTTATATCACAGCAGAGACTACAGTTTCTTAAAATTTGGTTATTATTTTAGGTTACTCAAATTATTCAGCATAAGCAAGAAACAGTTAAATAAACATCCCTTGATGCTTAAAGGGCTTTTTATTAGTTTCCAAAAGCAAGTCCGTTTTACTTAGTCTATAAGAATCTCTAGTGCCTTATCTCACATGGGTCTACCAATTTAGGACAGAGGTCATAACAATGAACATTTTAAAGAAAGTGATATTGGCTATGAAATTTGTACCCTCATGACTTCTCTTTAATTATAAATGTTTTTAGAGGAATAAAACTATTCAAAAACTATTCAAAAAGTTTTATTGGTTTGTTCCCACTCATCATTCTCTAAACTCTGAACCAAATTTACATAATTATTCTTGCAAATAAAAAGTATCTAAAACTCCATTCATATTTGTTTTACAGTCACTTTACAAACTCTTACATAAACTTTTAGTTACCTGATGACTAAATGCATGTTTTTAAAATCATCTATTATTTTTTAAATACTCTGCTGATATTGACATCTGTTATATGAATATTGATGTCTATTGCCTCCAGAGTTTTGTTTTTGTTTGTTTCATTTGTTTCTGCTTGCAATTATAAATAGAAAAACCAGTTCTGACCTAGTCATAACTTTTCTTCATCTCAGCTTGAGACTTGAGAAATTATTTATTCTGCCTTCTGCATAATATTCCTATCCCTGCTAATGAGGACATTGCCTCCCACTTCCATTTACACTAATAGAAATATTGATTCTTTGGTATTCCAGCAAACTCTTTTGTTCTCACTGAACTCTATTAACAAAGATTCTCATTTGTGTCTATACCAAATGATAATTAATGTTACCCTTTTCATTAGTATGCCAGATGTAAAGAAGTAATCCAGATATTTTGGGGTTTGGGGGTTTTGTTTTGTTTTTTGGTGGGAGGAGAAGAGAGATTGTCTTGGTTTTTGATGAGCGCAAGAAGACTTCCCATGATAGCCACTGGCCCCATTTGATGGTGAATGTGTTCCCCACCTAGAAGATATCTGAAGCCTATTGGCTGCAGTCATTGTACAGAAATATTTTTGTAGTTCTTTTCTCTTAGTGAATCTCTTTTCCAGAAGAAAAAGTTGAAATTTAATAAGATCAATTTAGAAAGCCAAAAGTTACTCTGAGTTATAGTGTTGTTGCTCAGCCAGATGCTTGTCTCTTCTGCCCAGCTGCAAAATTTCTTTGTACACAAGGGTCTCTTTAGTGCCAAGGGGGGATCAGCAAAAAGGAGAAGAAAACATAGCTGCTGCTGCATCGATGACCCCATGTGCACTGACTCCTTCAGTGAGTTTTTCTTAGAATCATTGGGGGAATGCTTTGCCTAACCTCCTATCCCAACACGTAGGATTTATTTTTAAGATGGTCAGTTAATATTTCTTGAGCATAAACTTTTGGCCAGAGTTACTGGAAATTTGAGTTTATTAAATTTTTACATACTTAACTATGGTCTACAGGGTATTTTAAACTCAGCCATTTGGCTTTACATCTAATTTCTTGCCCCCCAAAATATGTAGTGTGAGATGTATGAGAAGTAATTGGATAAAGTGCCTTTTCCAAATTCCGCATATCTCATTTATTTTAGATAATAGAGAAAAAAATATACAATATGATATATACAATGAAACACACTAAAACCATAGCTTGCATTTCTAGGAAAATTAAACAGAAGTAGTAATGAGTTGGAACTTAGGTCCCTAAATACATAAGGCAATATATATTAATGTGTGAAAATCAAGCTTGAGAAAAAAACCAAAACATTATGGAAGAGTTATTTGACTTATAAGACACCATACTATGGAATATTAAGTAACTTTTAAAAAAAGACTATGGTAGGACTAGATGTTCTGGCCTGGAAAGTTTTCCATGAAATATTTGGGGGTGGAAATGAGATAAATCAAATTATAGCATATGCATGATGAGATCTCTTTGCTGACAGAAAAAAAAAAAAAAACCATATCAATCTTACATTGTAGCCATATGATAACTATATATTGAGAGAGAATTATAATTTTAGCCCATATGTTTTACATAAAGACAAATGAGTATATATTTGTTCATGCAGTGAAATGTCTTAAAAATACCCAGGTTACTATATATATATATAGTAAAATGAAGTAAAATGAAGAGAAAGGAAAGAAAGTCCTTTTTATTTTCTGTTTTATATACTTCTATAGTATTAGAATTTTTTAACCTCAAGAAGGCATTACTTTTATAATTTAAAACAGCCAGCTATGACATTTATTGAATAATTGTTTAAATGTCTCATTTGTCTGGCCTGCTAATAGTATTCGGCTTAGCAATGTAATTTGGAAAGTCCCAAACAATGTATTCAATTGAAACAAATGAAATAATATTGGGTTGGGGCTATATTCTTAGATGACATGAAGCTTTATTCTGATAAAAATTTATGTTGTATTTTTCTCGTCCAATTTCATAGCAGTTAGGGTGACTCATTTTCTCTTTCACCAACTTGTTAGACTCTTGGAGACATTATTTCTCATATGTCTTTATTCTGTTCACCATTTTGCTACCAGAGGTGTCATTTTTAAACTTGCTAAAGCCTGGCTTGAATGCCCTTACCACTACTCTGAACCACCCCTTAGAGGAAGTGAACTGGAGCTAACAATACTTCTTACTACTCTTCGTGTTTATAGGCTCTCATTCACCAGCCTTTCTCCAGGTTAATATAAGATACCCTCAGAAATTATTTTATTTTCCATATGAGACAATCTTTCAACACGATCCAACACCCCCTTACTGGTCCCTCACCTTCCATTGGAGACTGAGCTTGAAATATTCATATATAACTTACTTTTTTTAAAAAAGAAATGCGTATATATTCCTGGATGAGTAGATGGTTCTTATTCTTTTATGCACTCATGCAGTGATTTTTTAAAAAATATTTATTTATTTTTCTTATAGAGAGAGTGAAAGAGAAAGAACATGCATGCCTGAGAGAGAAGAGAGGAAGAGGGAGAGAGAGAATCTCAAGCAGACCCCTCACTAAGGGACTTGAGGCTCAGTCCCATGACCCTGAGATCATGACCTGAGCCAAAACCAATAGTTTGACTTTCAACCAACTGAGCCACCCAGGTTCATACAGTGATTTTTAAATACAGTTTACCTACTGTGTGATCCTGGAAAAATTCCTTAAATACATAAAGCCTTAGTTTTTACATCTGTTGAAAGCAAGTCTATAAAAATAGCCAAGCCATAATATTCTTTTGAGGATTAAATGAATTTCTGTATGCAAAGTATTTAGAATAGCATCTGGCACAGAAACGAATGAAATAAATATAAACTATTTTGATTGTTTATAAAAAATATAAACCATGGTATTCTTCATTAAATGAATATTTTAAAGAAAATTATCAATAATATACGATATACATATGCTTTGCATTGATGGCCTAATGCAGCTATCAATAATTACTGATAAAGATGCCTAATATTTCTGGGAAAGGCATTCTGATTAATAGTAGCTGTGATGGGTTAAGTATTTTAATAATAATAATAACAACAACAACAACAACAATAATAGAAGTGGGTCATTGGGATGTTTCTAAATGCATTATTCACATTTTTAAATAGGTGGAAAATTATTAAAGCAGGGGAAAATATAATCCTTATTCTTAGTTGAGTAATTTCTTTTTCTCATTACAGATTTAAAAAGTCATGAGCAGAGGCAAATATTGAGTACAGTTAGTGCCAGTGCTGGTGAATGAAGAAGTTGCATTTTCCTTGGGAAAGACAGTGATTGTCATGGTTTTATTCCTATCTGGAAGCCGATTTATGGATAAGTTAACATGCAAAAAGCAAGTGCCACATTGCTGACCCAGTAATGAGAGAGAGGGAAGTGGGGCAGGAGAGAGGACAGAAAGAGAAAAAATGGAAAGAAGGAAAGGTAAGAAAGAGAAAGGCATGGATGGATAGAAAAGGAAGGAAGGAAGGAAGGAAAGAAGGAAGGAAGGAAGGAGGGAAGGAAGGAAGGAAGGAAGGAAGGAGGCAGGCAGACAGGCAATGGAGTAAATTCGAGTATAAAAGATACACTCAGAAAATTTCCAGTTTGGTACATTTCGTTTGTAGATTCCACAAATTAGATTGTCAAGAACTTGGTTTCTCAGAAATTTAGGCTATTAGCCATTCACAACTTACTTTGAATTAATTTAATCAGATTATCAGATTAGGATTTTGCTTAGAGCCTGCCAAAATCAGCCAGCCTGAGGAAACCGGAGTTTTGATTGAAAAGTGGAACTGGTGGGAAGTTTGCTTTTGAAGCACAGAACTGCAGCTCCAGGGGGAGGGGATGTAGGCATTCAGGGTGCGAGGGGAGCCTGGGACAGCCAGAGGGCAGCATGAGGGCACTGGGTGCCTCCGAGCTGATTAAGAGAGTTTACCAAGAGGTGAGAAGTTTCCCAAGACAAATAACATGCTTTGCACTTTGGCTAAGGTCCCTAGTGGCAGCGCACATTCTTGATATCTGCTCTTGTTACATTTAATTACAGTGATATTATTTGTGAGATTAGAGGTACCACATTCTCTGAGAGGACAACTGAAGGTTATAGGTTTGTACCTGCCTATCTGCTCAGTTTCACGTCCTGCTAGTTTCACTTATAAAATAAAATATATTAGATTTTAGACCTTTGCTCCAAAAGGCTAATATTAATCATGTTTTTGGCTGACTCGAGATTTTCACCCTAAAACCTCATCAGCATTCCATACATTATGTTTCACATGGGCATTGTGAAGTATGGACTAGATACATCAGAACTATAATGGGCTTTTCCTTCCCACAATTGAGCAGTTGAGACTTCTGAAGGCTATAAATTTGAACCATAATACGGTTCATGTGTGGCAATGCTGGGGTGAAAGGGCCGGGGCCTGGCCGGATGGTCTGTTTGCCATCAGTGCTCTCCTGAGACACCTATGTTCCATTTCAATTTCTATCTTCAGGTTTTTAACACTCAAAAAAGCCCCTTATTTTTAGAATATATAGACTATAGAATATATAGAATATAAGATATCAATTCAGGTTTTCATTATTGTGATTTCTTCGTTTTGGATTCTAAAAAATTAGAATAACTGTGCACATTTAAGAAGTTAAAGTTCCATGAACCCAAAGCAGGTACCTTAGAAAGAATGTAGAGGGCAGCCCGGGTGGCTCAGCGGTTTAGCGCCGCCTTCAGCCCAGGGCCTGATCCTGGAGACCCAGGATCGAGACCGGGGATCAAGTCCCACATCAGGCTCCCTGCATGGAGCCTGCTTTTCCCCCTGCATGTGTCTCTGCCTCTCTCTGTGTATCTCATGAATAAATAAATAAATAAATAAATAAATAAATAAATAAATAAATAATCTAAAAAAAAAGGAAAGAAAGTAGAGAACCCATAATAAAAGCTATAATAAATGATTACATTTCAAGATAAAGACACTCGTATTAATGTGCTAAGGCTGCCATAAGAAAGTACCATGATCTGGGTGGCTTTAAACAACTGAAATTGGAGGCTAGAAGTCCAAAATTTAGGCGTCAGCTAGCCATGCTTCCACTGAACTCTTTCTTCCATGCTTTTCAGCTGGCTTCTGGTAGTTGTCCGCAATCCTTGGTGGTCCTCAGTTTGTAGAGGATCCTACCAATCTGTCTCCATTGTCACCTGCTATTCTACCTATGAATTTTAGTCTTCAGTTAATCTTTGATTATTTCTGCATGACCCTGTTTCCAAATTAGTTCACATGCACAGGTACCAGCGGTTATGACATGAACATATCATTTTGGGGGACACTATTCAACCACAAAAAACTCAGACATAGTAATAAACCAGATGATAAAAATATACTTTAACCACGAGAAAGGAACAAATGCTCTAAATAAGGAAATCACTTGAGTGTTACATTATTCATTTACAAAATATTCTCAAGTCTGTTAATGATTTTTGAAATGGCTCAAAAATGTTGTCTACTCTCCAGAATCTAGTTTCTTCTTATATATAGATGTAAACATCTATATTTTCCTTTCTTTTTTAGACTATATTTATTTATTTGAGAGAGAGAGCGCAGGAGCAGAAGAGGGGCAGAGGGAGAAGCAGGCTCGCTGCTAAGTAGGGAGCCTAAGCTGGGACTCAATCCCAAGACCCAGAGATCTTGACCTGAGCGGAAGGCAGATGCTTAACCGACTAAGCCACCAGGTGCCCCCAAACATTTATATTTTCTATGTAATTCAGAAGCAAATTACAATAGATTTTTTATATTATTTAGAAATAGTTATTGTCCTAACACGTAGAAAGAATGCAAAACTAGACTTTGGGCAGGAATTAATAAGGAAGATCTTCCTAATTGAGTTTATAACTGTGCTGTCTCCAAAGTGCTGGAAGGAAGGGCATTCACTCAAGTGTCCAGATTGGAGAGAGAAAGCATGATGATGAACCCAGTTTCATGCACTGATGGAATAATATGGATGATTTGCAAGAGATATTATTAAACAGCTAAACAATGATTATACTACAAAAAAAACAGTTATAGATTAGATGCATCAATTAGTATTACCTTAAAGACCTTAGAATATAGATAGTGATCGGGAGCATAGACTCCAGTGTCAGATTTTTGGATTTAATTGTTTTCTATTTATTTACACAGTAACCTCTCTAAGCATCAGTTCCTCATCTATATAATCATAATAATGTATTAATTCCTAGGGCTACTGTAACAAATCATATAAAAATTGTGGCTTAACATGGGAGAAAGATATTCTCCCACAGTTCTGATGACTAGAAGTCAGAAATCAAAGAGTCAGCAGCATTTGTCCTTTCTGGAGGTTCTAGGGGAGCCATGACTATCTTTGGCTTCTGGTGATTCCGCCAGCAATCCCTGATATCTCTTACATTACTGATATGTCACTCCAGTCTTCTCCTCCATTGTCTTATGGCGTTCTCCACGTGTGTCTCTGTGTCTAAATTTTTCTCCCTTTATGAGCACAACTGTCATATTGGGTTTGGGACCCGCTCTAATCCAGTATGACCTCACCTAAACTTGATTACATCTGAAGATACCCTATTTTCAGATAAGATCACATGCTCAGGTACCAGAGACACATGAATATTGGGGAGACTAATCAACTCAGTATAGCGGAATGTATTTCACTGGGTTGGGATGAAGATTTAAAAGAAGCAATTCATATGACTAGCTCAATAGGTAGTACACAATACATTTTGGTTGCTACTGTTGCTCTTTATTTAAGATCACTTTTTGGAACACCTGGGTGGCCCAGTGATTGAGAGTCTGCCTTCAGTTCATGGTATGATCCGGGAGTCCCGGGATCCAGTCCTGGGATCAAGTCCTACATTGGGCTCCCTGCATGGAGCCTGCTTCTCCCTCTGCCTTTATCTCTGCCTCTCTCTTTCTCTGTCTCTCTCTGTGTCTCTATTGAATAAATAAGATCTTTAAAAAAAAAATCACTCTTCATTGGTTGACCTGGGAGCATAATTATAAGGGGCACATTCATAGGAACTTGCCATTAAAAGGTATAAATTGGGGTTTTCTCAAAAAGTATCTGCAAACTTTTCATTATATCTTGTCACTTATCCTATAGTGCTTTACACATCTTTTTTAATGGGAAAGAAAAAAATAAAAGAATTTTTTTCTAGTAATTGTGGCACCGTTTCACAAATTTGTAAATATAATATAGCCATTGTTATAGCTAGTATTGTTATGGCAAGTATTAGAGTGGAACATATCATTACTGTTTTAGGTGGTCATCCAACATTGTGTTATAAGGAATGCAGCATATATAACAGATCTATTTCTAAGTATAGGAAGAGTAGAAAAAGAAGTATAATACCTTAGGGAAGACTTCCGAATCCAAATATAGCATTTGGCATCCAGCTTGAGTAAGAAAGACCTCTATACTGAGTCCTTTTTTAATTTTGCTTTTATTTTGTCCAGCTTTACTGAGGTATGACAAATTTTAAATTACATATATATGTGTGTGTGTGTGTGTGTGTGTGTGATGTACAATGTGGTATTTTGATATGAGTATACATAATGATCACAACACTCAATCAGGCTAAATTAACATATCCATCACTTCATATGGTTATATTTCTGTATGTATATATATAGTAAGAACACTTAAGATCTACTCTCCAGGCTAATTTCAAGTATGCAATGCATTAATATTTATTGTTACTATGCTCTGCATTAGATCTCTGAAACTTATTCATGTTATAACTGAAAGCTTTTACTCTTTGACCAACATCTCCCCATCAGCACCTCACAACCACTGTTCTTCCCTCTGTTTTTCTAAGTTTGTGATTTTTAGATTACACATATAAGTGAGAGCACATAGCATTTTTTTCTGTGGGTGGTTTATTTCGCTTAGCATAATGTCTTCCAAATTCATATACATTGTCACAAATGGCAGGTTATCCTTCTTTTTTAAGGCTGAATAATATTCCACTATGCATATATTTCTGTATCCATTCATCTATCAAGGACACTTAATTTTGATTCAGCTTTTATAAGCAACATGTTTTATGTAATTTTCTCAAAAATAATATAATCTTAGTTTTTGAACATTTATAATGTCTTTACATTGTCTTTTCAAATGAAACAAAATTTGTCTAGCCTATCAGCTCTAATACCTTCCATGTCATATAAAAGAAAAATAAACTCACACTGACTTACACAATAAGGAAATTTAATGATTCATATAACCAAAAACAGTTGTAGGTAGAGTAGGATTAAATCTGTGTTTTAATCAATAATATCAAGGTGCTTGTTATCTTTTCTTTCCTCTCTGTATTCTGTGATATCAATTTTATCCCCAAAGCTTGGTTCTGTCATAGTTACCAAAGGTATCTCCCAGATACTTAAGCCTCTTTTTTAAGTGAGAGGCTAGATCAATTGTGGTTAGGTGGTCCAACACTCAGAACCAATATCTGTGATTGAAAGAATGCAGTGCATTGATTGGCTAGTGTCTGGCTTTTCCCTAATTCTAATGGCTTAAAGTAATAATAGTTCACCTCTGATCTCTATCACTGGAATCCTTTTATTCCAAAATGCATGTACCTTAATGTTGTATAGATATTGTTAATTTTTCATATTATAGAGAAATAATACAAACAACTCATTTTTATTCCTATGTGGATAACTACACACATGTACTGTTTCTATTTTGATAGTGGAAGACTTGTCCTTCAAAATTGTAATTTTTTTTTTTTTTTGCTCTAGTGATCTAGGTCTGGATCTTCCTCTGTCAATTTTTCCAAGAAAATAATGATTGGTTGATTACTTGATTGAGGTTTTTTTTGAGAGAGAGAGAGACAGAGAGAGAGTCAAGTGTAAGTGGGGAGAGGGGCAGAGGGAAAGAATTCCAAGCAGACTCCCCACTGAACAGAGAGTTCAACATGGAGCCAATCCCACTACCCAGGAGGTCATGAATTGAGCCAAAATCACAAGCCAAGCCACCCAGGTGCTCTGCAAACAATGACTTAATTTGACATTAGGCTTGAGAAAATTCTCTTCTATCTTTGCTATCTGAAACTTATTTATTTGTTCTGATGCTTAAAGAACATTATTTTTGAATGATCTTTCCATTTTTAATTATTTCTACTAATCAATTTGTCTTTCATAATTTCTTCTTCTTCTCATCCTCCTCCTCCTCCCTCTTCTTCTACTTCTCCTTCTTCCACTTCTCCTCCTCTTCCTCCCCTTCCTCCTCCTCCCGTTCCTCCTCCTCTTCCTCCTTCTTCTGCTTCTGTTTCTTCTATTCTTCTTTTTCTTCCTCTTCTTCTCCTCCAACTGCTTCTTTTGTCTCGGTACAAAATAAATCTTTTTGATCTCCTTACTAAGTCTTTATTTTTAGTTGAGAACTTTTTCTTCAATTATATTTTTGCATTCCATGATTTTCCACTTGTCCCAGTATTTTATTGAGGAACTGTGAGATTGCTTCTGACTCTAGTTATTAGAATGGTTGGCTCTTAGAGTAGAAGCAGGTTAGAAGCAAAAGAATAAATTTGATTTTAGGAGAATGGAGATAGAGTGCTCTGGGCATTTAGAAAATGGAATCTGGAGAGATACCCCTGGGTACCTCAGTTGGTTAAACATTCAACTCTTGGTTGTGGCTCAGGTCATGATTTCATGGGTCCTGGGTTGAGCCACTCATGGGGCTCCACATTCAGTGGGGAGTCTGCTTGAAGAGTCTATCACTCTGTCCCTCCTCCCATTCCGACACATGCTCTTTTTCTCTCTCCCTCTAAAATAAATAAATAAATCTTAAAAAAATAAAATAAAATGGGATCTGGAGCACCATAGAAGTGTCTGTATAGAAGATTTAGAGGTTATCAACCCATTTGTAAATCAATTAGATTTCCTAGCAGAGCATGAATAGAAAGAAAAAAAAAAAAAAAGCCAAGGAGGGAATCTTAAGTAACACCTACATTTAAAGCGTTGAAAACAAAATCAGATATGTGAGAAGGAAAAACAAAACAGGGGAAACAGTGTCATGGAAATGAAAGGAGTAATTGTATTCCTTTAATACTTATTTATCAGGAATTGCTTTCTGGACATTATTTCCACATTTAGAAAATATTGAATAATATATCCCTGAAATAAATGTTTAATCATTGTTTTAATTTAATAGTTTTCTAGAGCACATTTTAATAAACTTTTGATTTTAGAATAATTTTATATCTATAGAATTATTGCAAAGATTAAACAAAGATTTCCTGTATATCACACACTCAGTTTCTTATGAAATTAGTTTGATATATTTATCATAATTAGTCAAACACAATTGGTACATTATTACAAATTAAAGTCCATGCTTTATTCGGGTTTCCAGAGGTTTTTCCCAGTGCCTTCTTTTTTGGTTGTTGTTCCAGGATGCCATCCAGGATACCACATTACATTAATAGTCATTTCTCCTCGAGCTATTCTTGGTTGTGACAGTTTCATATACCCCTGTTTCTAATGACCTTGACAATTTTGAGGTTCACTAGCCAATTGTTCCTTAGAATGTCTCTCAGTTGGAATTAAGGTGATATTTTTCTTAAGTTTATACTGGAGTAGTGCTTTTTTGGCAGGAAGACCACAAACATAAATTGTATGGACCCATCACCTAATATCAAAGTTGAACACTATCAAAATAACTTATCACTGTTGATGTTAGCCTTCATCAGTGGGCTTTAGAAGTGTTTGTCACCTCTCTCCATGGTAAAGTTGCCTTTTTTTCTCTCTCTTTCAATATTATGCTCTTCGGAAGGAAGTCACTATGTTCAACTTACAGTTAGAGTAGGCAGTTAAGGAGAGGCAGTTGGGACCTCTTTCAGTTGCCTCCTGTATCCTTTTGATAGGTCTTCATCACTGTTTATCTTTTATTTTTATTTTTTGGCATTTACCTACTTTTTGGTACTATAAGATATTCCAGGCCTGTTTTGCAATATTTCCTGCCAAGTCCTAGAATCAGGCATTTCTCCACTGGAGACCTAGTTTTATTTTTTACTGGAGAAGAGTATTAGAAACCAAGATCTGGGTGCAGGATGTGTACATTTATAGTGGAACCCCTGCATCCTAGGCCCTCTCCACTAACAGAGTAGAAACAAACATACATGTATTTATATCTTCTGTTTTTTCCATCACCAGTTTGTCATTTTCCATATATATGTACTGTCCATATATTGGTGTATTTATACTAAAGCATTTCAATCAGAATTCTATTATAAATGATATTTTTTAATTTTCAAATTTTCATTTTTATACTGCTAGTAAAAAGGAAAACAGTTGGCTTTTTTAAAAGTTTTTAATGTATTTTTAACCAGTGTTATTGAGATACAATTGATATATAACACTGTGAATTTAAGGCGTACAACCTGTTGACTAGATATGCTTATATACTGTTAGCTAATACTTCCATCGTATCACATAGTTCTTTTTTATAATGAGAACATTTAAGATCTACTCTCTTAGCAATTTTCACAGTACAATGTGATACTCTTAGCTATAAGCACAATGTTGTATGTTAGGACCTCAGAACTTACTCATCTTCTAATTGGCAATTGGATTTTGTTTATTAATCTTGTATTCTGAAAACTTGCTATAGCTGCTTGATTTTTAAAAATTCTTTGGTATGTTTCTATGTAGACAATCTTATCATCTATGAATAAAGACAATTGTTTTTATTCTTTTTCAATGTTCATACTTTTATTTTCATTTCTTGTTTTATGGCATGAGCTAGGATATCCTATATAATGTTACAGAGGAGTGATGACAGGGAATATCCTTGCCTTGTTTCTGATCTTAGAGAGAAAATGTCTCATATGTTATCTGTAGGTTTTTGTAGATGTCATTCATCAGTCTAGGGAAGTTCTCCTATATTCTTAGTTTTGTGAGTATTTTTATTATGACTAAGTGTTGGATTTTGTCAAATGCTGCATCTTATGTGTCCATTAATTTGGTCATATGATTTTCCTTACCTAGATTGTTGATATTGTGGATTACACTGACTAATTCAACAAATGTTGAACAAGCCTTGCGTTCATGGAATAAATACTACTTGGTCAAGGTGTATAATTCTTATACATTACCAAATTTGACTTGTTACTATTTTATGAAGGTTTTTTGTGTGTGTCTGTGTTCAGTGAGAAACACAGGTCTGCAATTTTTGGTTTTAATCTAGTTTCGCCTTGTTGAATAAGCTGGGTAGCATTCCTCTGCTTTTATCTTTGGGAGAGATTGTGAAGAACTGACATCATTTCTTCCTTAAATGTTTGTTTGATATAAATCATATGTAAAATTATTTGGGTTTGGTGATTTTTTGGGGAAAAGATGATTGATTGATTATTAATTCAATCTATTTATAGATGTGAGGATATTCATGCTGTCTCTTTGGATATTTGGATTGTTCATAATATTTGGATTGTTCATAATTCTCCTGAAATTATAAAATATACTTGATAAAATATAGAAATGCCTACAGAGATTCCCTCAAAAACCAGATTTATAGTTCTAGACAATGCAGTGAAACACAAAATGGTTTTTAAAAAACTTACAGCGGAAATTCTGAAATTTTAACCAGATTATTAAAATGGGTTATCAGCTTTCCACATTTGTTAACTGCACCATATTTGTTTGTTCATGTGTGTTCCTATATGTCTGTCTGCACCTCCATTTGCTACCCCAGGAAAGAAGTGGGTTTTTTTAATCTATTTTTAAGAATTGTATGTTGTATTATGTTTTATTTTAAATATTTTCTAATGATGTTCATGGAAAATACATGGTCATTTAAGATCGTTTTCCTTATAATAATTTGAGTTTTCCATGATCTCCTTCAATTTACATTTCACATCTATTTAAAATTGTTTCTCGGTGTTTTATGGGTATTCTCATTAGGAAGCAGGTGTTCAAAGTACTGTGTTATTAGTAGTACTGTAGCTTGCTTAGAGTGAAAGCCATTGTAGTGTAGTTTGCAATTTACTCTGTAGTAATAATGGGCTTTTGTGGACAATGATTATGTCTTGGATTTTATTTTTAAATGTTAGCATTTGAAAAGATACATGGTCTTTCTGGTCTCAACTAGCATGGGAAATAATAAGGGAAATGTTTAACAGTCATCATTTCACACAGGCAGTGACATATCCAGGCACCTGTAGGCAATGACATCACGAAGCTATAGGGAGACAAAACATATGACATTTTTCATGATAATGTCTTCACAGTAACTCTTTTATTTATTTTAAGTACTTGAATATGTAATAATATCAACATTTTCATAACATCCTATTGTATCCATAAAACCACTGGACATTACCATCTCAGCATTCTGAAATGCTCAATGAATGCAGTCCCATTCTCTTTGGAATTGGCTGTTGGCCTATCAGTTTGTTTATTAGACCATCCAAAACACGACATCTGGGGCTGTGGGTTTTTTTTTAATATTTTATTATTATTCACTTATTTATTTATTCATGAAACACACACACACACACACACACACAGGCAGGGGGAGAAGCAGGCTCCATGCAGGGAGCCCAATGTGGGACTTGATCCCGGGTCTCCCAGATCTCACCTGGGCCGAAGGCAGGCAGTCGACCGCTGAGCTGCCCAGGGACCCCCTGGGGCTGTGTTTTTTATCCAACACAATCCCTAGCCCAGTGCCCCACCCAAAGTAGGCACTAAATCGAATTTTTTGAGAGGATGAGTGAATCAGAAGATGAATGAATGGTCACATCCATAAATCAGCTAATGGGAATTGTCTGTGAGTAAAACAGTATTTCATTACAGTGGTAATTCCAATCACCTTTATCTTACCTCACCCTACTTCCTCTGGGCAAGTGTGTTAGTTTCCAGTTGGCTTCTTCTTTCTCCCTCTACTAATCTTGCATGGAGATCTCATTGACTCTTATTTAGAGGTTGATACCAAACCAAGAGCAACTGTCTTATCATAGTCATATCATATTCCCAGGCTTTGCCCAACCTCTGTGGAAGTATTATGTAAGTGTACATCAAGAAGTGGGAATCTTGGTGACCATCTTGAAATTCTGCCTACCACAATGGCGGAAATATTCCTTGACTAATCCATTTCTCATTGTTATCTTGCTGCTTCCAAGTGGAGTGTCCATCCCTTAATTATCTGGACAAATAGGGTTTCCCTTGGTAGATATTCTGATGAACGCTTGACTTGTTTTGTCTTTGATTACGTTCAGTATCACTACATTTACTTTAGCCAGACTTTCTTGCAAGTCATCCACATTTCTCTTTCTTCTTCATTTAGAGTCTCTTCCCTTCATAAAAGTTATTTGCACTTCCCCCTTACAAACTTTGACTTTTTGTGTTTCCAATTCTTGAGAGGAAATTTTTAGGGTCTATCAGGGCTTGTTTATAATTGCTCCTGCATCAAAACTGTTTCAAAATCAAAGATTTACACACCATTTTTTTATTGCCCTAAAGGAAAAGCTAGGAACCTATTTATTCCATAGTCTTTGTAAAGACTGTGCATATTAATTGTGCACATACTATTTTACTATGTACCACACAATGACTTAAACACAGGATTTCTATTCAAAATATGAAATAGAAAGTATCACAGAAGAGTGGCAATTGTGTGATATTGTCCTTTTTAACATCACAGATGGCTTTTATATAAAACTTCAGCATACACATAATTTCTTCTCTTTTCTGGAAGATGGGAATAATGTACACTTCCTTAATCTCTTGGACAAAATCAAACACTTGAGTATAGATACAAATTGCTTTCCAACAATAAGAGAATTTTTCACTCCTTTTTACTTAGACATTGTATGAGTTTCCTCAGGTTGCCATAACAAATGCCACAAACTGGATGGCTTTTTATTTTTTTCACAATCCTAGCAGCTAAAAGTTAAGATCAAGAGCCTGAAGGTTTGGTTTCTTCTAAAACCCTCTCCTTGCTTGCAGATAGACTTCTTCCAGTGTCTTCACGTGGTCTTCCCTCTGTGTGGATCTGAGTCCTAATCTCTCTTGGAAGGGCACTCACTAGTTATATGGGATGAAGGCCCACCCTAATAACCTCATTTAGTGAAATTGTCTCTTCAACATTCCTAACTCCAAATACAGTCACAATCTGAGGTCCTGGGAGTGAGGACTTCAACATATGAAAAGCTGGAAGGAGAAGAAAGTTCAGCCCACAACACTCATGATAGGAACTAGCTGCTTTGTGTCCCGGCATCTAAGGAGAAGTTCAAAATGCAAAACACAGTGTAAAAGAAGTAATTACTGAGATGAACAGATGCTATTATGGGACCCCATTTTATAGCTGTGCCTCAGTGTTGTTTCTAGAGGAACTTTCCAGAGCAGTAAGCACCCAGTATATGCTTGGTAGATTGTAATCGACCATTCAGAGAAACATGTTGAGTATTTTCTGGAATTGAATGAAAAGGGCAAAAATAAGCCATTTCCCAGCATTTTATTGGATTCCATAAGAATTTTGAGCATCAGACTATACTCTGCTATGTAGGAGCCAGTTCCAGCAGGAATCTTTTGGGTTCCTACACATATTATTGTCAGACGAAGGATAGCAACCCACCTGTTATACAATATTATCTTGACATGCATTTTTAATGAATTGGGTCCCTCAGTTTATGTGCACTCATAAAACCTAATAGTTCAACCTCTCTATAACCATATTCACCACTTCCCATCTGAGGAAATACATTTTATTATAAAATTACAATTTTTGTAATTTAGATCTCTAGTTTCTAAGATAAGAAAACAGACATATCATTTGGGGGCAGGAATAGAAACAAAGTAAACTCTGCTTAAAACAGAAGAAACAACTTTTTGAAAACATTGCTGGACATACTTTCACAGTTCTTGAGAAATATTTATTTTTTGTTCATCTTCTGACTATGGATAATGAACCGAATTTTTTAAGTTAAAAATAAGTTTTACTGGCTATTTGCCCTAAATGAAGAGACATCTTCTACCCCAATGCAATAGCAAAAACTAAAATCTCTAACTGAAAAGATGTCTTCTCTCACACTATTATCCATAATTAGGAATTTGGTCACAAGTAAGAGTAACTTGGTGACAGCCATGTTATCATACTCCTCCTAACTTCTCTCTCTTCCATATGTCGAATGACTTACTGATTTATTTTCTCCACAGGTACAATATTTGGCTCCTAGCTAGTGTGCAACAGATCTTTGTTATCAGATCTTCTTCCTGCTACTTCAGATAACTTTGACGATTACTTAAATTCTACTTCCCGGACTAACCTCTCTTTCCTTTCCACTGTAGGCTACCAGTGGGCACATTTTAGAGCACATTTACCCTCTGATTAATAGCTAAATAAGCTTAGAAATTTAGGAAAGCTAAATTGGGCCACTTGGTACTTTTTCATATAAGGAAAACAAACTACTTGTGTGCCTCAGTGTTGCTTCTGGAGGAACTTCCCAGAGCATTGAGCAGTCAGTACTAACTCCTAGCATGATGTGAGTCTTTCCAGTCCTGTGATGTCAACTTTCTATCTTGCCAGGGTTAAAGAAGTTTGGATTAGGGTAAATAGGTACCATTTTCTTCGAGATGCATAGTATCTTCTTATTGTTACACTCAAGAGTTATGTTAGTGTTAATTTGAACAGTCAGAAGAGTTTAGGTTAGAATTTCAAAGAAATGTATGAATCCTTCAAATCTCAATTTTCCTCTATGGTATAAAATATCACTCTTCTTTTAAAAAGATCCTAAAATCATCCCAAATTACCAGATCCAAATGCTGAACAACCAGTCCGTGTTTACCACGAGGAATAGGGTTAAAATTTGCTCTCCAATGACAAATCCCAACCCGGAACAGATTTCAGCCAGGCAGCTAGCAGAGCTCGCCGGGTGAACTGCACAGGCCATGGTGGGTGCACAGCTCAGAGCCGGAAAGCAAACAGCTGCTGTAGCCTGATTTGAGTTAAAATAGTGTGAGTGTTTAGTCTGGCGCACGGCTTCAGGGGAGATTGGCAGCTGGGTCAAACAAAGTCCTTCCATTGGCTCTCTTCCCAGGCAGCTTCTGCTAGTATTTAGGTACTAGTGCAGTGTAGGGCCCTTTTCTCAGGCAAAAGCTAACATCTGACCGCACCCTCTTTGCTTTTCCAAAAAAAAAAAAAAAAAAGAAAAAAAAAAGAAAAAAAGAAAAGAAAAGAAAAAGAAAAAAGAAAGAAAAGAAAAAGAAAGGAAGGAAGAAAAAGAAAACAAAAAAGAAAAAAAGAAAAAACCTTTTTCCTTCTTTCATTAAGATAAATTCGCCAATAGACAACCTCTCCCACTAATTGTGTATTAGCAATGTATTTTATCTTGAGAGCTGACGCACTGGGCTCTCAACGTGGTGTGGAAAGCAGCCTGTTACAGTGCTGGATTCATAAAAGGGCCTTTATGGTTTGTGAAAGAATATCTGTGTGCTTAGGCAGGAAACTTTTTGATCTGCAGAAAAGCCAGAAGACATCTAGGTAAGGCTACATATCAAATCTACTTTTGGGGGGAAAAGTTGGGCAGTGAGAATGATTTCACCATCGTCGTGACTTTGGAGTGTGCATGTTCACTTTTGTAGAAGTTTAAAAGGTACTGACTGTTGTTTGCTTATTTTTTGTTTGTTTGTTTAAATCTGAAGGGAATACTGTGGTCTGCATTTTTACGATTTTGTTTTCTGCTATTGAACTGATTATAGTGGATATAGAGTTTTACTATATAGCAAAATCTTTGTAAACTGCCACAGAAAGAAAGTGTATTTAGAAGGGAAATTGACAAGTTTTAAAGAGTAATTGTACAATCATTTGAGGACAGAGGAACGCTGCATTAGACTAACAAGGGTTTAATTACCAAAAAAAGTTTAATGTTGCTTTGGAAGGAATATTAAGTAAGTTGTCTTTGTCTCTTACTTTTTAATTTTAGTCGCTGATTTAGCCTGTTGGGTCACATTTTTTGTTAGCGCTGAAGGCTGCCATGAATCCCTAATGAGGCCCCTTTGCACATGATTTTGGCACTTGGCCAAAATCAACTTCCCAGCGGCAAGCTTTCTGTAAAGAACCTGGAGCAATTTTTTTTTTTTTTTTTTGATTAGAAATCATGTCTGAAAGCTGCCACAACCAGTTGTGTAGGCATGTCAAAATGACTTTATACAGTAAATATGAAACAAGCACGTAAAAAAATTTCCTGATATTGTTGCTCTTTATCATTATGAATTCCTGCTTGTGGCCACCTCAAATAGGTTAGAACAAGAACAATCTCTTGAAAAGCAATCTGAAAGAAAATTTACTGATTTTTTTTTTTTTGTTTTTCTCAGCAGACCAGAGTAGGGGTGGCCATCTCATTGAGATGTATACAGTACGAAAGGGTTATTCAAAACACTTGAGGATAAATAACAGATGAATTCTTAAAACTGTTAATCTCTGTAAGTAATACTCAGTGAACAGTAAGTAATGAAGTTTTCTAGAAGTTTCGTTGTACGCACAATTAAGCTTCACAATTTTTAAATAGGAATTTTGTATATTTTAAATGTTATGGCATTTGGGATTCTAAAAAGTCTTAACATTTATTATATAATTTTAAAAATTTATTAACATCTTGGTGGTATTTCTAGCAAATGTTTTAAAGAAATGTTTGGTATTTATAGATAACTGAATAACTTTAATAATTGTTTTCGATTGCTTTTTTGCAATTAAACATGATTTTTCATGAAAGAAATTCTGAAGCTAAAAGACACCTTACACTCAATTTTTGGAACTTTGGATTTTTGACTTTACTATAACTGAATTTGTCTTGTAAGCTGATATGTTATTTTATATACTCCAGTATTTTAAGAGTTAAATTCTCAAGTTGCGATGAAATACTACAGTAATCAGATATTAACAACCTTGGATTTTATATAGCCGTTTTCAGCAATACCTTTACACATTAAAAGTAGATACACTGCAGAGTATTTAAAAGTAGAAAAGTAGGAAGGATTTCGGTTGCTTTGTTTCTCTTTAAGAAATCCTATTATCATTGTCCTAAATATTATTTTGCTTCATAGGTTAGTCGAAAGTAATTTAGAGTGGAACTTTATTTTCTACTTTAAAATAATCATATTTCTCTTTAAAAGATTAATAAGACCTAGATTTACTTCCCCTGCAATGAAATATGATTCGGACCTGTCTTATTAGATATGTTTTTCCTATATTTATCACTATGGTTATCTTCCCCTTATTATTACACAATGTAAAATGTTGCTAATTTGGGTCATAGAAAAAAGTGAATATTACTTTAAGTAAATTTTAGCACTAGAAAATGTATCTTGATTTCCTGCAGATCAATTTATGTTTATGTACAATTTATGTTTATATACAAAATGTTTTGAATTGTTGTGGGCTGAATTATGATGCTGTAGATACTTTACTACTAGTTGCTTTTAGGCAAGGAGTGTTTGAAATTATATCAGTCAACATTAAAATATATAGATGTTATAAATTGGGAAAAGGTAATACATATCTGCTGTTTATAGAAATTTACCTGAATAAGTTCTATACTTCTATGTGAGTTCACAGTGGAAGTCTCTTTTAATGCAAACTTCTGTAATTTTTAAAAAGGAATTAAGACATAACATTTCAAAACTTGGGTAAAAACAAAAACATGTTATCATCAAACAGGTGCAAGAATAGTAAGATCGCTTGTCTTATTCAGCATAATTCTGGCTTAAAAATTATTTTTAATTCTATTTTTATTGTAATCTTAGCTCTCATACACGTAACATTATTTTGTTTTCATTTTTTATTATTTTAAAATCACTTTTACTTATTTGAAATTGGCAGAATATTTCTCTAAAATATACTAATAATTTTTCTACTGAAAAACTTAGGTTCTATTTTTTTTGGTTACTTAGAAGTGATAGTAAAGTAAATGCCTTAAAATATAGAACTTTTAGAGGACATAGATATGCTAGTTTGTGAGTGCAGAAAAAAAACTTAATTGTACACAATTACTGAAAAATATTTTTGAACTGAGGTAGAAAAAGTAAGTATTGAGAAGAATTTGTCATACTCTATGAAAAAGGCTAAGGAATTTACTTTCTTTTGCTATAGCTATGAATTGTAATTGAGCATTTCAATGGTATGGGCTTTTTGACAAAATTATTAGTTAATTTTACTTGGAAGCATAAATGCAAAATACTGATTACATTTTCTTTGGTGAACTGACATTTTAAAAACAATTTTCAGAATCCAATTACTTTAAAAAACAAAAATAGTTTAATATTTTTGCTAAATCTATTTATGAAGAACAGCTTGAATGATTTATTTGTCATGTTTTTCCATCCTTTTGGGAATATTAAAACCTACTTCACTTTACAAGTAGAAACTTCTTCACTCTTCAGAAAAGTAAAATTCATTTGTATTTGTCAATTTAGATTTGGGGCCTTTACCATTTTAAGTGTGACAGAGTTTTTGTTTCAATTATGCAACAGGCACATAAAGTGCTTTCTGTCCCCTAATTAAAAGACATATTATATAATTAAGTGTTAATTTTAATTTTGTGTTGAAAAGAAAGCTTTACAACTGCAGTATTCTATCCTTAATTTTTAAAATGTGAGAAGTGTTTGCAAGAGGGCATTCTTGATGACTGTTTCATCATTTAAATGAAATGCTTTGTTCTACATGGTCTAAATTCCAGCGATGAGATAAATGTATTGCTATACTAGATAGAACGTCATTATTGAATTTTGGCACAACTTCAGTGACCTCTGCCACAAGAGATTAGTATATGTGAGATGATCTAGAATTTGCAATAACAAAGTAAATAAGTGAAGCACGTGAGACACTAACCTTTGTTGTTTTAGAGAAAGTACGTGCAAAATAAAAGGAGGTACTTTTCAAGTAAACGGCCGATAGGAATATTTTGTCATTTCCTTAAAGCCATACATCTTGAACATTAAAAAAATAATTACAATTTGTAATGCATTTGTAAGACGTTCTCCATAGAATTAAGTGCAGTATTTTAACTATCATATTTCCAAATGATAAACATAAATTAGGTAACCAAGTAATTTTTAAATGTTGTGCTTTGATTTAAATGTAGTTAATATTGAATGAAAAAATAGTTTTCTCCAGGTTGAAGTCCTTTTCATTTAAAAGAATGGTTGATTTACACTTGTTGCACTTTTTAAACTTAATATTGGTTTAATTTTTAAATTATCACAAAGTAAACTTTGCTATTTGATATAGTTTTTAAACATGGTAAGGCTTATTTTACAAGCAACTGACCTATTGTATGTTTGAATAATGATGATTTAAGTTTACCTGTATATTCTACTCTCAAAATCAAGATCAGCAAAGGGATCTCCTTTTTGAGGCTCAAAATTTTTTTCTAAAAAAAAATTTCTCTTGTTTATGCGTTCAGGTATTTTTTCGTCTTGAGTATCTGCCTATCTCCTGAGGCATCTGTCTTGTGACCATTAGGCTAGAGAGTGTAGTAGGAAGGTCTAAGTTTATTCTTACTCCATATTGCTCTAAATAAGCAAAAGGTTTGAATTTCTTATTGAAATCTAGTCTGTTTGACTCAATATAGACAACCACATCAAATTCGATGATTGGGATAGATTAAAAGCACTGAATATTCGCAAGTTAGTGGTCATTTACATGTTTGGGTGGTGATTCTAAAGATTTGATTATTACTGGCTTTACATAATTACTAATTTATAGAACATCTGGAATCTCATCATTTGCTTCAAAAACTATTAATATTACTAATTTTATAATTGCTTCCTCTTTGCTATTATTGAAATGTTGTGTAATAGTTTTCTTTAAAAATACCATGAGACTAAGTGGTGTCTTACTTTCTATTTCTCCCATTAACAGAAGAGGTCAACATGTGTGTGGGGGGCGGGGGTGGGGGGATGCTTGAAATATTTCAAAAAAATTTCCCTTCTGTGATTATCAACTATTTTACTATTTGTGGAGATTTTGAAAGGAGTGATTGTATGTTTGAATGTTTATCGAAATGTGAGGAATACACGGGCTTTCTGTGGACTTCGGTTACAAAACTAAAGTAGAAAATAAGATTGAGATTAATGACATGGTGTATTTTTATAGCCACTAATCACAACTCTCTATTCACACATAAACAGCAAGCTAGAAAGATACTCAATGGGCTCTAAGAGCAACCTTCATTGACTCTTCACTCAGGAACAGCTGAGAAAGTGGCAGAAAAGGGATGGTTGTGGCCCTGTCTCTATGATCTATGGCCCATGCAGTCATTCCCTGTTTTTAAACCCCCTACTCCTACTTCCCAGCTAAAGTCACTATTCTCAGAAATTTTTAGACGGAAGGGTTGCTGCAGAACACACTCATTCTTATTTCTCAGTGGAAGGTGTGTGGTTGGGGTTTCTTTGGCAGAGGCAGTGTTCTGTGTATGGTGACTTAAAAAAAAAAAAAAAAAAAAACAGTTTGAGTAGGTCAGCTCAATCAGATGACCAAATCAGCATAATAACCAAGCTAAGTAAGCCTTAGGAAGCATAATTAGTTTTTCATTCTTCCCTAAACCTGGGCACTTTCCTGAAGAATGCAGACAGTTGCATGTGAAAGGTTGAGTTGCTAAAAACTCTGCAACATGTATATTCGATTTGTGAGTTGTTATAAATTATTTTGTGTTCAAAGTAATATATATCAATATGTATTGTGTGTCTAAATTATTGAAATGATAGAAACTATTGTCCTGAAATTAAACTTGTGGGATAAGCTTTAATTCTATTTGAGAAGTACTCTGCAAATTACTTTTTTAAAGCATTTCTTTAAAAACAATTTTACTACATTTTTCATGAGGCATGACGATTTAGACGTACTTTGTGCCAGTGGAGCAATTTTTGAAAATTATATGTATGCTTCCATCACTTGTTCTGGTGGATTCTAACCTGATCACATGTTCTTTTCTCTCCATTCCTAGAATCCACCATCCATAGATAGATTTTTTTTTTTTGTCAATAGTTAGTTTTAAATACAGTTAGATAGGACATTCAAAAAGATTGATGCGCAGAGAATTCATACTCAAGTGTGATTTAGCTATTTCTAAAACATCTTCAATTGTCAGGAAATGAATCAACAACAATGTAGAAACAGAATGATTTGTAATTTTGGCAGATGGAACACAGCAATAATCAGTTCAGAATATTTATGGAATGATAACATTTTTCTATTGACATATTTTTGTGCCAACAGTTTTAATTTGGAAACTGCTATTTGTTATTAGAAGGCAGTAGTTGACTTTGCTAATCAGTAGTTCAAAATGTCTAATACTAAGACAAAGGGCTGATTTATTGAATGAATAGGTTTTAGATAACATTTAAGTTATCAAACTACCTCGCATCTGGAATTTGTTTTAATTTTCAATATCTAAATCATTAAGAATGAATGTAATAGTATTTGCACATTTTTTACTCTCAGAACTAGACATGTCTACCTATGAAATTTGTTCTCTCCTCTTAAGGTGATCAAAAGCTTACGTCTCCACCCTCCATCTTAAAGTCTTCTCAAGATCAAACTTGGAATAGCTAAATCACATATAAATCTAGATTAATAAGGAGATGAGATTGTGTAGTCCAAAATGAAATTATACATAAGGCATAGGTATATACCAGCACTGGTATGGTCAGATATACAAATTGCATTGTAGGCTAAGCTTCTCCTTTCTCACTTGAGAAAAGTGCAATTAAAAGTAATTTACAGATGTGCAAATGCACAGCTGCTTTCTTCTAACTAAATTTCACAGAAATGAGCTAAATTATAATGGGTTTAAATGTCACACATTTTAATGGTTTTTAAATTGGATTGGAAGCATCATTACTAGGTTTACTAGATGAAGGAAATTAATACTTATGACTACCTGGGATAATTTCTATTTAGGTGGCAGAACCATTGAAGTATTGGAAGTTATAACCAGACCAAAACTTATAGCAGGTTTGTGAAAATTGATTATTCACTGTGTGGACCCACTATATGCACTCCATGCCTTGATGCTATTTGTATTATATAACCTCTGAGGCTGGCAAAATGATTCAGCTATAGCTGGGAAAAGTGTGTATGAGTGTATACATATATATTCATGAAATGGTGTGTAAGTGTGTGTGTGTGTAAGAAATTAAGAAATCTTTATATTTTCTTTGCTTAGTGATAAGGAAAATATTAAGAATAAGATACAGGTACATTGGTAAAAATAGAGAACACTGGTACATTGTTTTTTTTGTATTGGATTGTAAGCAATGACTATCAACTTATATGTCTGGGAAATAAGTTTTTTTTTTTTAATCCATGCATTTTACTTGGAGCTACTTACCTACTCAATAGTGATAAACTACTGTCATTAATATTATTCCATTGGGTAGAGACGTGTTCTTGAACAATTTTCTTGGTCTTGAAATAGACTTCTTTTCTTTGGAGCTAGAAATAGCCAAGTTTGTCTAAAACTCTTCTGGGAAGGCATGTTGATGGTTAAAAGAATAAGAGGAAGTAGAAGGTAAGGGATTGCACTGGACCAGGAATGAAAGAGTTTTTACCCTGTGTAAGCTCAGAGATTTATTATAATCAACCCATTACCATTTCAACAATAGTTTGCTTTCCTAAGAGTATTACTAAAAGAATTTCAAAAATTTGACTTTGGAGGTAATTAGAAAACTGACTCATTTGTTACTAGTATGCTGATGGAACCCTTTATCCTGTCTATGACATTTTTTCAAGTGACTCGAGCCCTGCCGTTGAAAATGCTATATATACCCAGTCGTTGATGCAATGATTCAGATCCTGTGCAGTTCCTCACATATCTCATCTCACTTAATCCTTTAAACAACCATCAAAGGTGGGGATCCTTTGATCCCTACTCAACAGATGGGAGGCTCAGAGTGCTTAAGTAATTTTCCTAGTTTCAGAGCTAGTAGGTGTTGATGTCAAGATTTGAACCTGTGTTGGTGGTGCTTCTGCATTCTACATCATGCTGTTATCCACTGTACTACATATTTAATGATCTTGACCTTAAGAGTATCCAGAACATTAACTCTAGCCTTTTGACTTAAAAGTTCTTTTTCTTGACAACAACACACACAAAAAAAAGTAAAATCAACCATTTGATGGAGAGTAGCGGGAGACACAGATTTTTTTATACTGTAAGTATTTCTAATATTTGAAGTACGTTTAATATTATTCTATGTTAAGCAATAGCCAGTGACCACTGAAACACTTTTAGTCATCAGCAGCTTTTCTCTAGAAAAAGAAAAGATAATATATATGGGCAAAACTGCATTTCTACTCCAGCTCTTTTGCGTATCAGTGGCTTAAAGTATTAAGACCTGTGGAATAACACAATAAGGGGAAATATCTCAGGAAATTTCACTAGCTTGCTTTGTTAATGTATATGTTATTAAAAATAAAGACAGAGAGGCACAGTGATTTTTTTCCCTCTGGCCACTGATAACCATCCACTGCTCCCAAGCAGTGCAATATTTTGGCATCCCACAAAAGCGACTCAGAATCCTTCCTAAAGTGCTTCATTGCTCTGAAGTAGGTGTTTCTCACTAGACTGCAACCATGTCTCTTTAAAATTGACAATTTGTCTATATCACAGGCTGTGCAGAAAGAAACTTGAAAACAGACCAATTGTTGGTAACTTTTAAGCAGTGGATTTTTAACCTCTGTTGGTAGGACTAAAACTTAAAAGAAATGGGGATACATATGGGCATGATATATACACTTTTATAAAATTGCTCATTTTATTTCAACTAAGTTTCACGTAATGCTGATATTGTTTGTGATTCAAAGTATCTCAATGAACACTGAAAAATTTCATTCAAAATCACTTTTCCAACACTCATATATTTGATTTTTTGGCTTTCAGAGCTACGATCATTGAATGATATTTCTTTAACTCCCTTGTTTTTTGCAGGCGAAAATTATGACTTGGGAAAAATGGCCTTTTTGCTCATGATAATAACACTAGTTCCCAGAGGGTTGACTTTGAATACATCTTCCCTCTACATAAGGGCCTCTTAGCCTGTAAAGTCATTTATACCCAGCTAGCAAATATTATGTTTTTCTTATTTTAAAAAACTTTAGTGGTATAGAAGCATAATGGAAGGAGGATTTAGCTTCATTGCTAAATATAGAAAAGGCTAATCAGGGATCCCTGGGTGGCGCAGTGGTTTGGTGCCTGCCTTTGGCCCAGGGCGCGATCCTGGAGACCCGGGATCGAATCCCACATCGGGCTCCCGGTGCATGGAGCCTGCTTCTCCCTCTGCCTGTGTCTCTGCGCCTCTCCCTCTCTGTGACTATCATAACTAAATAAAAAATTAAAAAAAAAATTTAAAAAAAAAGAAAAGGCTAATCAACAGTAATATAATTGAATATAAACTTCCCCATGGGTTATTGTTTCTGTAAAGTCATATTATTAAAGTTTTTAGTTTATAATTGTGTCTATGATGTACATTCTAGGGCATTCTATTCCTTTAATGAGTTTTGTTGAAACGTTCACTTAGCATCTATTCTGAAAAATTGAAGATAGTTCTTTAGATTTTTCTTTCTTTACAAGGTTAAAAGGTTTTTTTAATGGTGATATTTGACATGTGCAATTCGTAAGCATACAGCTGGATGAATATTTTACATATATATACTTATATGCATATATACATGTAATCATCTCACAGATCAGGATATAGACATTTTCCACACTCCAGAAGAGTATCTCATGACCTACTGATATCTCTCACCATAGATTAGATTTACCAGTATTTTAATTTCATATAAATAGAATCACATACCATGTATGCATTTTTGTCTGGCTTATGTTACTCAACATTTTGTCCATGTGATTGCCCATTTGAATATATCAGTAGATTGTTCATTTTTATTGTGGTGTAATATTTTTATGTGAATGTGGCACAATTTATTTCTCCATTCTATACTTTTAAGTTGTGTCCAATGTCTTTTTACATGATTTTTTAAATGTACATCTGGTATCCAAAAGTTAGTAGTCAGTGTTTCTCTCTAATAGATGAAACATGAAAATAGGATCATTTTACATAAACCATTAAAAGCAGTCCTTGGTTTATGTGATAACTGATTCATGCATACTTGAAGCATGGGAAGTGAAGACTCAATATTACTGAGTTATTCATGGAAATATTTTCTGAAAATGAGAATTAGTATATTTTATTCTAAGTAGATGCTGAAGTAATATTTCTAAAATATTTAGATTCTTGACTTCTTTCCTTTGATTTTATTATTCAATATACATATATGTAACTATAATTATAGATTGCCCAAATATACATTTTTAAAAACTCAATTATCAATTCTTTTTTTTTATATAGTTTTTGTAGATTGCTGAAATGTTCTGGTTTAAAGCAAGATAAATTAATTTATCTTTGCTAAAGAATAACTTGAGACAATTCTAAACATATTAACCTCATAATTTCATATATGAGCAAAATAAGATCCAAAATTTTCACAATAGGGGTAATGACTTGTTTGTAAGCAATGGGAATAGTTTTAGAGAGATTTCTGTTACCATTTGCTATGTTATTTCTGATAGTTTCACAGTTCCTATGACTCTACATTCCAATTTAAGATGATCTGCTCCACTAGGAAAACACAAACATTACTAATAAAAATTTTGAAAGGTTTTTTTTTTTATAGAAAAAATAAGATTAAGTTATTTAGATTATTATCCAATTCACCTATTGAGTTATTTACAAATTTTTATTGAGTGCATCTCCCAAGTGATGGGTATTATTTACATTTACTAATAAGCAACTGCTTTAAAAAATAAATAACATTAAAGTAGTATATTAAAATGTAGTTTATAAAGCCCTACCACACTATATACACATTAACTATAGAAAGGAGAATATATCACACTCTCCCATTTCAAACAATGAAATAATTAATATCCTATAGCTAGTAAAGACTGATCTATGACCTGTCCTGGGATTTTTTTTCCACTCTAAATCTTTTGTCTTTTATTACAAGGAACTACATTTCTGTAAATAATGGAATCCCATATAAGAGGTCCAGGGTAAGCAAGCAGCTTACTACAGGTTTTCAAAATCCTTTTTTAATAAAACAGATTTTATTTGTATTTATTACACTACAAAATTCCCTTATAATCTGGAAATTTAGCAACAATAAATTACAAACAGTTTGTTTTACAGGTTTCTTCGGGGTTATATTTTAAAGACATTATAGCCCTTAAAAACAGCTATGCCACTTTCTAGTATTTTTGTTTTTAAATAACCAGTTCAAATTTGGCCAAGGTCAATGGTGCTTGTTATTATTTTTGACAACTATACAATGCCTGATAATGATTCCATTTCTGACACCAGCTGGCTGTAAGCTCCCCTCTCAGATGAATTCATAAATGGCCTGTTCACTATTCAAACATGTAATGGACACTACAAAATTCCACTGCTGTGCTTCTGCTTAATTAGATGTATTTGCATCTAATAGGAAGAGAAAACCAACTTTCTGCAAGGCTTTTCCCTCCATCATTTTGTCTTAGGTATTAAATAGATTTTTTAATATATACAGTGTCTAGAGGTCCCCAAATAAACTAATGTGGACCCTTAAAAAATACTAGCTTGTAAGACTACCATGCTATCTATCTTTGGTTGACTTCAAAGTATTGTTCCCTTTAACTCAGGATGTCACCTTGTAGCAATTGGCCTTTACTGACCCGTGAAAATGGATGGAGTTATTCTGATCTCACTATGGAGAAGGTCAGGTTCACAGCTTGGATTTGAGAACAGGAGAAGGAATTACCTTAGAGGAAGAAGCTGATTTTTAAAAAGCAAATGTTTATTTACATTGAGTTCATCAGAAATAGGTAGAGATCAGGAAGGAAACAACTACAGAATTACTTCAGGATATTTTTAAAGTGCCTCCACTTAGGTATCCTTGTCTAAATATGTTAAATTCATGACCATTTCCTCATGAAGAATGCATTGAACTTTTCACGAGAAGTTTTGAGATTTTTTACTCCTCAGTTAACACTATACCTACTTTTCTCACTGTGATATCCAAGCAATATTATCTTGAAGATTTTACAGTACTTAGTTCATCAGTCCTTATTTCTATTTTCTTATAATTCTCTTTGTTTGCTTTAATATAGCTGCTATCCCATGGTCATCAGAAATAAGTATTATAATACACTAGTCAAGACTAGCATGACTTGCAGATATACACAAGTAAAAAATAGTAGAATATAATACATGTATTTATTAGTGTATTATATATTTATACTACAATATATGTGTGTGTGTATATATATATATACATATGTACATATACCTATACCTACCTATGCATATATATTTAGTAAGATAAAGTTAATTCCTGGAAATTATTTTATGCTTTGGAGTTTTTATCTGGAATAGTCTAAATCTCAGGTTATTTTTGGTGGGTATACAAAGATTTGGAGAAAATGACAGTAAATATGACTTTTTTAATAAAAGTAATTTATTTTGAAACTATAATATTTAAATTCTGAAAACATTTTTTCATTTGTTAGTTTGATATAGAACAAGAAGCAGCACATTAATAGGTAAACATTTTTTCCCAGCATTATTTTTTGTTGTTGTTAAGGGAATGTGAATTTATATTTAACTATGATGAACAGAAAGAGCTAAATACATTTTTATTTTGTCTAGACTTATTGTGAAATGATAAAGTACAAAATTTCTAACCAATTATAACATGTTATTGAAGTACAGCATTTTCTGTCTAGGGTAGCTATTTTGTTGTAATCATGGTTACGAAAATAATTTATCAATAAGTTTTCTTTTGAAGGGAGTATTTGGTTGTATAAGATATTTCTTTAAATTTTCCCTTGTCTTGTTTGTAAGCAATGCTAGACTACAGAAGTTAAATGGCCATTCTGGCCAATAGGGACCACAATGATACCCAAACCCAGTAAGAAAATTGCCATATGTAGAAGATTGTTCTCCTGCCCTGTCAGAACTATTTATCTGTATTCTCTGTAGGCCTTGATGCCCACCGATAGAAAATAATATTTCATTCTGATGCATGTGAAATTTGTCATTTGAATTGTGTTAAAAAATTAAATAAAATTCAATCCATAAAGGATTAAAGAGACATAGATTATCCTATAATATTGCATTAATTGTTATGATTACAAAATAAACCCAAATAGTCTTTTAAAAGGAAATGTTGTAAATTAACTGGTAGGCCTTCACTGTATGCTCCTCCAGTCTCTGATGTATGCTAGTTATTGGGCAAGTGATTCAAGCAAAGAAAAGATGAACAGAGAACGTGTTCTATCCATAGGTCATATTAATGCCTACCTTTCCCCGGGAATAATAAAAATCAATCTGTAATCAGAGTAGTTAGTCAGCTAACAACCTTCATGTAATGAATACACATCTCTGTACCCTTATTTAGAACACATTTATCTGTATTTCTATTTCCATGAAGATTATAACTTGGTTGAAAATATTAAATACTAATAAGCTAGCTGTGAAAAATAGAAAATAGGCTACCAAGGTAGGTTAACCAAGCTAGTAGGTTTGTTTTGTTTTTATTTTTTGCTATACTTAAAAGAAAAAAAAAATAAATCAAAGCCAGGAAAAATCTCTGAACTTTCTATGAAAAATGGACATTTAATTGCCATATGAGCCTGTTGAAAAAGGTAACTGAATTCAACAAAGGCATTAAATGATATTCTGTGTGAAACCTATCCTGATAATATATCTGGCATCATTTCTATTTCTGTTGCAGAACAGGAACTGGCAAATAAAAGATGCTTAATAAATCCATGTTGAACTTATAGATGAATGAATGATCCTGATAAAATGAATATTTGTATCTCTAACTGAGTTTCCCCTTCTCAACATGGCTCATTTCCTTAAAGACTAGAAGATTCTTTAAGCTGAGTCTGGAGCTCTTATCTTTTGATGATTCAGTTACTTTGCAAAGGAATAACATCTGGTTGAAGCGTAAATATTCTGAAAAATCACTCTGATTCTCATTTTGTAATATTATCAGCCAATGAAATTGACAATTTCTGAGGATCTATTTGTGTAGGAACTTAGAATCATTGCAGCTATATCTAGTTCTACAAAAGAAGAAAGACTGGCACCAAAGATTTAAAAACTTAGATTATAACACAATTTAAAAATCAATTAATAGGGGCACCTGGGTAGCTTACTTGGTTAAGCATCTAACTCTTGGTTTTGGCTCAGGTCATCGTATCAGGGTCCTGGGATCAAGTTCTACATTGGATTCCATGATTGGCATGGAATCTGCTTGTCCCACTCCCTTTCCCTCTGCTCCCTGCCACCTTACATTCATTCTCTCTCTCATACTCTCAAATAAATAAAATCTTCAAAAATCAATTAATAACTGAGATGTAAAAACTGTACCATCCTCTTTTTGGCCTCCTTTTATTGTTAAAACAAAATACCATTTTGTTAAATGATTTTGCCCAACTGTAGACTAATGTAAGCATTCTGAGTATGATTAGGGTAGGCCAGGCTAATCTGATGATGTTTGGTTATTTACATGTATTAAATGCATTTCAACTTATAGTTTCAACTTATAATGGAGTTATCTGGACATAACTCCATCATAAGTCAAGGAAAATTTAGTTGTATAGGAGAAGTCAAGTGTATGATGATTGAAGTATTTCACTGTATATTACTAACACATATATAAAACCCATGACCCTTCCTTCCTCTTCTCCCCTAAAAAGAAAGAAGTTGAAGAGAATTAGGGGAAAAGAATATTTTTAGAAAATAATACTAGCGGCTACCAAGACTACCCCTCCTTCGGAGTCTATATATGGGGCCTCTAGAATAGTAGAGTATTGTTAAAAGTATGGATACCAGAGTCAGATTGCATAGTCTCAAATCCCACTTTTGCCATTTGCTAGTTACCAAAAAATGCCTTCTTCACTTTACTCTTCTTGTCTGAAAATTGGTAAGAATAACAGAACTGACTTAATAGCATTTGTTTAATAAAAAGTAATATCCTCACTTCCAATGAAATGAAGATGTTTAGAACTTAACGTGCATGTGGGAGTGCATATGAATGAAATTGGAGAGGATGCATGTTCTTTTGAGTTGTTACTCTTTGCTAATATAACATCATTGAAAGAGGCATCAAAGTATCCAATGTCTTGTCATCATGGAGGTCAAAACAGAACAGAGTGGCAAGTTTCTAACAATATTGGAAAGTAGTAACTGTTTCTTTCTTCATTTTTTTTCATCAACATTAACTGGAGGGTATGGCAGCCTTATCTTTCATTTATATTTTCTTTTGAAATATTTCTTCAAGGAACCATAAGCACATTAATTAAGCCAGGGTAAAACTTCAAAGGATCCATTTCACTTCTCATAGTATAAGTATACATAAGAAAAAGCAATTAATTTAAAATCCAAGTTTCAAATATTCTCAGCTTTCCAGTTGAGAGATGATGAAATATACATTCTCAACTCCCCCATTTCTTTCTGGAATCAATTGTCACTTTCTTTCAGTCTTTTCCTAAGTAACTGGTTATTTTGATTACTGTCAGAAGACAGGATGGTGTTCACAATCATCTTCTTTCTCCTTCTGATGCTAATTCTATTGTTTAGTAAATTAAGGAAAAGGAATACCAGATGAAACCTGGTATAATTTTTAAAGTTTGGAAAGGAAATCAGTATTTAGCTTAATTATTGTCTTTTATGTACAGGGCTGAATATTTACATTTGGAACAACCCTTGAGCTTAATTTGGCTGTTTAGACATGAAGTAGAGTTCCAAGTCAAGTTAAACAATTTTTCATTAAGATATATTAGTGTCAGTGTATCTTGCCCTGCTTAAAAAATATTTTCATACTACGTAGTTTGATCTGTTTAATGTTTTAAAAATTTAATAAGTTTCCAGTGTGGAAAATCTTATTGTCTCTAATCCAATCTCTTTATACAAAGTCCAAGAGGTCAAGTTTAATAGCAGAATAGACCTTTTCCAGATGAGTAGTGATTAGGGGGCAAACACAGTATCTAATCTATGCCGACCTAATAATCTAACTTTTTCCAATCTGGGATCTCTTGTTATGCAGATACTCAAACACCCATGTCTCCCTGATAGTGTAATTTTTTTTTTCTTTTGCCTTCAAGATCTAGCTAAAGACACAAATCAGAAACAAATTAGCTGAAAGTAAAAGTTTTTAAAAAGGTAGTGGTGGGGGGTAGAATAGATGCTTTGGGAAACGAAATGATTGGGTGGGGGTACTTGAGATTAATGGAACCAGGTTTCAGAAACTAGTGTTGAAGTACAGGAAAGGATGCACAGATTCTTGAGTAGAGGAAAACAAAAATAGAGAGTTGCCTGATTTTTAAAAGAAAAATAGAGAGATGAAAAATATCCATCAACTAATCTAGTGATTCCTGAGAGAACCTGTATGCTCTCCATCCAAAATAATAAGGGATCAAAATCATCTTTCACCACCCCCCACCACTATTTTCTTCTCATAACAGTATCAGACTATGTCTCCTAAGGAAATTCACTTTCTGTTCACATGGATTTAAGGTTATTTCCAGACAGATTGCCACTGTGCTTGTTCATCCTGCACATCAGAGATGGAATAGTGCAATAGTTTTCCAACTGATCTCCAAATGTGTTATTCCTTCAATTCTATTATGTAGTCTTTCCCTTTCACCTGAATTTCTTTCAAAAATTATGACCTTACTGCCTGAAGTCTGTTCTTTCCCAAACAACTTGCATATTGGATGTCACCAACAGGTTATGAACATGAAATTGATTGCGGAGAAACTTTCTGTGAGGAGACATTTCTTGGGGTTGTTTTGTAAGTTATAATACATACATAAGGCACCCAAGATGGCTCCACACAAAGCTTGCAGAAAGATTCTGGAAGACCTTACGAGGTGTACAGAAATAAGTGTGGAATAAATTTGAGAGAGGAAAATTATGGTCTTCTGCAGGGCAGACACATTATATAGAATTTAATGTTTCCTAACTCACCTCATTGAATATCTATCTCTACTGATCCTTTGAAATAATTCCATCTTTTTAAATATGATAGCCACAATTAACATCAAAACATTCAATTCCAATAAGAGCTTTATGTATAAACCATGAATTGGGCCTCCAAGGTCATTCATTCCTTGACTAAAAACATAGCTTTTAAATTTTCAAAAATTATCTTCAGAGTCAACCTGTATAGGCTTAGAAATGTATACTTAAAGATTGAAAAAAAAATGACAAACTGATTTGGTTTAGTTACCAAAACATAGAAATTATATATTGTGGTTTTAAATGTATATTTATTTTTTGAAAAAGAGCTAAAATGAGGAGATAAAATTTTTATTTCAGTAACTATGTTCTAGAAATCATCTAGAAACAATTACTAAATTGTTTTAGTATCAAGGACTATCATGTAGTTTGATAGTTATTATTTGAACTCACTATTTAAATAACATCCAGAACGTTTTTAAAGAAATTTTTAAAAATAAATTGAATTTGCTTTTAAAGGATTTTTGCAGATAACCATGGTAAAATATTGATGATAATTCATTTAAAATGAATATTCTGATTAATAATAGACATTGGGGTTTCAAAAAATTACTGGAGGATAAAATTTTTGAAATTTTATATATCAGTGAAAATGTAAATTGAAGAAAACAGAGAAATGAAATGAGCATCTATAAAAATCACTATCTTAACCTCTTTGTTGCCTTGCCATCCTGGACTATCACATCTGTATATTAAAATGCTCAATGTAGTTTTTAGGCTATTGGGGAAAAATGTTTTCCTCAGAAATTATACTTGCCTCAGACAAAAATAATAATAATTTCAGTACAAACTAGTTTGAATAATGCCAGATTTCTATATCATGGTCAAACAATGCCATTTTCTCCTACATGATTGTTGCATATGATTGAGAACCATACCAATTGTTTTATCTACCTTTTAGTTATCGAAAGCTTCATCTGTCACACAATTGTAGTAATATGCAAATGCAGGATGATTTGAGAGCTATATGTTAGACCTAGAAACTATGTGTTTAATGATAAATTTCAATTTCATCTTTGGTAAAATCACCTGAAAATGAAGCTTTTAGTACTTTAAGCATTGAACCTAGAGGTGATATTTTTCTTATTTGCTTATATGATAGTTTATATATTTCATTGAAAAACAAGAACTCTCAGGATTCCTGGGTGGCTCAGTGGCTGAGCGTCTGCCTTTGGCTCAGGGCGGGATCCCAGGATCCTGGGAGTGAGTCCTACATTGGGCTCCCTGCATGAAGCCTGCTGCTCTCTCTGCCTGTGTCTCTGCCTCTCTCTCTGTCTCTCATGACTAAATACATAAAATCTTTAAAAAAAAAATAAAATAAAAACAAGAACTCTCTAGGATGCCTATTTTTAATGTTACCTCCACTTCATATATCAAAGAAAATATATTTTAAATAAATATAATAATAATATATATATTGAATAATAATTCAATAAATTGAATTTTCAGATGTTGGGCTGAATTAGTATCAGACATAGTTTAATCATTACATATATTTTATTGTTGAAGTTATGCATGTGCACCAATGTATAGCTTCTTTTTAAAAAAATACAAAATCTGCTTTCACATCAAGTATTAACGGTTGAGCAAAAGGATAATAAAAATACTTACTTGGAAGGACTGGAAATTGGACAAACATAATCTCTTCTTGGCCCCACAGGTAGCAGTGAGAAAATTGTCTACCCATTATCCAGCCTACTTTCCTGCTTCCTAATGAGCTCTGTTGAGTTTTTTGTATTTTACTTTGGTGGATGACTTCAGAGAGCTGTCCTAAGATACTTAGCTAGCTGCCCAGTGCTTTGCCCCAAGTGACAAATCATCTCATTGGTCTCCATTAATGCACTGCAGAAAGGGACGTGGATTGGTTGGGGATGTACATAGGGAGAAGTCATTTCTGAAGATGTGGATTTTTTTATAAAAAAATTTTTTAAAAATATTTTTTTACTCTGTTTCCCCCCTTAAATATCTCTAAGGTAAAGCCTATTTCTTATTTATGTCTATCCAGAATCTTCTACATTAAAGATGCTTTCCTCGTGAATGTTTAGATAGTAAAATTTGACATTTAGAGCAAACATGAGTCTTTTGGTCCTGGTTGCCTGCAGAGTTAAGGTAAAGCTCATGGGATAAGTCCTGTTTTATGTTTGGTTTTGGTTTTGGTTTGTTTGTTGGTGTTTGGTTTTTGGATGAATTATGGTATAATGAAAAAAGAACAAGGGAGCAATCAAGAGAGCAGCGGTAAGGAAGACAAGATTTAGAGAAAAGTTGGTATGTTTGTCTGTCCCTTCCATTTCAGCTTAGTGGTTAAATCATTTGCATATGATCCAATTGGGTGTGAAACTCACCCATTTTCCATTAAATAATAAATTTGTACACACTATTCTATACCATGATAAATCCTTCCCTTCTTTTCTACCTGAAAATTGTCTGCTGGTCTTCCAATACCCTGACATCTCTTTTGAAAATTCTCTTCTTACTCTCCCAAGCAGTTGATTCTTCCTGTCTGGGATGATACATATCTCTATCACAATGCTTTGGCATTGCCTTTCAAATATTCATTTACATATATGTTGCTTTCAGACTAAACCGTCAGCTCCTTACAGCTAGGACTATTGCTTATTCATTCTGTATTCCCCACCACCTTCTATTTTGCCTTACACAGTTGGCATTTGATGAAAGGCTAATTGATCTTTCTAAGAATTAAAACAGTCTTTTAGAATTATATATTTACAATGGATGATATATGATCTCAAACAGTTTATGCTCTCTGCTGCCTTGTTTTTGCCCAAAAAGTAAATGATAAAGAAAAAAACAATAGAGCACAAACTTGGTAAGGAAACAAGATTTGCTTGAGAAGTATGAATTTGAAAAACTTGAATAAAATATCTAGTGTGTATGAATATTGTATGAAGAGAAATTGAGGTTATAAATTACATTTTCCATAGTCTCTCAGTTTTTTTTCTAGACTGTACAAAATTAACATAGGAATATCTTATTAGGAATATCTTATTCAATTACATTATAAATGTACATCGAACGAATGAATGAATGAAGCCCAGAGATGTTAAGTGACAGATTCAAGTCACATCTCTTAGTATCAATGATAGGACTAGAGCCCAGATCACAATGTCAAGTTAAAAGTAAAATCCTGACTAAAAATGAATGAATTTTTAAAATATTTTTTATTTTCAAATAATTTTAGGCCTACGAAAAGTTGCAAAAATGGAACAGAGATTACACATATATACCCTTCACAAAGTTTCCCCTAATATTAATAACCTATATAAATAACTATAATATAATTATCAGAACTAGGAAATTAATATCAAATTCAGGATACCATATTACCTTTTGTTGATGGGTCTCTTTTTCTCCTCAATATTTTATAGTGTCTCAATCTTAATTTTTCAATTTTGACTTTGACACTTTTAAGGGGACTGGTCAGTTTTTTATAGAATGTCCTTCAATTTGGGTTTGTCTGATGTTTTCTCATGAGGTTGTACATTTAGGGCAAGAATAAGTGATATGTCCTCAGTGATACACATCATGTCAGGAAATACATAATAGTCATGTATCCTATTAGTGATAGTATTAACGTTTATCATTTGAAGAAGGTGCTGTGGCTCTGATTTTTCCAATGTAAGTCTATTGTATTTCCTTTCATAATTAATATACACCTTGGGAAAGATACATTTAGACTAAGCAAATTTCCTATTTTTCTTTAATCTTTTGCCCACTGATTTTAACATTTATTGGTGGATCTTGTCTATAACAATTATTACTGTTGTGTTTGCCTATTGAGATTTTGTATGTCTCTCATTTCTTCCACATTCATTAATTGGAATTCTTTTAAACAAGATATGTCCCTTATCCCTTTTGTTTGTTTATTCAATTACATATTTATATTAGTATGAACATATGGGTACTGATTTATTTTAGGGGTTTTATTCAATAATATCATTATGTGCTTTGTTCAAATTATTCCAGCTTTGGCTATTGGGAATTTTTTTTCAGGCTGGCTTCAATGTCTATTTGAAATGCCCCCATTTCTTTTATGAATACTTTCTTATTTTTTGGTAACACAAGATAATCCAGATTTGCCTTATTTTTCCTGCTCATCTCTGAAATAAGCTACTTGTCCAGGGAGTTCTTGTTTCTTTGACTGGAGAATGGTATTTAGAAACCAAGATCTGGATGCTAGATATCCATGTTGCTACTGGGGTATCATTGCTTCTAGACCCTCTTAATAGATAGAGCTAGAGAATGTATGCAACTATACTAACCTGTGTATGGATAATCATCCATATTTATTTCTGTGTCTATATAATATATGAACAATTTTGAGTTTATACTGATATCTCTGACTCTAATCTAATATAACAGTTCATTCTAGCCTCCAGCCTTTCCTTGTTTGTAACATTTTTCTCCAACAGTGAAAAATCTGGCTTATATTATCTGCAATACATTTACTTTTATGTTCAGTCCTGGTACACACATCAGGTAGCTACAAAGTTGACGACCCTTACAACTGTGAGAAACTGATTAACTACTCAGAGTGAAATAATTGTATATGATGCTTTTTTGCCTCACAGTATTGAAAAATATTTTTCACAGTTTCTTTGGTTCATTATTTTCTTCTCCATCCTATTCAATATGGTTATGTTATTCCTTTATAACATTTGTTATTCGTATCTTCAACCTTCTATCCTGGGTTATTTTAATTTTTCATTAATTTTTTAAAATTTTTTTCATCAATTTAGGAGGAGTATGTGAAAATTGCTATATCCTGCATTCAGTTTATAGAGAGCTTCCTCATTCTTTTATATGGCTGCATAGTACTCTATTGTAGCACTCTAACATAATATATTCAATGACTTTCTTATACATGAGGATTAGGTTGTTTCCAATATTTGCAGTTAAAAATCAGACTGCAATGAATAGCATTGTGTATTCATATCTTCTAATGGTTGGAATTGTCATCAAGATAGAGTTCTAGAAATTGGATTGCTGAATCAGTAGGAAATTATATATGCAGTTTTGTTAAGTATTGCCCATTTTATTTCCCAAGGGTTGGACTAATTTTTATTCTTACAAGGAATAATTGAGAGTACTTGTTTCTCTATATCCTCATGAATAGAATGTGGTATCATCAATGTTTGCTCATCTATGAGCTAAGAAATGATGCTTCAGATTTTTAATTTGCACTTTTGTGATTATAACTAACTTCAAATATTTTCATATTTTGTTTTTTTTTAACTCTTCTGTGAAAATTGTTGGTTCAAATGTTTTTCCACCTTCTATGGCTTTGATGTTTGTTCCTCAGTTTTTAGAAGTTCTTGATATATATTGGACATTGGTCCTTCGTCTGTGGTTTGTATTATGAATATTTTCTTTTGGTTTTTCAGGAATCTTTTGACTTTGCAGATTTTCTCCTGCATATTTAAAGATATTTTTATTTGTTCAATTTTATAGATCTTTTTTCTTCTAGTTTTATTGACATATAATTGACATACAACACTTTGTAAGTTTAAAGCGTATAGTACAATGACTTGACATACATATATTGTGAAATGTTTATCCTAGTAAGTTCAGTTAACATCCATAGTTATAAAGAATTTTCTGCCTTGTGATGAGAACTTTTAGAATCTTTTCTTTTATTCTTCCTGGATTTTTATTTATATTTAGAAAGCCTTTTCCTAATCTACAACTAAAAGGGTACTCATTCATGTTTTCCTCTGGTAGTTATATGGTTTCATTTTTAAATTTAGTTCCCTAATTTATTTAGTGCTTACCTTGATGTATACTCTGAGATATGAATCTAATTTTAACTATTTCCAAATGACTACTTAGTTGTTCCAGAACTTTTTTTTTTTTTTTTTATGATAGTCACAGAGAGAGAGAGAGAGAGAGAGAGGCAGAGACACAGGCAGAGGGAGAAGCAGGCTCCATGCACCGGGAGCCCGATGTGGGATTCGATCCCGGGTCTCCAGGATCGGGCCCTGGGCCAAAGGCAGGCGCCAAACCGCTGCGCCACCCAGGGATCCCTGTTCCAGAACCATTTATTGAAAGTTTATCTTTACTCCAGTGATTTGAAATGCCACTTTTAACATGTGCCAACTTTTAGACTGTTGCATTTCATTTTTCATGTGCCAATACTACATGTTTCAATTTTAGAGGCTTTTTAGTATATTTTAATTTTTAGTAAGGCTAGTTCCCCTTAGCTTTCCTGGCTATCGTTTTATGTTTGTGTTTAAAACGAATTTTAGTGTCAACTTGTCTAATTCCATAAAATAGCTTGTACATGTTTTTATTAGGATTTCATTAGGTTGATAAACTGACTTAGGCAAAGCTACATCTTTATAATGTTGAATTGTCTTAGTCAAGAACAGGATATGTCTTTTCATTTGTTCAAGTCTATTTCTATGTTTTTGAAAAGTATTTTTAAAAATTTTAAATATTCCACATTTCTCATTCAAGCAAGTCCTAAGTACTTAATCTTCTTTATTGCTATTGTAAATGGGTTTTTTTCTATAATTTATCCTTTAACTATTTGCTTATTGGCATCTTAAGGGATTTTCGTATGTTGATGTTAAACTATGCTATTTACTGGATTCTTTGAGATAGCTTTATCATTGATTTTCTGAGGTTTTCTTGGTATTGGATCCTGTTTGTTCGTCTTTTATTTATTTTCTTGAATTAATTATGAGTGATATTGTTCTTTTGTTCCTTTGTCTCTATTTCATTAGATATTATTTTTCAGTCGTTTCATGAAAGGAATTACAAATTACGAATTTTTAATTCCTTTTCAATGCTAGAATAATTTCTAGAGATTTTAGACTATGTGATCATAGAATTATATATTCTATATATTCTATATTCTATATAGAATATATCTATATATATAATATAATCTATCTATCTGTCTATCTATCTATCTATCTATCTATCTATCTATCTATCTATCTATCCATATACCCTGTGAAACCATCAGAGCCTGATGCTTTTTGCAGAGTAATTCCTTAATAACTTGCTGGGGTTTTCTTCTATGGAAATAGGTCTATTTAAGATTTATCATTTAAATAGAATCAATTTGACAATATCTATCTAGTTTTTCAAATTTATTTAAAGTTCTGCAAAGCAGTTGCATGTGTGTGTGCATGCATGTGTGCATGTTTTAACCACTTTTATTTCAATGTTTTTTTTTCCCCTTTGTTATTTTTTATTTTTATTACATCATTTTCTTACTATACTTTCTCACTGCTTTTTCTTGATCAGGTTAGCCGGTGCTTTTTCTCTTTTGTTTTTAAAAAATAATAATACAATTTTAATTAGACCTTTTTTTTAATTTAATCTTTTTTAAAAAGATTTTACTTATTTATTCATGAGAGACACAGAGAGAGAGAGAGGCAGAGACATAGGCAGAGGGAGGAGAAGCAGGCTCCATGCAGAGAGCCTAATGCGGGACTCGATCCTGAGACTCCGGGATCACGCCCTAAGCCAAAGGCAGATGCTCAACTGCTGACCCATCCAGGTGTCCCTAGACCTGCTGTTTTTCTATTATCTTATTCTCTGAACATTTTCTTCTTTTATTATTTATAACTCTTTATGATATTTTATTTTTAATTCTATCACTTCAATATATAAATGCCTCTTTTACCCGTTATTTAATAAAAAAGTCTTTTTTTAATGTTTCAGTAGGCCCTTATTTGTTTTTTAAATATATATAATTTCTTATTTTAAATATATATAATTTCTTATTTTTTATCTTATAATTATGGGGTATTATTCATAATATTTTACTTTATAGAAGTTACTGATATTTTCTTTACAATTTAATATGTGATCAGTTTTTGTGAACATTCTGTAGGTATCTGAGAAGAATGTGTATTCTCTGTTCTTAAGAGTAGAGTTCAGTGTACAATCATGAGATCTATCCTCTTGGTTATATTGGCTAGATCCTCTATCTTCTTCCTTATTTTTTGTTCACTCATTCTGTCTAGTACTGAGAGTCACATTTTTTTTCTCTTTTCACATGTCTTGTGGATTTTGCTTCATAAATGTAGTGTTATTTTATTACACTCTTTCCAGCTGTCTGTCCTCATGGATGATTCATAAATCTTTCTGATTTAACAAAATGGTAGGATATATTGGAAAAACCTTATTGCTCTGCATAATAAAAAGGTCTTATCAATTCATTAGTATATAAATGCCCTTGACAGAATTCAGAGTAGATCTATCCTACTTCAAAGTGAACTATACCAACTCTGCACTGGGTAATAACATGAGAATTGTCTGTGTGTATTATTATAAAACACTTGGTCTCAAAAATAGATTTTTTGAAGTTGTAATGTACCCCAGTGGTTCCCAGTCCTGGCTGTGCATCATATTAAGAGCTTGCCATGCAAATGCATAGGACCTAGCACTGAGATTTTGGAGTATATCTGGATGTGGCTTGAGACCTCACAAGTAGAAAATCTGGAACTACATAGGGAAACCATTGAGGTAGTCCTCTACTCTTACAAATGTTCCTGTTAATCGATGTTTAATTCCTCATCCAATCACTTTGAAGTTCAGATGCACTCAAATCTAGAATGGTGCTTTGTTGTCCCCTTCTTAATCTTTGGCATTTTAGCTTGATCATGATACATATTCAACCACTTAAAATATACCCAGATAGAAAATAGGAAATATTAAAAACCTGTCCTAGATAAAATATTAAAATTTCTTTGAATCTATCACTCTTATCCTCTGCTGGCATCTAAACTAACTGCTATAAATAAAACTGAAGGATGTGATTATTTAACATATTTGTTCACAATAAAAAAAAATAAAAACTTTATAGTCTAAGTATCTAGACCCTTAGTAAAGACAATGAATGATAAGAAAAATACAAAGAAGAAACCCAAAAGGAGATTATTTGGAAAATTGTGCAACAAAACTATAACCAATGAGTCCATTCAAGCTACATAAATATTAATTAGAAGCCAAGCTCTAATTGTTTGAAGTTTTCCTAAATGCCAAAACAACTATCATCACTTCATATCAGGTGGGGCGTTATGCAGTCTTTGTTCTGAGTTGTTAGATACTCAGATACTAAATACTAAAACCTCAGGCTTGGTTTCCACCGAGCCTGTGTTACAAAATTTTTAGACCAAAAGTCTCATCCAAACTGACAAATGAAGGTATCCCATCCCTGCAATTCTCCACAAATTACAAAGGAAAAGAATAGGTAATATTACTGCGTATATTGCATTTGGCTGGTAGCTTCTCTGTTAAGCTGGTAGGTGAATTATTTATCATCTCCTTCTATTGCAAACTAGATGCAGTGTAGTAATTCAGAGGTTATTCATATATCCTTTAAGATTGATACTATGTGTTTGCACATTGCACATTGACATTCATTTTTGCAAAATTATTCTGGTGTAGCTAAGGTGGAAGCCTGACAGTGTTGGTCTTTTATTTTCAGTGGTGAAATAGAGACAGAGAGTTAGGGAATGCTCTGCCTCAGGCTATCATTGTGAATCTCTGAAATGACTAGAGGCCTTGAAAGAAATTCAAATCAGTCTTCATTTTCCAGGCCGAGATTTCTCTATAAAACTAATTTTCAATTTAGATATAAATATAACCTTTGATTTCTCTTCATAATGTGTATAAACACATAGAGCTTCCTTTGTCCTGATTTTTGAGTTCCTCACCTTCTGCCATTGGAGGCAAAGCAAAAGTCAGTAGAATTAGACTAATTTGAAAAATGACCAAATTATTATTGCCCT